>NC_073358.2:28152500-33152500 GCF_027580225.2 Misgurnus anguillicaudatus | reverse complement strand
AGAGACAATATTATCTGTGCTCAGTGTTAGTAGATAAGATGTGTTTAGGATTACCATAAATTGCAAAAGTAAAGTCAAAGTTTGATTTAAATGATAATAAAGTGTTTTTCTGTCTACTTTCAAATGTGTCTTCAAGAAATTTAAATACGACTGAGCAAGTTGATAATGTCAAAGAACAAAAAATTTAATTAAATAGAACCTCTTATTACCTGAAACAAGCATCTCTGCTGCTTTCCTGTCCTCTTTGATGTATAAAGAGGTCATTAGAAAAAATAGACCACCCAGGACCCCGATAAAGGGGCAGAGAAGAACGCTATATTCCAGTCGACGAAATTCCCAACTAGGAGTATCTGGATAATATTTCAGTAGAGCATCTGAGATCTGAAGAAAACACATAAAAAGTTAGGAGTGCTTTTGTTGGACACTCTTGATGGTGCTTAAAAGGTTTGTCGCATTTGGTTCCTCAAAGAATCATTCAGTCAAAGAGCCATTTCGTAC
The DNA here is from genome assembly GCF_027580225.2 of Misgurnus anguillicaudatus. Lineage (NCBI taxonomy): Eukaryota > Metazoa > Chordata > Actinopteri > Cypriniformes > Cobitidae > Misgurnus > Misgurnus anguillicaudatus. The sequence continues at coordinate 33,152,002 of NC_073358.2, read as the reverse complement.
CTTTTCATTGTCTAAAGAACTTTTGGTGAATAAGAAAGGTTCTTCAGATGTTAAAGGTTCTTTTAATTCAGCCAAAAAGTTTTCTTCTATGACATTTTGAAGCACGTTTATTTTTTAAAGTGTATTAAGTGACAGCATAAAAATGTAATTATGCGAAAGATGCAGTTGTGCCAGAGGTGTCTTGTGTTCAGAAGCAATGTTCTGGATAATGAGAATATAAAGTATTATGGGTTGAGATCCCAATATGCTTACCGCACCAATAAGGTATGGACTTCCTGCATCTCCAAGAAGATGACAGACCAATATCTGTAAAGCTTCAGCCGTCGATCTTCTTGTTGGCACGACAACGTACTAAAATATGTAGGACACGAAAAAGGGGCTTTTAAATTGTTTTATTATTATGATACTTCATACTTCCTTATTTTCCAATAATAATCACACATTGGAAAATTAAGAATAATAAATTGAACAATATATCAAAGCTATAATCGTCAAAATTAAAGGATTAGTCAATTTTCTTAAAAAAATTCCAGATAATTTACTCACCACCATGTCATCCAAAATTTTAATGTCTTTCTTTGTTCAGTCGAGAAGAAATTATGTTTTTTGAGGAAAACATTCCAGGATTTTTCTCATTTTAATGGACTTTAATGAACACCAACACTTAACACTTAACTCAACACTTAAAAGATTTTTTCAACGGAGTTTCAAAACGACCCCAAAGGAGACATATGGGTCTTTTCTAGCTAAACAATTGTCATTTTTGACGAAAAATAAAAGATATGCACTTTTAAACCGCAACTTTTCGTCTATCTCCGGTCCTGTGATGTGCCAGCGGGACCTCAGGCAATACATCATCACGTCAAGAGGTCACGGATGACGTATCGAAACTACGCCCCAGTGTGGAGAAAGTGGACCGTTCTGATGTTGTTGTATGTTGAATGATAATAATTAATGTCTTTGTGTCAGTTTATTGTTTAAAATGGTACACAAATGTGCGTGTCATATATGTAATACGTGACCTTTCTACGTCACTACGCATTTACGTTAGGTCGCGCTGGACCGGAGATAGACGAGAAGTTGTGGTTTAAAAGTACATATTTTTATTCTTCTTGTCGAGAATGACAATTGTTTCGCTGGCTGGGACCCTTGTGCCTCGTTTGGGATCGTCCTTTGAAACTCCTCGAAAAAAAAGTTACGTTTTGTTGAGTTAAGTGTTGGTGTCCATTAAAGTCCATTAAAATGAGAAAAATCCTGGAACGTTTCCACAAAAAACACAATTTCCTCTCGACTGAACAAAGAAAGACATCAACATTCTGGATGACATGGTGGTGAGCAAATTATCTGGATTTTTTTTAAGAAAATGGACTAATCCTTAAAAAATATAGAACAGAATAGAATAAATATGAATAAATATAGCTTAAAGCAGGCTTTTCTTTGTGTCATAATTTCTGCACTTTTAAAATTGAGCAGGGTACACATCTTACCATTAGAATGTCAGCTAGAATAGCCCAGTTAAGCGACAGCAAAGTCTCTCCAATTGCAATGAAAATCTGTATTATAGCACAAACATCAGAAAAGAAACATTTTTAGATTCATAACACACCCTGGCAGTCACATTGTGCTGTGTTGGCAGACAAGTGTTATTTTGTATTTCATCTACAATGTGTTCTTATAATTTATGTTTAATGTTTCTGTAGCTCAGCTGGAGGAGTATGGTGCAAACAATGGCAAGGTCATGAATTTGAATCCAACAAAAATCCATTTGTAAATATATTTACTAATAACATGGCTTACATAGGTGGCCGGGATGCTAGTGGATGCCAGGATAACAGCGATGAAGAAGCAGGGGGAGGAGCTGAGCATCCCCACAGCACATATAAGAGGATCTGCGTTGGGCACTCTGACTCTCAGTTTCTTTGCTATGAAGGTGCCCAGAAAAACTCCCACAATCCCCGTCACCACTGTGATGGCACCAAAGATATAACTGAGAAGAGGAATAAGAAACACTGTGATCATAGCATAATCTAACTCATATTATGCATTGTGTGTAAAAAAAATATTTGTGAAAAATATGTAAAACATACATTTATGCAAATATGTGTGACCCTGCCTGTAAAAATGCAGCTAAAGCATTTTTTATTTACTGTAAATAATAATGTAAATAACATTTTGTGAAAATATAACCTACATAAATATGTTCCTCTACAATTTGGTGAAGTATTGTGTTAGCAGCAAAAAAGGTCATGGGTTTGATCCGAGGGAACATACAATGTGTACCTCGTAATGAACTGTAAGTCTAAGTGTAAATTACTAAGACCATGCAAAGATTGAAATAAAAGTGAAATTAAATGTTGAACGCAACCTGAGAATTCAGAGGAAAGGTGTACCTGTCCAAAGGGTCACAAGGCTCCTTGTTGCAAGGTAGTCTGAGGCCCTGTGCAACCTGTGCACGTGACAAGAAGGTCGGGGTCCAGAATGCCAGAGCCCCTGTGACAAAAGCCATGGCAGTCACACCAAAAGAAGACCAGACAAAACTGCGACTAAAGGGGCAAAGATCAAAATATTCATTAAATAGATACTGTAATATTAGTGTAGAAGCAACAAGTACTAATACTGGGAAAAAGCAACACACTTCTTCAATAGGTACTTGACGTCCTCGAGGTACGAGGTGCTTTCCAAGACTCTGTCTCCGTGGCCTTCTGCGGCCCCACGAGGAGGATTGGGAATCAGAAACACCAGGAGCACCATACCCAGTGCACCCAGAATAGGATTGAGCTACAGAACCATTAAAAACACTCTTATTTCTTTAACAGACAGGAATAGGTTTGTATTGAGAGCAGCTTTCCACATAACGCTTCAGGTTTTTGTTAAGAAGGCTGCTGTCAGTTGCAATGAACACTTTAGGGTAAGAAATCACTTAAGAACCTAATAGATATAAGGGTTTTACTGTAGGTACTAAGGAGGGACCTGGGCAATATCTAGAGATATTGGATGTTGGCAGTGGCGGCCGGTGCCTTCTTTTTTCAAGGGCGCACGATGCGAAGTTCGTCACGTCATGTAGCCCATCATGTGTGTGGTTCGTCATTTCAAAATATGTGTTCGGCGCGTCGGGCGAACTTACGTGGATCACGTGCCCTGTCAAAATAAATGCCCGCTGCAGACGAGCCCAAAGAGCCTGTGATAAAAAAAGCTTGTGTTTGCCAGATACTCGCATAATCTCATGCGTAATCATAGTTTACTGTTAAGGGAGTGTCTTGCGTGTATTTTTTGAAAGTGAGCGTCTCTTTTATCATAAACGGTTTTGATGCGTGTGCAGCAGGTACTTATTTTGACAAAACACATGATGCACATGGTTGACATGACGCAACAAACACATATTTTGAAAACATGAGCAACACACATGACACTCCGAACACATATTTTGAATTTGCGGGTACATAGTTTGATCAATTTTTCTAACAGTGTGAGTATGCAGTACTGTATGAGTCTTTCTCTTACCCTCAGTGCCCATCGCCAGTCCCCTGTTGCATTTGCTATTGTTGCGCCTAATATATAACCAAGACCACTGAGAATAAAAATTCAAAATAACAGAAAATTACACACACATTACACAGAAAATGTAGGAAAACAAAACTTTTATTACTTATCCTATTTAGTTTAGACTCTAATGTTTTTGTAAACAATTGTTTAAATATAGGAAGTTATTATCCGAATTCACAAAAACATTCTTATTTTTCCATTTTATTTACATTCATCATTATAGGAAACAAACACAAAAAACAGTGTGCTGAACAATTCAATAGAGGGTATGCACGTGACATCACATTCGGCGAAAGTGCCTGCGATTACGCCCACTGCGTGGCAAAAGACAGAGCGGCAGCATTTGAGTACAGTGTGAAATCAGCGAAAACAAGGGGAAAACACGTCTAGATGAGAAACAGCCGTTGTGCGATAGACTGTACTAACAGATTAACAAGAATTCGGAGCTATCATTCTACAGACTGCCAAAAAACACCGAAAGGAGAAATAAATAGATAGTTCATGCCAACGTCCACTGACCAGGTGGGTTGATAAGTTGCTAGGGTCACTATCAAGCAGAGGTTTTACTTTCTACTTAAAAGTATTTTTTCAAGTATTTGTATTTTATTAGTGTTTTTCTTTGGAAAACATTCCAAAGCATATTATCAAAGCAATTTTTACTCTATTACATTTCATAAATACACGTGTTGGTTTTACATTTAATATTTAAGTACATTAACGTACATTTACTCAATTAAAAGTGCACAATTTTAATGTAATTAGGTATTAAATAAATTTTAATATGCAATATTACAGAAAACACAGTATGATTATGCTTTAGAACAGTGTTCTTCACTCCCAACCCTGCAGAGCCGGTGCCCTGCAGAGTTTAGCTCCAACCTTAATCAAACACACCTGCAAGCTAATTAATGTCTTCATGATCACTTACTAGAAAATCACAGGTAGGTGTGTTTGATTAAGGTTGGAGCTAAACTCTGCAGGGCACCGTCTCTCCAGGATTGGGAGTGAAGAACGCTGCTTTAGAATGTAGTGAAGTAATTTTTTTCCCCAATACAAACACCCTAATAAAGCACAGATGCTTGGAAAATGTAACTAATGTAACTAAGTATTGTCCACCTCTGCTATCAAGTCCAACTAAATTTTATTTAAGCTGATAATAGTCAGTTTTACTGGCATTTTCGCAGCAGCCCCTATGAAAACCAGCCATTTTGTTGAATGTTTGCCACTCAACAGGGCGAGTTCTGGCGTGGTCACATGGAAAAGTGACGTCAATCCATACCCTCTCTATTCACCTTATTCCGCCACGCCCCTTTTTAATTCTTCGCTCTTCCGCATTTTGTCAACCGACTTCCGCTGCTAATATGGCACAGTGCATTCTGTGGTTAGTTTGGTGGATAGAAGATTGTTTGTAGTTCACTATAACTTTAGCGAAATGACAAATATCGCTACTGCTGTAAATGTTTTAAATTAGGAGGACGGTTAAAACTTCATACGACGCTCGGATAGTCTTATATTGTCTCGTGGTTAGACGATATGAAGCGGCCGCAGCAAGTAACCTATGGGACATATTTAATTACCTCGTCCTGTCAGGAGTTGATGGAGCAGCATCGAAAATTATTAAAAGTATGTCTACCAATATTTACACAGTGATTTCGTCTTTTTTAAAGCAAATGTGCACCTTAGCCAGTCCAATAACTATTTCGTTTTTATGTGGTACCATGATAGAATTCATTTGCAAACTTGCCAACACTTATTCCTTCAAATCAGCAGACTTAAATCCTTTTAAGTGGAATCTACAAAGCTCACATATGGTTTAAGAAATTCCTTACACATAATATCTGATCACACTGTAAAGGTTTATATAACTGCATGGCAGGTTACATCTGATCACATAGTAAAGGTTTAATATAACTGCATGACAGGTAACAGCTGATCACACTGTAAAGGTTTAATATAACTGCACAAAATCTGATCACATAGTACATGTTTAATATAACTGCACAACATCTGATCACACTGTACATGTTTAATATCACTGCATGACATCTGATCACATATAAAGGTTTAATGTAACTTTACAACAGGAAAAGCAAAACCACCCTGCAATAAATTAAGACACAGCTTTATCGGAGTCATCAGGAGCTGATCCCAAGTGTTTATCTGGAAGCTGTTGGTGTATGTACTGGTAAAGTGCTTGGTGACTGTGTAATGGATGCAATATCAACCCTCTGTAAAGCTGAACCAAAGATGGTTGTTTTTCAGCAGAGATATGTACATTTGTGCCAGCTCAACACATTGGAGCAGTTTCTCGACAGGGTTTACAGGACTAGGATTTAATTATATTAGGACATTTTAGTTTTTACAAACAAACCCTACAAAAAAACAAGACTGGTGCGCATCTTGTGACAAAACAATGGCACTTATATATGTTGAGGTATGTCAGTAAAATGTGTTTTTAAATTATTGTAGCTCAAATATGCATTTTAGCTTGGGACCAGGATAAGCCCTGTCAGGGAAACTGCACCATTGTTTTTCCCATATCAGATGTAGGTTGCTTCAGGTTGAGTTGTGATGTTAAAGTGTAGTTGTGGTCAGAGACGGATGGATCCTCCCATTGTGTTTCTGCATCACAGTTTAGGAACATGTTGATTGTATCATCCTGACAGTTGTCCACTGCATCATTACACATCAATGCATCTGTGAAAACAATATAACCATAAACATTTTTATGTTAGTATTTAAAATAAACTTGCATCATGAGAATTAATATATAAATGGCACCCATACTTAAACAGAACAGTGTGTAAGAGAGAGATGCATTAAAAAGAGACAGTAACATTATACACACAACCTTTAACTTCAGTGTTAAATAATACGTTGTTTATTAGGTCATTATCAATATCTGAATGAGAAATGAACTGACATTCTAGCATCTGAAATCTCAGTAACTTGTAGGAATCACGTGGGCTACTGTAAGAATGCATTGTACTATAATATCTCGTTGTACTATCGTAAATATAAAAATATAGGTGGACAATTAAAACCATTCAAATAGTTGCATTTTATAAACTAACGTTACTGATCTTAAGTGTATTTGTAGAACGGACTTCACAAATCTAACTTTAGGCGAACGAGCACAAAGTTAGCTAAGATAGCTTACCTGAAACTGGCCACCTTTTCAACACCCGGCGTGGTTTAAAGTTACCGGAACATCGTAGTCGAACCATTACTTGGGATAAGGGTGTTCCTCAGTTGGCTTAAAATTGGTAAGAAAGAAACATAAAGGCGCTCGAGTGAGCTTTTTAAGCTTAACGCGTCGCCTTCAGTCACTGCCTCAGCTGCTCACGTCTATGCGGCCGGAAGAACGTTGACAAAATGAGCGAAATGGCGCCGCCCTTGTTGTCGTGAAAAATAAGGTGAATACCTCCACTCACTTTTCAAATGACTAAAAATACTAATATAATAATTTCTGTTTTAATCACAGATATGTGTGGCGTACTGCGGGTGATGTATGTATATAAAAAGGTTTAGTATTTAAATGGAAATTATTGGATGATCCTAGTTAGGGATCGTGCCAGTTCCGCCGGACACGTCCCGAACATGTTTTCGGGTTCGTTCTCCGGATGTCGCGTTGCTCGACTGCATATACGTCATCGAGGTTCTCACATTTCAGTTAAAATACATCAGAAAATTAAGATTTATTTGTTTTAAGACATACAATCATTGTAGTTTCATTCTTACCTTGAAATGTAACGGTTGCTGTTTTTAAATTAAACCCGAAATATTAAACCTTGATGACGTATCCGGTCGACCAACGCGACTTCCGGTGAAGGTAGCACGTTGGTGGAGTGGTTGGTGGGTTGCAACAGCTGTACTGTGACTGAGAAGGATGTCTGCAGGAAGTATGGATGAGGAAGATGATTCCTCATTCATAGATGGAGAGGAGTGGTCTCAGGGCGGAAAAAATAGTAAACGGAAAAACAGGGAGTCGGAATCCGATGACAACATTCCACAAGTAAGATTAAGGATTGCAAAGGCAAGGAAAACAGATGATGAGTTTAAAGCCATGATTACGTTTGGAGATAAAGGTGAAAGCATTAGTAATCCGATAAAGTTGACCATGCTAATTAAAAAAACTTTTGGAGATATTAAAGCTGCCAAATATCTTACAAATAACCGAGTGCTCATGTTTTGTATGGATAAAGATCAGCAAAACAAAGTGTTAAAAATGAAGGAATGGGGTGGAGTGGCTATCAAAGTACACATTCCTGGAGAAATAGAAAATGCTAAAGGGGTGATTACGGGAGTGCCTATGTCACTAGCAGATGATGTTCTGAAAACACAATTGAAGGATCAAAAGGTTATTGAAGTGAAACGGTTATTTACAAGTAGGAATGGGAAGAAAGAGGCAAGTAATACTGTGGCAATAACATTCAATGGCAAGAACTTACCAGAGCGTATCAAAATAGGGTATGTGAGTTTTCCTATTCGCCCGTTTGTGCGTCCTCCTTTGAGATGTTATAATTGCCAAAGACTGGGGCATGTGGCAGCAGTTTGCAAAGGGAGAAGAAGATGTAGTAAATGTGGGGGAGATCATGAACATGGAAACTGTGGAGAAGGGGTTGAAGTGAAATGTTGCAACTGTGGAGGACCACATAGTGCAGCATACCTAGGGTGTGAGGTTCAGAAACAAGCCATGGAAGCTGTACATTATAAGACCACAAATCAAGTGTCATATGCTGAAGCAGTAAAACAAGTTCAGACTAAACAAGGAGTTAGCAGAAATTACAACTTTACTCAAATGCAGAATGAACCTGGAGTCCTAGAGTGTAATCATAATTGTTCAGTTAATGAAAACACTCTCATAGTAAATAAAACCAAGTTTGTAGCTTTCATTGCTGAAGTAATTAACTGTGCGGCTCAAACAAACAAAAGAACTGAAAAACTGAAAATTATAATAGCTGCAGCAGCACGGCATTTGGATATAAATGATACTTCAGTTGAACAGATTCAGGCAATGCTGGGACATGCAGAGGGAATTGGTGGCACTCAGGATGCTTCAAGAGGCCAGAAAAGTAAAACTAAATGACAGGGGTCATTTTACAATGGAATGCTCGAAGTTTAATAGCCAATGGTCAGGAATTCAAAAAATGGGTTTATGAATTACCAACACTGCCAGAAATCATATGTATCCAAGAAACATGGCTTAAACCACAATTAGACTTTGTTATTCCAGGGTATAAAACAATTAGAAAGGATAGAACTGGAAAAAGTGGTGGTGGGTGTGCAACTTTTGTTAAAAATGGGGTGATTCATAGAGAATTAATTATTGATTCACAAATGGAGTGTGTTGTAATTGAGGTATGAATGAATAAGGGGAAGGTTAAAATTGTGAATTTTTACAACCCATGTAATCAGTTAACAGTTGAAAGTCTGAATTTAATAGGTGAGGGGGATGGTAAGGTAATATGATGTGGGGATTTTAATGCTCATAATACATTATGGGGAAGTCCTAATTCTGATAGAAATGGGATAATAATAGAAGAATATATGGAAGATCATTCACTTGTGTGTCTTAACAATGGGAAGGGTACCAGAATTAATGTTAGGAATACATTAATGTCTTGCATAGATTTAACATTGGTGTCTGGTACTATATCATTAAAATGTCAGTGGGAAATTATAGAAGATACAACGATAGGGAGTGATCACTTTCCAATATTATGCCGGATTGGGTTGGAGGTAGAGAAGGAAACAATTAAAACCACAACAAAGTGGAGGTTTGATAAAGCAAATTGGAAGGAATTTAACCGAATATGTATGGTTGAACTGAGTAACTTTGACATTAAGGAGGATATTGATTGTTGCAATAGTAAGTTAACCAATGGCATAATTAAAGCTGCTGATGAGACTATCCCAAAAATAAAGAGAGGAACAAGGAAGAGGGTCGTTCCCTGGTGGAATCAGGAATGTAGTGAGACATTTAAACAAAGAAATGTAGCTTTTAAGAAACTAAGAAGGTCTTTAACACCTGAATCACTCCTGTCATATCAGAGGAAAAAAGCTCAGGCAAGAAGAATTGTTAAAGAGTCGAAAAGGAAATATTGGCAAAATTTCTGTTCAACTATAGGAAGGGAAACACAGTTGGGAGAGGTTTGGAATATGCTAAAGAAAATGAAAGGGGTTTATAGATTCAACAGTATACCAGTATTAATAGAAAATGGAAGGATAGCTGTTACAGAGGAAGAGAAGGTAGAATGGTTGGTTAGTACATTTAAGAAAGCTCACAGCAAATAGAATTTAGATGAATCGTACAAGAAAAAAAGAAAAGAAATTTTGGAACAGAATCAAGATATATATAATCAGAAAACATCAGGTCAGACACCGTTAGATGCTAAATTTGAGATGTTTGAATTAAAAAGGGTTTTAGCACAAGCTGGTTATTCAGCTCCAGGGAAGGATAGAGTTTGTTACATCATGTTTAAATATGTGGATGAGGAAGTGCTTAAAATGCTTTTGGACCTGTTTAATAAGGTATGGGAGGAAGGTAAATTGCCAAGAGAGTGGAAACAAGCTATAATAATTCCTGTAGCTAAGCCCGGAAAAGATTCGTCAATTGCAGGTAATTATAGACCTATGGCCCTTACATCAAATTTGTGTAAATTGATGGAAAAAATTATTGCAAATCGATTATACTATGTACTGGAGAAGAAAAAGTCATTTGCATTATATCAATATGGGTTTCGGCCTGGACATTCTACCATAGATGCACTAGTAAGACTGGAAACTGATATTAAAAAAGCTTTGTCTATGAAAGAGGTATTGGTAGCTGTGTATTTTGATATTGAAAAAGCTTATGACATGATGTGGAAAGAGGGGTTGTTAATAAAGTTACATAAAATTGGAATTGAGGGGAAATTTTATAACTGGGTATTAAGTTTTTTATTTGATAGATCAATTCAAGTGAAAGTGGGGGATGTTTTATCAAGATCAGAATATGTGGAGAATGGTACTCCTCAAGGGAGTGTTATTAGTCCTATCATTTTTAATATAATGATAAATGATATATTTGAAGAAGTTAGTCAAGACATTAGTACTGCTCTATATGCAGATGATGGAGTCTTGTGGAAAAGGGGTAGAAACTGTGGTTTTATTGTTCAAAAAATTCAAAAAGCAATAGGGAATGTGGAACAGTGGGCACTTGAGTGGGGTTTTAAATTCTCTATTTCAAAATCATGTTGTCAATTTTTCACTAGGAAGACAATAGATCCAAATGTACAGATATATTTATATAGACAACCTCTGGAAAAAGTTAAGTTATTTAAATATTTAGGCTTATGGATGGACTGTAAATTAACATGGAAAAATCATATAGATTATATTGAAAAGAAGTGTAATCAAGTTCTTAATTTAATGAGATGTATAATTGGACAGGAGTGGGGAGCAGATAGACAGGCTTTGATGGGAGTATATTATGCTCTACTTCGGTCCATATTAGATTATGGGTGTATTGTATATGAGTCAGCATCTCAAACACAACTAAAGAGAATTGATGTCATACAAACTAGAGCTTTAAGATGTATTTTAGGGGCTGTTAAAACCACACCAATAGCTGCTATGCAAGTAGAGTTGTCAGAAATGCCTTTACATTTAAGGCGGAAAAAATTATCAATGGCATATTGGATTAATTTAATGGGTCACAATAAAGATCATTTAGCTAGGAAAATTCTAGAAGATAGTTGGGAAACTAGACAGATAAAGGGATCAGGTTTTGCATGGAAAGCTAATATATGGGCAAAAGAAATGAACCTGGATAAAAGAAAGTATGGGCCAACTATTACAATATCACCAATTCCACCTTGGTTTTTTTGTGAACCACAAATAGACCTCTCAATACATGAAAAAATGCAAAAGGGAGAATGTGGAGGGGATATAAAAACAATGGCAATAGAGCATATTAAAACTGTTCATTATTCATCTGTTCACATTTATACTGACGGGTCGAAAAACCCTGAGTTAGGGATCACTGGTGCAGCCTTTTATGTCCCAGAGTTAAAGTATGGAAATAAAGGGAGATTAACTAATGGAGCGTCAGTGTACACGGCAGAGTTAGTGGCTATACAAATGGCTCTACAATGGATTGAGGAAACAAGGATGGTATCTGTTAAGGAGGTGTTAATATGCTCAGACTCAATGGCGTCTCTCTTAAGCCTTCAAACTTTTAAATCGTGTAGAAATGATATATTAACAGAAGTTTTTATTAGTTTATATAGACTAAAGAATGAGGGTATATTGGTGAGATTTGTTTGGGTACCAGCCCATGTTGGGATTCAGGGGAATGAGATGGTTGATCAAATGGCTAAAGAAGCACTTCAATTGAATAATATCAATTTAACAGTAAGTTTGAGTAGGGTAGAAGGGAAATCTCTTATTAATCAAGCATGTAAAGATATGTGGCAGATATCTTGGGACTCATGTATGAAGGGAAGACATTTTTATAACATTCAAGGTAAATTAAAGCAAAGCAATATAAATCATAATATAAGTAGGAGGGAATATATAATATTTACAAGATTAAGAATGGGACATACTAGCCTCAATGCAAATAATTACATCATAGGTAAACACGATACAGGTCTTTGTGATGGGTGTCAGGAAAGGGAGACAGTGGAACATGTTTTAATGACATGTGTGAAATACCAGCAGGAAAGAATATTGTATATTAGAGAAGTTCAAGAAATGGGGATTACAGAATTTACAATGGGCAATATTTTAAATGAAGGGACATATACGGGTAGGCTAATAAGGGCAGTAATGAGGTTTTTAAAAAACATTGCGGTAATTCATAGAATTTAATCTGAGTCTTGCGGACTATCCTTGTCACACTCCAGTACAGTAGGTGGCGGTATGCACCTTTTCAGTTGGTTTGCAACCCGCCAGTAAACCCACGAAAGAAGAAGAAGAAGACTTCCGGTGAACGAACCCGAAAACATGTTCAGGACGTGTCCGGCGGAACTGGCACAAATGGCCACACCATCTATGTGGCCATACTACTAGTAATTAAACAATGCATGAATGTTGACGTCAATATATTTGGATGCAGATCATAACTTTGTATACTAAGTGATTGACGCACCAAATTTAGTAAAAAAAGACCCAATAATGGAAGAGCGCGGTGCAAACAGAGTTGTTGAACACTTGTTTAAATGAGATGTCTACATAGAAACTTTCTTAAATCTAGTGGTGCAGTAAGTACTTTACCTTCCGACTGGTATAAATATATAAAAAAAGGAGATCATGACAGTTCTCTTGGTGCCAGTGAACAAGTCGGCAATGATAGTCGGAGCAATGGTACAGTAACTGGCCTCTCCTGTTCCAACCAATGCCCTTGTCAAGATCAGAACCCAAAATTGCTGTGGTGAGAATTAGGAGAGATCTATAACTAAAAATGTAATGCAATGCTTTTATCATTATGCAATTTCAAATAATAACTGTGAGACTTCACAAAGATTCCCTGGCATCCCAGAATTCCCCTGATAGACATAATTTTACTGTAGGCCTACCAACTTTCCGACGAAAGAGCTGCCCAGGGTTGTGCCAAGCCACACAATCATCCCAGCAATCATTACGTACTTCCTGTTGTAACGGTCCCCGAGATAACCAAAAACCGGCGCCAGGAGCATAAAGCTACAGATAAAAACTGTAAATATGTTAATAAATATGTGAAGAGTTTCGTTGAAAAACGAGATAAATCCATTTTTTAACATTTTTGTCAAAAGATGTTTATTATTATGTTATCATGTTATTATTTTGTTTTATGGTGCTACTTAGCTTACTTAACTGCAGTTGCATTGAAATTAATTGGAATGCACAACCAAAAAACAAGATTTCTGAACAATTAAAAAAACGGTGGTTATCTCGTTTTGCAACGAAACTATTCATGTGGAATTAGAAACAGTTTTATTATTCATTCATTGTCTAGGATTCTATTTATATTTAATCAGAATTTTCATATCTCTGTCAATGTTTCAGTAGCAGTTGTAAATGTCATGAAGATCTACTGATACATAATAAACCCATGTGAGACTGTAAGCTGAATAGAGAAAGATTGACTAAACATGAAACTGCAAACAGATTCATATCAGGTAGATAGAAATCTGCCCGGTGGTTTTGAAAAATTTGCACCATTTTGTGACATACCAAGGCAATTTCAAAGCAACCCGTTATGTACTTTACAAGGTGGCGTACTCGTAATGCAGTTGCCTTAAAAATTTTTAGTTAACGCAACACACCATCTTTTTTACACATTTATTTTGACTAATTAACTAATATGTTTAAGTTGAATAAACTCTACATTTTAAGGCAACCAAGTAACTTACTTATTTAAGTTAAACCAACAAATATTTTATTACAGTGTATGAGCAAATTTGCTTGTTTTTGTACAATTTGCTTTCGCACCTGTGACGTTGGGGTTAGAGGTGGGGTTTTAATATTGTTTTTTTATGATAATCGTATATTTTGTACGGTTCACTTGGTACAACTTATTCAACTCATAAAATACGTATTCTTGTGCGATCATGCTGGACATACTTTACAGGTCCACTTGTGTTTTATAAAACACAATATATAGCTGGGCTTGTCATCGGTGTTAACTAACAAAATGACAGAAACACCTAACTGTAAGTTCCTGAAGTAAGTAAGGAAGTGCTATTGTAATATCCAATTTTGCAATGTCCTATTCCTCTTTACTGTCATCCGCAACATACATCAAAGTCAATCTGATACCTGTCTGAAGGAGACCTGATGTGCTGTCACTAATTTTAAAGTATTCCTGGATGCTGGGCAGCACACCTAGAATAAAACCAGACCAAAATAAAAATTTTGTTGTATCTGTAGCATAATTGTGAACCAGATTTTGGGCATTGTATGCTAACCTGCTATGGTATAGCGGTCCATGTAGTTGAGAAGATTAATATAGCAGAGAACTGCCACAGCGATGTAGGAGCGTCTCGGAGAGATGGCAGATATCTGTGTTGATGATGTATCGCCATCTGGTACATCTGAGCCCATGGAGCCATAACGTACACTCATGTTGGTGCTGAAGCTCAAGCGGGTTTTTCGTCTGGGTTGGATGGATGGCACGATTGTCTCCGTATCCATGGGCACCGAATGTCTTTTTGACTCTGTATGAAGAAAACAGACTATGTTATAAAAAACATTATGCTATGAAAAAGCCAGTTGCACTGAAGAATGCACGCTTGAGAACTGCAGCATGAAACTCACATGACATTCATTCGGTTTGAAAAAACATGGCAATAAGGAAAAGGATAGATACGTAGTCACAAACAATTACATATGAAACCAGTGAGACATAGTCGCATAGCCAATCTAATATCAGTCACAACAAATACCACATTTGGAAGTTAATGCTCAAGTAGTTAGGGCTGATCTGTCACCTCCTTCACAGTTTTTTGAGTGAAGTGTACGCTGGTAAGTTCACCTCTGGCATGCAATGCAACTACACCAGAATTATTTTGCAAAGCGAGCAATGTTTGTTGACACAGAAACTTCACTTCTGTAGCCATGTAACCACCCAGCAAACACAGAGCGTTTGTTAGTTTTTGGTTATCTTTTGGTTACGTTCTTTTTAGGTTGTATTTTTTGCAACCATAGAATAACGTTCCCATAACGTTGCAGGGTGTTTTTTTAAATAACCTAAAAATAACTTATACATAACGTTCTCTAATGGTTATTTTTTGTTTATTTTTTGTGCAACCATAAAATAACGTTCCCATAATGTTGCAGGGTGGTTATTTTTAAATTGACCTAAAATACGGTTCTATTTCTTTAAAAACCTTTCCTGGCTAACCAAAAACAAACCTTGGAAAATAACGTTATGGGAACCAAAAGCTAACGTTAGGGGAACGTTTAGGGAACCAAAAATTGTTCCATCCTTAAATCAGAGGAACATGGTGAATGGTGAACAGTGTAGCTATCAGTTAACACAGCAATCTCCAACGCGGTAATGAGACTCTTCGAACGATCCAATCACAGGAGGTAAAAAACATTAAAAGCAGTATTGATTCGCTTTCAACATAAGTGGGAGTGTTTGGGGCGCACAGTCCTGCGCCCCAGGGCAGATCCGAAACCAGCCACTTAGAGCTCAGCCTCAAGTCACATGTTTTTACCCTTTTTCCTGACCTACATAGACACATAAACATGACACACACACAAAGAACTCACTTTTGATTTTTAATTGTTTTAAATAAATTATAACATGACTAACAGTGAAATAGTACAACTAAATGAATTTATTTTGTATTAATTTGCACTATATATTTAACTTTTTGGTAACATGTTAAAGTAGCTTTCCTCTCTGGCCAGCTTTAAGGGGGTGGCGCCCCAGCGCCCCCTAGTGACCAGCCGCCACTGTTCCCTCGAGTAAACCCTCCCAGACAGTTTTAGATGCCTCCTTACTTAAAACACTTGATTCAACTCATCAGCCTCCTTCCAAATGAGTTAAATCATAAAGAGACGTCAAAATATTCCGGAAGGGGGTACTCCAGGACCAGGATTGGCAAACACTGGTGTGGAAGAACCTAACCATAACTGTAGGCCTACTCTTTCCATTAAAGAGATGCACAAAGGAAGATATTTGTATATCTCGATTTTTGATAAAACCAAAACCTGTGGCTATAGAGCTCCATTAAAGACCCTGCATGAGTGCAGAAGAACATCTTAAACCAAGATGCAATTCTTTGCATTCATGAAAGAGATTTTCTGAGGGCCTTTAATGCTTTACTGTAAGGAAGTAAGATTCAAACGTAGGTTGCCCACGCACAAACGCAACCCTGCTCTACTGTATGTCAAAGTATACAAGGCACACTGGTATGTCTCTCATATGAAGAGCCTGCACATTATTGTAATTTAACTTCCAAACCAGTTTCTGCACCATTCTATTGCATCAGTAATATTAGGGTATAGGTCATAGGCTACAACATGTTTCCTTTAGCACATGTTAATATTAGTTAGTTTCCTGTATAGTATCTCACAAATATATCTTGCCTTTCATTTTTGAGCATATGTCTTACAAAGTTGTTCTGTAAAACAGACAGCAAAAAAATAATGAGATCATTTCATGAAAATGAAATCTAGACCGGATCTCAAAAGCGATCGCTATCTAACTATTTTGCACCTGGCAGATGTACCATCTAAGCACACACGGTGATGTTATACAGAGAAACCGCAATAGTTTACAAGAAAAGTTCATTCAGTAACACGTTCGTTGGAATGGTACGTATATAGTTCCACAACTAAGTTGCAGAATCATTGTAAGCATTCAGGAATGAATTACTAAGCAGATGGCCAACAATGCCACTGTTGTAATGGATAACTTTAGCATAAATTGTTCAGCATATGCAGCTTTTCTAAAATTCAAATAAAGCATTGACAATGTGCTTTATTTTAGTTATCAGGTTTACTTTATCTATTAAATATTAAAAAATTATTTTGCATCAATAATGTGGCATAAATGTGCTTACTTATGAATGGATGTGCTCCAGTATCCTGTGCAGCTTTAATCCATCGTAATATTGTTCCTTTTCTGTTTTTTCTTTACCTTACTTGATGTATTTGTTGCTGTCACTGTTTTAGAAACAGAAGATTTTTTATGAATCCAGCACACTTCAGGGTTATCAAGTGATAAGCCCTGCCCCTTCTTCTCTGGTCACACGTCTGGAAACAGTTCCTTCTTGTGTTGCTACATAAACCACAAGCCTTTCTCACGTTACACTGCTATAAGCGATCTGTTACCGAGATCTCACATGCCTTTAAGATATGTTTTTAAGTAAAGTATCTAACACAATAAACAGCTAGGAATGAACAGCATGAGTTAGGGAGTTGTAATAAACCCAAATCTTGTATTGTCTGCTTGGGTGAATTTTATAACCCGGTTTTACAATTCATACTATCACATGGATGAATTGATTCGAAATAGGCCATGAACATGTTTATCTCTGTCTTGAAACTTGCCAGTGAGAGTCTCTCTCTATCCAGTTATAGATATTTATTTATTTAAAATCTGTGTTCATTACTTACTTGTATTAATTATTAACTTGTTCCTTAAACCCGAGTTGTGAAACTTGGGTTGTGGTGTCCTCCCATCCAGATGCATCTTGTGAAATTATGTAGGCCTACATAATGACTTCTCTGAAAATCAAAGCCACTCATACATCAATATAAACATGATCAGCTGTTACGCGAACTTTGCAAATTTGTCACCACATCTGTCCTGTCATGTTTACAATAAATGATTAACTGATATAGAGCACGATACAGCTGGTTATCCTCCTCTCTAAATGTTTTAATTGCCATGTGGAATAAGCCAGACTTGGTATACTGATAGCTATTTTGTTCAACATGCTTAATATTGGAAAAAAATTATTCAGTTGCACCTGCTAAATGTCCCATTTTAAATATATTTTAAAATTAAGTTTTATTTTTTTAAAATATTTAAAAATAATTCAGCAACAAATAAAACAGTTCAAACTGATAAAGTGATAAATTCATTAACTATTAATTTGTTTAGTCATTTATTTTTAATAAATATTATAATGGTAATATCATTCCCATTAGAAATGCAAAATAGTGACATTAAACCGTGAACTTGGCTTATCGACCCTATAACTTGTACTGCTCTTTAGTATCACCTAGTGGTTGAATTGCATTATCATCTATTAAATAAAAAAGCCTTTGACACATTTGGCAGTACATTTCATTTCAAGAACTTAGACCAAACAATAAATGTCTAAACAGAAATGAAGGAAGAGAAATCATACATTTGATTCTTGTTTTTCTAAATCACTGGATCTCAACTTTTATGACTTCGAGCCCCCTACTATCCACAAAATACTCACTATTTACCCAATAAAATATTCTAGCTTAGCCTAACTAGAAAGATGCCTATATTATGCAATTAAGCAAACGCTATGGGGTGGTTTCCCAGACAGGGTTTAGATTAATCCAGAACAAGAGTTATATTAGGACATTTAAGTAGTTTTTTTAAAACATACCTTATAAACAATACTGGTGTGCATACAAAACAATGGCACTGATGTGTGTTCAGATATGTCACTACAAGGTGTTTTTAAATGAAGGCAGTTCAAACATGCAGTTTAGTCTGGGACGATATATATATTGATATTTGGTGCTTGTTTTGATTAATTTAAGTAATCTTGAAGCCTTCTGGGAATTGTATTGATCCCCTTGTGTGCCCATGGTCCCTGGTTGAGAAAGACGCGTTCTTTAAAAAAGTGCTGTTTTCAGATCTGATGTTTCGTGTTTAAAAGTCTATACATTTTAAATTGTTTTTTTTTTTGCTCGTATCATTATCTGCATTGCTGTTTGTTATAATGTGTTTATGCTTATTCTCCGCCCATAAGTGCCCTGGAGCGCACTTTCCTTTCGGCCCCACGGGCAGTAAAGCGCATGCGCACACCGGATCAGAATGTTGAGCAAAACGGACTAGAGCAGAAACGGAAAGACGCGCAAGAAATTGCAAACCATTTTTCTCCTTAGTGAAGTGAACGACTGTCGACTTAGAATATAACGTATAAAACATGACGGAGCCCCAGTCAGCACTGTTACTCAGGAGACAGCTAGCAGGTAATTTTTGGCCATTGGCAAGCCAGGCTCGATGGCTAACCAGCGCTTGAAAATGCGCCGGTGAGCTAATGAAGCCGCAGCGGAGGAGTTAGCCGTTAGCCGCTAATTTAGCTGCTAGCGAGCGCACGTTTGCCGCTGCATTTATTCGTTAGCATGTTAGCAGCAAAATTAGCTCACTAGCGGCTAACTCCCCTGTTCATTTTGCCCAGAGACTAGCGCGATAACGTTAACTCTTTTGTTACTTTTATGTGTTTTATTACAACGGAGTAATAAACAGTGAGCGTTGCGGTTAATATGTAAACATAACAAAATTACATTCGTTTAATTTTTCCAGTTTGTTGAGGGAATGTAAAAGCGTCACTCTGTTTTTTTTCGTACCCGACCGGGGCCATTTGGCCGTCCGGGGTGCTTACAGTCGGCTAACCCATGTTTTGACGTCTACCCGGACGCTGTTGGCACACTAGCATCCGTCGCTCAGAAGCCTCGTTAACGCCCGGAAACTCTGTGTCATTTGTCCAGTTTAAGCATACTTGTATCTTGGTCAGTGAAGACATCGTTGTTAGCGCTAGGCACAAAGGCGATATTTAGAAATACAGGATTTTGTCCATCTACCCACAGCGGGGCGATCAAATCCCTTTGTTTTTCTATGATTGCTAACTGGCTAAGCTAACAGACAGATGACTGCTGTTTGAAAACCAGCCCACCGGTACAGAAAGATCTAGAGATGCCCAGCTGTTCTCGTGGGCCCAGGTTCTCTGTTTATTCTTTTTTTATATATATTTTATGGCTAAGGAAAAATGATCTACTATTGGTGTCATCATAAGATTGGGTTCATTTCTTTGTGCAGTCTAAGCAACATGATATGCGAGTGTCATCTTTAGTGAGCTCAAGACAGAAGAGGATTTCCCATTTGCGCAGTGCAGTGAAGTGAATTAGTTGTAAAGGGGACAAACTAAGAAGATTAAGTTACACACATTTTGTTTGAATCTCCTGTGTATATATATGAGCATGTTTTATGATGCAAGTCCTGTTTTTGACAGCTGTCTCTTTGGAGACAGAGAACACAAGTTGCAACCCCCACCCCCTTCCAAGTACTCATCGTACACACACACAGTGGCAGCTTGCCTATTTCTTTCCAAAGGGTCATCAGGGTGAACAGCACCCCAGCCCGTAATGGCGTCAAATTCTGCAGTGGCACTCAGGCTGATTGACTAATTCAGGGGGCCGGTGCTGTTTTGGTTGTTTTTCAGCAGGACCAGCATGGGGAACTCATGGCTGCCACTTTAAACTCTGTGAACCCTGTGCAGGAGTGAGAAAACAAAAGCCTAAAAACATCTATTTATGTGGGATTGTAAAGATACCAGCCAGGAAAAATGCGGGCATAATTTTTTTTTAAATCAGTAGGATGTGAGATTTTAACTGCATGTTTGGATGGTTAGAGTATTTGTGAGTCATTTCTGTAACATTGTGATGCAGTTTGTTAGAAATGTAATTTGAGTCACTTAAGAAGAGACAAATGCATGTAGATCAGAAAACAGTAAAATATTTTTTTTATTGGAACAGCCTTTTCATTTTTAATTTTTTTGTTATTATTTTGTTTGTCATCATCTGCTGTGTGTCAGGATAGAGACACTATAGCCTGGAGTGTTGTCTGTTTTTTTACGTGTATGCGAACGTATGCGCATGGTCGAATGCATAGCCTTGCAAAGTGTAGTTTATTTGACTCATACGTGTACACATGTTCGACGCTTGCGCAGTGAGACAAAATGCAATGCATCTCCTGGGTTAAATACTACATTCTCCTGTAGGCGCATGTGCAACCTATGCATACAATGTAGTGATCGACCAAGTGTGTAGTGATTTTTTTTTTATAACCAATACCAAATATTTGGATGCTTGTGTGCCCGATAACCGATATGCTAAACCGATTTTTATCTACTGTTATACTTCTGTTTTTGAATTGAGTACACAACGCTACTGAACTGAACAAACCCTTATAATAATAACAATCACTCCCACCTTGCATACAAGGTAATAAATAGAGGGGTCTGAAAGAGAGAAGAATAATTTGCTGGATATAATATTAATTTACTGAATAATATCACTGGAATAATATATATTGTCAGGAAAGTAACAAAATACCAGTTTAGAAATGCATTGATATATAAGCTGTTTTGTTTATGTCAGAATAATTAATATTTTGTTGTTATAGCTTATGAAATGAATGCTGACAAAGCGCTGTTTACCTATCAGGGCTCAACGCAAATCATTTTTTAATATACTGGCCCAGTCGGGCCAGTGTTTCAGGTTTTCACTTGCCCTGCCAAAATTTTCACTAGCCCCAATAAAAAATGTCAGTGTCACATATTTAAAAAGAATAATTCAAAAGTCAAATATAATTGTATACATATACAACAGACATGTTCCAACAAAAAAAGGCTCCCAACTTTTCTGCTTTACCTGTAAACTGACAGCAAACTGTTCCAAATATTGCATTGTTTCATTCATCGTATTTGACCCAAGTAAAAGTCTGCTTCCAAGATGTTAAATAATATACATTGATGAAAATATATTTTAGTGACTGAGCGTGAAGCAGTGGCTCGATCGGGCAAGTGACAATACTTTTCACTGGCCCGAACATCTCTCACGCTTGCTCCGGGCCACCGGGCAGTCCTTTATGTTGAGTCCTGCCTATGCATTTACTCATGTATTAACTGTATCGAACTGCGATAGCTTGCAGAGGTAATAAATTATTAATTTCCACAGACATTTATTTAGAAGTTTTAAGCAAAATAAAGTTTATCTAGTAGATGTTAATATAACTTAGGGTAAATCTTGTTAAAAGTTAGCTACATTCGGTGGCTGTGCTTCAGCCTTCAACCCGGTGAATGAACATGAATGTGATTTTATGAGAAAAATGAATTTAAATCAGCATTTTTATTTCCCACAAGCATTCATTTATGTCTGTTCATGTAATGCTAACTTGCATCGTTACTGGGAAAAGATTTAATGATTCAGACTATGTCAGTTTGTCTCTATTTCTTAGCCAAGCTGCATACATTGCACATCAGGCATTTATAACACATCTCATCTGTGCATTAATGGCTTTTATGTTAAAGGACAAGTTCGGTATTTTACACTTTTAAATCCCTGTTTCCAGATAGTTTATGATGAAATAGAGCGGTTTTGACTGAAATTTGGACATATGATGCTGGCCTGAGAATTTTCGGGTGTTTGTTGTATGAGCATATCAGTGAACACCCCTGACCACTCTGTGAGTTTCACGTCTTTGTAAACGAAAGTTTAATGCATTTTAGCCTATACAGCCATTATAGAGGTGGGAGGGGATACAATAAACACCCAAAAATTCTCGGGCCAGCATCATATGTCCAAATTTCAGTCAAAACCGTTCTATTTCATCATAAACTATCTGGAAACAGGGATTTAAAAGTGTAAAATACCGAACTTGTCCTTTAACATAAAAGCCATTAATGCACAGATGAGATGAGAATCTGAAAACATGGCTTTAAGTGTAAAATACCGAACTTGTCCTTTAAATAAAGTTGATTATTAAAGCAAAGTATACTCAAAGTCATTTTGCGTCACTTCACCGTCATATTTGCTGTGCATGTTGTTGTTGTCTCCTATTAGACACTGTGATGAAATGGCAGTTCAGCGAGCAATTCTCAAAACGACGGCATTTATCGGTCAATCCGATTTTACAAAACCGATCCCGTTAATGGGAAAATGCTTAAATAATGCAAAACGGATACATCGGTCGATCTCTAATACAATGTACCGTACGCAGGGTTTCAAAAATCCGGCTGTGGATGTACAGTACGCATGCATGGAAATTGCATCACACAGACCATCGCGTACACTAAAAATTAAAAATTAACTATACTTTATGGGCCATTTAAATGACAATGTTTTTACCCGAAAGTGTCAAGTTTTTATGGGGTTTGGCTGTTTGTTTACATGGCAATGGGTTTTGGGGTTCCTGAAAAACTTTTGAAGACAGGTTTTAAAGTGAATTTATCCACATGTGTTAATTAACTCTAAAGGCATGCATGAGTTTTTTGAAAGTTTTTCTCAAGATGTAGAGTTTATTAACGTTTTTTCCTCTAAATCATACTCCAGGGTCATATATAGTATTAATGTGTCCTCATTGTCCGTCTAAACAAAACTGCTTGATGCTTTTCCATCTTGATTGTTTGTATTTATCTTTCTTTAGATGTAGTGTATGTGTGCAGGTGTGTAGTGCTTTTTTTCAATGTAGCATTGCGTACACATGCACAATTTTTAATTGTTATCACAGATCCGTTTAAACGTATATTTCTCTATCTTTGTCGTGCAGACATAGCCTTAGTTAGAAATGTCAGACTCATCCTCACTGATTCATGTGCTCATAAAATTAACACACACACCTTGATGACCCAACTGTAGCCTTGTTTTGTCAGTGAGGTGCTCATTCTTTATAGTTCCAGATATTGTTTTGCTCTCTCTTGTCAGGACCCTGACAAGCTGTCTGATATAATTCATGCATCAGACAGGTCGCAGGCACACTGTAAAAAATTTGCTGTAATTATGCAGCTGGTTGCCAGTAACTGAAAATGTTTAATGTTCATTTAACTTTAAACAAACTGTTGCCAGTAAATAACATAAATGTAAAATCTACAGTAAGTTATTGGCAGCTAGTTGCCAGTAATACCCAGTATTACTGTAATTTCTACAGAATTCTTTTACAGTGCACCAATAGATTGCCATTCTTTGGGTTCAGTCATTTGATCTGATAACAAACAAGCATATATATAAAATGCAAGAAAAGCTTCTTTCAGTCAGATCAGCATTAAGGGAGCATGAATTGCCACATTGAGAACAGTATTGCTTGTCCTTATTTTATAAAAAGTCTCATCTGCATCTTATGTCTGTTCTTCCTTTCAGAACTGAATAAAAATCCCGTGGAAGGTTTTTCAGCTGGTTTAATAGATGATAATGATCTCTACAGATGGGAAGTGCTAATAATTGGTCCTCCTGATACACTCTTGTAAGTGTCTTGTTTACTTGTTACTTACTAAAACTTTGTTATATTACTAGTCAAACAAAAGGTTACATTATGAAACATCACCTGTAAGTGGATTGCCCCGTGGCAGAATGTAGCTTGTTTGTGATTGTACAGTAACTTCTTAAAGTTATTGTTGTATTATTATTTAATATGAATGCCGGGCCTAAAGTTATATATTTATAATGCTTTCAAAGGGGAGTCTTAATAGGTATTGAATCTGTAATACTTTATTACATTGTATCTAGAGCAGGTGTCTGCTTGAACAACACAATTAATCATGTTCTGTTCTGTGTTTTCAGTGAGGGTGGTGTCTTTAAAGCTCATCTTACGTTTCCCAAAGACTATCCTCTCAGGCCTCCTAAAATGAAGTTCATAACGGAAATATGGCATCCAAACGGTAAGTGTGTTTTTTATTTTCTTTTTTTTGTATTAAATAGTTTGTCATTTGACATGGATGCAGAATTCAAATTAATTAAATAGAGCTTTATGCAATTACTATTGATGGTATATATTTGATAATATGGTAATTTGATAATGTTTTGTGCCACCAAAAAGAAAATAGTAATCTTTATACTAGTAACTCAAAACATATTTTACTGTATTTAAATCCATGTAATTAAATGAATATTGAATGTAGTATATTTTAGAAATGTTTAAGATTTGTTTTACTTTTTGATTAAGGTTTTTATTAGTAGTAAGGTTATAACTGACATGTATTTTTTCTGATTTTCTGTCTGGTATCTTGTTCGCAGTTGACAAGAACGGCGATGTTTGTATTTCAATATTACACGAACCAGGGGAGGATAAATACGGCTATGAGAAACCAGAGGAACGCTGGCTCCCCATCCACACTGTAGAGACCATCATGATTAGCGTCATCTCTATGCTAGCAGACCCTAATGGAGACTCTCCTGCAAATGTTGATGCAGCAGTAAGTCTGATACGAATGTGTCCACTGCATGAAACTTTCGATAAATACTCACTGTTTTAATCAAATCACGTGTATGTGATACTTTTTTTTTTTTATTAAGAATTTTCTTCTATGTGGCCTTTGATCGACTTTTTGTTTTACTTCTGCAGCAAAAGAGTGGAGGGAAGACAGACATGGTGAATTCAAAAGAAAAGTTGCCCGCTGTGTAAGAAAGAGCCAAGAGACAGCCTTTGAGTGATATTCATCCAGCAGCTTGTAGCTTCACTATTTTCAGGGTAAGCAAGTGGCTTACAATTATCAAATAATGTAATCTCTTCATTTTGCTTTGAATAGGTCTTAAAGTAAGTAAAGACGAAATGTGTTCAACCTGCTAAGGGGGATGTGATCAAAGCCTGGAATGGAGCGCTAGCACGTTCCTCTCCCCACTTGTTCTGTAATCACTATGCTCTAGGTCCACTTCGGGTTTTCTGACTAGCGTGTTAAGCTGAGGAAAAACTATTTAAGTAGTCAGTGATTTTATTGCTGTTCAAATCCAAAATGGATGTTTTCTCCGACCACCCATGTAAAAATTCCTGGCCAAATTACCTACTGTTTTTTGACAAACACCAAGGTCGTTTGGTAATTAATTGGCGTCCAAATCCACATCTCGGAGTTTGTAAAAGGGATCAGTGTAAAAGTAATTCTGCAGATCCTTTTAAACCACTGAAAAGCACCATATGATATGGTCACACGCTTCGCGTATATTGTGCATTTAGCATTTGAAAGATTTTGCAACATCTTCATAAATGTAATGATGAGAAGTATGGGCATAATCTTTCATCGCTTCTCTACAGCGAGTGGGAGCTGATGTAAATAAGGAGAAGAAAATCACGAAAATGTCTTATTATTATTATTATTATCATCAGCAACAAGTGCTAAATACAATTTTAAAATGTATTCAATTACACAACAGGCTATTCTATTTACATATAATCAACTATCGCGACTCGCTTCCTTCCATTGTACTGAATTGAAACAAAAAAATGTCCCACCACGGGCGCTGCCATGTTACGTAAAAACATCAGTTTGGAGCCATGGCATCCACAGAAGGAATCGCAGTTGGGCCAGAGGCGGAGCCGCGGTATCAAACTTCCATTCAAACGCCCGCTCGCCCAATTCAACCACACCAATCATAACGACAAGCCCCATTTCTAAAGCATTAAATTACTAGCTACAAATGAAACTTATCACAAAAATGTACAATTGAACATATATAAGCGTAAACTTTTCAAGATGTATGAGGCACACCCGGTTAACCACATGCGCAGTGCATTTCCAGCTGTTTCGAATTATAAACGCACACATCCACCGCAAATTTACCTTCATTCGAATGCATAAGTTTTATCGCGGAAGACCAATGGACCAATGGAAGACAAGTTAATACAATTGCAGCAAAATGTATTGCATTGCTAATTTGTGTTATTAGATTCAATCTAAATCTATGTGCAGTGCAGAGCACCAGGAGAGTGAGGCGGTGCAATGATTTACAGATCCATGACAGGGGATAAGCTCTTCACAAAATGCTCTCTCAAAATTTTATTTCTTTGTTTAATATAATCGAGTTTGTTTTTTACCCAACTGTTGTCTCTCTATAAAGCAACAAGCGTGTCGTCTTTGTTTTTTTCCCTTTTTCCTGGCTAACTTGTGAGTGACGTGCTTACGTTTTGTAGAAGAAATGCGCTGACATATGGCTTCATCGACCAGATGTATTTACACTTGTACAGTTTCATCTAAAATACGTCCCAGACCACCTCCTGAAGCGGCCTATGCAATCAGATTTAAAACGAAAACGTTTCGGAGGGCATTTACACCTAGTCTTTTTACAATCGTCCGATCAGAGAAAATGCATGATGTGATTAGGTTTATAAAGGCTCTAAGAGACTGTGAAGTGTCTTAAATCTTTTTTGTGTGTGTGTCCTATTTGTCAACACCTATTTTGAGTTCATTAGAGGGGACTATATTTAGAGCGTACAAGCTGAACATGAACTCCTTAGAAAGCATTTATAGTCTTTTAACTCCCATGTTAAGTCCATTAGGGCTGCATTTACCTTTAGGTATTTTTTAGGGCCTTTTATTGAAGGTAAAATGTGCTGTCATGTTCATCATGTGAGCATGCAGTCCATGAAAAAGTCCTGATATGGCAGATTCAGACAAGATTAAAACGACAGAGAAACTCTGGTAATAATTACCTTACCTGGTCATAAAGAAATGATCCCATCCAAATGTGGCTTTTGTTAGTCATAATAATGTTGGAACCTGTTAGAACACGTTCATAAAAGTCTGATGGTTTTGTTTAAAGACTGTTAGGTAACATTACAGGCTCTGTTGTTCACTCACCCTCTTTAAGGAAACCCACACACCCTCTGTTTCATGGCTTTGCATTGCCTGCAGCACGAATTGCTATGTCTTATAAAAATAATATATAATATAATAATATGGCTAAATAATAATATAAAATAATGTAGCTCAGTTGGTAGAGCATTGTGAAGGTTGTGGGTTCAATTACAAAAAAAAAAAAAAAATAGGTCGAATGCACTGTAAATGTCCCGTTTGATAATCTCTTATGCTTTGTAATTCTGGTTGTTGTGACATTTATTGAAATTTCTCTCATCTCTTTTACAGGTCTCCAGTTGAGAAACAACATGGCACTGTTTTCTTGCACTCTACCACCCTATTGCTGGACTGGTTTTCATCGAATGTTGGCAGTAACAGGCTGGCATTAATAGGCTGCAGTACATAAGACCATCACAGATGCTGACAGAACACGCCATGCAAGTGCCAACAAAAAAGAGAAAAAAACTTTCAAATGATTATGCTTTTTCCAAGTCAATGAACTGATACAACCTTCAGGAAGAAATTGTAAAGACCTGTACATAGCACAGACATAAAAACCGGATAATATATAATAACTGTTTCTATCCATCCAGCGCGAGTTAGTACCAAATAAAATAGCAGATCTGTAGTTAGTTTGACACCCTATAAAGAGTATAGATCTTCTTTCATCCCCCCCTTCATATCCTACAAGCGCAGCGGGTCTGTTACAGCTGTGAGTGGCCTCACATACTCACCTGTCGGTTTGAACAAAAACTTTTTTTTTCACTCAAACTTGATCCAGTTTTAGGCAGGGGTGAGCGATCATTTTTAAATCATGAAGCATGCTCGTCATGTTGGACAGCTTTCTCACTTGGGACACTTCAGGTATAGCTGTAAAGCATGGTCATTTTCTAATTGATTAGGAATCATGAAGGTATTTCTCTGAATTGGTTTTTAAACGGGTTGGGGGCGGGTAGCGCTCTTGCTTTAGATAAAAGAGCGCTCTGATATAGAGGACGACTGCATTCTGAGTGTCAGGCTCTGGTTTTTTGTTTTCCTGTTATATTTG
Source organism: Misgurnus anguillicaudatus (assembly GCF_027580225.2). NCBI lineage: Eukaryota > Metazoa > Chordata > Actinopteri > Cypriniformes > Cobitidae > Misgurnus > Misgurnus anguillicaudatus. The sequence continues at coordinate 33,123,379 of NC_073358.2, read as the reverse complement.
GAGTGGAGAGGCAGTGGCAAGGAAACCCATCAGATGTGATTTTGTTTTGCATGATTTGTTCTTTTTTGTTTTCAAAAGTGCCTCCAATTGTATTGCTTGGCTGATTTCATGGCCTGCATCAAACAGGAGCTAAAGGGAGGAACTTGTCAGCATCCTCTGAAGCTTGTGTGATTATATAAGTTTTTCTTCCCATGACCCTTGTACCAGCATTTTGAATTATTTTTGTGTAGCAATAACTCTGATTTTTTTTTTTTTTAGGGCTTGACACTTTATTGTGTGGTGTCTTTGATAGTTTTCTTAGCCATGCTTTAAATGTAGGTTTCTTGCAAGCAGTTTCCGGGATTTCCGAGTGTGTTTGTGTATGGATGCGTGTGAGCATGAATGTCGGATGGAGGTGTGAGTGCGTGTATCCCTTTCTCTTTCTTCTACAATCCTTAATTATCTGGTTAATTTTATTCCGGCTCTGACAGACTACTGCAGTTCTTTTGCCTAATGTACAAAGACAAAATACCGATGTATATTTTTCATGTTATGGAAATTGTCACCTCTAGTGAGTTCTTCTAAAATATAATTTTTTTCCAATACTTGTTCGAGTGTGCTGTCTATGTTCAGTTTGTCAAAGAGCATTTAAAATTTTGCCATCACATGATTGTTCAATAGCACTTCATTTGTGCATACACCATCAATACAAGCATAAACAAATTGATGTGCTTGTTGCCATTTTTGTGTAAATACAGCTTAATCTCAGGTTTGTATTATTAAAAACTGGTGCATTCAGGCTTTTATAAAAAATAAAATAACACAGATAAGTGTATATATTGTAATGTACATGTCTGATAAGATGAAAGATAGGTCATTAGGAAGTGTTTTAATAAAATGTACACTGCAATGTGCAACAGAGTTCAGTTGCATTTTAAATGGCCTACCCTTACATTACAAGTTTGAGAACGTGCGCACAAACAAAAGTGCGTTTATAAACATGCCACCTTTTCCTAAAACATTTTTAATAGGCACATTGGATGTTTATCTAAATAAAATATATTGAAGACACTGACATATTGACACACATTAAACATTTCCATTAACCGATTCTGTAATTTTAATTACACTAATTGTTTTATTTAACTTTTTTTGCTTTAAACAACAGAGTAATAAAGTAAACAACTTTAGAGCCAGGGGAGCAAATAAAACACACACACACAATAAAAATAAAATACAAGACCTTTACATCAGTCAAAGATTTTAAAGACAGTACATAAATGAACAGTCTTTATAGCTTTTCTATTAGTACTAGATTGAATTGTAGAAAAGTAATTTTTTAATTCTTTAAGGAATACAGAAAAAAGTGGCCCTTATGAATATGAAATTTGAGCAATAATATTAATAGGTTGAGTTTTATTTAACTAATTTCTGTAAATTAAAAATGAACTTAACGTCACTCTGATAAGTGGGCGCGATCGCTTTTGCATATGCGCTCCTCCTTAATCAAAACCGTCCTCTCGTGATCTCTCGCGATATTAGAGGATGAGCCACGGATCCAACATGGCGGAAGGTATGAGAATGGTTTCTTTCTTACGCCCTTTCTGTTTAACATCTAAACCCGTTGTTTTCACGCGTTGTGTGGAGACCTAATGCTGCATTTATTTGATATCAACACGGACAGCTGATGATAAATATCACATTGTCCTGCGTTTAATCGCATTAATGCTTACATTATGTTTTTCTGCTAGCTAGTTGCAAGTCAGGTGGTGGGCTGGGCGGAGGTAGTAACAATTCGCCGGGTGATTTAATGTATTAAAGAAATGTAAAGAATAATAATTTTATCAAAATATTTGTAGTTGCTGTTTGTTATGTATTGCATCACACGAAGTAGCATATTTTTGTGAGGACATTTGTTGGTTTGTCACCCTGATGCTTTCTCGTATGCACTGTGTTTTCAAAATATTGAATTTCCCTTTAAATCCTTTTATTTTATCTATATTCTCTTTAATATATGAAAAACACCCGATTGTTCAAACTTAACTTTCAATTATTTAAGTAGTAAATGCGTACTGCAGTATTTAACGCCTTTGTGCATATAAGTTACGTTGTGAAATGATTGTAAAATAAATAAATAAATAAATAAATGTATCGATCAGCCATGTTGTTTATATAAAACATTGTGCATAGCATTGCGATTCCGCAACAGGCGGTTGCAACCGTTACTTTTTTATCAGAGCTCATATGTGACATCTCCCTTTATCGTCGCATAAAATACCATATTAGTAACGTTAAACCATACCCATTTCCACCAAAGCACTCTAGCTACACCAGTTACTACTGTACTAATACATTTGAACTGAATCCCATTTGAAACTCTCTCTCAAAAAATGTCAGTTTGGTTATCTTTGTGTTCTGTGGGAAACACTTTGCTATTGCGATTTTATTGAATATGTAGTCACTACACTATACTTATGGTATATTGGTGTACACTGGTTAGTTAGCATGATAATTATTGTTAAAAACACCGTGAACTTGTTTGGAGGCATTCATGTAACTACTTGCAGACATAAGCAGGTTATTGCTCTCTGGTGTTTTTTCCACATTTGATTGGCAGATGAGCTTTTTAAATACTTTATGGGACCTATTTGGACAGCTCTAAGTTGCTGACTGCTGAGGACACTCAATTCTTGAATCCAGGCAAAAGGCAAATGGCTCACATATTAAACTGAAAGCATGCTAATCCTTTGCTTACACCACAAAAAGGCTTAATGCTAGACTTTTTCACTATGGCTAAATTGTAGTAAGCTTTGTCAGGTTTTTGGCATATAACATTTTTAACAAATACAAGGTTGATAGCTTTCCTGTAAATGTTACCTATAGTTTGTAAAGCATAGCGTTGTAGAGAATGGGCATGATTCCCAAAACTATATAACAAGTGTAAGTAGTAAAAGTATGTAGGCCAAAAAAGTATACGTCTAAAAGTGTGTAAGTGTAAATGTAGACAAGCTTTTGCTTCTGCGCCAATGTAGAGCAAATGCAAAGTGTCACCTCAGCGTTCTAGAGAGGCGCGTGAAGTAATATATTGAGAGGGAAGGAAGGAAGGAAGCTGCTGTGGTGTGTAATGTAGGTTAAGCTGTAAAATCCACTAGACGCATATCCAAGGAAATGCAAGTATCACCAAATTCATGGTATAAAATACAGTTTTACTGTTTAGAGGCGACATTTGAGTGAATTGAAGATGCAGGTTCTGTGTCTTTAATAGGATATGTGTTGATATTGTTCATATAATAGTCCCACTTCCCATCTTGGAAGGTGTTCTTCCATTTGTTCTTCTCTGTCAGCAGTTTGGCTGTTTGTGAAATGGTTTTGTCCTTCTCTTTCGTGGTATATCCTACTTTTTTTCACTTCCTTTTTGCTTTAGTTGGCATATTTCTGTTTGTATATCTCATGCCTATCTCAGTCACATCTTCAACTGAAGTACACGTTAATTTCTTTTCTGTTCATTTGTGTCCTTTCACTCTCATAACATCACATGCTTGTTCCCTGTGTTCCTGTTGTTCCACTTCCTGTTCCTATCACTGCATTTTTTTCTTTTTTCCACAGAGGAGGTGCAGAAATTGCAGAAGCACCTTGCTCTGCTCAGGCAGGAGTATGTAAAGATGCAACAGAAGCTGGTGGAAACGGAGAGGCGGTGCTCCGTATTGGCCGCACAGGTCTCTCTCCCTGGCTCCGCCTCTCAGGCCAGTGACTCCTTCATCAGCCGCCTCTTGGCTATCGTAGCGGACCTCTATCAGCAAGACCAGTACAGGTAAGCTTTAACAGCTAGTAGGCCGCTTAGTGCCACTGGCAACGCTAAAACACCTTCGCTATAAAGTCAAGTCGGCTGCCCCAAATGTTTTCTCCGCTCCACTGTCTGCCCACAAATATGCACCACACAAGTGTAAAGCTCAGTGTCCATATAAATGAATTAAAAATCCTTGCTTCGCAAGATTGAAAAATTAAATTTTTTCACTCAGAAATATCTGCGGTGCTGATACAGTTGTAATTCTTTTATTACAATTTGTACTCCTTGCAAAATGGCCTTTCTGTGTTATCTGTCCTTTCTGTAAGGCCCAAACTTTTCTCTCAGGGCCGACCCCTCTGAGACGATACATAACATCATCAAACTATATTGTTGCAAATGACTAGATATTTTACAGAGATCTGTGAATTACATGCTGTGTAAAGTCAGTATTATGATCATGCCGTTGTCTCCTCTCGTAGTGATTTAAAGGTGAAGATTGGAGAGAAGCAGCTCAGTGCTCATAAATTTGTGCTGGCTGCTCGGAGTGACGTCTGGAGTTTGGCCAACCTTGCCTCAACATCAGAACTGGACCTCTCAGGTAACACCGGATCATCTGCTTCCTTCTGCCTGTACAAGAAAAGTATGGCATCAAGATTGTTTTTATGCCAGTGTTGACTTATTTGTGCCATAGTGAATGTTAAAGGTAGGGTAACAGATTTGATCCTGAAACATTTTTAGATATGCTGGTTAAAAGTCTCCTCACATCCTGATAGCAATCACTGTGTTAAGTTGTTTAAATGTATTTGTAGAAATTTATGTCATCTGTGAAAGGCGTAGGACCAAAAAAATGTTCAACCAATCATAGATTTCGGTTCGAACGGACGTTTCCTTTTTTGTACCTCATTCGTAAGCGTAATTTGAATGCCCACCGCGCAGCGAGTCCACGCAGACACCATACGTCAGGGCTATTCAATTGGCGGCCCGCGGGCCAAACCCGGCCCCCAAGGTAATTTGATCCGGCCCTTTATGTAGTCTGTAAAAAAGACATCTCTAAAATAAATTTAGTAAGTTAGACAACGGGCCGTACAGTTACGAGTTGATGCGCGTGCGTCTGTTTCATACAGCATGCGCTGCAGAGCGCGAGTCACGTGACTGGTGCGAGCCGCTGTGCCACGTGATTATATTCGCGCTTTTGTTCACAAGTTCAAAGCGATGGCCTCCCCCGCTCGCGCCCGCGTCTCAAGACGCGATAGCTGACAGACAGTGGTGAGTTAAGAGACCGGACTCTATGGTTGTTTTAACTTTATTTGTTGTATTTTCAGCTTAAAACACTGCCTTTTCCGACAATTGTTGTCTGATATGTTTATGCTTATCCACAATGACATTAACGTTAGATAAAGAAAACTCGTTGAAACGATTTTGTGAACTAGACAAAAAGATCCTGCCGTTTCTCCAAAATTCAAAGCAGACAAAGGCTCAAATATTATGCGAGTCATCGTTCTCACACAAGAATGCAATTAAAACGAGTAACAGTTAGTCGCCCATCGCTCACAGCCCAGCACCTGCACCACTGTATGCGTATCATGCTGACAAACATACACCTGATTTTACTGCCCTGACGAAATCTAAAAGTATAATTTCTCTTATTAGAAGCTAGCCTAATGTTTGCCAGTTATTAAGATGGCTGTTGTAGTTTAAAAAGGTTCTACTGTAATAATTAGCTTTTGACAAAAACAGCATAAAACAATTATGTTCCATATTATAAACTTTTTTGTTATGTGCACTGAAGTGAGTAAATGAGTTAAATTCTCAATGAGTGTGATATGGATCTTATTTACCTATTTAAATGTAGAATAAAGCTTACTTGGGCATCTTACTTATGTTGTTATGCAATTTTAAAATACAACGAACATGTCTGGATGTAGAAAAAGCCTACTTTGACATCTAACAATGCACTAATGTTGTTGAATGCAGTTTCAAAATACATGTTTGTAGAAAAAGCCTATTGTACAATGCACTGATTTTGTTGTTATGCAGTTTTAAAATACAACATGAATATGTTTAAATGTAGAAAAATTTAGTCATCATCACTGTTATATCTCCGGCCCCTCATTTAAGATACTTTTTATGAACTGGCCCCCACGACAAACTAATTGAATAGCCCTGCCATACGTCATCGGCGCGTTCACGTGCACTCACCTCCTGTCTGTAAACAGCGAGAATAGCAAACTTTTCTGCTGAATTGACAATCTGTACAGGAGCCACAAAACGAAAGGCATCTTTTATAACAACAACAACAGCAAAAACTGCCTGGATCAGCAAAGAGCAAAAACCCAAACTAACATCGGTAACTTTACTGCTTTACCACGAGATGCAAAGGGTCTGAAAGGGTCGTTGCACTGTTTATTTTGGTAAGGTAGGTATGCGATATGTTTGTATTGAGATGGATTCAGATATTCTCCTTTGATGAAACATTGTGTTGCTTATGAAATTTGTGTTCGTTTGCGGATTAGCGTAACGATATAGTTACTACGTCTACACAACCGAACGTGTGGTTAAACTAATTCTGATGTAAACCAGTTGTTTATGTTGGTTATTTTGGAAGTGTTATTCACTTTGTACTGCAAAGTTTTCTCACTGGTGAATGAGACGTGAGATGTGACTGTCTGATCTGTGCGTGTTCATGTGTTTTGAAAGAGGCGTGACTTTGGATGGCGATTTGACTTGAAGGCAGGATCGTGATTTCATTGCTAGGCGGCTACCGTTAGCTAGGGATGGGCAATATAAACGATATGCAATATAAATGATACAAAATTGGCATACGATAGAGATTTTAATTCTATTGCACTATCGCGATAATGCATGTTAATTACGTAATCTAGCCACAAAATTTAGAGCCACGAGCTGCAGCCGGCTGCAATGCATCATCATATTCATCATTTTGAATAAACATGGCTGAAAGCGTCAGCGAAACAGAGGAGCTCGTGAAAAGACCGTTGATACGGTTGTCATTTTCTAGTAGAAGAGCTCGCGATGGATTGAAATGACCAGGGCCATTACGATTTACTTGTATAAAAAATACATTTAGCAGTTTGGCTTTCCTAAGGGTCTATATAACCTGTTCTGAAACGAGTCTATTAAAAGTCACATATCGCAATACATATCGCTATCGCAAGAGGCAGCAATGCATATCGCCATATGGATTTTAGGCCATATCGCCCATCCCTACCGTTAGCATTTTGCAAAATGTGTTACCCTACCTTTAAAGATGCCACTGCTGTTTTGAACAGCAAACGCCTAATCTTTGTTAACACCAATGGGTCCAAAACGTTTTGTGATTTGGTCACTCAAACCACTTTTAGAGTGATGTAATCTGTCCTGCCTATCTGGTCTTAAAAGTAAAGATTAATGGGACGGTTTTCCAGACAGAGCTTATCCTAGTGCCAGACTAAAATGCATGTTTGAGCTGCCTTAATTTAAAAACACCTTGTACTGACATATATTTACATATATCAGTGCCATTGTTTTATCTCAAGATAGGGCTGTCACAATGATTAAATAATTGTCTTATCGCGATTGTTTGACCTCATCGCGATAATTTCAGATCACCCCGATGATTGCACATCTCTCTAAAAAACACAAGGGGAGCTGTAGCGCCTGTATAAACGAGACTGTATTAGATGGCGTTCTTTAACTGACAGTGTATGCAATACATTGCAAAACTATTCAATACAGTGGAAAAACAGCATTTAAAGAAATGCTGCAAAACTTTGATAAGCAGTATGAACTATTATCATTAAATAATTACTTTTAAATATGTATTATGTGTATTAATATTCACTGCTAGGTAAACCTTGCAAAAGATTTAATTTAAATAATCACAACAATGTGTAAAAATTATTTCATGAACAATCAAAATGTATGAGAATTAAATTAAAGCAATAAAACAGACAATTAATCGTCATAACGGCAAAGCCCTAAAACAGGCAATTAATCATCATAATCGTCACAATTTATTAAGCAATTAAGCCTCAGCCGCATTTCATAATCATGACCTATCTCAAGATGCACACCAGTAATGTTTTTGTAAGGTGTGTTTGTAAAAACTACTTAAATGTTCTAATAACTAAGACCTAGTCTTGGATTAACATAAACCCTGTCTGGGAAACCACCCCCTTAAGACTTAAAACACATATTTTTTTAAATTCTGCAGTGGCAAAACTGGACCTGTTATTAAATGTTTTTTTTTTGTGTGTGTGTGTGTGTGTGTGTGTGTGTGTGTTTCTGTTTCACTTCCTAGATGCCAAACCAGAAGTTGCTCTGGCGATGTTGCGCTGGGTTTACACAGATGAGCTTGAGTTGAATGGGGACGATGGCTTCCTTATCGACCTTATGAAGTTATCCAACCGCTTTCACCTGCATCTTCTGCGAGAAAGGTGGGAGCAAAACATGTAGCATATTGAATACGACTGAGTGACATCGTAGCACATTAGACAGTTGACTGAAAGTTAACAGACACAGTAAACTAAACTTGATTTTTTTTGTTCAAATGCAGATGTGAAAAAGGTGTGATGTCGTCAGTGAATGTGAGGAACTGTATCAGATTTTACCAGACAGCTGAAGAGCTCGATGCCGCGACATTGATGAACTATTGTGCAGAGATCATTGCCAGTCACTGGGTGAGTCACACAAACAGAGTCATCATCCTCAATAGACAGACAGGAAAAGACACATCCAGTAAGCCAAGCATCACTTTTAACATTGCTCATGGAGTTGTTGCTTGTGTAAACCATTACTCTTTCATTTCACTTTTTGTAACTCTGTGACATTTCTTCATGTTTAGGGACTCCTTTATTGACTCATAAATCCCAACAGAGCATAATGATTTATTCTCAAGGTTATGTTTATGACTGGGATAGTAAAGGATATGTCTTTCTGCTGAGTGAACCAAACCCATCAATATGAGCTCAGCAGACCTTGATTTAAGTCACCTGCTGCTTTAAAGGAGCAGAGGATTATGGCACAGTACTCTGTGTATATGAATGTGAATGTGCGCTAATCAATCTCCTACTTCCTATTTCTTTCTTTTCCACTTGCTCTCAAACAGGATGACCTTCGGAAAGAGGACTTCAGTACCATGGATGCTCAACTGCTCTATAAAATGATCAAGTCCAAAACAGAGTACCCCCTTCACAAAGCAATAAAAGTGGAAAGAGAAGATGTGGTCTTCCTTTATCTAATAGAGATGGACGCCCAGGTATAAATCCAAGCCTGAAATACTGCAAACATCGTGATATTATAAGATGCATTTGTAGACCGTTTAATGTATTAAATAATATGGTCGCAGCTAGGAAACAAATAGAAAATGGTTATACGAATAATGTAACATTGAGTGTGTTTACATGCAGAGTCTCAGAGGCCATTTATGCTTAATAAACTGATAATCTCTGGGGTCATGTAAACATATAACGGTACATTCACACAGGCTGTAAGCGTTAAAGGGGGGGGTTCAATAGTATTTCAAGCAATTGTTTTCCTCATGCTAAACGTAGGCAAAGTGTCAAAAAAGCAGTTGGACATGTTACAGAGTATTTCTGTGCTGAATGCACTTCGCCACAGTTCGTACAAGTTTCGGAAAGTTTTTTTCGATTACAGGTCCAGCTGACGTTTCAGGGCTTTTCTATACGTATCACTTCTTTATATGGGCACTTCCCCGGAAAACCCCGCCCACCCGTCAATCAACGGGAGACGCTAGAGCTTGCAAAACCTCTTATCACGCAACACAGCTTTGTTTAATTTCAAAACCCAACAATGGCACGAAAGATGAAGTGTGTTTTTGGATGTAAGGAGAAGAAATACAGCCTTATGAAAACAATGAATATATTTTATTATCCGGGGTAGCAGCAGAGTTTTGCGTGTGTGTTTGATGTGGTGGATTTTCCCAACCAGGTCATGACGAGTTGCACGCGGTAAGTAAGACTTCTGTCTTATGTTGTAAATATGCGCGTGCATATTATATAAATGACAGGAACATGTAGTGAATCATAAGTTAAACAGTGTTGTACAGTATTGCATGACTCGTACTCGCTCCTCCCGCGGTATAACTCCTCCTTCTTCATTTTTTCGTACGTTATCGGAAAGATTCGGTAAAGCTAATCTTTCTTTTATAAATCTGATTAAACTAAAGACTCTTCGGAGAAATAAAGGATGTCATACTACTCTATAGGTACTCCAGATTAACATCAGAAATGCAGAAACGGCGTGTGTTACGTGAGCTTTACGTTTCCCATTCACTTTCAATGAGTGATGTCATGCGTTGCCGAACTGAATTGTGGATTCGTCGGCACCGCGTCACTGCCATTGCCTGTGGCAGAAGTTGAACATTTCTAAACTTTTCAAGCGGCAACGCATGTGTCAGCCAATCAGATCGCCTTATGCAAATAACCTAGGCAGAGCCAGCCAATTACGTTTATGGAAGACAGGAGCATAGGTTTCGGGCACTGTGATTGGCTGTTGGCCACGCTTCAGACAAGCCTTCCGTTAAGCGTTAACGCTTACGCCTCCGTAAAACGGTTTTCGTTTATCAGGTAAAGCCCATAAACGGGTAAACAAAAACTGATCGGCCCAGAAGTTTTGTGCTCATTACCCCGATTCCACGTTGCATGTAAACACTTAACCAGATTTTTAGCAGTTTTGTTCATGTGCGCGTGTCTCCGCGTGTGATGTTTACCTTTAGTAAGTACAAAGTAACGCATAAAAATCTGCGCTCGACTCAGCAGTTGGTAGAGAAGTGTGAAAATAAAAGATCTTGTTAAATTTAAAGGCTCAACACTATAGCTTAAGACAAAATTTCATAACTTTTGTATCTTAAAGGAATATTCCATTTTCTTAAAAGAAAAATTCAGATAATTTACTCACCACAATGTCATCCAAAATGTTGATGTCTTTCTTTGTTCAGTCGAGAAGAAATAAGGTTTTTTGAGGAAAACATTGCAGTATTTTTCTCATTTTAATGGACTTTAATAGACACCAACAATTAATACTTAACTCAACACTTAACAGTTTTTTTCAACTGAGTTTCAAAGGTCTATAAACGATCCCAAACGAGGCATAAGGGTCTTATCTAGCGAAACGATTGTCATTTTTGACAAGAAAAATAACAAATATACACTTTTAAAGCACAACTTTTCGTTTAGGTCCGGTCCAGCGCGACCTAACGTAAATGCGTAGTGACGTAGGGAGGTCACGTGTTACATATATAAAACGCACATTTGCGGACCATTGTAAACAATAAACTGACACAAAGACATTAATTATTATCAGTTGACATACGTCGGAACGGTCCTCTTTCAACACACTTGTAAACACTGGGGTGGAGTTTCGCGTTCGTCCTCTGTGACCTCTTGACGTGATGACGTTTTGCGACCGGGATTGTTTATAGACCTTTTGGGATTGTTTATAGACCTTTGAAACTCCGTTGAAAAAACTGTTAAGTGTTAAGTATTAATTGTTGGTGTCTATTAAAGTCCATTAAAATAAGAAAAATCCTGCAATGTTTTCCTCAAAAAACATAATTTGTTCTCGACTGAACAAAGAAAGACATCAACATTTTGGATGCCATAGTGGTGAGTAAATTATCTGGATTTTTCTTTTAAGAAAATTGACTATTCCTTTAAGCTCAATTTGCACCTTTAGTCAGAATCATTTCAGCTACAGGCTGAAAAGCACCTCACGTGACTCTACAGAGCCCCTCCCCTACAGAATCCTCAGTCATTATTGATTGATGATTGGTTCTTTTAACTGGAAGCCGGGACTTCCGACGCATTTGCAACCATATTGAGCGTAGCATTATCCCCTATTTATAGTAATAGGAGTGCAACCCTAATGATGTAATTGTTCCTCTTATTTTGTCCCCAAAGTTACCTGGAAAACTGAACGAGATGGATAATAATGGAGACTTGGCATTAGGTCTGGCTCTGTCTAAGAAGCTAGAGAGCATCGCCACCACACTGGTCAACAACAAGGCGGATGTAGACATGGTGGACCAGAGTGGCTGGAGTCTTCTACACAAAGCTATCCAGAGAGGTACCTGAATAATTTATTTATGTCAGTTTTACCATAGTTCAGAGAATTTATTGTCTCGTCTAGAGATCGTTTAGGAAGAGCACCCACAAACAATCTCAAGGATGCTGCCTCCATGTTTGCATTAGGGCTAAAAACTTTCTTCTTCCCTTCCTCTACATAGGAGATGAATTTGCTTCCACTTTTCTGATCCGTCACGCCGCACAGGTGAACGCATCAACGGTGGGGGCGGTAGAGACGCCCCTGCACCTGGTATGCTCCTTCAGCCCTAAGAAACACAGTGGAGAAGTCATGACTGGCATGGCTCACATCGCTGAAGCTCTGCTCAAAGCTGGTGCCAACCCTAACATGCAAAACAGCAAAGGACGGTGGGTAACCATTATATCACAGGTTTACAAATTACTTTTAGATGAGACTAACTATTTAATTATTATATCAAATCCTCAGAACGCCTTTACATGAAGCCGTGGTGTCTGGAAACGAGCCGGTCTTTAACCAGTTGCTTCAGTGCAAACAGTAAGATCCTTATTTTTACATTAAGAATAGCATACTGTCTTCTTTCCAAATTTGTCCAAAGCAGTATACACAATGCATTCACAATATACATTTCATCAGTGTGGGTCTTACATGGATTTCGAACCCATGACCTTTGTGTGACTAAAACAAAGCTCTAACAATTGAGGTGCAGGAACATTTAAAAAATCTCTCTCCTTCTGCTCAGTTTGGACCTGGATTTGAAGGATCATGAAGGCAGCACCGCCCTGTGGTTGGCCCTGCAGTACATCACTGTGGCCTCTGACCCCTCCGTAAACCCTTTCAGAGACGAAGCACCGGTCGTGAACGGGACCTCGTTTGATGAGAACAGCTTTGCAGCGCGACTCATACAGAGAGGAAGCAATCCTGACGCTCCAGACTCTAAAAGTACCAAGATGCTTAAAAAACTTAATTTAGAAGTGTGTTCCTGTTCAAAGTTTTGATTTATTGTGTCTTTCCCCTCTTTAGTAAACTGTCTCATGCAGAGAGCAGCTATTGCAGGAAGTGAAGCAGCTGCCATCTTCCTGGCAACACACGGAGCTAAAGTCAATCACACTAACAAATGGGTGAGTGTCTCAGCTTGGGTATTAATAACCGAACTTTAGAATATACACAAAGTGAAGTAAACTTGACAGATATTGTGAGTGTTACTGAACTAACCGTTACTCTACACACAATCCATATTTCTCTGTTACTACACCTTTACTATCTTCATCTTTCTGATCTGTGGCATCATTTAGGGGGAGACGCCGCTCCATACAGCATGTCGTTGTGGGTTGGCAGGCCTGACGGCAGAGTTGCTTCAACAGGGTGCGAATCCTAACCTGCAGACCAACAGCGCCCTGCCTGACGGCACAGAGAAGAGCAATGGAGTTGCTCGGCAGAGCCCACTACACCTGGCCATCGCTCACAACCACCCTGATGTGGTGTCTGTCATACTAGAGCAAAAAGGTGAGGGACCGTGAGTAGATAGGTTGGGATGTTGAAGAATATAAATAGCTCTTTCACACATAGATTATGGAAAATACACGGAAAATGCGTCCAGGATCGTTTAATTTTTTGTTCTCACTGTCATTGTTTTTTGGGAATCTGTGCGTGCATTCACACATACCGTGAAGATCCTGTAAAGTCACGTGACGTATTTAAAGTATTTTTTCACAGGATCTGAAGTTTTGCTAATTTTTGTGATTTCTCTCTCTGGGGAAACCAAATGTGTGCATTTTTGTTTATTATAAAGGAGCACATGATGCGCTTTTCTGTCATGCTGGTGAATGATCTCAGCTTCAGCGTAGATAGTAACAAGCTCCCTGATCTCTGCTTCAGTCCGGTTTGCCGACATTTCTCATCATGAAAGTTGATCTGCGTTTAAATGTGTGTCAGCGAGCTTAACCATAACTTGTTGTGCCCATCCTCAGTACGGCACGCCCCTTAAGCCGCCTTTCCACTGCACACAAAATACGGAAACGACAGTCGGAGTTCTCCACCTAATGGCAGTCGTAAAGAAGTTTCAGTTTAATCGTATATGGGAGAGAAGCTCATTCCGGCGCTAGAGGCTTCATTCTAATATGTTTACCATGTTGGAATAAATAAATGAATGCAAATAAATGAAACAATAAACAGCTATGCATATATGACAAATATTGCCAATATTTTTTTGAAGAGAACATATGAAGACAAGATTAAAATAATAACGTGCACAAATTAAATTAAAAGAGTATTTATTATCAGTAATCAAAAGTTTTCTTAAAGGATTCAAGTGTTACTATAGACCAGTTCAAAAGATGTAAACAACACTGGTCCAGAAGTACTTCCTGTTTCCGTTTTTTAACACTAGATAAGCGTTGGGATAAAATAAACCAACAGAACATATAAACCTGAATTAACTGAAGTTAAACAAACATCTTAAAGATAATAATATATGTAAAATAAAAAAATAACTGTCACAAACTGTAACAGGAAGTGTTTCTGGACCAGTGTTGTTTACATCATTTGAACTGGTCTATAAAGTTAAACAAAAAGGAGTCATCATTTTTACACACAGTTTATGATTGGAATACAATGAAATGCATCACTTCCGGTCGGCATATCGCATGCAGTTTAGTCGCACAAGTTCAAATTTTTTAACGGATCCAACGCTCAAAACGGATCCGATATTTACGCGTCCGCAGATGGTCGGCACTTCACGCAGCCCCTTTGTGACTCTCCATAGGAAATTAATGACTTCCGGTTTAACGGCCGTCGTTTGTCGTGTGCAGTGGAAAGGCGGCTTTATGGCATTGATTCTGCCTCTTGTTCACACAGAATGCTTTCCGTGAATGTTATGGCAATATTACTAGGTCCTCTTTACGGAGGCGATCCCAGATCATTTTAGGCACGAGTTGGCACCTCTCTGCCAATTTTACGGAAATTTTTTGGGACCAAAGTGCTGTGTGAATGGGGTATATGATTATAATAATGGGGCATCTTGAATCTGTGAAGCTGTTATAAAGTACCATAGTAGCATCCCTGTATTTTGGTTGTATCATAGCATTAGCATGGTTTTTGGGACAGTATTTTTGGAAGTCTACGGTAAATGAATTTTTAAATCCATGGTGTATATCAAAATCTTATCATGTTTCTTGCATCTAATCCCATCACTGTACTACAGCATCATCACAGTACTTTATTCATGGCAGGTACCTTACCTTGTCACTCTTAACTGTCCTTCATCTTTCATAGCCAATGCACTACATGCCACCAACAACTTGCAGATCATCCCAGACTTCAGCCTTAAAGACTCCATGGATCAGACTGTCCTGGGTCTTGCACTGTGGACTGGTGAGTCCTACTAAAGACTCCTTAAATGATTGTAAAATATTTTCGAGATTTACTTCTGCCCATGTTGAAATTTCAATGACACCTGTGTTGCTTTTTTGCATTGACAGGTATGCACAATATTGCTGCACAGCTTCTGGGTTCTGGAGCATCCATTAATGACACCATGTCTGATGGACAAACGTTACTGCACATGGCCATTAAGAGACAAGACAGCAAGAGCGCCCTCTTCCTGCTGGAGCACCAAGCTGACATCAATGTCAGGTACTACATGCAATGACAAATATTGAATTCACATTTTCATGTTAGCATTCTTTTCGGTGTTTCTTAAGTGTACTTTGGCGATGGTAGCGCCATGACCTATCAGTTAAGCCTGATGCACATGTCCAGCAAATTTACATACATGCAAATATCTGACTCTGACATCATACCTTTTTGGTCATGAGAAATAAATAAGCTTTAAAATAAATAGCACAAATCCCTCATCTTTTTTCCAGGACGCAGGAGGGGCAGACAGCTCTGCAGTTAGCCATTAGTAACCAACTCCCATTGGTGGTGGATGCCATCTGCACCAGAGGAGCTGATATGTCGGTGGTAAATGAGAAGGGTGATCCACCACTCTGGCTTGCACTGGAGAACGGTCTGGAGGACATCGCCTCAACACTGGTGAGGACTGATGTTTAATGGAAAAGAGTCATGTTACGATATTTTACAAGTTCTCCTCAAAAATGGCCATGACTAAATAATGACCAATTTTACATTCTGTCCCCAATGACCATCATAAATAATTATGATTCTACTATCATCAATGTAGTTTAATACTTTTCAACCATTTATGTACCTTATTTAGCTTTTACAGTGTGTAGTGATTTTTATGATGTCATTGATTTGCAATTTTTACATACAAATGACAGAAGTATGTAATCATGCTGGTTTATTGTGGGTTGAATCATTGGATTAGGTCAGGCATGGCTGTGATGCGACCTGCTGGAGTTCAGGGCCTGGAGGATGTCTGCAGACTCTGCTCCATAGAGCCATCGATGAGAACAACGAGATCTCTGCCTGCTTCCTCATACGCAGGTCTGTTTTGGTTTGTGTTGGTATGTGATTTCACAGTACATAACAATCTAGTGACCAACCTGCGTGTGTTTTTAGTGGCTGTGATGTAAATAGCCCCAGGAGACCTGGTCCTAATGGTGAGGGTGATGAGGAGGCGAGAGACGGACAGACCCCACTTCACCTAGCTTCATCCTGGGGTCTTGATGAGGTGGCACAGTGCCTTCTGGAGTTTGGAGCCAATGTGAACGCACAGGTCCATACAGATTTGTCTGTGATATCAAGGCTGACGTCTTAGAATCTAATTATGAGATTAAGAGCACCAAAGTTTGATTTCACTTATTGTTTTAAAATTAATTTCAATCATGACCTTATTCAATCAATATTTATGATATCAAGGTTACATTTTCACAGAATGGTCTTTACATATTTTTCTATGTAAATCACACATCTAGATGTGTGATTTGCATTCAGTTCTTTGACCACTGCTTTCTTTCACTTTCAGGATGCAGAGGGCCGTGCTCCTATCCATATCGCCATCAGCAACCAGCACAGCGTCATCATTCAGCTGCTCATCTCCCACCCTGATATCCGCCTGAATATTCGAGACAGACAGGGCATGACACCGTTTGCCTGTGCCATGACCCACAAGAATAACAAAGCTGCTGAAGCTATTCTCAAGAGAGAACCTGGTGCTGCCGAACAGGTGTGTGTGCCTATATTCCCACTGGACAAAACAAATACAGCCTACTGTAGCAATCTTGCTGTCAAAGATTTAAGGGCGTACTCACTATCGAAGCTGAACTGTGCCTGAGCGTGTTTGACCCCCAAAGCCTAGTTGGTTTGACTAGTGTAAGCACGTTGTTACTTTTGCAAAAGTAAGCCACATGGCTCCAGGGGGATAAATAAAGGCCTTTTTAGGGTAATTGATGCAATTTTGTATTAAAAACTTTACAAACTAAAATAACTAGTATCAGCGTAGTGTACGCACTTTTCGTACTGACAAAATAAAGGTAACTCATATCGATATTATTTGTGTGGCATCGATGCATTGTATTGTTAGAAATGTATTTGATGCAATGATCCATATCGATGTATTGTTAAACCCCTAGTAAGCATGCCCGGGCTCGGATCAATTTGATTTTAGTCCACATAATCCTAACCACAGTAACAAATAAAAAAAATATTTTCCTTGCTCTTTCTTAAGGTGGACAACAAAGGTCGCAACTTCCTGCATTGTGCCGTGCAGAATTCAGACATAGAAAGTGTGCTCTTCCTCATCAGTGTTCAGGCCAACGTGAACTCTAGAGTTCAGGACAGTGCCAAACTTACACCTCTGCACCTGGCCGTGCAAGCAGGATCCGAGATCATCGTCAGAAACCTGGTAAAAAAGCGAAACATATATTCATAGGGATAATAATCACACGTTTATGAATCTGTACATAATACGTAATCATTATTTAAACAGTTCCTACTTACAATTACAGTAAGCTCGTGTTTATAGCAGTTAAGGTTTTATTTGAAGTTTTTTTTATTTGAAACTGAATGAGTTTTGTGCTAAAACGTCTCTGTGTTCTCTCTGATTTATGTGTGGATTGTAGCTTCTGGCTGGTGCTAAAGTAAACGAGCTGACCAAACATCGGCAGACAGCGCTGCATCTTGCTGCACAACAGGATCTTTGCACAATCTGCTCCGTCTTGATCGAGAACGGCGTTGACTTTACCGCCATAGACGAGAATGGAAACAATGGTACACTACTATGCTTAACCAAAGATATTTAAAGGTGCTGTAGAATAGAAAACTGTATTTACCTAGGCCTAGATGAATAATAAGAGTTCTGTACATGGTAATGACATATCGTCAGCCCAAACACTATTGATTCCTCCTTATGTAAACCGCTTGTATGTAAAAGACTGTTGGAAAACAGGCCAATCTCAACATAACACCAACTGTAACATCACATTGGAGATGTACGCCCCAACGTTAATTTACACATTAAATTAATCACAATGTTGTTAAAATGCTAAAAAAGTTATATGCTAGTTAATGCTATATGCCAGCGTTTAGGATGAAGTTCTACTATTGACATTACAGTTACGTTCTGCAGGGCCATACTGAAAAAAAAAACACAAACTTACCACTCAGAAACGTCCATTAACCAAACAATTGATTATTCCTTTAAAATCTGTATCATTGTCTGATACAGGCTCAAACATAAGGTCTGTTTACACACCAACACACACACACACACACACAGAGCTACTGAAAGGAGCTGCTCTGTGAAACAGCCAATCAGAGCCGTTTTATTCTAAAGGAAAATCCTAGGGTTGTAACTTAAGTGGACATGTAAAACCGTCTCTTTATAATTCTTGCACCTAGTAAAGCCATATACCTTATATGTAAATATCAGAGAACAATTTAACATATTATTTCAATGGATTATTTGGCACCTTTAATATTTACAAGGTGCGTCACTGGTATTGATATGAATGGGGATGATCGCAACGGCAGTGATGCAACTTTCTTCGGGCTAAACTTAGACGTTTATACAAATGGGTTCAGTAGTCAGCATATATCAGTAAAATATTAGTGCAAGAAAACTTTAATATTTTTGTATAACTTTGTATTTTCTTTTCCCTTTATTCTCCCAGCACTCCACCTGGCAGTGATGCAGGGGCGTCTGAACAACGTGCGCGCTCTTCTCACCGAGTCCAACATCGATGCGGAGGCGTACAATCTCAGGTCTGACTCGGAATATGTCAATATATCTATAAATACTTAATCAGAATATCTCATTGGGGCGGTTTCCTGGACAGGGATTAGACTAGTCCTAGACTAAAATAAATGTAGGAGCTGTCCAGGCTGAGAGCAGCTTGCACTGACATATCCTGGAGTACATCGGTGCCCTTTGTTTTGCCTCAAAATGCACACAAGTAATGTTTTTAGTAATGCATGTTTGTCAAAACTAGTTATACTTTCTAATTAAACTAAGGCATAGTCCTGTTTTAAGATAATCCCTGTCCAGGAAACTGCCCCTAAATGTAAAATATAAGCAATTATGCCATTTACATCTCTTGGCATGTCTAGTATACGAGTCTATAACAAATTTGAATAGAATTTAATATTTCAAAAGCTATGATGCAAAACCCACTAAGTGCGTCTTGCATTATTTCTTGTTAGTTAGCATTTTTTATCAGACTCTTAATGGATTCTGCCTAAAAACTGGTATTTCTAAATGGCCTGAGGGCTGGATGAAGTAGATTTGACACAAAAGTATTTGATGAATGTATAGTACATGTCGAGAGCATTCGGTGACAACAATCATCTCATTGTTGACGGAGGTGAAATTTAGCGGCTTTTGCATCAAAACTCTTTGTTTATTTCTCTAGAGGTCAATCCCCAATGCATGTCCTCGGTCAGTACGGGAAGGAGAATGCGGCGGCCATCTTTGAGCTGTTTTTAGAATGCATGCCCGAGTATCCCCTGGATAAACCTGACAATGAGGGGAACACAGGTTGGTGGACAGTACTTGTTTTGATATTGTGCCGTCGAAATGAATCATTTACCGTAATAGTGCAAGCATTGGCTCAATGATAGCTAATCAGTTTTTCGTCCTGTAGTTCTACTATTAGCCTATATGAAAGGAAACGCAAACTTGTGTCGTGCTATCGTGAGGTCTGGAGCTAGACTTGGTGTCACTAACAACCAAGGCATCAGCATCTTCAACTATCAGGTTGCCACAAAGCAGCTTCTGTTCCGCCTACTAGGTCAGAATCAGTCTCTTAGATATTTAGTTTAAGTGTAAAAGCTGTAAAAGTGTATTTAATGTCATATTTTGAACGGTGCAGATATGCTGACCAAAGAGCCCCCATGGTGTGATGGATCTAACTGCTATGAATGTGCCACCAAATTTGGGGTCACCACCAGAAAACATCACTGGTATGTATTATTAGCCACCATACTGACTTACTACTTGCATCTTTCCATACCCTGCAACCTAATAAAATATATCATTCATTGTCTTTCTCATAGCCGCCATTGTGGGCGTCTGCTCTGCTATAAGTGCTCAATAAAAGAGGTCCCCATTATTAAATTTGACCTGACCAAACCTGTGCGTGTATGCGACATCTGCTTTGATGTACTGACATTGGGCGGCGTGTCCTAACACGGGAGACAAATGAAGGACCGGCACCAGCCACGCTGAGCATGAACCTGCAGGCTGGGCCAGGAGGTTGAAGAAATGGAGCGAGATTGAGAGAAAGAGCCCTTGAACAAAACCATTCCATTCAGAAAAATACAACCGTAACTGTGTGTGTTTGTTCTAGCAGTACTTTTTAGAAGCGAACTATTGTTTGTTGAGGAGTTGGATAAAAAATAGTGGAATTCCGATGCAAACAAAAGTTGTAGTACCAAGTTCAGCTTTTATCTGGGATGTCGGTGGCAAAAACAAAGAGTGAGATCATACAAGACAACCATCATCTACTACTACTAAAGTAAAAACAATAAGCTGAGACCACTGGGGATTTAGACAGGGCTAATCGTCCTATCATATATGGATTTAATTTTTGCCTCGCATTTCAAATCCATAATGTATCTTGCTGTTAACACCTTTCGGCTGTCGTTCTACATTTTGATTTACCCCTCCGGTTGCGGAGGGACACATATCATTTAAACATTTCAAAGAAGTCCAAGCTACCCATTTTTTGTGTATGTGTGTATTTAATGCTGCTGGATATGGAGGGATCTTAGTTAGTGTGAAGCCTTAATAGTGCTGTGCAGGGTCTCGCCTTTCAGTTTTGAATACATCGCCTCTCTGCATAGGCAAAATCAACACTAAGACAGAGGGGGAGAAATGTAACTTCCTGTGATCTGTCTTTTGTTATGCGAGTACTAACATGATCATTTACTCATCGATTAATCTGCATATTCAGTGGATTTTATTTTAGTTGATCCATTACATAATACTAAACATTATAAAACACTTGAATTGAAATCTTACCTTGCAAATCATATATGATGCATATGCATGAGATCATTTGTAGCTTGTTTTTTTTTTTGTTTTTTTGGTCATAATCTTGATTTATTAATTTCTGATCACCAAAAGTTACATTCCAGTTAATGCTTACCCTGCAGGCTAGTGCTGGAGATTTGCTTTGTCGCTGTTTTTCCTAAGTCGTCTTAGTAGTGTAAAATGTCAGATTATGTTGAGCCGTCATATTTTAAATGCTTGTTCATGTCCATGCTTAACAGGTGCACTTTATCAAATTTCATTTTTATGATCATATTTTAAGTTTGTTTGTTTGAGGGGCAGAGTCCACAGTCTGTTTGTATTGTTAAATTGTACAGATGTGTATAATATTTTTGACCACTACAACTGTTTTGTACTTAACGCAGGTTGTGCTTTTGTCTATGTGACAAACTTAAAATCTGGCCTCTGTTTAATCTTTTCTGCACATTGTATGGTATCTGTATGCTCAGATATTTAGCCTGTCGCCGCCTCTAGTATCCTTTTCAAGAAAGGGAGGACAACTTTACATAAAGGACAACAACGAAAAATGTGTCTTATTTAATCAATTATATTGGAAATTAAAGAACAGTGATTTGTCAATTGCATGATACAATAAATCATAACATTAGTTAAAATCTTTCTAAGGCCAGCCCATGCTGAGGAAGTGGTCCTTTAAACCTAAACCAAGTACAGCAGGCTCCTGGAGTAGTATGAGCTAAGCTTGAAGCTTGTCTTTGGTGATACGACAGGATTCGGCGTGAGGAGGACAGTCCGTGTACTCTCTGAGATTTCGGTTCTCTGAATGCATTGGATCGGACTGTTGAATACACACACATCGGGAGTGGCCAGATCCAGGGGTGAAGAGCATTCTGGGTACTCCAACCCAGTCTCTGTGAATTCCACCACTACAGAAAATGTTAAAGTACTTCTGTTAAACTAAATGACAAAGGCATAAACAGGACAGTACAGTAGTTAGGTCTATAAAAATTACCTCTTTTTGGAGCACCATACCCGTCCCCCATTGGATTCACTCCACTCTGAGTTACATGATGGGTACAGCTGCATCTCATTCTGAGCCTGAGCCTTTTTCTTCAACCCCTCGGACAGGAAAGACTCCACCTGCCGCAGGGCATCTGTGGGCTGCCCGGTCTCTGTGTAGAACCGGCCAATCAATTTACCTGCAGCACAAACAGCGGAGTTAACACTTCGTGAGGCGCTGCAAGAAACGGCAGGCGGATGACGCCAAAGTACCACAAGAACGACTAGAATGTATGATTTCTTGAATCGGTCGCGCGATACCTTGACGTCATCCGCCGGTCGGTTCCTGCAGCGGCGCATAAAGTAGAACATACATTGTATGTAGCCTAGTGCCTAGTCAGATTTTAAAGCAATTGACAAATATCTGTATCGCCCAAACCATTGCGGTACCCACCTACCTACTGGAGTGTAGTCCTTCTGATAAAATGCCAACCAGTCATAAAGAGCCACAATCTGTGAGTCAGCAAAATCCGAGACATCACTGGATAAACCTGTTTCTGTAAAATCACCTGTGATAAACGCCCGTGATGCATCTCGACCTGAACACACACAGATTTTAGGTGTATATTGAGAATGTAAAGCTGTGACTCCGGCTAGTTACTAGTAAATAATTTAAAGCAAAATGAACCTGTGAAAAAATGGTAACTGCCACCAGGGCCGTAGTGTTTCCTCCCTCTTTCAACGTCAAACACCTGTCCTAAAATCGCCAGGTACAATCCTTTACTGTTCTGCTCTCCGTTGTATAAAGACAGCTCATCTTCGGTCAGCATGCGCTCCGGAGCAGATGCTGACAGACCATTGGTGTGCCGCAGCCACGACTGTAATACATTTACAACATTTCCGTAAATCGGAAATGTGAGCCATTCGGGCACCGTCCATACGGCCAAGACCACTGAAATAAGAACTATTAAATATTTCAACATTGCGCATAGAGTGTTAAGTGGCAAAAGCAAACCATCAAGCAGTCTGCATATGAAATAAGATCTGCTGACATTCCGGGATCACATCGGGCAACATCGTATATTTCCGGAATCAGGACTGCGCATGCGCGAATTGATTTTATACCTTTATTTTATAAAAATAATAATGTATTGTCTAAAAAATGTCTTATGTTTTAATTACGTGAATCAAAGTAATAATAGTGTCCAGATTTTTATAGGTCTAAAAATTATCAATCTGGACATAAGTTACAGCAGCAGCAATATATTCCTCATATCGAACATAGTACCGAGGGGAATACGATGGTGGACAAACTGGCAAAAATGGGATTAAAGAAAGATTAAATCGATAAAAGATACCATTTAGCAAAGCTGAAGCAAATTGCATTATATATGTAATGCTGTTGTAAATATCCGGCAAGAGAACTAGAATAAGGAGTTAAAAGGAAGACCTCTTTATAATATTTATGATAAAGTGGGGAGTGAAATATGAGGATTAGGGCCAAGCTAAAATAAAAAATAAAACCATCTCTAGATTATAGTCATTAAAACGCGAGAATAAAGTCATTATTTAAAGAGAAAAAGTCAGAATAAATATAATTTCGAGAATAAAGACGTTATTTAACGAGAATAAAGTCGTTATTTAACGTGAATAAAGTCAATACATTCTCGAAATTATATTTATTCTGACTTTTTTTCTCGTAAAAATAATGATTATTCTCGCATTTTAATGACTTTAATCTCGAGATGGTTTTATTTTTTTTTATTTTAGCTTGGCCCTAATCCTCGTTGGTACGTTTGATAAACAGAATGTAAGGGATTAATTAATTAAAAAAAATCTCCTTTTTTGGTAGCTAGTCGTATTTTCCTTTCCATTCTACTCACACTACATCCCACTAGATGGCAGAAATACACCAAAAGCTGGTTTACCAACCGCCATTAAACACAAAAGAAGAGGAAGAATGACGTCAGCTGGCGGAGCCTGTCAATGCGGTAGTGACAGCGAAGGAACGCACTGACTGGCAAAGCAATCTGGACTGGTCAAACCTGAGATTGAAACTAATCTAAAACCCGGGCTGAAGGCGATCGGAGGACAGCCCGAGGTCGAAGAACAGCATGGGGAACGCAGAGAGTGGCTGTGGCCCTGGGAGCGGCGATGAGGAGGATGTAGAAACGGAGAGCCCGGTGTTCGCCGATGGCAGCCCGGCCTCTGCGGCCACAGGAAACAGGGCTGGCAGCGGAGGTGGCGGCGGCGGTGGAGGAGCAGGCTCCGGTCCGGGAAGAAGCGGAAAAGGGTCGACGAACACGCCGACACCGAGCTATGGACTGCCCACGCCCGAAGCTTTACTCGAGCAGGTGAAACTAAGAGAGGCGGCGGCCCGTATGAGCGACTCGTGGGTCGCCATTTCGGAGTCGGTGTTGGCGCGGAACGACAGCGCTCTGGTGCGGTGGCTGGAGGAGCGGCTGAGCCGCGGTGAGGAGTCCGTAACACTGGAGCAGTTCTGCGAGATGCTGGAGAGCAGAGACGCGCCAAGAGATGAGTGCGAGGAGGTAACCATGAACCTTGACATGATGAATAACATGGTGGTTTACAAATCTGGGCTGGTATTTGAAAAGTTGTTGGTGATCAATAAAGTGTCACCCACATCTAGTTCCCTTGAGAAATGAAGCACCTACACTGTAAAACAAATTTTAATAATAATGTAAGTTTCTGTTTAACCTGAACTTAATACGTTAAATAATTCCAACTTGTTTTTGTAAGGTATGTCAACTCCCCACTAGTCAAAATTGACTTATTTTGATTTAATAACCCATTCGATTAAACTTGCATGCAACATTATAGCATTTTTACAGCATGCTGTGGTTGCTATCTTTTATAAATCTTTAAGTCACATACATGCTTAACTAGTAAGCTAGTAATGCTAACCAGCAGATTTGTGTACTGCAGGACTTTTGACAGACAGCTGAAAGTTGTTCAATTATCTCGACTCATTACTCATGCTTACTCATATCAGTGGTCATGTTGTGTAACATGACCACTGATATGGTCATATTAGAGACAGGTTATTGATCAGCGGTCTCAAAACCTAGTTTAGCTGCCTTGCTAGAATTCATAGGTGTGGCACCCTCTGTGGGCAACTTTACATTTTGCTTTTCATGAAGCAGCAGTTGCAAGGATTTGTTTACATTGACCAGTAGATATTGACCCACAACCTGTCAGGCAGGTATATGTCAGGTTTTCATGTGAACTAATAAAAGTTATAATTTAATATCTGACAATTGATACCATACATGTATACATTAACACACCTGTTCCCTATTGTTTCGTTATATTTGCATACTGTGTAAAACGATCCCCCCAACTGTATAATAGCAAAGTGCATTAAATGTAAACCATATCCGGAGCCAATCAGTAGACATGCTTAGAGTATCGACTGCCAATATTTATCAGCAGATCAGTTTAGTAGTATTGTTATATCAACTGTAACATGAAAGGCAGCTATAATTTAATCTGATTTATCTTTTTTAAACGATACAAAGGTGATCTTTTTAATAACAAATGTTCGTATTAAGTTAAGAAGTGATAAATATTAGTATTGATTCAGCCAATAGGTGTTTGTTATAATCGGTATCAGCAAAAACATCCTATAATCGGATACATCTGTTATCTGTGATTGCTTCACAATACTTTTGACACAAAGGTACTGTTGTGGTGATGGTATCAGATGTTTACCAGACCATAGCTTTTAAAAGTATGCTACGGTGCTAAATATTAAATAATTACTGTATTATGTATCATGGTATTTTCATGATACACCAAAGACCATGACACATGCCAAAAATAAAACATGGTATTTTCATGCTACAATACCTTGTCCAAAACACATTTCTTTCAAACATTTTGTTTCAGTGGTGCCCAATTTAAGCTTTAAAATGTGCTTCACTGCTGTAAACACGGCTCTGTCATTTGCTTTTCAAATGATTCAAATGCTGGCTTGTGTGTGAAATAGTCAGCCTATCTGAGGGAGCTGCAGATGCTGATAGCATGGCTGTTGTCTTTGGCCTAGTCCACACATACACAGGTGTTTTTATAAACTGATTTTCCCCTTCTTTGTTAAAAAAAAATCTCTGCTGCATCCACACGAAGACACAGAACTCGGTATGAAGCTTTGTCAATAGCATGCCAAACGAACAGATCGTGATACAACCCTAATCATAAAGCCATGTTGGCCAATCAGAAGCCATTGCAGAGTTTCCCCTCAGCACGCCACAGGCCAAAATTTCCAGATTCACCGGCTACACGAAAACGGTGCAACCGGAATTTCTAAAAATCTTCACCCTGTCAGGAGTTTTAATAAAAGTTCGGTTTTAGTCACCTGATATTGCATTTTGCATGCGGACGAACGGGCAAACATCATAGAGAAAGATACGGTTTTGAAAATATACAATTTTTTTCAATTTTATTTATATAGCGCTTTTCACAATTGGTAATTGTTTCAAAGCAGCTTTTCATTAATAGAAGCAGGGAAAAACACAGAAAAATCGATAGACAACATAAGTAGCAAAATACAGCGGCTATTAATAAACTTTACAAGCGAGCATATTAATAATGTAACGTATAGAAGAGGGTGCTAAGTTAAGCCAATGTCGTCTGACTCCCCGGGTTTAAAAAACCCCCTAGGAGAAAAACCTCCTAACTTCTTAGGAGTCCTAGGAGGAAAAAACCCTTGGTAGATATAGGCCCTGTCCCAAATAGCGCACTTCATGTGGACTTTCGGTCTTGTGGCCTTAAATTGCGCGTGCTCGCTTAGTCTACGAGTCCGTAGGGTCAGGTGTCCCATCTGTCATTATTACGTTTTGAAGTGTGCTCTTCAGTGCCTCCTTTGCCCCCTTGATGCGGTCTTCAGCAAAGCCCGCACTGCAGCAGGCTTTGCGCACTTTACCAACCCAGAAGTCCCTGCAAAAGAGCAATCAGACCAATCAGGGAGGAGTTCACAATGACGGGCAATTTCTCTACCTATTTCCAGTGTGACGCTCGAGTCTGTCCAAAATACGACTCAGGTGCACCCACGTGGACTCGCATCAAGGGTCCCTAAAGTCTGGACAACATGATGTCATTAATGTGTGGACTCTGAGGAGCACCACAAGTCCGGAGTGTGCCATTTGGGACAGGGCCATAGACGGTTTAATCGGACGCACGTGTGCTGACCCGATACACGTCTGGATCCGAACTTACTACCGTCTGAACAAATGTCTCGTCAAAAATAACAAATATTTTGGTTTCCTAGGTAATCTATAAGTGTTGTTTTTGTTATATAAATAAACTATGTTTAAAGAACTTTGTTGTTATTTATTCTTAGCGGAGTTTACCGGAAGTTACGTGCGGACCACGACAGCTGCTTGTTTATGTTGTTACTGCTAAAACATGTATATATGTAAACGGATAATAAAATACATGTGTATGTGGGTTCTTTTAGAACACACTAACCAAAACATCCTTTCTTTTACTTGTGTTGTATAGGCCTTTGGTCAGTTCGATGCTGAGGGTGATGGGATTGTTGATGTGGAGAACATGCTCATGGTACTAAAGAACTCCAATGGAGCCAATCTGCAGGGAGAACTTAGTCATGTGATCAGACAGCTCCAGGCGTGCTCTCTGACACCAGGTGGGTAGCAGGCATAAAGATTCTTACTTATTTGGATGTTACTCCTCAATTTAGACAGTGAAGTTTATGACCCAGGAGTTTGTGAAAACCCATCTTAAGTCATTATTTTGTTATTTACTGTGTTCTAAATAAAACTGTAAAGAAGATTCTGTGACAGTAACCTTGATATCTTTAATATTGACTGAGGAAGGTCATGTCAAAGATTGAAATCAATGTGAAATCAGTGAGTGAAATCAAACTCTGATGCTCCTAATCTTATAATTAGATTTCACAAACAAGGTCAGGTTTAAGTTTATGCAATGGCAACAACATGACCTGAAATGGTTACGGTTTGTCTAGCCATGTGATTATGCAAAGTTGTAGACGACTCCATTTTTACTTTGTTACACTTTTGACCCATCCATGTGTCTCCAGGATTTGTGGATATATTCTCCAAGTCCAAAGATCGTCTTAAAACACATGCCTCCAAGATCCTGAAGTTCTTGCACAGGAATCGCATCCCCAGCAGTTCCATCCCATTTCCTGTGCTGGAGGGCTACAACAGCATCTGCACTATGAGGTCATCTGTAGTGCAAGACTTCCTGGAATACTTACTGCAGAAAGAGAAAGGTAAAAATCAATGCTCAATTCTGCGCATGTTCACTGCGCATGTTTTGTTTAGACAGTGAGAAAGTGAGAGTAAAAAATATGACTTTGAATCGCTCAAAATTTGTGTTACCATGCATGCGTTATGGATGCGACAAAAAGGGGAAAACATAATTTGTGGGAATTTTGTGAATTAAAATGCACAAACAGGAAGCAATCAAACCCAACAAATGAAGAAGAGATGGCCTTTCAAAAAACATTTAATATTTGTTATAACTATTAATTTTTGTGTGTGAATTTATAAGGAAGAAGCAACATTTCTCCATTATGCATGTGACTATTCTGAAATGTACCTTTACTTAACTATTAAAAATAATGCAAAAATGGGTAACACTTTATTATAATGTTCATTAATTAACATTAGTTAACTACATTAGTTAACATGAACTAACGATGAACTGCACTTGTGCAGCATTTATTAATCTTTATTAATGTTAATTTCAACAATTACTAATACTTTATTAAAATTTGGTTAACGTTAGTTAATGCACCGTGAACTAACATGAACAAACAATTAACAGCTTTATTTCTATTAACTAACATTAACAAAGATGAATAAATACTGTAACAAATGTATTGCTCATGGTTTGTTCATGTTAGTTAATACATTAACTAATGTTAAATCAGGAACATTATAATAAAGTGTTACCCAAAAATGCTTTAAAATAACTTTTGCATGTGTATTTTAACCACAAAATAATGACATTTGAAATATAATATGGTTAGAAACTTTTGGTAAAAACTTCATGATAAGGTTGACATTTGCATGGAATTGCCCACATCTTCTTGTATCCTGTATAAAAACAGTCATAAATTTGAATTTGAAATCACTGCTGGCACAAATGTTCTCATTTAAAGTAAAAGATGAATTTATTATAAATAACATATTTACTCAAATTTTTTTATTTCTTCTATTCTTCACTTAGATCTTGACATCCAATACAGATCGGAATTGAATCATGACCCGGACGTGGATAAGGTCAAAGTTGTCAGCCAGTGTTACAGTTCTATTGAGGCTTCGTCTAACAGTGCTGACATCCACAAAATGACCAATGGAGAGACTGTGTCTTTCTGGCAGTCAGACGGCAGCGCTCGCTCACACTGGATAAGGCATGTATTACAATATAATTTAATATATAAATTAATTAAAATAATAACTGTTGGTAAAATGGTAAACAACCTTCTTTGAGCTTTGCTATGTAGCACTAAAATATAAGTAAATGCCATGATGTCACGTGAATATAAGAAACTGTATATGAAGAGTTTGGTTCCAAAACGCAATAAATCCATTTTGACTAATTTTGTGTTTTCTATAACAAGAAAGTGACAAGATAAAAAACGCTATTTTCTATTACAAACTTTCACAAAGCATTTTTACGTTATAAAAACATAAAAAAATTCAAATCCATAATTAGATTTTCAAAGATTTATTATAAAAACTGATTCTTTTTCTCACAAAATGCAATAAATCCATGACAAGTTTTTTCAAAATGCTATAAATCTATTGAATCAATATATAAATGTGCATTAATCTTTGCCATGTTATATTTATTTAGTTAACTAGTGGTATACACTGATTAAAAAATTAATGCATTAATCAAAACACGTACTTTGTCATAATAAGAACACTGTCATTGCTGCTGTAATACTTGGGACGTCGTCGCTGAACTTTTTTGACAGCGATCAGTTGTAAAATGTTTTGGTCCTGCTCGATTTTCGTTGGCTTTGAGTAAAAAAAAAATAGAGGGTTTTTCACAAGATCCACTGGGGTCAATGTGTTAGCATGACAGAAGTTTAATGCTGTTGGGAGAACAAGCAACAGCCAACATTTTTCGTTTTCCGAGTGCCTCTTGCGTAAAATATTAGGCTTTGATGGCTTACACTTCTTTCCCTTCACAGAAAACCACCACAGGTTTAGCAATGCCATCAAAGTATTATTTTGTTTTTGTTTGTTTGTTTATCACGAAATACAAAGTAGATGAGAAAAACTAGGATTCAGTGTGAATTCAATGTGCCGCCATTATTGTTTACAATGCTTTAAATGGTGCGCTGTGATTTGTTGAGCGGATTTATTGCATTCTGCAGAGAAGGAGGACTGGCGTTTATTGCATTTTGGGAAAATAGAGAAAAGATGACAGAATAACACTGTGGATATTGGAATTGTGTAACATTAAGAATTTAATTACTACTGACCAGATACAATACTGATTTTGGCGGTAACTCATTTTAAAAAAAGGCGTTTATCGCATTTTGGAAACAAACTCTTCATATATTTAAAACATTTCTATTTAATCAATACTTTCACCACTTTTTGCACAGGTTAAAAATGAAGCCAGATATAGTTTTGAGACGTCTGGCCATTGCGGTAGCATCAAATGACCACAGCTACATGCCTCAGCTGGTGTCTATAGCTGTGGGGAAGAACCGTCGGTCCCTGCAGGAGATCAGGGACGTGAGGATTCCCAGTAATGTCACGGGATACGTACCGTTGCTGGACAATGCCAACATCACCCATCCCTATAAGCACACCCTCATTTAGCATATTTACATTTTATTCAACTGCTTTTTTTGTAGCTTTGTAGTCTTAACAACCACTTAACTGGCACTGTCCTTTATACGGGACATGTGAGATTACTACATGCAGTAAGAAGTGTCATGTAAACAAAAGACTGTGATTTCTGTTTCGTATTTACTTAATTTGTCCTTGTAAATGTTTCTGAATATACTTGCATGTATTTTTGTCTCTCAGATATTCAGATAAACATTAAGCGTTGCCTGAGTGATGGCTGTGACACGCGTATTCACGGTCTGAAGACAATGGGCTACCAGATCACCAAGAGCAAAGAGGTTTCGGTATCCGACGCCTCGGCTATATGGTATCTGTCACTCCTCACATCTCTGGTCACTGCGTCCATGGAAACAAACCCGGTGCTTGCGCAGACCGTCTTACAGAGCACACAGTAAGTGAAGATAAACAACTAATGCATTTTACTGCATAGTTAATCAAATTTTTTTGCTTTATGTTGTAGACGTGTATAATGCAGTCCCTCCAGAAAAACACGATTGTGCGATCGCATGATTTAATGCATAATCAGCCAAAGTGCATTTTAATGCGGATGCTGCATTTTTTAATACGCCGCACTTTCGCCACATAAATTGCAGATTTCTGCTCGCAAAATGAGCGGGCTTGCGTGATTTCAAAATCCCTGCATTTTCGTAGCAAAGCGTAATATAAATCTTAGCAGAAAGTTGAAAAATGTTTAGGGATGCACCGATATGGAAATTTTGGCCGATACCGATAACTCTTTAAATATGGGGGGCGGTAACCGATATCTATAGGCCGATAAATATTCATATTATTTACACAATGAAAAACTCGCAGACCGCGGACATCTTGTCTTTGCGCTAGACTAGCATACTCTTCTTAAGCCCGCAACATGTGTCATCTTCGTGCTATGTCACAGAAAGAACCAATCAAAACTCCACATGGCCAGCAATGAGCAAGTGAAGTGGTTCAACAAACCAAAATAATCCATAATTTATCTTCTTTCATTTATCGGCCTAATTTTGCTATCAGACCGATAACCGATAATATTACAAATAAGCAGTTATCGGCCGATAACGATATGTCGGCCGATATATCGTGCATCCCTAAAAATGTTGCATTTACTTCACACATGCGCAGCCATGTCCCCTGTTGTCCTTGGATTATTAGGAAGTGACGTAATTACGTGGTGTGAACATCAATAAAAACCCGCAGAAGCTGCAAAAAGTTCACACAGTTTTTGCAAGTTCACACAATTTTGTCAAGTTCATCGCATAAAGTTGCATAAATATCCTGCATATTCCATCGCATTTGAAAAAGAAAACAAGCTGCAAGTTCAAGGATTTTTGCTGCAACAATCACAAAAAACTCAGCGTTTTTCTGGAAGGACTGAAAATGAATTACCCCTACAATAGTGCAGTAGTACCATATTACAGTTTCAGATGGTAAAACTGGTACTAAAAACAAATGCATATTTTTATAAATTGTTTACTAACAAATCTTGGTATACCATTTCTAAAACAATATGGGAATACCATGGAACTGTTCAGATATTTAATTTGACTGTTTTTGTTGCTGTTCTCCAGGAAAGCCTTACAGCACATGCCCCCTCTCTCCTTAACACCGTCTTCAACAGAGTTTCCTAAATTTTTCTCTGCAAACATTCTAGAAGAGGTGGATGGATTTTTACTGCGCATAGCAGAGTAAGAAACAACATTTTACAGTCTTTAGCACAAACTCAACTCAGCACATGGTTATATATATACACTTTATTAGGCACACCTTGGTAGTACCTTGTTGGAGTGTGTGTTTATTGTAGCACTTCTATCTCTGAAACAACACACGGTTGCACAGTGCGTCGTGACTGTGTTAGCATTTAGCCTAGCGCCATTTATTCCTTAGGATCCAAACAGGAATGAATTTAGAAGCCACCAAACACTACCATGTTTTCCCTATTTAAAGACTGTTACATGAGTAGTTACACAAGTAAGTATGGTGGCACAAAATAAATGTGGCAAGTTTTTAAGCGGTTAAAAAGTGAGAACTATATTGTATGGAGGAAGAGCACTTAGTTTGCAGCAGTAAAATCATCACTACTGACTACTCTCCCCTTGTGATGATGTTACTGAGCCAGAGGTGGAAGTGGACAATATGTGTAAACAAGCGATAAAACAGGTCTTCATAATGAAGTGGCCATGTTATTATTAGGTCAAAACAGTGCATACTGGGTTTGTAGTAGTGACAAACAACTTTTGGTTTTAATTATACAATACGGGTCAGCTTGATAATAATGAAATCCTGTGTTCTATAAGACAGTAATAACAGCTATTTCAATTGAAAGTAATTGTATACTCTGCCCATCTAGCTGCTGTGTGTCTCCTGAAGCTGAGCTGACTCTACTCGCGTTTGCTTTGGCTCGTGGCAGCGTTGCTAAAGTCCTCATCTCTCTGTCTGGTATCTGTGAGCATCTGGACTCCGAATACAAAGCTTCCTCACTGCTGGCCTCCATGGCCTCGGTTCGACTCAGGCTGCTCTACCGGAATGGTAACACACAGTAGTTTATAAAGATATCTACATTCATATTTTCTTTTTTGTTACTTTCATTCAGTTTTTCCTTGCTTTTATCATCATTCAGTAACACAACAACAGAGTGATGAATGTATTCGAAGGCTTCTTAGCAGTGTTGCTATTTAGCACTGTAACACATGTAAATGTGTGTGTCTGTGTTTGCGTGTTTATGTTTGCAGGTAAACCCCTCCAGCTCCATTTGCAGGCATGTGATGTCAAAAGTAAAGAGGAGAAGTCTGGTCCAGAAAACATTCTGACAACAGAGACAAACACTGGAGATGGTACACACACATTCATAACATAAAAAAAAAGTAGGATTTCATAGAAACTTTGGGCAAGATTTACTAACAGCTTGCGCCAGCGCAAACCATCATTTTGGCGTTAAGTAATGACTGATGGGGTTTACTAAAGATGCGCAGTGGATAATTAGTGCTGTAAAGGTAATTATTTTAGCAAAGGTCTTTCTCTTTTAGACGCAAAATGAATGGGAGGAGATTATTTAAATGATTCACGCAACGTGATTTACTAATGTTTGTGCATGTGATATTACTAGATTTTGCTTAATTATTTAATGCAGAAAAAGCATGTCAGAAATCATTTTACGCTTGAAATGGCAGCAATTGTAGTTTATAGGAGAAGGCTTGGCAGAGATCAAAGAGTACATGGTACAAGGCAGAGGATTTTTTCCACACGTAACCATTTATTTGGAATGCCAGAGGAGCATATTATTCAAAAATATTGTTTGCCAAGCCATAAGGGGAGGCACGGTTCACAAAACCCTCGGTTCAGTTCGTATCACGGTTTTATGGTCACGGTTCTCGGTTCAGTACGGTTCTTGTTATTTTTTTCTTTAAATTTTTTTAACACTCCAGAAATGTATTATCTTATTAATGTATTAATTATCCATAATTTAGGATACAGTATTAAAAAAGTTATATCATGTAATCATGCACAAACTGAATTTGACTTTAAGCACATTATTGGGACCATCTCTGAGGAAAGCCAGGTGAGATTTTGATACAGCAAGAGGGAAGACATTGATAATTTCAACACGCTTTTCATTTATTTGGCAAAAAAAGAGAATCTGTATTGCCATCTACATGAACTTATGTGCCTTTTTAGCACACAAAGATAACTTTTTATCAAACTGCCAACTTCAGTGTAGCTCTAAGATTTATCACTGAGAGGCTGCTTAAATCTTTCCCCGCCAGCGTTTTTAAAAAAAGTTGCCAGCCAGCGCCAGCATTTTTCATGATTTTCACAAAAGTTTAATGCCTTCCAGAAAATGTTCTTCTTTAAATACATAAACAAACAATATATCAGATGAAAGAACAGACCCTCTGCTTTCAAACATAAAAAAAAACGTTTTATCCTACCTTCAGTAGTTCTCTTGTAATCACCTCTCAAACATGGGCAGGTTTCTTCAAAAACACCCAATTTTGAGCAAAAAGCTGAGATAATTCCATTTTTGATAGAGATCAGATGCAGAGCGATCTTTAAAACATACACAGAGTTCTTTCTCTTTCATGTGAGGGGCTACTTCCGGGTTGTATAAGTTGCGGAAGTGCGCCACCTGGTGGATAATAGCAGTATTGCGGAAAGACGGAAAATCTCGTCATTGGCGAGGAAGCGTTAAATACTGCAGAGAGTATATGTGGACGAAAGAGAAACATAACGTTTACACCTGTAATATTAAAAATCCGTCACTTTTGTCCACTTCTGTCCTGATTACTTTGAGGGGCAATTTATGAAATAAGTTCGCGCAACTTTCACACGCTAGCAAAATGAAACTACGCGGAAATCAGCCGCTTTCGTTTTATCAATGAAAGGCTAAAAATAGCGCTATTCACCGTGTGTTTGCGGCAGAAGTCAGAAAAGACGTAAAACAATTGTGTTCAGTACCTCAGATTAGATAGAAGGCTGTCGCGTGTGGCTGTTCGAACACATTCAACCCATAGACTGCAGTTCTATCTATTGTTTTATTTCTGCTGTCATCATAGGTAACATGAAATAAAAAATGTTTCCACACACCAAACTTATACGACGCTGGCGCGTCCTCCAACTCCGGGCAGACTTTCTTCCCACTTGCCATTTCTACACGTAACATGACCTGCAGCACTCACTCTCCACATCAGTCACCTCTTCTTTCGCGCAATTCACGAAAGGGAAACACGCTATCTGAGGTCACATACAGGGCACGAAGCTACATACATTGCGCATGTCATGAACCGTCGAACCGTGCAACGCACACACGCTCCGAACCGAGACAAGCGAACCGAACGGTTCGAATTTTTTTCATGAACCGTGCCACCCCTACAAGCCATGTTATTATTATTATTTTTTTTTGCTGGATGAAATAAGAGTAGGTGTTTTAAAACTTCTTGTAAACCTTCATCTTTTTGTCCTCCAGTTCTTTTCAGTGTACTATGGCTTCGTTAGCTGGGATTACACATCCCAAATTGTCCGCTGCGATGTCCGTGGTGCTGAATTCAAGTGCTCCTTATCAGCTCTGTTTATTTGAGACCATGAACTAATTTGCGCTGCTCTAAGTAGATTGCGTTGGTCATCATGGAAATCAGCTGTTGCGCCTTTGTTTTTTTTAATTTGCGGCTTTTTAGAAAATAACCTGCAGATATTACCACTCCCATCTGCGCTTTTTTGGAATTGTGCTCTCGCGCTAATTTGCCCGATTTAGTAAATTTGGCCTTTAAAGGAAAACGTCACCGTTTTTCAATATTTTATGTTCGTACCTTAACTTAGATTTATTAATACATACCTATTTTTTTTCAATGCGTGCACTTTTAATCTTTGTACAGCGCTGCGTGAATGTGTTAGCATTTAGCCTAGCCTCATTCATTTCTATGGCTCCAAACCAAAGTTTTATTTTGTGCCACCATACTTACCCGTGTAACTACTCATGTAACAGTCTTTAAATAGAGAAAACATGGAAGTGTTTGGTGGCTTCTAAATTCATCCCTGTTTGGAGCCATAGGAATGAATGGGGCTAGGCTAAATGCTAATACATTCATGACGCGCTGTACAAAGATTAAAAGTGCATGCATTGAAAAAACATGAGGTAAGAACATAGTAAAATATTGAAAAACGGTGGTGTTTCCTTTTAATAAACAGAAGTGGACACTTATTTGGGACATCCGTTTGGGCTTGCAGGTTTCCTGACAGAGAACGGAAAGAGGAAAGCCAGTGTGATTTTGTCCACCGAAAACCAGAGCTGCTTTCAGGTCACACAGATCAAGATGAAAGTAAGTCACGTCAAGAAGTAAAGCAAACCTAAGCTTTTGGAGATCAAACTAAGTAAATAAATTATGAGTATGCTTCATGTTAAGCTCTGCATTTCTTCACCTCAGGTGCGTAAAGGAGCGATCGGTGCTAAATGCGGACTGGTGTTTGCTTACAATGACAATGAGGCCTTTGATGCTGATAAACACTTCAAAAGATTCAAAAAGTATGACAGCTGGGACTACAAAGACTACAAAGAATTTGTCCAAGACAAGTATGTCAGATTTGAATTATTGAAGCAAATACATGTTGGACCTGTAGTTGATTTTTAGTATTTAGCTCATTTATAATGTACAAGACAAGTTCACTGAAAGTGATTGCAAGTCAGTTAACCTTTCGCTGTAACCCACACACTCCAGCACAAGGATATCGGAGACGAGTGAAGATGATCCGATTGGTTGGTTTGAGCTGGAGGAGGACTGGAATGATGTGGAGATCAAGCTACAGCAATGTCGAGTATCAAAAGTATGATTTCTTTGATTCTATATCTACATTTCTCTCTTTCACTTGATTATATGCAGTAAATACGTATGCCACTGATCTGGTGGATCAGATCAATAACAACAGAGTCCTCCTAGAGTAGACAAGCAAAATAAATAATCAGTAAATAATCTTAGTTCAAATCATAGCTAAAGTGTATCAACCAATACACTGAGCTAACATTACTGTGTAAAATTAATACAATGTTAGTTACAGATACTTAAATTTTTGCCTGGCTGCCAAAGTGCCAAACTTCCTTTGCACAGCAGTGACCCATACTCGGTCTCCCCTCGTCTTTTGGAAAATTTTTGTTTTCGTCAAGGTATTTATTTAGTAACTAACCAGACCAAGAAACAACCACAGACCTGAAATTAACTTCAGTCCATGCGCGTAACCACAGCAACACGCGTGTGCCTGTTAAAACTGTCTATAGTTAATAGACAATCTGTCGCTAATTCTCTCTCTTTGTCTGTGTGTAGTTCCTGATGGTGAAGTTCCTGTGTGCTAGACAGGACACAGCAGAGCGATTGGGAGTTCAACAGATGAGCTTCAGTGGCTATTTGTGTCCAGACTCTGAGCGACTGGAGGACGTCGAGGATCTGAGCGCTCAGAGTGAGGAAAACGCATCAGGCCTGATCACGGGTCTCACACTCATGAAGAGAACCCTTTTTTTCATCCAGCAGCTCACCAGAGACATGGTACATCCACCAAGACCCTGATTTGTTGAACACAACTTTGCAAATTTATGATTTCCAGTTTCCTGAGTTACTGTAAATGTTTGCCTACACTTATAGTTGAAATTCTTGACCTGTGTGGCACAACATGCTGCTTTATATATAAACACTAAGCCTTTAATACAGGAATCGTCTTTGTCCAAGCAGAAATCCCTGCTGGACTTCAGTGACCTCAACCTGCTCCTGTTCTGGGATTTTTACAACAAACTCAGATCTGTGTGAGTACTACTGTAAAATTTATCAGTCAAGTTTTGTGCACATTTCCCTAAAGTCTGCTATTATTAAAAAAGGTTTCTTGCACCACAAACATAGTTTACTTACTATACCTCCTAACCTCTCTGAATTAAATTACTGTATTGAATTCATTATTACTGTAGCTTTAAGACTTCTATATGTGACCCTGGACCCTTAAAGGGACACTCCACTTTTTTTAAAAAATATGCTAATTTTCCAGCTCCCCTAGAGTTTTAAACTTTGATTTTTACCGTTTTGGAATCCATTCAGCCGATCTCCGGGTCTGGCGGTACCACTTTTAGCATAGCTTAGCATAATCCATTGAATCTGATTAGACCATTAGCATCATGCTAAAAAATAACCAAAGAGTTTCAATATTAGTTACATTGTGTACTAAGACCGACGGAAAATTAAAAGTTGCGATTTTCTAGGCGATATGGCTAGGAACTATACTCTCATTCTGGCGTAATAATCAAGGACTTGATAGGTAGTGATATTACGCACTGCCTGAAAATAGTCCCCTTGGTTACTTTTAATAGCAGGGGACTATTTTCGGGCCCAGTCCTTGATTATTACGACAGAATGAGAGTATAGTTCCTTGCCATATCTGCTAAGTTTCTAAACTCTTTGGTTATTTTTTAGTGCAGTGCTAATGGTCTAATCAGATTCAATGGATTATGCTAAGCTATGCTAAAAGTGGTACCGCCAGACCCGGAGATCAGCTGAATGGATTCCAAAACGGTAAAAATCAAATGTTTAACTCTAGAGGCGCTGGAAAATGAGCATTTTTTTTTTTTGAAGTTGAGTGTCCCTTTAAGTTGCACGTGTATATTTGTAACAATAGTCAACAATACATTGTATGGGTCAACATTATTGATTTTTCGGTAACACTTTATTATAATGTTCATTAGTTACATTAGTTAATGTATTAACTAACATGAACAAACCATGAGCAATACATTTGTTACAGTATTTATTTATCTTTGTTAATGTTAGTTAATAGAAATAAAGCTGTTCATTGTTTGTTCATGTTGTTCACGGTGCATTAACTAACGTTAACCAAATTTTAATAAAGTATTAGTAATTGTTGAAATGAACATTAATAAAGATTAATAAATGCTGCACAAGTGCAGTTCATCATTAGTTCATGTTAACTAATGTAGTTAACTAATGAACATTATAATAAAGTGTTACCGATTTTTCTTCTATGCCAAAAATCTTTCAGATTTTATGTAAAGATCATGTTTCATGAAGATATTTTGTAAATTTCCTGCTGTAAATATATAAAAATTTATTTTTATTTGGACAACTTGAAATCCGATTTTTTAAATATATTTATATTTTTTGCACCCTCAGATTCCAGATTTTATTGTCCTATATCAGTGGAAAGCTTGTTTATTCAACTTTCGGGTGATCAAATTAAAAAACGTTGACCTTATTATGGTCCAGGTCACGTAAATACATTCGGTTGTTGTTGTCTAACTTCTTTGCATGACCAAACTGGCCATTGAAAATGAATGAATGCTATGAAATCACATTTTCTTCTGTTTTGTGTCTTCTGGCTATGTGTGCGATGCTCAGTGAGGGAGAGGAAGCGGTGAAGACTCGGGTTCTTCTTCTTCAGCTGTTTCAGAACTGCTTCCCAATGATGCCCAACCTGACTGAGCCTCAGCTGTCAGATACAACAGCATCTGCCTCACCCTCAGCCAGCACAGACGTGAGCCCTGCCGAAGCTGTCGGGGAGCTTTACGAGCACTTGTGTCAAGGTGAGATAACCAAATGTGCTTTCTGCGTTTCTGACTGTGGCAACCTGATCATATATGCTGCTGTGTAGAGGGAAGTGCGGTCACGTTTCTGGAGCGCCGTTGTGGTCATGACTGCAGAGTTGATCTAAAATGCTTTTTGTGGTGATGGTGGTGGTGGTTTGAGAGAGTAACAGTAGTTTATGTGCTTTGCAGTGGTGGATGGGCCTGAAGGAGAGACTGCGGTGGAGAAAGCTTTGAGGAAAGAAACTGTAAAAGCCATTCTCAATGGAGCTGCTATCTTCT
This sequence comes from Misgurnus anguillicaudatus, assembly GCF_027580225.2. Lineage (NCBI taxonomy): Eukaryota > Metazoa > Chordata > Actinopteri > Cypriniformes > Cobitidae > Misgurnus > Misgurnus anguillicaudatus. Next base: position 33,082,925 of record NC_073358.2, on the reverse strand, counting down.
ATCCTAACAAGCAGTGCAGGAGAGACAAACTCTTTCATATGATGGTAAGAATGTGTGTCCTCGCCACGCCATAGGTGGAGCCAATGTTGTTATGTCCAGCCCAGTCAGGCGGCTTAATTCAATAAATGGTAATTCGGTGCTGCTAGCGACACAGAAATGACACACCACACATTTTAATATAATTCACTATTCTTGTTTTTTACTAGAAAAACATAACGGAGGAAAATCAACCCGAGTCTGTGAGACTTACGTTCGAGTCACTCTGCAATTACTTCAGGTATCAAACTCATTCTCCCTCTATCATATACAAATCTATAGCTTACTTCCTGCTCCTACACATTGCCACTCATTCTGTTTTCAGCGATCAAGACCCAAAAGGTCTCCTTTTGCTGCCCCCTAAAGGAGCCCCTGCTGACTTTGATGTCTCACCCATCCTGACCGTCATGGACACTATGCTCATAGTGGCCAGTAGAGAGGTATGTTTACTAGTGCTGACAGCTGCCAACCTCATTTAGTCACATATTCCTTTCACACAAACCCCCTTGTGGACACTCAGCACACGCTTTAGAATAGATGTTTACACTTTTAAACATCTGTTAACTGACACTTGGTATTGTAATGTAGCTTATCACAATTTGTAATTTGACATATATAGCAACAGCTGCTCTTTTTGGTCTACAGGAGCTTTGTAAAGAGTCATTTTTTTATGTTCATCTGTATTTTAGTGTGAAGTGTTGATGTTGGGGTCCAGCAGAGGGTCCATTTGGAGAGTCTTGCTGTCGCTCTTCTGGGCTCTCCAGGGCAGTCTGCTGTCCTGGTGCTTCTTACAGATCAAAGGAGGATCAAACACCTCTATCGAACTGGCCCGGGAAGTCCTGCTCAAATGTAAGCATGCTTCTATTGTTTTTCCAGACTTGTTTGGATTAATCCTTTCACGGTGTTTTAAATAGTTGTGCAATTGCTATGATGAAAGAAAACTTCCTTTCTACAGTTATTTAGAAAATTCCTCTATTAAGTATTCTAGTAGGAAGAACATTGCATTAGCACCGCAATTTTCATGGGTTTGATCCCCAGGAACACGTATACGGATACAATTTCTTGAATGTACTGCAAGGAAGGAAGCAACTGCAAAATGCATAAATGGAGTAACACACTTTTAGCTATTCTCTGCAATGCAAGTAAATCTCTCGTATGACAGATATTTGTATATGACAAATTTACAGCATGGCAACTATAATGTCTGATATTGGCCACTGGCTAGTAAATAAATTAATTTTGATGGTTTTAAGATTACAATAATCTTTATAAATTATCATTATCCACATTCTGGACTGAGGTAAAACCTTCTGTCATGGTTTCAATCCATCATGTTTGTTTTAATATCCTTAAAGTCCCACAGAAAAATCTAGTTTTTATTGTTGTTTACATCTGGGTGGGTTTTTTTATATGCTTTTAAGGATTAGTCCTTTTTTTAAAAAGAAAATTCAGGTAATTTACTCACCACCATGTCATCCAAAATGTTGATGTCTTTCGTTGTTCAGTCGAGAAGAAATTATGGTTTTTGAGGAAAACATTCCAGGATTTTTCTCATTTTAATGGACTTTAATGAACCCCAACACTTAACAGTTTAAATGCAGTTTAAATTTGCAGTTTCAAAGGACTCTAAATGATCTCAAACGAGGCATAAGGGTCTTATCTAGCGAAACGATTGTCATTTTTTGGAAAGAAAAATAAAAATATGCACTTTTAAACTACAAATTCTCGTCTTCCTCCCGTTGTGTGACGCACCAGCGCGACCTTACGTAATACATCATCACGTCAAGAGGTCATGGATGACATATGTGAAACTACGCCCCAGTGTTTACAAGTGTGGAGAAAGAGGACCGTTCTGACGTTGTTGTATGTCGAATTATACTTATTAATGTCTTTGTGTCAGTTTATTGTTTAAAAGAGTCCGCAAATGTGCTTTTCATATATGTAACACGTGACCTTTCGACGTCATTACGCAATTACGTGTGGTCGTGCTGGTGCGTCACACAGCCGGAGAAAGAAGAGAAGTTGTGGTTTAAAAGTGCATTTTTTTATTTTTCCTCCCAAAAATGACGTTTTGCTATAGATAAGACCCTTATGCCTCGTTTGGGATCGTTTGGGGTCCTTTGAAGCTGCAATTTTGAACTGTATTAAAATTGTTAAGTGTTGTGTTAGGTGTTGGGGTCCATTGAAGTCCATTAAAATGGGAAAGGTCCTGGAGTGTTTCCCTCAGGAAACATAATTTCTTCTCGACTGAACTTAGAAAGACATCATCATTTTGGATGACATGGTGGTGAGTAAATTATCTAGATTTTTATTTTAAGAAAATAGACTAATCCTTTAAGACAAATCATGTGCAAGTTTAACATTAGCACTATTGCATTTTGTATTTTTTTACCTTCATTTTTTATTATGTTTGGGAAAATTTTTCAAAGACAGACTTTAAAACTGCGGTTTGACATCGACTCGGTTTCCTACATCACAAACAAATCAGTCACATCAATCTTGACGTTGAAACGATCGCAGCACTGCTACTTAAGCTTTACTTCTGTGGCGTGAACATGCGCTGCTCACATGTGCAGTGTAAATGCTCTAACCTGTTAACATCGGTGCAAAAAATAGTGATGCAAACGCACATCTCACGTATGCGTTGTGAAACCAGACTTAGCAACTACTGTCGGATGCAGCATCTATGTACATATATATCTATGGTCTGAGCTAGTATGATTAGGTGAAGGCAGGGACTAATTGCACGTTCATATATATGGTCCATGCTGGTGCGATTGAGTAGAGGCAGGGGCTAGTTCGCATATTGGTAGATGCTAAATAAGGCAAGGTTGTAGTAGAGTTACATTCAAGCTATTTTAAAGCATGAAGAAATTACTGTCACAGGAAACATTTTAAATATGCTGTTTTGATGCTTAAAGATGAGTTTTGAGGGAAAATGTATTGGCTACAGGTGGACTTTTATTATGCAATTATATATTAATAATGATGGTTTCAGCAGTAACAACATAAAAAATCATATAGCGGTGATCCGTGATTGCCGTCTCCCCTCGTTTTTAGCAAACCAAAACATTTTTATTATGACATGGTATTTGTTCAAAGTTCAGTTTAGCCACTAGCCAGATCATTAAACGAACAGAGACCAGAAATTAAATTTCATCCAGACAACGCGTATGTGTCTGATGAAAGCGTCTATATACAGTTATGTTGACTCTGAAACAGGCAGTGAGATGTTTATATTACATTTACATTTATGCATTTGGGAGACGCTTTTATCTAAAGTGACTTACAGTGCATTACAAGGTATACAAATGTGTGTTCCCTGGGTTCGAACCCATTATCTCTTGCGTTACTAATGCAATGCTCTACCACTGAGCTATACAGTAACAGTTTATTGAAGTAAGAATAAACATGAAGTATTATTGTCATATTTTGAATAAATCTGTGCTGTTTCTTTTGGCTTGCAGATGTGGAGCAGTTCCTGGCAGGTACAAGAGACTTACTGGGCTCTCTTATTAAGCGCTTCTCTGGAGCTGATATCATGGAGAAACTCAGTGGATCTATCATCGCCATGGCAACCAGACAGCTGGTAGCGAGTCCTCTATCTTACAAACTGTATCTTTATGCTGTGGTAGAAATATTTCACCACATAGAGAAAAAGCACATTTGATCTTTGAGGTGTTTTTTTTTTGACTCAGTTTGTCCATGTTGTCCTATTGCAGACAATCTTTCTGCTGGAGCTGTGTGCTCTGGATATTCCTCATTGTGTGCTGCTAAAGAGGTTTCACCCTCTGGCAGATCTACTGAAGAAACTGTCCAATGACAAGGAGGACATATTCTCTAAGGTCAGTACATTGTGTGTGCGTGCATGTGTGTGTTGGCAGATGTTTTTTTCCAAAGTGATTACAAGATATACATTTATCAGTATGTGTGTTTCCTGGACAACAAACCCATGATTTTGCAGTAGTAATGCATTTTAAGAAGTAAGATAATCTAGCTATTCTCTAACTAATCTCTCAGAGTTTCCCAAACTGGGCTAGAATTTTGCAGGTGGTTCACAAGTTGATGAAATACAATTAAACAATAAGATGCAACTAAATTATTTTAAAATTAAAAATATAAATAAAAAACTTACTAACAAAGTAGCTTTTTATTAACAAAAGATATATTTAAGTATTTATTTTAATTTATTTTATTAATTGTATTTATTTAATTTTTTTTTTTTTTATTAAACATTACCCGATAAAGTTAATGATAATAACAACTTTGTAAAATAATACTGAAAAATTGAATGAAATTAAAAGAAGTAAAGTTTAAAAAATCAAATAAAAATAAGTAAAGTTAAATATGCAAATTATTTAAATATTAAAGGAATATTCCATTTTCTTAAAAGAAAAATAATTTACTCACCACCATGTCATCCAAAATGTTGATGTCTTTCTTTGTTCAGTCGAGAAGAAATTATGTTTTTTGAGGAAAACATTGCAGGATTTTTCTCATTTTAATGGACTTTAATAGACACCAACAATTAATACTTAACTCAACACTTAACAGTTTTTTTCAACGGAGTTTCAAAGGACTATAAACAATCCCAAACGAGGCACAAGGGTCCCATCCAGCAAAACGATTGTCATTTTTGACAAGAAAAATAACAAATGTGCACTTTTAAAGCACAACTTCTCGTCTAGATCCGGTCCAGCGCGACCTAACGTAAATGCGTAGTGACGTAGGGAGGTCACATTTGCGGACCATTGTAAACAATATACTGACACAAAGACATTAATTAGTATCAGTTGACATACAACAACGTAGGAACGGTTCTCTTTTTAACGCACTTATAAACACTGGGGCGGAGTTTTGCGTTCGTCTTCTGTGACCTCTTGACGTCATGACGTATTGCTTGAGGTCACGCTGGCGCATCACGACCGGATCTAGACGAGAAGTTGTGCTTTAAAAGTGTCTATTTGTTATTTTTCTTTTCAAAAATGACAATCGTTTGGCTAGATAAGACCATTATGCCTCGTTTGGGATTGTTTATAGTCCTTTGAAACTCCGTTGAAAAAAACTGTTACGTGTTGAGTTAAGTGTTAATTGTTGGTGTCTATTAAAGTCCATTAAAATGAGAAAAATCCTGCAATGTTTTCCTCAAAAAACATAATTTCTTCTCGACTGAACAAAGAAAGACATCAACATTTTGGATGACGTGGTGGTGAGTGAATTATCTGGATTTTTCTTTTAAGAAAATGGACTATTCCTTTAAAATCTAAGGGGGTACTTCAAGTAAATAAGTTTGAAACTTTGTTTGAACTGAATGAAAGAATAATGAGTTGTTTTGTTGTGTGTTTGTACTGTAGGTTGATATGGAGGGCTGTCAGCAGTCTCAACAGCCTGTAATATTGAGGACGTGGCACATGGAGTCCCCTCATAACTATGAGAACAGCAGACATGAGACCACCGTCTTCGTCTGTCCCGGAGCCACTTCCTTCGAGGTGGAGTTTGATGATCGCTGTGAAACAGAGAAAAGGTGTGAAGGGCTGGTTCTCTCAAATGGCACACTCTCTGGCAATTTCAGGACACTAATGGCGCTTTTCCTTTGCATGGTACCCCGACGGGTTGGGTCGGGTCAGCTTGCTTTTTCACTGGGTACAGTACGTAGTACTCAATACTTTTTTATTGTACCACCTCGGTTGGGGTTCCAAGCGAGCTGAGTTGATACTAAAGCGTGACGTGAATACACTGTATAATCACTGATTGGTCTGAGAGAATCGTCACTACCAGCATCTATGCTAAATGCAAGATTAGCTTTGCCTTTGTGCTTGCACTGTCTCGAGCAAACCTGCTCCCAAACTCCCTTAAAGCGGTGAAAAACATCCACAGACTGAGAATCAGGAACACCACACCAGTGTTTTCCTTGCAGTTTTCCTTTCCATCCGTGAGACCGTGATGTGCACGTATGCACAGCATTTTTGCAACTTCGCAGAGCAGGTTGACTGACGCCACGGGTGTTTGTACAGAAAATGTGACACAGAGGTAGTGATAAACGCGATGTGCAAACATCTATTTGTGGTGGTCAATTTTTATTTTTTGGTGGACTGAGAAATAAATGAATGTATGGAAAACATTGCATTCCAACGATGCTCACATCCACGTTTTGCATGATGTTACAAAATATAATAATACCTCCCACTCTGAAGTGATACTAAACTTAGTGGAAAAGCTAACCAAGCCAAAGTAAGTTGAGCTGACACGACCTGACCCGTGGGGTACTATGCAATGGAAAAGCACCATAACTTTCCTCTTTCAGAAACTGTCATGTGGCCTGAGACTGAAATAAAATAGCCTGTTAATCTTCAGTATCATGCATATGGGTTGATTGGTTGTGTTTTTCTTGTAGATATGACTATCTGGAGTTCACTGATGCTAGAGGAGGGAAAGTAAGATACGACATGAAGGTTGGCACAGAGAAATGGCCAAAGGTGCAAAAAACTTTTTATAAAAATTTAGATTTTTTTGTAACTAATTTCTGATTTCTCTGGTTTAAAGGAACAGTATGTAGGATTGTGGCCAAAACTGGTACTGCAATCACAAAACTTGTGGCCAAAACTGGTACTGCAATCACACAACTGGTAGCCAATACACAAAATGACAACATAAACATCAGTTGAGGGCTGCAACTCCACTTTTTAAATGACAATATCCTGGCCAGACCACTGTTGTCAGTGATAAATGTATTTGAAATGAAAATGATTTCTTAATGCCTAGTGACATATCAGATCCATTTTATGATTAATTGATATAAATTTCTTACATACTGTTCCTTTAAATTAAAGTTGTCAGTATTTTATTATATCATGATTATTTGTGACCAGCTAAAGTCATTTTTTGTGATTTACTCTTTTTACATGAAATCATCCTACATAATGAGCATTATCTGTAAATGTAACATTGATTTCTTTAATATTGCTTAAGATTTAAATCAATTATTGAAATTTAAAAACGTTGATGCTCCTAAACTTTCCTTAGATATCTAGGTTCGCATTTTTGATATTTTATTAATATTTTTTACATATTAATTTAGAAACTAAACAAAATAATATAAATGCTGATCGTAATAATTTTCAATAAATGTAATTAATTGCGTGTGTTCATAACATACAAAAATAATGACTATAATGTGATCATCACATTTAATGCGTGTAGTAACACATGTAATAGCAATAATGTGTTTATAAAAATATAATAAAGTGTGTTTTTTACAGAAAGTGACGTTTAAAGCGGGTCCCCAGCTGCAGTTTTTGTTTCACTCAGACAGCAGTAACAACGAGTGGGGTTACAAGTTTACCGTGACAGCGTACGGTCTGCCGGACATCACCGTGTCTTGGACCTCTGACCTTCAGCTGCTTGTTTCCAGACTGATGGGTCGTCTGGCCTCCCGCACCCTGGCTTTGAAATCACCTTATGGTGAGAGCGCACACACATTACTCATACCTGTGTGACATGTTCCCCAAAAAGAAGAATTATTTTTGCATTGTTTGCTGAGAAACAGGCAGGTCATTGCACCGTAATGTTTTTTGTCCTAGCCAGGGCTCCAGACTAACTTTTTTTACTAGGAGCGCAGTGGCCCCCAACTGAAAATGTTAGGGGCGCAACCAGAAAATTTAGGGGCACACACTGTAAATCAACATGCTAACCAAATATTCAAATTTCTACTATTTTCCACTGTATTACTAATAAATACTTTAATGATACATGCAGAAAGTACAATGTGCTGTTTCAAATTCAAATTCAGTGTCACATCACAAAAAAAGGTCAAATTTACTAGTCGCACATGTGCTACTGGATGTAAAATTCAGTGGCACACTCAAATTTTGGTGGCAGTCTGGAGCCCTGTTACCATCTTTACCTAGTTTAGGCATCATCTTAGGTCTCACTTGTGGGAAAAGTGTGGCAAAACACAAACTTACAATATTAATTCCGCCTTCCTGCCTAATATAGAGATCCGCGGTGTGAAGGAGTTGCCTGCAGGCTTGATGAACCATGTGCTGTCTTCTCCCCTATGGAAGCCTCTCTTTAGACATGGACTCAGTCAGTTTCCAGAGGACAAACCAACGGCTAGCGCTGACACCGGCCAGGTGACAGTATTAAAATGTGCAAGTTTTGTCCAAAAACCAGCTGTAGTGTCTTAATCTAATTACATTTATGCCTTTTGTAAAATTTGGTCTACAGGAAGCGTCATCCCCTTCAGGAGATGAATTGGTGGAGTTCTTGATGGAGTTCGCCCGTTGGGATCCCTCCCAGAATCCATCCGATGACAGGACGGAGGTCATGAGAGCCCTTATGATGACCTGCAAGAAACAGCCAATCAGAAACGAGATTGCTGCAGGACCAAAAGTGGATCAGGCTGTGAATGCCACCTGGGCGGCCATGGTGTATCACACACCTGCACTTCACAATAGTCTTAAGAACTTTGGTAATTAGATAATACTCATAGGGGCAGTATTGTTTTTTTGTAAATACTACTTAAATGTCTTAATATAACTAAAGCCCTGGATTTATCTAAACCCTGTCTGGGAAAACGTCCCATACAGTTTCATGGAGATTAGTGAATAAGCTAAGAGCGTATTTATGCATGAGCACAACAACATGTTAAAAAACATTGCCATCACCCTCTGAAGCATATGCAGTTGTGGTTCAAATGCTTGTGTATTGTGTTTTGTATCCCTGTTGATGTCAACCACAGTGCACCATCTGTTATACAGTATTTGCAGTAGACAGTGGGACTATGGGTGCAGGCATTATTATTATTCATTCATGCAGTATTCAAGCTGCTACTGTTGGCAAATACACCTTTTTAGTACAATGTGTGAACATGGGAATTGTCCCCATTAACTTATTTCATTTTCCTCTCTCCCATGTATTAGTTTGTAAAAATGGTCAGACCAGCCTCAGTGAGGACGTCATGCAGGTTTACTCCCTCGCAGATAGCATTCGAACTTGGATGGTGGGTCTGGTTTGTGATTTGTGCTTTACAAATAAGATTAAATAAAATTTTAATACACATTTCTTCAAAATATACATGTATTTGGCAGTTGGAGATGAAACAGCGCTACCTTGTGGGTAAAATGAATGAACCAGAGGAAAAAGAGGAAGGACAGAATGAGGTTACGATGGAGTCTCTTGGTAAGTTTTGTGTTTGTATCACAACAACACTGCTTAAAAAAATAAAAACGGGTTCAGATTATAATGATCTCTTTCTCTCTCTTTAACAGCTGAGATTTGCATCAGTCGAAGTTTGTTCCTCTTTAGATTCAGCCCAAATTGTGGAAACTCTCTTCCTGACCAAGAACCCTCCAGAACAGAAGAGGGCGCTTGTGCTGGTCCTCTTCTACGATCAGTTTCCATATCAGAGGGAGACTTCCAGCACAGTATCTCCCCCTCCATCTCCCAGATCCCTGAACGCACAGGAGCAGTAACGCCTACGGGGACAGTTCAGCTTGCACAGGTCCAGGGGTTTTCTGCATCACGAGATGCCGGGGCTTCCAGCATGGGGGCAACAGGCTCATCAGAAAGCCTTCAGTCTCAAACAGGGGAGCCAACGTCTCCGTCAGTCTTCCCACGTAAAGCACCTTTCAGTCGTGGACGCCTAAGGCTTCTTTCCTTGCGATCTATGGAAGAGCCTCGCATGACACTGCCAGTTAAAGAGCGCTTCCCTATTGTCAAACACATCCTCAACTTTATGAAGGACATGGTCATCAGTGAGAGCAGGTAATGACCAAGGGTCTTCATCTTATGCCCTTATATATGTATATGTATATGAAGAGTTTGGTTCCAAACCGCAATAAATCCATTTAGACTAATTTGGGTATAAACGTGTTTTCTATACCAAGAAAGTGACAAGATGAAAACCACTATTTTCTGTTACAAACTTTCGCATAGCATCTTTAGGTTATAATAACAATAAAAATTCAAATCCATAACTTGATTTTCAAAGATTTATTATAAAAACTGATTATTTTTTCGGCAAAATGCAATAAATCCATTACAAGTTTTTTTTTCCAAAATGCTATAAATCTATTAAATCGATATATAAATGTGCATTCATCTTTGCCTTGTTATATTCATTTAGTTGACTAGTGGTATACACTGATATACAATAAATATTAATAGCATTAATCAAAACACTTACTTTGTCATATTAAGAACACTGTCATTGCTGCTGTCGTCCTTGGGACATTGTCGCTGAACTTTTTTGACAGTGATCAGCTGTAAAATGTTGTGGTCCTGCTCGATTTTCGTTGATTTTGAGTAAAATAATGGAAAGTTTTTCATAAGATTCGCTGGGGTCAATGTGTTAGCATGACAGAAGCTTGATGCTGTTGTGTGAGAACAAGCAACAGCTGACATTTTTCCTTCGCCCGAGTGTTTTACGTTTCTTCTCCGCCACAGAAAACCACCACAGGTTTATCAATGCCATTCAAAGTATTATTTTGTTTTTGTTTGTTTGTTTGTTGATCACGTAGTACAAAGTATATGAGGAAAACTAGGATTCTGTGTTTATTCACTGCGCTGCCATTGTTGTTTATAACGTGTGGAATGGTGAGCAGTGATTTGTTGAGCGAATTTATTGCATTCTGCAGAGAAGGAGGAGTGGCGTTTATCACGTTTTGTGAAAAGGGGGAGAAGAGATGACAGAATAACACGGCGGATATCAGATTTTGCGTAAAATTAAGATTACTTTTTAAAACTGACCAGATACAATACTGATTTTGGTGGTAACAATAAAAAAAAATTAAAATGGCATTTATCGCGTTTTGGGACCATACTCTTCATATATATATTGGCCAATGACGATGATTCGAAAAAAATAAAAAATATTGGCTGATATATCGGCCACAGTGATGTATATTGGTCTACCACTTATTCCAAGTCTCAATTACTTTCCACCTTTTGAATGCAAAAGATGGGGGCGGCACTGTGGCTCAAGCCGAAAGTATACTAGGGACGTCCACGTATGCGCGCCGTCCGCATGACGTCATTTTCATCATCAGGAGTGTCCGCGGTACAGTCCGCGTACAACAGCACATGCGCGTGAAAATATTTTAGACAGGACAATCCACTACAAACAATTATACAAAGGAAATAGACAGCATGTGCACACACACTATTGTTCTTTTTTAATTTTTACTTCTTCCAAGAACAGAAAGCTGTGGACATGTTTGTTACCATAATGTTTAATTCCTGTTATTTGTTGTCTTGTTGTTTGTTCTAAACTGTGTTTGCAGTGGTGGATCGGTTACTTTTCTTCACCTATCCTAATGTTTTAATGTACTGTAAATGTCGTCAAATCAGTGCTGCCCTGAGGGCCTGGTAGAGTAATAATTTGAATAAGAAATCATTTGTATTGCGTATAGTGTCGAACGCGGCCATCCGCGTGTAGCCGCGGGGAGTATACTTGGAAAGCTGCGCGGATGCATGCACGCGCGAGCCGTACACGGAGGCGGAAAAAAGGTATACCTCGGCCTTTAGTGGGCGGCACAGTGGCTCATTGGGCAATGGGCAGCACTGTTTCCTTAGAGCAAGAAGGTCCCTGGTTTTGGACATATATAAGCAAATATAGTTACATTTTCAATAGTTGTTATAAAATGTCTCTCTATGTGTATACAGCGTTCTTAATACTCTGGCCCTGAAGAAAGCCCAGGCTCTGAGCATCTGTGAAGTTCTGGAGATCGTGCAGCAGAGTATTCTCACCTTGGGGAAACCACACCTCTTCCAGGCACCCTGTATCCTGTTTCTACAGGAACTCTTGGCATGTCAGAAAGATTTCACCAAGTATGTCCCCAACCAATATAACATCTATAACAGTGGTCAATGCTGACGTTACAGGTAAATATTATGCTCTTTTCTTTCTTTCTCAGTTACTTCTCTCAGTTGGCGGGCAGTGGGAAGGAGATGAGGCAGCTGGTCAGACACTCGTATCATCAGTTGGTGCTCATGCTGGTGGAGGCGGTGCAGGGCTTCAATGCATTGAATGAGAAGTGGGTTCTCCTTCCCATACTCTAAACATTTCTGCTGTATCACAGTCAGAGTTGGCGTTGCTTGTCGTTTTATTATTCAGTACCTTTATCCATCATGACATCAATTTGTAGCCCAGAAGTTCTCTAGAAACAGCACAGATTTCTATTTATGAGGATAAAATATCTGTGGTTATATAATGTTTTGTGCTACAACATAAATTACACACACTTCAAATATATTTTAAAGGTACACTAAGTGTTTTAGCAGCACCTACAGGTGAGATTGCGAATTGCATCCAATTTCAATTTCGAAACGCATTGAGAAGCTATGGTAGCTGACACAGGACAGACATATCGTCGTCTGAGACAACGTAGGGATGAAACGCGCTCTCTGTAGAACAGTTTGTCTGTTGAGAGCTACTGTAGAAACATGACTTTCATGTTTTTCCTGTGCTGTATGTAGATAAAAATGTCTTTTTCTCTGATAATTAAAAAAATACAGGTCGGCATGTAAGGTCTTTATACACCACTGATAATAAAGTTATGTATATTATATTGCATTTCTGTCAAGTGATTTTTCTAAAAGTTACACATTCCACCTTTAATACTGACTGTATTACTCTGTTGTCCGTTGACTTGCCCATTGAAGTTCCAGTCACATTTCATTTCCACCTTGTGTCCTCAGGGTCCTGCTGCCTGCCCTGTCATGTGTGCAGACATGCTTGCTGCATTTACTGGATATAAGTTGGGAAGCAGAGGACCTGTCATTGTTTCTGGGCATTAAACTGCCTGATCTTCTTCTCACCATGTCTCAGGAAAACATCAGTGTACATGACATTGCCATCAGGTATGAACAGAAAGTGATCAATCTGAGGCCACTTGCTGTGCTGGGCCTTTAAATGCAGTTTATTCAGCCTTAATAAACCCTTTTAAACCAACAATCATAACTTAAAGGGATAATTCGCCCAAAAACGAAAATTCTGTCATAATTTTCTCACTCTCATGTTGTTACGAAACCGGTATAAATTTCTTTGTTCTGATGAACATGAAGGAAGATATTTGGAGGAATGCTTGTGCATTTTCATTTTTGGGTGAACTAACCCTTTAAGTTAAAGGTTGACTGATTCATAATATTTGTGATTGTAATAATTCTATGGCATCACTGTGAAGAAACCTTTGTGGCACCTTACTGTATGACACTTTAATTCTCAGTGGTAGTACTTGGACTTAAAGGCAGGGTGCATGATTAAAACATTTTTTTTTTTTTTTGGAAAAGGTAGTCGGGCCGAGTACCAAAACACACTTGTAGCCAATCAGCAGTAAGGGGCATGTCTACTAACGACATCATTGCCTCGGATGCGTAGTTGTGGGGCAAGTGTGTCAAAAGAAGGTCCAGATTCTATTTGGATAGATGCGTGTTTGTTTGTTTAGTGATTTCAAACGTCAACATTGTCTTTCAGAGATGCACCCCGCCTTTAAAAATGACTTGTAATTTTGTATATATGAAACTTGACTTAAATGTGGCTTTTTTTTGCATTTTTACTGTTTTCTTCTCGGCTGTGGTGTGGTGAAGTAGTCAGTGGACAGAGGAGGATGAGATCGCAGACTATGAGAGGAACTGTGAATGGATGGACGAGTGTTTGGATGGCATGTTTGAGAAATGGTTTGACAAGATCGGCCAGGCCTCACTGGAGGAAAAAAGAAAGGTACAAACATCACAAGTGGAAGCAAAATGTTGAGCAGTCTGCTAATACAAATAAATGCTGTTGTTTTTTTATTAATTGCATTTTCATTGAACATTACACAAAAGAAAAGCATACATCATGACATAACATAACATATATAACAGGGGGAGGCAAATAAAAGACCTTACTAAATTAATATACATATAGAGAAAAAGACAAAAAATAAATATTAATAATAATACATTTCCAAGTCTACAAGATCTAGACCATTATAATCTAATCAAGATTTTCCCCAGTATAAGAGATGTTTATCTTTTTTTACATTTGTTTTAAGAGACTGATAGAAGATTTTCAAATCTAAAAAATGAAAGGAAATGTGAAATGTGTCATAGATATTCCTTAATGAATGCTCTTATACAAAACTCAACAAACTTGAGCAACAATCGCAAAATGCGTGCTAGTTTCAGATTATTTATAATGCTCTTCATAGTTCGTAATTTATTAGCGTCTAAAAATTGACAAAAATCAAACTGGGTGGAGTTGCAGCTGTATTATTTGTGCATGACCTCCTGTATGGTGCATATGAAGTGTCACTGTGTTCCTGGAAGCCTTTTTACATCATGAGGGATTGATTCAATATTTGAGCTCAGCAAACACAAGCAAATGTCAACACCCACATTAATACCCAATCATAACATAGTCGGTCACTTTGTTTCTGCAGAGCAAATATTTGACACCAATTTGGTCTCCAACACTTAGCAGGCACCTCTGTTAAGAGTTCTCTGGCAACTTTCTTTTAGGAAGGCCACCTTTAAACAATGTCTGTTTTTTAAAATGTTGTTCACAGGCACATTCATATTGTACTGTTGTTATATACAAATGTTATATCTGTAAACTAAACCAATTATTTTAACCCATATAGTACATAATATGCATATATACATACATGCAGTACTGTGCAAAAGTTTTAGGCCAGCATGCCAAAATTAGCTTTGTTGTTTTTGCAATGTTATAGTGATGATCATATATAATTGTTTCTCAGTCTCGTTATTAGAATACATCCAGAAAATACAGGAAATGTGTATATAGTATTAAAAACTGTAGAAAAAATCTTAACTGATGTGAAAAGTTTTAAAGGGTAAACTCCCATTTCACTTGAGCAGTAGCAGGAAACTGCAGGATCTCTTAAACCTAAATAAAATTAAATCCTAATTTCTAATTTTAAAGAAATTAGTCTTGTTATTTTATTATGCTCAAAAACGCTCGAGATGTGTTTAGTGCCAAGAGAGGTCACACTAAACACCAACGATGCCTGAAGAAGACATTTACTCCTGAATTTTTTTTTCTTTTTACATATTTCCTGTACTTTCTGTTTGTATTTTAATAAAGTAGATTGAAAAATAAATATGGATGGACATTATAACTTCTAAAACAACAAGTCTGGTGGTGGTGGACTAAGACTTTTGCACAGTACTGTACATATACATACTCATAAGGCAGGACAATATATATAATAGTTTATTTTCTTATAATGACTAGCTGCCTGTATTTTATTCCTTATGTATTGTTCCTTCTGAATGCATATTTACTTACTTCGACTTTTGCAGATGCACATGTTCATTGCACGCTACTGCGACCTGCTGAATGTGGAGATCTCATGTGACGGATGTGAGCGGATTGCACCATGGCATCGCTACAGGTGCCTGCAGTGTACAGATATGGACCTGTGCAAGACCTGCTTTCTCAGTGAGTTAAACCATCTTATCTCACAGGCATTAAGGATTTTTACTAAGGAAATCTCTGATCCAATAAAATTTGATATTTGATATTACCTTTTTTTAGCATATATATATATATATATATATATATATATATATATATATATATATATATATATATATATATATATATATATATATATGTATATGTGTATGTATATGTGTATGTATATGTGTATGTGTATGTATATGTGTATGTATATGTGTATGTATATGTGTATGTATATGTGTATGTATATGTGTATGTATATGTGTATGTATATGTGTATGTATATGTGTATGTATATGTGTATGTATATGTGTATGTATATGTGTATGTATATGTGTATGTATATGTGTATGTATATGTGTATGTATATGTGTATGTATATGTGTATGTATATGTGTATGTATATGTGTATGTATATGTGTATGTATATGTGTATGTATATGTGTATGTATATGTGTATGTATATGTGTATGTATATGTGTATGTATATGTGTATGTATATGTGTATGTATATGTGTATGTATATGTGTATGTATATGTGTATGTATATGTGTATGTATATGTGTATGTATATGTGTATGTATATGTGTATGTATATGTGTATGTATATGTGTATGTATATGTGTATGTATATGTGTATGTATATGTGTATGTATATGTGTATGTATATGTGTATGTATATGTGTATGTATATGTGTATGTATATGTGTATGTATATGTGTATGTATATGTGTATGTATATGTGTATGTATATGTGTATGTATGTATGTATGTATGTATGTATGTATGTATGTATGTATGTATGTATGTATGTATGTATGTATGTATGTATGTATATATGTATGTATATATGTATGTATATATATATGTATGTATATATATATGTATGTATATATATATGTATGTATATATATATGTATGTATATATATATGTATGTATATATATATGTATGTATATATATATGTATGTATATATATATGTATGTATATATATATGTATGTATATATATATGTATGTATATATATATGTATATATATATGTATGTATATATATATATGTATATATGTATGTATATATGTATGTATATGTATATGTATATACTATTATACTATATGGGTGATTCTCACGAAAATTCTCACGGTTTAAAAATGTCAAGCATGAAAATGTAAAAATTGCTTAAATTTACTTTTTTCCCACCAGACATTGAAAAACAAAGTCTGGAGTAAATGGGAACATTAATTTAAAAGCTTTTACTTATCATTGAACACTTTTTGTAACATAATTTAAAAAATGAGTCCTAAAAAATCTCATTACCGCAACAGTCAGAAAACATCAACACTGACATATTTTCAAAATGACATGACAAACCTGAACAACATAATTTGGAGATTCTGCACATGCATTTAAAATCAAAGTATTATGCTTCTATTAATTAAATTAACATTTAATAAGCATCTGTTGCGGTAATGATAATCAAAATGTCGTGTAAGCATTCTGACAAGACAATATTTCAAATTAACTTTAAAAAATGATCTTACCTGGTAGCCATCTTGAAGTAACTGGTCCATGTGATTGGTCACTCAAAATCAAACTTTATTAAAATTCTGTATGTGTGCTTAAACTTTTCTCAAAAAGTGTTGTGGAGGATGAGAACATCAGGCATGGACACATCATTTTCCTTATTTTTCTTCATTATTATTATACATGAATATTCAGTAAATATTTTTTCTGTCAGCTAAAGTAGTCTAGCAAAACATCCATTTATTTTTTTTCTTAATATTTTTGTGTTAATTTGATTAAATTACAACATAACGCATGTTCAAACACAGCCGGACACATTGCGGTAATGAGAATTTCAGCAGAAAATGAGATAACATTTCCAATGATAAATTCTTATGTTGAAATCACACATTGTGCAAGGTAGAACACAGTATTGTGTTAATTCTGATGCTTTTTAATGTTACTATATTACACATTTTAAAGCTAAAATCATTAGTGCCGTGGTGTTTCAATGGTTTCGTGAGAATCACCCATATACACAACAACTTCTATCCACATTGTGTCCACACTAGTTTGGGCTCTTAAATTGCCCAAATGTACACGTTTTTGTGATGGTTACCTTTCTGGGTAGTAGGAGGTAGAAAATATCATTAACTTGCGTTTTTCTCATTTATATATTTAAAAAAAACTGTTTATATGCATGTGTATTTCATATCTTGAATGGATCTCTCTGCTCAGGTGGTGCTAAACCTGAAGGTCATGAGGACGACCATGAGATGGTAAACATGGAGTATGCCTGTGACCACTGCCAGGGCCTTATTGTGGGCAGCAGGATCAATTGTAATGTCTGCGAAGACTTCGACCTCTGCTTTGGCTGTTACAACGCCAAAAAGTACCCCGATAGGTAATACAAATGCATATGCCAACATAAAATACAAAACCACCATTCGCAAACATTCAGTTCACGTGTCACGGGTCCTTGAAATCCTTGGAAATGTGTGAATCCGAGGGGGGGTATTCAAGCCCCTGGGAAGTTTTTGAAAATATACATGCATAGATACAGGTCATTGAAAGTGCTTGAATCTATTTTATGCAAGAAGTTTTCTGGAAAAAAATCCATATCATTCCCTGTGTAGTGTAGGATAATATCATAAAAATTCTAAACTGCTTTAAATGCTTATATCTTCTGTATGCGAATGTTGATTCATACCAAAATGCTTTTTTGCATTATTGTGTTTGACACATGAAAACGTCTCGGGTTACGTATGTAACTGTTGTTCCCTGAGAAGGGAACAAAATGCTTCGTCTCCCTTGTCGTGCTTCCTGCGTCCCTGTAATGCAATCTTTGGCAATATTTCAGATAGCGATATACTTCCTGGCTCCCGCGTCACCCTGTCTTTGTCATTAAGCCTCACCACTGGTTGAATTTTATATACAAATTCAGACGCACTTACCCCTGGAGGTGTCCCCAAAGTGTCACCGCAGTGACGCAGTGCGAGTTCCCTCAAAAGGGAACTGTAACAATGCATCTTAAAAGGTAACACGCTGTGACCTTGCTCTCACTTAAAATGTGTCCCCACATTCAGTCCTTGAATTTGAGGGTATTGGACCTGGAAAGTCCTTGAAAGGTCCTTGAATATAAAGGTAACTAAGGTGTGGGAACCCTGTGTAAAGAAATTCAAGGAATTTTCTAAAACTAACAAAATCCTGATGTCGAATTTTTAATACATTATTTATTTTCATATTTTGCCACTCGTATTTTGGGGATGAGGTCTGTAAATTATGTGCGTTTCTTTTTTTTATTGCAGGCAACTATTCAAAAGCCAATCTTCGAAAAAGGAAAATGCGTATTTGCCGTCATGTATGATCAGAAATTATTTTGAGTGTAGCAATTCACCACTTCCCTAATTCTCTCTTTAGCCATCTGCCCACCCATCGCATCACTGTCTACCCTATGGTGACCATCCGCATCAGTGACCGCCACAGGCTGATCCAGCCCTACATACACAACTACTCCTGGCTTCTGTTTGCCGCGCTCGCCCTGTTCACCTCCGAGCTGGTTAGCGAAAGAGAGCTGGACGGAGAGCCTCTGGATGATGTCACTATGGGTTACGCCGGCGATCTGCAGACCCGCTGCTCTGACCTCATCAATGCGTGCCTGCTGAAAGGACAGACTGGGAAAGGTACGAGGCAGTATTTATTCACAACATCAGGTTTTAAGCAAAATCAACATATTTCTGTTTGGATTTGGCTACCTTTGTATCAGCATGCTTCTGTATGATCCCCTAGGTCTGCGAGCCTCAGCCCTGCTGTCCCTGCTTTCGTCGAATGAATCGGTCACAGAGAGTGAACCGTGTGCCCAAACGCCCGACACCTCTCAGGATACCAGTAGCTTGGATGCCACCTCTCTTCCCAGCAGCACCACAGCCATCTGCTCACCGCCGCCACCTGCAGACAGAGTCAGTCACTGTTGACGTCAACAAATTAAATTCATGTCATAAATTAATTTATCTTCAGTCGATTTACTTACATTAGCATCATTCTTTAAAACTCTTTTACTTGAATAGGAAAGGTTAAAGATGTTCAGAGTAAATATTGACAGAATCTCACTATTCTTTAAAATGATCAGGCCTCATACATATTTTTACCTTTTATAAAAGTAAACTACGGAAGAACTTTTATGTAATAAACTTTTCATTTCTCTTTAAAAGAAACTGAAAAAGCAGGATGAGGTTGAAGAGGGTGAGGAAAAGGAAGAGAAGAGGAGAAGGAATCTGGTCTCTCATGACACATCAGAATCATCCAGTGTGAGTCAGACACCCTCTGTGTCCAGTGAGGAAACACTGTCACCTGGAGTCGGAGGTGAGCCAGCCCCCTATGGATACCCCATAATAACCCTCATCAACTCACACATGTTTGTGATTAAGTTAACGCTTTCCCCGCCAGCATTTTTCATGATTTTCACAAAAGTTTAATGCCTCCCAGAAAATGCTCTTCTTTAAATATATAAACATACAATATATTAAATGAAAGAACAGACCCTCTGCATTCAAACAAAAAACTTTCATCCTACCTTCATTAATTCTCTTTTTATCACCTCTCAAATATGGGTAGGTTTCTTTTATTTTTGTAAAAGACTTTTGATAGAGATCAGATGGAGAGCGATCCTCAAAACTTAGATGGACACACAGCTGTTTGCCCTAGGGTGATATTTCCGGGTTTTATAAGTTGCACCACCTGGTGGATAATAGCAGTATTGCGGATTGACGAGATAACTCGTCAATGGCGGGGAAAGACTTAAGTTATTTTGCTGCTACATGTATTCTGTTATAACATTTATTTTTGATATTTTTAGTTTCAGTTTTCGAATCAAGTGGAGACACTATCACATCTCCTACTTCAGAGAACATAGATGCATTTAAAGACCAGGAGAAGACAGCCAGAGGGCCCCTACAGGAACATGTGTTTGCCGAATGCTCCAGAGAGAGAATTCTTGGATTGTTGGCAGCCATGTTGCCGGCGGCCAAACCAGTAAGCCTATACTGACTGTATACTTTGTACATTTAAAGGAACAGTATGTAAGAAATGTATATCAATGAATCATAAAATGGCCCTGATATGTCACTAGACATTAAGAAATTATTTTCATTTCAAATACTTATATCACTCACAACAGTGGTCTGGCCAGGATATTGTCATTTAAAAAGTGGAGTTGCAGCCCTCAACTGATGTTTATGTTGTCATTTTGTGTGTTGGCCACCAATTGTGTGATTGCAGTACCAGTTTTAGCCACAAGTTTTGTAATTGCAATACCGGTTTTGGCCACAATCCTACATACTGTTCCTTTAAGTATACTTTTATACGTATGCATTTGACAAACGCTTGAATACAAGGTGACTTGAAGTGCATTACCATGTGTACCAGTGGCTCTCAACCTCAAAACTTCAAAGCCCCCTATTGTCAATGCCAATATTTAAAGGTTTCTACACAGTAAATATCCCAGGGATTGACATAACCCGAAAATAACCATACACTTTAGCCCTTTTCACACAGACATTCTGGAAAATACACGGAAAATGCACCCTGGATTTTTCCCGGATCGTTCGATTTTTTTGTTTATTTACACTGCCAATGATTTGCCGGAATCTGCAAGGTCCCGGAAAGACACGTGACCTGTTTAAGGTCCTGCACTTTCTTCTACGCAGCGTCGGAAGTTTTCATATTATCTATTATTTCTCTATCCAGAAACCACTCGCGTGCATTTTTGTTTATGATAAGACTATAAAGGAGTGCGTGACGCATCGTTCTATGCTGGTGAATGATCTCAGCTTCTGAGTGGATATTTGACGAGCTCCCTGATCTCTGCTTTAATCCAGTTTTCAGACATTTCTCATCATTTTTGTTAATATGCATTTAAAACCCCTGTTTTGAGGAGCTGAACGATATATCTTGTTGGGATGACGCGCGGGCATTTTTGTTTATTATAAGCTCAAATGAGCATATGACGCAATATTCTTTTATGCTGAATGATCTCCGCTTCAGCGCAGAAAGTGACGTGCTAACTTACCTGATATCTGCTGCAGTCCAGTTTGCTGACATTTCTCGTCGTGAATGTTGTATTGCATGTAAATCCCTCGTTTTAAAGAGATGAACCAACTTTATGTTGCCATGACACGCACGTATGTCATTGTTTATGCCTATCATTTGTCATGTCCTGATAACTGCTTTAGTCTAGTTTGCGACATTTCTCGTTGTGAATGTTGATCTGCATGTAAATCTTTCACTTTAAAGTGCTGAACCATAACTTTATTGTTGTGATGACGCGCGTCCTCACTACGACACGCCCATTACGGCATTGTTTCGGCTTCTTGTTCACACAGAGGGTTTTCTGGGTATCTTGCTAGGTCCTCTTTACGGCAACAATCCCAGAAGGTTAACGGACGTGTTTGCGTTCACACAGAAGCTTGTCTGGCACTTTTACGGGTATTTTCTGGGACCAAAGGTCTGTGTGAATGGGGTTTTAGACGTTTCTTGATTTGTATTTTAAAATTATATTATGAAATCCTCTTAGGGCCCCCAGTGGGTCCCGGCCCCCTGGTTGAGAAACACTGCTCTGTACATTTTATCTGTATGTTGTGATCATCTACCAATTGAGCTACATTATATATTATTTTAAAGTTAATTTGTTACCTCATATGAACAATTTCACTTCTTTAATTTGTCTCTCATCTATATGACAAACTTATATACACAATCTTTGATCCCTATAGGGCAGCACACTATCTTTGTCCAGTCTGAGTCCTATTTTGCCATTGCTGTTCCGGGTGGTCATCTCGAATGCTGGCTGTCTGAATGAAACATACCATCTGACTCTGGGGCTTCTGGGGCAGCTTCTGCTGAGGATCTCACCATCCGAGGCTGATGCAGCTGTGGTTGAGGCATTGACCGACAAATTTGAGCTACTTTCCCTGGGAGATGCAGCAGCCCTTAATGTTCAGGGCTGGAAGACCACTCAGTTGCTCTTCAGTCTGGGTGCAGTGTGTCTGGACAGGTAGATTGATTGAATCTATTCATATTATGTAGCATTGGTGAATTATTATATACAGTACACTTGTGGCGGTCGGTTACTTGTCTTCCGAGGGGCGTGAATTCAAAATTTGTGTTCAGAGTGTCGTGTGTGGCTCATGGCAAAATATGTTCCTGTTGCACACGCGTCGAAAGGATTTATGATGAAAGAGAACCTCACAATCACAAAATACTCACAAGACACTAACTTAACAATATAAACTATAAACACTATAACCTCTAATTCTACATTTATACTCGATTAGACGAGTATCTGGCAAATGCGAGCGTCTCTTTTATCAAAAATCCCTTCAACGCGTCTGCAGCAGGCACATACACTGTGCAAAAATGACATTCTTATATCTGCCAATGGTATGAGAAAAAAGTATTGAAATAAGTAAACTTTTTTTCTCAAACAGTTAATTCAAGAAACATTTTCTCACTCCATTGGCAGATAATTTTGCTTGTTTTAAGCACAATTTCACTTAAATTGTATATTTTTTGTCTAAAAACTAGACTTATTTTCTTAAGTTATTTTGCTCATCAGATGGAAAATACATCTTAAGAATTTTTAAGTAAGGAAGTCATTTTTGCAGTGTATTTTGACATGACGAGTGATGCATATAGGTTCACATGACGTGTCGAAAACATATTTTGACATTTTAGCATCTTTTAAGTAGTTACCCTTAGAATTTGTAAAATTGATATGGTTTTGTACTGGAATAAATATTTGTGTTGGCACAATTATATTTTTGTGAATATAATCTGCAATACTGTGAATATCCACTAGATGCTAGTTATCCATTTTATGAAAAAACTGAAGCAAAAACGTTATTTACTCATTTTAAACTTTGTGTATGTTTTGATAATAGTTCTGAATCTTATCTCTAACAAAATTCCTTCACAAACATGTCATTATTTCAGCTTTTTGCTAAGAAAATGTATTTTTTAAAGAAAAATACCCATATTTAAGAGTTTATAAGCAGAGGAAAAAATATAGATAGGATGAAAAGTTTTTTCCCATTTTGTTTGTTTGTTTGTTTGAAAGCAGAGGGTATTTTCTTTCATTTGATATTTTTGTATGTTTATACAGTATTGTTCAAAATAATAGCAGTGCAATGTGACTAACCAGAATAGTCAAGGTTTTTGGTATATTTTTTTGTTGCTACGTGGCAAACAAGTTGCCGGTGGGTTCAGTGGATTCTCGGGGAGCAGATGAGACCCGGCATTCATGGTGTGCACGCTCTTGGGGCTGTGCAATTGGGCAATTAGTTGAATTAGTTGAAAGGGGTGTGTTCAAAAAAATAGCAGTGTGGCATTCAATCACTGAGGTCATCAATTTTGTGAAGAAACAGGTGTGAATCAGGTGGCCCCTATTTAAGGATGAAGCCAACACTTGTTGAACATGCATTTGAAAGCTGAGGAAAATGGGTCGTTCAAGACATTGTTCAGAAGAACAGCGTACTTTGATTAAAAAGTTGATTGGAGAGGGGAAAACCTATAAA
Source organism: Misgurnus anguillicaudatus (assembly GCF_027580225.2). Lineage (NCBI taxonomy): Eukaryota > Metazoa > Chordata > Actinopteri > Cypriniformes > Cobitidae > Misgurnus > Misgurnus anguillicaudatus. The sequence goes on along the minus strand of NC_073358.2, from coordinate 33,058,852 downwards.
GAGGTGCAAAAAATGATAGGCTGTTCAGCTAAAATGATCTCCAATGCCTTAAAATGGAGAGCAAAACCAGAGAGACATGGAAGAAAACGGAAGACAACCATCAAAATGGATAGAAGAATAACCAGAATGGCAAAGGCTCAGCCAATGATCACCTCCAGGATGATCAAAGACAGTCTGGAGTTACCTGTAAGTACTGTGACAGTTAGAAGACGTCTGTGTGAAGCTAATCTATTTTCAAGAATCCCCCGCAAAGTCCCTCTGTTAAAAAAAAGCATGTGCAGAAGAGGTTACAATTTGCCAAAAAAAACATCAACTGGCCTAAAGAGAAATGGAGGAACATTTTGTGGACTGATGAGAGTAAAATTGTTCTTTTTGGGTCCAAGGGCCACAGGCAGTTTGTGAGACGACCCCCAAACTCTGAATTCAAGCCACAGTACACAGTGAAGACAGTGAAGCATGGAGGTGCAAGCATCATGATATGGGCATGTTTCTCCTACTATGGTGTTGGGCCTATTTATCGCATACCAGGGATCATGGATCAGTTTGCATATGTTAAAATACTTAAAGAGGTCATGTTGCCCTATGCTGAAGAGGACATGTCCTTGAAATGGTTGTTTCAACAAGACAATGACCCAAAACACACTAGTAAACGGGCAAAGTCTTGGTTCCAAACCAACAAAATTAATGTTATGGAGTGGCCAGCCCAATCTCCAAACCTTAATCCAATTGAGAACTTGTGGGGTGATATCAAAAATGCTGTTTCTGAAGCAAAACCAAGAAATGTGAATGAATTGTGGAATGTTGTTAAAGAATCATGGAGTGGAATAACAGCTGAGAGGTGCCACAAGTTGGTTGACTCCATGCCACACAGATGTCAAGCAGTTTTAAAAAACTGTGGTCATACAACTAAATATTAGTTTAGTGATTCACAGGATTGCTAAATCCCAGAAAAAAAAATGTTTGTACAAAATAGTTTTGAGTTTGTACAGTCAAAGGTAGACACTGCTATTTTTTTGAACACACCCCTTTCAGCTAGTTGCCCAATTGCACAGCCTTGGGAGCGTGCGTGTCATGAGTGCTGGGTCTTGTTTGTTTTCTGAGAATCTACTGAACCTACTGGTAACTTGTTTGCCACGTAGCAATAAAAAATATACTAAAAACCTTGATTATTCTGGTTAGTCACATTGTACTGCTATTATTTTGAACAATACTGTATATTTTTAGAGGAAAATGTTCCAGAAACTTTTTTGAAAATCACAAAAAATGCTGGCGGGCAACTTAAAAAAAAAAGGCTGGCGGGGAATGAGTTAAGGTCATAAAAAACATTTTAAATGGTTGTGTTGGATATAGTATAGTATGAAAGAAGTAAGAAGTATATATACTGTGAGTGTATATAACTAAATTAGCATATAACCATGTTGCAGTGCCTACATAAATGGGGACACAAATGCTTGATCCAATTTCTCTAACAGAACCCAATATAAAAATTTTCAGTTAAAATATGAAATCTGTATTTGGGCAACTCTTTATCACACATCTTTGTGTTCTTCTAGCCGTATTGGTTTGGACTGGGCATGCTCCGTGGCAGACATCTTGCGTAACCTGAACGTTTGCCCTCAATGGTGTGCGGTTGTGGCAGCTTTTACTGATCACTGCATCCAGCAGTTACCACGGCAACTCAAAAGAACCAATCTCTTCACACTGCTGGTTCTCGTGGGCTTTCCTGAGGTACGTTGTGAGACACTCACAATTAATACAGACCTGTGTGTAGTCACGGTATGATATCTCCAGGAATTTGCAGAATTACTGCTGGAGGCTATAAAATGATGCAACTTTTAAAAATACGGGTTTTATAATCCTTTCTCATCTCGCAACTTGCATTTATCAACGTAATCCAGATTTGTTTCGTATTTATTTAAACTTCAGTAGCAAAATCAGCTTTAGGCATTTTTGTGAATCAGTTCAAACGGTTCATTTTGGTGAATCGAATAGATTACAAACTGATTCAGTGATTTATTAGCAACATCACTCCATAATCCTTAAGGAAGTCTTAGTCATGCATTATGATGTTAGCAAATTTTACTGTTTATTACAAAGAGTTTTTATGTTGGACCTAATGTGAATAAACCCATTTGATTATGTAAAGCTTTCATGCCCATGGATAAGCTGCTTATTTAAACCGAACGTCTCCTTGTGTCAGGTGCTGTGTATGGGGACTCAGGCTGTGTTCATCGATAACGCCAATGAAAAACATAACATGATTCTGCTTAAACACTTCACTGAGAAGAATAGAGCTGCTGTGGTGGACGTGAAGACTCGGAAAAGGAGAACAGGTGCGAACAAAACAATACCGAGGGTTTGGACCTCTTTATATATGTGACAAACACTATATTCTGCATCTAATATGATAGTTGTTTTTTTATGATATTTTGATGTCCCTTTATTGTTCATGATTTACATTTGTGTAGACGCAGGTGCTATTGATTTGCATCTGAGGGACAGTCTCAATGTTAATGCATTTGACCATATTAAAATGACCAGATACAAGTAGTAGTAATAACATTGATACTGTATGTCATATGATAAGTTAATATGATATGCAACATAGCCATAGACGCTGGTGTTAAAGAGAAAAGAAAATATATGATTTGCCTATCTGATATTTATATGTCTGCCATATTTCCTCTCAGTGAAAGATTACCAGTTAGTCCAGGCACACGACTCCAACAGCGGCAGTGACGTAGAGTCTCAAGCTGCGTCCCCGACCTCGGCCCACCTGAGCCAATACCTGAAAAACTTCATCTCCATCGTGAGTCACCTGCTGCAGGCGGGGATGGAGAGCAGCGCCCAAGATGCTGTGGAGGCAACCTGGGTGCTTTCTCTCGCTCTTAAAGGACTTTACAACACACTGAAGGTTTGTACTTGACACGGCTTACGTAAACGTGTTACATGGCGGCCCATAATGTATTTGAGCACTTTAAGTAATAATTTCATTGAATAAGTTAGCAAAATATTAAAACAAGTTCCATCTGCAAACATAAAAGTAAAACTTAAAGGTGCAATTTGTAAGATATTTGCAGTAAATTATCCAAAAACCACTAGTCCAGTGTTATATATTTTGTCCAACTGATTTCTATCAATATCTATAATGTTTTCAACTACTTGTAAATCGTAAGAAAATACATTGTAAAAAATCATTTTAGATTGTACGTTTGAACACTTAATTCTGTGCTGGTTTAACACACCATCGAATTTGGACTCTTACTTTAACATCTATGACACACAATTTCGTTTTGAACATCAAATATAACCTTACTTGATCAAACGCAACATTTATAAGACTTGATTACCTTATCCATCAACGTGATTTCTCGTTCGCGTGAATCGCGTCTGATTAATGGCCATCAGCGGTTGAGTTAAAGACTACAAATCCCATAATTTCATGCTGCTTCAGAGCATCATTAATCTACGTCATTTGTTGTTATTGCCGTTTTGGCACCATCTAGTGGCGAATTCTACGTATTCCATCTTTAAAGCGGACATTTCACATGACTTTTTTTAAGATGTCAAATAAATCTTTGGTGTCCCCAGAGTATTTATGTGACGTTTTAGCTCAAAATTCCATATAGATAATTAATTATAGCATGTTAAAATTGCCACTTTGTAGGTGTGAGCAAAAATTTGCCGTTTCCGTTTCGGGTGTGTCTTTTAAAATGCAAATGAGTTGATCTCTGTACTAAATGGCAGTGCCGTGATTGGATAGTGCAGATTAAGGGGTAGTATTATCCCCTTCTGACATCACAAGGGGAGCCAGATTTCAATTATAGCACTTAAACATGAAAAAGTCAGATGTTCAAGATATGTCCCTTTTAACTTTTTTTAACTAACTGCTCCCCATGGTCATTTAGTTTTAGTGGATGTATAAAGTCTAGTTGAGGTGTAGTTGAATAACTGTTCTTTTACTTTCTGACCTACTAGAAAGTTTCCCAATACATTGCCATACTATTAATTTATTATATAAGAAAGTGTGCTTGTGCTAGCATAAAAATAAATGTCACCTGGTTTAATCATTTGTCTAATGTCTAAAAGTCTTGTAGTGTACTGTTTAGGGCCAGTGTAAATGCACAATTGGTTATGAACCCTTTTGCATAGGATGCTAAGCGAATGTTTCTCTATTTCACGCAGAAGCACGGTGTGGATCAAGCCCAGGAGGCCATCCAAGGCTCCGGCCTAATGCAGCTCCTGGTCCGTAAGTGTAGCAAGGGCACAGGCTTCAGCAAAATGTGGCTCCTGCGAGACCTGGAGATCCTCTCCATCATGCTCTACTCATCCAAGCGTGAGATCCACTCCATGGCAGAGGACGGAGACACGGAGACGGATGAAGAGAAGGAGAAAGAGAAGGAGCACGACTCAGATCATTCCAGCTGCTGTGCAGACGATGCGGATCCAAACAGACCAGATCCGCTGGAAGGGCTGGATGAAGAGACAAAGATCTGTTTCCAGGTCAGTCATCCTTTGGCAGTCATTTTAGCATAAGCGCTCTTGAATCATCAAAATTGGAACGGACAGTGTTAGCAAGGCATTTGAAGTATTTGTTTTGCTTCCAGATTACCCATGATGCTCTTAACGCCCCCCTGCACATCTTAAGAGCCATGTATGAGCTTCAGATGAAGAGGACGGACTCTTTCTTTCTTGAAGTCCAGAAGAGGTGAGTTACCTTTCATTATTCCAGGTACAGTCCATCAAGTTTTATCATTTGATTTGTGGAAATGTATCAATAAATGGACATAACAGCTGAATATATTACAGTGATATAATGTGAGACTTAGGGCCAATCTCATTTCTCTGTCTTACCCCTTGTCTTTGTCTTCCCCTTGCCCCTCGAAACCGATTGAAGGGGTAAGACAGATCGTTCGTCTAAAAAATGAGACACCACTCGATTACCGTTTGCGTCACCTTCCTTTGCCGCTAACTGTCTGCTACGTAAACAGACAAGCGTTGAAAAACAATGAAGATGCCGTTGTCTCAGGTTGTGGTATCGATCGCCAGAGCGGAGCTCCACAAATAGCGCATAACTTAGCCGCTAGCTAGCGCCTTAACTAGCGATTCAAAACAAAAACATTACAATTAAAACCGCTTGAACATTTTATTAAAAGTATCATAAAACATGAGTGTCATAATATAATCTCAATTAAACAACGTTAAAATAACGTTACTTTCATTTGTGCGACTCCTTGACAGTTCGACGTTCATTAATAAAATTCCTACGTTAACGTTTACCCCTCTCTTTCAAGTGTGGTCCTTATCACACTTCGTTTCAAGGGCTATGTATCCCTACGCCTTGGCCCTAGCCCTTGATCAAACTGAGAATTGAGACGCCACTTCGCCTCACATGAACGCGCAAACCGAGGTGAAGGGGTAAGACAGAGAAATGAGACGCACCCTTAAACTGCCTCCACCTGTCCAAAAATCTGATTCTATTTCATCTCATCGTCTTCCAGGTTTGACGGTGACGCTATAAAAACAGACGAGACGATTCGTACGCTGGCACAGAAGTGGCAACCATCTAAAAGACCTCGTTCTGAAGAAAGAAACACCAAGGCGGTCGATACAGATATAATCATCGTGCCATGTGTGGTAAGACCAAGAGTTGTAACTACACGTAGTATACTAATCCTCTTTCTGTTTTGATGTGTAAAGCTAATCACTTCTCTTCGATCTTCAGTCCAAACCCACCAGGTGTGACCGAGCCACCGAAGAAACGAACGTCGTCACGCAGAAGCTCATCACCAACACTGAGAGCGACCTACAGCTGAGTTACGCCAAGCAGCGTCGCACTAAGAGCTCGGCTCTGCTGCACAAAGAGCTGGACGCCCGCAGCAACAAGGCAGTCCGGCAGTACCTCTTTAAGGTGAACGAAGCCATCGCCATCCTGTATGCACGCCACGTGTTGGCGACACTGCTGGCCGACTGGCATGCCGACACTCCCATCAGGGAGGAAGACCTGGAGCTAACCGGTGCTTCTCACATGGCATACATCCTGGACATGCTGATGCAGTTGGAGGAAAGACCAATGTGGGAGAAAGTAAGAAGTGTTTGGATTTGTAACTATAATAAAATAAGTATGAAACGACATGCATGTAATTTTTTGTCCTGGGTCGCAGATCTTGCAAAAGGTCCTGAGGGGCTGCAGCCAGAGCATGCTGGGTAATCTGTCACTCACAGCGTGTCAGTTTATGGAGGAGCCCGGGATGGCAGTGCAGGTTCGGGAATCCAAGCACCCCTATGACAACAACACAAACTTTGCGGTAAGAGTCACTATTATCATGCCAAATCCCTGAATGTTTCCAGTTAAAGACTGCCTTTCCAGTTAAAGACAGTCTTTCCTCCTCTGGTCTCAGGATAAGGTGCACATACCCGGGGCGATCTACCTGTCCGTGAAGTTTGATTCGCGCTGTCACACAGAGGAAGGATGTGATGAGCTCTTAATGTCCAGCACCAGTGACTTCCTGCAAGACTTGCACACTTTTAGCGGTTCTCATCAGAAATGGACTGACTTTGAGATTCCAGGTGAGAGTTTGTAAAAAGTGGAACGTTTAGACCAGAACCTGCTTATAGGGATGCCTAAAGAAATTGATCTCATAGAGAGGCAGTGTCACCAATTTGTAGTAAATTCTATGCACTTTACTACATAAAATCATCCTACATAATGTTAAGAGGATTCTGTGAAAATATAACCTTGATAGCTTTAATATTGACTGAGAAACTTGGCTAATGGCCCTTTTTCATTGCATAGTAAAGTTTAGGTCGGGTCAGCTCACTTCACTTTGGCTTGGTTAGCTTTTCCATCGAGTTTAGTATCACTTCGGAGTGGGAGGGTTTATAGGCGTGTGGTTTTATTTGCGCTGCCTACTGCTGTGACATCATACAAGTAAAAGCGTTATTGGAATGCTATACATTCCCATACATTCATTTATTTGTCAGTATGCCACAAAATTGGCCACCATAAATAGATGTTTGCACATTGCGTTTATCACTACCTCTGTATCACATCACAGTTTCTGTACAAACACCCGTGGCATCAGTCGATGCGCTTCGCTGAGCCTCATTTAAGTTGCATTTAAGCATATATGCAGACATGCGCGTCGAGAATGTGCCCCCACAAACTGCAAGTCTGGAAAAAAACTGTTATGGTGTTCCTGATTCTCAACTTGTGGATTCATTGCTAAAAGGGAGTTTGGGAACCTATAGCAGAGCACAGATGACAACATGTTTGCTCGAGACAGCACAAGCTAGCACGAAGGTAAAGCTAATCTTTACATTATAGCGATGACTAGGGCTGGGAAAAAATCCATTTGATTTTAAAAGGTCAAATCGATTCGTATTTTCAAAAAAAAAACGTTTTTTGTTTTAGATTTTTTTCTCCCCCTCTGCGGTATAGCGTAGTACATACATTTTGCATTCACCAAATCTTCCTTTAGGGTTTCCGTAGCACGCTCCCTGCGGCGCAAGCCCTCTGCCTCTCCCCTCTCCCGAGTTGGAGTTGGTTTGGATTTACGGCAAATTTATGTTGATGCATTTTAATTAAATATAATAAATATATATTTTTAAAATATATGTACAGTTTGCAATTATTTTCTTTTAAATGGGGGCGGGGAAAAAATCGAATCGTAAATCGAGTTTTTTAATAAAAAAATCACAGATTTTTTTTAGGGGGACAAATCGCCCAGCCCTAGCGATGACGCTGGTAGTGACGATTTTCTCAGACCAATCAGTGATCTACAGTGTTTTCGCAACACGTTTTGGTATCAGCTCGACTCTCTTGAAACCCCAACCGAGGTGGTACTAAAAGAGTATTGGGTACTACGTATTGCACCCAGTGGAAAGCCCCCAAAAGTGAGCTGACCCGACCCAAACCGTGGTGTACTGTGGAATGAAAAAGCGCCAGGCTAACCTTGGGGATGCCAAGGGTTTATAAATAATATCATAACACGCTTTCTTCTTGTGTACACTGTAGCTTTGAATATAAATGTTATGTTTTTTATCTCCTTTAGGGGACACACTTTACTACAGGTTTATATCAGATATGAGTAACACAGAATGGGGCTACAAATTCACTGTGACTGGTGGGCATCGAGGGCGCTTCCAGACCGGTACGTTTTCCAGCTAACTTAATTTACTCTCCATATCTCTTTTGATGTCTAATACCACTGTCCTCCAGCCACCGTTTGTTTTGAACCTCTGCTGTCATCACCCACATGTCTGGTTGTTGTCCTGTTGATAATCATGTCTACCATCTAATAAGCCATCAAAACATGTTTCCACCTCATCCATCTCATACCATAATTTAATGCAGAGTCAGTTTTACATTATGCAATCTTTGCCGGTGTCCCAGTAGATTTTGCCCTTCTATCTCAGTAGATGTGCCATCGCTGGCCAAAATGGAGCCATTTTCTGTCCACTAGTATGATATTGCCTTTAGCAGCGTACTGGTCACAGACAGCAAGATAACAAGTTCTCAGCCACAACAAAGTTACCCACCTTATCCTGCAAGTCATTTCGGGCGGGTGATTGATCATAGCTGTCGGTGCCGGGTCATGAGTCGCCGTGAGCTCCTCGCCTGTGTCTTGTCCGCCTTTTAATCAAAGACTTAATGGACTTGTGCACCTTCTGCTCTGTTCCTGAAACTATTATTTTGTAATGCAATATCAAATGGGTTTCCCAGCCACGGAAGGAGTACTTCATTTATAGGATCTGCCAGCTCATTTATTTCTTCCCAGATGAGGGAAGGTAAACAAACCAACTGTGGCTTAGAAGATGTCTGAATTCATATTCTCCTTGCTGGACTCTCACGATGGTTTTATATCCGTAATTTACTTTTAGGTTTGCAAGATGACTGATGATTAAAAAGATTTGTATGTGTTCAAACAGGTTTTGAGATCTTGAAGCAGATGCTTGCTGATGAGCAAGCCCTTACTCACTTACCACTGACTGACATCTGGGAGTGGCAGGTGGGCGTGGCCTGTCGGCAAACAGGAAACCAGAGGCTGAAAGCCGTTCACCTGCTACTGCGGCTTCTACAGTGTCCGTCTCAATGGTGTGTCCTTTTAAAGCATTTGTTTAGGTCAATTTGATCTGTGTCGATACATTAATAAACCCAACAAATTGCAGTCACATTGGCTCTACCCGTCCTACTATTCTAGAGAGATGAGTTTGCACCTTTTTTCAAGAACTTGGTTTTGTCAGGTCAGCTCATTACTCTGTGGGATGCAGGTGTAACTTGTCCTAATTTTTATAAGCCCTTAAGCACTTTTTCACAGTTTTTGTTTAAATTGTATTATTATTATTTAGCATATTATTAAAACTGTATTTCTGAAGAGATAGTTAGTGTAAAACTTGGCAAAATTCTTTTGTGTGTTTTACATGAATATATATAAATATACACTTGCTCATTTTCCAGCTCTCCTGGAGTTAAACTTGTTTTTTGCTGTTTTGGAATCCATTCAGCTGATCTCTGGGTCTGCCGCTGGCGCTTTTAGCATAGCTTAGCATGGTCCATTGAATCTGATTAGACCATTAGCATCGCGCTCAAAAAATAACCAAAGAGTTTGAGTATTTTTTTTCTATTTCAAACTTGACTCTTCTGTAGTTGCATCGTGTGCTGGGGCCGACGGAAAGTTAAAAGTTGCGATTTTCTAGGCGATGTGACGTGGGACTATACTGGCGTAATAATCAATGATTTTGTTGCTGTAACATAGCTGCAGCAGGTGTAGTGATATTATGCACTGCCCGAAAATAGTCCCCTTGGTTACTTTCATTAGCAGGGGACTATTTTCAGGCGCTGCGTAATATCACTACCTGCTGCAGCCATGTTACAGCAACTAAGTCCTTGATTATTACGCCAGAATGAGAGTATAGTTCCTATCTATATCTGCCTAGAAAATCGCAACTTTTAATTTTCCATCTGTCATAGTACACGATGTTACTACAGAAGAGTCAAGTTTTAAAGGGGAAAATATCGAAACTCTTTAGTTACGGTATTTTCTTAGCACAATGCTAATGGTCTAATCAGATTTAATGGATTATGCTAAGCTATCCAAAAAGTGCTAGCACCAGATCAGCTGAATGGATTCCAAAACAGTAAAATCAAATGTTTAACTCTAGGGGAGCTGGAAAATTATATTTTCAAAAAAAGTGGAGTGTTCCTTTAATATTGTGAAATGTGAAATCAAACCAGACTTTAGCCTGGATTTCACGGACTGGGTCACATATGATGACATCATATAGGAAGTGGCCGTCACCCCTGTCCCTTTTTTGGCGTATACTACTCGAGTGTTGGGTATTTAGATTTACAAAGCTTTTGCATAATGCATATGACAGTGGCTTTCTGCCTTGATTGTTCCCATGGCAACAAGGTCACATGTCAGAGTGATTTGCATGATTTCCATGGTGTTTGAACACAGTTACATCATCACTGACAGACAATATGTGTATGATAGTACTAAAGAGAAAGGCCTGTGGTGTCAGATGAGTTATCGAGGTTTAGGAACAGCACATGCAAATGACCACCTGTCCACTGCACGTGAAACACAATCAGTCTGCCCCATACTTAATATATGAATAAGCCAGCAATATTTAAACGGTGACTGACTTTACTTTGTGTGTGTCTTCATTCAGGGGTTGTGACCTTACTCTTCTGAGGCCTCTCTGGCAGCTCTTTACCTCTATGGAAGGTGGTTTGAGTCAGGACCCCACCAGCATCACGGTTCTCCTTCCCCTTCATCGGGCTCTCACTGAGCTCTTCTTCATTGCTGAAGCCAAGGCTATGGTGAGTGACTGTCTTCTTCCTTAAACATCTCTATGCATAACATTTTATGAGTCTGTCTGTCTGTCTGTCAAACATTAGCTATCATAGTTCCTGCATTTTCACTTACAAGGGAACAATAGAGCAGATACAAGTATAGACCAACTGTCACTGCAACTCCAGTGAGTGCATGTCTATCAAAGGGCACCTATTATGCAAAATCCACTTTTACAAGGACATAAATGTGTGTTGGCAGTGTGTGAACGCAACCACCTACAAACGTTAATGTGACGTAACACAGATAAAGCCCCGCCCCCGGCCGCTGACTGACAGTTCTGCATTACCATAGTTCCGCCCTCACCAAATTTTCCTTCGGAATATTTCAATATGCAAGATACTTTCGTCTCAGACTGTATTCACAGGAATCAGATCTATTTTAGCTAAAATCCCTCATTTGTCTCTTTTGGTAAGGGAGTTAGGAGAAGTAGCTTATTTGCATTTAAAGGTACAGACACAAAAACAGCGCATTTTGATGCTACCCAAAATAGGGGTGCCAATTTTCAGGTGCTAAAATAAATAAGGTATTTGAGCTGAAACTTCAGACACATTCTGTGCAAACCTGAGACTTTGTAAAATAGGCATAATAGGTGCCCTTTAATGTGTTGTAGTACAGGGCCACTAGAGGGCACTAACACACTTAGGACATTTTTAAAGTAAACACTTAATTCTGAGACATACAGAGAATATGAACATAAGCACCGTGGTGCTGCATGTTTGTAGTAGAGCCGTGTCAAGTGAAACTTCTCATACCGGGTTGTTTCTCTCAGCTCGTGAATGGGAGGAAAGTATGATGATACCCTCTCATCGCTGAATCATCTTTTAACAGCCAGGTTGAACAAGAATATGAAGCGTTTTTGTGTTTTGAGATCAGGATGTTTAAGTGAGCATTAGCCTGGAGAAGTGACAGGGAAATGGATGGAGAGAGCGTTGAGTGGTTTCTCCGATCGACGCTCGGCACTGTTTAGACCCATTATAAAGAGATTGTCACCCTTCATTTCTGCCCACAAACACACGGCTTCTCAGAACTCAACTGACCTTATTGATTTAAAGTTTCTCAGCAGCCAGGTGATCAGAATCGAAGGATCAAAGCCAATTGATTTTTATTTGCTGATTTTAGGGGAAAATCTGTGAAATGGATATAGCGCAGTTAAATATGTGTAATACTAGAGATGCAATGATGTATCGGCCACATATATATATATATATATATATATATATATATATATATATATATATATATATATATATATATATATATATATATATATATATATATATATATATATATATATATATATATATATATATGAAGAGTTTCGTTGCAAAACGAGATAAATCCATTTTTAACATTTTTGTCAAAACATGTTTATTATTACGTTATCATGTTATTATTTTGTTTCATGGTGCTACTTAGCTGTTTTTTTTTAGTTATGAAGGGTTAAATCAAAACAAACCAACTGCAGTTGAATTGATATTAAAGGAATAGTCCATTTTCTTAAAAGAAAAATTCAGACTCACCACCATGTCATCCAAAATGTTGATGTCTTTCTTTGTTTAGTTGAGAAGAAATTATGTTTTTTGAGGAAAACATTGCAGGATTTTTATGCTCTTGTAAACCACAACTTTTCGTCTAGGTCTGGTCCAGCGTGACCTAACGTAAATGCATAGTGACGTAGGGAGGTCACGTGTTACATATATGAAACGCACATTTGCGGTAGGGCTGCACGATTTTGGTAATTTTTCCCATTGCGGTTATTCATGCTAATATTGCGATTATAATAAATGGTATCATGAATCAACTTGATGGGTTTTAAGGAAAATCCACACACAGTTTAGTGATAATGCTAAAATGTGTATTTGTAAAACTAGAAATGTTTTTGTATTGCCACGTGATGTAGCAACTGCTCAGTGTCAGTAATCCTAAATCCAAAATACCGCCATACAGCAGACGTAGAGGTTTTTTTAGCTACCAGATCACTGTCAACCTCCTCTGCATCCATCTTCGCTCTGGTATTTCCGCGCTGCGCACAAACAAGTGACGATGCACGCCACACATGCACTGCCTTTTTTGTTAGTTTTTCTTTCTTTTTTAAACAGCAAGGAAAATCATCAAACTGTTATCAGAAAGTTTGTGTTAACAAGTCCACACACTTATTTATTTAATATAATTGCAATATTTTGCTGTCATATAATCGCACAGGCTGACATCGCGATTGCGATGCGATTAATTGTGCAGCACTAATTTGGGGACTATTTTAAACAATAAACTGACACAAAGACATTAATTAGTATCATTTGACATACAACAACATCGGAACGGTCCTCTTTCAACACACTTGTAAACACTGGGGTGGAGTTTCACGTTCGTCCTCTGTGACCTCTTGACGTCATGACGTATTGCGTAAGGTCGCGCTGGCACATCACATGATCGGAGATAGACGAAAAGTTGTGGTTTAAAAGTGCATACCTTTTATTTTTCTTGTCAAAAATGACAATAGTTTTGCTAGACAAGACCCTTATGCCTCGTCTGGGATCGTTTATAGTCATTTGAAACTCCGTTGAAAAAAACTGTTAAGTGTTGAGTTAAGTATTAAGTGTTGGGCTCTATTAAAGTCCATTAAAATGAGAAAAACCCTGCAATGTTTTCCTCAAAAAACATAATTTCTTCTCGACTGAACAGAGAAAGATATCAACATTTTGGATGACATGGTGGTGAGTAAATTATTATAAGAAAATTGACTATTCCTTTAATAGGAATGCACAACCAAAAAATGAGATTTCTGAACAATAAAAAAAAACTGCAACGAAAACTCTTCATGTATATAAAAGCTGTTTATCTGTGGTAAAAGAATTTAAAATTTGCTAATACAAAATGAAATCTGTACAAAATCAGATGTCACAACATCTTAAAATGATCATTAACCTAAAAATGATTTTTTTTCTAAACATGTATTAACTTCTTTATTCTGTCGAACACAAAATTAAGATATTTTGCTAAACGAATGGTAACCACACAGTTGATGGTACCCATTAACTTCCATTTTATTTAGTTTTCCTACTTTTGTGCTTACTCTAATTTTTCAAAATATCTTAATTTATGTTAGGGTTACATACTTAAGCTGAAATTTCATGTTTTTCTGGTGAATACACACAGTTTGAAAGAATAAATCTGACTGGAATTGGTTTCAAAGCTTCAAACAAATAGTAAAAACAGGTGAGGGTGCTATGGAACCATGAACTGCGCTCTCCACAATGACGAGGAACTATCAGCATATAAGGATATTGATTTCTAGCACTTTACTACTACAAATATATATAGAGATGAGAAATAAAAACCCGCTTTGTCAAGCTATGATCAGCTGTAAGGCCGAGCTTTCGATGTTGTCATGGAAAGGTTGGTTAATTTTAGTCACATGACCTGCAATCGCCTGCGGCTTCCAGCACTCTGTCTGTAAATAATGCCGGAAAAAATCAGCGATCAAAGCAGCCACGTATCGGGCGATGCCGATAGACATAAAATTCGCAAAAATCTTCCCAGCCGATATATCGGTCTATCAATACTATCAACTATCACCAATATTTTTTGGGGCAATTATCCAAAGTAGCTATCGTGCAGGCCTACTTCTTATTAGTAAGCACAATAATTAAAAAACATTATTAATCAAAAAACATGTTTTCATTTGTTGCTTTTAATTATCGTTACACCATAAAAGGAATTAGACTATTAAACCTTTAGAGAAAAGGCAGCATGCATTTGCAAGAGAGTTTAACGTGTGAATTCTCCTTCCTTGCACAGATGGGGTCGGAAATGAGACAGAATAAAAAAAGCAGATAAGACCTTCAGACTCATTCTCTCTTCCTCTCCTGTAGTGTAGTAACACTTATTTGTGAGGGATGATAAACCCTCGCGTTAACAGAGGATGTGGTTTCGAAACTGACATGACAAAACAAGCCCTCAGAAAGCTACAGCCCTCTCCACAGTCTTCATTGAGTTCTGTCAAAAGAATTTACTAGAAGTCTATATGTGGTGTCAAAGCGAAGATCAATCTGACTGGCTTGTGTTTACATAAAGCATTATGATAGGACTCGATTAATAACTCCTCCCGCTTAGTTGTCAAAGCAATTATAGGAGTCAACTGATGACTGAACAGGATACTGTTTAATATATCAAATTGCTCCTCTATTTTATACATTTTTAATCACCCTTAAGATAAAAAGTCAATTTGTTGAAGTGTCAACTAGACGCTCAACCAATAGCATGAGTTTGAGGCGGGACTTCCTGTTTGTTTCAACTGTGGAACAAGAGGGGGAGTATATAAATATATACAGTACTGTGCAAAAGTCTTAGGCCACCACCACCAGACTTGTTGTTTTAGAAGTTTTAATGTCCATCCATATTAATTTTTCAATCAATTTTATTAAGATACAAACAGAAAATACAGGAAATATTTATAAGAAATAAAACATTTTAATTTCAGGCCTAAATGTCTTCTTTAGGCATCGTCGGTGTTAAGTGTGACCTCTCTTGGCACTAAACACATATTGGGTGTTTTTGAGCAGAATGAAGTTCTTTAAAATTTGTAATTAGGATTTAATTTTATTTCGGTTTAATAGATCCTGCAGTTTCCTGCTATTGCTCAAGTGGAAGGGGAGTTTACCCTAAAAACTTTTCACATCAGTTAACATTTTTATACAGTTTTTAATACTATATGCTTATATAACATGTTTATATAATATTTTTACTTTGTTGTTATAATTATTTGCATGTTTAATCCAGCCTGTCACCTGCTGGAGTTCATAGAACAATGCTAATTTGCTAATGCTAACTTTTGCCAATAGTTGCATGATCCTACAGCCGTCATCTCTGTATTGCATCATGTTTACTAACTTACTAACTCTTTGTTAAGATGGGCAAAATCAAACATGTTTGCCATATACAGTCATTAGAGATATCATGATAGACGTGAGCAGAGGCAAAATAGTCAGTCTTCCAGTCTCGCTTTCCACGCTGACAGCTACCCTCGGCCGTATGAGAAATTCTCTTGGCATGGTGCTGACGCATTCATCATTACTATAGCAACCGATGTAGATCCAGATATTGACCGCACTGTCTGAACAAATGGATCAGATTGCAAAATGACAGTGCAGACGGTCGGTCCTAAAAATCTGATTTGAAACCCAAATCAGATTTGCATGCGGTGTCAAGAAGGAGTAGAGTTTATTTTGACATGAACATGTTGACAGATTTTGTACAATGCATTATTCATACATAACATCATCAGTAGTGATGGGTTTCCAGGTGCATATTCAAAATAAAACGAGTACTTTGAGAATCAATGGGAGAAATCCAGTGGGGTTTGGGTAGAAGTGAGATAACAGAGGTGATTTAAAGGTTGTCGGGTTTGATTCAGGATCATGTCTACAATGCCATGGTGCTTTTCCAAACCCGGATTACAAGCTGTTATTGAGCTACAGGAGTGAATAGCAGTATAGTCTTACACTTGAATAGGCCGTAAAGGATAACTTCCGGATTTTATAATGCTTGTTTATTGTGTTGATGACCTTTAAAATGGCTAAATGTATTCGATTAATGTAGTGTCACAATACTGAAATGAGTTTCTTTTTATTTGTGCTTCAGGATCAGGGCATTTTGCAGGAGTATCTACTTGCTCTCACTACAAATGAACAACTGGTAGTGCAAACTGCACAGGTAAGTCTACCACAGTTAATTTTATTTAATCTTGAAATGGCACTAGCAAAATGAAAGCCAGCATCTAGACTTAAAGGACAAGTTCGGTATTTTACACTTAAAGCCCTGTTTTCAGATTGTTTATGATGCAGTAGAACGGTTTTGACTGAAATTTCGACATATGCGGCTGCCCCGAGAATTTTGGGGTGTTTGTTGTTTCACCTCCCACCTCTACAATGGCTGCATAGGTGCACTGGAACAATCCTTCCCAAAATGCATTAAACGTTCGTTTCCAAAGACGTGAAACTCACCGAGTGGTCAGGGTTGTTCACTGATATTCTCACACAAAAATCGCTGCAAAAGATGCTTTCCAACAGGTGTTTTAGCATTCGTTGTTAACTTGTGGACCTATTTTTCCAAACGCCTCACACCCGTATATTCTTCCGCTGAGAGCTTGAATAATAGACACTCCAGCCCAGTTGGTGGCCATAATCCACCATTCCAAATTGCAAGAATACAAACGAAGTTCTCGGCGCGGAGTAATACCATATACCGCACATCTAATACAAGTCAATGGAGTTGGCAAAAACTACAATAAAACTGATGGAATGTGTATTTTGCAGCGATTTTTGTGTGAGCATATCAGTGAACACCCCTAAACACTCAGTGAGTTTCACGTCTTTGTAAACGAAAGCTTAATGCATTTTAGAAAGGATTGTTCCAGTGCACCTATACAGTCATTATAGAAGTGGGAGGTGATACAATAAACACCCGAAAATTCTCGGGGCAGCAGCATGTGTCCAGATTTCGGTCAGAGCCGTTCTATTTCATCACAAACAATCTGAAAACAGGGCTTTAAGTGCAAAACACCGAACTTGTCCTTTAAAGGTGCAGTGTGTAAATTTTAGTGCCATCTAGTGGTGAGGTTGCGAATTGCAACCAACGGCTTAGTCCACTGCTCACCCCTTGCCTTTAAAAAACATAGAGAAGCTAAGGTATCTGCCACCGGACAAACATGTCATCGTCGGAGACAACTTAGTAAAAAAATTGTCCGTTAAGGGCTTCTGTAGAAAAATGGCGGTTATGAAAGGTCTTTATACACCCCTGATAATATAGTTTTGTATATTATTTTCCATCCTTCTGTCCTTTCTAATTGCATTTTAGAGATCCTTCTAAAAATTACACACTGTACCTTTAAAATTGCAACCAAAGTGCACAGCTCACCCCTCATTTCGAAGCTACGGTAGCCAACACAAGACAAACATGTCATTGTCTGAGACAACATAGTGAATAAAGCACTCTGTAGAAAAGTTTGTCCATTTAGTGCTACTGTACAAACATGATGGTGCAAAATGGCGACTTCCATGTAAGGGAACCCCGGGTGTATGTAGATAAAAACGGCTCTTAATAAGGTAATAAAAACAATATAGTTCATTTTGAAAGCTCCTTATTCACCACTGATAATATAGTTATTTATATTTTATTGCATTTCTGTTAAGAAATCCTCCTAAAAGTTACACAATGCACCCTTAATCTGATCAGACCAAGCTATTGTACAATAGCTTGTACTGTAGATATATTCAGTGTATGTGTACCAAGTCGTATGGTAATGAACCATTGTAGTGCCCGCATATGAAGTCATTGAACTAATATATGCAAAGAGTCATTAAACATTTACAAAGGCGTTGGTTGACTACATATAGTTAGGAATGGTTTTGCTTAATGCATTACCTTTTGCGACAAGGAAACCAAAGCATCACTTAAGGTGATGTAAAAGTAAATGTTTTTTTTAAATGGTTCAAATGACTGACATCAAATCCCCCACCATATGTTTATTGGCAAACCTTGTTGAATGAGAGTTTCTTTATAACTCCATTATGCAGCGTGTGGATACTTCATGCAACTTTAATGATGGTGGTTTCGCATTTATACCACATATAGATCCTCATCTTTAGCGTAGATTAACAAATGCTGTCGGAAAATCAATTTGGAAACCAGTTTTCTCGTAAACTTAAAGCGGGATGGACCTCACTTTAGTGTAGTATTGCCTTTGGTGAAATAAACATTTGCAGTTCTCATCACATGATGGCTCAAACTAAATATTATGCTTAAACAAGGCAAACATTATGAAGTATAAACAGCTGTGCCGATTCTCACACCAGACTTATGAGTTCGGCTTTGTCCCATCATTTTGCTGGATTGTACAGTAGATGTGTATGAGTGGGTGTGTTTGTATGTGGGTAACTCGAGTTACATTAGGTAATTAACTCCATTATCATGTTTGTTGCGGTACAAGGAGGGTAAAGGCCCATATTGTGTTGTGTAGGATGGTTTTAATTCTCCATTTTTTTAATTCTTATCCAAAGCCCCATTTAAGCGTGAATATTAATGAGTCTGCTTAAAAAACACATTGTTATTGTTTTATGTAACGAATAGTTTTTGTGTATAACTGTTGCCAAAAAAGTTTAAAAAGAACAATACAAGTACTGTAATTGCATGTTTGTTTGTTTTTTACTGTGCTATGAGAGCCGCAGGTGTTTGATAAATCACCCAGTGTTTTGATTAATGGTTTCTTACGCTTTCTACCTTTGTGCTCCATTCGTTCTCATTCATTCTCATCTTTCTCTCTCCTGTTTTATTGGACAGGCTCTGAAAAACATAGCAGCCATCAGCCTGGCCATTAATTACCCGAATAAATCCACTAAGCTGCTCAACATGTCCCCCTGAAAGAGGGATGAAAGCGAGGGAGATGAGAGGAGGAAAGCCTGCCAGATGCCCACAGGAACAGTCTACTGTGGTAGTTGATGGCCGCGGCGGGCGACATCCACGTATGGTCTTCCAGAAAAAAAACACCTGTGAATTCAGCCCTTTGCCGTTTAATCATTTGGTGGGGGGCAGAGCGATGCCTCTTGACGTATTTTGGTACCAGTTACGGCCATCACGGGACCCTTTGTGAATCATCCCGGCCATATAATTAGAAAAGCCTTTTATTATTGCTAAATATTGGCTCGGTTGAAAAAGTAAGTTACAGCGCGGTCAACAAAAAGAAGATTTTTTTTCTTTTTTCTTTTTTTTGTACCTCAGCTTTAACAGTGAGATCTATTCGGTTATCCGTGCCAAGGCGCTCTGCATTTTGTTTTTATAGCTCCGCTCATCCTTCGTCATATTTTCTTAAAAAGCCACAGAGGGTAAAACAATCGATCAAAGTAAAAGGAGGTCACCTTTTCCTGCATCACACACCCTCCCTGGACACGCTGCCTAAAAATACGAAGCTGCCAGTGCAGTGTCATCCGTCAGAGTGGCCCGAAACTTCAAACCGCAGTGGAACAACCTATACTGCTCACTATATATATAAAAATATCTAACAAATCTCACTGGGCTTATTGTACCAGAATATAATGAGCTGATGTGATCATACTTGAAAACCAAATGTCAGCTTACGTGTAAAGGTATAGTTCACTTAAAAATCTGCCATCATTTACTCACCCACATGTAACAAAATGAGTTGTCTTTTCCGAACAACGAAAGCGGATTGGGATGATGGACTGCTCTGGTCACCATCCCCGGATATTCTGCTGGAGAACTTGTATTGCGTGCACTGCAAAAAGAAGAGAGAACTAGGTTTGAAGTTACACGAGAATGAGTAAATGACTACATTTTTTGGGGTTTGTTTGTTTTTTGCATCACTTTATGCATGGTAGACGAAGTACCTAAGAAAAAGTTTTATGTGCCATGTAAACATAAGGCGCCATTTGCCTTAAGCTCAAATGATCTTATGTTAGGAAATCGAAACATGCCCAGACTAAACAGAGGGGGAATGTAAGTGATTATTCCCCCAAAACTCATTTATAATGCAGCACACCACCATTTCCATTGAGGGAGCATCATATACAAAATTCCACTTTATGTTGTGCTGGACAAAAACATGGCAGTACCATAAGTGAAGTCGTTTCAATGACCTGTTAACATTTCTTTTTTAGAGCTGAAAGATGATCATTATCAAACTACATAGTGGTTATGGAAAAATGTATACTGTATTTATTACTATTACAGGAATGTTACTGGGTAAATCTTGAGTGAAATGTATGATCGGGTAATAGAGTGAGATTTATTCGTTGCCATTTTGCTGGTCAGGGAAAGCTTATTTTTTGGTTGTAATTGTTATATTAGTATATTTTATATATAATTATCTTTTTGTTGCTTTGTAGCTTGTTTCTTTATTTTAAATGAATGGTGTAAGTCAGGCATGTGATCATTATTTTTTATTTCATTTTGATTTAGTTTTATTGGGTGAAAGAGAACTGTAATGGATATCTATGCCAAAGAATTATTCGTGTTTAAAAGAAAAGCATTAGATGAACACAAAGAAATTCGTATTTATCTTCCAATAGCAGTTGTATTTTCTGGGGGATCTTACTGTATATTTGGGTGGCTGGTGTTTTAGTAGAGATAAAGCAGAAGGTTATTCTGAAGAGATGGAGTTCAGCTGCAGATACAGATCCTTTAGTCCTTAAGGTTTTTGTTTACACGTGTAGTATGGAGCACATGCTACTGTTGTTCGGGTGGTTATTCAAAATGTCTGCCAGGAAGACTTCCTGTCTGTATGAAGCCTCAGATATTAACAAACTATGTGCCTATGTTTCAAGTAAAGCAATGCTAATTTAATCTTCATATCATTGTAAAGGTCCTCTCTTTAAGTATATTTTTTAAAGAAAAGTATATAGTTTAATTTCAAGCATTTCTATTTTATTTTTATGAATGTCTGTTTTGTTTCGGACTTCATGACTTTAATTGATATTGCTTTGAAATTAATTGAATGTATATAAATGTTAATATTGATAAATGCATAAATAATTGATGTGGAAAATAATCTTTCATATCAGCCCATCACTTTAAAAAAATGTATATTGTTGTAAGTTTCCAATTTTGGATTTATTTGCTATGGCATGCAAAAGGAAACACAAATGCTATGGGTTTATTGCTAATTTGTTTTTAATTAAAAAAGCAAGAAATTCAGTTTTCTAGGAGTTTTAGTCTGACTTTATTTAAAAATAAATGCAGCACTTGATTTTACAAGTCAATTTCGCAAATTCGACAGATTCTATATTTTTTCTATTTAAAACTTGGCTCTTCTGTAGTTACATCGTGTACTAAGACTGACGGAAAATTAAAAGTTGCGATTTTCTAAGTCGATATGGCTAGGAACTATACTCTCATTCCGGAGTAATAATCAATGACTTTGCTGTTGAAAGTTACCAAGGGGACTATTTTCGGGCGCTGCGTAATATCATTGCGTCTGCTGCAGCCATGTTACATCAGCAAAGTCCTTGATTATTACACCAGTTTGAGAGTATAGTTCGTAGCCATATCTGACTAGAAAACCGCAGCTTTTAGATTTCTGTCGTTCTTAGTACACGATGTAACTACAGAAGAGTCAAGTTTTAAATAGGAAAAATATTGAAACTCTTTGGTCATTTTTTAGCGCGATGCTAATGGTCTAATCAGATTCAATGGATTATGCTAAGCTATGCTAAAAGTGCTAGCGCCAGACCCTGAGATCGGCTGATTCCAAAACAGTACAAATCAAGTGTTCAACTCTAGGGGAGCTGGAAAATGAGCCTATTTTTAAAAAAGTGGAGTGTCTTGGAATAATCTAAACCTTGCAGGAAATCGCCCCAATGTTACATTTTATGGTTAGTTTTAACAAGGTTTTAAAGTACCGAGCCCCTAAGGTGACATTGGAGTAAAAAAAAAATTGTTTCATGAAAGCTTCATGCGAAACTAAACTTCATTTAATTTTGCTCCATGTCCCTTTAGGGGCTCCGTATTAAAGCCCTTAACCTAGAAAATACACTTTAAATGAGTTTCTATCAGAAAATCGCTTTAGCAGAGCAGACTCGCCAGTGTTTGTGCAGAAACCTCCTGTAATTATACAAATCCATCTACTCTTCTTTGTTTAATCTCCTTTAAAACGCAACAGTCAAACAAAACAGGCTGTTGGGTTCCCCTATCAATGTGATGTCACATTGATTATGACCGCTCACAGACTTCACCTTATGAGCGCGTAGTTCAACCTTCTGCCAGAGACACGTGTTTTGATGTAGTCCAAAGCAAATAAGCGCTCTACCTCCTACTTTCCATACGGGGAGAGGAACAAACGCTTTCTTTGCATTTAAAGAAACGCACACAAAAACAGCAAGTTTTTTTGCAGCCACAAATGGCCATGTTCATCATCGTATAATGAAAGATCTGTGATGTATTTTGAGCAGAAAATTTACAGGCACATTCTGTGGGGATAGTAAATTATGCATTGACATGTATTTTAACAATAAAAATCAACGTTCACATTGCCCATTTAAAAATAACACGTTTGTACCTTAATGGCACATATAAGGACCTCTTTAAAAGATGTCGCCACACTTTTCACTGACAGTGTAGCTACACTTTTTACACTTTTTATTTTGTTCCATTCATTCTCGAACCTTATACAACGGGGCTTTTGAATGCTTGATTCTGATTGCCGAAGAAATGTTCAATGGGTATGCATTATTTTTCGATAAATGCACACCTAACCTGTCCAATGTATTAAAAAAACCACCAGAGCATTGTCTTAACAATGTATGTGGTAATCAAAGTACAATAGAAAATAATACACACACTGCTTCGCGTCTTGGTACATTACTAACTTGAGTGTGCATTATTTTCGAATAATTCAACGGCCCATCATTAATTATTCCTTACTTAAAGCCTGGAGGTATGTGGCGTTACTCTGTAGGTTACACTAAATTACACCTAATCCAGCTTTTATGAAACTCACTTAAGGTATTTAAAAGTCCAATGGTACATCCAGTAAAGTTGTTTTCAAACCCTATCCGTACCCAACCGTCCTGCTTATTAATTAAAGACAAATATCTTCTCTGAGATGATGTGTCATGTCTATATCTTTGTGTTTTGCTTTGGCAAACACGTTGACCCTCCCTTTAGTTCTACAAATAGTCCCTACTGTGTCAGCTTTTCTTCCCACCTAGAATGTAAACCATCTGTTGTATTTTATTTGAACCTAAATATAGTCTGTATCTCTCTCTCAAACAAGCACACGTGCACAGTGACCTTGTGACAAAGCCACACCTTTGTTTTAATTCTATTTAATACATGGCTTTCATTTTAAGGTGGTGCTTTGTTGACAAGTGTGTGTGCGCGCGCGTGCGTGCGCGTGAGAGAGACACAAATGGCTCTCATTTTGCAGAATGCCCGGTTATTATATAGCCTACTGCAATACTCCCCATAAAATCACCACCTCTTTCCTCTCAGTCTCTCTCTATATCTGTCCATTCATAGAAGAGCTGAATGACGGATATGCCATTGATGGGGTTGTGGGGGGGGGGGGTGTTGCTGGAGAAGACTGGTGAGTCAGTGTCGCTGTTGAGATGTAACAGCCCCCACATTCCCTGTGAGTCAGCTCTCCTCACACACCCCACACACCCTCTCCTCATCCACGGCTCTTTACCTTCCCACGAGCTGGACATCACCAATGAGACCCTGCAGCTGGGATTGCAGAGGGGGTAGATGATGATGTCATCCGATGGGGACCTGAGACGGTGGGTTTGATGAAGTATAAATAGACTGTGACTCTAAATGGCGTGAAACTCGTTCTTAACACCTACGGTTTGGATTTGGAAAAAGGGGAAAGTGAAAGGTTTGTGAGAGGATGGTATTAGAATTATTAAATATGATGCGCTTATTTAGTGATTAATACATCACTGATCATGCATTATTTTAAACATCAGCTTACGTTCAAATATGGCGCCACATCGATAACATCGAATCTCATTGGCACGTACTTGTGATGAACTATTCAACGTGTGATGATATTCAACGTCAACGATCGTCGTTGATTAACTGCTTCAACTTACCACAATGATTTGTATGTTTTTCAACTTACTAGCTAGTTTGATCACGTAATAGATTTACATACGTGCTAGACTCGATTTACAAACAACAGCCCATTTTCACATAGAAACTAGTCGACCAAAATGTTCTTCCAGTTTATTAACTAAGACACTGTCTCTTTAAGTGTTTCAGACACTGCTGAAATGAACAGCCTGAGCCGCAATGTTAAATAACAGCAGAAAAAGAGATGAGTGAAATGAAGCACCTCGCAGTAAATATGCGCTGACTGAAACAATAAAATACCGCATTTGATTTATACAGTGTCTGTTTATGTGAGAAAGGGCTTGTTCGCTGTGTTTGTGAGGAGAACATTTGCATTTGTTTTCAATTCTCTGTTGTCATCCTCCATTGTAATGCCTGTAGGCTGGACTGCAATGTTCTGAAGGTAAGCTCAGCTTCTGTGAACAGGAGTCTTTTTTGGGACTCCTACAAGAAGACCTTTACACACATACATATTTAATAAATAACGAAATCCATCAGTCACTCACAAGCATTTCAGCTTTTTTTCTTTGCTTAAAGGTGCAGGGTGTAATTTTTAGAAGGATCTCTTGACAGAAATGCAAAATAATATACAAAACTATATTATCAGTGGTCTATAAAGACCTTTCATCATGAACCGTTATGTGTTTATTACCTTAGAACGAGACCTTTTTATCTACATCCATGTAAGGGGACCCTCATTTTGTGCCGCCATTTTTCTACAGAAGCCCTTAACGGACAACTTTTTTTACTAAGTTGTCTCAGACGATGACATGTTTGTCCGGTGGCGACTACCGTAGCTTCTCTATGTGTTTCAAAAGCGAGGGGTGAGCAGTGGACTACGCCGTTGGTTGCAATTCGCAACCTCACCACTAGATGCCGCTAAAATGTACATACTGCACCTTTAAAGTGCACCTAAAAGATTTTATTTTTAATTCTCTTTTTATATTGATTAAAATAGTCATGTATCTGAAAAAAAAACGAGATGAGCGTTCTGTGCGTTACCTCTTGACGTTGTTTTTTTCCTTTTTCTTTTCATGCACTTGTTGGCTATGTTAAATAGCTGGTTCGTATGATCCAACTTAAGATGGGCCCTACCACCGATTCGACATGCTGGATGAGCCAAAAAACACAGCATTAGCTATGTTTCCATTAACCTTTAAATTGCGCAAATTGACATTGCGAATGGAAAAAATGGCTAATGGAAACACGTTATTTTCCCATATATAGCAAAAAAGTTTTACACTTGCATGAGGTGGTTTTTCAGGCAATTAGGAAAAGGTGTATTTCGCAAACTGCAATGGAAACCATTTATTCGCATCTTCAGGTCACCTGATGCAAGGAAGTCACATAATTATTATTTAAAGATGACGCGGTATGTAGTAAAACCTCCCAGAAACACCTCAATACGTGTCTGCTCCAAAGTATAACAGGCTTTCCTTGCCAATAATGTTTGGATAACACTCCTACATTGGTTTAAAATAATGTACTATTACCTCCAAGAAACACCTATACGTTGCCACTCCTAAGTATAAGGGGCTTTCCTCTGCAATAATGTTCGGATAATACTCTTACATCTTCTTCGGTTAAAAATAATCCCTAGTGCTGTGTGAACGTGCAGTAACACCTGTCCAACAGCCCAGACTGTCAGCTTGGTGTGTACCTAGCTTTACATGTTCTGACATTTTTTGCCATCGCTACCTGCTGGCTTGGCATGCGGAATACAGCATCTTTAGTCGTTTTCACAGATTTGTGCAATGTAAAAAATTCTTTGCTACCTGAAAGTCGTCATAAAACGGAAGTAGCGATTGCCTTGTTTTTCCAGTGTTAACGTATATCCGGGTGAAACCAGCTTTTGAAATGAAATAAGGCAGGGCTGGATTTTAATTTGTCCATCAAGATCAGATTGGATCGTTTGAAGGTGGGTCGTGTTGCTAATTGCTAATTGCAGTGATCTTCTACCGGACCACGCCAACCTGCCATACCATATGACCGGAATAATGTACTATTACCTCCAAGAAACACCTAAACGTTGCCACTCCTAAGTATAAGGGGCTTTCCTCTGCATTAATGTTCGGATAATACTCTTAACGTCTTCTTCGGTTAAAAATAATGATTTATCGCGAGAGCAAGTTTTATTCATGTCATCGATTAATAAACGGTTGGTGCGGAACACACTGAAAAAACTAAGTCAGACTAACTGTACGTTCACACCGCAGCAGAATTGAGCTTCCAAAGTTACCGGAAGTCATTCATTTACAATGGAAGCTGGCTTCTCTCAGCTGCAAGGAGCACCAATCCATCAGTGTCGCGTTTTGAGTGACCAGAGCATCAATCAGAAAGTTAAAGTAGCTCAAGTTTATGGTAATGAGCTATGAAGCGGTTCAGCAGCAAGCAGCAGCAAAACGCCAGGAACCATTCAGAATATAGCCTAGACGTTCTTCGCTGGCTGATTCCAGAGAAACATACGATGTAAACTTTCGTTCCTACCAAAACATTAGTTCCGAGAAAACAGACTTCAGAGCGGCCAAAGCGTCAACAAGCTTCTCCGTACTTTTTGATAAGCGTCCTTGACCGGGCAGCCTGAGCGTCTTTGAAAGCTCAAGTCTGCGGCGGTGTGAACGTGCAGTAAAACCTGCCCAACAGTCGACTGTCAGCTTGGTGTGTACCTAGCTTTACATGTTCAGACATTTTTTTGACATCGCCACCTACTGGCTTGGCATGCGGAATATAGCATCTCAAATTTGTGCAATGTAAAAAATTCTTTGCTACCTTAAAGTCGCCATGAAACGGAAGTAGCGATTGCCTTATTTTTCCCGTGGTGACGTATATTCGAGTAAAACCAACTTTTGAAGTGAAATAAGGCAGGGCTGGATTTGAAGCAACTCAGATTTACAAGTCATGTCAACTTACTATTATTTATCTTGACAAGAGATGAGTTGCTGCAACTTAGAAAATTATGTTGACTTCTTTCAGTTATAACAACTCATCTCTAGGCAAAACTTTTAAGGCAGCAAACATTTTTTTACAGTGTGTAATGTCAGTTTCTGAAGATAAAATTTGATGTAAAAAATTGTAAATCGTGATTGATTTTGCTTCCAGTCACTAATCATAGATACAGAGCCACTTTCACCCACTTTCAGCAAGTTTAAATATAACCAGAGTCCAGATATAACCCACATCTGGTGCCACAATTCTTCCCTTTTCACACAATCACATCTAGCATATCAGCAGAGCAGCAATGACATCATATCTGATAACCAGTGGGCTGTCACAGACATCTAAGAGCTCTTTATTAAAGGAATGCCCCATCACAATACTAATGAGACCTACTTCCTGTTTCCCTCGCGTCACTTTTTCATAAAGCTGCCTGCTAATTAGTTTGTTTAAATAACCTGCAAGACCTCACTCAGACAGATATAATGACATCACAGAGGGACGTCTTTGATTGCTCTGAGAGAACTTTTGAGATTTGATTTCTCCTTCAGCATATGTTTGATTCTTAATAATGGCTTTTGTGTCTGACTTGGTGGGCCTTGTTGTACTTTATGGTCAAAGAAACAAGCTGTAGTCAAAGTTAAAGCACCCCAGCAAGCAATATCCGTAATATTACCGTCAAGGTTAACTAGACCCGATACAGTCCGTCTGAGTTACTCACTTCTAGACAAAAAAAACTAGCCTCATTTATAACATGCTGCGTAGGAACCATTCTAAATTTGATCTCACGATCATTTCTCAAAAATGCGTACGTGTGATTCATAAAGCGAGTGTACACACAAAAAAACCATACGTACCCCTTTCTTTTAGATGTGAAATCTATATATCCAAATGATTTTGAACTTGAGCAATTTCAGATCTCCGCCTTAAAAGATGCCCAATTAATGTCATTGACATATAAAAGAGTGCCTGTCAATGTTTAAATCCTTTTCGAGCAGCAAGAATCGCTTAAATTTCCACAAAACCTGCAGTATCGGACAAGCAGAACAGTGTATGTCTGCTTAGACCCTGACGTGGTGTTAAGCACTTTTCCACGTCAAAGACAGTTTTTATAAATATGGACTTTGCCGTACATTTTTTCGTACGCAACTTTACGATCAAATCTGTCAGTACACACACTTTATAAATGAGGCCCCTTGAATTTGGTTACATGCAGTGTTGGGCAGTAACTAGTTACTATTAACTACCGTATTTTGTCGCTTCGGACTATAAGTCGCATCAGTCAAAAATGTGTTTTGAAGAGGAAAAAACATTTATTGGTCGCACTGGACTATACATCGCGTTTATTTAGAAAATGATTTCACAAAATCCAGGCTGAAGAACAGACATTTAATCTGGAAAGGCAGGTAATTCAACTAAACAATAACACAGAACAGCAGGCTGAATAGATGACTGTACATGTTAATGTAATATAATATTAACATTTATTCACCGAACACAATAGCATATTGAACATACCTGGAGGCTGAACACGACAAGCCAAATTAAGTTCAAAAAGGTCCCGAAGTCATTCCGCATCTCTGAATCCATTGAATTACATACAGGAGCAGCATAGAGCGGACTCTCGCAGCTGTAGACGGTAATGGTTTCTCTTGGTTCATATGAAATACTTTTGACATATAAGTCGCATCTGACTAGAAGTCGCAGGACTAACCAAACTATGAAAAAAGTGCGACTTATAGTCCAGAAATACGGTAGTCGATGTTATAATATTCCTTTTCCTGGTAACAAATAGTTTAACTACCTGAAATTACTAAAAATTTTACCTGTCCCAACTTTTTTTGGAATGTAGCTCTCGTGAAATCCAAAATGAGCCAATATTTGGCATGACATTTCAAAATGTCTCACTTTCAACATTTGATATGTTATTTATATTCTATTGTAAATAAAATATAAGTTTATGAGATTAGTAAATTATTCCATTCCTTTTCTACTCACAATTTCTACAGTGTCCCAACATTTTCTGATTTGGGGTTGTAAAATAGTTTAAGCCACCATTTATCTGTAACTTTTATGTATTCACAGACTGCAAAAATGATGCAACTGACAACTTTTTGGGAAGTAATGGAAAAGTGATGAAGCTAGTTAATACTGTTGGCTGGGATTAATGAATAAAGTAATAATATTACTTTAGAAAGGAGTAACTAGTAATAAATAATATTTTACATTTTTAGAGTAACTAGCCCAACACTGGTGGGTTTTTGCCAAAATAACTTAAGATGTATGATGATATTCCATCATGTAAGTCAACAGTCATAACAAGGTGTTTAGTTTCATTTATTTATTTTATTACATTTATTTTTGGGCTATGTTTTGATGTCTATTAAATTTTACTGACAGACCAAATTTTGCCTTGTTTTAGTCTAGATGTCTGTGCTTGCCTTGGATGGCTATTAGATGTCTTTTAAATGCGAAATTAATTGCTGGGACCAGACCCAAAATGTGATAGTTATGCACACAGAACTGGCTAGAATGTTCTCAAACTGACAACTGACAAGATTGCACTCTAAAAATGGCTGGGTTCTTTTTCTCCCATAATGGGTAAATATTGGACGGAACACATGCTGGGTTAAAAATGACCCAATGTTGGGTTGTAGTTATGCAACAATAGGGTATAATAGGCTCTCCTGATTTTGCCAAGTGGTTGATGTCCAGCATTATGTTGACCCTGGGACAACATTTAAATCAACCAATCAGATTTCAGAAATAAGTTTACAGTTTGTTTTAAGTTTAAGCTTACAATCAGGATTAGCTGTTTATAGACCATTGTTTTTCAGTTATCATGTCCCTTTGATTTTAGGGTTTGGTTATGGTTAGGGTTGGGGTTTGGGGTGGGTTTAGGTTTTATTTAGAAAAATGTTGTCCTTGGGTCCACACAATATGTTGCCCTGATGACATCAACCACTTGGCAAAATCAGTTCGAGCAGGTATAATAACCCAGCAGTTGGGTTAAAACAACCCAACATTGGGTCAATTTTAACCCAGCGGTGTGTTATGTCCAATATTTACCCATTATGGGTAAAAAACAGCCATTTTAAAAATGTGTGTGAAGATTGCTCTATATAAAATTGAATTGAATTGGATGCATCTTAACTCAAGATTCATGTTAAACCTTGAAGCCTTGCATCTGCCTCTATTGCTCTATTCACTCGATCCATCCGTCCCTCCATAAAAATGATAAAGATGAGCTCTAGCGGGAGGCAGAGAATAAAATCTATCTCCACAAATGCAGGAGTAAAATGTTGGTTAATAAAAGTGCACAAGGACTGAGCAAAAAAAGTCCAGAAACATTCTTTGACCTTTTCTTCTCAGCTACCCACAAATGTCTATCCACTCAAGGTAAAACTTTGGGCGGAGGCTTTCGCTGAGGTCTAGTCTCTCTTTGATATCACACGCTGTCTCACTTTCTCTCTGATTTGCAGACTCTCTCCAGAGTCTGTTGCGTAATGCCACCTACTTCCCAGAACTTTGAACACTCAAGGGCTATACTGGATGAGTTCGATATTTGACCACATTCAAATTGTATATAATACAGAAAGAAAACATGCTTTTATGTGTCCCTCTTCATAGGTTTGTCTCTACTATTGATCTTTTAAGCATCAGAGATGTTTAGCAGTGATCAAAAGTTGCTTATATGAAAGCTGATGGTGCTAATGTTAGATGTTATCTCTTGAATAAACACTTTCGCCCACTCAGGTTAACTCTAAGTATTCTGTACTTAGTTTTGTAATGAGTGCAATGTCTCACTCCCCGCATCTCGAGAAGTTTTCCTCTCAAAAACTGACCTAACTGCACTGAAATATTCTCTAGAGCTTTATTTTTAGGTCTGTCTTTGGAGAGGTTCTTTTAGCTAAAGCTACGTCCACATTAATGTAGATAAATTTATTAACCATAAACCGTATCATAATTCTAAAATGCTCTCCATTCACACTAAAGCACATTAAATAATCCTACATAATGTAAAATATACATTAATACCTTAATATCTTTAATAATGACTGTGTGAAAGATTCAAATCAAGTTTATTGCTCTAATCTCAAATATTGTGGCCTTATTGATGGTGTAGTTTTATGTTACTTGGATCACATGATTAAACAAATAGGTCATAATTTTAAAATATCCCCAGTGTCCAAATCCACTTGGCTGAGCATTTTTCCAGTG
Organism: Misgurnus anguillicaudatus; assembly: GCF_027580225.2. Lineage (NCBI taxonomy): Eukaryota > Metazoa > Chordata > Actinopteri > Cypriniformes > Cobitidae > Misgurnus > Misgurnus anguillicaudatus. Next base: position 33,027,212 of record NC_073358.2, on the reverse strand, counting down.
TGTGTCGGTGTGGATGTGACGCTAAAATGTAAAGATTTGCTTTCAAATGTATCCAGATTCATATGAATGTAGCCTGAAGTTGCCAGTCTTCCTCTGCTTCTCTTCCATATTCATGAGATCATTCCTTATGTGCCGCAAAGGATAATCATTTTCAACACAGATCTATTATGAGTGCTATTGTAATCTAGATATGAAACTGAAGCACTTCCATCTTTACACGGGGTGTCATTTGTAAAGACTTTGTAAACATTCACTGACACTAAAATTACATTTATGTTAATGTCGGAAGCAAGATCTTGATGTGTAATAGTGATGTCAGTGATGATATAACTGTGTAGCTCTGCGGTATCTGCAGTGGGGCAGTGACCTCAAAATCTCAAGCTCTGCAGTACTGATGTAGGGCTAAAGAACTGCAGTAACCTAAAACTGAGGAGCAGGGGCAATACATTTAAAAGGATACTCCAGCCAAATCTCAAAATTACAACATGATTTATTTTACCCTCAAACAATCCAATTGACATATGTCCATCATCTCTCAGACATACACATTTGAAGTTATTTTAGTTATTGTCCTTGCACTGATCCATTCCATTTATTTATTTTTTATTTTAAGGTAAGTGGTTGCAGTCAATTTATTTAAAGGAACAGTATGTAGGATTGTGGCCCAAACTGGTACTGCAATCACACAACTGGTGGCCAATACACACTGGCTGGACCACTGTTGTGAGTGATATAAGTATTTGAAATGAAAATGATTTCTTAATGTCTAGTGACATATCAGGGCCATTTTATGATTAATTGATATCAATTTCTTACATACTGTTTCTTACATTTAAACAAAAAAAGAAAAAAACTTTTGTTTAAATGTAGCTTAAATAAATTTATTGCAACCACTTACCTTAAAAAAAATTTGTAAATTGAATGATTCATTTTTTCAGTGTGCTTTTTCGAGCTTATAATGGTATAAAACAGGGATCAGGGAACAACTTCTGACTTTGCAGCCCAAAAAGTGCATCTATCCTTCATAGAAGTAATAAGGGCTGGGTATCGATTCAGATGTTCTAGATCAATTCAATTTCGATTCACAAGCTATCAAATCGATTCGATTCTCGATTCAATTTTCGATTCCGGTTATAACGTTGTCGTCTTACTTGCGAAATCAAAAATGCTTCCATACCTCTGACTTTTTATGTGAAGGTGGCATCAACGTCGATGAAGCACCTGAAACCGCCATTTTAAGCACTGAATGAATGAATGACAGGCTCTCGCTCCTTGGTAACATTGCGCAAGGCAAAAAAGAAGGTGACATCTAGTGAAGAAGACTACTAATTAGATTAAAGTTAATCTTACGTTCAATGTTTGCGGAAATAAATATGAAAGAAAAAATCTATTCTGCTCTTTGAGAATCGATTTTTAATCGACCACATTTAAAAAAAAAAAATTAATCGAAAAATCGATTTTTTTGCCCAGCACTAGAAGTAATCCACATGGCTCCAAGGGGTTAATAAAGGTCTATTGTGAGTAATTTTTGCAATTTTTGAGAAAAATATCAGTTTTAAACTTAATAATAAATAGCTTGCAGTAATGACGCCATCTTGGCCTATCATGATTTGCAAGACTGCGCAGCGTACCAATGAACGCTTAATACGCCAAAACGCTCTCGTGAATCCAAGATGGCATCATTACCATGAAAAGCTAGTCATTTAGGGTTTATTATATTTAAAATATTGATATTTTTCTTACAAAATTAAATCAATTACCCACAGAAGACCTTTTTTAACTCTTTGGAGCCTTACTTCTACGACTGATGAATGCACTTTTTAGGGGTTTTGAGTCAGAAGTCTTTCCCTGATCTCTGTTTTCTACCATTATAAAGCTCAGAAGAGCATTTATAACAAATTAGGAACAGAATCACACTGTGCTTTAGTAGGTAATAAGTATTAGCATTTCATTGGGCTTTGCCTGCAGACTACTATATCCCATCTGTCAGTACAATTGTGTACCTCATACATTAGTAATGTTTGAGGTACATTTCCCCCTAAAATCTCATTGATGTCATAGTAATTATACAGTATGTAGGCTAGTATTTACCATTTATTTAGTTGTTCAGTATTTGTTCAGTGCTGGCAACTTCATGGATGTGCAGGGTTGAAGGAGTTTGCATAGGGAAACAAATTAAGATGCACTTGATGCACTTTTAAGATGATAACTAGTTTTGTTTGGTGGCCACTTGCCATGATCTTTACTGTTTTTTTTTTTGCCTTACTAAAAGCAGGGAGGATATAGCATACATACTTATTTGGCAATGCTGAGAGGTCTCCTTTATTAGTAATGGATTTCCTTTGGCGGTTTTCCTTGTTCAACATTGGAGAACTGACTTGAGAGAATACAGTACAGGAGAGTACCCAGCAAGCAATAGCCGTCATTTTAAAGTGTAGGTTAACCCGATACACTGTATTCCAGTTACGAGTAACCCACTTACAGCCAAAAATTATATACAGTAGGATTTGCATTGTGGTAGGAGTATAAAAGATTGTGAGTTTGATCACACTTGATGATAAAAATGTGTAGCTTGTGGTGCACCGTAAGTCACTTTAGATAAAAGCATCTGTCAAATGTGTAGATGTAAATGGGTGATTCTCACGAAAACTTGGTTTTAAATATGTCAAGCATGAAAATGTAAAAATTGCTTAAATTTACTTTTTTCCCACCAGACATTGAAAAACAAAGTCTGGAGTAAATGGGAACATTAATTTAAAAACTTTTACTTATCATTTAACACTTTTTGTAACATAATTTAAAAAATTAGTCTCATTACCGCAACAGTCAGAAAACATCAACACTGACATATTTTCAAAATGACATGACAAACCTGAAAGAACATAATTTGGAGATTCTGCACATGCATTTAAAATCAAAGTATTATGCTTCTGTCAATTAAATTAACATTTAATAAGCATTTGTTGCGGTAATGATAATCAAAATGTCGTGTAAGCATTCTGACAAGACAATATTTCAAATTAACTGTAAAATAATGATCTTACCTGGTAGCCATCTTGAAGTAACTGGTCCATGTGCTTGGTCACTCAAAATCAAACTTTATTAAAATTCTGTATGTGTGCTTAAACTGTTCTCAAAAAGTGTTGCGGAGGATGAGAACATCAGGCATGGACACATAATTTTCCTAAATTTTCTTCATTATTATTATACATGAATATTCAGTAAATATTTTTTCTGTCATCTAAAGTAGTCTAGCAAAACATTCATTTATTTTTTTTCTTAATACTTTTGTGTTCATTTGATAAAATTACAACATAACGCATGTTCAAACACAGCCGGACACATTGCGGTAATGAGAATTTCAGCAGAAAATGAGATAAGATGTACAATTATAAATTCTTATGTTGAAATCACACATTGTGCAAGGTAGAACACAGTATTGTGTTAATTCTGATGCTTTTTAATGTTACTATATTACACATTTTAAAGCTAAAATCATTAGTTGCGTGGTGTTTCAATGGTTTCGTGAGAATCACCCAAATACTGTAGGTAAATTGCAGGTTGGCTAAAAAATGTCATTGGAAAAATAAACCTTAGTTTAAAAGCGAAATGAGTTTAAATGCCAAATGTTTTGTTGAAGTATCACTTATTAAGATGAGGCAATGATACTATCTAGTTCTTTATATCCGCCTATGTTTGAAGTAGAGATAACCAAAGTTATATTTCAAAAACACATTTTGGTACTACTATGTCTGTCTCTCGGAGCTGTGTTCACCTCAGGCACAGAAGAGAGACGCAGTCTAATTATCAGATGCATCGCAGCAGTGTTACAGATGAACGGAGGGCATGAACCCGTCTTGCTGCATGACTAGAGCGCAACACTGCACACTCCAGAGAAGATGGATGAAAATGAAACATGACCCTCTGTCGACTCCAGTATCTATGTGCTCTACCCAAGTCTTGTTCCATGGGCTTTGTCTCACTCATAAAGACAAATGATGGCGAGAACAAGATTGTGAAAGGTCTCCATGGTGCCTTTACTTGTGTTTTTAGGGAAGAGCATCCCAGCAGCTACCCGGTAGGTTGATTTGCATGTGTTTTAGTAGAGAGAGAGAGCACTATGGCTGTCTGTCGTGGACAGCTGACCTCACTGCTGTAAAAGATCTGTCGAGAACACCTGCATAGACACAATGACTCATTTCACCATTTAATTATGCCACTTGTTTTTCATGCACATGACTGTGACTTCTTACCCATAAAAAAACACTGAAGGGAGTTAAAAGGTGATAGTGGCTATGTTTACATCACCATGATTTTATGCACATTTTGAAGTATTGCATCAAAAACGAGTGATGGAAACGCCAAATTTCGATAAAAAATCCTTTAAAGCAACACTATGTAGTTTTTTTACCTTTAAAATAATGTCTCTAAAAAATTTTCAGTGATAGAACAACTTTTAACTGGACAAATTGTACTGTTGCTGCAACCTGAGCAGCCTCCTATAGCTACTACAAGCACACTCTGAAAGTGGCGGTGGAGGGTAGAGCACACAGCCCCGCCCCCTGCCTGCAGAAGAGTGTCTGATACCAGGCACTGTTGCGCTTTTCAACCACATGGGGAGCTGTAAGTCATTTTTACATGGAAACTACATAGTGTTGCTTTAATTTGCAAAAATGTTTTTTACACTCGCTTGAGGTAGTTTATGATTTATGCGGAAAAGAGTAAATGTGAATAATGGGAGATGGAAACTCTGACATGGCAAACGTTAAACTCACATTACTGGCCGTCTAGCTGTTTCCGATGTCGTTGTCCATATATGGGGCTCGACGTCGTCACAATGTCCTTGCTGCTAGTGCTTTCATCAAAAATGCTGCATTTTTTTTATTCTGTGAACAGCATTCACTTCGACAATTACAAGCTGCACTGCTAATAACTTAAAGAGCACCTATTGTCCAATTCACGATTATTCATTTCATTTGGTGTTTAAGTGTGTATTAATACATGTTAATTGCAAAAGGTACATACCCCACAGTAAACGATGACGCGAGTAACGCGAGTTATCGTTATCGTCTTTTCTTGGACTACAACAAACACACAGATTGTAGGCAACAGTTTACTTCCTGATATTGGTGATGTAGACAAGACCGACATTATCATAATTTCTACCGCTTTGACTCACAGCCTGTAAGTTAACTCCAGTTAGCATTGCATTGTGACTAAATCTTTCAAACATGGTAAGGAGCGTCACATTTCCAGCTGACATCACAGGTATTCAGGCAAATCACAACTTACAGATTAACTGGCCCATCAGGGACACTTTTCGAATCGCTGAGTTTTGTACGAAATCAGTGCGTTTCAGGAAGAAAAAAATTACGGTATAGAGACAGAGCGCAGTTATGCAAATTTGAAAACCACGCCCACCGGGGGGGAAAACAATCCAACCGTCTCCATTGACTTTGTATTGCGAGAGGCCGCCTCCTTGTAATTTCTGGCTTATAACAAAAAACTGAATAATGCCTAAAAGCTGCTGTGTGACAATATGTACAGCTAATAAGCCAAAGAACCCAGAAATAAGTTTTTATAAGCTGTCAAGCAGTAAAACCCAGTCTTTAAGGAGAAAAAAGTGGATCGCCGACTATATTTCCCTCTAGTGGATGCAGTTCTACTAATAGGAGTACTATGAAAAGTTGCATGTTTTCCACTTTTGTGTCTTTAAACGCTCGTTTTTTGAGGTCGACAGCTTATAAAAATTATTTCTGGGTTCTTTGACTTGTTAGCTGTACATATTGTCTCACAGCAGCTTTTAGGCATTATTCTGTTTTTGTTATAAGCCAGAATGACAGGGAGGCAGCCTCTTGCAATACAAAGTCAATGGAGACGGTTGGATTGTTTTCCCCCCCGGTGGGCGTGGTTTTCAGGTTATGACGCGCTGCGCTCTGTCTCTATCTAGAAAATAATGTGTTTTTTGAATCATAAACCACGCAAACACATTTTATTTTATTAAATACACAAAATAACATTGTTTTTTAGCAATAAAATAGGTGCACTTTAATAACTTGCCCCATCGTGACTACATGCAATCCTCCATTTTCCAAGCGTGCCTTGTTTTGTTTACTGTTGGTTACTTACACTGTCATTCCCTTAAACAACTTGATGGAAATGTAGCTAATTCGCATTTGTTTTTTTCTTTTTAGTAAATTTTGAAAAGATTCGCTTTACATTTGGATGGAAACCCATTGCTAATGAGACTGGAGAAATGGTTTATAACAAAAATATTTTTTTTACTATAAATAAAAATGTGGAAATTGGTTCCATAGGAAAGAAAAATGAAAAATAAGTTTTGCTAACATAGACTGTCAGAAAAAAATGTGGTCAAAATACACTCACCTAAAGGATTATTAGGAACACCTGTTAAATTTATCATTAATGCAATGGTGTAATGGTGTGGGGGATGTTTTCTCGACACACCTTAGGCCCTTTAGTGCCAATTGGGCATCGTTTAAATGCCACGGCCTACCTGAGCATTGTTTCTGACCATGTCCATCCCTTTATGACCTGATGGCTATTTCCAGCAGGATAATGCACCATGTCACAAAGCTAAAAACATTTCAAATTGGTTTCTTGAACATGACAATGAGTTCACTGTACTAAAATGGCCCCCACAGACATCAGATCTCAACCCAATGGAGTATCTTTGGGATGTGGTGGAACGGGAGCTTTGTGCCATGGATGTGCATCCCACAAATCTCCATCAACTGCAAGATGCTATCCTATCAATATGGGCCAATATTTGTAATGAATGCTTTCAGCACCTTGTTGAATCAATGCCATGTAGGATTAAGGCAGTTCTGAAGGTGAAAGGGAGTCAAACACAGTATTAGTATGGTGTTCCTAATAATCTTTTAGGTGAGTGTATGTACCAAGCCGTCTTTGGGGCTGTAACTTTTCAAAAAGTTCATCTTTGCACCTAAAGAGTATACATATTGGTTCCAAATACAACATAAGTACCTTTAAGAGGGTACATATTTTGCCCCTTTTTCCAACAGTGTACAAAGTCAACATCAGAAAATCTTCCAAGAATATTTACCAAATCAACTTTATAGCAAAGCTGACACCTCATTGAAACATAACATGAGAGCTCCATTAAATCGCTATAGCTATGAAAGCAATAAAAATTTCCTGTGTGGTAAGAAGACACCTTGACACCTCGAGGAAACTACAGTGCATCTAATGCATTCGACTTGCGGGTAAATTGCATTACATCCTTTCTAGGGGTTTTCGGCTTTCTGTTCTTTCCGTATTTTATAGCTTTGGTTAAATACAGCAGTTCTGCTAAGTGATAATTGCATAATTGAAGCAATTAGCTGCTTTATTGACCTGCTTGTTTGTAACAGACCACACTGTTTGAAAGCATGAGTTGTGTGAGGTGGAAAATGGACCTTTCTGAATGAGGAGTTCAACTGAATCAGTTATGTTTTGTGTTGTGACATCAGTGAGGAAGAAACAAGATGGTAGCGCTAGCGTTTGTTTTACAGGTGTTCAATGATCAACAAAAAATACTATTTGTTCAACACACCTGCAAATGTTTGCTAAAGACGTTTGATCCTGTAAGGTACAGTGAGAACTCGGCTTTTGGTTGTCATCGTGTATTTTCTGGCATAGATATAACCCAGGGTGCTGAACATATGAATTTGGCATTTAGTTATTTTATTAAATAGCAGCATGCCATACCATCTGCACTATATAAAATCAATCATTTGTTTATCAACACATGAGCACCCTTACAGTACACAGCATTGCAAGAATGTATGATATTGGCAGATTATTTGATCCAAAACCAGTTACAGTGCATTTAAAAGATCCAAACCTTGGTATTGCAAGCACCACATTAAGTTAAGCTATATGGCGGTAGTAGTAATATGGCTGGTGCTGTGTTTCAAAACTACATTTCCCGGTGCTTTAAAGCTTTGCACTAACTATTGATTTGTGTATGGCATTGGTGTCTTATACTAGTTTGCATGTCTGAGGTCATCTGACATTTGCATTGCAAAATCAGCATTGTATCTCACTCTTGTCCTCTTTTGTCCACCCATCCAACCTTTCAGAGATTGCATTGTAGTTTCAGACATTATGTATAAGAAAAAAACTTGTCTCATAACCTGTAATAAATGAGTGATGTCATCCTATGTACATAATTTTTGGGCCAGCCTGGCAGCTCTCTCTCTCTCTCTCGCTCTCTCTCTCTCTCTCTCTCTCTCTCTCTCTCTCTCTCTCTCTCTCTCTCTCTCTCTCTCTCTCTCTCTCTCTCTCTGACACTCTCTCTCTATCTCTTGTAATAATCAGGCCATCGTTTTATTTAAGGCCTGACGTCCACAGGGACTTTTCTGCAGCTTATCTGATATAGAGAACAAGAACAAACATAGCAAGTACGACATTTTAAGCATTGGAGAAGTGAAAAAGCAAAAGTCTAACAGTGCAGAAATATACATCATATAATTACATAATGTAAACATGTCGTATATGACCTGTCTGTGAAATTCAGGCCAATCTAATATTGAGATTAGGAGCATCAAAGTTTTATTTCATATATTGATTTAAATCTTTGACATGAGCTTACTTGGTCAGTATTATATTATCTATATATTTTATTATTTATGAATAGGTCACATCCCACTAAACCCAGGACGTTGGATAGACGTGCAGATCATGTCTATATTGGGTCGGTCGGTCCATGACCAATTCTGGACATCTATTCGACGTCCAAACTAGTTCCACTATTTGGACCTCCAACCATGACCCTATTGGACGTCATATTTACGGGAAATATTTGACGTTTGAACTGGGTAATTTTTTGGACTTCATATTTTTACGGGCAACATTTAACGTTTGAACTGGGTAATTTGTTGGACGTCATATTTACGGGCAACATTTGACGTTTGAACTGGGTAATTTTTTGGACGTCTATGACAGGCCTATATGTCTATATTACATGATTAGGCCTAAATTGTAAATAAATGGGTTTATTTACAATTATCAGCATTATTGTACCAACATGATTAATACATACGAATAGTCAATATTATTTTGTTTTTTCTGCTTTCTTAAATTACATACAAATTCATCTAAATGTACAATTAAAAATCTGTAATTAAATGTGTAGTATGTTATATTAAAAGTATATGACCATACTAACAATTTAACATGAAAATATTCTCACATATTCTCATAATGTTGAGTTCATGGTATGAATGTGGCCGAGTGGTTAGAGAGACTTGTATGTAACCCAGAGATCGAGAGTTCTAATCCAACAGCCGGCAGGAAATGTCTGATGTGTTTCGGTGTTGCAGTGGATGGGTGAAGTGCAGAGACAATCATGTCTTTTCGCTTTTTTCATGTCTCTTTTCATTACACGGAGGTCCTACGGGTGTCAACATTTAGACGTGCAGAAGACGTCGAATAAAAGACGTCACCTGGCATTACAAAAAAACCCTTTTATGGACCGTATTCGGACATCCAAAAATTACATGAAAAAGACGTCATTCCGACGTCACTTTGCGCAGTGGGATTAAAGGTCCCGTTCTTTCTGTGTTTTTGAAGCTTTGATTGTGTTTACAGTGCGCAATATAACGTGTTAATATTTCACGTGTAAAAACGCGGTTTTTGACTTATCTATATAGCGCTGTTTTCACTGTCCTGATGTCTTCCTTGTTCTATGAAGTCCCTCCTTCAGAAATACGAATCGAGTTCTGATTGTGTAGCTTGTTTAGTGTGTTGTGATTCGATAGCAACTTAGCTTGCCATAAGCTTAGCTTGCTGTTAGCTTAGCTTGCCGCTAGCTTAGCTTGCCGCTAGCTTAGCTTGCCGCTAGCTTAGCTGGCGACTGACATATTCCTGTGGGCAGAGTTCAGTAAAAAACTATTCTACTGACGTCATAAAGCAGGAAGTAGAAGGCTGTTGTCCAAACCGGCTGTTCGCTGTAGGCTTTGAAAGGTGAATTTTGTTAAAGAAAATATAGTGCCTGGCAGTAAACGCATCATAATTTTACAGGTATTGTTTATGCTATTATAACAACATTACACACTAACTAGGGTTTAAAAATGGGATCAGAAAGAGCGTGACCTTTGACTAAACAATAGTCAATCAAATGTTTTTTTTTTTTTTTGGGAACTCCACATTTGTCCTTGTGGACATCTGATGTTTAGATGATATGCTTGTTTCAATTACATGATTATGATGATGCAACATAATAACAGCAGGATGTTCAATGTGTGTGTGTGTTGGGCAGGAGGTGGCTCAGCCGTGACTAGCTGCCGTCGTGACTACTTGTCATCCCATCAGTTTGACTAAGTGTTGTGTTTGTATTAGCTAAAACATTAACATGACTGCCCGCATATCAGTAGTCAACACTCATAATTGCTTGTGCGTATCTGCAGCCCTTATTTTTTACATTAGAGGAATCTGAGGGGTTTGAGAGGTCAGTGGCCGTGTGTGGGATTTAATTGCGTTTGCATGTATTTGTGTGTGTGTGGGAAGGGAAGGGTGACTGTGGGCATGTGCTTTGCATGTGTCAGGGTGAGTTGTTTGTGTACGGGTTGGTTTGTTTGTTTGTAAGTTGTAAGAAGAAAGCAGGCTGAGTCACTGGTGCTGCATTCGTAATGGTTGTTTGATAAGAGAGAGTGAGAGAAATAAAAAAAAGAGAGAGAGGAAGGGAAAGCCCACCCTTTGCCTCAATGTCACAACAGAAACAAACATGGGGTGAAACCAGCTTGGTGGAGAGGAGGGGAGAGATGTCCGAGGTGAGGAACCGAGAGGATCAGCGACGAGAAGCATCGAGAGGATGACGTGATGTCGCAGGAGGGGGGTGTTTGGGTGACAGAGTGACCAAATGAAGCATGGGAATGACGCACTGTTTGATGCCTATTTGAACAACTGCGATGATGGCTATTGATTACCCCTCATCACCGCAGTGTGAACAGACTCATCTGAGGTGTACAAAATCTCTCCCTCTCATTCTGCCCTTGGGAAATGGGAAACATTTAGTGAGAAACACTTTAATTCCCCTCTGTGCTAATGGACCGATGCAGCTCTCTGACTGTATGTGTTTTATCATCATAAAAGTTGACTTTAATAATGTAAATATATATATAACATATAGTATATGGTGAAACGTCTATGATTTATTGTATGTTTTTGTCTTAGAGGGGATATATGTAATGATATGCAATAGATAAGTTAGTGCTTACCATAAAAAATAGTAGTATTTTGATATGTTCTGAACCATACTGTACACTGTCCGAAAAAAAAAGGTACAAAACTGCACCTTTTCTGTCACTGTGGTGGTACCCTAAGGTTTCGTTACGTAGCCTACCTTTAAATGTATACTAAAAATAATACAATGTTGTACCTTTTGGGGAGCATTACTGTTCCTATTGTGTACCTTTAGAGGTATAGTTAACTGTGTTGTACCCATAATATTTAACTGGTACAAAATGGTCCCTTAAGGTACACTATAGGTTCTTAGAATATATTATTGTACCCCAAAAGGTACAACATTTCAATGCTACAAATGTGAAACTTTAAAGGGACATTCCACTTTTTTTGAAAATATGCTCATTTTCCAGCTCCCCTAGAGTTAAACATTTGAATCTTACCGTTTTGGAATCCATTCAGCTGATCTCCGCGGGTTTGGCGCTAGCACCTTTAGCACAGCCCAGGACAATCCATTGAATCTGATTAGACCATTAGCATCGCGCTAAAAAATAACCAAAGAGTTTCGATATTTTTCCTATTTAAAACTTGACTCTTCTGTAGTTAAATCGTCTACTAAGTAATACTCAAGGACTCTGCTGATGTAACATGGCTGCAGCAGGCGTAGTGATATTATGCACTGCCCGGAAATAGTCCCCTTGGTTACTTTCAATGGCAGGGGACTATTTTCGGGCAGTGCGTATAGTTATTTTTTTTGCCCGATGCTAATGGTCTAATCAGATTCAACGAATTGTGCTAAGCTATGCTTAAAAGTGCAAGCGTCAGACCCGGAAATCAGCTGAATGCATTTCAAAACAGTAAGAATCAAATGTTTAACTCTAGGGGAGCTAAAAAATTAGCATATTTAAAAAATGGAATGTCCCCCTAACGGCATTCGATACGCAAAGATTTAACCCTGGTAAGTAAAGTTAACTGGTTTGTCAGACCGAATTATTACGGGCGGTCGATCGCCAATGCTTAACCCTGTAATTAAAATTAAGCGGTTCGTCAGACCATATAAACTGAAAAGGGCAGATGATGCTCCAAACTTAATCCTTGTGTTTAGGATCAAGTGGTTCGTCAGACCAAATTAATACGATGAAAAAGGCAGACGATACACCAAACTTTACTCTATTAATAAGGAGTAAGTGGTTCGTCAGACCAAAATTAATATAAACGAAAAGGCAGACGTTGCGGCCAAACTTAACCCTATTGATTAAGAGTAAGTGGTTCGTCAGACCAAATAACTAAAACAAAAAGGCAGACGATGCGCAACTTAATCCTGGTCGTGGATTTGCGGTAACAAAGGATACACCAATATACTTGTAGTCAATAATTCAGAGAAAGGCAGAATAAATCCAAACGTAACATACGTAACATAATTTAGAAGCGAATTTCGTCCAATTCAAATACGAAACAATCAAACGAAAAACCATTGCATACCTGGTAAGGATGAAGATCTGGTTACAGATTCCTCAAAATAAAATAAAAATACATGATTATGTGCCCAGACACATCATCATGGGGTCATTTCTTACTATAGAAAATCCCCCTGAATCATTTGCAAACTTTTCTTAAATATCTAGAGAGAACAAAGCATATAGGAATTTGGTACTGATTGATTATTGTAAACTTGATTATTGTAAACTCAGATGGGAGGTGTCTATCAACATTGATTGAAGTTTGCTTAATGTATTGTTACAACATTAAATTCTGTTTGTCATATTAATAAACCCATTGTACCACTTGCATTGAAACATACCAAACAAGACCAGATTCAGATTCGTTGTGCATGTTGAATGTAGCATTTAACATACAGTTTGCTCTGAGAGAATGAGAAGAGAGGGAGACGAAAAGCGAGGTGGTCTCGGGCATAGGTGTAAATTCAACGGGAATTAAATGTTTTTAGAAAAAGGCTCCCTGTGGATTCAGTCATTTGGTGTCAGGATATGAAATTAGTCTTACATTTGTACATTTTTTGCCTTTCTGTCAAAAATAATGTAGAGTTTTCTTACAACTGGGAATGTTATATCTCCAAGTACTACACCTACTAAATTTCCAAATATGGCTGAGGTAGGAATACACAGGATTAGTCCTATTTCACTTGAATAACCTTTCCATGTCATGCCGCATTAAGCACCTGCCACTGATGCCAAATGCTGAATACGGAGAGCAGCCTGAGAGTTGGCCAAAGATCAGCCAACAATTACATGAAAAAATTTACTCATCTATGAAAAAAAATAGAATGGGGACAAACTCATACTCATAAAATTAGCTTGCTTTGTTTTCTAAAAATGGATCACAGTGTACTGTATGGTGTAAAACTTTACTTGAATACAGTAATAGTTAATAGTCTATCCACAAATGAACAAAAAGTTTCTTCTGTGGGACACAAAAGGTGCCCTTTACCCATACAGTAAAAATAAATGGCGACTTAGTCTGACATTGTGCCTTTTTAGTGAACCGCATAAGAATTAAAATAGACATTTGGGTATTAAACAACATTACACTGAGTATTATTCCTTTAAACCTGACTTATTGAATTAAAAGCTGAAAATGTGTTTACAGGGTTAACTGTGCTTTTAAGGCCTTGTAAATTGATCCAGCGAGTTTTTTGGCAAATTCCCCTTAAGCCTTGTTGTATGAATAATGAAATTCTTGAGCAGTTCTCAGGATTCATAACTTAAAAGACACAAGGCTTGCTGACATACTTCATTGGTTATGCTGTTGACGGATATGCACGTCTCTTCTATTCTGCATTAAAAATTGCAGCTGTAATCATGTTTAGAGCAGATTGAGGTCTGTTTCCCCCCTCGCCCCTACTGTCTGATCTCCAACTGTCTCACTGACTGAGCTGCACTGGAGACCAGAAGTCTAAGTACACACTTTTAAATGTCTAACTGTCCTGCCAAGAACCATTTGAGAATATTAATTATTATACACATCATTAATCTAATCGTATACTCTATATACCATATATTTTTGTAACACTTTAAAGGAGACATATCATGAAAATCTGACTTTTTTAATGTTTGAGTGCTACGGGTCCCCAATGCTTCTATCAACCTAGAAAATGTGAAAAAGATCAACCCAGTAACTTAGTTTTAGTAAACCATTCTCTGCAAGCATGTAAATAAATAGGTCATTGAAATTTGGCTCCCCTTGTGATGTCAGAAGGGGATTATCCCACTCCCTTAATCTGCACTACCCAACCACAGCACTGCCATTTAATGCTTAGATCAGCTCATTTGAATTTTAAAAGACACAAAAATGGCACATTTTTGCTCACACCTACAAAGAGGCAGTTTTAACATGCTATAATAAATTATCTATATGATATTTTGAGCCAAAACTTTACATACGTATGTTGGGGAGACCAAAGATTTATTTGACATCTTAAAAAAGTCTTGTGAAATGTCCCCTTTAAAATAGGGTTGTACAGTATTTGTTAGCAAATGCATTAGCTAATATAAACAAACAATGAGCAATAGTTGTCAGCTTTTATTAATGTTAGTTAAAGCCAATACAATAGTCTATATTACTTCATTAGGCATTAATTAATGTTAACAGATACATCATCTTTTGTTTTTTAAAAAATTATTAGTAAATTAGTTAGTTATTAGTAAATGCTGAAATTAACTTAATAAGATTAATAAATGCTGCAGAAGTATTTTTCATTGGTTACAGTAGGTAAAGCATTACCAATATCACCTTATTGTAAAATGTTACATTTTTTGTAAATATCTGCTTTTGTCTTTAAGTTTGTTACTTTATATGTACTGAATTACGGTACAAAAACATGATGACAATAATGAATCTTAAAGAGTAACTTGAATATTCTTGCTCTCCTCTTCAGTTCAAGGTAGTTATACCGTCTATGTTTTGTTTGGTTTTCTATCTGAATCCTGTTTGCAGAGGAACACATCCTCTCTGGGACAGGGAGGAGCTTTGTGGACCTTGAGCATAAACAAACACCTGCGAACGTTTATGCGTTAGCTTTTTGGAATACTTCAGGAGCAAGAGGTTATACAACGTCAGCAAGAGGAAAATTCATGTTACATTTCAGTTAAATTTACTCTTTTGGCAGACACTTTTAGTGCACTGTAAAAAAATAATATCATATCAACATATATTTCTATGTTACTTTAACTTAAAAAAACAAGTTAAAATTGCTTAAGTTCATTTGTTGTTTAAGGGGACATTTTGGAAGACTTTTTTTAAGATATGAAATAAATCTTTGGTGTCCCAGAGTATGTAATGTTTTAGCTCAAAATACCATATAGATAATTTATTATAACATGTTAAAATTGCCACTTTTAGGTGTGAGCAGTTTTTGGGTGTGTCCTTTTAAATGCAAATGAGCTGATATTTTGCACTAAATGGCAACGCTGCATTAGGATATTGCAGATTAAGAGGCAGTATTGTTATAAGATCCCCCTCTGACATCACAAGGGGAGTCAAATTTTGATGACCTATTTTTTCACATGCTTGCAGAGAATTGTTGACCAAAAGTAGCTGGGTTGTTCTTTATCACATTTAGCCCCTAGGCTCTGGAATGATTTGCCAACTGATGTCCGAGAATCTGACACAGTCGATCACTTTAAATCTAAACGTAAGACTTTTTTCTTTAACAAAGCATTCACATAATTTGTCTAGTAAATGTACTGATCTCGCAATAGTTAGCCTGTACGGAACAAAGCATTCACATAACTCATCTGGGTAATATACTAATGCCGCAATAGCTAGCCTGTCAGGAACCAAGCATATATTACAACACAACGCTGTGTGACACTTGCATTACATGCAAACAGCCCCTACGCTAATAGGATTTTGTTTCTTTCTCCCTGTCTCGTCCTCGAACCCGAGGACATTGAGACAAACAAACCCAGTTCCGGCTGCCGTGGAGGTCAACACCACTGATCTATTGGTTGTCCTTCAACGTGATGCCCAGTCGATGCCTAACCACTGACGGAACCCGTTTAATGTCCTTATCCATTTACATACCGTTTACATCCCATAGAAATACAGTCGAGATATATATTTCCCAAGGGTTTTTTCCCTCCTAGGACCTTTTGTTCCTTCCAGGCTAAAAAAAGCTGGGAGGTTTTTCTCCTAGGGGGTTTTTCAACCCCGGGGAGTCAGCCAACATTGGCTTAACTTAGCACCCTCTTGTATACGAGACATTATTAATAAGCTCGCTTGTAAAGTTTATTCATAGTCGCTGTATTTTGCTACTTTTATTGTCTGTCGATTTTTCTGTTTTTTCCCCTGCTTCTATTAATGTAAAGCTGCTTTGAAACAATTACCAATTGTGAAAAGCGCTATATAAATAAAATTTAATTGAATTTCTAGATTAATAGAAGCACGGGAGACCCAATTATAGCACTTAGACATGGAAAAAGACAGATTTTCTTGATATGTCGCCTTTAAGTTATGTCAACTTATCAAGTCAAAACTTAAAAGAGTAGGTTGAATTGACTTGCATAATGAAGCTCTTTAAACTTCATGCTGCATTTTTTTGTTGTTACAGTGTAAATAACATGGTATTAATACATTTTCTTAACAATATGTGTGTTTCCTGGGTTCAAATTCATTACTTTTTTGGACTGCTAACGCAATGCTTCTAGCAGGAGCATAACTTTTGACTTAAAATTCATGCATTTATGTTTTAAGAGAAATTGGTTGTGTGCTTAACTAGAAATATTATGTTTTTTGATTATTAGTATTATTTTGGCTTCACCCCCTTAGGGAATTCTCCAAAACAATACTATAAGTACAGTATATTAATTGCTATACGAAACTCTGTATTTTACTTCTAGTGAGGAACTCCTACCCTGAGTCTTGTTCATACAAGCCCTTTTGTTACGAAAAGCAAGCCAAGCATGCCTGTCCTTTTCCACAACCCTTGTTTACTATGAACGGGTGAACTCATGAGGTATGTTAAAAACAATTTGAGCTTGCACGGCTTTGACATTGATTTATTTGCCACTCATTTGCTGTGTAATTCAATCATGCTTTTATTGGTTTATGCACCATGGACAGTATAAAGATGATTCTGCATTCTGATGACAGGTGAGTTGTGTGTTACCAGCAGTATGAAAGTTGCATCATCAGTCTGGATGGATCACAGCTCATATCAGCAGAATGGAAAAAGTCATTCATCTGTACCTTTTCCAAAAAAGTGTTTCTCTGTGCAAAGAAGCGTCTGGTGGTGTGTAGCAAAGCAACGTTCCTTTCACTTCCTGATGATAAGGTGTGTAGGGAGGGCTGTTTATTTGACATTTCCTCTTTGCACCATTTATAAAATACACTGTCAGACCGCCGAGAAATGAAAAGTGGTCTACGACTTTTTGCTTACTTAAAAATGCTATCTTTCAAGTTTCCCTTAACTTTGTGCTTTTCAAAGTTCCTCCTTTGGTAAGCCAATAATCTAATTTCATTTTGTGCTCAAGGTTATAAAAGGGACCAACAAAATTAAACAGTGATATCAATCTATGGTCACAAATAGAGTGCACCTTACCAATAATTTTGTTTAATGGCTGATTTGTTTAGGGACTAATCTAATGTTAGTGACGTCTGCAAATGCTGAAGTCATTGTAGACATATTGGCCATTTTAATAAAACCCTGTCATATAAAACGACTGTAATATCCCAGAGTCCCAGAGAAAGAGCGCGAGGGCATAATTTTAATAAGACACTGCAGCAAACCTTTGAAATCACTCCATGTTTCATTTTTTCAATCTCTTGTCCCAGCATGGCCTCGGTCAGATACCATTTTTAAAAAAAGGTCAACAGCCAAGAAAATGACAAATCCCAGAGGACCAGAACTGCCTCTGGATAGAATTCACATCCGCCCAAGATGTTTCATATCTAACTCTCTAGATCTCCCCTGTTTCTAATTCTAAACCTTTCCTAGGAGACTGAAGTTATGATATTTATTTAACTAATCAACACATGTCTTTAGGAATTGTACGTAATACAGTATGTCTATGAAAACACACTTTTCACTGACCCTAAATTCAGTGGAGGACTGTACATAAAGTTTTATAGACCAAGACTGTTAACACGTTTTTAGTTGTTAGTTGAATGTTTAGTTTGGATGATGATCTTGCTTTACCATGAGAGAAGAGAGAGAGAGAAAGGAATTACTTTTCAGCGTATGTACTTAAGTCAGGGCAGACAGCATATTTCAATTTTGGGGAGTAAAAATAAGTTCAATGATGTAATGTTTTTAAAACTGATGCAACATTAAAAATATGTAATTTTAACAAATTCTTGGTATCAAAAACTCTGGAAGGAACTTGGATGTTATTAGCTGTTGGGTCTTTGGAGACCACAACCTATTGGATGTTTATGTTTAATATAATATCTATGTAATATGAGTTGGCTAGAGGAAAGAGAAAGACCTGAGTGAAAAATATCCCACCATGACCCTTCCAGAATTAAGCATTTCAGTGAATCTTATTTGCTCCTCTTTTTGAGCACATGTTGTGACTATACTGATCACATTCACAGACAAAGGATCATAATAGACACAGTATTTGTTTTTAAAGAGCATATTTAGGATTCACAGTGCTGCTTGTATTGTTATATTACAGAAGACCTGCTGAATGACCTGCATTTCCATAATACTATTGTAACGTGTCAAAGGGGTTTTCCTATAAGGCAGAGAGAGGTAGACTGATGCTATTATCACAGCTTTTTTTTCTTTCGGGAAAGAAATATTTAAGTAGAAATAATCCAGTATGTAAGGTAAAAATGATGACGGGCCATTGAATTATTTGAAAATAATGCACACCCAAGATGGTAATGTGCCGCGAAGCGGAGTTACACCGTGGGTGTGGATTATTTTCAAATAATTCAAAGGACCAGTGGCGGCTCGTGACTGCTCATCCGAGGGGCGCAAATTCAAATTATGTGTTTGAAGTGTCATGTGTGTTGCTGGTATTTTAAAAATATGTGTTTGTTGCGTCATGTGAACCATGTGCATCACGTGTTTTGTCAAAATAAGTGCTGCACACGCGTCAAAACCGTTTATGATAAAAGAGACGCTCACGTTCACGAAATACACGCAAGACACTCCCTTAAAAGTAAACTCTGATTACGTATCAGATTATGCGAGTATCTGGCGTCTCTTTTAACATAAACCCTTTAGACGTGTCTGCAGCAGGCACTTATTTTGACAAGACACGTGATGCACACAGGATACTTGACGCGCAGAGCACATATTTTGAAATTACGAACCACTCACATAATGGGCTACATACATGTTCGCATTGAGCGCCCTTGAAAAAATAAGTCACCGGCTGCCACTGCAAAGGACATTTCTCAACCTATAAGAATAAAGCATTCAACAGCCCCGTGGTATAACGGAGAGTAATACCTTAAAGCAGCGGTGGGAAACCCTGGTCCTGGAAGGCCAATGTCCTTCAGAGTTTGGTTCCAACCCTAATTAAACGCACCTGAAAAATCAAATGAAAGTCTTCAGGATTACTTGGAAATGAAATTCAGGTGCGTTTGATTAAGGTTGGAACTAAACCAGGATCCCAGGACCCAGGGTTCCCCACTCCTGCCTTAAAGGTATAGCAGAAGATTTTCCAGAATTTTTGAAAAGAACTACCCCTCCACTTTTAAAAAAATGCACATGCGCAACACTCTACCTGCCCTCGAGAGGGAACGCCTATTAACATGTGCATGAACGAGCCTAGTTCTTCTCTTCGCTCTGTTTACAAGTTGCTGCCGGCATGTCTCATACATTGAGATGTTTACTGTGTCTGCGTGGTTCGTGACTTGTGCCAGGGCTAGCATCGCTAATCATAGCTTACATCAGCTTTTACTAGCAGTAATTTGAAATGAATTTCTCCAAATAGCATGCCAATCTTTACCTGTCGAGTAGAAACTTTGCGACTAAGGCATCAGTGGGAAGCCCAACCTGTCCTATTAGCGCACGCCAGCTTGTGAAATATTACCCCAAAAACACTCTCGTCTTGTTTCTTTCTTCAGAGGGCTTTCTCTTCTTGTCATACAATTCGTAAACACTTTTTCTCTTGCGACCCTCAGACATTTTGGAAAAATACTGTGAAAATGCGAGCTTCAATGAATGCTGAAGCCGTAGCCCACCACACATACATACCTGAAAGTGTGCATGTGCAGAAAGCGAACCTAGGGACATACGCACATACGACGGACTTACGTCAACATATTATCAGAATGATTGACAACTGGGATGATCAATAGTCTTGGGCTGCGTTCCACTCCAGTTTTAGACACGCAGTCGTGAACTTCCCTAAACACTTCCCCTGTCGCCATTTTGAAGTGCGTTCCACTTCGTCAAGTGGACGAGAGAAGTTTGTATGGACAGACCCTCGCTCCCTCGATTTTGACCAAGGACGCGAGTCTACTTCATATGTACACTTCAGGCAGCTCCATATCCACCAATGCAACATGATTGTGACGTCACTTCAGCAACTCGCGCTTTGCACAGTTCAAATGATGGAGGGGGTGGTCTCCACTTTCCATGTGATCAAGGGCTTAGGGCGATCCATTTGAACTCACTTCAAGTGTTCTAGCAGTAGTGGGCACTCGTACAACGTAACCAATGACGTATCTCCGAGTGAACGAGACTGAGGGAAGTTAGCAAGGGAAGGTCACAAAAAACGAACTGGAATGCAGGGTTGATGTTCCACATGGAAAAAGGAAATCCTCTGCTATACCTTTAATGTTTTAATCATTTCATCATTCAAACACCAGACATTGTTACTTTGTTAGGTTTCAGAATTAAAAACTTTCTCCACAGTGCCGAAGATGGTTTTACAAGTATTTAAGACATGTTTAACAAGAAATAAGTTGGATGGGTAACATTATTAAAGGCGGAGTCCACGATGTTTGAAAGCCAATGTTGATATTTGAAATCACCTAAACAAACACGCCCCTACGCTACCCCAATAGAATCTGGACCTTCTGTTGATAGACCCGCCCCACACATACGCAACCCGGCAAGGATTTCGGTTAGTAGACACGGTTCTTACTGCTGATTGGCTATAAGTGTGTTTTGGTAGTCGTCCCGTCTCCTTTTCCAAAGCGTTTTTCAAACATCGTGGACTCCGCCTTTAATATTATACTAACTAAACTTTGCTTATCCTTGCTACTCTGCGTTTCCTTCACAGGACCTCAATTTTAGAAACGATTGGCTGATGTTTACATGTAATAAAGTCCCTTAAATGTAAGCTTTGCAAAGGCTGTTATTAAAGGAGGGGATGGTTTAAAACTGTATTGGATTTGACAGCAAACTTGTATAGTCTTGTTTCATACGCAAAAAGGTCAATTTTAAATGCACGGCAGCAAATAACAGCCTAAATGTTTTTGCCACAAAGTTTGGCACACACATTATAAACGGACCTCAGGGAAAAGTTGGACGTTAAAACGGCAAGAGTGGGTAAAAGTAAAAACAGACACTAAGAGAAGAATTAGAGGGATTTTAGAGGAAACGCAGATAACTGTGAACCATAAAGCTGACAAGAAGTGTACACTTAGTTAAAAAGCCAGGGTGATACACTAATCACTTGGACATGCTTTCTTCTTAGGGTACTTCATCAAGCTAGGGAAACTTCTGGATCAGTTGCCCATGTGAGCGTGATCTTCTCATAGGCCAGGTAATCAGAGAGAGGTGGAGAGTAATTAAAGAGTCAGATCTGTTTCCTATAAGTCCCACTCTCTGGAGCTTTGTGACATAAGCTGATGACTTCTAAATGGAGAAAACAGTTCATGTCTCAATGATGATAGATTGCATATTTCATACATGCACACTAAAACGATTCATTCTGTGCAATCATTGTTTGACTTTCATTCATTTTAGCTGTCTAATTAAGAACTGAGCTGCTCCTCACTTTCTCCTTGTAATCTGTTTAGTCTGTTTTTTACCTTGTTGCTGTGGTAGTCCAGTTTGCAGTTGTTTATACCCCAACCAAAAAAAAAAAAAAAAAAAAAAAACACTGGCCAGCATAAGCAGCCTTGGCTTTGTAAATCAAGACCAGCCTGCTCTCAAAATCAATATCTACCTAAGCCCTTTCTTTAACACGAGGCCCTTCTGTCAGTAGGAGTCTATAGCTATCAATGACACCAGCTCCAATCCTTCTCTCACTTTGTACTTTAATTCACACATTTTCTTCTCTTTTGCATCTCTGATTTTACCTGGCCTTGGCGGTAACTCACTCTCATCCCTTTTTCCTCTTCTCATGTGTCTCTTACAATCAAATTCATTATTGTTCTTTCCCTCTCGTTTTCTCTCACTGAGTCTGACTGTCTACTCTTCTCCCCATTGTCTAATCTTTATTATAACAGTTCTTCAATGCTCAGCAGACAAACAAGGCTTTTGTTTGCATATTTATCTTTCATATAGAAGAAGACTCCAGTGCAATGAAGGGAATGGTTGAGCTGCACAGGTATCATTACAAAATTGCTTAGTTTGAGAGTACTTGACCAATGGAGACCAGATTTGAAGTTATACTATAAACAGTACATTAGGTATAAAAAAGTACACATCATGTTATATGGAATATTATCAGGCATTCAGAGATGGGATCTCCCTCATTCATGTTGCTAAAAATGGGGAGAACACAACTGTCAATATGGCCGCTCTAGCAAAGAATGTTCCGCCTTTAAGTAAAATGAGCCAATCGTCAACCGTAAAACAATGACATCCTCTAAGGGAGGGGTTCTGTACAGACTCACCTGTTCTTTATGACAGTCCATCTTGATTGGAGGTGCTGCAAACATAGGCTGTTTCTCAATATGAGTTTTTCAGCGATCTTGCATCCTTGTGTTCTTGCTCTACGACGTCATCATTAACAGTCGAAGTTCAATTCCAATTCTCAAGAACACAAGTACAGAGGACACATGAAAATACCTGGATGTGTTTTTGATATTGAGGATGCATTAGGTGCAGACTTGCGCGCTGAAATCTGGGGAGGTCAGGTGACCAACAGGAAGATCGTACACATCAAGTGCGTTCTGTGTTCTCGCGACCTTCTGAGTTCGTTCTTTCAAGGTCGCCTGGCAAGACCAGTCTTCAAGAGAACGCAAGTCCGTTCTTTGCGTTCTTGGAATTGAGAAACAGCCATGGTGCTTTGGTAATACCCATGGTTTTTCTTGATGTGAATAATTACCACTGATTTTATTTACATCTCTAGGTTTGTATGGTGCTGCGTTTATCGTGATGATTTGATTAAAATGAGGTGTGGAAGGAAATGTTGTCTATTTTATAATCTTTCGGTGCAGTGTGAAAATACAGTAAATGTCCATGCATTACAGTACATCACCCTTCTCTCTTTATCTCGTTCATTTTCTCTGTGTTAATATTACTTTCCATCCCTCTGTAGTATTGTTTCCTTTAAACACCACTACTTGACTGAAACTCTAATGGCCCTTAGTACAGAGCTTCATGTCTCCCAGACCCTTCACAGAGTGAGCGATAAGTCTGCAAGGCCGTTTATATGTTGTACTAGGGAATGGTATTATTTAAAACCTAACGCAAGCTACTGAACTGTAGAAGCTTCTATCAGAATACCAAAGAACACAAAAGACGAGTTACACAATGTAAAAAGTTAATAACCTTTTGTAAGCTTTTGAATGAATCATTCTGAATATTTATAGGAGGTGGTACACATTTAAATATGTGCATTCATGTTTTAATATTCTTTTTGTCACGAATGTGTAAGAATAATGTCACTTGAAATTACAAAGATTACATATGAAAGAAATCCAAGACTAAAGGGGATTATGCCATTTTCTGTGGCCGCTCCATGCCTCTGGAACAGTCTTCTTCCTTATATTAGATCCTGTAATGTTTTAAAGGAAAATACTACAATTTTTTAATATTTAACTATGTTCTTACCTCAACTTAGACAAATTAATACATACATATCTTTACTCAATGCGTGCACTTAATCTCCGCACAGCACATTGTGAATGTGTTAGCATTTAGCCTAGCCCCATTCCTTCCCATGGCTCCAAACAGGGATGAATTTAGAAGCCACCAACCAATGTTTTCCCCATTAAAAGACTGCTTAAAAAATTGCCACGTTTTATTTTGTGTCACCATACTTTTGTGTCACATAACTACTCATGTATCAGTCCTCAAATAGGGAAAACATGGAAGTGTTTGGTGGCTTCTAAATTAACCCCTCTTTGGATCCCAACGAATGAATGGGGCTATGCTAAATGCTAACAGATTTACAACGCGCTGTACCAATATTAAGTGCACGCATTGAATAAAGATATGTATTAATTTGTCTAATTTGAGGTAAGAACATAGTAAAATATTGAAAAAGGGTGGTGTTTCCCTTTAAATCCTTGCTGAAAACACATCTCTGTTGCTTATTACTGCATGTAGGTGTGAAGTCTGAGTAGTGTCTTGCCTTAGAGACTTGCTTTGAGTTTCTTGTTCTTGCTTGATTTTCTTATTGGGTAATGCGAGAGTGGAAAGCACTTTGATCAAGTGAAGTGTTTCGTTGCAAAACGCGATCAATCAATTTTTTTACATTTTTGTCAAAACATGTTTATTATTATGTTATCATGTTATTATTTTGTTTTATGGTGCTACTTAGTTGTATTTTTTAAGTTATGAAGGTTTAAATCAAAACAAATCAGCTGCAGTTGAATTGATATTAATTGGAATGCACAACCAAAAAACAAGACTTCTGAACAATAAAAAAAATGGATTTCTCGTTTTGCAACGAAACTCTTCAAGTGTTGTTTTTAAATGTGCTATAGAAATAAATGTTGTTGTTGTTGAATAATTGACGACATGCTGGAGTCAATTATTCCCCTTATACCACAGACATTAATGGTTATTTTAAGACAATTCACAGGTTAGGTGTGTGTTTATTGAAAAATAATGCATATCCGTGAAACATTTTTCAACTAAGAGCATAAAGCATTCAATAGCCCGTAAGTTACAGCATGTTTAGCGGTGTCACTGGTATTGGCCGTGATTGGCATTTAAACAGTCAACCATTTTCATAGCACAGTAATTGGCTTATTATACACTGTTTAATTCCATTAGGCAATGACTGATTGATGAAGACTGGCCAAGCACTGAGATGTGACTGTCCTGTGTGATAGATGAAGATATGATGATGAAGAGCAGTGTTTGTGTTTTCACATTCAGACATCTATGTCAATGTCATGCTTTTAATGCTTCTCTTTAGCTTTTCCAAACTTGTCTTTACTGTGTTCATTCTGTATTTAAGGAATAAAGACAATGGGTTTTTCCTATTCAAAATATATTAAAAAGAGTCTTGCGTTACAGGAAATGCTCAAAGACGACTAAATATGTGTGAATCAACCATAGGCTAATTGTTGCTCTGCAACTTAGACAAATCTGTCTTCTATATCCCTTTCCCTCCTCCTCCTCCTCCTCCCCTTCTCCCTCTCTCATCTTTTATTCCTGTCAGGCATACTGGCAGACGGTGCATTGGTACCCCTGATACCATCCTGTGAAATGACTACGGCATCACATGTAGTCTGTGCGACAGAAAAAGAGAACAAGTAGAAAAAGGCTAGAAAGAGAGGAAGAAAAGAGTGCAGGGGATGGCTAGAAAAGGCACAGTCTCTGTCTGTCCCTCCTTCTTTCTCTCTCTCTTTCTCTGTCAGGTGCAGCTGCTGCAGTCTGGGGATTAGTCTCCATCTAGATCTCCTTGAGTCAAAGTCAATGAAGGTACCGCAGTCCTGTGCCTCTAGCAAACCTCACAGCAGCAAATGATTCAATCAACATAACAACAATCAGCATGATGAGTTACAAATGTTCTTAATGATTCCAGTTCTCACAGATCATTTTATTGTTTGCAATGTATATTTGTCATAAAATTAATAGCAAGACTTATATCACAGGACAAAGGAAGAAGAAGGAAAGATACAAAGAAATGCACATCTTTGTAAGAAACTAAGTCCTGTATGAGTGGTAAACAAGCAAGAAAATTAGGCTATCTCACCTATTTAGGGTCTGGACTGATTTCCATAATGCAAAGTGATGGCGAGACCAGCCAGGGTTGAAGGCAAATGCAGCTGGGAAGCTTTTTTGGTGTTTTTGAAACTGTAAATTGCACAGACATCCATTGTATGCCAGTGTGGTAAAAGAGGTAGGAGAGAAAAGGGAAGGATTTCCGTTCCATAAGGGCCTTGGCATTCAAGGGTTTCCCTTAGTTTTTCCTTTTTAGAGGGGAGGTCAGCTTGATAGTCTTTGCTTTTACGTAAGATGTATAGCAGTGTTACAGTGATTTTTTTATTTGTGGCATGTAGCGTATATACAAACAGACGTTGTGATTCTTGTACATGGTGTGATCATGTGGTCAAATATAGTCAACATTTGAAGTTAATCAAGTTAATCAAATAGACCCCTTCACAGTTCACGTCACAGGCGGTTCCCACTGCGCATGTCGGGGTCAGAAAAGTCATTACAGCAGATTCAGTTGTGTATTATTCGGTATCGTCAAAAATGCCTTCTTGCGTCGTGGGCTTTGAAAATCGCACCAGGTCTGCCGTTAAGTTTTTCGGGATTCCTGCAGAATCTCAAAAACAAAAAATACAACATCTGTGGCTGCAAGCAAATTAAACGTGCAGACTGGGACAATGCAAAGATCAAAGAGGCTTGTGTTTGTAGTGCTCACTTCATTTCAGGTAAGTCATCATTTTAGATTAAACTAGAAAGCCTAAATGGTATGAACAGTTTGACCCCATGCTGCGCGCTCACCCGACAGTCATTAAATGTTTACAAACCTTGAAGGGGTCTATTTGTCCTAAGACAAGAATGTGTATTCGGTATTGGTTTTAAAAAAGTTTTTGATCCACTTCAAATGTTGACTACTGTAAAACCCCAAGTTTTGCTAGCAATATGTAGCGCTAGTGGGGTAAGTTATCTTTTTACATGCTTAAATACACAAAAAGGTTAGTTTTCTTAGACAATACAACTGTGACTAGTCTACGAGTCCATAGGGTGTCATTTTTATGCTTTAAAGTGTGCTCATCAGCACCCCCTTTGCCCCCTTGATGCAGTCTCCGGCGAAGCCCGCACTGCAGCAGGCTTCGTGCACTTTACCAACCCAGAAGTCCTTGCAAAAGAGCAATCAGACCAATCTGACGACGGAAGGGAGGAGTTCACACTGACGGGCAACTTCCCTTTCTATTTCTGGTGTGACGCTCGAGTCTGTCCCAAAACACGACTCCGGTGCACCCACGTGGACTCGCATCAAGGGTCCCAAAAGTCTGCACTCTATGATGTCATCAAAGTGTGGACCACAAGTCCGGAGTGTGCCATTTGGGACAGGGCCATAGATTAAGCGAGCACGCGCAATTTAAGGCCACGAGACCGAAAGTCCACATGAAGTGCGCCATTTGGGACAAGGCCTTACAGGGCCTATGAGTCTGTAGGGTGTCCTATCCCCCCTATGCACCCTTGATGCAGTCTTGGACGAAGCCCGCACTGCTGCAGGCTTCACGCACTTCAACCCAGAAGTCCTTGCGAAAGAGCAATCAGACAACGGAAGGGAGGAGTTTACACTGATAGTCAACTTCTCTTCCTATATGGAGTCAAAGATGGAGTCAATATTAAAGGGACACTCCACTTTTTTTTAAAAATGCTAATTTTCCAGCTCCCCTAGAGTTAAACATTTGATTTTTACCGTTTTGGAATCCATTCAGCTGATCTCCGGGTCTGGCGGTACCACTTTTAGCATAGCTTAGCATAATCCATTGAATTGTTAATGTAGGGGAGCTGGAAAATGAGCATATTTTTTTAAAAAGTGGAGTGTCCCATTAAGACCAAATTCATCAAATGCAAAAGTGGTTTGAATACATCTTGTAACTTCTAAAAGCATTTATTGGGTATAAAACTGTTGCCCTTTACACTCTCAAAGAAATATTGGGTTGCTTTAAGCTATGGTTGGGTCAAATATAGGACAAAACCAGCTGTTGTCTTTAAGTTAACCTATGTTGAGTTGGTTCAACCTAAAATGCAGGGTTGTTTTAACCCATGGTTTGGTCAAATAAGGACATTTTCTAGGTTATTTAAGACCAACAGCTGGGTTTGTCTATATTTCACCCAACAATGGTTTGAAACAACCCAGCATTTTTACAGTGCATTATCTGAATCCATGACATGACATAAAGGTTGAAGCTGGTTCTGCATTAGTGGAAAAAGTGTCTAAATCATGGTCTAAACGTAGCTCCTGTACTTGAGTGGTAGCTGATTATTATGACCTGGATAGATGAAAAGACCTGGGCCATTTTGTGATAAATTTAGGCACGAGCACATTGTGTTAAGCGGTCAGGGATTTAAAGTAGGGTATCCACAGTATTCTTTAACAGGGCATTGTTAAAACACAGCAGTACTCCGCAGAATCATAACTATAAGAATGATGCCTTTGTGCTTTAAATAAATATTATGTTTTACCCAAAGAACACACATATAAAAATGCACTGTAACTTGAATGCATGAAATGTTGCATTGGATAAAAGTATCTGCCAAATGCATGTATGCTAAACGTCAGTAACTGTATAATGACACTTCACCTGAGGGCTTAAAGGGCAAGTCAAATGGGGTTGCCTTTTGCTTTGTGATACCAGCTTTGACTTATTAACTCTTTGACTCATTAACTAATTTTTCCAAATAGGCCTATCAGTTCTGCAGGGAATGATGATGTATTCTCGTATTAACGTGAGTTAAGCCGTGTATATTTTCTATATATAGGCTTAGTGAAGGAGCTAAAGAGAAACTATGAGCCAGGAAAGAACTGGAGCACCTTGTTCTAAATCTATCTCAACCCTCTATGCAGTACGTTGCAGCAATAATGTTTTTTTTCCAGGGCAATGTTTTAAAATGCTTTAAGATTTAATTATTTTATTGTATTAAGATTTTAATGTAGGAAAAAATCTGATATCTGCTTAAAAAAGTGTTCTAGTACTCTGTATTCACTCGTGCATTTTAGTACATTTAACAGCTGTTTAAGTAGTACACTAACAGTTTGATGTCTGATTCATGTCTATATCTTCCAATATAATGGCAAGTTAATGGTTAATGTCTCCCAGATCCAAGTAGTACTTGATACAAGTGTAACCGTTAAACTCACGAGCTCGAGAATGACGCGCTCTGGGGAACTCGCTCTCACCTCCTGAGCTCCCTTCATCCACGGCACGCGGCTTACCATTTCATTCACCTGCCGTGGAAATACATTCGTCGCAGTTCTGTAAAACGACAGCGTTTCTTTATATATTTATATGTTAAACGCAAACCTCTTTTCTCTTCCTTCAGGTAACGCTAGCCAATAAGAGCTTGCGAACGGCGCTCGAACACGAGAGCTCACGGAAAAAGAGGCGGGAACCTCGCGCACCTTCAGAGGACGCGGAGCGCGCGCGCAGACGGGCGCATTCACATCGTTCAAGCTCACAGAGAACAGCCTCTCACAGCCAGGACTCGAGGAGGTACACGGGCTCAAACCGGCGGCTTGCAGAGGGGGCAGGTGGACGTCTGCGCAGACTACCACCTCCGCTTGGCGGTCTGAAAGCACCTCGGTGGAAGTTGGTTCACTTCTCACAGCCCGTCCGTCATCATTGCTGATAAATACATGCCGTGCGAGTGCTCGTAGTAAACAGTTCCTCAAGATGGAAAACGCCCACACTAAATCCGCATCTGAAGTTTTAGCGAACTTCAATGTGAACGAAAACACTGGACTCACTCTGGAACAAGTGAAAATCAATTGGGACAAATATGGACCCAACGGTGAGTACAACTCAGAAACGCGCGTGTGCTTGCCCACCGGTCTTTGCAAGTAGATTTGTTAGGTGAGGGAAACGCAGTGCTCGTGCCGGTGAAGTTGTTAAACGCAGAACTTGACGCATTTCCTTTAAAGTTGTGCATTGTGGTCGCTGTAATCTCTACTGTCATAAGAAACAAGTCAGGAGAGTAAGATTAAGATGTCTATGAACAGTAAAAAAAATATTGCTGGTTCGATGCATGGGTCGAGCTCGCATCATAACTTTACTAAACCAGAAAAACCTTGCTTATATATATTATGTCTTAGATATATTAAAACAGTAATGGTGACCGCCACAATTAGATATGTCGTATTTTTAGTCTTGGTGACTGTGTATGTTTGTGATGAGTTTCTTTTACGTAAGTAACTGTCAAATTAGTGCTGAAATCATCTATCAGATAAACTGCAGGGGTCGTTAAGCTCTGCTCCTTTTTATGACATGGTGGGGCATAATGGCTGTTGAGAACACCATTTTCCATTCATCCTCTTTTATGACCCTTAGTTTGAATTTAGTCAAATTAAAAGAAATTTGCCCTCTGCAAGGTCCCTGGCTGCCTCACAGAGTGGTGATATAATATTATGCAGGACAGAGATGCATGTGTCTGTATACCGCAGAATTTCTCCCACGCTCAATCAGCTGTTGAACCTTTTGGCTTAAAGGCGTACAGTGGTCAATACATTTTACATGTACATGCCTTTTAAATGGAAACATTGTTTAAAGAGATAAAGAGCTAGATAATGCACTGTTGAGTAGTGTTATAGAACTTGAGAAACCAGTTTTCTACTTCCTCACTGAGACAAAATGTGCATAGAGAAACAGTGCGCTTCAAGTTACATTACCCTACTACAATTTGTTTCAGAGAATGTGCAAAACAGCTTGATTTCCCCCCTACATCAATGTGGACAGTACGGGAGACTTGCGTTTAGGAGTACAGGAGATTTTGAGTTGCTTAATAAAATAGTAGCAGCAGAGTCCAACAATCTGTGTGTCTACTTAAATTACAATATTAATTTTGCATTTTTTTCTTATAAAGTGACACCATGAGCTTAGTTGTGATTAAAGAGTGCTTCAGTAAAAGTCACAGTGACATGGGCTGCAGAAGTACAATTTATTACATATTGAACAAGTTTGCAGACATTTGCTCAGGATGCAAATGTGACTGCCCTGTCCCGAGGACTGTATGTGTACAGCTTTGTGTGTTAGATAATAGAGTCCCCTTTGCATTGACCTCAATGTAGATTCTTCTGCTGCATAAGCACAACTATCTTGTGACTTTCCGTTTGGGTCCATAAAAGCGTCACACTCATTAACTTATTAAATACATACTCAGCAACGCTCAACTTTAACTTGACTTTTTTGCTGTGCAGGACCAATCTCATTAACCCTAATATAACCTAATTAAATGTAGTTTACAGAAGGTTCCTTCTGAGGAGAGCAGGCAATGCTGTTTGTAGATCAGCTCATATTGCGGTTTGTATTTGATGTATCTGCCGTTATCCTGCATAGATGTACTTTATTGAGCTCTGCAGAAAACAAATACAGAAACATTAAACATGAATAACACAAAGTACTGTGTATTATTATAAAATGTATAGTCGAGTGTTGTGGTTTGTGCCTGGATCTGTTTTGTAAAGTGATTTTGTACAGGATCTCTTTGTTGCACATTGTTTCATGTACTCCGAGGCCAACAGTTACTTAATGGAAAATGTAACATCTTGTTGTAGATGGTGGCTCTTTCGTTTTGATGTGTCAACTTCCTGGTTGACATGCCGCAGGGAATACCCTTTTCTTTATGACCATATTACACTCCTTGGTGTGGAACATTACAACGCATTAACCTAGTGCATTTGTTAGTGTACGTCTACTTTAACTTCTAAAAACTTTTTTGGGCTTAGTTGTGCTATCTTTAGTTGATATAACAGTGATAGGTGGTGCGTGATGCATTTTTACAGTTGCTTTTTTAAATAATAACTAATTTGCATGTGCTCTCTGAGGCATTGTTTCTCAATTTGTTGCACTGCCTTGTTTATGTGCATTTTGTGTGTGTGACACTGTTTTTGTCCTATGCCTGTTTATTTGTTTTGTGTGGGTGTGAAATGCTTCAAACCCTTTAGAGATTATTCTTTGACATGCAGGGACATTGTTAATGCAGGCGGGCGGGAGGTTTTGTTTACCATTAAGCCATTAATCATTATTGTATATTAGCTCCCACGTTTTATTTTTCAAAGGTGATTTTGGCACAGACTTTTCGATCAAAAATTCGACATGGGCATTAAGTATTAGTCTCATCCTTTTTTCTCTTCTCTGGGAAATCCATTGTATTTTATATTATATACATTATATTTTTTAAGATAATAGCAACCATAATTAAGATATTGCAAATTTGCAATCTTTGAAATATAAACTAGTACCCTCACCCTGAGGACTTGAGCCCTTGCATACAGTGCAGGTGATGCAAATTTCTTCATAAGAGTAGAACGACGCACTGTACCCACTACCCACACCGCTGGATTTTTGTTACCATTTGAACTTTACACACACAGGCCGCATGCGTGTACAGGAGTATGGCCCTGTCCCAAATGACGCACTCCGCACTTGTGGACTTTCTAAGACTCCACACTTTGATGACATCATGTATTGCAGACCTTAGGGACCCTTGACGCGAGTACATGTGTGAACTTCTCCCATCCATCGTCTGATTTGTCTGATTGCTCTTTTGCAAGGACTTCTGGGTTGGTAAAGTGCGTGAAGCCTGCAGCAGTGCGTGCTTTGATGAAGACTGCATCGGGGTGCAAAGGGGGCGCTGGAGAGCACACTTCGAAGCATAAAAATTACAGATGTGACAACCTACGGACTAGTAGACTAAGCGAGCACACACAATTTAAGTCCAAGAGACCGAAAGTCCACATGAAGTCCGCCATTTGGGACAGGGACTATGTAGGCCAGGAGGTGATTGCAGTTTGTCACAATGCGCATGCATCTGACCTCTATGTACACGTACAAGTCAAATAAACTAAGCTTTGCAAGGCTGTGCGAACAAAATTGAACTGATATCCAGGCTTTTGGCCTATACTAATAACAAGACAAATGACTCTTCAAGAAAATGATGTAACAACAACATACATGTTTTAAATTCTTTATGGCAAAAATAAACTTTTAATGCATTTGTCTCACCTCTCTGCTATCTGCATCCAGTTATTGCAAACCATTGCGATATTTGTATTGCAATATGCACGTTTGCGATATATTCGTTGTGGTGTTTTTCACAGTGCACACTGCACAGTACCTAGTACCACCCCGGTTGAGGTTTCAAGTGAGCCGTACTGGTAACAGGCCGTACTATCCAGTGAAGCGCCATTTATTTACGTTGACTCAGTGTCATCTAAAAAATGACATAGAAAAGACGAGATTTGTAAGTTAAGAAACTTATGTCATTGCATAGTCAGCATTGATTTCTTCAGTCACCTTTGAGATATGGTCACCAGTCCACTGCCAAAGGCAATATCTTAAAAGGAGGCCATTAGTACTCATTAAAAGACAAAATTTAGCATGGTAAACACTAAGTAGCACAAACAGTCAGTACAATGAGGTCATTCGCATCACATTGTTCATCTCAGAAGACCAATGGTTACATGCTACTGTAATTGTGGTAAGTTGTTGCTGTTATCTGTCTGCCGTCTGTTTGGTTAGCTAATATGTCCTTGAGAAAGGTAGATGAGGTCCACATTTGCATGAATGAAAAGTCAGTGACCGTGCAATGTTTGTAATGAGATGTCTTCAAAATTCATCTTAATGGATCAACACATCTTTTCGTCCTCTGCTGGAGCAGGCTTGCCATATTGACCTGCAAATTGTGTAACTTGTACAGATCTGTTGCTGTTTGTGTGTGTGCGCACGTTGCAGCTTTCTTACTTACAGCTGTGATCTAAGGACTCTGTAGAGGATGTTTGGTTTTTCAATCTTTGTGGTGCAGAGTTTTGCGCGCCTTGCTAAAGAGTGCTCTCGTGTGTGACTGTGCACATGCGTGTTTGTTAAACCTAACTGCCAGTTAACATAACAGAGGGGAAGATGACTGCTACTGAACATAGTAGTAGACACTGCTGGCTGCCATGTGCTTACTGGACACACACTCGCCGACTTAAGGCCTGTCACAGGGAACCTATATTTCTTTCTGTGTCACTGCTATACATCTAATAACTCTCTTTTTGACTTGTCTTTTATCTTTATCTTTCTCACTTTCTCCCACACACACCCACTCTTCTTTCTCTCACTTATGTTCTCTGATGCTCTCAATCTCTTATTTGAGATAAACACAGTGGACACTTTCTGAGAGAGCTACATTTGGTATGTCAAATAATATGTGCAAAACTTCTTATATGCAGACTTATGCTTGTATTCTTTTGTTTTTTCTCATCAAGTCCCATATTACAAAAGACAAAAAAAACGAAAATGTCACATTGCTCATGCAACAGCTCTCCAAGCCCACCGAGAGCTAAGCTGTCAGCTTATTTCAAGATGTTATTTCAAGCGTGTTAGTTTGGTTTTCATTCTTTAATATGCCACAGTCTTTTCAATGGCTGGATCAGCTATGAGCAGTTTAAACCTGCAGGGACGACTCTTTCTCAGTTCCCTAATCAGGATGTGCATGAAAACAAGCAAAGAGTTTCCAAATTCTGTAGCTCTTACATAACCGCATGTCACTTTTAGCATGTTTGGAAAAAAATCATCCCATCTCATTATGTGCTGAGAAGGAACTTGTACGTCAACGGTTAAGTTTACATTTCATTGAGGAATTATTTCAACATCCACTTTCTGTAGGCCAAATGTATTAGTATAACCACAATAAAATACCATAAGCTAGTGCAAACCGCAGAAAGCGCCTCTTGCGCTCTACAAGTGGTGCATTTACCACTGCTTCTCCAATGCTTACATCTTAAGGCATATTTAATGCTGCAGCTGTTTAAATTATGGTAAAACTAGACCACATAGATGCTGCTTATTTTTTTACAGAAAATGCATTCAAATTTGCATTGAAATCTGCAACTGTGAAATTGTGAGGTGTTTAAGCATCATATTGCATTACTGCATCATCAGCACACAGGAATTTGTACATAGTGGCCACGCAACATATATTCCCTTTTTTTAAATATAGCATTTCTGCTATATTCATTTTGCTGTGGCACGGCGGCACACCAGAAGTCCTCCCTGCCACGGCTAAGCTAGGGGTGCTTAACTATTCTTGCACTGCTGGTGGCAGATTTTACACACACTTTTAACCATGGCGAGAAACCACAGCTTCTAAGTAATGCAGCGTTTCCCTATTCATTTCTAATTTGTGCCAACAGTGTTTGCAGCTCTTTCACTAGACTTTTGTATAGAAGAGGCACTTAAGAACCTAGCATCTTTTTCAATACACCTTATAGCTTTTATTTAATGAGGAAATGTCGCTAGTACTACCCTGTGAGCTGAGGACGCGAGGTCTCGCTCTCCCGGTGCAGGGATCGTCTACGTGATAACGTCACAGATATGTTAATTAGTGTTTGACGTCATCCAGTGCCACAGTTCCACAAAATCCTAGCGGAAACACTATATATTACTATGATAAAGAAATGCTTTTTCGTGCATGATTGTTCAAGTGATGAGTCTACAGTGTTATCATTAGCACATCATATACAGTAGCGTTTTTGTGTATGTGTGATCTAACTTGTCACTCAGCCCTCATTCTCACCTCCCACTTCAGCTGCCTGCATCACCTCCTTGTGGCTAACCGTTTGGTTAGCTCAGTCTAACTCTGTCTTCTGTCACATGGTTTTGTCTTTCAGATCAGGCTGAATGTGTTTTGTTGCTTTGATGTGATCAGACTTTAAGTTAAAGCTATATTAAACTTAAAGTAAATAATCTTTGTTCCCCAAGAGTGAGCATAGATTTATGTTGTGTGTGTATGTTGCAGATTGAAGATCTGATGTCTTTTATTAGTATGTGATGTATGAAGCTGTACACTGTCAGTGGAAACTACACGAGCTTCCCCCTTTAGAGAGAAGCAATCAAGCAACGGTGTTATGCAACACAACAGACAAACAAAAACCATGCTTAACGTTTAAAAACCAACTTGTCAAAATTGGTAGTTGCATAAATTACTTGAAATATTACACATATACACATAGGGCACATATTAAGGGTTGGCTTTGATGGCTTTTGGTATGTTTATTAACATTATTATACTGTATCTGTGTCATTTATTACATTTCTAAGAACTATAAACTCAGACCCTGTTTACATTAATGCGTTTACGTTTTAAAACGCATTACTTTTGCCATGTTTACGTCTTTATCCAGACTACATTAAAAGGAACACTGTGCATCTCATTGATGCGTAACAAACCGCAGCATTGAAAACAATTGCTAAAACATGTAGTGTTATCGTTTGCAATAATATCGTTCTTTTAACGATGTACAAAATCATATTATCACGTATATTATTTGCTTCAAAAACCAGTGTTCAGTGCCCAGAAATAAATACATTTGCATGGTCATTCAGAGCATGATGTAGCAGCACATTTGATTCCGGAGTGAGCAATCTTAGGTATGCGTGTATGTTAGTCAGTTATCGTTATCCAGATATAATTTTTTGCCAATATCGCACACCCCTAAGCTGCATACATGCGCTAAAGATAAGCTATTATTAGAGTAATAAGTTATTTTACACCTTTATGCGCAGTCAGTGTGTGTGAATAGTCATGTTTCATGTGTTTATGGTTGTGTGGGCGAAGATACAGTATTTTTTGAAATGCCAGTATAGACGAGGATCGTTTTCATTTTAAAATGTTTTAAAACACGAATGCTCTAATGTAAACACCACCTCAAAGGCAGGAACAATAAAGGATAATGCTAATGATTGACATCTAAATCAAGGGATGATCACAAATACATTGAATTGTAAAGATAAAGTACCAAAAAGTCATATATTTTGACTCCCAAGTTGATATAGTATTTTCAGGGCACCTTAAAGTTTACACGATGCTCTTCTTGCTTACTATTCGGTATTGTTTTTTTTTTCTTACGTTTCTTTTGTGCTTTACATTAGTTCCTGTATGTCAGAGATGATAATACACATGATATTGTATATTTACAATAATCTCCTGTTGCACTTAAATTAAATTAAATTAAATTAGCTCTCAAACTGTCCTTGCACTTTTGTTTCCATGATGGCTATCAGAAGCAGAAGTCAACAACACTTTCACAACTATAATAGTATTTCAAGTTATTTTGAGAAGTTGAAGGAGGCTTGTTACTGCTAATGGCTGCTGTGTACATGACACAGGGAATTGTTTACTGCCTTTAACATTAAACACATGAAATCATGGTCTTGTGAGATATATTGGTATTGGCACTCTACATTTGAACTACAGTTATAATTAGTTCCAGTGTTCATCAGGAGTAGGATTTCTGTTACGTAATATGTTTTTGTGTGAACGTGTCATTGATGCTCTTTATTCCCAATGAGATGCTGTTTTCAGTCGTGTCATTGAGCCAAGTAGTGGTCATAGCAACTACTCTTAAAACTTGTTTTCATGGTTGAGACCAACAGAACAAGAAGGTATGAATCTTTAATTTCAATTTCATAATAGTCATTCAGTTTTCCCTCTGCTGCAGTTTCATGACCTGATTAGCCATCCCTGGAGTTTTTTGTGTATTACATTATAAAAGGAGTATACTGTTGGTCTAAATATGTCTGCTTTATGGACCCTAAAGAGCTCATTATAGTTGTGCGTACGTCCTACAGCAGTGGTCTTCACTATTTTTTTCATGAGAGCCACACTGATAGGTCAGGGTCAATAGGAGAGCCGCCTTTACCGCAAAGTATCAAAAGTTACATCCATTCATAAATAGCATGTCTGCTTATCAATTTGTCAATCTGTTGCAATGCAATAAATACAAGGGCAAATCATTCTTTATCATTTACCAGTCAAATTTGTAACTGAGACAATATGATTTCCCTTAATGACAGTTCAATGTTACCTATTTTTGATAACTGACCAGCACAGATATAAATTATAACAATTGTCTAATATTAAGTCTGATAAAAGACACACACATTTATCCAAATAAAATAAATTGCTCTACATATAAAAAAAATAAATACATATGTATCAAAATTAAATGAAATCTGTATTATATACAGTAGGATTGCAGAACTTGCCATCAACGTGTATTTTAAGATGTGTTTGTGAGAGAGAGATAAGGTTACATGTTCAGTACTACATGGCAATAATAATGAAATACATCTCTCGTTCTTTCATTAATTTCAGGAAGCCTTTAGTCTACTTTCCTTAGTTTCAGGTAAGCTAAAGCTTCTGATTGAAAAGCAGTTGGGAAGTTTTTAAATAAATCAATTAATAATTTAACACGAATTTGGCTATATTCAAGAAACCTGCGTTATTTACCGCATTTATCGGATCTTGCTCTGCGTGCACCGCTCATCAAAGTGAATGATATCAGAGAAGCGTGAGAAAAACTCGAGACAGCTAAACTGGACAACTCGACAGATAACATCCCTGCGCTTCGTCCAATAATTGTATATAGCAGGAAAAGTTATCAGTCTCTTAAAAAGACACGAAAGACAAACTGACTGAAATGCATGTATCTCACAGTGAAAGCGTGAGAGCCCTGCGAATGTACTATTGTTTCTCAGCGATTAACTTGTCCTGTGCCAACACCTTAACGTCCTGCGCACAGATTTAGAAATACTTTCTCACAAAAGACATGTTTGCGAATGATTAAAGATGTAGTCTGTGCACGCGGGTGCACTTCCAGAAAAAATGTCCGGAAAAAAAAACGTATCTACGTTCATCTTGATCTAATAGGTATGGTTTTCTAACAAAGTTAGCATCCGGAGCAGAAAATCAATGTTCATATCACTGTATTATTTACTGCCATGCGAGCCACAAATTAAAGCTTGCCGAGCCGCGCAATGAAGAACACTGTCGTACAGCGTAGCCACTATGGTTGGATATGTGTCGGTTTTCATATACAGCGGGGAAAAGAAGTATTTGACACATCAGCATTTTTATTAGTAAGTATTAAATAAAGTGTGTTCAATACTTATTCCCTGTGTCATTTCACTTTATTTATTATGACTTAACTTGTATACTTAAATGTTCTGATTTCTTTGTATGAATTCAATATTTGGAAATTTTGTGCCAATAGCCCACTTAGAAATCCCCTTACTGATAAAAATGCTGATGTGTCAAATACTTATTTTCCCCTCTGTATACTTCTGCGTCGTCATCTGCGTCGACGTGCAAACACATGCAGACCGCTGGTAACCACAGTAACAGCGCGACGGTCAATGAAGTAGCAGCTTGTCCAGTTTAACTCACAAACAAAGAAGAAAAAGCAGCTTATTGTCTATGTTTTCAGAAGACCAGCAGTGATAGAAGTAAATAAACAGTGACTTTTGTCACTGCTTTGTTTAAAAATTTGATGAGATGCACATCAGGCTACGCAGAGGCTACGGATAACCTACGGCGTATACGTTATGCACGACAATAAATTGGACTTAAGAAACAACCTGCATGCTCTTGTTAGACTGTAGGAGGAGCACAAGCCAGGGACCAAAACATCATAGGGTGTTTTCACACCTGAGCCTTTGTTGCTGGGGCCTGATGCGTTTTCTCCCTTGGTTCGGTTAGTTTGGGCATATGTGAACACGGCAATCCCGCTTGAATCAATCGGCCAGCTTACAAACAAACTCTGGAGCAGTTCGCTATAAGTGCAAAAGCAATCCGACCCAACAGACCAACTAACTATATTGCTTTATTAACCATGAACTTACCTGATAGCACTTTGGTGACGAATTCTGATGAGCACGTCAATGCCATTCAAAACCAAGGCGCACCTGTTCTACATGAAAATGTTTTCTAATCTCTTCTCTGCAATAGGTACATGGGAAGAATGTTGTCCCGCCTAAATTTTGATTTCTGCTCAAAATAATAAAGTCATTTAACCGCAGTTACCAAAAAAGCCACAATAATCCATCCCGACAGACAACTTTTGCGGAATCACGAAAAATAAACAGATGCACTTTGACTAATTTAAGAGAGTTAACACGCATGTGACTTGTATTAACAAAGTCTGAACTGTTGGAAATATTGCCTTGTGGATGCGAACCGAATGATATTGCAACACTGAAAACACCCAAAGTGTCATTTTTAATGACAGCTTTTGGCTGGGGATAGTAAGCAACAATGTAAGAACCACCCAGGACACCCTAGAAACTACCCATGAAACCCTGTATCAACCACATAACAATTAGCCAAAGCACTCATAACTCTATAGTAACCACATATGGTAATGTACTGTAGCAGTGCCCTAGAAACTTCACACAGGGTCAGGTTTTGCACAGTTAACGTTTATATGTGCTCATGTGTGACCCTGTCTGTGAAATTAAGGCTAAAGTTTCATCTAAGACAACATGGATTTGTATTTACATTGAAGTTCAATGTAAAGACTTCCTAAAGTACTGTCTCTGTGGATTTGATCCATTTGCATTTTATTAGGTCAGTTAAAGGTGAAACATACAGTGTACTTGTGTGTTTGTTATTGGCCAATATTATACTTGCCTGCACATGCAACTTTGGTCATGTTAGCAGAAAGTTGTTTCAGTGAAAAAGAAAGTTTTACATTTTACTTTACATTTACAGACAAATCATGCGCAGTTAGGCCAGGAAAAACTGTAAAGCTCAGCTGGACCATAGTATGACTACATCCTGTTGTGTGCCATCATGCGTCTGCTTTACAGCACTGGTCAGAAACTTCCTCCTTCTGTACCTACCCGGGTACAGATGTTATTGGCTGCGTGTTTCTGGCAACTGTTTCCAGGAAGGGTTTCCCCTCTCCCACTGACTGGTGTGTAAACAGACTGCCACTTGTTTTCATTTGCTGTGTGGATGTAGAGAGAGTGAAAGAGAGAAAGAGAAAGCATGTCCTAAACTAGATTGGAAAGTAGAGAAAGACTCATTTAAAAGCTGGGAAACAAAAGTGAGTTTGTGTATGTGTGAGAGAGAGTTTATGTGTTAGGGTAGATTAAAGTCACAATGTTGGAATGTGCCTGCACCAGACGAGCAGACACGGCCCAAATGACTTTGAGGGAATCCTTGGCACACCCTGACTGGGGAACCCTTTCATCCTTCTTCTGTCTATCTATCCCTTTCTCTGTCTCTCCAACCCTTTTTCTGACTCTATTTATCAAGACAGGTCAATGGTGTCAGAGTACCTGGGAGAATAGCATTATTGTAATTTCAGCCAGGTTGTATGTCTGGGATCATGATTATGCCACACAATACAACACTGGACACAGTAAATAATTGCATTATAATATGCATAAAACATAATCTTAAATAGATTGGAAAGATGTAATAATTGTTAATATCAAGTCAAGTCAAAATTTATTTATATAGCACCATTTATACAGGCAAGCTGACCAATGTGCTTTACAAAACAATAAAATATCACACAAAAAATTTTACAAAGGAAAATTAAGAGACAGGTTACAAATTATTAAAAGCAACTGAATAAAAATATGTTTTCAGGTGTGATTTAAAAACTGAAAGGGTAGATGCAGAACGTATGTGGTTAGGCAGACTATTCTATAATGTCGGGCCCGCATTGGCAAAGGCATGGTGACCTTAAAAGTATAGTTAAAAGTTGCTGTGTACCTGACCTAAGATCTCTGGGAGGATTGTACTGCTCTAAAAGCTCAGATAGATAAAGGGGGGCTAAATTATTTAGACACTTAAAAACAAATAAAAGATCTTTAAAATCAACTCTAAAACGGACCGGCAGCCAGTGAGGGGGTGCTAAAATCGGAGTAATATGTTCATGTTTGCGAGTTCCATAATATAAGGAATTGCAATAGTCCAATCTAGATGATAAGAATGCGTGTATCACCCATTCAAAAGCTTGAACTAAACTATGAATTAAACTGAGAACTAAACATTTTAGAGAGATTAACCCAAGACTCCATAAAGTGCAATAAGTGCAGACAACACACAATTAGGCCAATAGTTAAAGAGAATTAGTGCTCTAATTCCACCAGTAATATCCCCAACTCATATGGATATTCATCCATTTAATTTTAAGTCCAATGCCATCTTGGTCATTCCCCAAGGAAATCTCTTCAAGACATTCCCCTTTGTCAGTTATCTGAGGTCAGTTTCTCTTATGATGGCATAAATAAAACAGACAAAATAAGGTCAAGGCAAAGTGGTTCTCAATCAGCAGAAACCCCCAACTAGAACAGTGATTGCCCTGGCACATCTGGAGAGAAGTGGAAACTAAGGCCCATTTCTTCCCCTGCCTTGCCATCCATAACAGATGATTTCGCACTAAACTTACATAATATCATGTTAAGTTATATCTGAACCCACTGGCACATTGGGTTCAGAATTCTAATTGGAGAAGGACCTGCAGACGAGTTTCGATCTTTCAAAGCTGTAAACACTGCCTTGGGCTCTTGAACTCTTGAACTTGTAGGAGCTGACTAGCCAGTGCAGCTTCTGACTCAGATAATCTGTTTTTCATTTAAGTTTACTGAGGTCTTAAGCTTTTTTATATAAAAAAGCGGCAACAGCAAAAACAAACGCTTTTGTGGCCAAACTTAGCTTCCAGTAGACTTCTGCAAAGAATCGATAGCAACCGAGT
Organism: Misgurnus anguillicaudatus; assembly: GCF_027580225.2. Taxonomy (NCBI): domain Eukaryota; kingdom Metazoa; phylum Chordata; class Actinopteri; order Cypriniformes; family Cobitidae; genus Misgurnus; species Misgurnus anguillicaudatus. The sequence goes on along the minus strand of NC_073358.2, from coordinate 32,984,457 downwards.
CCCTCTAGAGTAGATTATTTTTAATAACAAGCAAAATAAATAACCAGTACAGGGTTTCCCGCAGAAAATTAGGGCGTTTTCACATCTGTAATTCGGTTCATTTGGTCCGGACCAAAAGCAAAAAATTTTACATTGTAACTTTTTTAGCAGATTTGGTTCCATTTCACACCACACTGATTGCTCTGATCCGCACCAATTGAAACGAACCAAAATTCTGTCATGTGATAAGATCAACATCACTCATTGGCCACATGTATTGGAACATATTTCCTAAACGGCTTCGCGATTGGTCAGAATCAACATGCGGCAAATTCCAACGGAACCCCCGGAAGTAAACAAAAGAAGGATAATACAGCAGACACCATGGACAGACGGCTGCGCGCTGTAATTATTCTCCGTGGTTGTTATACATAGTTTGTATATAGAACTCTAGACAAACTGTTCATTTTCAGAATGAATCGCGGATGCGGCTTGAAAACAGCGGTTTAATGCACTACAAACGGTGAAGACAAAAAATTTTCGAGGCTCCGCCCACACCTCCTTGCAACTCCAGGTATGTCCGCGTTTTGTCATTGTGCTAATATTGCTAATAGAAACGGTCAACAAACACTTCCTCATTTGATAATGCACTGCGCAGTTGACTACGGCAGCTGGTTTAGTCCAAAATGCGTAGTACTTTTGCAGTTAGGTCGGTTCGATCTCGGATCGTGTTCTCACCACAAACGAACCGCTCTAGAATTCGTTTGAAAGCGTACCGACACCACCTCTGCAAGCTGGTCTCGGCCCGCTTGTTTGGTCCGCTTTTGGTGCGCACCAGAGTTCGATTGCTGCATTCTCACCTGCCCAAACGAACTGCACCAACTGAGCAATCGAACTCTGGTACGATTCAATCGAACTAAACAAGGCAGGTGTGAAAACCCCCTTAAGTAGTTAAGGTGGTAGGGTTGGGCAGGGGGGCGTGGCAATCAAAGGGGTGGGGAGTACGCGTCATGATGAAAATGAAAATATTTTTATTTTAACACTCAAATAAAACTTAATTTTGAAGAAACTATGACAGAAAATAAACCCATACTAGATTATTAATGAATTAAATGTTTTTATCAGATACCGGAATAGCTGTGTGATGAAGCGAAACTAAAGGGTTAATAAACATAAACTGAAGCAGATGTTGTTAAACTATAATAGATAGCGCGAAGATTGTAAAAACTGATTATTTCCCCCTGTTAATTGCATTATCTTAAAGGAGTGTAACTACTGTAGCATGTAAATAATGCACATAAATAACGTGAGCAAGAGGGCTCAACAATTATATCGAATCAACAGGCACGTGCAACCTAGCTAGCAAGTTGCTCAGACAAAATCACCAGTTAACTTTAAATATGCAAGAACTATAGACTAATACAATAACAGGCTTAAAATAAACCCAAAACATAAGTCCACTTACAGTTCTCAAAGACACACGTTTTATCAACTGGCTATTCTCCAGACAGTGACCATTTCGGCCTTGTGGCGTGTGTGCATGCTCGTGCTATTCTCCAAGATGTTTTATAACTGGCTAGTTATCCTCCAGACAGTGACGGACCACGTCTGTCTCTCATTTGGCCGTGTGGCGCGCGTGCCCGCTCGCGGTGTGAAGCGCGGCCGCGCTATTTTCCAAGATGCACTTGACGGCCTTTTGTGCAGCCAGGTTTTTTTGGACGACATAGTTAAGGTGGTAGGGTTTACCAGCTTAGGGGGGCCACTTGAACTGCAAAGTGCTGCGGGAAACCCTGCAGGAAATTGCATAGTTCAAAATCATAGCTAGAGGTATCTACCATTACAATGAGCTTTACTTTGTAAAATAAATGTACACCAAGTGAGCTACAGATTCTTAAATTCTTGCCTGGCTGCCAAATCCGCACAGCGGTCAGTGATCCATGCTTACTGTCTCCCTTCGTCTTTTGAAAACCACTTTTATTTTCGCTAGCCAGTCCGATAAACAAGCAGAGGGCAAAATGTAACTTTGGATCAGGCATGTAATCGCGTAAACTGTGCGTCCAATGAAACTGTCTTTAATAGATTACCTTAGTTCAAATCATAGCTATAGCATTTCAGCTACTACACTGAGCTAACGCTGTTGTGTAAAATTATTAATGTATGCAATATTGGCTACAGATCCTTAAATTGCCAAAACCTCTCTTAGCATAGTGGTGATCCATGCTCGCCATCTCCCTTATTTTTTAGGAAACCGAACATTTTTATTTTCAACAAGGTATTTGTACTAGCCCGACCAATAAACAAACACAGACCAAAACCATGCGCGTACGTCCGATGAAACCAGCAGGTGTCTGTACAGTGTTGTTGAGTCTATAATATTGTTTTGTAATGTTACAATATAAAACTAGATAATTCTGGACATAATTTTGCACACTGCCACTAAAGAGACACGAGTGACTCCATAATCAAAGCATTTGAAGTGTATCCCATGCAGCACTCGACTTCAACATCTCAGGCTCTCTAATACAGGCACATAGCCTTAGGAAAGATGAAGAGAAGAATCGCCTCAGTTCTTCAAAGCAGCACACCCTCTTTTATGCCTGTCTCCCTCCCTCTCATTCACTCCTATATTTGAGCTGTCTTATTCTCTCCATTCATGCTTGTTCAATTATGAAAATCTTTCAGGAGCCGAGTAAGACTGAACATTAATAAGTAAACACACATACAGTTGCGATTCTCTTTTTTACCTTCACCGTTCTTTTCCAATTGTTGCTGGAAATTCAGTCATTAAAGGGCCAAGTGTGTGTTAAGACCTGCTTTAGTTTCTATTTAAAAGGAAAATGGGAATCTTGACACTTTCCCGCTATGTAATTCCACTGCTGCAGGTCTTTCGCCACGAGCCGATTTCATCTTGGTTTCCACTGCACGTGCCTCGAGCGTATCCCATCTGCTGGCCAGAGGTTGTCTGTGAAGAGTGTTTGTGTTCAGAAAATGTTTAACCCTGAAGACGTCATGGTTTGCTTGACCCAGTACCAACCTTCCTTTCATTTATGTTTCACATTATTATGAGCCAACAGTTACGCTAATAGAAAAAGAGGGAGTCACGTTTTTGCAGAATGGATGGGGAAGCCCTTTTCGTTCCATAACTACAAGTCATAGACAAAGGCCATAGCAATTGAGGAATTACTTTGATTTGATACTGATGTAGGCTTCCTTTCAGAGCAGAATAGAAAGGAGAACTCAAACCTGACCCGAGTACACGCAAGTTCAGGAATTCAGGAACACTCTGTATTTTCACTTGTTATCTTTTGGGTCAACTCCAAGGATTTTCCATTATGGTTTATCTTTGGTCCATTCATGAACAGTCTTCCATAAACACAGCATGCTTCTTTTAATTTCAAAATCTGGCATGCTTGTGAATTATGTAGTTGTGCTTACATAATTAAAGCTCCATTTGTCAGATGCGGTGTATACTATAATAACAAAGTAAAGAGTATTGCTGAGAGAATTAATGATGCCTCAGTTTTCCACTCAGATTGGTACATACGCTAAAAGGCTGTGATTCCTCAAGATTTCACAGCCTCAATAAAGAGGGCATCTGAGTAATTATGATTCTTGCGAGTGTGTTAGAGAGAGGTCTGTGAAGCTCCGCCCCCTCCCACTCTCCACATGCTCTTCGGCTCCCACGCGCTTTGACTCGAAAACCTTCGAGAAATGACTAAACAGCAGTGTGTAGGACACAGAGCTCATCTGTGTCCTATGACTTGTGCACAATGCCAGAAATGTTGGTTTCATCATGAAATGTCTCTCTCTTCAGGGAGGAAGCCCATTTACCAAACAAACTCCAGCGCAGTTGGTGGTCCGTCTGTACATTTTTCACCACAGATGATATTTTTTTGTATGTGCGATGGTGGTATACATTTAGCAGGACTGCACAAGATTTTATTAGGTGACTCCCAAACATTTTATTAGGTGACACCCAAACATCATTACATTATACCACGGGTCTGTTGATGCTTTATTTTGATTGGCTGAGAAATGTTCCTCGTGTGTTGACTATTTTACAGCATCATGCACACCAAACCTGTCAAATGTATTAAAGGGACAATAAGTAGGATTTACCCCCATCTAGTGGGGAAATTGTATTTTGCATTCAAACGAATAGTGCTCTCTAGCGCCTCGCTTTTCCAAATGCGTGAAAACGCGTTGTGGAAATGCGTTGGTAGGCTACTGCTTTTTGTCCCTCTCTGCTATTATAGTTTATAAATACGGTGAAACAACATGGAACCCTCCTTGGACTTACCCGTTTAAACATTGCAATACTAAAGTAGAAGATCAGACATTATCAAAGGCAATTATTGATTTTAGATAATGGACTCTCTCTGTCTGCAGAACAGAAATGAACTCTCTTGTTCCTAAGAAGGTTTCCTATATTGTAACAACACATCAAGGGTCCACGTCATCACAGAGACAGGCATTTTTGTTTGATATATACCACAGTGCTCTGTATCCTTAGACCTGCCTCTATCTATTACTTTAACTATGACAATTCCATTTGTTTCCCTTACCATGTAATACAGTTCATATGAATGTGAAAAATTCATAAGATGAGTTGTAGTTCTCAATTCCAGCCCTAGGGACCAACAGGACTGCACAATTTGTATCCATCCCTTATCTGCCACACCTTGTTAAGTCCACTTCTCTGCTAACAAGCTAATTTGAATGAGGCATATTGACATATGGAGACAACTCACACTACAGCACAAAAACAAAGCTTTCAAATGCATCCACTTGGGAATTAACTGTATTTTTAAAGTTAAATGGATAAAATTACAATTTCAGCATGCACAGCCCAAAACAGAGAAAACAGCTCCTACAAACATATTTAAGTCCCAATGACGGTCATAGTACACTGTAAAAAAAAACATTTTTTAGCGCAAGTTAAACTTTATTTTTATAATTTATAGCAACTCCTAACTAGTCAAGAAAGTGGAAATTAATTGTAATTTCAAGTTGGTTAAAATAAAAAAATTTAGTGCAACAAGCAATTTTACAGTGTAGTATCACTCAACATTATTTTACAAAATAATTAAGGAATAATTGGTGACGGGCCATTGAATTATTCAAAAATAATGCACACCCAAGGTGGTAATGTGGCTCAACACCAGTGTGCATTATTTTCGAATAATTTAAAGGACTGTGGTCAATTATTACACTTATTACACGGTTACTACAAACATTGCTCTGGTGCCCATTTTTAAGACATTTAAAAGGTTAGGTGTGCGGTTTACATAAGGAATGGTTGACGACGGGCCATTGAATTATAAGAAAATAATGCACACCCAAAGTGGTAATGGCGTTACACCACGGCTGTGCATTATTTTCAAATAATTCAGGGGACCAGGGTGAATTATTCCTCTTATATCACGATTACCACAAACATTGCTCTGGTGCCCATTTTTAAGATATTTATAAGGTTAGGTGTCCGGTTTACATAATGAATGGTTGACGACAGGCCGTTGAATTATAAGAAAATAATGCACACCCAATGTGGTAATGCCGTTACACCACGGGTGTGCATTATTTTCAAATAATTCAAAGGACCAGAGTCAATTATTCTTCTTATACCACCGGTTACCACAAATTGCTCTGGGTGCCTATTTTTAAAGGGACAGTAAGTAGGGTTTTAAGTGCTTTATTAATCAAAATCAATGTCTTTATTCATAAATATGTCCTTGTTGGTGTCAAATGACCTCTGCCAGTGATCTGACTTTTCTTTGTAAGCTTAGAATTTTTTCTCTTTACTTACATTAACTGTATATATTTGACATCCAGGAAACAAATGAAACCAGCTTGCACTGTCACAGGAATGTAAAAGAAACTGATTAAACAATGTTTTTGACATGGCTTTTCTAACAGAATCCCTCTTTTTTGTTCTCTCTCTCTCTCTCTCTCTCTCTCTCTCTCTCTCTCTCTGCCACCCTCTTATTCCAATACGGATTACCTTGACTGACAGAGCTCCCAGCTGAAGAAGGTAAATATTGATCTTTCCATCATGTTGTTACTGCTTTTATAGGTTGCACAGTTAACATGGGCTCAGTTGTTCTGTTTTACTAGGGAGGTCAATTATAAGACTTTGCATACATGCACTAGGTTATAGCTGTTTGCAGTGGTTTCTGTAAACTTTGACATACAGTATTTTCAACAAGAACAGAACTTAGAATATCTCCAATGTCTCCAAACATTGTTGTGAGAATATTTTCAACTGTTAATAATCCTGATCTCCGTTTTGTCTCGCAGGTAAATCATTGTGGGAGTTGGTGGTGGAGCAGTTTGAGGACCTCCTGGTGAGGATTCTGCTGCTGGCAGCCTGTGTGTCTTTTGTAAGTAACTTTCTTTCTGGTTTAAAAGTGGTTTCAAATGTTATCCCCCTTATTTTATTCCTTATAAAAGTGGCACACAACCAGAACCACACATAGGCATAGGTTTAATCCATAGCGGATATAGTTATTTGCAAAAGGTGGACTAATGCAGAACCAGAGCCTGAATGATTTGTTGTCACCATCTGTTTATCACCAGACACTTTGCATCTCTACTACCACAGATTTCACTAAATGATTGTAAATGATCAGAGGGAGGGAGAGATTAAGGGCGCACTCACACTATCCAAACCAAACCGCACCTGGCCGCGTTTGACCCCCAAAGCCGTGTCGCTTGACTAGTGTGATCGCTCTGTACCGGCTTACGGAGTTGGCCTTGAGTGTGGTTCACTTGGGCTCAGACGCGGATTGCGCAATGTGATGGCTAATCGCGCCAGAGCGCTGGTCAAAAGGAGAGACGTCAATTGCGCGACCACTCACCTTCATCTGCCTTCGTAAAAACCTGATGTGCGCAGCAGGGTTACGTGAATGCCTTAAGGGGGTTGCACACCGGCCGCGCACCTCAGCATCGCCCGTGTCGAGTCGCGTCTAGGACAACTCGGAGGTATCGCAAACCAGAATTGCACATTAAATAGCGCGAGATTCGTCAGATAGCGTCTAGTTCAAAATGCAAAATATACGTTAGCAGCCAATGTTAATCGTTAATGATTTTGGACAAATATGCTGTTATTTAATGTTAAACTATGTGAGTGGCACTCTGTGGCGCAACAGGGATTTGAGTAACTTCCTGAGTCGTAGCTGGGCGGTGCGGACAAGCGCCACCTGTCAGTGTAGAACGGCGCGGCGGTGAGCTGCGCTTCCTGTGTGCGACCCCCTTTAGCGTTAGATCAACTAAGCAATATGATAGACATGTGAGAGGGTTGTGTATCATCTCGCATCACCAAACGACTCAGAATAAAAAACACAGACTTATCATCATGATGGGCTCCAGTGTTAAGAGAGCGCTTTACTTCCTGTTTTCTATAAAACAATGGCATTCTAATGACAAATGCGTTCCCGGGCTCAGATCGATACGAGTACAGTGTGAGTGGGTGCTACTGGCGGAGTAGGGAGGGGGACAATCGGTTTGGTTAGGGTTAGCGCCCTAAGCGAGGAAGGAAAAGAGGGATTTTTTTTATCCCCTGTATTAAATGCTGTACAATGTTCCCCTCTCATTGTTGAAATCTTTCTTTTTAGTCAAATGATTTATGTAAAACCTTGGCCAGAACTCATTTGTGTGGCTGAAGATCATTTACCTTTGCTCCTTGTTGTGTGGCTCTTTCTGTCATGACTAGAAAACACACAGGTAAATGAATGAGAGGACTGGGAGTCAAAGCACTAATTTCCAGGGACAGTGTAAGAGATTTTCAGGACAGTGGGCAGAAATGATGTTTGCCTCTTTACTAACTTTACTAAGTTACTGACATTATTTGAGTTTAAGCACTGCTACAATATAGGGTGACAATGCAATGCTCAATATGGCCGATCTGGCACAGATATCCCAACAAACTAATCATCAATTGATAAAGATGGACTATTCTCTGGAGGAGCTCTATACAGAGTCGTGTGAGGTGTTTGCCAACCTGTGCGGAGTAGCTAAAAGACTTTGTTTCACAGTTTGTTTTCCGCGAGTGATTCGTGGTGACGCGCGTCCAAGATGGCGACGGCAGGCAACGCCTACTTTAAGCTTCAGAAACGATCTTCACAAACCAATGGATGACGTCACGAACACTACGTCCATATTTTTTACAGTCTATGGTCTTTCCCCATTCAAGTAGATAGGACTATAGTCTTACTGAAATAACTGCCCAGAGGCGTTGCAAATAGGGCTGAGTTTTGCGACAAATTTGGATTCAGTTCTTTTGTATATGGATCCATTTCGATTCGATCCAAAATCAATTAGTAATCGATATTTTATTATAAATTGTTGTTTATTTATTTGGTGGGATTAGGGTTGTAACGGTATGATATTTTTACGGTATGATAATCGTCTTGGAAACTATCGTGATTTTCACAGTTTCGCGGTATATGGTATTAAACCATCATTATAATCATCAGCTACAATGACCCTTAAATGAATGCAAACAGATATGGTTTGGGTTGAACATTTGGTTTATTTTATACAACTTTTTGTGAAAAAATAAACTTTTGGGAAAAAAAGGCAAAATAAAGCTGCACCTCTCATTTGAACAAAAAAAGGAATAAGTTATTTCTCTTTAGAAATTGCCTACATATAATCAACTTAAAATTGACTTGTAATATAAATCACTTAAATGGGCTTTAGTGTTTTGAGAGAATGAGAGCGCGCAAGACATGTGCGCTTATAAACAGTGCTTGATTAGGCATTATACTGAGATTAGATGGAAAGAAAATGCCATAAAGACTTTTCTCAAACAGTTCACTTTAGAGGCGCATTTATATAACAGCTTTGTGTCCGAAAACAGATAACAGCTGAAAATGAAACACAAATCTGAATCGGAACTATTTTCATGACTGGATTTCGGGATTCCCTCTGCATCACGAAAATAATAATGCTTTAAATTATAAACGAAACATCTCTTTCTGTGCAAACGGATGTGTTCGCGAATATGGTAACACATGTTCGACGTATTTCCTCCTTTTGCAGCCACTCTTTGTCCACATTTCTTGCAAACTGGATATACATCTTCCCAAACTGCAGGTTAGAATTTGTAGTCTCTGGCTCTGACATTTTGTCTGCTGTACATAAACGAGTGGCGTCTAGCAGTCACGTGGAATTAAGTTGCATATGCGCAGCAGCGTACGTGAGATCTGCTTTATTTTTTTTCCCCAAAACCGCGAATAAGCAAATGTTTACGGTATGATAATCGTACATGTTAATATCATGGTATACCGCCACACCGGTATACCGTTACAACCCTAGGTGGGATGTCACTTTAAGATCAACATGTAATGCATGGATCCAATATACTGTTGCACATCCGTTGTCGTTTTTCCAAATTGTTCACATTTACACAAATGACTACGTTTACAAGAATAATTATAGAATTTAAAAAAAGTTGTGTAAATATGTCAGTTTAAGCCCAAGAAGATGTGAACACAGTATTTTCACGCCGGGCACGCTTTGGACTTCTCAAACAGCACGCGAGTAGTGCATTAAGATCTGTTTCGTCTTCGCTTTGCATAAATATTTAAATTGGCAAGGCTTGTAACATATACAAATGATAAACTTTCGTAATGATGTAGCACTGGCCCTAGCTTTAAAATGACAGTTCTGTCAACTGTCCCAAGCATCATTTATGCTTGCCCCGAGCTATCAGGCACTCCTTACAAGCCATCCCCGAAGTAAAGCATTTTTTCAAGGATTTCCTGAATCAATATGGTTTTGTTGAATTGAATATCAATTAAAATCAAAAATGTTTACCCAACCCTAGTTGCAAACACAGTTGTGCACTACCCTAAAGGGACTTTGATATCACCAAGGTCAAAATTAAAGAATTAGTTGTGATAGTCTTTGAAACATCAGTAGAAATAAGTAAAAAAAAAATGTTTTTAGGGTAAATGCTTTTCCATCAGGCACTGGAAATAATCATTAAACATCATCAGTGCTGCTTTGTATACACTCAGTATCTGTTCATTAACACAAGTCTCAGTAGTCTTTTTAATTCAAGTTTTTAAAGATAACATTCATCAGCAAAATGCATTATTTTACTTGCCTTAAATAGCCTGGAGTCATTGGACCGACCGGCCTTATGGAGTTTGTTTGAGGTGTTGAGTTTATACTGTGATGTAATAATTGTGTGCTGCCGTGGTTCTTTTGAGTAGACTCCAGACTTTCCAACACTCTGCCTTGTTAAACTGTTAAGCACAGTCTGTTTTTCTTATTGGCTTTTAAGAATTTACCTTTTTATGAACTTTCCGTCTGACTTCCAGTAGAAAGAGGGGCTCTCCAGTCCCCCACTGTTCTGTGACAGTAATATAACACGGAAACATACACACTTTCACCCACAATGAAATGGACAGTTTTTTTTTTATTTGTGGTCTTCTTTGTGCAGGACAGACACACATGCACATTCTCCTTTGTTTCCATGCATCTGCGTTCAGAGTCGACCTCAAGCACATCAGCTATCGGAGCTCTGTTCATGTCATCTATCGTGTTTTTTTCCCGCTTAAATTGTACAAATAAAGCACCAGTGAAATACTGCGGAGCACTTGAAACTGATAAAAACATTGCATTGGACCTCCCAGCAAGGGCGTTTGTGTGTCGGCTGTGGTGCAATGGAAATAGTCTGGGGAGATTCGGCTTAGTCTTGGAACTCATTTGTGTGCTTTTTGAATATATTAAAATCTTTAGCATACAGCTTTCCTGACTTTTTGCATGTTATGAGAACAAAGCCAACTGTATCCTGGCGACGGAGGAGCGGTGGAGGCAAAAATGCAGTGGGTTTTTTTGTGTTTTGTAGTTTATTTATTTTATTTAGTGTTTTGAAACAATTGCTATGAGAGTATGATAGCCTGACTCATCACAGAACAGCATGTGCTGGGAACGAAAGCTTTCGGATGGAAACAAACAGATCTACTTTTGTAGCCACGCAACTGCCATTCCCAAGACATTTAAAATCATTGCCCATCTGTTAGTTTACAAAGAGTTCATTTCACATTAACTGGATGCATTGCCATATTGCTTTACATTTAATATTAGTTTGTGCTTCCTTATTGATCAGTTTGCCATTACTTCTAAAATAGTTTGACATTTTATTCTTTTCATCTGTTCAGTGATTCGTACGGATGCTTTTTTTGACCAGATCACTTCCATTAGTGGTCTCATTGTGTGTCTGCATTGTCATCTGCAGCGTCAGCTACGGTTTCAGCAGATTTCTGACAGGATGTGCATCACTAATATCATTAGCCTCTATTGTAATTTTTGTTAGATTGCAGAATAAAATAAGAATCTGTCACACTTGAGTCTACAGCACTGCACAGCACTGCACATCTTGAGAGAAAAGGTCATCTGAACGTTGGATGGACTTCCTGTTTTAAAGGGTAAAGGCCTGCCAAGAGAGCCTATTTTACTTAATGACTTCAGAAATGAGTCTCAGCGGAGAAGTTGTGAGGTTTTTTGCTCTCAAGAGGGGTGAGAAGTTATGCATGACGGAATTTACTCTGTCATATTTTAGCAACTATTTATAACTTTTTGTTAGAAGTCGTAGGTTGAAAACTTATTTTACTTGGTTCATGTTTGTGGCATAATATTTTTAAGTCATTCCAGTTGACATCACACAGTGCAAAAGTTGCTCAAGCAATAGTTAAGCTGAGACCTTGAGTTGGTAATTTCCTAAAACTAAAGCCGTATTCGGATGGGATTAGTTTTACAATCGTGCTTCTCAGAGGCCCTCTGTGTTTTTAATCCCGTCCGAATCGGCCATGTCTGTGTTTGCCCGCAATATCTTTTGAAAACGTGGTCGTGTTTTGGCCAATGTGATCTGCCGTAAGGTCTTACTAATGCGCATATATTGTACTTCCTGAGTCCCATTCATTCAGATATGGATGTTTTTTTTACATTCGGTGAAATAAAATAATTGAATCAAGATGAGCTTAAATATCAAACACTGTTAAGACTGGCCACGGTAATATCAGTATAAGGTAAACTCAACCCTATTTTGTTCAACCCTAATTTCTTCATTCCTTTGGGTTTATTATAAGCAGCCAGTTATATAAAACAAATAGGCTACTTTAGTAGGATTTGTACAAGTTATTTTGATTTGTTAAAATTAAATTAATAAATTACATGTTCTGTAATAATTTTACATTTTAAAGCAAAATATTAAACATTACAAACAGGCGTATCCAGAGCACATGCTCTTCTGCAATGCCCAAACGCATAAAACAGACACCCCCATCTTTGGAATAGCCTGAGAATTTTTATCCCGTCCGAATCGGTACATAAATCACAGACGCCGTGGGGGACATGTTGAAATTCAAACGTCGTTTCATTTGAACTAATATTAAGACCAAGCAACTTTGGATTCTGTCATAGATGGTATCTTAAAAGTGCCATAGAATGTAAAACTGTATTTACCTAGGCACAGATGAATAATAAGAGTTCTGTACATAATAATAACATATCATGAGCTTCAAACACTTGCTTTTCCTCCTTCTTATGTAAACCTTGTGCATGCAAAAGACCGCTAGAAAACAGGGTAATCTCAACATAAACATCGACTCTTCTAACACTACAGTCATGATGTACGCCCTCAACATTGTAATTAATTTAATGTATAATTTAATGTTGTTGTTACAATTCTAAAAAACAAGTTATTAATGCTAAGCTAGCGTTATGCTAGTTGATGCTATATTAGCAATTAGGCTGAAGTTCTACTATTGAAGTTACGGTTACATTTTGCAGGTCCATCTTGAAAAAACACAAGAAACACACTCAGAAATGTCCATTTCCAATCTCCGAATAATTAATTATTTCTCAAAATCTGTATTTTTGTTTGATACAGGCTCAAACATAAGGTCTGTTTACACACACACAAAGCTACTGAAATGAGCCCCTCTGAGAAACAGCCAATCAGAGCAGAGCTCAACATTATTATCCGTAACTCTTACTTACAAATAATGTAATAATAGACTATTTCATTCTGGGGGCAAATCCTAAGGTTGCAAATGGACATTTGGACAGAAAACCGTCTCTGGATCATTTTTGCACTTAATAAAGTCACATACATTCTATGTAGGTATCAGTGAACGATGTAACATATTGCATTTTTTGCAGCTTTAATAATCTTTAGAAATTCATGGTCTAAAATGTTATGCATTTTCTACAGTCAGTCCATTTGTATTCTGTTTGATGTGTAAATACTGAGGAGATGTAGAAAAGATCTTCACTACCAATATTTATGAGTGTGTAAGACCCCAGTCAGACGCGCCGCCCAGAGCCGTGACTTGACAGGATTTATCTGAGCTATATAATCTAAACTCTAAGCCGCTCATCTTTGTTTCTTTTCTCAGCATTTCACTGATCTACGTGTTGGTGTTTTATGGACTCCTTTGGTCTTTTATCCCTCACTTATTCCGTCCCTTCTACTATTTTTGGTCCTCGCTTCAGTCTCCACATCTCATTTGCCTGCCCATCTTATTTCACGGTTACTCAGTGATTTAAAGAAGCCTCTGCATGAACCCATCAGTTTGTAATGAAAAGTTAGAGAGAGATTGCTCTATGACTGATCTGTATCTAAGCTGCTCAAATAAATGGAAAGAGAGAGAGAGAGAGAGTGCAGTATGATAAAAAAGACGTTTGTGAAGGACATCAGGCAAACTCATCTAAAAAAGTCATAAATTAAAAGTTTGCATATGATTTAGTGTATTTAAGGGCATTCGTATTTCCTCCAGTCATTCTTTTCCATTTTCCATCCCTCTATCTCTTTCTGTATCTCTCCTCCCTCCCCCTCATATCTGAATTATTCAGGATGTCCGCAAAGTTGATTGAAGCAAATTGCTGTCTGTAACTCCATCCTGCATTCATTGTATTGTAATGCATTAAACCCACATTGCAGGTCCGGTCATTGCAAAATTTTCTCATATTTTAATCGTTGCTGTGATGTTGAGCAGATCAAAATGTAAAATAACAACTACTACTATGGTACCATAACTGCCAGGGGCATGTATCTGATGACATGATTTTGCTAGAATATTTTAATGGGTGTGTGTGAAATGATACCATATCTTGTTTCGTAACAGGTGGAGACCAGTGGTTTATTGTTGTATTTTTGTAACAGTGTTATAGATAAACCTTTTTAACATCTGGTATTGGGAGGCATGTCTGGTGATCCATTTACAAGGCTAAACACAGATGTAATCTGTGTCCACATACTGTAGTTTTGTGTTTTGTTAATAAAAACCACAATGTGCTGTAGTAGTGTAAATGTTAGTGGATCATGATGCGTGTTGGACAGCAGTGACATACGGCCTACTTGTATTATATAATGTAATGATTTTGTAATTAATGAGGGGTTTCTTATGATTTTTTCCCTTAATTATTATGCTCAAACAGTGGTAGAAATGACATCACAATTTTTCCCTCAAGGCAAGCTTCAAAATATGTGACAAAATGGAAATATATTATACAATAAGCAGCCTTCCCTGTACACCAGCCCTCGCGTTTCCTAAAGCGGATGATGGAAAGTTTGTTCAAAATTAAACGGGCAGATAATAGCAAAAAGAGAGTCATCACCTGTTTAAATAGCTTGAGGTTTAAACGTCATGTCAGTAAGCACAGGAGTACGCTGTGTACATAGTAGCTTGAAGGATAGGAACAGGGAACGCCCAACCTGAAGGCCTTTAAGTCAAGACTACTCAAGAAATGTCTTACCAGATTTTCAAAGGAATCTAATTGCATAACATGCCACCTGCCCAAAGGAGTCTTATCCAGTAATGTCATCTGTTTTACTTACTGGTTTTCTCAAAACACGTAGTTGATAAACATCTAACAAACATGAGGTTTAATAGTGAGCTTATGAGTAATGTATGTTGTGTTTGTTTGTTTGTTAGGTGTTGGCACTGTTTGAGGATGGGGAGGAGACAACCACAGCCTTCGTGGAGCCCATTGTCATCCTGCTGATTCTGGTGGCCAACGCTGTCATTGGAGTCTGGCAGGTGGGTGTGTGTGGGCTAAGAAACTAAAAGCCCACAAAGAAATTTGGCTAATGATCAAATCCATCTTCTCAGTGAAAATGTCAGTACAGAAAAACTCACTGTTTAGTATCCTCTGTTCCTAGACTGATAGGTGTCTCATTTCATGTGTGCATAAGGTTATGTCATGTTATAACCAAATAGCAGCATATTTCCACTAAAAGTTTGGTAATTATTCCTCTCTAAGCTTCCTGCTATTTTTAGAATAAAAATTCTGCTTTTATTTTTTATACTGCAGAAATAGAATAATTCAGGAAGTCTGTTTTGTTGGTACATCATTTTAGATGCAGTACTAAGAATATTAAAGGAACAGTATGTAGGATTGTGGCCAAAACTGATATTGCAATCACAAAACTTTTACATCCTTAATATCTCTGAAGAGTCTTTAGTTTATCTGATTTATAAAAGACAGATTAGCTTTACAGAGTCTTTCCGATAACTTTGGAAGGAGGAGTTACTAGCTGCGGGAGGAGCAAGTCTGAGTCAACACTTTATACAACACTGACTGCATAACTTATGATTCACATTCACAACATGTTTGTGTAATTTATATAATATGCATTTACGCGCCTATTTCCAACATAACGTAGAAGTCTTACTTGTCGCATGCAACTAATGACCGGGTTGGGACTTTTCATTGAAATCCAGCATTAAACATAGCAAAACTCTGCTGCTAGCCCGGATAAACAAACTATATCCATTGTTTCCATAATGCTGGCTTTCTTCTACTTACATCCAAAAACACACTTTTTTCTTTTGTGCCATTGTTGAGTTTGATATGGAAAGTGCCCATAAAAACAAGTGATGCATATAGTGTACCCCTGAAACGTCAGCTGAATCTGTAATAAAAAAACTTTCCGAAACTTGTACAAACCCCAGCGAAATGCATTTGGCACAGAAATACTCTGTACCACATCCAACTGCTTTTTTGACACTTTGCATTTGCTTAGCATGAGGAAACCAACTCTTAACCTGATAAGGATCACTGTGCCGTACACGGCACACCCCCTCCCTCGCACGTGAGGCTGCATAAACCTCATTGTAACTTTAAAGCATTACATCTACAAAATATACGGTCATGCGGCACATTGTTTGAAAGCTTAGACTCTCAGGATTCCATTAAGCGCAAAGCATAATATGATTTATAGCAATCATAAAACATGTAATCTTGTTGTTAGTTACCTGAACCGGGCGGTTCAGTTATTTACTTACCTTTAAAATCTTCCCTTTATCCGCTTCGGTGAAATTGTCCAAAATAAATTGTTCATAAATCCCCAAAAGTCCAAGGAAATGGAATATCCAAGCCTTTTAATCAAAAAAGATTTGTTCGCCTCACAATCTTGACTTTTCTGACCGAATTACGATATAAATACTGTAAACAATTAGTTCACAACTGGACATTCGTTCGACTCTCACTTTTCCTTCACGATTTATAAGACTACATTCGGTTGTCATGTTTATTGTGCGGTTTATCTGAGGAACAAATACGCCCCTTGTGGAGTTTCATAAGAGGCTACACTGTGTTAATAAGTCAAAAAAGTTACCTGGTTGCCTTTTGAGTTTATTTAACTTAAAAATATTAGTTGACACAACAATTTTATACAACATTTTTGAGTTAACTAATATTTTTAAGTTGAATTAACTCAAAATTTTAAGGCAACCTGGTAACTTACTGTTTTAAGCTGAACCAACAATTTTTTAAAGTGATTTCATTCATTGATTTTACATCTATTTTCAGTCTTTGACGTTATTTTTCTCAGAATTTTCTTTACATTATGTAGGATGATCTAATGTAGAAATTAGTAAAAAAATTAAAAACAACATATTCTGATGTTTTGTCTGTTTTATTTTAGGAGCGAAATGCCGAGAGTGCCATCGAAGCTCTGAAGGAGTATGAGCCAGAGATGGGCAAAGTGTACCGCATTAACCGCACGGCTGTCCAGAGGATCAAAGCCCGGGACATCGTACCTGGGGATATCGTGGAGGTTTCTGGTAAGCTTTATTTAGTTTCTGACCTCTCTTTCTCTCTCTTTTCTTTGTTTTCCTGATTTGAAAAGTCCATTCAAATCTGAAGAATGATGTTTGTGGAACAATACAGCATGGATCCCGTAGAGAAGCAGTGTGGAGAATTGGAGATTCCTGCTGAACGTTTACTCGTGTGGTCTGACATAATACGCAGCGGAGGTGGCCTGGTGCTTTTTTCCTTCTTCCAGTCATCACCACCTCTTGGTTTACCCAAAGCACACAAACACTCGCTGTCGTTTTTCCCCTGTCTTCCCATTGGCTTATGTTTGGCTGCCCAGAGTGTGTTTGCGGGTGTTTCACCGCAGCTCTTTGCCCTGAACGGGAGCCCTTCAGGGTTTCTGTGTGTGTATGGGCCTCTTGCCAAGTGTTGAAAGCAGTGCAGGAATATCCCAGACTGTCTTACGTAAGTGGCTTTCCTTTGAGCGCAAGGTTGCCAAGCAGAGACATGCAGAAAAAAACAACGTGTGCACGTGTGTCAGATGGTAGCTGTGCCTGTGCATATTCTGTTCTTTGTTTAAACTTGAAAAGTTACTACAGTACTTTTTTATTTTCTACCTTTCTCATATATGTACATCTTTGATTTCCCACAGTGTCCATGTTATTATATACATGTGTGCAATGCATACTGTTATAAATGCTTTAGATGGGATATTGGCTTTGAAGTAACTGGTATTTGTTTCAAAAAACCTTTGATATCTAGTCTGCATCAGCCAAATATAGAGGGAAAAATGAGCAGACGAGATGCCTTGAGGCATGAGGTGCTCTGCTTTTTAAAACAACACCTGAAAATGAAAGAATAGAGCATATAATGTAAAAATCCCTGCGTTACACTACAAGACTGCAGCATTCATTCAGAATCGTGGACACTGCCGCATTGCTCCATTTATTTGTGAATGGGAGTGAAAGTGAGAGGGTGCAAGATGACAGAGATGGGGAAAGAGGGAGTGTGAGGGGGATGTGAGACTGAATGAGTGTACGGAGAGATGAAAAAGACGTGTAGGGATGTGTGAGGGAGGAAGAGAAGGGTAGTGCGAGAGCAAGAAAGTGTGAAAGACATGAGCGAGAGAGAGAGAGAGCGATAAACACAGCTTGAAGGGAGAGAGGCAGGCAGGCGGTATTAAAGAGATGGGATACTGGATGAAATGTGGGTTGCATTACCTGTCTTAGCACGGCAGTAACAAGCGTCTCTTTGTTCAGGTGCAGTACTTGGTCTTATGCCTTGACAAGCCCACATTCCAAAGGCCAGATTTTCATCCGCGTGCATGCAGACGCTCACGCTTTGTCCCCTGACACTTATAGGCCATGTCACCATACTAATGACACTTTTCCATTGCATAGTACCCCACAGTTTGGTTTGGGTCAGCTTACTGTTGTGAGCTTTTCCACTGGGTGCAGTACGTAGTACCCCATACTTTTTTTGTACCACCTTGGTCGGGGGCCCAAAATGTACCAAAATGTGACGCGAAAACACTGTAGATCACTGATTGGTCTTAGAGAATCATCACTACCTGCATCATCACTATAATGTAAAAGATTAGCTTTACCTTAGTGCTAGCTTGGCTGTCTCAAGCAAACATGTTGTCATCTCTGCTATAAGTTCCCAAACTCCCATTTATCGATGAAAAACATCTACAGGTTGTGAATCAGGAACACTATACCAATTTTTTTCCAGACTTGCAGTTTGTGGCGGCACATTCACGACGCTCACGTTCGCATATATGCTTAAAGGAATATTCCATTTTCTTAAAAGAAAAATCCAGATAATTTACTCACCACCATGTCATCCAAAATGTTGCTGTCTTTCTTTGTTCAGTCGAGAAGAAATTATGTTTTTTGAGGAAAACATAGCAGGATTTTTCTCATTTGAATGGACTTTGATAGACACCAACATTTGGTACTTAACTCGACACTTAACGGTTTTTTTCAACGGAGTTTCAGGGGACTATAAATGATCCCAAACGAGGCATAAGGGTCTCGTCTAGCGAAGCTATTGTCATTTTTGACAAGAAAAATAAAAAATATACACCTTTAAACCACAACTTTTCGTCTAGGTCCGGTCCAGCGTGACCTAACGTAAATGCGTAGTGACGTAGGGAGGTCACGTGTTACATATATAAAACGCACATTTGCGGATCATTGTAAACAATAAACTGACACAAAGACATTAATTAGTGTCAGTTGACATACAACAACGTAGGAACGGTCCTCTTTCAACGCACTTGTAAACACTGGGGAGTTTCGCGTTCGTCCTCTGTGACCTCTTGACGTCATGGCGTATTGCGTGGGGTCACGCTGACGTATCACGACCGGATCTAGACCAAAAGTTGTGGTTTAAAAGTGCATTTTTTTTCTTGTCAAAAATGACAATCGTTTCGCTAGATAAGACCCTTGTGCCTCGTTTGGGATCGTTTGTAGTCCTTTGAAGCTCCGTTGAAAAAAACTGTTACGTGTTTAGTTAAGTGTTAAGTGTTGGTGTCCATTAAAGTCCATTAAAATGAGAAAAATCCTGCAATGTTTTCCTCAAAAAACATAATTTCTTCTCGACTGAACAAAGAAAGACATCAACATTTTGGATGACATGGTGGTGAGTAAATTATCTGGATTTTTCTTTTAAGAAAATGGAATTCCTTTAAATGCAACTAAAATGAGGCTCAGCGGAGCGCATCGACTGATGCTACGGGTGTTTGTACAGAAACTGTCATGTGAGACAGAGGTAGTGATAAACGCGATGTGCAAACATCTATTTGTGGTGGTCAATTTTAATTTTGTGGCGGACTGAGAAATAAATAAATGTATGGGAATGTACAACAAACAACGCTCTCACTTGTATGATGTCACAGCAGTAGGCAGCACAAATATAACATGCCTATAATCCCTCCCACTCCGAAGTGTTACTAAACTCAATGGAAAAGCTAACCAAGCCAAAGTGAGGTGAGCTGACGCGACCTGAGCCAAACCAAACCGTGGGGTACTATGCGGTGGAAAAGCGCCATAACTAGACCCAGATTCCCGGACCATGTCAAGGTCAGATATCTCTCAATCCAGATGTTTCCACATCTATCCAATCATCATTTTGTTTTAATAAGGGTGACAATGTGTTGTGATGGATCACAGCATGACATTTCTGTCCTCATTAAAGGTGAAAACGTTGACCTGAAGTGACAATCACAAGCACAGTTTGGAAGCAAAATGGGCCACATTTGATGAAAGGGTAACTGTGGACCAATGAGATTTCACCTGTGGACTAGCGCAACATACTGTAACTGAAATAAAAATAAATAAAGTGGCAGACAAACTGTTTTTTCAAGGTTTGTATGAAATATGATTTATTGCTTGTTGCTCTATGCTGTGCCTGGTTGAACATTCTGAATGGACTTTTTAAATTTTAGCTGATATAGTTGAGTTTTTTGGACTAGGAGTGAGATTTTGGCCTTTTTCCTCATCCTGAGGCCTTGAGCACTTCCCAGCCAGCACGCTGTCCCAAACCAGACAAGGTGAATTGGTCCAGGGAGGAAAGAGGTGAGGTTTTTCCACTCCAGAGTTCTGCGAGAGTGGAAATGGCTGGCACTCCATGCATCTTCCTGTAGTTTACTCACATGGACAGTGGTGGGATAAGCGATGGCCCTCAGGTTCAAATCTGTCCTTTGGTTTATAGCTATTAAAAATCTACTAAACAAATTCTCAGTAGCTTTTGTCAAGTTTGTCGGTTGTACTGTATATATACAGGTTCTGTTTAGTTAGTGGGAAGTGCTGGCAGGACGGAGGTGTCGTCAGCTACATCTGCATAACTATTTCTCAATTTCTATCTAACCCAACTCCTTCGGTGACATAATATTGTTGCTAAGGACCATCAAACATGTATACAACGTAAGATCATTTTTACTTTCTCAAGATTACACATTGGAAAATAGCAGTTGTGTAAACTATAAATTGGTAACTACAGCAAAAAAATGTCATCCAAAACAAATGGCAAGTAAAAATACGACCCACAAGCTCTTCTGTAGTTTCCTCCTCCACGTCTTTTCCTGCACACACCGTTAGTGCATGGCAATTCCATTGGAACTTTTGGCACAGATGACCACCAAGTGCATTGGAGGTCGGAAAACACAGCATTCAGCCACTCTTTTTTTGCATGCATGAGTACTATAGATATTTATAGGATTATTTACACATTTTATTTCCAGTCAGCACAGCAAAGTGCCAGAGTTTGGCCAATGTTATGGTTGCGGTTAGCATCCCAAGTGGAATTTTCCCTGAACTGTTTCAGAGACTGTAAAATAACATTCCCACTGCAGTCAAAGTACCGAGGAACCAGATGAGGCTTCATTGGAAGAGCTTTGGGAAGATCTCAATCCTTCCTTTTACCGTTTTCTTTTTGGCTCTGTCTTGCTGGGTGCACCTCTCTCTGTGATGACTAATGTGAGTCATGTATGCGTTTAAAAATAAATCCCTTTAGAGGGAAACCCTTAAATCACATCATCATTCAGTCATAGCCACGGGCACTTAAGAGTTTCGATTACCGTTCGCAAACATCTTGAACTCGCCAACCTCTGTTATTACATGAATTTTTGTTTACAAGGAGGCGTGCGTCACCTGTTATAATCGGGTTTAGATCCGTTGTCTGTTTTTTTGCTTTCAAATGCTTGCCATCTACTGTCATAAGCTTACTTTGCATTGTTCTGGCTTGGTCTGGTGGAAAACTTCAGCTGTTCACATTAGCATTTAGATGGGTTTAGTAACCATTCACAGTAAGATCGAGTGGGTGGGAGATACAGTACTGCCGTGGGGTTGATAAAAATCTAAGAGTTTGTGTCAAAGGAATGTAAAGGAGGAAAAAGAAGTGAAGATGGGATGAGAGAGCTGCTGGGAGCATAAACAGATTCACGTCCACCATGCCCTTTCTACCCCTACACCCACATGGAGCTGATCCTGATGGGGGTGCTGTCTATATCTTCTGAGACCCTGGGCTAATATGAGCCATTCCTGTGATGTGGGAGGACAAAAGACACTACAAGTGAGATTGAGAGAGATATCCAATGGATCCAGAAAGAAAAATAAGAAGCACTGCAATATTTTGCATTGTAATATTTATTCAAGGTGTGACTGGGACTAAGAAAACTATTCATTACAGCAAAGTCGACAGACAAGCTGTCATGCTGTCAATATCCCGAATCTCCTTTCTGTCAAGAGTGTGTTTGACATCTATCGGGTTGAAACACAATAAGTATGTCTCTTCTTCACACTTTCCTGACTACTCTCAGGCAGTGTCTGTCTGTATAACAGATAGTATGTATAGACTAATGGGACGTTTGGCTGCTCACTTTTATGCCTTGCTGTCCCAAGGCCCCTTTAGCACAGCCTAGGGATTTAAATCTAATTATGACACTGAAGAGTCTCTAATTGCTGCAAAATGTCTTTTAGGAGCCCCTGCTGCCTGTACCAGTGCTTTATGACAAATGGGCTGGAAAAGGATGAGATTTTCTGAGCTTAATGATGGAGGAATTTGTGCACTTCTCCTATTTTCTGTAGACTGGATTATAACAATATCGGAGTAAAAAAATGCTGGGTTATTTTCAATAAGGGACAAGCCCAGCGGCTGGGTTAAAGCTCCTCTAGAGTTAACATTTGATTTTTACCGTTTTGGAATCCATTCAGATAATCTCCGGGTCTGGCGGTACCACTTTAAGCATAGCTTAGCACAATCCATAGAATCTGATGAGACCATTAGCATTGTGCTAAAAAATGACAAAAGAGTTTCGTTATTTTTCCTATTTAAAACTTGACTCTTCTGTAGTTACATTCTGTACTAAGACGGACAGAAAATTAAAAGTTGCATTTTTCTTTTTTTAGTTATATTTTTGAGCCATTTTGCTTTTATTGATAGACATTAGTAATTAAAAGGCGACCTGAAAGTACAGGGTGGAGAGAGGGGTATGGGATTGGCAAAGGGCCTCATGCCAGGATTCGAACTCAGGTTGCCGGAAGTGTGTTTGCACCATATGTCCAAGCACTGTCCACTACACCATTGGCTCCGACAAAAGCTGTGATTTTCTTGGCAGATATGGCTAGGAACTAGACTCTCATTCTGGTGTAACAATCAAGGACTTTGCTGCTGTAACATGGCTGCAGGAGGCGCAATGATATTACGCACTGCCCAAAAATAGTCCCCTTGATAACTTTCAATAGCAGGGGACTATTTTCAGGCGCTGTGTAATAACATTATGCTAGAATGAGAGTATAGTCCTAGCTAGGGCTGCACGATAAATCGCATGTGTTTGTCACGTGCATCTCGTCAGTAATGCCGGTTCCTTGATTAGTATTAAATCGCCATCAGCTGTTTTCAGATGGAGCAGCTTTAACTACACAGAGCTGTAGTTCACTGGCAATCAGGGCAATTTCGCATTAATTATCGCGGACGTATCGCATGCGATATGTATGCGATATGGCCCAGCTTGTCAGGGAACTATGGCTCTGTGCAGTTAGTGTCGCGCCATCTGAAAGCAGCTGTTGGCGATTTAATACTAATCAAGGAACCAGCATTACTGACATGATGCGCGTGGTATCGCATGCAATTTATCGTGCAGCCCTAGTCCTAGCCATATTTGCCTAGAAAATCGCAACTTTTAATTTTCCGTCGGCCTTAGTACACGATGTAATTACAAAATAGAGTCAAGTTTTAAATAAGAAAAATATCGAAACTCTTTGGTTATTTTTAGCGCGATGCTAATGGTCTAATCAGATTCAATGGATTATGCTAAGCTATGCTAAAAGTGGTACCACCAGACTTGGAGATCAGCTGAATGGATTCCAAAACTGTAAGAATCAAATGTTTAACTCTAGGGGAGCTGGAAAATGAGCATATTTTTTTAAAAAAGTGGAGGGTCCCTTTAAAATTAACCCAGAAAATGTTTTACTTGACCCAGTATTTTGGGTTAAAACAAGCCAGCAGGCTTGGCTCGTCCCTTTTTGACCCAATGCTTGGTTGAAAATAACCAATAACCAAAGAATTAAAAGTGTAGTGTGTCAAATTAAATAAAATATCTTATAAACACAATCGAGGGGGCAGGAAAAGTGTATTCGTGAATAAACAACAGGTGTTTGAGTTCTGCGGAAATCTGGTGAGCTTTCTGTGAAATGATGTGGGCTGAGATTCCCAGTGTTAGTTATAAAGCATTACATGTATACAACATGTCATAGTTCACATACAGGGAAGAGCTTGATTTTGGACGTTTGTTTTGTTGGAACTGTGAAATCATGTTTATCTACTGTATGCAGCCTGTGTTGTGGTGGTGTATATCAAAACCACGTCATGACATCTCAGGCAGGAACGAGAAAGGATAAGTCAAGGTACTGAAGAATATGTACTGCCAAAAGCCTGAAAGGCTTAAGAACTCACAAAACCTAGTTAAAAACAACACACATTGACTGATTCTGTCATCCACCAGAGGTTTTCTCGGGTATTGTTTTTCTTTCTTTTATATTAGAAACATTTTTTCTTTGTAAATGTAGTGCATGAACAAAATATTGATCACTTAGTGTGTCTCATCAACCCCGTATTGATCGGTGTTCCAGAGTTGTTTCTCTCTCTTTCTTTCTCTCTCTCCCTCTCTTATTTTTGCTTCTGTCACTATTATGATCAGTTTTAATTAAGCCATTTACTTGAAAAACAAGAGGTCAAAAACAACATTGGATGAATGGTGACCAGCATGTGTATGTAATTACATTGCAGTGGCTTGTCTTACTGTATGTTCTGTTTATGGTTATAGTCAGAACCCTTTAGCTATATGTACTACACACCTATCCATCTCATATTGATCAATAAGGTAGGACCATCTGATATAATAACTCTTGACCCATTTTGTTTCTGTGGGGGACAAGGTGCCAGCAGACATCAGGATCACCTCAATCAAATCCACAACCCTAAGGGTGGACCAATCCATCCTCACAGGTACAGTACACTTCTGAAATGAGCAAAACCATGCTGCTCAGTTTTTATTACTTGATTTATTACTTGCTTTTAAACCATCTGTATTGTTTAGGAGAGTCTGTGTCGGTCATCAAACACACCGATCCTGTGCCAGACCCTCGAGCTGTCAATCAAGATAAAAAGAACATGCTGTTTTCTGTAAGCATTATGTGTCTCATTATCATATTCAGTATTCCAAGACAATACATTTTTTTGTTTGCTCACTTTTTAGCTTTGATGTCACTAGATTTATCTCAGTACAATAACTTTTTGGTCCTTTTTGTGTGTCTTAAAGGGATAGTTCACCCAAAAATGAAAAAAAAAATGTTATTAATGTCTCACCCTTACGTCGTTCCAAACTCGTAAGACCTCTGTTCATCTTCGGAACACAGTTTAAGATGTTTTATATTTAGTCCAAGAGGTTGTTGACCCTTCATTGAAAATCTATGTACTGTCCATGTCCAGAAAGGTAATAAAAACATCATCAAAGTAGTCCATGTGACATCAGTGGGTCAGTTCGAATGTGTTGAAGCATCGAAAATACATTTTGGTCCAAAAATAAAAAAAATTACGACTTTATTCAGCATTATCTTCTCTTCCGCATCTGTTGTGAAGCGCATGTGCGAGACTAAAGTCAGGTGACTGCAGTGACACGGATGATGTGTGTTATCCTCAGACATGTTTGCAAAGTTTTTTTTTTTCAAACTTACAGCGTGCGTCTCCCTCAGACTCTAAATGAAGCCCAGGACCACAAAAAAAAGAAACAGCTGGGGCGCACCAGATAACACGTCAGCCGCGTTCACAACAGAGGCAGAAGAGAAGATAATGCTGAATAAAGTCGTAATTTTTGTTGTTTTTGGACCAAAATGTATTTTCGATGCTTCAACTCATTCTAACTGAACACATGGATTACTTTGATGATGTTTTTATTACCTTTCTGGACATGGACATTATACCATACGTAGATTTTCAATGAAGGGTCAACAAGCTCTCGAACTAAATATAAAACATCTTAAACTGTGTTCTGAAGATGAACGGAGGTCTTACATGTTTGGAACGGCATGAGGGTGAGTCATTTAATGACATTATTTTCATTTTTGGGTGAACTATCCCTTTAAATAAAAGAGAGTCTTCAGAATGACTATTGGATAAATAAGAGTCTAAAGTGTCCTTGCACTTACTTTTAAAAGTCCCCGTCCTGTCTGTGTTCATTTGAGTTGTTTAAATGCTCCAAGCAGGCATGCATTGTTTCACTCCTAATCCACTTACATTGCGTTAAGATCTTTTGGATCACCTCAGGTGCCATTATTGACCTAATGAGTGACACTAACGTCAGATTAGGTCACCTTAAAGCAAGATTGCTTTTATAGTACAGCTTTATGTATTTTCCAACACATCATGGAAAAACATGTAGCCTCCTATTAGGGAAAAATGTCCCTAATGGCATTATGACCAGCTGAGTTACACTCCACAAATCAAACATTTCCAAGCTATATTTTATAAGGAATTTCTGAATCTTGCTATTGTTTCCATACAAGCTTGTTTAAATGACCTGTGAAAGTGTAAATTTAGATTTGTTCCACGTACGTGTATTTGAATTTATCTATATCCTAATTTCTTCCAAAAGGGTACAAATATCGCGGCAGGCCGGGCCATTGGCGTGGTTATCTCCACTGGGGTTTCCACTGAAATCGGCAAGATCCGTAACCAAATGGCAGCCACAGAGCAAGAGAAGACCCCGCTGCAGCAGAAGCTGGATGAGTTTGGCCAACAGCTCTCCAAAGTCATCTCCCTAATCTGCATTGCCGTGTGGGCCATTAACATCGGGCATTTCGCCGACCCGGTCCACGGTGGATCCTGGATTCGAGGTGCCATCTACTATTTCAAGATAGCTGTGGCCCTGGCTGTCGCAGCCATACCGGAGGGTCTGCCGGCTGTTATCACCACCTGCCTGGCGCTGGGCACCCGTCGCATGGCCAAGAAAAACGCCATCGTTCGTTCGCTGCCCTCGGTGGAGACATTGGGATGCACTTCTGTTATCTGCTCAGACAAGACGGGTACCCTGACTACAAACCAGATGTCTGTCTGCAGGGTGAGTTTGGGAATATTTGACACGGTGATCTGTGTCTCATTCAGATGTCTCCAGGCGAATCTTGAATTTTTTGTTTGTGTTGATAAGTATCATTTTTAATCTTTCTTTTGCAGCATATGTGAGCTTTATTTTTTCTTTTTAAGCTTTAAGGCAATGCCTTTATATTTCTACATTACAAGGGGTGATTGATTTCACGCTGTAACAGAACAAAATTGAATCTCCAACTATTGTGAAGCATAGCTTTGGAGGTTGCTGTAAAACTTTTTTTTTCTAATTTATGATGGATTTGTTAGAGAAATTCCCTTCTTATAAAAGAGCCCTTCAGGTTAGAGAGCATCATACTGTATGAATTCCTTTATACCACATCTCTCAAGTGTTTCCTGCTGCTTCCTTCCTGCTGGTGCTCTCTACTGTGGTTACTGGAGCACTGACAGGTGGGATTCACAGGCCTGGATAATACGGCGGTGTTTACCATCAGAGCAGTTCTTTGATGCTGTGCCAGGACCTTTCATACAGAGCTGAGTGATGCAATAGCAGCATCTGTCTCTGGCTGCCATATGGAAGACCCAAGAAACACAGCAGGCAATACTGTATATGAGAGGTGTGGTGGATTTACCACACTAGTTTGATTTTAAATTAATCCAAAGTAAGTTCAAAGGCATGGTTGGGCGTTAAAATTGAGTTTTACTTTGTGTATTATTTATGCACATTTTAAATTATGCAGTAAGATTTTTTGGGCTGTTTTACAAAGCCTAAAAATAGAAAGCTGTTGTTCTTTAAATGCAATATATTCCTTATGGTAGAATTCTTATTTTATCCCATCTGAGGGTAAAGAAACATGTACTGTATATATTTTAAAGGTCTGTGTTCATACGGTAGGTTTACTCCTATCCACTTGTTAAATCTAACGTCATGCACTTCTTCCGGGTCCAACCAATCTCAAATTCCATATAGAAATGACAAAAAATCACGCAAATATCCACTCATATCTTAATGTAAAACTACAAAAAACACCCAATCCTATTTTTTATCTCCTTAACAAAATCAGAGATGACCAGACATGGACTCGTGGGCATTCATTTTTTTACGAATTAATATATTTAGGGTTCCCACAGGTCCTTGAAATCCTTTAAAGTTTGTGAATCTGGGGGAAGTTTTTGAAAATATACATACATAGATACAGGTCATTGAAAGTGCTTGAATCTATTTTGTGCAAGAAGTTTTTTGGAAAAAAATCCATATTATTCCCTGTGTAGTGTAGGATAATATCATAAAATTTCTAGCCTTTTAAGCGCACATGCTAAACTGTTTCCTTTAATACTTATATCTTCTGTATGCGAATGTTCATACCAAAATGTTTTTTTGCATAGTTGTGTTTGACAAATGAAAACGTATCGGGTTACGTATCTAACTGTTGTTCCCTGAGAACGGAACGAGACGCTGTGTCTCCCTTGCCATACTTCCTGCATCCCTGAATCGCCGTCATTGGCAATATTTCAGATTGCGATATATTTCCTGGCTCCCGCGTCACCCTGTCTCGTTAACCCTCACCATTGGTTGAATTTGATATACACATTCAGACGCACTTAGCCCAGGAGGTGTCCCCAAAGTGTCACCGCAGTGATGTAGCGCAAGTTGCCTCGTAAGGGAACTGTAACAATGTATCTTAAAAGGTAAAATGTAACTTTGCTCTCACTTGAAATGTGTCCCCACATTTAGTCCTTGAATTTGAGGGTATTGGACCTGGAAAGTCCTTGAAAGGTCCTTGAATTTGAAGTTAACTAAGGTGTGGGAACCCTGTATATTGCTGTCGTGATTCCATGAGTCTGGGCCCTGGGGACTGCTGTGTACACTGTGAGTTTATAAACTTTTCGCTTAAATGTGTAATATAAATAAATAGTTCTCATAAATGGTTGTTTAAATAATATCCTCTATTGTAATGAGTAAAGGCTTGGACCTGGAATACTGAATTCTGAATACTGAAACCTGCTCGGAAATAGGGCTGTCACCATGATTAAATAATCGTCTCATCGCGATTGTTTGACCTCATCGTGATGGTTTCAGATCACCCCAATGATTGCACATTTCGCTAAAAAACACAAGGGGGAGCTGTAGCACCTGTATAAATGAGATGGTGTTCGATGGCGTTCCTTAACTAAAAATGTAATGCGAAACAGTCAATTAATCGTCATAACCGGCAAACCCCTAAAACAGGCAATTAATCGTCACAATTTATTAGGCAATTAACCATTAGCCAAATTTCATAATCGTGACAGCCCTACTTAGAAAAAGTCATTACTTTTGCCAAAAATGATGGTCTTGTTAGTGACACAGAAATATATTTAATTCAAAGCTAAATTCTTGATCTGGTTTACCCACTATCCCATACACATTACTAATTCCCCCATTCCCACATTTATACACTCTGTATAACCCTAAAATTGTATGTACAGTATAACCTAACTCTGTCTGAACAGGCAGTATTGCTATTTGCATACATACCTGTTTTGCATACTTTCCCTTTTTTTTTTTTTTTTAAGTAATCTATCATCATTTCAGTACCTGCACTCTTCCCTAAAGGCTGACATTATTACTGCGTTTTTTTGTACTGTCCTAAAAGAACAAAGCTTGAACATCCCTCATGTATTTTTTAACCAGCGATCCAAACTCTGAAGTGCTCTGCAGAGACCACTGAAAAGGTCTTTTAAAGTTTGTTGTTTCCTGAGATATGTTTAAGTACATGTTGAAATCATGCTACTCACAGATGTGTGCAGTACTCAGGGTCACTCCAGGTATATGTGGAAAATTCTCAAAACATGTAAAGAGGGGTGGGCAAGACTTGATTACAAGTTATTTCCCCCTATAATGTTGTAGAGAAAGCACCACGGCTCCTGGAGATGTAGATCTTTCAAGACCCAGACTTGTTTACAGTCACGCAAGTTCAAGTCATTAAAGCTGGGGTTTAGTCTGTGACAGTATATAGCTGGAGTTATTATGTAACTTTTGATTTCTACAATGTTTTGTCTCTATGTATTTCATACCCTTGTTGTTTCAAAAGCAGAGAGCCGGAACATTTGAGAGAATTTATACTTTGTTTTTCTTTCCGCCATCTATGCCTCTCCCACCCTTCTCATTCATTTATCTGCCAAATGCATCAAGTTTTGTGACCTTTTATGATTTCAACAGAAAAATAATGATTGCAATATTGTAGTAGTATTCTATCTTTTCTCCTCTGGTCTGCTGCCAGTTCTTTTTCACTATGATCTCTGCCGTTGTTTTCAGTGTTTACAAAAAAGTATGTGGGTCTGGGTATGTTTGTGTGTGTGTGGGTGAATGCAGTTTAATCATGTCCCATGGCACGGGATATTATATCCCTTGTAATACCACTGCGGGCACGTGTGTGTGCGCTGTACATCCGTCTTTGTGTCTGGCCGAAGGTCTCCCTTGTGTTTAACAGCAGGGAGTTCCCTCTGTGCAAAAGTTGCTTAATCCTCTGCAAGTGCTGGGAACTAACCGGAAAAGGTTCCACTGCGACTTGGTAAATATTTACCCACTTTGTGGCCCTAGACTGATTCCAGACCTGCAGAGATCAGCTCTCGAACATCAGGAAAAGCATTGTAGTCAGACTCCATATCATTCACTTTATTACCTTTCCACTTCAACAGTAATGAGCTGTTTCCCAGACACAGATTAAGTGTAGTTATACACTAATACACACTGTCACTTTGGATAGATGTAAACATAGGCCTCGGTTCAAACGAATTAAACCAATAAATAGATTTTATCTGTATCGTGGAAACGAAACATTGCTCTCAGGTCGAAATAGTCATCTGCCATATTAAGCATTAAAAAAATCATTTTTTTATGAGTGGTCTCTTTTTACTCCCTTAGCATTTTTGCTGGTGTGCTTTGGTTATTTATGACCATTACAGTAAAGTCCAGGTCGGTCATCAGCTTTATTTGTGTCCTCACCTCGCCTTTCTTTGGTTGGCAAGGTTACAGTGACCCAACTAGTTATGGCTTATTGTAGGTCACGCTAATACACATTAGTGAAACTTATTCACTTACTAAGTTTGATATGATTTATGCTTAAGTGAGAGTGTTTATTCTCAATGGACCCTCTAGTAACAATTATCTTGCAGATATTACCAAAACACATATCTTGTTTTAAGGATGTTGAAAGCAACACAATTGTCCTGCCCACTGTTCGAAAATTGTCAAAATATGTACCCAAGTTGTGTTTGGGTCAGTACCATTTAAAAAGTTCCTTATATACACTCACCTAAAGGATTATTAGGAACACCATACTAATACTGTTTGACCCCCTTTCGCCTTCAGAACTGCCTTAATTCTACATGGCATTGATTCAACAAGGTGCTGAAAGCTTTCTTTGAGAAATGTTGGCCCATTGATAGGATACCATCTTGCAGTTGATGGAGATTTGTGGGATGCACATCCAAGGCACGAAGCTCTCCATCACATCTCAAAGATGCTTTATTGGGTTGAGATCTGATGACTGTGGTGGCCATTTTAGTACAGTGAACTCATTGTCATGTTCAAGAAACCAATTTAAAATGATTCGAGCTTTGTGACATGTGCATTATCCTGCTGGAAGTAGCCATCAGATGATGGGTACATGGTGGTCACAAAGTAATGGAAATGATTAGAAACAATGCTTAGGTAGGCCGTGGCATTTAAACGATGCCCAACTGGCACTAAGTGGCCTAAAGTGTGCCATGAAAACATCCCCCACACCATTACACCACCACCACCACCACCAGCCTGCACAGTGCTAACAAGGCATGATGGATCCATGTTCTCATTCTGTTTACGCCAAATTCTGACTCTACCATCTGAATGTCTCAACAGAAATCGAGACTAGGCAACTTTTTTTCAGTCTTCAACTGTCCAATTTTGGTGAGCTTGTGCAAATTGTAGCCTCTTTTTCCTATTTGTAGTGGAGATGAGTGGTACCTGGTGAGGTCTTCTGCTGTTGTAGCCCCAAAGTTGCTGCATACTGGATGTTTTTCCCTTTTCACACCATTCTTTGTAAACCCTAGAAATGGTTGTGTGTGAAAATCCCAGTAACTGAGCAGATAGCCCAAGGTTTGTGCGTGTTTTGGCTTCACAAATGCTTTGCTGCATACCTTGGTTGTAACGAGTGGTTATTTCAGTCAAAGTTGCTCTTCTATCGGCTTGAATCAGTCGGCCCATTCTCCTCTGACCTCTAGCATCAACAAGGCATTTTCGCCCACAGGACTGCCACATACTGGATGTTTTTCCCTTTTCACACCATTCTTTGTAAACCCTAGAAATTGTTGTGTGTAAAAATCCCAGTAACTGAGCAGATTGTGAAATACTCAGACCGATGCACCAACAACCATGCCACGCTCAAAATTGCTTAAATCACCTTTCTTTCCCATATTGACATTCAGTTTGGAGTTCAGGGGATTGTCTTGACCAGGACCACACCCTTAAATGCATTAAAGCAACTGCCATGTGATTGGCAGTTGCTTATGTGTACATAAATGAGTGTATGTGTACATTTGTATCATTATGTACCCTTTGAAGTAACAAATTGCACCTCTATATGAAATCTTTAGGTCCAAAGGTGTGGGTACATATTTTGACCATTATTTTTGACAGCGTAGAGACAGTGTAAAAAGCTAAGACATTTTATGTCATGACATTTTAATTTTTTAAATGAAGCTTGAGGAAATGCTACTAGGCCTTATTTATTTCTAAATTTAAACTCCATTGCCTCACAATCCTAATTACTAAACCCCTGTTATGCTGAAAGGCTTATTAGGACAAACAGGATGCCTATCTAGTGCAGGGAATTAATGCTGTAACCATGTTACAGTGATGTCCAGGATGACGTCAGCCAGTAAGCTTTGAGCCCTGTTGACTCTGGACATCATCCAGGTGTCACTGTTGCTAATGTGGAAGTCAGCATGGTTAAATCGGTAGTGTCTAAAATTTCTTCCCACTTTTGCCCCTTCCAAAACATGCACACTTATCAGAAGATCATCGTTGCATGCTACCCTGTTCCTTGGTATCTGTTGCTATGACAACATATAGCAACATGGCTGCATGTCTGCTAAGTCACGGCTGGTTGGAGGTTTTGGTGTAGATCTGATTTTGAAGTGAATAAATAATAATAATACATTTAGAAGTTTGTAAAAGTGTAGTGGTTGAGCAACATGTCTTGTTTCACAACTGATGGGGATATTTTCAGGTCAGGATGTCCAATTATGCGGATACGTACATAATACGGTGGCTGGCTGTTGAGAAAAAAATCAACCTGTGATTTTAATATTTTTGCAGCAGTGCTATGAAAGGGCGATAATCAGTCAGGGGTAAGCAAATAGTTTAACAAAGCAATTTCTCTGTGATCTTTTTTCCTCCTAAATTGCCTGCTGTGAGCAACGTTCCCATTATTATGTAATTTGTTGGAGAGGTGTTGTGGTGAGAAACAAAGGACAGTATTTTCTGGACTCTTGATGATTTCTAGATGATTTCTAGCTCTGGTGTGTCAGAAAGCAGCCAGACAGATGACTGCTTCAAAAATATCTGAAAAAGGCTAAACGAACTGTTGGATGGTGCGAACTAGCTGTTAGTTGCTTATCCTAACTTAAAGGAACAGTATGTAATACATTTTTATCAATTAATTATAAAATGGCCCTGATATGTCACTAGACATTAAGAAATTTTTTTTATTTCAAATACTTAAATCACTGACAACAGTGGTCCGGCCAGGATATTGTCATTTTAAAAGTGGAGTTGCAGCCCCCAACTGATGTTTATGTTGTCATTTTGTATTGGCCACCAGTTGTGTGATTGCAATACCAGTTTTAGCCACAAGTTTTGTGATTGCAATATCAGTTTTGGCCACAATCCTACATACTGTTCCTTTAACAGTTATGGACCTTTGTCAGTCCAAGCGCTCAGGTTATACTGAAACTATACTGCTATCTGTTATTTACCCTATTGAAGGCTCCTTTTCATGTCTACACTGTTAGACATTTTCAAGGATTTTTACAGTAACCTACTGGCAACACTGTTGCCAGTAGGCTACTGTAAATAAGATTTACAGTTCTAAACTGTATTTCCATTTTACAGTATTTAAATGCTACTGTAAATATGTAATACAGTGTGCTACTGTAAAAAAACCCAGGTTTACAGTATACTACTGTATACTATACTACTATTCTTTTTATTTTTTATACATTCATTTTTATTATATTTAAATTAGCTATAATTTTTAGATAAAAATTGTTTTTACATTTTAACCTACAGATACTGCTAACATTTAATTCAAAGAGACAATTTCAAATATTGAAGCCTTTATTTAAAACAAAACAAATACTTTAAGAAGTTGTGTGAAATTACATTTAAAACATACACATTTCAAATCATTTGCAGTAATACATTTAAAATAACACAAATTATAAACATACATACGTATAACACTGGTTACAGGTGTAGTTAATCCAAAAATTGTAATTTTATAATTTAAACAATGATTTTCTTTGGTTTTCCAGTTACAATGGGAGTAGTCTGTGACCGCATTATAAAATGGCTCCACATTATACGTGCTATATATTTCAAGTGTCCCAAAGACATACAAAAAGGGGTGATGAAAATATAATCCATATAATCAATTTTGACCCGTCATTTCTCTAAATGAGTAATGCAAGTAAACAGCTATACCTGATGGATAGGATACTCACAGTCAAGTTTACTGTCAAGTCTGCAACAACCAGGATATACCAACAAAATATACACATCAGGAAGAATGTGTAGATGCAGTATTTGGAGAGTCTTTGGCATAGGACTTCACACGCAATCATGTCTGCCTTTAGACGACTTTAAATTATGTCAAGTTACATGGAGTTATGCTATAATGATTTGGTGTTATACATTTTGCATCCTACTTTTGAAGCTGGAGAGGTGATCATGATCCACTACCACTGTAACCAGAAAACCCAAAACACCACAAAATCAGCATCATAATAGCAAAATTAAAATTTTTGTGACCCTTTTATTTAGTCTAGTTAAGTTCTCTTAAAATAGAACTGGTTTAAAATGAAACAATGACTGTCTGTCTTTACATTTATCTTCACATTTACAGAAAAAGGCAAATAACATACAGTGCAATGCAAAGTATAAATTTTTTATCAGCATGTGCATTCCCTTGTTCGAACCCATGGCGTTTTATGATGCTAACACAATGCTCAACCACAGAGAAAGGTTCTAAGAACGTTCCTTGAAAGTTCCCAAAGTTCCCAATAACGTTATGAATGTTTTTGCTTGTAATGATAAAAAAACATTACATTCTATTATTTACAAACTGTTGTAAAACATTATTTCTTAATGTTCTGTTAAAATATTGCATATAAACACTCATAAAATATACTAAACATGCGTTTTAAACATTGTGAGTACATTTAAACATGACATTGTCTGAAAATAAAATGTAACATTCCTTTAACATTCGCACAATCAAGAAACATTCCTAAACAATTTAAAAACTGGACACTTTTAAGTTGGCTTAACATTATTGGGACCTTTGGGAACGTTGTTAGAACTAGAACTTAGAACTAGAGGAGATATACTCTTTAGCCTTTACTTACAGTAAATACAGTAAATGTACTTACAGTTCTGAATGCACATCAAAATGAATTGTCATAAGAAATAATACAGTAACTTCAAAAAAATACCATACTTCTGTTATAAAATAATCCTGTGAGTCCTGTAAGCAAAAGAAAGATGGTCATAATTATTTTGAACCACAGTTTTTTACAGTACTGTTTGTTACAGCTGTTAGTTAAGAAGGGAGACCTAACTAACCCATATATGCAGCACATACTGTATCTTATTGAGAAGTGTCTCACCTAATACAAGTTGTTTCACTCAAACTCTGTGAGGTGGTGAAGAAAGGATGGAGATATTCTGTTTTCCTCTTCATCCTCACATGACTCTCATTCCAGGTCTTGCAGTGTATTTTGTTACATCCTCCTTAATTTATCCTTCCAAAGAATTTTAGACAGCAGAATAAATGCAGGGAAAAAAGGACATATTTAACACATTTAATACATGATGCTAAACACTCATATTTTTCCAGTAAATACTGTTTTGAAATGATAACCAGAGTAGATGTACTCTACTCGAATCACTGCACCATGGCCACAGGTCTGTGTGTTAGGACACTGGGACGTGGTTTTCTGATCGAGGCTGAATATTTACTGTACAGCTACCTTGGCCTCAAAGGCAATTTAATACAAAACAAAAACACAATTTAAAACTTTATTTTATGCAAATTAGGTTTCAGCCTTTATTTTTAAACATATTCACATTTAAAATATAATGTTTTTCCGATTGGCCACCACACACACATAACATACGCTCATATGACGTTTGTAAAACTAAATGTTAAGCAAACTCTTATTATGTTCACATGGGACTTTCTAAAATGCTAAACGTAGTTTAACGAATTTGAAAGATAAAATTTAGTTATACACCTTATTAATAACGCATAATTTATGTAACAGGTAAAGCCAAGCGGATGAGAATATAAACACAACGTGGTAACTTACACATTAAGAGTTTTCCTCCCAGCAAAATGTATTTTAGGGTACTTTTTTAAATATGCTTTTATATTAATAAATTATTCTCTCAGGTAACGTTATATACTATCTGATCTTTTCATATCATTGACGTATACATTAGGCTACGTTAAGCATTTCTTCATAATAGTTTTATAAAAGGAAAACACTAGCGTGTAATTTAACGCACCGCGCATGCTCGTAGGCTTGCATACACGTAAGTTAGTATGATTTATTAATTAGGTTTATGCTGACTTTGGTAAACTAATATTACCGTTATATGTCAAGCAACGCGTCCGGTTAACGGTTTTAAAATGTCCCGTTCGGGTAAACAACAACCGCGGGTCTGATAATAAATAACTTACATAGATTATTTTACCTTGCTGGTCTTTTTTCATTCTCTCCTCTCGTGTATCTTCAACTGAAAAGCGCCGCTGTGCTGTCCCAGGGAAAGTCTTGTTTGAAAACTCTTCAGTTTATGTGCACACCTGAAATCGGTCCTCTGAACACCTGTGCTGCTACATGGTTCCTTAGCTAGAATAAGTCAACGCCTGTGTGTATACAATTGTCAAAAATGATGATTTTGAGAAAAATAAAATAAGGATTTGTGTGAACAAGGAAAATACCACCAAAAGACTGTTAGAAAATATACAGTTGCATACAGCAATTTTAAAAAATACAGTAAATTACTGTATATGATGTATGATGTCACAGAAAATTCCCAAAATGCCACGCGAATTACAGTTATGTACTGTATAAATAGTTTACAGTATAATACTGGGTGATATACAGTAAATAACTGTAAAAATTACGGAAATGTCTAACAGTGTACACTGTAAAAAATTTCTGTAAATTTACATGGAAATTCAACAGCAAAATGCTGTTTTCATGTAATAACAGTAAGTTGCTGTTTTTTACAGTGTATTGTGGGTAGACTTTCTCACTTCAGGTCGGTTGTCGAGCAACAACAGAATGTCACTGTTATTTAACGGTATTATAGCATATTTTTCGTTGGGCACGCCATTTTGGATTGTCTGCATGAGGTAGGTCTGCAACTTTATCGATGCTTGTGCTATTTTAAAATTACATATTACTTTTAAATATTGCATTTTATTCAGTAAAGCTTTTAAAAAATAAATCAGATTCCATTTCCTATTTTAATCAGGCAAAGCAGGTATTCTACCATCACATCAGTTACACTCACATCAGATCACAGGTAAGAATTCACCAAAGTTTTATACAACCTGTTTATTTTACTAAAATCTGTGTAAAAGATAAATGAGGAACGATCAAATCAATTATGGGTTTTGTGTCTTTACATTTTTAATGTGTGCATTCTGTCTATGCAAGTGAAAGATACACTTGTGTTATCTGCAAATTCGCCTGTTTTTTGTATTATCTTAAAATCCTTTAAAAATCCTTTGTTACCAAGTACTGTATATCTACAAATAACACTAAAAAGATCTGGTATTTGTAAATTCATTACATGCTCGTTAGCTGGTTGAAACATCCTGTTGTATGTGGCACGCTTTTTTTGGTGGTAAGACACATTAAGTTTATAAAATGGACATATCCTGGCTTCATTGTTTACAGTAAGTTAAGGTAGGTGGGGTATATGAATTCATAGTCTGATTACACAAAAATTAAACAAAGGCACCCTAATACATAAGACTTGAGCAGTCAAAATGGTTCTTGGTGAAAAACCAAATGTAACTCATTTCATTCACTGTGCATCTAGAAGTCTTTGTTGCAAACATGATTTCAAACTTGTTAAGTCATCATGCATCAAGTACAGGAAAGTGCAGTCAAACTTGAATTTATGATTATGGTTAGAAACTGATGTACATTAAAAAGTGTTACAGTTTTGTATGTTGCAAAACCATTTGAATCGCATCAAAAGATTACTACTTGACTCATCTGAATTACTTTTATCCTCCATGTAGGTATATTTTGGTGCTTTGGTGCTATTTTGGTCCCCATTCCCTTTTCGTGCATTGTATAGACCAACAAATATTACAGATTAAGGTGAGTAAAAGATGAGAGAGTATCATTTTGTATAACCATTCATGTTGTGTGTAAAATGTCTTTGTTGCCTCTGTAAAATATGAAGTCTTTTTGCAGATGTTAATTATCATAAATTGTTATCTTTGCTTATAGATGTGTGCCACTCTTGCTGACTTTGAGAAGACTAGTAACTTGAAACACCTCGTTTGATCCTGTTTGGTAAATATATGAAATTTGACATTTTTTACTAAACAAGGCCCACACTCCAGGCTGACACAACCTTTTACTATCTTTCTTTCTTTCTTTCTTATTCTTTATGCCATTCCAGCATCTTTGGCTATATTCATGGTGAGAACTGGTTAATCCATACACAAGTTTTTATTCACACAAGTCAATCCAGACACTGGTTGGGGTAGAGACAATTTGGCATCTGTGGATACCCAGAGTAAACCCACGCTGACACAGGGGGAACATGCAAACTCCACAAAAAAATAAAAGGCCACCTGACCTAGCTGGGGCTCAAACCGGGGACCTTCTTGCTGTGCCTTTTACTATCAGGAGAACATCAAGCTTTATGTGGCTCATTCTGGAGGCC
Source organism: Misgurnus anguillicaudatus (assembly GCF_027580225.2). Classification (NCBI taxonomy): domain Eukaryota; kingdom Metazoa; phylum Chordata; class Actinopteri; order Cypriniformes; family Cobitidae; genus Misgurnus; species Misgurnus anguillicaudatus. The sequence goes on along the minus strand of NC_073358.2, from coordinate 32,945,099 downwards.
ACTGTATTTGAGAACACTGAAACTGAGAACACTTTTAATATCAGACTTTACACGGACACTAAATGAATTTGTGATTTTCAGTTTACCTTTAGAAACATTAGTGGCCCTCAAGTACTATACATTTAATTGTATCATGACAATGGCCTCTGAAAATAACATACTGTTAGGTTGAAGGACATGGCACTTTGTGTCTTTGCCAGTGCTTGCATATTCTTCTCACTGCCTTTTCTACACTTAGCTCTACAGATATTAAGGATTATACATTAATCTATACATTCATTTGGTCCAGGTGATTCTCAGGGACAATGGATTAAACAATGGATGATCAGCCTGAAAGCCAAAAGGGTGTTCAGCCAGGATGTCTCACTGGATTTGCTACATTGTTTTCTTTGTATTACATCTTCAACTTGCAAAAAGTGAAAGCAGCATCCACACTGGAAGTCCTTTAAAAGGTAACAAGTTATTTTTAAAATTTTTTAAAAGGAATGGTTCCACATAAATAATGATTTCATTAACTTAACTTAATTTTAACTTGTGACTTTCTTTAAAGGTTTAATTTGTACCTTTTGAGAAGGCCATTTTAGGAACACTTCACAATAAGGTCTCATTTGTTAAACGGGATAGTTCACCCAAAAATGAAACTTCTTTCCTCATTTACCCTCATGTGGTTCTAAGCATGTGAGTTTATTTATTTTGTTGAACACAAACTGAGATATTTTGATAAATGATGGTAACCACACTGATGACAGTACCCAAGTCAACGGACAGTGCCAACCTTGTGCTTACCATCATTTATGAAAATATCGTCTTTGGTGTTTAACAGAATAAAGAAACTCATACAGGTTTAGAACAAAATGAGAGTAAATTATGAACTAATAATTGCTTAAACACTTTAACATTAGTCAATGTATTAGCTAACATGAACTAACAATAAGCAGTTCATAGAAGTATTTAGTAATTTTTGTTAATAATAGTTTATAAAAAGTAATTTGTTGTGTTCCTTAGTTCACAGTTCATTAATGTGAACAATTCCAACTTTTAATAATGTCTTAGTAAGTGTTAAATTAACTCAAAAGGGCTGTGTAAGTATTGTTTATGTTAATTCATGTTCACTAAAATAGTTAACTTATGTTAACTAATGACACATTTTTGTAAAGTTTTACTGGAAGTTTGATAATCTAAGTCAGAGTTTTAAATCATTGTTCACTGAAAATATTCTCTTTTTATTTTCCAGACGCTTCATTAAAATCAAACCGGGAAAGAAGGGTGCAAAGGGAAAAGTGACCTCTAAAACAGGAAAACTGCAAAAGAAGACCATCAACAGTCAGTCTCAAAATATCAAATCTTTTAAAAAAGACTTTTGGACTTTGAGTGGTACTTCATTTAAAATGTAGCTGACACTTCCCACCAATACAGTTTTTTTTTTAAATATGGTGGCCTGCAGTGATGGCAGGTGACTTCTCTGAGGAGGCACGGATGCAAAGCTAGCCAAAACATTGTCATGTGTGTGGCTCGTCACTTGAACCTGTGCATAGCGTGTCATGTCAAAATACGTGCCTGCTCCAGACACTTTGAAGGGGATTATGATAAAAGAGATGCTCGCTTTTGCCATACTAGCTTAATCTCATGTGTAATCAGAGTTTAGTGTTAAATGAGTGTCTTGCGGGTATCATGTGAATGTCTCTTTTATTCTTTATCATATTCAAAGTGTTTGCGGGAGGCACGTATTTTGACCAACCCATTCTCACCAAGATGCGTACAAATGACACGCAGTGTCATTGTCGTGCGGTGGATGCGCCAAATTCCGATTTTGCGTGCATGTGATGCGCCAGTCCTTCCCATTCACTTATATGGCGAATCGTTTCGTGACGTTTTGTTTATTGTTTTCTCATTTGTTTTCTGTTTCTTAAAACATTTTCGCTTGGGTTTAGGGTTAGATTTCACATTTGTTTAAGCAGGTTATTTATACAGGTTTCTCTATGTTTTTATCTATATTTAAGCCATGGTCGCTTGGAGTTGGGGTTAGAGTTGGGGTTTGGGTTAGGATGTCATTTTTATATAACAAAAAGTTGTTCTAACCCTAAACCCAAGCGAAAATGGTAAAAAAAACAGAAAACAAATGAGAAAACAATAAATAAAACGTCACGAAACGATTCGCCATATAAGTGAATGGGAAGGACTGGCGTATCATATGCACGCAAAATCGGAATTTGGCGTATCTATTGCACGATAATGACACTGCGTGTCATTTGTACGCTTTTTGGTGAGAATGGGTTGGTATTTTGACATGATGTGCAATGCATATAGATTCACATTACACCCCGAACACATATTTTGCATCCTGGCCACCACTGGTGGGTGGTGTTTTTGTATACTGGTTTGTATATTATAGACCATGTTTTCATATTTAAAATTGGGCTGGTGTCTGTTAAAGAATAAGCAAATTAATGTTTTATTGAATCCTTTTAAAAATGTGCTGTTTTTACAGTTGTGAAACTTTTGTGCTTTTTTTTAAATCTAAATTTTAAACTACATTTGTATTTTAAGTAAAGATAAGGCATCTCAATATTGTTCTTTGTTTTTTTGATTTTTTTTTTTTGTATTTTAGTATGTTATTGGTGCGTTTTTGTTGCACCACAGTTTATGCACTGAATATTAAAATATATCTGCTTGTATTTCTGCCTGTTTTATGGCATAACAAACATAGCATAACAGTCAATCTGGTGTTGAATAGAATAAAGAATAAAAAATTCATAACCTGGCCTTTTTTGTTCTATGTTATCCACAAATATAAAATGCAGGGTATAATAGCATTTAAATTAAAAAATAAAGGAGTTGTGACTAATATGTACTGTAAATTAACAGGTATATGATGCTAAATAACAGTTTTGCTGTAGATAACAAAAACAGTATCATGCTATTAAATAACAGCTGTATTCTGTAGGTGACACAAACAGTACCATGCTGTTAAAATAACAGTTGACTGCTGTAGGTAACAAAACAGTATCATGCTGTTTTTTCTAATAACAGTATCCCGCTGTAAATTAACAGTGCAATGCTGGCAACCACAGCTTCCAGCATAATACCGTTTTTTTACAGGGAAATTTTTTACAGTGTATATATATCTATAAGAAATAAATCAGATTTTTTTGGGGAATTATTTGGGTGCTGTTCAGGCCAGTAAAATATAATATAGCATAACAGTACAATCTAATAGGCTTTTTAACATTTTTTTATAGAGCCGATCACACTGTTAAAAGTGAACGTTGGATCTACTTAAACAAATTACTTCAATTGGTAACATTTAAAAACATTTAAGTTTTGTCAAACTAAATGTTTCACTTAATGTTAGAAAAATTAACCCTGGAGAACACACGGGTCAAATGTGGCCAATGATTATTGCTGCTAAGGAAAGGGTTCTTGGGTTCTCCAGGGTTTTTAAGTTAAAAAAAACTTTAAGTGAAAATTTCAAGTTAAAAAGCTTATATTTTTAGCTGTTACCAATTAAAGTAATTTTTAAGTTAATCCTCATGTCAAAGAGTACAGTACGGGGCAAAGAAGTGAGTCTTGTTAAAAATAAATGTTTTTATGTTGTAAATGCAGCATCAGAATGATGTTCTGCAGAAAAAAATAAACTGACTTACAGTTGTGGTCAGGAAAACCTAGTTTACTGTCCAAACACACCAAAAGCCATCTGGTTTCATGATGCAATGTTCCCAAAAATATGTACCAAATAATAACTTGCTATTTTGCGTTGTTGACAGCATAGCTTCACAAAGTTCTCTGCATTGGTCTTTTTGCACAGAGCTGGATGTAGAAAAATGGCACTGTTCACCAGTAGTTACTGTGATAATGTGGTCATTACTTTATAAAGGCGTATTTTTGGCCCGAAAGATCGTTTTTTCCCGCAGCGCAAGGGAACTCAATAATCCATTTATTTTAAGGGCTTTGGGGCTCGATCCTGCCCTCTGATTGCTCGTGCATGCAGCTCACTTTCAGCTTTTTACAATTAAACTCTGTGTATGTGAAAGTACTGAAGAGCGCTGAAAGTTTTACTGCTTCATTAATTCTTTAATCAGACAATTAATTGAGTCTTGCTCCGAGTGAAGTCAAGCCAAGGCACAAAGTTTTCCTGCCTGTGCGTTTGTATTTTCGACCCTACCTTGCATATGACCTTGTTTTTAAGGAAGTGCTGTGATGCATTGCTTTCAGCAATGTCTAATGTGCTGTTCACATTATATTATAAGATCTATTTGATCTTCAAGTGCACGGACATTTAAAAAAAACAGATCACACTGTGGGGAAGCTCATTGCTGAGGTCTATAACATAAAATGACCTCAGGTATCCAGCACTGATGCAGTTATTGTGAAATTGAGTATGTAATGCTTTTTTTCTATTGACTACTCCAAAAGGTAAGATATTAGATTACAAACTACTAGATTCACTGTTTAGAGTTACTTGAAACATAGCGTGTTAAGGACATCTGCTGGTTACCTGCTGTGTAAATGCAACATAACAGCATATTTTTACATTTAATGACGTGAACAATTAGCACTTTATTTTACAGTACGTGTACTTAGCTTGTACATATGCTACATATGTTGTACAAATGTGTGGTATTTACTTTTGAGTATGTACATGGTAATTAAATGGTATCATTACTGTACTTACCGGTGGTACATACTTGGTAGTTATTATGTAACTCCAGTTAAGTACTGGGTAATACCAGAAACATACTTATAGTATACTGAAACACTAGTACTTACAAATGAATGTACAATATAAAGATTAAGTACTTACAGGCAAGTGTGGGTTAATGGCAGGTACGTATAGTGTACATATATGATAACTAATAACAAACACTACTGAGCTTACAAATTGGATGTACATGGTAAGTGTATAGTACATACAGGGCAGTGTATGTCAGTACGGGTCACATGCTTCTCAATTCATGATATGGGCTAGACCAAGGGTCAAACAGAAATTGCGCGTTGCGTTAATCGCACGTTAATAAAAGTATTGGCGATAAAATGAATTTGCGTTATTACACGTTAATTTTGACAGCCCTAGTTTTTATTAAAGTTAATATGCAATATTAGTTAATGTCATATGAAGGTAAATGATTTGCACGAGTACTGCGTCTCATGAGCAAATTAGCATAAAGTTATCATTATCGTCCATTGGTGTGGACGCTGATATAGTTATTGTTATAGTTAACATTATATCGATATAATGTTAACGTCCCTTAAGTTTAGATGTTTTATTATGGAACCAAGTGCTGATGTTTATAAAAGTCTTTTTGTTTTTGTCGGTGTGTGTACTTTGTGTTTGTAACCAGTGATTCTTTTGGGGACATTTATATTCATTTGTAAGGCTATGTAAATAGTAAAAACGTAAATAATGCTATTTGTTGTTTTATTAGTTCGTTACATCCCCTGCTTTCTCATTCCCTTCACATACATCAACGTTTTAGACCTGTCATCTGTGCAAAAAGGCCTTCAACCAATGCCTTTCAACAAATTGGCTTTTTTCAGTTCCATTCAACCATGCACCTGTTCCATCTTCCACATAGTGAAGGAAGTAGGACAGCGATGAAATAAGATCTCCCTCGCCCAGGGCTGCCATTGCTCCTTCTGGATCATTTCAATGCTATGTCATAGCAAAGACACCTTAACATGTCACCGGAGCTGTGCATTATGGTTTGTTCAAGTTGTTTGCTGTGTGAGGGTAACCTTATCTTTATCTTTTCTTATTTTATTGTTTATTAGATGAATGAAATTCAGTTCATTAACCGTTTCATGAACGCAATAGAATTTGCCTTGGTGTATGATAAAACAACATGCAGTTCAATAGTGGAAACAATGCAAACAACAAGAACAAAATGGTGCCAACTACACGACAGTACAACAAATGGAAGTAATTATAATAAGGCTGGAAAAGGTTTAGCCAAAACATGGGCAAAATGATTGTTTGCACTTTCTTTCACCTCATCTGTTTTCATTTGGTCAAGTGAAACCTGAGTAGACATTTTAGTGGGAAGCAGTACAGTTTATAGTCAGTGTTGTCTGTTGGCAGTTGTATAGAGTGTATTGGTTCAGACAGGGAATTGAGCTCATGCCAGGCCACTAAACACGGGAACCGAGAGTGCATAATGATGTCATTCCCCTAACTCTGATTGGTGGAAGGATGAGGGAAACCCCAGAAGTGATTGGGTGGAGTCAGAACTGTCTGTTTTGTGCAACTGTTTATAGATTCCTTTGAAAACATTGCTTTATTCTATTTAGACACTTTTAATATTTTTATAGTTGATAGCAGGGGTTTTCAAACCTTTTTGTCAGCTTACCTAAATGACTTACTTAAAGTACCCCCTGAGATTTTAAGTAAATATAAAAAATATATTGCACATTTGCATGTTTAACTTTTATTTTCATTCATTTAAAAGTTTTTATCAGTAGATTTTACATTGTAATTATTATTATTACCTGTTATTGGACCTCCATCTTGTAATTTTCTTTTGTTGGTTCATAAAACGCATCCCATTTTGCATGAGTTTTCAGTTTTCTGATATATTGTAGTGTTGTGTGTTGGTCGTATATATTTTACTCAGTGTTTTATTAAAGGGGACAGAGAAAGAAAAACCATTTTTACCTTGTCTTTGTTGAATAATGGTAGTCTACCCACATTCATAAACATACAAAAAGTGCTAAACATGTTAAACATCTCAGTCTCATAGAAATTCCTCTTTTAGAAATGTCAGCCAGAAAACAGCCCAATCTGAAAAACTGATGCTTATGACATCACAGGCATCTAACTACCCTTCCACTTTAAAATAATTGGCTACATTTTTTGAGTGGCAGCAAAGTCAGCTAATCAGTAATGAGATTGCAAGTTAAGCCAGTAGGGGGAGCCAAATAGGTGCAAAACCACTTGTTTAAAATCCCCCACCCTAATAGAGCTATCTGAGAGAGGTTTTTAGGAAGCTTCTAAGGCATTACAGACCCAAACAAAACCATTTTTGTCTACATGTCACATTAAAGAACAAGGATAAATACTCCGTTTAATCATTCTATGTCACCTTTAAGATTTTCTATTCTAAAATAAGTACTTACATTTTATGAATTAATTATAATTGATTATTTTTTTCATCAACTCACAAACCCCCTGTATGGAGGACTCGGAATGCAAAATTTATAAATAAATAAATAAATGTACAAAAATATAAATTAAACAAATAAATAAATACAGTACAAAATAATTAAGATTTTTTTTATTCTAAAATATGTACTTACATTGTATGAATTAATTATAATTGATTATTTTTTCATTAACTCACAAACCCCCTGTATGGAGGACTCTGAGTGCAAAATTTATAAATAAATGTACAAAAAAACGAATAAAACAAACAAATAAATGGGTACAGTACAAAAATAAATATGCAGAGAAATATTAAAAGCAAACATAAATGAGTATTGCAATTTTTATTTTGTTATTTTTGTATTAATATATTTTTAACACATTTATTTATTTAAAATTTTTGCACTCTGAGTCCTCCATACTCCTGCAATTGAACACCGGTTTGGGAAGCCCTGGTTTATAGCATACCCCTTTTTTATATTTATTAACTTTAGTTTAGTGACATGAACTTACAATGAAAACTTCTATAGCGTTTATTAATCTTAGTTTATATCGATTTCAATATTTACTTATACTTTTTTTTTAAATCAAAAGTTCTCTGTTAACATCAGGAAATGTGCAATAAACTAACATGAACAATTGTATTGGCATTAACTAACATTAACAAAGTTAATAAATGCTGAAAAACTTGCTTATTGTGACTTCATGTTAGCTAATGCATAACTTATGTCAACAGAAACGTGTACAATGTTACAATTTACCAATCAAAAGAGTCTGTTGCATATGAAGTTAAGACCATGGGAAACCTGGGAATTTTCAGCCCTGGATCTGTTTGCTTTCTTTCAGCTTAACTCTGAAATAATTATTAGTCTAGACATTACTCGTTGTGAATGCAAATGTTTATTTATTGGGAGATCCTCTGTATCCTTCTCAGTTATTCTCTCCTTCTGTTTCTATTAGATGTTTGTGGTTAATAAAGCCGACAACACCAGCTGCTCCCTGCATGAGTTTACCATCACCGGCTCAACATATGCTCCGGAGGGACAAGTGTAAGAGCCCATATACCCAATCAAACTCATGTGTTCATCTGCATGTGTCTGTGTTTGTATCTGTCTTACATTGTCTCTTCCTCAGGTTGAAAGCTGAAAGGCCAGTGCACTGTGGAGACTACGATGGTCTAATTGAACTGGCCACTATCTGTTCCCTGTGCAATGACTCCTCGCTGGACTATAATGAGGTAAGTGGTGTGCACGGATCTGTGTTTTAATATCGCTTTCAACACTTGAATGTCATATGCCACCTTTCAAACCGAACAAGTTGTTGTCGAGTGCTGTTGAGTATGTCCTACTCTCATTGCTGAATGTTCAACATTCACCTTCTGTTCTTTAGCAGTGGACTGCTTTTTAATTAGCTTGTTTTGCGCGTTGGCTTGCATATCTCACCTCTCTGCCATGGTCGTGGTATCATGGTAACTGTCTGCGTTGCGTAATCGTGAATGTCAGGTAGGGTAAAGGACAGTGCAAGTTAGGACAAGCCGAAGATGCGTTTTAAAGCTTGCTTTGTTGCTGAAGGCACCCAGTCTAATCTTTAAGTGCTAAAGGGCATGACTAGAATACGAAATGCGTTACGTAAAGCTAAATCAGAAAGCAAAGATTGTAATAAATAATCACTAACAATGACATGCTCCACTATCATGGCTGTCTTCTTTCAGGGATAATGTAAATGTTTTAGACAACTGTAATATCCATGAAGTAGACTATTGTATGAACTTCAGAGGATGAATTGTGTTTCACACATACACAAATATAAGAGGCTGGCTCTGAACTGTGATATTTGGTTCAATAAATGCGTGACCATATCCTGGTGTTAGTGGATGGTCCGTGTGACATTTAAAGTGAACAATAGCAATCGTTCCCAAAGCGAGTATATGGCTCCAGGCTTTTACCGTATCTGAAATTATTGTGCAATTGCTATATTCTCGGTGGTGATGAGTGTGGATGTTTACAAGCTTTTGTGCTAATGTCGTCCCGCAGGCCAAGGGAGTGTACGAGAAGGTGGGCGAGGCCACGGAAACTGCACTCACGACGCTGGTGGAGAAGATGAACGTATTTAAAACCGACGTCGCCGGACTCAGCAAAGTGGACAGAGCTTCAGCGTGCAATATGGTAAGACGGGGATGCAGAATGGGACGGGTTATGGGGATGATAAAGAAAAAAATTGTGATGGAATGAGAAAGTGAAATCATGGAGAAAGGTGATGTATTTTTAAGTTCCTTCGGTGCGTGACAGTGAGGCCGAATATTTGAAATAAATGAAATGATATGAAACGTCTTCATGTTTTTCTGTAAGGGGGAAAGGTTTGTTAATGATGCATGTGAAAAGTATATTTCCTCATTAAAGTAGAAGACGGATATCATTATGATGAAGATGGTTATATCAGTGCAGCAAAGTGTTCATTTTTCATGAAGCGGGGGGGAAACGGTTAATTAAGAACAGTGGAGTAGTCTTGACCCCTTTTTCCATTTTGGGAATTTTTTTCCTCTGTAGAGGGAATGCAAATGTCCAGCATCAGTGTTTTTTTTCTCTGGTGACCCCTAAATTCTTCTTTAAAAAACAAACATAGAAAACTAGTGACAGACTCCCAGAGGAAAAGCATAATATTTAGATTAGCAGGCGAGTTTATTAAGAGGTTAGCTAAACTTTCTGAGCCTTCATTCCTCAGTGGGGAAAAAAGAAAACTTGGCATCAATATATCAACAGAAGAAATGAAAAGATAACAGATGGGTGCATAGATTAATGGATGTGAGGAAGAGGGAGTTGCATGAAGCTTTTGGAGGACAAAAAGGGAAACCCTGATGAGTGTGATGTCAGATGCTATTCTCAAAAAGGGGAGGGATATATTGTGTTTTTGACTGTTTATGGTAAGAGGATACACACAGGGTTTTCTTCCAACATACTGTACATTCGTAGTATTACCATAGTATCATCTCCTTGAGGTGGCTAATCTTCTGATCCTAGAAGAGAGAGAGAGACAGAAAGTGCAGTAACACAGACAGAGTGTGATGTGTGTAGGACTGCGTGAATTTTCTGGATCTTGATGTGCAGGTGTTGGTTTCCACCTAGTGGCTAAACAGTAGCCTTACATCACTGAAATCCATGATTTTCATTGCTAATGAAAGTGGCGAAATAACAGGAAATGATGAGAACTAGATGGGGAAAGAGATTGGGTGATTCTCACGAAATCCAGACTTAGAAGGTGTCCAGCATTAGATTTTTTTTAAAGCCATTGAAGCCATTTTTTGCACATATAAGATTAAGGTCTGAACTTACTATAATCATTATTTTTAAAGGATTTAAAAATATTTCCTATAGAATTATTTACATTTTATAGATTATCATTATCAAAAATTATCATTACCACAACATGATATTTCATTAAATATATGCATTTACAAAATCATGTTTCAGTAATGAGAACTAAAAAGTTGTCTAGGTACTATGACAAACAAAATTTCAACTTTTATCTGGAGAGAATATAAAAGATAAAAAAAATCTGGTAACCATCTTGAGTGTCACAGTCAATTTTGTCCCTTCCAACAATTTTTTTTGTTTGTTTTGAAAATGATAGTTCCTTGAGGGCTTAAAGGTGCAGTGTGTAATTTTTAGAAGGATCTTTTGACAGAAATGCAAAATAATATACAAAACTATATTATCAGGGGTGTATAAAGACCTTTCATAATGAACCGTTATGTGTTAATTACCTTAGAACGAGACCTTTTTATCTATTTACACCGAGGGTCCCCTTACATGGAAGTCGCCATTTTGTGCTACCATTTTTCTACAGAAGCAATTAAGGAACTTTCTTTAACAAAGTTGTCGATGACATGTTTGTCCGGTGGCGGCTAACGTACCTTCTCTATGTGCTTCAAAAGTGAGGGGTGAGCCGTGGACTAAGCCGTTGGTTGCAATTCGCAACCTCACCACTAGATGCCGCTAAAATTTACACACTGCACCTTTAAACAATGATTAAAAATTGTTGCGGAGGATGACACAATTGGTCTTGGACACATTTATATTCCTTATTATTGTCTCTACATTTACCAATGATCACCAAATACCACATGTTTCTTTACTGCAAATGTTTATAGTATAACATGCACTGAAGCTTTTTACTTTTTAGATTTTTTAATTATAAATATTTCCATGTCAAAGAACCCAAATCCAGTCATGGGTACATTGTGGTAATTAAAATGTTCCCCTTAAATGTGGAAAAAACATAATTGGTTTGTATGATGTTATTTGAAATCATGTTCAAAATAGTACATGAAGAGATGTTTGTAACTGTATGCTTCATATTTTGATACTTTTACTTTGCATTTACTTTTTTTATCAAAATGTTTCATGACACCTCATGTGTCTAATTTCGCGAGAATCACCCTATTAGGCCATGAAACAGGCTAGTTTTAGACCCCTAGAGATATGTAATTTGTTTTAATCACCTAGTTGATGTGTTGTCTAAACCAGCGGTTCCCAAACGTTTCATTTTTCACATTTCACTTAGATGAGTATAAACTGTACCGGGAGTCCGGGACCCACCAGTTTTTTTTTCATATCAAAATCATTGTAGCCAAGTGACTTTGCGCGATCCCACTTTGTGACCCAGAAGTGGGTCCTGCCCCATAGTTTGAAAACCCCCTGGCTACAATTATTTTTTTCCTAAATTTCATCATGGTCAAAGTATTAAAGGTAAAAAATGTTTGAATAAGAAATTAACATTTTCTCCGTCTGCCATCCTGACCGATCTCTAGCACCCACATCGCCCTCATAGTTCACCCACCATTGCTAGCTCATACATATCTGAACAATTTGTACTGTTGGATCTAATCTTTCACTTTTGGCTTTGCTGTCTGTTCTGGTTAAAGGTGAAATACATTTTAAAAGGCAAATGTAGCCTAGTGTGCGTTGCATACTTGACAAGCATATCAGATTTTTAGATTCTGAATTAGCAACCTAGAGAACCGCAGCAGATAACATGTACTAGTATCAGAGTTCATCTTCTCTTCCATTCTCTATTTCTGTCTATCTCCCCGCTCTCATTTCTTCTTTCCTTCAGATTTTCCGGAAGCTAATGCAGAAAAAATTCACACTGGAGTTTTCCCGGGACAGGAAGTCCATGTCTGTGTACTGCACTCCCAATGGCTCGAATTCTCAGAGCAAGATGTTTGTCAAGGTATTTGTAAAATAGAGATTACTCTTCTATGCAAAAACATATGATCTATAAATTACCAAAATATATTTTGCTGCCTACATCACATCTGTATCTCTCTTCTTCTTGTAGGGCGCTCCAGAGAGCGTGATTGACCGCTGTCAGTATGTGCGTATTGGCAAAGAACGCATTCCACTGACCATGGCGGTAAAGGAGGAGCTGATGAGCACTATTAGAGACTGGGGATGTGGCAGAGACACACTGCGCTGCTTGGCTCTGGCCACACGAGATGCCCCACCAGCTGAAGACAAAATGGACCTGGAAAACTCAGCCAAGTTCTCAGAGTATGAGGTGAGAGAGGTTCGAAACTTGGGATAGTTCACCCGAAACTTGCTACGTACCCTCAGGTTGTTACAGACCTGTATTAATGTTTTTGTTCTGCTAAACACAAAGGAAGATATTTCGAGCAATGTTTGTAACCAAGCAATGACACAATTAGCATTTTTGGGTGAACTATCCATCAATTTGGTCCAAAATACGGGACGTCCCGGCTCATACGGGACAGTTGGCAACCCTAGATGAAACTTCTTGCAGATGCCACTGATATTTTATTATTAAAGGAACAGTATGTAAGAAATTTATATCAATTAATCATAAAATGGCCCTGATATGTCACTAGACATTAAGAAAGCATTTTCATTTCAAATACTTTTATCACTGACAACAGTGGTCCGGCCAGGATATTGTCATTTAAAAAGTGGAGTTGCAGCCCTCAACTGATGTTTATGTTGTCATGTTGTGTATTGGCCACCAGTTGTGTGATTGCAGTACCAGTTTTAGCCACAATCCTACAAACTGTTCCTTTAAATGCTAGTAAAGTGTCAAAATGCTTTTTTGGAGTCGTTGTACATGTGGGTGTGCATGTGTAAGTCTGTGTGTTTGTATACTGTAGGATTACATGCAAATTTTTTGGTCTTTCTGTTTAGTCAAGTCTCACCTTCGTCGGATGTGTCGGCATGCTGGACCCACCCAGGAAGGAGGTGATTGGCTCAATAAAGTTGTGCCGTAAGGCAGGTATTCGTGTCATCATGATTACCGGGGACAATAAGAGCACCGCTGTGGCCATCTGCAGACGTATCGGTATTTTCACCGAGGATGAAGACGTTGAAGGGAGAGCCTACACGGGCAGAGAGTTCGATGACTTGACTCCAGATGCCCAGCGAGATGCTGTGAAAAGGGCGCGCTGCTTCGCACGTGTCGAACCAGCGCACAAGTCGAAGATTGTGGGCTTTCTGCAGTCATTCGATGAGATCACGGCTATGGTAAGACAAAAGTCCCTCAAAACTGTTATAAATACTAATGAGAGTAATAAAACAGCTACTTAACTGCAAAAACATACAATCACTCTTAAAATTACATTTGCACCATGTATTAAACTTTTACTCTTTCCGTCTCGCTTTCAGACTGGAGATGGTGTGAATGATGCCCCCGCGTTAAAAAAAGCCGAAATCGGCATTGCCATGGGCTCAGGGACGGCTGTTGCCAAGTCAGCTTCCGAGATGGTGCTCTCTGATGATAACTTCTCCACCATTGTGGCCGCCGTGGAGGAGGGCAGAGCCATCTACAACAACATGAAGCAGTTTATCCGTTACCTCATCTCCTCCAATGTGGGAGAAGTGGTCTGGTGAGCGAGAGACTGATTGTTGTAGAGTCAGAGTTTCCTGTCCACTTCTCCACTCGTATGCAATTTCTCTTTCCCTCCTCACAGTATTTTCCTGACAGCCATCCTTGGCCTTCCAGAGGCTTTGATCCCTGTTCAGCTGCTGTGGGTGAATCTGGTGACGGACGGTCTGCCCGCCACTGCCCTGGGCTTCAACCCCCCAGACCTCGACATCATGGACAAGCCTCCTCGCAATCCCAAGGAGTCTCTTATCTCTGGGTGGCTCTTCTTTAGATACCTGGCCATTGGAGGTTAGCATAGTTCCCTAGTCTAATGTCATTATTTGCATTTTTAAAGCATTGGCGTGTTTCACGTGTTGTTCCTGGTAGAGCATAGTGCTAGAAATGTCATGGGTTCAATTGAATATATAAATGCACCGTAAGTTGCTTTTGGAAGGGGCATCTGCTTAAAGCATACATGTAAATTCTCTGATCTGTTCTTTACAATGTAAGACATAATGTATTGAAGTTATTTGCACTCTTGTTTTTTTAAGGATATGTGGGTCTGGGCACTGTCGGTGCTGCCACCTGGTGGTATTTGTTTGATGAGGAAGGGCCACATGTGTCCTTTAATCAGCTGGTGAGTGAGACAATCATCCCGCAACATTAAAGAGTAACTAAACCCTAAACCAACTTTTTTTTAGTTAATGATCTGTAAGAATGATGCTTTATTAGTGCTGTTCATTGATTTTAGTAAGTTTTTTGACATTTGGATATAAAGTGTTTCAATACTTCAATATATGGTGTAAAAACGTCTGAGTGGTGCCCTCTTCAGGTTGAACGGTGGCTACTGCAGTTGAATTTTCCTATTGGATGTTGAGTCCAAAAAATGACTCGTGATGTAAGCAGATTCAAGCTCACCACGCCCTTGTTACGATCTCACCACACACTTAGTTCGTCCCCTCTATCTCCGTTGGGATCTGCCCACTTTTCTTGCATTTTTCAAATATTGCCAGTGGGCGGAGTCAGGCTCTGACCAGGGGTTTAGTTGCGCTTTAAATGAGGTCAAAATACATATTAAAGCTTCTGTACATCATATTGTTAAAAAAATGTTGATGGCATTTTTCTGTCCAGAGGGTTGAAGGTTTTTTTGGAACAAAGGACCACCAAGGACTAATACCTAAAACAGCCTCTTATCTTTTTTTTCATAAAATAAATGTTACCCTGTTAATGAAATCCAGCCCAAAGTTGAATAATCTGGGTGAATCTCATGAAATCCAGACTTAGAAGGTGTCCAGCATCAGATCTTTTAAAAAAAAACTATATTTTTTGCGCATATATGATTAAGGTCTGAACTTACTATAACCATTATTTTAGAGGATTTAAAAAAATATTTCCTATAGAATTATTTACATTTTTCATTATCAAAAATTATCATTACCGCAACATGATATTACATTAAATATATGCAGTTACAAACTCATGTTTCGGTAATGAGAACTAAAAAGTTGTCTATGTACTATGACAAACAAAATTTCAACTTTTATCTGGAGAGAAAAAATAAGAACTGCTTACCTGGAAGCCATCTTGAAGTGTCACAGTCAATTATGTCCCTTCCAACAATTTTTTTGAAAATGTTAGTTCCTTGAGGGCTTAAACAATGATTGAAAATTGTTGCGGAGGATGAGAAAATTTTTCTTGGACACATTTATATTCCTTATTATAGTCTCTTCATTTACCAGTGATCACCAAATACCACATGTGCTTTTTTTGTGTAAATACACTGAAGCTTTTTATTTTTTTTAGATTTTTTAATTATAAATATTTCCATGTCAAAGAACCCAAATCCATTCATGGAAACGTTGTGATAAATTTTTCCCTTAAATGTGCAAAAAACAACAAAATTGGTTTGTATGATGTCTTTTTAAAGGTGCAGTGTGTAATTTTTAGAAGAAACTCTTGACAGAAATCCAAAATAATATACAAAACTATATTGTCAGGGGTGTATAAAGACCTTTCACAATGAACCGTTATGTTTTTATTATACCTTAGAATGAGATGTTTTTATCTACATACACAGAGGGTCCCCTTACATGGAAGCCGCCATTTTGTGCCACCATGTTTCTACAGAAGCCCTTAAAGCACAAACTTTTTTTACCAAGTTGTCCGTAGCTTCTCTATGCATTTCAAAAGCGAGGAGTGATCAGTGAACTGAGCCATTGGTTGCAATTCGCAACCTCACCACTAGATACTGCTTAAATTTACACACTGCACCTTTAAATCATGTGCAAAATTGTACATGAAGAGATGTTTGTAACTTGTTTTTTATCAAAATGTTTCATGATACCTCATAAGTCTAATTTCGCAAGAATCACCCATCTGTGAATTAAGGAGCATAAATGTTTGGTTTGAATCACTGATTTCATATCAGTATTAAAGATATCAATGTTATATTTTCACAAAAATCTTTTATATAGAAATCAGTAAATCACAACAAAATGACTTTAAATGTTTCACATTTTTTGTCATTTTAAAATAAGACACAGCTGTTCATATCTCACAGTTTATGATCTACACAGCTGCTCTGATATCAGATCACTCTCTCAAGGGGTCACAATGACCCCCATCTGCAGGGCAAGGGATTTCCTGTGTTATTCCTGCTATAATTAATATATTAGGTCAAATATATTGAAATGAAGTCGTTTTAAATTATTACTGGTCTGTCAAGCTCCCACCTCATTTTTGACAACACAAACCACTTCTCCTTTTAAAACTGGTTAGTTTGAAACTGGTCACTTCCATCATTACTTTTCTTCTGCAGTGGATTTAAAAACTAGCTCACACTGTCCGATTCTCTTGTTTACAGCGGCATTTTATGCAGTGTACAGAAGACAACCCCATGTTTGAGGGCATTGACTGTGAGGTCTTTGAGTCACGTTACCCCACCACCATGGCACTTTCTGTTCTTGTTACCATAGAGATGTTCAACGCTCTTAACAGGTAGGGCCTGCAGCCATGATGATAGCATCAATCTGTGTAAATATATTTCCTGCAAGTTATAGGTACTTTTTTTTAGCAAATATGAAGAATGAAAATGCAGCATTACTTGCTAATTCACATGCATGATCATTTAATCATTTACAATTAACATTGCATTTATTTACTTTAACTGACACACTTAGTTGCGGTTTCCCAAACAGGGTTAAGAATAATACAGGACTAGGCCTCAGTTATATTAGGACATTTAAGTAGTTTTTACAAACAAACAATACTGGTGTGGGACAAAACAGTCAGCTCTCGGACTAAATCTAAAACATCTTAAACTTTGTTCCGAAGATGAACGGAGGTCTTACGAGTTTGGAACGGCATGAGATAATTCATGAGTTTCCACTGTTGTGGTTTTGAAATTTGATATTGTGGTTCCTCAAACTGATCTTTTAGGTATATACTATTTCGATGCTTTGAATGTATGCATCACCTAAAACTGCTCTATTGTTCAGCCTGTCAGAGAATCAGTCTCTGTTGAGGATGCCCCCCTGGGTGAATATATGGCTGCTCGGGGCTATAATCCTCTCCATGTCTCTACACTTTCTTATCCTGTATGTGGAGCCTTTACCGGTGAGTAAACTACAGTAGATGTCTGTTCCATTTAGCCCAACTTTGTTTGTACATTTTACAATGGACACTCCACTTTTTTGGAAAATGTGCTCATTCCAGTTCCCCTGGAGGTGAACATTTGATTTTTGACGTTTTGGAGTCCATTACGACCGGTCCCCGGGTCTGGCGCTAGCACTTTTAGCATAGCTTAGCATAATCCATTGAATCTGATTAGACCATTAGCATCGCACAAAAAAATAACCAAAGCGTTTCAATATGTTTTTCTATTTAAAACTTGACTCTTCTGTAGTTACATCGTGTACTAAGACCGACGGTAAATCAAAAGTTGTGATTTTCTAGGCAGATATGACTAGGAACTATACTCTCATTCTGGTGTAATAATCAAGGACTTTGCTGCCATAACATGGCTGCAGGAGGCGCAATGATATTCCGTAGTGCCCGAAAATAGTCACCTGCCATTGAAAGATACTAAGTAGCCTATTTTTGGCTGCTGGATTGCAGAGCTGCACGATTAATCGTTAAAAGATCGTGATCTCGATTCGACCCCCCAAACGATCTTAATTCAGCATTTCGAAGATTTAGGTAATTATATTTTTAAGGAGGACAGACGCAGTTATGTCAGTTCTCTCGACAACACGCAATCACAGCGGCCGCGATGACGTCTCATTTATTATTGCGCAAGCAGATGTGCTCGTGCTCGTGTTCGCTCCACTGGTACAGCGGATGCTTTCGTTGAGAAGTTAGACAGAAGAAACAGAAACTAAAGAGAATGACTGAGGCAGAGCAATGCGCAGGTACGTCCGACATGAACCTTGACGTTGTTTTAGTACCAAAAAGAGGATCTTATCCCTTTCGAAAGGGTTTTTAGCACATGGGAAAACATTGTCTGCGTCCGTCCAAATAACCACACTTGCTGTCTTTGCACTTGACTGCTTAAATTACGGTTTCTTGTATTTGCCCCAAGTGTAGTGGGCGTGAAGATTAAGCGTACATGTAGATTTATTTACCCGATGGACGTTTACGCTGCCAGCGAGAGCATTAAAAAAACGCTCGAATGCATTCTCTGGAAATCTCTAAAGCTGAGGTCTCTCCAAAAAAGATTGGTTGGCGCCGAACGTTTCCACCTTGCGATTGGTTGGCGCCGAGCCGCGTCATAGCTCATTACCATAAAGTAATGTTAATCCATGTCTACTTAAAATGTATATTTAATTTTTTTTCTTTAAATAAAATGAATACATTATAACTGTACAATTAACATTAACTGAATTTAAAGATTATGTACACTTATCTGAAACTATCAGAAGCATAATTCTTTGCACCTGTAAAAACTAATGTTAAACTAATGTTCAGGGGTTGTACATCTAATTAACAAAGTTCTTGAGAATCGTGATCTTAATTTTAGGCAAAAGAATCGTGATTCTCACTTTATACAGAATCGTGCGGCTCTACTGGATTGTGCTAAGCTATGCTAAAAGTGCTAGCGCCAGACCCAGAGATCAGCTGAATGGATTCCAAAAAGTTAAGAATCAAATGTTTAACTCTAGGGGAGCGGAAAATGAGTATATTTTCAAAGAAAGTCCCTTTAATCTTTTATATATTTAATGTCATGAATGGGCTTTACACGCGATTATTGATCACATGGTGAAATAAAGGGATAATGTAGGAGTGCTTTTGAGTGTATTATAAGTCTAATTTTTCTTTCCCTCCTTATTCTTTCTTTCTCATCATTTCCCGTTCCCCAGCTGATCTTCCAGGTAACTCCGCTATGTTGGTCTCAATGGATTGTAGTCCTCAAGATCTCATTTCCTGTCATCCTATTGGACGAGGCACTCAAGTATATCTCCCGCCACCACTTAGAAGGTACAACTTGTTTACGAGGATATTTTCTTCTTTTTTGTCAGCATAAAACGTTGTCACTGTTTCTCATATGTGACCCTGGACCTCAAAACCAATCGCAAGTCGCACGGGTATATTTGAAGAGTTTGGTTCCAAAACGCAATAAATCCATTTTGACAAATTTCGGTAAAAACGTGTTTTCTATACCAAGAAAGTGACAAGATGAAAACCACTATTTTCTGTTACAAACTTTCACATAGCATCTTTAGGTTATAAAAACATAAATTCAAATCCATAACTTGATCTTCAAAGATTTATTATAAAAACGAATTATTTTTCCACAAAATGCAATAAATCCATGATGCTCGAAATCTATTAATTCAATGTACAAATGTGCATTCATCTTTGCCATTTTATATTTATTTAGTTGAACAGTTGTACACACTGACTAAAAAATAAACATTAATGTCATTAACTTACTTTGTCATATTAAGATCACTGTCATATTGCTGCGGTTATACTTGACGTCGTCGCTTAGCATTTTTCACAGCGATCAGCTGTAAAATGTTTTGGTCCTGCTCGATTTTCGTTGACTTTGAGTAAAATAATGTAAAGTTTTTCAAAAGATCCCCTGGGGTCAATGTGTTAGCATGAGAAACTTGATGCTGTCGGGAGATAAGCACCAGTCTCCCGAGTGCTTCGCGTTAATTATTAGATGTTGATGGCTTACGTTTCTTTCCCGTCACAGAAAACCATCACAGATTTATCAATGCAATTAAAGTATTATTTTGTTTTGTTTGTTGATCACGAAGTACAA
Organism: Misgurnus anguillicaudatus; assembly: GCF_027580225.2. Classification (NCBI taxonomy): domain Eukaryota; kingdom Metazoa; phylum Chordata; class Actinopteri; order Cypriniformes; family Cobitidae; genus Misgurnus; species Misgurnus anguillicaudatus. The sequence continues at coordinate 32,924,829 of NC_073358.2, read as the reverse complement.
AGTAGATGAGGAAAACTAGGATTCCGTGTACTCAACGCGCCGCACCATTGTTTGTTTACATTGCGTGGATGGTGGGCTGTAATTTCTGGAATGGATTTATTGCGTTCTGTAAAAAAGGAGGAGTGGCGTTTATTGCATTTTGGGAAAAATGGGAGAAAAGATGACAGAATAACATGCCGGATATTGGATTTTGCGTAAAATTAAGAATTTACTTTTAACTACTGACCTGATATAATACTGAAACTCTTCATTTGTAGAAAAAGCAAAAAATTTATTGTATGGGTCAAAATTATCGATTTTTCATTCATGCTAAACATCATTAGCATATTATGTTAAAATCATGAAAATATTTCGTACATTTCCTACCATAAATATATCAAATGCGCCTATAAACTTTGTGTTGCTTGCCATTCCTTGGGGATTTACCATTCATGTTTGGTTTTTATGTAACTAAAACAAGTCTGTAAAGTGCGCTAAAACAACCTTTTTATTATGAATTTGCATTGTTAGGACTTGCCAGGGTCACATATCACTGTTACTTATATTCCAAACAATGCTTAACATCTTGTGTGTTGATGTCTCTGTCATGTGCTTTTATGTGTTCGCTTCTGACCTGTTTTTTCTCCGGCAGTTTAACTTTCTCCTCTCGTCTTTAAAAAAAGGTACTTTTTATACATGTAATCTTTCGGTTCCTAAATCAACCTGTCTCTTTCTTATCATCATGTTTTTTCTTGAAAACGCTATTAAACAGTTTTCTCTCTCCATCCATCTGTCTCTCTTTCTCTACAGGTGAAGAGGAGGAACGGTACAGGAAGAGACGGCAGCTGAATTTCTAGGATAACTTCCTTTAAACACACATGAACACACACACACACCTGCCTTTTCCTTTGAGCATTTTAAAACTGCACCGTTTACACACAAACATCATCATCAGATCCCTTCCAATCCCTCCTCCAGTGTCTTTGCTGCATGTCCAGCCACCACTAAAAACAAGCAGGGCTTGTAGTTTGTACATTGTGCGTGTGTTAGTGCGAGAGCAGGGTGTGTGTGTTTGTTGGCATGTGCATGGGCCTAATTCATGTTGAGTTGCGTGACACAAAATTCGTTTCGTTTTATTTAGCTTTTTAGCTTTCATGCTGTACATAGTAGGGGAATGGAGGAAATGCCTTTCAGGTTTAACACGGGGATCGGGGGTTAAATTCGCAGGGGTACTGTATTTAGATCAGATACTGTATAGTACATCTCACAATGTATAGACTCGTCGGAGACTACCATTGAGGATAAAAAGGTTTTTGGGCATCTTTTAAAGTGTACATGTTTGGACAGGATGGCCAGTTTCATCATTTAACCAATACCCATTCATTTCATTTTCACTTACTCACTGTCAGATTTTTCTTTACCGGAGGTCCATTAGTCATACGTTTCATTTAGATAAATGTTTACACAAAGCTAAATGTGGCAGCAGATATAATCTGACTCGCTTTTATATTGCACTTATAAATTATTACAAAAAAATGCATTTTTCGTTATAAGGCTATAGTAGGCGTCACATTGCATGCTGTTCAAGAATATCCTAAATCTGATAACCTGAGAAGTACACAATCAAAGTCAACATCAATATGACCTATGAATACATTTTATAGCTCTAAATTATTTTTCAATACAGAAATGTGCATTTATTTACCAAGTGAATCATTTAATCTCAGAATTCTCCTTTTCTATTCTGTCGAGTATACTCAAGTTTAACACTAGTAAATACATGCTACAAGTACATCAAAACCAAACATTGTGCAGTCTGCACTGAAGTATTAATATTAGTGAGCAACGATGACATGATGAGATAGAGAGAGGAGAAATCTGAGAGATAGCGATTTGTCTTCTGATACCATCATCTGACTCAGACACACAAACAAATACACGATCATATGGAGTAAACTGAATGTACACCCACTTGCCCTTTTTTTAAATGTAACCACAGCAAAGCTCTGTCCAAATAGGTTTCAGTTTCTCGATTTCCAGTCGTTTGAGTCGAATCATCACGACCAACGCCCTCTTCCTATTGGACTTTATAAAGGTCACTCGCTTCCACGCTTGCCGCAAAGGAAGGATTCGCCACCGCTAGTGCTTTTCTTGCAATCTTGATGAACTATTTTTTGTTTGTTTTATAATAAAGTAATAATAATGTATTCGACTGAAAGAACCCAGGTGGTTTAGTTTGTCAGTTTTGCTGTTAAGGGTATGATATGCCTTCATGATCTGTTGGAAAATGCTGGTGTGCAAGTATACAAAATAACTACTACGCCTGTGCCTGGTGTCATTATGCTTGCCGTTATAAATCTGCTGCGTGTAGACAGTCCGCGTTCGCTTGTTAGCCGTGATTTCACTGACGGATGTTTATCGTAATAATGTGACAGTGTTGTGTCCACTCATCTGTCACAAATAGACGTAGTCCATTTTTTGGGGTTCGTAACAAATGTAAGTAGTCTAAAACAGACAGCCTGAGTTAATGTCAAGCTCTGTGTCCTCTCACGTCCCCGGATATTGCAATGCGTGTTATAACTGTAGGGTAAGCGTATTGACACAAGGCAAGTAAGGCCTATCATTTTCACCATATTAAATACAGCGCACACAAGCATCTGCACCAATAGAAAGTGTGGGCTTGTACAGCCTTGCTACTTACTACTGATCTCTTGAACTCTGTACAGAAAAAAAAAGAAATACCTGATTGCATGGAAACTTGTTACTGTAATTAATAACCTATACAGTATATTTAAAAAAAAATTTAAACAAAGATTTTACATCTTTACCACCACCAGGAAGAGAACAGCGTGAAATTATTATTTTCTTTGCATTCAAGTAACCGAGGACGGATATTTTGTAGAATAGTGGAGGTTGTTTATTCATTGTTACAGTTTGTTTTTAAGGTTGCAGGGGTTTGAATTTAGTTTAGGAGTTGAAAATTGTAAGATAAGAATTGTGCTAATAACAATAATATTTTGCAACTATAATTGGGTTTGAATGTCTGGATTTTTTTGCTTTGTTTTGGGAACGATACATTGCGTGGTTTACACAGAGGGATGTCTGGCGTTTAGTGCTGGGTTATGAAGTTGTTCTTTTGAAGGGCTTGGTGTGGGTACTGTCTCCAGAATACATATGTATGTGTGGTATGCAGAAAGCTGGACGTCCACTTTGTGAATTTCAATTCGTCTTGTTTGTAAGTTATTAGAAAACTATTTTTCCACATACTTTAACTCTTTTGTTGGTGCTGCTTCTACAGTAGGCTACTGTTAAGGGAGAATTTGTCAAACTTCATCATGTAATTTTAGAGATGATGTGACATCTATTTTGATAGACATTTTAGAGGCAATCAAGAGAAAACTAAAGTTGTAGACAATCAAGGAATGCTAACAAAAGTAGTAAAGTTCCCCTGTGACGGCTTCAAAGCTCATTTCATAAGCACTGTGTGGTTCTCAGATGGTCCATTCTTACTGGACAGCTGTCTTTCTGCCTGCGCACAAACTGGCTGGAGCTTTGCGCCCACTACTGAGAAAGAATTCTCTGTAACGCCTTGGTAATATTAATTGTGGATTCATAATTTTATATATATGAAAAAGACATGTCAAATAAAATTATTTATCTTCTAATTTATTTAGATGTTGTTGATTTATTTCTTTTTTTACACACCTGTCTTCAGCATTTTTCAGCCCAAGAACCCCAATGGATAGAAAGGAGGAGCAAGGACCCGCAGTACATGTATCAAGACTGGATTTACATAATTTGTTATAATGGTTATGTTCAAAGATATTAAAACAATCATTTTTGGTATGCACAGCCACGTACTGTACTACATAACATTTAAAATTTACCACATAGATTGTAACGTGGAAACTTTATGCTCTTCATTTAAGTTTTATATTTTGGTAACACTTTACTCAGGGTTCCCACGGGTCCTTAAAATCCTTGAAAGTTTGTGAATCTGGGGGGAAAATTCAAGGCACTGGGAAGTTTTTGAAAATATACATAAATAGATACAGGTCATTGAAAGTGCTGGAATCTATTTTATGCTAGAAGTTTTCTGGGAAAAAAATCCAAATTATTCCCTGTATAGTGTAAGGGGCCAGTCACACCAAAAGCGATTTGAACGCTTGCAAACGCAAGGCGCGACGCACTGCCTTTTTAAAAAAAAAAAAAGAGCAGTCCGACGCGGCTTTTCATATTGCTAAGCAACCACCGAGTCAGCTGTCTTGTCAATCAAATATTGAAGCGTGAGCGCTCTTTTACTGTTAACTATCATATTAGCAGAAACTTACAAAGAGGACGCTTGCTCTGACCTTGTTTGAGGGTGAGAGGTGCACAAACACACAGGAGGGAGTGAGCGAGTGGAGTCCGGTTCTTCAAAGCAACTGTAAACTTCCCTCACCACAACGTAAGGCCCGCCTCTCCCCTCATTCGATAGGACAATGGAAAGACGCAAATGACGTCTGGTGCTTCTCCGCGTGCGCGGCAGGCGGCAAAAAAACGCAAGGCCCTCGGCGCGCATAAACAGCGCGCAAACGCGCCCTGCCCATAGAATATCATTCAAAAAAGGCGCCTGCAACTGCCATAAACGCTTTTGGTGTGACTGGCCCCTAAGAGAATATCATAAAAAAATAAGCTTTTTTAAGCGCACATGCTAAACTGTTCGCTTTAAATGCTTATATCTTCTGTATGCGAATGTTGATTCATACCAAAATGCTTTTTTGCATAGTTGTTTGACACATGAAAACGTCTCGGGTTATGTATGTTACTCTTGTTCCCTGAGAAGGGAATGAGACTCTGCGTCTCCCTTGCCATACACTCTAAAAAAACAAACGGTGCTATATAGCACCAAAACTGTTGATTTGAATCGTAACCATAGAAGAACCGTTTTTAGTGCCATATAGCACCGGTGAAGCACCTGTGTAGAACCATATAGGTGCCATATAGCACCACTATAGCACCACATTTGGTTCTACATAGCACTATATGGTTCTACACAGGTGCTTCACCAGTTCTATATGGCACTAAAAACGGTTCTTCTATGATTACGAGCAAAGAACCACTTTTGGTGCTATATAGCACCGTTTGTTTTTAGAGTGTACTTCCTGCGTCCATGTAACTCCGTCTAGCAATATACTTCCTGTCTTTGTTGTTAAGCCTCACCATTGGTTGAATTTGATATACACATTTAGACACACTTACCCCACGGAAGCGTCCGCAGTGATGCAGCGCAAGTTCCCTCAAAAGGGAACTGTAACAATGTATCTTAAAAGGGAACACGATGTAACTTTACTCTCACTTGAAATGTGTCCCCATATTTAGTCCTTGAATTTGAGGGCATTGGACCTGGAAAGTCCGAAAGGTCCTTGAATTGAAGTTAACTAAGGTGCGGGAACCCTGTTTACTTGAAGGGGTGTTCATAAAACTGACATGACACCTTCATAAACATGAAGGAGATTTTATGACAACTGTTATTAAGTGTCATTTGTACAATTCTGTCATTTTTAATGCAAAGAAGACATAGAATTGTCTTTGTTATGACAACTTGACATAAACCAAAACATCATAAATCTGTCATAAACATGACATGGCAGATTAATTATCTAACTTAAGAAACTATAGCTTTATGGGTTAACATTACATTAAACTGTCATTTAAATGTCATTAAGTGTTAAAATAATTTGAAATACATTAACAAAATGCAACAGACATGTCAAAATGTATTATACTTTATGTATGTGCACAATACATAAAAAACTGACAACTAACAGAGCTTGTTCTTCCTCACACAGAGGTTTCTGACATAAAAGAAAAACTAATAAAACATATAATTAATTTATTTAATGTAATATACTGTTTTTCCAGTAATATGAACCCAACGCTGCACAGCTTAACACGTTTGTATTGTTTTCATTTAATTTTAGGTGCATCTGTCTCCAAATGCAATAACATATGATTTTATCAATTTTAATTATAATAATTATTACTGGATGATTAATTTTATTTCTTAAACACATGGAGGAAAACATTATGAACTGAAGAATATTTATGATGTTGTTATAAAACTATTTGACAGAGTATTAACACTTAATGACATTTTAATGACAAATTCAATTCGTATCACTGGTAAAAAAAAGTGGCCAGTTTTGTTGTATTGTTGTTGGTAATGTCAAGTTATGATGTATTGGTTAATGTCAAGTTGTCATAACAAAGACATCTCAAACAATGTCATCTTTGCATTAAAAAAGACATAATAAAAGAAATGACACTCAATGACAGTTGTCATAAATGTAGATATCCTTCATGTTCATGACACGTATCATGTCATGATTATGAAGGTGTCAGGTCAGTCTTATGAACACCCCTTCAAGTAAAGTGTAAAGCATTTTTGTTTCCTTAATTTTATTTTTCCAAAAATATTTATTTTGATTCAAACTATATGGAGGACCCCTGCAGTACCACCACAGACACCAAAGGTGCCATATTGAAGGGTCCATAGTCATTTTTAGAAAAAAGGTACAACTGTTGTCACTGGGACTTTACCTTTTGAGAAGGTCCTATTATGTAAAATTTTGCTACAGATATGTACCTTTAACCAATATGGATCTTTTAGGTACAAAAGTGTACTTTTTGAAAAGGTACCGCCCCATTGACAATTTTTGTATCTTATTTTTCCTTTTTTTTCTGGGGGGGGGTGATTTAGATCAGTGGTTCTCAAACTTTTTCGGCATGCGGCCCCCCTTGTGTATGGTGACCTCCACATGTGCCCTTCGTGGCCCCCCAAATAAAATTTATGACATAAAACATATAATTTAAATGAACCAAAACGTATTAAAATATACAGTGTAGTGCGGTTGGTTAATATTCTTATTTTTCTGAGGTTTAAAACATATAAAACTGGGGCCCCTAGTTTGAGAACCACTGATCTAGATTTTTAAAAATGGTTTTGGGATGTAATGAACACTAAACACCACCAGATGACACTATAACACCATATGTTATGTGGGGTTAATCATGCATTCATTTCTCATGTGCACTCAAGATACAAATTGGTATTAGAGATGCACTGATATATCGACCAATAATCAGTAATTAGATCAGAAAATGTAATCTTCAGAATTAAGTTAATGCAAGTTAATATAACCACCTAACTATCGGTATCTGCCGATATCAGTCGAAATAATCGGTATTGGTGAAAACTGTATATTGGTGCATCTCAAATTGGTATAATAAAATTATCAAGAATATAATTAATCAAATCCTGTAAGTAGGCATTGTTGTGATTGTTTCTAAGAGGCTTTACATCTGTGCTGTTTGGAAGAGGAATAAGGAAGAAAACCTTATCATGCAAGACTGAGACACTGGAGCACAGACCACTCAAAATTAGATGTGGTTCCTTTCTCACCCTTCATCACTTCATCAAATAATTATGCACTTGCACCATCAATTTATTATTCTTTAGAGTTCTGCTAGGCACATACGTGGGTTACGGCAAGAATAAACTAATAATGTAAATGTGCTAGTACAAGCAGATCTTTCTGCCATCATTGAAAGAGGCTTAAATGGAACCAGAGATGATCTCCACACAATGAAGTCTCACTGTGAGAAAGTCTAAAGCCATGGAGATGTGGGTGTGTGTTTGCTTTCAGCCTCAGACAGCCTTCACTGAAGGAACGAGACAGCGTGTTTCCTAGCTCACCAAATTACAAATATTTTTTCACCTTCCTGTTTGTGACAACTCAGAACCTTATGTGAAATATTACTAATGAGCTATTTTAATGTGATTTCTATTACCTGACCTATATGATCTACAGAATTAGCCCTAACCTAAATTATTTTAATATTTAAGACATTTATCCATTTGGCAGACGCTTTTATCCAAGGTGCACATTTATTTATCAGTATGTGTGTTCCCTAAGTTCGAACCTATGACCTTTTGCGCTGATAACCCAATGCTCTAACACTGAGCATATGGGAGCAGGAGAGATGATATTAGTCAAATATATCTGCTATTTAACATTAGTCAGAATCACAGAAAACAAAGCATAACAGGTGAATCAAATACATTTCTTTGTCTGATCAACATAATTTCCTGTTAATTATTTTTTATAGCATCATGATCCTTTCTATTAAGTACATGTATAAACAATGTTACACTGTAATGAAGAGGGATGTCTACCCATCTGTTTTAAATTCTCATTAGTGGTTCATTTCTGGGTTAGATCATTAAAAGTAGAATTGTTTAATTAATAATTGATGTCTAACTGATTTTCAAATGGTCTGTTTTTAGTCTGCTGTTTTTCCTCCCCTGCTCATATTTTCTTTCTGTCAGTGTGCATTATCATCTCCATATCATTTTGTCTTGTTCAGCTGCTATAATTCGCTACGCCAGACCTCTTTATTATGTAATACGCTGGACTCTTTTTCACCTCAAGATACAATATAGATATGGTATGACGGATGTCCTTATTTAACTAATCCTATTCAAACCATACTATTATTTCACAGCCGTATTATTTTGCTCGCTCGCTCACTCAGATGTAATGTATAATCTGTTTTCTCTCTGATGATAATGAAGCTGTCATTAAGTCTGATATTGACGTAATCTTCTCCATCTTGTCTTTTACTTAGCCCTGCAATAAGTGTACAGTCTTTACTCTGCAGTCTTATATAACTGCAGTGATTATAGCTTTTAAGACGACTGTAGAAAGATGTGCATTATAGAATAATACACAGTTGAAGCCATTTGTTATCATTGTACCTTTTATGGAGTTCCGTTTTTGTTATAGTTTGCCTGACTTATCTCAATCATATGCTTTTCAATGTATGTAATTTTTAACTGTGCTTTGTGTAACTTTTCGAAGGATCTCTTGACAGAAATGTAATATAATATACATAGCTATATTATCAGTGGTGTATAAAGACCTACAAAATGAACGGTATTGTTTTTATTACCTTAAAATGAGCCGTTTTACCTAGATGCACCGTGGGTCCCCTAACATGGAAGTCGCCATTTCATGTAACCATGTTTTTTAAAGTAGCCCTGAAGTTTAAGCCATAAATTGACAAACTTTTCTATACGACGCATTTAGTCATGATGTCTTACTGTGGGTTTACACTAGCTGTGAGTTCAACGATTTGCGCAAATAGATTACATACAAAGCAAATGCAAAGACGCGGTCAGACGGATATGGGCGGTGCTTTTACCGCGAAAACACGCGCTATTCGCCTAAAACACGTCTTTGCCCAAGTTGAAAATATTGAAATTCGCATGGAACGAAGTTAAATCCTGCAAGTAATGTAGAGCGAGTAATGTGATGCCCCGCGTTTGGTGTGTATGGCATTATCGTGGGTTCACACCAGCCGTGTTTGAGGCGTCAAAATCACGTCTACCGCACCTAGTTTGCCGCTTGAACAGTTTGAGTGTACTCGCGTCATTCGTGCGTGAAATTCTAGTCATCGAGACATTCACACAGAAATTCATGTCATGGGAGGGGCTTCTGCGACTTCGCTCGTTTTCTGTAATCACGTAGAGCAAGCTCCTGATTGGTTTACTCGCCGTGTTTTTCCGCAAAAAGTTAGAATTTTTCAACTCGCGTCTTCACATTGACTAGTATTAAAATCACTCACACTTGACGCCTCTACAGCGGCTGGTGTATACGCAGCATTAGACGATGACATGCTTGTCGTGTGCCAGCGACTGTAACTTCACTATACATTTTGAAAGGGAGGGGTGAGCTGTAAACTGAGCCTTATAGGGGCCACTAAAAATCTACACAGTGGAATATTGGTATATGCATATAAAATGAAAAACACACTCCTTTCATACAGTTTTACTGGTAAATTGCCGTTAACAGGTCATGTGTGAACAGAACCTTTCCGGTAAATCAGTGCTGCCAATTTACCAGTAAGAGAGATTGTAAGATTACCAGGAATTTACTGGTAAGCGCTATGTGTGAACACAAAATATAGATTACTGGCATTCACAACGGATGGCGTCAGACCGCGCTGACAGCTTCGGTCCAATCATAACATTTTAAAACAGATGATGCATTTACCCCTGCACTGTTTACGGAGGTTTCCGCACACACGCTTATTAAAAGTCGGGCACACATATAGTTTACGTCCACATTTTGTCACCAAACTAAAGTTTGAAACCGCTTACCATATATTTGCCGAATTGTCGACGTCCTTAGCACACATGTGAAGCCTATGTGCAAACAGTAGCATACTGTTGTTTAAGACGCCTATGCAATGCTATTTGATCATGAGCAACTTTGCAAACGTCAGCGTCTGCCACAGATGTAAAAAATAACAAAATATGGACCGAATACAACACTGAGCTTGCTGCACGTTACAGGTAACTTCCGCTTTCTTATCGAGTTTTTTCTGTATTTTGATATTGATGTGTGAATGATATATTACTGGTAAAAAGACAAAACGTCACTGCGTGTGTGAACAGCAAATTTTTAAATTACGTTAAATACATTCTGGTAAAATTATGATAATTTACCGGAAGTACTGTGTGAAATAGGCTATTATTGTATTTTTTGTGACACTGTTAAAAAAAGTATCCAGCCTTGGCTCAAAAGGGGATGAACTCAACCTGTTGGGATGTAATTTATCCAATGCTGGGTCATTTTCAAATCTAAACATTTTCTGGGCTGGGTTTGTCCATTTCTGACCATTTTTTTAAGAGTGTACTGTGTTATGTCATTTGCAAGGCAGCAGTAAGACATGGGGCAATAGTCCCAACATAATGCAATGCATTCTCTCCCACTGCTTAAAAATACAAAGGTATCCAAAGCCATGCGTTCTCTGTTGTGCTTTAGGCATTGGAATCAGCTTTTAATTTCTTCCTGCCTCAGTTTGATAAATCGCTCCATCCCTCTCCAGCCGTGCTCCTCCGGTTTCTCCATCTCTCATTCGCTCTGCTTGTCTCATTTTCTGCTTTCTTGTCTATCACTGCCAATGACCCTTTTCCATCCTTAATCTGTTGGCAGCGTGAGCGCACATTAAAAGCACTAGTTATTGGTATTGGTATTATTGGTATGAGTCATAGCAAACTTAACAGCAGACATTCAGAGTATTATTGTGAAAAGACTATGAATGACTATGAATGGAGCCTGCAAGGACACACTCAATGGTGATAAAAGGTGAGAGGAAAAATAAAATTGCACAGTTTTTACATAATGAGCCTGTGTGAGTGTGTGCGTGTGAGACTGTCTGTGTGCATGATGTGGATGCAAAAATCTACGTTAAAGGCAGGGTGGATGATTTCTGAAAACACTTTGGAAAAGTGAGTCGGGCCGAGTACCAAAACACACTTGTAGCCAATCAGCAGTAAGGGGCGTGTCTACTAATCGACATTTAGGTTATTTAAAATGTCAACATTGGCTTTCAGAGATCATGCACCCCACCTAGCACCAGAAGTGATCTCCCCCCAAGCCAAAGATTTTTATTTGAAGGTCAACATTAGGGACAAATAGATACAACACCATATCTTTTCTTGTTGGCTTTACATATGTAAACCCAAACCAACTTGTAGACTCAAATTAGCCTGTAAGAGACAAATGTGAAAGGAACAGATGGGTTTGACCTTTGAATAAATAAACTTGCTGTCATTACTCAAAGACAATAATGATATTGCCTTTCAAATATACAGTCTCAAACATAAGGCTATGTTTATTAATCTACATTGGGGGATCGGTTGCAAATGAGAACAATAGCATTTGCCGCCCATGACTGACAACAAGCCTGGCATGACATTTTTGATAATTAACTTTGGGTGAAGGTCAAATTGTCAATGAATTGTAAAAGAGTGGTGAGCCCACATGAATAATGTATCATAAATGAACTCACATTTAATAAAGATTGCTCAAGAAAATCCTCTCTTGGTCATACATATTGCCTCTATAGGCTATTAGTGTTTCTCAATCCTGTAAATCTCTTTTCTTCGACTACAACAAACACGCGGATTGTAGGCAACTTCCTGGGCCTGTTGATGTAGACAAGACCGTCATTATCATAATTCCTCCCACTTTGACTCACAGCCAGTAAGTTAACTCCTGTCATCAGCATTGCATTGTGAACGAATTTTCAAACATGGTAAGGAGCGTCACATTTCAGACTGATGTCAGAGGTATTCAGGCCAATCACAACGTACAGATTAGCTGGCCTATAAGGGATGCTTTACAAATCGATGAGTTTTGTACAAAATCCGTGCATTTCAGGAAGACAGTATATCTACAAAAATGTACCGTATGTGGAAAATAATGTGTTTTTGGAACCATAAACCACATTGTATTATACCAAATACACAAAATAACTTTATTTTTTTAGCAATACTCTTTAACACACTAACAAGCTGATGAGTGAAATCAAGTGTTATAATATAAGAAGACATCTACAACATTCTGGAGGGACTGTAGTTGAAAAACACTGAGTGCTGAAACACTGAAACGCTGAGTCTTACGCCGATTATGCTTAATGAACTGATAACACGTGGGGTCATGTAAACACGTAAAACTGTTTTCTTTAATCGAGGAAAGCCCATAAACGGCGTAAGCAAAAACCGATCAGCACAGGTCGTTTTTTGCTCATTACCTCAATTTCGCGTGGCATGTAAACACCTTAAATGGCTTTCTCACAGTTTTGTCCATGTACGCATGTCTCCACGTCAGATGTGGACGTAAGCGCAAAGTGTCTGGTCTACTAAAGCAGTTGGCAGAGAAACTGTGAAAATAAAAACTGATGTCATATTTACAGGTTCTGCAGACACGAAAAGAGATAAAACAATATAGCTTAAGACAGATATGCTTTTGACTTTTTGATCGACTATTATGTACTATAGGCGATGACGTCACTTTCTGCGAGAAACTTGACAAATCTCCAAGTCCCATGTAAATTGTAATTTGTTAATTTGCATGTAAACGCATGAAAAACATGTTTTTTATAATAAGTAGATTTTTGATAGTTATCCGCTTATTCTGTGCATGTAAACCATAGACTGTAAAAAAAAAGATGGACGTAGTGTCCGTGACGTCACCCATTGGTTTCTGAAGATCGTTTTTGAAGCTTAAAGTAGGCGTTGCCTGCCGTTGCCATCTTGGCCGCGCATCATCGGGCATCACTCGCGGATATCCGAAAATGGGTAAAGAGGCGGGACGTGGGTCAAGCTGAGGTGTCTGGTTGCTGAAACCACGCCCGCCTAGCTCGATTCTAGTGACCGCAGTGGCTGTTCACCCCTCAAGTGGCCACGCCCTTAATTATGCAGAACTTTAAAACTTAATGGGCGGTTTCCCAGACTAGGATAGCTTAATCCAGGACTAGGCCTTAGTTTAATTAGGAGATAAAACTAGTTTTATCAAACATGCCTTACTAAAAACATTACCTGTGTGCATTTTGAGGTAAAACAAAGGGCACTGATATGTTTTAAGATATGTAAGGGCAAGTTGTTTTCAGTTTGGACAGCTCTTAAAAGTGTTGAAGTCTAGGACTAGTCTAATCCCAGTCTGGGAAACCGCCCCAATATAATTTAAAAGGATGAGTTACAAAACAATTCACCCACCTCACAGTTGTCATGAAGGGCAAACTTAGCTATACAGACCAAAAACAATTTTTGCACCAGGCTGTAAACATATTATTTTCTACTGTAAAGTTGGCAATTTTAACATGGGGGTGTATGGGAATTGACTCCCTTTTGGATCCAGCCTCAAGCAGCCAGTCGATGAATTGCAGTTTAAGTCACTTCTGTATTAGCTTTATCAGAGAGATCGGAAGGTTGCCCCCTCTATGTAAATGTGGATTTAGTCCTGCATTTGTTACTCCAGGGCCAAAGTGATGTATAGAGTCGATCATCTGGTCACACATCTACACGTGATATGAATTCCAAGGTCAGAGTTTGCCAAACTTGAATTTTGGAATGTGCTGAAATGCGAAATTTCCCCGCGTTTCCGAGCATGTGAATGCAAGTTAATGGAACAAGAAGTTCGGCGTGACCCCTGCATAACTCTGCACATTCCTCATAATTCCCTCACCTTTTACACAACCAGCTCAGGTGAGAGTATCTCTACCAACAAACTGATGATTTAAATGAGGTGTATTAGGTTAAAGAAACAGTCCAAATAAACAGTTTTGTGGATACTCTATAGCAGGGGTGGGCAATTCTGGTCCTGGAGGGCCACAGTCCTGCAGAGTTTAGCTCCAACCCTGCTCTATAGGACAGGGTTCCTCAAATCTTACCCTGGAGGGCCGGAGCACTACAGAGGTTAGCTCCAACTCTAATCAAACATATCACCTGTGATTTTCTAGTGATCATGAAGACCTTGATTAGTTTGCTCAGGTGTGTCTGATCAGGGTTGGAGCTAAACTCTGCAGTGCTTCCGGCCCTCCAGCTAGGATTTGAGGAACCCTGCTCTAGGACCAGCCCTGCTTTTAAATTCATTACCGTGTTCAACTTCAGAGCTTTCGAATGCTCTCGCGGTACTTTGTTGTCATGTTAATCGGTTTGTGCAGCACCGCAAAAGTTTAAAGTCCCACTGTGGGGTAAATCAGGTTTCTATTATTGTTTATATGTCTATGTGGTGTTTTTAATATTTTTACTTTAAGACAAGCCATGTGCAAATTCATCATTCAGCACCATTGCAGAGTATTTTTCGCCTCATTCCCGCAATTTAAAATCTTTTTGGTTTCCAACGTCACAAACATGTAACCAATCATATGAACACAGTTGAACGTGTGGATCAGTAGTTCAAGTCATAGATATTATGTATGGATACCGCAAAGAATCAGCGCTGAAACAAGTGCAACACTGCTGCTTCAGCTCTGCTTCTGTTCTGCTTACACATGCTGCTCAGCGCTCACACGTGCAGGGTTAACACTGTTAACATCAGCACTTAAAGATTAGTGCTCCAAACATGCAGTTCACGTATGCACTGTGTGAAACCGAACTCAGCAGTGTTGTGTCTGAAACTGCAGAATGTAGCATCTATGTACATATATATCTATGGCCCGAGGTGGTGCAAAAGAGTAGAGGTGGGGACTAATTTGCATATATTTACATCTATGGTCCGAGCTGTGCGATTTAGTAGGGGTGGGGATTAATTCACATATTCCTAGATCCACGTATACTAAATAAGGCATGGGTGTAGAGTTACATTTAATCTGTTTTAAAGCTAGAGGAAATGACTGAGACAGGTTAAACTGTTATATATGCTATTATGATGCTTAAAGATCAGTTTTAAAGGAATAGTCGCTGTGGCGCGCGGCGACACTTTGATAGCATTTAGCTTAGCCCCATTCATTCAATGGTACCAAACAGAGATAAAGTTAGAAGTGACCTAACACATCAACGTTTTTCCTATTTAAGACGAGTAGTTATACGAGCAAGTATGGTGGCACAAAATAAAACGTAGCGCTTTTCTAAACGGATTTAAAAGAGGAACTATATTGTATTGCGGAATAGCACTTTTGGGTGTACTTGGACTCGCCTGAAAAATCCGCTCCCCTTCTCCCTCTCATAATGAGAGGGAGAGTGTTACTGCGCCGTGTCAAAGTACTCCCAAAAGTGCTATTCCGCCATACAATATAGTTACCCTTTTAAATCCACTTAGAAAAGCGCTACGTTTTATTTTGTGCCACCATACTTGCTCGTAAAACTACTCGTCTTAAACGAGTGCACGCACTAAGATGATAGAGGTGTGTATCAAGTCTTCTTAGTTAAGGTAATAACATAGTTTAATATGGAAAATGGATAGACTATTCCTTTAAATGATTTAATTCTTGACTACAGGGAAATTTTAAATGAAAGTGTCATCTGATACTTAAAAACACTAATTCTTGTTGGAAATTTAAATGTGAACACACACTCACATTATTTATATAACAGAAGGATGTATTGCATAACAAGTGAAGTGAAAAGTGATGCAATGACCAACATATTGTAATGCATACTTGGATGTGACCTCTGCATTTAACCCATCCAAAGAGTAGTAAACACACACACACACACACACACACCCAGAGCAGGGGCAGCTATCACTGCCGCACCCAGGAGCATAGGGGACAGGTGCCTTGCTCAAGGGCACCTCGGTCACAACCATGCCGCTTATACTCACAGTATACTGGAGGTGATTCATTTAGAATAGAGTACAATAATATACTAGGGTTTTTAAACTTGTGGTGGGTAGCACAATTACAGTGGGTCACTTGGCTTTAGCGATAAATGCCACAAAAACAGCTTAGTCCAACTAATGACAAGAAATGACAATGATACCTATACCATAAGTTATTTTGATATTGCAATTAAACGTACATTTCATTAAAAAAATAACAAGAAACATAAAAACTACTAAATTATAATAGAGAAAATAAGTGTTTCCTCATATTTCCTTTTTAAAATGTTATGTTTATGTTGGTGGGTCCCTGCATAGAGTATACCTATTTAAAGGAAAACACCATCGTTTTTCAATATTTTACTATGTTCTTACCTCAACTTAGACAAATTAATACATACACCTCTGTTTTTTTAATGCATGCGCTTAATCATTGTACAGCGCGCGTAGTGAATGTGTTAGCATTTAGCCTTTACTAACACATTCACGACTAGAGTGGCCATTCGTGCAAGTTCTGCCGGACAAATTCCGAACATGTTTTCGGGTGCGTTCTCCGGAAGTCGCGTTGGTCGACCACATACGTCATCAAGGTTTAATATTTCGGGTTCAATTTCAGAAAAGCAACCGTTTAGATTGCATGTCTTACAAGAAATCTTTAAATAAATTTTTTTAATGTATTTTAACTGAAATGTGATAACCGATGACGTATGCGGTTGAGCAAGGCGACTTGAACCGAAAACATGTTCGGGATGTGTCCAGCGGAACTGGCATGAATGGCCACAACCTATTCACGACGCGCTGTTCAACGATTAAGTGCATGCATTGAAAAAAGATAGGTATGTATTAATTCGTCTAGGTTGAGGTAACAACATAGTAAAATTTTGCAAAACGGTGGTGTTTTCCTTTAAGTGGGTGGCGAAATGGTTTGGAAACCCTGACACTACTACCGTAGAGTGTCATTAACTGTTACATGTAATTCGGCGGACTTTAGGACCCGACCGCAGTGCAACAAAGGGGAAATGTTTGATGGATTGTGAAGTTCATCCACGCTTTCCCTTCCCTTTGTTTTTGCACATATAAGGGACGTAATTTAATTCCGTCTAATTTACTTTGTGACATTTAACTCCGCTCGTCGTCAGGCACACGCGGAAGTAGATGACAGCATGTGAACGGGCAGCAGTCGGTCGGTCGGTCGAGGATCTGTCAGCAGTGCGGAAGAGAGAGAGAGAGAAGGAGGGAGAGAGAGAGGGATGGGGCAGAGACAAATATGCCATCAAACTGACTCACAAGGGACTGAAATGATGCAGAGATAACGTCGCCAAATAAAGTCTGAAGATCGAGCGTTCAACACAAAAACAGACACAAAGCACGCGTGATCGGATAGACCGGCGAGCAACGTAAAAAAGCGCTGACATTGATCAAACCAGCTGTCAGAATCACCCCGAGGATCTCTCACAGCTCGATTTTATTTAACCAAGTGAAACTTTTTTTACACAGTAACTGAAGTGTCATTGGCTTGAACCGAAAGCAGTCCGCTGGAAATCGCTGAACAAAAGACACGCGACCAAGTTGTTACGTGAGTAACGTTATCATATCAGTATTATGTTTGGTTTACTCATCAGAAGATACAGCAAGCTGTTGCAATGCATCTGTTTGCTTACATGTACACAAGCTTTTGTGCATTTATTATCCTGTACGTTTTCATCCGTAACTGTCTGTGTCTTCCATGGGACTCGATCTCCTGACCTTTACTGCGCAATACGCTACATGAACCCCTATTAGTTTAGTGACAAGATGACAATGAATGGTTTCTTATACATATTCCCCTCCTACAGGTATAAGCATGATATTATCCATTTTATGGCTATAGATACAGTCAGTAATCTATATGGGGTGTACATACAGTACAGATGAGACTATTGTTATGTATCATCATTAAAACTGTTAGGTTATGCATTATAATATAGGCTGTTGTGTACATCCCTCAGCCCAACCTCAGCATGTTATTTGGTGTTGTAATACAATACAGAATTGACCTGTTGGATTTGTATTGTAACATACACCTGATTGCCATCCCTTCTGGCTCAGTAAATCCAATCCCCATTGACTTTATTGATTCTACTGTGCTTGAAGGATATCAACGTATCCCCAACTAAACAAGAAAAGAAATGCAGTGGAAAAATCTGCCTGGTAAATCCATCCATACTTTACAGAAAATAATTTCATATTTCTGTCACATTCCTTGCGCTCACCAGTTGCCAATTTGGAGAATATTTTTTAAATCCGCAGTATGATGCTTGGGGTGTATCATATAAGTTTAACACTGCATGTGTAGTTTATTTGGTAGAGTATTGCATTTTCAGCATAAACGTTGTGGGTTCAAGTCCTAGGGAACAGACATACTAATGAAAATGTATACCATGTCACTTTGGATAAAAGTGTCTGCCAAATGCATAAATGTAAATGCACAGGGCCCCAAAAGCTGCCTGTGAGCCTACTTTGTATGTGTGTGTGTGTTATATGTCTAAAAAAATGTGCAATTTTGCGACAGAATGAGTAATTGTGTCTGAATGTTTTGCTAGACAGGGTCCACCTTCCAGAACAGTCTCTAATGGGTGCATATTGACTGTCATTCTCAGTAAAAAATGATTGGCAGATCCAATTTGTGTCACATAAGCGGCACTAGATTATTTTATTAGTCTAGCAGGTGTATACATCCTTGACCTCTGTTTACTACAGTAGCTTAACAGATACGATATGCATTGAAGCACAGTCAAAACATTACTCTGTTTTGCATCCTGACCAGCACAAGACGGCAACATGAGTGTGTCCATTTGTCCAACCATTGACAGACAAGAAGAGTGTTCTGTTCAGTTATTGGAAACTGTTTATTACTTTGCAAAGGGGTGCTAGAAATATTGTTTGCAGAAAACTCTATTTGCTGTATATCCATCTTGTATAGTCTTTGTTGTTGTGTGCAGACTCATTGCCAGGGGGAAATGGCAGCAGTGTCACCTCTGCTTTGGGTTAACTCCGATTCAGCAATAAAAGACACTGGAGATTTCTCTGCTCCTCCTCACACACACACACACACACCGCTCACCTCTGGTTTCTCTTCTGTGCTTGTGGTGCTTGAGCAACGTGCGAAGCCTCAGCGTTACTACTCTCAAAGACTTGAGAGACATTCGGAGAGACGGAAGAAAGTGAGAGAGAATCAGTGAGAGTGGGGCGAGCCAGGGGCACAGAGAGAGAGCGAGAGAGAGTCGATGAGAACCTTTGTTGTCCTCCTGTCAAATATTTGTGCGGGTGGGAGAAAAGTACTGAGAACTGAGTGTAGCGACGTGTCGAGAGTCTTAACAGTGAAGAAGTCTGAAGAGACATGAAAAAGACAGCGAACAAGCTTTTTAAGTGAGTGTAAGGACTTTTGAGACATACTGCATGACTAAAGTAAAGCATTTGACGTAGGGTGTAGTTGTAATAACCAAACGCCATTTGGCATCGGAATGTAAGAATTGAAAGTTTTTTTTCCTCATATATTGTGTGTTATTGTAGATGTAGACGACAACTGACGCCACGTCTGTGATGCTTTACAACAGATTAATACATTTTTCTGGTCCTTCACAGCTGTGAGGCTGACCAATAGGAGGACAGAAGCTTTTCTATTCACCATTTTCAAACATGGCAAAACAAAGAGAGATGATGGTATTGGTGCTGCTGGGTAGAATTGTGAAATAATATATCTTATAAAGAAATTGTCTTTTCTGATGACAGCTACTAGAGAATTGGAAAACTATCTGAAGCACTGTGTCGCTCACTCGCTTCTTACGTTTATCTGCACAGTGATTGGCTGGATTAGTCCCACTTTGCCATTGTGCCACTCACCTTATGAGTTCACGTGGCGATTTTATTGCTAATATCGTATAGACCCCTTCAAGGTTTGTAAACATTGAATGACTATCGGGTGGGCGGGCAGCATGGGGTCAAACTGTTCATACCATCCAGGCTTTCTAGTTTAATCTAACAGGGCTGAAAAACGAGGACTTACCTGAAATGAAGTGAGCAATACAAACATAAGCCTCTTTGATCTTTGCATTATTCCAGTCTGTACGTTAATTGCTTGCAGCCACAGACGTTGTATTTTTTGTTTTTGAGATTCTGCAGGAATCCCGAAAAAGTTAACGACAGACCTGGTGCGATTTTCACAGCCCACGACGCAAGTAGGCGTTTTTGACGATACTGAATAATACGCAACTCAACCTGTTGTAATGACTTTTCTGACCCCGACATGCGCAGTGGGAACCGCCTGTGACATCAACTGTGAAGGGATCTATAGGGGTGTCACGATTCCCCAAATCCTCGATTCGATTACATTTTCGGTGTCTAAGGACACGATTTGATTTGATTCTTGATTTTTACATTTTGTTTGAAAGCACAAAAAATGCTATGCCATTTTTAGACTAGACTTTTATGAAATATAATATTTTGAATACCTTGAACCCAGAGATGCCCTGCCATGTTTGTCGTGCTGCCCGTGGAAAAATATGGTACACAAACATACCTGATAAAACGAAACTTCCTGTCAGATGAACATTCCTGTCAGTATTTTGCACCTTAAAAATGCGCTTTTATTACCGTCAGAGTCAGACGAGATTGTGAGACTATACCCCAATAAGTCATGTTTAAAAGCTGTTTTCATAACTCTTAAGCAACTAAAATAAGTTGTTGTGAAACTTAAACAAATCTCAGTTCAGAGAAAAATGACTATCTAATTGATCTAATTGAGTTTAGCTGAAGGCGGGAGCCTCTTGCGGTTTTTTGTTCCTCATGTAAAGAGCAGCTCGTTTGTTGTCTCCTGCATCTGCCATACTATCTTTTGACTGGCTGTAGCTAGCGAAGCTAGAGTAGGTTGACTTGCAGCACTCAACATGTGTTTTTTCCGCTTAGCAAGACGACCGGACGTGACATGGAGGCGTGGCAGCATCGACGATTCCATTTTTAATTCGAAGTTCTAGGTTGTGACTTAATTTCGAACTAAAATCAAAACCGTGACACCCTTAATATCGTAGCATCTGTGATAGCTCGAGACCGGTTTGGATCATGTTGCTGATCTGCTCATACTTAAAGAGTTTCTGCGACTGCAACGACCACAGATTTGTTAGCGAACCTGGTGTTTTGTCGAAGGAAATCTGTAATTTAGCCAAAAATCCTGTAGCATGAGCTTGCCATAAGACAAAAAAAACCCACTGTTTGGAATCGATTGCTTGTATACGCACTTGTTTCCCGAAGACGGTCACTAGTTCTGCCTTCTCGATGACATCACACACACCATTAAAAAAGGCAAGAGATGATTGGTCGGGAAGCAGCATGTAGTCTGATATGCTTCTTGTTCATGATACAACAAGAATTTCGAAGTCAAAATTGCATAATGTGACATTGCAGTGACTATCGTAACAGACAAAATATCATGTAGTCTGAACCTGACATATTTAAACTAAATTATATTTAAATGTAAATCTATTTATTATTTATTTTAATAATATTTTTATTGTATTTTTGACATAATTGCATTATAAGGTAAGGGAGCATCAAAGTTTAATATACTTTTTTTCCTATTATTTCTTAGTCAATATTAAAGATATCAAGGTTATATTTTAAAAGAATGTCCTTTATATAATCTT
This sequence comes from Misgurnus anguillicaudatus, assembly GCF_027580225.2. Taxonomy (NCBI): domain Eukaryota; kingdom Metazoa; phylum Chordata; class Actinopteri; order Cypriniformes; family Cobitidae; genus Misgurnus; species Misgurnus anguillicaudatus. The sequence continues at coordinate 32,903,018 of NC_073358.2, read as the reverse complement.
AGATGATTTAAGTAGAAAACAGTAAATCACAAAAAATGACTTCAGCTGGGTTTCCACAGACAGGGTCACCTTTGTTATTCATAATGTAACAGGTTTGTTGTTCTATACACATGTGATTGTCAGTTTTGTATTAATTCACACTGCATGTCGTTGATTTTGAACCTGAACATGGCCTGTGGCAATCAACACTTCTGTGTTTTGTGTAAACAAGAAGTGAGTCTGCATGTATGGCAAAATCTTTGTTTCTGTCATCTTTTGATGAAAGGCAAGATTACTCTGCAATTGTGTGCTGAATTAGTCTGCTTACAGACTCCATGAATCCTCTGTAATCCTTGAGTTCATTCTATTACTCAGTTTCTGTGATCTCAAATAAACACAAGGGCCATTTGTCATCACTGGAGATCTGCATCATAGTACGCTGCATGATGCAGTCATGTGACCAATGCATGCTACTGAACAACAATGAATCTCAAGCTTTTTGATTTCAAGGCCCCCTATTGTCCACAACAATATTTGAAGGTCCTCATTCACATTTTTCCCATTAAAATATTCTAGAGCTTGACATACCTAGAAAGATATGTATTGGTTATAAAAATAACCAAACAATAAGAATAATCTTGATTTCTAGTTGTGTAATGGCTGTTTTGTATTACAGTATTTAAAATAGTTTTAAGTCATCTTGAGGCCCACGGTTGCCTTAACTGTGCCGTACCCATGCACGGTACGGAGTGGTCACACTAGTCAAATGAACCAGGCTTTGGGGGTCAAACCATAGACTGTAAAAATATGAACGTAGTGTCCCTGACATCACCCATAGGTTTTTTAGGAGCTTTTTTTGAAGCCATTAATTGGCGGGGCTTGTCATCGCCATCTTGGCATCACGTCACAACCGAGGGGCAACCTTCCGATCTCTCTAATGAAGCCCATATGGAAGTGACTTAAACTGAAATTCATCAACTGGCTCCAAAAGGGAGAATTCCCATAGACACCCATGCCCAACTTTACAGTATAAAATAATATGTTTACACTCACAGGTTCCCCCAGAAAATTTGTTAGTTAAGGTGGTAGGGTTGGCAAGGTGGAATCCCCACTTCCCACTATTAATTACATTATCTTAAAGGAGTGTAACTACTGTAGCATGTAAATAAAGCACATAAATAACGCATGAGCAATGAACAAGAGCGCTCTACAATTATATCTAATTAACAGGCAAGTGCAACCTAGCTAGCAGGTTGCTCAAACAACAAAATCACCAGCTAACTTACTTTACATTTTCAAGAACTATAGACTAATACAATAACAGGCTTAAATAAACCCAATACATAAGTCCACTTACAGTTCTCACGGACACGCGTTTTATCAACTGGCTATCCTCCAGACAGTGATGGACCATTTTGGCCGTGTGGCGCGCATGCACGCTCGCGGTGTGAAGCGCGTCTGTGCTATTCTCCAAAATGTTTTATCAACTGAGTTATCCTCGTACCATGTCTTTCTCTCATTTCTTGACGGCCTTTTGTGCATAGAATATGTTTTATTGATTTTTTTGGATGACCTAGTTAAGTCGGTAGGGTTTTCCAGCTTAGGCGGGCCGCCCGAACTGCAAAGTGCTGCGGGAAACCCTGACACTACAGAGAGCACTGTAAGAAATTAATATTGCCCAGGATTAATCTATCCTGAAATAGCTGATATTAATACATCTGTAATGACATTTCAGTTGTATATTAATGCTACTGGTCTACAATATGTTTACAATATACACTGATAATATACAATTTCCCTGTAGCCTGAGGAGCAAAGTCATGGGTTGATCTTAGGAAACACATGCTGATAAATGTAAACCTTGTAATGCACAGATGGATAAAAGCGCCTGCCAAATGCACAAAGGTAAATGCAATTTTTATATTTTTACTGGGGGGAATAATAGTTAATAGTAAATAATAGTACATACAAAGTAGTCTCAGACACAAACATTAGGATTAATGCTTAATAGGAATACAGGCAACCTCATTACATTACTTCCTTATGCTGTCATAGTGATGCAGTGAATCCCCAGGCTCTTCTATGGAATAAGGGATTCCAGGAAAGTAAACCCAAGGTCTGTTTACGTGCCTAGCAATGTATTTGGTTCATTGACGCTTGGCTGTGTTTCCCTAATACACACACATGAGAATAAGCCAGTCCGCTAGGTCTTGTCAGCCCCAGCTCTTGCGTGTGTACACACCTGCATCAAATCGTCCGTGACTCTCCTGTATTTTCCTGGCTGTCATAATTGGTTTGTCCATGTGTTTCTCAGAAAGATGGACAGATATGTTAAAAGTGGTTATCGCTTATCTTGAATTTACCTCCTCCCAGCACAGAACTAACAGGATATGTGCACCACCCAAGGGTTTATGTGAAATCACTTTGTAATTGGGCCTGTACAGCAGGGCTAGAGTCTCTTCAAACCTAGTGCTTGTCAGTTAGCAGTGAGATTGTACCCAAGGCCCTTGAAAAGGCCACAGATCTGGTTTGTGTTCCTGCCCTCCCACTGGGTGCTCATGCTTACCGCCATCCTCTGCTCGGAGACCTTCTGTTCCCATAAATAATTCCAGAGGGCAGTCGAATTGTCTCTCTATCTGACTTTGTTTGACTGGTAAGCAGAAAATATAATTGAATGTATAGCTGGTGTGTGTTGCGAAAAAGCTTATACGGTATTTCAAATTGCAATATATTCATTTTTAATTCCAAACCCAACAATTGGTTTAAATTACAATAAATGTCCAGATTTGACCCAACTATTTTTTATAAACAACCCAGGATTTTTGAGACCGTAAACTGTTTAAAACCAATAACATCAGCCCAATGTGAACCCTTTCATTTGGGCTCATTGGTGGTGGATTTTTGTTTGTGTGTGAAGTTATAATAAACCTAGTTTGGTGATTCTCACGAAATCCTGACTTAGAAGGTGTCCAGCATCAGATTTTTTTTAAAAAGCCCTTGAAGCCAATTTTGTTTGCACATATAAGATTAAGGTCTGAACTTACTATAACCATTATTTTTAGAGGATTTAAAATATATTTTTTTAGATTATCATTATCAAAAAACGATCATTACCGCAACATGATATTACATTAAATATATGCATTTACAAACTCATGTTTTGGTAATGAGAACTAAAAAGTTGTCTAGGTACTATGACAAATAAATTGTCAACTTTTATCTGGAGAGATAAAATAAAAACTGCTTACCTGGTAGCCATCTTGAGTGTCACAGTCAATTATGTCCCTTTCAACAATTTTTTTAAATGTTAGTTCCTTGAGGGCTTAAACAATGATTGAAAATTGTTGCGGAGGATGAGACACATTTATATTCCTTATTATTGTCTCTACATTTACCATTGATCACCGAATACCACATGTTTCTTTACTGTAAATGTTTATAGTATAACATGCACTGAAGCTTTTTATTTTTTTGATTTTTTAATTATAAATATTTCCACGTCAAACCCAAATCCAGTCATGGACACGTTGCGTTAAGAAACTTTCCCCTTAAATGTGAAAAAAAACAACAAAATTGGTTTGTATGTCATTCGAAATCTTGTGCAAAATAGTACATGAAGAGAAGTTTGTAACTGTATGCTTCTTATTTTGATACTTTTACTTTGCATTTACTTTTTTTTCAAAATGTTTCTTCATTACACCTCATAAGTCAAATTTTGTGAGAATCACCCAGTTATCAACACTGCGCCCCACTAGTCATGTCTCCAGGCTCTTCTGAGCATCCATCAAGCAGAAAGAGAAAAAAACCCTCCAGAGGTCTCTGGAAACACTCGAATTTTTACACATTGTTAATGCTAATCCCTCAGCCTGAGGATTCCCCCAAATATTCATCATCATTATACATGCATGAGAAAGGGAGCGAGAAAGGAATAGGGCAAGAGAGACTTTCAGTATGCTAATGAGATTTCTCTGATGCCTTATCTGTGTGCTAAAGTAATGTTTTAAAACTGTAATGATATACATTGCAAAAACAGTGGAAAAAACAGCATTTAAAGAAATGCTGTGGTATTAGAAAATGTCTGAAAGCACAAAGGTCAACATGGTGGATGTAGTATGTCCGAATTTATTCATACTATCCATATTTATACTAAGCTGTTTTAACGGTCAATGAGTAGGTGCTTTATCTAATTCAGTACCTGGGTGATTCTCACGAAAACTTGGTTTGAAAAATGTCAAGCATGAAAATGTAAAAATTGCTTAAATTTAAATTTTTTCCCACCAGACATTGAAAAACAAAGTCTGGAGTAAATGGGAACATTAATTTAAAAACTTTTACATATCATTTAACACTTTTTGTAACATAATTTTAAAAAATTAGTCCTAAAAAATCTCATTACAGCAACAGTCAGAAAACATCAACACTGACATATTTTCAAAATGACATGACAAACCTGAAAGAACATAATTTGGAGATTCTGCACATGCATTTAAAATCAAAGTATTATGCTTCTATTAATTAAATTAACATTTAATAAGCATCTGTTGCGGTAATGATAATCAAAATGTCATGTAAGCATTCTGACAAGACAATATTTCAAATTAACTGTAAAAAATTATCTTACCTTGTAGCCATCTTGAAGTAACTGGTCCATGTGCTTGGTCACTCAAAATCAAACTTTATTAAAATTCTGTATGTGTGCTTAAACTGTTCTCAAAAAGTGTTGCGGTGGATGAGAACATCAGGCATGGACACATCATTTTCCTAATTTTTCTTCATTATTATTATACATATTCAGTAAATATTTTTTCTGTCATCTAAAGTAGTCTAGCAAAACATCCATTTATTTTTTTTCTTAATATTTTTGTGTTAATTTGATTAAATTACAACATAACGCATGTTCAAACACAGCCGGACACATTGCGGTAATGAGAATTTCAGCAGAAAATGAGATAAAATTTACAATTATAAATTCTTATGTTGAAATCACACATTGTGCAAGGTATAACACAGTATTGTGTTAATTCTGATCCTTTTTAATGTTACTATACTACACATTTTAAAGCTAAAATCATTAGTGCCGTGGTGTTTCAATGGTTTCGTGAGAATCACCCACCTACTGTCACAGTATGCGATTTCGGAAGCAGCATATGTTTCTTTACAATAATATGTGTTGCTCACAATTTGTATGTATATTCCATATTTAAGCAATACGGTAATGGAGATGCCAAATTTTTGCTGTATTGTGAATAACATCACATCTAATCACACAAGGGTTAATTAAAATGTTCAATCAAGAAGCAGAGCTATTCATTTCATAATGCATACTGTAATTTTCCTCAGTCTTTGGTTTATTTGATCGCAGTGATTATCTTTTACATGTATGGTGATCTTTTACATTTCCAGCCTTTGTAATTCAATGCGCTTGTACGTGTAACAGCAGGAATGTCCTTCACCCTGATTGAAAGCACACTGTAAGCTTCACTGCTCATACGGGACTGATTTGCTGATTGAAACATATCGACCTACAGATTGCGGGACTGTTGTCTGTGTTGTTGTTGTGTTTATTGACAGGTGAGGCAACGGAAGGAGCAGAAGGCTCTCTTGCTTTGTCTCATTCTCATTGCTCAGTGCGAAAATCTGTCATTGATTCATCTTCAGCCCATAAAGCTCATTTATCATATTTCTTTTTAGTCACATGTTCATTTATACATGCATCTTAGAACAGCAGGCCTCATTCTGTTGAACCCGTGTTGCACTTTTTGTTAATATTTGCATTAGACTAAAGGGCGATTTATAATCGTGCGTAGGTTCTTCTATAGCCTGTGCGTAGCTCTGCGTAGCCTGATGCGCACCTCGCAAAATTTTTAACAGCGCGTCAGTTCTACGCGGACCGCAAGCGCTGTGATTGGTCCACCAGAACCCCTCCCGTCAGGTACAAAAAACTGCATCATAGGTATTTCCGTTTGTGACGGTGAAAACAAAGATGAGTCAAGTTGAGGAGTGATTTAACTCAAACTGCAACAAAAGTCGCTGTTTATTTACTTCCATCATTGCTGGTCTTCTCAAATTATACACAACAGTTGCTGTTTCTTCTTCGTATGTGGGTTAACTTGCCCGGTTTCTTCTTCTCTGACGGTCGCGCTGCTACTGTGGTTACACGCGTGGATACTGCCCACCAGCGGTCGCGCGTGTGTTTGCACGTCGACGCGGACGACGACGCAAAAGTATAAATGAAAACCGACGCGGAACCTACACCGTCGCTGCTACGCCGTAGGACCTACGCACGACTATAACGAGCCCTTAAAGCACATTATGAGAGCGTATGGAGGCAACATCAATCCCATGTGAATCTGTCTATGTTTTTACACAAAACAGATATAATTACGAGCTCTTTTTTATTTTCTTTTTTCTTAGAAAGGATTCCGCCAAATCATTTTCCTCAAAGTTTCTTGTTTTTCTTGACTTTTTTGAATACCAATGTGATGATAGCAGACTTGTTCATTGTGCTGCATTGTGTAACTTGGTGGATTATTTGGTAGCTTATGCTGGGTATACACCAAAAGATAATGCGGCTGATTTTGGGCCGATTTCCCCCCTTCAACAATCCTACAGTAGCTATGTCCCGGTTATCTTGATGGTTCTACAGATTATCTTATCAGATTTTCCTTTGGTGTGAGGTGTGTTAAGAGTGTCCGAACCTGATCGGAAGAACGTCGGAGCCGCCCCAATCGCGAATCGTAAATATTAAACGTGTTTACTATTTACGATCAGAAATCCTTATGTGTGGGGGGAACCCCGAGGACAAACGTGTGCATGCTCTTGAGATTATCACATGAAACGAAACAATATCCAATCAGAAGCAAGATGATGGAAGGCGGAAGCATGGACATTTCTTTCTGCATTTCGTTCGACATGCTTATTCTGAAGTCTCACGAGTAGGGCTGTGACGATTCATTGTGTGTCCCATTAAAAAGACCTGCCTAAAATTGATTCTGAATCGCAAAGCTCCGATTCTGTGTTTCATGCACAGCTTGTTAGTGTACTACGGCTCTGTGATCAGTAGGAAGTCCTTTTCAATCTAAAATCACTATGAATTTCAGTCGTTTATAATGTGAATTTAAAAAAGCAACACTCGTCAAACACAATCATTCAAAAAAAAAAATATTATCATGAAAATACCTGAAACAATCTGAAGAACAGCGATATAAATATTCCTATAGACATTTCCTGGAATAGCGTTTGTAATACTACTTCTTCTGTGGCACAAATGGTGTTTCTACATGAGAGCGCCCCCTAGCTTTTGGATGTGGCGGCATTTCACCGTAATTCATTCAAATTCATTCATTAAGAAAACGCGCATTTGCACGATTAATCGTCACAGCCCTACTCACGAGACTTTGCGAGATTTCCTGTTTTCACAGTCAAGGTTGAAAATCTGTTTGTGTGTGGTGTAGAAGCAAAAACGGTTAGAAGCAAAACGGTTAAATCAAGGATTTTTTTTATCCTCATGTTTGTGGTCCATCACATTTTGAAAATTTTATAAGATGTAAAAAATCTTTTGGTGTGTACCCAGCAACAGCATTAAATGCCAATGCGAATGTTTTGCATTGTTTTCTAAATGCAACTTACAGAATTGTCACAACCAAAATGTAGAAATGTCACATTCAAAACGTTGTTTCTTCCTCATAAATGTGCACATGAAAATTAAAATATTAATATATATATATATTAGGGCTGTCAAATTTAACGCGTTAATAACGCGTTAACGCAAATTCCTTTTAACGGCACTAATTTTATTAACGGATATTAACGCAACGCGCAATTTCTGTTTGACCCTTGGTCCAGCCCATAGTTGAATGAACAGAGACGCAGACAAATGTGACTCTGTCTAAATGAGTAAAAGGTTTTCATAGAAATAAGAACATTAAGCAAATCGTCTAGCAAATCCAATGCTCTATGATCGTTGGACATCTGAATCTTTATTTATACGTCTGAGAGGTGTAACGTTACCGTCCTCCTAATGCTTAATCTAATACAAAAATGTGTCTCAATTCATTTTGGTTTCGCTTTTATGCATGACTTAGAAAATAGACTGCATGACTTGCTTGATGTTAAAATAGTCATTAAGAGGGATAAAGTTCGGTACCTGATTAATGTTAAAGAGTTATTAAGAGCGACAAGACTCAAAAGCGATCCCCTCACGCTGACTGACTGATATCTGAAGCGCGTGCAGACAGACGCGCGAGTGCGCGACCCGGATATATAGACATCTACACAAAATTACAGTTTTACAAATATCTGTTTTGATAAGAATTCACGCAGGTAAGATCTATAATCTGTTATGTCTTAAGTAAATGTTTGGTTAACTTTTGGATAAAAATATCTGATGTGTAACATTATATTAGATCACTTAGATTTTAAGCAGTCTGTCTCAATGTCAATCAAACAAAAGGAAAAAAAAGTTGAACATACATTGATGATGTTTTTGCTTTGTGTGTGCTAAATCTATTAGTTTCACCAGTGATTTATGTATTCATGTGGTAATATAATGTATGGATGTGGTAATTTTGTGGTAATTTGACTCTTTCAACTTCAAACACGTGTAGTTCTGTCATATTTTGTTATATTTCAACAAATCATGCATTGTTCTATGTTTTAATTGAGAATGTCAAAATATGAACAACTATTTTTTTTTAATTTGCTAATTCCGACTCAACTTGCCAGCACAGGTCACAAATGATGCAGCAGCAAACAAAAATGAAGATAGAAAAATCTTCTGAAAGGAAAATTCATATACAAAACAATGGCTGATGATTCTGTTAAAAATGTAAACAGGCTGTTGTTAACATACATTTGCATAAAGCATCTATATATGTATATATGATTAGAGTATTAAAAACCTGAAAAGTGTTGAATTAGGGTAAATTTAGAATGGATAAAAATGTGCGATTAATTTGCGATTAATCGCGAGTTAACTCATGAAATCATGCGATTAATCTAGATTAATTTTTTTAATCTATTGACAGCCCTAATATATATATATATATATATATATATAGTGGATATATCTAAAAGAACAAATAATTAATTTTGTAATAAAAAAAGAAAAAGTATTGCAATGTATCGAAACACACAACGCATCGTATTGTACCGTGATATGTATCGTATCATGACCCATGTATCGGGATACGTATGGTATCGAGAGGCCCTTGCCAATACCCAGCCCTAATATATATATATATATACACAATCTGTATTTATTTCTTGTAAGTGTGTTTTGCAATTCAGCACACATCCCAAGCATATTACCTTCCTGTAACACCCCCATAGAGACAAGCAACACTATTTCAGTGATAACCACAGAGATCCAAACCTATTCAGATCACTATATGAAATCGTATACTGTACATTCTCTTTTAACTCTTTCCCCGCCATTGATGAGTCATCTCATCAATTAAGAGAAAATGTTTCACTGCTAATGACGAGCTTTTACGGCAATCCATATTTCCACTATTTTCCACTAGGTGGTGCTCTTACCCAATTTATAAAACACTAAAGCATCAACTTATTCAAAAACAGTAAAAACTCTGTGTTTGCTTTGTTCTGAATCTGATGTTTTTGAAAAATGCATTTATCTCTTTGAAGAAGAAACCTACCCCATATGTAAGAGGTGATAAAAAGAGAATAAATGGAGATAGGATGAAACTCTTTTTTTCCCGTTTTGTTTAAAAAGCAGGGGGTCGGTTTTTACATTATTTATATTTAAAGGAAGGCATTAAACTTTTATGAAAATCATAAAAATTGCTAGCAAAAAAAAAAAAAAAAAAAACGCTGGCAGGGAAAGAGTTGATAACTGGAACTGGAGTCTGTAGAGTATTTAGGAAGTGATGTTTGAATTTTTTCTTTAATAATCTTAATAGGTTTCCCCATTTTTCCTAAGTGTTCTGTGTAAAAAACTCAAGGCTTTCTGAGCAAGTGAGTTCCTGGAAGAACATTCTCCCCGCTAAATGAGACGAAAAAGCAAAACTTTATTACTTTAGTGCTCTCTATTTAAACCTATTAGAGTGGTCAGCATTTGATGAATTTCATATTAGACTTCAGATTAAATCTACCAAAATTGCCTTGATGGTCTCAGCGCGTGTACCCAGGACAAGCTTCAGCAAAGGAGTTATTGAAAGGGATATGTTTTCATCCACCAATTAATCACATCTCAGGGGGCCGGGGGTTTGGAAATAAACAACTCCCACAGCCCTCAATCCAAAGGCTAATTCTTCTCTCAGCAGATGGTAGAAGATCATAAACACAATTAGTAGGCAACTTTGAAGGAAAGCAGCTAACCATTGCTAGAACCTATGATGCTAACCTCTGCTCTCAAGTGCAAGGTTGTGTTTTGAGCAAATGGAAAGCATTAGTTTATTGACAGCAGATCAGCAGATATTAGTTTATAAGGGGAAGAAATGCTTGAGGTAAAGTAATTGTAGAGGTCAATCTTTCCATGCAATTACAGTGAATGGGTACTGAAGCTTTCAAGCTTTTAAAAGGTTGATACTACTTATGTTCTGTGTCTTCAGAAGCCATACAATAGAAAAACGACCAACATCAGTCGGAGAAATGTGACCATTTTTTACATAAAGTCATCATACATCATGTAAACCTTGATATCTTGACTAAGGCCACATGAATGATTGAAATCAGTGACTAAAATCCAACTTTAGGTTATGAGACTTTAGCCTAGATTTCACAGACAGGGTCACAAACAGTCACAAAGGTTTGGAATGACATGGGGGAGAGTAAATAAGGACGTCATTTAATTTTAAGTGAACTATTCTTTTTAAAGCACCAACTGGATTATAAAGAAAGCGCTGCCACTGTGAAACTTTAACAGTAACTCACTTGAGTGTAAGAAGAAAATTGAGGGATCAAATACCTTTTTTCGCCAAAGACTTAAAGGTCATCAGTGCCATCTTCAGAAGAGTCTACAGGAGATGTATAGAGTAACAGAGCAGCGGAAAAGCCTTTTCTCACTTCTTTTATCTTGTCAGTTATCAGTGTCAGTGAGATGCATTAGGGTGCTTAAAATATGTACTAGTCCAGGGGTAGGCAACGTCGGTCCTGGAGTGCCTGCAGATTTTAGCTTCAATCCTGATAAAAACTTGCCTACCTGTAGGTTTCAGGTGACTCCTTAGACCTTGATTAGCTTGTTCAGCTGTGCTTGATTTGCGCAAAATTTTTGCATTATTTACTAAATGTTGACAAAAACTATTGCGAAATGACACCGTTTTCATTATGTTACTAAAGCGAAATTTTCTTGTCTCGCAATAAAGGGCTCGTTATATTTGTGCGTAGGTGCTACGGCGTAACCGCAACGGCATAGGTTCCGCATTGGTTTTCATTTATACTTTTGTGTCGTCGTCCGCGTCGACGTGCAAACACACGCACAGAATGCTGGTAGGCAGTTTTACGCATGTAACCACAGTAGCAGTGCGAACGTCAAAGAAGCAGCTTGGCAAGTTTAATCCACAAACGAAGAAGAAATGGCAACTTGTTGTGTATGATTTGAGAAGACCAGCAATGATGGAAGTAAATAAACAGGGACTTTTGTTGCAGTTTGAGTTAAATCACTCCTCAACTTGATCATTCTTTGTTTTCACCGTCGCAAACGGAAATACCTATGACGCAGTTTTTTACCTGATGGGAGGGGTTCTGGTGGACCAATCGCCGCGCTTGCGGTCCGCATAGACCTAATGCGGTGTTAAAATTTTAGGCTACGTATACGCACGACTATAAATTGGGCTTAAGTAATTCCAAAAACCATGCCGATAGATGCATTCGATTTCTTACAGCATCGTGCGGACTGGCATGCGAATGAGATTAAAATACTGCGAGAGCGACTCGAAACCATACAGAGCAGTCGACTCCCGAATCGTCTTTGTGGTATGTTGATGTCATGCACCTTGACGTTTTTTGCGCAGCACATCAAACGAGTGTAAAACTGCTATATATGGGAGTTTATGCAAAATTGCAGTGTTTTTATTGGGCACACTTTCAATTCGTTATTTGAGCAATTCGAAGGGTAATGAAAACGCAGCTAGTGTAGGTCTTTAAAGTAACCATCCTACAGAAATCTCTTTATGTTTAACAAAGTTATATGTCTTAATTTGTAGTTATTTTCAATATATTTGGCTACATCTTCCATATATTACCTTGTCTTTGTAAAATATTAAAATATGCAATCGAGCATTTTATTACACAATTTTTTTTACTTATTTGATTGTGGTGTTTTAACACAACCGTTTTAAACCCATTTAGCTGAATTGCTATCAGAGCAGACAAGTCAAGCTTTTATAAATTGTGCTCTATATTAGATTATGTCTTGATTTAAAGAGTCATCATACATAACTAGTTTTAAATTACACAAGTATGTTTGTAGCAATAGCCAACAATACATTATATGTAAAATTATAAAGATTTTTTTTATGTCAAAAATCGTTAGGATATTATGTAAAGATCATATTTCTTAAAGTTTCTTTGTACATTTTTTTACCGTAAATATAAGGAAACTATTTTTGTGAGTGAATACTATTGTTAACGACTTCGTTTGGACAACTTTAAAGGCGATTATCTCATTGATTTTTTTTCTTCAAATACCGGTATCTCAGGCCAAATATTGTCAGATTCTAACAAATAATACATAAATGAAAAGCTTATTTATTCAACGTTCAGATGATGTATAAATCTTAATAAAAAAAATTGACACTTATAACTGGTTTTGTGGTCAAATATAAGTGATGCATTTGCTGCCTAAAAATATTCATGAGATTTTACAATTAATGAGTGTGTTTGATCTGGCCTTGGTCTTTTTTCTTATCTGCTTAATGTTCTAGGATAAAAATGTAGCATATTTTGACGATTACCTGCTCACTCAGGCCCTGGACCTCATTTTAAAACATGACAAATGTATGTAAATCAGTCTCTGACAAAAACTATTCTAATATGGTGATGAGCCTTTAAAACAGATTGCAACCCCATCTGCATGGATTGGCCGGTTTTAGCAGACAGCTGGATGCTGAGAGAGAACACAGGATACACTTTTATCCTGAAACTGCTCTCCTTCTGCACAGATCATTTTCCTTGTCCTTGTAAGGACTTAAGTTCATTGTCATTCCATATTGCATGATCATCACTACAACTGAATTTATTTTTTACATTTAGACCTGATATCATTTCCAACACATTCATCCAGATTTCATATTATTTTCCATACTGTATGGAAACTTGATTCTAAATGGTCAATTACTTTTATATAATTACTTTTATGTAATAGTCCTTATTATTACAACGCATTTTATTTATATATTTATGCATTTGTCAGAAACTTTTATCCAAAGCAACTTACGGTATATTACAAGGTATACATGTTTTATCAGTGTGTTCCCTGAGTTCGAATCCATGACGAACACAATGCTCTACCCCCAAGCTATACAGGCACATAAGGGCTCAGCGCTGCGTCGACTCGCGTCTAGGACAACTCGGAGGTATCGTAAACTGGAAGTGCACATTAAATAGCGTGAGCTTAGTCAGATAGCGTCTACTTCAAAATGCTAAAAAAAAATGATTTGGGACAAATATGATGTTATTTAATGTTAAACTATGTAAGTGGTGCTCTGTGGTGCGACAGGGGTTTGAGCAACTTCCTGAGTCAAAGCTGGGCGCCGCGGACAGGTGCCACCTGTTGGCGCCAGTGTGCGTATAACTCATAGAAAACAATGTGTTCAATTTTTTTTTTTTAGAACTGCGCGGCGCTGAGCTGTGCGTCCGGTGTGCAACCCTCTTATTCTCACATAATAATAATTTTAAGTAAAATAAATTGACATGGATTGTATTTTTGTAACTGTGAATGTTGTGTAGTTACCTAAACGTATATTACCCATTACTAAACTATTTCGTCTTGGCTGCATTGCAATGGTAAAAATGGTCGCAAGCTTTCACTGGGACTTTATCCTTTAAAAGGTACCAGTATATACCGTTGAGGTGCTAATATGAAAGGGTACAGCCCCAGTGACAACTAGGGACCATTTTTTGACCATTTGTGTAGTGTTTGAGTCTGTTGATATGTAAGAAGAAACACATGTCTTTTGAAATGACCTTTCATGACACGTAGTGTTACACAGGATGCTTTCATTACGCCATGAAAACGCTGTATTTCTAGTATACCCCTACCCCATATGTGATGTATAGTGTATAGACAGACTTATTTACATTTAGCCATTGTTCAGACAGAGTATGTACTTATAAATGCAGACAAAGCAATGGTGAATTTGATAGTTGATGACAAAGCAATGAGATTTTATGTTATGCTTACTATTCACTAGAACCTCTCAGCCCTGCACACTTCTTATTGCTCCAGTGAGAGTAATAAACATTAAATCCACCATAGCCAAAAACATCCAGAACACAAGTATAATGTAAGCAGGACATTAATGTTGCTTTATACTGTATTTTTGGCCTATTGTCCAACTGTGCAGCACATAAAACATTTGTAATCATCTTTAGAGTCCTAATATAGTATGATGGTGAAAGTAGGCCAAACTGCAGATTAACAAAACTCCATTAAGCGCTATAACTGCAATAGAAATTCAGACCTTTTCAAAATGATCTGTTTCATGTCTGTAAACTCTTTGTTTAATTATTTAATTATTATTTTGTTGTTAACCATACTCAATATTCATAAGGTAGAGGTGTACTTTTTAATATTCATAAGGGTAGGGGTGTAATTTTGTTTGTATTCACAGTCACACTAATTTGTTTAGCACTTGTGAACCTGACAGCTACTAACAGTAGGTCCTAGTTTATAATGTCCATTCACTCTGCAGATTTACATTATGCTGAGTGGATTAAGTGAGGAGTAAGGATAAAATGTTATGAATCAATGGCATTTGACGTTAATCATTTTATTGTCTACTAGGATACTACTTTTAATGTTTCAGCTTGCTGACACATGCGGCATTGTGAGACTCAAGAACAATATGTGTTTTGCACCACTAAAGGTGTGAATTGAGTTAGTTGTCGGAGTAAAGATGTTTGTACGGTGTTAAGAGCTGGTTGCTGGCAGGCAGTGCTTCAAGCTCACCCAGTGTTCAGCTTTGATAAAGATGGCTTGCTTTATTCTGGATTTGAGCCCAATCCAAATTTGCATATTACATTCTCATGCAAGTTAACGTTTTCCTTTAATATTGTGCATGTGTGTATTTGATTCTTGTTGGAGGGGTTTGCCACTTGTTGTCTGGGGGTTGAAATTTCACTGCATTGAAATATGTGGTGCATATCTTGTTGCATTTATACCATATCTAGACAGAATACAAAGAGATGTCGTCTTTTGAAATACTTGGTTTTATTTGAAAAGCAGTTTTTAAAATGCATTTTAACTAGGGGTGCACAAATAAATGCCGATATACACTAATGTTGCCGATAACTATTCTAAATCGCACAGCCAATATTATTTACAATTATTTCATGTAACGTTACGTTACTACGGCTTTTGATAAGTAAGTCCTTATCGATCTGAAATCACTGTTAGTTTGAGTAGTTAATACATGCATTTGAAAAAGCAACAATCGTCAAACATTTAATCATTATACATATTCTTTATTATCATGAAAATTCCTGAAGAAATTCAAAGAACAGCAATAGAGACACAGCGCAGCGCATCATAACCTGAAAACCACGCCCATTTGGGGGGGACAATCCAACGTCTCCATTGACTTTGTATCGAGAGAGGCCGCCTCCTTGTCATTTCTGGAATAATGCCTTAAAGCTGCTGTGTGACAATATGTACAGGTAACAAGCCAAAGAACCCAGAAATAAGTTTTTATAAGCTGTCGAGCTCAAAAAACGAGCATTTACAGACAGAAAAGTGTAAACGGGCAACTTTTCATAGTATTCATATTAGTAGAACTGCATCCACTAGGGGGAAACGTAGTCGGCGATCCACTTTGTTCTCCTCAAAGGCAGGGTTTTATGGCTCGACAGCTTATAAAAACTTATTTCTGGGTTCTTTGGCTTGTTAGCTGTAAATATTGTCACACAGCAGCTTTTAGGCATTATTCAGTTTTATGTTATAAGCCAGAAATGACAAGGAGGCGGCTTCTCGCAATACAAAGTCAATGAAGACGGTTGGATTGTGTTCCCCCCCGGTGGGCGTGGTTTTCAAATTTGCATAACTGCGCTCTGTCTCTATACAAATATATCCTTAAGACATTTCCTGGAGTTGCATGTCATAGCTGCGTGTGTATAGTTCTTCGTCTACAGCGCATATTGAGTTTCTGCACGAGAGCGCCCTCTGGCTTTTGGATGTAGCGGCATTTTACCGTTATTCATTGAGAAGCATAGCAAGCATCATCAGACAATATATCGGTGCACCCCTAATTTTAACGCAGTAAGCACCATTTCTGTCAAAAATTGTATTAAAGTCTCTCACTTTCTATCTTTCTTTCTCTTTCACACACAAACAGTAATTCCATTTCAAGCTGTTTTTTAATTCCTGTCTGGCACAAGCCTTAATTGAATGGCTAGATGAAGGGTGACACAATTACACAGGCAATGGTACATTTCACATGTACTCACCGACACACTTTTTACCTCATAATTACAACGGAAATATAAATGACATAAAAGACATGCAATTTACCCTCTTTCCATCAAAAGCAGTTATTTTCTGTGAATAAGGTAACTCTATATAAGTAAGACTAGGAAGTGTTGGAACATTTTGTTGCATTATGTTCCAACACTTCCTAGTTTTACTTATTGACACTTCCCTTTTCACAGAAAATAACTGCTTTAGATGGAAAGAGAGTAAATTTCGGTGCAGAATTATGCACTGTGTGTATTGTTTACATTTTGTCTTTGTCATTGCAGTACTTTGGAAAGTATACTGTACCTTCCTTGTGTGCTCAGTCAATGTACTGCTAGTGTTTTGTGAGCTTGTGTAAATATACTGTATCAAATTCAACAGGAAAGCTTGCTAATTCAGATTATGTTAGTTCTGTCATTCAAAGGAGACATTTCACAAGACTTTTTTAAAGGTGCAGTGTGTAACATTTAGAAGGATCTCTTGACAGAAATGTACTAAAATCTGACTGCAAGATGCCGCTAAAATCTACACACTACACCTTTAAGATGTAAAATAATCTTTGGTGTCCCACGAGTACATATGTATGGTTTTAGCTCAAAATACCATATAGATAATTTATTATAGCATGTTAAAATTGCCACTTTGTAGGTGTGTGCAAAAATGTGCCGTTTTTGGGTGTGTGCTTTTAAATGCAAATGAGTTGATCTCTGCACTAAATGGCAGTGCCGTGGTTGGATAGTGCAGATTAAGGGGCGGTATTATCCCCTTTCTTACATTACAAGGGGAGTCAAATTTTAATGAGCTATTTTTTCACATGCTTGCAGAGAATGGTTTACAAAAACTAAGTTACTAGGTTGATATTTTTCACATTTTCTATGTTGATACAAGCACTGAGGATCCAATTATAGCACTTAAACATGAAGAAGTACGATTTTAATGATATGTCCTCTTTAACACCCACCACATTCCTAGCTCAATATTTCTCTGTGTCCTTTATTTCTACACAAAATCTTAAAATATCTAATACAGTAAGAATGGGTGGTCACACCAGTTCTTAGTTAAACTAAGGTATATACTAATACTAACAATCCCAGCTCACTATAATCATTTGTTCAAATTAACCTGGCAAATATTGACAATAGTAGGCAAAACTAGTAAGGAATTGGACTGTTGAATCTTATTTAACCTGTTTGAATGATAGCTGTCCAAACACAGGTCTGTCTTTGATGACTTCGCCCACACTGAGATTTCTTAATTCTCTGTGGGCTTTCTTCAGTCCCTAAGCATGAAACTCCTCATTAAATGTCTTTTTGGATCAGCAAAAGCATCCAGGCCACCTAACCAACAGGCAAGATTATGTAGAAGATCAGATGATTGTGTTATCGCTGTCAGGGCCCTCTGACTGTGTTATTTCTTTGAATGCCAGGCAAGAGAGAACATAGTAATTAATTGTGTCTTAGGAATGTATTTTTAAGTTATATAAAGGCGTTACGTTCAGATCCTTTTAAGTGCCGTGTGTATAACTGTGTATAACTAATCCTCTTCTTCTTCTCTGGGTTATTTTGAGACATTGGGTGAGGTCCAGACTTTTTTTTAGGACAAGCATAATTTTCCACCATTCATCATTTATGAATGATTATCATCATCACCACCACCACCAGCTAAATATAGCTGTGTGTGTGTCTCCACAGGATTTTAGCTGGGATGTCCCCAGATGTATCCTATTCCCCGTGGTGTGTGGTTAATCTCTCCATATGTATGTGTGATGCTGGTCTGTGAAAACGATTTCATAATAAAACTACTAAACCACCGCTCATCCCTCATGCCCCACCCACACTGTGTGCCCTGTTCCTGGACAGACTGTGACCCGCGACATGGGCTGCCCTGCAGGTATTAATGGCGTCTTACTGCAGTGTAGGGGAGGGTTACGCCCTGAATGACCCGTTGCAGAAGGATTGCTTCCCCTGGGTTATCTCTCATGGGGCCAGGTCATGCGTCCATCCACGCAAAGCCAGCCACTCGGTGACACATCCGCCTGTGTGAGTAAATGAAAAATGGCATCGGCTGCCGCTCTCACAGATAATCTCAAATTCACTAGCGGGGCAGATAGAGGCTAGTGAAGGATTTGGCTGGAATTGCTTCTGCTTCTATTTTTGTATAGAATACATTGCCAAGGACTTACTGCTCTTTGATTTTTAAGGGCTCCTCCTGTGCAGTATATGACAATGTTTTGCTGGTGAGAATAACCTTACTGAGTCTACAGAGACAAGATAATCTGCATTAATCAATTAAAGTGACCCGGATTACAGCCTGACACACTCAAACCTGATCCTACGCACTCTCTCGCTTGAGAAACTATATGTTTGGATGTTCAGGCTCGATCTACAGGATTCGACTACTATAATGCCATGTGAACACACACGTTTTGTAGAAACACGCTGTTCTTCTAGCTCTGTAATCTGCTTTTAAAGCTCTGTTTAACTGGTTCAAAGTGTCTCAGAGGGCTTTGGTGAGTGAGCATTTATGTAAAATGTTTTTGTGTGGTTTTAGTGTGTCCACAAGTTAGAGTTTTATATGAGCCTAGACTTTAATCTTGATTCTCGGGCGTGTAATCCAATTTGGCCCCTGACATTAGATGATGAGCTTCATTTAATTTATCATGGTTCATTTCATTTCTAATTACACTGATGTACCAGTGAACAAGTACTGTAAGCAGGCAGTTCCCTTTTACTTTATTGTTTTGATAAATATTGAACTTATTTAGATTGTGAATGTATTTTGCTGTACCACAAGTCTAATAAACCCAATTTTACAACAGAATATGCAGAAATTGCTTTGGTTATGGTTGGTATTCTTTCCTGTGATACTATATTTTCTAGTGAAAATAAAATTCAAGACTTGTACACAACAGCCTCACTATAAAAAAGTTGATTCAACTTAAAGGCGCAGTGCACAATGTTTGAAAGCCAATGTTGATATTTGAAATCACCTAAACATACACGCCCCACCCCAATAGAATCTGGACCTTCTTTTGATAGACCCGCCCCACACATACGCAACCCTGGCAAGGATGTCAGTTAGTAGACACGCTCCCAGTGTTTCCCACAGGATTTTGAGAGACTGTGGTGGTGATGACGTCACCCGCTAATTAGCATATATGTGACGTCATCATGTTGTGTTTGCGTTTGATCTAGTCTTGGCACCTGAAATATGTTTCATTTCTACTCTTTGATCTGTATCTGTATTTGATCTGTAATATATATCAATATATATTTTAAGTCGAATTAAGCTGTTTTAAATAGTGAAATAAAAATGTAAATGGGAATCATGAAAATTTTATTCGTGGGGGCCAGTGTTGATTGTGTGGTGGGCCACCACAAATAAATCAATGTATGGGAAACACTGCGCTCCTTACTGCTGATTGGCTACAAGTGTGTTTTGGTAGTCGGCCCGACTCCCTTTTCCAAAGCGTTTTTCAAACATTGTCTACTCCGCCTTTAAAGCAACACCAAAGAGTTTTTTTTACCTTAATATAATGTTTCCAAAAAAGTTCCAGTCGTTCATGGTGAACGGCACTTTCACAATTGCTTTGCAGCCCTCTATCGGCCAAAACCGCACTAAAGAATTTTCCAAACGTCAGGTCGCCGTCCTGTAGTTCGAGTGAAAACTACAAAAACTTGCTTTACGGCAGACCTACAATCCAATCAGAGCCAGCTTTGCTGCAGTAGGCTAAATTATTTACGACAGTGGTAATGGACAATTCCGCTTCCAACCTGTAGGGGGGGCAAAGAGCAAGATCTCTTTAGTGTTGCTTTAAAAAAGAAAGTTGCATGGTTACCTTTAAATTTTTTGTTAATTTAACTTAAAATTATTATAAACAAATTTTTTCAGTTACATATTATTTTTAAGTTGAATTCATTCAAAGGGCCCTATCAGAGTAATATAATAAGAGAGTTACGACACTCACATAGACGTCCGTTGTAAGAATGGAATGCGGAAGTAACAGCGTGTCATGCAGTGACCCATAGTTCCAAACGCAGCACTGAAGCCCATTCATTTCAATGACACCTGTTGGTTTCTCTTTACATTTTTGGACATTTTATGAATATAGTCAACAGTGATATTTTATGAACTCTGCTGTAGGTAATGATTATCATTAATAATAACTAGTAAAAATCTTATATTTTAATGAGTTGTGTATAATGTGTGAATAATATAGATTTAATGGTTTAATATTTTATTACTGGTGGCCATCTACCTTAATATATACTTATCATATCTTTTTTTTTATCTATTACAAGTAACACTAGGGGGCAACAGCGAGAAGCTAAATGCCTCATAAGAAAGTCACACTGCTTCACAATGCTGCTATGTGTTTCATTGTGTATCCTCAAAAATCATGTATAATTATATTAACATTTAATGTGTACTATAAATATAATTAAATATGAATTTAGTGTGTTTCTGTTATGTTTCACTGTTACAAATAACCGCGTTGGCGATCTTTTTTAATTCAGTAAAAGTGTAGGAATTATGTTTTTAGCAGATTGATAGCCATTTATATAGCCATATTTTTGCTACAAAAATAAAAGATAAACTGTGTTGCTGTAGTTGCTGTAGATAACCACAGTTATCTTTGGGTCACCATTAACTGTTTCTTTTTATTAACTGATTTATTGTATTTCCATCACTCCCAAACGTTATACACATAGTAAGTATAGTAATCAATTCACATTACAAGCTAATATTTGCCTAAAATAGCTGAAAACCTATGCAAACAGATTGACAGCCCGGCTTGGTTTGGAAGTGTAGAACGTTACATGAATCACGTGACCGCGCGGCGGCAAGATCAAAGCGTGCCGTTACTCTCTCTTTATACGACTCTGGGCCTTATCATACACCTGGCACAATGCATGTGTTTTTTGCTAGTTTTAACTCGACGCTGTTATTATTTTTAGGTCCAGCGTCATGTTGTTTAAATAGCAAATGCATTAATTGCGGCCATTTGTGCAATGCTAGCTTAAAAACGAGATGTGTTCAGGCGTATTGTTGGCGCGTTGCTATTTTGAGGCAACTGAAATAGACTACGCCATCGACCAACTAAAACCTGGTCTAAAGTTTAGAGTCAATGTTGCAATATTGTTTTTGTTAAGAGCCCTTTAGTAATATGCGCCTATAAACAGAACGACAACGCGCCTTTGCTTATTACACATCACATGGATGCGCAGCAGCACACAAACATTTTTAATATGAAAAATTAAAGAATTAAAATGTAAAAGATTATAATTAAGTCACTTGGACATCAATGAGGACAGTTTACAGGACTTTAGAAGGCGTGAAGCTGAGATCAGCTGGCAGAAGAGCTGCTTCCCCTTTAGCCTGGTAAGCCAGCCTGATCTCAGGAGAATTCGTACATATTTTACGAGTTGGCTAATTTATATGAATTCATAAGAAGTTAACTGGTTCAAAGTGTCTCAGAGGGCTTTGGTGAGTGAGTATTTATGTAAAATGTTTTTGTGTGGTTTTAGTGTGTCCACGCTTTACGTTAGCTTGAAGTTTTATATGAGCCTAGACTTTAATCTCGGTTCTCGGGCGTGTAATCCAATTTGACCCCTGACTTTAGATGATGAGCGTCATTTAATTTATCATGGTTCATTTCATTTCTAATTACACTGATGTACACATCACATGGAGGCGCAGCAGCACACAAACGTTTTTAAATATAAAAAATTAAAGGATTAAAATGTAAAAGATTATTATTAAGTCTCTTGGACATCAATGAGGACAGTTTACAGGACTTTAGAAAGCGTGCAGCTGAGATCAGCTGGCAGAAGAGCTGCTTCCCCTTTAGCCTGGTAAGCCAGCCTGATCTCAGGAGAATTCGTAAATATTTTACGAGTTGGCTAATTTATATGAGTTCATAAGAAGTTAATTGTGCAAAAATGTACGATTCTCATGAAAAAACAACAACAACAACGAAACCCAACCCCTAACCCCGCACCTAACGCTAACGTCACAGGGGTATGAATTAATATGAATTAGCCAACTTGTAAAATATGTATGAATTCTCGTGAGATAGCATTGGGTAAGCAGATTTTTTTGCTTTTAAAAATTGCTAATACGTAATATTAAATTTAGTTTTATTTTTTTTAATTTGTACCTTTGGATATGGTGAGATGAGAACCATTTTTAAGTAATATTATTTAAAACACTCCCAATGCTGAAACGGCTCTCTTTGTTTGTTGCAAATAAAGTATTTTTACTTATTAATTTTTTTTTGGCTATTTATAATTCTTAAAAAACATTTTGAGATTACAGTGTTCATCCATCATACTTGATCAACAATTAAAACACTGCTTATTTTACTTATTACTCTATTACTGAAATAACGACTTTGAAAGAGAGCCAAAGCTTTCATTGCAAAAATATCCATTTCAATAAATTAAACACAATGCATTGAGAGGGATGAGAGATAAGACTCTCATTGGTTTATAGCTCAAAACACACCCATTACTCATTACAAGAATAGGAACAACTCTTTTAGACTGTGTGTCAGGCGCAAAGTCCATTTTCCTGTCGTTAAACTAGGAAAAGTGGATTCTGACACACCGTAAGTGTACTTGCGCCACTCGCTTTAGGACATGCACATATCGTTATAATAGGGCCCGAAATGTTTAGGAAATCTGGTAGCTTTTTAAGTTGAACCAATTTTTTTACAGTTAGTTGAAAACAACATTTAATTGATGTTGATTTGGACCATGCATTTTATTCAGAAATAATTGCAACCCTAATGCATAAGACATTGTGTTCATCAACACACATTAATGTGTAATGACAATAACAATACTGGACACTTTGCCAACGGTAATGTCAGTCTGTTTACTTTATCCCATGGTCACTTTACTGTCTTATTGTCTTGTCACTTATTGTTTTATAGTCTAGTGATTAGTATATATGTATGTTTTGTAATTTCTGTACATATGTGCATTTTCGTGTACAAAATTTACTAATGTAAATTGTATTCTGTCTGTAGTCTATGAAGAAGTGTTCAATTTCTTCATTGTATGTTTAAACAAAAGGGCAGGTGTGAAAACAGCCAGGTATACCTCACATGATACTGTGTATATTACTATTAAATAAGGTTTCTTATTTGTCACTCACTTTGACGTTTTGTTGATGTTGTGACACTAGCAAACGTTTAGTGTCACAACTGAGGTTGCATATACATATTAATGATGTTTCCTAGGATGTACATGCTTCAGGTTTGATTAGACAACATGGGATGCTGAGTGACTTAAAGCAGTGGTTTTCAAACTGGGGGCCACGAGATGGTGCCAGGGGGGCCCCAGTTTTATGACATTTTATGAAATACATTAATTTATCATGAATTCTGTGTAATTAAACCTAAAAAATAATGCTAATTATATATGTTTTTTTTAATTAAAATGTTGAGTTATAGAACAGTTTTTTGTCACAAATTTTCTTTGGGGGGCTGCGAAGGAATGCACTGTACACAAGGGGGGCCGCACGCTGAAAAAGTTTGGGAACCACTGACTTAAAGAATGGGTGGGAGGTTACATCTCTGTGTAGTCTTTGTTAGATGGGGAAATAATGAATGTTCCCTGGCTTCTGTTAACTACACTCTTATTAGCACAAGTGTGTGTGCGTGATTGTGTGTGGTTTGAAATGGATCATCCTTCTTAAGGGTTTAATGACTGTAATATAGACCTGGTGTTGATGTGGAGCTCTTGATAACTGGTAAGTGGATGCTGACAGGGCTTCACTCTCATTCTTTGTTCTCTATGATCTGTTTCCCATCCCATCTGTTTTTTAATTGTATGTTTCCTTGGCAGTGGAGAGTGAGGTGCCACAGTCAAGCAATTAAGTCTATCATTTTTATATGCTTAAAAAGTTGTTTTAGAAACCATCCATCCAGTTATAAGTCAGAGGAATTGGTCATAGTCTTTACCAACTTAACATTTTTATATGCTTGCATTTATGAATGCAAACTGAAAACTTTTTTATTATGTTGACTTTAGACGTGAAGTTACGTCTTTAAATTTGCCCATTTATTGCATTGTCCACCAAGCTACTGCTATTATAACAAATCAACCACTTTCAACAATAAATTTTAAGACAATTACTGTCAGTCTTGTCTGTGGCTTGCACAGCTGCGTCTTGTTTCATAAACCTTGCGGTTTTAAGATGGCGTGTCAAGTTGAAAAGCAGTTTTCAAAATGCATTTGAAGGCCCTTGTGATTTTTTCTATTTTGTCACCAATTTCTGCCACTACTTTGGCCCCACCTACTATTCCCCCATCTCTCTCTCTCACTCTCTCTCTCTCTCACTCTCTCTCTCTCTCTCTCTCTCTCTCTCTCTGTCTCTGTCTCTCTCGCTCTCTCTCTCTCTCTCTCTCTCTCTCTCTCTCTCTCTCTCTCTCTCTACCATATGATTTAAAGATCATGTATTAGCCATTACTTACATTGTAATTACAAAACTACAATTATATTAGATTAACTCAATTGAAAAAGCTTAATACATGAAACATCATTCATTGTTTGTTTGTTTTGTTGTAGTTTTGGCTTGCGGATTTCAGTCTGTGTACAAAGGTGTGGTCATTTGTAGATGAATGTGCTGATACCGGACTGTGTTTGTACTTCATACATGCATATATTGTGTCTTGCATGAAGTAAATGCTTCAATTTTTAAGAAATAGTTCACCCCAAAATGTGACTTTTTTTTTTTTAGCTAAACACAAGTAATGTAACGTAATGCAACATAGTTCTAATTTAAACTAATTTCAGATGACTCCCAAGGGGTTGAAAAAACATCCTTGAGAGAAAAAAAGGCTTTGAAAGTGAACCAGACTCATCATATTAAAGACATACTATTTACTTACCTTACCTCACCTTAAGAATTATTAGGAACACCATACTAATACTGTGTTTGAACCCCTTTCGCCTTCAGAACTGCCTTAATTCTATGTGGCATTGATTCAACAAGGTGCTGAAAGCATTCTTTAGAAATGTCGGCCCATATTGATAGGATAGCATCTTGCAGTTGATGGAGATTTGTGGGATGCACATCCAGGGCATGAAGGTCCCGTTCCACCACATCCCAAAGATGCTCTATTGGGTTGAGATCTGGTGACTGTGGAGGCCATTTTAGTACAGTGAACTCATTGTCATGTTCAAGAAACCAATTTGAAATGATTCGAGCTTTGTGACATGGTGCATTATCCTGCTGGAAGTAACCATCAGATGATGGGTACATGGTGGTCATAAAGGGATGGACATGGTCAGAAACAATACTCAGGTAGGCTGTGGCACTAAGGGGCCTAAAGTGTGCCAAGAAAACATCCCCAACCCCATTACACCACCACCACCAGCCTGCACAGTGGTAACAAGGCATGATGGATCCATGTTCTCATTCTGTTTACGCCAAATTCTGACTCTACCATTTGAATGTCTCAACAGAAATCGAGACTCATCAGACCAGGCAACATTTTTCCAGTCTTCAACTGTCTAAATTTGGAGAGCTTGTGCAAATTGTAGCCTCTTTTTTCCTATTTCTAGTGGAGATGAGTGGTACCCAGTGGGGTCTTCTGCTGTTGTAGCCCCAAAGTTGCTGCATACTGGATGTTTTTCTCTTTTCACATCATTCTTTGTAAACCCTAGAAATTGTTGTGTGTGAAAATCCCAGTAACTGAGCAGATTGTGAAATACTCAGACCGTCTGCACCATCAACCATGCCACGCTCAAAATTGCTTAAATCACCTTTCTTTCCCATTCTGACATTTAGTTTGGAGTTCAGGAGATTGTCTTGACCAGGACCACACCCCTAAATGCATTGAAGCAACTGCCATGTGATTGGTTCATTAGATAATTGCATTAATGAGAAATTGAACAGATGTTCCTAATAATTCTTTAAGTGAGTGTATATTGAGTAATAAATCAGAAGAAAATGAAAAAGGTTATTAATCAGTAAATGAAATGGCACTGCCACATTCGGGTTGCATTCAGGTTCAAGTACTCAGTCACAAGGGACACAATTCTGAAAAATCAGCGTGCCATTAAGTGGATTCTGCCAATAAAGCAGTATTTCTGAATGGCTGTGGCTGGAATTAATGCGTGCCAAGAGCATTTGGTTAATTTGATTATCTAATTTTTAACCAAGGTGGCGTTTATATGATTTTGCATCTGAGCTCCTTAAATGTTATCTAAAGTAAAAGGATAGATGTGAGAGAGAAAACAAATATATTGAGCTTATTTAGCTAAATTAAAACCAAAATACGTATATCCAAGCTCTAATTCAAGTATTTTGAAATAGCGATATGTTTAAATTTCAGTGGTTCTTATGAAAGAATTATGATTTTTGGGAGAACTATTCCTTTGAAGACATACTGTGACGTCTGCAGATTAAAGGAGCCCTAGTTGAGCGTATATACCAGTAAATGTCCTGCTTTTGCCATGCATTGAAATCTTTAGTCCTTATCCAACCAAATCAGCTTGAATCAATATTGGGTTGATTATACGTTCAAGTCTGTGTGTGATCTTTAAAAGGAATTATTGTCATTACCTACAAAGTTCACCTTTATCTCCAGAGAACCCTGTAAGTGGATACCAGAGAGGCTCTGGGCTAGTATTTGCTTGCAGGGGATGCTGTAGCCTTCATGTACTGTGATGTATAATATATGTGTGTGAAATAGAGATTCTGTATGCTGTTGCCTTTGTTGTATCTGTATGATATCCAATAGGGCCTTTATCTCTCTCTCTCTCTCTCTCTTCCTCTGTTTGTAGCTGATATGTTCATTCTTTCATCTCTCAGAGCTTACATCTAAAGTTTCTATCTGAGAATAGTCTTCATTCGACTGGCTGTCCCATCTGGGTCCTCTTTTTGACAGCCTCTTCTGAAAACCCTTTCCCACTTGAATCTGTTGGCAAATACAAATCTGTATCCGTTTCCTTTGGTGACTTAAATAGGTTTTAATTAAGCTGCATTACGTTTGAAATAAGACTTATGGCTTAAGATGCAAACAAGACCCAAGAGCTGCATGATTTGTATGAGATTTGTTGTAAAATACAGGCTTAGAAAACAAATTCCACCAGAACAGGCTTGTTATAATTTCTGGAGGAAGCAGACAAGTTGTTTTGGCTGGTTTTCTCCTATGTAAGTGCTTGACTTTTTCATAAGTGGGCTCTTCGTCTCTTTGAGGAAAACCAGACAATCTTCACGACCTACTGTTGCAGTCAGAACTGGCCAGTAAAATCGGGAATAAACCAAGTGCAAAATGCATACAGATTGTTTTGTAGGGGGCGTTACCTGGCTGATTTGCATAATTTCTTTAGTGAACCAGGTGCTAAAACAATGTACAAATATGCATGCAAATATACAGTGTTACAGTGGTTTTAATTCATTCTTAGATGAATTCCATTATTCGCTTTACATCCTACAGACTATGAATGCATATATGAAAATATAAACTTTATATCATCGGGCTGTGCCTTATACATCTTGAAAAGTGAAGCAGCTGGCTCTTTGATCGCCCCCTGGTGTCTGGCTGCAGTACAAGTCATAAACCTCGCCCTTTCTATGCAAGCGAACAGGACTTTTTCAAATTAAAAAAATTAATTGCACTTCCGATACAATTTTCAGAACTATGTTTTGGTCCTTCAAGGTAGTTGTTATCACAATGATATATGTTTGATGCTATAGAAACGGGCCGTGCCGTTATGATTGACATTTGTGATTGACAGCTTTTCTGAGCGGACTCTCTGGGGTTTGAGGGAAAAGATATAATTAACTATTAATTTACGATGTCTGTGTTATTTTACACCGAAAAAATTTGTTGTATTTAAAGCAACACTATGTAGTTTCCATGTAAAAATGACTTACAGCTCCCCCATGTGGTTGAAAAGCGCAACAGTGCCTGGTATCAGACACTCTTCTGCAGGCAGGGGGAGGGGCGGGGCTGTGTTTCCTACCCTCCACCACCACTTTCAGAGTGTGCTTGTAGCAGCTAGGAGGCTGCTCAGGTTGCAGCAACAGTACAATTAGTCCAGTTAAAATTTGTTCTATCACTGAAATAATTTTAGAGGCATTATTTAAAGGTAAAAAAACTACATAGTGTTGCTTTAACTTAGCTTATTTTAGCAAGCCCATCAAATAAAAGACCTTCAAGGGGCGTGGTTGAATTGGGCACGCGAGCGTTTGAGTGAAAGTTTGATACCGTGGCTCCACCTCCGCGCTTCACAGACGATTCTCTCTGCGCATACCCTCGCTCCAAACTGACGTTTTTGCGTAAAATGTCAGTGCCCATCGTTGGACATTTTACATTCAGATCATTAATTCAATTAAATTCAATTTTATTTATATAGCACTTTTCAAAATTGTTTAATTGTTTCAAAACTTTACATTCATAAAAGCAGGAGAAAACACAGAAAAATCGGTGGACAACATAAGATGCAGAGTACAGATTAAACCGTACTAGCGAGTGTAGTAATAATGTAACATATAGAAGAGAGTGAGATTGCAATGGAAGGAAGTGGCGTTGTGTGTCCATCCTTTTTAACAGTCTATACTATCCATGAACTTAATTTGTGAGTCCTGTTGGATCTATTTCTGTCAACACTGAAAACTACAACTCCCATTGTTCTATGCTTTTTAATAACATCAAGCTGCAACCATTGTTGATGTTTAGTGACCCTCTATTGGAAAAAAATACATACAGTATGTGACCCTGGACCACAATGTTGTCATAACAGTCTTTTTTAAGTATTATATAAAATATTATACAAAGCTGAATAAATACACTTGTCACTGATGTATGGTTTGTTAGAATTGGAAAACTTATTTAAAAATCTGGAATCTGAGGCTGCCAATAAAAATCTTAATGAAAAAAAGTTGTCCACATGAAAAATCCCTTTACAAAAAAATTACAAAAATATCTTCAGAGAACATGATCTTTACTTAATATCCTAATGATTTTTGGCACTAAAATTGATAATTTTGACCCATACAATGTATTTTTAACTGTTGCTACAGATTAAGGTTGTGCAAATAACGATACTATCGTGTATCAACGATAGTCAGACATATGGCTGATAGCAGGCTTTCGTGACGATAGTTAATATTATTATCATTATAGATTCACATTAACATGCGCATTGCATGATTTTCCTCGCATGAGAGAGTTTGTGGGCTTCACTTTGAGCGAGAGAGCTTGTAATGTGTGTGGATTCCTTCTCGCACGCACCTGGACTTAATGCACACGTCTCTAATCTGCACTATCCAATCACGGCACTGCCATTTAGTGCAGAAAGAGAGAAAGAATGATTGACAGCACAATTGAGTTTTAATTTCAACAACCATCATGGCAAACAATGTTTGAATTTCATCCGCTCATTTGCATTTTGGGGGACACACCCAAGGCGGCGCATTTTTGCTCGCACCTACAAGGTGCCCATTTTAGCATGCTATGGTGGGTTGTCTATATGGTATTTTGGGCTTAGAACTTCGCATGTGTGCTCTGGGGACACGACAGATTTATTTTAAAACTTAAAAATTCTTGTGACATGGCCCCTTTAACAATTCCTTTTTATAATTTCACCATTTACACCTGATTAGATCTTAATATTTCCTACATACTGTAATCTGTCTAGTTGTTCCCCCGTGCGTGAAATCCCATTTGCATTCATCTGCATGTACATCAGCCGTGTCCTCAATCACTGTACGCTGCAGCAGTTTAAAGCCTGTCAATATCCATCACGTCAGCACTCCCACTCTCCCTCACCGCTTACCAGCCTCTTTAAAAGAAAGCAACATGCCTTTATGAAGGCTTCAGATAATGAAATAACACACTTGTGGTTAATGTGTTGTAGCAGTTTTAAGTATTTGGACGTGGTTGGTAGCAATTTGAGTTGAAACACTTAAAGGATTTGTCCATATTCTTAATAAAAATCCAGATAATTTACTCACCACCATGTCATCCAAAATGTTGATGTCTTTCTTAGTTCAGTCGAGAAGAAATTATGTTTTTTGAGAAAAACATTCCAGGATTTTTCTCATTTTAATGAACTTTAATGAACCCCAACACGTAACAGTTTTAATGCAGTTTAAAATTGCAGTTTCAACGGAGTTTCAAAGAACTCTAAACGATCCCAAACGAGCATAAGGGTCTTATCTAGCGAAATGGTTGTCATTTTTGGCAAGAAAATAAAAAATATGCAATTTTAAACCACAACTTCTCTTCTCCCTCCGGTTGTGTGACGCGCCAGCGCGACTTCACGTAATTGCGTAATGCCGTCGAAAAGTCACGTGTTACATATATGAAACGCACATTTGTGGACCATTTTAAACCATAAACTGACACAAAGACTTTAATTAGTATCTTTCCACATACAAGAACTTAGGAACGGTCCTCTTTCTCCACATTTGTAAACACTGGGGCGGAGTTTCGATACGTCATCCCTGACCTCTTGACGTGATGACAAATTATGTGAGGTCACGCTGGCGCGGCACAGGACCGGAATAAGACGAGAAGTTGTGGTTTAAAAGTGCATATTTTTATTTTTATTACCACAAATGACAATCGTTTTGCTAGATGGGACCCTTGTGCCTTGTTTGGGATTGTTTGGAGTCCTTTGGAACTGCTATTTTGAACTGCATTGGAACTGTGTTGAGTTTTGGGGTCCATTAAATGGGAGAAATCCTGGAATGTTTTCCTCAGGAAACGTGATTTCTTCTCGACTGAACAAAGAAAGACATCAACATTTTGGATGACATGGAGTAAATTATCTGGATATTTTTTTTAAGAAAATCGACTAATCCTTTAATCACATTTAAGGAGCCTTACCCCCTTAACATGTTATTGAAAGGAGACATTTAGTAAAAGGCTGAAAATGCCTTATACAGGTTGTCTGCCAGGCGTTGTCGGTGGTAAAATGCATTTTGGTACAAATGTCAGGCATTGACTTTATTCGATAAGTGCTTGGCTGCTAAATGTGTTTGCGAGACCCCCTTTATCACATGTCACAAGTCAGTATTAATGGATGTCCCCCTAAGTACCCTGGTTTTACGGGTTCGTTTCTAAATGTCAGTAAAAAAATTCATGCTTGGCATTTTGCAGCAAATATGAGTTGATGAGGTTTATGTAAATGTAGACACAGCTGCCTTTAGCTTTAATGTGTTGTGATTCGATAGCAGCTTAGCTTGCCGTTAGCTTAGCTGGCGACTGACGTATTCCTGTGGGCGGAGTTTAGTCAAAAAACTGTTCTACTGACATCATTAAAGCAGGAAGTAGAGGGCTGTAGTCCAAACCAGCTGTTCGCTGTAGGCTTTGAAAGGTGAATTCTGTTAAAGAAATATATCGCCTGGTAGTGAACTTTAAGCTTTATCATTTTACAGGTATTATTTATGCTATTATAACAACATTACACACTAACTAGGGTTTTAAAAATGGGATTAGAAAGAACGTGACTTTTAAAGGGGATCAATGCAAAGTCATTCCGCACTTCCTTTTAGACCACTAAAAGCACTGTATGGTCACGCGCTTTGCGTTTATTCTGCATCAGTGAAGTGTATTTCTTTGCGAGCATTTTAAACATTGACATCTTCATAAATGAAATGTTGAGATGTATGGGCACAATCTTTCATCGCTCTTCTACAGCGAGTGGGAGATGATATAAATAAAGAGAAGAAAATCACGAAAATTTTTAAAATGTTTAAAACTTTCAACAGCAACAATTATGCATTTTCTGTCTGCAAACCTATGAAAACAAACCCATGACCTGCCATTGTATAACCTCTACTTTTGGACTGTAGAGCAATTTTACAATTTAAAGGTGATGACCATTTTCCGTTTCAAATCACGTTTCATTTCTCCCCGTGTTTAGTCAAGCACTAGCTCGCTGTTTATCTTGTCTAATAGCACATAAACGCATGTTCCAGTTCCCGCTCTGGATCACCACCCACTGACTGCTACAGCCCTGGAACCGTTTGGGTTCTGCTTCCTCACAGTTTGCATCAAAGCCACGCTGTTGATTTGAAGTGAGAGGAGGCAGAACGTGGGCATGGAGCATTGAAGTCGATCACCTCTCCTCCTCCTGTTTTCCCTCTCCATGTATCTTTTATTCCGCCCTGCGCCTCTCTCTCCATCCGGAGGGATTCGTTTTAACAGCGGTACAAGCACAGTCCAAGGATGCAGGTGCAGGAGGAACGAATGTGTGTATCCAAACGTCTGCGCAGTGCATACAGATGTCTTGAATTGAAATGCATATCCAGCATTTGGGAGTACAATTGAAGCATCTGTGAAGGCAACCTCACACGTGTGCATGAAACATCACACTGTGAGTTATGTTTTTCTTAAGCCAGACTGGCAGATCTGTCTGGGTGAGTTTAGTTGTAGTGAGCCTCTCTTGTTGTAAGTGACAGAATAAGACCATGTAGAGGGCTATGGATGCACTTGATGTGTGCATATACTATAGTGCTATGAAATGCATTTGTCCCATGTTTTCTGCATATTTATGCATATGGTAACACTACTATAGGGACCAACTGAAGAGCTCAGATGCAAAAGCGGCATTTCCATGTTTTTCCTATTTAAAGACTGTTACATAAGTAGTTACACGAGTAAGTATGGTGGCACAAAATAAAACTTTTGTTTGGAGCCATAGGAATGAATGGGGCTAGGCTAAATGCTAACACATTGAAGACGAGCTGTACAAAGATTAAAATTGCACGCATTGAAAAAAGATAGGTATGTATCAATTCCTCCAAGTTGAGGCAAGAACACAGCAAAACATCGAAAAACTGTGGTGTTCTCCTTTAATGTTCACATTTATTATATTTCATGGGGCCGAGTCCAGGCCAGCAGTTCATGTCTTTCAACAGGATTCTTATTTAAACATTAATATCAGACTCTTTCAAGATACAGTTATGAGAAACAATAACAAACAGAAGTGGAAGTGTATGTGTAAAAGTTTGTGAATGATGTAGCCAAATTATTCTGCGTGAATCTGCGGCACATTCAGATTCGCATCAGATGTGTGGAGTTCAATGTGGGCGCTACTGATTCAGCACATGTTACAGAACACTGAGTGAGCAATCTAGAATGACATACAACACTGATCACATGTGAAGATACTATGCTGGCAGATAGGAGTCGTTTTATCGTAATATATCACACATAATTCTTAAAGGGATAGTTCCCCCAAAAATGAAAATTCTGTCATCATTTACTCACTCTCCTGTTGTTACGAACCTGTATGAATTTCTATGTTCTGGCGAACACGAAGGAAGATATTTTGAAAAATGTTCAAGCCTATCAGAGGCCCCATTGACTTAAATAGTAGGAAAAAAGAATACTATGGAAGTCATTGGGGTCCCTGATCAGTTTTGTTACAAACATTCCTTAAAATATCTTTCTTTGTGTTCGCCAGAACAAAGACATTTATACAGGTTTGTAACAACATGAGAGTGAGTAAAAGATGATAGATTTTTCCTTTTTTGGTGAACTATCCCTTTAAGATTCTTAGTTTTTTCAAAGTCATAAGAAGCAAAAAGACCCTGTTCTGTGTAAATTTGAGAGGCTCAGCTGCTAAGCATAAATTGTAGATTGACGTTTTAACAGGAGTCATTCCTCCTGTTAAACCATTAGTGTCTGTAAAAGCGCTCACAACCACAGAGGGAGGCACGGTGTGAGTTTCATTGTCTTTAACAGGAGCTGGCAGGATGTGGCTAGAAAGTTAGCTGTCCTTTCCTCTATTAAAGGACCCTTGAATATAGGGTTGTGCCGATAGTATCTTGTATCGACGATCGTCAGACATTTCGCCAATAGCGGACTTTCATGACGATAGTTGGCGATGGTTATTATTATCATAGTTTCACAAATAAAGTTCATTGCATGCTTTTCCTCGCATGAGAGGGTTTGTGGGCTTCATTTTGCGCGCGAGAGCTTGTAACACGTGCAGATTGCTTCTTGCACGCACCTGGAATTAATGCTCGGACCTGAATGCGCGCGGCATGGACTCCTTCTAGCACCTGAACTTGTAATGCGCATAATTCGGACCTTTAGTCTTCAATTCTCTACGACTGCAGGTGTAAAAGACCCGGATATACAACCTTACCTTAAAGTGCACCCATTTCATTGCTAAAAAACATTATTTTGTGTATTTGTTAGAATACAATGTGCTTGCGTGGTTTATTGTTAAAAAAACATTATTTTCCACACACCGTGCATGTTTTTTTTAGCTTTCTTCCTGAAACGTACTAATTTTGTACAAAACTCATAGATTTGAAGAGTGCTATATCCCTGATTGGCCAGCTAATCTGTACATTGTGGCCTGAATACCTCTGATGTCAGCCGATAAGGCGACGCTCCTTACCATGTTTGAAAGATTCGGTCACAATGCAGTGCTAACAGGAGTTAACTTACAGGCTGTGAGTCCGAAGCGGGAAGAATTATGATAATGTCGGTCTTGTCTACATCACCAATCCCAGGAAGTAAACTGTTTGCCTACAATCCGTGTGTTTGTTGTAGTCCAAGAAAAAAGATTTATGTTGGAGACATAACTTGCTTCATCGTGTACTTTGGGGTTTGTACCTTTTGCATATTGTTAACATGTACTAATACACCCTTAGACACCAAATGAAATGTAAAATAATGAATCGGACCATAGTTGCCCTTTAACTAGTGGTTTCTTAAAAAAGTTACTGTTTATCAGCTATAGTAGTTTACACTATTTTAACTGATATTCTGTACTAGTTTTGTTTTATTTCTGTACTTCTCTGACAAATCATCCCTGCCAGATATTTGCTAAATAATACCTGCGTTCGATGTTGTATAGCTACATGTGCCAGCTGTTGGCATTTCTAAGTCCATGCAACCGTTGATGTAGCCCTGAAATAGCTCTGGACCAAATCCACTGGTAGCTTTGAGATAAGTGTGTCCAAGTAAACCAAGACTAAGTGCACAATGCTGTCACGCGGGTTTGACCCAGTGCTCAGACGGGATCTGTGTGAACTCGCTGTCAGTTTTAAAAGGCCTCCCCTGTTTGCCTTGTGTTTTTTCGATAACCTTGCCTTTGTGCATATCCCTCCTGTGTGTCTCCTGTGTCATTTGTGCTACAGTATATTTTTGTTGTTGTCCTCTTGTTTCTGTCAGTCCTGCCCGCTGTAGGATGGAAAGAATTGATTTGTGGTGACATTTCTGTTGTTAAGCTGGATTTATTGCAGTAATTCACCATGAGATTCTCTTGACATGGACTTTCTGATAAGGCTGGTTGATCAGGGAAGTCTTTCTATTTAAGGTAGCTAAAAAGTTTGGTTGGGAAACCAGCTCACCAGCATTCCATGCTAGGGACCAGCGCATCCAAAACACTACATATTTTGGAGACCATCAGTGCGGATTTAAATATGAAGAGTGTCTCTTCATCTTTTCAGTTTAAAATT
Source organism: Misgurnus anguillicaudatus (assembly GCF_027580225.2). Taxonomy (NCBI): domain Eukaryota; kingdom Metazoa; phylum Chordata; class Actinopteri; order Cypriniformes; family Cobitidae; genus Misgurnus; species Misgurnus anguillicaudatus. Next base: position 32,866,960 of record NC_073358.2, on the reverse strand, counting down.
GTGTTTTATATTTACACTTTTTAATCAGTGTGATAAAGACTAAACCAGGTGTCCATTTCTGCTTTTCTCTCTCTATGAAGCAAATGATGTCTGATTATAAGAGAGACAGAGAGAGACATTCGGGAGAGACGTGAGAGCAAGTGGGATGTCAGGGATACCTGCTCATTTAGTACAGCCTGCTCATTTTGTAGGCGAAAAGCAGTAGGCGAGGCAAGCAGAATGTCCGAATTCATAGTATTAAAAAATAGTAGGCGAAAAGTACTCGGATGACCCATTACTTCTGGAAAGATCCTGAAGTGTTCATTCAGCCTCAGCTAAAGGCTGGCTCCAAAAGGGCTCCCATAGACCCTGATGTTTAAATGCCCAACTTCAGAGCAGAAAATTATATGTTTACAGCCTGGTACAAAAAGTGTTTTTGGTCTAATTTTGCCCTTCATGACATCTGTGAGGGGGTGAACTCTTTTGTTACTCGTTCATTTAAATTATTTTAAGCCTTAAAGTTCTGGATAACTATGGGCGTGGCCACTTGAGTGTCAGGTGAACTTCCACTGATGTCACTAGAGTCGAGCTAGGCGGCCGTGGTTTCAGCAACCAACCACCTCAGCTTCACCCATGTCCCACCTCTTTAACCATTTTCAGTTATCCGCAAGTGATGCGCGGTGACGTGTGGCCAAGATGGCGACGGCAGGCACTGCCTACTTTATGCTTCAAAAAAGCTCTTCACAAACCTATGGGTGATGTCACAGACACTAATTCCATATTTTTTACAGTCTATGGTTTAGGCCTATAGTACCTTAAAGGCGGAGTGTACAATGTTCGAAAGCCAATGTTGATATTTGAAATCACCTAAACAAACACGCCCCTACCCCAATAGAATCTGGACCTTCTTTTGATAGACCCACCCCACACATACGCAACCCAGGCAAGGATGACGGTTAGTAGACACGCCCCTTACTGCTGATTGGCTACAAGTGTGTTTTGGTAATCGGCCTGACTCCCTTTTCAAACATTGTGCACTCCGCCTTTAACCTCCATAATACTCTCCTGTAATGATCCCAATGTCCTTATATTATTTTTTACAGCATTACTGCATTGAGATAAACTCTTGAGTCTGTAGTGTGTTAATCAATAGGCCTGTGGCAGCCGCTTCGCACACAGCATTTGTGGATAGAGGAGAATACTCTCACACTGTTTCAATCTTCCACAAACAAACCTCCAGACAGATAGAGAGGTTCGAAAGAAAAATAGGATACGCAGAGTCTGGGAGTACAAAGCAGTTCTTGTTCACAGTGGTAGCTCCTAATTATCTCCCATCTGAGGAAATTGGGCTCCCTTGGAAACACACTTTTTTTCAATTAGCTGGTCATGTATGGATGACTTCATAGGCACTGCACAGCCAGTAATATTCACACTGTCCACACAGAAAAATGCCATGAAGAGCGTAATCAAGACAAAACTGGCCGTCATTAGAGCCCAGAATGCACTGATAATAGTCACACAGAGCTTTTCATATTGGTGCTTGTTTGAGAAAACCAATGATGAGAGCAATGAAATTTGATTGAGTGAATGTATACAATGATCTGTTTGTTTGTAATTCACTTCTACAGTACATTGGCGCCTTGACTTAAGAATCTTAAAAATCTACAGTATGTAAAGAATCTTAACAACTAGCCTGGCCCAGGAACGTTGGCTCCACCAATAGTGATTTTACTGCAGGACTATCCAACCGAGGCTCAATCGCCATAGGTACATTTCAACATAAACATTTTCATTTCGCAATAGTTCTTTGTCGACATTTACAAAATAACACTAAAGATTTGCACAAATCTTTAATGTAAACAAAGCTAATGACAGATACGGAGGGTTCAGGAAGTTTTCAGTTTAATGTTGCTTGTGTTACACAATAACACATGTTAGCTTTATTTATTTAAAAAGTGACAAATAGTAAAAATTATGAATATAAGATCTAGTAGGGCTGTGATGGTGGCAGTATTTTACAACTGCGACGGTAATGCACCAATTGACTGCGGTGGTTATAGAAAGTGTGTGTGTGGGTGCGCACGCATGCATAAATGCCCGTTCACATTAAAACGATAACTATAAAAAATATAGTTTTGAAAATCGTTTTATATTAAAGACAGAAGCGGCGTTCACACCATTAATATAACGATAAAGGTACAACGAACGATATTGTTGGAATCACTTTCTGGGCGATTTTTTCCCCCACATGATGATGAACGATAAACCATTAATCAAATCTATTTGAACTTCAATTACGCGCGCACTTGAAATGACAGTGGAATAGCTCAATGTGGAGGTCTATAACATAAAATTACCTCAGGTATCCAGCGCTGATGCAGTTGCTGTGAAATTCACTACGTATAGCCTTTTTCCTACAACATTGACTATGCCAAAAGATAAGATATTAATTTAGATTACATAACCTTGATTCACTGTTTAGACTTAGGTGACATGCAGAGTGCTGAGGACATCTGAGTAGGGTTGCACCAGTCGTTCGTAAGTTCTTACTGAATCTGGGACATAAAGTCCAAACTAGAGGCTTAGTAGCTACTAGCTAGTTTATAACTAACTCTTTACTTTATTCGGTTGCACCATTTGTTCTTAAGGCAGAACGTAGCTAGTAGGGGGTTACCTCTCTGTAAAGTAATGCGTTGTCGCATAGAATGACGTCTATTTTTCTTAACCCAATCACAAGCCTAATGGTGCATTTACACCAACCGCGCTAGAGGCGTGAAGCGCGAGTGATTTCAATGTTAAGTCAATGTGGAGACGCGTTGACGCGCGTCAGGAGGTCCCGCGCCGCGGAATAGGCGTTCGGCGCGGAGCGGAAGACGCGTTTCCGCCTCATTCGCGCGTGAAGCTCGTGCGAAAGGCGTGAATTGAGCGTTGTGCGCGGTACGCGCGAATGGTGCTTTTGTGCATTTTGCAGTTCACGCGAATTTGCGGCTGACGCCCGAGTTGAAAAATTTGAACTTTGGCAGAATTTCGCGCCGCGTTAACCAATCAGGAGCCTGCCTGCTGCTGTGGTGGCAGCCCCGCCCAGAGTCACTCATTCAAGCAGTCACTCGGAGCTATATGACACAAGTTCTTATTTCTATAGGATACAGGAATAAAAAGGACCTCGCTTTGAAGAGTGTCAGTAAGGACTTTGGGCAACCTGGTAAGTTGTAATACACACTTTACTTTTGAGTTAGGTTACGTTTATCGACCCGCGCCGTTTATTTTCTCCCTATAGTAAGGTTACCCAATACAAACTGGTAACTCAACATCATGCACAATCAACATCAGTCATCTTGCAAACAGACACTCGCACAGCAGTTGCCCCTCCCACAAGAAGAGGAGTTTGCCTCGGACGCGCGTCAAATCCTTGCTTTTTCCACGCGTCTACTCCGCTCTACACGCGCGAAAGCATTCAAAGTGTTCAAGCTGCAAACTAGGCGCGGTAGACGCGATTTTGACGCCCAAAACGCGTTTGGTGTAAACCCTGCATTATAATGGGTAAACAGGAAATAGTCTGAACAGTAAGTAATTTCAAACTCATTCTTGACTCGCCTAAACTGAAAGTTAAAAAAAGACAAACGATATCGAACTCAAAACATTACACTTTTAATTGAAAATATCTATCCCACACATGGAGGAGAAAATAAACAGGAACATTTTTTAAATCTTATTTTAATTGATGGATACACAAAAAATTAAACACTTCTTGAAAACTCGTTGACGAACTTCCGCCTCTTCATAATTAATTACGAGCTCATCGATGTAATATAATCTGGCTGACATCTTATTCCAATCGTTATTCATGGACAGAGGCTTCCGTAAATATTTAGTTCAAACGTATTGTTACATTTAAACTAAGTTTTATGGTGCAACGCAAAAACATTTAGTGGTGCGTAGGTTGTAACTTAGTGCCCATTTACGTCGTAACTAAGCTACGTTGTAACTTGCGCACAGCTGGTGCAACCGGCCCCTGCTGCTTACCCGCTGTGTAAATCCAACAAGAACAGAATATTTACATATTCAGTGACATGTAAACAATTGCAAAAGTTTTTAATTTTATTACAAGAAATGTCCAATAAAAGTTAATGTCATTAAAGGCAAGTATTTGCGCAAGTGAATTAGCATAAAGTTATAGTTATAATGTGGAAGCTAATATAGTTATTGTTATAGTTAACGTTATATTTATCATTATAATGCGAACGACCCTTAAGCGTATGTGTACGCCGCATTGATGCATATAGGGTTATATATGTTTCTTAACAAACATGCATGTTCATAGGACTTTTCGCTGGTGGGTGCTCGTCACATTGTCAAGCAATGCTTAGGTTACTTAGCAACAGCAGATGCTCTGGAGAGCCCAAGTGCTTTGAAAAGAAGGAGGCAAATGGCGCTGTCATGTTTTCTGAGTGGGTTTAGACGCAAAATTTGAATCAAATGTGAAGCAATTGAGCATATGTGCTGGCCAATTTGGTGAGTGCTCGAGCCAAACCCCAGAGCACCCATGGGATTGGCGCCTATATGCGTGTTTATTGTAGCACTTCCAGCCGTGAAACAACACATCTTTCAAGTGAGGAACCTTATTGGGGTTATAATGTTTCCAGCTGTGCAGAAAATGCATTCTGATGGTATATTGGTAGCGCAGATTGATACTTTTTCACAACAACCCAGTGGGTCATCACTGATATCTGTTGCCTCCTCTTGCAAATAGCGCACTAACCGAGTCTCCTGGTCGTTTGTGTTCACACGAACTTGAAGACATATCAACGGGCAAGATTGTACTATTTTTCATAGTTTGTGATGTGCACACCACCACAGGTCGCACTTCACCACCAGTCCGCCACGGTGGCGCTGCACCACCTCAGTGGTGCGGTGGTTATGACAACCGTCACAGCCCTATAACCTTAAACAACCTCAAAATATGAAATATTTGTCAGTGTCAAGTATTTGTCTTACTGATGATTAACGTATTCTTTTCTCTCTTTTATTTTAGTCTCCATACGCACAGTTTCCTGTAACTGCAAATCGAAGTTGGAGGTGGAACATTTAATGCAAAAACAACCACACCCCCTCTTCCCTGCCTCCAAGCCCCTCTTACTGCGTCGTCATGGCGATGAGCAGCGATCCTGGTTGCGTGGGGTTGGACCGTGACCCAGATTCCTCCCAGACCCCTGAGATAACCACTAAGATGTCCGCTGTCTCCTTAAGGTCTGATCCCTCCTCCAATGGGGTAAAGAATTGCATAGGTCTTAAGAAAGCTCCTCCCCATCGGCCACACCTGTCAGGCAGGAAGATGTCATTACAGGAAAGAGGGACGTACCTGTCATCTGGGGGCGGGGCACGAATGGCCCGACAGCCAACAATTGAGTCCAAACGTGTGTCCATCTCAGACGCGCAGGTGAGAGCTGTTTAAGTATCATGTATAATTAAAATGGCCGGGGAGGCATGCATTGCATCAGTATTTACAAGGATTTATCTTTTCCTTCACTTTTATGACTGATTATGAGCTGATGAGATTGATTTGCAGTATCACAGTGTTCAATCAGTATTGATTGACATCTGGTCAATTGCATTTTGTCGCAGTAGGAGCAGCAATAATTTGAAAAAAAACCCTGTGGTGTGTGTGTGTGTGTGTGTGTGTGTGTGTTTGAACTAAAAGCTCATTTCCTGTGATTAGTGTGCAGGTCATGTGGTGACCTATACAGTTTTACTTTAATAAGGTTTTTTCATTCATAGACAGCTTCAGCCTGCTTCTGTTACAGGATGTCTACTTTATTCTGAGGGAAATGTTTGTGCGTGTCTGGCTTTGTGTGTACAGAGTTGGTTGGGTAAAATGTTGTACCATGACATGAGCAATATTTATATAATGCTTATTTTATTTTCCTTTTGCTAGAAATAGCGAACACACTATTTGGTTTAATCATTTGTAAATATAATGTCATATGTTATTAAAATACATATTTATATTTTATTTTTGTGTAATATTGAACTGTACCTGTCAAAATTATTTGCAGCTGTGTGTTATTAGTTGTTATCTCGGAATAACTTACCTGTCGAAACTGGCCAATCAGAATCAAGCATTTTAGAGTGCCGTGTAATAAATTTAAATAATCTGACTTAAAGGAATAATTTACTTACTCTATATATGAAAATTGTCTTAGAATATTGTTACCAGTTGTCAGATTTTTTTTCAAATGTGTGTTTTGTTTTGAGGCACAGAAGAACCAATGAAATTCAGTGATATCGACATGCCGCCATGTTTGAACTAGGGGTGGGCAATAAATTGGTTTAAAAGTAATTACCCTTCCCTGAAAGGAAGCAAAATCCTCACCCCAGGTCAATTTTAAACGCACTTAGGGTATTCCCTACTGTAGCGCCACTTTTTGATGTGCATTCGGCATCACTTGCAAGACACTTTCAGTTGTTTAGCTTATGCATCAAATATAGCCGCATTTTTAATTCACTGCAGGTGCACAAGTAGAAATTATATTTAATACAGCTGCCGAATAAATGTATAGACCACTTTAGTTTTGGCTTTTATAATCGTGTCTACACGTTATCATTTCATTCCAGTGTCTGTTGACTTCCAAAAGCGAATCTCAGGATGTTTAGAAAGGTGGTCCTTGGAATGTTTTAAACAGTCATTGGTGGGCCATAAGTTGCAAAAGGTTGAGAACCTCTGCTTTAGCGGATAATGTTAGCAACACATAATAACCACGGACAGCCTTTTAATGGTAATTTTAATTTTCTTAATACAGATTCATTCATTATTGTGTAATTAGAGATACAGGCTATTAAACGATGGCGGTAATGTGATTCTGTAATAAATGTAATCTCCCATCAGATGTTCATATTCACAACAAAAAGAAAACGACACTGAGCCAGTGGTATTATTATAATTTACAGGCACAAGATAAATACACAGCACACCAGTTGTGCATTATAAACATGAATAAACATTATAAGCTTAAATACTACACAGTGGGGCATTTTAAAGCTTTAAAGTTGTTGGTGCAGCCTAAAGCACGTTAGCAAGGGACATACCAGCAGCTGACCATACTAATCTTTCTATATTAGTGGATTTTATTTGTCAAAAAACATTTAACTACATAAAAATACTACATACACATCTTGGTGTAATATGTAAATATTATGAATATAAAAAGGAAAAATCCCAGCTCTTAGCTTTTAACTCAATGTATTTCAATAGCACAATAACATGACAGTGACAATACGCATAACAAGATCCGCACATCCAGACAATGGTACTTTTTGAGGAAAAAATGGGAAAAGATAAAAATCATGTCTATGTCCAATCCCTCACTTATTCTATTTATATAAGGTTAAAAATACATATTTTGTCAATAATGTTTACAACAATGTGATTCCAAAAATGTTTTTCTCATATACCGTAATACCATCATACTGGCTGGAGAATGGAAAATACCTTGATATGAATTTTTGCTCATACCGCCCACCCCTGTAGTTTGAACACTTTCCATGGATATGTAATGTTCACGAAATAAGCTTAAATAATAATCAGGTTCTCTTAAAAATCTATTACTAAAAGTCAATTAAGAGAAACATTTGCATAAAAAAGTGTTCCTGATGAGGTGTTATGTTAATCTGTAGTACTGTGATTATCCACTTTATAAAAAGCACAATTACCCAATTTATTTAAAACTGAAGCAAAAAATTATTTACTAATTTTAAACTCTATGTATGTTTTCATAATCATTCTAAATTTGATCTCTAACAAAATTCCTATACAAAAATGTAATTATTTCAAATTTTTTTGTTAAATAATTTGTATTTATCTTTAAAGAAAAATTCCCATATTTAAGAGTTTATAAGCAGTGAAAAAAAATCTAGATAGGATGAAACGTTTTTCCCATTTGTTTGTTTGTTTGTTTGTTTGTTTGTTTATTGTTTGTGTGAAAGCAGAGGGTCTGTTCTTTCATTTGATATATTTGTATGTTTATATATGTTTAGAAGAAAATTTTCCTGAAAGGCATTTTGTGCAACTTTAGGGAAAATCACAACAATTTAAAAAATGGCTGACGGGGAATGAGTTAATGAGGGCACATGATTTTTTTTAAACCTCAAAATAATGTCTCGCACAGATAAATTGTTTATAAAAAACACTGCAATATTACATTCAAAAATAAGAATTGTCTTGTTTTGATTCCATTGGGATTTAATTTTTTTTTGTTCTGAAAAAGTAATATATATTTGGCATGAAGTAAAATAAATATTTGTGGGAAGTATTGCTTTAAAAAATATAAAATATGCAAATCAGCAACATTTACAGTAAAGCTACAGCTTTAACCCTCTGGGGTCCGACCATTTTGGGACACTGTCAGAGGTTCTGACATGCTCTTACATTTGGTCTTTTTTCAGTTGCTTTAAAACATAATAATGGCAAGTGTCTCATACCACTGTGTTCAGCACAAACTGGGCTAAAATATTATATGAGCTACATGTATGTACATGTTTGTATTTTTGAGAGAAAAAGGTTTATGCGTGGTTTTTTAAAAAGCTAAAATTTTAAGTCACTGATATAAGTCCACAAAACCCATACTAAACATGTTTTAACAAGACTTTCCTGAACAGAATCTAGTAGTCTAGAGTTTTTTCTTTAAAATGATGCGAAAATCATCCTGCCTACTCATTCTCATAAATCAGTATATTGATTTAGAAATTGTAAGACACTTTTTGTTTAGAGGGGCCGTATGCGAGAAGGATTGATTGACAGCTAGCAAACAAAGCCTCGCATAATGAGCTGCATAATGAGCTGCATAATGAGGGAGGAGGGAACTACAGTAAAGAATGTGAGGACAAATGAACATGTTTGTTTGAGGTTTATTAAGAAGTTAACAATATAATCAAAATAGAAATGAAGGTCAGTAGGACCCTATTCAAAAACTTAACTTGTATAAGAAACTGATAAACAACAGAGCTGTAAACTTCATGTGGCTCATGTTACCATACAACTTTATGTCCAAAGAGTGTGAATATGTTTTTCCACTTCATAGTTTACAGATGAGAGGGATGCAGACCTGTAAGAGAGTTATGAACAGCTGTTAGCATAAATTGTCCACAGAAATACCCTTACATACATAACTGATGGGTAAATGATAGCACTTGTAACGGTGGTCGCCTAAACTCAATATACTGTATAAAGAAAAACTTGGCCTAGGCGGGTTTCGAACCCGGGTCTACCACATGGCGGCCTAACGCACTACCGCTGCGCCACCATTTGGTCACGTGATTGGTGTCTTTCACACACCTAGGTAGACTGGCCAAGGTAAATTTATAATTTAAAAAAAAAGGCGAGTCTTCGTGTAAATAACCCGGAGCTCATAATAAAACGGTGTCGCGTGTAAAACTGAATGTATGGAATGCTTTGCATGTAAACAATATCATATTACAGCAGACCCCCCCAGTGCAGCATTACTCAAAGTTGCCATGAAGGATACGAAAGTGAATAACTGTGTCTAACACTGTATAGCAAACAATGAAATCCGCCATTACGTGATCACGCGTAAGTTACTCGTTTGTAAACAATGCGAACGTTTTTCAATCCGAGGCGTGCAGTCTGTTGAGGTTGCTTATGTAGGCTGAACTGCACAAGCCATAACATATTACATGATAGCAAATATAAATGAAGACAAATGACTTACAGTTTCTTCAGGAATATATCCGCCTCCATTGCGCCTTCCATTGTTCTTCTTCTTAGGTAACGTTAAAGATAAACGCTTCTCTTCCTCAATGTCCAGACATAAATGAAGATATTCCTCACGTGTGTGTATAAAGTTTATAATCCAAACATGCGCTAAAGTCTTTAAATCTTATCAAACATTACGCTTTGCTGGTTTGAACAGCTCGTCTCTTCATTACCATGTCAACAGCGTGTGGGCGTGACCGCATTAGAGATAATGAGCTCAGCCAGGAAAAACGGTACTCTCTTTACTTCAATGCAGATTATATAAACAGGAAATATTTGTTTTTGATAATAATTAGCCTGTTTAAAAGAAGACATTTCAGGCTTTCTTTGGATATGTGTATTATGTTTGTGTGACGAGTATTCGCGGAGTTTCAACTAATTTTTGTAACGTGATTTGAGAGACAGCCGGTGGAGACAGAAATGTCTGAATGAGCACCCTGTTTATTTTCTTTATTTGACAAAAACACAAAGATCTGTTGTTATTGTGAATGTACACTAATTAAAGAGGACCCTTCAGAGTTTCAAATGATGTCAAACACGTAAGTGTTTGATTATTAATGATGGAGTATTTTAAGTTGATTCTGCTATGATAAGGAGAAAACACGTCAAAACGCGTCCCCGCGTTTTTGGACCCCTGGGGGTTAAAGGTCACATTCTTTCTAATCCTATTTTTTTAACCCTCTGGGTTCTAAGGGGTTTTTAGGGCCCTGGATAAGTTTTGACCTGCACTGACATTTGTGTTTTTTTCAGTTGCTTAAAAACATAATAATGGCAAAAGTCTTATAACACTGCATTCAGCACAAACTGGGCTACTATATTATATGATTAACATGTATGTACATGTTTGTACTTTTGAGAGAAAAATGTTTATGCGTGGTTTTTGAAAAAGCAAACTTTTTAAGTGACTGATATAAGTCCACAAAACCCATACTAAACATGTTTTCCCTAGACTTTTCAAAACAGGATCTATTAGTCTAGAGTTTTTTCTTTAAAATGATGTGAAAATCATTCTGCTTACTCATTTACATAAAACAATATATTGATTTACAATTTCAAAGTCACTTTTTGGTTAGGAAGACAATATGCAAGGAGACTAGAAGCTCTTGAATAATCTGTGATTGACAGCTGAAGAACAAAACACTTGCATAATGAGCTGCATAATGAGCCTTTAGGCAGTAAGACGACGCCATTATTGTTACGTGTTTGTTTGTGAAAGCAACACAAAAGAAATGCCTTCCAATGCATGATCCTGCGTTAAATAAACGTACTGTGCAGAGATATACGCGAATAAGCGTAGATTTAAATTTATGTTATTTACTGGCAAGAGTTTGTTTAAAGTTGAATAAATTTTAAATATTAACAAGTCTTTATCTTTACAGAATAAAACTGTTAACACAATCAAAGCTTCAAAACCACGGAAAGGACAGGACCTTTAAGATCTTTGTGAAATCTTTTCGCACGTTAAAATATCAATATGACCTTATGTTGTGTCAGTCACGTTTACACACTGCCTCCAAATCTTCGTCCGTCATAAAAATATTCGGATTAGTGCCATGATTGTCAGGTATGATAGCCCATACTTGAACTGTGATCTTCCAGTGTAGTGAACTCTCTCTCTCTCTCTCTCTCACACACACACACACACACACACACACACACACACACACACACACACACACACACACACACACACGCGCGCAGCGGCAGCAGCCTCCAGCAGTGAGGAACTAAGAAAGCTGCCTTGCTCAAGTTAGCTAAACAATAGCTTTTTGTTATTCATCCATTCGCAGTGTGTTAATGTTGCAAAGACTTAATTTTGTATTGTTTTGCGAATATTTTTGCAACGGATTAATTAATACGCATCAGATACAGTGTGCAAAGATCTTAAGACTATTAAACACCTGTGTTAAGATTGAGATTTAAAGTAGTAATACATTATAAAAATGTATGGCTGAATTAACATGCCAAGTTGTAACGTTGCTTAGCGACCGTGAGCAACCTACAATTACTCCATTAATATATGTTTACATATTTGTGTGTGCGACTGTGCGTTAATGGATCCTAAAGCTGTTTGAGGACTCAGATCTTGATATCTGGATCTTCTTGAAAATTTCACCTCTCGGGTGTAACAGCAGTGTGAGAGGCACTCTGCTCTGAAGGAGCATCAGCTGGATGGGGCCTCATCCACTCTCACTCATTCTGTGATGTTGTAACAGATGAGGGGAAACTCTCACGCACCTCTCAGAGTGTCAGACTGAACCTCTTCACTTCATTATTAAATGAGTTCAACAGAGTTCAGCTCCTATGCTGCTGACTGCTGTAATTTAAATCTTTTTAACATCCACATAGCTGCTTTTAAAAAATAGAGAGAATTAGTACTTGTAAATGTTTAAGTTGTGACTCAGTTGTGTTTTTAACCAAAGTATGCATTTTTAGTGGAGTTTTTATAACAGAATCTAATTATCACAGAAGCTCAACAAGTAGAAAGTGATATGCACTGTTAATAAAACGTACATGTTTGGTGTTACACATAAAAGTTTTCTTTTCCAATTAAAGAAGGACTTGCTTGCTGCAGGATTTGCATGAAAGTATGAAGGGATGTCAACAAAATGAAAATCTAGTGTGACCGTGGCACAACCTTTTCTCTCTCTCTACCTGTACAGTATGTGTCACTCACCCACTCTCTTTTGCTTCCTCCAACTACATTTCAACTCTTTGAGTCACTGCTATATCTCAGATATCTGTCATGCTTTTTTCTTGTATAACTCTGTGCCTCCTTCATACAGTAGACATTGTCAAGCTTGTGTTTTGTGTGGAGTGAGTAAAATGTCACTCTGACACTGTTAAGCTACAGCTGGTTAGGGAACACAAAACAGTCACAGTAAATTGACTGTCAGATTTCACATACCTGGATTTTACTTCCGATTTACTTTGTTTTTTCTGCTTTAACCTTTCCCTTATCTTTTAATTTTTCTTTTATATTTCATTGTTAGTCTTTACCTACAATACGCTCTCTTTCTGTGAAATATTTGAGAAATTCTGTATACATTGTCCAAAGTTCATACTGGAATATTTGGGGTTAGTCTAATTTTAAAGGGCACCTATAATGCAAAATCCACGTTTACAAGGTATTTGGACATAAATGTGTGTTGGCAGTTTGTAAACACAACAACCCTACAATGAAAAAAATCCACCCACACCTTCTTTTTTTTAATCCCCATTAAACCAAAGCAGTCTCTCATTGGACATGCCATTTAGATTTTCTTATCAATGTGATGTCACACTGATAAAGCCCCGCCCACAACCACAAACTGAAAGTTCTGCTTTACCATAGTTCCCGCCCTCAGCGATTTGTACTCTGTTCACCATATCTCAATAGTGAGATACTACTGTCTCAGGCTGTATTCAGGAATCAGATCAATTTTGCCTGAAAACACTCATTGTCTCTCTTGGTAAGGGTATACCGTTGTATACTGTACTGTTTCCAGATCTGATAAGCAAATTTGTGTCATTGACCAAAAATGTGGACATTTATTTTAACTATCTATGCGCGTGGTCTAAAGCCCACGGCACACAGTCTAAAAGGGCATCCGAATCCACTTTTGCTAATTTAACGACAGGAAAAATGGTTTGTGCGCCTAGTGCACAGTCTAAAAGAGTTGTTCCAATTGTTTTAATGAGTAATAGTCGTGTTTTGGGAGTAACAATAAACCAATGAGACAATAAACCAATGAGAGTCTCAACTCCCATCCCTGTTAAAAGCCAGTTGTGCTCGTTGCCGATTTCCTATCTAGATGGCGGAATTTGTAAACTGAAAAACTAGAGTAAGAATAAGCATTTAAAAATACAGTTTCGAAATAAATGCAATATTTGCATTTGTTTAAAGCAAAACATTCAATTACCAGGATACAGGTGAAGCAGCTCTGAACGCCTTCTAAAGTTCTGTAATTTGTCCTCATTTATGTCCAATAGACTCAATAATAATCTTTTACATTTTAATCTGTTCATTTTTCATATTTAAAAATGTTGTCATCCCGTTTATAGGCACATACTAACATGATCTTTAAATAACAAAAACAATATTGCGCCACTAACTATAGACTTTAGACCAGGTTTTAGTTGGGCAATGGCTTAGTTTATTTTAGTTACATCAAAATAGCAATGCGCCAACAATGCGCCCTGAACACACCTCATTTTTAGACCAAAATGCCCATTGGCACAAAAATGGGTGCAAATGCATTTGCTATTTAAACAATGTGGCACTGAACGTGAAAATTATATCTACATTGGGCTTTAACTAGCAAAAATGCTTGCATTGCGCATTGAACTGCATTGCACTGGGTGTATGATAGAGCCCCTTGTCCCAAAGGTTCCCATACAGTACAGTACAGCACACGCCACTTACATGTACAAATCCAGTCGCAGTATAACAATTGAAAACACAATATAGTAATATCTTATAAAGCCCAAATACAGTTTAATCCAGTATAATCCACGTTTAAAAAGAAAAAAGGACCAATCTGGAACAGACCCAAAGTGAAAAATTATTCTGTGCTTTAATCTTCAGCTGTCACACATAAACGTTTTATTTCCCCAACCGAATAGTTTCAGAAAGTCATCTCTCTCTCTCTCTTTTCAACTTTCCCTTCCCGTTTTTTTCTCTGTCATGTCCTCTCACCCTCATTCATCTTCTCTATTTGCAATCCTTCACATCTCATTGTCCTCAGGAGGCATCTCTGCCTTCACAGGAAGCGAGCGTGTGCTTTTATTTGTTGTGACAAGGCTTAGATGTGATTGAACTGTGCAGTATGTAGAGCTTGGGTACTGTAAGTTATAGGGGTGAAATCTTGTTGAAGCATTAAAGCTGCACAATAGCATTATCGGCTGGGAAAACCGGTTGTTGTTGGTTGATCGGAGCAGCAATTCAATTCGGGGACATATCACTTCTAAATAGAAGCTACGGGTGATTTTAATCCGAGCACATCGTATACACACATCCTTCATGACAGCAGATAGTCAAAACAAGTAGCTTTCATCACACAAAGAGTGTCTCATAAGGTCATGCCTTCTATATGAAATAATGGAGATATGTCTGCTCTTCTATACATCTATATTATATTATGATTAAAGAATCTGGCCTGTAACTGGGTCTTGTACAGTAAACCCGGATATTTTTAAGACCAGTAGGCACCTCAGTCCTTTCCCCTAGTTGCTAGTAATGGGTCGAATCCAGAGGTCATCATTTCGAGTATAGGTTACCTCAGATTCAAGTCAATTTTTAGCACATTTAATGTGTGATGTGCTCAAAATGTGATGTTAGGGGCGTTGCACAAGATTTTGGGCCCTATGCATACATAGGCAGTCCTGATGGACCCCCATGCCCCACCCCATAATATATTCCAGACTTTTCAAGGGCCCTCTCTTCCTTTGGGGCCCTGATAATCAGTACTGGTTTTACCCCCAGTCCGACGCCCCGGTTGTCAGAAACAAAACAGCATGAAGACATTTTGCTCTCTTAGCCAGGACACAATAATAATTATGTTGTTCATTTCATATTTTATTGTTACAGTGAGCCCATCACTCTAAAAATGCTGGTTTGTTTCAACCCCATGGTTTGATAAAATATTGAGACACCCAACTAAATAAACTTATGCCGGGTGGTCTCGCCTCAAATATAAAGATTTTTCAGGCTACTTCAAACCAACTGTTGGGTTTGTCCATATTTACCCAACCATGGGTTGAAAGAACCAAGCATTATGGTTAACTAGTTCCATTTGTAAGCAATAATAGGATCATATAGATTACAGAGAGTGACAGACAGGACTAAATTTCATCTCTTGTTTTTGTTTAATTTGGACCGTATGTGTGCATGTGTGAGTTTACTGCAGTGCAGGACTCACTGAGCATGTGCCAGCAATATTCCCCTCTGCTCTGGCCTTTCTTTCTCTCTTTCTGTACTTCCCTCTCTCTGTCTGTCTGTCTTTCTGTCTGTCTATTTCTGTATGTCTGAGCAGAATAAACACATTAGGTGCCGTTTTTAAGCATACAGAGATATGCTTGATCATCCATAGCAACCCTACTACATTCGCTAAATACACTTTTTTAGCTTTTTGCCACCATGTGTACCTTAATATTTGCAGTCATTAATATTTGTATGTATGTGTATGGATCAGTTAGATATGTATATTGTATATACTGTATGGGTTGTATAAGTTACTTGCACCAGGCAGGGCCTTTATATGTATAATATACAGTATTAATACACTGTCACTTTGTCTCTCTGTCTCTCTCACTCACTCTTAGGACTGCATCCAACTTAACCAGTACAAGTTAAAGACTGAGATTGGAAAGGTAAGATCATTTACATCATTTCCATATTGTGTTGCCAAATGTGTGTGTAGACCAATAGGGTAACACCCTTATTTTTTCTGGCTATTGGGGAAAGATAAACACCCCAAAACGGTCTGTCTGACTAATAGAATCTGATGACAATGATACAAAAAGTTAAGCCAGTTGGCATTTTTGACAGCTTGGCTCACATGTCTCGGTGTCATTCAGTCACTGATATTTACTGTCCTTGAGTGCAAGTCTCAGTCTGACTCATCTCACTGCATGTATGTTTTATCCATTACTTTTATCTTCAAGGGCTCCTATGGTGTCGTCAAGTTGGCATACAACGAGGATGATGACAGATATTATGTAAGTACCAATTAAAAAACCTTTTGACATTTGGATGCACTTGTTACATCATCTCTTCGTGGCCAGAGAGATGTTGTGTGATCATCACTGCAGACCTAGAGGAACTATATTTTATGGCGTAATAGCACTTTTGACTCTCATAATGGGAGAGGGAGGGTGTCACTGCGCCGAGTGCTATTACGCCATAAAATATGGTTCCTCTTTTAAATCCGCTTAGAAAAGCGCTACGTTTTATTTTGTACCACCAAACTTGCTCGTATAACTACTCGTCTTAAATAGGAAAAACGTTGATGTGTTTGGTCACTTCTAACTTTATCTCTAAATGGTACCATTGAATGAATGGGGCTAAGCTAAATGCTATCGAAGCGTCGCAGCGCGGTCCAGCGCCCACGCGCACACACACAGAAGACAGAGGGATGTATCAACAATTCTTAGTTAAGGTAATAACATATTTTAATATTGAAAATGAGTAGACTATTCCCTTAAGTGTCCATAAATGCACCACAATCTTTAATGTACGACAAGTAAAAAAGTAAAGCAAATCATATTCATTAATGGCTGTTCAGTAGATGAAAATGAGAGGTACTGAGAGAGGTCACATGGGATCATGGTGAGACTCCTTTAAGCTGACAAAAAGTCCACAAACACTCAAACTGGCTCTTGTCACAACAACCTGGAGAAAAAGAGCTTTCAACAACAAAGTGCCAGTCCTGTTTATTTCTGCCAGCAAAGAACCAAATACTTAGTTACATGAGAAAATAAAAACTGAATGTGTGTATGTGGATAATACTGTATCCATACACAGTAAGAATATACAGACACTGCTTCTGTGTCATTTGCTGAGTTTGTTTAAAATGGTATTGCAACAATGCAGTGCTTTAAGAAACATTTTACTGCCGCATCTCACAATTGCTTTTATTGTCACCATGTAGGAGAAGATTGGGGTAAATTGTGCCACTTTTACTGTTTATACATGGAATAAAAATAATTATGTTTAGAAGTTACACACCATTCTTTCTTAATGCACATTTAAGTTTTCAGCAGTAGTATCTCATAAATAATCTGCAAGAATAGCAAGATCTTTTCGAGCTATCAATCATAATGGATAGCTGTGTGAAAGCAAAGTCTGCACCAAAGTGTCAGGCACATTCCTCAATTCACATTTTCTGGATATCAGGACTAAGAATGAAAAGAGGGCAGAGCTCAAATCTCTTCATAAAGAGAAAGCAGAGTGGTTTTCACCCAATCTGTGGCCTTTACACTTCACTGACCTCACAAGACTGTGAGCAGGGTATTGAGGGGCTAACAATTACCACAATCTCTTCTTCTGAGAGGAGAAAATAAAACTGTCTTTTGTCTCTCTATCCTTATTCTTTTAGGATTTTTAATCAGTTTTTCTCTTGTGACCTGTAGGCAGCGTCCTTTATTTCCTTTCTTTGTCTTTTTTTTTCTTTTAACTATAGGTAATTGTCAGAACCATTCAAGAGTGACAAGTGTATTTGACAATATGTTGTAATGCCAATTGAGGTTTTCGAAATTTCTTACATTAATGGGTTTTCACGTCTTAGAAGTATTGCATTATTCTTACTGTTGGTTTACATATGACGCGTTTGAGGCGTCAAATTCACGTCTACCGTGCGTAGTTGGAAGCTTGAACATTTTGAGTTTACTCGCTTCATTCTCACGTGAAAGCCACGTGTGAAATTGTAGTCATCGAGACATTCACGCGGAAATTCGCGTCATGGGAGGTAGGGATTGGCGATATGGCCTAAAAAAAATGTATCACGGTAATTTCAGTTGTTTGTTGCGGTGACGATAAAAATTACGATAAATTATTTTCTTCTGTAAAATATCAGATTAGGTTATGTTTAAGTTGTGTTCCAGTGACTGTGGTGAAAAACATCACACAACAACAACAACAACAACAACACAATAATAATTTAAATCAATTACAAGTTTAAAATGTAAACACAGATTCTGTATTTATTTATACTCTAATGGTGCAAAAATAGTGCAAACAGGAAAATTACAACAGAGTACAACTGCAAATAAACCCTGATAAAGTAACAAACATGTTAAAGTAACCTGATAAAGTAAAGAAGTTTAGTGTGGAACAGTCAATAGTCCCTTTCACACATACAGTCTTTACTGGTAATTTACTGGTAAATTGCAGTTAACAGGTAATGTGTGAACAGAACCTTTCCGGTAAATCTGTACTCCCAATTTACCAGTAAGACAGTGTCACGGTCTTGTCAGACATCCGTGCTAGATGTAGGTCTGAGTGCATCTGGCAGGACCGTGGCAGTATCATGTTCTGTGTGGGGGCATGTGGAATCACATTGTGTGTGTGGCTTCCACATGTTCCCGGTGTCTTGTTGCTGTCGTGATCTTGCCAGACTTTAGTATAGGTTCAGGTCTGTGTTAGAGGGCAAGATCACGGCAGCATTGTGTGTACGTGGGAACACGTGTGCTTCACATCATGTATGTGTGACACGTGTTCCCAGTGTTTTGTGGCTGTCATAGTCTTGCCTGACCCTGGTTAGTATCCAGGCGGTATGTTAGAGGGCAAGACTATGGCAGCATTGTGTTTATGTGGGAATACGTGTTGTTTCACATCATGTATGTGTAACACGTGTTCCCAGTGTCTTGTCACTTTTACCCTACTCCCTTATGTACTCATGTCTTACATAATTAATAATGTTCACCTGTTCCCCATTGATGTGCTGTCTATATAATGCCCTCTCGTCCTCTGTTGTGTGCGCGATCATTGTTGTTGTAATCTTCATGTGTATGTGCTTCGTGTTTAGATCTGATCCAGTTTTGTGTTTCATCACAGTGTTTTTGTTCCTTTCTGTTTTTACCCCCTCGTGGGTGTTTCAGTTATTTATTAAATAAATCATAGTTTATTCTTGTATTTGAGTCTGCGTTTGGGTTCTCTTTTTGTTTTCCACAATCCGGTGTTAACCGATCGTGACAGACAGGTTGTAAAATTACCAGTAATTTACCAGTAAGTGCTATTTGTGAACGAAAAATATAGGATTACCGGCATTTAAAACAGACGACGTCAGACCGCACTGACAGCTTCGGCTTAGGGCCAATCAGAACTTTTTTTTAATATTTGACGCGTTTACCCCCGCATGTTTCCACACATGTGCTGCTTAAAAGTCGAGCACACCTGAAGTTAACATCCACATTTCTACACCAAAGTTGTTTCAAACAGCTTAACATCTATTTGCCAAATTGCCGACGTCCTTAGCACACTCTCTGTAATTTGCAGACGGCCCCTTAAGCAGCCTAGGCGGATATGCAGCGAATATCAAACCTAAAACTAAACTTTACCTCGCTCCTCTGTGAAGCCTAATGTGCAAACTCAGGTTCCGTTGACGCCGCCTAACGCAATGTTGTTTGGTCACAAGCAACTTCGCGACCGTCAGCGTTTGCCACAGATGTGAAAACAACAAAATACGGACGTGGATATTAAGTCATAACCCGTCATTGTTTACAAATACAACACTGAGCTCACCGGCCCCGCGCCACAGGTAACTTTCGCTTTTTCTCCGAGTTTACTGGTATTTGATACATGTGAATGATGTCTTACTGGTAAAAAGACGGAACGTCACTGCATGTGTGAACAGCACGTTTTTGTATTTACTGGTAAATGCATTCTGGTAAATTCATGGTAATAACAACAAGTATCTCCTCAGCCTCACGCCCGCCTTCCGCAATGTTTGTTTTCACTCCGCACGTGAACAGTGAATTGGGCGCGCACAAACCTCATCAACTAGATTTATCGTTGTTAACGTGAGGTGAGAGATTTTCATCGCGAGTATCATTTTTTGGCGGTATATAGCAAACGATAAGATATCGCCCATCCCTAATGGGAGGGGCTTCTGCGACTCCGCTCACTTCCTGTGATCACGTCACTACTACAGCAAGCTCCTGATTGGTTAATGTGGCATGTTTTTCCGCCAAAGGTCAGATTTTTCAACTCGTGCGTTTTCCGCGGCAACGCTCACTTCGCGCCATTGTTTTCAATGAGGCGGAATCACGTCTATTGCATCGCGCTAAACGCCTCATTCGCGGAGCGAGACCTCCAAACATGCGTCAATGCATCTTTACTTTGCCTAATATTGAAATCACTCGTGCTTGACGCCTCTACCGCGGCTGGTGTGAACGCAGCATTAGGATTGTGTATGGCAAGATGTGTCTTTGGATAAGTTGCGTGTCTGCCCTTTAATTTACCATACTGTGTACACAGTTTTTGTCACATGACCTAGTGACCATGAATTATACACTGTCAAATTTTTTTCAAAATATGTCCCCAAACTGGGGTTGTACCCTTTCAAAAATTTAGCTTTGCACCTAAAGAGTTCATATTAGTATACCTCAGAGGTACATATTGGTACTGTATCTGTACCTAATGTTACATTTTAGGACAATTTTAAAGAGAACTGTACCAGTGACCGCTGGGGTAGATATTTTGACCCTTTTTCTAACAGTGTATGAAGGCCTACAGTATCATTGAAACTTTTAGTTTTAAGACTCTGTGTTAAGCCTCATAATCTTCCACCTACATTTGTGAATGATTCAGCGAGTAGCAATGTTTTTCTTTAAAATTTGTATATTTATAGTTTATGATTCAGAATTGTTCCAGCTTTTCAAACTTTCAATATTTCACACGGTTCAAATATTAGTATTCATTCAGAGTAGCGTCCCAGTGGCATTATTATTCTGTGTTTGCGTACGACGTGCGTATTGGCTGATTCATCTAATCCCCGTAACAACCTGACACTTGAATTTCTGCAGTCCCTACAGCATGCGAAATCACAGTTTTGTTTCTGTGCGCTTACCTCTGACACGTTCATAAAACATTCATGTTATTTCAGCTCATCAGCTGTTCAGCTCAGCCTCCTCCAGATGACCTTGGGTGAAAGATGAAATGCATTTTACTTCATCTCAGCTTTATGTGTTTTAAACATCAGCCAGTTTAGAATATTATTAAGTGTTATTAATGAAGATATAAGAACTAGACAGATGATTTAAGCGTGCATTCAAATTACATTTGGCATTTTCTCCATGACAAAATGTGAAATTGAGTCATGAGAAACTAAAGGATGAATTTTGAAATGGTCTGCCATGTGATCATTATGAAACCTCATCTTTTCCACAGGTGCTAGAAACTGGCAGTAGCCATTGTATCACTATAATGAGCTGAGATTCAGAGGACATCCCATGTTATATATAAGACTCCAAATATTCAGTTTGCACACAATTTACATCTCCACCTTTTATCCTAGAAGACAAGATACAAGTAAAAAATCTGTAATTGACATTTTTAAGTAAGGGATCATGTTTTCCATTCAGTTGTTTACCCAAAACAATCCTTGACAGGGTGATCAGGTGTTGTGTCTCCCTGAAGGGATTTATTTTGTGGTAACAAATGGCTTTACATTATCCCGCTTATCATATGGCTACTTGCCACATGAGTAAATAATTAGTCCTGAAATATTGATAGGTAATGTTTTATTAGCTCGTTTGTAACAAATGCAAACCTTTCATGATTCAAGCAAAGAAGACAAACATGCAGTTTTCTTTAAGCCTTTGTAAATATAATCCCATATATGTTATTAATTAAAGAGCACCTATTGTCTAATTCACGTTTTTATATTTCCTTTTGTGTGTGTGTGTGTGTGTGTGTGTGTGTGTGTGTGTGTGTGTGTGTGTGTGTGTGTGTGTGTGTGTGTGTGTGTGTGTGTGTGTGTGTGTGTGTGTGTGTGTGTGTGTGTGTGTGTGTGTGTGTGTGTGTGTGTGTGTGTGTGTGTGTGTATTAGTACATGTTAACTAGGGGTGGAACGGTACACACAAGTCCCGGTTCGATTCGTACCTCGGTTCAGGCTTCACGGTTCGATTCACTTTCGGTACAATGGAGGAAAAAAGCAAAACAAAAATGAAGGCGGCATTTTTTTTAGCTAATCTTAAAAGCATAGGTGTCCTTATCAGTGTTATTTTGAGATGTCATGAATATGAACTGAAATGCATTTAACATACTATCTCGTATTTCAAAAATATATACCACTTTAAGTACTCTTGTACTCATCTTTCATACAAATAGGGGTTCAAATGTATTACAAGTGTTACCCAAATACATTTTTAAATTACATTTTTGGCCTTATTTCATATTAATGTACTAAAGAACAAAAAATAGGCTTGTAGGATGAATTAATAGGTGTGTACGACTTCACGAGGGGCTGCAAGAAACGACAAGTGGATGACGTCAGAGTAACGCGAGAGCGATTTGAAATCAGCCTCCTCCGCAAGATTTCTCGCTGTACTGACGCTGATGGCGCTGCGTAAAGTTTAGCACACTTAAAAAACTGAAAGCAGCTGAACTCGACAGAACTGCCCTGCGTATGCCTGTTGTATATAGCAGGACAATTTATCTCCTACTTCTCAGCGTGAGAAATACAAAGTGTGGTGTTTGAACTGACTGAAATGCGTGTTTGTCAAGGTGAATGCGTGAGACTTGAGAGCCCTGATTAGATGTATTTCCACTCACATACCTAACAACTGCTGAACAACGCCGACGCACAGTCCTCGTCTTTTCCACCACTCTCTCGCCTGTATTATTGTAACTGACTGGAAAACTGAAGTTTTGCCAAACTTGCGATCTTAAAGGGGCCGGCGGATCCTCACCACCATTTGCCATACTCGCTGTCGCTGCTATTTCACTCACTGGACCGTGAACCTGACAAAAAACTGCAGAGTGCCAGAATGTAGACGGTCTCTGATAGAGCGCATACATAGGCGAAGCTCGGCTGCATCGGCCCCAATCAGAGCTTCAGAGCTAAAGCCGGGCTACAGATTAGCTGTCCTAAAGAACCCGCGTACCTGACAGTAGTTCCGCATTACAGTAATTCTTTTGCACGCAAGTTTTTTTTTATTTTCATACCGTGTATTCTCCGTTTAAATTCACGCACCGAACCGTGACCCCCGTACCGATTCGGTTCGAAACGAATACATGTATTGTTCCACCCCTAATGTTAACTATATGCAAAATGTTCAAACCCCAAGGTAAACAATGACGCGACTTATAGTTTCCAACATAAACCTCTTTTCTTAGACTACAACAAACACACAGATTGTAGGCTACAGTTTACTTCCTGGGATTGGTGATGTAGACAAGACTGACATTATAATAATTCCTCCCAGCCTGTAAGTTAACTCCTGTCAGCATTGCATTATGACCGAATCTTTCAAACACGATAAGGAGCGTCACATTTCCGGCTGACATCAGAGGTATTCAGGCCAATCACAATGTACAGATTAGCTGGCCAATCAGGGACACAGCGCTTTTTAAATCCATGCGTTTCAGGAAGAGAGTGAAATCTGGAGCTACGGTATGTGGAAAATAATCTGTTTTTTAAACTGTAAACCATGCAAACACATTGTATTATACCAAATACACAAAATAACATTGTTTTTTAGTAATGAAATAGGTGCTCTTTAATGCATATTTACATTGAATTATTATAAGTATTAAACTGCTTGTGTCGAGATGACTCACGGTGCCACATTGAGGCTCTGAATAACGCCACTGACCAATCAGAATCAAGCATTCCAGAGAGCCAAGGACTACTGAACAGTAAATCAGCAGTTTGATGGGCGCAACATATTTGTTGTGAACCTGTATACAAAACTACAAGCTTTGTGGTCTGCCTGATCTCCTTGTCACTCACTGTTTGACCGAATATCCGACATCACTTTAGCAATCACCTACGCAGGAATGCTGCTGTGAGCAGAAACTTAAGTGTCCCATCAAGGCCAGGAGCAAATGAGAGAGCCGCCTTTGATTGAACTCTGTGAATGCTTTGATTAGCATGTTAATGAAAAAAGTCTCCCACTTTGTCACCCACTTTAAAGCCTTATACAGCCGAACGGAGATAAGCAGTTTGCAGAAGAATGCCTGTTTATTGCATTCGTTTCTTGTTTTGCAGGCAATGAAGGTGGTGTCTAAGAAGAAGCTGATGAAACAGTACGGTTTTCCACGTAAGTGTAGCCTTTAAGCTCATTTGAAACCAAATATAGGGTGAATTCAGGTTAATTAGGACACTTTTAACATTGGGATGACCGGCAGATGTTATATGGCAGATGTTGTCTTTTTGACAAATGTTGAGGTAGCTTAACAGCTTAAAAGTCCTGTTTTTCCTTATCCCATTTTTCAAACTTTAGTTAGTGTGTTATGTTGCTGTTAGAGCATAATTAGTACCTGCAAAATTATAAGCACAAAGTTCACTGCCAAGCGATATATTTTCTTTAACAGAATTCCCCTTTCAAAGCCTACAGCGAACGGCCGGTTTGGACTACAGCCCTCTACTTCCCGGTTGAATGACGTCAATATTAGAGTGTTTGACTAAATTGTGTGAAAAATAGAAAGTTTTTTTACATGTGAAACATGAACACATTTAATAGACCATTTCAGCCATAACAACATAAAACAAGCAGCTTTCGTGGTCATCACGTAACTTCCGGTAAACTCCGCGAAGAATAAATAACAACAAAGTCTTTTTAAAGTAGTTTATTTATATAACAAGCAAAATAAACAACACATAGATTACATAGGAACGCAAAACATTTGTTATTTTCGACAAGGTATTTGTTTAGGAGTTCAGTTTCAGCGACTAGTCAGACCATTAAACAAACAGAAACCGGAAGTAAAGCTCGGACCAGACGCTTATTGCGTCACCGCACATGCGCCCGATGAAACGGTCTATATTGCGCACCATAAACGCATAGCTTCAAAAACACAGGAAAAACGGGACCTTTAATAATGAAGTTCGTTAAAGGAGGAGCCTCTAAATGCCACCTCCGTCAAAAATACTTTTGCTTAATCCCACCCTCAGGCCATTCAAAAATACAAGTTTGTTGGTAGAATCCATTAAGAGTCTGATATAAAAATGCTAATTTACAAAAAACATGTCAGACGCACTCAGTAGGTTTTGCATCTGAGCTCTTCAAATATAGCAGCTTCCATCATTTTTATTTATATAACTTTTCTTTCTCTTTCTATGCAGGTCGGCCTCCACCACGAGGTCCTAAAGCAGCCCAGGGAGATCAGCCTAAAGTGCTTGGTCCTCTGGAGAGAGTTTACCAAGAGATAGCCATCCTGAAAAAACTGGATCACCTCAATATTGTTAAACTAGTGGAGGTCAGAATATATATCAAAATATATCTTTCTTTCTTTCTTTCTGTCTGTCTGTCTGTCTGTCTGTTCTGTCTGTCTGTCTGTGTGCATTTACATGCTCAATCTTTCTCTGATTGTGAAATAAACTGATAATGTTTAAGGTCATGTAAACACGTAAAACATCTTTCTTTTATCAGGAAAAGGTGATAAACGGCTAAAGCAAGATTTGTTTATAACTGATAGATTTCTGCCCGTTAATATTTTAACATTTCACATTACATGTAAACGCCTGATGTGCGCATGCAATTGCCAGAGCCGGATTATCCATAGATGGGATTTGGCGAGTGCCCTGGGGCACCAGGCAATAGGGGGGCACCAAGGGCTCCAGACTGTGACTAAAATGTTTTTTTTTACAAGTACTTGCGCATGTACGGGAACCCGTGACAAAAAATACGGAATGCACAATCGGGGTTTTTACCGCTCATTGGCATGAAGCATCAATTGTTTAATGTCACCATGTGTCAGTTGAATCTACCGATAAGTCTATGCAGCCCGGATAAGGTCAACACATCTCACTTAGAACTGCGAGAAGGGTTTAAAATAAGACATTGCAGAGATGAGAGATAAAGATAGTGGGAAAACTTTTAGCTTACATTTACACCAAAAACATTATAGATGAGAATAAAGGTCTACATCAGTGCCCAGTTAAAGGAATTTTCCATTTTCTTAAAATAAAAATCCAGATAATTTACTCACCACCATGTCATCCAAAATGTTGATTTCTTTCTTTGTTCAGTCGAGAAGAAATTGTGTTTTTTGAGGAAAACATTGCAGGATTTTTCTCATTTTAATGGACTTTAATGGACACCAACACTTAACACAATTTTCTGCTGGCGCTCCTAAAATTTTTAGTCACGGGCTACAGTGCTCTTAATGACGAAAAGTTAGTCTGGAGCCCTGAATGACTAAAGTTTTACTTTTATTTGGGTGGGGGGCACTTCAAATTTGGTCACCCTGGGGCACTACACTGTGTTAATCCGGTCCTGGCCATGGCGTATAAAAGATAAACATCACAAACGGAAACAGCATAAAGTAACACATCAAAGTCTGCTCTCGAATCATGCAGTTAATGCATGAAACTGTGAAATGAAAAACTTGAGTTCTGCAGAAATGAGAAGAGATAAAGTATAGCTACGGTATAGCTTTTAAAAGATACAGTATAGGTGGCCTTTTGGCAGTGATGTCACTCCCTTTCTTTCTTTATGTCTTTCTGTCTGTCTGTCTGTCCTTCTTTCTTTGTGCCTTTGTGTATTTCTATCTTTATTTATTTACTTATTTTTATGTATCTGTCAAATACAAAAACATACTGAACAAGGAAACGGCAAGATGCACTATGTTTACCTTCACTATCCACTCAATAACTGAGCTTTCAGACTAGTCATGCGTCTTTGCGGATTTTGTGGCAAGCAGAAAATAATAGCAACAAAATAACAGCAACAATGAAAATCATCCAGAACAAATATGTATAGCCTCTTAATACCCAGCTAATGGCATGTGGAGAGGAGCGCGATTGATTTCATGATGAAGAAAAGAAAGATAGAATGAAAGAATACAGAAGATATTTTCCTTCTCTCCACATGTCGTTCTGTCTGAGTGCTCTTCAATCACACCGGCACCCACGGACTCAGAAAAATTAGAGAAGCGCGGTTAGAGCGAAAGCAAGAGAGAAAAATCAAGCCAGAGCTTGATTGAAAAATGTTTTCAGGAAACATAAAAAGTCAAGCAGAGATCCTCCTACAGTCCAGTCATCACCCCAGTCTGCCTGCTGCTGGTTTGAGTAAGGATTGTGTGCTCATTTGCTTTTATGCTTACAGTATTATAAAAAGAAATCATTTTTTAAACTCATATTTTAATAATTCATATTTGTTTTGCTTCGTCCAACCTGTTTATGCATAAAGTGTGCTTAAAGTTTAACATTGTCAATGGTGAACAAGGAATTCAAAGTCCCTATTAAAACTCCCCTAGATCTCCCTGTGCTGTTTTTAAGCACTCTTAAATAAAATCACATGTAATGTGTCCTCATATACACAAGCATGAATAGTTTTTGAGAACATACTATACAGTGTTATAAAGTACCTAAAGCAGTTAATGTTTGTAATAACCCTTTTACTGTATTTTAGGTGCTGGATGATCCAGCGGAGGACAATCTACATATGGGTATGTTTTTTATGTTGTCCATATATAGTTAGTGATAAAGTGCCACATGCATTTGCAAAAAAAGATTTAGTGGGTGTTTTTATAAACCAGGTTATATATCACATTTCATCATTTTGAAACGTATTGCATCTATTATCCCCATATTTTAACTAGCAGCATTTACACTGTATTTCCATGTCGCCAAACTCTTTCCTCCAAAGATGCGTCCATAAAAATATTTAATTGGAGACAGTCGCCATGCCCTGGTCACTTTGTCTCTACAAACTTCCTCGAGTGTGAACGCACCTTTGCAAACATGTTGTAATAAGATAAAAAGTTTTTCATGAAAAGCTGTATCTAATAGATCAAACGGTGCAGTCTATCTTCCTAATGGGCTGAAGTGAGATTCTGTAGCGTGTCATGTAAGACTGCGGCTGGTCTGACTCATACTGCAGAAATGAATATAAAGTATCTGTTGCTGTCGGCTGATGGACTGGCACACGGTCCTGACTGACTTCACACCACTGAGCAATGGTGTGAATAAAAGCACGACACCATGCTTCTCTGTAAAAAGAGTTCATTTTGACTAAGCGGGGGTCAGTGGAGTTTGAGACACATGAGGAATGGTTTTTTTAGGTTTCGAAAAAGTGCTGTGATTTTTCATTTGCTTAAAGGAGCAGATTACACAAAAATGAACAAAATTTTACTTGATAAAATCTCATATGTTATTAAAGCATTTTTATATTGAATTAAATTATAAGTATTAAACCGCACCTTTCAGTACCCGGATGGGATTGTGTTATTAATTTCAGGCAGTTACTATCTGGGAATAACAAAACTTGGAATGTTTCCACCAGGGCTGTAACGATAAATCGCGTGTCCCATTAAAAAGTCATGTCTAAAATCGATTCTGAATCGCAAGGCTGCGATTTTGTGTTTCATGCGCAGCTTGTGCGTGTACTATGGCGTTTTGGTCAGTGAGAAGTCCTTATCAATCTAAAATCATTACGAGTCTAAGTCGTTTATGATTTGCATTTAAAAAAAGCAACACTCGTTAAACAAAATTATTCAAAATATTCTTTATCATCATGAATACCTGAAACAATTTGAAGAACGGCAATATAAATATTCTTCTAGACATTTCCTGGAATAGCATTTGTAATGCTACTTCTTCTGTGGCACAAATGGAGTTTCTGCACGAGAGCGCCCTCTGGCTTTTGGATGTGCTGGGATTTCACCATAATTCATTAAAATTCATTCATTGAGAAAACACACATTTGCAAGATTAATCGTTACAGCCCTAGTTTCCACTGGCTGATCAGAAACAATCATTCCAGAGCGATGTTTAATAATACAAATTATAGGGGAGAACCGGGGCGAAAGTAACTGGGGATGAAAGTAACAAAGCGATTTTCTCCGAGCCCTGATAACATTTTCATTCCAAACTATGACAGCATCTTTAGCACGCAACCCTTGATAGAGCTGACAAATATTGCGTTATTTCCTAAACGTTTTGCGTGTGTAGGTCCGAAAAGCTGTTTGCGATCATGATAAGTAAATTCCTAAAGCGGTAATTTTTTTCTTATAACGCGTTGCGTTTCTCGTTTCATGTGTTAAAGTACTGATCAATCTACAGGTTATTTAGTGCTCTAAAGGGCGATTTATAGTTGTGCGTAAGTTCTACGCCGTAGCTACGGCGTAGGCTATCCGTAGCCTGTGCGTAGCTCTGCGCAGCCTGACGTGCACCTCGCAAAATTTTTAACAGCGCGTCAGATCTACGCGGACCACAAGCGCTGTGATTGGTCCACCAGAACCCCTCCCATCAGGTAAAAAAACTGCGTCGTAGATATTTCCGTTTGCGACGGTGACAACAAAGATGAGCAAACTTGAGGAGTGATTTAACTTAAACTGCAACAAAAGTCACTGTTTATTTACTTCCATCATTGCTGGTCTTCTCAAAACATACACAACAAGTTGCTGTTTCTTCTTCGTTTGTGGGTTAACTTGCCAAGCTTCTTCTTCTCTGACGGTCGCGCTGCTACTGTGGTTACACGCGTGGATACTGCCTACCAGCGGTTTGCGTGTGTGTTTGCACGTCGAAGCGGAGGACGACGCAAAAGTATAAATGGAAACCGACGCGGAACCAACGTTGTCCCGGCTACGCCGTAGGACCTACGCACGACTATAACGAGCCCTTAACACAGTAGTTCTCAACTCCAGTCCTCGGGCCCCCCCTCCCAGAACATTTTAGATGTCTCCATATATAAAATACCTGATTCAGTTTATCAGCTTGTAAGTATGTTAATTAAGGAAACCTTTAAATATTCTGGCAGGAGCCTGGTGAGTGGATTCAGGTGTTTCATATAAGGAGACATCTAAAATATTCTGGGGGGGGGGCTGGAGTTGAGAACCACTGCTCTAACACATCCTGAAGTTCAAAGTTTTTCCAAATGAAAGTAAATCTGGTTTAAGTGTCAGGGGTTCCTGTCGGAATGAAAGTAACATTTGTTACTTTTGTCCAACTGCTAATACTGTTGCATTATGTTAAAATGTATATTATTCTAATTTGATTTAATTTAATTTTATCATTTTGTGATTAATTATTTATAAATGACAATATATGTTTGCAGTTACATATAAACATGGTCATAGTCATGTATATTTACTAAAAACAAGTGTAACACAAACATCTATCTTGTTTTGTTGTGTTACTTTCGTCGTTTTACATTTGTTCAAGATTTCACCTGCTATTGATAGATTACACTTGTGAGTTATTGACCACAGCAAAAATATATCTCTGTCTATAACATTATCTTTCAAAAGGACGTTTTTTTGAAAAATTTTTACTTTCGCCCGTTCTCTCTCCTACCATAGGGCGGTTGAATGCTTTATTCTGATTGGCTGAGAAATGTCCAACGGGTATGCGTTATTTTTTGATAAGCGCACACCTAATCTGTCAAATGTCTTAAAATAAACACCAGATCAATGTCTGTGGTAACTGTGGTATAAGCCGAATAAGCAAATAATGCTCACCGGCTGTGTAACCCTTCGCGTTCTGCCGCATTACCACCCTTGGGTGTGCATTATTTATGAATAATTCAATGGATCTTTGTCTATTATTCCTTTAACCCTTTAAGCGTCACCCCACCCTATTGAGTTAAGTCTACACTCTTGGAGCTTTCAAACAATATACAGTTTATCATGATTAGATAAGAATTCATATGCAAACATTGAAGTAAATGTAGTCGTCCTGCTGGTGGGACAGTGACATTTAGCAGAAAAAAAATGTTTTGAGGCACACTCTTCATAAATAAATCAATTACTCTCCCTACATAATTTATTTTATAAAACACTGTTGAAATGTCTATTCTGGAGGCTTAGACCTTTCCAACGATATATAGTTTGTAGTGATAGATTAAAATTTACATCAACAATATTAATGCAAACATAGGTGTCCCATATTCGTAAAAACAGTTTAATAATGTATGACATCAGACAACTTTGAATACAATATACAAGACATGTGGACAGGTTTTGTTTTTTGTCCTTTTGGAGTTCTACAGTAAAGTGCAACATAATAATTCTTCTAAATTCACATTTGTGTTCTCTAAAATAAATAGCTACACTGTTCCTTTAAGCCATAATGGATTTGCCAATAACAGAATAAATCGTCTCTCGCTTTTCTTTAATAATTTGCTTTTCTTTCTTCTCTTCCTACAGTGTTTGAGTTGATGCAGAAGGGGTGAGTATTCAGTGTGTCCACTCAGACCTCTATTGTGAATAATTGATGCTTTTCTCCTTCCTCTTTTGTTCTATTAATCACTCCATCCCTCCTTCAACGTCAGCTCGTCTTGCATATCTGTCATTATTTAGGTCAGTCTCTCTGTTTCCCTCTTTCCTCTCTTAATCCAAAGGGATTAATTAAACGCTTTTAGTATCACTTTCTCACTTAACTTTAATTACCATCTTTTATTCTGCTCTTATTTTGTTATTTTGTCATTGATTTACTTTTATTTTATCTCTTTACATAAAAATAATTGTGTAGTTAATCTTTTAGCACTGTTTCTATCACTCATTGCTTATTTATTGTGTTTGCTTTGTATCTGTTGTTCTGTTTACTGAAGAAAAATCCCGTTTTAAAGGGCAACAGTTTTTCGGTCTATTTTATGACCTTATTGTTTTTAAAATGATGTGACATTTTACTTTGGTTGAATTCAAGTTTACTGGCCTGGTTTTGTTTTGGAGAGAAATTCAGTATTGTTATCTTTGAGTCCTCATCTTTTAAAGAGCAGATTAGAATTTGCTTTGCATAAACCTGGCTGAATATGTTTGGCCTTTTTGTTCACAGCCCGTGGGTAATGAATGAAATGGCTTTTGAGGACCATGTTTTGTGCTAAGTGGTATTTGTGATTGTTTTTTTATGTAAATCACACACTTCATTCATTTTGAAAGATTACATGCACTGTATGTGCAGGCTTGTAGTTTCCTCTGTCCTTTCACCGGTGTCTCGGCTTTAAAACCACAACATTGAAACATTGCAGACATTATTAAATTGTAATGCTTGTGTACTTCTTCTGTCTCACTGTTTATAACTTCACTCTGTTTTCATGAATCCTTCTGCATTACTAGGACTGGACATTGTGCAGACTTTTGAGACTGACAACTGCATTCAGATGTTTAATTTGTGTACAGAATACACTCACTTCTATGGTGCACAAATATAATGGCAGTTGATAGTATTACCCATAGCATTGTTTTTGCATCTTGTAAGTGTAAACAATACAAAACAACAATAAAGTTGGATTTTGGTTCATTCACACTGCCAATGATTTTTCTGGAATCTTTGTGTACGTTCATCACACACATCTCGTTAAGATCCCATAAAGACACGTGACGTAATGTACACTCACCTAAAGGATTATTAGGAACACCTGTTCAATTTCTCATTAATGCAATTTTCTAATCAACCAATCACATGGCAGTTGCTTCAATGCATTTAGGGTGTGGTCCTGGTCAAGACAATCTCCTGAACTCCAAACTGAATGTCAGAATGGGAAAGAAAGGTGACTTAAGCAATTTTGAGCTTGGCATGGTTGTTGGTGCCAGACAGGCCGGTCTGAGTATTTCACAATCTGCTCAGTTACTGGGATTTTCACACACAACCATTTTTAGGGTTTACAAAGAATGGTGTAACGGCTCGTTACAACCGAGGTATGCGGCAAAGCATTTGTGAAGCCACAACACGCACAAACCTTGAGGCGGATGGGCTACAACAGCAGAAGACCCCACCGGGTACCACTCATCTCCACTACAAATAAGAAAAAGAGGCTACAATTTACACAAACTCACCAAAATTGTTGAAGGCTGAAAAAAGTTGCCTGGTCTGATGAGTCTCGATTTCTGTTGAGACATTTAGATGGTAGAGTCAGAATTTGGCGTAAACAGAATGAGAACATGGATCCATCATGCCTTGTTACCACTGTGCAGGCTGCTGGTGTTGGTGTAATGGTGTGTGGGATGTTTTCTTGGCACACTTTAGGCCCCTTAGTGCCAATTGGGCATCGTTTAAATGCCACGGCCTACCTGAGTATTGTTTCTGACCATGTCCATCCCTTTATGACCACCATGTACCCATCCTCTGATGGCTACTTCCAGCAGGATAATGCACCATGTCACAAAGCTCAAACCATTTTTAAATTGGTTTCTTGATTATGACAAGGAGTTCACTGTACTAAAATGGCCCCCACAGTCACCAGATATCAACCCAATAGAGCATCTTTGGGATGTGGTGGAACAGGAGTTTCATGCCCTGGATGTGCATCCCACAAATCTCCATCAACTGCAAGATGCTATTTTAACAATATAGGGCCTACATTCCTAAAGAATGCTTTCAGCACCTTGCTAAATCAATGCCACATAGAATTAAGGGAGTTCTGAAGGCGAAAGGGGGTCAAACACAGTATTAGTATGGTGTTCCTAATAATCCTTCAGGTGAGTGTATATTGATGCAGTTGGTGAATTTTTTCTGCAGCGTCTTAAGTTTCTTAAAACCATGGACGTGCATATTTTCTGATACTGTCCTGAACTATCGCATGATTTTCTGTTCTATTAGCTCTTTCCCTGCCAGCGTTTTTTTTTTAAGAAGTTGCCAGCCAGAATTTTTTATGAAAAGCTTACTGCCTTCCAGAAAATGTTCTTCTTTAAATATATAAACATACAATATATTAAATGAAAGAACAGACCTTCTGCTTTTTCAAAGCTTGCAAATATGGGTAGGTTTCTTCAAAAATAGCTAATTTTGAGCAAAATGCTAAGATTATTGCATTTTTGTGAACTTTTGATAGAGATCAGATACAGAGCAATGATCAAAACATACAGTTTTTACTGTTTGGCCTTTGGTTAACTTATTGACAAGTTAACTCGTCAATGGCGGGGAAAGAATCAAGCGAACGATTGCTGATAGTGATGAGCTTCTCAACCTCATTTGTCATAAGTGTTGATCTGATTTTAAAACTTCTGTGTCATGATAGGTGAATGATAAATTATGTAAGGAATAATTGATGACGAACCGTTGAATTATAAGAAAATAATGCACACCGAAGGTGGTAATGCGATACGACGCAAAGCGGAGCATTATTTTCAAATAATTCAAAGGGCCGGAGTAAATTATTTATCTTATACCACGGTTACTACAAATATTGCTGTGGTGTCTATTTTTAAGGCATTTGACAGATTAAGTGTGAAGTTTACAGAAAAATAATCAACACCCATTGAACATTTCTCAGCCAATCAGAATAAAGCATTCAACAGTCCCATGGTATAAGCTGTTGCGAGGCATACACGTCCTTATGTCGACCCACCCCTTGCATTTTGTTCATACAGGATGGTTTCGGGAAAAGTTACACTAATGTTACTAGATCCCCTACTGTATATGGGATATATTCCAGGACGTGTTTGCGTTCACACAGATGGTACTTTCGCATTGTTTTTTTGGCAATTACACACTGTGTAAAAGTGTTTATGTTGCTGCTTTTAAATTACACACTCTCTTTGTGTGAGTAACACCTGTAATTTGCTAGTAACACTCCTGTAGAAGAGAGAAACATGTCTCCACCATCAAGGTCTTGCCAACACTGCATTAAAAACTAATTCAATTCTCTCCACATTATGCAGATTGAATGTAACCACACTAACTTAATTTTTCACTATTGAATTTGGTGGTAGAAAGTGGTTGTCATGTTCTTAAATAACCAACTCTGTGTATAAGAAGTGACAGATTTATTTAGCTGTCGCAGTCTGTAATCTTTAATTTACTGTAATTCTTTATCATAAAGTAACATATAATAAAGCTGCATTTCTGTGTCTCTGTGTTATTTACCAGCCCTGTAATGGAGGTCCCCACCGACAGCCCCTTCAGTGAGGAGCAGGCCCGTCATTACTTCAGAGACATCATTCTCGGCATTGAATACTGTGAGTCACTTACTTCTTTATAAAAGCTGTGTTGAAGTTGCTTGGGCCGAGCTGAATTTCATTTTTAGTTCATGGGTTTTAAGGAGACCACCTTGACATGGTTTCATAACAAAGTCTCTGAAGTTAGAAATCCCAGGAGGAAAAATGAAGCAAACTCCTACAGCTGACTGGTTGATATTAATCATCATTTCTGGTGTAAAAATAAAGGCCTCGAAGATCTCAGTCTCGAGGAACATCTCTGTGTTTGTTCTTCTAACATATCCTTTTATGCTAATGAAGCGAGCAGCCATGTCAGCTTGTTTGTGTATTTACTGTTTGCATGGGGTAGATCATCGTTTTTTGATAAAACAAATTTGTGGTATTTCTAAAGCACGTTCTGGTTTACTGTCATTTGTCGGAGGAGTTAGAATATTGTAAATGTAATGAATATTTTCATGCAGCGAAATAAAGATTGCATAATGATGGTTAAATAAGTTGGTCTCTCATTCTAAGCTGAGTTGATTGTTGAGTGTTTGTTCATAGTGCTTTCAGTTCATTTGAATCATTTTAACTTGGCAACGCTCACTGTGGCAACTGTCTGGATGGCAACGGGCCATTTATATGATTTGCTGCAAATCAGTCTGTTTACAATAGACTCCACTCTGTGTGTTGGACGGTATCGTAATTTGTGGTGTGCTCGTGTTTAAAAATGATCCTGGAGCTCAATCTAAACCAGCTAAAGTCGTTTTTTGTGAATTTCTGTTTTTCTACATTAAATCATGTCAAAATAGGTAATATTTAGATATAATAGATGTATATTACCAAGCAAAGCCACATGTCCTATTCATAATGCTCATGTTACAAATTTGTGTATCTTGTATTAGAGCATCTACAATTTGGTGCTGGAGTACAATTGGTGCTCTCTGTGCACTGGATGTTGAACATGACCCTTATGGCAAAGAACTCTCTGAGGATTTGAGAATTAGACTTGTTTTTCTCCACAAAAATGCCCAAAGGGTTAAAGAAGTTCAGTAACAACCTGAAACTGAGTTACAGTACAGTGGCCAGGGTCATACAGAGGTTTTTCAAGACTGTTTCCACTCTGAACAGGACACGCAAAGGGTCGATCAAAGAACTCCTTGTGTGTGCGTCAATAAACTGATGCATGAGTGCTGCCAACATTGATATACATTGATTATCAGCATTGATGAAATAATATATACAAAAACCTGCTTATACATTGAGCATGCGGCGTTGTTCCTTTCAGTGGGTTTTCTTATTCACTAACATGCTTGTCTTGGATGTAGCTCTTGTCTAATCAAATATTACAATAATAATATCTGACTGAAGTCCTGGTCAGGGAAACTTTAATTGGCCACTCGAGATGGGAAAGTGTCTCTTATCCAATCAAATTCAATCATGTTTAAATGGGCCAGGGTGACCTTGAATAAATGTCATGAACCTTGAATAATGTCTGCTAATGAATGTCTTTTGTTGTAGTTGAGTTGGCGTCTCCTGCAGAAAGAAAGATTTTGTGTGATTCACACTTGATTTTGTAGACCTCTTGACTTGCTGTGCTCAACCTTGTAACCCTAAATTAGGTTACCTCATTAGATGTTATATAAAGTATCTTATTAGATGTTTATTAGTGTTCTCAGCAGGGTTTACACCTTCAAAATCCATTTACTTACATTGACCTAGAAGAGCATTTGGACACCTGTCAATATGATGGCTTATAACTGCTCAATTGCACATTTTTTTTTAAAATAAATTTAATCATAGAAGTTGTTACATTTTAATGATACAACTAAGCAATAAGGTACAAGAAGCTGTGCTGTACCCTGGAATAAGTCACAGCTAAAGGCCACTGTGCAACCCCTTCAGTCATGACATATTCACCATACAGCACTAGCCTCGAGTACCTTATTGCTTTTCTGAAACACACAATTCAAATATTATAGTTTTAATTTCACTACAAAATAGTTCAGGATCCGTTGTTTATTTTTGGACCTATAAGAGTACAATGAATTTCAATTTTTGTTTTGATATTTTGTCTCAATCAGTAAGAAGTCAGTGGCTCCAAATGTTTTAAGGTCACTGCATGTACAATATGTATTGTGTTCATATTACATGCTATTATGCTAAGATGACTGATCACAGTGCATCTGACTTCTCAAACGTCCAAAACGTCTTGTCTTGCAAATAAATAAAAAACATTAA
Organism: Misgurnus anguillicaudatus; assembly: GCF_027580225.2. Classification (NCBI taxonomy): domain Eukaryota; kingdom Metazoa; phylum Chordata; class Actinopteri; order Cypriniformes; family Cobitidae; genus Misgurnus; species Misgurnus anguillicaudatus. The sequence continues at coordinate 32,829,470 of NC_073358.2, read as the reverse complement.
TTTAAAAATCTGCCAAATCTGTGATAAAATTCTGGAATTTTTCCAAATTCTATGGATTTGTTCTGGGATGTAATCATCTCAATATTATTATGCATAAGCAAAGATGTAACCCTCAACTCTTTATTTTTTTCAGTGCACTACCAGAAGATCGTCCACAGGGACATCAAACCATCAAATTTGTTACTTGGAGATGACGGGCATGTCAAGATTGCTGATTTTGGGGTCAGTAACCAGTTTGAAGGCAGCGACGCCTTACTCTCCAGCACTGCTGGCACTCCTGCTTTCATGGCACCAGAGACGTTGTCAGACAACCGCAAGAGTTTTAGCGGAAAGGTAACTTGTGTCTGTGATTATGTTTTTGCTGCATTTAATAGGGTCTGTGCCGTAGGGTGTGTGAATGTCATGTGCAAATGAGCTGCCATTGGTGGTGAAATAACAGTGATACAGAGAGGCCACCAGAGTCAGTCAGCATCAAGTAAATTAAGGTGTTTTCATTAAAGGCAGAAGTTAATGGCACTGCCTGGTTGTAAAAAAAAATGTTTTTAATTTATACCTGAGTCTCTCACAGCATCATAGCATGTGAACTCTCCTAAAACGTAATCTGTCGCTAAAACATTTAGATTTAGTTAACAGATTTGTCATCAAATATTTATTCCCACCCCAAAACCATGGCATCACATTCATTCAACTGTGATGTGAGAAAGTATTGACATGTTTAACATTGACATGTTCATAATCAGGCAAGCAGTCTACACAGAACTGTCCAGCATAGCAGAAGATCTTGTGTAATTCCTTTTTTTGTTGCAGGCACTAGATGTGTGGGCTATGGGAGTGACCCTCTACTGTTTTTTATATGGCAAGGTAAGCTTCCACTGTACATGTATGTGCACTGCAAGCTTCTACTGTGTGTGTGTGTGTGTGTGTGTGTGTGTGTGTGTGTGTGTGTGTGTGTGTGTATACACTCACCGAAAGGATTATAAGGAACACCTGTTCATTTTCTCATTAATGCAATTATCTAATCAACAAATCACATGGCAGTTGCTTCAATGCATTTAAGGGTGTGGTCCTGGTCAAGACAATCTCCTGACCTCCAAACTGAATGTCAGAATGGGAAAGAAAGGTGATTTAAGCAATTTTGAGCGTGGCATGGTTGTTGGTTCCAGACGGGCCGGTCTGAGTATTTCACAATCTGCTCAGTTACTGGTTAACCATTTCTAGGGTTTACAAAGAATGGTGTGAAAAGGGAAAAACACCCAGTATGCGGCAGTCCTGTGGGCAAAAATGCCTTGTTGATGCTAGAGGTCAGAGGAGAATGGGCCGACTGATTCAAGCTGATAGAAGAGCAACTTTAACTGAAATTACAACCGAGGTATGCAGCAAAGCATTTGTGAAGCCACAACATGCACAACCTTGAGGCATATGGGCTACAACAACAGAAGACCCCACTGAGTACCACTCATCTCCACTACAAATAGGAAAAATAGGCTACAATTTGCACGGGCTCACCAAAATTGGACTGTTGAAGACTGGAAAAATGTTGCATGGTCTGATGAGTCTCGATTTCTGTTGAGACATTCAGATGGGAGAGTCAGAATTTGGCATAAACAGAATGAGAACATGGATCCATCATGCCTTGTTACCACTGTGCAGGCTGGTGTTGGTGGTGTAATGGTGTGAGGGATGTTTTCTTGGCACACTTTAGGCCCCTTAGTGCCTTAGTGGTATACACTGATTAAAAAAATAAACATTAATTGCATTAATCAAAACACTTACTTTGTCATATTAATAACACTGTCATTGCTGCGGTCATCCTTGGGAGGTCATCGCTGAACGTTTTTGACAGCGATCAGCTGTAAAATGTTTTGGTCCTAGCATGACAGAAGCTTAATGCTGTCTTGTGAGAACAAGCAACATCCAGCATTTTTTCTTCGCACGAGTGCCTCTCACGTAATTATTTGATTTTGTTGGCTTACGTTTCTTCCCCACCACAGAAAACCGCCACATGTTTATCAATGTCATCAAAATTACTATTTTGTTTTTGTTTGTTTTTGATCAAGAAGTACAAAGTAGATGAGGAAAACTAGGATTCTATGTGTATTCATAGCGCCGCTTTTGTTGTTTATAATGCGTGGAATGGTGTGCTGTGATTGGTTAAGGGGATTCATTGCATTCTGCAGAGAAGGAGGAGTGGCGTTTGTCGCGGTTTGGAAAAAAGAGAGAAAAAATGATAGAATTACACGGCGGACATTGGTTTTGCGTAAAATAAAGAATTGGCTTTTTAATACTGACCTGATATAATACTGATTTTGGCGGTAACTAATTTTTTTTAATAGCGTTTATTGCGTTTTGGAACTCTTCATATACTATATATATGTACTGTATGGTAATTTTTTGAAATTCAGATTTATGCATCATTGATGTATGGTTTTAGGAGAGGACAATATTTGGCCAAAATACATTTATTTTGAAATCTGAGGGTGTAAAAAAAATCGAAATATTGAGAAAGCTGCCTTAAAATTTAGTCCTTAGCAATTTTTTTAGATATTTACGGTAGGAAATTTACAAAATATTTTGTGAAATGATATTTACTTAATATCCTAATGATTTATGCATCAATTGGTCCCCACAACGTGATAATTATCAGGTACACACACAAACACAAACACACACACACACACACACACACACACACACACACACACACACACACACACACACACACACATATATAAAAACAACGGATTGATGAGTACATTCAACAGCATTATTTTTGAACACTAATCTTTCTCTCCTCTGTTTTTCTTCCCTGTCCTTCAGTGTCCATTTATTGATGAGTACATACTGGCACTTCACAATAAGATCAAGAGCAAGTCAGTGGAGTTTCCCGAGATGTAAGTCCCCCTACAGTAACTGTGTCCTGCAGGAGAGAGATAACAAAGCCAGAAAATGTCAGAGAGCTGCGAGTTTACGCTGTTGTTTGATGAATGGTGTTTGTCTGTGTAGGATTTTTTGGTATGCTTGTGTATGCTGTGCAGATCTGTTTGAATGAGAGTATTTAAAGTGTGAAGTGTGAATAGCCAGCACCAGTACTGCCAGAATGGACACTCCTATTTTAATTCCATTAAAGCCTTTTGCTGAGTTAAGTACAGTGAAACCCTAGCCTAACCTCACTTGTTTCATAATACTGCACTTTTAAAGTAATCTCTCATTTCTCTTCATTGAAGCTGTATGATACAGTAGAATCAGTTATTATTTTTTGTCTGTTAAAAGCACTGGAATGATTATTTCATATATCTCTGACTGTTTATGATATATGTTTATCTCACACATTCATTAGTTCAGTGCAGTTTTTCAGCCCCCGTGATGTTTACAGAAACTGTGATTGATGTTTTGGCTTTACTGCTTCAGCATGTGTTTCTGTGATTTCTTAGGCCGGCTGTAAGCGAGGGGCTGAAGAATCTGATCGTACGAATGCTGGACAAAAACCCAGACACCAGGATCACCATTCCTGAGATCAAAGTAAGACTTCATTAGACGCAGAGGAGCATTTTCTGAGAATGGTGAAAAATCACCTTAAAGGCAGGGTATCTCATTTGATCCAGAAACATTTTTAGTTATGCTGGTTTATGCATTTAAACATTAACAAAAATACATTAAACACACAACTTTTATTTTCACCTTAAAGCGACACCATGTAATTTTTCAACCTTCATAATAAATTTTTAAGACCCTTGTGATAGTACATCGACTTTAAATAGGTTGAATGACATGTCTACCATAGCCTGACGGGGTCTGTATCGCTTTTACTCGTACTTTAAAACTTAAGGTTTCTGGTAGTAACCAGAGCACAAAAAAACTACAAAATTCGACTGCTTTACGGCATACATCACTTCCTCCACACAATTTTTTTTACGTGAATTTTGCTGGAGTCTACTTAAGGAATGTAGAGAGCAACTTCTTTTATGTGACTCTGTGGCACTGTGTTAGTGTCACTGACTTATGATATGGGCGACCCGGGTTCGATTCCCTTTTAAGGCAATTTTTTATATAAACTCACGATCTTGATTCATACATAAATGCGATCTTCTTTATAAATGACGGCGATTATCTTGCATATAGTTCCCTGTATTCAGATGCTGCATTCACGTGTTCATGTTTTTACCTTTTTTTTAATGTCTGTATTTACATTACAATCCAGGATGCTATAGCAGTCAAACTTGCTCAAACTCACATATATTGCACTATACGCATTTCTTTGATTTCTCTGCAAGATGTTCTCATTATCGTGGTCAGACTCACAATGTTAGCGTTGTTTCTATCAAAGATGTTGTTGTTTTTTGGCACGATGTGTCAGATATAAGCTTCTGAAGAATCTACAAGTGTTTGGACAGAAACACATCAGCTAATTCCCAAAGAAAATGATTTTGGTTCAGTTCTGGAAACTTCCATCTGTTGTGTCAGCGTGACAGCGCGTGTGAATAATTAGCACACACGCTCTCGGCCATCAGAGACTCCGGTCTGCATGTCATTACCCAGAAAATCTTCCATTAAGCGGCGGTCCCCAGAGCGCACGTTAATCAGAGCTGCGTGCCCTACATTAACTCCATCTACTCCATACTAACCTGATGTTTTTAGGACAAACATTACATTGCTTTAATTGTGTCCTGTTTGGATTGATTGATAGAGGAAATGATGAATGATTAAGGGTTGGTGTGTGCATTTATATATGTGTGTTATTTTATATCCATTTGTTTCCATTTACAGGTGGACCCCTGGGTAACTCAGAATGGTGCAGATAAATTGCCTTTAGAAGAAGAGCACTGCACCGTGGTGGAAGTCACTGAAGAAGAGGTGCAGAACTCTGTGAAGTTTGTTCCCAGCCTGTCTGCTGTGGTGAGTATGTATATTTAAGTACAGCTTAAAAGTCGTGCCATCTTTAGATTTGTTGTTTTTGCAATAGTTTAGAGAACATATATAATTATTCCTCTTTATTAGAATACAACCAGAAAATATAGGAAACTTGTATGTAGTATTAAAAACAAATAGTTAAATTATAAGATAAAGTGTTAAGTGTTTACTGTGACCTCCCCTTAGTTTTGAGCAATAGCAGCAACCTGGCGGCTTTTTACTGTGCGTTCACCCCAGACGTGGAAAAGGCGGCAAAAATGCGCTAGTTGCAGTGTACGTGATGGATTGTATTCTAATATTAATTGTCTAAGATACGAGGGTGCTAGGCCATTTATTGTTGTATGCGATATTTGACTGGTAGCCAGTGTAAAGATTCCAGAATTGGGCTTATGTGGTAAACACCCTTGCAACAGCGTTTTGAACTAGCTGAAACTTGTTTACCTGATTTGCATAGCATCCCCAGAGTTACGAGTTACAATAGTCTATTCTAGAGGTCATTAAAGTGTGAATAAGCTTCTCTGCATCTGATGCAGACAGCATATGGCGTATTTTTTTAGATATTTCTAAGATGGAAGAATGCTGTGCGGCAGATGTTGGAGAGATGACTATCGAAGGATAAATTGCTGTTGAACACCACATCTAAGTTCTTAACCATGGAAGGTGGCACCACAGTGCAGCCATCTATGTGCAGCTTGTAATCTGACATATTTTGTTTTAAGCGATTCGGTTCAATAATAAGTATCTCTGTCTTATTGGAGTTTAGCATAAGGAAGTTATGTGCCATCCAGTCACTTATATCGCTAATACAGTATGTTAGTTTACAGAACTGTTGTGTCTTGCTAGGATGAGAGGAGATGTAAAGCTGGGTATCATCCACATTGCAGTGAAAACTTATGTTATGTTTCCTGATGATGCCTTCTAGAGGTATATATAACGAGAACAGGATAGGACCTAAAACTGATCCCTGCGGTACGCCGTATTTAACCAGGGAGTGATATGAGATAATTCTAATTCAATGACTTTAGTCTCCTCAAAAGAGTTCAAGATGTGCTTAGGGCCAAGGAACGTCACACTAAATACTAAAGTCTTTTTGTTCTGAAATTCGTGTTTTGTACATATCTCATGGATTTTCTGTTTGTAAATATGGATGATCATTAAAAATTTGCCAAAACAATGAAGATGCTGGTGGCCTTAGACTTTTGCACAATACCGTATGCGTACATAGAAAATGATTTCTATGCATTAAAATATGCCTATCCTTTCCTTTATGCTATATTGTAGATATTGGTCAAAGCTATGTTAAGGAAGCGTTCCTTTGGGAATCCCTTTGAGTGTCCAAGCAGGAGAGAAGAGAGATCCATGTCTGCACCGGGCAGTCTGCTCATGTAAGTGGCCTATTGCACTTTTTATCTGAGCCTGTTTCTCTGTCCGCCGCCCATACCCCAAAACAAACTGTAAATCCACAATATTGCCATACATATCCGAATGACCCTTCATTTCCTTACGGGGGCTTTTACGAGGCTGAAATCTATTAAACATCACATCTCTTTGGTTTTTCACTCTCACATTCAAGGTCACAGTATGATTTTCCAACGTCATGTCTATTTGTTTGAACAGGAAGGTGTGCTAATAGTCCCCCATTACTTGGAAACTGCCAACATACGTTTCCATAGTAGCATGATTCAGTCAGTTTTTCCTCTTGCAGTACGAGTGCAGGCATTGAAAGCTTTGGTACAATTTCTGTCTAGAACTTTCTCCTCCGCAGCGCCCTGAAGAGAAGAGGCTGACTCCAACTCACTTATCAATCATTTAGATTTCATTTTCAATCATTTATATGGTCTTTTCTAGATGAGATGAGATTTGAGAGAAATATGTGTTTAGACAGCATTGCCTTTTAGTGTATATTTTATTGTATTCTATGTATTTAGTAGACAACTTAAGTGAAAATCAACTTAAGTGCGTTCAAGTTATACTTAATTTAATACTTAATACTTAATTTATACATCAATATATGTGCAGTAGGGGTGTGACGTGACACTCCACGAGACATTATATATATATATATATATATATAAATGGAAAAATATTTTTTAATATATTTTTCAGATATTGTCAAATATTAGTAGCCTGACGTTGTCATACTCAATTCTAGTCAGAATTTGAGTCTGATACCGCTCCATTGAGCTATAATTATGAGGCGTGTCTCAACCGAAAAATGCCTCTGCACTCAATTGGATAGACCTACGACCAATCAGAGCAACGGAGTGTGTGACGTACGTTACGTCTTTTGCAGCCTGACCGAACTGCTAGTTATTTTGCTACAATGATACTAACATTGTGATTATACTAAGTCTGAGTTAGCAACGTACATCAACACCTACTATGTTTACAACATTTCATTTATATCACAAGATTAAGTATTTACTAAGTCATACAGTAAGACTATCTCTTACCATTAGGTGAACTTCATCTACGACGATACCCATTACGTTGGCTTGAAAATATTGGAGCCTAACATGTCCCTCCACTTATTCAGCAACCACGATTCCGGGCTTCCGAAAAGAAGCTGGCAACAACCGCTAATTATATCCATCTCGTCATGCACGCCGAGTTGCATCGCCTTGATACCAGTTTCAGTTGCGACCAACTTTTGCCGAATCCCGTAGGAAGGACGGCAAAAACATCAACAAATGCCTGCTCGCGTTTCTCTGTTCCTCTTTTAAATCAATGCTCTGTCGATATCTTTTAGAACAGACTCAATGTCAGAATCCACACATCTGAATTCTACAGCGGCAGCCATTTCGTTGTAAACAGATTCAACACACGCGCTCTTTGGTGACGTGGTTCATTACGTTACTGTTGATCATCTGTCCATCATCGTATAAAGCCCGCCCTGACAATTTGATTGGTTCCACCAGCTTTGGGTCTAGCATAGTAGCTCCTCAACGCAGAAACCCCAGACCGATCTTCCGATCACATTCCAAATGTGTAAATGGAAATTTCATGGTTAATTCTATGCTATACAAGTACATGAACACTGTTTTCCAAATCTTTTTTATTGTTCGTGCTGTATTTCTAATACGTTCACACCACTTTCAGTTTCTCTGGGTGACAGTCATTCTCAAAGAAGCTATTATTCGCTTGAACCACATAATATGTCTGGCCATTAAACTGACATTAAGTGTTTCCATGAAGTCATTTTTACCCCCACTCAACTATTTCTCTAACATTAAAGTGTCTCTGAACAAGAACAGCTGATTCGTCCTCTCTATAAGAATAATAGGCAGATTGTCACTGCCTGTCTGCCAAATGTCCTCGATCAATAAAAACAGTTTGATTATCTCTGTTGCGTCCTGCATAAACCTAAAGACAAATAACCTTGCAAATATATGTGCTCACTTGCTCTGTTTCAGGTTGTATTATGCTTAAGGTGTCTTACATACATGTAAGTGATTTCACATTTCAGCCAGTCAGGTTTTAAAGGTCATTGATTATCTGTTACATGTTTGTGTGGTGTGACCTCTCCCTCCTCCTAACAAGGTAAAAACCTTGAAATGAAATGGATTGATGCAGTGACTAAGCAATCCATTGACTGCTTGCTTTCTGCTGGAGGCAGACAGTTTTTTTTATTTCCCTCCATATTTTTTATGAGCCATTTGTTTCCCAGCCTGCATGTTCATCCTACCATAAAGAAACAGCGCCCCCATTTGAAAGAATATAATATCATATTTGTGACAACACCAGAGTCCCTTTAAATATGTAACTGCCAGTGGTACTTATTTACATGTCATCCATAATTCAGTGTCAGGTTGAATACAACACTTCCTGAACACTTACCGGTAACCTTTGTTATCAGATAGATAGATAGATAGATAGATAGATAGATAGATAGATAGATAGATAGATAGATAGATAGATAGATAGATAGATAGATAGATCATCTCTCTTTCTTTCTCCATCTCTCTCTCCCTCTCTTTCTTTTTCAGTCACACACCACTAAAATTACCTTTGCCTTTCAAGGCATACAGCTTTAGTAATTTGTTTTGACTCTGTTTGATACAATACAGCAACAGGCAGTAAATTGTTTCTGTTCCATCTGAGTTTTGTCATAACCAGCAGCAGTGATAACAACAAATGACAAAAGCATTTTGCTTACGGTGTGGACAAGAATTACTGAATGCTGCAAAATTGTGTTTTGCTTGGTTAGGACACAGTGTACAGCTATAAACATCACCGAAACATCATTGCCTGGGAAATTGGCACATGAAATAGGCATTTGTTGTTTTTGATGAAACTCGCCCTGAGCATCTTTAAAATCTTTACAGTTTTTAGTCACTGAATGAGCACCAGAAGTGTGGGGAACCATTTGTATTCTCATAAAGCACAGACTGTGCTTGCCTTTATAATATTTGTCGTTGTTGTTTGTCAAATACAGAGGTTAAACACTGTCCGTGCTGGACAAACGTGCGTGGCATTTGTCTCTAGATGAGATTTCTAAGGCTGTAGTGGATTGATGCTATGCAGTCAACTAGAGGTTACCGCAGTGGTGAAGCCAGAAATGTTATACTGAGTGGACCTCTGTGAAATAGGGTGGACCATAATGCCTATACTCTTAAATTACATAACATTACAATATAGTACACTCTAAATTCTGCTAGGTTGTTTTTCCACCCAATGCTGGGTAAATGTTTGGCAGAACACATGTTGGGTTAATAAAGAAAACTTTTGCTGGGTTATTTGAATGCAATGGGTTTATAGGTTTATTTATAACCCAACATGTGTTCTGTGCAATATTTACCCAGTATTGGTCTAAAAACAACCCAGCAGAATTTACAGTGCAGTGGTTAAACGGACAACATTATTACGTAGTTTGAGTCATGGATCGAATAATTTACAGATCAGCAAAAAAAGGAAATAAGGAAAATAAAATAAGATAAAGAAATATGGCAGCCGGTGACTTCTCTTCTGAGAGGTGCAGATTGAAAATATGTGTTTGGAGTGTCGTGTGTTGCTCGTCATTTCAAAATATGTGTGAACCTATGTGCATCAAGCCTCTTGTCAAAATACAAGCCTGCTGCACACGGTTGAAAGGATTTATGATAGAAGAGACGTTTGTGTTCACAAAATACTCGCAAGACACTAACTTAACACTAAACCCTGATTACACGCGAGTTAAGCGAGTATCTGTCAAACCCGAGCGTCTCTCATAAACCTTTTATGCAGGTTTTACACCAGACGCGGTAGACGCGGCAAGTGCAAGTGATTTACATGTTAAGTCAATGCAAAGACGCGATTAGGCATCCTGTGGCGCGTTCCGCGCGAATGGGCTTTGTGCCCAGCTGCACTGCTTCCTGAACTTCGGCCAGCTCCTTGTTTCTTGTCTGCCATTGTTGGACAGGCGGATTAATCCAGGTGTGCCTGACCTCAGTAGTCACAACAACAACAATAATCAGACACACCTGGATTAATCAGTTGGCCAATAATGGCAGACAGGAAACAAGGAGCTGGCTGAAGTTCAGGAAGTAGTGCAGCTGGGCATAAAGCCTATTGAGTGTGCTGCGGGAAATGCGCAAGTTGAAAAATCCGAACAACGGATTTCCGCACCACGTTAACCAATCAGGACCTTGCTGTAGTAGTGACGTGATTATAGGAAGCGAGCAGAGTGGCAGAGTCTCAGCGGAGTCGCAGAAGCCCCTCCCACAGGGTCCGAAATTAACACCCGCCAAGCGCCAAATGCGGGTAGATTTTGCGTTTGGCGACTAAATTCAAAAGGCTACCCGCCACACTGGCGGGTGATTTTCATACCAAAATATTAATGCAATATAATGTGTTTGCCAGTAACTAATCTGGGAACGAGGTGAGCTAGCCACTGAACGTCTCTACGCTCCAAGTCTCGCACTAGAGACGGTCTGTTTCAAGCTAGAACTGCAGGTAACTTGCGGTCTGCAGCTATCTGCTGCATATTAGCTATCAAAATGAATCCCCGCCCTGCCCGTCGGGCTATCTTGACTTATAGGGAGGAAAAAAATATATTTAAATGCTTATGCATTCTTGCACAGATTTGGAAGGGTAATATTGGTGTATGAAATTCAAGCATTGTGTATTTAAATTACGTTTGAGCACGCGCTCGAGTTTTACTTTCACTTTCGCGATCGCGCGAAAAGACGCAGTACAGGAAGCAATCCGTAATGATTTGTCATGGATTTGTTGGGCAAATCCTCCAACTTCGTCCTGTCAGTCATTACTATCCTCACGTAAGAAAATTAAATCTCTCGCAGCAAGCTTTAAAGTGATGTAGATTATACGGGCAGTGAAGAGAGTGACTCTCAATCGCTCTTAAAGCGACAGTAACCCCTGTTTTTCTGATCGAAAAAAGATCCAATCTCTAACTGGATGATCCAAACTGTGAGTTTTGTGACCCACTAAACCACTTTTAAATGGTGAGGATATCTGTTGTGGGGATGAGCAGGAAAGGTTGGTTTACATGGAAATCCAGTCTTTTTGTTTGTTAAAAAACAACAGCATCAAAACAACAAGAATAGCAGATTAAACATTGTGATTAGAGGCTATTGGCTTTGTATTGGCAAAATTTGGCCTGTGGTAAAACTAATTGAATAAGCCTGTGCTATGCCCACAAAGTCAAGTGGCATTTTCTTATCTGTGACTTCAGTTAATATTTTAGATTCAGAATATGATAAATAGATATTTCACTTCGGTTAGAAGAAAAATTTGTACTGATGATTGATATGTACTGAAAATTGATATGTGTTTTGATAGATGTTTTGTCTTAATATTCTACATTAAAAGTAATGTATTTCTTATGCGGGCTACCAAAAACTGAAGAGTGCCTGCCCGAAGGGCTACCAGGGATTTTGAAATTTTGCGAGCCCTGCCATGAATACAGCAAATGAAATTAATGTACTTGTGACAAAAAAGGCTGTTTATTATTCTGGCCGGTAAAAAATATGCTTGGCTGGTGGATTTTTTCATCTACCAGTCCCCGTGGCAGGTGAGCCAAAAAGTTAATTTCGGACCCTGCCCTCCCATGACGCCAATTTCTGCATGAATTTCTCGAATGACTAGAATTTCACGCGCAGCTTTCACATGCGATGAAGCAAGTTAACTCAAATGTTCAAGCGTCCAACTATGTGCGAATAGACGTGTCTGCAGCAGGCTTGTATTTTGACATCACACGTGATGCACATAAGTTTACATGACGCGCCGAACACATTTTGAAATGACAAGCCACACATATGACGGGCTAAATACATGTTGTGACGAACTTCGTGCACCCTCGAAAAAGAAGTCACCGGCCGCCACTGATTTATGCTGGGTGAACACCAAAAGATAATCAGGCTGAGTTGGGGCTGATTTCCCCCATTCCGACAATCCTAGCTATGTCCCGATTATCTTGATGGTTCTACAGATTATCTTATCAAACAGAATTTTTATGCGCACGTGAAACTATCGCATGCGCACGCGAAACTAAACTTTATTACATTTTTGCTCCATGTCCCCTTAGGGGCTTCATACAAGATTGTGGGATTTCGAGATAATTTTGCATGCATGTCTCCTGTCAAGCGCATAGAGATTTTGTGTTTGCCTGCTTTTTAAAATAGCGTCTCTGTGCGGGTGCTTATGAGTGTGTGTCTATATGAGTATTCTATGTGAACAGAAAACGGCTCACTTTAACATCTTGCGCTCAAATAGTTTAAATGGCTTAAATGTTAACATTTACAAGGTTTAGAAGTGATTATTATTAAAGATATTTATATAATTTATGCGTGATTCTTCGGCTTTTCCACAAAAATATTTTGTGTCTCTTCTGATTGGGTGGGCCAGCCGGGTATCTGAGTGGGCCAGTGCCAACCTAGCCCTTTTGTAGCCTCACCACTGGGTTAGAATACTGTATATACCATTATATAGTTGCATTATAAAGTTTACATTCAACATGCAATATCTGGAAAATACTAAAAAAAAGACGAGGAATTTTGAATTATAAGGGTTGTTTTTAATTTAGCCCTGCCATGAACAATTCTTATTTCATATGAGAATTTTTATAGAAATATGATAACCATCTGTACAATAGTAGAGGTCCGTATTTAAGTATCCATGGTATACTATAGTATGTGTATGTATATAATAAAGTATTCTTGACTATTCTTATTCTTTTACTATTCTTCACGCTCTGACTAACTAACTGAAATGTTATTTTGACATAACACTTGCATCACTTTCCTCCTAAATCCTCTGAGCTCTGACACACTGTGTATATTTCCTCCTATCTCTGTCTCTCTCTGCTGCAGGGATTCTTGGCCGTTTCGTCCCTCTTTTAGACTCCAGCCCTCGTTAAGGTAAACTTGTAGTGACGGTTGCAAATTGTCATTTGTCACTCAAGCCCTCTATCAGATTCCCTGCCCTCTACATTCCCATGGGTCAGTGAAAGTCTGAATCATATCAACCTCCATCCTGCTCTTGCGTGCCATTTCTCTTCGGCTGTAACAGAATTGGGTGACATTGTTACGAGAATCCATCCCTGTAAAACATCCATCCTGTGTCCTGGTCTTTCATTGAATCCCATTATGTGTCATGTGCTGTTGTGTCTTTAAGGACGTGTCTGCTCATTGTTCAAAATATACCTACCCATGTGCATCTCAGTTTCCTGTTATTTATGTCAGTGTGGTCAGAAATGTGCATCAGTGTTGCTGCTAGATAGTCTCTGACACCCACTGACAATTCACTGACATTTTGATGTATATTTCACACATTCTCATTGGGTGAGAGTCAGGGTGCACAGTTTTTCACTACACATACAGGATGGCACCAGGATCAACTATACATGTACCGTATTTTCCGAACTATAAGTCGGAGTATAAGTCGCACCAATCAAAAATGTGTCAGTCAGATGAAATAACATATATATAGCGGACTATCGCGGCTGTAGATGGTAATTTTGTCTCTTGCCTCATAAATGTCAATATTAATTCATACAGACTTACAAGGCGCCCCTGAGAATAAGACGCAGCACCAGCCAAAATATGAAAAAAACGCGATTTATAGTCTGGAAAATATGGTATATTCAGCTTAAGTTACGGGTCAACTACACAAAAGATACAAATACTTTACATTTTTAATTTAATGAGCGTTTAAAGACACAGAAATGGAAACAGGCAACTTTTCATAGTACTCCTAAAACTGCGTCCAATAGGGGGAAACGTAGTCGGCGATCCACTTTATTCTCCTTAAAAGCTGGGTTTTACGGCTCGACAGCTTATAAAAACTTATTTCTGGGTTCTTTGGGTTGTTAGCTGTACATATTGTCACACAGCAGCTTTTAGGCATTATTCCGTTTTTTGTTATAAGCCAGAAATGACAAGGAGGCGGCTTCTCGCAATACAAAGTCAATGGAGACGGTTGGATTGCTTTCCCCCCCGGTCGGCGTGGTTTTCAGGTTATGACGCGCTGCGCTCTGTCTCTATGGCAGTGCTGTGGTTGGATAGTGCAGATTAAGGGGTGGTCTATCCCCTTCTGACATCACAAGGGGAGCCAAATTTCAATTACCTATTTTTTACATGCTTGCAGAGAATGGTTTACATAAAAACTAAGTTACTGGGTTGATCTTTTTTTTTTTTTTACATTTTTTAGGTTGATAGAAGCACTGGGGACCCAAATATAGCACTTAAACATGGAAGAAAAAGTCAGATTTTCATGATATATACCCTTTAAATTCTTGCTTACTATGTGGCATCTTTTTCAGGTTCAGGCAAACAAGGAGGAATCTTTTTTGATTGAACATTGCTACTTTATCTTTTATATATAAAGTTAATTGACAATGTTCCTTGTTTTTCTTTGTACTTCAATATTTATGAAAAAATAAGATAATTTAAAGGTGACATAGAATGATTGAATGGAGTATTTATCCTTGTTCTGTGATGTGACATGTAGACAAAAATTTTTTTGTTTGGGTCTGTAATGCCTTAGAAGCTTCCTAAAAACCTCTCTAAGAAAGCTCTATTAGGGTGGTGGATTTTAAACAAGTGGTTTTGCACCTATTTGGCTCCCCCTACTGGCTTAACTTGCAATCTCATTACTGATTGGCTGACTTTGCTGCCACTCAAAAAATGTAGGCAATTATTTTAAAGTGGAGGGGCAGTTAGATGCCTGTGATGTCATAAGCATCAATTTTTCAGATTGGGCTGTTTTCTGGCTGACATTTCTAAAAGAGGAATTTCTATGAGACTGAGATGTTTAGCATGTTTAGCACTTTTTGTATGTTTGTGAATGTGGGTAGACTACCATTATTCAACAAAGACAAGGTAAAAATGGTTTTTCATTCTCTGTCTCCTTTAAAAAGTAATTTATTTTTCACTATTTTTTAGATTTACCAACTTTAAACAACACAACAAACTGTGGTTGGTCACTTTACATGTCAATCAGACAGTCTTTTACTGTTTAAAAGGGTCAGAATAAGCTTCAAAATGGCCAGACTTTATGCGAATAGTCGCAAACTATTCCCTGCGCTTGACTGATTTGGAAAGACAGTAATTCATAATTTTCTCTTCTTTCTCTCAGAAAAGGGAGCAGTGGAGAGGCTGGTAGAGAAGTCGAGCTGGAGGACCTGGACGAGGATGAGCCGCCCACCTCCTAAGTGACTCTGAAGCTTTCCTCATCGTCTGCACTTCTCCATTCAGACATTTCCAAGCCCTTAAGCAGATCCATGACCTAGACCTGGATTATTCGATTGAACGTCATCGTTCTTCAGTATCACATGAATCAACTTCACCATAGTAACAGTTCACTACACGATCCTGGTCTATTTTTAGTCGCTCTTCTCTTTATCTCGTTTTTTCGATCTTACCTGTGACCTTTCACTAATGCTAAATACAATACGTTGATTTTGGAAATGATCAACACCTAACCAGGCTTATTTGAAAGACGGACCTTGAAGTACCAGTGATGCTACAAGCTCATATGAACACACAGCAAGGACGAATGATGCTGATACTAACTCCACCTTATAAAGCTAAAATCACTGATGGCATTGACACAATGTGTCGCCATAATAATGTTGTACATGTGTAAAAAAAATAATAGCTGTGGAGTCTTGCCTTTTTGCACTTTGTAAATGTTCACGTGCAATTCTTAACCCAATCCATCAGAGCATAGTGAGAAATATGACCTCGTATTAATATTTTCTCAATGTATCAACAAACATGCACGTACACAAACACACACACGGTGTAGAAGTGTGATTAAAAGGGCCTTATGTGTCTACTAAACACTAATGCTAAAAAGGTCTCTTTGACAAAAATGCAATTCTATCCAGAACAGGGCTTATTCTCCATGTTTGTGAATGTCGCAGATCCCGGGTCGAGATTGCACGGGATGCAGGGCTCTTGTGTCACTGTGTTTTGTCTTTTGGAATAGATTTGGAACAGAATGTGTCATTGTTTACGAGTCTACGCATTCCAAAAGGCCTATTTGTCAGTCAGCATTGGAAAACAGGAACGCACACAGACGCGAACACGCGGCACAGCATCGAACAAGCGTTTGTTGATGTGAAAGGAGAGAGAGTCAGTTTCACTCAAAACAGACAAGCCAATTTGAGGGTAGGATCTGAATACAATGTTTAGCGCTGGAACGAAAGTGAACTGCCATTCAATGTCAACACCGTCCCTCACGGCACAGATTAACTTGGTCCACAACAGTACGCCTTGTTTACATCTGCCTGGCGAAGACATCTTTTAGAAAATAATGTGCGAGCGCTATAACAGCACATTTTATCAAATACATGAGTGCTTAAGATTTTGGTAACACTTTACAATAGGGTTTATTTGTTAACATTAATAAATGCATTCGCTAACATGAACTAGCTTATAGTTTATTAGCATTTATTAATGCCAGTACAATTGTTAAAGGGACATTTCACTTTTTTGGAAGATGTGCTCGTTTTCCAGCTCCCCTGGAGTTGAGCGTTTGATTCTTGCCGTTTTGGGGTCCATTCGGCTGATCTCTGGGTCTGGCGCTGGCACTTTTGGCATGGCTTGGCACGGTCCAGTGAATCTGATTGGACCGTTGGCATCGCGCAGAAAGGTGGCAGAAGAGTTTCGATGTTTTTCCTATTTGAAACTTGACTCTTCTGTAGTTACATTGTGTACTAAAGTAAGACCGACGGAGGGTTTGGAGTTGTGATTTTCTGGGCAGATTTGGTTAGGAACTATACTCTCAAATTTGCGTAATAATCAAGGACTTTGCTGCTGTGGCATGGCTGCGGCAGGCGTGGTGATGTTGCGCACTGCCCGAAAATAGTCCCCTGCAATTGAAAGTAACCAAGGGGACTATTTTCGGGCAATGTGTAGTATCACTGCGCCTGCTGCGGCCATGTTGCAGCAGCGGAGTCCTTGATTATTGCGCAGATTTGAGAGTATAGTTCCTAACCAAATCTGCCTAGAAAATCACAACTTTAAATTTTCCGTCGGTCTTGGTATATGATGTAACTACAGAAGAGTCGTGTTTTAAATGGGAAAAATATTGAAACTCGTTGGTTGTTTTTTGGCGCGATGCTGATGATCTAATCGGATTCAATGAATTGTGCTGAGCTATGCTGGGGGTGGTAGCGCCGGACCCGGAGATCGGCTGAATGGATTCCGGAACGGTGGAAGTCGGATGTTGAACTCTGGGGGAGCTGGAGGATGAGCGTGTTTTCAGGGAGGTGGAATGTCCCTTTAATGGTAGTTCAAATGGCTAATGTTACAACTTTTTATTTTAATAATGTATTAGTAAATGTTAATAAACTAATGTTTATAAATACAACCTTAGTGTTACCAAGATTTGTATTATATTATTTGCAAAATACGTTTATATAGTTTAAATGGATTTTACAAGAATGAAATTTGATTCATATTTAGGTCAGCATTATTTCCCTTTAAATGAATAATGTGAGTGCTTACAAGAAACCGTGTACAGATGTCACTCATTTTTTCATATATGAAGGTGAATTGACAATTTATAGTGACCCACTTTCAATACATTCTCACTAATATCCTGTACAGATGGTGGTCCAATTTTCTGACTCCCACACACAGCTCTTTCTGTCTTTCTCTCTCTCTCTCTCTCTTTCTTTTATGCACTCACTTCTTGTCGATCGCATTTTCTCCTAAAACCGAATTACACAGGAAACATTTTTTTTGTGCCAAATAAGTGGTCTTTTATGATGTGCTGGTATGATGTATTTGATTCAATGATTTTGTCTTTTAGCTTCTGTATGTGGTACTCAGGTTCTGGACATTTCTATTCTTGGAATACAGAAAGGATGGAGTAGCATTTTCTGTTTTCGGAGGCTCCAAGATCTCTGTGTTTTCAAATTCAATCATTTAATCATTCCCTGATTGTTTGTGAGTTCACTTTCGCATTCGTCCATTTGTTTGTGTGTGTGTAAAATGTACAGTACTCCTGTGAATCTTTATGTATGCTATGCACCTGTTTGTGTCTTGATGTATGGCATGTCTCTTAACCTGCTAGTTAGCTTTTACAAACCTGTCTACGGGTTTGTTTTACCTTTTGATAGACGTATGGGAAAAAAACTTTATCTCTAAAACCTCTTTAAATTGATCCTGCAGGACTTTTTGTATAAGCTAAACATATGCAGCAGTCTGTATTGCATACCTCTGTGTGAGCAATTGACTAAAGTGCTAAGGCTTTAATTCCTATAACTGGTTACAGCTCATGTGCAATAGAAAGCAGGCTTGATCGTCCATTTATAGTTTCACCAACGTGTGATGAATTTCTGAAGGAAGGATGTAGCTTCAAATTCCTCTTGGTATGAAAGCTGTTTATATATATACAAAAGTTGAGGGATGTTAAGAAACTTTACAACAGATACATCAGAATTGATTGTTGTATATAAAACACTCACGTTCCCGCACTTTGATCTGCTCGGTTATTTGTGTCAGAGTGCCTGATATTGCTAGTTATTTACTGTATAAAGATCTGCTGCATTGACCTGAATGTAACTTTTAAAAATTCTAAAAATATAAATAAATATGAGCAAAAAAAGCATGGCCCAAGAAAGCACTGAATGCAACTCTTATGTAAATATGTAACAAATCATATGAAGATGCTATTTTTTGCATGCTTTTTGTACACGGACATAATCCAAAACAAATAAAGATATCACAAGTTATGGTGACTTTCGTATTTTATTATGGTTTCCAGTGGTGTTTATGGTAAAACTGAACTGAATCCATGAACATAATCAGCTTATGAAACATATGAATACTATATGAAATGGCATTTTGTACAACAACAAAAAAAATCAACTTTGGTGACGTCTGATTTTTAACTTGTTCACGGTTTTAATAAATAATGTATAAAAAAGAAAGAGATACTAAATTGTCCTCCTATGAGTTGTACATCATAAAGTATTTGAGAAGAGCACATAGATGCAAACAAAGAATAAAATATCAGTGGTGACTCGTGACTGCTCATCTGAGGGGCGCAAATTCAAAATAAGTGTTCGGAGTGTCATGTTTGTTGCTCGTGTTTTCAAAATATGTGTTTGTTGCGTCATGTGAACCATGTGCATCACGTGTTTTGTCAAAATAAGTGCCTGCTGCACACGCGTCAAAACAGTTTATGATAAAAGAGACGCAAGACACTCCCTTAACAGTAAACTCTGATTACGCATGAGATTATGCGAGTATCTGGCAAACGCGAGCGTCTCTTTTAACATGCAGCAGGCACTTATTTTGACAAGACAAGCGATGCACATAGGATCCCTCGATGCGCAGAACACATATTTTGAAATAAGGAACCACACACATGACGGCTACATACATGTTGTGACGAACTTCGCATCGAGCGCCCACGAAAAAAATCAATGGGCCCCACTGTAAAATATCCTTAAAAAACAATTTTTACTATCAGCATTCTAGTTTTTTTTCCAAGAAACTTTCATATTAATAAAAAGACACAAATCTGCTAAAACTAACACAATTCAAAAAATCTGTCACAGCTTTTTTCTCTCAAACACTGCCTTTGGCAGGTTGGCTTATTTAAAACCCATGAATATTTCACAGAACATCCTAACTAAAGTATCATTTTAACAGCAACTTTAGTTTGAACTAATACAGGTCCATACTGTATTTGTTTATCCATGACATATATCTAAAAATTTCCCTTTCTATATAAAGTTTTGAAGGAGCCTTCACCCGAAAAATATATATATATACTGTAAAAAATTAGCTGTAATTATGCAGCTGATTGCCAGTACCTTACTGTAGAAGATAAAGACTGAAAATGTTTCATGTTCATTTAATTTTAATGTGTATATATATAAGTTACTTAATTAAGTTGTTTTAACTTCATGCTGCATTTTATTTTATTTACACCTCTTATAATATATATAATTTTATATATATTTTTCCCTTTGCATACTGTAAACAATGATGTCAAATCATCAACATATATTTTATGTTACTTTAACTTTACAAATTAAGTTAAACAATTTCAACATCAATTTCAAAATTATATTGAATTGACTTGCAAAATCAAGTTGTTTTAACTGCATTTTTTACAGTGCAGTTGAATTCATCTCGAACTTGTTCTGGAGCGTGTTATACAATATCTCCCGGTTCTTTTGCATGTGTTCCAGTATTGATGCTGTTTTTCAGTGCAGATTTAGTCAGTAGTCATGGCAGCCGCTCTCTCTCTCTCTTCACTCCTGTACACAGCAAAGACCTTGAATTACTCTGACCACAACTGAACAGAATAGTTGTTTATGCTGCAATTTGACAGGGATCAGCGGTTTAGATTATTTAAAGTTGTTACCTTTTGTTTCTCTTTTTCTGTCGCTGATAACGCGGGCTTCTGTAGATGGACAAACAGACTGCATTTATATACTGTACAGTATGTAAATGCAAAGCCACCAAGTAATACGAGAGAGATTAGTGTATACCTGTGTGTCAGTTGTGCTATGCTGTAATTGACCAATCAGAATCAACCCACATGAAAAAATACTCTAGTATACTTTCATATTTACTATAGAAAATTCCTATACAGTAGTGACTTAAACCGTACCACATTCTCAGAACATAAGGTACAAGATGCTATAAAAGTTTTCACTGGGGCTGTACTTTTCCGCACTTCAAAAAGTACACTTTTGTACCTAAAAGGTGCATGATGGTATCTCAAAGGTACATATCTGTACCAAAATGGTCCATATTTGGACCTTTTTAAAAGATACTGTCCCAGTGACAACTTTTGTAAATTTTTTCTAAGATTTCATAGTGTAAATGCATGCTGCAGTACAGTCTATAGATCTTTTTACTGTTTGTACACAATGAGGATGTGGCAACGTATGCGCGCGCATTTTGGCAACGAAAGTATGGCGAGAATCAGCAGTGAAGCAACACACAAAGTTTTTTTTAAAAGTTGACTTTAGCAACTTTTTCAACACAGCTACCGGATATCCGTGTGTACTATAGTGGAGTGGATAGAAGATGTAAGCAGATGCCCAAATATAAAGTGGCCAGATATGTACAGTCTTGTTCAAAATAATAGCAGTACAATGTGACTAACCAGAATAATCAAGGTTTTTAGTATATTTTTTATTGCTACGTGGCAAACAAGTTACCAGTAGGTTCAGTAGATTCTCAGAAAACAAACAAGACCCAGCATTCATGATATGCACGCTCTTAAGGCTGTGCAATTGGGCAATTAGTTGAAAGGGGTGTGTTCAAAAAAATAGCAGTGTCTACCTTTGACTGTACAAACTCAAAACTATTTTGTACAAACATTTTTTTTCTGGGATTTAGCAATCCTGTGAATCACTAAACTAATATTTAGTTGTATGACCACAGTTTTTTTAAAACTGCTTGACATCTGTGTGGCATGGAGTCAACCAACTTGTGGCACCTCTCAGCTGTTATTCCACTCCATGATTCTTTAACAACAATCCACAATTAATTTACATTTCTTGGTTTTACAGCATTTTTGATATCACCCCACAAGTTCTCAATTGGATTAAGGTCTGGAGATTGGGCTGGGCACTCCATAACATTAATTTTGTTGGTTTGGAACCAAGACTTTGCCCGTTTACTAGTGTGTTTTGGGTCATTGTCTTGTTGAAACAACCATTTCAAGGGCATGTCCTCTTCAGCATAGGGCAACATGACCTCTTCAAGTATTTTAACATATGCAAACTGATCCATGATCCCTGGTATGCGATAAATAGGCCCAACACCATAGTAGAAGAAACATGCCCATATCATGATGCTTGCACCTCCATGCTTCACTGTCTTCACTGTGTACTGTGGCTTGAATTCAGAGTTTGGGGGTCGTCTCACAAACTGCCTGTGGCCCTTGGACCCAAAAAGAACAATTTTACTCTCATCAGTCCACAAAATGTTCCTCCATTTCTCTTTAGGCCAGTTGATGTGTTCTTTGGCAAATTGTAACCTCTTCTGCACATGCCTTTTTTTTAACAGAGGGACTTTGCGGGGGATTCTTGAAAATAGATTAGCTTTACACAGACGTCTTCTAACTGTCACAGTACTTACAGGTAACTCCAGACTGTCTTTGATCATCCTGGAGGTGATCATTGGCTGAGCCTTTGCCATTCTGGTTATTCTTCTATCCATTTTGATGGTTGTCTTCCGTTTTCTTCCACGTCTCTCTGGTTTGCTCTCCATTTTAAGGCATTGGAGATAATTTTAGCTGAACAGCCTATCATTTTTTGCACCTCTTTATAGGTTTTCCCCTCTCCAATCAACTTTTTAATCAAAGTACGCTGTTCTTCTAAACAATGTCTTGAACGACCCATTTTCTCAGCTTTCAAATGCATGTTCAACAAGTGTTGGCTTCATCCTTAAATAGGGGCCACCTGATTCACACCTGTTTCTTCACAAAATTGATGACCTCAGTGATTGAATGCCACACTGCTATTTTTTTGAACACACCCCCCTCAACCAATTGCCCAACCGCACAGCCCCAAGAGCGTGCACACCATGAACGCTGGGTCTTGTTTGTTTTCTGAGAATCTACTGAACCTACTGGTAACTTGTTTGCCACGCAGCAACAAAAAATACACTAAAAACCTTGACCACTCTGGCTAGTCACATTGCACTGCTATTATTTTGAACAATACTGTATATACTTATATTATATTAGTGCAACCAAATGCAACAACCAGACATTTTGATGCTGGTAAAACCGTTTTGATAAACGTTCTGAGTTGCTAACACGTTAGAACCAATGGGGAATAACACCACTTCTGTTGCCAAAATGCGTGCGCAGGCTATTTGGTCATGTGGGCTGTAAAAGGGTCTATTAGTTATTGTAAACTACAGAATACTATACACTCTCATCAAAAATGGTACAAAAACTGTAACTCGAATGGTAACCTTAAAAAAGTCCTAATACTGTATGTGTAATTTTGGTACAGATATTGTATATATACATTTAGTACTAATATGCTCTCTATAGGTTCAAAGGTAGGCCTACTCTTTTTGAAAGGGTACTGCTCCAAAGAAAGCTGTGGGGTGTATACTATACCATACATTATCAAAGTGTGGTAATTACTAAAATATACTAGAATTTACTATAGTTTACTAAGTATACAGTATTTTATCATGTGGAAATTATCCCTGTAATCGCAATGGATTAGATTATCCTGAATGCACACAAGTTCATTTCTCTCTCTCTTTCTCTTTCTCTCTCTCTCTCTCTCTCTCTCTCTCTCTCTCTCTCTCTCTCTCTCTCTCTCTCTCACACATTCTCTTTTTTTGAAGTAATCAATATTTTTCTTTCTTAGAGAGATACTCAACTGGGACTCTTGCAGGTTAAGATGTGCCCTCATTTTTCGTTTCCTATAAAACAATGAGTTTGGTCGATGTGCATTGCTATGGTAACTATCACTGCAGAGATATCTATAGGAAGCTATGTTGTTTCCTGGGCTTAAATGTAGATGCCTGATAAATTGCATACTGCCCACATCCATGCAGCCCAAAAGTAAGATACTTGCAACAAATACACAAGCATGTTTTGGACTCACACACACACACACTTGTTTAATAGCGTGATTGGAATTTTATGAAACTCCCTATTAGTGCTGAAGTGAAGATGTTTCTGTGCTGACACTTAAGAAAGGCAACTTGATGTAAATGTTTGGGCATCTGCAGCTGCTCATTAAACAGTTTCTTGTGTCTAAAAATGTGTCTCTGCTGCCATCTAGTGTTTAGGAAACAAAGTACAGTATGACTTCGACAACCGAATTTTGCATGATCACTCAGAGCATTACTGTAATCATTACGAGCAATGCAACGCTATCTCACAAGCATTCGTACGTATTTTACGAGTTGGCTAATTCGTATTAATTCATTCATTTGCCTTGACCCCTGTTACGTTGGGGTTAGGTGCGGCGTATGATTTTGCACTATTAACTTCGTATGAATTGCTACGAATTAGCCAACTCGTGAGATCAGGCTGGCAATAGCCTACTCATGAAGATGACATCAATGTGCTCAAGTTGTTGATATATGTAAAAACAAACCTCTTCTAGCATTTCTGTATTCTTGAATTTCATGTTTTTGTAGAAATCTCTTTTTGGAAGTAAATGGAGAAGGAGCACATCACACACAACGGTTGCCTATAAAAAGAAATAATACATATAATTTTTAAAATCCTTTAAAAGATTGACAACATTAAAAGGATTATCTTAGCACGTTTATAGCATTGTTTAACAAGATTTTTTTAAATTATTGCACATTTTGCATACAGTATTGAATCTTGTGTGACAATCTAAGTTGCAGGAACACAGCTTGGCAGCATCACCCCAAAAATAAAAAATAAATTCCAAGTAAAAAAATTAAATAGCCAAAATAGGATCATGTGTTACTGTATGTGTCACACAGACTAATAATTGTCCAGTCATATTAAAGTGGAACTAACTTCTGTACAAGTAACTAAATACAGGATGACATACAAATGTCCCAGGCTTATGGATTCTAGCATTCTGTTTGTATATATTCATAAATAAAAATTAGATGTAGCAATCCTAGAGAATCGGTTTAAAACAGTACCTTTTCTGTTGGTGGGGTGGTACCCCCAAGGTTCCGTTTTGTACGTTTGCATGTATACTAAACATAATACAATGTTAGACCATTTTGGGTACATTACTGTACCTTAAAGGATAAGTCAATTTTCTTAAAAAAAATCCAGATAATTTACTCACCACCATGTCATCCAAAATGTTGATGTCTTTCTTTGTTCAGTCGAGAAGAAATTATGTTTTTTAGGGAAAACATTTCAGGATATTTCTTATTTTAATGGACTTTAATGGATCCCAACAGTTTTAATGCAGTTCAAAATTGCAGCTTTAAAGGACTCCAAACAATCTCAAACGAGGCATAAGGGTCTTATCTAGCAAAACGATTGTCATTTTTGACAAGAAAAATAAAATATATATGCACTTTTGAACAACAACTTCTCTTCTTCCTACGGCTGTGTGATGAGCCAGAGCGACCTCAAGTAATAGTTTAATGACGTGGAAATGTCACGAGTTACATATATTAAACGCACATTTGCGGACCATTTTAAACAAAAAACTGACATAAAGACATTAATTATTATCATTCGACATACAACAACGTCGGAACGGTACTCTCTCCACACTTGTAAACACTGGGGCGTAGTTTTGAAACGTCATCCATGACCTCTTGACGTGATGACGTAATTACGTGAGGTCGCGCTGACGCGTCGCAGGACTGGAGGAAGATGAGAGGTTGTGGTTTAAAAATGCAGTTTTTTTATTTTTCTTACCAAAAATGACAATCGTTTCGCTAGATAAGACCCTTATGCCTTGTTTGGGATCATTTAGAGTCCATTGAAACTGCAATTTTAAACTGCATTAAAACTGTTAAGTATTGGGGTCCATTAAAGTGCATTAAAATGAGAAACATCCTGGAATGTTTACCTCAAAAAACATAATTTCTTCTCGACTGAACAAAGAAAGACATCAACATTTTGGGTGACATGGTGGTGAGCAAATTATCAGATTTTTTTTAAAGAAAATTGACTAATCCTTCAAGGATCTACTCACTGTGTTGCTTTAAAGGTACAGTTAACTGTTTTATTTACCCCTAAAATGTAACTGGTACAAAATTGTTTCTTAAGCCACACAATAGGTCCTTAAGGTATAATATTGTACCGAAAAGGTAGAACATTTTATTGTGCTGTAAAAATGAACCTTATAGGGTTCCACCCCAGCGACAGAAAAGGTACAGTTTTATACCTTTAATTCTGACAGTCAATCAATGTATTGATTTCTCTTTGAAAAAGTCTGTTTTTGTTGATACTCACCACTCCAAAAATTCCTACTCCTGAGCCTATAGCTGTCAACGTTGGGATAATATCAAATTTTCCCGCCTGCAAGGTATATTGAGAATATTTGTAAACATGTAAATGTTCTTAAGAAAGTAAATGGTTGATAGGAAAATACATTTACCATTCCATAAACAACGATGTCTATCTTTAAACCAAACACCTTCATTAATGTTCTCTTCTCCTTGCCGTTTTCCAAATAATGTTTAGCATATCTGAAACAATTCATAATATGTAACAATAGTGAGTTTAGACAAAAATAATTTTTAAACATTCTTTAGTTTCTTCTGTACAGTAGGGGAGAACCGGGGCAAAAGTAACATGGGACAAAAGTAACAAAGTGATTTTCTCAAAGCCCTGATTACATTTGCATTACAAATTATGACAGCATATTCAGCACGTAACCCTTGACAGAGCTGACAATTATCGTTTTTATCAAGCATGAAAAGTAAAGGACTAAAGTGGTTATTATTTTCTAAATACAAGTTGCGTTTCTGGTTATTTGTGTTTTGTGTTTCATGTGTTACAGTGTTTCATGTGTTACAACAACAGCTGTAACACATCCTGAAGTTTGCCTCAAAGTTTTTCCATAAGCAAAAAAAGTAAAGTAATAGTTTTAAAAAAAAAATTGGGATTAAATGCTGCTAATATGGTTGCAATATTTTGAGAATTTATATTTAAAGGAATATTCAATTTTCTTAAAAGAAAAATCCAGATAATTTACTCACCACCATCCGGGATGTTGATTTCTTTCTTTGTTCAGTCCAGAAATTATGTTTTTTGAGGAAAACATTGTAGGATTTTTCTAATTTTAATGGACTTTAATAGAGCCCAACATTTAATACTTAACTCAACACGTAACAGTTTTTTTCAACGGAGTTTCAAAGGACTATAAACAATCCCAAACGAGGCATAAGGGTCTTATCTAGCAAAACGATTGTCATTTTTGACAAGAAAAATAAAAAATATACACTTTTAAAGCACAACTTCTCGTCTAGAACCGGCCTGACCTCACGTAATACGTCATGATGTCAAGAGGTCACAGAGGACGAACGCGAAACTCCACCCCAGTGTTTACAAGTGTGTTGAAAGAGGACCGTTCCTACGTTGTTGTATGTCAACTGATACTAATTAATGTCTTTGTGTCAGTTTATTGTTTACAATGGTCCGCAAATGTGTGTTTTATATATGTAACACGTGACCTCCCTACGTCACACCCATTTACGTTAGGTCGCGCTGGACCGGATCTAGACGAGAAGTTGTGGTTTGGGGGTGGATATTTTTTATTTTTCTTGTCAAAAATGAGAATCGTTTCGCTAGATAAGACCCTTATGCCTCGTTTGGGATCATTTATAGTCCTTTGAAACTCAGTTGAAAAAAACTTAAGTGTTGAGTTAAGTATTAAATGTTGGGCTCTATTAAAGTCCATTAAAATGAGAAAAATCCTGCAATGTTTTCCTCAAAAAACATAATTTCTTCTCGACTAAACAAAGAAAGACATCAACATTTTGGATGACATAGTGGTGAGTAAATTATCTGGATTTTTCTTTTAAGAAAATGGAATATTCCTTTAATTTTCATAGTGTTCATACTTGTCATGACTCTGTTCTGTGTTCCCCGGTCCCATGCTCTTAGTTTGAAGTTATGTCTCTGAAGTTATGTATGTGGTTTACAGGTTTGTTTTGTTTTGGTTTCATTCTCATTCTTCCAGTGTTATTTTGTATTACTTTATGTTATAATTAAAGTCACCTGCACTTGGATCCACTGCCTCCGCCTGCCTTTATCCACAAAACATTACAATTGAATTACAATTCAAGTTTGTACTGTTGGTTTGCTTTTGTAACATTTGATGAAACTGATATTAAAAATGAAAATGCAATTTAATTATTTTTTGCATATATATTGTACTGTATAGTGTTACTTTCGTCCCAGCTGACTTATGTGCAACTTATGTTCAAAGTGAAATTATACTGGACGTCGTTTTACATTTGTAAAAAATCCCACCTGGTATTGATAGACCACACATGTGCAAAGAAAAATATATCTGTCTAAAATATTATCTTTTAAAATAATGCTTTTCTGAAAAATGGTACTTTCATTTCACCCCCACTCTCCCCTACACTGTAAAAATGTTGCTGTAATTATGCAGCTGGATGCCAGTAACTTACTGTAGAAGATAAAGACTGAAAATGTTTCATGTTCATTTAACTTTGAACAAACTGTTGCCAGTAAGTAACATAAATATAAAATCTACAGTAAGTTACTGCACTGTAAACAAATTCAGTAGAAATTACAGTGTTACTTGCAGCTGGTTGCCAGTAACTTACTGTAGATTTTTATTTACTGGCAACATTTTGTTCAAAGTTAAATGAAAATTAAACATTAACAAGTCTTTGGCTTTACAGAGTAAAACTAAAATAACAGCATCAAGCAAAGCATTCTGGAAAACAAAATCTGAAGCAAAAAACACAAAAAGGTTGATAATGATTTCTGGCTCCAATGATTTCTGTATAGTTTTATTCTGTAAAGATAAAGACTTGTATATTATTTACTGGTAAAAGTTTGTTCAAAGTTAAATAAATATTGAATATTAACATTTAAATCTACAGTAAGTTACTGGCAACCACTGCCCAGTAATACTGTAATTTCTACTGTTTTTTTTACAGTCCGGCAACCAGCGGCCAGTAATACTGTAATTTCTACAAATTTTTTTTACATTGTATGTTCTCATCAAACTGTACTTTGTTATTTGTTGCTGTTCAATGACGTGTGATCTGTGTATAAGTGGTTTCTTTTAGAATTGAGCTTGGACATTAAGATAATTTTTGGGACAGTCTCACCCACCTGAAATTGTATCCCAGTGATGGTTTCTCCTCCTTATCATTTCTCCCAGTTCCATAAAGGCCATAAAATTCATATTGTGGTTTGCAGTATTTGATTTGGAAGTCCAGATTGCAATTCCATTCAATGAGAATTCCTATAGCCCCACCCTGCCAGATTACCAGAGAAATATGATTATAATTCATTTGCGTGTCTGGTCTTAACAGAAATCATCATAAGCATGCTTGGCATCCTGTCCTTAAAGCAGAGGCTTAAACTTAAGCTCTGAGCTAACCCCGTTACACTTGAGAAGAACATTTTAATCATCACCTGAATAATAAAGTACTTGAAAATCTTTAATAAATTTTGGAAAGAAAAATATTGGGGTGTTTAAATAGTTTGAAACAACATACTGTAATACAGTGGGTTTAACAGTACCATAAATTCATTGTTTAAAAGTTTAGGGTCACTTAACTGAAATGT
The DNA here is from genome assembly GCF_027580225.2 of Misgurnus anguillicaudatus. Taxonomy (NCBI): domain Eukaryota; kingdom Metazoa; phylum Chordata; class Actinopteri; order Cypriniformes; family Cobitidae; genus Misgurnus; species Misgurnus anguillicaudatus. Next base: position 32,799,881 of record NC_073358.2, on the reverse strand, counting down.
TTCTTGGATCATAAAAATAATTTGAATCTGAATGGGTCTGTTTTAATGTTTGAAATTATTTAATTAAACAAAAATATAATCAAGCCAACATATTAATTTGCTTTCATTAGAAAACTACAATTTTATTATTATTATTTTAATGCATCACTTGAATTGTGCAGCCATTGAGAAACCAGAATAGATAAAAACTGTACAAGAGTACATTTTTACAAACTTGAAGCAAAGAGCGCTAGATGCTAAAATATAACATAGGTTGATTAATTTTGAATTTTCTAGTCACAGCATCAATCTCAAAGTTTGCATTATTTCAAAGCTCTGATGAATTTACTATTAATCTAAAATATTAAAAAGATATTACCAAAGGACGATATGTGACCCCAAACTTTCAAACCTGTTGTGTATATTGTATTTTATAGCCGTATAAAAGACTGAGAATTAAATGTACTACTTAATAATAATTGTATAATTGAACACATCTTTGTATTTGTGTGCATGTGTGAGACGGTGAGAATTTAAATGAGAGAGCTGCTTGTGCATGTAAAAGCAAACACGACTGTCTGTCTGTCTGCGTGTGTGCATGCATGCGTGTACATTTGGATGAGTATGTAAAGTAAAAGTGTTACCACAAGTGGTAAGTATCAGTGCGTGCATATTTGCCATCATGACTAAGACAAAAACGTACAAAACGTGCGATTTCCGAGAAATTCAACCCAGAACGCTCCACAATGTCTCCCAGTCTGAAGATAGGACATAGTGGATTATTTATTGGGTCATACTGACAGCTACTGATGTACGCCTGATCCACACCTTCTACCAGGTTACTCCTGACACAGAGGACATTTAGTTAGTGATGCCTTGCCAGATACAGATTTTGTTACAGAGTTAGAATAGAAAACCTCTTACCTGACAACATTAAAATAACGGAAAGAGATCGAGTTTTTGATGAACAGAGTGAAATTTTCTGCTACTTTCAATACTGGAGGACTGCAGAGAAAAACAGAGAGAAATGTCATGTCACGGTTAAATGACTTCAACCAAAGCTGTGGGCTGATTCAAAACAATATCTAATAGATATTGTCACATGCTCTAGTTATAAAACACACAGTGTCTTCCACCAAGAAGGGTAAAAGGCTGAAAAATTAACCTTTATTTTTACAATGGCTGCCTGACAAGTGAATAGCCACTTAGGGAAAAGGAAGTAGTAGGGCTAAAATAAATACAAAACATTAAAAATACATACAGGTTAGCAAATGCATTAATAACCAAATTATGTAGAAAAGCAACTGCATATGTCCATTAATAAATATTATATAGTTGTTTTAAAGGATGAAATTGAAATTAGTTTATCCAGTTTGAAAATATTTTCAATTCCATTCCAGTCGTGAGCGGCAGCAAATTGAAAAGATGCAAAACCAAACACAGAGTTAGTTTTAGGAATGCTTAATTGAAGATAAAGTGAGGACCGGGTGAAACATCCTGTAAAACCACATGATTTTTGTTTTGGAGGTATTAAGATTGAGTTTGAGTTGTGTAAAAGACTGCTGTTGTTGATAAAAGCTATCTTGCAGGATAGTTTGAACAGCATCAGGGAAGGATATGGCAAAAAGGATTCTATCATCAGCATATAAGTGAATGAGTGAATTACCAACTGCCTGAGGAATGTTATTAATATTAATTGAAAAGGGCCAAGGATGGAGCCATGGGGGACACCCCTGGTGACTGGGAAAGAATGGGAGAAAAGGTTTTCAAATCTTACACGTTGAATAACCTAATATATTCGGTAAATCGGATAAAAACTATGCCATTTCATCAAATTCGTCTTCCATGCACTTACTGTAGAGGACTTTGCTGGAACGGATTCTGCAAACAAACTGGTATTTCTAAATAGCCTTGAAGCGGATGTGAACAATTCGGTCAATATTAAGGTGGCATTTAGTGGCTTTTGCATCTGAGATTTTCATTTACTTCCAAATATATATTTGTATAAATACATACATTTTAAGTTACCCAAAATCTTTGAGCTTTAGGCCGGTTTCTCATACAAGGCTTAGTTAAATTAAGGTGTTTAAGCTTCTTTTTTAAACATGTCTTAGAAAAAGATGTTATCTTGAGAAATCAATGGCACTGGCATATTTTAACAAGTGCAAGTTTTTTTTCAGTTGAGACATCTCAAACATCTGTTTTAATCTAGGACTAGCCTTAAGCCTCGTCTGGGAAACCGGGGGTTACATTTTGTTATCTTGTTGCAAAAATGTAATTCTGTTAAAGCCAAACTGTATGTTACAATTATTTGTAGTGCTTTAGCAACAAAACCCAAGAAACCAACCATATTTTGTTTCCAAAATGTCATAGAGGAAATGTAATTGGCTCTTCGGACCTAGGTGCCAATTTTATTGTTATTGTCTATATTAAACCACAACAATAATAAAAGTAGCATACATACTCTGGTATTTTACGGTCATCTTCAATGGGACACCAGGAGTAGACCTCACAAGTACTGGTTTTATTCACACACTTGCCCGTCATGAACCCTTAGAAAAAGGAAAGCATAATGCCGTAAGGCAAGGGGAGGTATAAGAGGGGAGTGTATTAGGGACTGAAAAACAACATACTGTACTGTAAACACACTTTGTAACATTCCTTAGGTGGGGTATACAGACCAAACACACATCACACAAATAAAATCAAGAATGTACTCTCGCGAATACACATTTAAGATTGTAAGAAAGAGAATTAGTTTTAAAGAGCTTGTATTTACACATTTCAAAGGAAGAGCCTATTACAGCACACTGCCATGCTATTAGGTACAATCATTAATATCACACACTGAAAAATGAAAGAATTAGTGGAAAGCACAAGCTGATATGAAAACAGGTTACGTCTGTTGGTGCAGGTATCTTCCATTCCCAGAGTCTGCTAGTGACAGTGGGCGTGAACGTGAACATCAAATGAATCAAACTATTAAAATACACATAGTGTACCGATAGATTACATTGAGTACACATCAGAAATATAATGCAATAGTCCATGGCGTACAAGAAGGTCATGTGTTTTTAAGATTATGTGATAAAGGATAATTCGTCTAGCAGTTTGTTGCAAGCAAGTCAGTACATTTTGAATTACTGTAAAGTGAGATGAGTCATGTTTGCTTAGGTTTGCCTTGCCGTAGAAACCATGTAAATAGTTCTGCCGCTCTGCACATGAAACTGAGTTAATATTTGAGTAGTTGTGAACCATGAAGGTCTCAGACGGTCAGCAATAATTGCATTTACAGGTTGAATTGTTTTTCATTTTAAATCAGCTTTTTGGATGTTTTAGATTAGGTCGGTTAGGTTTGCTAGTTAGTCTAGGCTAACTTTAACAGTAACAAGCAAATAAAGTATTTATTTGAAATATATTTAACAAGTTTATGTTTGGGGCTACCGTGGACTATTCACTATTATTTACTATTAAAGGCCACGATGTTTGAAAAACGGTTTGGAAAAGAAGACGGGCCGACTACCAAAACACACTAATAGCCAATCAAATCAAATCAAATGCCGGGTTGCGTATGTGTGGGGCGGGTCTATCAACAGAAGGTCCAGATTCTATTGGGCTAGGGGCGTGTTTGTTTAGGTGATTTCAAATATCAACATTGGCTTTCAAACATCATGGACTCCGCCTTTAAAGGTGCAGTGTGTAAATTTTAGTACACCTAGTGTTGAGGTTGCAAATTGCAACCAACGTTTTAGTCCACGGTTCACCAAAATGCATAGGGAAGCTACGGTAGCCGCCACCGGACAACCATGTCATCGTTGGAGACAACTTGGTAAAAAAAGTTTGTCCGTTAAGGGCTTCTGTAGAAACAAAATGGCGACTTCCGTGCAAGGGGACCCTCTGTATGTAGATAAAAACTATGAAAGAATTATGAAAGGTCTTTATACACCACTAATAATATAGTTATGCATTTTATATTGCATTTCTGTCAAGAGATCGTTATAAAAGTTACACACTGCACCTTTAAATACACATAAAACACTGGGTTATTTTTTAACCTAGCATTGGGTCAAAAAGGGACAAACCCAACCGTTGGGTTAAATAAATGTTTAGACCAAAGCATTTTGGGATGAAACAGTGGCTGCTCGTGACTACTCATCCGAGGGGCGCAAATTCAAAATATGTGTTGGGAGTGTCATGTGTGTTGCTTGTGTTTTCAAAATATGTGTTTGTTGCATCATGTGAACCATGTGCATCACGTGCCCCGTCAAAACAAGTGCCTGCTGCACACGCGTCAAAACCGTTTACGACGAAAGAGACACTCACATTCACAAAATACACGCAAGACACTCCCTTAACAGTAAACTCTGATTACGCATGAGATTATGCGAGTATCTGACAAACGCGAGCGTCTCTTCTATCACAAACCCTTTGGACGCGTCTGCAGCAGGCACCCACCCCGACAAAACACGTGAGGCACATAGGTTCACTCGACGCGGCAAACACACATTTTGAAATGACGAACATGACGGGCTACATACATGTTGTGACGAACTTCGCATCGTGCGCCCTCGAAAAAATAAGTCACCGGCATAGGTTAAATTGCAACACACAGTGTTGTGTTTATCCCTTTTTGACTCAAGACTGGGTTGAAAAAAACCCAGCACTTTTTAGAGTGTACTAGATTCAAAATTTTGTAGAAGTCTCTATTATAAAGTGATTTTTATAGATTATTCAAAAAAATCAATTTCAGCAAAAAGCGTGTTTGTTTATTAAGCCCTACTGACCCAACACCCAGCACAAGGTCAAAAAGGGACAAACTGAGTCGCTGGGTTAAAATAATTAACATATAAATGTTTATACAGTAGTTCACCCAACAAAGGGTTAAAACAACCCAGCACGGGTTAGATTCGTCCCTTACGGTTGGGTTAGTCCTTTTTTGAGCTGAACACGAGCTGAACTAGACCTTTCTAGACCTTTGTGGATTTCTGGGAATGAAAGATATCAGTCAAAGCATTTAAATTAAGTTGAAAGCATCAGCAAATAAAAGTAAAGCACGTCATGAGTGTTAATGACTTACAGTACAGAGTCAGCACCATGTCTGATGTAGAGGTTAGTCAGAGACAGAAATACTGTGGTGTTTATTAGGTCCCCTGCATTTTCAAGCACAACTGAAACCAAATGCTTGCATGCAAGTGTGCTTATTTTCATACCCCATGTTATGCACCAAATATCTTACACCACTGGTGCATGATTGGGTTGCCAATAAAAGCTAGTAAGATTATAGAGTCTTGATGAAAATACACTGGATGATTCAGTTCCTCTGCCCCAGGCTGCTGTTAGTGATGTTAGTCCGTGCTGCGCGGCGATGGTGCTTTCTGTCCAAAGAAATAAATGATTAGAACTTTACCATTTCCCGTACGTTTGTATTTGCCTTCATCACAGTCTGCATCTAACATGCACGTATTCTTCCCGTTTGGCACCTGCAACATATAAAAAGATTATGTTAATAGCTATTAGTGCTTATTAAAGCCTACATTTGCTTGCTTGTGGAGAAAATATGCAAATGAGAGATTTAAGTAAAGATCGGAAAGAATGAAACCCCATTTGGAGAGCCATTTGTTTAAGCAAAGCCATGTAGGATGGGCAAAAAAACTAAACAAATCGAGCTTACTTAGTGTCAGATATTAAAACAGATTTAGCCAAATGATAAGATTTTATGTAAAATCACTTTAGCTGGGTTTTCACAGATTGGGTCTCATATATAAGGCTGAATATACATGCTCATGATTATCTAGTTAACTTGCTTAAAGTGCCTCAAACAAAACTCTAAACAGCTTTAAAATGCTTTTGACCTTGCAAACTTCTAAAGATTAGTTACAGCCTGAGCCAACTTCTCAAAATCCCTAATTTTATTAATCTTCATGCAACCTATAGCTTTGTTTCTGGGCAGACTTAAATCCTGAGTGCCCTTCCCTTAATTTTTCCCAATGCAAATCAGACTGTGGATATTCAGTGGGTTTTCCATCTGATCTTAAGGGCTTACTCGCCTTATGGGCCCTACATCCGACGCAATTGTCTTTTGCTAGTTTCAACTCGGTGCAACTATCATTTTCACGTTTAGTGCCACGTTGTAATGCATTTGCGCCCAATTTTGCGCCCATGGGCATTCTGGTCTGAAAACGAGTTGTGTTCAGGCGCATTGTTGGCGCGATGCTATTTTGAGGCAACTAAAATACTGTAGACTACGCCATTGACCAACTAAAACCTGGTTTAAAGTCTAAAGTCAATGGCGCAATATTGTTTTGTTATTTAAAGAGTGCATTAGTAATATGCGCCTATAAACGGGACAACAACGCGCGTTTGCTTATCACACACATGGATGCACAGCAACACATAAACGTTTTTTAAATATGAAAAATTTAAGGATTAAAATATTATTAGTTAAAGATTATTATTGAGTCTCTTGGACATAAATGAGGACAGATTACGATACATTAGAATGTGTAGGCAAGTAATTGAATGTTTTGCTTTAAACAAATGCAAATATTGCATCTATTTTTAAATGTTTTTATTCTATTATTGTATTTGATTATTTTGTACCTCTGGATATGGTGAGGTGAAAACGTTTTTTAAGTAATGCTATTCAAAACACTCACGGCGCTGTCTGAGTGCTGAAACGTTTTGGCTCTCAACACGTTTGTAAATTCTTTATTTTCTGTTTGTTACAAATAAAATATTTTTAGAGTACAAACCTTTTCTTGTGTTTAAAGGTTTTAATACAAAATAATTACAATTTCAATACAAGTAAAAACAACACAATTTTTAAGATCAATCTTAAACTGTGGGTCTTCTTCCTTTGTTTAGCTTTTCAGTTTACAAATCCGCCATATAAATAGGGAATCGGCATGGCGTGAGCGCAACTGTCTTTTAAAGGGGATGAGAGATGAGACTGTCATTGGATTATTGCACGTTACGCCCAAAAGACACCCATTACTCATTACGAGAATAGGAACAACCCTTTTAGACTGTGCACCTGGCGAACAAACCATTTTTCCTGTCATTAAATTAGCAAAAGTGGATTGGAACACGCCTGATTAGACTGTGTGCCATGCGCTTTGGACAATGCGCTTAGATCGTTAAAATAGGGCCCTATGTCTACCGATTACCGTTCAAAAAGTTAACCCTGGACAACCCAGGTCAAATTTGGCCAATGTTAATTGATGCTAAGAGAAGGGTTCTTGGGTTCTCCAGGGTTAAATCCAGGCTGCATGTACTGACAAGCCACGGCCCAAAAACTGTAATTTAATGACATTTACAGTATTGTTAATAAGGCAAAAAGAAACAAGATTAAGAAACAGTTAAACTGGTAACCGAACAGTGAAATGGCAAGAAAAAGAAGGTCAAGAGACGTTTTTAAGAGTCATGATTATGAAAGACGTGACATATTTATCTACCTCAGGACACTTGCCCTGTGTCTGTCCCACGGTGGCAATGTAATTTGTCATCACGACAAAAGACGAGGCACCCTAGAAAACAGAGCAAAAGGAGATCAGATAAAATAAGCAACATTTGTTATAAAGTCAGAGTTACACATTGAATTTACATCCTCTCTTACTCTGTTTAGTTAAACAGTGGCTGCATAAGATATTGAGTCTTTAAACTTGCTGCGCTTATACAAGACCTGAAAAATCATGATAAATCTTTGTAATAAATTCAAGTATTCTGAAAACTTAAGCAGATGGGATGGTTTTTGAGTCTGTTTAACCTCAGCGTTCAGTGCCTTAATACCCATCTAAGTCGTGTTTTTGCATGTGTTTGTACAAGTTTATATACAGTATGTGCAATATAAATCAAGTCCTCTGGGAATGTTGCACAAATATCATTTTTATCATTCTGTGTCTCTTTTATCAGTGCCCTGCTCGTATTTCACTCAGCAACAACCTATGTCATTTTTATTGTCTGACTAAATGGTTTTGTCATATTTACCATTCAAAAGATCCCTCATCTCTTCTCAGTTATATCTATATTTTAAATACACATTTTTCTATTACATTTGTTATTATCTGTTATAATAACAATTTGAGTGAAAAATAAACAATATTCTCTTAATTTTTTGTGTTTTAAGCGGTCAAGCTGACATGGATTTCTTAAGTTGATTACATATTTCCCAGCATAATTTAAGAGCACTCCGAAGACCCAGTTGTGTTTCCAACAAGGAAATTTGACCTTTAGTACAAAGAAATTATTTACACTCTTTTAAAAAGGTGCTTCACAATGCCGTAGATTAGAAGAACCATTTCTGGCTAAATGGTTCCATAAAGAAGGCCTCTTAAGAGCTTTCTGTTTCAAAGAGAGTTATTTGTAGTGGGGGAAAAAGTCATTTACGTTATTTTAAACTGTTCAAATTCCTTGATCTTTTAAGGTTAAAACTGAAACTTTTCTTGTGGTCCCCACTATATAGGCTACTGTAAACATAATAGAGGAGCAGTGCAGTTTTAAAATCGAGGACACAAAGGAGGGAATATTGAAAGTTGGTTGCAAGACACAGAATCATCAAATTTTCTATACCGTAAATATATATCAATAATGCAATTATCATTAGTAATACTGTATGTGTTACTAATAAATTCCTTTGGATAACTTTAAAGGCGATTTTCTGAATATTTTGATTATTTGGACCCTCAGATTCCAGATTTTCAAATAGTTGTCTCAGACCAATATTATCCTATAACAAACCATACATCGATGAAAAGCTTTTTTTACTTTTTAGGTGATGTATAAATCACAATTTCATTAAATTGACACTTATGACTGGTTTTGTGGTCCAGGGTCACATTTGAATGTCTTTCACTGCAAACCACTCTAAGAAAGAACAAAAATCTTCACTTCTTAAAAGTTTCTAGTCACTCTTCACTGTCCTTTCTGATTAAGAGTAAAAGGATAAAAAAATCAGTTAATTTCCTAAAATATTCAGAAAACGGCTTCTGCTAACAAACCAGTATTTCTGAACGGCCTGAGGTCGGAATTAAGCAAATTTGTAGTCATAGATAAACATAAAACTACATGCTGAGAGCATTCGGTCAATATCATTTTTGACGGAGGTGGTGTTTAGTGGCTTTTGCAATTGAGCTTCATATTGCTCATTGTTAGTTATTAGCTTATGTATTAACAAATGTTAACAAAATACAACCTTATCAAGTTTTACCACTTGATCTCAAATGATACAATTATTAATATCAATGGCGGCCGGTGACTTCTTTTTTCGAGGGTCGATTCAAAATTCATCACAACATGTATGTAGCTCATCACGTGTGTGGTTCGTAATTTCAAAATATGTGTTCTGTGCATCAAGTGATCCTATGTGCATCACGTGTCTTGTCAAAATAAGTGCCTGCTGCAGACGAGTCTAAAGGGTTTTTGATAAAAGAGACGCTCTCGTTTGACTGATACTCGCATAATCTCATGGGGAATCAGAGTTTACTGTTAAGGGAGCATCTTGCGTGTATTTTGTGAATGTGAGCGTCTCTTTTATCATAAATGGTTTTGACGCATGTGCAGCAGGCACTTATTTTGACAAAACACGTGATGCACATGGTTCACATGACGCAACAAACACATATTCGCAAGCAACACACTCCGAACACTTATTTTGAATTTGCGCCTCTCGAATGAGCAGCCACGAGCCGCCACTGATTAATATCAATCTGGAAGTGTTACTCAAAAGATTTAGATTACCACAATTGCCTGTTTGCTGTCATAAATGTGTAAAACATTATAGCTACAGCTACCTAGATTAAGTTTGTAACATTGATGGGCACCAACATATAAATTCAGTTTCTGAGCATGCTATCAGCATGCTTTTTGTACATATTTGTTGTAAATAAGCAAGCAATTTATGCAAAACACAAATCTCATAAATCCCCCAAATCTCCTACACTGTAAAAAACATATTGTGAAATTCACAGTAATTAACTGGCAGCAATTGACAAGTAACTTACTTTAGAAAAAGCACAGTAAGTTACTTGTCAATTGCTGCCAGTTAAATACTGTGATTTTTTTCTATAGTAAGTTACTTGTCAATTGCTGCCAGTTAACTACTGTGTTTTTTTTCTATAGTAAGTTACTTGTCAATTGCTGCCAGTTAAATACTGTGTTTTTTTTTCTATAGTAAGTTACTTGTCAATTGCTGCCAGTTAAATACTGTGATTTTTTTCATACAGTAAGTTACTTGTCAATGGCTGCCAGTTAACTACTGTGATTATGCCGTACTGTAAGTTACTTGTCAATGGCTGCCAGTTAACTACTGTGATTTTTCCGTACAGTAAGTTACTTGTCAATGGCTGCCAGTTAAATACTGTGATTTCTTTTCCACAGTAAGTTACTTGTCAATGGCTGCCAGTTAACTACTGTGATTTCTTTTCTACAGTTAATTACTATTGTCAATGGCTGCCAGGTAACTACTGTGATTTTGTTCCACAGTAATTTACTGGCAGTCATTGACAAGTAACTAAGCAGAGATTATATATTTTTAATATATAGTTCATTGTGGTTTTCCCTACAGCATTTGATTGGTTAGTTATTTTCTGTAAACATTCATCAATGTTAAAATAAAGTTGTAATGGTCAGCCTTAAAGGTTGAGTTACAATTATTTAAAAACTCAAGACTGTTAAAAGAAGGAAATACAAAAAACAAATCTAAAACAATATAAAAGTCCAAGCGTGTTAAAAGTCCAAATGTGCAAAGTTTCCACCGTGTATATAAAATCCAAGAAAGTGATATCCAAAGTCCATAAAACGTAACTGGACAGGTAAGCCCAATACACAAACTCCACACACCAGCAACCGCTTGTTTTAGCTATAGCGTCAGCTAACCATGTGCTCCTGCTCCTTCCTTTTATACAAAGTTCCATGTCATGTGACCCCTCACATGACAGGCAGACGAGGCAAAATAAAAGACATACACACATAAAATAGCAAAAGGATAAATTGGCTAAGAAAACATGTAAAACTAATTTAAACTCAAATATACATAAGTCACAATATAATGAGTGGTAAAACATGTATCTTGTTTGATCACGTCACAACGTTAATGATCTAATTTATATATGCTAAATTACAAAACAATACAATAAGTTTTCTGATTTGAGGGAAAATGCTACTGTTTCACAGATATGTACTAAATATATATATTTTTTTTACAGTCAAATACATTCAATAAATGCATGCTAACATTTGTAAAATAACATTTTAATTTGCATGAAAAAGTATGAATTCCCAAGAAATGCATCCTAAAACATCTTAAACTTTTGTTACAATCTAAAAATAACTAAATATAATTCAGTTTTGTAGATATACAGGACAATCTGTAAATAAAACAAAATAATTAATTATCAATCAAAAGTACACTGCAAGTAAACTGTAAGTATCCTCCAATTCTTATTAATCACAATATTACTGTGAAGTATAATAACTGAAATGCAAAACAAGTTTATGTCTACAATATTTTCACTCCAAAATAAATAGTTCTAGTGCACAACACAACCATTGATTCTAAAAATGAGTCTAAATTCAGAATCCCAATTTTACAGTGTATAAGTAACATTAAAACATGCCCAAAAAGGTCAGTGAAACCATACCACAACAGACAATGTTAAGAGACTGAAAAGCTATTTTCATTTAAATTGCTAGTAATCTACTGAATCCTACAGTATGAATAAACACATTTACAAGATTTACTAAAAGTTAGAATTTATGTTTTAATTCTATTCAACATGCTTAATCACATTATTGTTTAATTTACATTAAACGTGCCTGTATTGACATTTAAGTACGAAATAATATCAGCTTTGAGTGGACTAGTTATCAGATGTTTAAGTGAATCACCAAAACATGACTCCAAACAATGGATCTTTTCCTATAGATTATGTATCATATATGTGAACAAAGTTATTTATTACGTTATTTATACACACTTCACTTTGATGAAAAAAAATTTGGTGCAATTTTATTTTCTGTGTGCAGGTTAAGCCACTGGTAAAACTCTAATGGGCATGACTGCTCTCCATTCAGAGGGTTTATGTGTTTTCATGTCTCACCAGCATATGGCCAGTAAGATGATTTCAGTTTAATACTGTTTAAAGTATCTATTAGCCTACCATGTGTATTTTCTCTAAAATTAAATATTTAAGATTGTTTTTCATAAATTAAGGACATAAACACTTATGTTAGGTTTGTACAAGAAAAATATTTTCTTACATAATATCGCCAACAACACTCTTAGGTGGCTAAACAGATCCTATCTAAGCCATCATCTGTGTCCATATTCCAGTTTATTGTTAAAACAAGCTTTTGAAAGGCAGATTAACAAACAGCTACAATCAACACTATTAAACCGTACTTGTGTGTGGCACTTAAACAGACATACTGGGTGCATCCCAATTCAGGGGCTGTGACCTTCCAAGGCCGTATCTGAAGGCAAATGACATCACCGGGCCATGACGAAGGCTGTCACAATTCGAAGGCTCCTTCATATAAAAGCCTCTTAGTGTGGCCTTTTCCCCCCTGAAACCGAGTTAGGGCTGTAACGATATATAGCTTGTCCTATTAAAAAGACCTGCCTGATTATGCATCGCGGCATCGCGATTCAGTGTTTCATGCGCAGCTTGTGTGTGTACTTTGGCGTTTTGGTCAGTAAGAAGTCCTTATCAATCTAAAATCATTATGAGTCGGAGTCGTTTATAATGTGCATTTTAAAAAGCAACGCTCGTTAAACAAAATCATTCAAAATATTCTTTATTATCATGAAAATACCTGAAACTATTTGAAGAACAGCAATATAAATATTCCTGTAGACATTTTCTGGAATAGCATTTGCAATGCTAGCCTACTTCTTCTGTGGCACAAAGGGAGTTTCTGCACGAGAGCGCCCCCTGGCATTTGGATGTGGCGGCATTACACCGTAATTCATGCAAATTCTTTATTGAGAAAACGCGCATTTGCACGATAAATCTTTACAGCCCTACCGAGGATCCATAAATGTATCCTTTAGAGCAGTGGTTCTCAAACTGGGGGCCGGGGCCCCCAGGGGGGCCGCGAGATGGTGCCAGGGGGGCCCCAGTTTTATGACAATTCATAAAATACAATAATTTATCATGAAATATGTGTAATTAAACTTAAAAAAAAATAAGTATACTAACCAACAGCACTACTTTGTATAATTCAATATGTTTTGTTTAATTAAAATTGAGTTTTAGAACAGTTTTTTGCCATAAATTTTCTTTGGAGGGGCCGCGAAGGAATGTGCCGTACACAAGGGGGGCCACACGCTGAAAAAGTTTGAGAACCACTGCTTTACAGCCTTGGCTATCCCAAAATTTAATATGAAGTCTGGGTATTTTGAAATAAACATTCAAAACTGTAGTTAAATAAAAGTGCATATTTTGCTAATTAAAGGTCCTTGTGTCTGTTTTACTATTATAAATGATGTTTTAGTGATGTAAATTAATATTATTGCTGCAATGTTGTGTGTTGCGTTTTGCATTTGTATACTTCTAAGGTTGGTGAATTTTACATACTGTTGGATAGTTTAATCTGCATCAATGTGTTATATTTTCTAAAGTAAAATAAAAAAATCTGCCACCATATTTATTTTTAAAAATCTGATAGGTCTCAGCTTTTGTGTCCCAGTGACAAGCGTAGTTGGCGGGAAAAGCAAGCGATGCCCCCGTAGGCTAGACTGTCTCATTTCATTTCACTTCGTGGTGTTTAGAGGCTGCTGCCTTCAAATATTTAGCCTTGCCTTCAAAGTCTGCGGCCTTGAAAGGATCCAGACCCTGAATTGGGATGCACCCTCAGTTTGTTCAAACTTAACCAGTGCTCACACAGCAGTCATTGGCCAGTTTACTGAATGACAGTCATATTAACCAATTATACTCAAAACAACATGACGAGTCAGCCAATACAATTATGTAACACTTTATTTCGATAGTCCACTTTAGAGATTTTACTAATTATAAGTAACTTTGCAACTACTTATCCTACCAATCTTTACAGTATTAGTAGACTCTCTGCTTAATATCTATTCACACTTTATTGTGATGATCCCTCAACAGACATTCAACTGACTATAAGTATCTTTGCAGGTGCATGTCAACTTATTTCACTAACCCTAACAGTCTACTAACACTCTAGGGACAGTTAGACAGTTAGTTGAAATATAGTTGCAAATTAGTGAAAGTTGGTTGACATAGTTGAAAAGTTATTTATAGTTGTATAAGTATTAAGTGTAACCTACAATTTATTTCAGTGTGGTAACATATTAAATGGAATGTTGTGTGTACCATATTGTAGACAAAACAATAATCATAGTGAACTTTCTCCTTTAAAGAAATAAAATAAATCTAATTTGTCATTACTAGCATAACACTTAAAATAATACAAAATCAAATATACTTTAAAATGTTTTCCCAACAAAGATTATTGAAGAAATTATTTTCTTCAATTAATTTTGTGTATCCTGAATAAGATTAGACATCAGCATGTTGCTAACAAAAATTGTTGTTGACTGGACTTAAATACATTTATGAGTTGCAGAATGTAAAATGTGCTGTAACACATCATGAATTTTGATTTCTCAGAGTTTTTTTTAAATAAAAGTCAATCGGGTTTAAATGTCAGGAGTTCCTGTCGGGATGAAAGTAACACTTGTTACTCTTCTCCCACTGCCAATACGGTTGCATTATGTTGAAAATGTATATTTTTTTTATTTGATTTAATTTTATTGTGTTCAAACTGTTAAAATTTTTTGTTTTTTCAACAATTCAAGTTTGTACTGTCAGGTTGCTTTAGAAACATTTGATGAAACCAAAATTTAACCGAAAATACATATAAACAAGATCATAGTCATGTTTATTTACTAAAACAAGTGTAACACAAAAATCTATCTTGTTCTGTTCTGTTACTTTTGAGCCACCTGTGTGTTACTTTCGTCCCTGCTGACAGAGTCTAAGGCCATTTTGTTTCCAAAATTTCACCTGGAATTCATAGTCCACACTTGAGTTACTGATCACAGCAAAAATATATCTGTCTAAAACATTATTTTTTTAAAATTAAGTTTTTCTGGAAAATGGTACTTTCGCCCCTGCTCACCCCTACTGTGAGTCTCTACAGTAGAATGTTGGTTACTGTGAGTCTCTACAGTACATTGCTGGTTACTGTGAATCTTTGCAGGATATTTTATTCACTGTGACTTTCTACAGCACATACCTTTTTACTGTGATTTTTACAGTTTTAAAACACTACTGTGATTTCACACTGAATGCACTGTAATCCACTGTGAACTTTATTACAGTTATTTGCTGTGCATAAACACAGTTAATTACTGTAGATTTCACAAGCATTTTTTACAGTGTAATAATCTTTTAAATCTTATCTACTTAGTGCTAAAGTTGCATCTTCTAAAAGTATTTTGAATGATTACAACTTGAAGACCCTGTTTTACGTACATATTCATGAAAAAAGAGTCACCAAAGTCTCTCCAGTATATGTATATAAGTATATAAGTACAATATAATAATAATAATAATAATAATAATAATTCATTACATTTATATACTGTCAAAAAAAAGGTACGGGCAGCACCAGTATCCTAATATGTACCATTTAGGTACAAATATTTATCTTTGAACTACCAATATGTACCTTTGAAGTACTAATATGCACTTTTTGGTTACAAAGGTGTACCTTTTTGAAAGGGTACTGTCCCAGTGACAACGTGTGTACCTTTATTTCTGAGAGTGTAGCGCTTTTCTGCAGCACTCAAAGCGCTTTACATATGAAAGCACCACCAATGTGCAGCATCCACCTGCATATGTATGTATGCATGTCTGCGTGTGGGTAAAATAGAAAGAGAGCACTTTGAACACTTTGGACCACACTCAAATTGAAGCACTCTGCATGATCGCTTCATTTATTCATGCTTATTTAATGTCAGGTTATAGGGTTACACACTAATTTTCTGTCATTGTCTGTGGACCCCCTTAAGGAACCACATGTATCAAACTAGTTTTGCAGCTGTTTATTATTTAGCTTCAACAGCCACTCCTTTGATTGCTCAGATGTGACGTATATTGTATACTATAGAGTTCTTCTCTGTCAACAGTCGCTTTCTCAGAACTCTGTGCGCTTTCCAATCTCAAAAGACTGCTGGCGGTTAGCAGTAAATTATGTATTTCTAATGATAGATTTTAATCACTTCATAATTACTAATGGTGTCTTTTAGATGAATGGATTTATTTTCTTCATTTGGAAAATGGAAACATGATAGTTTATTCCTGTTGATTAATACATAAATGTTTACAGTACTTGCATTATTCTGACTCCCACAGTAAAAACAACCTGATACATGCGTGACTGAAGATGTTTACACAGTACTTATCTGTAACGAAACTCATTCTGACGTCTATACTAATATTAGCATTAGTGTAAACTCAGGAAGCATAGACATTTACATAAGTGTATCTGTATTAAAATCGCCTAATGATTCTTTAGTTTTGAAAACAGAATGTGACCCAGTCTGTGAAACGCAGGCTATGGTCTCATAAACTAATTACTCAATGAAATTTGCGGCATCAAAGTTTTATTTAAATTATTGATTTTAATCTTTAACATGACCTTATCAGTCAATATTAAATATATCAAGGTTATAACTGAACACTCTAAAAATGGCTAAATTATTTTTGACCCATAATGGGTAAATATTGGACAGAAAACGTGCTGGGTTAAAAATTGACCCAATGATGGGTTATTTTAACCCAAAAGCTGGGTTATTATACCCCATGATTGCATAAAAACAACCCATCATTGGGTCAATTTTTAACCCAGCACGCGTTCTGTCCAATATTTACCCATTATAGGTCAAAAATAACCAATTGATTTTTAGACTGAAGTTTCTTTACATTATGTAGGATGATTTTATGTAGAAAATCACAGAAAATGAGCTGGGTTTCACATACTGAGTCAAAGATATTGAATTAAATATGTGCATATATTTTCCATTTGATTTTATTATTTCCAAAAAAAATCCCACCTGTTCTGGGAAGACATAATCAGCTACATCCCATATCCTCTCCTCTCCACTGATATTTGTAAAGGCAAGTCCCTTCATTTTGGTCAATATTGAGCCAAAGGCAGTATCCACTGTCTGGTAGCCTTTCTCATACATGAACACCCACCTAGCAAAAACAAGAAGGTAATCTGTTAACTTTGTTGATCTGTTACAAATGTTTGTTCTGAAATGTAAAAGCCATAACGTTCTATTCATGAAAAAGTGCAGCACATACAGTACTGTCAACATCGAGCTTTTATCAATATGTGTTTTTGGTAATGGCATAGGCAGAAGTCAACATTATTATTTACTACTACTACTATTGTAGAAGTACTGGAAGCTATTTAATAAGGTTTGATCTACAATGTGCCTTCATTTTGAGTTGTTCAAGATGTGTCTACATAATTGAATGATGTTATCATTATATGACTTGCTTGAATAGCTCATATGTTTATCATTCACACCTGCACAACAGCTGGGAAATGCTCACAGGGCTACATATTATCGCTAATACATCAGCAAGCTACATTATTGTCTCATATATTAAGTAGAATTAAGCAATAAGACGTTGGCATCGTGCCCTCTAGCGAGATACGGCAAACGTTCCTCTTTCGTTTGAAACATGACTCTCAACCTTATCATCTAACACAGATATACTACTTTAGACAGACCAAACTGGCAAAAGAAATTGATTGATTTGATTAACTTCTGTTTCATTTAGCTACCATGCTAAACTTCAGTACTCCCTACTGAAAAATCCAGCTAAGACCAGCATAAGCTGGTGAGCTGGTTTTAGCTGGTCTCCAGCTTGGTTTTAGCTGGTTTTGCTGGTGTAGCAAGCTGGTCTAGCTGTGTTTTGGTCACTTTTTAAGCTGGTCTACCTGGACTTAGTTGGTCAGGCTGGAAGACCAGCTGGCCCACCAACATGACCAGCTTTGTCAGGCTGGGAGGACCAGCGTAAACCACCTTAAACCAGCTACCAGCTTATGCTGGTCTTAGCTGGATTTTTCAGTAGGGCTACCCCCATTCCAGATGACAGAACCTGCAAATGCACATCTGTGGAAAAGCCTTGTTCTTTATCTTTAAGATTCCCAAACAAATTCCATAATGGCCTCTTCGAAATTGTACTAGGGTCGTCTGCATTTCATTTACTAAGGGGTGGTCTGGAATAAGTTGCATCTGCTGGACGACTCTGATCGAGCGTGTGTTGATGTTTGCGAATAAACACCTGGGAGTTACAGTAAAAACTGATTCTGATGAAAAAGGAAAAAAGAGGCAGTGCAACTCCTATGGAAAGTATGAAAACTGACATTGTTACTGGAGTTCTTGATTCTGATTGGCCGTTGTGGCCTTACTCGGTCAAATATTTCTGAATTGTGACCGCTGTCCGTAGCAAAGCTGTAACTGACCATATATCAGAGCCATTTATTTTTCCCACTATGCTGTGGTTTTCAGCGTCAACCAATAAAACAGTTTCAACTTAAGTCAGCTATTCATTTATTTCATGTAATATATATGAAACTGTACAGTCAGCCTGCATTATCACAAAATAAATCTGGTCCAAATCATACAAAAACCTTTGCGTTATGAATCACTGTGATACAAGACATTACAAAATAACAACTTTACTAGTTCGCAACAGACTGCACATCACAGGTTTGAATTACTTCACAGGAAATGCCCAGTTTGCCTGAACTTGTTTCTAGTAATTGTTAACATCTGTCAAAGCTTGTTTTCCCATAGAGTAAGACAGCGTTATATTTTATCCCATGCTAGTTTCTGTCAAAAATGTATGCTTTTTAAAACATATCTGTATGTCTCATACCTCATACCACACATCAAGTGCATTGCGTGTGTATCTCTTACGCACATAATTCAGAACAGCTGCAGATGGCCAGCTACAGTATTAGGTCATGTCAGTTGTTGTCATATTATTAATCTTAAAAGCCATGGTCATATTATACGTCATATTAAACCAAATAAGTCAATATTGAAAGCATGTGGACATATATCCAAATAGAGCTTTCATAATAATTATACTTGCTAACTAGAAATTCACTCAGTTTTTTCATAAACATGACATGGGATGACTTGGTTTGGTATAGCGCCATATTAGTAGCAAACTCTGTAAAGAAATGCAGTACATGTCACAGCACTAATAAAGGATTATTGTGACAGTCTTAAGTCATTCCATTTACATAGTTGACATTTTTTCTGGTCTTGTTGAAACATGCACATGCAGTTACTTGCACACTATTTGTTTCTTCTCTTCTGTACTTTAACATTTTTTTAAGACAAAATGAAATCTCTTACCCTATGATGTAGGCTAGAACGCACATCTGGATGAATCTACACACAATTCCAACTCTTCTGTTCCTGACCAGAACCTGACGAGGAGTCTCGTATTCAAAGAAAAAGTTTGCGCAACAGCCCTGTATTCTGTCCTTCATTTTTTTACAGAAAGGATAAGGGTACAATAATATAACAAATCTGCTTTTGTCCCTCTTTCTTCACAGCGTTGTTGTAATAAGATGTTCTTGGTAGACACTGGTGATCTGTCTAAGAAGTGCTGATTGCTTCCTCTCTCTTGTTCTCCCCCCCTCTCTCTCTCTTTCTCTCTCTGTGTGTGTTTTTACCTCTAAACAAAACACATCTCAAAAGTTAACCTCCCATTTTGCATTATCTTCATCCATTAATTCTTGTGTGGCTGTGATACAAATTCATGTACAAACAGACAAACTTCTTATAGGTGGAGCAACAACGTAAGTGCAAATAAAGACTTAGTTTCAACCACATCATTCCCTTAGACATCCTTCTCTATCTCTCTCTCGCTCGTCCGCTCACTCTCTCTATCAACATTTTGATGCATTCTTCTGTCACTGCCTTCCTGAATGACTGGTGACGATAAAACCCAGAACTGTACTGTTTGTTCATCTTATGTATGTTTGCACATGCACATGCAGTATATAATGTAGTGTAAATGCATCATTTTCATGGAAATTGTAAATAAATTCAAGTCAGGCTCTTAATGCTACTTAATATTTGTAAATAATTAAAGTTAGAAGATGGAAAGGAATGTTTTGCTTCCAATTGCTGTTTTTTGTGGATTTATCTGAGGAATAAACCTAAACATTGCACTGTTCTGGAATGCAACCATGTAAACAGTGTTTATTCATTTTGGTAAACCTATTAATTACTTTTGTCTTCTGTGCTTTAACTTAATGCACAATGTAAAATTTTAAAACACTTTTCTTCAATGTAAAAAGATTTCGGGTTCCTAATGGATCGTTGTCCACCACCTAGATATCAAAACAAACACTAGAAATCAAACCAATTTGGATCTACTATATCCAGACAGTTTTGGATTATTGACCAACCAAAAATATGACTTGATTGACTAGTGATTTTGATTGATGTGTACAGTATCATCAATGTTGATAAAGACAACAAACTGATCGCATTTCAAAGATGACAGCTGACAAATATCCTCAAATAAATATGCTCCATGTCACTGCAGCATTGGTATATGGACTAGATCCTTTCCTGCGCTTCCCATGCAAATGACATCAACCTCACAGTTCACCTGTACATCAACCTGAACAGTGCTGGTTTGCCCAGTGTAAGTCCAATACAATAAAGTTTTAATTGATCTTATTTCTTCATTACTATGAATCGGAGTACCACACACAAGTCCAGCAAGTCATTTCTTGTTTTGTCTTTCATTTTCTCTTCCTGTGAAAAGTAACAGAGCCTTTAAATAAGAGATAACATCTGTCAGGAATTTGTGTGGGAAGCAGTTTGGATTAGCAGACAAAGAGTGAAGAAAACCAGGGTATATGTGTGAGACCATGTCTGTGAAATCCAGAGTAAAGTCTCATAATCAAATTCTGAGATATTGAGCATCAAAGTTTGATTTTAAACATTATTTTCACTATGATTTAAACTTTTGGCATGCCCTTACTCAGTCTACTTAAGCTATCAAGGTTATATTTAAACATAATGTTCTGTACATTACGTAGGATGATTTTATGTAGAAAACAGCAAATCTAAGAAATGACTTTAGGTAGGTTTTCACAGGCAGTGTCACATTTTGGAAAAAAGCACCCTTTTGTCCATCCACACATCATTTTCATATCAGTTTACAAGTTTAAACAAATTTTGAGCACTTTGAAAAATTAAATTTTTTGTAATTATTGGATATGTAGAACCTAGTGATGGGGACGAGACCGCCTATGCCGAGTCCAAGTCAAGACTGAGCCTTTGAAGGGTCAAGACCGAGTCGAGACCGAGTCCGTTGGTTTTCAAATACAGTCGAGTCTGATTCAAGACCGAGTCTTTGAGGAAGCAAGTCCTTTAGGAGTCCTTTAAAGACCGAGTCCTTTAGGAGTCGAGACCAAGACCATAAAAACATGTCAGTTAAACAGTTTTCATATTCATGATTTAATATCACCCCAGTTAATAATCAACAGTTAGGCCTACAGACTCAGCTAGATTGGGAATTGTTTAGAGGAGCAGTCTTAACGTCTTAATATGGACTTGCTTTTACTATCATTAAAAAAATCCCTACATCCCCACATGCATCATCTTCGGCCTATTTTTCTAGAGATAAATAAACGGCTCTGATGGCAGTATCTTTGCATTGCATCATGGGATGTCATGTTCAAATAATGCCCATCAACATTGCATTTTATTATTATTGTTATGTGTTGTGTGTTTTTAATTTATATGAACATTAAATCTCGGGGACATTAATCTAGGGGACTCGATCTGTAATTAAAAGTCCTTCTCCTTTTACTGTGGTCCGAGACCGAGTCAAGACCGAGTTTTTGAAGGAACAAGTCCGAGACGAGTCAGAGAAAGCAGAAATCGGTCTCGAGACTACATCACTAGTAAAACCCAAATGTTACTATTGAACACCATTATGCAGTTGGATTATAGCTGATACACAGTTGGATAAGTGTGCCAAATATTGCACAATTTCAGCACAGTTTAGACCAGTGGTTCCTTAAACCTTTTTGGCGTGCGGCCCCCTTGTGTACGGTGGCCCCCACTTGTGCCCTTCGTGGGCCCCCCCAAAAAAACGTAGACTATCACATAAAACATTGTAAAACAAAAATCTGAATCAAACAAACCTAATAAAATTTACAATGTAGTGCTGTTGGTAAGAAGCCTCTAAGGTTTAATGACACAGAATTTATGATAAATTAATATATTTTATAAAATGTCATAACACTGGGGCTCCCCTGACACAATCTCAGGGCCCCAGATGGCCACGCCCCCCAGTTTGAAAACCACTGGTTTAGACTTACCTGAGTAACTTCCTGAAGTGTTGAATACAAAATAGTTTTTCATTTGTTCTCAGTTTCCTTCGAAGATTTTTGGTTTACTTGGTAAGTAAAATGATGTCCAGTTTGACTGTGTTGCTTTACATTTCTTTAGGTAGTACAGCTTCTCAAAAATTATCTAATGAGAAAAATGTACTTCAAAAGCTTGACATTTTAGCATGATGTCATAATTAACTGCTGGTACACCTAGAGATGGCAGCACAGTCGAGTGCTTGGCCTGCTAGGCTGCTAGTACATACTGTAAACACACACGTGCTCTTTAGATACTATTAATGTGTTAACACTAGAGGACAGTGTTGCTCCGTAATGTTGTTAAGCGAGTCTATTTAAGGAGGAAGCTTAATCCTTAATTTTAAAAAACAATTTACTGTAAAATATCTGGACGTTAAAATCTGTCATGTTTGTCCACTTTTACTGGTTTTCAGATAAACTTTTAAATGAAGCTTAAACCGTGGAAAGTGACCTTAGTAGAATATATACGTAAAGTCCCCGACTCAACTTTTCTTTAACTAAACTGTCATTGGGTTACTTTAAAAGTATCAGTTACAGTATACAATGTGCAAGCAAGTTTTTCTTTTGAGTGTTAAACTTCTTTGCCGATTCCCAGGTTGTATGCTTCCCCTTTTGAAAAGTTTTTATTCCTTCTTTTGATATTGCCAGAGCTTTCAAACGATTTTTTGTTAATAAAACACAGATCGTTTTCCCCATCACTTTCATTTCAAGACGAGTTGTCAGTTTTTTACGCTCCTCCTCGGGATCTTATGATTGGTGTTTTGACACGTCAATCTTCATGTAGTCTGCTTCTCATTAGCGGAGGAGTGGTCGTAGTAGGCGGGGTTTACAACTGTCAGTCCTGCTGGAGTGAAACCTCACAGTTTCCAGCGCGAGTGGACAAGTAACGAGAATTAACTGTATCACGCGTTCGGATATAACAAAACATGAGCTAAGTACTACAGAATACAATTTAAACGTTACAAATGGGGAGCTAAAAGAAGAAAATGACGTGTATGCGTTACAGTATGTTACTATTTTCAGTTTTGGAGTTATTGTTGTTTGGATGCACAGCTGGTTTGTCTCGTGCCGCACACCGCGAGAGCGATGAGAGCGCGTCTCAAGGCTCGAGATTCCCGCGTGCTGCGCTGGATGAGCCACTGGACGCGACCACCATACCAAACCACTTACAGGAGGACGACCGGAACCCCAGGTTTACAACTTTCAACCCCAGGCTGACCGTCACGACCAGAGACTCCAGGACCAGTGGTAAATCTAACCAACTAGAATCCTTCTTGGTGACCGCAACGGCTGCGCCTCTGACCAAAACAATGGACCCAGTCAATGAAATATCAACATTATCCACCAAACTAAATATTACAGTAAATTCCACTTCTTTCACTCCAATAAGTCACAAAGAAACGTCAACGTTACCCGCATTGGATACAAACAGTTCATGGACAGTGAAAAGCACATTCACGCCTGTCCTGACCACTGAGACAGGTAGGTCCTTATGGACTTTTTTTCAGTCACATGGTCTAATGATGCTTTGTTAAACGTTTTAAACATTCATGTCTTATGTCCTGCACGTCACATGCACTGCTCCTCCATCAGATTCTTAAATGAGCTTGCAGCGGTTGGTTGCAAAGAGTCTACCTGTGTTGTGAAGCACAAGCTGTTCTCCATTAATTGCCTCTCTCTTCATTACATCATTCAGACTTCCTCACACTGTATCTCTATCATCTGAGGATGCTTTATGTTTCACAATCCCCTAACTCAAAAGTTTCATTTTTATATAATATGTATTTGTTATGACGACAAGCTGTGGCAGATAATCTTGTTTAGAGACACTCCTTTGTTTCAAATCCAAGGGTGTGTTAGTGTGTTTGTAGCATTGATAATGGTTTGCACAGAAGTTTTCATCAAAACATATCAGTTGATACAAATGTTGATGTATCCATGGGCTTATTAGTAAAACTGACAGATCAGGCCATGGGCACAAGAATGACCTTCTTAATCACATTATTGTGATAAATTATCATCTGACTGCCAAAAGGTGAAACAATCATAACCCCCCCCCCCCCAATCCTTCCACTCATTTGTCTTGATGCCAAGCTGGCATCAGGAAAAAATGTTTCATTAAGGTCATAATTAGGTGTGTCAGTCACCTTCGTGTCTGCTATATGATTTAAACGTTTACCTGTCTGGTTCATATGCACTAATTTGATCAGCTTCTTATGCATTAGTCAAGCATACAGTTACATTGTTTTACCCTGGAGTTGAAAATGTGTGACTGCTATTGTAAGACTGAATGTGATATGCAATCCATCTGAAGTTCATTGGAAGTGACTGGACTGCAGGGAGGAGACAGGTGTTTAGTATTACTGTAAAAAATCCAATTGTATGTAACAGCCCGAAGGTAAACGTCTCTGTTTCCGTTTGGAATCTGTTCCCGTTGTTACACTCTCTGTTGTTTACTTACAGTGTGTCAGAAAGAAACAACACGTACATTGCATACACCCACATATCCAATATCCTAAATATGTAAAAAAAAATTGTCATCCTAACCTTTGTGTGTGGACATTCACCAAGACTAATTTTTGTGGGGTGAAGGTTTGAGAGGCTAAAAACCTATGACCTCATCGTTTCTAGGACAAGAAAATAATGTCACCTTTGACGCAAATGTGAGTGACCTCAGAAAGCTTAACTAAAAATCATGAGCAGAACAACACTTGGGATCTGCTCAAGTTATTGTAATGTTAATGCTTACTTGATTGCATAACCTCTATTGGAGATTGTTCTGGCAGCTGCTGCTTTTGATATGAATCAAGAGTGTTTTTGTATATTTAATATTTAACAGTAGTTTTAGGAATATAAGCCACCTGTCAGCACATGGTTTTAGGCTCTAATAACAGCTAGACTTTTAAATGATAGCTAAAATTTAAACGATCAGGTTTGTTAAGATTTTTAGTTTTTGGAAAGGAACACTGTGCATGTTATTGTATGTTAAGAGCTCACAGAACATGGCAAGTATAGCTTCAGTTATAAATAATGTCACACACAGTATATTCCAGTTATAGAGTTTAACCTAAAAAACACAATTGGGTTAAAAAAAAACACATATGGCCTACTTCTTAGGAGGCACAGGTGCAATACAATTATGTTAAAGTTATTGCGGAGGATTTTCTTTTTCCGGGTGGATCATCAAGACTTTTGGTCCTCCTAGTTGTCAATCAGGAGTGTTGCGCAATTGCATTTTTTAAAAAAGTGGAGAAGGCGGTTTTTTTTTCTAAAATTCGAGAAAATCCTCCGCAATACCTTTAATATAATTTCTTGTTCTACACCTTTTTATGTCAACCACCTATAATTGAAGTTAATAAAAGAATATACCTTGCAACAGAATTCAGGATCAAGGTATGCTTATAAAATTGACACCTGTATTGTATTATATTAATTAGACCTCTCCTTACACCCGGGATACCTTATTATCCTATTGTGTGACATGATTTGTTTAAACTTGGGTATGACAAGCATATAGACTGTACATTGGCGCATCATCATTAGCATGCACTAGTGGTAAACAAATACCGGTATGCAGGTCGTAGAAGCAGACATACTGTACAGTGATCATGTTGAATTTCTATCACTGTCGGAAAACTATCGTAGGCTATCTTTGGTCTCAAGACCGGGAAAAAGGCCGTCCTTGAACCTCTCTCTCTCTGTATGACATTGAGCCACCGATTAAGAGCCACGATCACAGAAATCACCACGATTGTTTCCCAATGGGAATCTTTCATCTGGAAAAGCCAAAAAATTGTGCATTGTATCCTGTGCTTTAGAACAGAGAGCAGGATTAACTAGTTGATCATACTGTACATAAAAATGTCAATATTTTAGAATAATTAATTTGGCATGTTTTGACTGCCTTACGCTCTTAGAAAGGATGTGTTAATTTTTTTACACATCTTTGTGCGTTAAGCTATTAACACATTATGTGTAATTTTGTGTAAAATATAACACAAGTTGTGTTAAAAGTAACACAAAATGTGTTGTTTCAATAATAACTAAGTGATGGGTGGATTCTGGGATAGCGCATTTAGTGTGTTGTCCCAGAATCAACACTAATGTGTTGTTTTTAACACATTCTTTCTAAGAGTGTAGGGGCCGATCACACCAAATGTTTTTATGGCAATTGCAAGTGCCTTTTTTGAATGATTTTCTATGGGCAGTGAGCGTAATGTGCACTGTTTATGTGCGCGGAACGGCTTGCGTCTTTTTGCCGCCTGCCGCAGCATGCATTTTTGAAGGACCATTGACAGCGGAAAATCGGCCAACGTCATTTGCGTCTTTTCAATATCCAATGAAATGAGAGGAGAGGCGGGCCTTTCGTAGTAGTACGGAAGTTTTCAGTTGTTTGAACCAGACTGGAGTCACTCACTCTCTCAAACAAGGTCAGAGCATGCGTCCTTTTTTTTAAAGGTTTGCTAATATGACATTTAACAGCAAAAGAGCACTCATGCTTCAACAGAAAAGCTGCATCGGTGGTTGCCTAGCAATATAAAAAAGCCGCAGCACACTGCACTTTTTTTAAAGTGACTAAAAAAAGGCAGTGCGGCGCGCTTTGCGTTCCACCCCTTAAAGGAATAGTCTACTCATTTTCAATATTAAAATATGTTATTACCTTAACTAAGAATTGTTGATACATCCCTCTATCATCTTTGTGCATGCACGTAAGCGCTGGAGCGCGCTGCGACGCTTCGATAACATTTAGCTTAGCCCCATTCATTCAATGGTACCATTTAGAGATAAAGTTAGAAGTGACCAAACACATCAACGTTTTTCCTATTTAAGACGAGTAGTTATACGAGCAAGTTTGGTGGTACAAAATAAAACGTATCGCTTTTCTAAGCGGATTTAAAAGAGGAGCTAGATTTTATGGCGTAATAGCACTTTTGGGAGTACTTCGACTCGGCGCAGTAACACCCTCCCTCTCCCATTATGAGAGGGAGAAGGGGAGCGGACTTTTCAGGCGAGTCGAAGTACTCCCAAAAGTGCTATTACGCCATAAAATATAGTTCCTCTTTTAAATCCGCTTAGAAAAGCGCTATGTTTTATTTTGTACCACCAAACTTGCTCGTATAACTACTCGTCTTAAATAGGAAAAACGTTGATGTGTTTGGTCACTTCTAACTTTATCTCTAAATGGTACCATTGAATGAATGGGGCTAAGCTAAATGCTATCGAAGCGTTGCAGCGCGCTCCAGCGCTTACGTGCACGCACAAAGATGATAGAGGGATGTATCAACAATTCTTAGTTAAAGGCGGAGTCCACGATGTTTGAAAGCCAATGTTGATATTTGAAATCACCCAAACAAACACGCCCCTACCCCAATAGAATCTGGACCTTCTGTTGATAGACCCGCCCCACACGCAACCCGGCATTTGATTTGATTTGATTGGCTATAAGTGTGTTTTGGTAGTCGGCCCGTCTCCTTTTCCAAAGCGTTTTTCAAACATCGTGGACTCCGCCTTTAAGGTAATAACATATTTTAATATTGAAAATGAGTAGACTATTCCTTTAAGGTGCATAATGTTTGTCAGTTATTGTGATGGAGAGAAAATAGTTCTTATGCAATGTGTTTTTATGTACAGCTCATCTTAAACCTCTTTCACACAGCTCACTGATCCCTAAAAAAAGCAGGAACAATGTTGCAAGGGTCAGGGCTGAACGATTATGACAAAAATCATAATTGTCAATTATTCACTTTGATTATTATTGCCGATTAATAGATTTTACATTGAAGTTTTAAATGTTTTATTACTTTTTGTGAAGCAGCTGCATAGTAAATTCTAAACATCCAAAACGAAAGAATATAATGTAAATCACGAATAATTATGGAGGTTATGTTGTTAATAAAAAATCCAAAGCGAATGGTTAAAGGACACGTCATCTTGTCAATATTATCTGTGTTCACAACTGTATTTTGTGCCAAAACATACTGCCAAAACTCACAGAAATGAGCACAAATGTACAACTGTAAATTAGGTTTTTCTGATTAATTATACAGCCCTACAACAAGTTATCCTCGTTCAGCTCTTTGACACAGGTTTTAAATGCAGATCAACAACACAGTAATATTGAAAAATGTCTTCAAACTGGAATAAGGCAGAGATCAGGGAACTCCTTACTATTCACGCTGTAGATGAGATAATTCGCCAGTATAATCAAAAAAGCATGTGTCATTCATTAGTTTATGATCTAATCAGAAAAAATGCACACGGGTGGGTTCTTGATAAAAAATTGCAGATAATAAGCAAACTTTAGGTCAGGTGTACGTTAGTCCTGTAGTGCTGATGTCCTGCAGAGTTTAGCTTCAGCTCTAATCAAGCACACCTGAAGAAGCTAATCAAGGTCTACAGAGTCACCTACAGTAAAAACTACAGGTAGAGGTTTTATCAGGGTTGAAGCTAAAATCTGCAGGACATTGCATCGGCACTACAGGACCAACGTTGCCTATACCTGCTTTAGATGCTGCGGAAAAAATCTGCCGAGTGCACGATTACAAATACAATACACGTCACATGTCTTTACTGGATCTTTATGTGATGTGTGTGTGAACGCATGCACAGATTCTAGAAAATCATTGAAATTATAAATTGTCATTGAGTGAAAAGACAGTTGACGGTTGTCTGTTACCCAGTAAAAAAACAACAACATTTGGTCTCGTTTTCGTCTACCACAGTGGTCATTTCTAAAGCAGGACACATTTCGAAAAGTTTGCTTTTGCGTCTTCTTTTTCTGTTTGTGCAAAACTGAAACTCTGTTTTGGGCCTACTAAAATACTCTTAAGAAAAGGGTAGTGAAAGTCATTTTAGAAATGCCCACCACTGCAGGACACACAGAAACTCATATGATGGATATTTCTCAGCTTGCGCTGTACTCAGCAGATTCATGAACTGGGTTTAAAGTGACATGAACTCAAACTGATTCCTACTGTATAAAGATAATAAACCTTCAGAGGTTTTGACTTTGTTACTGTCCTTGATAAAGCTTGTTTAGTTGTTTGTACTTGTAAGACCTTTTATAAGTCCAGTATTTGTTGCATTTAAAAGACACAATTGTTTTGTGGTCTGAGCTTTACTTTTACATTGACATCATTCCCTGAACAAAACTGACAGGTTGGGTTCGGATGTTTGATCATTTATTAAGTCTATTGACTTGAATCTTCAAACAGTTTGTTTGAAGTCACACGGGACAAACTGATGCTATCCAACAGGAATTGCTGAAATGAA
Source organism: Misgurnus anguillicaudatus (assembly GCF_027580225.2). Lineage (NCBI taxonomy): Eukaryota > Metazoa > Chordata > Actinopteri > Cypriniformes > Cobitidae > Misgurnus > Misgurnus anguillicaudatus. Next base: position 32,770,169 of record NC_073358.2, on the reverse strand, counting down.
CTGCTTGCAAAAAAATTCAGATATGCAAATGAGCTAAAGGAGCAATTCATTTTCATTTTCGAATGTGCTGTGTAGCAAGTAATGATTCCACTTTGTGTCTTCCCATCTGGGAGTATTATAAAGAGTTGCATTGCTGTTGCTTAGACTGCCATTTTAAATAGAGCGCTAAGCCTAAAAACACCTTTTATCAACTTTTGTGAAGACTAGACATGTCTAGAGTCAGCACGGATTTATTTTGCTGAGTGATTATAAACTTTTAGAAAGGACAATGTTCAATGCAGGGATGCTGGTCCTTGCATAAATTTGTTAGCCACACTTACATTATCTTCCCATTTAAAGGGGTCATATTATGAGATTTTTTTAAAGATGTAAAATAAATCTTTGGTGTCCTCAATGTGACACAGGGAATAAGGGTGTCACGATTTCGATTTTAAATCAAAATCAATCGAAATTAAGTCACAACCTCGAACTTCGAATTAAAAAATGGGATCGTCGATGCTGCCACGCCCCCATGTCACGTCCGGTCTGCTTGTCAAGCGGGGGAAAATAACCTCTCAGAAGTGTCTTTAAAAACATCCATCCAGCGGAACGTGATTAATATTTTAAAAACGAGAGATGTATTGCTACAACTCCTTGAAATGCATATCATAAACAGGATTACTACCTAGTGATCTGCCTTCGGACAGAGCGCAGCTCTCTGCACATGCACGAGAGAGCCGCCAAGATGCAGCGGGTTATATTTTAAACAAAGGGTATAGTTTGCCTCAGCTCGCATGAAACGCATAAAACTGAACAAAAACGTAAGGATTATTACTTTAGTTTATGTTTAGACTTTGGACAGATGCGAGAGCGCATGCACGTGAGACAGAGAAAAGCGCAGCTGCTTGACGCACCGGTTTTATTTCAGATAATAGGAGTCCAAGACGCGCACATTAAGTCTATCTGCGTGCAAGAAGGAATTCTCTTTCTCGCTCTCTCGCGTAAAGTAAAGCCCACAAACCCCCATGCGAGGAAAAGCGCGCGATGTGCATGTTAATGTGAAACTATAATAATAATAATAATACAAAATAATAAAGGCATATCATTTTTTGTCTTAAAAAAATTCATTTAAAAATCGAGAATCGAATTGAATCGTGACATCAGAATCGAAAATGTAATCGAATTCGAGGATTTGGAGAATTGTGACACCCCTAGCGGGGAAAGAGTTAATTATTTTTAACCCCTTCAGACCTGATTTATCAGGTGTTTAATCAGTGTGCCTCATTTTGATTGGTTGATCAGCATTTTAATAGTTTGAACCACAAAACATGTGATGTCCATTCCAGTGGACGGAGGGTCTGACGAGGTTAAACAATATCAAGGTTTAATTAATTCTGATGAATAAAATTTTCCTTACAATCTGTGTATCCGATTGCTTAAATATTCCTCATTAGGACCGGTTGACTGATTTTATTGCCTCTGATTGCCGATTGCAGTCATGCTATTAAAAGAAATAGCTGTAATTGGCAATGCTAAAAACCCATTGTAAGATACTTGATAACAAACGCAATGTTACCTAAATGGAATGCTGTAATCGACGCTTTTCAATGAAAGAGAATCACAGAAGCTATAATCATAATCTTGGTTATTTATTTTCTGTGGCATTCAGCCAATTGTTATTCCTTTTAAATGCAAACAACGTGCCAGCTTCTGCCAAACCCCTAAATTTATATTACATTATGCTTAAAAGTATTAGATCTGAGTTTATCTGACAGCAGCCGCTACTAAACAACATAAAATATACATCTCATAGTCATACTGTCCAACATAGTATATTCATTCATTTATTCTATTCAGTACTACCAGTAAAATCTCTTTGTCTTACTGCAGCACAAGTGCTTTGATAAAGTGCGTCACTCCTATGAAATATCAGTGTTGGACAGAGATCTGCTTAATGTAAATGCTAAACTCAGTGTGCATTTACAAAGCATTCACAGTTTTAGTGCTGTTTGTGATGGCTGATACCACACCAGGTTCACATGCATTACAAAGCCATGACTTTTACAGCAGGTTTAGAATCCGCTAAGTGCGTCTGAAATGTTTTCTTGTAAATAGGCATTTTTAATCAGATTCTTAAAGGCGCCATGAAACGGAAGTAGCGATTGTCTTATTTTCCCCATGGTGACGCAAATCTGAGTGAAACCGACTTCTGAAATGAAATAAGGCAGGGCTTTGAAGTTGGGTCGTGTTGCTAATAGGCTTTATGCCCAGCTGCACTACTTCCTGAACTTCAGCCAGCTCCTTGTTTCCTGTCTGCCATTATTGGACAAACTGATTAATCCAGGTGTGTCTGATTATTGTTGTTGTGACTACTGAGGTCAGGCACACCTGGATTAATCAGTTTGTCCAATAATGGCAGACAGGAAACAAGGAGCTGGCTAAAGTTCAGGAAGTAGTGCAGCTGGGCATAAAGCCTATTGCTAATCATTGTGATCTTTTCCCGGACCCCGCCCACCTGCCGTACCATATGACCGGAAGTAAAGAGAGATGGTTTTAATGAGGGGAGAAGAAAAAATCTTGCATCTTTTGCATCTGTGCTCCTTATAGGCCTAATGTATATTATTTTACTTTTTTTTTACGAAAGCAATGTGGCTGATTTGCTGACATGAGGATTGTAGGCTTAAGTTTCACTTTTTTATTTGTTACATCTGTTTCCCCCGCTGGAGCTACAGTACTGCTAAGATGTGGATCTGACACCTTATGTTACTGTTAAAATAAGATGCTGCCGCACACCAGAGGCCGATGGCGGTATTTAAAAACAAATAAATTTATCAGCAATTCATCGGTTGATCACTACTACAGTATTTTAGCCAACACTTTTATCCAGAGCAACAACTTGATGGTTTGTGCCTTCCTCAAAGACATCATATTGTAGTTCATGAATTGCCACTTGTGTACCTGCAGTGCTTTTGGTTCAGAGGTACACTATGCCATTTTTTTTCCATTAATTTAATTTTCTGTTATCTCACCTAATGTGTGACAATATGACATTGTTCATGTTTTTTGCATTTTTGTTGGAAGCCGAGAACAGTGTCTCTGGCATGTGAGTGGCAAAGCAGGGTGACAGTGGCCCTATCACCAATAAAATGCTGCTTCTCACCCTGAGGGTCAGCATGTCATCCCATGGGTCTATATGCTTGTTAATGTTACATAAGTGTCCTGTAAAGTTTTTAACATAACTATGTTAAAGCTAGTTATGTATCTCATTGTCACAATCCTGTTTAATCTGATCTTGGGCATTTGCTCAGACATGGAGACATTATGTCTGACATCTTTACATTTCACAAAGTTCTGCCTCTGAGATCAAATATTGTTGAATCTAATGCAGTCCAGCAATGCAGAATGATTGCCTCTTTTTTATCTTCCTCTCTAACAAAGATTTGTGAATTAGCACAGCTGATTGGTTCATTCACAATATCTTCAACTCCTATCATTATATCTCAGTAATCATGGGGAGTCTTGAGCAGATTTAGCTGACAGTTTTGGAGTCTTTCTGGAGTCTGGCGTGATGACTTTATAGAGTTCCTGTCACTTGATGTCTGGCTGTATTTCAGCAGCGAGTCCCTCATGCAGACGTTTGAAGCTGCGTGACTTTTCTCATCAGTTATGAATGCTAATAAAACAACAAAATTGGAGCAGGAATTTATAAAAAAGTACCTATGGTTGATTTATAAATACACGCAATGTGATATGTAACCGTTGATGAGCTATCAATGAAAACTTTAATCCTTCGATTCAAACAGGAACAAAGCTATGACCTTTGCATGTTTTTAAAGAAATTATATCTCATTGTCACACATCTGTGGTGACTTTATTTCCTGTGTTCTCCAAAGATACGCAATAATGGAAGTTCACAATGTCAGTGCTGTAAGACAAACACTAAAACTCTTGTCTCGACATGTTCTGTAAGATGACAACCAGAAAACTGACTTATCGCCATCCCAAGATCCATGTTTAGTCATCCATTTCATTCGCTGTACTTTAATATGAAATGTGTTTTTTTTTTTAAAGATGACTGTGATTATCATACATGGGGCTGTCACGATTATGACATTTTGTGGACGGTTAATTGTCTAATAAATTGTGGCGATTATAACAATTAATTGGCTGTTTTAGGGCTTTGACGATTAATTGACTGTTTTATTGCTTTGACATTTAATTCTCATACTTTTTTTTCTTTGTTTATGAAATAATTTTCACACATTGTTGTGACTATTTATTTTAAATTAAATATTTTGCAAGGTTTACCTGGCAGTAAATATTAATGCACATAACACATATTTAAAAGTAATCTGATGCGGTCTCATTTATACATGTGTTTTTTAGAGAGATGTGCAATCATTGCGGTGATCTGAAATCATTGCGATGAGGTCAAGCAATCGCGATGAGCTGATTATTTAATCATTGTGACAGCCCTAATCATACAGTAAGTAGGCTAGTAGTGTTGTTTCATTTGATAATTTAATTTGGGAATAAAATAGATACTTGTAATTGCATCTGAGATCAGATGCAAAAGCCACCTCTGCCAAAAATAAGATCATAATAACTGAATGCTCTTGACACGTATTGTAGTTCATCAAATACTTTGGCTTCATATTTGCTTAATACCACCCTCGGGCCATACTGAAATACCGGTTTGTTGTCAGAATCCATTAAGAGTCTAATAAAAAATCTAATTTAAAAGAAAACATGTCAGATGTACTTAAAAGCTTTTGCATCTGAGCTCTTTGCTTGTTTCATTACAGCACTGGTTCTCAAACTTTTTCGGCATGCGGCCTCCCTTGTGTACGTTGCATTCCTTCGTGGCCCCCCAAAAGAATATCTATGACTAAAACTTCAAATTTAAATGAACCAAAGCATGTTAAATTATAAAATGTAGTGCTGTTGGTTAGTAGCCTTATTTTTCTGAGGTGTAATTACACATAATTTATGATACATTTGTGTATTTTATAAAATGTCATAAAACTGGGGCCCCCCTGGCACACGGTCCCCAGTTTGAAAACCACTGCATTACAGGATGAGTCCATGTTTTGTTTTGACTGTGTCTGGGAGAGCTCTTCTATTGTGTGTTCTGCAAGGTCACCTCTGATTTAGATCAGATTGCCCTAAGTCAGCTATGGGAACTGTACACGCTGAGAGCTTCTGCTAAATATATCACACCGCTCCATTTCTCTCACCGCATCAGTGTTTTATGTGTGCGTGTGTACTTTTTTACTTGTTCAGATTACCAGGTCCAGTGGGAGGTCACTGTAAAACAATGACACATTACAGGAATGCCCTTCTCTGGATTCATGTGTATATTATGCTAAACAGGAGTGAAAGAAAAGTCTTTGCGTTTAATACCACACAGATATGTTCATTTATAGCAGCTAATGTGGGTTCATAGATTTTAGAGATAAATGCATGTTTATAAGGAAGAAAAAGTATATATCTTATAGGCCTTGTAACTGGTTTTGTGTAAGTGCTTGTATAAGGCCATGTTTACATGAAAACGCTCAAGGGTGAAACGTAAAAATATTTTTTTGGATGTGCCTTTTGATTACACGCCGACTGCGTTTTTGGGGCTTAAAAACTCAAAAAAGTGAAACCACCCTCCAGAGTGGAAATCTTAAAAACGCTCTACCGTCGCGTTCCCCTAAAAAGGGGTAAAAACGCCAAAATCTGCTCATGGTGGTTCTCGTCGCTAATGCGTTTACGTCTCAGGCATGCGCCAGTTCAGGGAAATAAAAACAAACATGTCGGATTATTTGGTTACGTCAGACCTTCAAGTTGCCATTTCAGCTCTGATAAATAACACAAAAGGCAATTCCCGCACACTATCTGCTTGCTGAAAATGTTTTTAATAATAGTTGCGTTGCAACGTTTCGATCTTACGATCTTCCTCAGGCAACTGCAATTGTTACAAACAACATCCAATTTAAAATTAACAAATTACCACAATCCCTATTAATTTGTCGTCTTATCCTACGCACCTATCTACTTCAGGTGTGCGACGCTAATTTGTTTGAGCTCTGATAAATAAACAAGAGAGAAATATTCATAGCTTGTATTACTGATCAGAAAAGGTGCATTAATTACCTCTATCAAATTGTTGATGCGCCAATTCATCGGAGGCAAACCAGACGGCTTTGGACGAGACCTGGGAGAACAAAAAAGAAGGTTGTACGCAGGCATGGGGACTACGGACTACATCGAATATCGCACACTTTTGCGTCATCATATGCACGCAGATTTTCCCCCTAAAACGCTTGTATAAATGCGGAATAAAAAGTGACAATGCAACGTCACTTTTGCGTTTTCTGTGTAAACGTAGCCTAAGTAGTATTCTGTTAACTTGGAAAAGTGTGTCTGAAATTTTACTAGTGTATTGTGGCTTGTTTTTGCAGGTAGACACTACAAAGAGATGCTAAACTGAATCTCTCTCTCTTTCTCTCACCATCACCCTAAAACGATCATCACTTCAAATTACAGCTACTGCACTTTTTCTCTGGGGAAAATGAACTGCTCTGTTTTTACCCAGAAAAAAACTCAGATGCTCTACATAGTATTTGTGTCATGACACATATGTGATTAAACTGTAGTTTCTTATCATATAAACCCTCGAGTTGCTACCCGGCATGCTAATATCACAGCACTGTTAGAGGAATGCTGTTTTAATTAGAGCTCTGTCTTGCACAGTTTCAAAGCTTCTGGGAGGAAATGATTTTGCTGACAGCCCCTCTGTGACCTCTGTAATATTGCTGATTGTATTTAGATGTATAATATTTCTGCGGCTGTGGAGGCATAGAGTCTTGGGTAGCTAAGCGCTGTTTTTCAATGCAGGGAAATTGTCTTTTATCCAGTGTTGTTGGGCTTATTGTGCATTTTTCTAACTAAAATATTAATGAGAGGTGCTGGCGTAGATGGGAGAGAACAGTTTGTCCTAATATAAGGACCGTTCTTTGGCTCATGTCGTTACCAAATGCCTCAAAACATTCAAGAGTCCTTGAAAGCAATGGCCAAGTACAGGCAGCTTGCACGTGCTGGCTCACCCTGCTCCCTATTTCAGCATGTAACTTCTCACACCACACAGGTTCAGTATTGCATTGAATGTCCAGCTGCCCTTCTGGCTTGAATTGTGCAATTTCCAGATAATTGGGCAAAAAGTGCAAAACTTTGTTTTAATGTTATTATGGTAGCTGTCAAGTTCTTTGAGAAGTTTCAGAACCACATTTTCTCTCCCTATACTTTGATAGCACGTGAAAATAGCAGCCAGCATTTCTGAATAAATTCACACTTTTTATGTGCCATGTTCAAATAAAAATATCTCAGCGTATCAAATGAGATTGTGCTGTGCCGTGACCACATGCTGATAACATCGCTTGCTACGCATTCAGAAATGAGAAAAAATTTGTACCGTGTTTAGTAGTTTAGTCATGTTAATACTTATGAGCAATATGTACATTCACATTCAGATGAATACTCATCATATCAGTGGTCTGGAAAAAAGTTAATTTTGCAATAATTATGCCTGAAACGTAAACATTTTACAAGCCCTTTTAGAAGCTGTGAAATGAAATTGATAGACTCTATCGATGGTTTCAGCTTAAATAAAGTTTAGGACGTAGTAGCCAAATGTTCAGCAAAAAACAGTACTGTCACTAAAAGTTAATTTTAGCATCTTCTAAGAAATGTGTTTGATTTGATCAGTAATGATGATTACATTTCTCATGTTCAAAACGTAAATATCTCTTTCTTTCTCTCTCCATGCAGGACCTCTACAGTGTAACTGCAGTGTTAAGGGCTCAAAGAACCCAGATACCTGTGACCCCATCACATGTTTGTGCTTACCTGAATATACGGGTCAACAGTGTGACAAATGCCAGGATGGATATTTTTCAAATGGGACCAGCGTCTGCCAGGCTTGTGGGTGTAACCTCAATGGATCCGTGAGCCAAGTATGCAATAGGTGAGTGTCTGCTTTTCTAACACAAGGCTTATCAGGCTTGATTTATTGATTACTATGGAAGTCATTCTCCTTGGAGCCTTACAGAATATGAATTTTACTGTAAATTTTGGGTTTAAATTTGACAGCGTGTTCTCAGCCTTATTTGAAGGTAATGTGCACAATAAACTTCTCAAAATGCACAACAGTAAGATTTTTGTAAGGCATGTTTGTAAAATGTTCTAATGTAACTAAGGCCAAATGCTAGTTTAATCTAAACCCTTTCTGGGAAACTGCCTCTAAGGTAGGAAAGATAATCTCTGCAGCATTTGAAAATTTAAAATGTTTAACTAGGGAGAACTTAAATGCAGGCTTCCTGCGGGTCTTTGAAATCCTTGAAAGTTTGTGAATCTGGGAAAAAAATTCAAGGCCCTGGGAAGTTTTTGAAAATATACATACATATATACAGGTCATTGAAAGTGCTTGAATCTAATTTGTGCAAAATCTATTTTCTGGAAAAAAATCCATATTATTCCCTGTGTAGTGTAGGAAATTCTAGACTTTTTAAGCACACATGCTAAACTATTAGTTTTAAATGCTTATCTTCTGTATGTGAATGTTGATTCATACCAAAATGCTTTTTTGCATAGTTGTGTTTGACAAATGAAAACGTCTCGGGTTATGTATGTAACTGTCGTTCCCTAAGAAGGGAATGAGACTCTGCGTCTCCCTTGCCATACTTCCTGCATCCCTGTAACGCCGTTTTTGGCAATATTTCAGATAGCGATATACTTCCTGGCCTCCGCGTCACCCTGTCTTTGTCGTTAAGCCTCACTTTTGGTTGAATTTGATATACACATTCAGACGAACTTACAACAACTTGGACTGTGTAGTGATGTAGCGATGTGTTGCAGACTGTTATCATGCCTGATTCTGGCTCATATTCTTATGCTTTGTTGTATGACCTTTATTTGACATCCACATGAATCCAGTAAACATATATAAAGCAATTACTGCATTGCAGCTGGATTTTCTCTTTCACTTCTTATGTTCCTGGTTCCCACTAAACTCCAGAAAGCATGTCACACAATCATCAAACATGTTGTCACCTGTCAAACGTGAGGTTTTTCCGGTAAACCTCTCTTATATTTCAGTCTCAGAGTACATTTCCTGTAGGGTATCCTGTCTGAGCGTGTTTGTGGGTGTTTCATGTCATACCTGTTCATATTGTATAGATGGAAAGTTAGGCCTCAAAAAGCCAGTATAGTCATAGCAAGCAACCACACGTCTTAGCAAATGTGACATTGTTTAACGTTGAATAGATATGGAAAAAGTGTCTACAGAACTCAGTATTATGTCTGTTGTTTATATCTATACCATTCCACCTGGGATATCTTGTTTTTTGTCACTCTATGTACTGTACACACAAGCTTTAAGCGCCTTTCCAAGAGGGCCATATTTGTCAAGTTAAAAACATTCAACTTTTTTTAAACGCATATGGAGACCCTTATATTCATACATCACTATACTTTAGCTATTCTGAACACAACAGCGTGTCCTTTGTAGATCTGTGCTGCCCTCTGTAAATGTTGTTTGGCAAGGCTTGTGGTTTGGCATTTAATGTCATGTCAGGGGTGTGATTATTAATCTGCAAATTGTGACTGAATGTCATTGTCTTCGCGAAGTCATTGCTAAAATACAAACAGGAAGTTAGTTCTTGCGTAGTATGTTTCCATTTTTTCTTTGTATTTAAGGATCTGTGTGAGTAAAGCGGACATCAGTGCACAAGAGTATAGTTAACGCTAAATTGTCTGCGTCGTGACTCCACACCGAATAATTATAGCTTGCCCACAGCAGACGGCTGCAGATGGAAACAGGATAGCCGCAGTCGTGTGAGAGTCAACCATGTGCTTGTGTTTGATTTGGAACAGGCTCAAAGATCGCATCCCCCCCTTTGCTCCCCCTGACATGAAGAAAGGCATCATAACTTACAGATTCCCACTACCTCTTAAAATGCTGGCTGTAAGGATTTTTCTGTCATTTATGATGCCTTGTTATGCTTTTTGAAATGGAGGAACCAGAGTGTAGAAATGTTAGGAAAAGAGAAGTAGGTGTAATTTAAAGGGACATTCCACTTTAAAAAAAAGAAGTTTTCAGTTTTCCTTTTCCAGCTCCCCTAGAGTTTAACATTTGATTCTTTCCGTTTTGGAATCAATTCAGCCGATCTCCGGGTCTGGTGCTAGCACTTTTAGCATAGCTTAGCATAATCCATTGAATCTGATTAGACCATTAGCATCACGCTAAAAAATAACCAAAGAGTTTCAATATTTTTCCTATTTAAAACTTGACTTTTCTGTAGTAACATTGTGTACTAAGACAGACAGAAAATTAAAAGCTACGATTTTCTTGGCAGATATGGTTAGGAACTATACTTTCAAACTGGCGTAATAATCAGTGACTTTGCTGATGTTACATGGCTGCAGCAGGCGTAGTAATATTATGCACTGCCCGAAAATAGTCCCCTTGGTTACTTTCAATGGCAGGGGACTATTTTCGGGCAGTAATCAACAAAGTCCTTGATTATTACGGCAGAATCAGAGTATAGTTCCTAGCCATATATGCCTAGAAAATCGCAACTTTTAATTTTCTGTCGGTCGTTATACACAATGTAACTACAGAAGAGTCAAGTTTTAAATAGGAAAAATATCAAAACCTTTTGGTTATTTTTTTAAGGTGCGATGCTATGGTCTAATCAGATTTAATGGATTGTGCTAAGCTATGCTAAAAGTGCTAGCGCCAGACTCGGAGATCAGCTGAATGGATTCCAAAATGGTAGGAATCAAATGTTTAACTCTCGGGGAGCTGGAACATTAGCATATTTTCAAAATTAGCATATTTTCAAAAAAAGTGGAATGTCCCTTTAAGGGCATTTCAATTTGTATAACTGGGATCAAATGCATGCTTTTTAATCGTTCACTGCCCACAGCTTATCCGATTACTGTTACTACTCTTGACGGGACCAAATTAGAATTAGTGGACTCTTATAAATATTTAGGTGTTTGGTTAGATTGTAAACTTAATTTTCAGACTCATATTAACTATCTACAATCAAAAATTAAATCTAGAATTGGTTTTTTATATCGTAATAAAGCTTCTTTTACTTATGCGGCCAAATATGCTCTTGTAAAACTTACCATTTTACCTATTTTCAATTTTGGCGATGTTGTATATAGAATAGCCCCAAAAGTTTTACTAAATAAACTAGATGTAATTTATCATAGTGCTATTCGTTTTGTCACCAAAGCCCCGTATACTACTCATCACTGCGATCTTTATTCTTTAATTGGTTGGCCTTCATTACATACTCGCCGTCGAATTCATTGGTTACTAGTTATTTATAAATCTTTACTAGGCTTATCCCCCTCATATCTTAACTCATTGGTCATGGTAGCAACTCCAATTCATAACACGCATACTTGTAGGTATATTTCTCTGATCGTTCCCAAAGCCAAGTCCGCTTTCGGCCGCCTTTCTTTCCACTTCTCTGCAGCTAACGACTGGAATGAATTGCAAAAATCTTTAAAATTAGACGAACTGATTTCCCTCGGTAGTTTTAAGCATCAGCTTTTAAAACTGCTTACTGATTCTTGCTCATGTTAACAGTCCAGTTATGATCTATAGTATTTTAAAAAGTGTTTAAATATAAGTTTTATACATTTATACATTTCTTAAGGTCTATTTTAGAGTAAACGTAATGTTTATTTTTAATTAATTATATTGTATGTAGCACTACACCTGTTGTACATCTGTTTTTGTTTTTTTTTACTTGACTGGATATTAATTTTTCTCATGTGTAATTCTGTTGTGTCGCACTGTTTCTGCCTTATCTTGACCAGGTCGCAGTTGTAAATGAGAACTTGTTCTCAACTGATTTTACCTGGTTAAATAAAGGTTAAATAAAAAAAAAATAAAAAAATCAAAACATCACACTTGTGTTAAAGATAAAAAAGCTTCATTCCACTTATCCTAACACATTTTGCACAAAGCGTAATTGGTTGCTTTAGGTGTCATTCATATATGGCCTCAGAATATATGGTTCCCACGCTGCACTAGTGTAATAATAACTTTATAGTCTTTACTACAGCATTAGATTTTTTTGTTACTTAAAAATAGATATGGAATTTTGGCTGTTTTTTTATACGTCATCTTTAAGAATTTGACACTGCAACTTTTTATTGTTGGCCATCATGGTTACTGTGTGTGTTATTGTGCTATTTGCTGTAGCTTTTAGTGATTTATGAGGTCATGCTGGGAAGTACAATGCCATACTTAATCACAGGCCACACTATCAGTCAATATACAGAAGAGTGACAGGCCATTAGCTCAGGGTGCCATAGATATATACACGTCATGCTAAATGTTAGATGTTACAATTTGACAATGAAACTGTCTAGTTAAGCTCTCCATCTAAACGACTGTCTGTAAACAGTGCAGCATTGCTGTCCGGACCATTTCACTTCCTCTCTAGTGTCTTATCAATGAGCCTGTTATACATTGACCAATACAGCATTTTTACATCTTATTTTGGCAATGCTTTAATTTTTTTTATTCTAATAGCTTTTTTGCTGCACATCAGCAAAAAAGCATACAACAATAGTGGTACAGACTTTAAATACTTATTTTTTCTGGTTTAATATAAAACATGTATTACGTAAATGTGTCCTGTAAAATCAGAGTGAAGCCTATACACTGTACTGTAGTTTTCAAAAAATTTGGTTTCAATCCAAACCATTTCCTGAGCTTTGAGACCAAAGGCGGCTTCAGGGAGCTCCAAGTCTGTCAAGCTGAAACAAAATAAAGGAAAACTGCTAGCCTGATTTGCTTGTGGAAGTCTGATCCTGTGGAAAGTAGTAGTTTTCACATTCCTGGCTGCCCCATAGTGTTTGGGGAATGCTGATTGAACTGAAGCTCTTTTTAGTGCCTCTCACACTGACCCTAGACCAACATCCTCATCCTAGTCTGTAATTTCCTCCATTGTAAGAGAAACCAAACAACTGGTTCCTGATCAACCAGCTTTACAAAGCTGACTTGTACCAGTGCTGTCTCGTTGCTTCTTAACAGCGCTCTGCTTTCTGACATGCACTACTGCCATTCGGTTATAGGGACATTTTTAACCTCAAATATTTACCATGAGCCCCAAGTCATTATATTAAAACTGCACAGATATAATGTTGACATACACTATAATTACATGTAGCCAACATGGAACACAGACAGACATAAAAATGGTATCCAGGGCTATTGTGGCTTGCTGTTTGGCAAAAAATTATTAAGAAGGTAAAGAAAACTTCCATATTATTAATTTACATTGACAGCTGTGCTTTTCTACAAAACTTTTCTAGACTGAAACTTCTTGTTGTTTGATACATTGCAGCCTTCTCCACAGACATAATTTTTCAATTGATTTTCTCCTAAATATAGCCTATCTGGGGCTGTTGTGGAAAGAGTTGAGCTGTTGTTGTTTGGTTTTTCTGTTCTCTCTGGGCTACTTTACCACATTTTAGCAGTTAATAGGAAAAACAGCATTTACATCTGTAAAAATGCCATTTTGCATCAATTAATTCATTTGAAATTTTAACATTTATAATAAGATCGTGGTGTAACGTCTTGTTTTATGATTATTCAAGAGGTGCCTGGCTTTGTGTGGCTTATGCCAGTTTTTTCTGCTGCCAACAACCCTTGTTTCCCTTTTGATTTAGATGCCATCTGACATTTTGAAAATGCCAACTCAGAATTGCTGCAACTGGCAGGCTCTTGTTGGTAATGCACAACAAAAGCCTTTAGCCCTGTGTTCCAATATACTTTTAAAGGGGACTATTCACAAGACTTTTTAAGATGTCAAATAAATCTTTGTCCCCAGAGTGCGTATGTAAAGTTCTAGCTCAAAATACCATATAGATAATTTATCATAGGATGTTAAAATTGCCACTTTGTAGGTGTGAGTAAGCCGTTTTTGGGTGTGTCCTTTTACATGCAAATTTGTTTATCTCTGCACTAAATGGCAGTGCCGTGGTTGGATAGTGCAGATTAAGGGGCGGTATTATGCCGTTCTGACATCACAAGGGGAGCCAAATTTCAATAACTTATTTTTTCACATGCTTGCAGAGAATGGTTTATCAAAACTAAGTTGCTGGGTTGTTCTTTTCACATTTTTTAGGTTGATAGAAGCACTGGGGACCTAATTATATTCAATTCATTTCAATTTTATTTATATAGCGCTTTTCACAATAGTTAATTGTTTCAAAGCAGCTTTACATTAATAGATGTATGAAAAGCATAGAAAAACGAGCATAGTAATAATGTAACGTATACAGTAAAGTAGTAAGTTAAGCCAAAGGTGGCAGGCTCTCCAGGGGATGAAAAAAACCCCTAGGAGAAAAACCCTCCTAACTAGTCTAGGGGGAAAACTCCTAGGAGGGAAAAACCCTTGAGAGAGATACATATATATTTATATATATATAAATACTATCGGGGTATGTGAACGGGTAAGCAAATTAAACTGGTTCCGCCGGTGGTCACTGGTCAGGTATCGGCTGGGCATCTCATAGAAGGATGGTCAGTAGATCAGCGGTGTGATGACCTTCACGGTTGCAGGAACTGGGACTGTTTGCCTCATTGTCCTCAAGGTCGAGGATGAGACAGGGAGAGAGAAACAGAATCCTATTAGCGTAGGGGCCGTAATGCAAGTGTCATACGGTATAGTGGTTTAAGTCAGCTCGGTTCCAGACCGGCTAGCTATTGCGGCATAAGTATATTACCCAATATGAGGTATGTGAATGCTTTGTTCTAGACAAACTAACTATTGCGGGATAAGTACATTTACTGGACATTTTATGTGAATGCTTTGTTAAAGAAGAATGTCTTAAGTTTAGCTTTAAATTGATCGACTGTGTTTATAGCACTTAAACATGGAAAAAGTCAGATTTCCATGATATGTCTTTTTTAAGAGATCCTTCTAAAAGTCCCACATTGCACCTTTAAGGCCAAATATAGGCAATTTTTACCTGTACACGAGGATCCGCGAACAGTGCATGTGACAAAACTTTCTGCATTTCGAAGTGCACCCGTACTGTTTGAAATTCTTTTTGAAATGCAATACTTTCATGACCTATGTACTCTTCTACGCACATGCCTATGTGTACAATGTACACATGCCATGAGAGTATTGCAATTTGTCGCAATGCACATGCATCGAATGCCAGCGCATGTGTATGAGTCAAATGAACTATGCTTTGCAAGGCAGTGTGCGTTTGACTACACCCAGGGTTTTACTTATCAGATTCACATGTTTACTGTATGCAAATCTGTGAGCATATTCATAAATCATCCATTGGTATTACAAAACACACAATAGAATTCCACCTGTATGGCTTAAATTTACATTTATGCATACGGCAAATGCTGTTTACAGTGCATTACAAGGTATAAATTTTTTCAGTATGTGG
Organism: Misgurnus anguillicaudatus; assembly: GCF_027580225.2. Taxonomy (NCBI): domain Eukaryota; kingdom Metazoa; phylum Chordata; class Actinopteri; order Cypriniformes; family Cobitidae; genus Misgurnus; species Misgurnus anguillicaudatus. The sequence goes on along the minus strand of NC_073358.2, from coordinate 32,754,701 downwards.
GTTGTTTGGGAATCTAACCCTTGACCTTTTGCCCTGCTAACGCAATGCTCGACCAGATGACCTTCAGGAACACAAATGAAACAAAATTTTAATTCATAAAAGTAAGATGAATTATGTTCTGGGATGTTGCTAAACAGTTTAGTGAATGCATAAAAGCCCTGCTGAACATCATCTCTGATAATCAATGACATCGTGTAAGACTTCCTCATCCTACTGTTTATACAGCTCACATGCTGCCAGACATGAGCAAGACCAAACACCATACTAGGAAATTATAATGGGGTGTTCGTGTAAAGCTTAAGTGTGTGTCAAAGATATATAGAGAATGATAGAGGGATGATTCAATCTATAGACCGTATCCTCACCCACGCGCGATTACGCATCTGGTCCGAACTGCACTTCCGGTTTTTGTTTGTTTAATGGTCTGACTAGTTGCTAAAACTGAACTCTTAAACAAAGACCTTGTCGAAAATAACAACTGTTCTGGTTACCTAGGTAATCCGCATGTTGTTTATTTTGCTTGTTATATAAATAAACTACTTTTAAAGGACTTTGTTGTTATTTAGTGGAGTTTACCGGAAGTTACGTGTTTACCACGAAAACCACTTGTTTATGTTGTTATTGCTGAAACCGTCTATATCGGGATCTCAAGCTGTGAGGTTCCATGGATGTGTATATAAAAAATAATGGTTCTTTGTGGTGGATAAAGGTTCTACGGACTAATAAAAGGTAAAAAAAGAAATGGTTCCTTCAAGAAACTATGACTAAAATGTACTTTAGGGTATAAAGTCGTGTTCTTCTATGACATTGCTGTGAAGAACCCTTTCAAGCATCTTTATTTTTAAGAGTGTTGGCATGGGACTCTTCATATTAGTGTAAATGCCTTTGTTGCATAGCAACTAAAAAGATTCCCCCACCTCCCTCAAAAAAAGGATAAGAGGCAAATGGGGAAAAGGGGTGGAAGTGTAGAGGTGGGGGACCACCATCTGTGAGAAAAATCCTTGGAGCGACCGCACAGAGCTGTGTGTGTGTGTGTGTGTGTGTGTGTGTGTGTGTGTGTGTGTGTGTGTGTGTGTGTGTGTCTTATTGGAACAAAAAAATGAAACGTAAAGCTTTTTACAACTCATGTAGAATGCGGCCCAGAAAGCTAGAGGAAAAAACATTAATTTTTATGCTGTGTGATACTGAATTGCATACTGAAAAAAAAACTAGATATGTTTAGCCACTAAACGTGACCTGTTTATCCTTTCATCCACATTTAATTTAGGTCATGTGTCTTCAAAGTAAAATATAATGTGAATGTGCGTGGCCTGCTCATGCTCTCTAAATGGAAGCTTGTCACTGTCTGATTTACACCCAAGCATGCAGTGTGCCCATGCTGTTAAAAGATTTTATCAATAATGTTTCCTTTAACTTTATTTCAGTACTGACGGGTACTTTTCCTCTCAATGTGTTTAGGTATGTGGTTACAAAAGTACCTAACCTTCTAGGAGTAAATGAAACTTAAAGGCGCAAAAGAGGATGTTTCCGCCGACTGAGAATCCAAAGACCGTTACTGAGTTTTTTAAATAAGCGCATGCGCAAGAACAGCCTCCCTCCTTCACAGCTCATATCTAGGAAACGCCTTCCATAACTCGTGCACGAGTATTTGAACACGAGTGTTTGTTTACCACTGGCATATGCTGTGTCGCGTCAGTGGATTCATTATGTGAAAAGATATGATAATAAACACATAAGACGTAAAGTTAGATCAGTCGACGCTACTCCCATTTCAACTAGCGTGTAGCAGCCTGGTCACTTACAACTACAGTACAAGAACAACGTCGATATACCTGAATAACAGTACAACAATAATTATTCCACGAAGAAAGAATATTCACTGTTACCTGTCGAAGAGAATTTTTGCGACCTGCGCGTCTGACACCTCTCTGTTCCTTCATTGCTCTCCAGTGTTGAAATGTTTCTCCAATAACGACTCTGGTTAGATAACATTCTTCTGACAATTTTCTCCTCTTCTCAGCGACTTAAAAACTCTTTCTTTTGCGTCCTCCTTCGGGTTTCTTCTCTTCCATGGTGCAGATTCGAGGAGGAAAGCAGGAGCGAAAATGAAAACAAACCGAAACTTAAGACGGAGTTTCATGCGCTATGCGCATGCGTCACTCGTGTAACGTTACTGGAGCGCGCACGTCTCTCCCAAGAAACGTAATGGCAGTGATTGACAAGCCAGAGGGCCAATGACGGTTGCGATGATTGCATCAACGATTGGCTGATGTTTATAAGGCCCTACCTTATGCACAGATGACATATATTAATTTTATTACTTTCAGTGCGCCTAATAAATAGTCTTTTATCATTTAGTAAAGACAGTTTCAGGTAACATTGCAAAAATGTATTAAACAAACATCCTCTTTTCCACCTTTAAGTCTTATTTTAGTTTCTTTTTATATCAATTCCATTGCCAAATATCAGCAATGCTTAAACTGGTGTGTCCTTAATAATGACAGACTGATGGCATGATGTGTTCAATGTAGAGCAAACTGTTTGTTTATTTGTGTCAAATATCATCACATAATACCCTCACTGCTGATATTCTAATGTGATCATTTTTAATGAGTGATGCCTGTGATTGGCCGGGCATGACATATCTCTCTGCACTCTTGTGTCCCTCATCCTCCACAGCTGGCCAGACAGATGCCCAGACATTGAACGGAATCAGACACACATGACCCACATTTATGTTAGACCCACAATGTTTGCCTTTGGGTATCATGCGAGGAGAAAGTGTGTGCGTGTGTATGTATGTGTGTATGTATGTATATGTATGTATTTATGTATGTATGTATGTATGTATGTATTACCATGGTGTTTGCAGAAAATCCTCCAAATAAACATTCAGGGCAGGGAACTACACTAAACTTTTCCACTGGTGGCACTTGCGCTACCAACTTTTTCAGTTACTGGCGCAAAATATGATTTGGTCGCACATATTTTTTTCAAGTTATATTAAGGCGCTCTGGTTAATAATGAACAATAATGAAACTGTATTGCATACAGATATGCTTTTTATTTTACTTGCCATCTTTTAAACCACATGCCGCCTTGTTTTCTTAAACGTTGCAGTCAGTGTTTCCCACAGATCTGAAATTTACTTGGTGGTGGTAACCGGTAAAAAGGGCAATCATTACCCACTGACAAATGGTCTACTATACATATGACGAAGAACTAATAATGTGTGACACAACACAATACTTTGATTTATGGAAAATTAATATTAATTTCACATTATATTTCATTAATCTAAACACTCCAAACTTTCTTACAAAGCTGACACTGTTTGTCAAAGCACCACGAAAACACTGATATATGAAGCAATTAGACCCCTTTTATCAAACTCAATATAATACAACACTATGTATAGTATATTAATAGACAGTGCAGGTCTATAGATTATAAATGTGACTGATGTTATGACTGATGTTATAATGGTAATAATTTCTATTAAATAGGCACTTTTACTGCTTCTGCTCTATCTTTCTATTTCTCTCTTGCCGATTTAAAAAGCTTAATTCACTTATTATTTCAATAATATTATTCCACTTATTTTATTTTCAAATCTACTTGCTGTCCCGGTGACAAACTTTACATTGCTTTGCTCGTTTAGTGCAATGGGCTTGACATTAGCACTGCTTTTTTGCTACAATCTGTGCAAACTTAATATGGATATGGTTTTAGAAAATATATGGTTTATTAATAATAAGATTATTAAAAACATGTGAGAAAGAAAACGCAGCGCGTGGTCGTAACAAGAACCATCGCCATAGAAACCGAAGGCACGCTAAACTGCACTCGAGCTTTAGCGCGGTAGCGCTCATGGCCGTTTTCCGATCGACTCGGGTTATAAACTCAATATTAATCAGACTTGGGACCCAAAGTAATTAAACTAGGACCTAACCGGACCCGACAGACCATTTAAAATATAAACCCGGAACCATACGGGTCCCGCGTCCTCAGTGAAAAAAGACCTCTGCTCAAGTTCAGAAACATGGAAGACACTGCGCTTGCGTCGCGTCGCACCCAATTCATTGAGAAACAGCTGAGCACGCAAACGCACACTGATGGGGAGAGACACGACGTGCTTTCACGCAAAATGAAGCCAACGTGTTGATGGCTCAGAGCACGTTATAAAACGTATTCTTAAAATCCACATTTATGTTTTAATAAATGCTCATAGTAAATCATAGCATATTGCCTAAAACATTAGGTAGCACATTTGCGACCCATTAAAAATTAGGGTCGCAACGGCAGTTCAAAAGGTCGCATATGCGACCATTTTGGTCGCAGTGTAGCTCCCTGCAGGGTATTTTATGCAGTGTAGGACAGTGTTTTATTCTGTACACTCACACAACTATGTGTGGTTGTTGGCTACAAAAATACCAATAAGTGAAAAATCTACTTTTATTTTCTTTTAATATCAGTTCCATTGCCAAATTTGAGGAGTACTTTAACTAATGTGCCCTTAATAACAACTGACTTATATTAGGCACATAGCCACCAGCAGACGTTTATGTAAAACTATAAATGACAAGCCATTACCATTTCTGCCTCTCTGCTGTTTTTATGGGGTTGACAGTTAACAGTCTTGATTAAAGGGGTCCTGTTATGCCCTTTCAAGTCTTGATTTTTTTGGGGGGTCTATTGGAAGGTTGCCTCACATACTGATTTTCGCCTACTATAAAAGTAGGCAATTTCGGACACAGCGTAAGCCTTTTCTGTTTGGTGAAGTTGGTATAGTGTGTTTGGTCACCCGCTTGGAGCATCAGAGTGTCAAAAATGTCCCATCTCATTTTAAATATTGATTACAGATCACAAATATTACCTCAAAGTAACTCTGGTAATAATGGTGAATGAGATTGATCTAATGTCTAATCTCTTGTGCAACAGCCACTACCACCCTCAGATAAGTGTGTGAGCAAGACATTTGTGTTCATTTGTCAAGATTTATTACTAGCTTCAAACAGCAGAGCATTACAGAAGCTCATCTGTTTCATGAATTCATTTGGAGGAAATCAAGCTATCTGGGGACCGATCTAAAGACTTCAGTATAATTCAACCTCTATGTTCCTTTTCTGGTTAAATGGACTCATTTTATTTCATGCCCACCTTCCAGTTTTCACATTTTCTAATAACATACACTACTATTTAAACATCACTGCGGGTAATCCACACTTTTTTTCTGTCTAGATTTTCCTTAACCTCAGGTCAGCCTTCTCTTTCACTTCTTACCTATACTGGAAATGTTTTTTCTGAAAATATTGAGTCCGTTACAGGAGTTTCACATGCAATTACCTCAAATGTCAATCATCTCGCCCACCCCAGAAGACTACACAGTTATTACTCTAAATCAGAGATTTGTCCTGTCGAAATTTGAAAAGGTATTTATTTATGCAGAATGACTCTTATTACAGTTATATGTAACCAGACTTCTAACCATGAGTATAAATCTGGTCTACATAGTAGTTTGTACTGCCAAGAATTGGCCATTTGGACAAGAACAGTCTGACATGTAATGCAACCAACCACTGCTTAAAACAAATCCAGCACCTATTTCTTCCTTGCAGGGATTTATTGCCGTAATCAGTTACATTTTAAACATGACACTCTAAGGGGTTGTGCACACCAAAACTTTTACGCCTGCGGCCGGTGAATGTTTTTAATTGTTTCCAATGGAAGCTCAGCGTTTTTCAAATAAGCCAGCAGCTAGCGGTTTTCTTCCACGCTGAAAACCGGCGCCCGGCGGTTTTTCCGCGCTGAGCGCCGAGAGTTGAAAAATGTTCAACTTTAGATGAAAAGCTCGTCAGCTGTGAGACGGTTGGTTGCTGTGATACTAGTCCCACCTCTCCTCCACTGTGATTGGACGACCGCGTGAGAACTGACATTGACGAGCGGAGCTTTTCATTCAAAGTTGAATATTTTTCAACTCTCAGTGCTGAGTGCGGAAAAACCGCCGCTAGCTGCTGGCTTATTTGAAAAACGCTGAGTTTCCATTGGAATATAGCACTTAACATGGTTCCTCTATGATTACAAGCCAAGAACCACGTTTAGTGCTATTTAGCACTGTTTGTTTTTAGAGTGGGATTGTAGCTACACTTACAGTAACCTATGGGAATTGTCAGTAACCCAGTGATGTGTGGTAAAAGGATAGGCCAGCAGCATAGTTATTTTTTTGTATGGTTTGGGTTGTCACATGAAGGTGGTAAAGAACTGTTGCTTGGTTAAGACACAGCGAAACGTCTTGCAAATGCTGCAATGCACAAAACAGCAGATAAGTCCCTAAGCAGCAGTGCTGATGGATGCTGAAGCCTGACTGATTATCCACAAACAGGATTACACTGCTAATTGTCTCATCTTAAAGCGACTGCTGTGATGCTTTTTCGAAGAAATTAGAGAGAGCCAATTAGTACTTCCTGATTTCCATTTTCCATTTTAAACCTGCCATCAGCTGAAATCATTACAATAAATATCTGAAGTGGCGCTGTTAGTTATTTATTAAAGGGGTCATATAATGAACTTAAAATCATTTTACCATTAAATGGCTTGATGTTACATTTAAACTGTCACGTTCAAAAGAAGCCGTGCCTAAAATAAAGCATTTCTTGGATTCAGCGAGAGGGTGAAAATTGTAAGGAACGTCAAATAAAATGTATGAAATAAATGAAAAATATTTAGTGACACCTTCAAAGACAAGTTTTTCCTTTCGCTTGTTTTGGTAGTTCAGCAGTCTCATTTATAAAACTGTGTGTAGGATCCTTAAACCCCATTCACACAGACCTTTGGTCCCAGAAAATACCTGTAAAATTGCCAGACAAGCTTCTGTGTGAACACAAACACGTCCAGTAAATCTTCTGAGATCGCTGCCAGAAAGAGGACATGCATTTTCCTGTGTGAAAAGTGCTTTACAAAAAGTCTACATACGCACAAAAGCCAAAAATGGCATATGCCAAAAAATCACAGATCACCTGCAAGTGTGCATACATGAATCATACTCAGATCCCACCCTTCAAGCCCATTATCACATCAAGTTTGTTTTTTATAGATCACAACTTTTGCTGGGAACTGGCGAACGCACGCTTTATAAATGAGACCCCAGGTGTGGTTTTAATGTGTAAAAAACAAGTGATTTAAAATCTGCAAAGTGCTGTTAGCAGTCATGTTGTGATTGTATTTTATGGCTGTTTTGTATGCTTTTGTGTGCTTGTGCTGTGATAAAGGCTCAAAATAAGAATGTAGAATGTGATATTGTGGTGAGGTTGTGTGACTAGTATTTATAGCAGAGGTCAAGACACTGCACACTGATAGCTTGGTGCCACCTCTCAAGTGACAGCTCATAAAGTTTCTTTGAGAATAACACCACATCCTGTTCCCCTTTGTGCTACCTCTCGCTTCTCCTTTGCATTTTTATCTTGGGTTTGCATGCAAAACTCAATATACTTCATCTAGTTTTGTATGCAATAAATCAACCTGTATGCATATACCCTAATTTCTACCATAATGATGATAAAGTTGAAGAATAAAGTCTCTTCCAAAACTACTGATGAGAGTAACTGAAGATACCCGTAGCTCCTGAGGCACAGTATCAGTTCCCCTGTAAAAAGGACCTAATATGTACCCACTTAGGTATAGATATGTATAAATTTGGTACTTATATGTACCTCTGAGGTATTAATATGCACTATTTGGTACCAATATTTTAAGTTAAACTTCTTTTTTTCTTTGGGCCTAAATCTTTCTATTCTTCTATTCAATACTGTTTTATGATCAACTCGAGAGTAATTTTACCATTTCACATTCATTTATTGAAACTACTATAAGTTTTCAGTTCACAATGTGGGCTCTGCCTTGAATCTAAATGTACATTCACATTATAAGCGACTTTGTCGCTGTGTGTCGCTTGTCTCTTTCAAAAGAGACGTTTCTAAATCTGGTTGTCATAAACAAATGAGTACCAAACAATACCAAACCTAACAAATGCTGAGCGATGTGACAAAGCGACTGCCAATCGGAGTGAAGGGGCAGCGTGACGTAGGTCTGTGGCCGAGTTGAAGAAAATATATTCAAGATGGCGGAAAATGCGTATTTCTGTATTATCTGATAAGTTTGGCATTTTATATCATATATTTTGTTACTTTTATCGAGAAATACATACGTTTAAACCCCAAAACATAGTTTTTGTAACTTAACAATATCTCTGAAGTGACTTTTGATACCGCTTTTAGATACTAGCCAAGGGACGCCCCCATCAAGCGATTGCGTGTCGCTCACTTTTGTAGCTAATGTGACTGTAGGGTGAATGTACCTTTAAACATTGCTCAACTTTGTCGCACGACTGGACACGCCTCATCCAGTCACCAATGGTCACTGTCGCTCGTGTCACTGGAAGTCACCAATCTTCCATTGAAATCAATGAGATCGTGTTGCTCTGCTACTGCTAGTCTGAATGCAGCTTAACAGTGCATATCCGTGAAAAGAAAATCTAAATTTTTAATACACATGTCCGTGTGAATTTTCACACTCAAATCAGCTGAGAGAAAACTCATGTTTTTAATGATTCAGCCCTTTCCTGTGGTTCCCATCGAGTGCAACAGTCAACACTTCACTTCTTATTCTGTATTGTCTCTCCAGTCATGTGCTCTGAGACACTGCAGAAAACAGTGAGCGTGTGATGGATGTGTCTGCTCGTGACTTACCTGGGGCTCAGATTGGAGATTCATTGTGAATCCGTGATGAATGAATCAGACTGTGACAAACACCAGCGACAGCCCACTGATCTTGTGCGTCTGCATCCTCTGCTTCCGCCACTGGACCAGAGCTAATTGGGTTGAAAATTTCTATGACAACAAAAATCAAATACAGTGGTGTATAATACTGTAGAGTCTAGCTTCTCTCTCTCTCAGCCAGGGCCGGCGTCAAGGGGGGGCATTCGCGGGCCGTGCCCCCCAACCAGGTTGCTGTGCCCCCCTACACAGTTTTTGATTAATTTAATATATATCAAGAATAATTAAAATAAATTAAACATTGAATGTTTCATGACTTTTAATGTAATAAAATGAGGAAAATATAGTTGAAATAGGTTTTCTTTAATAAAAATAGATCCGTTTCTCTGATTGGTTTTATTGCTGGGTCTCATGCGTCATTCGGCTTTAGCATATTTGTGACTTGATACTAGCAACGTGTTTTTTGTTTTTTCGCGGCATTTTATGGATCGTGTAAAATATGGATATTGGAACATTTAGAACGAACCAGCACCGCCTGCTCCACCTGACTTCATGCAAACACCGAATGGCTTAAACTCAGAGATTAGAGGTCGAGGTGGAATTTTCAAATCTACAGGACACTGTTTTAAGGAAGTTTAATGTTAGTACATGCCGGCTTCAGCTTTTTTAAAGGTAAGTTAGCGTTGTTTTAATTTACGTAAGCTTAAATGTGAAGTGTGGCTATCGACCGTTAACAGCATTGCGACGTGATTATGGTAAAGCGGCTTTCATAACGGCTTTTACTTAGGACGCGATGTTCGCTGGGCTGCGCTATGAAACCCATTCATTAAAATGGCTTGCGCCATCCGAGGGCGGTTAGTTGTTGCGTCGAGCAAAGCGCGAGCGCAGTGACAGTCTGTAATGAGTCTGTAATGAGCTGACAGTCTGTAACAGCTGTATAAGTGTGTGCTTGCACTGTATTTGTTGTTTTAATGCCTTGTTTTTGCAAGTTATTGTTGCTTATTGCGTGCCCCCCTGTCAGTTATGGTCTGGCGCCGGCTCCGCTCTCAGCTGTATGGACACTAAAATGTTTATAATAAAGTTTTCTTTCAAAATTCTTCCTTGATTAAAGCGATCATTTTACAGAATACATTAATCATTAGGTTACAAATTAAATTTCACTCTTGTCAAAAGTTTACTGTATGTCATAACCCCTTCTTTATACCTTGTTTTTGTGGTCACTAAATTAAATATATGTGTTTGTTTTTATTTAAAACTCAGATTTAGTCAATAGCCATCTACAGTAAAAGCTTTTTGTGATGTATTGAGCAGCAGTGCGGGATAAACACATTGACCATAGCGCAGATATGAGCTCATAATGGTTTGACCACAGCCCACAGTAGTGCTACCTTCTGCCAGATAACAGTGTTATCAGACATGCATATCATCCACTGTGTTTTAGGGAAACATTTTTGTAAAATGTTTTTCCAAGTTGTGTGCAGTCTAGGAGGAAAAAGGATTGGCTAAGGAGAGTAATTTGTCCGCTGCTGGGACTTATGCATATGACAGTGTTTGGACACAAAGACTTGTGGTTAACAGTGAAGGTGTTACTGTGATGTTGTGTTGCCATTTTTCTGTTCTGTTGCATTTTAGTAACATGAAGTATGGAGTCATTTTGAGAACATTTGTTTGTTCGGGCTTGGTCTATGTTGTGGTTTGAATGCTGGCCCTTCTTATGGAAATGTTCAGAAAATCCTTTCGGAAACATTAAGGAAGAAATGTGACCTTTGTGAATTAACATTTTTTTATTTTTTATTTAAGTTTTCTCATTCGATTTCTGGTGTAAGACAATTGTCCAGTATGTTTGTGTGTGACAGTATGGTGATTGACCTGGGGGCATCTGACAGCTTGTATTAAGCCAACTCAGTCTATTGATTCACTAACTTTCTTATGTTTCAGTTTTATCTGGTCCTTCTTCTGCCTTTTAAAGCACCTAATTTGTTTTCAGGGGCCATTTGAACTCTTTCACCGCCAGCGTTTTTTAAAAAAAAGTTGCCAGCCAGCGCCAGCGTTTTTCATGATTTTCACAAAAGTTTAATGCCTTCCAGAAAATGTTCTTCTTCAAATATATAAACATACAATATACCAAATGAAAGAACAGACCCTCTGCTTTTAAACAAAAAAAAAAAAACGTTACATCCTTCCTTCAGTAGTTCTTTTGTAATCAGCTTTTGAATATGGGTAGGTTTCTGCAAAAACACCACATTTTGAGCAAAAAGCAGAGATAATTTCATTTTTGTGACAGACTTTTCATAGAGATCCCATTCAGAGCGATCTTTAAAACAGACATGGACATGCAGCAGCTTGCCATAGGGCAATACTTCCAATAAAAAGTTGCTGTATTGCAGAAAGACGGAAATACTCGTCATTGGCGGGGAAGCGTTTTCTCTTGATTGACGAGATATCTCGTCAATGGCGGGGAAAGAGTTAAGAGATAATGAAGCCTCCTTAAAGGATTAGTCAATTTTCTTAAAAAAAAAATCCAGTTAATTTACTCACCACTAGGGGTGGCACGGTTCATGAAAAAAATCCGAACCGTTTGGTTCGCTTGTCTCGGTTCGGAGCGTGTGTGTGTCGTACGGTTCAACGGTTCAAGGCATGCGCAATGTAGCCTCGTGCCCTGTATGTGACCTCAGATAGCGTGTTCCCCTTTCGCGAATAGCGCGAAAGAAGATGTGACTGGTGTGGAGAGTGAGTGCTGCCGGTCATGTTACGTGTATAAATGGCAAGAGGGAGAGAAAAAGAAGTCTGCCCGCAGTTGGAGGATGCCCCAGCGTCGTATAAGTTTGGTGTGTGGAAACATATTTTTTATTTCATGTTACCTATGATGACAGCGGAAATAAAACAATAGATACAGCCACACGCGACAGCCTTCTCTCCGACCATTTATCTAATCTGAGGTAATGTTTTACGTCTTTTCGTATTCAGCGCTATTTTTAGCCTTCCGTTGATAAAACGAAAGCGGCTGATTTCCGCGTAGTTTAATTTTGCTAGCGTGTGAAAGTTGCGCGATCTTATTTCATAAACTTCCATTTAAAGTAATCAGGACAGAAGTGGACAAAAGAGACGGATTTAAATATTACAGGTGTAAACGTTATGTTTCTCTCTCGTTCACATATTCTCTCTGCAGTATTTAAGCAGCCTCTCAGTGATAAATCTTAAAGCTACACTACAGTTGGCATTTTGATAAATGCAAGTTATCTTTGTGTGCTAAAAATGCACACAAAGTTCATGTAGATGGCAATACACATTCTCTTTTTTGCCAAATAAATGAAAAGCATGTTGAAATCATCAATGTCTTCCCTCTCGCTGTGTCAAAATTTCGCCTGGCTTTCCTCAGAGATGGTCCCAATAATGTGCTTAAAGTCAAATTCAGTTTGTGCATGATTACATGATATAACTTTTTTTAATACTGTATCCTAAATTATGGATAATTAATACATTAATAAGATAATACATTTGTCAATTGTCATTTTTGGCAAGAAAAATAAAAAATATGCACTTTTAAACCACAACTTCTCGGTCTTCCTCCGGTATGAAAAAAAATGACAATTGTTTCGCTGGATGGGACCCTTGTGCCTCGTTTGGGATCGTTTGGAGTCCTTTGAAACGGCAATTTTGAACTGCATTGGGGCTGTTAAGTTTTGGGGTCCATTGGGGTCCATTAAAATGAGAAAAATCCTGGAATGTTTTCCTCAAAAAACATAATTTCTTCTCGACTGAGCAAGGAAGGGCATCGACAGTTTGGATGGCATGGTGGGGAGTGAATCATCTGAATTTTTTTTTAGGGAAAATTGACTAATCCTTTAACAAAAGTATCTTGGCTATGGTTGAAGTACCTCTGGTCCAGTGTATCTATTGAAAACGAAGCATTTATTTGCTTTAATTGTGTTTACAGATTTACATACTTTGATTTCAGGCACAAATGACATGACATTTTGTAAACATCGAGATTATATGAGCATGTTAAATAGAATAATATTGATTTGATTCTCTGCTGTTGCCAAAGGCTTTTTCTTGTAAAAGCGCCATCTCTGCCATCACAATGGGTTTAATAGAGATCTGAATACAAAGACTGGCACAGCAGAATAGACTGATACATCTCTCACATAATGCCCCCTAAGCAATCTGTCCCTGTTCTTCCGCAGCTTTGGCCAGTCATGCATCATCAGCATCTTGTTTAGTGAAAAGAGGGAGTAGGAAGCAGAAATATGTTTGAGAAAAATGTATAAAATCCAATGTGAGAGCAATCATGTTTTTCCATTGAATTTTGTGCTGGCTAATGTTGCTACAAAGAAAATGTCAGGGTAATAATTTAACAGAAATATTTATTATTATTAAATTCACCCCACAGACCTCCGAGCTGGAACACTGGTTGGAACTCCACATCTAAGCCCAAGCCTGATAGTGGAATGTTGTTTAAATACTTCCAAGGCTTTTGATTCAGGAACAGACACTAAATAATTCTGGGTTATTTTCAACCCAGCACTGGGTCAAAAAGGGACAAGCCCCTTGGGTTGTAATTTAACATATGCTGGGTTGTTTTAACCCAAAATGCTGGGTTATTTTAACCCATTGTTGGGTCAAATATAAACAGTTTTGAAATGCTATCATTGGTGAGATGTTTTTTCCATGAAGCCCCTTTCATATTTGTTGTCTAACTATCTATCTATATCTTTTCTGTTTTACATTAGTATTTGCATTACAAATACTGTACATTTGAACAAATAAAGCGGTTTAAAACATTAAACAGTAACAGAAAAAAAGAAAGAAAATATAGATGGGGATAGATAAGGTGTTGTTGTCCATTTTGTTGTGTTTTCTTTTGTGTGCACATGCTGGATGCAATCTTGGCATGTCTGGCTGTTTCTTGGATAAGAAATTGGAACAGCATGCATGCATAGCAGGTGGAAACGTTACAGAGATAGAGTGTGGGAAGTTTGCATTCTTCTTATGGGTTCTGTGGGAACACTGACTGTGATGCAGGTGCTCCAAATAGAAAAAAGAAAAAGTCAAACCTGTGTTCTTATCTTCTCGGTTGTTTCTGAGAAGGAGTGTTGCCAGTACAATGAGTGAGATAAAGTAAACCAAGCCTTTAGTAAATAAAATGTCCTTTTGTTCTGGGGTAGAGCTGTAATCGGGCCTTAAAAGTTAAGCCCGAAATGTCCAAAGCCCGACAGAATGCAGCCCGAACCCGAACGTACATTTAGATTGACAGCTTTTTAAAAGCCCGAACCCGTTTACAGCCCGACATTATTTAAATGTGCGCACACACACAGCTTTTGTCAAGAATGAGAAATTTAGACAGGTTTTAACATTATTTATTCATGACTAATAATCTACACCCCACTTGGAAGTTGAAACAAAGAAATAAAATAAGGCATCTGTAACATTGTAACATCTCATTCTAAATGGGCTTATGCAATACACTATAAATATGCCAATAAAATTATTATTTCTTAACAAATTAAATTAAGATAATACATTCTAAATTAAGATGGGTATTTGGCAATAACGAAATTAAGAGAAAGGCTCCGCGGGATTTGGGTCGGCACTTCTCTCCATTACTGCCAACATTAGTCTATATCCTCTGTCTAAATTATGTATTTAAGACTTGATTCATATTTAGTTATACATTGAAAAACCTACTCACCAAGATTAGGCTACATGTTTTTGAATAGGAAAATCATTAAATCCACTGTAAATGAATTCAGCGCGGTCCTGCGCTACTGATGCAGCATCCAGCAGCATTGAACTTGACCGCTCATTTACCTCACAAAGCCGGAGCGCAAGCCCGAGCCCGGCCCGAGCCCGGGTAAAATGTTAGAAATGAAGCCCGAACCCGCCCGAGCCCGTCGGGTCCCAACGGGTCCCGTCGGGTTCGGGCAAAGATCTTCAGCTCTATTCTGGGGTTCTTGTTTCAAATAGACATCAACACAACAGGTATGGAGGACAAATTTTAAAGTGAGGGGGTGCCTTAAGGCAGTGTTTCCCGATCCTGGTCCTCGAGTACCCCCTCCCAAAACGTTTTTAGATGTGTTCTTATTTTACACACCTGACTTAACTCATCAGCTTGATAGGGGGACATGTTAACCATTCTGGAAGATGACGGATAAGTTGATTCAGGGGTTTTAAATAAGGAGACATCTAAAACTTTCTGGGAGGGGATACTAAAGGACCAGGATTGGGCAGCACTCCCTTACTTCAATTTTTTTGAAAAACGCTCATTTTCCAGCTCCCCTAGAGTTAAACATTTGATTTTTATCGTTTTGGAATCCATTCAGATGATCTCCAGGTATGGCGGTACCACTATTAGCATAGCTTAGCATAATCCATCTTAGCATTAGACCATTGTGCTCAAAAATAACCAAAGAGTTTTGATATTTTTCCTATTTAAAACTTGACTCTTCTGTAGTTACATCGTGCACTGATGTTACCCAATGCCTGAAAATAGTCCCCTGCTATTGAAAGTAACCAAGAGGACTATTTTTGGCCGCTGCGTAATATCATTGTGCCTGCTGCAGCCATGGTATGACAGCAAATTCCTTGATTATTACGCCGGAATGAGGGTATAGTTCCTAGACATATCGGCCTAGAAAATCGCAACTTTAAATTTTACGTCAGTCTTAGTACACAATGTAACTACAGAAGAGTCAAGTTTTAAATAGGAAAATATTGAAACTCTTTGGTCATTTTTGAGCGCGATGCTAATGGTCTAATCAGATTCAATGGACTATGCCAAGCCACGCTAAAAGTGGCAGCGCCAGACCCGAAGATCGGCTGAATGGATTCCAAAACGTTAAGAATCAAATGTTTAACTCTGGGAGCTGGAAAATGAGCCTATTTTCAAAAAAAGTGTAGTGTCCCTTTAAGTTAAGGGTATTTTTAATAACTTTTTAAAACCAGCCTAATGTTTTTATCTATCACTAGATGACACATCATTCCCCCTAAAATGCTTTTGGCATCCGTGAGTTCCTCCCACCCCTCATTGTCCATTTTGATTCAGTCTGCAGTGATTTCTGAGGACTCTATTCATTAGACCATGGAGGGGGGAATGGTGTGAAGCTGTCTGTATGATTTCACTTTCAGCCCTTCGTCCTACAGCATGGCCTCCAGCCCACGGCAGCTCTCTGCTCCCTGGGTCCAGTCACTGCTGTGAGCGATTGAACAAGCCTGGTTTGATAAAATCTCAAAAGGCTTTATTCATGCCAGAGAACAAAGAGAAAAGACTGGTCAAGACATGACCTTTGAGGGATTGTAGTCCAATCAGATGTCTCTGTGTGCATGGTTTTAGGGGATGTGATCCAGGCAAGATGTCTGCGGTCCTGGTGGGACATTCCACTATTATGTCTCAATAATTGCAGAGGGAGTTCCAGAAGAATGAATCATAATACATGACATTTCTTCATGATTAAACCCATTATTTTCTGGGTTGCACACAATTTAAAAGACATTTGTTCCTTAGCATTTTTATCCAACGCCGATTTGTCCACTTTTGGGAGATTTTAGTTCATTTTTTATTCAAGCTCTTGTTAAAATCTTTCATTTAAACAATCACTATACAAATTACCCAGACATTAAGGAGCTTTTAACAACAATAGCTATGTGATTTTTAACTCTTTGTAAGAGAAAAGCTGTAAAGTTTAAATATAGAAACAGTGGTTATGCTGTATTTTTTCCTACATGCTGCACGTGAGACAGACCAAAATATTTTGTGTCTAAATGTGGAGTTGGACTGCCAAAGCCAGTCAATATGACACTGGTGTGAAATCAAGACTACAAATATGCTTGAGTGCTTGAGGCTTTCCGTTCTCAATCTCCTATGCAGAGTAATATGTCATCTTGTGGGTGCGTGAAATAAGATTTAACCGTTTCATTATTCAAATGATATTGATACAGTTCATGTGAGCCTGTCAGTCATTTTGAAAACCCTCAGGTTATGTGATCATGTTCTGATGATAAGGTATTATTGCTGATCAGTTTTTATGAGGTACCTTGTCTATGATGTACTACTAAAATCCGTTGCTAAAAACAAACATTTAAAAAAAAAAAAAAACACGTCATACTCATATTAAAATAGAGGGTATGCACGTGACGTCACCGTCAACGAAAGTGCCTGCGGTTACGCCCACTGAGTGACAAAAGACAGAGCGGCAGCATTTGAGTACGGCGTGACATCGACGAAAACACGGTGAAAACACGTAGAAATAGGAAAAAGCGATAGACTGATCTAACAGATTAACAAGAATTTGGAGCTATCGTTTTACAGACTGCCAAAAAACACCCAAAGGAGAAGTAAATAGATCGTTCCTACCAACGTCCACAGACCACAGGTGGGTTGACAAGTTGCAAGGAGATGTTTTACTTTTCCACTTAAAATTATTTTATCAAGTATTTGTATTTTATCCGTGTTTTTCTTTGGAAAACATACATTTCAGATAGGGATGCTCCGATCAGGATTTTTGCAGCCGATACCGATCACCGATTTGTAATCTTCGTGATCGGCCGATACCGATTCTGATTTTTTTGAAGCTGATATGCAAGCTCTTTGATGAATCTTTCTAAATAAAATAATACCACGGATGTTGCCTTTGTTATATTACTTGCAGTAATTAGGTATATTATTGTTTTAATAGAGACTCAAATAAATAAGCACAACAAATATTTATTCTGCAAAGAGAAATTTAATATGGCTTTAAAAAGGCTTATGTCTCCTAAAAGTACTGAAAATAAAACACTTCACATACTTTACTGTATTAATTAAATATACACGCATTCGTATGAAGTATAAAAATTCTTTAGTCAAGAGCAGAGAGTGATTTTATTGAGAGATGAATTAGGTTACTGCAGCTTTAAGACGTGAGAGAGAGATCGCTCTGTTCACGTGCACTGATGACAGGCTGCTGTGTGTGTGGGCGGCGGCTGAACGCAGACAAGCAGCTGTGAGGAAAATAAAAGTTTAAACTTTAAGACGCATGCAAATAAGAAACTTTTGGCATGAGGATGCAATTGTCCGTGATAGATATGTGTTGTATACGCTGTTTGATGGGGATGTGAAGACGCCTCGCGCTGTTTACCGGAGCGCGATCCTCATAGAAAAATACGCATGTCTCTGTAAAGGCAAAGAGAGACATACAAATCTGCACGCTGCACATGAGCAACAGGTTGTAAAAATGCTTGCGCTACATAAAAAATGTCTTTAATTGCAGCCGCATTCAGGATGCTTTTGATGACAAAAGTAAACAGAAAGATCGGTTTATGAGATCGGCAGATTTAGCAAGCACCGATCGAGTCATTTTATGCCATTATCGGCCGATACCGATCGGCGGCCGATCGATCGGAGCATCCCTAATTTCAAAGCATATTATTATAATTCTTACTCTATTACATTTCATAAATACAAGTTTTGTTTTACATTTAATATTTAAGTACATTAACATACTTTTACTCAAGATATTAAATTCATTTTAATATGCAATAAATTTTAAGTAAAATAGTAAAAATAGAAATTTTCCCAATACAAACACCCTAATAAAGCGCACATGCTTGGAAAATGTAACTAATGTAACTAAGTATTGTCCACCTCTGCTATTAAGTCCAACTAAATTCAACTGAAGCTGATAATAGTCAGTTTTACTGGCATTTTCGTAGCAGCCGCCATGAAAACCAGCCATTTTGTTGAACGTTTGCCACTCAACAGGGCGAGTTCCAGCGTGGTCACGTGGAAAAGTGACGTCAATGCATGCCCTCTATAAGGAGACACATTATGTACCACGTGTAGTGCATTGTAGATCCATGACGTATAATAGCTGTAAATGAAATATTACTACAGTTTACCATAGTATATATTGGCATCTACAGTACAGAACTACACGTTTTCCTCCCCTCTCCCACATTTGTTTTAGTCTCTGGTTCATATTGAAAAGGCTGAACAGAAGATGTTGATGTTCTCATATTTTTAATGCCATGAAGGTGTCAAGACCACATACCACCACCTACTGTCCGTGTGCATTCATAAATTTCATTTTCTGTTTCACGTCATTTTACAATCTTCTGAATGAAGACTTGATTGCCATGTTTACCTTGCTGTAGCATTGTTGTGTTTGCAGACTTTTGATGTCATGTATTGTAAACAAAATGGCGGCATCCAAAAAGATTTTTTAAAGTTTTGTGACCGTATCAATGCAGTCAAGCCAACATTGTATTAATACTATATTGGTCTCTTTTTTTGAAATATCTGTATTGGCGTTAGCTATTAAAACATTGCATTAGTCAACCACTACCACACACGGTGGAGGCCAAATCCCATCATGCTTATCATTAATCCTGTTATGAATGATTTAATTCCTCTCAGACCAAACTAGATGTCTGTACTGACACCCCCAATGTTAGCCTGTATAAACAAAGCTATAACACACCCTTCTAGCTTTCATTACCATAGAGCATATGATGACTTATTTCATTTTTCTAGTTGCAATCTTCCATTTCTATTTATATTAGGATAATACTTTGCTGATATTGCTTGCCTGTGAGGGAGATTAGCTAAGCCTGCTGTGTGGCTTAATGAAACGGCAGGCAAAACTGCAATGCTCGCCAAAGGAAACCAAACTCTGCTCAGTGGAAGGGTCTATTTTTGATAGGGAGGGAAAAGACGTGCTTATCGTGCAGCGTTAAATGCTTCATGTGTTCACATGTGTCGAAGCGGACAGTGGGTGTGAATGAAGTCTTTAACTTTCCTTGCGTTTAATTCTGGAAGCTTTCTGAATGTGACAGGATTGAAGTTGCTCAGATGTCTCGCCAGACGTTAGCGGCTGTGAAACGAGAGAATTGTTAAGCCTGTCTGTGGGCTGTGTGCTGATAAATGGCTCAGCTCCAGCTCGTTCACACAGTGTCCTGTTGAGCTTTATGAAGAGTCGCCGCTCCTCAAATCAGCACAAACCTGCCACTGTGTTATTAAGGCAGAGCACCCAGCAGACTTTAATCTCACATGAATTAAACAGTCAAATACAGTTCACCTCACAGAGTTTCCCTTCAGGTAAAAGCAAATATTATTATGGAAATTTTTAGTGGGAAGAAAATTGACATTGGATGACATTGTTTCTTAGTGCTGGAAACCAACGTGGATCCTGTAGACCAAGGGTTACCAAACTTTTCATTTCGCAACCCACTGTATAAACTATCCGGGGACCCACCAACATATTTTTTTATAGTTTTTATTTCTTTGTAATTTTATTAATGAAATGTAAGTTTATTTGCAATCAAAATACCTTATGGTATATCATATCAAAATCATTGTCATTGCTTGTCATTAGTTTTTGACTAATTTTTGTGTCATTCATCGCTACAGCCAAGCGACTTTGTGCCACCCACCTCATCCCATTATGCAACCCACAGTTTAATAATATCTAATGTAGACAATACTGTTATTATACCCAATTTCATTAGGTATTTTCTCTTTGTTTTCTGTCTGTTTCTCTTAGTTATACATGTACATATGTAAGTACTCAGAGGTTTTAAAACCATAAATTCATATCATGTGGAGACGTGTGACCAATGGAATGTCGATACCTCATGGTGTGACCTTTTCATAAAACACTGATACTAGTTTTAATAGATTTAATTAGCTTTAATTTATACCACAAATGGCATCAAAATAGTAACATTTCAAACATGTCAAAATTCATGATATGTGGATAAAAAGCAGTGCCTTGGGGAGTGATATCATATCCGGTTTCCACCCATATTCTGTAAAACTTTGCATGCTGAAAGTCCAGTGTGACTGTCTACAGTCTCTAGATGTACCACTCCTCTGATTTACTCCATCTGTGTCACTCTGACCCCCTAAAACTAAATGCACACACTCTCACATTTATATGCGGACAGGCATTTGTGCGCGCAGGCTATTGATTCTCATATAACAATTCTTATTATATTTCTACACTTCCTCAGTTTTGCCATACATTTATAATTGGTAGTGATGCACTGATGTATCGGCCGCCGATATTTATCGGCCGATTTTTGATGAATTTGAAACCATTGGCATATCGGTAATAGCACGAGAAAGGCCGATACCGATTGTTTATTAATTAACTGCATAAAGAAATCCATTATATGAAAAAAATGAGTTAATGTTGTTAATAAAATAAATGCTGAATAGCAAAAACCACCTTTGAAGGTTGTCATGCTGTCTTATTATATTTGTTTTAGCTTAATTTGTGCCTCTCTTATTATGTTGTTCAGTTGAATGTTAATTAGATACAATCCATGTTCAGTAAAAATAATTTGATGCAGAAATAAACTAGCTAATAGACCAACTGTATAGTATTGTATACATGTGTTTAATATTGGTATCGGTATCGTCCAGAAGTTGTCTGTTTAAATCGGTATCGCCGCCCCCCCCCAAAAAAAATCGGTGCATCCCTAATAATTGGTCATAGTTTGAATATAACTCTTTGCATATGTTATCATAAATTGGCACACATTAGTGTACTGCAGTCAGTATGCTGATTCGTTCAAATAAAAACATGTTTATTGGTTTTATGCTAAGCAAACAAAGTTTAAAGGATTAGTCCATTTTCTTTAAAAAATTCAGATAATTTACCGTCATCCAAAATGTTGATGTCTTTCTTTGTTCAGTCGAGAAGAAATTATGTTTTTTGAGGAAAACATTTCAGGATTTTTCTCATTTTAATGGACTTTAATGGACCCCACATTAACAGTTTAAAATTGAAGTTTCATAGACTCTAAACGATCTCAAACAAGGCATAAGGGTCTTATCTAGCGAAAGGATTGTCATTTTTGGCAAGAAAAATAAAAAATATGTACTTTTAAACCACAACTTCTCGTCTTCCTCCGGTCCTGTGACGCCAGCGCGACCTCACGTAATTGCGTAATGACGTCAAAAGGTCAAGTATTAAATATATGAAACGCACATTTGCAGACCATTTTAAACAAAATAAACTGACACAAAGACATTAATTAGTATCATTCCACATACAAACGCCGGAAAGGTCCTCTATTTCCACACTTGTAAACACTGGGGCGTAGTTTCGCATACGTCATCTGTGACCTCTTGACATGATGACGTATTACGTGAGGTCGCACTGGCGCATCACAGGACAGGAGGAAGAGAAGAAGTTGTGGTTTAAAAGTGCATATTTTTCTTGACAAAACTGACAATCGTTTTGCTACACTCTAAAAAAACAAACGGTGCTATATAGCACCAAAAGTGTTGATTTGAATCGTAACCGTAGAAGAACCGTTTTTAGTGCCGTATAGCACCGGTGAAGGACCTGTGTGGAACCATATAGGTGCCGTGTAGCACCACTATAGCACCACATTTGGTTCTGCGTGGCACTGTGTGGTTCTGCACGGGTGCTTCGCCGGTGCTTCACCGGTGCTATACATGTATGGCACTAAAAACGGTTCTTCTATGATTACGAGCAAAGAACCATTTTTGGTGCTATATAGCACCGTTTGTTTTTAGAGTGTAGATAAGACCCTTATGCCTCGTTTGAGATCGTTTAGAGTCCTTTGAAACAGCAATTTTAAACTGCATTAAAACTAATAAGTGTTGGGTTCCATTAAAGTGCATTAAAATGAGAAAAATCCTGAAATGTTTTCCTTACAAAACATAATTTCCTCTAGACTGAACAAAGAAAGACATCAATATTTTGGATGACATGGTGATGAGTAAATTATCTGGGTTTTTTTTAAGAAAATGGACTAATCCTTTAAATCTGATACAAATAGATAATGTACATGAAACAAGAATGTCCAAATTGTTTGCACACCCATTAATATTTCTTTAAAAATCATTTTATAACGTTTGCATTTTTAGATCTCTGACCAGATCTGCTCCATTCTTTTGTTATTAGACCAGTGGCGGCTTGTGACTACTCTTCTAAGGGGCGGAAATTCATGTCTGTTGCTCGTGTTTTCATAATATGTCTTTGTTGCGTCATGTGAACCATGTGCATCACGTGTTTTGTCAAAATAAATGCCTGCTGTACACTCATCAAAACCATTTATGAAAAAAGAGACGTTCACAAAATACAGGCAAGACACTCCAGTAATACAGTAAACTCTAATTACGCATGAGATTATGCAAGTATCTGGCAAACGCGAGCGTCTCTTTTATCGTAAACCCTTTGGATGCGTCTGCAGCGGGCACTTATTTTGACAAAACACGTGATGCACACAGGTTCACTCGATGCGCATAACACATATTTTTAAATTACGAACCACACAAATGACGGGCTACATACATGTTGTGACGAACTTCGCATCGTGCGCCCTCGAAAAAGAAGTATCTGGCTGCCACTGCATCAGACTGTAATCACAAATTTCCAACCATATTTACTTGACACTATATGCACCAAGTAAACTGGCTGCCATCTTTTTGTTGCAAATAAAGAAAGTTTGGCAATATTTACAGGGTTAAAAAAAGCTCATGTGACAAAACTAAATTCCCCCTTTCTTTTTAAAATTACTACAACAACTTCTTGTTTTCTGGTGATGCAGGTTTAAGTGCTCTACACATATACGAGCACTTGGATTGTTTTAATGATCGCTTCCCCTTTGCCCTGTTTCAGACATGTGCTTTTATGCTTTCATTTATAACTTTCAACATTACAATTTATCTAAAACACTCATACTCAAGGACCACCATCAAATAACTTAGTCTTAAGTTTTGGGCTTAATTTAAATTTAAATAAATACTTAAATTGAAATACTGTTGTGTTAAATAGAGCTGGTATTGCACTCTTATTGGTAGCTGAATGAATATTAAAGACATTTTCAAATCTGTGAAGGTCTAAAAAGTACCGTCTCTGACTTTTTGATACGTTCCTGCTTTTCATTCGTTTCCTTTTTTCTAGAGAGTTCTCTATTTTCACCATGCAGCTCTGGCCTGAAGTCAGATGGGGTTATTAACAGTCTCCAGCTTTGCTCCAAGCACAGTGTGTCTTTGTTCGGTCACCTCTCCCAGTGCTCTCCACCCAATCAGCATTTTCAGACGGTTTAAATCTGCTGATTTTTTTAAAGGTGGGGTGGTTAAAGGCTCTATACATCACTTCAAGGTAGTTGGCATGAACTTCTGGATGGTGGTGTTTGCTTTCCATGGACAAACCTTTGCCTTTACTGTACGCTATAGTCTAGAGGCTTCAGCAAGTTGCTTCAGATCTGATGTCTAACATTTAGAATCCTGTCAGACAAACTTTTTTATGATAACTTAATGTAATGCAGTTTTGTTATGTTGTATTATTATTCTCATCTTTAATAGTTGCTTAAATACAATTCGTTCATCAGAAAGATGCTTAAACATAGTTTTTCTAGGAAATTTCCCTCAAAATATCCCAGTAAATGAAGGCAGATCATTTCTCTATCCCAAATAAGCAAGCAATTGTCATCCACTGTTTAAATAAATGCCTGGTACACGCTCATTTTCTCCAAGAGCTGAGCCATTTCTGAAGAGCGATTGTGGCAGGATAGGAAAAACAACATTGTTTCCTTGACAGTGTATTCATTGTCAACATCAGTAAGCAATAAACAGTTATTGTGAGGAGTCTGTTATGCAATTTAAACAGTTTTTTTTTTTTTTGAGTAAATAGCAGTACTAAGGCCCAATGCCATTTCTCTGTCTTACCCCTTACCCCTACCCCTTAGTTTTGCATGTTCACGTAAGAGTAAAGCCCTTACTCTCACATGAACATGCAAAACTAAGGGAAAGGGGTAAGACAGAGAAATGGGATTGGGCCTAAAATTTAAAGGAACAGTATGTAGGATTGTGGCCAAAACTGGTATTGCAATCACAAAACTTGTGGCTAAAACTGGTACTGCAATCACACAACTGGTGGCCAATACACAAAATGACAACATAAACATCAGTTGAGGGCTGCAACGCCACTTTTTAAATGACAATATCCTGGCCGGACCACTGTTGTCAGTGTTATAAGTATTTGAAATGAAAATGATTTCTTAATGTCTAGTGACATATCAGGGCCATTTTATGATTAATTGATATAAATTTCTTATATACTGTCCCTTTAAGAGATATGTTTTTAGTATTCCTCTCACAAAATTAAAAGGAAAAGTAAACAGTAAACTTTGCATAGCTCATTCATGGCCTGCCTGTAATAACCCAAGGGAAGTGTGCTGTTTCACTGAGTTTAGTTAAAACCGAAAATAACACAGTGTGAGGCATAAAGATGGAAATTCAGGACATGTGCTGGTATTACACTTATTTTCAAACCAGCATTCGGCCAAAAATGGACGAGCCCAGCGGTTGAAAATAACCCAGCATTTTTTTAAGCGTGTACGTGTAGGTGTTTTGCTTTTAATTTAATCTGTTAATTTGGATATTATTATTTAGTTGTCCCTATTGTTCTTTTGTCTCTCCAGAATTTAAAGTGCTGAAATGTTGTCTGACATGAGTGGACATTTGGATCTGGGCATGTAATTCAGTGATCAGCAAAACCCATTACCGCAATAAAACTGGGTTATACATTAGAGGTTCCAAACCACCCAGACCTCAAACCACACTGGCCTTAAATAGAAAAGAAGGAATTAACAACAGCGCTTGAACCCTGACCACCACATTTACAATTCACCTGCTTCCTGAAAAGTATGCATGAATAACAGCTACAAATGACTGGCTTCCCCTATATTATTATTACTATTATTATTAAACTATGGTGTAATATTATTAAACCAGCTCATACAGCTGAGTGGCTGCAGACATTTGGGTTTCTTTAAAGCGCATCTTTAATACCATACCTAATTATTTCATATACACTACATTTCAAAAGTGAAGTCTTATTTCACTAAACTGTTTCTTATAATCTTAAAAATATTTTGATCTTTTGAAAGGCAACTACACTCTAAAAAATGGCTGGGTTATTTTTGACCCATAATGGGTAAATATTGGACAGAACACATGCTGGGTAAAAAATTGACCCAATGCTGGGTTACTTTAACCCAACCACTGGGTTATTATACCCCATGGTTGCATAACAACAACCCAACATTGGGTCATTTTAACCCAGCACATGTTCTGTCCAATATTAACCCATTATGGGTCAAAAATAACCCAGCCATTTTAAGAGTGTAATAAAAGCACAGAATAAATAGAAACTCTTCAATACTGCCTAAAAAGTATAGATTTCTAGATAACTAATTTAACAATGTTTATTTGCATTTTGTTCCTCAAATCTTATACTTGCTTTTAAATGACAAAGTTGTGGCTGACCTGCAAATTTTTTTATTTGCCTATACGATCTGTGTGTTTGTACAGTATGCGACATTAAAGTTACTGGGCCATATTCGTGTCGAATACAAGCAGAACCAATTCCTGTGTAAATTGTGTATGAAAAACCATAATTACTTAAATTGTCACAGTCAATTCACTGAGACCATTTACATATGAATGGAATTTGTTATGCGCGTCTTTCATGAATAAGACCCTTTGACTTTGATTTTATGTGACATTTACCAGTAATTGCACAAAAAAGCTGCTTACTAAGGATAACAATACTATTTTGTCCTCTTTTAAGTGGGTTTAAACCGTTCTGTGCCGTCAGCATTTTCACCAATTCCAAAAACGGTTCATTAATTAATTTTGACAAGGCAGAAGAGTTTATAAAGTGTTGTACATTTGCTTCTACAGCATGTTTAATGCTTGCCTTTGTGTGGGATTGTTGCTCTGGTGATTATAACAGACTCGCACTGTAATCGCAGCAGGATCATTTCTGAGGTGTTGTCATGGAAACTTCAACATTTGTATACCTTCGGGGCAAGTGGGGTAGTGTTTTACCCCAGTCATTTTTTTAAGCAGCTTAAAATTTGCCGCCTGTTTGGGTTTGTAATATGTGATTTTGCATTTTTAATGTTGTTTTCTGTTGGTCCGGTATGATTGTCTCTGTGGTTTTTATTAGGCGTAGAGCTGCAGTCTGTTACTTCTGTGCCAAACAGCACTGCGCACCTAATGACCCTTTCCAAAAAACTCTACCCGTCTTCCAATGTCACAGTATTACTGTAGCCCAACCCTAAACTCACACCATTACCCCATTCTGAAGTCGAGTGCTCACACAAATAGAGCAATGTTATAAGTGCTACAGAAGTGTACTGTACTTCCTTCAAGCAAATCACCTTAGAAATTATACCACATTGTACCACTCATCTCCACTACAAATAGGAAAAAGAGGCTACAATTTGCACGAGCTCACCAAAATTGAACAGTTGTAGACTGGAAAAAATGTTGCCTGGTCTGATGAGTCTCAATTTCTGTTGAGAATGAGAACATGGATCCATCATGCCTTGTTACCAATGTGTAGGCTGGTGGTGGTGGTGGTGTAATGGTGTGGGGCATGTTTTCTTGGCACACTTTAGGCCCCTTGGTACCAATTGGGCATCGTTTAAATGCCACGGCCTATCTGAGCATTGTTTCTGACCATGTCCATCCCTTTATGACCACCATGTACCCATCCTCTGATGGCTACTTCCTGCAGAAATTGCCCCCACAGTCATCAGATCTCAACCCAATAGAGCATCTTTGGGATGTGGTGGAACAGGAGTTCGTGCCCTGGGTGTGCATCCCACAAATCAACTGCAAGATGCTATCCTATTAATATGGGCCAACATTTCCAACGAATGCTTTCAGCACCTTGTTGAATTAATTGTACGTAGAATTAACGCAGTTTTGAATGCGAAAGGAGGTCAAACACAGTATTAGTGTGGTGTTCTTTTTATCAGAATGTAAAAGCTTGATAAACAAAAAAAGCTTAAAACTATGTCATTTTGAATTTGGGAAGATACACTTTACATGTGGTTACAAATTGCCCATTGAAATTCACAGGACATAAACCAGCCCACGCTGGAAGCATGCTGCCAAATGAGTCTTCTCTCTCTGTACTCTTTACTGTATCTCATCTAGCATCTGTAAAGCTTGGTTCTCTTTAGACATGACTGTGAAGACAAACATCAAAGTTATTGACTTGTGCTGTAGAGGATCATGGTGTCAGCTTATTGCTCAAAGAGACTTCTTGAAAGGTCTTTGAGATGCTCTTGCTAAGTATAGAATGACTGGAAAAGATCTGACACTGCATGATGCTGCTTAATTTCCTCTCTCTCATTCTCTCTATTTCTCGCACCCTCTCTCGCTCTTGCCCTCTTTCACCCTTTCGTTCTCTTTTATCACATATGCCACCCTGTCTGTAAATCCAGGCTAAAGTCTCATAATCTAAAAATGAGATTAGGAGCATCAAAGTTCAATTTCAATCATTGATTTCAATTACATTTCAATCTTTGACTTGGTCAGTATTAAACTATTTAAGGTTTTCACAGAATGTTGTTTACATTGCAGGGCTCGCAAAATCGTTAGCCCGACATCCAGGGGCTATTTTGCCTTGCAGTCGGGCTACCAAAATGCATATACGCCATTAGGCATGGGCCGGTATAAGATTATGGTGGTATGATAACCTGTAGCAAAAATACCACGGTTTCACAGTGTTGCGGTATTGCCATTGCAACACTAGAATGTCTTATTTTCAAATGCCAGGTAAAAATAAAACCTTTAAAGGTGCAGTGTGTAACTTTTAGAAGGATCTATTGACAGAAATGCAATATAATATACATAACTATATTACATAATGAACTGTTATGTGTTTATTACCTTAGAATGAGGCGTATTTATCTACATATAGTGTGGGTCTCCTTACATGGAAGTCGCCATTTTGTGCTGCCATTTTTCTACAGTAGCCCTATACAGAGCAAGTTTTGTCACTATTGTATTTTGTCCTGTGGTGGCTACTGTAGCTTCTCTATTTGTTTCGGTGAACGTTGAACTGAGCCATTGGTTGTAATTCACAATCTCACCGCTATAATCTACACACTGCACCTTTAAATTATAATATGCTTTAAAAAATATTTTCCCAATGTATATTAAATGTAAACATCAAATCAATCACATGATTTAATGAATTTTGTATAAACACAGCTCATACTGTACCTTGAAGACGGTATCACAGAACATTTTAGTGGTTTTGAAACCTTGACTGTTTACCTCGGTATACCTTGAAACCGGCCCATGCCTGCTATCTTGACATACACTCGCCTAAAGGATTATTAGGAACACCTGTTCAATTTCTCCTTAATGCAGTTATCGAATCAACCAATCACATGGCAGTTGCTTCAATGCATTTAGGGGTGTGGTCCTGGTCAAGAAAATCTCCTGAACTCCAAACTGAATGTCAGAATGGGAAAGAAAGGTGATTTAAGCAATTTTGAGCGTGGCATGGTTGTTGGTGCCAGTTAGGGAGTGTGGGAGCAAGCTTTAAAGTGATATAGATTGCATGTAAAGTGAAGAGACAGCATCAAAAACAACTATATTTGTCCCATTATGAAAACTAATTGAGGAACCCTGCATGTCCTGCGAGTGGCATTTTCTTATCTGTGACTTCAGTTAATATTTCAGATTAGGAAGTTTATAGATATTGCAGTTCAGTTAGAAGCAAATATTTGTATTAATTATTGTATTTTGAATATTGTATGTGTTATTTGTGTTTTGAAGGATGTTTTCTCAATATTCTACATTTAAAAGGAATGTCTTTTTAATCAGGCTACTTGCTTTCATTTCTGAAGAGTGCCTGCCCGAAGGGCTCCCAGGGAGTTAGAAATTTTGCATTGTGTAGGATGATTTTATCTAGAAAGCAGTAAAAAAATTATAGTTTAGCTGGGTTTTCACAGATTGGGTCACAAATGCACTTTAATGCATTACATTGCATCTAATAAGGCTGCAATTCTTATGGTGTACTTGTTTTCTGATGCTGCAGTACTGTGTTTTCCTTAAGCTGTACATTCATGTATGTGTTGGTGTATGTGTAACACAGACTTCCTAAAGTGAGCGATTGGGCTCATGCTGAGGTCAAGTCTGTCTTCAGCCTGAAGGATGTTTGTGTTATTGAACGCTGCAGATTCAGTTTAAATGTGCAGTCGAGTCTGCCCAGATGCCTGTTTGTTTATAACAACTGTTTTGTGCCTGATATTTGTCAAGCCAGCTTTATAATATCAGTTTCGGAGGGTTTTGTTCAGAATTATTATTACAATATTCAGTGTCTTAATTCCATAGGGGGGACACTGATATCTAGAGTGCAGGGTTCCTCTTCTTTTGACAGAATAACAAGTAGTCTAATTATTGTGAGCGAGTCAAAGAACTTCTCGTTGTGCAATGTGCACATAGAGTACATTTAACTCTGGGGTGCGAAAACATTAAAACTGTGCATGCGTGCGTGCGTGTGTGTGTGTGCGTGTGCACGCATGCTGGAAATAAACAATTGCAGATATTTTTCACAGATTTTACAAGCTTCTCCCAGAAGAAATCATCTTTCTGTGTTCCTCATTTGCTCTTCTAAAGACTGAAGTGTGTAATATTTTAACTCGGTTTTCTCACTGCTGAGTGTTTCTGCACCCTGATATTGCAAATCTAATATATTTTTTCCACTCTGTAACTTTTCCAAGTAATACATTGAGATCTTATTGCACCCACACATGCAATAATGAGTAATTTAGATGTGAAGAAAGCTTTGAGTTTTAAAAGTTGTTTTTATTTATACATCAAGATGGTTTGTATTTGTGTCCATTTTATTACTTTTAGATTCTGTAATTTAAAGATCGGCTACGTTTTCTGACCTAAGGACCCCTGACCAAATTTCAACCAACCCAAGGACCCTTTTGTAAATATACATATTCTATAACACTGTATAATAGCTTTCCATTAATAACATCACCAACCCCCTGGAGATCCACACTACTGAATTGGATGTCCATTGTCAGATCAATGATCGCAATACATCGGTCAGTGTATTTTTCACCAGCAGCATTATCTCAGACAGGCGTTACTTAAGCTTTCAGAGAGTGGTTCTATTAAAAGCTGCCATTCTTGGCAGTCCAAGGGAAACCTCTTGTTTGATGTGGCTTTTAACCTCTTTATGCAATGTATGGCTCCTTCATAAACATTTAGTCATTCTGTCTGTGTCTCTGTTCTTCTCTATTTAATTCCATACCTGCTTCTTTGTATTTTCTCACAGTTCTGGCGTGTGCATGTGCAAGGCAGGGGTGCACGGGGACAAGTGTGACGACTGCAGCCCAGGCTTTACACAGTTAAGCAGTACGGGGTGCCAACCGTGCCAATGCAATAATCACAGCAACTCCTGCCACACGATATTAGGTGAGCCACCCTCATCCCCACTGCATTCACAACCTTATGTACAGAGCGCACCATGTCTATCCATGTGGTTATCCGTCAGATCTCTTTGATAAGATCATGATTCTTGTAACTGATGTTGATAATTTATTAGTCATTTAGGTAAAGCTTTATCCAAGCACATTTATTACAGTGACAGCCCTCTTGGAATACTTGTTACAGTGAGGTAAGGGACGACTCACTAAAAAAGAATTGCTTACTGTGCGTTTTATTTGCATGCTCTGTTTATGGTAGTATCCAAATCACTTACAGAATTATGCAAATCATGGAAAGACATACTCTTATAAGTAGGGCTGCACAATATATCATTTCAGCATCAACATCGTAATGTCCCCCTCTGCAGTGGTTCACTTTAAAAATGGCTAGGTTATTTTCAAGCCATATTGGGTAAATATTGGACAGAACACAACGCTGGGTTAAAATTGACCCAATGCTGGGTTGTTTTAACCCAACTGCTGGGTTATTATTAGTACATGGTTGCATAACAACAACCTCCCCGTGTGCATCACGTGTCTTGTCAAAATAAGTGCCTGCTACATATCTATCTAAAGGGTTTATGATAAAAGAGACTCTCACGTTTGCCAGATACTTGCATAATTTCATTCGTAATCACAGTTTACTGTTAAGGGAGTGTCTTGCATGTATTTTGTGAGCGTCTCTTTTATCATAAATGGTTTTGACGCGTGTGCAGCAGGCATTTATTTTGACAAAACACATGGTTTACATGACGCAAGAAACATTTTGAAAATGTGAAAATGCAAGCAACACGCATGAAACTCCGAACACATATTTTGAATTAGCTCCCCTCGGATGAGCAGTCACGAGCCGCCACTGCAAGAAATGCAAGGCAGAAGTTAAATCGTCTCAAAAAGGGCTTTTCATGTTATCTGGTGAAGTCATTGAGTATTTCTCATATCACAATTTACATCTTAGAAAAACAAAACATTGTAATGTTAGTTTCCCCTCAATATCATGCAGGCCTGTTATTAAGTCATATTTCTGATCTTGCTGGTTGGTTTTGAGTGCCGATGCTGCAGATTTATGCATTCTTGTGCTTTTCTGAAATACAGCACACAAAAAGTACCTTGAATTGTACATGAATTGTAATGATCGGTCAATGGTGCGTTTTCCAAACAGCGAAGTATGAATAAAAACCGACGCATAGCCTATGGCGTCAAGGCTACGTTGTAGAATTATGCAGAACTATAATGAGCCCTTAACATCACAAACCTAAACTCACATTAAAGGCCGGATGTCAATTTTGGACATTTTCCAGCAATGGTCAGCTTAGTTTTAATCGTTTGTTTTACTGTATTTTCACTATTCTATCAATATTTATAATATTTAAAGGAATAGTCTACTCATTTTCAATATTAAAATATGTTATTACCTTAACTAAGAATTGTTGATACATCCCTCTATCATCTGTGTGCGTGCACGTAAGCGCTGGTGCGCGCTGCAACCATAGACCGTAAAAAATATGGACGTAGTGTCCGTGACGTCACCCATTGGTTTGTGAAGATCGCTTTTGAAGCTTAAAGTAGGCGTTGCCTGCCGTCGCCATCTTGGCCGCGCGTCCCCGCGAATTACTTGCTGAAAACCGAAAATGGGTAAAGAGGCGGGACATGGGTGAAGCTGAGGTGAAACCACGCCCGCCTAGCGCGAGTCTAGTGACAGCAGTGGCTGTTCAACCGACACTCAAGCGGCCACGCCCTTAATTATGCAGAAGTTTAAGGCTTAATATAATCTAAACGGGTGAGTTACAAAAAAATTCACCCCCCTCACAGTTGTCATGAAGGGCAAAATTAGCTATATAGGCCCAAAACACTTTTTGTACCAGGCTGTAAACATATTATTTTCTACTGTAAAGTTGGCCATTTTTAACATGGGAGTCTATGGGAATTCACTCCCTTTTGAAGCCAGCCTCAAGCGGCCAGTCGATGAATTGCAGTTTAAGTCACTTCCGTGTTGGCTTCATTAGAGAGATCGGAAGGTTGCCCCTCGGCTGCGACGCTTCGATAGCATTTAGCTTAGCCCCATTCATTCAATGGTACCATTTAGAGATAAAGTTAGAAGTGACCAAACACATCAACGTTTTTTCCTATTTAAGACGAGTAGTTATACAAGCAAGTTTGGTGGTACAAAATAAAACGTAGCGCTTTTCTAAGCGGATTTAAAAGAGGAACTATATTTTATGGCGTAATAGCACTTTTGGGAGCACTGCGACTCGCCTGAAAAGTCCGCTCTCCTTCTCCCTCTCATAATGGGAGAGGGAGGGTGTTACTGTGCCGAGTCGAAGTACTCCCAAAAGTGCCACCACGCCATAAAATATAGCTCCTCCTCCAAATCCGCTTAGAAAAGCGCTACGTTTTATTTTGTACCACCAAACTTGCTCGTATAACTACTCGTCTTAAATAGGAAAAACGTTGATGTGTTTGGTCACTTCTAACTTTATCTCTAAATGGTAACATTGAATGAATGGGGCTAAGCTAAATGCTATTGAAGCGTCGCAGCGCGCTCCAGCGCTTACGTGCACGCACACAGATGATAGAGGGATGTATCAACAACTCTTAGTTAAGGTAATAACATATTTTAATATTGAAAATGAGTAGACTATTCCTTTAATATGATCTATATAAAGAGTTTCGTTGCAAAACGAGATAAATCCATTTTTTTAACATTTTTGTCAAAACATATTTATTATTATGTTATCATGTTATTATTTTGTTTTATGGTGCTACTTAGCTGTATTTTTTTTTAGTTATGAAGGTTTAAATCAAAACAAACCAACTGCAGTTGAATTGAAATATATTGGAATGCACAACAAAAAAACAAGATTTACAATTAATTAACAAAACGGTCGTTATCTAGTTTTGCAACGAAACTCTTCATATGAAGAGTTATATCTAAGAGTTAATACATACAATACATTTTTATGCTCCTATACTTGTTTATGTACTGTATATTATTGTATATATGTGTATTAATATTATAATATAAAAATATAGTAGTTAGTATATAGTTCTTGTATAACTTTTTACTTATCATATTCAAAAATGCTGTATATGAATCCGAATAGTAGTGAGCAAGTTCTGGATCCTGCAGTTTGTCTTTTTTTACGAATACAGACGACTGCCACCTGGTGGTGTGTGAGAGTTAGTTCTTGTTATTTACTAGTATGTGCTAGTTGGCCATCAGCTATGGTTTTTGTGGTGCGTTGAGGCATAACTTGTGACACCACAGTCTGTTTTTGTCACTGCTAGTGTTGGTTGTGTCACTGTTAGCATCAGATTGGTTGTCCTGGGCTTAAGGTAGTTCAAATGAAAGAGATTTTGATCGGGTTCATCCAGTGCAATCATCAGCAAAGGCTTTTGTTGATGCTGAAGGCAAAGTCACTTATAGCAATTTCATTCCTGCTGTTTCATTCACTGATATAGCACTGCAGAGCTTTAACCCATCTTCCATACACCACCAGACCACAACCAACCTTAAAGGAGCATTTCACCCATGGAAACATTAATCTTTTTAAAAGTGGATAATATTTGTAGTCAAAATGTAACATAAATTTCGAATTTGGTGCGTATTTGACCGAGTGTTTGTAGTCTCACCCCCTCTACAAAGATATAGGACTTCCTTCTTTCAATGATGCAAAATTATGGTTTTTACATCATTGAAAGAAGGAAGTGCAACACTGAAATCCATATTTCTTCTTTCTCAGGGGAAACAGAGGGAATGATGCACGACCATTCAAAAACATGACTGGGTTTCTAACTATACCAGGGCTCCAGACTGCCACCAAAATTTGAGAGTGTGCCACTGAATTTTACATCCAGTCACACATGTGCGGCCAGTAAATTTGACTTTTTTTTGTGATGTGTCACCGAATTTGAAACAGCACATTGTACTTTCTGCATCTATCATCAAAGTATTTATTAGTAATACATTGGAAATTAGTAGAAATGTGATTATTTGGTTAGCATGATGATTTACGGTGTGTGCCCCTAAATTTTCTGGTTGCGCCCCTAAAATTTTCAGTTGGGGGCCACTGTGCTCCTAGTGAAAAAAGTTAGTCTGGAGCCCTGTATACACAGCTTAATGCAAATGGGTGAAGTGAAGTGTCCCTTTAAACTACAATAAGAAACTTTGCCCTTCATACAATGGCCCCAAATATTTGTGAATCAGATCATTTACTATTTTCTTTTTGGAGAGTTGGCTGTTATCCACAAGTGTATGCAAGTGTATTTGGCAAATTGTTAAATGCTCCCACATTCACTTTGGATAAAAGCGTCTGCTAAATGAACAGATGTAAATACTGTATAATATTATGCGATAATGATAAGAAGAAAATGCTTATAAATGCAATAAGGTTCCAGCACTTCATGAAATTCAGTGTCGCAAATGCATTGATGTGCCTTTCATCTTGTATCATACAACTCAAAGCATCTAGATAGGCTACCTAAAAGATCAGATCTAACATCTTGCTTCGCTCCAGTTCAGCACTTTGAGGAACGCTTTTTCTGGGAAAGGCTATCTCCATCAATGTTTTGTATTTGATCCTCTCTGTTATCTCTTTTGTAAAAATCACATTTATAAGAAATGTTTCTGCATTTGAGTCTCCTTTAAGTGACTGTGTTTGTAGTAACTACCAGAAGTTATTTATTTATTTATTTTTGCTATTATTTAGGAGATATGATATCTTTTTTAGTTGTGAGAGTTACCTGCTTGAACAGCTTTTTTCACCAGTCAAGTATAAACATATTTTTAAAATGACAATCTGGTACAACATCTTGACAACTTGACCTTGACATTCCTTGTTTTATATCGGATGCTTTTGTTCTTTTTGCTGTCACTTTCTTTTCAGGCATCCATTTGTGCCACTCTTGTGGTGTTTAATAGAGTTTCTTTCAGCATGCACTCTGCCCATTGCGTTGCCTCCTAAAAGCCAATAATGTAGAATTGCAGCCAGAGAGCTTCCATTACCTTTCTGCCATTACGTCAGCACAGCAAGAGTCAAACAGTCTCAGCCAGTGCCTCAGAGCCAATGAATCCCTCCACTCGCTGTGCTTCGAGTT
Source organism: Misgurnus anguillicaudatus (assembly GCF_027580225.2). Lineage (NCBI taxonomy): Eukaryota > Metazoa > Chordata > Actinopteri > Cypriniformes > Cobitidae > Misgurnus > Misgurnus anguillicaudatus. The sequence goes on along the minus strand of NC_073358.2, from coordinate 32,718,561 downwards.
AGCTGAATGGATATTGTTACATTAGTGAAGCACAATTTGAGCTGTTAAAGAGTATCAAGAGATCTCTAGGTGCAGATCTTCTGTAGCTCTGTGGTTTTCAATCTCTGTGTTTCTGCAAAGAGCCCTTCGCATGAATGCTTCATCTTCATTGATGCTTTATCTTTACTGATGCTTCATGGACCTGAAATAAACCTGCCCTTCTGCACATCACATGTCCACGGCAGATGTCCATTTTTAGAAATTAAAGGTACAATTTGTAAGATATTTGCAGTAAAATATCCAAAAACCACTAGTCCGGTGTTATATATTTTGTGCAGCTGATTACTAACAATATCTCAAATGTTTTCAACTACTTGTAAATTATGAGAAAATTGCTGCCCTAAACAGTGACACGGGGCAGTGCAGTCGCCTGTAAATGATGTTAATATCTACGTTACCCTTTGTTACTGCCTTTACTGACGTAAAAACCACATGACAACAGTGTCGTGGACAAATGCAGAAGTAATAGCGTCTGTCGGGCCACTCGCTTTTTTATGGTAAGTTTGTTCATCTGAACACTTAATTCTGTGTTGTATCAACAAACATCGTATTGGACTAATAGTGTAACATCTATGACTAACAATTTACAACCCTTTATTAAGGGGGTCACGCGCTGTACATTCTGCAGCATTTATGTGTACTTTCATAACATTAGGCAGCATAAAGCAATAAAATAGCATTGTATCTTTCAAAATGTGTGTTTTCATTTCCTTTATATGAAAACTTTTTAAGAACAACTTTCTCCAACTCAGCTTTGTATATTTACCCGGAGATAAGCGTGAACTTGATGCTTGACAGATGCTGTGCACTGGGTGGTGTTGCCAAGTCCTCTGCTTTTTTTGAGTTCAGATTTGGTCTACTGTTTAAAACTGTTTGTGGGTTGTTATTTCCTATGGGTTAATGATGAAAGAATTTCGTTCATTAGTTATTTGTATTTGGACTGTGAATAGTCATTGGGATGCTTTTGGGGTAGTTTTGAATGTCCATTGGGATGGGTTTGATATGCGAAGCTGTACATGTAAACAAACATTTTAATCAGATTGCAATGTTTAGGGTGCATGTAAACTGTATTGTCTTAAAGGATTAGTCCATTTTCTTCAAAATCCAGATAATTTACTCACCACCATGTCATCCAAAATGTTGATGTCTTTCTTTGTTCAGTCGAGAGGAAATTGTGTTTTTTGAGGAAAGCATTGCAGGATTTTTCTAATTTTAATGGACTTTAATAGAGCCCAACATTTAGTACTTAACTCAACAGTTAACAGTTTTTTTCAACTGAGTTTCAAAGGACTATAAACAATCCCAAACGAGGCATAAGGGTCTTATCTAGCAAAACGATTGGCATTTTTGACAAGAAAAATAAAAAATATGTACTTTTAAACCACAACTTTTCGTCTAGGTCCGGTCCAGCGCGACCTAACGTAAATGCGTAGTGACGTAGGGAGGTCACGTGTTACAATACATAAAATGCACATTTGCGGACCATTGTAAACAATAAACTCACACAAAGACATTAATTACTATCAGTTGACATACAACAACATAGGAACAGTCCTCTTTCTCAACACATGTAAACACTGGGGCGGAGTTTCGCGTTCGTCCTCTGTGACCTCTTGACGTTATGATGTATTGCGTCGGGTCACGCTAGCGCATCACGACCGGATCTAGACGAGAAGTTGTGGTTTAAAAGTGTATATTTGTCATTTTTATTGTCAAAAATGACAATCGTTTCGCTAGATAAGACACTTATGCCTCTTTTGGGATTGTTTATAGTCCTTTGAAACTTCGTTGAAAAAACTGTTAAGTGTTGAGTTAAGTATTAAATGCTGGGCTCCACCAAAGTCCATCAAAACGAGAAAAATCCTGCAATGCCTTCCCCAAAAAACACAACTTCTTCTCGACTGAACAAAGACATCAACACCCTGGATGACATGGTGGTGATCAAATTATCTGGATTTTTCTTTTAAGAAAATGGACTAATCCTTTAACCTTCAGTTGTATTAAAATTAGTTGGATTGACAAAATTTTGTGCATCATGTAAACATAGTCAGTGAGCTCCACCAGGATTGCTGGCGATTTTTGACAAAAAAAAAAACATTTGGAGTTATTTTAGTAAATCTTCTACGGGTAATCAATGCAATTTTGTAAGAATTCACATTTCAAACTTTATAAACTGTAATAACTAGATTCCGGTAACGGCGCCATCTTGGATTCACTCGATTCACAAGAGAGTTTTAGCTTATTGTGCGTTAGTTGTCGTAGGTGCGTTGCACAGTGACTTTCATGAATCACGTGAGTTCAAAATGGCATTGTTACCGGAAGCTAAAATATGGATATTTTTCTTACAAAAATCACATTGATTAAAGACCTTTATTAACCCCTTGGAGCCACTGTGGATTACTTCTGTGATTTTTTTTTTTTTAAATGCTTTGCTAGGTTTTTCTCCATAATAAATAGCTGCCTGATCCATGACATTTTTGCAATTTAGTTTTAAATATATTCAGTGATTCAGCTTCTATTTAAAAGCCTGGTGTTGACTCTTTGGCTCAAAATATTTTTTTCCATTTGACATTTCAAGCAGGTTTCAGTGAATGCTTGTCTCTAATGATTTATTTGTAAACTCTGTGCCACTTTGCTGGATCTGAACATTCCTTTCTTCAGTCATGCTATTCAATTATTTTTTCATTCACTCTACTGCAATATTTCAGCCTTACACCTCAGAGATCATCAAATGATTGTAGTTAGACTTTAAAGCTGACGGTGCCCGTTCTGCACTCTCGCTACCCCAGGGCTATGAAACAGTTCAGCAGTTTACAGCGGCTCCTCCCCTGCTATTGATTGGTTTAAATTCTGTCTATAAACTAACCTTTCTCTTTGACCTTTTGACTCTGTGCAAGAGCATTTGTATTGAATTATCTGTTTGTACTGTATCTTCTGTATATTGTGCTTTTGTCTTATACATGTGCTGTTAAATAAATTATGTCTGTCAGTTTTGGATTAATTTATTTCATTAATATCCTCTAATGTTGTTGCCAGTATAAAGTTAGTAGTATTCAGCTGGGTTTTATCATGTTGGGTATGAAAGATGACCTCATTATGAAGCTCATTATCATCATCTCATTTGAGTATGCATAATTGTAAACATGTTTCGTCATGTATTATTCATTCCTTTAGGGCTTTAAAAAACTTTAAATTTGATGTAAATTAGATGTTGACCATAGTGGCTTTCCTTTTTACACAATTAGTTGTTATTGGTGTGATTCTACACATGCATGTGTGTGTTTGCGCAAGCATTTCGGAGCGCATCAACTGATACTGTCAAAAGATGTTTGTGCCTTCCCTGTGTGTCTGTGTGAATTTCCAGTGATGTTCCTGATCTGTATCTCTGCTATGTGTTTTGCTGTTAGGCATTGAATTGTGTCCTGTCCTTAACAAACCCTGTCTAGTGTCCCCTCCCTGTGTTGCTCAACACATAAGTGGAAAATCACAGCAGCCCAACAAACACTGTTCGACCAACAGGCTTATTTCAAAAATACAATAAACCTCACCAATGATGAGATTAAATGACTGCATTCATAGTTATGTTTAAATAGGCTATATATTGTCTGTGATTGTACTTGTCTTCCTTTGCCTCTGTGTCAGTCACCTGTATAAAATGACCCAGAGGAAAGGTTTATTGCTAAGAGCTTTAACAGAGTTTTTTAGCTTACATTAGATGTTTCTCCCAAAGCTGCCTATAGGAGAAATTAAAAACACAATTGTTACAATAAACTACAAGTATGGAGCAATAAAGCATGTATATTTTGTATCTAAAATAAAATGAGTTTGAATTCATTTTTTAAACTATCAATAATATTGACCTTGGTAGACATAGTAATATATCCTTTCTGTCTAGAAGCAACAATTGAGGGGTAAAAGAGGTCTCGTCTGTGTTTTTTCTTTCTTATGGGAGAGATAACTGTGGACACACATCTGTCTTTCACTCAGGGAACAGCATTCGACCACTAATGATCCTCTTTCTGCTCTCTGGTCCTAAAGACCCAGTGGACTAACACACACACACACCCACACAGTCAACTGGCATTGACAGCAGCTCATCTTCACAGACACACGCGCACACACAAACTCTTTGATCAATCAATGTTTTGTGACACTGTGTTAGATCTCTCTATTGCACTTTTGTCTTGCAGTAAAGGAATATGTATCTGCTTTTATTATCCCTGACAATTTGTATGGCCTTGCCTAAAAAAAATTTGATTGACAGAAAGCAACAGAAGACATCAGCAGTCTGCGTAGTGGATCCATAAGAATTTTTTTTTAATCCTTTTTACACACAGCAGTTTTGATTGATAGTTTCTGCAATGAGATTTGACACCAGACTCATTCACTTTATTTAACAGTGGCCAAGTTTGAGGAAAGGTGTGCTTTTAATGTTATAATCAGATGACCAATCAGACTCATGGTTTTTACACTGCGGGTAATAAAACTGGGGAAGTGATGGAGGGACCTAAGCCATATAAAGATACAGGTCACCAAACAGGTCAGATGTATTAGTAAAAAGATTAAAAGATATTTGAACAATAAAAAATAAAGTTTTACACACTCCGCATGTTAAGTGTACACCATCTATTTCAGTTTTCTGCAACACTGTTTGTATTCATAGTTTGTATTCTTTGTATTATGCCAAGAGGGGTCAAACATCTTTTTTTATTTAATGAGTTAAATACCGTCTGTAGGAAGAATACCCCACTTGCAACTTCCGACCCGGTGTCCTTTAGTCTCGCAAAGTCTCAGATATCGCGAGAAGCAGTATCCCTTTACAGCAAACAACACAGAGGCAGGCGAGCTAAACACGGCTAGCGATTGTTGCAAATGGCAGAGCCGGGGAAGAAGCATCGAAAACCCTTGACGGAAGGAAAACATAACTGGATTGGAAATAAGCTGATAAACTTGGTTCCGAGGGGGGAGGGACAACAGTTCGTTTTTGCGACAGTGTGTTTGAAAGCATTTACTTTCAGACACTAGGGGGAGCTCGTAGAGAAATATTACGCAGACTTGCCTGGTTTCCCTTTAAGAACACTCTGTATCTTTTGTTTTATCATTATGCAACCAAACAATCTGTTTGTAATCGTATTGATGGCTCAGTTGTATTGAAAAGCTTCATGTACACCTTACTTATTACGATTTGGGTCGATCGGATGCAAATTTCTATCTTATTGAAAGGGGTGGTGTGGTCCGATCTGTGATCCGTTTAGCAAGAGAAAAGTATGCGTGTAAACTCGTGAATCTTGGTATTTTCTTAATCGGATGCAAAAATACATTTGTGCTCAAGTTCACTTCTTTTTTTACCTCTTATTTACATATCACATGATTCTCGTCACAGAAACATGCAATAGCAAGGCAATGGCAACACACATTATTTAAGAGCACCTATTCATTGCTAAAAAACAATGTTATTTTGTGTATTTTATATAATATAATGTGTTTGCTTGGTTTATGCTTAAAAAACACATTTTTGTAGCTCCAGATTTCACCACTGAAACGCATAGATTTGAAAAGCTCTGTGTCCCTGATTGGCCAGCTAATCTGTACATTGTGATTGGTCTGAATACCTCTGACGTCAGCCGGAAATGTGCCGCTCCTTACCATGTTTGAAAGATTTGCGCACAATGCAATGCTAACAGGAGTTAACTTACAGGAGGCATTATGATAATGTCGGTCTTGTCTATATCACCAATCCCAGGAAGTAAACTGTTGCCTACAATTTGTGTGTTTGTTGTCTAAGGCTAAGAAAAGAGATTTACATTGGGAGACGATAATATGCGTCAACGTTTACTTTGGGGTATGTACCTCTTGCATATCTATCGTTAACATGTACTAATACACACTCTAATACCAAAGGAAATGTAAAATCGTGATTTGGACCATTGGTGCTCTTTAAGGTAACGCTGTACATTTTGCAGCGTTCATGTGTACTTTAATAACATTAGGCTACATAAAGAAATAAAATAGCATCGTGCCTTTTGAAAATTGTGTTTTCATTGCCTATATCTGATAACTAACAACTTTCTCCAACTCAGCTTTGTACATTTATTCAGAGATAAAGCGTGAACTTGACGAGAAATTCTGTGCGCTGTCCTCTTTTCGAGATCAGATTTGGGCTAATGTTTAAACTGTCTCCGCGGGTTGGTTTTTTCCTGTGGGTTAAAGGATTTTGTTAATTAGTTATTGGTATTTTGGCTGTGAATAGTCATTAGGATGCTTTGGGGCTGTTTTGAATGTTCATTGGGATGGTTTTGATATGCAAGTTTGGCAACCCTGGCTATGCACTTGCGCAGACATTGGGTTCGGATTAAATAGAATGTACATGTAAACTAACATGTTAATCCGTTATCCATAATTGCAATGTTTAGGGTGCATGTAAACTGTATTGTCGTAAAATTCAATCAGATTAAATTCAGTCGGATTGACAACATTTTGTGCATGTAAACTAATTTGTGACTTCTCTTTCAAGTGATTTGCTTGAAAAGTGTACTCAATAATGAAGGGCACTTGGTTTAATGTTTTGCTATCTAATACAATGACAATCACGGATTAATAAAAGTAGCTTAAATTGTTCGAACACTTTAAAAAAATAAAATAAAAGAACTCCGAATATACAATGAAATCTCTTTAGACATCAATAGCACAGGTGTTAGTCAGCATGTAAATCCAAGTTTGAGAACACCATCATATTCTGTTTAAGCTCCAAAACAACTGCCCCGTCAATCTCTCGGCTCTTTCATCCATCTCCTTCATTTAGTGTACAGCATCTGCTTTTTCTCTTGGCCTTAAGAATGCAGTTGTGATGTTGCCCATCTGTTACTTTCTTTCTCTCTCTCTCTCTCGCTGTTTTTCATACAGTCACTTTTTCCTATAAGCTATAGGCAGCATCTCAGGTTAAGCTTGTTACGTAACAGAGAAATCCCATTTAGTCTGTGTGAACAAGTTCGGCTTTACTTGTGGAGACATTTCAAGTGGTTCTTGTAGTAAAAGACAAATCTTGGTTTACTTAAATCTGAAAATGTTAACTTGTTTGTGGGTAAGTAAGCATTTGGAAGGTGATGGAAAATATCATTAGTCTGGAATGAAAACAATAGAGCGGAGCCTGGAAGGGAAACAACATATTTTTGTGTTTGTTTGTTTGTGTGTGTTTGATTATGTGTTGTTGCACACACTTGTATGATGCCTTGTGCTTTTTGTAAATTATGCAATCATTTAATAAATAGGGTCTTTCTTTTCTTGGCTTTTCAAAATTGTATCACTTCAACTTTAGAAGAGTTTATCTCCTAAAGAAGTCACCTTATGTAAGCAAACTGAAAGGCTATGTTTCATTTATTTGTTTTTGTAAGACCACATTAGTATTTTGTCATACTGTAAGATTTGCACACATGCTCTTGCAAGGTTTGATCTCAACCCACCTTCCTTCCTTTTCTTTATGCGTTGAGGTCTTGTGCACTTCTTAAAAGCATGTGTGCTTGATCTCTGCTTGTTTTCCCTCCAGTCTGTCTCCTATCTCCTATATAAGTTTTCCTATGTCTGCCTCAGTTAATGCTGTTTGACTTTCATCCAGTTCACTGGACCACAGTCCTATCACTCAAAGCTCTGGCTCTGTTTACTCAACCCTCTTTCCCTCCCTCTATCCTCTCAGGCAGCTGCATCAACTGCCAGGGCAACACCGAAGGACCCAGCTGTGAGAACTGCAGGTATAATTTCTACCGAAAGCGCGGTGCTTCTGTAACGGACCCCTGCGTAACCTGCCCCTGTTCCAGCGTCACATCCACAGGCACCTGTAGGCTGGGTAAGTCCTGCCCACATACATGTCAGACTAACATAGCCCAGATTAGCACAGGCTGCTAACTTTATTATTCAGCTATTTTTGGCCGCTGGTGTAGAAAATTCATAGTAGATCTCAACATCTGGAATAAGCAGATTTCCCCCCTCCCATCTGCTTTGCATTACGTGTCTTGCATCATTATGGCCAGCTGCCTGCATTACCGGGTGGGTGGAAGAGAGGAGTTTATTTTAAGCAAAAGCGAAACTGGAAACTTTTTACCTTTCTGGGCCCACACTGCGAACAGGAGGAACAAAACCTTGGCAGGATATAGACATGAAATACAAGGTCGAGTGTGGATGGGAGGGTCTGTTTGTGTGTTTCACAGATATGGTTTTGATCAGGACCGCAGCGCTCTCTCTCTCTGTAGCCTGATTGTTCCCCACATATGTTTGTGATCAATCGTGTGATCTTGTGTTTATTTGTGGGTGTCTGGGTATGCTGACTGCATCAGCAATGTTCTTGCAGCCACGCACAATGATGTAATAAGGTAGATGTGAAGATGGAAAATACCACCAGTAAAAGGGCAGGTGCGTGTTTACTGCTCCCAGCTATTTCGGTAGGGGACCACACCAGGGTACCGCAGCTGTTGGTTTAGATAACAGAGAAAAAATGTTATGACATCTAGTGAAATAATGACTCTTTCGTATTAAAATCAATGTAATCATTTGTTTATTTTATAACTCTTCTTTTATTAGTTTTTAGGGGTGTAAATCGGGCAGTTAATTCCGATTCGATCCAATAACGATTTCTCCGCCAGCGATGCGATTTTTGCCGATGCATTCAAAAGCTTCTTCGATGCAATTATGATTCGGTTAATTTATTGATATTTTTATATTACGTGCCAAGTTAGGCAGTTACATGTTTACTTACAAATGCAATCTAATATATAACATGAACATTTAATTAACCTCTTTGAAAATGGTCCAATCTCTGTCCCAATTGGAACATTTATAACAACAAACTAACAAACACTTTTTTTAATAAAGAAAAACCAATAATGAGGGGCAAAATGTGACATAAAATCAAGCTTATGGTGGCCATAGTCAAAGTCTTTCAATATTTTGTGCCAAAATGTGCAATAGTGACAATCACTGAGGTAATTAATTAAAAAACTAATTAAATTGAAAAAAATGTGTTAAACTTAAGCATTTGATCTGTCACACAAAATCTAACAGTTAGTTCACATTCACTTGCTGATGCTAGCAGATGGAAAAAATGATGATGGGCGTACGTCAAGGAGGACATGGAGAGTGTCAAAATAAAGGTACTTCAAATCGATTTTTTATGTGTGCCGTCCATGCATCGAATCGTTAGAAATAAAATCTATGTATCGATCCATCTCAATGTATTGTTAAACCCCTGTTAGTTTTATGACTAAACTCAAGTTTTTTAAAGTTTTGTTTTGAATCAAATTCTGATTAAAAGTGCAATATGTAGAATTCACCGCTAGAGGGCCCCAAACAATCAATACAATAACAATGACGTAGATTAATGGTGCTCTGAAGCAGCATGGAATGATGGGATTTGTAGTCTTTAACTAAACCGCTGATGGCCATCAATCAGACGGGAACGAGAAATCATGTTGACGGATGAGGTAAAGTAATTAAGTCTTATAAATGTTGTGTTGTTTGATCATTTTATTTCATTATGTAAGGTTTCATGTAATGTTCAAAACTAAATTGTAGTCTTGTCGTCTTTAGTGAAGGGGGCTGCTTACACAAAGTGAGAGAGAGACGAATCCATATGCAGAGTGTTTATTTAAATATCCCAAAAGGGCAGGCAAAAAAATCTAAATAGGGTAATCCAAAATGTAATCCAAAAGGCAGGCAAGTGTCAAAACCAAAACATGAACATGAAAAAAAAACATGAACAAGAAACAAGGCAATGAAGGGCTCCCTCTGGTGGCGTGGCGGTATGGAGGTTACAGATCCCCCCCTAGAAGCGCCTCCTGGCGCTCGGCAGGGTCGTGGTGCAGGTCGTTTGGGTCTGGCTCGGTGGAAATCTTCGATGAGATTGAGATTGGGAGGGCTATGGCCAGAAGAAAGGTCCTGGGTAGCCTCGGACAACATTCTGGATCCCAATCTCATCGAAGATTTTCACAGAGCCAGACCCGAACGACCTGCACCACGACCACGGGGACGACCCTAGTATAGACGCAAAGTAATTGCCAGCTAATCCTGCATACCGAGCATTTATCTGTTGAGTATATTGTTTGTATATTGTATAAATATTGTATTTTGTCTGTTATTGACCATTGCCTGTTTGCCTGTTTATTGTCTCTGGATTACCCCTATAACTTGTTTGTTTGGATTGGACTGCCTATTAATGCTGAACTGCCTGCCTGCCTTTGTATACCATTTCTGTCTCACGATTTGGATTTGTCTACTAGATTGGCTTGTGTTTAATAAACATCCGCACATGGATCCCGCTTTGTCTGCATCCTCCTTACACATAGATGTTACAGTATTAGTCCAATACGATGGTGTGTTAACACAGCACAAAATAAAATGTTCAGATCAACAAACTTACAATCTACAATGATTTTTCACATAATGTATTGACAGTACAAATCTTATTGTGAGTTTATGATGTAAAATTATGATTGTACATTACCAAACTTTATCAAACTCTATTTAGTAAGTGTTTGAAAATGACATGACCATTGAATGTTGCGTCATGTTATATTGCAGTACAATACCTCTTGATGTGCATTATATCGTCCGCGGAAAGACACACTGATTAAAGTCTACACACTAATCTTGTGATCGATATAATAGCGTAAGATTTTTGAGGGGTTACGAATCAAAACAACTCACCTGTCGCGTAAAACACAAGCAAGATCAGGATCTCTGTCTAGTTGAAGGTTGTCTTTTTATTTATTTATAAATATATATTTGTGACCCTATTTGGGAAAACCTAGCTTAGTCAATCTTTTTACATTATTTGCTGTTTTCTACACAAAGTCATCCTACATAATGTAAACAACACTTTGTAAAATTAAAATCTTTAATATTGACTTAAGGTAAGGTCATGTAAAAGATTGAAATCAATAATGTTTGATAGCAAACTTTGATGCACTTTATCTAAAAATTAGATTATGAGACTAGCCTGGATTTCACAGACATGGTCACATTAAGTGCTACAACTATATTTGCACTGTTCAGAAACCCTGGAGATTTACAGAAAAACCCAGGAAGGTTTACTGTATTGGTTAGTATTCCTGTTAATCTGAAAGACAGCTGCTCATCTGGTGTATTTCATCAGAATACATGGCTGCTGTTGTTGAATAGCTGTGAATAGAAAATTCAGGCTTTTTGTCCAGAGTGAATGGTGTAGTTATCTAATCTACCAGCAGGGACTGACTGTCCACGCTAACCAGCCAAACCATCTGATTTTAATTTTTCTAGAGACCACAAAAGGCAGAATGTTAGGTGCCGACAGTCATTATTCACTTTCACTGCATATTTTTCATACAATGAAAGCAATGGTGACTGAGCTGTCAGAAACTTTCCTGTCTCCTTCAACGGAAAAGAAGATCGTACAGATTTCAGAACAACAGGAGGGTGAAAATGATGGAAGAATTTTGTTTGGGGTCTCTTAAAGGCATGTGAGAGTTCAGTTAAATATATATTTATAATTGCTCACAGTGGTTCTTCTTATTTATTAAAGATACACGTACAGAGTTTTGTTAAATGTAAAATGTAAGCACAAATGCACACATACACGCACATAATTTCAAGGTGCTAAATGCTCCCTTTTTCATTTCACACGTCAGGTGCTGCATCTGTGCTGATCTTGCAGTGTTAAAACGCCCACAACGTTTTTTTTATAGACGTGACGCACGTGACATGCTTCACAGGCAATCTAAACCGAAAGTATGTGAAAAATTTATAAGAGATAACAAAGAAAGCAGTGTAACTAAATAAGCAGTAAATCTAAAAGGGTAATCCAAAAAGGATTATTTGGCAAAAGGCTGGTGTGAAAAGTAAATAAAATAAAATAATATTCAAAAATGTATTAAACTGAAATAATTAAACAGCTCAGATGCAAAATTTTCTTGTAAATGAGCATTTTTTTTATCAGACTCTTAATGGATTACAGTATGCCAACAAAACAGTATTTCTGAATGGCCTGAAGCTGGGATTAAGCAGATTTTAAGCAAAAGTATTTAATGCATGTATATTGCTTTTGCATCTATATCCTCAAGTGTTAATGCGATAAATATTACCAAGTACAGTAGAATCAGAACCAAACAGGCAAATTGCTGGTGCACATCAATGTTACATAAGAAACAGCATTACTAAAATAAAAAATAATGCTATAAATAATAAAGCTGCGATTAAAAATAAAATATCTTATGATGCTGTGCAATAACCATTTTTGGTTCCTCAACCTTCCTGGAACCTTTTATGAAATAGTAATGTTATTTAGATGTTAAAGGGGGGGTTTAATGGTATTTCAAGCATTCTGACTTATTAACACAGTTATAGAGTTGTTTCCTCATGCTAAACGTAGGCAAAGTGTCAAAACCGCAGTTGGGCGTGTTTCAGAGTATTTCTGTGCCGAATGCACTTCGCCAGGGTTCGTACAAGTTTCGGCTAGTTTTTTTCGATTGCAGTTCTAACTGACGTTTCAGGGGTTTTCGATACGTATCACTTCTTTATATGGGCTTCCGCCGGAAAACTTCCCCCGGAAAACCCCGCCCAGCCGTCAGTCAGCGGGAGACGCTAGAGCTTGCTAACAGCTTACTCAGCCACTCAGCTTTGTTTAATTTCAAAACTCAACAATGGCACAAGAAGAAGTGTGTTTTTGGATGTAAGGAGAAGACATCCAGCCTTATGGAAACAATGGATATAGTTTATTATCCGGATTAACAGCGGAGTTTTGCGTGTGTGTTTGATGCTGTGGATTTTCAGAACCGGGTCATGACGAGTTACACGTGGTAAGTAAGACTTCTGTCTTATGTTGGAAATAGGCGCGTGTATATTATATAAATGACACGAACATGTAGTGAATCATAAGTTAAAACAGTGTTGTATAGTGTTGCATGACTCGTACTCGCTCCTCCCGTGTTATAACTCCTCCTTCTTGATTTTTTCGTACGTTATCGGAAAGATTCGGTAAAGCTAATCTTTCTTTTATAAATCTGATTAAACTAAAGACTCTTCAGAGATATAAAGGATGTCATACTACTCTATAGGTACTCCAGATTAATATCAGAAATGCAGAAACAGCGTGTGTTACGTGAGCTTTAAGTGTTCTTTTTTTATACAACCAGAAATTGTTCTTCTGTGGTATCGTGTAGCAACTTTATTTTTAAGAGTGTAATTTGACCCAAATGTATATAATATTAAGCACAGCATAAAAGTATTTAAAGCTGTATTTGGTTTATAAATGGGAAATACAGTAAGCGCAAGCCAATGTATCTACCCAGAGCTCACTCTCTCTCTCTTTATCTCTCTCTCTCAATGGTTCTTCTATGGTATCGTGAAGCACCTTTACCTTGGATTTAGGAGATTACCCCATAAAGATGACTTTTGACATCAGACAAGGGGTCTTGCATATGGGTGATTCTCTCGAAATTAGACAAAAATTTCATTTTGATAAAAAGTAAATGCAAAGTAAAAGTATCAAAATAAGAAGCATACAGTTACAAACATCTCTTCACGTACTATTTTGCACATGATTTCAACCAATGTTGTTGTTTTTCCACATTTAAGGGGAAAATTTTCATTACCGCAACATGTCCATGACTGGATTTGGGTTCTTTGACATGGAAAATGTATAATTAAAAAATCTAAAAAAAATAAAGCGCTTCAGTGCATGTTATACTATAAACATTTACTGTAAAGAAACATGTGGTATTTGGTGATGTAGAGACAATAATAACGAATATAAATGTGTCCAAGACCAATTTTCTAATCCTCCAAAACAATTTCCAATTATTGTTTAAGCCCTCAAGGAACTAACATTTTCAAAAAAAAAAATATGTTGGGAGGGACATAATTGACTGTGACACTCAAGATGGCTACCAGGTAAGCAGTTCTTATTTTTTTCTCTCCAGATAAAAGTTTTTTAATTTTAATTTAGTACCAAGACAACTTTTTAGTTCTCATTACCGAAACATGAGTATGTAAATGCATATATTTAATGTAATATGTTGCGGTAATGATCATTTTTGATAATGATAATCTAAAAAATTTAAATAATTCTATAGGAAATATTTTTTAAATCCTCTAAAAATAATAGTTATATTACGTTTAGACCTTAATCTTATATGTGCAAAAAAAATAATTGGCTTCAAGGGCTTTTTAAAAATTCTGATCCTGGACACCTTCTAAAACTGGATTTCGTGAGAATCACCCATATCTGCTTTCTCTTTGGATTCAACAAAGTGACTGCTAAACAGCATTTCGAGATTATGGTAAAAAAAATTAAATGTTAATCATAGTATTTAATAAGAAAATTTAACATATGTGTAAACAGAGGCATCTCATCATTATGTCTAAACCCAAAAAGCGGCCCACGCTGTAATTATAAGGAACTCCAGGTTCCACCCTTGAGGATTGGTGATTATGGTAATGAAATGCAAAAACCAGCACAGTCAGACCAGAGCCTGATTAGCCAACAGACCTTATTTTATTCTTCATGTAAATCCCCAATGATGCGGTTTGATGAGGTACAGGGGAGCACAGAGTGTTAAATAAATTCCTCATTTACCCATCAAGGCCGCACTTTTATTAGCAAAGGGCAGAATGCGGCGTCAGCCCGACTTTAGCCCACTGAACATCTCTATAGATCTAATGGGGTTTTATCAGGTTCCACTTCTAACAATGGAAATATATCAAAATGTCAGCGCACCAATAGGAGAATGGCAGTAAATAATTCACACCTGTGCATACCTGAAAAGGTCACTTAGCACAAGAATAAAGCTCATGGTTTGGGTCATTTGTGTACACCTTACACTGCACAGCGGGGGCAATATCTCTGCTGCTCAACTATCACAAGATGCTGAAGTAGTTTCTTAAAATGGCTCTTTAATAGCAAAATATATCAAGGTATTGTTGGAACATTGTCACTTGTAATAACTTTCAGGATAATTGCAAAGTGGTGTGCCCTTGCTCTGAGTGCTACTAACCAATTCAATCACAATTAACCTTTGGATGAATGCCATTAATCCTGCACAGTCTTACGGTGTGATAGTGAAATGTAGCTAAAACATCAAATTTGAAGTGATAAAACAAGAACGTGACATTGAGCAATCAAAGAAATCATTTTCACACCTAAGAAATTGGGCTTTTGATTTGGCTACGGTTGAGTAAAAGGAGATAATGAGTGTACTGTACACATCATACAGCAGTTAGCAAACCATTCATCTCACTTTGAATCATGTAGGAGAGATATTATTGTTACGGGGGTGATGGGGGCTTTAATATCCACATTTCAAAACAGGACTAACAATCAAACACAGCATAACATACAGCAATGGGGGAAATAGAGTAAGCTTATATGGAGTGGAGTAGATGAGGTAGATCGCTGACACGTGTGGGTGGAGGCAAAATGGAGACAGGTGAGGGGGCCGTGGTGCATCGTGGGAAATAGAGTTCTTTAATGACAGAAGGGAATAAACAGGGAAACAACTCAGGGAACAGACTGGGATCGTGAAAATGATAATAATTATAGAGCAAAAGAAAACTTTAGATACCTCATAACACAACATGCAATAATGCCTCATATTGACTCGTATTGTTCAGTTTTAATCACCATTCTGTTGAGTGACTCTTTTCCTCTCTTCCTCTCACTGTGTGTCTACAGTCATCTGCAGTCTGAATGCATCCCGCAGTACTCACAGCCATTTTAAAGACTGGCCATACAGCACCCCATCACTTAAATCACATCACAGGAAACACTAGCACTGACATTGACGCAGGAGTTGTGTAATGTCTTTCTACCAATGTGTTGGTCAAACCTTTATTCAAACCTTTAAGATTATGCAAGGAAATGTAAGCTTTTAGATACTGTTTAAAGGATTAGTCAACTTTCTTTAAAAAAAATTCCAGATAATTTACTCACCACCATGTCATCCAAAATGTTGATGTCTTTCTTGTTCAGTCGAGAAGAAATTATGTTTTTTGAAGAAAACATTCCAGGATTTTTCTCATTTTAATGGACCCCAACACTTAACAGTTTTAATGCAGTTTCAAAGGATTCTAAACGATCCCAAACGAGGCATAAGGGTCTTATCTAGCGAAATTTTTGGCAAGAAAAATAAAAAATATGCACTTTTAAACCACAACTTCTCATCTTCCTTCGGTTGTGTGACACGCCAGTGCGACCTCACGCAATACGTCATCACGTCAAGAGGTCACGGATGACGTATGCGAAACTATGCCCCAGTGTTTACAAGTGTGGAGAAAGAGGACCATTCTGACATTGTTGTATGTGGAATGATACTAATTAATGTCTTTGTGTCAGTTTATTGTTTAAAATGGTCCGCAAATGTGCGTTTCATACGGACTACCAGCACATCCGGGAACTTGACTGTAAATTTCGTCACCGCCCCTTTTTGGGTGATAGAAAAGCAGCCCTTCCATTGGCTTCCATTCAAAATAGCGGAACAAAGCAACGTTTTTACACAGCCGGCAGGCGTAAATAGCTTATGAAATCACTCAGATTAAACATGTTGAGTAATTATCTGTCCCCCCTGCCCGCCATAGAACCCGAAAGATGCATTAACACATTTAATTTGGTCAGTGTAAGAGCATGTCCCTTTCAGCAGCGTCAAATTTGTGTAACAACGCCATCCAGTGATAGCTGGAAATATTGCTAAGCCAGTTAGTTGTATGACTCGACGGAAAAGTGCACTCATTGTTAGGAACGACACAACTCAAGGATCCCAATGCAGAGGGTTTTTAATGAAATAGAATCAGTGGGTATGTATAATAAAAAACAGTCAATGTCTTCATGTATTAGTATGTGTGTGTGTGTAAATGCAAAACACTCTAAGTGGGAAACACTGTAGGACATCCACTTAAATAAACACTTGCTGAAATCCTCACAGGGCACAGAGAGAGAATCCTGGTGGGAGAGAGAGAGAGGCGGTCAATACATCAGCAGAGTCCGTGCTGGACAGCGCACTGTAGTGGTCCGAGTGAAGCGCAGAATTACGCGCCCGAGAGCGCACTGCGGCTGGACAGCGCAAGGAGTGGAGCAGCGCTCGGAGAAACCACAGACAGAGTGTCTTCAGATGAATGACGGTTGACACACCAATCGGGAGAGACTGACGGCAGGACGGGGAAATCTAAGAGGCAAGGCAGCAGAGAGCTCGGTGAATAATCCAATACGAGAAACAGAATACTAGACACAACAAGACTGGAACTAGGCAAGCTAGCGGGCAGGTACATACAAAGACGAACTTGCAAAGAACAAAGGAAACGAGGGGAATTTAAATCAAACCGGATTGGACAATAATGAGAATCAGGTGCGGGTCGCAGGTGAGAGAAGTCAGAGGTAATGAGATCACCAGGTGGAAGACGCGCACGTGTGGAGCTGTCAAAACAAAAACACAACACATAGTGAAACAAAGACAAAGCAGCCAATAAGACCGAAATCATAACAGGACTCCCCCCCCACGACCGCCACCGGGCGGTCCATGAGGAGGCTCACCCCGTCGCCGGCGGAGATCCTCTATCAGCCCAGGGTCCAGAATGTCCCGGGCCGGTACCCAACACCTCTCCTCCGGACCATATCCTTCCCAGTCAACGAGATATTGAAATCCCCTACCCCGGCGACGCACATCCAGTAAAGATTTAACTGAATACACAGGGGCACCATCTATAAGCTGAGGGGTGGGAGGGGTGGGGGCAGAGGGAACAGGATTAAGGTGGGAAAAATACACAGGCTTCAGTTTAGACACATGAAAAACTGGGTGAACCCGACCGAGTGCTGGGGGCAATCTGAGCCTGACCGTCACGGGATTAATAACCTTAACAATGCTGTATGGCCCAAGGAATCGTGGAGCCAGCTTGCGAGAAGGCTCACGGAGAGGTAAATCCTTGGACGAAAGCCATACTTTCTGCCCACAGATAAAGCGGGGCGCGGTTCTACGGTGACGATCGGCCGCGGCTTTGGTTCGTCTGGAAACCTGACGTAATGTAAATCTAGCCTTTCTCCAGGTGCGTTTGCAACGACGGACAAAAGCTAGTGCAGACGGAACCACCGCATCAGGTTCTTGTGACGGGAATAAAGGGGGCTGAAACCCCATGGACGCCTCAAAAGGGGACATGTTAAGGGAAGAAACAGGGAGAGAATTATGGGCGTATTCAACCCAGGGTAACTGTTGGCACCAGGAGCTCGGATATTGCGATGTCAGACAGCGGAGAGCTCTACCTAAATCTTGGTTAGCCCGTTCACATTGCCCGTTGGTCTGAGGATGATACCCTGAAGACAAGCTAGCTGTGGAGCCTATTTGTCTACAAAATTCCTGCCAGAAACGAGAAATAAACTGAGGACCCCTATCTGAAACAACGTCTGTGGGCAGACCATGTAAGCGAAAGACGTGTTCGATCATTACCTGGGCAGTTTCCTTGGCAGTGGGTAATTTGGGCAAAGGGACAAAATGAACCGCCTTAGAGAAGCGGTCCACAATGGTCAAAACAACAGTGTTTCCCTTAGAACTAGGCAAATTGGTTACAAAATCAATGGCGATATGTGACCAAGGACGAGAGGGGATGGGTAACGGTTTAAGCAGACCAATAGGGGCTTGATGAGAGGCCTTATTGCGGGCACAAACCTGACAGGCTAACACAAACTGTCTGACATCGGGACCCATAGAGGGCCACCAGAAACGCTGACGTACGGTAGCCAGCGTTCTCCGAACCCCCGGATGGCAAACAAACTTGGACTCGTGACCCCACCGGATGACCTCGGAGCGAAGCGCAACTGGCACCCACAATCGACCCGCTGGGCACCCCTCTGGCACTTCCCCCTCCCGGCCGGCCCGTCTCACCCGTTGTTCTATTCCCCAGCGCAGGGCACCCACCACCCGCCCCTCAGGGAGGATGGTTTCGTCCCCATCAGAACCGGGACTTTCGAACAAACGAGAGAGAGCGTCGGGCTTGGTATTCTTAGAACCGGGCCGGTACGAGAGGGTGAAGTTAAATCTGTCAAAGAAGAGTGCCCAACGAGCCTGACGAGAAGATAACCTCCTGGCTGAACGGATGTATTCGAGATTTTTATGATCTGTCCAGACCAGGAAGGGCTCCGAGGTCCCCTCCAACCAGTGACGCCACTCACCCAAAGCTAGTCTGACCGCCAGCAGCTCCCGATTACCTATGTCATAATTTCGCTCTGCTGGGTTTAACCGATGGGAGAAAAAGGCACAGGGATGCACCTTGCCATCCTTAACAGACCGCTGAGACAAAACGGCGCCTACCCCGACATCCGAAGCATCCACCTCCACAATAAATTGAGCAGCCGGATCTGGAATAGAGAGAACAGGAGCAGAGATAAACCGGGACTTTAAATTATCAAAGGCCTCCTGAGCACTAGAATTCCAGACAAACCTCTCCTTAGTGGATGTGAGAGCAGTAAGAGGCTGAGCAACCTGACCATAATTTCTGATAAATCGCCGGTAAAAATTGGCGAAACCCAGAAACCTTAATAAATCCTTACGGGACTCGGGGACTGGCCATTCGGCTACCGCTTTGATCTTGGCTGGATCAGGACGGATCTCACCTGGGGCGACAACAAAACCCAAGAACGAAACTGACTTACGATGGAATTCGCACTTCTCCGCCTTAACATACAACTTATTCTCTAACAACCGGCGTAAGACTCGGCGGACATGCTGAGTGTGTTCCTGCATAGAGGGGGAAAAGATGAGAATATCATCTATGTACACAAAGACAAACTTGTTAATCATGTCTCTCAGCACATCATTGACCAGAGTTTGGAAGACTGAGGGAGCGTTACAAAGCCCGAAAGGCAAAACGCAGTACTCAAAGTGTCCAGTAGGGGTATTAAATGCTGTCTTCCACTCATCTCCCTCTCTTATACGCACCAGATGATAGGCATTGCGTAAATCTAGCTTAGTAAAGACCTGCGCTCCCTGCAAAAGCTCAAACGCAGTAGACATTAAAGGAAGGGGGTACCTATTCTTAACAGTAATGTCATTCAATCCCCTATAATCAATACAAGGACGCAGGGAGCCGTCTTTCTTTTCAACAAAGAAAAACCCCGCCCCTGCGGGCGAGGTGGAGGGACGGATGAGACCGGCACGCAGGGCATCATTAATATACTGGTCCATAGCCTCTCTCTCAGGACTCGACAAAGAGTAAAGTCTACCTTTAGGCGGAGAAGTGCCGGGGAGGAGATCAATAGCGCAATCATATGGCCGGTGAGGAGGAAGGGAGGTGGCCCGGGCTTTACTAAACACCTGAGCGATATCCGCATACTCCGCCGGGACCCCGGTCAAATCGACTGCCGGAACCTGAGGAAGAGAAAGAACAGAACCAGAAACAGCAGAACCAAGACATGACACATGACAAGACTGAGACCAAGACAAGATAATACTATGCTGCCAATCAACGTGAGGATTGTGTTGCGCTAACCATCCATGCCCTAAAATAATAGGAGATAGAGATGCATGAAGGATATGCAACACAATCTCCTCACGATGATTACCAGACACAGAGAGACTCACAGGAGAAGTGCAGTGTGTAATCCGCGCCATCTGCTGCCCCTTAAGGGACCAGACATCCAAAGGGGATTGGAGAGGGACAACCGAGATACCCCAGGCGCGAACCAGCGCTTCATCAATGAAGTTGCCCTCTGCGCCAGAGTCGAGAAGGGCAGTGGATGGATAGTCCCGCCCGGCGAAGGACAACATGACGGGGAGTTGGGTACTGGAAACTGGGGAGAGTTTAGAAGAAGTGGCGCCCACCAGGACTCCCGTATTCACTGATGGGCGGTGGCTTTTAACGGGCAAGTCTTGGCGAAATGTCCGGGCTTTCCACAATAGAGACAGAGGGCATTCTGTAACCGCCTCTCTCTCTCTCTCTGTGACAGGCGCATGCGCCCCAGTTGCATAGGTTCCGACTCGGCTGGGGGTGACACAGGGGCCAAGGAAGAAATGGAAGTCTCATCCACAAACACACGTTGACGCAGAGAACGGCGCTGACTGCGAAGCATCCTCCGAGCTTCGATCCGAAGAGCAAGATCAATGATGGCATCCAGAGTGGGGGGACGATCGTGAACAGCGATCTCATCCTGAAGCCCGTCTGTCAACCCCTCGACAAACTGCGCTCGAAGAGCCGCTTCGTTCCAGTGGCAGGCAGCCGCTAAGGTCTTGAACTTGATGGCGTACTCGGTGACAGAGTGTTTTCCTTGGACCAAATGTGCCAACCGAGCCGCAGCGGCGTCCCCGCGAACGGAGCGATCAAAAAGTTTCTCCATCTCCTCGCGAAATTCATCAAAGGATCGGCAGCAAGGATCGCCGGCATCCCACACAGCTGTAGCCCACTCACGAGCCTTGCCAGTCAGCAGGGTAATGACATATGCAACCCGGGTGCGCTCAGAAGCATAACGACGTGGCTGGAGGGCAAAGATTAAGGAACATTGTGATAAAAACGCTCGACAGGAGGCAGGATCGCCATCATATGGTGGTGGGGCTGAGGCATGGGGCTCCGTCTCATGCTGCTGACTAGGTTGTGAGGTGTTCTGCCGCACTTGGTCAAGGCGAGAGGAAAGGTCGGACATGCGTGTGGATAAATCCTCGACCTCCTGTGTCGTGGTGGTGAGACGGGCCGAGTGTTGGCCTAACCATGAGCCCTGCTGGGCGAGAGCAGATCGGAGGGCATCAACCTCCGCGGGATCCATAACTTGGCAAGTTCGTCCTGTTAGGAACGACACAACTCAAGGATCCCAACGCAGAGGGTTTTTAATGAAATAGAATCAGTGGGTATGTATAATAAAAAACAGTCAATGTCTTCATGTATTAGTATGTGTGTGTGTGTAAATGCAAAAACTCAAAGTGGGAAACACTGTAGGACATCCACTTAAATAAACACTTGCTGAAATCCTCACAGGGCACAGAGAGAGAATCCTGGTGGGAGAGAGAGAGAGGCGGTCAATACATCAGCAGAGTCCGTGCTGGACAGCGCACTGTAGTGGTCCGAGTGAAGCGCAGAATTACGCGCCCGAGAGCGCACTGCGGCTGGACAGCGCAAGGAGTGGAGCAGCGCTCGGAGAAACCACAGACAGAGTGTCTTCAGATGAATGACGGTTGACACACCAATCGGGAGAGACTGACGGCAGGACGGGGAAATCTAAGAGGCAAGGCAGCAGAGAGCTCGGTGAATAATCCAATACGAGAAACAGAATACTAGACACAACAAGTCTGGAACTAGACAAGCTAGCGGGCAGGTACATACAAAGACGAACTTGCAAAGAACAAAGGAAACGAGGGGAATTTAAATCAAACCGGATTGGACAATAATGAGAATCAGGTGCGGGTCGCAGGTGAGAGAAGTCAGAGGTAATGAGATCACCAGGTGGAAGACGCGCACGTGTGGAGCTGTCAAAACAAAAACACAACACATAGTGAAACAAAGACAAAGCAGCCAATAAGACCGAAATCATAACACTCATTACTCTAAATATAAAGACATAATAAATAAATACGAAGTAACTTTCAAATACGAAGTAAAATCATTCACTTGCTTCCCTGTTGACTCGTTGAGGTACGAGTAAAATGTCCGGGTAAGACACCTCTGGACAATAGGGAGCGTTGTTACACAAATTTGGTACTGGGAGAATGAAAGAGACATGTTTTTATATTGACCAAATTAAATATGTTAATGTATCTTTCGCGCTCTATGGCAGGCAGGGTGGACAGATAGTTACTCAGCATGTTTAATCTGGGTGATTTCGTGGGTTGTTTGCGCCTGCCGGCTGTGTACAGGGGCTGCTTTGTTCCGCTATTTTGAATGGAAGCCAATGGAACGTCTAGTCTGTTTTCCCCCAAAAGTGGGCGTGAACCTGTTCAGAGACATTCTATGACGTTGCGCCGGTTGTGCGTATATATGTAACACGTGACCTTTCAATGTCATTACGCAATTATGTGAGGTCGTCACACAGCCGGAGGAAGAGGGAAGTTGTGGTTTAAAAGTGCATATTTTTTATTTTTCTTGTCAAAAATGACAATCGTTTCGCTAGATAAGACCCTTATGCCTCATTTGGGATCGTTTAGAGTCCTTTAAAACTGCAATTTTAAACTGCATTAAAACTGGGGTCCATTGAAGTCCATTAAAGAATGTTTTCCTCAAAAAACATAATTTTTTATCGACTGAACAAAGAAAGACATCAACATTAATTTAAATGACATGGTGGTGAGTAAATTACCACAATTACCACAGATGCTTAAGTTCACGTCACATCTCATAGTATCACATGATTCTCGTCTCAGAAGCACGCAATATCAAGGCAATGGCAACACGCATTATTAAGGTAATGGGTCACATATTTAATCATACTGTGAGTCCCATGGTTTTGTTGTCTTTTTTAGAGACATCTTCTACAGCGATCTCGTGAATCATTTAGCAGACACTCTTATTTAAACCATCTTACAAATGAGGGAGCATTTATTATTTTGCCTTAAGAGATAACAGTAAGCACATGGTATATGTTATACAGTATGTAATGGTATGTTGCATTTGCCACTACATTAGTATATTTTGTAGCTTGTAGTATACTTGCTACAGTAAGTGTACCTTTCTGTTCTCCTTGCCAGTGCCGGTTTGAAATGGTTGTTTGATTTGCATATGCTGGCTGAATTTGCATTGGAAATGTCTTCGCACTGGTTGCCTTGTTATCTGCCAACAGCTTCAGTTGCTCTAATTGAGATGAGGTCGCTTGCTCTGTTCTGCTAGATCTTCAGCTTTGATTTGGCGGTTTATAAAAAACTCTGCCGCTTATGTCCAACACTTTTAAAAGGTGAAGAGAACTGAAATATGAAAAGATAAGGAATATCTTCAGATCAAAAGAGTACAGCTTTGTTTTGAATGTGTGTATTTGTGTGTCTGTATACAGTATAGTTATGTGTATTTGTGGCTTGTACAAGTTAAAATCTGCTTAGTGATTATTAAATTATCTGAAGCTGTTTGTCAGAATATATATTTAATTTGTTTTGGGTCCTTTTTTGGTCAGAATATATGTGAGAACTGCTGGAGTATCTATTCATGTTTATGCCTGTATTGTACCTGTCTAAGCAGTACGTCAACTTTACGTAAACAGTGCATGCGTCTGCGTGCGTGCCCTTGTGACGTTGAGAAACAACTACAGGTAGCTAAAAGCTATCACACTGCTACCGGTACACGATGATGAAATGGTTAAACATTGACTAGCCTCAATTCAGATGTTATCGTCACAAGTCACAGTTAAAGCAACATAAGGAAGCGTATCTCCTGATTTGCCGGAATTATGTTTGTATGCTGCTGGTAGTGCTGAATTTTCCTGTGAAGTTTTCGTTCCCAATGATATAAGCGGAAAACGGCTCATTGGGAATAAACACATACAGATGAGAACAAACAAAGGAGTCTTTGTCTGTGTGTGTTTACATTAGTTTTACTGCTGTCGGTTAGACTAACCAACGTTACAACCGCCTACAGTTCAAGTAGCCTTTTATTTTGATCTTCACCTTTTTAGCTTTTGTTTGTATGTACTGTACACTCTAAAAACAAACGGTGCGAAATAGCACCAAAAGTGGTTTACTGGCTCGTAATCATAGAGGAACCATTTTAAGTGCACCTATGTACGTGTAGTACCTGTGTAAAACCATATTGTGCTACTGTAAATAGAACCATATCCGGATGGTTCTTCATAGGTGCTTTACAGGTGCTATATAGCACTAAAAATTGTTCCCCTGTGATGACGAGCTTTTAGTGCTATTTAGCACCATTTTTTTAGTTCTTGTTTGTAGTCCCTTCTGCTTAGGAAATGTGGGAAATTGGCTCCTGTAGTGTAGTAGTCTTTGGGTGTTAATCACTGCCTGGAGGTTTAGGTTTTATATTTTACTGTTTCGTGCTGAGTGTGGGGAATTAGTGAGAGGAGGGTCCTACAGCCCCCTGATTGACTGCCCTCTTCACATGTGACATTAAAACTGCCGCTAGATACATTTGATTAACAGCAACTACATTACTATCTGTCTTATTGGATCCCTCTTAGCATGGTTTAACTTCCCTCTCATTCTTCTTCTGGTCAAGTCTCTTTTATTTTCCTTTTTTCCTCCCGGTCACGCCATACCATTGATTCTTTTCTCCAGTCTTGGAGTAATTTGTTCGCCCGTTTACTGGCACTTATCTCTTCCATCATGCAAAGTTTTGTAAGGATTTGATTAAGGAAAGCATTTGTTCTTTATTAGTATTCATTTCTATTAGTGCCGTGGTCTTCTTAAGTGAAGTATTTGGGTGTTTGTCCAATGTACTCTGTAAAAATATTTTTGCATGATTTTGATTTCTTAGGTTACAGCAACTCATCACTTGTCAAGATAGTTGAAATGACTTGTAAATCCTAGTTGATTAAACTTAAAAATGTAAGTGCAAAAAGATTATTTTACAGTGTATATTCAATGTACCAGTTGCCTTTCACTGCAGTAAATAGTACTGAATAGATGGTAGTGTTTGCATCTTTAATTTGTTCTATAAAAAAAACGGCTCGCAAGTCATATCAATTCCATTTTAATTTGGATATGATCAAAAGTGAAGTGTTAAGGGACCTTATAGGGCCAACATCATAGACTGCCATTAGCATTGGTAGTGCCATATAAACAGCCAATCACAGCTACGTGGAGACAGCCTTCGTGTCATGTAACTGTTCACCAATTATATATATGAAGAGTTTGGTTCCAAAACGCAGTAAATCTATTTAGACTAATTTGGGTAAAAACGTGTTTTCTATACCAAGAAAGTGACAAGATGAAAAACACTGTTTTCTGTTACAAACTTTCACATAACATCTTTAGGTTGTAATAACCTTAAAATTTCAAATCCTAATTTGATTTTCAAAGATTTATTACAAAAACGGATTATTTTTCACAAAATGCAATAAATCCATGACAAGTTTTCTTTTCAAAATGCTATAAATCTTTTGAATCAATGTATAAATGTGCATTCATCTTTTCCATGTTATATTCATTTAGTTGACTAGTGGTATACACTGATAAAAAATAAACTTTAACACTTACTTTGTCATCCTTGGGACGTCATCGCTGAACTTTTTTTTACAGCAATCAGCTGACAGATGGCAGAACAATACGGCAGATATTGGATTTTGCGTAAAATGAAGAATTGACTTTTTAATACTGACCTGATACAATACTGATTTTGGTGGTAACTCATTTAAAAAAATGCCATTTATTGTGTTTCAGAACCAAACTCTTCATATATAAAGTATGTTTTATACCCTATTTCACACTCTAAAAAAATTGCTGTAATTTTGCAGCTGGTTGCCAGTAACTTACTGTAGAAGATAAAGTCAAAATTTTCATTTCATTTTTCATGTTCATTTAACTTTGAACAAAATGTTGCCAGTAAATAACATAAATGTAAAATCTACAGTAAGTTACTGGCAGCTAGTTGGCAGTAATACCCATTAATACTGTAATTTCTACAGACATTTTTTACAGTGCATAATTCATCAAATTAGTTTTATTTTTGATTTGTGGATTATATTATGATAAATTATGTTATTATTACGGCTCCTTCCTTGCCTACCAATGCCCTGCTGTTAATGTATTGTTTGGAAATTGTTTAGTGTGACTGGTAAAAAGGAAGAAAAAGTGGGTCATAATTGATTGAAAGGCAGGTCTGTTCATACATCTGCAGTCATCTAATAATGATAATTAATGCTGTAGATATTAAACATGTTTGGGTGTTTAATGAGGAGTAATGTTCATTGTATGCTCACTATGGTTTAAAAATCAGCTCTTTAAATGAGCACTGGTTGACTTAAAAAGTCCTTTTCTTGGGTCATCATGGGTCAACACATTATTTGTATTTTAGAATACATTTACATAAGGCATTCCTCATCCATCTCTCAGTTATATCATCATCATTTTATGAGATCACATATTATTACAAATTTTTTATTAAGATTTATACATCATCTGAAAGTTGAATAAATAAGCTTTGTGTTGATGTATGGTTTGTCAGGATAGGACAGTATTTTCAAAATCTGCAATCTGAGGGTGCAAAAAATCTAAATAATGAAATAATCGCCTGTAAAGTTGTCTAAATGAAGTCATTAGCAACTGCGTACCCACACACAAAAATGAAGTTTTGATATATTTATGGTAGGCAATTTGCAAAATATCTTCATGGATCATGATCTTTACATATATTAATGTTTTTTGGCATATAATTTTGACCCATACATTCATTTTTGGATTATTGCAAAAAATAAGCGCTGTGTTTAACAAAAGTTTATGGCACACATTTGTCCTACAAGATAAACACCACTTTTATGAATTCATCAAAAGTCAAAATTTGGCTTTTTATATTTCTAGTAAATGCATTTACACTTCAAAATTCATAAAATTTGTATTAATCTGTAAAGATAAACTTTTTGTACAAAATGTCAGTGTCTTAACTTTTGTTTTACACAGAGCTTATTATTTGCGATAATCCAAAAGTCTATGGGAAAAATGTATGGGCTTTTTTGAAAGGGAACCAATGTCCTGCTAACTTCCGGGTTGTCCTACAAAAAATACGTCATCCTGCAGTACTCTATATAGCTTTTCTTGTAATGATCCTACTACAATCTTATAGATGTCACTATTTCAATTTTGTAGATGTGTGGTGCTAGGGTGCACTTTATGATGTTGCTACATTTTTCTCTGCTGTTTGATATTAAGTTTCTTATGTAATGTAAAAACCTTTTCTACTTTTAAGGGCCATTTCCATGCATAGTAAGATGGAAAGGCATGTCTAGGTTAATATGAGGCCGTTATCTTTCATATTAATTTATATATTTGATACATTGTAAAATATTAAATATTTCAACATTGTTAAAAGCACTATATTGACTTTTGGTTAACGATTTTGTCTGCAGTCAAAAGAAAAGGGTTCAATCCATGAGTTGTTGTTAGGTGTAAGAAAATCCTTAGTGACCTGTATTCAAGACTGAGCCATAGTAATCATGTAATGATTGATGATTTCATTTCGATTGTGTCATTAGTCCAGGGGTGGGCATTCCTGGTCCTGGAGGGCCACTGTCCTGCAAAGTTTAGCCCCAACCCTAATCAAACACACCAAAAAATCCCAATCAAAAGCTTCAGTATGACTTGGAAATGACATTCAGGTGTGTTTGATTAGGGTTGGACCAGGACCAGGAATGCCCACCCCTGCTTTAGTCCATCATTGCATTGGCATCTGCTCTGATCTATTGTTGTCATTGGTAAAAACAGGATGCTTATTTTTGCATTTGTAAAACCATTAAAAAATAATTACTAATGATTTCAAGCTGTTATATGTGTAAAAATAAAGGCCTGTAAGCATTAAAATCCAAATACATTCATACACAGTACATAACTGTACAAAGATTCTGCCATCTGCTGGCCGAATAATCCCTAAATTATTTCAGACAAAAGATCTGATGCCTGTAGTTTTTTAACATGCTTTGTTTTGCTGTTTTTATCCAAAAAAGTGAATATAATCAATAACATAAATTGTTCTTTATGTATTTCTAGATGAGAACAACGAGGCTGTCTGTAACCAGTGCAAGCCAGAATATCAGGGTCCATACTGTGCGGAGTGTAGCGATGGCTTCTACAACGCAGACAGCATCTGCGTTACCTGTGACTGCAGTGGGAACGAAGACCCACGCACCTCCCCTAAGATCTGCGACCCGGGAACAGGCGTCTGCCTGAACTGCATCAACAACAGTACAGGCCCGCACTGCGAGCTCTGCGCAGACGGCTTCACAGGGGACGCGCTCGCCAGAAACTGCACTCTTACAGGTGAGAGTCAAAGTCTGTTAAATTAGGTTTTATGCACCTTTTATACCTCCTTTCCACCAAAATTATACTTGTTGTTGTGTTTGAGGCAGATTTCCTCTTCCATTTGTGCTGAACAGCAACGTAGCACTCTCTCTTAACAGCCTACCTGTAGTTAACTTTCCCACAAACAAACATTACATTGTCTTTGTTTACGACTCATACAAATTATAAGGTATTTAACATCTAAAGTCATTCGATTCAGCCAACCAGAAGCTGCTTTTGATGCTATATTTAGACTAATATATAATAATTATGCTTAAGGCATACTGGTTATGTGTTAAAGCACTGCGGTTTTAAAGACAGAAAAGTATGATGTTGTAAACTAACTAATCCCAGATCGTCTCTCTGACTCGAGGCATTCTTCTGTAAGCTGTTGATACTATCAGTGTTGTACTGTACAGTAGCCAGATAGTATTTTTCCTGCACAAGCTGCCAAACTGTGTGCAAGGACCACAGGGTGATTGTATGAAAGAGAGCGGGGAAAAAGTGATTTATCACATCAGTAGGTCGGCCAAATCCACATTTTCTTTTTGTCAATCTTTCCAACACGAATAAATCGTTCTCTTTCATCCCCTGTTTGAGCTCTGCTCCAGATGTTTCGCTGCGACAACCATGTTTTTGATCGTTGATGACATTCATACTTTTCTTACAGTATAATAATGAAGCTCCACATGGAAATCATTTCGATTTGTTAAAATATCCTTGACTCCGTCTAACCCACAATGCACTTATTTGCTTGTTTTCTGAGATGATTGTCTGAGATGAGATTTCAGTTTCTATCTATATGGGAATTAATTTTTTCTTGTCTGTTCAATTGAACAGATGGAATCGCTCCCGCCTGTAAACCTTCTACCGGTGTGCAGCATCTGTTCTCTACATTACATAGATCTGTTCTTCACATGGGGGTGCCCTGTTGCTCTCACCCTTTATTTTTCCTCCACTCTTTATTTTTTTTCTATCTTTCTATCATGTCAAATGCTGTCGAGTGCTGCTATTATAATCCATTCACTGGCAATGATGTTAACACATGCATACTGTCGCTACCGCAAAATACTGTGATGGGTTTTTAAAAATGCATGAGTGAAAATTTTTCAGACACAACAGTTTTGCTTTAATGCCACTTTAGGCATAGAATTTGACAGGTTTTGGCACCAGCAAACTATGCAGGCCATATCATTAAAAGTTTAAAGGGGACATTTCACAAGACTTTTTTAAGATGTCAAATAAATCTTTGGTGTCCCCAGAGTATGTATGTAAAGTTTTAGCTCAAAATATCATATAGATAATTTATTATAACATGCATAAAATTGCCACTTTGTAGGTGTGAGCAAGAATGTGCCGTTTTGGGTGTGTCCTTTAAAATGCAAATGAGCTGATCTCTGCACTAAATGGCAGTGCTGTGGCTGGATAGTACCGATTAAAGGACAAGTTCGGTATTTTGCACTTGAAGCCCTGTTTTCAGATTGTTTATGATGAAATGGAGTGGTTTGGACTGAGATTTGGACATGTGGTGCTGTCCCGAGAATTTTCGGGTGTTTGTTGTATCACCCTCCACCTCTACAATGGCTGCATAGGTGCACAGGAATCCTAAAATGTATTAAACTTTTGTTTGCAAGGACGTGGGACTCGCCGGGTGGTCAGGGGTGTTCACTGGTGTGATCACACAAAGATTGCTGCAAAAGATGCCTTCCAACAGGTGTTTTAGCATTCGTTGTAAACTTGTGGACCTATTTTTCCAAACGCCTCACACCCGTATATTCTTCCGTTGAGAGCTTAAATAATAGACACTCCAGACCAGTTGGTGGCGATAATCCGCCTTTGCCAATTGCAAGAATACAAACAACGTTCCCGGCGCGGAGTAATACCGTACCTCACAGCACATCAAATACAAGTCAATGGAGTTGGCAAAAACTACGATAAAACCTGTTGGAATCATATTTTGCAGCGATTTTTGTGTGAGCATATCAGAGAACACCCCTGACCACACGGTGAGTTTCACGTCTTTGTAAACGAAAGTTTAATGCATTTTGGGAAGGATTGTTCCAGTGCACCTATGCACCCATTGTGGAGGTGGGAGGTGATGCAGCAGGCACCCGAGGGTTCTCGGGCCAGCATCATGTGTCCAGGTTTCGGTCGGAACAGTTAGATTTCATCATATACAATCTGAAAACAGGGCTTTAAGTGTAAAATACCGATCTTGTCCTTTAAGGGGCAGTATTATCCCCTTCTGACATCACAAGGGAGCCAAATGTTTAATTACCTATTTTTCACATGCTTGTAGAGAATGGTTTACCAAACAAAGTTACTGGGTTGATCTTTTTCACATTTTCTAGGTTGATAAAAGCACTGGGGACGCGATTATAGCACTTAAATATGGAAATAGTCAGATTTTCATGATATGTCCCCTTTAAGGGTGCTGCAAACAGTTATTTTCTAAAGGAGTGACATTCAGAAAATGTCTCTATGTTTATGATCTTAAAGCGATACTCTAGCCAAATATTAAAATTATAACATGATTTACTCACTCTCAAGCAATCCGAGAGACACATTTCCATCACCTTTCAGACAAATACATTTGAAGATATTTCAGCTTATATCGGTAGAAAACAGGGATCAGGGAACAACTTCTGACTTAAAAGGGCATCCATTCCTCACAGAAGTAATCCACACGGCTCCAAGGGGTTAATAAAGTTATTTTCTATATGAATTTATGAGGAAAATATCCATATTTGAAACTTTATAAACTATAATAAGTAGCTTTCCGGTAACGATCTTGGACCCACGCGATTCACGAGAGTCACTCCGCAACGTACCTACAGTAGGCAACATGGCAACAGTCTAGTGAATCGCGTGAGTCCAAGATGGTGTTGTTACCGGAACCTAGTTTATAAACAGTATATACATTTATAAAGTTTGAAATATGGATATTTTTCTTATAAAATCGCATCAATTATTCGCAGAAGACCTTGGATGGGGTAATTTTAATATCTGGCTGGAGTACCCTTTTAAGTGTTTGTGTATATTTTTGGAGGGTGAGATTTAAGAAAGGGTGCCCATGTCTTTCTCAGGGGCCAAATCTGGTAAAAACTGTAATTGTAACTGTAATTTAACTTATGCTGGGTTCTTTTAACCCAGTGTTTGGTAGGGTGACCATACGTGCCATTCTTCCCGGACGCGTCCTGGCCAGGATTTCGGTGCGTCTTCTGAAGTCGTATTTGTCGAGCGCATACGTCATAGAGGATTATTATTATTAAACAGAAAAGCAACCGTTACATTTTAAGGTAAAAATTAAACTACGATTGTATTTCTTATGTTTTTAACTGAATGGCGTATCCGGTCAACAAATACGACTTCCGGAAGACGCACTGAAATCCTGGCCAGGACGCGTCCGGGAAGAATGGCACGTATGGTCACCCTAGTGTTTGGTCAACTATGGTTAATTTAGCTCACCAGCTGGGTTTGCCCCTTTTTGACTCAACACTGGGTTAAAAAGACAGCATTTTTAAGAGCGCAAGCTTTGCGTACAAAGCTTTTGAAGAATTCTTGTTTATGTTATTGGATATACATTATATCAGTGGTCTCCAAAATGGTGCCCGCAGGCACCAGGTTGCCCGCACAGAGTCTGTAAGGTGCCCGCCAAATCACATTCTATTAATAGTCTCAATTGTAATATTTATTTTTTATATTAGCTTGGCTTCTTTTATGCATGTTAACATTTTAAACAATGATAAAACAGATCAACAAGTAAAATTAAAGAATATCAACAAGTAAAGTAGACTATATCAAAAAGTAGCCCTCCAGATTTATTCAAAGGTTGGAGACCCCTGCATTATATTCATTAGCTGCATAATATCTTATATTGTCCTTCTCTCCCTCATCTGTCTTTTTCTTTTTCCTGGTGTGTCCATAGTCGTCCACACTACACCTTCAACTACTACCCACCGGGTTCACTACACCACCATGACCTCCGGCCCCAATGTTACAACTCAGTTCACCACCTCGGCCCTGCTGACGACCCTGGCCAGCTCGACCCCAAACACCACCGCGGCCGCAGTGACTCAGCTCCCGTGGAACCAATTTAACATTATCATCCTAGCAGTCATCATCATCGTGGTGGTAGCTCTCATGGCGGCGGTGGGTGGTGTGTACACTTACAGGGAGTACCAGAACCGCAAGATCAACGCCCCGTTCTGGACCATTGAGTTGAAGGAGGACAATATAAGCTTTAGCAGCTATCACGATAGCATTCCAAACGTTGACGTATCGGGCCTTTTAGAGGACGAACTTAGCGAAATGGCGGGTAACGGACAGCTTGCTTTATCCGGTAGTTTGTATAAGGTCTGATTTGCATTAAATGTTCCACGGAAGTTTGGCAGGAACTATGCCAGCTCTGGACCAAGAGTGGGCAGAACGTGGACCCATGGATACGGGGACCCTCAATTTTTTTACGATGCTGAACAAAAGACCTGGTGTCTTCAGCAAAATGATGATAAAACACTCAAAAACAGAAAAGAGAGAAAATTATACGCAGACAAGAAAGGGAAGCATCAGCGTGTTATTTACCTGAAAGGGATGGCACTGTTGGGAAGCACCTGTCTTATTAAAGACCTCGGGAGACTCTGAACTCAAACTTGCTGTCTTGAAGAAAGACAAAGAGACTAATTTACTAATGTATGACGGCGATTAAGGGCATGTTTGAGTAGTGATAGCAATATACAAACACAATGAGACATGCATGCATGTTTCATCATTCATGCATAATTCATTGAAACGCATCTGCTTTAATAATATTGTTTGCACATTTTCATGCAAAATATGCTGATGTATCTTTTTAAATGTTCCCTTTGTAAGTGCTAAGAATTTAAAAAATGCACAGAGGACATTTATTTTTTAAAAACTCAGGATAGAGATACTGTTTTTGTTTCACAAGCCACATGTGATAACACATGCAAGACTATAGATGGCAGCATTACACAAGCCCTCGGCTTTGGTATATGCAATGGAAAATTTTGAGTAAATGATGCTGAATGGCATATTTAGACACTTTCAAACCAAAGCGAATTACAAGATTGGATGATTTAATTTTTTTAAGGCCAACGTTGATCTGCGTGTCAGCCTCAATAAGACAGAGCCTGATAAATTTATGTAACAGTTTTATAAGAGCAAAGTGGATTTAGTAGCAGTATGTGATTTTGCGTGTTTATTTATTTTCAGCAAATTCTCCTCAATCAATCACTTAATTCTTCATGACTTGTTTTCAGTCGAATGCTTCAGCAATATGTTGGATTTGGTTAATTTATTATTTTAGACAGATCTCTTTCCCATGCCAATGGCTTTAAAACACAAGGTCAGTTTGACTCATGAACAAATATGAGAAAATGAGCAGTGGTCATTCAAGCTTGCATGACCACTTTGCGTAGCGCAGGCTGAAACATTTTAAAGGAAGGTTAATGAATGAATACGTGTATATATTTGGTGTGCAAGAATGCGTGTGGGTGATTGGGGTGATAAATTATATGACAGCGTGTGTGTGTGAGTAGTAGTACAAAGCATAAAAATTCTGTAAGAATGTGAAAAATATATAATCCGCAATAACAAGTGATTAGTTGTCAGCCCCGAAGTGAAAACAAGCTGCCTTTAGCTACAGCTCTATAGTTCATTTTATCTCGCTCTCTCATTCCACCGTCCTCATCCGAGGTGTGTTTACTGTATATAAAATGATGTGAATATTAGATGTACAGAATAGTTGTAATGAGCAGGCTGCTATCATACTGGTACATGCGGGACGTAAAGAAACATGGTCAGTTGTTTTGTTTCCCTGTCCAGCATACGCACGCACACATAGAAACTGATGTCTTAATGGTGTGTTTGTCGAACAGAGACATGGTGTACGCTATGCATGGTGCACCACACTCACAACGCAACTAACTCTGTGAAAGATTCAATAAAAGGAGGTTTTAGTAATCTGTGTTACTTGTTGTTTCTGTTTTGTGAGATGCAGAGGGCGCACGGGGTAAACTTGTCAGAAATAAAGTTTCCTAGCTGTCACTGGGGCAGTACCCTTTAAAAAGGTCCTAATATGTGCCATTTAGGAACAGAGGGTAGTAGTAATATGCACTTTTTGGTATGTACCTCTGATGTACTTATATGAACTCTTTAGGTTTCGCTTAATCTTACTTTGAAAAGGTACTGCCCCAGTGACAACTAGAAACCATTTTAGACTATTTTTTTCTGACTGTACTGTACACAATCACTTGTACTGGGTGCTTTCGAGGGAGAAATGTGACCCTGGAGCACAAACAACTCTTTAAATTGAGATTTATACATCATTTATACAAGTTGAATAAATAAGCTTTCCATTAAAGTACTGTAAACTGAAAAAAAATGTACTACATTTTTTAAGGTAAGTGGTCGCAATCAATTTATTTAAGCTACATTTAAACAAAAAAATTAGAAAAACAAAACAAAAAACTTTTGTTTAACTAGCTTAAATATATTGATTGCGACCACTTACCTTAAAACATTAAGTAAATTGAATGAATCATTTTTTTCAGTGTATGGTTTGTTAGGATAGGATAACAGTATTTGGCCAAGATACAACTTTTTTAAAATATAAGGGTACAAAATTTCAAAATATTGAGAAAATCACCTTTAAATTTACACCGTTGTGTAAACGAAGTCCTTACCAACACATTACTAATGATAAGTACATTTGTTTTATATATTTAGAGTAGGAAATGTACAAAATATCTTCATGGAACATGATCTTTACTTATTTATAACTTTTTACTTTTTTGCCCATACAATGTATTGTTGGCTATACCCATGCTACTTATGACTGTGTTCCAGGGTCACAAGTAATAAATGGATTTTGCAAAAAAGTTTTCAAGTCAGATACTGTATCAAGAGTAGGGCTGGGCAAAAAAATAGATTTTTCGATTAATTGTTTTTTTTTTACGTGCTCGATTCAAAATCGATTCTCAAAGGCCACGAATGGATTTTTTTCCATATTTATTTTCGCAAACATTGAACGTAAGATTAACGTTTATCTAATTACTAGTCTTCTCCACTAGATGTCACCCTCTTTTTTGCCTTGCGCGATGTTACCAAGGAGCGAGAGGCGAGCCTGTCATTTATTCATTCAGTCTATATTCTAATATAATATAATATATATAATATTATAATATAATATATAGGGCTGGGCAAAAAAATCTATTTTTCGATTAATTGTTTTTTTTTTAAACGTGGCCGTTTAAAACAATGACTTAGGATAATGATTTCTTAAAGTGTTAAAAAGCATATACATGTATATTGTACAGAACATGAAGTTTATTAAACTAATTATCAAAAGAATGTGGTACAACGTGTTTTTTTAATTGATATTTCAGAGTTTTTGTATGTGATGTAATCTTGCTGCGAGTGAAGGCAGTGCGTATGACCGGTTGATGAGAGACACATCCTGTTTTTAAAGGTGATGTGTGCATGTTTCTTTCAATGCTGACATTAAAGGGATAGTTCGGCCAGAAACGATGTTGGACCCATGATTTGCTCGCCCCCGGGCTGTCCGAGTTGCGTGTGTCCGTCGTTTTTCGGACGAGCACATTTTCGGATATTTTGGAAGGTATTTTAGATCTTTCTGTTCATTGAATGTGGTGTTAGGGGGTCCAGCAATAGTCCACGACCTTCAAGTCCAAAAAAGTGCGTCCATCCTTCACAAATTAAATCCAAACGGCTCCAGGATGATAAACAAAGGTCTTCTGTGGGTAATCCGTGCGGTGTTGTTGTAGAAATATCCATATTTAAAATGTTATTAACATTATAAACTACCTTCCGGTAGCGCCGCCATCTTAGACTCAGGAGAGGGTATTAGCGTAGTGTACGCACTTTTCTTAGTGACGTATGACAAATTCGGAGGGCGGGGGCACAGAGCAGCAGCAGAGAAACTCTGTACGCTGCGTGAGATCTCATCCTGAATGCGCATCACTCCAAAATGGCGGCGCTACCGGAAGGTAGTTTATAACGTTAATTTAATGAACAGAAAGATCTAAAATATTTTCTAAAATATCCGAAAATGTGTTTGTCTGAAAAAGATGGACATATGCAACTCGGACAGCTTGGGGGTGAGTAAATCATGGGTTTAATATCGTTTTTGGCCGAACTATCCCTTTAAAATAATAATACTTATTTACTGTTTAAACATTTTGGAGATGTTAGATTTTGTGTGTGTGTTCTTGTGGCACATTTACTTGTAATAGCAGAATTACTTATTATTATTTTTGTTATGTTGTAGGTGGATCACAGCTCAAAAAAGTTGAATAGCGGCAGGCTGGCCATTGGCTTGATAACAATGGTTTATGAATAAATCTTTCACCAACCATTCACATATTTACTGACAAAAGAGGTAACTTTTCCAGAATCATATTAAAACTTCTGTCAAATCATGTTTTACATACAGTATGTAAGCAAACTCCAGGCTAATATTAACTTTTTCTCTCCATGTTTTATCCTTTCACCCATGATCAACAGATCCAAATCTTGTTCGGCCTGATGCTCAACCTTGTATGAAGATGACCACAGCCAGGTGATGGGAATCTGTGGTAATCGCTGCCTGCATCTCAAGATGAACATGACAACAGCAGACCATTTCTTATCTTACTCTTATCTTACTAAATATTCAATGTCACTGCCACAAAACAAAGAACATTGGATGGAGTATTGGAGTATGTACTGTACAATGATCCAGCAAACTAAATATGGACTTTTTGTTAGCTTTTACAAACATTGACACAATCCTATTGACTTTTATTTTTACAGTTAGTAATGTATTATTAACATCCCATTCATTTGTATTCTATGCTGTCTATCTGTTTGTGCTAAAGTGTTTACATCTGAATGTAATGTCATAATATGGTAATGTTCAGTATTCATTATCATTTGCATCATTTTATATGGCATATGTCATGATTTCATGTAATTGTTGTCTATTTAGAGTTATTGTCTTTGCCAAATTTTATTGTTAATTTATTTAATATTGAAGCTGTTATTTAACATCCATATCTCTTTTGAGTAATGATTTGTTATATTTGCATAATAATTCATTTATTTATTTTGATTGTGATTTGAATGCACATATTTATTATTGTATGATCATGTAATGAAAAAGTGAAAATAAAAGTATTTTTCTGATGTCTTGAAGTTCTGTTTTTTAAACTGTTAAACCTTATAAAGTGCTATAAATAAAAAATATATATATTAACAAAAATAATCCTCCTGACTGCTGATAAATGAAAGGGTTCTTTATAGCACCACTGAGGTTCTATGTAGCACTTTTTAAGGCAAGGTTCTATATAGAACCATCTAAAAAGGGTTCTATATAGTACCAAAAAGGGTGCTGCTATTGTTACAAGCCGAAAAAACCTTATTTGGTACTATATAGATCCATTTTTCTTAAGAGTGTATATAATCTATATTCATTGAGTTGAATCGAGAACAGAGTATAAAAATCGCCCCGAGAATCGGAATCAAACCGAGAATTGAAATCGAATCGATCCAGAACATCTGAATGGATACCCAGCCCTAATAATATAATATTCTATATAATCTATATTGATTTGAGTTGAATCGAGAACCGAGTATAAACATCGGCTTGAGAATCGGAATCGAAATGGAAATAGAAATCGAATCGATCCAGAGCATCTGAATCGATACCCAGCCTAATAATATAATATAATATAATATTCTATATAATCTATATTCATTGAGTTGAACCGAGGACCGAGCATAAACATCGGCCCGAGAATCGGAATCAAACCGAAAATAGAAATTGAATAGATTTGATAGCTTGTGAATCTAAATCGAGTCGATCTGGAACATCTGAACCGATACCCAGCCCTAATCAAGAGTTTAATTTGCACTTAAAAGTGTAGTACATCCCCAAATTAAATAAATTGTCATTTTTAAATCACCCTCATGCCGTTATTTGAACAGAAATGAAATAAAGAAAGGTTTTAATTGAGATATATCTTTTTTTAGGTAAATTTTCCTTCTCTAATGAATTATTTCTATGTTAAGCACTAACTGAAATAAACCAAATGTCCTTTATAAATAAACTTGCCTTGTCTTGCCTAAAGCTAAGATTTTTCAAAAGCAATGTTTTGTTAGTTACAGTGGAAGTGAATTGTGACCGCATTCTCATGAACTTTAAAAGGACACGGAAGCTTTCTAAAAAAAAATAAATTTCATTCATGCCATATAGTCATAGTTTCCTGAAGGTTTTAGTATGACAAATGAAACATAAAGCATTATTTGATAAAGATCTGTGCCTCTTTATTTAGCCTAAGTGCGTATGCAAACAATATCACTGTTGTTTCATTATTTAAAAGCAAAAATCCTAAACTGAGTCA
Source organism: Misgurnus anguillicaudatus (assembly GCF_027580225.2). Lineage (NCBI taxonomy): Eukaryota > Metazoa > Chordata > Actinopteri > Cypriniformes > Cobitidae > Misgurnus > Misgurnus anguillicaudatus. The sequence continues at coordinate 32,679,191 of NC_073358.2, read as the reverse complement.
ACAATGCACTTCAGGCATATGAGAAGTGGCACAGGTCAATACTATTCAAAAACACGCTTGAGGTGGTCACAGTCAGCTCCCACTGTAACCAGAAATAAACAAAACAGCTCTTTAGGAATCTCTGTTTTGGTTTGAATGACACTAATTAAGTGTAAACTAGCCTTTAAAAGCAAGAAGTGCTTTCAATAAAGTGAATATTCTGCATTGTATACATTTACTGTGCACAGGCAGAATTATATGAATGACTATTTCCATGAATGTTGATGTCATTTATTGATCAAAAACAGCACAGACAACATTACAAACTTCTTTTTGAGAAATTCTTAGTCACAAAGACATTATTTATAGATTTGGTTAGCAAGAGAAATCCCACTGTTAAGTCAAATATTTTTCTGATGTTGCTTAACATGTGGTCAATTTATTCAATACCCTGGAAAAAGTGAAAGTTGGATGTAGTTAAAAATGACTTCAGTTGGTAATTTTCTTACTTTAAGTGAAAAAACATTTTAGGTGTTACCAAATAAAGTATTTTTAAAAGTTTGTTCATCTTAAATTTTACACTTAAATTTGATAAAAAAATGTAGGTGTACCAGTTGAAGTTATTTTTAAGTAGATCCAACTTTTACTTTTTACAGTGTATAAAATACACAAGTAGAAACGTTGTCATTGGGATGGTACCTTTTAAGAAGGTCCAAATAGGTACCATTTATACGTACTTTTGAGGTGCCAATATGTATCATTTAGGTATAAAAAGTGTAACTTTTGAGGTACCGCCCCAGTGACAACTTTTGTACCTCTATATACATTATTTTCTGTGTAGAATAGGCAATGAACAATATTGAGCTTGCCAAATTGTAAATTAAAGTTTTTAATAAATAACTGATATACCATTAAAAAATGATAACATTAAAACATATCTTTACAGTTTAATTTGCCATATACTATATTTTCGTGTTACTTTAGTGAGAGCACAAATATCAAGCAAAGGTTAAAACATGACTGTACTCCGTTTTCACATTTACAAATGAAACTATATTGCTCACATCAGTTTCTGTCTTCTCCTTTATAATCATCACTTTCATTTGTGAACCACGTGTTTCTGATGAGATCACCCACACCAAGAATCATTTTGGGAACATTAAACATGTGCGAACGGCTGCTGAGTTGAAGAATTTCAAATATTCATCATCCTTTATATAGCACTTAAAGCTGCATTAGGAAACAATGATGAAATGATGCAATATGTTAATACTGTATGACGAATATTTGCCATGGTTGACACTTGGAGATTGCGATTTATTATATTCTTGTTCGGCTTTGTTAATTTATCTCCGTCAGACGAGACAGGTTTTTGCCCACGTTTGTTTAAATGCCGCCTATGCATAACTCTTTGATTTCTTAACACAAATATAGACCACACACATCTGTTTTCATATACAGTACGTCCTACTGCATGTCTCTATTTGTACAGATAGCTTGTTATTGAGTCACATTTTCATAATGACTGATAATATGAACAAATTGACACATCTGACATCTGCCATTTGCACTTACCAGTTATAGTGTTAACTAATGCTTTTTAGCTGATCCTGAAAAACAATCCAGTGGGGTATAAATATAAAAGCCCCCCACCTACTTAAAGGTTCTCGTCTTTACGTTATATACTTCTCAAAGGTCAGAGGTGGAGTGTTCCTGCAACCACCCACACCTTCTTGGTATCTTAATAAGGGGTCGTTCAAATAAGTATGAGAGGTAACAGGATCTGAGTCATTATATTAGTGCATAACTTTTAGTCTGGCTTAAGTTTCCATAAAAATAAACTCTACACCTGTCTCCTGAACTAGTAAAGTCTGATTTGAAATGAAGAAATAGAAAAACACTGGACTTTATGTATAAAACAGAAAAACAAAACCCACGAGGGGGCAAAAGGAAACACAAGCAAGATAAACTAAACACTGATTAAACTAGACTCAAAACGATTAATTGTCAAGTCCTCTGGGTTTTGGCCTTAACAGTGAGATTTCCATACCAGCAGACTGCTGAAAATGTTAGTACAGACTCAATGTATGATTTATAAAAAAGGGTCATCAAGGTCTTATCGATGCAGAATTTTGACAGTGTTGACTGCATTCATAAAAACTCAAATTTTACGAAAATGATTATTAAAACATCATAAACACATAGAAAATATAAATAATAACTACAAACCAAGCTATTTTGATACAAAGCTAGCTATATAGCATAAAGTCCTGTTTAATTGCTAGAACATATACAAGTTAAACTGCACTGTAAAAGGTGAAAGTTGGATTAACTTAAAAAGTTACTTCAATTGGTAACTTTTTAAGTGAAAAGTTTAAGTTGAAAAAGCTTACATTGTTTAAGTGTTACCAATTGAAGTAATTCCAGTGGATACAACTTTCACTTTTTACAGTGTAAACAGGTTTAAAAACTTTGTTTAAACATATGGTAACAGTGTAAATAAAAGTTTAACAAGTTTAGAAACCTCTTCACTGACTAATTTCCTTAAAAAAAAAGAAAATTTAGTTCTACCTCGTTTGTGGAAAAACCACATTTTCTGACACAAACGCAGACAGAAAATGTTTTATAATGTACAGCTAACCAGTTGTTATTAAAGAATAAATCCCAAAAGGTTGATCAATAACAACCGACTGGCTGTACAGCATCCCACTTACACGACTACTTGCCACATGAGCAAATATCCAGTACGGTTCAAAAGTCACACCTTTTTTGTTTTGGCAAAGTTTTAATGTCCATTCATATTTATTTTCACTCTTTTTAAACAGAAAATAGAGGAAATATGTACACAAAATTAAAAACAAAACAATTTTCAGAACTAAATGTCTTCTTCAGGCATCTGTCAGTATTGCCAGTATTGCCAGGCATCTGTCAGTATTGTCTTGTATTACAGTGTTTCCCGGTCCTGGTCCTCGGGGACCCCCTGCCAGAATGTTTTGGATGTCTCATTATTTGACACACCTGATTAACTTATCAGCTTGTTAGGGAGACATGTTAACCATTTTGAAAGGAGGCTGATGAGTTGAATCAGGTGTTTTAAATAAGAAGACATATTTAAACTTTCTGGGAAGGGGTCCTCGAGGACCAGGATTGGAAAGCACTGATTTAGTAAATATCAATTTAATAGTATACAATAATTGTGGGAAATAAACTGGATCATGAAGGTTTTGAGGACATAAGAGGATGTTTCCTGTTGTTGTTCTCATAGATCGTTTATATAGAGATTAATTATTTTTTAATAGAAAAATTAACCTTTGAAACCAATAAAAGAGGTTTTATGTAATTTCACTCTTGCACTTTGACCCGTTTCCTCAGATATAAAGTCTCCTTTGGAAATGCCATGGGAATATGATTTCAAAATGATATGGATTTTGCTAAATTTATTGTGGAAAAAACAGATAAAGACAGGTTCACCATGGGAAAAATGGTAATAAACTGTCACTGCTCTCTTTTCCCAGTTGTTACTACAAATTTCCATTTTGCTATTGGAGAGCAATTTTAGTGGAAAATAACTGTGATAATCATTCCTATGCCTCTATGGTTTTCCTGTAAATACTATTGCCATGACACAGAGAAAGAGATGCTGCTGAGATCATTCTCAATTCCAAAAAATACTGTGAACATGGAAACAAAAGGCTTGTTTGAACCACTGGATAATCTGACTGTTTAAATACTTGGCAACATGCTGTACACATATAAAAGACCTCACCCACACACTTCCTTCTTTAATGTACTTTGTCATTCCCAATAACGAAGCTTATCCTCAGGTTATTCTTTAAAATGATGAAACTACTCAGTTACTTAATATTTAGTAAATCAGTAATAAGAGTCTTAAATCCTTGTTTTGCATCAGCTTAAGTTTTTTTCACCTGTTTAAATTAATCTGAAGACATACCGGAAATCAGCAATGCTTAGCCAACAGACTGCTGACGAGTGGAATTTGATGTCATTGTGGCAACACAGAGTCCTATAAGCCTTCAAAATGGAAGACGTTTGCGGGCACTTATTTTTGCTTTGATATAATCTGGGAAATGGCCCTCTTTAGGAAATAAAACTTGTTAGTCTTGTAAATAAAGTAACCTTTAAATATGAGTCATATTTTAAACACCCCAAAAATCACCGGAAAAACATAATCGGTGTCTGAATCAACAGTAAGCTTCAGGTTGCATGTCCCTAATGTGCCAAGCAGAACTTAACATGCACAGTGCATAAACACTTGCTGATGCTTCTGCTAACACCCACACCCAATATGTGCACATGTATATACATGTGGTGACCTTGTTTGTACGATTGATCATAGATATATCTTATGCCTTCCAGTAAACATTAGTGTGGGAAAATACCTCGCTAAAGGTGGTCTCTAAAGGGCTCGTGGTCTTTTGGGGCCTAGAGACATGGACATCCATGTGAACAAAAAAGGGTGAAACATTTTAACTTGTGGCATCATAGGTAAATCTTTGAAGTTGAGAAGACCTTAATGTAAGGGGTTTCTTGCGACCGACTGCGGCCTTTAAAAAAGTAAAGGCCTTTCATGATTAAACTTAGACCTTTCTACAACATTAATGGGCTCCATCCAACAACCATACCAACATCTTTCTATAGCATCTGTTTTATCCCATACACTACAAAAATCTGTGTTTTGTCAAAATCCCAGAAATTTTGTCAAATAGCTTTGGATAAAAGCATCTGCAAAATGTGTAAATGTGTTGTTTCAGCCAATGGTTTGGGTCAAACAGGGGCATTTTCTAGATTAATTTAAACCAACAGTTTAGTTTGTCCATGTTTTACCCAACCAAACACTAAAAAAACCCTTCTTTTTATAGAGTGTATGAGTAATCCGATGCAAGATCATTCACAAACTTTGATGAGATTTGCTCAAAAAAATGCTGTGTTATTTTCAACCCAACATTGGGTTGTAATTTAACTAGTGCTGGGCAAAGATTAATCGCGATTAATTGCATACAAAATAAAAGTGTATTTTTGCATAATATATATGTCTGTGCTGTGTGTAATTATTATGTATATTAAAACACAGACACATACATATATACATTTCAGAACATTTTTATTTATATATCCCTTATTTTTTATATATATAATATAGAATATATAAAACTAGAAATAAATATTTATACACGTGTTAATGTTTCTTAAATACATACATGAATGGGTGTGTATTTGTATATAAATAATAATTACACACAGCACAGACATATATATTATGCAAAAATACACTTTTATTTTGTATGCGATTAATCTTTGCCCAGCACTAAATTTAACCTATGATGGGTTGTTTTAATCCATTATTGGGTCAAATATAAACATTGTCTGGGGTTAATTTAACCCAACAGTTAAGTTTGTCCATATTTTACCCAACCAAACATTGAAAAAACAGCTTTTTATAGAGTGTATGAGTAATCTGATGCAAGAACATTCACAAACTTTGATGAGATTTGCTCAAAAAATGCTGTTATTTTCAACCCAACATTGGGATGCAATTTAACCTATGATGGGTTGTTTTAATCCATTATTGGGTCAAATAAAACAATGTCTGGGGTTAATTTAACCCAACAGTTAAGTTTGTCCATATTTTACCCAACCAAACATTGAAAAAAAAACAGCTTTTTATAGAGTGTATGAGTAATCTGATGCAAGAACAACCACAAACTTTATTCAGATTTCTATAAATACACTTTGAAAAATGCTAAGTTATTTTAAACCATCAAATATAAACATTTTCCTGGGTTAATGTAACCAAACAAACAGAACTGAACTGATGCATTATTTTTCCTCATGACTCTAACAGAAAGAGATGCCTAAAGAGACTTAATCATGTTTAGAAATCAGTGAAATGTAGATCTAATGAAATCCATATTTCTAAAGTAACCTTGAGGGCATCCACCCTCGTCTAACCCTTAAGTGATGCTGAGTTAGCGTAGCATTGATTGCGTGGGAGACTCATATTTCATACAGTCGACTACTTCATCCGGAATCTACAAAACGCATTTCCAGTCTGAGACTGCGGTTGTTTCAGCATCTTGCGAAACAGGCATGGAGACGGCATGGGGACGCACAGCCAAAGCGCATTTTATCTGGACATGTGTTGCGCTGCTCGTTGTTATCGTTGCATCGTGCTTGACTTATGTCTTCATGTCGATGGTAAATATACCCAAATGTACCGCATCAGAGTTAAACACTTTTCCTAAAGGGTTATTCATAGCTGCTGTGTGTGTTTAAGGTGGTTTGTAGAACTTGGGGAAAAGATACGATGCATGACGTGCATTTAAGTCTCGGATATTTAGATATTAAAAGAATGACAGTTAAAGCAGAAACGAAATCTTGTATTCTATTTAAATGCGTTGTGCATGTCATTCCTTTGTGAAAAATCACGGATTGAGTTACAGGGGGCGTGTTTGTAAACACTTAACAGGCTTGTTGCATTTCTGCTAACAGTAAGCTCTTACTTTTGAGATATACTGTAGCCTACTTACAGTACATGACTCTCTGTAACTTTAACAGGTGCCGACATGCCACCCAATCAACATCGTCCATGGTAAGTTTATTTTAATGTACTTGAACTTGTGGGGTTGTTCGATTAACGATATTTGCGTGTTTTTGCCTTTGTTTGATGTTTTCCCGGCACATGATCCTTTGTAATCTCTTGACAGACCTCAATATTCGACATGAAAGTTTACACGGGCTCATGTATCACCAATAGCATTTGAGACAAGTGTTGAATACGGTATATTAACTAAAGAAAGTATATATTTTCAGAATTATTTATATTCCTACGTCAATTTTTTTGTATTGTTCAATACAAATTCAGTATTATTATTTAGTGATTCAGATGGGGTTTAATGTTTCTTACTTTGTTTTAAGAAGATCCGACTTAATATAGCCTACAAAAGTCCTGTTATAACGCTACTGTGTACAAGCAGATAAACAAACTAGTAGTTCAGAGAAAGTTGAGGGAGAGAGTGAGTTATTTCCTTTATATGTGACGTAAAGGAACCTCAGGTTTTATATGCCCATCAGTTGTATCTTACCCTGTAGCTATACGTGTTTGGAGATCTGTGTAGTCTTGTAAATGCATTGTTGTGGTTTAGCTTGTGCAACGAACATCGAAATGATTTTTGTTTTATTTCTAGCTTCTTCAATCAATCTGGCAACCACTACAGTGGGAATTATGTCGGGACAACATTTCCTTTATAAAGGTGAAAAGTTACACATTTTGTAAATGTGTAAAAAAACATTATATATTTGTGTGTGTGTGTACCTGGTAATTATCACGTTGTGGGAATAGAGGGAATGCATTGACGTCACTTTTCCACGTGACCACGCGAGAGCTCGCCCGGTTGAGTGGCAAAACGTACAACAAAATGGCTGGATTTCATAGGGGCTGCTGCGAAAATGCCAGTAAAACTGACTATTATCAGCTTAAATTGAATTCAGTTGGACTTGATAGCAGGGGTGGACAATACTTGTGCTTTATTAGGATGTTTGTATTGGGAAACATTTTACTTCACTACATTCTAAAGCATATAATCATACTGTGTATTCTTTAATATTGCATATTAAAATTTATTTAATACCTAATTACATTATAATTGTGTACTTTTACTTGAGTAGAAGTACATTAATGTACTAAAATATTAAATGTAAAACAAAAACATATTATTTATGAAATGTAATAGAGTAAAAATTATGATAATATGCTTTGGAATGTATGTTTTCCAAAGAAAAACACGGATAAAATACAAATACTTAAAAAAATATTTTTAAGTGGAAAGTAAAAACTCTGCTAGTGACCCTAGCAACTTGTCAACCCACCTATGGTCTGTGGACGTTGGAATGAACAATCCATTTACTTCTCCTTTCTGTGTTTTTTGACAGTCTGTAAAACGATAGCTCCCAATTCTTGTTAATCTGTTAGTACAGTCTATCGCATAAACAGCTTTTTCCCATCTCAACGCGTTTTCACCATGTTTTCGCTAATGTCACGCTGTACTCAAAATGCTGCCGCTCTGTCTTTGCCACTCAGTGGGCATAACCGCAGTCATTTTCACCGACGGTGACGTCATGTGCATACCCTCTATACCAGTGTTTTTATGACCTTGTGGGGACATTTTGAGGTCCCCGTGAGGAAACAAACTTATAAATCAAACAGAATTACGTTTATTAAAAGTCTGAAGTAGCAGAAAGTTTTCTGTGATGGTTGGGGGAAGGGTATTGAATATGCAGTTTGTACAGTATAAAATGCATTACGTCTATGGAATGTCCCCACAAAACATGGAAACCATGAATGTGTATGTGCGTGTGTTTGTGTGTGTTTACCTGGTAATTTTCACGACAATTGGTCCCCACAAAGATAAGAATACAAGTAAATGTGTGACCTCTTGTGGGCATTTTGAAACTAGATGCACTCTAAAAACATACTGAATGGCACTAAAAGTGGTTCACTGGCTCGTAATCATAGGGGAACCATTTTAAGTGCTATAAAGCACCTATTTAGTACCTGTGTAGCACCTGTGTAGAACCATATTGTGCTATATAGAACCATATTTGGTGCTGTGGTCATAGTGGTGCTATATCATCCCCGGATGGCTCTTGTGCTATATGGCACAAAAAATGGTTAAGTGTGTGTGTGTGCGTGCGTGCGTGCGTGTGTGTGTGTTATATGGCACTAAAATGGTTAATCCTTTAGTATTGAAAAGAACATTGAAACATTTTTTTTATTTGAAAGTTTAAAGCTAACCCTTCCATTGTTTTTTGTGTAGCTCTGATATGCAATGAGACAGATAATCATCTGGTCTGGAATAACGAATGGAAAATAGACCAGGAGAACGATACATTATTGGATGACACCCAGAAGTGGCTAGTCATAAAAGAGAATGGCACTTACCTGTTCTACATGCAGGCCAACTTCCAGCTAAATGGAACTTCAATTCTACTTAAAACGAACAATCCCAAAGTGGACCTCAAACTTCATGTGGTTTTCAATTTTAGTGAAGGAATGGAGATATTTGCAGCGGCACATGACACTCAGACAGTGAGTGCCGGGCTGCAAGATGCGAAGCTCAACACTTTTCTCAAGATGGACATGAAGGCCAACAGCAAATTGTCGGTGAAAGCGTTTCCATGTGACATGGTGAACAATAGCCCAAAACCCTTCTCAACCTATATCACGCTTATAAAATGGTCAGATGACTGGTAGATTGTGGAGCATGGGTGGGAATATTACATTTAGGGCCTCACGTCCAGTTTGACTATTCTTGCAGTTTATATTCTTAAGTTGTAAAATTTCAATATTCATGAAGCAGTATCGAGATCAGCTGCTGCCCGTACTGTATGACGCCTGAGATCATTCAGCTGTTGAACTAGGAAATGCGCGTTGACATTAACAACACTTGCGTAGGGGTTGTGAGACTTTCTTAGTGTTTTTTCCCTTTCATTTCCTTTCGAAACATGAAGATCACATCTCATGATCTTCTCAGAAGCATGACACATTTTCCTTTCAAGAGATATATGAGAGTGAGTTTTGTTTTGTTTCAGTTTTTTAATGAGTCAATATGAAAAAATGACATGATATACTGTTTATGATCACTGACTTTGAAGAGACATGTGATAGTCGCCTGCAAAATGTTTATCACAAAACAGCAGTAAGCTAATTCTAAGCAAGTAGTTTTCAGGTAAATGCATCCTGGTATGTAACCATATATTATTTAATCATCGACAGCCGAATGTAAAATCGTTAAATCACATAGTGCCAATTATAAAACCGATTATTGTGCCATAAATGGGCTACAGAACTACACTTTATTTACATGTTACTTTCTTAAAAAAATGCTTAAAGGGTCCTTCACAGGGATGCCATAGAAGAACCATTTCTTTACCTGTTTTATAAGAACTCTCTTTCACTATGAAGATCCTTTTTTGATTTAGACTATTAAAATGATTTTGATTTAGACAAAAATGGCATCGTGAGGCACCTTCATTTTTAAGAGTGTAAATCAAGAAATTCAGACGTACTTGGAAATACATCTGGATGACATCCAGATCTTTGTGTTTTCTAAGGAGTGGGGAATTTTTGACATAGTGATGCATATATTGGTTAGCACTAGTGACATAGCACTAGTGATTTACACTAACCCAACTAATTCAATTAGTTAAGCAAGCCATATGAAGCTGAACAACATTGATTGAGAATAAGACACTGGAATGTTTTTTTTTCAGCAGCTATGTTTTTTATGCCGTATAATTTTATATTTAAATGTTCAAAGTTAGCTGGTCATATTTATGTAAGAATTTCAATGTAACAATTTATATAACAAAAATACGATGTATTAACATTTATATAAAAATGCTGAAATAAGTGAATTCTGTTAAGTTGGAAAATATGTTTTGTATTGCTTAGTTTTGTTTTCAAAGCCTTGAGTGAATATAGTAGGAAATTGTATACTTTGTATATAATTGTTCATCCTGAGTGTCAAAAAGACTACGTTATTACTGTTCTCAAATATATATATTTATATACTATTTTATTTTTTATTTAAACTATTAATAATAAATAAAATTGGTCCCTCTGGCTGCCTTAAATGTGTGTAAACATCATAATTAAACTCAAGAAGAACATGGTTTGCCTTAGATATTTAATAAATGGCTTTAGCTGAAATGTACTTTTTTTATTTTCATAAATAAATAATGTTTAATTTTACAAGCAAGACGCATCCTGTTGTTAACATGTTTAAGCCTTGGTGTTTCAATCGGAAACTTTGAACGCTTTGTTCTTATCTGAATGTTATCAAACTTTCCAAAACATTTGGTGTTTGGTTGAGGCTATGAAGTAACATCGTTTAAAAAAAAGTTTAAGAAGACGTACTGTAGAGAACAGTTAGTGTTAATCTAGTGTAGTTAAGTGCCCCCTCGTGGCAGAAATGTTTATAAAGGGGTTTATTTCAGTCTGGACGGAAAAGATACAGATTATCTGATGTCAAAATTTATGTCAAGAATTTTTTGCGAATGCTAAAAATTAGGCTATGTACACCTGTAACTGCTCTGAAGAAACAAAAGCGATTGGAACTAAATGCATATAAAAACATTCACCTGAGTTCAAGATCGTGCCTAATAATTTTTTTTTACGTAGCCTACTTTTACCGATGCACTGACAGACACAGTCCCATAACAGTTCTGAAGTAAATTACACAAAACAGCTTTTATACAGTCGTTTTTGTTCATATCTCTAATATAGTAAAATAATAATACCCTACAAAAGTAAAAAACCCAAAATAAACAAATAAACCATCCAATAAAGCTTTTGATGGCAGGGATCTCCACATATGATAAAGGGACCCTTAACTAAAATATACTGTATACAGTATATCTATATTTAAAAAAAAAAAAACAATACTTAAACTGTGTTAGGAAATTAGTAATTGTGATATAAAGACAGCTAATTAAATGGCTACACATATGCCTGGTTTCACAGACAAGGCTTAGCTAAAGATAGGAGGATATAAATAGAGGCCTTATAAATTAAGGTGATTAAACATCTTTTATAAACATGCCTTAGAAAATGACGTTACTGTGTATCTTGAGACAAATCAATGGCCCCGGCATATTTTAAGATCTGTCAGTGAAAATTATTTTCAATCAAACGTGTTTTAGACTAGGACTAGCCTTAAGCCTTATCTGTGATACCGGGAGACTTTTCCCAATTTTTGCTTCGTCTTTTTTTCTCTTAATTTTCTGGTAACCCGTTGGAACTTTTGGGGGACCCTCTTTGGGTCCCGGACCCTAGTTTGAAAACCCCTGCAATAGAAAACTAGTACAGTGATACTGATGTGTGTCTGCTGGCTGTAGTTTCAATACGTTGTAATATGCATACTGCAGCACAATGCTATTGGCCGACACCGGTAGGCATCAACTTTTTCATTTATTCATCATGAAACTACCCCCTTTTTTGAGTCCAATGAAATGACATCACACACAGCACGTGTCAACATAGAAGAGTGTGAAGTTCTGCTATGTAATGTATGGTTTTATATTTGTTTATATATTGTCAATTTTGTCAGGCATATAAAGGGGATTATAAAGGAAATAAATGTAGTCTATAAAATGTAGTATTTATAGTATAAAAGGACAAAATAATCTCTATAAAGTTGCTACTTGTATGTTTGCTAATATGCCATCCACAGACCATGCAGTGGCACATTTTACAAAACAATTATACACTCACCTAAAGGATTATTAGGAACACCTGTTCAATTTCTAATTAATGCAATGGTGTGGGAGATGTTTTCTTGGCACACTTTAGGCCCCTTAGTGCCAATTGGGCATCGTTTACAGTTTTTTTTCAACTGCTTACACACAAATTTATTACTTGTCACACAATTTCTAAAACCTGACACTCAAATACCAGAACCAAAAAAGTTTGGTTTGAATTTTGCTTTTGTTTTTACTTTATATATCTCTCTTCCAATTACATTCAATCAAATACATGGGAGCTTAGAAGAACCTATGGTTTTGAATAACAGTGTGTATATGACATATTCAAAAATATAACATTATGTTGAAGGTGTTTACAATGTAAGACAAATGTTTGCTTTTGAAACATGTTTGTGATATTTTAGCTGTGGTGTTTCATTTTGAAAGAGATGTGAGGCATTTAGCATCTTGTGTGTGCAATTCTTGAATTTGTGTGTTAATGCCAACCTGAGCCTTGTTTCTGCCCATGTCCATCCCTTTATGACCACCATGTACCCATCCTCTGATGGCTACTTTCAGCAGGATAATGCACCATGTCACAAAGTTGAAATCATTTCAAATTGGTTTTTTGGACATGACAATGAGTTCACTGTACTAAAATGGCCCCCACAGTCACCAGAACTCAACTCAATAGAGCATTTTGGGATGTGGTGGAACGAGAGCTTCGTGCCCTGGATGTGCATCCCACAAATCTCCATCAACTGCAAGATGCTATCCTATCAATATGGGCCAACATTTCTAAAGAAAGCTTTCAGCACCTTGTTGAATCAATGCCATTAAGGCAGTTCTGAAGGCGAAAGGGGTCAAACACAGTATTAGTATGGTGTTCCTAATAATCCTTTAGGTGAGTGTACATAGCGCTTTCTTACAATATTGCATTGTTTCAAAGCAGCTTCACACGAAAAGAAGACCATACATGTATGAAAAATTCATAGAATAGAATGTATACAGTAGTAGCCTATTATTGCAAATGTTATAGTCCTGATAGATCCTGTGTCCTCACAGTTACAGTTTTTCTCAATTGTTAAAACACTATAACCAAGCTTTTGAACTAAAATTGCAAAACCATAATACATTTTTCAAAAAGCAACACCCATTTTGCTGAACTATAAACACTATTGCCCTGCTTTAACACATGAGTCAGATTTGTTGAACTGTTACTGCAAAACTCTCCACACAAATCCATACATTTCTCAGTGCTTACACCATGTGGTCATATGGAAAGCACTAGCATTCAATACTGTTCACTCAAGTCAGCACAGCTTAAGTTCATTTAGCAAACAATTACCAAGATGGAAACACGAAGAATCCAAATTGAATAAAACTTAATCAGATCCTTAGATATAAGGGCTTGGATCAGTTCACTGAGCTTTGGAACAATGAATCCACAGAGAAATGAAGAAATAGGTCGAGGAGAAGGAGGAGGAAGAGGAGGAGGAGGACGTGGTGAAAGAGGAGGAAGAAGAAGAAGGGCAAGGAGACAAGCAGTCTCAAATGAAATTCGAACCACTGACCATGGACTTGTCCATGGTATGACTATGAGGGAGGCTGAGCAAAGAGTAAAGCCTAATTTGAGTTGCTTCACCATTGCCTCCATCTTCAGAGCCTTCGTGGAGATAAACAGGTAGATGTACTTACAGTAAGACTGCTCTGTACAGTAACTTTAGTGTGCATACACTGTTGGACTATGCTACTGGAATAAAGAAATCAATCAAATTGCCTTCTGTAAAGATCGACATATAAGTAGATGAATGCTAGGAGTGGATCATGCAAGAGGCTTTTACCCTCGCTGTTTGGCTAGGGCCAATATAGCCTGTGATGTGGATAAGATTCTCTGGCCTGACCCAGAACAAAGACAGGATGTTGAGGTGGAATCTTTTTTTAACAGTTGTGTTGTGTAGCACATTACATTTTTTCCAATTGCTAACACACAATTTTGCAAACTAGTCTGGTTTTATCAAAAAACTTAACACAATTTACAAAACCACACACCCAAATAGCAAAATACCACATATCCTGCAAAATGAAGCACTCCAACCTAAACTACATATAACATTATCAAAATCAAACTTTGACACAAATTGGAACGCACTTCATTCATATTACCAGATTTTTGTCTAACCAACTAGGGGAGAGCGGGGTAAGTTGTCACACGGGTAAGTTGTCACACTGTTAATAACTCCAACACTAGAGGCTCTATCTCAAAAATCAAATAGCCACTTTATGTGACTTCTTCTTCTATAGTGAACTTCCTGTTCACATGTGGTCAAGATCACTGTAATCTGAGGTTAGCACAATTTTCTTATTTTTCTGCTTAAAAAGTAAAAAAAAATCACTTTACATTTTATGCAATACAACTTTGTTAGGTGTGAATGTTTAAAATGATTATTTTGCACAAAATAGAGGAGACCGTAAAGTGTCTTTTGATACTTTAGCTAAAGTGATATGATGAGCTAAACTTGAGATTTAGACAACATTAGCACACAAGTAAGTATGGGGCAAGTTGTCTCAATGACTTTGGGGCAAGTCGTCACATCTGACAACTTGCCCCTGTACAAACAAACACATCGAACATGCTCAGAAAACATGATATAGAAAAGAATAAGCCTCAATCTAGCAAAAAGCTGTTTCAAAAGAAAGGGAAGCAGAAATCTGGACCTATGAAAAACAAGGCAGCTAAAAGAAGAAAAATCATGCAAGAGTCATCATCAGATGATGAAGAGTGCTTCTGCCTCGTCTGTGTAGAGCCATTTTCAAAGAGTCGTCCAAAGGAGACCTGGGTAAAATGTGTAAAATGCAACAATTGGGCCCATGATGCTTGCACCTCAGGCCAGGCAATTTATGTGTGTCAGAATTGTGATTCTGGAGATGAGTCCTATTAGTCATACAGGGCATCTGTTTTGTTCAGAGGTTCAACATGTTAAGTTAAGCAAGTTATCTGCAGCGTTCCATTCAGTTATCTGGTTTTATGTGAAAGCCATAGAACATTTGAACCAAAGTTCAAAGTAAAGTGGTCTTGCCACTTAATTGAAATGTGCATTATTTGGATTGAAATAATTGTTTTTCCAGATTCTCCAGGCACGGATGTTTATATTTCCAGTTTGGTTTGAGTTTAAAAATTAAAATCAATATTCACAATTAAGTAGTTGTGTTCTTATTTTTAGATAATCTAGTGTGACAACTTACCCGCCCTAGTGTGACAACTTACCCTCCGATGGGGCAAATTGTCACAAGTGCACAGTCACTATTCAACAGTCTACAACTCTGTAATGAGATAAGATATAAAGATGTTATGAATACAACATATGTGCCCAAGACTTCCTTCTTTCATTTGGTATGAGATTTATACCATTTTGATGTATGGTGCTCAGTAAATGTTAGACAGTGTGAAAAGTGTGACAACATACCCCGCTCTCCCCTACACACAGTTGGGCATAATGAAAAGTGCACTTTTCTTTAGTATGCTTTGCCATAATACTAAAATACTGTATGTATTAGATTGTTCACATGCACAAAAATATTTGCAGATACACACACATGCTGTTGAATTTTTTTTATTTTTCACCAAACAAGTCACAACGCCTCGTTCACATCACAGGCAATATATTCCCTCGCCTTGAGCGCCTTATCCATCCCTAAATTGCACCAACATCAATCTCATCATCATATCCCTCTTCCATCGCCTGCAAAAGAGGGATGCGCACAAATGGCTGCTGGTCATATACCTTCCATATAACTCTTCTATGGGGTTCAAAAATGGCAAGTATGGTGGGAGGTATTGCACGATAAATGTTTGGTAGTCAGCAAACCAGTTTTGGACTGGGGCTGCACGATGAAAGCTCACGTTGTGCCATACTACAACATACCGGTTTCTTTGGTCTGCATCATTCATACACTCTGATGGTATGAGAATGTTGTGGAGTCTTTCTAGAAATGTGAGAATATGGGCTGTGTTGTATCAAGGTTGGCATGACGGTGGAGGACACCATCCATATTGGAAATGCCAGCACACATTGTGATGTTCCCACCACGTTAGCCAGGAACATCTATAATGGCTCTATGGCCAATGACGTTCCTGTGGTCTTTTCTAGTGCTTACATCCTGATTGAAGTGTTAACAATTAACCATTCAGGTGTTTGGGCAGGTGGCACATATATTGGCCATTTAGCTCGTGTAGTGTCATTTTGAATGGTAGTGTTTTGAAAAGGCAAACATGTGACTTTATGTCAGATTGTTGTGTCTTGTGCAGAGAACCGTGTTCAGTGCATTTAAAAAGTGCCATTGTGAATTGCAAAATATGTGTAAAGCAGAAAATGTGTTTAGACTTTTGGAGACTTGAGAAGAGGTGTTGATCTCTGTGTGTCAGTTTAAATAGTTGTGCTGTTCATGTAATTTTAGTGTGTTAGCAATTGGAAAAAACTGTAATGAATAAAAATGTGCCAATGCATACATTGATTGTGGTCATGTGAAAAGGTTTTTGAGGGGCAGAACCACACGCAACTTACCAGTTTTGGATATATTGGTTTGAATTTATTGCACCAGTGTGTAATACTATGTTGTAGTGTGTGTGTGTTTTTGAAAGCTTGTGTGTGTTTTCTGAGGGAAAAGTTTGGTTTTTCAGTAAGAGTGAATGGTTTTGTGTGTAGAGCTTCATTTTGACCTGAAAATAAGATAATTGGAGAATTGGGTGAGATGTTGTGGGTTTGTGTTTACTGTTTGAGAATATAAGCATAGTTTTAAGAAATGTGTTTAAGCAACCGAGAAAAACTGTAATATGATAAATAACAGGCAATAAAACAGTTTTTTAAATTCTTAATTATATAAAAGCAGTGGTTTTACATTATATTCAATAATACGCTGTAACTGTAAACCACGCGGTTCTAAAGAGACAGCTCGCTCAATGGGTTCAAGTTGGAATGTTGTCTTTCATTCTGGACAGCAAGGTCAGCGACTGTAACATCGAGGGTATTTTACAGTATAAAAACACACATTTATAACAATTTCATCAGGCTTCAGAAACATTTAAAAAAGAACACAAAGAATGGCCTCTCAGCTACCGTAGTTGCAACTCTTGCGTCATCACAACAGGGTGTTCAATGCATCATCGTTTCCGTTTAATAAACCCTGGTTTGCCTGCGGTTGGTAAACCATACTCTCTGCGCCATCTACAAAGCAGGAGCGCAAGCGCACTAACTATTTGGCTGCGTAAATAATGCTGTAAAAAAAAGAAGGGAGGGCCAGTTCTCCTATGAGAGTTCTCCTATGAAAGATTCCCAACCTTTTTCACTTCAAGGCCCCCTAGTTGCCAACAGCAATATTTTTTTATATTTGTGCTTGGGACTTGCTTTTTTACAACAATATTTGAAAGCCCCCCACTCACTCAGTTTTTCGAAATAATATTAACTAGAGCTTTAAATGACAAGATAAATAAGCTTATTTTAATGGTTGTTTTGTCCAATTTTTTATAATTTACGTCACCTTGGACATCTGATGAGGCCCCTCTGAGGGCCCCGGCCCTCTGGTTGGGAAACATCGCTGTCCTATGACACGTTACAGCAGTACCTCAGAACTTTTGGTTAAAATGGAAGCTTAGCAGCAGCAACATAAACTAGATAGAAAAGTTTGTTGACAAACTTTATGTTGGCTTGACAAAGCGTAGCCTGTACGTTTAAAACGGTTTGACAGATGTTTAGTTTAGTAGGCTATCTGGCTGTTAGTATGTTTAAGTATGAAGCTAGCCTGATTTAGCATGAAGCTAGCATGATTAGCCTGAAGCTAGCATGAAGCTAACATGATTAGCATGAAGCTAGCATCAAGTTAGCATGATTAGCATGAAGCCAGCATGATGCTAACATGAATTAGCATAAAGCTAGCATGATGTTAACATGAATTAGCATGAAGTTAGCATGATGTTAACATGAATTAGCATGAAGCTAGCATGATGCTAACATGAATTAGCATGAAGCTAGCATGATGCTAACATGAATTAGCATGAAGTTAACATGATGCTAACATGAATTAGCATGAAGCTAGCATGATGCTAACATGAATTAGCATGAAGCTAACATGATTAGCATGAAGCTAGCATCAGGTTAGCATGATTAGCATTAAGCTAGCATGATGCTAACATGAATTAGCATGAAGCTAGCATGATGTTAACATGAATTAGCATGAAGCTAGCATGATGCTAACATGAATTAACATGAAGCTAGCATGATGCTAACATGAAGTTAGCATGATGCTAACATGAATTAGCATGAAGCTAGCATGATGCTAACATGAATTAGCATGAAGCTAGCATGATGTTAACATGAATTAGCATGAAGCTAGCATGATGTTAACATGAATTAGCATGAAGCTAACATGATGCTAACATGAATTAGCATGAAGCTAGCATGATGCTAACATGAATTAGCATGAAGCTAGCATGATGCTAACATGAACTAGCATGAAGCTAGCATGATGCTAACATGAATTAGCATGAAGCTAGCATGATGCTAACATGAATTAGCATGAAGCTAGCATGATGCTAACATGAATTAGCATGAAGCTAGCATGATGCTAACATGCATTAGCATGAAGCTAGCATGATGCTAACATGAATTAACATGAAGCTAACATGATGCTAACATGAATTAGCATGAAGCTAGCATGATGCTAACATGAATTAGCATGAAGCTAGCATGATGCTAACATGAACTAGCATGAAGCTAGCATGATGCTAACATGAATTAGCATGAAGCTAGCATGATGCTAACATGAATTAGCATGAAGCTAGCATGATGCTAACATGAATTAGCATGAAGCTAGCATGATGCTAACATGAATTAGCATGAAGCTAGCATGATGCTAACATGAATTAGCATGAAGCTAGCATGATGCTAACATGAACTAGCATGAAGCTAGCATGATGCTAACATGAATTAGCATGAAGCTAGCATGATGCTAACATGAATTAGCATGAAGCTAGCATGATGCTAACATGAATTAGCATGAAGCTAGCATGATGCTAACATGAATTAGCATGAAGCTAGCATGATGCTAACATGAATTAGCATGAAGCTAGCATGATGCTAACATGAATAAGCATGAAGTTAGCAAGATTTATTATGAAATTAGCATAAAGCTAGCATGAAACTAGCATGAAGCTAGTAAGACTTAGCATGAAGCTAGCATAAGGCTAACATGACCAAAAGACCCAACCCCCATGTCTCTATGATGTTCGGATCCAGAGATATAAGGCTTTGTTTATTATGTTGCTAGGGTGCTCATATTTGGTTGCTAGGGGCGTGGCTTAATACCTCAATAAGAATCCTTAGAGACTGATTGGATGCCTGAGTAAAATGAGCCCACCCCCATGTCTCTGTGACACTGTGCTCCAAAGATATCCATTTGGGCATTTTATAATGGCAGTCTATGGGATATGTTGCTAGGGTGCCCAAAAATGGTTGCTAGGGGCGTGGCTTAATAGATATGGGACAATCCTGAGAGACTGATTGGATGCCTGAGTAAAATGAGCCCACTCCCATGTCTCTACGACACTGTAAAGCAAAGATATTCCGTCTGGGACGCTTTTATTCCCTTATATGGGCATGTTCCCTGCCCCATTATAAGTCAATGGGGAAATTTGGGTGCCTCTTACACCCCAGGGGTGAAACTTATACCCCAATGTGATGTATGTTCTTACACAGCCTGCCAGCCTCTTCAAATGTGGTAACCCACAAGTTTCTACAAATTTCTCGCTTGCAGCTATGACCCGTCAAAGTTTGTCCAATGTTAAGTCAATGGGACTTTCGGAATTTTAATGTCCCGTTTTAGGAATTCTGTAAGTCGGATTCCTTCAAAAAGTCATAGCACACTTCTTCAGACCAGTCAGAATGTCCGTGGAAAATTTGGTGGATGTAGCTTGAAAGCTGTAGACCGCATTAATTGCAGAAATTTAGTCTCAGAAGAAAAATAATAATAACTAGATAGAAAAGTTTGTTGACAAACTTTATGTTGGCTTGACAAAGCCTGGCCTGAACGTTTAAAACGGTTTGACAGAAGTTTAGTTTAGTAGGCTATCTGGCTGTTAGTATGTTTAAGTATGAAGCTAGCCTGATTTAGCATGAAGCTAGCATGATTAGCCTGAAGCTAGCATGAAGCTAACATGATTAGCATGAAGCTAGCATCAAGTTAGCATGATTAGCATGAAGCTAGCATGCTGTTAACATGAATTAGCATGAAGCTAGCATGATGCTAACATGAATTAGCATGAAGCTAGCATGATGCTAACATGAATTAGAATGAAGTTAGCATGAAGCTAGCATAATGCTAACATGAATTAGCATGAAGCTAGCATGATGCTAACATGAATTAGCATGAAGCTAGCATGATGCTAACATGAATTAGCATGAAGCTAGCATGATGCTAACATGAATTAGCATGAAGTTAGCATGATGCTAACATGAATTAGCATGAAGTTAGCATGATGCTAACATGAATTAGCATGAAACTAGCATGATGCTAACATGAATTAGCATGAAGCTAGCATGATGCTAACATGAATTAGCATGAAGCTAGCATGATGCTAACATGAATTAGCATGAAGCTAGCATGATGCTAACATGAATTAGCATGAAGTTAGCATGATGCTAACATGATTTAGCATGAAGTTAGCATGAAGCTACCATGATGCTAACATGAATTAACATGAAGCTAGCATGATGCTAACATGAATTAGCATGAAGCTAGCATGATGCTAACATGAATTAGAATGAAGTTAGCATGAAGCTAGCATAATGCTAACATGAATTAGCATGAAGCTAGCATGATGCTAACATGAATTAGCATGAAGCTAGCATGATGCTAACATGAATTAGCATGAAGTTATCATGATGCTAACATGAATTAGCATGAAGTTAGCATGATGCTAACATGAATTAGCATGAAACTAGCATGATGCTAACATGAATTAGCATGAAGCTAGCATGATGCTAACATGAATTAGCATGAAGCTAGCATGATGCTAACATGAATTAGCATGAAGTTAGCATGAAGCTAACATGATTTAGCATGAAGTTAGCATGAAGCTACCATGATGCTAACATGAATTAGCATGAAGCTAGCATGATGCTAACATGAATTAGCATGAAGCTAGCATGATGCTAACATGAATTAACATGAAGCTAGCATGATGCTAACATGAATTAACATGAAGCTAGCATGATGCTAACATGAATTAGCATGAAGCTAGCATGATGCTAACATGAATTAGCATGAAGCTAGCATGATGCTAACATGAATTAGCATGAAGTTAGCATGATGCTAACATGATTTAGCATGAAGTTAGCATGAAGCTACCATGATGCTAACATGAATTAGCATGAAGCTAGCATGATGCTAACATGAATTAGCATGAAGCTAGCATGATGCTAACATGAATTAACATGAAGCTAGCATGATGCTAACATGAATTAACATGAAGCTAGCATGATGCTAACATGAATTAGCATGAAGCTAGCATGATGCTAACATGAATTAGCATGAAGCTAACATGATGCTAACATGAATTAGCATGAAGCTAGCATGATGTTAACATTAATTAGCATGAAGCTCGCATGATGCTAACATGAATAAGCATGAAGTTAGCAAGATTTATTATGAAATTAGCATAAAGCTAGCATGAAACTAGCATGAAGCTAGTATGACTTAGCATGAAGCTAGCATGAAGCTAACATGACCAAAAGACCCAACCCCCATGTCTCTATGATGTTCGGATCCAGAGATATAAGGCTTTGTTTATTATGTTGCTAGGGTGCTCATATTTGGTTGCTAGGGGCGTGGCTTAATACCTCAATAAGAATCCTTAGAGACTGATTGGATGCCTGAGTAAAATGAGCCCACCCCCATGTCTCTGTGACACTGTGCTGCAAAGATATCCATCTGGGCATTTTATAATGGCAGTCTATGGGAGATGTTGCTAGGGTGCCCACAAATGGTTGCTAGGGGCGTGGCTTAATAGCTATGGGACGATCCAGAGAGACTGATTGGATGCTTGAGTAAAATGAGCCCACCCCCATGTCTCTATGATACTGTAAAGCGAAGATATTCCATCTGGAACGTTTTTATTCCCTTATATGGGCGTGTTTCCTGCCCCGTTATAAGTCAATGGGGAATTTTGGGGGCCTCTTACACCCCA
The DNA here is from genome assembly GCF_027580225.2 of Misgurnus anguillicaudatus. Lineage (NCBI taxonomy): Eukaryota > Metazoa > Chordata > Actinopteri > Cypriniformes > Cobitidae > Misgurnus > Misgurnus anguillicaudatus. Next base: position 32,656,711 of record NC_073358.2, on the reverse strand, counting down.
GGGGTGAAACTTACACTCCAATGTGAGGTATGTTCTTACAGAGCCTGCCAGCCTCTTCAAATGTGGTAATCCACAAGTTTCTACAAATTACTCGCTCGTAGCTATGACCTGTCAAAGTTTGTCGCAATGTTAAGTAAATAGGACTTTTCGGAAGTTTTATGTCCCGTTTTGGGAATTCTGTAAGTCGGATCCCGTCAAAAAGATATAGCACACTTCTTTAGACCAGTCAGAATGTCCGTGGAAAATTTCGTGGTTGTAGCTTGAAAGCTGTCGGACGAGTTAGCCGCAGAAATTTTAGTCTCAGAAGAAGAAGAAGAATAATAATAATAAGTTTAAATACAATATCAGTATGTTGGCTTTGACAAGCCAACATAATAATAATAAGTTTAAAAGCAATAACAGTATGTTGGCTTTGTCAAGCCAACATAACAAATGGCTTTTATGGCCCAAACTTGACTTCTGCAAAGAATCAATACAAGAGAATTCTCAAGTTTAGATTCTTTTTAATAACAAGTAAAATAAATTAACTAAGTTACCTATACTGCCCTACAAAGGCTAAGTGCAGTAACTACCAAACACTGAAACTGAGAAAAATGCCCTTAAAGTTTTTTAAACCAGGCAGTCAAACATGTTACTGCAATTTTGGCACACACATTTCTCTGGGATGGGACAAAATTGACCCAGGAGACTTTGTCACACGACACAACAGATCCCACAAAGCCCATTTTAACCCTTAACTCAATTTTGACCAAATGCGTAGTTACTGCGCTTTGGCTTTGTAGGGCAGTATAGTTAAACTCATAGCTAAAGCATATCAACCGTTATACTGAGCTAACGTTAAGGTGTAAAATAACATTGTAGGGCGGGTCTTATTTCATGATATGAGTACTTTTATATAATAATAACAATATATGTGTGTATGTGTGTGTGTGTACCTGGTAATTATCACGTTGTGGGCACCAATTTTCCCCACAAAGATAGGAATACCAGTGTTTTTGTGACCTTCTGGGGACATTTTGATGTCCCCATGAGGAAACAAGCTTATAAATCAAACAAAATTATGTTTCTTGAAAAAGTGAAGTAGTAGAAGGGTTTTCTGTGATGGTTGGGGTTAGGGAATGGGGCAGGTAAGGGGAATAGAATATACAGTTTGTACAGTATAAAATGCATTACATCTATGGAATGTTTCCACAAAACATGGAAACCAGAATGTGTGTGTGTGTGTGTGTGTGTGTGTGTGTGTGTGTGTGTGTGTGTGTGTGTGTGTGTGTGTGTGTGTGTGTGTGTGTGTGCGTGCACCATTTTTTCTGTCAGTTCAACCAGAGAGCCATTTTTCGGACAACCCCGTAGTTACGCCTCTGGTCAAAACAACAATATCAAAAATTAGTCATTTTCTCAGAATTGGACATACTTGGAAGAAACAGTACAACATATTAAAAAAATGAACTTGCAGCCTTCACACGCTTTCCACATCCTTTCTCAAAAAGGTACTTAACTTTTTTTTTTAAACTCTTAAAAAAATAAATACCTCTCTGTTCACAGGCACTTTTCCAGAGTCATTAAAAACGACTCTCATAAAAAAAAAGAGTAACCTAGAGAAAAACATAGCTTCTACAGACCAATCTCAAATCTTCCTTTTATATGCAAGAGGTTGTTTTTGATAAGCTGAACAAATTCTTAGATGCAAATGGGTGTCTGGACAATTTTCAATCTGGTGTCCATTAGCATCACAGCACAGACAGTGCTCATAAAGATAATAAATGATATTCGATTAAACTCTGATTTCTGTAAAATATCTGTGCTGGTGCTACAAGATCTTAATGCTACCTTTGACACGGTAGATGACTGTGACAAACCTGAGTTTCCTCCTGATTCTATCGGTGCAGATCATGGGAGTTCCTGATTGGTTTTGCTCATGCTAATTGATAATTAGCTAAAATATATAAAAGTGCTGTGTGTTATTTGGAGGCAGGGACTGTCTGATGAAGCTTTCCTCACGAGTGGCTCGTTCTTATGTTTATCTTACACATATTTCTTTGTTTTCCCTTATCCCTAGACTTTTGTTTATTATTGTTATCATTGGTTGTGGTATACGTTTAATTTAATAAAACTTGCATTAATTGATCCCTTTTTATGTTGCGGCTAGAAACGAGCTGGTTATAACATAAAATTGGAGGCTCGTTCAGGATTGCTACATGTGTAAGTAAATGCATAATGTCTTTAGTGTGTTCACCTGTGTAAATGAGTAGACTTCATGTATTTAGAGTGTTCTCAGCTGAGTTTACAATCCTTCTATTGAGGCACTGTTTGTTGTTTTTTGTTTGTTATTTTGCCTTTCCTATTTTTGAAGGTTATCCTGGTGGCGGTTTTAAAGGAAAACACCAGTTTTGAAATATTTTACTATGTTATTACATCAACTTAAAACAAATTAATACACCCCTATCTTTATTCAATGTGTGCACTTACTCTTTGTACAATGCGTTGTGAATGTGTTAGCATTTAGCCTAGCCCCATTCATTCCTTAGGATCCAAACAGGGATCCATAACATGAGTAGTTACACAAGTAAGTATTGTAGTGGAGGACTTTTATTATGCTTTTATATTCATATTATTATGTTTTATTTTTTCATCTTATTTTTCATTTTTTAATTACAATCATAAGCTCATAAATTGTGATTCATATGGAGATCATGTTTTTCTGCTAACGCACATAATTATGCTTTTTCTGTCTTTTCAGCAAGTACAATGTTCAAGGATTTAAACATCATGTACCAACATGTACTTTTCTATATGATAAGATAAGGGGGCGTAACGAATGAATCATTAAGTTAGAAACCCAGGGAACGGTAGAGTTCTCTGAGAAACAAACCATATGTTCTATAATTATGTTTAAGGTTTATGTTCTTAATCACTGACAGCTGAAGGCTATCTTCTAAATGACGTAGAAACGGATGATTGTACGTATTTCAGCATCTTACTATAAATGTGTGTTCAACCTTGTGATCGGGGCTCTTGGGTTTTTAAACTTCTAGCACCATGGGGGTGAGAGCCTATTCTGCAGAATATATAAAATTCAGACAAAGAAAATTCTGTCGACAGTGTGTCTGTGAGATCCTTGACTTTGACTCTTAGTGAGTATTATTTGATGCGGCTAAAATTCCACGACAATAATGGCGACGAGTAGGGCTCGGACGGTTGTAATTACCACCGCACCACCGCGGTGGTGGAGTCAACCGGCAGTCGGAAGTGCGCCCCGCGGTGGTGTGCACGTCACAAATTATGAAAAATATAAAGTACAATCTCGCCCAGTGAGATGTCTTCAGGTTCGTGTTCACGCAAACAACCGCAGACGTGGAGGTAATGCGCTAATTTGCCAGGGAAGGCAACTGATATCAGTGGCTTGGGGGCGGAACACTGAGGAAAGAGATTGGCCGTTTCTCAATCCGAAGATTGTAGCCTCCGGAGGTCGACTTTGCAAGCTGCATACGTCATCAAGACTTATTACATTAACAATTATAAAGTTGACTATTATTGTTTGTTAATCATACATTGTTGTAATATGCTTATGACTTGCAAATGTCTGAAAATAATAAAGCAGGCTTGATGACATATGCAGCCGCGACCTCCTCAGCCTTCAGATTGAGAAATGGCCGTTCTCTCTTGGTCACGAAAAAGTATCAATCTGCGCTACCAGTACACCATCATAACGCGTTTTCAGCGCGGCTGGAAACATTATAACCCCAAAAAGGTTTCTCACTTGCTGTTTCAAGAGTGGAAGTGCTACAATAAACATGCAGAAATGCGACGATCTCCTGTGTGCTCCGGGGCTCGGCTTAGCACATACGCACAGTTGCTTCACGTGACCGCACCGCTTCCCTCCTCTTCGCTTCAGAGCGTCTTTCGTTGCTAAGTAACGAAAGCCCTAAGCATTGCTTGACGCTGTGATGAGCACCCACCGGCGGAGAAAGAATTTGGCGCCTATATAAACATGCAAGTTGGTTAAGAACTATATCTGATCAACGTTTAGGGAAGGGAGAGTCTCAACCATTTCTGAAGTCAAAGCTGACGGAATCTGGGAAAGAACCGTTGTGGTGGCATCTGAATAGATAATACGGTAAGCGTTATTTCGTTCGTGACCATGGGTCAGGGTAATTCGAAAGGGAGTACAAAGTCAATGGATCTGGAAAATGGCGTGTATGCTCGAGTGATCAAATCAAAGGGCACGGGGGCGTTGGAAAGCGTAAAATCTGGGAGAAAAGGTATAATTTTCCTCCTAAAGGAACACTGAGTGTAAAAGCACTCACTTTATTAAGGGAAAAGATCATTGCGGATGGCAGAGAAATGAGAGCACAGAGTAAGATAAAGACCAAGGACGAACTGACTCAGACTAAGTCAGAGCTAAACATTAAGCAAATGTTTTCCTACATCAGATTCATTACATGATGAACCTAACTTTCTGTTTTTTCCTCCTCCCTATGCACCTGCACGTACCCCACCTGGGGTACATTTCCAATACACAAGGGTACCGCTTCTGGACGATGACCTCCAACCCCCTCCACAACGTCGCGCTCCACCACCACCTGCTCAACAAATCGCACAGATACAACAACCAGCTCAACAAGCCGCACAGATACAACAGCCAGCACGACAAGCACCACCTTCTGCACCCCCGCCACCGCCGATGCAAGAACTGCCACGTGGACCAGAATCAGAGATCATCCACATCCTTGACAGCACTTTTGAAGAGGACAAAGATGATGTTCAGATAAAGACGGAACGGGAGGCAAGGCCTAAGGAAACAGCAGAGAAGCCGTTCACCAGAGAAACAGCTATCTTCAGCTTTTGCCAAGATAGGAGAATGGGCACAGCCACAACATAACAACGCAATTTCTCTTCGCAAGGACAACGCTCCCGAGAGAACGGGCAGCAGAGAGAATGAGAGAAGAGGAGAGGAGATCCGAAAGAAAATGTTTGCTGGTATTGCGGACAGAAAGGACATTTGAAAAACTAATGTTTCCATTTCCTGAAAACTAAAGGGACACCGGAATCCCAAGGGAGCGCGGGAAACCTGCCGGTGTGTAAAGAAAGGGGCGACTGAAGCCAGGAGGGGGAAGGGGAGCATCGTACGGAGGCGGGTAAGTCCAGTCTTGTTCAAATGCCATATTATCTGCTTGCTGATTCTGATTTTTCTGATGTGTGTGATAGGGAAAGAAATGCTCTGTGCAATGAAGGACTTGCTTTGCTTGAAATTGACCGAGAGGCATACGCTAAATTGCCTCTCGGAGAAATAATGGTTGAGGGACAGGCGTTTGTTGTTTTATGGTAGACTCTGGATGCAACTAACTCTGTCATACGCAAAGATGAATTCCCATTTGTCACCTTGAGTGGGCAGTTTAACTCATCTATGAGTGCTACGGGGCATATAGTGAGGGAAGAATTTACTGCTCCACTCTGTTGTATGCATGACGGTAACGAGTTTATGCATATGTTCCTCTTATCTGACGCGTGTCTGGTAAACCTCATGGGGAGGGATTTGATGTGTAAAATTAATGCTAGCATCTTATGTAACAACCAAGGCCTGAATATTTCTTGTTGGGATCCCAGAATGTCATCTATTTGTGTGTCTCTGTTGTATGTGTATGAATGGGCCTTTCAAAGTGAAGAGTTGCATGCTGAAGGGAAGATAAGATTGCCACAAGCCAGCGAGGTCATTCCAGCTGATAACATGCATTGCACAGCTCATAGAAATGGTTCTCTGTAAAAACAGAAGGTTTGACTATAACCCATATATGCTGGAATGACTCATGGTGTGTGGCACTCGTTCAAATTGACAGAAAAGCAAGAACAAATTTTTGATGTTGAAAATTCGGTACCCCATGTTTCCATTGCAAAAAAAATACCAGTCAGCCATGGGAAAAAGAAGGTGAATTTGCAAAGGCCTGTAGCCAGGCTGTTGATTGGGAAATGTTGTCAGAAAACGTGCAGTTCTCAGAGCAGATAACGGCACACAGGAGAAGTTGAGTTTCTTTTTTCATTGCTGAGAGAGAGAGAGAGAGTTATAATACAGAAAGCTGTTTCTGCAGATTCAAATTTACAAAACATTTTGCCAGCACACATGACGTGTGCTAGTATTGATTTACCGCAACAAGTTCTTGACAAAGTACCTGATTACCTGTGGGCAAAAAATAAATATGATGTGGGTTTGATTAAAGGGTGTGAACCAGTAGTTATCACCCCAAAGAGTGATTACAGACCATGCAAACCTCAATACCCTCTAAAAAGGGAGGCGCTTGAGGGAATAAGGCCAGTATTTGAGGCCTTATTGGAGAAAGGGATAATTGTTCCCTGCCCACACTCACCTGTAAAAACACCAATTTTTCCTGTACAAAAGGTCAGAGAAGCAGGTCAGCCCACAGAGTGGAGGTTTGTTCAAGATCTCAAAGCAGTAAATGCTGCGGTACAAGCAAGGGCACCTAATGTGCCAAACCCTTACACAATTGTCTCACAGATACCAGCTGACAGCAAGTGGTTTTCTGGAGTGAGGAGTGTAGTGGATATTTCGAATGCATTTTTCAGTGTTCCTGTCCATCCTGATAGCCAGTTTTGGTTTGCTTTTACATTTGAGGGGTATAGCGAGAGCCCCACGATTTATAACTCTGCCTTGCATTGTTCATTACAGAAACTTGTGTTGGATGATGATGTTGCTTTATTGCAGTACGTGGATGACCTCTTGGTGGCGGCACCGACTCAGCAGTCGTGCACAGACAACACCATACGTCTGCTCACTCATCTAGCTGAGGAGGGCCACAAGGTCAACCCCAAGAAGGTACAGTGCTCTGTCCAGAAAGTAACCTTTCTAGGACACGAAATTACACCAATGGCTAAGTCTCTCACTCCAAAGAGAATACAGGGGATAGCTAACATACCAAAACCCATTACAAAGAAACAAGTAATGTCATTTTTGGGTATGACATCTTATTGCAGGACTTTTATTGCTAATTATTCTAAGTTGCAACAACCATTGCATGACATGATTTATGATAAACCTTTAGCACCATCAGAGAAGGTAGAATGGACAGAGAAGGCTGAAAGGGCATTTGTGGAACTAAAACAGACATTACAGCAGGCACCCACTTTGGGGCTGCCATATCCAAAAAAGCCTTTTATTCAAATGGTGGATGAAAGAAATGGCTGTATGACATCTGTTTTGTTGCAAGAACATGGTGACAAGTTGAGACCAGTTGCATATTTTTCAGGTCGCCTTGATGCGGTGGCCAGGGGCCTACCAGGATGTCTCAGGGCAGTGGCACCTGCAGAGAAAGCTGTACAAGCCAGCAGTGAGTTTGTGGGTTACGCCAGCCGCGGCTGCTGGTCCCTCATTCTGTGTCTCATATGCTGCTTGAACAGCGCACATCTCACTTGTCTGCAGCAAGGTGGCTGCGTTATTCCTGTGCATTGTTACAAATGTCTAATGCCACAGTTGAAAGATGTACAGTTCTGAACCCGGCGACATTGTTACCTACACCTGATGAAGGTACACCATATTGTTGTTTGTCTGCCCCACGGGAAGTATGTACACCAAGGCCTGACCTTGCTGACACACCCATCCCTGATTGCACCTCCACATATTATGTGGATGGTTCCTCTTCCAGAGATGACAGAGGCATAAATAGGATGGGGTGGACAGTTGTGTCTGACTTTGAATTAGTGAAATCCGGATGCTTACCACCTCACAAATCTGCACAGGTGGCTGAATTGCATGCACTAACACAAGCTAAAATTGCTACTATCAATCTATAACCATTTACATTGACTGCTTGTTTCTCTTTTAGAGGAAATTTTACTCCAAATAGCTGTGTGTAAATGCAAAGCACACACCAAGGAACAGGACGTGGTCTCGAGAGGCAATGCACGCGCGGACGCAGCGGCAAAGCAAGCATCTCTCATTTCTACTAACGTTGATTTTTCTCTTACACAGATTTCACAGGAAAAGGAAGCTGAAACAGCACAGGAGTCACTAATAAGCATGCAAACATTTTCTCTCCCAACAGAAATAGCTCTATGGAAATCGTGTGGAGCTACCAAAACTCCTGAAGGGATTTGGATGGGTCCAAATCAAAAACCTTGCTTACCTAAACACTTTTATTCCCATTTTGCTAGGTTGACACACGGCTTAGACCATGTGTCCAAAGGAGGAATGCTGACAGCCATGGCACAGAATTGGTTCACAAAGGGTTTTTCTCCTGTAGCACAGAGACATTGTGAAAACTGTCATATATGTCTGGGTAATAATGTTGCAAGAGGGGTAAAAACCGCACCTGTGGGGCATCCCATTCCTGAGGGACCATTCACACATGTAATGATAGATTACATTGAATTAACACCAGCAGAGGCAAACGTTACTGTTTGGTGATGACAGACATGTTTTCAAAGTGGACTGAAGCCACACCCACCAAACATGCAGACAGTGCTGGGGTAATAAAAATGCTATTGAAAGACATTATTCCTAGATGGGGAATCCCAAACAAAATTTCCAGTGATAATGGAGCACACTTCACTGCTCAGGTGGTGAAAGATGTGGGTAAATTTTTGCAAATCAATTTGACCAATCACTGTGCCTACCACCCACAAAGTGGAGGTGCAGTGGAAAAAGAGAATGCACCACCAAGGCAAAACTAAGCAAAATGAGAAAAAGAAAAAATTTTGGAAGACCCCCACATATGGGGTGGGAACCACACAGGGCGACAGGTGATACCCTTCGAAATGAAAATGACATGTTGCAGTATTGTATTCCTATGTCTTCTATCCTTCAAAATATCTCAAAACAGGTTAAAGCAGCACTACCACGCCCCGCAGAGGGACCTTTGCACAACATCAAACCAGGAGATTTCGTGTTGGTGAAAAACCTGAGTAGGAAATCCTGGAAGGCGAGACGGTGGGAGGGGCCATTTCAGGTTCTGCTGACGACTCACACCGCCGTGAAGGTCGCGGAGCGTGCCACCTGGGTGCACGTTGCCCATTGCCGGAGGGTTGGTCCTGGACTAAAAGGTGTAAACCAAAGGGAGGACGGCTAGTCGACTGCTACGGACCATTCGTATTGGTGGGAACCACAGATACCTGTATACTGCAAGTTTATACGAAGAACGACACGAGAGAACTGCAACAGCTCACAAGGTATCGGAGGACGACTCCAGTATTCTGGGTTTGGTTTGGACACACGCACACGACATCTTTAATGTGGGTAATCGACACGACGCTTGCAGCTTAATAACTGTAATTACAACACCAGCTTTGAGACCCCACATTAATTTAGACACTAAGATAATTTCATTAGAACAAGAAAGCAGGATAGCTTGGCACGACTGCACCGTGTGGTCCTACCAAACCCGAACCTACAAAGGAAATTAATCAACAAGGGCTCACGACCCCAACTCTAACTGTGCTCAGGGCTCACGACCCCAACTCTAACTGTGCTCAGGGCTCACGACCCCAACTGTAACTGTGCTCAATCCGGAATCATCAAGGGCTCACGACCCCAACTCTAACTGTGCTCAATTTCTTCAAGAAAACGAACTATTTTTCTTCTTTCAAAAATGAGGTTCATGATCATACTATGTGTGTGTGCATTTTTGCTTTTGCAACTGCACAGAACTATATGTACACTATGTTTAAGGGTAATAACCAGAGCTACGTAACGATGACAGTAAATGAAGTTATGAATAAATCATAAAAAGGGAGGAGTGTAGTGGAGGACTTTTATTATGCTTTTATATTCATATTATTATGTTTTATTTTTTCATCTTATTTTTCATTTTTTAATTACAATCATAAGCTCATAAATTGTGATTCATATGGAGATCATGTTTTTCTGCTAACGCACATAATTATGCTTTTCTGTCTTTTCAGCAAGTACAATGTCCAAGGTTTTAAACATCATGTACCAACATGTACTGTCTTATATGATAAGATAAGGGGGCTTAACGAATGAATCATTAAGTTAGAAACCCAGGGAATGGTAGAGTTCTCTGAGAAACAAACCATATGTTCTATAATTATGTTTAAGGTTTATGTTCTTAATCACTGACAGCTGAAGGCTATCTTCTAAATGACGTAGAAACGGATGATTGTACGTGTTTCAGCATCTTACTATAAATGTATGTTCAACCTTGTGATCGGGGCTCTTAGGTTTTTAAACTTCTAGCACCATGGGGGTGAGAGCCTATTCTGCAGAATATATAAAATTCAGACAAAGAAAATTCTGTCGACAGTGTGTCTGTGAGATCCTTGACTTTGACTCTTAGTGAGTATTATTTGATGCGGCTAAAATTCCACGACAGTATGATGGCACAAAATAAACGCAGTGATTTTTATATTAACTATATTGTATGGTGGAAGAGCACTTAGTTTGCGGCACTTTGACCATGGGCGCAATAATATTGATAGAAGTTTGAGCGAGAGGGGGAGTAGTCAAGAGTGATGTTACTGCGCGCTGAGGTTGAAGTGCTGCAAACTAAGTGCTCTTTTTATCTGCTTAAAAAAATCGCCACGTTTTATTTTGTGCCACCATACTTACTCATGTAACTACTCATGTAACTGTCTTTAAATAGGGAAAACATGGAAGTTTTTGGTGGCTTTTAAATTTATCCCTGTTTGGATCCTAAGGAATGCATGGGGCTAGGCTAACTGCTAACATACAAAGATTAAGTGCATTTATTGAAAAAATAGGGGTATGATAGGGGTATGTATTAATTTGTCTAAGTTGAGGTAAGAACATAGTAAAATGTTAAAAACAGTTGTTTACCTTTAAATCTCTTTTGGGGTACGCTTTGGGCTTTTGGTTGGCGAGTGTTTTGATGTTGAGGTAACGAGTAATGATAAGAAGCTTAAAGAAACGTTGATGACAGCTGTGAAATAAGCAACTTTCTGAGCGGGGTGTTTTAGAGGTTAGAGCTCAAGTTATTAATTCGCGAGAATCGTGGACCTCTCCTCTTTACACTGCTGATCAAAATGTGAAGTTACGTGAGATGTCTTTGCAAGAGAAACAGTTGAGCATGATGCTTGTGCACTGAAAGGATAAGAGTTAGAAAATTATTTTGAGAGAAAAAAGATTTACAGCATAAATTAGAGTTACAACAGTAACTAGAGCTATGTAAATTGACCCTTCGCTAAGCAGTTCTTAGTTACTGTTGCTACGCCTGTCAAAGCTTTTCCACCTTTTTTTAACAAGTCTATTACAGTATGTATGCACCGGTCAAAGTCATTTTTGGAGAACAGGCAAAATATCTGAGAGAGCAAGACAAAAAGGACTGCAGTATGCATTTGAGGGATATATCCACAACATAAGATGCAACCGATTAGAAAGTAAATTGATTTATAATTGAAGCTAAAGCCTATACTGTAGGTCCCAGCGCAAGCAGCAGCCGCCTCATACTGATGCTGATAATTCAAATTGGAAACACACAAATCAAGGAACAACTTTGTTGGTAACGAGTTGGTAAGCTTGTTTCCCTCTCTCTTCTTTGATGTTCCTACTCAAACTTCTGTTATTGAGCTTGAAATTGATGTTGGTATGGCACAGCCCGCAAAACAACATGCATATTGTTTCAATCCTATAAAAAGGAAGTCACTTCAGAAAGAGGTGAATTGTTTACTTGATCATAACTTTGCAGAACCCAGTTTTTGTTCTTGGAGCTCTCCATGTATTTTATTGAGTAAACCTGATAATTTGTATCATTTTTGCACAGACTACAGGAATCTGATTGTTACCCTCTACCAATAATTGATGACTGCATTGACCGTGTTGGCTCTGTGCAATTCGTTAGCAAATTTGACCTCCTGAAAGGTTATTGGAAAGTGCCATTGACATTTTGTGCTAAAGAGGTTCCTGCAGTACACCGTTATGCCTTTTGGGGTCCGAAATGCTCCTGCTACATTTCAGCAATTAGTAAATCACGAGTTGTCTGGGATGACCGGTTGTGAGGCTTCAAATCAGATAGCTTTTTGTGCTTCTGGCTAAAGCCAACTTGACTATAAACCTTGCCAAGTATGAATTTGGAAAAGCCACTGTGACATGTAAGGTGGTTGGCCAGGGTTGTGTGAAACAGATTCATGCTAAAGTGAATGCGATCTGTAGTTTCCCCAAATTGAGTGAGTTACAACGATTTCTTTGGATGATGGATTACTATAAAGGTTTTTGTCACAATTTTGCAAATGTAATTGCCTCTCTGACCGATCTGTTAAGCCCAAAGAGACCCTTTCAATGGTCTGAGAAATGTCAGTGTTTGAGAATGGAAATCTTTATTGGCAAATGCTTCCCTGCTGGTTACCCCTAATTTTGAGAAGTGTTTTCTACTTGCAGTTGATGCTAGTGCTTATGGGGCTGGCAAAGAAGAATTACAAAGAAGATTGTAATGGAGTTGAACATCTAGTCAGTTATTTCTGAAAAAAATTCAATCGTCACCAGCAAGTCTATTTTACAGTGAAAAAAGGGGCATTAGCCCTCATCCTCAACATTTCGAGGTCTATTTGAGCTTGATCCCATTACTGTCAATACTGACCATAATCCGTTGAATTCTTAGATCGAATGCAAGGCAAGAATCAAAGAATTATGAGATTGAGCCTTATTCTAAACACATACGCAGCAAGGATATCATAATTGCTGATGCTCTCTCCCGAATGTAAGATATACCAGTAGAGTCATCTTTTCCCTGTTCTTCTCTTTCTTATCCTTTTCTCCTCTTTGATGTCCTAGGTCCCAGGAGTGAAAATAGAGTTAGATTTATAGAGATAAATATTAAAGTTATTGTATATTCAAAAAATAAACCGTTGTTTTGCCTTTGTAAAAAAATTCTTTGTCAGTCCTTTGGGAGATCCTCATTTTTGAGTGGGAGGTGTGAAGATCCTGAGTGTAGGAGCCATAAATCAGGTTTGACTTTTCTATTATTCTTTTTCCTTTATTCTTATACTATTGTGTATTTGCACACACATCGTGATGTCATTAGGCTGGCACCACTTTCTCACCTGTGGGGGAGCGGGGTGAGCATGGGAAGAAACTTTCTCACCTGTGGGGGAGCGGTGTCTGTGTGCTCACCTGTGTTTTTTTTTGGATCATGGTTGCGGGGTGAGCATGGGAAGAAACTTTCTGTTGACCGTCATCATCGTCTATTAACGCACTGTCTGAGGTATCTTTGCTCGGTCTATGAAATACATCAATCAATGTTAATGCTTATGTTTTCTAAGCTTGCAAAAGAGGGTAATAAAAACATTCCATCATGTGCAATGGTTCAGCGTGACACGTCTTCAATGTAAACCCGCATGTCTCAGCCTGCTGCCGTTTGATTTGGTTTTGATTAAATATACGATGCAATTGTAGCAGGATTAGGTGAGCTGTGATTGACAGCTGATTTCACCTATCAGGAAGGGGCAGTCCCTTTTTAAGAGCCGATTGGCTGCTGCCCTGGATGCGTCATGTCCTGTTTTCCCCCTGGGTGTTTGCAACGTTAGCGGCAGGTGAGAGAGTCACTTTCCATTGGCTCTGCTTTTAATGCATCACTTACGTCTTTTTGTTTGTTCTCTTCTTATTTTCGGAGATTATCATCTGTGTTTGTAAACCTGATTTTGGGTTATGAGCAATGATGTTTACATTCTGTATTGCTCATTATAGCTGGTTTCTGAGAACCCTGCTTTTTCCATAATTGTGACTGATTCATTGTTAATTGTATACATCTTCTGTACTGCCTTACTATTTCCCTGCGGTTTGTACTAGTATAATTACTTTTGTTAATTGTTATACTTTTCTTTTAGTGTTTGTGGTGGTCGTCGGCTTTGTAAATAAGGCTGGTCGCCACCATTTTTTTTGTGTGTGACTCAATTATTTACTTGGTTTTAATTTGTTGCAGGAGCTGGGGTCCCACTGGTGGATGGATCTGTCCGGTGGTGGTGCTTCCTCCTCAGTGTGTGCTGTGTAACACTTGAAATGTGTGGTTGTGTAATCTGAATGCACAGTGGGGTGTGTGTGTGTGTGTGTGTGTGTGTGTGTGTGTGTGTGTGTGTGTGTGTGTGTGTGTGTGTGTGTGTGTGCGTGTGCGTGTGTGTGCCTTTTTGTAAACATGAGTCGTGATTAAGTGATTCCTTCCGTTGGGAACCTCAGCCCTGCTGGTTACTATGTATGTTTTGTTTCTATTAATCTTAATTTTGAGTGTGTGTGTGTTGATTGTGGTGCATTTTGAAGTGGAGTGATTGTATGTTTTGGAGTGCTCATTTTAAGAGATTCTGTGCAAATCTAAAATTTTTGTATTATACCCACGTTTCTTGTTCACGCTAGTAGTTATATGGGGCCACCTTTCGTCAAACTTTTATGGCCCCCTCCCCCACCTCTTGACAGGTCGTGTTTTATGACCCCTTGACAGGGGGCGGGACAATCAATCAAAAGCTGTACAAGCCTATGCTGTCATGTTTAATGCTGTCAAAAATAAGTTTAGAGTTTTACGCTGTCAAGTTTCTGGCAGGTTTTATGACCGGAGTTTCTCCGTCCTGTGTGCTCTCCTCTCCCGGGCGCGCTTCTCGAACCCCACTGCGTGTCTCACAGCGGGGTCGGTGTTCAGCGGACCTGTGTGGTTCTTTAGACGAAAACCTGTTTATTATAAACTAAATAAAAATTTAACCGCTTCACGAGGTCCGTGAGTCTTTTCATCACCCGCTCTCTATGTTCACGCGCATTAAAACTCGCTCACCGGTGCACGCGCCGGGTGTATGGTCATATCTGCAGTTTTAAAATAAACTTAATAAATGTAATGGTGTCCACTCTGACAAAAAGTAAAGGTTTATTTTAGATTTAGGGATTTCTTTAATCAAGTCTCTGATTAAAACATGTGAATGCGCGCACCGACGGCGACCTTACGCTGACTCGCACTTATATCTGACCTTAATAAACTTTTAAATGTTTTAAGACGTTCTCATCCCATCTTCAGGGTTTTTTATTATTGACTTCTTAAAACCATGTATGTATATTATTATACAACGAATCTTATCATGTATGCTCTGACAAAAGTATGATTTTAGATTTTAGGTGGAGCGGACACACATTTATGCCAAATACTGTTGAATATAAACGTTTGTTTTGTCAAAAGTTTCTGTAAAGTCAATAAGTAATCAAACATTTTAGATGTATCTGGTTAAACTTAAATCTGATATTTTCTATCGATCTATTTCTTAAGTTTTCTGATCAGTCAACGTTCACAAGCTGCTCTCATGGCCGTGTGTGTGTGTGTGTGTGTGTGTGTCCGTGAGATAATTCACAGCAGGGGTGGATTGTAGAGTAGTTAGAGTCTTTTAAAACCATGGTGGTAATAATGTAATACTGTCCACTCTGACAAAAAGTAAAAGGTTTATTTTAGATTTTATAGCAAACACTGCAGGATCTAAAAGTTTGTAACATCACAAATTTATTTAATGAAATATTCAGTACATGTATAGCAATGAATTGTACCAAAACCACCAGAGGCCGACAATTCTTTAGACCAAAGTCTATTTATTTTAAACTAAATAAAAGTTTAATCGAGATCCGTGTATCTGTTCATGTACAGCATACTGTTCATGCATTAAAGATCGAGTCCCCGGTGGGTACAACAGAGAACACCCGTGGATGCGCGTTCATATCTACCGTTTTAAAATAAACTTAATAAATATAATTCTGTCCGCTCTGACAAAATAAGGTTTTATTTTAGATTTAGGGGTTTCTTTAAACAAGTCTGTGATTAAAACATGTTCAGCAATGCGCGCACCGACGGCGACAGAGAACTTACGCTGATGCGCTCTTATATCTGTCGTTAAGAAACTTTTAAACGTTTTAAGACATTTAAGCCCCTCTTGTGGTTTGAATTCATTAATGTCACCTAACATCCGAGTGTGTACATGTGTATTTACGATAAATGTAACACGATACGCATTGTCAAAATAAAAGGTTTCCTGAACATGGTATTCCAGTGCGTGTTTTTTGTCTCGCGAGGGCTCGTCATATTTATTGATGTGAAAAAAGTTTGATGTCTAAGACGTTCAGTTTCTGGACGGTTGGTTTTTACGAGCGGTCTCTCATTCTCACCACCCATTATCACCCACCCAGTAGACCCCAGTGTGTCTGAACAGCGGTGGTGTTCAGCGGCCCGTATTGTCCCTAAAACTCCGTGTTGGTAAAATAAGTGTAATACAGCCGTTGACAAAAAGTAAAAGGTTTATTTTAGATTTAAGGTGGTCCACCAGCGCCTTTATGGCAAACACTTCAGGTTCTAAAAGTTTGTAACACCAAGAATTTGTTTAATGAAATATACAGTACATGTATAAGCAAAGCCCCCGAGTCCATAATCTCCGGACGGGTCGCCAATACTCTTTTCTTTAGACTAAAGGGTATTTATTTTAACATAAATAAAAGTTTATTTGCATCACGAACGCCGAGAAACTGTTCATGCACCGCAATCTACTGTTCACGCGCATTAAAGGTCGATCACCGGTGATGACCAGAGAACGAACGGGTATGTGTTCATATAAACTTAATAAATGTAATTCTGTCCGCTCTAGCAAAATAAAAGTTTATTTTAGATTTAGCCATTTCTTTATCCAAGTCTCTGATTAAAACAAGTTACTTTTGCTTAGGGCAATAGGCACATGCACACACATATCTGTGGTATTAAAAATAAGGTTTTTAAAGTTTAAGAAATTTAAACATTTGAAAAAAATCAAACATTTTAGAGGTGTCTGAGTAAACTTATATCTAATGTCATATGAGCCGTACCGTGTAGCGTTCGTGTCTGTGTGCGTGTCCGTGTCAGTTTATGTATGTGTGTGTTATGCAATCGTAGAGTAGGGCGTGGGATGTGAGAGACTGTGAGGGTGTGTGTGTGTGTGTGTGTGTGTGTGTGTGTGTGGTTATCACGTGGTGGGGGTCCCAAATGATCAATGGCAGGATTTTTATGTGACGGACAGGCCCTAGGTCAGCCTGTGGGGTTAGATACAACTTAGGTTAACATCTATCAACGCATAATAAGCAAACATGAAATTATATTATACCTATGCATTGTTACTGATGTTCCTAGTTTTGTGTATTTTTCTTAAACTTTTGCTTTTCAAACTTAGGCAGTCTTCAGACTTTTGTCTCTTCATACATTTGTTCAAAGTTTTTCTTCGCTAGTGTCAACCCGTGTCTGAGATTTTTGTAAACTCATGTACATACTTGTGTATTTTTCTTAAACTTTTGCTTTTCAAACTTAGACAGTCTTCAGACTTTTGTCTCTTCATACATTTGTTCAAAGTTTTTCTTCGCTAGTGTCAACCCGTGTCTGAGATTTTGTAAACTCATCAGATGTACACACTTGCGTATTTTTCTTAAACAAACATTTGCTTTTCAAGCTTAGTCAGACTTCAGACTTTTGTCTCTTCATACATTTGTTCAAAGTTTTTCTTCGCTAGCGTCAAATCCTGTTTGAGATTTTTTGTAAACTCATGTACACACTTGTGTATTTTTCTTAAACTTTTGCTTTTCAAACTTAGTCAGTCTTCAGACTTTTGTCTCTTCACACATCTGTTCAAAGTTTTTTCTTTGCTAGTGTCAAATCCTGTTTGAGATTTTTTTGTAAACTCATGTACATACTTGTGTATTTTTCTTAAACTTTTGCTTTTCAAACTTAGTCAGTCTTTAGACTTTTGTCTCTTCATACATTTGTTCAAAGTTTTTCTTCGCTAGTGTCAACCCGTGTCTGAGATTTTGTAAACTCATGTACATACTTGTGTATTTTTCTTAAAATTTTGCTTTTCAAACTTAGTCAGTCTTCAGACTTTTGTCTCTTCACTCATTTGTTCAAAGTTTTTCTTCGCTAGGGCCAAATCCTGTTTGAGATTTTGTAAACTCATGTACATACTTGTGTATTTTTCTTAAACTTTTGCTTTTCAAACTTAGTCAGTCTTCAGACTTTTGTCTCTTCATACATTTGTTCAAAGTTTTTCTTTGCTAGCGTCAAATCCTGTTTGAGATTTTTTGAAAACTCATCAGATGTACACACTTGCGTATTTTTCTTAAACAAACTTTTGCTTTTCAAACTTAGGCAGTCTTCAGACTTTTGTCTCTTCATACATTTGCTCAAGGATTTCTTCGCTAGTGTCAACCCGTGTCTGAGATTTTTGTAAACTCATGTACATACTTGTGTATTTTTCTTAAACTTTTGCTTTTCAAACTTAGTCAGTCTTCAGACTTTTGTCTCTTCACACATCTGTACAAAGTTTTTTTCTTCGCTAGGGCCAAATCCTGTTTGAGATTTTTTTGTAAACTCATGTACACACTTGTGTATTTTTCTTAAACTTTTGCTTTGCAAACTTAGTCAGTCTTCATACTTTTGCATACATTTGTTCAAAGTTTTTCCTCCGCTTGGGTCAAATCCTGTTTGAGATTTTTTTTTGTAAACTCATGTACATACGTGTGTATTTTTCTTAAACTTTTGCTTTTCAAACTTAGTCAGTCTTCAGACTTTTGCATACATTTGTTCAAAGTTTTTCTTCGCTAGTGTCAAATCCTGTTTGAGATTTTTCTTAAACTTTTGCTTTTCAAACTTAGTCAGTCTTCATACTTTTGTCTCTTCACACATCTGTTCAAAGTTTTTTCTTCGCTAGGGCCAAATCCTGTTTGAGATTTTTTTTAAACTCATGTACACACTTGTGTATTTTTCTTAAACTTTTGCTTTTCAATCTTAGTCAGTCTTCAGACTTTTGTCTCTTCACACATCTGTTCAAAGTTTTTTCTTTGCTAGTGTCAAATCCTGTTTGAGATTTTTTTGTAAACTCATGTACACACTTGCGTATTTTTCTTAAACTATTGCTTTTCAAACTTAGTCAGTCTTCAGACTTTTGTCTCTTCATACACTTGTTGAAAGTTTTCTTTGCTAGTGTCAAATTGTGTTTGAGATTTTTTTTTTGTAAACTCATCAGATGCACATACTTGTGTATTTTTCTTAAACTTATGCTTTTCAAACTTAGGCAGTCTTCAGACTTGTTCTTAGTTCTATCTGCTCAGACAATATTTTGCATTCATCAATCGTCTTGTTTTCTTTGTAAGCGACATCATATATCTGTGATTGTTTTTGTGAATACAGATTGTTTCATTTCTATAGTTTATGCAACATTTTGGCAAACTCTTTAAATTAGTGCTAGATGATTAAAACAACAATGCAAAGTATGTTTTAGATTTACTTACTAAATCGTTCACGACGAAACAGCGATGATAGCATTAGGTCTGAATCTGTAAACTTGTAACACCACCAATAGCTCGATGTACATAACGAAGACTGCAAAATAATAAAGAGTGATTAAATTAAGATGCAAACATCTACAAATTGGCAATGTTTTTAATCTATTGGTACCATTTTTAAGGCTACATGTCCAAACTATTTCAAACATTGCCAATTTGTAGATGTTTGCATCTTAATTTAATCACTCTTTATTATTTTGCAGTCTTCGTTATGTACATCGAGCTATTGGTGGTGTTACAAGTTTACAGATTCAGACCTAATGCTATCATCGCTGTTTCGTCGTGAACGATTTAGTAAGTAAATCTAAAACATACTTTGCGTTGTTGTTTTAATCATCTAGCACTAATTTAAAGAGTTTGCCAAAATGTTGCATAAACTATAGAAATGAAACAATCTGTATTCACAAAAACAATCACAGATATATGATGTCGCTTACAAAGAAAACAAGACGATTGATGAATGCAAAATATTGTCTGAGCAGATAGAACTAAGAACAAGTCTGAAGACTGCCTAAGTTTGAAAAGCATAAGTTTAAGAAAAATACACAAGTATGTGCATCTGATGAGTTTACAAAAAAAAAATCTCAAACACAATTTGACACTAGCAAAGAAAACTTTCAACAAGTGTATGAAGAGACAAAAGTCTGAAGACTGACTAAGTTTGAAAAGCAATAGTTTAAGAAAAATACGCAAGTGTGTACATGAGTTTACAAAAAAATCTCAAACAGGATTTGACACTAGCAAAGAAAAAACTTTGAACAGATGTGTGAAGAGACAAAAGTCTGAAGACTGACTAAGATTGAAAAGCAAAAGTTTAAGAAAAATACACAAGTGTGTACATGAGTTTACAAAAAATCTCAAACAGGATTTGACGCTAGCGAAGAAAAACTTTGAACAAATGTATGAAAAGACAAAAGTCTGAAGTCTGACTAAGTTTGAAAAGCAAATGTTTGTTTAAGAAAAATACGCAAGTGTGTACATCTGATGAGTTTACAAAATCTCAGACACGGGTTGACACTAGCGAAGAAAAACTTTGAACAAATGTATGAAGAGACAAAAGTCTGAAGACTGTCTAAGTTTGAAAAGCAAAAGTTTAAGAAAAATACACAAGTATGTACATGAGTTTACAAAAATCTCAGACACGGGTTGACACTAGCGAAGAAAAACTTTGAACAAATGTATGAAGAGACAAAAGTCTGAAGACTGCCTAAGTTTGAAAAGCAAAAGTTTAAGAAAAATACACAAAACTAGGAACATCAGTAACAATGCATAGGTATAATATAATTTCATGTTTGCTTATTATGCGTTGATAGATGTTAACCTAAGTTGTATCTAACCCCACAGGCTGACCTAGGGCCTGTCCGTCATTGATCCTGCCATTGATCATTTGGGACCCCCACCACGTGATAACCACACACACACACACACACACACACACACACACACACACACACACACACACACACACACACACACACACACACACACACACACACACACAGTCTCTCACATCCCACGCCCTACTCTACGATTGCATAACACACACATACATAAACTGACACGGACACGCACACAGACACGAACACTACACGGTACGGCTCATATGACATTAGATATAAGTTTACTCAGACACCTCTAAAATGTTTGATTTTTTTCAAATGTTTAAATTTCTTAAACTTTAAAAACCTTATTTTTAATACCACAGATATGTGTGTGCATGTGCCTATTGCCCTAAGCAAAAGTAACTTGTTTTAATCAGAGACTTGGATAAAGAAATGGCTAAATCTAAAATAAACTTTTTATTTTGCTAGAGCGGACAGAATTACATTTATTAAGTTTATATGAACACATACCCGTTCGTTCTCTGGTCATTACCGGTGATCGACCTTTAATGCGCGTGAACAATAAATTGCGGTGCATGAACAGTTTCTCGGCGTTCGTGATGCAAATAAACTTTTATTTATGTTAAAATAAATACCCTTTAGTCTAAAGAAAAGAGTATTGGCGACCCGTCCGGAGATTATGGACTCGGGGGCTTTGCTTATACATGTACTGTATATTTCATTAAACAAATTCTTGGTGTTACAAACTTTTAGAACCTGAAGTGTTTGCCATAAAGGCGCTGGTGGACCACCTTAAATCTAAAATAAACCTTTTACTTTTTGTCAACGGCTGTATTACACTTATTTTACCAACACGGAGTTTTAGGGACAATACGGGCCGCTGAACACCACCGCTGTTCAGACACACTGGGGTCTACTGGGTGGGTGATAACGGGTGGTGAGAATGAGAGACCGCTGGTAAAAACCAACCGTCCAGAAACTGAACGTCTTAGACATCAAACTTTTTTCACATCAATAAATATGACGAGCCCTCGCGAGACAAAAAACACGCACTGGAATACCATGTTCAGGAAACCTTTTATTTTGACAATGCGTATCGTGTTACATTTATCGTAAATACACATGTACACACTCGGATGTTAGGTGACATTAATGAATTCAAACCACAAGAGGGGCTTAAATGTCTTAAAACGTTTAAAAGTTTCTTAACGACAGATATAAGAGCGCATCAGCGTAAGTTCTCTGTCGCCGTCGGTGCGCGCATTGCTGAACATGTTTTAATCACAGACTTGTTTAAAGAAACCCCTAAATCTAAAATAAAACCTTATTTTGTCAGAGCGGACAGAATTATATTTATTAAGTTTATTTTAAAACGGTAGATATGAACGCGCATCCACGGGTGTTCTCTGTTGTACCCACCGGGGACTCGATCTTTAATGCATGAACAGTATGCTGTACATGAACAGATACACGGATCTCGATTAAACTTTTATTTAGTTTAAAATAAATAGACTTTGGTCTAAAGAATTGTCGGCCTCTGGTGGTTTTGGTACAATTCATTGCTATACATGTACTGAATATTTCATTAAATAAATTTGTGATGTTACAAACTTTTAGATCCTGCAGTGTTTGCTATAAAATCTAAAATAAACCTTTTACTTTTTGTCAGAGTGGACAGTATTACATTATTACCACCATGGTTTTAAAAGACTCTAACTACTTTACAATCCACCCTTGCTGTGAATTATCTCACGGACACACACACACACACACACACACACACACACGGCCATGAGAGCAGCTTGTGAACGTTGACTGATCAGAAAACTAAAGAAATAGATCGATAGAAAATATCAGATTTAAGTTTAACCAGATACATCTAAAATGTTTGATTACTTATTGACTTTAAAGAAACTTTTGACAAAACAAACGTTTATATTCAACAGTATTTGGCATAAATGTGTGTCCGCTCCACCTAAAATCTAAAATCATACTTTTGTCAGAACATACATGATAAGATTCGTTGTATAATAATATACATACATGGTTTTAAGAAGTCAATAATAAAAAACCCTGAAGATGGGATGAGAACGTCTTAAAACATTTAAAAGTTTATTAAGGTCAGATATAAGTGCGCGTCAGCGTAAGGTCGCCGTCGGTGCGCGCATTCACATGTTTTAATCAGAGACTTGATTAAAGAAATCCCTAAATCTAAAATAAACCTTTACTTTTTGTCAGAGTGGACACCATTACATTTATTAAGTTTATTTTAAAACTGCAGATATGACCATACACCCGGCGCGTGCACCGGTGAGCGAGTTTTAATGCGCGTGAACATAGAGAGCGGGTGATGAAAAGACTCACGGACCTCGTGATGCGGTTAAATTTTTATTTAGTTTATAATAAACAGGTTTTCGTCTAAAGAACCACACAGGTCCGCTGAACACCGACCCCGCTGTGAGACACGCAGTGGGGTTCGAGAAGCGCGCCCGGGAGAGGAGAGCACACAGGACGGAGAAACTCCGGTCATAAAACCTGCCAGAAACTTGACAGCGTAAAACTCTAAACTTATTTTTGACAGCATTAAACATGACAGCATAGGCTTGACATAAAACACACACAGGAAAAACAAAACACTAAACTACATGTCATAAAACGATTAAACACTCGCTGTCTAAAGTTGACAGATTGTACAGCTTTTGATTGATTGTCCCGCCCCCTGTCAAGGGGTCATAAAACACGACCTGTCAAGAGGTGGGGGAGGGGGCCATAAAAGTTTGACGAAAGGTGGCCCCATATAACTACTCACGCTTCCTTTTAAGAGGAACGAACTTGTGTGCCTTACTGCCTTTTTGGGTGTAAGGAATGTTTCCCTGGGTGTAAGTCCCGGGGTGGTGTAGTCGGAATTTTATGCAAAATCTTTGCTTTCGTCAAACAAAGCTAGGCAGTCCCCCCTCGTCCTGCTACAGAATACTGAGTTTGGTTTTGCCCATGCTAATTGATAATTAATTAGAATATATAAAAAGCTGTTTGTTATTTAGAGGCAAGCACTCTCTAGGGAAGCTTTCCTTACGAGTGGCTCGTTCTTATGTTTTGTTATAGTTGTTTGTTATTTCTTTGTTTTCCCTTATCCCTAGAGTTTTGTTTATTATTGTTATCATTGCTGTGGTAAAATGTTTAAATTTATAAAACTTGCATTAAAGCAACACTATGTATTTTCCATGTAAAAATGACTTAAAGCTCCCCCATGTGGTTGAAAAGCGCAACAGTGCCTGGTATCAGACACTCTTCTGCAGGCAGGGGGAGGGGCGGGGCTGTGTGCTCTACCTCCACCTCGACTTTCAGAGTGTACTTGTAGCAGCTAGGAGGCTGCTCAGGTTGCAGCAACAGTACAATTTGTCCAGTTAAAAGTTGTTCTATCACTGAAATAATTTTAGAGACATTATTTAAAGGTAAAAAAACTACATAGTGTTGCTTTAATTAAACGTTCCTGTGTGATTCCGCTTTTATGTTTCTGCTAGAAATGAGCTGGTCTTAACATCACACCATACTCTTACATAGACTGTAGCACTGGGTAGGGCTCTCTCGGATGTTCCTAAAAGGGAAAGGAGGTTACTATGTGAACATAGATAAGCATAAATCTGAGTGGACCTCCATGATTCCCACAGGGCTTAAGTCTTGCACCGCTTCGGTTTAATCTGTATATGCTCCCACTTGGTCAAATAATGAAAAAGAACCAAACTGCTTACCGCAGCTATGCAGATGACACCTAGATATACTAATGAAATTAACAGTTAGATGGGTCAAAACTTCAAGTTAAACAAAGACAAAACTGTAAATCCATTGTATTTGGAAATAAAGATGAAACTCTCAACATTTAACACATATCTTGACATTAATTTCAGTAGTCATGTGAAAGCGAATTTTGTGCAATAACTTTGCCCAAATAATAGAAATGAACTGGCCTGTGATTATCTCCCTTGAGACCACAAACTAGTCTGATGACTAGTTTTCTGTGATTTATATTTGAAAAGGTAAAAAAAATCTTAAATAGGATTTTGAAAGTGAAATAAGTAAAAGTGTGACATGTTTGTCAATTATGGAACCTATACTCAAAATGTGACCACTTCATTTTACCCATCCCAGCAAGCAGTAAACAAATGCACTGCAAGGGGCACCTCAATCGCAATGTGCCAGCTGTGGGACTCGTACGGGAGCCCTCCGGGTTACAAGGCCCACATTGAAGAATAAAAAATTGTAAAGTCTTAAGACAAATCCAAACAAAGTCTCTCACTGATGGTGAATGGCCTACAATTAATCCCTAACTTTTTCTGAAACATCTTTTTGCTGACTAAATGGGTGATGCCATACAGCTCTGGGGCCTCATTTATAAAGCGTGCCTACGCACAGATTTGATCTTAGACTGTGATATGCACAAATCCATTTCAACGCACAGAAAAAACACGTCTTCGACGTTTAAAAGTACTTACCTCCACGTCAGGTTCCGACTGGACGTATGCACGTTTCCCTGTGGATATATTGCAGTATTGCAGGTAGGCATATCTGGAATTTTTAGAGCGCCAACATGCCATTTCCACTTCATTTGTATTAGAGCTTAGATCGGGCCCAAAAAACCAAGCCCGACCCTACCGAAGCCCGTGTACGTTGTGCCCAAGTCCTGCCTGGCCGGACACATTAACTGTAATTATGAGCCCAAATTAAACCCGACAATGTTTTAATAGTGTGAAGTGATGTTCGTAACTACAATTCAGCGTTGTTTGAACTACAGAAATATGTTCAGAATTATCTTAAGGAACTAACGCAAAAAGGACGAAGCATGTAAACTGTTTATTCAGAATGGAAACGTAAAAAACGTGTAAAAAACATGCAACAATGATGCACACAGAAAATTTACGAGAGTAAACTGTGGCCTATAGAGAATGCCTACTACTCTAAAATAATCTAACAAGGTTTTAGAATATATTTTAAACAAAATATGCCTATTTTGATATTTTAAAATGTATGGCTATTCCGATGCAAAAAAAATTGTCCATCGGTTCAGGAAACGATTTTCAAGTTCGTCATCTTTTCAAAAATTATTTAAAAATATAGCAAAATTGTTTCGCGGTGTTTAACGCACATGTAAATGTTACAAAACATGTGCTTATTAAATGAAAGTAAAAACAAATTCAATGATTAAAAGGACGTGAAAGGAACTAAATTTTAAAGGGACAGTAAGTAGGGTTTTATTAATCAAAATTAATGTCTTTGTTGGTGTCAAATGACCTCTGGCAGTGCTCTGACTTTTCTTTGTAAGCTTGGAAGCCTCCTTGGACTTACCCGTTCAATGTAAGTAAAGAGAAGAAATTCCATGTCGTTCCACTGTATTGCTAAACTATAATAGCAGAGAGGGACAAAAAGCACTAGCCTACCAACGCGTTTTCATTCAGAACACGTGAAGTAGCTGAAACGGACAAGGAGATAAGCGATTACATAACAGCTACCGTAGTTGAAACACGCATTAGGAAAAGCGAGGCGCTAGAGAGCACTATTCGTTTGAATGCAAAATACAATTTCACCACTAGTTGGGGTAAATCCTACTTATTGTCCCTTTAAAGCCTTGATGTAGCCTACAATAAGGGACATTGTGACATTTAAGAGTGATGAAGGGTATTTCAAAAATTAATATAAATTATTCCCATGCATTGATTTTAATCATAAACATCTGTAAATCCAAATGAATACATATGGAATATATTCAGACAGTTTATGATACCATCTTTAAATTTTAAAGTCGGAAAATACGACTTTACACCGCCGTGTAGGAGGCATGGCAAACTGAAACAAACCTTTTAAAGACACAAATTTTACGTTTACGGTAAAAATATATTTAAATGGGTAACGCTTTACAATAAGGTTCATTCAACATGTACTAATAATGAACTGCACTTACACAGCATTTATTAATCTTTGTCAATGTTAATTTCAACAATTACTAATACTTTATTAAAATCTTGTTAACATTAGTTAATGCACTGTGAACTAAGATGAACAAACAATTAAAGCTTTATTTTTATAACATTAACAAAGATGAATAAATGCTGTAACAAATGTATTGCTCATGGTTTGTTCACGTTGGTTAATACATTAACTAATGTTAACGAACCTTATTGTAAAGTAAAATGAAACATGTGACTTAAAAGGTCCACTAATAGTCACCTTGAGTGATGTCAACAAAGTTTTCTTCCATGTTAGAATTTAGAAATATTAAAAACTTATTAAGCAAACGTGTTTTTTTGACCACTCGCCATTGTAGCAGTCAGAGAATTTGGCCTTTGATACAGTGTTAATTTTAGCAGCAAATTCTGATTTAGTCTTAGTCTTAGTCTTTTGAATAACACACCATTTAGTTTTAGTCTTATTTTAGTCATCTGAAATCTTTTAGTCTTAGTCTAGTTTTAGTCGACGAAATATCATAAGAGTTAGGGGTGCACCGAAATTTCGGTCGCCGAAAGTTTCGGCCGAAAATGGCATTATCGGTTTCGGGCCGAAATAAAAAATCCAGCCGAAAATGTAAACCGAAAATGAATGTCAACCGCGCCCCTTTCATCTGTGCGCTAGCGCTCAGCCTCACGGTGATCAGTCGTCTCCCACCACTCCCCTTCGTGCTCAAGCAGGTTTCACTCAGGGTCCAGCTGTTTGCACGCGTCTGCAAAGATTAAGAATGTCTTGATCTGTAAACTTTAGAGAGAGTCGCGCTATGTGTCTCTTACTGTAATCCATTAACATACATTTGGCGAATAAAGCAATGAAACACAACGTAACGTTTTTATGTGGAGCGACTGTTGCGCTGTTTGGGATTCACCATCAGTCTCTGTATATGCATGCGTTTAAGTGCCCTTAAAGCCGAAAGTATACTAGGGACGTCCGCGTATGCGCGCCATCATTTTCGTCATCAGGAGGGTCCGCGGCCGGCAGCCCAAAATTTGAGACCCCACGGACAGCGCGCGTACAGTCCGCGTACAACATCGCATGCGCGTGAAAATATTTAGACAGGACACTCCACTACAAACAATTATACAAAGGAAATAGACAGCATTTGCACACATACTATCGTTTTTCTTCTTTCATTTTATTTCATCCATAAACAGAAAGCTGTGGAGCATGTTTGTTACCATATTGTTTGATTCCTGTTCTTTGTTGTCTTCTTGTTTGTTCTAAACTGTGTTTGCAATGGTGGATCGGTTTCTTTTCTTCACCTATCCTAATGTTTTAATGTACTGTAAATGTCTCCAAATCAGTGCTGCACTAGAGTAATAATTTGAATAGAGACGCGTTTAAAAAAAACAAGCAAACATAAATTCTCTCTGTTATTGACAGGGCACATATAAACAAAATTCTCTCCACAGTATTCTTTTTCTAATAAAAACATTTGTTTATGTCTGTATAGATTACAGTCAGATTAACCTACTGAAGTCTGTGTCATAAATGTTGATCAAACAACCCATGACAAAGAGAGAAATAGCTCTAAAAAATAATAATATATTTAATTTATTGTGTTATGATTAATTTAATTTGATTTCTGTACCTAATGCTAATTTCAGACCTTATTAATGTACAACTTTGTTCTCTTTTATAAATGTTTGCAATTTCTTTATTGTTTATTAGATTTTTCCCACCTGCTTTTTGCTGATCCGAAAAATAATTGATCTGTGCCTCAAAAACTGTAATGTGATCCGAACTGTGAGTTTTTTTATCCGTCACACACCCCTAGTAAAGTTAGCACACAGTGATAGCCATAAATGCAATTGTACTAATAATTGGCATAATAATTTATTTCGGTGTTTCGGTTTCGGTTTTTCGGCCTTGGTTTCCTTTTTTCGGTTTTCGGTCTCGGCCAAGAATTTTCATTTCGGTGCATCACTAATAA
This sequence comes from Misgurnus anguillicaudatus, assembly GCF_027580225.2. NCBI lineage: Eukaryota > Metazoa > Chordata > Actinopteri > Cypriniformes > Cobitidae > Misgurnus > Misgurnus anguillicaudatus. The sequence continues at coordinate 32,628,150 of NC_073358.2, read as the reverse complement.
GAGTTTTAGTCTTAGTCTAGTCTAAAGTTTTTTAGTCTGTTATGGAATGGTATTAAGGTTTGAATATGCAATACAGACACAGATTTAATGGTTGTTATAGAAAACACTTATTTTATTTTATTCTTAATGTCAAAAAAACTGACCATGGCTTTTCACAAAAGATAATATCACATAAAATAAGCATCAGGCCCGCTCTACCTAAAAATATACATGGTCCCTGAAAAAGATATGCATTGTCCCTAAATGACATGCACACACAGACACACACGCACGCAGACACACAGACAGAGACACACACACGCACTTACGCACGCACTTTGTCTAGTCATGTAAAACCACAACATCTACTATAGCAGGGCTATTCAATTGGCGGCCCGCGGGCCAAACCCGGCCCCCAAGGTAATTTGATCCGGCCCTTTTTGTAGTCTGTAAAAAAGACATCTCTAAAATAAATTTAGTAAGTTAGACAACGGGCCGTACAGTTACGAGTTGATGCGCGTGCGTCTGTTTCATGCAGCATGAGCTGCAGAGCGCGAGTCACGTGACTGGTGCGAGCAGCTGTGTCACGTGATTATATTCGCGCTTTGGTCCACAAGTTCAAAGCGATCGCCTCCCCCGCTCGCGCCCGCGTCTCAAGACGCGATAGCTGACAGTGGTGAGTTAAGAGACCGGACTTTATGGTTGTTTTAACTTTATTTGTTGTATTTTCAGCTTAAAACACCTTTTCCGACAATTGTTGTCTGATATGTTTATGCTTATCCACAATGACATTAACGTTAGATAAAGGAAACTCGTTGAAACGATTTTGTGAACTAGACAAAAAGATCCTGCAGTTTCTCCAAAATTCAAGACAAAGGCTCAAATATTATGCGAGTCATCGTTCTCACACAAGAATGCAATTAAAACGAGTAACAGTTAATCGCCCATCGCTCACAGCCAGCACCTGCACCACTGTATGTGTATCGCGCTGACAAACATACACCTGATTTTACTGCTCTTGCGAAATCTAAAAACATATTCTATTTATTAGAAGGTAGCCTAATGTTTGCCAATTATTAAGATGGCTGTTGTAGTTTAAATAGGGCTACTGTAATAATTAGCTTTTGACAAAAAAACAGCATAAAACAATTATGTTCCATATTATAAACTTTTTTGTTATGTGCACTGAAGTGAGTAAATGAGTTAAATTCTCAATAAGTGTGATATGGATCTTATTTACCTATTTAAATGTAGAATAAAGCTTACATGGGCATCTTACAATGCACTTATGTTGTTATGCAGTTTTAAAATACAACATATGAACATATCTGGATGTAGAAAAAGCCTACCTTGACATCTAACAATGCACTAATGTTGTTGAATGCAGTTTCGAAATACATGTTTGTAGAAAAAGCCTATTGTACAATGCACTGATTTTGTTGTTGTGCAGTTTCAAAATACAACATGAATGTGTTTAAATGTAAAAAAAAATGTAGTCATCATCACTGTTATATCTCCGGCCCCTCATTTAAGATACTTTTTATGAACTGGCCCCCACGACAAACTAATTGAATAGCCCTGTACTATAGTAACGTTACACATTTCATTCAATTTGAGGACCCTGAATATTTATACTCAGTAATAATTCAGACAATCAAATACAATCAATACAGTTCAGATGTGTATTCCTTTCGTTTCTACGTTATACCAAGTTTAGCGAAAACACAGTGGTTTATCTGATAAAATAACCTTAGCGTGTATGCTCACCTTCGCATGTAACAGTTATTTCTGGATGAGTCGTCTTTACAGGCTGTCGTCTTGTCATATTTGAAGTGTGACCAGATTAGACGCTAGCTCTGACATTTGTGCTGTTAATGAGACATGTCTTCGGACCGGGTGCACCGCAAAACGTTAGCGTGTTGCTAACGAGCGAAGTCAATTGTAATCATCCAAAGCTGGGAAACGAGGACTGTACAACTAAATATAATGTAAACAACCTGTTGTGAAAACGAACTTTGCCGTGGGTTTTTGAAATGCCTCTACTGCCTGCTGCCTGCGTAGATCAACCTACCCTCAAAGATTCGCTCTGATTGGATTTCTTCCCAAATGTCCCACAAAATGAGAAGCTCTGATTGGATCTCCTCGCCATTCGTCCCTCCCTAACATTTTCGTCTTATTTTTATTCGTTGACTAATGGCGCTTTTCCGTTGCATGGTACCCCACGGTTTGGTTTGGTTTGGGTTGGGTCAGCTTACTTTTGGGAGCTTTTCCATTGGGATCACTTCGTAGTACCCGATACTTTTTTTCGTACCACCTCGGTTGGGGTTCCAAGCGGCCCGAGCTGATACCAAACGTGACGCGTAAACACTGTAGTTCACTGATTGGTCTGAGAGAATCGTCATCGGCGCCGTCATCCTATTATGTAAAATATTAGCTTTAGCTTAAGGCTTGCTGCTAGCTTGCGCTGTCTCGAGCAAACATGTTGTCATCTGTGCTCTGTTTTAAGTTTCCAAACACCCTTTTAGCGATTAAAAACATCCACAGGTTGTGAATCAGGAACACATAAAAGTTTTTTCCAGACTTGCAGTTGGTGGCGGCACATTCGCGACGTGCACGTCAGTATTATTTATGCTTTAATGCAACTTCATTGAGGCTCAGCGGAGCGCCGTCGACAGACGCCACGGGTGTTTGAACAGAAACTGTTATGTGAGACAGATGTAGTTATAAACGCGATGTGCAAAGTAAACTTCTATTTGTGGTGGCCAATTTTAATTTTGTGGCGGCACATTCGCGACGTGCACGTCAGTATTATTTATGCTTTAATGCAACTTCATTGAGGCTCAGCGGAGCGCCGTCGACTGACGCCACGGGTGTTTGAACAGAAACTGTTATGTGAGACAGATGTAGTTATAAACGCGATGTGCAAAGTAAACTTCTATTTGTGGTGGCCAATTTTAATTTTGTGGCGGCACATTCGCGACGTGCACGTCAGTATTATTTATGCTTTAATGCAACTTCATTGAGGCTCAGCGGAGCTGTTGACTGACGCCACGGGTGTTTGAACAGAAACTGTCATGTGAGACATAGGTAGTTATAAACGCGATGTGCAAAGTAAACATCTATTTGTGGTGGCCAATTTTAATTTTGTGGCGGACTGATAAATAAATAAATGTATGGGAATGTACAAGGACGCTCTCTCTTGTATGATGTCACAGCCGTATGCAGCGCAAATATAACGACACGCCTATAATTCCTCCCACTGCGAAGTGATACTAAACTCAATGGAAAAGCTAACCACGCCAAAGTGAGGTGAGCTGACCTGACCCAAACTAAACTAAACCGTGGGGTACTATGCAATGGAAAAGCGCCATAAAGTGTCAGTTATATTTCGTTACAGCCTTCGTCATCAAATATGATTTTATTTAGTTTTTATTTAGTTTTCGTCCGTGAAAAAGGTTCGTTGACGAATATTTTTCGTCATCGTCTTCGTTAACGAAATTAACACTGCTTTGATACTTGATTATTTATATGCTAATAAATTAAACTAGGGGCGTTTACAAGGCGGAGTTCTAAGAGCATTCAGCTGCGCACAATTTCAAGATCATTTCTATAAACCGCACATCTGGAAGAGGCCTAAGCATGTTTTTTGTGTGTGTATGCTCCTTTTCTCTGAATCACACGTACGATCATTTCAGAAATGGTCTTAGATGAAATATAGGATGGTTTCTACGTCGCACTTTTATAAATGAGGCCCCTGGTTTTACCCTGAAATGTCATCTGAATCATCTGCAGTTTAGCCACTCATCTAAGACTTACTCAGTGAGGAAGCTTCATCAGAAATGTATTTAAAATTATACTAGTTTTCTGTGGAATAAGATCTTTGTTCATTCACAAAATTAATGATTTTTTAATCAAAGTGATTCTAAGCGCTTTACATAAAAATGATTAGCTAAAATAAGAGATGTCGCAGCCTTGTCCTATAGATAAGGGTTTGCAGAGACATTGATTTTCCACAGTCAGGAATGGCATTTAACAAACTTTCCATACATTAGTCTTGATGTTAGTTAAATAACAATGCAGTCTTGCCTATATATAAAATAAAAAGTTTATTTTGCCAGCTTGATTTCAATGAAACCTGTTTTGGACAAAATTTTGCATATTTATTCTGTCTTAATGTTTTTGTTGTATTTTTCTGTCGTTTGTATAGCACGTTTGTAGTCATTCTTTTTAAATTTACCCTGCCAAACAAGCGTAACAGTCAGCTAAATAAAATCATGCTCAAACTGATTTTGCCAAGTGGTTGATGTCCTCAGGACAACATATTGTATTGACCCAAGAACAACATTTTTCTAAATAAAACCTAAACCTACCCCAAACCTAACCATAACCAAACCCTAAAATCAGAGGGACATGATAAGTAAAAAACAATGGTCTAGAAACAGCTTATCTTGATTGTAAGCTAAAACTTAAAACAAACTATAATCTTATTTCTGAAATCTGATTGGTTGATTGAAATGTTGTTCCAGGGTCATCATAATGTTGGCCTGAGGACTTGACCATGCGTCAATATGTTGACGCGGAGGGTATACCTTTCGTGTCATTTTTTGACGAACTGGGGACTTCAATACTATTACGTCCGTTGCATTCTCTTTTCCTATTTTCTTACCATTTTCGCGTCGGTTTAGGGTTAGATTTACATAATGACATCCCTACCCAAACCTAACTCTAACCCCAACGCCAGGTGACAACTGTTTAATTTCGCGTACCTAACTCTAACCCCAACGCCAGGTGACAACTGTTTAATTTCGCGTACACTGTTTAATTTTGCGTAATCTAACCCTAAAGCGACGCGAAAATGGTAAGAAAATAAGAAAAGAGAATGCAACGGACGTAATTGAAGTCCCCAGCCCGTCAAAAAACGACGCGAAAGGTACACCCTCCGCGCCAACACACCGACGCATGGTCAAGTGCCGTCAAACACCGACGCCATGGGGTGAGACTGTGTTACATAAAATCATGCAATTGTCAAAGAATGAAATGAAATTCAGACAGACAGCTTATCATATCCAATAGAGAGATGAGTCATTGTAGGGAAAAAACCAGAACAGTCAGCTTTGTGTAACCACACATCTCCCCAGACAACACACATAGCACGTATTCTTGAAAAAGGTCCAGACTAAATATCAAATATGCCATATCACGACAATTCCTGTTAAGTTCATTATCTGAAAATGTAACTCAATCCCTGTAAGTTCAATCCTGTACATTTCCTTTAACAAACCTTAAAATAAGCTGAGGAATTAATATTTCATATAATTTAAAAAGTATGGAAAATAGCCCATTACTATGCAGCAATAAACATTTTAAACTAGTTTGTGACACGGCTGTCTGTTTTATATTAAAAGTGATGTAATTACCGAACCTGCATCCTTCGAGTTTCTTACTCCATAACCATTAGGGCACAGCTGTACATTGTAAGTTTACAATGCCATACGTATTCTGCTGCTGAAATGTAATAGCATAAAATATGATAATATAACATTCCAGCAAAAATCTATAAAATACGGCTAAATCTTGCTATCACCTTAAGCAAAAACATACTGTAGTGGACATTCAAACTGTAGGTGGTGGCTGGTCAATAGGGGAAGCTGGGGCGCTCCCCCAAAGTTGGCCAGAGAAGAGAGCTACTTTAACATGTTACCAAAAAGTTAAATATATAGTGCAAATTAATACAAAATAAAATCATGTTGTTGTATTATTTCACTGTTAGTCATGTTATGATTCATTTTAAAAAAAATAAAAACTGAGTTTGTTGTGTGTGTCATGTTTGTGTGTCTGGGGCGCACCCCAAAAGAGGTGGGTATGTAGGTCAGTGAAAAGAATGAATTCCCCCCTCTGACGCCACTCTCTCATATTTTCAAAACTAACCATCTTCATTTCCGGAGGACCTATTGTCCCCGAGAGACACAAGAAAATCACCACCTCGACACCCTCGCTCTCCTATCTGCCTCTTTTAAAACCTTCATCTTTCCGCTGCGTCTCCAGGTGCCTGCAATCAGAATAATTATGTGAACGCAGAGTGACGACACTCTACAGTACTTATCAGTGAAAGCAAGTGAAATATCTTGAGAAAAAGGAAATATGATTTTATGCTTACAAAAGTTCAGTTGAAGAATAAATAAAAGATTAAGGACCTTGGACCAGATTAAGCAGCAGGAAATGATCATGGTGTGCTTTTCCAGGACTTATAGCAGGCAAATAAAGTTGGCTAATATTAGCAGGATGCTTTATGTAAGTCATCATTATATTTATTATTTTTCCTGTTTTAAAGTCTGCGTGATAGGGCTCATTTAAGCAGCCTTTGCGCTTTGCGTGGACATGATGCTCAGATAATCCGTTTTTTTCCGTGGCTTGGTCAACTTCGTTGCAAAGACAGTTCTTAAAATAGAGTAAAGTGAGTAACCAACTCATTTAAATTTCACTGATTGTAACTGAGTTACTTGATTTAAAAAATACTTCGTTACATGTTTATTACCCCTAAAAGTATTGGAATTACAGGAACAGAATTAATTGTAACGCGTTACTCCCATCACTGTTTAAAACACAACTTGTATTGTCCCTTTCATTTATTTTAACATGAAATCACACCTTAAATTGCATGATACACACAATGTGTAAAAAATTTACACTTTTTTTACAGTGTAACATTGTATTTTATCAAATCAATAAATAACTAATGACTTCACACAATAAAGAAGAGTTATAAGTTATAAAATATATTTATTGAAAATGAATAAACATTTAATTTACTTTAGGTTAACAGATCTTACCACAGCAGTTAGCCGCCTCTTCCTTAATAAGTGTGGAGGACGTAGGAGAATACAGGTGATAAACTCTTTCTTTACTAGTTAAATGCTTATTAGTAAAATCAAGAGACACAAGTAAAAAGCCTTTAGATTTTAAGCCTTTATTTGGCTAACCTAAAGTGATTTTTCTTACCATGTTCTTTGTGTGTGTTTGATGGTGGCCGAGTTCTGAGGTTGGTCCGTCATTAAAAGGGGTGCGGCCGGAAACTACAACCTTATTTATACCATTTATAACGACGGACCAGACCAAACCATTGGCAGCCATCAGAAAAGGGACGCCAACTATGTTTGCTCATGCATATTGCTAATAATTTTGATGATATGTGATGTTGGAAATTAAAAGTCATGTTAAGTTATGTTTATTGTGTATTTGTACGTGAATTGTGTAGTTTTTTTCATTAGTTTGTGTAATGGCCATTTCGTTTTGTGTCTCCCATGTTTTATATATTGGTGCTGGTCGCCAAGGTATAAGAGGGTTGTGTTTGCTTCATTTCCGCGAACCGGCTCTTTTCAGACAGTTCGGACCATTGAACCGGTTCAAAAAGCCGCTTCACCGGTTCAAAAAGCCTTCACCGGTTCCTGACGTCATCAAGAAATGACATCACTACGCATTTATTTTGTAACTACTTGTATCAATGAAACATTCAAATAAAGTCGTTTGTGTCAACACATTAAAACATTCAAATAAAAAGTTGTTTTTGTGAAAGCATACACTGTAAAAAAAATTCCGTAGAAATTGCAGCTGGGTTGCCGGTAACTTACCATAGATTTAAATTTATGTTTTTTACTTGCAACGTTTTGTTCAAAGTTAAATTAACATTAAACATTTACAAGTCTTTGTCTTTACAGAGTAAAACTAAAAAACAGCATCAAGCAAAAAAGTTCTGGAAAAAAAATCTGAAGCAAAAACTGAAAAAGGTTGATGATGATTTCTGGTTCCCAGAATGCTTTGCATGAGGCTGTTATTGTATAGTTTATTCTGTAAAGACAAAGACTTGTTAATATTTAAAATTTATTTAACTTTTAACAAACTCTTGCCAGTAAATAACATACATTTAAATCTACGGTAAATTACCGGCAACCCACCTGCAATAACATTTTAATTTATGCGGAAATTTTTTTAAGTGCTGATTTCTTTAATAAAATACAGATAAAAAAGACCACTTTTTACTAGCATATTGATAAGATTCCTAAAAGACACTGATGCACAATTGCGGTATAAAGTATAAAGAATAAATAAACTTGTCTTTTAAACTCATTGGTTTTCCTTAAACAACTAAAATATGATTTGCATGTACAATAAATCATAAAACTAAAACTTAAAGCTTTTTAATAAAACAAGCATATCAAGAAACTAATAAATAAAACAAGAAATTTTTGCTTGTTCAAATCCTCGGTGATACAAGCAGTGTCAGCAACTCATCTGTCAGAATCGTCGGCAATCCTCGCCTCAATCATCGCCAAACTTCTTTCGGTTCTTTTTGAATCCGACGTGCTATTTCGGCTGTGGGTCCTGCGTCATCAACCTGGAACCTATGCCCAAAATAAACGTTTGATTTAGTTCGATTTGTGAACCCGCTCGACTGGTTACTTCCTGAGAACCGGCTCAAAGGAACGATTCGTTCATGAACCTAACATCACTAGTTTTTGCATATTGTATGTTAGTTGTTGGTCTGGTGTGAACATGTTTAAACTGCAGTATTTTATTGTAGAGAGGCATATGCAGAGACAACCATTATTAGCTCAATTTTTGCATTACATTATTTTTGTTTTTCCTATTTTTGGTTTATTCTTGGATTTTTTTTACTTTAAAAGATCTTAGGCGGCTATCAGTTTTTAGAAAAATAAAAAGTTTCTAACATCATATTCTCCTCAAATCGATCGGAAATCACTCATATATAAAAAATTTTCTTACATATTTAAGTTACTAAATCAAGAAAGATAAAAAAGAAACGCTTATATAACGTAAGTCTCTGAGGTAAAAGCGAAAAGACCGTTATTTTTTAAATTATGTGAATTCGCACTTTTTGCTGGGCACAGGAGAAAGCGGGTACTCGTGAAGAGGAGCACGCACATACCAGACGTGCACACGTAAGGAATAATGGGTTTAATTATGCTTTCACTTGATTTCCTCAAAAAAAAAAAAAAACATAACCAAAAATAACCATAAGACAACGTTCTGTACAAGTTATTTATAGTTTTTTAAAATAACCACCCTGCAACGCTATGGGAACGTTATTTTATGGTTCCAAAAATAACCATAAAAGAACGTTCTGTGTAAGTTATTTTAAGTTATACCACGGGTCTGTTGAATGCTGCATTCTGATTGGCTGAGAAGTGTTCTATGGGTGTTGATTATTTTTCTGTAAACCGCACACCTAACTTTTCAAATGTCTTAAAAATAGGCACCAGAGCAATGTTTGTGGTAACCGTGGTATAAGCGGAATAATTGACTCTGGTCCTTTGAATTATTTGAAAATAATGCACACCTGCGGTGTAACGGCACTCCGCTTTGCGTCGTGCCGCATTACCACCTTGGTGTGCATTATTTTCTTATAATTCAATGGCCCGTCGTCAATTATTCCTTACTTATTTTAAAAATAACCACCTTGCAACGTTATGGGAATGTTATTTTATGGTTCCAAAAAAATAACCATAAAAGAATGTTCTGTACAAGTTATTTTTAAGTATTTTATAAATAACCACCCTGCAACGTTATAGGAACGTTATTTTATGGTTCCAAAAAAACACAATAAAAGAACGTTCTGTATAAGTTATGTTTAGGTTATTTTAAAAATAACCACCCTGCAACGTTATGGGAATGTTATTTTATGGTTTCAAAAAATAACAGTAAAAGAACGTTCTGTATAAGTCATTTTTAGGTTATGGTTGCAAAAAAATAAAATCCCAGAACCTTATTATTTAGTTTCCAAAAAAATAACCAAATACCTAAAAACTAATGTTAGGGTAATGTTCTGTGTTTGCTGGGTATGGGCTAATTGTTTCTTTGTCACAGCAGCAGATGAAATGCTTTATTTTGAACCCACATTGATCTATTTGCCTTGATGTACCACATTAAACACAATTGGAGATGATGTACACACAAACTGTGGGCGTTCAAATGTTTAACTACATATTGACATCTAAGTGGGGTCATGGTTAAACGTCCAAATAGCGGACCTAGTCTGCACATCGTGTAGACGTCCAGATCTAGTCTTGGACCGACGACAGACGGAATGTAGATTTGCATGTCCATCAACGGTCTAAAGTTTAGTGGGTGGGTTTAAAAAAAAGCACCCATTGCATAATTTCCGTGTTTGGTAAATAGTAATAGAATGGCATGTGTAGAATGTGAGCAGTAGCCTATTAGTGCGCATGCACTTCAAAGGGAGCGCGCAGAAGCACGACAAATTCTTGGTTTCTCCCTCTGGTTTATTAAATGAGTTACTAAAGTTAATATAGAATATTCAATTATTTGAGTGCTCTATAGATCTCATTTATTCTTTTTGTAAATCAATCCGGAGTTATATTGTTTCCATTTTTATTTACGTATTTATTTATTGATTTATTGATTTTTCAACCTCTACGGCCAAATATAAGGTCTGCCATTTGCCAATATTATTTTCTCTGGTGTCTGTTTGTTTGTGTATGTCGACGTTGTCTGATTTTCAAAAGAAAGTTGTGATTCTTTTCGATCCACGCGCAACGAAGCGCTGCCATAAACCCACAACCAGATGAAAGAGAAAGTACATAGCCTGTCTACTGTCAAGAAATGAAAACACTCGTGACTTATTGCCATTGCGATTTAACTTAGCCGCTGGTTTTTATTGGTGAATGAGAATGAAACAGGCTGCAAATATTTATTGAGATTAGGATGTTAACGGCACAATGCTTATTTGTTGTCTTAAAATATCTGTTAAAGTATGAACCCTATTTGGTGATATATTTCAGGTGTATTTTGGTATTAGGAATGCTGGAACACGCTTGAACCTGAAAATTAAACCAACAGGTAAAAATACAGAAGCACAATAAAGCATCAGGACCATAAATGGTGGTGGTCAAAAAAAAGAAGGTAAGGAAAATAAAATAAAGAAACTAACAAAAAAAATGGATAGATAGATCATAAAATTTAATAAAAATAACGTACACGAATAAAGCAACAACATGCGCACCGCATGGGTATAAAACTAAAGTAAGGAAAGCATCGCATTTATATAGTTTATTTTTCTATGTTGGAGTATTTCTAATAGTATGAAATCTCTGTTTGATGATAAATCAGCCTCTGTCACAGTTGCGTTAACGGAAGCCCAAATCTATTTTCGGAAAGCTAGCTCTAAACAAGTCCCAACGCACTCTTATAGGGAGGCGTGTGCAGTTCTCACATGTTTTGAGGCGGTCTTTTCCCAACGGTAAGATGAAATGAGTCCTTATAAATTCATGGACTCAACAAGACCCCTGCATTCAGCCTAGAGGGTGAACTGGCTTACAGTACGAATAATGACTCAAAGGGAAAGCCTCGAGTTTGCTATGGAGCAGGAAACCATGGTGCAAGTTTTGATGGTGCACTGTCAAGCCATGAAGCGGCAGGAGACGCGACTGCGCCTGGCTACTGCGCTCATGCTCGTAACTTTCCTCGCAACATTAGTGTGGATACAATTTCATCAACAAACAACGGTAAATAAACCAATAAAGTAACGATGTATGCATCTGCTTGTTCAAACGCTAATAATAGGCATTATATTGATTATACTGTTTCTGACAGATTTGGAGAAGAGCTCAAAAGCAGTGAACATTTAAATCATGTGTTTTCCTCTATTTTCAGCATCCGGTTTCAGGTGCCAGTCTGAAAGCTTTGAGAACTGATGAAGCATCATCCAGAAGACTCTCTGTTTACTTTAGACGTAGGTGTACACAGTAATGAGGCATTGTTTATTTTATATTGTCAGAATAAATGGTCCCTAGATTTTACTGGGGCTGTACCTTTTCAAAAAGTACCTCAGAGGTACATATTGGTACCAAATGTATTCATATCTGTTCCTATATTAGGACCTTTTTAAAGGGTACTGCCCCAGTGACATGGGACCATTTTTTCTGAAGTCTAGCTCAGGATATCACTGTGCATTATTTAGTTAAAGATAATTGACACTGCAGTGAGCTCTAATTTTGTTTTAAAGACACGTCTGTTTTGTACTTTAACAGCAATGTGAACTGTTCATACTAATACTATAGGGTACAAATGCAAAATAAACATTGCTATATATTAATTTTCAATAGATATTTCATGTATGATTATTTGGTGTGTGGAGCTTGTAGATGAGTTTTGTATGTGAAACCTCAAATATTGTTAAAGTGTAAGAAAAATGAAATGATACCATTATCTCATGCTCTCTCTCTCTCTCTCTCTCTCTCTCTCTCTCTCTCATAGCTGCTGAAAGCATGACAAATGATTGTCTTCAACACCAGACCGAGACACTCGTACAGTGGGTTCGGTTGAGTGAAGGCCTAGACCACCAACATATTAATCTGACAAACAACTCTGTCCTTAAAGTCTTAACAGAGGGTCTATACATGATCAACCTAAGGATTTCATACCGTGTTCTCCATAATCAATGTAAGTCTTCGGACAAACCAGAAGCCAAACTTTTCGTCAACATCACACAGCAGCATAGCAACTATGATGCGGAGATATTAGTTAGAAGTGCTGCTGAGAGCATGCCTTGTAAGCAATATTGGATGCAGTCCGTCGCTTTGAACAAAGTGATCAAGCTAGAAGCCAACACCGATCTCAGGGTGAAAATTAACTCAGAATCATGCAAATTTGTCAATTGGTCTAAAAACACCCATTTGGATGTCACTCTTCTCTAATACTGGTTTTGTTACAAAAATCTCTGCTACACAATGGCGTTCATGCACATTCATGAAAATGAAAATATCTAAAGTCTTATTTTTTAGATAACGATTAAGATTATAAAACTATTCTCAGGCACTGTTTGTTGTATTTTATAATGACCTATCATGTGTACTAAAAGCTGTAAGTTTAAACTTAATTTATTTTATTAAATTGGAATATTATTAAAGGGTTGACTTAACCATAATATTAAAATTGTTATTAAATAACATGACTGCGTGTATCTGCACTATCCACAAAAAAGCAGATTTTGAAAAAAGTGTGAAAGTACCATTTTTGCACCACAATGTTGGTAGCAGGTGGCACTTCATTCATGTTTTATTTTAAAACTTTTTTGTGCATTGATGAACTTTTGTCATTTTTTTGATTTTAAAAATCATGAATGTAAACAACATTATTCCTGTTTGATTTTTAACCCATTTATTGGTTGCAATTTTATGCATGAAATACAAATTAGCATTAAGCTCATTTATCTGTTGTATGTGTACATGTATATGTGGTTTTGTATAGAAATCAAAATAAAGAGCTTTAACATTTATATAATTTGTTTGATATGTTTCAGTTTATATAGGTGAAGCATCATATGCATGAATTTAAAAATAACAAATAAAAATTTTAGTTGTTGCAGAAAATGACTAACCAAACCACCAAACCATCAATTTCTTACTTAACACTTTTATATTTGCTGTAAATAGAATAAATAAAAAGGCTGAAATGCTCATTAAATACATAATGTTGGCATACATAAACTGACCAAAATTATAATTCACGGGCAACAGCTCTGGTGGACATTGCTGCAGTCAGCATGCCAATTGCACGCTCCCTCAAAACTTGCGCCATCTGTGGCATTGTGCTGTATGATAAAACTAGCCATAGTATAAATGTGTTTCATTTAGGCATATAATCCGCATCTTGATATGCCATACCTGTGAGGTGGATGGATTAAATGAGAAATGCTCACTAACACAGATTTAGAAAGATTTGTGAACAATATTTGAAAGAAATATAGGGCCTTTTGTGTACATAGAAAAAGTCTTAGATCTTTGAGATCAGCTCATGAAAAAAGGGGCAAAAACAAAAGTGTTGCGTTTATGATTTTGTTCAGTGCAGTTAAAGCAACACTAAAGAGTTTTTGTTACCTTAAAATAACGTTTCCAAAAAAGTTTCAGTCGTTCATCCACTCGAAACAGGGTGAACGGCACTTTCACATTCGCTTTGCAGCCCTCCATCGACCAAAACCGTACTAAAGAAGGTTCCAACCGTCGGGTCACGGTCCTGTAGTTCAATTGAAAACTACAAAAACTTGCTTTACGGCAGACCTACAATCCAATCAGAGCCAGCTTTGCTGCAGTAGGCTAAATTATTTACGACAGTGTTAATGGAGAATTCTGCTTCCAACCTGTAGGGGGAGCAAAGAGCAAAACCTCTTTACTGTTCCTTTAACACCAAGGGGTCGACTGTGTATTTGGTCATACAAATGAGACTAATACATCATGCGAAAACTATTAAAGGTCTACTTTTATTTGTGTATACTCATAATAGCGACTAAATCTTTTGCTTGTATATAAGAAAATATACAGGGTATATCATATATATATATATATATATTTATACAACAGTTCTTTCTGGTTCTCGAATCTGATTGGCTAAGAGCTATGCGATATTGTACTGATAACGGCACAGTAAATGCTTCACCTTTCGTATCATTCCGCCACCTAGTGAATGGAGGTCCTAAACAGGCTCATCTCTGAATGGAAAAACACAGACCCCCTGGTTTTAAACACTCTCCGTGTGTCTCATTAGTTCACTAGCTCATAAATCAGTCTGTGAATCCCCAATCGGAAGTTATTATTCCGTCAAAGATCAGCGCTCTTGGATGTTACGTTAAAGTTAATGGGAGTAATGTCTTGTCACATCGTGTGGACGATTAACACTTGGAAAGAGGAATATAAACACTCATTTTTTTCTGGAGCTATATCTCTTATCAGAACGCGAAAACACCGTGGAACTGCAGCACCGCAGCTTTTAAATGTGGACATTGATCATTTATTTAATCGCGACGTGACTATTTAAAGATGTTATGAGATATCGCCACTGGTATATTTATAAGCAGCATGCAAAAACATCTCTCTGACACTTACAAAAAACTGTTTTATATAGTACTGACAAGAACGAAGTCTAATAATAACCGACTGCTCGTATCGCGTTAAGATGAAATGCTAAACCAATAGTAACATTATAGAAGTATAGTTTTATTAACTTTTACCTCGCGCCAAAACAATAGCAACACAAAAGTCACTAAATATGAATAAGAAAACAAGTAATAGTTTCATCATGACACCAAATACTGCTGATTTGATCTCATTTTTGACCATCAGGCCAACATGAGAGCCAGGGAATCCCTGTCAGAGATGTAGCCCAGAGAGGGTGGTGGTCAGCGGGGCGAGTGAACACTGACGTCCGCTCATGCTTTGGTTCTCATACGTACCGAATCTCACTAAGCAAACGTTCAAACAGGCGCTATCTTTACTAATCGACTGTACATTTAAATACAATACATATATATTCTCGACTGAACTAATCTTAAAACTACACTTTGTGACCAAGAAATTGTAATATTTAAAAACGGCGAATCCGTCCATTAAGTTTAAGGATAATTCCGGTATTTAACACTTTGAGTCTCATTTCTGGTTTGTTTTGGATGAACTACAGTGATGGACACAGAAATTTTAACAATGGGTCGTGTCTTGACTTTTCGACTCATTTAGAAGCGTCTCTTGACTGCTTCAGAATGGAAGTCAATGACCATGCACAAACAAGTCATTAAAACAACACTTAACGTTCATTTTCAAAACTGTACTACTCACCGAGTGGTTCGTGGTGTTCGTTGATGATTAAAAACAAATATATTGGCGCAATGCATGATTTCAATCCGTGTTATTTGCTATAGTGGAACTATTTTTTCAGATACCTCACAACCGCGTATATACTTCCGCTCTATATTTGAGTCTGAAGCATGAATGAACGTAGTCCAACAAACTGTAATAAAACAGTAGCATACTTTCAAAATCAAGTTTATTTATAACACTTACACCATCTAATATGTTTTTTTCATTAGCAGAACAATGAAGAAGATATTCTGCAGAAACCCCAGTGCTCCGTCATGCAAGTCAACAGATCCGCACACTTTAAGAGCTAAAGCATATCCAATACAACGGGTGCTGCGGTCATGCACTGGTGGCCAATACACAAAATGACAACATAAACATCAGTTGAGGGCTGCAACTGCACTTTTTAAATGACAATATCCTGGCCGGACCACTGTTGTGAGTGATATAAGTATTTGAAATGAAAATGATTTCTTAATGTCTAGTGACATATCAGGGCTATTTTATGATTAATTGATATAAATTTCTTACATACTGTTCCTTTAAATGTAATCTTATTTTTTTGGACTGCAGAAATGATTAAAGAGTTACAGTAAAATGAATAGTGCATGGTAGAATGTGTTGGTACCTACACATCTGGTTTAATAGGGTTAATATGTTTGTAAGCCACTGAAAATATCACAAAATGTCAGGACATGGCAACATTTCTTTAGGGCCCCAAACCCCCTCAGTTAAGTAATTACATCATAGGACAAGAAAACTATAAATTATAAAATAAAGATAAGAAAACATAGACAATGGAAGAAATGGGACATGGAGCACCTTTTCCTGATAATGAACTGGACACTGCTGATAGCACTAGAAACATGTCAGAGTGTCGTAGTCTGATATGTGATTCAAGAAAAATGGCTGTTAGTGGGTACTGTTAGTCATTTATATTCCAATGCGGGTGGAAATATTTACCTTGGCCACTCCTAAATATTAGACTTCCTCCTTTTGTAGTAACTCTGACTTTTTCGATAAAAGCAGATTTATTAATTCACACAACTTACAATTCATGTAGCTCTCTCCAAATTTGAAAGCGTTTGTACTGTAACCTGGCCCTGTTTCCAATTTTTGTATTAAAGTGACATAGGAAGCGTGTCTTTTCCTTTAGCTTGCAGACTAGTTGTCCGTTATAATCTGCAAGGCAATTTCAAGTCGATTAAGATTTATGATAGGGTAATTTAGTATTAATAGAAATCACACTGATAGGGAAATGTTTGTGGCGCGATTAGCAATCACAGAGGGAAATTGTGGTGTGAGTAAATAGAGGAAGCTAATCTTAGCTTTACGTCTGCCAAACACATGTGTCTGGCAATAGAAACCTGAAAACCAATTTTAAAAGGAACATATATACGTTATCTATACAAATATTTGAGTTGCGGATGGAGCATAAACGGAAAGTGTGTGGATACACTGTGTTTGGACAGTCACTTGTACGGCATGTTTGTGTAAGGGTTTATTTTCGTGACTAGTTTGCATAACAGCTGACATCACCCCTGTTGCATTATAAATGTATTACTCTCTGGTTCTATTAGTAATATAGCCTACACATACTGTAATCAGGGGCGGATCTAGAAAATTATTTATGGGTGGCAATGAAGTAATCATCCTTGCATGGTTGTCATTGATTCAAAAAATTATACTGTGTATACACTGGACTTAAAATTTTCATAACATAAAAAACCCAACAACAAACGTTCCTACATGTAACCAAGCAGCTACCTTTAGCATCTCTACTGTAGCACTCTTTGTCTTAATACTAAGTTATTATAAACATCTTACCAATATCTAAAAACACTGACTGTAACCATAATGAGCAAGGTTAAACATAATGGTATAAAGACTGTTATATAAATGAGGTTTGCCTATGTTATATTAATGTAAAACATATTTGTAAGGCACACATCTCTTTCTCTCATAACCCTCTTCTTTAATCCTTTAACCCTTTTCACTCATTCATGATGGATTTTCATCTTTTCACTTTTTTCTAGCTCTTCGCCATCTATTTCTATGTTTCTTTCTTTCATGACTCCATCTCCTCTGCCTTCCACAAGATATTTTTCTTTTTTATTTGTACCTTCCACTCCCATAGTATTTGATTTTTCTATTATTTTTGGTTAAAAAAATGATATCAGCCATTCTTTTCATAGTATCCTGGAAATTTTGTCTTTCAAGCTTTCTAAACATACACAACACTGAATAGTTTTGTCTTCTTAATGAAGACAAATAAAAACATTAGGCAATATCATAACGAACGATTTCATATGCATGTATGGAATATTTTGATGCACTAGCTAACAAGATATGACGCATTTTTTATATCTTAATTTGGTCACAACTTTTTCTGTGTTTCAGCAAATGGAATGATTTTTTTAGTGACAAATCTTATATTTACACATATCTTGAGAAAATGTTTTGAAATTTTTCAAAAACTCAACAATACCGTGGGCAAATTTACTACCCTTTCGGGTTGTTCATGTACAAAAAAGCCACTAAATTAAATGGCTGTAAAAATGTATCAGAGGAATATTTTCCAAAAAAAATTTCATAAATCTGTTAATCACCCTCAGTACTGATCAAAACTACCAAATACTTTAAAAATTTCCATGATTTTTTATTGCCAAGTTCATAAGTGGTGTCACTGACACACAAAATTAATGATTTTCAATAAAAAAAATTATTGGATTTTGAAAAAAAAAACTATGGATTTTTTTAACCCTTTTCCACAGTCTTGGGCTTGTCAGAGATTGGTAAAACCATTGGCTTTGATGCATTTTTAGTTTTTGTGCAGCATCAGTTTTAATTTTTTTCTCCCGAATTAGTTGTTCGTCCATATAACTGAATGTACAAGCCAGAAATTAAGCTCTGTTTTTTGCACAGGCCTACTAAAGGGTTAATCATGCCGCATGGTGATCAACAGTAAAAATGACAAATTTGACCTCTTAGCAAAAAGAGAAAACCACCAACAATCAAGGATGCATGATTATATGGGGTCATGGCTTTGCAATCAAAATTTGTTGTTATAATAAAAGTCAATGGGGCAAAAAACGCCACGAACAACTACTTAGGAAGAAAAAAATAAAAACTGATGCTGCACAAAAACTAATAATGCATCAAAGCCAATGCCCAAGACTGTGAAAAAGGTAAAAAAATCCAGTCCATAATAACTTTCTTATTGAAAATATTCAATTTGTGCCCCCCCCCCCCAAATCAGTGACACCACTTTTGAACTTGGCAATTAAAGAGATAAAATCATGGAAACTTTGTAAACATTTGGTAGGGTTGATCAGTACTAAGGTTGATTAACAGATTTAAAAAAAAAAATTAGAAAAAAATTAATCTTTACAGCCGTTTAATTCAGTGGCTTTTTTGTACACAAACAACAAAATGGGCGGATCAAGAACACATCCGGGGATGTTTTGTGAACTTGGCTTTATGCGAACTCTGATTTGGAACACTACTTGGGCCGCGACTGATGACGTTTTAAAGTCCACAAAAACACAAGTACAGACAAGAGTAAACTTAACGAACAATAATTAAGTTCATTTAACAAAAGAAGATTAAGTAAACTTAACAAACAACAGTTGAGTTGCTTGTACATAAAGAAATTAATTAATGACGACAAAAATTTGAATAATGCCATTTTATAAACTCCACCCCTTTTATCTAATAACTCCTAAACACTGAATCAATCAATCAATCAATCAATCATAGTGCAGCTGCTTAATACAACTAATCATATAAGCCTCTTAATTATGACTTATCAAGTACATCACAAATATATTTGAAATGAAATATTACATTTCAAACCATTAATTTGTTTGTTTTTGTTCTAATAATATATCAGAACAAGTTAATTCACTCATAGTTGGCCACAGGTACCTATCTAATGGTGCTACACTTCTGCAAAAGGGTGGCAAAACAACAACAATTACCCATAATACACTGCAACATCATTAGCCAATGAGATGCCAGTATGCATTGGTTTTATTAATCTGTTAATTTTATACAATACTGTTATGTTGGCATAACACAATAATGGTAATCACAATATGAAAGGATTAAGTAAAACTGGCAAAGGCGAAAGTTAATTTTTTTTTGAGTGTAGATGAGCAAATTCTGCGCAGAATCGATCACCGGTGAATGCACGATGAGAAAAGACTTGCTGACGACACAGCTTAATGCTTATTGGCCTGGGGATGTCAGCTGATGACTTCTTAATTCTAAAAACTCTAATTCCTGTAGTAGTTTTTATATTAATTCAATTGTTCTTTACTATGACATTTATATTTTTAATGAATTCCTGTAAACTTTTGTATTGGTGTTGAATTATTTGTACTGTGAGCTGTTTATATTTCACACAGAAACGAATTTGTATTACCACTCGACTTAAGTTAGATTACATCCCAACATTTAAGTAGCTTTTTCCAGTAATGAAGAGTTCACCGTTGTTGATTCTCCTTATAAAGAATTGGTCGGATTCACCGCATGACAACAATCACGTGTGTTTTGTGTTTATTTTCACGCCCTCAGTTCCATGAATGCTCACAAATCTGTTTTTTTTTAATGTAACAGGTAAAGCTCTTTTCATGTAGTCGCGATGTTATATTGTGTCATGTTCATCAAAATAAAATGGATAAAAAAACTACGGGAACCACAGCGTGTCCAACTTCACGTCTCCGTTTTCAGCTCCTCCCGCCTGCACGCTAATCTTGCCGATCGGTTACATCCAGCCGTAGCCGATGTCAAACATATTTGTTGCCTTTCTGGCTGAAAGAGCCTACTCGGGTATATATATATATTGGGATACCAGCGCTGGGGTGGCATATGGGGTTGCAATGCTTTTTTTTGGGTGGCAGCTGCCACCCCATGCCATTCCGGTAGATACGCCCCTGACTGTAATGTATACCTCTACTAAACCGTTGTGGCAAATCTATTATCACAGTGAATCTCTCTGATTAAAGTACTATGTTACAGTACTTACAGTTGAATCTGGTTTACTACAACTTTTTCTAAACAACTCTAATCATACGGTTACTTTCAACTGTATCATCAAACTGGAAATCACTATGCGTCAGATGGGACAACTGACATCCAAAGCAAAACATTATGAAAATAATATGCGTCATATTGTGACGCAAAAGGTTGTCTGTTAGAGAAAGTATGGGCCAAGTGCCAATGTAATAAATCTCAACAATCCAACATTTTTAGAAAACATGGCTTCAAATACAGTTTAAATACAAACATTAAAATTCATTTTGTACCACCCCAATCACAGGTGGGGGTATATTTTGATCATTTTTTTTCTGAAAGTATACCATGCTCACTGTCATAATAAATATTCAAATCTTTTCAGGGCCCGTTGTTTTTGAACAGAATTTAAAGCAGATAAAGAAAGTATTAATGGGCAAATGTGTGATGAGGTCAGAAGTCATTTGAGGTAAAGATTTATTTTCTGCTATTGACAGGCAGGTAGTAAGAAATAAACATGACTTATCTTGCCATGCAACTCAAATGTCTTTCTTGTAGATTTCACAACTACTTTCACACAACGCAAGTAAAAGTTGAAAGCTTCACAACAACCCCACAACACATTAACTCCAGTTCAAAAGACAACAATCAACAAAAAAGCTCAAGAATCGGTAAAACTCTCTTTATTATATTCAAGTTTCATTCATTCATTCATTCACTACGCAACTTTTTGGAACAAGCACTGAACATTGAAAGGAAATGACAAAGCCATCAACTGTGTGGATTTGAATACATTTCAAAAAGTTACTAATTCTGGGTTAAGAAATTCAGTTCTTTATATATGAGCAGATCGTTTTTAATCTTATACAGTATCTTAACTGGACCTAAAGCTTTCACACATTTCTCAAAACATAAAATCCTCTTACAACCATTTACACATTTTGAACTAAGACCACCATGCGCGGAGTACACTGTAGTATGTAATTGAGATCATACATAAAGATGTGGATCTATTTAAAGAACATGACCTAATTTTATCATAAAACAAAAGATGTGTTATCACACCCACACACACACAGACAACACACATCACCCTTAAGCTCCCCAAGCTCATTTTTTCTCCCTTTCGAAGACATTTCAAGGGTATGAAAAGTTCATAAAAATCTAGCCGTCACAGGATCACAAGAAATAAATACAGCTGGTTAACAAACGGGTTCTGAAGAGTAATGTTCAAATGAAACAATATAACTAGGGGTTTCGACATAGTAACACAGACTTTGAACACTGTTCATCAGATCTAAATGCAAATCAAGGTTTTACAAAAAAGAAAAATGATCAATTCACTGAGTGTTCAGGAATGTGTGAATATTTGTTCATGCATAATTCAGTCATCAGTATGACTCTGTGTGTGTCAAGGAGGGGTTTCTAGCTTAGGAGCTCCAGGTACGTAACAGGCACTTTGCCTTTCTGGTTGCCTCTCTCTCCAATAAGCCAGTCCGGGTCCATGCCGGGCACGGTGTACACGGTAATCAGCTGCAGAATAACATAGAAAGACAAATTAAGAACAAATTGGGATATGGATTCCCTTGCACCGTCCTCAAAAGAACCGTTCATTCAAAATAACTAAACCATTAGTGTTTAGTAATAGTGTTTGTTGTTCTAGCTAGCAAATGTAAACATTACAAATAGTAATAAATTTGTCAAATTGTTTACTTCTGCTTCCTAATGAGGTCTCGTAAAGCGCTCCCTCTGGAACGCTGATCTTAATACCTTTAGTGTTTGATGCGCCAGGATTACCAAATCTTCCAGTGACAGCATGTTTAATATGTGGGAGTAAAATATGTTAGTGCTTAAAACAGATTCCATAATCGGGAAAATTGGGAAAAAACAATTAAATAACCCTGGTTCCCCGAGATAAGAACAAGCATTGCATCAGCTGGCGCTAAGGAGGAAACTCATGTTAACTATGACATTAGCTCTGTTTACATGGACACTTTGTTTTGATAAGTTTAATATCAGATTGATGAATCAAAACGCACTATTTTACATAGACGCTGAATAATGTAACCGAGTTGATATGTGCATTTATATGACTTAATATTTACCTACTGCTAGGGGTGGCACGGTACATGAAAAAACATTTGAACCGTTCGGTTTGCTTTTCTCGGTTTGGAGCGTGTGTGTGATGCACAGTTCGACGCATGCGCAATGTAGAGCCTCCGTTTGAGGTGTTTATACTCGACGCACAGACTGGGTGCCAGAGTGATGAGAGGTCATGCTCGGCTAGATTCGCCTGGAACTCAAGCTTCTTGGGTTGTGGACCTGCGCGCAAAGTTATAAAAGTTGACGTGCACACTGCCAAGCGAAATGGAGGCTGTTTCTCGATACGCATTCTTCAGCGATCTTTCGTCCTGGTGTCCTCGCTCTACGTCATCATTAACCGTCAAAGTTCAATTCCAACCCTGCTTTCCAGTTCGTTTTTTTATGAACTTCCCTCGCTAACTTCCCTCAGTCTCGTTCACTCGGATGTACGTCATTGCTTACGTTGTACGAGTGCCCACTACTGCTAGAACACTTGAAGTGGGTTCAAATGGATCGCCCTAAGCCCTTGATCGCTTGGAAAGTGGAGACCGCCCCTTCCATGTGCAAAGTGTGACACCACAATCGTGTTGCATTGTGGGATATGAAGCTGCATGAAGTGTACATATGAAGCAGACTCACTCCCTCGGTCAAAATCGAGGGAACGAGGGTCTGTCCATACAAACTTCCCTCGTCCACTTGACGAAGTGGAACGCACTTCAAAATGGCGACAGGGATTCCCCCGAGGGGAAGTGCTTAGGGAAGTTCGCGAGTGTGTGTCTAAAACTGGAGAGGAACGCACCCCAGTTCTCAAGAACGCAAGTACAGAGGACGCATGAAAATACCCGGATGTGTTCTTGATATCGAGAATGTATTGAGTCCAGAATTGCGCGCTGAAATCGTTTTACGCCCCAGAAATCATTGCGGCAAAACAATAGGCTTGTTCAACTTCATGCGGCGCCGCAAGAACTGACAGCCGGATGACATCGGAGTACCGCGAGAGCGAGACGAAATTAGACTGTAAAGTAAAAAAAGTAGATAAAAGGAGATGACTGAAGCATTAGGATGATCAGAGGCAGATCACGCATGGCATCAAGTTCGGTCTATGTTTTCACTACAAAAAGTCAAAAAGAATAGTTTCATATTGCTATGCATGCTGTGTGCACCAAAACGAAACCGAAATCTCAGCATAAAGGAATTCAAGCCCCAGCCTGAAATAACAGGTAGCGGTAAGTGCAGTTTTTCCCATTTGAACACAATGGCCAGTTGGTAACTATGGGCACTGTTATCTTATTTCAATACTATATTCACACTGTCCGAGTGTTTTTGTCATATGCGCTCTTGTGCAAGCAATGAAAATTCCTGTAAACCTTACAAACTAACACATTCACATATGCACATGTCCATATAATTTCCCCACAAAACTAAACAAATTGAACAGCATAATGTTACGTCTTGCATTAATAATAGGGGAGAACGCGGAACGAAAGTAACAAAGCGATTTTCACAGAGGACTGATAACATTTGCATCCCAAACTATGACAGCATCTTTACAACCATTGACAGAGCTGACAAATATCGCGTTATTTACTCACAGTTTTCCGGGTGTAGATCCAGAAAGGTGCTTTCAACCATGATAAGTAAATTCCTAAAGCGGTCATTGTTTTCTTATATTTCGCGTTGTGTTTTTCGTCTTCAGGTTATTTAGTGCTCTAACACATCCTGAAGTTTGACCTCTCAGAGTTTTTCAAAATAAAAGCCCTAAAACTATGATACTAACCGTGGGCTTTATAAACTGTGCCACCCCTACCTACTGCTACTGTATTACAGATGCTTATTAGGAGACGACGAGCGCATAATGATTTGGGCCATGCTGCGTTTATTTACCACACAATTAAATACTTGAAACGGTCTTTACTAACTGATAAAAGACTATTTATTAGGTGCACTGAACGTAATAATATTAATATACGTCATCTATGCACAGGGTAAGGCCTTAAAAACATCAGCCAATCGTTGACGTGATCATCGCGTAAACGATTGGCCCTCTGGCTTGTCAATCACTGCCATTACGTTCCTTGTGAGAGACGTGCACGCTCTAGTAACGTTAGACAGGCGACGCATAAAACTCCGTCGTTAGTTTCGGTTTGTTTTCATTGTCGCTCCTGCTTTCTTCCTCGAATTTGCACCATGGAAGAGAAGAAACCAGAAGGAGGACGCAAAAGAAAGACTAAGTTGCTGAGAAGAGGAGAAAATTGTCAGAAGAACGTAATGTAACCAGAGTCGCTATTGGAGAAACATTTCAACGCTGGAGAGCAATGAAGGAACAGAGAGGTGTCAAGACAGATGCGCAGTTCGCAAAAATTCTTCTCGACAGGTAACAGTGATTATTCTTTCTTTGTGGAATAATTATTGTTGTACTGTTATTCAGGTATATTGACGTTGTTCTTGTACTGTAGTTGTAAGGCGACCAGTCTGCTACATGCTAGTTGAAATGGGAGTAGCGTTGACTGAGCTAACGTTACGTCTTATGTGTTTATTATCATATCATTTCACATAATGAATCCATTGACGCGACACAGCATATGCCAGTGGTAAACAAACACTCGTGTTCAAATACTCGTGCACAAGTTTTGGGAGGCGTTCCCTAGAAATGAGCTGTGAAGGAGGTGGGCTGTTCTCACGCATGCGCTCATTTTAAAAACTCAGTAACAGTCTTTGGATTCTCAGTCAGCGAAAACATCCTCTGTATCACCTTTAAGGTGACAAACAACTCTCCCCTGCTCAGCTCTTATTGGCCGATTCAAACTTGGATGGGCATGCCCTTCTCGAAGGTTAAATACCAAAGACCTTCTCCTCCCTCTCTCTCTTCCGACTCCCTCCTTCACATTTTCTCTGTTCCCAGTCAACGACAAGCTCTCACAGTAACCCCTCCCCCTGGGATGGAGGGCGATCAAGGCCTAGAAGCATGGCCTTGCCTTTTTTCTATGAGTTTTCGCCAAACTGACCTGAGTTTTGGCCCAATAATGGATTTTCGACAATCACACCAAACGCGCTTTAAACGCTTGCAAACGCAAGGCGCGATGCACTGCCTTTTTAAAAAAAAGAGCAGTGCGACGCGGCTTTTCATATTGCTAAGCAACCACCGAGTCAGCTGTCTTGTCAATCAAATATTGAAGCGTGAGCGCTCTTTTGCTGTTAACTGTCATATTAGCAGAAACTTTAAAAAGAGGGCACTTGCTCTGACCTTGTTTGAGGGTGAGATGTGCACAAACACTCAGGAGAGAGTGAGCGAGTGGAGTCCGGTTCTTCAAAGCAACTGTAAACTTCCCTCACCACAACGTAAGGCCCGCCTCTCCCCTCATTTGATTGGACAATGCAAAGACGCGAATGACGTCGGGTGCTTCTCCGCTCTCACGGCGCATTCACACGGGGCGTCAGCGTTAACGCTTCCCATTCACTTTTAATGGGTGACGTCAACTGAATTGTGGATCCGTCGGCGCCGCGTCAGTGCCGTTGCTCGCGGCAGAAGTTGAACATTTCTCAACTTTTCAAGCGGCAACGCGTGCGTCAGCCAATCAGATCGCCTTATGCAAATTACCTAGACAGAGCCAGCCAATTACGTTTATGGAAGAATGGAGCATGTGTAGCGGCCACTGTGATTGGCTGTTGGCCACGCTTCAGACAAGCCTTCCGTTAAGCGTTAACCCTTACGCCCCGTGTGAATGCGCCGTCAGTGTTCCTTCAAAAACGCGTGCGCAGCAGGCGGCAAAACCGCAAGGCGCTCGGCGCGCATAAACAGCGCGCAAACGCGCCCTGCCCATAGAATATCATTCAAAAAAGGCGCCTGCAACAGCCATAAACGCTTTTGGTGTGACTGGCCCCTTAGGCAGCCAGTAAATACAGAGGACAACGTGTCTGGTAGCAATGCAAAAATGGCTCTGACCACTTACATGTCCACCCATTTCCCACTTCGTGCAGGTCATTTCCACTAAATGAACAATTTCAAAAGAAATCTCTAAGATTAAATGTAAGGAAATTTTAATAAGAAATTGGTTCATACATTTGAACATTTCAAACATAAGATACATCTTAAAGGTGCCAGTGCAATACTTGTTGCAAGTTATAGTTTAAAATTATAGCAAGTTAGTTTCACATTTCAAAAACAGAGCAAAAATTTAAATATTAGTAAGTGCAATAAACACTTAACAAATCAAATTGCAAACTTTGTTAAACGTAAACACTTCACTTGAAGGGAAATTTAAAATGAAAAAAAAAAACTGGCAATAAAACAATGACTTGCATAACTTCACAACTAACTTAAAGTTACACAACTAGGTCTCTTGTTTTTATTTTCTTCTCATTAAATCTAGGTCATGAACGCTGTGGTCGGAGTTACTGTTTCCACTACAATTTGAGACATTAGGAGTATAGAGCATTGGCCTATTGTAAAGTTGACCTGGGAAATGAGCTGCTGCTTGAAAGTAACATTTCATCCCGTTGTTGATTTCTCTCTTAGTGTTGTTCAATTCTATCCAAGAAGAATCTTTGTTCAGCTGACCAAATGTGCATTAGTTTGGCATATCCAGATGAAGGTTTACGTCCTAGATTAACAGAAATATGCATTATTTCGAGAAATCGAACTTTGTGGTGCTGTTTGAAAGTAGCATCTCATCCCGTTGTTGATTTCTCTCTTAGTGTTGTTCAATTCTATCCAAGAAGGATCTTTGTTCAGCTGACCAAATGTGCATTAGTTTGACATATCCAGATGAAGGTTTACGTCCTAGATTAACAAAAATATGCATTATTTCGAGAAATCGAACTTTGTGGTGCTGTTGTAGAAATCACAAACAGAATGTGCCATTTTCTTTAGCACTTGTTCAAACTATAATAGTGTATTTTTATGTATTAAGGCACTGTTAATAATGGCATTTGTTGAATGCACAAATCTAAATCTCTAAAATTAAAGTAAATGCACTGTATAAGTTATATGTTCACGCAGTGTGTATCTCTTTGCATAAGTTACGCATCGCTAAAAACTTACCAGACACGTCTTCCGAGACGTTAGAAGCACTTGCATCAAGGGAATCCTTTTACGAGAAGCCGATCTCTACTCCCATTATTTCATCCATAATGCTATAGAATGGAAAAACTCGACTGCGATTTCGCTTTGTAGCATCTACTCTTAAGACTGATTTTTAATTTGGTCAACTGAACGATTATACCGGCTTCTTTCAGTTTTTCAAATACTTGCTAGAAGAGCTCGTTATTGCCTGATTTGCGACAGTCTAGTCTTTCAACTTCTTTCAAAATATTGAGTAACAACGTGGTTGCTACTGCAGACCAGTTTTGTTTACTGCATGCCACCTTGCCTTCGACAACAACATCCATGCACCATACATCATTACGCGATCTGACGTCGTCCCACATACGCAAAACCTTCCATTTGAATTTTTTATTCAAGTGTTTACATGTCCTCTCGGTCAGATTAGAAAAGGTTTGAACAACCCTTTACAATCTGAACTAAATTTTTATTAGATCTAGCCAATTCAATCCGATTGACATGTTTACATGTGACTTTTTTAATCTGATTAAAGTCCTATTACGATTGGATTATTAAGGGGCCATGTAAACACTATTAATTGTAACGTCTGTCCAAATCACATTCCAATGTTGCTCGAGTCCGTCATTTCGGGGGCGTCTGTGATTTTTATAGATGTCAACCAACAGGCTTCAATGTTAAACATGGGTTTCTCCCATAATGATAGCTATTGATGCAATGCAAATAAAACTGTTTCATAAGGGAAACAACATTATGGATATGAATTTTCTATTTGTTTGAAAGCTGAAAGGTGCACACATAACTTGAAAAATGCATTAAGAAACTTTGCATGGGTATTTAAATCAGCAAATATTGAGATCTGAGATATCAGTATTTTATTTATTTAAATTTAATTTAAAAAACTCTTGAGATTTAAAATCTCTTTTTCAGCAGGGTCCTGGCCTCTTGAATGGTTATAAACTTTTGGTAAAAACTTGACATTTTTTCATGGTAATGCTTCACTGTTTTTGCATCACTTGTCTGCGTATTTGCGGTGTAGTCAGCTGTCAGTCTGGTCTTCGGTCAACTAAAGAGGGTTCATGTCACAAGTGCAGAACATTTGATTTCTCAGTTCCTCTGTGGTAAAATAAGCCCCTACCTCAACCTCATCTGATTAAATCATTACTTGCAGGAAACTGAAAACATGCACTTAACCAGACCACAACCATAAATGCATTTCCACTTTATTGATTTAAAAGAAAACAACTAAAACAAATGTCGACAAAGGGTGACACTAAACAAACTATCAGGCCATATATTAACGAATATGCTATTCAATATTAACTGCTTATTCAAAAGAACTGTTGTAAAAAATCAACAAGAAAGAAAGAAAGAAAGAAAATAAAAAACTACAATTATTGAAAGACAGACATACAGAAAGAAAGGAAGGAAGCAAGACAGACAGACAGACAGACAGACAGACAGACAGACAGACAGACAGACAGACAGACGGACAGACAGACAGACAGACAGAAAGAATTAAAAAAATGAATGAAAGACAGACAGACAGAAAGACATACAGAAAGAATGAAAAAGTGAATGAAAAAGAAAGAAAGAAAGAGATGAAAAATTATGAATGAATGAACAAAGACAGACAGACAGAAAGAATAAAAGAAAAAAGAAAGAATATAAAAGGAAAAAAGAAAAACAGACAGACACAGAGAAAGAAAGACAGACAGACAGAAAGAAAGAAAGAAAGAAAGAAAGAAAGAGTGAAACAGACAGAAAGAATGAAAAAGTGAAAAAAAAGAAAGAGATGAAAAAATTATGAATGAATTAATGAATTAATGAACTAACAAACGAATGAATGGATGGATGGATGAAGACAGACAGACAGACAGACAGACAAAAGAAAAAATAATAAAAAAATGAATGAAAGACAGACAGAAAGACATACAGAAAGAATGAAAAAGAAAGAAAGAGATGAAAAAATTATAAATGAATGAACGAAGACAGACAGACAGACAGAAAGAATAAAAGAAAAAAGAAAGAATATAAAAGGAAAAAAGAAAGACAGACAGACACAGAGAAAGAAAGAGTGAAACACAGACAGAAAGAATGAAAACGTGAAAGAAAAAGAAAGAAAGAGATGAAAAAATGATGAATGAATGAATGAAAGAATGAATGAATGAATGAATGAATGAATGAACTAACAAACGAATGAATGGATGGATGGATGAAGACAGACAGACAGACAGAAAGAGTAAAAGAAAGAAAGAAAAACAGGAAAAAAGAAAGACAGACAGAGAAAGAAAGAAAGAAAGAAAGAAAGAAAGAAAGACAGACAGACAGAAAAAGCGAAAGAAAAAGACAGACAGACAGAAATAATAAAAGAGTGAAAGAAAAAGAAAGAAAGAGATGAAAAAATTATGAATGAATGAATGAATGAACAAATGAATGGATGGATGGATGAAGACAGACAGAAAGAGTAAAAGAAGAGAGAAAGAAAGAATATAAAAGGAAAAAAGAAAGACAGACAGACAGAGAAAGAAAGAAAGAAAGAAAGAAAGACAGACAGACAGACAGACAGACAGACAGACAGAAAGACAGAAAAAGTGAAAGAAAAAGACAGACAGACAGACGGACAGAAATAATAATAGAGTGAAAGAAAAAGAAAGAAAGAGATGAAAAAATATGAATGAATGAAGACAGACAAACAGACAGACAGAAAGAGTAAAAGAGAGAAAGAAAAAAGGAAAAAAGAAAGACAGACAGACAGACAGAGCGAAAGAAAGAGATAAATGAAAGAAGGAAGGAAAGAAAGAAAGAAAAACAAAAAGAAAGACAACATGAAAGAAAGAAAGAGTTAAAAATGAATGAAAGACAGACAGACAGAAAGACAAACAGAAAGAAAAAACATCATACATACATACAGAAAGAAAGAAAGAAAGAGTGAAAGACAGACAGAAAGAATGAAAAAGTGAATGAAAAAGAAAGTAAGAAAGAAAGAGATGAAAAAATGAATGAATGAATGAAGACAGACAGACAGAAAGAGTAAAAGAAAGAAAGAAAGAATATAAACGGAAAAAAGAAAGACAGACAGACACAGAGAAAGAAAGAAAGAAAGACATACATACAGAAAGAAAGAAAGAAAGAAAGAAAGAGTGAAAGACAGACAGAAAGAATGATAGAGTGAAAGAAAAAGAAAGAAACAAAGAAAGAAAGAAAGAGATGAAAAAAATATGAATGAATGAATGAATGAATGAATGAATGAAGACCGACAGACAGAAAGAGTAAAAGAAAGAAAGAAAGACAAACAGAAGAAAAAAAACATAGACAGAATAAAAGAAAGAAAGAAAGAAAGGATAAAAGAAGAAAAAAGACAGACATGCAGCAGTAAAAGAAAAAAAAGAAAAAAGTAAAGGAAAGAAAAAAGAAAGAATGGAAGAATTAAAAAAGAAAGAAAGAAGGAAATAAAGAAAAAAGCACCACCAGTGAAACTACATCATGAACTTCCCAAGGAACTGAGATGATGAATTGTTATGAGATAATCCTGTTGATAAATTCCTACCTCATCAGCGAGAAGGGAAAGTTCGCTTGTGTCTGCAGCATCGTAGTCATAAAGCACTTTGGCTTTGCGAGTGCCAGTGGCGGGTGGCTTCACCTCCTCTATCTTCAGCGTGCTGGACCCAAGTGCATTGGAGGCATTGTGGGGATGACTGGGGGAGGAAGCCCCTGGCAGGGTAGCAGTGGCAAGGGGAGAATGACCTGCTGACACCCCTGATGTAGAGGCATTTGTAGCAAAAGCATTATGAAACCTGAAAACAGATCATAGGAAAGACATGCTGTGTAAGTGGAAAACAACATTACAAGAATGTGTAGATATTTACTTCTGTTTTTCAAAAGCAACATTTTCCATTCAACTCCTGAAGCACCATTTTGCTTTCATTCAAGAACTGCATTCACAACATAAGCTTAAGAAACATGATATGTTTATGACATCATCCATTCAGAAGAAAGATTTCAAAGAAGGGTCAAAGGTTGCTTTACTTTATTACTCCTCTATCACAAGACTGTGAACACTTCCTTTTTTAATATGATGGAAAGAGTTACTCACGTATCTCCGTTTGCACTGAGCAAGAGAGCACAAGAAAAAACAGAAACGTAAGGTCAAAGTGGAAATCGCAACTGCCATTCCTAAAATCTGTCTATCTGCTATTCTCACCTGCTCAGTTCTTTCTGAAGGTCCTGCATGTGCTTGTGACACTGTGCATAGTAAGCAGCCTGAGCCTCCACAAACTCATGAAGGCAACGCAAGTGGTTCACCTGCAATGGGAAGATTGAGGTACTGTATAAATCACCTTAAACACATCAAACTGTGCCACGTAACGTTCCAAATGAAAGCCTGTCTGTCAATGGCATGTACTCACATGTGTGCTGCTGATGCCCTCCAGGAGGAGGCGTGTCACTTCTGCCTGTCTGTCAAACTCAGTCTGAGCCAAACGCAATTCTTGTTCAGCCTGGTGAAACCACAACCCATACATGCAAGCCAAGGAAAACCATAAGACACATCATCATAAAAGGTCCTCTCAAAAAAGCAAGCATGTGCTGTTTAATGCAAAGAAACATGTTCATACTTGACACACACACACACACACACACACACACACACACACACACACACACACACACACACACAAACACACAAAAATCAATTTGTTGATCTAATGTGGTAAGCAAACAGGAATAAGTCAATCAAGGCATTAAGAGTCATTTCGACCTCTTTCAGGAATACTCCACTGTGTAGCCTACTTGAATGTGTTTGTATTGTCTCCTTTAGCCAATAAAAACATTACTTAAAGGACAAGTTCAGTATTTTACAATTAAAGCCCTGTTTTCAGATCGTTTATGATGAAATAGAACAGTTTTGACTGAAATTTCAACATATGATGCTGGCCCGAGAATTTTCGGGTGTTTGTTGTATCACCTTACACCTCTATAATGGCTGTATAGGTGCACTGGAACAATCCTTCATAAGATGCATTAAACTTTCGTTTACAAAGACCTGAAACTCATCGAGTGGTCAGGGGTGTTCACTGATATGCTCACACAAAAAACGCCGCAAAATAATATTCCAACAGGTTTTATCGTTTTTGTCCAACTCCATTGACTTGTATTAGATGTGCCGTATATGGTATTACTCCGCGCCGGGAACGTTGTTTGTATTCTTGCAATTGGCAAAGGTGGATTATCGCCACCATCTGGGCTGGAGTGTCTATTATTCAAGCTCTCAACGAAAGAATGTACGTGTGTGAGGCGTTTGGAAAAATAGGTTCACAAGTTTACAACGAAT
Source organism: Misgurnus anguillicaudatus (assembly GCF_027580225.2). NCBI lineage: Eukaryota > Metazoa > Chordata > Actinopteri > Cypriniformes > Cobitidae > Misgurnus > Misgurnus anguillicaudatus. The sequence continues at coordinate 32,595,020 of NC_073358.2, read as the reverse complement.
GCTAAAACACCTGTTGGAAAGCATCTTTTGCAGAAATACTTGTGCGAGCATATCAGTGAACACCCCCGACCACCCAGTGAGTTTCACGTCTTTGTAAACGAAAGTCCAATGCATTTCAGGAAGGACTGCTCCAGCGCACCCACTCAGCCACCGCAGAGGTGGGAGGCGAAACAACAAACACCCGAAAACTCTCAGGCCAGCCCCATATTTCCAAATTTCAGTCAAAACCGCACCACCTCACCACAAACAATCCGAAAACAGGGCTTTAAGTGCAAAATAAGTGTGAAATATTGTCCTTTAAATTGTGTGCACTTTTGATATCGGCAAACACAGAAAAATATGGATTCAGGCCAGACTCTAACTTCCCCAAGTGTCATTGCAAAACACATGCTCGGCATGTGCATCAACCACTAGACCACACCTCCAGTCTCACAAGTGGCTTAGATGATTAAATAAACTTTTAAATGTCTTACAAAGGGCTTAATTCTGCTGTTACAAGAATAACTTTACTGTAGCGTCTTCAAAGCTGTTTTGTATCACTTTTTTCAATACCTACCCACTCACATTAGACTTATATTCGGGTGATTCTCACGAAACCATTGAAACACCACGGCACTAATGATTTTAGCTTTAACATGTGTAATATAGTAACATTAAAAAGCATCAGAATTAACACAACACTGTGTTCTACCTTGCACAATGTGTGATTTCAACATAAGAATTTATAATTGTAAATTTTATCTCATTTTCTGCTGAAATTCTCATTACCGCAATGTGTCCGGCTGTGTTTGAACATGCGTTGTGTTGTAATTTAATCAAATTAACACAAAAATATTAAGAAAAAAAATAAATGGATGTTTTGCTAGACTACTTTAGATGACAGAAAAAAATATTTACTGAATATTCATGTATAATAATAATGAAGAAAAATTAGGAAAATGACGTGTCCATGCCTGATGTTCTCATCCTCCGCAACACTTTTTGAGAACAGTTTAAGCACACATACAGAATTTTAATAAAGTTTGATTTTGAGTGACCAAGCACATGGACCAGTTACTTCAAGATGGCTACCAGGTAAGATCATTTTTTTACAGTTAATTTGAAATATTGTCTTGTCAGAATGCTTACACGACATTTTGATTATCATTACCGCAACAGATGCTTATTAAATGTTAATTTAATTAATAGAAGCATAATACTTTGATTTTAAATGCATGTGCAGAATCTCCAAATTATGTTCTTTCAGGTTTGTCATGTCATTTTGAAAATATGTCAGTGTTGATGTTTTCTGACTGTTGTGGTAATGAGATTTTTTAGGACTAATTTTTTAAATTATGTTAAAAAAGTGTTAAATGATAAGTAAAAGTTTTTAAATTAATGTTTCCATTTACTCCAGACTTTGTTTTTCAATGTCTGGTGGGAAAAAAGTAAATTTAAGCAATTTTTACATTTTCATGCTTGACATTTTTAAAACCAAGTTTTCGTGAGAATCACCCATTCGCATGCAGAGCAATCACAAAGATGAGTGCAAATATATTTCTATTCTGTACACACTTTCCATGGTTTATTAGACATTAAGAATATCATTGAAATCTTATTTGATATTATACATGTGCTGGTCATATACAGTAATTAGAATATCATCAAGAAGTTGATTTATTTCACTAATTCCATTCAAAAAGTCAAACTTATATTCATTCATTACACACAGACCGAAACATTTCAAACGTTTATTTCTTCCAGTCTTGATGATTACAACTGACAACCAAGGAAAATCCCAAATTCAGCATCCCAGAAAATCAGAATTGTACCTAAAGCAACACTATGTAGTTTCCATGTAAAAATGACTTACAGCTCCCCCATGTGGTTGAAAAGCACAACAGTGCCTGGTATCAGACACCCTTCTGCAGGCAGGGGGAGGGGCAGGGCTGTGTGCTCTACCCTCCACCGCCACTTTCAGAGTGTGCTTGTAGCAGCTAGGAGGCTGCTCAGGTTGCAGCAACAGTACAATTTGTCCAGTTAAAAGTTGTTGTATCACTGAAATAATTTTAAAGACATTATTTAAAGGTAAAAAACTACATAGTGTTGCTTTAAGACCAATACAAAGAAAGGATTTTTAGAAATTTTGGCCAACCGAAAAGTATGAGCATGTACAGCACTCAATACTTAGTAGGGGCTCCTTTTGCCTGAATTACTTCAGCAATGTGGCATGGCGTCGATCAGTCTGTGGCACTGCTCAGGTGTTATGAGAGCCCAGGTTGCTCTGATAGTTGCCTTCAACTCTTCTGCATTGTTGGGTCTGGCATATCACATCTTCCATTTCACAATACCCCATAGATTTTCTATGAGGTTAAGGTCAGGTGAGTTTGCTGGCCAATTAAGAACATGGATACCATGGTCCTTAAACCAGGTACTGGTAGCTTTGGTACTGTGTGCAGGTGCCAAGTCCTTTTGGAAAATGAAATATGCATCTTCATAAAGTTGGTCCTTGTGTCAAGCCACTCTTGAACCACAGACAACGTCAGAAGTGTCTCGTCTCGGCTAAAGACAAAAAGGACTGGACTGCTGCTGAGTTGTCCAAAGTTATGTTCTCTGATGAAAGTAAATTTTGCATTTTCTCTGGAAATCATAGTCCCAAAGTCTATATGAAGAGAGTAGAGGCATACAATCCATGTTGCTTGAGGTCCGGTGTAAAGTTTACACAGTCAGTGATGGTTTGGGGTGCCATGTCATCTGCTGGTGTGGTCCACTGTGTTTTCTGAAGTCCATGGTCAACGCAGCCGTATACCAAGAAGTTTAAGAGCACTTCATGCTTCCTGCTGCTGACCAACCTTATGGAGATGCAGATTTCATTTTCAACATGACTTGGCACCTGCATACAGTGCCAAAGCTACCAGTACCTGGTTTAAGGACCATGGTATCCATGTTCTTACTAGGCCAGCAAGCTTGCCTGGCTAGAAAATGACTACTCCTTTAATTCAGGCAAAAGGAGCCCACAACCAAGTATTGAGTGCTGTACATGTTCATACTTTTCAGTTGGCCAAGATTTCTAAAAATTCTTTTGTTTTATTGGTCATAAGTAATATTCTATTTCTGAGATACTGAATTTGGGATTTTCCTTAGTTGTCAGTTATATCATCCAAATTAAAAGAAATAAATATTTGAAATATATCAGTCTGTGTGTAATGAATTAATGAAAATAATATACAAGTTTCATTTTTGAATGGAATTAGTTAAATAAATCAACTTTTTGATGATATTCTAAATATAAGACCAGCACCTGTATATGAATTAGAAAACGGGGACAAAAACTTTTGAATGTTTTCGTTTTTTATTGTTGTGGAGGACAGAACATCAAAAAATGTGACTCCGGTCAGCGTAGCCTCTTATGGAACGGCTGAAATTCCACAAGGGGGCGTATTTGTTCCTCAGACGTTGCACAATAAACGTGACATCCGAATATATTCATTATAAATCGTGAATGAAAAGTGAGATTCGAACAAATGTCCGTTAGTGAACTAACTGTATACATTATTTATATCGTAATTCGGTCAGAAACGTCAAGATTGTGAGATGAACAAATTGTTTTGGATTAAAAGGCTTGTATATTCAATTTCCTTGGACTTTTGGGGATTTATGAACAATTTGTTTTGGACAATTTCACCGAAGCGGATAAAGGGAAGATTTTGAAGGTAAGTAAATATCCTAAATCGGCGCCGCCCGGTTCAGGTAACTAACAACTAGATTACAGTTTTATGACTGCTAAAGTGTCATATTATGCTTTGTGTGTGCATTTAATGGAATCCCGAATATCTAAGCTTTACAACGATGTGCCGCATGACTATATATTTTGAAGATTTAATGCTTCAAAGTTACAATGACGTTATGCAGCCTCACATGCAAGGGAGGGGGTGTACCGTGTACGGCACAGTGTTCCTTATCAGGTTAATATATAAATGCATAGAAATTTTATATACAACTGTGCAATTATTCATTGCATCAATTCTTACACAGAGATTTACTCACTCCCGAGGAAGTACTGCATACAATGCCTCATGACAATAAATAGGAATAGGAAGAAGCTGATTGGGCACTACTCACTTTATCCACTTCCTCACTCCAGAGCTGGATTGTGCAGCAAAACAGACAATAGAAAAAACAATGGTATCATACTGTACCAAGAGTACATCCCATAACAATCAAATAATTGGCTTTACTTAAAAATAAAGCATTGTTAATCCCCATGGGGTCTTGACATTGAAACGCAATGCACTAAAACATTGCATAAAAGTAATTGCATTTAAACTTTATAAGTGAAACTACATCAAGCACAAGAAGAAGCTTGTTTACGGGGATTTTCACTTTTTGACTGATGCAATAACATGACGTCAATATACTTTCAGATCACCTTGCGCAAGCGTTGTGTTTTTAGAAATAACAATGGTTGGAAGATACCCAACTTGTGTATTTACAACCGTTTGGTCTAAGGCCTTGATTTCTTGAGTTTAGTTTTGCAGATATATGCAAGTAAGAAAGCTATGCATTTGATCTTTCACTTTTTTCTTTTACAGATTATTTGATGCAAAACTAAAAAACTTAAGAAATTTGCATTAGTCACTGAATAATTAATCTCAGTATCAGAGTATCAGGCATCCAAGAGTTGTGCTTGAAGCAAATTTTGTTATAAATAAGGTTTGTCAGTCATATCATGAACCCTTGGGCGGTCCTTGGCCATTCAAAGCTGCCATGACCCAGACCTTCAGCTGCACGAGACGAGACTACTAAATAATTTAAAAAGAAAAAAAAGACCCAGGTATGTTATCTCAATGTCACTTATTTCCTTTTTTAGTGGAATGTGGAAAACAAGTGATTTTTGATGGAATAAAGAACATTTATTCACACACACAGTCAAAGACAAACAAACACCAGAATACAACAATGAAGAACAGAAACCAAAATGTTAGAAAACAGGAAAAATTGACAGAAATGAAAACAGGGCTTAATGAAAACATACTGTTTTTAGAAAGCTACTATCGTCACTAAACCAAGATGGTGAGGCACACAACATACCGAAAGCAAAGAGATAGAGAGAGAGTGAGTGAGATAGAGGAAGAAGTGACGTTTCTGTGATAGTGCAGACCTTTTACTAATCACATGCAATCATTCAACCACCTCCTACACAAAAAAAAAACGTTTAGAAAGTTGTTTCATATTATATTATTTACAGATTAATTATTTATTTGACATATTTTTTGTTGAAATATTTTGAATCTAAAACAACTTGCATTGCTTTACCACCCGTTTGAATAACGCAGGACACCTTGCTAATCTAAATGTACCTTAAGAAATGCTAATTTTAAGGACTCAGATAACATCTGAGTTTGGTGCAAATACTGTGGGAAATATATACAAATAAGGGTCATGTAGCAAAAGAAAGAAACAAAGAGAACAAGTGGCACGCCTTGATTTTGCAAAGCAATGTGTGTTTCTACAGCAGGTCAACATCTTTTGCTGGTTCTGCAACAATAATCCTGTCATATAAATTAAGTTCAAACTCATTTCAAGGCTATAACCATTCACTCTAAACAATAAATATGGTTAGTAATATACGGACAAACCCAATTGTTAGTTTAAATTAACCTATGCTGGGTTGTTTCAACACAAAATACACTAATAAAATACACTATTAAAAAATGGTGGGTTATTTTCAACCAAGCACTGGGTCAAAAATGACAAACCCAATCTAATGGGTTATAATTTAACCAATGCTGGGTTGTTTTAACCCCTTGTGCAGGGTACACCCTTTGTGCCCCCCCTCAAAAAATGTATGACATAAAACAATATCAAACTTACAATTTGAATTAAACAAAACATATTAAAAATGATACAACATAGTGCTGTTGGTTAGTAGTCTTATGCCGCTTTTCCATCGCATAGTAGGCTACCCCACGGTTTGGTTTGGGTCAGCTCACCTCACTTTGTCTTGGTTAGTTTAGTAACACTTCGGAGCATAGACTGTAAAAAAAGATGGACGACGCCTGTTCACTCCCTTCCATTGGTGAAAAATTAAGCCGCCAGTGTCCCGATATGGCGCTGACATCTTGGGCTTTGTGACCTATACTGGGACCAGTCACTGGGGGGCGATCGAGACATTTTGGCTTCACTTTTCAGGGCATGTGTGGCACGCTTGCTTCGGAGTGGGAGGGATTATAGGCGTGTCGTTATATTTGCGTTGCCTACTGCTGTGACATCATACAAGTGAGAGCATTGTTGTACATTCCCATACATTTATTTATTTCTCAGTCCGCCACAAAATTAAAATTGACCACCACAAATAGATGTTTTCACATCGCAATTATCATTACCTCTGTCTCACATGGCAGTTTCTGTACAAACACCCGTGGCGTCAGTAGATGCGCTCCGCTGAGCCTCATTTAAGTTGCATTTAAGCATATATGCGAACGTGCGCGTCGAGAATGTGCCGCCACAAACTGCAAGTCTGAAAAAATTGGTATGGTGTTCCTGATTCTCAACCTGTGGATGTTTTTCATCGCTAAATGGGAATTTGGGATTTTATAGCAGAGCACAGATGACAACATGTTTGCTCAAGACAGTGCAAGCTAGCACTAAGGTAAAGCTAATCTTTTACATTCTAGCGATGACGCTGGTAGTGACGGTTCTCTCAGACCAATCATTGATCTACAGTGTTTTCGTGTCACGTTTTGGTATCAGCTCGGCTCGCTTGGAAACCCGACCGTACTGCACCCAGTGGAAAAGCTCACAAAAGTAAGCGGACCCAAACCAAACTGTGAGGTACTATGCAATGGAAAAGCATATTATTTTTCTGAGGTTTAATTACACAGAATTGTTGTATTTTATAAAATATCATAACATTGGAGTCCCCTGGCACCATTTCACGTGCCCCAGCTTGAAAACCATTGTGCTAAGATTAACACTAAACCTAATTCTAAAATCTGATGTCAAGAATGTTGCTCTACAACAAACAAGGATGTTGACCCAGTAACACGGAGGAGCTCAGCAAAATCAATCAGTATCACCGGAGAGATTGTGAAGGGGGAATAATCATTCTAATGCTAAAGCTCTACAGCTCTCTTACCGCAGATGCGCTTGCGGACAGGACATAATTGCGGGGCCTAGTCTCCTGAAAGTCTGGCGCAGCCTACAGGTGAAGGGGAAAACAGAGTTTTACAAAGAATCATGCGTCCACATCCCCTAATCCAGCAGTTTTTTTCCACTGGTAAACACGTGATAATAATCAAGGTAATCAAAAACAGTTTTGCCTATTTTGGTCAAATAAGCCTTTGTCTAAAAAGAGCAGACACATAAAAATTTGTCATACGTTTATTATTTCGCAACAATAGTAAAAAATACTTTTTGTCAATTCAAGCTGTTTTGGGGTGGAGATTTTTTATATTGCTACCACGAGCATAAGCTTAATCACATTTGATTTCATAGACATCTTCTAATTTCCGGTGAATGACAATCTGCATGACATCAGTACTTCACAAAGTTGACCCTAAGATGCTCTGGGAATCAAAACAAAGGGAAAGACTGTTAAAAAAAGGTTCAATCCCCGCAAGCCATTTTTTGAAAAGTTGGCCGCCAGCATTTTTTGTGAATTTTCACAAAATGCCTTCAAGAAAATGTTCTTCTAAAAATATATAAACATACAAATATTTCAAATGAAAGTATAGACCCTCTGCTTTCAAACAAACAATAAACAAACAAAATGGTATCAAAAACAAAAAAATGTTTCATCCTATCTATTTTTTTCTCTGCTTATAAACTCTTAAAGGAACAGTATGTAAGAAAAGCATATTATTAATTATAAAATGGCCATGATATGTCACTAGACATTAAGAAATCATTTTCATTTCAAATACTTATATCACTCACAACAGTGGTCTGGCCAGGATATTGTCATTTAAAAAGTGAAGTTGCAGCCCTCAACTGATGTTTATGTTGTCATGTTGTGTATTGGCCATCAGTTGTGTGAGTGCAGTACCAGTTTTGACCCCAATCCTACATACTGTTCCTTTAAATATGGGTAATTTAAGAAAAAAAAAAAAGGTAAAATAATTGCATTTTTGTGAAGGAATTTTGTTAGAGATCAAATTCAGAACCATTATCAAAACATACATAGAGTTTAAAATTAGTAAATAACGTTTTGGCTTCAGTTTTTTCATAAATTGGGTAAGTGGATAATCACTGTATTGCAGATTAACATAAAATTCTTCATAAAGATGTTTTTTATGCAATTTTTTTCCCTAATTGACAAGACAAATTGTCAATGGAGGGGAAAGAGTTAACATTTAGCTGATGCCTGACCAATGACCATCGGCAGAACCCGCTTAATCTCCTTATCCGTTTCAATGTGTGTGTATATATATATATATATATATATATATATATATATAAAGGGTTTTCCCCTCCTAGGACTTTTTTTACTTCCCCGGCTAAAAAGTCCGTGTTTTTTTTCTCCTAGGGGGGGCAACCTTCTTGGGCTTAACTTCTACACGTTACATTAGTAATACATTTGCTTTAATGTTGATTTATAGCCGCAGCAAATTTAGCTGCTTTTGCTATCGTGTATTATGTTGTGCTATCTGTCAATTTTCTGTGCTTTTCACTGCTTCTATTAATGTAAAGCTGCTTTGATACAATTACCAAATTGTGAAAAGCGCTATATAAATAAAATTGAATTGAATTTCCTAATTAAACTAAGGCCTGGTTTAAGTTAATCGCTGTTCAGGAAACCACTCCTACATGTCTTTACTGAGAGCACCGCAGTTTTTGGTAATTCAAATATTAATTTGCATTGTCAGTTTTTCCAAATCTCTATAAATACATCGAACAAGATATGAATATAAATAAAGTTGATGTCATAATTAGCTACTATTATAAAGACCACGATGATGTCAATATGTCCTGACATCCTCTCTCGAGAAAGAAGAGGTGTTTTGCATTACCATACCAATTGTAACCTATTTTGTAACATTTAGGTTACTCACAATCATGGTTCCCTGAAATAACAGAATCACGCATTGCATTAGTTGCTGACACTATAGGAAAAAGTCCTGTTTACTCCGTGATTGAAGCCTATTGATTAACGTCTGTAAAAATTACAGACCAATAGTGTTCGAACCTGCGAAAGGGTGGGCTTACGCTCTCTATAAATGCGGGTAGAACACCTGTATTTAGCTTGATGCTCGTGTATGAGTTTAAGCTGACAGAGCTTGTAGGGAAAGGACATCTAAGCTGTAAAATCTGACAAACGCAGACGGGGATGACCGGCCGGACACGTTGCAAATGTCAAAGATGGAAATTCCTGTAGATGAGGCACATGATGAGGCCATACTCAGCGCAGAGTGGGCTATGACACCAAGCAGGCGTTGTTCAGCAAGGGGGGGCGCACGCCAGAGAAAAAGCCTTGACGATCCATTTAGATAGCCGCTGCTTAGTAACCGGCATACCTAGTGAGCGATCTGCAAACTCACAAACAGCTGATCTTTGTTTGTTTGTTTGTTTTTATTTGGATCCCCATTAGCTTCAGCATAAGCTAAAAGCTATTCTTCCTGGGGTCCTATAAACTTTTCATGTGACAATACATTTACTACATCACATAATTACATCTGCACATTACACACATCACTTCACATTACACACATTTAAAATAAACATTTGACATTTCACAACAAAAATAAAAAATGAAAATAAAACTCAGAGTAGATCTAAATCAAAAATAAAATAACAAGTGACCTCTACGGTCTACCAGAATCTCTCTAATTAATGTTAAGTATTGAATTATTTTTGAAGATAGTATTTCTTTGATGATATTTCAAACCCATGATAAGTATTTTGTTGTTTCATAGCATTTGGGAGAGAATTCCATTCATACATAACTCTGTACCTAACTGAACGTTGAATTGAATTGGTCTTCACTATAGGCAAAATAAAACTACCCTCTATTGCATGCCTTGTTGGATAATGATGTATATCAGTACTAAAGGATAATTTTGTATATAAGGTAACCAGTGTTTTGTTCATTATAACTTTATATAAAAAACACACAAGTGAATACACAAATCTGTTTAAACCATGAAAGGCTTTCATGCATTTTATCAACATTTGATCTAAACCCACAAGAAAGAGCCACACGTGCTGCTTTATTCTGAATCACTTGTAATTTTTTTATATTAGTTGTTGAAGACCAAACCACAGAGCAATAATCAAGGTGTGAAAAAAACAAAGCATCAATTACTTGTTTAATGCTCTGTGGTGTAAAATATTTTGCACACCTTTTAATAACAGACAGTGTGTTTCCCATTTTAATTAACAATTTCTGAACATGCATATCCCAACACAATCTACTATCTATCATTACTCCCAAAAGTTTACCCTCTTCTCTTTGCTCTAGAGGTTTTTGGTCTAAACTAAGTTTAAGTTTTGGTTTAGAAAATACAGAATAAGAAGTTTCAACCAGTAAACAATTAGTTTTAGATACATTAAGAATCAATTTGTTACTTCTTCTCCAATCCACCACTGACTGTAACTCTCTTTGTAATTTTGTATTCAATTCCCCAATATCAGTTTCTGCTAAATATATAGTTGAGTCATCAGCAAACATTGATATGCTTGCTTTATCTAAAACAGATGGAAGATCATTGGTAAAGATTGTATAAAGGAGCGGCCCAAGACAACTTCCTTGAGGCACGCCATGTTCCACAACCATTACCTTTGAAAAACTTCCATTAAAATAAACTAATTGTCTTCTATCCCTCAAATAACTTTCCATCCAAAACAGTGCAGTTTGTGAAAAACCATAATATTCCAATTTTTTTAACAGTAAGTCGTGGTCAATTATATTAAATGCTGCAGTGAAATCAAGCATTACACCTATTATTTTCCTCTCCTCTAAATCGTTAAACCAATCATGAACCATCTGAGTCAGAGCGGTGGCTGTCGAGTGTTTTTCTCTATATGCATGCTGAAAATTTGTATTAAATCATTATTTAAAAAATAAGACTGAATCTGTTCATAAACTATTCTCTCCATTATTTTACCAAGAATTGGTAATAAACTTATCGGTCTACTATTTGATCCAGAGAAAGACATTTTTTTTTATTTTTAGGTATTGGTACAACTTTACATATTTTCCAAGATTGCAAACATATATTCTCCGTAAAGCACATATTAATTACATGAGCAATAATAGGAGCAATAACTGTAATTATCGGTTGAAGCAATTTATGTTCATCAAAATTCATGAAATGCAATTCCACTTTAGAGTCACTAACTTTCTTAAATTTAAAGCTACATGTTTTACCTTCCATCATTTTATTTATCAGTCTTTTTGATAAGTCAATCTTGTGTGGCTGTATAGTGTATTTAAGATTATTTATTTTATTTATGAAAAATCATTGAAATGATTCGCTATATCACTTGGTTTAGTTAAAAATTCACCTTCATTTTCTAAATAAGCTGGAGTTGATTTATTTTTTCCTCTTAATATATTATTCAATGTATTCCATAATTGTTTACTATGATTTTTTACAGTTACAGTTACAGTTTCTTTTTCTTCTTATTTAACTTGGTTACAAAATTTCTAAATTAACAATATATCTGCCAATCCGATTTAACTTTAGATATAATTGCTACTTGTTTAGCTTGATCTCTCGCTTTCATAATTCTTGATCCAACCACGGGGTGTTAACATTTCGAACAGTAAATTTTTTTATTGGTGCATGATTTTCTACAATTGTCATAAAAATTTTATCAAAAAGCTGGAATGCTTTCTCTGGATCTTCATTTCTAACATCATCTTCATATTGTAATTGATTAAATCTTTTAAATGACCTTTTCATTATTACCTTTGGACCCATTTTAGGAACTTTTGTTTTCCTTACAATTACAATAAGATTATGGTCACTACAACCAATTTGCACAGATAGTCCCTTTGAGCTTGTGATCAATACAGGTAGCTGATTGAGTACCTTCACTTCTAATACATATTCTAGTCGGTTTATTAATTGCCTGTGTTAATCCACATGTCATTGCTGTGCTCATTAATTTTATTTTCTTAGGACAATTCAAAGAATTCCAGTCTATATTAAAGTCACCCATTAAGTAAGTTTCCAGATTCATACTGCTTACATAATCTATCATGTTACATATTTTGTCCAAATACTCACTATTCACATTTGGAGGTCTATAACAACATCCTATAAGTATTGGCTTAAGATATTTCAAATTCATTTTTAACCAAATTACTTCAATACCAGAATACATTAAATCTGGCATCACTTTGACAGGTATATGTTGTTGAATATAAATAGCAACTCCTCCTCCATATTTATTCCTGTCATTCCTGAAAATGCTGTATCCATCAATCATTAAGGTTGCATCATCAAATGTAGAATCTAAATGAGTTTCAGACACTGCCAATATGTGCAAATTATTTTGTTACACATACAGATCTGACTACAATATGTGGCAGAACGGCTTGTGTAATGTGCGAGTATACATATACACCCAGGTGGGCATTTGAGCGCACCGGGAATGCATATAGATAAATCACAGTGCACAGAGCACGCAGTGAATATATACATATATAATTAGTGAATGTAACGGTGAGTTCCCAAAGACACCGTGAACATACACAGATAAACAAAAATAGCGTGCATGTATTACAAATAGACAACACAGCCGTGCATACAGGTGAGCCTCTCCAAGTGCACCTTAAGTGCATACCGAAATCTTATAGCGTGCGTAGGTGAGCTTCTCCAAGCACACAGTGAACGCATAGAAATAAACCTTATAGCGTGCATAGTTGAGCACCTTAATGCATATAGAAAACCCCAGTAGCGTGCAAGGCAGGGACGTCTATAAGCTGTAAATCTGGCAACGTGGACGGCGAGGATCAGCCGTGTCACAAATGTCTAGAAATGAAACCTCAAAGACCATGCCCATGGTAAAGCTATTCCACAAACAGAGTAGGCTTTAACTTGGAGTGAGCATTGCTTGTTAAGGGAGGTGATAACTTGAACAATCCATAGATAGCCTGTGCTGATCTGCCTAGATATGTGGCAGAACGGTTTGTGTAAACTCACAGAGCTCTGACGGCGCAGAGTGTTTTTTTGGTGGTTGTCTGCCAAAGGGAGGGCAAGAGAAAAGCCATTTGTATTTAAGCGGCACTTCCGCACAGCGCCTTCAGGCCCTTGGATAGGACCCCAGACGGGACCGAGCGCTGCGCTTCAGGCACCGTCCGCATCTGAAAAAATTACAGGTTTGTGTTTTTAATAGAATGGCCGGCTATAAAAGCGTGGTTCGCTTTCATCGCCGCCACATAGATTTTTAGCATAGAGGCGAGAGCCCCCGTGCATCGAGCTCTTATAGTGAGGAGAAATGTGCCCTACACCACAATTCGGGGGGTCTAGACTTTTCGGCGTACACCAGACACATTTTTATGCAGAGGGCGCCTTGTAAAGGGGTCCTAGCTGCAGTAAAGTGTCTGCGCTCATCATGAAATGCACGTAGTTCGTGCCTCTAGGATGCAGTTTTAATTTCCCGCCGTTATGGGAGAGCACGTCTGCACCATGGTGGCTTAAGTACGAGATGCGTATCGCTTTGATTGAACATAAGGCAATGAGCTCATAAAAGGAAATGACTGATCAGCTTGTACGGGGGGCGAGATCTCAGCCTGTCTTGGTGATTATGATTAAACCACCGTCATTTTGCCACACCACACTAAAACGGATACCTCGGTCGAGAGTGCTGCAGCGCTAAAATCACCCCATCACGAGGTGATTGATATGAAACAGACGAGCGTTTCACATGTCGAAGGCTGGTTGCCTTCGCAATGCGTGGTGAAATAGTGTTGTACCTGCATTTATTGAGACGTAAGCCCGCCCTTTCGCGGGTTCTGTCATTTTTACAGACGTTAACCAATAGGGTTCAATCACGGAGTAAACAGGAGTTTCCCCAATAGCATCAGCAACTGTCGCAATGCGAAGTGAACCGTATTGAAAGGGAACCAATCTGAATCTAATTACAAGTACACAAGCATGCGATTACAGCATGGCTTTCTTTATTAGTTGAAGAATTGAATGACATTTGACTAATTGAATTTGATGTTCTGTAATGGGTATATACCTACACCAGCTTCAATTTACTTTCATCATTTTTGAAGATGACCTACATTTTGGATTTGTAAGTTCTGTTCTGTTTACCTTTAAAAATGTATTATTAATACAATACATTCATACATACAGTTCAGCAATGGAAGAGGGTTAATTGTGTAGAGAGTCATGATTAAGTATAGAGATGAATAAAGCATGCAGTTATGGCAGCATTTGTAATTCAACAGATCAATAGCCTTCAGTTGAAACCATAAGTCACTTCATTCTAATGCACCTTCTTAGTTTAAAGGGATTAATGATGCGTGATGCAAAAGTGAATAAAACTATATGATACTTGGTATGCACATCTCAAACACCCTACTTGGGCTCAGGTGTAAGACAACATAAAGTAGCGAACAAAGATGCGTGAAGTGTGCAGATTTCACCCTGCTTTGTTCACTTGCATGTCTTGCCCATCTTCATCCAGTTTGATGAAGCTTCAGTAGATCTTGACTGAAGGTTGTATTGATAAGAAAGAAACCAGTTTGATGCAAAGGATTTTTTAAGCAACATTCTCATCTTGATGAAATTCCCCAAAAATCCCAAACAGGAAACTCTAAAGCACATGACTAAGAGAAAGACTGAGGAAAGGCTAAGTGAGGTAAAAGATAACCAAGGCTGTTTTCTTAGGCAGTGGTCTTTAAACACACACCCAGAACGTCACACCCAATCAAAGGTCATTTCCCAGGGAAAAGCAACTCATTTTGTCTCTCAACATGATGTTTTGCATTTGGAATTTTTAATTGGATGTTGAAACTTATTTAATATTAATATGAAGAAGAGTTACCAGAACACAATGTGTATGACCCGGGTGTGCCTCATAAGCCTTGAAAAGTGAAGCCTCTGGCTCTTTGATCACCCCCTGGTGGCTGGCTGCAGTACAAGTCATAACCCCGCCCTCTCCATTCAAATGAATGGGACTATGCTCTAAATAAAAAAAATATTTACACTTCCAATAAAAGTTTGTGAAAGATGGTTTTGCTCCTTTCAAGTAGTTGTTATCACGCTGATATATGTTCAAGTGTTCATTTTTGTGATAAGTTTAATTTTAGCTTGTAATTTGATGCTATAGAAACGGGGCGTGTCGTTAGTGGTTGAATTGGCCGCGCGAGCGTTTCGGCGGAAGTTTAATACCGCGGCTCTGCCTCTGGCTTCACGGACGATTCCTTCTGCGCATGCCTTGGCTCCAAACTGACGTTTTTACGTAACATTGCGGCGACCGTGGTCGGACATTTTTGGCTTCAATTCATTACAATGGTGGGAGGCGACGTCGCGTCGTCCATCTTTTTTTACAGTCTATGGTATGACCAAATGACGGGCTTAAATTGACTCTATGTCAGAGTCCGCTGCTTGTGTTGTTAGTGAACATGCTGCACAGAGTTTTGTACATGTAAGAGCTTTCTCTGATATTTCAGAGCAATTAATGAAATAAGCTTGTGCGACTTTCACACGCTCGCAATATGAAATAAAAATGGGCCGCTTCAGTTTTATCAATAAAAGCCTATAGATAGCGTTGTACACTGTAAAATGACACAAAACGAAGCTTATTAAGCTATCATCTAGGAACGTGCAGGAGGAAAACGTGCGGGAATTAATTGATTTACATAGAAATTTAAAAGGTACCAGTGTAACTACTAAATGACTAAACAGCCACTGACACTGTGTGAACCCCCAAGTTAACCCCCCCCCATTCAAACGTTCCAATGTTCAGGCCTGAGACACACACACAGGGATACTCTCATCTCCATCCCATTGTCCAAATGACAACAGAGAGGTTTGTTAGTGCATATGTGAAAGAAAATGTCAGACAGCACACAATTAAAAAATGTGAACTTTATCAGTGTGGAAGAAAACCTTAGTGAGTCATAAACCTTCCCAGGATACATAATGTCGTTTTAATCAAAAAAGTTTAGGTTACACACGTAACCATGGTTTCCTGAAATAAAGGGAACAAGCATTGAGTCAGTTTGATGACGCTATGGGGGAACTTCTGTTAAGGGCGGGGCTTACACTCCATATAAGCATGGATTAAAACGGCATTTCGCTTACCTTATTCAACTGAAGCGTGAAGCCGAATAAAGTTCGCTGTGACGAAGGTATAGCATGGCCAGCAACGCAATGTTTGTTTCCGTTACCTCAGGAAACCATGGTTACGCGAGTAACCTAAACTTTCCCTTTCAATACGGTTCACTCCGTATTGCGTCAGTTTGCTGACACTATGGGGGAAAATCATCCCATTACGCCAGGCATATACAACGGTTTAAAATGCCCTACTGGAGAGACGCCGAACAGGCCCGATTGCCAGTCTAAACACGGGTTCATGCTGAAGCCTGAGTAAAAGCACCATATGAACATAATGACACGCATTCAGGTGAATCCTTTAATGCACCGCAATGTCACAAATAGTAATATATAAGCCGGCGGGTTCCCAGAGCGCACCGCAGGTGTGTATGTGTAACAGAAGGTAAGACGGCGAGTTCACTAAACGTGCAGTAAAGTGTTATACAAAAGAGAGTATGACGGTGAGCTAACCGAACGCACTGTGACACATACATTAATACAACAGCAGGCATACAGGTGAAATCAATGAGTGCACAGTTATGCGTGGCGTGTGTGTTAGTTTCAGCAGACAGACCCTGCGCTTGTAGGGAAAGACCAGTTGGCCGCGTTGCAAATGTCAAAGATGGAAATCCCTGTAGACCAAGCCCAAGATGCAGCCATACTCCACGTAGAGTGCGCTCTGACACGAGTGGACATTGCTCATTCAGGGAGGAGTACGGCAGAAAGATAGCCTCGACGATCCATATAAATAGATGCTGGTTAGTAACCGGCATACCCATAGAGTGATCTGCGAAGCTCATAAACAGCTGGTCTGACATACAAAAAGCGGCAGAGCGGCTTGTGTAAATTCTTAGCGCTCTGACAGGGCAGGGAGGGTTCGCTGTCTGCCGGTGCGAGAGCGAGTAGAGAGAACACCTGAACCCTGAATGGCGTAGATAAAACTTTAGGAATGTAACCCGCTCTCCATTTACCATTTAAGGATTGCTTTGCTATCGTTAGGACTGAATTCGAGACAAGATGGGTCGATGGAGAAAGCGTGTAAATCGCCTACTTGTTTAACAGATGCTAAAGCAAGAAGGAGAACAGTTTTAAAAGAGAGGGCTCGTAAGTTCGTCTGTTCGAGCGGTTTGAAGGGAGAACACCGTAAAGCTTTCAGGACCGTGGATTGATCCCAGAGCAGAACCGTTTGAGGTCGTGGCGGGTTAAGCCGGCGGGCGCAGTTTTAGGAATTTAATGACGAGGTCATGTTTTCCAATTGTGAGACCAGCTATCGGAGTGTGTTTCGCTGCAATCGCCGCTGCATAGACTTTACGTTTTTAGAGGGCGCGCAACCGTCATCCAATAACTCCTGTAGAAAGGAGAGGATGTGTTCTATGTCACAGATCTCTGGGTCTAAGCTTTTGTGAGCATCCGTGAAGCCCTGAGTAAAACCCTCTTCTGCGGAACCGAACAGACCCGACGGTGACACAGGGGAGTCGATGAGAGCAACACAGTCTGCGTCCTTGATGTCTGGTTAACCCACAGGTGCCTCTTCAGGATGACTAGGCAAGCCATAGCTCTTCCTACGGCTTGGGTGGCAGTCTTGGTGGTGTGAAGTGCCAGGTCTGTAGCGAGCGCTGCGCAGCTCTTTGATGACGGCTGGATTGGTGCCCGACTCATCCATATCTAGGAGGAGCTTGGCTTGGTACACTTGCAGAATGCCATTGTGTGGAGAGCCAATGCTGCGTGACGGTCAGAGGAGTATGACTTAGCAGCCAGAGAGGAAGTCACACGGCAGGGCTTAGAAGGGTGGCTGGATTTAGCAAGCCAGCCGACTGCTGACGAAGGGCAGAGGTTAGCCGCAACTGATTCTTTGAGCGAGGGTCAGCTTGGAGTAGCCGTGATTGTCTGCACCGTCCACCACCGACAGGATCTGGGAGACAGGGCTTTGTGCTCGGGTGGAGTGTGGAGCACACCAAGACTTGTGAGCTCCTGGTGGACCTCCCAGGAAAAACGGTCCTTGTCGTTGACAAGTTGTATGACGGTCTCCCGGCTGGAGAAACCACTCATCCAGACGGCTGTGCTCTGGCTCTGACAGTGGCAACCATTAAAGACCAAGCTCTGCTGTAGCCTTGGTGAGAATCCGCACAAGCTCAGAGTCAGGCTGGGACATGTCTCACTGGGCTCTTCTGCAGCAGCGGCATCCTCATCCGAAGCCACCCAATCCTCCAGTTCCTCTGAGGATGACACATCGAGAGCGTCCTCAACGCCAAAGAAGACCATGTCACTGGCGCCGGCAGGGGGCGCTGGTCTTCCTGGACAAAAGTGACAGGCTGGCGGCGGGGAGACAGAGCACGAGGGGGATGAGCCAGCGTGTACTCGGTCTCGGGCTGCCTTTCTGGTAGGGGCATGCAGCACGGAGAGGGGAAGGAGCTCCGTCGAGGGCAGACTCAGCATGAGCAGGACCCAGGCAGGTGACGCACTTCAAATGACGGTCCTCCATGGGCAAAGGGACTCAGCACGAGCCACAATGCAGACGCAACATTTTACAACGCGCATAGGAAATGCTCTTTTAGAGGAAATTCGCTCTTTCTTTATCTGCCGGAAAGCAGGCAGAGGAAGATGCTAGGCGTGGAATCCGCTAGGCGTGGAATCCGCTACAGGGCTAAATTTGACGGCAAAGTAGAGCTTCTCTAGGAGCAGCGAGAGAATCGTGCTGAAGTAGAAATAAATTAGCGAAATGGCGTTCTAATCCACGCTTATATAGAGCGTAAGCCCTATTGCGGGTTCGAACACCATTGGTCTGTAATTTTTACAGACGTAAACAATAGGCTTCAATCACGGAGTGACGCAATGCGAAGTGAACCGTATTGAAAGGGAACTACAGGGAGGTAACATTATACTGGTCCTTATTTTATGTCTCTACTTATACTGATCAGACATGGTGAAAATTAAATGAAAAGACAACATATAATAGGAACATGGAGAGGAGGGATAATCACTTGGTAGGTAAGGGCATGGCTGTATGATGTAATGTAAATAGCATTCCACATCACATCATACAGCCACATTCACTGTAAATATCAGTAAACAACATTCACTGAGGGAAAAAATCCTAAATCACCTCAGGGTTGGAAAGTCCACCAGCAGCCATGAATCAGATTTGCTTTTCATATGACTCATACTACTTCAAAAGGTGTATAGAGCCTGCATCGGACGCACGTGAGTTGTAGCAGTTACGCCTCTTGGCATAACTTAACGTCCTGTCTATGTTTGTTTAATGGTCTAACTAGTGGCTGAAATCTGGAACAAATACCTCGTAAAAAAAATAACAAATGTTATGGCTTCCTAAAGGCGAGGGGAGACTGCAATCATGGATGACCCTTATGTGAGTTTTGGCAGACAATCTGGAGTAAAAATTGTCTACATTATTTAGGAAGAAAAACACGGCTCTGTGAACACTAAATTTCATAAATTCTCAGAAACATTGACATACTCACACACTCATAATGTACAATAAAAATATACACAAAAATACAAACATTTATATCTGTAAAAAATACACTGGTCTTGGAGTGGAAAGCCTTCATTTAACTTAATTTAAGATGAATGTAATATTTAATAAACTGTATAAATCATTGTGCGGGACAGATTGGACACCTTTGTGGGTCGTGTTTGGCCCATGGGCAGTATGTTTGACACCCCTGGTGTAGACACTTAAATTCTCTAGAAAGAGTTTCAAGATGTTTTGGCATGTCAAGACATCATACATGGATGTCTCGGTGATGTCATCACTGCTTGCACACGCAACCGAGCGCCAGAAAGAAGAGACATTTCTCGTGTTGTAGGCTAGTAGCGGTGTCTGTAATTCAAAATGCCAAGGAGTTGTTGAATGGTTAATTGTACCAACAGAGCCAGTGCTGGGTGCTGATGTTTAACATACCAGTTGCAGTGGCGGATCAGCTCTTTCTGCCTCTAGGATGCGCACGCACCCTGTAATGTTTGTAAACAGGAAACCCGTGTACAGGTCTAAGCTGGGTAAGACTTGATAGTCTCCATAAACTTTAAAACTCATTAATTTCATCAAATTGCAAATGTCTAAGTACATGTCTCAATATATTAGTACATCTTTGCAAATGATTAAGTACAGTTGCCTACATTTAGCATAATTTCCAAGTGAATAGATCTTGTTGATCTAAACTGATTGTTGATTCTCAGTCTAATGGTTGTTCGCTCCAAAACATGTCAGCGTCATTTCATTGTATAAGCCATCACATGCACAATAGTCTGTTCAATTGTCAAAATTAGTCATAGAACATAAAAACATAATACCATGAATACAATGTATGAATCCTTGAAACATTTGATACATTTATTACAGCAGTTGACATTCAGGTGAAACTAGAACTTGACTAACAAATGAGGAGTTTCACACATCTAAGATGACCAATCAAACAGTAGATTTAGTTACCTGACAGGCGCTGTCCATGAATGAATGTTACCTAACATGTATGTAAATAGCTTGAACATGCAGGACCAGTTCAATTTCTGAACATGGAGGCACCTGGCCAAGTTCCTGCTCGAGGAAGAGGAGGGGGAGTAGGAGGAGGGGGAAGAAGAAGAGGAGCAGTAAGAGTGCGTGGTGGTGGAATAGGGGGAAGAGGACAAGGAGCACTAAGACACCATGCTGACCATGCCTAGATGAAATTCGGACCACAATTGTTGACCATGTCATCAACCATGGCCTCACAATGGCGGAGGCAGGTCGCAGAGTGCAGCCTAATGTGCCTCGCTCTACAGTCTCCTCCATCATCCAAACCTTCCGCAGAGAAAACAAGTATGTAGTCAGTCAATGACCCCCTGTAGTACCTCTGCATAGGAACCACTGGAGTAGTGGCCAGTAGTATATTGAACTTGTGGAGAACATAAAACATTCCTATGTAATTGTCTGTAACTTTAGTGTATGACTCTTCTGTATGACTGATGTGATGTTTTCTTTTTTTACGCTATTGTACAGAATAATGGCATTGGAAGGAAACAAGACCCCTCACATCCTCGTGTTTGTGGATGAAGCTGGCTTCAACCTGGCCAAGCGCCGAAGACGTGGCCGTAATATTATTGGCCCTCGTGCCACGGTGGATGTCCCAGACCAGCGAGGGGGCAATATAACCATGTGTGCTGCCATATCTGAGAATGGTGTGTCCACTCACATCCCCAGTCTTGGCCCATACAATACACAGAAACTCGTCATCCTCTTAGACCGCCTTTATTTTGATTTGATCCCTGAAAATGAGAGAGGTCTCATAGGGCCTCACCTACCACAATATGTCATTGTATGGGACAATGTGAATTTCCACCCTGGCCCGCTCATCAGGGACTGGTTCACCACTCATCCAAGGATGGTCATGGTGTTCCTACCCCCTAAGGGGCCAGTCACACCAACAGCGCTGTAAACGCTTGCAAACGCAAGGTGCAGACGCACTGCCTTTAAAAAAAAAGAGCAGTGCGACGCGGCTTTTCATATTGCTAAGCAACCACCGAGTCAGCTGTCTTGTCAATCAAATATTGAAGCATGAGCGCTCTTTTGCTGTTAACTGTCATATTAGCAGAAACTTTAAAAAGACGGCACTTGCTCTGACCTTGTTTGAGGATGAGAGGTGCACAAACACGCAGGAGAGAGTGAGCGAGTGGAGTCCGGTTCTTCAAAGCAACTGTAAACTTCCCTCACCACAACGTAAGGCCCGCCTCTCCCCTCATTCGATTGGACAATGGAAACACTCGAATGACGTCGGGTGCTTCTCCGCTCTCAGCGCTCCTTCAAAAACGCGTGCGCGGCAGGCGGCAAAAAACCGCAAGGCGCTCGGCGCGCATAAACAGCGCGCGTTTAGAATATCATTCAAAAAAGGCGCCTGCAACTGCCATAAACGCTTTTGGTGTGACTCACTGGCCCCTAACCCTCCTTTCCTCAATCCTATTGAGGAGTTTTTCTCTGTTTGGAGGTGGAGAGTGTATGAGCATTGGGCTCAAGACCAGAAGTCCCTGCTCCAAGCAATGAACGCTGTGTGTGAGGATATTACAAGAGATCAGTGTAGGGGGTGGTTGCGAAATGCACGCTGTTTCTTCCCGCAATGCATCTCAAGAGAGAATATATGCTGTGATGTGGACGAGAATCTGTAACCAGATAGACAGCAGCTTGTGGATGACCAGGAGGGTGCGGATGGTGAGGACAGCGACCAGTGAAGAAATGTTAGCTCTGAAAACTGTGTTTAATGTTTATATTACAGTATATTATGCTGTATATAATTTCTTTTTACTCTGATGTATGGAAGTTACTTTATGTGTGTGAATGATAATGGTTACAATTTCCTTGGCAGTGTGAGTGCAATGTGTGGTGTCAAACCTCAGAGGCTACTCTCACCCTAAAATCCTATTTTCGTTTTTTCAGTTTTATACACAATTGTATTCTGTTAGCTAGACAAAAAACAGTCAGTAACCATTGTCAATAAATGACTGGGCTAAGACTGAAAGGTGGACATAAGGGATATTTCAATGGTCCTCTGCCAAAACATCTAAACATTTTGACTTGCAGTGCTTACACAATGCCAAAGGGACGAAGCATTTTGGGGGCACTGACTGCTTAAATGAGAAGGATATTTAGTTTTGACAGAAGAGTGAACTGTTTTGGGAGAGGTATGAGCTTTTGCAGGTGAACCATGGTGTTGTGCTGAACCATCCACGTTATTTTGACAAAAGCACCAAGAGTGTTGAGAACGTCTGGTCTGTTTTAAGAAATGAGCCAAAGCAATTGAGAAGGATCTTTGCCATTTTTGTGGCACTGACACTTTATATAGGAAAGGAATTTAGTTTTCAAGCATGAGTGTACCGTTTTGGGAAATAAATGAGCTTTTGCAAGTGAGCTATAGTATAGTGTTGAGCTGAACTGTAAGACTGTTTTGCCAAATGATCTTAGAGTTTTGAGAATGTAATTTCTGTTTCAAGAAATGAGCCAAACCAATGGAGAAAAACTATAACTACTCTGATAGACAGTATCAAGTATTTAAAAAAACAAAATGACCAAGATAAATTGGTATTTAAAAAAAATGCAAAGTAAATATATATTTGTAGCAATAGCCAGCAATACATTACATTGTACGGGTCAAAATTATACATTTTGAAATTACATTGTACAGATCCAAATAATACATTAGGAAATTAAGTAATGATCATGTTACAAAAAGATATTTCCTATCGTAAATATATAAAAAATTTATTTATCATTAAGTAATCCGTGCTGGGTAGATTACTTATGAATTGTAATCAGTTACTGATTACGAATTACATGACAAAATTTGTAGCCAGTAATATAATCTCTTAGATTGCACATCGTTGGTAACATAATCTGACTACTTTTGGATTACATTTAGATTACTTTTGACAAATCTTATTTGATTTCAAATACATAAAGAGAAAAAATATATATTCAATTATTTTTCAACAACAACAAAAACTTTAAGTGTAATGTAAGGACAGTTAATACTTCAAAATACTAACACTGATTTACTATTAGTGTTAACTGATAGTAACACATTGGATAAAACAAAAGCACACTTTATGAATTTAAAACATAATTACTTAAAATTAAGTAAATAAAATAAAAAATAGCAACACAGCAAACCATATTAAATTTCATGAAATTCACTGCAACAACCCTGCAAGGTCTAAAATTTCACCTCACAAATAAAACTGAAGTGTTTCTTTAAATGGCGAGTTTCTTTACAGGTGCAGTATGTAAATTTTAGCGGCATCTAGTGGTGAGGTTGTGAATTGCAACCAACGGCTCAGTCCACTGTTCACCCCTCACTTTTGAAACACATAGAGAAGCTACTGTAGCCACCACCAGACAAACAGGTCACTGTCAGAGACAACATAGTAAAAAAAGTTTGTCCGTTAAGGGCTTCTGTAGAAACATGGCGGCCCAAAATGGCGACTTCCTTGTAAGGGGCCCCTTTGTGTATGTAGATAAAAACATCTCATTCTAAGGTAATAAACACATAACGATTCATTATGAAAGGTCTTTATACACCCTTGATAATATAGTTTTTTGTATATTATTTCGCATTTCTGTCAAGAGATCCTTCTAAAAATTACACACTGCACCTTTAAAAATGAAGTGGTCTCTATACATCCAGACAGTGATCAAACACTGATTGCTGCTCCATTTTGCATTTTGTCTCATCGTTGCGATTCCACACCTCTCCCCCTCTCCCCCAGAAAAACTTGAACAATCACGAACGTATATAAGCGTTAGGTAAATTTATTATGAAAAAAAAGGAGATTTACTAAATACAGGGTATGCACGTAACATCACCTTCGGTGAACTGCGGTTACGCCCACTGAGTGGCAAAAAACAGAACAGCAGAATTTGTGTACAGTGTGAAATCAGCGAAAACACAGGGAAAACACGTCTTAATGGGAAAAGGCTGTTGTGCTATAGACTGTACTAACAGATTTAACAAGAATTCAGAGCAATTGTTTGACAGACTGTCAAAAACCACAGAAAGAAGAAGTAAATGGATCGTCTATGCCAACGTCCACTGACCACAGGTGGGTTGAAAAGTTGCTAGGGTCACTATAATGTACAACTCCGGCGTGGTCACGTGGAAAAGTGATGTCAATACAAACCCTCTATTGTGAACATCGAGGTTTTTTTTCTTTTTTTATTGCTATCTCTTACTTATTCCATATATTTTTGTATAAAACAGTAACATGAGGGTTAATTTTATTTTATTAATTTAATAGAATTTTTATATTTCTAAATGGCCACTTGTATAATTCATAATCAAAAATCCAGAAAAATCTCAAAACAATATCACAAAGCTTTTGTGAACTAATTATTTTGTCATATAAACAATGAAACAGGATATAAATTCTATAAAGGTTTTACCCCCTATCTGCGTCACAAGACTGGATCGCCCCCATCATAAGCTCTGAATTTGTGGGAAGTTATAAAAGGGGGTCATTCTCATTGTTAACATCAGCGTGGGCTAGATTTGGCCAGCTCTGATGTAGTTTGATATAGGGCGTTGCTTTCAGGGAATCTTTCCCTCTGAATCAGAACTAAACAGCCTGTAAAACGTTCATGATAACATTTCACAATCTCTTTGATGAATGATAGATTTGATTAGCTAGAGATTGGGTGGGTGGCCAAAAGATCAAAATAAGAGGGAGGGGTGAGGGTGCAGGTGATGATAAAAAAAATGATAAAAAAAAACTTACAGCAGCTTTAGCCTCTGCTAACTTGGCTTTCTTGAGCCGAGCCTTGCAAACATCCAGGTCAAGGCGTCGATTTTCAAGTAGCTTTCTCTCTCTCGAAAAATAAAACGTAACATGTAAAACACATTAGTATATAATATAAGTAGTTTGTACTATAATGCTCTAATCAGCTAATTTTGGTGAATTGATTTGGTGGAAATATGATGCGGTGCTGTGCTATTAAAATGTGCTGTATTAACATTAGAAAATTGAATTGAACTTAAGGTGTCCTTAAGCAGCGCACGTTTCCGTCAAGGGACAACCTTCCCATTTCTATTGTGAAGCCATTACGGAAGTGATTTAAACTGCAATTCGTTGACTGCCTCCAAAAGGGAGTAAATTCCCATAAAGTTCCCAGCTTTATTACAGCAGAAACAAATGCTCTTATATAGCATTTTTGTCTATATAGCTAATTTTGCCTTTCATGACAACTGTGACGGGGGTGAGCTTTTTTTGTAACTCATCCTTTCAAATTGTATTAAAGGGACAGTTCACCCAAAAATGAAAATTCTGTCATCATTTACTCACTCTCATGTTGTTACAAGTCTGTATAAATGTCTTGGTTCTGATGAATATTATTGACATATTCAGATATTTTTGACAAATGTGATACCCGCATAAAAGTGTCTAAATAGGATGGATTGTGACATTCCCAAAATTCCTAAAATTCACAGCCGGGGATGCGGGCAGATAATTAACTCCTGGTAGGCAGGTAGTAGCGCGAATAAAAATGTGTGCAATATTTGTATGTTTAAATTACCATTACAAGTGAAACAACAATATGACATTTGACCCATCACATCACCACCACTGCGACAGTGTTCAAGCTTTGTTGATTCTTCTAGTTGAAGCGAGCGTTGCAGGAGTTGCATAAAGTTGCACTTATTTGTTTCTGCATCTTGTTACTTCTGACTTTATTCATTTTACAAAGTCAAATTTTATTAAAGTCAAAGCAAGCAAGCATTTCTGTAAAAATAATAAAGCGCAGTGTCTATAAAATCATTTATTTCAGTATTTTTCTTGTTATAAATAAATGTATAAGGAATTGTATATAAAGTTTAGTTTTTATCTTTACAGTAGCAATCACAAATTATATGTCATTTGTCGTTTTTTATCATAAAAACATTGACGTGCTAAATGTCAAAATTAAATAATATCGCTGAACTTAACCAGGACTTCCCACATTTGTTATTTTTTAGGTTTAGTTGTCAAAAATGCTTTTTTGTTAATTCTTTGTGTGATGTTCTGAACATTGTGGCTTTAAAATGTTATGTTTATACTGCCTTTCATTTAAAAAAAAAAGATAAAAATGCATCATCTGTTTTGTCTTCGTTCATCACTTGAAAGGCAGTTTCGGTCACTTTATCAGGTTTTGTGTGCTGCTTGTGAAAGAAAATAAAAGTTAACCATTTGTTGACTACCTGGCCTGGGGGCGCATTTATAAAACTATGCGCAGGATCCTTACTAAAAGTCTACGTACGCAAAAAATATTTAGATTTATGAAATAATGCACACCAGCAAGCAATGTTCCTTTGATAAATCACAGATCACCTGAAAGTATGCGTTCGTGAATCTGCCTCATATCCCGCCCTGCACGCGCCTTTTTTTAACCATAAATAGTCAATGCAAATTACCTCCTGAATGCTAATCCTCATATTAATGAGACTGGCATCCAATTGTTTGTTTGTGAATGCGCCCAGCCAATTAACACAAGCCACTGTCGTAATCCTCCAGCATTGCAATCACGCAGCATTATACACGGGAGTTACTGCAGCATTTATATATTTTTACAGCAATTATATGCCTTGCCATAATCAGCATGAATCAGAGGTATCACTAAAATAAAATAAATAAGTGTTTTCGTCTCCTTTAGTGCACGCGTCTGATATATGCGGACTGTTCTCCAGCAGCACAAGCGTTCTGCTCAGCCCTACAAACATGTAAAAAATGAATAATTTTAAAAAATATAGTAATTTCCTTTTACCTAACAGACTTGCATTAACTTGTACACGTGTGTCGTGTGAGTAAATATTTATTTTAATGTAATAAGCGAACACATGTTTCTTCATGCCGGTTTTGTTATGAACACACTGTAAAAAGATTCCGCAGAAACCACAGCACCACTGGCAGCTGGATGCCAGCAACCCACCGCAAACCTAACTTTATGCTACTTACCGGCAACAGCCTGTTCAAAGTTAAATGAACATCAAACATGAACAAGTCTTTATCTTTACAGAATAAAAATATAAAACAACAGCCTCAAGCAAAGCATTCTGGGAACCAAAAATCCTCATCAACCTTTTTCAGTTTTTTTCCTTCAGATTTTGTTTCCCAGAATGCTTTGCTTGAGGCTGTTATTTTAGTTTTGTTCTGTAAAGATAAAGACTTGCTGGTGTTTGGTTTTCATTTAACTTTGAACAAACTGTTGCAGGTAATTAACATAAATTTAAATCTACAGTAAGTTACTGGCAACCAGCTGCCAGTAATACTGTAATTTCTACGGAATCTTTTTACAGCATCATAATTAGGACTATTAACATAGAGTGAAACGATTGTCCGGGAGCTTGATGGCTGTATTTCTACACTTAAATATTTGGTTATTTACACTGTGTTCTGCAGTTATCTAATGGATCTGTATTTAAAGCATCTGCCGAGCCATCTCGTGCTTCCATAGTGGACAATGTGACCATGAGACAACACTGATTAAATATTTTAAATGATTATTGATTTAAGATTGAATTTTACAAGATGTATATGAAACAATTAACACTCAGTACAAGTGCAAATAACACTGCTGGATTTCATCGTCATAATTACGTGGATGTAACGTATGATGAAGAGTGAAAATAAATGTGTGTGTGTGTGTGTGTTATCAATACTTAAAATCATTCTTGCCATATTTACTTTCTTCAATCTAATTTCAGTTTACTTTCTCTCCATCTGTGTCACCAATTCCCATTAACTCTTTCCCCGCCAGTGTTTTTTTAAAGTTGCCAGCCAGCACCAGCATTTTTCATGAGTTTCATAAAAGTTTAAGGCCTTCCAAAAAATGTTATTTTTTAAAAATTTAAAAAAACAATATAACAAATCAAACAACACCCCCTGCTTTTAAAAAAAAAAAAAAAAAAAAAAAACGTTTCATCCTACCTTTATTAGTTCTCTACACTGTAAAAAATTTGCTGTAATTTTGCAGCTGGTTGCCAGTAACTTACTGTAGAAGATAAAGACTGAAAATGTTTAATGTTCATTTAACTTTGAACAAATTGTTGCCAGTAAATAACATAAATGTAAAATCTACAGTAAGTTACTGGCAGCTAGTTGCCAGTAATACCCAGTAATACTGTAATTTCTACAGAAATATTTTACAGTGTACCTCTCAAATATGGGTAGGTTTCTTCAAAAACACCCAATTTTGAGCAAAAAGCTGAGATAATTCAATTTTTGTGAAGGACTTTTGATAGAGATCAGATGCAGAGCGATCTTTAAAACATACACAGAGTTATTTCTCTTTCACGTGAAGCGCTACTTCCAGGTTGTATAAGTTGCAGAAGTGTGCCACCTAGGGTTGTAACGTTATGAGATTTCCACGGTATGATAATTGTCTCAGAAACTATCATGGTTTTGCGGTTTGCCGGTATTAAACACTTAATAATAATAATATCATTAGCTACAATGACCCTTAAATTAATAAAAAACAGATAGGGGGTTTTGGGTTGAACATATGGTTTATTATATCAAACTTTTTTAGAAAAAATACACTTTCGAAAAAGGTAAACATTGATTCTTAATTTATTACAATTTTTTTATTTTATTCTTTTAAATAAAATGAAAAATACCTAATTAAATTCTCTCAGAGCTGCTCTGGATATATTCATTTGTTCACATCGTCATATAGTGAGTGAAATTAATGTATAGTTTTATTATATGGCCTAAGTATAATCAACTTAAATTGATCTGTAATATAAATCACTTAAATGGGCTTTAGTGCCTCTTTTTGCAGCCACTCTTCATCCACATTTCTTGCAAACTGGATATCCATCTTCAAGGACAACCCCGCATGTGTTTTTAATATACCCAAAGTATTCCCATACTGTAGATTTTAACTTTTTTTCTGGTGGGGGATAGAGGATAGAATTTGTAGTCTCTGACATTTTCTCTGCCGTTACATAAACGAGTGGAGTCTAGCAGTCACGCCGAATGAAGTTGCATGTGCGCAGTAGCGCAGGTGAGTTTTTTTTTCTTCCAATAGGGGGGCGGGACAGTGCAAACTAAATAAGAAAAAAACTGGCTGACTTTAAAAATAGAGAATAATAATTTTCCACTCATCGTGGGAAAGACTATTTTTAATGACATTTTTGAGGGGTAATATTCTCCCAATGTCTTTGTAATGTATTTATCAACTTAACGTCTGGGCTTTGGCATTCATTACCAACATAAATAAGAGGCATTTAGGTTTATTTTTTCTTTAATCACTTGATAATTATTGTCAGTGGCATCAATAGGTCCTTTATAAATTTCTGTATTCCACAATTGGTACACAAATTTGTGGTGGCTTTTAAGTCCTATTTAAATTTCTATTTAAGTATGAAAACGTCAGCGATCCTCGGCTCTGCTCCGTCATTCAGCCAATTTTTCACTTTTTTTCTCGATCCAGCCATGGATCAAAGCGAACATCAAAGTACAAGGTGTTTAGTAAGATTAATACCTATTTTATATTTACTATTTTTATATTTATATTTATATTTATATTTATATTTATATTTATATTTATATTTATATTTATATTTATATTTATATTTATATTTATATTTATATTTATTTTTTTTATCACATCTTTATTGGGGCTTGAACTACACAATATTAAAAACCTAGTGGTTCAAAATAGGCATTGTAAACATTAATGACCCTTTTCAAGAAAACAAGAAAATACTTTTGTAACATTTTCATATCTTTCAGAAAAATGTAGCCTTCCAAAAATTCACTTCTTTCGATATCTTCAGGCCCGCAAATTTATAAGAAATAGATTCTTAAACAAGTTCTGAAAATAAAAGTCTTCAAAGGTGCGGTTTCCAATATTTACAAAACTATTTTTTCATTTACTGTATTGTCAGATACTTCGCCCCTCTCTAAAATAAGGCAGAGTTGGGAGTCAGATCTCAACTTTGTTTTTACAGACGAGGAATGGTCAAAGGCACTTCGTCGTGTACATACTTCCTCAATTTGCTCTCGTCATTCACGAATACAATTTAAATTACGTCACAGAATTTACTGGACCAAAGCGAAATTTCCAAAATATATCCAAATAATGCTTCTACATGTGACAAATGTCAACAAGCTCTGGCAACTCTTGATCATACTTTTTGGCTGTTCCCAGCGTTGATTTCTTTCTGGACATCAATTTTTGATGTTTTTATTTTAGATACTGAACCAAGTCCCTTAGTAGCACTATTTAGTCTTAATCCCACAAATGTATCCTTGACATCTTTACAGTCGAATGCTCTTGCTTTTTTGTTTAATTATTGCTAAGAGAGTTATACTAACAAACTGGAAAAATCCCTCCCCACCTAATTATTATCATTGGATGCATGACTTGTTGCAGTTTATTCAAATAAAAAAATTAGATTTACAATGCTTGGAAGAACAAAACAATTTAACACAATTTGGCAAACTTTCTTGTTGTAACTTATAAACATAACAACCTTATTCACAGTTTTAATTAATAAGTAACCCATTCTTGTCCACCCTGTTATTCCTGATTAGGAAAGACAAAGCGCAAAAAGGGAAAAAAATTATTAGTTATTTTTCCCCAAGTGACAATAATTGTTTATAGGTGCTCCCTCCCTTTTCCCCCTTTTTACAAGTATGATGTTTTTACTTTCAATTCACTAAAATCAATAAAGTTTTTATACAGTGTTTATATGACTGAAAGTAATTTGATTCAACCTTATTTTGATTTTATTTATTTGTTTGTTCACGTTTGTTAGAAAACGTGAATAAAAAACATTTAACCATACACTGTAAAAAATTTCTGTAGAAATGACAGTATTACTGGGTATTACTGGCAACAAGCTGCCAGTAACTTACTGTAGATTTTACATTTATGTTATTTACTGGCAACAGTTTGTTTTAAAGTTAAATGAAAATGAACATATTCAGTCTTCTATCTTCTACAGTAATTTACTGGCAACCAGCTGCATAATTACAGCAATTTTTACAGTGATTAAAAACCTAGAAGTTTTGTGCAAGTCATGGCAACAAAAGCTTTACATTATGACCAAAAACATTGAAAATAATGATCTCTATAAAGGGAAGACTCAGTGTTATCTTAGTAATGCATTTCTTATCACTTGCCTCATAAATTGTGGTCAGTTTAAATAATTTGAAGCTTTTTTTCTGAATAAAGCAGATGTTTTGAGTAAAATTGTTAAATGAATAGTCAACTAAGTGACTAATAAAGAAAACAACTTGCCCCACCTATAATAATGTATCCTGCACTAGTGTTGGGCAATATGCCCCATTTTGAGATCGTCCTATCTCAGCCTGTGAGATTGGCGATACACGTTAGTATCGAGGGTGGGGGGGCAGAAGTTTACTCATTTATTTATTTGTTCATATTTGACTCATCTATGACAAGTCAATTGATTGGTGGATAGAAAAAAAGAAGCAAGGACAACACTTTGTCATGACCGCAACCTTCTTAAAACATGATGCCATTCATCCGAGCACATTATTAAATCCAGGCGCTCTAAAATTTCCTCTTGACTTCATCATTCCTTTGCATTATTACTTTTGCTTTTTTGTGCACTGGTCAGCTATGCCAAACAGACAGTCAGAATTAGTCAGAACATCTAAAAACAAAAACAAAAAACATTTGTAACTCACCGAAATGGTTTTCCAGTCTCCCTCTAGGAAATTCCTCAGTGGTGTGAGGAAGTTAATGGCTGATGTCTGAAGAAGTTCTCTCTCTGCTCCACCCAATCTTTTCTGATATTCTCCAACAGTGATCAAAGTGCTACCTGAAATCACAAGCAAAGAATTCTCAAATATAAGAAACTATTTATTTTGGTTTTCTGCAAATTCAATGTACGTTTGCCAGAAACATCTACTATTTAGTCTCAAGAAGTTGTGCCAGTGCAAAGAGGAGTGGACTAGATATTAAGACATTAAGGTCTTTATTAAAGGGCACGTTCTTTTTGATCCCGTTTTTTAAACCCAAGTAAGCATAAATAATACCTGCAAAATGATAAAGCTCAAAGTGCACTGTCAGGCGATATATTTTCTGTAACAGAATTCCCGTTTCAAAGCCTACAGCGAACGGCCGGTTTGGACTACAGCCCTCTACTTCCTGCATAAATGAGTCAGTAGAACAGTTTTTTTACTAAACTCCGCCCACAGGAATACGTCAGTCGCCAGCTAAGCTAACGGCAAGCTAAGCTGCTATCGAATCATAGACACTCTAGATGTTGCCTTGGCTACGGCAGTTCATTAGACCGAATGCGTCAACCAGAGCCACAATCTTGAAACAGGGGAGCCCCGCATCAGTGTCATTGTAGGCAATGGTGTAACGGAAATAAAATCACCATAAATCGACATGAATGTGATTTTCTTGGTTTTCTTTTGGTTCGTTTCAACAGTCAGACATGTATTTAGCATTGAGTCCAGAAAAATATTAAAGTTTTGATATTATGAAAATCTACTTTTTCTAATGCATAGTGCTAGAAGGCCTAACATCCATATGCAGCACAAAAGTCCGGCATCGTCCATGAATTCGGAGTACAGGCGGAGATAGCAGCTTTACTTAGCTACTTCCTATGACAAAACCCCTGTTCTAAGATGGTGGCGGTTTTGACGCATGCTCAGAACCCCAAGGCGACATCTAGTGTTTAGATCTATATGCTATCGAATCACAACACACTAAACAAACTACACAATCAGAACTTATGTATTTCTGAAGGAGGGACTTCATAGAACAAGGAAGACATCATCAGCCCGTGTTTAGGACAGTGAAAACAGCGCTATACACAAGTAAATTGTGCGAAAAAATACTGCTTTTTTTACACGTGAAACATATTGTAAACACAATTAAAGCTTCAAAAACACAGAAAGAACGGGAGCTTTAAGAAAGAGGGGAAGCAAATACTTTTGCCCATTGTTATAAAATATTGCTGTTGCTGAATTTCTAAGTAAATTTGATTTTAAAACGGCAACAAAACTGGCATACTTGTGACATGGACTTTTTGTATTGCTGCAAAATACACTCCAAATACCTTACCCTTACTAGATTTATTAATTATTGCACCAAGCACTTTACAGGAAAAGCACTTTAATGGGCTATTCAGGGGAGTTATGTTATATTAGGTTAAAAGTAATGGATGATTTAAGGGATGTAAATTGATAAGGTAAATGGGTGAACAACTTAAAACCATATGTCTGTCTGTTTTTGTTCTATCAACATTTTGTTGTTATTCTATAACAATGACAAATAAACTGAACTGAAAAACCCCAAGCACATGGAAGAAAACAAGCAACTTCTGTTAAAACAGATGAAAAAATAGTCAGGATGGCAAAGATTCAGCCTTTCATCACCTCGAGAAAGATCAAAGATGATCTAAAATAATCTGTAAGTACTGTAACAGTCAGAAGACATCTGATTGAAGCTAAGCTGTTTGGAAGAAGCCACTGTAAGTCACACACTGTAAAGACAGTTAAGCATGGTGGTGCAAAAGTAATTTTTTTGGAAGTTTTTCATACTACCGTGTTGGGCCTATTTATCGTATACAAGGGAACATGGATCAGCAACATGGGAACATGGCAAAATCTTGGTTCCAGACAAAAAGGATTGCGGTTATGGAGTGCCCAGCTCAATCCCCTGATCTCTACCCCATTGAGAACTTGTGGGGTGACATTACAAATGCAGTTTCTGAAGCAAAACCTAAAAATTGACAAGAACTGTGCATCCTGGGCTGAAATACCTGTTTCTAGGTGCCAGAAGTCAGTTGACTTGATTTGACACAGATGTGACACAGATGAAGAAAACATGAATGATGACAGGTCCGTCAGAGATGCAGCTCGACGAAAACATTAACTATGCATAGTGGGTAGGGGTGTAACGGGACGTGTATTCGTACCGAACCTTTTTCGGTTCAGGGCTTTCTGGATGGTGCACATGTGCACCGATTGGCCGAATGCAATCTTTTGTGTGCGGAACATAGGTGGATCATAATATGTTGTGTGCATTTTCACACAAACATTTTAAGTGGCGGAAGTCTCCGCGTTCAGCACAAGTTTTCTGTCAAACATACAGTGATGCCACAGTTACTTTGAAAAAGTAATCTGATTACTGATTACTGCTTTAAAAAGTAACTAAGTTACTTTACAGATTACTTGATTTTAAAAGTAACTAAGTTAGATTACAAGTTACTTTGTTAGTTATATTCCAGTAGCCGTCAACACCCCCACTGCCTCAACATAAAAAATGACAACCGGTTTTGCCAACACTCACTTTATTGGAAGTGCATTTTTAACAGTAACGTCAACAATGTATCTTCTGACATTTTAAGTTGAACTGTTGTGTTTTAAAAAACTAAAAAATCTTTCTTGACTTTACTTAACATAAATAGGGGAGAGCAGGGGCCATTTTCAGAAAATCTTAAAAGCGAATGTTTTAGACAGAGATATATTTTTGCTGTGGTGAATAACTCACAAGTGTGGTCTATCAATACCAGCTGGAATTTTGAACAAATGTAAAACGACTTCTGTATAATTTCACTTTAAACAAAAGTAGTGAATTGTTACTTTTGACCTTGACAGCAGGGACGAAAGTAACACACAGGTGGGTCAAAAGTAACACAACAAAACATGATAGATTTTTGTGTAGCACTTGTTTTTATTAAATATATCTCACTATGACCTCTTTAATATGTAACTGCAAACTTATTTTGTCATTTATCTTTGTAAAAAAATAATTACATTACATTTTTATTTTAAATTTCAGTTTTATCAAATGTTTCAACAGCAACCAACAGTACAAACTTAAATTGCTGAGACAAAAAAATGTCAATAGTGTGAACACTATGAAAATGAAATAAAATCAAATTAGAATAATATAATTTTTTTTAACATATTATACACAGTATTAGCGGCGGGACAAAACTAACACTTTTGACCCGACAGGATCTACTCCAAAATACTTTTATTTAGAAAAACTGAGAAGTCTTCAGGATGTTATATACTAAATACCTTGTAGATTTATCAGTATTGTAACACATGAAACGAGAAAAACAATGCGTCATAAGAAAAAAAAAAACGCTTTTGGAATTTACTTATCATGGTTGAAAAAACAGTTCTGGATCTACACGTGGAAATCGGTGAGTAAATAACGCGATATTTGTCAACTCTTGCCGAGGTTATGTGCTAATATCTGTCATAGTGAGATGCAGATGTTATCAGGGCTCGGAGAAAATCGCTTTGTTACTTTCGTTCTTCAACTCTCTCACACTTACTGGTTTTGCACAGAAGTCCAGCTTTTGTTGTTTGGGTAGTGGATGACCTCCTGCTCACTGCTTCGCACCACCGGGTGGGACTTGCTCTTAGTTTGACTGTCTGTGCCGTGCCGCGGGTCCAAATGTGTTTTTTTATTTGACGTAGTGTTTTTGTAGCTGCATCTCTCTTCTCTCTCCAATGTCCGTTGTTTACGTTTGTGTCGCTTACACGTGACCTGAAATGTCCTCATGCTGAAAACGTGACTTGTCGCACACCTGACTTCACTTCCCGAGACGCAAGAAGAAATATACAAGAAAATATATATTTTACTAAGGAAATTTTCAAAAATAGTAACGCACAGTGACTTGGACTAAGTAACTTTAATCTGATTACTGGTTTGGAAATATTAACGCGTTAGATTACTCGTTACTAAAAAAAGTGGTCAGATTAGAGCAACGCGTTACTAAGTACATTATTCGTTTATTGTCATGTGATGTGTTTATAAGTATGTGGGAGACATTGCAAGTAACGTTAGCTTGCTGTTATCATGTGTGCATTACTCACAGTGTAGCCTCAGACCTTCACATCTTTCATCAGGTAGATTAACATTATTCATATCTAGAAATATTTGTTCATGCCACCACCTGTTTACATAATGCACGAGGGCAAATAATTGGGTGATTCTCGCGAAATTAGACTTATGAGGTGTCACGAAACATTTTGATAATAAAAGTAAATGCTATCAAAATAAGAAGCATACAGTTACAAACATCTCTTCATGTACAAATTTGCACATGATTTTAAATGACATCATACAAACCAATTTTGTTATTTTTTTCCACATTTAAGGGAACATTTTTCATTACCGCAACGTGTCCATGACTGGATTTGGGTTCTTTGACATGGAAAATGTATAATAAAAAAATCTAAAAAATAAAAAGGCTTTAAGTGTAAAATACCAAACTTGTCCTTTAACTCTTAAAATTTAAGTATCAATACTATCTTTACTATTGCATGATATATGATAATAATCTGTACAATTTTGTGATCTGAGCACAGTGTCACATCTCGTTAGCTAGTGTATGTATCTATGAACACTGATCTCTCACCAAGACATCTGTCCTTTTCTCCTCACATTGAACCTCAATTTGTCCCCCCTGACTGTTCTGTTTAAAGGTGAGAAAACCCTATGAAGAGTTTGGTTCCAAAACGCAATAAATCAATTTTGACAAATTTCGGTAAAAACGTGTTTTCTATACCAAGACAAAAAAAGAAGTGACAAGATGAAAACCACTATTTTCTGTTATAAACTTTTACATCGCATCTTTAGGTTACAAAAACATAAAAAAATTCAAATCCATAACTTGATTTTCAAAGATTTATTATAAAAACTTATTATTTTTTCCACAAAATGCGATAAATCCATGACAAGTTTTTTTTCCCAAAATACTATAAATCTATTGTATCAATGGATAAATGTGCATTCATCTTTGCCATTTTATATTCATTTAGTTGACTAGTTGTACACACAGATTAAAAAAATAAACATTAATGGCATTAATCAAAACACTTACTTTGTCATATTAAGAACACTGTCATTGCTGCGGTTATACTTGACGTCGTCGCTTAACATTTTTCACAGCGATCAGCTGTAAAATGTTTTGGTCCTGCTCGATTTTCGTTGAGTTTTAGTAAAATGGAAAGTTTTTCATAAGATCCCCTGGGGTCAATGTGTTAGAATCACATAAACTTCACAGATGCTGTCGGGTGAACAAGCACCCGTTTCCCGAGTGCCTCTCGCGTAAATTATTAGATGTTGATGGCTTACATTTCTTTTCCGTCACAGAAAACCATCACAGATTTATCAATGCCATTAAAGTATTATTTTGCTTTTGTTTGTTTGTTGATCACGAAGTACAAAGTAGATGAGGAAAACTAGGATTCCGTGTACTTAACGCGCCGCCATAGTTGTTTACATTGCGTGGAATTGTGCGCTGTAATTTGTGGAGCGTATTTATTGAATTCTGCAGAAAAGGAGGAGTGGCGTTTATCTCGTTTTGGGAAAAAAGATGACAAAATAACACGGCGGATATTGGATTTTGCATAAAATTAAGAATTTACCTTTTAAATACTGACCTGATATAATACTGATTTTGGAAGTAACTCAATTTTTTCAAAAATGGCGTTTATCGCGTTTTGGAACCAAACTCTTCCTATGTAAGTGTCTGTAATGATTGTATGTTTTGTTTTGGGGGAAAAAATAAAATAAAAATAAAGTACAATAAAAAGAGAAGAAAAATGTCTATCATGGTTGGAGAACAACATTTGGACAATAAATCAGGATAAATCTGATAACTACGAATACCCAAATGCTTCCTGGCAGTAACTCAGATAAGTGGGGTAATGATGCAGCCCAAATCATCACAGTTCCACCCCCATGTTTGACAGCTGGAACCAGCCAGTCTGAACAGCCAAGGGGTTCTACGTAAACAAACATTCCATGCGGTCGAAAAAAACTATGAATTATGGCTTTGATAATTATATTACCATCCAAGATTTCATCTATGTAGGTTGTATGATCATGATCTCTTCTTAAGTTTAGCAATGGTGTCTGCAACTTAAGGTTTAGCAATCGCAAATTGCCCATGTCGGCTCTCGCCAGGCTGTTTTCTAGGAAACAAGACTCTATTGAAACAAGGATGTTGATAAATAAATCAATTCCAAAACGACCTTTAGGCTAACCATTGAGGTGGGGCAATTGCACCATCTAGTGACAGACAGCTTTCAGCAAGATACAGTATTAATGTAGCTAGGAGACTTTCATGTTAATGTTGGATGAGCTCTACACCATACAAAAAAGATAACCTAATACAACATTTCCTGCTAAAAACTGCATCTGTTATTAGAAAGTAAATATGTTGTGATCATGTTTGAGTGATTTCAAGTAAAATGATAGGATTGTGTGTTATTTGGGTGATTGTACAAACCATATGGAGTTCCTGGCCCAAAGTCCTTTGCAGCATCTTGCATATACTGTCCCAGTAGCTCAGCATTGGTGGTTCTGGTTGGAAGCTTTTTGTCCAATTTCTCATAGAAAAACTCTTCAATACGGGCACCTAAACAAAGATTCACATCAGTAAGAAAAGGGTTTACTTAAGCTTCTAATAAATAAAAGCGTATGTCCATCATCTTTTTAAAGAACATATTTGGAATTTTTTTAGTCCTTGCGTTTCCCAGCTTTTTAACAATAGAGAACAGGGATCACAGAACAACTTTTGACCTTAAACCCCCAAAAAGTGCATCCATCCATCACAAAAGTAATATATACAGCTCCAAGGCCTTCTGCATGTAATCGATGCGATTTTGCAAGAAAAATATCCATACTTGAAACTATATAAACTGTAATAACTAGAATCCCGCAACGACACAATCTTGGACTCATCATGGCACATCACGAGAGAATTTTAGTGTAGTCAGTAGGGATACAGTGATTAACCAGTTTCACTATTAACAGCCCTTTAAAATGTCACGGTCGCGGGTTGAGTAATCATAAAGGCTCCGTTACACCGTGTGTTTCTGTCTCACGCACACACAAACTACAAACAACCAAAAGACGTGGGCGTCATGATGCAGACTGGGTTGCAAACTGTATTATGACAAAGCATAAGAATATGCGCACATGACGCATATCTTGGCTGTTTGTGGATCTGGTTTTGTGTGTGTGTGTGCGTGCCTGCATAGGTGCGTGAAACAGAGGCACACTCCAAATGGTCCGTTGAGCATTAAAAATGTCCTGCTCACGACTCTCCCACGGATAAAGCCCGGGCGTGGTGCTGGTGGTCTGACTGACTGCAATGTAAAGAATTTAAAGGGCCCATGACATGAAAATGAGACTTTTTTCATGTTTAAGTGCTATAATTGGGTCCCCAGTGCTTCTATCAACCCAGAAAATGTGAAAAAGATCAACCCCGTAACTTAGTTTTGGTAAACCATTCTCTACAAGCACATACAAAAATAGGTAGTTGAAATTTGTCCCTCTTTATGATGTCATAAAGAGCTCTTATTAGAATAATACGCCCCTTAATATGCACTATCCAATCACACCACTGCCATTTAGTGCAGAGAAAAAGAGAGACAAAAAAATTATTCACAGCACAATTGAGTTTCAACTGCAATAAACCACCATTATTATGATCAGTGTTTGCAGGTCATTTGCATTTTAAAGGACACACCAAAACGCCACAATTTTTGCACACACCAACAAAGTGTCAATTTTAACATGTTATAATAAATTACCTATATGGTATTTTGAGCTAAAATTTCACATATGTGCTCAGGGGACACTAAAGATTTATTTGACATCTTTAAAAATTCTTGTGCCATGGCCCCTTTAATAATTGTTCAAAAGTGTGTTCATGTGATTTTATACATTAATGTTAGAAAATTAATGAATCCATAATAATCGTACAATCGCAATTATTCATCAGACTATAATCATACCAACAAAATCTATAATCATTGCAGTGAGGGTTCATTGTCATAGGTACGTTGCGCAATGACTGTTATGAATCTCTTGAGTCCAATATGGAGTTGTTACCGGAAGCTAGTTATTATAGTTTATATAAATTTTACTTTTTTTACAAACTCGCATTGATTATCTGCAGAAGAACGTCGTTAACCCATTGAAGCCGTGTGGAATTCTTCTTTGAAAGATTAATGCACTTTTTGGGGGTTTAAAGTCAAAAGTTGTTCCCTGATCCTTGTAAAAAGCTTGGAAGAGCAAGGACATTTACTTAACCAGTTTAATCCCCAATTTTTTCTTGGAATTTGAATACATGCAATTTACTCCTTAGACCTCCCTAACACACAAACTGTATGCCTTCTTTGATTTTATGTTGGTTAAGTTAGTGAAATATTAGGTTTTATACTCTGTCACAATAGTGACCGGTGAGAAACATCATAGTCGGACTTCACTGAAATTCAATTAGACATATTTACATTAGAAACAGTGTGTTGTACCGGTCACAATTGTGACCATTAAAAAAATCCTCAAAATATATCTGTAGTAGACCCCACCTACAAATTTGATAGTTCTACATGTTAATTAAGATGTTTTACTTCTTTTTGTAGTAGTCTGAGGTAGACATCATCTTCTAGATGTGCAAGCAGGAAGTAAACTGATCTGGTCATGTGACCTTTCACCCTAGTCACATGACATTGATACATTTTAGTCAAGACAATCTATTTTTTTCATTTAAAAGTTAAATTTCTTGCCCAGAGCCAACATCAACACTTTTAGAGCTTTCAGAAATAAGAAAAAAGACACGGTCACAAATGTGACCGGTGGAATTAAACGGGTTGTTAAATAACTCCAAATGTGTTTGTTTGAAAGATGATGGACATGTGTATCTTGGATTGCTTGAGGGTAAGTAATTCATGGGGCAATTTTGATATTTTGATGGAGTATCGCTTTAATGTTTACTAGATGTTGAACCGGAACCAACAGTAAACTGACAGAAAAAAAAAGTATTGAGTCTTGGTTTTTTGTGTCTGTCGATAGTGTAATTTTAGGACTGTTAGTCTTACAGAAACATATATTATACCCCAAATCACAGTGCAATTTTAAAGTTTGAAAGCTTGAAATAAACTACACTATAATAACGTAAACAGACTCGAAACACCAAGTATTTAGTATGAGATGAAAATTTTGAGAAATAAGGGAGAAGTGGGAAACAAAAGCCATCAATCAAAATTGAGAAACATAAAAGATTACTCAATAACATTTTATGGAGTAATAAAACTTGATTATTAATTTAAAATTTTATTTAATTAAAAAATTTTAATAATAAAAAAGTCAAAGGAGAAAGATTCATTAACCTTCCTTTGTTCAGGGTTCCCACACCTTAGTTAACTTCAAAGACTTTCCAGGTCCCATACCCTCAAATTCAAGGACTAAATGTGGGGACACATTAAGTGAGAGCAAGGTTACATCATGTTATCTTTTAAGATACAATGTTAAAGTTCCCTTTCGAGGGAACTCGTGCTGTGTCACTGCGGTGTCAAACACAACTATGCAAAAAAGCATTTTGGTATGAATCACGTGTGCTTAAAACGTCTAGAATTTTTATGATATTATCCTACACTACACAGGGAATAATACGGATTTTTTTTTTTCCAAAAAACTTCTTGCATACAATAGATACAGGTCATTGAAAGTGCTTGAATCTATGTATGTATATTTTCAAAAACTTCCCATGGCCTTGAATTTTTTTCCTCCAGATTCACAAACTTTCAATGATCTCAAGGACCTGTGGGAACCCTGTCCTTTGCTTTTAGAAATCTATTCATCAGATATTTAAGAACCTGCTTTGTATTAAATGCAGAGAACATTACTGAATACAGTTTAAAATGGACACAGTCATTTTCTTTGAAGAAAAATGCAATATGGCTTCACAGCACAAAACAATAACCTTTGATGAATGTATCAAAAATTATTTAAAAAAAACATGTGGGTGAAAACCCTTTCATTATATCCTTTGTGTGATAGATAAAAATTTTGGGGTAGTATGACATTCAACCTGCACCAACAAGTTCTTATATGTCATCTGATCATTTTTATCAGATGCCAACATAACAGTCAAACAAGTAAGCTTTTAATTTTAAATTAAAGTTACAAAAATCATTTGCCCACATTTGTCCATTTGGCCTTTTGCAAACCAATACTACTATCACAAAAGGATAATGAACCAGTAATTTGGTTGGTGACCCACAATACAGGCCGCCGGGAGTAGAGAGACTTACCAGTTTGGTCAACTGGAGCAAGGAGAGAGTTAGAGGGAACAGGTTAGTGTTCTTACTAGCATACATCAACTAGGCCTCTCGCATTTAAATAAAAAAGCTTGAAAGTACATGAAAGGTACATCAAAGACCATCATTTCATCAAAGATCGTTCTTTAATCTCAAATACCAAAAAGATGTGAAGCTGTGGTCTTATCAATGATTAAGGAAATACACTCAAATAAATATTAATATACGTTTCATGTTTCCT
The DNA here is from genome assembly GCF_027580225.2 of Misgurnus anguillicaudatus. Taxonomy (NCBI): domain Eukaryota; kingdom Metazoa; phylum Chordata; class Actinopteri; order Cypriniformes; family Cobitidae; genus Misgurnus; species Misgurnus anguillicaudatus. The sequence goes on along the minus strand of NC_073358.2, from coordinate 32,551,940 downwards.
CAACAGTTTACTGCTCATATACAATAACGTTTGAATTAAATTAAGCTATATTTAACAAGAATATTTCTTTAAATGTAATCAGGCAAAGTGTATTGCAGTACACTCTCAGATAAAAACAGTACAAAAAACAGTCACCGTTATATAATGTTATAATGTTAACGTCAACAACATGAATAATGCTTATTAACACCACTTATAAGTAGCAAGACTACATATTTCAAAAATCAGATAACTTGTAGTTATTACAATACTTTCCTTTTAAAAGTACAATGCAGTGAAGTTAAATAAACATCTAGCACATAAAAAGTCTTACTTGGGTTGGGTTGAAGCAGCACCTCAGTCTGTCTAAAGATCTTTTCGGTCCAATTTTTGGTGCAGTCTGCTCGAGCGATCAGGTTCTCCAAGTGGGCATCTAGTTCAGTCTTTTCTGCTTGGCCAAGCTTCTCCTCTGTGTACTGGAGAACAAATAAAACAATTGAATGCATAAAACGCCGCCATCTTAGACTCAGGAGAGAGTATTAGCGTAGTGTACGCACTTTTCTTAGTGACGTATGACAAATTCGGAGGGCACAGAGCAGCAGCAGAGAAACCTCTGAATGCTGCGTAGGCGCTCATCCTGAATGCGGATGAGACTAAGATGGCGGCGCTACCGGAAGGTAGTTAATTACGTTAATAAAATTTTAAATATGGATATTTCTACAACAACACCGCACGGATTACCCTCAGAAGACCTTTGTTTATCATCCTGGAGCCGTTTGGATTTAATTTGTGAAGGATGGACGCACTTTTTTTGGACTTGAAGGTCGTGGACTATGGCTGGACCCCGTAACATTACATTTATTCAACTGAAAGATCTAAAATATTTTCTAAAATATCCGAAAATGTGTTTGTCTGAAAAACGATGGACATATGCAACTCGGACAGCTTGGGGGTGAGTAAATCATGGGTTTAATATCGTTTTTGGCCGAACTATCCCTTTAAGAAAGTTGCGTCACTGCATCTCATATAGTGTATTAAAATACATTTGGTTAATAGGGCAATAAAAACGTAAAGTTTTTAAGTGGGACGATGCTGCAAAGTTTGCAATTCACCCTCTTGTCTGTTTTTAAAAAAAGTGGAGTGTCCCTTTAACAAAAGCTTTTTGTTAGACTGTTTTGTTGAGCGCCTTTTCCTGTCATCTCCTGTCAATCTTGCCGTTGTCTCTCTCTCTTTCTCTCTCCCTTTGCTCGTGCTTGACTGTTTACGCAGGCCCACATCCGCTGTTTAACATACAGTGCTATATAAGCACTGTTGCAAGTTTCTTAAGGCATAGAAATGAATAGGTTATTTGCATTTTGCACATGAATAGAAGATAGGATTAATATTCGTTTAGCAAAGACTCATTTATGTGGTCAAATGTAAATGGAACCATTTTAACAAGTCTATTCATAGCTATCTGATGACTGCTGGAATGTTAAAAAAAATCATTGTTAAATAATGTGAAATAAATATAGTAAAAATGACATTCTGAAAATGTAACTTGTGCAATGGTGAGAAAATTGGCAAAATAATTGACCCTCGGCTGAGTTTTTCCATTTTATTCGGCTTCGGCCAAGAATTTTCCTTTCGGTGCATCACTACTCTGAAGATCAGTAACAGATGACACCAAATGCCCCTTGACTCTCAATGATTAACAGGAAGCTCCTGGCCCACTGCATGTTTCCTCTAACATGCTAAATAAATGTTTATTAAGTTCATTCCTCACAGACAGGGAAGAGCTCTGCTGACAGGGCAGAAAAACATATCACATGGCACCATCCAGAATGGAGAATTATCTTTATATTTGCAATTTTGAAATATATTTTAAATACCAAACTTAATTTTTTGAACACTTCAAAAAGATTTTTAAAATAGAAACTTCCTGAGATTTTTCAAATTGCTTTAGTTTTTCAACAAACCAATAATGCACTCTGCGTGAATTCCAATCAGATTGTTCAGCCCTGTTTTCTTCAAGATCAGAGCTCTTGATTTGTAAACTCTAGAGCAGTGTGATTCTTAACCTTTTTCACTTCAAGGCCCTGCAACAAAATTCTCACTACTTACTAAATTTTACCAAATAAAATATACTAGAGCTTGGCATGACTGCAGATGTATTTTAGCTACAAAAATAACCAGGTAATAAGAAATATCTTGATTTTTGCATGTTTTAGCTTATTTTAATGCTTGTTTCGTCTTATTCTGAAAAATTTTCAGTCATCTTGAGTCTCACTTTTGGGCCCCTCCCCCCTTGGTCAGAAACACTACTCTAGAGGGTGTTGCACAATAGGGGAATAGAGCAATGAAAAACAACATCATTGTCTCTTTATTTGAAGTGACTGTATATGCGACGTCCCCTACTGTAGTGTCCTTAAAGGGCATTTGGGTCTATATCTGCACTATAATGTCACATATCCTGTTCTGGATGCATAATCAATTGGTGCTTTTTGCACAGTACTTGTTTTGTCATTACATGTAGTTGTAATGTGTTTTGCACTCTGTTTGGTCTGTGTCTTGTATCAGTGTCTTGTATGCTCAGGAAGGCCTGGCCAAAAAACACAAGAAATAGTCTATGCTATTTTATAGAAATTCCATTCAATATTTTTGTGTTTTGTGCACATCTTTTGGTTTATCACAGGGACTTTATGCAAACAAGTTTTCCCTGTATTTTTTTTCCACACAAGTGGTGGGGGTCCATGCTGTGGTAACAGGCATTCTGGGGTACGTTTCCCAAAAGCTAACTGTGATCATTGTTACCACTGACCTCTATTGGTTACGACAGAACTTGCGACCATACTTACTTTTGGGAAACGTACCCCCAATTGACTCTAGTAGGTTTTTTGTACTATTCCCTAGAAAGTTGTTATGATGTGTGTTAGAGTTAAAGGCAAAGTATAATGATATCACTTTACAATAAGGTTCTATTCAATAACATTAAATAATGCATAACAAGAACTATATATTTTCTGTTAAAGTTAGTTAATACAAGAAGTACAGTTGTTCAGTGAGCATTCATGTTAGTTCATTGTGCCCATGTCAAGTGTTTTTATTATTGGAAACACCCTACTGTATGTTTAAATGTCAATCACCCACATGTAAACAGAAGGGCATACACACACCAGCTGGTCGGACATCTATCAGTGCTCCGTACACAAAATGTTTATACAGTAGTAATTTCCCATGCATTATGTTTAGATAGATTAAAATACATATTGTATTTATTTAGTGCCCTACAAACAATTAGATTAAAATACATATTGTATTTATTTAGTGCCCTACAAACAATTAGACAACCAATGACATAATTAATTAACATAAAACAATTTAATTTAGCATTTTAAAAATAAAATATGAACTAATAGTCGGCTAGTAAGCAGGGTTGTACCGTAAGAGATAATTCAGCTGATGACTGTCACATGAACAGCCATTAATAATGGATAGGGGCTTGGCTTGCGTCTATCGGCTTACAACGACGAGGAAAAACAGATAATCGCAAAATGACAAATGACAAGAAACATTCATCTTTAACAATGGAAGATAAACGAACATTTACAGGAATGTTGTGGTAAATATGTTCATTCATAACTAGAGCGCGCTGCGTACATCCATTCCCCTGAATTAACGCACGTCAGTCACGACTAGAGGCAAAAAACCAAAATATACCCCAAAAGCATCGACTCGTTTCATACCTGAACCGCCCGAGTAAAGAAGACACCTGCATCCGACGCTAGTTTCTTCACATTGAAATCCATCGTGTCAGTGTTTTCACTGTGACTGTTTCAGCAACATCAGTTTGTCGGTTGTCCCTGCAGGGCGATCGATTGTGCAGGATGAGGCTTAATCTACAGCGCCGCCTGAAGTTTATCATCCGTTTCATCTTGCATCCTCTACTCGGCCTGGATTACAAATTGAAATCAGAAACATTATTATTATTATGTCTCGTAATTTAAATATAGTTCTTACCATAAAACAAATTATATTAAACATATTTTACAAATTATGTATTTACCACAAATAACCCTATTTAGTACGTTTTTTTAGTGTTCTTGTAGCTGTAGAATTGATAAATGAATGCATTAGCATCACGAAGGTCATGGGTTTGATTCCTAGAAAACACAGTGATGAAGAAATATATATATACACACACACACACACTTGCTTTTTGTATAGACGAGTGTCCAAATTTCCACATTTTTTCAAAAGAATATAAATGTTGCAGATCTGTGGACAATATGACAATACAGGCTAACTATGGCCTGTTTTCACAGACAGGGCTTAGATTAAGCCATGGGTAAGTCTTGGTTTAATTAAAGGGGACATATTATGAAAATCTGACTTTTTCCATGTCTAAGTGCTATAATTGTGTCCCTAGTGCTTCTATAAACCCAATGTGTGAAAAAAATCAATCCAGTAACTTAGTTTTGGTAAACCATTCTCTGCAAGCATGTGAAAAAATAGATCATTGAAATTTAGCTCCCCTTGTGATGTCAGAATGAGATAATACCGCTCCTTAATCTGCACTTTCCAACCACAACATTTATAATAATAAATTATCTATAGTTTTTTTTAGTTTGACATCTTAAAAAAGTCTTGTGAAATGTCCACTTTAAGACATTTAAGTATAGCTTTCATAAATGTGCCTTAGATAAAAACATTACTTGTGTGCATCTTGAGACAAAACAATGTCATTGATGTATTTCAAGATAAGCCTTGACTGTAAAACCATACCTATATCATAAAATATGAGGTTTTAAAGTAATTTTATTGAATTATTTTAAAGAAGAGACACAAATCTTAAATGTTGTTTTATTATTATACTCAGTTTAAAAACATTTGAACGCCCCACCTGTGGCCTCGCATCACATATCACATGAACAGAATAAAAAGCAAATAAACCATTTTTTTTTGTTTGTTAGATATGTTGGTATCACCCATTTTATTTCTGTGTGTAACTAGTAAAAAGCAAATTTTAAATCTATCTATTTATGTCTGCCACAAGATGTTCTGTCTGGGCCACTGTTCAGCCACCAATATGTGACCCTGCCTGTGAAAACCCAGCTACAGTAAAGTCTTTTTTTACACAAAATCATCCTACATAATGTAAAGAACATTCTGTGATATGATATCCTAAATATGACTGACTGAGTAAGATCATCAAATATTTAAATTAACCAGACATCAGCGAGTGAAATCAAACTTTGATGCTCCTAATCTCATAAGACTTTTCACAAACAGGGTCACATGAAAAAATGTAATTCAAAACTAATTCATTCATTGCTTATCACAATTAAATTAAATTAACGTTCAATAAAATAATACATCCAGTATGGAATTACTGCACATTGCAATTGTTACTATTAAATACAAGTGTTCCAGACATTACTTGCAAGTTATTTAAAGAAATGCATTTGTATTGTGTTGGCCTATGCTTATAATGAAGTATATGGCTCATGGGTCTGAGACAAATTTCAAATCTCTCATGCTTTATTTGGTATGATTCTGAACCCACTGGCATAGCCTGTGACAGTAGACTGGTGGGCTCACTGTTGAGAATGTATGTCGTGGATATCTGAGTCTTTTCCACAGATGCTCAAGCTTCTTTTTGAAACCATAAACAGTGAAGACATCAATGATCCCGATGAAGTAACGCTCCTCCGGTCCATCAATAACGTGAAGTGGGTTCTTAAAGTTAGGCAGCAGCCTTCGATTCTGGGCCTGAAATTCTTGTAGATCTGCCGATTCTGCTCCCACCCTGCTAGGTTGCTCCATACTTTCTCCTTCATAACTTCCGTTGTCTGCACCGCCATGGTCACTGCGTATTTCTGTGGTGTGACCTTGTGATGAAGCACAGTTTAGTTCTGAGGAGATAAGAGTGGTGTAGTCTTCTCCCACCACTCCAGGAATAGTGGGTGTAGCGACGTGCGTAGGACTGGACGTTGCATGTACTGACCTGCCAGCCAGGGAGAATGAGAAAAACGCAAAGAATAGTCATTTGTTGATTAAAATGATACTAGAAAGGTTATTAGTCACTAACTGAAATGCCAAATTTTCTTTGGCTGCAAAACCCTCTATGAGCTTTTGACAATCTGCACACAATCATACATTCATCTGTGTTTGGTTGCGAGTGAGTGACTGTATGTGTGATTTGCTGCATTTAAACTCACTTTGTGGCACGCATGATGAGTGTTGCGAAAGAAAGGTTCTGACTGAGCTCATCCTGATGCAGGGGCTGTTGGGCCAGCAAGAGGCTGTAATCCAGCACATTGAGTGACCGAAGAAAGGTTGTGTCAATCTCCACCTGACGCAAGAGCCAAAGACGCTGTTGATCTGTTATGTACAACAATAAACATTGTAAATAATTGAGAATTCAAGAAGAAAAAGTAGATTTTGTTTAATCTCATTTGAATTTATAATGGATGTCAAAATGATTCTTCCTTTATAACAAGAGCCAAAAGTTTGAATGTTTCAAGATGTGCATCAAGCTGACTTCAAACATATGTTGCAGATATAAAAAAGATGAGTGAGGTCACCTAGATTAATGAACTGTCCCTCAAAATTGAGATCCTTCAAAACAACAATGATCTGGCTGCCTTTAGGGGCTGGGTCTGTCCACCGGTTCATCTCACAGCCTTTAATATCATACCTTATGAAACATTAAGAGAAAAGAATGAATGGATGAGTAAATAAGAAGAAGGTGGGGGAATGAGAGAGGTATTTCTAGTAGATAAAAGACTGGATCAATAATCTTACCATTAGTGCAAGCTAGAATTAACAGCTAAATACCAAGCATTTGAATCAGAACCAAAAAAGGCTTTATTGCCAAGTGTGCTCACGCACAAAAGGACTTTTCTTTGGTAATGTAAGCTTCTAGTGCACACATTTAAGCTAATAACCACACAAGTCAATACATTAAAGGGGATTTTCCACAAGGCTTTTTAAGATGTAAAATAAATCTTTGGTGTCCCCAGAGTACGTATGTGAAGTTTTAGCTCAAAGTATCAAATAGATCATTTATTATAGAAAGTTAAAATCGTCACTTTGTAGGTGTGAGCAAAAATGTGACGTTTTTGGGTGTAGTTTAAATGCAAATGAGTTGATCTCTGCACTAAATGGCAGTGGCTTGGATAGTGCAGGGGCGGTATTATACCCTTCTGACATCACAAGTGGGGGGCCAAATTTCAATGACCTATTTTTTCACATGCTTGCAGAGAATGGTTTACCAAAACTAAGTTACTGGGTTGATATTTTTCACAATTTAAAAGTTGTTACAAGCACTGAGGACCCAATTATAGCACTTAAACATGGAAAAAGTCAGATTTTCATGATATGTCCCCTTTAAAGACAAATGTTGGGAATAGTAAAAATATAGACATTGTATAGGGTAGTATATTGTCACATTTACATATTTACAGATGGTGTGTACAGAATGTACAGGAAATATTAATGTGAATTAAATAATTTACATATAATATGGAATAATGTTTTATTACTGATAATAGCAAGGTTTTGGATAAGAGTAAGTCAGGATGTGCTGTGCTCTCAAAAATCTTTCCACATTTAACAGAGATCATAAAAACCATAAATATTGTAAATATACAATGTAAAACAATTTTCAATGTAATAACTTTTTTTCATTTATAATTTGCAGCACTTAATTCTTACCTTTCAGTGATTCTTTCATCTGGGTAAAAGACACTTTGCATCACAATAAAGTACTTCTGCACACAGAAATGTCACAGTATTGTATAACATACATCTTTATAAGTCACAAAAGTTATTAAAGAATCTGAGGAAATTACTTAAATGAAATCACTACCATCTTTTGGTGAGAAATTTTGATTGTGTGAACACCTGTTAATGAAGAAAGCATGACAAATTTATAATAAGGATAAAATAAAGATAAAAATGAGGACTTTTCATACCTGTACAAATAATCATGTATAACACCATTAACATACACTGGCAGAAAAAATGTTCCTTACTGTAGCTGTCACTGGGTTAGTACACGTTCAAAAAGTGCATTCATATGGTACCAAAGAGTGCATATTAGTACATCAAAGGTGCATATTACTACGAAATGTACTATATTGCCAAATTGCCCTTCAAATGATTGAATTCAGGTGTTGCAAAGGAACCCTTAATGCTTCATCATACCAATACATTTTGGACAATTTCATGCTCCCAACTTTTTGGGGATGGCCCCTTCCTGTTCCAACATGACTGTGCACCAGTCCACAAAGCAAGGTCCATAAAGACATGGATGAGTGAGTTTGGTGTGTAGGAACTTGACCTCAACCCAACAGAACATCTTTGAGACAAATTTGAGCGGAGACAACAAGTAAGGCCTTCTCGTCCAACATCAGTGTTTGACCTTACAAATGTGCTTTTAGGAAAAGTGGTCAAAATTCCAATAAACACACTACTAAACCTTGTAGAAAGAAGACCTTTTACGAAGAGTTGAAGCTGTTATAGCTGCAAAGGGTGGGCCAACTATATATTAAACCCTATGGATTAAGAATGGGATGTCATTTAGCTTCATGTGCATATAAAGACAGGTGTCCCAAAACTTTTGGCAATATAGTGTATCTGTACCTAAATGGTACATATTAGAACCTTTTCAATCGGTATTGTCGCATTTCAACCATTTTTTGACCGGTGTATAACAATCAAATGTCAGAACTAAATATTTACTTGATTCCCAGTTCTCACCTAAAAATTTGACAAGTAGAGAATGTGGATACTTCTCCAGATGTTCCATGTAAATTCTCAAGTTAGACAGGAGAAATCGGACCTCTCTTTTACTCTGTGTCTTCAAGAAGAACCTCTTATCATTACTAAGCAGAGGAGAAGATGAAAGCGTGTTAAACACAAACCTATTACATGCACAATTTCCTGCAGTGTTCTTGTGTCTTCTTTAAAAGCACAATGGTGATACTGTAGTTTTTAATTAACCTAATCTACAACCTTTTGCTCTAGGTGTGTGTGTGTGTGTGTGTGTGTGTGTGCGTGCGTGCGTGCGTGCATGTGTGCGCGCGTGCGTTTGTTTCAATTTAATACTTCACTTTCACGTTAATCCTAACCCCAACCCTATAGTAAATAACATCTTGTTAATCATTATTTCTCAGTATTTAAATTACACTGTAACAAACACACCATAACAGTAACCTTCTTTTCTAAATTTTTTGAAACCAATATTAACTAAAATTTGTTTTTATGTTTCATAAATAAGATCTTATTGAATAACCTTGGTTGACTGAAGCACAAATCTGCATTACGGGCAACCTGAAAAAGCTGCTCCCCCCAAAAATAATGTTTCACACACTGTGAAAATTCACACACTGCTTTTAAGTCTGGCACAGTTAATACACATCTAAAAGGAAAAAACAGACAGCATCTCTATCAAAATGATGATAAACTTAAAGGAGAACACCACGGTTTTTCAGTGTTTTGCTGTGTTCTTGCCTCGACTTGGATTAATTAATACATATCTATCTTTTTTCGATGTGTGCGCTTGATCTTTGTACAGCACTTCTTGAATGTGTTAGCATTTAGCCTAGCCCCATTCATTCCTATGGTTCCAAACAAAACTTCTATTTTGTGCTACCATACTTACTCGTGCAACTACTCATGTAACAGTCTTTAAAACATTGAAGTGTTTGGTGGCTTCTAAATTCATTCCTGTTTGGAGCCATAGGAATGAATGGGGATATGCTAACACATTCACAAGGTGCTTTACAAAGATTAAAAGTGCATGCATTGAAAAATGATAGGAATGTATTAATTAATCTAAGTTTAGGTAAGAACTTAAATAAATTAAGGCAGAAGTTCTAATCATATAGATACCGAATTACAATTTGCAAGGTTAATTCTTCTACTAGCAGTCTGTACATAGCTCCCTGTACGCAAGACATTTTATGCAGACTCACGTTAAAAAGAAGTCTGCTTTGCTCTTGGAATTGCTGATAAATTGCAGATAGCTGCCTTCAGAAGAGAGGGAATGCTGATATTCCTTTTCTGTCATCCCTAGAGAACGTCGCAAACTGGCAAAAACTGGCCCGGCATATGTTTCCATCCTGAAGTCCTTTACACAGCCACAAATACAACAGTAGACAACACAGATCAATGGGTTTTGTTTGACTTTAATTAGAGAGGTTCTTAAATGATTTGCCTCAGGGCATCTAGTGAAAACCAAACAACATTGTCACATTAAACAATCATAAACAATCACAATTATAAGAAGTAAACAAAAATAACTTTAAAACCAAACACTGGACCAAGCTCCACCTGACCAAGTGTCGATGTGTCCTTGAGCAAGACACCTAACCCCAGCTGCTCCCGACGAGCTGGATGGCGCCTTGCATGACTGACAGGCCATACGTAAAGCGCTTTGGATGGCCATTGGTTTATGAAAGTGCTATATAAATGCAGTCCATTAACCACAAATCAAATTTTGGTTGGCATACACCAAGTACAGTAGTCTGGGAAATTGGGGAGAATCTATCAATTTTTTCATTTTGGCATCTAGCCATTTTGGCTAACTACCAAGTACTAAGAAACTGTGAAGTGTGACTGGGTGAACTTTGGATTGGAAGTCTGATGTCAACAACTAAAAATGTTGGACTTTTCCTTTTAAAAGTCAATTGGCGTATATATTTCCTAACTGTCCAAAAGGGTCAGTTGGATTTTTTTATGAATTCAGTACATCATAACAAACCAGTGACTCAACCCACCAGTTAAAAATTCCTGCTAGTTTATGTGCAAGTAAAACCACATACTCAATATATTGACCATTGCACCAAAAATCTTGAAATGATGTTGTCTACCTTTGACATACCTTATGGATTTGTGTAACCTCAAGATTGTAGTCATCTTCTGATAGCTCTTCCTTAAAACAGAGAAAAGAATATATTGTTAGCCTCATAGCATAACTGCCTAAGTCATATTTCAATGTTTTTGGAAAACATGAAAAAACACAATATTTAACATTAGAAATCACATTGTTATGGTAAGGCAGAAAGTGTTTTTGGATTCTAAAAAGTGTTGTGCTTGGCTAAGGAAATAGGCAGAAAGGCAGAATGATGCAGCAGTGGAAGGACAGTAAAAGTAGGCAGATATCACAATTTGGCAAAAAAAATGACTTAGGCAAATATGCTATGAGGCTAACGATATGATCAGTAATGAAAAGCTACATAGCAATACTACTGCACTGCAGTGATACCATACAATGTTTTTCTGTTTGTGTGTGAGGGTTTTAAAAAGGCATTGAGCCCCAGACAACAGGCAGCACATTCACGAGTCATACTGCTGTATAAGCAGACTGAACTCAATGGCATCAGGGGTCTGCAACATCATCTGTGTGTGAGTAAACAAGCACATGACCATGACTGCAACTATATCACAATTTAGCTGATCATCGTGTATCATCACTTTATTTGTGTCTCTCTTAGAAAATGGTGCAGTTCCTTGAGAAACAATATTGCCTATATGAAAAAAATAATAGGAATATGACATAGTGTCAAAGTGACTTTAAACTCAGAATTCTGACTTTAATCTCAGAATTCTGACTTTAAACTCAGAATTCTGACTTTAATCTCAAAATTCTGACTTTAATCTCAGAATTCTGACTTTAATCTCAGAATTCTGACTTTAATCTCAGAATTCTGACTTTAATCTCAGAATTCTGACTTTAATCTCAGAATTCTGACTTTAATCTCAGAATTCTGACTTTAATCTCAGAATTCTGACTTTAATCTCAGAATTCTGACTTTAATCTCAGAATTCTGACTTTAATCTCAGAATTCTGACTTTAATCTCAGAATTCTGACTTTAATCTCAGAATTCTGACTTTAATCTCAAAATTCTGACTTTAATCTCAAAATTCTGACATTAAACTCAGAATTCAGAATTCTGACTTTAATCTCAAAATTCTGCCTTTAATCTCAGAATTCTGACTTTAATCTCAGAATTCTGACTTTAATCTCAGAATTCTGACTTTAATCTCAGAATTCTGACTTTAATCTCAAAATTCTGACTTTAATCTCAGAATTCGGACTTTAATCTCAGAATTCGGACTTTAAACTCAGAATTCTGACTTTAAACTCAGAATTCTGAGATTAAAGTCAGAATTCAAATATTTTTTTCACAAGTGGCCCTAATCCTCTTCCGTACATCAATAGCAACAATATTTATTTTTATGGTTATGGGTGCATTTTTTATAAACAATATTTTATAAATCTAAATTAATGAATTCAATACTTCAATTATCAATTTATTAATCAGATTTAATCGCAGTCATCTTTCTGCTTCATAATATGATACATTGTATATAATTTCTTATTTTATTAGCCTACTAAATTTTTGCCCTCTCATGGCACTACGATTTACTGGTACTGTGGCATTGTTTGAATTCTCTGTCCCTCCTTCCTACTGTGTGCAATACAATGGTGTTTGTTACCAAATACATTTTAGTTAATCTCCTTTGCCCCTGCATTGTTTCTCTTGAGCAAATGATCAGGATAAAAACATCTCTGATGAACCTAAAACACACGACACCAGGACGCCACTTCAGCACTACAAACACACAGTCTCCATGGAACGACCAAACTAAGAAATGATCCTCTCTGTGGAGTTTCTTCATACTAATTATGATAAATGGAACATGTCTGTCTCCTTGGAGATATCTGATCACCCCAAAGCTTTTGTCTTCCTCACCCATGATTCAATATCAACATGGTTATATAATAAGCTGAACTCTGTTCATTTGTTTGTGTTGCATGTCTTTGAGCTAAAGTGTGTGTTTTGATTTTATTTTAAAGTATTACTGAAAGAATCACTTAATAGAGGCATAAACTTATTAGCTCAAAAAGTTACATCTAAAAAGAAACTGCATCTTACAAAACATATGTTTTGCCTCTGATTATTTCTTGAAGAAGGAAGAAGTGATATTCAATAGGGACTGAATGAAGCAAGTTCATAAACATGGGTATACTCACAGGTAAAGGGTTGTCAATGGTGTTTTGAATGGCGGCACACAGCCCTTCCTTCATCATACAGGTAAGGCTGTAAAACTCATGTTGTTGGTCGATCTCAAAGAGACCCAGAAGTTTCAGCTGTTTTCTCAATCCTCCCCACCTTCTCTTCTTCACGCTGCGACCGTGTCGACTCACACTCGGGCCTGACATCTCCAGCTACAACATATAGATGTACATTAAAAAGCTTAATGACTCAGAAACGCTTTCAAGATGTAAAATTTTAAACAGAATGTATTCCCTTTGGGGTTTTTAGCATAAAGCTTTTAGTGTTACAGATGAATGTGTGGTACAATAATTAATAATTAATAATACTAATGGTTAAAAACATGTGTACATGTATTATTCCCCTTAAGATTGAAGCGGTCACCATTTTAGGCACATGTGATTTGCAACAAGAGGTCTTGAACTGGTTTGTGAATGTCTCTATGACAACATGTCATAAAGGACAGAACTGAATCTATTTCACTACCTTGATCCTTCAAGTGTTTTGTTTGTAGTTACTCAAAGACTCAAGTAACTCGAGACCATTAATTACTGGGTGGGGGGCTAGTGGGAAGACACCTGCAGAACAAATCAGCTACATTAAATACATTGTTCCTTTAAGTTTTACCCATAATGGAACTATAGTAACAAACCACAGTAGAAACTTTTGGCTCATTTTCAGAGGTCAGCCAAAACCCATTAGTTTTATCCTCCCAGCTGTCATGTGCCTGGGTTTTTGACAGAGATTTAATCATACAGATGTTTGTTTTTAGGGATAGAAATCAGCTAAACTACATGAATGATTTCATTTCAGATATTTTTTAATCCAATGTAGCATACGGCTTACGAATAAACATCTGTCATAATATTCATCTATAAAAAAGCTGAATTTAAACAGTAATAACGCATATTTTATTATGCAGATTCTGAAGTGGCCAATATTTAATGTAGGCTACATTGTTACATACCAACAATACGTCAAATGAAAACAAATAGGCTACTCACCGCAATAAACTGACAAGGCAACTCTGTATATACCATTACTATACCATTAAATGAAAGAAACTACTGCTCGTCTTAAAAATAAGATGTTTACATACCTCAGTTTGGCTCATGATGGGTCCGCTAATACATGTCCTTTTCTGTGCGGCTCGTGAATGTAAAGATCAGCGGATTCTTTCTATGCGCGTGTGACATATTCACAATGAGAGCGTGAGCGCGACTCGCGAGCTGCGCGCGCTCGATCAATCCCTCTCATCAGAACGAGCCCGACTGCAGCGGCAGCAGCCCATCCCACACTGCAAATAAACTATTGTTTCTGTCTGAAGCACCCGAACTTACCCACCTTATCAATACGATGAAACAGCAAAAAAAAGATTAAAAACAACTAAAATCCTAAAATGTCTAAATCTATCTCCATGTATACGGTGGCCAAACTCATATATATCCATTTATACAGTGGTGGCTAAAATTATAAGAACACCTGACAGATTTTGAAAAAAATGACTTTTGCCTCCAAATCATGATTTAATTTCCTAATGATGGTTGTTCCGAGCGCAACAAATATCAAATGACGTGAGTCATAGTGTTCCACTTTTAACTTTAATATTTGGTATTTCCACAGCAATTGATCTGGCAAAGCATTAATATATTTCAAATGTCCCCTATTTCTCAAGGCAAATGCTTTCCTTTGAATGTACAAGTTTATTTTCCAACTCACCACAAATTTGCTCGATGGGGTTGAGGTCAGGATTATGAGGGGGCCGGTAAGCAAAATGGCCTGACTGAATGTCCATGACTGTATCTACAAAGTCATCATTATGCTCTTTAAACTACAGAATAGAGTCATCATAAGGAAATTTAGTGGATAAAAAAGTACAATTTACTTTATTTTATATTTGTTGTGCTCAGAGCAGCCATCACTAGGAAATCATTAGAGGAGAGAGAGAACATTATTTTCAACATACTGTATATGTACATATGAAAAAATATAAATGACAAAACAAGATGTTATAGAAAGCACACCTTAACTTCAAAGTTAAGGAATTTTCAAGGACTTTCCAGGTCCAATACCCTCAAATTCAAGGACTAAATGTGGGGACACATTTCCAGTGAGAGCAAGATTACATCGTGTTACCTTTTAAGATACATTGTTACAGTTTCCTTTCGAAGGAACTTGCGCTCCTCCAAAGGTAAGTGCATCTGAATGTGTATATCAAATTCAACCAATGTGAGGCTTAATGACAAAGACAGGGTGACGCGGGAGCCAGAAAGTACATCGCTATATGAATTATTGCCAAAGACAGTGTTACAGGGACCCAGGAAGTATGGCAAGGGAGACGCAGCGTCTCGTTCCCTTTTCAGGGAACACCAGTTACATGCATAACCCGAAGACGTTTTCATGTATCAAACACAATTATGCAAAAAAGCATTTTGATATGAATCAACATTCGCATACAGAAGATATAAACATTAAAAGCGAACAGTTTAGCATGTGTGCTTAAAAAGTCTAGAATTTTTATGATATTATCTTACACTACACAGGGAATAATATGGATTTTTTCCAGAAAACATCTTGCATAAAATAGATTCAAGCACTTTCACTGACCTGTATCTATGTATGTATATTTTCAAAAACTTCCCAGGGCCTTGAACCCCCAAGCCCCCCACCCAGATTCACAAACTTTCAAGGACCTTGAGAAAGGTTTCCATATTTTCTCTTTATTTTTTATATGAGACTGTGTGGCAGATGCATTTTAGCACATAATTATGTCTATTTACAACACAAGACAAAAATGCATCTAAATGATCTTAAAAGCATGAAAAACAAACAAACAAACCACACTATTTTCTATCAAGTTGTCATTCAGATACAAAATACACAAATATTTTTACTTAGCCAGATTACAGATTTTTGTTTGTTGCGTTTATTTTCTAGACTATGGAAAGAATTGTCCAAAGAAGTTTGTGGTGACTAGATCTGAAAGACTCAAGTAGACCATTGTGTACTTCTGATTCTTAATAAAAACTAATTTATTAACATCCCATAGACTGGAATTCAGGGTGTAAAGCAGCTTTGGTGTTAATGGAGATGGTACATGAGTAAAAACAACACCATTGTTCTTGTGACCAGATCAGTACAACCTGAAGAGTCTTAGTGAACTTTTTTAGGTTTCCGATTCTTCCATGTAACGACCATTATGAAGATGCCTGAGAAAAAAAAAAACAATTAGCAACTTAATGCTGTGCAACAAGATCACACAGGGGCGATTTCCCGGACAGGGATTAGTTTAAGGCAGGACTAGACCTGAGTTTAATTGGGAAATATAACTAGTTTTAACAAACATGTCTTACTAAAACATTACTTATGTGCATTTGAGGCAAAACAAAGGGCACTGATGTATTTTAAGATATGTCAGTGCAAGTTGTTTTGAGTTTGGACAGCTCTTACATTTGTTTTAGTCTAGGACTAGTCTAATCCCTGTCTGGGAAACCACCCCACAATGTTTATGTAATCTCCATTACTGACCATAATTTTTATATTACATACAAACTAATGGATTAAGGACCACATCCTTTGTAGAGCGCATTCATTATTGATCGTTTTACTCACCAATAAGCAGTAAGACTATTAATGCTGCAACTCCAGGAAGTATGACTGAATATTCTCGTGGAAGAAAGTAGCTGTAGATCACATGATCACGGTCTACAAAAGGCTGGAATAAAAATAAAAAACTTGTGTTCATTTTCTTTTTTCTAAATAATTTTTCTGTGTTACAGTATTAGAAACAAAACTACTTTCTCTATAAATGCTACAGCAGTGCAGCTGTCTCACTACTTTGGGTTACGCTAATGGGTCTCAATAGCAGAAAATCAAAAAAAGCAAAACAACTAAAGTACATCTCTGTACAGCATAAATCGATTAAGACAATTAAACATTTCCAGAGCAAAACACTTTTCGAGAACTGACATCCGAATACAATTTGCAGTTCATTTAAAGAGAAAGCATCAGCTTTTCTCAGTTGCTTATGCACTAAAATCTATTCACTTTGTAAAGCAAAATCATAAACCACAACACTTAGCTACAAACCTGGTAAACAATCTCTAAACACTAACAATAAATGATATATAAAAAAGCAGAAAAAGCTCAAATTAAAAGAGATCGGAGGAAGATCTGAACATTTGTTTGATCAGTCAGTGTAGTCACAGTGTCGTTCATCATGTAGATGGTTAAAGTCGTATACATACAGAAAAAACTGCAAAAGAGTAACTGGTCGATATTACAATGTTAATAAAGACATAAAGCAAAACGCTTACCAAAACTATGACCCAAATGGTGTAATATGTGAATAGTGACAGACTAAAGGCAACAAGTCCAAATCCAACAACTTGATCCGTCCCAGTTGCCTGAAAAGACATTTTGTTTGTAGGGATTAGATTCAACTACAATCATAAATAATGCAAATTATTTAAATACATTTTAAACATTTAAAAAGTTGATTAAATATGGATATAACAACTTGCATTAATGTCAATACATAACCAAACTGAGTGAATCACACTAAATTTTGTTAGCCTATTTAATTTTTTAATTCGTGATATGTTTAATTACCCATTGATACAAATAAGTGGTTATAGATCTGTCAGGACCTCCATTCAGAGCTAAGTTACTGAGGAGCAGCAGGAGGGTATAACAGCTTGGTGTTAATAAATGAATTCTTGCTTAACCCTGGAGAACCCACCGGTCAAATTTGGCCAATGTTAATTGATGCTAAGAGAGGGGTTCTTGGGTTCTCCAGGGTTAAGTGTCTTCACGGGTTTTTTACTAGGCGTGTAGTAAATTAGTAATTTTAATTGACGACAGGCTTAAAAGAAATACTGAGAACTACACGATGCGCTATTTTAGTTATACTATTTCGCTTTTCTATGCAAACAACAAAAACACAACACTTTATTTCAGCTTACCATCATGAACGTGACACTTCCGCATACAACCACAAGTTCCTGTTTATGACATCTAATTCCGGTTAGCGATGAAAAGTCCAGCTGGAAAATGTAGTTTTTTACTAGTATAGCATTAATATTATTCACCACACGAGGGTGTTAAAAGACCATAATTGGATAGAAGTGCGATTGTTTGGTATCCTAAAAATCATTTCATGGGTATGCTTCTAGTGTTTATATTCTGAAATATTAGCTACTATCTTTATTTATTTTTTCTAAATACTTATTGTGTGTATAACTGTTTCAAGAAATCTCTGGTTGCACATGATTGAATTAAGTTTTCTTAAAATTATTTTTCTTAAAAAATTTGTTGGATCTACGTAATTTAATTATGTACACCAGTTCAACATGATTGAATCAAGTTTTCTTAAAATAAAAATGTATTTTTATTTCATTTTAAGAAAACCTAATTTAATCATGTGCTAAGATGTCAAGAAGTTTTTTTACAGTGTATTACACAAGTTCATAATTTATTTTACTTTTCAAGATTATTTTGTCACAAACAAGATTAAAGAGGTGACCTTTAAATTTATATTTAAGAATATACCCTGTTAAATATTTTCTTGTCAGATTTAAGAGGGATATAGATGTCAATTGTAGCCTTTGCGATTTTGTTTTGTAAAGTTGTTGCAGTTTTATGGCAACATAAACTTGACTTCATTGTTGAAAATATTGACAAAAAAGTTGTTTGTTTGGAAACATGTTAGCTCTATTTGTTAATCAGAAGGGCAAACAAATTCACATTTACATGATTAATTTTATTATCTTAATGGCTAAATTCCATATTCATAAATGTAAATTCTTTGGCCGAAAATCATGTTTTACAATATTTAAAGAAGAAATAATACACTATGTTGATCTAATATTACCCTCAAAAAACCAGAAAGTCTGTTAGATTCTAAAGGCATGTAATTATTTTCATATTTTTATATAATATATTGTTTCTCCTAGCAACAATGTCTTTATTTTTATTTTAAATTATCTAATTTTGTGTTATTTTTGTTTATTTTTCAGACAGATAATATTTGGATACACTGCTGTAATATTTATATTACTGTCAATTGTTAAAAATAAATAAATAAATAAATAACTTGTCAAGTATATGTCTTTTATGTGCTAACAGCAGTACGTCATAAAAAGTTATGAATTCATCCAAATAAGTCACACAACAAATAAGTACCCAACATTAACTTTATTTCCCCAAAATAATACGTACAGATAACATCACCTGACAGTTACACTTGAGAAAAAAACATTCACATTTGAGTGTACAAATATAGTCAAGGTCTATTGTTAGAAAATACAGTATACCTCTCCATGCAAACCAAACATGACAACATGAAAACTTTGGGACAATAAAACACGTGTGATCTTAAAACATTTGTCACGATCAGAAAAATAAATTCCTTTCCATATTACTTAGTGGTAAATTAATTTACATAGGTTATATACTTTGTAAAGAAATCTCCAGAATATATATTTTATTTGTCTTATCACATTATAGTAAGCAATATGCATGTTATTTTAGAAAGCTTCTGAATCAAGTGCAGTTTTTATCTCTATAGCAAATGTGAAATGATAACATTCTGTGTTAACGTGTGAGTTAAATTAGTCTTTAGTATTTAAGTGCTGTTGTAGTGAATGTTATATATACATATATTTGTGTGTATTCCTGTGCAGCCATAATGCAGTTCATTCTTTGTTTTATGTTTAAAATCATATATCTTAACTATTGTAAAACTCATAACCAATGCATTTAATACATTTTGGATTCCACTTTACATTTTCTTTGTAATGATATTAACAAAATATAAATGTAAATGTATACCAGTCTTATGTTTGATAAAAAAAACTGATTACTGAAATGCACAGATTACTATAAAGAACATAATTCTTCTGCTTCCAAAATTAAGGTGTGCGTGTATAGACCCAATTTAGCTCCCTGCAACAGCATCTTAAATATATATATATGCGGGAAAATAATTAAGAGACCACTCTAGTTTTGCTGTAATCATCATTTCTACATGTATTGTGACATTGCAGTCCAATGTCTTTTGAATTTCAACAAAAGGAAACCTCAGGAGTGACAAAGTCACCCAACAGCAAGGTCAAAGACTGAGACCATGCCAAGACACATAAAAGATGTGATTAAAATTAAGGTTATTTCATCAATTATTTTTTTATTCCTAAAATACATGTAAAACCATATCATTGTGTTGTTTAAAAATTAAGCAAAACTTTTTTCATTGCAGTATTAAAGATCTGAAAAGATTAGATCTTTTTGTTAGTTTGTTCAGTTCAAATTTTCTGCAATTAAAATCATTACTTTTATAAGGAATTTGTCAGAAATGATGTTGGTCATTGACAGAATGAAACAAAAAAATTTTTTTTACTTAAACACCAATAAATAGTAAATTGAGAAAAACTGAAAATAATCTTGAAGTGGTCTCTTGATTTTTTCTGAGGCTAAAGTAAATGAAGAGCTCAGATGCAAAACCCTCTAAGTGCGCCTGACTAGCTTTTTAATCAGACTTTATCAATGGATTTTGCAAACAAACCGGTATTTCTGAATGGCCTGAGGCCAGGATTAAGCGGATATGAAGCAAAAGTATATGATGAACGTGTAATACGTGCCCAAAACCATTCAGTTAATATCATTATCTCACAGGTGGCGTTTAGTAGCTTTTGCATCTGAGCTCCTTATATTCTTTTTGATCACAGATTAGTCAATCATGACTGAAAACTAAAACATCAACATTAATATAGACGTTTCATAAGATAATGTAAGAAAAGAGAAGAAGCACAAGAATTGTAGATGGTAATTTTTTGTGCATGCCATCACAATGTTATTTAATACGCGAGAAAATTTCCATGATAAGAGATTCCAATGAACCAGCCAGCTGGTTCGAAAAGACACATGACAGGATAGTTATTCATCTATTGTAAGTTGCTAATAAGTTTTTCATTTCAGAGTGAACAAAAGAAGTACAGTACAAAAAAGTAAACAATGAAAACAGTTAGATGACACATTGTTCAGTGTCTTAAGGAAAATCCCTTTATGACATCCAGAACACCAGGCTTGGTCATTTATTTTTCCCTTTCAAATTTAGTGTTACCCTAAATATCTCAGAGTGCTGAATATCTCAACATCTACTGTAGCTATTTATCTCAAAATCCTGAAGAAAAGCAGCCAAGCTTAAGCCACAATATTAGGTGTTAGTCATAATTTAAATGGCGTAATGGATTTAAAACACAAATATAACTTTCCCTCATTAGTATACTTGTGAACACTAATTCTTTTAATGCTTGTAATTTTAAGCCACTGGACCGATGAAATGTTTTTTAGGGCTTTCCCTGCAAGAATTCATTAAAATGGGCTTGCACGACGAATAGGCCCACATTGCACTTTTCTCTTAACTGACGAAACATGTGCGAAACGAGTACAGAACTCGCAATGTCAGTTTTTAAGCTCTCAGATCAACTGAGAAATACTCTTTTCCATGATTAAGATCATGGCTAGTTATAAATACATGACAAATAAGCAATAAACATTACAGAGAAACACATAATGGGATTTTCCATTCTCTTTCATGTCTATTGCACGCTGTTTCCTAGTGCACACCAGGTGCCAGTCAGAAACACAAAGGCAGTTGCCAGGCACAAAGTCTTGTGACTATGAATCACGGTCTCTGATCTAACCCTACAAGCGATGCAACTTTTCAGCTAAAACCTATAAAATCTAGTCCTGAACATTTATCTCTTTGTCAGCTATTAGCCTCTTCATCCAGGATCACCCCGGGATAGGACCGTTTTGATGCACGCCAGGCCCTTCCAAGTACCACATAAATAGCTCAACTGTATCGTTGTGCGGCCAGCTATGTTAAAAGAAACATCGCAGTAGCTGTCAGAGCCTAAACACATAGTCACATGAACATTCACAGCTGAAACCAGCAGCACAGTTAAACGATTCAAACAGTGAATGAGACAAAATACTGAGACAGACATAGAAACAAATCGTGAACTGTAGTGAGAAATTTATAGATGTTATGTTAACCAGTCCAGCTGGAACATAAGTAACCAAACCATCTCCGTCTCACACAGTTAGGATACTGATAGTAGGTTTTGTGAAGGGAATGGCCAAAAGGGTTTATTGTATGGCCAGCCATACTGTAAATAACTTTAGGCTTATTTGTCAATAGTTGACATGGGCTGGTATTAGCGTAATGGGCTGATTACTGACTACATGGCATCATTATAAGATTTTAGTGGTTTGTAACCTCCACTTACTGTAGCATATATTGGGGTATATTATAAAAATAAAAGACAATTAATATGCAATTAAATAAAGTCTGTAAGGCTTATAAAATCTAATATAATATCCCAAATCCTTTGGACTGTCCTCATATTTTACAGTGTTAGACTGAAGATCCCATCATGCCTCACTTCTAGGCATTTCAAGTAGCTGATATCCTCAGAATCAGGTGTAAAATATTGATAATTATTCATTCTTAATCATAGAGCTATGGGTGTACCCACTTTGCAAAAGTAAAGCATGATTAGACTGATACCTTTGTAATATGCGAGAACACAGATTTACACCCAGAAAGGGGCAAGTTTTAAAGTCAGTCTTATTCATTAAAAAATAAAAAGGACGGCAGTTGTCCATCAGAGATCTAATGACTCTCGATCACCACTTGTTCGAAAACACCCGCAGACACCCTGCCATTAAAAAAAAGAAATATGTGAAATCCCAAACATCCTAATAATAATTAAATAACTGCAACACTTTTGTATAAACAACAGCACAATGCATAAAACTGTACTGGCTATAATTTGACAAAAAAAATATTAAATACAGAATATGCCAAAGCACCAGTTTACCTGCTGACCAACTGGATGCCACTTAAGGCTGTGGTCCCATCCTTACTGATAAACAGTGTTAGATTGCTGTCTGTGAGAGAAAGAGTGACAAAATGTTCAGTTTAGGTCCTTCACATGTGGGTAATAAATGGGTAATTGTCACATATGTATCAGTAAGCAGTAAACAATGCAATGCATGTAAATTACTATCAACACCTTGTAGGCCAAAAGAGCGCCAGTGATGTCATATAAAAACCATATTTGGTTCACCAAAGAATATCATTCAAAGGTTCATAAACAAACTATTATATACTTATAGTCCAAAAAACCTTTTTACATTACAACATATTTTTTATGTAACAAGGCAAGGCAAGTTTATATGTATAGCAAGTTTCATAAACAGAGGTAATTAAGACATATATAAAAAATTCTAAGAGAAAAAAAGTGATATTTCCTGTCACAATAAAAACAAACATATAAACGAATTTAAAATAATAATAAGCCCCGGCTAGGTCATGTAGCCTTTCTGTGTGGCGTTTGCATGTTCTCCCTGTGTCTGCGTGGGTTTACTCCGGTTTTCTCCCACAGGTCAAAACATGCAAGTTAGGCAAATTTGAGACGCCATATTGTACATCCCCTAAACTGTGTCTGGATTAACTTGTCTGAATAAACCTGTGTATGAATTAACCAGTTCTCGCCATGAATATAGCCATAGATGCTGGGGTAAAGAATAAAGAAATAATAAAAATAATAAAAAATAATAATTAACCCTTATAAGTCACTTGGGGTCAAAATGACACCCAAGCCACTTTTCTTTAGTTAAAAAAAATGGTTCCCTTCATCTCAGTGGAATAACATTTTGTTACTTTTCTATATTATCTTTCAATATTCATAAAAATGGGCTTGATTTGGTCGTTCTGATTTTTCATAAAAAAAGTATATTTTACATGCAAGCTAATGGTGTAGTTGAGGAATTTAGTGGTAAACAGATACAAAAGTACTTCATATCTCCCAAAACACAGCATTAATGTATAGACGGGAAGTAAACAAATAAAAAGATATGTTATTTATATAATTAAAAAAATGTATATTTTTGTAATCATTCTACGAATTTCTGGGGTCATTTTGATCCCCAAGGACCCTTAGTGTAAACAGGAAAATCGGGGCTTACGAGGGTTAAAAGAAAGTAAATGTTATTTTATAAGAACGTGTAGGACTGGGTTGGGAAACAATACTTTATGGAACCAAACAGCCAAAATTGGTTTTAAGTAGGGCTGGGCAAAAAAAAAAGATTTTTCGATTTATCTTTTTTTTTACGTGGTCGATTCAAAATCGATTCTCAAAGGCCACGAATCGTTTTTTTTTTAAAGAAATAACCTGATTGTATTGTATTTAACATAATTGTATGCATTTGAAAATTAGAGATGGGTTCTGTTTTAATGTACCCAAGTGTACCTAAAATAAAAGAGTTTAATATACAGGTTTGTGGCCCTTAATTTCTTTTAATTAAAGGCAGAGTAGGCAGGTTTAAGTCTTAAATAGTCTAAAACACCTTCTCCAAACTTGTCCAAACTGTCCCCATATTCCAATACATAAGCAAAATGTAACTACTCTGAAAAAGAGAGTATAAAAATCGCGTGTCTGACTGTAGACCTCTTACGACTGTTTTAAACACAGCAAATTATTTCCATTCTCTCCACCCCCTCCCTTCTGGGTTTCTTCTAAAGCCACACCCCCAAAACTCATGAACATGCGACGCCGACAGCTCTGCTGGGAGAAGCATTTACCTGAGACGAGCGGAGAGGAAGAAGCGCGGTGCATGTAGTAACATCATGTCACAATCACATGTAATAATACACCTAACTTTATCACTATGAATATAAACAAATAGGATGGCTTTTAGTACTCACTATCAAGCTAGCATATCAATACTGGTAAAATTAAAAATATATTTTGTTTGATTCGGTAACAAACAAGCCAGTTATATATATAAGACAAAGCTAAAAACAGGTTACATTGATAAAAGTTTTTTCATTACCATCAGTTACACTGTAATGAGGGTGAATTTTGTGAAGATTTATAACATATACGGTGTTTTGCATGTAAGAGTTTCCGGGATGTAAGCATTGTTGACTCTTGTCGACTCAAGGAAAAGCCACGCAATATTTACTCTCGTTTGATTTCTTTGTTTATTTCTTTTTTAGCCTTGTTTGCTTTCACTGACTGCATATGCAGGTACTGTGAGTTCTGAATGCTCTTTCTCTGCCATACTTTTGCTCTTCCTAGAGTGCCTCGTGCACGTTCAAATCAATCGGGTGTGCGCATGTGTGGGCAGATCCTGTAGCAACAGGGGTGGTGTCATGGTCACGAGAGAGAGTGACAGTTGTGCAAGCCAATCATTTGTTTTGTCCCGAATGGAAATAATTAGCTGTGTTTAAAACAGTGGCGAGAGGTCTACAGACACTCGAGTTCCACACTCCCCCTTCCAGAGTACCCACATTTCACTTATGTATTGGTATACAAAGACAGTTTAAACAAATTTGGAAAAAAGTTTTTTAGACAATTCCTGCCTATCCTTCCTTTAATTACCCACTTGTAAACTTATGTTCACTGTTCTTTTTTATAAATATAGTATTTGTATTAAATCTATATTCACTGAGCTGAATCGAGAGTAAAAACAACGCCCCGAGAATTGTAATCAAACAGGAAATCGAAATGATAGCTTGTGAATTGAAATAGTTTTAAGCACCGTGTAGCACCTTAATTTTTAAGAGTAAAGTGCTAAATAATAGTCAGTCTGATGGCTTCCTAACTCACCTTCATTGTTGCTGACATCACTAAAGTTCTGACTCTGCACGATCTTCTCTACAATATCATCAGCATCAATACGAGTGTCATCCACCCAGGTGGGGTGGCTCTCCACAGAGTCCATCTTTCTCCTGAAAAAATATATACAATATGCCTTAATATCTTTCAAATAAAAACTCAATGCCAGGTATAAAACACATACATCTAAAAAGCTTTAGTTTGATGTATGTGAATATATGTGACCCATTTTGTAAAAACCTATCTAAAGTAATTTTTTGTGAATTACTGTTTTCTACATAAATCATCTTACATTCTGTAAAAATTTGACCTTGATATCTTTAATACTGACTGACTGACTGACTGAGATTGACATGTCAAAGATTGAAATCAACGTGAAT
Organism: Misgurnus anguillicaudatus; assembly: GCF_027580225.2. Classification (NCBI taxonomy): domain Eukaryota; kingdom Metazoa; phylum Chordata; class Actinopteri; order Cypriniformes; family Cobitidae; genus Misgurnus; species Misgurnus anguillicaudatus. The sequence continues at coordinate 32,525,842 of NC_073358.2, read as the reverse complement.
TGAATGACTAGAAATCAATCTTTGAGTCTCATAATACCTTTGGATTTCACAGTCAGGTTCCTATATAATATAACAATCGGATAATAATAATATATAAAAATGTGGTAACTTGGTGCAGTGAGCAGAGTATCTTAACTGCCTCCTAACCTTGAGGGTCTGTTCGGGAGAATAGCGGGACGAGGTGGTCGGGGAGGCTTTTCTGGTTTTACGAGCTCTTTCTCCTGCTCTACAGGGCTCTCGGCAGCTGTAGCGGTCCCTCCTGATGTGTTACTGCTGCTGGTGGAGGTGTTTCGCCGGTGATGGGAGAGATCCGTCAGGCTGGAGGAGCGAGAGTACTCTGTGCTGTAGCCTGTATGGAGGGCAAACACATCCCACATGTCAGTGCACAAGTGATTTAGCTCTCAATTATGATGAAAAGACACTGAAGCGGGCACATATTTTTGTTTGAAAAGCTGTTCTTCTCTTTAGGTTTGGCAAATCATGTTTCTTACAGTAATCAGCCCTGATCTGTACCTGGTGTTCTTTTGATCGTGCCCTGAGTCCCACCTGAGATTTTGCTCTGCTGGCTGGCAAAGCTGGAGTTGCGAGAGTGACCCTTGTGAAACACTTCATCCGGACTGGACAGGTTCTCTTCCAATCCTTCCTGAAGGCCTCCTGAATACAAACACAAAAATGTAAATCATTACTGTTTACATTTTATAGAGATGGCTAGGATGCGTTAAGTGGTGTGTTAGTCATACCCGAGTTGTTCACAGAGGGTCTGTTTTTGATTGGTCGGCGAGCGGTGCTGCCAAGTGATGGCACAGAGTGGTCAGCAGTGCCTTCTCCCTTGCGGTCCAGCTGCAGAGAGGGGTCCTGCCCAGCTATGGCAATAGTCTTAGCTGTACTTACAGGCCTAAGGACAAGGAAAAACCATTTTTATATATTTACAAAGTACTGTGCAAAAGTCTTAGGCCACCATGCTACCATTAGTTGTTTTTGCAATTGTATAGTGATCATATATAAGTATTTCTCAGTCTCTTTATTAGATTACAAACATAAAATACAGGGAACTTGTATGTAGAATTAAAAACAGTATAAAAGTATAAGCTGAAGTGTCAAGTATTTAGGGTAAACTCCCCTTCCTCTTGAGCAATAGCAGGAAACTGCAGGCTCTCTTAAACCTAAATGAAAATAAATCCTGACCGATGCCTGAAGCAGACATTTAGTTCTGAAAATTGTTTTGTTTATAATTTTGTGTACATATTTTCTGTATTTTCTGTTTGTATCTTAAAGAAAGAGTGAAAAATAAATATGGATGTAGATTACATACAAAGTCAATGCAAAGACACGATCAGACTCGTCCTCGCGTGGGGCGATGCGAATGACGCAATATGGGCTGCGCGTTTACCGCGAAAACACGCGCTATTCGTCGCAAACGCCTCTTCGCCCAAGTTGAAAATATTGAACTTGAGCGAAAAATTTGCATGACACAAAGTTAAATCCCGCGAGTAATCTAGAGCGAATAACGCGATGACCAGCGTTTGGTGTGTACGTAGCATAAGACTTTTATGTATATTCAAGTTTAGGTCATCATGAAACAATAAACTTAAAGGAATATTCCATTTTCTTAAAAGAACAATCCAGACAATCCACTCACCACCATGTCATCCAAAATGTTGACGTCCCTCCCTGTTCAGTCGAGAAGAAATTATGTTTTTTGAGGAAAACATTGAAGGATTTTTCTCATTTTAATGGACTTTAATAGACACCAACAATTAACACGTAACATGTAACAGTTTTTTTCAACGGAGTTTCAAAAGACTATAAACGATCCCAAACGAGGCATAGGGGTCTTAGCTAAGCGAAACGATTGTCATTTTTGACAAGAAAAATAAAAAATACGCTCTTTTAAACCACAACTTTTCGTCTAGGTCCGGTCCAGCGCGACCTAACGTAAATGCGTAGTGACGTAGGGAGGTCACGTGTCACATATATAAAACGCACATTTGCGGATCATTGTAAACAATAAACTGACACAAAGACATTAATTAGTATCAGTTGACATACAACAACGTAGGAAAGGTCCTCTTTCAACGCACTTGTAAACACTGGGGAGGAGTTTCGCGTTCATCTTCTGTGACCTCTTGACATCACGACGTATTGCGTGGGGTCACGCTAGCGCATCACGACCGGATCTAGACGAGAAGTTGTGCTTTAAAAGTGGATATTTGTTATTTTTCTTGTCAAAAATGACAATTGTTTTGCTAGATAAGACACTTATGCCTCGTTTGGGATTGTTTATAGTCCTTTAAAACTCCGTTGAAAAAAACTGTTACGTGTTGAGTTAAGTGTTAATTGTTGGTGTCTATTAAAGTCCATTAAAATGAGAAAAATCCTGCAATGTTTTCCTCAAAAAACATAATTTCTTCTCGCCTGAACAAAGAAAGACATCAACATTTTGGATGACATGGTAATGAGTAAATTATCTGGATTTTTCTTTTAAGAAAATGGAATATTCCTTTAATATATATAAAATATAATAAAATACAATCAGGCAGGGTGGTACAGTGCTAAGGATGGATCAAGATCTTTTAGTGAAGCAAATGTTGTTTAAAAAAGCCGAAATAAAGCACACTTACGTTTTAAAGCAGGGATCTCCCGAAAGAAGAGTTATGCCAATAGTAACCTGGGAAAAACAAGGAGGGAAAATCTTCTCATATTCCTATTATAGGCTTATGAACATTACAATCATTGTAATAATTTTAAAGACTATGTGTGGGAAACTACACATGAATCACAATCGGAGTGAAAATACCTCAAATATCTATGAATAATTATTATGTTCTTTGTTTCATTTTCAATGTTTCCTCGTGACAAATATATAAGACAGTGAGTCAGTTGATCACAAAGGGATTCATGAGACAGTTTGGGCATTCACATGTCACCCACACATTGTGGTTAGATGATTATATTTGTGACAGGGATAGTATGACTATAATTCGATAAACAACCACTTCTGCTGTCTTGTCTTGTGTTAAAATAGACTCAAAACATGCTAGTATCGATAGAACTCAGGATGACATCATTTAGAAAAAATAGCCTGCTGGCCCTTTAACATAAGGATCAGTGTTTTGTTGCCATGTTGGTCAGGTTTATTACAATGTAACTGTAATCCACCTGTAGTGTTAATTCTGAAATGATACAAAATTTCATTCCACATATACTACACTCTCAAAAATAAAAGGTACAAGAAGGTACAAAAGTTGTCACTGGGGCGGTACCTTTTAAAAACGTACACTTTGGCCGCATTTACACTGCCTGTTAGAAGTGACTCAATTCCGATTTTCCAATTCCCTCAAATGGTAGAGATTGTATATGACCCACGGACGTGTTAGCAGAAAAAAGTGCATAGATTCCCATATTCTCTTCAGGCCTTATTCATATGTGAAAATAAATTGAATATGAATCAGATACATGCCTTCGTGTCTGCAATGTAAGCGGACAGATCAGATATTACAATGTCAAGGCTTGTGCCTCATAGAAAATGTGACGCCAACTCAGGTGGACACCACCCACGATCACATGACTCTTCTTATAGCAGCACATCTTTGACGCGTTGGCTCCACATGGTGGGGTCATGTTAAGGTTTCATGTCTTGTTACAGAAATAATGCTGTATAATCACTTTGTCTGTGTGTATTCCATATCACAACATTTTACTTCCGCTTTGGTGTAAGTTGTTTTGGGTCAGTATGTCTACCTTGAATTGTTTTGCCAAATGTTTAGTGTAAATGCAAATATCAGATATGAGTCGCTTTTAAAATATGCAAGCGGGGCATCAAAAAATTGGACACGGGCAACAAGTCGGAATCATGCCTCAAGATTTGCAGTGTAAATTTTGTACCTTAGAGGTGCATACTGGTTCCTCAAAGGTAAATATCTGTACCTTTTAAAAAAGTTCAGTCCCAGTGACATCTTTTGAACCCTTTAGATACACCAGTCTACACACAAGCTACCGTACAAAGAAAGCAGCCTACACACATACTGTATATATATGTACACACACCTTGAGTATGGAGTTGTCTTGCCGAGTGTTCTTGGTGTCGTATCCCTCCAATATACAGCAGCGAACAGTGGAGCCTGAACCAGCAAACTCCGCCAAATTGAGGTCAGCAAAGCCCAGCTGGAGATCAGAGGAAAGAAAGATTTTACCATCATTTTAGACATACAAAAACAGAAAGCGAGCTATAAACTCTCATACACCAGCATTTGACTAAGCTCTTTCATTCTTCTACAGATGTATTATTACTGTTGCTTCATCCGCATTACACCAAGAATCATTTTCCCTCAATCCAATCTTTCTTGTATATAATATATTGCTTTTCAGCTTCTAGTGCTATTTATGTAGGGTAAACTGTAAAAATGTTTTCATTTTCATGTTATAACACCTTTCAATCCTTTTAATTTGGCATAATAATTTCCATTTTTTTATTGAAAGTACTTAAATTTAAAGGAAAACACCACCGATTTTCCAATATTTTATTATGTACTTACCTCAACTAAGACAAATCAATACATACCTATCTTTTTCAATGCGTGCACTTCATCTTTGCACAGCGCGTCGTGATTGTGTTAGCATTTAGCCTAGCCTCATTCATTTCTTAGGATCCAAACTGTGATGATGCTACTGCGTACTGAAATCGAAGTGCTGCAAACGAAGCGCTCTTCCGTCATACAATATATATTTTATCTGCTTAAAAAATCGCCACGTTTTATTTTGTGCCCCCATACTTACTCGTGTAACTACTCATGTAACAGTCTTTAAATAGGGAAAACATGGAAGTGTTTGGTGGCTTCTTAATTCATCCCTGTTTGGATCCTAAGGAATGAATGGGACTAGGCTAAATGCTAACACATTCACAACGCGCTGTGCAAAGATGATGTGCACGCATTGAAAAAAGATAGGAATGTATTAATTTGTCTTAATTAAGGTAAGAACATAGTAAAATATTGAAAACATTTTCCTTTAAAGTTGTCAAATAAGTGCAATGATTTTGTAACTGCAGGCCTTAACTTTGGCTTGACTTTGATTCAACAGGAATTGTCTGACAAAAACAAATCAAAACAGCATTTGATTTTTGACAAAAATTTGGTATTTGAAGACAGTTGTGCTGTAGTGAGGCTTACTGTATGGAGCTTAAGGAAAGGGTTAACCTCTAAGAGCTCTTACATAACTACAGGCCTGTGAAACTGGCAGGATCATTCGAGCATAAAATCTTTCTCCTCTTTCGCTCAATACAGGACTGCCAAACATTCTTCATCTTCTCCTCACTGTAATCTTTCTCGGTCTAACCTTTTGCAACTGAATCAACGTTGCTCTTAAATGTTAATGACTTAACAGTAACCGATTTAATTCTTCCGCTTTCTTTAGCTCTTTATGTACATTAAGAGTGGATGCACATGGCCTTTAAAATTCATTGATGTGTAATGTTATATCAGACAAAATCTAATTGACGAGACTGTGGAAGCGGGGTGTTGAGTTTTGCACTATGTCAAAGCTGCAGGCCGCACATCTGCTTTAGATAGGAGACCGGCTGGTGTACGTATTGCTAAGAAGCTTTACGGTAGAAAAGGCATTTAAGATATTTCCCCATCTGCTCAAGGATATGTGCATGTGTGTGCTGACTAACATATCTCTTCCTTATCTATATTTACTCTTCCTCTGCTGTCTTTAGCACTAACTGTTCCCTTTAGACAGATCGACTTCTTTTTTTCAGAAATTACTAGCCAACTCTTTTACGGTTTATAATGTTCCTGTAGCTCAGTTGGTTTGCATTGCATTAGCAACACAAAAGTCATGGGTTCGATCCCAAGAAACACATTCCGATAAATTTATTGAATGCATAGAGTAAGTCGCATCAGCCAAATGCATAAACATATACGTTCTGAAGATATTTAAATACTGCACTGGTACTCTGCTACATTACAAGCCAAACATATATTTTTAGTAACTAAACTATCATATACAAACTATTTAAGCAATTATGTATTTATTTAAATTAAAATGACCCCTATTTTTGACCTCCCTACCCTTAAGCCCTGAAGCCTTCATAGGTGTTCAGAATCCAGTGGGGTCTATGGAAGTTAAATGATGTATGCAAGTGCCAATTTCATCAAATTCCTATTCAGTTATTTTTATTTCATGAGTTCACCTGTGTTCAGATACAGTAAATCTTGGGTTGCTGTCTAACAGTACATTCACACAGGGCGAAAGCGTTAATGCTCCTCATTTACTTTTAATGGGTAACATCATGCGTTGCCGTACTGAATTGTGGATCTGTCAACGTCACGTCAAGCCTTTTCTCAACTTTTCAAGCGCCAACACGTGCCTTATAACCTAGTGCGAGCCAGCCAATTATGTTTATGCAAGACCAGGCCACGCTTCAGACAAGCCTCCCCTTTAACGCTTTCGCCCCGTTTGAATGTACCTTAAGACAGAGGACTCCGTTTTTTAATAATGATGACGTTTGGGGCAGTTGTGGCCTTATGTTTAGAGAGTCATGCTTGTAACACGAATGTCGACAGTTAAATTCTTACAGATGGCAGAAAGCAACTAAGGTGCACCTTATTCGAGTTGCTTCCTGGGCACTGCCGTTATAGCCGGTCACTGTTCCAGGTATGTGTGTGTTTAAAGGAAAATCCAGATAATTTACTCACCACCATGCCATCCAAAATGTTGATGTCTTTCTTTGTTCAGTCAAGAAGAAATGTTTTTTGAGGAAAACACTCCAGGATTTTTCTCATATTAATGGACTTTAATGGACCCCAACACTTAACAGTTTTATTGCAGTTTAAAATTGCAGTTTCAACGCAGCTTCAAAGGACTCTAAATGATCTCAAACGAGGCATAAGGGTCTTATCTAGCAAAACGATTGTCATTTTTGGCAAGAAAAATAAAAAAATATGCACTTTTGGACCACGGCTTCTCTTCTTCCTCCGGCTGTGTGATGAGCCAGCGCGAACTCATGTAATTGCGTTATGCCGTCGAAAGGTCACATGTTACATATATGAAACGCACATTTGTGGACCATTTTAAACAATAAACTGACACAAAGACATTTATTAGTATATTTCAACATACAAAAATGTCATAACGGTCCTCTTTTCTACACACTTGTAAATACTGGTGCGTAGTTTCGATACGTCATCCTCTTGACATGAGGATGAATTATGTGAGGTCGCGCTGGCACGTCACAGGACCAGAGGAAGACAAAAAGTTGTGGTTTAAAAGTGCATTTTTTTCTTGCCAAAAATGGCAATCGTTTCGCTAGATAAGACTCTTATGCCTCGTTTGAGATGTTTAGAGTCCTTTGAAACTGCCATTTTAAACTGCATCAAAACTGCTAAGTGTTGGGGTCCATCAAAGCCCACCAAAACGAGAAAAATCCTGGAATGTTCTCCTCAAAAAACATAATTTCTTCTCGACTGAACAAAGAAAGACATCAACACCCTGGATAACATGGTGGTGAGCAAACCATCTGGATTTCTTCAAGAAAATGGACTAATCCTTTAAGACTTGGAGTGCGTATGTTCAATACTCAATGGAATGGGTTAAATGCAAAGGTCACATTTCAAGTATGGGCTACTTAAACTCGAACACTTAAAGAAATAAATGGAAATAAGGTGGTGGGATGCCAATAGAACTGTCACAGTAAGGTAATAAAGACACATTTCAATTATATGTGTAGTACCATACTTTAAAGGTAACAATTAAATTGCTGCCACCGCGGCAGCAAAGGTTCCTTTAACTCCCACATAAGGTCACATCCACCCTCTCCTTCCTGTGTTTCTCCCTCATTCCTTGTTACAGATCATATATTTGACCTCCCTTATTCCCTGCGTCAGCAGAATGTGTTGACACCCTGCTCCTGTCCAAGTCATAGGGGATCGGTCAATCAAAAGAAAATGACCCGGGTGCAGCCTCCCAAAAAAAACAAAGTCCTCCAACTCATTACGCACACAATCGTGCAAATGAGCCTCTCTCGGCAGTACCTCACCATAATGATAGAGGTGCATGTACTGCTATATGTCTATAAAGAAGTGATCTCAGTACAGTGCTATTACTGCAAGGTGGTAAATGAAATGTTGGCTTCTAAATTTGTGATTAAGAGATTGTATAGCATTAGTCACTCACTGCATGAGTCCTTTTGAACTTGCTGGAGCAGTATTTCCTGTATATATGTATATGTATTTCCTTATGAGTATGGATACTTGTGGATCATATGACTTTGTTTGTTTATACACATATAATGACTAAACAGACTTTTCACGAGACCGACTACTCCCTGACAAAATAAACAGTGATGTCTTAGTAAAAAAATTATTAATCCAGGAGGAGAAAAATTATTATTTGAAATCCTACCTTTGAAAAAGCTTTTCCACCTTTAAGCTCCTGCGAGAGAGAGAGAGAGAGAGAGAGAGAGAGAGAGAGAGAGAGAGAGAGAGAGAGAGAGAGAGAGAGATTTGTTATGCAACATGTTTGCTATCGCTATGGTGACACTAAGGCAAAGGGTAATGGGATCAAAGCAACCCATGAGACAGCAGATATCTTGTACAGAATAAACTTAGTAAATAAATACCTCCTCATTCTGTTTCATAATCAAAGTAAACACCCAAAAGACTTTAAATATTTAGATATCTAGAGCTTTTTTAACAACGGGTTAGTCTTTGACCCTATATAAAGATAGTAATGCCAATATTTGTGTGGTTCAGTACAGTTGGATCTGACCGACCTTACGCACAGACACGCGGCAAATGCAGGGGTCCAGGACTCCCGTGGTTGAACTGGCACTCATCTTGCACACAAACGAGAACTTCTTTCGCCAGCGAACACAGTTCTCCTGTACCTCTTCCCTGGATGAAGACAGAAGGAAGAACAGAGATGAGTTGAAGGGTTTATCATAAGCGCCTCTATTTTCTATCTTAGTCATTAAATACATTTGTTACAGTATATTCACAACAACATGTAAAAATAAAAACTTATAACAAAGTTTAAGTTGAGTGATTTTGCAGGACAAAACAAAATAAACATATGTACTGTATGGTACAGGACAATTACAGTGCAGAGAGTGCCTGGTTAAACAGGACTGGTTAGTGAATAAGACCCAGGTGTTTGTTTAAAAACACAGTGTTACAGCAACAGTGACTTTTCAGTGAATAAGCCAGTTTCCACTTGTGAATACACTCACTGAAGGGCAATGCCAACGTTATGGATGTGACATTTGAATCTATAATGACAGCTGAAACGTCTCAGTTAAAATGATTTGCTTTATATTTAAATTGGTAATGTATTTTCTCATAACACCCGATATGGGGAACTGACAGGCAAAATATATTTTCCTAAACAAAATCTCACACACCCCAAAAAAGTATAGACCAAAGTGTACATATAAAGAACAAGTCTGTTTGTGTGTGCTCATCTTTTTTATGGTAAAGATGACTTCCACGGAATTGCCTTAAAGGGGATATATCATGAAAATCTGACTTTTTCACGTTTAAGTGCTATAATTGGATCCCTAGTGCTTCTATCAAACTAGAAAATGTAAAAAATTTAAACCCAGTAAGTTAGTTTTAATACCATATTTTCTGCAAGCATGTAAAAAAGATAATTGAAATCTGGCTCGCCTTGTGATGTCAGACGGGATAATACCGCCCCTCAATCTGCACTATTCAACCACGGCACTGCCATTTAGTGCAGAGATCAACTCATTCGCATTTTAAACGGCACATTTTTGCTTCCACACAAAGTGGCAACTTTAACATGTTATAATAAATTATCCATATGGTATTTTGAGGGAGAACTTCACATACGTACTATGGGGACAGAAAAAATTTATTTGACATCTTAATAAAGTCTTTTGAAATGTCCCCAATAAATATTAGTAAAGAGATCAGACATAAAAACAAATGACACAATGAACAAGACAATGCTTGATTTGGCAATTTAATGTTCAGAAAGATCAACGTGTCAAAGATTATTGTGCAAGTCTGTCCAGAACAGTTTTGTGCAATCTACTAATCACTTAGACTAATCAATCTTTAAAACCAGCCAGTGCTGCAAAGCAATGATACATTGAGCAGTAAACTAGAACATTTACTGTAAGTCTACAGATCAAAATACAGACGTTGGTAATTTTAGCAGACTGCTGTCCGTCTCCCCCTTTCTGTTTCACTTTCATTTTATTCACCATCCTCTTCTACAGACCCCATTTCAAATCATTACTTCTTTCAGTCTCTTTCGCTTTTTACAAGAGTCTCTCATGTCTCTTAGTAATACTTTATTTTACAGTCCATTTGTTTTTCTTGTTACATGTATTTATTTACTATATTAAAGTAAATTATTTATAATATGCTATTAACCATAACACCAAACCTTAACTGTAACCCTAATAATAACATTAGCTAGGTTTCCATCCAAACGTAAAGCAAAGCTGTTCAAAATTCGCAATAAAAGAACAAAAAAAATGCGAATTAGGTGCGATTCCATCCATTAGGTGCGTTGTTTGAGCGAATGACGATGGTAACCTAGTAACCAACAGTAAACAAAACAATGTACGCGACGCGTGGAAAATGGAGACAGGACTGCATGTAGTTACAATGGAGCAAGTTATTAAGGTATTTGCCGTGCAGTTTGTAATTGCCAAACTGAATGCTGTGCACACAGGGAGGATGCAGCATTTTGAAGGCACTAGCAGGTATATGGTAAAGACAACTCCAGCGGAAACAGCTAGAAGGTCAGTTTTAATGTTCGCTACGTCAGAATTAATTCGGCAAATACGTTTCCCATTTTCAGTACAGATTACTTAAAATCAACAACCATGTTTCCATCAATATGATATTATGCGCATTTTAAACATCCAAAACGAGTGCTGGAAACGCCAACTTTCGATCTTAAAAAGCGCCCTTAATTCGTAAAAACGTGTTTACGCTCTCTTAAGGTGGTTTTTGATATATGCGAAAAATAGTAAATTTGGATAATGGGAGATGTAAACGTAGCGAACATTAAACCCACGTGACTGATTGTCTGTTTCCGCCGTCTACCATAGGGCTCGACGTCGTCGCAAAGTTGCATTCCTTTTTCTGTGAACAACATTCAGTTTGGCAATTACAAGCTGCACTGCTAATAAATTAATAACTTGCACGATCGTGACTACATGCAGTCCTGTCTCCATTTTCCAAGCGTGCCTTTTTGTTTAGTGTTGGTTACTAGGTTACCAATACCACCGTCATTCGCTCAAACAACTTGATGGAAACGCACCTAATTCGCATTTCTCTGTTTTTATTTTTTTATTTGCGAATTTTGAAAAGATTCGCTTCACGTTCGGATGGAAACCCAGCTACAGTAACAGTAGCCATGTTTCCATCACTATGATTTTATGCACATTTTAAGTATCGCATCGAAAACGAGTGATGGAAACGCCACATTAAGATAAAAAATCTCTTGATTTGCAAAAAAAGTTTTTACGCTTGAGGTGGTTTTTGATTTATAAGAAAATGAGTAAATGCGAAAAATTGGAGATGGAGACGCATTTAACGAATTCATTCTGACGAGACACAAACATTAAACCCACGTGACTGACCGTCTAGCTGTTTCCGCTGGAGGTGTCTTTACCATATATGGGGCTCGACATCGTCGCAATGTCCTTGCTGCTAGTGCCTTCATAAACAGTCTTAATTCCTTCTTCTTTGCACAGCATTCAGTTTGGCAATTACAAGCGGCACTGCTAATACATTAATAACTTGCCCCATCGTGGGTACATGCAGTCCTGTCTACATTTCCCACGCGTGATTTGTTTTGTTTACTGTTGGTTACTAGGTTACCGAATACTGCCGTCATTTGCTCAAACAACTTGATGGAAATGCACCTAACTCGCATTTCTTTGTTTTTCTTTTTTTTTGCCAATTTTAAAAAGATTCGCTTCACATTCGGGTGGAAACTTAGCTACAGTAACAGTAGCCATGTTTCCATCACCATGATTTTATGCGCATTTTGAAGTTTCGCATCGAAAACGAGTGATGGAAACTCCCTTGATTCGCAAAAACAGTTTTCACGCTCGCTTGAGGAGGTTTTTGATTCATGCGAAAAAGAGTAAATGCGAAAAATGGGAGATGGAAACGCATTTACCGAATTAATTCTGACGTAGCCAACATTACACCCACTTGACCGAGCGTCTAGCTGTTTCCGCTTGAGTTGTCTTTACCATATATGGGGCTCGACGTCGTCGCAATGTCCTTGCTGCCAGTGCCTTCATAAACAGTCTTCACTCCTTCTTCAATGCACAGCATTCAGTTTGGCAATAACAAGCTGCACGGCAAATACATTATAACTTACCCCATAGTGACTACATGCAGTCCTGTCTCCATTTTCCACGCGTACATTGTTTTGTTTACTGTTGGTTGCTAGGTTACCCAATACCACCGTCATTCGCTAAAACAACTTGGTGGAAACGCACCTAATTTACATTTCTATGATTTTTTTGCAAATTAAAAAAAAATTCGCTTCACGTTTAAATGGAAACCCAGCTACTGACGCCTAAAAATAAAGTGTAACCATGTATTCTTTACTAGTCTCAAACCCAAAAATCACAAAAGTCTATAAGGTTTTAGCTCCCTATTTCCCCACTGTTATCCTTTATATCATATGTTGCTTGAAGGCATATTTAATGGCCTCCTTCTGTCCTTTATTTCCCTGGGCTTGTCGCCAAGGCATCTGTCCCTGATATCCGCCAACGTGCCAGGAAAAATGAGCATGGATAACGGCACATCCATAACCCGAGCATGACCCTGCTTCATGAGCACCACACACACAACTGCCCATGGGCGCAGGTCATGCTAGACATAACTAGATATATTACGATAACAAAGTTTCCACACTTGCATCCCAGACTAAACAGTTAATAAGACCATTTTTATACATTCAAAATTATATTGTGGATAATGCACATTTACCCCATCATATTCATGGTTTTAGCTGTAAACATATTTTGTAGTTGAAGGGGATTGGGTCTGGGGATCTCCAGATCCAGCGCACATGATAGAAAGATCCATTTCTGGATACATGGGCCTTGGCTTAAATTTCATTCAGGGGCTTATGGACATCCCATTGCGTTCAGATGAGCGGGAAAAGTGATTCCTTTCCATTCTCTTAGAAACTCCAAAACTTCACAAGTTCTTTTGAAAGCACCTATCATCTGGCGGATGACTCATAAAGATCACATCTATGCTTTACTGGTGGTCTGACAGTAGAAAATCCCATTGTTTCAAGTGTTTAAAGTAAAACATGCTGGGTAGAAACAGGAAGGAAAGCTTTACAAGGAAGTGCAGAGATGATGAAACATGCTTTTTGTACAGTAATACAGGAAGATGAATCACAAACAGTTTAAAAATTAGCCAAATTTTTTACAGTCTGGTACAAAGTTCTGTGTGAATTGCCAAAACAATTGCAACTGGCAGTCCATAAAACTGTGGCAAAGCATGACTAGAAATAAAAACCAATGAAACGTTTGAGAACCTTTGAGGCAGTACAACCGAGCGAGTCTTCTTTTAAGCCTGATAAGCGTTCCTATAGCTCAACTGGAGAAGCACTGAGTTAGCAACGTAAAAGTTGTGGGTTCTTACAAGTAAGCACATACCCTGACAAAAATGTATAGCATGCCATGAATGCACTGTAAGTACACGTAAGTGGCTTAGGATAAAGGCATTTCCCAAATGCATGACAGATGTAAGTACCTCAATCAACTAGAACTGAAAGTCAGCTCTACTAAAACTGAAACATTGCTGTCAAAAAAAGCTTGTGGCTTTAAAACACACAAGAGATTATCCATGAGCTATTACCACCACTGCTACTATCCCAGAAGAAAACACTTAGGCCTGCATTAACGCATGTAAAATCTGCTACAGTACAGTATTCTGCTAACACTTACTATTTTATTGATACCTCTATGATATAAACTACCCTATGGCAGGGTTGGGCATTTATGGTCCTGGAAGGCCACTTTCCTGCAGTGTTCAGCTCCAACCCCAATCAAACACACCTGCATGCATTTCCAAGTTATCCTAAAGACTTACAAAGAGGTTAGATTTGGAATTTCAACCTAGTACCTTTGAATTATGACATAATGATGAATTATTAATCTTATACTGTATTTCGTTTATCATGGGACCTAATTAGGTAGCATTCAAGTCATAATTGTAATATTATGATACGTTTATTACAGTCTAAACCCTCACAGACCTCATTAAAGTGTAATAAATACGGATCAGTCCTCTCTGGAACCACAGCTCGACACCAAAACAACATTTACATCATCGGCTTGTTTCGTGATGTGTTATGAAATCCCTGCTGTGACCATCAATGGTGTGTAGCTGGTGATAAAGGTCTGGTGTCACGTCTTTTTGTTTTACTTCCTCTGCAGACGTTGCTCTTTTAAGCCAAACACTTGCTGTTCCTCTTTAAATACAGGCTTTCCAAAATGTGAGGATTTTATACTTTAAATTACCCTTATAAGAATGAGAAAGTTCATACACTCCCAGAAAAAGGTACAAGTAGGTACAAAAGTTGTCACTGGGGTGGTACCTTTTCAAAACGTACACTTTTGTACCTAAAAGGTGCATATTATTAACTCAAAAGTACAAACTGCGGTACATACTGGAGTGTATGTATTGATATTATATGTATGGATGCTTAAACAGTGTTATTCAAATGACAATATGTGAACCAGCTTAAAGGTGCAGTGTGTAATTTTTAAAAGGATCTCTTGACATAAATGCAAAATAATATACAAAACTATATTATCTAGGGTGTATAAAGACCTTTTTATAAAGACCCGTTATATTTTATTACCTTAGAATGAGACGTTTTTATCTACATACACCGAGGGTCTCCTTACATGAAAGTCGCCATTTTGTGCCGCCATGTTTCTACAGAAGCCCTTAATGGACAAACTTTTTTTACTAAGTTGTCTCCGACGATAACATGTTTTTCCGGTGGCGGCTACTGTAGCTTCTCTATGCGTTTCAAAAGCGAGGGGTGAGCAGTGGACTGACCTGTTGATTGCAATTCGCAACCTCACCACTAGATGACACTAAAATTTACACACTGCACCTTTAAGTCATATTTTTATGTTTCCGACATAAAATCATCTTTGAACATTCTGTGAAAATATAATTTTGATATATTTAATATTGACTTAGTCAAATGATTGATCATAAATGGTTTCTCAATGATCAACTCCAACTTCATGCTCCTAATAAAAAGATTACAAGACATCAGCCCGATTTTCAGGAATTTCACTCAATATCCTGTTAAACACTTTTTAACTTTATGCTCATTACTTTCTTTAATCCCATCTCTCCCTCTCTTACACACACACACACACACACACACAACGTACAGTTAGTCTCACCACAATTACGCAAGGCCAATCCCACAGGTGTAACTGCAAACAGCGGTTTGTCGTGTCACTGTAGGAAGAATAACTATTCAGCCAATATTACATAATAATAAGCTTTGTTTCCTCTATAAACCCTCAACTGTTGTTGTAAAGGAAGCATGATTATACTAATAAAAGAAATACCAAGCAAACAATAAGCAAACACACACCCTTTTTCTCTCTTCTGTTTTTGCATTAATTTCAAACCTGTAAAAACTTCAAAGCATGCAGGCAGGTGCAGACAAGGCTCTCAGTGAGCTCAGGCTTACGACACGACGAGACATGACAGAGGAAGTCTAAGACACCTGCATGTGAACAGCATGTGTTAACAGAACACAATGTAAACAGCAGCTTACAACTTCTATAAAGAGTTTGCGCTTTTTAGAGGGAGAAGTTGACCATGAAACGAAAAGGATGTTTAAAGAAACACTGTACAACGTATTTCAATAAATCATGATAGTTCTAAAAGTCCATGTAGTCTATTCATATATATATGAGATAAGCATTATCCTGTTTTCCATACGTTCCACTTCATTTGAACACAGACGGACACGTGCACTTTCTTATTAAGGACATCTGTGTAAAATATGCAAGATGCAACAGACGCATTTATCATCTGGATCAGGAAGCGGAGGAATGATGCGGGATGGAAAAAGCTGAAATAATGAATAATGCAGAACACAAGGGCGCATGCACAAGTGCATCACACGCATCTGTGAAACAAATGTGCGCGCACCTTCCGTGGGAAGAGAAAAAGAAGGATTATATAAGGATGAGAACTACGTAACATGAACTAAAGGAAAAATAAACATCTGATCTAAACAACATGACCTACTTTAATGAAATACAAATGTCAGGTGCAATGAGGTAATGCAGGTTGCTATTACAATGCTGTGGGACACCTCTGGGTTTCTAATGGTGCACTCTTAGAAAACAAAGGTACAAGAAAAGTTGGGGTTTTACATTTTCAGAAAAAGTACTTTTGTACCTAAAAGGTGCATATTGGTACCTTAAAGGTGCATATCTGTGACCTTTTCAAAAGTTATTATCCCACTTGGTACAACTTGTTTAGTGTGTGTGGGAACATTGTAAGAGAAACAATGGATGAAATCTGGATGTCACTTGCTAAATAAAATCAACAGTTGAGCGTGTATCAAAGACAAATAGATGGATCTTTTATATAGGATAATGAATTAGAGAAATCTTATAGTAGATGTAAGAATAGTTGTCCTGCATTTTAACTAAAGGAGACAATCAAGCACAATAGTATAGAAGAGATATGCTCAAATTTACACATTGGTTGGTAATGAGACTGACATTCAATGAGCTGAAAAACATTTTACTGCCCATGAAGTGCCAGTGTCTCTTTTTGTGTCCACACAGGTCGATGAGAACTCATCTTCATAAGCTCAACCTGGTTCATTAACACCAAATAATTTCCCGTAATGTTTTCAATAACCATCCGTTATTTTACATGTGGCAGCATGTTAGACACAAATGCATGCTGCGCCTTGAAACGTGACCATCAAGCTTTAATGAATTATTCACAGTTCTCTGTGACGTGTTGTGAAACCGAGAGAAATAGATGTGAGACCAGGCACTTGGGTCTATATTTTATTACTCTGCAAAGAACGTTAGCTCAGAGGAAACTGATCCGTGAGCATAAAACGTTATTTGAGACGGCAAGTAAAATCCTTGTAACTGGACCACTGTGGATTGAGTTTGCTTTAATAAAATTGGCAATTACATCATTCTCGGAAAAATCCGAAATAACTATGAACAAAGTTAGTTCAAAGAACTAACTTGAACAAATATAATCGCTCTTGCTTCATGTTGACACATTTGATTAGGTCTTGCTGGTCTATTTTAAACACTGGACTTTTAACACATTCCTGTGCAATGTCTGGCATTGAGTATTGCATTTTTCCATTGTAAAGGCAGTACTGGTAAAAAACATGATTTTTGAGGATTCAAAGTGAGGAACGATTCAAACTTACTTTCTGTGGTACCTGACAGCATGCAGGTATTTTTTTCATTTGATAGACCTTAAGTTTACTAAACCTGAATTTCTTTAAAGAAAACATATATTTTGTATTTCTCAACCACTCTATCAATTAATATTTCCCTGGAAATTAAATTCAATACCTTTAATTAGGGGTGCACCGATAAATGCCGATATACACTAATAATGCATGGCCAATAACAATTCTGAATCGCACAGCCGATATTATTCACAGCTATTTCAGATTTTTGATCAGTAAGTCCTTATCGATCTGAAATCACTGTTAGTTTGAGTCGTTTATAACATGCATTTGAAAAAGCAACAATCGTCAAACAAAATCATTACAGATATTCTTTATCCTGAAAATACCTGAAAAGGTTTGAAGAACAGCAATATAAATATATGTTTAAGCCATTTCCTGAAGCTGCATGTCATAGTATGGTTCTTTGTAGGGCTGGGCGATATGGCCAAAAAAATTATCAAGAAAATGTTTTCCATATCAGTCAAAGTGGACGCTGAAAGAAAGTACAGTATACTGTAACTATTTTGTCTGCTGTCTTTCGGCTTTGACGAACCCTGTTTGCGCGTCCAACATTACACAAAAGGAAAATGTTTACACGCATTTGGATTCCGTGATTTCGCCCGCATTATCCGAATCGCAAAAATCATAGAGGTCTACTAATAAATGAATAACTTGCCTCATCTTACTCCACTCCTTCAAGTCTAATTGACACTTTGATTGTAAACCAAGAGCGCGTGCCGCATTCGGAAGTGCTTGTGCAACATTAAGCACAGTGCGTAAACATTATCGTTCACTTACCGAACTGTAGTTATCGTTTAATCGGGAAAATTTATATCTGTAAAATTATTATTATCAAATTATCGCCCCGCACTAGTTCTTAGTCTGCGGCCCATATTGAGTTTCGGCACGAGAGCACCCTCTGGCTTTTGCATGTAGCGGCATTTCACCGTAATTGATTTAGAAGCATAGCAAGCATCATCAGCCGATATATCGGTGCACCCCTACCTTTAAGGCAATGCTCTATTAAATAACATTAGGGATGCACGATATATCGGGCGACATATCGTTATCGGCCGATAACTGCTTATTTTTAATATTATCGGTTATCGGTCTGATAGCAAAATTAGGCCGATAAATGAAAGCCGATAAATTATGGATTATTTTGGTTTGTTGAACCACTTCACTTGCTCAATGCTGGCCATTTGAAGTTTTGATTGGTGCTTTCTGTGACATAGCACGAAGATGACACGTGTTGCGGGCTTAAGAAGAGTATGCTAGTCTAGCGCAAAGACAAGATGTCCGCGGTCTGGGAGTTTTCCATTGTGAAAATAATATGAATATTTATCGGCCTATATATAACGGTTACCGCCCCCAAAATATAAAGAGTTATCGGCCAAAATTTTCCATATCGGTGCATCCCTATATAACATACAAAAAATCGCAAAGACTTCTACATTTTCAGGCTTTTTAGGCGTCAATCAATGTTTTTACATTCCTCTACAAAAGGTTATTCAGTATATCTCCTCCTTGTGCATGAGGGATGATGACCTCTTGGCGTAAACGCAGTACAAGCATTCCTGGCGTTCCACCTAAAGCATCAATCTTCTCCAGGAGCAAACACTGCAATGCTAAGATCATTCCTCATAAATATCACTTGTGTGTTAGAACATAGACTACGTCAGTGGTGAAATAAATATCGCTTCAACTACTGTTATTGAAAACACATATACACAGTGCTGCTGACCCTATTCTAGTATCTAAGCTCATCCAAATTGGTGACAGCAAGATACCGTAAGCTACATTTTGCTTAAGATTCTCCCCTTTCAACTTTTCTCTTTTAAGTAAACACAGATATGTTTTATAAATACATCTAATTTAAGTTTGTTATCAAGTGTGTCTTTTCTGGAGATTCAACTGCAGTCTAAATCCCAATACCAGGAATCACTCTTAGCCCATCTGTTTACACAGACAGTTAATCCAGGAATCTTATTATTAAGGCCATTCTGCAAGATTCCACCCAAACATCTGCATCAGAAACAGACACAGTCCTGATTTACATAGTGCACAAACAAAAAAGGATAAATGTCAATTATTGTACAGTATAGGCCAAAAGTGTCTTTAGTCAATTATCTTATTAATCTTCTAAGACCCGAGCTTTGGTTTGTATTTTTTTTTTCAGATTTCAATAACCAATCAGAACCAATAAATATAATAACCAAGTATTTTTCGTTGAACAAGAAGCAATGTAATTGTCCACGTTTGTGTACAACAGGTTCCAGTTACAAAGAATTAAGTATTATGGTGCAAACAACAAAAAAATGTGTTGCCTCACATTCACCCATTCACTCTCTCATTCATACACCAACGGTGGTGTCAGCCATGCAAGGTGCCATCCAGCTCATCGGGAGCAGCTGGGGTTAGGTGTCTTGCTCATGGACACCTCAACACTTGGTCAGGTGGAGCCGGGATTGAACCACCAACCTTCTGGTTTGTAGACAACCTACATGAACCACTGAGCCACTGCCACCTCTACAAATGTGTAAATGTGTATCTATCCCTAACCTACCAAATTACTGATTTACCATTTTCATTTAATTAGGTAACAGAACAGATTAATGTATCTAAATCCAAAAACTGAAGTCTCCCATGATTCTGTTGTACCTGCAATAGGGAGAGGAGGCGAAGGAGGGAAGGGTAGTTATGTAATGCAATCCATCTTTTAGAAACAGAACAACATAATGACATCCTAGACGTCCTACAGGTCCAGGCAATGAACACAACTACCAGAAACTTTTATGTGCCATTCAAAACAGTTTGAAGTGACAACCAAAACACATCCCTCACTCCTTCTTCACTTGCATTGATTTTAAACAAGTCCTAACTTCATTTTTAAGCTTTTAGGCATGCAAATAAGAATTAATTGATTTGCCTGAGGATGCAAAGACTGAATCATATTTATAATGACAGATGTGCCCTAAAAGGCAGGCGTAGGTGGAACTGAAATAAATATGAAATTTAATAGATAAATACATTCATGTATTGAAAGAAAAAAACACTGAATCAGTGTTTTAAAAGCCTTAAAACCATACAATTTACCCTTTCGGCATTCTAAACCAGTTTTTATTTGTGAAACAACAAGGGCAAAGTGTAGTCAAGCTGCCCTCAAGAGGCTGTGAAGCAGCAAAAGGTAAAAAAATACTCTGTTATGAAGGATATATTTAAGTCACTAGTACTAATTGAAAATCTTGCTTGATGATAATGATCACAATTCAAAAGAATTAGCAAGACATGAAAGTTATATGGGATTTAAAAGACAAGTTTATGAATACTTTTAACTAAAATGAAGTTTGTAATTAACCTCAAAGTCCAAAAGCTTATAATAAGCTGTGTCAGCTCTTATTTAAATCAGTCTAAGATGATGTTTAAAAAAATGATAGAGACAAGCACTCTATACAGCAGTTTCTTTCTTTCATCTTCTTCATCTCTTCTACAGTCTTCTCTAAACACGTTGAATAAATATTTGATGAAATGCAGCCTGTGGCATTGTGAGGGTCCATTTTTGTTGTTGGTAAAATATGGGAGTTAAAATCTGTCCACACATCACGTTTACACACACAGACCACATGCAAACAACGGCAGCAAATTATTTCTACCTGACTGACCTTTAATATAATATGGCCACATTATTGCGTAACCAAATTTTTTTCTTCTAAGATAAGGAATGTAAATAACTCTTTAAGCCCTCCGGACATTATCATCAGTGTTAGGTGATACGCTAGCTGTACGTGCGTTTTACACATGTGCAATGACAAACCTGCATCTGTTGACTTGCATCAATTGTGTATTTTGTACTGAACTGCTCGCATAGAAAAGAGATAAGAAACGGTTGGAGATCACAAAAACATAATCAATACAACTTGAGAGACCAAAGAGTTCACTCTTAAGTCACATTTTAGATTTACTTATAGTAAATTATAACTCATATTTACAGCACAGACAGAGACTGATATGTTCATTGTCTCCTTATGTTATCTCTTGCTTACTGTGAAAGGAGTTGTACAGTGGATGGTTTAGACTCAGGCTCTCTCAGCTGACTGAACGAGGGAGATTCCAAAAAGAAAACAACCGAGAAAATTAAGGGGTGGAGAGATGAACGAGGTTTAAAATGAGAGTTTGGGATGGACATATACAAACAGTTTGTACTTTAAGCTACTGGTTGATTATTCCCAGGATCTCTTAATAGTTCTGAGAAACTGTTGAGCTTTTTTAGGTCAAGAAGAGGTGTTGTTGTTCCTATCAGTTTGAGCTTAAAGTGAGTTTAAAGTTCAAAACTCAAATGAAATAACACAAACAGTGGGTAAAATACATCACATTTTTAGTAAATATATTTTTTCAGGTGATATTGACATGAAACTTCACCAGTTGTTGGTAAGAGCCAAGCAATTCACACACATGCAAAGAAATGATTTAACGTATAATCATCAGGCTAAGTCCACATATTTATGCAGGGGGGGCGCATTTTTTCAAATACGCAGCACTTTCGCAGGATATATTGCAGTTTCCCCCCTTGCAAAATATGCGGGGCTTGCATGATTTCATAATCTCCGCATTTTCGTAGTAAAAATCACATATATCTTAGAAGAAAGTTGAAAAATGTTGCATTTACCTCACACAAGTGCAGCCATGTCCCCTGTTGCTATGGGAACGTTATGAAGTGAAAACAGTTTTTGCAAGTTCCCGCAGTTTTTGCAATTTCATCGCATAAAATTGCATAAATATCCTGCATATTCCATCACATTTTTAAGAAAACATGCCGCAAGATCAAGGATTTTTGCCCGCAACAATCACAAAAAAACTCTGTGATTTTTTGGAAGGACTGGTAAACATATAAAATGACATAGGCAAAAGTATTGGACCCCCCCCCCCCCCCAAAAAAGTAGGTGCAAAAATTCATGGAAAGCCAAGACAGTCAGTAATAAAAAAGCAATCCTGCCCTATGTCAGTGCAAATAATAGCAGCTGGTTCAGTGTCAAATGATGGCCTATAAAATAGTGTCTCATTACCAAGGTGCAAGAAACATTTTCCGATGGGTTAATCCAAACACACAGCAAGAGAAACTTCTCCGAAACTGGTTTCAAAGTAGTGATAGACCAATATATCGGCCGGCCGATATATCGGGCCGATATTTGCAAGTTTTATGTGTGTATCGGCATCGGCCGATACGTGGCTGCCGTGTTCGCCATTTTTTTCCGGCATTATTACAGACAGAGTGCTGGAAGCCGCAAGCGATTGCAAGTCGTGTGACTAAAAACAACCAACAACCAACGAAAGCTCGGCCTAACAGCTGATCATACTGTAGCTGGACAATGCGGGACAAGAACTGTCCGAACTAATAACGTCTCTTTTTAACATATCTTAAAATACATCAGTGCCCTGTGTTTTGCCTCAAAATGGACACAAGTAATGTTTTTAGTAAGGCATGTTTGTTAAAACTAGTTATATTTCCTATTAAACTAAGCTCTAGTCCTAGTTTAAGATAATTCCTGTCTGGGAAACCACCCCTATATATTTTTGTAGTAGTAAAGTGCTAGAAATCAATATCCTTTGCTGATAGTTCCTCGTCATTGTGTAGAGTGCAGTTCATGGTTACATAGCACCCTCACCTGTTTTTACTATTTGTTAAATATAGTTTTTTTTAAGTTCATTAAATGTCCCTTTTTTTAAATTGAAACATTTAGCATCATCATTGTGTCATTTTTATGATGTAAATTAAGTGATCTAAAGCAGTTTCGGCTCCAAATATCTTCTCAAGAAAATCGGCAGCCTGCATCTGTGATCGGCTAAGTCTGATGAAACAAAAATCGGTATTGGCACTGAAAAATCCATATCGGTCGCTCCCTATTTCAGAGAAAGAAAATAAAGCTGCTATAGTCAGTCACCTGACACCTAACAATTTAAAATCTATGGAAAGAGCTAAAGATCATAGTTTATAGAAGAACCATCAAGATTTGAAGAAGGTTTGTGTGGAAGAATGGGTCAAAAATTACACCTGAGCAATGCATGCAACTCCACACTGGAGGCGTCTTGAAGCTTTTATTACCATTATTAAGTACATTTTAGTAGGCGTGTTCAATACTTTTTCCCATGTAATTTTACAATATATAACTTAATTTATGGACATCTATGGTTTGATTTCTTTGAATGTGTACTTAACCATAGAAGGGCTGCTCAAACATTTGCTAATTTTTTAATTGTAGACGCATTTTATTTGATATTGCATGCATAGCAAAGCACACCCAAGCAGTTTTAACACTAAAGGACGAGAGAAGCGCCAGTTGGGAGTTTTCTTCATTCAGCTGCTCCACCTTTGAATGTTAGGCATTTCTCATAAAGATGGGCAAGACCAAATTCTTCAATAATCTAAAAATAATGTTCACTATACAGATAGTTGGCTTATTATAGTCCTAATCCTAAACAATGCACAGTATTACATTTTCTCAATATTAATGTGTGCAAGAGTATTGGATATCTGAAAAGTAATACAGTTTTCCCAGATTTAAATGCATGTTTGAGCTGCCAAATTTAAAAACACCTAATATCTTATATATCTTATATCTTATATATATATATATGGGCTGGGTAAAATATCAATTCATCAATGTATTGCAATTATTTGTTTCTCAATTCAATATCGATTCATCAAATCCTATTAATCGAACGTTCAGCGTTGTACAAGACGCGCTTTACGCAGGCAAACAGCAGCTGCACTCCGTTCAAGCCTGCACCACCAATTTGTTCTTGAACATTGGGTATACTGCACACATTATTTAAAATACTTAGGTACTTAATTATTTGTGTATTCACTTATTACCGAATCGAAGCAAATAAATCAATAACGAATTGAACCAAAGCATCAAGAATCGAAATCTAATCGAATTGTGAAATTCCTTACAATACCCAGTCCTATTCAAGATGCACACCAGTATAGTTTTTTGAAAGGTTTGTTTGCAAAAACTTTTTAAATGTCCTAATATAACTAAGGCCTAGTCCTGGATTAATCTTAGCCCTGTCTGGGAAACCACCCCAAAATCTATATAGTGTTGTAGTGTTTATCCAAACCTGTAATCCATATACACAATAAAGGTGCATAATACCACATGCCATGTGTCTTTGCAGACACATGTCTGATGCAGGACTTTTTGTGGGGGTTTGAAATAATGACTCAATGGTAAAGAGGAGCTGAGCAGACCAACCCTGAAGAGCAGCAGCCAATTTTATGCTTTAAAAAGAATTTGACCTTTGATCTTAAGAGCTCTCCAAGTCTGTTCCATGAACGGTTCTGGTGCAAAGACCAAATTTTGAGAGGCACGGCAGATTCACCGCTCCCAGATCACAACCAGAGGACAGACGTTGCGTGTAGCATCAAATGCATCTAAAATGAACGGCAACGGATTGAGGAACAAACATAAACGATTAGCAACTTAACGTGCAGAGGCAAAGCCACTAAACCTCCATCTCTGGGGGCAGACAAGTCTAAACAGACGTACGAAAAAATCTGTATGGAGATCGAGGGAGTCATTCATTTTTTGATTGCAAAGTGGGGTGGAAAGTCACTCTTGTAATTCCTTCTCTTCAACGTTTAAATGAGCACTTAAAGCCAACAGCAACAGCAATAACAAAGTACTGGCAGAACATTACAGTCAGCTTAATGTTAGTCATTATTTACCCGTGGTGGTTTCGTCTTTCTGTGGTAGGTACTCCCTGAACTTTGATTTGGGGCGCATGTGAATAATTTGGTATCAAGATACGAATGCTGTGCTTTAATGGCGCAGGCATTCCAGTGCATGTGTTCATTTAAAATAACACAAATCTATCACAATGCCCATGGACTACGATCTCTCCTAAGCTGCTGTAATCGAAAATGGCTAATCGTAATGATATTAAGACGGTAAAATGAGTGAGGAATTTACTAGAATCAAAAGAATAGCAACATTATCATGTATCATGCTGTTCTGGACTGCACATATTGTACAAGTTGTTTCCTAGGCATAGAAAAACACAAAGCAGTTGGTTGGTGTGGTTATATTTACATAATAGTGGGTTATACAATATCAAGGCTTGTAATTTAAATAAGGTTACTTTGTAAGAAGGGTGGACATACGTCAGAGATAGTGTTGTGCTGATCGTACGGTTTTAAGGGCTTAAAACAAGCTGAAGATTTGAGAGCCGAACATATTAAAAACTGAGAGATTATTAAGCTTTCATTGTCGTGTAAACTACAGTTCTCGTATGTACTGTAAAAAGTTGGAAAAGAAGAAGAGAGGATTCCCAGCTACGCTCTGTCCTTAAACACATCAAACAGCTGAACTCTGACCCTTGGAAACCTGTGACTATGGAAAAGTGAGAAGTACAAGACACAGCTGTGAAAGAGTAGAGAGAAAATGTGAAAAAAGGGACTGCATACATACACTGATATTTTAAGCTCTTTGATAACATATAAAGAGTCCAGAAGACCAAAATTAAAGAGGAAATTTATGTAAATCTGACTTTTTCCATGTTTAAGTGCTATAATTGGGTCCCCAATGCTTTTTTCAACCTAGAAAATGTTAGAAAGATCAACCCAGTAAATTAATTTTGGTAAACCATACTCTGCAACCAATGTAAAAAAATGGTTCATTGAAAATTGCCTCCCCTTGTGATGTCAGAAGGGGATAATACCGCCCCTTAATCTGCACTATCCAGCCACGGCACTGCCATTTATGCAGAGATCAACTCATTTGCATTAAAAAGGACACACCCTACAATGGCACATTTTTGCTACAAAGTCGCAATTTTAACATGTTATAATAAATAATCTACATAATATTTTAAGCTAAAAGTTCACATACACCAAAGATTTAATTGACATCTTAAAGTCTTGTGAAATCTCTCCTTTAAAAATGATATTGTCAGCATGAATACAAATTTGGCCTGAAAAACAGTCATATGTGACCCCGTCTTTGGAATCCAGGCTAAAGTTTAGGAGCAAAGTTTGATCACATTGATTTCAATCTTTGACATGGCCTTACTCCATCAATATTTAAAGAGCAATTCACGTTTTAAAATTTCCTAGTGTGTATTAGTACATGTTAACGATATGCAAAAAGGTACATACCCCAAAGAAAACATATCAAGTTATCGTCTCCAACATAAATCTCTTTTCTTGGACTACAACAAACACACGGATTGTAGGCAAAAGTTTACTTCCTGGGATTGGTGATGTAGACAAGACAGACATTATCATAATTCCTCCCGCTTCGCACTGTAAGCCTGTAAGTTAACTCCTGTTATCAACCAAATCTTTCAAACATGGTAAGAAGCGTCACATTTCCGGCTGGCATCAGATAGGGGTGGGCGATAAACCGCTTGCGATTCTCATTAGGGCTGTCACTTTCCGTTCGAAAATCGATTGCACAATCGATCGGACCAACCAAAAAACGTTTCGAAAACGAAAATAGGCAATCGATTTTAACCAAATATGTACACTATTAATTTTAAAAGAATTAAACAGTTAAAAAATAGATGTAACAAAACTCACAAACAAGCAGAAAAAGAAAATAAAGAATCCCGAAAGTGCAGTAGGTGTGCGAAAGCTAGACAGAAAATACCCAGCAATTTTACGCACCTATAGTTTCACGCTTTCAATAGCTGCATCTAGTGTTTTGAAAAGAAAATGGAGGACAACGTCAATAAACCTGTGCAACACGAGACAGCGTCGAAATGGTGAAGTTACAGGAGATGATGAGTTATGACAAGGAGCCACCCTTGCGAGCTGACAGCGACCCGCTTTTGAGATGGAAGATTGGCAGTACGAAATACGCAGCTGGCAACGAACGAAGTACCCGAATTTCCCTTGGACATTAGTGCGGTTGGAGTGCGTCTTCTCAACAGATGGACATAGTGAATGAAAAGCGCTCTGCTCTTGACCCCTTAAATGTTGATCGACTTGTTTTCCTGACCAATAATTTGTAATGGCCCTAGTCTTTTTGCGCATTTCATTATGCCTGCCTAGTGCCGCCTAAGCGTCGGTTACGTTTAATAAAAAAAATACACAGCATGTTCTCAACTTCAAGTAAGTCTATTTAAAGTTTCATTTTTGAACAGTTGTTTGAAATGGATCGAATCATTATTTAAAATAATTTTTGAATTGCCTAAATCATAAAAGCAGCCGGTTGAACCTGCAGTAATGTTTTTCATTTATGGCAGCAGTCCACTCTGCATATTTTTTTAGAGAATGTTGCACTACTGTTGCTGTTTTTTATTCTGCACGAAACTTAATGACAATGAATAAGAAATATTGCTGACTTGTGCGTTTCAGGCGCTCTCTTTGCATTTGTCTGTTATTTGGCGTTAAATGGAAACGTCTTTTTTAGACATGGAAAATCGATTTTACAATCGATTCAATGAACACTTATAATTAAAAATCGAAAATGATTTTTTCACAAAAGTGACAGCCCTAATTCTCATGCATATCTCATCAGTAAAGCCGGTTTCGTTATTAGAAGTAAATCGGCATCAACTGCTTTCAGATTTAGCGGCATTTACTATAAAGAGCCGAGAAGCTCTTCAAAATACATTGCGTTCGCATACATTGAGGCGATTTTTCCATGATTATGAACGTGATTTTGCCTAGCTTCTCTGTGAAATACAGCTCTGTGTAGTAAATGCCGCACCATTTGAAAGCAGGTAATGCCGATTTAGTACTAATCACGAAACCGGCTTTACTGATGAAGTACGCATGAAAATCGCAGGCGATTTATCACCCACCCCTAGCGTCAGAGGTATTCAGGCCAATCACAACATACAGATTAGCTGGCCAATCAGAGACACAGAGCTTTTCAAATCTGTGCGTTTCAGGAAGAGAGTGAAATCTGGAGCTACAAAAATATATGAAATGGAAAATAATGTGTTTTTAACCATACGAACACACACAAACACATTGTATTATACCAAATGCACAAAATAACCTTGTTTTTTAGCAAGGAAATATGTGTTCTTTAAGATATAAAGGCTATACTTTCACATTATTGTGTAAATCACAATAACTTTGTTAAGCTTTGTTTTCACAGACTGGGTCACATTTGAAACGTTCTTACGCCGCATTCAGACAGCCAGCGATGTTATCGCTGTGTATCGCTCGTCTCTTTCAATGAGGAGTTTCTAAATCGGCTTGTCATACACAAATAAGTACCATCCACGCCAATAACTGACGAGAGAAGGATGACGTGAACTCCACTGCTTTGTTCTCATTGGTAGTCGCTCCCGAAATTCGCTCGACATTTGCATAAAGTTAAACTTTTCTTAACTTTCTCGCGTCGCTGGACACGCCCATGCGGTCGCCAATGGTCACTTTCGCTCGTACCGCCGGCAGTCGCCCGGTTTCCATTGAAATAAATGAGATTGCGTCGCTCTGCTACTGCTGGTCGCTGGCTGTCTGAATGGGGTGTTATGATTTGGCACTTTTGCTTTAATCACAGCTTCACTTGACCTTTTCATGATTTGAAAACATCTTGTGTATATCAATGAAAGCAATCATCTGACATTTCCTTTTCAAACTTTATCTTCGCTCTTATTTCAAATTATATTCTGAACCCCAGATTTTAAAAGTGGTCTCAAACATTCTGACTGTACCGTACAGAGCAAGTGAAAAAAGGTTTGTCTCCAAACAAACAATCATGTTACAGAAAGAAAAAGGCCGGTCATGTTTTCGAAAGTAAAGCCTCTCCTGATTTCTCTCTTTCTCCGCCCTCCTCCCCCAGGACTTCATTTAACCTACTTCTGTGTGGAGCTCAATTCCAGATGGTGCTCATTTTTAATCGGTCTTCCCCTTTACATCCCCGTTTTCCCACAACAAGCTCACGGACTCATGACTGCATGAGAGAAAGAATAAAAGGAAAAACATAAGGTGGGGATTTTTTTGGGATGAAGTAAACAAAAGAGATTGCATTTAATGCCAAAGCGTTTTAATCTTTGTTACTGAAGTACTTTTAATATAAGGACAATCACCCTAAAACAAAGGCCTTTCGTTAAGGGCATAGCTGTGATAGATTTGGACTTATATCTTGCAGGGATTGCAACCTTCGACTCCTGTCTCAAGGGTTAACTACTATTTCAACAAGTAGGGTTGCAAGGAAAAATACTGTAACATCTCATTGCACTAGTGCAAGAGATATATGTAACCCAGTCTGTGAAATCCCAGCTAAAGTCATTTTAGTGTTTATGGTTTTCTAGATAAAATAATCTACATAATGTAACATTCTGTAAAAATATAACCTTGATATCTGTAATACTGACTGAGTAAGACTATAGAAATCAATAAGTAAAATCAAACTTTGATGCTTCTAATCTTATAAAAAGCTGACTTCAGCCTGGATTTCACAGGCAAGGACACATGGCTAAAAGAAAAATGTGTTTTTCAGTCTGTTGCTATGTGGTTGCTAGGATGATAGTTGCACCCCCTTGTCTCAACCCCTAACCTAAATGTGAGCAATAATAAAAGTAGTTCAATGCATACAAAAAAACAGGCAAAGTCCAGTTGTGTACTTCCAAGAATGTTTACCTACATCTGTTTGGTTAACTGTAATCTGTTTCATGCAGTGTTTACAGTAGGCTCAGTCTGTGCCTGCTAAAAGGCAGGTGCTCTGCTCTCGGTCTCAGCTGCAAATCTCATTGAGCAGTTGTAGCCCAGTAACATTGTGACCTGTGTAGGATGAGACCCTGGTTCCTCGTCTGTTTATGCTGTGTAAGCAGCAGGGCCACGGACAGTGGCAGCACCACATGCCAGGAACTGAACTCGCAATCTTAGGGTGTGTACGGTCATTGAACTTTGCATGGCCTCTGCAAAACCCTGCTAGCAGATCATTATAGATCACTTGGAAACACATCAAAAGTTCAGGAAAAAAGGAATATAAGCCTCAACGACAAGATGTTTAGTGTGATATCAAAGAGTGAAAGCATAGATATAATTTGCATTGCATTCTGTTTAATAATAAACACATAAGTGTTCATGTATGTTTGTGTATTATTGGAGAAATAACTCCTGCATGGATATGTGGACCACAATTATGAATTACAACTGAAATTTAAGATAAAACACCACATGTGATCAACACATAAATATAATTTATAATTAAATGTTTCTGTGTGCATTCATGTTTGAGAGAGTCTAGAAAAAAAATTAAAAAATCAACTTCTTTCCTGTCAGTTGCTAATATTAATAAGTGTACTATCAGGGCTCCAGACTAACTTTTTTCACTAGGAGCACAGTGGTCCCCAACTGAAAACCAGAAAATTTAGGGGCACACACTGTAAATCAACATGCTATCCAAATACTCACATTTCTACTTATTTCCACTGTATTACTAATAAATAATTTAATAATAATGTAGAAAGTACAATGTGCTGTTTTTAAATTCAGTGTCACATCACAAAAAAAGGTCAAAATGTACTGGTTGCATATGTACAACTGGATGTAAAATTCAGTGGCACACTCTCAAATTTTGGTGGCAGTCTGGAGCCCTGTACTGTAACCAAATATACTGGCACTGTACTTTTGAATAAACAAGAGAGGACAGTTTACAGGCCACCAATTTTGAAATCTCACGTCAGATACACACACACACACTGAATTTTTGTTTATAAAAGGTGTAGAAACCATTCACTAGTTGTTTTAAGCTTTTATCTTAACTAACTTAACCATTAAGGGTGTGCATGGGTGTGGGAATCTCTCTGGGTGTGTTTGTGCATGTGTAATATAGGATGGTCTGTATGTACGCATATTAGGTTGCTAGGAAACCAAAAGCAAACAGTCATGAATGCACATGCATGGGTCTCAGCCAATGAAAAGGAGGGATTTGTTTTCCTATCATCATCACATTGTCTATTCGAGTAGTGTGTGTATCTGTTCCGGGGTGTAGCTCGTCTGGTGGAATTTCAGGAACGAGTTTCTGCTCGATTTGTTGTTTTGAAGCCAACATGGTCCGGGTAACACACACTGAGCTGTGAGAAACTAAATCTATTCAAGTAATTTTCTCGGCTCATTACAGATGTTTAAAATGTCAATCAACACTAAAGATCAAATTTAAAGGTTTAGTTGATTCTGATTCCACTTTTTAGCTAAAGTTAGTGTGTAATGTTGCTGTTTGTGCATCTGTAAAGTAACAACGCTCAAAGTTCAATGCAACTTGAGACATTTGCTTTAAAAGAAAAATAAATAAATAAATAAATAATTTTCCATTAACAAGGCTGTTGATAGATTTTGGAACTGATTTAACCAAAGTGGTACAGTTATCCATCGAAACTAATAATCTTAAAATGACCATACTGTCGAATTACTCAGCTTGGGTTTTTGTCTTCTCACTAGTATATATAATATTTTTTAAAGGGACACTCCACTTTTTCAAAAATATGCTTAATTTCCAGCTCCCTAGAGTTAAACATTGTATTTTTACAGTTTTGGAATCCATTTAGCTAATCTCCAGGTCTGCCGCTAGCACTTTTAGCATAGCTTAGCACAATCCATTGAATCTGATTAGACCATTAGCATCGCGCTCAAAAATAACCAAAGAGTTTCTAGATTTTTACCATTTAAAACTTAAAACTATACTCTCATTCCGGCGTAATAATCAAGGACTTTGCTGCCGTAACATGGCTGCAGCAGGCGTAGTGATATTACGCACTGCCCCAAAATAGTCCCCTTCGTAGCTAGGGACTATTTTCGGGCAGTGCGTAACATCACTACACCGGCTGCAGCCATGTTACGGCAGCAAAGTCCTTGATTACGCCACAATAAGAGTATAGTTCCTAGCAATATGGGCCTAGAAAATCGCAACTTTTAATTTTCTGTCGGTTTTAGTACACAATGTAACTGCAGAAGAGTCAAGTTTTAAATGGGAAAAAATATCGAAACTCTATGGTTATTTTTTAGCACGATGCTAATGGTCTAATCAGATTCAATGGATTATGCTAAGCTATGCTAAAAGTTGTACCGCCAGACCCAGAGATCGGCTGAATTGATTCCAAAACGGTAAAAATCACGTTTAACTCTAGGGGATCTGGATAATGAGTATATTTTTTGAAAAAGTGGAGTGTCCCTATAAGTTGAATTACCTCAAAATATTTTAAATTACTTTTTTAAGTTGAACCAACAAATCTTTTTTACAGTGCATTGACCCCAAGTTTCCAATCAGAACAGACTTGCAACCCTTATGGGGTCACCATAACCCGCAACTTCAGAATCACTGTAGACTCAGTCAGAGACTAGTGTGGGTGCAGAAAAAAACCTGT
Organism: Misgurnus anguillicaudatus; assembly: GCF_027580225.2. Lineage (NCBI taxonomy): Eukaryota > Metazoa > Chordata > Actinopteri > Cypriniformes > Cobitidae > Misgurnus > Misgurnus anguillicaudatus. The sequence continues at coordinate 32,493,022 of NC_073358.2, read as the reverse complement.
GTGAGTCAAATGTGGAAAATCACGACACATGCCTTCATGACTATTTACTGCCTGTCAAAAGGGAGAATCAGAACAGAAGGGAACAGAGAGCAGCGTCCCTGCGATGATTATAGCAGCAAATTCATCATAAACTGACATCAACGTAGTTACTTTGGCTCCTGCATCCACTTATGCACCCTCGTGCAAGTTTCCTAGCAACCAGACCTATTGTATAACCTCCATCACCATGAATCATGATAATGACACAGCTTAAGAATGAATTCATAACAGGAATGATTTGTTGCTGCTCAGACAACTGATTTTCAGAGAGGTTCAATATTGCTCAGCAGCAGCTAGTTACACAAACAGTATGCGCCAAAGCAAAAAAGGCAGCAATAACTGTTTACAGCATTACTTTCAACCGGGCAAGAACTTGATGTATGTCACAGATTACGACTGTGAATGTCTGAATGGGATCTATAACTCCATGCAGGCCAACCATTAAAAAGCAGCCATATCAGCACTCTCCCCTCATTCAAGCACCACTGCACCTCCGTTGCTCTCTCAACCCCAACTAATGAATTCTGTGTTCGTGTCCTTCTCGACCACCTCAGAGGAAGTTTTATCATCACGCTAGAGCGTTTTTTCCAGATTGAATGCAAATCTGGATAAGACGCAGAAAAAGTCTGGGTTCATTTTCAAGGTGCAAGATCTTCAAGTGATAATGATGCTCTACTGATGCTGGTAATGACACGGCCGACTGATGTTGGTCTATCATCACTCGTGTCAATCAAGTGCTCCATAAACTCAAGCCGTACTGATAAAGAACAGAGGAGAATGGAGAAACGTGAGAAAGAATCGGAGACGGGAGGAGGGCAGAGGGAAACAGGAACAGGCTTAAGTCAGACAAACGACTCTCTGTCTGGATTATCACTGAAGCCTCTGTCCTGTTTTTCCTTTCTTTTTCCCTTTCTCTCCTTCATGCATCACTCTTCTATCCATTTTACATTCCATTCCCAGTTTCTCTCTGACTATATCTAGTTAGTTTTTTTTCACTTTCGCTCTCTGTCTTCTTACCATTCCAACTCTATCCAATCTGATCTCTCTCTAAGTCTCTATCGGTCCATCTGAGGAATAGCAATGTTGGGACATTCATGACATAACCCTATTCTGCCTCCACACACACTGAATACATAAGGCATTGTGCAGAATGAATGCAAAGGGCATCTCAGTGCACCAGACCGCTGACACTCGCTGTGCCTGGCACCACCAGCAAATCAGTGTGCCCACACAATATACCACCCACCCCCAGTCATATGCCACTAAAAAAACTTCACAACACAAGAGAACTTCAAATAGACATTTTTAGGCTCTGAAGGAGGCATTGTATTGTTTAAACCATAGCATTTTATGGCCATCATCTACAGAACTGTTTGGACAAATTAAGGATGCAATACCGCAATGCACACATCAAGATTATGCATTTGCTTCAATGCAACTTACAGTGCATTCAAGGTATACATTTTTATCAGTACGTGTGTTTCCTCCTGAGACTGAGGAGCACATGACATTTTGCATTGTTCATGCATTGGTCAACTAACTGAGCTAAAGCTACACTGTAGATAAACAAGCTTAGATTCATATTCACACTAAATATATGAAAAAACAGTCACAGATTAATGATTTATATGCACCGTCACTCTTGTAATTGTGTGTCTGTTCAGACACAGTCCACCTGTGTGTCTAACCTACAAAGAACTAAAGCCTCAAGTTGTAAACAGTTTTAAGTCTGACATTGTTTATCTTAAACCACAGACTAAGTACAAACAGAATTGCTAATGAATTAAATGATTCAATTTGACTAATGTCATGTAAAAAATGTGATTGTGAAATGTAGGTTTTACATGTGTACTCCTCATTAAAAGCACAAACTTTACCTAGGTAGAAAATGAAAGGAATGGCATAATATTTTGACCCTGACCCTGAAAAAAAATGTATTTGATGTGAGACCTGGTTAAGAAACCCCCCACTACGACATGTGGGGTCTTCTAAGTGCATTTTAAAGTAATCGGAAAATGAGCTGAGTGGGCTACGTGAAAAGTGCTTATCTGTCCTGTAGCTCAACTGGTAGTGCTTGCGTTAGCGGCATAAAGGTCATGGATTCGATCCCCAGGGAGCACGCATACTGATAAAATGTATACCTTGTAGTGCACTTTGTATAAATGAATCTGCCAAACGCTTAAAGGAATTATAAAGTTATTGAAAAACCTACTCCAAAGACAACAGGAGCAAATCATCACAGATATGTAACACATTACTTACTTACATAAACCTGTTACTAAATAACAGACTGCTAGATGACAAGATCAGGTTGTAGAGCAACTGTCAATCATTATTCCCTTGAAAATAACCACAGTCCAATCAAAATAATTGTTTGATCAAGCAGTTTATCAAAGAATTAACCCCCAAATAATACCAGTAACCGGCTGTAAAGACCAAATAATATACTGTGTAGCCTATATATACTGTACCAGGGGTCTCCAACCTTTTGGGAAGCAAGGGTCACCACAATAGATAAAACAATCTGGAGGGCTAGTTTTTTATATAGTCTACTCAAAAAAAATTTGTTTTACTTGTTGATTTTATTTGACTTGTTTATATGTTTTAGTATTGTTTAAAATGTTAAAATACATAAACCAAGCAGAGCTAATATAAAAAATATGTAATAAATAAATAAATATTACAATTGAGACTATTAATAGAATGTGTTTGGCGGGCACCTCACAGACTCTGTGCGGGCACCACGTTGGAGACCCCTGCTATATACAGTGCAGTAGCACTTTTGGTAAACTTTGGATAGCATGGCCCAACTACAAAGAAATCCCAAATCATACCTGGATGAAGAAATAGAAAAGTCTCCACCATCCAATAATCTGATTTTGCAGAAAAGCATCCCGTTGACAAATGGCACAGCCGTGAGCTCCTCCAGGGTGAAGTGTATCTGAAACTTGAACTTCTTCTTTTTCATTAAAAACGCCATATTTTGAGACTGGACTTTGGACGTTTGTTGAAGCGAGAGGTAGACAAATACAAGGAGATGTTTTGTTGTTGTTGTTAATCTGGTGCTTGGAAGTCCTTCTCAATGTTTGTGCTATGGATCAGCATCTCTGATGTTGTTCAATGGGACCTGTGGTATAAACAGGCACAACAATTCATACATGGGCAACACATCAGAAAGATATAAGACACATCTGAAAGTTTATAACTTACCCTGAAACCAATGTGTAAAGGCTCCTCTGCGCAGCACCTTATGAAGTCAGTGTGTCCTGAAATACAAAGAATTTGATACCTGAGGAAGTTTGATATATCCAGGTGTGTGCAGTATGGCACCATTCAAATGACGTATCATCCTTAATGCAAAGTCATATCCACTGCCTTAACTGAACATTTGAATAGACAGTTGCCTGTACTTACGTCGATGAACAGTTTTCATGTGGCACGCAGGACTGAAATCACAGAAGAAAGCGACTCAGATAACCACAAACATTACGAATCACATGTAAATCGTGTCGATGTTACAAATGGGGAGAGAAAATCAAATGTTAAGCGTTGAGTGAAACTCAAACTGCTTCAGACTGAAGTGTCTTCGCTCTTTTCAGTGAACTCCACTAAGCACCGCCTCCACGGACGCGTGGATTTCCCTAAATACAGCCAACACATTAACTTACACGGGGCAGTTGCATTCCAGTTAAGTCCACAAAAAAGCAGAACAGTTATTTAAGTTATTTAAGACCAAACACAAAACAATTATAGGTTAAAGACGTATTGCTTGTAACGCAATGATACGGGTTATTTTATGCAGCTTAATTATTTTGCTGCTTATTTGTCGATACTTTATTTTCTTGGATTTACAAATAAAAATTTAAGCGAAATATTAATATAGAAGTAAATTACCCAAATAATAATGAGATATTCGCGCGTTTGTGTTAAATCAGTTGTTCGTTTGCTTTTTGTCTAGTGATATAGCGCCATCGTGTGGCCATCATGCTAATAGCTATTCTAGATGTCACTTGTGCTGTCTGGCTGGATGTTTCAGGATTTAGAATAACCTCTTTGCCATGGACACTTTGACACTTTAGTGCCACCCCCCAAAGAAAATTTATGACATAAAACTCTATTGAAAAATCCAGCATAAGTAGGTGAGCTGGTTTTAGCTGGTCTCCCAGTTTGGATTTAGCTGGTATTGCTGGTGTAGCAAGCTGGTCCAGCTGTGTTTTGGTCACTTTTTAAACTGGTCTAGCTGGACTTAGTTGGTCAGGCTGGAAGACCAGCTGACACACCTTGACCAGCTTTGCCAGGCTGGAAGGACAAACTTAGACCAGTTACTGCCACCTTAAACCAGCAAAAACCAGCTACAAGCTTATGCTGCTCTCAGCTGGATTTTTCAGTACATTTTTTATTAAACAAAACATATTAACCCTCAATCGGTCCTTGGGGTCTATATGACCCCAAACGACATTTCATTAGTTAATCAAAAGTTCACCTCATCTCAGAGATATAAAACTTTGTGACTTTTCCTAAATAATCTAAACAGACATTTCAAAATGCATAAAAAAACTATAAAAAATTACTGTTTGAAATAATATTTATTTTTAATGTCCTTTCTAATGTATATATTAACACAAATTCACAAAATGTATCACTAAAGTAATGATTTGAGCAGTTGTCCATATCCAGTAAAATAAATGGGTCTCTATGGGCATCTGCTGGTCGAAATGATTTAATTCTTTTATGTATTTTTTTCTAAAAACCGATGGCTGAATTCAACACCTAGATCAATATCTAAAAACAATTAAAATCAAATTGAGATCATAATTTATGTGAATTTTCATAAAAATTCGATATTGTTCAGGCAAGCCAATGGTGTAGTTGAGGAATTTAGTGGTAAACAGGTACAAAAGTACTTCAAATCTATCAAAACAGCTTTATTGTATAGATGAGAAGTGAAAAAAAAGATATATTATTTGTATTATTGAAAATGTATATTTTTCTTACAATTATGCTTTCAATATAGACCTTAAGGGCCATACAATGTAGTGCTAGTATCCTTATTTTACTAAGGTTTAAATACACAGAATTCATGATAAATAAATGTATTTCATAAAAGGGTCATTAAACTGGGGCCCCGTGCTGGCCATTTTTTTTCCTGATGAACACAAAATATGATGTTTTGATAATGATGGTAAGCACACAGCTGACTGTAATCATTGACTAATAGGGAAAACATACTATGGAATTCAATGGGTACCGTCCACTGTGTGCTTATACCTCATTTATAACAATACTTCCATAATATTTGTTTTTCTACCATGGAAGTCAATGGTTACAATCAGCTGTGTGCCCACAATCACGTACCAAAACATCCTCCTTGTGTTCATCAGGGAAAAAAATAAATTCATACAGGTTTAGAACATCATGAGGATGAGAAAATAATGACAGATGAATTTTTGGGTGAAGCATCGCTTTTAACTAGATCCACTCGGACTCCACTGACTCCATAACACACACTTTTGGGGCAGTTTATTGCATTGTCTGTATTTCTACGACTAGTTTTGCTGCACAAGATGGACGCAACGTTTTAACAAATCTTCCTGTAAACACAGTAAAACAATATAACTTATCATAATGGTTTAGGTCTGACATAATCTGGATTGGTAAACTGACAGGGCTTATCCTTCTCTCAGACTAAAATGCCTGTTTGTGCTGTTTGTTGCCCTGACATATCTTAAAATATATAATTGGCACTGTTTTGTCACAAGATGCACATTAGTATTGTTGTTTTTGTAAGGTATGTTTGTACTAAACACTAGCAATAGTCCTGAATTAATTTAAACCCTGTCCGGGAAACTGCCCATAGGTTAACGCCCCATTTGCAGCCCGGCGTGTGGCGAACCACGCCTTTTCCCTTTTCCGTAGCTCCTCCTTTCAGTAGTACTCCGTACTCATTTCCGGTGTAACACGAGGCTCCGCCTGGCAGATCTACCGGCATTTTCGTTGCATCAGCTGTCATTTAGACCGCCAATTCAAAATTGATTGCTTTTAAACTAAATAAAACCTCAAGGATTTATCATCGAAACGCGAGTCAGACCGATTCTTATGAAGGATTTCGTCGATCGCGCTACACGTTTTTGCCACTGTTAAAACATAACGGCGCAGACGCATCGGTGGGACATCCAGCTCATCACTGTAACCGGAGTGCGATCGGTTTTGAGCCTTACTACGAAACATATCACACAGATTGTTGACGTGAATAGGCTCGGGGGAACATATCACTCCTTAATTGTTTGTATCTTATCGTAATGGACATCTGTTCAACATCCTGACTGAAATCGATAGTCGCCGCTCCGAGTGGCACTGCGTGGCAAACCACCGTCCTCGATCACACTCTCTCTGTACTTTCCTTCAGACGACTTGTCGCGCCTTTTATCGTGTCCGGCTATTTCCAGGCGCCACCAGGGTGGATTTGATATGCATCAGCGGGGCTCGTTTGTTTCTCCGTTGCTCAGCGGTGTTTTCTGTCAGTGTCGCACTGAGGAATATCAGGGCTCTGATCCCGGTGGCGGTGGACGGACTCTAAGCTCAGCATATCCCGCAGAATGGCCCTCCGAGCACGGCCATGACGAGTCCTGCGACTCTCCGCATCAATGCGCGGTGTGCGGCGGACCCGAGCAGGAACACAGACTCAAAGTGCTCTTCCAGATTTTGGATGTTAACAGAGACGGAGGCATCTGTGTCAACGATCTGACCATCGGACTGAAGAAGCTGGGCGTTCATAGGACTGAACATGAGCTCATGGTGAGTTTTTGAACTGTATTAGTTGCTTAAACCCTGCTGAAATCATCATATTAAATCTAACAAATTGAATTGTTATATTGGGAATTGTATTGGTTTTTAAAAGGAACTAAAATGGTGATGTCACGTCACATTACCAATAATGTGTTGGGTCCTGTGTTATCTGATCCAGAGTATAAACCATTAATAAACCCAGAACACCCCATATAAAATCATTTTGTACTGGTTTTATTGATAAACCGCTTTTGGTTCATAATGGTATTTTTTTATGAAATCTATTTGAATTTCTACATTGTTTCTAACAGGGAATTAAAGGACACAGACGTGCACTAAAACTATAGTCTTTATGTTAAGATTATTGATCAAACCCTATAAAGAGAGAAATGGGATGCTTTATAGTGGTATGAATTGGTACATAACACCAAAACTATCCCAATTTGTTTATAGAAATGCCTAATAAAACCCATAAGAGCAACTTTAGTTAACATTGCTATTTTATATGGTCCTTTCACAACTGGTGTGTAGGTAAGAAAGACCTAACACCTTTACTAAACCAGCAGCTGATTTGAGTGACATTTGCCTTAACACAATGCCACAAAGGACATCTGCCTTCCCTTTTATTCCTGTGTTTGAAAAGGATTGACATTTTTGCTAAAAGGGATTACTGTTGTTTTCAGGGTGTTTGATGTGGACATACTGCAAAAAAACGTGACTCTGATGGCTTTAATAAGAAAAAGGCAGGTATGGTTTAGTCACCTCATTTAGCTAGAAGGAAAAGACAATATTTAAAACACTGTTTGCCGTTCATTAGGGTTTCAAGGTGTGCTGAAGGATAACCTTACATAGACAAAAGTTGTTGCTAATCCAAATAACATTACAGAGTGTTTCATTGGAATGTTGCATAATCGCATACATGAGATGTGAATCTAGTAGTTGCGCAAAGGAATATATACAAGCCTCTCAGGAATGCAGAGGAACGTAACTAATAAGGACACACAAGAAGATGCAGAGATAGGGAATTAAGAGATCGACAAGCAGCAGCATGCTATGAAACCGAGACCATATAGTATGAATACCATATAGATTTTGATTTAGCACATAAATACCACAACAAATCTTTAATAAACTGTTCAGTTACTCCAGATCAATTAACATGAGCATCATGTATGTCAGGCACTACGTCCCTGTATCATTCATCTGGAATGTGGCCTACTTCTATCTGTAGCCAAATCACGAGACCTGCTGTCATTCATGATTTACCACACAGCGGCTCTCCATCCCCCATCTTCTTCTGTGTAGGGGGAAGGTTGATTAAAGGACAACTTTTATCCCATTCAATTACCATATTTGTTAGCGCTTCGAAACCGCAGACAGAATGGATTTTGTGAATGTGATAGTTTACTTATTGGCTTGTAAAGAACACAAACAGGTTCTGCATATCACATAACAATAAGTTTGTTCTCAGGGTATTCGTTGGGTGACCAGGTATCCTTAAAATCATTTATTGCCAAAAGGGTTGGATATAAAAAATTCTGCATTTCAAGAATTCCTATGTTTGCACATAACAAACCGAAAGTTCCTTTATACTGGGTCAGCTGAGATTTATTGGCAGTGCTCACATTATCCAGCGATTAGATGTTTTAAAGATATGGCTTTTAAAACACGACTGGTGAACCATAGAAAACCATTTGAGTTGCAAAGGGGCAAAAATAACTTACTGGCACTTTAATGCTCATAGACGGATTACACTGGTGGATACCCGAGCTTTATTTGCAAATGCAAATACATGCAAATAGAGCACTGGCGTAGTGAGGTTTCGGTCACAGGACTAGCTACTGTTGCTGCTTCTGTCTGGTGCCAGGAGGTTTGCTATTTCTGCTCCATAAATGCTGAGAAATTGACTGTTTGAGGAACTGTAGATCTTTTTTTATTGTTTTCATGGAAAGCTTTCCATTGAAGGCTTTACGTATAATTGTTTTACAAGCCCTTTCCTAGAACCGCTTTCTCTATAATGTCCTTATCATCTGACTGTTTGATCAAAAGCAAAGAGCAAACATACTATAATGCTGTCCTGTGGTACGAGATACCGATAAAAATTACAGTGATAAAACTTTTTACTTTATGTAAATATGTGTATAGGCATTAATTTTGGGTTATGTCTTTTCTATTTTAATTAAACATGTTTTAGATAAAGCTTAAATAGAGCAACTGGGTGATTCTCGCGAAATTAGACTTATGATGTCTAGGGATGGGATGGTATGAAAATTTCATCATGATTATAGTGCCCAAAGTTATCACGGTTATCAATCATGTTTTTTTTTTTTTTTAAATGAGATGGAAATGTTCAAAAATAACTGATACAGATTTTTTTTTTGAAAATCACAATTTAATATTTCATGTCCCTGAAATTTTTCTGTGGTAAAAAATAAACAAATCTGTCTAATAAGTTTACCATTAATGAATGAATACAATACATTATCCCTTAAATCCCTTCTAAAAACTATGTTGCATATGCGCGCCTGCGTCAAACTGATTCTGGCTGGACAGGATTTACAGCGAGTTTTCAAAATCACGGTAATCAAACACAGTTGTAATAGTAATTAAATTTTAAACGATAATACTAATCGGCAGGACATTTTATCGTGGTTAATCGTGAAACCGGTAATCGTCCCATCCCTATGTGTCATAAACATTTTGATTAAAAAAAGTAAATGCAAAGTATCAAAGAGTATCAAAATAAGAAGCATACAGTTACAAACTCTTCACGTACTATTTTGCACATGATTTCAAATGACATCATACAGACCAATTTTGTTGTTTTTTCCGCATTTAAGGGGAAAATTTTCATTACCGCAACATGTCCATGACTGGAAATATTTATAATTAAAAATTCTAAAAAATAAAAAGCTTCAGTGCATGTTATACTATAAACATTTACAGTAAAGAAACATGTGGTATTTGGTGATCAATGGTAAATATAGAGACAATAATAAGGAATATAAATGTGTCCAAGAAATTTTTTTTCATCCACTTTTTTCAACAACAACAAAAAAATGTTGGAAGGGACATAATTGACTGTGACACTAAAGATGGCTACCAGGTAAGCAGTTCTTATTTTTTCTCTCCAGATAAAAGTTAAAATTTTGTTTGTCATAGTACCTAGACAACTTTTTAGTTTTCATTACCTAAACATGAGTTTGCAAATGCATATATTTAATGTAGTATCATGTTGCGGTAATGATTATTTTTGATAATGATAATCTAAAAATGTAAATAATTCTAGGAAATATATTTTAAATCCTCTAAAAATAATGGTTATAGTAAGTTCAGACCTTAATCTTATATGTGCAAAAATGGCTTCAAGGGCTTTTAAAAAAAATCTGATGCTGGACACCTTCTAAGTGTGGATTTTGAGAGAATCACCCAACTGGATCTTTCTGTGAACATTGAGTGAGACATTCACTTTAATTCTGTCTTTCATCTATGGGTGACAACAGGATAGATCTTATCTTCCTTAAGAGAATTAAACTACTAAAAACTTTTTATCGTCGGTAAGCTGGTCTGTCAATATTTTTAAGACTCGGTTTGAACCTGGTGATATATTTAACAATCCATGACCTTTCAGCTTTATCGGGTCACAGACTGTGAATGAAGGCGATTACATAACTCTTACCCTCTCCTGCTTAAAATTCAGACAGTGACGTCACACCTTCCTCCACATACTGTAGCGCTGTACAGTTCCCACTGAGTACATGTCTATATACTGTGCATCAGGATATTTTCTTAGTGGCTAGCTACCTGTTTACCTTAACCATTTCTCATTGGAACCCTGCTAATATTGAACTTTAATACATCAATTGACCTATCGCTAGGCCCCACTCCCCTTAGTTACCGCTTTAAACTCTGACAAACAAATGGTTGCTAGCGGTTTTACAATGGGAGCTGTCAGTTTAAAAACCTTGTCACAGGATGTTTTTGATATATTTTGGACCACCTCTCATAGAGGAGCATTCTAGTGCGACTTAAATATGACCCAAAGGGATATTAATATAAAGATTTTAATTTTAACAAGATTAATTTGCAAGTGAGGGTTTACATCACAAGGCAAGGGGTTGAATCCTTATGTTACGGTCGTCATGATAACATCAGGATTAACACTGTTCACGCACCGCAGGATAAGATTAAATAAATATACATTTAAACAGTTTAATATGCAGAGGCACTGAACTTTAGCTAACGTTAGCACAAACTATCTAACGTTATCTAAATTACTAGAGGCGAGGCTGTTTTAGTACATATTGATTGCGATTAAATAGGTTTAGGTGACGTTAGCACAGATAAAAGCATTGATCCTTCGACTTAACTTAGAACAAATGTATACATCCTTGTTGATCTGGACATTGTGGCGTTTTGCTCCGTCTTGTTTGGGTTTAGAAAACGGAATAAAATAAATTGTATTGCCCATCCTCCTGAGATACCTGGGATTAGTGTTATAAGTACCCCATGCACATTGTTTTACCATTTGGCAACATAAACACAATAAAATCGATGTAAGTTTATGATTTTACAATGCTTCTCTATGGCGCTGAAACCTGCAGTCTGAGTTCCGGTCCCAGTGCAACTGATACTCAACTGTCATTGGCACATCTGTGTTCGAGGGGTGGGGCTTAGCGATAGGTCAATTGTAATGTTTTTCATGTTGTTTGTAATTTTCTAATCATTTTTGTTATATTTTGGATATATAGAATCCAGGTGCTTCCTCATGTTTATATGTGTTTAGGGCAGTGGTTCTCAACATGCGGCCCCCCTTGTGTACGGTGCATTTCTTTGCCTCCCCCAAAGAGAATTTATGTTTTTCCATCAGACATGACTTTTAGCTCAAACACAGTGTACAGAGCTATTTTCAGGCTTTCATTGGTAAAACTAAAGCGTCTGCTTGGTTTGCGCAAGCTTACTTCACCAATTGCTCTGAAATATCAGAGAAAGCTTTTACATATACATGTACAAAACAATGTGCAGCACGGTTACTAACAACACAAGCGGATGAGTCTGACATAAAATTAGTTGATTCAACTGTACCATAACTTTTTTGTTTGTTTAATTCAAAGTGCGTTAAAACACCGTTTTACGAGATTGTTTCCCTCCCCCAGAGAATCGTCAGTCTTTATTCATTGATGATTGATTCTTTTAACTGGAAGGAGGGACTTCCGTCGCCAGAGTGACCATATTGAGCGTTTTATTGCTCCCTATTCGTTGTAATAGCAGCAACCAGACCGCCTTTCTTCATGCTCATTAATAATGGGTGAATAATTAGTCTCTTTTCACATAATAATTAGAGTAGCAGTATAATTGCACCCTGGAGAACAGGGAAAGCACTACTGTGATTGGCAATTTATTTCATTCTCTTCAGGTGACATGTAGGAGAAAGAGCACACTTTACTGTTTTAAAGTGAAAGTAACAGTGCTTTATGTTATGCAGTTACTATGAAGGCCCATAGAGGGCACACTTTTTCCCAAATTTTATTGCGAATATATGCTTATTATGGCATATAAATAATTGTACGATATACTTTGATGTAAGATAAAGCTAGCTGCAAAATAGGAATCAATTGGTGCTATTCTGGTGTCCGTCAGAAAGAAGGACAAATTATATACTTTTATTTTTAAAGGGCACATTTCACAAGACCTTTTTAAGATGTCAAATAAATCTTTGGTGTATGTACGTGCAGTTTTAGCACAAAATACCATATCGATAATTCATTATAACCTGTTAAAATGGGACGTTTTTGGGTTTTTCATTTTAAATGCAAATGAGTTGATCTCTGCACTAAATGTCAGTGCCGTTGATGGATAGTGCAGATTAAGGGGCGGTATTATCCCCTTCTGACATCACAAGGGGAGCAAAATTTCTATGACCTGTATTTCACATGATTGCAGGGAATGGTTTACCAAAACTAAGTTACTGGGTTGATCTTTTTCACATTTTCTGCGTTGATGGAAGCACCGGGGACCCAATTATAGCACGTAAACATAGAAAAAGTCAGATTTTCACAATATGTCCCCTTTAAATGTGGTACCTCGTCATTAATGAGATCTGCATATTAGTCTTAGGTCTTGCAGTGAAAGACTGGGGAGCAGCTGCAGCAGTCTAATCAATAGATGTGATTTTGCTGACATGAGCTCTATACTCCCATCTACATGTAAAATCCACTGAGGGCAGATGTATTTGTAAAAAAAATGTATGTTCACCTTCTTCTGTCAAGATGCATTTGCACAAAGAAATGTAACCTTGATATGCTTATTTTAATTTTTCGAAACTGACAGAAAAATGTATATATGAGTAAATGATTGAATGCTAAATGTAAAACTTAAGTGTTGCAAATGGGATAATGTGCAGAAATTACCCTTGACGTAAGCAGGGAGATCCTGATTATGGACCAAAAAACAGTCAGCAGAATTTCTTCATTACTGAGTTGGTGAGAGATCACTCCATCCAATAGCTGTATTTCATCCTCTGATTGGCCGTCTGTGTTTTCTGAGAGCAGGGACAAGCAGTGTGGAGTTCTCTGATTGGCTAAGGCACAGCTGCAGTGAGGTTGCAGCTTTTTTCTCTGCATCACTTCTTGCCGGCTATTAGGATGCAGCAAACCCGCAGCAGCTTTTAAGCGTCTACAAACGGTCACACTTCGAACATAGAGATGTCTGATTATTAAAGTCAGATTTATTGTAAGGATTTAATCTTTGTTAGTTTTTCTTGTTTTTAACATCCTGTGTGGGGTGTGACAAGGCTACTTTACATTTCTCTTGCATACTTTCACAAGCATTCTCAGCAAATAACATGTTCTTCTGAAGTCTTTTTTTTGTGAAAATAGTTTTTTTGAGACTTTTTAGAGTAGGTTTGTTGGAACTGGGGTTTTTTGACAGCATTTCGTTTTTACGTAGTCACTGGGTTACTATGGAAACTGTGTTGGAAATGCCCGAGAGCTGAGGAAACTGTGCTTGTGTCCTCATCTGCCCTCATCTTCCCGGCTTCTTCATATATGACTGCCTAAGCAGTTTCTCTTTTCTCATACACAAAAACATTTGCGTCATTCATAGGATGCTCAAGATGTTTGAGTGTTTGTGCTGGATGTTCCGATGATCAAAGACACAAACTTATCCAATTAAAGAACAAGCAGACTTCCGTTATGAAGACCCTGAAGGAAATGTGGTCCTCCTCGTCCCAGTGGATTTTGGGAGACACGGCATGTGAGCAAGGTACCACAGTGCCACCAGATGGACTCCAGGAACAACACGTAGAAGACAACGCATTAAAGGAAGGCCAGAAGAAACAAGGTATACAACTAGATTCAGTCAGTCAAGAAGGGAACAAAGGCACAGAATTCCCAAAGAAAACAACCGTGCTGATTATGGTGGTGCCTCCTAAGGATCCCCAGCAGGTAATGCAAGAAAATTTTAAAGGCACAGTGTTTAATATCTGCTGTTAGAGGTTTGCAAAACAATTACAAAGGCATAGCTTGATGATGCTGTAAAGGAGCTTGGAATGATGGTAGTTGAAGTCTTCACTGCCGATGGAAATCAGTTCAACGGGACTCACGAATCATGCTCATGGATGATGTAATGAAATTTAGTTTTATGATCATTAGATTATAACGTTAGCCAACAGAGTGACTTGATAGAAACAATAACAGCATGTCTTGCTGAATGCTTGTGGTGTTGCGCAGATTTATCGGTGTATGACATGTCAATGTCAAAATGTCAATGTCAAATTTATTTATATAGCACCATTTCTACAACACAGGTTGACCAATGTGCTTTACAACAGAAACACCAAACACTCGCACAATAAGAGATAAAATACTCAAAATAAAGTAAAACACATCAACCAATAAAAAATATTTAAAAAATAATAAAATATATAAAATAAAATATATAAAATATAAAACAAGATAAAAGAAAAGACATAGCACCTCAACCAGATATAAAAGCTTTATCAAACAAGTATGTTTTTAGTCTTGACTTAAAATTTGCCACAGAGGGAGCCAGACTCATAAAGATGGGCAACTTGTTCCAAAGTCTTGGAGAGATGGATGTAAAAGCACGATCGCCCCTACATTTCAGCCTTGTCTTAGGAATAGTCAAGAGTCTCTGATTGGAAGACCGGAGAGATCTTGTGTCACTGCGTTCAATCAGTAGATCAGATATGTAAGAGGGGGCCAGCCCATTTAGCGACTTAAACACTATTAATAAAATTTTAAAATCCACTCTGTAGCGCACAGGCAGCCAATGTAAGGACCGTAATATTGGAGTGATATGCTCCCGTTTATGAGTGTTAGTCAGGAGTCTGGCTGCCGCATTCTGAACCAGTTGTAATCGAGATAGAGCTGTTTGACTAATCCCAGCATACAATGAGTTACAATAGTCTAATCTAGAGGTAATGAATGCATGAATCACCTTCTCAAGATTTTTAAAAGAAAGAAAGGTTTTTGCTTTAGACAGAAGCCGCAGTTGAAAAAAAGAAGATTTGACTACAGTATTTATCTGTCTCTCAAATTTCATATGTTCATCAAATACCACACCCAAATTTTTTACATGTTGCTTAACATATGATGATAATACACCAAAATTTGGATTGGCAATAGTCACAGAATCAGATGGTTTAAAAACAATCATTTCAGTTTTGTCCTCATTGAAATTTAAAAAGTTTAGCGACAACCATTTCTTTATATCACTCAAGCAGGCCATCAGTGCATTCATTCCATCAAAATTCCGTTTTAGCGGCAGATAAACTTGTGTGTCATCCGCATAACAGTGAAAGGACAGCCCATATTTCCTAAAGATGGAACCAAGTGGAAGCATATATAGAGAAAAGAGAATGGGAGCCAGAATGGACCCTTGAGGAACTCCACAAGTTATTGCAGCTTTACTTGAGGTATAATCTCCTAGCTTAACTGAAAAGGTTCTATTTGTGAGATAAGATTTAAACCACTTCAAGGCACTGCCAGTAATGCCTGCACAATATTCCAGTCGATCAATAAGTATTGCATGATCGACTGTATCAAATGCAGCAGTAAGATCTAAAAGCAATAAAACAGCATAGTTGCCTGAGTCACATGTTATCAGTATATCATTTGAAACCTTCAACAATGCAGTTTCAGTAGAATGATGTTTTCTGAACCCAGACTGAAAAACCTCAAAGATCATATTGTCAGCTAAAAAAGATTGCAGTTGATCAAAAACAGTTTTCTCTATAATTTTTGAAATGAAAGACAAATTTGAGATGGGCCTAAAATTTGCTAAAATAGTCGGATCCATGCCCTGTTTTTTAAGCAGAGGGCGAACCGTTGCATGTTTTAGCAACTCTGGAATCGTGCCTATTTGTAAGCATTGATTAATCAGTGACAGTAAATTTGGACCAACCACGTTGATAACTTGTTTAAGAAAAAAAGGGGGCATCACGTCAGCTGGAGAACCTGATGCTTTGAGGTGTTCCACTATTTCTATCAAATAGTTATCTGTAATAGAATTAAAACAATTAAGAACAGCAGTGCATCTGGAAAAAGTTGAGGGGTCAGACAGAGCTGGGTTTATCCCCATTCTTAAATCATGTGTCTTTTGTACAAAAAACTGAAGAAAGTCTTCACATGAAAGCATAGACGCCTCAGTCGTGAATCCAGTGGAGGGGTTGATAGCAGCATTTAAAACATTAAAAAGAGTTCTTGGTTTGTGGCAGTTCTTGTTTATAATGTCAGTGAAATAGATAGATTTAGCTGTTTTCACAGCTTTTTGATAATTAGATAATGAGTCTCTGAACATTTGTAGTGAAACCTGAAGTCTGTCCTTTCTCCATTTTCGCTCAAATTTTCTACAGTTTTGCCTAAGAGAGCGAGTCGAATCATTTAGCCAAGGCTCAGATTTTGGTTTATTGTGTAGTGTCTTTAAAGGTGCCACTTGATCCAGAGCATTAGCACAGGTGGAATTAAACCTGAAGAGAAGCTCTTCAGCACTCAAAACACAGTTAAAATCGTCTGATTGTTGCTTCCCTTCATTAAATGCTGAGCAAAAGGCTTCTCTTGTAGCTGATGTGATATGCCGGGACTGGCGAAATGAAGACACTGGTGTAACAGCATTAAAAAAGGATGGAAACATAAACATAATAGTCTTATGGTCAGAGAAACCATTTTCAAATACCTCTAGGTCACTCAGAGAAAAACCATATGTTAATACTAAATCCAGTGTATGGCCATGCTGATGAGTCGGTACATTGACCTGAAGCGTCAGATCAAAGGCGTTTAATAAGTTAATGAATTCCTTTGCTAAGGAATCTGCTACACAGCAGACATGGACATTAAAATCTCCTACAATCAGGAGTTTATCATGTTTTGGAATGATATCTCCCAAAAAATCGGCAAAGTCTATTAAAAAGTCCGTGTTGGGCTTCGGGGGACGGTAAATCAGTGCAACCAGAACAGAGTCATAAAGCTCCAATGTAAACAACTGAAGTTCAAAACTGTGGTAATCATTTGAAGCCACGGGACGGCAGGACAATATGTCTTTATAATTAGAGGCCAGACCACCACCTCGTCCCGTTGTACGAGGTGAGTTAAAGTACAAACACTTAGACGGAAGCATTTCAGTAAAGGCGCTAATATCCCCAGGAGAAATCCAAGTTTCAGTCAGAAAGAGAAGATCTAGGTGGCGAGCAGAGAAAAAATCATTAATAATGAAAGTCTTGTTCATTACCGATCTGGCATTGATCAAAGCCATCCTTAGCCGCGGTGGGAGTCCTGGAGAAACCACAGACTGTTTTGCCCGAGGCAGCGGCCTAAGATTGCCCGGACAAACTCCTCTACGCAAAGGCCGAGGTGAACGGAAAACCGGGAGCGGCTCCAGCAACGTGGGAAACACAGGGACAATCCAACCGTGTACTGGTTCCAGAGAACGCCAACGGAGGTAGCATTTCCCAGACAGGTCTTTCGCAAAACGCCTCAGTTTAAAACGCGACTCCCCATGGAGTGGCAGGTAGCGTTTTAACTTAACAGCAAGGCCGCTCCGTCTTCCACGTCGTCTCTTACGCCTTCTACACGGCAGAGAACACGGCCACCGGCGTATACAGTCAGGAATCGACATCAGAAAGGGAGGTGGAGCATTGTGAGAGCTGGTGACCGGGTTTTTAAATAACTTAAATGAGATTTCTTCCAAATTTAAAAGAGTGCATCGATCATAGGTTAATACTGGTGAAGCACACTGTGTTAAACATAGTAAAAAATAGGTTAAAACAAACAAACTCAAGACTATACTGGGCGACAGACGGCATGCCAACCACAACGGCGCCATCTTGTCTAATCCTTTTAGATGCATCAGAGTATCAAACTACTTTTGAATTGCTCTCTTGATATCTTGATGTCATACACCAATCGATTGCTGCATAAAATCAATCACACTTAGGAAATCCAAATCTGAGGACTACCCAGATATTACACCACTGACAGGTTTCACAATAAAGGACGTTACACTAGTTAACAATAACATGATATATACATTTATCTGATTACACATTAAGTAGCAAGTGTTTTGTTTTGCCTATTTCAGGGATCGGAAAGTCTTGGAATTTCTAGAATGGAGCTTTTGAATGACTGACAGCCTTTTAGATCAATAAACCGATAACTGCTGGATTTGTAAGAGGCATATAAGATGTGAGCCAATGATATTGCAGTGTGCAGAAGAACAAGCCTCGAAATGGGAGGGATTTATGTTTAACCTAATCCTATGTGTCAGGAATACAGGCAATGCAGTACATAGGGCTTTAGAAAGAGTCTGGAGCTGTGTACATAGTATGTCTTTTCATTAAGTTTTATTTATTTTTAGTATTATTTTATAAGATTTTTGACTGAACATGTTGTGTTTTTACATACCAGTACCCAAAGTAGAACAGACAGAATTTGAATATTTTGAGTCAGATAGTTTACCAGCCGAATTAAAGTCTCTTTTCAAGTTGGGTTTATTTCTCACGTCGGATGAGTTCACCTCGTACAGAAAATGGCGAATGGTAAGTAGTTTGCATTGTGTTAGACAATTAAAAGATTGTGCTTTCTTTTGATTTTGCAATCGCTTTTGGCTACTTCTAATATTAATTTGGTCATTAGTTGACTATAGACGCTTTCATCGGCATGACGTGTGTTGTCGCGGTTACACATCTGGACGGAACTTAACTTCCGGTTTCTGTTTGTTTAATGGTCTGGCTAGCGGCTAAATTTAACTCTGGAACAAATACCTCGTCAAAAATAACAAATATTTTGGTTTCCTAAAGATGAGGAGAAACGGGGATCATGAATCCCTGCTGTGAAGTGTCTGTAGTTAACATTGTATACATAGTACACATTTTATACAGTAATGTTAGCTCAGTGTAGTTTTTGATACGATTTAGGAAAATTGTTGCTGATGAGACACACATTTTACATAGAAACTTTCACCTAATGCCCTCTGGAAAACGTTATAGAGTCCCATTGTGTAAGTCTAACCGTCTTAAAAACTCATTTGTTCCCTCTGCAATTAAAATGCTGAATAGACCCCTTCACGGTTCACGTCACAGGCTGTTTCCACTGCGCATGTCGGGGTCAGAAAAGTAATTACAGCAGAGTGAGTTGCGTATTATTCGGTATCGTCAAAAATGCCTACTTACGTCGTGGGCTGTGAAAATCGCATCAGGTCTTCCGTTAAGTTTTCGCGATTCCTGCAGAATCTCAAAAACAAAAAAATGAAACATTTGCGTCTGCAAGCAATTAACGTGCAGACTGGGACAATGCAAATATCAAAGAGGCTTGTGTTTGTAGTGCTCACTTCATTTCAGGTAAGTCATAATTTTTCAGCCCTGTTAGATTAAATTATAAAGCCTAAATGTTATGAACAGTTCGACCCCGTGCTGCGCGCGCACCCGATAGTCATTCAATGTTTACAAACCTTGAAGGGGTCTATAGGGACAAAATAAATTTTTAAAACACGTTTTAGAGATTGCGTATGCGGTAACTAGTGTTATTTTTGTGTGGATTTTGGTGTATATTGTAATTGGGTATTTAACCCGGTGTGTTCATTGTATGTTTTTGTATGGTTACATATGTTCACACTGGCTGTGTTTTTGATGTCCAAGACAAATTTCTCAGAAATGAGACAATAAAGTAAAAAAAAGTAAAAAAAAGTAAGATTTAAACTAAGGTAGTCTACTTTGTTTATTTAGCTTGATATCAGAAATAATCTACTATAAGACTCTGTTGTTATTGATTTTTTTGCAGGAGTTTACCGGAAATTACGTTTGTTCCGCTAAAGCAGTTTGTTGCTGCTGAAAACCTGTATATAGTATAATAAAATTTAAATTGATACACCACAGTTTTTCAGTATTTTACTATGTTCTTACCTCAGCTTAGCCAAATTAATACATACCTATCTTTTTTCAATGCGTGCACTTAATCTTTGTACAGCTCGTCGTGAATGTGTTAGCATTTAGCCTAGCCTCATTCATTCCTACCATACGAGTAAGTGTGATGGCACAAATTAAAAAGTGCCGATTTTCTAAGAGGATAAAAAATTGGCACATTTTATTTTGTGCCATCATACTTACTCGTGTAACTACTCATGTAACAGTCTTTAAATAGAGAAAACATGGAAGTGTTTGGTGGCTTCTGAATGCATCCCTGTTTGGATCCTGGGGAGTGAATGGGGCTGGGCTAAATGCTAACACATTCACAAAGCAATGTACAAGGATTAAGTGCACACATTGAAAAAAGATAGGTATGTATTAATTCATCTAAGTTGAGGTAAGAACATAGTAAAATATTGAAAAACGGTGATGTTTCCCGTTAAGGATCATTATTTTAGATTACCAAGGTTCTTGCCTGTTAGGGACTCAATTTATGACCAGCCTTAAATTGTATGTATAAATAAATAAATTAATCCAGATTATATGACTTCCGAGAGTGTTCAAACTGGCTAACCGTATTGCTCATGTCATGTTTTTCATTCCAGTCTTTTTGTATTCAAATGCAACTTACAGATGAGAAAATTCACATCTAATTTTATGACACTCGTGTTATCAGTGCTCATCGCATGTTACATCCAATTTTAAGATTACTAAAACCTCTGTAACCGACTTACTTTTACCTTAGTTTGAGCCAGTAAATTTGTCAGATATGGGTATAAAGATTTTACATGTACAATACCTTAGTTGCTACTTTTCATGTGCTTTGTTTTGTATCTGACAGACCTGTGAACATCATTTAGGATTTCATAAATCACAGCATAAAGCAGGTTATAGATAGCACTGTGTTATTTGCATCTAATCCAGACACTGTAATAGTTCAACCGCAGACTTGTTGGCCCTGACAGTGAAAACAAAATAGGTCTTTGGTTTGAGGTTGTAAGCATTCTGAAGTTTTATATCTGTGATAATGGTCAGATATGGGAGTTATAAGTCAAATGATCACTTTTAATTGTAGTAAATATTAAAGGCGTTTTTTGTATTATAACTCATATGTGAATGTTATGTTACTCGGCACTGATTCATTAAAAAATGCTGATCACACTGGGTGGGGGATTTTTATCATAATTATTATGCACAGACCAGTATTTTTGTTACAAATCCTATGAGCTATGCACGTTGTAAAAGGTCAGTCAGACACGTTTCAAGGTATCTTGCAATACTTAAGCCAAAAAAATGTTGTTTCTCGTCTGCAAGTTAATGATTAATTTTTCTTTTCCGTCTCCATCCATTACCTTTAATTATGTGCTGCTCAATGGTTCAAACAGCCTGTTTCATAAATGTTAAACATGGTCACAATGAGCCGTTTGAAGTTGATGTTCATGAGAGTTCACTATGGGTCCTTTCAATACTTCCCTATTCAAATAAAGAACATATGTCTGTCTGTAGTGTCCATTAGCTCAACACCCTGAAAATAACACGCTTACTGACCTCAAAACACCTAACAATGTTATTTCTGGATGTCTTCGCTAATGTATTGTGTTTGTGTATGCTTTGCAGAAAGTTGTCAAGGCTGGAGACAAGGACCTGGATGGTCAGTTGGACTTTGAAGAGTTTGTGCACTACCTGAGGGACCACGAGAAAAAACTGAGACTGGTCTTCAAGAGTCTAGACAAAAAGAATGATGGTAAGAAGTGTAGTTTTTCAACATATTGCAAACATGTCTGAACTAAAAGAATATGTTTGTATTGAAAACTTAGGATTTCCTCAGGAGATGTGCGGTGTTACGGAAAGTTATAGCAAAAAACATTATAATTTTTAAGATTCGTTCACACCTTTTGTTTAATTTTAATGGAAAACAAGGGAAAGTGACGACTTTCAAATGGCCAGTATTTTGTTATTCTTGAACCCATAAACATGGTCTTGGTGTTATTTTAAAGGATTTTTCAAGCTCATTCAATGAAAGTTCTGCGCATTATGAATATTAATCAGCAAACATGGATGAGGAGAGACCGATTACACGATAAAAGCACAAATATATAACAAATCCCTCAAGTTGCACAACGAAACCTATAAAAATCAGAGAGATTCATCTCTATATGTGTATGTGCTCCAGTCCTCAGCTGCACTGTGAGAGGGTGCACAAACAGAGAAAAACTGTTATGATTGGCTGTTTTGTGATTGCGTCACGCCACACCCTTTTTTCAAGTTCAGTATGGACAGACATTGCGAAATGCTAATTACTAGAATCATAACGCGTCACGTCTAGTAATGACATGGTGTAATACATTTTGTTCCTGTGAGAATGGGATTTGAGGTTGGAATTAAATCACATAAAAGATTTTTATAGAAAAGTAAGCACCCGTCAACGTTCCTCATATTTTTCTGGTGACTTAATGTGAGGAACATTCAAGATAATGTTTGTGACGCCACATGGTGTTCTTGTAGGAAAGCTGGGTAATTCAAGGCAAATGTTTGCAGATGCTAAAGTGTTTGTTAAAGTTGCTAATCTGGTGTTTATCTACGTAGGTCGCATAGATTCACAAGAGATCATGCAGTCATTGAGAGATCTTGGGGTTCATATATCTGAAGAACAGGCTGAAAAGATCCTAAAGAGGTGAAATCTTGTTCACTTTCTCAACTCTCTATTAACCCTTCTCTTTAGTATCAATAGGGTTTTGCATTGAATCCACTGCATTGTGTTCATCCCACTTGCTCAGGGCCATAATGTGGTTTCCATGTTGTGTTTGTGTGTGTTTGTTAAAGTTAAAATGAATGTATAATTACAGCACTTTAAACAATATATCAGGGGAATTTTTGAAATGGTTTAAATTAAAACGTGTAGTCTATGTTACTCAGGGTAAGATGTCTTGGAGGACAAGTTCGGTGTTTTGCACTTGAAGCCCTAAAACAGGGCTTTGGGTGTAAAATACCGAACTTGTCCTTTAAAGGGTGCCCCGCCTATAAAGACATGTATGGCTTAATGGATTTAAACTGAGATTGGCTATATAAATTCCTTTATTAAAGGAAAACACCACCGTTTTTCAATATTTTACTATTACCTCAACTTGATGAATTAATACATTCCTATCTTTTTTCAATGCGTGCACTTTTAATCTTTGTACTGTGATTGTGAATGCGTTAGCATTCAGCCCAGCCCCACTCATTCCTATGGCTCCAATCAGGGATGAATTTAGAAGCCACCAAACACTTCCATGTTTTTCCTATTTAAAGACTGTTAGATGAGTAGTTACATGAGTAAGTATGGTGGCACAAAATAAAACGTTTGTTTGGAGCCATAGGAATGAATGGGGCTAGGCTAAATGTTAACACATTCACGAATGTGCTGTACAAAGATTAAAAGTGCATGCTTTAAAAAAAGATAGGTATGTATTAATTCATCCAAGTTGAGGTAAGAACATAGTAAAATATTTTAAAAAGTGGTGTTTTCCTTTAAAGCCAGGATCACAATTTGAGATGTGTTTGTTGCCACAATTTTAGTCGCATAAGGCATTTATGGCGTGCTACACAGCATATAAATGAATACAGACGGAGTACCTTTTAAAAGTCTTGAGTTCTGTTGGTGTTTGTACTGTTAGTGTGTCTGTGACTGTCTTTTCTTGTACAGTGTGTCTCTTCTGCTCTTTATCACTCTTTCCTTCTTGTGATCCTCCGCTCTCTCTTTCTTATCAGAATAAGGAGGGGTCATAATTTGGCCCCTATAATATAGTAAGTAGTGATCTTCTCCCTGCATGCTTGGTTTGCTTTTGTTTATGTTTCATCTGCAGTTTCATCCGTGCCGTTTCATTTTGCATTTTAATGGGTATTACCCAGTGCCGGCCTGAGCCTCTTGGGGGCCCTAAGCAGAATGTGTTTGGGGGCCCCCCTCCCACCACGCGGACACAAATGTCACGCTCTAATGTTACATTATAAATGAATACAGTGAGGTTAAATAATGAAAAAAATCTATACTTAAATAAAATACTTTATTCTTCAATGTGTCATGTCATATTAAACCTCATCTGCTGCATCATCAGCTGTGGAGGCACTGACACTTGATGACACATCAGGGGCGGGTAGAGTTGGTTGTGCTCCAAAGTACTTCAACAGTGTTCCTGAAAAAAATAGCATTGGATAAGTGCATAGTTGATCGAGCAGAATGAGTTTATTTTGCTAATTTTTCATTACTTACACAACAAGCAATAAATAAATAAATATGAGGATAGCACTGTTACATCACTACCCACCATATAAATAAGATTGAAGTCTATTTTCATCACAGAAATCTCCCTACCCAACATGGTATTGGTACATATTCTCATAAAGTCCAATACCATCTCTTACCAAAGATCTTAGACAGAGAGCGCATGTGCTTGGCCTATGAAGCTGGAACGTTACCGATGTTCGTTCACTTCAACACATACAGCAATGCTATAGGGGTGTGATGGATCACAAAACTCACGGTTCGGATCACATTATGTTTTTTGAGGCACAGATCTGATCATTTTTCGGATCAGCAGAATAAGGGGTTGGAAAAACTAATCAAAAAATGAGGAAATTACTTACAAACATTTATAAAAAAAAAAAGTTGCACATTAAGTAAGGGCTAAAATCAGCATTAGGTACAGAAATCAAATCAAATGAATCATAACACTTTATTGTATGAATTAAATATAATTATTCTTTTTTAGAGCTACAGAAGTGATTTTCTCTTTGTCTTGGAAGGTTTGATTAACATTAATGACACAGACTTAAGTAGGTTAATTAAGGTACTGTCTCTTTAAGAGAAGCACGGACCTGGTTTCTGCCTCAACTATACATAAACCGTCCAAAGACATAAACAAATGTTTTTATTGGAAAAGAGTTCTGTGGAGATCATTTTGTTTGTATGTGCCCTGTCAAGAACAGAAAGATTTTATGTTCGTCTCTCCATGTGTGCCCTACTAAGTGCACTTATACGCGGCGCGCTCACACAGACGGAAATACAGACGGCGGAGCATAAAACCGTTATGTTGTTTTCAGTGCTCTATTCCTCAAATATACAGTATGTTAATGGACTACAGTATGACACAAAATAGCGTAACTCTCTCTAAAGTTTAAACATCAAGTGTTAGTGTTCTGATCTCTGAAGGGAGCTGGGCTGGACAATTTAAACCGCATGGGCATGCAGAATACTGCTCACTTTAGCGCCTTTTTGCGGGATAAATTGTTTAAAATCACTTGAAATGTTAACTTTTGCAAGCCTTTGAAACACGTGCAAATGATAAACTTTCACTATTTAAGCGCATGCGAGCCGAACCGTGGGTCGATCATGGTCACGGATTAACGTCGATCTGTCACACCACTAACACAAATTAAACATACTGTATATAATCATGCAAACATACCTTTATCTTGCTCTTTTTTCTCATCCTCGGTCCTTCTCTTTGTTCTCTTTTCGGCCCCAGAGGGATATATCCTTTTTTGTGACATGTCAAACGGCTCATCATTGTTTACAGTGAGTGACGACGTCGTGCACTTGCGCACCGACGCGCAGGTGGCGCAGGTGTCTATGTTGCGCCTGACTAAAACGCTAGCACTGCAGACACATTGTCTGCAAATCAAAATTTTCTTGTCTTTAATTATTAATTTATAAATTCGTATTCATTCATTCGTCCATTTATATTACCTGTTTAAGTTATTTAATTGTATAAAAAAAATTAAAAAACGATTGGGGCGGGGGCCCCCTGGTGGCCAGCGGGGCCCTAAGCAGCCGCTTGGTTCGCTTATGCCTCGGGCCGGCCCTGGTATTTCCCTCCTTCTTAAAAGCAGATTTGGCGATGTTAGATAAAATTCTGGAACATTCTGGAAATATGTTGTTGGGTTTTTTGCATGCGAATGGTTTTGAAATATTTTCTTATTTCTTTATTATTTTTGGAAGAGGTTGTGCAAGTCTTACATTGCAGTTTTCGGTAACACTTTACAATAAGGTAAGGTTGTATTTGTTAACATTGGTAAATGTATTACCTAACATGAATTTACTGCATTTATTAATCCTTGTTAATGTTTGTTAATGCCATTGATGTTAGTTCATGGTGCATTAAGTAATATTAACACATTTTTATGTATTAGTATTTTATTAGTAAATGGTAAAAAAAATAACATGAACTAAGATTAGTAAATGCTGTAGATGGATTGTTCATTGTTAATTCATGTTAGATAATGCATAAACTAATGTTAGCTAATACAACTGTATTGTAAAGTGTACACATTTTTCTTATCGAAATACTTAAAAATTTAGAAACTGAAGTTGGTCTTATCATTTTAAATAAGCCTCCTCTACCCAGAGCCAAAGCGTTGCCTGCAAGAAATTGAAAAATTTATTTAGTTTCAGTATCTGTTTGTCTTTTTCTCTCACCAGTATGGATAAAAACGGCACAATGACCATTGACTGGAATGAATGGAGAGATTACCATCTCCTTCATCCTGCTGAAAACATCCCTGAGATCATCCTCTACTGGAAACACTCGACGGTAAAAATAATAAACCTCCTGCTATGTGTATTACGTCTTACAGTGTCTTACAGAGTTTCCACCCATGTTGTTTTTGGAGCGATTGTCTATCGTACATCCTTGAAGGTGAATATGGTGCTTTTTAAAAGTTGTCACAGACAGTAAAGCCTTTGCAGACCTTATAGGAAGTTCTAAATACATCTCATTAAAACTGGACATGTAGTTCAGGCTAAACTCTTATAATCTGATTATGAGATAAGGAGCATCAAAGTTTGATTTCACTTCTTGATTTCAGTCCACTACTCAGTCAATATTAAAGATATTAAGGTTATATTTTTACAGAATGTTCTTTACGTTGTATAGCGTAATTTTAGGTAGACAAAAGGAAATGGCTTTATGTGTGTTTTCACAGACTGGCTCACATACTTGATCATAGCACTTGTCATTCAGTCCAACTGAGCCCTTAAGGTAAATTTGCTTAAATTAGTCTAGAGAGGGAACAAAGGTGATCCACTTAAACGGATTAACAGTTTGTTGACGTCATTATCGTAATGGTCTTTCAACGTGGTTTCACAGGACACCTCAGGAATTATGTCTGTAACTGTACTATGTAGGTGAACAGACAAAGTCGTTTGTTATTTGTGATGTGAATATATCTGTTTTGTCTGGGAAACCTGTATTTATGACTATCAATTCAATTTTATTTATATAGCGCTTTTCACAATAGTTAATTGTTTCAAAGCAGCTTTACATTAATAGAAACAGTGAAAAGCACAGAAAAGCGACAGATAGCACAACATAATACACGATAGCATAAGCAGTTAAATTTGCTGCGGCTATGACTCAACATTATAAGCGAGCGTATTACTAATGTAATGTCTAGAAGAGGAAGCTAAATTAAGCCCAAGAAGGCTGCCTCCCCGGGTTAAAAAACCCCTAGGAGAAAAAAACCTGGGCTTTTAGCCGAGGATATAAAAAAAGTCCTAGGAGGGAAAAACCCTTGGGATATATATATATATATATATATATATACACACATATATTATAATTGTATACTACATTGTGTACGCTGATGCTGCAAAACCTACTGTGTGTTTGGTAGTGTTTGGCATAGTAAGATTGTCCTATCGTCAGCCTGTGAGATCGCTGATACATAATAGTATCGGGAGTTGGGGGAATAGTTTCCTTATTTATGAAAAGCCACTACAAAAAACAAAAGCTGCTTTACTTTAAAGGGAAACTCCACTTTTATTCTGGTGTAATAATCAAGGACTTTGCCTCCGTAACATGGCTGCAAGAGGCGCAATGGTATTACGCAGTGTCCAAAAATAGTCCCCTGCTATTGAAAGTAACCAAGGGGACTATTTTCGAGCCTGCGTAATATCACTACACCTGCTGAAGCCATGTTACGACAGCAAGGCCTTGATAATTACGCCAGAATAAGAGTATAGTTCCTAGCCATATCTGCATAGAAAATCACAACTTTTAATTTTCTGTCGGTCTTAGTACACAATGTAACTACAGAAGAGTCAAGTTTTGAATTGGAAAAATATCGAAACTCTTTGGTTATTTTTTAGCGTGATGCTAATGGT
Organism: Misgurnus anguillicaudatus; assembly: GCF_027580225.2. Taxonomy (NCBI): domain Eukaryota; kingdom Metazoa; phylum Chordata; class Actinopteri; order Cypriniformes; family Cobitidae; genus Misgurnus; species Misgurnus anguillicaudatus. The sequence continues at coordinate 32,464,637 of NC_073358.2, read as the reverse complement.
CTAATCAGATTCAATGGATTATGCTAAGCTATGCTAAAAGTGCTACCGCCACACACGGAGATCATCTGAATGTACTTCAAAACGGTACAAATCAAATGTTTAACTCTAGGGGAGCTGGAAAATGAGCATATTTTCAAAAAATGTGGATTGTCCCTTTAAGGGAAGCTGGCAACACTGTCATGAGCGCAACCACCTTCAACATGATAATGATGTAAATCCAAGCATTTCATTGATGCCCGTGCAGACTATAAATTACTTTGATAATATAATAATAATATCATCTATCAGCACAACCCTACTATATGTTTATGTAAAGCATAATACTAAAAATAGATCTAACCAATCATTTCCTCTGTACAGATATTTGACGTGGGTGAAAGTATGATGGTCCCTGATGAGTTTACAGCAGAGGAGAAGAAAACGGGCATGTGGTGGCGACACCTGGTAGCAGGAGGTGGAGCAGGTGCCGTCTCTCGCACCTGTACCGCACCTCTGGACCGCCTTAAAGTGCTTATGCAGGTATGAAACAAAGTTACCCAAATAATGCAGGATAAAAAAACTGTGAAAAGCATATTTTTACTGTTGAATGTTATGCATTTAGTGAGGTCTGTCTGATCAGTAGGATTTAGCTGTGCGAGCTTTATAACATCACACCACACATCAACGCATTTGTTATGCAAAAACCTTGAAATAATCATTTGGTTATAAGTAACACAAATCCAAAATGGTTCACGATCCAGGTTGGTGGCCTGAAGTTTTAGTTTGAAGTTCCAGTAGAGGTGCTACATGAAGTGATCGCGCATTTCCCTTTTACCGTTGTGCTCTGTATAAAGGTACTTCAATGGTACTGGAATACATAAGGGCAATATGCTTTAGATAATGCCTCAGTGAGATGAACATTTTGCATTTAAAGTCAATGTTTCATTGAACAATATAAAATGGTGTTTCCAGGTTCACGCGTCACGCAGCAACTCCATGGGAATCTTCGGAGGATTCACCCAAATGATCCACGAGGGTGGATTACGATCGCTGTGGCGAGGGAACGGCATGAATGTTTTGAAGATCGCACCTGAATCTGCCCTCAAGTTCATGGCGTATGAGCAGGTAGTTTGTTCAAAGCTTTTTTGGAACTTACTATACTATACTTAAACTTTAATATAGGCAAATATAGGGGCGGTTCCCTAGACAGGGATTAGACTAGTCCTAGACTAAAATAAATGTAAGAGCTGTCCAAACTGAAAACACCTTGCACTGAGATATCTTAATTTACGATCAATGCCATTTGTTTTGCTTAAAAATGCACACAAGTAATGTTTTTAGTAAGGCATGTTTGTTCAAACTAGTTATATTTCCTAATTAAACTAAGCTCTAGTTACGGCTTTAGCTAATCCCTGTCCGAGAAACCACCCCTTAGTGTTAAAGGGATAGTTCACCTAAAAATTCTAATTTTGCTCTGCTGAATATGAATAAAGACATTTTGAAAATGTTTGTGAGCAAGCAGATCTGGGGCACCATTGACTTACATAACAGGAGAAACGAATACTATGGAAGTCAATAGTGCTCCAGACCTGTTTGCTTACAAACATTTTTCAAAAATGTTTATTAATTTGTGTTCAGCAGAACAAAGAAATCTTTGTGAGGAAATAATGACAAAATGTATATTTTCGGGTGAACTGTCCCTTTAATGCCTAACAATATGCTAAATTATTAAATGGACGCTCCACTTTTTTAGAAAAAATATGCTAATTTTCCAGCTCCCCTAGAGTTAAACATTTGATTCTTACCATTTTGGGATCCATTCAGCCGATCTCCGGATCTGGCGCTACCACTTTTAGCATAGCTTAGCATAATCCATTGAATCTGATTGGACCATTAGCATCATGCTAAATAATAACCAAAGAGTTTCGATATTTTTCCTATTTAAAACTGTTCTGTAGTTGCATCGTGTACTAAGACCGACAGAAAATTAAAAGTTGTGATTTTTTTTACACAGTGCCCGAAAATAGTCCCCTGCTATTGAAAGATACTAAGGGGACTATTTTCGGCTGCTACGTAATATCATTGCGCCTCCTCTATGTAAGTCTGTGATTATTACGCCAGAATGAGAGTATAGTTCCTGTTTTATGTGTTTGTGGTTGTGTATAGTGTAGACTGAGATCTTTTTTTAAAATGCCATTTTAAAAAACGAAAATGCTTTCGTGCAAAGCACTTAAACTAAAAATGTGCTCTAAACTTAATTTGCCTTTTTTGTTCAGATAAAGCGTCTGATTGGTAGTAATCAAGAGACATTAGGGATCCTGGAGAGATTTGTTGCTGGATCTCTAGCAGGAGCTTTTGCTCAGAGCAGCATCTACCCAATGGAGGTTAAAACAACCTTTCCTTTCTGTGCTTTACATAATTATTAATCTTAACCTTTAACCAGACTTTACTATAAAGACCAGTCTTTGATCCATAACATACTATTTTTTTATTATTTTTAATACCTAACTGCTATCTCAGAAATTTTAATAAGGTTTTATAAGTATTATCCACGGAGCTGAAACAAAGCGTGTGTTTTTTTTACAAGGTTATAAAAACTCGGCTTGCACTGGGAAGGACGGGTCAATTCGATGGTATCGCGGACTGTGCTAAACATATATTTAAAGGGGAGGGTGTGGCAGCCTTCTACAAGGGTTATATTCCCAATATGTTGGGTATCATCCCTTACGCTGGAATCGACCTGGCAGTTTATGAGGTAAACTACTTTAATACAAAATTATTACATGTATGTCTAGCAACACAAGGCTACAACACATTTCCTTCAAATTCAAATAATAGCATGTTTAAGAAAGATACATGACTCTGTCTGTGAAAATAAGTAAGGTTATAGTTTAGGTTAAAGTAAGGTAAAATAAGTAAATACGTTTTTTTTTGTTCCAAATATGCATGTTATAATAAAAAACTAAAAGTCTTATTTGTGTCTGTAGACGCTCAAGAATTCATGGCTGCAGAGGTTTGCTACAGACAGTGCAGATCCAGGTGTATTTGTGCTGCTAGCCTGTGGTACAATGTCTAGTACATGTGGACAGTTAGCAAGCTACCCATTAGCCTTAGTGAGGACACGTATGCAAGCTCAAGGTAAGTCGCTTAACTCTCTCAACTATGTTATTTAAAGGCTTAGTATAGCTTTCTTACTTTTTACTGTAATAGTATTGCTATGTGATTGTGTTTACTGCTGCAAGTTATAAGTGTTCAATTTGCTAACTTTTATTTACATTTGTACAATTCATGTTTTTTTTCTCTGAATGTGGTTATAGCATCAGTGGAAGGCAGCCCTCAGATGACTATGTGCGGTCTCTTCAGACACATTGTACGGACAGAGGGTGCTATTGGACTCTATAGAGGCTTGGCACCTAATTTTATGAAAGTCATTCCTGCTGTCAGCATAAGCTACGTGGTGTACGAGAACTTAAAAATCACCCTCGGCGTCCAGTCCCGGTGAGAGGAATCCGAAGACTGTTAAATCCGTAATGGTATCCGTTTATCTTTTCCAAGTGTCTTTTGGACCAGAAAAATATTTTGTCCAAGGGGGCCGGTTTGCACTCGAAAGGAATCATAACATCAGTTGGCCACTCTTGCATGCTGGAAGAAGGAAACCTACCTTTCTATCTCATCAGTGAATGGAAGAGGAACTGAAATATATACGAAGAGAAATATTAAATGCATAGCTCCCCTAAAAATGAAAGTTCATGTACTCAGAAATACTATTGTTCAAAGTATACTGCCCCATATTACTTTTTTCACAGTAGGCAATAAGTCAGGGACATACAACCTCAGCTCCCATTTTCTTTTACTGTAAGAAGAAAAATGCAATGAAAACAAATGTTGATTCAGGTTGTCAGTCCCCACTGAGTGAATTAATAATGACAACATTTTCAGTTAAGTAATCGTTGTCAGAACTGGATCACAAAACCCCTAATATCATGTGAAAGAGTTAGGTTTCTTGTTTATATTAGATTTCAGTATGGATCAATATACTTTGAAGGAAAGAATGATCCAGACATTTAACAATGCCAGAACGGCTAAAGAGTTTAGTGGAGAAAGTCAATAACTGCATTCATTCGTTCATTTCAATGACACAACTGGAATTATATGCACTAAAGTCTTTGATAGATATGGCTCTAATGATACAGGACTGACAACTTTAATTTACAAAATCATCATTCCACTGGATGGCAGTGTTCAGTAGAAAGGGCTTGATCAGCAGGACAGACTCCTTTTTTAGACATTTATGTTATAAAATCACCCAAAATTTCATACAGAATTTATTCTTTTTTATTATTGATTTTTTTCATCGACATCCTAATATTAGACATCTTAAAATGAAGTGTGTTTGCGTGCGTGTGTATGCATGTGTGTCGAGGAGAATGTAGGGAAATGTTTAAATAATCTTGTTTTAGAATTGCAAGTGTTATACATCAAATGGTCCAAAAGGAACATTGTTTAGCTTTTCAATGTTATTTCAGCTTTTCAACGTAATTTATTTTTTTTGTATATTGTTTTTTTTAGGTTATTTAATATTCATTGATAAGTTCACTGTAACAACACTACATTTACACACTCCTCATGTTTACCGACAATTCATTTTGTGTTAACAGAAATGTTGTACTTATTACCATGATTGTTCAAGTTTAAATGGACAAGTTCACTTTTAAATCAGTTGTGAATCAAGTTTAAACGTATCAAGTAAGATTGTTGATATTTTAGGTTACATGGTTTTTAACAAATTTCTCCATACAATATGGTCTGCAGCACTACTGCAGTGTAAATATAGTTTTAGTTTTGGAGAAATCCCATATATTCCACCAGTGTTAGTTTGCAAGGATAACACTCTGATTTCTACTCGCTTCTTATGAATGAACATATTTAAGCACTTTATTTTAGTTAAAATAACCAGACTTGAATATTCCATAGGAGGGTTTACAGTGGAATTGTGGTGGAATGATTATGATTATTTAGGTTTATCTTTTCATTTTTTAACTTTTGTGTTTAATGTTTGCATCAGTTTAGGGGTAAGAGGGTTCAGCCTTTATAAACACTATAAATGTGTGTTTGTTCTTGAACTGGACATAGGATCTTCAAAGATGGCAGTTAAAGGAAAACACCACCGTTTTCCAATATTTTACTGTGTTAACCTCAACTTAGATGAATTAATTCATCCCTATTTTTTTCAATGCGTTCACTTAATCCTTGTACAGAACGTTGTGAATGTGTTGGCATTTGGCCTGGCCCCATTCATTCCTTGGGATCCAGGCAGGGATGAATTTGGAGGCCACCGGGCACCTCCATGTTTTCCCTATTTGAAGATTGTTACATGAGTAGTTACACGATTAAGGTGGCACAAAATAAAACGTGGCAGTAATATTGACGGAAGTTTGAGCAAGAGGGGGAGTAGTCAGTAGTGATGATGATGTTACTGTGCACAGAGGTCGAAGTGCTGCAAACTAAGTGCCCTTTTGCCATACAATATAGTTCTAATTTTTTACGTTATATTTTGTGCCACCACCATACTTACTCGTGTAACTACTCATGTAACAGCCTTTGAGTGGGGAAGGCATGGAGGTGTTTGGTGGCTTCTGGGTGCATCCCTGTTTGGATCCTGGGGAGTGAATGGGGCTGGGCTAAATGCTAACACATTCACGACGCGCTAAAAATATAGGTATGTATTAATTTGTCTAAGTTGAGGTAAAAACATAGTCAAATATTGAAAAACTGTGGTGTTTTTCTTTAAAATCTCAACTATTGCATGTCAAGGCCTAAAACTCACCAGTTTGAGGGGTTGTTGCCCTTTGTAATTCTACAAGACTTTAGTGTTAATATAGTTGCCTTATTTATGACTAAAATTAAGCTGCTTTTAGACTCTTTGGGGGAATGCATAGGAAGACCGCATTCATGACAGACTGAAATATTTTTTCTATGGATTCTCAGGTAGACTCCTGTGCAGGTTTGGGTTGAAGATGCGTTTTCTCAAGTGAGCTCTTAAACCTGCTCAGTAACAGATCTACATGTGTATAACTTTTATGGAGAGAAAGTTTGTGCAAACATAAAAACTGTTTGCTTTGTCAAAATACTTTAAATAGATCTGGGAAATTTAACACAATCTTAACCCTTCTGATGCCTGATGGTAGTCAAACTGAACTCAGCTGTGGCCCTAATCCCATTGAATCAATGCAGTTTTTGTAATGCATGTATGCGTGTCCTGTCTAAATATGCACAAATTGCACTGTAGAGTTTTTACATGGCTTTCAAAGCTCTATTGCCTGCCCCATAACAGATGCGGCTATTTTGTCAATGTTTTGCATTTTGCACCGTTCTCCACTTTTCTTGATGGAGAGATCTGAAATCTGTGTGAAATCTGAAATCTATAGCCTTACAGTTCAGCTGTTGCCACAGCCATGTTACGGCTTCTGTGAGTTTAAATGCACAGTGTTTGCCGCACACATATATGTATATATCAATATGTACTGTTGCTGGAGTCCCCTAAATATCATAAATACAATGTTCAAATATATCCAAACATATCTAGATGTGATGACACATCTGTGAAGTTAAAGTGGATGCTGAAATCAATGCAAAAAACGTTTACTGGACAATGAAAATCAAATCTATTTTGTCCTGTATGCTGTAGAATGCATAAAGTGAATGTAGAGTAAAAATATTTATGTTTGTAAGGTAACTCAAATAAAGCCACTCTTGATTCTGAAGATGTTATTATTCACTTGATTACGAATGACAGCTACTATGTGACTATGGGATGCTTTCAAATTACTGTAAACTAAATATGTAGGCACAATATTTAAAAAATGTACAGTTTTGTGTAAGGATATGATGTAATTAGCATAAAGGTCAGCCTTTGTTAGTATTATATTAAAATACTAAATAATAAAGTAACTATACTTTTAGTGTTAATATAAGTTTTGTTGACACCTTGCAATAAACGTTTGTTAATACATTAGCTTGCATGAACTTGAAATAAGCAACATATTTGCCATGTTCAATGGCTAATCTATGATAATGTTAGTTCTTTTCAATGTAAATGGTAATTGTTTGCTCATGTTAGTTAATTTTGCATTAACCAATGGTAACAGTAGCCTAAATGTAGAAATTAGCATGAACTAAGAATAATAAATATATAATCAGCTGTATATTATAAATTTGTATTATTCTGATTCATAGCTGTAGATCAGTAGACAAGCCCATTTCTATTTGATTTTTGGGAAGTTGTCTGACAGTTTTGTTTGTAAAGGTGGAAAGACTCAGCAGACTAGCACAAGACTGATCACATGACAGTGGTTAAAAGTGTGAGGAAGTCATTCATCTGCAGTACTAGAGAAAATACAAACCGTGTCTCAAAACCTAATGAGCTCCCTACCTGCTGCAGACAGCATTTTGTCCATAGCCTTGTTTTACTTCATGCGGTGGCGCAAAAACCGACGACCTGATGACATCACAATTCCGCGACAGCGGCTCGACAGCAGACTCCACAGTATGATCTCGCGGTATTTTGATGTCATCCGTCTGTCGGTTCTTGCAGCGCCGCATGAACGGCAGCTGCGTGTTCTCGAAACAACAGTGAAGTCGCTCAACGTGTTTGCAAACACGGCCACAATTATGCCGAGGGGGAGTCCCGAAATGACTCCTATAAAGTAAATATGGATTCACAGTAGGTTTTTGTCATCCCACAAATTCAGTACGGCTGCGTTAATGCGTTTATTTTACAATCGCAGGCTCAGCTTTGACCGATAGTTCCGGGCGGATTTAGACGTGGGTAACGTTAGTCGTGTTGGGGTTTGTTGTCACATCACTAATGTGTTAATTTTACAGTAGAAAAAGATGATTTCGTTCGAGGAAGCTAAAGAAAGGTTACACATTGCAGGACAGAGCCATGTGTTACAGTTTTGGGCTGAACTTTCTGCAGATGAGAGGAGCGCGCTGTTGAATGAAATATCTCAGCTAGAGCCGAAGGAATTACTGGAGCACTGCCGGGGCGCTGTAGCGGCAGCGAGCCGACACGAGAGCGCTGATGCTGGGCTTGACGCGCGGATGGAGCCCGTTGCGCCGGAGTTCATTGGAAGTGTGCGTGAAAGTGACAAAGAAACACTTCAGCTGTGGGATGATGAAGGTAACTTACAGAAGCAAGGACTTGTCTGAACTTTGAGGATAACATTTTTTTAATGCATGACATTTATTTAATATCTCGGTATATTTCAAACAGTCGCGGTTAATCGTCAGTATTTCGGCATTTTCTCGTGTATTCTAGAATACAAAATAGATATTTGGTAGAACCTATAGGGTACAAAAAGCACTGGAGACAAAAAAAACTTAGGTTATTTGCTGGAACATATTTGGGGAAATTGTCCTCGTGGAAGTGGATTTCTGGCACTGTCAGCACTTGCAATCACGTTGCTTTCCAGTTTCGTTTAGTCCTTCCTATGGGACACAGCCCTATACACAAACAAAGGATGCCTCTTTAAAGAAGACTGGTCGCTAATATTTAAAGGGGACATATCATGAAAATCTGACTTTTTTCATGTTTAAGTGCTAGATTTGGGTTCACAGTGCTTCTATTAACCTAGAAAATGTGAAAAGTTCAACCCAGTAACTTCGTTTTGATGAACCATTCTCTGCAAACGTGAAAAAATAGGTAATTGAAATTTGGCTCCCCTTGTGATGTCAGAGGGGGATAATTCCGCTCCTCAATCTGCACTATACAACCACAGCACTGCCATTTAGTGAAGAGATCAGCCAATTTGCATTTAAAAGGACACACACAAAGATGGCACATTTTTGCTCACGCCTACGAAGTGGTAATTTAAACATGCTATAATAAATTATCTATATGATATTTTGAGCTAAAACTTTACATACATACTCTGGGGACACCAAAGATTTATTTGACATCTTTAAAAGTCTTGTGAAATATCCCCTTTAATATAATGCCAAGCCCTATTGTGTACTATACTGTATGTATGTTTGCATGATGTTATTTATATTTTTTATTCAACTTTCTTTACGCAGGGTTATTGCAGATTTCTCAGAACAGAGTGGCTGTTTTGCTGTTAGCTGGTGGTCAGGGGACTAGACTCGGGGTGTCATACCCGAAAGGAATGTACAATGTTGGGCTTCCTAGTGGAAAAACACTGTACCAGATCCAGGCTGAGCGTATCCAGAAGGTGCAGGAGCTGGCCAATCTGAAGCATGGCTGTAGGTGCACAGTACCATGGTATGGGCCTTTCAGCAAATTATGACGTAATTTATGAACAACCTCTACCAACCAACAGAAAATGACTTGGTCAAAACAAATTTGGTCTTGCTGTTTTGATGATTTGTTTAATAGGTACATAATGACCAGTGAGTTCACCCTGGCGCCCACAGAGAAGTTCTTCAAGGATAATGGCTACTTTGGTCTTTGCCCATCCAACGTGGTCATGTTTGAGCAGAGGATGATACCAGCCGTAGGCTTTGATGGGAAGGTCATTCTGGAGAAGAAGAACAAAATAGCGATGGCACCAGGTTACAGATCATTCATTTTCTTCCAAACAGGAGAACTAAATGAAGATGCACATTGCTTAAGGACCTATAGGAGTTTTTAATAGGCCCTAATTGTATTATTAAAGTGTATTTCACTTAAATAAAACCGATATGGCAAAGGATATTTTATAATCCAACCAATCAGTGTAAGAAGAGGTCAGTATAAATAGCCATCCCACACTTGATCCCTGTAACATTTTTGCAGCATCCTTATTCCATCCTCATTCCTTATTACCCTATTCCAGGTAATGAGAGGGAAGTACTTTGTGTACCCCAAATATGCAATCATTATTGTATCTGATTACATGTTAATGCAAACTTGTGAATTAGTTATGTGACAACAGGATGATATAAAGTAGTATACAACTAAAGAGTATTTAGTTGTATTTAATGTTTGTTTCTCTATTTTTATTCTCTCATAAGATGGAAATGGTGGCCTTTATCGGGCCCTAGTGGACAACAAGATTTTAAAGGACATGGAGAGAAGAGGGGTGGAGTATCTTCATGTGTACTGTGTGGACAACATCTTGGTGAAGCTGGCAGATCCAGTCTTTATCGGCTTTTGTGTAAATAAGGGAGCAGACTGTGGTGGCAAGGTAAAACTGTCCTAATCTTTGTTTATCTGTTTGCCATTTCAAGGCTCGTTTGAGTTAGCCGCCTAACTCAACTGTGTTAGATTTGTGTGATTATATATTGAATAACTCAATATTGAACTCATACACAACCAACCTGGCATTATAATGTCCACATATGCACACATTCTTATCCTACATTGATGCAGTGTTTCTTTATTAGAAAATATAATCATAAAGATTTCATACTTTAGGTTAGATTTAGTATTCATGTGTACATTTTATCAGGTGGTGAAAAAGGCTTATCCCGCCGAGCCTGTTGGAGTGGTGTGTCGTGTAGATGGTCTATATCAGGTAGTAGAGTACAGCGAGATACAACCAGAGACTGCAGAGTTGCGGGATCCTAAAGGAGAGCTCCTGTTCGGTGCTGGAAACATCTGCAACCATTTCTTCACCAGAGGCTTCTTGCAGGAAGTAGCTGAGTATGTTGGCAGCATAATTTTTCTTCAATTTGAATGTACATTAGGTGTGCAAGGTTAACAAAACAGTGTTTGCTTTGGTGATATTTGTTACAATATTTGTTCCATAAACGCACACCTGTCCTGTCAAATGTCTTAAAATTACCACCCGCGGTGCAATTACCTTCTTAGGTGTGCATTTTTTTGAATAATATAATGGCCCGTCATCAATTATTCCTTACGTATAACATACACTCACATATGTATAGCAATATTGCATATTTTCAAAAAAGAATGCTTTTTGCATAGTCAATATTTATGTATATGAATTAACAATGTACTGTTAGCATTATTTTCTGTTAAAGGAAAACAACACGTTTTTCAATATTTTACTATGTTCTTACTTCAACTTAGACTAATTAATACATACCTACCTTTTTTCAATGCGTGCACTTTTAATATTTGTACAGCGCCTCGTGAATGTGTTAGCATTTAGCCTAGCCCCATTCATTCCTTAGGATCCAAACAGGGATAAATTTAGAAGCCACCAAACACTTCCATGTTTTCCCTATTTAAAGACTCTTACATGAGTAGTTACACGAGTATGGTGGCACAAAATAAAACTTTTGTTTGGAGCCATAGGAATGAATGAGGCTAGGCTAAATGCTAACACATTCAGGAAGCGCTATACAAAGATTAAATGTGCTTGCATTGATAAAAGATAGATATGTATTAATTAATCTAAGTTGAGGTAAGAACATAGTAAAATGTTGAAAAACTGTGCTGTTTTCCTTTAAATAATAATAATAATAATAATTAGAAAACTAACAGATAAAATTGATGTCTACACCACTTGCTTGACATTTAATTGTGTTATTATTTTTCATTCAGAAATCTTGAAGGGCAGCTGACCCAGCATTTGGCTATAAAGAAAGTGCCATTTGTGGATGGAGAGGGAAACCTGATAAAACCGGTCAAGCCCAACGGCATCAAAATGGAGAAATTTGTCTTCGATGTCTTTCAGTTCTCAAAGTGAATTTTACAACCATCATTTGTTTTGATGCTAAGACAAATATAAGTACTGCCATATACCTTACTGCGCCATTTCTTAAAACAGGAAATTTGTTGCCCTTGAGGTACCGAGAGAGGAGGAATTTTCACCCCTGAAAAATGCTGATGGGGCTCCTCTGGACACACCAACTACAGCTCGCCGATCCTTGTTAGCACAACATTACCGCTGGGTATTGGCAGCTGGTGGAAACATTTTGGATGAGCAAGATAAACCTATTACCCCAAAACATAGGTGATAAAACATCATTAAAAAAATTATAATATTTAAATATAATAATGTAAAATATTTTATAATATTAAAGTTATTTTTATTTTTGTGAGCTACAGTTCATAACACTATAATAATAACAGAAATCTACAAACACAAATTTCTACCCTTATACTATGGATAACTTATCACCCGACTGGGTAAACTTTAAGGAAACATCAAGTAGTGCATCTTAAAGGGATAGTTCACTCACAAATGAAAATTCTGTCATCATTTACTCATCCTCATGTTGTTCTAAACCTGTATGAATTTCTTTGTTCTGATGGGCAAAAAGGGAGGATGTTTTGAGAAATAATGGTAAACACACAAAAGATGGTTGCTATTGACTTCCATAGTAGGAAAAAATATTTGGGAAGTATTGTGATAAATGATGAAGAAAATATTTAGATTAATCATGATAAGCACACAGTTGACTGTACCCATTAAATAAAAATAAAAAAATCTACTATGGAAGTCAATGGGCACTGTCTGCTGTGTGTTTGCCATCATTTCTCAAAATATCTTCTTTTGTGTTCATCAGAAAAAAGAAATTTGTACGGGTTTGGAACAACACGGGGATGAGTAAATGATGGCAGAATTTGTATTTTAAACTGAACTTTCCCTTTAATACCCTATAGAAAAACATATATTTAGAGGCAGTTCCTAAGGATGGACAGCAGGGGGAAGAGTTTGTGATGACTGACTTTGTTATTTCTTTGTTTCTTTATCAGTATGGCACAGAATGAAGACCCTCCAGCAATCTGTGAAATCTCTCCTCTGGTATCATACTTTGGCGAGGTAAGTTGTTGACCCATTATTATTACTGGTATACTTTTCAATACCAACTGTGTTTGGAGAATTGTCTTTAAACTGAAGTTAATGGTTATGGTTAAACAGTCAAGGTTTTTTAAAATGTTCATACAAAAGCTTTTTGAGGTGAATCATATGTAAAGGAGTTAGTTGAATAAATAAGGCACAACTGACAGCACAGAGTTTAAAATTATAAGCACAAGTGTGAACATATGGATCTCTATCTCACTCTCTCTTTGTTATTTTGCCACTTCTTCGCAGGGCCTGGAAAAGCTGCTAAAACAGAAGAACTTGAAGTCTCCCTTTTATCTTGATGTGAATGAAGCAAATAAAATGTTGCAGACTACATAGTATTTTCACATGAAGACAGTTTAACTTTAAAAGTATAGTTCACCCAAAAATGAAAATTCTGTCATGATTTACTTTCATGCTGTTACAAACCTGTATGCATTTCTTTGTTCTGATGAACACAAAGGAAGATATTTTGAGCAATGTTTGTAACCAAACTGATTGAGGCCCCATTGAATTCCATAGTATTCTTTTATCCTACTGTTGAAGTCAATGGGGCCTCCGATCGATCAGAAGAAAGACATCTATTCACATTTTTAACAACATGAGAGTAAAATGATGATAGAATTTTGTTTTTTAGGGAACTATCACTTTAAGTGTTGTGCTCAGGTATGCAAAGGGATGTTTACAAATCAGTTATTACATAAGTAATAAGTATAGAAAAACATTTAGGCAAACTACTATATTGATTCGCCAACAATGTAATTCCTTATCAGAGAATATTTCAATAAAACAAATAAAAAAATGACAGAAATTGTGTTTTACCAGCATGACAAACAGACCATACACATTTTAATTTAAAATGCTCTGGATTCTATAATACTTTACAACAGAAATAAAATCAAATTCCCTTATAATTCATTAGAGTGTGTTTTTATCGTGTGTCTCTTTATTTGCGATCCAAAGGTCACGTGACCACTGGTGCCCAATAGGAAACGTGACATGTATCTAACCAGCAAACGGAATCAACAAGCTTATTAGAGCGAAAGAAACGCTGTTATAATAGACTATAGCGCTTTAGTTGCGTTATTAATCTACATATCCCACTGCATTAGATGTGCAGCATACAGATCGCTATGCTAGGCTAAAAATGATTTTGTCAGCGAACTGGGTTTTGTGCTGGAATTTCCTGTAGGATGCGTAGGAGCTCACTGACAGCTGGGATGTAAGTTAACGTTAACAGGGTTTCTTATGAGCTGGCTAACCCAGCTAGCTGCTTATAGAAATCTGCTCGTTTGACATTAAGATGCATTTCGTTTCGAGCAAACGGCAGACGGGTGCTTAGGTGTTCATAGTTAAGTATGCTAGGATGTTTAAAAATGTGTTCGGATCAGGATTTCTGGTGAGGACTGCTCATGTCATCTTGACATGGGTGATAACGTTGATCCTCTTCCTCCACGACACCGGTGAGTGTTCTTATACTGTAATCATATTGTGTTTTATTTGTGATGTGGTGATTTATGGAGAGCAGATAACGTTAATCTACACAATATTGTTTCACACCTCTAGCTGCATAATTGGGTCTTTACATTAGAAAATCTATATAACCACACTACACTATTTATTCAGCTTTTTTTCTATTCTACTACATAGTTGCCCGCCAAAGGCACGTTAATAGCCTTAATTTTGATATTTATTTATTTATTACATTTTTTATATTAACTTCGCTTCTTTTATGTGGGTTAACATTTAAACAATAATAAAACATATCAACAAATAAAATAAAATCAACAAAATCAAAAGTAAAACAAAAAAGTTTTTAGTAGACAAAGTAGCCCTCCAGATTGTTTTATCCATTGTGGTAGCCCTTGCTCCTAAAAAGGTTGGAGACCCCTGCTCTGTTATATTCTTTTGTATTATATAATAGTATTTTGCGCTCTGTCTACTACACTCTTTCACCACTCTCTACTGTACCATGGTCAGTTATATGGTCATATAATATGTATATCATATTATATGATACATACACTTTCTTACTCTGTTATATCCAGTTCTACTATGGTATACACATGTAATTGAAGTAGATTAGAATACTAACTAACACTATACTGAATTGGGAGGGGTGCACCGATAAATCGTCCGATGATTCTTGCTATGCTTTTCAATGAATTACCCTGAAATGCCGCTACATCCAAAAGCCAGAGGGCGCTCTCGTGCAGAAACTCAATATGGGCGGCAAAAGAAGAACTATTACACACGCAGCTCCAGGAAATTACTTAAACATAAATTTATATTGTTAAAATATATATAAAAATATATATTTATATGGCTGTTCTTCAAACCTTTTCAGGTATTTTCACGATAATAAAGAATATGTATAATGATTATGTTTGACGAGTGTTGCTTTTTCAAATGCATGTTATAAACAACACAAACTAACAGTAATTTCAGATCGATAAGTTACTGATCAAAAGCCGTAGTACATGAAATAGCTGTGCGATTCAGAATAGTTATCGGCCACGTGTTATTAGTGTATATTGCCATTTATCGGTGCACCCCTACATGTTTGTCCTGTGGCAGCTACCGTAGCTTTTCTATGCAATTAAAAAGAGAGGAGTGAGCTCATAGATATACATAATAAAGGTTAGATTTCTTACGGCGAAGTCTCTTAACATCATCACCGGCGGCCATCTTGTCACAGGCAAACCTTCCGGCTGGCTCTGTGGTACCTGATGTAAGGCGAGTGATCTGCACGAACAAAAATACTCTTATCTCGCTGAAATCTTGACAGATTTACAAATGGTTTCGTTTCTTAAAAACGTTTTTAACGTGGCTATAATTCTGGATGCTTGAACATTATTCATAAAGATGCATTCTCATAAGTACATCTCTGACGTTTATAACAAACCAAACAGTTTGAAAATCGGTAGAAAATTTAGCAAGTTCTGGTTACTTAAAAAGTACATGCACGATTAAAACACAATGTTACGAGTGAGCGAGCTGACTGTGACAAAATGGACGTCAACCTCAATTGGCCAGCAGTGCGGACGAGACATCTAGCTTTTATTATGCATATCTATGGGTGAGCTGTGGCACGCTTGGTTACCATTCATAATCTCACTGCTAGATGGCGCTTAAAATCTACACAGTGGACCTTTAACACATGCATAGAAGCATGTTGCAATTTGGTCTTACAAATGTCACCTGCACCACTATGTGATGTCACATGAAACCCATGGATACTGTTTCCGATTTTGTTGTTACACACATGAAATAGGAGCATTTTGGACATGCTATTACAAATGACCTGCGGGTTACTTTGAACTGAAACTTTACAGACATATTCAAGGCACACCTGAGACTTGTAAAATGTGTAAATATGTGCCCTTTAAAGTCGTCTTTAAAGAAATAACTATTCAACCCTACTACCCTATTCACTATACTATTCACTCTACTATATTCTGTTTTCATTGCAGACCTACGGAAACAGGAGGAGACGGGGGAGCTTGCACTGCCAGTTCTGTTTGTCCTGCTGGTCCTGGTGTCCGTGCTGCTGTATTTCGCAGTTTCACTCATGGATCCTGGTTTTGTCCTTTCTGATGACTGTGATTTGCAGGTCAGTTAATAGAGACACTAGGGTGATTCTCACGAAATTCAGATTTACAAGGTGTCCAGCATCAGAAGACCTTTTTTGCACATATAAAATTAAGGTCTGAACTTACTATAACCATTATTTTTAGAGGATTTAAAAAATATTTCCTATAGAATTATTTAAATTTTTTAGATTATCATTATAAAAATGATCATTACCACAACATGATATAACATTAAATACATGCATTTACAAACTCGTGTTTTGGTAATGAGATCTAAAAAGTTGTCTAGGTAGTCTATAACAAACAAAATTTCAACTTTTATCTGGAGAGAAAAAATAAGAACTGCTTACCTGGTAGCCATCTTGAGTGTCAGTCAATTATGTCCCTTCCAACATTTTTTAAAAATGTGTTAGTTCCTTAAAGGCTTAAACAATGATTGAAAATTGTTGCGGAGGATGAGAAAATTAGTCTTGGACACATTTATATTCTTTATTATTGTCTCTACATTTACCAATAATGAACAAATCCAACATGTTTCTTTACTGTAAATGTTTATAGTATAACATGCACTGAAGCTTTTTATTTTTTAGATTTTATAATTATAAATATTTCCATGTCAAAGAACCAAAATCCAGTCTTGGAAAACGTTGCGGTAATGAAAATGTCCCCTTAAATGTGGAAAAAACAACAAAATTGGTTTGCATGATGACATTTGAAATCATGTGCAAAATAGTACATGAAGAGATGTTTGTAACTGTATGCTTCTTATTTTGATAGCATTTACTTTTTTATCAAAATGTTTCATGACACCTCATAAGTCTAATTTCGCGAGAATCACCCACTAGCATCTATCTATATATATATATATACCCACCATCTGCATGAATACCTCGGCTGAATAAACAGACTTCAGAAATACATCACACTGTATTTCAGTTCACACTTGGCATCACAGAGGAGAAACAGGACATGATTCCTCAGACCAAATCCTTGCGGCTGCGGCGCTGTGGCCACTGCCTGGCACAGGTATGTCGTCTCTAATGATATTGTTAAGATGCACTACATATGTAACATAGTTGTGTGAAAAGAAATGAATTACATTTTTTTTTAAAAGCAACCCATGAGATCCAAACACTGCCAGACCTGCCAGCACTGTGTGCGGCGTTATGATCATCACTGCCCCTGGATAGAGAACTGTGTCGGGGAAAGAAACCATCGCTGGTTTGTGCTTTATCTGGCTGTCCAGCTCATTGTCTTACTGTGGGGATTGTACATGGCCTGGTGAGTAAAGCTATGTGTTTAGTAGGCCAGACTCAGTTATCAAAGATGTAATGCTGAAGTTTAAAATCTAATTGGACTTTAACTTTACAGGTCAGGTTTCAGTCATGCCCCCACCTGGCAGCTGTGGTTGAGGACCAATGGTGTTCTTCTGGGAGCGTCAGCGGTGGTGGCCGTGCTATCCTTAACTGTGCTTCTCCTCCTGGGGTCTCACCTCTACCTGGTATCTCTAAATACCACCACGTGGGAGTTCATGTCTCGTCACAGAATCTCTTACCTCAAGCATTGCGGCACAGACGAAAACCCTTTCGACCGTGGAACCCTGCGCAACCTCTGGGGTTTCTTCTGCGTGTGGGAACCTGTGGTGTGGGAGCATGTGTATTTTAAGCAAGGCAATGATCCAATTTAATCACAGTGCTACCTTGAAGTCGTATAGCTACAATTACAGGTAACCAATTAGAAGTTGATCTTTTGGTGGAAACTGCATCAGCAGTAGCTTTGAGTGATTTGTGGTTTTTAAGTGCATGAACTTTGTCGTTGCAATTTGAAGTTGGAATGATGAGCATTTTTATAATTATTTAACTGGTGATACCTTGACCAGATAGTACTTAGACAATTTGTCTGTGCGGATTTTGCATATTTTAATAGCAAAAGCCGAATAAAAAGCACAAAATCATGACAGCTTATCAATGCTGAAATGTGTGCAATGCAATACGTTTTAATGACTTTTAAGCTAACTGGTTATATTTCAAATATACTAATTATTGACTTATCGTGGTTAAGTTTTGATCATTGTAAAGTTGTCAACGTATCTCTTTTCCAAGATGCATGACATGACATAAACAGATGATATCATCTTGTTACTGTACATCAGCAATGGTTTTGCATCAGCAGTTGTGCAAATATGGGATGTTAATGAACTGGAAATGTGGGAGGTTGTATATACATATTTTATACAGAAACAGAATTGTGTGTATGTTTGTGCTAGATTCCCCCATTTAAGATCAGTGTAATGAGATGTAGTTTTGAAAAGATTTCCTATAGCACTTTATACAGTAGTGAGATTTCAGTATGCTAGTAATGTGATTTTATACCTATTTATCTTGCTTGTACCAAGTACAAAGTCATCTCAATTTCTCTCGCTGAACAACAGAGAAGTAAACACATGAAATACAAAACATAGTGCAGTAATGTTCAATGTTACAAACATTTTTATAAACGGGGTATTTCTTATAACACATTTTAGCATCTTTAAGATGCAAGTGCATGTGACGTGACATTCCTATGACTGTTAGATTCCAGTTTGTACTGCAAGTGCATAAAGATATTTTGTTGGTAAATAGAGTATGTATGTAGTGATTCCTGTTATGTCCTTAGCGCAATATACAGACAGAAAAAGCAATAATTATTTTTGCTTTATACTTGTTTTTATGTCTTTGAATCGCTTCCATAAATATTGCACTTAAGTGTTTTTAACTCTTTCCCCGCCAGCGTTTATTTTTTAAATTGCCAGCATTTTTATGATTTTCAAAAGTTAAATGCCTTTCAGTAAATGTCCTTCTTTAAAAATATGGGTCAATGACGTGACATTAATTATTTTGTGTCCGTATGGTTCAATTAAATGTAGAAGGGTTAAAATTTCAAAATAAATTTTGCAGTCTAAAATTTCTAGTTTTATTTCATTTTGAAAGAATATTTGGGGAATAATTACAAAAATGTCAATGTGGCATAACCAGTCTGTGTCAATTAGTGTAACTAGTATTTTTTAAATATATTAATAAAAAATGTGGAATAAAATATAATCATCTAGTTTAGTGTAATATGATTTTTTTTACATACATTTTTGCATCATTTGTCAAAGATTATTTAGATGACAGAGCTGTTTTCAGCATATGTCAGGACAAATATTACAAAAATGCATTAAAATTTACATTATGAAATAACTAATAAAATTATATTTTAAAATGATTTTTTTAAGGATAATTACGCTTACATGCCATTAATGGTGGATAAAATATTTAATATTTCTCATTCTTTTGCACAATTGGTGGCACCATTAACATTTTCAGGTCCATTCAGTCATAACTTTCATAAAAATGGTCCAAATGTGATTTTTTTATTGCATAAAATTAAGGTAAATACACTATGTGCATTGAAATAAACCCGATGCAAGTTTTTTAAATAGATTTTTGAATTTCTCATCTTGCCAAACTGTTTTTGTCACTGACCCATATATAAACATACAATATATGAAATGAAACAACAGACCCTCTGCTTAAAAAAAAAACTCTTTATTTGTTCTTTTATCACATCTCAAACATAGATAAGTTTAATAAAAATACCAAATTTTAAGCAAATAACTGAAATAATTGCATTTTTTAAAGCACTTTTGTTAGAAATCTGATTCAGAACGATGATCAAAACATACACAGAGTTTATACTGTTTTAGAATCAGTGGATGCTTTAGTGTTTTATAAGTTGGGAAAGCACGCCACCTAGTTGATAATAGCAGAAATATGGAATTTGTCATTGGCAGGGAAGCTTTTTTCTTAATTGACGAGATAACTCGTCAATGGCGGGGAAAGAGTTAACTAATCGACATTTCAAAGAATAGTTCACCCAAAAATGAAAATTCTGAAAATAAAATTTGTTCCAAACCTGTATAAATTCCTTTGTTCAGAGCAATGTTTGTAGCCAAACCGATTTTTGAGCACCATTGACTTCCATAGTATTTTTCTTTCCCACTATGGAAGTCAATGGTGCTCCTGTTTCAATACAAAATATTTTCTTTTTTTTGTTCAGCAAAACAAAGACATTTTTACAGGTTTAAACAGCATAAATGATGACAGCATTTTCATTTTTTTGAGCGAACTATCCCTTTAATGCTGACATTTCATGGATGATTTGCGCCGTTTTGATCAATATTGTTATGCAAAAATTTTGAAACTTCTGTATTCAATAAACTGAACAAACATGGTCACGTTGTAATTTATTTTTTACAAATACATTCATAACCTTTTATAACATTTACTTCTGTTTATTTTGTCCTTCACATAGCTCATAGAAAGGGCAGGTTTCCTTTAAATATTTTAGTGTCATTTTTGTTCACAGTGTAACCTATCAGTAGTAAATCGCATTGGATATACTCGGTAAAACAATAATCTGATGTAGTCAAAAGAAAATACAGACAAACATTAATGAATGAACAAACAACTCGGATATACAGCTCTTCATCACCTAAGATTCATAAATAGTCATTCATGGTTTAATTAAATATCAATGTGCTAATCGTATCATGCCAAGACAAAGAAGAATACGGTTCACCTAATTCAACAGTCTTGAACCGTATGCACATGTGTACAGAGGAAATATACAGACAAGGAGGACAGAGCTGAATGCAAAAGCTGCAGCTGAACACTCACAAGACATTTAACAACAATTAAGTGTTGGATTCGGAAAGAGACGAGCAACATTTATCTGGGGCACCAATCCTAAATCAAATCCAGATTAGGGACAACCAGAGATCAACATTTTCGAGTCACACACAAACGTGAGGGTTTAACATGAACATACGTGACATGGAAGAATTTGCATGATCTATAAGTACTAACTCCAATAGTTACGGAGTAAAACCTAAGGAGCTTACGATTCTCCGGCTGCATTTATTGCTCAGATCAGCACTACATCAGAAATCCTTAAAAACTGAGCTAGAAGACAGCGCAGCGTTTCCCTCCCCACCGCATCTCAGTCTGACGCGTTCATCATCTGTTCGGTTAACAGTGCAACAGTGTATTTTGGCATCATAGTCAGTGTGACAGGAAGACTCTTTTACCAGCTGGACCGGCTACAAAAATAAACATCTGATGACTGGTAAACACCACAAAGGAAGTGTCACAGACAACAAACAGTATAAGCAAAAATAACATACATGAAAACAAAGCAGGATGGGCAGTTAAAAGCTTAGCAGAGCCGAGCTTACTCACAGTGAAACTGAAACCTCTCGTTCAGACGGTCGCAGTGTTCTGGTCGTACGTTTCTTCTTACTTTTAAAGTCCAGCGGTGGTCCTTCAAGGATGGTCTTTGGAGCCCAAGCACACAATAGCAGCCATGTTTCACAAAAAGCATACAATAGTCGAAAGTGACACTTTGCCGCATAATTGTAGAGAGAATTGGATAGAGAACAAACGAGTGATGTATCATCCGAGAGGAAGTCAGTGCAGAGCAGAAAAGTCAAAGTCTGCGAAGAATTCCTGCTGCTCGGCCGTGAGGAAGAAGGGAGTCTGTGGAGGGGTCAGCACTGGCTTCAGGCGTGTGAACTCCGAGTCGAAATTACTGACGTCTCCTGGGGTTTTAATCAATGGAAGGAAAGGAGGTTTGACTTTTTTGGCCAACAGGGCCTCCCAGTCTATGCCCTGGTGGAAACAAAGGGAACATTGATTGATGAAAAAAAATCTTTAGATTGAAATTCTGCCATCTCGTTCTAAACCTGCTTGACTGTCGTTCTTGAGACGTCACGGCAGGTTTGACATCAATGATGTCAACAGGGTTCCCACACTTTAGTTAACTTAAAATTCAAGGATCTTTCAAGGACTTTCCAGGTCCAATACCTTCAATTTCAAGGACTAACTGTGGGGACACATTTCAAGTGAGAGCAAAGTTACATCGTGTTACCTTTAAAGATACATTGTTACAGTTCCTTTTTGATGGAACTCGTGCTGCGTCGCTGCTGTGACACTTTGGGGTAAGTGCCACCAGGGGTAAAGTGCGTCTGAATGTGTAGATCAAATTCAACCAATGGTGAGGCTTAACGACAAAGACACGGTGATGCGGGAACCAGGAAGTATATCGCTATCTGAAATATTGCCAAAGACGGCGTTATGCTGCGTTTACACCAGCCGTGGTAGAGGCGTTAAGCGAGAGTGATTTCAATGTTAAGTCAATGTGAAGACGCGCTAACGTGCATCTGGAGGTCTCGCGCGTGGATAAGACGTTTGGCGCGGTAGACGTAATTCCACCTCGTTCGCGCAAATGCCACGAATTGAGCATCTGCTGCGTTACACACGAATGGTGCTTTTTGTGCATTTTGCGTTTGACGCGAATTTGCGGCTGACGCCCGAGTTGAAAAATTTGAACTTTGACGGATTTTCGCGCCGCGTTAACCAATCAGGAGCCTGCTTGCTGCTGTGGCGGCAGCCCCGCCCAGAGTCACTCATTCAACATGAAGGATATAACGCTTGATATTGTCTTAGAGCAGTCACCCGAAGCTATACGACACAAGTTCTTATTTCTATCGAGACAGGAATAAAAAGGACCTCGCTTGGAAGAGTGTCAGTGAGGACATTGGGCAACCTGGTAAGTTGTATATACACATTTCACTTTTGAGTCACGTGACGGTTATCGACCTGCTCCGTTTATTTTCCCCCTATAGTAAGGAGACCAATACAAACCAGTAACTCTCGATAAATGCACAAACAACATCAGCCATCTTGCAAACAGACATCCACATAGCACTTGCCCCTCCCACTAGAAGCGAATTTCGCATACAGAAGATATAAGCATTTAAAGCAGCAGGGCTCAAAGCAAATAATTTTTTATACTGGCCCGGTCAATCAAAAATGTCAGTGCCACATATTTAAAAATAATAATTCAAAAGTCAAATATAATTGTATACATATACAACAGGCATGTTCCAAAGAAAAAGGCTCCCAACTTTTCTGCTTTACCTGTAAACTGACAGCAAATTGTGCAAACAATTTCATTGTTTCTTTCATCGTGTTTTACCCAAGTAAATGTCTGCTTCCAAGATGTTAAATAATATACATTGATAAAAATATATTTTAGTGACTGAGGGTGAAGCACTGGCCTGCTCGGGCAAGTGGCAATACTTTTTAATGGCCCGAATGTCTTTTACGCTTGCCCCAGGCCACCGGGCAGTCCTTTATGTTGAGCCCTGAGCAGTTTAAAACAGTTTAGCACGTGTGCTTAAAAAGTCTAGAATTTTTATGATATTATCCTACACTACACAGGGAATATTATGAATTTTTTTCCAGAAAACTTCTTGCATAAAATAGATTCAAGCACTTTCAATGACCTGTATCTATGTATGTATATTTTCAAAAACTTACCAGGGTCTTGAATCCCCCCCAGATTCACAAACTTTCAAGGATTTCAAGGACTTGTCAGAACTGAGATTTGAAGATACTGAGGTGGGGAATATTTTTCTTATACACGTCTGTTTTTCACATGACCCATACTAGTGCCATGTTTCAGCTACACTGCCCTACAAAAGCTAAGTGCAGTAACTACGCAAACACTGAAACAAATGGCCTTAAAGTTTTTTACACCAGCCAGTCAAACATGTTACTGCAACTTTGGCACACACGTTTCTCTGAAATGGGACAAAATTGAACCAGGAGACTTTGTCACAAGACACAACAGATCTCACAAAGCCCATTTCAACCTTAACTCAAGCCTTCAGTATTGAAGGTCCGGCTACGCGAGGCTAATGTAACACTTTAGGACAAGTAAACGATTGCATTTTGTAAAGTTATTGAAGAACTATTTGAATATAAATGATCACCTGGAAGAATCTGTGCCTTTTCACGTCATTAGCATCTTGCTCTCCTGCTCCCAATCTTCTTTCGGGGTTCTTCTGCAGCAACTAGTAAAGGAGAACAGAGTCGGATCTTGTACGAGAACCAGAAAGCTTCATTAAAAATATTTTAAGCAAGTGAGATAAGATCCTACCTTCTGCATTATCGAGACTGAATCTGGGGACAGAAACCTGGGGTATCGTACTTCATCATTTACTATGCTGTCAAACACCTCCTCTTCATCATCACCAGGAAATGGAGACTGGCAGAAACACAAATAACGATGCTTGTTTACAAAATGTTTAAATCCAACAGTACCACACATTACAGCATATTGAACGTTATAGTTATTATTTTAACACATGCTGCTCCCATACATGCACAATTAAGTGTACATTATTTAGTATCTTAATCTAAGGAGCAAGACTGACCTCTCCCACCAACATCTCATAGATGAGCACACCCAGACCCCACCAGTCTACAGCACGGGTGTAGTTGCTGTCTGTTAAAACCTCTGGAGCAAGGAACTCTGGGGTGCCACAAAAGGTTGATGTACGATCACCGTATCCCATACCTTAGTGAGGGCAAAATGTCAATGACTCTCTGTACAAATACCACAATTTGAGGTAAAAACAAAAATCTGTATAAATATACCTTCTTTGCAAAGTCCAAAATCTGCAATTTTCACAAAGCCATCAGAATCCATTAGCAGATTGTCTAGCTTTAGATCCCTAAGAAGGGTGAAAGAGAAAAATCATGCATGAGACCACATGCTGCATAAAAAAGGGATTGACATTTTTGTAAAAGTGTATTTACCTATATACAATTTTGTTCTGATGCAGAAACTCCAGGCCTAGTAATACACAACCAGCATAAAACCTGACAGAAAGTGTTTTAAGTCAAAGTTAGGCCAATGCTAAAAATATACATTTAGTGAGTAAACATCTCATGTGGACAAGTGTGGCACTTATGTAAATACTTATGTAACACTAATTAAAGAGACAGTAACACTGTGTATACCTGGCCTGCCGATCAGAGAAGATGTTGTTGTGAATGTGGGTCATCAGGTCTCCTCCAGGTGAATACTCCATCACAAAACACACGTGGTCAGACGTCTGGAAGCACCCATGCATGTTCACCAGGAAAGGATGGTGGGATACATTGATGGTCTCAAAAATCCGCTTTTCACACATTAAACTGACAAATGAAATTATTTTATTATAATACAAGTGAACATACTGTTGAATTCATTTGCATACTCAACTAGACAAATGTCTAACCAGTAAACGTATGTATGAAAATGTCTGTAACATGAAAATAAAACTGAATATTAAAGGGAGCTAAAAATATGACACAACTGTATAGATGGTATGATAGTCTGAGAGGCAAAAAAGTAGTCTGTACCCATCATAAACCATTATATTTCTTTAAAAATACACAAGACATTGTTAACACTAGGTATGTTTCCATCCACCTACTGTTATGCGCATTTTGGAAATGCGCATAAAAAACAAATATGGATGAAAACACCAAGATTTGCATAAATTCTAAAAATGTGCATAATTGCGCAAGATAAATTTTTATCCCATAAGAAAAAATCCGCATAAACTACGATGCAAACACTTTAACCAAATAAATCCCTAGACGCGCATCAAAAAAGTCATGTGACTTTGCGTGCAAAAACGGCGGGAACTTGCATAAACGGCGGGAACTTGCATAAACGGCGGGAGCTTGCATAAACGGCGGGAGCTTGCATAAACGGCGGGAGCTTGCATAAACCTGTTCATGTCACGTGTAATTACGTCACTTCATAACGTTCCCATGGCAACGGGATATGGCTTCACTTGTGTGAAGTAAATGCAACATTTTTCAACTTTCTGCTAAGATAGATATGACTTTTTGCTACGAAAATGCGGGGATTATGAAATCATGCAAGCCCCGCATATTTTGCATGCATAAATCTGCAGTTTATGTGGCAAAAGTGCTGCCTATTTGAAAAAATACAGCCCCCGTGTAAATATGCAGACTTTGGCTGATTATGCATTGAATCATGCAATCGCATAATGCCGTTTTTCTGGAGGGACTGGATAAAAGGTGTCGCTTTTAGTGTTTCGTCTCCGGCTGCACGCTCTGAGGTGATTATTCACGCAAATGGTTCAATACTAGGGGTGTCCTCGACTAAGGATTTACATATTCGAATCAGAATTGTCGAATCTTTCCATAGTTGACCGATAGTCGAAACATCTATGTGTGTGTGCATGGGTTGGGAGGGGGTCAGACCAGGTACAAATTGGTAACTTTTATTTTCTTTCACAAGCAGCACACATAAACAACTTTCTGATAAAGTGACCAAAACTGTCTTTCAAGTGATGAATAAAGACAAAACTGACGATGCATATATATATTAAAAAATTATATTTTTTTAAGGTAAAATGTAAGGCAACATTTGTTTAATTATTCCTCATAACATTTTAAACCACGATCTACAGAACATCACACAAAAAAACATTTTGATACCTAAACCTAACAAAAATAACAAAGGTGATCCTGCCTTGGAAACCCCGGCTACAATTTAGTGTTTTTATTTAATTTGGAGATTTAGCGCGTCAAAGCCATGACCAAAAAAAAAAGACAAGTGACAAATAATTTGTGACCGTTACTGTAAATGATAAAAACTAAGCTTTATATACAATTCATTAAACTTTAATTTATAACAAGAAAAACACTGAAATTAATGATTTTATAGACACTACTCGTTATTGTTTAGCACAGAAATACCTGCTTGCTTGCTTTGACTTTGATCATCTCTGTATTCACTTTAGATACAGAAAGACCTGATGATATTACTGTCTCTTTTCTATCATTTGAAAGTGAACCCTGACCATAATATTAAATCGCAAGAAACACAGTCGTGTCAGGCATAAATATAGGTTTGGTGCAGATATTTTCCATGTCATCACTGAAATAAAAAAAAACAGCTTACCTGTTTTGTAGTTTAACTTTTGACAAGATAACCACTCTGTTTTAAATACATTTTAAAACTTATACCTATCGAAAAACATCAGTTTTTTAATGTTTAGTTTGATGAACTCCTAAATATGAGATGCAGATCACCTAGCGCGTTCGGCTAAATTGCATGCGCAAACATCGCCAGAACGCAATAGCGCAACATCAATAGAACGAAAAACAATCCAAAATGTACAGACTTAAATTAGATCAGAATTTACGTTTATAATAAATACATTTTTTTAATAAAATAAGGTCAGAAGTAACAAAGTGCAGAACAAATGTGCAAAATGCCTCAAGTGCACGGAAACAAAACACAAGCCAAATAGATAAATCAGATAACCCAGAGGGATTTATAAATAAAATAAAGAAATTCATAAAAAAACGAAAGTATTGCCAGATTTGCCAGCTTTGTCTTTTAAATGTAGAAACAACGAGGCAGTGGTTTATTAACATTATGGACCTGTAGCCCCGTCACAGGGGTTGTTGGATTTATTAACGCATTTTAAAAATATTTATTGAAAGCTGCTCCTTCACATATTATTTGCAGCATTATAATAATATGCTGTATATTAATATATTGGGAGAAAGCTGTTAAATGTGAAATCAGATAATGTGTGCACCTATATAAGGCCAAAATTGAATGATCCTCATTTCATAACACATCTGCGACGATTCGACTGTGAGATTTGTAATCAGGCTTCTCCTATCGATGCATCGAATCTTACTATTCGGGGTCACCCCTATTCAATACATTGTCTTTTTACGGTTTTCTTAGATATTTAGCACCAGTTTATCAGAAAGCGATGATTTTGCTCTGTTCAGCTCACTGGATGGAAACATATTTTTCATTCGCAATTTTTTAATGTGATATTCCAGTAATGGCTTAAGTTAAATATGCAACTTAGGATGAAAACATAGCTATTGTAATGCAAAAATCACCTGTCCACTTCATCCCGGGTCACCACATCCCCTTTCTTCAAGGCTTTAATGGCATACAGTCTCCCTGTCCGCTTGAACTCAGCCAGTAGGACCTTATATGAGAGAAAGCAATGACATTGAGACAATCGCACAATATACAGAATCTGATTACAGTGGAGAAGGATGAATACAGTCTTACCTTTCCAAAGTGCCCTCTTCCTAAAACGGAAAGGCAATTAAAATCCTCCATCTGCATCCCCCTTTTCCTCCTGTGAAACAGGATATATACAGAACAGACAGTATCAAAAAGATTGACTAGAAGAGAGGGTCATAAATTACTATTGACAAATAATGTGTTTTTGACTTAGTATTGATGTATGTGCTGATACATACATACATATACATACATACACAAGATCATCACAAACTCAAAACTATAAGCGATAATAAATGACCAATAAATGTTTAGTACCACTAGCACTTACTGAGGTGCAGGCTGGGACGCAGGCCTGCCTTTGAAAACTTGGTGATCCTCATAATAATTCTCTCTGGCTGGAGTCTGGGAAACAAGTCCAGAAAAACATCATAGCACATTAAGCTCTATCAAATGGACAGAAAACTACCCATGTAAGACATATCTGTACCACAGAAAGTGAGGCATCTGTCGTGGGAGTATTTGCCAAGTGGAGGCGTGGGGGCTTGGCGGGGCGCTCCTCACTGAAGTTGAGTTTAACAACTGCTGAATCTCTGTGACAACAGCAACAACACATACATTCACTTATATTTGAGACAGTAATTATGAGGCTTGTACTGCTGCACCAAAAGTGAGCATATGTCTCACCCAGAAGATAGGGGTGTGGATACACTTGGAGGGGACATGGGCTCAGTGCCAGGCAACGGGGGGCTCAAGGCGGCAACAGTGCTGTTGCAGGGGGGCAGCACGCTCATCATCAAACGTCCCCACGTGGCAAAGTTCATATTCATCTGAGCCGCCCGCAAGAAATTCTTCCCTGGAAACAACAATGCATTATTAACATTACTTGTAACACCATAGTGTCTGAATCTGGTTTTAAATGGACACTCCACTTTTTTTGAAAATATGCTCATTTTCCAGCTCCCCTGGAGTTGAACATTTGATTTTTGCAGTTTTGGAATCCATTCGGCTGATCTCCGGGTCTGGCGCTGGTACTTTTGGCATGGCTTGGCATAATCCATTGAATCTGATTGGACCATTGGCATCGCGCTCAAAAATAGAGAATCTTTTTTCGAAGAAAAAAACTTTTTAAATATACCAAGACCGACAGAAAATTAAAAGTTGCGATTTTCTAGGCAGATATGGCTAGAAACTATACTCTCATTCTGGCGTAATAATCATGGACTTTGCTGATGTAGCGTAGCTGCAGCAGGCGCAATGATATTACGCAGCGCCTGAAAATAGTCCCCGTGGTTCTTTTCAATAGCAGGGAACTATTTTCAGGCATTGCTTAATATCACTACGCCTGCTGCAGCCATGTTACAGCAGCAAAGTCCATGAGCATTACGCCAGAATAAGAGTATAGTTCCTAGCCTTATCTGCCTAGAAAAATCGCAACTTTTAAGATTTTTAACTTTTGTTACCTTTTAAGATACATTGTTACAGTTCCCTTTCGAGGGAACTCGCGCTGCGTCACTGCAGTGACACTTTGGGGACGTCTCCAGGGGTAAGTGCGTCTGAATGCGTACATCAAATTCAACCAATGGTGAGGCTTAATGGCAAAGATAGGGTGACGCAGGAGCCAGGAAGTATATCGCTATCTGAAATATTGCCAAAGACGGCATTACAGGGACGCAGGAAGTATGGCAAGGGAGACGCAGCGTCTCGTTTCCTTCTCAGGGAACAACAGTTAAATACTGTTGTGCGAGACGTTTTCATTTGTCAAACACAAATATGCAAAAAAGCATTTTGGTATGAATCAACATTCGCATACAGAAGATATAAGCATTTAAAGCGAACAGTTTAGCTTAAAAAGTCTAGAATTTTTATGATATTATCCTACATTACACAGAGAATAATATACTTTTTTTTTTTTTTCATACCGTACACCTTGCATAAAATAGATTCAAGCACTTTCAATAACCTGTATTCATGTATGTATATTTTCAAAAAACTTCCCAGGGCCTTAACCCCCCCCCCCCCCCCCCAGATTCACAAACTTTCAAGAATTTCAAGGACCCGTGGGAACCCTGAAACAGGTTATGTGTTTTTTCACATTGAGATGGACAGCCTAGGCTAACTTATTAAATCCAGATGGACTGCAGTTTAGGTATGGTACCCCATATGAAAAATATTGAAGAACGTGATAATTCTATAGGGACCAGTCTGCTTTATGAAAAGTATTTTAAAATTAAAGCATTTTCTTTATAAAAGACAAGAGTTGGTCTTCAAAAAGCATTTTTCCAAAAGGTACACTTTGAAGGGGGGAGATGTCATCTTATATTTGGGACAATATGGTATTACTCATAAATATGAGTCACATCACTCCTACAAACTCTTTATAAGAACACAAAAGAAATGCGCACCTTTCTCCTTAGGAAAAATCCGTTTCTGTCTCTGTAGTTTCGGATGACGCTCGATGACAGGGTTCATGAATTTCACCTGTAATTAAATAGCACTTTAAACAGCGGACTACATTTATTACATAGCATCAATTTCACAAGTTCCTCCAATAAGCACAATCCAAAGCAACATTTTGTAGACTCTGTGTTAAAGGTGCAATGTGGGACTTTTAGAAGGATCTTTTGACAGAAATGCAATATAATATACATAACTATATTATCAGTGGTGTATAAAGACTATACTTAATGAACTACATTTATATTGTTATTTATATTATATTACCTTAGAATGAGCCGTTATTATCTACCTCTTTTTATCACCGCGTGTCACCTTACATGGAAGTCGGCTTCATATTTCTACAGCAGCAAAAACTGTTCTACAGTCGGAGCCGATGGTGTAGTGGGCAGCGCTCCGACATATGGTGCACACACACTTCCGGCGACCCAGGTTCGGATCCCGGCTCGAGGTCCTTTGCCGATCCCATACCCCTCTCTCCACCCTCTACTCTCCTGTCATTTTTCAAAACTACTGTCTATCAATAAAGGCAAAATGGCCCAAAAAAATAACTATAAAAAAACTGTTCTACAGTTTCGTCTCTACGTTGTCTCAAATGACGATATGTCCTGTGACGGCTACCATAGCTTCTCTTTGCGTTTTGAAATTGAAGTTGGTTGCAAACCGCAATCTCACCACTACATGCCACTAAAAACCCACTTTACACATTTAACACATGCTTTGACACAAGGATCAAGGTGTTGCGAGGTTTTCTCACCTCTGTGAACAGAGTGCCCTGTGGCTCTAGGTAAAGGCACATGCCGTGCCTCTGGTTGTCTAGGAAATCTTCTAAACGCAGGAACTTCACGGCACAGAGCGATCTCCAGTCTCGCCAGTACACGGCAATCTCCAGCTCTCGAGACTGCGGAGGTAAAAGTTTATGTAAGGAGGGGTCTATACATTGTGACATATACTTAGTTAAAAAACATCTCAGGTGCTAGCATTTCATGACTGTAGATAGCTATTAATAAAAGGCAGTTATATTACATTTCAGATGGCCTGTGAAGAGATGACACCAGTCCCTGCAAGAACTTCAGATGACACCAATTCTGAATAAACATACAAAACTGCCAAATTTTCTGTATATTGTTATGATCACAATTGTTTTAACATGCTCAATGATCTGCTCAAATGATGTTAGCTTATAACTGCATGATTTGTATTATCTTAGAACTGCATGTTTCCACAATTTAGAAATATATAAGTACTTAATTGATCCCGATGGAATATGTTTGACACAGTCGCTTCTGATAACAGTAAATTGTAATGTGGAAACATGCATTATCTGTAATGTGAAAAGCGCTATAGAAAAGTTCATGACGACAGACAGACACCAACAGTAAATGCTTCCCTATTGAACACGTGAAGCACAATGTCTGAAAGCAAAACTGCAGCAAATGCTCAATAATAAAGTCATCATTCTGTGCTGGTCCAATTGAATCTGCTATAAGTGAGACAGAGACTGAATTGGCCAGTATTCAGGCCACATGCCCAAGGGGTGAGCAAAAGATTACATTAATGTTAAGGGATTTAGATGTGGATTACCCTGGAGGCGGCTGATTGTGCTCTGGGGAGTAAAGCCGTGTTAATGAAGGTGGGGAAAAGCCTTTAGGCAATGGCCATCACAGGCACTTTCTGTCAAACAGATGTGGTTGCCTGGATCGGTTGACTGACAGCTATAAATTATACGTTTTAAAAGCTCTTAGATCTTCAGCTCGAACATTCAATAGCGCGAGCTTCTGGTTAGAGTTCAAAACCTTAATTGAAGAAATAGGTCTATGAAATATGCAATGGCCACTGACCCGCTCGAGTTCAATGCTGAAGGTCTGATCCCAGGCATCCTTACTCAGCAGCCGCCAGTGAGTGCGACCGACTATTTTGTTATCCACTTTTAATACAGCGCTGATCTCAGCTGATGGAAAAAGAATTTTATCAAGGATCATTTGAAAACGCATTAAGTGTTCAATATTCATTATATTTGACTTAGCTGCTACTGAATGACTTACAAGAAATCTCATCGGTCTTTGTAGTCTTGCCATTGGTGCTGCGGGTGGAGAGGCCGGTCCTCATCCTCAGTGATTTGGACTCAACGGGGCTCCCAGGGGCGGAGGACACACCGCTCACCCGACAGCGACCCGGAACTACCTCCAGCAGGTCTTGACAACCCATCAGTCTTACCTCCAGTCGCCCTGTGTAAACACATGGGTCATACACAATCTAGCTGAGATTCATAAACATGAAGACAACATTCACATACAGTAGTTAAATCTACAGGTACATGCACTACGCACACAAGCAGTTAGAGTAATACAAGTAATTAATGCGATATGACTATAAAAAATATGGACGCAGTGTTTGTGATGTCACCCGTAGGTTTGTGAAGAGCATTTCTGAAGCCCAAAGTAGGCAGAGCTTGCCGTCGCTATCTAGGCAGCACGTCACCGTGCATCACTCGCAGATAACCAAAAATGGGCAAAGAGGCGGGACCTGGGTGGACCAGAGGTGCCTGGCTGCTAAAACCACACCTGCCTAGCTCAACGCTAAGTGACAGCAGCGGCAATTCACCTGTCACTCAAGTGGTCACGCCCTTAATTATGCCGGCTTAATATAATTTAAATGAGTTACAAAAAGTTTCAACGCCTCACAGTTGTCATCATGAAGGGCAAAATTTTAAAGTTGGGCATTTTAACATGGGGGTCTATGGGATTGACTCCCTTTAAAAGCCAGTCTCTAGCGGCCAGTCGATAAATTGCAGTTTAAGTCACTTCCGTGTTGGCTTCACGATAGTCTCTCAGCCTCAGACGTCACGCCCACAGACTGTTGGCTGAACGTCTGTTGTTTTTCGTACACTTTTCTGGAAACCCTGTGAGAATGTCAAAGTCGTCTTTGATTGGTTGAAATAAACAGGATTTCCAGGAGATGCGAGTGTCGCGATTAGTTTCGGTCCCTGTAAAACAAAGCTCTGACGTTTCATTGAGGAAGAGAATCAGTCGTGTTCACGTGGATAATAATGACCAGTTATCATGATCAGCTAAACATTGGATTCTCAAAAATATGCAAAGTTCGCGGCATAGACTCTCTAAAAGACGTCCAAGAGTTTTGCTTCAGGCAGTTAGTGGAGTAAAAAAGTTCGATTCTCCT
Source organism: Misgurnus anguillicaudatus (assembly GCF_027580225.2). NCBI lineage: Eukaryota > Metazoa > Chordata > Actinopteri > Cypriniformes > Cobitidae > Misgurnus > Misgurnus anguillicaudatus. The sequence goes on along the minus strand of NC_073358.2, from coordinate 32,430,715 downwards.
GAATTGCTTGTGTTTGTTAAAAAATGGAGAGATATGCTTCAAACAGACGTTTAACGGGAGCGTCTCAATGGTGTAGCTGTTGATGAAGTGCACAAGTTGTTCTATGGTGAGTAATGTTGTTTATTTAGATGCTATTCGATTGCGGCTGGTTATTTCAATAACTGACTTGTTGCCAGCTGGCTCGTTATTGTGGGGAGTCCAAAACGTGACGCTAGACGAAACAAACTGTGATTGGTTGTTTGACATGTCGTCAAACAGCTCGTGGGCGGGCTTTGTCCAGAAAAAGCAGCGAAAAACACACGCGAGACTAGCTTCACGAGAGATACCGGAAGGCCTTACTGCACTTTTAATTCTAAACAAAATTTCTATTGAGACTTCCTAGCAATCAAGAGATCTCAACAATAAAACCTTCTTGCTAACTTGCGATTATAATTATTTCATTTGCATTAATACCGGTTAGGCTGGCTGGTTTAAAGAGCGAAGAAGATGCCGAAGACGAAGAACGCAGGCGATCTCTCTGCAGGCCTACGACAGGTGAGGACCCCACTGTCAGCTCCTCTTTGATGGCGGCTCTTTTGGGATGGTCATTTGGAAGTTCTCCGAGCCTTTGCTCCAGGGACAAACGCAACAGGTCCAGTTTCTGAGAAGACTCCTGCAAACGGGCCTGAGCCTGAACACAGAAAGAGATGAACACAAAACGTTCAGCCTTGCCATTCATTCTTTTTATTTATACCCAAAGCGGGCATGAACTTATCGCTCCTATCACATTTCTAATGCACAACATAGATTATGAAATGAAAAGCGCTGCAATGTATTACACGATATGGTGCAATATGTTATTGTGAGATTCTTGCCGATACACAGCCCTACTAATTTCGGCACTCTGGTACACGTGGGCAAGTCTTAAGAATGTCTGCAATAGGCATGGGCTGGTATAAGATTCTGACGGTACGATAACCTTTAGCAAAAATACCACGGTTTCACAATGTTGCGGTATTTCCATTGCAACACTAAAATCTGTTATTTTCAAATGCCAGGTAAAAATAAAGCATTTAAATTATAATATGCTTTCAAAAAATATATAATATTTTTGTAATGTATATCAAATGTAAACATCAAATCAATCACATGATTTAATGAATTTTGTATAAACATAGCTCATACCTTAGAGACGTATCACAGAACATTTTAGTGGTTTTGAAACCTTGACTGTTTAAAACCTCTGTATACCTTGAAACCGGCCCATGCCTAATGGAAATTAGTGAGGTCATGTCATCAGCAGGTTGTCTATTAGAATATGGGGAAAATTCTCAACATATTTATATACTGTTTACTGTGTCTACTTAATGCATAAATGTAAATGATTAAAACCCCATTACAATAGCCACCGCATGCATTGTCTAGAATTCAAACAGTCCACTGCATTAATCAAGAAGTAATATTGATTTTCAATTTATTTTAAACAGCCATTTTTATATCGCAAAGGTACTTTTAAATTGGACCATAAAGCCTCATATTTGAATTCTAAATAAATGAACCAATAAACAAAATTTTAAATCAATTAACTTTGGAATTGGGGCATGATGAATTGCTTTTATTATGCGGTTTTACTGACAAGATTAACTTGAGATTAGCTCACCTCACCACAAGGACACTTAAACTTTAAATCGGCTTGCCAGACAATGTTGGTACTTCTTCCTCTTTCCATTTTTTGTTTACAGAAGATGGTTTTGACCAGATGCCCAAATGCAAAATCTCACTGCACCCTATTATCATTCCATCCTTGAATCTTTGTGTCAAATTTGTTGCCTCAAGGTTAAACATTCCCTCTCTCTCTCTCTCTCTCTCTCTGTTTCAAGATTAAATCAACATCCTCCAAAAAATATAATCAATTCAAAGTTCATCAACCGTTTATTTTTGAGATTCTTGCAACTAGTCTCTAAAAATGCCAATTTTAAGAGATAAGCAACGTTCTGATCTGACTAAATAAAGCATAATATCACAGTTGAGCTGAGCACATTTAGCTTGCAGCAAACCCTTACAGCATATTAATGATCTCATATTTCAAGAGGTTAAGCAGAACAGGAGTCATTTACATACAAGTATAAAGAACAAGAAACACTGTGTTTACGCTTGGCATTAATACGCAATAACTGCGATTCAAGCAGATCAGATCATCAGCCAATCAGGACATGTTTCACCTGTCAACATCAAGTGTTTTGTATATCTCAGGGTTCCCACACCTTAGTTAACTTCAAATTCAAAGACCTTTCAAAGACTTTCCAGGTCCAATACCCTCAAATTCAAGGACTAAATGTGGGGACACACTGTGTTACCTTTTAAGATATATTGTTACAGTTCCCTTTCGAGGGAACTCGCGCTGCGTCACTGCGGTGACACTTTTTGGGGCTTCCAGGGTTAAGTGTGTCGGAATGTGTATAGCAAATTCAACCAATGGTGAGGCTTAACGAAAAAGACAGGGTGACGCGGGAGCCAGGAAGCATATCGCTATATTGCCAAAGACGGCGTTAAAGGGACGCAGGAAGTATGGCAAGAGAGACGCAGCACCTTGTTCCCTTCTCAGGGAACAACAGTTACATACGTAATCTGAGACGTTTTCATGTGTCAAACACAACTATGCAAAAAAGGTATGAATTTTGGTATGAATCAACATTCGCATACATTAGACATAAGCGAAAAGCGAACAGTTTAGCACGTGTGCTTAAAAAGACTAGAATTTTTATGATATTATCCTACACTACACAGGGAATTATATAAATAGATATAAATTATATTGCATAAAATAGATTCAAGCACCTCCAATGACCTGCATCTCTGTATGAATATTTTCAAAAACTTCCCAGGGCCTTGAATTTTTTCCCCCAGATTCACAAACTTTCAAGGATTTTAAGAACCTGTGGGAACCCTGGTATCTGGATATCTAATGGGACAAGGCTTATCCCCTCAACAAGCCTTATAAAGTCTCAATTTTTAGAAAGTTTTTAGATACTACTGTATTGAGAATAATAGCAGACATGTAAACAGCTTCTTCAAGAGCAACAAACTGTGATTATATATACATTTTATCTAATTTTTTTCTATATTTATTAAATGGTTTGTTGGAATGCTTGATTCTGATCGGCCAGTCGTTTGTTATTACCCAAAAAATCATTTTGACAGGTACAGTTTAATATTACACAACAATTAAATATAAATATGTCTCTTAAAAACATATATGACATTATATTTATAAATGTTAAACCAAATTGTGTGTTCATGTATTATGTCTTATCTTAAAACCGAAAGTAAACCGAAAAGTAAACCGAAAGGGTTTTCCTGGCAGAAGATCTTCAAATCAATATTTATTGTTCCTTATCTTACTTATGAGGTAAATAGACGAGTAATAAGTGGGATAATAGCCAGGCGGTTGTTATTGCAAAATAAGCCCCAACAGTCTGATCAGGACTGTAAATCAACAGCAAGAAAATCACTCCATTGTGTCAACCAGACATCTTTTAATAAACTTTCCACTGAATCTAAGGGGGCATGCACACCAAGGCATTTACGGCGGCGGCCGGCGTATGTTTAAATTGTTTCAAATGGAAGGCCACTGCACTTTTTAAAAACACCAGCAGCTAGTGGGTCTTGTCAATGTCACTTGGCCGTCCTATCACAGTGTAGGAGGGGTGGGACAAATATCACAACAACCAACTGGCGCATCGTTTAACATCTGATAAACAAAGCAGAAGTATCATAGCAACCAAAGCGCTTAGCTGAAAAAGCGCTGGCAAGAGTTGGCATCCATCTGGCGTTTTCAGTCACGTTTAAGCACTTTGGTGTACATGCTCCCTTACCATCCCAACACTTTCCTCTTATGCTGGTTCAGACCAGCTGCGGTAGAGGCGTGAAGCGCGAGTGATTTCAATGTTAAGTCAATGTGAAGACGCGGCATCAATGAGGCGTTAATGGTGGCACGGTAGACGCGATTCCGCCTCGTTAGCGTGAATGTCGCGAATTGACCATTGCGCGGCAAATGCGCGAGTTAAAAAGTTTGAACTTTGGTGGAAAAACGGGCTGCGTTAACCAATCAGGAGCTTGCTCTAGTAGTGACGTGATTACAGAAAGCGAGCAAAGTTGCAGAAGCCCCTCCCATGACGCGAATTTCCGCATGAAAGCCTCGATGACTAGAATTTCAGACGCGGCATTCACGTGCGAATGAAGCGAGTAAACTCAAAATGTTCAAGCTGCAAACTAAACGTGGTAGACGCAATTTTGACGCCTCAAACCCGGCTGGTGTGAACCCACGATTAGTGAGTGCGTTTACATGCATAGTCCTACGCCGACTATGCTAAATAAACTGATAATATGTGGGATCATGTAAAAGCGTAAAATGGTTTTCTTTTCATAAACGGCGTAAGCAAAAACTGATTGTCACAGATAGTTTTTTGCTCATTACCCCGATTTCGTGTGGCATCACCTTAACCGGATTTCTCGCGGTTTTCTTCATGTGCGCAATTACATGTTTCCACGTGTAAAAGATAAATGTCACAGGTTCTGCAGACATGAGAAGAGATACAACAGTATAGCTTAAGACAGATATGCTGTCGACTTTTTGAACGACTATTATGTACTATGGGCGGTGACTTCACTACCTGCGAGAAACTTGACAAATCTCCAGTCCCATGTAAACGCAGTTGTCTGCATGGCCGGTTTATTGATTTGCATGCAAACACATGAAAACCGTTTTCTATACTAAGCAGATTTTTGATAGTTATCCGCTTATTCTGTGCATATAAACGCACTCAATGTGTTTCATGCCTGGCTCTTTGTTCCTGAATAGCTTTAACATCAGACACATGCAAAGACTTACTTCTCCAAGGGCACGCCGGTCCTGCACTTTGCGTACACCGAGCTGCTTGACCACATTTTTTGCACCTTCAGCCACAGCTGCCTCGATCCTCAGATGATGCCTGAGCTCCTCCAGCCGCAGCTCCAGTGGACTTATTGTCTCAGAGGGGCGACCTGCACAAAAACAAATCCATGAAGTCTACATGCTAGCAGTAACAAACTCCTAAATGTATGAATACTACATCCCTGCACCCCTCATACCACTTTGGGACACCCTAACAAATGCCAATTTGGGAATCTCTTTATCTTGTGACTCTCACTTAAGATTTTATGCTTTTTTTAAGGGGCAATTGTTTGATAATTGTAAAGGTTTCGCTGTAAAGATTTTCATAATCATCATGACTGTTATACAATCTTCCTCCCAGGAGGTTAAAATTGCTTGCTCACCCTCTGGCTGTGCGGTCTCTCGCTCTCCTTCTCTGGCCTGGGTGACTTTGACAATTTGCATGCGGAGCAGCTCGATTTTTGTCTTGCTATCCTGCAGCATCTGCTGGGCTGTGGACAGCATCTTCCGATCCTGGGGAGCGAAAACAAACAGAGGTGTTGAAGAGATAGTGAGACTGTACCTTTTGCACACAGGGCAAAAACCGAAAAAGCATAGCATCAGAAACAAATGTTAATGCTAGAAAAAGCCAAACTCCCCCCAAATAAAAGTAACTCCTATGAAGACCAACAGGCCAAAAATTGATCAGTGTTTATTAGGCTTAATCTCCTACTGTACATAAAAACTAACCAGGTGTAACCACACCCAACCATACAAACACACAAAATGCAGACTATGCAGTTTACGAGCAATAACACTCGAGTCACAACAGAGCATAATATTATGCAAATGAGAGAGAGATGCTCCCCATCCCAACACAGGCTCTCGCAGAGACTTCAGATGTAAACAATGCTGCAAACGTATGGCCTGAGCCCTGCACAAAAGGGCCGTTCGGGAGAAAAAGAAAGAAACTGTACCGTCCATAGTGCTCTCCCCCTCTCAAAGCAGCTTAAGAGCTCATCCGTCATGTTTCGTGAACTTTCAGATGGCTGTATGGCATCCCCTTGTTTCTCCTTGACCCCCATCAGATGTTTCCCCTGATGCATTTTTTTCACCATGTTCAGATCTGCACATGCTGTATGGTTCCCATAACGCAAATACGGAGCTCGACATTTCATCCTGATCTGGGATCAGCATCCGAGAAGTCGTTCCATTCCTCATTTTTATTGTCCTGCTGTCCTTGCATTCCACTCGTCGCTCCTCTCCCGCTCTCACACTGAATCCTTATCTACTGTGTTTACGATACTCCTTCCACACGAGTTAGCTACTATCTATGTAACTGCTGCTGCCTCTGTTTTGCCCTGCCTGGCCGGCCCAAACCTGAATGCTACTGCATTGGTTAATGCAAAGTCACATGGGCAGCGGCTGTCGCCAAGCCCAGGACAGGAGAAACCGAATCAGTATCAGCAAGCGCTTCCTCTTCTTTAAACCACACATTCAAAAGAGGTGATGCCTGAGTGCATTTGTCTGCTTGTGAATCTGACACAGACATAAATCACGGAGCTGCCAGCACACAGTGTTCTCAGTCAGACACAGCAGCATTATCAATACACTGAATGACAGAAATGAACAGGCTCGGAGAATAAGTAGCAAATGCAATCACAGCTTGCTAGAGGTCATGGACCATTACTCTAAAAGGGATATAAAGGATCGTAGTCGCGCAAAGGAAGGGGGGTGGAGGAGAAGGTGGAGACTTGGGACCTTTTTGTGGACGTGCTAGTCTCTTATTATTCCTGATAGGCTTTTGGCAGCAACCCAAACCGATTTTAAAAGAACCCCACAGAGGAAGATGCATTAATCAACTCTAATATGCACAAGTTAATAAAAGAGGGGTCATGGTGGAGCTCCTTACCTTGACAGAACTGCTGGCATAAGTCTGGATAATGTTTTCAGCTCCTTGTTTCACTTTGAGCTCCATAGTAAGCTGTTTTTTCAAGGTGCGGACACGGCTGCCTAAGGGTGATGTGACCTCTTCCCAGTGGCAGGGGTCTGGAGAGGTGGCATCATCTAAGAAAGCAAGAACAACAAAATAGCAAATGATTCAAGGAGGAACTAATTTTGTATGTACAGGGAGACTCTGCAAACCGAGCTAGTACAAAAAATTTTAATTAATAGCTAAAAACACTTTATTTGCACAATAAAATAAGCTAAAGGGGCGTGTACACCAAATCATAGACTTTACCTTTTTCCCCGCCAGCATTTTTCATGATTTTCACAAAAGTTTAATGCCTCCCAGAAAATGCTCTTCTTTAAATATATAAACATACAATAGTAAATAAAAGAACAGACCCTCTGCTATCAAAAAAAAAAAAAAAAACGTATCATCCCACCTTCATTAGTTCTCTTTTTATCATCTCTCAAATATGGTAAGTTTCTTTAAAAACACCAAATTTTGAGCAAAAAGCTGAGATAATTTCATTTTTGTAAAGGACTTTTGATAGAGATCAGATGCAGAGTGATCCTCAAAACTTAGACAGACATAATCCGTATTGCGGATTGACGAGATAACTCGTCAATAGTGGGGAAAGAGTTAAAAATATAGACGTAGTGTCTGTGACGTTACCCAAAGGTTTGTGAAGAGCTATTTTGAAGTCAATAGTTGACGGGGCCTGTCCTCGCCATCTTGGCATCGCATCACTCGCGAATAACCGAAAATGGGTAAAGAGGTGGGATGTGGGTGAAGCTGAGGTGGCTGGTTGGTGAAACCACACCCACCTTGCTCGACAGTAGAGACAGGAGTGGCAGTTCACCCGTCACTCAAGTGGCCACGCCCTTAATTATGCAGAACTTTAAGGCTTAATATAATTCTAACGGATGAGTTACATAATAATTTACCCCCTCACAGTTGTCATGAAGGACAAAATATGCTTTATAGACCAAGGCTGTAAACACATTTAATTCTGCTGTAAAGTTGGCCATTTTAAGATGGGGGTGTTTAGGAATTGCCTCCCTTTTGGAGCCAGCCTCTAGCGGCCAAATGATGTTTAGCAGTTTATAGGAGGTCGCACACTATACACGCAGCTTAGCGCCGCGCTGTTCTAAAAAAAATAGAAAATATTGTTTTCTATGAGTGTACGCACACCTGTCTGTGGCGCCCAGCTACAACTCAGAAAGTTGCGCAAATTCCCGTTACGCCACAGAGCGCCACTCACATAGTTTAACATTAAATAACATCACATTTGTCCCAAACCGCTAGCGATTAACATTGGCTGCTAACGTATTTTTTGCATTTTGAATTAGACGCTATGTGACTAAGCTCACACTATTTAATGTGCACTTCCGGTGTGCAATACCTCCGAGTTGTCCTAGACGTGACTCGACGCGGCGCGTCTGGTGTGCGACCCCCTTAAATCACTTCCATGTTGGCTTTACGATAGAAATTGGAAGGTTGCCCCTTGGTTTAAACGAGGCTGAAAACGGCAGACGGTTGATGACTTTGGGCTGTTTAAAATTTTCAGTTAAGCGCTTTGGTTGCTATGATAATTATGCTTTGTTTATCAGTCGTTGAACAATCAGCAAGTTGGTTGTTGTGATATTTGTCCCGCCCATCCTCCACTGTGATTGGATGGCAATGTCAGTGACACTGACGAGTTGAGCGTTTCACCCAAAGTTGAACATTTTACAACTCGAAAAGCGCTGCACTTCAATTGAAAAAAAAAGAAAACATATACCAACATAAACGTCTTGGTGTACACACCCTATAAGACAGAATCTTATAAAGCAGTAATTCTCAACAGTTGGGCCACGGCCCACCAATGGTCCCCGGAACGCCATCTGGTGGGCCGTGTAGGCAGTGGCAGAATAGTGACAAATTATTTTTATATAGCTTGTTATATTTGCATCAGATTTTTCTTATGAAATTATATTATTTTAAAATGCTCATTCAAGATGCATGATCTAAAATCCTATTTATGTTAGAATATCGCAACAGCAATAACTTCATGTCAGATAGAGTGTATGTTCATTCAGATACAGTAACACTATGTGAAGGTGTCACAAACATCACGCCCACGTATTGCGCCACATTTAAAAGTCAAACACATTGGCGGCATCTACAATAGCGGGCCGCAGTGCTTCACTGTGCGACTACAGTCCCATAAACTGAAAGGAATCAAAATCCTCACCCTTAGGTCACTTTCCCTTAGTTTAGCTCCACTCTTTGACATGTATCCCCCATCACTTTATGAGCCTCGAGGTTCCCCCTTTCGCATAATTTTTTGACGTGCAAAATACTATCAGTTGTTATGTGTCAAATAAAAACAGATTTTAAAAACGGATTTAATTCACTGCATTTTAACAAGTAGAAATCATTTTAATACACCCACTGAAAAAAAAATCTATAGACCACTTCAGTTTTGCCTTTTATAATCATGTCTACATTGTCATTGTTATCATGTCAGTCTAGTGTCTGTTGACTTCCAACAGCGAACCTCAGGAGTGACAAAGTCAACCCAACACAACAGCAGTGTACAAGACTGAGAGCATAAAAGGTTATGTAAAAAGATGTGATTAAAATTCAGGGTTATTCCATTAAATATTCACTTTCGAACTTTGTTCCTAAAATAAATGTTAAACCATTAGCATTGTGTTTTTAAAAATCAATTTGAACTTGTTCTCTTTGGAGTAAGCCTATTGAAAATCTAAATCTTTTTTGTTATTTTGACCATTTTTTTGCCTATTTCAATTTTTAATAAATAAATGCAAATAAAAACATTCTTTTTTATTAGGAATTTGGCAGAATTTTTTTTATAGTTGATAGAATGAAATAAAATGATAATTTTTACTTAAACACACCAATAAATAGTACATTTAGATACCGTAAACTGAAAACAGTCTTGAAATGGTCTCTTTATTTTTACCTGCAGCTGTATATTTTACCTTTAAAGATGTAACTTCTCAAAAGCTATTAACCTTGAGTATTAAAGATAAAGTCTAAGCCTAACGGTACATTCACACAGGGCAAAAGCGTTAATGCTTAAAGGAAGGCTTGTCTGAAGCGTGGCCAACAGGCAATCACAGTGGCCGCAACACAAGCCCCAGTCTTCCATAAACGTAATTAGCTGGCTCTGCCTAGGTTATTTGCATAAGGAGATATGATTGGCTGACGCACGTGTTCCCGCTTGAAAAGTTGAGAAATGTTCAACTTCTGAGGCGAGCAACGGCACTGACGCAGTGCCGACAGATCCACAATTCAGTTCGGCAACGCATGACGTCACCCATTAAAAGTGAATAAGAAGCGTTAACGCTTACGCCCTGTGTGAATGTACTGTAAAAGTCCACATTTACATCTTCCACTTTTATTTTACTTGATTTTTTTTGTTGATAGGTTTTATCATTGTTTAAAATGTTAATATGCATAAAAGAAGCTAAGCTAATATAAAAAATATGTTATAAATAAATATTAATATTCAGGCTATTAATAAAATTTGCTTTGGCGGGCAACTCACAGACTCACTGCTTTATAGGGCTGTGATGATACATCGCGTTTCCCAATAAAAATACATGTGTGAAATCCGATTCTGTGTTTCATGCAAAGCTTGTGATCAGTAGGAAGTCCTTATCAATCTAAAATCAGTATGCGTTTGACTCGTTTATAATGTGCATTTAAAAAAGCAACACTCGTCAAACACAATTCACAATTCATTCAAAATATTCTTTATTATCATGAAAATACCTCGAAACAATTTGAAGAACAGCAATATAAATGTACCTCTAGCATTTGTAATGGCACTTCTTCTGTGGCACAAATGGAGTTTCTGGCTTTTGGATGTGGCGGCATTTCACCGTAATGCATTAAAAATCATTCACTGAGAAAATGCGCATTTGCACGATTAATCGTCACAGCCCTACTGCTTTAGCGGTTTTAGTGAGGCGAAAGTCATGTCACAATGCATCGTTTTTCTGTTATTCTGCATTGATACAATTGTGTTTAGAAAGGTGTTCCTTGAAATGTCATTGGTGGGCCGTAAGTTATCCCTGTTATAAAGCCAATAGAGAACTGGCCCACAGTTTGAGCCTGGAATCTCCCAAGGTTTATCCACCACCACATCACCTTTTGCAGTTTTGGTTCCTTGCCACAGCTGCCACTGGTTTGCTTACTGAAGAGACACTGACATTATCTTAAATATCTAATTTCTTGATTTTCTGGGATGTAGCTATTTGTATGGAACCATGTAGAGTTTTTTGTATTTAAAAAAATTACGTAGAGACAGGGAGCATTAAATCACTCCTATTTTTCCTAAATAATCCTAGATTATTTTTGTTCTTTTATTGCTTTCATCGTAAATGAAATAAATCCAAGTTCAATATCAATGATCAAAACAAAAATTAATACTATGATCTTCTTTACATCATGTAAAAGCATCTCAAAACACTTTAACTCTCACCTGTCACTGTCTCTTTCTGTGTGGCCATAGCACGTGCATTCAGTTCCTGGAGCTCCCAGTGGAGCTGCTCAAGCTTGCGGTTGGAAGCTCTAAGCTGATCATCAACATCAGCTGCGTTCTTGCGGTTGGTCACCGCTCTGCGTAGTCGCTCAGCCGCCTCCTTGATCTTCAGCTCCCTCTGGATCTCTTGACGGAGAAGGGCAATTGCATCTTCCACACGCTGCTGAAACTCAGGGTCCATGAGGTCACCTTCTGCCAGACCCCGCAGACATCTGTTCTGTGATGTTTAAAGTGCAGAGACATTGAGAAAGAGTTACAATGTGGGAAAGAAATAAAATAAATGAACAGGTCATAAAAATCTTGCTGGCAAAATTCTGATGGCAACTGCCTTTTTGAACATATATACAGTGTCAATAAATGTTAAGTAAATAATTTTTTTTACAATATTTTAATTTCGTCCCGTAAAATAAACAATGCTTTCAGCAAAGTTTGAACATGATGATGTTTGCACAGATCTAAATGAGCAGGCATGATATAATCTGAAATGAGCAAAGCAACTGGAGCAGTTTCACCAATAATTTAAATACAAATAACTGGTTGGTTATTATTCAATGACAGTGGTTTGACAAGGATAGATCAGAATAGGAAAATACACTTTGACATTTAGCAGTGAAACACTATAGCCATGTTTTTCAAAAGCCATACCTCATCTTTAATCTACTATACATAGAGGGCGCTGTTTCACAAATTTCCGATTACATTATTATGAAAACACCTGAAACTTAAATCCAATAAATTATGTAGTTCCTATTATTTAGAGTAGCATGAAAAAATTTTCAGTTGGAATTGCACTAATACATACATAAAAATATTACCATCATCAGGGTTGAATAAACAGAACAAAGAGCCTGTCATTAACACCTGTCACATCATGCAACAGACATCAAATATTGTTTACCACAAAGCACAAAACATATAAAGGATTAGACTCTTTCTTTATGCCTTTCTTAAAAGAAAACGTTACACATCAGTTTAGCTACATCTAACGAGAAGCAAGAACCACCAAACCCTGTCAAACTCGTTTAACCTGAATGCCTTAAAGTGAAGTTCAATAATTTAGACAAAATCCATAAATTCCACATCAAGAAAAACCCAAACAAAGATAAATCTGTGTTATAAATTACACATTTTTTATATACTGGATTGTGTCTTGTGGCTAAAATTCGTGTTACAAACACAAGAACATTTGAAGCCTACTGGTCTCACCCAAAATAGTGTAAACAAAAGTAGATTCAGGCCGTTTTATCAAAATAAACATCAATACAAATTAGTAGACCTATTAGCAATAAATTTATGTGTTTTCCAATAACCTCCCTAACTATATGAATTGAGTCGGAGTATAACATATGTATTGTGTTTGTTTTATACCTGTAGCGTCACACCCGACATCGTGCCCTACTGCCCGTCAGAATCAACCGCACACGCTCTGACTAACGTTAGCCGAATCCTCGCTCGCGGCTCTGGCTCAAGCGGCGCCCGATTGAGTGACCCTAGAAAACATATCCAGATGTCGGATGAATCTGAAAGCGCAGACAAATACACCATTCAAGAGGGCCAAACGATGTATGTTCTCCTGTTACGCCAAAAGATGGAGGAAGGAACAAGTGGCTGACTGTGGCGAGACGGCTCTCGAGTTACCGGTAGTTTTTGTGGAAGTTTTCCCATTTCCTGAGGTTTGAAAAAGCTTTCGCCGCCTCCCACATCAATGATTGGATAATAACGCTGTCAGTCACAAGCGTAGAGACCAATAGCGTAAAACTATATTAGAATAGATTACAATACATACACAGTATACATTAATATTGTACTGTAAAGTTTATTCTTTCAAGCCTAAAGTTCACACATTAAAAAATATACAATGAAATTAAATGAATCAGTACGTGTACACCAAAAAATTAGTATTTAAATATCTTTGTAACCTAACCATCATGTATGTTTATTTAATTTATTTGATCTTATATATGTATAGCAGTATATCCCAACAAGATGCCAGAGCCCACCAGGGGGCCTCAACAGACTACCAAGAGGGCTCAAGATGAATTTTTAAAATAACACAAATTTAAAATAAAGTATTTAAGTGTAATTTTTTTTTAAAGTAAAACAAGAGTTAACATTGGTGGCCTTCATTTGCCGTGCATATTGGGAGGGTCTTAAAGTCACAACGGTTGAGATCCACATTTTTAGGGATCTCCTCTAAATATGCCTCTGTACTCCCTCTCGTGGTGTTAGTTAATATCTACGAGACTGTACCTATATATTGAGTTTCAAGTGCGTCATACTTTACTTTTATCATGGCTGCCACACTTGTAAGTAAATGCGCGTGTCCCTCAGTTTTGATAAACAGATTGCTTTGCGTCCCGCTGTGGAGGGTGCGGAGTGGTTATCATGTAAAGGTGCTGCTGTTTACAGCTTTATGACTGTCTGATTGTCTCGTGGCTTATGTAGTTAACGTGGTTTTATAAGTGATACATGTACAATGTATCATTGTCCCTATCAGTCTGTCATTCAATTTAATATGCTCGTTTTTATCGTATTCATACACGAGTTCAGTCGTTTTCCCCAATGCTTTAATTTATTTTTCAAAGCTGTACATGTGTCAAAATAGTGGATATTAATTTACATCAGCACATCACAGACCTATGACTGTATATTTAAAACTTATCTGTATTTCACGAGTTCGCAACATGTAAAAATAAAGTATATAGCGTATATACTGTCTGATGGCTCCGAGCTCGGAATATTGTAATCCCCCCTTTTTAGCTGGGATAGATAAACCAGCAGAAAGTGAGGCAATGAGGTGAATAAGGGATGCTGCAATTATAAACACATGTCAGTGTCACAAGAGAGAGGTGAGGGACGACCTCTGTGCTGATTGGTTGGATTACATAGCCACGCTCCTGCCGAATTTAGTTAAATAAACTTAATATCTAATAAATGCATTAACATGACACATAAAGCCTTTTTTGTTTTAAAGGTGCTGGACCATTACGAGAATCCAAGAAATGTAGGATCTTTGGATAAAAATGCCAAGAATGTGGGCACGGGGTTGGTTGGTGCGCCAGCATGTGGAGATGTGATGAAACTACAGGTTAGACTGGCTTGCACACAAAGCACGACTTTAACTAAACAGTTCTCCTTACATTTTTATATCACTTCTGAAAAAGCTAATATCTTTAATCCCACATTTTTAACAAATAAGTAATGATTAATCATCATGGCAGGAATGTTTGATGTGACTATTTATTATTATAATTGCATTTACCTAGACTTGTGTCTTAGATTGTGTAAAGACTATTACAGGGGTAGTTTAGGGTTCAGTCACAATGGTAATAAGAGAAACACAGTATTTTTCCACTTTTTTCTATGAGGTTTGAACCAACAACCATTGCATCATTATCAATTAATATACATGTTAGACTTTTTAAAATGAAAAATACATTTTTGGTGCATATGTGAAGTTTTAGCTTAAAATACAATATAGATCATTTATTATAGCATGCCACTTTGTAGGTGTGAGCAAAAACATGGTGTTTTTGGGTTGGTCTTTTAAAATGCAAATGAGCTGATGAAATGCAAATGATGGTGGTTTGTTGTTATTGAAACTCAATTGTGCATTCAAATATACTTTTCTCCCTCTCTCTCTCTGCACTAAATGGCAGTGCCATGGTTGAATATAGTGCAGATTAAAGGGATAGTAGTTCACTTTAAAATAAAATTCTGTCATCGTTTGCTCATCGTCATGTTGTTCTAAACCTGTATGATTATATTTTCTGATGAACACAAAAAAGGATGTTTTGGGAAATGATGGTAAACACGGCGGTGGGTGACCATTGATTTCCATAGTAGGAAAAAATATTTTGGAAGTATTGTGGTAAATGACTAAGAAAATATTTTGATAAATGATGGTAAGTATAGTTGACGGTACCCATTAAACTCCATCATATTTTTTATTCTATGGAAGTCGGTCACTTACTGCTGTGTGTTTACCATCATTTCTCAAAACATCTCCTTCCGTGCTCATCAGAAAAAAGAAATTGAGACAGGCTTAGAACAACATGAGGATGAGTAAATGAAGACATAATTTTCTTTTTAAAGTGAACTATCCCTTTAAGGGGCAGTATTATTATAATGAGTGCCCTTTTGACATCCCAATGGAGCCAAATTATTTTTGGCTTTTTTTGCTATTTTTTCACATGCGTGCAGAGAATGTTTTTTCTAAAACAAAGTTACTAGGTTGTTCTTTTTACATTTTCTAGGTAAATAGATGCATTGAAGACCCTCCTTAGGAAAATTAACCATGGTTTTACTACAGTTAAAAAAAACATGGTTACTGTAGTAAAAAATAATCACGGTTTTGACAAACATGGTTTTTAAAAACCATAGATAACCATGGTTAGTGTAGTAATACTATGGTTTTGCTGATAGTAATCAATACACAAAAAACGTGGTTACAACACTTTTACCATAATAAAACCGCATGGTTAACTTTCGTAAGGGCAATTATAGCACTTAAACATATGACCTCTTTAAAACCTCCCTTCACTCAGTTGTCGTATACATTCATGTGATATATTAAAGTAAGGCTGTTTGTTTTTTTCCCTAGATTGAGGTGGATGAAAATGGGAAGATTGTGGATGCCAAGTTCAAAACCTTTGGCTGTGGTTCCGCTATTGCTTCCAGTTCTTTGGCCACTGAGTGGGTAAAAGGCAAATCTGTAAGCAAAAATTGTCATATTTATTTATTTTGAACATAAATAGCACTACATGTTTTTACTCTTACAGAGTAGGGAAGAGTGGGGTGATTTGTGCCAGGGGGGAAGTAGTTCCACCCCTTGTTTCTGGGAAAACCATAGAAGAAATTGGTCATGTGACCACATAATTTTGAAAAGCCATCAATATTACTCATCCTTTAAAGGTGCAGTGTGTAAATATTAGCCACATCTAGTGGCGAGGTTGCGAATTGCAACCAACTGCTCTGTCCACTGTCCAACCCTCACTTTTGAACAGAGGTGGAAAAAGTACTAAAATATTGTACTCAAGTAAAAGTAAAGTTACTTTAATAATATTTTACTTAAGTAAAAGTAAAGTTACTTGTCTAAAAATCTACTCAAGTAAAAGTAAAAAGTAAGTCATTTTAACTTTACTCAGAGTAAAAGTTACTTTTTTTACAGCGGGAAGAGGTGGAGGATTCTAGTATAGTTCAAAAACGACAAAGGAATATAAATCTCAAACTAGTTGTTTTTAATTGTAGGAACATCTTTACAATTAAAGTGCAATAACAAAAAGTTAATAAAATAAAAAGCTTTTTTAAAGTAAGAAACATTTATGGAATTGTTTAATGATTTTTACATGTGAGTTATGCACTTTTGAAGGTGGTCCGCAGCTTGTAAATACAATCACTATAGCAAGGTTGTAATTGATGTATTGCTGGTAACATACATTATTTTATTAAACTATATATCTAGTTTAAATGAGCATATAATGAGATAAGTGCCATGTCTATATATATTTGACACGTTCATTATCTTCTTACTTCCCTGACCTGGGTACCTGATGACCTTTATTCTTCTCTCTCTCACGCGCGTGCTCTCTCTCTTGCTTGCTCTCTCTCTCTCTCTCTCTCTCTCTCTGCAATGTCTTATGACTTGCGCATTCTCGAAGACGTTTTGAAGTTCTGTTTTACTTGACGCGAAGCTGCTAGACCTCGGAAGGTAATGCGCATGGTATTAAAAACGCGTCGTGCAATTTCGTACTTAAGAGCATGAATCCTACCTTTCATAGAAATGAAACACTCGCATCGCGTCAGTGGAAAGTGGTCGCTTAAATATGACCAGGGGTTTCTTTCATAAGATTTGAACTGAGGCGGGTCTTCATTAGCGCGCGCCTGTCTCGTCCGTCTCCATGGTTCTTTTTGCGCGTTCCCCGGGCCCCGCCCATTTACATCCGTTGCGCGTCTTTATTACTTTGCTTTTTAAAATATTTTTTTACTCAGTAACGGATATGATTTAAAATGTAGCGAAGTACAATACTTTAAATAAAACATACTTAAGTAAAAGTAAAAGTACAGATTTTAAAAACTACTCAAAAAAGTAAAAATACACAAAAAAACTACTCAATTACAGTAACGTGAGTAAATGTAATTCGTTACTTTTCACCTCTGCTTTTGAAATGCATAAAGAAGCTACTATAGCCACCACTGGACAAACATTTCATGATTGGAGACAACTTAGGGAAAAGGTTTGTCCGTTAAGGGCTTCCGTAGAAACATGGCGGCACAAAAATGGCGACTTCCATGTAAGGGGACCCTCGATGTATGTAGATAAAAACGTCTCATTCTAAGCTTATAAAAACATAATGGTTCATTTTAAAAGGTCTTTATACAGCACTGATAATATAGTTTTGTATATTATTTTGCATTTCTTTCAAGAGATCCTTCTAAAAAATACACACTGCACCTTTAAAAAAAGAGAGACACATGGCATGAGAGGTAAGCACATTTTAGCAAGAAAAAAAATCCTTTCAAAGTAAAATTTCTATGATTAAGTTTTTTTGATTGTAATGTCTGAACAATTATAGACAGGTTTGAAAATATTTCACACGTTTTAGTGCTTTAGCAGGCTACCTGCCATTTGTTTAAATTTAGCCAACACTGATTTCACTTTTGAGTTTCACTATGTTATTAAAGAAAAATTGTATTAAGTTTTTAGGTGTTCAAGTCACAATAGGATGCTTTTATTATATATTACATAATTGACAGACAGCGTTCTATGTATGTCAACAGGCATCTATTGCCAAAGCCTTTTTGCCTGAAATGATTCAGAAATATCATATATTGTGTATTTAAGTTGTGTTTTTCCAAAATCTACAAATATGACTTATTCCAACAGTTTAATAGAGTGACAATATCTAGATAAACCTTAAAAGAGTAATTGTGTATTGAATTCATCTTGCTTTAATATAGCATTACAGTTCATACTATTAAAATTTTCTGTTTTACTTCAGAAATCACCGGCACAATTTAACCTAACTTATTCTTCCTAAAAGCTATATTTCTGAAACAATTTATTTCAGATCCAAAGTTATTATTCTCAGGGATGCACCACATCCTGAAATATATGTACATCCTTAAGTTGAAGGCAGTCAAGGCACTTTAAAGTCGCTTTGAATAAAAACTGGCACAACTCACCCCACTTTCCCCTATAGATAAAGTTTTAGTATTCAATATAAAAATCTCTTTGATTGATTTTCTGTGTAGGTTGATGAGGCGCTGAAGATAAAAAACACAGAGATTGCTAAGGAGCTTAGCCTTCCACCAGTTAAACTGCATTGCTCAAGTAGGATTTCATTTAACCTGATATTTTTTATATTAATACAAATCACATTCAAAGAAAGTATTATTTTCTGACTAAGATCTCTTTGTGCTTTGCAGTGTTGGCAGAGGATGCCATCAAAGCAGCTTTGGCAGACTACCGTCTGAAACAGGAAGGTGAAGAGGGCGAGAAGGCTGTTGTAGCCAATGTCTAGGAGGCGCTGTTGGTATAAGTTTAGAACAAAACTCTCCAACCCCTGCACTGTAGCCTGTCTTTTAAACGCACAATTTATGTTTCAAATGGTTTAACTTGCTAGTTAAATGTGCAGAAACATACAGTATGTTGTTTTTTATTTAGTTTAAATAATGGAGAATGTTGTTTAGGTGATTACATTATTGTTTTTTAATGCCATTAACTTTTATGAACTTACATATTTAAACAATAAAGCATGTGTACATCTCAAGTATGTGGGCATTGATTAATAAAACATAATCATGCTATAAACAGATATGAAATTGTTTTGCCTGTATATAGTTACTTGAAAATAAAAAATAACAAAATTTTTGGTTCTTCTGACACAAACAGAAGCATTTAAAGCTAGTGCAAAATGTGGTTGCTTGTAACGATTGAAATTATGAGATTATGGTAAAGGTACTGTATGAATAACTCATTTTTTGATTTTTCTAAACTTTAGAAAAATCCTGTTAGCTGTTGTTATCCTGGTGATTCAAAATATTTAAATTATTTATTTTATATTTATTTTTTATACATTTTCACAGATTTAGAATGTTTATAATTTCCATTAGGCTATTAAGAACACTGAAAGTATTTATCATTATAAAAACCACGTTGAGATTATCTGACCTCAGACTAAACTGTTTAAAAGTGGCATAAAGCTAGGCGGCCTTCAGCTGCCGAAGCTGAATTTCACCTCTGGACCTTGAAAGGAAATATTTAGAGGCTGAATACGTAAACAATAACCTGACTCACAGAGAAGCATGTCTATGACTCAACTCCTGAATCGGAGTTTGCTTTATTTTTTGCATGTGTGCTTCTGTGTTTATATTTGCATTGCATTTCGAGGTCAAGTGTCCAGTTTTAGCAGACAGAGAATAGCAACAACATTGTCTGTACATTAGCAACAGAAAATAATCAAGAAAAATGTTATAGTCAAAAATTTTGTTTGTATATACATTTCTAATCGAATGGGAACTGTTATTTACTCCTGCCAATTTTCAAATAACAGCATTCAGATATTAAAATATTAATATATAAAATACATTCAAAATAAGTCAATCAAATAAAACAATTAAATTATGCTTCTCGGTATTTATACATGTCATCACTAATAAAGGAGAAGTGAACAATCTAGAAGTATTAAGACCATTTCTGCTGATGGTTTGAAAAGAGATTTGGCACACACAAAACTTAAAATGCATTTTTTTTATATCACAGTCTTGCCTTACAGGCATCCGTTTATATTGCAGTTTTCTGTTAAACTAAAGTAAATGAGTAAAAATGGCTATTTAAAATAGTTGACATTTATATGTGCATCATAGTACACAGCCATAAAACTAAAGCCATCGCTTTTCTTCAGATAAGTTGACTTCAATGAAACACAAAAATGTCCTTATTAGAGCAAATACAACGTGTCCAAACAAACTTTGGTCTGTGTTTATCTGTAAATATGTCTAATACTTTAAACATGTCACACTAAAATGCTGTTTTCTCTTCAATGATAACTGATGTGCCTGAAGTAACAACTTCCTGTTTGTTCATGTCCTCTTGAATCTCAGGCCCAGATGGATGTTTGCTCTCCTCAGGGGGCCCGGACTCAGAAGGGTCATTTTTTTCCATGTCAGAAACAGGAACACTGTCTTGGGACCCGCTGGGGTTTCTGTTTTCCGCAGAATCCTCAACAAGAGACTCGTGTGTAGTTTTCCCCTTCTGCAAAACCGAGTTGTCCTCTTCACTCCTTTCACCCTGAGGACTTTCCTCATCAACTTTAGGTTTTTCATCTTCAATGGTTTCATTTTTCTCTCTCCATGGCGTCTTAACAGGAGTTCGTAGGTTCTTGGTAGCCAACATGATGTCCTCCTGAAGCTGCTTGGCTGAATTCAATGGCTCCTCGGTGGCGCCAGCATTGGCGTTCTCAGGGACTTCATTGAATAACTTCGCTCCTCCAGTCTTGTCCCTCTCATCGACATACATCTTAGAGGGGAAAGCGCAAGGGTAGTACGCGCTGACTTTGCGTCTGCGGCTCAAAATTGCAGCTGAGCAGATGATGATGAAAAAGATTAGTAGTAATGTGGTAATGACAACAATGAGAAGGAGATTCTCTTGCAAGAAGTCCACCATTTGATTCAATAAGGTCTTGTTGTGTTTTTCTTCATCGACAGAGGACTGAGCAGACTCATTCCGAAAGGAAGTAATGCTGGGTGAGAGGGACAGTTCTATGCTACCAGAATCCGATTGCCCACTGCTTTCCAAAGAGTCATTGAAAATGACTGGGGTGGCTTTAGTGACGCTGCTGTTAAGCAGAATGATGGACAAGCCAATGAGGCAGCAGAGAGCCGAGTGGTCCATCCTATGACTGAATACCTGGTGGAAAAATAACCAAGAATTATTTTAAATTCGTGCATAGGTAAATTATCCAAATATGTATACATTTAACACCAATATGTACTTATATGAACTTTTATGTGCTTTTTGAAAGGGTACTGCCCCAGTGACAGCTCTCTGTAAAAAAAACATGCAGCACGAAGTTAAAACAACATTGACTTTGGGGATGTCTGGGTTATTTTTGACCCGTGGTGGGTAAATGTTGGACGGAGCACATGCTGGGTTGGATATTACCCCATGCTGGGTTAAAAATGACCCAATGTTGGGTTGTTGTTATGCAACCATGGTTTATAATAACCCAGCAGTTGGGTTAAAACAACCCAGCATCGGGTCAATTTTGACACAGCGGTGTTCTGTCCAATGTTTGCTCATTGTGGGTCGATAATAACCCAGACATTTTTAAAGTCAATTTAACCAACTATTTTAAGTTTTGGCTTTAAAACGTTGACCTAACTTAAAAAATCAAGTTGAAATTGTTTAACTTAATTTTTTAAGTTAAAATAACATACAAATATGTGTAGATTTGACAAACAAATTCTGCAATTTTTTTACAGTGTACACTGTAAAAAATGCTTTGCTGCCTTAAATTCTTTTGTTAAATCAACTCACATTTAAAAGTCATGTCACAACTTATAAAATATAGTTGAGAAAAGTCACATTTTATATGTTATAATAACAACTCACCTGTAGCTATAACAACTCATCTCTAGTCAAGATAAATAATGGTAAGTTGAAATGACTTGTAAATCCAAGTTGATTTAACAAAACAATTTAAGGCAGCAAAGTATTTTTTTACAGTGTAGGAACCATTTTTTCTGACAGTGCTTGAATAAAATATGGACAAACCCAACCATGGTTGGATCAAATATGAAAATTTTCTAGGTTAATTTAAACCAAATGTAGGATTTGTGTATATTTATATTTTATTAATCCATGGATTGAAACTTTTAGTGCATTTTGAAGCCAGTAAACAGACCCAGCTACTTTTATATAATAGTTAAATAGGCAAATTCTATTCAACAATGGAAATGTTTCTCTACATCACCAAATACCAAATACTTATTTTACATCTTAAAAAAATCTTATAATATGACCCCTTTAATAAGAATCTTGTGATGCATGCTGGATTCAAAGTGCCACGCATTTTATTGTATTAAAGTTCTTAGTTACTGCAGTCACACATCAAGTATCAAAAGGAATAATCTTTTAGTTAAAATAACATTAAAATAAGTGATATCAGCATCTTACATCAGCGCGACATGTTCTCTTTTGTCCTTCATGTGATATAAAGTAGGACAAATTGACTTTAGTTGGAAGAAAGTTTTGACAAAAGACAGCTGCTAAACCTAGACTGGCTACTCAAGCATTTAAGGAAAAATGATGGCAAAATAATCATTTCATAAACAATGATCTTTCCACTGTGTAACCAGAGGTCTCTCTGTGCCATCTGTGCTCAAGCTGACAACCATAATCATCACTGGGCAAGTAGTGCACAATGGAAACAGAATCAGGCTCATATGGCGTCTCACACTTTAACTTACAATACACATACCTTCAGTATTTCTTCTTATCACTGTGGTCTCATGCATCAAAGCATTTTAACAGTACACAAAGCACCACAGTACATTAACTTCCTTTTATGTGGATCTCTGTGACTTTAAAGCATGCAATGGTCAACTTTGCCAAAATCAACTGTGAGTGTTCTGGATTTTTACTTTGTTACTAAACTCATAAGCAGTTGCAGAAGAGTTTCAAACAGATCCTTTGTTAGTTACGAAGTCGCATCTTGACTGTATAAAGCCACACATTCCTTTGGTGTAATTCATCTGTATATCATTACTCAGGCAAATTATTACTAAAATAAAGACAAACCAAAGAAGTCTAGTATTTTGAATCCATACTTACGTTCTGCAAGAGCTTAAGTCCTAAAACATGCCTCACTTGGAAAACCTACAGAAGATCTACCAGAAAAAGTCTTCAGCTCATTCCTCGTCTCCAGCTGTATGTTCTGTTGTTACAGGCTGCATGATGAAGAACAGTTGGATCGGTGTTGGGGGAAAAACTCCTCCCCCTCCTCCTTCTTTTACTCTGCCCCAGAAAGAGTGTCTGGGCTGTTTCCAGACATACTGTTTTGGTTAGGCTTTGGAAAAGGCCGTCGAGGGGGCAGCAGAATTTCCCCCCATGCATTAGTGTTGGAAAACTTCAGGCCACCAGATGTAGGCACAACCAGGCTGCTCCTTACTTCTGTGACTTCGACCTTACAAAGATACTTTCTTAAGATGCTCTCCAACACTGTTAATGCAGATATTGTCTTTACTTAAACAATCAAGTAAACATCACTTAATATTTTCTGTTTTGAAGCCAAAGCTTAAAAAGTTCAGTTGATTAAACTTTTAAGCTTACAAAATCCATTAAACTAAACATTCAAGTAAAGTGAACTTAATTACTTCAATTATTAGTTCATGTTGTGAGGAATACCCATAATCCTTTACGCCTGAATATTTTTTTATTATTATCTGCTTTTTCAAAGAATACAAACTGATAAGAACTTTCGCTACTCAAATATTTGTTAATAAAATGTCATATAAGTTCAAGCTCTTATATTATTGATGTTGTTTTGTTATAAATTATAATTTTGTGAAGTCACCGTTCAGGTGATCAGTGTTTCCGTACATGAACCCTGTTCAGAACACTTTATTGTATTTCTCTCCACATAACTGACAATGTATTTTCTGTGGAGAATCACGTTTATTCAATGATTGACTTAAAGTCAGTCATTAATTTTGTGTTATAATACCATTTATAACATCAATATAAAGTAATAAAAACTAAAGTTATATGCAACGGGTTTCCTCACAAATTTCTAGTAATGTCAACCAATCCGGGTTAAGAATGCAGGAATACTGTATTGGAAGAAATTAAAACATTAAGTCTATTCAACTTAAAATTGTTGTTAGAACAACTTATAAACTGAAAAAAAATATTAATTGAATTTACTCAATTTTTTAAGGTAAGTGGTTGCAATCAACTTATTTAAGCTACATTTAAACAAAAGTTTTATATTTTATTTTACTTTACTAATCTTTTTTGTTTAAATGTAGCTTAAATAAATTGATTGCAACCACTTACCTTAAAAAAATTGAGTACATTCAATGAATCATTTTTTCACAGTGTATGTTTAAGTAAACTTAAAGTTTTTAAGTAATGATTACTTAAATTTTTTAGGGCAACGAGTTACCTTCATTTTTTAAAGTAAACTCAACTTAACCGGGCTTACAGTGAAGACTTGTGTCTGACATCCCAATAAAACCATAAAACTACACTGTAAAAAAAGTTAAATCCAATAAGTTATGCAAGTCAATTGAACCTACTAAGTTTTTGACTATATATACACTGTTAAAATTGATATCAACATATATATTTAACAAATTAAGTTAAACTATTTTTACTTGTTTTTCTAAGTTATGTCAACTTATCACAAGTCAATGTTTTTAACCTAAAGTAACTAAAATATGTTGATTCAACGTTGATTTGACAAAAATGCTGCATTTTTTATAGTTTAGCATACACACAGGTTTTATTTAACCATTGGATTTTAGGCAGACCTTTGGCATTATTTTGCTGTGTACATCAAGAGAGCCACCCCAAAAGGGCAAGGATGAGATGGGGCAACATGTGGTTTTTAAACAGAAGCAACCGGGTCCCCAAGGAAGAGGTTTATGTTTCCTGTGCTCACATGATCAACGGGGGAGAAAGCTCATGTGCCCGTGAGCCACTACTGAAAGAGATGTTTAGAGTAGATCTACTAAACAGAACTGCTAATGAAAGCCTTATATTGAAATAGTATAAAGAGGTAAAACTAAGTGGCAAGATTAGAGAAATTGTCTATAAATTTTGGGTTTGTCTGCAGCAATATATCAAATATGGGCCTCTTCTTAGCATTCGCCAATGATCTTGGAATTATAATGACTTGTCAAGGCATACGAGATTGTGAAAACAGCTGCTTTAAACTAATCTTGAGAGAACTAGAGGATGTAGTATATCTTTTTCATGTCCTTTTTTCCAAACTACCAAAAAAAAACTTGGCTGTTGTTTGGATTATGTTAATGATGGATGTATTTGCTTATGGACCTTCGCCATTCTGAGCCCCATATTGTAATGACTTGTAAGAGACGGAAGCAAGCGCAGGTGTAAAAATAGAACAATGTTTATTAAATATAAACAGAGAGAGAGTATTCAATGTCAATGCGGAAGTAATCCAGTCCGGTGTTGTTGATGGCAATGGAGACGATGACTACGGTGGAAGTTGGTGCTTTGAGTGCGACGTTGGTGGAGTGGTGAGCAGTGGTGAAATCCAGACTGACACGGAACATCCACACGAAGACGACGACGACAATACACATCCAAACTGAAACACGTAATCCAAAGCACAGGGAACAACCAAGCAACACGGAGACTGAGCAAACAATAGAATCTGGCAGGGAACAGAAAGTCAGGTGAGTATATATGGAGATGATGTAATGATGAACAGCTGGAGCGAGACAATCAACACACAGGTGACAGGGATTGCTCTAACGAGCACATGGCAGGGTAAGTGAACAACACACACATACAAACATGACCCGGAGGAAAACAATGGATTTTCCTACCGTGACAGTACCCCCTCCCCTAGGAACGCCCCTCGGCGTTCCCAGCCTGCTTTACCTGCTGATTGAATTCATCAATAAGGCGGTGATCCAGTATGTCCCGAGCAGGAACCCACCTTCTCTCCACCGGACCGTAACCTTCCCAATCCACCAAGTACTGAAATCCGCGTCCCCTCCGTCTGGAGTCCAGAATACGGTTAACCGAATATGTGGTCTCCCCATTAACGATACGAGGCGGAGTGGGAACCGGGGCAGGCGGATTAAGACGGGAAAAAATCACCGGTTTAATTTTGGAAACGTGAAAGACGGGGTGAACCCTCCTGTACGCAGGAGGAAGGCTAAGACGCACTGTTACCGGATTAATAATTTTGGTAACAGAAAACGGGCCAATAAATTTGGGAGCAAGTTTATTCGAGACGGAACGCATCGGAATATTCTGGGTTGAAAGCCACACTCTTTGACCGACGACGTATCGGGGAGGCTTCGACCGGTGGCGATCGGCCTTGGCCTTGGTGCGTGACCTTGCCTGGAGCAGAGCTCTGCGAGCTCTGGTCCAAGTGCGGTGGCACCTCTGGACTAGTGCGTTTGCGGAGGGAACCGACACCTCGGATTCAGTACTGACAAAATTAGGTGGTTGGTACCCTAAACTACACTTGAATGGAGACATGCCCGTAGATGACACCGGCAGAGAATTGTGTGCGTACTCCACAATTGAGAGTTGCTGACACCAGGACGAAGGATTCTTGGAAACCAGACATCGCAACACCCTTTCGACGTCCTGATTGGCTCGCTCGGTTTGACCGTTGCTCTGGGGATGGAACCCGGATGAAAGACTAACAGTCGCCCCTAGCAATTTGCAGAACTCTCGCCAAAATTTGGACACAAACTGGGGACCCCTGTCAGAGACCACGTCTGTCGGGAGGCCATGTATTCGGAAGACGTGGTCAATGACAGCTACCGCTGTTTCCTTGGCTGATGGTAATTTGGGCAAGGGAATGAAATGGGTCGCCTTCGAGAACCGGTCCACTACGGTCAAAATCACCGTATTACCCTTAGAGGGCGGGAGGGCGGTAATAAAATCTAGCGAAATGTGGGACCAGGGTCTCGAAGGGACAGACAGCGGTAAAAGTAACCCATCTGGAGGACGATTGGAAGTCTTACCAACGGCACAAACCGAACAAGCCAAGACGAAGTCGTGGACGTCACGAGCCATACCAGGCCACCAAAATCGTTGCTTGACTAGAAACCTAGTTCTACTAACCCCTGGGTGACAAGCAACACTGGAACCATGACCCCACTGGAGGACGTCTGACCGTAACCCTTCCGGCACAAATAAACGGTTCAGTGGGCAGCGAGCCGGGGGCGTTACCCCTTCTAAGGCTGTCAAAACCTTCGATTCGACCTCCCATCTGAGCGCGGAGATAATGATTCTCTCCGGTAAAATGGGCTCGGGAGTAGCAGTACGATCGGAACGCTCAAAAAGACGGGATAAAGCATCGGGTTTGATGTTTTTGGAACCCGGCCGGTAAGAAAGTGTAAAATCGAAACGACCGAAAAACAATGCCCACCGAGCCTGCCTGGAGTTAAGTCTTTTGGCAGTTCTAATGTATTCGAGATTCTTATGGTCCGTCCATACAATGAAAGGTACACCCGACCCTTCAAGCCAGTGACGCCATTCTTCCAGTGCTAGCTTGACCGCCAACAACTCTCGATTGCCAATGTCATAGTTAACTTCCGCAGGAGATAAACGATGGGAATAATACGCGCAAGGATGAACCTTTCCGTCTGAGGATGCGCGCTGGGACAACACTGCTCCTACCCCCACCTCTGACGCGTCGACCTCCACTATGAATTGACGTGAACGATCAGGGGTAACGAGAATGGGAGCTGAAACAAAGCAGCTCTTCAGTTTGGCAAATGCAGCCTCAGCTGCGTCTGACCACCTGAACGTCAAACCAGGGGAGGTCAAAGCGGTCAGAGGTGCGGCTAGTTGGCTGAAATTGCGAATGAAATGCCGGTAAAAATTGGCGAACCCCAGAAATCTCTGCAGGGCCTTGCGAGACTCTGGGGATGGCCAATCTACCACAGCCTTAACCTTCTCAGGATCCATGCGAACACCCTCAGTCGAAATGATGTGTCCTGAAAAAGAAACAGACTGTGCATGAAAAACGCATTTTTCCGCCTTGACAAAAAGCCCATTCTCTAACAACCGCAGAAGCACTCGTCGTACGTGTTGCAAATGTTCCTGGAGAGACGAAGAAAAAATCAATATGTCATCCAGGTAAACATATATGAATTGGTCTACCATGTCTCGCAACACGTCATTAACGAGTGCTTGGAAGACTGCCGGCGAGTTCGTGAGACCGAAAGGCATCACGCAGTACTCAAAATGGCCACGAGGGGTGTTAAACGCAGTCTTCCATTCATCCCCCTTCCTGATGCGAACCAAATGATATGCATTACGTAAGTCCAATTTAGTGAAAACGGACGCTCCCTGCAACCTCTCGAAAGCTGAGGACATCAACGGCAAAGGATAAGTATTCTTTACCGTGATGTTGTTCAACCCTCGGTAGTCAATACAAGGTCGCAAGGATCCGTCCTTCTTCCCCACAAAAAAGAACCCCGCCCCCGCTGGAGATGAGGAAGGGCGAATGAACCCCGTTGCCAGAGAATCAGAAATATATTTCTCCATGGCCTCCATCTCCGGAACGGACAGAGAGTATAACTTGCCCTTAGGCGGAAACGTACCTGGCAATAAGTCTATCGCACAGTCATAGGGACGATGAGGAGGAAGAGAATCAGCCCGCGACTTACTGAACACCTCCTTCAGGTCGTGGTACTCCGCGGGCACGGTAGACAAATCCACTGCTTTCCCCTGAAACACAGACTCAGACACAGAAACACAAGCAGAGACAAGACAGGACTTATGACACTCCTCGCTTCAGCTGATAACGGAACCCAATTTCCAGTCGATCCTGGGATTATGGAGATGAAGCCAAGGATGTCCAAGAACTATGGGGGCGAGAGCAGTGTCAGTAATAAAAAATGAAATTGTCTCAGTGTGATTCCCAGATGTGATGAGTGTAATGGGTGCAGTGGTGTGCTTGATAGTGGGTAATGGATGTCCATTGAGGGCGAAGGGCTCAATCTGGTGGGTGAGTGGAATGAACTGTAGCTGAAGCTTACGTGCCAGAGAGCTATCGATGAAATTGCCCTCCGCCCCCGAATCCAGAAGTGCGTGCCCAGTGTGTGACTTCGTGGACCACCGTAGTCTCACCGGGAGGAAGGTAGATGTCATAGAGGTCCTCTGTGCGGAGATCCCGCCCGAAAGTAGCCTCTGCCTGGCTATCGGGTGTGGTCCTTTAACCGGGCACCGCTGACGTTGGTGACCCAGCTCGCCACAGTACCTGCAAAGTCCCGGGGATCTCCGCCGCATTCTCTCCTCCCGGGGTAACCGAGCTCGACCCACCTGCATGGGCTGCGGATCTGAGAGACCGCCGGCGGACACTTCACTGGATGGACCTGCATCTTCCCCTCTCAACTGGGACGTGGCGTGAGTCCTTCTTCTGACTGAAATGGACAGGCGTGCGTCAACCCGGATCGCCAAATCCACCAGCCCATTAAGAGAGGTGGGTAACTCCGCCGTAACGATCTCTCGCTGGATCCGATCCGCCAACCCATGCAGAAATTGATCCCACTGCGCTTCCTCGTTCCACCTGCACTCCGCCGCCAGGGTACGGAACTCGATGGCATAGTCCGAGACCGACCGCTCCCCCTGCTGGAGATCCGTGAGGAGCCGGGCGGCCTCCCTCCCGGCGACGGAGCGATCGAAAACCCTCTTCATTTCTTCGGAAAGCGAGGCGAACGAGGAACAACAGCTGTCCTTGTTTTCCCATACCGCCGTCCCCCAGAGGGCAGCCTTGCCCGAGAGCAGCGAGAGCGTGAACGCCACTTTGGTCTCCTCGAGCGAGAATGTCCGGGGCTGTTGGGCGAAATGTAGAGAACAATGAGAGAGAAAAGTACGACAGTAATTGGGCTCACCGGCATATTTCTCCGGGATCGGCAGTCTCGGTTCCTGGATGAAACTACCCCCTGGAGGTGAAGATGGTGCGGGCGGCATGGGTGGCGCAGTGGGAGGCGTGATGTTCGGAGATCGCTGAGAGAGCTCGGAAACCTTCGCCACCATTGCCTGGACGGCCTTCCGCATGTCTTCGATGGTTTGATCCTGATGATCCATACGAGCCAGAGATCGCTGGAGAAACTCCTCCAACGCGGAGATCGGCTGACCACCTGCTGCTTCCATGTTGGCCAGATTCTTCTGTAATGATTTGTAAGAGACGGAAGCAAGCGCAGGTGTAAAAATAGAACAATGTTTATTAAATATAAACAGAGAGAGAGTATTCAATGTCAATGCGGAAGTAATCCAGTCCGGTGTTGTTGATGGCAATGGTGACGATGACTACGGTGGAAGTTGGTGCTTTGAGTGCGACGTTGGTGGAGTGGTGAGCAGTGGTGAAATCCAGACTGACACGGAACATCCACACGAAGACGACGACGACAATACACATCCAAACTGAAACAAGTAATCCAAAGCACAGGGAACAACCAAGCAACACGGAGACTGAGCAAACAATAGAATCTGGCAGGGAACAGAAAGTCAGGTGAGTATATATGGAGATGATGTAATGATGAACAGCTGGAGCGAGACAATCAACACACAGGTGACAGGGATTGCTCTAACGAGCACATGGCAGGGTAAGTGAACAACACACACATACAAACATGACCCGGAGGAAAACAATGGATTTTCCTACCGTGACACATATATGAAAATAATAATTTGTTTGTGTTCAGCAAAAGAAAGGAAGTCATATACATCTGGAATGGCATGAGGGTAAGAAAATATTCAAATAATTTTCATTTTTGGGTGAACAATTCCTTTAAGGCAGTGGTTCTCAAACTTTTTAGTGTGTGCCCACCCTTATACAGTAGGGTGCATCCCTTTGCCGCCCCTCCAAAGACAATTCATGACATAAAATAATCTTTTAGAATTTAAATTAAACAAATTAAATTATAAAATGTAGTGCTGTTGATTGCTAGCTATATTTTTAAGGTTTGATTACACAGAATTTACGGTAAATTAATCTATTTTAAAAAATGTCATAAAACTGGCACCGCCTCGTGCCCCTGCTTAACAAATGTATGTCTATTTTTTTCTAAAAAAGACCATCCAGCATCGTGAAGTGTTTTCCTTTATTTCTTTTCAGAGAGTTGTCAACGTTTCACGTGCATTTTTAACAAAAAAGGGGACTGTCAAATTGAATTTGCATTTTATACCCAAATTTGAGCCGGCCCATTCAACTTCTCGCACAAATCAATGAATTAAGTGTAACATTCGGGGACACTCACATTTTTTTTGCAAATAGGCTCATTTTCCAACTCCCCTAGTGTTAAACACTTGACCCCCACAGTCTCGAAATCCATTCAGGCGACCCCCGGGTCTGGTGGCACCACTTCCAGCACAGCCCAGCATAATACATTGTATCTGATTAGACCATTAGCATCGCGCTAATGATATTATGGAGCGCCCGAAAAATATAGTCCCCATGGTAACTTTCAATAGCAGGGAACTATTTTCGGGCACTGCGTAATATCATTGCGCCTGCTGCAGCCATGGTACGGCAGCAAAGTCCTTGATTATTACATCGTAATGAGAGTATAGTTTCTAGCCATATCAGTCTAGAACATCACAACTTTTAATTGTCCATTGCCTTAGTACACAATGTAACTAATCAAATAGGAGTCAAATAGTAAAACATTTAAATAGGAAAAATATTGAAATTTTTTGGTAATTTTTTTGTATGATGTTAATGGTCTAATCAGATTCAATAGATTATGCCAAGCCATGCCAAAAGTGGTACCACCAGACCCGGAGATCGGCCGAATGGATTCCAAAACGGCAAAAATCAAATGTTCAACTCTAGGGGAGCTGGAAAATGAGCCTATTCCCAAAAAAGTGGAATGTCCATTTAAAGGTGCAGTGTGTAACTTTTAGAAGAATCTCTTGACAGAAATGCAATATAATCTACATAACTATATTATCAGGGGTGTATAAAGACCTTACATAATGAACCATTATGTTTTTATTTCCTTGAATCGGGCCGTTTTTATCTACATACACAGAGGGTCCCCTTACATGGAAGTCGCCATTTTGTGCCACCATGTTTCCACAGAAGCCCTTAATGGACAAACTTTGTTTACCAAGTTGTCTCTGACGATGACGTGTTTGTCCTGTGGCAGCTAGCGTGGCTTCTCTGTGCGTTTCAAAAACGAGGGGTGAGCAGTGGATTGAGCCGTTGGTTGCAATTTGAAACCTCACCACTAGATGCCGCTAAAATTTACACACTGCACCTTTAAGGACTGCAAGTAAATAACTGTAATTGGGCATATATAAATATATATGGGTGATTCTCACGAAAACTTGGTTTTAAAAATGTAAAGCATGAAAATGTAAAAATTGCTTAAATTTACTTTTTTCCCACCAGACATTGAAAAACAAAGTCTGGAGTAAATGGGAACATTAATTTAAAAACTTTTACTTATCATTTAACACTTTTGTAACATAATTAAAAAAATTAGTCCTAAAAAATCTCATTACCGCAACAGTCAGAAAACATCAACACTGACATATTTTCAAAATGACATGACAAACCTGAAAGAACATAATTTGGAGATTCTGCACATGCATTTAAAATCAAAGTATTATGCTTCTATTAATTAAATTAACATTTCATAAGCATTTGTTGCGGTAATGATAATCAAAATGTCGTGTAAGCATTCTGACAAGACAATATTTCAAATTAACTGTAAAAAAATGATCTTACCTAGTAGCTATCTTGAAGTAACTGGTCCATGTGCTTGGTCACTCAAAATCAAACTTTATTAAAAATCTGTATGTGTGCTTAAACTGTTCTCAAAAAGTGTTGCGGAGGATGAGAACATCAGGCATGGACACATCATTTTCCTAATTTTTCTTCATTATTTTTATACATGAATATTCATAATATTTTTGTGTTAATTTGATTAAATTACAACACAACGCATGTTCAAACACAGCCGGACACATTGCGGTAATGAGAATTTCAGCAGAAAATGAGATAAAATTTCCAATTATAAATTCTTATGTTGAAATCACACATTGTGCAAGGTAGAACACAGTATTGTGTTAATTCTGATGCTTTTTAATGTTACTATATTACCCATTTTAAAGCTAAAATCATTAGTGCCGTGGTGTTTCAATGGTTTCGTGAGAATCACCCATATATAAAAATTGCTTTTCAATCAACGATCAAGAAAATTTCACAGGAGACTTCACCAACACGTATGAATGAAAGGATTTATTGTAGTCAACCTTTTTATTATTTTAGGTGAAATTTGGAATGCATGCACAAGACTGTTCAGGACACAGATAAGTGCTCAGATTCATGGACGTCGCCCTCCCTGCAGTGATCGACTGAGGAAGTCTGTCTAAAACCAGCAACACACATAGAGGCACCAATACATTTACAGTACATGTACATCAGAAGAGCTCACAGGTAGCCACTGCCTCTTAAAGCCAAGTTCACACATCAGAGCATGTCGGTCCAATATCCTCTAACACGATTTGTATAGTTAGAATGCAGGGAGAACATTAAAGTATTTTCGAATTCCAAAACAACAGCATAAAATAACTCCCTAATTAAAATCTTTCATGCAAATGCCAAATGTTGAGCATCCAGTGGTTTATTTCCTGAGGTGCAACAGTAATTTTATAATTACTGTTAACTTGAAACAGCTGTAGTGTAGGTGTGTGAAGTTAATGCATGAATAATGCATTTGAGCAGTACTTACCAATCGTGTATCAAAGTTGAACAGGTTTATATTCTCATTCATTTCGCAACATTATGTTATTGCTTGATTGTGGTATGATTTAGCAAAACCCTGTCGTAGGATGCTTTAAAATTACTGATGTAATGTGCTTAATACTCCAGTTATCATGATCACTATATGGGACATTACAGCACTGCTTTTAAATCCTACATGTCAAATGAGCAGCTCGTCGCAACTTTAGTTTGTTTCGCTACTGTATGTGCACTTGTTAGCACCCAATACGATTGAATGGTTATGAACATCTCTTTGCTAAATAATACAATTATCATCCATGATTAGTTTTCGAATGGCCTCTACAATCACTTCAAAATCAACTGCCTTTCTCACTTTGAATAGCATGACATGGAAATCCTTGTTTGCAATAATCCGCTCTATCTATCTACAAGTGGGAAAAACATACAAAAGTAGAAATAAATTTGGCAGCACAACAACAAAAGAAAGAGAAATACTAATGCGTATATACAACAACACTCTGTAACATACCGGTTAATATCAGTATACTTACTGTATGGAAACAATGTTACAATAACCAAAAAAAGGTACAAAAATGTTTAAACAAAATGTAAATCATCAGTTAAAACCAGTGACCACTCATCGCCACCATTTTCCGCTTGCTATGCGAATGCTCGGGGGAGACTTGACAGAAAGTAAAAGTCCATCTTGGAATGTTGCTTGAGGTTTGTCTTTGTGAGAAACACCAAGCGGAATGATCGAGTCAAAATTGAGAATTTTGGCAGTGACCGACCCCCCACCCATCCAACTGAATCTTACTCTCTCCGTGCTGATGCAATAATGGCTCAGACCATCACCAGTGTCTTAGATTGCCACTTTGGCCACCTGTTCTTCCAGTTTGGTGATTCTTCTGTCCTGCAGTGTGACCAGATCTCTAAGGGACTTGACTTCTCGAAGCAGCTCCTCTAACTTCACTTCATTCTTCTACAGAGCAAAATAAAGAAGCAGAAAAATGTGTTTAAGCACAAATTCAACTCATTCACATTCTTATTCCTGAATGCTTGTAAGTATAGTCTTTATCAGATGTCAAATGCACAGAACATTGCCTTGTTTTCCAGATAAAACCCCTATTATGGTCACTATAAAACTGGGTGACCTAAAAAGTCACACTGGATCTTACTCTGGTGAGCTGGGGGGATGCAGGCTTCTGAGGAATAGGTGGCTCTTCCACCTTTTTGGGCGCTTTGTTATCCAGCATGTTTTTCTTGACTACTTTGAGGTCGCGGTTTTTGCCTGGAACATAGCCGTGTTTGAGGGAGATCAGGATCGGCTCGCCATTCTTGCCATCAAACCACTCCTCCGCCTCTAGCGCGGGGTCTGGACCCGCTGTGTCTGGGTACAGGTCATCCTGAAAGAGGTCTGACTGCCAAGAACAAAAGAGATAGGAAATACTGTCACTGTTAAACTGCTTTGCCAAACACAAACTATATATAATATGGAAAAAAATGTGATAAAATATTTGGAATAATGTTATAGATAAATCTACCCAGTCTCACAAAATTATCTACCTTATAGTCACGTAATTTTTTGATTCTCTATTGTGACACTGTCACGAACCTCCGCGTTTTTCGCGATCGTATCACAAATTTTTGTTTTTGTGTCATTGTCACGTATTGGTTACTCAACTGCTTTTTCCTATTTTTAAACCATTTTCAGTTCGGTTTAGGGTTAGATTTGGTGTTTGCATTAGGGTGTCACTTTAAGTATTCACTGTTACATTTTTTATTGTACATATATATATATGCGTTAACTCGAGTTACTGTAACTGCCCTATTACAGTACCATAACTGTACATTGTTTTACAGTATGATGCCTTTACCGCAGTTCCATTTTACAGTATAATACCCTTACTGTAACCTAGTTTTAAAAAGTATACTGCCTTGAAGGGGAATCAAACCCAGGTCAGCTGTATCGTAAGTCCATAACACTACCACAGTGCTACAGAGTCACTTGATAAAAGTTACTCGCTACACTCCCCAAGTAGCCTCTTCTGTTACTCTCCCGACACTCCGAGTACCGAAATCTTGGCGTCACTAAGTTTAAAGGTTCTCTAAGCGAATTCACGCGTTTTAGACCATAAAACATTTTTTGTTACATACAGCAAACATCTGCTTGCTTCCTGTCCGCTGATCAAACTGTAAAAAAAGCGATCTCTGTAGACAGCCCAGCCTCCACAAACTGCAATAACAACAAACTGGCCAAACTTACACCAGAAACCATAACAAAGTGTTCTAACCAATAAACGGCAAGAAGGATTTGGGGGTTGGGTTTGGTCGCGTTCATGAAAGCACGGAAGGGAGGGGGAGGAGTTAACTACGCTCAGTTTCAAAAATCAACAAACAGATTCGCTTAGAGAACCTTTAAAGGTCAAATTCAAATCTGACGGTCAAGCATTTATCCATAATCCCTTTCGTGTTTCTATCTACAATTCTCAATAAATTATTTACACTGCTGAAAAACAATTCACATTTTGAAATTTGCTTCACTGCTAAAAGCAAAACAAATAAAATGTATTTCATTTCATAGATATATTAAATTTTTCCATTTTATATGCTTTTATAACAGTGTTTTATTCAACTATAGTAGCAATACTGTTGTTTTACAGCAGTCTACAGCAAATTCAAAACATACAGTAAATCACTGTAAATTAAATGTTAATACCCATAATGCTATGCATGTTACAGTAATGAACTGGAAAAGAAAATGATGGTATTTTACTGGGCATTTTGTGGTAAGTTACTGTAGAAATTACAGTTAATTCTAACAGTGTTGGTTTATACAATTTTTTCAGATTTATTTTTTTCATATTTTCAAAATTTTAAACCATTGTCGCCTGGCGTTAAGGTTAGAGTTGGGTTTGGGTAAGGATGTCA
Source organism: Misgurnus anguillicaudatus (assembly GCF_027580225.2). Classification (NCBI taxonomy): domain Eukaryota; kingdom Metazoa; phylum Chordata; class Actinopteri; order Cypriniformes; family Cobitidae; genus Misgurnus; species Misgurnus anguillicaudatus. The sequence continues at coordinate 32,393,927 of NC_073358.2, read as the reverse complement.
TTTTATGTAAATCTAACCCTAAACCGAAGCGAAAAAGATAAGAAAATAGGACAAAACAGTTGAGTAACCAATACGTGAATATGACACATAAACAGAAATTTTTTATATCACGAAAAAACGTGGAATTTCGTGACAGTATCACGAAAAAGAATCAAAAAATTCTGTGACTATAGGTACGTAATTTCGCGTGACTGGGCTGAGATTAATATAACTTTTATCTAAATCATACAAACATTTATAGCAAATGCCAGAATTTTTATATTGTGGCACTGAACATTGCTAAAACTGATTAAGAAATACTGTAAAACTAAGATTTTAAGGAATAAAGATATTAACAAGACAAACATGATACAGATAAAAATACCTTTCTAGGAACGGTCATAATAATTGGCTCACATTTTCTCTCATGCAGTTTATAAAACCTGTGAGAAAAACAAAAAGGTGTTATTGTAATAATGAAAAGCTTTGATAAAAACAGCACAGCCAGAAACCACACCAGCAAAATGCATCGAAAGAAAATGCTACACATGATTCAAACTTTTCTGCCTATACTTCCTGAAAATATTGATTTAAAATATTTCCATAAAATAATAAAACATATAACAAAATAAATTTGATGACCAGGGCTGGTCTTTACCTCCTAGTTACATTTTATTATGTGTGACTAAAATGTTTTCATTTTATAATCTAATAATAATTAAATACAGAATCTACTTGTGACAGCATGTCCACTAAAACCAATGATCCTTACAATGATCATTAAATTTTAGTGACATTTGTAAACCACAGCAAACCCTGTTCACTGCTACATTGTCACCCAATAGAATCTACAGCACATGAAAGACTAAAGGCTCCCCCTACTGGACGACATAAATCTAACAACATGATACATGATACATCACTCGGAACCAGGCAGGATTTAGAGGGCTTTCACACTGGCAGTTTAGTTTGAAACAGGGCACAGTTCACATTAAAAACTTGTAATGTGAAAGCTGTTTTGCGGAACCATGAGCGCACCAGGTGCCAAATAATGCATATGTTACATTGTTTTTCTGATATCTACATAGAAGGTATATGACTTTATTAAGTGCAAAAAGGATCCAGAGACAGCTTTACTTGTACATTTACAACCTTAGGATTTGTCCCTAGATTGAAATGGTCTATTATTACCTTATTTGAAAAGGTCATAATAATAATGTTGAGCTCTACTCTGATTGGCTGTTTCTCAGAGCGTCTCATTTCAGTAGCGCTGTGTGTGTGCAAACAGACTTTATGTTTGATTATCAGACGAAGATACCGATTTTGAGGAACAATCAATTACTCGGAGATTGGAAATTGACGTTTCTGAGTGGTAAATTTCTGTTTTTCAGTATGGACCTGCAAAACGTAACTGTAACGTCAATAGTAGAACTTCAGCCTAAACTGTAGCATATAGCATTAACTAGCACAGTGGTTCCCAAACTTTTTCAGCGTGCGCCCCCCTTGTGTATAGTGCATTTTTTCGCGGCCCCCAAAAAGAAAAATTATGACAAAAACAGTTTTAAAATGTAATATTTTAATTAAACAAATTAAACAAAAATTATACCTAGTAGTCCTGTTGGTTAGTTGGCTTATTATTTTTTAGGTTTAATTACACACCATTCATGATAAATGAATGTATTTGATAAAATGTAATAAAACTAGGGCCCCCTGGCACCATCTCGTGGCCCCCCTGGGGGCCCCGGCTCCCAGTTTGAAAACCACTGAGCTAGCATATAGCGCTACCTTACCAGTCACAACTTTGTTTTTAACATTGTAACAACATTGTAATAAATTGAATGTGCCATTTAATGTTGGAGGCGTACATCACGACTGTAACGTCACAGTCGATGTTATGTTAAGATTGCCCTTACGAAAATTAACCATGGTTTTACTACAGTTAAAACCAAAAAACCATGGTTACTGTAGTAAAACCACGGTAACCACAAAATAACCATGGGATTTTTGTAAGGGTGGCCCATTTTTCCAGTGGTCTTTTGCATGCACAAGGTTTACATAAGAAAGAGGAAAGTGTTAGTATAGTGTTTGAGGCTCACGATATGTCATTACCATGTACAGAACTCTTATTATTCATCTATGCCTAGATAAATACAGTTTTACATTCTACTGCACCTTTAAAGCACGACTTGGGTGCACACTCATCCAGGAAAAAAGTAACCTGCGCATGTGTTTAAGCTAGGGCTGTCAAAATTAACGCGTTAATAACGCGTTAACGCAAATTCATTTTAACGCCACTAATTTTATTAACGGAGATTAACGCAACGCGCAATTTCTGTTTGACCCTTGGTCCAGCCCATAGTTGAATGAACAGAGACGCAGACAAATGTGACTCTCTCTAAATGAGTAAAAGGTTTTCATAGAAATAAGAACATTAAGCAAATTGTCTACCAAATCCAATGCTCTAAATGCTCGTTGGACATCTGATATGATCTTTATTTATACGTCTGAGAGGTGTAACGTTACCGTCCTCCGGCTAATGCTTAATCTAATACAAAGATGCGTCTCAATTCATTTTGGTTTCGCTTTTATGCATGACTTAGAAAATAGACTGCAGGACTTGCTTGATGTTAAAAGAGTCATTAAGAGAGATAAAGTTCGGTACCTGATTAATGTTAAAGAGTTATTAAGAGCGACAAGACTCAAAAGCGATCCCCTCACGCTGACTGACTGATATCTGAAGCGCGTGCACACAGACGCGCGAGTGCGCGACCCGGATATATAGACATCTACACAAAATTACAGTTTTACAAATATCTGTTTTGATAAGAATTCACGCAGGTAGGCTCTATAATCTGTTATGTTTTAAGTAAATGTTTGGTTAACTGTTGGGTAAAAATGTCTGATGTGTAACATTATATTAGGTCACTTAGATTTTAAGCAGTCTGTCTCAATGTCAATCAAACAAAAGGAAAAAAAGTTGAACATACATTGATAATGTTTTTGCTTTGTGTGTGCTAAATCTATTAGTTTTACCAGTGATTTTAAGGTATTGATGTGGTAATATAATGTATGGATGTGGAAATGTTTGTGGTAATTTGACTCTTTCAACTTCAAACACGTGTAGTTCTGTCATATTTTGTTATATTTCAACAAATCATGCATTGTTCTATGTTTTAATAGAGAATGTCAAAATATGAACAACTATTTTTTAAAAATTTGCTAATTCCGACTCAACTTGCCAGCACAAGTCACAAATGATGCAGCAGCAAACAAAAATGGAGAAAGAAAAATCTTCTGAAAGGAAAATTCATATACAAAACAATGGCTGGTGATTCTGTTAAAATGTAAACAGGCTGTTGTTAACATACATTTGCATAAAGCATCTATATATGTATATATGATTAGAATATTAAAAACCTGAAAAGTGTTAAATTAGGGTAAATTTAGAATGGATAAAAATGTGCGATTAATTTGCGATTAATCGCAGTTAACTCATGAAATCATGCGATTAATCTAGATTAATTTTTTTAATCTATTGACAGCCCTAGTTTAAGCCAATGACGAAGCTCATTCGTTTCCACAACGCATGATTACCATGACAACTGATGAATTACGCATTCCAAAGCACATATGCACAGGTGTTTTACATCTTCTTGTACGTGCGCGTTGGTGATGACACAAGATTAACGCAAGTGCACCGGGGTTTGATAGAATCGAGTAAGCGTAAAACCAGACCAACTCTACGGGGTGTGCTGGGAACATTCGCACTCGGACCGCAGCAAACAAGCCCAGTGTAAAAATGCCCTGAGTGAGCGTACACAGATAGATCAACAATGAATTCAAAATTATGTAAAAAATAAAACACCATTAATTAGCGCCCTCTCATGCTACGCGCAGTGCGTACAGCCGTACGGCTGCAGACGTCACTGCTCAGAACCATAACCACACTGGTGCTGAAAAACATTAAATTACAGTAAATTACAGTGAGTAATTATAAAAACACCAGAGTCTTAAAGGGACACTCCACAAAAAATAGGCTTATTTCCCTGCTCCCCTAGACATAAACTTTTGATTTTTTACTGTTTTGGAATCTATTCAGCTGATCTCCGGGTCTGACGGTACCACTTTTAGCATAGCTTAGCATAATCCATTGCATCTGATTAGACCATTAGCATCGCGCTAAAAAATAACGATATTTTTCCAATTTTAAACTTGACTCTTCTGTAGTTAAATCATGTACTAAGACTAACGGAAAATTAAAAGTTGCGATTTTCTAGAGAGATATGGCTAGGAACTACGCTCATTCTGGCGTAATAATCAAGGACTTTGCTGTCGTACTCTGTGTGCAGCAGGCGCAATGATATTAATCAGCGCCTGAAAGTAGTCCCCTTGGTAACTTTCAATAGCAGGGAACTATTTGAATAGGATCAATCATTGAAATTTCAAGGTTTGAATATGTGCCCATTTTCTCTTTTTAGTGCGATGCTAATGGTCCAATCAGACTCAATGGATCATGCCGAGCCATGCCAAAAGCGGCACCGCCAGACCCGGAGATCGGCCGAATAGACTCCAAACAGCAAAAATCAAAAATAAAATATGAAAAACCAACGGTGCAGATGCATACCTGGCTATCTCGCACTTGTTGACATCCAGACCTCTTTTAGGCATATAGCCCATGCCTCTCTGAGGCTCCTTGCTGGAAAACGTGTTGAGGTAGTGCACATACGGTGCCTCGTCTGTGATCTCAAAGTAACGAATGCTGCTGTCACCCTGGAAAGAAAACAGTACGGTTTTGTGTGTTTTCAGCAGGTAGTGTATCATACATTTAACAAATGTTATGCAGTTGATACAAAATGGCTGTCTATGTCTAATAAGAAAAGCAAGCCCACCTTTCCGCACAGGTAAACTACATTAGTATCAGGGTCATAGAAGGGAAGCAAAACTCCATTGCTGGTGTCCATTTCGTGCACAGATATTGGCTCCTCCATGTTTTTCTTTAAGGGACACACACAAAAATATCATCAACAAAACTGTTTCTTTTCTTATTTTTTTTCATTTTGTCATTTTTAAATACAGAAAAAGTCAAATTGTTTGGCTTACTGGATTCCATAAGGCCAGCTGTCGTTCACTCATACGACTGAAACCAGTGGTAAAGATATTTCCATCAGCCAAAAAGATGGCCCTCATAGGTCGTGCTCCCTCGTGGGCCTTGTCCTTCTCCTGTGATCATCAATGCCAGTGACACCATGAAATAAGGAGAGCAACCTACCAGGCCTCAATATATTTGTAAAATATTTTCACTTACTGCAATGATTTTCCCTTTGCGTGGATCAACAACACGCACTTTCTTGTCTTTGCACGCGGTACATATGAGGCTGCCATTGCGACTCCAGCAGACGCTGAAGATCACGTCGGGATGCATGTCCTCCAGGTTGATCATGGCTTCTCCTGTGCCCACGTTCCAAATGATGATGAGATTATCGCATCCTAATGGGGGAGGGAAGACAAGTCGGTTTTTAACAGTCGCATGTGCATGTAGATTTTGAAAACAAATTCAGGGAAATTTTACTAAAGAGACTTTGAATACAACATTATTATTCCCAATTTAGCATTCAAAAATATTAAGATCATAATCTCTTGTCCGTGGAGTCCTATGAAACAAAAGGTAAAAGATGCAAGAATTTTAAATAAGTAGCCCGTGGCATATATGCATGAAAAAACATTCAAAAGTTTTAATTTATAATATAATATAATATAATATAATATAATATAATATAATATAATATAATATAATATAATATAATATAATATAATATAATATAATATAATTTCAGTTCTAGATGCTTATTGATCAATTCAGAATTGTACCGACATAATACATTGATATCATACTAGCATATTCATTTATCTATTCATATATCACTCCACAGCACCTTTAAAAAATGTATTCAAATATTTTTGTTCCTATTAGGCACCATGATTTACTTGATAAAAATCCTTACAAATAAAAAACTGTATGCATATTATAATAAATATTTTCGATAATGTTTTTTTATTATCATTAATAAAAAAAATGCTTTGAGGTTCTGTGCATAAAAAGTCTTTAGGCATGACTACTGTATATTCAGGACACAGCACTGCCATGTACATCATTGCTTAAACAGCATTTAAAAATCTACATTGACAAAGAACTGCTGAGAAAAAAAGCATAAATATCCATCATTACCTGCACTTAGCAAAACATTGCGGGCTGTCGGGTGCCATGTCACAATCCCCACCCTCTTAGAGTGACCCTCCAACACCACCGCTGGCTCAGAGAGAGGTGAAGTGAGGCCATTCTCAGGGATCTGCCATACCTGTGTTACAAATATGGGAAAATTATAGCAGAAATGATCAATGAGGAGAAATCAGTGATACAGGAAATCTCACTCTTGCTTTGGTTTCTGAACAGGTTTCCTATGAAAGGAGATGTAAAGGATCTGAGCATACCATTACTGTACAATCCTCAGAACCACTGGCAATGACGTGATCATTGTGTGGACACCAGTCGATGTCCAGCACAGGGCCTGTGTGACCGCAAACAGTGGGATAAGCCTTATCAATACGACCCGTCTGCAAACAGGAATCAGAGACATGAGGCTGAAATTATGACAAATTTACGTAAATTAACTCTTAGAAAGCCACACTTCATTCCATAATGGGAATGTATAAAAACAAATTTGTTCTTTAAACACAGTATTGAATAAACTGTTGTGTCATTAATGCAAGCAATTAATCATTTATTAATATTTGAAGAGCTTCAATGCAAAACTCATGCGTCTGACATGTATTTTTTTAAAAGAGCATTATTTCGGACATTTAATGGATTCTGGCAACAAACCAGTATTGCTGAATGGCCTGAGACCGGTATTAGGCAGATTTGAAGCAAATGTATTTGATAAACATATATGTCGAGAGCATTCTGTTAATATCGTGTAATACACTGTAAAAAATCTTAATTCCAATAATGTCCAAAACCAATTGTACAGAATTTTTGTTTAAAAGTTCTGCAGCCAAATACTGTTATTTTACGAATTTTCCCCAGATTATTACGACCAAGTGACCAATAAAAGAAAAAGTGTAGGAGATACACTCACCTAAAGGATTATTAGGAACACCTGTTCAGTTTCTTATTTATGCAATTATCTAATCAACCAATCACATGGCAGTTGCTTCAATGCATTTAGGGGTGTGGTCCTGGTCAGGACAATCTCCTGAACTCTAAACTGAATGTCAGAATGGGAAAGAAAGGTGATTTAAGCAATTTTGAGCGTGGCATGGTTGTTGGTGCCAGACATGCCAGTCTGAGTATTTCACAATCTGCTCAGTTAATGGGATTTTCACGCACAACCATTTCTAGGGTTTACAAAGAATGGTGTGAAAAGGGAAAAACATCCAGTATGCGGCAGTCCTGTGGGCGAAAATGCCTTGTTGATGCTTGAGGTCAGAGGAGAATGGGCCAACTGATTCAAGCTGATAGAAGAGCAACTTTGACTGAAATAACAACTCGATACAACTGAGGTATGCAGCAAAGCATTTGTGAAGCCACAACACGCACAACCTTGAGGCGGATGGGCTACAACAGCAGAAGACCCCACCGGGTACCACTCATCTTCATTACAAATAGGAAAAAGAGGCTACAATTCCATGAGCTCACCAAAATTGGACAGTTGATGACTGGAAAAATGTTGCCTGGTCTGATGAGCCTCAATTTCTTTTGAGACATTCAGATGGTAGAGTCAGAATTTGGCGTAAACAGAATGAGAACATGGATCCATCATGCCTTGTTACCACTTTGCAGGCTGGTGGTGTAATGGTGTGGGGATGTTTTCTTGGCACACTTTAGGTCCCTTAGTGTCAATTGGGCATCGTTTAAATGCCACGGCCTACCTGAGCATTGTTTCTGACCATGTCCATCCCTTTATGACCACCATGTACACATCATCTAATGGCTACTTCCAGCAGGATAATGCACCATGTCACAAAGCTTGAATAATTTCAAATTGGTTTCTTGAACATGACAAATAGTTACTGTGTACTAAAATGGCCCCCACAGTCACCAGAATCTCAACCCAGTAGAGCATCTTTGGGATGTGGTGGAACGGGAGCTTCGTGCCCTGGATGTGCACCCCACAAGTCTCCATCAACTACAAGATGCTATCCTATCAATATGGGCCAACATTTCTAAAGAATGCTTTCAGCACCTTGTTGAATCAATGCCATGTAGAATTAAGGCAGTTCTGAAGGCAAAAGGGAGTCAAACACAGTATTAGTACGTTGTTCCTAATAATCCTTTAGGTGAGTGTATAATTGTCTTCTCATTTTACCCATCCACTGCAAGTCATACACAGACACAAATACTGGACAACTATCACTGCAACACCAAAACACTTCAGTCACCTCCTGCAAGCTGGGAATCAAACCAAAAACCTCTGGGTTACAATCAAGTCTCTACAACCACCACGATGCTTTGACACAGCAAAGCTTTCTAGAACCTTTATTTGTGCATTCATACAATGAACTCAACATTTTGAATTCAAAATGAGCTTGCATATTACTCACGATGTGATAATCTCACAGTATGAGAATGATGGTGTGATGTCACTGTGATCATGATTCATGACATGATCTTACATGTTTACTGGATTTTGCACCTTCTTGTGATGATACAGTTTGGTTGGGTTAGTTGATAATAAATATCATTACCTATATGGGACTGTTTCATAAATCATTATTAAATATTCAGTGTTTTATCATGTTAAATTGTTAGGATGGTCATGTACTTTTATTATAACAAACTACACATTTAATTCGAGATTTTAAATTGTTAATTTACATGAATTTGTATGTAATTCAAGAAAACAGAAAAAATACTGTATAAGTAATATTTTATATAAAAACAGATTTTCTGTATTTTCTCATTAATGACATAATACTTAAAGTCGCAATGAAATTGAAATGAACTATATATATAGGCTATTAATATTGTGATATTATTAACAAATTACTTATCCGTGAGCTTCATTATTAAAAAAAAATTGTGTGTGCTCATAATCTTTAATCAAAAATGCAAATCTCCTTCCCTCCTCAAAACAATCTCTCTTCACTTCCGCTCATATGGTATGGCAGGTGGGCGGGGTCCGGGAGAAGATCGCAGCGATTAGCAATTAGCAACACGACCCAACTTCAAACGATCCAACCAGATCTCGATGGACAAATTCAAATTCAGCCCTGCCTTATTTCATTTCAGAAGCCATTTCATTCGGATATACGTCACCACGGGGAAAATAAGGCAATCGCTACTTCCGTTTCTAGCGACTTTAAAATAATAGTCGAACTGTTAATTGACAGATGGCACCACAGTCAAGACATGGCACCAAGGCACCTATAAATAAAGGTTCTAGAAATCTTTGCCTTGCCAAAGCATTGTGGCCTAGTGGTTAAAGAGACTAGATTGTAACCCAGAGGTTGTTGGTTTGATTCCCACAGCTGACAGGAAGTGACTGAAATGATTCAGAGTTACTGTGATAGTTGCAATGTCCGTGTGTGTTCATGACTCACAGTGGATCGGGTAAAATGTGGAGAGAGTTTTTTCTCTTTCACTTTTTCTTTTATTGTTCACTTTGTGTTTGATCTAAAAAAAATCTGGGGAAAATCTTTAAAATAACAATATTTGGCTGCAGTACTTTTGAAGAAAATATCTGTACAATTATTGTTTTTGTACATTATTGGAATTAAGAAATTTTACTTTCATTTTATGGTTTTTGTTTGGAAACCGTTGCAGCCAGTCATTTGACCATTTTTTACAAAATATTTTTTAACAGTGTGTCTTTAGTAATAGTTTCTATCTAATTTTTGATGCTCGACCTGAAAAACATCGGTCTAATCCTGGTTGTAAAACTTAAACTTGAAACAAACTGTAAACTTATTTCTAAAATCTGATTGGGTGATTGAAATGCTGTCTCAGGGTCAACATAATGTTGCCCCGAGGCCATCAACCACTTGGCAAAATCAGAAGAGCCCATTTTTGACAGAGGTGACGTTTAGCAGCTTTCGCATCTGAGCTCCTCAATTTTTAAAAGCATTTTAAAAGCATCCTCATGATCAACAATATTTTACACACAAGAATTTTTCAGGGAATCAGCAAGAAACTGCTATGCACACTTTTACTAAATCAATTTATAACTAGCACATTATTTAGTTAACTTTGGATATTATCTTGCAGAAATGTTGTAAGATATTATGTTATTAGAGTAACTTCATGCCTGTAGGATTCGAGAGTTATTGCTTACCTTTTGCTGAGGGAGAACAAGAAAAGCTCCACCCCCACTAGCTTCCACGATAATGGCAACAAATTTGGGGTTTACTGCACAGAAGGCACTGTCCCAGGTAACTCGTGAAACCCTAATGTCATCATAGCATTGATCATTCTTCACCGCCTGACCAAACACATGACGGAATTTACTCTGTCGTACCACTCGTCTGATCATTTCTACAGAAGAGAATTGGAGAAGAGTTTATTATGTTTTTTTTTATATAAATAAGAGTTCAAAATTGTATTATTATATATTAATACAAAATTCTTTAATACATTATTATCTTTATCAACTAAAATTTTAATTAAAAACATATGGATATTGAAAATTAAGAATGTAAAAAATCTTATTAGGTCTATCATGGCATAATGGTAGATAAATCAATGCATTTCCAATGCTTTTCTCTTCCTTTCAGCTTTAATATTGATATTGTATCATATTAGTGTAAGATGAGCTGTGAACTGGAGACCATTGGGAAACAGTTTTCCATTTCACTCTGTATGCACTCCCGCATCAGGACAAGGAGAAATATCAAATGCAGTTTTACAGGTCTGGGCCAACAAGGCTAGACAACAGAAACATACACTGGAAAAAAATTCTGGAAAAATTACAGTATTACTGGGTACTGGCAACTAGCTGCCAGTAACTTACTGTAGATTTTACATTTATGTTATTTACTGGCAAAATTTTTTTTCAAAGTTAAATGAACATGAAACATTTTCAGACTTTATCGTCTACAGTAAGTTACTGGCAACCAGCTGCAAAATTACAGCAATTTTTTTACAGTGTATGTTTCATACGGTTCTGCATGTATATCTTAAAAACTGTCAGTTCTGTTTGTATAAATAATGTATCAATGTAAAGCAATTTCATACAGCAGTTAAACATACTCATTTTAATCATACTAATAATATAATACATTTGTTATTATGCATTACTTATTTATTATCAGAATAACTGTTGTGAATATGTATCATGTATAGCCTATACAAGTAAAAAAAAAATTATCTTGTTAATCTTTTAATTATATTATAAATCACAACATTCATACATATAAAAAAATTTATGTAGATTTTTGTAGGATAAACTATCAATAAGTGAGCATGACTTCGTTTCCAACAGTGCTTAAAGGCTAAATCTAATGAGCTCCTACTACAGCATTTTTAATGGACAAAAATGCTGCCTACCCTTATGATGCCTGAATATGCTGTTTAGTTTGACAGGTTAGATTCAAAACCTTATAAATTATTTATAATCTATGTTATTAATACTTCAAATTTATTTTCGTAATTATACATTGATTATTATCATTGATTATTTGAGCTTCCTCTAATACAACATATGCATTATCCGAATGAAAACCATGCGGTCCCTGACTGCTTATTATTACCACTAGTTGTGTTCAAAATAAAAAATAATGAATAAAAAAATAAAAATAAACAGTGTAATAATAAAATAAAACAGTATTTGCGAGAAAGCAATGTGATGATTTGAATAAAGTCAAGGATGTTGTGCTGGAAATAGGTCAGATGTGTGGCTGTGTGTGTTCGCTTTCTAATGGCCGAGCTTCGTTATTGATGATAAGCATCCCGGTGAACAAAAAACAAAAACAAACAAGCAACAAATAAAATTCAGCAAGAATATAAATTAATACATAGCAGGATAAATTACACAATAAAGCAAAACAATAATCGATAAAGAAAATATGCGCTAACAGTGGAAATCAAAAACATGACATAATCGATAGATGGGCTCTGAGAAAACGAGCTAACCGCTAGCCGTACCAATGAATGAAAGATACGCAGAAAAAAACATTATGCGTATAAATCGTTTCACTTACGCAGCTCATTTTCAGCTGAGTAACGTAAATTTGTATACACTTGCAAAATGCGAAGTGATTTTTGATTCATACGCGAGCTATCAACCCGGCACAGGTCATGATGGACTACTTCTAATTCATATCTCACTATTTCTGCACATCTTGCACGTATGCATGCCCATCAACCACAGCATGTCGGAAAATAATGTGAACGAAAAAATCCATCAAATACACATGTACGGACGCAAGTGTTGCTGGTAGGCATTGGGTGCTTGTTTTAAATCAGTGATGCTTGCTAAAATCGAGCTAGCATTCCTGTGGAGGCTATTGCACCACTGACCTGCCATACATTAACCGTGACAAAACGCTTACCTTTATCAGTACCGCGTCCCTCAAAGCGTTAAATTCAAAGCATTAATTTTATTTTTCCACAGATTCTGGTTGTGCTGGTGACTCTCAGTCAATTGCGGCTAGCCACAATAGCTTCCCTCCTCTCCTTTATTCTGAATGAACGGGAGAAAACGCCCTTGTTCTCCTCTCCCCTCCCCTCCTCCTAATGTCCTCCTACATGGACATCACTGCGTGTGTGAATGAGAAGTGGTACAAATTGTACCAGACTGGATGACAGGTCAGTGTGTCTTAAATGTGTAAGGACATTTAAAATTTAAAACAGTACTAACGTGACTATCTGTACATCTCTGTATGATGTACACGTGCAGCTTTTCCCACACATGCATGCAACATCTGTACCCTTTACAGGGATGATAATGTTACACAACTCTTATAATTATGTTAAGAGTAAAAAAAGAATGACGATGTGCTACGTCTAAGTAGTTGGGTTATGTTACAAAGTGCATTGTGCCCTTAAATCAAATCTGAAATCTAATTTAAAAGTCTTATTTTCAGATTTAGTTTACTTTTCAACAAAAAGCTTTTAAGTGAACCAGGATCTGTCACCAGCACTCCAGACAGCTTGAACGGAAAAGAAAGTGTGGATTTCACAGACAGGGTAACGTATAGACTTTTGTAAACCCCTTGGCGAAGGGAGTAATGTAAATAAAATGTTACTTTCTCTTTGTCTGGGATCCTCTTCCCGAAATGCCATCTAGAATTCGTCTTTAATTTTGCCACTGAGATGACTAAGGCCCTGTCCCATTTCTACCCCCTTAAAACTTCCACTTGGTTTTGAGTAAAAGTAAAGTCCCTTTAAAGGAACAGTATGTAAGAAATTTATATCAATTAATCATAAAATGGCCCTGATATGTCACTAGACTTTAATAAATCATGTTCATTCCAAATACTTATATCACTGACAACAGTGGTCCGGCCAGGATATTGTCATTTAAAAAGTGGAGTTACAGCCCTCAACTGATGTTTATGTTGTCATGTTGTGTATTGGCCACCAGTTGTCTGATTGCAGTACCAGTTTTAGCCACAAGTTTTGTGATTGCAGTACCAGTTTTGGCCACAATCATACATACTGTTCCTTTAACGAGGGAAGTGGGGGTTCAAATCTTTCTCTATGAAATGGGACACATCACTATGTGAAAAGTAGCGTAGCGAACGTGCGTCACCTACGTCACGTGCAGCGTGATTATTATTAATATGATTGATCTCTCGATAAGGTTATATGTGTTCATGTAAACGCCGGAACACACATCCTGAATATTGACAAAACTTCCCCGATCAAATTTATATATGATGGACAGACTCTCTCAAAGCAGTCGGGAGACATCGTCGGATAGCTTTGTGAAATATTTTCTAACATTAGTGTTCAAAACTTTACAAACACAAAACTCATGTTCAAACTAACATATTTCCAGAATTTTAATATGCTTATTTGCGAAAATGTAGTTGTTCTTTTCCAGCGGCATCTGCCATCTTGTTCAGAAAGTTTGACCGGCTCGCTGGGCTCGGAAGGTTTCCTGGGTAATTTCATCTCCCACTTCGTTTTAAGCCAAGCTCTGATCCAAGTCTCCAAAACTCTAAATACCAAAAGAATACTGAGAATTAAATCAGCTTGAAAATCCATCTTACCTTTCTTTGGCGAGGATCTTCTTTCCCTATTATCGGGAGATGTTTTTACATCAAAGGCTGTCTTCATCTGTGACACTTTTAGACTTTGGCTTGCCATTGTAACATCTGGCCTGGCTTCCGTAATATTTGTCCTGCTGTGACGCATAACCTTCTCAGGGATTTTGTTGGTGTCTCGGATAAGTTCGGCAACAGGCCTGAATCTGGAGAGTTCATCTTCATCAGAACTGGAAGAATCGCTGCTTGGAATTCTGCGGGTAAGATGAGTATATCCGGTTGGCATTGTGGTGGATTTAGATTTTTCTTTATCCACAATATCCAGCATGTGGCGGTTAGAGTCATAGTCACCATATTTCAAAGGATATTCCATGTTTGCCAAATCAAAGTCTTCGGATGCGAGGGTCTTTTCCATTTTTGTCGGATTACGAGGCTTCTTTGGCACAGGTGGTGGTGGGCCCTTTAATTTAGCTTTTCTTTGCAATAGTGGTCTCAGCTGAGACATACTCAATTCTTTCAGTTCATCATCACAGAGCTCGTCAACAGTTCCTGTTGGGTTATCGCAACCAGTTGCAACCAATTCATCGTATATACAACAATGTTGTGGAATATCCTCCTCAGTTCCAAGCCCTATGGACAAGCAATAAGGCAGCATATCCAGGCATGACGAGGGATATGTTTTCAAATCTTCAATGGATTCCTGTGCTGCCAGCCTTCTTCCCATTTTGATGTTTTTGAGCAGCAGGTCAGAATATTCGTTTGGCTCATCCACTGAATTCGAAGCAGATTCCTTTAGTCTCTTTTTAAAGGGATTCTTTGGTTTCTTTGGAACAGGTGGTGGGGGTCCTTTGATTTTAGCCTTTTTTTCCATCTGAGGGTCTGGGATGTTGGGAATTATACTCTGTATTTCATCGTGAGGAACATACAAATGCGAGACGTCGGATGACATCTTCTTCTCCCGATTAGGATATGTATGAATTTGAAGTGGGGGTGTGATCACAGCTGTGAAATACAAAGGCTCTTTCTCGTGTGTCAAAGAAGCTCTTGCGGTGTTGCCATCAACATCTGAGGGTGAAAAAGAAATTAAGCTCTTTATGTCAACTGGATTCAAACAGTTACCTTTAGAATACATTGAGTCTTTGGCTTCTCTTTTAAATGCATTCTCTGTATTTGTGTCATCCAGCTTGTAGATCTTTGGATCGCAGACTCTTTTACCCAGACACCCTTCTTGACCATAGCAGATGACCTCATTCCCTGTTATCTGTTTGTCTGGAACAGCTTTTTGAGTTTGACCGTTTTCACCTGATAACCCAAGTAAAGGTGAAGTATTACTTATTCCATTCAAATGACTATCACAAGCTGTGGATGGTGACCGAACAGCTGTCTGATAAACGGATTCACCGTCTCTTTTCACAGACTGTGAGTGTGCTCCAAACACGCCCTTTCTGGCTAAGTGAGGTGCATTGCCGACCGGGGCTTTTTTAGCACTGGTTCCAACTAAACTCTCAGATGACATGGCTGTTGAGTGCTTTTCCATTACAGTAAATGCCCCTTTGTCATCATCATTTGGCTTCTTGGCGTGAAAGTAAACCTCGGGAGGGTCAGACAAAGTATCGCTTTGGTTAAAATCTGGGTGGAATGTGCTTAATGCCTCTTGTTCAAAGTCCTCCTCAATCCTCAATGAGACCGGACCTACGTGTGCATTCGTGGGTTCTGCGACAATCTCATTGTTAAATGAGTCGAACCTCATTGTATGTGGGGTGCATCTAGATTTTAAAACTTGACTCTCTTGGACCAACTGCGATTCACCACTAGGAATATTTAAGTTTTTATTCTTACCTTCACTAATCATTCCTTCTCCTCTTAGCAACGGCAGTGACGCATGGAAAGTCGGATTTCTTTGGTCTTTTCGAAAGTTTTCTTTGAATGTCGCTGCAAAGTTACTATATGCATGTGTGCCACCGTTAGGTTCTTTTAAAACACATGTCGAAGTATCACTCACACCGGGAGATCCTGAACTGATATTTTTGTCCCGCTGGAAACCTAAATCCGGCACACTGAAGCTCCCACACCCTGACCGACACATTACACTGTCAGTGTTTGAATATGAGCTTACTTTATGAGCATTCAGGTCTTGATCAGCTTCATACACATTTGATGTTTGGGAATCTTTCAAATGCTCATATTTGTCCTCCGAAACTCCTATTACCTGGAATGTCTCTCTTTCAAGTAATTCAGAATTCTTTAATTCTCCCTGATCCACTGAGCGTTTTCCTAAAGATGTCTTTATTTCCGCATCATCTTTAATTTTATCATTCGCTCTTGCCTCATTGTTTAAGTTCCCTTTGCGTCTTTCATATGTTGTCCATGTCTTATTCTTCTCAGTGCACTTCTTAACATCATCTATCGAATCTCCTTGATAGGAACCTTCTAACATCTCTGGAGAACCCTTGGGATGAGTTTTGTTAGTCATTCCTGTTGTTTTGTCAGCTTGTTGCTGGTCCACAGCCCCAGATAGTCTCAGTCGGTCAGTAGCAGTTGTGTTGTTTGTAAGCGCTTTGAATTCTGAGGCACGTGGACCTCCCGCCCGGCTCAGCTGAGGATTTGGTGTCCCAGCATTCTGCGAAACATCCGTGTCATAACTCCTGTTGATCTTTTTTTCTCTGTGGTTGTCATTAGGTCTTGTGGGTTCCTGACCTAGAGAGTTCTCCGGAGGGGAGGTGTCTGACCGACTAAATATTTGATGTTTTTCTTTACTGCATTCAGGTTCTGTGGTTCTGGAAAGTTCCTTCTCCCGGTCTAAGATCTCATAGTCATTTATCGCACCGGTCAAGACTTCCTCTTCTTCTAGCACCTTGTCCTGTTTCTGACCCATTCCTTTTGTGATGAACACATATTACCAATCATGAGTATATAAACAGACCATGTAGCTTTATCTGAAACAACCCCCCTCCCAACTTAATCTCTCTCTCTCTCTCTCTCTCTCAATCTCACACTGCTTTTTTTGGAATGTCGCAATGCCTAAAATTAAATGACTCTTGATGAGTCACAGAACCAAAATGGGTGCTTGACAACTGGCAGGGCAGATCAGTTACCAGGTGCCAAGGTCACATTTGACATTAAAGGGGAAAACCCAAAGACTCCAAACATATCCCTTGGCTCTTGCAATAAACACTCAAGATGTTTTGCCCTCTATGTCGGATCGGGAACATCGGATCATCTTTAAATTATGAAACAATAACTGAAAATACAAAAAATCCTCTATGAAATTTAAGATTTGAATTTTCATGAATTTGTTTTGTGCTTTTATCCATTATTACTAATGATTACGTAATAGTTTATTTACCTAACCCAAACATTGAACTGTGTGACCTCTGGAAGAGTCATGAGTTTATCAGTGACCTTTTAAATCTTCCATTGGCCATTCTGAGTGGTTTAAGAGTATGAAGCAATGCATGATGCCCAGCTGACTGTAGGGTCTCATGGGAAGATGTGCTCAATATAAGCCTAATATAGCCTAACAAGATAAGTTATAAATAGGCCCTGGAGGATTTATTGCTGTCATCAGAAGTAGCGAGCACAATATTTTTCTTAACTTCACAAAACAGCGAAAACTGTAATTGCTTAAGAGTTCAATTGTACATTTCATTAAATGTCAGGACAATGTCAAGTCATATAAATTAAGCTGACTAGACATTAGCATTCGTCTTGGTAAATGGCAATTTGTATACATTGTTTATGAATATGGCCACACATCATTAAACATCACTTACGGGATTTGACTCACGGTTGTGCCGTACAGCATGATAAGATATTTTAGGGGTCAGCGCACAATGCTGATTATTTACTCTGTCGAATCATTAGTCTGAGAATGTCAGCTGTATAGACGCTCACTACTGAATGAACTGGAAGGTTATATTATGGTTATCATTGCACAAGCACCATGTAGTAAATCTAATAGGTTATTTTGAGGTTGATGGCCTCAGCCAGCAGCTGAGAAAGGCCATCCATAAAGTCTCTCAGTGTTTATCTCCATGACTGCCTTCTCTCAACATTTTGCATTAATGTCCTAAATTGGAACCTATGACAACAGTCACGATATAGATTTAAATAGAAATGAGCGAACTGTTCCAGTTGTCAGCACTACAATAAGTTAAAAAAATAAAAACCTTTTCAACGTTTTTCTAGTTAAACCTCTGACAACAGTCTCAATATTTAAATAGAAATGAGTGAACTGTTCCAGTTGTCAGCACAATAATTTAAAAAATAAAATATTTTTTACTATTTTTCTAGTTTTTCCAGTTAGATAATCAACAAATATATTTTCTAATTAAACTAAGGCCTAGTCCTGGCTTAAGATAATCCCTGTCTAGGAAACCACCCCTACATATTTTTAGAAGTTCATTCTTAAAGAAAATATTGTTAATGGGGAAGGAACTTGTTTACCCTTTAAATAAGTTTGAATTAATATTTTCAGCCCATTGCCGAATAATTTATGTGATTTGTTTATTTAGACAGAAACATTTGGACATTTTTTTTCTAAAAGCACATGGGCCTGGTTTTACAGACAAGACTTAGCTGAAGGCAGGACTAGGCCTTAAATTGAGGTGTTTAAGCATCTTCATAAACATGCCTTAAATAAGTTACTGGTGTATATCAGACAAATAAATGGCTCTGGCATATTTTAAGATCTGTCAGTGCAAGTTATTTTCAGCTGAGACACCTCAAACATGTGTTTTAATCTAGGATTAGCCGTCATAAGACATCATCCCCCGGTTTACAGATGAGGCTTAAGGCTATTCCTATTGCTACTGAAGTAAATGAATCTTGTTTTAATATTTTACTGTATTTAAAGAAAATAATAAATTAAATGCACTTTTTTTAAAGATTCCATGAATGTGGAAATTGTTTGTAAACAATTTTCAGTTTAAATTCCTCCTAGACAATTTGTATTAACTTAGCTGATGCATTTTATCTTAAACATTTACATTGCAAATATCATCAGACATATCTGTAAACATAAAATAAACTACGTATATATATATGTTATAATATAATAACACTTTTATCTTATTAACTGACTTTTTACATTTACATAACATTAAATATCATTTACTTAACTTTATGTAAAAGATACTATTCAAGGAAGTGCATTAGAACACATTAACTTTCAGTATAGTACTTATACATAATTGAATCTCATTTAATCTTATCATTTGAGCGCTTAACTCAGTGCTATAAATAAATGGAATAGTCATTCATTTCTGATCCAGACAATAAACAATTTATTTCTATACTTAACTGTACAGTACATTACAAAAACAAATTGCAGCATAACTTATAATGGTTCAAATTAAATGCAATACATAGATGCAATATATTCAGGGTACTTTTACAAGCTGTTTAGGGATGACTAATGACAATCTTCCAGTTGATGTTATTGTCAGCTTATATGTGTTTAAACATGTAAAAAAAAAAGACAATAAATGAATGACTTTGGTCTCCTCTATGAAAATATAAAATGTATTATCAATATGAAAAGACTAAGTCATATGTTTAAAATAATCTTTGCTCTTTAAGGACAAGACCATAATCAGGTGAAGAAAAACTGATAAACAATGAACAGTTTTACAAAAAAGTCATTAGACAACTGATTGCAAATGGCAACAGTTAAGGCACTTGCATGTATGAAAAAAATAAAATCTAGGTAAATAAGCAGCATTAGCTGGGAGGAGGTATGACTAGCCATGAGCAAAAAGCGAAACTGCGACGTCTTTGGGAGGCCATATTTTTGGCTATCATATTTTTGATCCTTAAACTATGGAAAAATAAAAGACTTGGGCCAAAGATATGTTGCACAAAATTTGCAATAGCAATTTGAAATGGGTTCTACCACTTTTAAATAAAAGTCATATAATAACAGTACACAATAAAAAAGTGGTGCAAACAAAAACAGCTTTCCCTCCGATTTCGCTCAAGGTGCTCCTTTTTCACTTGTCATTTGCTTCGAAATGAAAATTAAAAGTTACCTCTTCACACTGTTCAGAAAATAAAATCGATTCTCATGTATACTTATTGCACATGCCACTTTGCATATTATAATTCTTTCAAAAATAGACTAGTTAAACAACATAAAGTCCAATAATACATACATACATACATAATTAAAAAATATGAAAAATAACAATAAGTTAACCAATCAATAAATACTCAGAGCACTAATCAAACTTGTTCGTTTCAGCACATAAATACTACACCTTATGGTATGGTATTAATTTCATAAGCTCAAGTAAGTCCCTATGCCCACGATATTATAATGTATTATAATAATTCACTGCCTGGGCCTGTAAACACTGACTATACATGTCAATATGAAATGCCACAATGCTTATTTTTATAGCAACTTTGCAAACACTTAAAAAACCTTTTTATTTTAATGGATCCTCTGGTCAACTAGATGACTGTATTGTAGTAATGTGTTGCTGCTAAAGCCTTTTTGCACATCACAGACTACAATTTGTACAATAAACAGCTTAAGCTAAGTTACATTACAAGTGCTATGCTCTAATAGCACATTTTAAATCAAGTTGTTTTAATGAACACCAGATGAGAAGTAAAACAGAGAGTTCTAAGACAAATCCAAACACATTCATTTTGCATTTTTTTTCTCTGGAAGAACCTAATAAATACAGTTTGTGGCTTTGTCGATGCTTTCATCTTTGCAAAATGGCATTTGCTGAATTTTAAGACAAGATATAATGATTTTTGGGTAGAGGAATAGCCATGGCTTTTAGACTTAAATGACATTTTCAAATGAATGAAAATGTAGGAGACTTTAAACGTATTTTGAAGTATATTTTGGTTGAGTCCACTAGAAAGTTGCCATTAAAACAAAAATGCCTGTTTCATTTTAAAAGCAGACCTTGTATTGACTTTCAATGCTAAAGGGATAGGTCACACAAAAAATTTAAATTCTTCTCACCCTTACATTGTTCCAAACCTGTATAAAATATTTTGTTCTTCTAAACACAAATAAATATATCTTTAAAAATGTTAATTACCAAACAAATCTGGGACACCATTAACCTCCATAGTATTACATTTTTCATTCTATGGAAGTCAATGGTGCCCCAGATCTGCTTTGGAACGAACATTCTTACAAAATATCTTCCTTTGTGTTCAGCAGAACAGAAAAAATGATAAAGGTTTGAAACAAGGGTGAGTAATT
The DNA here is from genome assembly GCF_027580225.2 of Misgurnus anguillicaudatus. Taxonomy (NCBI): domain Eukaryota; kingdom Metazoa; phylum Chordata; class Actinopteri; order Cypriniformes; family Cobitidae; genus Misgurnus; species Misgurnus anguillicaudatus. Next base: position 32,372,515 of record NC_073358.2, on the reverse strand, counting down.
TTTTCACTATCCTCGTTTTAATCACTAGTTATATTTCACTATTATAACTTTAGTTATGGCTCAAACAAAATCACAAATCCTATTCTACCATCGTATTCTGCCTAACAGAGTTTGGAAATTTCTGATCCTTAGGAAATAACAAAAATTATTTAATCAAGATCACTTCTGAAAAAAAACTGAATAAGTGGTCAGATAAGGATTTTTAAAACATTTTCTGCCTTAATACCTGGCTAATGTTTTATGAATCCAAATTAACTGTGCAAACATGTCTCTTTTCCCATATGGCAGTGTTTCTCAACCAGGGGGCCGGGATTTCCAATCAAGATATTTCTTATTGTTTGGTTATTTTAGTAACAAATTTAATATTTTTAATTTGGTAGAAACTTATAGAGTGGGGGCCCTTTAAATAATGTTGTGGACAATAGGGCCTTGAAGTGAAAAAGGATGAGAACCACTGTCTTATGGGCACTTTATGGTATGTAACCCTTATTTGAATCAGCTAAATTTGTGTGTCTTTTTCTATCACATTTTCCTAATTGCATAACTGGACCTCTGCAAAAGTACAATAAAAGTGAAAAAAACTGTCAAGTTATTCATGTGGTTGTTAATCAGTATGGATTACACATCGCTTAGATGTAAATTATGAAGATCAAACATATATCTGAACAATCAGCTTTACGCAAACTGTGTAGAGGTTTTAAGAAAATAAAGTTTTGTTACGTCTGGACTACATCACCAACTGAAGGGTAATTTGCGTATTAAAACCTTCCCTCGCTTAAGCAAGACAAAGCACAGCATTATTAACAAAGCCGTTAATAAAGTTCCAAGCCTGATCATGCTTCTTTAATATACATCTTAGTCAAAGCACAGACAGACACATGAGAAATGCAGTGCAGTTATGTAAAGGGCATCTGGAAGAAGGTCCAACCCTGGCCTGATTGTTCTCATGAGTTGTCTTGCAGCATTTGCCTCCACTGTAGCTCTCGATGGCTTTAAGGCTTTGCCCATGTGTCACGGAGCGACAGCATTCACTTAGAAAGCAGTTCTGACATCTTTGAGAAGTCAGCTTTTTAGGCTCTGAAGTACAGTTGGAGTCGAGGAGAGCTTGGGAGAGCAAGAAGATTCAGCAGGGTCTGGCTCGTTGTCAATAGAGACTGTGGCTGATAGTGTAAGGTCCTCTGTGGAGATGGCCAAGTCCCCAAGCTTAGCCAGTGAATTGGACCTTTTGAGTTGGGAGCGCACGGTTAGACCGGCGAGCCGCACGCGGGTCTCGATCTCTTGGGTTCGCTGACGCACCAAGCCAGGTTGCACTCTCCCTATGCTCTGCAGACTGTCGCTGCTGGAGCTGCGCGTCAGAGAGGAGCCAGGTGTAAAATTAAGCTGTTGTTCACTGGATCCAGAAAACACGTAGGGGACAGTCCCCTCTTCCACTTCCATGTCCTCTGTAGCAGTGTCCTCTGTATTACTTAAGTCCATCAGTTCTGATTGAGGATCAGGAAATTGCTCCAGTCGATGGTGCACCAGTGTGGATGTCTGTGGAGGGATCGATGTCTCCAAGTAGTCCCCTTGGCTGAGCTCCACCATAGGCCTCTCGCCATCCAGACTGAGGCTCAGAAGAGTAAGATCTGCAGTCGGGCTTTTGGAGCTCTTGGTCCCGGTCTTTTCCCCCTCCATTTTGTGCCTTTGAATTATGTCCTCAGTCTCCAAGGAATAATGCAAATCCTGAGGAAGGTCTTCGCTGCTCATAGGCAAAGGCAGTCGCTTGCGGTAAGTTTCTAAGCTTACCACTGCAGAAGCGCTGGATCGACTGAAGCAACGAGTGCACTGGCAGTGCCTGCTGCACACATGATGCCGAAGGGCAGGCACCTTATTGATGGAGGTGGTCGCGAATTTCTTTCCTCCAGGGGAGAAACTGGGCAGGCCAGCGTGACGTGGCAGGTTAAGGCGATGGGTGCGACGTTCACAGCGGCGGCCGCTGGGCAGGCGCAGGCAGTCTCGGCACGACTGATATGAGGGCTTCACTTTGAAGGGGTTTCCAATGCTAGCATTGTCCTAAACCGATGAATACACACAGGCAGGGAGAATGCATGGTTAGGTTCTTTTTAAAGGTGTAAGAGTACGGGATGCTTTAGAGAAAGAAAAGCGTTTAGGATGGTTTCACAGAAAAGAGCTCTTTGAGCTATAAGCTTGCATACAAGCCAGGAGAGCTGCCACTACAGCTAAGACGTCATACTCACGTCAAAGCCAGAAGGGCAGCTGCGCTTCCCAGCCAGCCTGTTGCTGTTGTTGGCGTTCTCGTTGTTAAAGCGGTTCAAGTTAGCCAGGCCGCCGTCGTCGTCCTTCGGCGTCTCCTCACCACGAGCTAAGGCTGCCATCTCTGCTTCCTCCTTTTGTGCTTCCTCCTCATCTTCCTCTTCCACCGTGCTAAACTCCAGCCGCAAACGCATGTCCTCCAGAGGCTCCAGGCGGCTACAGGTCTGGGCCGCCGTGCCCTCCCCGGGAAGGGCCAAGTGAGCCATGGGGAAACCTTCATCATCCAACAGTGCGTCCCTCTCGACGTCCTCAATCTCAATAAAGACTCGCTCCATGCCTAAAAGAGGAGGACCTCGGACTGGCGTGGAGGGTTCGCTGTCTAGAGCGGTGTCTGAAAGTCGGCGGAAGTAGTAGTTGTAATTGAGGTGGTCTGTCGGGTCGTCTCCACAGCAGGGGGAAGCACTTGCTCCCCCGTGACACCAAGCAGTGTCCGTCTGATCAGGGCGCAGAGACGAAAATTGAGGAATCTGGTCACCGCTGGCAGCTGAAGCCTGGAGGCCCTCCAATGAATACTCATCATCGTCCGGTTGCCAGAGTTTGTTGTGTCGCTGATTACTGCAATGACAGGAAACAAAAGTGGCAGATATTTCACACGATCAAAGAAAACTCATCAACCTGTGCTTGTTAACCAGGTCTACTAGCTAGATTAGCAAGCTTTAATGTAGGTATCAAAAAGTAAGTTTTATCTGCTAAATAAATAAATATCATCTAATGATGATGTCTCAAATGAAATGTGCCTGTTTATTTTGGCTTTTCCCACCTCGCATCTAAAATCCCCTCGTATTCAGCCAGTTGTTTCATAAAAGCTGGATTGGGTTGTGCTATACTCCTCTTTTGTTTGACAAAATTGTACGCCTTCTCAAGCGACCACCCGTACTCCTTCATGGCATAAGCAATAACAGTGGATGCTGAGCGACTCACTCCCATCTTGCAGTGTACAAGGCATTTAGAGTTGTTTTTCCTACACAAAAGACATACAGGACAACCAAGTTATAAGTGTCTTTGTAAAAACATCATAGGTCCAATACAGCTATATTGTTTGATTAATAAGGGTAGCAAAAAATAAGAAAGGCGAATTATCTTTCTAAACATGAATAATAAACTCACTTGGCTTTAACTATAAAGTTGTAGGTTTCGTTCCAGTGTGCCAGCAGATCTGTGGTCTCATCGTCATAAACACGAACGTTACAATAACAAAAGGTACCCGGGAAAAAGTTGTCAATCTCTCTTGTGACATTAAGGATATAGCCGACCCTGCATTCAAATAAACTGATGTTATTTTAACATCACTGCGGTGCTGATTGATGTTAAATGCAAATATAATCGCATGTCAAATGTACATTTAGTAGCTATACATCTTAACACTGACCCGGAGTCCTGGAGTTCCTCCAAGTTGGATGCGTTCCATTCTGAACCCTGACATGAATGAGATGTACAACAACCATAGCTTTATTAGCTCTACAGCCTTAAAGCTCCTGTCAATAGCAATGTTTTTTGTTGTAAAGAGACATTTGTAGATTGATCCAGAAAGGATTGCCATCATGCATCAGTAAATCCTGTTTATCCCCAACATTTATTATTAAAGAGATCCCTCTATATTTCTCTAACACTTTCTTGCAGTATTTGCTCGGTTTTTAAGCAAACATATTAAACAAAGGTTTAACTAAAAAAACTGATTTCAATAAGAATAGCAAACAACATGCCAAGTGATGGCAGAGAAAGCTTGGAGGAGGAAGCTTTACCAGGTACAGATGGTCAAATATGAGTGTAGCCTTGTCCATCTGGCCCAGGATAAGAAGCATCTCATTGTCAATAAACTCTTTATACTCCCTGAGGTTGCAGCTCATATGTTGTTCCAGCTCATTTCGGATCTACAGAAATTAAAGGACGAAGATCTGATTCAGTTTAATGCTCATTCCATAGCTGACGCCATTGCCACCCAATGATGCAGTCATGTAAACAAGTGCATAAAAACCTGATTATATGAAGAGCTCAGTGCATCATGTTTTCTTGTGCATTTTTGATCATGTTCCTTGTAATGGCAACTAAAAGGTTACTAGTCAGTAGAGCCCTGCACGGGCCAAAAACTCCAGCCCTAACCCGGCCCGTAGTGTTCAAGGCCTACCTGACCCCAGCCCGACAATGCCTGCAATTTTTTTCAGCCCGAACCCGACCTGACCCGAGACCAATATCAATCACTTTTAAGCTCTCTCTGACACGCGCGCTCTTTGAGGCGCGCTCTGGGACTTGCGCTCTAATTTGCGCGTTGTCTCTGCTGCACACGAAAACACACACCCACAAAATGAGTATAGACGCTAAAATAAGCCCTACCTGAGCCCGTTCTTTAAAAAAAAACGGCCCGAGCCCGGCCCAAGTGGGCTTAGCCTGTCGGGCTCTACTAGTCAGTGATTAAAATATGAAATATTTACACAAATGTCACTTTAGTCATTTCAATTAAATTTCTCGCAGCAAAAAAGTGCATGCAAGTTTTTGACAAAAATCTCCACTTCTAAAAAGTCTCCAGTAAATCTTCACCATCTTTTCTGAATAATGGCAAAAGGTTCAAAAATCTGGTCAGTATCTTTTTATCTTTGGTCAATTTCCTTTAACCAGGTCAAAACTCTTGCAGCTGCATAATGGAAATCTAACATACGTGTGCCGTCATTCATCTGTGCATTTAGAGGACTATGCTGAAAAACTGCTGTGGCGTTTAACGAATTATGCCAACAAAGCGGTATTTCTGAATGGCATGAGGATGGGATTAAGCAGATTTGTTGAATGTAAAATACGTGCTGAGAGCATTCGGTCAATATCATTATCTTTTTATTTTAGACGGAGGTGGCGTTTAGTGGGTTTTGCATCTGAGCTCTTTATATATTACATCATGTATACCTCTTTGGAAGTAATATTTTCCAGGTCCTGAAACATCATTATGTTTCGGAGTTTGGCTTTGATCATACACTCTGTTCTCTCTCCCTCATTTGGCCTATGAACCAAAAATATGTTAACATACTGTAAAAAAAGGTTCAAATCTGTTGCATAAGAAAATATGGAATTGGATGGTCATGTAATCTTTTTGATTAATTTACTGTCAATCACTAATATATATCTTACTGATCGGAAAACATAACTGGCGAGTCGGGCCGTGTGGTCTCAAGATCGGTCATAGCGTTCCACTCATTGATGCAGCTCTGCTCCGAGGAGATGCAGCTTTCGTAATAGCCTACCCAAGTAAGAGCCATTCCCCCTGGGAAATAGTTATTTCTGCGGGACACCTCACATGCTTTGTGCAAAACCTGAAGGGCAGACCTGCCATACAAGCAGAGGTATTTGATTCCAAATATACAGCATCAATAAACATATTACTCACTTTACTCAAAAGACAATATTTTCTTTCCTCTATATATATATATATATATATATATATATATATATATATATATATATATATATATATATATATATATATATAAAAAATATATATATATATATATATATATATATATATATATATATATATATATATATATATATATATATATATATATATATATATATATATATATATATATTTATACATATAATTGCAACATGAAACATATGTAAAAACTAAATTGACGTACCACATGGCCTGAACTGACACAGGTTTAAACACATGCAGTCTTCCTGCAGTGCTCATACTGAAACCGCTGAGAGAAAAGAGAGAACAGTTAAGGCATGTCAATTATAAGATAACTGGATATTATACAGAATGCATAACCAGGACAATGCTGCTTTCCTGGGGTGGTCAATGGAAATTTTACACCACAAGCAGGTGGAAAATTCTCCCGGCACAGTGTGACTTTTAAATCTGTCAACAGCCAGGTCACATGCACAATGACCATACAGTAAACATGTTATTTCATACTAAACCTGTAGAGGTCATTTTCTGTACAGATAACATTAAGGACACATTACAAACATAAACAAGAAGACAGATGACAAATTCACTGGCTAGGAAGGTAAGATGGAAATTTTAAGATGGCACTTTTACTATTTCCCTTCAACCTTTCAAAGTGAGAATGTCAACTATACAGTATATTAGGCATGTGTGTTTGTATTAGGCTAGCCACACACAAAGATTTTAAGACCGATTTGCACCCTCAGTGATCGAAAGGGGCCGTGACCCGATTCGTGTTTACCACAGTGTGTGGTGGCATTGCGTTTATTTTGCTGCTCCTGAAACTCTTGACTGAGCCTCTGACATGACAGCTGCAATAGCCAATGAGAACGTGCTAGCTTCGACCTGATGTTGCTTGCTTTTATAGCTGAAACAAGACACCCACAAACATGACATGAAAGAGGAGTATTGAGAAAGAATATCGACCTGTAACACTATGGCAAGTGCTTTTATAATGTGTTATGCAAGAACTACCAGAACATTTGTTTTTTTGCAAGTCACGTTTGATCTCACGTTTAAAAGCGTTACTACAGTTATCACGTGTGTGGTCTTGCATGTGTCTGGTCGAATCATCCAGTGTGTGCGTTCTTGGGATCGTCCCTATGAGAACTGTCCCTATGTCTATGTGGTCTCCCATAGATTTAAAATCGTTTGTAAAAATTGTTCAGTGTATCTTAATTTGTATACAGTATTACAAAAGCAGGCGATTGGCAGTATTAATCCTGAGGATTCAGGTACAATATTTTGTACTGTGTGAAAACACTTTCAATACTCAAAACATCCTTAACAAAAATGAAAACCTTCAATTAAAACAAAGATGCAAAAACAGCTCATTTATACTTCCACAACTGATGCAAACTTTGCATTTATACTTAAAATTAATTTTTATAATAAATGTGATCCTGTCTGTGAAATTCAGGCTAAAGTCTAATTATGAGATTTGAAGCATTAAAGTGTAATTTCACTCATTATAATATTTTTTATGTAATTTTTAAAGGACAAGTTCGGTATTTTACACTTAAAGCCCTGTTTTCAGATTGTTTATGATGAAATTTTGACATATGATGCTGACCCGAGAATTTTTGGGTGTTTTTTGTATCACCTCCCACCTCTACAATGGGTGTATAGGTGCACTGGAACAATCCTTCCTAAAATGTTTACAAAGACATGAAACTCACCATGTGGTCAGGGGTGTTCACTGATATGCTCACACAAAAATTGCTTCAAAATACGCATTCCAACAGGTTTTATCGTTTTGTCCAACTCCATTGACTTGTATTAGATGTGCTGTGAGGTACGGTATTACTTCGCGCAGGGAACATTGTTTGTATTCTTGCAATTGGCAAAGGTGGATTATCGCCACCAACTGGTGTGGAGCGTCTATTATTCAAGCTCTCAACGGAAGAATATACGGGTGTGAGGCGTTTGGAAAAATAGGTCCACAAGTTTACAACGAATGCTAAAACAGCTGTTGGAAAGCATCTTTTGCAGCGATTTTTGTGTGAGCATATCAGTGAACACCCCTGACCACTCTGTGGGTTTCACGTCTTTGTAAACGAAAGTTTAATGCCCTTTAGGAAGGATTGTTCCTGTGCACCTATAAAGCCATTGTAGAGGTGGGAGGTGAAACAACAAACACCCGAAAATTCTCGGGCCAGCCGCATATGTCGAAATTTCAGTCAAAATCGTTCTATTTTATCATAAACAATCTGAAAACAGGGCTTTGAGTGTAAAATACCGAACTTGTCCTTTAACATTGATTTCAATAAATTTGGCCTGTTTAGTCAAAGTTAGAGAAAAATTACTATTACAAAACTACATTAGGAATAAGTGCCTTTGTTAATTTGTAAAGATGACCTTAACAGCTTTAGCAGTACATTTCAGCATTGATTGTTTTGTGTTGCAATGCAGACTTTGCAAAAAGACTTTATATCAGACTTGACGGCAAACCTGCAGCTTGGGTGTAATAGTGACGACATGCATTCCAAATCTCAATCCATATGCAAAGAGGGTATTTACATACGAGTCTTAGACACAGGTGCAAAAAACATTTCAATTCAGTGTCATACTGAAGGAGAAACCCCAGGGATATCTAAAAACATTTGTTGCTAACATATTTTATAAATTCTACTAAAATATTTCTCTTGGTCACACTGAGGACACTCAAGAAACTTCTGCCTAATGCAGGGTTCACACCAGACGCGGTAGAGGCGGCAAGCGCGAGTGATTTATATGTTAAGTCAATGCAAAGGGCGTCCTGTGGCGGGAATTGAGCGTTGCCGCTGGAAAGTTGAAAAATCGGAACTTCGGCAGATTTCCGCACCACGTTAACCAATCAGGACCTTACTGTAGTAGTGACGTGATTACAGAAAGCGAGCGCAGTCGCAGAAGCCCCTCCCATGATGCGAATTTCCACGTGAATGTCTTAAATGACTAGAATTTCACGCGCGAATGAAGCGAGTAAACTGAAATGTTCAAGCGTCTAACTACGCGCGAATAGCGTGTTTTCCCGCCTTGCAGGCGGCTGGTGTAAATGCACCATTACAGAAAGTAAACCAGTATATTTACCCATCTCCGTCCAAGTGGATCTTTGTATCACTCCAGATCGGAAGAGTCATCCCAATAGAGCAACTTTTACTACAACAAACATACGTGTCAATCAGTAAGGGGGTCATGAAGAATACAGCATACTGAAAAGAACGCGCAAACACAGTTTTACCATTCCACCGTGTTTCTACCTGTCCTTATCTGTGAAATCCATCCCGAGCAATATGTTCTCTTCTGTGTCCTGACGCCCATTTGTATAGACAACCACCATGTACCGCACATGGTCTGTCCAGCTACTTTCTAACCGAACAACCTGTTGATGTAGACGGTCCATTAATAGATGTGCAATAAAAGCAATAGTCTTACTTATACTGAACTGCTCTGTCAGCCAAATTTACCAAACCATGTCACCTACCAATTTAATTCTGTCCTCAGAACGAAGGGTGTTTATCATTACTTGTAGGTGTTGTGGTAGATCACCTTTAACACACAAAATATCAGATATTATGTCTTATGAACAAAGGCATCAAAATATGAAATTCATCACACATAAGTGCCAGGGTGCCCTACCAGCATTTTTGTGATGGGTTGGTGTTATGGGCCCTTGTGTACTGCTGCCCTGCTGTAAAAACAGAGCCGCCCCTTTAACCATGAAGAAGCTTTCACTCAAGCTGAAAGAAGTCATAAACAGAGTTACGAACATGCAAAATTAAAATTATTATATATGAGGGGATTAATTGATTAAATAAACCAACAAAAAAAAAATATCACTGACCTGTTCGCCCTTCGATCATCCTCACTCCCCAAATCCTGACAAATAAAACATATCATGAATTACAAAGGTCCTTAGTTTAACAGCCTTGAATTATATGAAATTTATATCTGCGCAAGTTTTGTATGTCTCACACTGGTGTATAATCACACAATTCCAATAATGCCAGATCAGATCCTGTGTTCAAAACTTTAAGTTGTATGCATAAGGTTTTTCCTCACGAGTTAAACAAAAACACCTAGGGTGGATTTAGGATGCACTAAAAATGTAATAAGATGGGCATTTTTGTGAGATAATACAATGGTAGTCTAGCTTTTTAGTGGACTGTCTCCATAACAAGCATGAACAACAAATCTGGTGGGGGGGGAGATATGACAATATTCTGGGGCCCATGATTGGTCACCAGGCAGAGTATCTACTCTATGACATCATTGCAGTGTAATGGGAGTGTTGTCAATGCTCAATTGGTCAAAAGTATCAAATTTTGAACCATACAGAGAAACTGCTGGAAAACGTATTTGTGATATGATGCGATATTTTACGACCTACTACTTCGTGCATTACAGAGCATGCCGTTTTTACAGTTCATGTTTTTTTTTATCTACAACAGCTGATGAATAGGCCTACTACACCCACATAAATACCATTAATGTAAGGTAGAATGAACTTTTAAAAAACCAAAACAAGTATTTGCGAACATTTAACCATATATACGCAAATGTACATGGTCCTTTGACAAATTGTTCAACCATTATTATTAAATTATTGTACGGTATATTATTTTTATTATTTATTTATTATTTTAATAAAAGTGTTTTTACAGATTTTAATTCATGAAGTAAATGCAAGCAGACGATATGGTTTGTTTGGTTATCACGCGCACTCCTAACGTACATTGCCTGCAAACATCCTTGCGCTTGTCAAAACTTCATCGTGCTTTATTCCACACATCAGGATGAAAGGCGCGTGTAATTGACCAAGCTGTCAAATTTAAGCATAACTGGAAAGGCGAGCAACAGGCCCGGCTAACATTGGCTCTTTTAGTGCTTTTAACACCGGCATTTCCTCCGGTCAGCCTCACTTACCTCTCCCGCGTTGGTGCTGGCCGATGATGCGGCGCTAGGTGTCGGTGAGCGCTGCAAAGTCACCAGAGCCATGGCTTGGATAAACCGTCCAGGGAAACTTCACAGGAGCTAAGGTAGGAGACGCTAAGATATCCTGTTTTGCGCCCGCCGGTGACGGGGTTAACGGATTCGTAGGCGCATCAAATCTCTTTAGCGCCCGCTTTCACCGGCGCGATAAACCCAACATCGGCTTTGTCATCTTCGCTGCAAATTCTCATTCACGCCAGTGAGCACGATAAATACCAAAGTGTGCTCTATGTTTCCCGGTGGACTATTAATTTAGCGCCCAGCCAGACGTTATAGAGCTTGTTTCGGAGCCGCCGTTCGTGGTTGGTGTGGTTCTGTGATCATCTGCTTTGGAAATGAGGTGTGTTCTACTTCACGCTGCGCTGCGCAGGCCTCATCAAAGTACCGCGAGGGCAATTCGAAAGCAGGGCATTCGAATCACTCTCGCGGTACTTTGATGTCATATACCAATCGTCTGCGCAACTCCGCATTAAGCCAAACGCACCTATGGGCTTCTCGGCCAACCGCGTGAAGGTGACTTGCACTTCTCCCTGACAACAGCGCATCCCATGCAGACTCAACATCCAATCATTCACGTACCCAGAGCCTTATGATGTCAGGGACCATGAGTTTGCGCTGACATTTCAAAACCCATCGTGCTAATAGACACAACTGAAACAATTACAGAAATTCTGATGGGTTTAATGGTTATAATATAGGGAATGTATTAGTTTGATGGAAACTATGTTCTCTGATGGGGTTTTATGATGGGATGTATTCGCAGGATGGGAACCAAGAGAATGGCGTTAAATACTACTGGAATAAGGCCCAACACGTTACATTAAGTGGTTTTAATGGTGAACTGCTGATGGTAAATATTTGGTATTATTTGTAAGGGGAACCATGAAGATTGTTTATTTTATCATTAGAAGCATTTCGGTTAAAGGTATTGCGGAGGATTTTCTATTTCCGGGTGGATCATCAAGACTATTGGTCCTGCTAGTTGTCAATCAAGAGTGTTGCGCAATTGCATTTTTTTAAAAAGTGGAGAAGGCGGTTCTTTTCTAAAATTCGAGAAAATCCTCCGCTATACCTTTAATATGTAGATAAAAGATAGAAATACTGGAACTCCACACTCCTTTTTAAAGTCATATCCTGGACTCCCCCTGAGTCCCCCCATTTCAGCCCCATTATTAGTGTATAAACAGTATGTATCTGTAATCGAAATGTAACGATTCTGTAAAAATGTATGATCATTTCTTCTGTTACTTTAAAGGGACACCCCACTTTTTTTTTTAGAATACCATAGGCTCATTTTCCGACTCCCCTAGAGTGAAACATTAGATTTTTACCAATTATGGAATCTAGCATTGCGTTAAAAATAACCAAAGAGTTTCAATATTTTTCCTTTTTAAAGCAACACTAAAGAGTTTTTGCTCTTTGCTCCCCCTACAGGTTGGAAGCGGAATTGACCATTACCACTGTCGTAAATAATTTAGCCTACTGCAGCAAAGCTGGCTGTGATTGGATTGTAGGTCTGCCGTAAAGCAAGTTTTTGTAGTTTTCACTCAAACTACAGGGCCTCGACCCGACGATTGGAAACTTCTTTTGTGCGGTTTTGGCCAATAAAGGGCTGCAAAGCGAATGTGAAAGTGCCGTTCACCCTGTTTCGAGTGGATGGACGACTGAAACTTTTTTGAAAACGTTATTTTAAGGTAAAAAAAACTATTTAGTGTTGCTTTAAAACTTGACTCTTGATATTACGCAGCACACAAAAATAGTCCCCTGCTATTGAAAGTAACCAAGGGGACTATCTTCGGGCGCTGCATAATATCATTGCATGACCATAACATCTTTGGTCATTTTTAAGCGCAATGCTAATGGTCTAATCAGATTCAAGTGGTACCGCCAGACCCGGAGATCGGCTGAGTGGATTCCAAAACGGTAAAAATCCAATGTTTCACCCCAGGGGAGCCGGAAAATGAGCCCACTTTCAAAAAAAAAGTGTAGTGTCCCTTCAACATAACACATTAAGTTAAACTATTTTAATGTTATGTTTACTTACCACTATAGTCAAAAACTTGCATAATCAATCTGATTAAATATTTTCAGCTTTTTTACAGTGACTTTCCGTTATACAAGAACCTTAGCATAACAAACATGATAACACAACATTCCAAAACAGACCAGAACCACAAATATCAGTTTAATAACATAACATATATAAATTAATTTGCATACGACATTTAACACATAACAGTACGACATTATTGATCATTATACAGTACATATAACATTATCCAGAATGTTGGCTCTCCAAATACAGTAGTTTGCATTACACTGTCATTCAACATGACATTGCACAACCTCACTGTGTGTTGTTGATAACACATGTTGCTGGAGACTCAGCTGCCTGTGAGTCTTGCGGTCGCTCTGTTTTCTCTTGTCCCATCGTGGCTTGAGTTGATTCCTGAAGGCTTTGTCCTGTGGTTTCCATGGGCAAAACCAAGCATGCTGCTGTGCCCAGCAAGCAACATATTAAATACATAGACAGAGTCAGAGAAACCGATGATTTCAGAAGCACCTGGAAGGGGACAGAAACAAAACATACAGGACAAACTTTAAAGGTGACATAGAATGATTGAACTGAGTATTTATCCTTGTTCTGTGATGTGACATGTAGACAATTTTTTTTGTTTGGGTCTGTAATGCCTTAGAAGCTTCCTAAAAACCTCTCTTAGATAGCTCTATTAGGGTGGGGGATTTTAAACAAGTGGTTTTGCACCTATTTGGCTCCCCCTACTGGCTTAACTTGCAATCTCATTACTGATTAGCTGACTTTGCTGCCACTCAAAAAATGTAGCCAATTATTTTAAAGTGGAAGGGTAGTTAGATGCCTGTGATGTCATAAGCATCAGTTTTTCAGATTGGGCCGTTTTCTGGCTGACATTTCTAAAAGAGGAATTTCTATGAGACTGAGATGTTTAGCATGTTTAGCACTTTTTGTATGTTTGTGAATGTGGGTAGACTACTATTGGGGGGGTAGACATTATTCAACAAAGACGAAAAATGGTTTTTCATTCTCTGTCCCCTTTAAATACATCTTCAATACACCTTTTTGATCTATAAAGAGCCACCTACTAGTCAGCATAGTCAAGGAAAGGCACTACCTGAGCAACAAATGGTGTCGTGAGAGCTCCTACACGAGCCAAACCGCTGCTTGTACCAATAGCGATAGACCTAGTTGCTGTGGGGAAAACCTGAGGATGCCAAAATGAAATGCAATTAAATGAAAATTCTACTAAAGCATGGTAAGCTCCTGTGCAATGAAGCCTTACCTCAGGTGTATAAAGATATGCAACCTGCCACCCCGCTGAAATACAGGCTCGTGCAATGAAAATAAAGATTGTGAGAAGAGTCCTGGAAATAAAAATAAAAACAGATTATGTTATTTACAGAAGTGTTTGTGACTAAACTAAAGAATTGTTTTTTTGTGATCGTTTGTCTTTAATAATAATTGTAATAGAGATCTTTAATAGATTAGATGATATGCATAGTGTTTGGACAGACCTCTAAACTGACTTTAAATAGACTGATATTTAATAAACTGACCTTTGTGTACAGGCGTACAGGGGCAAAATACAAACAGAGAATATTAAAAAAGAAAGTGCCATAGTCTTTTTCCGGCCAATCCGATCAATCATCCAAAGGGACACCAGAAGACCTATTTATGACAAAGGAATGCAATAGACAGCTGTTTATTAGATTACAGGAATGTAATATGTGGCATATGAGGAGCTCAGATGCAAAAGCCACTAAACGCCACCTCCGTCAAAAATGAGATAATGATATTAAACAAATGCTCTTATAATTTATTATATTTATATCAAATCCTCTTATTGCCGGCCTTATTCCATTCAAAACCGCTTTGTTGGCAGAATCCGCTAAACACCAGGTTGACTTTGTGTACTTGTCCTCTAAGTGCATGAAAGATGAATTAGATGACCGATGACATGCAAAATGACTGTGGATCACATTCAAACTTGGTTCCCTCGTAAGTACTTAATACAATTTGGATGTGGCAGTCACATGGATCACAGTGCACAATAATGTGTGGTTCAGTTTCTTCATGTTTACATATGATTAAACATTACTTTTATTATTTGCAATGTTTTTAGTTGCATCTTTAGCGATTTTGCAATTGTCTGTCTTGTCCAAAGAAGTGGATTTTTTGGACTTTTTATTGCCAATTTTGCCAAAGTTAAATTTCTGAAACTAAACATAAGAGCCTAATAAAACAATATAATTTACAAGAAAACATGTCAGATGCACTTAGAGGGTTTTGCATGTGAACTCCTCATAAAACAATGTTTGCATTTAGTTTCATAAATGGAAAAACATGATTTGTAAGGACAGAGTGACTGTTAGGGCCAGATTTACTAAACAGTGCAAATGTTAGCATGTTAGCATGAGAGCACAATTCCAAAAATGTGTCAACGGGAGTAGAAATTTGTGCGTGTGAGTTTCTGACATGGCACATTTTAAAGGGATGGTTCACCCAAAAATGACAATTCTGTCATCATTTACTCACCCTCAATTCTTTGTTCTGATAAACACAAAGGAAGATATTTCGAGAAATGTTTGTAACCAAACCATTTGTGTACCCCCCATTCACGTCCATAGTAGGAAAAATAATACTATGGAAGAAAATGTGGTCCACGAACAGTTTGGTTACAAACATTTCTCAAAATATTTCCTTTGTGTTCATCAGATTAATGGAATTTATACAAGAAGTTTGTAACAACATGAGAGAGAGTAAAATATGACAGAATTTTCATTTTTGGGTGAACTATCACTTTAACGAACACAGGCACAATATCTATTTCCATAAAGACCAAAGTAATAGCACAAATACCAATGATGAGCAAACTCTGTAATTTGAGTTGCGTGATTTGTTGAAATAATATCCTCCCATAAAAAAAATTATTTCACTGCGTGTCTTTAGTGAATCATGACAGTAGTTTCTTTTTAAAGCAAAAGAGGCATTTGCGTTGGTGCAAGCTGCTAGCAAATCTGTCCCTAACGGTGCGTTCACACCGCCACCGGTGAGAGCGTCAAAGTGGCCGGAAGTCCTTCATTTTCATGAGAGCCGGCGACGAGCTCCGGCGATCAGCGGCGTGGTGCGTCATGTACTGTGTGAGCGTCGAGGAGAGTTAAAAATCAGCGCAACTTTATGGTAATGAGCTATGACGCGGTTCGGTGGCAACAGTGTTGTAATGTAACGAAGTAAAAATACTTCGTTACTGTACTTAAGTAGAAATTTCACGTATCTGTACTTTACTTCGCCATTTAAATTTATGTCAACTTTTACTTTTACTCCACTACATTTTCTAGATAAAATGTATACTTTTAGTCCGATATATTTCCACTAAGCATATTCGTTACTCGTTACTACAAAATAAAATCAAGAAATGTGTTGGACCTCAAAAAAGGAGGTTTTGGCGAATCAGTGCCAAATTTTTATTTTGATTTTTATTTTTATTTGATGATTGAGATTAAGAAGATAATGGGAACCCTGAATATGCTTTACTATAAGAAAGCCACAATAAAGTTCACAATCAAATTTCTAACCGCTTGCTTTAAAAAAAAATTTTTTTTTTACTTTTACTTCAAATACTTAAGTACATTAAATATCAGAAAATTACTTTTGATACTTAAGTACAGTATATATCAGATACTTTAAGACTTTTACTTGAGTAATATTTTAAAAGACAACTTTCACTTCTACCAAAGTCTTTTTCTAGTACAATACTTGTACTTTTACTCAAGTATTGCTTTCTAGTACTTTATACAACACTGGGTGGCAACCAATCGGAGGGCGGAAACATTTGGGGCAACCAATCGGAAGTAGTTCTGAAACTGCGGGGCGGTCCCCCCATGAGGGGCCAGGATGCTGGAGGGGGGCCCAGTTTTATGACATTTTTTAAAATATATGAATTTATCATTAATATATGAATTTATCATTAATATTAATTTATGTCTGTGTAATTAAATCTAAGAAAAATAAGGCTACTAACCAACAGCACTACATTGTATAACGGTAGCCGACTAGCAATGAAATCATGATCCCACCCTCCATTCAAATCGCCATCCAAAGTCCCGCCTCTTTCAAAACACATGAACAGGCACAGATCAGACAGTCACATCTCATGTCTCATTCAGCAGTGAGAAAACTTTGCCATACAAAGTGAATAACATTACCAAAATAACCAACATAAACAACTGGTTTACATCAGAATTAGTTCTTCAGTTGTGTTGACGTAGTAACTATATCATTACGCTAATCCGTAAACGAACACAAATTTCATATGCAACACAATGTTTCATCAAAGTAGAATATCTGAATCCATCTCAATCAGGCACGTGCACACATAGACATCAAAGGGGGCTTGAGCACCTGCCCTTTTTATTCCTGGAGAGAAAGTGCCCTTTTTTTCTGGGGTGCTTTAAAAAAAAAAAGATCTTTATTCATATAACAACTGATGTCTTTCAGTTTCTTGTGTTTTTACTTGTTGCTTATTTAATTTAACATGAATTCATTCAGGAATCATTTAAATGAGATTTAAAACTCTTATATAAAGAAAAATAGCGCTATTTGTGGCACACAAACGGTTAACAGATGAGTCCCGCCTTCAAAATTCACATCGCTAATATGATTGGCTGTACCTTTCCTTAGTCCCGCCTCTCTAACTTACTTCGCTTTATGATTGGTTTGTCTACACTCGTGCTGCATCATTCGCGCTTCAAGCGCCAAAGCTCAGCCCGTGAGCCCGAACGAGACGCGATCATGTGCATGATTATGCAGGCAGCTACCGGTAAGTGTGTGAGGAAGAAAGCATTCTTATATTAACAGTTTTATGCACAAAATATGGGACCCGTTGTTACACATAACGATTCAGGGACATTGTTTTCCATGGCAATCCCATATTAACCTGAAGAGTTGCAAACTTGTAACAGTGTAGTGTATGTAGTTTAAACAGACTGCTCATAAAATAATAAAGCACAAACAATAAAATAATTGCTAACTGCAGTAGTAAGCTTTTTTGTTTGCGTTTTTTGTAATGGCTGTTAAATAAGTATAATGTGTTATACTGGAGTGATGTAGTAGATTGGGAAGAAATCTGATGGTTCAGTATTTTACTTGCCCAGTCAGAATTTTCACTGACATCACAAAAATGTAAAATATAAAATACAAATAAAATAGGCCTAATCTATATTAGTTGTTTCTGACATGTGTAACCCTAATAAATTTGAAACCTAAGATTAAAGGTGCCATAGGAGGTGTTGTCATAATATGTTAAATTGTTCTTTGACAATTACATAGAAGGTATGTTGCTTTATTAAGTGCAAAAATTATCCAGAAACGTTTTTACATGTCTGTTTACAACCCTAGAATTTGTCATTTGAATGAAATGGTCTATTTTTGCTCTATTTGAAAGGGTCATGAATAATAATGTTGAGCTCTGCTCTGATTGGCTCTGCTCTGAGGCTCATGCTAGAAGCTCACATTAGTAAACAGACCTTATATTTTGAGCCCTTATCAGACAAAAATACATTTTGAGTAACTAACAACTAATCAGCTAAACGCTAGCATATGATATAGCATTTATTGGCATGTAGCGCTAACTCAGCACTCAGCAGTCACAACTTTGTTTTTAGCATTTTAACAAATTTGTAATTAATGTGTAATTTAATGTTTTCAAAACATGCACATTGTGTAATGGCTTCCTTTGCTGCTCTATAGACCCTTTGCAAACACGTGACCTAGACCACGTGACGACGCCATGCTGGACGGCAAAATCACTGACGCACCAGGTTGATTAGTAATAGACGAGCGGGATTTTTGATTAGTTTTAAACAATTTAAATATATATTACACTAAAATACATGGCTTCTTATATTAAGGAAGTTGTTGTGCCGTTATCGGTCGAGGTAGGGTCCTCACAAAAGCACTATTTAGAGAAGTTAGAGATAGCGGGACTGGATACCGACCCTTACCTTCTTTCTCCTTCAATTTTCACGGACCTCATTAAACGCCGAGTCTGCCCGACTTCAGCCCGCATGATTTGTACAACTATGTGGTAAACGGGATATCCCCATACACTGGTGCTGATCTTAAGGCTGTTAAAAGTCTGCAGAGCTGCCAACTTCTGAGTTCAGCTTGGAGTGAGATTTTTTTTGAGGGGTGGGGGTTTGTGGTAATAATTTTTTATATAAGTCCTAACCATTTGCCAATTGATAAGTGTGGATTTTAGCTATTTCTGTATTAAATAGTTGGGAAAGACTGCGTTAAAATGGTTCACAATACAAATCGAATCATATTTTAGAAATTAAATTGAAATAAAAGCTTTTACTGAGTTTAAATGCCTGAGATTAGAGTCTTTACTATTATTTTATACACTTCTATTATGCTTTCCTTCTGATAAAAGTGCCAAAAAAGTTCAGTTAAAATCTAATGAATAGGCTATTGGTCTCTGTAAAATGTATAACTGCAAATAACAGCAGCTATGATTCAGTTTATCCACTGAGAAAGAGAAGCGTAAAGTGATGATTTGTGATTGGTGATAGAGGGACTGTCACAATCAAATAAACCAAATGAGTAGTTTAATATTAAAGGCGGAGTCCATGATGTTTGAAAGCCAATGTTGATATTTGAAATCACCTAAACAAACACGCCCCTACCCCAATAGAATCTGGACCTTCTGTTGATAGACCCGCCCCACACATACGCAAACCGGCATTTGATTTGATTTGATTGGCTATAAGTGTGTTTGGTAGTCGGCCCGTCTCCTTTTCCAACGCGTTTTTCAAACATCGTGGACTCCGCCTTTAAACTAAAGCAACAGATAATGAGTATGTCAAGACCATATAATTATATTTCGTATATATTATTGTTTATAGATGTCAAATATCAATTGACTTTTTTCTCTTTTATTAAAACCTGTCACCGCAAACATCACGCAGGCTTGTACTGCTTGCAAACATGTTGATTAAAATTGCTGTTTTCTGAGGGTATCTGCGTGCGTGGAATCCGGGCAGGTCTCTGCTTTTCATCCAGACCTTGACGCTTTGTGTGTTCGACTGGTGGAGCTGACTGATCGGCGTATGACATCAGAGTAACGCGAGAGCAAAGGTAAAGGCGGACCCTTTTGTAACATTTCGACTTGCTCTCGCGGTACTCTGATGTCCTCGCTGCCGAACTTCCTGCGCAGCGCCACATAAAGTGAAATGCTCTTTGACTCTTTGCAGCGAAGTACCAGCAACGTGAGAAGGTGGCACGCAAAAGACAGTGAAGGTACGCTAAAATATAAAAGTGTCAGTACTGCGAGCACTGGTTTAGCTACTTTCATCGTGAAAATGGATGTGTGGCGTGAGAATGGGGTCAATTGCGTGGGTCTCACAGTGAATGCGTAAGAGTTGGCAGCTATGAAATGTATGGTGTCACTGCAGCATTAAACAATAACATTCATGTAAAAATAATGTATTTATGCCACTTTTCTGTAATGGTAGGTGCATCATAGCAACACGAAATAATCATTTAATGACCCTAACGAACACAAACCATAGACTGTAAAAAAAGATGGACGACGCGACGTCGCCTAGCACCATTGTAATGAATTGAAGCCAAAAATGTCCGACCACGGTCGCCGCCATGTTACGTAAAAACGTCAGTTTGGAGCCGAGGCATGCGCAGAAGGAATCGTCCGTGAAGCCAGAGGCGGAGCCGCGGTATCAAATTTCCGCCCAAACGCTCGCGCGACCAATTCAACCACTCCAATCATAACGACACGCCCCGTTTCTATAGCATCAAATTACAAGCTAAAATGAAACTTATCACAAAAATTAACACTTGAGCATATATCAGCGTGATAACAACTACTTGAAAGGACCAAAACCATCTTTCGAAAACTTTTATTGGAAGTGTAAATATTTTTTTTATTTAGAGCAAAGTCCTATTCATTTGAATGGAGAGGGCGGGGTTATGACTTGTACTGCAGCCAGCCACCAGGGGTCGATCAAAGAGCCAGAGGCTTCACTTTTCAAGGCTTATGAGGCACACCCGACACAAACACGTACTTGTTCGGCTTGCCGTCCGTCTACAACATAGCACTTCCGCCGTCCATCATGGCGTCCATAATTCGCGCGAGTAGAGCGTGACGTCACGTGCAAAGGGTCTATAAACCTAGACTACTAAGGAGACCATGGTGTCTGTGTGAACAACTGATTATTTTGTAGACATCTTTTGAAAATTAAACAACTGCGTGAGTTTGAGGAAGATAAAATTAATCAACTTTTTAAATATTTTTTTTAAAAAGGAAGTCAGAATTGCGTTAATATATATACGTTTTGTTTAAAAAAAGAAAAAAATATACATAATTATGAGAAGTGCCCTTTATTTCACTTGAGCCCCTGCCCCTCAAAATGTCTGTGCACGTCCCTGATCTCAATACAAACATATCGCGTATCTACCTTACCAAAATAAACAGTGCAGGCCCTTTGCAGCTGTTTGCATCTCGTGGTAAAGCAGTAAAGTTACCAATGTTCATTTGGATTTTTGCTATTTGCTGATCCAGGCAGTTTTTGCTGTTGTTGTTTTAAAAGATGTCTTTCGTTCTGTGGTTCCCGTGCAGTCAATTCAGCAGAAAAGTTTGCCATTCTCTCCCTCTGTTTACAGACGAGGGGTGAGCGCACGTGAATGCGCCGATGACGTATGGTGTCTGCGAATTACGCTTACGGATGAGGGATAAAAAAGACAACGTTCGTTCGGACCGAGATCTTTGATTGGTTGAACATTTTTTGATCCTACACCTTTCACAGCTGACATAAATTTCTAAACAACTTAACATAGTGATTGCTGTCAGGATGTCAGGAGACTTTTAACCAGCATAACTAAAAATGTTTCAGGATCAAATGTGATACCCTGCTTTTAATACACCAAAAAGTTTGACATGTCACCTGGGAATTCTGCAATGGTGGTCCACAGAAGGTCCTTGTAATCATGAATAGTTAAGTATTTGCATCCTAAACTACATCGAGGCTCCATAGAGTTTTCAGCGACTGGAATGAGACACATTAAATTATTTACAGACGTTAATATTATAAATATAATATAAGTTTGTGTACTATAAGATTCAGTATTTGAAATGAGCCATAGCACTTTTCTAACCATTACACCTCAATTTTAGTAAATGGTATTACTTTTCATACAGAGTCTTAAACTAAACCAAACAAAAACTGTCCGATTAGAATTAGATTTATGCACATTATGACAAAACTGACTGCTAAAACGAATAAAAGATTCATAAAACCACCTACCACTACACACAGATTCCGATTGAAATAACTCGGTGGTCAGCAGCACAAGACCATAGTATGAAAACGCATTGCAGAACCTGTGAACATACAAATAAATGTAGGTGTCTATACTGTTAGTTCTTATATGAATGGATTTGCAAAAACATTTTAAACAATCCACAGAGACCCACCAGATAAACCAGATCAGAAGTGTTGTCTTACGGTATTCTGGAATAAAGAGATCTCTTATTCTACCACGATTACCCTTAAACAGATAAACATATGCACAAACATTTACTTTTATAATAATAACTTTATTTTATATAGCGCCTTTAAAAGCAGCATCTCAAAGCGCTTCACATAAAAAATATACAATTTTTATGCTAAAAGAACACGAGAAGATTGATCAAAACACAAAACCTTAAGTTCTCCGAGTAGGAAACATGAGATTTTGAGAAAGGATTCAGATACCTGTCTGTTGGCTACAAGTCTTCCTTTAGGCATACACGTGCCATTGGCTGCAGCAATGCGTTTCAGAGTATTTAGGGCCTTATCCTCTCTGCCTCTCAGCACATCAAATCTAGCACTCTCTGGTAACCACTACAAGTACACACAATTCACCTTCAGAGTCAGAATTTAGTACACAGACACCTAAAATGTACTTTAAGCAACACTATGTAGTTTTTTTTACCTTTAGGCCCAATCCCAATTCTATTTTATACCCCTCCCCCTTGCCCTTACCCCTACGCCTACCCCTTCCCCTTGCCCCTTGAAACAGAGTGTCAAGGGGTAGGGCTGAAAATATTCCTCTAAGAAATGGGACACCACTACTAGACCGTTACACGTCATCATAAGTCGTTGCTAGCTCCTACGTCATAGATGCTCCAATGTAATAATACAATAAAATTTAATATTACAAGAAATTACTAAAAAAATATATGTTGTGGAACTATCACAAAGTCAATAACATTAGCAAACTTTTTTATAGCGATTTTTACAAATGTTTTTTCGGAGAACATGAAAACAAGATTAAAGGCAACATAAAACAAGTGATTATTTGTTATTAAATTACTTTTTAATGTCCAAAAATACTTAAATTTATGGGCCATATTGGAATGTATCATACCCCTTCGTCTGAAGTGTGGTCCTGAAAAATCTTCGTTTTAAGGGCTATCTGGCCCTTACCCCTACCCCTTCCCCTTCAGCCAAAGGAGAATTGAGACACCCCTTCCCCTTCACGTGAACGCGCGAAACAAAGGGGAAGGGGAAAGGGGAAGGGGTAAGGGGTAGAATTGGGATTGGGCCTTAAAGCGACACCTTTTAATTTTTCAACCTTCATAATACATTTTCAAGACCCTTGTGATAGTACATCGACTTTAAATAGGTTGAATGACATGTCTACCATAGCCTGGCGGGGTCTGTAACGCTTTTACTCGTAGTTGAAAACTTAGGGTTTCTAGTAGTAACCAGAGCACAAAAAAAACTACAAACTTCGACTGCTTTACGGCATACATCACTTCCTCCACACAATTTGTTTTTAACGTAAATTTTGCTGGAGGCTACTTAAGGAGTGTAGAGAGCCACTTCTATTATATGACTCTGTGGCACCGTGTTAGTGTCACGGACCTATGACACGGGCGACCCGGGTTCGATTCCCCTTTAAGGCAATTTTTTTAATATAAACTCACGATCTTGATTCAAGCATAAATGCGATCTTCTTTATAAATGACGGCGATTATCTTGCATATAGTTCCCTGTATTCAGATACTGTGTTCACGTATTTACCTTTCTTTTTACTGTGTCTATGGTATTTACATTAAAAACCAGGATGCTATAGCAGTCAAACTTGCTCAAACTCACACAGTGTAAAACCAAACCCTATTCATTCACCAATCAGCGGCGCTTGTGGCCTCTAGGGGCGCTAGGCGTGAAAAATACATGTCTAGCACCCCCTAGTGGCCAAAAAGTTCCATGGTGTGCCTTTAAATAATGTCTCTAAAATGATTTCAGTGATAGAACAACTTTTAATTGGACAAATTTTACTGTTGCTGCAATCTGAGCAGCCTCCTAGCTGCTACAAACACACTCTGAAAATGGCGGTGGAGGGTAGAGCACACAACCCCGCCCCTCCCCCTGCCTGCAGAAGAGTGTCTGATACCAGGCACTGTTGCGCTTTTCAACCACATGGGGGAGCTGTAAGTCATTTTTACATGGAAACTACATAGTGTTGCTTTAATTAATACAATATTACAAATTAATTAATCAAATATTCTCTTACAACCATACAGTACATACACAGCAGGCGGCAGCAAAGACAAGGAGAGGTATGGAGGAGAAAGCCAACAGCCATTTCCAGCCGATTGTAGGCATGACAAGCATAGCCAGTAGCACTTCAAACACAGCACCCATGGCCCAGAACGACTATGGGGACACCAGTTTTTTTTTAAAGGCAACATTTGTCACAAAACATTCAAAAGACGGATTTCATAAAGTCAAAAAGCTTTATACAATGTAATTGTAATTTTACCTATAGTCTGTAGACTATATTAATTCATATTTTATGGTTTAATTGTATATTTGAAAATGTGGGTGTGTTGTAAATTACCCCCAAAAGGATTATAGAAGTCCCTCTGTATTTCACTGGGAGGAATTCTGTATATAATGTTACTCTAGGAGAGAAAATTAAATATAACAACATTAAAAACACTTGACACAAATTCATCTATAAAATGTACTAAAAATAAATTTTTGGGAAGATGGCTGGTGGCAAAACTCCCAGAGCAACCAATTCAATTGCATCTACCCAAACGTCTACTTAGTTTAGTTAATTTTTTTACAAACATCTAGGATCAGCTACTTCAAACATTGACCAAATAAGAAGAAACAACACAGCTGATTATAGGAAAACATGACTGGGCAGGATCTTCTTAGTACCAGGATGCAATAGTGAGCAATTGTAACACTTCACAGGTTTAATGGTCCCTGAGGGAAGTATAGAAGTGTACATATTGTTCGTTTTAACACTCACTAATGAAACAGCTATGCTCACGCAACATCTCTTTACTAATAAGATTTAAACTGCGTGGCATTAGCCAAAAAGAGTGCTGATTCTCAAAACAGCTTAATATATATTTAACAAATGATAACCACAAACATTCAATTTTGCATCCTTCATGAATATGATGCACTCAACTACACTTTGTTTATTCATTGAACAGATGGAAAAACTCACGACTGAGGGGCTCCTCCCAGGCCAAATCCCACAAGGCCCCGCAAGAATAAGATCCAGCCATAAACAGGTGCAAACGCACTGAGCAGCCCAAAGTACAGTGTCCATAGCATGCACAGTACTAAACACTGACGACAGAAGGTAACAGTGGGGTTGTCAGTGGGACAACACAGCTTTATGTCTTCAGCTAAATGAAGAATGGTTGTGAACATAACATTATTCATTTTTTTAAGATAACACGTGATAGATTTAAACCAGACATACCACTTTTCTGCCATATTTGTCTGAAATGTTACCCCAAAGGGAGGAGCTGACCATCATTCCAATGAACACTACCTGACAGGAAACACACAATTATTCATTCAAGAGTCACAAGATTTTACATTGCACTTAAAAGCACAACCTAAATAACCAATGTAAAATATTCCTTAACCCGCACTATAATTACTTGAAGATAATAATCCATTGTAAACCACAGGTGTTTAATAATACTGAGGTGTGAGCAGTAAATACTGACCGCTGTTAAAAATGCCACTTTCCAGCTAGAAAGCCTCCAGTCGCAGCGCAATTGAGGAGCAACAATACTTAGAAGCATCATTTCCATGGCATCAGCCATCTGAGCAGAGCAATAAGATACATATTAGATGTTTAGTTCTATGAAGATGTTTTTCATAGTAAGTTGTCTGTAAGTTAATTTTAATAGTGTCTTCATTAAGTTGAAATAAATTGGGAAAAAATGCACCCATGCAATTCCAGTAATCAGGGACAGCTTGCATTGGAATTTCCCAAAACCGATCGCCTCAACTGCATCTTCAACACTGAAGGTTTCTAAATGAAGCAAAAATTTATATGAATTGAATAATGAGGAGATATTGCTAACAATTAAATTACAACAAAACATAAAACATCTGTCTGTCTGTCTGTCTGTCTCTATATCTATCTCTATATCTATCTATCGCTATATCTATCTCTATATCTATATATCGCTATATCTATCTATCGCTATATCTATCTATCGCTATATCTATCGCTATATCTATCTATCGCTATATCTATCATTATATCTATCCATCGCTACTTCTATCGCCATATCCATCCATCGCTATATCTATCGCTATATCTATCTATCTATCTATCTATCTATCTATCTATCTATCTATCTATCTATCGCTATATCTATCTATCTAATCGCCATATCCATCCATCCATCCATCCATCCATCCATCGCTATATCTATCGCTATCTATCTATCTATCTATCACTATATCTATCTATTGCTATATCTATCTTTCGTTACATCTATCGCTATATCTGTCTATCGCTATATCTATCTATCGCTATATCTATCTATTGCTACATCTAACGCTATATCTATCTATCGCTATATCTATCTATCGCTATATCTATCTAACGCTAAATCTATCGCTCCTATCTGTCTGCCTGCCTGCCTGCCTGCCTGCCTGCCTGCCTGCCTGCCTGTCTGTCTGTCTATCTATCTATCTATTGCTATATCTATATCTATCGCTATATCTATCTATCACTATATCTATCTATCGCTACTTCTATCACTATATCTATCTATCTATTGCTACATCTAATGCTATATCTATCTATTGCTACATCTAACGCTATATCTATCTATCGCTACATATATCGCTATATCTATCTATTGCTATATCTATCAGTATATCTATCTATTGCTATATCTATCATTATATCTATCTATAGCTACTTCTATCGCTCTATCTATCTATCTATCTATCTATCTATCTATCTATCTATCTATCTATCTATCTATCGCTACTTCTATCGCTATATCTATCTATCTATCTATCGCTACTTCTGTCGCTATATCTATCTATCTATCTATCTATCGCTACTTCTGTCGCTATATCTATCTATCTATCTATCACTATATCTATCGCTATATCTATCTTTCCTTACATCTAACGCTATATCTATATATCGCTACATCTATTGCTATATCTATCTATTGCTACATCTATTGCTATATCTATCTGTTGCTACATATATCGCTATATCTGTATATCGCTATATCTGTCTATCGCTATATCTGTCTATCGCTATATCTGTCTATCGCTATATCTATCGCCACATCTATCTATCGCTACATCTATCGCTCTATCTGTCTATCGCTACATCTATCCATCGCTACATCTATCCATCGCTACATCTATCTATCGCTACATCTATCTATCGCTACATCTATCTATCGCTACATCTATCTATCGCTACTTCTATCTATCGCTACATCCATCGCTATATCTATCTCTCGCTACATCCACCGCTATATCTACAGTATCTATCGCTATATCTATCTATCTATGTCACTTGCTAACATGAAAGTTCGGAGCTTCTGATGTTTCTGTCCCCCAAATCAACTTGCTCCAAGATATTGCAGACTCCTTGATTATTGGGTTCATTATCCCTAGACTGCTCCTCATTTACAGTAAGGATGCTTTCATCATCTGTCTGAAATGTCACAAAACTAAACACAACACACCCAAACATGGTTAATTGTTAATGTGTTAACTTTTAATGTGTGTTTTCTGTTAACCAATCATGCTTAGAACTATTTGGATTCATAGTAGCTGATTCAGTACATTTTAGATTTCTTTACAGTTCTGCCATAGAAGATCAATTTTTGGTTTTCCACACAAACTTTCAGTTTAAGGTCCTTAGAAGCACCACTGGTATAGTCTGTATCTGAACCTTTTTCCATTACAAAGAACCTTTGTGCAACAAAACCATATGGAACCATATACTGTAGCAAAAAAACTTTTAGGGACCCTAAATCTAGGAATTTAAGAAATCTAACAGCTAAAACTTCACACAAAATCACACATTTTTGGCATTTTACAAATAGAACAATGCATATTTGAAATTAAATAGACTGAATATTGTTAATCAATATTTAAAACTCTGTAGACCTTGTCGTACTACAGTATAAGCTACCCTGTTTTGGACATTACCAGACAAAACATTGTAAAATAATGCTTATTTAAATATCATGCAAACTAAAGGTTTCAGAAAACAAGTACTGTAAAAGATCACATTTTTACAAGTAAACTCACAAAACACATCTACACATACCTGATATCTGTGTCTTTCCACCGCTTATATCCCACTTGCGATCTCTTTAACACGCTCATTTTTTTGAGCTATTCTGGCATAGTAATCCACAGCATTGCTTTGGGTTGTTGAACAGGTTAAGCCAGCATGCAACTCTAGTAACATCAAAACACTTTGTTAAACTGGAAGAGTGGGTTTGGCCTTAAGTAGTGACACAATCCTCAAGGGTTTAACCCACAATGCACTATGGTATCATCCCTAAACAATAATCCACTCAGTTCTAAAAACAGAAACACATATTACTGGGATGTTACAAAATACTGTTTATTGATGTATTCTTTATCCAGTGTCTAATGTAATATATACATGGTGAGAACAGGTTAATCTATACACACATTGGGGGAGGGGCAATTTGGTATCTCCAATTCAACAAACCTGCATGTTTTTGGCCTGTGAGATGAAACCAGAGTACCCGGAGTCAACCCACACTGACGCAGGGAGAACATGCAAACTCCACCACAGTGGTTCAGACTGGGTGGTACTGTATTAATCTAAACCCTGTACGGGAAACCGCCCCTGTATCTTAACTTGTTCCTGTGAATATCTCTGTGAATTTTTTTCTTTTAAAGGAACGGTGTGTAAGAAATTTATATCAATTAATCATAAAATGGCCCTGATATGTCACTAGACATTAAGAAATCATTTTCATTTCAAATACATATATCACTGAGAACAGTGGTCCGGCCAGGGAGTTGCAGCCCTCAACTGATGTGTCAGGAGGAATTGTAAGGAGGAACCCAAGTGCAGACGGATATGGGGATAAACACAAACTCTATTAAATAACTGAAAAACAAAGCCCACAAGGGGGCAAAATAACATAAACAAGATACTTTAAAAGAGGACACAAAAACAAGACTAGATCTTAACTAAACTGAACACTAAACAGGGTGACACTAGACTAAATACAATAAACACTACTAGACTAGACTTCTATGACAACATACTCACAGGTATTTGAAACAATGCACAAGCACAGGACAACAAACACAAGGACCTTAAATAGGGGAGAACTGATGAGGGCAACAGGTGACAGGAATTAAACAATACAGATGAGGCTAACAAGGGAGCAGGGTAAAAGAGACAAGACACAGGGAACACGTGGTCTAGTAACCAATACTGAGACCACGTGAACCCACACAAAACATGGGTCTGTCATGATTCTGCCAAAAGACTAGATTAAACAAAGGACAAGAAGGCAGAACCATGACATGATGTTTATGGTGTCATTTTGTGTATTGGCCACCAGGGGTATATTCCAGAAAGCAGGGTTAACTTACCATCAGATTAACCTTGAACTTTGGGTTGATCAACCCCAAACGTGCTTACTCGGGGTATGTCGGTTCCAAAACACAGATTAAGAGTTAGTTCAATCAACCCGCTGAAGTAGGTAACCCAGAGTTAATGCGCGCTCACGGTAACAACATGAGGCATTGTCAATGGATCACAGATTTCACGAGTCACCATGGAAACGTCAGAGAACTTAAATGTTTTTAAATGAGAAATAACATTATAAACCAATATTTTCTGTCAAGATCAACGTTTCATAATCGCCTTAGAAGTACGTGATTACAAAACAAATTAAATTAATTAATTAAATAATTAATTAATACGAACCTATTTTACCCCATTTAAGTCCAATATTATATGTGTCTCAACGAAAATACACACAATATTATTTAAATATTATTTAAAAGCCTGTAAAAAAATAATTTTTCCCTTATGAAAATTAACAATGGTTTTACTACAGTTAAAACCAAAAAAACATGGTTACAGTAAAACCATGGTAACCACAAAATAACCATGGCTTTCAAAAACCACAGTTAAACCATGGTTAGTGTAGTAAAACCATGGTTTTCCTGATAGTAATCAATGCACCAAAAAAAAAATGGTTACTACAACTTTACACCAATAAAATCATGGTTAATTTCATAAGGGTTGTGGCACATAAAGTGCAAATCTGTCATAAGGCTTATTTAAAGGTTATTTTTTAGATATGATTGTATTGTGTAGGCATAAAATGCACTATGATAATATTCACTATATTTTACTTATTTTACTTCTGCTCCTTTGGCTGACCCTGTTTAGTTTTAGGACTTTCCTTGTATGACACTGTGTCCCCGTCTTTTTTAACATTTACTGATAGCTGATACATTAATGAACCCTCTTTTAATTGTGAAGCTTCCTTACAGTCCTTACAGATTTTCAATAATGTTGTGTAATGCTTTTCAGTACACTACACTAAGAATGATCATTCATTTGCATTGGACAGAAGTGGAGAATAGAAATGTTACATTAGTGTCAATAGTAACATGTTCTAATATGTCCTGTATCATAATTTAACCAAATATCTCAATTTCCCTTTTGCTCAAGAATGATAGCTCAGGAGAGCAGCTACAAAAGGCCCATTTTAAAGAAAAAAAGGTGATTTAGAAAAAGATCAACTATAGATCAAATGTAGAGAGGGGGCTAAGGATCTGAAGTGCATGTTTGAGAAATAAATATTATACTATGAAATATATATTTATAATTTCATTTCATTGTGTACATGATTCTAACTGATAATAGAAAATCTCTGACCACTATGCCATGTCTGTGATTCAATAGTGATTCACCTAATGAAGTCTGTGCTTCACCTGTGTCACTCTGTGGGTCAGTGTTAAATCATGTCTGTGCTTCACGCGTGTCACTCTGTGGGTCAGTGTTAAATCATGTCTGTGCTTCATGGGTGTCATTCTGTGGGTCAGGTTAGCACATGCCTATCAGAGACTGCATGCAGGGGTAACTTCTGTCCCTCAGTAATTATTATTATGATAGGCATCATGTGTTTTCTATTTGTTATACCCATTTACTGTAACATTGCCACATTGTCACTTAAGTAACATATGTTAAGATTATCTTAATATATCTCAATAATGACAATGTATTTGCACACACATTTATTAGAACTTTAGATTCATCTCAAATTATCTAGTAAGTGCAAGATAAGGGTTATTAATGATTGACAAAATTGATATGGAAATGTATTTTATTGTTAACATTAATTAACTGATGGAATTGTGTTTCATCCACTGATATTTGGAGATATAATTATAATGAACATAATTAAATGTATAGTATTTAGTTCGAATACAAATATGAATACATTTTTATTAGTAATGGACATAATTAAATGTATAGTAATTAGTCCAATCACAAATATCAATCCATGTTATTAAAATACTTTTTTTAAGACAGCAATAAATATTCGCGACTGTAAATGTAATAAAATAAAATAAATGCTTTAACATTGTAATATTATGCTAAATAAATGCTTCCACGCCCGCTGCACGCTCATCATATGTACACGCATGCGCAGACATCCTCCAAAGCCTCGTTTTGAACTTACCCTGCAACATAACCTGCTCCGGAGCAGGTTACCTTCACAGAGTCAGTTGCTATGGTTACTTACATAACCCAAAAGTTACCTCCGTTTTTGGAACCGAAAGTAGAGGTTATCCCTTTACTTACTCCTAAACTTACCCGGGTAAGTCACATAACATGCTTTCTGGAATACCCCCCAGTTGTGAGATTGCACCAGTTTTGGCCACAAGTTTTGTGATTGCAATACCAGTTTTGGCCACAATCCTACATTCTGTGTCTTTAAGTAACTTTTTTATTTTATGAGGCATCCCTCTCTTTTAAATGCTGGTAAGGATTTTAATGGCTAAATATTTTTAACCTGTTGTTTTGAACAATTAAGACGGTGCCACATTTAATTATTTTAACTCTTTCGCCGCCATTGATGAGATCTCGTCAATCAAGAGAAAACGCTTCCCCGCCAATGACGAGTATTTCCGTCTTTCCGCAATACTTTTAATACTTCCGCAAATTTTTAAACCCGGAAGTATTGCCCTATGGCAAGCTGCTGCATGTCCGTGTCTGTTTTAAAGACCGCTCTGAATGGGATCTTTATGAAAAGTCCGTCACAAAAATGGAATTATCTAATCTTTTTGCTCAAAATGTGTTGTTTTTGCAGAAACCTACCCATATTCAAAAGCTGATTACAAAAGAACTACTGAAGGTAGGATGAAAGGTTTTTTGTTTAAAAGCAGAGGGTCTGTTCTTTCATTTGGTATATTGTATGTTTATAAATTTGAGGAAAAAACATTTTCTGGAAGGCATTAAACTTTTGTGAAAATCATGAAAAATGCTGGCGCTGGCTGGCAACTTTTTTAAAAAACGCTGGCGGCGAAAGAGTTAATGGCTTCATCGACAGGGCTTCTCCTAGTCCCAGACTAAATGCTGTTTGAGCTGCATTAATTTTAAATACCTTTCACTGACATATCATAACATATATCAGTACCATTGTTTTGTCTCAAAAGGCACACCAGTATAGTTTTTTGTAAGATTTGTTTGTAAAAACTACTTAAATAACTAAGGCCTAGTCCTGGATTCATCTAAACCCTGTATGGGTCTGTGAAACCGCCCCTTAATGTCATGCTCGGGTAAATTACCTTCATGGTTTAAGAGACGTACTTCAAGTTTCACTTTCAGTTTTGCAAATGATGAGACAGATCTGTATTTGCATGACATGGCAGCATAACGGTGATGCAGCAGTAGTTGTGAGAGCTTCTTGAGACACAACAACCAGTGCTCATGATACATTTCATCTTGTTTAACTTTTGGACATGTCAAAAGGTAGAGTAAGGTGCTGCAAGTTTTTTGCATTTAGCTAATTACTGTAAAACACAAACTAACTAAAAACTATCGCAATATATTTAACCTTTTTGCATTTCCTGGGCCTTCACTTAATATGGTTCTTCTGTGAGGGGCACTGTAATGTGTACAAGCTTCTACATTTACTTATTTAGCAGATGCTTTTATCCAATCTTTTTCAATGACTTCTGTCTTCTATGTTAACCAATGTCATGCAAAGAACAAGTTAGCGGGAAGAACATTCAGCTCAGTGAGGAGCAGCTGCAACAGATAGAGCAGAACAGACGTGCTGCTCTCAAAAGACTGGCCAACCGAAACGTACCTGTGCCTGTTGGTGAAAGCTGGCGGAGACAAATTGGGACAGAGTTTACAAAGCCTTACTTTACAAAGGTAAGTGATGCTCCGTATGAAGGGGCATTATAATTATAATGCCCATGAAAATCTTAAGTCAAAATGTTAATGATACTTAACCTGTTCTTGTTATGTGTTCAGCTTATGTCATTTGTTGCAATGGAGAGGAAATGCTTTACAGTCTATCCCAGCCCTGAGCAGGTGTTTAGTTGGACAACTCTGGGTGCAATTGAAGATGTAAGTTCCTTAATATTGTAAAAAAGGAGGAAGTATATGAAAGATATATCCCATGCAATGCTGGTTGTTTGTTTCAGAATATGTGTGATTATTACAGGTGAAAGTTGTCATTCTTGGACAAGACCCCTATCACCACGCAGGTCAGGCCCATGGTTTAGCCTTCAGTGTGCTGAAGCATAAACCTCCTCCTCCAAGGTAAGCACTGTAAAATGCAGTAATATCTGTACAATAGCTGTTAAAGGCGGAGTCCATGATGTTTGAAAGCCAATGTTGATATTTGAAATCACCTAAACAAACACGCCCCTACCCCAATAGAATCTGGACCTTCTGTTGATAGACCCGCCCCACACATACGCAACCCGGCATTTGATTTGATTTGATTGGCTATAAGTGTGTTTTGGTAGTCGGCCCGTCTCCTTTTCCAACGCGTTTTTCAAACATCGTGGACTCCGCCTTTAAAAGGTATTGAACTGTAAAAAAAATATATGATTTAGTCATCTCACAAAAGCAAGGGCCAAAAGTTTCCCAACTTAAGGGCATTTTAAGATTTATGAGGGCACTTGTTCCACATTTATTTAAAATATTTCAATGAGTGAACAGACTGTTTTGTTGATAACCACTAGGCGGCATAAGGCGACCTATATAATTAAGCCCAGTCTAATGACATACAGGTACGAAGATGGAGTGGAGGCATAGCCTACGGTTTTTTAACATGAGGATTGATAGCATGCTGGAAATATGTTTCATTGTTTTGGGGTCTGTTATGCCTGTTTGAAGATATGGATTATGAACAGTTATTCTTGGAAAATGTTAATATAGAGCAATAAAGAACATATTATTCACAACTTCATGGACCATTTAATCATGAGTTAAATACTTGCTTATTCCATTCCCCAACAACACGGCTTAATAAAACATTTTTAAAACTTAGTTAATTTTAAATACAAAAATATGTTATGACAATGCCAGTGGCGGCTCGTGACCTCTCATCCGAGGGGCGCGAATTCAAAATAAGTGTTCGGAGTATCATGTGTGTGGTTCCCTTTTCCAAAACATGTGTCATGGGTGTGAAGAGATCATGTGTGCATCACGTGCTCCGCCAAAACAAGTGCCCGCTGCACTAGCGTCGAAACCGTTTATGATAAAAGAGACGCTCATGTTCCAAAAGGCACTACCTTAACATTAAACTCTGATTAGGCATGAGATTATGCGAGTATCTGGCAAACATGATCGTCTCTTTTATCATAAACCCCCTGACGCGTCTGCAGCAGGCACTTATTTTGGCATGACACGTGATGCACACACGATCTCTCAAAGCGCAGAACACATATTTTGAAATTACGTACCACACACATGACGGGCTACATACATGTTGTGACGAACTTCGCATCGTGCGCCCTCAGAAAAAGAAGTCACCAGCCGCCACTGGACAATGCACAGGATTATTCAGAACAATTCAGTATGCTTTTTTGTTAAAGGGCACATATTATGCCAAATCCACTTTTACTAGGTGTTTGTACATAAATTTGTGTTGGCACTGTGTAAACAATACCACCTTACAATGAAAAAAATTCCACCCTCTCCTTTTTCTTTAAATCCCCATTAAACCAAAGCACTCTCTTTAGACACACAGAAAAAAGTTTTGTTGAATTTGCTTAATTTTATTATGGCAAGAAGATGCACACAATTAATTTATCTAACTCCAGTTGAGTGTGAGTGTGCTTATAAAATATAAGTACACTTAATTGATAAATTATAAGTAATTTCAGATTAATTATATTCATAATTATTTTGAGTAGAATTTACTAAATTTTTTATGTTCAGTACACTAAAATTAATTATGTGCAACCAGATCAATTGAATGGTTTGATTTCTAAAGTAAAGTCCAATCGTTTTTAATCTCTTATTCTATCTTATAAAACGGTTAGTTCCAATCCCCGATTCCGATTGGTCAATAGGTGTGCCCCACTCACGATAAAACACTGCTATGACCGCTTCACCCAACGGCTCTATTTAATATCACTGCGCCCTTAGCAACACCCTTAGCAACACATAAACATATAATGAGACAAAGTCTGAGAACAGTTTGTTGTTTTTATTTGAGCTTTCATGTTGTTGTTCGCAGTCAGGGACTATTTTTTCTAGCGGAAGGAAAGCTTTTATTGATTTAACTTCATTGATTTAGCTTCGTGTCGTGCCTAACAACGCCCTTCAGCCGTTACTTATTCACGATACAGCACAGCCTCTCGTACCTTATTGCTTACTTAACTTTCCACATTTAACTGCCACATTATGTTAAGCAAGTAAGAAGAGACTCCGTAGGTCTCAGTACTGGCATAAGCACAGTTACTGCTTACATCATGATTTTCATCGTGTCACCTATTGTCTATACACAAGCAGCACTCTTCTGAATCATGGTTACCACAAAACTCAAAACAGAAACAGAAAGATAAATGAACATTAAACACTAACAAGTCTTTATTTTTTGTTAAAAACACAAAAATAGCCTTTTTATTTCAAAATTTACTCTCTAAATGCAGTCCCATGCAAAGCATGCTGGGAAGTACAAGCCCACTGCCTAGGTAGTTATATTTACTTAAATAATTCAAGTAGTTTCAACACAAAATTTCCTTCTTACAAATTTGGGTGGATTTTATGTGATAAAATTAAGTGAAATGTACTTAATAATTGGTTAATTTAGAATTACTAAAATTTTTTGTGTTATTTTTCCTTTTTTTACTAGAATATAATAATTTTTTTAAAGTTAAATTTACTAAGGCACAGAATCCGCGCCCATGGCTACTGACTGACTGGTTAATTTTACCCAAAAGCTTTCCTAAATGTGTTTGTTAGCACATTGTAGCGCTAATGTGGCTAAAGATACTATTGTCTCAGACTGTATTCACAGGAAACAGATCTATTTTAACTTTTTTGCTTCCACCCAAATACAGGCATTTTGGACACGCTCACAAGTGAAATCACGATCCCATCCTTCATGCAAACCGCCTAATCTAAATAGAATCATATCGTGTACCTACCCTTTGACCCTTTCATACCCTTTTGCCTCCCGCACCTGTTTCCATTTCATGGAAAAGCAGTATCGATGACGGTTTGGGTTTTTGCTCTTTGCTGATCCAGACAGTTTTTGTCGTTGTTGTTTCAAAAATTGTTTTTCAAGTTTAGCAGAAAAGTTTGTTTGCTGCTGTTTGCTGGCCATTCTCCCTTTGTTTACAGAGCGGATGCAAACTCGCTGATAATGTATGATGTCTGCGCGAACAGGGTGCACAGTGCTATGCAAAAACATGTTGACAAAGGAAAAGGAAAAATTGCATCTTTCCAATTATTTTATTTGGTCCGAGGCAACAATTGATTATACATTTCTTGGTCCTATGCCTTTCAAAGAGGACATATTTTTATAGACGTTTCAGCAGTAACAACATAAACAAATGCTTTCGTGCAACACACGTAACTTACATTAAACTCCGCTAAGAATCAATAACGACAAAGTTCTTTTAGAGTAGTTTATTATAACAAGTAAACGTTGCTGTTTAAAATGTGCATTATAATGTATACAATGTTAACTACAAACCGGCTGCAAAATCTCCCTTCACATAGTGGTGATTCATGATCGCCGTCTCCCCTCGTATTTAGGAAACCAAAACATTTGTTAGTTTCGACGAGGTATTTGTTCCAAAGTTCATTTTAGCCACTAGTCAGACAATTAAACAAACAGAAACCGGAAGTAAAGTTCCGACCAGATGCGTAACCGCGACAACGCATGAAGACGTCTATAAAAATACATTTAGACAACTTGCTATCAAGATGTAAGAAAACTTTTAACCAGCATAACTAAAAATGTTTCTGCATCAAATCAGCTACACTGCCTTTAAATATCTGTTTTATTCAGTTGCATTTGTGACCTTGTCTTGCAGCTCTAGAAGAGAAGTTAAAGTTTTGTATTTATTTGTTTGTTGACTTTCTGATTTGCTCATTGATTTTAGTTTGGAAAACATATTTATGGAGCTGGCAAAAGACATTGCTGGCTTCCAGCCCCCAGGCCATGGAGACCTCACAGAATGGGCGAAACAGGGTCAGTATTTACAGATCAGCTGTATTGAGTAATGCATCAATGTGCATCACGTTTTCAAGTAGCATGTCATGACCTTACAACATCAGGGTCGTAGGTTACATTTTTTATTTTAATGTGTCATACATTTTTTTCCCACTATAGGTGTTCTTCTACTAAATTCGGTGTTGACAGTGAGGGCTCATCAGCCCACCTCTCATGAGGGTCAAGGCTGGGAACTCTTTACAGATGCTGTGGTCCTGTGGCTCAGCAGCAATCTCAATGGTCTGGTGTTTCTGCTATGGGGCTCATATGCTCAGAGGAAAGGCAAAGTAATTGACAGAGTAAGTGGATTGAAAAATAATTACTGACTGTACTGTATTTTCTCAGAAATAATAATGAGTGTAAGATTTGACAAGAATGTCTGGCTGTTTTCAGAAGCGTCATCACGTCCTTGAGACTTCCCATCCTTCACCGTACTCTGCCCATTTGGGATTCTTTGGATGTAGACACTTCTCCAAAGCAAACACGTTACTTAAAGCATCAGGGAAGAAACCAGTTGATTGGAAAGCCCTTTAGGGTGTGACACACCACAACATCAACAAAGAACTAGCGCTGAGGTAACCTGACCCTTTAATAGAGCGTTCTGTTATTTATTCCTATTGAACATGAAACAGTATTGTATAGCTTTCTGGGTAATTATAAAATTGGATCACAGATGCCCTGTTGTACTATTACCTGAATGCAGCTTATTACATTATTTGGAAATAATAATAACAACAAAATCTTTTGAAAATGTCATTTTAAAGTGTTACTGCACTTAAACGTAAACTACATTATTAAAAATGTGTAATTTTAAACTGTATTGGGTAACAAGAGTGTACCCACACCTTGAACATTGGGGGGCCAAAACATCCATGTCTGTACACTGTATACTGTATTTTTCAATTACTTGATTCAAATGATTGATTCAAAATTTACAAGAGATAAATTTAGACTTTCTGCCTTGAGCATTCAGGAATGAGGCCAGTTTCACACTTAAAAAAAAATAAATAGGACACTATGACAAACCATGCAGAGCCTGTTTCATAGTGCGATCTGTAAGTCCAGGGGATGCAGCCATAATAAGCAGTGTCCCACTTGTGTTTTACGGTATAACGCTGGGCACCACCGTGCAAACGCCTCTCTGCACCGCTGACACTTCCCTGTTTTCTCTTGAGACTTTCATTTAAAACAAACGAAACAGGACGGAAATTTGTAAACATGTATCCCATGCACACGAAGGTAAGATCTTTCTGATCATAGAAATGCATGTCCTCTATTTCAGTCTTGACGCTGGACTGTTGACCTTAACCTGTTTTGGGCTGTTTTGAGTTTGCACTTAAATTTCACTTCATCATTTAAAGCAGTTTTAAAATGATAAAAGGTTATTCTATTTGTATATGTTTGATTTTTTTCCACAAAACAGCATCTCTTTTGCCATTGTATTCATTTGTACTACCATCTTAAAAATGAGGTCAAAGGATCCAAGGGACAAGAATTGGGTCTATATATATTAACATAGCCATTTTGTGCGTTGAGTTTCTGACCTTTTGAGCTTTACTGTGATTTCACAGATATTTTTAAACCCTAGCGTTATTATAGTGAATTGATTATTTGTTAACAACAATTAAAAGTTATACCAAGTTGTAATGAAGAGAGTGGCTATATTTAATCAGTATAGAAACTGAAACAGAATCATTGTATTTATTTACCTAAATATTTAAATGAAAAGTAAATTATCTCAATGCCAAACAGCAAAGAATAAACAACATGTATTGGACAATAATGCATCTGATCGTCTCAAAGGAATAATTCACCCAAAAATAAAAACTTTGCCATTTACATTACATTTATGCATTGGTAGACCCTAATGCATTACTAAGGCAAAGAAAGTGCATTACAAGGTATAGATTTTTATCAGTATGTGTTTTCCCTGGGTTTGAACCCATGACCTTTTGCTGTTATCACAATGCTCTACCACTGAGCTGTACAGGAGCACTCACCCTCATGCCGTTTTATCCACCAGGGTTTTTCTTTGGTCTTCAGAAACCAAGTGCAGATTTATAAAAGGTGTTTCGTGTTTTCTGGTTGTTGTGGAGGTGGATGGTGACCGCATCTTCAGGCTTCGGAGTGACCCAGAAGTTTTGAAACAAATAACTCCACACAAGTCACGGTCATCATCCACTCCCATATTAACCAGAAAACCCACTGTTTTTTCAAACCATTTTGTATTTCTTCAAAATATTTGGCACGAGTCGTGTGGAGTTACTTTATTTAACACTTTTGGTCATTTTTAAGCCTGAAGAGGCAGTCACCATCCACTCCCATAGTAACCAGTATACACAAAGTAGACACTTCTAAAAAAAATGTGCATTTGGTTTCTGAAGAACAAAGAAAGACATTGTGCTTTTAAACAAAATGAGGACAAAAAAATTAATGATAAAGTTTTCGTTTTGGGGTGAACTTTAAGGCAGAAAT
Organism: Misgurnus anguillicaudatus; assembly: GCF_027580225.2. Classification (NCBI taxonomy): domain Eukaryota; kingdom Metazoa; phylum Chordata; class Actinopteri; order Cypriniformes; family Cobitidae; genus Misgurnus; species Misgurnus anguillicaudatus. The sequence goes on along the minus strand of NC_073358.2, from coordinate 32,332,207 downwards.
TTGTGCTTAACGCTTCAGATGGATGATGATGTGGGTGGAAAAGGTCACAGTGATAGAGTCAGAGGTGTTCATGCAAGAAACTTAAAATGTTTGAAGGGAAATCCTGTTTATTTGGAATTCACACAAAAGGCAACATTTATAATGACACAGCACTATGTTAGTCAATGTGATATAACTTCATGGTTGATTCACACTGATCCAACGAATGTCAGTATGTCGAATCAGTGTGAAACTCCTTTTGGTATTTTTTGCATTGTTTTGTTTTTTGTTTTTACTGTAAACCGATATTTACAGGCAGTATGTCAGATTGTGGAATAAACAAATAAAACTACTTAAAACTATACTCTTTTTTTAAAGCTCACGTAACACATGCTGTTTCTGCATTTCTGATGTTATTCTGGAGTACCTATAGAGTAGTATGACGTCCTTTATATCTCCGAAGAGTCTTTAGTTTAATCAGATTTATAAAAGAAAGATTAGCTTTACCGAATCTTTCCGATAACGTACGAAAAAATGAAGAAGGAGGAGTTACTACCGCGGGTGGAGCGAGTACGAGTCATGCAACACTATACAACACTTATAACTTATGATTCACTACACGTTTGTGTTATTTATATATAATATGCACGCGACTATTTCCAACATAAGACAGAAGTCTTACTTGCCGCATGCAACCCATGACCCGGTTTGGAAAATCCAGCGCATCAAACTCTCCTTACATCCAAAAACACACTTCTTCTTTTGTGCCATTGTTGAGTTTTGAAATTAAACAAAGCTGTGTGGCATGATAAGATGTTTGCAAGTTGTAGCGTCTCCCGCTGAATGACGGGTCGGCGGGGATTTCCGGGGGAAGTGCCCTTATAAAGAAGTGTTACGTATAGAAACCCCTGAAACGTCAGTTGGACCTGTAATTGAAAAAAAACTTTCCGAAACTTGTACGAACCCTGGCGAAGTGCATTCGGCACAGAAATACTCTGTAACACGCCCAACTGCTTTTTTGACACTTTGCCTACGTTTAGCATGAGGAAACAACTCTATAACTATGTTAATAAGTCAGAATGCTTGAAATACCATTGAACCACCCCTTTAAAGTTATATTACTTTATTTAACAGTGAGTTTTTAGGAGAGGACAGGAAAGTACCGGGAGGAGAGAGAGGGGTATGGGATCGGCAAATGACCACGAGCCGGGAATCGAACTCGATCGGCGAAAGTGCGAAAGCACCACGTGTCAGAAAGCTGCCCACTACACCATCGGCTCCGACTCGATTATCTTTCTAAAGAACAAAACCAAATCATATTTGTTAATGTCTGCTTTAACAGTATTTGTTGTAAAATATCAACCCAGTATCACGAAATTACGTACCTATAGTCATGTAAAAGTTTTTCCGCAATTTTCTGTGACCGTATCACACTATTTACGTGTCATTGTCACATATTGGCTACTCAATTATTTTGTCCTATTTTCTTACCATTGTTGCTTCGGTTTAGGGTTAGATTTACATAAAATGACATCCTTACCCAAACCCAACTCTAACCTTAACGCCAGGCAACAATGGTTTCAAAATCAGAATATAAAAAAATCAGAAAAAATAGTATAAAGCAATACCTAAAGTGACATCCTAACTGTGGGTTCACACCAGCCGCGTAGGATGTGTCAAATTCGCATCTACTGCATCTAGTTTGCCGCTTGAACATTTTGAGTTTACTCACTTCATTTGTGCGTGAAAGCTACGCGTGAAATTCTAGTCATCGAGCATTCACTCGAAAATTTGCGCAATAGGAGGGGCTTCTGCGACTCCGGCTGCTTCCTGTAATCACGTAACTACTAAAGCAAGCTCCTGATTGGTTAACGCTGCATGTTTTACCGCAAAAGTTCTAATTTTTCTACTCCGCAGCAACGCTCAATTCATGCCAATGAGGGGGAATCGCGTCTACCGCACAGCGCTAAACACCTCATTCGCGCAAAACCTCCAAACGCACGTCAACGCATCTTCACATTGACTTGACTTTGAAATCACTCGAGCTTGACTTCTACTGTGGCTGGTGTGAACGCAGCATAACGCAAACACCAAATCTAACCCTAAACAGAAGCAACAATGGTTTGAAAATAGGAAAAAGCAGTTGAGTAACCAATACGTGACAATGACACGTAAACAGAAATGCGTGATACGGTCATGTAAAAATGCGGAAAAACGTGATGCGTCACGGAAAAGAATCAAACATTTATGTGACTATAGGTACATAATTTCATGTTACAGGGTTGAAAATATAAATTTTTGTAAAACAGAAAGTTTTTTCGGATGTTAAAGGTTTTTTACTGAACCATGCCAAAAATGGTTCTTCTATGGCATTGTGTATGAGTGTTCATACTACACAGTGTTAACAGTATGTCTATAGCAAATATTACATTTTATGAATTTGGTATAATAAAAGTTGCTGTATGCCCCGGTTACGCGCCTGGCCCGAAGTTAATTTCCAGTCTTTGCTTGTTTATCGTCTGGCTAGTGACTAAACTGACCTCTGAAACAAATAGATTGTGGAAAATAAAAACATTTGGGTTTCCAAAGGGGAAACAGTGAGCATGGATCACCGCTATGTGGATTTTGCGGCCAGGTGAGAATTTAAGGATCTGTAGCTCACATTGTATACATTAATTTTACACAGTAACGTTAGCTCAATGGAAGGGTTGATACCCTTAGGCTATGATTTGAACTAGGTAATTTACTGGTTATTTATTTTGACAATCTACTCAGGAGATATTTAGCTTAAGAGTGTCAAAAAACAACAGAGCCACTCTGTTGTTATTGATTCTTTGCAGAAGTCAACTGGAAATTAAGTTTGAGCCACAAAAGCAACTTGTTTATGTTGCTGATGTTGCCGCTGAAACCGTCTATAGGCCAAAATATATCTTAAGACACTAAAGTAAAGAAAGCAGGTTGATAAATTGATGTATCAGTTGTTGTTCATTACAAACTGTTACACTCTAAAGCTATATCTCCTGACTAGTGGTTTTATCTGCACCTCAAGTCTCTGTTCCAGCAGTCTAAGTGATTACGCATATATTAGCATATAAAATGAAAGCAAGTATACACCAATTGGGCTACGGGCCACATGTTGCTGAGTGGGTTGTAATTATCCGAAAATGGATCCACCTAATCAAAGATCAGTAACCAGACTCCAACATTGTAATTTTGTGCAGAAGAAGAAAACTGGGAGGGGAGGGAGTTGGGCGATAGCTCGAGTTTCCAGAGCCTTGTGTTACACATGGTGGGGCAGCGGCCACTAAGGAGAGCCGATGAATGAGATCTTCTCCTGCTGCCCCTGCATGAATCATTCAGCATCTTGGAGCAGCTGAGTTTATTAGTGTTGCTCAACCCAGCTAAAATGATTGCATGAAAACTCAACAAGGGCTAGAAACATGTGATACAGAGAGAAAACCAAATAGAGAAAAAAAACGATAAAGGAGATAAACCAAGACCTGTCTACTACTGGTCTGAGTTTCCCATCATGCCAGGGCAATGTAGGCACTGAAGGCCTTTCACACTGCTGAGCCGTGGACAAATACTAGGAGTTAAAGATTCATCTCCTCTGGAAACCGTAATGGATTCTGAGGTAACTGAGGAATGTTTTGTATTCTAGATATGCGTCTGAAAAAGAAGCTAAAGTAATGATTTATCTCATAAGGTGTCATGTTACCTTAGTCAATATGTACCTCTGAGGTACTAATATGAACTTTTGGTGCAAATGTGTACTTTATGAAATGGTACTGCCTAATAACAACAACACTCTAAAAAATGGTGCTAAGTAGCACTAAAAGTGCACTGTAAAACAAATTCTGTAGAAATTACAATGTTATTGCAGCTGGGTTGCCGGTAATTTACTGTAGATTTAAATTTATGCTATTTACTGGCAAGAGTTTGTTCAAAGTTAAATAAATATTAAATATTAACAATTCTTTATCTTTACAGAATAAAACTATACAATAACAGCCTCATGCAAAGCATTCTGGGAACCAGAAATCATCATCAACCTTTTTCTGTTTTTTGCTTCAGATTTTGTTTCCCAGAATGTTTTGCTTGATGCTGTTTTTATAGTTTTACTCTGTAAAGAAAAAGACTTGTAAATGTTTAATGTTCATCTAACTTTGAACAAAATGTTGCCAGTAAAAAACATAAATTTAAGTCTACGGTGAGTTACCGGCAACCCAGCTGCAATTTCTACAGAATTTTTTTACAGTGAAGAAACCATTTTTTTCACAGTGATGTTTAAGTTGAAATAGCATTTTACCTCACAGATTGTAATAACTGGGCAACGTTATGGTAATATATACATAATTTCATGGTAGTATTATTTTTAAACTACATATTACAAGCAGTGTTGAGGAAAGCCATTTTTAAAGTAATGCATTACAATATTAAGTTACTCCCCAAAAAAGTAACTAATTGCATTACTTAGTTACTTTTCATGGAAAGTAATGCTTACGTTAATTTTAAGTTACTTTTGCGTTACTTTTCTTATTTGGCTGAGGCTTGATCTCTTTCAGGCCTTGCAGGTGTTTTTTATGATCGCAAAAATGTCAAGCTCTGGCCTGCCCTCTCCGTTTCTGACTCAAACTGTTCCCGCTCAGGCGCACGGAGTGCATAATTCTACGTTAATATTTTCAGTTTAATTCAGTACATTATTCTATTTTTAAATTGAATTAATTCAACTGAAAAGTAACTAGCATTACTTTTTTTAAAAAGTAACTTAAATATTAATGTGTACATTTATAAAGTAATGCGTTACTTTACACGTTACTATAGAAAAGTAATATTATTACACAATGCGCGTTACATGTAATGCGTTACCCCCAACACTGATTACAAGTAATTACTGTGCAATATCCATACAACTACTGTGCAGTTTCCAGACAATAACAATGTAAATTGCGCTGATTTAAAAGTATCATAAAATGATAATATTGGTGGTAATGTTTTTCATTTCGGAAATGATTAATATTTAGGGTTTAATTATTGTGAAGTAATACTTCTGTAATTACACAAGCCTGATTTCAACCAGTAAAATGTTGGTAATGGTTACTTGTAAATTATATAAAAGTTCTGCTGTCCAGCTATTTATCTGTTGAAATCAACAGTGTCCTCATATAGCCTATTTTACATACCCAAGTAATTGAGTGGAAATAGGAGATTCTGCATTTTACAGCCCTGATGATCCTTAAAACTAACTCATTTATTTCAAGGTAATTCTGTGAAATTACTTTATTTGTCATGGTAGTAACGCATACAATTTTAATGATCACTATGTTATTTTGCCATAACATTTAAAAATAAATATTAAATATTAACAATTCTTTATCTTTACAGTACCCTTTAAAAAAGGTCCTAATATGAAGAGTTTCGTTGCAAAACGAGATAACCACCGTTTTTTTAATGGTTCAGAAATCTCGTTTTTTGGTTGTGCATTCCAATTAATTTCAATGCAACTGCAGTTGGTTTATTTTGATTTAAACCTTCATAACTTAAAAAAATACAGCTAAGTAGCACCATAAAACAAAATAATAACATGATAACATAATAATAAACATGTTTTGACAAAAATGTTAAAAAATGGATTTATCTCGTTTTGCAACGAAACTTTTCATATGTACCATTTAGGTACAAATTTGTATCTTTGAACTACCAATATGTACATTTGAAGTACTAATATGCACTCTTGGGTACAAAAGTGTACCTTTTTGAAAGGGTACTGTCCCAGTGACAACTTATACTTTGTTGCCTTAAAATTTTTTGTTGAATCAACTCGGATTTACAAGTCATTTCAACTTACTATTATAGAGATGAGTTGTCATAACTACAGGTGAGTTGTTATAACTTACAAAATTAAGTTTACTTTTCTCAGCTATATTTTATAAGTTGTGACAACTCATCTCTGTTGACATGACTTGTAGATCTGAGTTGATTTACCAAAAAAATTTAAGGCAGCAAAGTATTTTTTACAGTGTACCTTTTTTCTGAGAGTATACCTGGAAACTGCACAGCAATTAATTGTAATTTGTGGTTTAAAAATAATATTACAGTTATTATATATTTTAGTTATTTCCTTGTTTGGAGCACCCAAATTTCGTTGTACATCCACAGTGCAATGACAATAAAGGCTATTCTATCCTATTCTATTCTATTCTATTCTATTCTATTCTATTCTATTCTATTCTATTCTATTCTATTCTCTATCTGTAAAGTAAAGTGTGTCCATAAACTGCATTTCTAAAATAAATTGTAATTGATTTGCTGAGTGCAATTGTCCCATGATATAAATGAGAATTGTACTTTAAAGTACTGATATTTTACAAATCCCTTGCAATATTTTTTACATTTAAAGAAATAGTCAGTGATGGGAGTGAAAAAAATTCAAAAACTAACTTTATGGTTGCAGAAATTGGTCAAGTTTCACTTTAGTGGGCATTGCAGGAGAATGTAGGCCATTGGTTTTACCATCTCTTTCTGAAGTCTCAAGCCATATTGTGAGCTGAGCACTGGGATCCTGTGACATACTGGAGTTTTGGGACAATAGACAGGGCTCTCAGATGATGGTCAGGTAAACAGATAGACTTTCCTTCGGCCTAAAAATTAACCTTAATCTCTAGATGTCGCGCTCTGAAATGTTCCAAGCTGTATCTAATAACATTAACACCAAAGTGGAAATTGAACTCTCATGGAAATTAACCTTTTGTTTCTTTAGTTCAGAACAATGTGATTGTGGGCTAAAAATATCAGTGGACACATGATAATAATACAACATTCAACATAGTATGAAAGAAAGAAAGATTGGTCTACTCTACACTTTTGCTTTTGCAGTATACACCTGATTAACCTTTAAGTGCATTTAAAAATATAGACTTAATGTAAACAATGCATCCAATGTCTCAATATTCTTCATTACAAGTTGATTCTTATACTAAAGTTTTGTCTTTATTGGATATTAAACCTCAAAATAATAAATTTGTATTTGTTAACATTAAATGTAAACCCTTTGGCTAACCTGAAAGGTACTGTAGATGTTTAGTAGTTAGTAGGCCATGTGTGTAATGGGCAGAGAGAAAAAGGGTGTGTCTGTTCCTAGAACAGTCAGAAACATCAGTAGCATCAGAAAAGAACAGTTAGTTTTTGAATGTCCATGACCTCGGCCAAAATCCTTCCTATGACAGGAACAGAGAGGAACTGTGTAATCTTGGATAGAAATAGTTTTGCTCTCAGGTTTATAGGAACCAAGGAGATAGGACCAACACTCGCCGCTATGCTTACTTCAGGATGCAAAACCATAAATCCGCAATGATTTCTGTTTCAGGCAGATGTTTCTTGTCACACACATACATACAGGCCACTGCTTCCTTAGCAAGCTTTTTATTAATGGCTTCCCATGGTGGAAGTGGTGAGTGTGATATGACATTGTTTCCTGTTGTACTTGAAATAATCACAGATGCTCTTTACAAAACTGGATAAAACCACGTACAGTATTCATAGCTTTACACAGGGAAACAATCACTACGCTATACTGCAGGTAAGAGCTAATAATATTTATCATGTGTTAACTATTTTTGTTACATACCGGTTTGGGGTACAAATTGCAGCCATATTGAAAAACTGGGATTTTAAATTTTATTTGAAAAGTGAAAGATTTGGGATTTTGAAACCAAAATTATCATGGTACAAAATGCTGTAAATTTGTCATATTTAAGATTATGCACTATTTAAATGTGACTTAGTGAATATGCACATTTGTTAACACTTTAAAATGAATGTAATATTAGCTGCTGTCAATAGCAAAAGGGAGACATACCAAATACTAATAAATGAGAAAAGTAATGTGCATTTTTATTTAAACTTTTTACATACATTTTCATGATTATAAATTTGTTTAAAAAATATAGTAAATTACAAAAAATAAATTTAAGGGAATTTTCACTAGTGGTCTCAAACTTTTGGACCTCACATTGAACATTCTATGGATAAGTTTGTAAAAATCAAAATTTTTATATATGTGAGCTTATCTGTGAAAACCCAGCTCCCAGAAGTTTTTTTTGTGATTTACTGTTTTCTACACTCAGATAAAAGGTACAAAGTGTTCACTGTGTCGGTACACTGTAAAAAGTACACAGCATTTTTGTCAAATCAACACTGTAAAAAAATTCTGTAGAAATTACAATGTTATTGCAGCTGGGTTGCCGGTAATTTACTGTAGATTTACATTTATGTTATTTACTGGCAAGAGTTTGTTCAAAGTTAAATAAATTTTAAATATTAACAAGTCTTTATCTTTACAAAATAAAACTATACAATAACAGCCTCATGCAAAGCATTCTGGGAACCACAAATCATTATCAACCTTTTTCTGTTTTTTGCTGCAGATTTTGTTTCCCAGAATGTTTTGCTTGATGCTGTTTTTTTTTTGTTTGGCTCTGTAAGGACAAAGACTTGTGGATGTTTAATGTTCATTTAACTTTGAGCAAAGTGTTGCCAGTAAAAAACATAAATTTAAATCCAGGTAAGTTACCGGCAACCCAGCTGCAAATTCTACTGAATTTTTTTACAGTGAACATATATTTTTATGTTAGGGGAGAACCGGGGTGAAAGTTACGAAAGTAACAAAGCAATTTTCTCCAAGCCCTGACTACATTTGCATACCAAACTATGACAGCATCTTTGCAACCCTTGACAGAGCTGACAAATATTGTGTGTCATCGTTTCGTTTCACATGAATAGGTCCTGAACGCTGTTTTCGACCATGATAAGTAAATTCCTAAAGCAGTAATTTCTCATAACTCCTTGTGTTTATGGTTTCATGTGTTAAAGTACTGATCAATCTACAGGTTATTTAGTGCTGTAACACATCCTGAAGTTTGCCTTCTCAGAGTTTTTCAAAATAAAAGTAAATCGAGTTTAAATGTCAGGAGTTCCTGTAGGGACGAAAGTAATAATTTTTACTTTTGTCCCGCTGCTAACTGTTGCATTATGTTGAAAATGTATGTTATTCTAATTTAATTTAGGGTTCATACTGTTGATTTTTTTTATTCTCAACAAATCAAGTTTGCTTTTGAAACATTTGATGAAACTGAAATTTAAAATGAAAATGTAATTTAATTATTTTTTGCAAATATAAACGACAAAATATGTTTGCAGTTACGTATTAACAAGGTCATAGTCATTTACTAAAAACAAATGTAACGCATAAATCTATCTTGTTCTGTTGTGTTACTTTTGACCCACCTGTGTGTTACTTTCTTCCTAGCTGACAGAGTCGAAATTAACAATGCACTACTTATTGTTAAAGTGAAATTATGCTACCCAGTCTCACAAAATGATGTACCTAATAGTCACGTAATTTTTTTATTCTTTTTCGTGATACCACCACGAATTTCCCTGTTTTTTCAAAATCGTATTTTCAGACCATTTTCGCCTCGGTTTAGGGTTAGATTTGGTGTTTGCATTAGGATGTCACTATTAGTATTGGTTTATATTTTTTTCTGATTTATTTTTTATATTTTCTAAATTTTAAACCATTGTTGCCTTGTGTTAGGGTTAGAGTTGGGTTTGGGTAAGGATGTCATTTTATATAAATCTAACCCTAAACCGAAGCAACAATGGTTGAATAACCAATACGTGACAATGACACATAAACAGATATTCATGATACGATCACGAAAAAACTGGGAAATTCGTGACAGTATCACAAAAATGAATAAAAAATTAGGTAGACTAGGTACATAATTTCGTGTGACTGGGCTGAATTATACTGCAGTTTGCTATACAGAGCAAAAATACATATCTGTCTAAAACTTTTTTATTATTTACATTTTTGGAAAGTGGTATTTTCGCCCCTGCTCTCCCCTACTTTAACTTATAAAAACTTTTTAAGTTATGTCAACTTTTCATAAGCCAAATCTTAAAATACTAGGTTGAATTGATTTGTGAAACAAAGTTGTTTTAATTTCATGCTGCATTTTTTTACAATGTACCTTTTTAATGTACCATTCTGGTACAGATATTTACCTTTGAGTTATCATATATACCTTTTAAAGGTTTTATTTTTTTATAGAATGTTCTTAACATTATGTAGGATCATTTCATGTACACCAATGTACAAGTAGGTACAAAAGTGTTATACTTTACAAAAAGTACTCTTTTGTACCTAAAAGATACACATTGGTATCTTAAATTAGGAGACTTTTGCCTGGATTTCACAGACAGGGTCACATAGGTCTCGTACACACTGCAAACTTTCGGGAGTGACAACCGCATTAAAATTGGTGATTGAAAATGTGATGATTGACACAGAAATAACCATAGCAACGTTGTGCCGTCTCGCGTGCTTATCACTCACAGCTTTGACCAAAATAATAACAGCATTGTTTTTTTCAGAAGAGAGACCTGTCCTGTTTATGATGAACGTTTAAACACTTGATTAACTACTAGTTGTTCAGATCGGTTATGTACACACTGTGCAGAGTTTCAGTAAATGCGGTTGTCACTACCTGCATTTTGCGGGAGTTAATTCGGTTGTAGAATGCGGTTGTGAGTCCCGTAAATTACTGAACTGTGTGTGTACAGAACAGGATTAAGCATTAAAAGGTGAAGTGACAACCGAATTAATGTGCAGTGTGTACGGGACCATATTGAACTGCTCCCATACTGTTAAAAAGTAGTAGTTGCATTGCAGAGCAATGCTCTGCATTTCTGGGATATAGCATAGCGTTATAAGTACGTAAACAATCTAAATGCTATTGACAAATTCTGTATTCTTGTAAACTACAATTGATCAGATCATTTTAAATATTTATTTTCAGAACCATACTTGAGTAAAGACCATTTCTTATTTTACGGTTAAAATATATATTATGTTTAGGCTTTTTTACCTTTTCCAAATATAGTGTTTTCGGATGGCACAAAAATATAATTTTATCAACACAGAAAACCGACATCCTTCCTGGATGTCAAAAGACCAGGGTGGACCCAACCATTTATAGTGTTGACTGATGACTGCCCCGTTTGATAAACTGTGCAGAAACATTGAAAAACATTTTTTCGTTAGATAAGGAAGGTTGGACTCAGAAAGTTCATTGGTTTATGGCATATTGCTAAATGGCACATCTGAAATAGTATGTTACGGGATTAAATCAGAATGAAAGAGGAAGTCAAGTATCTGCTCTCATGTAATAATGCAGTCATATCAATGATCTAATAAAAGCTGTTTTATTTTACACCAGGCTCCACACTGACCAGCTGAATTATTTTTTGAGAACCCCATAGTATTGGAATAAATAAGTTGTGGCTGACTGCGAAAGCAAATTACATCTATGATAAATGTAAATGTAATGTTTGACTGATGTTACATTGACATTACTGTGTAAGTATCAGTTCAAGAGTACTGCTATTGGCCTGCACAAAATGACAGTGGAAATTAAAGAGATAGTTCGCGCAAAATGAAAATTCTGTCATGATTTATTCTTAATTCTGTTTAACACAAAGTTATTAAAAAAAATGATGGTAAGCACACAGTTGACAGTACACATTGACTTCCATAGTAGGAAAAACAAATAAACATGTATGGAAGTCAATGGGTGTGTTTACCATCATTTATCAAAATATCTTTTTTGTGTTCAACAGAATATTGAAACTCATACAGATTTAGAACAACATAAGGGTAAGTAAATCATTTTTGGGTGAACTATCACTTTAACATTGTAAAAATCCCATCTACGCTATCTAAAATATGATTATTAATAAACTCACATTACTTAAAATTTGTGATTCACAGAGTTTAGAGGCGCGGTGCCAGCGAATCCTTCAGGATATGGAGGGTTCTCTTACAGCCCGTGACCGGGTGGGCATTCAAGACTTTGTGCTGTTAGATGCCTACACCAGTGAGACTGCGTTCATGGACAACCTCAGGAAACGCTTCAACGAGAACCTCATATATGTGAGTGCAACACTCATATGACCTCTTAAAGGTGCTGTGTGTAGATTTTAGCGATATCAATTTGCAATCTCACAGCTAGCAGACGCATAGAGAAGCTACGGTAGCCACCAAAGACTAATACGGTGTCATCTGAGTCAACATAGTGACAGATTGCACTCTGTAGAGCAGTCCATTTAGGGATAACGCAGGAACATGGCGGCGCAAAATGGCGACTTTCATGTAAGGGGACCTGCGGTGTATGTAGATAAAAATGACTCGTTCTAAGTTAATTTTCTTTATACACCACTGGAAATATAGTTATGTATATTATATCAAATTTCTGTCAACAGATACTCCTAAAATTTACACACTGCACCTTTAAAATAGACTTCAGAAAAAGATTTTATGTCTTGACAATGCATTATCCAGTATGGGAGAGAGTAAATTGTGGAGTTTCATGCTAAACACACCTCACAGGAAGGCCAGCAGTGACTATTGTACACAAGTTATAGATATCATAGACTATTTAAGGGCATATTATGAAGGGCACCTCATGAGGGTAAACGTCATATAAGATACTGCTGACACAGCCTTGCAATCTTTGTCAAACCTGTGATACTCCAAAGCTTGTTGTTCATGCTGACTGTTTCTAATGAAACATTTTAAAGAACTAAGCCGACATTAATTGATTCATTTCACTTTGATCTATTGAGAATATTACATTTTTTATTTCATTTTAATGTTACATGCAGTTGCCTTCTTTCTTCTAGACCTACATTGGAACCCTACTGGTGTCAGTTAATCCATATAAAGACTTGGGCATCTACACCAAGAAACAAATGGATATTTACATGGGTGTCAACTTTTTTGAGCTGCCTCCTCATATGTAAGTATGCATGTATGCACAGGTAAATAATATATGAAGAGTTTCGTTGCAAAACGAGATAACCACCGTTTTTTTAATTGTTCAGAAATATCATTTTTTGGTTGTGCATTCCAATTAAACAAAATAATAACATGATAACATAATAATAAACATGTTTTGACAAAAATGTAAAAAAAAATTGATTTTTCTCGTTTTGCAACGAAACTCTTCATATACTGCTTGTTCTAGGATGTAATGTATAGTGGCTTAGCTTCTGGTTCAGTTAAACGAATTCACCACTGTAAATACATTTGATCTTATTCCATCCTTTTAAAAAAATATACATTTGTACCTAAAATATTCATATTGGTAACTCAAAGGTGCACATTAGTACCTTAGGTACACACTGGTTACTCAATGGTACTGCTGTATCTTGACCAAAATCGTACCTATTAGGACCTTTTTAAAGGTACCGTACCAATGCTTATTTCTGAGAGTGTAGAGTATAATGTTTATATTAAAAGACCCAACATTTGGTTTTGACTTTGATGAACAACGTAGTTGTGCTGGTGCACCAGCAAGATGGGCACCAAACCAGTAAAACCCAGCTTGGCCAACATGAAAATCCATGCTGATCTAAACTGGTTTTATCTTGTCACTATATTGTACTCTGTATTTTCTGCCATCTCAGATTTGCACTCGCTGACAATGTTTATCGGACCATGATTAGTGAAACAAACAACCACTTCATCCTCATCTCTGGTGAAAGTGGCGCTGGTAAGACTGAAGCGTCTAAGAAAGTTCTTCAGTTCTACGCGGTGAGCTGTCCCAGCACCAGACTGCTGGACAGTGTGAGAGATCGTCTTCTACTTTCCAATCCAGTGCTGGAGGTTAGATTTCAAACTTTTTGCTCAGAAATTGTCTGTTGAATACTAAATGTACATGTTTTACAAAATGTATCTCTATAAAAAGTAAAAATGCATGCATGATTTTTCTCTACAGGCATTTGGAAATGCCAAAACTCTAAAAAATGACAATTCAAGTCGTTTTGGAAAGTATATGGACATACAGTTTGACCATCAGGTAAAGTCTGTTTTAGGAGATTTTTAAAGCTTTTGTAAAGCTTTATTTTATTAAGTAATTTTTTTAGGGAGCAGCAGTTGGTGGTCACATCTTAAGCTATTTACTTGAGAAGTCAAGAGTGGTGCACCAAAATCATGGCGAGAGGAACTTCCACATCTTTTATCAGTTAGTTGAGGGAGGAGAGGATGAACTCCTTCGCTGGCTTGGCTTGGAGCGAAACTGTCAAAACTACCGTTACCTTATTCAGGTAAGTAACGTTTTATATTACATTTTCCAAACATAAAGTTTACACATACAGTATAGGCGGTTTCAGCAGCAGTAACAACATAAACAAATGGCTTTTGTTGAACAAAAGTAACTTTCTGTAAACTCCGCTAAGAATCAATTACAACAAAGTCCTTTTAGAGTAGTTTATTTCTGATAAGCAAAATAAACAAGAAGTAGATTACCTTAGTTTAAATCATAGCTAAAGTATATCAAAAACTACACAGAGCTAACATTACTGTGTAAAATGTGTACTATATAATGAATACAATCGTAACTACAGATCGGTTGCTAAACCCCCCACCAAATAGCAGTAATCCATGATCACTGTCTTCCCTCGTCTTTAGGAAACCAAAACATTTGTTATTTTCGACAAGGTATTCGTTCCAGAGTTCAGCTAGCAACTAGTCAGACCATTAAACAAACAGACCAGAAGTTAAGTTCCGCTCAGAAGCATAATCGTGTCACCAATCAAATGGTCTATATCAGGGCTGTGAATGAACATATTCATTGTTTTGTTCAAATTTGCAGGGGGAATGTGCCAAAGTGAGCTCTATTAATGACAAAAGTGATTGGAAAACTGTGCAGAAAGCTCTTACCACCATTGAGTTTAGTGAAAAAGATATAGAGGTAAGTTGCTATAAGAGTAATTGCATTGCTTCCACTAACCATTTCCATACAAACATAGCCAGAGTCAATAACATTACTAGAACCATCCTAGTTTTTATGTTCAATGCGATGGTTTTCATTGTTTCGGCTGGCCAATGAAATGGTATGGTCAAACATTATAAGGATTCGGATTTTCTCAATCGATGTGCGGAGTAAAAACATTCTTAAATTGTAATATACATTTAGTTTAATTGCTAAACTACAAGTGAACGAAATGTCAATGAATTTCAACGACGTGCATGAGAGAAAATGGAAAACAATGGGACAAAATAAAATGATGACTTTCGAGTTTCAAATGGCCAGTACTTTGTTATTCTTGAACGCATAGACATGGTCTTGGTGTCATTTGGAAGTTTTTTTCAAGCTCTTTCCAACTGAACAAGTTGTAGCATTTAACAATGTAAAAATTTTTACTCCCATACCTACCTTTTGCACATTTTATTTATGTTCAATAGCTTTCTACAGTAGCTCTTTCTAAGGGTATTTTTTCAAAATCCTTTTGGACATTTTATTTATGTTCAGTAGCTATTTCTAGCTCAAGCAAATCCACAAACTAATTAAAGGATGTATTATTTTTTACAAGGTCGTCTGTTGACTGCTGTATAGACCCCGTCACGGTTCACGTCACAGGCGGTTCCCACTGCGCATGTCGGGGTCAGAAAAGTCATTACAGCAGATTGAGTTGCGTATTATTCGGTTTCGTCAAAAATGCCTATTTTCGTCGTGGGCTTTGAAAATCGCACCAGGTCTGCCGTTAAGTTTTTCGGGATTCCTGCAGAATCTCAAAAACAAAAAATACAACATCTGTGGCTGCAAGCAATTAAACGTGCAGACTGGGACAATGCAAAGATCAAAGAGGCTTGTGTTTGTAGTGCTCACTTCATTTCAGGTAATTCTGGTAATGAAGCTTGACACATACAAAACTTCGCAGAGATATGATGATTAGGAAGTGACTTTATACAAATAAACAGGAGGTGGAACGTGAAGCGTGACATGACCAGATTACAAAATAAAAGACTGAAAACAGAACATGACATCAAAATAAAAGACCTAATAACAAAACAAACAAAACACAAGACAAATCCCTTACAGGGTTGTATTAATTCATCTAAGTTAAGGTAAGAACATAGTAAAATATTGAAAAACTGTGATTTCCTTTAAGCTTTATGTTTGTTATTGTTATAAAAATGCGACCTCTATTGGTGAAATCCTACATATTGTGCCTGTAATACTTGTGGTCCTTCTACAGCAACTATTTGCAATCATTGCCAGTGTCCTTCATCTTGGCAATGTCCCCTTTGAGGCCGGTGCCCGAGGTTATGCCACAGTAAACAGCAGTGCAGAAATACACTGGCTGTCAAAGGTATGCTGCACTTACACTTTTGTCAAGTTTTTGTATTGTATGTTAGGATATTTATTTTTTCCAGTCATTTTGCCTTCATTCATTTCTTCTTCTTAGTTGCTGGGCATTCCCTCAAACATGTTACAGGAGGGTTTAACACACAGGAAGATTGAAGCCAAAGCAGAAGAGGTGATGTATTTAATGATCTATTTGTTTAGTAACTAGTAACAAGTTTTTAGTTAGTGTATGCAATGAAAATCATACAATGTGATCCACATACTAGTGTATTTATCTACATAAGCATACTTTATTTTGTTGTACATTTGTAATGAGTGATCAATTAAAGTAAACTATAAAGGTTTTCACTATTGGGGTACACTCCATTGGGTTATTTTCAACCCACCATTGGGTCATAAAGGGTCGAGCTCAGCCGTTGGTTTCAATCCAGAAAATGTTTATATTTGACCCAACAATGGGTAGAAACAACAAGCACTTTGGGTTAAAATTATTTCTGTTGTTAGGTTTTAAGCCCATTTACTGTTGAACATGCAAAATATGCCAGGGATGCACTAGCCAAAGCCATCTATGGGCGCACATTCTCATGGCTTGTTAACAAGATTAATGAATCATTAGTAAACAAGGTAAGCATACTTTTTATACAATACTTTTTATATAATAAACACACATGTTAATTGATGAATTGGTAGATAATCAATCTGTTAACACTTTCAATGCAGGATTCAACCAGAAAAACAGTCATTGGACTGCTTGACATCTATGGATTTGAAGTATTCGATGTGAACAGGTAACATTAAATCACTGCACTTATACCCAAAAAGCAATTTTGCGTTAAAAGACGTCAAATCGCCATCTAAACACAGCCCAGATGTCTAGGCAAAAACTAGACAAAATTGAGCTGTCAGTGAAAATGTAATGGATGTGTAACCATGCCCCCAAAATAAATAATAATAATAAATAAATCACTTGTAATTACTTGTACTTTGCTTATATGATGGAATATCATATCTCACCAAATGTAAGGTTATTTTAGTTAGAAGTGGGTTACACGCCAGAGTATATCAGGTCTATAGTAGAAAGTAAAATGACGGCTATTACTTGCTTGGATAATTTGCCTATATAACATTTTCTGCACAGAATGCCAAAGTAAACTTTTGAAAGGGGTTAATTAGTCTACAAAACTAATTAGTCACCTTTTGTGTCAGAACAAGCCCTGTAGACACATCTTAACAAATAAATGGGCCATCTACATTAAGGTTTTTTTTATGTATTATTTTTTTCCACAGCTTTGAACAGTTCTGCATAAACTACTGCAATGAAAAACTTCAGCAGCTGTTTATTCAGCTCACTCTCAAATCAGAGCAGGAGGAATATGAGATGGAGGGAATCGAGGTGATCATCAAAGTGCTTTCAGCTTCATATAGCTTAAAAATTGTTATTTGTTTAAAAATAATAGGCGGATTTTGCCCTAATTTTATTCAAACATAATTTTGATCCTATATCCAGGGATGATTTTGAAACAAATAAATCACAGTGGAAGCAATGAACCTTACCTGGTGATCTGGTTCACCTTCTGTGCTTTGCCATATTTTCAATAATGTGCATTTTACTTATTTCAGTGGGAGGCGGTGGCATACTTCAACAATAAGATCATCTGTGACCTTGTGGAGGAGAAACATAGAGGCATCATATCAATACTGGTGAGTGTAACAGAATCATGCTGAAACAACAAATTATTTCAAGTCATACACAATTTAATCTCATGTCCCATATTGTAAGGATGAAGAATGCCTGCGTCCTGGAGAGGCAACGGATTTTACATTTCTGGAGAAGCTGGAGGGGAGGATGTCTGGTCACCCCCATTTTGTCACGTACGTAAAATGTATAATTTTTTTTCACTTTAAACCATTTGGCATGATTGAAATATTGTTATTGGATTCTTTTTTTTTTAATTTATGTAAAATGTCTCCAATTGCATGCTGTAGTGCTATGGCAAACTAGAATTTGTATTGAAGTATTATGACAGATTTAGTTAAAGGATTAGTCAATTTTCTTAAAAAAATCCAGATAATTTACTCACCACCATGTCATCCAAAATGTTGATGTATTTCTTTGTTCATTCGAAAACAAATTATGTTTTATGAGGAAAACATTCCAGGATTTTTCCCATTCCAATGGACTTCAATGGACCCCAACGCTTAACAGTTTTAATGCAGTTTGGAATTTCAGTTTCAAGGGACTCTAAACGATCTCTTATCTAGCAAAACGATTGTCATTTTTGACAAGAAAAATAAAAAATATGCACTTTTAAACCACAACTTCTCGTCTATCTCCGGTCATGTGACCTCACGCAATACGCCATCACGTCAAGAGGTCACGGAGGACGTATGTGAAACTACGCCCCAGTGTTTACAAGTGTGGAGAAAAAGGATCGTTCCGACATTGTTGTATGTCGAATGATACTAATCAAAGTCTTTGTGTTAGTTTATTGTTTAAAATGGTCCGCATATGTGCGTTTCATATATGTAACACGTGACCTTTCCACAGCATTACGCAATTACGTGAGGTCGCGCTGGCGTGTCACAGGACATTGACGAGCGAAACTTTTCCCCAAAGTTGAATATTTTTTAACTCTCTGCGCTTAGCGCGGAAGAAAACCGCTAGCTGCTGGCTTATTTGAAAAAAATTGAAAACATGCGCTGGCCGCGGCCGTAAAAGCTTTAGTGTGCACGCCCCCTCAGGGTCCTTTGAAACTCAGTTGAAACTAATCCTTTAAGAGTTAAAGCTTTCGCAAGGAATTCAATTTATCACATTTATTGTCTTTAATTTTGCAGGCACAAACTGGCTGACCAAAAAACACGTAAGACCTTGGATCGAGGAGATTTTCGTCTTTTACACTATGCTGGAGACGTTACTTACTCAGTTGTTGGTAGGTTACATTTTATTAACAGTTTTAGGATACATAATAAGCCTTTAACATTTCCTTATCCTCTATGATTTCCTCATCCTTTCAGGATTTCTTGACAAAAATAATGATCTTCTGTACAGAAACATTAAAGAGGTACGACTTAACTCATAACATGTATTTTCTTTGTATCTGTATATTAGGACTTGGAAATAGATATACATATATAATGGTTGGTTGTGTGTGTTTGCTAAAGGTTATGCGACTGTCTAAGAACGCTATAATCCAGCATTGCTTCCCAACTATAGAACCCGATGGCAAGAAAAGACCTGAGACGGTACAGTAAAAGTTGAATGGACAAAATGTTAAATGCTATCTCATTTAAGTTGCTTTGTATAAAAGTGTATCCTAAATTAGTAAATGTGAATGTAAACGTATTAAAATGAATTTAAAGAAACATAAATTATAAAAGCTTGATTTATACATGCACAAACAATATTTCCAAGACTTATCTATCCGCAGATTGTTTGTGCATTTGTAGCCGGTCCTACTTGCACGCGCTCCGAATGGGACTTGAACCACCAATCGGTCCAGCGTGGGAATTGGGTGCTCTGACAAGGAGGATAAAAGCTATGATCTCTAGCGTCCATACTTATTGCACCCCCATTCTAGTCCCTAACCAGTCCTACTCCCACGCTGGACCAATTGATGGTTCAAGTCACGCTCAGGGACTAGTTACACATTTCTAATGGACAACTTTAACGAGTATTTTTCAAAGCTGACATTATTTCCTACCATACATTATGTCCCTTCAGCTATTCAAGCACTTTAATATATAGACTTTTCATGGATCTGACACATTTCTGACCAGGCATTTGTTAACAGGTTGCCACCCAGTTTAAGAACAGCCTTGCAGGCCTCACAGAAATACTTATGTCTAAAGAGCCATGGTATATACGGTGCCTGAAACCTAATAACTGTAAGCAGCCAGGTAAACCTTTCACTTCACCTCTCAGGTTTGTGGTTTTTTGTCTGCTAAATGTTTTACAAGAGCCAGCAACCTTTTTCTCGCTCACCTTCTCTCAGGGCAGTTCGATGATGTTACGGTGAGACATCAAGTCAAGTACCTGGGGTTAATGGAGCACTTGAGAGTAAGACGTGCCGGGTTTGCGTATAGGAGACGATATGAAGTCTTCCTGAAAAGGTAACATTCATGTATTTACATTCCTGTAGCCCAAGAAATGGAGCACAACGTCGTAGTCTCCGCCATATAGTAAATTTAAATCCCTCAAAATGATGATGTTAACTTGATATTGTGTAATCTGCCTATTTAAAAGAGCTAACCCCTTGTCATCTGAAACTGACCTCAGCAGTAGTGTTTCATTGAAAGCGCATCTTCTGTATCAAGCACTTGTTCCCTATCACCTCCGTGCCAAAATGTCACAAACCTCCATGTTGATCTGTGTAGATATAAGGCTCTATGTCCAGAAACATGGCCACACTGGAAGGGGACACCAGCAGAAGGAGTTCAGCTGCTTATCAAGCATCTTGGCTACAAACCAGACGAATACAAGATGGGAAGGTACTGCTTATATGTATACTGTAATTTGTAAAGCTTTATTAGCTGCAATAAACGACATGATGTTTTCTTTCCTTGCTAATTTCGGAAGAACCAAAATCTTCATTCGCCATCCCAGGACTCTCTTTGCCACTGAAGATGCATTTGAGGTCTGCAAGCATGAGCTGGGTGAGACTACCATGTTGATAGAGAGAGTAACTGAATGATCTTGTGGGCAGAGATTTGTCTTGCAATGTCAGATTTGACTTTTGACTTTGCTTCCTGGCTGTGTTAATGTGTCTGTTGCTTACAGTAAGTTGATATTAAATGCCACGTCTCATTGCCTTTAAATTTGTTTATTGCAGCCACAAGAATTCAGGCCAAATACAAAGGCTATAGGGGCAAAGAAGAATACCAGAGGCAAAGAGAAGCAGGTATTTGGGTTTTCATTAGAGTTACTAAATTAAACCCTAAATATTACATCATCCCTAATTTGATTTGAATAGCTACCAAAATTGAGGCATGCTGGCGGGGTCTTCAGGCCAGAAAAGAGAGGGAAAGGAGAGCCTGGGCTGTCAAAGTCATTAAGAAGTAAGATGATAATCATGTCAAATCTGTACAGTAACTGCAAATTTTACTTTTGAACACTGTCAGAAAAATGGTTGAAATATGTACCACTTTAAAAAGGCTACAGATACATACACTCTAAAAATAAACGGTGCTAAATAGCATTAAAAGTGGATCACTGGCTTGTAATCTATAAGGGAACCATTTAAAGTACCATAAAGCACCAAGGTAGCACCTGTGTTGGTGTGTAGCACCATATTGTGTTCTTTAGAACCATAAATGTTGCTATATCACCCCGTGTGGTTCTTCTCTAAAACTGGTTCCCCTATGATTAAAAGCTTTTATTACTATTTAGCAGAAAGTGTACATACAGGGTACATTTAGGTACAGATATGGATAATTACGTACCAATTTGACCTTTGGTATACTAATATATGCACTTTTTGGTACCTCTGAGGTACTATTTTGAACTCTTTCGGTACAAAGATGTACTTTTTGAAAAGGTGTTTGGTTCTTCAAAGAACCATTTTTTCATACATTTTAATAATTTTTCACCTTAAAGAACCTTTTTGGAAACAGAAATATTCTTCAGATGATAAAGGTGTTTTAAAAAAACATTTAGAGAGAAAAGGTTATTCTATGGCATTGTGAAGTACCTTTATTTTTAAGAGTGTACCACCCCAGTGACAGCTAGGGACCATTTTATCTGACAGTGAAGTAAATATGGCCTCTCATAAAAGCCAAGACTGATCACACGGAAAGTCGTGTTATAGTCACGAAAAATTTGATTATTTTATTTATGTCCATGTCACAATATTTAGCTTTTTTCAACCTTTTTGCACGAATGTCTATAAATAGTTTTTCTTGTCTGTGGCTTTCTTTTTTGTTTCATTTTATGTATTGTTTTCTCATAGTTGTTTCCTATTTTCTTACCATTGTTGCTTTCTGTTACATTTTTAGACATCCTAACCCAAACCCCAACTCCAAGTGAGAACAGTTTTAAAAATGGAAGAAAAACATGCAGAAAAAATACATAAAAGTACATCCAAACCCCAAATCTAACCCCAACCCCAAGCGACAATGATTTAAAAATGGGGGGGGGGGGGGGGTAGAAAACAATACACAAAATGACACGAAAAGAAAGTCGTGTCACAGACACAAAAAAATATTTATAGAAATTTGTGCGAGTGACACGAAAAAGACATTCGTGCTCAAGGCACGAAAAAAGCTGAATTTCGTGTCATGGACACGAATAAGTTAATCACATTTTTCGTGACTATAACACAATTTTTCGTGAGATCATGTTTTGAAAAGCTCTTATACAGAGAATATGCTATACAGACAAAAATATGTGATAATTTGAATGTATGGTTAAAGTGATGAGTAAATAGTCATACATACTGTACTCATTTTAAGGTTTTTAAATAGTTATGTATGTCAAATATATCGCATAATTTATTTGATGATTTGTTAAAACGAAGCAACTACACAACTGTTAATTTTTTTTTATAAATGTACAAAACTGTACCTTTTCTGTCCCTGGGGTGGTACCCTCAAAGGTTCATTATTGTACCTTTATGGGTATACAACACATAAAAAAAAAATTATAAGGAACTATTATGTGCTTTAAGGAACACTTTTGTACCATTTACATTTTAGAGATACAAAACAGTTAACTGTCCCTTTAAAGGTACACAATCGTTTCTTAAGGTACAGTAATGTACCCAAAAAGGTATAACACTGTATTATGTTTAGCATACCCGTAAAGGCACAAAACATACCTTAGGGTACAGAAAATGTACAGTTTTAAACCTTTTTCTGACAGTGTAGATATTTATGAGGTTTAATGCTGTTTTGATGGTAATAGCATTTCTCCCCACTTAAAGGTTTATTAAAGGCTTCATGAACCGGAATCAGCCTGTCAGCATGGACAACTCCGAATATCTTGCATTTGTCCGACAAAACTACCTCACTCGACTCAAAGAGACCCTGCCAAAATCAGTACTGGACAGAAACACCTGGCTCACTCCTCCACCAATAATGCAAGAGGTAGTCTATACATTACATTATTAGATCCGTTGAACCACTGATTTACTTTAAAAGCACTTTAAAAGCAGAAATTAATGTGTTTACCAATTGTACAGGCCTCAGTGTTCTTGCGTAAGTTACACACACGTCTCCTTGTGCGGAAGTATGTCCGAGGGATCACCACACAGAGGAAGGCGCAGGTATGCAGTACATGTCACCTCATAGTTTTAAAACCTACACTCTCAGAGAAAAATTATCCTTAAAAAGTTCCTAATATATACCATTAAGGTACAGATATGTATATTTGGTACCATTATAAACCTTTGAGGAACTTAAATGCACGCTCTAGGTACAAAAGTGTACTTTTTGAAAGGGTACCGCCCCAGTGAAAGCTTTTGTACCTTTTATCTGAGAGTGTATTTTGTCACTGTATTATCAGTCTGCAAACTCCTTACAGGTCCATTTTATTTACAGCTGCAAATTAAAGCACTGGCCAGTGACATATTCAAAGGCAAGAAAGAAAGCTATCCTCACAGTGTATGCCAACCCTTTGCTGACACCAGGATAAGTAAGAGGTTATGTGTTTGATAAGAAAATGCTTCTGTTCTGTTAATTGCTTATATCTTAGATTGTGAATTTTGTCAAAGCTTTGGAACACACGTTTATAGATATCCTTGAGGCGATACTTTAGCCAAGTATCAAAATTACCCCATGATTTACTCACCCTTTTATGTAAGGAGAATTTTCACATTTATACACCGTAGTTGTGTCAAAATTTTAAGGCTGGGACCTTCTAAGGACAAGACCTCAAAGACAAGCACTGTGTCTTTGAAGGTTACAGCCTCCGAAGTCCACAAAGAGAACTGAATTGAGACGGTCTAGCCTTAGGAGGATTCATCATTTGCGTCCTTGATGTATATTAAACTAATCAACAGTATATCAAATAAATCAACTTTAGAAATTTTAAATAACATTGAATGCAGCCTTAGGAGGTCGTAGACTTTGAATTGGGACATAGCTTATAAAAACTAGCTTTCAGTACCGATGCCATCTTGAACTCACACGAGTCACTGCGCAACGTACCTATGACAACCAACACTCCATAACTACGCTAAAACTGTCTCGTGAATTGCGTGAGTCCAAGATGGTGTGGTTACCGGAAACTGTTTTTACAGTTTATAAAGTTTGAAATATGGATATTTTTCTTACAAAAGCGCATTGATTACTCGAAAAAGACCTTTTACAAACCCTTGGAGCCATGTGGATACCTCTGTGAAGGATCAATGCACTTTTGTGGGTTTAAAGTCAGAAGTTGATCCCTGTTTTCTACCATTACAAAGTTTAGAAGATTAAGGACATTTACTAAAATAACTTCAAATGTGTTTGCCTGAAAGATGATGGACATAATGTATCTTGGATTGCTTGAGGGTGAGTAAATCATGCAGTAATTTTGATATTTGGCTGGATTATCCCTTTAAAGGGGACATTTCACAAGACTGTTTTAAGATGTAAAATAAATCTTTGGTGTCTCCAGAGTACGTATGTGAAGTTCAAAATACCATATAGATAATTTATTATAACATGTTAAAATTGCCACTTTGCAGGTGTGAGCAAAAATTTGCTGTTTTGTGTGTGTCCTTTTAAATGCAAACGAGCTGATCTCTGCACTAAATGGCAGTGCTGTGGTTGGATAGTGTAGATTAAAGGGCAGTATTATCCCCTTCTGACATCACAAGGGGAGCCAAATTTCAATTACCTATTTTTTTACATGTTTGCAGAGAATGGTTTACTAAAAAGTTACTGGGTTGATCTTTTTCACATGTTATAGGTCGATAGAAGCACTTGGGGACTCAATTATAGCACTTAAACATGGAAAAAGTCAGATTTTCATAATATGTCACCTTTAAGGGTAACATATTCACAGTAAAAGTCAAAAATCTTGAGAATTAGTCACTTTAAAACAAAGGTTACATCCAGCCGCATCATTAGGCTTGTTCGACTTCATGTGGTGCCGCAGGAATCGACAGCTAGATGGCGTCAAGGTGCCGCGAGAGCGATTCCCGAAATCATACGGAGGAGTTTGCTTTTAAATCGCTCTCGCGGAACCTTGACGTCGTCCGGCTGTCGGTTCTTGCGGTGCCGCATGTAGTCAAACAAACCTGAAGGCTCCATCGGTCAGTGATTAGTGGGTGGAGCTAATGACTCGCGCAGTGCATTTTGGTTAATCGAGTCCATCAAAGACCGTTACAAAAATACTGCTTCAACACACTATCAATCTAATAATCGTAATTATGCGAATTTCTTTTGTTTTTCTCATGTAAAATGCAAAAGCACCTTAAAATCGTGCTTAAGTAATCCTAAAATACTGTAGACATTGTAGCACTTTTGATTTGTGTATTTTCTTCTTTTCTTCAGGTGAACAGGACATAAACATCAAAGTCTTGCAGATTATTTGTTCTGAAGGCATTAAGGCATGTGAAACTAACAGCCGTTCAATCCTCTTAAAGAGACTCCATTCTATTCGTATTGAAGTTAAGCAATTATTTAAAACATCAGTATTCAGGTTGATTGAAATCTTATACAGTATAGATCATGAATTTGACTACCTAAAGTTGTTCAGCACTCCAAATATTATTTCCTGAATTTCCAGGCTTATTGTTATTGGTGGATTACTGTTCTGAATTAGTTCTGTTTTCACCAATACATAGTGCACATGATTAAACACTTAACAATAGTTTAGCCAGATTGATGTTTAGATAATGGACATGGAAAGTTTATTGTGATATCTTCCCCTGTACAGTACAGTGTCCCAGTGATTAAGTATGACAGAAATGGCTTTCGGCCACGTTTCAGACAGCTGATCTTCACTCAGGCGGCTGCATATCTGGTGGAGGAGGCCAAAATCAAACAGAGGGTGAATTACAGCTCACTGAAAGGTCAGATATAAATGCTAAAAAAGGCTGTGAATTTGGGATATTATTACATTTTTGACACATGCTTATATGTTAATGTGAAATATGTGTGTGTAGCTACTTAAAACTCTCTTAATTCAACACTGCAATGATGCAAACACAGCCCTTATATTTCTTGATGTCTTTTTGGTATATTTTCCATAGTTTATTGTTGAAATTTACAAACATTTACATTTAACTTACAGGTCCCATTAGTAAATGAGTCAATGCTATCACACACCCAAAAGTAACATGCATATATGCAATATTTTCTTTTTACAGGGGTGTCTATCAGCAATTTAAGTGACAACTTCCTGATTCTCCATGTCGCATGTGATGACACAAAGCAAAAAGTAGGTGATATTTTTTCCTATTTATATTAAAACATTTTCATTATTTTATGTCAAATACTATAAATAGAGAAGTCTTTATGGGCATTGACCCTACATTTTGTTAGTTTCGTTATTGTTTTAAACTTTTAATTATGTTGTCTGTGTTGGCTTTTCTGTTTAAAGGGGGACCTGGTCTTGCAGTGCAATTATCTTTTTGAGGCATTGACAAAAATGTGTGTAGTGACAAAAAACAACAGCCTTGTCAAAATTGTGCAAGAAAGGTACGATTACATTTTTCTAAATTACACAATCAGGTACTCTTGAAGACAAAGCCTGTAATGTGAGTTTAATGTGTGTTTACCATTAAGTGTGTTTAATGAGTGTTTTAAAATGTATTACTTGTTTCCATTTTGTAGTGTGAGATTTGATATCCAGCCTGGCAAAGAGGGTTTCGTTGATTTTAAGAGCAGTGGGGAATTCATGGTCTACAGAGCCAAGAATGGACACTTGATGGTGGTGGGTCTATGTAATGTATACATCTTAAACATAAAACAGACTTGCAGTGTAATCAATCATGTATATACATTGCTATACCAAAAAATATGCTATTATACTATTCCTATAACTTCAATAAGGAAATTAATGTTTTTTTTTTATATTTATCTGTTGCAGGAATCAGCAAGGACAAAATCTCGATGACCTTTGAAATGGACCTTTGCTTAACTAGAAATGACCTTGAAAATGAACCTACACTATAGAGTATTAACATTTAAATTCCTTCTCTAAAACAGAGTTTAAAATATCACTGTATACATTCTTTTTTCTTAAACTGGAATAACAATAATATTACTTTTTTGTATTGCCTTATATTGTTTAAATATGTATTTTAAGCATTTACTGTACATTGTGTTTTTGTTGTTTATGTCATGTTTTTCCAGAAATATATCTAATGAAAATGACAAAGGCAATATTATTTTAATATTCTGTATTCTATTAATATTCTATATCATTATCATTACATAAATTGTATGATTGTCTTGCTTCCTTGCTACTTGTGCAAATCTGTGCACAGATAGTGACCCTGCCTGGGAAAACCCAGATACAGTCATTTGTTTGTGAATTACTGTTTTTAAATAAAATCATCCTAGATAATGTAAAGAACATTCTGTGAAAATATAACCTTGATCTTTAATATTAACTGAGGAAGGTTATGTCAAAGACTGAAATAAAAATGAAATCAATATTTGAGCTTTTATTCTCTTACTTATTAAATAATAATACTTTTTTCATACAGGCCCATTTCTGATAGAAAAACATCTTGGAAAGATTTCAGTTTTGATAGTGCTTTCGTTCTTCCTATTTGGCATGCCATGTTTTGCTTTGCACTTACCAACAGACAGTTGAAGATGGACAGTTGAAGATTTGGGAAAGAAAAAAAGACAATCATACCAAGTCCTGTCCAGACCTTGTTTTAAGTTTAAATCAGTCAGCAAATTTTTAAGTGTAATGAAGCAAATATTTAAATTAGTTACACCAAGGGCCTGTTGAATGCTTTATTCTGATTGGCTGAGAAATGTTCCATGGGTGTTGATTATTTTTCTGTAAACTGCACAACTTGTCAAATGTCTTAAAAATAGGCACCATAGTAATGTTTGACACCGGCCCTTTGTATTATTTGCATTACAAACTTAGGTGTGCCTTATTTTTGAATAATTCAACGGCCCGTTATCAATTATTTCTTACGTATTCTATAACACAATGTATTTCTGTGATTTCTTTTTACTTATTTTTTAAAGTTTATTTCTTATATTTGTAAATATATTTTTATAAAGCTGCTTTGCATAATTGTGAAAAGCAGTATAGAAATAAACTCGAAATGAATTTAATTATACATTTTCCTTTGTATTTTAAAAATGTATGCAATTAAAATTAATAGTTTTTGCTCCTGCAAAATTTACTTCAAGCGATAGGGTGTATAATCAGAATAAAATAAAGTGGTACTTGGTGCACAATTTTTAGGTCTGTGTTATTAAAGAGCACATATTGTCCGATTCACGTTTTTAAATTTCCTTTGGTGTAAGTGTGTATTAGTACATGTTCACGATCTGCAAAAGGTACATACCCCAAAGTAAACGATTTCCAACATCTCCAACGTAAATCTCTTTTCTTGGACTACAACAAACACACAGATTGTAGGCAACAGTTTACTTCCTGGGATTGGTGATGTAGAGAAGACCGTCATTATCATAATTCCTATGTCTCACAGCCTGTAAGCAAGCAGTACTGCATTGTGAGCGAATCTTTCAAACATGGTAAGTAGCATCACATTTCCGGCTGAAGTCAGAGGTATTCAGGCCAATCACAACGTACCGATTAGCTGGCCAATCAGGGACCCAGAGCTATTCAAAACCGTGCTTTTCAGGACGATAGTGAAATATGGAGCTACAAAAATGTACGGTATGTGGAAAATAATGTTTTTTTAACCATAAACCACGCAAACACATTGTATTATAAAAAACACAAATTAACATGGTTTTAGCCATGAAATAAGTGCTCTTTAAATTAATAAATAAAACCCATTACAGCAGTTCTGAGGTGGGTCATGCATGCGTTATTACCTCAGTTTGAAAATAAGCAAACGATGATGCCCCCTTGTGGCAAATAAAAGGAGATTATCTAGAAATTATTCAGGAAGTTAGATTTTAAATAAATATGTTATACGGTGTGCTGACTAAACATTCTTTCTTAAAATTCTTTTGATCATTTTCTATTTGTTGTTCAACTATTTTCTCAAGGTTGTTTCCAAAGAATAAATAGGTGCGTTCCACTTCGTACAGCGCCTCGCAAACCGATCCTGAGTATGTGATCAAGTACCGCGAGACAGGTTCGAAAGCTCAGCTTTTCAATCATTCTCGCGGTACTTCGATGTCATTCTGCAATTACTCTGCGCAGCAGCACACACCGAAATGACTCGGCAAATCGTAGCAAGGTACTGATTGGCGGATCCTCATGTCAATCATTACTTCACTGGATGACGTAGCTGAACATCCTCCTCCTCGCTTCTTCCATCGGCTGTTGTTCTTAAAATGGCGCCTTTGGACCTGGATAAGTATGTTGAGATTGCGAGACAGTGCAAGTATCTTCCAGAGAACGATTTAAAGGTAACTATTTTTGATGGCGTTACTTACGGTCAAATTACAAGTACTAGCTGTTAGATTTATAAAATCGCGTGGGTCGTGGTCAAAGCTGGTAAAATAGGACAGTGTGTCAGTTCAGGGTAGTGCAGTCGCTTCCTACCAATCTTGAGCCCTTACATTTACTTTAGCTTTTGATCCTGAGATGTATCTGTTTATCGGACAACCAGTGGATATACTACTAATACAACACGCATACATAGTAACAATATGTAACAAAGTAGTTCTGGTGAGCCAATGCGTTTGCTAACTTATGCTGTTGGTGCTATCCAGCGAACTGAGTATGAATTGATTGAAACGCCCATTTGCTTCGTAGCTCATCTTCCCTCTCGTTTTGTGATATTTTTGTCTTTGTAAGTTGTTTTTTTATATCTTGACTGAGTCATCATCTATTGCCTGATTTTAAAACGAGACATTGGACGGAACTACTAGCCCTGAAATAGTCTATAATGTAGCAATGCTTCGCATATTGTCGTTGCATCAGACATTATGTATGTACAGTACATTATTTTGAGATCTTTACTATTTGTTATTTAAACGTGTCTGTTTTAGGCTTCCCTTCTGACCTCTATTATTTTATATGACCTTAGAGTCATTGATTTGCTGTTATTAGTGATGTCATTCATTCTTATTGAAAGCTTGTTGATGTGTGCTGTCTTCTCTTTTCATTGATTTGACAGAGATTGTGTGACTATGTATGTGACCTGTTACTTGAGGAATCAAATGTACAACCAGTATCTACTCCAGTCACTGTATGCGGGGACATCCATGGACAGGTGTGAGCAGACCCTGTTGGTGCATTCACAGATGTTGCAGATGTACACCTATAGTGTAACAATATGTTTACTAACTTAAACCATTAAGCCTTTTTTGCTTTTCAGTTTTATGACCTCTGTGAACTCTTCAGAACTGGAGGACAAGTACCAGACACAAACTACATTTTTATGGTATTGTATCCGTAAAGAGAAGTATACACATTTTATTTTAGGTGTTACTTGGTTAATTCAATGACACTTGAAGTGAAGAAAAATTAATGCGTTTCTTTTCTCTAGGGTGACTTTGTTGACCGAGGTTACTACAGCTTAGAAACATTCACATATTTGCTAGCACTTAAAGCCAAATGGCCTGACCGCATCACACTGTTGCGTGGCAATCACGAGAGCAGGCAGATCACACAAGTCTATGGCTTTTATGATGAGGGGACAACCTAATACAGAGACTGCAGAAACCTAATGCATGCCTGTCATTGTGAAATTATTGCACATGTTTTCATAATTTTAAATATAAAACACTACACTAGGCAATGTGTTGTTAGCTTACTTGCCTTTTAACAGTCCTTTTATTTTCTTCTGCCTGTAGATGAGTGTCAAACTAAATATGGAAATGCAAATGCCTGGCGATACTGCACAAAAGTTTTTGACATGCTGACAGTTGCTGCCGTAAGTTACATAAGAAATTGCATTTTGGATTTTCTGGGAAGGGAGTGTGGTTATTGATTTTACAAATGTATTTTTTTAAGCGTTGTGTATGTTAAATGCACTGAAAAGGTCAATTTAGATCAATTCAATATCAATTTAATAGTGCTTCTGTGTTGAAATGTTGCGCATTATAAACAAACCCAACCTGACCTTACACCTAAATCTTTCCCCGCCAGCGTTTTTTTTTTTTTTTAAGTCGCCAGCATTTTTTTATGATTTTTAAAATACTGTTCTTTAAATATATAAACATACAATATATCAAATGAAAGAACAGACCGTCTGTTTTTTTTAAACAAACAAACAAAAAATTTTTGTCCTACCTTCATTTGTTTTCTTTTATCACCTTTCAAATATGGGTAGGTTTCTTCAAAAATACAAAAACTTTGAGCAAAAGATAGATAGATAATTAGATGATTGCATTTTTGCAGATCAGATCCAGAGCGATAATCAAAACATACACAAGAGTTCTTATTGTTTGCCCTAAGGCAGTGGTTTTCAAACTGGGGGCCGTGAGATGGTGCCAGGGGGGCCCCAGTTTTATGACATTTTATAAAATACATTAATTTAGCATGAATTCTGTGTAATTAAACCTAAAAAAAAACAAGGCTACTAACCAAAAGCACTACTTTTTTGTATAATTTAATGTTTTTTGCTTTGGGGGGCCGCGAAGGAATGGACCGTACACAAGGGGGGCCGCACGCTGAAAAAGTTTGGGAACCACTGCCCTAAGGGGTTGCTTCCGGGTTTTGTAAGTTGGGAAAGCGCGCCACCTGGTGGATAATAGTGAAAATACGGATTGCCAGAAAACTCGTCATTGACATGGAACCATTTCCTCTTAATTGACGAGTTAACTCATCAATGGCGGGGAAAGAGTTAAATGGCATCCTATAATGTTCATTTTAACAAAATGGAATGGGCTCAATCCCATTTCTCTGTCTTACCTCAATAAGGGCTATCCCAATTGGGCCTTACTCTCACATGAATGTGCAAAACTAAGGGGTAGGGGGAAGGGGTAAGACAGAGAAATGGGATTGGTCCTAAGTCTCAGGTGTGCCCATTAGGGCTGGGTATCGATTCAGATGTTCCAGATCGATTCGATTTTGATTCACAAGCTATCAATTCGATTTTCGATTCTGGTTCTCGGGCCAGTTTTTATACTCGATTCTCGATTAACTCAAGGAATATAGATTTAATACAAATACTATATGAATAAAGAACAGTGAACAGCAGTTTACAAGTGGGTAATTAATAAAAAGAAATTAAAAACCACAACACTATCGTCGTCGTCTTGCTTGTGAAATCTAAAATGCTTCCATACTTTTTATGTGAAGGTGGCATCAACGTCAATGAAGCACCTGAAACCGCCATTTTAAGCACTGAATGATTGAATGACAGGCTCGCCTCTCACTCCTTGGTAACATCGCGCAAGGCAAAAAAGAGGGTGACATCTAGTGAAGAAAACTAGTAATTAGATTAACGTTAATCTTACGTTCAATGTTTTGTAAATAAATATAAAAGAAAAAAATGATTCTGCTATTTGAGAATCGATTTTGAATCGACCACATTTTAAAAAACGATTAATCGAAAAATTTATTTTTTGCCCAGCCCTAGTGCCCATAGTATGTCTGAGAAGTTTTATCTCAAAATACCCCACAGATCATTGATCATAACATGTCCAAAATGCCCCTAGTTGGGTGGGAGAAAAATTTGCTGTTTTCATGTATGTACCTTTAAATGCAAATTTACTGCTATTGCTACCTTACCAAAAGAGATAGTGAGTGCTTTCAGTTAAAATAGATTTGAATCCTGTTAATACAGTCTAAGAAAATAGTATCTCATTATTGAGATATGGTGGATAGCATACGACTTGCTGAGGGCAAAAACTATGCTAAGGCAGGACTGTCAGTCAGTGGCATTGGGCGGGGCTTTATCAGTGTGACATCACGTTGATAAGAGATTTAAAACGGCATGTCGAAAAAGGTTTAATGGGCATTAAAAAGAGTGGGTGGATGTTTGTGTTAAAACACTGCCAACACATGCTTATGTCCAAACATTTTGTAAAAGTGAGTTTTACAAAATAGGTGCATTTTAAAGTGAAAGTGATCATAGCTGTTTGTTGTGTTTGTTATGACAATAAGGTGTGCTTTGTTTTTGCCTGCATTTTGTGTTTCACTTTAAAGATATGTTCACATGCTTTAGTTTTAATAAAGTCGTTTAATGTGTGTTTTAACTAATGCTTTTTCATTTGTGCTTTATTTCACAGTTGATAGATGAGCAAATCCTTTGTGTGCATGGTGGCCTTTCACCTGACATCAAAACTCTTGACCAGATTCGCACTATTGAACGCAATCAGGAAATCCCCCACAAGGGAGCATTTTGTGATCTTGTCTGGTCTGACCCAGAGGATGTGGACACCTGGGCTATCAGTCCAAGAGGTGCTGGCTGGCTGTTTGGTGCTAAGGTTACCAATGAGGTAAAGAGATCTTTTTCTGCACAGTGTTAGTCTATGAAATTGTCTTACAGACTTTCTCATAGCCTTATGTAAACATTTGCAGGACTGTATGAAGTAGGAAACAAATACTGACACAAGTGTTTTTGTATCGTAAGCTTTATGTAGTGTTTTGATTGCTTGATGTGCATGGGGTATCTTAGTCCTCTCCCAATAAAGTAATGCGTAGGAGGGGTTAGTGTAGTCCTGTACATTCTGTTGTTGCTTCTTATAGTTAGACGACAATTGTATTGGACACTTTTTTCATAAAACAAATGCACACAACATGGAATTCATGCTTTAATTTCAAAATCATGGTCTCATGAGAAGTTGAATGAGCAATATGGTTGTAAAACATTTATAAAAGATCTTATTCTTTCTTTTTTTCCATTTAAGTTTGTTCATATCAACAATTTGAAGCTGATTTGCCGTGCACATCAGCTGGTTCACGAGGGCTACAAATTCATGTTTGATGAGAAGCTAGTGACCGTCTGGTCAGCTCCAAACTACTGCTACCGCTGCGGTAACATTGCCTCCATCATGGTCTTCAAGGACGTGAACACAAGGGAACCAAAGTTATTCCGGGCCGTTCCCGACTCTGAAAGGGTTATACCACCAAGAACGACAACACCCTATTTCCTCTGAAGTCTTCATTGCATAGTTCAACCCTCCCCCTTTACATTGTTCTGTCAAATCTCTTTTATTGTCTTTATTTTTTCTGTATTTCTTTTTTTAAACAAATATTTTTGTAAAGATTGAAGCAATCTCCCCAATAACAACAGTAATATATGGTCAGCACTATGAACTGTACTGGTTATGTTTAAGTTGGTCAGTCTATTTAGTTAAAGTATGAACGTGACAGTAATCAAGTGGACATCTGTGTGCTGTTTTCGATGCGACTTTTCTTATAGGGCTTTAAATGTAACCTACTGCCCCTGAGAGTCATTGACCATTCAATAGCAAGCTATTTATGTTTAGCTAATGGCACCAGATTGTATTTTTCAGAGGGCCGAGCAGAAAAACTGAAATTTTCTGACAGTGTTTTTCCTTTTACTATTTTTCAAATGGATGTTGACCAGACAACAGGACACAGGAGGCTGTGATTATTTTGTACATTAATATAATTGTATTGATTTAACCATCTTTTTCTCAGAATTGTTGTATTTTATTATTGTAGAGAACGGCAACCCATTTACCAACTAAATATTGAAAATAAACTTCTTTATTATTAAGTTAAATAACCGGTGTCGTCATTTGTTTGTGCATAGTACAACTTTGCACATAGTACAACAAAGCAGCACTTTAAAATTTAAATAATCGCACCATAAGAGGGCGCAATCAACCTTAGAATATAACGATTACGTTCGTCCCGCCTCCATGTTACGTTTTAGCTTGATTGATATTGCAGACAACCAATGAAATGTATCGACGTCATAAACAGACGCTGGGTTCTGACAAGCAGTTTAGTTTGAGAGGGCTTTCGCAACACAGTCAATGGAAATTCGGCTGGGCAGATTCAACCGTCGACTGCTATAGATGGCGAATGGCAGATACTCCCTGCCCGATCCTGGGAGGGTGATTTGAATGAGTTGGATGTAAATGACGGGGTTGCACTGGTCGGTGTGATATTTTAGGTGCCATCGACCTGGCAGAGGTTTCCTGAAGAGCCGACAGAGAAGACAACTGCACTGAATTACGTTAGTGCTCAGGTTGGGTCTCAAAGCTCTCATTACTGTTTGACAAATGCACATTGCACGGTGTGAAATAACGGGTCTTTATTAGCTACAATGCTAGTTAAAACCCAAACAAAGCGTAAGTTACATTACCACGTCTTGGTGAACTCAGCCAGGTATCAGTCAGTCAGAGACATGTTTTACATTCCATAGTTGTCTTGAGTCAAAGTGCAATATTTTCTATTCCTGGAAAAGGTATACGTTTTATGTTATCCCCAAAATTCATGCTTTATGCATTAAAAAAAATACTACCAACGGCATAAGTAACTGAGCCGTCAGCGAAACATTGAGCGTAATTTAGGTTGCCAGGAAACCGCAGTCACAGCATCTGTTAAAGCCACAGTTTTGTCAACTCTGATGGTCATTTTGAGGACAAAAACGCAGCACTCTGATCGCAGTTGGAGCCAATCCGAGCGTACCAAAATCATGTTAACACAGCCCTGTCGCTTTTGTCTGGCCGCCTCTATTACCGTTACAACATCCAACCCGCAGTTTCTTCTTTGACAGAGTCAAAGAGTTGTCGTGTTTTACCGCATCCTGATCCTGATAAGAGAGACAGACGTCGGGCGAGAGGTAAGCCATTGTGTATTAGACAGACAGGTTGATGCACTTTGATAAATGCTTTAGGATCTGCTGTATGACTTAATAATAAAGTGTCACAGATCCGACCGTGCTGCTTTGACTATAGATGCTGTTCACATTGGTAATTGATGTAAAACAACAGCGATCGTAGCTCAGCGGTCAGTCTGTGTTGCTGTTCAATGAACGGAACGAGCGCTTTACGCAGAGATCTACAATGCCAAACGCTTCGTGTTACCACGATGTAGTCTTTCTGTGTATATATTCCACCCAAATATGAAAGCTTCGGTCTGGGAGTAATTTTGTGAATGGAACCGGAGCCAATAACGAAGCCTCTCTATATTATGACTGAATGAAGACGGTAGAGAAATCATTGTCTGTCGCAGAAATTATGAGGAATCTGTGTATTTATTCTGTCATGGGTTTTGCGGAGCATTGCTTATCGTTTTATTGTTCATGTTAAGGCTGCATCTGCCTTGCGTGCATAATGTGAGTGCTTGGGCACGTGTGGATGCTTATTAGAAGCGTGGACGTATTACAAATGTGCATTAAGCTTCAAGCGTGGTCCTGTGAAAATAATGCAAGAATTAATGATGTCGAATGATTGCCAAAACGGTGCCATTGGAACCGACAATTACATAAAAAGCGTTTTCACACACATCACTGGGATCCGTGAAAAGAGCCGCCAGGTTGCTTGGCTGGTATGACGTCATGCAGACATGCTTGTTATGGAAGAATGAGCTCGTGCACGAGAATTCTTCTATTACTATGCCTAATTATGTCAATGCATAAAAGTTTATGTGCATTGACCCAATGATTTTAAGCATTCAGTTATGTTATGGGCAGTTATTACAATACCATGGTAAACCTGTCATAATTGTCAAGTTACTGCCTGTATGTTATGAGTATGTTATAGCACCAAATTAAAATGAAGTGGAATGCATTGTGTCTGGATTAAAGATAATGAATATATGCTTTATTCTGGCACTACAAGTGTACACCTCCAGAAGCATAATACAGCCACTGGAACCGTCTACATTGCATTATATAGGATGCTTATATTCTGCATTTACCTATCTTCTCTTCGTTTTGCCACAATCTTGTTTCTATTCTTAAATCACATTTACTGTCTTTTCAGTTTAGATATTCTGTCAACAGAGCAGTCATAGATTGCTTAACATGTTGAGGATTAATGCGTTAGTCAGCAAATGTGGTTGTTGTTGTGACCTTTAAAATGAGATGGTTGCAGATAGTAAACTAAAATCTATTAATAATTCAATGTGATGTCCTGTCTTGAGAAAATTGACTTTCTGGCAGAAGTTCTGCATGTTTAGAGGTTGATCTTTCAACAATGAATAGTTTCATCACGATTAAAAGTTTGCTGTGTGTCATTTTAGTTCTAATAAAACATGTATTTTAAAGTAGTGAATGAAGGAGAAAAGGTGATGACACGCTATTGATTCAGCATTGGTTTTCAGTTGCATATGTAGTTTACATGCAGGGTCATACATACACATGCTGCCTCATCCTGCAGTTGCTTTGGTGCAGATGCATAGCTCATGCATTTTTATGGACGGAGGGGATATGTGGGTCAAGCACGCATCTGTGTGCAAAAGCTTTTTACCACTGCTGGCATTAGAGAAAAAGCATGTATGTGTGTTTTTCACTTGTGCGTGTCTCTTCCAACATCATCTTCTCTTCAATACTCACATGCTGGATGGCATCCATATGGTTGTGTGGATAGATCTTATTGCTCATTTGTTTTTAGAGTAAGATCACACATCTTTTGGCTCATGTCTTAAGGTTGTACTGTGTTCCACACGGTAGAAATGTGTCTATGTGTGTACATCGTGGTCATTTCATTTACGCACAAGTTACAACTAGAAAATAGAGCGCTTGGGAGCTCCATGTCAATATTGATCTGGGTATTGATCCACAACACTCATTTTGATATACTTACTTATATGCTCAATGGGTGCCGGCCAATGTGATATGAATGCAGTGCCCAGTGTGTCTTGTAACCAAGACACAATATATGCTCTAGAAATTGAAACAGCTCCATTAATAGTCACTAATAATATTAATAATAGATAATTATAGACATTGTGTATGAAGTGTACATAGACTGGCATTTAACTCTGGAATGAGTATCCAAGATTCTTTTTAAAGGCAGGGTATCTGTTTTGAAAAATGTTAACTTTAGCCTACAAGCACTTAGGGCTGGGTATTGGCAAGGGCCTCACGGTACGATACATATCACGGTACATACGATACAGTACGTTGCATGTTGCGATACATTGGAATACTTTTTCTTTTTTTCATATCAAAAATGTAAAAAAATAGAGCTGACTTTTTAACTTTTTTTTTTAAAGCTAAAGTGCTTCCACACGTCGACTTTGAAAGTGTTTTTAATTTTCTGCCATTTTCTCACTCTCAATAACATCTGGACAGCGACAACTACAGCAGCGTACAACTTACTATTAGTTATATTGACGAAAAGAGTTGTGAAATATAGTTGAAATATGAATTAAGTTGTAACAACTCCTTTCTTGTCAAAATAAATAATAGTAAGTTGAATGACTTGTACATCTTGTAAAACAGCAAAACATTTTTTACACTTAAAGTATTATTGAATGTACAAACACTGCACTTAAATACTATCATGTACATTTGTAAGTTATGTAAAGTTATGCTACAAATATACTAATTAAAAGTATAATTCTGCTTTATTAGTACTTTATTGCACCAGAAAAAGTATACTAAATACCAGTAATGCTTAAATAGATTTTTAAGTGTATTGAAATAAATGGTGTCTCAAAATAGCACACTTGTACACTTAGATGTTCCTAAGTTAATTTTAAGAAGTACTACAGACAAATTTGGTATAAGGTGCAACAATAGCACAAGTGTACTTAAAAATAGTTTATTTTAGTGCACTTTTTTCACCTGGGATAGCATTTATTAACTCTTAACACTCCACCCTGGACCGCAGAAATTTTCAAACCCTGGCTATGGCCATGTATGACCCATAATTTCTGGTAAAAATTGCATTGTAATTGAAGCATTATTGTTGTATTTTAACACTTTGTTTACTCGCATGCGATTACTTTTTCTATAAATCGCAAAAACATATTTTCATTAATATTTTGAATCTTGCCACAAAAAATTGCAACAGAATAAGAAGATATCTAAAATATTTATTGTTTACATTAGCTTTTACATTCAATACTAAAGAAGAATTTGACTTGAGAAATGCTTCAGAGTTGAGTGAATGACAGTCCCTTGTAAAACACTGCATGCACATTTACAGACAGCTTTTCCATTCAACCCGTAACTGTTTGGTATGCAGTGTGTAGATAGCAGCAGCATACAACTACCATGAGAGGCAGCACATTCTTTCTTAATATTTTTAAGACCTTGAGATACCCCAATCCTAGTTGCACCTGCAGTTTTATTATAATATATAATTATTTACACGCATTGTAAAAAAAATCATGTTTTACTGAAATGTTCTCTAGATGCGTTGCGAGCTCTTACTAGGTGGGCTGAAATGGTCCAAACATAAAACTTGTTGAACCATCTGGAGGCTGAGATGGGCATGCCGAGGTCCTCTCCATTCAGGCCACCTTGTTCTGACAGTCAAATGTTTGCCTTAGTACTTCCCAGTGTGCCTTACTACATGCGTGCATGCACACACATACATCCACAAGCCGACATTGTGCATAGTTTCAGGCAATATATGCTGTTTTTTTCCTGCTGTGCCTTCCAATGTCAGCACAAAACATCATACATTAGTCGCCTTTATTGACGGGAACAGACCAGTGTATCGTTTATTCTCACAAATGCAATGGAGTCACAGCTTTCCATTCATACAGACACGCTGTTTCATTTAAAAAATGGATTAACACACACAGGACTAAAGTATATTGGAGACTTCTTGAGGGAGTATGGTGCAGTAACACTGATTGAAAGAAATGGAAAGATTTTTTGCTGAGGTCTGTGATGTTGTATTGTTGAGTACATTTTTGAGTTATAGCTGTTATAGTTTCTAAGCAATTTAAATGACTGTTTGTTATTTGACTGCAGGCCTGGCTCCAGCTATGAAATGTTAGGTGGGCCAAGTGACGTACCTGGGGGGCCAGAGTTGCGTATGTGGGGGAGTGTTTAGGGTTACAAGCATTAAAGTTGCCTCATGGTATAAGAGAGAGAGTAAAGCCGCGTTCACATTACAAGCGACTTTGCCGCTGTGTGTTGCTTGTCTCTTTTAAATGGGTCGTTAGGGGGCGTGTCTAAATCTGGTTGTCATAAACAGATGAGTAACGTCCACTCGAATAACTGATGAGAGACCGATGATGTGAACTCTACTGCGTCGCTCTCATTGGTAGTCGCTCAGTATTTGCATAAAGTTAAACTTAGTTCAAAATGTATATTTAGCTCATCCTACCCAACAGTTATATTTACAGACACTGAAAAGATGGATAAGTGCATTAAATGTTAGGCTTTAATTCTTCAGTTTAACTAGTGTGCTGTCTATTAGCCAGTTATTTTCTCAGGTAGGTACAAATTTACTGGTCGCACATGTGCGACTGGATGTAAAATTCAGTCGCACACTCTCAAATTTTTGGTCGCAAAATGCGACCATTTGGTCGCAGTCTGGAGCCCTGCTTAAGATGAAGAATTAAAATAATTAATCAGAAAGAAAATAAGACACAAAAAGTAGGCCTACACTCTTTACTGATATTTTCTTTCGTTGATGTATTTTATATTTGTTCCTTTCACAGTTTTGACTCAAAGCCATATTATTGCCATGTGTTTTCCGATACCCATGTAGTGGAAGCTCAAAAATCTCACCACACCTGCCAAGTGTTAAAGTGTTAAAGGGCGCTGTCAGGAGGTTGCACAACAGATGCAATGCACATTTAAGTTCAGAGTCTACTCCTGATGCAAAATGTTTAACCTAATTTTTATTTTGATGTATTTTATGATCTGAATTCTAACGAAGAACTATACATAAACGACTACTTCATTTTTTTATTGCAAATGCAACCCATATTTAAGTGTTGTTTATGTGGTGAAATGGAGTTACCTATAAAGATTTTATTTCGTTCTTCTCAAACAGATCAATATATCTTAAAACCTAGAATAAATCAGTATGTAAATTAACAAATTAAGACAAATATCATGTAATTTTACATTACCATGTGAGTGGCATGGCAGGATTTTGAGCTTTGCCAGTGTGCTAATACACTTACAGGAAAATCTGTCTGGGTTTTTAACTCTTTCACCGCCATTGACGAGA
This sequence comes from Misgurnus anguillicaudatus, assembly GCF_027580225.2. Lineage (NCBI taxonomy): Eukaryota > Metazoa > Chordata > Actinopteri > Cypriniformes > Cobitidae > Misgurnus > Misgurnus anguillicaudatus. Next base: position 32,290,901 of record NC_073358.2, on the reverse strand, counting down.
TATCTCGTCAATTAAGAGAAAACGCTTCCCTGCCAATGACGAGATTTTCCGTCTTTCCGCAATACCGATATTATCTACCAGGTGGTGCCCTTCCGCAAGTATTGCCCTATGGCAAGCGGCTGCATGTCCGTGTCTGTTTTAGAGATCGCTCTGAATGGGATCTTTGAAAAAGTCCGTCACAAAAATGGAATTTTCTCTGCTTTTTGCTCAAAATTTGGTGTTTTTGCAGAAACCTACCAATATTCAAAAGCTGATTACAAAAGAACCACTGAAGGTAGGATGAAATGTTATTTTTTTGTTTGAAAGCAGAGGGTCTGTTCTTTCATTTGGTATATTGTATGTTTATATATTTAAAGAAGAACATTTTCTGGAAGGCGTTAAACTTTGGTGAAAACCATGAAAAATGCTGGCTGGCAACTTTTTAAAAAAACGCTGGCGGTGAAAGAGTTAAAGATGGATGGAGTGTGCGACCCCCTTATGCTGCATTCCAGTTTCTAAAACTGGAACAGAAAATTGTAATGAAAGTGTTACTTTTCACACTAACCAAATCAATTGGGTTTTCACTAAAAGCTCTAGGATCAAAGTGCGAGAACCATTATTATAAGTTTACATTCATTCATTTGGCACTTTTATTCAGAGCGACTTACAATGTACTCAAGGTATACATGTTCTATTACATTTAATTGTATTATTTTGTGTGCAATGTGAATTGTCATGTGTGGATCCTCTCACTCTCTTCTCTGCTGCTCTGCTTTAACATCTTATCTTAGCTGTATGCAGTATGCAATGCACATGCTATAGGAGTGTGTTTACATACCATCATTCGTTTTCTCTCCATCACACTCTCTTTCTTGTCCTATCTTCCTTTTCTCTGTGCCATTGAAATCTCCTGCCCCCTCCACCCAAAAAAACCCCACTACATTCCCCCTAGCACACTCATTGTAGCCAAAAGAGAGGCACATGTCCTCACTCCATGTGTGATGAGACCATGTGTGGTGTGTTTGGTTTGGCCATAGTCCCAAATACAGTAGCCATATTCACAATGTATTGAATACATAAAAAATTATGACATTATGTCTAGCACTGGAAAATAATGCAATATACACAATTTGTACAAAACATGAGCTTTAAGCTGGGAAGATGTTTGAGAGATCCTACACTCTAAAAAATGCTGGGTTTTGACCTAATAATGGGTTAAAACAACACAGCATTTTGGGTTGAAACAACCCCCAGCATATGTTAAATTTCAACCCAAGGGGCTGGGGTCATCCCTTTTTGAACGCGGGGTTGAAAATAACCTGTTCAGTTGTAATTTAGGGGACAAGTTCGGTGTTTTGCACTAGAAGCCCTGTTTTCAAATTGTTTATGATGAAATGGAACGGGTTTGACTGAAATTTGGACATGTGCTGCTGGCCTGGGAGTTTTCGGTTTCGGTGGTGTCGCCTCCCCACCCCCGCGGTGGCTGCGTGGGTGCACTGGAACAGTCCTTCCTGGAATGCATTGGACTTTCGTTTGCAGGGGACGTGAAACTTACAGAGTGGTCAGGGGTGTTCACTGATGTGCTCACACAAGATTCGCTGCAAAAGATGCTTTCCAACAGGTTTTATCGTAGTTTTTGTCCAACTCCATTGACTTGTATTAGATGTGCTGTGAGGTACGGTATTACTCTGCCGCCGGGAACGGAAATGGGGTTGTTTGTATTCTTGCAATTGGCAAAGGTGGCTTATCGCCACCAACTAGGCTGGAGTATCTATTATTCAAGCTCTCAACAGAAGAATGTACGGGTGTGAGACGTTTGGAAAAATAGGTCCACGGGTTTACAACGAATGGTAAAACACCTGTTGGAGGGCATCTTTTGCGGCGATTTTTGTGTGAGCATATCAGTGAACACCCCTGACCACGTGAGTTTCACGTCTTTTGTAAACGAAAGTTTAATGCATTTTAGAAAGGATTGTTCCAGTGCACCTATGCAGCCATTGTGGGGGTGGGGGGGTGATACCACAGAAACCAAAAATTCTCTGGCCAGCAAAAAATGTCCAAATTTCAGTCAAAACCGTTCTATTTCATCATAAACAATCTAAAAACAGGGCTTTAAGTGTAAAATATCAAACTTGTCCTTTAATTTATGCTGGTTGAAAATATACAAATTTTCTCGGTTACTACCGCAGACTTAGTTTTTTCTGCCAATTTTAAATAAATTAATTTAATGATAAGATAATAATAACGTAACAAATATATCCCAAAATTTAAAATTAAATAGCTTTTTTCACATTCGCCTTTTAATTTTAATATTGACAGTCTTGCCTCGAGATTGTAGTAGAGTTGGGCAAAAAAAATTGCCTGCGATTCTTCGATTCTCATGCGTGTCTCCTCGGTAAAGCCGGTTTGGTGATTAGTAGTAAATCACCTGCTTTCGGATGCAGTTGACATTCACAGAGCCGTATTTCACAGAGAAGCTAGGAAAAATCTTCTTGGTGAAATTTGGCTCTGTGTAGTAAATGCCGCTCCATCTGAAAGCAGGTGATATCACTTAAAAATGAAATAATTTAATGTTTTAGTCTTTAGTTTTCAATTTTGGGACATATTTTGCGTTTTATTTGATCATTTAATTAATTCATTTAAAATTGGCAGAAAAAACCTTCCATACTTTGACACAATGTTGGGTTGAAAATAACCCAGCATTTTTTTGAGTGCATTGGGTGCAGTTGGTGATGACATATGTACTGTAGCAAGCAATTGGCAGGACCTCTTCTGTCTTTTAGTTAATGAAAATTAAGTCAACATGATATAAAAAATGACCCTGCCTAAAACGCATTCATGGTTTCATTGTAAATCATTTGTTTATTCCATACAGTTTGAAAATTTAAAAATCTGCCCCTGAATTGACTTTCACTTCTGGCTGATATCACCAACACCTCTCTACCATCCACCTCTTATGAACTCCAAGACCATTGTCCTACTGCACCTTGGTAAAACTTTTGGTATGTTCTAACTTGAACCATTGCAGATTTGTCAGAGCATATCAGTTGGTTTGGAGGTGGAATTAGTCAGTTTTTGTCAAAGCTGATTCAACAGCTGCCCACATCCCTGATGCAGATTCCTATATCCGCAATATTTCAGTTCAGAGTTCTGTGGCATCCTGTTTTACTGTAATTCATAAAGCTCATCTCCGTCACCGATGTCCACATCATGCTAGCGTTAATGACTCCATTTTGCATAACTGTGCCAGTGCTGTTTTAAATTCAGTTTTCTGGTTTGTTTTCAGCAGCTGCCATGACAGGGGTGGGAGCAGAGGATGACATTCCTCTCTGTGAGAGGAAAACTGTCACAGACTTCTGCTATCTCCTGGACAAGTCCAAGCAACTTTTCAATGGCTTAAGGTCAGTCTCTTCTCTGGGTCTGAGTGTTTTGCTGTTTGTTTCTTGTCCTTTTTGCCTTCCAGATTGCTGTCTGGCTCTAACTGTGTGACCTTATGTCAACTCTGCTCTCTCTCTCTCTCTCTCTCTCTCTCTATTTTATGGGTGTATTCTAATTAAACTAGGTGGTGGGTTGCCTCAGTGACTAGATGACTAATTGCTTTGAATGAATGTCTGCGTAATTAGACCTGTTTTGGGTTGCCTGACGCAGATTGTGCATGTTGCACAGTTTCTGTAGTGATAAACAATCTGCTATGTGGAGCTCAATCAAATGGAACAGAATGCAGGGGTCTTGAGAAGGAACTTTTTAAAGATTATTTTCAAATGTCACGACCCTTCAAGCATGACAAGCAGTGCCCATGAAAATTAAAGCACCACTGCTAAAATATAAAATTAAAGGATATAAATATGGAAGTCTCCATACTCCGCACCCATGTTTGCAGCTCCTCCAGGCAGCTGTTTTAGTCATGCAAGATGAAGTCCTGTCGAAGATTGATATCTCTTAAATCATTCGCTCACAATAAAACAAAATATTTCCTACCAACATTTCAACATAACAATAACTGCACCATAATTCATTTTCTTAATCTCAAATTATGTTATAAAATGCTTGTTGTTAACAGTATCTATTATCTTTGGTCACAATTCAAGCCCACCTAAAAAAAAGCTTTACTCTATTACTTTGCTACATTAGTTACTTCATATTGGTTATGTCAGATGACCTCTTGATCAGTCCTTGGCCAATTAAAACTGCTATGGAGTCCAGACCTTCTGCTTTGAGTCTGATGGTGTGGTTATGCGAGACTAGTTGTTGGATGGTAAGTTGACATTGTGATCCATCCCTAGGGGTTGCTTTCTTTGTATATGTAAATGAGCAGGATTAGCAGTGCTAACATCTCATCTGCGCTGTGTTTTATGTATCTGTGTTGGAGTTTGCCTCTACAACCGGATAGGGAGCCGAGAGCCCTTTATATTTTTCAGTGTCTGCTTGAAGTGAGCTGATCTGAATGAATCTTCGGTGCTCCTCTTCCACCCCCTCATATCTGCCAGCGTTTGTCTCCGCATTACACACACTTTAAAAAAAATGAATCACGTCACTCCGTGTTTATCATCATTTCTCAGTGGCCAGTAGGTTGTGTTTGAGCTAATCAGTCATTTTTAGCTGAGACTATTTATAGCACAAGTATGTCAGTAGCTGTGGGCTCTATCTCCTTTTCTTTTAGCTTTTCTCTCCTCTTCTTTTTCTTTTTTCCCTTCTTCATTACTTCACCATCTGCATCTCTTTCCTCTACTTTTGTCTTATCTTATCCAGGCCCGTTTGGAGGGTGTAAAATTGTATATTGTTACATTTAAATTAAAAGGTGGAGACAGAATATTATTTAATAAGACTAATTGTGTTTGGCTGAAGAAAGAAAGAGACAAACATCTTTGATGACATGGGGGTGAGTAAATTAGTAAATGTTAATTTTGGTGTGGAGATATCCTTTAATGGGTGAGTTTAAGCTCAATCCACAAATTCATTATGGAACATGAATAGAAGCATTAGCATAATAGAAGTCACTGACCAATCATACCTTGCTACAGTACTCTTTTTATACACATACACATTTTGTGTCTAGTTGAGGACAACACATTTAGGGCCAAATTTACTAACAACTTGCGCAAATGATAATTTTGACGTTAAATAACGATTGTCGGGATTTACTACAGATGCGCTTTGGATAATTAGCGATAAAAAGGTGTGGTCTAGTACTTTTTGCATATGCATTTCTAGGAGTTTCCCTTTCAAAGGCAAAATTGTTGGGATGAGATTATTTAAATAATTCATGCAACGCGATTTACTAATGTTTGTCACCTCAGCTTTACCACGACCCGCCTTTTTAATCATTTTCGGAGATCCGCGAGTGATGCACGACTAAGATGGCGATGGCAGGCACCGCCTACTTTAAGCTTCAAAAATGATCTACAGAAACCTATGGGTGACGTCATGGACACTACGTCTATCTTTTTTTATATTATATGGTTCGCGCATGTGTTATGACTGATATTTGCGGCATTATTTAACAGCGAAAAAATCATGTCTTAAATTACTTTGCGCTTAGAATGGCTGCAATTATTGCATATAGTCACTAGGAGAAGTCACACAATACCAGGTGTTTCAAAACGTTTTGTAAACCTTTACTTTTCAGTGTCCTATGGCTTCGTTAACTCTGATGTCCGTGGTGCTGAACTCAAGCGCATCACACGTTAACTCATCAGATCTTCTTATTTGCGACCCTGAACTAATTTGCGCTGCTCTTGTACATTGTGTTGGTCATTATGGAAATCAGCTGTTGCGCCTGTGTTATTTAATTTGGGCCTTTTTAGTAAATAACCCGCAGATATTACCACTTCCATCTGCGCTATTTTGGAATTGCGCTCTTGCGCTAATTTGCCCCTTTTAGTAAATCTGGCCCATTTTGTGTTGTCCCTAGCTAGACACATCTCTGTGTTAGTATTGGAACAACACATTCTTTTTATGTTCTCCTTTTTATTTATTTGAACACAAAATTAACACAGAATGACACATAATGTGTTAAAATAACACATTGGGGCGTTTTCCTGCACAGGGCTTATCCTAGTCCCTGACTAAACAAACACCTTGTATTCATATATCTTAAAGCATATCAATGCCACTGTTATGTCTTAAAATGCACCCTAGTATTGTTTTTTGTAAGGTATGTTTGTAAAAACTACCTAAATGTCCTAATATAACTAAAGGGCGATTTATAGTCGTGCGTAGGTCCTACGGCGTAGCAGCGACGGCGTAGGTTCCGCGTCGGTTTTCATTTATACTTGTGCGTCGCCGTCCGCGTCGACGTGCAAACACACACGAAACCGCTGGTTGGCAGTAATCACGCGTGTAACCACAGTAACAGCAGAAGTCGTCACAGAAGAAGAAGCTAAGCAAGTAAACCCACAAACGAAGAAGAAATAGCAACTTGTTGTGTATAATTTGAGAAGACCAGCAATGATGGAAGTAAATAAACAGCGACTTATGTTTCAGTTTGAGTTAAATCACTCCTCAACTTGGCTCATCTTTGTTTTCACCGTCTCAAACGGAAATACCTATGACGCAGTTTTTTTACCTGACGGGAGGGGTTCTGGTGGACCAATCACAGCGCTTACGGTCCGCGTAGAGCCGACGCGCTGTTAGAAATTTTGTGAGGTGCGCGTCAGGCTACGCAGAGCTACGCACAGGCTACGGATAGCCTACGCCGTAGCTACACCGTAGGACCTACGCACGACTATAAATCGCCCTTAAGGCCTAGTCCTGGATTAATCTAAACCCTGTCCGGGAAACCACCCCATAATAATATTAACACATTATTTTAGAGTGTATAATAAGTCATCTATAGTTTAAAATAAGTTTTAAAATGTATTTGGTTTGTCATTGCTTGATTGTCCTGCACAAATAATTTTCCTGTGACGCTACTTACCAATAGGCGGATACTGTATGTGAGAACATGAATTTCATACCTTAATAACAGCATGTGTCCACAGCAACTGCAGCATCAACTAGAACTAGATGTTTGCTGTTAGGCCACACCCTATTGCCCTGTTTCTCAATGCTAATTAGGCTGTCTAACCAGTAGCGGCCTACTTCTGTATTTGACGCTTAGCAACACCCAGAAGAGTTGAGTAATGAAACAGCTATTATTAATTGGTCTCATTTCCTTACCTAACACTTTTCCTACTTGATAGCTCTCTCACCGTCTCTGGTCTTTCCTTTTATTGAACAAGCTTTATGTGACTGTAATGGCAGGTTGACTTTCGTACATTTACATCTGCAAATCATGATGCATTGTTTATTTGTGTGTCCCAAGAACTGGGTTACCAGCACAATTTGAAACCAGATGTACAGACACCAGTTTGTTCGTGGATTGGGAGTTTTTAAGCATGCAGTGACCCAGAGAACACTCTTAAAAGTAAAGGTGCTTTTTGATGCCATGGAAGAACCATTTCTGGCTGAATGGTTCCATAATCTTTAAAATCTTAAGATCTAAAGACAATACATAAATTGGCCAATATGCATTGTAAACTTGCTGAATTCTCTAAAAGTAGTGGTGTAACGGATCGCCTCGCATGCGATTCACATATTAATTTGTATAATTTGGGAAAGTTTATCAGTTGCATGTGTTTCGAAGGCTTGCAAATCTTAACACTCAAGTAATTAAAAAATGTAACCGCAAAAATGTGCTAAAGTGATTTTTCTGTACGCACAGACGCACATGCGGTTAAATGTGTCCGGTCCATCTCCAATCAGGAGTGATCATCCCTATGCCCTTCAAAGATTATTACTCTTGATGTGTAAACTTTAGAGAGAGTTGCGCTACTGTGTTTCATGCTGTAGTCCATTAAAATACATTTGGCGAATAGAGCACTGAAAAGCAACATAATTTTCACTTTATATGGAGAGACTCTTTGGCTGCATCTCCTTCCTGAAGCACAGCTTGGAATTCACCCTCTGGAATTTTCTCAAGGAACCGAGGTTACAATAGTAACCAAGATGTTTTGTGATCCGTTCCACCCCTAGTTAAAAGCCACAGCTATTTTTCAGCAAAGTCCTCTAAGTGCACGGAAGAGAAATTGAATGAACACACGCAAGTCACAGTGCAAGAGTTTCCTACCTGTTCAAAGGAGGTTTACTTAATATACCGTATTAGGATATTGACAGAATTTTGACTAAATTAAGCTTTTTACCTTTATTAAAAAAAGGCCAGTGGAGTGACTGGAGACTTTAAAAGTGGAGATTTTTGCATGTACATAGAGGGTTTGGCAGCACACGACACATTCGTGAAAATAAAACATTTCAATTACTGACTAATAACCCTTTCATTTCCTTAAATAAAATTACTCAACCTAAACTTACAAGCCTGAGATAAATGCTCATTTAAAAGAAAACAGGTCAGACACACTTTTTACATGGTTTTACAGTACATAAGTTCTTTGTATTTTAAGCCTCACTTGAGTCTCAAGGTACATTATATTAGTTATTTGGAAATTCTGTGTAAAAATGTTGGCTCAATTTGTTACTATCAAACAGTCCCAGGTAAACTGATATTGTAGCCCTTTCTGGAGTAACTATCAATATAAGATAATAATCAAAATGTTAGTGTTCAAGTGCTCTCAGCTCAACAGCCGCAATATTGGTCAGCTCCACCACATTTGACCTGTTCTTATTCTTCTTCTTCAAAAAAAAACGCACATCATCCTTTCCTCGTCCATTCCAGCCTTTCCTGGTTTACAGGTCTGTCCCTGGCTGTGCACTGCCAGTGAATCAGTCTTGTGAGTATTAATACTGTCAGCGAGGATGAGAAATTAATGGTGCATAGAGTGAAATTAAATTAAAGCCTTACCTAATGATGGCACCTATCTACTTCCTGACCTTGTCTCTAGTATCCCAGAAGGGCACCAGGGTGAACCATAAATCTCACACAACATCTCTGTAATCGTACAGTGTGTGTGATGAATGATGAATGCTTGTTATGAATGGAAGCTGTGGAGTTGCAGATATAATGTGCAGTAGCGTGTGTGTATGTGCACTGGGTTTAACTAAAGTGCATGAATGAAATGAGTTGTAATTGCTCTGTACACATCGCTGTGTGTGTTTTTGGTTGTACCTTTATATGTCAAGGTTATGTCTTTTTAAGGATAAAAAACCTCCCCTTACCCCTCAATTTTTTTAAATAAATGACCTTTAAATAGTTTATAAAGGGCACATGGCCTTAACTGTAATTGTGCGTGAGCACTTTAGCTTGTAAACGAGGACCTTTGCATTTACCTGCTGCATTCACAACTCCTCTTTTTTCCCCAATCCCTGCTTCTGTTGTCATAGCAACCCTCTGATGATGACAATAGGGCCTAGACTAGAGTTTTTTTTGGGGGGAGCACAGGTGGAAAAGGAATAGAGAGGAAAGGGAGGGAGGGAGAGAACACAAAAACGCTACTTCTCCAGCTGATTGTCACAGCTTCTCAAATTCCTTCAAGTCAGGGGCACTATGACTCACCACAGCCCGGCCCAAACTCTCACCCACTCACAATTTCTGACTCCATCTCTTTCTGATTGATCCTTATTTGCATGTCATCTCCCCATTGTCGTGATGATGCTAATGCAGCGCATGACAAACGTGACCAGATGTATGTCAAGGTGGCGTGAGTGAATACCCACAATGTGGGTACAATGTTGTAAGGGTGTACACTATATGATGTAACATCTGCAGCATATGGGAATAGATGATCTGAATGTAGATGTTTTTTAGAGTGTGAAGAACTGGTTTATGCTCCTAATTGATTTTGATTCTAATTTGCTCTGGAGGTTTGCTCCTAATCCTTCCTTGAGGACCAATCAATAAAGAAAATGTATGACTAGGCTGAATTTGAATGTTTCTCTTTTTTTTTTGCTTGATCCTGCAGGGATTTGCCTCAGTATGGACACAAGCAGTGGCAGTCTTATTTCGGCCGAACATTTGATGTGTATACCAAGCTATGGAAGTTTCAGCAGCAGCACAGGTCAGCCATGCATAAAAGATCTGTTAGGGAAACCGAATGTCTGTTTTTGCCAAAAATCTTTCTTTTGATAGTTCCTGTGCAGTGACATTATTGACAGACATTTTTTAACTATGCTTATGTTACCGGAGAATAGACAAGTCCTGGACAACCGGTATGGTCTCAAAAGGTGGCAGATAGGCGAGGTTGCCTCAAAAATTGGCCAGCTGTACTACCATTACTAGTAAGAATTCTTTAGACATATCTATTTTATAGCCTGACTCAGACACACATGAAGAATTTCATTCACATTTTTTATTTCTTCTCTTTTAGCCTCCGCACTTCGGAAACAAGCTACTTAAATGAAGCCTTTTCTTTCTATTCGGCCATTCGCCAACGATCGTATTATCACCAAGTCAACAAAGAAGACAGGTAAAAGGTTTTCCCATTTAGATATCATGGAGGGGTCTGAAATTGTCATTGCAAGTGCATGTTCACTTTGAGAGACATAATCTAAAAAAAACAAATCCAGAAATCACAATGTATGATTAACTATTTGTATGATACAGCTGCAAATAAGTATTTGAACACCAATGTTAATATTTGGAATTTACTATTTGCAATTAAAGAGGTCAAATGTTTCCTGTAGTTTTTCACCAGGTTTGCACACATACAGGAGGGATTTTGGCCAACTCCTCCACACAGATCTTCTCTAGATCAGTCAGGTTTCTGGTCTGTCACTGAGAAACACGGAGTTTGAGCTCCCTCCAAAGATTCTCTATTGGGTTTAGGTCTGGAGACTGTTTAGGCCACGCCAGAACCTTGATATGCTTCTTACAGAGCCACTCCTTGGTTATCCTGGCTGTGTGTTTTGGGTCATTGTCATGTTGGAAGACCCAGCCTCGAACTGAGGGAAGGAGGTTGTTCCCCAAAATCTTGCAATACATGGCCCCGGTCATCTTCTCCTTAATACAGTGCAGTCGCCCTGTCCTATGTGCAGAAAAACACCCCCAAAGCATGATGCTACCACCCCCATGCTTCACAGTGGGGATGGTGTTCTTGGGATGGCACTCATAATTTTTCTTCCTCCAAACACGTTTAGTGGAATTATGACCAATCTATTTTGGTCTCATCTGACCACATGACTTTCTCCCATGACTCCTCTGGATCATCCAAATAGTCATTGGCAAACTTAAGACGGGCCTGGACATGTGCTGGTTTAAGCAGGGGAACCTTCTGTGCCATGCATGATTTCAAACCATGACGTCTTAAGTGTATTACCAACAGTAACCTTGGAAACAATGGTCCCAGCTCTTTTCAGGTCATTGACCATCTCCTCCCGTGTAGTTCTGAGCTGATTTTTCACCTTTCTTAGGATCATTGAGACCCCACAAGGTGAGATCTTGCATGGAGCCCCAGTCCGAGGGAGATTGACAGTCATGTTTAGCTTCTTCCATTTTTTAATGATTGCTCCAATAGTGGACCTTTTTTCAACAAGCTGCTTGGCAATTTCCCTGTAGCCCTTTCCAGCCTTGTGGAGGTGTAAAATTTTGTCTCTAGTGTCTTTGGACAGCTCTTTGGTCTTGGCCATGTTAGTAGTTGGATTCTTACTGATTGTATGGGGTGGACAGGTGTCTTTATGCAGCAAAGGACCCTCAAACAGGTCCATCTAATTTAGGATAATAAATGGAGTGGAGGTGGACATTTTAAAGGCAGACTAACAGGTCTTTGAGGGTCAGAATTCTAGCTGATAGACAGCTGTTCAAATACTTATTTGCAGCTGTATCATACAAATAAATAGTAAAAAAATCATACATTGCGATTTCTGGATTTTTTTTAGATTATGTCTCTCACTGTGGACATGCACCTACGATGGCAATTTCAGAACCCTCCATGATTTTTAAGTGGGAGAATTTGCAAAATAGAAGGATGTTCAAATACTTATTTTCCTCACTATATATATACATATATGTGTGTGTATGTTGTTTGAAGTTCTTCAAATGAAATGGGCAAATGGTACAAATCCTAAATGAACTTTGCTCTTCTTTCATGGGCAGGCCAGAGCTGGTGGTTAAAAAGCTGAGGTATTATGCCCGGTTTATCGTCGTTTGTCTGTTGCTCAACAAGATGGACCTGGTTAAAGTGTTGGTCAAGGTAAGTCATGGACAGCAGACCAGACAGATTTGACTAGATATTCAGTCAGGTTCTCAGCAAAGCATATCCATGCCTTAACAGTTTTGACGTTTGGCACCATTTCAGATAAATGTATACACTGTCAGCTATAACTCTTACATATTTTTTGGAAGTTCATGTATTTATTATTGTTTAATATAAGATCTAGTCCCTATAAGTCTCTTTATACGATTTGTCTCTTTCTGCAGGAGCTTTCTGATGAAATTGAGGACTACACCCAGCGCTTCAATACAGAAGACCAGCTGGAGTGGAACCTGGTGCTGCAGGAAGTTGCTGCTTTTGTGGAGGTGAGTGCACATTTTGGTTACCATCATTATTGTAAAATGGACACGACATGAGAAAGCCATTTTGCTTTCTTATTGGGACACATTTTTGAAATGAAACAAAATGTAGCTTATGAAAATGAGATTTAGTGCATTCTTTATGAATTCCAATGCTATTGATATTTTAGTTTACAGGCCTTGTTTTTGTTTTTCTACTTACATAGGCAGATCCACTTATGATCCTTAATGATGACAACGGTGTGGTGGTCATATCCAATCGTCTACAGGAAGGGGGCGTGCCCTCGCTTGAACAGGGCATGGTGGTTGGCCAGCTCACCTTGGCAGATGCGCTCATCATTGGCAACTGTAACAATCAGGTGGGCGTACAGTTACATCTCTGTTGTGAAGCACCTAGCAAGCTAAACAAGTTACATAACACCGATTTCAACCAGCGCTTTATTATGTAAATGAAGGCACTTAAAAGGTAGACACTTGAAACATATGTGGGGCACACATCATGCATTGTTCAGTGCACAATAACAGTTATTAGTTTGATATTTTTATATTTTCTATGCTTTGCTGTCTTTACTCAGGTGAAGTTTAGTGAGCTGACCATCGATATGTTTCGTATGCTTCAAGCTCTTGAAAGGGAACCGGTGAACTTGGCCACGCAAAGCTCCAAGCCAGGGACACTTGTAAGAGAAGACTCTTACACTCTCCCTGTCACTCTCTATGTTGAGTGTTTCTGAGTATTTTCACCCTTCTTTATTCATTGTTCCAGTATTATGCCTTTATCAGTCTCTCTCGCTGCTCTTTGCGTCTCTCTATCACTCTCTCACTCATTTATCTCCCTGTGTCTCTCTATCCCTCTCTCACTCATTTATCTCTCTCATTATAGGAGCCCAATGAAAAGCCGGCCAAGCGAGAGAATCCTCATAAATATCTCCTCTACAAACCAACCTTCAGCCAGCTTTACACTTTCCTGTCTGCCTCTTTCAAGGTTTGGCTGATGTCATTGCCTATTTTTAGCACATGTCAAATGGCTATTTCCATCCTTTTTAACACTATACCAGAGACCTTGTAGATTCAAAAGCTTACAGAACCCATACAATCAAAATAAGATACAAGCATTTATGACTCAGATGCTTTTTAGAATGCGTGTCCATCCCCGTATATATCACCTACTACAACTGAATATAAAGTAGGTCTATGCCTGTGATGCAACTTAAGCTTATTTCTAAAATAAAATACATCAACACAGGACAGAAAGATTCAGGTCATTAATATGTAGATCCTCTGTATAATTCAAGAGGCACAAATAGATTACAAAAGAAGTATTGTGGTTTGTTAGGGGCTGAGTGACATCTCATTTCTGGCAATGTGTAAGTGTGTGTGTGCATGGCTTACAACAGGGGTGTTAACGTGTTACTATCTTCTCTGCCTGTTGCTCTGTTGCAGTGTAGCACCTCATGAGCGTGAGGAAATCCCACACACATGACTCAGAGCGTTACGCTTGCTACATAGCATTTCAATTTTAGCTATCTGACACCATTATTTTTAGCCTCCTTTCCATCTTGCTTCTTTTTTTGTTTTTGTATAGGCAAATAATTGTTAGAGACTTTTTTTTTACTATTTCCATGTCACTAGCTATAGCAGTGTCTGTAATCTTTTGTAATCTGTACCTCCATACGGCCATGTAAATGCTCAAAGTAACCTGGCAAAACCATACTAGGAACTTATGCATGATTATAATATAATAGAATTAAAATGAGTATTGCAATGATTCAGGTTTTAGCTTAAAACAATCAAATCTGTGGGTGAAAAACAAGCTCAGCAAGTACCTTCCACACATCTATTGACATCCCTAAACATGTCTTTCAAGTTATGAAAGTACTGGTGGAAATTGTCGATTTTTTGCCGCTCTGTAATAAACTTAAAGGTGCATTGTGCAACTTTTTAGATTGATCTCTTGACAGAAATGCAATATAATACACATAACTATATTATTAGTGGTGTACAAAATGAACTGTTATGTTTTTATTACTTTACATGGAAGTCACTACCATGTTTCTACAGTTGCCCTAAATAGACAAACTGTTCTATGGAGCGTGTTTTGCCACTATGTTGTCTCAGACAATAGCGCTTTTTTGTCCTGTGGCGGCTACCGTAGCTTCACTATGTGTTTCGAAAGGGAGGGGTGAGCTATGGACTGAGCGGTTGGTTGCAATTCTCAGCACTCGATGCCGCTAAAATAACATTTTAGGATTTTAAAAGGGCACCTATGGTACGATTCACATTTTTACATTTCCTTTGGTGTGTAAGTGTGTATTAGTACATGTTAACGATATGCAAAAGGTACATACACCAAAGTAAATGGTAACGCGAGTTATCGTCTCCAATGTAAATCTCTTTTCTTGGACAAACACACGGATTATAGGCAACAGTTTACTTCCTGGAATTGGTGATGTAGACAAGATCGACATTATCATAATTCCTACCGCTTTAGACTTACAGCCTGTAAGTTAACTCCTGTTGGCAACCAAATCTTTTAAACATGGTAAGGAGCGTCTCATTTCCGGCTGACGTCAGAGGTATTCAGGCCAATCACCATGTAAAGATTACCTCGCCAATCAGGGACACAGAGCTTTTCAAACCGATGCGTTTTGTACAAAATCTGTGCGTTTCAGGAAGAGAGTGAAATCTGGAGCTACAAAAATGTACAGTATGTGGAAAATCATGTGGTTTTTTAACCATAAACCATGCGAGCACATTGTATTATACCAAACGCACAAAATAACATTGTTTTTTAGCAATTAAATAGGTGCCCTTTAAAACTTTATATGGTAAAATTTGAATGCCAAAGAAGCTCAACAAGTATGAAATATCAATCACAGGTAAATACTGTAACAATAACCTACAGGTTTGAACAATACAAAACAAAATCTTTCGAACTACCCTCTTGAACCTGCTTATGTACGCAAACCTGAATCACAAAGGTATTCTGTGTGAGTGTCCCTATGCGCAAAGATAAAAAAACGGCCTTAAATGTTGTTTTTCTAACGTCGCTTGGAATGGATTATTAGTGTCAAGGCTGTTATTGAGACGGTCTGGCTGTGTACCACTGAGCCTGTCGCTGAATGCAATAATTAAGCTCTCTCTGACACTGCTTTTCTTCTTTACTATTGTGAATGATCCAATATTGTTCGCTGATTCAGTAGATGGATTTTTCTGTCTTCCTTCTCGAGGGTTTTAACTCTAACACCGCCAGCGTTTTTTTAAAAAGTTGCCAGCCAGCGCCAGCGTTTGTCATGATTTTCACAAAAGTTTAATGCCTTCCAGAAAATGTTCTTCTTCAAATATATAAACATACAATATACCAAATGAAAGAACAGACCCTCTGCTTTCAAAAAAAAAAAAAACGTTTCATCCTACCTTCAGTAGTTCTTTTGTAATCAGCTTTTGAATATGGGTAGGTTTCTGCAAAAACACCAAATTTTGATCAAAAAGCAGAGATAATTCCATTTTTGTGACGGACTTTTCATAGAGATCCCATTTAGAGCGATCTTTAAAACAGACACAGACATGCAGCTGCTTGCCATAGGGCAAGACGTCCGGGTTTAAAAAGTTGCGGAAGGGCGTCACCTAGTGGATAATAGCGGTATTGCGGAAAGACGGAAATACTCGTCATTGGCGGGGAAGCATTTTCTTTTGATTGATGAGATATCTCATCAATGGTGGGGAAAGAGTTAATTTTGCTTCCTAATATTGATAAGGAGTCCCCAACAACAGGTTTAACATGATTGCAAGTTCAAAAAACACTTGTCATTTTCCCAAAATATAAATATAATTTTACCCCATTTCTCAGTAGGAGTGCACCGATAAATGCCGATATACACTAATAATACATGGGCGATAACTATTCTGAATCGCATAGACGATATTATTCACAGCTATTTTATGTACTATGGCTTTTGATCAGTAAGTCCTTATCGATCTGAATTCACTGTTAGTTTAAGTCGTTTATAACATGCAACACTCGTCAAACATAATCATTATACACATTTTTTATGATCATGAAAATCCCTGAAAAGGTTTGAAGAACAGCAATATATATATATATATATATATATATATATATATATATATATATATATATATATATATATATATATATATATATATATATATATATATATATATATATATATATATATATATCCTTAAGCCATTTCCTAGAGCTGTGTGTCATAGCTGCATGTGTGTGGTTCTTTGTCTGCAGCGCATATTGAGTTTTTGCACAAGAGTTCCCTCTGGCTTTTGGATGTAGCGGCATTTCACCGTATTTTATTGGGAGGCATAGCAAGCATCATTGGTTGATATATTGTTGCACCCCTACTTCTCAGACATCCCCAAACAAGACGTTCAAAGATTAAGTCTGCCTAAACCCGACCTTTCGGTATCCTACTCTGCTCTGATTGGTCAACTGACACAGTCTCCGCACAGTCCAACAATAGTGCAACATGCATTGACCTAGTGCTAACGTGACTTACCGACAAGACATTACGGTACATTCACACGGGGCGACATCGTTAACGCTTGACGGAAGGCTTGTCTGAAGCGTGGCCAACAGCCAATCACAGTCACCGCAACACATGCTCCGGTCTTCCATAAACGTAATTGGCTGACTCTGCCTAGGTTATTTGCATAAGGCGATCTGATTGGCTGAGGCACACGTTGCTGCTTGAAAAGTTGAGAAATGTTCAACTTCTGCCGCGAGCAACGGCAGTGACGCGGCGCAGACGGATCCACAATTCAGTTCGGCAACGCTTGACGTCACCCATTAATAGTAAATGGGAAGCGTTAACGCTTACGCACTGTGTGAATGTACCGTTAGAGTTTGAAAACCGACATCAATACACATCACTCATCATTAACCCAAGTAATAAAAACGACGACAGACACTTACATTTTTACACTTATGTAAGCAAGTATGTAAGCTAACCGGGCCACAGCTAAACAGCAAACAGTAATGTATCCGCAACGTGCGTTAGCCGATTGCTAGCGTGACTTACTGATAAGACATTGCAGTAAAATAAACACATAACGTAATAATCATACTTAGCGGTTGTGGTCAGGAGACGCATGTTGGTCCAAATAAATGGGTACTGAACCATCTTTCATGGCCAAATGTGAAGCAAATCCCGCCTTGAAAAAGTAATTTTAACCACTGATTCTTCGACTCCCTACTTTAGAAGCCAATACTTTAATTTATTGTGAACTTTGCACACCGCTTACATTGATGGACAGCTGCATGACAAACTGCAATACAGATCATTTTCGATACTGGATCTGACTGTCTCTTTAACACTTTTTTAATAGGAGCTGCCAGCCAATAGCGTTCTGCTGCTGTATTTATCTGCCACTGGAGTTTTCCCTAATGGACGCTCGGAGTGTGAAGGTACGCCGGTGCTCTGGTCTTTTGCTTTGTGTGACATCACTGGTAGAATGCAGTTTAATATTATTACCCACAATCAGTCTCGCAAACACTGTACACGTGCATGTGGTAAAATGCCACATAGCTCTTCTACTCTATGCAGGGCACAGATTAAGCAAGTTAACATGTTTCATGATAACTGTGCAGTGAGTAACAAATGCTCCTGTCACAGGTTTCATTTCGTTTATGTAATTTACTCTCTATAAAACTGCCCTCCCAGGCTCTTCTACCAAAGCTCCCTTTATACCTCTGTTTCCATTCCTCTTGTTTTACAGTAGACTCTCACCCTGTATGTTTATCATACTGTCTCTCCCACACAATGATTACATCACAGCTCCGCATTTCAGGTCCTGTTAAAGAAATATTCTGGGTTAAATAGGCATACACCTTTTCAACACCTTGGAAATTTGATTCATCTGTCAATTTGTTTACACAAAACCACACATACAGTGATGTATTGCAATGGGGGCAAGTGTACAGCACCAGACATAATTGATTAAAATATGCCACACTGTTTTAAGAGTGTAAGCAGAACATGCAAACCCTATACTTTTTAGCACGAGAGTGGTGTAAATCTAACACACCTGACAAATACAACCGACTCAGATAATTAAGCTCAAAATCACTTGAAAATGACAGGAAGGTGAAAAGATTTAAACTCTAAGTAGGCATATCTCCAGGAGCAAAATTAAATATTTCTCATTTACACCCTCCATTTATGTCTCCAGTGCATTTATACAACATCTGAAGGATTATGTTCGCCATTTCCCATAATGCTTCACTGTGAAGAATAATCAATATGCAGTGAGAGCTGTCTTGACATTGTTATTTCACATGTATTTAATCGCAGGACCTTATGACTTTGGAGGCGTCCTGACCAATACTAACCGAGATGTGGTGAACGGTGAAATGGTGCAGAAGAGGAACCAGGCACAAAAAGAGATGCACTGGTAAGCTTACGCTTCATCTATCAATGTCATCGGCTCTACGATATCCTACATGGAGACTAACATGCGCTTAGCCCATGTTTTAGCATTAAGGTGTTTTTAACGCATGCATGTGCATGCATGCTCCAATGTGTGTTTTTCAGCCTCCACCCAGGAGACCTATTCCCCTTTACCAGGAAACCTCTGTTTATCATTGTAGACTCATCTAACAGCACAGCTTATAAGGTGAGTGTGACATTAACTGTCTCTCCCGCTCTCTCTCTCTCTTTGTCATATACTTGCATTTCTTTTATCATTGCACCATTCTGTGACATCGTGAGCCCATCCATTATTCAAGAGCAGCCATGTGGTTGCTCTGTAAATAAGATCAGGCTCCATAAGAATAGTCAGCAGTAATGGGGGTCTTGAAAAATGAGAGACTGCTATGTTTTGTCTCTTCTCGTAGACTGATTTGATCACTCTTTGTTAAAAGTTTTTGACCCTCAGATGGTTTTGTGTTTGGTTCGATGCTCAGTTCAGTATTGGAGCGCCCTCTTGTGTACATTTGTAAAATGTTCACCATTCAACAATTGTGTGGTTGCCTGCAAATTTAATGTTTATTTTTTGACTCCCATCTATACTTTTTTGACATCTCACTGTTTTTTAACAGAATTTTTCCAATCTGTTTGGCCAGCCACTGGTGTGCTTGCTTTCCCCTACAGTATATCCGAAGAGCATGCAAGGTCTGTTCTTTATTTCCTTTATCAAAAGTAGACAAAATATTTATATATTAAATATTTAAATTAGGGCTGTCAAACGATTAATCGCATAAAAACAAAATAAATTTTGTTTGCAAAATATATATATTCAAGAAACATTAAAGAAATATTTACATGTTATAAATGTTATATAAAAACAATAAATAAAAAATAAAAACAAAATCAAAAATTTATATTTTATAAAAAATGACTTCATTTATACATGTATGTGTATATTTATATATACATAAAAAACAATACACAAACATATATGATGCAAACATAAACTTTTGTTTTGTATGCGATTAATCTTTTCATGGCCCTAATTTAAATATTTAAATTTAATTCAACTATTTCCCTAGCCTGACGTTGCCATACTCAATTTTAGTCAGAATTTGAGTCTGATACCGCTCCATTGAGCTATAATTATGAGGCGTGTCTCAACCGAAAAATGCCTCTGCACTCAATTGGATAGACCTACGACCAATCAGAGCAACCGAGTGTGTAACGTATGTTGAAATTACGTCTTTGCAGCCTGACCGAACTGCTAGTTATTTCGCTATGACACTAACATTGTGATTATACTGAGTTAGCGAATGTACATCAACACCTATTATGTTTACAACATTTTGTTTATATCACAACATGAAGTATTTACTAAGTGAGTAAGACTATCTCTTACCATTTGTACGTTAGGTGAACTTCATCCACGACGATACCCATTACGTTTGCTTGAAAATATTGGAGCCTAGCATGTCCCTCCACTTATTCAGCAACCACGATTCCGGGCTTCCGAAAAGAAGCTGGCAACGGCCGCTAATTATATCCATCTCGTCGTGCACGCTGAGTTGCATCGCCGTGATAACGTTAGCCTTTTCAGTTGCGACCAACTTTTGCCGAATAGGACATCAACAAATGCCCTGCTCGCGTTTCTCTGTTCCTCTTTTAAAATCAATGCTCTGTCGATATATTTTAGAACAGACTCAATGTCAGAATCCACACATCTGAACTCTACAGCGGCAGCCATTCAACACACGCGCTCTTTGGTGACGTGGTTCATTACGTTACTGTTGATTATCTGTTCTTCATCGTATAAAGCCCGCCCTGACAATTTGATTGGTTCGACCAGCATTTGTCCTAAAATAGTAGCTCCTCAACGGAGAAACCCCAGACCCATCTTCCCGTTTACAAAATCTTGTGGGCGGGGCTAAGATGGGCTGGCACCCAGGCTACTATTTCCCCCTTTGGGATGCAATTTGTTGCAAAAAATTTATTCATATTGAACAGTATATCGTAAGAGCATGCAATGTCTGTTCTTTATTTTCTTTATTAATAGTAGACAAAATATTTATATATTAAATATTTAAATTAGAGCTGTCAAACGATTAATCGCATAAAAACAAAATACACTTTTGTTTGCAAAATATGTGCGTATGTACTGTGTGTATATCTATATAAATACACAAACATTCAAGTATGTATGTGTGTGTGTGTGTGTGTGTGTGTGTGTGTGTGTGTGTGTGTGTGTGTGTGTGTGTGTGTGTGTGTGTGTGTGTGTGTATATGTATATATATATATATATATATATATATATATATATATATATATATATATATATATATATATATATATATATATATATATATAATATATAATATATATATATATATATATACAGCTTGTGTATGAATTAACAAGTTCTCGTCATGAATATAGCCATAGATGCTGGAATGGCGTAAAGAATAAAGAAAGAAAAAAAGAAAATCACAGTAAAACATTTTAGCCACTTAAAGCAACACTATGTAGTTTCCAGGTAAAAATGACTTACTGCTCCCCCATGTGGTTGAAAAGCACAACAGTGACTGGTATCAGACACTCTTCTGCAGGCAGGGGGAGGGGCGGGGCGGTGTGCTCTACCCTCCACAGCCACTTTCAGAGTGTGCTTGTAGCAGCTAGGAGGCTGCTCAGGTTGCAGCAACAGTACAATTTGTCCAGTTAAAAGTTGTTCTATCACTGAAATAATTTTAGACACATTATTTAAAGGGAAAAAAAACGACATAGTGTTGCTTTAAGTCCATAGGTTACACGTAAACAGTACCATTGCTTAATTGTTAAATCAATGTTGAAAATAATTTTCCCCAGCATTTAACTTTTTTTTTGGTTTTATTATTTATTGTTTCATTTTAACTATTTTTATTACTG
Source organism: Misgurnus anguillicaudatus (assembly GCF_027580225.2). NCBI lineage: Eukaryota > Metazoa > Chordata > Actinopteri > Cypriniformes > Cobitidae > Misgurnus > Misgurnus anguillicaudatus. The sequence goes on along the minus strand of NC_073358.2, from coordinate 32,269,121 downwards.
TTACTTGCCTGCAGACCAATCTCAGCGTGGGAGTTTGTTTACTCTCTTCCTCTACAACCCCCTCATGGGCTTCCTGTCTGTCTGTGGACTGACCAGCATGCGCTATGGATTGTGGGAAAAGGCCCAGGAACTCCTGCGGAAGGTTTTCCATGACATCGGCCAAATGATCACCGGTTCACGAGTCATAGGTAATGCCAGCGTGCACCATCACCTCTAGAAAAACACTCTGGGGTTGTTTGTTCGTGCATTTTTAATGCTTTTATGGGTTTTTATACATAAAATGCTGTAAATGGTCAGACCAGTGGACCCAATAGCTTGATTCCTGTTGGCTGCCTTTCAGATCAAGCCTATCTGCAGTTTTATGGAGACGAGTTTCTGCGTCTGCTAATGATCCGCTTTGTGTTCTGCTGCACCACGCTTAGACTACACAAGCTCTTCCGGGTAAGACCACAAAGATACACATTTATATTTATTTTATAATAAACACATTTTTGTTAATAATAATAACATAATAATAATAATAATAATAATATTAAGTAATCTTATAAACCAGACTCATAATTTGGAAACATGTTTAATGCAGTGATGCTCAGTTATTCGGTCACAGAAATAGAACGCAGGTGTGGTTTGTTTGAGTCATTAAAGGGATATATTTTACTATGTTCTTACCTTAACTTAAATTAATACATACCAATCTTTTTTCAGTGTGGCACTAAATCTTTTTACGGCAGGTTGTAAATGTGTTAGCATTTAGCCTAGCCCATTCATTCCTTAGGATCCAAACAGGGATGAATTTAAAAGCCACCAAACACCATAAGTATGGTGGCACAAAATAAAACATGGCGATTTTTTTAAGTTGTTAAAACATGAGAACTATATTGTATGGCGGAAGAGCACTTAGTTTGCAGCACTTTGACCTTGGGCGTGGTAATATTGACAGAAGTTTGAGCGAGAGGGGGAGTAGTCAGGAGAGATGATGTTACTGCGAGCTGAGGTCAGGAAAAAAAATTGCATAAAAAATCGGCACGTTTTATTTTGTGTCACCATACTTACTCGTATAACTACTCATGTATCAGTCTTTAAATAGAGAAAACATGGAAGTGTTTGGTGGCTTCTAAATTTATCCCTGTTTGGATCCTAAGGAATGAATGGGGCTAGTCTAAATGCTAACACATTCACGAGGCGCTGTACAAAGATTAAGTGCACGCTTTGAAAAAAGATAGGTATTCATTAATTTGTCTATGTTGAGGTAAGAACATAGTAAAATATTGAAAAATGGTGGTGTTTTCCTTTAAGAACATGGAAATTAACAAAGTTAAATGCAAATAATGAGTTTTTTAGTGTCTTTCACTTCTAGTTGCTGTGGAAAGTTAAAATAAAAAAAAGTTCTTCTCAACTTATATTTAAGTGATATTCATTGAGATTATGAAAACCGCAACAATATTTATTTATATGCAATATAACATAAACATCAAATCAAACAAGTAAATGATTTTCAAGTTAGAATTTTTTGAAACGCAAATTAGGCCGATTTGTGTGTGTGAGTATATAAATAATATAATATGTATATATAAATAACATAAATGTTTCTCCCATATAAATGTTTATCTATGTATTTATGTATGTATATATAATAATTACACACAGTACAAACACACATAAATTATACAAACTTTTATTTTGTGTGATTAATCGCAATCAACTGTTTGACAGCCCTACTTTGAATGCCTAAACCTGTCAGATAAGTAAAATTAATGAAGCATTTACATGTACATACATGCATTTGGCAGACACTTCTATCCAAAGCGACTTACACTGTATTACAAGGTGTACATTTATCAGTTTGTCCCATGGGGATCAAACCATGACCTCTTGCGTAGCTAAGGCTATGCTCCAGCAATTGAATTGAGCTACTATGTAAATCAACATCATTTATCAATGTAATGCCATTGCAAAGACAAATCTATTTAATAGCAATCTGACTAGAGATCTTTTGAAAAAAAAAAAACTTTGACATTAAATGAGAAATCATTCTCTGTGTTTCCTACAGGAAGCGAGGAGTTTTCCAGAATCGTACCCACCGCTGCCTAAACAGGAGATGGTGGAGAGCAGCCTTCTACAGAAACACGTGCTGGAGCTGGCAGCCATGTTGGACGTGCAAAACCTTTTCTCTGATGGCATGTTGGATAACTATTGACCACATGGTGGCACCAGGCCAATTTACGCACATACACAACCTCATACACACACACATACACAAGTTGTACTGTAGGTAGTTTCTTCTGAATAAACTTGCTCTAAACATTTAGATCTAGATAGTTTAAGAACTATTCAAGAGAAATGTTTCATCTTTCTGGGCAGTCGCGTTCACATACATATGTATATATTTTAAGAAACGACACACACCCGGAGCGTTGCTCCCTCCCGGCATACAGGAGAACATGTTGATTTTATACATGCATGCATGTACTGTATGAGGGCAGGCACATGGACGTTCAGACCTGTTGAGGGCAGCTATAACAGTTACTGAAGGTCAATAGAGAGCACAAGGTAACAATGCTAAAAAAGAAGCATTGCAGAATGTGAAGGGAAACATTTTTTATGTTAATAGGTGTAATTACAGGGAAATTCTTCCAAAATGAGCCTCTGGCCTTGGCAAAACACAGTTCGAAAAAGGAAGATTGTTTTTCCTCCTTAACACTTTGCCTCTGCAACGTTTACACTTTTCCATAGGAAGCGTGCTGCATGTTTGCATTTTCGTTTTTCCTCCGAACTTTTATACGTCTTGCCTTTTTCTTTGGTTTTTGTCCGTTAACATTCGTTCGTTTTTCCGCGGATTTTAGCCTGGCGTTTTGATGGAGGTTCACCGTGCCTCTTTTAAGGTCATTTTGGTAATCCGCTAACTGTCTGTCAATTAATCGCTACGTCCTTAACAGGATCTCTGTCAACAGTTTTTAAAAAAGAGTTTTTTAGCATGCCTCAGTAGTGTGGTAAACCCATACTTACATAACTGATGTAATAACCTCATGTCTTATTCCATGTCTGCAGTGGACACCAATAGCCAACAAAGTTGTCTTTTATAACGTCACAGAGACGTACATGCTAATTTTCCTGTATATAGGTAAAAAATTGTGTATATATATCTCTCTATATATATATGTATAGTCCTAAGAAGTTAATGTGATGCAGAGAAGTGTGTCTGTCTGGGTTGTTCGTCGTGGCAGATCTGTGAAAAGATGACCCCTGCATGTGACAGGGGCAGTGTTCTTGTGTCTAATTTGTGAATGGACCATGCCACTGTCTCAACCCCGCAGTCAGATGACATTCCAACATTCACTTGCAAAAGAGCTCCTCCTTTACAATCCATCCATGTCAAGGACAAGTAGACTTTTTGAGTCTAATTGATGTGTTTTGTTTGTTTCATTACATCACAAAGATAATGATGATGATAATGGTTACAATAATAGCCTTGCACTTTACTTGCACTATTTAAGTTTGACTTTGATGTTATATTTATTGTGCTTTTGGTAAGAGGCATGTCAGATCATTCCATTATGTCACACTTGTTCGAGAGTGGCAAGTAGCTTTGAAAATGGCACACATTTGAAAATATCAGTCATCATGGTTTACTATCCCCCCACAGTTCGATCAAATGGGACCAAAAGACTCTTGCATGTGGAGAGCACAAGGTCCCATAGACTAATGTAATACCTTCTCATCTCTCTCGCCTTTTAGTACGGCAACTCGACCCTTGTCATTGAATCACGTTTGTATTTTTGCATGTTTGCAAGATTAAATATAATCCAAATAGAGCTGCTTCCACTAACGTATTTTTCCAAGAATACCCCGCTTTAGAAAAAGAGAGAAGTTTGCCGAACAAATCACTGCCAAACAGAATCAACATTTACATGGATTTTCCACTGCCCAAATTATGCAGACAATTGTGTTTTCTCGCAGGCACAGATTGTTTTACGGCCTAGCTCTTTATTTGGTTTGCCAAAAGCAAGAGATGAGCAGGGAAACAGATGGTGAATGCCACTGTTTCCTCTCTTTCTAGTCTGCTGACCATGACTGGTTGACCATTGAATGTTTTTGCTTGTTTTATTTAATTTGTAATGTCTCAACATTCTCTAAATTACCCTGTAAATTCTCGCCGAGGCTGTCATTGTGTAGTGCTATGTTCACAGCCTCCCTTTAAAATAAGAGCACAGGGACAAATTAAAAGCACTTACGGTATGCATGAAATGCAAGAATTTACCAATCTTGGATTTGGGACAAAAATGCAACACAGTTTTGATACGGAGAGATGATTTTATCTTGAGTGCTTTTCTTACCAGGACATAACCCGATTTTTCTGTATCTTTATTTTAATGCCACAGTTAATCGCTTTAACAGCCATGATTTGAAGGAATAGACAAAATGTACATTTGTGTATTGTTTTTTTATTATTATTGTAATCATGGTTTGTGGGGCCATATCTAAGGTGTAGTACGGGTGATTTCTACCAGTTCCTGCTGTTGTCGTGGGGAACATTTTCAAAAGTGATGTAATGGTCAGAATACTCTTTCTTTATAAGTTAAGGGGTTCTAGAGTTGCTAGTGGAACATACTTGCATTGTCCAGTTGTCATGTGTTTTTAATCACTTAAATGTTTTGTCTTATCTGTTGCCAAATTATATTTGATGTTTGTTGTTAAAACAGAAAAAAGAACAATGAAGAAATGTGATGATGATACCAAACCATGCAAGCTTTTGTTTTTAAGAATGCTATTTAAGAACATTAAAAAGTTATGACTGTTTTGCTTAACTTTTGGTGTGCCTTTAATCGCTTTTATTCTACTTTCATTCCATTCTTTATTTTAGATTTTAAATCAAATTAGGAAGTTAAAGAAAGTTTGTGAGCCTCTTTGAGAATTCAGGCTAAAGTCTCTTAAAAGGTGTAATGTGGGACTTCTGCAGAAATGCAATATAATATACACTAACCTAAAGGATTATTAGGAACACCTGTTCAAGTTCTCATTAATGCAATTATCTAATCAACCAATCACATGGCAGTTGCTTCAATGCATCTTGGGGTGTGGTCCTGGTCAAGACAATCTCCTGAACTCTAAACTGAATGTCAGAATGGGAAAGAAAGGTGATTTAAGCAATTTTGAGCGTGGCATGGTTGTTGGTGCCAGACGGGCCGGTCTGACTATTTCACAATCTGCTCAGTTACTGGGATTTTCACCCACAACCATTTCTAGGGTTTACAAAGAATGATGTGAAAAGAGAAAAACATCCAGTATGCGGCAGTCCTGTGGGCGAAAATGACTTGTTGATGCTAGAGGTCAGAGGAGAATGGGCCAAATGATTCAAGCTGATAGAAGAGCAATTTTGACTGAAATAACCACTCGTTACAACCGAGGTATGCAGCAAAGCATTTGTGAAGCCACAACACGCACAACCCCGAGGCGGATGGGCCACAACAGCAGAAGACCCCACCGGGCACCACTCATCTCCCCTACAAATAGGAAAAAGAGGCTACAATTTGCACAAGAAAAATGTTGCCTGGTCTGATGAGTCTCGATTTCTGTTGAGACATTCAGATGGTAGAGTCAGAATTTGGCGTAAACAGAATGAGAACATGGATCCATTATGCCTTGTTACTACTGTGCAGGCTGGTGGTGTCCATCCCTTTATGACCACAATAATGCACCATGTCACAAAGCTCGAACCATTTCAAATTGGTTTCTTGAACATGACAATGAGTTCACTGTACTAAAATGGCCCCCACAGTCACCAGATCTCAACTTAATAGAGCATCTTTGGGATGTGGTGGAACGGGAGCTTCTTGTCCTGGATGTGCATCCCACAAATCTCCATCAACTGCAAGATGCTATCCTATCAATATGGGCCAACATTTCTAAAGAATGCTTTCAGCACCTTGTTGAATCAATGCTACGTAGAATTAAGGCAGTTCTGAAGGCGAAAGGGGGTCAAACACAGTATTAGTGTGGTGTTCCTAATAATCCTTTAGGTGAGTGTACAGTACTGTGCAAAAGTCTTAGGCCACCACTACCAGACTTGTTGTTTAAGAAGTTTTAATGTCCATCCATTTTTATTTTTCAATCTTTTTTATTAAGATATAAACAGAAAATACAGGAAATATGTACAAAAAAAAATGAAATTGTACTAAATGTCTTCTTTAGGCATCGTCTGTGTTTAGGGTGACCTCTCTTGGCACTAAACACATCTTGAGCGTTTTTGAGCAGAATAAAGTAAAAAGACAATTAAAAAAAAAATAAGGATTTAATTTTATTTAAGTTTAATAGATCCTGCCGTTTCCTGCTATTGCTCAAGTGGAAGGGGAGTTTACACTAAAAACTTGACACATCAGTTTACATTTTTTTACAGTTTTTAATACTATATACACATTTCCTGTATTTTCTGGATGTATGTTATTACAGAGACATATTATATATGATCACTATAACACTAAAACAACAAATCTAATTCTGGTATGGTGGCCTAAGACTTTTGCACAGTACTGTACATAACTATATTATCAGTGGTGTATATAGATGTCTTTACGGCTCCACTTAAATCCGAAAACCCGAGGTCCGACCTGAGACTCGAGCAAGTTCGGGTCTAAAAGTTTCTTAGGCCTCTGGTAATTTAAAATGAATGTGTTTTTGCCGTGCCCAAACAATCTCTCGTAAGTCCCTTTCCAACTTCTCTTCTGTTTGCTAAGAGTGCTTGCGACATTGTGTGGCTGGCAGTAGGTTAATTTTCATTGAGCCAGACCTGTCAATCAATTTTGAATGCACATTTGAGCGGTTACCTTGGTGTCGTTGTGTGCTGCTGGGGACACGTCGTGCCGTTAACATTCGGGTCCAATAAGAAAAAAAATGCCACTGGGTTGTGTCGGACAGGGGGCTAATTTTCTTGGGTTTGTCTCGGGTCAAATCGTTCTTTAAGAAAAAAAATATTTATGCATCTCAGGTTGATTCAGGTCATTTCGGGTGGGGTACATTTCCTCTGGACCTGAGAAGACCTCTTGTATAAAGACTATACATAATGAACTGTATTGTTTTTATTACCTTAAAATGAGCCATTTAATCTGCATACATTGCGGGTCTCCTTACATGGAAGTCGTCGCCATGTTTCTACAGTAGCCCTAGGGATGTGCATCTCCGATGCGATACGCATCTCGATGCACAGCCTACGATGCAATACATATATAGCAGCAACCAGTGCAATACGATGCAATTCACCCCATTACAATGCACTGCGGTCCGATTTCGATTCAGTTCAACACGATGTCATTCAATGCAGTATGATGCAATGAAAAAATATGATGCTATGCAATTTAATATGGTATAGATAGTTTCCACATATTAGATTTATACATGAGTGTCAGTACCATTATAAGACCACTGTAAGACTACACTGTAAAAAATCCTTTGCTGCCTTCAATTTTTAGTTTAATCAACTCAGATTTAAAAGTCATTTTAACTTACTATTATTTATCTTGACAAGAGATGAGTTCTTACACCTTATAAAATTAAGTTGACATATGTCAACTATATTTTATAAAGGTAACACATTTAATCTCTAGTAAATCTGAGTTGATTTAGCAAAAATTAAGGCAGCAAAGTTTTTTTTACAGTGTAATAATATTGGACCCACTCACTTTTTTTCTAATTTAGCGCATTGGTCTGTTCACTTGTCAGAGCGCCGTCAGTCAAATCCATTCCACTAATAAATTAAACTTGTTAAGTTACGTGTTTGAGAGATAGCCTTGACTTTTTCCGCTGCTTCTTCCTCAAATCCATTCCACTTGACTCATTTAGGCCCTGTCCCAAATGGTGCACTTCATGTGGACTTTCGGTCTCATGGCCTTAAATTGCACATGCTCGCTTAGTCTACCAGTCCGTAGGGTGTCCCATCTGTCATTTTTACGCTCAAAAGTGTGCTCAACAGCACCCCCTTTGCACTCCTGATGTGATGTTCTCTACCTATTTCCGTCGTGACGCTAGATTCTGTCCCAAAATACGACTCCGGTGCACCCTCTTGGACTCATGTCATGGGTCCCTAAGGTCTGCATTACATGATGTCATCAAAGTGTGGACTCTGAGGAGGTCCACAAGTCCATTTGGAACAGAGCCTTAGAGTCCATAAAATTTAAACTCAATTTCGTGTTTTCACTACTTTTGCTAACTGTACTCCCGCCACACAACAAGGTAAGCAAAGCTTTAAGCCTATAAAAGCAATTGTTTAATTAAAAATGACAAGAAAATGGCATCTCCCAGTAAATGCTTGGACCCACCCACACTTTTTTGTTGCTTCCAATGTCCATGGATTTGTAATTGCTTGGTGGAGAGTATAGATCTACTTCTGACATGTTATGCTTTAAAGGACAAGATCGGTATTTTACACTTAAATCCCTGTTTTCAGATTGTTTATGATGAAATAGAACGGTTTTGACTGAAATTTGGACATATGATGCTGGCCCAAGAATTTGCGGGTGTTTGTTGTATCAGCCCCCACCTCTACAATGGCTGCATAGGTGTACTGGAACAATCCTTCCTAAAATGCATTAAACTTTCGTTTACAAAAACGTGAAACACACCGAGTGGTCAGGGGTGTTCATTGATATGCTCACACAAAAATTGCTGCAAAAGACGCATTCCAACAGGTTTAATCATAGTTTTTGTCCAACTCCATTGACTTGTATTAGATGTGCTGTGAGGTATGGTATTACTCCGCGCCGGGAACGTTGTTTGTATTCTTGCAATTGGCAAAGGCGGCCACCAACTGGGCTGGAGTGTCTATTATTCAAGCTCTCAACGGAAGAATGTACGGGTGTGAGGCGTTTGGAAAAATAGGTCCACAAGTTTACAACGAATGCTAAAACACCTGTTGGAAAGCATCTTTTGCAGCGATTTTTGTGTGAGCACATCAGTGAACACCCCCGACCACTCTGTGAGTTTCACGTCTCTGCAAACGAAAGTTCCATGCACTTGGATTGCTCCAGTGCACCCATACACCCACCGCAGAGGTGGGAGGCGACAGAACAAACACCCGAAATTCTCGGGCCAGCATCATATTATGTCCAAATTTCAGTCAAAACTGTTCTATTTCATCATAAACAACATAAACATTGCACCATTACTTGAACCATTAATCTTTGACCTCAGTCAACATTATTAAAGATATTAAGCTTATATTTTCACAGAATGACATTACCTGGGTTTTCACATACAGGCTTTTAATCGTGAAATGTTTGTATCGCATTAAAAAAGGACGAAACAAATTAGACATTTATAGATCTATGGATGTAGAGCTATTATTGTAGATGAATATGACTCCTGGTCCTTCGTTCCAACCTGTAGTGAAATTACTGCAGTATCCCAGAGGCACTGGTTTTGACATGATACAAGTTATCAGTGGCACATCCTTTAAAATGATTTGAAGACCATTTTAAGACCCTTTTTATTAGCACTTCCTCATATGTATTATCTTAATTTGCTTGCCCTTCTTGCTTCTGTAGGTCATCATCCAGACGGAGCTAACAAACAGGTTTGCTACAGCATTACCAGATTGCTAAACATTAAATCATGGCAAATCAAACCAAAAACAAACACCGGAAAACCAACAACATAAAGGAGATCCAATATTTTTATTGTAGCAGGCACTTTACAACGATCCCCACTCTTCGCCTTTGGTGTACATCACTCCATTATTAAATCTCTGCACAAACGAAAGAGTGTGGCACCAAAGATGTGAAATAAAATAAAGTTAAAATTTTAAACGGGTCACCTCAAATCAGATATCATCCATCTAATACGGACTGACACACGTTTACTTACACTCTCCTAATCATAAATGTGTAAAATCCTGTATTCACCATGAAACTCAAATCATGTACACTGGGATTGTTTTGTTTACCTTTGAATACTTAATCATTGTTTTTACACAAAACCATGCCTAAGTCAGATCTTTTTTAAATGCCAGTACATCATAGAACAATTTATGATATACTGGCATAAGTTAACTTTCACAAGTTTATCTTTATCAGTTTGAAACGAGTGCTTCTGTGTTTCTCTACTGTTTACAGTTTGTTTTTGCATCAAAACGATGATCTCTTCTTTCCTTTAAAGTAATAGGCAAGCTTGCCTTAAGTCCTTGGTGTCTTTTAATGGCGTGTTTTCGGGTCTTGTCGGGTAGTCATACGGTCTTCCTGGCTGTCATAACTCTAACAATAGATCCTAGTCCTCCAATGGCAAATGCCTGAAAAAAAAGGCAGTATTATTATAATATAAGGCTTTTAAAATTTTTTTACATAGGCTTCTGCTTGTTTTTACAACAACATTGTGAACATTTAAATGTGACAAAACAATCATTGGATCATTTAAGACTAAAAGTGATCTTTAACTGAATAGTTCACCCAAAAATGAAAATTCTGTTACCCTCAAGTTGTTACAAACCTGTATAAATTTCTTTGTTCTGCTGAATACAAAGAAAGATTTTTAAAGCAATGTTTGTAACCAAACCATTTATAGCACCATTGACTTCCATAGTATTTTGAATTCATACTATGGAAGTTAAAGGCGGGGTGCACTATCTCTGAAAGCCAATGTTGACATCTGAAATCACCAAAAGAATCTGGACCTTCTTTTGATAGACCCGCCCCACACATACGCAACCCAGGCAACGATGTTGGTTAGTAGACATTCCTTACTGCTGATTGGCTACAAGTGTGTTTTGGTATTCGGCCCGACTCCCTTTTCCAAAGCATTTCTCAAAAATCGTGCACCCCTCCTTTAATGTTTTTTTTCCCTTTAAATAATGTCTCTAAAATTATTTCAGTGATAGAACAACTTTTAACTGGACAAATTGTACTGTTGCTGCAACCTGAGCAGCCTCCTAGCAGCTACAAGCACACTCTGAAAGTGGCGGTGGAGGGTAGAACACACAGCCCCGCCCCTCCCCCTGCCTGCAGAAGAGTGTCTGATACCAGGCACTGTTGCACTTTTCAACCACATGGGGGAGCTGTAAGTCATTTTTACATGGAAACTACATAGTGTTGCTTTAATGAATCACTTTAATATTTGGGAAGCTGCTTCACCTTTTCATGCCATTGCAGTAATATGGCGCTGCTATTTTCTGTTGGTTTCTCAAAACCCCTGTAGATGTACTTCATAAGAAGATCGACTCCGTTCTTGTCGAGAGATTTAACAGCAGACTCTATATCACTGCTCTTAAATGATGTCAGCACCTTTACCACCACATTCTGAGCTCTTTCCTTAGAAACAGAGAAAAAGTATCTGATGTGAAGTATTTCATACAATCATGCAGTCTGAGTCATTGGTCCACATATATCTTGAGTCTAAAAATAAGTTGACACTGTGTACCTTTATTGCTGGGTTCTTGCTGTTGATTGGAGGGTTTCTAAGAGCAACTTGGAGGGCCGACATCATGTCCCCTGTGCATTATTACTGGTTAAGGAACAAAATCTATCAGGTCCTTGACTTATAAGCACTGATATACACTTTGATCAAAGACACATTTTACAATCGAATGAGACAAAGCTCGCAAGAACCAGGATGATTGATCAGTATGTGTGCTATACATTTTGACTGCTGTGTTCTCCAACAATTCAAATCAAATGAAATATTACATTAATGTAACATGACAATAGTGCAAGACACGCCTATCCTTGATTTCATGGCACATTCCCAATAAGACAGATTTTTTCCAAATTAGATGTATAACCGAGTCTCAAAGCACCCGTATTCTTAACACATGATCTTGTGTTCCCAAATAATTCAAACTTCTTGTCCTTAGTTGTCCTTTATCTATTTGGGACACATTATCCAACCTCTAATTTGTTTTCTTAAAGGGATACTCCTCTTTTTTTTTTTTAAATATGCTCATTTGGAATCCATTCAGATGATCTCTGGGTCTGGCAGTACCACTTTTAGCATAGCTTAGCACGATCCATTGAATCTGATTAGACCATTAGCATCACTCTAAAAAATAACCAAAAAGTTTCAATATTTTTCCTATTTAAAACTTGACTCTTATGTAGTTACATCGTGTACTAAGACTGACAGACTGTTGTGATTTTCTAGGCAGATATGGCTAGGAGCTATACTCTCATTCTGGCATAATAATCAAGGACTTTGCTGCTGTAACATGGCTGCAGCAGGCGTAGTGATATTACGCACTGCCCAAAAATAGTCCCCTTGGTTACTTTCAGTAGCGTTGGTCTTAGTACACAATGTAAATACAGAAGAGTTAAGTTTTAAATTGGAAAAATATCGAAACTCTTTGGTTATTTTAGCGCAATGCTATGGTCTAATCAGATTCAATGGATTGTGCTAAGCTATGCTAAAAGTGGTAGCGCCAGACCTGGAGATCAGCTGAATGGATTCCAAAACTGTAAATAAATCTCATGTTTAACTCTAGGGGAGCTGGAAAATGAGCATATTTTAAAAAAGTGGATTGTCCCATTAAATAAACCCTCGTAATACCAGACTTTTGAAATAATGGCTGCAATATAAAAAAATGTTCACCTTAAATCAAATATAAAAATAATAATTCAATTAAAACCAGATTAAAGGGGTTTACTCATTTTTCAATTTTCTCATTTTGTTTATTCCAGATATTAAACATTCAGGGGCAGTTTCCCCAACAGGGTTTAGATTAATACAGGACTTAGTTATATAAGTAGTTTTTGCAAACAAACTTTAATAAACAACACTGGTGTGCATCTTGAGACAAAACATAGGCACTGATAAATGTTAGGCTGTGTCAGTACAAGCCAAGCCATGTTTTTTTAAATGAATGCAGCTCAAACATGCATTTTAGGCTGGGACTAGGATAGGCCCTGTCCAGGTAACCGCCCCATAAAGTTCTGGTGGATGGTGGAATTCACATTTTAAATAAACCTGTCCTGAAATACCCTAAAATAATGGTAAATAACATTACCATTAACAATTCATCAAACACGTCCCAATGAAACCAGTAGCAGACTTTTTTATCTTTTCATCTTAGGGAGGCATCCTAAGTTAATTTCCTGGGATTCAAAACATCAACAAACTCTAATGGGACCGAGTGGCCCCTGAGAGACCTCTTGTTTTTCTAAGCTCTATAATAATACCTTGCAGTTCAGCAAGATTAAGCTCTTTACAATCCTCCCACTGCAAATAAGGTGCTGCTAAAGAAATCAAACACTGGTACCCACTGAAGTCAAGCAATTACATTATCATACTCAAAAGCTTGCGATGGAGAATCACATAAGAGGACTTTCACAAGCTATTCTGTTGACCATATGAGGAGTTAAACAGTGCTGACTATGAGTTCGAGAAGTAATAAAAACCAAACCAATGATTTTGAAACTAAATAAGGAGATGTAGCCAATCATACTAAAGTAACATGCTTGCTTATTTTGTGTAAGAAAAAAGTATTTGCATAAATTATTCTGATGCTAAGTAAATTTGGCCTTGACTTTTGGTTGCTCCATCAAAGCCACACAAGATATCATCAGCAGGAACGTACTATATCGGGTACCATTGGTTAGCAGAGAGGAAGCATAAAGCCCAATGCAAATCAGAGGTCTATGGGCACAATGGAGGGTCAAGTCCCAGGTTGACAGGCATCAGATATGGAAGTCAAATTTTTTATTTTTACATTCTGCCAGGTCCAAACTCTTTACTTAGCACATTAAGAATAACAACCTTGAATGAATAAAGCTATTTTTATTGCTCCTGTAGCTCTGTTGGTAAGGTAGTCATGGGTTTGAACCCCCATAAAGACGTAACTTGAATGCACTTTAAGTAGGGTTGGATAAAAGTGTCTTTTTGGCTGCAACACAACCGTAAACCAGATAGATTTGTTACATTTCACATAAGAGTAGTGGGCACCATGGAGATTGTAAACAGACCAAAACTGAAACAAGAATGACAAGTAGTACTGTACAGCATGTGAAAACACAACTCTTCTTGACATCTCCTTGACATGTTTAATAAGATGACGCAATGAAGACGTTTGTTTGCTTCAAATGCGTATTACATTGAGATAAATGTGCATACCTACTTAATTAAAAACCTTTGACAAATGACAAAAATAATGTATCTGAGCTGTCAAGACAAACAGCTCTACAAAAACTGCGTCAAGAAAAGTAACTTGTATGCTACTTTAAATAAGACCCTAAAGCCATATTCTGCAACAGGTAACTGTTATGTATTTATATTCATGATTACGCGTCAAATGCAAATTTTGTTACATTTTAAAACTCAACTCTTTGGTGCTAACTTAAGTAATACGCAAACTGCAACCTTAAGCAACAACAACAACAACAACGACAACAACAACAACAACAACACAAAAACAGTTAAAATCACGTAAACAAATTATCATGATCTCTAGTTGCCTACTGTACTGCACGGGGCGCGCGCTTATGTCACACGGTCCACGTTCATCATGCCTCGCGCTCATATGAAAGGATATTGCCTGATAAGGTTGTCGACCTCCGTCGCATCTGGTCCTTGCTGATCGGCTGCCTCGTCGTGATCGTCCACGAATTTATTCTCGTCGAATTCATCAATGTCCACCTTTCTGAAGCGCGATGAGAGTGTGTTTTTGGCCATCGGGGCCAGTGCCGTCTGTCCGCTGTGACCGTGTATGCGCTCTGATGTGAGATTTCAGTCTCTGGTTATAGCCAAATCATTGAAAAACGTTCAAATACGTATGCGTAGACAGTCAGAGTCGTTCGAGATCTGCGTGTTATGCCACATGAGCTTTCAGTGTACCGATTTTAGAAGCGAATATTTAATGTGAAAGGTGCGATAGTGCTGGAAAACTTGAGCACGACTGCCACCTGCTGGGTGGGAGTGCTTGGAGTTTTTATTGTTTAGTAAAGTCTATATTCTATATATTTATATAAACCACTGATAATAAGTGGGTATTTTAACATCTAAAATCAAAGTGGTTTTGAATATGGAGAACTTTAGTTGGATGTCATAAGAAAATGGATGTTGCGCTTGTTAAAGGTAATGTGTTTGTCCACTAGAGGTCGCTCTTGTTTAATTCTGCGTCTGCGCCGCAGTGTTGCCAATTCCTCGTTTTTCCTTGGAGCTGGGTACTTGTTGCAGAAACATTTTATTCATCAGCCATCAGATACTTTAGGTAATTTTATTGATGATTTAAGATTATTTCATTTATAAAAACAGACTAATTTATTTTTCCCAAATAAAAAACTACAGTATAGTTTTTTTACTACAGCAAACAGAACATTCTTAAATACTGTTTTGGAATCTCACCTTAGTAAACAAAGGTATACCACCAGTATACTACAAATAAAACTAAATATAAATATAGGCCATTTTGCAAGATGTAAGCAACACTGGTCCAGAAGCACTTCATGTTGTTGTTGTTGTTTTTTTTTTTAGTTTTGTAGTTTATTTTATCTTTTGATTCAGTTCAAAATGTTCTGTTGGTTGTATTTTGTTCTAATATTAATTAATATTAATACTTTGTTCAGTGTTAAAAACTAAAAAAAGGAAGTGCTTCTGGACCATTGTTGTTTAAATCCTGCAAAATGGTCTATACAACTAATGTAAGTAATTCAGTTAACACTATATAGCACTACAGTTTACTCAAGTTTACTAAATGCTTATGTGTACTCATCAAATATAGTTCTAAAAATATTTTAGGTATAAAGTAGATTATTTTAAAGTTTTGCTATTTGACATTTGGGCTAGTTTTGATTGGCCATTGGGCTGTTTTTTATTACGAAGATCTGGCAACCTTGCTGCGCATGTTTACATCGCCATGTTGAATCGGTGACTTGGTAAACGTGAATGAGCTCGAGAGAGTGTTGTTTTCTACAACTCGTTTACTCTATTCCCATCTTGTTTTAAGTTTAAATCATAAGTAACTTTCCTGTGTATAGAACGATGGGGAAGCGCTATTACTGCGACTATTGTGATCGCAGCTTTCAGGACAACATGCACAACAGGAAGAAGCATCTGAACGGCGTCCAACACCACCGAGCAAAGAAAGCCTGGTTTGACAACTTCAGAGGTATTGCTTGCAGCATTCAAACAGTATTGAGCCATTCATTTGATACAAAATACCATATCTGTCTTATCTGAATTGATAGAGCATTGCATTAGCAGCGCAAAGGTCATGGGTTCGAATCCCGGATAAATGGATGTACATCTTAAAAGCATAATAAATTGCTTTGGATAAAAACGTTTGCTAAATGCCTAAATGTCTCTTTAAATTATTTTTAGATGCTGCCACAATTTTAAATGAAGAGCGGGCAAAGGAACCATGCAGGAAGTTCCTACAGACAGGTAAAAGTTTGACAACAACTTTATTATTTATTACTTTTTTAAATTTAGTAGATTTTTTATCCTCAAAGCTGTCTCAACCTAACCGCTACACTTTATCTTATTCTTTCAGGAGAGTGTGTATTTGGTACAAACTGTCGTTTTTCACACATGTCCGAGAGGCACATGAAGATGTTGGAGCAGAAGATTGATGCTGAGATCATAACGTTTTTCATAGACCTTCATCTTGTGATGCCTTTTGGGCAGATCATCGATTAGATCTTTAAGTCATACTTCAAAGTGTATTGAACAGGCGTGCTCAGTGCTGATGGCTGTTGGTGTACACAAACCCATTTCAACAATTTATTAAACCGAGTACATTTTGGCAATTTCCTGTTAGCTGATAGGCGACAGAAGGAGTTTCCTAACGAAGATGAGTCATCCTCTAAGCGCAACGTTGATGAATGGCTCTCCCGAAGACAGAAGAAACAGGCTGCGTTGACATCAGGAAGGTAATAAATGTAAAATATTATAAAGGATTGCTATTTTGACACGACTGGAATGCTTATTAAGGAAGCGGGGTGCAGTTTTCTGGAGGGGTGGGAGGATGTAACCCCCAACAATTAAAACGAACAGGTGATTCTCACGAAAACTTGGTTTTAAAAATGTCAAGCATGAAAATGTAAAAATTGCTTAAATGTACTTTTTTTCCCACCAGACATTGAAAAACAAAGTCTGGAGTAAATGGGAACATTAATTTAAAAACTTGTACTTATCATTTAACACTTTTTGTAACATAATTAAAAAAATTAGTCCTAAAAAATCTCATTACCGCAACAGTCACCTGAAAGAACATAATTTGGAGATTCTGCGCATGCATTTAAAATCAAAGTATTATGCTTCTATTAATTAAATTAACATTTAATAAGCATCTGTTGCGGTAATGATAATCAAAATGTTGTGTAAGCATTCTGACAAGACAATATTTCAAATTAACTGTAAAAAAATGATCTTACCTGGTAGCCATCTTGAAGTAACTGGTCCATGTGCTTGGTCACTCAAAATCAAACTTTATTAAAATTCTGTATGTGTGCTTAAACTGTTCTCAAAAAGTGTTGCGGAGGATGAGAACATCAGGCATGGACACATCATTTTCCTAATTTTTCTTCATTATTATTATACATGAATATCCAATAAATATCTAAAGTAGTCTAAAGTAGTCTAGCAAAACATCCATTTATGTTTTTTCTTAATATTTTTGTGTTAATTTGATTAAATTACAACATAATGCATGTTCAAACACAGCTGGACACATTGCGGTAATGAGAATTTCAGCAGAAAATGAGATAAAATTTACAATTATAAATTCTTATGTTGAAATCACACATTGTGCAAGGTAGAACACAGTATTGTGTTAATTCTGATGCTTTTTAATGTTACTATATTACACATGTTAAAGCTAAAATCATTAGTGCCGTGGTGTTTCAATGGTTTCGTGAGAATCACCCGAACAGTTGCAACCCCAATATTTATTAATGGAAACGTATGTACAGTTGACACTTCAACCCGTCCAGTATTTATCTACGCCCTTGTCAGAAAGTAAGGGAAACCAGAAGATATCTGTTATTTTGACTTGGGTGTTAGAGAGATTATTATCATTGTTTAGCAAATAATCTGTAACATTCATCTGAGACATTTTTGTTTATCTAAAATTTGAGTTTTTGTCTAAACATGTTGCTTTTTCATGAATGATGAATCCCAGCTGCTCAGGTGCAAGTCTCCATCACTGATATCAAAATGCATGAAAAATCTTGTTTTGGAGGTCACCCTGGTAGATATTAAAATGAGATTGCCTGCAGCTGCGCCATTTGCATAATTACCTGCATATAGAGCTTTGTTGTTCAAGACTGCACACATATGCTTTTGAGTTAGTATAACTCACATTATTCTTTATATTTTAGTGTTTCAAAGATTGAAGAGGAAGAGTGCGTTGAAAACGTTGAGATACCTCCGTATCTTCTGTCTATTCCAGATCTTCCTCCATCTCTCCGTCCTCCACCAACTGGTGGTTGGAAAGTGACACTTCAAAATGAATGGGGTTGAAATTGAAATAATTTAAGTGCATGATACAAACCCAGTGATTATGCTATTTTGCAAGGCCTTTTTTATACATTTAAGTATAAGTATAATTTTTCATAATTGTTTTGTAATACATTTAATAGCATAATGTGGACTTGCATGATGATGGTATTTTTCTTTTTGTAAAGAAGTTCTGAAAGTATAATGGCTTCATATGAAGTTTTAACTTTATGTTGAATATGGAAAGAGATAAATAGTTTTTGTCTTCATTCTGTGTCAGTGGTTCATATTGACATTTAGATGAGTGAAGCTTTAATTTACTCCTGTTAGCTTTAGTTCTTGAGAATGATGCTCTGTACTGTTTCCCAGCACGGTCTCAATCAATTCCCTTTGTTTGCACTGATGAATGGTACACTTGACTGGCATGGATTGCATTTACCGGCCTTCTGAAGAAAAAGATCCTATTTTTTGGCTGTGTGTTACAGCAGAGACTGTGTAAATAAGTCTAAAAGCTTTTTCATTATGCTTTGGTTGATAAACTTGGTAAATTACAACCATCAAAACTCACAAGACAAGAGATTACCTGGGCACGTAAAATATTCCACCAAAGCAAATTTCACAATGCAAAAAAATGACTTCCTTACTTAGTATTTTTGTCTTGTTTTTGGTGGAAATATCTAGACATTCTTAAATTAAGATGCTTTTTCCTGATGAGCAAAGTGACTTGGGAGATGGGTCTAGTTTTTGGACAAAAAATATACAATTCGGGTCAATTTGAACTTAAAACAAGCGAAAATATCTGCCAATGGGGTGAGAAAAAAAATCTAAAAATAAGTTATATTTTTTCTTAAACACTTAACACTTAATTTAAGCAAAATTTTCTCACCCCATTGGCAGATAATTTTGCTTGTTTTAAGCACAAATTCACTTAAATTGTATAGTTTTTGTCTAAAAACTAGACTTAATATCTTAGGCCATTTGGTTAATCAAGAAAATACAACTTGATTAAGAATTTTTAGATATTTCTACTAAAAACAAACAAGACAAAAATACTAAGAAAGTAAATTATTTTCAAGAAACAATTTTCTTGATATTTTTTGTCTTGTTCTCAGTAAAAATATCTAAAAATTCTTAAATTAAGATGCTTTTTCTTGATGAGCAAAACGATTCAAGAAAATAAGTCTAGTTTTTAGACCAAAAATATCAAATTTAAGTGATTTTGTGCACAAAACAAGCACAAACAAAATCTGCCTATGGTGTAAGCAATTTTTTCTTGAATTTTTCTTGAATTTAGTGTTTAAGCAAAATGTTCAATATTTTTTTGCTTACCCCATTGGCAGATTTTTTTGCTTGTTTTATGCACAAAATAACTTAAATTTGATATTTTTGGTCTAAAAACGAAACTTTTTTTTCTTGGGTCGTTTTGCTCATCAAGAAAAAACATCTTAATTTAAGAATATTTAGATATTTTTACTGAAAACCAGACAAAAATACTAAGAAATTGTTTTCTTGAAAATCATTTTTTGCAGTGTATGCATACTTAGATTTTTAATATGCAAAATTAGAACGAGAAGAAATAAACCCCCACTGCTTTATTTCAGTTGTTCACATACAATTTAATGTCGTTATCAGCACATTTTGGCACATCATAGATTCAAGATAGGTCTACATTAATGCAATATAAAATTACATATATCAATTAAATATTACTTTTACATCAGTACATTAATATAATAATACATGAACTATACCAGCCATATTTGAATTTTAAGTAAATGTGCTGTATTTTCCACGTGGAATTAAAATAAATACTTTTAAAGAAAAGTTTAAAAATACAGGTTGACAAAATAAAATATATATATATATATTTGATATAATCTTAATTGTTATATTATGCTGATTGAAAAATATTGCCATGTTAAATTATATAACTTCTAATAGTGTGTAAAACAACTTACACAAATACACAGTAGATCACATGCCTACACTTTGGAAATTGAACGCATGATATGTTTCAGATGTCCTGAAATCAGTACCTCTTATTTGTACATATGTCAATTACTTGAAATCACAGTAAATTGTCATCAAATAAGCATTGATTGCATATTTAGAGGAAAAAAGCTAACCTTATCATTACACAATACATGTAAGAAGTTTTCAAAGACGTGCAATTGCAAAGAAAAGTCCCATGGGTACTAATATATATTTCATGTCAGCATTACTTTCCTGGTCTGTGCAGTGTACAAACTGCAAAAACGATTTCAAATCAAGGATGACTCAAGTTTGCTAGCTAGCCACGTATCTCACTTTCTGTGAAATAAAAAAGATTTATGAAATATTAATCCGCAACCAGCCCTAACTTGCATGTTGGTATATTTGACTCTAGCCCTCCTGAAACAAATGCAATACTTTTATTATTACTTATCATTATAATGACATTGTCGCATGCAGATATGTAACCATATAAATAGAGATATGGTTAGTGCTAAGTTTTGCTTTTACAGAAATGTTAACGAACACAACTTATTGTTATTATTAAGTCTCATTTATGATATTGCACAAACACTTGTGTGTTATGTACTCAAAAGTGCACATAAGATATAGACTTTGGAATCCTGACCAGAGACATACAGAACAATACCAACATATTGTTTAGGCACTGAGATTGCTGACAAATGCATAAGTTACAGATAAATGCATACTTTCCAGAGTATGCATAAGCCGAATATTGCTTGTTACTATTACCTTGCACCAAACGTAAAGCTATAAAGTTACTTTGAAGAACTAATGCTGAGGACCCTTTCTTTTGTTCACTGGTTCGTCTGTAAATCATGCTGTGAACGCCTTAAACCTTATCTTTAGATGTTGAATGACAATTTAAGGACAAATGAAAAATTGATACCATACAGATCACAACAACCGAGAACAATGAAAACCACAAGGTTTTAAATCATCAATACAGACTGATTATTCATTAACAACATTGATGTTATCAAAATGCTACGAAACATTTCATGCAAATATGTCATTACGCATTAACACTCAACATTTATTTTGAAGTATATCTACACACATTTACTCTCACTTGGCACATATAATACAAATAGTAATATTTAGTCATATTTCACAATGCTTTTGGCACACAACCAGTAGACAAATGACTAAAAGATATGTCATAATCCTGAGAGTTAAGACTGGGAGAAATACTTTTTTTGCAAGTTAAACTCTCACTGCACAGGTAAGATTTAATTTCCATCATTGTCCGTTACTGGCAAATTTTAAATAGGCTACATTCATTTATCTTTTTTATTTGCTTTTACTTGTCCTAACATCTGTCGGTGACGTGAGCATGGTGTGGGCAATTTTGTTTAACCAGTCTATATTTATTTTAAAATAACAAATATCCAAGCTGATGCTGTTTTGGACAGCCTGATCTCACGAGAAATCTACATATTTTACGAGTTGGCTAATTCGTATCAATTCAAACAAAGTTACAGTTGTCATGAAAAAAACAAGAAGACCTAACCTCGCACCTAACCTCGTCACAGGGGTCAAGGCAAAATGTACCAAAAGTTATGAATGTGGTGGTATGAATTAGTGTTGTAGTCAAGACCACCTAAACCGAGACCAAGTCAGGACCAAGACCAAGACAGGCCGAGACCGAGACAAGACCAAGACTTTAAAGGGTCGAGACCAAGTCAAGACCAAGACAGGCCGAGACCAAGTCAAGACCAGTGCAAGTCACTGCATTAAAACACTTATGATAAAATGTGGAATATGCATATGATTAGGCACTTCTTGTCTGTGTGTGTGCGTGTGTGCGTGTGTGTGTGTGTGTGCGTGTGTGTGCGTGTGTGTGTGTGTGTGTGTGTGTGTGTATGTGTGTGCGCGTGCGTGCGTGCGTGTGCATTCAGATAAGTTGTTAAATAATCAAAGGCATTGCAGATATGTGGGAATTTATCTTTTTCTATAAGCAAATAAAAGTGAACAAACACTAAAGAGCTAAAATCAACTTTACCATTTATTCTGAACTGTCTTTCCATGGCTTGCCATCCACTTAACACAATGCATGTGTTTTTAGTAATAAAATTAGAAAAATTGTCATTGGGAGAAACTTAAACAATGCTTAAACAATGCCAACATCATATGCCAAACCTTAATAAACTCTATAAAATAAATAACAAAAAAATTGACATCAGTTGTGGTCTTGACCGGTCTTGAAATAAAATTCAGAGTCCTCTTTGTCTGAGACCGAGACGAGACCAAGACCTTTAAAAAGTGGTCCCAGTCTCAAGAACTACAACACTAGTATGAATTAATACGAATTAGCCAACGCGTAAAATATGTACAAATTCCTGTGAGATCAGTCTGATCTAAACTATGTAGACCTACATGATCAAGTCTGTGTGAAGTCCAATATTAAATGTGTTCTCAGTTTGTGACACCACAGAAAAAATATGTTAACCAGTTTGAATGAAAAAAAGAAAAAAAGAAAAGAAGTTATCAAAGTCTTCGAAAAATATGGCAGGATTCTTTGCTCTCAAATGCTGGGGGTGTGTCCAGAGCACTGAAACCACGGCTACATGCGGAAAAGCTGCCAACACTATGTCATGGCAATTCATACGTATTTTACAAGGTGGCTAATTCGTAGGACCACATTCGTAAATTTTTGTCTTGACCCCTTTGATGTTGGGGTTAGGGGGGGTTTTGTTATAGTATTTTTTTATGATAATCGTACGTTTTTGCGCGATTAACTTCGTACGCATTCATATGAACTCGTAAAATATGTACGAATTCTCATGAGATCAGGCTGGTCTCTCTCAACTTTCAAGTACTGCTACAACCTAAATGGATGCTCGCGATTGTGTTGTGGCCATGCTCGGTGGCTCCAGCACCGCCCAAATAATCCTGAACACTGAAATGTTCAACTTTGTAACATGTTTCCGCAATACACTTCTAACATTTAGAAACAATTCTCTTTACACAGACTTTAAAAATTGGAGAAATATTTCAGTTAAAGGATTAGTCCAGATAATTTACTCACCACCATGTCATCCAAAATGATGATGTCTTGCTTTGTTCAGTTGAGAAGAAACTACGTTTTTGGAGGAAAACATTTGAGGATTCCTCTCATTTTAATGGACTTTAATGGACCCCAACACGTCACAGCCTCCATGCAATTCAAAAATGCAGATTCAAAGGACTCCAAACGATCCCAAACGAGGCATAATGGTCCCATCCAGCGAAACGATTGTCATTTTTGACACACTTCTCGTCTTCCGAGAAATGTCAAAAATGTGCGTAATAAGTATGTGAAACTACGCCCACGTGTTTACAAGTGTGGAGAAAGAGCACCGTTCCAACATTGTTGTATGTCGAATAATATTAATTAATGTCTTTGTGTCTATTGTTTAAAATAGTCCGCAAATGTGCGTTTCATATATGTAACACGTGACCTTTCCACGGCATTACGCAATTACGTGAGGTTGCGCTGGTGTGTCACAGGACCGGAGATAGAGGAGAAGTTGTGGTTTAAAAGTGCATATTTTTAATTTTTCTTGCCAAAAATGACAATCGTTTCGCTAGATAAGACCATTATGCCTCGTTTGGGATTGTTTAGAGGGTTTTGAAACTGCAATTTTAAACTGCATTAAAACTGTTAAGTGTTGGGGTCCACCAAAGTCCATTAAAATGAGAAAAATCAGGAAATGTTTTCCTCAAAAAACATAATTTCTTCTCGACCGAACAAAGAAAGATATCAACATTTTGGATGACATGGTGGTGAGTAAATTATCTGGATTTTTTTTTAAAGAAAATGGACTAATCCTTTAATGTCCACAAAGGCCCTGATATGTCATTTATACATAGAAGGTAGATTATAACTATACAATACAATAAGTCATGTTCTGTGTTATAACAGATGAATATTGTTTCTGCTTGGTAACATGAACTAATAGAAAACATTTAATATTATTCATCCTAATTTTAATTTATCAGTGTTCCTACTTTTATTTCTACACAAACATGATTGACACATTTGAACTGAATTGTGACCCTATCTATAAAATCCAGGCTAAAGTCTCATCATCTAATTATGAGATTAGGAGCATCAAAGTTTGATTTCACCCACTGATTTCACTTTAATTTTCACATTATGTGGGATGATTTTATGTAGTTTTCACAGAGTGGGTCAATTGTTCAGGGCTTTTGGGATGTTGTTCTTCTGCCTGACTTTGTAGTGAAACGAGAATGCAGCCTTTGGTGTTATTTTTATACTGGGATCGCTAAAAACTGTAAAATTCGTAATTTTTTGCATTTTTACCTGTTGCCAGTCATTTGCTGTTTTAGAAACAGAACCAGTCACTGCATCCCTCTTCGAAGCATCTGATTGGCCGCGATGAGCATGACGCTGATGATAAATGCGATAGCAAAGGCACAAATCAAGCTCTTGCGCACACACGTGTGCTTGACTTGCTGCATGGGGCTTGCTTTGGGGACAGGTTGAGGAAAATAATAAAAAAAGAGAGAAAAATGTTATTATGACAATATTGGATTTTTCCCAACAGACATGACATTTATTTCAGGAAGACAAATGTCACATTCCTTAACCAACAAATGAAAGGTGTGTTTAGCTTTTGTTTCGCTGAACCACAATTCAATTATAAACTACAATACGTAAATATAGCCATAAAAATCTGGAATAAGGTGTTCAAGTGTAGATTTATGATCTCCATTACCCCAGGACATCAACAGAATAAGTTACAGCTAAAAATAGACATTGCAGTATTGGCGTTGTATGTTTTATGTGTTTATTTGAATTGACAGGCAATTTAGATTGATATGACGATACCCTGAGACCTTATAATGAAAAAGATAGGCATGCGGACGTAAACAATTTACGATCACAGTTTTGTTATTGTTGTTTGTCGAATTAATATTGTTTGAACTCAAGTGTATAAATGCTTACTATCGATATCTACTTGGCACTCGGGGCTGTTTAAGTGACTCTCCTCTGTCATGATAATGTTCTCGATGTCTTTCATTGTCAAATGGTCACAGAAGGTGTCATACAAGAGTCTCTTCAGCTCATCCACAGTCAGCTTTTGCATGTCACACTAATGAAACAAATAAAGAAATCGATTCAGTACAATGAAAAGGTCATTAGTTGAGCAAGGTTCAAAATGAAAGTCGTAAATTAATGATCAGTGGCTGATGCACAGATGGGTTATACTAAATAGCAAATTTAAGGGACTATTGCTTCATAATGGACTGAAGTGCGCTGCCAACATTAATTTCAATTCAATGCTATTACTATGGCAAAAATGTCAGCAAGTTAATTGTAGGGTGTGAATAATGTACAAATAATCTTCTTTCCAATAATCATCACAGATATGATACAAAGTAAAGCTGATGCCTGACGGAACTAATCATTGAGACTTTGGGGGGAAATCATTTGGATTATTCACAAAAAACCACACACCTTCCAGAATATAGAGTCAAACTCAGCTCCGTGGAACCTATCAGGCATACCAGCAGATGCCAGCTTTGGTCCAAGAAGTGTTACAAACTCCTCAAAATCAACTTGACCATCACCTGCAAAATATAAGTGTATAACCTTTCTCGTGGGAGATTATAAATTTGTGCTTGTGCAGGAGTACAACCTAATCTCATTTTACGAGACTTTTTTTAAAGATAAATCTTTGGTGTCCGCAGAGTATGTATGTGAAGTTTTAGCTCAAAATACCAAATAAATAATTTATTATAGCATGTTAAAATTGCCACTTTGTAGGTGTGAGCAAAAATGTGCCGTTTTAGGGTTTGTCCTTTTAAAGGCGGGGTGCATGATCTCTGAAAGCCAATGTTGACATTTGAAATCACCTAAACAAACGCGCCCCACCCCAATAGAGTCTGGACCTTCTTTTGATAGACCCGCCCCACACATACGCAACCCAGAAAACGATGTCAGTTAGTAGATATGCCTCTCACTGCTGATTGGCTACAAGTGTGTTTTGGTCCTTGGCTCGACTCCCTTTTCCAAAGTGTTTTTCAAAAATCATGCACCCCGCCTTTAAATGCAAATGAGCTGATCTCTGCACTAAATGGCAGTGCCGCGGTTGGATAGTGCAGATTAAGGGGCGGCATTATCCCCTTCTGACATCACAAGGGGAGCCAAATTTTAATGACCTATTTTTTCACATGCTTGGAGAGAACGGTTTACCAAAACTAAGATACTAGGTTGAGCTTTTTCACATTTTCTAGGTTGATAGAAGCACTGGTTACCCAATTATGGCACTTAAACATGAAACAAGTCTGATTTTCATGATATGTCTCCTTTAAATCATTACCTAAAGCATAATTATACATAATCACAAAATAAGATGACGTGACCCTGGACCACAAAACCACTAATAGAGTATGGGTCCATTTTATTTTTAAATTGAGATATATACATAATCTAAAAGCTGAATAAATACGATTTTCATTGATGTATGGATACAACTAGGCTATTAAAAAATCTGGAATCTGAGGTTGCAAAAAGTTGTCCAAATGAAGTCCAACTGCACCCACTCACAAAAAAATAAATATTTTATATACTGTAGGAAATGTACAAAATATCTTCATGGAACATGATCTTTACTTAATATCCTGATTTGTGGCATGAAAGAAAAATCAATCATTTAGACTCATACGGTGTATTTTTGGCTTTTGCTGCACTTATGCTTGGTTTTGTGATCCAGTGTCACAAATAATACTGATCTAGTATCGCAACTTACCAAATTGTCAAACTGGTGTCGTTATGTGGCTAAAATCACAAATTTTATGTTTAATGTAAGGGCTTTCATACCATCCATATCCAGTCTTTGACTGATCACTTCCAGCTCCACCTCATTTGGCATGTAACCAAGAGACCGCATGGCAATTCCCAACTCCTGTTTTGAGATGAATCCATTCCCGTCACGATCAAACACCTTGAAGGCTTCACGGATCTCTGTAGTTGTGCCAGATACAGTACATTATCATATATGTATAGCTACCTGCTAAAATGCCACATATTCCTAGTTATAATACATTTTTAAACATACATTACAATCACACAGTATATTTATATTAATATTAATATTGAAAAGTTGGTTAACTTTGTGACTTCCTCTATAGAAATACCCACCAGAAAAACAGACAAAGGTTAGTTTAGGGCTGTCTATCTCACTCTTTCTGGGGCTGGTTAAGTGTTAGCTTGGCCTTTGTATCTATCTACACAGTGTGCGCATGAATGCCATACAATATACGTTTAATGTATAAACTGCAGAATTTAGCATTTTTGTTTTTTAGAATATTATTTCTTAAGATGCCACATAAAATGAAATTAATAGTTTGTAAAATTGTATACACTTATATTTGATTTAACAATCAAATATAATTGTTTGTGTTACGTTGAATTAAAAAAAGTAATACAAAATGTGCATATATATTTATAAGTGTTTATTTGACCTCACTGATTTCACATTGATTTAAAATGTATCCATGTGGTCTTACTCAGTCAATAGGCTATCTATTAAAGATATCAAGGTTATATTTTCACAGAATGTCTATTACATAATGCATGATGATTTTTTAAGTAGAAAATCATAAATCACACACAAAAAAGACTTTATCTGGGTTTCCACAGGCAGGGTCACATATACTTCAAATGCAGAAAATAGTAATGTGGTCATCCAAGCTTTGAACTCCACTAAGCATTTAATATCACTCTGCTGTTATACGCCAAGTTCAATCAAATGGGCACTAATCTACAGTGTAATCTTTAAAAATATTGGCCGTCACAGACAATTGTACGATAAAAACACATCACTTTGTTCATTTGAAAACCTTGACAGTGACTCTGCCGTAGGGATCTCTCCACGGTGCTGAAATTCACATTTTCAATTCACATTATCGCAACAGATAGCGCAGCCTTATGACAAGAAATGAAACATCACTTACCCTCCACTTCATCCTCTGGGAGGGTGATCGGAGCTCTGTAAGAGAGGATATCTGGAATTGAACAAAGTCCCCTGTACATGAACCTGGAAGTCACGGCACGCACGGGCATCTCTGCGAGGGCAAATCAGCACTTTGATACTGATCTTCATAAAGCACCGCTGTAGTTTGGCCACTGCAACTTTACTACAGCAGAGCGCTTGTTGGAAGCTCAAAGCAAAATAAAATCAAAACGCCTGTTTCGTTCATCTTCATCTGGTATTTTGGTTCAGGTGCGATTAGTCACTCATCATGTGCACACTCATGCAAAAACGATCACCCGACAGATTGCACACCGTTTTGCATCAGCTTCATTAACTATTTCTGTCACGAATGCATTCGGATAAATGGTACACAAATGCGAAACATTCAACTGTCGGCGTTCAAATGGAGCTTGATGTGTCGTATATTGCTGGAAATGTCCCCGTTTTCTGGGCATCTTCAACTGGATTTGAAGGATAAATGTGGAGCATCCCCTTCAAAAACAACGTGTCTCTCCGTGAGCGGTTCCATAAGCGTTAGTCAGGTGTTTATCGGTTATAAAGGTGCAGAAGAGGAATGTTCACACACACAAAAAAACAAATTGTATTACATTATACGATGCGCATTACCTCCTGGGCTTCAGCTCCCTTACGCTCTCAATGCAATCCTACAGGTAGTCGAGCGGTCTCGAGTTGCAGAAATCAACAGAAATGACACATTGCAGTCACCGCGTTTTCGAGCTTGATTTGAATCATTTCAGTCCATTTGGTATATAGATAAACGATAGTAAGATAAATGGCGACTATTCCATTAATTTTAGATCGACAAACAACGTGCCAGTTTACAAAAAATGACTACATACGGACTGCATAGGAATAAATTCAAGATGCTAAATAAAAATCCAAGAAATCTCTGCTGCTGTGCTGCGTCCTCTGTGAGGTCTCATCTCTGAGTGCGCGCCTGATGCCAGATATCCTTTTATCTAAAGTCACTCGTCTACAATGCGCGCCTTAGTAACCAGGCACATATTTGATTAAAAATGGACACTATCATTCCAAAAGCCTTTTGTTCTTATCCTTTATGAAAACACATTAAGGGTCAAAATCTCAACAAGTAAATTTTTTAATTCTTTAAATGGACAGAGCAGTGAAATACACCTTTAAAAATAAACGTTATCAAAGGTTCTTTGTTGTGTTGTTGAAAAGAGAACCTTTTGCATCCACAGTGGAAAAAGGATTATGATAAAGGGGTTACACTTTATAATAAAGGTCCAGGTATCATAATGAACTAAGACCTACATTTGTTTTTTACTTAAATATGAACTAATAAGGACTTAAGGAATGTACTATTCATATACTAATAAAGAGTTATCATTAAGTACAATACATGCTTATTAGTTAATATATTAGTTAACAATGACAATTCATGTGTTGAGTCATGAGTCATGTAGTAGGCTACTTAATAATGACTATTCACTAGTTTATGATTAGTACATGCCTTAACTCAGTCATCATTAGTTTATATTTAAGTAAGAATTAATTACACTTTAAAAATGGTGCTAAATAGCACTAAAGTGGTTCAGTGGCTCATATGGGAACCTACCATATTGTGCTATGTCATGTTAACCATAATTGGTGCTATAGTCAGACTTTAGCACCACTTATGATTCCAAAAAGGTGCTATATAGGTGCTATATAAGATTTTAGTACTATTTAGCATCATTTTCTTAGATTGTAGTTCATTATGATTCATGGAATCTTATTATAGTGTTACCTGAAAAAGGTGTGGGTGTGGAAGAAATAATTTTTTACTTATTACTTTTGTGAACCAACATTCTTAAAAATAAAGGTGCTAAAAAGGTTCTAGTGATCCAGAACCTTCCAAGCAATAGATTATTTCATATAATTTTATAATCTGAGAAACCTTTATGTGTCTAGTGGAAAAGGTTCTGCAGACTATCTAAAGGTGTGAAAGAAATAATTATTTTAAGAACATTTGGCAAAAAAAGATTTTTGATTCTTAAAGGTGGTGTAAATTTTAGCGGCATCTAGTGGTAAGACTTTCAAACAACAGCTCATCCCTCCATTTCAAAACACATACGGTAGCTGTCACAGGACAAACATGGGCCAATTCTCAATACCAAGTACGCCATGTTCGGACTTGCGTCCTTCGTAGTTCGGACCTGGAAGAACAAACTCTTGAGGAAGAAAGGATGCGAGTCCGCTTTATATTGCAAATGGAACAGCAGAGTACTTGAGGTCGTCCAACAGATAAAACCTGTTGGAAAGCATCTTTTGCAGCAATTTTTGTGTGAGTTATCAGTGAACACCCCTGACCACTCTGTGAGTGTCACGTCTTTGTAAACAAAAATTTAATGCATTTTAGGAAGGATTGTTCCAGTGCACCTATACAGCCATTGTAGAGGTGGGGGTGATACAACAGAAACCGAAAATTCTCGGGCCAGCATCATATGTACAAATTTCAGTCAAAACCGTTCTATTTCATCATAAACAATCTGAAAACAACAGGGCTTTAAGAGTAAAATACCAAACTTGTCTTTTAAGCTTCATTGTCGTTGACGCGAAATGCATTCTGGGAAACTTGGCTGTCAGAAGTCCGCACAAGTCACCTCCTGATGCATCCTCAATAAAATGGGCGGATCAAGAACATATCCGGGGATGTTATGTCAACTTGGCTTGATGCAAACTTTGATTTGGAACAGTACTTGGGCCGCGTTTGGTGATGTTTTACAAGTCTACAAGAACACAAGTACAAACAAGAACGGATATTGAGAAACGGTCATGTTGTTGTTTGAGACAACTTAGGGACGAAATGCGCTCTGTAGAACAGTTAGTCTGTTTAGGGCTACTATAGAAACATGATCGCGACTTCCATGTAAGGGAACCCGCAATGAATGGAGATCAAAATGTCTCATTCTAAGGTAATAAAAACAATAATGGTTCCTTATGTAAGGTCTTTATACTCCACCGATAATATAGTTATATACACTATATTGCATTTCTGTCAAGAGATCCTTCTTAAAGTTACACAATGCACCTTTAAAACATAAAGATTCTTCATACACTGTCAAAAATGTAAGAAAGAAATGGTACTTTTAAGAACCTTTGAGTGAATCAATAACCAAAAAGGTTCTTCTGTAAGGAACCTTTTAAGTATCTTTATTTTTAAAAGTGTACCGTCCCAGTGACAGCTTTATTTTTGTAGCGATGGCACAGAAGAACCATTTATTGGTTTCCTTCCAGTCTCAGTCTTTTGATTATGTGCATTAGAAAGGTTAGACATATGTTAAATGGTCTTTATTGAACCAGGCAGCCTGACAAAGGGATTATTTAAGTAACTTTTATTTTTAAGTGTGTTCAGTTGAAATAACTGAAAAGAATGTTTGTAGCACTTTCATTTTTGAGAATGTACAGCTTTTCAAGGAGTGTATTTTTACTTAAGACCCAACATTTTTCTAAAGGGAAATGCTGCATAATTCATCTCTCCTGTCTAAGTCGAAGTGAACACGTTGTTATGCATGTGTAGCCTACTCTATTGAGGTCATTCACCAGCTCATTATTCTGGTCCGAAATGGGATTCCCTGTCTAAGCTTTCAGCTTGTGGTCTTGGTCTCCTTGACAGGTTGTCTCAGCACTGGTCTCT
This sequence comes from Misgurnus anguillicaudatus, assembly GCF_027580225.2. Lineage (NCBI taxonomy): Eukaryota > Metazoa > Chordata > Actinopteri > Cypriniformes > Cobitidae > Misgurnus > Misgurnus anguillicaudatus. Next base: position 32,237,057 of record NC_073358.2, on the reverse strand, counting down.
CTCTGCTGCACCTCAATCTTTCCCCATGTCTCTCAAGCGTCTGTTTGAAAACTGTCATCAGTCAGTCTGGAGGCGGTTAGCATGCATTTGAGTACGATGGAGAAGTTTTACCGCTCTCTCTCTCCTCTCTCAGCTGCTTCAAGTCTCTTGCTTAGTTAGTCACTCGCCGTTTATTAGACATATTTAATCCAAGATGATTTATAGTACACTAATTCCAGATCAATTTTAGATCAGTAATCCCAAAATGGTTTGATGTTAAGTAACTTGCTCAAGGGCACAATAAAAGTGGGATTACTTATGTTGACTGGTCTGTGTATTGGTGGAAAAATTTTAAAATGTTCAAAGAAACGAAAGCTTTTTCAGTTTCATGAGCCGACCACTTATATTCCCCGTGTAGCTCCTAGTAGAGATTCACGTATTGATTTAGTTTAATTACCTGTGATGTGCTTTGTTTTTTAATTTACAGCCTCTTTGAAATCTACCAACTTCTATCAGACTTTAATTAGGCTATCAGTCTTTAGTTGTGATAAAAGATGTGCAGTATAACAAACCGTAATTAGCAAAACATTAATTCTTTCACAACTTTCCTCTGTGAATGATATGTGACACTATATGTGAAAAACAGCTAAAGTCATTTTTTATTTTTAATATTGTCTTAGTAAGGTCATGTCAAAGATTGAAATAAATGGAAATCAATGACTGAAATCAAACTGATGCTCTTAATCTCATAATTATATTATAAGACGTTAACCTGGATTTCACAGACAGGGTCACATACACTCACCTAAAGGATTATTAGAACACCTGTTCAATTCAATTTCTCATTAATGCAATTATCTAATCAACCAATCACATGGCAGTTGCTTCAGTGCATTTAGGGGTGTGGTCCTGGTCAAGGCAATCTCCTGAACTCCAAACTGAATGTCACAATGGGAAAGAAAGGTGATTTTAGCAATTTTGAGCGTGGCATGGTTGTTGGTGCCAGACGGGTTGTGCTGAGTATTTCACAATCTGCTCAGTTACTGGGATTTTCAAGCACAACCATTTCTAGGGTTTAAAAAAATGGTGTGAAAAGAGAAAAACATCCAGTATGTGGCAGTCCTGTGGGTGAAAATGCCTTGTTGATGCTAGAGGTCAGAGAATGGGCCGACTGATTCAAACTGATAGAATAACAACTTTGATTGAAATAACCACTTGTTACAACTGAGGTATGCAGCAAAGCATTTGTGAAGCCACAACACGCACAACCTTGAGGCGGATGGGCTACAACAGCAGAAGACCCCACCGGGTACCACTCATCTCCACTACAAAAAGGAAAAAGAGGCTACAATTTGCACAATCTTACCGAAATTGGACATTTGAACACTGGAAAAATGTTGCCTGGTCTGATGAGTCTCATTTTCTGTTGAGACATTCAGATGGTAGAATTTGGTGTAAAGAATGAGAACATGGATCCATCATGCCTTGTTACCACTGTGCAGGCTGGTGGTGGTGGTGTAATGGTGTGGGGGAAGTTTTCTTGGCACACTTTAGGCCCCTTAGTGCCAATTGGGCATCGTTTAAATGCCACGGCCTACCTGAGCATTGTTTCTGACCATGTCCATCCCTTTATGACCACCATGTACCTTGGCTACTTCCAACAGGATAATGCACCAGCAACAAAGTTTGAATAATTTCAAATTGGTTTCCTGAACATTACAATGAGTTCACTGTACTTAAATGCCCCCCACAGTCACCAGATCTCAACCCAATAGAGCATTTTTGGCATGTGGTGGAACAGGAGCTTCGTGCCCTGGATGTGCATCCCACAAATCTCCATCAACTGCAAGATGCTTTCCTATCAGTATGGACCAACATTTCTAAAGAATGCTTTCAGCACCTTGTTGAATCAATGGCACGTAACAAAGGCAGTTCTGAAGGCGAATGGGGGTCAAACACAGTATTAGTATGGTGCTCCTAATAATCCTTTAGGTGAGTGTATATCAGCTCACATTGCTTTACTTAATCAATAAAATAATGCATTTGCATCAAGCAAATGCTGTCATTTGTAAAACAAACCATAACCACAGTTCACGCCTCAAAAAAATGTAATCTGTTAAACTAACAGAGCATAAAAAGATGCTTCTAAAACTCATAAATGCAACATGTATTGCACTGTAACCGTTACTATCCCAAATGTTATCAGGAATATTGATTGACTCTGTAATTGCCTAGAAGAGCATTTACACGGATGACTGTTCATTGATGCTTTTTCTTTTTTGATAGAAATTCATATGCATTTAGAATATAATCAGAGAGAAAACAACTGATTGCCTATTGAACCAATGCGGTCCCTGAATCTCCTTCTAATTGCATTGTATTATACACTATATGTGATTACATCTGTGCTACTTTTTATTAGTTGATCTTTATGGTCTTTCTAGACAGATGCATAAGAACAATAACAGTATTTATATTGTATTCTGTCTTGTCTGTAGTCTGTGGAGAAGCATTCAAAAAAGTTTTTATTGCCCGGTATGTGTACGTGTGACAATAAATGACTTTCATCACCTCAAAACTTTGAATCAGAGTTAAAGAAAGACTATGTTGTGGTTTATCTCTCCTTTACCTTCTAAGTGCCGAAGATTTCATCGATACATTTTGTGTGTATTGCTCCAAATTAAATTCCACACAACTCGGTGGTTCCAATAAGGCATATTTGCATGAGACTTATGAATTAGATAGTGTCATGTAGAGGGCAATGATTCATTTCAGCCAGTAATGATATGGGTGATATCAAACACAGGCGAGATAAATTAACCTAAGAGGCTCAGCGAGTCTTGATAATGTGAAATATGCTCTAATAATTTCAGCTCTGTGGTAGTTTGACCAGATTCTCATGCTTTCTGTCTGGATCTGATTTAAATACTAATCATTTTACGAAAGCGCTTATCTCAATCGATAATACTTTAAGGGATAGTTCACCCAAAAAAATACAATTATTTAATTATTTCCTCACCCACGAGTTGTTCAAAACCTGTATACATTTCTTTGTTTTGCTAAACACAAAGGAAGATAACTATAATCAAGCAGGAAACAGGAGCACCATTGACTTCCATAATAGGAAAGAAAATACAATGGAAGTCCATGGTGCTATACTTTCAAGACATGCAGATAACACACACTTGGGCAACCACCACCAGACTTGTTGTTTAAGAAGTTTTAATGTCCATCCATATTTATTTTTTAATCTATTTTTTTTAAGATACAAACAGAAAATACAGGAAATATGTTAAAAAAAAAATGTTCAGCACTAAATGTCTTTAGGCATCGTCGGTGTTTAGTGTGACCTCTCTTGGCCCTAAACACGTCTTGAGCGTTTTTGAGCAGAATTAAGTAAAAACACTAATTTCTTTAAAATTAGAAATTAGGATATAATTTTATTTAGGTTTAATAAATCCTGCAGTTTCCTGGTATTGCTCAAGAGGAAGTGGAGTTTACCCTAAAAACTTGACACATCAGTTCACATTTTTATACAGCTTTTAATACTATATACACATTTTCTGTATTTTCTGGATGTATTCTAATAAAGAGACTGAGAAACAATATATGATCACTATAACATTGCAAAAACAACAAATCTAATTCTGGCATAATGGACTAAAACTTTTGCACCCTAGGACACACTGTACCTGCTATTATATTATACTGCTATATATTTTTGTTAATGGTCTAACTCATCATATCCATACTGCATATAAACTGTGATAAAGCCTTAGGGGTGATTTCCCAGACAATGATTAGACTAGTCCTAGACTAAAATAATTGCACACAACTAATGGTTTTAGCAAGGCATGTTTGTTAAAACTAGTTACACTTCATAATTAACTAAGGCCTAGTCCTGGCTTAAGCTAATCCCTGTCCTTAATGTTCAGGTCATATTCAAAATATGTAGATATTGCTTTCTCTCAGGAATTGAGATGTTTTATTTAAGGTTTTATTTTGCATAAGGATTCTCGCGATTGCATAAATCTCCCATCTAATGTACCCAGCTAAAGGCATTTATGCCTCACAGGAGAATAGAATGGTGGCAAAATGCAAATCAGATTGCAATCAGTCATATAGCATGAAATCAGCCTGACATATTAAAAAAGGGACTTTAGTCATAATGCTGACGTGCCCTTGTCTTTAGGAAATTTGGAATATTTGAATATTTTACTCAAGGTCAATCTGGTCAATTTTTTATCGCTGTCTTTGTGTGACATAACTGTTGAGTCCCTATTGTGAGTATAGCAAAAACTTAACCTTGAACAGTAAAGTTGTTGTCACTCCATTCTAATTGCCAAAATAATATAAGTAATAATAATATCTTCTATATAAACAAGCAGTTAGATATCCAGATGGAGAAAAAACTACATTTAGTGACACTAACATGGATGAATTGTAATAAGCTTTTAGTTATAAGCATAATAAAAATCTCATGTAATAAACTTAACAACCAGCTGCTCTCTAACAACCAATTTCTGAATTTGAATGTAACTTTTTCTATTAAATGACTGTACCCTAGTTTTTTATTTTTTAATTTATGCCTTTAGTAGCTAATTTTATCCATTACACATTTAATGAGCATTTGTGTTTCCTGCACAACTGTTAGACTTAACTGTAATTTGTACAGTTACTTACCACAAAATTCCCAGTACCATCATTTTCTTTTCCAGTTCATTACTGTAATACTGAATAATCTCTGTGTATGAAATGTGCTATACAAATAAACTTGCCTTGCCTAATATGCATTTCATTATGGGTATTAACATTTAATTTACAGTGATTTACTGTATGTTTTGAATATTGCTACTGTAGTTGAATAAAACAGTGTTATAAAAGCATATAAAATGGAAAAAGAAAATATATCTATGAAATAAAATACATTTTATTTGTTATGCTTTTAGCAGTAAAGCAAATTTCAAAATGTGACTTGTTTTTCAGCAGTGTAAATCATTTATTGAGAATTGTAGATAGAAACAAGAAAGGAATAATGGATAAATGTTTGACCATCAGATTTGAATTTGACCTCAAGACTTCAAAACACTAGTGACGCTAAGATTTCGCTCCTCGGAGTGTCGGGAGAGTGACAGAAGAGGCTACTTGGGGAGTGCAGCGAGTAACTTTTATCAAGTGACTCTGTGGCACTGTGGTAGTGTTACAGAACTATGGGTGGCCTGGGTTCGATTTCCCTTCAAGGAAATATTTTTTTTTAAACTAGGTTACAGTAAGGGTATTATACTGTAAAATGGAACCGCGGTAAAGGCATCATACTGTAAAAACATGTACATGGTACTGTAACACGTTGCCAGTGAGTTACCGCATATATACAATAAAAAGTTTAACAGTGTATACATAACCAATGATTGGGTAACATCATCCCATGCACCAAGGTTCATTTATAACTCAATATGTGTTCTGTCCAATATTTACCCAGCCTTGGGTTAAAAACAACCCAACATTTTTTAAAGTGCTGTGTTTGAACCTATGACCTTTGCATTGTGCAATGCTCAACCATTTGAGCTACAGTAACACACCTCTATTAACCACAACATCGAGTAAACCATGAGAAGGTCCAGTTGGTCCCTAAATTGTTCTGCCATCCTTATAAGCAGGGCTGCCTCGATGCAGATGTCACAGCTTGGACGTTGCCCTTGAAAGTCCTTGTTTACTGTTGGCTCTGTGTTTTACTCACTTGAGCTCCTGCAGGACTCCCACAGTCATGATGCCATTAGAACACTTCAACTGTTAAAATAATTCATTTAGAGTTGCTGTGCTGTGGTGGGCTTGGTGTAGAGTTTGTATCAAGCTGATCAGATTACGTTGGCCTTGACTCTAATTTGGCCTCATTTAATCTCTTTACACATCTGGTGTAACAATTTACTGCCAGCTTTATAATTTTACTTCATTATTGTCCTCTCATTTACAAGTGGATGGTGTGACCAATCTTTACCAATTTATCAATATTTTATTTAATATAATTTTAAAAAGTGTCTTTCACAAATAAAAAATCAATATGCTTTATATATGTAGGGGAGAGCGGGGTAAGATGAGCCACTTTTTACATATGTTGCCTTATCTGCCTGAAAAAATGAGACAGAAGTCAAACAAAAACATCAACCTTTATTTAAGGATGTCTTCTGTCAAATGAAAAGATAAGAATGCCGTTATAACAAAGGGCTTTGAAAAGGTGGCTTCTCAAAAAAAAGTGCTCTTGTGGCTCAACTTGCCCCAGCTGAGGGGTAAGTTGATCCATGTGAAGGGGTAAACTGACCCACTGACTTTTTTTGTTTAAACCCGAACATAGTTAAAAAATTCACACCATTCTTAAATGTAATTTTAAGGGTGACAAAGAATGCATTGAAATAATGTGTTACATTGTTCTTTGATATTTACATAGAAGGTATGTAACTTTATTAAGTGCAAACATTATCCAGAAACGTTTTTAAATGTCCATTTACAACCTAGGATTTGTCATTTTAATGAAATTGTCTGTTTTTGCCCTATTTGGAAGGGTAATAATAATAATAATGTTGATTGCTCTATTTAAAATGTTTTTAACTAAACATCATGGTGGGGTACATTGAACCGCTGGCTCAGTTTACCCCACAGCATTTGGTTCACTTTGCCCCACGGCCACTATTTTGGGAAAAACTGCCTAGTTTAGTAATTCAGGCTAATCTTTAGCTAAATCATTGACCTGGTTTTATACATTAGCCTATCACCAATATGTATGGTATAAATATTTAGACCTGGATAAATTTGCTTTAACATAACAGCCATTATACTTGACATGTATAAATGTAACTTTGATGGGATAAAAACAGTTTTTTGTAAAAAAAAATCATACTTATCTCTTTAACTTGTGCTTCTCTTTACCATAGTCAAATAGAAATGATGGTTGCTACCTGGATTTGTGTGGATCTGTATGGTAGCCTAGATACAGGGGGTGGGTCAACTTATCAACTGGCTCACTTTGCCCCACTCTCCCCTACTGATTTGGCTTTATATATATATATATATATCACTTTAATTTACTCAAATATATAATTACTGTATGAAGTGACACAAAAGTGCCTCTTATGTATAGTGCATAAACATGGATTATTAAATAGTTTATATTATTCATTTTACAGCTTTGTTAAGTGGGTGATGGATGTTTGCTGATTAGATTTTGTATTGCTTCATTTTTGGTAATTCAACCATTGGGTCAAAAACCATGGTGGCCGGTGACTTCTTTTTTCGAGGGCACATGTATGTAGCCCGCCATGTGTGTGGTTCGTAATTTCAAAATATGTGTTCTGCGCGTCGAGTGAACCTATGTGCATCACGTGTCTTGTCAAAATAAATGCCTGCTGCAGACACATTTATGATAAAAGAGATGCTCGCGTTTGCCAGATACTCACATAATCTCATGCGTAATGAGAATTTACTGTTAAGGGAGTGTTACTGTTAAGCGTGTATTTTGTATACGTGAGCGTCTCTTTTATCATAAACGATTTTGACGCGCGTGCAGCAGGCATTTATTTTGACAAAATACGTAAGGTTTACATGATGCAACAAACACATACAGATACCCCGAATACATATTTTGAATTTGCGCCTCTCGGAAAAGCAGTCACGAGCCGGCACTGGTCGAAAAGGGACAAGGCCAGCCCATTTGGTTGTAATTTAATCTGTGCTGGGTTGTTTCAACACGAAATCCTGGGATGTTTTAACTCATTGTTGGGTCAAATATAAACATTTTGTGGGTTAATTTTAAGGTGGTGTGTGTACATTTTAGCAGCATCTAGGGGTAAGATTGTGAATTGCAACCAACAGCTCACCCCTCAATTTCAAAACGCATATGGTAGCCACCAAAGGACAACAATGTTTGAGACAAAGTAGTGACGAAACGCGCTCTGTAAAACAGTTTGACCATTTAGGGCTACTGTAGAAACATGATGGCGACCATGAAAGGGCACCCACTGTATGGAGATTAAAACGGGTCATTCTAAGGTAATATAAACAATACGGTTTATTATGTAAGGTCTTTATACACACTGATAATATAGTTAATAATATTATATTGCATTTCTATATAGAGATACTTTTAAAAATTACAGAATGCACCTTTAACCCAAAGGCTGGGCTAACCCAGCATTTATAGAGTTAAAAAATGAATAGTGCAGTAAAAACAACTTCTTTTTTATATAAGATTTAAGACTTGCTTCATAACATAAATACTGATGAAATGATGTTGCGGTAATAAAATTTAAAATGATCTGTTGTTAAATTAAAGTTATGAAAAATGTGGCATTGATTCGGCACTGAGGACAAGCAGGTTTACAAAATGAATGGATGGCTGATTCTGCACACATTCTGCTAGCGTTCCAATGTGTTTTATGTAGTAACTTAAATATACATACAGTATTTTATCTCAAATTACGAAATTAACCTATATGCATTAGTTTACATAAACAAACTGGTAAATTTTAGGTTAGAATTTTACTTTTTAAGTTAACTAATAGCTTTTGTAGCTGAGGTACTTTTGTAAAGTGGTTTGTGAAATAAAAAACACACATTTATGCGACATGCACTGTCAGAAAAAAGGTACAAAAGCTATTTCTGGACTACAATTTTTTTAAGGGTGCCGTCCCAGAGAGTGTAGTAAGTGCAATATTAAGAAATCATCAATGAATAAACCTTCACTCTAAAAATGCTGTGTTGTTCCAAGCCATATTTGGATAACAACAACCAGGTTTATTTATAACCCAACATGTGTACTGTCCAATATTAATTTGACCTTGGGTTAAAGAACAACCTAGCATTTTATAAAGTGTTCCATTTAAGCAACCTGTTGTTTCTATAATGAGGATTCACTCCGCTTAAGGTGGCATTTGGTGATGTATGACACAGTGTCCTCCCCAAATGAATCACTTTAAAGCAATTCTGCTCTCCGCTGGTGTCCCTTCAGGATGCCATACCTGAAAGCCCTTACTGTCCCCCAGTTCAATTAATGTTAAAATCGAACAGACCTAAAGCAGTACCAGGCAGGGCACACACCGTTACGTGACTGGAGACATCTTGTTTTCCTACTGTAGATCTATCAAGTGTGTTTATCAACCTCAAACCATTAGTTATTGTGCATTTGTGAAAACAAAACATGAAATGCCGAAAGACAATCAGACAATAATTGTATTAGCCTCCTCCATTTTGTCCTATCTGTCTGCTAATAGCAATTAAGGGAAGTGGCTCTTTTCATAGAGACCGGATAGTGCTGCCGATCTGACTGGTGCCGAGAGATACTGTATCACGGGAAAAGGACAATTGAAGTTTGACCCTACATTTCTCTGAAGTTAATGATCATATTAAGACAATATAACAAATAGAGAAATGTGTCATTCTTGAGGGTTCAATTTCGAGTACATCTCTCGTGGCATTTAGAAAGACCTTGAATCAGTCAGTACAATATTAATATTCATACACTTTATACACTGAATCTACGCAAAGCTTTATAAGAATTGTAAGCGGACCACAAATGTCAGTGAAAAATATTCATTGAAATCAAATGGAGCAAAGGAGAACAAAGCAGGCACTGGGAAAGAATAATATTGGAACATCTATTGTAATTGCCTCATAACAGCTACCAAATGAAAAAGGTCATGAGAATCTCAAAATGTGTCACTGATCATTTCAGTCTAAAATAATGATGCTACTTGTATATTAAAACATGTGAAAAATTAAATTCTGGACTTGTCTCATATTCACATTTTAATGTTTAGCCATTTCTTGACTACACAGCAAACAATTTTGCAATTTTGCCTTTTTTGTTCCAATACTTATGAAGGGCACTGTATATGTGCTATAGGTGCCATAGAACTTAAATAGTCCCCCAACTGTATGATTACTAGCCAGTGAACCACTTTTAGTTCAATTTAGCACCAATTTTTGTTGCAGTGTACAGTTTCGGAAAACTCGTAGCTTATAGTGTTGAGATTTCAATGTTAAAAAGTCTAGAATATTTAAAGGCGGAGTGCACAATGTCTGAAAAAAGCTTTGGAAAAGGGAGTCGGGTCCGAGTTCCAAAACACACTTGTAGTCAATCAGCAGCAAGGGGTGTGTCTACTAACCAACATCCTTGCCAGGGTTGTGTATGTGTGGGGCGGGTCTATCAACAGAAGATCCAGATTCTATTGGAGTAGGGGCGTTTTTGTTCAGGTGATTTTAAATGTTAACATTGTCTTTCAAACATTGTGCACTCTGCCTTTAATACATGTCTAACAAACTGTAAACGTAATTTTTTTCCGTATAATTGTATAGCTTTCTTTAAAGGACACCAATCATTGAAAGCTAATCTTAAATAGAAGTTTAGACAGCAGCTCTAAATACTCCCACTATTCCAGTTTTTGTGATCATACAACTCAAAGTAGATGTGCACTACAACTCAAAGTAGATGTGCACATACTGTAGAAAAGATAAGAAGTAAAATAAGATATAAAATCAAATGACATTTCAAAAGGAGGTAAATCCCCCGTTCTTTAAGTCTAAAGACATCAATGGCACAAATCCACTTTTTTGGCACAGCACTTCAGAGAAAAAAGGCCATTTGCATTCTGCTCTCATTTTCTGGTTTTCAAAATCTGACGGCAGTTTCTCCCAAGTATTGCATGCAGTAAAGTGGTGATATCTTTTTTCATAAAAGAAATGGCTCAATAAGTACTTTGTTTGGCCCCATGCAGGTAACCACAGACTAGCAAAACAAAGTTTTTACTTGCGTCTTCATACAGTATTAAGAACATAAAGTTTATAAATCATACATGAGGTACATGATACCTTAAGATGTTCGTACAACAACATGAAAGGTGGAATAGAAAATATGCTTGCTTTCCTGAGGCCTGAAATCATTCAGTTTAATATTGTCTATAACAGGGTTAGACAAGTTACAAACAAGGTTCCCGGCGCAGACCGTACATCACAGCACATCTAATACAAGTCAATGGAGTTGGCAAAAACTACGATAAAACCTGTTGGAATGCGTATTTTGCAGGGATTTTTGTGTGAGCATATCAGTGAACACCCCTGACCACTCGGTGAGTTTCACATCTTTGTAAATGAAAGTTTAATGCATTTTAGGAAGGATTGTTCCAGTGCACCTATAAACCCATTGTAGAGGTGGGAGGTGAAACACCCGAAAATTCTCGGGGCAGCCGCATATGTCGAAATTTCAGTAAAAAACGTTCTATTTCATCATAAACAATCTGAAAACAGGGCTTTAAGTGTAAAATAACGAACTTGTCCTTTAAGTGCAAGAGATAATCCACATAAATGACAATGAGTATGAGTAAAGTACACTGTAAAAAAAATATGTAGAAATTACAGTATTACTGGCAGCTGGTTGCCAGTAACTTACTGTAGATTTTACATTCACGTTATTTACTGGCAACCGTTTGTTCAGTTAAATGAACATGAAACCTTTTCAGTCTTTATCTTCTACAGTAAGTAACTGGCAACCAGCTGCATAATTACAGCAAATTTTTTACAGTGTAGCATACAACAAATCTTCAAATGCGAACTTAACTGTAAATTAATTTTACATTTCCGCAAGTAATTAATATGATTTCCTTACAGGTTTGGATAAGGAATCAGGTGGGTATGCTGTAAAAACCATTAATTTTAAAATAGTTTTGAAGCTAAAATTGGCTGAAAAAATGCTGGAAATACTGTATTGTTTGCTGTATGGTCTGACTCCTCATGCCTCGATACACCTTTCCTTTCAGGCAGACTCAATTACCTGCCTTTAAAAGGATTCTGTGTAACTCCGTTGACAGATTAGGTCAGCTGAAATTGATTAACGGGTTTTATGCGATGCTTGCTATATTAATTTCGGCATCATTGTCCGCAGGTCACCCTCACAAGGTGACTTGTCCTTTAAAATTCTTACTTAGCCCATTTGATTTAGAATTAATGTGGGTCAGTGCATTTACGCATTTTTCAATAAATGCATTGACGTTCAATACCATGTCACTAACCTGTAGCTCTTCAGGTTTTAAAGAAATGTTTTTGTAAAATAGACTAAATGAAAGAATAGATTCAAAGCCCTACAGAAAAAAATAGCAATTGAATTGCTTGCTAATGTAATCATAGCAAAACCATGTTATTTTCATACACTTTCAGGGAGTAACACCTGAGCTAAAATAGCTAAATATGTAGTCTAAACAAAGATGCAGTTAAAATTATAGTTTCGTAACTCATTTCTCAGGGCTCCAGATTAACTTTTTTCACTAGGAGCACAGTGACCCCCAACTGAAAATTTTAGGGGTGCAACCAGAAAATTTAGGGGCACATACCGTAAATCAACATGCTAACCAAATAGTCACATTTCTACTAAGTAATACACTGTATTACTAATACATACCTTGATGATAGATGCAGAAAGTACAATGTGTTGTTTTAAATTCAATGTCACATCACAAAAAAAGGTCAAATTTAATGGTCGCACATGTGCGACTGGATGTAAAATTCAGTGGCACACTCCATTTGGTGGCAGTCTGAAGCCCTTTTTCTCTTGTAAGGGTGTACATGTAATTAAATACATTTTTCAGATTTGTCGACTTCTGCAGCATATAGGTCATTGGGTTTTAGCACAAATACTTTATTTCACAAAAGCCCAACCTAAAACCTTGACCCAGTGGTCAGAAAACAAGGTGGTTGGACTCCTCTTTGCAGAGAGGAAAATTGCACTCCAGTACTCTATAATGTGGCCTTACAACTTTTCACAATACATAAATTGTACTCTACAATCCATTATGCTTGCTATGGTCTCAAGAGATGCAGCCCATCCTTCTCAGCGAGAAGTCTATACAGGCAGTCTGACTATTATTGTTTTCTGCAAGGTTACCCTGAGGACACACCTCATGGTTTATTCACAAGCGGCCAGACCGAGCTCTTTGGATTGTTACACTGTTTAAGCAATTAGACTTTTACCAGCACCAACCTTAAGTCGCTTATTGTAATTTAAAGTAATTTTACCTGGTAATGTCTTAGTGGAGTGTTCTCATTATATCCATTTCATGCATATCATGGACAAGCAGAGCATTTCATTGAACTTTCCATTGAAATGTTATGGTCTGTGACATTAAATTAATCAAGTGAAGGTCAAAATAGACTCCACTATGACCGTGTCCGCTAATTAATTTGTTTTTAATATGCTACGTGATTTTCTCCTTTTTATTATATGTCCTTCCCAGTCTAAAGGTAACTAAAAAATCAAAACAGAAAGTCAATATTGTATTATGCTGGTCTCTGCTTTTCATATTTCAGAAAACAACTTTGCCCTACAGTACAAAGGCAAAAGACTTTAACTCGCCAGAGTGTGAGACTTTTTAGTGACTTTTTGTTGTCTATTATTTTCTTCTTGATAGTTATTTTGTCGAAAAACAAAGGAATTGACTTAAGATATTTATCCACATCCCTACTGAAAAATCCAGCTAAGACCAGTATAAGCTGGTGAGATGGTTTTAGCTTGTCTCCCAGTTTGATTTTTGCTGGTATTGCTGGTGTAGCAAGCTGGTCTAGCTGTGTTTTGGTCACTTTTTAAGCTGGTCTAGCTGGACTTTGCTGGTCATGCTGGAAGACCAGCTGACCCACCAGCTTGACCTTTGCCAGGCTGGAAGGACCAACTTAGACCAGCTAAAACCATCTAGCAGCTTATGGTCTTTGCTGGATTTTTAAGTAGGGATGATAAAGGAGGTCTTGAATGTCCCATAACTAATTTTCAATTTACTGCCTTTTGACTTTGGCAAAATTTCCCTTAGTGGCTAAAGCCCAAACTATTCACCATAAAACACTAAGGTTGTGTTAAGGGTCTTCGAATGTCATTTCTAGTAGTTTGTAGCTCCCCCCTCTTTTAAAGTCTGATCTGCAAAATGTTTGCTCTGTTGGGGCATTGTGTAACATGTTGGCATATTACAGTACCAATTTTTCATTTCACGCCTAACTTGTGGGACTTACATCCAGATTATCCATAGACGGGTTTAGGCAAGTGCCCTGGGGTGCCAGCCAATAGGACGGCACCAAGGGCTCCAGACTGCGACCAAGTTTTTGAGACAGGGCAAGCATTTTTACAAATACTCGTGCATGTGCTACCTGCATATTTGAAATTTCTTCTAGTTGTTTTTTCATGTTAAAAGACGAGTAGATCTCTAGCCCACAAGTGTGCAGTGGTGGTAGCTGCTGAACTAAGATCAGCATAGGGAATCTCTATGGCTAATTTAAAAGACATCTACTGTATATTTTGATGATGCTGTATGTTGTAGGATACCCTTTGTTGAGTCTTTTGGGGTATCTTATGGCTAAATTAGTCAAGGGGGTTGTAAGATTCTTTTGGTTCACAACTTCCTATTTCCTAAATTTGATCAATTGTACATATAGAGTTAAGTATTTATAATCAAAGTATTTGTCAGTAAAGTTATTTTGGAGAAAAATGCAGTGGCGGTATTCGGAGCGTCATGTGTGTTGCTTTTGTTTTCAAAATATGTGTTTTTGCGTCATGTGAACCATGTGCATCACGTGTTTTGTCAAAATCAATGCCTGCTGCACACACATCAAAACTGTTTATGATAAAAGAGACGCTCACTTTACAAAATACACGCAAGACACTCCATTAACAGTAAACTCTGATTACGCATGAGATTATGCGACTATCTGGCAAACGCAGATATACATATTTTGAAATTACCAACCACACACATGACGGGCTACATACATGTTGTGAGCGCCCTCGAAAAAAGAAATCACTGGCCGCCACTGAAAAAATGTGAATAATTGCATGGCATTGCTAAATTAAGGTGTGGCCCTAAATTGTATGCTTGCGCTCCTAAATATTTCAGTCAGGGGCTACAGTGCTTCTAGTAAAAAAGACCTTTTAAATTGCCGTGGGCGGGTTACTTCAAATGTGGTCACCCTAGGGCACTTCATTGTGTTAATCCAGGCCTGCTTACATCACGGTAAACTATATTAATGCGGTATTGGATTACATTTAAATGTGTGCTTGAAGACAATCTTTGTTGTTGTACCTAATTATGTTCTAGTTTTTAAATCTGAATTTTTATCATAAATCAGATTTTATATCATTTTTATCATATATTGTTTAAATTGAAATAAATTAAACAATTAATATACAAATATGGTTTATATTTAACCCTTATAAGTCCATTTGGGTAAAATTGACCCCCAAGCCACTTTTCTTTAGTTAAAAAAATTTCCTCAATTGAAAAGTGGGAAATGCAAAAAACATCCTTTTTATTTGTCAAAAAAAATCAATGCATCCAGAATAAATCTGAGAATTTTAACAAAACAAGGCCTCCTACTAAAGCACAAATGCAATAGAGAAAAGACATGCTCAATCACACAGACACAAACAAACACACAAAGGTATGACAGAGAACATTTTTTTAAATAGAATTTGGCAAAAAAACAGCCACAGATGCAGAACAAAGACGTAAAGTGGTGCTATAATGCCACACAGGTGCGTTGGCAGATGGGCAAATTCAACACATAACATCTAGATCAATATCTTAAACAATTTAAATCAAATTTAGATCATAATTTATGTGAAATGTTGTGGTAAATGTGAGATAGTGGTAAACAGGTACAAAAGTACTTCATATCTCCCAAAGCAGCATCAATGTATAGATGCAGTAAAGTATACAGTTGAAAGAAAAAGTATGTGAACCCTTTGGGCTTACTTGGATTTCTACATAAATTGGTCATAAAATGTGTTCTGATCTTCATCTAAGTCACAACAATAGAGAAACACAGTCTGCTTAAAATAATATTGCACAAACATTGTACGTTTTCATGTTTTTATTGAACACAACATGTAAACATTCATAGTGCAGGGTGGAAAAAGTATGTGAACCTTTGGGTTTAATAACTGGTTGACCCTCCTTTGGCAGCAATAACCTCAACCAAACATTTCCTATAGTTGCAGATCAGACCTGCACAACGGTCAGGAGAAATTTTGGACCATTCCTCTTTACAAAAGTGTTTCAGTTCAGCAATATTCTTGGGATGTCAGGTGTGAATCGCTCTCTTGAGGTCATGCCACAGCATCTCAATCGGGTTGAGGTCAGGAGTATTTTCTTCTGTTGAAGCCATTCTGTTGTTGATTTACTTCAATGCTTTGGGTCGTTGTTCTGTTGCATCGTCCATCCTCTGTTAAGCTTCAGTTGGCGGACAGATGGTCTTAAGTTTTCCTGCAAAATGTCTTGATAAACTTTGAAATTCATTTTTCCATCGATGACAGTACACCGTCCAGGGCCTGAGGCAGCAAAGCAGCCCCAAACCATGATCCACCATATTTCACAGTTTGGATGAGGTTTTGATGTTGGTGTGCTGTGCCTTTTGTTCTCCACACATAGCTTTGTGTGTTCTTTCCAAACAACACAATTTTGGTTTCATCTGTCCACAGAATGTTTTGCCAGTAGTGCTGTGAAACATCCAGGTGCTCTTTTGCAAACTTCAAACGTGCTGCAATGTTTTTTTTTTTGGACAGCAGTGGCTTCCTCCGTGGTGTCCTCCCATGAAGTCCATTCTTGTTTAATGTTTCCTTATTGTAGATTTGTCAACAAAAATGTTAGTATGTGCCAGAGATTTCTGTAAGTCTTTAGCTGACACTCTAGGATTCTTCTTCACCTCATTGAGCATTCTGCGCTGTGCTCTTGCAGTCATCTTTACAGGACGACCACTGGAGTGTAGCAACAGTGCTGAACTTTCTCCATTTGTAGACAATCTGTCTTACCGTGGACACATGGACATCAAGGCTTTTAGATATACTTTTGTAGCCCTTTCCAGCTTTATGTAAGTCAACAATTCTTGATAGTAGGTCTTCTGAGAGCTCTTTTGTGCGAGGCATGGTTCACATCAGTCAATGCTTCTTCAGAACAGCAAACTCAAAACTGATGTGTGTTTTTTATTGGACAGGGCAGCTTTAATCAACAATCTCATCACATTGATTGGACCCCAGGTTGGCTGACTCCTGGCTCCAAATAGCTCTTGGAGAAGTCCTTAGCCTAGGGTTTCACATACTTTTTCCACCCTGCACTATGAATGTAATGTTTGTGCGGTATTAGTTTAAGCAGACTGTGTTTCTCTATTGTTGTGACTTAGATGAAGATCAGAACACATTTTATGACCAATTTATGAAGAAATCCAAGTAAGCCCAAAGGGCTCAGATACTTTTTCTTTCAACTGTATATATATATTATTTGTATCATTAAAATGTATACTGTATATTTTTTGTAATCACTCAATTCAATTTCTGGGGTCATTTTGACCCCGCGGACCTCTAATGTAAACAGGAAAATCAGGGCTTATGAGGGTTAAATAAATAAAGATTTATAGATCGCTGAATAAGCTGAACATGCAAAGAAGATTTGCATTTTTTTACAGAACCATTACTGAATAAAAGAAATAAATAAAAAAAGATAATTATAAATAGGGGAATAATAACCATCTTTAAGCATGATAATTAAATTAACAATATGGTATTATTACATAAGACTCATTAACAAGTGACTCTGGTCAGCATTTAATTGTCAGAATCACTCTCATAAATAGCAATGCTGACTTTTAGCATAAGCACGGGACAGTCGTAATGGTTAGAGAGTCATGCAGGCTTGTAACCTGCATCTGTTAAAGTCTTATGGCTGACAGGTTGCAACTGAGGTGCCTTTGAGCAAGGCACATTTCCCCCAATTGCTCTCTGGGCGCTGCAGTGATATCTGCCCACAACTGTAATAAGATTTAATAAATGCAAATTAATGATAGCACTAGCAATAAACTGTATCCAGCTTTACTTGTCAATAATTCTGCACAACATGTTGGTTCCAGACTTTCATGTTTGAACGTAAAACATCATGCACTGAAAAAGTGGTTGCATGCGATTAAATGACCTAAATTTAGATATGAATTTTGTTGAACTTACTCAATAGTTTTTAGCTACCTTAGCGCAATTAAATTTAGTTAATCTGAGTAAAAAGAATTAAATTCAGCAATGCTGCTATTATATAATCATTCTAGTTCCACAAAAATTTTGAAATATAAAGTTATTATACAGCAAAAGCACACATTAGCAAGCTGACCATAACTAACACTCAACTGAAAGCTGATTATGGCATAAACATTTCCAATGTAAATGCTTTTAAATGAAGGCATTTACACTTAACCTTTTTCCCCGCCAGCGTTTGTTTTTTAAAAAGTTGCTAGCCAGCATTTTTCATGATTTTCACAAAAGTTTAACGGTTTCCAAATGTTCTTCTTTAAATATATAAACATACAATACATCAAATGAAAGAACAGACCCATAAAAAAACTTTATCCTACCTTCATTAGTTCTCTTTTTATGACCTCTCAAATATGGGTAGGTTTCTTCAAAAACACAAAATTTTGAGCAAAAAGCTGAGATAATTCCATTTTTGCGAAGGACTTTTGATAGAGATCAGATGCAGAGCGATCTAAACATACAAGGAGTTCTATGGCTGCGTCCGAAACCGCATACTGTATAGTAGGTACTGAATTAGATGAAGTACCTACTTACTTGGCAATAAAACAGTAGGTACTGTATAGTATGAATCCTGGTAGTATGAATGAGATTCGGACGTACTACATCCGCCATGTTTGCTACATCACGTGACATACGTCGTCATCACGTCATGTCATTTCAGCGCGAAAACAGCCGCGTGCCTCTTCTTCTTCGTTGGATAACTCCTTGTCCGGGGCATCATGGGATAGTGAAGCGTCCATCGTATGCACACTGCAAAATCTAACCGGAAGTAGTAGGTCATCCGGGTACTTTTCGCATACTGTTTTTCGAATACTATGTATTCGGACATACTACTCGCCTCGCCTACTGTTTTTCGCGTACTATATAGTATGTAGTAGGCGGTTTCGGACGCAGCATTTCTCTTTCACGTGAGGCGTTACTTCCGGGTTGTAAAAGTTGCGGAAGTGCGCCACCTGATGGATAATAGCGGTATTGCGGAAAGCCGGATATTCGCGTCATTGACAGTAGAGCGTTTTCCCTTAACTGACGAGATAACTCGTCAATGCTTACTGATCAAAACAACACTAAATAAATGTCAATGAGACTGTCTTCATCCATCCTAAGCAAATGCTCTACTCTTCTGGTAACCGTTTAAAAACCCAACATCAAAACAGAAACTATTTTAAATACTAACAACATACTAAACATTAATAAGTCAGTTAACAGTTATTTTATTTTTTACTCTCATTTTATGTTTACTCTCATTATTCAGTCTCATGCATAGCATGCTGGAAACTGGAAATCCCCACACAGTTTTAGCTTTAATACAAAACAAATTATTCACACAACACTCTTTATGATTTTATCTACATCCACCTTTCTCAATTCCTTTATTCTCATTCATTTGGGAAAACAGATCAATTGCCACAGAGGCATCATGACCAAATTTTTTTCAGCTTGGACCAATACACTTTCATAGGCTCTTTATATCTTTGAAGGTCAGATGTTGGCAGTCCAGTCGCTCTCTCAAAACAAAGACAATGCCGTCTCTAGCATGAGTCATAACCAGCCAAAAAAATCAGGCTAAATGTGACTTTTTTTAGGAAGCAGACGATTGTCAGGGATTACCACGAGAAAGCCGCCTGAGGGAAGCTTCTTCAGTATGCAAGTCACAAATGCTTGATTCATGGCACGCAGGAACAGAGCAGATGAGCTCCCTGGCATGGATCGAAATTAGGGGGAGATTAATTTGGCAGTCCCCAGGAAAGACCTCTTCGTGAGGGGTATTTCAAGAGCGATTCATCTTTTCGCCACCATAAAGACAGTGTTACCCTTTAATTGGTTGAATTGTGCACTGAAATGTTCCTCGGGTTTAGAGGTGTAATGCTCTGCTAGCTGCAGGGAACTTAATGTGTTTGTGTTGTAGTCATAAATATGTGAGGGAATTGAAAGCGTTTTGAGAGAGGCAAATTTGGTTTAACTGCCGGCTGATGTCTGCACTTACACACGCACAGTTAAAGCACTTTATTTTACCAACCAGCCCATATTAAATGAATAATACAATCTTTTGAAAATGAATTATGTAACATCAAATTTGTCTGGACCTAAACTCTGAAAATAGTTGGGTTATTTTTAAATCATGCTAGGTAAATATTGGACAGAACACATCTCTGGTTTAAAATTGATCAAATGCTGGGTTGTTTTAACCCAACATTTAGCATTTGTTCTGTCTAATATTTACCCAGCATGCCTAAACCCAGACATTTTTAGAATGTAGCTGCTGACCATCAGTCGTCTGGATTGTTCTCTCCTGACTTCTAGTTAAATGTTTAGTTCCCAAATTTCTGAGAGCATCTGGTAACACTAATGTGTGGTATTTTGCCTCTATAGTCAGCTATGTTGACAGTAACAGTGTTGGTTATGATTAATAATAGCGCTGTTTCTCTGGCTTGAAAATGTATTAAACTTGAAGTGTGCTTGTTCCCCGTGGCAAGCTAATAGGATTTACACAGGAGCTCCTGTCTAAAACTCCATTTAATAAAAAAATGTGTGACATGCCCTTATCTCAAGCCTGGATTTGACCTTTAATATAACACAAATGTAAAAAATGTCACAGTTAAATAACTTACACTGCGCTATTAAAATGGTTTGTCAGGTAACCTGCAAAGGAGAGTCTGAATTAGTAGAATCTAAATTAACGGTTTAAGGGTCATATCAGGAACAGTTTCTCAAAGTTAACTGCAAGCACACTTTTTAAGGTGCAGTTCTGTATCATTGATGTACATACTTATGTCAGCCATATATTCTTGCACACTGTTTCCGTAGTTATTTCTTGGGCTGTCCCATTCTCAAAATAATTTCAGTGCAACTGTCACTCCCTAGAAATTCCCAGAATGCACCATTAAAACCAGTGAGTGTTGTTTGCTCATTATTTTTACTTACTGGAAAGGTCTCTGTGGTCAGTGCAAGTGTCAACTATTTCTTTAAGTAAAAAGATAAAAAAAGATTTTGTTTGTAAAAATTACAAAGAACATGAAAGCAGTGGCGGCCGGTGACTTCTTTTTTCGAGGGCACAGGATGCGAAGTTGGTCACAACATGTATAGCCCTTCATGTGTGTGGTTCGTCATTTCAAAATATGTGTTTGCCACATCAAGTGAACCTATGTGCATTGCGTGTTTTGACAAAATAAGTGCTTGCTGCGTGTCTAAAGGGTTTTTGATCAATTTTTGCCAGATACTCGCATAACCTCATGCATAATCAAAGCTTACTGTTAAGGGAGTGTCTTGCGTGTATATTTTGTGAACGTGAGCGTCTCTTTTATCATAAATGGATTTGACGCATGTGCAGCGAGCACTTATTTTGACAAAACACGTGATGCACATGGTTTACATGACGCAACAAAAACATATTTTGAAAACAGGAGCAACACACATGACACTCTGAACACATATTTTAAATTTGCACCCCTTGAAAAGCAGTCAACAGCCCCCACTGCATGAAAGGTTATTTTATGTAACTTTTATGTATTTGGGTCGTTTATAGAAATACAAAAATGCACCCGTTTACATTTTATAAAGTTATTTTTTTATACTTACAACACTCTAAGAAAGGATGTGTTAATTTTAAATGTTTTGTGTTATCATTTTTTTCACATTATGTGTTGATTTTGAGTTCAAATGAATAAAATGGGCAACACAAGATGTGTTAAAGGTGCAGTGTGTAAATTTTAAGCGGCATCTAGTGGTGAAGCACATAGAGAAGCTACAGTATACCCGCCACTAGACAAACATGTCATCGTCAGTGACAACTTAGTCAAAAAAATGTCCTTTAAGGCAGGGCCGGCCCTGGCCAATTTGCTGCCCTAGGCAAGATTTCACCTGGTGCCCTTTAGAATCACAATTGGGTTCCAATCATTTTGTTCATAAACTTACACAGAAAAAAAAATGCACAGCTTTGTCTAGTTTTTCTTAATTTTGAAAATATTTTGGAAACACACACAAAACACACGCACGCACGCACACATACACACAATACCCTGTCACTCAGGCATTTGATCTTGACATTAGTCCCTTTCACACATACAGTCTTTACTGGTAATTTACTGGTAAATTGCAGTTAACATGTCATGTGTGAACAAAACCTTTCCGGTAAATCAGTGCTCCCAATTTACCAGTAAGACAGGTTGTAAGATTAATGGTAATTTACCGGTAAGCGCTGTGTGTGAACGAAAAATATAGCATTACCGGCATTTAGAACGGACGACGTCAGACCGCGCTGACAGATCGGGCCAATCAGAAAGTTTTTTATACAGGTGACGCGGTTTCCCCCAGACTGTTTACGGACGTTTCCACACACATGTTGCTTAAAAGTCGAGCACAACTGAAGTTAACGTCCACATTTCTTCACCAAAGTTGTTTAAAACAGCTTACCATCTAATTGCCAAATTGCCGACGTCCTTAGCACACCATCTGTGAAGCCTAATGTGCAAACGCGCAGGTTCCGTTTGACGCCGCCTAACGCAATGTTGTTTGGTCACGAGCAACTTCGCGACCGTTTGCCACAGATGTGAAAACAACAAAATACGGACCGTGGATATTAAGTCATAACCCGCCGTTTACAAATACGACACGGACGGAGCTCGCCGGCCGCACGCCACAGGTAACTTCCGCTTTCTCTGCGAGTTTACCGGTATTTTGATACTGATGTGTGAATGATGTCTTACTGGTAAAAAGACGGAACGTCACTGCATGTGTGAACAGCACTTTTTAGTATTTACTGGTAAATTCATTCTGGTAAATTCATGGTAATTTACCAGAATTACTGTGTGAAAGAGGCTATTGTCACTGAAGCGGCAGTTTAAAATATAAACCCAGAATTCAGCGAATGTCAAGAACAAGAAAACGGAAACATCAATCAGACCGAGACACGGGATTTAAATTACGTTACACGGACCATGTTTAAATTTCAATGTTTCTGGACAGAAATACCAACTTTATCTGGTATTAATAAGCTGCACATTGGAGTGCTGGCTGCTCCCCGCGGTGCTGAAGACGCGTGATGGCACTATGCACAGATATTTACGTGCAATCTATTGGAAGGAGTCATTCGTTGGATTAGTAAAATAACGAAATTATAGCTTTTATATGCTACTAATAATTCATTAATAACTGCTGTTTTCTTGTGCAAAATTAAATATTTATAGTTAAATGTTTATATACATATATAAAAAAAATAATAATTTGGGCGCACGGACGCCCCAAGGGGTCGGCGGCGCCCTTAGCATTTGCCTATTCCGCCTATGCCCAGGGCCGGCCCTGCTTTAAGGGCTTCTGTAGAAAAATGGCAGCACAAAATGGCCACTTCCATGTAAGGGGACCCTCGGTGTATGTAGATAAAAAGGTCTCGTTCTAAGATAATAAACACATAACGGTTCATTATAAAAGGTCTTTATACACCCTTGATAATATAGTTTTATATATTATTTTGCATTTCTGTGAAAAGATCCTTCTAAAAATTACACACTGCACCTTTAAAACAACACAAACTGTGCTGTTCCAAAATAACATGTGTTGTCATTAACTAGACACAAGATGTGTTATTTTAACACATTCGTTTTAATAGTGAATAATGCCGTCCTGTCCACATTGTAACCGAATGCATCAACTTGCAATCAGTCTCAGTCTCCTACTTACCCAGTCATGTCCTACAATATGTCTTGTTCGTTCTTTATCTTTTCTCGTCCAAATTGTTTAATTGTACTTGAATCCTAATACATATAATGTGAAGTCCTCTGTGAAATGGCTATTATGCAATTCCATTAACAATAAATTGTACCACTCCTGATTGAATAATGTAGCCTAATGGACACTCTGGCCATTTTTATACCCCTATCTTAGTAAACATCACATCAAATAAGCCTATGTTCATGTCACGGGGTGACGACTTGTCAGGGCGGAACCAAAAATTGAGGAAGTTGGTTCCGCCCGGATGTTTCCGCCCCGACCGGAAAAATGGAAACACCGGACATCCGGCAGCGTTACGAAGGCTGTAATCAGCGGATTGAGCACAGCTGTGGCTAGTTAACGAGATCGCCGGGTAATTGGATAATGGGAGCGTAAGGAGAAGTACAAAAAGCACAGTTAGACGACAGTTGGAGGTCGAGGTGTGTGCTGAGGAACGGAGCTGTGCTCGTTGCTAGACGTGGTGGTTGGATATATTTCTCTCTCTTTCCCTCTTCTCTCGTTGCAGTTACGGTGGACCGGCTGGATTTAAGGAGCAACCCTATGGGTGAAAAAGGAACTACAGTCCAACTAGTAATTTGAACGGAGAAAAACGAGAAGCGATTTGATCGCACTGCACAACGTACACAAAGGCTATCCGCTGTGAGTATGCCCATGGTGTAGTGTAACTAGCGGAAACTTGCATGTTGTGATTTGTTGAAGTCCTCCAGGAGTAGGAAGGCGGCCCTACCCCTATCAGTAGCGTGGTGGGCGAGCCGCCAGCAGCATATATATTTCATACAGCCACCGCAACGCGACTCTGGTCTGGTCGTTTCTGCCACCGCCTCTACGTTAGCCCCAAGCACAGTGGAAGAGACCGGGCGTTTCCCCTCGTGGTGTTGCACTTGCAGTGTGGTGAGTGAGATTTTACATATTATAAGCTTTTTCACGATAGAGTGGTGCTGTGTATTTGCCGTGGGTTGCCGTGTGTCTTGTCAGAGGAACCCCGCACCATCCATTCTCTCCCTTGGAAGGAGGACGCCGGGGCCAACGACCGTAGACCTTATTACCATCATACGCGGTGTGCTGTTCAAGAGAGTGAAGAGACGCAGGCCAAGTACTGTGGAGGACTGTGAGTATTATAGTGAAAGCAATTGTGGTGTAAACTTACCTGTGTGTGTGTCATCGCAGAGTTGGAGGCGAACGGGTCCGCTGCCCCCGGGTCCCTACGAAAGGGCGCCCTTATCTGGGATTTGATCAGCCTACGGACAGTGGCGATAAGGCAGCGCTCGACCCGGCGAGGTGGTGTGTGACCTTCGCCCCCCTGCTGACCTACAGAAGGAACGACCGTGAGTAACATAGTAAAAGCAATTGTGGTATAAGCTTACCTGTGTTTGTGTCATCGCAGAGTCGGAGGCGAACGGGTCCGCTACCCCCGTGGTCTCTACGAAAGGGCGCCCCTATCCGGAATTCGATCGGCCCACGGACCGTGGGGATAGGGCGGCGCTCGACCCGGCGAGGTGGTGTGTGGCCTTCGCCCCCCTGCTGACCAACAGTAAAGAGCCGACTGCGAACGTGATACTTACCCCGAGAGCTGTAAGCAGCGGAGCTGGTGAGAACCCTTCAAAGACCAATAACAGTGTTTCTGTGTCCTAGCGATCACCTGTGGAGAGAGAAAGGAAAACGAGAGAGAGTCAGTAAAGAGCCGACTGTGAACGTGATACTTACCCCGAGAGCTGTAAGCAGCGGAGCTGGTGAGAACCATTCAAAGACCAATAACAGTGTTTCTGTGTCCTAGCGACCACCTGTGGAGAGAGAAAGGAAAACGAGAGAGAGTCAGTAAAGAGCCGACTGTGAACGTGATACTTACCCCGAGAGCTGTAAGCAGCGGAGCTGGTGAGAACCATTCAAAGACCAATAACAGTGTTTCTGTGTCCTAGCGATCACCTGTGGAGAGAGAAAGGAAAACGAGAGAGAGTCAGTAAAGAGCCGACTGTGAACGTGATACTTACCCCGAGAGCTGTAAGCAGCGGAGCTGGTGAGAACCATTCAAAGACCAATAACAGTGTTTCTGTGTCCTAGCGATCACCTGTGGAGAGAGAAAGGAAAACGAGAGAGAGTCAGTAAAGAGCCGACGGTGAACGTGATACGTACCCAGAGAGCTGCAAGCAGCGGAGCTGGTGAGAACCATTCAAAGGCCAATAACAGTGTTTCTGTGTCCTAGCGATCACCTGTGGAGAGAGAGAAGAAGACAAGAGTGAGTCATTGAGAAATCGACGGTGAACGTGATACTTACCCAGGAAGCTGTAAGCAGGGAGCCGGTGAGACCCCTTTCAAAGTCAGTAACAGTGTCTTTGTTGTCCTAGTGGCCGCCTGTGGAAAGAGAAGAAGGCGAGAGTAGGCCATTGGGCACGGACAGTGGAGAAACCCCTAACAGCCACACCAGAAGTTGTCTGCCTCCAGGAAGAGAAGAAGGAGGGCGCCACGGCCAGCAGGGTCCAGGCGGGAGCCTGACGTTTCCCTTTTTCCCCCGTTGATGGTGGTTGGCACCCCCGTTTTCCCATCCCTGTCACCCGTGGCTGTAGTCTCCCTGGAGGGAGTAGAAGAAGCCATTAGTTTTAAAATTCCCCTTTCCCCGAAATCCCCCCCCATCCTTTTAAGTATTTAAGATTTCAATAAAGCTTGTTTTAAATTTTACTTACCGGTTTCCGTGTTTGTCTGGTCATTGGGTCGGCTTTGGGGACCTCCTCGAGGTGGGAGTTGAGAAGGGGCGTGGCTTTAGCCAAACACAGCCAGCCCCTAGTGGTGACAGATTTTGGCGTAGTCGGCAGGATCCCACCTCGAGTTGAGTAACCAAGGTCACCCAATGACTGACAACGCGGGGCCAGCGGCCCCACCCCGTGCCACACCCGTTATCATGGGCAGTCCATGGGTCCAGAGATACGGAGGAGCCGAGTCGGAGGTACGCCTGACCGAATGGAAGGCCCAGCTGGAGTACTTGGCCGACCTGCAGGGCCTTAGCGCCGCCCAGCGGCTTCAATTTGTGTTAAACTCCTTAGAAGGAGAAGCACGGCGAGAAGTACAAGCCGCCCCCGAAGCGATTAGAGCCACCGCCCAGACTGTGTTCCAGTTCCTCACTGAACAATATGGTGACCATACCCCCGTAGCTGTCCTCCGCTCACAATTTTTCAATTGCAAACCAGGCCCCCGACAACCTATTCGAGCTTTTGCCCTCAGGCTGCGGGAGCAGTTCACTCGCCTGCAAGCCCGACGAGACCATGGGCTAGGAGATGGAGAAGCCTTGTTACGCGACCAGTTCCTCCTGGGGATGAAAGAAGGCCCCGTGAGACAAAGCCTGAGGGTCCAGTTCCGGAGGGACCCCGGGCTGACCTTCGAAGATCTAAAGAAGGAGGCGCTAGCCCTGGAGGGGGACGAGGCCGAAGTAACCGAAGCCCCCGTATGTGCAGCCGTAAGTGGAAACACAGCGGCGCCACCTGAACACGCAGACTGGAAACAAGCCCTGCGGGTGGAATTGTTGAAAGATGTCCCAGAGCAGATGTCGGAGCTATCTAAGACCCTCTTGCGGGAACTTCCCCAAAGTAGGGCGCGGGACTTTCCCATGCGGGCACCCCCGTCGCTAGTCTTATCTGAGAGGGGCCGAGAGCCACCGGGACGCCCGAATCGTTTGAACCGGCCCCGCTTTGAGTGGGATGACCAAGGGCGGCCAATCTGTAATCGGTGTGGAGAACCGGGGCATTACAGTCGCCAGTGTGGGCCTCGCAGGGCATCAGAAGGGGGTTTTTAAGGCGACCGGCCACAGTGGGTCGTGTGGCCGGGACCCCCAGAGAAGACCCTGGAAGACGCGAGGATGCTAGAGACCAGATGGTTGGACACAGCCCTGTGGCGGAGGTGAAGGTATGTGGCAAGACAATACAGTGCCTAGTAGATACGGGCTCGCAAGTGACATTGTTTGCGGAAAGTCTCTCGCAGGAAGTATTTGGGAAGCAGAGTGCCCGAGGAGGGGAGGCCCCCTGGCTGACGTTGCGGGGCGCCAACGGCCTAGAGATCCCTTATATTGGCTATCGGTTGACGGACTTAGAAGTTCATGGGGTGATAGTTCCCCAAAAAGGAGTGATTATCGTGGAGGACAGATGTCTGGGTGCCCATCGAGCCCTGTTAGGGATGAACGTCCTCTCCGAATGCTGGGAAGAGTTATTTCGGGCTAAGCCCGGCCCTAGGATCCCCCCTGTCGAGAGGCCCCTATGGGAGCAAGTAGTAGCCGACTGTCGTCGGGTCCAGATGACCCAGGTCCGCAGAGGCCGGGAAGAGGTAGGAAGGGTGATGTGTCGATTCGCTCTGTCGATTCCCCCTAGGAGTGAGGCCATGGTGTGGGTGAGAGTAGCCCCCCGAGGAGTTGGCCCCGAAGAATGGGTGTTGGTTGAACCTCACGCCGATTGCCCCCAAGTGGAAGTAGCCCGAGGCCTAGCGGCGGTCCGTCGGGGGAGGGTCCCTGTGAAGGTCCGAAACGACCACCCCTACCCAGTATACTTACACCGACACCAGCGGCTGGCCCGATTAACGGGGGTCGCGCCCCACCAGGTGAGAGAGGAGAGGGACGTTAGGTTCCGTCAGGTGTGCCCCAATGTCATCGAGGTGGCCCTGACCCAGATGGAAGCCCCTCCGAACAACAGAAGGAGGGACGTGCCGAAGCACTTGGCAGGCGAGTCCCTGCAAGGGGAAGAGTTGGAACAGGCGCAGACACAAAGACTCCAAGCCCTCCTTCAGAGATGGCAACATGTATTCGCAAGACACGAGGAAGATTATGGGTGTACGAAAGTGGTAGAACACCATATACCGACTGGAGATGCAGGGCCCAGTAGAGAGAGGTACCGGCCGATCCCACCCACCTTGTATGCAGAGGTACGCTCGCTACTGCAGGGCATGCTGGAGCGAGGAGTCGTCCGGGAAAGCAGTAGCCCCTGGGCAGCCCCCATCGTACTTGTGCAGAAAAAGTCAGGAGCTTGGAGGTTTTGCGTGGACTATCGGAAGCTTAACCTGGTGACCAAGAAAGACGCGTTTCCCTTGCCCCGGATTGAAGACTCCCTTGCCGGTCTCACACGATCCGCTTGGTACTCCACCTTGGATCTGGCCAGTGGATATTGGCAGGTGCCAGTGGCCGAGGCCGATAGAGAGAAGACCGCCTTTACGACCCCGTTCGGACTATTCCAGTGGGAACGGATGCCCTTCGGGCTCTGTAACGCTCCGGCCACGTTCCAACGCCTCATGCAGCGCTGTCTTGGAGGTCAGTTAATGGAGTCAGTCTTGGTATATTTGGATGATGTAATTGTGTATTCCCCAGATTTCGATTCACACCTCCGACACCTCGAAGAGGTTTTCCAGGCGATGGAGAAATATGGGCTGAAGTTACAACCCGACAAGTGCCATCTGTTGCGGCGGAAAGTCCAGTTCCTGGGCCATGTGGTCAGCGCTGCTGGGGTGGCCGTAGACCCTGGGAAGGTCTCCGCGGTGAGAGACTGGAGTGCACCAAAGACTGTGAGGCAAGTGCGGTCATTTCTGGGATTTGTGGGATACTACAGACGGTTTATAAAAGATTTCTCAAAGATTGCCAAACCCCTTAACCAGCTACTGGTCGGCACAGGGCGAAACCGGGGGCGGGGGTCACCCTCTATTGATTGGGACGAGTCCTGTGAAGGGGCATTTCAGAGGTTAAAACAGGAGTTGCTACAGGCTCCTATCTTGGCCTATGCAGACTTTACCCAGCCATTTCTTTTGTATACAGACGCTAGCAACCTGGGGCTGGGAGCAGTCTTGGCCCAACGACAAGCGGGTACGGAACGGGTGATCGCCTACGCAAGCCGAAGCCTCCACCCAGCGGAGAGGAACGACGCGAACTACAGCTCATTCAAGTTGGAGCTGTTGGCCCTGAAATGGGCCCTGACCGAGAAGTTCAAGGACTACCTCTGGGGTGCTAAGGTGACGGTGATTACAGACAATAACCCTCTGGTTCATTTACAGACAGCGAAGTTGGGGGCGGTGGAGCAGCGCTGGGTGGCACAACTTGCCAACTTCAATTACCAACTACTGTATCGGCCCGGTCGGGAACACACGAACGCGGATGTCCTGTCCCGATTGCCAGAGGTGGACGGCCCCGGTGGCTGTGATGGCCACGAAGAGGAAAGCCAGGAGGAAGGCTACCTGATAGGGGTTGTGGAAGCACCAGGAGGCCAGCAGGAGGCGGTACCCGGGAGCTGGGGTTGGGACCCCTGCCGGTGGAAGGAAAGACAGGCCCAGGATCAAGATTTATGGCAGGTGAGGATGTGGGTAGAGCGAGGCCGGCGACCAACGTCGTCCGAGAGGCTGACCCAGACAGAGACGGGGAAGAGACTGCTGGGACAGTGGGACAAGCTGGAGATACAGGAGGGGGTACTTTGCCGAAAAGTAAGTGATCCGAAGCTGGGCGAGGAGGTACGCCAGATCGTGGTGCCCGCCGAGCAAACAGCAGCCCTGGTGTCTGCCTACCATGACCAATTGGGACACCAGGGACAAGAACGGACCGTATCACTGCTACGCAGGTTCTTCTATTGGCCGGGACTGGAAGCATCAGTGCGTAGCTTGGTCCAAGCTTGCCCCAGGTGCACGTTATTCAAGTCTCGACGAGAGGCCCGAGCACCGATGATACCCATATGTGCCAAAGCCCCCCTTCACATCATGGCGATGGATTTCCTGACCCTGGGCCGGCCACAGGACCGTTATCCGAACATCTTAGTAATCACCGACCTGTTTACGAAATATGCATGGGCAATCCCCACCCTCGATCAGACGGCAAGTACCACCGCAACGGCTTTATGGCGGCACGTCTTCCAAACATTTGGATGTCCAGAGTTCTTACACTCAGACCAAGGGGCAAACTTCGAATCAAAGGTGATCCGGGAATTATGCCAGCTGTATGGGTGCACGAAGACCCATACGACGTCCTACCACCCTCAAGGAAACGGCTGCTGCGAGAGGTTTAATCAAACCCTGCTGGGGCTCTTAGGGACCTTGGATCAACGCAAGCAGAGTGATTGGGTGAGTGCTCTACCGAACCTCTTACAAGCTTATAACAACAGCATTCATAGCACGACGGGGTATGCCCCCACTTATCTGATGTTCGGTAGGCATGTGCGGATGCCGACGGACCTGGTCCTGGGAGCAGCCGCGAGCCAGGAGGAAGGAAGTGTGACTGAGTGGGTAGGGCGCCACCACCAACGGCTGCACTTTGCCTACGAGCAGGTATCCCAGAAAATACGGGCCACCGGAGAAAAGAACAAGCGGTTGTACGACCGAACAGCCCGGGAAGCCCCCTTGCTGCCAGGAGAGAGAGTCCTGGTACGAGATAACCGGCGGCAAGGCAAAGGAAAGCTGAGCGACCGTTGGGAGGCCATCCCGTACGTAGTCTGTAGGCAGCAGAGACCGGGTCAGCCGGTGTATACCATCCGGCCGGAAGGAAAGGCCGGCCCGGAGCGGGTGGTACACCGAAATATGATTCGCCCTTGTCCAAATTTCCCCGAGGTCACGGAGGAGGTAGTCGCGGAGCCGGCACCGACAGCCCCCTGGATGGAAGGATGGGCTATAGTACCAGGTTTACCTGTGGTGGCGCCACCCCCAGTCGCCCCTGGAGAGCCCGATCTTGCACCTGAGCCATTTGACCCCCCGGCCGCCCAGAGGCAGCCAGGACCAGCACCAGAGCCAGCCGAACCCCTGGCCGCACAAGGACAACCTGAGGTTGTGCCCGAGCCCGCTGCACCTGACTCCCCTGTAAGACGCTCCCAACGGGAGAACCGCGGCCGGCCCCCTTCCCGCTATGGTGAGTGGACTACTCAAAGGCATTCCAGGGACTGGAATGTATTGGCGGGGGAGGATGTCACAGGGTGACGACTTGTCAGGGCGGAACCAAAAATTGAGGAAGTTGGTTCCGCCCGGATGTTTCCGCCCCGACCGGAAAAATGGAAACACCGGACATCCGGCAGCGTTACGAAGGCTGTAATCAGCGGATTGAGCACAGCTGTGGCTAGTTAACGAGATCGCCGGGTAATTGGATAATGGGAGCGTAAGGAGAAGTACAAAAAGCACAGTTAGACGACAGTTGGAGGTCGAGGTGTGTGCTGAGGAACGGAGCTGTGCTCGTTGCTAGACGTGGTGGTTGGATATATTTCTCTCTCTTTCCCTCTTCTCTCGTTGCAGTTACGGTGGACCGGCTGGATTTAAGGAGCAACCCTATGGGTGAAAAAGGAACTACAGTCCAACTAGTAATTTGAACGGAGAAAAACGAGAAGCGATTTGATCGCACTGCACAACGTACACAAAGGCTATCCGCTGTGAGTATGCCCATGGTGTAGTGTAACTAGCGGAAACTTGCATGTTGTGATTTGTTGAAGTCCTCCAGGAGTAGGAAGGCGGCCCTACCCCTATCAGTAGCGTGGTGGGCGAGCCGCCAGCAGCATATATATTTCATACAGCCACCGCAACGCGACTCTGGTCTGGTCGTTTTTGCCACCGCCTCTACGTTAGCCCCAAGCACAGTGGAAGAGACCGGGCGTTTCCCCTCGTGGTGTTGCACTTGCAGTGTGGTGAGTGAGATTTTACATATTATAAGCTTTTTCACGATAGAGTGGTGCTGTGTATTTGCCGTGGGTTGCCGTGTGTCTTGTCAGAGGAACCCCGCACCATCCATTCTCTCCCTTGGAAGGAGGACGCCGGGGCCAACGACCGTAGACCTTATTACCATCATACGCGGTGTGCTGTTCAAGAGAGTGAAGAGACGCAGGCCAAGTACTGTGGAGGACTGTGAGTATTATAGTGAAAGCAATTGTGGTGTAAACTTACCTGTGTGTGTGTCATCGCAGAGTTGGAGGCGAACGGGTCCGCTGCCCCCGGGTCCCTACGAAAGGGCGCCCTTATCTGGGATTTGATCAGCCTACGGACAGTGGCGATAAGGCAGCGCTCGACCCGGCGAGGTGGTGTGTGACCTTCGCCCCCCTGCTGACCTACAGAAGGAACGACCGTGAGTAACATAGTAAAAGCAATTGTGGTATAAGCTTACCTGTGTTTGTATCATCGCAGAGTCGGAGGCGAACGGGTCCGCTACCCCCGTGGTCTCTACGAAAGGGCGCCCCTATCCGGAATTCGATCGGCCCACGGACCGTGGGGATAGGGCGGCGCTCGACCCGGCGAGGTGGTGTGTGGCCTTCGCCCCCCTGCTGACCAACAGTAAAGAGCCGACTGCGAACGTGATACTTACCCCGAGAGCTGTAAGCAGCGGAGCTGGTGAGAACCCTTCAAAGACCAATAACAGTGTTTCTGTGTCCTAGCGATCACCTGTGGAGAGAGAAAGGAAAACGAGAGAGAGTCAGTAAAGAGCCGACTGTGAACGTGATACTTACCCCGAGAGCTGTAAGCAGCGGAGCTGGTGAGAACCATTCAAAGACCAATAACAGTGTTTCTGTGTCCTAGCGACCACCTGTGGAGAGAGAAAGGAAAACGAGAGAGAGTCAGTAAAGAGCCGACTGTGAACGTGATACTTACCCCGAGAGCTGTAAGCAGCGGAGCTGGTGAGAACCATTCAAAGACCAATAACAGTGTTTCTGTGTCCTAGCGATCACCTGTGGAGAGAGAAAGGAAAACGAGAGAGAGTCAGTAAAGAACCGACTGTGAACGTGATACTTACCCCGAGAGCTGTAAGCAGCGGAGCTGGCGAGAACCATGCAAAGACCACTAACAGTGTTTCTGTGTCCTAGCGATCACCTGTGGAGAGAGAAAGGAATACGAGAGAGAGTCAGTAAAGAGCCGACGGTGAACGTGATACGTACCCAGAGAGCTGCAAGCAGCGGAGCTGGTGAGAACCATTCAAAGGCCAATAACAGTGTTTCTGTGTCCTAGCGATCACCTGTGGAGAGAGAGAAGAAGACAAGAGTGAGTCATTGAGAAATCGACGGTGAACGTGATACTTACCCAGGAAGCTGTAAGCAGGGAGCCGGTGAGACCCCTTTCAAAGTCAGTAACAGTGTCTTTGTTGTCCTAGTGGCCGCCTGTGGAAAGAGAAGAAGGCGAGAGTAGGCCATTGGGCACGGACAGTGGAGAAACCCCTAACAGCCACACCAGAAGTTGTCTGCCTCCAGGAAGAGAAGAAGGAGGGCGCCACGGCCAGCAGGGTCCAGGCGGGAGCCTGACGTTTCCCTTTTTCCCCCGTTGATGGTGGTTGGCACCCCCGTTTTCCCATCCCTGTCACCCGTGGCTGTAGTCTCCCTGGAGGGAGTAGAAGAAGCCATTAGTTTTAAAATTCCCCTTTCCCCGAAATCCCCCCCCCCATCCTTTTAAGTATTTAAGATTTCAATAAAGCTTGTTTTAAATTTTACTTACCGGTTTCCGTGTTTGTCTGGTCATTGGGTCGGCTTTGGGGACCTCCTCGAGGTGGGAGTTGAGAAGGGGCGTGGCTTTAGCCAAACACAGCCAGCCCCTAGTGGTGACATTCAGATGATAACAGATGGTATCACATGCAAAAGATGTAAGACCAGATGTAAGACCAAGACCATCGTCCCAAGACTCTAATAAACTATAACTCCTACAGAATATTAAAGGGTTCTGTGCTGTGCCTTGGCACAGTTGTTTTTAATTTGCCTCCCCAGAGACTGTCGTAGTCTTCGTTTAAGATTATACCATGTATGTGATTTAAATATTTATCTTGTCACATCCCCTAAGACCTCTTGCTCATTTAGATCTGACTGATATGGGGCAATTAACAATGGCTTTCTTGCAAGGAAACAAACATGTTTTAGTAAAGCTTTTCCTTTGTAAATGTCCACATCTTTTGTAACTAAATGTGAATTTTAGCAATTTATCAAAGTGGATTTTTTTAAAGAGAAGGGGTTTGTGATGGTATCAACTAGAGCCTATGGATAAAAGTTTCAGGCAGCGTAAATGGCAAAAACCAAGGCTAAAATAATGTGTGTCTAAGACTAAGCCTCTACTGTTGTGAATATACTGTGAATTGACTTGTGTAATGATAACAATGGCAATCAAACTATACACCTTGGAATTTAAGTTACATACGGTGAAGTTTGCTTAGCAGTATGAGATTCGAGCGGTTCGCTCTTGTGCATTCACACAAAGGCTTAGGTGACTGTGCTTAGATTGACTGGACATGGCCAGAACTTATAGCTGTTTTACAGCCGAGAAAGAGAAACCATTCATTACAGTCTGCACTGCAACCAGTTTTACTGATTTGGACATTGATTCTAATGTTAAAAAAAAAGTTAAACATGCTGTAATCCAAATTGTTTAAATGTACTTGAATTGTTACATTTAAAATGTGAAGTGCTCTGTAACATGGCTATGCAATCACATTAGTAATAAGTTGTACCTCTCTGGCTTATCATGTACTAACTTAATAGACTCTCTGGCAATTTCTATACCGCTATATTAGTGAATATGACACCAAAGAATGTTCATATGATAACAGATGGTATCACTGGCAAAAGATGTTTCACTACAGTATAAATAGTAACATGGACCCAAGACCTCACATTTCCCCCCAAACTCAGTGAACCATGACTCCTGCTGAATATCAAGGGATTCTGTGCTGTTTCTTGATACAGCTGTTTGCTTTTTGCCTCCCTTAAGACTATAGAAGTCTTGCTATACCCCAATGGGTTGGTCTCTTTTTGACCCAACGCTGGGTTGAAAATAACCCAGCAGTTTTTAGAATGAAACAACTGCAAGTTAGTACATTTACAGTGTTGTACTTGTAAGTGTACAAATACTTTGTGTTTTACTTAAATGTTTTTGCTTCCAAGCATTGGATTTAAAGCTCCAGCAAGCAAGCAGGTAAATCATATTTAGTAGTAAGAATATTTAGTAGTTTGTCACACTTTAATTGTTGTTATTAAGTATATTATAATCACTTGTCTTAGTTGCTACTACTCTTCTATAATAATAATAATCATATTTTATTAAAACCATATTAATAGTACAATCCTGCTTAGTGCTCCTTTTTTAATTTGGGCCCTCAAAATGTATGTGAACAGCTCTGGTCTTAATTTACCTTGACATCTGCTCAACATTGGGTATTGACATGAAAATCCAACGTTGGCCCGACGTTAAAATCAGACCTTGATCTAAAGTCAAGACCAAACGTTGGCCTGATGTCAAGACCAAACGTTGGCCTGATGTCAAAATCCAAAGTTGATCTAACATCAAGACCCAAAGTTGATCTGTCGTCAAAATCCGACGTCAGGATCCAGAATTCGACATTGATCCGATGTCAAAATCCAACTTTAATCTGATGTCAGGTTCCGACTTGGATCCGACATCAGGATCTGACATTGATTTGACGTTGATCCGACGTCAAAATGCGACATCGAACCGACATCAGGATCTGACGTCAAAATCCAACATTGATCCAACATCAGCATCAGACGTTGATCAGACATCAGGATCTGACAGAAGACAGAATATATATATATACTGAATGATTTGGATTCACAGCCACAGCTTTCAAATGCAATTGCCACACTTAAAATTAACTCTAGACCTTTAACATCTGTCATTGATGAGGAAATTATTCAAGAAATAGACAATACCTGTAGGGGGAGCTACACATTAAATGGCGGTAATTCCTAAATCCTTGAGCCAATTTGGATGTGAATACCCTCAAAATAAAGTGTGCACTGTAAGCCAATAGTAAACAGCTAAAATAACACAAAATGTACCTCTGTCACAATATTTATGGACCTGACTATATATCCACCCCCCATTGCCTCTTTTTTTGGGGGGGGGGGCACGGCCCCTCAAAATATCTGTGCACAGCCCTGATCTTTAGCATCAGTTACTTGACTTAACCTTTTAAAATGTTGATTTTTTGTGTGAGTCCTAAAATTTATGTTGTTCCTTGAAATTTTGTGAAATAGTAATAGAAACTTGTTACCTTTGTGGTATAGGGCAAGAAGGTGCCAATGGTATGAGGGAATATACGCAGGCTGATCAGTAAGACTCTTGTGAGGGAATGCTACATTGTTTACTGAGGGGGCAGACAGTCTTCTAGAGGTGTAATAGGTTTCTTTTATTTAGGTTGCAGCTTTGGTATAAGGCTCAAGGACATGATGTCCACTCCTATCTGGTAAAAGGTGACATAACTGACAATGAAAGAAGGCAGCCCTCTGCTTCCTGAATAATAACAAATCAATGTGTGTTAGCTATGAAACAGTTCACATTTTTCGATGGCACACACCTGATAGGAGCTGACAGATCAAACAACCGAGGTCACAGTGCATTCTTTGTTTATACAATGCCCCGGTGTGTCAAAATGTAAATAGTTATTGACGAAATGACAATTTTTTATGGCTTCAGTGCACTGTGATGGTGATTTAATAGAAGATAGGTGCTGTTAATTAAAGCACTTACATGAGGACAAGCGCGACGCGTGACTGTTTGGCATGCAGAGGAGGGGTTGCAGGAGAAGAATCTGACAGAGTGTCAGAGAGATGCCTCGAGCTCTCAGACAACAGCTGCTCTGAAAGAGAGGGCGTCCTGGGGGTACCGAGACACAGACAATGACTCTCTCTCTCTCTCTCTCTTGCTCTCTTGCTCCTCTCTCTCTCCTATGGTGGCGGCCGGAGCGTGAGGAGCATCAAAAGTTGGCCAAGACCCAAAGCGAAGATTTGCACTGGAATTATTCTGTTTGTTTTCCCTGTGGTTTCCAACGTCAACATCTTTAAGACATGCTGCTTGTCTTTAACTTACTTGACAGCTTGCGTGACTGCAAATATTAGGGGGCTGAGAATCTACAGTAGGCTACGCATGCTAGACCACATACATTTTTTGGCTGCACTATATCATCTTGAGTGAATCCCTTACGGAAATTAGCCATGTTTTTTGTGGTAAAAGTGTAGTAACCGTGGTTTTTGGTGTAACTTAAATTTTTATTAGCAAAATCATGATTTAACTATAGTATCCATGGTTTTACTATGGTTTTTGAACACCATAGTATTTGTACTACACTACAGTAACCATGGTTTTTTGGTTTTAACTGTACTTAAATCTGTGGACATTTATTATGAAATATAAGTCTCACGACTGGGAACAGGAGTAAGGACACAAGTGCAGAGTTCACAAAACATAACGACATTTAACAATAAAACATGAAACAAAACACAAGGAGTATAAACACAGGAACATCAAACAAGGAACAGGTACAGACGTGGTAGTAACGACAATGATCCGGCAGTGAGTATGGAACAGACAGGGGTATAAATACACAGACTAATGACATACAGGTGTGATGAACCAGGTAATTAATTAACAAGAGTCCAGGTGACGACAATCGGAACAGAAACAAAACATGTCACGGATAGATCATGACATTACCCCCCCTTAAAGAGTGGCTTCCAGACACGTCAACATTAACATAAACCGATGAGGATTCGAGCATCCCGGGAATCAACTTCATCCGTCTCGAGGAGGTAGCCTCATACACATGGGCGTAGATTAAGGTGGGACGCTAGGGACATGTCCTTACCAATATTCAGGGAAGACTGAATTGTCCCTAGCAATAATTTCGACCAAACAATTAATCTGTATTTATATATAACCACTGACGTCCGTCTTATTCTTGTGTTTTCTATTTTTTACTTTTTATATTTTTTTTCAGGAATCATTTAAATGAGATTAGAAATCTTTTGCGATCCCGTTCTGTAAAAATAACGCTCTATGTGGTACACAAACGGTTAACAGCTTTCGTTCTCTGCAATGCCCGCCTCCGTAACTCACATTGCTAATATGATTGGCTTTGCATTTCTTTAGTCCCGCCTCTCTAACTCACATTGCTAATATGATTGGATTGGCATTTCTTGAGTCCCGCCTCTCTACTCTCTAACGCACATCACTTTCTGATGGGCTTGTCTTTACTCGCTACGTGTGATAGGATGGTTTCACTTTGTACAACGCGCCAAAGTTCACTCAACAAGACGCGCGTGATTATTCGGGCTACAGGTAAGTGAGGAAGAAAGTATTATTATACCCACTGTAACTGTTTCATGCACAAAAAAAGTTGTGTCACATAATGATTCAAGGACAGTGTTTTCACCAATACATGACAATCATGTTAACCTGAGGAATTGCAAACTTGTGTCAACCTTTTATAAATGGAGTGGCAAGGTTATTTAGGGGGTCCCTAATCCATGAAAGAAAATAACCCCAACATGGTAAAAACATGAATTCATGTCATGATTGCTGAATACTTTACATTACTTCATTACTTCATTACTTGCACACTGCACAGATGTAGACATAATGTAAGGTTGCATTTTAAACTTAAACTATTTTTTTCACACTGATTAACTGTCTGTTAATGAAAAGAAGATTTAATGTGAACTACAGAAACGTTAATAAATGTTGTTCAGGAAACAGCATGATATACATACCTACTTCAACACTGGGATTTTTTGGCAAAATTAAATTAAGAATTAAATATTAATTGCATATTCTTCAATGTTATAAAGTAAATTTGGATATATGTTTACAATGTGATTTTCTTTTTTTGACAAAGACTTAAACAGTTACTGTTTATTAGGCTCTAGGACATAACGAAATGTTTATTATAGTACATTAAGTTTGGGATGGCACCGGGGGTGGCGAGTCAGATGCCACTGAGTAAAGTGCATACTGAGTTGTCTGTTGTTTATGTCAAGTTTTTGCAATGCGACCATTTTAATTATGTCCCCACCAATGCCAGAATCAAACCTACGTCCTTGCTCGTACACGGCCGCGACCATCCCGAGGAATGAATCGGGCATGGCAGCGGCCGACCCAAGAACCACATCGAGCACGTCCCAGGAACGGACCCAGAAGATTTGACCAGATGAACCAATACAGCAGACTCGAGCCTCCCAGGAACCGGCTCATGTGTTGCGACAACCACCCCGGGGAATGAATCGAGCGTGGCTGCCGCCAACTTGAGCCAAGCCTGGAGCTCCGATTGTTCCCTCTCCGATAGCTCCAGTGTGCGTCGGGACTTAGCGGCTTGCACATCCCGACGTCCACTACTCCCCCTCAAAAAAATTCTTGGGGAAGCTCCACTCCAAGAACTCGCTGCGTCCTTTAATGGCCGGATCATTCTGTCACGACTGGGAACAGGAGTAAGGACGCAAGTGCAGAGTTCACAAAACATAAGGACATTTAATAATAAAACATGAAACAAAATACGAGGAGTATAAATAACAGGCAGGTAAGTAACACAGGAACTTCAAACAAGGAACAGGTACAGACGTGGTAGTAACAACAATAATCCGGCAGTGAGTATGGAACAGACAGGGGTATAAATACACAGACTAATGACATACAGGTGTGATGAAGCAGGTAATTAATTAACAAGTGTCCAGGTGACGACAATCGGAACAGAAACAAAATATGTCACGGATAGGTCATGACAATAGGCTTTATGCCCAGCTGCACTACTTCCTGAACTTCAGCCAGCTCCTTGTTTCCTGTCTGCCATTATTGGACAAACTGATTAATCCAGGTGTGTCTGATTATTGTTGTTGTGACTACTGAGGTCAGGCACACCTGGATTAATCAGTTTGTCCAATAATGGCAGTCAGGAAACAAGGAGCTGGCTGAAGTTCGGGAAGTAGTGCAGCCGGGCATAAAGCCTATTAGCTTACAACCTAAAGGGTTTCTGCAGATATTAAATAGTCTTAATTCACCTTGACATCTGCTCAAAATTGGGTATTGACGTCAAAATCTGACGTTGGCCTGATGTCAAAATCCAACTTTGTATTAACGTCAAAAATCTGACATTGATCCAATGATAAAATCTGACGTTGATCCGATGTCAAAAATGCAATGTTGATCCGATGTCAAAATCCGACGTTGGCCTGATGTCAAAATCCAACATTGTGCTCATGTCAAAATCCGACGTTGATCAAACGTCAAAATTCGGCGTTGATTCGATGTCAAAATCTGACGTTGTTATGACGTTGATCCGACTTCAGGATCCAATGGGATCCTTACTACAGTAACCATGTTTTTTTGGTTTTAACTTTTGGTTTTAACTGTAGTAAACCATGGTTCATTTTTGTAAGGGATATACCAAACAGTGATGCACTACATAATTGCAAACTGGATGCGTTAATTGATTCAAAGAGCAAATATAGTAACAGAACTCGCAAGTTGTAAAAAAAAATCACATCTATGCTAGAATTTTGATCCTCAGATACTGCCGATGGAGGCAAATCCAGATTAACTGTCAGCTTTGATTCTCTTGTATAGTCAGTTTATTGTATGTAGTGCAACACATGACCCCATGACTTTTTACTGATTTTCACTCACTGAAGCTAAGCAGGGTTGAGCCTGGCCTGATAGATCTCCCGGTCCTTCACATAAATGTTAAATGTTTGCCAGGTATTTCAGTGTTAATTTAAAAGCCCTGTGTGTTTCTTGACAAAGAGCAGGGACTAACCTTGCCAGATTTCCTCCATTGGCCTTCTAATAAGCTAATAAATAAAGTCCTATGGATACATCACTGTACTCTCCTGTCCAATGATATCTAGCATATAAAAACTCATCTTGTGCACTATGGTTGTTATTGAATTATTAAGATGGATGCTATTCATCACTGGTGACGGGGAAGGAATTTTCTCTCCACCTACCATAAAGTGCTACTAGTAATTGTTTCCAGAAAATAACTATAAACAAAATTATAATTAATTAATTATAAAACATATAAACACAATTTGTTGATAATTGCATTCTCATTTCAATCCAAATAAAAGCTTTATGATTGTATTATTGTTGTTTTTCTAAATGTAGCTTGATTCATTTTCTATTTCATTTAATGTTTTTGCCTGATTCATTTTGCAGGTCACGTACAATAAATGCAATGTACTGTCCTCATAATTGTATTTGATACAATTATAAGACCATAAATGTCCTCATAATCATTTTCTTAATTGAATTTATATGTCCCTTAATTGAGGGTCACTCTTAATAAATGTGTATTCTAATGTTAAATGTTTGAGTTGGTCACAATGCTGGGTAATTAAATAGGGCTATGTACACTTTTTAACGGTGGATCAAAAAGTTAAAAACCCAGCTAATGAGTTCAGAATTTACCCCAGAAAATTGTTATATTTGACCCAACAATAAGTTTAAACAACCCAGCATTGGTTAAATTATTACCCAACCGGTTGGGGTCGTTGAAAATAACCCAGCATTTTTTTAGTGTGGTGTCTGTAAAGAACACAAAGGTAAATGTACTTCAATGGAATACAGCTCAAATAAGGTGTATTTTTGTATGAGTGAGTGCGAAAATATAAAAGAAATTACATTAAATATTGTTATTCATGAAAATCACAGAAACAAGATGAATAGAAAATAGATTCTACTTTTCAGACCCAAAATTTATTTCACTATACTTTCTCTATTCCTCTGTACTCTATTCCAGCCCTTGACCACCACCACGGCTAATTTTTTGTCTTTGGAAAACCTTATTAATTTCATTATCTAAACTTTTTTAGATAAATGATCTTAGATTAACGATCTAAAGACAGAAAAGAGAAAAAGACAAGAGGTGTGCTTTGTGTCTCAATTGAACAGAAATGTGCAGCTCAGATACATCATGTCAAAGCAAATGGTCTTCTGATAAAATGGATAAATGAAGTGGGATGATAAATGGAAAGTTTGTTCACCAACCTTCACACTGCTGAACTACTGTAAGTGAAACTTTCTGTTTTAATTTATGCTGTGCCTGTATGTTGTACCATTTACTGACCCTCATGTTGTTTTAACTTACACAACTTTCTATTCTGTTAAATATAAAAAGATATTTTGATAAATGATGGTAACCACACAGTTGACGGTACCCAATGACTTCCATAATAAGATAAACAATTACTATTGAAGTCAACCGTCAACTGTGTGCTTACAGTCATTTGTCAAAATATCTTCTTTTGTGTTCAACAGAGTAAATGATGACAGAATTTTCATTTTTGGGTGAACTATCCTTTTAAAGGTATGGTTACCATAAAGCTGTTAAACCGCTTCATCATTATTAACCAAGAACAACAGATTTACTTTAAGCATGCATTGACATTCTGTTAGGCCACACCTAAATGTTGTCACACTATACCTGTCACAATGAAACATGTCATTATAAGCTTATTACAGAAAGAAAAAACAATACTTTAAACAGCAACCACACAAAAGGTAATATCTATAGAATAGTCACACCATTGTAATTTTAAAATGTTTAATTTTAAATATTGTAATTTATTAAATGTGTCATCTTTCCCCCTAGTATGGAAACAAACAAGTCCAGGTCTCCGAGGGGAAATGTGTGTTACATAGCAACATCCTGTAGATTTGATATCATGATCTTTACTGCCACCCTGTGGTAGATACATTGTGAAAGAAACATATTATGCTTTTTTCAAGACTCACCTGTCACACACTTACTCTTTGTCACTTTTCATTACCTGCAGTGTTATTGAGTTCCAGTAGCTAAATTTGTAGAGCATTGCGTTAACAGCTCAAAGGTCATGGGTTTGAACCCCCCGGTAACAGACATACTGATAACTGTGCATCTTAAATGCACTGGAATGAAAGCATCTGTCAAATACGTAAAATAAATGTAAAGTATTATTGAATGTGAGCTTAATTTGCATAAATCAATTAAACTGATTAAGCTTTAGTAAGTTTTAGTATTTTTTAATTTTCAGTTTGCATTAAATGGAATAACAATTTAAAGTAAAATATTTTGACCTTAATCAATTCTGTGCATTCCCATACTGGCCTTAGTTACTGAAGTTCTCCTTACTTCAGTTTCTTTAGTGCAGGACATCTTTAGCAGTTTCAGAGTAGAGGGTCGCATGTTTTTTGGGAGGGGAATGAATTGAATCTGTATTTACAGTATGTCTTCTTGCATCAGATAAGGGATAAAATTTGATTTACAGTAATTATATTTATTGACTAAATTAGGCCTGCACGATATGGAGGGAAACTAACATTGTTTATTGCGATGTAAAAAATACATAATGACTTCACCAGATCACTTACAAAAGCTCAGTTTAAGAGGAACTAACTCTAGTTCACTGTTTTCTCACAGAGACATCTGTGATTTACTTCTGTCGATTGGAACCTTTTTTATATATATAGTATACAACTAGAAAAGTGGTACAAAATAGTGTTTCTTAAAAAAAATGCACTGCATGTTCTGTGATGTGACTATTGCTGATGCAGGCATTGCGTTGTGGATGCTGAAACGATATATTGTGCAGCCCTACTAAACTTTATATATTATTTAAGAAGCACAATGTATTGTTTAATATGTTCTATTTCTCACAGCTTTTGGCCCCTAATAGCCTATCGATTTCCCTTATGTAGCCTCATCAAACCGTTAATGATTCCCATTCACTTAGTAGTATTATTTTTAAGTGAATGGGGCTAATGATCAGTTTGGTTACAAACATTCCTCAAAATATATATTTTTGTGTTTTTCAGAACAAATAGATTTATACAGGTTTGTAACAACACAAGAGTGAGAAAATGATGACAACATTTTCATTTTTGGGTGAACTATAAATGTATGGCCTATAGACCTTTTTACTATTCATACTACCCAACAATGAAATGGAAACAAAAATATACTTCCTATAAAATGACTGCAAGTATAAACTATCAGATGACACTTTTATGAGTGACTAATGTGATCTATGCTCTTATCTCGTCAAATCATCAGAGGTCTTTTGTGGCCTTCTCAGAAACGTCTGTGTCCGTTTTCGAGAAAGGGTGTTGTTTGTAGTGCATGTTTTATAAATGAATGTTGGAGAGGTGGCTTCTATTCAAAACAGCCTTCCTGTAAACATTTCTACTTGACATTCTAACCCACATTTCGACCCTGGTCAACCTTCAGAAACCAGAATAACAAAGCAGTCGACAGGTGTTTGACAGTTTCCGTGATCAATCCGGCACTAGGACCCGGGGGAGCTGTTCGTATCTTCCCTTAGGCACAGTGCAATTTGCATGCATTTGTTGAGCAAGGCAACCACGGGTGTACGAGTGAAACTCAAACCACCGGAAGATCTAGGAACAGACATACGCACGGTGCAGAAAGCGCTTATTGGTGCAAGACTG
Source organism: Misgurnus anguillicaudatus (assembly GCF_027580225.2). NCBI lineage: Eukaryota > Metazoa > Chordata > Actinopteri > Cypriniformes > Cobitidae > Misgurnus > Misgurnus anguillicaudatus. Next base: position 32,192,107 of record NC_073358.2, on the reverse strand, counting down.
TTGTTGTTGTGAATGATGGGAGGCTTTCAATCTCTGCCTGATGACCATCATTACCGAACTCTGTCTAAGAAGACAGGCTGTGAGTATGCACTAACTCATGTCTAGTTCATGTCTAACGTTGTTAATTTTTCATTATCTGCAGCCTACTGTCTTGTATTGGCAGTGGCACCTTTACCCGGGTAGTGTTTCTGTTTTTTTTTTTATTTATTTGCATTTTTAAGTATTTAGACTGAATAGTGATATATGTGCGTATCATGCATGCTTATTAGAATGTAAGTACACAGGATAAATGTATGCTTGTTAACTAATATTCATCGTTGCTGATGTGTTTGCATCTGCATTTAAATGTGGTTATGGTTACTTGATTTTAAACCTCTTCTATAGGCCCAAAATATGATCTTAAATTTGCCTGCTGACTCATAACTAGAGTTAGAATATATACCATCCAAACCAAAAAACAGTATTATTTCATCCATAAGTCATCTTGGGGTGTTTGAACTGTACATGGAGTATGTTTTTTTTGAATAACTGTATACATATTTCTGGGTTTTATAATAGTTAATTTTGATAATATGGGTGGGGGGGATTACAGTATACCTCCACCTCATCTAGCATAACTGCCAGAGTTAGTGAGCTGATCTGTTTGTTGAATCTCTTATTTGTCCTCTCGCAGTTTCACTGGAGCAGATCGGAATCCTTCACAATCGTTTCAAACAGCTCAGCCAAAATGAAGAAACCTTACGGTGAGCTGACAATCTATAGACTTTTGTTTGTTTCAAATATGTACTGAGTGTTTCAACAATAAAACCAGTTGTGCTGGTAGAAAAAAGTTGTGGTACGTGTTTTCTTGGCTTTTCTTAAGGTGGTTCAGTATATAACATAGTTAATAAATATGCTATCGAATAAACGCAAACTATGACTGCCTTTTACATATCATGCCTGATTTTTTATTTGTGTTCTTATTTGAAGGAAAGATGACTTTAAAACGATACAAGACCTGGAAAGCAACCCCATTCGGTCCCAAATAATAGAGGCTTTTTTTGATAGAAGGTTGGTAATCATTCACATTTATACTGTGCTTTTGTATTAATGATGATTTGTATTGTAAAACTTAAAGCTGCCATATAATAAAAAAACTGTTTTATTTAGGAATAATAAGAGCTCTGTACATGGTAATGACAGATCATGACCGCGTTTGTTTCCTCATTTTTATGTAAACCTCATGCATGCAAAAGACTGCTGGAAAACAGGCCAATCTCAACATAACACAGACTGTGATGTAACAGTGGTGATGTATGCCGCAACAGTTTACTAATGTGAGCTACTGGCAGAGCCAATCAGAGCAGAGCTCAACATTATTATTCATGACCCTTCCAAATAGGGCATTTCATTTAAAGGACAAATCGAAGGGTTGTAATTGGCCATGTAAAAACAATTCTGGATCATTTTTGCACTTAATAAAGGTACATAACTTCTATGTAGATATGAAACAATTTAACATATTATTTCAATGCATTCTTTGGCACCTTAATAATTATTTCTTCAGTGTGAAAGGTCACACTTAAAGTTTTGTGCGAAATGTGACAGCGTCTTCTGCCACAAGGATATGAAACTAAACCTAAAGGAAGTTGACTTAAAAAAGGTGATTTTGTAGTGTGGTTGTTTTTGTTCTGTATGGCTTGCATCATTGTGTTTTAAAATAGCTTTTTAACACATTTAGTTTGTGCGCTAGTAACACTAGTTTGTGTGCAAGTAACATTCTGTGGCTCAGCCTACATGAAGTGGCTCTAGAACTGGTTGCTTTTTACTCAGTTTGCTTTAGCACGGGTTACCTCTATTAGTATTTATCATTTCTTTATATATTGGATATTCTTCATGAATTGTGTACAATCATTTATTATAATTGATTTCCGATAGCCATGAACACTTGGACATGCCAGGTCAGGTCTTGAAATGTCTTTCTAGGTCTAGAAACTTACATCTTTAGTACAAATGTCTAATAACATTTAGCACAACAGATTTATAACATATAACTTTTCTTGATTTGTTTGTGAAAGATTAACCCCTAACATTACTGCCAATGTATTAATACATCAGTTTATCATTTCTTCTTCTTCTTTTATTTCTTTACGCCATGCCAGCGGCTATATTCATGGCGAGAACTGGTTAATCCATACCAGAGGTGTATAATACTTAAGTATTTTAGTTACATTTTCCAAGCATCTGTGCTTTATCAGAGTGTTTGTCTTGGGAAAAATTTTACTTTTCTTTACTAAAAAATGTGCACTACATTCTAAAGCATAGAATCATACTGTGTATTCATTATATATTGCATATTAAAATTGATTTAATGCCTAATTACATAAAAATTGTGTACTTTTACTTTCTTGAGTAAAAGTACGAAAAAAAAATTTACTTACGTAAAAGTACAAAAAATTACTAGACGTTTAATGTACTTAAATATTAAATATAAACCAAAAACTTGAAATTATGAAATGTAGTGGAGTAAAAATTATGATAATATGTTTTGGAATGTTTGTTTTCCAAAGAAAAACACTAATAAAATACGAATAATTGAAAATTTACTTTTATGTAGAAAGTAAAAATACTTAAGTACTATACAACTCTGCTCATTATAGTGTATGGTACTGCAGTACTGTGTTTGCCATTCTGCTACCAGCTTACTTACATCAGACTTACCACCTTTATGTTGTTTGAACCCCCAATGTATGTCTAGTGTTGCTATCTTTCATGGCACATTCGATGTGTCTAAATTGTTGTTTATGCAGTTGTATGATGTTTTAAACAATGTGAAACAACAGGAATATCCAAGAAAGTAGAGTAGAGTAGATATATAAGTCGAGTGGAGATATTTATTTAAACACATTTGGGTCTTTTAGAAGCTTAAAGGTTATAGAAAAAACAATAAAAGACATTGGAGGTTCAAATGACATGATGCTGATTAAATAACAACAAAATTATTTTTCTAAGTGAACTATCCCTTTAATGTCACACCAGCCTTAGTTCATTTTTCAAATATATTTATTCAGTTAGCTATAAATAATTAAATAAGCACCTCTGGAACATCTGGGTGATGTACATCTGGTAGGACATCATATGATAACAGAAACAATCCCACACACTGTCTTTGGTCGGCAGAAGGTGTTTGTAGTTTTTGGACCAGAGGTTAGCCGCAAACCAACCACAGGCATGAAGATCAATGGTAGAGTTTCTGTAAGCAGTAAATATGATAAAATATTAACTATGCATGCATTCTTTACAGAAACTTCCAGAAAGATGAGGTCGGATCGGTAGATGAAATTGGTTTTGAGGAATTCCTTACAGTCATGTCATATTTCAGAGCACCGTCCCATCACATCACAGAAGAGCAGAGAGAAGAGATAAGGAGGGCAAAACTACGCTGTAAGAACATGTTGTAAAGCCACAAATTATTTTTGGAAAACAGGATGCTCAGTACAGTTAGGAGATAAGCATGAAGATAAAAACGTATTAACGGAACCATTAATTACCAATTCTCTTTCTTTATAGTCCTGTTTAATATGCATGACACAGACAATGATGGAACCATAACACTGGATGAATACAGACATGTAAGGAGCTGCTTGAATTTAATCTGTGTGAATAAATAATTTATGAAATAGATGCTTCGAAATAATTTATGATGAGCTTCACATTAGCAGTGTTTTTTTCATAAATGTTGCTCTCTTTTCTAGGTAGTAGAGGAATTACTTTCTCGTAGTGGGGCACTTGGAAGAGAGACAGCCAAGGGCATTGCAGATGCTGCAATGCTGGAGGTTGCCAGCATTTCAGTCGGTCCCATGGTACGTTTTTTAGTAGCTTCATATCCAACATTGTGTAATCAGATATTGAGCCATCAATCCGTTTTTCTCTTTTTTTCTTTTATATACACATACACATATACATTTCCGTTTTTTATCTTGATCGTAAATTTCCATTAGCAATGACCACTTCAGGACTTCATATGTCAGATTTTGATGTGTGCCACCATTTATCCATCTGAAAGTATAAAGTGCCCGGTTGCATGAAACTCCTTAAGTAAGGGTTTCCCTGAGGTAGAAAAAATCCCTGAGGTAAGGGATTTCTTTAAGACCATTGCAACAAACATCTTAACTGTCATCCTTACCTACAGTGAGTGTTTATATTAAGTATTTTAAGGTAGTCTCTGTCAAAATATGGCAATGGAGAAGCGGTTGCTATAGTTACAAAATCTCACAGCGTAAACAAATCAACGCACGCAGCTCAACAGACGGCGGATTTGTGTACAATGAAACGTCGCAAATAAACAGACTGTAAAGTACAGCAGGTATAAAACCTTAAAGTAATATAAACTTGAAGCACTTTGGATTGACTGACGATGAAACTGCTATTCTCCTAATAAATGTGCATCACTTTTTTCTAAGGGATTATTTCGATTGTTAGAAATACGCATTGATAATTCCTTTTTTTAAAGGGACACTCCACTTTTTTTGAAAATATGCTCATTTTCCAGCTCCCCTACATTTGATTCTTACGGTTTTGAAATCCATTCAGCTGATCTCCGCGTCTGGTGCTAGCACTTTTAGCATAGCTTAGCACAATCCATTGGATCTGATTAGACCATTAGCGTCGCACTAAAAAATAACCAAAGTGTTTCGATATTTGTCCTGTTTAAAAATTGACTCTTCAGTAGTTAAATCGTAAGACCGACCGAAAATTAAAAGTTGCGATTTTCTAGGCAGATAAGGCGAGGACTATTACTGATGTAACATGGCTGCAGCAGGCGTAGTGATTTTACGCACTGACTGAAAATAGTTTCCCTGCCATAGAAAATAACCAAGGGGACTATTTTTGGTCAGTGCGTAATATCACTACGCCTGCTGCAGCCATGTTACATCAGCAAAGTCCTTGATTATTACGCCAGTTTGAGAGTATAGCCCTAGACATATCTGCCTAGGAAATCGCAACTTTAAATTTTCCGTCGGTCTTAGTAGACGATGTAACTAAAGAAGAGTCAAGTTTTAAATAGGAAAAAAAATCAAAACACTCTGGTTATTTTTTAGCGCGATACTAATGGTCTGATCAGATTCCATGGATTGTGCTGAGCTATGCTAGAAGGTGCTGGCGCCGGACCCGGAGGTCGGCTGAATGGATTCCAGAACGGTAGGAATCGAATGTTTAACCCTAGGGGAGCTGGAAAATGAGCATATTTAAGAGAAGTGGAGTGTCCATTTAAATAACCATAAAATCAGACATCGCGTGTGACGTTAAGGGACCTGACATTTTTTTAATAACAAAAAGTAACATTAAGCAATAAAGCAAAAACAAGTAAGAAGAACAATAAATCTGAAATGATCAGCAATATTAGTCTGTAACGTAGGGTGCATGGCTGACTATGTAATTAGGTGTTGAAATAAAACAAATAAGTCCAAAATCCCGAGTCCTACTTGCTCAGGTGACGGTTTCATTTAAAGTACTGTCTGGCCCAGTACCAGGTGTCACCAAACTACAATAAACTGAAGTAATTCACAAACGAACTGCAATTCCAGGACTCGACAGCAGGGGTCATCATACACAAAAATTAACAACAACAAAAAACATGGTTACTAGTTAAACCATGGTTACCACAAAATAATCATTGTTGTTTTACATAAAAGCATTGGTAAACCTTAGTTGCTCTAGTAAAACCTTGGTTTTGCCAATGGTAATCAATACACCAAAAACAAAAAAAAGTGTATGCACACACACACACACACACACACACACACACACACACACACACACACACACACTGTAATCAATATCTTGATTATTTTTCTGTTTACTTGTTTCCTGTAGGCACCTGGTGAGGTTTATGAAGGGATCACATTTGAGCATTTTTTGAAGGTTCGTACTTTTGTAATTTATACACGCTAGCCAGATCATTACATTACATTTGCATTAAAAATTGCCACTGACATGAGACAGTGTCATGTCTTTGAGGGTTACCTTATTGATACTACATTCATTTGAACTCTGTTGTGTTTCCTGCTAAACAGATTCTTCAAGGACTTGAGATTGAGACGAGAATGAACATTCGCTTCTTAAACATGGATACGACTGTGCTTTGCAAATAATGCTATGCCTTAATGCCGCAGGCCCAGTTTCTGATAATATGACCTCTTTTTGCACTTTATTAGATAAGACCAGTTTAGAATTGCTTGGATAGGTCTTTAGTTTGTATAAGGAAACAGAGAAAGGGGCATTTCAACTAAAGATTGCAATAACAAAAATGAGCTTGACATGACTGAGTACTGGCTTTGCATGCACGTATTTTGTTAGGAAACATAAAATAAGGCATTAGGGCACTGTGCAATAAAACTTGTTTTTTATTTATTTTACTAAACTAATTTTGAAAGTTAAGTTATTGCAAAAGCTGTTTGCATTACTAAAATTCTTTTTAGCACGTTTAATGATTGTAAATAGCCAAATTCTAATATATTTTCACATATTTATTTTTTTCTCATATTAACACTTAATAATGATAAAATAAAAAGTACTTGAGTACTGCAGTTACGCCTATAAACCAGCAAGTGTCACTAATGTCATGATTTTGTATGGCTACGAAAACCACTCAGGTACACGCAGGTACTTACAGTACATTACCAATGTGCATGCATCAACAGCATGTAAAAATACATACATTTTGCATTTCAAACTATACAAAATATTCTTAAGCAATGTGAATGGGACAATGACACTGACATCTGAAATTTGCTAGTGTATACCAAAGACATTTAAACCAAAAGCAAAAATATCAGAGTGTTTTATGTTAAAGTGCAGCAGTATGCTTTGCATAGAGTATTCAGATGCGTTGTACATGCAAAAATGAAACTACAGTAGCAATTCTTCTGTGAAAGAATGGGTGTTTCTTCTGTGAATGGAAAGATTTTACATGCAATAACTGTATCGAATATGGTAACTGCATTCACCACAATTAAAATGGCATCTTGCAACACTGAAAATTCTGGTGTTTTTCTTTTCTGAAAGAATTCAAAGCATTTCGCAGACCTTTGACAGGAAAAAGAAGACGATCGCTTTCATTTTTCGTGTGAAAATGTCATGTGAGGTCGCCAAAACAAGACAGGAAGGAGGTTCTCGCATAAGCACCTGTTTTGATTGTGTTATTATAGGGGTCTCCCCGACCACAACCTGCCTTGAAAGCGACCCACTACCCTAGTTTTTCTGTTTCACGAAAATTGTGTTTCACAAAAATTGTGTTTCACAAAATCTGCCACTCCCTTTTTCTGCACGCAAGCAGTCCACCACTACAAAATCCCCATCAGTTTTTCTACAGAAATTAATGCAATACTTTATCAGGTGTCAGGAAGTTTGATGCAAAGCTTCATATAATATATTTTTGGGGATTTTTGCAAAAAACGTTTTATTTTTTTATTGACGAATGTTGTGTTTTTAAAATGTGTTTCTAAGAACTGGTCAAGGCTTGACTGCAAGCAAAAACAGTGCTGCACAAAGCTGGTTGTAGGTGTGTAACCACTCCTTTAAAAAGCCAAATTGAGCTAATGAAATAAAGAATGGCATTATGACAGGAAAGCATGATGGTGATCTGAGCAAAGGGGGTGATGGTGGAAAATCTGCTGTATTGAAAACATGCGGCTCTCGGCCAAGTAACAAAATACTTGATGATTCATAAGAAAACAATGACCTGCTGCATAGTTTTTGTGTGTGTGTGTGTGTGTGTAGCTCTTCAGTAGTTTATGAAGTTAAAGGACAAGTTCGGTATTTTACACTTAAAGCCCTGTTTTCAGATGGTTTATGATGAAATAGAATGGTTTTGACTGAAATTTGGACATATGATGCTGGCCCGAGAATTTTCGGTCTCTGTTATATCACCCCACCACCTCTACAATGGCTGCATAGGTGCACTGGAACAAACTTTCGTTTACAAAGACGTAAAACTCACCGAGTGGTCAGGGGGTGTTCAGTGATATGCTCACACAAAAATCGCTGCAAAATATGCTTTCCAACAGCTGTTTTAGCATTCGTTGTAAACTTGTGGACCTATTTTTCCAAACGCCTCACACACGTATATTCTTCCATTGAGAGCTTGAATAAAAGACACTCCAGCCCAGTTGGTGGCGATAATCCACCTTTGCCAATTGCCATATACAGCACATCTAATACAAGTCAATGGAGTTGACAAAAACTATGATAAAACCTGTTGGAAAGCATCTTTTGCAGCGATTTGTGTGTGAGCATATCAGTGAACACCCCTGACCACACGGTGAGTTTCACACCTTTGTAAATGAAAGTTTAATGCATTTTAGGAAGGATTGTTCCAGTGCACCTACCTGTATGCAGCCATTATAGAGGTGGGGGCTGATACAACAAACACCCGAAAATTCTCGGGCCAGCATCATATGTCCAAATTTCAGTCAAAACCGTTCTATTTCATCATAAACAATCTGAAAACAGGGCTTTAAGTGTAAAATACCGAACTTGTCCTTTAAAGTGTAAATAAGATTTCACTAAGTACTAGGGATGCACGATATATCGCCCGACATATCGTTATCGGCCGATAACTGCTTATTTTTAATATTATCGGTTATCGGTCTGATAGCAAAATTAGGCCGATAAATAAAAGCGGATAAATTATGGATTATTTTGGTTTGTTGAACCACTTCACTTGCTCATTGCTGGCCATGTGAAGTTTTGATTGGTGCTTTCTGTGACATAGCACGAAGATGACACGTGTTGCGGGCTTAAGAAGAGTATGCTAGTCTAGCGCAAAGACAAGATGTCCGTGGTCTGCGAGTTTTCATTGTGAAAATAATATGAATATTTATCGGCCTATAGATATTGTTATCGGCCCCCAAATATAAAGAGTTATCGGCATCGGCCAAAATGTCCATATCGATGCATCCCTACTAAGTACATTTCAAATTTTTCAAAGAGAAAAAAATACTATTGTAAAATGATATTACTGCTTTAAAATTGTCTGTTGTTAAAGCTATAATGCTATTTTCATGCACTGTCTTCCTGATTAAACGTTGCCATGCAAAACCCATTACTTGACCTACAATGAATCTTTCTGCATTTCCACAGAAGCGTGTGACTAGGACAAAGTGCTTGAGATGGCATTTTTTTCACAGCATAACATGAATACATCTGTGAAATGTCCATTATTGTTACTGTGTATCAACTAATGTTGTTACATTAATTTACATCACTACAATAATACAGTCACTTGTTATTTGGTTTGATTTTGCAGTTAATCTGCTTGATTTAAAGCATAGTGGTTAACTTAATAGAAGTTGAAAGAATGCAAGTCTGACTGCCCATGTTTGCAACTTTGCATTTATAACTCAAGTAAAGACCAACGTTTCTTTGTACAGTACAAAGGCTTATAAAAATAAGTACCAAAATATACACATAATCAAAAAGAAATAATTCATATGTTGAAATTATAAGTCACAGAGATGCTTTTTTTAATCGAAGGAAAACCTTAGATTCACTCGCATACAGTACACACATGGACACAAACCCACACTCATACCTTGTGACAGGGGAGACGGCTAGTCAGTATTTTTTCCTTTCTGATGTGGTGAAATATATGCGTCATTATGGGCTGATATCACAGTCTCTTGAACTTCCTGTCTTCTAAAACGGTCACAACACAAGGCTATGTCTAAGTTGGTACATCAGTTTTACAGGGTATTTGGATCTTGCCAGACGTTAGCAATGACCACGAAAGCCAATATGGCTAACACGTTACATCACAGTCGATTTCTACATTATCAAAACAGTTAGCTGTGACGACATACATAACCTTACTAAGTTTTCTAAAGAAACCTTCTGATTCTGCAGCTATAGTGGTTTTGAGCCTTCTTTCTAGGAAGCCAAAAGGGAGCGGGTGCAAAATTTTATGACAGCCGGTGTTTATAACTAATCTATAACCAAATAAGGTGCATTTTAGGACATAATATACAGCACTCAACGATAAACAGCCAGATAACACATTATAACAGAAATAAATTATATGAATAAATACTTTATAATCACAAACCCATCTAGACATAACCAGCATTATATATATATGTACAAAAAAAATAAATAACAATAAATTACATTTGACAGAATTTGTGTGAAGATGTCAACGGACACATTTTAGTTGAACCTTGGTATTTTTGTCCTTTTTCTGCACTTTTTACCTCGAAGAGATTTGAGTTCATGAAATGCTTGACTAAGGAACTCCTGCAGCCGCGACAGGACAATGCATCCATAGGCCTTCTGCTGGAAAGTATTTAGCGCAGGGGGAATTCCGGTCGGCCTTTCAGCTGGCTCAGGAATAGGTATATTTGGCATCACAAATTCGATGAGACATTTCACGTGTGCAGAAATGTGGCCGACGCGTGTGATCATGTCCTTTAGCCCTTCAGCCACAGGATTGGTTGGAGGGTCTAAGTCTATCTGTTGCTCCATTACTGTCTTGAGGTGAGGAAGAAATTCTTTCAGGCGGGTATAAACACTCAACATACGCTCAGAAATGCTCTGGCCAGTGATTGTTGATAGAGGGACATTGTCCATGTGCACTTCACAGATCAGGTCTGTAGAATCCCCTTGACTGGCTTTCTGAATGAGAGATCATATAAGACAATACGTAAGGTAAAGCAATGCTGGTTTGTTTCAGCCCAAAATAAAAATTTTCTGGGATCATTTAACCCAACGGCAGGATTAGTCCCTTTTTGACCCAACACTGAGTTAAAAACAACAATTAATTTTTTAGAGAGTATAAAGTACTCATCGGCCAAAACAAAGCTTTTAAAGTTTAATGATCAAAATTCTTTAATGCATTTGGTTGATACCTATTGGACATATTAATGTAAAGAACAACATGCAGTATACCAATCCTGTAACACGAAATTATGTACCTATAGTCAGATACATTTGTGAGTTTTTGCGTGACACTGACACTGTTTTCCGCCCTTTTGCGTGAACATGTCACACATTTCTGTTTACGTGTCACTGTCACTTATTGTTACTCAACTGTTTTGTCCTATTTTCAAACCATTGACGCTTTGGTTTAGGGTTAGATTTGGTGTTTGAGTTAGGATGTCACTTTAAGTATTAGTTTATACCTTTTTTCATGATTTATTTTTTATATTTGAAGAGTTTCGTTGCAAACGAGATAAATCTGTTTTTTTTACATTTTTTCTAAATTCTCGTTTTTTGGTTGTGCATCCAATTAATATCAATTCAACTGCAGTTGGTTTGTTTTGATTTAAACCTTCATAAATTAAAAAATACAGCTAAGTAGCACCATAAAACAAAATAATAACATGATAACATAATAATAAACATGTTTTGACAAAAATGTTAAAAAACGGATTTATCTCGTTTTGCAACGAAACTCTTCATTTTATGATTTTTAAACCATTGTCGCCTGGCATTAGGGCTAGAGTTGGATAAGGATGTTATTTTATGTAAATCTAACCCTAAACCGAAGCAACAATGGTAAGAAAATAGGACAAAACAGCTGGGTAACTGTGTCAGTGTCACGCAAAATTTACGTGACTATAGGTACGTAATTTCGTGATATGGGTTGCGTATACTCATGCTCGCATTTTATTTTAATTTACATGGTGTATAATTTCCAAATTTACTGTTCCCACATACCCAGTTTCTCACTTACAGTCATAACCCATCGGTTTGTCAATGGAAGGAATTACATAATTTTTTGTGCAAACCACCAAAGCAACCATTGACCATAAAAGGCATATCTTGTCAGCGCATCTCGCATTAACCAATCACAACTGAACTTAGATTAAAATCATCGACTCTGCATGTCATATGTCTAGTTCCTCATCCAAACCAATAAATTTGCTAAGTATTCCTAAAGAGTACTTACATATGTTTTTAAAAGTTGTGCAGCGGTCGAGTTCATGAACTTGGTGAGCTTCAGACTCTTGTGAAGATACAGGCTGCAGCTTTGGTTCTTGCATTGTATCCTATGCTGCGTTGACTCAGCAGCCATAAGCAAAAGGATGAGAAGGATTATACCTGAAAGAGTAAATACGATATTAATGCCACTTTCCACAAATCAACTAAGCTAAGTCAAGTACAGACCCCAAACAAGCATCATTTAATGATTATAGAGTTGGTTGTGTTCCTTTTCACCTTACACTTACTGGGACCATTCAGACCAAATTGACTCCCAGTGCACAGAGTATATATCCAACCCCAACAAAAAGTGCCTTATTCAGCTGATTACAGTCCTTAAAATGACAAGCAGGCATCTTATATATGGCTAAAACTACAATTTTTTAGGAAGGTATTGAGCACACCTGATGTTAGTACTGTACTGTGCACTGGGATACAATCTGGCAACATGATCCCAAGAAAATGCTAGACAAGAATTGGCAACCTAGCATGCATTTATATACAACTATGAAATCAATTGCAACACAATTCACACATGAATTTTATAATTGAATCCCTAATTGAATAGCGACAACCACAATATTCTTTTTTTTTACCACTAAGCCTGACTGTAAGCCTGCGGTTATGCGTGCAGTGTGGTTATTGTACTTACTGAATTTTGCTTGTGATCTCTGAGGTAGCCAAATCATGTTCCTAACATGACAATTCATTCTTCGTTCAAAGACAACGTTTCAAACTGGTCATGATCACAACTCTGAAAAAGTTTTTAAAGTCTGAAACCACACATTTGTCACTGAAGGAAATGACGTGGCCAGCTTTCTGAGGCAACAAGATTTCCCAGAATTTTTTTTGGTTTACGTCTTCAAATCACATGTACTATGTGTAATACTGCCTCCTTCGCTGTAGTTGCCGCCCAATTTTCATCCAGATGCATTTCCTCCTGAGATAGAGCGTCTTTATGGGTTGAGCAATTTTAAATCAAGTTTGTTAAATTGTCGTTGTGTCTTCTGTTCGGTTTGTTCATGTGTAAAAATGTCAGCGCTGCATAAATATGGCAAGATTATACATTTTCTATACTTAGCATAAATAAATACATGTGATTTCACTAAATAAATAAAAATGATTTGAATAAGAATGAGACTTTTATGTTGTGCAATACTCAAAATATATATGTATGGGTATCTGTATGTCCATATACGTAGATATGTGAAAAAGATTTATTGTAATTGGCAATAAATGGGAAATATTAATATGCAAGTAGATTCATTTTATAAGATCATAAATTTTACATTCTAATCAATGGTTTACATTAATGCATTAATATTGTTGAGAGACTGACAAGGGCACTGAGTACATTTCGAATGAGAACTGCAGTCCATATGTGCTCTGAACTCTGTGCCCATTGGTTAAACAGGAAGCAGTCTTGTAATAGGAAGGTGGTTTCTCAACATAAAATATTCTCTAATACTTTCATATCTTTTGACGCAAAAGCACAAATCTGGAAATTTTAACCTATAAGGCTTAAACCACGAAAGAAGGTGACAAAGAACTGTTCTTCATTTTAGTTCACTTTAATTCTGTTTTTATGTGATGCAATTTATTGTCAGACATGCAGAATGACTTTAGTGAACTTTAACACTCTTATGATGTTAAAAGTGAGCTATACGCTTATTGCGGCCTATCTTGACTAACAGGGAAATCCCAGAGTCATAAGTTTAGAACATGCACAAATTTAGTATAGTCCATTAACGGAAGGCACGGCCACATCTGTAAAAATACAATGCTGGTTTTTTTTTCAACCTACGTTTAATGCTGATGTGGTATGCATGGTAAGGTGGTTTAAGTTGGGAAAATCATTGTCTTCTCAGCAAAACACAGACTTTACTGCCTTCATTACCTGGTACTTTCCACAATTCTTAGGTAAAACATCATCATACAAGTGCAGAGGGAATAAGGGATAAACTGGAAGCAGTTGCCTTTTTAATGGTAATATTTTGCAGTAGCATTGTGCATTGGGTTTGACTTCCAGGGATTATGCATACATAAAAATCTAAAACTTGAATGCATCGTAAGTTACTTAGATAAACTGCATGGATGTAAATTGTAGTCACTTTCTCATTAATCAAATTTTTAACATGCTGTTTACGGGTTTTAAAGTGTCTGATACCAGCTTAAAAACCCAAAGCACCTTATCTGCTAAAGCATCATCCTCCCATATTTGTCAAGTATTGTCATTTTAGTCAAATATTTCAGCCGCATTAGTTTGTGTAGATATCAGACAGGTCTGCATTCTGGGCAAAAAGATAAAAGACACTTTCTCTTAACCTCTAAACCACACAGGAGATGGTTTACTTGAGAGCTTAAGGAAATCCCCCTTATATGTGTTTCTCATAATTATAAATACCTATTTAGAAATCTTAATCTAAGCTCACCTCAAAAAAGAAAAAAAATTCATGTGGACTCTGACGCTGTTGAAAATGAAAATGAGATCAATTGCCAGTTTAACAGAGAACTCATGCGCAAATGATGACTGATCTAAAGAAAAGGGTTTATATGGTAAAAGTAAAGGGGTTTGTCAACTCGGAGGCCAGGGTCTACTAGGGGGACTTTAAAGAAAAATATTTTATATGATCTTACCTCAACTTAGATAAATTAATATATACCTACCTTTTTTCAATGCATGCACTTAATCTTTGTACAGCGTTTTGTGAATGTGTTAGCATTTAGCCTAGCCCCATTCATTCCTATGGCTCCAAACAAAAGTTTTATTTTGTGCCACCATACTTACTCGTGTAACTACTTATTTAACAGTGTTTGGTGACTTCTAAATTAATCCCTGTTTGGATCCTAAGGAATGAATGGGGCTAGGCTAAATGCTAACACATCCAAGAGGCGCTGTACAAAGATTAAAAGTGCACACATTGAAAAAAGATAGGTATGTATTAATTTGTCTAAGTTGAGGTAAGAACATAGTAAATTATTGAAAAATGGTGGTGTTTCCTTTAAAAAGACTTAAGATATCTGGAAAAAAGAGACAAAACATGCATTGTAAAATAAGCTACAACAACTAAAAATGTGTATATAATATTTTATTAAATATGAAATATTTAATATCAGAAAGGCTGAAATCCACTGGTGCAGAGTGTGCAATGTAAAAAGTTGTTAAAACGTGACACGCACGCGCGCACACGCACACGCACGCGCACGCGCACCATTGCCCGTGGAAGGCATTGCGTAACGTAACTCACTCTATCCCAACGGAGCCGTTCTCTCTTCTCCTCCTCCTCCTTCTCAGGAAGTGCAGGCGCTAGTACTCTGAAGAGAGCCACCGGACTACCGACCGTCATCCATCTCGACGCCCTGCCCGCGTTTGCAGGGACACATGAGCGACATACGTAACAGATGAACGGGGAAAACGATGCGCTGGAAGCAGGCTGTATGCGGGCAGCAGGGAGAAGCAGCGGCATCGTCCTCAGCAGCAGCAGCAGCAGCAGTATCATCAGCAGCAGCAGGGCGCTCGGTTAGCGCCCACCCCCACTCACATCGTCTTTTCCTCCCCCCCTGCAGAAGCATGCTTGCGTGAGGGATGAGGCTGGAGACAGGGACATCAGGCCAGAGCTGCGGCCTTCGTCTTATCGCAAGAGCCGGGCTCGTCATCATCGCAGCAGCATCCGCCAACGCTTTGCCATCATCACACCAGCATCTTTGGTAGGCAGCCTATCTCTCGTCTTCACCGCTCCGTTTTTGCATAAGAAATGCAGGCCTGCCATGGTCATCCACTCAACCTCACATCAGTAGCCATGGCAACCACATCCTGTTAATAAGCGCTTTTTCATCTCCCCCGTGTCTTTCTGTCTCCCGAGCGCAGGCTTATTTTCTACTAGTGTGACCATTACAAAGATATAGCGTAATTGTTTATGAAGGTAAAGCTTTGTGGTTGAGAAGTATTTCCTAAAATGATGTACGGTCCGTCTCTCGCTCTCTTTAGCACACACATATGCACATAGACAACCTATTATAGACGTTCAGTGCATTATAGGCGATTATAGACTTTAGGGCCATAACTAGAGAATTCTGGGCCCCCTTAAGCAAATATAGATTTGGGTGCCCACCACCCTTCACCCATATCATATACACTGTAAACCCTAATCTTTTTTGTACTTAAACAATCAAGTAATCATGACTAAACATTACTTAAAATTTTGTGTTTTGTTTATTTACCTTATTAAACTATAAACTTAAAAATTCAAGTGCAATTAACATAAAATTAGTACAAACTGTAAAAAAGTCATATAACATGAATACTTTAATATATAATATTTGTTTCACTTTAACTTAACAAATTAAGTTAAATACTGCCAACTTGTTTATAACAAAAAAAATTAAAACAGTAGGTTCAATTGACTTGCAAAACCATTTGATTAAACTTGCATGCATCATTGCAGCATTTTTGTCTTTTACTGTGCATGAGCCCTTGCGCCTGAACATTTTGGATTATTTAAGTTTGGTCAAAGATTAAGAGCTGATAGGACATATAAACAATCATGTGTTAGAGTTTTATGTTGTAAAGTTTTCTGTGAAGTCACCATTTTCAGGTGACTGAAAGTGTTTGCTTTGGTATGCATGCACCACATTCAACTCATAATATTCCTCTTCACATTGATGATGATGATGTCGATGTGAACAATGCAGTTTGCTGTGTGCTCCTGTGGAGAATTTATTTCATTAATTGACAGACATAGTAGTCGTAGTCATGAAGTCCCTTTATTAAACTTTATTATAATATCCTTCTGTAGATTATATGAACACCAAGTTAAATGACAATTTGACTTCTTGTGAACACAAGGTTAACTTAATTGTTCAAGTACACTATACAAAATCTAAGTTTGGTGAACTTAACAATTTTAAGTTCAGTCTATATGACCACCACACTACCCAGTCTCATGTAGTTGCATATAAATAGCAGGAAGTGTGAAAACTCGTACAATACATACGGCAAAATTCCAATTTAGCGTGCATGTGATATACCAGTCCTTCTCATTCACTTAAACGGTGTGCATATTCCAATTTGGCATGCATATGATGCACCAGTCCTTCCCGATCACTTAAAACTGCGTATCTATTTTGTCGTTTTATGTATTGGTTTAAAAAAAATCTGTTTTTTAAACTATTTTCGTCTGGGTTTGGGGTTAGATTTGAGATTTGCTTTCGGATGTCATTTAATATATAGGTTTCTCCATGTTTTTGTCCATTTTAAGCCATAGTCGCTTGGAGTTGGGGTTAGAATTGGGGTTTGAGTGAGTTAGGATGTCATTTTGTGGTAAAAAAAGAAAAAAATTGAGAAACCAATACATAAAACATCAAAAAAGATGCGCCGTTTTAAGTGAACGGGAAGGACTGGTGCATCATATGCACACCAAATTGGAATTTTGGAGTTTTCACACTTCGTGCTATTAATACACATCTCCATGAGACTGGTTTGGACCACCAAGGTAAAGGGTGTCTGTGTGTAGATTTTAGCTGCATCTAGTGGTGAGATTCCGAATTGCAACCAACGGCTCAGTCCACAGCTCACCCCTCCCTTTCAAAACGCATAGAGAAGCTACGGTAGCATCCACAGGACAAACATTTAATTGTCTGAGAAAACGTAGTGAAGAAACGCGTTCTGTAAAGCAGTTTGTACGGTTGTGGCTAGAAGGGATACAGCTACAGCCAAAATCTCATGAAATCTCATCCTAATCCTTCCCTCAAACCTAACCCTAAACCCAACATTTTACGGAATTTAGGCCGTAGCTGTATCCTATCTAGCCAGAAATGCTGTTTTCATCCCAATCCTACCCCCAAACCTAACCCTAAACCCAAATCTTGTTTGCTGTATCCCTTCTAGCCAGAACCAGTTTGTCTGTTTAGAGCTGCTGTAGAAACATGGCGGTGCAATATGGCAACTTGATATATTATTAACAGAATGGGGGCCTGTATATAGTATAACTTCTGGATTTTGGGGGCCCTCTGGGAAGTGGGGGCTCTTATAATTGTCACCATGTTTCACCCGCGACACCCCTGATAGATTTTAATATAAATATTTAGGATTTAACCTTATTTGCACAGTTCATATCTATTCATTCTCTTGAGGTTATTTTTAGTTTTATTAAGCTATTTACTGAACTTACCTGACCTTTGACCCCAACACACTGTATGCAGGTCAGTGAGCAGATCCAGGAGCATGAGCAGGAAGCTGTGTGGCGCGAGCAGATGTCAGGGTACAAGCGCATGCGGCGGCAGCACCAGAAGCAGCTGATCGCCCTGGAGAACAGGCTAAAGGCCGAGATGGATGAGCACAAGCTCCGGCTGCAGAAGGAAGTAGAGACCCAGGCCAATAACACCTACATCGAACTAGAGCGACTGGCCAAGAAACAAGCTATACAATTGGATAAGGAGGTGTGTGGTCCTACTTAACATATAGTAGAGAACAGTAGGTTTGATGCTGGATGTTCAGTTTGGTTCAGATCCGGGCTTCGTACACTTCATATATGCACTTTGGATCACACTTTATTTTACGCCATAACTGTAACAGTGTAATTATACATATAAGTACTAAGTAATAATGATGTACTTACTATAGGGTTGGGGTTAGGATTAGGGTTTCGTTTAGAGTTATTTGCATGTAATTATGCATAATTAACTGTTATTACTATAATAATTACATGTAGCATGTGTAACAAAGACAACGTCAACTAAAGCGTTACCGCACTTTGCTTTTTGCACGAAGCATTGTTATGCCTAAATAAAAAAGGATACTCCACAAAATGTTCCAACAAAGTTGAAATTCTCTGGATTGTCATTGTATGACAGGATTGAGATTTCTTCCCACAGAAATGACTGAAATTGCACAAACCTTTGATGACAGTATTGATATAAGATATAATCATCTGATTGCTGTGAACTTTTTGTGACACTCATCCTCCCCTATAACTAAATGATGAATCTGTCTGATAAACGTATGGTGATCTCATGTGCTTTTCTCTTGAAAAGATAAAAAACACAGCAGCAGAGGAGAAAAGAATCCAGCAACAGATCTTGGTCCAGCAGAAGAAGGAACTGACCACCTTCTTGGACACACAGAAAAAGCAGTACAGACTATGCAGAGAAAGAATGAAAGAGGTAGGATGAGGGCTTTCATGTATTTAAGTTAGGTCTCCTTCCATAAGGCCGCTCTGCCAAATCATAGTGCTACTAAATCATCAGTAGAAGTCAGACTTGTTCATTCATTCAAATCACTTGTAATAGGTGGACGTTCTTGCCCCTTATGACCACTAGGCTGCTGTTTAGTCCCTGGCCTATTACTTTGCCCTCCCTTACGGAAATTAACCGTGTTTTTTTGTTGTATTGAAGACTATTAGCAAAACCATTTGTGAATACACGTTTTTTTACTGTAGTAAAACCATGGTTAATTTTCATAAGGGGTTACCTTAAGATATCCCGTGTTTGTCACTCTTAAAGGATTAGTCAATTTTCTTTAAAAAAATCCAGATAATTTACTCACCACCATGTCATCCAAAATGTTGATGTCTTTCTTAGTTCAGTCGAGAAGAAAGTGTGTGTTTTGAGCAGAACATTCCAGGATTTTTCTCGTTTTGGTGGACTTTGGTGGACCCCAACACTTAACTTTTAATGTAGTTTGGAATTGCATTTTCAGCGCAGCTTCAAAGGACTCTAAATGATCCCGAACGAGGCATAAGGGTCTTATCTAGCCAAACGATTGTCATTTTTGGCAAGAAAAAAAGCACTTTTAATCCATAACTTCTTTTAATCCACAATGAGCCAGTGCGAACTCACGTTATTGCGTAATGATGTCGAAAGGTCACGTGTTACATATATGAAACGCACATTTGTGGACCATTTTAAACAATAAACTGACACAAAGACATTAATAAGTGTCATTCCACAAACAACAACGTCGGAACAGTCCTCTTTCTCCACACTTGTAAACACTGGGGTGTAGTTTCGCATATGTCATCCGTGACCTCTTGACGTGATGACGTATTGCCAAAAATGACAATCGTTTCGCTAGATAAGACCCTTATGCTTCGTTTGGGATCGTTGAGAGTCCTTTGAAGCTGCGTTGAAATGTAGTTTAAAATTGCAGTTAAAACTGTTAAGTGTTGGGGTCCATTAAAGTCCATTAAAATTAGAAAAATCTAGAATGTTTTCCTCAAAAAACACAATTTCTTCTTGACTGAACAAAGAAAGACATCAACATTTTGGATGGCATGGTGGTGAGTCAATTATCTGGATTTTTTTTTAAAGAAAATTGACTAATCCTTTAAGACGTAAGGGTACTTACATTACACTTCTTTTTACAACAGGAAATGAATGAAGACTTTGATACACCAAAAGATGAGAAACAGGAGCGCTTGTCACGCCATAAGGAAACAATGCAGCGCTCCCAGGCAGAGGAGGAGGCCCAGCTGTTGAACCAGCAAAGACTGGTTTACGAAAGAAGCTGCCGTGCTTTAAAAAGAAGATGCCTGATTAAGAAGCATGAATTCGAACAAGAGCAAATTCGGGAGGCAAGGAATACTATGAGACATCACAAAGAATTTCTCAAGAACATTGTTTTGTTTGGGAATTTTTGAATTTGGGGGGATTTTGACAATGAATATCACATTTTTACTGAACGAAACAAAAACTAAACTAAACAAATAAAAACAAAACACATATGTCACATTAATGTCTTTAAAATAAAGAACATGAATAAAGAGTAAAGCGAAGCCGAATATCAATGTAAATCTGTGCATTTGGAATGTTGTATTAACTTTGAAGTCTGGAAGCTATCTGTTATAAAATCCCAAATCACTTCAAATCATATTCTTATAGATTTCTGTTAATATTAAAAAAATAACTGCTCAAACATAATTTGTATTTTCCGTTAAAGGAGCTTAACAAGAAGAAGACACAAAAAGAGATGGAGCATGCCTTGATGATCAGGCAGGATGAATCCACACAGGAGCTCGAAAGCCGGCATCTACAAACCTTACAAAGGCTACGCTTTGAGCTTATGCGCCACCAACACCAAACAGAGCTGGAAAACCAGGAGGAGTACAACAGCCGACGCCAGAGGGAGCTACACAGGAAACATGCACTAGAACGCCGACAGCAGCCCAGGAACCTTAAGGTAAAACTTACTGTCAGTAACGTAAAACTGTTGGAATGAAATAGCTGGTAGGCAAGGAAATTTAAGAGTGTTACAGTATCGCATTAACAGCCTTGAAGCAGGCGCACATATGACTACACATAACAGGACACTTAAAGGGATAGTTCACCCAAAAATGAAATTATGTCATTATTTACTCACCCTTATGTTGTTCTAAACCTGTATGAGTTTCTTTATTCTGCTAAAAGGACACTCCACTTTTTTTGAAAATATGCTAATTTTCCAGCTCCCCTAGAGTTAAACATTTGATTTTTACCGTTTTGGAATTCATTTAGCTGATCTCTGGGTCTGGCGCTAGCACTTTAAGCATAGCTTAGCATAATCCATTAAATCTGATTAGACCATTAGCATTGCGCAAAAAAAAATCCAAAGAGTTTGGATATTTACATGTTAGGTCAATGCAAAGACGCGATTAGGCATCCTGTGGCGCGGCACGTTCCGCGCGAATTGAGCGTTGCCGCGGGAAACGCGCGAGTTGAAAAATCTGAACTTTGGCATATTTCCGCGCCGCGTTAACCAATCAGGACCATGCTGTAGTAGTGAAGTGATTACAGGAAGCAAGCAGAGTCTCAGCAGAGTCGCAGAAGCCCCTCCCATGACGCGAATTTCTGTGTTAATGTTTTGAATGACTTGAATTTCACGTGCGAATGAAGCGAGTAAACTCAAATGTTCAAGCGCCCAACTACATAAGTTTTTGCCGCCTCTACCGTGGTTGGTGTGAATGCACCATAATTCTGCCGTGATAGTCAGGGACTTTGCTGTCGTACCATGGCTGCACCAGGCGCAATGATATTAGCACCTATTTCAATAGCAGAGGACTATTTTCGGCTGTTGCGTTATATCATTGCGCCTCCTGCAGCCATGGTGCGGCAGCAACATCCTTGATTATTACGCCGGAATGAAAGTATAGTTCCTAGCCATATCGGCCTAGAAAATCGCAACTTTTAATTTTCCGTCAGTCTTAGTACACAATGTAACTACAGAAGAGTCAAGTTTTAAATAGGAAAATAGGTTATTTTTTAGTGCAATGCTAATGGTCTTATCAGATTCAATGAATTATGCTAAAAGTGGTAGCCCCAGACCTGGAGGTCGGCTGAATGGATTCCAGAACGGTAGGGGAGCTGAAAAATTAGCATATTTTCAAAAAAAAAGTAGAGTGTCCCTTTAAACACAAAAGGAAAAGATGCTTTGATAAATGATGGCTAGCACACAGTTGATGGTACCTAATGTTTTCTATAGTAATTGTTTTTACTACGGAAGTCAGTGGGTACCATTCCTTTACTAAACAAAAACTATACTGTGTATGTACTGTGTATTTTAAATAAATAATCTCATTATAGACATTGGAGATGCAGATCAAAAAGCAATTCCAAGATACCTGCAAGGTGCAAAACAAGCAGTACAAAGCTCTTAGGAACCATCAGCTGGAGGTCTCCCCGAAAAGTGACCACAAAGCCCTTTTGAAATCTCTAAAGGAGGAGCAGACCCGCAAGCTCGCACAGCTGGCAGAACAATATGAGCAAAGCATTAATGAGATGATGGCCTCCCAGTCGGTAAGGCCTGAAAAGAAAATGGCTCCTTTAGAGGAGTGCTGTAAATGTGCAATTGAGAAATGATGTTGTTTTATTTAAAGATATTTGTATAACAGTTCATACATACCTTACCTGCAAAAAACCCCATCTTGAAACAGAAGCTGCTTGCATTTACTGCAAAAGTGGTGCCCCCCCTAGTGGCACTCCTGGGAATTGCTGAAATAAGAGTTGAAAATTACAAAATAAATTGAAGCAAATTGAAGAGTTTGGTTCCAAAACGCAATAAATCCATTTTGACAAATTTTGGTAAAAACGTGTTTTCTATACCAAGAAAGTGACAAGATGAAAACCACTATTTTCTGTTACAAACTTTCACATAGAATCTTTAGGTTATAAAAACATAAAAAATTCAAATCCATAACTTAATTTTCAAAGATTTTTGTAAAAGCAAATTATTTTTTCCACAACATGCAATAAATGCATGATTTTTTCAAAATGCTATAAATCTATTTAATCAATATATAAATGTGCAATCATCTTTGCCATTTTATATTCATTTAGTTGACTAGTGGTATACACTGATTAAAAAATAAACATTAATGGCATGCACCAAAACACTTACTTTGTCATTTTAATAACACTGTCATTGCTGCGGTTATACTTGACGTCGTCGCTTAACATTTTTCACAGCGATCAGCTGTAAAATGTTTTGATCCTATTCGATTTTCATTGACTTTGAGTAAAATAATGGAAAGTTTTTCCCCTGGGGTCAATGTGTTAGCATGAGAGAAGCTTGATGCTGTCGGGAGAACAAGCAACCGTCTCCCGAGCGCCTCTCGCGTTAATTATTAGATGTTGATGGCTTACATTTCTTTCCCGTCACAGAAAACCACCACAGGTTTATCAATGCCATTAAAGTATTATTTTGTTAATCACAAAGTACAAAGTAGATGGATTCTGTGTATTCAACGCGCCGCCATTGTTTGTTTACAATGCGTGGAATGGTGCGCTGTAATTTGTGGAGCGGATTTATTGCATTCTGTAGAAAAGGAGGAGTGGCGTTTATTGCGTTTTGGGAAAAAAAGATGACAGAATAACTCTGAATAATGCGTAAAATTAAGAATTTAATTTTAAATACTGACCTGATATAATACTGATTTTGGCAGTTAGTTTTTAAAAAATGGCCTTTATCGCGTTTTGGAACCAAACTCTTCATATATAGATATAAAGGTTCTTTGAAAAACGTTTTACTTAGTGTGAGATAGTAATGTCTGTAGATCGGTTTTTCAAATTATCTTCACCAAATACATATCTTTTATTGATGCTCATACAGTTTACACTCTAAAAATTTTGTTTATTTCAGCCCATGTTTAGGTGAATTATGCACAAAGCCAGCTGTTTGTTTAATTTAGGTTGTAAAAACAACATTTGGGTTACGCAACCTAGCATTTTTATAGTGATGTTTCATCGATTACTATGGAAGTGGAGACATTGTTTAGCATTATCTCGTGTAAACCTCCTCAGTATTTTGGATAATAATTCCTGCATTTGACTCTCAGTTACGTTTAGACGAAGAGCAAGAGGCCGAATGCCAGGCTTTAAGGCATCAGCTACATCAGGAGATGGAGCTCCTGGATGCCTACCAGAACAAAACTAAGGCGCAGATGGAGGACCAACATGAGCGTGAGGTGCAGAAATTGGAACAGAAAGCATCCTTGCGTCGGGCTCACTTGGAACAGAAGGTGGGCTTTTTTCGAGATGAACCCTATTCAATGTGTACGATGTATTTACCTGTGTGTAAAATCCTTATTTGATGAAATATGTGTAGGTACAAGATACATGTTTTTTGTTTGCAGATTGAAGAAGAGCTGGCCTCACTTCACAAGGAACGAACAGAAAAAATTAAGCATTTATTTGAGCGTCAAGAGCGAGAGCTGGAGATGTTCGATTTGGAAAGCTCTCGGCTCGGATTCGGAAGCTTGGCCTCGTTTGACTTTCCCAAGGATGAGGCCAGATGATCCAACGGAGGTCAAGGGGACTGTTCAACACTGATGTCTTTGGACACGTTGTGCCTGCACTGTCCCTGATTGTTGGATTTGCGAAGGTCACCCAAACGCTGGATCAATATATCTTATAACTCATATTGGCTGTGAGAACTTCTGAGAGAAATTCTGAGAGGAGAAACTTTACAGCCACAGACACAAAGTGGTTTTGCGGTGCATCACTAAGCTCATGAACCAAGAAGAAATATCGAGACAAACGGACCTTTTCTCCATGCCATTGTCCCACTTTTGGTATTAAATTAGTAATTCAGGATATTTTAGTACAAGTAAGCACTTTGATATGTTAAGTATGATCCCATCATGTGAGGTGGATATGAAGTATGAAATGCCTTTGGTGTCATCAAAGGACATTACGACTGTAGAATGTGTCCTGCGTCTTCACCGTGGCTATTAGCTGTTTTGTATGTATCACAGAGAATGTGAAAACCGCTGACGAAGAAGCAGATTTCGAAAAGCAGTGTCAGATTTTAAAAATATAGAGCATTGAATTAATTTCATATTGTGGAACCCACGCGTTATTTCATTTCTATTAGAAAAAGAGAAAAACTAAGAAAAAATCGTTCTTCATCGTTCAGTATCCTAATTGGCATTAGTTTTATCCGGATGTGGATTTCTTACATTGAATCAGTTCTGTCACAGTTACTGGTATTATTGCATGCACTTTAAAAGACAAATTCAGGTTGTGAAGTGGAGCATGAATCTGTCCGAGATTTTAGCCGTGTACAAATAAAAGTGGTCATAGCGGTTTTGTTCTCATGGCTATTGATACTGAACATAAGCTTTATCTTTGATATAAATACCCGCCAAATTGCCAAATGCCTTTACGTTATGTTGATGAATGTTTTCGTTTTCCTTATTTTGCACAATTTGTTGAAATGTGATTCATTCAATGTGGACTTATCACTGCTCTTGTACAGGGAAAATGTTGCAGTTTGTGTTGTAAAAATTTTAT
Source organism: Misgurnus anguillicaudatus (assembly GCF_027580225.2). Taxonomy (NCBI): domain Eukaryota; kingdom Metazoa; phylum Chordata; class Actinopteri; order Cypriniformes; family Cobitidae; genus Misgurnus; species Misgurnus anguillicaudatus. The sequence continues at coordinate 32,166,388 of NC_073358.2, read as the reverse complement.
ATAAATATTTGTATATGATAACCTAAATAGGGTTTACATATGTATTGATCAATCATTGCCGACGAAAATCTATGAACTCTTATTCAGCGAAGGCGGTGGAATGCAAACTTATTTTTGTAAGTAAAATAGAAAGAATAGATGGGTTAACTTATATTCTCGTGCATCATGTGACAGCTTACATGTTCGGTGAAGCTTTAATGCTTACACCTTTGTGTAACAGTTCATGGCTTGCTGCCATTAAAGGGAGACGCCACTCAAAGAAGAGGTTCGGTGGATTTTTAAATTATACATTAAAACATGTACTTTGTAGGCAGATTTGTGCTGTGTAATAAAAGATTATTTGGGCCTGACCAACTACTATCTTTTCTAAACTCTGACCCTCATTACACTATTCTCATAAGTGTCTCATAATGTTTTATTAGTGATAATCTGGATGAGAATGCAAAGTGGTTTCCTGTTACTTGTCATTTAGGGTCTCTTCTCGAACAAAGCCATTGTTAAAACTGCCGTTGCACAAATGAAATGATGTTTTAACAAATAAACACAAATACGTTTTCACTGGCTAATGGCATGCTGGGAAATACTCATCAGTTGTTTGGTTGCTTGTGTTAAAGAGCTGCATACTGTTCAGTAGATACCATTCAGCATCTGAGCTCGTCATGCATTGTAATAATTGTAAATATGATGAAAAACATTGTGCAGCATTTCTGGCTTTACATTTATGGTTAGAAACCATTTGCACATGATGATCATATGCCAGAATCATTTTAGGAATTTGCAATGATATGATTAATAGTAACTAGTTTGTAATGTTAATTTTTTACCTGATGAGGAGAAAAGTGCCCGATATAAGGTTTAAATTGTTTCACAGAGTAAAACATACAACTTTATCTCTCTATGTATTGATAAAAGTAGGGTCAATAGCTTTTTAGCAACTTTTATAACGACTCGAAGATATTTTTGGGTTTATTTTTAAATTAAATATACAAAACAAAACTCACAATTCTTTATAGCAGTATACTTTTTTACTCAAAATATTGTAAAATGATTTGCAGTTCCCAGTGGCGACCACAAGAGGGTGACATTTCAAGATGGAGACCAAGGCCACTTATTTTCTGTATACTTGGTTCAAATTGTAGCAGATTGTAATCTTGTTGTAATAATACTGATGATGACCTGAATGGATGAACAGTAATAATATAAAAAGGATGTATATGTACTTATTTCTTCAAGCAACTTTAACTTCATGTAACTCGAAAAGGGAGATGGGACGTTTGTACTAGTCTGAATGTTACTTCAAACCCATTGTTGTTTGTTAGAGAAAACCGCTGACAGGCATCTTTGTAAAGGTTCCAGAATTTGTTTTTCTGCAGTTGGGGTCAAAATAACCATGATAGACATGGAAATAATTGATGGCTGGGATTTGTGGCCTAGTTGGACCCTGTCTCAAACTGGTCATAAACAAACTATCTCACCCCTTTACTTGAACTGTAATTGAAGTTTCTCAGTTTAAGTATTTAGATATAAATTATGCTTTTGATGTACATGATCTTCATCAGTAACTGCATAGGCCTACTTGATGACTTCCATTTACACTGAATGTCACAAACAACACAACCACACATTTTAAATCAATTACAAACTTTAAAGCATGTACATGTGGGGTTTATAGGTATGCATTTTACAAATATATACAGTATATTATACAGTAGTCCAGTGTATGTGTGTTCTGCTGTACATAAACAAAGAATTCATGTCCATTTTACATTGTTAAAGTGTGTATGTACATCATGCTTGTGATTTCGTTTGAGAAAAAAATTGAATTGTCTGAAATAAGACAACTTTATTATATTTCTAGAATTTACAGGAGTCTGCAAGCGCCCTCTGGAGGAAGACAGCTTTAAGACAACCCCATATCTGGTGACGATATTTACGTCAGAAAAAGATTTTTTCAGAGCACGTAAGTACAAACATGAACAGAGAAAACATTATATCTTTATTATAATACAATAGCGCTGTCATAAAAAAACAAAAATTAAATAAACACATGGATTTAATAAACAAATGCATATTATTAAATTAAATAACCACCTCATAAAGCAACAAAATCTGGTATTTTCTTCAGTGTGTATAAGTCTGAGTAATGTATTTAAAAACTAATGAAATTTAAACCGCCATTATAAATAAAAATCTTGCATTCATAATAAAGTTGGCAACATACTGGAGCTTTTTGCTGGGTTTTCTAATCAGAAATATGTATGTTTAAGAAATAAGGAGCTCACTGAAAAAAAAAGATTAATTCAATTTATTCATTTTTTTTTTAAGGTAAGTGGTCGCAATCAATTTATTTGAGCTACATTTAAACAAAACATTTGAAAAACAAAACAAAAAACTTTTGTTTAAATGTATCTTAAATAAATTGATTGCAAACACTTACCTTAAAAAACATTTGGTAAATAAATGAATCTTTTTTCAGTGAGTAAGGCGAGAAATAAATCACTTCAATGCAGAAATGACTGGTTATCAAAAAAGTAGACAGCTGTTTATCTAAAAGACCACAAAATTACCATCAATTTCGTCATTATTTATTATATTTAAAAAGTAAAGAGCAGTATAGGGACGACCATAGGGACGTTTGTAGTGTTGCTGGACGCAGAGGGGTACAGGAGCTTTTTCCACCACCTAATGCACTGGGTCCTCCCTGATAAATACCTTCTTATGCAGTTACACTAATCGCCCACATGAGGGAGCAAATATAGACAGATTACATTAATGCATTGACAGACGCCTTTATCTAACTGTTTACAGTGGTATACAGTTTTTTATCAGTATTTCAGAACCTATGATATTTTGCAATGCTCTACCACTGAGCTCTACAGGAGCACAAAATGTTCAATTAAAGTAAAGGTTTACAAGTTTTAATCATTAAATAAAGAAAAGATGTGTAATATACAATCTCAGATGATCTACAAGCTATAATGTAATCTCACTGCTTATTTATTTCCTCTTACATGTATTGAAGAAATCAGTTAGCCTACATGTGGCAAAAGTACCCTTCATTTAACCTACACACTTAGTTTCAATGCCAAGATTCCAAATTAGTTAAGGGCCACCGCCACGTGTGTCATAATAGGCAGTAATTAAACAATTATATTAAAGATCGACAGCTGTAAATACAGAGTTCAATACTGCTGTCAACAAAATTATGCAATGGCTATAAAAGGTAATAGGCTGGTTTTGAACTAAGCTCGCAGCTGTTTATTCAGACTTCTTATGGTGGTTCTTAGCAGATGACACGGTCAGAAATAAATGTAGCTTTGACAGCGAAAAAGTTGCAGTCGTAAAAGGGTGTCGGGTTCAGGAGATTCATGCGTGGGGACTTGTGTCAAGGTATTTGATACCGGGTTGCAAAGTGTTCAGATCCTTTTATGGAAAATGACCAATAAATGTTTAAGTATCCTGATGATTTTGCTGTTTGCATATAATGTTTTTATTTAAACAAAAGGAGAAACCTATAAACCTTATAGAAAATATAAACTGAGAAGAGTGCTATTGGGTTTGTGGATAATTATAAACCAAATGATTCCTGCAGAGACAAAATGATCAACTCAGAAAATACGTTTTTACTTAATTTAGCATTTATACATTTTACATTCAATCATATTTGTTTAGTTGATGTTTATTGACTGTCAAGCCAGGACAAAATATAGTACAGTAAGTGATGAGTGAGGTTTGATAGCGCTTAGCTGCTTTATGGCTATAAATTACTACTGTGGGGAAGCCCTAATGAACTGCTGATCTGAAAGTATGATAAGCAGTGATAAACACACCGGGTGTAAAGCTGTCAACCTCACTGGAATCCATGTATAAAAATGTAAGAGTAGCCTGTATGAAGATAAGATGGCTTACTGGACTCCTCTCCAGTGATTTTTGGCATGTGTCTGACAGTGCTTTTATAGGCCGGGTTTATTACAGTAGATTGTGATCCAAGTTGTTTTAACATCAGCTTTGAATAAAGATTTATGTACGTGACCCTGTCTGTGAAATCCAGGCTAAAGCCTCATAATCTAATTGAGATTAGGAGCGTCAAAGTTTGATCTCACTCATTCGTTGTTACATTGATTTTCAATCTTTGACATGACTCAATATTAAAGATACTGTATCAAGGCTATATTTTCTGTACAACAAGTAAAAAAAAACAGTAAATCACAAAAAAACCTAGCTAAAACCCAGCATACACTTAAATAATTACTCAAGTTGCTTATTTTATATTGTATGTAGGGCTGTAAAAACAGTATACATGAACAATTGTGGATCCTTAAACTTTTTTTGTTTGTTTTTTGAAAAAAATCTCTTGTTAGTTTGATTGGTTGTAATGCTTTTGATTAGAAATAAAAAGGGGCTTAACTGAACTCATTGAGCCCCTTGCGTGACATAGTCATTTGATCCTTGACACATTTAGATCCTGTTAGGAAAACTTACGCATGCAAAGTAGTATATAAATAGTACATGTTTCTGTAGACTGTTTGGCTTGGAGCAGAGTATGCTACTGGTACTCTCCAAGGTTGGCAGCGGGGTGCAGAGAGGATGCCAAACAAGTTTTATTCTTCTAGGAACTGTTTTGCCATAGGATTTTTAAACATAAAGGAAAATAGCTTGCGGTGACTGTTTGCATGGGATGACAAATAAGATTGTAAGACAATTTGTATTGCATGTATGTGAAACATACATACAGAATTTAAAAACATTTACTGTAGCTGTGTTTATATGAAGTACATTATATAATAGATTTGAGTAAGAGTGTGTAAAGGTCTCTTCTGTATGTATGATGAGTGAATGTAAGTTTTGTGATAATTGTGGATGGGTTCCTTTTTTGTCCTGAAGATGTGCATGTTCACTTTGGTTCATATATGATGATGTTGTTTAAATCCTACTTTTAAAACTTTTCAGATTAAGGACAACAAAGGAACATTTACACTGCTATTACAAAATATGCAGACATTCACTGATGTTAAAAAAGGAATTTATTACCAAGAGAATGTTAATGTTTTGAGAATAATGATTTGTGTTAATTGTTATTATTTAGTCTTGTGGGAAATGTATTATTAATATATTTAATAGCATCTGAAAGTCAGTCCTAAATAAAATATTAATTTATAAAATATAAATTACTCAATTAATCAAATGCACTACAGTTTGTACCACCAACAAGGTGGTTAGGTTGTAGCATTTGCCCAAAGAGTCAACCCAAATATATAACTCATCCATCCTTAAATGTAGGGGGTATTTTTTTACTAAAAATACAATGAGTAAGAGAAACAATAGACTCATACAGTATGTTTGAAGTTTGAGGTTAAACATTTATTCATTAAATAATAATAAATTACACAATCTGAACATCTAAAACATGAGGTAAAATTGTGTGTTGGTGCATGTATGTGTGCAGATCTTGCTCTAATTAGTAAATAAAAACAACAAAAAGGTTTATAAATCAGCCAAATCTTGATTGTTTTAATCTATTTATGCTTATAGTGGTATGGGTAACACGTTGGTATGTAAACAATGGAGGTCTAAAAAGAGGTCCCAACTACTGTAATGAAACAGACCTGTATATGTGAAGGAAGAGTTAATGATAAATCCGTGTGAGAGCTTGCCTTACAGTATGAAAATTACAAAATTACAATAAATCAATCAATTTCAATAGAACAGCCTTTTAGTTAACTCTTCTGCAAGTTTATTTGTCAATGTATTGTGTATGTTAAAGGTAAAATTCACAGATGTAACCTACTACAGTATTTTAGAATAGGTTTCAGTGCTTGAATCAAACCTACGATTATTACTGCTACACTCTTAAAACAAATGTGTTGAAAAACAACACAACATGTGTTATTTTTTACACATGTTCTGAGTGTGCGCAGGGACAACACATGTTGAGTTAAATTTAACACAGAATATGTGTTATAAAATGCAACACAAAAATGTTTCGCTTTAGTAAATACATTAATGTGTAACTTTCTATTAATCTAACACAACTGTGTGTTACCGAGTAATTGTTTAGTTTTAATATTAAAGAGAAAAAAAAACATATGATTTGTAAACTTTAAATTATGAAATCAAGCAGACAACTATTGAATATTGTTCACAAACTATTTATTTGTAAAATAACAAATATTTGACAATTAATGCTTGAATGAAAATATGCTAGTACTTTATGTTGCTAGATGTATGCTAATTTAAATAAATGTAAGTGCAAGTATAATTACTTCAAACATACATTACATTAATACGTTTTAAAACACTTTTATAAAATAATTCATTGAATTTAAAAGCAACTGTGTTAAACATGTTGAATAGAACAATGTCTGAAATCGTTTCCAACATGCAAGTTATCAAAATTGTTTAACTTGTCCTGAAACATTAACATGTTATCTTATATAGTACTGAACTTTAAAGTTAAACCGTTAAACAGTTTTTCCTTATTTCTGTGTTTAGGATAATTTGGGCGGGGCTAAAACGATGGCTCTATGACGGACGGGACCCACCGAACATGGCCCCGCCCCTAACACGTGTGTTTGAACGTCGCGCCTTTTTACGCGAGTGGGCGTGGTTTCAGCGCTAACAGTGGACACGCCCCCTAGCATTTGAGAGCAGAGAATTCTGCGGCTTTGATAACTTTTTTTTAATCATTTAAATTTGGCTGATTGGTTAATATCACATATTTTTCTGTGGTGTCACAAACTGAGAACACATTTAATATTGGACTTTAAAGGCGATTTTGTCAATATTTTTATTTTTTCCTTAGGTTCCAGATTTTCAAATAGTTGTATCTCGGCCAAATATTGTCCTATCCAAATAAACCATACAGCTTTCAGATTATGTATACATCTCAATTTCAAAACATTGACCCTTAAGACTGGCTTTGTGGTCCAGGGTCACATATACCTTTGCAATTTAGGGGTCAAGCCCAGAATGTCAGTTTTCTTTTCATTATTATTATTCTTTTTCCTGTGCCATTGCTGTCTATGGCAGCCCATAGAACCATACATAGGAAAGTTATGAAATTTGGTGATAAAGGATAGTCCAAATAATATCCACAGCAAATTTGAAGTTGCACTTACGTTTTTGCTTATAACTTCAGATTTTTTCAACTTCTGCGATCGACATATTTTCATGGGACTTGATATAGTTGCAGAGTCCAATGATACCAAACGTACTAGAATTCTTCTTATGGTTAGCCCTGAACAGCAAAATAGCGCTTAAAAAACATGTGTTCAGCGAGTGTTATTCCAATCGAATCGAAACCACCATAGGAAGAACAATGCATTACCTTCTGAACAAAAAACTATATATGGCGTTATATTCAAATTTCCATCAGAAATGGCAGAAAATTGTAAAAAAATAGTCATGAAACTAGCTAGATGTAACACAGTCATGACCTGATGTTGCATGCACAATTTTGTCATTGCGCCACCTAGTGGTTTTGAGATAGAAAATGTTTTTTGACTAAACAAATTTTTGACTAAAACTACTGCAAAAGTACATCTCAAACCTTGAGGCATCATGGATTAATCGTCTTATGGAGTATAATCACTGGTGGATATCAATTCACTCCCTAACAACCAATGAGAATATCTTATCAACCGTTTTTGCAAGAACTATATCTTTGCATCAGAACATCATAGAGACATGGCGGTGGGCTCTTTGGATAATGCTCTTCATGAAGGGAGGGAGAGATTTCACTGAATGAGAACATATTCTTTCATCTGAAATCAAGAGGTTTTCCTAGGTTCTGTGCTCATCCAAACTCATCTTTACTTCATTCTGTGCCCTTTTGGCCAAGGTCAAGGTCAAGGCCACTTTATTATCCCCGATTTGGATTACAGCACGCAGTAACACATATACAAATATACAAATCAACATCAATAAATAGACAAATAACAATTAACATCACCACAGTACTACATAATTTAAAGGATGCTGTTAACAATAGGGATAACAGACGGGATGAATGACTTCCTCAGTCTATTTGTTGTAACCATATTGCTGGGGCAGTTTTGCAATTTTGCCACCCAGAGACATGTTCACTTTGCAAGTTTTCATGGATGTAGACAGTTTCACATGCGTGATCACATCTGATTCTTCCCCACCATTGCAGCACACAGAAACAGCAATTCCAGTCTGCAATACCAATTCAAGTCAGAAGGGGGCCATGAACAGGCATGTTTGGCAAGCATCCAGTTTTGTAGATCTGTTACATGTGAATTAAATGCACACTATGGTAATTCAAACCACATTCACAATATGTGTCCACTGGTAGTGAATTTACAAGAAACATTATACAGATAAACACAAAAAAGTAAACCAAAGTGATACCTGTTTTTAAATGATCTAAAGATAGTCTTTTCCATCCACGTGATTTTGATAAACTGAATGAACTACACTTTTCCAATCAACTGAAGCTCCCCCACCTCGGCTCCTGTTAGCCAAGTATCCTGTGGATCATAAAACTGTGTGTCAGATTCCAACAGCTGAAGACTAAATGTGAGTGAACTAGATAAATCTCGTTTAGTGTTTGAACTCTAAAAGGTAATGTCCCGGTACACTAGTCTCAAGTAGCATCAGGTCATTCTTATTATTACACGTAGGTCTAAATTCCTGTGAACTGCACCTGTTTTTTAGATTGGGACCTATACTGTAAAGAGAATTTCTCCCAGCAGCTGACTATTTTGTTCAAGTCTATACTGATTTCATGCAACAGGTTCTACTTTCACAATATTTTTGTAGCTGGGGAGATAAATATACTTGTCTGTCTTCAGGACAGTAATTATGTTTAGCATTATGAAATATGGGACCCTGGCCTGGATCACAAACCATAAGTGGCAGGGGTCTATTTGTAGCAATAGCCAACAAAACATTGCTTTTTTTATGCAAAAATCATTAGAATATTAAGCAAAGATCATGTTCCATGAAGATATTTTGTACATTTCTTACCATAAATATATCAAAAAATGTATTTATCATTAGTAATATGTGTTGCTAAGGACTTCTTTTATACAACTTTATAGGTGATTTTCTCAATATTTAGGTTTTGCTCTCTCAGATTCCAGTTTATCCTATCCTAACAAACCATACATCAATGGAAAGCCTATCTATTCAGCTTTCAGATGATGTATAAATCCATTTTTTTTTTAAAAATGACCCTCATGACTTTTATACTTTCATGTTTTAATGTTCTACTGTCTAGAATACTGGTATGAATTTAATTTCAGTTCATAGTAAAACAACATGGTAAACATCAACATCAATGTCCTGTGTTTACTGAAAAATGCCAAACAAGCTTTACTGATGTTTTTACTTAACCCCTTAAGCGTCACCCCACTATTGAGTGAAATCTACACTTTTGGAGCTTTTGAACAATTTATAGATTGTCATGATTAGATAAGAATTCACATGCAAAATACTGGCGTCCCGCTGGCAGTGACATTTAGCAGGATATAAATGTTTTAAGGCATACTCTCTTCATAAATAAATCAATTAGGAAATAATCAATCAATACTCTCCCTACATAAATTATTTTCTAAAACACTGTTGAGCAGCCTCTATTCTAGAGGCTTAAGGGGGTCACACACCGGACGCTCAGTGCCGTGTCGAGTCGAGCCGCGTCTCGTATCGTACACCGGAAGTGCACATTAAATAGCGCAAGCTTAGTCAGATAGCGTCTTCTTCAAAATGCTAAATATACGTTAACAGCCAATGTTAATCGTTAATGATTTGGGACAAATATGATGTTATTTAATATTAAACTATGTGAGTGGCGCAACAGGGATTTGAGCAACTTCCTGAGAACTTCCAATTTTTTTAGAACGGTGCGGCGCTGAGCTGTGTTCTGTGTGCAACCCCCTTTAGACCTTTCCAATGATATATAGTTTGTAGTGCAAAATTTACATCAACAATATTAAAGTAAACTTGGGTGTCCCGTATTCGGGACTGAGACACTTTTAAGACACTCTTTAATAAGTTTTTACTTCATGTACACTACTGAGTGTTGTCTAAAACAAGTAGGACAAAATCAAAACAATAAAGTCAACATACGTGCAGTCAAGCTTTCAGTCATTTGTTCCAAACTGTCACACTATTACTTAAGAACTGGGCTTGAACATTTGAGACAAGAATTGGGCATTTTGTGGAAATTTTACTGTGGGAATAGGAATTTTAAATTTTGTGTTACAATAATTTTGATAGTCATATATTTTGTGAACCAAACATTACCCAACATTAGAGCAACAATCATGCACCAAAAGGAAATAAACTAAATGTTCCTGTAGCTTAATTGGTAGCATTACATAAGTAGCACAAAGGTCATGGGTTCGATCCCCAGAGAGCATGCATAATGATTTAAAAATCAATGAATGAAATGCTCTTTATGACAAGCATCTGACAAGTGTGTTTATTTATTACCCTCATATTTTGCCTGTCAAAATAAGCTACTATAAAAAGCCATACTGCATCTTACTATCTGTTCTTCACCCAAGTCACTAAAATAGTGTATGACTGTAATCATACATTCTTGCTCATAAATCTGTAAATCTTTGCAAGTACATTAACATGGTTTTAAGATGGTGAAATATGATATTAATTAGAATGGGGTTTATTACTGGATTGGGTGTGAAAAAAACAACCCATGGTATGCAGTACTGTAATTTACATACCGGTATGTCTTATGGGGCAAGCAGCTGAAAATGTTAAGGTTGAGATAATCTATCTTGGGTATGTTAGAGGCCATGGCATAGCTTACAACATTCTGACAGCATTGTGTGTACTGTATATCATTGTCTGGAATGGGACATTGTGCTACATGTCAACTTTTAAGACCGTGTAAATAGAAATAATTTGGAGATGTATGGTCACTATGAATCTTGAAATTAAAAACGTATTAAAGAGGTTTAAATTACAGCTTGGCTACTGTAACTAAAAAGTTTGGCAGGGGCATTGAGTATTTACAGCATATGAGGTAACCTTGCCAACTAGGTCATGTAACAGGGGCATCACTGATGTGGTGTACAGAATAAACTTCTTTTAAAGGAACCATCAGTTTATTATGAACACTTGTGGGTGTTAAATTTTAATACAGTTTTTGTTTTGTGGAAAACACCTTTATACACAGATCTCCTATTTCAAAGCATTGCAATGCTTGGACACAGTAAAAATATGTAGATAAAATATGTAGATTAATATTCAGGTTTTGATCTTTGTTGCACTTTCTTTGCAAACATCTTTGCATAATGCTTGGTCTGTACAATAATATTTTTTTAGCTAACAAGTGTTTTGCAATCATACATTGTAGCATTTGTATTCATAAAATATTACCTTTACATTTTTACATGCATTTTGTAGACGCTTTAATCCAGAGCGATTTACAGTGCATTAAAGCTATACTTTTATTATTTCCTGGGTATACATACAACCTTTTGCTTTTCTAATGCAATGCTCAACCAGCTGAGCTACAGAACAAGCCTCTAGCAAACAGTCCTTGACACATTCACACCTGCTTTCTTCTTATAAAGTGTTCCTGATCTGCTGGTTCTTCTTATAGCCTTGCTCATGAGGTAAACCTAGGTATGGACACTGTCTTTTACTCTACCTTTATCTTTGTTCCTCATCTTTATAATGGCTTACCTTCATTGTAACAGTTCTAAACGCATTCATCACCATATAAATTCCCAACCTTTTAAAAGGCAGATTAATAAGTATATGTAAAAGATGGTGAACATATGCTTTTACATCTTCATGAAACTCCATGAATTTTAGCCTCCCTGTGGTTGAGACAGATTGTGGCTGTTAAAAACAATTAAGACCAACAACTGTCTATAGGAAGTCACACATTCAGCTGCTCTCTTACAGGTTTAGACACATGGTGTAACATTTGCAGAAACAGGATTTTGGGAATGTGATATTTTTAGACACTGATGGGGATTCCAAAAAAAAACCCTTTGTGTGATTTTGGGAATGTGCTATTTTTAGACAATGCTGTGAACTTAAAAAAAATATAAAAAATTGTGTATAAATGTTTTTGTTGTCACATTTGGTTGTATTTAGAGTTTATTTTCAATGAATGATGTTTGGTGATTAACACCATAATTAAGCTTTGTGTTCTGTGTTAACTTTTAAGTGCATGACACAGTGTTGCTCCTTGTAAATGTAACCAATGCTTTGGTTACTCTTAAGTTTATATCTAAGTTTAGTGGACTTTATATCCTTGAGAAAACGCAGAAATCAACAGTGTAATGCTTTGCCTAATTATTTAAATTTGATTCCAATATCTCTTAATTGCAGGGATTTTCACACACACACACACACACACACACACAAAAAAATCCTCATTCTTTTAATAAACCAAAAGAATATAGCATCACATATAATTTCTCCTTTAGCATATTTAAAGAACAGGCCCTGACATCTATGCTTAATGCATGCCAGCTGTAAATCTCCTGCTCATAAAACACTCATGACTTTAGAATGTGCCCATTAAATTTTATATAATCCTTCCAAAAAAGGACTGATTCCACTTAGCCAAAAATAAGATATTAATAGACTTCAGATACATTAAAGTTCATAAACTTCTAATACATGAGCACATTATTATAGTTCTAAACAAATAAAATGGGGCCATTGTCAACTTTAATAAGCAATAAGTTGCCAAAGGTTTGATCAATAAACTAATTCGTTTGATAAAAGTAATGAATAAACTAAGAAACTTAAGGTTTAAATGTGCATTGATTATATCAGTAAAAATGTACATTGTATTTACACCCAAAAAAGAATGTTAAGTGTATGACTATGAATGCTTGAGAAACTTGGACATACATTAGAATATGGGCATGCCCATGTATAGAATCTGCTAGGGGGGGGGCAAGTTTGCTCCAATAAAAGCCAGGGGACAACAGGGGAGCTTCAGAGGAGACCTAAGTTCCTACCAGTGGTAAGAGCCTGTGCTTGCTGTGACATCAGGCACTTTGGATTATAATTATCAACTCTTTAATTGTGCCTAAAGTAATTACATACTGTATTTATTTATTAACATTTTTTTTCTTTGAAGGGTAGTGTAAGTGTTCATCTGGTCTCTCAGGACAAAAGGTGAGCTGATAGAACTGTGTGTGTGTGTGTGTGTATGTGATGTGCACTTAGTCAGTAAAAAGAATTGATAAAACATGCCATCAGTTTATTTACTATAGATATGTTGACTTGGAGTATGTAATTTTCAATAGTAATGTGTCTATTTTGTGACCCAAATGTGTAAAGATTACTTCTTTCCTAAGCACAGTCCCTTGATCCTAGTAAAGAGGCTTGCATTTATTTTTGAATGCAGTGAAGTGCTCTTGAATTATTTTACTGAAATACCTCTCATCTTTTCTTTCTTTTGTTTTAGCAAGCTGCAACCATGAGTACAGACGCTGAGATGGCCATTTACGGCAAGGCTGCCATTTTCCTCCGTAAGCCTGAGAAGGAGAGAATTGAGGCTCAGAACAAACCTTTTGATGCTAAAACTGCCTGCTATGTGACTGATCCCAAAGACCTGTACGTCAAAGGAACAATCAAGAGCAAAGATGGTGCCAAAGTCACTGTTGTTACCTTAGACACTAAGGAGGTGAAATATCCCTATTTTCTAAAAATGAGTTAACTCATACTGAAAATTTGCTCTTCATTAATCTGTTGAATCGTGTATTGATAGGAGAGAGTTGTTAAGGAGGATGATGTCCACCCAATGAATCCTCCCAAGTATGACAAGATTGAGGACATGGCCATGATGACCCATCTCAATGAACCCTCTGTGCTTTATAACCTCAAAGAGCGTTATGCAGCATGGATGATCTATGTAAGTTAAGCAGAAGTAAAGCAGCATTCAAGTTCATTATGGCTGTGAGGCTGCAATCTGATCATTTCTATGTTACTTTCAGACCTACTCTGGACTTTTCTGTGCAACTGTGAACCCCTACAAGTGGCTCCCAGTGTACGATGCAGAAGTGGTGGCTGCCTACAGAGGCAAGAAGCGTATGGAGGCCCCACCCCACATCTTCTCTGTCTCTGACAATGCCTATCAGTTCATGCTTACTGGTAAGATACGAATCTTGAATCACAAGATGATTTTTTCATGAAGCAATTACTTAAACAAAATTACCATTCAATTTACAGACAGAGAGAACCAGTCTGTCCTGATCACGTATGTATCTACTTTTACTAAGAGATGTTGAAAACAGTTATATATTCTTCTTATAGAACTTCTACATGTCTTATCATTATGTATCTCTTCTCTTATAAACCAGTGGAGAATCTGGTGCTGGAAAGACTGTGAACACCAAACGTGTCATTCAGTACTTTGCTACAGTTGCAGTGCAGGGTGACAAGAAGAAAGAGCAATCTTCCAAAATGCAGGTACTGTATGACATAAAAACATTTATTCAGATGTATGTTAAAAGATATTTTTGAATAATACTGAACTACAATTGGGAAATGCAAAGATGCTAATTGTAATCGACATTAGTTGAAGCTGTAAAACACCAAACTCATGATAAGACGCAAGACAGACCATAATTTTATTCTTTTAAACTATGCAGGGCTCTCTTGAGGACCAGATCATTGCTGCCAACCCTCTGCTTGAGGCTTATGGTAATGCCAAGACTGTGAGAAATGACAACTCCTCTCGTTTTGTAAGTTTTTATTTATACACAGTACAATAAACGTAAAGAGTTATTCTTAAAGCTTATTTGCACAGTGACATCTAAAATATTTTTTTGAACAGGGTAAATTCATCAGAATTCACTTTGGCACAAGTGGAAAACTGGCTAGTGCTGATATTGAGACATGTAGGTGGACTTGCATTAAATTCACACACCCTGCACACTTGTCTATGTCTGTATCTCTTTAGACATTTGTGATTTACTTTAAATACATCCTCTGAACAGATCTGCTGGAGAAGTCTAGAGTGACATTCCAGCTTTCAGATGAGAGAGGCTACCACATCTTCTACCAGATGATGACCAACCATAAGCCTGAGCTGATTGGTAGGTGCACATATTTCACTTAAAGCTTTAAAATACCAATGAATGTAGTAAACTACTCTGTAATTAATGTTATCTGGTATCTTACAGAAATGACGCTCATCACCACCAACCCCTACGACTTCCCCATGTGCAGTCAGGGTCAGATCACAGTGCCAAGTATTGATGATAAAGAGGAGTTGGTTGCCACTGATGTGAGTCATAATAATAATTTTATTAATGCCACTGGTATTTTACAAATATGGCAGTTCCTAAAGTTCATCCTTCTCTATAATTTTCAGACTGCTATTGACATTCTGGGCTTCACTGGTGAGGAGAAGATGTGTATCTATAAGTTTACTGGAGCAGTGCTGCATCATGGTAACATGAAGTTCAAGCAGAAGCAGCGTGAGGAGCAGGCTGAGCCTGATGGCACAGAGGGTGAGATTAAGTAGCTAGTGTATGTCACGAATAGTATTTTCAAAAATACTTAAAAAATAGAGATCCATGTTTCAATTTGCAAAAAGAAATAAGGTTTGCTTTAGTGTTCACAGCATGAAGTTAAAATAATTTTCTCCAACTTTCAGAGGCTGACAAAGTTGCCTACCTTTTGGGCTTGAACTCTGCTGATATGCTCAAAGCTCTGTGCTACCCAAGAGTGAAGGTCGGAAATGAGTTTGTAACCAAAGGTCAGACCGTGCCCCAGGTATGTAGACCTTAAAATATGTTCAATTAATTATTTGCTTTAATTTAATGTGCAGTATATATGTGTGCAGTACATGTGAAACACTCTGCGTATGACTGCAATGATATTACAAAAGTAAAACAAGTTTTAATAAAATGTAAACTTGTGTTCTTTTGCCAGGTGTACAACTCTGTTAGCGCTTTGGCCAAATCTATCTATGAGAGGATGTTCTTGTGGATGGTCGTACGTATCAACCAGATGTTGGACACAAAACAAGCCAGACAGTTCTTCATTGGTGTGCTGGATATTGCTGGCTTTGAGATCTTTGATGTAAGAATTATTTATTTTTCTCTCTTCTTAAAGTTGAATTGTTCATAATCAGTTTTGAGTCAATGTTTTTTTTTTTCTCCAGTTCAACAGCATGGAGCAGCTGTGCATCAACTTCACCAATGAGAAATTGCAACAGTTCTTCAACCACCACATGTTTGTGCTGGAACAAGAAGAGTACAAGAAGGAGGGCATTGTTTGGGAGTTCATTGACTTCGGCATGGACTTGGCTGCTTGCATTGAGCTCATTGAGAAGGTTCCTACTGGTTTTTATACCTCTTTATTTCTGTCTTTTTCCAAACTCATAAACTGTGATAGTAATACCTTTCATTCATTGTTAAATAGCCCATGGGTATCTTCTCCATCCTTGAAGAGGAGTGCATGTTCCCTAAAGCTTCAGACACCACCTTCAAGAACAAGCTGTATGATCAGCATCTTGGCAAGTGCAATGCTTTCCAGAAACCAAAGCCTGCCAAAGGCAAGGCTGAGGCCCACTTCTCCCTGGTTCACTATGCTGGCACTGTGGACTACAACATTGCTGGCTGGTTGGACAAGAACAAGGATCCACTGAATGAGTCTGTTGTGCAGCTGTACCAGAAGTCTTCTGTCAAACTCCTGGCTACTCTCTACCCACCTGTTGTTGAGGGTAATTTTATTTATCACAAGTATATATTTAAAATACAGAATTATAAGTTGTATTTTACATTACATTTTTAAATGTTTGAGCAGAAGCTGGCAAGAAGGGAGGCAAGAAGAAGGGTGGTTCCATGCAGACTGTGTCCTCCCAGTTCAGAGTATGTCATTATGTAAAATATTGCATGTAAATAATGTATAAGTCAGGTGAAAAATGAGAAAGCTGAAACTTTGCATAATGTTACAGAGAGAATTTGGGCAAGCTCATGACCAACTTGAGGAGCACCCATCCTCACTTTGTACGTTGTCTGATTCCCAATGAATCCAAGACTCCAGGTAAAGTGATAATGTTTACAGAAATTCTGACATTAAAAGCCAATGCTATTATGCTAACTTGATTAGTTGTTCATCAACAGTACTAATAACATCTAACTGTTTTTTTTACAGGTCTTATGGAGAACCACCTGGTTATCCATCAGCTGAGGTGTAACGGTGTACTGGAAGGTATCAGAATCTGCAGAAAGGGCTTCCCAAGCAGAATTCTCTATGGTGACTTCAAACAGAGGTAAGTGTGATCAAATGAAAATACTGTTTTTGTCTAAGGCTAGTAGGAAGTAATTCAAAGCTATAAATAATTTCAATTAATCTTCAACAGATACAAGGTGCTGAATGCCAGTGTTATCCCTGAGGGACAGTTTATGGACAACAAGAAGGCCTCTGAGAAACTCCTGGGATCCATCGATGTTGACCATGACCAGTATAGATTTGGACACACAAAGGTTCATATTTTGATTGACAGGGATTCATAGATTCAGAAATCATGATGTTTAGTTTGAACACATGCAATAGATATTAATATTTGTATTATTGTGCATGAATTCAGGTGTTCTTCAAAGCTGGTCTTCTGGGTACTCTTGAAGAGATGCGTGATGAGAAATTGGCTGCTTTGGTCACAATGACTCAGGCTGCGTGCCGTGGTTTCCTCATGAGGAGAGAGTTTGTTAAGATGATGGAGAGGAGGTGAGTAATGCCATGAATAAAGATGATACAATAATAAATAACTGTGACAACAACAAATACTGAAGTTTATGACATGAAATAAATAACTGTTCATAGGGAGTCCATTTACACCATCCAATACAACATTCGTTCATTCATGAATGTCAAACACTGGCCATGGATGAAAGTTTTCTACAAGATTAAGCCTCTGTTGAAGAGTGCTGAGACTGAGAAGGAGCTTTCAAACATGAAAGAGGACTATACAAAATGCAAAGAAGCTTTGGCAAAGGCTGAGGCTAAAAAGAAGGAGCTTGAAGAGAAGATGGTTTCCCTGCTGCAAGAGAAAAATGATCTGCAGCTGCAAGTGGCTTCTGTGAGTATTATTTTCTGAATTTACAAAACTTTGCTCTGGTTTCAATTGTGTTTTGTATCGAATTATTTAACAAATCATTTTAATTTCTTTCAGGAATCTGAGAATCTCTCAGATGCTGAAGAGAGATGTGAGGGTCTGATCAAGAGCAAAATCCAACTTGAAGCTAAACTCAAAGAGGCAACTGAGAGACTGGAGGATGAGGAAGAAATCAATGCTGAACTGACAGCCAAGAAGAGGAAACTGGAGGATGAGTGTTCTGAGCTGAAGAAAGACATTGATGACCTGGAGCTCACCTTGGCTAAAGTGGAAAAAGAAAAACATGCCACGGAAAATAAGGTTTGAACAATTTAACATACAATTTAGCTTCTTTTTATATTTTGTTCAAAAATGTTACTCTGAACTCATTTATGAAAAATCACACAGGTGAAGAACCTGACTGAGGAAATGGCAGGGCAGGATGAAAGCATTGCCAAGCTTACCAAGGAAAAGAAAGCCCTCCAAGAGGCACATCAGCAAACTCTTGATGATCTCCAGGCAGAAGAAGACAAAGTCAACACTCTGACCAAAGCCAAGACCAAGCTTGAGCAACAAGTTGATGATGTGAGTTAGTTTTTTCAAAAGGGTTACTTTTTACTAAATTGTGTTCATCTATTTAATTTTAAAACATTGTCAATGTTGTTTTCCAACAGCTTGAGGGTTCACTGGAACAAGAAAAGAAACTCCGTATGGACCTTGAGAGAGCCAAGAGAAAGCTTGAAGGAGACCTGAAATTGGCCCAGGAGTCCATTATGGACCTGGAGAATGACAAGCAGCAATCTGATGAGAAGCTGAAGAAGTAATTGAAAATACATGATGTTATTAAAACTGTCTTGTTGTAATGTGACTTTTCATACATGTTTTTGCTTCCTTATAACAGGAAAGACTTTGAAACTAGCCAGCTGCTCAGCAAGATCGAAGATGAACAATCTCTTGGGGCTCAACTTCAAAAGAAGATCAAGGAGCTTCAGGTATTTAGTTAGACATTTTTAAGCATTGTTTAAAATAGTAAATTTAAGATTGCTAAAGTGTGCTTGATTTCTTGTCACTGTAGGCTCGCATTGAGGAACTGGAGGAAGAGATTGAGGCTGAGCGTGCTGCTCGTGCAAAGGTTGAGAAGCAGAGAGCTGATCTCTCCAGAGAACTTGAAGAGATCAGTGAGAGGCTTGAGGAGGCTGGAGGAGCAACTGCTGCTCAGATCGAGATGAACAAGAAGCGTGAAGCTGAATTCCAGAAGCTGCGTCGTGATCTTGAAGAATCCACCCTTCAGCATGAAGCCACCGCTGCTGCCCTCCGCAAGAAACAAGCAGACAGTGTGGCCGAGCTGGGAGAGCAAATCGACAACCTCCAGCGTGTCAAGCAGAAGCTTGAGAAAGAGAAGAGTGAATACAAAATGGAGATTGATGATCTCTCCAGCAACATGGAAGCTGTTGCCAAAGCAAAGGTAATAAAATTTATTTCTAGAAGAATAAATGTGAAAAATGTGAATATAATTAGAAATCTTTTAAATTTAAATGATTTTGTTGTTTTCAGGCAAATCTTGAGAAAATGTGCCGCACACTGGAGGACCAACTTAGTGAAATTAAGTCCAAGAACGATGAGAACGTTCGCCAGCTAAATGACCTCAGTACTCAAAGAGCAAGACTTCAAACCGAAAATGGTAACAAAGGACAATCATAAACAATTTAACAGAATGTTGACAGTAATTTAGAATGTAAAGAGTAGACTAATTGAAAAAAACATGCTACAGTCATACACCAAAGACCTTCTTTTAGGAAAGTAGATACTATGAATCTCATACAATGATTCTAAATCTCACAAGGTGAGTTTGGCCGTCAACTGGAGGAGAAGGAGGCTCTTGTTTCGCAGCTCACCAGAGGCAAACAAGCTTTCACTCAGCAAATTGAGGAGCTTAAGAGGCAGATTGAAGAGGAGGTTAAGGTAAAACAACATCCATTGGGATTGCACACTTGCCACTTATTGCAGGGCAAATGTGAGAGCATCTGACTTGATCTTCTAGGCTAAGAACGCTCTGGCCCATGCAGTGCAGTCAGCTCGTCATGACTGTGACCTCCTCCGTGAGCAATTTGAAGAAGAGCAGGAGGCAAAGGCTGAGCTCCAGAGGGGAATGTCTAAAGCCAACAGTGAGGTCGCTCAATGGAGAACCAAATATGAAACTGATGCCATCCAGCGCACAGAGGAACTTGAAGAGGCCAAGTATGAATATGAACAAAACCTGATAAAATATCTGTTAATAATATTGCTTGCTTGTTCTGACTGCTGGTTACAAAATGCATAACAGGAAGAAGCTGACTCAGCGTCTGCAAGAGGCAGAGGAACAGATTGAGGCAGTGAACTCCAAATGTGCCTCCCTGGAGAAGACCAAGCAGAGACTCCAGGGTGAGGTGGAGGACCTCATGATTGATGTGGAGAGAGCCAATGGTTTGGCTGCCAACCTTGACAAGAAACAGAGGAACTTTGACAAGGTAAGTAATTCTGAGTCATTGTGTGATATATAATATAATATATGATATATAAACACTAATTTTAATAACAATAACAATTCCTTTACCCTGAAATTTCTTCACCCAAGGTTCTGTCAGAATGGAAGCAGAAATATGAAGAAGGTCAGGCAGAGCTGGAATGTGCACAGAAAGAAGCTCGCTCACTCAGCACTGAACTGTTCAAGTTGAAGAACTCTTATGAGGAGACTTTGGATCATCTGGAGACACTCAAGAGAGAAAACAAGAATCTCCAGCGTAAGAAAAAAAATTGTTAAATGAATATGTCATCTGAATATATTACAATGTACAAAACATAATAAAATTTGAGATCAGCATTGGTAAATCACAGAATGTGTATTGTTCACTATATACTAACAGTGTTTTCAATCTTCCATGTAGAGGAGATCTCAGATCTGACAGAGCAGTTGGGTGAGACTGGTAAGAGCATCCATGAACTGGAAAAGGCCAAGAAAACAGTAGAGACTGAGAAGGCTGAGATTCAGACTGCCCTGGAGGAGGCTGAAGTGAGTATCTCAAGATTAAACTTTCTTTGAATTCTTTGAAGTTCTTTGAACTTTGAATTCTTGTCCCAATATACCTTGCTTACCATACTACTGTACATTTGTAATGAGGAGTATATTTTAGTTCTGAACAATTGTTAATATATCTCTTTTTACAGGGCACCCTGGAGCATGAAGAGTCCAAGATTCTTCGTGTCCAGCTTGAGCTTAACCAGGTGAAGAGTGAGATTGACAGGAAGCTTGCAGAGAAGGATGAAGAAGTCGAGCAGATCAAGAGAAACAGCCAGAGAATCATTGAATCCATGCAGAGCACACTTGACTCTGAGGTCAGGAGCAGAAACGATTCTCTGAGAATCAAGAAGAAGATGGAGGGAGACCTTAATGAGATGGAGATTCAGCTGAGCCATGCCAATCGCCAGGCTGCTGAGGCCCAGAAACAGCTGAGGAATGTTCAGGGACAACTCAAGGTATGTAACTTCTCATTGCATATTTTCAATGTTGTATAATGTTCTGTAAATGGTTCCTTTAATTGGTTACCCTGAATTAATGTTCAGGATGCCCAACTGCATCTTGATGATGCCGTGAGAGGACAGGAAGACATGAAAGAGCAGGTGGCCATGGTGGAGCGCAGAAACACTTTGATGCAGTCAGAGATTGAAGAGCTGAGAGCTGCTCTGGAGCAGACAGAGAGAAGCCGCAAAGTGGCTGAACAAGAGCTGGTGGATGCCAGTGAGCGTGTTGGACTGCTGCACTCTCAGGTATTTTTACTCTTATTCTTGTTTCTCTCTTGCAAACAAATAAGGCAGATGACAGATATTTACCTTCTATATTCCTCTGTTTCAGAACACAAGCCTTTTGAACACCAAGAAGAAGCTTGAAGCTGACCTTGTCCAAATTCAGAGTGAAGTTGATGACACTGTGCAGGAAGCAAGAAACGCTGAGGAGAAGGCCAAGAAGGCCATCACTGATGTTAGTATTTAAGTTAAAAATAACAAATATTATTGTATTTCATATTTTTGAATGTTGACAAATCAGACACGTTCACCAATATTTTTAATGTGTAAATTAGGCTGCAATGATGGCAGAAGAGCTCAAGAAGGAGCAGGACACCAGTGCTCACCTGGAGAGGATGAAGAAGAACCTGGAGGTCACAGTGAAGGATCTGCAGCATCGTCTGGATGAGGCTGAGAATCTGGCCATGAAGGGAGGAAAGAAACAACTCCAGAAACTGGAATCCAGAGTAAGCTTGCCTCTTCTTTTATGCCTTGATATGGGCAGTGTAAAGTATATATTATGATATAATTAATTTTTTTAGTAAAATGAGTCTAATAACATATTTCTATTAGGTCCGTGAGCTTGAAGCTGAAGTTGAGGCAGAACAGAGACGTGGAGTTGATGCTGTTAAAGGTGTCCGCAAATACGAGAGGAGAGTGAAAGAGCTCACCTATCAGGTATGCCCATACCCATACATCATAGGTTGTTAACTGAAAAGTTTACATAACCCGTGTAGATTCTGTGGACTGTGGAAACTAAATCGTAAATATTTATACTAATCATTTATAGACTGAGGAGGACAAGAAGAACCTCAACAGACTGCAGGATCTGGTTGACAAGCTTCAGCTGAAGGTCAAGGCTTACAAGAGACAGGCTGAGGAGGCGGTATGTAAACAATATCCAATGTATCTGTAAATAGTATCTGTAAATACTAATACTACAATAGAAATGTGTTAATATTGTGTTTCTGACCAAAGCATAGCTATTAAACATGCCCTTAAATTTTAGGAGGAGCAAGCCAACACTCACATGTCCAAGTTGAGGAAGGTGCAGCATGAGCTGGAGGAGGCTGAGGAGCGTGCTGACATTGCTGAGTCTCAGGTCAACAAGCTCAGAGCCAAGAGCCGTGATGCTGGAAAGGTAAAATTGAATAGAAGTTTTACAGAAGCTATATCAGTACTGTATGACATTTGCACATATGTAAGATCTTTACACTGAAAAGTACCATCGTTTGTTAATTTGAATAATAACTATGCTTATTTGCCTATTTCTTCTTCCCTAGGGCAAGGAAGAGTAAAGTTCCAAAACTTGAAAGGAGCATCTACTCAAATCATACAATATGATTGCTTTTGTACCTTTCTTGTCTTTGTGAAATAAACTTGTACATATCAGCATTTAATTTGCCTGTGTGGTATTTTACAGCTAGTGATGAAAAGAAATTACACTGCATGTACTTTTCAGGATGTTAGACTTTAAAGGACAATTTTGTCAAACCTAAACATTACAGATCTTTAATGGAAATGGGTTAAAAATGTTTTTCATGCTTGGTCACAAAAAATATTGTTCATGCACCCAGGGGTGTCTTTCTTTAAGGGGCACAATGTGCAAAGCTACCCTTCATACTGTAGTCATAATTATTAACATGAATTAAATATCTAAACCTCTTATACCCCATATTCTTATACAGACAAAAAAAGCATTTATGAATGATTTTATTACTGTTTTACACATTACAGTTGTTCTCAATTGCTAAAACACTATAAACTGGCTTTTGAAATAAAATTTCAAAACCATTTTTCAAGAAGCACAATCATTTTGCTGAACTATAAACACTATTCCCCTGCTTTAACACGTGAGTCAGATTTGGTGAACTGTTACTTCAAAACTCTACACACTACATTTCTCAGTGCTTACACCATCTGGTCATATGGAAAGCACTAGCATTCAATATTGTTCACTCAAGTCAGCACAGCTTAGGCAAACAATTACCAAGGTGGAAACACTAAACACTAGTCAAAATTGAACTCACACCAATCAGATCCTTCAATAGATAGATAAAGGGCCTGAATCAGTTCACTGAGCTTTGGAACAATGGATCCACAGAGAAATGAAGAAATAGGTGGAGGATGGGCAAGGTGACAAGCAGTCTCAGATGAAATTCGAGCCACTCTAGCTGACCATGTCCTTGTCCATCGTGTGACTGTGAGGGAGGCTGAGCAACTAGTAAAGCCAAATTTGAGTCGCTTCACTATTGCCTCTATCCTCAGAGCCTTCAGGGAGGAAAACAGATAGGTGTACTTACAGTAACACTGCTCTGTAAAGTAATTTTAGAGTGCACACACTGTTGGATTATGCTACTGGAATAAAGAAATCAATCAAATTGCCTTGCATACAGATCGCCATATCAGTAGATGAATGCCAGGAGTGGATCAGGCAAGAGGATTTTACTCTTGATGTTTGGCTAGGACCAATATAGACTGTGGACGAGATTCTCTGGCCTGACCCAGAACAAAGACGGGATGTTGAGCCGGAATAATTTTTTAAAACAAAAATTACATTTGTGCTGTGTAGCACATGAATAAATAAAAATGTGCTAATGCATACACTGATTGTGTCTTTTTGGTCACGTGAAAAGGTTTTTGAGGAGGAGATCTACAAGCAACTTACCAGTTTTGGATATATTGTTTTGAATTTATTGCACCAGTGTGTAATACTATGTTGTAGTTTGTGTGTTTTTGAAAGCTTGTGTGTGATGTCTGAGGTAAAAGTTTGTTTTTTCAATAAGGGTGAATGATTTTGAGTGTAGAGCTTCATTTTGACCTGAAAATATGATGTTTGGGGAATTGTGTGAGACGTTATGGAATTGTGTTTACTGTTTTGAGAATATGAGGCATAGTTTCAAAAAAAAAGTGTTTAAGCAACCGAGAAAAACTGTAACACACTGAATAAAACATCCCATTTCTTGCATGGCCAGCATACTCACCGGACATGTCAGCCATTGAGCTCTGGATTGGTGTATACTGTACAAACGCGTGTTCCAGTTCCTGCCAATATCCAGCAACTTTCCTCAGCCATTGAAGAGGAGTGGACCAACAATCCATGGGCCTCAATCAAGAACCTGATCAAGTCTAAATTAAGGCAGCTCAAATATGCATTTTTAGTCTGGGACTAGAATAAGCCCTGTCCGGGAAACCAGACATATATCATTTAATATGTTTTTGTTTCATTCAAATTTTAAGTTTCAGATTGTTCACTGTCTTGTTGTCTTTGGGGGGAGTGGGGGGGGGCAAAGAGAACCACTGGCATAAACTGTAGCCTACTGTCAAAAAATGTTCCCTGTCACTGGGCAGTACCCTTGGAAAACATCATGTACCATTTAGGTACAAATATGTATACATTTGATACCAAACCTTATAGGTACAAATTTGCACCCTTGGTTCCAATATGCAGCTCTCATGTAGGCTACTAATATACACAAAGCAAATGTGTACTTTTTGAAAGGGTACTTTCTTCATCATTGTATGACTTTCATATCAAAAGTTTTTCTTATTATTATTATCTATTTACTTTTTGCGTAATGTGTCCCTTACTTTCAGATCCTTACATCTCTGGCGCCACCTTTTGCAAAAGCAACTTTCCATCGTTTTCTAATAAAGTACAATATGCAGTGCAAAGTTACTCATTTAAAGTTTGAATACATAATATGGATATTACAATGATCAAAACGTTGATTTCGGCGGTCGCGGTAAACTTTTGAGGTAAAATTGTTGTGCTGTTTAGTCATAGATGTCGTGGTCAAACTAATATAAACAAAGCAAGCGTGTCAAGCAGAAGCTTGAGGAAAAAAAGAGTGAATCCAAAATGATGATCTGTTGCCAAAACAAAGATTGAGAATTCTATTCAAGGACCAAAGATTCAGATGCTCTGGAGGAGGCTATCTGGATATTAAAGATTAAGAAATTGGACTTGAGGTTTGCAATCAGTTAAATTAATTCAACTGAATAACATATCCTTACATCTCTGGCGCCACCTTTTGCCAAAGCAACTTTCCTTTCCATCCTTTCCCTTTCTAATAACGTTCAATATGCACTGCAAATTCGCTCTTTTAAAGTTTGACATATATAATATGGATATTTTATATAAGAATTGTAGTACTTACAATGATCAACACGATGATTTCGGATGTGGCTGTAAACTGTCGAGGTAAAATTGTTGTGGTGTTTAGTTATAGATGGTGGAAATGAGTGTGTGCCAGCTCAGGGATTTACAAAGAAAAGTTACGCATTGACGCAGCATCAAGAAAACGCAAAACAAAATAAAGACAAAAAAAGGGTGCCTGTTTTCACCCCATCTTCAAAAAGTAGGCTACAGAAGCTTAATCCTTTATTATTAGCAAAGTGTTTCGATATAGCTTAATGTTCTGTAGCCTATACGTATTTTTTCTGAGAACATGACTAAAACAACTTGCTGGTTCAGGTTGCTATGGTTACTTCTGCAGCAAATAACCAAACTGTGGATAAAGAGACGGGGAAAGAAAATGAAAAATTATAATTTATTTAATTTAAAAGTATAATATAATATAACCGTATAATATCAGTTTATATAGAACTGTGTACATTTTTCGAATTTAATAAGTATTTTTATTTCCCCCAAATTCCTAATTTATTGCGCTACAGCCTAAATATAAATAGCCTACAATATCACTGATATTATTATCTAAGCAAATGAAATACGAAATTCTCCATTTGACACAAAGGAAAGTGACAGTAGTGATCGACACCACATGACATATTGACTGAATTCTCCCCCCAATATGGTGATATGGAGGTTTAACGCATTAGATTGCGCAGGACGTAAATAGATACGAAAGAAATGTACATACAGTGATCAGCTTGTCCTAAATTTAACATGATATGTAATCTAAATCTATAAGCTATATGCAGTGATCATAAAAAAGACAATTATTTTACATCTGAAATGAAGCTATCAATTAAAGTTGGTCAATATGCAAAAAACAATATGCATGAAGATGTTAAAGTTACATTTTTTTCATTTAAGCAAGTCCCATATTATATGTGTATACATATATACTGTACTAGCCTACATCCATTCTTAACAGTAAATGGGCTGCTTCTATATATAGCAATTAAACCAACAGAGAAACTAAACCTACAACGCCTGACCATATTTATCATCTTGCTTAGTGTGCAAGTTCAACTCAATATAAGTATAGAGGAGGGCATGATCAGTCTTACTGCAGACCAGAGGAGGTGGTAAGTGTCTTTGCAGTTGATATTGGCATACACTTAAATTAACATTAACAAATTCAAACCTAAGGTGAAGGGATCTGATAAATACTGTGATGCATTTGGAAGTACAATCTGTAACAAATCGATATCAGTGAAGTTGCTTTAGTTCTTAGAAGATACAAAATTTGCATAATTATATAATTTAAATGTAACTGCAATCTTTTTCAGGTCAATCTGAAATTTCATCTGGTCTCAAGGAGAGTTAAGGTATGCAGATTTTCCTGGCATTATGTGTTTTATTATTGGCATGTCTGTGGTCATCTGTTCTGGGCACCTTGGAAAATTCATGTTTTCGTGGAAAAAGAGTATCTATATGTGGGGGGAAATTATTTAAACATTTAATTGCAAATGTGTTTATTGGCATATGCTTTGCGTACATAGTCCATGATGTTTATAATCAGCAGACAAAAGATAAATTGTTGATTTTATCTGAACATATATGCTCCTTTTTATTATTCTATAGGACTAATTTAGTAAGAATGCATTTTTGGTCACCTTTATAAATCTTTATTAGTTTTGAGATTTAAATAAAAAAAAGTAAGATTTAAAATTGTTACATTTAAATTTAATTTGATTGAATGTGTTCCAGTAAGCCGCCACCATGAGTACGGACGCTGAGATGGCCGTTTACGGCAAGGCTGCCGTTTTCCTCCGTAAGCCTGAGAAGGAGAGAATTGAAGCTCAGAGCAAACCCTTTGATGCTAAGACTGCCTGCTATGTGATTGATCCCAAAGAGCTGTACGTCAAAGGAACAATCAAGAGCAAAGATGGTGGCAAAGTCACTGTTATTACCCTTGACACTAAGGAGGTAAAGTTTCCGCATTTTCTGGAAATAAGTTAATTCATACATAATTATTTGCTCTTCATTAATCTGTTGAATCGTGTTAATAGGAGAGAGTTGTCAAGGAGGATGATGTCCACCCAATGAATCCTCCCAAGTTTGACAAGATTGAGGACATGGCCATGATGACCCATCTCAATGAACCCTCTGTGCTTTATAACCTCAAAGAGCGTTATGCAGCATGGATGATCTATGTAAGTCAAGCGAAATAAAGCAGCATTGAACTTCATTATGGCTGTGATGCTACAATCTGATCATTTCTGTGTTGCTTTCAGACCTACTCTGGACTTTTCTGTGCTACTGTGAACCCCTACAAGTGGCTCCCAGTGTACGATGCAGAAGTGGTGGCTGCCTACAGAGGCAAAAAGCGTATGGAGGCCCCACCCCACATCTTCTCTGTCTCTGACAACGCCTATCAGTTCATGCTTACTGGTAAGATCAGAATCTGGAATTACAAGATGATTTTTTGTTTTGTTTTAATAAAGCAATTACTTAAACAAAATTACCATTCAATTTACAGACAGAGAGAACCAGTCTGTCCTGATCACGTATGTATCTTTTATTAAGAGATGTTGAAAACAGTTATATATTCTTTTTATAGAATGTCTACATGTCTTATCATTATGTATCTCTTCTCTCATGCAGTGGAGAATCTGGGGCTGGAAAGACTGTGAACACCAAACGTGTCATTCAGTACTTTGCTACAGTTGCAGTGCAGGGTGACAAGAAGAAAGATCAAACTCCCGGCAAAATGCAGGGATGCATGTATAAGATATAAAACTACAACTGTCTATGCTTATATTATTATCTTTAATTGTAGTAAATTTAGTTGCTACAAATGGTGTTTAGACAAAATATAGATTATTAAAACCTTCTTAAAAACACAGGGCTCTCTTGAGGACCAGATCATTGCTGCCAACCCTCTGCTTGAAGCTTATGGTAATGCCAAGACTGTGAGAAATGACAACTCCTCTCGTTTTGGTAAATTTTTATTTATACACAGTACAATAAACGTAAAGAGTTATTCTTAAAGCTTATTTGCACAGTAACATCTAAAATATTTTTTGAACAGGGTAAATTCATCAGAATTCACTTTGGAACAAGTGGAAAACTGGCTAGTGCTGATATTGAGACATGTAGGTGGACTTGCATTAAAGGGATAGATCACCCACAAATAAAAATTCAGTTTTTCTCACTCTCATGTTGTTAGAAACCTGTATTTAATTTTTGTCCTGATGAACATGAAGGAAAATATTTTAAAGAATGTTTGCGACCAAACCAATCATGAGCACCATTCACTTCCATAGTAGGATAAAATAATACTATGGAAGTGAATAGGGCTCATGAACGGTTTGATTACAAACATTCCTCAAAATATCTTCCTTTGTGCTCATCAGAACAAAGAAATTCATACATGTTTCTAACAACATGAGAGTGAGAAAATGATGACAGAATTTTTATTTTTGGGTGAACTATCCCTTTAAATGTACACATCTTGCACACTTGTCTTTTTCTGACAACTCTTTAGACGTTTGTGATTTACTTTAAATACATCCTCTGAGACATATCTGCTGGAGAAGTCTAGAGTGACATTCCAGCTTCCAGATGAGAGAGGCTACCACATCTTCTACCAGATGATGACCAACCATAAGCCTGAGCTGATTGGTAGGTGCACGTATTTCATTTAAAGCTTTAAAATGCCAGTGAATGTAGTAAACTACTCTGTAATTAATGCAATCTGGTATGTTACAGAAATGACGCTCATCACCACCAACCCCTACGACTTCCCCATGTGCAGTATGGGTCAGATCACAGTGGCAAGCATTGATGATAAAGAGGAGTTGGTTGCCACTGATGTGAGTCATTGCTATTTTATTAATGGCACTGGTATTCTACATAAATATGGCAGTTCTTAAAGTTCATCCCTCTCTATAATTTTCAGACTGCCATTGACATTCTGGGCTTCACTGCTGAGGAGAAGATGGGCATCTATAAGTTTACTGGAGCAGTGCTGCATCATGGTAACATGAAGTTCAAGCAGAAGCAGCGTGAGGAGCAGGCTGAGCCTGATGGCACAGAGGGTGAGATTAAGAAGTTCTAGTGTATGTCACGAATAGTATTTACACAAATAATTTAAAAATACTTTGAGTTAGAGTAAGAGATCTATTTGCAAATAGAAAAAAGGCTTGTTTTAGTGTTCACAACATAAAACATTTTTTTTAAACTTGAAAAATTTCAGAGGCTGACAAAGTTGCGTACCTTTTGGGCTTGAACTCTGCTGATATGCTCAAAGCTTTGTGCTACCCAAGAGTGAAGGTCGGAAATGAGTTTGTAACCAAAGGTCAGACCGTGCCACAGGTATGTAGGCCTTAAAATATGTTCAATTAATTATTCGCCTCAATATAATATGCAGTATATATGTGTGCAGTACATGTGAAACATTATGCGTATGACTGCAATATTATTACCCAAGTACAGAAAGTTTAAAAAAAATGTAAACTTGTGTTCTGTTGCCAGGTGTACAACTCTGTTAGCGCCTTGGCCAAATCTATCTATGAGAGGATGTTCTTGTGGATGGTCGTACGTATCAACCAGATGTTGGACACAAAACAAGCCAGACAGTTCTTCATTGGTGTGCTGGATATTGCTGGCTTTGAGATCTTTGATGTAAGAATTATTTATTTTTCTCTCTTCTCAAAGTTGAATTGTTCATAATCAGTTTTGAGTAAATGTTTTTTTTTTCTTCAGTTCAACAGCATGGAGCAGCTGTGCATCAACTTCACCAATGAGAAATTGCAACAGTTCTTCAACCACCACATGTTTGTGCTGGAACAAGAAGAGTACAAGAAGGAGGGCATTGTTTGGGAGTTCATTGACTTCGGCATGGACTTGGCTGCTTGCATTGAGCTCATTGAGAAGGTTCCTACTGGTTTTTATACCTCTTTATTTCTGTCTTTTTCCAAACTCATAAACTGTGATAGTAATACCTTTCATTTATTGTTAAATAGCCCATGGGTATCTTCTCCATCCTTGAAGAGGAGTGCATGTTCCCTAAAGCTTCAGACACCACCTTCAAGAACAAGCTGTATGATCAGCATCTTGGCAAGTGCAATGCTTTCCAGAAACCAAAGCCTGCCAAAGGCAAGGCTGAGGCCCACTTCTCCCTGGTTCACTATGCTGGCACTGTGGACTACAACATTGCTGGCTGGTTGGACAAGAACAAGGATCCACTGAATGAGTCTGTTGTGCAGCTGTACCAGAAATCTTCTGTCAAACTCCTGGCGACTCTCTACCCACCTGTTGTTGAGGGTAATATAAACATGTTGTGTTAATAGAGCTATGTTTGTCAATCTAACAAAACTCTTATTCATAATTTGGTTCATTATGGTCTTGCCATTACATTTAATGTATTTTTCTTTATATATTGAAAAAGAAAGTGGTGGTGGCAAGAAAGGAGGCAAGAAGAAGGGTGGTTCTATGCAGACCGTGTCTTCTCAGTTCAGGGTACGTCATTATCTGAGATAATAAAAGTGAATAATGCAACAATTCTACAGCAATAAAACTCAGACTGAATCAACAGACTGAAAGTGATTTATAATTTTACAGGAGAATTTGGGCAAACTTATGACCAACTTGAGGAGCACCCATCCTCACTTTGTGCGTTGCCTGATTCCCAATGAGTCCAAGACTCCAGGTGAAGACAAAAAGCACATAAAGATATTCAGACATTTTAAAAAAAACATGCAATGATGGTAAATATCTCAACTCTTAACTTATTCCATTTTATAGGTCTCATGGAGAACCACCTGGTCATCCATCAGCTGAGGTGTAACGGTGTACTGGAAGGTATCAGAATCTGCAGAAAGGGCTTCCCAAGCAGAATCCTCTATGGTGACTTCAAACAGAGATAAATGGGATTGCATAAAAATAGTTGTGTACATTTTTTCAGAGATCTGATGGAATTTAATACTGTATCACAGATACAAGGTGCTGAATGCCAGTGTTATCCCTGAGGGACAGTTTATGGACAACAAGAAGGCCTCTGAAAAACTCCTGGGATCCATCGATGTTGACCATGACCAGTATAGATTTGGACACACAAAGGTTCATATTCTGGTTTACAATGATTCACAGATTCAGAAATCATGATGTTGAGTTTGAACACATGCAATAGAAATTAATATTTGTATTATTGTGCATGAATTCAGGTGTTCTTCAAAGCTGGTCTTCTGGGTACTCTTGAAGAGATGCGTGATGAGAAACTGGCTGCTTTAGTCACAATGACTCAGGCTGCGTGCCGTGGTTTCCTCATGAGGAGAGAGTTTGTTAAGATGATGGAGAGGAGGGAGTAATGTCATGAATAAAAATGATACAATAACAAATAACTGTGACAACAACAAATACTGAAGTTTATGACATGAAATAAATAACTGTTCATAGGGAGTCCATTTACACCATCCAATACAACATTCGCTCCTTCATGAATGTCAAACACTGGCCATGGATGAAGGTTTACTACAAGGTTAAACCTCTGCTGAAGAGTGCTGAGACTGAGAAGGAGCTTTCAAACATGAAAGAGGAATTTGCAAAGTGCAAAGAAGATCTTGCCAAGGCTGAGGCCAAAAAGAAGGAGCTTGAAGAGAAGATGGTTGCCCTGCTGCAAGAGAAAAATGATCTGCAGCTGCAAGTGGCCTCTGTCAGTATTATTTACTGAATTTAAAAAGTTGTATTCTGGTTCCAATTGTGTCTTTTTTAATTATGTAACAAATAATTGTAATTTCTTTCAGGAATCTGAGAATCTCTCAGATGCTGAGGAGAGATGTGAGGGTCTGATCAAGAGCAAAATCCAACTCGAAGCTAAACTCAAAGAGGCAACTGAGAGACTGGAGGATGAGGAAGAAATCAATGCTGAACTGACAGCCAAGAAGAGGAAACTGGAGGATGAGTGTTCTGAGCTGAAGAAAGACATTGATGACCTGGAGCTCACCTTGGCTAAAGTGGAAAAAGAGAAACATGCCACTGAGAATAAGGTATGAGCAAAATTCAACATACGATTTAATTATTTTTTATATTTAAAAAAAAGTTGAATTCTAAGCTCTTTTATGAACTATCACACAGGTGAAGAACCTGACTGAGGAAATGGCAGGTCAGGATGAGAGCATTGCCAAGCTCACAAAGGAGAAGAAAGCCCTCCAAGAGGCACATCAGCAAACTCTTGATGACCTCCAGGCAGAAGAAGACAAAGTCAACACTCTGACCAAAGCCAAGACAAAGCTTGAGCAACAAGTTGATGATGTGAGTTTTTCAAACATTTAGGTTTTTTACTTAATTGTGTTCATCCATTTAATTTGTCAATGTTGTTTTCCAACAGCTTGAGGGTTCACTGGAACAAGAGAAGAAACTCCGTATGGACCTTGAGAGAGCCAAGAGAAAGCTTGAAGGAGACCTGAAATTGGCCCAGGAGTCCATCATGGACCTGGAGAATGACAAGCAGCAATCTGATGAGAAGCTGAAGAAGTAATTGAAAATATATGATGTTATTAAAACTATCTTCTTGTAATGTGGCTTTTCATACATGGTTTTGCTTTTTTATAACAGAAAGGACTTTGAAACTAGCCAGCTGCTCAGCAAGATCGAAGATGAACAATCTCTTGGGGCTCAACTTCAGAAGAAGATCAAGGAGCTTCAGGTATTTTGTGGGACATTTTAATCATGGTTTAAAATAGTAAATTTAAGATTGTTAAAGTGTTCTTGATTTCTTGTCACTGTAGGCTCGCATTGAGGAACTGGAGGAAGAGATTGAGGCTGAGCGTGCTGCTCGTGCAAAGGTTGAGAAGCAGAGAGCTGATCTCTCCAGAGAACTTGAGGAGATCAGTGAGAGGCTTGAGGAGGCTGGAGGAGCAACTGCTGCTCAGATCGAGATGAACAAGAAGCGTGAAGCTGAATTCCAGAAGCTGCGTCGTGATCTTGAAGAATCCACCCTTCAGCATGAAGCTACCGCTGCTGCCCTCCGCAAGAAACAAGCAGACAGTGTGGCCGAGCTGGGAGAGCAAATCGACAACCTCCAGCGTGTCAAGCAGAAGCTTGAGAAAGAGAAGAGTGAATACAAAATGGAGATTGATGATCTATCCAGCAACATGGAAGCTGTTGCCAAAGCAAAGGGAAATCTTGATTTCTAGAAGAATATTTGCAAATGAGGTAAATATAAGTAATATTCTTGAAGATTAAGTGATTTTGTTGTTTTCAGGGAAATCTTGAGAAAATGTGCCGCACCCTGGAGGACCAACTTAGTGAAATTAAGTCCAAGAATGATGAGAACCTCCGTCAGCTAAATGACATCAGTACTCAAAGAGCAAGACTTCAAACCGAAAATGGTAACAAAGGACAATCATAAACAATTCAACAGAATGTTGACAGCAATTTAGAATGTAGATAGTAAACTAATTAAATAAAACATGCTATACACATACTCTAAAGACCTTATTTTAAAAAAGTAGATACTTTGAATCTAATACATGTGAATCTAAATCTCACAAGGTGAGTTTGGCCGTCAGCTGGAGGAGAAGGAGGCTCTTGTTTCGCAGCTCACCAGAGGCAAACAAGCTTTCACTCAGCAAATTGAGGAGCTAAAGAGGCAGATTGAAGAGGAGGTTAAGGCTAAGAACACCACAACCATTGGGATTGCACACTTGCCACTTACTGCAGGGCAAAGGTAACAACATCTGAATTGATCTTCTAGGCTAAGAACGCTTTGGCCCATGCAGTGCAGTCAGCTCGTCATGACTGTGACCTCCTCCGTGAGCAGTTTGAGGAAGAGCAGGAGGCAAAGGCTGAGCTCCAGAGGGGAATGTCTAAAGCCAACAGTGAGGTCGCTCAATGGAGAACCAAATATGAAACTGATGCCATCCAGCGCACAGAGGAACTTGAAGAGGCCAAGTATGAATATGAACAAAACCTGATAAAATATCTGTTAATAATATTGCATGCATGTTCTGACCAATGTTATTAAATGCATAACAGGAAGAAGCTGGCTCAGCGTCTGCAAGAGGCAGAGGAACAGATTGAGGCAGTGAACTCCAAATGTGCCTCTCTGGAGAAGACCAAGCAGAGACTCCAGGGTGAGGTGGAGGACCTCATGATCGATGTGGAGAGAGCCAATAGTTTGGCTGCCAACCTTGACAAGAAACAGAGGAACTTTGACAAGGTAAGGAATTCTGAGTGCGTATGTGATATATTAGTTTATTGAAACTTGAATATAAACATATTCCCTGTTTTATTAATTATTTTCCCTCACCCTAAACTTTTTACCTCCAAGGTTCTGGCAGAATGGAAGCAGAAATATGAAGAAGGTCAGGCAGAGCTGGAGGGTGCACAGAAAGAAGCTCGCTCACTCAGCACTGAACTGTTCAAGATGAAGAACTCTTATGAGGAGACTCTGGATCATCTGGAGACACTCAAGAGAGAAAACAAGAATCTCCAGCGTAAGAAATGAAATTGTTGAATGAATGTAGTCATCTGAATAATATAACAATATATATATATATGTAAAATCAGCCTTGGTAAATCACAGAATGTGTATTGTTCACTATATACTAAAAGTGTTTTCTATCTCGCATGTAGCAGGAGATCTCAGATCTGACAGAGCAGTTGGGTGAGACTGGTAAGAGCATCCATGAACTGGAAAAGGCCAAGAAAGCAGTAGAGTCTGAGAAGGCAGAAATTCAGACTGCCCTGGAGGAGGCTGAAGTGAGTATCTGGAGATTGAATATTAAGAAATTCGTCTGGAGAATAACATAAAGTGAATTCGGTATTACGATTAATATTTAGTCGATTTGTGCTGTAACCATTACACGGCTGTTAAAAACATTCTCATTTTTAAAATTAAAATGTTTTTCACAGGGCACCCTGGAGCATGAAGAGTCCAAGATTCTTCGTGTCCAGCTTGAGCTTAACCAGGTGAAGAGTGAGGTTGACAGGAAGCTTGCAGAGAAGGATGAGGAGACAGAGCAGATCAAGAGAAACAGCCAGAGAGTCATTGAATCCATGCAGAGCACACTTGACTCTGAGGTCAGGAGCAGAAACGATGCTCTGAGAATCAAGAAGAAGATGGAGGGAGACCTTAATGAGATGGAGATTCAGCTGAGCCATGCTAATCGCCAGGCTGCTGAGTCTCAGAAACAGCTGAGGAATGTTCAGGGACAACTCAAGGATGTGACTTCTCTTTATCTACATTTAAAGAGCGTATACTTTTAAGTAGATTAATATATACATTGGCTAATATTGTATGTTAGTTTAAGCACAAGGGCTTACAGGAAAACTGTTGTTATCCCCAGGATGCCCAGCTGCATCTTGATGAAGCAGTGAGGGGACAGGAAGACATGAAAGAGCAGGTGGCCATGGTGGAGCGCAGAAACACTCTGATGCAGTCAGAGATTGAGGAGCTGAGAGCTGCTCTGGAGCAGACAGAGAGAGGTCGCAAAGTGGCTGAACAAGAGCTGGTGGATGCCAGTGAGCGTGTTGGACTGCTGCACTCTCAGGTAATCTTTAAGCACATTTTTTCCCAATACAGTATTAAACCATGCAACAGATTTGATATGTTTGTTTTATTCTAACCTTCATTTATTTCAGAACACAAGTCTCCTGAACACCAAGAAGAAGCTTGAAGCTGACCTTGTTCAGATCCAGGGTGAAGTTGATGACACTGTGCAGGAAGCAAGAAATGCAGAGGAGAAGGCCAAGAAGGCCATCACTGATGTGAGCAATAGTAACTTTTAAATGTTTCACACACACAAATATTTTTTGCATATTTTCATACACTTAATTTAATGTGTATCTGTACTTTTCTAAAAGGCTGCAATGATGGCAGAAGAGCTCAAGAAGGAGCAGGACACCAGTGCTCACCTGGAGAGGATGAAGAAGAACCTGGAGGTCACAGTGAAGGATCTGCAGCATCGTCTGGATGAGGCTGAGAATCTGGCCATGAAGGGAGGAAAGAAACAACTCCAGAAACTGGAGAGCAGAGTGAGTTTTATTTCAATTTTCATAGTCATGATGTAGGCGTTGTGAAGTGTATGTCATAGTAAAATAATGCATAGTATATTGTTGATTGACAACAATGTTTTTTACATAACATTAATCTAATAATATCTTTTATTTAGGTCCGTGAGCTTGAAGCTGAGGTTGAAGCAGAACAGAGACGTGGAGTTGATGCTGTTAAAGGTGTCCGCAAATACGAGAGGAGAGTGAAGGAGCTCACCTACCAGGTAAAGCATCTGGATTAAAGTTTATTTCAAATCCATTTAGTTATATTTTAGTCTAATGTGTGTGTATTTCCTGCAGACTGAGGAGGATAAGAAGAACCTCAACAGACTGCAGGATCTGGTTGACAAGCTTCAGCTGAAGGTCAAGGCTTACAAGAGACAGGCTGAAGAAGCTGTGAGTATCTGATTTGAGAATTATAAAGATCTTACAAATATATAGGATCTCCCTATATAACTGTTCTTCATTTTGCAGGAGGAACAATCCAACAGTCACCTGTCCAAGTTGAGGAAGGTGCAGCATGAGCTGGAGGAGGCTGAGGAGCGTGCTGACATTGCTGAGTCTCAGGTGAACAAGCTCAGAGCCAAGAGCCGTGATGCTGGAAAGGTAAGTTTAGGATTCTTATTGTGGTTCTTATTTTTCCAAAACTATGATACTAAATAAATTATTTAGATATTAATTTAGTTATTTATTTAGCTTTTTAGTGAATTATTTATTAAGTGCTTATATTTATTTCCCCCTTTTTAGGGCAAAGATGCAGCTGAGTGAAAGCCTTCATGTTCCACACCACTGTGTCTTTATAATGTAAAAATGACTTAATAAAAACATTCACTGAGCAACTATTTTGGATTTCTTGGAATTTCTTTGGATTTTGATAGCTGAATTCACAGCTGAACACCTTGCATCATATTTTTCCAAACATATGATATTGGTTGTTGAAGTATTACAGTTTTTCTCAAATGCTAAACCACTATAACCAGGCTTTTGAACTAAAATGTCAAAACCATAACGCCATTTTTCAAGAAGCACAATCATTTTGCGGAACTATAAACTCTACTCCCCTGCTTTAACATATGAGTCAGATTTGGTGAACTGTTACTTCAAAACTCTACACACAAATCCCTACATTTCTCAGTGCTTACAACCATCTGGTCATATGGAAAGCACTAGCATTCAATACTGCAAAAACTGACAAGCAGATGACATCAGAGAATGATTAGAGAAATCATACGGAGGAGTCTGATTTTAAATCGCGGTACTCTGGTGTCATACACCTGTCAGTTTTTGTGGCACCGTGTCACTGTAGCCAGTGTTGGATTTTGACCTACGATCAACGTTGGCCTGACATCGATACCCAATGTTGTTTTGACGTCAAAATCCAACATTGATCTGATGTCAAGACCAAATTTTGATCTGACGTCAAGACCCAACGTTGATCTTAACTCAAGACCCAACAATGATCTGACGTCAAAATCCTAAGTTGATCTGACTTCAAGACCAAACGTTGATCTGACGTAAAATCCTTCGTTGATCTGACGTCATAATCCAATGTTGATTTGACGTCAAAATCAAATGTTGGACAGACGTCAAGGTTTATTAAGACTTTTTAAGACCTGCAAAAACCCTGCAGGTTGTAAGCTAATATGCCTAATTTTGATTTGACGTCAAGACTCAACTTTGATCTATCGTCATAATCCAATGTTGATCTGACTTCAAAATTCAACGTTGGCCTGACCTGAAAATCAAACTTTGATCTCTCGACAGATCAATGTTGGATTTTGACCTCAGATCAACATTGGATTTTGACCTCAGATCAACGTTGGATTTTGACCTCAGATCACCTTTGGATTTTGACCTCAGATAAACGTTGGTTTACAGACAGAGTTGTCCCACGAGGCAAACAACCAAAACATACAAAATTCACTACAGGACAGAACACATTGGGGCCTTAAATAGGAAAGCTAAAAAAGATAATGAGGGAAGGTCAGGTGAAGGGAGGGGCAGTGCACTACCCAAACAAAAGGCCATGTGCTACCACACAAAACATGGGTACCGCCACAATCCTGCCACATGAACTATGAATTACTATGACAGGATCATGACAATAAACACTGAGTAAAATATGAATGTTTACACTTACGAAGGCAGAACAGCTGAAACGTTTGTCACTTGCGTCTAAAGCAGGCTTGTGCAGAATTCAGAATTGAATTGAGAATGACTCCTAAATTCCAATTCAATTCTTTAATTTGAATTGAATTTGAATTTATGTCAAAAACAGGATCTAGAATTACAATTCGAATTTGAATTAAAGGAAGCAGAATTGCAATTCAATAGAAATTCAAAGAAATTCTTATACATATTATACAGTAAGTGAAGTGTTAAAAATGAAGCTTTCAGTATATGTCAGATATGATTGCATTACATATTCTATAAATATATTCATTTGTAGAGATTATATTAACAGGAAATGTTTTCCCCAGCAATTAATTTTAAAAACTCTAGTCACATAAAAAATAATTAAGTTTGATTTTTTGCAATTGTAATTTTATGGAACATGACTTCGTTTCCCATAATGCTTTAATTTTACCAAGTATTTAAAATGGTTGCCAAACAATTTTCCAAAGCAACTTTCCTAACACTGAATGTATGTGAGATTCTTTCTGTTGTGTGACTGTGGAATTTCTTTGAATTGCCATGAATTTAATTCCACTTCCTGTCATTCCAATTCCAATTCAACTTCCTGTAGGGTGGAGTCAATTCAATTCAAATTCCAATTCATGAATTGAATGGAGGCCAATTCTGAAATTCTGAATTGTGCACACGCCTGGTCTAAAGTACTGAAGAGATAGATCTCATCACAGGTAGAGCACGGTAAACGATTTTATTCTTTAGAAAACTAACATCCTAAATCGATGCTTTGGTTTAACCTCCTAAGACCTGGATGTCCACATACATGGACATCACATTTTTGTTGTTGTTTGTACCATCTTTGTAACTGGAACCTGTTGTACACCAACGTGGACAATAACACTGCTTTATGTTCAAAGAAAAATATTTGGTTATTATATTTATTGGTTCTTCCCAACCCCAAAATAGCTGGAAGAAATCTGAAGAAGCATCCCAGTGTAAGGCTTCAAAAAGCTTTTTCAAATTCAAGGCAAATAGTTGCTACTTTGAAGATTCTATTTAAGATAAGTATTGATTTGTTTGGATGCTTTTGCTAACAACATAATTCCTGGAGTTACAGTTGTGTTATTTCATAGTTTTAATCAGTTTACTATTATTTTAAAATGTGAAACAAAATAATGAATGTTTACAAACCAACTGAAGTGTACATTCAGTACTGACAGACTAGGTTAAACTTTTAACTTTCTCATGGCAAAACAAGCTGACAAGGTTTGTGTACAAACTTTCCCTTACGAAAATTAACCATGGTTTTACTACAGTTAAAACAAAAAAACATGGTTACTGTAGTAAAACCATGGTAACCACAAAATAACCATAGTTAAACTATGGTTAGTGTAGTAAAACCATGGTTTTGCTGATAGTAATCAATACACCAAAAAACCATGGTTACTACACTTTTACCACAATAAAACCATGGTTAATTTTCGTAAGGGTTAAAATCTTGTTTTAAAACCATATTAATGACGTTAAATGAAAGACCTTTAATGTTATTTTTTCTTAATTTGCTTACCAGCCACAGATTGAATGCTTAATTCAAATTTAGACTTTGTCTTTCTAGTGGTCTGGTGTAATGAGATTTAAAAATTCAGCATTGTTTTATGATTGTCTTTGTGATTTTAGTAATTGATGTGATAATTTGCAGTGTTGGTGCTTCGCTGCAAGTTTTAAACACCCATGCACTATAATTGATATTTTTTGTCAAATGATTGATGTATTTTCTAACAAAAACCTCTACAGCAAAAGTGAGATTTTATGCATGTCCACAACTTGGATAAAATGTAAATTAAACCATTTGCATATGATGAAAAAATGATATTAAGTTACAGACAAGTTGATATATGATTACAAAATGTTTATTATGTTTTCAGAATAACCATTGTAAATTATAAGTCAAGCTTCTGCTGTGTTCTTTACTCAGCTGCCTCTTTGCCCTTGAAAAACAAAGAGATAATGTCAGTCTTTGATTTATACTAGATATCATAATGAAAGAAAATTAAGGTTGTCATTTATCGGTTATTAAAACTTACCTTTCCAGCATCACGGCTCTTGGCTCTGAGCTTGTTGACCTGAGACTCAGCAATGTCAGCACGCTCCTCAGCCTCCTCCAGCTCATGCTGCACCTTCCTCAACTTGGACAGGTGAGTGTTGGCTTGTTCCTCCTGCAAAGTTAAGAACAGTTAAACAGGGTACTAGAGATCTCAAATGTTTGTGGGATCTTTATAATTTTCAAATCAGATACTCACAGCTTCTTCAGCCTGTCTCTTGTAAGCCTTGACCTTCAGCTGAAGCTTGTCAACCAGATCCTGCAGTCTGTTGATGTTCTTCTTATCCTCCTCAGTCTGCAGGAAATACACACACATTAGACTAAAATATAACTAAATTGATTTAAAATAAACATTAATACAGATTCTTTACCTGGTAGGTGAGCTCCTTCACTCTCCTCTCATATTTGCGGACACCTTTAACAGCATCAACTCCACGTCTCTGTTCTGCCTCAACCTCAGCTTCGAGCTCACGGACCTAAATAAAAGATATTATAAGATTAATGTTATGCAAAGAAAACATTGTTGTCAATCAACAATATAACATGCAATATTATACTATGAAATAAAATTCACAACGCCTACATCATGACTATGAAAGTTGAAATGGAAAGAAAACTCACTCTGCTCTCCAGTTTCTGGAGTTGTTTCTTTGCTCCCTTCATGGCCAGATTCTCAGCCTCATCAAGACGATGCTGCAGATCCTTCACTGTGACCTCCAGGTTCTTCTTCATCCTCTCCAGGTGAGCACTGGTGTCCTGCTCCTTCTTGAGCTCTTCTGCCATCATTGCAGCCTTTTAGAAAAGTACAGATACACATTAAATTAAATGTATGAAAATATGCAAAAATTACTTTATGCAATTTTATTTTTGTGAAACATTTAGGAGTTACTATTGCTCACATCAGTGATGGCCTTCTTGGCCTTCTCCTCTGCATTTCTTGCTTCCTGCACAGTGTCATCAACTTCACCCTGGATCTGAACAAGGTCAGCTTCAAGCTTCTTCTTGGTGTTCAGGAGACTTGTGTTCTAAAATAAATAAGGGTTAGATGAAAACAAACATATCAAATCTGTAGCATGGTTTCCTATTGTATTTGATAAAAATGTGCTTAAAGGTTACCTGAGAGTGCAGCAGTCCAACACGCTCACTGGCATCCACCAGCTCTTGTTCAGCCACTTTGCGGCCTCTCTCTGTCTGCTCCAGAGCAGCTCTCAGCTCCTCAATCTCTGACTGCATCAAAGTGTTTCTGCGCTCCACCATGGCCACCTGCTCTTTCATGTCTTCCTGTCCTCTCACGGCATCATCAAGATGCAGTTGGGCATCCTGAACATTAATTCATGGTAACCAATTAAAGGAACCCTTTGCAGTACATGATACAACATTGAAAATATGCTAAGAGAAGTTACATACCTTGAGTTGTCCCT
Organism: Misgurnus anguillicaudatus; assembly: GCF_027580225.2. Lineage (NCBI taxonomy): Eukaryota > Metazoa > Chordata > Actinopteri > Cypriniformes > Cobitidae > Misgurnus > Misgurnus anguillicaudatus. The sequence goes on along the minus strand of NC_073358.2, from coordinate 32,123,660 downwards.
GAACATTCCTCAGCTGTTTCTGGGCCTCAGCAGCCTGGCGATTGGCATGGCTCAGCTGAATCTCCATCTCATTTAGGTCTCCCTCCATCTTCTTTTTGATTCTCAGAGCATCGTTTCTGCTCCTGACCTCAGAGTCAAGTGTGCTCTGCATGGATTCAATGATTCTTTGGCTGTTTCTCTTGATCTGCTCGACTTCCTCATCCTTCTCTGCAAGCTTCCTGTCAATCTCACTCTTCACCTGGTTAAGCTCAAGCTGGACACGAAGAATCTTGGACTCTTCATGCTCCAGAGTGCCCTGTAAAAATAGATAAAAAAATATTTTTAGAATTAAAATATACTCCCCATTACAAATGTACAGTAGTATGGTAAGCACGGTATGTTGGGACACGAATTCAAACTCACTTCAGCCTCCTCCAGGGCAGTCTGAATCTCAGCCTTCTCTGTCTCTACTGTTTTCTTGGCTTTTTCCAGTTCATGGATGCTCTTACCAGTTTCACCCAACTGTTCTGTCAGATCTGAGATCTCCTCTACATGAAAGATTAAAAGCACTGTTAGTATACAGTGAACAATACACATTCTGACACATGATTTACCAATGCTGAACTCACATTTTAATATGTTTTGTACATTGTAATATATTCAGATGACTATATTCATTTAACAATTTCTTTCTTACGCTGAAGATTCTTGTTTTCTCTCTTGAGTGTCTCCAGATGATCCAGAGTCTCCTCATAAGAGTTCTTCAACTTGAACAGTTCAGTGCTGAGTGAACGAGCTTCTTTCTGTGCACCTTCCAGCTCTGCCTGACCTTCTTCATATTTCTGCTTCCACTCTGATAGAACCTTGGGTGAAGAAATTTCAAGGTCAATAAAAATGTTATTAGTTATAGAATGCTGAAATTTGTTTTTTATTGCCAGTGTTTATACAAGCACTCAAAATTCCTTACCTTGTCAAAGTTCCTCTGTTTCTTGTCAAGGTTGGCAGCCAAGCCATTGGCTCTCTCCACATCAATCATGAGGTCCTCCACCTCACCCTGGAGTCTCTGCTTGGTCTTCTCCAGAGAGGCACATTTGGAGTTCACTGCCTCAATCTGTTCATCTGCCTCTTGCAGACGCTGAGCCAGCTTCTTCCTGTTATGCATTTCATTACCAGCAGTCAGAACAAGCAAGCAATATTATTAACAGACATTTTATCAGGTTTTGTTCATATTCATACTTGGCCTCTTCAAGTTCCTCTGTGCGCTGGATGGCATCAGTTTCATATTTTGTTCTCCATTGAGCAACCTCACTGTTGGCTTTAGACATTCCCCTCTGGAGCTCAGCCTTTGCCTCCTGCTCTTCCTCAAACTGCTCACGGAGGAGGTCACAGTCATGACGAGCTGACTGCACTGCATGGGCCAAAGCGTTCTTAGCCTAGGAGATGAAATCAGATGTTGTTACCTTTGCCCTGCAGTAAGTGGCAAGTGTGCAATCCCAATGGTTGTGGTGTTTTACCTTAACCTCCTCTTCAATCTGCCTCTTAAGCTCCTCAACTTGCTGAGTGAAAGCTTGTTTGCCTCTGGTGAGCTGCGAAACAAGAGCCTCCTTCTCCTCCAGCTGGCGGCCAAACTCACCTTGTAAGATTTAGATTCACATGTAGTAGATTAGTGGTTTTTATACTAAAGTCTTTTTTAAACAAGCTCTATAAGACAAGTGTGTAGCAATCATTTTTAAATTACCATATTTCATTTAACTGTCTAATCTAAAATGTTAATTACACAATACTGTTATGTGCAGCATTCTTTTAACTAGTTCAAGATTTGTCATTTGTTACCATTTTCTGTTTGAAGTCTTGCCCTTTGAGTACTGAGGTCATTTAGCTGACGAAGGTTCTCATCATTCTTGGACTTAATTTCACTAAGTTGGTCCTCCAATGTGCGGCTCATCTTCTCAAGATTTGCCTAAAAAAACAAAGTCATTAAATATTTGATAATCCTAATCATATTCACATTTACTCTTGTAGAAATACAATTTTAAACCTTTGCTTTGGCAATAGCCTCCATGTTGCTGGAGAGATCATCAATCTCCATTTTGTATTCACTCTTCTCTTTCTCAAGCTTCTGCTTGACACGCTGGAGGTTGTCGATTTGCTCTCCCAGCTCGGCCACACTGTCTGCTTGTTTCTTGCGGAGGGCAGCAGCGGTGGCTTCATGCTGAAGGGTGGATTCTTCAAGATCACGACGCAGCTTCTGGAATTCAGCTTCACGCTTCTTGTTCATCTCGATCTGAGCAGCAGTTGCTCCTCCAGCCTCCTCAAGCCTCTCACTGATCTCCTCAAGTTCTCTGGAGAGATCAGCTCTCTGCTTCTCAACCTTTGCACGAGCAGCACGCTCAGCCTCAATCTCTTCCTCCAGTTCCTCAATGCGAGCCTACAGTAACAAGAAATCAAGCACACTTTAACAATCTTGAATTTCCATTTTAAACAATGCTAAAAACGTCCAAGTAAATACCTGAAGCTCCTTGATCTTCTTCTGAAGTTGAGCTCCAAGAGATTGTTCATCTTCGATCTTGCTGAGCAGTTGGCTAGTTTCAAAGTCTTTCCTGTTATAAGGAAGAAAAACCATGTATGAAAAAAATTACAAGACAACTAGATAGTTTTAATAACATCATGTATTTTCAATTACTTCTTCAGCTTCTCATCAGATTGCTGCTTGTCATTCTCCAGGTCCATGATGGACTCCTGGGCCAATTTCAGGTCTCCTTCAAGCTTTCTTTTGGCTCTCTCAAGGTCCATACGGAGTTTCTTCTCTTGTTCCAGGGAACCCTCAAGCTGTTGGAAAACAAAATTGACCATGTTTTCAAATAAGATCGATGAAAACAATTTAGTTAAAAAAAAGTTTGAAGAATTTACTCACATCATCAACTTGTTGCTCAAGCTTTGTCTTGGCTTTGGTCAGAGTGTTGACTTTGTCTTCTTCTGCCTGGAGGTCATCCAGAGTTTGCTGATGTGCCTCTTGGAGGGCTTTCTTCTCCTTTGTGAGCTTGGCAATGCTCTCATCCTGGGTTGCCATTTCCTCAGTCAGGTTCTTCACCTGTGAATTTTTCATAAATGAGCTCAGAATTTTAAAAAAATTGACAGAATATAACAAAGTTAATGAAATCTAATGTTAAATTATTCCTCAAACCTTATTCTCAGTGGCATGTTTCTCTTTTTCCACTTTAGCCAAGGTGAGCTCCAGGTCATCAATGTCTTTCTTCAGCTCAGAACACTCATCCTCCAGTTTCCTCTTCTTGGCTGTCAGTTCAGCATTGATTTCTTCCTCATCCTCCAGTCTCTCAGTTGCCTCTTTGAGTTTAGCTTCGAGTTGGATTTTGCTCTTGATCAGACCCTCACATCTCTCCTCAGCATCTGAGAGATTCTCAGATTCCTGAAAAAAATTAAAATGATTTGTTAAATAATTCCATATAAAACACAATTGAAACCAGAGCAAAGTTTTGTAAATTCAGAAAATAATACTCACAGAAGCCACTTGCAGCTGCAGATCATTTTTCTCTTGCAGCAGGGAAACCATCTTCTCTTCAAGCTCCTTCTTTTTAGCCTCAGCCTTTGCCAAAGCTTCTTTGCATTTTGTATAGTCCTCTTTCATGTTTGAAAGCTCCTTCTCAGTCTCAGCACTCTTCAGCAGAGGCTTAATCTTGTAGTAAACCTTCATCCATGGCCAGTGTTTGACATTCATGAATGAGCGAATGTTGTATTGAATGGTGTAAATGGAGTCCCTGATAAACAATAATTTAATACACAAAAAATATTGAACGTCAACGCAATAGTTTTGTAGTTTCTCAAAATGATTCTTTGTGCTGTGCATAATTTACTTTACATTTATATTTGTTACAGACTTTAAAGGGATGTTGGTTCGTAAATCTAGTAAGATGTTTTGTTGAGAATACTGTTGTATTCAGTAGATATGCATTTGTTTTTGTATAGGTGCTTTTTCAATCTTAAACTGAACTAAACAATGTAATTAACAGACATGGATGTAAACTGTTTGAAGGGTAATTATGACAGTATAATTCTTTGCCATTGACAATTAGATATTTAATGCAGTGTACATTTTAATGACCATTTTCAGCACTTTGAACTCAATGATTCATTGAAGTAGGAAAATATACATCTATGCATTTGGCAGACACTTTTACAGCAGACTTTTACTTAAGTTATATTTTTTTAGCAGCATGTATGTTCCCAACGATCAACCAATGACATTTTCATTGCTAACACAATACACTACTAACTGAGCTACAGGAATACAAGAAGATACAGGCTTATAACAACTGGGTTATTTAAAAAAAAAGGATGTTGTGCCATTTCTAAAGATTTCTACCATTACTCACCTTCTCTCCATCATCGTCACAAACTCTCTCCTCATGAGGAAACCACGGCACGCAGCCTGAGTCATTGTGACTAAAGCAGCCAGTTTCTCATCACGCATCTCCTCAAGAGTACCCAGAAGACCAGCTTTGAAGAACACCTGAATTCATGAACAATAATACAAATATTAATATCTACTGCATGTGTTCAAACTAAACATCATGATTTCTGAATCGGTGAATCATTGTAAACCAGAATATGAACCTTTGTGTGTCCAAATCTATACTGGTCATGGTCAACATCGATGGATCCCAGGAGTTTCTCAGAGGCCTTCTTGTTGTCCATAAACTGTCCCTCAGGGATAACACTGGCATTCAGCACCTTGTATCTCTGACACAAGTATGAAATTGCATCAGATCTCTAAATAAATTTACACAACTCACTATTTTTATGCAATCCCATTTACCTCTGTTTGAAGTCAGCATATAGGATTCTGCTTGGGAAGCCCTTTCTGCAGATTCTGATACCTTCCAGTACACCGTTACACCTCAGCTGATGGATAACCAGGTGGTTCTCCATAAGACCTGTAAAATGGAATAAGTTAAGAGTTCAGATATTTACCATCATTACATGTTTTTTTCAATTGTCTGAATATCTATACTGTATGTGCTTTTTGTCTTCACCTGGAGTCTTGGACTCATTGGGAATCAGGCAACGCACAAAGTGAGGATGGGTGCTCCTCAAGTTGGTCATCAGTTTGCCCAAATTCTCCTGTAAAATTATTAATCACTTTCAGTTTGATAATTCACTCTAATTTTTTTCATTGCTGTAGAATTGTTGCATTCACTTTCATTATCTCAAATAATGACGTACCCTGAACTGAGAAGACACGGTCTGCATAGAACCACCCTTCTTCTTGCCTCCCTTCTTGGCACCACCAGTTTCTTTTTAAATATATAAAGAGAAAGACATTAAATGTAATGGCAAGGCCATAATGAACCAAAACATGAATAAGAGTTTTGTTACATTGACAAACATAACACAACATGTTTATATTACCCTCAACAACAGGTGGGTAGAGAGTCGCCAGGAGTTTGACAGAAGACTTCTGGTACAGCCCCAAAACAGACTCATTCAGTGGATCCTTGTTCTTGTCCAACCAGCCAGAAATGTTGTAGTCCACAGTGCCAGCATAGTGAACCAGGGAGAAGTGGGCCTCAGCCTTGCCTTTGGCAGGCTTTGGTTTCTGGAAAGCATTGCACTTGCCAAGATGCTGATCATACAGCTTGTTCTTGAAGGTGGTGTCTGAAGCTTTAGGGAACATGCACTCCTCTTCAAGGATGGAGAAGATACCCATGGGCTGTTTAACAATGAATGAAAGGTATTACTATCACAGTTTATGAGTTTGGAAAAAGACAGAAATAAAGAGGTATAAAAACAAGTAGGAACCTTCTCAATGAGCTCAATGCAAGCAGCCAAGTCCATACCGAAGTCAATGAACTCCCAAACAATACCCTCCTTCTTGTACTCTTCTTGTTCCAGCACAAACATGTGGTGGTTGAAGAACTGTTGCAGACGCTCGTTGGTGAAGTTGATGCACAGCTGCTCCATGCTGTTGAACTGGAGGAAAAGATTAACATTTACTCAAAACTGATTATGAACAATTCAACTTTGAGAAGAGAGAAAAATAAATCATTCTTACATCAAAGATCTCAAAGCCAGCAATATCCAGCACACCAATGAAGAACTGTCTGGCTTGTTTTGTGTCCAACATCTGGTTGATACGTACGACCATCCACAAGAACATCCTCTCATAGATAGATTTGGCCAAGGCGCTAACGGAGTTGTACACCTGGCAAAAGAACACAAGTTTACATTTTATTAAAACTTTCTGTAATTGGGTTATAATACTGCAGTCATACGCAGAGTGTTTCACATGTACTGCACACATATATACTGCAAATTATATTGAGGCGAATAATTAATTGAACATATTTTAAGGCCTACATACCTGTGGCACGGTCTGACCTTTGGTTACAAACTCATTTCCGACCTTCACTCTTGGGTAGCACAAAGCTTTAAGCATATCAGCAGAGTTCAAGCCCAAAAGGTAGGCAACTTTGTCAGCGTCTGAAATTGTTCAAGTTGAAGAAAATTAATTATAACTTTATGCTGTGAACACTAAAACAAAGTATTTTTCAACTATTTTTGAAAATACTATTCGTGACATACACTAAAGCTACTTAGTCTCACCCTCTGTGCCATCAGGCTCAGCCTGCTCCTCACGCTGCTTCTGCTTGAACTTCATGTTACCATGATGCAGCACTGCTCCAGTGAACTTATAGATGCCCATCTTCTCCTCAGCAGTGAAGCCCAGAATGTCAATAGCAGTCTGAAAATGATAGAAAGGGATGAAATACAGGAACTGCCATATTTATGTAAAATATCAGTGGCATTAATAAAATAGCAATGACTCACATCAGTGGCTACCAACTCCTCTTTATCATCAATGCTTGCCACTGTGATCTGACCCATACTGCACATGGGGAAGTCGTAGGGGTTGGTGGTGATGAGCGTCATTTCTGTAAGATACCAGATAACATTAATTACAGAGTAGTTTACTACATTCACTGGCATTTTAAAGCTTTAAGTGAAATACTTGCACCTACCAATCAGCTCAGGCTTATGGTTGGTCATCATCTGGTAGAAGATGTGGTAGCCTCTCTCATCTGAAAGCTGGAATGTCACTCTAGACTTCTCCAGCAGATCTGTTCAGAGAATGTATTTACAGTAAATCACAAATGTCTAAAGAGATACAGACAAGGACAAGTGTGCAGGATGTGTGAATTTAATGCAAGTCCACCTACATGTCTCAATATCAGCACTAGCCAGTTTTCCACTTGTGCCAAAGTGAATTCTGATGAATTTACCCTGTTCAAAAAACATAGTGACATTTGAGTCAGTGTTGTGCAATCACAATGAGCTTCATAAAATCCAAACAGGTGTCTCTCATGTAAATCAAAACTTACGAAACGAGAGGAGTTGTCATTTCTCACAGTCTTGGCATTGCCATAAGCTTCAAGCAGAGGGTTGGCAGCAATGATCTGGTCCTCAAGAGATCCCTGGGTGGATAAAGGTTATTATAGTTATTAACACTTTGATAATATTTTGCATAAGACAAATTAAAAGTAAGAACATTTTGACTCTGTTTTAAGTTTCTTTGATGAGGTACAGTTTATAGTATTATATAGAGTACCTGCATTTTGCTGGAATCTTTCTTCTTGTCACCCTGCACTGCAACTGTAGCAAAGTACTGAATGACACGTTTGGTGTTCACAGTCTTTCCAGCACCAGATTCTCCACTGGTTTATGAGAGAAGATAAAACAAACAGCATAAGGAGTGGACATTTCATTTTATTTACTTCTAACATAGGCTAGGTAAATCTACATTTATCTGAAATCTACTTCATAGTTCAAAATTTTCCCAAGATCTTTGTGTGAACTGTAGATTCAGTACTTACGTGATCAGGACAGATTGGTTCTCTCTGTCTGTAAATTGAATGGTGATTTTTGTTTAAGTAATTGCTTTATTAAAACAAATAAAACACATCTTGTGATTCCAGATTCTGATCTTACCAGTAAGCATGAACTGATAGGCATTGTCAGAGACAGAGAAGATGTGGGGTGGGGCCTCCATACGCTTTTTGCCTCTGTAGGCAGCCACCACTTCTGCATCGTACACTGGGAGCCACTTGTAGGGGTTCACAGTTGCACAGAAAAGTCCAGAGTAGGTCTGAAAGCAACACAGAAATGATCAGATTGCATCATCACAGCCATAATGAACTTGAATGCTGTTTCACTTTCTGCTTGACTTACATAGATCATCCATGCTGCATAACGCTCTTTGAGGTTATAAAGCACAGAGGGTTCATTGAGATGGGTCATCATGGCCATGTCCTCAATCTTGTCAAACTTGGGAGGATTCATTGGGTGGACATCATCCTCCTTAACAACTTTCTCCTATTAAAGTGATTGAGCGGACATTAGATAGTGGGTAGTGGAATTTGAATCTAGGTTTTCCAGAAAATGTGGAAACTTTACCTCCTTAGTGTCAAGAGTAATAACAGTGACTTTGGCACCATCTTTACTCTTGATTGTCCCTTTGACGTACAGCTCTTTGTCATCAACCACATAGCAGGCAGTCTTAGCATCAAAGGGTTTGTTCTGAGCCTCAACTCTCTCCTTCTCAGGCTTACGGAGATAAATGGCAGCCTTGCCATAAACGGCCATCTCAGCGTCCGTACTCATGATGGCGGCTTACTGTTGAAATTAAAAAATACATGAGCTACACGACCAGGATAGAAATGACATCTTTTTTGGTCTAATCATAAAATTCTACTGTATGTTGTCCAGAAGTCTAAACTAACCTAAATGTCAACATACATGTTTATATTATTGATAATGTAGGTTATTGTGTGTCATTATTAAATATCACCATGTTTACCTTTTCACACTTCCACAGACGGTGACAAAGATCCTCACACTGTAATACACATAGGAAGGTCACTGTCTACATACATGTAAATACCATGCTAATTTGTTTTAAAGACTTTAAAACATTAAGTTAAAAAAACATGACTAAAAAAATTGGGAAATTGCATTATTGGAGGATTTGAGACACTCTATGCTTTTTTCTATAATCTAGTTCTTCTTATCTAATTTCCGAGTGTTTCCCTAAGTGTCTTTTTTAAAGTTAAATGAAAGTTCATCTTACCACACACAAACTTGGCTTGTCTTCTGGACGCAAATGTCTCCAGGTCTGCCTCTGCTCTTTATACTGTATTGGCTTTGCTAGCAATGCAGAAGTTATATGTGGCTTTCTCCAAATATGGCTTTACCCTGTATGTGAGTTAAGAAAGTGATCGGTTGGACCAATTGGTGCTGCTGCCCAAAGTTCAAATAGCAAAGATGTAAATAGCCAAGCCTTTAGCATATCTTGTTAATGCATTTTTACAATTCATAATGTTAAATAATAATGTCATTTGTGAGACATAAAGATGTTTTGCTTTTGATTTATTAACTTTAAAAGCCTTTACTAATAGATTATTTTAAGGTTTTTTACTATTAACTAAGATTGCTTTATTTTTAGATTGTACACTAAAACAAATGAGGTAAATTTAACTATTATACATTGAGAAACAAATGTTTTTGGACTAATGTAAAATTTCCAGGTTGTTCAATGTAATAAGTGAAATTTGAGTTTGTGCTTTAACCCCATTGGCATTTTTTTGATGGCTATAAATTGTCAATTTCAGGTCAATTAAAATATTATACATTCATAAATAGACGTGGTTTTGTTTCTTTGGCGAACTGTAAATTTTCCATGTTGTACATATACTGTAGAAAGAATGAAGTTACTTGGATGAACAAGTGAAATTTGAGTTGGTGTCCTGAACTATCAATTAAAATATTATACATTCAGAAACAAATGTGACATTTGAGTTGGTGTGCTGATCCCAATTGGTATTCATTTGATGACCATAAATCATTTATTTTAGATCAATTTGAATTTATACATATACATTTATAAACAGATGCATTTTTTTCTTTGGAGAAATGTCAATTGTCCAGGTTGTACATGAAATGGGTTGTATATAGAGCAAGGCAACTCAATGGACATCATAGCAGTTTTTCAATATTTCTGTCTCTAGGTAAGAAAAGTTACTTTTAAGATTATTTTAGGTGAAATTATATATATTCAATCTTCAAATCTGCAGTGGATTAATAAAGATAAGTGCATATTTAAATTTTTGATGGTTTTGAATAATGTGGGAGTTTAATCGCCTCAGGTTGAAGCTTGTTTTCAAAAAGTAAAAATTCTTGGACTTATTTGAAGAAACAAGGTTTGTATCAATGTTTTTTTATTAGAATATATTGGTGTACACAAGAAAATACAAACATATACACTTGTAGGACCGTTCACATGATATTTAACTGTTTCTAAATGCAAAGCAAGATCTCATAGTCTGCTTTTCACTTATCTAATTTGTTAAAAATATCCCGTTTACCAATTGATTCATTGGTTCAATGTCATCGTTGATAATTTCAGCAGAAAGAGTTTATATGCATCCAACAAACATGAGATACAACTATAACATAATGTAATAACTTTATGTGGAAATTTGCCACATAATTAAATTACATTTATCTGATGTGGTGCTTGATTTCAATAAAAATTACATTAGGTCAATGTAATAAAGTCATATTTAGAAAATCACATTGGTTCAATGCGTGGAAATTTGCCACGCAATTAAAATATACAGATGAGCCATTCTTTAGATTGTATGCAGAAAGAATATGGTTGTATTTTTAAATAATTATTTTCAGCAAACTTTGTGTGGTTAAATTACAATTAAGTCCAACTATTAGATTTAAATTCCTGCTGTCCTTTGAAATAGCAGTAATATTTTATAATACAGGTAGACTATTTTTGGTATAGCAAATCAGTACCACTAGCATTTTGACTAAAGCCTACACTAAATGTTTTGTAAATGTAATGCTGTCATGTTTATATGTTAGTACAACTTGTTTTATATTATTGCTTCGATTGATTGATTTGCATTCCATGGACACTCGTGCATACTCAAGGATCAGATTTCTTGAACTGCCTAATATGCAGAATAACTTGTGCCTGTGTATGGTAATAGCTACTAGATTTTTCTAATATTGGCTTCAGTACAGTTGCATGACAGTTCTTGCTGATGTTTTGTAGTGTACATTTAAAAGAAATATATTTTTATATATAATAACAGTATTTTATATTTATAATAAAATCCTGAAGCTAATCTTTTGCTACTCTGTGTTTTAAAATGAGTACTTGAGGTTTCATTTGTTTGACCAAGATTATTTATCACTTAGATCTTCTTGTTTCTGTTCATCTGCTTTATTAATGTTATTGTTTTTTATAAGTATTATGTTCATTTTACAGAACAATTATATCCCATTGATCACTGTATTGCATTTTATCACCAAAACAAAGAAATTCATAGATTAATTGATACCATGTTTTGCATGACGCATAATGCCAATTAAATAATGCCTTGTTTAGAAAATGCATTTTGTACACTGTATTTAGGGTTTGTGGGATAAATAGATAGATAACATTATATATGATTTTTTTTAATAGATTTTAAATATGTGACCCTGTCTGCGAAAAAGTCTCAAAATCAAATTCTGAGATAACAAGAATTAAAGTTTAATTTCAACCATTAATTTCACATTGAAGATCTGCCACCACAATATTCCAATGTTGATCTGACGTCCAAATCCAACGTTGATCTGACCTCAAGATCCAATCTTGGGAACACATCCAAACCCACCTTTGGGAAGACGTCAAAACCCAATCTTGGGAACATTCAAAACCAATGTTTGGGAAGATGTCAAACTTTAAACTTCGATTTAAACACATCTGCATCTAGTGTGCACTGTTCAATAAGTGTTTAGCGATCTCATCTTAACCACAAGGTACACCTTCTCTTCACTTTATAATGAAACACAAGAAATAAACAATACCTTATGCAATTTAATGCCATGATCATTTGCTGCTCTGATTTAATACTTTTTAAGGCCTTTAATTTGGAAAAGGTGAATTAAAACTTTTTCAGACCTTTATTAAATGTAATACATTATATATTACAAGTTACTCTCATTTGAAAGTTATTAGTTACATTACAATATTACTGTCTCTTAACCCCAATTTGTTGACATTACTAGAAATTTGCGAGGAAACCCATTGCACTAAATTATTTTATGTTTTACAGAGGGTGAAACTAAACAGGTTAAGTTGTATTAACATAGAACCTTTAGTTGTTGTAGCAGACAAGTCAAGTGGCCAATAGTAGTCTTTACTAAAAAGTATTAGTTACTAGGTTGAACAAAGTTCAGTAAACTTATTTTTTATTTTATTTAATTTGCTCTGTCCAACATCTCCACTTAGTTAATTCAGTTCAAAGATTTTTTTTTAAATTCCTTTATATTACATTTTGGTGTTATAAATGGTATTATAAATGTGATTCTCCATAGAAACACAAACAAAACTGTGTTTTTGAAATGCATTGTCAGACTCAGTACTGTGGAGAGAAATACATAAAATATGCTGAACATGGTTCATGTAAGGAAACACTGATCACCTGAAAGTGTTTAATATCTTGTTTTAAAACCATATAAATACAGTTAATTGAAAGACTTTAAATGTTATTTCTTCTTAACTTGCTTACAAAGCCACATATTGAATGCTTAATTCAAACTAAGACTTTGTCTTTCCAGTGGTCCGTTGTAATGCGCTTTGAAAATTCAGCATTGTTTTATGATTGTCTTTGTGATTTTAGTAATTGATGTGATCATTTGCAGTGTTGGTGCTTTGCTGCAAGTTTTAAATCCCCATACACTATAATTTATATTTTTTGTCAAATGATTGATGTATTTTCTAACAAAAACCTCTAGAGCTAAAGTGATATTTTATGCATGTCCACAACTTGGATAAAATGTAAATTAAACCATTTGCATATGATGAAAAAATGATATTAAGGTCCAGACAAGTTGATATATGATTACAAAATGTTTATTTTGTTTTCAGAATAACCATTGTAAATTATAAGTCAAGCTTCTGCTGTGTTCTTTACTCAGCGGCCTCTTTGCCCTTGAAAAACAAAGAGATAATGTCAGTCTTTGATTTGTACTAGATATCATAATGAAAGAAATTTTGAATTGACATTTATCAGTTATTAAAACTTACCTTTCCAGCATCGCGGCTCTTGGCTCTGAGCTTGTTGACCTGAGACTCAGCAATGTCAGCACGCTCCTCAGACTCCTCCAGCTCATGCTGCACCTTCCTCAACTTGGACAGGTGAGTGTTGGCTTGCTCCTCCTGCAAAGTCAAGAAGAGTTAAACAGGGTACTAGAGATCTCAAATGTTTGTGGGATCTTTATAATTTGCAAATCAGATACTCACAGCTTCTTCAGCCTGTCTCTTGTAAGCCTTGACCTTCAGCTGAAGCTTGTCAACCAGATCCTGCAGTCTGTTGATGTTCTTCTTATCCTCCTCAGTCTGCAGGAAATACACACACATTAGACTAAAATGTCACTAAATTGATTTGAAATTAACTTTAATCCAGATTCTTTACCTGGTAGGTGAGCTCCTTCACTCTCCTCTCGTATTTGCGGACACCTTTAACAGCATCAACTCCACGTCTCTGTTCTGCTTCAACCTCAGCTTCAAGCTCACGGACCTAAATAAAATATATTATTAGATTAATGTTATGCAAAGAAAACATCGTTGTCAATCAACAATACACTATGCATTATTATATTATGACATACACTTCACAACGCCTACATCATGACTATGAAAGTTGAAATGGAAAGAAAACTCACTCTGCTCTCCAGTTTCTGGAGTTGTTTCTTTCCTCCCTTCATGGCCAGATTCTCAGCCTCATCCAGGCGATGCTGCAGATCCTTCACTGTGACCTCCAGGTTCTTCTTCATCCTCTCCAGGTGAGCACTGGTGTCCTGCTCCTTCTTGAGCTCCTCTGCCATCATTGCAGCCTTTTAGAAAAGTCCAGATACACATTAAATTAAATGTATGAAAATATACAGAAATATTTGTGTGTGTGAAACATTTAGGAGTTACTCTTGCTCACATCAGTGATGGCCTTCTTGGCCTTCTCCTCTGCATTTCTTGATTCCTGCACAGTGTCATCAACTTCACCCTGGATCTGAACAAGGTCAGCTTCAAGCTTCTTCTTGGTGTTCAGGAGACTTGTGTTCTGAAATAAATGAAGGTTAGAATAAAACAAACATATCAAATCTGTAGCATGGTTTCCTATTGTATTTGGGGAAAATGTGCTTAAAGATTACCTGGGAGTGCAGCAGTCCAACACGCTCACTGGCATCCACCAGCTCTTGTTCAGCCACTTTGCGACCTCTCTCTGTCTGCTCCAGAGCAGCTCTCAGCTCCTCAATCTCTGACTGCATCAGAGTGTTTCTGCGCTCCACCATGGCCACCTGCTCTTTCATGTCTTCCTGTCCTCTCACGGCCTCATCAAGGTGCAGTTGGGCATCCTGAACATAACAATACTTTTAAAATATGCTTTTGTGCTAAAACCTTTACATAACACACTTACTTTAGATTATACAGTAAATCAACATTCATGCATCGAAAAAGTATGTACTTAGAGTAATACCCGCAAAGCGATGGTCACATACCTTGAGTTGTCCCTGAACATTCCTCAGCTGTTTCTGGGCCTCAGCAGCCTGGCGATTGGCATGGCTCAGCTGAATCTCCATCTCATTAAGGTCTCCCTCCATCTTCTTCTTGATTCTCAGAGAATCGTTTCTGCTCCTGACCTCAGAGTCAAGTGTGCTCTGCATGGATTCAATGACTCTCTGGCTGTTTCTCTTGATCTGCTCGACTTCCTCATCCTTCTCTGCAAGCTTCCTGTCAATCTCACTCTTCACCTGGTTAAGCTCAAGCTGGACACGAAGAATCTTGGACTCTTCATGCTCCAGGGTGCCCTGTTAAAATTTTTATGACAGAATATTTTAGAATTTAAATGTTCATTAATAATGTTCTGATAAGAAATTGAATAAGTCTAATCTCCAGATACTCACTTCAGCCTCCTCCAGAGCGGTCTGAATCTCAGCCTTCTCAGTCTCTACTGTTTTCTTGGCCTTTTCAAGCTCATGGATGCTCTTACCAGTCTCACCCAACTGCTCTGTCAGATCTGAGATCTCCTCTACATGCGAGATAGAAAACAATGTTAGTATATAATGAACAGTATACATTCTGTCATTTACTAATGCTGATTTTACATTTGTACATTGTAATATATTAAGATGCCTATATTCATTCAACAATTTCTTTCTTACGCTGAAGATTCTTGTTTTCTCTCTTGAGTGTCTCCAGATGATCCAGAGTCTCCTCATAAGAGTTCTTCAACTTGAACAGTTCAGTGCTGAGTGAGCGAGCTTCTTTCTGTGCACCCTCCAGCTCTGCCTGACCTTCTTCATATTTCTGCTTCCATTCTGACAGAACCTTGGGTGAAGAAATTTCAGGGTCAAGGAAATGTTATTAAATGTAGAATGCTGAATTGAGTTTTTATTCAAGTGTTAAACAACAACTGTATATCACACAAGGACTCAGAATTGCTTACCTTGTCAAAGTTCCTCTGTTTCTTATCAAGGTTGGCAGCCAAACCATTGGCTCTCTCCACATCAATCATGAGGTCCTCCACCTCACCCTGGAGTCTCTGCTTGGTCTTCTCCAGAGAGGCACATTTGGAGTTCACTGCCTCAATCTGTTCCTCTGCCTCTTGCAGGCGCTGAGTCAGCTTCTTCCTGTTATGCATTTCATAACCAGCAGTCAGAACATGCATGCAATTTTATTAACAGATATTTTATCAGGTTTTGTTCATATTCATACTTGGCCTCTTCAAGTTCCTCTGTGCGCTGGATGGCATCAGTTTCATATTTGGTTCTCCATTGAGCGACCTCACTGTTGGCTTTAGACATTCCCCTCTGGAGCTCAGCCTTTGCCTCCTGCTCTTCCTCAAACTGCTCACGGAGGAGGTCACAGTCATGACGAGCTGACTGCACTGCATGGGCCAAAGCGTTCTTAGCCTAGAAGATGAAATCAGATGTTGTTATTTTGCCCTGCAATAACTGGCAAGTGTGCAATCCCAATAGTTGTGTTGTTTTACCTTAACCTCCTCTTCAATCTGCCTCTTTAGCTCCTCAATTTGCTGAGTGAAAGCTTGTTTGCCTCTGGTGAGCTGAGAAACAAGAGCCTCCTTCTCCTCCAGCTGACGGCCAAACTCACCTTGTGAGTTTTAGATTCACATGTAGTAGATTAGTGCTATATATATACTAAATTGTTTTTCAAACAAGCTCTATAAAGCAAGTGTGTAGCAATAATTTATAAATTACCATATTTCATTTAACCGTCTAATCTAAATAGTTCATTACACAATACTGTTATGTGCAACATTTTTTAAACTTAGTCGTTTGTTACCATTTTCGGTTTGAAGTCTTGCTCTTTGAGTACTGAGGTCATTAAGCTGGCGAAGGTTCTCATCATTCTTGGACTTAATTTCACTAAGTTGGTCCTCCAGTGTGCGGCTCATCTTCTCAAGATTTGCCTGAAAACAACAATATAATTTAGTCTTCAAGATTCCTAATTATATTCACATATCTTCATTTGTTCTTCTAGAAATAAAAATTTCAACCTTTGCTTTGGCAATAGCCTCCATGTTGCTGGAGAGATCATCAATCTCCATTTTGTATTCACTCTTCTCTTTCTCAAGCTTCTGCTTGACACGCTGGAGGTTGTCGATTTGCTCTCCCAGCTCGGCCACACTGTCTGCTTGTTTCTTGCGGAGGGCAGCAGCGGTAGCTTCATGCTGAAGGGTGGATTCTTCAAGATCACGACGCAGCTTCTGGAATTCAGCTTCACGCTTCTTGTTCATCTCGATCTGAGCAGCAGTTGCTCCTCCAGCCTCCTCAAGCCTCTCACTGATCTCCTCAAGTTCTCTGGAGAGATCAGCTCTCTGCTTCTCAACCTTTGCACGAGCAGCACGCTCAGCCTCAATCTCTTCCTCCAGTTCCTCAATGCGAGCCTACAATGGCAAGAAATCAAGCACACTTTAACAATCTTAAATGTACTATTTTAACCATAATTAAAAATGTCCCACAAAATACCTGAAGCTCCTTGATCTTCTTCTGAAGTTGAGCTCCAAGAGATTGTTCATCTTCGATCTTGCTGAGCAGCTGGCTAGTTTCAAAGTCTTTCCTGTTATAAAAAAGCAAAACCATGTATGAAAAGTCACATTACAACAAGACACTTTTAATAACATCATATATTTTCAATTACTTCTTCAGCTTCTCATCAGATTGCTGCTTGTCATTCTCCAGGTCCATGATGGACTCCTGGGCCAATTTCAGGTCTCCTTCAAGCTTTCTCTTGGCTCTCTCAAGGTCCATACGGAGTTTCTTCTCTTGTTCCAGGGAACCCTCAAGCTGTTGGAAAACAACATTGACAATGTTTTCAAATTAGATGGATGAAAATAATTTAGTTAAAACAAGTTTGAATAATTTACTCACATCATCAACTTGTTGCTCAAGCTTTGTCTTGGCTTTGGTCAGAGTGTTGACTTTGTCTTCTTCTGCCTGGAGGTCATCTAGAGTTTGCTGATGTGCCTCTTGGAGGGCTTTCTTCTCCTTTGTGAGCTTGCCAATGCTCTCATCCTGAGTTGCCATTTCCTCAGTCAGGTTCTTCACCTGTGTGATTTATCATAAATGAGATTAGAATAAAAATTTTTGAAAGAATATAACAAAATCAATGAAATCAAATTATCTAATTATTCCTCAAACCTTATTTTCAGTGGCATGTTTCTCTTTTTCCACTTTAGCCAAGGTGAGCTCCAGGTCATCAATGTCTTTCTTCAGCTCAGAACACTCATCCTCCAGTTTCCTCTTCTTGGCTGTCAGTTCAGCATTGATTTCTTCCTCATCCTCCAGTCTCTCAGTTGCCTCTTTGAGTTTAGCTTCGAGTTGGATTTTGCTCTTTATCAGACCCTCACATCTCTCCTCAGCATCTGAGAGATTCTCAGATTCCTAAAAATATACATAATTTGAAAAAAGACACAATTAGAACCAGAATCCAAAGCATTCAATTTACTGAATTTACAGTAAATAATACTCACAGAGGCCACTTGCAGCTGCAGATCATTTTTCTCTTGCAGCAGGGCAACCATCTTCTCTTCAAGCTCCTTCTTTTTAGCCTCAGCCTTTGCCAAAGCTTCTTTGCATTTTGTATAGTCCTCTTTCATGTTTGAAAGCTCCTTCTCAGTCTCAGCACTCTTCAGCAGAGGCTTAATCTTGTAGTAAACCTTCATCCATGGCCAGTGTTTGACATTCATGAATGAGCGAATGTTGTACTGGATGGTGTAAATGGAGTCCCTGATAAACAATAATTTAATACACAAAAAATATTGAACGTCAACACAATAGTTTTGTAGTTTCTCAACATGATTCTTTGTGCCGTGCATAATTTACTTTACATTTATATTTGTTACAGACTTAAAAGGGATGCTGGTTCTTAAATCTAGTAAGATGTTGTGTTGAGAATACTGTCGTATTCAGTAGATATGCATTTGTTTTTGTATAGGTGCTTTTTCAATATTAAACTGAACTAAACAATGTAATTAACAGACATGGATGTAAACTGTTTGAAGGGTAATCATGACAGTATAATTCTTTGCCATTGACAATTAGATATTTAATGCAGTGTACATTTTAATGACCATTTTCAGCACTTTGAACTCATTGAATCATTGAAGTAGAAAAATATACATTTATGCATTTGGTAGACACTTTTACAGGAGACTTTTACTTAAGTTATATTTTTTTAGCAGCATGTGTGTTCCCGACGATCAACCAATGACATTTTCATTGCTAACACAATACACTACTAACTGAGCTACAGGAATACAAGAAGATACAGGTATATAACAACTGGATTATTTAAAAAAAAGGATGTTGTGCCATTTCTAACGATTTCTACCATTACTCACCTCCTCTCCATCATCGTCACAAACTCTCTCCTCATGAGGAAACCACGGCACGCAGCCTGAGTCATTGTGACTAAAGCAGCCAGTTTCTCATCACGCATCTCCTCAAGAGTACCCAGAAGACCAGCTTTGAAGAACACCTGAATTCATGCACAATAATACAAATATTAATTTCTATTGCATGTGTTCAAACTAAACATCATGCTTTCTGAATCTGTGAATCATTGTAAACCAGAATATGAACCTTTGTGTGTCCAAATCTATACTGGTCATGGTCAACATCAATGGATCCCAGGAGTTTCTCAGAGGCCTTCTTGTTGTCCATAAACTGTCCCTCAGGGATAACACTGGCATTCAGCACCTTGTATCTGTGACACAAGTATGAAATTGCATCAGATCTCTAAATAAATTTACACAACTCACTATTTTTATGCAATCCCATTTACCTCTGTTTGAAGTCAGCATAGAGGATTCTGCTTGGGAAGCCCTTTCTGCAGATTCTGATACCTTCCAGTACACCGTTACACCTCAGCTGATGGATGACCAGGTGGTTCTCCATAAGACCTGTAAAATGGAATAAGTTAAGAGTTCAGATATTTACCATCATTACATGTTTTTTTCAATTGTCTGAATATCTATACTGTATGTGCTTTTTGTCTTCACCTGGAGTCTTGGACTCATTGGGAATCAGGCAACGTACAAAGTGAGGATGGGTGCTCCTCAAGTTGGTCATGAGTTTGCCCAAATTCTCCTGTAAAATTATAAATCACTTTCAGTCTGTTGATTCAGTCTGAGTTTTATTGCTGTAGAATTGTTGCATTATTCACTTTTATTATCTCAGATAATGACATACCCTGAACTGGGAAGACACGGTCTGCATAGAACCACCCTTCTTCTTGCCTCCCTTCTTGGCACCACCAGTTTCTTTATAAATATATAAAGAGAAAGACATTAAATGTAATGGCAAGGCAATAATGAACCAAAACATGAATAAGAGTTTTGTTACATTGACAAACATAGTTCTATTAACACAACATGTTTATATTACCCTCAACAACAGGTGGGTAGAGAGTAGCCAAGAGTTTGACAGAAGACTTCTGGTACAGCCCCAAAACAGACTCATTCAGTGGATCCTTGTTCTTGTCCAACCAGCCAGAAATGTTGTAGTCCACAGTGCCAGCATAGTGAACCAGGGAGAAGTGGGCCTCAGCCTTGCCTTTGGCAGGCTTTGGTTTCTGGAAAGCATTGCACTTGCCAAGATGCTGATCATACAGCTTGTTCTTGAAGGTGGTGTCTGAAGCTTTAGGGAACATGCACTCCTCTTCAAGGATGGAGAGGATACCCATGGGCTATATTAACAATGAATGAAAGATATTACTATCACAGTTTGTGTGTTTGGAAAAAGACAGAAATAAAGAGGTATAAAAACCAGCAGGAACCTTCTCAATGAGCTCAATGCAAGCAGCCAAGTCCATGCCGAAGTCAATGAACTCCCAAACAATGCCCTCCTTCTTGTACTCTTCTTGTTCCAGCACAAACATGTGGTGGTTGAAGAACTGTTGCAATTTCTCATTGGTGAAGTTGATGCACAGCTGCTCCATGCTGTTGAACTGAAGAAAAAAAAAACATTTACTCAAAACTGATTATGAACAATTCAACTTTGAGAAGAGAGAAAAATAAATAATTCTTACATCAAAGATCTCAAAGCCAGCAATATCCAGCACACCAATGAAGAACTGTCTGGCTTGTTTTGTGTCCAACATCTGGTTGATACGTACGACCATCCACAAGAACATCCTCTCATAGATAGATTTGGCCAAGGCGCTAACAGAGTTGTACACCTGGCAAAAAAACACAAGTTTTACATTTTATTAAAACTTTCTGTACTTGGGTTATAATACTGCAGTCATACGCCAAGTGTTTCACGTGTACTGCACACATATATACTGCACATTAAATTAAAGCAAATAATTAATTGAACATATTTTAAGGCCTACATACCTGTGGCACGGTCTGACCTTTGGTTACAAACTCATTTCCGACCTTCACTCTTGGGTAGCACAAAGCTTTAAGCATATCAGCAGAGTTCAAGCCCAAAAGGTAGGCAACTTTGTCAGCGTCTGAAATTGTTCAAGTTGAAGAAAATTAATTATAACTTTATGCTGTGAACACTAAAACAAAGTATTTTTCAACTATTTTTGAAAATACTATTCGTGACATACACTAGAACTTCTTAATCTCACCCTCTGTGCCATCAGGCTCAGCCTGCTCCTCACGCTGCTTCTGCTTGAACTTCATGTTACCATGATGCAGCACTGCTCCAGTGAACTTATAGATGCTCATCTTCTCATCAGCAGTGAAGCCCAGAATGTCAATAGCAGTCTGAAAATGATAGAAAGGGATGAAATACAGGAACTGCCATATTTATGTAGAATACCATGGCCATTAATAAAATAGCAATGACTCACATCAGTGGCTACCAACTCCTCTTTATCATCAATGCTTGCCACTGTGATCTGACCCATACTGCACATGGGGAAGTCGTAGGGGTTGGTGGTGATGAGCGTCATTTCTGTAAGATACCATATAACATTAATTACAGAGTAGTTTACTACATTCACTGGTATTTTAAAGCTTTAAGTGAAATACTTGCACCTACCAATCAGCTCAGGCTTATGGTTGGTCATCATCTGGTAGAAGATGTGGTAGCCTCTCTCATCTGAAAGCTGGAATGTCACTCTAGACTTCTCCAGCAGATCTGTTCAGAGGATGTATTCACAGTAAATCACAAACGTCTAAAGAGATACAGACAAGGACAAGTGTGCAGGATGTGTGAATTTAATGCAAGTCCACCTACATGTCTCAATATCAGCACTAGCCAGTTTTCCACTTGTGCCAAAGTGAATTCTGATGAATTTACCCTGTTCAAAAAACATAGTGACATTTGAGTCAGTGTTGTGCAATCACAATGAGCTTCATAAAATCCAAACAGGTGTCTCTCATGTAAATCAAAACTTACGAAACGAGAGGAGTTGTCATTTCTCACAGTCTTGGCATTGCCATAAGCTTCAAGCAGAGGGTTGGCAGCAATGATCTGGTCCTCAAGAGATCCCTGTGTGGATAAAGGTTATTATAGTTATTAACACTTTGATAATATTTTGCATAAGACAAATTAAAAGTAAGAAAATTTGGTAGTAGTTTTAAGTTTCTTTGATGAGGTACAATTTGAAGAGTTTCGTTGCAAAACGAGATAACCACCGTTTTTTAATGGTTCAGAAATCTCATTTTTTGGTTGTGCATTCCAATTAATTTCAATGCAACTGCAGTTGGTTTGTTTTGTTTAAACCTTCATAACTTAAAAAATACAGCTAGGTAGCACCATAAAACTAAATAATAACATGATAACATAATAATAAGCATGTTTTGACAAAAATGTAAAAAAATGGATTTATCTCGTTTTGCAACGAAACTCTTCATTTATAGTATTATATAGAGTACCTGCATTTTGCTGGAATCTTTCTTCTTGTCACCCTGCACAGCAACTGTAGCAAAATACTGAATGACACGTTTGGTGTTCACAGTCTTTCCAGCACCAGATTCTCCACTGGTTTATGAGAGAAGATAAAATAGACAGCATAAGGAGTGGACATTTCATAAGCCAACATTAATATTCTGATATTCTTATTTTATTTACTTCTAACATTTGGTAAATCTACATTTATCTGAAATCTACTTCATAGTTCAAAATTTTCCCAAGATCTTTGTGTGAACTGTAGATTCAATACTTACGTGATCAGGACAGACTGGTTCTCTCTGTCTGTAAATTGAATGGTGATTTTTGTTTAAGTAATTGCTTTATTAAAACAAATAAAACACATCTTGTGATTGAAGATTCTGATCTTACCAGTAAGCATGAACTGATAGGCATTGTCAGAGACAGAGAAGATGTGGGGTGGGGCCTCCATACGCTTTTTGCCTCTGTAGGCAGCCACCACTTCTGCATCGTACACTGGGAGCCACTTGTAGGGGTTCACAGTAGCACAGAAAAGTCCAGAGTAGGTATAAAAGCAACACAGAAATGATCAGATTGTAGCATCACAGCCATAATGAACTTGAATCCTGCTTCACTTTCTGCTTGACTTACATAGATCATCCATGCTGCATAACGCTCTTTGAGGTTATAAAGCACAGAGGGTTCATTGAGATGGGTCATCATGGCCATGTCCTCAATCTTGTCAAACTTGGGAGGATTCATTGGGTGGACATCATCCTCCTTGACAACTCTCTCCTATAAAAGTGATTGAGCGGACATTAGAAAGTGGGTAGTGAAATGTGAATTTTAGTTTTCCAGAAAATGTGGAAACTTTACCTCCTTAGTGTCAAGGGTAATAACAGTGACTTTGGCACCATCTTTACTCTTGATTGTTCCTTTGACATACAGCTCTTTGTCATCAACCACATAGCAGGCAGTCTTAGCATCAAAGGGTTTGTTCTGAGCCTCAACTCTCTCCTTCTCAGGCTTACGGAGGTAAATGGCAGCCTTGCCATAAACGGCCATCTCAGCGTCCGTACTCATGGTGGCGGCTTTCTGTTGAAATTAAAAAAAATACTTGAGCTAGATGAACAGGATAGAAATTACGTCTTTTTAGGTCTAATCATAAAATTTTACTATATGTTGTCCAGAAATTCAAAGTCAAAACTATCCTAAATGTCAATATACATTTTTATACTTTTGATGGTTTGTCCTAGTCTGAAGAGTACACTCTAAAAAAGTTGTGCTAAATAGCACTAAGCTTGAAATCATAGGGGCACCATTTTTGGTGCTATATAGCACCTATAAAGCATGAAGAACCATCCGGGGGTGATATAGCACCACTATACAGTAGCATCAGATATGGTTCTATACAGGTGCTACACAGGTACTACATGGGTGCTATATAGCACTTAAAATGGTCCCCCTGATTACGAGCCAGTGAACCACTTTTGGTGCTATTTGGCACCGTTTGTTTTTGGAGTGTATAGTATGTAGGTTATTGTGTGTCATTATTAAATATCATGATGTTTACCTTTTCACACTTCCACAGATGCTGACAAAGATCCTCACACTGTAATAGACATATAAGGTCACTGTCTACATAGATGTAAATACCATGCTCATTCGTAAACTATTCAAAGACTTTGAAATTAAACATTAAGTTAAAAAATATGACCAAAAAATTTAAAATTGAACAATTGGAGGATGAGACACTCTATACTGTTTTTTCTATAACCTAGTTGTTCTTATCTAGTAATTTCCGAGTGTGTTTTTTAAAGAAATGAGAGTTCATCTTACCACACAAAAACTTGGCTTGTCTTCTGGACGCAAATGTCTCCAGGTCTGCCTCTGCTCTTATACTGTATTGGCTTTGCTAGCAATGCAGAAGTTATATGTGGCTTTCTCCAAATATGGCTTTACCCTAGATGTTGAGAAAGTGTTCGGTTGGACCAATTGGTACTGCTGTCCAAAGTTCAACTAGCAAAGATGTAAATAGCCAAGCTTTTAGCATATCTTATATTATTATATTTCATTTACAATGCATAATGTTAAATAATATTATAATTTCTGTGACATAAAGATGCTTTGCTTTTGATTGATTAACTTTAAAAGCTTTTACTAATCGATTATTATAAGGTTTTTACCTCAAACATTGTTCAATATGTTCAACGTGTAATTTAAACATAAATTTGGAGCAACACAATTCACTGACATTGCTTCTTTTTTAGATTGTATGCAAAAATAAGATAATATTTTTAACCAAGTAAATAATTTTTTCTGCAAACTTTGTGTTGTTAAATTACAATTAAATCTAACTATTAGAATTACATTCCTGCTTTGAAATAGCAGTAATATTTTATAATACAGGTAGACTATTTTTGTTATTAAGAAGTCAGTACCACTGGAATTTTTTATATAGCCTACCCTAAATGTTTTGTAAATGTAATGCTTGTCATGTTTATTTGTTAGTACAGGTTTATGTTTTATTTTATTGCTTCGATTGATTGATTTGCATTCCGTGGACACTTGTGCATACTCAAGGATCAGATTTCTTGAACTGCCTAATATGCAGAATAACTTGTGCCTGTGTATGGCAATAGCTACTAGATTTTTCTAATATTGGCTTCAGTACAGTTGCATGACAGTTCTTGCTGATGTTTTGTAATGTAAATTTAAAAGAAAGATACGGCATGAGACTGTTGCTATTTTTATATATAATAATAATTTATAATAAAATCTTGAAGCTAATACTGTTTGTTTTAAAATGAGTACTAGAGGTTTAATTAGTTTGACCAAGATTATTTATCACTTTAGTTGTTCTTGTTTGTGTTAATCTGCTTTATTGATGTTATTATTTTATTTATAAGTATTATTATGTTCATTTTACAGAACAATTATATCCCACTGTATTTCATTTTATGACCAAAACAAGGAACAACAAAATTAATTGATTAAACATAAAAAAATGTAACTAGGACTTGTTATGTATTATACCATGTTTTTGCATACTCTCAATGCATGATGCCAATGAAATAATGCCTTGTTTTGAAATGATGTATTTTGTACACTGTATTAAGGGGTTTGGGGGTAAATAAATATTATATGTGATTTTTCAAAAGAGATTTTAAATATGTGACCATGTCTGCGAAAACCAGGGTAAAGTCTGAAAATCACATATTGAGATAATGAGAATCAACATACGGTATTAGTTCAGCCATTAATTTCACATGGATTTCAATCTTTGACATGACTATACTCAGTCAATATAAACGATATCATAATTTCTCAGAATGTTCTTTAAATTACGTAGGGTGATTTTATATAAAAAAACAGTAAAAGATTACTTTAGCTGGGTCACATATGTGTCCAGGGGCGTCGTAAGGGGGGGGGGGGTTAGGACGATTCTATGGCACGTGAACTTTTGGGGGGCCCAGCCTTATGCGAAACCCCCTTAAGCTGGGCCCTCTTAACTCCGCCCCGTCCTTTACTCTGCGTTTTTAGCGCCTTCTTCAATCCACGCGGTCTCACAGTGCGGAGTGAACTTCAGAGAGAGAACAAGGTGTGTGTATTTACTGTTATTTGCTATGATGAAATCCGCATATGTGCACTACTATAAATGCAGTTTACATAATGTAACGCTGGGATGATACAGTTTCCTTTCCACTGTAAAGTTTTCTGTTCACCCCAGTTTTTTTTAAAACAAGGTGATTTACGTTCCATGCTTTTGACGCGAAGTCAGCCCTTACCTGTTTTAATTAATTAACAGAAACTATGAAGTTACACACCCCTATGTTTTGTAACACAATATGCCAAGGAAGTATTTTCATTCAGTCAAGAAAATGAGAGTTGATTGTGATAAGAAAGAAATGCAACGAAAGCTAAACTAGTCCAGTAATGTAATGTATTCTGTAATCTGCTATAGTTGTCCTTTTTATTTCATTTTAGAATCCCGTTGATAAAAACAGTCTAAAGTCTCGAGTTCACTGTTTCAATGACCGGTGTTGTGTCGAAGTCTGTTCCCCCTATGTTCCCCCTATTTTTCCCTTCAGTGTAGTGTTTTAATGGCGTTTTTATCACGTTATAGGTTTTATTATTTATATATTTAAAGTTTTAATGGCTACTGAGATGTATATGTGTGTATTTCTGTAATGTATCTGTATTGTTCTTAATGGTAAGTCAATTATTTTTACAGTATGAATCATATTATATGTATAATATTTATTTAATTATGTATGCAAACATTACATTTTTAAAACAACCAGTAAAGGAAAAAAAAGAAAAAGACAGGCTATATTTTAAAAGAAATACCCTAATAGAAAACTGTCAAATGTATGAAATATTTAATAAATTGTATTATAAAATACATGATATTATGCCTTTTTAGTATAACCAATTCAAATCTTTAATCTTTCTAAATGTAACGTGATGAAAACGCTATAAAAGCACTACACTAAAGGGAAACATAGGGGGAACTGAGTTCGACACAACACCGGTCGTTATTTTTGCTTTACTGAAGCATGGTGTGTGAAACCTGTTATTCACCTTTAAAAAATGCTAATAATTATAATACAAGCTTTGGTCAAGCATTTTTGAGCGAGTCTTATTTAAGGCAGAAGGTCAATTTCTAGAAAAGATGTATTGTTGTTGTTTGCCATTTTTAAATGTTACATTAATTTTGGTGTGTGTAACCTTAGATATGTAGATGTCTCACCCGCGCTGCTGGCCATTGAGTGGAACGTCCGCATGTGGCGGCCATCTTACCACAGGGCGCTCGCTCACTCGTAGCATTGCGTTTAATGGAGCATGTACTAGTAAATGGCCATAACTGGCTCAATTTTCTACCGATTTTCAAACAGTTTGGTTTGTTATAAACGTCAGAGATGTAATTATGACACTGCATACTTAATGAATACTTTTTATGAATCATGTTAAAGCATACAGAATTATAGCCACGTTAATAACGTTTGTAAGAAAACAAACCGTTTCAAAATAGGTAGAAAATTGAGCAAGTTATGGTCATCTAAAAGTATCTTCACCATTAAACACAATGCCACGAGTGAGCGAGCTGACCGAGGCAATATGGCCGCCAGGTGATGACGTTAGAGACCCCGCCGTAATACATCTAGGCCCGGTTGCATAAAGCACCTTAAGTTTTTCCCTTAACTATGACACTTAAGGGGTAAATTCCCCTTAACTACTGTAAGATAATAATTAAAGAGTTTTGCATATAATCCCTTAAACAGTTCTCTTAGGTAAGGGTAATCGTTAAGTGTTTCATGACAGCAACCCCGGTTTGTTGTTATAAAATACTATTGTTGCCATGGAGACGCAACAGAAAAACTTAAGGGTTTTTCTGCAACACCCTTAAGTTTAAAGGAAACAACTTAAGGGAAAATTACACTTAAGGTGCTTTATGCAACTGGGCCCTAGCCTTTATACATATCTATGTGTGTAACAGCTCAGGTACTGTACAGTATGTAACTAAGACTGCCTGTGAAAACTAAAGTCTCAAATCTTATCGTGTGATAAAAAGCATCACAGTTTGATTTCAAGCATTATTTTACTATGATTTCAATCGCTGACATGACATTACTCAGTCAAAATTAAGTTAATATTTTCACAGAATGTTCTTAACATTATAGGATGATTTTACGTAGGAAACCGTAAACCACAAATAAATACTTCAGCTGGGTTTTCACAGGCAGGGTCACAATTATTTTTAATCTTTGTTTAAGAATGTTGCATTTTCTCAGAATATTTGATTATTGTGCTGTATTTTTCAATTAAATTTACATTTGCACAATAATAAATCATCTTAGCTGCAGACATTGTAGGTCTCTATAATTGTGGTCAAAACAATAGCAAAAGAAATAGGTATGTATTATTAAATTGCATACAAATATGTTGGATAGATAGGTTGGATTGTATGTAGGTGCGAAATGGGTATAGGGGGCCCAACCCTTATATTCATAGGACTCAAAATTGCTAGCGGCGCCCCTGCATGTGTCAAATCAACAACTGCATGTTATAGATTTGTAACTGCACAGAGTACATACATTTAAAAAAAAGTTAAAGAAAAAAGTGGATTTAAGATAAATAAAAGTATTGGAAATATTTAAAGGACGTGTAATACTTCCTTTTTAAAACAGTATATATATGTAAACCACAATATTTTTCAAAGACAAAAAGTGACTAAAATGAAGCTTGATTTAATTCATTGACTTACATTTATTAAGCAATTCATGTCTTCCTTTAGTGTGCAGTGCAATGACACATTCAAATTAAACAAAGAATAATAATGCTCAAAACATCTCTGTTAAGTGCAGATTTTTTTATACAAGTTACAGTAAAACAAGTTCTGACATCCTAGGATCACTGTTGCATTTCGCAACTTATGGTTTCAGACAATTCAATATCCTCCTGTTCTCCTACTGTAATTACAGTAACCTCCCTTCAGGATCTTTGAATTACGTAATACTGTATCAGTATAAAGGGTATTCTGTTAACTTGTATTCTTCTGTAACTATTAGCAATATACCATGAAACTTTAAAAGACTTACAAGTCTACAGTTCTTTAAAAAGTATTTAAATCCTACTGTATAAACACCTATGCTTGCATTTAAACACTCATTAAACACATTACAAAATTTACAGAAATTGTAAACCGAGTAAACAACAGAGAAGCCTTCTCGAAGTGAATGATGTCCGTATGGCCAAAAATAAACCAGCTCTGCTTATTAGCACATGTTTACAGCTGTTCAGTCCCACAACCTTGCATTTTGTAGTTTGAGAATGTTTGCAGATGGAAACTTATAAACTTTGGTAAGAGGAGGACTGTGATCACAAATTCTAAAGTCATTTTAGAAAACCATGGGATCCTGTCGCGTTTTTATATGAAGTACATGGGAGAAAAGCTCATTTCAGCACAGGAGGCTTTATTCCAGTATTTAACAAATAAATAAATGAACGCAAATAATTGAAACAATAAACAGCTATGCATATATGAACAAAGACTGCCAATTTTTTTGAGAGAACATATGGAGACAAGAATAAAATAACTTAAAATAATAAAATAAATATTATTTATTAGTAATCAAAAGTTTTTTAGGGATTCAAATGTTACTGATAAAGTTAAACAAAAAGGATGAATAATTTTCACCTCACACACGGTTTTTGATTATAATACACTGAAAAAAATCACTTCCGGCTGGCATATCACATGCAGTGTAGTCCAACAAGTTTTACGGATCCAACATTCAGGGCTCTATCTTACACCCGGCGCAATGCAGCGCAATGCGCGACGCAAGAGTCTTTTGCTAGTTTCCACCCTAATTTTCACGTTTAGCGCCGCGTTGTTTAAATAGCAAATGCATTTGCGCCCCTTTTGCGCCCATGGGCGTTCTGGTCTGAAAAACGAGGTGTGTTCAGGCGCATTGTTGGCGCGTTGCTATTTTGAGGCAACTAAAATAGACTACGCCATTGACCAACAAAAACCTGGTCTAAAGTCTAAAGTCAATGGCGCAATATGTTTTATGTTATTTAAAGAGCGCACTAGTAATATGCGCCTATAAACGGGAGGACAACGCGGGTTTGCTTATCACAAAGTACATAAATGCGCAGCAGCACAAAAATGCTTTTAAATATGAAAGATTAAAGGATTGAATTTAAGAGATTATTATTGAGTCTCTTGGACATATTTATAAATGGGGACTGATTATGAGACGTTAGAAGGCGCAAAGTGCTGCTTCACCTGCAGCCTGATAAGTAAATAAATGCTTTGCTTTAAACAAATGCATCTGTTTTTAAATGTTTTTTTTTAATGCTACCTCACGGATTTATTGTATATGATGTACCTGTGGATATGGCGAGATGAGAAACATTTGTAAGTAATGCTTAAAAAAACTCTTTGCTAAAAAAACGCTGTCCAAAGTGCTGAAACGTGAGGAGAGCCGTTTGTAAATTCTTTATCTCCTGTTTGTTACAAATAAAGTATTTTTAGAGTACAAACCTTATCTTAGATACTTGTAAATTATTTTTTGATGATATTGGATAGCCATACATTTAAAGCAATTACAAGCCTGCTTTTTACTTCCATGACTAAAAGAAAACGGGTTTTAAAGGTTTTAATAAAAAAAATAACAATTTCAATATAAGGGAAAAACAACACAATTATTTAACATTAATCTTAAACTGGGGGTC
The DNA here is from genome assembly GCF_027580225.2 of Misgurnus anguillicaudatus. Lineage (NCBI taxonomy): Eukaryota > Metazoa > Chordata > Actinopteri > Cypriniformes > Cobitidae > Misgurnus > Misgurnus anguillicaudatus. Next base: position 32,092,955 of record NC_073358.2, on the reverse strand, counting down.
GTCTTCCTCCGCTTAGTTTTTCAGTTTACAAAGTCCGTCATCTAAATAGGGATTAGACATAGCGCCAGCGCAACTTGCTTTTAAAGGGAATGAGAGCTGTGACTCTCATTGGTTTACTGCACGTTACGCCCAAAATACTCCCATTACAATAGGACCAACCCTTTTCGACCATGCGCTCGGCGCAAAAACGATTTTTCCCGTCGTTAAATTAGCAAAAGTGGATTCGGACACGCCCATTTAGACGTTGCGCTGTGCGCTTTAGACAATGCGCTTAGATCGTTAAAATAGGGCCCTCAAACTTTAAACCCCTTTCCACTGCACACGACAAACGATGGCTGATAAACCGGAAGTCATTCACATTCCTATGGAGAGTCGCAAAGGGGCTGCATGAGGTGGGGACCATCTGTGAATGCATAATTTTCAGATCCGTTTTTTAAGCATGGGATCCGTTAAAAAATGTGAACTTGTGGGACTACACCGCATGCGATATGTCGACCGGAAGTGATGTATTTAAGTGTATTCCAATAAAAAAAACTGTGTGTGAGGTGAAAATTATAAATCATTTTTGTTAATCAGTACTTAATCAGTAACATTTGAATCATTAAAAAAAGACTGATTACATATAAGTAATACATTATTAATTTAATATGTATACTTTATTTTAATCTTGTCTTTGTTCATATATGCAGAGCTGTTTATTGTTTCATTCATTTGCGTTCATTTATTTATTCCACTATGGTAAATATTGGAATGAAGCCTTTTGGCTGGAATCAGCTTCTCTCCCATGGACGATTAAACTGAAACTTCATTACGACTGCCACTAGGGGGCGAAGTCCGACAATTGCTTTCATATGTCGTGTGCAGTGGAAGGCGGCTTAACATCCATGCGCAGCACAAAAGTCCGGCATCGTCCATGAATTCGAGATAGTAACATTACCTAGCTACTTCCTATGAAAAGACCCCTGTTCCAAGATGGCGGTGGTTTTGACGCATGCTTAGAACCCCAAGGCGACATCTAGTGTACATAACTATGCCATGCGGTGTAGTCGCAGAAGTTCAAATTTTTTATCGGATCCAACACTGAAAACGGATCTGAAAATTACACATCCGCAAACTGTCGGCACATCACACAGCCCCTTTGATACTTTCCATAGGAAATTAATGACTTCTGGTTTATTGGCCGTTGTTTTTCATGTGCAGTGGAAAAGCGCCTTAAGGCAGAGTTGGTAACCCAATAAAAGTTGTATTTATTAAATGACAACTGAGCTAAAACTCTGCGGGAGCAGTCTAAAAATGCCGGAAAACAAATTGGCAACATGCGCATTTGCGCATTGTCGTATTAATGTGATATGCGACAGGTTTACTTTGTTAAAACATTACTTTTGCCTTGTCCATTTCTAAACGTTAAAGCGACATATCTCCAGTGTTGGGGAAAGTTAGTTTCAAAAGTAATGCATTACAATATTAAGTTACTCCCAAAAAAGTAACTAATTGTGTTACTTAGTTACTTTTCATGGAAAGTAATGGTTACATCACTTTTTAGTTACTTTTGCGTTACTTTTTTTTGGCTGAGGCTCTTTCAAGCCTTGCAGGTGTTTTATGACTGAAAATTGCATATTTCATCACAAAAATGTCGAGCTCTGGCCTGCCATCTCAGTTTCTGACTCAAACTGTTGCATAAGGTTTGCCCAATGAGGCTCACCGGAGGGAACGCGTATTTGCGCATGTTTCGCGGCCAGCTGTGTGCCAATGCATCCACACCGAGCGAGTCGTTGGCTAGTGAATAGAACAGGCGACAATGAGTCGTCTCTGGGGAAGCAAACAGGTCTATCTGCGCTTTGCCGAAACGTCTCCAGATCTGCTGAACTGCTATGGGGTGGAGCCGCCATTCGCCGGGACGCGCAGCCCGAGAGAGCGCATCCGCCTCTACATTGAGCGTGCCCGGAATGTAAATGGCTCGAAGAGACCTCAAATTCTTCTGGCTCCAAGTGAGGAGGTGACGGGCGAGATGCGACAGGTGACAGGTGACGCGAGCGTAAACCATCTTGACGATTGATGTACGCCACGGTCGCAGTGTTGTCTGTGCGAACTAATACGTCTTTGCCCCATAACTCGTTGCTGAAACGGACGAGCGCAAGATATACAGCCCACATTTCTCGGCAATTTATGTGCCAATGCAGCTGGGGTGCCGTCCAGACCCCCGAAGCCGTAAGCCCATCGTACGTGGCCCCCCACCCCGTGGCTGAAGCATCTGTGCATACTATCGCATGCCTGGAGACCTGTCTCAGAGGCACATCGGCTCGGAGAAACGCACGGTCTGACCACAAATTGAAAGTGCAACGACACGCAGGTGTAATGATAACACGGTGAATGCCGCGTAACCACGCTCTCCTCGGGACTCGATCGTGAAGCCAATGCTGAAGCGGTCGCATATGAAGCAGCCCGAGAGGTGTCACAGCCGAAGCTGCTGCCATATGCCCCAGGAGCTTCTGAAATTGTTTCAGTGGGACCGCGCTCTTGCTCTTGAATGTATTCAGGCAAGTCAGAATCGACTGTACACGCGCTTCTGTTAGACGAGCTGTCAAATCGACCGAGTCCAGTTCCATCCCGAGAAAAGAGATTCTCTGCACGGGGCAAAGCTTGCTCTTTTCCCAGTTGACCCGAAGACCCAAACGAGCGAGGTGTTTTAAGGTTAAATCTCTGTGATTGCACAGCGTCTGACATGTTTGAGCTATTATTAGCCAACCGTCTATATAAGCGAGAATGCGCACACCTTTCTCTCTCAGGGGTTTTAATGCCCCCTCCACTACTTTGGTGAATACACGGGGCGACAGAGAGAGCCCGAATGGGAGGACTTTGTACTGGTATGCTCGCCCCTCGAACGCAAAGCGGAGAAACGGCCTATGCCGGGAGAGAATCGATACGTGGAAGTACGCGTCCTTCAGGTCGATGGATGCGAACCAATCATTTGGACGAATGCATGGAAATATGCACTTGGGCGTCAGCATCTTGAACGGCATTCTGTGTAGTGCACGGTTCAGCGAACGCAGGTCCAGGATCGGTCGCAAGCCGCCACTTTTCTTGGGTACAATAAAGTAAGGGCTGTAAAACCGCAACCTCATCTCGACTGGAGGTACCGGCTCGATCGCGTCCTTCGCCAATAGGACAGCGATCCCGCACGGAGGACGTGCGCATCGGCAGCTCTCACCGCAGTGAAACGAACGCCGGAGAATTTGGGGGGACGCCGGGCAAATTGGACCGCATAGCCGAGATGAATCGTGCGTAAAAGCCAACGCGACGGGCTGGGAAGCTGTTCCCACGCCCCCAGATACCGTGCGAGAGGGACTAAAGGCACGATCGGTGTACCCGCGGTGGGCGCAACGGAGGTGATTGCCGGTGTGTGCATATTGGCCGCACCGACAGCAGTGTTGTGTATGGTAACACTCACCTAAGTCCGCTGCTGGGTGGGTGAGTAAGGGAGGCTCTGCTGAAGACACCTCACGCCACTCGATGCACCCTCTGGCGAAGGAGGAGGAAGACGATGGGTTATGAGCCCGTAATTGTCTCCTACCGCCTGAGAAGTTGGAGAGCGCAGAGGGGTTATGAGCCCGTGCGTCGCTCTCGTACTCCTCTGATGAGTCGGAGAACTCATTTAATTCGATTTCTGTACCTAATGCTAATGTTAGCCCTTATTAATGTGCAACTTTGTTCTTTTTTATAAATGTTTGCAATTTCTTTATTTGTTATTAGATTTTCCCCACTCCCATTTTGATGATCTGAAAAATAATCTGACCCGTGCCTCAAAAATTGTAATGTGATCCGAACCGTGAGTTTTGTGATCCGTCACACACCCCTAGTAAAGTTAGTACACAGTGATAGCCATAAATGCATTTGTACTAATAATTGGCATAATAATTCATTTCGTTTTTACGGCTTTGGTTTCCTCTTTTTCGGTTTCGGCCAAGAATTTTAATTTCAGTGCATCCCTAGCTTTTAAAAAAAAAAGTTTTTATTTGTAGGCTAGTAACATTTAGACTTCAAAATTCATAAAAATTGGTTTAATTTCTGAAGATTATCTTGATGAACAAAGTGTCTTATAGCTTTTTGTAAAAAAAATCCCTCATCCCTGCAACTCTATACAGTAGGCTTACATTAAAAACGTGTTTTTGCACTGAGAAGCATTTATGAATAAATTATACTGCTGTTTATTGTTGTTTAGAGTTAAAAACAAAAGAGTTCCTCTAGCAGTCTATTCTATTATTCTGCTGTTTAATGTACTTGTCATGTCTGTCAGAATCTCCTTCTCCACCACAGATTGATAGTCATGATATAGCCATTCCTCTCAACACAGCCCACTTCAGATTGCTTTGAACCAATGCATAAATTGAAAATCAATGAATTATTAATAACATCTTTGTCTAAATTCTGATAGACAAGACTCCGCTCAGGAGCACTCCTTTAAGTTATACATACATATCTCAAGCCATACTAATAGTGTAACACACGCTGTCACAGTTCTGAAATTTGTCTGATGGTTAGCCTTAAATATTGTGACAATTATGACGATTAATTGCCTTTTTAGGCAATAAAAAATAAACACAATAAATTGTCAAAATGCAATCAAAATAAACGGACTATATCAGAACAGTTTTACCTGGCAGTTAATACTGCTTATCAAGGTTTTGGAGCATTTCTTTAAATGCTGTTTTTTCCACTGTATTGAATGGCTTTGCAATGTATCGCGTTACACTGTCAGTTAAGGAGCGCCTTCTGATACGGTCTCATTTATAAAGGCGCTGGAGCTCCCCCTTGTGTTTTTTAAAGAAATGTGCAATCATTGCGGTGATCTGAAATCATCATGAGACAATTATTTAATCATTGTGACAGCCCTAGTAACACAAATAGGTAACACGTCAAAAATAGTGAATAAACAAAACACAAGAAACTGCTACATTTTTTACTTTATTGAACATTATTTTTTCAGAGTTTCAGACATGGAGAGTAAATTGTAGGCGGTGTTTGTCACTCAGCTGCATCTTTACCCTTTAAAAAAAAGATAAACAAGTATATATGTTAATACAGTAATATAGACAATAGAACATTTTATCAAGATATAAAGCAGCTTGAAAAACATGCATTTAAGGTAATATTACCCTTTCCAGCGTCGCGGCTCTTGGCTCTGAGCTTGTTGACCTGAGACTCAGCAATGTCAGCACGCTCCTCAGACTCCTCCAGCTCGTGCTGCACCTTCCTCAACTTGGACAGGTGAGTGTTGGCTTGCTCCTCCTGCAAAGTTAAGAACAGTTAAACAGGGTACTAGAGATCTCAAATGTTTGTGGGATCTTTATAACTTGCAAATCAGATACTCACAGCTTCTTCAGCCTGTCTCTTGTAAGCCTTGACCTTCAGCTGAAGCTTGTCAACCAGATCCTGCAGTCTGTTGATGTTCTTCTTGTCCTCCTCAGTCTGCAGGAAATACCAACACATTAGACTAAAATATAACTCAATTATTTAAAATGATTCTTTTTCCAGATTCTTTACCTGGTAGGTGAGCTCCTTCACTCTCCTCTCGTATTTGCGGACACCTTTAACAGCATCAACTCCACGTCTCTGTTCTGCCTCAACCTCAGCTTCAAGCTCACGGACCTAAATAAAATATATTATTAGATTAATGTTATGCAAAAAAAAAAAACATTGTTGTCAATCAACAATATAATATGCATTATTATACCATGACATACACTTCACAACGCCTACATCATGACTATGAAAATTGAAATAAAACTCACTCTGCTCTCCAGTTTCTGGAGTTGTTTCTTTCCTCCCTTCATGGCCAGATTCTCAGCCTCATCCAGACGATGCTGCAGATCCTTCACTGTGACCTCCAGGTTCTTCTTCATCCTCTCCAGGTGAGCACTGGTGTCCTGCTCCTTCTTGAGCTCTTCTGCCATCATTGCAGCCTTTTACATTAATAAAGAAATGCATGCCAAAATTTTAAGTCTGTAGAAAAATATTTGTGCTTGTGAAATATTTGGAAGTTACTCTTGCTCACATCAGTGATGGCCTTCTTGGCCTTCTCCTCTGCATTTCTTGCTTCCTGCACAGTGTCATCAACTTCACCCTGGATCTGGACAAGGTCAGCTTCAAGCTTCTTCTTGGTGTTCAGAAGACTTGTGTTCTACAAAATAAAAAAAACATTGATTTGTTTAATTGTGCTCTTAGTTTCCTTAAATTTAATGTAAAAATAAACATTATGGTTTACTTGAGAGTGCAGCAGTCCAACACGCTCACTGGCATCCACCAGCTCTTGTTCAGCCACTTTGCGACCTCTTTCTGTCTGCTCTAGAGCAGCTCTCAGCTCCTCAATCTCTGACTGCATCAGAGTGTTTCTGCGCTCCACCATGGCCACCTGCTCTTTCATGTCTTCCTGTCCTCTAACGGCCTCATCAAGGTGCAGCTGGGCATCCTTGAGGATAACAACAGTTTCTTATAAGCCCTTGTGCTTAAACTTTTTTCTAACATACTAAATTAGACTATGTACATATTAGTTAACTATTAAGTATACGTTCTTGAAATGTAGTTAAAGAGAAGTCACAAACCTTGAGTTGTCCCTGAACATTCCTCAGCTGTTTCTGGGCCTCAGCAGCCTGGCGATTGGCATGGCTCAGCTGAATCTCCATCTCATTAAGGTCTCCCTCCATCTTCTTCTTGATTCTCAGAGCATCGTTTCTGCTCCTGACCTCAGAGTCAAGTGTGCTTTGCATGGATTCAATGACTCTCTGGCTGTTTCTCTTGATCTGCTCGACCTCCTCATCCTTCTCTGCAAGCTTCCTGTCAATCTCACTCTTTACCTGGTTAAGCTCAAGCTGGACACGAAGAATCTTGGACTCTTCATGCTCCAGGGTGCCCTGTTAAAATTGTTATAACAGAATATTTTAGAATTACATTGTTGTTCATTAATAATGTTCTGATAAGAAATTGAATTAGTCCAATCTTAAGATTCTCACTTCAGCCTCCTCCAGAGCGGTCTGAATCTCAGCCTTCTCAGTCTCTACTGCTTTCTTGGCCTTTTCCAGTTCATGGATGCTCTTACCAGTCTCACCCAACTGCTCTGTCAGATCTGAGATCTCCTCTACAGGTAAGAAAAAAATGTTATTATTAAATAATGTTCAGTACACAAACTGTGGTTTACCAATGTGGATTTCATATCTGTGCATTGTAATTTATTCAGGTTAATGTTCCATTAATAAATTCAGATGACTATATACATTCAACAATTTCTTTCTTACGCTGAAGATTCTTGTTTTCTCTCTTGAGTGTCTCCAGATGATCCAGAGTCTCCTCATAAGAGTTCTTCATCTTGAACAGTTCAGTGCTGAGTGAGCGAGCTTCTTTCTGTGCACCCTCCAGCTCTGCCTGACCTTCTTCATATTTCTGCTTCCATTCTGCCAGAACCTTGGGTGTAAAAAGTTTAGGGTGAGGGAAAATAATTAATAAAACAGGGAATACGTTTATATTCAAGTTTCAATAAACTTATATATCACATACGCACTTAGAATTGCTTACCTTGTCAAAGTTCCTCTGTTTCTTGTCAAGGTTGGCAGCCAAACTATTGGCTCTCTCCACATCGATCATGAGGTCCTCCACCTCACCCTGGAGTCTCTGCTTGGTCTTCTCCAGAGAGGCACATTTGGAGTTCACTGCCTCAATCTGTTCCTCTGCCTCTTGCAGACGCTGAGCCAGCTTCTTCCTGTAAAGCATTTAATAACATTGGTCAGAACAAGCAAGCAATATTATTAACAGATATTTTATCAGGTTTTGTTCATATTCATACTTGGCCTCTTCAAGTTCTTCTGTGCGCTGGATGGCATCAGTTTCATATTTGGTTCTCCATTGAGCGACCTCACTGTTGGCTTTAGACATTCCCCTCTGGAGCTCAGCCTTTGCCTCCTGCTCTTCCTCAAACTGCTCACGGAGGAGGTCACAGTCATGACGAGCTGACTGCACTGCATGGGCCAAAGCGTTCTTAGCCTTGGAGATAAAATCAGATGTTGTTACCTTTGCCCTGCAATAACTGGCAAGTGTGCAATCCCAATGATTGTTTTGTTTTACCTTAACCTCCTCTTCAATCTGCCTCTTTAGCTCCTCAATTTGCTGAGTGAAAGCTTGTTTGCCTCTGGTGAGCTGAGAAACAAGAGCCTCCTTCTCCTCCAGCTGACGGCCAAACTCACCTTGTGAGATTTAGATTCACATTTATTAGATCAGTGCTTTTATGTAATTAAGTTTTTTTAAACAAGCTCTAAGGCAAGTGTGTAGCAATAATTTATAAATTACCATATTTCATTTAATGGTCTAATGTAAATTGTTACTTAATCAATACTGTTATTTGCAGCATTCTCTTAAATTGTTCTTGATTGTCATTTGTTACCATTTTCGGTTTGAAGTCTTGCTCTTTGAGTACTGAGGTCATTTAGCTGACGGAGGTTCTCATCATTCTTGGACTTAATTTCACTAAGTTGGTCCTCCAGTGTGCGGCTCATCTTCTCAAGATTTGCCTGAAAACAACAACATCATTTAAAATTAAAAAGATTCCTAATTATATTCACATTTTTCACATTTATTCTTCTAGAAATCAAATTTTCAACCTTTGCTTTGGCAATAGCCTCCATGTTGCTGGAGAGATCATCAATCTCCATTTTGTATTCACTCTTCTCTTTCTCAAGCTTCTGCTTGACACGCTGGAGGTTGTCGATTTGCTCTCCCAGCTCGGCCACACTGTCTGCTTGTTTCTTGCGGAGGGCAGCAGCGGTAGCTTCATGCTGAAGAGTGGATTCTTCAAGATCACGACGCAGCTTCTGGAATTCAGCTTCACGCTTCTTGTTCATCTCGATCTGAGCAGCAGTTGCTCCTCCAGCCTCCTCAAGCCTCTCACTGATCTCTTCAAGTTCTCTGGAGAGATCAGCTCTCTGCTTCTCAACCTTTGCACGAGCAGCACGCTCAGCCTCAATCTCTTCCTCCAGTTCCTCAATGCGAGCCTACAATGGCAAGAAATCAAGCACACAATTAACAATCTTAAATTTACTATTTTAACCATAATTAAAAATGTCCCACAAAATACCTGAAGCTCCTTGATCTTCTTCTGAAGTTGAGCTCCAAGAGATTGTTCATCTTCGATCTTGCTGAGCAGCTGGCTAGTTTCAAAGTCTTTCCTGTTATAAAAAAGCAAAACCATGTATAACAAGTCACATTACAACAAGACACTTTTAATAACTTCATGAATTTTCACTTACTTCTTCAGCTTCTCATCAGATTGCTGCTTGTCATTCTCCAGGTCCATGATGGACTCCTGGGCCAATTTCAGGTCTCCTTCAAGCTTTCTCTTGGCTCTCTCAAGGTCCATACGGAGTTTCTTCTCTTGTTCCAGTGAACCCTCAAGCTGTTGGACAACATTGACAATGTTTTTAAATTAGTTGGATGAACACAATCTAGTTTAAAACTAACCCTTTTGAAAAAACTAACTCACATCATCAACTTGTTGCTCAAGCTTTGTCTTGGCTTTGGTCAGAGTGTTGACTTTGTCTTCTTCTGCCTGGAGATCATCCAGAGTTTGCTGATGTGCCTCTTGGAGGGCTTTCTTCTCCTTTGTGAGCTTGGCAATGCTCTCATCCTGAGTTGCCATTTCCTCAGTCAGGTTCTTCACCTGTGTGATTTATCATAAATGAGCTCAGAATTAAAAAAAATTATCAGAATTTTAAAAATAAATGATTTTATATGAAATGAAATTATTGTTCAAACCTTATTCTCAGTGGCATGTTTCTCTTTTTCCACTTTAGCCAAGGTGAGCTCCAGGTCATCAATGTCTTTCTTCAGCTCAGAACACTCATCCTCCAGTTTTCTCTTCTTGGCTGTTAGTTCAGCATTGATTTCTTCCTCATCCTCCAGTCTCTCAGTTGCCTCTTTGAGTTTAGCTTCGAGTTGGATTTTGCTCTTGATCAGACCCTCACATCTCTCCTCAGCATCTGAGAGATTTTCAGATTCCTAAAATAATTTTTTATAGCATTTGAAAAAAGACACAATTGGAACCAGAATCCAAAGCATTGCATTTACTTAATTTACAGTAAAGAATACTTACAGAGGCCACTTGCAGCTGCAGATCATTTTTTTCTTGCAGCAGGGCAACCATCTTCTCTTCAAGCTCCTTCTTTTTGGCCTCAGCCTTGGCAAGATCTTCTTTGCACTTTGCATAGTCCTCTTTCATGTTTGAAAGCTCCTTCTCAGTCTCAGCACTCTTCAGCAGAGGCTTAATCTTGTAGTAAACCTTCATCCATGGCCAGTGTTTGACATTCATGAAGGAGCGGATGTTGTATTGAATGGTGTAAATGGACTCTCTGATCAAATAATATGAAAAATAATGATGGACAATGTCATTAGCAATTGCAATCAACACAAAAGTCCTCAATATACCTGTGGTCTGTGTTAGTATCATCCAATATAAAGATCATGCATATTTGCCACAGGAATAGCAGAAGTTGATGTAACACATATAATATCAATACCTCCTCTCCATCATCTTAACAAACTCTCTCCTCATGAGGAAACCACGGCACGCAGCCTGAGTCATTGTGACCAAAGCAGCCAGTTTCTCATCACGCATCTCTTCAAGAGTACCCAGAAGACCAGCTTTGAAGAACACCTGAATTCATGCACAATAATACAAATATTAATTTCATTGCATGTGTTCAAACTAAACATCATGATTTCTGAATCTGTGAATCCTTGTCAACCAAAATATTAACCTTTGTGTGTCCAAATCTATACTGGTCATGGTCAACATCGATGGATCCCAGGAGTTTCTCAGAGGCCTTCTTGTTGTCCATAAACTGTCCCTCAGGGATAACACTGGCATTCAGCACCTTGTATCTGTGATACAGTATGAAATTGCATTAGATCTCTGAATAAATTTACATAACTCAGTATTTTATGCAATCCCATTTACCTCTGTTTGAAGTCACCATAGAGGATTCTGCTTGGGAAGCCCTTTCTGCAGATTCTGATACCTTCCAGTACACCGTTGCACCTCAGCTGGTGGATAACCAGGTGGTTCTCCATAAGACCTGTAAAATGGTAAAAGTCAAGAGTTGAGATATTTACCATCATTGCATGTTTTTTAAATGTCTGCATATCTTTACTGTATGTGCTTTTTGTCTTCACCTGGAGTCTTGGACTCATTGGGAATCAAGCAACGCACAAAGTGAGGATGGGTGCTCCTCAAGTTGGTCATGAGCTTGCCCAAATTCTCCTGTAAAATTATAAATCAATTTCAGTCTGTTGATTTAGTCTGAGTTTTAATGCTGTAGAATTGTTGCATTATTCACTTATTATCTCAGATAATGATGTACCCTGAACTGAGAAGACACGGTCTGCATAGAACCACCCTTCTTCTTGCCTCCCTTCTTGGCACCACCAGTTTCTTTTTAAATATATAAAGAGAAAGACATTAAATGTAATGATCTAAATTATGAATAAGAGTTTTGTTACATTGACAAACATAGTTTTATTAACACAACATGTTTATATTACCCTCAACAACAGGTGGGTAGAGAGTAGCCAGGAGTTTGACAGAAGATTTCTGGTACAGCTGCACAACAGACTCATTCAGTGGATCCTTGTTCTTGTCCAACCAGCCAGCAATGTTGTAGTCCACAGTGCCAGCATAGTGAACCAGGGAGAAGTGGGCCTCAGCCTTGCCTTTGGCAGGCTTTGGTTTCTGGAAAGCATTGCACTTGCCAAGGTGCTGATCATACAGCTTGTTCTTGAAGGTGGTGTCTGAAGCTTTAGGGAACATGCACTCCTCTTCAAGGATGGAGAAGATACCCATGGGCTGTTTAACAATAAATTAAAGGTATTACTATCACAGTTTATGTGTTTGGAAAAAGACAGAAATGAAGAGGTATAAAAACCAGTAGGAACCTTCTCAATGAGCTCAATGCAAGCAGCCAAGTCCATGCCGAAGTCAATGAACTCCCAAACAATGCCCTCCTTCTTGTACTCTTCTTGTTCCAGCACAAACATGTGGTGGTTGAAGAACTGTTGCAGTTTCTCATTAGTGAAGTTGATGCACAGCTGCTCCATGCTGTTGAACTGGAGAACAAAACACACATTTACTTAAAACTGATTATAAACAATTCCACTTTGAGAAGAGAAAAAATAATAATTCTTACATCAAAGATCTCAAAGCCAGCAATATCCAGCACACCAATGAAGAACTGTCTGGCTTGTTTTGTGTCCAACATCTGGTTGATACGTACGACCATCCACAAGAACATCCTCTCATAGATAGATTTGGCCAAGGCGCTAACAGAGTTGTACACCTGGCAACAAACACAAGTTTACATTTTATTAAATGTTTCTTTTACTTGGGTAATAACACTGCAGTCATACGCATAATGTTTCACATGTACTGCACACATATATACTGCACATTATATTGAGGCGAATAATTTACTGGACATATTTTAAGGCCTACATACCTGTGGCACGGTCTGACCTTTGGTTACAAACTCATTTCCGACCTTCACTCTTGGGTAGCACAAAGCTTTGAGCATATCAGCAGAGTTCAAGCCCAAAAGGTAGGCAACTTTGTCAGCATCTGAAATTTTTCAAGTTTGAGAAAATCATTTCGATCTCATGCAATGAAACCGTTTTTCAACATGGAAATAGAAACATGGATCTCAAGATATTTTTAGCATGTTAAAACAGTAGTTTCTAACTGGAAAACTTTTTACGTGAAATACTATTTGTGACATACAATGTAACTACTTAGTCTCACCCTCTGTGCCATCAGGCTCAGCCTGCTCCTCACGCTGCTTCTGCTTGAACTTCATGTTACCATGATGCAGCACTGCTCCAGTGAACTTATAGATGCTCATCTTCTCCTCAGCACTGAAGCCCAGAATGTCAATAGCAGTCTGAAAATTATAGAGAGGGATGAACTTTAAGAACTGCCATATTTATGTAAAATACCAGTGGCATTAATAAAATAGCAATGACTTACATCAGTGGCAACCAACTCCTCTTTATCATCAATGCTTGGCACTGTGATCTGACCCATACTGCACATGGGGAAGTCGTAGGGGTTGGTGGTGATGAGCGTCATTTCTGTAACATACCAGATTGCATTAATTACAGAGTAGTTTACTACATTCACTGGCATTTTAAAGCTTTAAATGAAATACGTGCACCTACCAATCAGCTCAGGCTTATGGTTGGTCATCATCTGGTAGAAGATGTGGTAGCCTCTCTCATCTGAAAGCTGGAATGTCACTCTAGACTTCTCCAGCAGATCTGTTCAGAGGATGTATTAAAGTAAATCACAAACGTCTTAATAGTTACAGTCAAAGACAATTGTGCAGGATGTGTGAATTTAATGCAAGTCCACCTACATGTCTCAATATCAGCACTAGCAAGTTTCCCACTTGTGCCAAAGTGAATTCTGATGAATTTACCCTGTTCAAAAACATAGTAACATTTGAGTCAATGTAGTGCAATCACAGTGAGATTCATAAAATTCAAACAGGTGTCTCTCATGTAAATCAAAACTTACAAAACGAGAGGAGTTGTCATTTCTCACAGTCTTGGCATTACCATAAGCCTCAAGAAGAGGGTTGGCAGCAATGATCTGGTCCTCAAGAGATCCCTGTGTTTTTAAAAAGGTTTTAATAATCTATATTAAAGTCTAAACACCATTTGTAGTGACTAAATTTACTACAATTAAAGATAGTAATATAAGCATAGACAGTTGTAGTTTAATATCTTATACATGCATACCTGCATTTTGCCGGGAGTTTGATCTTTCTTCTTGTCACCCTGCACTGCAACTGTAGCAAAGTACTGAATGACACGTTTGGTGTTCACAGTCTTTCCAGCACCAGATTCTCCACTGGTTTATAAGAGAAGAGATACATAATGATAAGACATGTAGAAGTTCTATGAGAAGAATATATAGCTGTTTTCAACATCTCTTAATAAAAGTAGATACATACGTGATCAGGACAGACTGGTTCTCTCTGTCTGTAAATTGAATGGTAATTTTGTTTAAGTAATTGCTTTATTAACAAAAAATCATCTTGTGATTCCAGATTCTGATCTTACCAGTAAGCATGAACTGATAGGCATTGTCAGAGACAGAGAAGATGTGGGGTGGGGCCTCCATACGCTTCTTGCCTCTGTAGGCAGCCACCACTTCTGCATCGTACACTGGGAGCCACTTGTAGGGGTTCACAGTAGCACAGAAAAGTCCAGAGTAGGTCTGAAAGCAACACAGAAATGATCAGATTGTAGCATCACAGCCATAATGAAGTTCAATGCTGCTTTATTTCTGCTTGACTTACATAGATCATCCATGCTGCATAACGCTCTTTGAGGTTATAAAGCACAGAGGGTTCATTGAGATGGGTCATCATGGCCATGTCCTCAATCTTGTCAAACTTGGGAGGATTCATTGGGTGGACATCATCCTCCTTAACAACTCTTTCCTGTTAACACAATTCAACAGATTAATGAAGAGCAAATTTTTAGTATGTGTTAACTCATTTTCATAAAATAGGGATATATTACCTCCTTAGTGTCAAGAGTAATAACAGTGACTTTGGCACCATCTTTACTCTTGATTGTCCCTTTGACGTACAGCTCTTTGTCATCAACCACATAGCAGGCAGTCTTAGCATCAAAGGGTTTGTTCTGAGCTTCAATTCTCTCCTTCTCAGGCTTACGGAGGTAAATGGCAGCCTTGCCGTAAACGGCCATCTCAGCGTCCGTACTCATGGTGGCGGTTTACTGTGCCGATGAGAGGATCATATAAATGAATTATCCTTATTTTACAACATAACTTTTTGTGTGCAGTATGAAAAGTATGCAATCCACACACTATATACTTAGACAGCTTACAGCAGTAGGCTACACTTATGTGCTGTTTAATTTTAAAATGACACAAACAGTAAACACTGATAAATGTACCTTTCTACCTTCCCACAGGTAAAGATGTTTATTCAGCAGCCCTGTAATATACAAAATTGCACAATTACAAAAAATAAAAGAATATATTACCATGTATGTATTGTATTTATATATATTTACAATAAGATCCCATTCATTAACAATAATGAATGCATTAGCTAACAAGTAATATTAGTAATGTTGAAATTTAAAAGCTGTAACATGTTTGGTCATTCTTAGTTCACATACAGCATACATACATCATCATCATCGTTAATTAAAGTAGTAATGTATAAAGAAACTCACCAAAACTCTCACGAACTTGGCTGGCTCCTCAGCTGGCTCCAGTGCTGGTCCATACCTCCTTATATTCGCTTTGTTCTGCAAAGCAAGCAGAAGTTAAAAATGGCTAACTAATGTCTTTAAAGCTCATATGTAAGGATCGATCACTTGAAACACTTGGTGCTGGCAATCATTCAGATGTGCTTCTCATCCGGAATTAGTTCGGAAAGATTAACACGGAAGCACGCACAATTTAATTAACTGTACTGTTTAAAAGATTCATTGTGATAATCATTCGACACTATCTTTAAACATGTCAATAGATGTATTTTGATACATCAGTGAATCTGAAACGGGATTCATCACACAGGGATTAGTTTTTATGATTTAATCTAACCTTTAAATGTCAAGGAGATATTTGTAGAACTACTTGACTTTGTCATCAATTTGCTGCCTCATCACTAGCAGATGTTTTTGGTACACAAGGTACATACATTTGCTGCAATGTTTCGACACAAGCACATACATAACACAGTATGTGAAGAGAAAAGGAGAAATAGGAGAACCATATTTTCCCAAATTTTCTAATAAAGACTTTTTGCTGCACAAAAGGTTATTTGTAATGGAAAAAGGCTCTTTAGACTAAAAAGGTAAGACACTTTTTTTATAAACTTATTTTTAAGAGTGATTATCGTCAACTAAGATCTTATATAAGGCCATAGATATGTGGTAAGGTGTTCGTAAATTTGGAACAGATATTGAAAGTTTGGAGAGAGTTGAAGGTTGGTAATGACAGTGTGGTTGCAGTTGGTACTGTCAAATTTAGGTTATAGATTTTATCAACTGTACATGTGTATCTGATCTTATTTTTGTTAAATATAAAGTTTGCTACTGGATAATGTATTTATTTCCCTGTTCTCTTTACATCCTCATCCAATGTGAAACAGATATCAACACTAGCATAACATTTGTCTGATTTTATTGCATGTGACCCTAAGCTCAGAGCATTCTTAGCATGCATAGCCTTTAGTTGGTCAAAGCTGTAAAAATGTAAAAGGTAAGCTGAGGCAAGACACATTCAAATCAAAAAGTCTTTTAATCATATAATAATAGTCTTATAACATTACATTTGTCTATGCATACTTGAATTTACATACGACATTCATACAATTATTTATTATAGCCCCGAATAATAACAATGTATATAAAGAACAGTGTATGTCATTATTGAAAGACTTATCACATTTAATCTTACTTTTACTCAATACCAAATTTGTGTCGTTTCACTGTAATTCAAAGCCAAAGCAAGATGTAAGGAAGTTAACTTCTTAGAAATTTGACAAATATGTATGTATTAAATGAAATACCTTGCAATATTGTTCAGTGGCTATTAATGTCTATTATTTTTTATCCTTTTAAAACTCACTTAGACATGCTGAAACCGCATTAAATGCACAAGTCAGAATTCACTACATCTGAATATCTATGTATTCCATCCAAGCAAAACTGTTACTGTATCTTTCTTGTATTAATACCACTGATATAAGATTAAAGTGAACATGTTGACAGTCTACATATTCTGGACTATTACTGTGCTGTAAATCCTTAATGACTCATTTCATTTGCTCATACCATAGAGTGTGGATACAGACCCCCATTACATGAAGGCATTCTCACTATTTCAACACACCCACTTCTTCCTGAACAGCTTCGGAGTTGTAACGTAATTGGAGATACCCTGCAACATATTTTTGGCATGTCCAGCCGTGTGCAAGTTAAATGATCTTGCCAAGTGGCGGTACTCAGTGTTACAGTGGTACGGTATAAATTTTAGTATCCAGTTCCAGCCCTTCACGTGTACTGACAGCAGTAATTAAATTATTTTAATAGACTTGGCTCTGTGAAAGACATTTTATTCATTCATTGGTCAAGTCATTAGGAGTGACTGGAAATAAATACCATGATGAATTTCATTGTAACAGATGTTGTTTTATTATGTAATACCAACAACACTTACTGGGGCTTAAACTACATGGTATAAATGACAAGAAAGCTGTTCCTCAAGTAAAAAAATGGACAAAAATAGTAACATATATATATATATATATATATAGAGCTTATATATAATAGCCATTTGACCAGAAAACATTTTAGTTGTTTTTTTTAATTATGTTTTTATTTTATTTATCTATGAAGATTCTCACTGCATGCGTTTATGTTACAGAGGACAAGTTAAAATCTAGCATGAGAAACAATCATTTGTGCACTGTAAAAATGCAGCATGAAGTTAAAACAACTTGGTTTTGCAAGTCAAATCAACCTACTATTTTAAGTTTGAACTTATAAACATATAAAAACAAGTTGAAATTGTTAAACTTATTTTTATGTTACTTTAACTTAACAAATTATGTCTATATCATTTTTTTTGCAGAGTACAGTATCCTATACATCTTCTATAGTGTAACTGAGACTATCTGAAATGAGGACTGTTCCTGAGCAAGGATACGAAATGTGGAACATGTACAAAAATAGTTGTGGAAAGCTGCTTCCATCTATATGATCATCCCAGGAATGAAACCAAAGAAGGAACCTTGACACACAAGCAGTATGGGTTGCGAAGTTACAAGAACAGAGAGTCTGTCAACACCATTGCTTTTTGTAGGCGCACCAGCACCACCTAGAGACAAATGGGTCTCAACCTTTTTCACTTTAAGGCCACCACTATTGCCCAAATCAACATTTGAAGACCCCCACTCACTTTATTTCTACTATGTTTCAGAGCTTGGCATTACCAGACAGGCGTATATTTATTTTAATGGTTTTTTTCCCATTTTGAATAAAAAAAAACACCAATCAAGAGGAAGTATCCTGAAGTGTCATCTGATTAAGTTTATTTTTAATACATAATTTAAATATAATAATATACAGTACTGTGCAAAAGGCCATCATTAACCAGCGTTGTTGTTTTTGCAAAGTTTTAATGTCCATCCATATTTTATTTTTCACTCTTCCCTAAAATACAAACAGAAAATACAGCTAATATGTACACTGTAAAAAAATTCCGTAGGAATTACAATGTTATTGCAGCTGGGTTGCCGGTAATTTACCGTAGATTTTAATAAATGTAAAATCTACAGCAAGTTACCGGCAGCTAGTTGCCAGTAATACCCAGTAATACTGTAATTTCTACAGACATTTTACAGTGTATGTTATTTACTTGCAAGAGTTTGTTCAAAGTTAAATAAATTTAAATATTATAAATTATAAATATAAAAATAAATATTAACAAGTCTTTATCTTTACAGAATAAAAGTATACAATAACAGCCTCATGCAAAGCATTCTGGGAACCAGAAATCATCATCAACCCTTTTCTGTTTTTTTGCTTCAGATTTTGTTTCCCAAAATGTTTTGCTTGATGCTGTTTTTTTAGTTTTACTCTGTAAAGACAAAGACAAAGTAAATCTTTAATGTTCATTTAACCTCGAACAAAATGTTGCCAGAAAACAACAAATTCAAATCCACGGCAAGTTACCGGCAACTCAGCTGCAATTTCTACGGATTTTTTTACAGTGAAAATGTAATTTAATTTCACTGTAAAAAAATTCCGTAGAAATTTGCAGCTGGGTTGTCGGTAACTTACTGTAGATTTAAATTTATGTTATTACTGGCAACATTTTGTTCAAAGTTAAATGAACATTAAACATTTACAAGTCTTTGTCTTACTCTTTACAGAATAAAACTAGAAAAACAGCATCAAGCAAAACATTCTGGGAAACAAAATCTGAAGCAAAAAACTGAAAAAGTTTGATGATGATTTCTGGTTCCCAGAATGCTTTGCATGAGGCTGATATTGTATAGTTTTATTCTGTAATGATAAAGACTTGTTAATATTTAAAATGTATTCAACTTTGAACAAACTCTTGCCAGTAAATAACAAATTTAAATCTACGGTAATTTACCGGCAACCCAGCTGCAATAACATTGTAATTTCTACGGATTTTGTTTACAGTGTAGGTTTAAGAGATCCTGCAGCTGCCTGCTATTGCTCAAGTGAGTTAGGGAGTTTACCCTAAATACTTGACACATCAGCTTATACTTTTATACTGTTTTTAATACTACATACAAATTTTCTGTATTTTCTTGTTGTATTCTAATAAAGAGACTGAGAAATAATTATATATGATCACTATACAATTGCAAAAACAACAAATCTAATGGTAGCATGGTGGCCTAGACTTTTGCACAGTACTGTATATTACTGTAATTTGTATATGGGTATTTTTGCATACTTATGTTTGATTTTTTTATGTTATATAAGTCCATTAGAAAATGTTTTAGGTGATCACATGTTTTTGCTTACGTGCTTTTATATAAATAAAAAAATAAACAGTGATTCCTTTTTAGTAGATTCCCATTTGAAGTGTTTCATTTCATTGCCTAATTAAATACTATCTCTGTAAAATTCCTAATACGGCATAAAAAATAAAACATCTAAAGTTATTAATTTATTGTTTAATGGTCAAAATATTGCAGCCAAAGTAATAACATTTACATTTGCACATTTATCCAACACTTTTATCAAATCAACTTAGAAAAGTGGAGAAAACAACAGAACTATTAATCGGGAAGCAATAACATAACAAGTGCTGTACAAAGTTACATTGATTTTTTCAAAGTTTCAACTTTTTTTTACAAATACAGCAGAGCTCTCCTCAGAACAATGACCTCAGATATAATATTCTCTTGTAAAGCCATTAGAAATACATCTACAATGTTATCATGGTGTTAAGAAAAGGCATTTCTAAAACAAGACAGGCGAACAAGTCTTCATAATCCATAAGTTATTCTTGTGCAGGTTGTTTCATCATGTGAATAGGGATGACAGTCTCTTCAGGAAGGGCAACTTTAGAGCCACGTAATGGGGCCTCTATTGAGAGAATCCCATCTGGAGACAGCATGGAGCTCATCTGTTTTAGGTCCAAGTCAGGTGGAAGCCTAATAAATTACACATGAAAAATTAAATCAGACATTAGTAAAATACAGAATCACATCATTTTGTATACTCCCAGAAAACATATAAAAGCGGTCCCTGGGATTGTATCTCTCAAATAATACTAATATGCACAATTTTTTTACAGTTTTGATACACGCCGCCCCAGCAACAACGTTTATATCCTTATTTTCTGAAAGTGTAGTTGTAATTACAAAATGCAAATGTTCACAATGTTCTGCTACACTGTAAAAAAAATGCAGCATTACATTGAAACAATTTAAGTCAATTAAATATTTGAAATAAAAACACAAGTTAAAACAAAAAAGTTGTAATTATTTAATTTGTTTACTTGATTTTTTTAAAGGGACATTCCACATTTTTTGAAAATATTTTCCAGTTCCCCTAGAGTTAAACAATTGATTACTACAGTTTTGAAATCCATTCAGCTGATCTCCGGGTCTGGCACTAGCACTTTTAGCATACTTGTAGCTTAGCACAATCCATTGAATCTGATTAGACCATTAGCATTGCGCTAAAAAAATAATCAGAGTTTCGACATTTTTCCTATTTAAAACTTGACTCTTCTGTAGTTACATTGTGTACTAAGACCGACGGAAAATTAAA
Source organism: Misgurnus anguillicaudatus (assembly GCF_027580225.2). Lineage (NCBI taxonomy): Eukaryota > Metazoa > Chordata > Actinopteri > Cypriniformes > Cobitidae > Misgurnus > Misgurnus anguillicaudatus. The sequence continues at coordinate 32,072,060 of NC_073358.2, read as the reverse complement.
AGCTGCGATTTTCTAGGCAGATATGGCTAGGAACTATACTCTCATTCCAGCGTAATTATCAAGGATTTTGCTGATGTAATATGGCTGCAGAAGGTGTAGTGTTATTACGCACTGCCCAAAAATAGTCCCCTTGGTTACTTTCAATGGCAGGGGACTATTTTCGTGCCTCCTGCAGTCATGTTACATCAGCAAAGATCCTTGATTATTACGCCAGAATGAGAGTATAGTTCCTAGTCATAGTGGCCTAGAAAATCGCAACTTTTTCTGTCAGCCTTAGTACATGATGTTACTACAGAAGAGTCAAGTTTTAAATAGGAAAAATATTGAAACTCTTTGGTAATTTTTTTGCACAATGCTAATGGTCTAATCAGATTCAATGGATTATGCTAAGCTATGCTAAAAGTGCTAGCGCCAGACTCGAAGATCAGCTGAACTGATTCCAAAACAGTAAGAATCAAATGTTTAATTTTAGGGGAGCTGGAAAATGAGCATATTTTCCCTTCAAGTAAAAGTAATTATGAAAATATATGTTGATTTGATATTATTTTTACAGTGTAGAGTCTTGTTGCAAAGAAGTCATTTGTCTCATTTTCCATTACATATTTAAATAGTCAATTTACTGAAAAAACTTAAAAAAAAAAAAAAAAACCTAGAGTTCTTAATTGTATTTTCTTGTAAAGCTTCTGGAGCTCAATCTGTTGTTTTCCTGCCTTTCCTCACGACTACCTTGAAAAGTAAACAAAAATATAGAAGCGAAGTTTGAAACCTCTGTAAAATAATATTTTTAACTTAAAAGATACAGCCCCCTGACCTGTTATCTCCAAATATCCCTCCTTGGTTTTGATGCTAATCTCCTCTGAAGAGTATGGATTAACATTGAGAGAGATTTCCCAGCTGTGTTGTCCTTCTTGTTTACACACGGCACCAGAAACCTGTCCTTGGGGTCCAACGTATGGTGTAGGCAAAATCTCCATGCGCAAAGTGCTAAAGAGTGGCAAGCGCAAAGATTCAGGCCAGGTGGATGCCTCCAGTCGCTTTCTGACTGATTCGATCCAGCTAACCTCATTGGGTTCAAGGAAACAGGGAAGCACGGTGCTTCGGTCAAAAAGATTAATTTGCGTCCTCTCCTCAAAAGGGTCCCAGCATCCATTCCGTTGAAATAAAGGACGAGGCATGTTTGCACCAAACTTCAGTAGGAAACACTTTGGTTTTTAAAAGTTTAAATATCTCCTTAAGTATCTATTCAGCAACAATAAATTAGATTTGGTAACTTGTGGGAAGCTACAGAAATGCGTCACTCCCTAGCTTTTATACTGTGACTCTATTTAACATTCATCCCATCAACAAAAACTGTGCCAGTCTCAAACACGAAGGTGAAAGATTTGCCCTCAGACAGTGCGATGCCATCCTGTCTGAAATAATAGATCTGACGGGGTAATGGCAAATTCTTGGTAAATGAAAATGGGTACACCGGCAACAGTGTCGTTTCATGAGTGTCCTTTGTAGTGTGGTCACATCTTGGCACTCTTTCGTTTACCACGGTAACAAAATGTGTTGTAGAACAGCGTGTGCTTATAGCCTTTATAAGACCTCAGTCCTGTAAACAACATTTAGAGCCAAAATCTATACGAATAAACATATTGAATTAAAATAAAATAAACTTTAAACCACCATTAACATGAAGGTTTGTGTGAATGCAGCAAGTCAAACTCACAGACACAATGCCATAGATTCAGTCATTTTCTTTAATGACAAATCATTAGCTTAAACATTTTACTTTATTATAAATGCTTAGGATATTTGCATACAAAAAAACAAAACAAAAAAAATCACAGTCACAAACATTACCCATCATTATTTTGACATACTTTCACAGAACCATACTTCAATTACCCCACTGTGCATCTTGAGTTTAAACCAAGCTGATTTGCATAGGATAGCAGAGAAGGGCTGATCTGTGATCAGTTATAAAGCACAAAAAGAGATGTTTCAGCAGATATACAGTAGCTATGAGAATAGTAAAGCACAGAATACAGGCGAAAAGGTTTAAGTGCACATTGTTTTCCATTAAGTGGAATGCCGAAAACAACTCCATGTGCCTTTGCGGTCCTCTTGCTCAACAGCATCCGATAGATGCGAGTGTGCTGAAAACTGAAAAATACATTTACAAGTACGTTAGACAAAAATAACCATACAAAAATGATAAAGACTAAAAGATTGCATGATTTTCACTTAAAATTGAAAGAGTGTCTGTGTCTGATCCCTACGATTCAAATTGATGAGAAATCATATTAAATTATGTTTATTTGAAAATATAAAAATGCTAAAAGGTTTGTGTGATGGTTAGGATTAGGGGTTTGGTTACGCTATATCACAAAAAATTATTTACTGGCTCGTAATCCTAGGGAAACAACTTTAAAGGGGACATTTCATAAGACTATTTTAAGATGTGAAATAAATATTTGTGAAGTTTTAGCTTAAAATACCATATAGATAATTTATTATAGCATGTTAAAATTGTCACTTTGTAGATGTGAGCAAAAATGTGCCGTTTTGGGTGTGTCCTTTAAAAAACAAATGAGCTGATCGCTGCACTAAATGGCAGCGCTGTGGTTGGATAGTGCAGATTAAGGGGTGGTATTATCCCCTTCTGACATCACAGGGGAGCCTAATTTAAATGACCTATTTTTTCCACATGCTTGCAGAGAATAATTTACCAAAACTAAGTTACTAGGTTGAGCTTTTCACATTTTCTAGGTTGAGAGAAGCACTGGGGACCCAATTATAGCACTTACCTACTTTCACTAAAATTGTTGTTTATTCTAAACCATTTAGAGTACAAGCATAACTATGGTATCATTAGAGAGAATACACTTTGAGCTTCATTTTTCAGGTTTCACAATTTTTTAAGTTAAAAATTAGTTAAAAGTTAGAGAGGCTGATGTAGATTGGAATAAAACTTTTGCATAACATCTTATTTATTACTAAAAAACTTAATGATAAATGTGTGTAAAACCTAGAAATGCAATGATCCCAAAGCCACATGTCTAAAGAATTTGTGTTTCACGTTTGAGGTCAATATGCCCAAAAATGAGGTTCTTGCAAGGGTTTTTGTAAGACTAGTGCCAGTCAGCCCCAAAATAAAAGTCTTTTGTTTACACGCATACACGTTCATTCGTATTATTATTTATCCTTATGTTAGCATATAAATTGCAGTTTCACAAAGATTATTGGATTCGTTATATAATTGGCTACACGTTCTGTCTATCATTATTTTCCAAGTCATTGGCAGAACAAACGAGTCAAATGACGTCAAGATTTTAGAGAGCGCTGTTTGAAAATTATTGTATTATACTCCCGCCTACTTTTAAAAACAAAGTTTGACCACGGGTTTGTGTGTTTAGCGGAATCTAAAGTGTAATCTCATATACAGTGTTACGACGCAAGTAGTCCTCAGATTGTATATTATATTCTATTACAAGATGTCTGATATAAACAACAGACTATATATCTATAGTTCACGGATTTTACGCATTTGTGGACAAAAATGGTCATTGGATGTATTCTATTAGACAATTTCATGGGTTATCACACATCTGAAACAGACTGGATTCGACTCGGGATCGTTATATCAACACAAAGGTAAGAAGTCCTGTTTATATATTTTGCGTGTTGTCATCCGGACTTCTGTCACAAAATACTACTTTTATGATGTTAGAGCATCTGTATCTAAAAACACTGATGCTAAACCCATATACCTTTTAAATGATGTATAGTAATGTTAATATTATTAATGTTTGTAGACAGTAGGCTATATAGATATTGTTAGCAGCGTTAAAAAAACTGATGTCATTAGTTTGCGTCGAGACGTTAAACATGGAAAAAGTCTGATTTTCATGACATGTCCCCTTTAAGTGCTATATCACATGTCGAACCATATGGTGCTATGCAAAACCATAAGTGGACCTATAGTCGTGCTATAGCACCGCTTATGCTTTTACATATGCTATATACTATATACATGCGCTATATACAGTAGCAAGTGGTTACCTATGATTATTAGCCAGTGAAACACTTTTAGAGGTATTTAGCACCATCTTTAGAGTGTAGGGGATAGAATAGAATATTTTGGATAGTCCCCAAAATTTATAAAAACAAATCTGTGTGGGTTCTCTCACCGCAGCTGCTTAAGTTTCTCAGGCGAAAGGATTTCCCCCAAAAGGGTCTCCAAAAACATTTGCAGAGGCTGGAGTGCTCTGTGACAGAAAACAAACAAAGGAACACATAACATTAAATCCTACTGTCACGCATAGAACAACAAGTTGATTTAGCAAGTATGGTTTTAAAAAAGGTATTTGCACATACCGTGTTCATGGGGGGTGCTCCAAATGGGTCACTTCCAAAAGTTTCATCAAAAATATTCGAGCCCGCTGGAAGAGTTGGGTTTTTGGGTGCAGGGACCAGATTAGGAGTGAAGGCGGCATCAAAAAGCCCTGCTGCTGGCGTTGGGGTTAGACCCGGAAGTACTCCAACAGCAGGGGAGGACTGCTGAGAAATAAGTTTGGACGACCCTGGAAAAAGTATGATGAATTTTAAATGTAGTTAAATAAATAGTTTACCACATACAATAAATTACAGCGCAGAATTAAATGTATACCATTTGAGCTAACTGGCATTTGGTTAATGTCAAAATCATCATGGTCTGCCACCTCCTGAGCCAAGCCAACTTTGCTGGTAAAGTACTGGTCAAATGAGCCATTGGTGCTTGGGCCAGTTTCTTGTTCAATTTTTGGGGGCTTGACCATCTGGAAATCTTTGAACATGTCTTTTCCAATCTTCTTTTCCTTCTCCCCAAGAGGGTCTAAAGCAGTGAAGGCACTTTTGACTGCTGGTGGTTCTTCTTTCACCGGAGGACGGGGTGGAGGACGAGGGGGAATAACTGCACCCTGCTGCCCGCCCATCATTGCACTAGGTGGCATCATGGGAGGAAACTGGTTTGATGGGAATGGGTTGGCCATAGGAGCAGAGTTAGGCCAGGTTCCAATTGGTGCCGTGGTTCCTGGTTGACCCCAAGCTTGAGTGGCAGCTGGTGCACCAAAAGGTGAAGCTCCTTGTGGCCCCCAGGCAGGTGCAGGCAGACCTCCAAATGCAGGCGGCTGAGGGAAAGGTTGTGCCCTTGGAACTGTTATTTGAGGAACACCACCCTGAGGAGGAAACATCATGGGTGCCTGACCCCACGGAGATGAGGTTGTTCCAAGAGTTTGAGTGACATTAGCAGGGCCAAGAGACAGCGAACCTTCAGAAAGAAAAAAAATGCATACATGTACTACATAGAAAAGTTTAAATCCAGAATAAATAATCAAATCTTAAGAAAATAAATGAATTCTACAGTCATACCAAGACCAGGGATGGCAGAGGTTGATGTGGTGTTGAATAGGTCAGCAGGAATGGATGAATTTTGCTTCGCAGACAGGGACTCATGTTGGGTAGACGGAGCGAAGGCATCAGCTCCAAACAGATCATTTCCAGGTGACTGTGGAGGCACAATGTTATTATAAAACTATTTCAGAAATGTATCTTAAGCTAAATTAAAATGCCACAAGAGAGACAGCATTTAATTCTGTATTATGTGCAGGATAGTGCAACTTAAATTTTCTCAAAAAAATTAAAAATAAATAAAATTAGCAGTGGCTAGTTGACATTTAATGAGTGACTTGCATAAAACTTCCTTTACATTCAAAGGAAGGCACATGGAAAATAAAAAGCTCTACCTATGAGCTTTCTGTTTTCTATGCATTTTTTGTATGTTCTAATAAAACCCAGATCCCATAATACATTGTGGTTTGCCTTGACAAATGATATTGTCCAATAAAAAACAAAAAGTAGTTTTGTCCGTTTTGTTCCATACACCTTATATTTTTATGGGTTAATTCACTCCACTTTAAAAATATATATATATGCTCATTTTCCAGCTCCCCTAGAGTCAAACATCTGACTTCCACCGTTCTGGAATCCATGCAGCCGATCCTCGTGTTTGGCGGTACCACCTCCAGCACAGCTCAGCACAATCCACCGAATCGGACCAGACCATTAGCAATGCGCTAAAAAATAACCAAATTTGCCATATTTTGCCATGCCGTAACATGGCTGCAGAAGGCACAAAGATACCACGCACTACCCGAAAATAGTGCCCTGCTATTGAAAGTTACCAAGAGGACTATTTTCGGGCAGTTTGCAATATCATTGCGCCTCCCGCTGCATGGTACGGCAGCAAATTCCTTGATTATTAGCCAGAATAAGAATATAGTTCCTAACCATATCTGCCTAGAAAATCACAACTTTTAATTTTCCATCTGCCTTAGTACACAATGTAACTACAGAAGAGTCAATTTTTAAATAGAAGAAAATATCGAAACTCTTTGGGGTTTTTTAGCGCAATGCTAATGTCCAATCAGGTTCAATGGATCACGCCAAGCCACGCCAAAGGTGGCATCACCAGACCCCGAGATCAGCTGAACGGACTCCAAAAAGGCAAAAATCAAATGTTTAACTCTAGAAGAGCTGGAAAATTAGCATATTTTCCAAAAAAGTGGAGTGTCCCAAACCAATCCCCCAACAGCAATTTTAGCCACTACTGTATATCCTTCCTGATGCATCCAGCTTTTTATAAGTAGGGTCGAATCCAAGTGGCAAGTTAAGTCGAAGTTGCATTAAACTTGGTACCTTTTCTAACCTCTAAAGATTATGACATAACAAGGACAACATCCATGACATACCCAACACCGACTTTCATTCAGAATGACTTTCAAACAATGTTCTTAGAGGTGGACTACAAGGACCCTTCTTACCATAATATTGATAAAATTACATCATTACATCATGCAGCCTCACTCAAAGTACGTCCCTAAATATTAACACTAACAAATATTCCTGTAAACATCTTAGTACAAGATGTACCCAGCTGGAGAAGTTTTAATGGATTTATTTTTTATTATTTAAATGTACAAATCCAAAAGAATGTTAAAGTCATTTCTAGTTGTTATTTATGTTGAACAACACAGTCCTTGTAGTCTCTTAACCTCATCAAGAACTCTGCTAAAAGTTTCTTTTCTGAAATGTTCACCTTCTCTCTCCTCCGAATGCATCCAGACTTCAAACTTTGAGGTGGAGGGCAAAGGGCCATCAACCCTCCATTTTGAGCATTTTTATAGATGTGCGAAGTTTCAAACAATGGGATGGATTTGCTTGGTCCATTAAACGAGAGGGGACTTTGCAGGACAGAGGGATCCGATTTGAATAACCCGTTTACCATAATTGAGTTGTTTAATGAAGTACTAAAAAAAGGATTCTGGCTTAGGATGAGATTGCTTGCAGCATTCACATCGCTTAAAGCAAGTTTCTTCTCTTGGGGATTTAGATTTGTAAATGACAAATGGGTATCAAATAATTCATTAAGGTGCTTAATGTTTGAAGTGCAGTCTTTACCCTGACTTAATTCGGGCCCATTTAAAATGAAACTAGAAAGACCAGAATCTTTATCAGAAGAAAACATTGAATCTGATTGATCAGCAAAGGGAGAAAACGGATCATCAACGAAGGGATCTGGATTAAAAGTAGGGAAAAGATCTGATGTGGGTGTGAAGGGACTGTCAGTCTGTGTATTGCTGAGGGTAGATGGGTATGAGAAAGGATTTCCTTTAGGATTGAGTTGATTGTCATCAATTGCAACAGCAAAGCTAAGCAGCAGGACACTGTCAGGCTGATTTTCAGAGGAAATAAGAAAACATTAGATATGAAATAGACAGATTCAGTTAATCATACAGAAAGAAAACAGTCAAATGATTTTTGTAATGAAGGAATTAAGAAAGGTTTGTCATCTACAACATGAAGATTTTCAAATGGTCTCAAGCACAAGTAATAGGATATAATTAGCGGACTCCATAAGTTCTCTTTGGGGGCCATCTACTGGCCAAATAGCTTAAACCAATATTAGCAAATCGCAACACAATAGCAGCATTTAATGAGCTTAAGCCATGAACAACATCCTATACAAATACATGAGACCCTTAAATGAGAAGTGAGAGCAGACAGCCTGCATTTGCTAATGTGTTAATGGAAGATCATATGGCATGTTAAGAACTAAAAGCTAAACATCAGAAAATGTGTAAATGTTAGTCTTTTGAAGAAAGGAAGTATAAACATTTATACATTTAATATTGAATGACTATATCAATCTTGTAGTATTTGGGCATTTCATTTATTCTAGTCTGTGACTACTTTATAAATAAAAAAGACTGGACCATGTAAGTGTGTTGCATTGAATAGTCAAGGTTACCGTAGGAGAGTGAATGTCAGGTGGGGTGGACATATCTCCAAACAGGTCAATTTGCTCAATAGTCTACAAAAAAAAACATCACATAAAAAGTTCAGGCTTGTGTGCAAAGATGCATGTCTATATATGCATGTAAATCATTTAGAAATTGTGATCACTTACTTTTACAGCATTGCCTTTGCCATCCACGGTGAGTAAGGCATCACCACCATTCTAATGACCAAAAATTTGAAGAAAGTGAACTTTATGGAATATACAAAAATCAATCAATCAATAAAAACAATTGTTAAGCACTACCAAAATCTGCTCATACCCACCTCAACAACATTTGCTTCACCCTGCAAAAAAACATAAAAAATAGAAAGGTAATTAAAAGGTATAGTTCAACCCAAAATGACAACCTTATCATAAATCACCCACCCATGTCTTTCTAACCACCAAGTGCTCCGATTGTCTTCTGGTTTTCATCAAAAATATCTAGAAATGCGGGAGTCTGTCCTATTGACTTCAGTTAGTTTCACAATTCTTCTTCCCAGAAAAGAATGAAATTCATCGCAAAAAACATCCACGTTCCATCAGTCGTTCAACAACACATCATGAAACAAAGAGAACATTCTTGTGTCTAAGAAAACGAAATGAATGATTTTATTCAACAATTTGTTCTCCTCAAAGTCATTCAGTGCGTGTTCACGAGCAGACTACAGCGCATGCTGCTGATGTAGTTTTTTTATTTAAGCATTATGCAAACATTGTAGAGAATACTTAAACAGCCCAAATGCACAAATTACTTGCCAGCATATTCTGTACGCTGGCAACTACGTCAGCAGCATGCACCGTAGTCTGCTCGTGAACCCGCACCGAACAACCAAGCAGGAGAACAAATTGATAAACAAAATTGTTTGATTTGTTTTCTTTCCACATAAAAGTGTTTTCGTCGCTTCACAATATTACTATTGAACAGCTGATGGAACATGGACCTTCCTGGCGATGTCATTCATTCTTTTCTGGGAAAAAGAATTGTGAAACTAAATGTAGTTCTAAACGTAGGTTCGGGAGGAGCAAAAACATTCAGGCCTGTCAATCATCATCATGGGCGTATATAAGGCAGCCTTCAAGCCTCCGCGTCAAGCTGCAATTTTGTCCGCCATCCCTCCTCCTCCCCATCTCCTCCTTCACTCTCTCTTTCTTCCTCTTTGCAGTTCTGTTGCAGGGGGTTGAACTTGGGACTCGAGCCTCAGCCTCAGGTTCGCTCTCTCTGAAGGTTAAGAGCTCAGCTACAGAGCTCCTTTCGAGGACAGCAAGCCAAGCTCGTTTTCCATTAATCATGAAGACCTGAATGTGCAGGCGAACTAGTGAACGAAAATCAATGGGACAGACAGAAGCCTCCCAGTTTTTATCAAAAATATCTAAAAAGACAACCGATGGACTTGGTGGCTTAGAACGCCACGGGGTAAGTGATTTACGATAAAACCGTCATTTTGAAGTGAACTATCCCTTTAATTTAGTATGGAGACAGAGCACAGCGTGTCATAACCTGAAAACCACGCCCACCGGGGGATAACAATCCAACCGTCTCCATTGACCTTGGATTGCGAGAGGCTGCCTCCTTGTCATTTCTGGCTTATAACAAAAACAGAATAATGCCTAATGATGTTTTATTAACAAAGTTCGGGAGGAACACGTTCAAATAATCAACCTAATCACCTCAACTATGACCAGCTGTTGACAATCAGCAATCAGCTATCCACCTGATCAGCATCAACAGAAACCTATATAGACTGGAAACCAACTCACCCTCATTCCTTGATAGTTTCAGCATCCCTCCACCTCCCCTTCTCCGCATGATTGCATAGTCACCTTACTAACCAGAACAGGGGGGATTGTTCTGGGTTCGGGCCTAAGGCCCGCCAGGAAGCGCTCCGGGCTCAGTCCATTAACGAGCTCGGAGCCCTCTCCTCGGACAGCACGCCAAATACGCATATTAATAACTCTGTTCTGAATTATTTGTAAGTGTGAACTCGTGAAAAAGCTGCTGCGTGACAGGATGTACAGCCAACAAGCCAAAAAAAACAGAAACAAGTCTTTATAAGCTGTCGACCCCAAAAAACGAGCGTTTAAAGACGCAAAAGTGGAAATAGGCAACTTTTCATAGTACTTCTATTAGTAGAACTGCGTCCACTGGGGGAAACGTAGTCGGCGATCAACTTTTTTTATCCTTAAAGGCTGGGTTTTACGGCTCGACAGCTTATAAAAACGTATTTTTTGTTTTTTTGGCTTGTTAGCTGTACATCTTGTCACACAGCAGCTTTTAGGCATTATTCAGTTTTTTGTTATAAGCCAGAAATGACAAGGAGGCGGCTTCTCGCAATACAAAGTCAATGGAGACGGTTGGATTGAATCCCCCCCCCGGTGGGTGTGGTTTTCAAATCTGCATAACTGCGCTCTGTCTCTATTTTTCCACAGTGACATCATTTGCATACCATGTACTACTTTAAACAATAACAAATGCAGGATTTCCTCAAACAGTAAACTGGAAGCCAAATGTTCAAAGTTTAAATGAAGTAATTAGCACTAATGTCACTCATAATATTCAAACCCTGATTATTTGTTATACTATTAAAGCATTTTTTTTATAATCCTACAGAGAAAGTCAGATGTGACTTTATTTGTCTTTGCCGTAAGATGCAAGATACCACATGCATTCTTACATTTCATGCAAAAATAACTTTAAGAATGATTGTACTATACATTTAAATAATTAAATAACTAACCTTCTGTGCAGCTTCTTGCTCTTTCTTCCTCGTGTTAAAGATCAGCTGAAACAGATCCTTCAAATCAGTGACCAGAGGCTCGGCCTATAGGATGATTACAAGCAACATAGTACATGAGTGTTGCTCTTATGCTTTTGACTACATATCATCCTTTCAAAATTACATTTAGGTGCAGTTTTCCGGAAAGGGTTTAGATTAATCTAGGACTAGGCCTTAGTTATATATTAGGACATTTAAGTAGTTTTTACAAACATACCTTACCGAAAACAACAGTGGTGTTGAGACAATGGCACCTAGCAATGGTTATCAGTGCAAGATGTTTTTAAATTAAGGTAGCTTATGCATTTAGTCTCGGACTAGGATAAGCCCTGTCCGCCCCTTGGGGTATAAGTTATTTATCAACAAAAGCAAACATTTTCAAGCAAGTTTCTTCCACTGTTCAAGCAAACCTTTCCTACCACAAATTCATGCTCACATTTTTATTGGCAAGATTAACTGTTTGTATATAATTGTCTTTATTTAACCTGTTGAGCCGTCTTGATAGCAAAGAACTGGTGCTGCCCCTCTGCTCCACAAACATATCCAAATGCCCGGTTATCAGTGACATCACGAGCAATGAATGAGATCTTATTCACCACATGTTCATGTTCAATCACCTGAGGGTTGGGAGGGGAGAAACTTGGTTAAAGTCTAATACATGAAAATCCATGTTCTCAATTTATGGATTTTACAAATGTGCTGGAGTTACTATGATGGCACTCACCCCAAGTTTCTCATCCACAATTTTGATTCCTGTTAGAGAGATGGTCACCCAGATTCTTTGCTTGTGTTTGCCCTGAGAACGAGCAGCTATTGCCATGCCCTTAAATGTATACATATAAAGTTCATATCCATAAAATACACTTACACAATATATACATAAATGCTACTACAATTTAGCATCAATGAACTCATTATCTCTCCAACTATCAGCTATCTAATCATATTACAGGTGGTGGTCACTCAAATCAACAGACACTGAACAGAAATAATTCACAAAATGGAAAGTAGCCATTTTGGCATCAGCACCTTAAGTTTCATCATGGAATCCTGACACATTTTATCTCCTCTGGCTTCTGCGACATCGTCCACACCAATAAGCTTGGCTTTATATCTCACACCATCACCTTGAAACCTGGCCAGCAGGAACTCATCAGTCTTCTCTGGGACTGTGGAGAAAAAACAGTAGACAAGCTCACACTAAAAATATATGTATATGTATATAAAGAATGATATAAATATATATAGATATAAGCATGATATAAAGAACACACACAATACCTTTCTTCCTATCCCTCCAAAATGAAGTCTTGGTCACAGGTGTAGCAGTTGTTGCATCAATTGTTGAGTCAGTTGTTGAGATGGGTGATGTTGGTTCAGTGGCAAGTTCTGATGGGGTAGCAGGTACTGTGGAAGTGGGCTCGGCCTCAGGTGGACGTGACATGGTTTTCACGGCTAATTGAAATTAATGTTAGGACAAAATCCAGCCCAAGAGACAAAAAACGAGGAGGCAAACGCAGGTAGGATGATCAGCAAACACACATTCTCAGCACTGTGCCTGGATAGGAAGAGAAGGGAGATAAGAAGCCAAAGATTTAGTGGTTTGTAACATACAAAATACAAAAAGCAAGACCATTATATTATTATTTTTCCGTTATGTTTAAGACAGGGATATACACATTTACAAAAAAATCAGGTTGCAGTTTGCACCAACGCTAGGGTGATTCTTGCGAAATTAGACTTATGAGGTGCCATGAAACATTTTGATAATAAAAGTAAATGCTATCAAAATAAGAAGCATAGTTACAAACATCTCTACATGTACTATTTTGCACATGATTTCAAATGACATCATACAAACCAATTTTGTTGTTTTTCCACATTTAAGGGGACACTTTTCATTACCGCAACGTGGCCATGAATGGATTTGGGTTCTTTGACATGGAAATATTTATAATTAGAAAATCTAAAAAAATAAAAAGCTTCAGTGCATGTTATACTATAAACATTTACAGTAAAGAAACATGTGGTATTTGGTGATCATTGGTAAATGTAGAGACAATAATAAGGAATATAACAATTTTCAATAATAGTTTACACCCTCAAAAAATTTGTTGGAAGGGACATAATTGACTGTGACACTCAAGATGGCTACCAGTTAAGCAGTTCTTATTTTTTCTCTCCAGAAAAAAAGTTACAATTTTGTTTGTCATAGTACCTAGACAACTTTTTAGTTCTCATTACCGAGTTTGTAAATGCATATATTTTATGTAATATGTTGCGGTAATGAAAATTTTTGCTGATAATCTAAAAAAAATGTAATTAATTCTATAGGAAATATTTTTAAATCCTCTAAAAATAATGGTTATAGTAAGTTAAGACCTTAATCTTATGTTAAAAAAAATGGCTTCAAGGGCTTTTTAAAAATTCTGATGCTGGAAACCTTCTAAACGGATTTCGTGAGAATCACCTGCTAGTGTTTCTAGTCAATGGACAATGACCCTTGTTATTCGAAACATTGAAAAACAATCTCAAATCTGCCCACTAACTTAACATGGGCCATGGACTCTGTCAGTGACAGAAAGTTAGAGGAAAGAAAGGAAAAAGTGTCAGCAGAAAAACACTTCCTGCTTTGTAGGCAAATAACAAAACGCCGAAAAAAATTCTCAGATGCTTAAATACAAGATTTACAGGAAAATGTCCCAAAGTGGAAAAAGCTTGCAGCAGGAATTCTCACATTCCATCTCTATGCCAATTCTTTACATTAATCAGCAAACCTCCCAATTTCCCCATAGATCATTAATGAAGTCAATCAATCAATTGATCAATAAAAGCTCAAATACTTTTTCATTCTTTTATCACAAAACAAGCTCTGTTGATAGATAAAGGTGGTTTACTCCAACACTTAGCAGATGAATAAACTTCTGCACAGACTTTATTCTGCGTTTATAATTAAAAAAAGATAATTCGGTTAAATGGTCAGAAAGACGTACCTTATCAGCAGCCTATGGATCTTTAGCTGTGCATTTCACAGTATGAAGTGGAAAGTGCGAGAGAGAGCAAAGGTGAGCTGATCAAAGGTTGAACAATTAAAACTTGTTAAGTGTTATTCAACCAGCTCATCAGCACTAACACACAAATTTCAACCCCGTGATTCTTAACCCTACCTAAATGATCTCCTGAATGCATTAACCTTTTGTCACAGTCATTTTTATTTAACATTTGAAAAGAAAATCCCCATTTTCACTAGTTTGCATACTTTGAATTATTGGGCTAGAATCTAAAAATGATTGAGTTTACTTGAGTGTAGCGGCAAACAAAAGCAAGGACAGTCGACAGCAGATGACAAATCGGTCCAAAAACAGAGCCAACAAAGGAATTACACAGAGATACAAGTCCATTGCCATTATGACAGACTTTATTTGCAGCATTAAAGTTTCATGATTAACCCAAAGCTCTGCAGTCATATGACAGCAATGGCCATGAGGATCATGTGCATTAAAACTCTTTTTTATATTTTACAGAAACAAACTATGACACTAAACCCCCTTGGGGAGGAAATATACATTTATTTATAAAGTATGCATTAGACTTAGAATTTTCAAGTCTTAACACACACATGATTTTTTTATTACTTCAGTCAGGAGAAATGTTTATGGCACTAAACAGCTGACAGACACGCGCGTGATTCCAACATATATACAAAGCTTATCAGCAGTTTTGATTACACTTATGAAAAGCGGAAAACAGTGGCAAGATTGCTGTAAGATAACAGTCATTATTGCCTTGTGTCCGGAGTTATACGGTTCTGCTATGTATCAGCCATAAAACAAGGGTGACAAGTGAGATCATTTTTGTGCAATATGACAACTGCAGGAAATACATTAGAAAGGCCAAAATCATGAGTGTGACCTTTTTAACAAGCAATCAACCTGCATCCTTGCTCGCTCACTCAAACACACTATAATGTACTGATAAAGCTTAACAAAACCATAAAATCTTGCTGTCAATTGCACATTTAAAAGCTACTTAAACATGAAATGTTAAAGACAAAAGAAAACTCACTACATGTATACCAATAAGTTTGATATCTGATTTTTCATCTCCCTCATTCACTTTGGATAAGTAAAGGAAATGGATAGAAAAACTGATTAAAAAAATACTAAAAAATTAAGTTTTAAAGTTTTAAAAAGCATACATGTGTGACTAACAAACAGTATGCTGTTAAAACTCCATACTATGACAATTGGTTGTCCATGCCCAAAGTCGTACTTTAAAACAAAACTATTGCTGTATATCCTGCAGAGAAAACAGACTAATACAGGTGTGAATGATTTAATTGAAATGCATTTACTATGTCATTTAGATCTCCTCATTGCACATCAGTCTAACAGTGATGTCAACTAAGACACACAGGACTTTTGACAGTGCTTATTATCTTCAATTTTTTTTTAGATCAGAATGTCTTAGAATGGATTTAGTTGATTACTTTCAGTGAAATGCCCAATGTAATGGCGTGTTTATAGCTGAAGACTATCCTGGCTGTTCAGTAACTTAAATGGATCCGAAAGTCACAACAAGTTTCATTAAAACAGTTGATTCAGCAACAACTGAGGGTGTTCATAAACTGAGGCACTAAGTTCACATCAGCACTCTTCTAAGCAAGTAAAACGAGTCAAGTTACATTGTAACCATGAGCAAATTGGGATTTTGCTAACAAGGTCCAATACATCACTAATATCATGAGCACTGGCAGTGTTAAACAGGCTGGAATAAAAGTTGGTATGAATAAAGAAAAGCACACTTTATCATAGAGTGACACAATATTTCTCACCTTTCCTGATTCATTAAAAGTAAGAAAGAGCTTCTTACTGGAAATTTTACAACATTTCATGAATATTAAAAAAACCAAATGCTAAAAGTTTGTTTTATTTTATAGGTTATCGTCCGTATTTAAACAGTTTTTTTTATTACAGGTAAAAAAATAGTTCTGTTGGCTCTTCCACAATTTAAGTATTCACTTGTTTGTTTTAAGAAGAGCACGCGGTCACGTTCAAATTCTCATTAACACCAAGTGGTCATTGTTACATGCCCATTAAAACCCTTTTTAGAACCTTGCCTCATTTTCCAATACTTTATATCGTCACCAAGCAATTGGAAATACAAACTTAGCCCGAATTTATAGATCAAATCAATTATATAGATACAGTCCAGGTACGCCGCTTGAATATCATTTAAGGATGAAGTGCCAAACTCCAATACTTACCGCAATTATGCATTCCTGACGTCCATACCTGGAAAACTGACGGCAGACGAAGTTTGTTCAGATGAGCCTTCTTACACTTTTAATGAATGTTAAAGACAAATCACAAGCGTAGTTCAGTCTTGCTCTTGTCAGCCTCCTCAAACTGCCCTTGCGACAAACTGACTGAGACTCGAGCGCCTCCCACAGGTACCGGCAGGGGCCCACCTGAAGTCCAACTTTATAATCTCAACTGTTGCTCTTATTGCGTTTGAGACAACGTTGGAGGAGGTGTTATATAAATACACTAGTTTAAATATCCTACCGACCACAATGCGTTTCAGCCTACCACATTCACGTTACATTAAATGGTTTGAACATAGAAGGAAGATTTACTGGGGAGAGTTTGTTTGTTGTAATTTCCTACTGTGAGATTACTTAAAAGTTTGTTTTTACATTTTGTATGAGGTTCGTGCTAATCTCACTGGAATCATCCTGTTAGTGACGTCAAATGACGCAGCTCCGCAAAATCGGGAGTGATGATCACGAGTTCACAGCTGTTCGGCTTGGCTTGAAGTGCCTCCAGACGTCTTTCTCGCGAGTTTGAGGTGGGGAAAATCCAACTTCCAAATTGTCTCGACCGCAACATTAGGCTATTATACCTAATGTAGTTTCACTTGTTCTGATGATCTATTAACAAGCTAGTTTTGAAGACTAAAAAGTATAACTTGGATTAAGGATACAATTTGTATAAATAAAATTAATAGGACCAAAAATAGTCTAGTAATATAAAATAACAGGACACATTTTTTGTTAGGGATTTTATATTAAAGGTTGTATACATAGCATTGGTGAATCCTGGGGCATGTTTGAGAAACCAGGAAAGGGCCTTTCATCCTTCCTTTGTACCATTGCTCTGCTGACGCTGTTGAAAGGAAATAAGATGTTTGTAAAAACAAAGATGGGAGTTCAAAGATGATAGAAAGAACAGTTTAAATGGGATAAATATGTCAAAGGCCTTATTTATTAATGGTAATGCATGCAATGGCAAGCCTCATCATGATATATTTAATGTATAGAAATAAACTGTTACGTCGTATGTGTGTCTTTTATTAACAACTATTTTATACATATTTATACTCCTCAATCAATGTCGTAGTCAGACGTAGTCGTAGCACTAACTGCATGTTAGATTTAACATTTTAACTTTTTTAGCACATTGAGATTTTTTCCGCACAACAAATAAATGCAAGTTATTCTGAAATGGTATGTATCAGAGATTTCACTTACTCAGCTTCCTTAATGGAGAAGTGGGATGCTGCTTTTTCTACTCTTCATTTTGGAATGTTGAATTGAGAAATGAGTACTGAGAGGGGTGATTCCCAAAATCCATGTCACATATCCTGAAAGTTATCCGCATCCAAAGTTTGCTTTAAAATGAATTAAGCATCATGCTCTCACATTTGCTACTAAAATGTGATGTGTAGCTATGTTTTATCATTCAAAACTTCATATACTCTTAAGTTAAAATGATATTATTTGCATATTATTGCAAAGTGCTGATAAATAACAGGATTTTTTAAAAATACCATCATTGCCGGTTAGCTTATACAGTATTGACATTTTTCTATTATGCTGTTTTGTGTCATTTAAGTTTAACATGCAAAATTACACACAGAAATAACCCAAATGTGTGGAGGAAATGAATAAAGTCTTCAGAGTATTTGGCTTGATATTAGATTAATTCAGAGAAGGCTCCATTGCAGTAAACGTCTACATGTAATAATGTCTAATCAACAGGAAAAAGCTTGGCAGAGGACTGCATTATGCATAGTGCAGTTCATGTCCCCTCCACCTTCCTGAGTGAGCCAATGGAAGTGTCTGAAACATTAAAAAGTGGTGTTCTCAGCACATAGCTGCAGTGTAAAAGACAGGATCTAGGATCTATGTCCATGGACATCCACTTTGCCAGGGCAACACTCTTTGACCTTTCACAAAGAAACCATCAGAGAGCTATTGTTCTGGGACATGGCTGAATTTGATGATTTTTTTTTTTTTTGCTCAGAGAGAGGAAGCTAGCTGACTTGGCATAGATGAGGCTGTTGATAGGTCATAGAAATCTATCGTGGGGGGGGGGCTTTAAATTAGGATTAACATTTATAAAGATTTACCAATCAAACATACACATTCTCAAGGGCCTGTAGCCAGTAAATAAGACATTTGGACTTTTAAATATGTCAATACTATTTAAGAACTTTGGAACAAGCATGTGATGTCAATGCCCTCGGGGTCAAAAATAAAGCTGTACAATGCATAATTCATTCTTAAAAACACACTTTACTTATCCAAAAACATAAAATTCACAGAATCCACCTAATAAGTTTATTATTCATTTACTTAAAACAGTTGTTCTGATGACCTAGAAGTATGGGTTTAATAAAGAATGCTACAATAAACATATTCAAAAACAAGAAAACTTTAGCAAACAATATAGATTCTACTGCTTTTGTGAAGTACATTGGTCAAAGAGTTTAACAAAAGACAATCAGTTACGGTAAATACAGTGACATCACTTGATGTTAGAAATCCGGGAAAGCACATAGATTTATATAAAAAAACCCATTTGAAACGTGATGACACACAAAATTTCCAAACCCCATGTCAGAATCTGATTAAAAAGCTTAATGTTAATCATTAACACTAAATCAATGCTTAAATACAAGAGTACACATTCAGACACAGACATTCAAAGGACTATCCGACCCTTCACCATGAAGGCTTTAGCTGTTCTGTGTGTAATGCTGTGCATTCTTTATCAAACTAATGGAATAAGCATAAAGGACCACATGTATGTATGCACATATTCAAATCACTCATCTATGCAACTATCTAGATCTACTTAATTGTTTATTGCAAAATATTTGTAAAGTTTTTAGTACGTGTTCATGCAACATTTATGAGTTGTGATTGCTATTAAGTTGATGATTTTTTTGTCTCTTCAAGGCAAGGGTCCTCACGGAAGGAACGGGACGTTAATGCCCCAGCACCAATCAACTGCAAAATGAGCGCTTGGTCCGAATGGACTCCCTGTGACCCATGCACTAATACCACGGTATTGGAATCTATCTTATATCTGTTTGACGCTTCTCTTTACCATCTTTTTCATTCATGCATTATGTACATGAAGTACTGTACACTGTGCTTATGTATATGTGACGCAGTATCGCTCAAGGGGTGTTGAGACGTTTGGGCAGTTTAAAGGATTAAGGTGCATAGAACCCATTGGAGATCGCAGACCCTGTAAATCTTCTGCTGTGTGTCGTATGGACCCTCCACCTGTCTGCAAAAGTTCTCAATGGCAGTGTGAATCAGGTCAGTCATTTTAATAGGTTTAGTTGTATTAAACAGGGAATATTCATTAATTATGCATATTACTCTGCCCACAGGGGTCTGTATAAACAAAAATCTGAAGTGTAATGGAGATTACGACTGCGGCGAGTCTGATACGTCCGATGAGGACGACTGTGAGGTCACCAGGCCACCTTGTGGCAAGTCACTTGTAGTTGAGTCCTACATAGCCATGCAGGCTGGATATGGGTCAGTACATTTTGTCTTTATAGTCAATTAATTTGTGGAAAATTTTGATACCTATTATATTCTGTCATTTTTTAAAATTTCTGTCTCTAAAATCCAGGCTTTTAATTTTATAATCTAATTATGAGATTCAAAGTTGGCATGGCCTCAGTCGAAATTAAAGATATAAAGATTTTACATTTTACAAGTATTTGAACACCTGAGAAAGTCAATGTTAATATTTGGTACGGTACAGTAGCCTTTGTTTGCAATTACAGAGGTCAAAGGTTTCCTGTAGTTTTTCACCAGGTTTGCACACACTGCAGGAGGGATTTTGGCTCACTCCTCCACACAGATCTTCTCTAGATCAGTCAGGTTTCTGGCCTGTCGCTGAGAAACGCTGAGTTGGAGCTCCTTCCCAAGATTCTTTATTGGGTTTAGGTCTGGAGACTGGCTAGGCCACGCCAGAACCTTACAGAGCCACTCATTGGTTATCCTGGCTGTGTGCTTCGGGTCATTGTCATGTTGGAAGACCCAGCCTCAACCCATCTTCAATGCTCTAAATGAGGGAAGGAGGTTGTTCCCCAAAATCTCGCAATACATGGCCCCGGTCATCCTATCCTTAATACAGTGCAGTCGCCCTGTCCCATGTGCAGAAAAACACCCCCAAAGCATGATGCTACCACCCCCATGCTCCACAGTAGGGATGGTGTTCTTGGGATGGTACTCATCATTCTTCTTCCTCCAAACACGTTTAGTGGAAATATGACCAAAAAGTTTGATATTGGTCTCATCTGACCACATGACTTTCTCCCATGACTCCTCTGGATCATCCAAATGGTCATTGGCAAACTTAAGACGGGCCTGGACATGTGCTGGTTTAAGCAGGGGAACCTTCCATGCCATGCATGATTTTAAACCATGAGGTCTTAGTCTATTACCAACTCTAACCTTGGAAACGTTGGTCCCAGCTCTTTTCAGGTCATTGACCAGCTCCTCCCGTGTAGTTCTGGGCTGATTTCTCCCCTTTCATAGGATCATTGAGACCCCACGAGATGAGATCTTGCATGGAGCCCTAGTCCGAGGGAGATTGACAGTCATGTTTAGCTTCTTCCATGTTCTAATGATTGCTCCAAAAGTAGCCCGTTTTTCACCAAGCTGCTTGGCAATTTCCCCGTAGCCCTTTCCAGCCTTGTAGAGGTATACAATTTTGTCTCTAGTGTCTTTGGACAGCTCTTTGGTCTTGGCCATGTTAGTAGTTGGATTCTTACTGATTGTATGGGGTGGACGGGTGTCTTTATACAGCTAACAGGTGCATCTACTTTAGGATAATAAATGTAGTGGAGGTGGACATTTTAAAGGCAGATTAACAGGTCTTTGAGGGTCAGAATTCTAGCTGATAGACAGGTGTTCAAATACTTATTTGCAGCTGTATCATACAAATAAATAGTTTAAAAATAATACATTGGGATTTCTGGATATATATATATATTTTTTTTTTTATTATTATGTCTCTCACAGTGGACATTCACCTATGATGACAATTTTAGACCCCTCCATGATTTCTAAGTGGGAGAACTTGCAAAATAGCAGGGTGTTCAAATACTTATTTTCCTCACTGTACATTAATCTTGTTTCAACAGAATAAATATTCTGGGATCTGGACCTCGAATGAATCCCTTCAATAACAAAGTCTACAATGGCCAATGTAATCGCGTCAGGGAGCCATCTACATTGGAATATAACAGAATACCCTGGAACATTGGGGTTCTCAACTATGAGGTGGGTCTGTATGTCCATATGTTTTGATTATTTACTGCAAAACAGCGAAAAACAAATGTGTGTTAAACTGTACATTTGCTAATGCTATTTTGAGAGACAGGAGACTGGGTAAATAGGTGCACCAAAATGATGACAAAGACAACCAACTTAAGCCACTTTACTGACACATATCTCTTTATTCTCAGACAAAAGTGGAAGAGACCATTTCTAGGGAAATGTATGAAGACATTCATTCTTTAATAAAAGAGATAACTTCTGACTCTACAACAACTTTTGACGTGGGCCTAAACTTCAAATTTACACCCACTGAGCCCTCCAGTCAGCCTGCCGGTTCTGGTGATGCCGCTAACGGTGGTGCTGATGCTGCCCCTGCCAGCCCTGACGTTGGTGCTGATGCTACCGGCGCTAACGGTGGTGGTGATGCTGCCAGCCCTGACGGTGGGGCTGATGATGCTGCCAGTCCTGACGGTGGTGCTGATGCTGTGGGATCAAATGGGGGTGCTAATGCTCCCAGCACTAGCCTAACTGAACTCTCAGGAGGGATTAATTATAACAATGAAAGAAGAAATATGATCAAACAGATCTCAGAAATCACAGAGACGAAGGCAAGTGAGATGTCTATGAGCTATTTTCCACTTTGTGTCTATCTATCTATCTATCTATCTATCTATCTATCTATCTATCTATCTATCTATCTATCTATCTATCTATCTATCTATCTATCTATCTATCTATCTATCTATCTATCTCTCTATTCGTGTTGTTTCTGCTATTTAGCACATGTTCTCTTACAGAAAAAGATCTTCATGAGAGTGAAGGGCAAAGTGCAACTGGCCACCTACAGGATGAGGCAGCGAGGATTGGAGGTTTCTTCATTGTTCCTTGATGACGTGGATGCACTGCCCCACAAATATGAGAAGGGACAGTATTTTGCCTTTATGGAGGATTATGGAACACACTTCACGAAGAATGGAAGGTCTGGTGGAGAATATGAACTTGTTTACGTAATGAATCACGATGCGTTGAAAAAAAAAGGTAATTCATTGTTTTAACTACATAACTTGTGCATGACTTAAAGAAAGTTAAAATCTAGTTAAAGGTAACTTTGTACTTTATCAGCCTCAGACAATAAACTTCATATGATTATTTTTAATTACAGAGAGTATCGAAACCCTGGTGAAGAAATGTGTTGAGGTTGATATAAAAGGCAACTTTCAGCTGGGCGATCCCAACTTAGGAGGAGGAGGAAAATATAAACCAAAAGACTGTGATGAACTAATAAACAAGCCCACAGATGTGTGTGTGTGTGTGTGTGTGTGTGTGTGTGTGTGGGTCAATGTGTTTGTGTTAACTTGTCTGCTTAAGTCAAAGCATGCTATCAGATACAACAAAAAATAAAACTTACTCAGAGATGTTATACTTTATACACCAGATGACGGGACCAAAACGGGGGTCGTTGAAAAAGTGCTAATCTCAGTGAAAGGAGGCAGTACGGGCTCAGCGGCAGCCATGAGGTCTCATCTTACTCAAGAGGGACGGCTAGACTATACTCACTATATACAATGGGCAAAGACCATCTCTGATCTTCCTGCTCTCGTTTATAGTGATGTAAGAATGCACCTCACTTGACCTTACAAACACACTTGATCGTAGTCCTTTTGACTTGAAAACTCCCCTATTGACAAAACTTTCCCCCAGCTCACAGTTTTGACCCCAGTAAAATACCCTAGACCTTGGCAAAACAAAACTGGATATTTGTTATATAAATAACCAAACACTAAGAAATGTCTTGATTTTTAGTTGGTTTATTTTATTTTGATGCTTATCATATTTTAATGTTAAAGGGATAGCTCACCCAAGAATGAAAATTCTGTCATCTTACCCTCAAGTTGTTCCAGACATGTATACATGTCTTTGTTCTGCTTACCACAAATGAAGATATTTTAAAAAGTGAAACCAAGAAGATCTGGGGCACCATTGACTTCTATAGTACATATACTATGGAGGTGAATGGGGCCCCAGATCTGTTTGGTTATTAAAAATGTTTTTAATTTCTTCATTTGTGTTGAGCAGAACTAAGAAATTAATACCGGTTTAGAACTACTTAAGGAGAATTTACATTTTATGGGTAAACTATCCCAGTTTAACCCTTATGGGTTGTTGATGCCATGTTGTTTTTTATGTCTTAATTTGGCCACAACTTTTTCTGTGTTTCAGCAAATGGAATGTTTTATTGACACATATTTTGAGAAAATGCTTTGAAATTTTTCAAAAACTCAACAATATACCGTGAGAAAATGTACTACCCTTTCGGGTTGTTGTGTACAAAAAAGCCACTAAAATAAATGGCTGTAAATATTTATCAGATTTTTTTCCCATAAATGTGTTAATCACCCTACCAAATGCTTACAAAATTTCCATGATTTTAACTCTTTAATTGCCAAGTTCATACGTGGTGTCACTGATTTATTGACAAAAAACACACAAAATTATAGAGTTTCAATGTAAATGTTATTGTGGACTGGATTTTTTAAAAACCTTTTTCACAGTCTTGGGCTTGCCAGAGATTGGTAAAAACATTGGCTTTGATGCATTTTTAGTTTTTGTGCAGCATCAGTTTTTTTTCTCCCTAATTAGTTGTTGGCTTTTTTTTAGTTCCATTATAATCACGTGGTGATCAAAAGGAAAAACAGACAACAATTAAGAATGCATGATTATATGATGTCATGGCTTTGCAATGAAAAAAGTGTCTTATAATGGAAGTCAATTTGGCAAAAACAGTAAATGAGGGAGAAAAAAAACTGATCCTGCACAAAAACTAAAAATGAATCAAAGCCAAAGTTTTACCAATCTTTGACAACCCCAAGACTGTGAAAAAGGTTTAAAATCCAGTTCACAATCACTTTTCTATATTGAAAATATGTCAATGTATGTGTTTTTTCTTCAAAACAGTGACAGCACTTATGAATTTGGCAATCAAAGAGTTAAAATCATGGAATTTTGTAAACATTTGGTTGTTTTGATCAGTACTAAGGTTGATTAACAGATTTATTAAAAAAAATAGAAAAAAATTAATCTGATAAATTTTTACAATCGTTTAATTTAGTTTAATTTTTGTACACAAACAACCCACAAGTGTTAAATCATCTTGAGGCTTTCTTGGAAGTTTGTTAAGGCCGCAGGCCCCCTAGTCGATAAACACTTTTGGTAGTTGCTTGCTATAATTCAAATTTTGTTTTCACTGTACTGGCAGCCTGAACCGATCTACAACGCAATCCCTTTGGACTTTCCCGATGCTCAGCCGAGGCGGGACAATCTCCGAAGGGCCCTTGATGAATACGTAGCTGAGTACAGTGTGTGTAAATGTCAGCCGTGCCAAAACGGCGGCACTGTTATCCAGATCGATGGAGAATGTAAATGCTTGTGCGCAGTAGGGACTGAGGGGGTCGCGTGTCAGACGATTGATGGAGAACTAGGAAGAGGTTTGTTTTCAATACCTGCCATGACTGTTGGGTTCAGTTTGGCATTTCCTATGTGTGATCATTTAATTGCTATTTATTTTAGGTAAGACATTTGAACAGCTGGGGAACTGGGGCTGCTGGTCTGCCTGGTCTGGATGCTCTGGAGGACGTCGCACACGCAGGCGTACCTGTAATACACAGGGTGTCCCAAATTCAAATTGCAAAGGGGATACAAATAGTGAAGACTACTGCTAAGAATATGTCTTTTTGTGCAAATTAAATAAATCCTTGTTAAAAGAATGCATTAAACGCTTATTTTGAAC
Organism: Misgurnus anguillicaudatus; assembly: GCF_027580225.2. NCBI lineage: Eukaryota > Metazoa > Chordata > Actinopteri > Cypriniformes > Cobitidae > Misgurnus > Misgurnus anguillicaudatus. The sequence continues at coordinate 32,046,537 of NC_073358.2, read as the reverse complement.
AATACCGCCCGGTTGTGGTCAAAGTTGGTATTGCAACACTAATTTGCACTGTTGGTGTGCCTCCAGGATCAGGGTTGGAAAACGACCTTCCAGGGGTCCACATGTTAAAACAAACTAAACATATAATTGATAAAAAAAATATTAAACATACATTTTGGGACATACATTATCTAAAATGATCTATATACTAATAAATTTGTACATATGGCTATGTTCAAAGCATTACCGTAATGCTTTAACAAAGTCATGTGATGTTGTCCTAGATTACAACTAATAAACAGCAATGATGCAATTGGGCAGATAAAGAATTCAGATACTAAACAATGGACATCTGCCCTTATAAAAAATACAATATTCTAAACATTTATTTTATGGCTTAACATGTAGTTGATGCGATCCATTTCTGTTTCTTTATGTACAATTTTACAGTTACAGTCCATTTTTTCTTCATTACATTTTTTTACACACAATTCATCAAGGTCAGACATGATTGCATTGTATCAGATCAATGTTTGGTTTGATTGTTTTAGTTGGTATTAAACATATAGCCTGGTGCACAAGAGGAACAGATGTGATGGAGACATACATGGCTCACTTTTCGCTCTTCTTGGGCCTCTAAAAGGTCAGGTTAATAGAGTAGCACTCCAATCTCCCTATTGAGGCTCTGAGGAGCTCCTTTCAGCCTCAAAACCCCTCAGGCTTTCAAAGAGTAAACTTGTGGCAATGGCTTTGGACTGAGATACTTTCTAAACACAACCCTCCAGAAGATCTCCAGAACCACAACATGTAATGTAAGATAATATGCAGTGAGATATGAATAAACAGTACATCTAAACATAACTATGAATGGAGAAATAAAGTATTTCTGTCATTTATGTTCATTTATACATCCAAATACGGTTTTAATATTCTAAAATGATTCCTAATAAAAATACAGTAATTTCACATTTTTTAAGAGGTAGTAGAAATATCTTGACAACATTAAACCACTGTGCTGAACGTTGCACTTCTTCGCCCCTGTTTAAATAAAGGGTCCCAAAAATATCCCAGTAAAGGAAGCTTCTCTAAAGTCGTGTCATCCATTGAAGTTTGTAGGAGCCGTCACGCCACATTACCTTAGCTCTCTGTCTGAGCACCGTGAAAATTAAGTTATGGCCCATGTCATCCTAGTTTTGTCTATCCACCTTTCTCAGCCTATTCACAGTTTTTTCTCTTTTTATTCATAGATGGCAAAAATGGACACAGAAGTCAAATCTAATCATAGCACCCATCCGGTTTTGCACACTATTTTAGGCTAAAGTATGCTGATTGTGTAGAGGGGACTTCTGATTGTCCACTTAGGTCATTCAGTGAAGGGACTTTACTACTTTGCCCTTCCCCCAAATTCCTTCTTTTAGGAGCCTCTTAACCCCCCATCTGCTGGCTGGACAATTACACAGCCATCAGTCGGCTTTAAAGTTATTACATGGTACCTCCTTCCATTAAAAAATGTTTTTATGCTTGGTTTATGCACAAAATCCAATAGCATGGAACTCAATCATGAAGTCCTGGGAACTGAAGAACTTATCTACATCTGAGATGACTCCAAACCATGGACATAACAGAATTACCAGTAGTATTGTACGTTTTAAAAAAGCTTGATATCAATAAAAAAAACCTGTGGTTTAAAGTCGTCATGAAAATAATATGAAAAACTGTCATTTGTTTTGGAATATTGTGGTATTTTTTTTACAAATGACTTATCTGAGCTTCAAGGATTAGTCAATTTTCTTAAAAAAAATCCAGATAATTTACTCACCACCATGTCATCCAAAATGTTGATGTCTTTCTTTGTTCAGTCAAAAAGAAATTATGTTTTTGTAGGAAAACATTCCAGGATTTTTCTCATTTTAATGAACTTTAATGGACCCCAACACGTAACAGTTTTAATGCAGTTTAAAATTGCAGTTTCAAAAGACTCTAAATGATCCCAAACAAGGCATAATGGTCTTATCTAGCGAAACGATTGTCAAAAATATGCACTTTTAAACCACTTCTTCTCGCCTATCTCCGGTCCTGTGGCGCACCAGCGCGACCACACGTAATACCTCCAGAGGTCACGGATGACGTATATACGAAACTATGCCCCAGTGTTTACAAGTGGAGAAAGAGGATCGCTCCGGCGTTGTTGTATGTCGAATGATACTAATCAATGTCTTTGTGTCAGTGTATTGTTTAAAATGGTCTGCAAACGTGCGTTTCATATATGTAGCACGTGATCTTTCTACGGCATTACACAATTATGCACTAGCGCGTCACAGGACCAGAGATAGACGAGCAGTTGTGGTTTAAAAGTGCATATTTGTATTGTCAAAAATGACAATCCTTTCGTTATAAGACCCTTATGCCTTGTTTGGAGTCCTTTGAAACTCCGCTGAAATTGCAATTTTAAACTGCATTAAAACTGTTACGTGTTAGTGTCCATTAAAGTCCATTAAAATGAGAAAAATCCTGAAATGTTTTCCTCAAAAAAACATAATTTCTTCTCGACTGAACAAAGAAAGACATAAACATTTTGGATGACATGGTGGTGAGTAAATTATCTAGATTTTTTAAGAAAATGGACTAATCCTTTCATTATTTTAAAAAATATTAATGTGCCCTCGTAATCTTTAATCAAAAACGCAAACCACTTCCCTCCTCAAAACGATAGTATGGTATGGCAGGTTGGCGGGGTCCAGGAGAAGATCGCAGCAATTAGCTACACGACCCAACTTCAAACCATCCAATCAGATCTCGATGGACAAATCCAAATTCAGCCCTGCCTTATTTTATTTCAGCAGCAGTTTCACTCGGATATACGTCACCACAGGGAAAATAAGGCAATCGTCACTTCTGTTTAATGGCAACTTTAACCGCAAACTCAGTCAAGTGCCAATGGGTCTATACTTGGTGTGAATAGTCAGATGAACTTATTAGTTCAAATTAAAAAACAATCAACAAAGATTTAATTCAGGATTCAAGAAGCTGACCAAAAAAAATGAAATTTGTCTTTCTTTTGTAGGAATTAAATATTAACATTTATAATAATTTGGGTATAACTTAAAACTGGATTTTTGGTAAGGGCTTAATAAATCACACACATAAAAAGACATATAAATCCCTACAGTTCCTTTCAAAATGAAAAGGAAATACCAAGAAATACGAACAGTGCATTGCATGTGTGGATTTTGGAATACAAGTGTGTTGGAGAGTTTTCAAAGATAATAAAAACTCTCCATTTTCATATTCAAACAAAATATCTGTTTGGCCACAAACTGCATTTTTCTAACATTGTTTGCACTCATTTAAGCCAGATTAACATAATTTACATTGTACTATCTCCTCCATCGCAGCTCTCAAAAACTTTCACTCTTCTCTTTCTAGAGGTGTCAGCTAGAAGACAGAATGAAGTGCCTGGTCATTGTGTGGTGCCTCTATTGTGTGTTTAGTATTAGCATGACTGAATTGCCACTCGACTTCTCCTTCATTCATTAAAGACCGAGGACCCTTGTCCCGCTTCTACCTTGAAATGAACCAAACGCTGTGTCTGCCATCTTGGATTTATAGAGCTCCTGTGGAAAGCACAAATATTCAAGCATTTCATAAATGCTGAACATTATTTTTTAGGGTGTGGAGGCTTAGTGTATTATATTTTATATAATAATTCCTTTCTTCTACCTTTTTTTGTATTGTGAATGCTAACTGTTCACTGGTATTGTTACATGAATTCCAAAAGCAGATTTGTAGTCCTCAAGTGCTTAGACTGAGAAGCAAACTCCCGACAAGCCCACTTAATCACACACACACACACAGTAGCAGATTGAGTAAATTTGTGAAGGCTACTAGAGCCTTCATTCAAGAAACATTGCTTTTTTTCTTGTCAGCGTGAGTGAAGACTTTAAATAAACACTTCAGCTTTGAACAAATAAACCAGTCAAGGCCTTGCTTGGCTCACGTTACTTAACTCTAATCCAACCTCATTTGTTACCTTAGATGTTGAGTGTCTATAAGACCCTAAACTTACTCCCTCTGTAAACATTTATGTTTACAACGTCAAGTGCAGGCACACAATGACCTGAAATTGTTGAATTAATTGAGCGATAATCACAATAATGATTTGGGTAACATTATAATCTGTAGTGCTGCTGTCATAGGTAGAAACTGAAACATTGTACATCGAATCTAGATCAATAGTGGCCTGAAAAATGGCCAATAATACAAATACTAAAGATACTGTCAACATTTATATTTTCTATAGTATTTAAATTCTAAATATGAAATATGTAACATGAAATTGAATTGAACCTTCATAATAACTGGACTTTTTGGCTTTATAGCTTTTGATGTCTCTGCGTTAGTACAAAAACTTGTACCTAAAACTTTAATAAAAGGTACTCAAATATAAATTTTCTTTTGGGAATAGAAAGTGAAAACATACCATTAAAATGTTATTTAGTTGCAAGTTACATACTTAAAATATATTTTTAAACAAATGACAGACCTTTTGTTTATACTATATAAAGAAACAAGTCAGATTATCATTTTAAGCCATTTTATGACCACATTATAAACAGTATTACACTGTAGTTTTTGTTTTATGCATATCATTCACATTAAGACACAGAGACACAACACCTGGACAATAAACGTGTTGTAAACAACATACAATAATCTCCAATAGGCAAATCGTATTGTTATTTAACCAATATTTTATACAAAAATAAACTTCCAGTATGTATTTCTCTTTGAATAGCACTTCACCAGTTTCATAATAACTTAAAATAGAGTAAAAACATATTTCAACCTTTTTACATCAAACACACATAGCCTACTTCTTTTTATGTGATCTAAAAATGTTGGGTTGTTTAAACCCATTGTTGGGTCAAATATTGACATTTTATGGATTCATTTAACCCAGTTTCTGGGTTTGTCCATATTTTACCCAACCATGGGTTGAAACAAACCTAAATTTTCTGTGAATGTGCAGATTTTGGCAACTCACTCACTATAACGTCTTATATAATTTTAATTATATAATATTTGTATCCATTAGGCTATATTTTTTATCTCACACGTATAATGTAAGCGTCTAAACAAATGTTAAAAGAAAGACTTTCCAGGCCAATGTAATGGTCTTGCACAACAAAAAGTTACATAGTCCTCCTGATCAAAAGTCACGGGGAACGGGTGTTGCTAATAGTTGCTTAATCCGAAAAACTTGTCTTACTTTAATATCATAAAGGTCCAAATAGTAAACGCCACTGTAAATATATATCGTGGCCTTAATTCCGATGCATCATTTTCATCTTTATCATAATCAGTCCCATACTCATCCTCTGAGTCTCCCTCTATATCTGAAAAGCCACTGCCGGCATTGCTGTCGCTAAAACAAAAGTTTTTCATGCTGAATTTGATATACTCGCATATAGTCCTCTCCATGCCGTCGCAAACGCAAGTATCCAGCATCTGGGCTTTAGGGATCGCGCGCATGTTAGTGATAACCCGCCGACAGTCATCGGAGCACCGCTCTTCCCCGAAAAGTTTCCTGCAGTGATACAAATAGTCCCGCATGGCGGTGCTGCACTCCGCATCCTTCTCGCACTGCTTGCGGGCTTCGGTGCAACCCATGTGGCTGGTTCTGGGCATGCATGGCTCGATGGCTCGTTTGGTCTTCTCGCAAATGGTGTCCGAGTTGCACTCGCAGTCTTCCAGTGCCGGGCCATTCACCGTGAGGTTGAGCTGAATTATGGACGAAATGCAGTGACTGGGACATTTCTTCTTGTTGCCGTTTAGCACCGGAGCGCACGCGTGCACGTATTGATTATATGCGAAGTGGCACTCCATCTCTGCTTGGCACTTCATGATGGCCTGCCAACATATCAAACGCTGGTTGTGTGTTGGAGATGCACGACTAAACCATGTAGACGCACAGCCTATGCACAACATGAACATACGCAGCCACTGAGTGACCGGAGAGTTTGCCATTCCTCGATGTGCCCACGTGGAACAGATTAAAAGTTAACTTTTAAGGTAAATTGTTTCCATTTGTTAGTCTGTACGATTACGTGCACGTCTTGTTATTCCCCTGAGAGACTTTGGGGCTCCTGTCTAAGTTAGCGGTTTGTTGTCCACTTTAAGTAATTTTGTGTGGGCATATTAGTTCCTTGAATATCCGCATCGAAATCACTCAGTTGACCAACACAAAATTCTGCTTTGCAATATTTCATTCCCTGTTAAATGAATGCATCGCATTTGCTCACTGCCGCGAGAGCGAAACGTGCCGCAAACTCTTGATGCGCCTCGCGTGTTTATTCCGCACTTCTGGGTTACAGCCGCAGATATCCCGTCTTATGAATCAGCCGTTTCTAAATCATAAAGAAACAACTCACAAACAAAACAGAAAGAATTCAAAGTAACTCTCCGACAGCACTGGTTTCAATGAGAATTCTCCGTGTATCTGCTCAGTTGCACGGATCCCTTGAGTATGCATGTAGTTTACTATTGGTCCGATTAGTTGTTGTGATTTCTGACGTCACGGTGAAGGAGGAGGGCCGAACTTGACAAAGGTCCAGAATGTGGAAAGGGCGCAAGCTCAAATTTGACTTGATGAAGCATCAACCCCACAGTGGAAGTGGCACAACATTTTGGCTATAAAGTGGATGATCTCATCCAATGCTTTCTGCCCTACTTAGTAACCAACCATTCAGATAACTTTGCTTCTAATGAATAAGCACATTTACAACTTTAAACGTATACATATTTTTCTTTAGGCTAGTTTATCATGTAAAGTTTTACATTGCGTACCAGTTAGCAAATTTTAGTGGACATGGTTTAAAGGGATAGTTCACCCTAAAATGAAAATTCTGTCATCACTTACTCACTCTCATGTTGTCACAAACCTTAACATGAAGGAAAATATTTTGAGGAATGTTTGCAACCAAACCGTTTGTGAGCCCCATTCACTTCCATAGTTTTCTTTTTTATTGAAGTAAATAGGGTCCATGGTCGGTATGGTTACATTGGCGCTTTTCCATCGCATACCCCACGGTTTGGTTTGGGTCAGGTCGGGTCAGCTCACCCCTTACTTTGGCTTGGTTAGCTTTTCCACTGAGTTTAGTAACACTTCGGTGTGGGAGGGATTATAGGCGTGTCGTTATATTTGCGCTGCCTACTGTTGTGAAATAATAAAAACGTTGTTGTAAATTCACATACATTTATTTATTTCTCAGTCCGCCACAAAATTAAAAATGACCACCACAGATAGATGTTTGCACATCGCATTTATCACTACCTCTGTCTCACATGACAATTTGTGTACAAACACCCATGGCGTCATTCGACGCGCTCCGCTGAGCCTCATTTAAGTTGCATTTAAGCATATATGCGAACGTGCGCGTCGCAAATGTGCCGCCACAAACTGCAAGTCTGGAAAAAATTGGTATGGTGTTCCTGATTCTCAAGCTGTTGATGTTTTTTATCGCTAAAAGGGAGTTTGGGAACTTATAGCAGTAGCCTGGCTCTGCCCTCCTAAGTGCTTCCGCTTAATTTTTATTTCGATTCAGTTCTACGTCTGGGACTGCTGTGTAGAGTTTTGTTTTCTCCTGCAAAAATCTGCAGGTCCAATCAGCGAACAGAGGGGGGTGGCTATTGAGGTCGAGTGTCAGTTTGAGTTGTAGTTCAGTAATGACAGCGGAGAAAGACGTGAGAAAAGCTATTCGGTCCGTTGTTGCAAAATGCCGAATATACAGAAGTTAAAGCCGGACAAGAACCAGGTTTGCTAAGTTTTGTTGGTCTGATTATTCGGACTTGTTGTTTCCGGCCGGTTTCGGCGCATGATATACCTCACGACCACACGTTAGCGATCGCCTATGGCAGATCCTGAGTGACTCTGGGCAGATCCAATAGTTTTAAACTTCAACAGAGGACCCTCCTTAACGGAAGTACCGCTTTGCAATGGAGCCTGGCCAGAATCTCTGTACAAATGAAATGAATGTACGAGAGTCTGGTTGGACCAGGCTATTATAGCAGAGCACAGATGACAACATGTTTGCTCGAGACAGCGCAAGCTAGCACAAAGGTAAAGCTAATCTTTTACATTTAAGCGATGGCGCTGGTAGTGACGATTCTTTCAAACCAATCTACAGTGATCTACAGTGTTTTCACATCACGTTTTGGTATTAGCTTGAGTCGATTGGAACGCCGACCCAGGTGGTACTAAAAAAGTATTGGGTACTACATACTGCACCCAGTGGAAAAGCTCACAACAGTAAACTGACCCAAACCGTGGGGTACTATGCAATGGAAAAGCGCTATAACATTCCTCAAAATATCTTCTTTTGTGTTCATCAGAACAAATCAATTTATACAGGTTTGTAACAACATGAGAGTGAAAAAATAATTACAGAATTTTCATTTTTGGGTGAACTATCCCTTTAAGGTTGGTTTATTGTATAACGTAAAGTTTTAATAAATTTCTAAATTAATACAAAATGCAACAGCCATTTTGCCCACACTTCTGTGTGATTTGGCAGAGTGATCGCCTATGTGTTGGATTTGCCTGTTCAGGATTACAAAGATGTTTATATTTGTCATTTCTACATTTTGAGGCTTGGTCACGCAATCCAATATTTTCTATGTTATAACATTTTGTCCTCAAACAGAGGTCCAACTATTACATTACAAAATAGTTTGATTTGGCCAGATGTTTAAAGTTTGAGCCCTGTGGGCTCATGGTCCTTAATTACAAACTCTGTGCAGTCAAACCATTAAGGTGTTTATTGTGTTGACATGCCCATGCATTACATTTGGTGTGCGGCAAGGGTTAGGATTACATGAGTTATCCTTTGAACCTCTGTGGTTGGTTTCACTCCCTATTGAGCAAGACAACAGCTGTTATAACACATGTGGCTATCCTCTTCTTTTCTCACCCAAAACATCCCCTCCTTACACCATTATACACCAAATGGTGTCTCATTCACGCTCAAAATCATGTTCATTTGTTTATGGGAAGATCATGCGCTTTTCATCTCTCAGTGACTTATTGTGGTTATCACCTGGCTTAAATTCGCAGTATAAGAAGGGACAATTTAGGTGGAACAGATCAGCCTGAGTTATTCCATGACCCTATCACACTGCTGTACTCAAACCACAAAGCTTTGGCAACTGGCCAAAATGCCTCTCCACCCAACCCCCAACTTTCAAAGTTTTCCCATTTTCCCAATTAGAGAGAGAGGAAGAGAGAGAGAGAGACATCAGATGACCCATTTGGGAGGAAAAGGGGCCAACTGTCTCGTGTGAATACTCTCAAAACATCTAACATTCAGTAAGCCTCAATTTTTATGTTTTCGTGTTACCTCCTATTGCAAATGCAAATAGGAAAGAAAGTACAGTATAGTTTTAAGACTGGAATGTGAAATGTCATGGGACCTTAAAAGGACAAGTTTGATTTGAACTCACAAGTTCCCATTATTAAAGAACATATAACTAAAAGGTATAAAAGTTAGGGCCAAAGGTCTGAAAGCTTGAATTGAATTGTTTCTTCTGCTTACTGTGATGCTTAGCCTGTCAGCCCTTACGAAAATTAACCATGGTTTTACTATAGATAAAATAAAAAAACATGGTTACTGTAGTAAAACTATAGTAACTACAAAATAACCATGGTTTTGACAACCTTGGTTTTCAAAAACCATAGTTAAACCATGGTTAGTGTAGTAAAACCATGGTTTTGCTGATAGTAGTCAATACAACAAAAACCATGGTTACTGTAGTAAAACCATAGTAACTACAAAATAACCATGGTTTTGACAAACTTGGTTTTCAAAAACCATAGTTAAACCATGGTATGGTTTTGCTGATAGTAGTCAATACAACAAAAACCATGGTTACTGTAATAAAACCATAGTACCTACAAAATAACCATGGGTTTGACAATTTTGGTTTTCAAAAACCATAGTTAAACCATGGTTAGTGTAGTAAAACCATGGTTTTGCTGATAGTAATCAATACACCAAAAACCATGGTTAGTGTAGTAAAACCATGGTTTTGTTGATAGTAATCAATACACCAAAAAACATGGTTACTGTAGTAAAACCATAGTAACTACAAATTAACCATGGTTAGTGTAGTAAAACCATGGTTTTGCTGATAGTAATCAATACACCAAAAACCATGGTTACTGTAGTAAAACCATGGTAACTAAATAACCATGGTTTTGACAAACTTGGTTTTCAAAAACCATAGTTAAACTATGGTTAGTGTAGTAAAACCATGGTTTTGTTGATAGTAATCAATACACCAAAAAACATGGTTACTGTAGTAAAACCATAGTAACTACAAAATAACCATGTTGTGACAACCTTGGTTTTCAAAAAACCATAGTTAAACCATGTTTACTGTAGTAAAACCATAGTAACTACAAAATAACCATGTTTTGACAACCTTGGTTTTCAAAAAACCATAGTTAAACCATGTTTACTGTAGTAAAACCATAGTAACTACAAAATAACCATGTTTTGACAACCTTGGTTTTCAAAAACCATAGCTAAACCATGGTTAGTGTAGTAAAACCATGGTTTTGCAGATAGTAATCAATGCACCAAAAAACATGGTTACTGTAGTAAAACCATGGTTTTGCTGATAGTAGTCAATACAACCAACAAAAACCATGGTTACTGTAGTAAAACCATGGTAACTAAATAACCATGGTTTTGACAGACTTGGTTTTCAAAACCATAGTTAAACCATGGTTAGTGTAGTAAAACCATGGTTTTGCAGATAGTAATCAATACACCAAAAAACATGGTTACTGTAGTAAAACCATGGTTTTGCTGATAGTAGTCAATACAACCAACAAAAACCATGGTTACTGTAGTAAAACCATGGTAACTAAATAACCATGGTTTTGACAGACTTGGTTTTCAAAACCATAGTTAAACCATGGTTAGTGTAGTAAAACCATGGTTTTGCAGATAGTAATCAATACACCAAAAAACATGGTTACTGTAGTAAAACCATAGTAACTACAAAAAAACCATGTTGTGACAACCTTGGTTTTCAAAAAACCATAGTTAAACCATGTTTACTGTAGTAAAACCATAGTAACTACAAAATAACCATGTTGTGACAACCTTGGTTTTCAAAAAACCATAGTTAAACCATGTTTACTGTAGTAAAACCATAGTAACTACAAAATAACCATGTTTTGACAACCTTGGTTTTCAAAAACCATAGTTAAACCATGGTTAGTGTAGTAAAACCATGGTTTTGCAGATAGTAATCAATACACCAAAAAACATGGTTACTGTAGTAAAACCATAGTAACTACAAAATAACCATGGTTTTGACAATTTTGGTTATTAAAAACCATAGTTAAACCCCGGTTAGTGTAGTAAAACCATGGTTTTGCTGATAGTAATCAATACACCAAAAACTATGGTTACTGTAGTAAAACCATAGTAACTACAAAATAACCATGTTTTGACAACCTTGGTTTTCAAAAACCATAGTTAAACCATGGTTAGTGTAGTAAAACCATGGTTTTGCTGATAGTAATCAATACACCAAAAACTATGGTAACTGTAGTAAAACCATAGTAACTACAAAATAACCATGGTTTTGACAATCTTGGTTATTAAAAACCATAGTTAAACCATGGTTAGTGTAGTAAAACCATGGTTTTGCTGATAGTAATCAATACACCAAAAACTATGGTTACTGTAGTAAAACCATAGTAACTACAAAATAACCATGGTTTTGACAATCTTGGTTATTAAAAACCATAGTTAAACCATGGTTAGTGTAGTAAAACCATGGTTTTGCTGATAGTAATCAATATACCAAAAACTATGGTTACTGTAGTAAAACCATAGTAACTACAAAATAACCATGGTTTTGACAATCTTGGTTATTAAAAACCATAGTTAAACCATGGTTAGTGTAGTAAAACCATGGTTTTGCTGATAGTAATCAATACACCAAAAACTATGGTTACTGTAGTAAAACCATAGTAACTACAAAATAACCATGGTTTTGACAATCTTGGTTATTAAAAACCATAGTTAAACCATGGTTAGTGTAGTAAAACCATGGTTTTGCTGATAGTAATCAATACACCAAAAACTATGGTAACTGTAGTAAAACCATAGTAACTACAAAATAACCATGGTTTTGACAATCTTGGTTATTAAAAACCATAGTTAAACCATGGTTAGTGTAGTAAAACCATGATTTTGCTTATAGTAATCAATACATAAAAAAACATTGTTACTATTCTTTTACCACAAGAAAACCAGGGTTAATTTTTGTAAGGGACCAAGTGGTTGTACAAAGTACTAGTAAGAGGGCATACTAGATTTCAGAATTCAGAAAGCTGTTTTAAATCGACATTATGGGAATACAAAACATGCTACAGTTTTGTACGTAATCCTAGATTATTCTCTCAGTATTTTTACATGAGATATCAAGTTTAACCCCGTAAATGCATGAATGTTTCACCAGTCATTACTACATATCTGTGCTTGAGCGACCCAAAAGATATGTTAAGAGTTTAAGGGTTAAAATCAACCATTCTTTCTAAATCCACAAAAGTATAACACAACCAAGAGATGAAAGTAGTCTGGCAAACCAGTGAGAAAACAGAATTTGAGCCCTGCACATTTTCACTAAGTCACAGAGGATTCAGAGCTCTGCTCCTCACAAAGGATGAAATTGTTCAATCTGGTGAGGCTATTACAGCAAGATGTTGGCATTTCCTTTTCTCATAGAGAACACTGCTGTAAAATGTATTCAGACTTTTCTCTTTCTCTTTCTCTCTAAGGAGTTGGCTGTCCCTTCTTTCTAAGCTGTCAGACCTGTTTATCATTATTTGTTGAAAGCATATAGCTTTGTGGAAAAACGGAAAGGTGGAAAAATTTAAAGTCCTTGATCAAAAATGCGTCTTTGTGTGTATTAGAAAAACAAACTGAGGGAGCATGAAAAAGATTTGCGGAGAAAATGATTTCAATGTTTGTGTGCATCATTATGTCTCTTTAAAAATGAGAGCGTAGCATGCAGCTGATTCATGTCAGTTGGCTGTTGGGTGTACGCCAGCGCTGGAGTAGGCCAAATTTTCCCTCTAAAGTTTGGCGCGTGAACAGACAGCCCTGTCCTCTACGGCAATAACCAATTCTATATGTAAAAATGGTACAGAGTTAACTATAAAGATGTATTAACTAATTATCCTCTATTGTGCATTAAAATCCAAGTGAAGCAAGCAACTAACACAGCATTTTCTTTCTTTATCAAAACAACCGTTTTGTACATACAGTTGCCCACAGTGACAATAAGTCATAACAGCTCTTGAAAAGGAATGCTGAGGTTTTGTTTGGAAAGAGGACATATGGCTTTTTCAGCTCTTATAAGTCGTCTCCGTCTCCCCGTCTCCACCACTGTCACAAATGATTACACACACTCGAGCTTCACTGCCAAAAACATATTCATCAGGACCTCCCTCGACAAGAAGCTCTCAAAAGCGCATCGAAAGCACACTATTATATTAGCCGGTTGCCAAAACAGCCTGGCTCCACTAGTCCTGCCTTTTCTTTCTGCTTTAATGGAAACAGCTGTTGACGCTCTCTCCATTACTTTCGCTGGTCTGTGTTTGTTTAACCGTCTGGTTTCTTTTTCATATCTTAAGCAAATGTTTCTGAATGAGGTGTTGTAGGGTCTGTATTAAGAAATCCCATCTCTGAAGTTCTCGATAAGAACCATCTGTTGAACTATTCGAGGACTGTGACGTGTTGTCATCTTAGCTATCATATCATATTGTGGAGTCGTATATGTATGACAAACACATTAAATGGATAACAGTCCTTGTCCTCAGTTTGAAGACAGCTTGACGTAATGGTCTGGTGATATTTAAACTGTCATACAAAGCATCTAAGATGAATAGAACAGAACTGATTTGCTCCAGTCTGAAGACCACATGGCATATTTAAACTTTGTGATGACCCCATTAGGCGCATGCTGTGGTCACAGTGATAATGCTGTTTACGTTATTTCTATCACACTGATCAACGCAATCTCATGGCAATTCGTATGTATTTTATAAGACCACATATGTATTTGCTTTCGCACCGTAACATTGGGGCTGGGGGCGGGGTTTAATTATTGTAATCAGATGGTTTTGTGCGATTTACTATGTGCGAATTCATCAGAATTAGCCAACTCGTAAAATACGTACGAATTTTCGTGAGAGCAGGCTGCACTGAGAAGTGCAAAATTCCTATCTTCTCAAATAATTGTTATTACTTCATGCAACTTTTTTTAAGCAACTTTATTATTTATTCATTATTTTTCAGTTTGCTAACACAACCTTTTATTCATTGGTGTTGTGCAACAAACTCTGCATCAATATAAAACAGTAAGGCTCAATGCGTTTAAAAGACTGGTTAGCGTTATGTCAGTGTTTACTTATACTTTTCTCAACAAGAAAAGCAATACAAGAAAAGTTTTTCATAGCAAAGTAGATAATTTTTTCCATGTGGGCTAAACTACATCATAGCTTGTTGTGCGTCCCAGGAAACTTTGACACATTAAGCCTCTGTGCCTTTGATGATTAAGTGAATTCATGGTGGTCCCAAGCAGAACTATTGCTCTCTTACTGTAAATAATTTTAAATTCTTATTTAATTCATAAACTCTTACAGTGACGTTTTTAAAGAACCTGATACAGCTGTTGCGCTGGTTACCTACACAAAACCAAAACAGAGTTCCAGCAACAGATTACATTTTTTACCTTTATCTCATAAAGATAGCACGAGGTACTTTAAACATAACCATAACAGCCCTGAAAACAGGGGTTCAAAATGAAATCGTGGACCAGTGCTCAAGTCACTTAATACAACTTTATATCAGCACAGTATGTAATGACACCAGCCCCGTCTCTTTCATTAGGGCCATGTTTTTGTTGATTTGCTCTATAGGAGAGGATCTGAGATGTAAATAAGCTCCCTGTTGCCCATTGTATCCCGTATCTCTCCCTCCCCCTTCTGATTATCATCTCGGCTGGAAAGTTCCCACGAGGCCTGAATGTTTTTTTACTATGGGCCAATCAGTGGCATGAAGGCAGGGTACTGTGAATGATCCATTGTCTACTCTATTGAGGGCTGGAGAGAGGGGAGGAGAAAGGGAATTGTTTGGGCCCTGAGCTCACCATCCACAAATGAAGAAGAGTTTCTGAAGAGATAACAGAAGTTATATGTGGTCCTCTTTGTGTTTTTATTTACTGTATTCTATATAAAATCATCCTACATAATGCAAAGAACATTTGGTGAAAATATAACCTTGATATAAATGAATATAATTAGAATGAGACTTTAGCCTGGATTACACAGAAAGGGCCACATATCAGCATTTCGATTTATTTCTGTGTGCAACGTCAAAAAAATTGCAAGGGAATGGGTTTGAAAGACACAAATTAAAAAACAGGCCAGAAAATAATCATTAAGTATTATCTGTGTGTCAAAATATATTTATAGATCATAAAAGAGAACTGAACAATACCAAAACGCTTTTTAGGGTTTAGGGACACTCTTCCATCACCTGTACTGTATGTCTTACATTACCACTTACAAACAAAAATCTCTCATTTCAGGGTTTCCACACCTTAGTTAACTTCAAATTCAAGGACCTTTCAAGGACTTTCAAGGTCCAATACCCTCAAATTCAAGGACTAAATGTGGGGACACATTTCAAGTTGGAGCAAGGTTACATTGTGTCACCTTTTAAGATACATTGTTACAGTTCCCTTTCGAGGGAACGCCTCCAGGGGTAAGTGCGTCTGAATGTGTATATCAAATTCAACCAATGGTGAGGCTTAACGACAAAGACAGGGTGACGTGTGAGCCAGGAAGTATATCGCTATCTTGAATATTGCCAAAGACGGCAGGAAGTAGGGAGACGCAACGTCTCGTTCCCTTCTCAGGGAACAACAGTTACATACGTAACCCGAGACGTTTTCATGTGTAAAACACAACTGTGCAACAAAGCATTTTGGTATGAATCAACATTTGCATAGATTTAAGCATTTAAAGCAACACTAAAGAGTTTATGCTCTTTGCTCCCCCTACAGGTTGGAAGCGGAATTGTCCATTACCACTGTCGTAAATAATTTAACCAACTACAGCAAAGCTGGCTCTGATTGGATTGTAGGTCTGCAGTAAAGCAAGTTATTGCAGTTTTCATTCGAACTACAGGACGCGACCCAACGGTTGGAAACTTCTTTAGTGCGGTTTTGGCCGATAGAGGGCTGCAAAGCGAATGTGAAAGTGCCATTCACCCTGTTTCAAGTGGATGAACAACTGAAACTTTTTTGGAAACGTTATTTTAAGGAAAAAAACTATTTTCTGTTGCTTTAAGATCCATTGTTACAGTTCCCTTTCGAGGGAACTCACGCTGCATCACTGCGGTGACACTTTGGGGACGCCTCCAGGGGTTAGTGCGTCTGAATGTGTACATCAAATTCAACCAATGGTGAGGCTTAACGACAAAGACAATTATTAAAAGACATTTAAAAAGTAATAATTAAACAAATAATACAGTAAATAATAAGAAGTGCGAACAACACTGCGAAATGCGCTGAGCCAGACTCAAACTTGTGTGGCCCACATGTGCAGCAGAGCACAGGGCTCCAAACCACTAGATGACAACTCCAACAAACATTATTATTGATATTTCTAATAATGATAATAATGACTGCCATGACTGTACTAAGATAAGGGCGGTAAAAGAAGAGAATATCATTTCTGATGATATCAAAGGGGTGAATCTGTTAAAAGCCAAACAGGCACTCACACACACACATACACAGAGCAGAGGAGAATAGAGAACATGGCTGAGGGCCTAACCACAATATCTAAATATTGACTGTACAACTTGTAATCATGTTTGGTTTGCGGACAGGGTGAAAATAAACAGCAGTGTGTGTGTGTGCGTGCGTGTGTGTGTGTGTGTGTGTGTTTTCTCATCTCATAATAGAAACATTGCATAAATGACATGCGTTTTCAATATGTTTAAAACACTCATAATTTAACATGAACAAATCATTAAACGAATTAGCCAAAACTTCTCTCATCAAGATGCTGTCCTTGGGATTGAAATGTGCGATTCTGAGCATATGGAGTTAATCAAAGGGATTCTTTTGCATTGCAAATGCTTGCGGTTTCAACACATGACGATATAAATCTTTTTGTGTGGGTGGTCTAGGAAAGCAAAGACCTTCTGCGCTGAAACAACAACAAGAAACGTTCCACTTTGACGGCATGCAATGCGTTTTAAAAATTTCATCCTTATCCTAAATTCACATTTCCTGATCATTCCAGTGGTGAGACTTTAGTGTGCAATCATTCAGAGAATTCAAATAAAATACAAAGCATAGGTCTGTGAACGCCATACCACCACTAAAAGCATAAGTAAACTTTAACATTGTTAATATGGATTTATTAAATTATACTATTCATTTACTCTATATTAACTTGTCAATAGCCAACTTTTCCATATTCCCTCACTTACAAAAAGCATTGCTTTCTGTACAGAAGAGCTCTTTTGTATGGCAAAATGGAGGAGTAATTGGGACTGCTTGTGTAAACCATCATGTGAAAGGAGGTTTTGGGATAGTGCCATAACACTTAACCCAAATGGCCCATTAATGCTGCTCTGGCACTGAGACTGAGAGGAAAAGAAAGAGGGTATAAAACGCTGTGTTATTCTTTTGGATTTACTTCCATCCAATGGGATTTGTTGGGGCCGAAGGGAGGAGCATGAGAGGGAGCAGAAAGGAAAGAATATAGAGAGTGAATATAAATTAGCCGAGAGACAATCGTCCAAAGGAAAAACTGAGATCAGATTGATTGGAAGGAAAATGTGAAACTGGGAATGACTAAAATCATACAATGTCTAAATTGTAGCCCATTACTAGTAAAGTTTGCCAAACACAGTCTGCATCATGTCTCTTTCTTTGACACACCACATTGTTCTTTAGTTTTTGATATTTGAAATGATTATACAGTTATGTATAAAAAATGCAGTGCAACATCATTACCCTGATAAACTACTGTTACTAGAAGTATTATTTCTGCATTGCAAATGATTTACTTACAGATGTAGTAGTGTAATAGACAACAATAGACCCATTGGTAATTATTTCTGTGTTAATGACTAATTTATTGAAAGTGGCGTGATCAAACTAATAGCAGTGTGAAGTTTCATTAAAAAATTAGTTAATTCTGTAAAAAAACAGCTCCTTTTTGTCTTTTATTAAGAAAGAGGGGAAGCAAATGTTTCGCCCATTGTTATAAATCTATCTGCTGCTAAATTTCTAAGTAAAACGGACCGTTTTAAAATGCAATATGATTAAAAGGTTCATTTAAAGGTATATTTCATTTTCTTAAAAGAAAAATCCAGATAATTTATTTACCACCATGTCATCCAAAATGTTGATGTCTTTCTTTGTTCAGTCGAGAAGAAATTATGTTTTTTGAGGAAAACATTGCAGGATTTTTCTCATTTTAATGGACTTTAATAGACACCAACAATTAACACTTAACACTGAACAGTTTTTTTCAACGGTGTTTCAAAGGACTATAAACAATCCCAAACGAGGCATAAGGGTCTTTTCTAGCGAAACGATTGTCATTTTTGACAAGAAAAATAAAAAATATGCTCTTTTAAAACACAACTTTTCGTCTAGGTCTGGTCCAGCGTGACCTAACGTTAATGCGTAGTGACGTAGGGAGGTCACGTGTTACATATATAAAACGCACATTTGCGGACCATTGTAAACAATAAACTGACACAAAGACTTTAATTAGTATCAGTTGACATACAACAATGTCGGAACGGTCATCTATCAACACACTTGTAAACACTGGGGCGTAGTTTCGCGTTCGTCTTCTGTGACCTCTTGACTAGAAGACGTATTGCGTGGGGTCACTCTAGCTCATCACGACCGGATCTATACGAGAAGATTTGCTTTAGAAGTGTATATTTGTTGTTTTTCTTGTCAAAAATGACGGTCGTTTTGCTTGGTGGGAACCTTGTGCCTCGTTTGGGATTGTTTGTGGTCCTTTGAAACTCCATTGAAAAAAACTGTTACGTGTTGAGTTAAGTGTTAATTGTTGGTGTCCATTAAAGTCCATTTAAATTAGAAAAATCCTGCAATGTTTTCCTCAAAAAACATAATTTCTTAATTTCTTCTCGACTGAACAAAGAAAGACATCAACATTTTGGATGACATGGTGGTGAGTAAATTATCTGGATTTTTCTTTTAAGAAAATGGAATATTCCTTTAAGAGGGGAAAACGTATAAAGAAATGCAGCAAAGTTTATGATGCTCAGCTAAAATTGAAACAAAAATCCAAAGCACATGGAAGAAAACAAGCAATACTGTTAAAACCGATTGAATGGCAAAGATTCAGCCTTTCATCACCTCTAGAAAGATCAAATATGATCTAAAATGATCTGTACTGTGACAGTCAGACGACATCTGATTGAAGCTAAGCTGTTTGCAAGAAGCCCCCGTAAAGCACCATTGTTAAAAAAATGCATGTGCAGAATCACATCAACTGGCCCAAAGAAAAATGGTGTAAGATTTTGTTGTCTGATGAGAGTAAAATTGCTCTTTTGGGGTCTATCGACAAAAACTCTGGCAACCCCCGGATACTGAAATCAAGCCACGATACACTGTAAAGACAGTTAAGCATAGTGATGCAAGAATTATGTCATTGGGATGTTTTTCATAAGTATTGGGCCTATTGATCGTATAGAAGGGAACATGGATCAGTTTGAATACATCAGAATGCTTGAAGAGATTATGTTGCCCATTGCAGAAGAGGAAATGTCCCTAAAATGGGTGTTTTAACAAGACAACAACCCCAAACACATGCAAGAGGGCATAGTTTTAGTTTTATTAGTACACTGCTATTTTTTGAAGACAACTGTGTGTGTATGTATACATATATACATACGCACGCACGCACACACACATATAATATATATACACACACACCTTTCAGAACTTAAGCTCTTAATAGAAGTTAATTATTTTTCTCAAAGTTTGATTCTGATTTGATTAACTCTGAGATCATCTCAATATTTAGCTCATCCATTTCATGGCACTTCATAATTCTCATTATAGAAGTAACAAACCTCTACCCAATTGGTTATTCATGTGCCGCCCTCTAGTGTGCATAAAGGTTAAAAGCATGCATCAGATAAACATCTTGGTGCAAGAAAGGCTCCTACACTTTCTGAAAAAAATGCTGTCACTGGAAATGTAGGGGTCTAATATGTATTATTTAGGTACAAATATGTATACATAAGGGTACCAATATGTACACTCATGTACAAAATTGACCCAATGCTGGGTTGTTACAACCCATGGTTGCATAACAACAACTCAACATTGGGTCATTTTTAACCCAGCATGTGTTCTGTCCAATACTTATCCATTATGGGTCAAAAATAACCCAGAGATAAGAGTGTACACTCTAAAAAAAAGCTGGGTTATTTTCAAACCAGCATTGGGTCAAAAAGGGACGAGCCCAGTGGGTGGGATGAAATTAACCCAAAAATGTTTATATTACAACCCAGTCGTAAAAAAATGTTAAAACAACCCAGCGAGACGCAATGCTGGGGTGGAAATAACCCCATATGAACTCTTTGGGTGCAAGGGTGTACTTTTTAAAAGGGCACCATCAACCCAGTGACAGACAACTAGGGACCTTTTTTTTAAAGTGTACAACACTAAATTTATGCATTTGTGGGGCACTTTTATCCGAAGTGCCCAAGTGTTTTTTTTTTTTTTTGTATCAGGATGTATGCTACCTGAGGATTGAACCCATGACCTTTGCATTGCTAATGTAATGCTTTACCATTCAAGCAACTGAAGAAGGTTGAAATACTACATTAAAAAGAATTGGAAAAAAATCCAAATTAAGCCACTCAGTAGGATGCAAAAGTTAAAGGAATAGTTCACCTTAAAATGAAAATTCTGTCATCATTTCCTCATCCTCATGTTGTTCTGAACCTGTATAAATTTATTTTTTCTAATGAACACAAAAGAAGATATTTTGAGAAAGAATGGTAAACACACAGCAGTAAGTGACCATTGACTTCCATAGTAGGAAAAAAAATATTTTGGAAGTATTGTAATATATGAAGAAAATATTTTGATAAATGATGCACAGTTGACGGTACCCATTAAATTCCATCATATGTTTTTATTCCTACTATGGAAGTCAATGGTCACTATCTTCTGTGTGTTTACATTTCTCAACATATCTTAATTTGTGTTCATCAGAAAAAAGAAATTCATACAGGTTTAGAACAACATGAGGATGAGTAAATGATGACAGAATTAGCATTTTAAGGTGAACTATCCCTTTTAGAAGCATTTAATGATTATCCAGGGCTAAAACATTAAAACACCAACGCGTTTTGGTTGGGTTTTGAAGTAAATCCAACGTCAATCAAACGTTGGGTTTTGACGTAAATCCAACGTCAATCAAATGTTGGGTTTTGACGTAAATCCAACCTAAATCCAACGTCAATTCAATGTTGGGTTTTGACATAAATCCAACCTAAATCCAATGTCAATTCAACATTGGGTTTTGACGTAAATCACACCTAAATCCAACGTTGGGTTTTGACGTAAATCCAACCTAAATCCAATGTTGAGTTTTAAAGTAAATCTATTCAATGCCATTATAAAGCTGAAAAGAATCAGGACATTGTTTAATAAAACTGAATAAGGCTGAAGAAAGGAAGTCCTATATGGATGACCTCAGGGAGTAAAATATGGGCAATTTATCATTTTGGGTGGACTATTCCTTTAAAAATTATCATTCCTATAATATCACAATATTGTTTCTAACCCAAACAGAAAGGGGTTAAATTGAGATACTGTATAGAAATACATATTTTAAAGGTCTATACCATTATGCTTACTGGCCTTCACCAGAGAGTTGGAAATAAGCAGACAGTAATAATCAATGAAACTATAAGTGTTGCGTGAATCTGTCTGTTTGTTACCAACACCCTGATGGGCCGATACGCGTTGGCGTTTTATTGTTTTATCCCTTGATAATCAATAAAGGCTTCTTAACTTTTGCATCCTACTGAGTGCCTGGACTTGGAATTTGTTTTTCCAATTATTTTTTATGAACTATTTACCCTTCTAAGAGCACCATACAAGGGATACAGCATCACTTCAGTTCCCCTTTGTCTAAGGGTAAAATACTAGTTGAAGAAGGCTGAGTTTGTGTGTATGGTTTGATTAATGCAAAACTGTATGGAATAGAAACACTGATAGTAATTACAAACAATAAATTCAACAAAAAAGTCAACATATAAAGGCAACTTTCACCATTAGCTACTGTCATTTAATAGAAAGACAGCGTATTATTTTGTTATACAAACAACAGACCTGAATTCGGCTTAACATGAATAGATGGCATTGCTGCCTGTGGGGTCATAAATGACTGCTGCAGTAAAGTTTGAGATTTGTAACACATGACCAGTAAATACAGACATTTTACATCTTCCCAAAGCTGAAGTTAGTTCAGTTAATTACACTTTTACCCATTACCTATCCACTGCAATGAAATCAAAGTGATAAATTGAGTATTAAGGTCATAACTCAGCTTATTCTTGTTTTATGGTTTAGGAAAATTATGTTTTGATGTTCCAGTAGGATTTACAGAACTACAGACTCCGCTATAGCACTCGTGTGCAAAACAACAATGGCTGGTTTGTCCTAGCATTATGAAAAATTAATCAGTCGTTAAAATTAAGGATTAAAAATGAACATTCGGTGAGATTCACAAGAAACACTTTCAAGTGATCTAGTATGGCTAAAAGTGGTAAGACTACTTACAGTGTCCATTACATTAGGTAAAAATGAATAAAACGTATCTCATCGAGGGAGGATTGCAACATTAGATTTCATCATTTTTGACATATTGGAATTGGCTAAGCGCTAAAACTGAAAAGGCACATGAAAAATTAACTGAATGAACAATGAAAAAGGGTCAGTAACAGCAAGAAGCCACCTCTAAATGACTTTCATACAAAACCCATTTGATTCATTCGCACAGCATTTTATCAGAGCCGTTTTAAGACTCAGGAAAATGACAGCCACAGATGTTTGGTGCGCAACCCAGCGCCTACCGACTGAGATCTGCAAAATCTATTTCTTTAAAGGAAAAAATAAAGGCTTTAAGGCAACATTTCTTTGTGTCTGCAGTACATTTTCTGACCTGTAAATAAATGCAAATGAGCTGGAAAAAAAAGTACTTCATTGTCAATCTTGGTGATTGTGCTATAGAATCTTT
This sequence comes from Misgurnus anguillicaudatus, assembly GCF_027580225.2. Taxonomy (NCBI): domain Eukaryota; kingdom Metazoa; phylum Chordata; class Actinopteri; order Cypriniformes; family Cobitidae; genus Misgurnus; species Misgurnus anguillicaudatus. The sequence goes on along the minus strand of NC_073358.2, from coordinate 32,023,151 downwards.
AAGTCTACTGCTCGTGTTTGCTGTGAAGCAAGTAGCCAAACCTTGAACCTCAGAAGAAACTATTTCATAAACCTGAAGAACAAAAACCACAGATTGTTCGCATCATAAAAGCTACGGTCTCTTCTACAAATCGACGTCTCCTTCAGAATCTATGAATTGCAAAGTGTGTAAACGTTAAATGTGCAGTCTGCAAACGACTAAGAGAGAATGAAGCGTGTTGGTCAACCTCAACGTAAACGGCAATAAAAGCTAAGAGGAGGAAAACACTTTGGTCCATGCATTATCTAAAGTGGTTGAAGTTTCTCAAATAAAGAGCACCCTTTTCTTCTTTTTGTTGTTTCCCGGCTGCTTTTAAAACGCTGGGTATATTAATGTACCTCCGCTGTGTTTCTACCCATTCTCTCTCCAAAGAACCAAATGAATGCTATGGTCGGGCATGCTGGTGGCAAACACTAGGCCTGCGTCGTTCTTGCCATTCAGTCCATTGAGCCATGAAGTGACGCCTGGTAAGAAACTAGAGCCACGTTTGGATTTGCGGTATTCCGGAAGTGGCCAGCGACCCACGATGGCCTCTGTCCTCAAGTCCATGACGTAAAGGTGTTTGTTGTCAAAGAGGAGAGCAAAGACCTCACCAAAACTAAGCAGAGAGACGCTGGAGGGGTCTTGCTGTGGTTTGATGACTCTGTGTAAATGTTAAAACCATTTGTGTGTTAATTTAAAACATATGACCTCTTGTAATACATATGCATACATATAGAGTGGCTTCCAGATGTCTAGTGAATGTTTTTCCTATTACAAATGATTTTATCAGCATAACATTTTGAGGTAATTTTTGGTTTAAACTGATGTACCTGACGACATCAAAACTCGCGAAGTCCCATTGGTAGATGCCCAAGTCTGAACTACAGACAATGTAGCGGCCATCAAACTGCAATCGTGGCTGCAGGCAGACACTGCGGTTTTCGGACACGGACAGGGTCTTTAAACATGTACAGTTGATCTCACGCCCTATTGGCCACACCTAAATATAAACACATAAACATGTTTTTAAATGAACATTTACAAAATATGATTTTTGCACACATGTAAAAATAGAACTGGATAAACAATTGCTGCTACTACCTTGATTTCATATTTATCTGCACTCAGTAGTATGTAGTCACCAGGACTGTGCATCATGGACTCCACTTGGCTTTTTTGAAGGTGTACCTAAACCAAGGCATGTACAGTTAGACCAGTACAACTGAAAAGAAAACCAAACTACTATAAGCACACACACGCACAAACATTCCTGTTAAATAGTGGGTGATAGTTTACCCACAAATGAAATTCTGTCATCATTTACTCACCTTCATATTGATCCTAACCTTCAAGATTTCTTTCTTGTGTGAAAAAAATACATATTTTCCGGACTATAAGTTGCACTTTTTTTCATAGTTTGGCGGGTCCTGGAACTTAGTCAGGTGTGAATTATATGTCAAAATTATTTAATATGTATGAACCAAGAGAAACCATTACCGTCTACAGCCGCGAGAGTCCGGTTTATGCTGCTCCTGTATTTATGTAATTCAATGGATTCAGTGATGTGGAATCACTTCGGTATCTTTTTTAACTTGATTTGGCTTATTGTGTTAATTTAGCCTATTCAGCCGCCCAGGAATGTCCTGTATGCTATTGTGTATCGTATAAATAACTGTTTATGTCACTTTTACATGTATGGACAGCTATTCAGCCTGCTGTTCTGTGCTATTGTTTAGTTGAATAACTTGCCTTTCCAGATTAAATGTCTGTTCTTCGGCTTGGATTTTATAAACGTGACCACATTAACTTTTTTTGCTCACCAGCCAAAGTGGCTAGTTGTTTTTCAAAGTTACTAGCCACTCAGCATTTTTACTGGCCACAATTTTGTTGCTGGTAAAATAAATTGTATGTGATTAAACTTAAATTTGGCATCCTAAAATGACTTTAATTCGGGCAAATTTACTTGGTTTAGCTAAATTAGATGCCTATTGAACTTAAAATGCAGTCTGACCACCCAAATTAAGACAACGACATTTATAAACCAGGTATCATATATTTAGGTGCATGAAAAACATGCTAGTAAGGCATAAATAGATTAACTTTGAATGAATATATTAAAAGTGGAGCAGGGGTGTAGAAGGTTAACTGAAAAGATAAACACAAAACCCCTCGACACCCACTTTAAATATTTATTAACAACAGCAGTAAATACTGTTAAGAAATGTACATACATTTTTACTGTCAACTTGTTTATGCAGAAATCAGAGCATTTGGCGGGTGTTAATCTCAAGCCCTGAATGTGACGTATAGTCCAGTGCGACTTATGGCGCTTTTCTACTGCAAGATATTCTCCATCTATAAAACTTAATTTGTGTTATTCCGCTCCGCTTGGATGTCAGGCGGGTTCCCTTCACTGAGAGAGAATTTTCTGTTTTTATGTGACCAAAACTGGATGCTCTCTCACAGATAAGTGCACGTTATTGAGTGAGAGAATCCACCAGTGAAATCGGCGCCTATGGTAGTTGGTAAAATCATAGTAACTTTTCGTAAACGCTTCTTTACAAATTATGCTCATTTAGAAAATCAAAAGTAATGTTAGGGCATCTTGCAGTCAAGTGCACGTTATGAAAGGAGCCCGCGAGACAGTCAACTTCATAGGATTAAGCTAATTCTGTATTTCAACATTCCACATCCACCCTGACCTTACCTTAGGGCAGGGAAACCCTGGTCCTGGAGGGCCACTGTCCTGCAGAGTTTAGTCCCAACCCTAACCAAAAACACCTGAATTTCATTTCCAAGTAATCCTGAAGACTTGTATTAGATTTTTAGGTGTGTTTAATTAGGGCTGGAACTAAACTCTGCAGTGGCCCTCCAGGACCAGGGTTCCCCACCCCTGCATTAGGGGGTCAGACGTCTGGACTCTCTGTTTAAAAAATTTGCATACGCTTCTAATTTGGTGGATGAACCCTGTGCTATGATTGAACATATTTTTATTTTTCTGTTGCTTGTTTTGAGTACTGCGCACGGAAGATGCATCACCAGGGGCCTGATGTATAAACGTTGCGTACGCACAAAATGAGCATAGAAATATGCATACGCAGTTTTCCACGCACATATCGAGATTTATAAAAAATAAACTTGTCGTAAATAAGTGCGCACCGTACGGATGCTCTCCACTGTGCGTACACACTCTTTTTGAGCAGAGTGAAAGAACACAAACTCTGTTCTTGTTTTTATACACATTTAGTTTTAATATTCCCGTTTCATTCATTAAGATCAGCACTCAAACTGCATCTAGGAGTCGCACCTGCCTATGCGTAGCAAATATTTAACAGATGAAAAGTATTGAAAAGACGAAGCCTCTATGGTGAATGGAGTCCCACACACGCCTGCGTGTTTGAAACGCAAAAGAAATATATGAATAAGTATTTTCTTCACTCATCAAACACTAAAGGCTAATGTTTCATGTATTTGAGGAATGATAAGAAGTTTGTATAAACTTTATAACCTGTAAGATGACGAAAAATAATGTGATGTACTAGGACATTTAATAACGTAGCCCATTTAAAGTTTAGCGTAATATAACGAGACGTTCTTACAATGGGGGTTTATATAAGAAAAACGCTAACACGTATTTAAACTCATTGGTTTTTATATTCTGGTTTGGTTTCATCTGCTTACCTGTAAATATGCTTTTTTAGGTTTGTACTAGGGATGTAACGGTATTATAAATTTCGTGGTATTGCGGTAGAAGATTTTCCCGGTACCACCGTGGTCACATGATCGGTAAAACGTTAGGTCTTCCGGGCAACACGTGTAGTTTTTTTCCGGTCAAGTAAAGCGAGTGGAGGGACGCGGGAACTACAATTCCCATAATCCCATGCGTGCTACTCTGACGCCTCTCTACAAGGGGAGCAGCAATGGCGGAAGCAAAAGAAACACGAATTTTAAATCTGATGTGTCGAAAAAGTTCGCGTTCGCTGTGACAAGAAACGAGGAAGGACAAAATGTGATGGACATTAAAAAAATGAGTGAGTAAATCCGTGAATGAGCAGAGTGTGTATGCTGTTTCTCAATTAGAAGGTTGCAGCCTCCTTAGGTCGCATATGCAGGCTGCATCCGTCATTAAACGCCTGTATTTAAGTTAACTGAGTATTACATTCGCAAGTCATAAGCATGTTACAATAATATACGATTAAATAAGAATTATAGTCAACTTGAAAAATGTTAATATTTTGAAATAAGACGGTCTTCATTACGTATGCAGCCTCCAAATCCGACCCATAGAGGCTGCAGACTCCTTATGGGAGTTTTTCCAAGTCTTCATTTGTTTTTTTTCTTCCTGCAAATGTTTCAATAATTACCGTACCGTGGGCATCATACCGAAATACTACCGTACCGTGAATTTCTGATACCGTTACATCCCTAGTTTGTACTGAACTTTTGTTTTTTTATATCTTAATACCTTGTGGCTGCGCCGCGTAATACATCATTGTCTTTATGTTTTACTATGGGAAACACTTAACGCAAAACTTTTTATGCTGGGCTCGTCTACTTGCCTATAGCAGCCTATTCTCTATAAGGTAGGCTATGTAATATTGCAGTCTTAATGCATTAAGTCGCGTTCAATGGTATAATTAATGCGCTTGCCGTCTGAGATAAAGTATCAACTTTGACAATGCCAGTGTTTAAACAGTGTTTTTATAATTTCATAAAAACCCATAAGGCAAAAAATAATTTCTCTGGCCAAAAGTATATTTCAAACATATGCTAAATAAGTTAATTTTATAAAGTATATTTTTTAAGTTGAAACTATTTAATTGTAATCTTTTTAAAACTGTTTGGTTTACAGATTCGTAACAAAGTTTTTCTTCCAATGCGACGTGAATATATATGAAGGGTTAAATATGTTTTAATGCTTTAAAATGTATTTACTTGTGAAAAGTATATTTTTGTAAACATATTTCATAATATATTTCAGCAAATATATATTTTGGCATTTTTTTATTATTTTGAATTTAAAAATATATTTTTACGATATTTTCCTTGTGTTTTGTAACGTCAATCCATATTAAAATTATATGCAGACCACATTATGGCCAGTAAAACTAAGGGTTTTACACTCCATATATGGTTGTTTCGGGGAGGAGATGGGGCGGGACGCAGGTACGCACAATCTTCCGCTCACTGGGATTTATGAATGGAATTTTGCGCAGTTTCTGGAGTAAGCATGGTTTTATAAATCTGAAAACTTTTGTGCGTACGCAAATTCTGCCTTGTGTGTGTACGCAAACTTTAAGGATGGAATCTACGCAAAGTGTTATACATGAGGCCCCAGGTTTTTGAGTAGTTTAGAGTGATAAATCGTACCATGCGTACTTTGAGGTCAAAATGCGTACAGGTTGGCAGGTCTGCCTATAGTCAAATTACAGTCTTACCTTGGTGACCCACTCCGTGTGTCCTGTGAGAGTGTTGACACAGGTCCCTGCAGACAGCGACCAGACTTTTACGCTAAAGTCTGCTGAACCACTGACCAGCGTGTCCAATTCATCATTGTAGTCTACACTGAATACTGCAACAACAACACATTTTTATTTTCTGCACATTTTTTGCTGATGCAATGCCACAAAATAACGTCTGTGGCAGCAAGCAAGCTAAAAAAGACATTAACACCTATAAATACTGCAATGATAAGCAAAAATCAGAAGAAAAAATAAGTGGGGAAAGCCAAAACAATTATTTAAGTACATTTTTCTTTGTTAGAAAACTTTCTAGCAAAACTTTCAGAGCTTGCCACCAACCTGCACCTGTGTGTCCTCTGAACTGTTGGATTTTGGCACCGGTGCTCCATTCCCAGCATGCTATGGTGTTGTCAAAAGATCCAGTTACTAGTTTCTGCTCATCAAATTTGACAGTGGCACAAGTGTGTGTCTGGATACCGTAGATGCACTGCCCTGTGCGAACGTCCCATAGTTTGGCTGACAGGTCATCAGAACCTAAAGGGAGATATTTTTGTGATTAGTCAGCTTGTTTAAGACGATCAGCGTTTAGGTGACCTATCATATTTATTTGTCTGTAACTGAATTTGGTTACCCAATTATTTTCCCTCTAAAAGAAAAGTTAATCTAACATACAACACCCCATGGTTGACCTACAAACCACAACCCAGCTAGTTCAGCGAGTAAAGCTGGTTTAGCATTTACATAGAGTAACTTAAAGGATTAGTCCATTTTCTTAAAAGAAAAATCCAGATAATTTACTCACCTCCATGTCATCCAAAATGTTGATGTCTTTCTTTGTTCAGTCGAGAAGAAATTATGTTTTTTGAGGAAAACATTGCAGGATTTTTCTAATTTTAATGGACTTTAATAGAGCCCAACATTTAATACTTAACTCAACACTTAACAGTTTTTTTCAACGGAGTTCCAAAGGACCACAACAATCACAAACGAGGCATTAAGGTCTTATCTAGCAAAACGATTGTCATTTTTGACAAGAAAAACAAAAAACATGCACCTCTAAACCACAACTTTTCGTCTAGGTCCGGTCCAGCGCGACCTAACGTAAATGCGTAGTGACGTAGGGAGGTCACGTGTTACATATATGAAACGGACATTTGCGGACCATTTTAAACAATAAACTGACACAAAGACATTAATTAGTATCAGTTGACATACAACAACGTCGGTACAGTCCTCTTTCAACACACTTGTAAACACTGGGGCGGAGTTTCGCGTTCGTCCTCTGTGACCTCTTGACGTCATGGCGTATTGCGTGGGGTCAGCTGGCGCATCACGACCGGATCTACATGACGAGAAGTTGTGCTATAAAAGTGTATATTTGTATATATATTTTTATAGTCAAAAATGACAATCGTTTTGCGAGATAAGACCCTTGTGCCTCGTTTGGGATTGTTTATAGTCCTTTGAAACTCCGCCGAAAAAAAACTGTTAAGTGTTGAGTTAAGTATTAAATGTTGGGCTCTATTAAAGTCCATTAAAATCAGAAAAATCCTGCAATGTTCTCCCCAAAAAACATAATTTCCTCCCGACTGAACAAAGAAAGACATCAACATTTTGGATGACATGGAGGTGAGTAAATTATCTGGATTTTTCTTTTAAGAAAATGGACTAATCCTTTAAAATACAATTATGTGATTAACTTAGCATACCTTATAACATTTATCAAACAAAGTTAAAAAATTATTACAGATTCATATATGAGGAGCACAATAACGGATTTTTTCCACTCTGTACAATAAAAAGCTAGGAAGGTCAGTCATATTTAACCAAATGGACAAAACGGAGTCTAAATATCATGACTGTTTTATTCAACCACAAAATAAAAGAAAAACAATAATGAGTTTGTCGAAAAACACCTGTGCAGAGGAGGCCATCCCGATAGTAGAGAGCATATACACGAGCACTGTGTCCAATAAGTGAGCTCGTCTCAAAAGCATCTTCCTCCCTTAGCTGCTTCATGCGTAGTTTGGCTTTCAGATAAACCCCCTTCCAGTGTGCAGCATCCTGGATAGACTCGTCAATGTGCCAGCCAAGATCTCGACACACACGCTGCCAAATTTCTGTACAGCCATTGATGACCTTATTCCACTGTTTGCACACCAGACAGCAGGTGAGCAGGGTTTGTGGGTCTAGCCAGTGGAGAAGGTAAAAGGCCAGCTCTAACGGCAACAGACGCAGGAAATCGCGCTTAAGTAGTGCTTCCAGCCCATTGGACAGGTGTCGCAGCTGGGCAGCCCCGCTCAGTGAGATGAGGTGGTCCAGGGATTGGTTGCGCTGTTGGTCGTTTAGCGCCAGGAAGGAGGTGGATACTGACTCCAGCCAACCCTCGAAAGCCGCCTTCTCCATGGGCACATGAGGGCGTCTACCTGTTGACAGATAACATGAATAGGTCAACTTATCGGTTAAGACTTGTTTGTAACAAATACTGGATTATTGCGTCTGAGATTGTCTACACCTTATGGGAAATTAATCTAATGCTACAAACCAAATACTACAAACTGTGAAGATGTCGATGTTTCTGATGTATTTCTGGTGTATTTCTGATGTACGACAAGCTAAAACAGCATAGGTTGTGACAGGCTGTCAGTCCCAGGAATGCGCCTAGAAGGCTCTCCTTTCCAAACACACTTCCCAAAACAAAGTTGAAAGCTTGCTAACAAGGAACATTATACAAACTATTCTCTTAGACTCCTTTCACCAACCTCTTAAGATTGATTTAACACTAACATTTGGGAAAAATTGCGCCTGAAGTGAAACACAATAAAGCCATTAGAAAACACTTACCATTTCCAGTAGAAACAGTGTGAGGAAAGCGCTAGCTAACTTAGCTGCTTATGAACGGCGCTAGCTTACAGGTGTCTACACAAATCGATATACAAAAAAAACTTTCGTTTTTGCAGCTGACTCACAATCCGGCTTTGTTCGTTAACAATAATTTTAAGAAAAAGCTAAACCGTGAAACTCATGCTAGCTTGCTTCAAACAAATCACCAGAGTTCAGAGCTAGCATGATAACAGTACCTGCCATGTACACCTAACGGTAACCGATCTGGCTCGGAAAATTCTCGTACTTTCTATTCGCTTACATTTTAATTGCTATATTATCCCTGAACGTAACATTGTACGTTGAATCTAAAGGACACTTGCTGTTTTTTCTGTTTATGGGGTTAGCTTGATAGGCTAAGAGAAGGAGCCTCCGTTAGCAATGAGAGCGACAGGAAGTTGCAGGATGAGCGACTGGACAAGAGCGGGAGGAAGTCAGGGGGAGTGTCCGCTGCTTGTCACTTTTTAAAGCATGTGACCAAACATGATTTTGCATTTCTTAAATATAGCTTACTTTTCAATTAAATTTACTTCAGGACACTGAACAGTCTTCTACCACTGAGTCGAAGTGCAGCAATCTCCTTCTCTTTATGGCGCCGGGAGAACCAAAGTGACACACACAACAAGGGTACATCTCAGTTGATTCTTCATTTATTTCAGACAAACAAGCACTTATGTGTCAACATAGCCTTGAGAGCTGGTATGAAACAGTAGAGATAAGGAACTTCCCATCGGTTATCAGAACAGAAAGTAAACAGCTTAAAGATGAAGGTTTACTGAGAAACAATAGTTCAGTGTTTCAGTCATAAGAGCCATGTATGCATTGATATTTTACACTTACAAAATAATATTAGTATTAACCTAATATGATGCAGAAACTGAATGTTTAAAGGGGTAATAGCGTGAAAATCTGACTTTTTCCATGTTTAAGTGCTATAGCTCCCCAGTGCTTCTATCAACCCAGAAAACGTGAAAAAGAACAACCCAGTAACTTTGTTTTGGTAAGCCATTCTCTGCAAACATCTGAAAAATTAGGTCGTTCAGATTTCGCCTGTTTTGTGAGGTAGGTAGCAAGGCCAATTACAATAATACCGCCCCTTAATAACCATTATTCAACCACGGCACTGCCATTTAGTGCAGAGAGAAAAGGAGGGAACAAATAATTGACAGCACAATTTATGCCTACAAAGTGGCAATTTTAACATGCTATAATAAATTATCTGTGGAGTATTTTGAGCTAAAACCTCACATACGCACTCTGGGGACACCAAAGATTTATTTTACATCTAAAAAATCTCATAACATGACCCCTTTAGTGAATGCATATGTGTGGCATATCCTCTCATAACCAGCAGGGGGCAATCTGTGGCAACTAACTGAGAAATAAGTTCATGCTGGTTGCTGTCCAGAGTTCAGAAGCAAAGGGATTGCTTACAACCAAAACGTTGCAAACTGGCTAATTGAAAAAATTTGACTTTTTCCCTTGTTGTCAAATGATTGGTTCCCTTAATCCCATTTTTATCAAAGCATCAAGAAAAGCTACAATACTTTAACATTTTCAGTGAACAACAACTTAAATTTGTCAGTTGTTACTCAAAGTTGTTACTTTTTCACTTACCAGCTAATTCGGCTAATAAATTGCATACATAGATAAATATACTATATATACCAATACTGATATTACTCATGTTAATTACTATGTTTTTTTCTAGACAGGTTTCATATTGTTTTGACAAGTATTCAATTATTTTACAAAATAGAAAAACTTTTTAAAATTGTAAAAATTTGTATTTAGCAACACACATAATAGAACTCACTCCGTGCTATTCAGTTGATAAACAATCAGTTTGTTATATTTGCCTTTTTCATGCTATTGCCAATATGCTGATGGTTTTGGTTTAAAAGATGCTTTAAAAGAGCCACGCTAAATCTGTTCCCATCCAACCATACTGATACCTACACCTGTTAAGAAAATGTCCACGAGTTGTGATATGACAAGAGTGAGAGGAGCCTAATTTTTACGGGTTTGGGGGTATCTATCTTGAACCAAGCAGCACATTAAAATTGTCGGGGCACCTGGTGGGTAAGCCCAGATAGCAAGAAAGTATTGATAACTGGTCAAATAAGTCTACATAGCTCTCAATGGGTAGTGGTCTTGATAAAGATGTTCAAGTAATAGCAGCAGTGAGTGTAACCTTGATTGTTTTATTGATTTAAAGGGCACCTATTATGGCTTTTTACAAGAGGTAACAGTCTCAGATGTGCACAGAATGTGTCTGTGAAGTTTCATCTCAAAATACCTCAAAGATCATTTTTTAGCATGTCCAATGCCCCTATTTGGGTGGGAGCAAAAACTCACCGTTTTAATGTCTGTACCTTTAAATGCAAATGAGCTACTGCTCCTCACTTCCTTACAAACAGACAGTGAGCGCTCTCAATTAAATAGATCTGATTAATACAGTCTGAGACCATTGTACCTAGTGAACAGAGTACAACTTGCTGAGGGTGTAAACTATGGTAATGCAGGACTGTAAGTGTGCAGGGCTTTAGAATCAAAATGACATGTCTAATGAGAGTGCTTTGAGTTAATAAAGCAACACGTCATGGCTAACAACGCCCCTTAGCTGTTATAAAATGCACTGTAACCCCACTGCTTTGCGGGGCTTATTGCTTTTATAAAACTGTTACTTCATATGCATAGCAGGATTGCATAAAATAAAACACAAATAAGTTGTAATTATATTAGTACAAATATTACTCTTCCGCCAAACAAAGTAGTTCCTCAGAATCAAGTGTGTCTGCAACAGATCGCAGTTCCCAACCAAGATGTAATGTTTATTTTAATAAGTCAACATTAATCTAATTTATACAGTAGCATTTATATCGTGCAACTGTTGAAGTGATGATCAAATATGCGTGGAAGCATGCTTAACTTTAACTCTTTCCCTGTCAGCAGTTTTTTTTTTAAGTTGCCACACAGTTTTAGTTTAATGGCTTCCAGAAAAACAATCTTCTTTAAATAAACATAAAATATATCAATTGAAAGAACAGACGCTCAGCTTTTTATCCTACCTTCATTTGTTCTCTTATCACCTCTCAAATTTTCAGCTAAACGCTGAGATAATTAAATTTTTGTGAAGAACTTTTGTAAGAGATCAGATTCAGAGCCATCAAAATTTACACGCTGTTTTAAGTGTTGAGTGAATGCGTCAGTGTTTAAGTTGGATAAGATCGCCACCCAGTGAATAATAGTGGAGATATGAATTTGAGATAGAAACTCCTCAGAGCACGTTTTCTCTTTATTGACGAGAAGACTCAACAATATTTATTAATGCAATTGTTCATTCATTAAGTGCGCAATTGTAGATAAATTTAATAAATGATTAAAGACTGTGGTGTTTATTTTCATAAATCAGTACGTAGCAAAACTGGCGCAGTGATACTTAATGTGATCTGAACCGTGGGGTTACCGGGGTATTTTATCATGGCTTAGAACGCGTTTCAACCAATCAGAATGAAGAACCACAACGGGCCGTTTTATAATGAAGATTAAAAAACAAGGAGCGGGGGGATTTTTTTCCTCGTAGCATGTTTTATTCACACACTGTCAACACACATTATGTCTGAACACCTTGTAAAAGTGCGTTTTGCATAATAGGTGCCCTTTAATACATATGCCAGATTCTTTAATTTTCTGTACCACTTTACATTTTTATCAGAATATTTTCCATAATTAAAATCATGTTTAACTAATTGAATAATACAAAATTGTTTAATGCAAGCAGTGAGTGAAGGTCTGGCAATCACTAAATATTTCCATCTCCATGTTTGGTCCATTTAGCATTTTATACTGCATGTCTAGAGCAGTTTCTGTCGAAAGGAAAGGAGTGTCAGGATTTAATAGTCAGGATATTAAAGTGTTTTTTGATTAAACAGATAACTGATTAGTTTGGAAAGTGAGTCTCAGAGATGCAAAAGAGCAACTTTAAACATGTTGTTGTTGCAGGAAAAGAAAATGTATGTTCTAGGGATGCACCGATATATCGGCATATAATCGGTACTATCAGACATCGGCTAATTGCTTAAAAAAGGCAATGAGAAGTGTAGATTATATCCTGGCAATCAGAATGGTTAAAAAATGCATCAGAGCTCATGATGTCCGATTATGAATTTTGAAGTGGGTGAAAATGAAAACAGAATTGCAGTTTGTATGATCTTGACTTCAACATAAAAATTTAAAACATGGAATAAAAAGCTTTCTGTAACTATCTGTATCAATTGGTATCGGTATAGACATCATTGTAAGTAATTGAATATCTGTATCAGCAGACATTTTTTTTCGGTGCATCCCATATTCTTAAGTTGCATCAGAGATATACATAACAGTATTTGATTGACAGTCTATATACAAAAAGCTACTATTGAAATAGCTGTGTTGTTGTTAGCTGTTGTGATTTTCATTACTTTGAAATATGTACCGAAGAAATAACTTAATACGACAGAAGACATTTATTAAAAATGCTTTTATTTATCTAAAAAGACTCATTAACATTTACATAATACAGTACATTACTACATGATGTGCTGTAGAATTGTATGCACAATATTTTATCTACTGCAACATCTGTATGAAAATAAAACAAACATAGCAGTGAATTTCATAAATTAGGATAGATTGTATCTTGAGCGACAACAATCTATGAAATGTAGCACTTAAAAAAGTTTTTTTAATTCAAAGTAGTGTAATTTTAACCATGCCCTGTCAATCTTACCAGAAATCAAAACATCAACTGATGTGTGCATGTTTGATGCTGCTGAATGGAGCTGCTATCCATATGATGTGATTTCATTCATTCACACAAATCAAATGTTCAACACAATAGCTCTATGCCAGAAGCACGTGTTTGCATGTGTTGATTGCATTATACATAGGCCCACACAATCACAACAGCACGGTCAATACTTTAGCACAATACTTCAGTAAAGTAGCATTCTATTTCACATGGTGTACAGTGAGAGCGCAGCAATAGATGCTCAGCCAAAAAACAGGGCCATGTCAGATACAGGCTCACTCTCATTTGAATACAGTTTCAAAGACATGGCTGCCAAGGCGTTTTTTATAGTCATATATTATTCTCTTAAATAAGCATGTTTTATAAGGCCTAATTTTTTTGTTTATTGATGTTGGTATATGTAGTAAGGTAATATAAATAAATACAACCAGATATCATTTTGCTCAATGACGACTCCAATGCCAAAGTACTTCAAGTGCAATACTTCATCTTTGTTCATCATGTAATGAAAGCCAGACCAAAATCCAGCGAGGTCCATCTTATCACTCATGACAAAGACCACAACAATATAAGGAAATTGTTCACTGCAGAATATTTCAGTTAAACATTTAATAACACTGGTGTATATGTCCTTAAATGTATTTTAGTCATTTCAAATTAGATCTCATTAGCGTTCTTTACGAGTTCACGTTGTCTTGATCTGATGTCTGTTTTCCAATGACAGTGAAGATGAGTGATTGACAGCTGATCCACTCTCAAGACAGCGCCAACAATTCACTTCTGTAGTCCAGGTCTGAGAGTTTGTAGGATTCTACATGACAGGTCAGCTTTGCTCTCACAGTGCCAGCAGAATGACATAAATGAATTGTAGTAATTACCTAGATGAAGACAGAATAAAAAACAGTAATGTTTATTTTACATTATGTAATAATGAATAATTATTCGGATGATGTAATGTATACACAAAAGCTTTCCAACATGATGCCGACAAAACTGAAAAGGTCTTTACATATCTCCATCAAGACATTATATCATTAATAGAGCCAGTCAGTTTTGAGGTGTCAAACAGATTTGTTTCTAATAGCCTGTAAACATTTCCATTGCTTAATGCATAGATTTCAGTATTTACAGACCCAAGAACAGAGTATAAAAAATGGATTGTGTCTTTTGTTGATATTATATAACATTTACTAAATTTTATAATTCTTACCAGATCATTAGCTAAAAAATCTGAAATGACTTAAATCAAAAATATATAAAATAAGTTCTGTATGTTCATAACTTGTTCATGGATGAAACTCATTTAAATTAAACTGGGAACAGCAAACCCTAAATTAGCTCTAAATCCCCGTTATAAACTTTTAGTTTAAATGTGTGATATGAATAAATAGTGCTCATAAATAGCTGTTTAAATAATATCCTCTTGAAATGAGTGGAGGCTTACGCCATGATTTAACAAGAGGATTATCATTTGAAAAAATGGAATACACTACTTACTAAATGCCACTTTGAGATACGCTTAAACCAGGCCATCGTAAAGGGAGAGTGCCTGTACAATAGAGGGGTCTGCCTTTGAGCCCTCCTGAAACTCCTGGAGGGTCAACAAACCATCTGCATTCTGGAAAGAATAAAGGAAGACAGATATTCATACAAAATTCCGACCACACGGTGGTGGGGAATAAGCAAGAGCCCGTGCAGATTAGTCTTGTTTTTCTTCAGAGCTGTATATCATTTCAAAGGCTCTTTCTATCAAAGCCTACCGAAGGCCAGTAGACTACAACAGAAAAGCTTCAATTTAACATCTTTGATGTGACGTTTTGTGTTTGTAGTGCTTGTCGAAGCACAGCCTTTCTGAAAATCACCAGTGTATTCAGATAAGAATATTTAGTCATACTAAACAGGAAGTCATGAGAGATGCTGTTTATAAAATCCTAAATAAAAATGAGTTATTATTTTACTACCTTAAATGAAATTTCATTTTTTTTCAGTTTATTTTTTAAAATTCTCATTTCAATTTGTCATTATGGGGTACTAAGTGTAGATTAATGATAAAAAATGAATTAAAACTATGGCTGTTTCTCAATCTGATGGCTGCAGCCTCCGGAGGTCGAATTTTTCTTATTTCAGAATATTAACAATTATAAAGTTGATTATTATTCTTAGTCAATTGTAAATTGATGTAATATGCTTATGAATTGCAAATGTAATGCTCAGTTAACTTAAATAAACCAGGCTTGATGATGTATGCAGCCTGAATATGCAACCTATGGAAACTGCAGCCTTCGACCTATAGACGGTTTCAGCAGTAACAACATATACACAAACTTCCGGTAAACTCCGCTAAGAATAAGTAACAACAAAGTACTTTAAACGTAGTTTATTTATATAACAAGCAAAATAAACAACACTTAGATTACCTAGGAAACCAAAACATTTGTTATTTTTGACGAGGTATTTGTTCAAGAGATCAGTTTAACCATTAAAAAAACTAGTCACACCATTAAAAAAAAATTAAACTGGAAGTAAAGTTCAGACCAGATGTGTATTGCGTCACCGCACGTTCCTCCGATGAAACCGTCTATATCAGGCTGCAACATAACAAAATTGTAAAAAGTGAAGGGGGTCTAAGTGCTTTTAATTTTAAGCAGTGTTGGGGGTAAGGCATTACAAGTAACGTGCATTAATAATAAAGTAAAGTAGCGCATTACTTTTTAAATGTACACATTAATATTTGAGTTACTTTTACTAAAAAGTAATGCAAGTTACTTTTTTAGTTTAATTAATTTAATTTAAAAAAATTATGTACTGAATTAAACTAAACACAGTCACATTATGCTCTCTATGTGTACACGCCTGTATGGGAACAGTTTTAGTCAGAAACTGAGATGGCAGGCCAGAGTTTGACATTTTTGTGACTTTTCAGTCATAAAAACACATGCAAAGCCTGAAAGAGATCAAGCTAGAGGGCTGCATTGGGATTGGACTCCCGCGGGACCCGCGGGACCCAACGCAAATCTCGCGGGTGCGGGCGGGTTCACCTTTGCTGCGGGCGGGAGTGGGCGGTCAGAATTTTTTTGCGGGGACCCGTGCAGCTAAACATTATGTGGGACATACCGTGGCAACTTCGGGGAGCACATGCCCAATGCTGTTATAGATGTGCCTCGCATCTGGAAGAACTGGTGAGCACTAGTGACAAATCAGGTTGTTAACAGTTAAACTGTTTGTTTGTTAGTTTAATTAATCATTTGGTGCGTGTGTATCATGCAGTATACAGTTGAAAACTGGGGTTTTGTTTTAACGGTTAATGTTACAAAACACTGCTTAAAAAATTATGTAATTTTAACTGCGTAAAACCCCACGTGGAGCGAAGGCTGAATCAAATCCTTGGTTCCAATGCGGTCGTTACGTTAGTACGAATTCAGTACTGTTTGATCTTATAGAAATTATAGTTTAGCAAATATTATACTCTAACCCCAAACGCAAGCAAAGTTTAAAGTTTGAGTACATGACAAAGTACGCTATCAAGCAGACTCTAAACAACAAGTAAGAGCCCGGAGCGAACGAATAAACATAGGCTACTTAACAGACTGCACGGTCGGCATATGAATATCTTCTTTATTTGGTTTGACATGTTTTTATGAAGAAAGACAAATATATTTTGCCTACGTGCTCCGTGAAAGCCTGTTCTTAATGCCAGCAGAGAAAACTCTGCTTAAACAGGCATTTGCAGTTCCGCTTCATTTTCCATATAGAGCACCACATATAATAAATGTTCTCCGTTTCGTTTTCCATGTCTGTCTCGTTTAGCTGTAATAACAAAATAAAATAAGTCATAACAAGAAGCTAACAAATCTCTCATGATGCGCGCTGATGCGGCAGAGAAGCACGTCTAAATTAAACCTGAGCCGGTGGACAAAAACAGATAACCCGGTGTTAAAACTCGAAATACTTCAATTAGTCTGCGATTTGAATTGCCAAAACAATCAGACATACAAACAAATACATTTTCATGTATATGTAATTTATATTTGATGTATATTTACATTAAAGACTGTAAAAGACAATACATGAAGTGAAAACATTAAATGAATAGTAGCATTTACCCTGCGGTGGCGCATTAAAAACAAACAAACTAATATTCCAATAGCATCTTTTCCATTAGAATTATTATTGCAGATCAAATATTCGACCATTCGTGCACATCCCTAATTTTAAACACAATAGTGTTGAAAGTCTGTTTTTCTGGATGGTAATCTGAACCAGTGTTTTGTATGAACATGCATTTGTGTACAGTTTTCACAAACTCTGAGAAAATCAGCGGGAGCGGGCAGGAGTGGACACAAATATTGCGGGCGCGGGCGGGAGTGGAACACGCAGGTTGCGGGAGCGGGCGGGACTGGTCATAAATTCAGCGGGTGCGGGCGGGCATGGGTTTAAAAAAACAGTCCCGCGCAGGGCTCTAGATCAAGCCTCAGCCAAGAAAAAGTAACGCAAAAGTAACTAAAAAGTAACGTAAACATTACTTTCCATGAAAATTAACTAAGTAACGCAATTAGTTACTTTTTTTGGAAGTAACTTATTATTGTAATGCATTACTTTCCCCAACATTGATTTTAAGTAAGGGAAAGCTGAGAGGTAAGGAGAAACCGATGGTTCAAAACACAGTCTAAAAGACTTTTATCTAGACCTTATCATATCCATATTTTGCTGGGATGTGACAGCACCAATTTCTATTTTAAATAGACAGCAAAACTAGACCCTTGTGTAAGTAAGTGGCTGGGGTAAAATCTACATTCATCACACGCTCAGCTAGAATGGCTGTTCAAATCTTCCTAACTACAAATTGCAGTAAAGAAAACCAAGACACATAGAGGTGGTAGACAAAACAAATATGTATATGCAAAATAAATACAGTAGGACACCTCACCTTATCCATCATAGCAAAGATGCGGTCGACTCTTTTCTCTGGCGTGTTTTCCTCCTCAGGAAGTTCCACTGTATTCCCCTAAAAAAACATAAGATGTAATTCCTGAGACATATAGCCCTTTTCACACAGACATTACGTAAAATACACGGGAAAGGCATCCGGGATTTTTCCGGGATCCTTAGTTTTTTGTTCATTCACACTGCCATGATTACCCGCCATCTAAAGGTCCCGGAAAGACACGTGACCTGTTGAAAGTCCCGCCCTCTCTTCTACGCAGAGTCTGAAGTTTGCATATTATATATTATTTCTCTCTCCAAGAACCACTTGCATGCATTTTTGTTTATGATAAGATTATAAAGGAGCGCGTGACGCGCCGTTCTAATGCTGGTGAATGATCTCAGCTTCAGAGTGGATATTTGACGATCTCCCTGATCTCTGCTTTAATACAGTTTTCAGACATTTCTCATTGTGATTGTTTATATGCATTTAAAACCCACATTTTGAGGAGCTGAACGATATATCTTGTTGGGATGACGCGCAGGCATTTTCGTTTATTATAAGCTCAATGAGCGCGTGACGCCATATTCTTTTATGCTGCTGAATGATCTCCGTTTCAACGCAGTAAGTAACGAGCTAACTTACCTGATATCTGCTTCAGTCCAGTTTGCTAACATTTCTCGTCGTGAATGTTGTAAATCCCTTATTTGAACCAACTTCATGTTGCCATGACACGCGTGTCCTCACTACGGCACGGGCGTCATTGTTTATGCGTCTCGTTTATAATTTCCTGATAACTGCGTCAATATAGTTTGCAACATTTCTCGTTGTGAATGTTTATATGCATGTTATCTCTCGTTTTAAGGAGCTGAACCATAACTTTTGTTGTGATGATGCGCGCGTCTCACTACGACACGCCCATTACGGCATTCTTTCGGCTTCTTGTTCACACAGAGGGTTATCCGTGTATCTGACTAGGTCCTCTTTCCGGCAACGATCCCAGAAGATTAACGGGACAAGTTTGTGTTCACACAGAAGCTTGTCTGGCAATTTTACGGGTATTTTCTGGGACCAAAGGTCTGTGTGAATGGGGTTATAGATACAGTGAGACATATACACCTGACAGAGACACAATAAAACAAACATTGCAATCAAACCCACATTTGCCTTCCAAGAAACACTTTCATTAACACAATAGAAATAGAAAGTTAGGTTTCACCACGAAGCAAACAACTCACCACCATCTGGTAGATGGCATCCACGATGTTCAGCATCTCATCTCGGGTTATGTAGCCATCATTATCGAGATCATACAGTTTAAAGGCCCCTGTGACAGCAACAACAAGTAGGCACATTAAGAAGGCTCTTTATCTTTCATTCTCTCTATTTGTACCTACTCAAACATAATACTGGTAACTGTGTATTTAAGCCAACTGGTGTAAATTTAAGAAAGAATTCAGGCCTTACATCTAAGTTTCTCATCCAATGTCCCTCTGGATGTGACAGACAGAGCTTGAATGAACTCGGAGAACTCAATGCGTCCATCCTGCAGATATAGGATAGAAACATAACAGTGAGTATGGTGAAACTTTCTTGTAGTTCAATGAGCCCGGGGTCATTGGTTCAATGCTAAGAAAATGCACATACTCATTAGACGTATAGCACGAATGCGCTGTAGGTAGCTAAGGACAAAAGTTGCATTTTATAAAAAGGCTTAATTTTATGATGTTTCAGCTTTACTTTAACATTAAAGAGACATCAAAGATTGCAGACTGAAACAGCAAAATACCTGCAATTACATATGAAAGCAGCGGGGAAGGCAATGCTGTTATCTTGGCTGTGTTTGACACCATCTTACAGAAGGTTTAGAGCATTGGAAATGTCATTTTGACATTGCTTGTGAATAGTGTGGAAAGATGTATCCGAGAGTCCTGCTGAGAATCTAGAAACATCTAATGTAGTCTATTAGGGCATCAGTGATTCATGCACATACACACAAAAGCTCAAACACAGCTTTCTGTCTCTCTTGGATCATTCTGTGTAATATTGTATACAAAGCTTCAAAATGCATTACTTTGCAACTCAGATAGCTTGGATACACCTGGTGTCCTGCTATTCTGCTATGGCAAATGAGAAAGATTATATTTGTTAATAGACTGTAACTTTAAAAATCCCAAATAGAAAAATTCATTAAACTGCACCACAACCGTCTCAACTTCTTGTTACCTTGTTCTCATCAAAGACGTTGAAGACAAAGGTGGCAAATTTGGTGGGATCGCCAAAGGGGAAGAACTGCTTGTAGATCTTCTGAAATCCAGCTGAGTCCAACTGACCACTGGGGCAGTCTTTAATGAAACCCTTATACCTGCCACAGGCACAGAAAGAGTAAAACAAGACAGCAGTTAGAGAAGACTATGGGAGAATTTGAGAAAGGATTGCAGATCCAGTTTATAGAAAGTTCATTAAGGAGGAAATGTGTACATTTTCAAATGGAGTTTTGAGGAAAAAACTTTTAGGCCAGGCTTTGTCAAGCCAACATAAAGTTTGTCTTCAAACTTTTCTAAAATTTAAATAGCTTACAAATCTATTCCACTTACTATCTACCACAAAGTCAATGAAAAAAATATTTTCAGTAAATAGCCCCTCTAAAGATAAAGAGTCTGCACCCACATTTACTGCCATCAGTGTTACAGAACATGTGGTTTGGGTATTCAAAGATAAATTGAACTTCTGTCACCCTATCTAGCAATTTTCAGAAACAAGACTTCGGTGCTATTAGTATTCTGTATGCAAATTGATCCCTGACAAATCTGATGACTATCATTGTGGAGCATTTCCGTGCAATTTGGGACAAAGAGTAAAATGGATGCACAGGATATTAAAGGGGTACTCGGTCCTCAAATGCAAATTAATTTCCAGCCACGTCAGTTTAAATTTTTATTCAGCATTTATAAGCTCAAGAATAAACCTTAAATTTTCTAAGAATAAACTGAATTGTTCACTATTTTTTTGTACTCAATCATCATACACTCTAAAAATGTCTCGGTTGTTTTTAACCCATGCAGAGTAAATATGGGACACAAATTTACCTAGTGCTGTTTAACTGTTGGGTTATTGTAACCCATGGTTGCATAACAACAGTCATACTTTGGGTCATTTTTAAAGGTGCAGTATGTACATTTTAGTGGTATCTAGTGGTGAGGCTGCGAATTGCAACCCTCAGCTCAGTCCACTGCTCACCCCTCGCTTTTGTTTCAAGCATAGAGAAGCTACGGTAGCTGCCACCGGAAATCATGTCATTAACGGAGACAACTTAGCAAAAAAGTTTGTCCGTTAAGGGCTTCTGTAGAAACATGGCGGCACAAAATGCAGACTTCCACGTATGGGGACCCTCGTGTATGTAGATAAAAACGTCTCATTCTAAGGTAATAAAAACATAACGGGTCATTATAAAAAGGTCTTATACACCCCTGATAATATTGTTTTGTATATTAATTT
Source organism: Misgurnus anguillicaudatus (assembly GCF_027580225.2). Classification (NCBI taxonomy): domain Eukaryota; kingdom Metazoa; phylum Chordata; class Actinopteri; order Cypriniformes; family Cobitidae; genus Misgurnus; species Misgurnus anguillicaudatus. The sequence goes on along the minus strand of NC_073358.2, from coordinate 32,001,571 downwards.
GTATTTCTGTCAAGAGATCCTTTTAAAGGTGCAGTGTGTAAATTTTAGTGGCATCTAGTGGTGAGGTTGTGAATTGCAAGCAATGGCTTAGTCCACGGCTCACCCCTCGCTTTTGAAACACATAGAGAAGCTACGGTAGCCGCCACCGGACAAACATGTCATCGTCGGAGACAACTTATTAAAAAAATTGTCCTGTAGGCTTCTGTAGAAAAATGGCAGCACAAAATGGCGACTTCCATGTAAGGGGACCCTCGGTTTATGTAGATAAAAAGGTCTAGTTTTAAAGTAATAAACACATAACGGTTCATTATGAAAGGTCTTTATACACCCCTGGTAATATAGTTTTGTATATTATTTTGCATTTCTGTCAAAAGATCCTTCTAAAAATTACACACTGCACCTTAAAAACTTTTACATTTAGATTTTTACATTTTCATTTTTCTCTTTTATATATTGTTTTCTCATTTCTATGTAAAGCACTTTGAATTACCTCTGTGTATAAAATGTGCTATACAAATAAACTTGCCTTGCCTTGCCTTGCCCTGCCTTGCCTAAAAATTACACACTGCACCTTTAACCCAGCATGTGTTTAGTCCAATATTTACCCAACATGGGTTAAAAACAGCCCAGCTATTTTTAGAGTGTAGTTTTGCTTTGTTATGCTAATAATCAGTTAGCTGACAAATACCATTTTGTTCATGAATCCGAATCCTCATACGAAATTTCTTCAGCGTATGTTGCTGTTAGTTCATTATCTAATTGTTCATTACCCCCCAGAAGGGCATGCAGCACTCTAAAAATGGCTTGGTTATTTTTGACCCATGCTGGGTAAATATTGGACAAAACACGTGCTGGGTTAAAATAACCCAGCATTGGGTCAATTTTTAACCCAGCACGTGTTTTGTCCAATATTTACCCATTATATGAGTCAAAAATAACCCAGCCATTTTTAGAGTGTGTGGAGAACAAAATGTAAGTAAACGCAAATTCACAATAATTTGATGACAGAATACTGTCATGGTAAATGAAGATAGCAGGCTTCACTCAATGTACATATAATTAAACTGTGCTGGCCTAGATAATTAAAATTAAAAAATTCATAAAGTAAGAGAGAGGCCGCACTATGCATAAATACTTTATTATAGAATACTGTCATGACCATGTGTGCCTTAAAGCTTAAAATGTCATATGTGTACTTTAAAAGATAAAAGTTAGTTAAAAAAAGTTTTGCTTATGCGCACAAATATTTTTGGGGGACATCACATGCCATGTTTAGACCATACAAGTTTAAGTGAACAAAGTGGATCTACTGTTTTGCATCTTCAAAACATTTGTTTGAACATTCTGACCAGCCTAACACAACAACATTGGCTCCAGTGTTATAGGTTTTAAACGGGCCAGTCTGTTTGTCTAACCATTGGCAGATGGGGTAGTGATCTGGACAGTCACATTTTTGGAATTCTATTTAGTGACAAGAGTTGGTCACAAACTAAAACAAATTAACATTGCAGCCACAAATTTGTAGATCTTTAGGACAATTGTGACCCTGCCTGAGATTTGCTGTTTTCTACATAAAATCATGTAAAGAACATTTTGTGAAAATATAACCCTGATATCTTTATATCCATGTCAAAGATTGAAATCATAGTGAAATTAATAGTTAAAATCAAACTTTAATGCTCATTATCTCAGATTAAAAGTTTGAGACTATAGCCTATACTGACAGGGTCACCATTTATATGCCAATCTTGATAATAAAAATCACTTTTTAACCTTTGTGCACCATGTTTATAGCAAAAAATGAGACATACCTCCTCCTCCTGTTTCTTATGTTACTCTTTACATCATTTGTCTTTATATTGTGAGTGCTTGATATAGATCATCGTCTACATCTGGCTTCTATCATCAGAGAAACAAAAGATGAAAGTGCCGCGTACTGTGTGTGTGTGTGTGTGTGTATGTGTGTGTGTGCCAAGCATGTCTACGCTTGCTGGTTACTGATCGGATCAGCACAACGCTGTTCTCTAGGGACCCTGCTTTCAATGCAATACAGTAGTGCCTTTAACAGACCTGTCTCCAATGACAGAGCAATCTGAATTTCACATGCAGCCTCTCGTGAGATGCCAGTGAATGGTTTGAACAAAGTAGAATGTCAGCTGTCAGTGTTTGAATCAGAAGTGTATGAGTGCTAGACGTATGCAGGTGGATTAAACTGTCACATAAATGACAAGTGATGGGCGTAAATGTTTCGACATATCTTTCCATACATTTAGATTTCCATGTATTTCACTGCCTAGACTCATTTCTCCCTTATCATTTTATTACTTTACTGGGTGCCTAATTTTCATGTCTTCTTTTTTGGTGGTTCTCTTGCCTTTTTCTTCTGCCCTTTTGTTGTTGTATTATTTTCTCTATCTCTCCATCCTTCTCTCTTTTCCTACTGGGCACCCTGCCTAGAGTCAACCATTTCCCATCTGCCATGGGAGGCAGAGAGCAGCCAGGAGGAGAATAGCTGTTGGCTTGTGGAGTTAAGAATTTATAAAGATTGGGGGAGAATGAGAACGAGGGAGAATGATTCAACATAACCAAAATGTAAACTTTAAAGGAAAACAGCACAGTTTTTCAATATTTTGCTATGTTCTTACCTCAACTTAGACAAAATAATACCTACATATCTAATCTTTGTACAGTGCCTGGTGAATGTGTTAGCATTTAGCCTATCCCCATTCATTCCTATGCCACCAAATTTATAATTTATAAGCCACCAAACAGTTCCATGTTTTCCCTATTTAATGACTGTTACATGAGTAGTTACACAGGTAAGTATGGTGGCACAAAAAAAAACCTTTTGTTTGGAGCCATAGGAATGAATGGGGCTGGGCTAAATGCTAACACCTTCACAAAGCGCTGTACAAAGATTAAAAGTGCACGCATTGAAAAAAGATAGGGATGTATTAATTCATCTAAGTTGAGGTAAGAACATTGTAAAATATTGAAAAACGGTGATGTTTTCCTTTAAAGAAGCAGTGAAATTCCAAAACGATGATCATCACATCATGAATGCGTCAGCTGGTGTGGTTGAGTGGTACAGACATAGTTTGCTGTTAACAAAGTGCCCATAACAAGCAAAATAAGCAGGTTATAGACCAGCAAGTGTACGAACTGCACCACTCGAACCACAACCACATGTATTCATATTTATCTACTGAAGCAAATAATCTGCCAGAACAATACACTTGCATGGCTAAGAACACAATACAGCTGTGTCCATAGAAACTGAGAACAAAGGCAATGACAGATTTTTGGTTCTGTTCAAGTCTTTCAAATATTTTGGTAATAAGATTATTGTCGGAATTTTACATTACTGTGACATGATAATTGATTTTCTGCAGTGGGGCAAAAATGATCTGAAAATTGTGGGGGACACTTTTTAAATCTTGTGAGTTTGGCTCATGAATATTAATTATGTGATGTAACATACCATAGTCCCAACTGATTCGCTAAAGACAAGTTTGTTGGCACAGGGACTGTGGTTTAAATTCGTTCAGCCCACAGTCAATGCAAAAAAATTGGTAGTAATGTTTTTATATTAAAGCTGTTTTTTAAAGGGTATTCAGTGATTTGCAGTGACAAAGTGAATATTAAAGTTAACTGTTTCCAGTGAGAGTTGCCAACATGTATGCAAATGAGCTGTGACTCAAAATGGGAGTGCAGAGGGTGACCGGCGTGGCATGGGTGGCAGCGGTCAAGTAGGCTATGAATGACTATAGCAACCCACAGCAAAGAGTCAATGACCTTCAGCAATTTATTTTATGCCTATGTAAACACCACTTTATGTAAATAACTACAGCTTTCGCTTCACATCTTAGCCATGCAAAACAAAGCCGATATAATATTCCAAACAAATTTCAACATGTCACCACATATGTTTTGCATATGATCCTTTGGGATTCACACAAAAATGTTCCAAAATCATAGTTTTCAACATATAAACATGAAATTCATATGGAAAGTGTTTCATTGAAGGAAAAATCCAGATAATTTACTCACCACCATATCATCCAAAATGTCTTTCTTTGTTCAGTCAAGAAGAAATTATGTTTTTTGAGGAAAACATTCGAGGATTTTTCTCATTTTAATGAACTTTAAAGGCGCTCTAAGCGAATTCACGCATTTTAGACCATAAAAATGTTTTTGTTACATACGGCAAACATCTCCTCACTATCTGCTTGCTGCCTGTCCGCTGATCAAACTGTAAAAAAACGCGATCTCTGTAGACAGCCCAGGCTCTACAAACTTCAATGTAAACACAGTGGCCAAACCTGCACCAAGAAACAAAACAAAGTGTTCCAGCCAATAACAAGAAGGATTTGGGGGTTGGGTTTGGGCGCGTTCATGAAAGCACGGAAGGGAGGGGGAGGGGGAGGAGTTAACTACGCTCAGTTTGTTTGAAAACACATTTCAAAAATCAACACACCAATTTGCTTAGAACGGCTTTAATGGACCCCAACACTTATTAGTTTTAATGCAGTTTAAAATTGCAGTTTCAAAGGACTCTAAACGATCCCAAATGAGGCATAAGGGTCTTATCTAGCAAAACCAAGAAAAATAAAAAATATGCACTTTTAAACCACAACTTCTCGTCTTCCTCCAGCTGTGTGACGAGCCAGCGCAACCTCACGTAATTGCGTAATGACATCGAAAGGTCACGAGTTACATATATGAAACACACATTTGCAGACCATTTTAAACAATAAACTGACACAAAGACATTAATTATTATCATACAACAACGTCAGAACAGTCCTCTTTCTCCACCCTTGTAAACACTGGGGCGTAGTTTCAAATACGTCATCCGTGACCTGTTGACATGATGACGTATTACGTGAGGTCGTGCTGGCGCGTCACAGGACAGGAGGAAGACGAAAAGTTGTATGTGCATATTTTTTATTTTTCTTGCCAAAAATGACAATCGTTTCGCTAGATGGGACCCTTGTGCCTCGTTTGAGATGGTTTAGAGTCCTTTAAAACTGCAATTTTAAACTGCATTAAAACTAATAAGTGTTGGGGTCCATTAAAATGAGAAAAATCCTGGAATGTTTTCCTCAAAAAACATAATTTCTTCTCGACTATCTAAAGAAAGACATCAACATTTTGGATGACATGGTGCTGAGTAAATTATGTGGATTTTTTTTAAGAAAATGAACTAATCCTTTAAGGCAAAGAGCCTTTTTGGTCCATTTTTTGGAAAGGTGAGATTGGGAGAAAAAGAGCAAACTTACCACTGCTGAACTTCCTTCTCCGTAACTGCAGAACAAGACAAAATACAGAAGACAGTTAGAGTTTGGACAAACTACAGATTTTAGATGAAAGTGTTTGAAAATGAGAAGAAACAGGGAACAGCTGAACTCTCATGAGAATATTGTAATTCCGCTCTTAGATAACCAGCGTCATTGTTCTTCTGAATGAGCTGAGGGGAGACAGAAAAATCGTGGATGGCTGACAGGAGAGCTGCTGTAGCCACTTAGAGGTGAACAGCCATGTCAACACAGCTAACATTAGGCCTGTCACTGCATTGTCATTACATTTGACAGCCCCTTAAACCATCACAGGCAACTTTTTGACAAGCATTTATACACATGCAGGCACATTTTTTTATATCCACTGTTACAGTGGACGAATGCTATACAGTAAAAAAACAAGCAGAATGTTATTTTTTTAAGTATAGCAATAAAGAAATACTACTGAAGACTTACTTTCATGTTCTGTAACATACTTGGATAATGAGAACTCGTATTGGTACCATATTTGCTTAGATCCTCAACTAAAACCACATACAATGTTTTAAATGAAAAATAAATGCAAAAGATGATGAAAAGATGACACAGCGGAGGATGAAGCTGAAGTAACCCTTTTTTAAAAACTCTTTAAAAGCGTTATGTATTAGTCTTTGTTTGCCTCGGGCACCTTAAATAAGATGGGCATTGACCATTGCAGCTTTTGTTGACATGATATTCACAGTTTACATCTTAATAATACGCAAGTGAGTGTTGTTCAAATGTTTGTGGTGTCACCCTGCATTACCTCTTATCTCTCTCTCTCTCTCTCTCTCTCTCTCTCTCTCTCTCTCTCTCTCTCTCTCTCTCTCTCTCTCTCTCTCTCTCTCTCTCTCTCTCTCTCTCTCACTAAAAGTGGTGTACTCATTACCAAGGTCACCCATGTGCATCCAGCAAAAGGTAGAGCAGAGAAAATAAAATGAAGAAGGACAATAAATTGTTAGGGATAGAGAAAAATGAAACATTACTGTAAATCAAAGATCAGCTTTTTTGAGTTTGGATGAGTAGAAATAGAATTGTTGATCAGTGTGATTATGTGTATTGAATACGTAAGGAATAATTGACGACGGTCCATTGAATTATAAGAAAATAATGCACACCAAGGTGGCAATGCGGCACGACGCGAAGCGGAGTGACGCTACACCGCAGGTGTGCATCACCCTCAAACAATTCAAAGGACCGGAGTCAATTATTCCTCTTATACCACGGTTACCACAAACATTGCTCTGGTGCCTATTTTTAAGACATTTGAAAATTAGGTGTGCGGTTTACAGAAAAATAATCAACACCCATAGAACATTTCTCAGCCAATCAGAATGCAGCATTCAACAGACCCGTGGTATAAATTTATTTTAATGCTGGGAAGCGATTATAATTTTTAATCGTATTAATTACACAATGAGCCAATTAATTAATCTAATTTAATCAAACATAAATATTGGCATGCAATTAATGATATGCAAAAGGTACATATCCCAAAGTAAATGATGATGCGAGTTTGTAGGCGATAGTTTACTTCCTGGGATTGCTGATGTAGTAAAGACCGACATTATCATAATTCTTCCCGCTTCGGATTTAGCCTGTAAGTTAACTCCTGTTAGCATTGCATTGTGAGCGAATCTTTCAAACATGGTAAAGAGCGTTTCCAGCTGACGTCACAGGTATTCATGCCAATCACAATGTACAGTTTAACTGGCCAATCAGGCACACAGCGCTTTTCACATCAATAAGCTTTGTACAAAATCTGTGTATTTCAGAAAGACAGGGATATCTGGTGCTACAAAAATGTATGGTATGCGGAAAAAATTGGGTTTTTTTAACTATAAACCACTCAAACACATTGTATTATACCAAATACACAAAATAACGTTGTTTTATAGCAATGAAATAGCTGCACATTAAGATACAGGAATTGAATTAAGTAGTCTTTATATAAAAATAATATAATAAATACTGCATAGTATTTACTATATAGACGGTTTCATCGGACGCACGTGATACACGTCTGGATCCGAACTTTACTTCCGGTGTCGTTTTTTTAATGGTCTGACTAGTTGCTAAACTGATCTCTTGAACAAATGCCTCGTCGAAAATAAATGTTTTGGTTTCCTAGGTAATCTATGTGTTGTTTTTTTGCTTGTTATATAAATAAACTATGTTTAAAGTACTTTGTTGTTATTTATTATTAGCGGAGTTTACCGGAAGTTACGTGTGGACCGCGACAGCCGCTTGTTTATGTTGTTACTGCTGAAACCGTCTATAAATTAAATATTAAAGTACTTTGTTGTTATTTATTATTAGCGGAGTTTACCGGAAGTTACATGCGGACCGCGACAGCCGCTTGTTTATGTTGTTACTGCTAAAACCGTCTATAAATTAAATATAGATTTATCATTATTAAAGTTACAACAGTTAATCGGGCAAAAATGACGAGTGATATTTTTCTTTGTGTGTTGTTTTATTAAAAATTAGAAACAGCGTCAGATTTTAGGACAGGGTGTGTTTTAAGATCATTTTGTGTAAATATGTCCGTTCAAGCTTCTAGGTAGCAATTGTCGTTTGCGTGCAGTCTTTACCATTCGCGCTGTATAAAGCCTTGAGATCCGGCTTTCTGGGCACAAGCTTTAGATATGAGCACACACAAAGCTTTATAAACCGTGTGTATGTGCTTCATTGAGATCTGTTTCGTGTCTTGTTCTTAAATATTTAAATTAGCAAGTCCTAAAAACATGTGAAACGTTATGCAGCACTGGCTCGATTAGGTTAAATGTGTTAAAATTTTAACGTGTTATTTCTCCCCATATTTCTACCAACGTTAATTAAAAACATCTTGAACCCTAAGCAGTGGACAGCTATCCCTACAGCATCTGGGGTTAAAGGCGCTCTAAGCAAATCTGCGAGACGTCACTTTTTGTTTATGTTTGAACTGTTTTCAAACAAACAGAGCGTAGCTAACTCCTCCCCCTCCCTTTATTGGCTGGAACACTTTGTTTTGTTTCGTGGTGCTAGGTTTGGCCATTGTGTTTATATTGAAGTTTGTAGAGCCTGGGCTGTCTACAGAGATTGCGTTTTTTTACAGTTTGATCAGCGAACAGGCAGCAAGCAGATAGTGAGGAGATGTTTGCTCTATGTAACAAAAAATGTTTTATGGTCTAAAACGCGTGAATTCGCTTAGAGCACCTTTAATGTGCCTTGCTCAAGTGCACCACAGTTGCAACCTGTCGGCCGTGAGACTCAAAACGTTGGGTTCCAACCAAGCTCTCTAACCACTAGACGACAGCCCCGTGCCCAATAAATGGACCAATGCAAAATCATGAATAAAATGAACAGCACAGATGGCAGACGCACAGGTACACCAAACTGAGACAAACAAGAGACAGAGAGACAGCAGGCCGGGTACACTGGCGCCATCTTGGAGTGATGTAAGCTTGAAATAAAAGTGAGTTAAGTGTTAAATATATAAAGATGTCTGCATTAAAAGAGAGAGGGGAGAGTGAATCCAGAGGTCAGGCTATAACACAAGTGTGCCCCCCCCCCTCAACAATAGTGTTGATGACCCAAAACAACTACTACATGAATCTCCATCTGCTACAACAAAGAACAAAAGAGAATTAATACCGAAAGATAAAAAACCCTCCTGTGTAAAAAAGAAAATTAAGACAACACTTCAACCATCTTCACACACCACAAGAACCCAGCAATCCCCCATCTAATCTGTCCAACAGGGCACCTTTCCTTAATTCTTCAATGCATCCACATTTACAGATGCTGTGGCTAGAGGAAATTAGAGTTTAAGGAAATGACAAAGAAAACAGTATAAATCAGAGACAGCCATGATGTTGAAATATTAAAAGCATAAATTGTAAAAATCTGTTGACTACCACCAATAAACTAGCCTGGTATAAGCAACATTATTTCCTAATGTATAAACTGTAAACAGCAATCGGGCGATACATTTACAACCAGTGCTAGTTGAGTTGTATAATTTCAAACAGAATTTGTTTTCATTAAGTAAATAGCAACACTGTAGCTCTTCTGTGATAAGCCACTTGTGGTAAAATTACAAAATCTTGCACCATGTGTGGTTATGTTGCATCATGCTCGACCTGATTTAAATTCCATCGATCATGAATATGCTAAGATATTAATATAAAACGCCCAGTTTCTTCATCTTGCACCACACCAACAAGTGCTCTTCATCAGGCCAGTCCTGTCAGTTAGTCACCCACTCAATCTCTGTCAGGAGTGTATCAGTCTTTCTCACTAATCTTGGATGGGAAACATACTGTACATTTTCAACACCATCAAACTCTGTTGGTTGTCACACTGCGAAGCCTTACTTATACTTGATATTTGTAGCCCAAGACAAATCCATTGAATTCCACTTTAAATTCTTTACGTCTCCTCCCTGTCTAACATAGTGCCCCAGGAACATCAAGTAAACATGTAATGCAATGGCATGTTGACTCCTATTAAAGGACAACAAGCTAAACTGGATTCTTCAATGTTCATTCAGATACTAGTGGTGGGCATTTATGCACTGAATTTTGCCGGCACAGCAAACGCCCCCAGCAAGCTGGCAGCCCTCATTTACGTTCCCTCAAGACAACTGCTCCACTGACTTCTACTGACACCTGCAAAAATATTAAACAAATATTTTTCAGCTTTTGCAACAGCTATCAAGCTGCTACAAACCCACCAATGGGACTAAAGAAACAGAACACACAGAAATAAAATGGGCTAACCTTCAAGATCCCATACATTGAAACATCAATTGCTATTGACAACATGCAAAATGGGAGGAGAGCAGATATGCTGAACAGATAACAGCCCACTCCTCAATGAAATAAAATTGAAAATATTCTAGCAAATCAGAGCAGAAACATTGAATATTATGCACAGAGATCATTACATTTAGTTTGTTGCTAGAACTGTGCGTTATGTAAATGCTCCTCATGAATTATATTCTATAAGCATTTGGCTCATAGTGAACCAGGTTCAGACCTCTGTCATATCCTTAAGCCCAAAACGTCAGCAAATATGCATACTACAGACGGTTTCATCAGACGCACGTCCGCTGACGCAATACACGTCTGGATCTGAACTTTACTTCCGTTTTTTTTTTTTTAATGGTCTAACTAGTTGCTAAACTGATCTCTTGAACAAATGCCTTGTCGAAAATAACAAATGTTTTGGTTTCCATGTTAATTATGTGTTGATTTTTTGCTTGTTATATAAATAAACTACGTTTAAAGAACTTTGTTGTTATTTATTCTTAGCCGAGTTTACCGGAAGTTACGTGCGGGCCACGACAGACACTTGTTTATGTTGTTACTGCTGAAACCGTATACAAGTAACTTTGCAAGTACATATCAACTTACTAACCCTAACACCTAACAGTCTTCTAATAATCGACGAATACTCTCATGAGACTTTAATAACATGGAAGTTAATGTACTTCAATTAAGTCAACAGGATCAAAGAACAAAGTGCTCATTCAATCTATCAATAGAAACACCTCATTAAACTGTAGTGTATTGTTGTTTGGCTGAATAAGTGGACGTCCCCTGCCAGGCTGCCCACATTCTTAATCTTGATCAATCTCTCCCTCCACATCAGGCCGGTTGTATTGCCTCCCTACTCTGGTCCACCTGCTGTGAGATTTGATTAACACTATTTGTGGATGTAAGGAAGGAAGAATGGGTGACAGGTAGAAGACAACGATAAATGCCGACAGTGTTGCGAAAGTTCACTTTTTACATAAACTAGTTCAAAGTTCAGTTCACAAATTTTTTAAATGAACTAGTTAAATGCAGGATAGGCAGGAATTATCTAAAAAAACTATTTTACAAATTAGTTTAAACTGTCTTTATATATCAATACATAAGTAAAACGTAAGTACTCTGAAAAAGAGAGTATAAAAATCGAGTGTCTGTAGACCTCTCACCACTGTTTTAAACACAACTCATTTTTCCATTCACTCCACCCCCTCCCTTCTGGGTTTCTTCTAAAGCCACGCCCCCAAAACACATGAACGAGCGACGTGCTGAGAAGCATTTACCTCAGACAAGCGGAGAGGAAAGAGCGCGGTGCATGCAGTAACATCATGTCACAATCACATGTAATAATACACCTACCTTTATCACTATGAATATAAACAAATAGAATGGCTTTTAGTACTCACTATTAAGCCAGTGTTTTGCATGGAAGAGTTTCCGTGATGAACTACACTCCGGAGACAATACCGCTACCGCATCGTCGACTCGAGGAAAAGCCACGTGATATTTACCTTCGTTTGATTCCTTCGTTTATTCCTTTTTTGCCTTCGCTGACTGGATATTCAGGTACTGTAAGTTCTGAATGCTCTTTCTCTGCCGTACTTTTGCTCTTCTTAGAGTGCTTCGTGCACGTTCAAATCAATTAGGTGTGTGCATGTGTGGACAGATCCCATAGCAACAGGGGTGGTGCCATGGTCGTGAGATAGAGTGATAGTCGCGCAAGCTAATCATTTGTTTCGTCCTGAATGGAAATAATGAGCTGTGTTTAAAACGTGAGAGGTCTAAAGACACTCGAGTTTTATACTGTCTTTTTCAGAGTACTTACATTTTAATTATGTATTGGTATATAAAGACAGTTTAAACAAATTTGTAAAAAAAAAGTTTTTTAGATAATTCCTGCCTATTCTGCCTTTAAGTTCATGTTTCATATTTCAAAATTTTGATCTAGTTCACAGTTTTAAAAATGAACTAATTTATAGGTTTTTTTTCACATTATTATTTTTTAATTATTGCCATTATAGCCCATATAGAACCACATACAGCAATTATTTTATCAGTTTTAACACTGAAGCTAAATGCATAGATTTCATATCCAACTTTAAATCTTTATCCAACTAGGGTTTACATTAGCATTGACTGTCTTTTAATTTTTGTATTCGCTTGCACATACCTTGAAAGGCTAGCCGGGTGCTTCAAGGGGGCGCACACCATGCGAGAAGCGCTGCGCGGGGTCGTGTGCAGGACAACTCGCAGGTATCACACACTGCATGTGCACGTTAAATAGGATGAGCTTAGTCAGAGTCTACTTCAAGATCCAGAATATGCGTTAGCAGCCTATATTATTTGTTAACAATTTGGGCAAATGTGATGTTATTTAATGTTAAACTATGTGAGTCCAGAGTCAGTGCGTCGCCTCCATGCTGCTTTTTGTTTTGAAAATGCATGCAGCCATGTAAAAAACTGGTGGCTGGTGTTGTCAGATTGGGTGTTTTTTCCGCTACACATTAAGGTCTTTTTAGCCTGGTTTTCGCCTGCAAGACTCTATAGAAATCTGGCACCCTATTGAACGATGCTAAACTGAGAGAGCGTGCCGTTCACAAACACCAATGAACGAGTTCACAGTAAAGTTCATCAGGCAGTAATATAGTACGTTCAGTTCATGGTCGCCCAAAATATGAACGAGTTCATGAACTTTTGTTCAATGAACTCTTTCAGGCACAACACTGAATGCCTATATACACTACTAATACGTGGCTGATAACTATTCTGAATCGCACAGCCGATATTATTTACAGCTATTTCATGTACTACGGCTTTTGATCAGTAGGTCCTTATCGATCTGAATTCTTTATTATCATGAAAATACCTGAAAAGGTTTGAAGAACAACAGCAATATAAATATATCCTTATAGGCCCCGTTCTTTCTGTGTTTTTGAAGCTTTGATTGTGTTTTACAGTGCGCAATATAGCATGTGTTAATGTTTCATGTGTAAAAAACGCGGTATTTTTTTCAAAAAACGGGCTGATGTCTTCCTTGTTCTATGAAGCCCCTCCTTCAGAAATACGTATCGAGTTCTGATTGTGTAGCTTGTTTAGTGTGTTGTGATTCGATAGCAGCTTAGCTTGCCGTTAACTTAGCTGGCGACTGACGTGTTCCTGTGGGCGGAGGTTAGTCAAAAAACTGTGAGGGCTGTAGTCCAAACGGCTGTTCGCTATAGGGTTTAAAAAATGGGATCCGGGGTGCGTTCCACTCCAGTTTTAGAAACGCACTAGCGAACTTCCCTAAACACTTCCCCTCAGGGGAATCCCTGTTGCCATTTTGAAGTGCGTTCCACTTTGTCAAGTGGACGAGGGAAGTTTATATGGACAGACCCTCGCTCCCTCGATTTTGACAGAGGGAGCGAGTCTACTTCATATGTACACTTCAGGCAGCTCCATATCCCACAATGCATCACGATTGTGACGTCACTTCAGCAACTCGCGCTTTGCACTTGGAGGGGGCGGTCTCCACTTTCCATGTGATCAAGGGCTTAGGGCGATCCATTTGAACCTACTTCAAGTGTTTCAGCAGTAGTGGGTACTTGTACAACGTAAGCAATGACGTACATCCGAGTGAACGAGACTGAGGGAAGTTAGCGAGGGAAGTTCATAAAAAAGGAACTGGAACGCAGGACAGAAAGAACGTGAGCTGCATGTCATAACTGCATGTGTATGGTTCTTCGTCTGCAGCGCATATTGAGTTTCTGCACGAGAGCGCCCTCTGGCTTTTAGATGTAGCAGCATTTCACCGTAATTCATTGAGAAGCATAGCGAGCATCATCGGCGTGCACCCCTAAATGCTATAGAAGAATTCATACAGATTGTTCTGTTTATATCTGGTTTTACCAATCGTTTCTGGTGATTGTTTAAAAAGGATATTCCTTAATACAAGTGTAAACACAAGTGCCTAAGAGATATAGTATTTGTGTTTGGCAGGATGTTACAACCTGGCTCTGGAGGTTATTATAACGTTACCTGACTATCTCTGTCTGATACACTTTACAAATTCATTGTGCAAAGTGCAGAGCAGCCAGGCCCAGTGAGGAGATTAAATTCATCTAAGCAAGAAGATATACTAGGTCTCTTTGAATGGAACAATAGATATACAGTATCTTATCGCCATGGTAACTGCAGATTATTTGTATTGCCACGGTCACACTAGACATTTGGTTCCATTGATTTCCATTTATAAGCATACAAATGCAGCAGACCGGAAACACGGGCTCATGCGTAAAATGTTGCATTTCAGCGCTTTCCAACGTTTAATTTTGATTAACTTTAACCTTTGAATTTGTATTACATGAAGATGTGTGACCGATAGATGGCTGATAAATTACAGTGAAAACAATAATAACAAAAGCAACAATAACAGTGCAAGGACGTAGGAATCCATGATGTTAGAATGAAAAAAACACTCCATATCATATCTAGTTGCTGTCCATAGGAGTCTGCATAAAAGTTTATTGTCAAATAAGTCTAGTTTTACCATGCTTATGTTTCTTAAGTCCTTTGTAGTGCATATGTGGTACATATGAGCGTAAATACACCGAAAGCCAGATGATAAAGAATGGAAGGCTACATTGGATGTCCTTTACACTACACATGCCTCTGAGGTAAAACATTTGTTGGTCTGCCACGATAAGTAAATCGATTTGAAGGAGGGAGGAATGAATGAAAAGGGAAGGTAGAACAGAAGAGAGAAATTGGTTGAATAGCTTGTCTCTTGATGTGTGTGTGTGTGTGTGTGTGTGTGTGTACATGAAGCTGTTACTGAAATGCAAATATGTGATTTGTATCTGATTCACTGCATGTGTATTTGAGTTTGTCGTAAGTGAATGGAAGACGTGTACAGTATGTGTACAGGTGCATGTATGTGCGTATGAACACTGTTTATTGTAATGACTGGGGAGCGAAGAACTTCTATTTTTGTCTTAAGCTAATTATAGACCTTCGTATTCACTGACTCATCATGGAAGAATCAAAGAAAGAGCCATGAGCAATGGAAAATAATACAATCTCTCGATGAGTCTTTCCCAGTTGTTTGTGTCTTACGGTAGGTAAGACATCAATACAGGCCAAGTCATCAATACAAAGCCAAAGTTTATTTCTTTTGTCTTAAAATACAAGATATAATCTAGCAGTATCATTAACATTAATAAAGTTACTTTAAACAAAAGAAAACTAAAAATATCAAAAGCTGTCACTCGGACGATACCCTTTGAAAAGGCCCTAATATGCACTTTTTAGGAACAATGGTGTAGTTTTTAAAAGGGTACCTGCTTCCCATTCATTTTATCCAGGTGAACATTCAGGCTACCATCTCTTGTGTATGTTAATATTTAGCTTAAAATACCATATAGATCATTTTTAAAGCACGTTAAAATTGTCACTTTGTAGGTATGAGCAAAAATGTGCCGTTTTGGGTGTGTCCTTTGGGGTGCGGATGGGCTGATCTCTGCGCTGGGTGGCGGTGCGGTGGTTGGATGGTGCAGATTAGGGGGCGGTGTTGTTCCCTTCTGGCATCACAGGGGGATTACATTTTAATTAGCTTTTTTTCACATGCTTGCAGAGAATGGTGTACCAAAACTAAGTTACTGGGTTGTTCTTTTTACATTTTCTAGGTTGATGGAAGCACGCGGGACCCAATTATAGCACTTAAACATGGAAAAAATCAGATTGTCATGATATGTCTCTTTTAATGTTATGTAGACACTCCTATGTGGGTCTTATACATACATTGAATTCTGTAATGTAATATTAATTTGACATATATATTATCAAGTTCTTCGGTATAAAACATGACAACCTTTTAAAAGACAGAAAGCCATACTAGCCTACGGCATAAAAAGAAATAATGATTGAAATGGACTTCCGTCAATCTAGAAAATATGAAAAAGGTCAACCCAGTAACTTAGTTTTGATAAATCATTCTTTGCAAGCATGTGAAAAAAGGTCATTGAAATTTAGCTCTGCCTGTGATGTCAGAAGGGGATAATACCACCCCTTAACTCTTTCGCCGCCATTGACGAGATATCTCGAGAAAACGCTTCCCCGCCAATGACGAGATTTTCCACAATACCGCTTTTATCCACCAAGTGGCGCACTTCCGCAACTTATACATACCGGAAGTAGCGCCTCACGTGAAAGAGAAAGAACTCTGTGTATGTTCCCTTTCAGTCGGTCACTACGACGTCACGTCGTGACCGACGAATTGGGAGCTCGCTTAGAGAGACCAATCTGCTTCGAATACTACTAAAACGCCAATGAACTTGGCATTGAGATATTTGCATAATGCTGGCGCCGCCCCGCCAGGTGCGTATATAAGACACACGTGCAAATAGGGAAATCAGCTTTTTATCGCTTCGAAAGCCGGCAGTATCTGCTACTGAGAAGCTACTTCACTCTGTTGGGATCGATTGCGGAAGTTGGTTGGACTGGCAGTACCACAGCGGACGCCTCGCAGTATTCCACAGGCTCTGCATCTTTTTTGTTTGTTTGAGTTTAGTGTGTGCGTTGCCTTCCCTGTGCGCATCATCAACTGAGCATCTGAGTGAATTTCCCTAAAAGAGTGATACGAGAGAGCTTTGTGCCTTGTTAAAGGCAGCCACTCTCTCGTATATCCGGACATTAGCGTCCTTTTCAGGATGGCTTTTCGTCCGTGCGATCTTGGATGCGGGAAGTATATGGGTCCGAAGGACGGTCACGAGCGTTGTCTTTCGTGCTTGGGCATCGAGCACGCTGAGGCAGCGTTCGCTGGGGGTAAGTGTTCTCACTGCGAGAACATGTCCCTTGTGGATTTGCGGAGACGGTTGTCTTTCCTCCGGGAAAAACGCAACCCACGTCCGACGAGCTCTGATCGCCGCCACGGTGCGGCTGTGAAGCTCTCGAAGGATGATCTCCGCATCACTGTGCTGAACCGGGCAGGGGATTCGTCCTCTGCCTCTCAGCCTCCTCATCCACAGCCGGTTGATGCGCCGATGGAAACTTCAGAGTCGTGTTCTACGATGTCTGTTGGATCTGTCGTGCCTCCCTCCGGGTCCACGGAGACCGCAGCATCCGAGGGTGGGCCCTCTACCTCTGAGGATCTGGATGTCCTCCCCCCTTCCGGAAGGGTCGTGACGCCGGATTTCGATCCAGAGATGGTGGCCGTGCTCTCTCGAGCGGCGGAGACCGTCGGGTTGGAGTGGGTTCACCCCCCACAGCCCGAACCGTCCCGCCTGGATGATTGGTTCTTTGGAGCTGCCCGGGTTTCACAACCCTCTCCGCCGGTACCTTTCTTCCCCGAGGTGCACGAGGAGCTGACCAGGACCTGGAGGTCGCCGTATTCTACCCGTTTACGGCCGTTTCAGCCCTCCCCCCTCACCTCCCTCACCGATGGAGCCGCTAAGGGCTATACGGGAATCCCCCCCGTGGAGCGTGCGGTTGTGATGCAATTGTGTCCGGCCACCGCTTCCACCTGGAAGGATCGCCCCGCCCTCCCCTCCCGTGCTTGCAGACAGGCTTCCGGTCTAACGGGGGCTGCCTCTCATGCATGTGGAGAGGCGGCTTCAGCCCTGCACGCAATGGCGTTGCTGCAGGTCCACCAGGCCAAGGCCTTGAGAGATCGGCACGAGGGAGGACACGACTCGCCTGTGCTTTCGGAGCTCCGGGCCGCTACGGATCTGGCCCTCCGTGCTACGAAGGTCACGGCACAGGCGATCGGTCGTGCGATGTCCACGATGGTGGTCCAGGAACGCCATCTGTGGCTCTGTCTGGCCGACATGTCGGATGCAGAGAAGAACAAGTTCTTGGATGCGCCCGTGTCCCAGGCAGGCCTGTTCGGCGAGTCGGTGGAGTCGTTTGCCCAGCAGTTCTCCGCCGCCCAGAAGCAGACGGAAGCGATCGCTCAGATCATGCCCCGGCGCAAGCGACCTGCATCTCGCCCCCCAGCGCCGGCGGCCCCGTCTGCTCCTCGCCGAGGGCGCCCTCCGGCGGCTGCCTCCGCCCCCCCCGCTAGAACGTCTTCTAGACCACGGAGAGGGAACAGCCGTCGGCAGCCCGCCCCGCCCGCACCACCCGCTTCCCGTGGCAAACGGAAATCGAAGCGGCCCTGAGACGGGCGACCTGGAGTTGGATGGGATCACTCTAAGGGAGACGGTGACGGCACCGCTCCTTCCACCGGTAGAGGGCCGGGTGGAAAATCTTTTGTTTCGTTTTGTTTCTGTTCCGCCGGCTTCTCAGCCGGCACCCACAAAACCACAAAAAGAGTGCATTCCTATTCCTTCTCCAGGTCTCCAGAGGATCGAGAGAGATGTGAGCGGGCAGTCAGATGCTCTTCCTCCCTCTCCTCTGTCGCCAGTGGGTGTTCTGAGGAGTTCGAGCTCTCCCCTTCGGAGACCGGACCACCAGCAACCCCTTCGGAGTCTGCGTCCTCAGCTGAGGAGACCGGACGACCGTTTACCTCAGCGGGCTCAGGTCAGTGTCACACACACACATACTGTAGATGCTTATGCTGTCACGGCAGACGCACCGGCAGTCCCGCCTGTCCCGCCTCGCTGCCCCGCCGCGGGTACACCGGTAGTGCCGTTAATTCCTCTCGTACGGTCCCTGGGGGCTTGGCTTCAGCTTCCCAGTCCGTCTCGTTGGGTTTTACGCACGATCCGCCTCGGTTACGAAATTCAATTCAATCGGCACACTCCCAAATTTGCGGACATACGTTTCACCACGGTGAAAGCGTCCGTTGCACATGTACTGCGTGCAGAGGTCGAAGTCCTGCTGGCGAAGGACGCGATCGAGCCGATCCCTCTTACCGAGATGAGATCGGGTTTTTACAGCCCGTATTTCATAGTACCCAAGAAAGGCGGCGGGTTACGACCGATTTTGGATTTGCGTGTCCTGAACAAATCTCTTCAGAAGAGGTCTTTCAGGATGATTACACCGAAACAAATTTTCAGTGCAATACGCCCCCAAGATTGGTTTGCAGCGATAGACCTGAAAGACGCGTACTTTCATGTGTCCATTCTCCCTCGTCACCGACCGTTTCTCCGGTTTGCGTTCGAGGGGCGGGCATATCAATACAAAGTACTACCGTTCGGGCTGTCTCTCTCTCCCCGTGTGTTCACGAAAGTGGTAGAGGCGGCGTTAAAGCCCCTCAGAGAGAGCGGTGTTCGCATTCTGGCTTACCTCGACGATTGGCTTATAATAGCGCATTCTCGGCGGACGCTGTGCGAACACAGAGATCTAACACTTCAACATCTCGCCCGTTTGGGTCTTCGGGTCAACTGGGAAAAGAGCAAACTTTGCCCCACGCAGAGGATCTCTTTTCTCGGTATGGAACTGGACTCGATCGATTTATCGGCGCGTTTAACAGAAGAGCGCGTCCAATCAATTCTGACTTGCCTCGGTTCATTCCGAGGGAAGAATGCGGTCCCTCTGAAACAATTTCAGAGACTCCTGGGGCGTATGGCAGCAGCAGCGGCCGTGACACCGCTCGGGCTGCTCCATATGAGACCGCTTCAGCGTTGGCTTCACGATCGAGTCCCGAGGAGAGCGTGGCGCGCTGGCATCCATCGTGTAACCATTACACCTGCGTGTCGCCTAACATTCCCCCCGTGGTCAGACCCCGCGTTTCTCAGGGCCGGCGTGTCCATGAGACAGGTCTCCCGGCATGCTGTTGTGCATACAGATGCCTCCGACACGGGCTGGGGAGCCACGTACGACGAGCTCACGGCTTCGGGGGTGTGGACAGCACCCCAGTTGCATTGGCATATCAATTGCCGCGAGTTATGGGCAGTATATCTGGGACTCGTACGCTTCGCTCAGGAGCTGCGAGGGAAGGATGTACTAGTGCGCTCAGACAACACTGCGACCGTAGCGTATATCAACCGTCAAGGCGGTTTGCGCTCTCGTCACCTGTCGCATCTCGCTCGTCATCTCCTCCTTTGGAGTCAGAAGCATCTGAGGTCCCTTCGTGCCATTTACATACCGGGCTCGCTCAATACAGCGGCAGACGCGCTTTCCCGAGCAGCGCGCCCCGGCGAATGGCGACTCCACCCCCAGACGGTCCAGCTGATTTGGAGGAAATTCGGTCGAGCGCAGATAGACCTATTTGCGTCACCGAACAATACCCATTGTCGCCTGTTTTATTCACTAACCGAGGACAGCCTCGGCGTGGATGCGTTGGCACACAGCTGGCCGCGGGGCCTGCGCAAATATGCGTTCCCCCCAGTGAGTTTAATAGCACAGATACTGTGCAAAGTCAGGCAGGACGAGGAGAGCCTTTTAATGATCGCCCCATATTGGACGACCAGGAATTGGTTTCCGGAACTAATGCTCCTCGCGACAGCCCCTCCCTGGCGGATTCCCCTGAGGAAGGACCTTCTTTCTCAGGGAGGGGGCACATTATGGCACCCGCGCCCCGACCTGTGGGATCTCCACGTTTGGTCGTTGAGCGCGCGCAAGGTTTAAGTGATTTACCCCAAGCGGTATCTAACACCATTGACGCGGCACGAGCTCCGTCTACGAGACGGGCTTACGCGTTAAAATGGAACCTTTTCGTCACCTGGTGCTCTTCGCAACGCGAGGACCCCAGAGAATGCCCTATTAACATTGTGCTTTTATATCTTCAACAAAGGTTAGATGGTAGGCTGTCACCGTCCACTATTAAAGTATCGCCGCTATATCTGCGCATCACTCACTTATTAACGGCAGATCAGTGGGCCAGCATGATTTGGTTGTTAGATTCCTGAGAGGCGCTCGCAGGCTAAACCCCTCGCGCCCTCCTTCTATTCCTCCCTGGGACCTGTCCATGGTGCTGAAAGCGCTACAGAGTCCTCCGTTCGAGCCTTTGCAGTCTGCGAGTCTGAAGCTTCTATCCATGAAGGCTCTGACCCTACTAGCATTGGCCTCGGTGAAGAGAATAGGGGATTTACATGCATTCTCTGTTGACGATTCGTGCCTTCAGTTTGGTCCTTCTGTCTCGAGCGTGACCTTGAGACCCAGACCAGGCTACGTGCCCAAAGTTCCCACTACTCCCTTCAGAGATCAAGTGGTGAGCTTGCAAGCATTGCCTTTGGAGCAGGCAAACCCAACCGAGGCTTTGTTGTGCCCCGTACGCGCACTGCGATTCTACGTGGACCGCACGCAAAGCTTCAGGACCTCAGACCAGCTCTTTGTTTGTTATGGTGGCCAGCAGAAAGGGAAAGCTGTCACTAAGCAGAGGATGTCTCATTGGATAGTTGATACTATCGCCCTGACTTACAATTTGCAGGGCATTCCTTGCCCCTTTAATTTGAGAGCGCACTCCACTCGGAGTGTTGCCTCATCTTGGGCATTAGCTCGTGGTTCCTCGCTAACAGACATTTGTAGAGCTGCTGGTTGGGCGACACCTAATACGTTCATTAGATTCTACAATGTTCGTATCGAGCCTGTATCCTCTCGTGTTCTGTCCTCACCAGGGAGGACACGGAGGGCAGACTCGCAAGTCGGCTTGCAGCCTCCGACTGAGGCTCCAAATTGAGTTTCAGTATGGAAGGCTAACAGAGCAAAAATGCGTAATGGTTTGATTTGCTCTCTCCACTGCCTTGACAGCCTTTGTTGCGGAGCATTGGCTGTCAGCCTTTCACTAGCTGTATTCTTACGAACCTACGTGTTTGGCCAGGGCCCCACATTGTGTCCCAACGGGTTCCTTTGTGAGTATTATTCCGTGGGGTTAATCCTACTAGCCCACGTTTCCCTTAGCAGAGCACTGCTTTGCTTACACAGCCACGGCTGTCATTATACCTCAACTACGGTTGACTTTCGTCCACCATTAGCCCTTAACGGGGCGGTGGCTTCCGCAGCGTCCCTATACCGCTCAGATAGGGCGCTTCCCAGTCGCTGGCACTACTGTGGGGTTAAAGGAACATCTAGTGCCCGGCCTTCTGCCTTGAAACCTAATTCTCCTATCCTTAAATGGAACCGGAGGGCTTTAAGCAGACACTGGAAGAGGTCAGCCCCTAGTGGCGTTTTAGTAGGGTTTCCCAATTCGTCGGTCACGACGTGACGTCGTAGTGACCGACTGAAAGGGAACGTCTCGGTTACGGATGTAACCCTCGTTCCCTGAAGGAGGGAACGGAGACGTCACGTCCCGTCGCCACAGGTGCTGCCACCTGCTGTTTAGGCCGGTCACCTTCCGGCTTTCTCAGCGAACAGAAGCTGATTTCCCTATTTGCACGTGTGTCTTATATACGCACCTGGCGGGGCGGCGCCAGCATTATGCAAATATCTCAATGCCAAGTTCATTGGCGTTTTAGTAGTATTCGAAGCAGATTGGTCTCTCTAAGCGAGCTCCCAATTCGTCGGTCACGACGTGACGTCTCCGTTCCCTCCTTCAGGGAACGAGGGTTACATCCGTAACCGAGACGTTTTAAAGATAGCTCTGCATCTGATCTCTATCAAAAGTCTTTCGCAAAAATGGAATTATCTCAGCTTTTTGCTTAAAATTGGGTGATTTTGAAGAAACCTACCCTATGTTTGAGAGAAGATTACAATGAAGGTAGGATGAAACAGGTTTTTTTTGTTTGAAATCAGAGGGTCTGTTGTTTCATCTGATATATTGTTTGTTTATATATTTAAAGAAGAACATTTTCTGGAAGGCATTAAACTTTTGTGAAAATAATGAAAAATGCTGGCGCTGGCTGGCAACTTTTTTAAAAAACGCTGGCGGGGAAGGAGTTAATCTGCGCTGTCCAGCCGCAGCACTGCCATTTGGTGCAGAGATCGGCTCGTTTGCATGTTGAAGGGCACACCCGGGGCGGCACATTGTTGCTCGCGCCTGCAGAGTGGCAGTTTTAACGTGTTGTAATAAACTATCTATGGGGTATTTTGAGCTAAAACTTTACATACGTACTCTGGGGACACCAATGATTTATTTGACATCTTAAAAAAGTCTTGTGAAATGTCACATTTAAATAAAATAAAAAATACTCTCTGAAGTAGCCCATAAAAAACACATATTCTGCAGGTCGCTTTTGGGACCATAGTCAAATAAAAAAAAAAACTGGATACTGACCGGCACGCGCCTTTGATGTTTGGCTTGCATCAGCTTGACAGCAACCATTGTCTGTGAAGGCCTCTTACATGTACAACATTCTTTGAGCTAACCCAGAAGAAGCTTGAAATTATTTCCTGACAGGCCTGCTTTACCCCCCGTTGCGCACAAAGCCCAACCTCCGAAGATGCTCATTAAACCTGAACGGTCGACTGCCGCTGTGGGTGTGCTTAGATTTCATTTATGTTTAGTGGAGAACTTGGTTGAATTGTAACCACGGTTCACATTTGTAACAGGCAAACCATAGAGAACTTGCACAGCGGCTTTGAAAAATAAAATGTAAATTATGCATTAATTCAAAACAGAACTGTGTGTGTTTCCTGGGAATCAAAACTATAACTTTTGCATTGCTAATGGAATGCTATACCAGGTGAGTTTCAGGAACGCTATATGTCAAAAGTGTTATTTATATCTTTATGTGCACAAGCAAATACAAATATACACCGAATAATAGCTTTGCTACAATAATTGAATAATCTATCATCTATAGATACCAGTGCTAATACAAAACAAAACAAATACAATTTCCCCTCTTAAATGAACTCCACCTACAGTATTTCATACCTGATTCAAATTAGCAAGGTTTTAAAACCATTTCTCATTTCAGTAATCTAATTTATTCAAAGCCTATTGATGTGTTAATGATAATCAAAATATCTGTTATACACCTTAGGGAAGGTCTGTTGCAACACAATTAGCAGTTAAACTTGCACCTTGTTTACTCAACATAAACAGCTGGCAGGTGTTCAAGTAGGCACTTGGAGAAACAAGCTAGTCAAAACAAACGATTATATGATTTGCAATGAAGAACAATCAATAAAGCCAGACAAAAAATGCTGATTGGTTCCAATCGATTTAATGAGATGGAACCAGAAAAACAAACAACAAAGCTCTTGATGACATGCATGTAGCACATTGTTTGTTGAGACATGCACACACTCACACACACACACACACACACACACACACACACACACACACACACACACACACACACACACACACACACACACACGCACACACACGCACACACACGCACACACACGCACACACACACACACACACACACACACACACACTGAACAGTGCACTATCCATTGAGCTGTAACTATAATGCTGACTTTATGAAATATATGTATATACAGTAACATGTCTGATTCAGTTTCAACACAGTGAAAGAAGAAATACAGTGATACTTAACATGCAATTAACCAGCTAAAAAGCAACTGCAATACTCACAGTAGGTCTTTCTGCACAGCTCTTCCACTACCTCCGGCTTTAGTTTGCTGTTGGATTTTCCCATCTCTCCAGCTGGCCACAACGTTTATCCCCACTCCCTAAATCACTCCCCCCAAACCCACCTTCCACTTACATTGAAAGACAGAGAGACTGATAGAGAAAGAGAATACACAAGAGACACAAAAGTCCTTCTGAATGCTCTGCCTTTTTCCCAAAACCACAGCAGTGTCGAAAGGAAGAACAAGTAATTTAGAGGAGAAAATTACACAGAAGCAATGTGATTACAGCATGCGGTGCCTAGAGTTGAGAGAAAGAGAGAGAGAGAGAGAGAGAGAGAGAGAGAGAGAGAGAGAAAGAGAGAGGGGGGCTTTAATCTGTTAACCGGCGTCCCTCCTCCCGTTCTTAAAGCTCCTTCTGTACTTCATCCAGTTGCTGCGGTTCTCTCTGGGAATGACAGGCACTGATCCGATCTTGAGTCACTTTGGATTCGGGTGCTGTCTAGCTGGATCTGCTGGAAGAGGAATTGATCCACTGACCGAGTGAGACATGCAGGCGGATTCGTTGCCTCTCTCTGTGAGTGTGTGTGTTGTCACCACGATGTGTGTTGATGCTGTCGTCCTTGACAACAGAAGCCACGCCCCCAGTGCTTTTGCTGCTACCACATGGAAAATCATCTTTGCCCCAATCTATCCCAAACAAAGCTTCTTTCTCTTCTTTTTTAGTTATTTGAATTACTTATTTAGATTTAAGCTTTTACTGATGTCTCACACTTAGTTTAGTTATATGTCCAGTTGTATTGGAACAATTATTTGGTTAAAATTATTGTGCAAATTTTTATGGGGGGATAAACATGAAATTATACAGACTGATCTCACAGAAAGTTATGTTATAGTCACAAAAAATTTGTTTGTAATAATTTGTTCGTGTCCATGGCACGATTCATTTTTTTTCATCCCTTGAGCACGAATGTCCTTTTCTTTTCATTTTATGTATTGTTTTTTCATAGTTTTTTCCTATTTTCTTACCATTGTCGCTTGGGGTTAGAATCACTTTCTGTTACATTTTTTGACATCCAAACCCCAACTGCAGGCTAAATAGTTTTAAAAGCGGAAGAAAAACATGTAGAAACCAATACATAAAGTACATCCTAACCCAAACCCCAAATCTAACCACAATCCCAAGCGACAATGATTTAAAAATAGGAAGAACAAAATAAGAAAACAATACATAAAATGAAACGAAAAAAGAAATTCATGCCACGGACACAAAAAACTGTTTATAAAAATTTGTGCAAGTGACACGAAAAAGATGAATGTCTTTTTCGTGTCACTTGCACAAATTGTTATAAACAGTTTTCCGTGAGATCAGTCACGAAATCAGCTCAAGGCATGAAAAAAGCTGAATTTCGTGCCATGGACACAAATAAATGAATAAAATTTTTCATGACTATAACATGACTTGCCGTGTTGAAATTATACTATTTATATTTGTCCCTGTCTGTGAAATCCAGACTAAAGTCTCATGAGCCCTTTTCACACAGACATTTCGGAAAATACACGGAAAATGCACCATGGATTTTTCGTTTGATCTTTTGTTCATTCACACTGCATGAGGGGTTTCCGTGAATCATAAACCCCATTCACACAGACCTTTGGTCCCAGAAAATACCCATAAAATTGCCAGACAAGCTTCTGGGTGAATCTTCTTGGATCATTTCCGTAAAGAGGACCTAGTAAGATACACGGAAAACCCCCTGTGTGAACAAGAAGCCGAAACAATGCCGTAATGGGCGTGTCGTAGTGAGGACGCGCGTCATCTAGGGGTGGAACAATACATGTATTCGTTCCGAACCGAATCGGTACGGGGGTCACGGTTCGGTGCATGAATTTAAACGGAGAATACACGGTATGAAAATAAAAAAAACTTGCGTGCAAAATAATTAATGTAATGCGGAACTACTGTTAGATCCGCGGGTTCTTTATGGACAGCTAATCTGTTGCCCCGCTTTAGCTCTGAAGCTCTGATTGGCGCCGATGCAGCCGAGCTCCGCCTATGTATGCGCTCTATCAAAGCCCGTCTACATTCTCTGGCACTCTGCAGTTTTTTGTCAGGTTGACGGTCCAGTGAGTGAGATAGCAGCGACAGCGAGTATGGCAAATGGTGGTGAGGATCCGCCGGCCTCTTTAAGATTGCAAGTTTGGCAAAACTTCAGTTTTCCAGTCAGTTACAATAATACAGGCGAGAGTGTGGTGGAAAAGACGAGGACTGTGCGTCGGCGTTGTTCAGCAGTTGTTAGGTATGTGAGTGGAAATACATCTAATCAGGGCTCTCAAGTCTCACGCATTCACCTTGACACAGTCAGTTCAAACGCCACACTTTGTATTTCTCACGCTGAGAAGTAGGAGATAAATTGTCCTGCTATATACAACAGGCATACGCAGGGCAGTTCTGTCGAGTTCAGCTGCTTTCAGTTTTTTAAGTGTGCTAAACTTTACGCAGCGCCATCAGCGTCAGAGTACCGCGAGAAATCTTGCGGAGGCTGATTTCAAATCGCTCTCGCGTTACTCTGACGTCATCCACTTGTCGTTTCTTGCAGCGCCTCTTGAAGTCGTACACACCTATTAATTCATCCTACAAGCCTATTTTTTGTTCTTTAGTACATTCATATGAAATAAGGCCAAAAATGTAATTTAAAAATGTATTTAGGTAACACTTGTAATACATTTGAACCCATATTTGTATGAAAGATGAGTACAAGATTACTTAAAGTGGTATACATTTTTGAAATACGAGATAGTATGTTAAATGCATTTCAGTTCATATTCATGACATCTCAAAATAACACTGATAAGGACACCTATGTTTTTAAGATTATCTTAAGTACTAAAAAAAAATGCCTTTTTCATTTTTGTTTTGCTTTTTTCCTCCATTGTACCGAAAGTGAATCGAACCGTGAAGCCTGAACCGAGGTACGAACCGAACCGGGACTTCTGTGTACCGTTCCACCCCTAGCGTCATCACAACAAAAGTTATGGTTACGCTCTTTAAAACGAGAGATTTACATGCAGATCAACATTCACGAGAAATCTCGCGAATTAGATTGAATCAGTTATCAGGAAATGATAAATGAGACGGATAAACAATGACGCGCGTGCCGTAATGAGGACGCGTGTGTCATGGCAACATGAAGTTGGGTCATCTTGTTAAAATGAGGGATTTACAACATTCATAACGAGAAATGTCAGACGCAGATATCAGGTAAACTCGTCACTTACCGCGCTGAAGCAGAGATCATTTAGCAGCATAAAAGAGTATCACGTCACGTGCTCATTTTAGCTTATAATTAACAAAAATGCCCACGCGTCATCCCAACAAGATATATCGTTCAGCTCCTCAAAACGGGGGTTTTAAATGCATAATAACAATCACTATGAGAAATGTCTGAAAACTGGATTAAAGCAGAGATCAGGAAGCTCGTCAAATATCCACTAAAGCTGAGATCATTCACAGCATAGAACGGCGCGTCATACGCTCCTTTATAGTCTTATCATTAACAAAAATACACGTGAGTGCAGAGAGAAAAAATAAATAATATATGCAATCTTCAGACGCTGCGTAGAAGATAGTGCATGACTTTAAACAGGTCACGTGTCTTTCCGGGACCTTGCAGATGCTGGCAAATCATTGGCAGTGTGAATTAACAAAAAAATAAACGATCCCGGAAAATCCAGGATGCATTTTCCGTGTATTGCTGGAATGTCTGTGCACTGAAAAAATTTATTCATTGAATTTAATCAATTTTTTTAAGGTAAGTGGTTGCAATCAATTTATTTAAGCTACATTTAAACAAAAGTTTTATATTTTATTTTACGTTACTAATCTTTTTTGTTTAAATGTAGCTTAAATAAATTGATTGCAACTACTTACCTTAAAAAAAATGATTAAATTCAATGAATCATTTTTTTCAGTGTGTGAAAAGGGCTTTACTAGGTCCTCTTTCCAGCAACGGTCCCAGAAGATTTATGGGACGTGTTTGCGTTCACACAAAGGCTTTTTACAGGTATTTTCTGGGACCAAAGGTCTGTGTGAACTATACACTCTGAAAAGTTATTTTTGTGATTTAATGTTTTCTACATAAAATCATCCTACATAATGTAATTATAATCTTGATATCTTTAATATTGACTGAATAAGGCTGACAAAGATGCTCCAAATCTCAATTATATTACAACCCCATTCACTGAAAAAAATGATTCATTGAATTTAATCAATTTTTTTAAGGTAAGTGGTTGCAATCAATTTATTTAAGCTACATTTAAACAAAAAAGATTAGTAACGTAAAATAAAATGTAAAACTTTTGTTTAAATGTAGCTTAAATAAATTGATTGCAACCACTTACCTTAAAAAAATTTATTAAATTCAATGAATCATTTTTTTCAGTGCACTGAAAAAAATGATTCATTGAATTTAATCAATTTTTTTAAGGTAAGTGGTTGCAATCAATTTATTTAACCTACATTTAAACAAAAAAGATTAGTAACGTAAAACAAAATATAAAACTTTTGTTTAAATGTAGCTTAAATAAATTGATTGCAACCACTTACCTTAAAAAAATTGATTAAATTCAATGAATCATTTTTTTCAGTGTAAGGGTGCGTATGTTCCTGATATAATTATGGCTAGAATCTGTTGGCCTAGTTTAAGGCAATGCGCTCCACAAGGGAAGTTTGATTCAAACGGTGTTGAAGATTTCAGACAGAGATTTGCCTCAAACTGTGGAAGGCAGAAACAGAAGAAAGGACACTGAGTCAGCATCAGTTTTCTCCATAAACACCCAGAGGCCACCACCAGCTAGAAAACATTTTAAACAGCAGTGTAGACATCATAATAACCCTTGGGTACATCATGTTACAGACTAGTTTTAGCCAATTTAGTTTTAGCCAATTTAGTTTGCCTTGTATTTTATCCATCTTATAAGCTGTGCTCTAGAAAGCTTACTGATTAAGTACCCGGTTTGTACCACAATTTTTGACATGCACCATAGTAAAAGTTACATTAGACTCAATAAAGACTCATGGATTGTCTGTGGTCACCATGACACTGTATTTTTTATTAGACCTTAAATAACGAATCCACAAGAGGATCAAGGAAAATTGGAGATGGAAAAATTTTGCAGACAAAAATCTTTTGGAAGGTGAAAGAGGTTTATAAATAGCATACAGAGAGGGAGAGAAAGGGAATCAATTTACGGATTGACTTGTGGGATAACGCACAGCAGAAGATCAGGCTGGAAAGTATCCAAGAGTTGAGAGACACTTTTGAGTATTTTTCTAACTTTAGAAAGACAGTTCATATCGTAAGATGACATATTATGGCAAGGATTTGGTTTGCAACACCGCTTTCAAAAATGATGTATACTATATTTGGGAAGATTTATAAAAGCTCATAAAACTGTAGTATCTCAAAAGAAACAATGCATTATTTGTATAAAAGGTTATGGCTGGGACACAGGAGACATTTTTTCAGGGTAAAGCTTTCCTGGCCAAGCTTACAATGATGGAAGCCAGTGTGCTTCCTAAACGTCCTCTGAGTTAAATCAACAATTTCAATTGGTTGATATTACTGTACATTAGGATTATGACGGTTGTTTAGAATTGTCACATCAAAGATGGATCTTATTTAATGTGATTTGTCCTTGTATAGATGCAATCTAAGCACATACATTTGGCAGATGTTTACTTACAGATACATTTAGCGTCCTTGCCAAATATGAAAGTCAAACAAGGTTGTATTGCTAATAGATTGCTTTACAATTTATGGGGAACAAACAGAACATATATGAGCTTCGCATAAACACACACTCCTTTTTGTTTCACTGATGGAAAAATGAACTAAATTATGTTTGCAGACAGTTTTAAACAACCCTCAAACCATTAGACTCTTGTCTATGCTACACAGTATCAATGTTTTCAGCCAGACAAGTAATCTTTAATGGGCTCCATTCACCCTGAGCACTGGCTAATATGTCAAACAGGGTCAACTGCTATCTAAACCTGCTTTTACTCACAGACTGTGCTGTATAGAGCAACTTACACCATCATAAAGCCGGCTAACCTCTGATCTCTTCCCGTGTTGATGTAGTTTAACACTGTAATTAGCCTTTCAATATGATAAACACACCATGAACTTTAAATAGTAAGAGAATGAAGCCTAAACAGCAACATACAACAGTGACTTCTTAGATCAGCTGGGGTAAACAGCAGTGAATGTATAAAATGAATAGCTCAGGGGCAAAAGCCGCTAGACGGCACTTCAGTCAAAAATGTGCTCGGCATGTATTATATGTTCATTAAATACTTTCGCTTCAATTAATCCCGGCAAATTTACAAGAAAACATATCAGACACACTTAGAGAGTCTTGCATCTGATCTCTTAAAATGTACTCCTGTATTTTAAAAAGCTTTATGTCATTCACACATTATATATTAAATAATTGATTAATTGCATTAAAATTCTTTACAGTACTGTTTTATGTAATCATATAAACAACAATACTCTTACCACCACAATGTCATGGGTCTCCACTGAAGAGTGCTAGAAAAAAATGTATGGCCTGGTTTTATCGACAAGGCTAGCTGAAGCCAGAACTGTAGGCCTTATTTAAATTAAGATGTTTAAGCATCTTGTATAAACACGCCTTAGAAAAAGACATTACTGTGTGTATCTTAAGACAAATTAGTGGCCCTGGCATATTTTAAGATGTGTCAGTGCAAGTTATTTTCAGTTGAGACAGCTCAAACATTGTTTTTTACGCTGTAAATACATTGCTGTAGTTAGGCGGCTGTTTGCCAGTAATTTACTGTAGATTTAAGTGTATGTTATTTATTGGAAATAGGCAGTTAAATGAACATTAACAAGTCTTTGACTTTACAGAATAAAACTATAAAATAACAGCCTCATGCAAAGCATTCTGGGAACCAAAAAACCTCATCAACCACGTTCTGTTTTCTCCCTTCGATTTTGGTTCACACACTGTAAAAAAATTCTGTAGAAATTACAATGTTATTGCAGCTGGGTTGCCGGTAATTTACCGTAGATTTAAATTTATGTTATTTACTGGCAAGAGTTTGTTCAAAGTTAAATAAATTTTAAATAATAACAAGTCTTTATCTTTACAGGATAAAACTATACAATAACAGCCTCATGCAAAGCATTCTGGGAACCCAAAATCATCAACCTTTTTCTGTTTTTTGCTTCAGATTTTGTTTCCCAAAATGTTTTGCTTGATTCTGTTTTTTTTAGTTTTACTCTGTAAAGACGAAGACTTGTAAATTTTAAATGTTCGTTTAACTTTGAACAGGATGTTGCCAGTGAATAACATGAATTTGGATCTGCGGTGGGTTACTGGCAACCCAGCTGCAATTTCTACTGATTTTTTTTACAGTAATGCTTTGAAAAAGGGTGTTATTTTAGTTTTATTCGGTAAAAATAAAGACGTTTTAATGTTTAATGTTCATTTAACTTTGAACAAACTGTTGTCAGTAAATAATATAAATGTAAATCTACAGTAAGTTACTGGCAAACAGCTGCCTGCCAGTAATACTGTAATTTCTACAGAAATTTTTAACAGGGCTGTCTTGGACTAGCCTGAAGCCTCTGTAATACCGGCGGTACGAGATATATTATTTTCAACATGATCTCACTGCAAGTCGTATTATAGTCACAAAATGTATTTTGTTAATTTATTTGTGTCTATGGCACGAAATATTAACTTTTTTATGCCTTGAGCACGAATGTCTTTTTCGTGTCACTCAGTACGAATTTCTGTCAAATATTTTCGTGTCCGTGGCACGACTTTCTTTTTCATGTCATTTTATGTATCCTTTTCTCATTTTTCTACTATTTTTAAATCATTGTCGCTTGGAGTTAGATTTGGAGTTTGGAGTTAGGATGTACTTTTATGTATCGGTTTCTACATGTTTTTCTTCCACATAAAATGACACAAAAAAGAAAGTCATGCCATGGACACAAAAAACTATTAATAGAAATTTGTGCGAGTGACACGAAAAAGACATTCATGCTCAAGGCATGAAAAAAGCTGAATTTCGTGCCATGGACATGAAAAAAAATTGATCACATTTTTCGTGACTATAACACACCTTTCCGTGAGATCGGTCTAATTTTTAAATAGCAATGCACATATTTCCAAACAAGTATTTTGCTGGGTTTGGCTGGGGGATAGAGCAAACATTTGCTCTCTCTCTCTCTCTTTATTGAGTCTAATGGAACATTAAACACTATAAAGTCTTTACTTTAACATCAGCAAAATACTAGCATGTCTCTTCACCTGCCAGAACATCCAACATATGTCATTATTTTCTGTTTCATGCTATCTCTGAAATATGTATAAAATATGCTTGCATTTGACCCCATACATTTGTATTAAAGGACAATAAAGGATAAAAACAAGTGTATTTGAGAACTACTTTTTTTTACAGACAAAAACTACTTTAAAGCGCATACAAGATGGACTGAATTTGCATTTGTGATTCTCTCATCCTTTAGGATTCGCTCATCATTACTCCCTCACTGACATTTTGTCAACATCAGATGATTTTAACTGCACTTAAGCTGAAGTGAGCAGCGCTCTTGAACACTTGGGAATTAATTTTAAGACATCCATTCGCATCAAGGCTGTCAAATGTTGGCTATTCAGAAATGATAGGATACTACATAATACTAGTTTGATGTTTGGAGATTTTATCATAAAACCTAAAGATTCATAAAAAAAATTATATTTAATTCATATTCATAAGAAATTAATATTGGCTATGTGATAAAAATATATATATATTAATATTATATTATATAAATAATTACTTTTGCTGTGAAATCTATAGCTGTTAACCAGAATAACACTTTTTGAAAGAACCAATAAGGATCTTAGGAATGAGGGCATTTTCTAGTTAGCTTCTTATTATATACAACCTACATATGATTTTCGATTATATATACACACATTTTAAATCAAATATGAACACGTACAAATAAAAACCATTGCACAATTTAATACTGTAACACAATTTCATAAAGCTTGTTCAAATAAGCTAAATGTTAAGCATCAAAATAAAATCCTCCATTGCATTACCAATAACCATAATTTACAAGATCCCTGAAATCATTTTAAATCCACGT
This sequence comes from Misgurnus anguillicaudatus, assembly GCF_027580225.2. NCBI lineage: Eukaryota > Metazoa > Chordata > Actinopteri > Cypriniformes > Cobitidae > Misgurnus > Misgurnus anguillicaudatus. The sequence goes on along the minus strand of NC_073358.2, from coordinate 31,967,914 downwards.
TTGACACAACTGATATACACGATTTCCGGACACCCTGGATCCATTTTATTAATATTCACAGTCATCTGTATTTAAAGAAATACTGAGGATATATTTAGAACCTGTCGTCAGATCCTGACGCTGAACCTTGTACTATACATTTCATTCTTCATAATGCATTAATCAGATTAATTTTTTTGGGCCCTGCCTTTAAATAAAATATTAATTTTCAAAACTTAAGAGTAGGAAACAATCACATAAATAAGCAGGAAGAGACATCATCGAGGCCCAGTGAGCACACATGAAAGATGTGACTGGAGTGTCCCGATTAAAGTGCCACAGAGTCTCTAAGATCAAGCAATGCGTATGAAGGAAATAAATAAATAAATAATAACCAAATGGAGCAAAAAACATACTTACATTATTAAAGTAAAATAAGAATAAAGCGCAGCACCAAGCAATTCATTTAAAACCACGGTGGCAAAAGGAATCATGGAATGATGTAGTGTAAAGACTCCAAACCATCTGTGCAACATTTACAGAGAGAGGGAGAGATATATAAATGGATCAGGAACGCTGTCTTCACATGTGATCACGAGAAAAGGTCCACTCGGAATTTTGCACATCAAGTTATTGAGCTCTTCTTCAAGAATGTCAGTAGCTGGCCACAAAGTCCAATGGCCCAGCAAAACCCACTGGGAATTTTATCTCCCTTCATGCCACGCTCTCCCTCTCCTCTGACAGCCCGTTTGATAACCTATTCACTTTCTTAACGCCCTCTCCCATGGCTGTTGAGGTAGTTACGCTGCAATGAAATGAAGAGAAGAAATGGGTCAAGGGTAAGACAACATGTGGGAACCAATTTAAGTCAAACTATTAAATAACCTTAACATGAGCTGTAGAGCTAAAACGGTTTCTAGACTAGACCAAGTTTGGTTTCTTTTGTGGTTGAGATGATCACATGTAATGTTCTGAAAAAGCTCACCGAAAATACATAAATAAATCAAATTCAGCCTGTCCTAATTTTAAAGAAAGCCCTTCAGCTATTAGCTTACATAAAACTCATGTTTTATTCATAAAAGACAGAATCTGTTTCTTTAAAGATCTAAACAATATCTCGATTCCTGGGAAAAGCTAAACAAATGCGTAATTTATCAATGTATATTTGAAGAGTTTGGTTCCAAAATGCGATAAGTGCCATTATTTTTTAAGTAGTTACCACCAAAATCATCAGCTCGTATACAGGGAAACCATTTTTAGTGCTAAACATCACCTATGTAGAACCATAAGTGGTGCTATAGTCATGCTTTAGCACCACTTATGGTTCTAGAGGTGCTATACAGGTTCTCTAAAGTGATAAAAAGCCTCCTTAATAAGATTACAAGCTTTTAGTACTATTTAGCAGCATTTGCATTAAAATGTGACCATAATTTCACTTGGTAAGCATTATACATGATGGGTAAATATGTACATAATATTTTGAGCAGAAACGGAGACCGAGAGCCACACACAGATAAACTCCCCTGCAAACTCAACGCCCCTATGTTCCTGATAATAATTTAAGCACAGATTGAACTGCATATGGCCGCATTAGTACCAGCAAACTGTTCGGTGTTGAGCTCTGATCTGGACCTACTGTTGTTGAAGCAACACAGGCTTCCCATGTGAAGATTTAGGTTTTAATTTAGGTCATTCAACCTTAAATTCTATAATGGGAAAGAAAGGTCAGGATTCAGGGTTCCCCACACCTTAGTTAACTTCAAATTCAAGGACCTTTCAAGGACTTTCCAGGTCCAATACACTCAAATTCAAGGACTAAATGTGGGGACACATTTCAAGTGAGAGCAAGGTTACATTGTGTTACCTTTAAAGATACATTGTTACAGTTCAATTGTTACGTGGGAACCCTGAGGATTACACAAACTATTACGAGCAGATTAGGGACCAAAGCATGGTTGGTTTGGTTTAAGTGACAACATTAAAAGCACAAAGAGTCATACAAATATTAAATTTGGCACAAACATGTCAAGGAAAGTTCATAATCATTTAATTTAAACTGTTTTAGTGATTTATTTGCAGATTGACTATAAGCTTTGGACAAAAGCCATATTTTTCACTGGGGTTCAAGTCATCCAAAACTCATGCTTTTTTTTGACGGCATCCCCAGTACTGGTCTTTACTGAGCAACAGCCTTTGACCACTGACACACGAAGCACACAACCGAGCAAGACTGAAATGGCAGAAAATGCCAGCAATCTGCAACAGGTTCCCCTAAAGGTCTGATTTACATTTAGATCATTTTATAGGTTAAAACCTGCTTTAAGTTAACAATGTGCAATCGAAAGTGGCAGGAGATTTGTAAAAGATAAGGCAAATTGTTAATGGTGTCAAGCACATTCACAGCGGTGACTTAAGATACATATAAATAAAACCAGGTAGTTTGGACTCAATGCTCATGAGAGCAGTGATTTCTATTTTTGTGCTTTCTCTCATCCATCTTTTCTGTGTTCTTTGTAAGACTCAATGAGGCCAGACGAATCAGGCCACGGCGAAGTCTCACGAAAAAGTTTTGGAAAAATAGGCCATTTAAAATTTTGCCCATTTAGCCTGGGAGGAAGTGAACCTGTCTAAAGCAGGTGGGAGAAACACAGAGGAGAAGGAGGAGATGTGGGGGAAAGAGAAAGCAAGGGACAAGGACATATGGAGTCACTGGGCTATTTTGGGAAGTGCTGGTGGGGTGGGGGAATGCGGGAGTTGGACAGAGCACACGTTGCCTGAGGGGATGCTGAATGAGAGGTGAATGGGAGTTGGGGCCATCGGGGAAGAGAACAAGACCTAGAAATGCAATTCACAAGTCCCTTGCAGGAAAATCAGGAGGATGGAAAAAGATTTGACATTACGCTCATAACATACTTGATCTAATGAAGTAAGTGAGAGGTAAAACTATAACATAAGGAGACAATGACCAGCATAGATGGCAGCGTGCGCGTGTGTAAATAAACAGGGGACAAGACAGGTGCACTCAGCAAGGGCAAGTAATGAGGACGGCACCAGGTCCTTCAATCGGGAGAAACCCCTCTGGGCTCCTCCTTGAGCCGTGACAGGTGGCCGGATCATTGTAAGTCTGCATGTGTTACCAGGTCGCAGCTGGTATGAGTGAGTAACTGTGTTGTGGTATTTGAAAGAGCTGTGCACAGCACACACACAGACAAAGATGGTCTGATAGAGATATCAATAAGCTTTGTATAATATTTTCTCAGATCATCTCTTTCCATCATCTGTCGTGTTGTTATTGTCACTTGGCATTGGTTTTATATGTGAAAGTGCTTAGCATTTTTGCTAATCTTGTATGCAAAGTGGGAGTTTCTTAAAGGAAAACTGACTTTTAAAGGGGCCATGTCACAATAACTTTTTAAGATGATAAATAAATCTTTGGTGTCCCCAGAGTACAAATGTGAAGTTTTAGCGCAAAATACCATATAGATAATTTATTATAGCATGTTAAAATTGACACTTTGTAGGTGCAAGCAAAATGTGGCGTTTTGGGTGTGTCCTTTAAAATGCAAATGAGCTGATAAAATTCAAACACTGAATGCAATGATGGTGGTTTGTTGCAATTGAACATGATTGCGGAGAATGGTTTATCAAAACTAAGTTACTGGGTTGATCTTTTTCATATTTTTTAGGTTGATGGAAGCACCGGAAAGCCAATTATAGCACGTAAACATGGAAAAAGTCTGCCATGACTCCTTGTACAGCATATTCATAACCTACTGTAGATGTGGATTTACATGTGAATGTTTAAAGTAAATATAATTTCTTACACATCATCCATCTCCATGTCTTCTTCCTCCACAGACAGCAGTAAATATGGGTTATAGGAGGCCGGACGAAACTTGTGTCCGGTTAAGAAGAAGAATGTCAGAGTGGCCAGCTCATCCAATAGCTGAATGTAAAACAAAGTAATATTTAAAAAAATATTTTTGTGGTAAACACAGCGAGGAAAATAAGTATTTGACGCATTTTTATCAGTAAGGGGATTTCTTAGTGGGCTATTGACACAAAATTTCTACCAGATGTAGCCATCAAGCCAAATATTGAATTCATACAAAGAAATCAGAACATTTAAGTATACAAGTTGAGTCATAATAAATAAAGTGTAAACCGTATCCTAATTTTTGTTACTTTTACTGATATTAAACTTTTTTTACTGATTAATATTGAAACCAAATGTACACTGCTTTAATACTTTGATTTATTAAATCTGATACATTTACATGGAAAATTGCAATGGTTATAAATGTTTACAGCCTATTGGAAATGTTTATGTAAACAAAAACAAAAAAAACACTTGTGATGTAAATGTAAGTTATTATCCATTACAAAAATAATAAGGCTATGTCTGTATGAACTTCCACAACGGTCCAGAAATGAATAGTTTTATTTAAAAAAAAGCATGTGTGTAATTTTTCTTTTCCAATAATAACTTTTGTTGCAGCTGTTAAAATCCCTTACCTGGTAAAGCCACGTCCACTGGAAGGGGACAACGACCTTGATGAGACTTGCAATGATGCGGGTGAAATAAATATAGCAAACAATCTATGATGGAGAGATACAGAAAATTAATACATTTTGATGAATTTAAAGTTATAAGAAAGTGCAAAAGTAACAGTAATGCTTTACAATAAGATTGTATTTGTTAACATTAGTAAATACAATAGCTAACAAGATCTAACAATGTGGAATATAGATTTGTAACCTGTATTAATCTTGATGTTAGTTAATGTCAAAACAGTTGTTCATGTTAGCTCATTGTGCATTAACTAATGTTAAAGGGATAGTTCACTTTAAAATGAAAATTCTGTCATAATTTACTCATCCTCATGTTGTTCTAAACCTGTATGAATTCCTTTTTTCTGATTAACACAAAAGAAGATATTTTGAGAAATGATGGTAAACACACAGCAGTAAGTGACCATAGACTTCCATAGTAGGAAAATAATATTTTGGAAGTATTGTGATAAATGACTAAGAAAATATTTTAATAAATGTTGGTAAGGACACAGTTGATGGTACACATTAAATTCCATCATATTTTTTTATTCCTACTATGGAAGTCTATGGTCACTTACTGCTGTGTGTTTACCATCATTTCTCAATATATCTTCTTTTGTGTTCATCAGAAAAAAGGAATTCATACAGGTTTATAACAACATGAGGATGAGTAAATGATGACAGAATTTAAATTTTAAAGTGAACTATCCCTTTAAAAGTTATAACTTTTGAATTTATAAATAGATTTGTAAAAGCTGAAATTAAGACTAACAAATGCTTTAGAAGTATTGTTCATTGTTATTTCATGGTAGCTACTGTATTACCTAAAGTTAACAAATACATACTTATAGTAATACTAATGAGCAAATCCACATCTAAAATTCATGTTTACTTTTCCAAGAAAAAAATCTGATCACATAATTTGTATAAAAAATAAATGAAATTACTTTAAATTAAATTACAAAGCATTTTCCTCATGCTCATTGAGATTCTCAGTGGCAATAATAATGCAATAATCTTCCGCATAAGTTGTCGTTTTCATTCAGTCTCTTTAAAATTAATGGATTAAAAAGGAGACGGTCATTGTTAAAGCAGGTCGGTAGGTTTTCATTTAAAGTAAGTTTGAATGTCTGCAGGACGTGAAATGAATACATACCATCACATAGTAGTGCCTAAAAAGTTTCAGCTGAGCCAGATTGATGGCAGCTTTAAAAAAAAAGAAGACAAAGCATTATGATTAAAACTGAGAGACAGTGGATGTGCTGTCCCTTCACCTTTCATGCTTCAATTACTTCTCGCTCCTGCTGTGAAATGGTTAAAATCAGAAGGCAATCAAACTCAAAATCTTTGTGCACTGCATGAGAGAGGCACAAGATGAAAGGAGGAAAAAAAATGCTTGGCAGCACTAAAACATCGACTGTCTGAGAGAAATAATAACATTACCTTTCATATGACAGTATATCAAAGAAAGTATAGGTGTGCTACTGTATACACGTATGTATGCTTTAGCATTGTGCCTATGCTTTTCTCTATTATTTAATTATAATTAAATGTGATTTTCTTTGTCCATTTCCATAAATGCTTTTGAGGAAACATTATCTGCAATGACAAAAATTTGGACCCGAACTGTGGAGCTTTGGGAATAACCTGCTTCATTCTAAGCACTGACCGCTCTCTGACACAAATGCACACCTGCTCCTGATCATAAACCCGGCTATCCTAGTAGAAAAGATCAATGTAAGCAATTTAACATGTTGTACATCAAAGAACATGAACATCAAAGATATAAAAATGAAGACAGTATACTAGACATTTATTTCAAGCCTCCAATCCAATTAAGCCTTAAAGGACAAGTTCGGTATTTTACACTTAAAGCCCTTTTTTCAGATAGTTTATGATGAAATAGAAGGTTTTGAGTGAAATTTCGACACATGCGGCTACCCCGAGAACCCTCAGGTGTCTGTGCCTCACCTCCCACCTCCACAATGGGTCCAATGGTGCACTGGAACAATCCCTCCCAAAATGCATTAAACTTTCGTTTACAAAGACGTGAAACTCACCGAGTGGTTAGGGGTGTTCACGGACATGCCCACACAAAAATCGCCGCAAAATACGCATTCCAACAGGTTTTATCGTAGTTTTTGCCGACTCCATTGACTTGTATTAGATGTGCTGTGAGGTACGGTATTACTCCGCGCCCGGAACGTTGTTTGTATTCTTGCAATTGGCAAAGGTGGATTAGCGCCACCACCTGGGCTGGAGTGTCTATTATTCAAGCTCTAAGCGGAAGAATGTACGGGTGTGAGGCGTTTGGAAAAATAGGTCCACAAATTTACAACGAAGGTTAAAACAGCTGTTGGAAAGCATCTTCTGCAGCGATTTTTGTGTGAGCACATCAGCGAACACCCCCGACCACTCGGTGAGTTTCACGTCTTTGTAAACGAAAGTTTAATGCATTTTAGGAAGGATTGTTCCAGTGCACCATTAAACCCACCCATTGTAGAGGTGTGAGGTGAAACACAAACACCAGAAAATTCTCAGGGCAGCCGCATATGTCGAAATTTCACTCAAAACCGTTCTATTTCACCATAAACAATCTAAAAACAGGGCTTTAAGTCTAAAATACCGAACTTCTCCTTTAACCAACAAATATATCTTTATCTAAAGCAAAACTCTACAGAACATTTGTGTAAAACCTTCATATATTCTACATACATAAATACGTGTGTGTTTATATATAAAAAACAAATGCCTTGCTGTTGCCATTTCGAGTGTGCGTTTTTGAGTAAAATTGCCTTTTGGTGTTATATTAGGCACATTAATCTGACTTTTTAACACTCCTCTATATTCTGTAATTTCATATCTTGGGTACATTTATATATCCTCCAGCTCCCAGAGATGAGAAATGGGCTATATAAGATTGTGTGAGTGCATTGCACCATAAAAACCATAATATATTTTATAGGCAAAGAAATATAAATCGAGGCAGAAATAATAGAAATATTAAGATGAATGAAATATTTGTGTTTGGGTTAAAAAATATATATTGCTCTTTATAGACGGTTTCATCGGATGCACGTGATACACGTCTGGATCCGAACTTTACTTCCGGTTTTGTTTTTTTAATGGTCTGACTAGTTGCTAAACTGATCTCTTGAACAAATGCCTCGTCGAAAATAACAAATGTTTTGGTTTCCTAGGTAATCTATCTGTTGTTTTTTTGCTTGTTATATAAATAAACTACGTTTAAAGTACTTTGTTGTTATTTATTATTAGCGGAGTTTACCGGAAGTTACGTGCGGACCGCGACAGTCGCTTGTTTATGTTGTTACTGCTGAAACCGTCTATAGATTATGTAAACAAAACAGACCCACAGAAAATAGGAGTTTTGGCAACTTCCTCCAAGATGATGGAATTTTCACAGATCTCTCGCTGCAGGGTAGAAACTGTCCATCCATTCCCTGGATTTGCGGCAAGGATAAAGTGATAGCTGAGCTATGACATTTACTAGCTGCCTGGCATCTGCTTTCACAACAGGCAGCAGTGCAAAGTGGCAAGCTTATGCCAGAGCATTTCTAACAGGATCCGTTTTTCCACCACAAAATCATCAAGCCACAACGAAGGAACATTTTATCCCCATCTTAGTTATTTTATATTCGTAACAAAAGTTTGCAGTTAGATGAGAAGCCTAAAGGTTGACATAAGCTGTCTGTGTGAGAAAATGAAGGGTTAGGCTTAGATCTTCCAATCATTTGATTAATAACATCATGACACCACAAATAAACCAAAGTCTCTTTTGTTGGTGTTAAAATGAGCAAGTTGTTGGAATGAACTCCCATATTATTCAAGTGAAAAAAGTTTTTTTACTAAAGTTTTCAGCAGCACATCTACAAGAGCTGCATTCTGGGAGACAGCCCAATTAAATTTCATGTTGTAAACACTGTGTCTTATGAATAATGTATGTAGAGAATAGCTACAGGAACAGGTTGCCAAACTAAGTACTACTAGCATTTTTTTAACTGCATATTTTCAAACTGGTCTAAAAAAATTTAGCCATGATGATAATCAAATTTTGTTTCAGTCAACTGACCCCTCTGGTAGGTTTGAAGCAATGCCAACTAAAAAAGATAGTGTTATTTCAACATACCTTTCCCGTCTGTCGCTGATGCCTCTTGTAAATGTCTAATAGACCTTCCAATCAAAAAAACGCATAAGACAACATCAGATATCAAAAAGCCACCACAGTCAACTACTAAAATTACAAAAAATTTACCATTTACTTGCATAAAAAGCTAGAAGTTATATAATTTATGCCATCTTGATCTTTTTGAACAAAAGACACACAAGGACAGCACTTACCAGACAACAGGGAAGAGAATAGCCCCACAGCACAGCAGATCCACCAAAAACAGGATCTCCATCCACAGACTGTACTCACTGGAGCCCTCCTCAGTAGACTCAATAATAATGTACGCCACATTGGCCAGAACCTGATATCACAAGGCCAATATTATAACACTGCAAACACTAATTATACATGTAATACTCATAGGACAGCAAAAAACTCATAGGACACACATGAATTGCACTCCCTATAAAATTAACTAAAGTCTACAATGAACACTGTAAGTGCTATGGGCAAGAATTTACTTTGTTAGAAACGGCAACATCATAAATGATTTAGATTAAATTGTAATGTTCATAGTTTGACCCTTAAAAACGGGAGATATGATTTAAATAATAGGGATATAAACTGTCTACTAAAAAATAACATGTGATTATCACTGTGCTTTAAAAAATAAATAAACAATAATATTAGTACCTGCAGAGGAATCACGATCATGAAGATCTTCTTGTCTTTATCTGAGAGAATATGCTTGACAAACGCCCAGCCAGTTCCTATTAATGCTATAGTAATGAACAACAGCGCCCCCTTCAGTCTGCACACAAACATAACATCTCAAAATGTCAAATATTTCACTCTTGCCGAATAACAGCTATAAATCACATATGAAATTGTTTAAAAACATACAGGTGTGTTATGTAATAGACCACAGCCAAGGCTTCCATAGGAAAGCCCTGATTCGAAATGTAGTAGTAGTCGATCTGTAACACAAGATAATAATTTAATAAAAGCATCATAACACAATATAAGCTTACTGTTTTATAAGCTTTATTAAACTGCAACTATTTTTAGCATTTCACAACACGCTTTAAATAGCTTGTCATACAAAACCTAAAATTCAATGGATTTTTGATACAAGAGCTGCCTCGCACAAAAATCCTTATCTGCTGACATATAAAAATACAAGAGGTCCAGAGGCAAAACTCACCGCATGAAAAACAAGGGAAAGTGACTTTGTGAATGGAAGAGCCGCCATCAGCCAATGAATCTTGTAAACATCAGCACTAAAATACAAAATACAAGGCATGTTAATGCTGCTCTCCATCAATCAATTTTTTGTAAAACAAGTATGAAACCGGCACAAATAAAAATGAGCTGAAAACAATAGGGGAGAGCGGGGCACAAAGTAATGCTTTTCGGCGGCTTTTTACACAAATCAACCCGCATCTTTGCTACAAATGAACACCAATTGTTATCGTACAATTACACCGAAAACACAGGAGTGCAAATGTTACAACTACCCCCATTGGTGGGGTTATTTTTAACAAACAGAGGGTTTGTAACACCTGCTAGAAAATTTATTTTAAACACAAACAATTCAATAAAATTCTGCCTAAATACTAAAGGTGGATATTGTTAATATATCCGCCTATAATAGATAGATATCCACACTTTCATCTTTCCATGATCCTTCATCTAACCATCTTTGTGCATCAATGCATATAAATAGATTTTTTTTTAAAGGCTGCACCATCAAGACAAAAAAAAAACATAATTGTCAGTTATTTCCCCTGATATTGTATTATCATTTTAATTAATAGTACTTGCATCGTTTTAATTTCATTATCATTATATAACTAAGGCTTAATTGTAACACTGTAAAAATGTTTTCAATCCCAGCTATCAGTTACGAGGAGCTGCTGACATGTTTCAAAATGGTGTTATGTTATGGGTAAGAAGACAGTGATTAAAATTATATAAGGCTGGATTTGGTAACTTACACACCCAACTCAGAAATCGAAAAAAATAATATAAGATGAAGAAATTTACTTCCATGTCTCCAAAACACTCTTTGTTCAATAATTTAACGAAAACACATCAAAACTTTTCACAAATTCACTGGAGATCATCTTCTGACATTAAGAGAAAATGACCAAAAGCACAGATTGCCCGTCCCTGTATAAATATGTAAAGTATCCGTGTCTGTGCCCTGCTCACCCCTAAAATGACTGCTTAAGTAAAGATGACGATTATATTAGCACTCACCTATGAGTACGCAAAACATGAACCCACATGGTACCAATGAGAAAGAAGAATAAGGACATGCCGATGTAAAGTTTAGGTAAAGGAATCTCTCCAGCAGACAGGTAGCTGTCTGGATTCTTCTCCTCTATGTTGATCTGAAATCACATCATCATATCAATCTGTAACAATTTCACAACAATATCACATTAACTTTCATTTTTACCTACTAAAAAACAAAAAGTTTTAAATCAAAGTCCAAAAATCACTGTTAAAAATTTGCATTATAAAATTGATAGTTTCATATCAATTATTCTTTCTTTCTTTATTTCTTTTTTAACGCCATACCAGCTTCAAAGGCTATATTCATGGCGAGAATAAAGTATAATTAAATAAAAGAAAGATTAAAAAAGATGTTTCAAATTTATTTCCTCTAGAAATCTTAAAACCATGCTTGGGTTCACTTGATTAAAAACTATAAACAGAGTAAAAACGGTTTCATATCAATTATTAAGTATAGAGTTATAATGTTTGCAAACTACATGACAATTTTATTACAACACTCACCTCAATGCTGAAACGCCGCAGGTCTGTCACAGAGCTGTCCTGATTGACTGGCATGGAGTAGCAGTTGTAGAAATAAAAGTTATAAAGGCCTTGCTGCTCATCCTTTGTGACATTAAAATAAAACTAAAAAAGAACAGGTAAATTAGTCATATTAGAAATAAGAAGCTGCAAAAATCTTTTCAATTGAATAAATTACAAGGCTGATTTATGACCCACCTGAAAAGAGTAGACCTGGTTGTTGAGTTGAAGAGGATAGGTCTCTTCTGCCTTGTTCTGGAGTACAGCAACAAATCCATTAATGCAAATTAAGATAACAAAATCTTTGTACAGTTATGTGATTAATAGTGTAGCAAAAAGATTTTAGGCATTCTAGACAGAACTTACCTGAACATCTCTTTTGACTTCAGGACCAGCTGCAAATAAATTGGAAAAATGAATACACAAACTTAAATGAATCAAACTAGAGCCCAGCATAAAATGACCCTACCTAACAGGATTTATTGTATGCTATGAAAAAGTCAACATTATTTACAAAAAGTAATTAACAGGTTACCAGCGTTAACATGTAAACAAAGCAGACATGTGCGCTTATAAACAGCGCTTTATCAGGCATTGTACTGAGATTAAACGAAAAGAAAATGCCACCGAGACTTTTCTCAAGACAGTTCCCTTTCGAGGTGCATTTATATAACAGCTTTGTGTCTGAAAAAAGATCGGTCGAATATTAAACACACATCCGTTTTCGATTTATGGCCGATTCCATGACTGGATTTCGGGATTCCCTCTGCATCACAGAATACTGCTTTAAATTATAAACAAAACACACCTTTATCTGCACAGAGGGATGTGTTCGTGAATATGGTAGCACATGTTCGACGTATTTCCTCATTTTGCGGCCACTTTTATTCCACATTTCTTGCAAACTGGATATCCATCTTTAAGGACAACCCCGCGCTCGTTTTTCGGATACCCAAAGAGTATTCCAATACTGCAGATTTTAACTTTTTCTCTGCGGCAGATAGTGGTTAGAATTTGTAGTGTCTGGCTCTGAAATTTTCTCTGCTGTACATAAGCGAGTGGCGTCTAACAGTCACGTGGAATGAAGTTGCATATGCGCAGCAGCGCAAGTGAGATCTCCTTTATTATAATTTTTCCAAAACCGGGAATAAGCAAATGTTTACGGTATGATAATCGTATATGTTAATATCATGGTTTACCGGTATACCGTTACAACCCTAATTGTGTTCACTGACAATGTTTTCTGGAAGTATTTCTGAGCCCATGTTATGATTTCCATTACAGTAGTGTTCCTGTATGTGATGCGGTGCCGTCTAAGAGCCCGAAGATCACGGGCATCCAGTTTGGTTTTCCAGCCTTGACTCTTACGCACAGAGATTGTTCCAGATTCTTTGAATCTTTGGATGATGTTATGCACTGTAGATGATGATAACTTCAAACTCTTTGCGATTTTTCTCTGAGAAACTCAGAAAACTATTTTTCGCCGCAGCATTGGGGGAATTGGTGATTCTCTGCCCATCTTGACTTCTGACAGACACTGCCACTCTGAAAGGCTTTTTTATAGTGAATCGTGTTGCCAATTGACCTAATAAGTTGCAAATCAGTCCTTAAGCTAAAATTAGGCAATTTTTGTCAGAACATTTCAAAATATCTCACTTTTAACATTTGATTTGTTATCTATATTCTACTGTGAGTAAAATATAAGTTTATAAGATTAGTAAATTATTCCATTACTTTTTTACTCACAATTATTAAAGTGTCCCAACTTTTTCTGATTTGGGGTTGTATATTTGCCCTTAAGATGTAATGATGACCCCAATTTTGGTACCCCAAAGTAGCAGTGCAACAGCCAAAGACGCAGCAGCTTGGCCAGTAAACACAGAAATGAAAAAAAGGACCAGGTAATGGGGTATGATTAGAGAAGACCAGCAGTGATGGAGAACAGTGTCTTGTTGCAGATTCAGTTAAATCACTCCTCTATATATGGTCTATCTTTGTTCTTACTGTCGCAAGCGTAAATGCCTATGAAGAAATTTGACGCCAATTTATTTATCGGATGGAAGGGGTTCTATTGGACCAATGACAGCACTTGCGCTCCGCTTAGAACTAGACGCGTTGTTACATTTCTGGCAAGGGGAGCGTCAGCCTACGGCGTAGAACCCACAACTACAAATTACACTTTAAGCCCTCTAGTCACTAATGTAAACCCTCAAGCAAGAATTTGGGTGTAGTTTTTGACTTGAAATTTGACAAACAAGTCAATGCTGTAGTTAAAAGTAGTTTATATCAATTAAGGAGCATTGCCTAGTTCAGTAATTCTCAAAGTGTGGTCCAAACCCCCCCAGTGGTCCGCCAAAAGATGACCTAAACTAGGCAAGTGTTTATACAATCGTCACTTATTTAAGTAGATTTTTAATGCACTTGCAAAACTGTGATATCAGTTCTTGCCTTTCTGTTTTAATAACATAAAAATGGATCGGTGGCTAAACCAAAGAGGAGTCAAAAGAAAAGATCAAGCGTCAACTGAAAGCAGGTAAAATTCACAGATCTATTAGTTTTGTAATGTACTAGTTTTTGTTTCATGTGTAAAATCCCTGTAATTTCAGTGATTTTGGACATTAAGGGGAACATTTTTTTCCCAGTATTTTATTGTTACCATAGTTACAACCATAGACTTCATACACCCACCACCTCAGTTTTAAACTAATGGCTCTTTGGAATGACATTAAGTGGGACCTAGGCTGTTATAGTATGTTTAATTGCAGTTTTTTTTCACATGTGCAGTATAAGCTGCAACTCATTTCAGATTTACTTTTTCAAATAAAATAAAATAAAATTCATATAATAATTTCTGAACATATCATTGCATTTGTTTTTAAAAAAAATTAGTTTTTGACTTGAAACGGTTGCATATTAAACTTAAACTTAGCTAATTCTTCCTATTTTGTTGTTTTTTGGGGGGGAGTGTTAGAGTGGGTTTCTGTTAGGTGGTCCTCAGAAAAAAATTGGAAGATAAAGTGGTCCTTGGGCTGAAAAAGTTTGAGAAACACTGGCCTAGTTGAATAAAATGTTGTCTTTCCAGCACATGGAAATTGTGATCAATTGTGATGCCTTTATTACATCTAGACTGGACTATACTATTGTAACGTTATATCTGGGTTTATCCAGGTCCTTGCTTTCTAGACTGTAGATGGTGCAAAATGCAGCAGCTACACTATTAACAGGGTCTAGAAAATGGACCAACATCTCTCCGGTCTTGGCTTCCATGCATTGGCTTACAGTTGAATTCAGATTACATTTTAAAGTTTTGATTATGGTTCCTAAAGGTTTGGCTTGGCTTCTTTTATGTATGTTAACATTATAAACAATGATAAAACATCAACAAGTAAAACTAAATAAGATCACCAAATAAACCAAAAATGATTAGACTATATCAAAAAAGTAGCCCTCCAGATTGTTTTATTATTTTCAAATAATTCAAAGGACCCGAGTCAATTATTCTGCTTATAACACGGTTATACCATTGCCCTGGTGGTTTTTTTAAGACATTTGACAGGTAAGATGTGTGTTTATCGAAAAAATGCATACCTGTGGAACATCTCTCAAACGATCAGAATAAAGCATTCAACAGCCCCATAGTATAATTGAAAATAGGGCGCAGTATTACCATCTTGGGTGTGCATTATTTTCAAATATTTCAACAGCCCGTCGTCAATTATTCCTTACTTAGATTATGGACTGATGACATAACATATGACATTTCAAATATTTACCTGCTGGCTGATCTTTCTCATTTGGCTTCTTGACTTTATCTGCCCCATTTTCAACCGGCAGTTCATTTTCTGTGGTTTTTGGCAAGATGGGTTTGATGTTGGGAAACAGACCAGTCTCTGCCGAGGTCTTTTTCCTCACTCTGTGGATTTAATCATCATGGGAATCATGATTTAAGTAATGGGAAAACCACTCAAAATTACATCACACTTTAAAATTAAGAAAATATGAAAAAATATGCAAGAAAAAAAGGAATGACAAATATGAAAAAAGTAAGTAAATACACCAAAATATTCTATACCAGAGGTCATTTATGTTTAAAGACATAACTCACTGGTTCTTTTTGAAGTCCATCAAGAGAAGCACCCCTGCGAAATTACTGCTTGGATCTTTCTTCAGAGGACAATACTCAAGACCTTCCCCACCCTGTATGTTCATAGAAAGATAACCTAACACAGTTTAGTTTAAAGATTTTCCAATTAATTACTCATTTTATACTACTTTCATTGTAATCCTGTATAACTGTGACATGCTAAAAGATCCTTTATTGCAACAAGGTGACTATTTTTTATTCATTTATATTGTACGCCATTAAGGCTTCTACATCCTGAAATACGTGCCCAAAACTGATAATTAAACATAAACAAAACTATATTCAGTATTTTTATTCAGATGGACATCAGAAAAAAAGATGCTAACCAGATATGTGGAGAATTCAT
This sequence comes from Misgurnus anguillicaudatus, assembly GCF_027580225.2. Taxonomy (NCBI): domain Eukaryota; kingdom Metazoa; phylum Chordata; class Actinopteri; order Cypriniformes; family Cobitidae; genus Misgurnus; species Misgurnus anguillicaudatus. The sequence goes on along the minus strand of NC_073358.2, from coordinate 31,951,939 downwards.
TACTGCTTACGCGATCTAAGCTGAACCCAATCTGTAAAAAAGCAGCAGTTAAGAAGTTGATAAATAATAAACAAATCAATTATTATCAACATACTAAAGTGATTGTCATACGGATTAGGTTTATTGTTAAAAAAGGAGCAATCATGTCTTGCATAAGGGCAGAGAGATACTGCAAGACATCAGTACGGTGAGAGATGTGGTGCATTGCATAAATCTTAAAGCCGATAATATGTCAAACGGTTACCGTGGAGCTGTCCATGTTGTTCGGCATTCCACCAGGGAAACTCAGGCTGCTCATATTTATATTCATATAACCATCTTTATAAAAACCGAATGTGTTGAGATGGACCCGTTGACGGATGTCATCCTTAAACATAACAAATGTGTTTAGAGACGCACGAGTCATTAGCTGCCTCGATCCATCTGAATCATTTGCTTAAACGTGTTCGCTTTATCCAAACAAAACGATTATGATTAATATAAATCAGAAGAGAGGGTCTATAAAAACAGTTAATAGCATTAATTAATTAATAGCAGCAACTATATTAAGACCAAATACCTTATAAAACTGGCACACGCACTCACCTTAAGTATGAGATGATGACGTCGACATTGAATTTCTATGATAAAAACTGAAATAATCGTATTAATAACTGTAAACATACATCTTTTCACTGACGCCATTTTTAAAACCGCTTCAAAAATAACAGCAGGTCAATCGTACAATTATTTCCGGTTCAAAGTAGTAATAAACCAGTGGTAGATAGAGGGAATTGTTTGGCACGTACTTAAAATATAATGTTTATTCTGTTATTAATACGTTTTTAGTAAATACGTTTATTTTACCTAATTAAAATCCTTGTTTAACATTTTTTTTTTTACTTTCTGTTATATCTTATATTTTTTAAAGGTAAACAGGCGCAAGTGTCGTGACTACATTTCCCAGACGTCGTAAAGACATTTCAGCAGTTTAAGTAAAGCCAAAGATCCAAAGAAGAAAAGTTTTCCGACTCGGCAGTCATATTTGCAACACCTCCCGGCAGCTTTTTCAGTCATACAAAACCATACAAAATCTACTTGACTGACGTAAGACCGACCTTTATCGCCCCAAAATTCGCAGTAAAACAACACTTAGATCTGACATCAACGTTACCATATAATTGTTTTTTCTTAAGGTCATTTTTTTCCTTAAGGTCAAATCCCCCCACTCAGGGAATGGTTAGTCTTTTTATTGGTGATTGATGATTGGTTCTTTCTACCGGAAGGCGGGACTTCCTTTGCTAGAGCGGCACTTTCCTCCATTCATAATAGAACTGTGGTGTTTGTTTATATCTACAGTCTTTGCCAAAGTCAACCGAGTGAACGTGCTGGTGTCATACTGAACTGTTTAAGTCTTTGCTATTAGAATATATGTTAATGAGAGGCAGAGTATCAGATACGTCTTTACATTTTCAGGTAAGATGCATGACATAAATCTTCTTAAATCTTAATTAGACACACGAGCAGTGTCACGTAGACAGCGGATCCTAAAGTTTATCAAGATGTTGTACATCAGCATTACGAGTACCAACACATTCTTGAATTCGTAGGTTCATACTTATCAGTTGTACAACAACAACTGCTATGTCAAAATGTAGGCTAACGTTACAGGAATTTCTGTGATTACAGTGACAAAATGAACACCCACAGCCTCCTGGTTCTGTACGGAAGTCAGACAGGGACAGCGCAGGACACAGCCGAGCGAATCGGTCGTCAAGCACAAAGGCGGCGGATGAGAGTCAAAGTGGAAGCCCTGGACACTTACAATGTGGTCAGTCAGTGCATGCTAGATGCAAAGATATATCTGCACATGAACATTGCATTACAGTACAGTTAACACTGTAATTGACAAGAATGTAATGTTCCTGTAGCAATGCAAAGGTCATGGGTTCGATTCCAGAAACACACATACTGATAAAATGTATAAATTAAATGTACTTTGTATGAAATGTTTGCCAAATGCATAAATGTAATTATTTTAACGTTGTAATATTTGCATCATGCTAATAAATCTATACTTATTAGGTCAACCTTATCTCAGAGTCTCTGGTTGTGTTCGTCTGTGCCACAACTGGACAGGGTGACCCGCCAGACAATATGAAGGTCAGATCATATACAGCATACTGCATCTCCCACCCAAAATTTAACACATTAAAATTTTCAGCAAGTTAAAACGGTTTCCTTTAATTCATGCAGAAATTTTGGAGATTCCTGTTCAGAAAGTCATTGCCCGCTGATTCTCTTTGTCGTCTTGACTGTGCTGTTTTGGGCCTTGGAGACTCCTCCTATCCAAAGTAAGATGAGTGAACAGTTCCTCTGCTTACAAAGTACTGATATCTGTCGTTTGTCTGATTTGGACATTTTATTGAACTTCAAAGGGAGTGTTTTTCCCGTTCAGCTTAATTCACAATGCATAAGAGCCTGCTGTGCCATTTCAATGTGACGTCAGGCTATGTATTATGTCTGAACTTCTTTGCTACTTTTCAGGTTCAACTTTGTTGCCAAGAAGCTCTATAAGCGTTTGCTTCAGCTTGGAGCTAATATGCTGGTGCATATTGGGCTGGCCGACGATCAGCACGATCTGGGGTGAGACGGATCTGTTTTACTCGTATCTAGTCGTGATGTATAACATTGATATATGGAAAGGAAAGACATCCCTTTTATCTGCATTAATGTTCCGAAATCTCCCATCTTTCTTATCAGGCCAGATGGTGTGATTGATCCCTGGTTGGTTTCGTTTTGGCAAAAAACTCTGTCTCTCTACCCACCTCCAACTGGCCTCGTTCCACTCCGTGAAGAAGACAAGTATGTCACATAACCTAACACTTATCACTTATACTGATGAGAAAATGTATAGATTAAAATCACTTTGCACCCCATTGGATAAAAGCATCTATCAAAGGCATAAATGTGAATTTAACTTTATTAAATTTATTAGAAGTGACAATGCAGTGTCTATATATTTATTTTTCAGACTTCCACCTCGATACGTTTTCCACATCCTAGATGAAGTCCCAAACAAGCAGGTTGAGCATTTCCAGAGACCCGACAACGACGCCCCTCCCACCTCACTTCAGCCTTTCCCAGCTCAAGTGGTTTTCAATGAGAGAGTGACTCATCCTTCACACTTTCAGGATGTGAGGCATATTGAGTTTGACATCACAGGCTCTAACATCCAGTAAGCAGTATGAAATGTTTAAAACCATAATAAGTATAGATTGAATGTCATCACTTGGAAGTGTTACTGACTAAGTCATTATCTGATAGGTACAGTGCAGGCGATGTTGTAATGATGAGACCCTGTAACGCTCCAGAGGACGTGGAGCAGTTCTGCCAACTGTTAAGACTTGATCCTGAGTGCTACTTTACGTTAACCCCAACTGACAGCAGCATAGGTGACGCCTGTAACTGCTTTATATACTGTAACGTATAAGATTATCCATATACGTATGTTAGAGATTTATGTGCATCTATTTCCTGTAACAGTGAGAACACATTGAATTTAAGTCTGTGTTTTTTATTTTCTAGCAATGGTTCCTGCACGACTGCCTCAGCCCTGCTCCATTCGCTTTCTGGTGGAGCAGTTTCTGGACATTTCTGCTGTTCCACGTCGCTCCTTCTTTGAGCTGTTGGCCACTTTTGCCACTAATGAGTTGGAGCGTGAAAAACTGCTGGAGTTCAGCTCAGCTCCAGGTCAGGACGCTCTTCACGCTTACTGCAACCGGCCCCGTCGAACAGCCCTGGAGGTGAGAGATCACGGCGACCTGTCGATGTGAAATGTGTTACACATTCTGTGTAACTTTTTTTTTCATTCTGTTGGGAATGAAAACCATTTCATGCACTGTTGTGCTCTTTTGCTTCCTGGTTTTCTATAGTATTGTAGCTTACAAAGTCTCACTTTCTATGTGGTTTTAATGTTAAATGGTTGAACAAGCCTTAAGCGTAATGTATATTTCTTTAAGTTAAACAATAGGAAATTAAACATAGACCACTTAGACTTAAAGGGACACTCCAATTTTTTTGGAAAATGGGCTCATTTTCAGCTCCCCTAGAGTGAAACATTTGATTTTGGCAGTTTTGGAATCCATTCAGCCGATCTGGCGGCACCACTTTTGGCATAGCTTAGCGTAGTTCATTGAATCTGATTAGACCATTAGAATCACGCTAAAAAATAACCAAAGAGTTTTGATATTTTTACATTTAAAACGTGACTCTTCTGTAGTTCTGTAATGTTATTGCACCCATAAAGTCCCCTTGGTAACTTTCAATAGCTGGGGACTATTTTCAGGCGCTGCGCAATATCATTACGCCTGCTGCAGCCATGTCCTTGAGTATTACGCCGGAAATGAGAGTATAGTTCCTACTAGCCATATATCAGCCTAGAAAATCGCAACTTTTAATTTTACGTCGGTCTTAGTACACGATGTAACTACAGATGTAACTACAGAAGAGTCAAGTTTTAAATAAGTAAAATATTGAAACTCTTTGGTTATTTTTGAGTGTGATGCCAATGGTCTAATCAGATTCAATGGATTATGCTAAGCTATGCTAAAATTGCTACAACCAGACACGGCGATCTAAAAATCTAGCGTTTAACTCTATGGGGATCTGGAAAATGAGCGTGTGTCCCTTTAAAGTAACATCTGTTAGAGCTGCTGATTTTCAGACAGGTTTTAAGATTTTACCCTGTATAGTTTTTTAGGATGAAAGGATCATTTCCATGCTATTTAAATGTAATATTCTTCTTTATCAGGTGTTGGCAGACTTCCCTCATACCACAGCTGAGCTGAGTGTTGACTACCTATTGGATCTTTTTCCTGAAATCCAACCTCGTTCATTTTCCATTGCCTCTTCACTCTTGGTAAAGACAAAGCATTGCCAAGTCATCCTTGTAATCTGTGATTTGACTTACTGCTAAAACGTATAAAAGTTTTTTTAATGAGTAGTACAAAATGATACACTGGCTGAAAAAAGTGTGTATTAAAGTTATCTTTAACCCAACAAATAAAATTAATTCTGCCCTCTGACCCATAGGTACATCCTAACCGTATCCAGATCTTACTTGCAGTGGTGAGATATAAAACCAAGCTTTTCAAGCCACGCAAGGGTCTCTGCTCTTCCTGGTTGGCATCTCTAGACCCTTCTAAAGGTGGATCTGATCTATATGTAAAAGTTAACAGTGAATTAATGTAGAAACCGTCAGTGATGTAGTACAGTCCAACAAATGATACTATATATGAAAACAAGTTCTAACAATCTGTTTCCTCAATACTTCTTAGGAGAGATTTACGTACCCCTGTGGGTTAAGAAAGGAAGTTTAAAGTTTCCTAAGGACCAAAACACCCCTGTGATAATGGTGGGACCAGGGACAGGTGTGGCTCCCTTCAGATCAGCCATAGAGGAGAGGGCTGCTGAAGGAAAGATGGCTAAGATTTAGTGTAGTGATTTTTATTGTTTCTTTGAAGTGACCTCTATTTAGAAAAAATATTTTGGTTGGGTTCGGGTTGAAAATAGCCTTAGGGGCCAGACACACCAAAAGCGCTTTAAACGCTTGCAAACGCAAGGCCTTTAAAAAAAAAGAGCAGTGCGACGCGGCTTTTCATATTGCTAAGCAACCACCGAGTCAGCTGTCTTGTCAATCAAATATTGAACCGTGAGCGCTCTTTTGCTGTTAACTGTCATATTAGCAGAAACTTTAAAAAGAGGGTGCTTGCTCTGACCTTGTTTAAGGGTGAGAGGTGCACAAACACGCAGGAGAGAGTGAGCGAGTGGAGTCCGGTTCTTCAAAGCAACTGTAAACTTCCCTTACCACAAGGCCTGCCTCTCCCCTCATTCGATCGGACAATTGAAAGACGCGAATGACGTCGGCCGCTTCTCCGCTCTCAGCGCTCCTTCAAAAACGCGTGCGCGGCAGGCGGCAAAAAAACCGCAAGGCGCTAGGCGCCCATAAACAGTGCGCAAACGCGCCCTGCCCATAGAATATCATTCAAAAAAGGCGCCTGCAACTGCCATAAACGCTTTTGGTGTGAGTCTGACTGACCCCTTATTCTTCAATTATCAATTCATTTGTTATTTTCCATTTATACCTTTTAAAAGGTTATAAATGCTTGAAATAGACTTTTGTGAGTTACTTTCCTAAACTATTATGGTATGCAAGCTGTTACACAGTCATGTTCTAACTATCATAACCTGTTTCAGCTAACGTCCTGTTCTTTGGCTGTCGATCTGAGACAAAAGACTTCTACTGTCAATCAGAATGGGAAAAGAAGGTGCAGGCCGGACAGATGACCCTCTTCACAGCCTTCTCTAGAGACCAGGTCAGACAACAGGACTCTTATCTTACTTCCATAGAACCCTGAACAGAAGGGGTGTGTCTCTGATGGTTTATCATTTAAACAGACTACTATGTCTCCAAACTACATTGTAATATGGTTGTGTATCGTCCAAAGCTGTAGAGAAGCATGTTAATACAGTCCTGCCAATCACAAGGTGTTCCTCTCACCACCTTTACATTTAGCACTAATGTCATTTTAACTAATAATAGAATATATATTTTTAAATCGGTGTAGTATTTATTAGTTACTGTTTAGTTTGTTTCCTTCAGGCTTAAAGTGCTATGTTTAAGTGCTATAATTGGGTCCCCAGTGCTTCCATCAACCTAGAAAGTATGAAAAAGATCAACTCAGTAACTTTGTTTTGGTAAACCATTCTCTGCAAGCATGTGAAAAAATTTAAATTTGGCTCCCTTTGTGATGTCAGAAGGGGATAATACCACCCCTTAATCTGCACTATCCAACTTATTACAGGACACACCCAAAACAACAAATTTTTGCTCACACCTATAAAGTGGCAATTTTAACATGCTGTAATAAATTATCTATATGGTATTTTGAGCTGTGGACACCAAAGATTTATTACATCTTTAAAAGGTCTTATAAAATGCCCATTTTAACATGATTGATTTGCAGGAGGATAAAATCTATGTGCAGCATCGTGTTAAGGAACAAAGCAAACTTTTATGGGACCTGATAGCGAATAAGAATGCCAACTTCTACATAGCAGGGTGAGTCTACGTTTTTACTGTTACGGTACATTCACACGGGGCGTTAGGGCTTCTCGTTTACTCTGAATGGGTGACGTCATCCGTTGCCAAATTTAATTGTGGATCCGTTGGTGTCGTGTCACTGGTGTTGCTCACAACAGAAGTTGAACATTTCTCAAGCGCCAACGCAGGCCTCAACCAATCAGATCCTCTGCTGCAAGTGACCTACTGCAAACGCTAGCCAATTACGTTTATGCAAGACTGTAGAACACAAAGAAGGGCCACACTTCAGACACATCCTCCGTCAAGCATTAACGCTGATGCTCCGTGTGAATGTACCCTAACTCGTTCAGTCAAAAAAAAAGTATTATTTTGTAATACAACAAAAGCTGAGGAATTAAACAAACACCTTCGACAAACTTTATATAAATCTATCTCAACTGTGTTACATATGAACAGTGCAGATAAGCTCCCTTTTCTTTCTATCAGGAATGCCAAGCAGATGCCCACAGGTGTATGCGATGCCCTCAAGGAAATGTTTCAGAAAGATGGTGGCATGTCTGAAAGCCAGGCGCAGGAAATGCTGGACACAATGGAGAAAGTCGGGCGTTTTCAGAGTGAAACCTGGTCCTGATCTCTCCTTACACCCCCTTCATTGGCTCAATAGCCAGCATGGACGAAAGCTTGAATGGTGCTGTGCTTTGATTCTATTTAAAAGGACTTGGAGTTTCCAAACTGCCTTATATAGTATAGCTGCATATGCAACTTAGGTATTTAAAAAGTTTAAATCAATGCAAGACCAAGAATTGTATTTAAAAGAATTGTTCAGCCCAAAATGAAAATGACCGAATGATTTACTCACCCTCAAGCCATCCATTATCTGATTACATCTGTTATCTTTTTTGTTTTTGACGAACTTGAGATATCTTGGAAAATGTCTTGGCTGTTCCGGGCTTTGTGGTGGTGGTGAATGGTGCTTTTGATTTGGGGCCTAGGGAGGTCCGTCCGTCCTTCACGGAGGTGGTCCACATGGCTCCAGTGGGTTAATAAAGGCCTTCTGAGGGCAATCAATGTGATTTTTTTAAAGAAAATATCAATATGTAAAACAAACCAAAATGACTAGCTTTTAGCAAAGTTTGACTCACATTCACAAGAGAGCGCATTTCGTCTCGTCTCATACACTACATCCTACAGCATTTATTAGCCCATTGGAGCCATGTGGATTGCTTCCGTGGGGGATGGATGGACTTTTTTGGGCTTCAAAATCAGGAGCACCGTTTGCTACAATTATGGAGCTTTGAACAGCCAGGATATTTTCTAATATAACTATGATTGTATATAATTATCTTTAACAAGACAAACACATCGAGGATGGCTTGAGTGTGAGTAAATCATGGGGTCCTTTTCATTATTTAGCTGAATTATTCCTTTAATATTAATAATACACCACAGATGAACATGGTTATAGTCATTAAAAATTATAGGAATAAAAATAAATCTTTACTGAAATGGAGGCACTGATTCTGTTCAATTACATTGTACAACTACAGTATATACACAATAACATCTCACACAAGGTCTGTTCCAAAATATTTGTTTATTCAAGATAAAGCACAGCTAACTTCAGTGTGTCAACAGCTGTAAAACTTAAACGTAACATGAACAGGTATAGACTTGAATTCTCAAATAATTTATTAAAAGGTTCAACCCACATCATTTAGTCTCACAGACACATGCTAAACTCAGTTTTAAATAATCTGAAGTCTTCAGTACAGCGGCTGTTTCCACTCGTCTATCATAAAGCTGCTCGGACAGATTCAAAACTATAAATCGGAGTGTAAAGCTACCACGTGGAAACCATTAGCCACTTATTTACTCACATACCTGCCAGCGATGAACGCTAGCTGTAACATTACCAAGTTGAAAGTTACAAATCCCCCTCCTTAAAATCCCAAAGTTCCATTGTCAGGTTTCAGTCTTAAAACAGCAGAAACATTGGCAGTACCAAGTAGCTTTTTGTGGCTAACATTGAACCTTCAATGTTCAATGCTTACAGTTATCTGAGAGCTAAAGTGTGAACCTGATAGATCTCCTCCGGGAAGTTCTCCTGCTGTTCCTCATAGACGATGCTGAGTCCAGCCCTGTCCACTATGCGGCGTAGTAGATTCAGGTCCCGACATACACTGCTGTCCACCTCATCAGGTACTACACCTTCATACGCAACGTTGTCCTTCACCACAATAAGGCCATTTGGACGCAGACCGCTCCGGCAACGCCTCAAAAATTCCACTAGGTGACTGTCAGTCAAGTGACCTAGAGATGGACAAACAGCGATTTGTTGTGTTTGTAAAACAATAAAACATATTTATCTGGATTTCCAAGTTGCTTTAACTGAGCATCAATGCCTTACCAATAACCCACTGAATCCATATAACATCATAGCGCTCTGGCTGGGGTTGGAAGTCCTGCAGGCCACAGCAAAAGTAGTTCTCTACCCGCTTGCCATCCTCACCCAAGTAGGTACGAGCTTTATCCAGGAACTCCTGCGTCACATCCACAAGGTCCACTGTACGGAAGAGCGGCAAGAGCAGACGTTTGGTGATACGGCCAATTCCAGCTCCGCAATCCAGAGCACAGCCTGTGCCAGTCTTGCCCTGTCCTTCCTTATGACAGAGCAAAAGAGAAAACCAAAACACGTACTCAATCGATCAGTCAATAAGTCAAAATAACACAATAGAAAAGCAAATGTAGAGTGCTTGCTCACCCCAAGAAAGTTTTTAAGAAACTTTTTTGAACCGTTAATGTCAATGCTTGAAATGCCGCCATATCCCCCCAGCATTCCATCCACAGTAGGCGGGACTTCCTTCCAGTAGTGCTCTGCCTTTGAGTAAAAGGCTGTCTCGTTCTCTACCAAATGGTTTTCCATCTTTGTGCAACTCCTGACCATAGAGGAAAGAAGACCTCTGATTAGTTGTTTAATAATGGAAAAGCTATCATGGGGTTTTTGCAATGTACTGCAGTAAATTAATTGTAAGCGTCTATTCAGTATAGTTTGTATATCAATTTATCTGATTTCATAAAACAACATTTATGACAATTTTAAAAGAATGCTGCTTGGCAACTACCCGTTTAACAGGTAGAAATATTAATATTGTACCTTACTAAATCATTGAATCAGTTGCGCACACACATACACACCACCAACTGTTACACTTCAATAAATTGCAACAATATTACAATTTTAAAGTAAAGTTCACCCCAAAATGAAACTTTTGTCAGTATGACTCAAACTTATATTTTTTGAACCCCCTTACTTCGTGCTTCAAAACCCAAATGCATTTAAAGGGCCGCTAACCGAGCTGTTTTCAGCAATATAGAAATCAGTCTCTGGTATCCCCAGAATTTGTCTGTAAAGTTTTAGCTCAAAATACACCACAGATCTTTCATTATATGATATTGAACATGGCCACTTGTGGCTGCAATAAATAATGCACTGTTTTTGTGTGTGTTTCTTTAAATGCAAAGAAAGCTTCTGTTCCCCTCCCAGTATGCAAAGTAGGTGGTAGAGCGATTACAAATGTGTTTGGACTACATCAAAACATGCGTCTCTGGCAGAAGGTTGAACTACACGCTCATAAGACGGAGTCTGTGAGTGGCCATAGGTGGGGCGTAATCAATATGACATCACATTGATAGGGAAACAGCCTGTTTTGTGTAAGATTACACAAAGAAGAATAGACGGATTTGTATAAAACAGGATGTTTCTACACACACACACACAGGTGACTCATTTTCTGCTAGAAACACATTTAAAAGTGCATTTTCTAGGTTGGGGGGCTTTAAAGGTCCAGTGTGTAAATTTCCTTCCGGCATCTAGCGGTGAGACTGTGTATTGCAACCAACAGCTCAGTCCACAGCTCACCCTCCTTTTCAAGCATCGTGAAGCTACGTTAGTCACCACAGGACAAATACGTTATCGTCTGAGACAACGTAGTGACAAAATGTGCTCTATAGAACAGTTTGTCCATTTAGGGCTACTGTAGAAACATGACAGTGCAAAATGGCCACTTCCATGTAAGGAGACCCGTGGTGTATATGAAGATAAAAACAACTTATACTAAGGTAATAAAAAGATTATTTTGTAAGATCTTTATAATTACGGATATTATAGTTATGCATATATTATATTACATTGCATATTATGTATAGAGATCGTTCTGAAAGTTACATAGTGCACCTTTAACCCTCATAAGCCCATATTTTCCTGTATATGTGGGTAAAAATGACCCCAGAAATTAAAAGAGTGATTACAAAAAATATATAAATTTTTAATGATACAAATAATTTATAGTTTACCACTCAATTCCTCAACTACACCATTAGCTTACTTACCTATAAAATATAAAATTTTAATGAAAAATTTACATAAATTATGATCTAAATTTAATTTAAATTGTTTTTAGATATTAATCTAGAAGTTATGTGTTGAATTCGGTCATTTGGTGTTTAGAAAAAAACAAAAGAATTACAGTTTGGAAAATAAAACATTTCGACCAGCAGATGCCCACAGAGACCCATTCATTTTACTGGTAATGACCAACTGCTCAACATCAGTACTTTAGTGAAACATTTTGTGAATTCATGTATATATAAACATTAGAAAGGACATTAAAAAGAAATATTTCAAATAGTAGATTTTTTTGTAGTTTTAAATGTATTTCAAAAATGTCTGTTGTAATAAAATGGCACAGAAATTTGAATGAATGTAAGTGTGTGTGTATCTGTGTGTGTGCGCATTTGTGACTTTGTCTTTCTGTGTGTGCAAGTTTTACTGTGTCTTTGTGTGTGTGAGAGTCTCTGTGTGTTTGTGCGTGTGTGTACATCATTGTTTTGCATCTGTGGCTGATTTTTGCCAAATTCTGTAAAAAAATGCTCTCAGTGGCAGTCATAACTTTGTGTGTTTGTGTGTGTTTGAGCATGTCTTTTCTATATTGCATTTGTGCTCTAGTACCAGGCCTACCTTTCTGTGTTAAAATTTTCTGATTTATTCTGGATGCATTGATTTTTTTTACAATTTTTTTTTTTTTGCATTTCTCATTCATTTCAATTGGGGTCATTTTTACCCCCAAAGGGCCTCTTTTGGAAAAGAATTTACACATCTCTTTAGAACGACTGAATCAAGCGCAGTTTTTTTATATGAATCTTGACAGATAATCTGGAAAAGTCTCAAAATCATATTCCACTGAGATGAAGGGAACCAAGTTTTTAAACTAAAGAAAAGTTGCTTGAGGATAAGATTAAAGTGTTGTTTGGGATTTTCTGGTTACTATAGACAGTTTCATCGGACGCACGTGATACACATCTGGATCCGAACCTTACTTCCGGTTTAGTTTTTTAATGGTCTGACTAGTTGCTAAACTGATCTCTTGAACAAATGCCTCGTCGAAAATAACAAATGTTTTGGTCTCCTAGGTAATCTACGTGCTTTTTTTGCTTGTTAAATAAATAAACTACGTTTAAATAACTTTTTTGTTATTTATTCATACCGGAGTTTACCGGAAGGTACGTGCGGACCGCGACAGCTGCATGTTTATGTTGTTACTGCTGAAACGGTCTATAGGGGTGAATGGTGACTGAGGTGGTAGAAACCAGAAAACCCTTCAAGCTTCAAAATAACCCAAACCTTTCACTCGTGGGTTTTAAGACATTTACTCCTCTGCTTTCTTGTTGTGGATATCACTGTTGTTTAAGTTACACGATTTTAAAGTAAATATCTTAAAATTGCCTAAATAACAGCTCAGACACACGGAGAATGTGCAAGAGAACGCTTTTGGGTTCTAAAGAACAAAGACAGACAATGGGGTCTTAAACGACACGAAGGTGAGTAAATCATGACAAAATGTACATTTTTGGGTGAACTATCCCTTTAATCTTAGCTCTAGATAACAGAAAACCCAAGCTGAAGCGCAAACAGCGTAACACACTAGATCCAAATGTAGCTCAGGTGTCAGAAAGATTCATGGAAAGCACAGCAGAGCTCACATGAAAACGACTGTAACTGTAGTAAGTTATATTTAAATATTTACTATATTAAAATTCCTGGATAGTGTTTTTGGAACCTTGCCATACTAAATTATAACTGCGGTCAAGCCAGCCGCCACTCCGAAACAGACGGTCAAACCAGCCCCCCGTTTTTTTTCTGTGTGCACATAAATTAGACATTACGGTAAATGCACGAGAGGAATGATTTCAAAATAAAAGTTTCTCACTTAATCTGTTGATATTTCTGTTGCATTATGTGTCTGTTTTAAGTCATTGCTAGGGCATTATGGGTGGTTGCTAGGCTGTTTCTCTTGCATTCTGTGTGGTTGCTAGGGTTCTATAAGTGGTTGCTAGGCTGTTTCTGTTGCATTCTGTTTGGTTGCTAGGCTGTTTCTGTTGCATTATGTGTCTGTTTTAAGTCATTGCTAGGGTATTATGGGTGGTTGCTAGGCGGTTTTTCTTGCATTCTGTGTGGTTGCTAGGCTGTTGCTAGGGTTCTTTAAGTTATTGCTGGGGTATTGTGGGTGGTTGCTGGGCGGTTTCTCTTGCATTCTGTGTTGTTGCTAGGCTGTTGCTAGGGTTCTTTAAGTCGTTGCTAAGGTATTATGGGTGGTTGCTAGGCGGTTTATGATGCATTCTGTGTGGTTGCTAGGCTGTTTCTTTTGCATACTGTTTGGTTGCTAGGCTGTTTCTGTTGCATTATGTGTCTGTTTTAAGTCATTGCTATGGTATTATGGGTGGTTGCTAGGCGGTTTCTCTTGCATTCTGTGTGGTTGCTAGGCTGTTGCTAGGGTTCTTTAAGTTGTTGCTAGGGTATTGTGGGTGGTTGCTAGGCGGTTTCTCTTGCATTCTGTGTGGTTGCTAGGCTGTTTCTAGGGATCTTTAAGTCATTTCTAAGGTATTATTGGTGGTTGCTAGGCGGTTTATGATGCATTCTGTGTTGTTGCTAGGCTGTTGCTAGGGTTCTTTAAGTTGTTGCTAGGGTATTATGGGTGGTTGCTAGGCGGTGTCTCTTGCATTCTGTGTTGTTGCTAGGCTGTTGCTAGGGTTCTTTAAGTCGTTGCTAAGGTATTATGGGTGGTTGCTAGGCGGTTTATGATGCATTCTGTGTGGTTGCTAGGCTGTTTCTTTTGCATACTGTTTGGTTGCTAGGCTGTTTCTGTTGCATTATGTGTCTGTTTTAAGTCATTGCTATGGTATTATGGGTGGTTGCTAGGCGGTTTCTCTTGCATTCTGTGTGGTTGCTAGGCTGTTGCTAGGGTTCTTTAAGTTGTTGCTAGGGTATTGTGGGTGGTTGCTAGGCGGTTTCTCTTGCATTCTGTGTGGTTGCTAGGCTGTTGCTAGGGTTCTTTAAGTCATTGCTAAGGTATTATGGGTGGTTGCTAGGCGGTTTATGATGCATTCTGTGTGGTTGCTAGGCTGTTTCTTTTGCATACTGTTGCTAGGATGTTTCTGTTGCACACTGCAAGTCGTTGCAAGGGTATTATGGGTGGTTTCTAGGCTGTTTTCTTTGCTTCCTGTGTGTGTTTTAAGTCGTTGCTAGGGTATTATGGGTGGTTGCTAGGTTGTTTCATTTGCGTTCTGTGTGGTTGCTGGGCTGTTACTAGGGTTTTATGCGTGGTTGCTATGTTGTTTTTGTTGCATTCTGGTTGCTTCCTAGGCTATTGCTAGGGCTTTCCAAGTGGTCGCCAGGGTATAGATCTGGCCCTCTATGTAATTGCTAGACTGTTGCTAGGGCACATGGGTGGCTGCCAGTCTGCCTCCGCTGCATTCTGTGTCTGCTCAAGTCGTTGCTAGGGTATTATTGGTGGCTGCTAGGCTGTTTCTTTTGCATTCTATGTCTGTTAAAAATCATCGCTAGGGTATTATGGGTGGTTGCTAGGCTACTTCTGTTGCATTATGTGTCTGTTTAAGTCGTTGCTAGGGTATTATGGGTGGCCGCTATGATGTTTCTGTTGCATTCTGTGTCTGTTTTAAATCATTGCTAGGGTATTGTGGGTGGTTGCTAGGCTATTTCTATTGCATGTTAAGTCGTTGCTAGGGTGTTGTGGGTGGTTGCTAGGCTGTTTCTATTGCATTCTGTGTCTGTTTAAAGTCATTGCTAGGGTATTATGGGTGGTTGCTAGGCTGTTCCTGTAGCATTCTGTGTGGTTGCTAGGCTGTTTCTATTGCATTCTGTGTCAGTTTAAGTCGTGGCTAGGGTATTGTGGGTGCTTGCTAGGCTGTTTCTATTACATTCTGTGTCAGTTTAAAGTCATTGCTAGGGTATTATGGGTGGTTGCTAGGGTATTATGGGTGGTTGCTAGGCTGTTTCTATTGCATTCTGTGTCTGTTTTAAATCGTAGCTAGGGATTTATGGGTGGTTGCTAGGGTATTATGGGTGGTTGCTAGGCTGTTTCTGTTGCATTCTGTGTCTGTTTTAAATCATTGCTAAGGTATTGTCGTTGTTTGCTAGGCTATTTCTATTGCATTGTGTGGTTGCTAGGCTGTTACTAAGTTTTTTTTAAATGGTAGCTAGGTTATAGCTTTGGTTTTCTCTGTGATTGCTAGACTGTTGCTAGGCTATATTGGTGGTTGCTAGGCTGTTGTTCTGGCGTTCTTTGTGGTTGCTAGGGAATTATGGCGGTTGCTAGGCTGTTGCTCTGAGGTTCTGTGTGGTTGCTAGGTTGTTGTTGTGGAATTCTGGTTGGTTGCTATGCTATTGCTCTTGTTTTCTGGGTGATTGCTAGACTGTTGATGGGGTTTTATTGGTTATTGCTAGGCTGTTGTTGAGATATTATGGTGGATTACTATGAAGTTGCTAGCATATTAAGGTGGTTATTAGGCTGTTGTAAAATACAGCTTTCCAAAATAACCTAAATACATATTTATAAGATCAAATACATGTTTATTTCTATAAGATCAAACACATGTGCAAAGGAAACTTCCTGTTTGCGCAGAATAATTTCACCTCAGAATGACAGTATACCACCTCAATGTGTCACTCACACTGTATCAGCCCAATCTGATATGGAGTTTGTAAAATGCAGCTCTCCAAAATAACCTAAATACATGTTTATTTCTATAAGATCAAATAGGTGCTTAAAGGAAACTACCTGTTTGCACAGAATGATTTTACCTCAGAGTGACAGTATACCACCTCAAGGTGTCACTCACACAACATCAAGTCAATCTGACACGGAGACTGGAAAACACAGCTCTCCAAAATATCATAAATACCTGACTGCCTCTACAAGATAAAATAGTTTTCTTCAAATCAAATAGATGTTTAAAGAAAACTACCTGTCTGCACAGAACGATTTCACCTCAGAGCGACAGCACACCACCTCAATGTGCCACCCAAACCATATCAGGCCAATCTGACATGGAGCTTGCAAAACACAGCTCTCCAAAACATCATAAATATTTGATTGTTCTTATAAGATCAAGTAGATGTTTAAAGAAAACTACCTGTTTGCACAGAATGATTTTACCTCAGAGTGACAGTATACCATCTCAGGGTGTCACTCACAACGTATCAGGCCAATCTGATATGGAATTTGTAAAATACAGCTCTCCAAAATAACCTAAATACATGTTATTTCTATAAGATCAAATACATGTTTAAAGGAAACTGCCTGTTTGCACAAAGTAATTTCACTTCAGAGTGACAGTATACCATCTGAGGGTGTCACTTACATCATATCAGGCCAATCTGATATGGAGTTTGTAAAATATAGCTCTCCAAAATAACCTAAATACACGTTTATTTCTATAAGATCAAATAGGTGCTTAAAGGAAACTACCTGTTTGCACAGAATGATTTTACCTCAGAGTGACAGTATACCATCTCAGGGTGTCACTCACACCGTATCAGGCCAATCTGATATAGAGTTTGTAAAATACAGCTCTCTAAAATAACCTAATTACATGTTATTTTATAAGATCAAATACATGTTTAAAGGAAACTACCTGTTTGCACAGAATAATTTCACCTCAGATTGACAGTATACCACCTCAATGTGTCACTCAAACCATATCAGGCCAATCTGATATGGAGTTTGTAAAATACAGCTCTCCAAAATATCATAAATACTTGATTGTTTCTATAAGATCAAATAGGTGCTTAAAGGAAACTACCTGTTTGCACAGAATGATTTTACCTCAAAGTGAAAATATACCACCTCAATGTGTCACTCACACAATATCAAGTCAATCTGATATGGAGTTTGTAAAATACAGCTCTCCAAAATAACCTAAATACATGTTATTTCTATAAGATCAAATACATGTTTAAAGGAAACTACCTGTTTGCACAGAATAATTTCACCTCAGATTGACAGTATACCACCTCAAGGTGTCACTCACACAATATCAAGTCAATCTGATATGGAGTTTGTAAAATACAGCTCTCCAAAATAACCTAAATACATGTTATTTCTATAAGATCAAATACATGTTTAAAGGAAACTACCTGTTTGCACAGAATGATTTTACCACAGAGTGACAGTATACCACCTCAATGTGTCACTCAAACCATATCAGGCCAATCTGATATGGAGTTTGTAAAATACAGCTCTCCAAAATATCATAAATACATGATTGTTTCTATATGATCAAATAGGTGCTTAAAGGAAACTACCTGTTTACACAGAATTATTTTACCTCAGAGTGACAGTATACCATCTCAGGGTGTCACTTACATCATATCAGGCCAATCTGATATGGAGTTTGTAAAATATAGCTCTCCAAAATAACCTAAATACACGTTTATTTCTATAAGATCAAATAGGTGCTTAAAGGAAACTACCTGTTTGCACAGAATGATTTTACCTCAGAGTGACAGTATACCATCTCAGGGTGTCACTCACACCGTATCAGGCCAATCTGATATAGAGTTTGTAAAATACAGCTCTCCAAAATAACCTAATTACATGTTATTTTATAAGATCAAATACATGTTTAAAGGAAACTACCTGTTTGCACAGAATAATTTCACCTCAGATTGACAGTATACCACCTCAATGTGTCACTCAAACCATATCAGGCCAATCTGATATGGAGTTTGTAAAATACAGCTCTCCAAAATATCATAAATACTTGATTGTTTCTATAAGATCAAATAGGTGCTTAAAGGAAACTACCTGTTTGCACAGAATGATTTTACCTCAAAGTGAAAATATACCACCTCAATGTGTCACTCACACAATATCAAGTCAATCTGATATGGAGTTTGTAAAATACAGCTCTCCAAAATAACCTAAATACATGTTATTTCTATAAGATCAAATACATGTTTAAAGGAAACTACTTGTTTGCACAGAATAATTTCACCTCAGATTGACAGTATACCACCTCAAGGTGTCACTCACACAATATCAAGTCAATCTGATATGGAGTTTGTAAAATACAGCTCTCCAGAATAGCATGAAAACTCAATTATTTCTCTAAAATCAAATAAATGTTTAAAGGAAACTACCTGTTTGCACAGAATGATTTTACCACAGAGTGACAGTATACCACCTCAATGTGTCACTCAAACCATATCAGGCCAATCTGATATGGAGTTTGTAAAATACAGCTCTCCAAAATATCATAAATACATGATTGTTTCTATATGATCAAATAGGTGCTTAAAGGAAACTACCTGTTTACACAGAATGATTTTACCTCAGAGTGACAGTATACCATCTCAGGGTGTCACTCACACCGTATCAGGCCAATCTGATATGGAATTTGTAAAATACAGCTCTCCAAATTAACCTAAATACATGTTATTTCTATAAGATCAAATACATGTTTAAAGGAAACTGCCTGTTTGCACAAAGTAATTTCACTTCAGAGTGACAGTATACCATCTGAGGGTGTCACTTACATCATATCAGGCCAATCTGATATGGAGTTTGTAAAATATAGCTCTCCAAAATAACCTAAATACACGTTTATTTCTATAAGATCAAATAGGTGCTTAAAGGAAACTACCTGTTTGCACAGAATGATTTTACCTCAGAGTGACAGTATACCATCTCAGGGTGTAACTCACACCGTATCAGGCCAATCTGATATAGAGTTTGTAAAATACAGCTCTCCAAAATAACCTAATTACATGTTATTTTATAAGATCAAATACATGTTTAAAGGAAACTACCTGTTTGCACAGAATAATTTCACCTCAGATTGACAGTATACCACCTCAACGTGTCACTCAAACCATATCAGGCCAATCTGATATGGAGTTTGTAAAATACAGCTCTCCAAAATATCATAAATACTTGATTGTTTCTATAAGATCAAATAGGTGCTTAAAGGAAACTACCTGTTTGCACAGAATGATTTTACCTTAAAGTGACAATATACCCCCTCAATGTGTCACTCACACAATATCAAGTCAATCTGATATGGAGTTTGTAAAATACAGCTCTCCAAAATAACCTAAATACATGTTATTTTATAAGATCAAATACATGTTTAAAGGAAACTACCTGTTTGCACAGAATAATTTCACCTCAGATTGACAGTATACCACCTCAACATGTCACTCAAACCATATCAGGCCAATCTGATATGGAGTTTGTTAAATACAGCTCTCCAAAATATCATAAATACTTGATTGTTTCTATAAGATCAAATAGGTGCTTAAAGGAAACTACCTGTTTGCACAGAATGATTTTACGTCAGAGTGACAGTATACCATCTGAGGGTGTCACTTACAACATATCAGGCCAATCTGATATGGAGTTTGTAAAATATAGCTCTCCAAAATAACCTAAATACACGTTTATTTCTATAAGATCAAATAGGTGCTTAAAGGAAACTACCTGTTTGCACAGAATGATTTTACCTCAGAGTGACAGTATACCATCTCAGGGTGTCACTCACACCGTATCAGGCCAATCTGATATAGAGTTTGTAAAATACAGCTCTCCAAAATAACCTAATTACATGTTATTTTATAAGATCAAATACATGTTTAAAGAAAACTACCTGTTTGCACAGAATAATTTCACCTCAGATTGACAGTATACCACCTCAATGTGTCACTCAAACCATATCAAGCCAATCTGATATGGAGTTTGTAAAATACAGCTCTCCAAAATATCATAAATACTTGATTGTTTCTATAAGATCAAATAGGTGCTTAAAGGAAACTACCTGTTTGCACAGAATGATTTTACCTTAAAGTGACAATATACCCCCTCAATGTGTCACTCACACAATATCAAGTCAATCTGATATGGAGTTTGTAAAATACAGCTCTCCAAAATAACCTAAATACATGTTATTTTATAAGATCAAATACATGTTTAAAGGAAACCACCCGTCCGCACAGAATAACTTCACCCCAGATTGACAGTATACCACCTCAACATGTCACTCAAACCATATCAGGCCAATCTGATATGGAGTTTGTTAAATACAGCTCTCCAAAATATCATAAATACTTGATTGTTTCTATAAGATCAAATAGGTGCTTAAAGGAAACTACCTGTTTGCACAGAATGATTTTACGTCAGAGTGACAGTATACCATCTCAGGGTGTCACTCACACCGTATCAGGCCAATCTGATATGGAGTTTGTAAAATACAGCTCTCCAAAATATCATAAATACATGATTGTTTCTATGAGATCAAATAGGTGCTTAAAGGAAACTACCTGTTTGCACAGAATGATTTTACCTCAGAGTGACAGTATACCATGTCAGGGTGTCACTCACACCGTATCAGGCCAATCTGATAAGGAGTTTGTAAAATACAGCTCTCCAAAATAACCTAAATACATGTTATTTCTATAAGATCAAATACATGTTTAAAGGAAACTGCCTGTTTGCACAAAATTATTTCACTTCAGAGTGACAGTATACCATCTGAGGGTGCCACTTACAACATATCAGGCCAATCTGATATGGAGTTTGTAAAATATAGCTCTCCAAAATAACCTAAATACACGTTTATTTCTATAAGATCAAATAGGTGCTTAAAGGAAACTACCTGTTTGCACAGAATGATTTTACCTCAGAGTGACAGTATACCATCTCAGGGTGTCACTCACACCGTATCAGGCCAATCTGATATAGAGTTTGTAAAATACAGCTCTCCAAAATAACCTAATTACATGTTATTTTATAAGATCAAATACATGTTTAAAGAAAACTACCTGTTTGCACAGAATAATTTCACCTCAGATTGACAGTATACCACCTCAATGTGTCACTCAAACCATATCAAGCCAATCTGATATGGAGTTTGTAAAATACAGCTCTCCAAAATATCATAAACACCTGATCGCTTCTACAAGATCAAATAGGTGCCCAAAGGAAACCACCTGTTTGCACAGAATGATTTTACCTTAAAGTGACAATATACCCCCTCAATGTGTCACTCACACAATATCAAGTCAATCTGATATGGAGTTTGTAAAACACAGCTCTCCAAAATAACCTAAACACATGTTATTTTATAAGATCAAATACATGTCCAAAGGAAACTACCCGTTTGCACAGAATAACTTCACCTCAGATCGACAGCACACCACCTCAACCTGTCACTCAAACCATATCAGGCCAATCTGATATGGAGTTTGTTAAATACAGCTCTCCAAAATATCATAAATACTTGATTGTTTCTATGAGATCAAATAGGTGCTTAAAGGAAACTACCTGTTTGCACAGAATGATTTTACGTCAGAGTGACAGTATACCATCTCAGGGTGTCACTCACACCGTATCAGGCCAATCTGATATGGAGTTTGTAAAATATAGCTCTGCAAAATAGCATGAATACTCAATTATTTCTATAAAATCCAATAGATATTTAAAGGAAACTACCTGTTTGCACAGAATGATTTTACCTCAAAGTGACAATATACCACCTCAATGTGTCACTCACACAATATCAAGTCAATCTGATATGGAGTTTGTAAAGTGCAGCTCTCCAAAATAACCTAGATACATGTTGTTTCTATGGGATCAAATACATGTTTAAAGGAAACTACCTGTTTGCACAGAATAATTTCACCTCAGACTGACAGCATACCACCTCAAGGTGCCACCCACACAACATCAAGTCAATCTGACACGGAGCCTGCAAAACACAGCTCTCCAAAATAGCACGAAAACTCAATTACTTCCCCAAAATCAAACAGATGTTCAAAGGAAACTACCTGTTTGCACAGAATGATTTTACCACAGAGTGACAGTATACCACCTCAATGTGTCACTCAAACCATATCAGGCCAATCTGATATGGAGTTTGTAAAATACAGCTCTCCAAAATATCATAAATACATGATTGTTTCTATATGATCAAATAGGTGCTTAAAGGAAACTACCTGTTTGCACAGAATGATTTTACCTCAGAGTGACAGTATACCATCTCAGGGTGTCACTCACACCTTATCAGGCCAATCTGATATGGAGTTTGTAAAATACAGCTCTCCAAAATAACCTAAATACATGTTATTTTATAAGATCAAATACATGTTTAAAGGAAACTACCTGTTTGCACAGAATAATTTCACCTCAGATTGACAGTATACCACCTCAATGTGTCACTCAAACCATATCAGACCAATCTGATATGGAGTTTGTAAAATACAGCTCTCCAAAATATCATAAATACATGATTGTTTCTATGAGATCAAATACATGTTTAAAGGAAACTGCCTGTTTGCACAGAGTGGTTTTGCCTCGGAGTGACAGTGTACCATCTCGGGGTGTCACTCACACCGTATCAGGCCAATCTGATATGGAGTTTGTAAAATACAGCTCTCCAAAATAACCTAAATACATGTTATTTCTATAAGATTAAATACATGTTTAAAGGACACTGCTTGTTTGCACAAAATCATTTCACTTCAGAGTGGCAGTGTGCCATCTGGGGGTGCCGCTTGCACCGTATCGGGCCGGTCTGATGTGGAGTTTGTGAAATATAGCTCTCCAAAATAACCTAAATACATGTTTATTTCTCTAAAATCAAATAGATGTTTAAAGGAAACTACCTGTTTGCACAGAATAATTTCACCTCAGATTGACAGTATACCACCTCAAGGTGTCACTCACACAATATCAAGTCAATCTGATATATAGTTTGTAAATTACAGCCCTCCAAAATATCATAAATACTTGATTGTTTCTAAAAGATCAAATAGGTGCTTAAAGGAAACTACCTGTTTGCACAGAATGATTTTACCTCAAAGTGACAATATACCACCTCAATGTGTCACTCACACAATATCAGGTCAATCTGATGTGTAGTTTGTGGATTACAGCCCTCCAAAATATCACAAATACTTGATTGTTTCTATGGGATCAAATAGGTGCCCAAAAGAAACTACTTGTTTGCACAGAACGATCCCACCTCAGAGTGACAGCATATCATCCGAAGGTGTCACTCACAACATATCAGGACAATCTGATATGGAATTTGTCAAATACAGCTCTTCAAAAGAATTTAAATACACATTTTATTTTACAAACTCTGTATCAGATTGACTTTATATTGTGTGAGTGACGCCTTGAGGTGGTATGCTGTCAATCTGAGGTGAAATTATTCTGTGCAGACAGGTAGTTTCCTTTGGAAATCTATTTGATCTTATAGAAATAAACATATATTTAGGTTATTTTGGAGAGCTGTATTTTACAAACTCCATATCAGATTGACTTGATATTGTGTAAGTGACATATTGAGGTGGTATACTGTCACTCTGAGGTAAAATCATTCTGTGCAAACAAGTAGTTTCTTTTAAACATTGATTTGATTTTATAGAAATAAACGTGTATTTAGGTTATTTTGAGGAGTTATATTTTACGAACTCCATATCAGATTGGCCTGATATGGTGTAAGTGACATCCTCAGATGGTATACTGTCACTCTGAGGTAAAATCATTCTGTGCAAACAGGTAGTTTCCTTTAAGCACCTATTTGATCTTATAGAAATAAACATGTATTTAGGTTATTTTGGAAAGCTGTATTTTACAAACTCCATAACAGATTGGCCTGATATGTTGTGAGTGACACCTTGAGGTGGGATACTGTCACTCTGAGGTAAAATCATTCTGTGCAAACAGGTAGTTTCCTTTAAACATCTATTTGATCTTAACAAAAACTATTTGATCTTATAGAAACAACCAAGTATTCATGATATTTTGGAGAGCTGTATTTTACAAACTCCATATCAGATTGACTTGATATTGTGTGAGTGACACCTTGAGGTGGTATACTGTCACTCTTAGGTAAAATCATTCTGTGCAAACAGGTAGTTTCCTTTTAACATCTATTTGATTTTATAGAAATAGACGTGTATTTAGGTTATTTTGGAGAGCTGTATTTTACAAAATCCATATCAGATTGGCCTGGTATGGTGTGAGTGACACATTGAGGTGGTATATTGTCACTCTGAGGTAAAATCATTCTGTGCAAACAGGTAGTTTCCTTTAGGCACCTATTTGATCTTATAGAAACAATAAAGTATGTATGATATTTTGGAGTGCTGTATTTTACAAACTCCATATCAGATTTACTTGATATTGTGTGAGTGACACATTGAGGTGGTATACTGTCAATCTGAGGTGAAATTATTCTGTGCAAACAGATAGTTTCCTTTAAACATCTATTTGATTTTATAGAAATAAACGTGTATTTAGATTATTTTGGAGAGCTATATTTTACAAATTCCATATCAGAATGGCCTGATATGGTGTAAGTGACACCTTCAGATGGTATACTGTCACTCTGAAGTGAAATTATTTTGTGCAAACAGGTAGTTTCCTTTAAACATGTATTTGATCTCATAGACATAAACATGTTTTTAGGTTATTTTGGAGAGCTGTATTTTACAAACTCCATGTCAGAATGGCCTGATACTGTGTGAGTGACACATTAAGGTGGTATACTGTCACTCTGAAGTGAAATTATTTGTGCAAACAGGTAGTTTCCTTTAAACATGTATTTGATCTTATAGAAATAAACATATATTTAGGTTATTTTGGAGAGCTGTATTTTACAAACTCCATATTAGATTGACTTGATATTGTGTAAGTGACATATTGAGGTGGTATACTGTCACTCTGAGGTAAAATCATTATGTGCAAACAAGTAGTTTCTTTTAAACATTGATTTGATTTTATAGAAATAAACGTGTATTTAGGTTATTTTGAAGAGTTATATTTTACGAACTCCATATCAGATTGGCCTGATATGGTGTAAGTGACATCCTCAGATGGTATACTGTCACTCTGAGGTAAAACCATTCTGTGCAAACAGGTAGTTTTCTTTAAGCACCTATTTGATCTTATAGAAACAATCAATTATTTATGATATTTTGGAGTGCTGTATTTTACAAACACCATATCAGATTGACTTGATATTCTGTGAGTGACAAATTAAGGTGGTATACTGTCACTCTGAGGTAAAATCATTCTGTGCAAACAGGAAGTTTCCTTTAAGCACCTATTTGATCTTATAGAAACAATCAAGTATTTATGATATTTTGGAGGGCTGTATTTTACAAACTCTATGTCAGATTAACTTGATATTGCGTGAGTGACACCTTGTGGTGGTATACTGTCACTCTCAGATGAAATTATTCTGTGCAAACAGGTCGTTTCCTTTAAGCACCTCTTTGATCTTATAGAAATAAACATGTATTTGATCTTATAGAAATAGCAAACCTGCACTGGGCCTTTAGGCTATGCCTATACAGGGCCTTCGTAGGCTTACTTGCAGGAAATATCCTAGCAACCAATTTAAATACCATAGCCTAGCAACAGCCTAACAACCACCCTTAATATGCTAGCAACTTCATAGTAATCCACCGTAATATCTCAACAAAAGCCTAGCAATAACCAATAAAACCCTATCAACAGTCTAGCAATCACCCAGAAAACAAGAGCAATAGCATAGCAACCAACCAGAATTCCACAACAACAACCTAGCAACTACACAGAACCCCAGAGCAACAGCCTAGCAACTGCCATAATTCCCTAGCAACCACAAAGAACGCCAGATCAACAGCCTAGCAACCACCCATATAGCCTAGCAACAGTTTAGCAATCACAGAGAAAACCAAAGCTATACCCTAGCTACCATTTAAAAATAAATTTGTTACAGCCTAGCAACCACACATAATGCAATAGAAATAGCCTAGCAAACAACGACAATACCTTAACAATGATTTAAAACAGACACAGAATGCAACAGAAACAGCCTAGCAACCACCCATAATACCCTAGCAATGACTTTAAACTGACACAGAATGCAATAGAAATAGCCTAGCAACCACCTACAATACCCTAGCAACGACTTAGAATGCAATAGAAATAGCCTAGCAACCACCCACAATACCCTAGCAATGATTTAAAACAGACACAGAATGCAACAGAAACATCATAGCAACCCCCCATAATACCCTAGCAACGACTTAAGCAGACACATACTGCAACAGAAATAGCCTAGCAATCACCCATAATACCCTAGCAATGAATTAAAACAGACATAGAATGCAATAGAAACAGCCTAGCAACCATGCAGAATGCAACAGAAACAGCCTAGGAACCACCCATAATACCCTAGCAATGACTTTTGACAGACGGGATGCAATAGAAGCAGCCTATCAGCCACCAATAATACCCTAGCAACGACTTAAACAGACACAGAGTGCAACAGAGGCGGACTAGCAACCACCCATAAACCCTAGCAACAGTCTAGCGATCACAGAAAACCAAAGCTATACCCTAGCAACCACTTAGAAAGCCCTAGCAATAGCATAGCAAGCAACCAGAATTCAACACAAACAACCTAGCAACCACGCATAAAACCCTAGTAACAGCCTAGCAACCACACAGAATGCAAGAGAAACAACCTAGCAACCACCCATAATACCCTAGCAACAACTTAAAGAACCCTAGCAACAGCCTAGCAACCACACAGATTGCAAGAGAGACCACCTAGCAACCACCCATAATACCATAGCAACAACTTAAAGAACCCTAGCAACAGCCTAGCAACCACACAGAATGCAAGAGAGACCGCCTAGCAACCACCCATAAAACCATAGCAATGACTTAAAACAGACACAAAATGCAACAGAAACAGCCAAGCAACCAAACAGAATGCAACAGAAACAGCCTAGCAACCACTTATATAACCCTAGCAACCACACAGAATGCAAGAGAAACACCCTAGCAACCACCCATAATACCCTAGCAATGACAACAGACACATAATGCAACAGAAACAGCCTAGCAACCAAACAGAATGCAACAGAAACAGCCTAGCAACCACTTATAGAACCCTAGCAACCACACTGAATGCAAGAGAAACCGCCTAGCAACCACCCATAATACCCTAGCAATGACTTAAAACAGACACATAATGCAACAGAAACAGCCTAGCAACCAAACAGAATGCAACAGAAACAGCCTAGCAACCACTTATAGAACCCTAGCAACCACACAGAATGCAAGAGAAACAGCCTAGCAACCACCCATAATACCCTAGCAATGACTTAAAACAGACACATAATGCAACAGAAATATCAACAGATTAAGTGAGAAACTTTTATTTTGAAATCATTCCTCTCGTGCATTTACCGTAATGTCTAATTTATGTGCACACAGAAAAAAAACGGGGGGCTAGTTTGACCGTCTTTTTCGGAGTGGCGGCTGGCTTGACCGCAGTAAATTATACTACAATATGAACTGTTTATCAATTCACTACAGTTAATGCTACAGAAAACTGTACTACATATTAATAAAGTGAAGTAATTTAATATACTATAGTATTTTTAATGAGGATGTAGACATAACCGATACATACATTGTAAATTACTACATCTTATAATCTTCTACCAAATCAGAGACGATAATAATCTGCGGACCCACAACCATTTACAACAAAAGTATTTTTAAGCATGTATAGTAAGTTAAAAAAAGTATAGTAAGTATAACAATAATGGAAGACGAATAATAAAGTTTTAATCGCATTACTTACCGGACTTAAGCTTTACGTGGACATAAATGTGATCCTTCTACCGAGTTATTTAAGTGCGGTCGTGTCGTTTAACTATATTTGGTGATGACAAGTAACACGTGTTGACAGACGGCCAGCTCCAAACCACTCGCTCCCACTGAGCCTCCACTGTTTCAAGATTAAAGTAACACCGACTTACCTTTGATTTCGTGCCCTGGCTGAACGGCCTGTCCTACAATCGGTCATATCACGGTTAAACAACTGTCACACAAATGCCCCATGAAAGCATTTCTGTAGGCTTCACTTGGCCATCACATACATGCTACAAATTATACGTCATTTCCTTATTTAAGTACCATATCCTTTCAAAGAGTTTTGTTTGCTTTGTCTCCACCTGGTGGACGATAGTTCATTGTACCCGATTGTACCTATGAGACCAAATCAAATGCTCTTATTTGTTCAAAATACATTTTAACCGTATAAGTTATTTTTATTTTATTGTTGTAGACACCATAACCAATGTTCCTTTTTATATTTCAGACACATGTTAGCAAAGCATCCTTTGACCCCACAGCAATGGGACCCATACCCTCACAAATATTAAGCATGGTTTAACTATGGTATTTGTGTAAAACCAATAGACTGTAAAAAAAAAGAGATGGACATAGTGTCCGTGACATCACCCATAAAGATCGTTTTTGAAGCTTAAAGTAGGCGGTGCGGATATCCGAAAATGGGTAAAAAGGCGGGATGTGGCGGGTGAAGCTGAGGTGACTGGTTGCTGAAACCACGCCCGCCTAGCTCGACTCTAGTGACAGCAGTGTCTGTTCAACCGTCACTTAAGTGGCCACGCCCTTAATTATGCATAACTTTAAGGCTTAATATTATTTAAAAGGATGAGTTACAAAAAAATTCACCCCCCTCACAGTTGTCATGAAGGGCAAAGGTAGCTATACAGACTAAAAACCATTTTTGTACCAGGCTGTAAACATATTATTTTCCACTGTAAAAATGACCATTTAAACACGGAGGTCTATGGGAATTGACTCCCTTTTGGAGCCAGCCTCTAGCGGCCAGTCGATGAATTGCAGTTTAAATCACTTACGTGATTTCCGTGATCAGAGAGATCGGAATGTTGCTCATCGGTAAAACCTTAGTAACCACAAATGTATATATCTATAGTAATCATACTATATATTTGTAACTATGGTAATGGTACTCAATATGCAAAAAAAGGCAATAGTAAAACCATCCATAATCTCCCTAAACGAAAAACCATGCACTAAACTATTTATTGCTGGAACAGAAACATCTTTGAGAGTCTCTCAGACATCAAACATCTGTTTTTACTGAATTGCCAGAGCTTGCAGAGTGGAAGTGACACCATCAATGCAAAAATGACTGGAGAATGCAAAAATAAAGTTAGATGATTGTTCCCACTAATATTGGTCTCAAAGCAGGATTTTGTGTCCTTTATTTTCACAATCAATCACATTATCATGTTTAGTTTGTCTATACAGAATCTATATGTCTGCATTGGTATACATTAAAATCTTCAACCACATTTTCTTGATATCCCCTTTAATAAATATTCAATGGAACAGTTTATAAATTTCAACCCGGTGCTTCTATATTCAGTATTCTGTGCTGATTCTTGTTTCCAGCTTTTCTTTCTTTATTTTTACTCCCTTCATTACCTGACAACGTTCCGGCTGCTGCCTCTTCTGTTTATACTCGTTTCTCCTCCCTCTCAACTTCAACATCACTGTTCTCCCCTGGGCACCTCCTCGCTTTTCCTTCAGACTCTGTCTGCTTCAGTATCTCATTCTGAGCCAGGCTGGCAGGGTATACAGATGATGACTCAGTATACTGTCTGCCTGCATCGGACAGCCTGCAGTCAGTCGATATTCAATCTGATCTGCTCTCCTTCACCCTATCTTCTTCTGTCTTACTCCCTTTCTGGCTCCTGACACCTTTTACGCTCTCATTAGAATTACAAAGAGGCCGGAGAAATGGAGCGGAAATCAACACTTCTGAACAGTGCAGAGTCAGCAGGAATGGCCGGCTCTCCTCCTTGTCTATGCCTGTGTGGACCTCTCTTACCCTTTGTTTAAGGATATCTATCTTCTGCATAATTCTTACACTTTAACAATTACATCTACACACTGTATTAAAATATACAGCAATGATAACAGAATATAATTACAATGAACATATGAATGATTGCAGTGACTAAAGACTTATGCTTGGGTTTCTATTGTGTTTTTCAGCTGGATCAGAGAAGGGTGGTTGAGGGAAAGGTGTGCATAGATGACACTTGCATGATGTGGAAATTACCCTAATCATGACATGTAGACCTTCATTAAACAATAACAGATCTATAAGTTACACAAGAGTTGGGAGTATACAGACAGCCTGAGAAAGAAATGGACAGTGAATGGCCATACATTTAATGGGACGTTTCATTTTTTTGAAAATATGCTCATTTTCAAGCTCCCCTAGAGTTAAACATGTGATTTTTACATTTTTGGAATCCATTCAGCTGATCTCCGGGTCTGGCGGTACCACTTTTAGCATAGCTTAGCATAATCAATTGAATCTGATTAGACCAATAGCATTGCGCTAAAAATAACCAAAGAGTTTCAATATTTTTCCAATTTAAAACTTTACTTTTCTGTAGTTACATCATGACAGAAAATTAAAAGTTGCGAAAATAGTCCCCTTAGTAACTTTCAATGGCAGGGTACTATTTTCGGGCACTGCGTTATATCACGCTTGCTGCAGCAATATTATGGCAGCAAAGTCCTTGATTATTACGCCAGAATGAGAGTATAGTTCCTAGCCATATCTGCCTAGAAAATCACAACTTTTAATTTTCTGTCGGTCTTAGTACAAGTTTTACATAGGAAAAATATTGCAACACTTTGGTTATTTTTAGCGCGATGCTAATGGTCTAATCAGATTCAATGGATTATGCTAAGCTATGCTAAAAGTGGTAGCGCCAGACCCAGAGATCAGCTGGATGGATTCCAAAACAGTAAAAATCAAATGTTTAACTCTAGCTGGAAAATGAGCATATTTTCAAAAAAAGTGGAATGTCCCTTTTAAATGCACTTTTTAACATTTTTACAATTATTTTTTATATATTACAAAAAATACACTGTAAAAGGTAAAAGTTGGATCTTAAAAATAACTTCAATTGGTAACGCCTAAAATAAATTTTCTCACTTTTAGATTTTAGGCGTTACAAATTGAAGTAATTTTGTTACTGTATATACCATAAAAAAAGTCCATGCAGTTCAACTTTTCAGTCAATTCTGCTTTCATTGTATTGTTGACCTTGGCCAAATAGAAAATGTGTGATTCTATTTAAATTAGGAGGAAATTACTCTATTTAAAGAGGGTTTTAAACTGGGTGTTTGATATCAACATATAAAAGCACTGATAGAGAGGTTTTGACTCCAAACCTTATAGTTATGGAGATTTAGCCCTTGTAACAACTGGCCTACAGTATGTTAGGGTATTTTGTACATATAAAAGCAATATAAAAGCATAAATGTACCTAGAGTCATTTCAGTTGCACTATTATAATTTCAAAATATACCACTTTACCACCACATGTGAAAGAATGGAGCACTTGTGCATTAATGAATGTAGCCATGTGATGGCACTGTTGTACTGCACGAGTGTCTAAGCATGAAAGCTTCATGTTAAGATTATTCATTCATTCATCCATACATTTGTTTGTTCGTTAATTCATTTACTCACCCCCTCACTCACTTCTCCAGGTGTGAACTTTCAGGCACTTGGGAATCTTGTAGTCTTATCAAGCAAAAGCTGCCAACCAAAAGCAGCAATAAAGACGATGCCACACAGTGGTCAGAGGTGCACAACACAGTGGATGACTGACTGGAGACTTTCAGATACAACATTAGCACATTTTCTTCCTACTTGTATTCTGCATTGGTACCTTGAAGAGAAAGAAAACAAAAAACAAGTTAACACTTTAAATATCATTGAATGCGCAATGAATGGCTTGCACACTATCGAGACTGCTATTAAGTTTCTGTCACCACAGAGTTTATATGCTACACACAAGTTAACTGTGACGACTAAAATGTCAAGCCTGCATCGTACAGCTTTATAAGGGATTTTTCAGCAGATGGATGATAATGCAAGTTTACACTATAATAATAACCAGTATTGGATGCATGATGTAATGTTTGGTTTTGGCTACTCTTAGTGTCTATTCAGCATTGGATCAATAGTAACTGTAATGGGTGCTTTTGAGATTGATAAATAAATAAAACAAGCATTGTTTCTGCATTTGTGTGTGTACATGTATTTGTATAATTACAGAGAGTAAAATAAAGACAAACTCTCATTCCTTTCTCCCATGTGCTAAGCATTCATATTGTGTTTTGGCTATATGGGTATGCAAAGGTCACAAGAGGGTTGTCTTATAAGAACTGACCCATATGGTCAGACTGACTGTCACAGTGCCAAAAGGCAAAAATAAACAAGATCACTAACAAATGTTTAAAAACAAATAATTTTTGAAAAAAAGAAAAGATAAAAACTTAGCCACACTAAAACAAATCTCAATGTCTTTAAAGGGAATATGCGTTTGTGACATATGACAGCTGTACGGCTCTTTGATGTTTGGGATTACGGTTGAATTACATCATGGTACCGTGGATAGGAGCACCTGTATTGTGATATAAAAAATAAAAAAACGCTACAATACACATGAAAAGACAGCTGGACTGAGGTCTCCTGGAAGCAGAAGGAAATTAAAAGACACACTTGTTTTAAGATTTCCCCTTAAGACTGTGTGGTGTAAAAATATCCGTCCTGAATGTCCTCGTATCATAAAAGTGTTTTGTTTGTTTTGTGGTTGCCATCTAGATGTTAACTCAGAATGGCATGAAGTTATGATTCTCACGAATTTCAATTTGCAACATACCAGCGCATTATGAGGCTGTATCAAAATGATTGTTCTGCTGGGTGTTTTCATACGGTTATATAAATCATCGATATTTTTGGGTAACACACTAGAATTGAAAGATCTGGGTATGCAGTTTTTGATATAAACTGGAATATTTTAGCAGGCAATATCTTGAAATCTGACCTTTTATTCATCATTATAGACCTTGTTGTAAAACGCAGCAAACTTCAATTGTATAAAGCTTCAGTCCACGCCAGGATCTTAATCGAAGCCAGAGCACTGCGGGGCGTCAAGCTGAATGGTTAATGACTGAATTACAATCAGGTTTGGGCGAGAGCAGGATTAGTTCAGTCTTTGAAGGTCTGATGTGGTTTCTGGTTCCA
This sequence comes from Misgurnus anguillicaudatus, assembly GCF_027580225.2. Classification (NCBI taxonomy): domain Eukaryota; kingdom Metazoa; phylum Chordata; class Actinopteri; order Cypriniformes; family Cobitidae; genus Misgurnus; species Misgurnus anguillicaudatus. Next base: position 31,918,539 of record NC_073358.2, on the reverse strand, counting down.
AAGCACTGCATTGCATTTGTGGATTGTTGCATTTGTGTTTACAGAACAAAGCGACAGAATGTTACACAATCTCTAAATTCGGCTGGGTTATTTATAAACCAAAACTGGGTAAATATTGGTCACATGTTGGGTTACAAATAAACCTATGCTGGGTTGTTGTTGTTAACCCAACCATGCATTGAAACAACCAAGCATAGGTTTATTTATTAACCCAACATGTGTTCTGTCCTATATTTACTGAGCATTGGGTTAAAAATAACCCAGCAGAACTTTTCTCTTCCTTTTCCTCTCTTCTTTCCGTTTTCCCCCATATGTGCTTCCCAAACACTTACTGTTTCTCTCTATGACAACCCCCCCCCCCCACGTCAACACCAACAGCAACTCTCTCTCATGGTATCTATATTTTGTGAGATCAGCCCTGGCTGGGTAGATTGAGGTGGACAGCATGAGCACATGCTCTCTCTACTGACTCTCTGCCTAATCCCTGACCTAGAAACAGAGAGTCAGAAAGAAACAGAAAGAGTTCTTTTGTTATTACTACAGTCACTTTGCTTAAATATACATTTTACTGTTTGTTTTCTGTCTTGCTATTTTATAGAAGGCATTTGTGGGTGTTTTCACATATAGTTTATTTTAAAAGAACCAAATTCAGTTCACTTAAAGTGAACCAAAAAAGGGACACGCCGAAAGACCAGTCTTTTTGGTGTTCACAATATAGTGGACTCAAAAGAGGACCCAGTTCTTTTTTTGGTCCTCTTCAGAATTAATGTGATCTCAGACCCTTTCTTATTCACATCGCAACTTCATAAGAACTCAGACCCCAGCTTTCTGTGCAGCAGTTGATTTTGATACAGTGTCCAAACGTCATGCAAAGCGGACTGGGACCTCGTTGATTTCACATCTCAAAAAGAAATCGAACCACAAAAGACCCAAAAGCAAACCGTACTCACACCACATCCAGAGGTGGTCTGAGTATGGTTCGCTTTAGGGTCCTTTTAGGGGGGGTTTGTATATACACACTGCTCCGAAAGCATTTGGAGGGCTCAAACGAACTAGGTGTAAAAAACACCCTTTAATGCTTTCTTATGCTTTTGTATGTCCTAAAATAGTACGTTAAACAGTGGTTCTAAAACTATTTCGGCGTGCAGCCCCGTTTTTTTACGGTGCATCCCTTCATGGCCCCTCCCCAAAAAAATTTATGACATAAAATATTTCAAAACGTAGAATTTGAAATTAAATTATACAAGGTAGTGCTGTTGGTTAGTAGCCTTATTTTTATGAGGTTTAACTCATTCCCCGCCAGCCTTTTTTTAAAGTTGACCGCAAGCATTTTTGTGATTTTCACAAGTTTTACAAAATGCCTTCCAGGAAATGTTTCTTCTAAAAATGTATAAACATACAAATATATCAAATGAAAGAACAGACCCTCTGTAAAAAATAAACAAACAAACAAAACGGGGGAAAAAACGTTTCATCCTATCTATATTTTTTCTGGGGAGGACTATTTTTCTTTAAAAAAAATTTTTTAGCAAAAAGCTGGAATAATTGCATTTCTGTGAAGGAATTTTGTTAGAGATCAGATTCAGAATGATTATCAACACAGAGTTTAAAATTAGTAAATAACTTTTTTGCTTCAGTTTTTTTATAAATTGGGTAAGCCATCTAGTGAAAGATCGCGGTATTACAGATTAACATAAAAATTCATCAGGATTAAGTTTTTATGCAAATGTTTTCTCTTAATTGACGAGAGAACTCGTCAATGGCACGGAAAGAGTTAATTACACATAATTTATGATAAATTAATGTATTTTATAAAATGTCATTAAACTGCGTTAAAGCATCATGTCAATAAAAAACTTTCAAACTTAGTGCATGTGTAGATAAATAGACAGACAGACAGACGGAGAGATGGGCAGATTGATGGATGAACAGACAGATACACAGCAAAATCACCAGTGTTAAATGTACAATGCCGGTGTATATATAGGTGTCACCAGGTCTGGTGGTACTCATATATAAACACCAGCAGTGTACATTTAACACTAGTGATTTTGCTGGATAGATAGATAGATTATATATATATATATATATATATATACATATACATATATACATATATATATACATATACATATATACATATATATATATATATATATATATATATATATATATATATATATATATATATATATATATATATATATATATATATATATATATATATATATTTATATATATTTATATATATATATATATTTACCCAAAACAACCCCACATTTTTAAAGTGTATATAGGTATATCAATATACCATACAGTATCTATAGTACCGTATATAGAGTATATTATATTAGATATGTGCATTTCACTGATGCCAGATGTTGTTATGAGGACAGTTTGCTTTAAAGGTCTGTCACCATACCTGATGTCAGCTATAAATGAACAAATAAGTGAGATAATAAATATGAGTTATGGATAAATGTAGTGTTTCTGTACCTCAACTGGTAGCATTGTATTAGCAGCGTAAAAAGTTCCATCCCGCTTTGGATACAAGGTTCTGCCAAATGCATAAATGTAAATATAATGTAAAAGTAAAGTGGGAAGAAATGCTAATTATACTTCTGAATAATTATAATACATGTGTAAAATAACAGGCTAAACAGTGCGGTGTCATTCAGACAGTATGATTTCGATTTTGAGGAGCTCCTCATCCGGTCTGGAGGAGAATTTACAATCTGGTTCTAGTGCGAGACTATGCCTGGCTGGCACATTGTTAAAAATGCATAAGCCATTTTCTTATTAATATTTCACACAAGTAAGCATCCTATCAACAGTGCAGCTGTAACCATGCAGGCACTACAGAGAGAAAGAGAGATAAGGAGAGAAAGAGGCTAAGGGAATATAAAGGAGAAGGAAAAAATGGACAAGGATGGCGTTAAAACGTATACTGTGGGTCAAATATAATTGCACATATTCTGAATGGTGAATCTTGTTGAAAATTGTAAATAGTCTCAGTTATCTCACCACAATACATTTAAATAACAAGCAAATTAAAATGTATTATGATACAACAGAGCCAAATCTTTGTCATAATCGTGAATACATTTCCTGCATTTTAATGTTTGCATTGTATTGCATCATAGTAATACTGCCATTAATTGCAGTAATTGTAGTTAGCCAGTAGTTGCATAAAGTTTACACAGATAACAAAAGCATGTTGCTACCAGGCACACAAACAATGTGAGGAAAGAAAATGTGTTTATTTATACAGGATGAGAAGCTCAGATGCAAAAGCCACTAAACACCTCCCCTGTCAAAAATAAAAAATAATGTTATTTAACGAATGCTCTCTGTTCATCGAATACCTTTGCTTTAAATCCCGGCTTCAGGCAATTCAGAAATACTGCTTTGTTGGTAGAATCCGTTAAATGAATTTTCAGCAAAGTCCTCTTAGTGCACGGATCACATTCTTGTGAGTATTTGGACATTACTGTAATTAGTAATTTTTTATATTACTCATTATTTGCATTGTTTCTAGTTGCATCTTTAGTGATTTTGCAATTGTCTTGTATCCACTGAGAGGGTTTTGAAGTTAAATTACTAAAGTGAGAATTGTGATAATAAGGCATTTCAAATACTGTCTAAAGCCCTATTAGGATGGAATTCGTTTTAGAGGGGGACCTCTGAGAAAATCGTGTCTCTCAGAGGTCCTCTGTGTTTTTAATCCCTTCCGAATCAGCCATGTCTGTGTTTTTCTCTGATGACCTCCATAAAAATTCCAGAGCAATTTACCTTCTGTTTTCGCTGAACTCAGAGATCCTCTGAGAAATTTAATCCCGCCTGGTTTGCAAGCCATATCTTTTGAAAACGCGGTTCTTTTGTGTTTTGGCTAACATGATCTGCCGTAAGGTCTTACTAATGCGCGCATATTTTACTTACTGAGTCACATTTATTCAGACATGGATGTTTTTTTCCATTCGGCGGAATAAAATCATTAAATCAAGACGAGCCGAATATCAAACACTGTTAAGAGTCAAGGTAAGAAACTCAATCTTATTTTGTTTCACTCTGAAATGGTAATGTTATTTAATAAAGATAATACATTTTATATTAATTGATACGGCTTCCAATAAGCTGTAACGTTGGGGAATGTAGAAGGTATTTAACGCGTGATTAAAAGGTCCATGCAATCGGGAATAAGATTAAAGTCTTTATTGCTTCATCCAAACATTCTTTAAGAACAGCCATTTATAATCCATATCTTCAAAAACGCCATCTCAACAAAGACAAACAATGCAACTTATCTCCCACGCACGCTACCAGTTGTCACGGTAAAAAACCGTATGCTTCCTCCCCAACTACACACCTGTCAGTCATTAGACTTGTGCTTAATTATATAGCTCACCAAGTGCCATCTAGTGGACATCAACAAAATGGCTCCTACATTAATATTAATCATGATTTCTTAATTTCTTTGGGTTTATTATAAGCAGACAGTTATATAAAGAGCATGTGATCTTCTGCAATGGCCAAACACACAAAACAGACACTACCATCTCTGGAATAGCTTGAGAATTTGAGTCCCGTCCAAATCGGTACATAAAATCACAGACGTTGTGGGGGACAAACGCCATTTGGAAAACTAATCCCATCCAAATAGTGCTTAAGGGCACTTAGGGCGCACTCATACTATCCAAACCAAACCGTGCCCCAGCGCGATTGTCCCCCTCCCTACTCCCCCAGAAGCACGCACTCACACTGTACTTTTATCAATCCAAGCCCGGGCACGCTTTCGTCATTAGGATGTGATTGTTTGAAGAAAGCAGGAAGTAAAGCGCTCTCTTAAAACTGGAACCCATCGTAATGTTAAGTCTGTGTTTTTTATTCGAAGTTGTTTGGTGAATGATGACACACACAGCCTCTTATATGCCATCATATTGCCTAGTTGATCTGTCACGTGCGCAGCTCGGACATTCAAGTAACCCTGCTGCGAGCATCAGAAGGTTTTCCAAAGGCAAATAAAGTTGGGTGGTCGCGCAATTGACATCTCTCCTTTTGAACCGAGCTCTGATGCGATTTCCGATCACACTGCGCAATTCGTGCCTGAGCCCAAGTAAACCGCGCTCGAGCCCACCTCTGCAAGCCGTCCAGGGCCTGGGCACAGTACAGAGCCATCACACTAGTCAAACGAACCAGGCTTAGTGGTCAAACACGCCGAGGCGCGGTTAAGTGTGAGTGTGCCCTAATAACCTTTTCATTGCCATTAAAGTGAAATTACTGGACATAAACATAAGAGTCTGATAGAAAGTGCTATATCTAAGCATATATGCTACTATATGTAAGGTAGAGATGCGCGGATGGGCTATTATTTCATCCGCAACCGCATCACAAAACTCATCATCTGTCCGCCATCCATCTGCACCAACGTTTTTGACCAGTTTTCAAAACCGCACCCGCCCGCCATCCGCTGACTGGGCGATGCAAGGCGCTGCTGTTGACAGCCATGAGACTAGAAAGCTCTCAGAATATCAGCAGTGGTCTCCGATCGGTGAACAGGGACAAAAATAAATAAATAAATAGCCTAAATTAAATGCAAAAATTACATAGCATGCACTGGTGTCATCCTGATTTACCACTTTGTAAAACTTATTCCAGGCAACCCTTTTCTGACCTTCTAATTCCTTCGTTTTTATTCGAGTTTGCCACGCCACGTACCTCCTTCACCAGCGTTGAGAAGAGCTGTTTCCCAATTCAAAGGGTGCTTAGAATGAAGCCTCAAAATGCATCCTCATTTTTCCGTGCTGTTAATGATACAACGAATGGATCCTTAACAGCCGATGCTATCCCAAACTATTAAAACCTTTATTAAATAAAAGTGTGTATTTATTAGAAAACTTTTTCTTGTCACTGTTTTAGTATTATAAGTTATGTTTTGTGTTAATATTATTCTGTTTATGTTGTGTATATTTCTAAGGTTGATTAATTTGATATACTGTTAAATAGTTTAATCTACATCAATGTGTCATATTTTGTAAAATAAAATACATATTTTTCTGGTTCCATATTGATGTTAATAAGTCAGAAATGCCTCCGCTGTTTTTTGCTGACAGGCACAGTGGGCCCTCAGAAGGCTAGACCGTCTCATTTCATTTCTCTTTGCGAAATTCTGAGGCTGCCACTTTAAAAGACAGAGTGCTCACCTTTTGAGGTTGCATGCTTAGAAGGACACAGCTAATAACAAGCAGTCGATCCGCCACCCGCCCGAATTGAATTAAAATAAAATTTTTCGTCACGTCATCCGCCCAATCCGCAGTTTATCCGCGCCTGTAACTGCCAACCGCGCATCTCTAATGTAAGGAATAATTGACAACGGGCTGTTGAATTATAAGAAAATAATGCACACACAAGGCGGTAATTCACCTCCGGTGTGCATTATTTTCAAATAATTCAAAGGACCAGAGTCAATTATTTCTCTTATACCACTGTTACCACAAACATTGCGCTGGTGCCTATTTTAAAGACATTTGACAAGTTAGGTGTGTGGTTTACTGAAAAAGAATCAACACCCGTGAAACATTTCTCAACCAATCAGAATGAAGCATTCAACATACACACACACACACACACACACACACACACACACACACACACACACACACACACACACACACACACACACACACACACACACACACACTCACCTAAAGGATAATTAGTAACACCTGTTCAATTTCTCATTAATGCAATGGTGCAATGGTGTGGGGGATGTTTTCTTGGCACACTTTAGGCCCCTTAGTGCCAATTGGGCATCGTTTAAACAACCTACCTGAGCATTGTTTCTGACCATGTCCACCCCTTTATGACCACCATGTACCTATCCTCTGATGGCTACTTCCAGCAGGATAATGCACCATGTGACAAAGCTCGAATCATGTCAAATTGGTTTCTTGAACATGACAATGAGTTCACTGTACTAAAATGGCCCCCACAGTCACCCGATCTCAACCCAATAGCGCATCTTTGGGATGTGGTGGAATGGGAGCTTCGGCCCTGGAAATCTTCATCAACTGCAAGATGCTCTTCTATCAATATGGGCCAACATTTCTAAAGAATGCTTTCAGCACCTTGTTGAATCAATGCCACAAATAATTCAGGCAGTTCTGAAGGCGAAAAGGGGTCAAACACAGTTTTAGTATCAGTATTATATATATATAATAAACACATGACATCACACTCTACTTATTTGGGTCTGAGTGAAATTCAATGACCCAGGGACATCTAGTGGTCAACAACAAAACTGACTTTAGAAGGCAAAATGTAAATATAAATGACAATGAGATCTATTCAATATCTCACTGATTTAGACAAACAGACACTTGCTAAAGACTCAACATTGTCTCAACTATTTGCTAGGATAACTACAATCAAAATCTTTGACCGAACTTCAAAATGAACCCGATATGTGGTGAACATAACTATCACAGCTCTATACATCGATACATCATTTCTCAGGAGCAATTTTGAGAGTAGGCTGTGTTGACATAACCGAGTCAACCTTGAAAGAGTAACCTCTGAAACATCACATTTTCCTATGGGTTAAGCTCATAGACTTGAAAACTAAATGGGTGATTCTCACGAAACCATTGAAACACCACGGTACTAATGATTTTAGCTTTAAAATGTGTAATATAGTAACATTAAAAAGTATCAGAATTAACACAATACTGTGTTCTACCTTGCACAATGTGTGATTTCAACATAAGAATTTATAATTGTAAATTTTATCTCATTTTCTGCTGAAATTCTCATTACCGCAATGTGTCCGGCTGTGTTTGAACATGCGTTATGTTGTAATTTAATCAAATTAACACAAAATATTAAGAAAAAAAATAAATGGATGTTTTGCTAGACTACTTTAGATGACAGAAAAAATATTTACTGAATATTCATGTATAATAATAATGAAGAAAAATTAGGAAAATGATGTGTGCATGCCTGATGTTCTCATCCTCCGCAACACTTTTTGAGAACAGTTTAAGCACACATACAGAATTTTAATAAAGTTTGATTTTGAGTGATCAAGCACATGGACCAGTTACTTCAAGATGGCTACCAGGTAAGATCATTTTTTTTACAGTTAATTTGAAATATTGTCTTGTCAGAATGCTTACACGACATTTTGATTATCATTACCGCAACAGATGCTTATTAAATGTTAATTTAATTAATAGAAGCATAATACTTTGATTTTAAATGCATGTGCAGAATCTCCAAATTATGTTCTTTCAGGTTTGTCATGTCATTTTGAAAATATGTCAGTGTTGATGTTTTCTGACTGTTGCGGTAATGAGATTTTTTAGGGACAATTTTTTTTTAAATTATGTTACAAAAAGTGTTAAATGATAAGTAAAAGTTTTTAAATTAATGTTCCCATTTACTCCAGACTTTGTTTTTCAATGTCTGGTGGGAAAAAAAGTAAATTTAAGCAATTTTTACATTTTCATGCTTGACATTTTTAAAACCAAGTTTTCGTGAGAATCACCCAAATGCCCTTGATCCCAATCATCATTTGTGGTTTTTACAAGCTGTTTCTTTTCCATGAAAGATTTGCTGAAACTTTCATTCTAAAACGACTTTCAGCATATCACCTCGCAATGTAGCCGGTTGCCATAACAATAACCTCACATGCTAGCTGCCGCTTCCTGCTGTCCTGCAAGCAGCTTCTCAAGTTAGTTCGGATGAATGACTTAGTTAAGTATTATAATATTTGTTTATAACATAATTTTAAAAAACACACACACAAACATAAAGAAACAGAGGTTATACAGCGGTGGTAGGGACATGCCTTGGCATCCTATTGCAAAACGCAGGCCTGTGTGTGTGTGTGTGTGTAGAGAGAATTGATCCAGTCATCGCTAGCACCAGAACCCTGTGAGACATGAGGCAGTAAGAGAGAGAGGGGGATGGAGGGAGGAAGGAGAGAGAGAGAAAGAGAGAGAGAGCAGCAATAGCAGCAGCAGTGCTATTCAAGCTAACTCGTTATGTCCAGGGCTTATTGGAAAACAGTCCAACTGAAGCTCAGCACTGAAATTAGTTATTGATCTTGCCTCCCCATCACCGAGCGCCCTCCCCCACCCTCCGCTTTGGGACCGCAAAACCTTCTTCTGCTGATTCCTGCTCTTTTTCATTTGTTCACCTCTCTCGTTCCTTCCCTGGCTCTCTCCTCTTTTCGTACCATACATTCATCCACGTTTTACGGTGGCAGTCCTTTGTTTCCTGGAACTAGCCTTCCAGTATATTTTGATCGGTTCCCTCTCTCTCTCTCTCGTCTGTGGCTTCTTGATTGGTTAACCTTCAACACATTACTGTCCCTCACTGTCTCTCTTTCTCCTAAACTTCTGTTCTTCCTTTGCCTACCCATCACTATTTATTTTTAAATGTTTTCTTGCCCATGCCGTTCTTCTACAACTTCTTGCCATCTTTCTGTCATTGTTATTTGTCATCCACCAGTGCCCCTTTCTCTTTCATTGCTCTCTTTTTATTTCCCGTCTTCACCTTCTTTTGCTCAGATGCATCAATTTTGCAGTCAGCTGCACACACTAGTTATAATTTAAAGGAGAGTGAGAGATGAATAAATGGAGATGTAATTGGTGCAGTGAGGTGAAAAGAACGGCAAAATGTGCTATAATGGTTACGGCATAATCCCAAAACAGAAAATAAACACATTTTACACAAAAAAATCTGCATTCTTATACTAACACACACACACAATACACAATTACAAGCAAAAATACTATTTGTGTAGCATCTTGTATACAAATATAAAATTATGGCCCAAGACTGAAATAAACACTAGATGAAGAAAATATCACGATTACATTTACATTGCACTACTCTTGTTACATTTTAAGGTAACCTTTGGTTTCCGTATAAATAAAATGTTGTGTCTGAACTGCGGTGCAGTTGTCACACGAGTCAAGACAAGTGTGTGTCTCCTTATCTTTAGGCTGTGTGTGAGAATACACAGCCAAGAATCACGCAATACCCAGCTTTGTAGTGTGAAGACACTATAAATAGCTAAATAGATGCAAAAAAAAACACTGTAATTTCATCGTGTCTCATGAGCTATGAAATTATTTATTATCTGTATCTTTCAGTACAAAACAAATAATGGTACATGTTAAAAGCCTAGTCAAATTCTGTTGTACTACTTTTAATCTGATTTTTAGTTGTGCATTTAATACAGTATGTTAAAGCAGAATTGAATTAAAGGCGGGGTGCATGATTTCTTAAAGCCAATGTTGATATTTTAAATCACCTAAACAAACACACCCCTACCCCAATAGAATCTGGACCTTTTGTTGATAGACCCGCCCCACACATACGCAACCCAAGCAACAATGTCGGTTAGTAGACACACCCCTTACTGCTGATTGGCTACAAGTGTGCTTTGGTACTCAAATATACCCCATTTACACAGCACTTTGGTCCCACAAACAGGAAAAATGTTTTGTGCGTCGAGCGCATGGTCGAAAAGGGTTGGTCTTATTTTTTTAATGAGTAATGGGAGTATTCTGGGCATAACGTGCAATAAACCAATGAGAGTCTCAGCTCTCGTCCCCTTTAAAAGCTAGTTGTGCTGGAGCTATGTCTAATCCCTATTTAGATGACGGACTTTGTTAAACTGAAAAACTAAGCGGAGAAAGAAGATCCCCAGTTTAAGATTAATGTTAAATAATTGTGTTGTTTTTCACTTGTATTGAAATTGTTTTTTTTTTATTAAAACCCGTTTTCTTTTAGTCATGGAAGTAAAAAGCAGGCTTTTAACTGCTTTAAATGTATGGCTATGCAATATCTTAAAAAAATAATTTACAAGTATGTAAGAAAACGTTTGTACTCTAAAAATACTTTATTTGTAACAAACAGGAAATAAAGAATTTACAAACAGCTCTCCGCACGTTTCGGCACTTGATTTCATGATTTTTTTAAGCATTACTTAAAAATGTTTCTCATCTCACCATATCCACAGGTACAGAGTCAGTTATCATATACAATAAATCCGTGAGGTAGCTGTTAAAAAAACATTTAAAAACAGATGCATTTGTTTAAAGCAAAGCATTTATTTACTTACCAGGCTACAGGTGAAGCAGCTCTTTGTGCCTTCTAACGTCTCATAATCGATGCTCATTTATGTCCAAGAGACTCAATAATAATCTTTTACATTCAATCCTTTAATCTTTCATATTTAAAAGCGTTTTTGTGCTGCTGCGCATTCATGTATGTATGTGATAAGCAAACCCGTGTTGTCGTCCCATTTATAGGTGCATATTACTAATGCGCTCTTTAAATAACAAAAAACATATTGCGCCATTGACTTTAGACCAGGTTTTTGTTGGTCAATGGCGTAGTCTATTTTAGTTGCCTCAAAATAGCAACGCGCCAACAACGCGCCTGAACACACCTAATTTTCAGAGCAGAACACCCATGGGCGCAAAAGGGGACGCAAATGCATTCGCTATTTAAACAACGTGGCGCTAAACGTGAAAATGATAATTGCGCAGAGTGAAAACTAGCAAAAGACACTTGCGTTGCGCATTGCACCGGGTGTAAGATAGAACCCTATATCTGTTTTTCTCTCTTTCCTTTTTTTAACTTTATTTTACTTCTCTTTGTGGAACTGAGAAAAGCACTCACATGACTTCAACAGACATTCCTTCAGTCACATGAACATCACCATTGAACCAGAGAACACTAAACCAATAATTACATCCGGCACCATGATTAGCTCGAAACTACACATCAGAAGATTCCAACCCAAAGTTTCTGTCTTAAGTTCACAGATTGCACTTCTTTTTCAATTCACATCATATAGTTCAAAAAGAACTGGGAGTAATTACAATTAGTCATTTACATCAGAAAATTAGTGTTCCTGTAGTTTACAGCATTACGTTAGCAGCACAAAAGGTTGTGGGTTCGATCACACACACAATGTTAAAAATGTACCTTGTAAATCCATTAAGCTGCTTTGGATAAAAGTGTCAAAAATGTACCATAAAAAATAAAGGGGTAGTTCACCCCAAAAAATGAAAATTATGTCATTATTTACTCACCGTCAGGTTGTTACAAACCTGTATAAATTTCTCTGTTCTGTGGAACACAAAGGAAGAAAGAAATTCATAGGTCTGTAACAACTTGAGGGTGAATAAATGATAACAGAATTTTCATTTTTTTTGGGGTGAACTATCCCTTAAAGGTGATTCAGTCAGGGATCGGCTCATTTATCCTGCTACTGCCATTTGGGTACGAAATCCATAATGCTCTGAAAAAAAGCAACAGTCTATTCAAGCTTGTCAGGGATCAAAATCAAAGGAAAACGTTGTACTGCACAACTCGGCTGTACGTGTACAACCAAACAAAAAGACAACCTTTTTAATTCGTTTTGCCCCTAAGAATTGAATCCCTCTCTTTCAAGAAGTCCAATAGTCCTCTGTCACAATTCATGACATCGGTCTCAGTTAAACTTCTCCCTGTATTATTGTCAATGAACACTCATCAGTTTTGAAATAAACAACCTTAGCTGAATCTGAACACAAATGGCAGCATTTTAACCTGTTTCTTTGGCTTTCCTTTGATTCATATTTCATCAGAGGAATGCCCCAAAATCTCAACTCAAATGACCTTGTCATATGCATCTGGTCATCAAAACAGCTGTCCAATCAGTCAGGCTGTAATTGCATGTTTAAATAGGTAAGCACATTTAACATTCAGCTTACACTGTCCAAAGTGCTGTAGACAACCCATAATAAAATTACATATCCACCAATATAAATAGAACAAAAAGACATTAGCATCAGGTTAAGATGCTGGAAAAGCCAATAAATATAAGTGTTTTAAGCCTAGATTCAAAAACTGAAATTTAAGATATTCAAACCAGTTGTTTATTAGTAATTTCAACTATTGACTGGAAATGTCCCTTTATTTGAATACTTATAACACTCAGACATATTTCTTGTGCTGTATGCCCATTAATGGAACATGAAAATTATCTCATATTTCACTATTTTACTCTCATGCCATCCTATCCCTTCTTTAATCACACAAGCATTTTGTATTAAATTGCTGTCATGTTAACAATGCAATTATGCCACATACACATAACCACATACATCCAATATTAAGTAATTAACATGACTTTGTTAGGTTAATATACATCTTGTGTAGTGAAACAGTATAGCACTTATCCATTACTGTGGCAATCTGTTCTTGTTTTATATTTATATTCCAGTCGATCCAATTGAGTTAGTACAGTTATAGTTTCATTTTCCACTGTGGAGTTGATAATAGCATCCTATGGAATGTAATAACCTACAAGCCAAGCCAAGGCGTTGCCTTGGTAACACAAGAGTTTACAGATAGTATGCAATGTAAATAGCGAGTGCATTATGAAAGACGATCATTTATTTTTGTTTTTTAGGACTACTTTTTACCTGATCGGGGTTTTTTTTGTTCAAGTATTGTTCATAACAGCTACAGAGAGAAACTTGTAGCTACGCAACAGACAAGCGACCAACCCTAAGCAGTGACGTCACTACACGCATTCTACAATTTGGTTAGATAACCGCACTGACAATTTCGGGCCGAGAACGGTTTGTTATCTTGCCGTGCCAAACCAGGCTCAAGTGAAAATACCTGTAACTGTTCTTAGAAGTATGGCTGCAACGAACGATTATTTTTTATTTTCATAACTGTTTAAAGGTAGGGTAACAGATTTGATCCTGAAACATTTTTAGTTATGCTGGTTAAAAGTCTCCTCACATCCTGATAGCAATCACTGTGTTAAGTTGTTTAAATGTATTTGTAGCAATTTATTTTATCTATGAAAGGCGTAGGATCAAAAAATGTTAAACCAATCATAGATTTCGGTCCGAACGGACGTTTCCTTTTTTGTCCCAAACCCAAATGAACATCGGTAACTTTACTGCTTTATCACGAGATGCAAACAGCTGCAGGAGGCAAAGGGTCTGAAAGGGTCGTTGCACTGTTTATTTTGGTAAGGTAGGTATGCGATATGTTTGTATTGAGATGGATTCAGATATTCTACTTTGATGAAACATTGTGTTGCTTATGAAATTTGTGCTCGTTTACGGATTAGCGTAACGATATAGTTACTACGTCTACACAACCGAACGTGTGCTTAAACTAATTCTGATGTAAACCAGTTGTTTATGTTGGTTATTTTGGAAGTGTTATTTACTTTGTACTGCAAAGTTTTCTCACTGGTGAATGAGACATGAGATGTGACCGTCTGATCTGTGCGTGTTCATGTGTTTTGAAAGAGGCGTGACTTTGGATGGCGATTTGACTTGAGGGTGGGATCGTGTTTTCATTGCTAGGTGGCTACCGTTAGCATTTTTCAAAATGTGTTACCCTACCTTTAATCTGTATATTTTTTTTTATTAGTCAACTAATCGGATAAAAACCTACATATCTACATATTTCTAACTTAATAAAACCCTAAATTAGGGTATTTACATGTAGAAGTGTACTTTCAAAAGTGCAAAAGCCACACATTGACTTTTACTAATATAATATTTTTTATTTTAAGCCTCAAATAAAAATGTTTGTGCAGCTTTTAAATAGTAAAACATCTATAAATGTCATATTATAAATAAACAAAATATATTGAGCTGTTATCTTTAGGGATGACTTTATGAGCATGCAGCTCGCGCTGTAAAAAACAGTGCCTGACTTTAATTAAAAGCGCAGAAGCGGACGCACGTATGCTGTCCAAAACGACGGTGCTGCTGGAGCATGTGACGTCATAAAATGTCACTGTTTGCATATTGTGATTAAACATAGGCTATACGGCAACTAGTTACACAAGCAAGAACCAATGACATTGTACGTTATCAATGTCACAGACACACAACAAAACCAATGAGATTCAACATTATTGGCGTGCCATCATATTTTATCTATGTAAAGAATAATTGACGATGGGCCATTTAATTATTCAAAAATAATGCACACCTTTACACCTTGAGTGTGCATAATTTTTAAATAATTCAAGGACCAGAGTCAATTATTGCGCTTATGCCACAAACATTGCTCTTTTGTTTATTTTAAGATCTATATTTTAAGGCTGTTTAGGTGTGTGTTTTACAGAAATATATATATAAATGAGAACACAAAACGCAAAAGTACACTCTAAAAACAAACAGTGCTAAATAGCACTAAAAGTGTTTCTTTGCTCGTAATCATATAAGAACCATTTTTAGTGCTATATAGCACCGGTGAAGCACCTGTGTAGAACCATATAGTGCTATGTAGAACCATATGTGGTGCTATAGTTGTGCTATATGACCCACATTTGCGTCTTCACCGATGCTATATAGCACTAAAAATGGTTCTTCTATAATAAGCCACTTTTAGTGCTATTTAGCACCGGTTGTTTTTAGTGTACACAGTACTAAATTACTTAGTTGCAAATGTGTGCATATGCAAAGGGTGAATATAGAAAAAAGTGTACAGTAAACATGGTTTGAAAATGGGTTGGCAGTATATGCATACATATGCATAGTTATAAGATACATACAAAAATGTAAGATATATATACATATAAACCCAGTATAAACCCATATTAGGGATGCATATCAATTAATCGCGATTAATCTATAGCAGAATAAAAGTTTTTGTTTACATCATATATGTGTGTGTACTGTGTATAATAACTTTGTATAGTTAAATGCACACACATGCATGTATATATTTAAGCAATGTTTACATATGTATATACATTTGTATATTTATGTATAATTTATATATATATAAATATAAATACTTAGTATATAAATATATTTTTTTCTTAAAATTATACATGCATGTGTGCATATTTATATATACATAATTATTATACACAGTTCACACACATATATGATGTAAACAAAAACCTTTATTCTGCTATAGATTAATCGCGATTAATTGATATGCATCCCTAACCCATATATATATATATATATATATATATATATATATATGTATATATATATATATATATATATATATATATATATATATATATAAAGTGTCTTAGAGGCATATAAAGTGTTCAGTGCAATGAACAAAAAATTGGCTCATAATGGCATGAGGGGCACTGGGCTACGAAGGTATATTAGAGATCGTCCCGTCCAGTTTTGGTCCCATTTTAAGGCAGACCCCACAGAGAAACACCAGAGCTTATATAGTCAGAAAGTAGTCACCTCAGGTCAATTAAGGCACAGGCCTCCCCATTCTTTCTGCATACTCTCCAACTCACCGGAGTCTGTTCTGATCTTACCAGGCTGGGAAAAGGAGTTTCAGGAAGAGAAACAGAAGGAGCGGGACTAGTAAAGGGGGTTGGTGGAGCACACGGGAACAAAGCAGGAATTTAAATGGAACCCCTCAACCTCCTCCCCTCTCTCTCCCCCTGTTTGAAATCCCTCAGCCAAAGGGCCTCCCAGCCCCCGCCTTTCAACGCATCTGTCAGGGCTCTGCCATGCGGGGGCTGCATGTGGCCTGGCTTTAGAGGGGGTGTGGTAAGATAAGGGTCTTCACCAGGCATGTTTGGATGTGGTATGAGGGTGTGTTAGGGTCATGACGAGAGCGACGTGGTGAGGCGAACGGCATGTTTACACTATAACGTTGGCGAAAGGGGATCCCCCACTTGCTCTCCCAAATGGAAAAAGAACCTTTCCTGGAACCTCCCTCATAGCATAGTTTGTTCAGTTGCATCCCAACTGTTCCTGGCAACGCAAATGGCTTAGTAAGCATACTATAGTATGAGTCACTGTAAAAATTGCTTTGGATATAAACAAATGGACAAAAGGATGTCCGTTATAATATAGTGAAACCTGCATGTTTGGTGTAAAGTCCATTAGAGCCCTAAATTCCAATATGGTAAACCTATAACCAAGTTCCAAGTAGGTGAGCTGCTCTCATGGCTAACTAAGAATAAAAATTAACTTCTGGCATCCAGCTCCGTAAAAAAAAAAAGTCTTACGGGTACATCTGACTGCAGGCTCTGTTTAATGAGCAAAATGGTGTTTATCCTTTTTATACGGATACGATGACTGGTGAACTACATGGAAGAAGAGCTTTTCACTCCATTCCATGAAAGAAATGACCTTCAATGAAGAGTCTTTCCTACAAAACAGGAATGCCAACCATTCACATTGGTAATAAATCAATTTACTGGTCTTGAATTATTTTAAAATCTGTATTACACTTAAGGTTTAAGAAAGTTAAATCAAGGTGCACAAAAACAAATTGTTAAAATGTCTCTTAGATTAAAATAACCTTCATAATCAGCCCATAAATATATGAAAGCTGAATATATTGGTATAGCCATGAATGGTACAGCATATATCTAGGTCTGATCTCAATGCCGAGATGAGACACCACAAAGAGTTCATTGTTGGGGACCTGGGAGTTACATCTTGCAAGATACGTTCATGTCACCTATTGTTCTGAGACTAACCGTCTCTCCCATCACATAATAGTAATGGAGTCTGAAAATGTAAGTCAGGAAAACAGTCATCTCCTTCCACGATTTCTCTCCTCCACCCACCATTTTCCTCTACTGCAACCAATAGGAAGTGCGTCATAACCAAGGAAACACTTCCGGGAAATGGACCAGAAGCACAAAAAAGGATAGAGGATATAAATATGCTAAAGATGATCTTCTTTTTTGCTTATTTATTTCATATAAGAGTAAACATGCTTTTACTCTTATTAAATTACCATTTATTTTGCTGCTCCACTTTAGAATACAAATCTTCAGGCCTACCTCAGTCAAATTTGTACTACATTTAGATTACATCTCGTACCAAATGTCAAAAAGAAAAACTGAGTTGAATACTTTTGATGACATGCAATGGCCTACTGTGAAGTAAAGGTTAAGTCTAGCGAAATCTCAATTGTGCAGTTGTGGCAATTAGCCTCTGGAGTGCTCTATTTACTGTCATGTGATCGGCGCAGTAGCAACCATTAGCCATCAGGTGGCACTGTTAGTTAGGGCACTTCCCAGTATGCTTGACCCAGCCCTAGCAAGGTACTCAATGCTGCTTGCACAGGAAGAGATGAAGTGGATTATTTGGCCCATAAAAGTACACGGGCTGAGTTCACTGACTGGAAATGGCAAAGGAGATAGGGCAGAGAGTGGAGGTGAGTCAACCTCATCTGCCTCAGCAGGACTCTGGAGCCTACTCATGCTTTTATCATCGAGTAGATCAGTACATGTTGTGGAAAAAAAAACAGAGTTTTTCCCATTAACCAGCTGAAACTGTCTAGCATGAATAGCATTAGTTTTGGGAACCATCGATTAATGCTTTACCAAAGGGTTCAGTTCACGCAAGTAGTTTGAGCCAAGTAGGCTGTTTTGTTCAAACTATTTTCTCAGAGGAACTTTATGAACGCAAGCCTTAAAGTAGAAGGTCAGCTCAAACCATCACGTTATTTCTCCTTGTTTCTCTGTCTTCAACTTAAAGGTGCCATTCATGCAAAGTCATGATGAGGAACAACTTGATGGCTATTTTTTATAGGCAAAATAGCCACTGTGAGTTACCATTGACGTGTGCTGTGAAAACCTCTTTGGCTCCACAGCTGTATCTTTACAGCAGCACAATCCTCGTTTACCAGAAGAGAAGACGTGGGCCGTTACATAAGATTTATTCCATCTTTCACAAAAAGCTGTATGGAGCAATCTGTAAGAACCTGCTTGTCGTAGGCCAACTACGACAATATCATCTTCCGTGAAGGGTGTGACATGTTAACTATTATAATTGACTCTTGAGGGCGTAGCAGTGCTAGCGTGTTTTGCGTTTGTTAATCTGTTTCTTCTGATTTAGCATTCTCATTTAAGTTATCTAGTTAATGTGACTCTCTAAAGTAAAATTGTCCTCTCTCTCCCCCTCCCTTTCTCCATTGTGGTGAGTCAAACTGTAACATTTCCCTCTCAGTCTCAACTTCGCCGTTTCTCGCTCTCTTTCTTTCTCTCCATCTCTGTTTGGAGATTAAATGGGCATCCTGCCAGTTTTTCATATTTCCTGGCAGCGAAGGGGCCAGCCAACTTCCTGGAGGGGAGGGGCTTACTGAAAGGTTACATTTGCACAATGTGCCTATGGAAAAACACAGAGCGGGGAGAGAACGCGAGAGAGGGAGCGAGCAGAGAGAGGAGGGGCGGCAGGGGAACAGATAGGGTGAGAGAAAGGGAGGGGGAGCTTGAGAGAGCGTTAGGCAGCTTGGGCTAAACTAAACGACTCCACCATTCTGCTGTGCTCGGGTAATGGAAAAAGCCCTCCAGGGGAATATTCAGCATGCAAGAGTATCGAGTTGCTCTCCATCATTACAATGCTGCCTAACACCCCATCCTCCCCACGCCCCCTCGGTCCCTCCCCCGCATCGGCCCCCTCCTCCTCGCGAGCTGCATTTTCCCTCCGTTTTCTCCCATCCATGCGTTTGTGAAATAAACAGGCTTCTGGGAGGCTAGCTAAGGGCCACAGGAGGTTGTTTGAATCTGGCCCACTTGAAGTTGGTGTGTATAGGTGTGTATGTTCATGTATGCATTGGTAATGTATGAGTTAATGTGTTAAAGTGTGAGTGGCAAAAGCTGCCTGGCTGGTTTTGGGAATAGGGGAGTGTATTTGTTTTGGTTCACGTGTATAGCAGAACATAGAGCAACAATACAGACAGAGATAGAAAGATAGAGATAAAAAATAGTGTCTGCATAGCAAAATTGGTCAGTGATTAGGTAAAAAGACTATTTAGCAAAGTAAGGCCTACTTCACAAACACAACTGACTACATACGTCAGTTAGACTTTTTTCATTAGTTGGTTGGGAATGATGATCCAGTGGCGAAAAAAAAGATATTTTATTTACTTCACACGCAACTGCAGAGAGACCCAATCATTCATTCCAGTGACAGTTGGTGACAGAAAGTGGGCGTGTCCAACAAACTGACAAAGTGGAGAAAAGTTTAACTTTATGCAAATGATGAGTGAATTTCAGGATTGACTACCAATGAGAGTGAAGCAGTGAAGCTCATGTCTTCCAAGTTACTGCAGAAATACATGGTTTCGGCAACAACGGCTTTTGTGTCCCGAACTTAACTTCCGGTAGACTTTCGCAAAGCATCAACAGTCCCTCAGAGTAGATTATTTCTGATAGCAAGGACAATAAATAACAAGTAAATTACCTTAGTTCAAATCATAGCTAAAGCGTATCAACTACTACACTGAGCTAACATTATTGTGTAGAATTAATGCATACAATGTAAGCAGCAGACCCTTGTATTCTTGCCTGGCTGCCAAACCTCTCTTCACGCAGTGATCCATGCTCGCCGCCTTCCCTCATCTTTAGGAAACCGAAGAAATATATTCCAGGGGTCAGTTTAGCCACTTGCCAGAAATAACAAAAATAGACCGGAGGTGCCTCTGATGAAACTATCTAAAGAAATGCCTCCTAATGACCTCATTGAAAGATCTGGGCGACACGTAGCGACGATGCTATAATACTGGACAGCAGCCAAAACAGCTTGGGTGCACTGTCGTCCAACATCGTCCTTTGAGCTAAATGGGTCACATGTCTTATCGGGCGTAGGCACCAAAAGCGAATTTAACTATCTGCGCGAAAAGATTACATACAAAGTCAATGTAAAGACGCAAAAAGATGCGTATAATGCTCTGGGCAATGTGAGTGACGCAAAGTGGGCAGAATTCGCCTCAAACATGTTGCCCGCGCAGGGCTCGACATAAATTTTTTTTAATACTGGCCCAGTCAGGCCAGTGGTTCAGGGTTTTACTTGCTCTGCCAAAATGTTTACTGGCCCCACCAAAAAATATTACAATGTCACACATTTAAAATAATAACTCAAAAGTAAAATATAGTCAAGTATAACTATACATTTTATTAATCATTTGAAAGTGTTATTAATATGCTGTTAATATCTTTCAATGCGCTTAAAATTTTCTTCATTTATACGTTTTGCCATTAAGTTCAGTGAACCAGATAAAGGGTTATCAGCAACCCTTTTGACACCATGCAAGCTATGTGCTGTCGGCTTTTCTTGTGAGTTTCTCGTTTTGTTTACGGTATTTGCTTTTTACAACGTAAAAAAAAAACTCCTGACTTGTCTGCTTTACTTGGAAACTGATGGCAAACGGTACAAAACATCGCATTGTTTCTTTCATCGTGTTTTACCCAGATTAATGTCTGCCTTTAAGATGTTTCATTATTATGTTTTCGTTTGGCCCCATAATTAAAGGTAGTCGCCGTCTTAACTTTTTGCTCTACCAGTTAACGTAACACGCAACAACCAATAAGGTAGGAGAAACCTCATGACATTGCTGAGAAGTAAACATTCACAACGCTTAAAATGCGTCTAGATGGTTACATTGCATAAGAATCCATACGGACAAATGGCCACAGGCAGAAAATATATTTTAGTGACTGAGGGTGAGGCACTGGCCCGATCGGGAAAATGACAATACTGTTTACTGCGCTAGTCAAAAATATTCACCTCAAGTGGAAAATTTGCATGGCGCGGAGTTAAATTCCAGTGAGTAAGCTAGAGCGAGGAATGCGTTTCTTTGCATTTGGTGTGTACGCACAGCCTGATTTCACAAGAATTCGTACATATTTTATGAGGTGGCTAATTAGTATGAGTTAATACGAAGTTAATCGTGCAAAAACGTACGATTCTCCTGAATAAAACAACAACAAAACCCAACCCCAAACAAAGCAACTAACGCCAATGTCACAGGGGTCAAGGGAAATCGTACAAAAACTATATGAATTCATACGAATTAGCCAACTCGTAAAATATGTACAAATTCGTAGCATTGGCGCAGCATAAAAAGATGTCATCGTTTTCAAAAAAGTCAATTTTTACAGTCCACACTAGAATAAGGAAATCTACACACTTTGGAGAGTGTTTTTAAAAAGCTTTTTTGTTGACAAAAACTGAATCTCAGCATGGACGAAAGGCCAAAATGTAGAAAATGGTTTTTTTATTAGTGTTGACAAAGCCTGATCCATACCTGTATTATACACAAAACAAACAAGTACTTGTTAAAATCTCAAGCTCCAACTAGATTGTTCTATTGCAACATTACTTATGGAAGTGCACAGGTTTGAAACAAAAGCGTATTAAAAAAACAATTATTTTCTTAAATAGTATAATATGACCTTACTTTTTTTGACATTTCTTTTATATACACTTTGTGCCCAGATAATACTGGTATAAGTTTTTTTTTAGATTTGAGAGGTATTTGATGACATGGAATGATATACCTTAAAGTAAAGGTTAAGTTGTATTAAGTTTTGAGTCACAGGCTTCAATTCCCAATTGTATATTCCCAATTTCTAAATGTATAGCTTATAAGCTTTGTAAATTGCTTTGGATTAAAGCATTTGCCTTCATGTATATGAAATAATTAATACTTCTCTGGTCAACCACCTAAAGAGTGCATTTTTTAATACAATTTTAAGAACTGGACTACTATTTTGATATTATTGATATACTGTAAGATTCACCCACCCCTAACTGGCACAATGGTGTAAGTGGGTGGCTTTTGGCCAGTATGAGCTGCAATGTGGACCAAATGTACTTGTGGATATGTTCTAATATTCTCACACCCTTCCATGAAATTATCAACATCTGTGCAAAAGATAGACAACCACCAACACATAAACTGACCATTTGATCCTACAGATCTTGGCAATGATGACATTTATAAATCCAGGCATACAATATATGTACTATACATGCTCAATGTATATCAAAAATCAGTATGGAGTATCTTTAAATTAATGTGAATTAACTTGAATCAAATTGGACACACCACATAAAAAGCTGCATTAAAATTTGAATTGGAATAACATACATAATACAATAATTTCAGTAAAATGTAACAGTATTTCGTGAAATAAATTGTTCATCTACCATCTCCCATTCAATAAAGTTAAATTAAATTCCAAATTTATATTAGAATTTTTCATTCTGCTACCTTATTTCAAACTGAATTGGGATTTAAAAGTCAATCTCAATTGCACATCCCTGCTATTCAATCCCATGACAAAACCACGCCCTTCCCACTCCTGCCCACTCAGTACAAGAACACTGTTAAATTCTGGTGGGACTTGGAAACTTCAAAAGACTTGGCAAACCAAAAATAAACTGTGTGCACTCATGGGGAAGTGCAGTGTCAGTGTAAACAAGTTGAACTTAATATGAAATAGATGGACTCTTGAACAATATTTCATTCTGGCTGTCTTCCTCTATAAAAGAGTGAGAGAAAATGAAAGAGTTACAAAAAGATGCAAAGGAAAAGCTATAAGTTATTGTCCCTGAAATACTTCTAATGTCTGAGATCCACCACTTCAGCCACCCACTACGAGGTTAGTACAGTGTAGCACTGCAAGGCACGCATTGTCCGAAAAACTGGCACACTTACAAGTATATAAGAAAGCTGTTTTCCTTTGTCTTTAACAGGTGTGTCTACTTGAGTAAATAGTTAATTATGTTAAATAAACTATATATACATGACTATATAAATACTTTACATATACATGCCTATTCAAAACTAAAAAAGGAGTGATCAATAAGGGTAACCATGACTGTTGGAAGTTATATAAAATGCTGCAGTAGACTGATTAAGAACCATTATTCCCAGTTCAATTCCCAGACACTAAATTTATCTAGGTGTAAACAATGCTGGTTGTAGGTTAACAGGCTAGAAGAATTGATTTTATCCGCATCATAGACCACATTAGAGCCAAAGCTGAATGAAACATGTCCATCTAATACAGCTACCATACTGTAAATCATCCACCCACTGCAATCAGCCTCTGACATCCTTTATTTCACTAGAGGCTTCCAGGCGTTTGCAATGCGTTTTAATCCCATTGCATTTCTATCTCGGTCCCCCTCACACTCCCCCCCATGCGCAATGTGCGTGTCGGTTTCCCATACCAGACAACGTCTAGACCGAAGCAATTACAGACAGCGCTTGAGCGCCTTGCCGCGGCCTGACGTTTGAAGGCCCTGGGACTGTCCTAGCAGCGGACAGTAGAAAGAGAGAGAGGAAAAGGTGAAGCATTTTACTGGAAGGCCTTATCACCCAAACCTCTAATTTCTCTCGTATGGTTGGAAGAAAAGCTTCTCATTGTTCTATAAATCATCTACTTGGAAGGCTAACTGTGGCTAAAGTTATGCTAGACATTGAAATCATAAGGGGTCTTTTTATGGTGTATGTTACTTTTTAATGCATCATGGGGGTTCAGAAAGACAAAGGTGTTAATTACAAATACAAAAGAAAATGAAGAGTACATTATTTTAAGGTTCACATGTTTGCCCTCCTGAAATGTAAAAAAAATTACATTTTATTGATGAGACGAAATTATCTTTGAGATCTTTATGCAACATGTTGCATTCAGGACATGCAAACTTTTGTCCATTCAATATATTTAACCAAATCATACTGTAATACTACACTGTAAAAAAGTTGGTTCAACTTAAAAAAGTAAGTTGCCTGGTTGCCTTAAAGAGCACCTATTGGGTGATTCTCGTGAAATTAGACTTATGAGGTGTCATGAAACATTTTGATAAAAAAGTAAATGCTATCAAAATAAGAAGAATACAGTTACAAACATCTCTTCATGTACTATTTTGCACATGATTTCAAATGACATCATAAAAACCAACTTTGGTTTTTTTTCAACATTTAAGGGGAAAATTTTCATTACCGCAACGTGTCCATTACTGGATTTGGGTTCTTTGACATGGAAATATTTATAATTAAAAAAAATAAAAAATAAAAAGCTTTAGTGCATGTACCAACATGTGGTATTTGGTGATAATTGGTAAATGTAGAGTCAATAATAAGGAATATAAATGTGTTCTCATCCTCTGCAACAATTTTCAATCATTGTTTAAGCCCTAAAGGAACTAAAAAAATGTTTTATTTGTTGGAAGGGACATAATTGACTGTGACAATCAAGATGGCTATTTTTTCTCTCCAGATAAAAGTTGACATTTTGTTTGCCATAGTACCTAGACAATTTTTTAGTTCTCATTACCGAAACATGAGTTTGTTAATGCATATATTTGATGTAATATCATGTTGCGGTAATGATAATTTTTGACAATGATAATCTAAAAAATTTAAATAATTCTATAGGAAATATGTTTTAAATCCTGTAAAAATAATGGTTATAGTAAGTTCAGACCTTAATCTTATATGTGCAAAAAAAGAATGGCTTCAAGGGCTTTTTAAAAATTCTGATGTTGTGCATCTTCTAAATCTGGATTTCGTGAGAATCACCCTATTGTCCGATTCACATTTTCTTTGGTGTGTAAGTGTGTATTAGTACATGTTAATGGTACATACCCCAAAGTAAACTATATCGCGAGTTATTTCTCCAACAAAAATTTTTTGGGGACTACAATGAACACACGGATTGTAGGCAACAGTTTACTTCCTGGGATTGGTGATGTAGTAAAGACCGACATTATCATAATTCCTCCGCTTGGACTCACAGCCTGTAAATTAACTCCTGATAGCATTGTATTGTGAGCGAATCTTTCAAACATGGTAAAGAGCATCACATTTCCGGCTGACATCAGAGGTATTCAGGCCAATCACAACGTACAGATTATCTGGCCAATCAGGGACACAGCGCTTTTCAAATCTATGCGTTTCAGTGCGTGAAATCTTGAGCTACACAAATGTACGGTATGTGGAAAATAATGTGTTTTTTAACCTTAAAACACGCAAACACATTGTATTATACCAAATACACAAAATAACCTTTTAGCAATGAAATAGGTGCTCTTTAAAATTTTGAGTTACTTGAACTTAAAAATATTAGTTGAGACAACAATTCTATTTTTAGGTTGACTCAAAATTTGAACCAGGTAACTAATCTTTTCTTCTAGTGTAAGATACTAACAAAAATGTACCAAATTTGTGCAATCTGTGACCAATTTTTTTTTTACTCAAGTACATGTTTTTTTTTTTTTAGATATACTGTAATATTTAGTTTAAGAGTTCAGATCATGCAAAAAAATATTCATGATTCTCCACCGAATTATGTCTCAGACTTTATTTAGACCTACTAAATATACATGTGTAAAGAAAAAGTCACACTGGTACCTATTCTTATCTCTCATGTTCTCACTATCACCCTCATTTATGTTGAATGCCTTATCCCTATTTTCTTGTTGTAAGACAGGAACATGCTCTCCCTCTCTCTCTCTCTCTCTCTCCCATTCAGCCCTTTCTATTTTCAGTCCTCTCACCTGCACTTGTTTTAGCCTCTCACTGCCACTATCTCTCATTTTACTCTTATTTGTGTTTCCTTCTCCCTATCCATCCTTTTCACCCTTTCTCTATCTCAACCCAAAACCCCTGCAGTGGTATTCTCCCACCCACTCGCACCGACACTGACATGCAGAGACGGCTGTGTGTGTGTGTGGACAACATTGCTCTCCCATCGCCACAGACAGAGTGACTTCAGCGGGAAAGAATGCTCTCTCCTTCTGCTTGCTCTCGAACTCCCTCCTTTTCCCAGAGCCTCTTGCCCTCAAACATGCACACACACATACACACACACACACACATACACACACACACGCACGTGCATGAAGAAAAAATGCATACATACGCACACACACATACACACACAAATTTATTTGCCGAATTCTAAAAAAAACAGAAGACACAATCAAAAACAAGATGATAACATAAAAACATGCAATATAAATAGTATAAGGATATTCAATCTCTTTATTTAGGTATCTGTGCACATTTATTGTCACATGACCAGATATTTAGAAAGGGCCCATTATGTAGAGCATCTTGTGATTGAGAGATGAGCTTTGCCTGCAAATATATTTATTTATTCAGAAAATGCATCTATAAACATTATTACACAAACTCTCAGAAAAAGATGAAAATGGATTTCACTACATTCAAATAGCTATACTGAATATTTCCTAGCTGGTTTATGAAATTGCGAGTAATATGACTTTGAAATGGGACTGTGCCCTTGCAGGTTATTTTTTTCTCATTTATCATATTTTTAATGCATTCCCAGTTGATTCGACTTATCCTTTGACATGACACAGCTTGCCCCCAATGTGGAACTAATTTTGTTTCACTTTTTTTATTAAAAATATTGCAAACACACTGAGATGTACTATAATTATTAGTTTTAGTCTTATCTTATTTTTCTTTGCCTAAAGTAAAGCTAAAAGCAGTACAGGTCACTCCACTCACCTTTACCATTCTGATCTTACAAGACTTCCTGCTTCTACGATCCTTGAAGCACAGTAGAAATTATTTTGAACCCTCATACTTATTAACAAATGATGCATATCTTTTAGTAAACAACTTATCAAACGAACCTCAGAGCTTAAATTAATTTGGTAAATCTGGTAAATTCAAAAAATACGCTCAGCACTTACAGCTATACACTCATTGAACATTTTTGGACATAATGCTTCCAGGGAACATTTAATCATCTAAAATGTATGCCATGTCAAAGACTCTGCATTCCTCCAAGCATCTTTTCATTCTTCTCTTACTCAAACCCAATCATTATGGGATGGTGGCTTCGCTCTTGGCAAGACCTTTTGCTGCCTGCAGTCAAGGTAACTTGTTTGACCCACTTTTGCTTCCCCAAAAAACAGTTTTTGATGCACCAACAGCAATTAAGACTCGGGCCCAAAGGCCAGTTCAGTCATTAATGAGGATCAATGACAGACCCAGTAGTGCTGAAGGTTTATCACGTGCCACTGCATATTAAGTGTGTCAAAGGCTGTAAGTTTAAGTTGTGTGGTAAAGCTGTTCTCAAACTTATCAATGATACTCAAAGTCTATTGAGTTAAATTATTAGTGTGTCATTTTGGTAACACTTTACTTGAAGGGGTGTTGACACGTGTCATGAACATAAAGGAGATATTATGCATGTTTATGACAACTGTCATAAAGGGCCCTATTTTAACGATCTGAAACGCAAGTGCGAAGCGCAAAGCGCAAGGGACTTTGTGGGCGGATCTTGGGCGCTGTTGCTATTTTCCCGGCGGGAGAAATAACTCTTGCGCCAGGCGCAAATCAATAAGGGGTTGGTCTGAAGTAGGTTCATTATTCATAGGTGTGGTTTGGGCGTTACGTAAACACAAACTTTTTACAAATAAACCAATCAGAACGCTATCCAACATTCCCTTTAAACACAAGGGCGCAAGTTCCATGGCGGGTTGCTATTATTATGACGAATTTACCAGACGCATGCCAGGTGCGGTACACAGCTGAGGAGGCCGACGTTCTTGTAAGAGCAGTCAAAGACAGAGAAGTTGTTTTGTATGGGGATGGGAGAAACCCGCCCGAATCAGCATCGGTTAAACAGGCGTGAGAGGAAATATAGCCACAATTGTCTCATCAGCTGCGCCAAGCACTACAATGATGTCAGGAGACGGGGGGATCCCAAGCTTGCCAGCATAAATCGGGCACGCCGGGCACACAGGAGGACATCGCTGCGTCCACCCTCACCGCTGAAAGGGTTTGGGGGCTTTGAAATCAGACCCAAGAAACGCAAGCAAGGTCCAACCCCAAAGTACACTTACAAATCAAGTTCATATACATTAAGGTTTCTTATGAAAACAATTTAATTATCATTTAGATAAAATAAACGTAATACAGCCACACAACAAACTTCTGAAAATATTTTAATCGTTATTTGCATGAGAATTTTTTTAACGCTGCCACACAAAATAAATAAAAACCACAATGCTCACACAATGATTTCCCTTATCTCATGTATTAATATTTTTTTATTGTAACAATTTAAGATTTAATGATTTCCCTTATCTCATGTATTAATATTTTTTTATTGTAGCAATTTATGATTTGCAAAAATAACTGTTGCATCTGTGTAGATTAGATAAGCAATGCGCCTTGTGCACGGTATACATTATGGTCAAGCATGCGCCCTTAAAATAGCATAATGAACTACGCTTTAGACTAGTTTTTTTGGTTAGTAGCCCAATTGTTTTTTGAAACTGCAAAATAGCATAAGAGATGGTTTGCGCCGGAGCACGCCTCCTTTTTTTGCGCTGAACCGCCCAGGGAGCGCAAGTTCATTCCCTAGTTTGCCGACGTGCGTCTGTGGAGGGAAAAACCCGCTGTGCGCTGGTGCAAAATACGAAATGATACATGCGTCACTGACAAAGTCAATTGCGCTGGGTGCAAGATAGGGCCCTAAGTGTCATTTGTTCAGTTATGTCATTTTTAATGCAAAGATGACATTGTTTGAGATGTCTTCGGTATGACAACTTGACATTAAAGGTCACGTTCTTCCTGATACCATTTTTTAAACCCTAGTTAGTGTGTAATGTTGCTATAATAGCATAAATAATACCTGTAAAATGATAAAGCTCAAAGTTCACTGCCAGGCGATATATTTTCTTCAATAGAATTCCTCTTTAAAAGCGTACAACGAACGGCCGGTTTGGACAACAGCCCTCTATTTCCTGCTTTAATGACGTCACTAGAACGGTTCGTTGACTAAACTCCGCTCACAAGAATACGTCAGTCACCAGCTTTGGCTCAAACGGCTCTGCTAAGCTAAGCTGCTATCGAATCACAGCACACTAAACAAACTACACAATCAGAACTTGATACGTATTACTGAAGGAGGGACTTCACAGAACAAGGAAGACATCAGCCTGTTTTGAGGACAGTGAAAACAGCCCTACACAGATAAGTCAATTGTGTGAAAAATACCGTGTTTTTTTACACGTGAAACATGAACACATGTTATATTGCCCACTATAAACACAATTAAAGCTTCAAAATCACAGACAGAACGGTAGCTTTAACCAATACATCATAACTTGTCATGACAACTTGACATTACCAAGACAACATAACTGACCACTTTTTACCAGTGATACAAATTGAACTTGTCATTAAAATGTCATTAGGTGTTAATACTCTATCTATCATATAGTTTTATAACAACATCATGAATATTTTTCTTGACCTCAACTACAGTTGTACAAATATTATTTGTCATTAAAATGTCATTAAGTGTCAATACTCTGTCAAATAGTTTTATAACAGTGTCATGAATATTCTTCATAATGTTTTTTTTACGTTTTCTCCAGGTGTTACCGAAATAAAGTCAATCATCCAATAATAATTAAAATTGATACAATTATATTTTATTGCATTTGGAGACTGATTCACCTCAAATTAAATGAAAACAGTACAACAATGTGTATTTAAAACCCCCGTTTTAAAGAGCTGAGAGATTTATCTTGTTGCAATGACGCATGTGCCTTTTTGTTTATTATTCATATGAGCATATAACGCGCTATTATTTTATGCTGCTGAATGATTTCAGCTTCAGCACGGATAGTGACAAGCTCTCTGATCTCTGCTTCAGTCCAGTTTGCAGACATTTCTCATTGTGAATGTTAATCTGCATGTAAATGCCTCGTTTTAAAGAGCTAAACCATAACTTTGTGTTGCAATAACACGCGCATCCTCACTACGGCACGCCCCTTACGGCATTGTTTTTGTGTCTTGTTCACACAGACTGCTTTCACGGAATGTTACTAAGTCCTCTTTACGGAAGCAATCCCAGGACATTTACGGGACGTGTTTGTGTCTACACAGAATTTTACGGAAATTTCCTGTTTAAATAAGGTCCTAGAGAGCGGCCAAACTTTGGATCTGCAGAGCATAAATGCATGTGTGTGAGACTACTTCCAATTGTGTGTGGACGTGGGGCATTGTACTCTTACAGCAGGGGGTTATGGTTAAACTCTTGATTCAGAACTTTTAACCCCACAGAGAGCAAAGAAAGTCTTTGAGAGGGACAAGTCTGCTGTCATTATATTCCCTTTATATATAACCATAGATTAAGAATTGAATAAGTTTTTCATTCTTCTAATTAGTCAAGAATAAAACAAGGACAAACATTTATGTCTCTGGCACCACAGTGTGACAAGGGAAATGACTGCAACATTTTCAGCTGTAGAGGTTGAAGATCAATGGCAGTAGACACAGACTTCAGACATTACGCAATATGACAAATGACAACAAACAAAATTATAACCTAAATGATATAATACTTGCTTAGATGTTTTAACCTTCCAGTAAATATAATGAAAAATAAATTGTATAACAAATCTTTGTACATTGCATATTTTGGTTTTGTTATAACGCCAGCGTTTTATAAGTTTAAACATATAATTTAAAAAAGTATGTACTAAATGTATGTATATGTACTAACTACACTACCAAAAAAAAACGGTCCAAAATGGTCACGAGCTGTAATATGGGCAGCACCCTTTTAAAAGGTCCAAAAATGTACTATTTAGGTACAGTTGTGTACACTCTAAAAATGGCCGTGTTATTTTTGACCCATGTTGTGTAAATATTGGACAGAACACATGCTTGGTTAAAATGACCCAAAGTTGGGTTGTTGTTATACAACCATGGGTTATGATAACCCATGGTTTGGGTTAACACAACCCAGCACTGGGTCACTTTTAACCCAGCGGTGTGTTCTGTCCAATATCTACCCAGCATGGGTCAAAAATAACCCAGACATTTTAAGAGTGTATACTGTTCATTTGGTACCGATAGGTACATTTAGGTACTAGGGCTGTCAAACGATTAATCTTGATTAATCGCATACAAAATAAAAGTTTGTGTTTGCATAATATATGTGTGTGTCCTGTGTATAATTATTATATATATATGTAAATACACACATATTCATGTATGCATTTAAGAAACATGTACATGTATATATATATATATATATATATATATATATATATATATATATATATATATATATATATATATATATATATATATATATATATATATATATATATATATTTATATTTTATATTCTATGTAAATGAAAAAAGACACAAATAACATTTTCCTTAAATTATTCATGAATGTGTGTGTATTTATATATACATAAAAATTACACACAGTACACACACATATATTATGCAAGCACAAACTTTTATTTTGTATGCGATTAATTGTTTGACAGCACTAGTACTAATATATGCCTTTAAAGTCTTAAGATCTACACTTTGGTACCAATATAAACTTCTGAGGTACTAATAAATGAAAAAAGACACAAATAACATTTTCCTTAAATTATTCATGAATGGTATGATCTCCTTATGGCGTTTTTCCATTGCATAGTACCCCACGGTTTGGTTTGGGTCAGCGTACTTTTGGGAGCTTTTCCACTGGGTGTAGTACATAGTACCCGATACTTTTTTTAGTACCACCTTGGTCGGGGTTCCAAGCGACTGATACCAAGACCTGATGCGAAAACACTGTAGATTACTGATTGGTCTGAGAGAATCGTCACTACCAGCGTCATCACTATAATGTAAAAGATTAGCTTTACCTTCATGCTAGCTTGCGCTGTCTCGAGCAAACCTGTTGTCATCTGTGCTCTGCTATAGGTTCCAAACTTCCTTTAAGCAATGAAAAACATCCACAAGTTGAGAATCAGGAACACCATAACTGTTTTTTTCCAGACTTGCCGTTTGTGGTGGCACACTCGTGATGTGCACGTCCGCATAAATGCGTCGACTTACGGGTGTTTGAACAGAAACTGTCATGTGAGACAGAGGTAGTGATAAAAGCGATGTGCAAACA
Source organism: Misgurnus anguillicaudatus (assembly GCF_027580225.2). Taxonomy (NCBI): domain Eukaryota; kingdom Metazoa; phylum Chordata; class Actinopteri; order Cypriniformes; family Cobitidae; genus Misgurnus; species Misgurnus anguillicaudatus. Next base: position 31,885,797 of record NC_073358.2, on the reverse strand, counting down.
TCTATTTGTGGTGGCCAATTTTTATTTTGTGGCGGACTGAGAAATAAATAAATGTATGGGAATGTACAACGACACACTCACTTGTATGATATCACAGCAGTAGGCAACGCAAATATAATGACACGCCTATAATCCATCCCACTCTAAAGTGTTACTAAACGCGATGGAAAAGCTAACAAAGCCAAAGTGAGGTGAGCTGACCCGACCTGACCCAAACCAAACCGTTGGGTACTATGCAATGGAAAAGCACCATTAGGTGTACTTGTTGAAAGGGTACAGCCCCAGTGGCAGCAAGAGACCACTTTTGACCTTAATTTTTAGCATTGTATAAAATATACTGCATTTAATTTAACTTAGTCTGGTGTAAACTTCAAAAGATTAAACTTTGCATTAGGCACTTCATGGCCTAAATCACCAGCGAGATAAAATTTTTATCTTGTATTAACTTTCATCTTAATCTTTGAAATATGACCTTGGTGCACGGAGCCAGACTTGACCTGCTGAAGTCCTTTTCACACAAGTAATGGTGATCATTTGACATCAACCCTTGATTTGGACAGGGGACCGCTTATTGTCTCATTAGAGTGAAATAACCATGACAAGACCGTTACAGCGGCCACACCAGAGCTCTATATAACCCACAGCAGGTCTAGTGGCAGAGAGATAAACACCAAGTCCCCAGTTGTTTTTATTTTCTCTTTTTTCATCAGGTGCCCCTTTTCGTTTTTTCCTCCCAACTCTCTATTTTAATATGCATATCTGTCACACAAGCAGTGCACCACACAAGAAAGGCAATAATAAGTGAGTAATGTGGATTGCAAATACATGCATTTAGCACGTGAAGGTATCAGAGTAAAAAGAAAGAGGCGAACAGGCATAAAGTGTAATTCCTCTATACATACAACTACATCTGCATATGTGTCTTTGTGTTGTAACTATGAATCAACCTTTATTGCTATTTTTCTATGTCTATTTGAAGTCTCCATATATTTTGACCATTGACTTCCCTTGACTTTTCTAGTCACAGATTAAGGGCTCATTATAGTTGTGCGTAGGTCCTACGGCGTAGGTTACGCGCCGGTTTTCATTTATACTTTTTCGCCGTGTGCAAACATACATGCAGACCGCTGGTCGGCAGTATCTACGCATGTTACCACAGTAGCAGCATGAACGTCAATGAAGAAGCAGCTTGGCAAGTTTAACCCACAAATGAAGGAGACTTATTGTGTGTTTTGAGATGACCAGCAGTGATGAAAGTAAATAAACAGCGACTAATGTTGCTCATTCCTCAACATGGTCCATCTTTGTTCTCACCATCGCAAATGGAAATACCAATGACGCAGTTTTTTACCTGACGGGAGGGGTTCTAGTCATTGTTGTTTTTGGCAGCCCTTTTAGTTTTAGTCTTAGTCTTTTGGACGAAAATGCTTTTTAGTTTTAGTCACATTTTAGTCACTTATAAACTTGATAGTTTTAGTCAAGTTTTAGTTGACGAAAACACAAAAAGGTTTTCATCAAGTTTTAGTCGATGAAAACGCAAAAAGGTTTTAGTGAAGTTTAAGAAAAATTTTAGTAAAAGAAGTAGTCTTTAACAAATAAAAAAGTATTGGAAATGGGCTTAGGTTTGACAAGTAGATACATGTATAACCTTAAGCTTACCATGAAATGTGTCACAAACCGTTTATCGAGTAAAATTGAATGTATATGATATGTTAACAGCGTGACTTGTTAGTTACCTTTAAAAAAATATCAGGGTGATGAGGCTTCAGGTGCCGCTTGAGGTTGGTGGTATTCTTCCCACCTAGTTTGTGGCCATGTTTACCGCCGTCTCCCAATATGCATTCTGTTTTTCTTTCTGATGGATTATATATAACGACGATAGTCTCGTCGTTTACGTTTATTGGCGTCACCGGTCCTTTGAACTCGCCACAGCCGCAGGTGTGTTGTTGTTGTGTGAAATCTGGTGCACGCGTGCGCAGCAATGTTGGCAGCCGGGTGGTGGGCGTACCCAAAAAAACGGATAGGAAGCGGCAGCATTGCTGATACGTTTTAGCTAAAAACAGACAGATTTCACGCAAAATAGGCAAAATGTGAACGTCAGACTTATAATCCTTTTCGTTCCGTCTTGTCAACGAAAACTCGAAAGCGCCTCGTCATGTTTTCGTCAGCTTAGAGCTATTTTTAGCTAGTCATCGTCGCATTATTGTCATAAAAAAGGTGCGTCAACAAAATTATTTCGTTATCGTCATCGTTGACGAAAACAACACTGGTTCTAGTGGACCAATCACAGTGCTTGCGGTCCGCGTAGAACTGACACCCTGTTAAAAATTTAGCCAGGTGCACGTCAGGCTACGCAGACCTACGGCGTAGACCTTGCGCACGACTATAAACTGGACTTTACTGAATAAGAAAAAAATTAAGAGAGTTGCTATGAACAATTTAAAAAACTTTTTGCCATGAAATTCTGTAACTTTCCAGACCTGGAAATCCCAATTTTAATATTCCCCAAATATTGCCAGGTTTTCCGTAACAGCGGGAACTCCGGCACTTAAAGTACCCTTATGCGTTTAGCAGATGCATTTATACATTTCATCACCATGTCTGCTCTCCCTGGGAATCAAACCCATGACCTTTAGCACTGCTAACGCAATACTCGATCAACAGATCCACAGGAACACTTCTTCTCTGGTCTCAATCACCGTGTGTCAGCCTGTGTGTTTTTCTCCCTCCACATCGATGTTTTCTTCGGTCCGAGCCCAACATTTGGAATCACTTCCAGTCCGGGGCGTTTCACACTCAAAACACTCTGTGCTTTCCCTTCACCAGAACAGGCTGTTCTCTCGTACCATTTCTCACAAACACATCCTCACAAGCACACATAGCTCTGTTTTTATTCTGTTTATGTTGTTCGCTCAAAAGACTCTCTAAGTTAGCTGCATGCTAGTTCTAGTGCAGTTATAACAGAGAAGCTGGAGGTTCGCAGTGAAGTTTGAGTTCACTGTGTTCATGTTTGCTCCATCAGTGCATGATGGGTGATGAAATGAATGGGGGGAAAGCAGATGCTTGGGTCTGGAATGTCTTCTGCAGCCTGAAACAATTTTAGGGTGGAGAGGAACGAATGGCCTGAGAAGCGGGGTGAATGTGGATTTAACATTTGGTAGTTAAATGGTGAAACCTATCGTTGTGTTTGTGGTTGAATTTCTTACAAGCATTTTGAAATGTAAAAGATTTTGCAGTATACAAATACAGAGCTTCACGAGGAGGGCTGGTTAAGCCGCATAACAGAAAAGACTCTCCGTGAAATAAAAAAATGAACTTAGACTGGGGTATCCAAAATCTCATTACTATTTAACACAGTGTGAGCATGTTAGCTTTGGTGATGATTAAAGCTACAAGTATCTTCTTTATTTACTTATTAAACATTTTTTATGCCGACCATAAAGCGAGATAGCTAGCTTAGCAAACACCCGACACCTCCGCCCGATTCGCCTGTGTGGCTGTCGCTTTTGAAATAACAACCCTTTTTCTGCTACACTCAATCACCCACACACACAGACGCGCACACACACACACAAACCGAATCTCTCTGCTCCCCCTCCTCGCCTATTTCTTGCTCGTTCTCTCTCTTCCATCCACCAAACCAACCCCCCGTCCCCCCACCCCTCCCGTTCAGCTTCTATAATTCAAATCCTGTCAGCTCTGTTCCAGACTGCTGGCGCCAGCCTCTCTCTCCAGGAAAAAAAGAGAGTGGGGAAAAAGCAAAGCAAGAAAAAAAGCTCTTTGAGGGACAAAGCCGACGGAGCCACACACACACGCGCGCGCACACACACACACAGCATAGGCCGAAAACCAGAATGAAGTTTTTTTTAAAGAGGCAGCTGTGGGTGGACTTTTCAGAACCCAATATTTTTCCTCCGTTTCACTCCCTTCTTTCCCTTTTGTTTTAATATTTTCATTTCACTCCATTCCCCTTCATTGCTTACATCACTGCCTTAACCGGACAATGTTGTAAAAATTTAGATTTTTCTTGGCTAGTTTTATTGACCTTTTAAAAAAGAGTTACAACATTGACAACTTGGCATAATGTTTTTAACCCGGGACTAGCGTTTCTTTTTGCTATTCCCAACTAATCGGGTCTAATTCTGGCTTTGGCAAATTGTATGAAGAGAGAAAGACAGCGAGGTCTAAAAGTCAGACACAAGGGCCTGGCACTGCTCGTCAGCATTTAAATTCGGCTAAAAATAGCCCAGAGACTAAATCCATCTATTTCAGGTCTTAATGAGCAGTCTAGTCATGTGACGCAAACAGGCAGAAATGACAGCCATCGTCTGGCAGTCGACCATTGACTCAAGCGTTCCTTTACTCTTCATCTAACTCTGGGAAAGTCACAATGAATCTCGTTTCGTCTTTCCCACAATCCCTCACTTGCTTACTGGGAAACACATAATTTCTAACCCCTCTCAAGCACAAACACATTCCAGGCAGGGAATCACTGCTTTTAAAGACAAGAAGCGTCCCCGTTGACTTCAACTTTGGATATGATCTACTGAACTTTATCTATGACCCAGACAAAAAGTGACTTTGAATACCACAACATTTTAAAACGCACACACACTAATTCCATCTCTTTTCTTTATCTCTCCCAACACAGACGAGCGAATGCTGAGCACACATACCGCAGCGATTCTGGGGGACAGGACGACCCCTATGTGTCCTGCTCTCCAAACAGTGAGAGAGTTCCCTTGAGAAATGAGGGAGTATGAATACTCTCCTTGCCACGCAAACCCCCACCATCTCCCCCAACCCACCTCCCGTTTACTTTATCACCTGGACGAGGTCTGATGCCGCCGCACACACAGCCCGCAACGGTAATTGGAACATAATGGAACATTTTCGCCGACTGAACTGAACCCTTTGCCCCATCACCTTCTGAACCGATCACAAAATAGGCCCACACTCCATGGCCTGCTGCACACACACACGCACACATACATTTCATCTCTTTAGTGATTGGCCATTTTAGTAGGTGTCATACAAACACATCACATGAACTCAAACATAGCACATGCACATAATAAACACACAATTTATTATAAATATGAGATGAGGAGCATCAAAGTTTGATTTCCCATAGACTTGAATCTTTGGTGGCCTCTATTACTCAGTCAATATTAAAGATATCCCTGCTTCCCAATCTGTGTACCATCCATCCTAAATAGTCAGGGCTCAAAATTTACTTTTTTATGGCGCTTTTCTATTGCATAGTGCCCCACGGTTTAGTTTGGTTTGGGTCGGGTCAGCTCACCTCACTTTGGCGTGGTTAGCTTTTCCATCAAGTTTGGTATCACTTCGCAGTGGGAGGGATTATAGGTGTGTCGTTATATTTGCGCTGCATACTGCTGTGACATCATACAAGTGAGAGCATTGTTGTACATTCCCATACATTTATTTATTTCTCAGTCCGCCACAAAATTAAAATTGGCCACCACAAATAGATGTTTGCACATCGCGTTTACCTCTGTCTCACATGACAGTTTCTGTTTAACACCGCGGCATCAGTCGACGGCGCTCCGCTAAGCCTCATTGAAGTTGCATTTAAGCATATAATGCTGACGTGCTCGTCGCGAATGTTCCGCTACAAACTGCAAGTTTGGAAAAAACTGTTATGGTGTTCCTGTTTCTCAACCTCTGGATGTTTTTCATCGCTAAAAGGGAGTTTGGGAACTTATAGCAGAGCACAGATGACAACATGTTTGCTCGACACAGCGCAAGCTACAGGTAAAGGTAATCTATATTATAGCGATGACGCTGTAGTGACGATTTTCTCAGACCAATCAGTGATCTACTGTGTTTTCGCGTCACGTTTGTTATAAGCTCGGGTCGCTTGGAACCCCAACCGAGGTGGTACGAAAAAGTATCGGGTACTACGTACTGCACCTAATGGAAAAGCTCCCAAAAGTAAGCTGACCCGACCCAAACCAAACCAAACCGTGGGGCACTATGCAATGGAAAAGCGCCATTAGTAGGTAGCACTGGTGCTCCCAAATTTTAAAGTAAGGAACACCAGCAATGGAGCATCCATTGAAAATTACAGGAGCACCACAACTTCATCATCCTGCTTCAAGATTAAAAGCTTGAACAATTAAAACTTGATTTTAAATTATTTGTCACACACTTGACTTGCGCTTGGCTCTTATGCTTAAAATGTGTAGATTCATGGAGCCCTATAAAGACCATTTAATGTTATTTTTAATTATTTATTTTTAATTCAATTAAGTTACATACAAATTTATTTTCACAAATCCCATTTTTTTCTGTTTAACTTTTTCTGGATTCTGTATTCCTAAAATGTAATAATTAATATTTTCTAAAATAATCAAATAAAAACAAAAATTATATATATTTTTAAAACATTGCATTTTATTTTAAGTCAAAGTGCTGCATAACAAAACTTTATTTAAAATAAAATGAAAGTATAAATATTTTGAGTGTGGTTATATTACTTAAGAAATAAAAACAATTATAAAATAATAATTTTTTTAAGTAGATTGTATTATACAATCGTAATAAATTTCTGTCAGCTTCATTACTTTTAAATGACTTTTATTTTGATGGGTTGTCAGTGTGCATTTGACGACATTTCTCATTGAAACAATAAAATCCGCATGAACTCTGACTGCAGCTCTGAATATGAACATTGATCTCTATGAGACATTCGCTAATTATTCCACAGCATATGCAAACGTTTCGTAAAGAAATTAAAACAGGTCACACCACAACAATTATTTGCATCTGCACAAATGCTCTCAAATATATTTTGAGGTTGCACCAATTGAATTTTAGGAGCAATGGTCACAATTTTGAGCCCTGATAGTATTTGAAATTAGAATTAGAATGTCCCAAATCATATGCATTTTAAAATAAATCCATAAAGTTCCCAAATGGTCTGCTGCTTTAGAAACTTCAAAGTATAGATCTATGGACTCTCAAACGGTTGATTTTAGCCACAACTCACTGCGAGAGGGCCGAGTTTAAGTGTGCAACACAAAATTAACAAATTAAATAAATAATGCGTCACTGAACCAATAAATTAAACTACAGACCTAAGGGCCATTCACATTATAGCGATAACTATAACGATAATTATATTAGCATCCACGTCATAACGATAACTATATGCTAATTCGCTCACGCGCGGCGCACTCGGGCAAATCACTTGCCTTTAATGGCATTAACTAATATTGCATATTTCTTCTCTAAACAGTGAATCTAGTAGTTTCTGTAATAATATCTTAACTTTTGGCTTGGTCAGTGTGGGAGGAAAAAAAGCATTACATTACACAGCAACTGCATCAGCGCTGGATACCTGAGGTAATTTTATGTTATGGACCTCAGCAATGAGCTTCTCCACTGGTATTCAAGTGCGCATGCACTTTAAGTTCAAATAGATTTGATTGGTTGTCAATGGTTTATCGCTCATCAGCTGGGAAAAAATCGCCCAGAAAGTGATTTCCGCGATATCGTTTATTGTATCATTATCGTTATAGTTGTGGTGTGAACTCTGCGGTTCTCTTTAATATAAAACGATTTTCAAAACAATGGGGCGATTTCCCGGACAGGGATTAGCTTAATCCAGGACTAGGCCTTAGTTTAATTAGGAAATATAACTAGTTTTAACAAACATGCCTTACTAAAAACATTACCTGTGTGCATTTTGAGGCAAAACAATGGGCACTGGTGTATTTTAAGATATGTCAGTTCAAGTTGTTTTCAGTTTGGACATGTTTTAGTCTAGGACTAGTCTAATCCCTGTCCGGGAAACCACCCCTATATGTTTTATAGTTAACGTTATAATGTGAACGGCTCTTTAACATTACATGTAAACTAATGAATAAAGAAATGCTTAAATGCAAAGATGAGTTACTGTATTGTGATGTTTGAGTTTCTTAAGGATCACAGGGTCGTCCAGCCAACAGTCGTCACTTCCATTTTGCATTAGTATGTCTCAGTGTCTACACTCAACTGTATGTAGGCTAATATTCTAACACAAAAACCTACCTACTATTAAGGCATAGTATAAGTAGACGAATTGGGACGCAGCTTTCATTTTCACATAATATTCTTTACATTATGTATGATTTTTGGTAGAAAACAGTAAACCACAAACAATGGTTTAACTGGGTTTTCAGAGGCAGGGTCACAATTCATCTCCAGTGCCGTGACTATGTGACAACACATAGTGTTACCTTGTGTAAGTCGAATTAAATTATTCACCATAATTGCATTAACTATTGCAGATTTTAGGGTTTTATAAATGAATGGTCATAAAAGTACATTAGAAGTTGTTGTTATGCATATCTGTATCAGTGTATAGTGACCTTTTCTAAGTGTCCTACCAACCAAAAGCTGACACAGGAGCCAGCCTCATCTGGCCTCCCCGTCCTTAACATAAATTCCCCATCATCCAATTAAACCTAGATTACCGTACCACTGCTGACTTTTTCAGATAAACCGTCTCAAACCAACAAACGGGGGTCCAAACTCTGCAGCCAAAATTCAGTTGGCCTTCACTGTGCCCCTATTACAGTCACTTCATTTGTAAATTGGCTTTTAGATGGATTGTACCCCAGCTGAGCCTCCCCCTGCCTGTTTCCCTAAAAGACCCGATCTCAGACCGGTCACTATAGCACTCAGTCAATCAGGGAACTCACCAGGGACACCAAGGGACTCTGCCTGTCTGCTTTGTTTGCCTCATGGCACAAACAGACGCACAGAAAGGCAACATCATTTCACTGTGTTTTGACTCAAATAGGCCACCACAATGTCCTGTATTTTGCCAGATTAGGCATTTTGTAAACACTAAGAGAAAAATCATTAATAATGAATTGCGGCCAATGAAAGAGCAATTTATTTGCAATCAGTTAACAGCACAAACAACGGCCAAGAAATTATACTTCATGCAACTTGCAAGGGGCAATTCCCATTCTGAATGCAGCAGACTACCAAGATTGTCTGAGGCTGTACAGCATCATTCCGACACTAAAGTCCAGTGATCCATGAACATGAACTGCACCCTTTGAAATGCAAAGGTGTGCTGCATAATGCTGTGTTCAGACCAGCCGCGCGGTAGAGGCGTCAAGCGCGAGTGATTTCAATGTTAAGTCAATGTGAAGACACGTTGACGCGCGTCTGGAGGTCTCGCGGCGCGAATGAGGCGTTTAGTGCGGCGCGGTAGATGCGTTTCCGCCTCATTCGCGTGTCTAGTTTGCACAAATGGCGTGATTTGAGCGTTGCCGCGTCAAACGCATGATTTGAAAAATTTGAACTTTGGCAGAAAAACCTGGCGCATTAACCATCAGGAGCTTGCTCTAGTAGTGACGTGATTACAGGAAGCAAGCGGAGTCACAGAAGCCCCTCCCATGATGTGAATTTCTGCATGAATGTCTCGATGACTAGAATTTCTTGCGCGGCTTTCACGCGCGATTTAAGCGAGTAAACTCAAACTGTTCAAGCGCCAAACTAGGCGCTGTACACGCAAATTTGACGCCTCAAACGCGGCTGGTGTGAACCCACAGTAACACATCCTTAAGCTAGAAGTATAATTGCATTTTTACGCATACACAAGGGTTTGCATACAGTGCATGTGATAGCAATTTTTGTCATCAGAATAGTACGTGCATCACCAGACTTTTGTAATGTATATTGAAGCTCATTTTGTCGCAATGCGCATGCTTCTAACTTCTGCGTAAAAATTTGAGTCAAATAAACTATGCTTTGCAAGGCTATGCATTCGACGTGCCCATACTTTCGTGTAAAAATAAACAAATACTAAATTACTGTTGAAGCTATTAGGTGTTTCTAGTTATATCTAAAACATTTTTTACTATAATTTCATACAGGTATGTTACACAAATTACTTTTCTGAGTGATAGCAAAAATGGCATCATATTAAGTATCCTTGTAAAATCCTATTTTGATAGTGAGGATATGTTTACATGACAACGACTATGACAAAAAAAACTATTATTTCGCGTTTTTGCTAAATGTACACACACGCCACAACATAGTCAAAGTGATCCCTGTTTACACAGATCTGTGAAAATGACCAAAACACTGTTTACATATGCTGGGCCAGTAGTTGGCGATGTAACTTTGTAGAGGAACAATATGCGCCTGTTCATATATGTATTCTTCTACAGAGCGATAAACATGAACAATTAAGATGGCGAAAGCATATTTTTTTATGAACGATGATGAGGTAGGTTTATTACTACAAGTGACCCTAGAAAATAAAGGAGAAGTGTTAATAAACTCAGTATACACACACACACACACACACACACACACACTCACAGTTTGTTGTCGAGTACCATGGTAGACTTTTAATATATTAAAATGCAGTCACCTCTAGCCCCACATCTGATTGCACTTTGTTACAAACACATGTACACGGTTCACATTTATTGTCCGTCCAGTGTTGTCCCAACTCAGCCAAAGTCCTTAACTAAGAAGGCCAAATGTGAGGGCCTGTTGGCTACAGCCGTGCCAATCAGCCCCCACCCATATCCCCTTCAGACTAACCAGCAGGTCTTTCTGTCTGCTGCTGAGCTTTGGAAACAGCTGTGCAGTCATAACAGAGTATGTGCCCAGACTCAACTCATGTTTTTAATGCTTCAAAGGCAATCTGATACACCATCCCTTCAGAAACACTGAGGCACACACATATGCATGCCCACATGTACATTTAAAATGTGCTCAAACTGTGTTATTGTGAAATGTTTAGAATACCACTTTTGCGTCTTGCCAAAATATAAAATCAGGTGCAGACTAAATCATACTTTGCTGACTGTGATCATGTTGCTAATGAAAACATGCTTAATTTAAAAAAAGGCCTATTTTATGAGTCTGCTTTATAGTGCTAAAACATTATGGGTTGACATATTGAAAATTTTGAATTATTCAACATGCTTGAAATGTTAAAATGAGAAGAAAATTGTGTATATGTGGTAAGTTTACTTTAAGTAAATTTTAAGTGCACATTTCTATACGATTCATTTACAGGCTTAAAGGAAAACACCACAGTTTTTCAATATTTTACTATGTTTTTACCTCAACTTAGATTAATTAATACATACCTATCTTTATTCAATGCGTGCACTTTTAATCTTTGTACAGCGCTTCTTGAATGTGTTAGCATTTAGCCTAGCCCTATTCATTCCTATGGCTATAAGTTTTATTTTGTGCCACCATACTTACTCGTGTAACTACTCATGTAAAAATCTTAAAATAGGGAAAACATGGAAGTGTTTGGTGGCTTCTAAATTCATCCCTTTTTGGATCCTAAGGAATGAATGGGGCTAGGCTAAATGCTAACACATTCACAACGCGCGGTACAAATATTAAAAGTGCACGCATTGAAAAAAGATAGGTATGTATTAATTAAGCTTGAGGTAAAAACATTGCATTGCAATGCAAGGATCCGCATACAAGCAAGCGCCTTACAGAAAAGTGAAGAATGTAGCCCAGTAGATGCATTGCATTTTATCGCAATGCGAACGCGTCTAACGTCTGTGTACACGTATGAGTCAAATAAACTATGCCCAGCAAGGCTGTGCATTCGACTGTGCACATACATTTGTGTACACGTAAAAAACAGGCTATACTAGACTTTACATGAGTTCTCTTTCAAAAAAGTAGTGTCAGTGTTGATTGGTTTATGTTAACAGCAGATTGGATTATATAAGCATGTGCTGATGTTTTAAAGCACTGACAGTTTCATTTAAATCGCACCTATTGTCCGATTAACGTTTTTACATTTCGTGTGTTGTGCAAGTGTGTATTAGTACATGTTAATGATATTCAAAAGTAACATACACCAAATTAAACGATGATGCAAGTTATCGTCTCCAACATAAATCTCTTTTCTTGGACTACAACAAATACACAGATTGTAGGCAAAGGTTTACTTCCTGGGATTGGTGAGACAAGACCGACATTATCATAATTCCTCCCGCTTTTCAGGAAGAGAGTGAAACCTCGAGCTACAAAAAATTTGTGGTATGTGGAAAATAATTAGTTTTTTAACCATAAACCACGCGAACACATTGTATTATACCAAATACACAAAATAACGTTGTTTTTTTAGCAAAGAAATAGGTGCTCTTTAAACATAACCACCAGAAAATATAGTGTGGCGTTCCATTCAAAGGTAAGGCATCCTGCTGTATTTTTTAAACAGATTGTTTTTGACATGTTAATCTGCCGAGAAAACAAGCACATTAACTTTCTGTACATTTTACATAATGGGATAATATGAAATAGTGAATATAAATGCTTATGAAGTCAATATAAAATGCCCCCATTACCTTATTGAGACTGTGTAGCATATTAAGTTGACTCTGGATATTTTTTTCAAGCATTGTGACCTTTTAAACAGAATGCATTTTAAATAAGTCAAGTATGGATCGGCACTTCAACAAGAAAGAGGAACAGTCAAATGAGTATATCTGGTACAAATGTTAAAGGTTCTTTAAACCCATTATTTGGCTATCATTGTATGTCTTAAAGGAATATTCCATTTTCTTAAAAGAAAAATCCAGTTAATTTACTCACCACCACGTCATCCAAAATGCCGATGTCTTTCTTTGTTCAGTCCAGAAGAAATTATGCTTTTTGAAGAAAACATTGCAGAATTTTTCTAATTTTTATGGACTTTAATAGAACCCAACATTTAATACTTAACTCAACACTTAACAGTTTTTTCAACGGAGTTTCAAAGGACTATAAACAATCCCAAACGAGGCATAAGGGTCCTATCTAGCGAAACGATTGTCCTTGTTGACAAGAAAAATAAAAAATATATACTTTTAAACCACAACTTTTCATCAAGGTCCGGTCCAGCGCGACCTAACATAAATGCGTAGTGACGTAGGGAGGTCACGTGTTACATATATAAAACGCACATTTGCGGACCATTTTAAACAATAAACTGCCACAAAGACATTAATTAGTATCAGTTGACATACAACAACGTAGGAACGGTCCTCTTTCAATTGTAAACACTTGTAAACACTGGGGCGGAGTTTCGCGTTCGTCCTCTGTGACCTCTTGACGTAAAGAGAAGTTGTGCTTTAAAAGTGTATATTTGTTTTTTTATTGTCAAAAATGACAATCGTTTCGCTAGATAAGACCCTTAATGCCTCGTTTGGGATTGTTTATAGTCCTTTGAAACTCTGTTGAAAAAAACTGTTACGTGTTGAGTTAAGTATTAAATGTTGGGCTCTATTATAGTCCATTAAAATTAGAAAAATTCTGCAATGTTTTCTTCAAAAAACATAATTTCTTCTCGACTGAACAAAGAAAGACATCAACATTTTGGATGACATGGTGGTGAGTAAATTATCTGGATTTTTCTTTTAAGAAAATGGACTAATCCTTTAAGAAGACTTTAGAGCTAGGAATGTCATTACAATAATAGTTTGAGTCTTTTGTCTATACAACATGATCTCACTCGAAAATCAACCTATATGGTGGCGATTTTGTATAAATTTGTATGACGCTAGTAAACGATACGATTATCCAAAAAAGCACTAATGACCAATACTAACTCAAAAATCACTGCAGCAAAAGAAGATCATAATAAAATGTATACAAATTAGCCACCTTTTCGCTATGAGATACTTTTTCGCTATGAGATGGTGTTGGTCTATGTTAACAAACACCTTTTAACCAAACCATCACAATCGTCAGAGGGCTGCGACAGGCCTACTCTGAATTTTTGGATATATTACGAGTAGTTGTTGACTCCTTCTTTCATATTAAAATATATAGTTTGTTAACACATTTAAGGGTAGGTAATGCCAAATAAGCATCCTCTCAATTCAGGTCTAAACGTCAGGACACACTTCCTTTGTCCAACGGATGTGTCAAACACGTGCATACACACCGAAATGTCCGTGTTAATCTCTAATGAACAAACCCCAAAGACAAACTGCTAGTTTAAACAAAGCGATACGCTGGCTGAAGCAGCCCGCTAGTCTTTCTTTCGCGCTCTCCTTCCCTCCCTCCCTCCTTTCTTCCCCTAGCAAGTCGAACACAGAGGGAGAGAAAGGGAGAGATAGAGCGAAATACAGAGAACGCGGGCATACAAAGGCGGGCGCTAGCTTTCCATCGCTGGCTTACTAATCGGCTCCTTTGTTGTGCTCGATGCATGCCTGTCCCTGTCACATGACCGCGTTTCCATGGCTACCGAGGTCTGAGTAATCATTTGCGCAATGACCTTTATTCCCTTGAGGGAAGAGGAGGGGGAGGTTAGAATGAAAGAGGAGCCAGCAAAAGCAGAGAGAGGCGGAGGAAGGGAGCGTGCGAGAGGGAGGGGGGAGAACTGGTGAGCAGCAGAGCGAGGCAGTGGGGACCTAGACAAGAAAAAGCAGAGAAGGAAAAAAGCAAACTGATTTTCTCTTAGCAGTACTGAGGAGAATCCGCTGGGTTTGGTTAGATAACGAACAGAGCACGCAAAAGGAGTGTGAGATGGAGAGACGGAGGATGGACGCAGGAGCGCTGGAATAGATGTGGAAAGAAAGAAATGGGGAAAAAAGTTGAGCTTTGCACACAGGCTGGTTGAATGAAAGAACCCTTTAAACCCAACAGTCGCCTCTAAAAGATCTCACAGACCTCACAATGATGAAAAACATGTTGGTTGCAAAGCCAATGCAATGCAGATCCAATACCACCAGCATACCAGATCTCCGGAGAATAGTCTACCAATGCAGTCTCAACTGCTCGTGATAATAACTTCTTAAATATCCTACACATGGTTTATCACTTCAAATAATGATAATATCGAAATAAACCGTTTTAGGACATTTGTTTACACCTAGACCTCAGCTAATGTTTTTGCTGTCACACAGAATGAGGCTGGCACAGATGAATGCTGACAGTATAAGCCCCGTCATGTTTGGGTCACTGAGTTTCACATTCGTTTTCATTTTTCGTTTAGTTGTTTCCGCTTTGCCCTTCTCTGATGATGAATATTATGCTAATGCTTTTGTGAGAAAATTCAGTTAGTAGATCTCTCTGCATACAGTCACGGATTCAAGAGAACCTCGCATTGTGTTGTTCGGTGTTTGTGTTTATATATTATACATACATATATTATACATTTATTACTGATGTATTAATAATAGTACAGAAAGACTAATTTAGTTTTGTGTAAAAATTATTAGTAACTTAAATGCTGCTACAGTTCACACTCCTGCCTTAGGAGGGCAATAGTCCACTTTTTCGACAGCTATCTTAAAGGAATATTAAATTTTCTTAAAAGAAAAATCCAGATAATTTACTCACCACCATGTCATCCAAAATGTTGATGTCTTTCTTCGTTCAGTCGAGAAGAAATTATGTTTTTTGAGGAAAACATTGCAGGATTTTTCTCATTTTAATGGACTTTAATAGACATTTAACACTTAACTCAACACGTAACAGTTTTTTCAACAAAATTTCAAAGGACTATAAACAATCCCAAACGAGCCATAAGGGTCTTATCTAGCAAAACGATTGTCATTTTTGTCAAGAAAAATAAAAAATATGCTCTTTTAAACAACAACTTTTCGTCTAGGTCCGGTCCAGCGCGACCTAACGTAAATGCGTATTGACGTAGGGAGGTCACGCGTTACATATATAAAACGCACATTTGCGGACCATTGTAAACAATAAACTGACACAAAGACATTAATTAGTATCAGTTGACATACAACAACTTAGGAACGGTCCTCTTTCAACACACTTGTAAACACTGGGGCGGAGTTTCGCGTTCGTCTTCTGTGACCTCTTGACGTCATGACGTATTGCGTGGGGTCAGCTGGCGCATCACGACCAGATCTAGAACAGAAGTTGTGCTTTAAAAGTGTATATTTGTTATTTTTCTTGTCAAAAATGACAATCGTTTTGCTAGATACCTCGTTTGGGATAGTTTATAGTCCTTTGAAACTCCGTTGAAAAAAACTGTTACGTGTTGAGTTAAGTGTTAATTGTTGGTGTCTATTAAAGTCCATTAAAATGAGAAAAATCCTGCAATGTTTTCCTCAAAAAACATAATTTCTTCTGGACTGAACAAAGAAAGACATCAATATTTTGGATGACATGGTGGTGAGTAAATTATCTGGATTTTTCTTTTAAGAAAATGGAATATTCCTTTAATGGCATTCTGTGCCAGTGGGGAAAACATTGATGGATGTTATATTTTTTTCAATTGTGTTGTTTACTATTTGCATAAGAGCTGTAGTTTCACTCAAATGGGGAAAAGGTTTCATCACGTTTATCAATGTGTACAAAGCTTTCACTTAAAGGACATTACATTTGCAGGCTAAAACAGATATGCATGGCATCATGTTTAAAAATAACACATTAAAGGCAAGGTGCGTGATTTTTGAAAACAGTCGAGCCAATTACCAATACACACTTCAGCAGTAATCCTCAGCCAATCAGCAGTAAGGAGCGTGACTACTAACTGACATCGTTGCCTGGGTTGCATGTGTGTGGGGCGAATTTATAAAAAAAGGTCCAGATTCTATTAGGTTAAGGGCGTGGTAAGGGCATTAACAATTATAAAGTTGACTACAGGGCTCGAAATTGCGACCATTTTGGTCGCATATGCGACCGAAATTGAATCTGTGCGATCTTAAAATATATTTGGGAGCATTTGTGCGACTGCCCATTTTGTTGTGGTGCGACTTGATTTAGATTGAGATGCTGCGTGCTGGTGCTGTCCCAGGTTCAGTGTTCTCTCCAACGTTACATAACCAATCAAATTTCACCATTAAGTTCTTGCGTTTAATGAAGACCGCAGATTGGCTAATATGAGCATCAGTCATTCCTAGTTGCCGTGCTACGTTGGTATGTGAAGCGCGGAAATATGAAAAGACGAACCGCGAGCATGACGAGAGCGAGCCGATTACAGCCAATGTTACTACTGTAATTAATGACGACGATCCGTATTCAAATGCGACTCCACCACCGGAAGATAAGACTTGACGTTAAACCTTTCGGAGAGAGTGGCTTAAAGATTACGAGTGGCTCCGCTATGAAAATGGCTCGTTGTACTTACTGTGTTTTATTGTAAATCCTGTAAAACTGTGTTGGTGGCGGAATCTAAATATTTTAAGCACCAGACCTTGATTAAACATGCCGAAAGTGCCAAAAACTCAAGACGTGTCGTGACAAATGTGTTCGAGACACCGACCTGTCTGTCAAAGAGTGTTTGATAGTGTATGTGCGCATGCGCTGGTGAATGGACATCCGACAAACATCCTTGTGGCCCATGTTGATGTGGAACACGACAATGCTGATGGTATGTTTTTGTTGTATTTTTAAAACATTGCCTATTTAGTAGTAATAGCATCCTGGTATGCAGTTATCAATACCAATATATATTAGCCTTCTATATTAAGGTCACTTTTGTAATGTCACAATTAATCAGTGTTTTACGTGTTTGCTAGATTTTCTATTGTAATCTTAATCATGTTACCTGTAATTGTTAAATTAT
The DNA here is from genome assembly GCF_027580225.2 of Misgurnus anguillicaudatus. Classification (NCBI taxonomy): domain Eukaryota; kingdom Metazoa; phylum Chordata; class Actinopteri; order Cypriniformes; family Cobitidae; genus Misgurnus; species Misgurnus anguillicaudatus. Next base: position 31,868,255 of record NC_073358.2, on the reverse strand, counting down.
TATTGCTGCTATACTATTTCAACAGCATTTGGGTATTATTTTAGGAAACTATGCAGCAAAAAAATAAAATAGAAGACCACATTTTAAATGCTGGCCATAGGATGTGTAAAGCCTGGATGTGTAAAGAATAAATTTATTAACATTTACATTGTAGTTGTGGTGTTTTATAATTTTTGGATGGATGCGCCTAAATGTTTGCTGGTGCTCCTAACTCTTTAAAATTGGGAGCACCAGTGCTACCAAATAAAAAAGTTAATTTTGAGCCCTGGACTATTATTCTTTGTTAATCAGCCTGCATATGCGACCTCCGGAGGCTGCAGCCTTCGGATTGAGAAACGTTCGTTCTCTCTTGGTCACTTAAAGTTGCAAAAAAGTATCAATCTGCGCTACCAGTACACCACCAGACAGTTTCACGGATGGAAGTGCTACAATAAACATGCAGATAGGTGCCGATCCCATGACCTCAAAGGACGTAGCCGCTTCAGACCGTCTTTCGTTGCTAAGTAATAAGCATTGCTTGACGCTGTGACGAGCACCCGCCGGCGGAGAAAGAATTTGGCGGATATGAACACGCACGTTTGTTAAGCATTGTATACGCGGTGGTAAAAAACTGCCACCGTCACAGCCCTAATTTCAAATGTCAACATTGGCTTTCAGAGATCATGGACCCTGCCTTTAGCATTAAATTTTTTTGTATTGAAGTAGTATTGAAAAGAATCCAGGAAACTGAATATCCTTAACACCAGTATTACTGTAGTCTATAACCTACAAGTATTCCGGAGTAAAAATTAAAGGGGTCATAGTGTGAAAATCAGTGCTTCTATCAACCCAGAAAACGTGAAAAAGAACAACCCAGTAACTTAGTTTTGGTAAACCATTCTCTGCAAGCATGTGAAAAAATAGGTAGTTCGGATTTCGCCTGTTTGTGAGGTAGGTAGCAAGGCGAATTACAATAACACCACCGCTTAATCTGCACTATCCAACCACGGCACTGCCATTTAATGCATAGAGAAAGAGAGAGAGAGAAAAAATATTTGACAGCACAACTGAGTTTCAATTGCAACAAACCACCATCATTGCGATCAGTGTTTGCGTTTCATCGGCTCATTTGCATTTTAAAGGACACACCCAAAAACGGCACATTTTGCTCAGGCCTACAAAGTGGCAATTTTAACATGTTAAAATTAATTATCTGTTGACTATTATTAAGCTATAACTTCAAATATGTATTCTGGGGACACCAAAGACTTATTTTACATATTAAAAAAATCTCACAATATGACCCCTTTAAAAACTACTATCTTAGCTAAAATTAAGTTAGAATAAAATTACAATAAAAAGCTACTTTTGCCAACAAGTAGCAATGTATTATTGTGCACACAGTTTGGCAGCCTAGAAAGAAAAAATAACTGTAATTTATTTTTAGCATTGAGAGGTGATTCGTTTTAGTAATTCAGTTTATTCAGGTCATTTATGTAAATGAACTAGTTTAAAACAATTTACTGGGTTTTTCAAAATGATTTTAACTCGGATAGAAAAAAATATATATTTTCCAAAGTTATTACTGTAGTTTTACTACTTTACATGTACAAGAGTACAGTTTAATTTGGGAAGCTACAATTCCAAAGTAACTGTCCCAACACTGTGTGGGAGTCTTGATATTGCCGTCTTTCCAAAAGACAAAAGAATATGCAAGCACTTTTATTGTTAAGTTGTGACGGCTGGAAGTAAGCAAGCCATTGTGCTGGTTCGGCAAGGACAACTTACCGAAGACCAGAGAAACATAAGAAGTCTCCATAAAGACCGCAAGAGAATGAATAGCACCTTCCTTGAACACCAATCAGACATACTATGCATGCAAGAAAACACACGTACACACGCTCTCTCTCTCTCTATCTTTCTTGCTTTCTATCATGCTCCTTGACAAACACATGCTCATTTTCTGCACACACACAACCATCTACTCTCTTCCATACAAATCACACAGACAGACACACACACACACACCTCTGCACATAGACTGCCTATCTAAAATGACATACCAGCCAGCTGGGACGTTCAGTAAAAGAGAGAAAAAAGGGGGAGGGCAGAATATTGGGCAGGAAGTAGTGCGCTTGGGTGTTTGATGGGGTCGGCAAGACCGTTAATCACAGAAATGGTTCTGTTAGCCATGACAGCTGAATTCGCAGCAAAGCACACAGGATGACGCTGGCAGCCATTGCAGATGCCACGCATGACGTCAGCCTTCCTTCCAGCTTTCATGGATTAATATTCCAATAATACGGAGAAAAGGGCTGGCTCAAGGTTGAGACGACATCCCTCCATGCATTACTCACTTACCGTTCCACCACATGACCGGGGCAACCCGGCACTCATACGGCTCAGAGTGCTTCATTGTAATGGGCTTTTTGTTGCCCGTGTAGAATATTTAATGTAGACCCTGCAATGTAGACTATTTAATGTAAACTCTTGAACTGTTATTTGTGGTGGTAAGAGACTTTACGGCTATTAGCAGTTGACTTCTCACACAATATAGTGTGTTGTTTAAAGGGGGTTTTACACTAGCACTTTGGGGTCTGATTGATGCCAGAGTTTGGTTCGTCTCAAGTGCCAAGCAAACTGCACCCGAGTCCATCTAAAAGGGTGGCCTGGGGTGCGGTTTGTGTGGACTGCAGTACAGTTCAATGCTGATATGAACCCAATCAAACTACATTGCAGAAGTGAACCACTATTAATGACACGTGGAGGCATGTTTGTGACTCATTAACGCCCTGTCCACACGTACACAGTTATTTTCAAAACCGTAGCTTTTTCTATGTGGTTTGGCCATTTGTCCACACACAGACGCAGTATCAGATGACTGTGCCAAACTTTTATGAAAACTCCTGCCAGGGTTAAGATTTTTAGAAACTCTAGTCGCAGCGTTGTCGTGTAGCCGGTGAAACCGGAGTTTTTGACCTTTGACGTTGTTGTTCGTGCCGAGACGAGACATGGCTTCTGATTGTCCAACATGACTTTAAGGTTAGGGATATATCGGCAAACGTTGGCATGCTCCTGACAGCACTTCATTCCCGGGTTTTTGCGTGTTTGTGTGGATGCGGAGATTTGTTTTACAAAGGAGGGAAAAACTCTGTGTGGTTTCGCCCCAGAAATTTATTGCTATTTAAACATAATTTAAGTTTTAAACATAATTTTGCCTCCGCAAACATTGGTGGACAGCCTACTTTTTGTGGTGCAATTTAAGTAGTTTTGCTGCAGACAGATGCAAGTGGGTATCTGTAGGATAACAAAACCAAAGGTTCAAGAACAAAGAGAATGCAAACAACTCCGTCCATTTTGGCGTCATCTCGCTCATACCCGCTGTCTTGCAACATCTGTACACGGCTGCAGCTTAATGACGCAGATGTACCGCGGTTCAGAACCAAATAATATGCTGTGAACGGAGACCAGCGGGGGAGCAATCAAACTTTTGTTCGGACCAGGCAAATGAACCAAGTATGAAAGCACCCTAAATCACCAGAGCAACTTAATAAACTATTTAGTGTTTTTAACAACCACACCTGCTCATATATCCAATAAGGTCTGAATAAGAAACCATTCATTTACATTGCTCACCTGAAGGCCTTCCCATCCTCCAACACATTTGCATTGTTTTTCCCCTCGCCATTCTTGCCCTGCAGCTGTCTACCCCCTGACCTCCTGATCAAATCAATAGCTGTCCTCTCCGGCCTTCTGCTTGCAGGTCTCGTCGGACAAAGGCTAACCAGAAAATAGGAATATAATACTACTGTACAGTGCAATACTTCAGTCCTGTTATCTAAAATATATATGAAGAGTTTCGTTGCAAAACGAGATAAATCCATTTTGTAACATTTTTGTCAAAACATGTTTATTATTATGTTATCATGTTATTATTTTTGTTTTATGGTGCTACTTAGCTGTATTTTTTAAGTAATGAAGGTTTAAATCAAAACAAACCAACTGCAGTTGAATTGATATTAATTGGAATGCACAACCAAAAAACGAGATTTCTGAACAATTAAAAAAACGGATTTATCTAGTTTTGTAACGAAACTCTTCATATATAACCTTTATTTAACCAGATAGACTTTCTGAGATTAAAAATCTCTTTTTCAGGAGTGACCTGGCCAAAATGGGCAGCAATACAATTAATTTCATAACAGACTAAAATCACTTTAGGAATATAATATTAGCATCTACTTAAGGGGCGGTTCACATTTCGCGTCTAAATCCATGCGGAAAACGCGACTGTCTGTTGGTTCTTGTCACATGACCTGTGGTGTGCTTGCAGCATTCTAGAAAGTTGAAATGTTTTTAACTCGATGCGGTGCGGACGCGCATGGAAAAAACGAGCGTGTTGCATCCATTATAAATGCACATACCGCATGGCTACATTTGAAATAACGAACTTAAGCGCGCGGAAAAACGCGAAATGTGAATCGACCCTAAGACAGAATTTTTATTTATAGAATAAAATATGTTAAATATGCTAGAAATTTAGATGGAAATATATGTACAATATATACATCAATCAGCCATAACATTATGACCACCTGCCTAATATTGTCTAGGTCTCCCTTTTGCCACCAAAACAGCCTTGACCTGTCGAGACAGGACTCCACTTGACCTCTCTATCAGAATCAGCTATTTCAGCTACAGTAGCTCGTCTGTTGCTTCTAACACATCAACTTTGAGGACATATGAGTTAAAGTGTTAGAAGCAGAAAAAATGGTGCAAGCGTAAGGATCTGGGTGACTTTGACAGGGGCCAAAATGTGATGGCTAAATACCTTGGTCAGAGCATCTCAAAAACTGCAGCTCTTGTGGGGTGATCCCGGTCTGCAGTGGTCAGTACCTATCAAAAGTGGTCCAACAAAAGGAAAAACAGTGAACCGGCAATAGGGTCATAAGTTGTAAAGGCTTATTGATGCACGTGGGGAGCAAAGGCTGACCCGTGTGGTCCGATCTAACAGACGAGCTACTGTAGCTGAAATTGCTGAAAATTGAATGCTGGTTCTGATAGAAAGGTCTAGTGGAGTCCAAGCATCGATGGGTCAGGACTGTTTTGGTGTCAAATGGGGGACCTACACAATATTAGGCAGGTGGTCATAACGTTATAGCTGATCAGAGTATACAGTTCTGCGCAAACGTCTTAGGCCACCATGCCACCATAAGATTTTTTGTTTTTGTAATGGTATAGTGATCATATATAATTATTTCTCAGTTTTTTTAGAATACACCAGAAAATACAGGAAATTTGTATGCACTATTACAGAGGAAATATCATAAAAATCTGACTTCATGCACTTAAACATGACTTCATGTTTAAGTGCTATAATTGGGTCCTCAGTGCTTCTATCAACCTAGAAAATGTAAAAAAAGATCAACCCAGTAACTTAGTTTTGGTAAACCATTCCCTGCAAGCATGTGAATAAATTGGTCATTCAAATTTGGCTCCCCTTGTGATGTCAGAAGGGGATAATACCGCCTCTTAATCTGCACTAGCCAACTACAGCACTGCCATTTAGTGCAGAGATCAGCTCATTTCCATTTAAAAGGACACACACAAAACAGCACACTTTGCTCACACCTATAAAGTGCTAATTGTGTACTCTGGGGACACAAAAGATTTATTTGAAATCTTAAAGGGATACTTCACCGATTTAGCATTCAGCTTTGTATCTGTAGAAACCCGGCAGTATTACTGAATGACCATGTTTCCCTCCCTCATTTCCCCCTGAGAGGAGAGATATCTGCATTTTGGTTCTGCAAAAAAGTCCTCCGATGATGTAATATGACGATTTTTGCATCATCGGAGGACTTTTTTGCAGAACCAAAATGCAGATATCTCTCCTCTCAGGGGGAAATGAGGGAGGGAAACATGGTCATTCAGTAATACTGCCGGGTTTCTACAGATACAAAGCTGAATGCTAAATCAGTGAAGTATCCCTTTAAAATAGTCTTGCGAAATATCCCCTTTAAAAAAACTGAATACAATTATTACTTAAAGTGTTAAGTGTGACCTCCCCTTACTGTGGGTTCACATTCGTGTGTACCGCGCGTAGTTGAACGCTTGAACATTTTGAGTGTACTCGCTTCATTCGTGCGTGAAAGCCGCATGTGAAATTCTAGTCATCGAGAAATTCACGCGGAAATTCCTGAGACTGTGCTAACTTCCTGTAATCATGTCACTACTAGAGCAAGCTCCTAATTGATTAACGTAGCGCGTTTTTCCGACAAAGTTCAGATTTTTCAACTTGCATGGTTCCCGTGGCAATGCTCAATTCGCGTCATTCGCGTGAACTAGATGCGCGAATAAGTCAGAACCGCGTCTACTGCACCACGCTAAACACCTCATTCGCGAGATGTCCAGTCGAGCGTCAACGCGTCCTTACATTGACTTAACATTAAAATCACTCGCACTTGACGACTCTGGTGTGAACGCAGCATTACACTTCAGCAGTACGCCTTATTCAGCCTGCCGCCATGTTGATTCCAAAACGAGGAATGTGAAGGATGGCATCCAGAGCGTGCGCTTCAAACCTATTGTTTTGTACTGGGATGCTGGTCATTTAGCCATCAAAACACAGAAAACACATAATTTTACAAATTATGCCAGAAAAAGTAGATTTTTAAAATGAGAAGGACATATGACCCAATTTTGAGATAAGAGCAGCGCAATGTGTATATAAAATCTGTTTTATTATTAGCCTGTTGGCTAATCCCCAATTTCTAATATGTTGTAAGCATGCTTACTTTTCTTTAAAACAGTAATATAGTCCTATAACTAAGTACATATCTCCAATTTGTACAGATTACAAAAAACGCAAGGCATGTTAAAAACTAAAATACATTTGTACACAACTTTGGGGTACTAACAAGTAAATAGCTTGTTAAGTTAATCACACGTTATTAAGTCAATGTCTTGAAAAAACACAACAGAGAAAAGACATGGGACATACTCTTATGTTCTATGAACTGGAGGTGTATACTTAGTGGCTGTCATAAAATATTGTATTGCTACACTATATTGGTGTTTTAAAGAAAAGTAAACATGCTTACATGCTTTTTATGAGGAATTAGCGATTAGCCAGCAGGCTAATATCCAAAACAGATATCATGTACACAATGCGCTATTATCATCTCAAATTAGGTCATATGTCCCTTCTAATTTTAACAATCCACTTTTTCGGGGGTTCTTTGTCCTGTGGAAATTAATTTATTTTCTGCGTTTTGATGGCTGAACGACAAGTATCCTGATACAAAACAACAGATTAAAATGCACACTCTGGACGTTTAGTTTGGAATCAACATGTCTAGGTGTATAGCATGAACCAGGAGGAACCAGGAGGCTGTATTAAATCTAAATTAAATGAAACCCTAATTTCTAATGCTAACTGAATGACTTTAGGACTTCAGTCTCCTCAAAAGAGTTCAAGAGCTTAATTAAAAAAATGTTTGCAAGCCATTTTGTTTCAAAGAATGTTTGTTCTTTTAGATTTTGTGTAAAACAACAAAGATGGTGATAGCCTAAGACATTTGCACAAAATGATATACATGTATCTTCTGAAAGCATGAAAAACATATTTATACTCACCCTCTTTTCGGTTAGAGCATTTGCTCTTTGACACCAGGCAAGGTCTCACACATGAAGCAGAAAGCTTTGAGGCCTCCCTGACTGAGGGGATCCACTTTGAAGGTCTATTGGGAGCTGAGGAAAGACCATTGATTGAGTGTGTGTGTTCCTGGGGGAGAACGAGAGAAATAGGTACATATACAGACAGAGACCTTATTCTGTGCCCTGTGCTGTTCAGATTTAATACAAACCCTTCATTGTGCCATGACAGCCTCTGGCAAGAATTGGGGCTCGAGTCTATTGGCAACAATGAAAGGGCCTTAGAACCTTATGCAGTTCAAGCCGTAGCACTCTGTATGCGTTCGTGCTTAAACGTGTATTGGGGGCTGGTTCAGACACCGGTGCTACATGATTCACTCCACAAGACATCTGGCAAAACGGAGCAATTTGGCCGCGTATGCCTGGTTTCCCAGCAACTCCCTCCTGTGGCCCCGTGTAAGAAGCCGCAGCTAAAGAACGAGATGGAGACGTTTGGTTTTACTCCAGGAAGGTCACAGAGTGGAACAGGTGGGGCTCTGCGATGGAACGGGACACTTCAAGTTGTATTAGGTCCATTTAATTGAAGTTGTGGCTAAATCTGACAATATCATGCCAATTTTTCTTGAACTCTGCCTTAAAGAAGCAAAGCTTATAATGACTGTATGGGTTAATTTATTGAACTTTTTTTTGTTTGTGAACTTAATGAGTTAAGAATTTCAATGCACATGTTGCAGTGTAGTGGTGGTTTGGTACTGGTTTAGCCAGTGGACCAGCAAAAAAACGTGTTTTAAACCAGGGATTGTTTTAACCCAATTGCTGGGTTGTAGTTACTCAATCATGGAAACAACCCAGCATTGTGTTTTTTTTAACCTGGCAGTGATTTCTGTCCAATATTGACCAAAAACAACCCAACATTTTTTAGAGTGTGGCAATGGGGAAAACAAGTGGTCTGGGATTTCTAAAGTTTAGACACCCTACACTACACACGTTTTAGTGATTAGTGACTGTAAAAAAGATGGCCGATGCGACATCGCTTCCTTCCATTGTAATAAATCAACGCTAAAAATGTCCGACCATGGGTGCTGCCATGTTACGTAAAAACGTCAGTTTGGAGCCAGGGAATGCACAGAGGCGGAGCAAGAGGTGGAGTCGCGGAATCAAACTTCCGCCCAAAAACTTGCACGCCCAATTATACCACGCCAATCATACCTACACACCCCGTTTCTATCAAATTACTAGCTAAAATGAAATTTATCACAAAAAATGAACAATTGAACATATATCAGCGTGATAAAAACTACCTTAAAAGACCAAAACCATTTTCCGGAAAATTTTATTGGAAGTGTAAATCATTTTTTATTTAGAGCCGAGTCCCGTTCGTTTGCATGGAGAGGGCGGGGTTTATGGCTTGTACTGCAGCCAGCCACCAGGGGGCGATCAAAGAGCCAACGGCTTCCCTTTTTAAGATGTATGAGGCACTGTTCAAGAGAGTTTCAGTACTTTTTTCAGTACAATGTAATGTAATGTAAACTTAAGTGTTTAAGGTTTTCAGCTTTGGATTGCATGCCACACAAGTGCCACCTCCCAAAACCTAACAGAAATAAAAGTGAAGTAAGGGTGGCTGATGGATGTCAAGGAGGTAAGTGAAGTTGCAGAAGTGAGGGACAATTTAACAAACACGATTCTAACACACAAGTATGTAAAACCGTTAAATGAAACTATCTAGTATCTACCTTATTCTCAATCTATATTAAAAATGTAAACAATGTTTACTTTAAACCACATGGCTTTAAATATTTTATTATTAGTATAAAAACACATACCTGTGCAATAAAGAGTTAATCTTTTTTGATACGCACAAGTGTAAACTATTGTTTAAAAAGTGAAATTGAACAGTGATTTGGACTCCTAGAAGACAGAACATATAAAGAAAAAGGAAATGGAGAGGCTTGAAAGGAAGGAACGGTCATCAGTCCATCCATTGCCAAGTTAAATGTGGTACCTCCCTTTATCCATCTTTTGACCACAGCTGTTTAATCCAGCCCATTTCAATCGCCCGCACGTGCACGCATACACGCACGCACAATGAGACCCCCCGTGTGGTCACCACCCCTCACTGTCTCAGTAAGATAAAGCATTGACAGCCACGTGCCTCAGTGCTGAACTCTTTGTGCAGGCCAAGAGTCTGGACAGCTGATCAGTCTGCCAAACACCCAGCAAAGACAACATACATGAAGCTCAATGGTATACTATGGATCTAGATTAACACAGTGTCAGTGCTGAAGCCATGTGGTTTACCACTAGAAAAAGGTGGAACTAGATAAAATTTTACTTGACAGACACAATTCATTTCTTTTTTACATCATGCACAACAATTTTCTTTTTCATTTTTTAGGTAAGCTATTTTTGTTTTTACATGCAATTTAGTGCTAAGTTTCTAATATCATTGTACCCGGTACATTTTAACACAACTTTAAAACATTTAAAAAATGTCTGTGTCTTTACACTTGCGAATGGTGTAAAGACAGCCAATCAGATTGGAACTTGTGATTTCAGCCAGGGCTTGCTATTTTTGCATGCAATATGCATCAGACAGTGAATGGACTGTGGGTGGTCTGTAGGCGCCTGTTGGCTGTACAACACAAGTCTTGTTCCAATAGATACAAGAGCAATCCAATCCAAGTTTGTAATTAATAAAATACATAGTTTGCTTCTGATCACCACATCATGCATAGCAACCGAAACTCAGTCTAGTACAAACAGCTTTTCAATTCTGTATGCATTAGTAACACACAAACATTAAAATGTCCATTTAAAAACAATGATTGTGTGTTACTATAAGCAATCAAATACGCTTTTTCAAGACACTGTAAATCAGTTTGGCTTGATGGGCTGTTAATAAGGTAAAAGTGATGTGGTTCTCATGTGACCTAAGCATTATGGCTTTATTCAATACAAACATTTAACCCCGGCAGTTCAAGGACTTTCCAGGTCCAATGCCCTCAAATTCAAGGACAAAATGTGGAGACACATTTCAAGTGAGAGCAAGGTTACATCGTGTTACCTTTTAAGATACATTGTTACAGTTGCACTGCATCACTGCGGTGACACTTTGGGGATGCCTCCAGGGCTAAGTGTGTCTGAATGTGTAAAGTATTTTCCGGACTATAAGTCACACTTTTTTTCATAGTTTGGTTGGTCCTGCGACTTATAGTCAGGTGCGACTTATATGTCAAAATTAATTCATACTGACTAACATGAACCAAAGGAAAACATTACTGTCTACAGTCATGAGAGGGCACTATATGTTGCTCCTGTAGCCTACCCCTGAAAAAAACTGAAACATTGACTTAAAGACAATGGAGAAAGACTTAACAAAAAAAATGTCCGCAAAAGGAATAATAATTTTCTAAATAATTGCGACTTATAGTCCAGTGCGACTTATATATGTTTTTTTCCTCTTAATGACACATTTTTTGACTGATGCAACTTATACTCCGGAGCGACTTATAGTCCGGAAAATACTGTATATCAAATTCAACCAATGGTGAGGCTTAACAACAAAGACAGGGTGACACGGGAGCCAGGAAGTATATCGCTATCTATAATATTGCCAAAGACGGTGTTACAGGGACGCAGGAAGTATGGCAAGGGAGAAGTTACATATGTAATCCGAGACGTTTTCATGTGTCAAACACAACTATGCAAAAATGCATTTTGGTATGAATCAACATTCGCATACAGAAACACAGTTTAGCATGGGTGCTTAAAACATCTAGAATTTTTGATATTATCCTACACTACACAGGGAATAATATGGATTTTTTTCAGAAAAATTCTTGCATAAACTAGATTCAAGCCCTTTAGTGACCTGTATCTATGTATGTATATTTTCAAAAACTTACCAGGACCTTGAATTTTTTCTCCCAGATTCACAAACTTTCAAGGATTTCAAGGACCCGTGGGAACCCTGATTTCTGAATTCTCACAATTGTGCCATTTTGGAAACCATATAACCCATATTATGTCACATTAATGGAATAATTCACCGGGAAATGAAAATTCTCCCATAATTACCTCAACCTCATGCCATCCCTGGTGTACTGATTGCTAAATAAGGTCAAAATATTAATTGTTTCTCTCACAAATGTTCCATTTTACTTCAGAAGACATATTAATACTAGAGACAATATCATTACTACAAAAGTTGTCACTGGATTGGTGCCTTTTATAAAGGTCCTAATATGTACCATTAGGTACAGATATGTTCCTTTAGGGTACAAAAGTGTACTTTTTGAAAAGGTACAGCCCCAGTGACAACTTTTGTACCCTTTTTCTGGGAGTGTATATTGAGGGATGTAAAGTACTGTGCAAAAGTCAGCTGAATAAAGTCATAAATACCTGGCATGGCAGGAGGGTTTTTAAATTATGGTCAGATTTTTATTTTCTTGTGAACTATTTTGTTTAAAAAAGAAAAACAAACCACTATGGCTTCGTTACTGTGGATTTCTATATTTTGAATGCATTTATAACTAAATTTAATCGGTACACAGGTTAAAGGCCTATGTGCATTGCTATGTCATGCCCCCCCCCCAAAAAAAAATAAAACCTCCATTTCTCAATACCTTATCTCCTCTATACTGTATCTCCTTCCTTTCTTTCCCTCTTGGTTGCACTGTGTACTCGCTCTTCTCCTCCATCCTCTGGAACGTTCCACCCTCTCTCTCTCTCTCTCTCTCTGTCTGTCTCCTCTACCTTCTCTCCTTTTTCTCTCCTCTGTTTTCTCCAGGGTCATTGCAATTACTCCTCTCTCTCTTTCCCCTTTTTCATTTCTTATGCTCTCATCTTATCAACATTTAACATCTACTAAACATGTTTTTGCACTTTCTCCGTTCACTACTCTTGATTTTCTCATCTCTTTTCATCTCACCTTGTCTCCACATTTCTGTTCTCTTCTCTCCTCTTATGACTTATGCTAGACTTATAATTTTCACTTTTCTCTCCCTGCTACTTTGACTCCAATTATTTACCCTACACCACATGACTTGTTTCATTCTCTCTCTTTCTCTCTGGTGCGGGGAGGAGAGCGCTGCTGTAGGACTGCAGGGCTCAGCAAAGCCACAGTCTATTTTCTGCTACTTCCTCTTCCTCTTCCAACCGTTGCTATGGTTACAGCAGGAGCCCACAGAGGCCGCTCCCTCCTCAGTCGTAGAAGAGTAGCCAGGGTTATCACTCTCCTTTCTCTATAATTCCATTTCTCTTTCACTTTAACTTCTCACTTTCCCTGTTTCTACCACTCACTGTCCTTCTCTTTCTATATATTTACAGTGGCAAGTAGGTGAACCTTTTGGAATTTCATAATTTTCTGAATAAATGTGTCATAAAATGTGATCTGATCTTCATCTTCAAGTCAATGGTATTGACAAACACAGTGGCCCTCATTTATCAAAAGTGCGTACACCAAAATTCCAGCGTACACCTGGCGTACACCCAAAACCACGGTGACTTTGAGATTTATCAATATGGACGTTGGCGTACGGTACGCTCAAATCCTACGCCTGCTCAGGAGGTGGTGTACGCACATTTTGAGTTAGTGCAGAAATGCGCAAACACTTCCTAACACCACAAAACGCACTGACAAACTAAAATATATGATATATTATGACCCACTGTAAAAAAAACATAATAATTACAAACTTCAGTGTTTATTTTTATGCAACATGGACTTCAATGTTTAATTTGAGAGACTTTACCAAAGCATTTGATTTGAATGCATATGTATTACTTAAGTTGAGAGAATGGTCGCTATACATGACGTTTCAGTGCAAAGCATGTGAGCGGAGCGGTAAAGCGCCTTTCTAAAAAGTCCGCTCGCTCAGCACCGCTCGTTGAACCCAGAACGCCCTTTGATAATTTGCTAGTTCGAGAATCTGTAAAAACGTCTAGCAATAAGTTGTGGAATTCAATCCTTATCATAAATGTAAAGTAAAAATCAAAGTTAATATTGGACAGGAAGAAAACATTAAAAGGAAGTGCGGAGAGACTGTAAAAGTTAGCAAATATTCATCCTGGAATCTGAAGCGGCACATTGCAAGAAAGCACAAGGATGTGCTACGAAAACATGGTAATAATGCATCAAAAGGTAAGCTAGTTATTCCATGATAAATAAATGAATAGGTAAAGTAAAATGTTTGTGTTGAATGGAGCCATAAATCCGATCATGATGACATGCGGACAAAATCATGGCCACGAATTATCTTTTATGCTACATTATGGACACTTCTTTTTCTTATTTAGTCTAAAGTATGGCCATAAATATAAAATTCGTTCCCAATATTCAACAGTTTGTTCCTTGGGATTAATTATTATAATATTTCATTACTATTACAATTATTATTACTTCAAATTATGAATTAGCCTAGTAAAACATGTGGATGTCGTGGAAACAAATTGTTAATTTGAATTATATCCGGAGCTCCGTATGAAACTGGATCTTAGCTAACAAACAACTGTATGTAAATACAGAAAAACACACTATAAAAGTTACTACATCATTTTAAAATATTATTTTTAAAAAAACTTAACCAAACCATTAAGCAGACACATAATTAAGATGTAGGCAACAGTAAATAATAATGATAATAATAATAATAATAATAATTATTATTATTATTCTAAATATCAATTAAGCGTCATTAATAATAAAAATAATAATACAAATATTACAAAATGTCATGCAATTATTAATGTGTCTTTAATCCCGCTCTTTAAACTCCCAAATAAAACAATTTTGTTTCTTTCCACTTCCCCGGTTTGTCTTCTTTGCCGTCTTCCATGTGTCAATGTCGTAAAATGAGGGCGTGGGGGAGGTGGAGACTTGAATTTATATGGGCGTGTTATTCTAATGACGATCGTTTTCAGCCGCGGCATTTATGAAGGGCAGATATTGCGTACACCTGAATATCAACAGTACGCACAGTTTCATAAATCAGGCGGTGAGAGGAGTGTAAGCATAATCTTACGCCAACATATACGCCCGTTTCTACGCAAGAATGATAAATGAGGGCCAATGTGTCTAAAAATAATTACACAAAAAAATCTGATCTTTCATGTCTTTATTGAGAACAAACAAAAAACGTCATAGTGCTTGTGGAAAAAGTATGTGAACCCTTGAGTAAATGACCTTAAAAAGCTAATTAGTGTTAGGTTTTAGCACACCCGGAGTCTCGTTAAGATAATACGTTTGGAGGTGAGGACTACAGCTACTTGACTGATGAAACCCCTTCAAACTTTTGGAGTTTGTTCTGCACAAGAAGAACACGCTTATGTGAGCCACCCCTTGCCAAAAAGAGCTTTCAGAGGAGATACGATCAAGATTTGTTGCTTTACATAAAGTAGAAAGGGTTACAAAGAAGTGGGCGCCCAGTCAAAATGACACCAAGAGCACAATGAAGACTCATCAGTGAGGTAAAGAAACAACTCGGAAAGACATCCAAAGATTTGAAGGCATCATTGGAACTTGCTAACATCTTTGTTCATGAGTCTACAATACGTAAAACACTGAACAAGCAGGGTATCCACGGCAGGACACCACGAAGCAGGCCACTGCTTACTAAAAATTGCTGCAATCCTGAAGTTTGCAAAAGAGCACACTGACACTCTGCAGCTGTATTGGCAAAATGTTTTGTGGACTGATGAAACTAAGATTGAACTAGTTGGAAAAAAACACCATCTGGCGTAGAAAGGGCACGGCATATCATCATGAAAACATCATCCCAACTGTAAAGTATGGTGGAGGAAACATCATGATTTTGGCCTGCTTTGAGGCATCAGGGCCTGGCAGCTTGCAATCATTGAGGGGAATGAATTCCCAAGAATATCAGACAATTCTTCAGAATAATGTGAGAATGTCTGTACGTCAGCTGAAACTGTGTAGAAGGTGGGTGATGCAATAGGACAACGACCCAAAACAACAAAGCAAGTCCACAACAGAATGGCTTCAGAAAAAAAAATCCGCCTTTTGGAGTGGCCAAGTCAGAGCCCAGACCTAAACCCAATAGAGATGCTCTGGATTGACTTGAAGATGGCTATACACATGAGACATCCAAAGAATATGACAGAGTTAAAGCAGTTCTGCCAGGAAAAAATGGGCTAAAATTACAATGATGTGCAGGTCTGATCCACAGCTACAGGAAGCGGCCTGGTTGATTTTGATGATTATAACTGACAACTAAGGAAAATCCCAAATTCAATATCTCATAAAATTAGAATATTACTTAAGAACAATACAAAGAAAGGAGTTTTAGAAATCTGGGCCAACTGAAAAGTATGAACATGAAAAGTATGAGCATGTACAGCACTCAATACTTAGTTGGGGCCCCCTTTTCCCTGAATTACTGCAGCAATGCGGCGTGGCATGAAGTCGATCAGTCTGTGGCACTGCTCAGGTGTTATGAGAGCCCAGGTTGCTCTGATAGTGGTCTGGCATATCCCATCTTCCTCTTCACAATACTCCATACATTTTCTATGGGGTAAAGGTCAGTCAAGTTTGCTGGCCAATTAAGGACAGGGATACCATGGTCCTTAAACCAGGTCCTGGTAGCTTTGGCACTGTGTGCAGGTGCCAAGTCCTGTTGGAAAATGAAATCTGCATCTTCATTAAGTTGGGCAGCATCAGGAAGCATAAAGTGCTCGGTATACGGCTGCGTTGCCCTTGGACCTCAGAAAACACAGTGAACCAACACTAGCAGATGACATGGCACCCCAAACCATCACTGACTTTGGAAACTTTACACAGGACCTCAAGCAACGTGGATTGTGTGCCACTCCTCTCTTCCTCTAGACTTTGGGACCTTGATTTACAAAGGAAATGCAAAATTTACTTTCATCAGAGAACATAACTTTGGACCACTCAGCAGCAGTCCAGTCCTTTTTGAAGGCGAGACGCTTATGACGCTGTCTGTTGTTCAAGAGTGACTTGACATAAGGAATGCGACAGCTGAAACCCAGGTCTTGCATACGTCTGTGCGTAGTGGTTCTTGAAGCACTGACTTCAGCTGCAGTCCACTCTTTGTAAATCTCCCCCACATTTTTTAATGGGTATTATTACACAATCCTCTCCAGGGTGCGGTTATCCCTATTGCTTGTGCACTTTTTTCTACCACATCATTTCCTTACCTTCACCTCTCTATTAATGTGCTTGGACACAGAGCTCTGTAAACAGCCAGCCTCTTTTGCAATGACCTTTTGTGTCTTGCCCTCTTTGTGCAAGGTGTCAATGGTCGTCTTTTGGACAACTTTCAAGTCAACAGTCTTCCCCATGATTGTGTAGCCTACAGAACTAGACTGAGAGACCATTTAAAGGCCTTTGCAGGTGTTTTGAGTTAATTAGCTGATTAGAATGTGGGATTTGTTATAATCATCAAAATAAAATAAAATAAACATTTGAAATATACCAGTCTGTGTGCAATGAATAAATATAATATTCACTTTCTGAATGGAATTAGTGAAATAAATCAACTTTTTGATGATATTCCAATTACTGTATATGACCAGCACCTGTACTTTTTCTTGCATCTGTATATTACTTTCATGGTGACGACTTGTTACATTGCACTCCACAGTCTTTTTCTCTCTCTTTCTCTCTCTCTGTCCTTCATGGCTTCTCTTTCCCTCATGTATTTTTGTATTTCATGCCTGTCTCTTATTCTATCAGGACAAGGTCTATCTTTCCTTTCTCCTTTACCAATTTTTGTTTCGGTCAGCTGTTTGAGCCATTACTAAATATACATAGGCAAGATGCTACTTCAAGGACAAGAAAAAACCTTGACCTCTGTCTGTGACTGAAAGGCACCAAAGCAACCACCTGCTGAGTTGTATCCCAGTGACATTTTTTGGCAATGACAAGAAGAGGCAACCAACACCAATTGCAATGGATTTCAGCAGTCGTGACGCCGATGCTAAAAAGGGTCCGGTGTAGCGCACCACATGAGTCAGTGGGCAAAGGTCAATGACAACTGGAAAGCAACAAATTCCTCTCCATCTTTGCTTGCACAAGTGGCTATCAACATGTATAAACATTTCTTCATTTGCACTCTTCAGGGTCTCTTGATCAATGGCGCCAGCTCTCTAGAGTAGTTCTGTGTGAATCTTTTCTTCATAGTGATCGTTTCAATGTGCATTTCATTGCTTGGTACTTCTTTCAGTGCTTGGGTGGTGGTAAGTACTTATGGTAGAGTTTTCACTGGCAAGGTCTAACTGGCAAGGTCCTCAGACAATATAATGTTCAAACATACTAGAGGCTGCATTGATCTTAGCTAAAACGTCTGGTTTTAAAACCTCAAATAGTTTAATAGATAGTTATTATACTAACTTAAATTAAAAACACATTTTTCAGGGACATTTAAACTTTTTAAAGATCCTTTACTTTTCAGCCAAAAATAAAATCTTTATAATAAATAATAAATAAGAATAAATAATCTGTATGTGGCCACTTTCTATTAACAGGGTACATAATGGGACCTTAAATAATTTTCAAAAGACACATTTAGTTTTTACAATATAATACATTTTTAAGAAATGCTTTTTTTCTGTAATGGTGTTACAGAACTGTTTAACCTATTTATTTGATAATTAAAGAATGCATTTGGCAGATGCTTTTATCAAAAGCGACTGTCAGTGCATTCAATATCTCACGGTACCTATGATCAATCGAAATGTTCCCTGGGAATCAAATTCATAACTTGGTGTAACTTGTAGCTCAATTAGTATTGCAGCCCAAAGGTCATGGGTATAGTCCCAGGAAACACACATACTGATAAAAAAATATATAGATTGAATGCACTGTAAATCACTTTGGATAAAAGTGTATATTAAATGTATATAAAAAAATGCCACTATTGCTTTATAAAAGTATGGGTCATCAAAGTGCATCATATCTGTGGAAAGTACCAGGTGGCATTTTGACGTTATCAATAGTAAAATTGTGTCACAGTAAATTTAATTAGCCAATGAATTTATAAATGATTGAACAAAATTATATGTACTGTAAATGAGTCCTGCAAATTTATCTCAATCAAAAAAAACAATAAGGACTCATTTGGATATTAAACATGACATGTAAATGAAAAGCAGCACCACAAAGCTTGATGTTGAGGCAGGGCCAAACCAAGGACTTCCCATTCATTCTACAGATGTGAGCTTTAAAGCATTGACAGGCATACTGCGTCTCTCAGATTGCTAATGATGATGTCACAGGCCAATGTCAGGCACTGATTTGTTGATGCTCATTATAAAGTATGCATGTTTGCATGCATGACCACTCAGTGTTTCTGTATCTGTGTGTGCAGCCAGCTAAAAGAAGATGAAGTCAGAATGATACTTTTCTCCATGACTTGTTTTCTCCAGTCTAAGGGCCAGATTTACAAACAGCTTGCGGCAGCACAAACCATCATTTTGGCGTTAAATAACGATGTTGGGATTTACTAAAGACGCGCAGTGGATAATTAACGCTGAAAAGGTGTGGTCTAGTTATTTTTGCGACTGAACTTATTGCATAAGCATTTCTAGAGCTTTCCTTTCAGAAGCAACATTTTTGGGAGGAGATTATTTAAATTATTCATGCAACGTGATTTACTTATGTTTGCACGCGTGTTCTGACTGGCATTTGCGCCATTATTTGACGCTGAAAAAAGCATCAGGGTTCCCACACCTTAGTTAACTTCAAATTCAAGGACCTTTAAAGGACTTTCCAAGTCCAATACCCTAAAATTCAAGGACTAAATGTGGGGACGCATTTCAAGTGAGAGCAAAGTTACATTGTGTTACCTTTAAAGATACATTGTTACAGTTCCCTTTCGAGGGAACTCGCGCTGCGTTACTGCGGTGACACTTTGGGGACGCCTCCAGGGGTAAGTGCGTCTGAATGTGTATATCAAGTTCAACCAATGGTAAGGCTTAGCGACAAAGACAGGGTGACGGGGAGCCAGGAAGTATAACGCAACAGTTACATACGTAACCCGAGGCGTTTTCATTTGTTAAACACAACTATGCAAAAAAGCATTTTGGTATGAATCAACATTCGCATATAGAAGATACAGTTTAGCACGTGTGCTTAAAAAGTATAGAATTTTAATGATATTATCCTACACTACGCAGGGAATAATATGGATTTTTTTTCCAGAAAACTTCTTGCATAAAATAGATTCAAGCACTTTTAATGACCTGAATCTATGTACGTATATTTTCAAAAACGTTCCAGGGCCTTGATTTTTTACCCAGATTCACAAACTTTGCATGTCTTAAATCATTTTGCGCTTGAAATGGCTGCAATTGTTGCTAAATAAAGAGACATCACAAAGAGCACATGATATAAGGCAAAGGATTGTTTTAACATGTAACAGTTTATTGGGAATGCCAGAGGAAAATATTATTCAAAAATATTGATTGCCAAGCAATGTTGTGTTTTATTTGCTGAAGTTAAAGAGGAGTCACTAGAAGTCACATAATACCAGACGTTTCGAAACTTATTGTAAACCTTTATTTTTTGCGTTGGTCATTATGGAAACCAGCTGATGCACCTGTGTTATTTAATTTGCGCTTTTTTAATAACCCCGCAGATATTACCACTCCCATCAGTGCTTTTTTGGAATTGTGCTGTCGCGCTAGTTTGCCCCATTTAGTAAATCTGGCCCTTAAGGGCTCGTTATAGTCATGCGTAGGTCCTACGGCGTAGCCGCGATGGCGTAGGTTCCGCATCGGTTTTCATTTATACTTTTGCGTCGTTGTCCGCTTCGACGTGCAAATACACGCGCAGACCGCTGGTAGGCAGTATCCACACATATAACCACCGTAGCAGAGGGACCGTCAAAGAAGAAGAAGCTTGGCAAGTTAACCCACAAACGAAGAAGAAACAACAACTTGTTGTGTATGATTTGAGAAGACCAGCAATGATGGAAGTAAATAAACACCGACTTTTGTTGCAGTTTGAGTTAAATCACCTCAAATCGTCCTCAACTTGGCTGTTAAAAATTTTGCGAGGTGCACGTCAGGCTACGCACAGGCTACGGATAGCCTACGCCGTAGAAATTATGCACGACTATAAATCGGCTTTAGTGTGTGGAGCAGTGGCGTCCAGTGACTTCTCTTCCAAGGGGCGGAAATTCAAAATATGGCGCTGATTCGATATTGATAATTTTCGAGATATAATTTTCCCAAATAAACTGATAATGAACGCTTGATAACTGATCAATGTTGGCATAATGCTGCGCAGGCATTTTGCAGATTGCACTTCCGGATGCTGCACGCAATAAGAAAAATAAGAAAAGAAAAACAAACACATGCAAATTAGGTGCGTTTTTATCAAGTTGACGGTGCTATTGGTAACCTAGTAACCAACAATAAACAAAACAAGGCACGCTTGTAAAATGGAGACAGGACCATAATTAACTGTCTGGTTTTTAAAACTTTCATTCAGGAGCAAAAATCTACCCATAAATTTGACAGGAATAAGATGTGTATTTTATCTTGATAATTATCGATATCGACTGATATGGGAACATTTTTGTGTTATTTTTTTGGTCATATCACACAGCCCTAGTTCGTCATGTCAAAATATGTGTTCGGTGCATCATGTGAACCTATGTGCATCATGCGTCATGTCAAAATAAGTGCCTGCTGCACACACGTCGAAAGGGTTTACGATAAAAGAGACGCTCACGTTCACAAAATACTCACTTAACACTAAACTCTGATTATTACACTTGAGATTAAGGGAGTATCTGGCAAACGCGAGCGTCTCTTTTATCACAAACCCATTCGAAGCATCTGCAGCAGGCATGTATTTTGAAATGACGAGTGATGCACATACGTTTATATGACGAACCACGCACATGACTGCCTAAACACATGATTTGACGAGCTTTGCATCGTGCATCCTCGAAAAAGAAAACACTGGCTGCCACTGCTGTTGAGTGTATGTTTACCCACATTGCCTAACCAGCGGCTAGGCATTTCTGTTTGTCTAAGGTGGACACTTCTCTCTCTCACACAGACACACAGTCTTACTCGTGTAATATTTAATGACCACACAAAGGTGACTCTGTGTTAGTGTCTCCCTTATTTGCTCATCGGTACTTAACAAACATGGTCATTACATTACAAAATTCATTTCACTGCAAAATATATACTAATTGAAGATAAACATCTTCAATTACAGATTGTTTTACAGGTTAAAACAACTACAAGCAATTATAGAATCTTCATATTTATAATCAACATGCTCCAGTCATATCTGACCCATATATGTGTCTAGATTTTTTATGTCCTGGTATGGATATAGTTGAAAATAAAATGAGTGTTTGTTGTGCTCTGTTTTCACGGATATCAGTCTCATCGTTTTTTTTTTCTTTTACTGTTTTCATGTTTCATTCTCACTGTGCTCCTGCTCTCCTACTTACCTTGTTTGTCTCTGTTGCTTTGAGGACACTCAGCTCAAGGTTGTATTTTATGTTGTGGTGTGAGCTCTTTGTCTAAAACCTCTATAGGACTGGAGTTTATGGGAAAGAGGTATAGTCCCCTAAATCAGATTGTTTGCTTGCTGGCTTTTACCACTGGGAAAAATGACACCAAACGGCCTTCTACACTACCACTACTTCTGCAATACACGGCACAAGGTCAGTTACAAATACGGCACCATGATCTGGGAGCAGAAGGATGTTATGTTGTTAAAAGTGTTATACGTAAGTGTGTTTCTGTGTAGACTGTATTTCAGAACAGTTAAAGACGGTTTCGGTGGCACAACATAAACAAACGGCTTTTGTGGCTCAAATTTACCTTCCGGTAGACTTCCACAAAGAATCAATAACAAGAGCACTGTAAAAAGCTATGATTTCGAACTACCGTATTTTTTGGTCTATAAGCCGCGTTTTTTTCATAACTTGGCTGGTAGTGTGTCTTATAGTCAGGTGCGCCTTGTAAGTCAGTATGAATTAATTTTGACATTTATGAGGCTAGAGACAACATTATCATCTACAGCCGCGAGAGTCCGCCATATGCTGCTTCTGTATTTATGTAATTCAATGGATTGAGTAATGTGGAATGAAGAGTATGCGAACTTCACGCTAGTTGGCTTATTCGGTTAATTTAGCTTATTAAACCTTCCAGGTAAGTTCTGTATGCCATGGTTTATCCTTTAAATAACTGATAATATTACTTTAACGTACAGACATCTATTCAGCCTGCTATTGTTTAGTTGAATAACTTAAATGTCTGTTCTTTGGCTTGGATTTTGTGAAATGATTTTCTAATAAACGCGACGTATAGTCTACTGTGACTTATATATGTTATTTCGTCTTAATGACACATTTTTGAATTATGCGGCTTATACCCTGGTGCAGCTTATAGTCTGGAAAGTATGGTAGGTAATTTACTGGTTATTTATTTTGCTTGGATCAACTTAAATTATTTCAGTTGGTAACACCTAAAAATATATATATATTTTTCAACTTAAAATTTTACTTGAGGCAAAAAAATGTTTTGTGGTTACCAATTTAAGTATTTTTTTAAGTTGCTTAATCATAGTTAAAGCATCTTAACTACTACACTGAGCTAATGTTACTGCATGTGTAAAATTAATGTATGCAATGTTAGCTACAGATCCTTAAATTCCTGCCTGACTGCCAAATTCACACAGGCTGTCTCCCTGATCTTTTGGAAACTGATTTTTTTTTCACAAGGTATTTGTTCCAGAGGTCAGTTTAGTCACTAGCCAGATATATTAACAAGCACAGACCAGAAGTTAACTTCGGGACAGGCGTGTTACCGAGGCAATGCGCACTCACCTGATGAAACTGCATTCATGCTAACAATCCTAAATAACAAAGAGTGACAGATCAGACACGGACAAATTTACACATAGTTGGTGTAAATGGTTCAGTACTAACTGTACAAATATAAGTAGTTTTTATTAGTTATCAATAAATAACTAATAGTTATTATACAAAATGTCTTTCAAAACATTAGGAACAGAAATTGTGCGTGTCCACATTTTGACAATAAGCTTATAAATGCAGGCCCCTTTGAGCTGAACCTATTAGTTAACACTAGTTAATATGCAACGGGTCAATTAACATAGTCTTTTCACAGACTGACAGCAAC
Organism: Misgurnus anguillicaudatus; assembly: GCF_027580225.2. NCBI lineage: Eukaryota > Metazoa > Chordata > Actinopteri > Cypriniformes > Cobitidae > Misgurnus > Misgurnus anguillicaudatus. The sequence goes on along the minus strand of NC_073358.2, from coordinate 31,844,465 downwards.
ACCAAGTCTTGGAATGCTAAAAATAGTAAATGACCATTTGAGGTAAAAAACCTGCAGTGACTAAAAGATGCCCATTATTTAATACATACAATATATAGCATTGGCTATAAATTATGTTTTGTAAAGTTCTTGTGTTGTAGCTGAAAAAACTAAAAATTACAAAAAAAGACTATACAACAAAAGCTATGTCCGAATTCGCTCAATTATTTATTCAATCACAATTGCCCATAATGCTAATAGTCCACTATATGGGGAAGAAGTGAACTAAAATGAGTAAGCTATGAGTAAGTGAAGTAAATATCGTGCACCAGACAGTACTGTCGCAGAAATTCATCATAAACATTCGTTGGAGAGTGTACATTGGAAAATACATTCAAAATCAGAGTGCATTGTGGGTAAAAAGTACTGAACGAATGTAGGGAATGAGTTGTTCACTTAGAATATGGGCAACACTACAAAATGACTGACGACCTATAGTGCACCTATTTTATTGCTAAAAACCGTTATTTTGTGTATTTAGTAAAATACAATGTGTTTGCATAGTTTATGGTTCAAAAAACACATTATTTTCCACATACCGTACATCTTTTGTAGCTCCAGATTTCACTACCTTCCTGAAACGTATGAATTTTGTACAAAACTCATCGATTTGAAAAGAGCTATGTCCCTAATTGGCCAGCTAATTTGTACGTTGTGATTGGCCTGAATACCTCTGACGTCAGCCAGAAATGTGACACTCTTTACTAGGGATGTCCCGATCAGGTTTTTTTGCCCTCGAGTCCGAGTAATGTGATTTTGAGTATCTGCCGATACAGAGTCCCGATACGATACTTCTATAATACATAAAAAAAGAATAAAGAAGAGCGAAAAAACAGATCCAGGATGTTCCTTATGTCATGCCGCACGCATTGCTGTTTTTGTGTGGAGTCAAAAGGGTCTAACTCTGTGCCAGCGCATAACTATAGATGTGTTCAAAAATAATGAGAATATATATAGTATGTATGCACAGGGGGTTAAATTGGGATTTGTTTTGTGGGGAGGCTCTGTTGGGAGGGAGGGTTTGAGGGGTAACATGTTTAATCCTGATGACAGCAAAGCCACTGGTGTGTTTCAATGACATTTTGTACCTCTGATAGGATTTTATAAGTTTCAATTTTAAAGCTGTGCCACATGTTGACCCAAACTTTAAAACCTGAACTTTAAATTATGCAAATCTATGAGTCTGACACCCTATATGCATTTGTTGCACATGTCATTATGCATAATTGATCAAACTTTGAAGGAAGTTATAAGACTCAACCTCCTTGACTAATTCTAGGCATAAAATAGGCTACCCAAAAAGACTCAATTAACAAGAAAAACAACATACTGATTCAGCAACATGTCTTATAAAATAGCCATAGAGATATAGTTAGGTCATAATTAACTTGTATACTCAAAATACATTATTTTATTAAACTATACAATAATTTGTATCCAGTTATCTAGTTATCATATTGTAATGAAATGAGTGACACTTTGTTTCTAGACTTCTAAGTTTTTTCGACGTGGGCATCATTCTTACCCCTCTCTCTCTCTCATCTCTACAGTAATGTCAAATGATCCTGCGCGAATGCGCGTTCTTGAGGTTCTGAGTGAGACACGGAGCTGCGTCATGATGAGCACATGATGACAAAAACGATCAACGCGTTGTTTAAATGAGTGGTAAAAACCCGGTTTTGTCGTGGGTTCCCTGCACGCACGAGTGTGAAGTCTATGAATGAAAACACGTCAATAGGCTTGTTCAACTTCATGCGGCGCCTCAACAATCGACAGCCCGGTGATGTCAAACTACCGCGAGAGTGATCCGCGAAATCACACGGAGGAGTTTGCTTTTAAATCGCTCTCGCGAAACTTTGACGTCATCCAGCTGACGGTTCTGGTGGCGCCGCATGAAGTCGAACAAGCCTATTCTCTTCTCGTCAGTTCACACGCACCAGCGCAGCGCGTACACTGGCGCAGAGTAGAACGAGACATTGACGCCGGATTTTAAACCCTGCATATGTATCCGAGTCCTGATCGGGAGGTAACGTCTGATTCCGATCGAGTCTGAAACCACGTGATCGGGGCCGATTTCCGATCACGTGATCGGATCAGGACATCCCTACTCTTTACCATGTTTAAAAGATCCGGTCACAATGCAATGCTAACAATCTGTGTGTTTGTTGTAGTCCAAGAAAGGAGATTTACGTTGGAGACGATACATTTACTTTGAGGTATGTTCCTTTTGCATATCGTTAACATGTACTAATACACACCTACACACCAAAATAAATGTAAAAATGTGAATCGGACCATAGGTGCCCTTTAACTTGTACTGAATTAGTATTAATTGGTAATTTAATGAAAAAGTATGTTAACGTTAATTAAAAATTCTTGAAAAGTCTGTTGGGAATTGATGTGCTATGTGTTCTGATCACAAAAGATTTCAGAAAAAACTCAAAGCAAGGGCTGTTGAAGCGGAAAACCCTGAAATAGGAAATAAAAGGATTTTTAAAGTCTTGGTCCTCCATCTGTCCATCATCAGGAAGATACTTAACAAGTGGAGAAAAATCAGCGCTGTTGCTGTTCGCAATAACAGTAGGCGTCTTATGAAGATCAGTACAAGGGCAGGCATGTAGAATCCTCAAGCGAATGATAAAGGTAACAGCTAATGATCTACAGACATCTCTTTTACTTTATAACATCTGTGTTCATAATTCTACCATGAGAAAAACACTGAGTGGTGCTCGTTAAAAAACCACTGCTTTCTGATAACAAAGTCTCAAGTTTGCTAAAAACCCACTAGGATGTCACAGCAGACTGCTGGAACAATACTCTATACACAGATGAAACAAAAGTTTCACTTTTTGGCACAATCTGCCATTTTATATTTATACAAAAGCAAAGTTATTTCAAGAAAATCTTCTGACCGGACAGCAGGCTGCTTGTCTAAGCCTAAAATTACAGTAGTTCAGGCAATGGCTTAAACACTGGTGTAAATCAACTCTATATTGTACACATAAATGTTTACATTTGTCAGAAAGATGTAAGTACAGTATGCAATTGAATATTATATCATCCACAGACGATATCAATGTGACTCTTATGTGTTTTAAGGATCACAAGTGGTCAACGATAAACACAGGTGTAAACACGGTGTGGAATGGTTTGAACTCGTCCACTTTCGACCATTTAGGATTTAGAGGTAGTCAAAAACATTAGATGGGATTGCTTTTGTGGTGCATGTGGTCGAATATGTTTGAACAGCCACTAAAGACCGCCAACTCTAGACCGAGCCCAATGTTTTTCCATCAGTTTTGACTTTGTTTAGCTGTATACATAAAAAAATTATTGAATCAGCATTTCCTCCAGGATCCGGCATTTGGGAGCCTGAATACGCTATTTTTTGAAACCGGATCCCAGAGTGGACAAATCTGAAACTGACACCCTTGCATCTTCATGTGTACAGCCAATCCGTATAATTAGTCATTTTTGCACGCAATTAGCCTGGTTAAACCCCAGCCATTCTCAGTAGTAACTAAGTTATGGTCTGGCAAAGCTTCAAAGACAAATCATTTTCAAAGGGGCGTCACCAACGGACATCTCTTAAATGCCTCTGTGTCCAATCATATAGACCTAAAACCAATCACAGCGATGAAAGAGATGACGTATGCAAAGCTATATCAGACTTTTACCGGATCCAGTCAGTAAGACATCTATAAAATATTTTTTAGATATGAACGCTGTTCTTTGCTCGGGTTTTAACGGAAAGGAAAAGTTTAAATCGCTTAAAAACAGACACGATAGCTGATTCCAACGAGTGATGTTCCACTACGGCATCCATCTTTGTAATGTACAAAATCTGCTTCATCGTTGCTGCGCTGTCGTCATTGTGTAAAGTCCAGCCTAACGTTCCTGATTGGTGCTGCGATTTCTCTGCATTAGTAATGGGCTTGAATGCCCTCTTTGCCAGACTACTTGCAGAGCAAATTTAAATTTGCCGGAAGTTGTCTGGGTTTTCCCAGGCTAGCAGATTATGGAAAATGCCTGGAAAATATCCTCTGCTAATTTTCTCTGAAGAAACCTCACGCATGCTTTAATTGTCTGATCTGAACTTGCGCATGACGCAAACTGTTTTATGAATCTGACGATCGATCTCAGTTTCAGCAAGTGCTCACCGATCTCTGCCTTATTCCAGTTTGCACACATTTCTGTTGATCTGTATATAAAAGCTGCTTTCCGCCTATTTCTTTTTTGATTTACTTTGCGACTGTGTAAAAGTTGCACAATCTTATTTCATCAATGGCTCTGAAATATCTGAGAATGCTCTTACATATACATGTACAAAACATTGTTCAGCATGTTTAATAACAAAACAGCTGCGGTACACTGATGTGTGTCAATTTAAACCCCTCATTTCTCCTGCTCGAGTTTAAACAAAAGCAAAGGGGCTGGACCACACACCATCCCCTCAGACAAAAGAGATGGGTTAAATCACCAGGTGTGAACGAACATGCATCTCTCTCATCCACGTTTGATCCGATCGAACAAAACACATCTAAATACCAGGTGTAATGTGCCTTTAAACCTAATTTGGCAAACTTTCCACCAAAGTCCAAGTCAAATATGTCCTCAAACAACATGATCTTGACACATCCCAGCACAAGAGGATGCTGTTAAAAGTGTGTAGGGGAAATGTAAAGGCAAATGTTTCAAGGAAGCCATGGAGGTGTCAGGTGTGTCCTCAACCCCCCTCATCATGCCCGGGCCCAGTGTGTGTTTGTTCAGCTGGGTCCCAAACACAACAAGCCGTCTGCCGCTCGGTAAGAAGAACCAGGGGAGGGGAGGACCGGGAGGCAACAAAAGGCAAGCGTGGCTGGAAAGGAGAGCCTCTCAGTGGGCTCAAAGAGAAGCTCGGGGTGGGGGTGGTGGGTGGCTGGTTGTTGTTGGGGGTGTTGCAGGAGAGGTGGCAGCTGACGGGGACGAGAAACAGGGTGAATGAATATGAATGAGAGAGGACGGCTGTCCTTCCACAAGACCCTGTGACCCAGCCAGGGGAACAGACCCTCTTTTTTTTCTGCGTCTGTCTCACTCGCATACTCTTTGGCTGAGTGAATTGGCAGCAGGTGGGGGCACAAGAGCGCATACACATATGCATGTGAACACACACAAACATATAAACCCATTCGGATAGGCTGTCTGGCACTCGTAGCCAGTGTCTCCAATTGAGGCCATACGCTAGTGTAAGTGGAGTGTACTGGTAATGACGATTAGAAATATGTGTGTGTGAGCGTGTATGTTGTGTATGAGTGTTGGGGGGGCACTTGGGGGCTGAAAAACCAATGCTTTCTATCTAATTTATGAAGTGAGGGGTGTGGGGGAAAAGAGAGATAGAGAGAGAGAAAGAGAAAGAGAGAGAGAGAGATTGTCTAATACTGGAGGGTCTAACAGTGGTTCCTCCATCCAGGATTTCTGGATCGATTCTGCAGACATATAATTATTGATCCAGGGACGGTCTATGAAAGGATCCTCACACATACAACCCCAAACAAAGACTTTCGAAACTATAAACCTCTTGGAAAAACAGCTTTCTTCATCTGGACCTGCATGAGAAATGATGAATGTATGGAATATGATTTAGGTACACATACAATGAGATCCCATTATTGAAGTGAAACTGTTTCTCTTTAACATTGTGTCTACTATAATTCAACACATTACAAATTATATTATGAGTGCAACAAGTTGAATTGTTACAAAATGACATGAATTTCTGTATTTTGTAATATTTAGCAGATGCCTTGTTTGCTTTAAAGTCTGCATGCTCATTGTAAATTTTAGATTTCTAATATCCTTACTGTGGGTTCACACCAGACGTGAGTTCAGTAATTTGCGCGAGTAGATTACATACAAAGTCAATGCAAAGACGCTATCAGATGCGTCCTCGCGTGGGGCGATGCGAATGACACGATATGGGCGTTGCATTTGCAGCGAAAATACGCAATATTCGCCTTAAACGCATCTTCGCCCAAGTTAAAAATATTCAACTCAAGCAAAAAATTTGCATTAAACGAAGTTAAATCCCGCGAGTAACGTGATGCCCCGCGTTTGGTGTGTACGTAGCATTAGAATTAAGCACCCTACTTTATCCAAGTACCCTGGATTTGTTACTGTACACTGTATCACAAAACCAGTCATAAGTTGCATGTGTATTTTTGTAGCAATTGCCAACATTACATTGTATGGGTACAACTGTACAAATGTTCAAAAATATATATTTTTTGCACTCAAATAGTTGTATCTCAGCCAAATACTGTCCTATCATAACAAACCAACCATACATGAATAGAAAGCTTATTTATTCAGCAAAAAAACATTTATGCATTTAGCAGATGCTTATCCAATACGACAATGTATTACAACGTTGGATCCTTTGACTTTTTGAATTGCTAACACAATGCTTTACCACTGAGCAATATAAGGAGCACACTAACGTAAATTGCAATACCATGAAAAATACCAGGAATTTAAAGAAAATTGTGGCGTTATAGTTTAGTATGAGTGGTTTTGTGGTTAAAAATCTGTTTGTCATATTTTTCCATTACTGCTTTATTGATACTACAACCCCTCTATCTGAATTACAAAATACACACAGTGGACATTGAGAGAGGGAGGGAGAGATCAAGTATTGAATGAAAGGAGGACAGAGGGATAATAAGACTGCTGCTGCCACAATCACTCACACTTCTGCTTCCGCACACACACACACACACACACACACATGCATGACTGGCTTATGTGTGGAAGCCTACACTCCTGTATGAGAGACAGATACCATGTAAAATGGGCTTTAGCCCATGTAAAACATGCAGCTTCAGGGAAAGAGAGAGAGACAGAGAGAGAGAGAGAGAGAGAACATGTGAACATATTATATTGCTTTTCTATAGCACTCAATCTGTCATTCTCCGTTACACACACACTGACCAATAGGCTAATTACTCTGTTCACCGTCTATGTTCAACAGCAAGGCAGAATCAGAGACATGCCTGATCCAGGCAAAGGCCACATGCACAGCAACACACACACACACACACACACAGTCTTGTCTAGGGCCATCATCATCATCATCATCATCACCCAATGCATCATCACCCAGTGCTAAACCACTGCAGATAATAACCCAAGCTAGGGAAAACACCCAAAAAAAAAAAAAAAACATAAGATGTCAGAATCAGAATATATTCAGATGACCAAGTTAATTAAAGAACTTAAAAGGGTTACTTGGTTGCTTACATACACAAAATACAATATACAATATACACAAGAGATTTACAAACTGCACTGTGGTTTAAAAAATTAAATGATTGCATTTATTATGATTTGATGTTTTTTTATGGTTCAACTGTGGTTTATTTTGATAGTCTATTTTTCATTTTAGTAAACGTGTAATAGTAAAATAACTAAAACTAGATTTGAAACTAGAAGAAAATGTAAAGTGGTGCTTGCCATGGCAACATCTACCAGTGATTATACTCCAAGCCACAAGTGAACCGATCCAACCCCCATGCCTCTACAATGTTCTGATTAGGTATGCACAATTTTTAATATTATTGGTTATCGGTCTGATAGCAAAATTAGGCTGATAAATGAAAGCCGATAAATGATGGATTATTTTAGTTTGTTGAACCACTTCACTTGCTCATTGCTGACCATGTTGAGTTTTGATTGGTGCTTTCTGTGACATAGCACAAAGATGACACATGTTGCGGGCTTAAGAAGAGTATGCTAGTCTAGCGCAAAGACAAGATGTCCGCGGTCTGGGAGTTTTTCATTGTGAAAATAATATGAATATTTATCTGCCTATATATATATCGGTTATTGGCCCCCAAATATAAAGAGTTATCGGTATTGGCCAAAATGTCCATATCGGTGCATCCCTAGTTCTGATGCAGAGATATAGGCTTTTTAATAGGTTGGTATGGTACCTCTGTTTGGTTGCTAGGAAGTGAATTGGCACCCACCAGTGATTATACTTCAAGCCACAAGTGAACCAATCTCTAAGATGTTGTGATGCAGAAATATAGGCATTTTTAATCTGTTGCTAGGGTACATCTGTTTGGTTGCTAGGGAGTTGTATGGCAGTGGCCCATGATGATACTCTCAAAGGCTGCTTGTCAGCATGAATAATATAAACCAACCCCCATGTCTCTACGATGTTCTGATGCAGAGATATAGGCTTTTTTATCAGTTTCTAAAAAAGTGAGTGAATTCGCACCCACCAGTGATTATATCCCAAGCCACAAGTGAAATGATCAAAACCCTGCGTCTCTAAGGCAGTGGTTCTCAACTCCGTTCCTGGAGGCCCACTGCTCTGCACATTTTGCATCTCTCCTATCTGCCAGCTTCCGTTCAGTTCATGAAGATCTCTACTAATGAGCTCATGATTTGAATCAGGTGTGTTAAATAAGGGAGACATACAAAATGTGCAGAGCAGCGGGCCTCCAGGAATAACGTTGAGAACCACTGCTCTAAGGCTTTGTTTAATTCAATGCTAGGGTACTATATTTGGTTGGTTGCTAGGGAGTGGTCAGGGATGATACTCCATAGGCCACTTGCAAGCATGACTGTGTAAACCCGCCCCATGTCACTATGACATTCAGATTTTAAGATATAACTGTTTGAATTTGTGTTGCTAAGGTGCTCAATAGTAGTTGCTAGGGGCATAGATTAATACCTCTGTAAGGATCCTGAGAGGCTGACTGGATACCTGATGAGTAAAATGAGCCCATCCTCATGTTTTTATGGCACAGTGGTGCAAAGATATCCATCGGGCATTTTATAATGACAGTCTATGGGATTTTTCGGGTGTTTTTTCGCAACCATTTCGGAAATCCTGCACAGGAGCGCTTATAAAAGTCATAGCACACCTCTCCTCAATAGTTGAGTCGAGTTGAGTCCTCATTCATGGGTCTACGACAAACCATGCGGGACGATTTACACGGCGAGGTTTCATGCCGATGTAACAAAAAGAAGAAGAAAAATGCAAGCACCACTAATAAGTCTTGTTGTAAATCTTGGAAAAAATCTATTTAGGATTTTTGAATGTAAGAAATGATAAATGCAATCCTGCACAAAAGCTGCAAATGAGTCTGTCATGCATTAAAGTATTTGGTAGGTCTGTGTTTTGTTTGACAGAGAAAAGTGAAAGACATACGTATTTGTTAAATATAAATAAGTGAGAATAAATATTATTTACAGGTTTTTTTACAATGTCTATTCTAAAAAGACTCCTTCAGGATAATCTTTGAGCATTTCAGAGTAATTTTAAAGAAGAGTTAAGTTTTATTACCCCATAAATTCTGTCTAATTGTCTATGGTTTGATAAAACCTAAAAGATTTAAATGTGAGGAAGCAAGAAACAGGACAGAAACGTTATGTTTGCAAAAACGACAGCAGCAACTAGGGCTGCACGATTATGACATAAATCATAATTGTTGATTATTTCACCTTGACATTGTAATTGCTAAAGCGTAGGGATGCACCGATATGGAAATTTTGGCCGATACCGATAACCGATAATTCTTTATATTTGGGGGGCGATAACCGATATATATATATAGGCCAATAAATATTCATATTATTTTCACAATGAAAGACTCCCAGACCGCGGACATCTTGTCTTTGCGCTAGACTAGCATACTCTTAAGCCTGCAACACGTGTCATTTTCGTGCTATGTCACAGAAAGCACCAATCAAAACTCCACATGGCCAGCAAGAGCAAGTGAAGTGGTTCAACAAACCAAAATATTAAAAATAACCAGTTATCGGCTGATAACGATATGTCGGCCGATATATCGTGCATCCCTACTAAAGCGTATCAACTACTACTCTGAGCTAACGTTATTGTGTAAAATGTATACAGCGTTAACAATAGATCCTTGAATTCTTGCCTGGCTGCCAAACCTCTCTTTGCACAACAGTGATCATGCTCGCCGTCTCCCCTCATCCTTTGGAAACTAATTTTTTTTAATTTCGACAAGGTATTTGTTTCAGAGGTCATTTTAGCCACTAGCCAGACCGATAAACAAACACAGACCGGAAGTTAACTTTGGGCCAGGTGTGTAACCATGGCAACGCACATCCGTCAGATAAAACAGTCTAGCTTCCACATTTGGTTAATTTTCTATATTGGTAAATACCCTTCTGAAAACCTTATATATGACGCCCTTTGCATCTCGAACACAACTGCACTAGAACTATAATAAAACACATGTAGTCTTTATTGGTAAGACGTGTCAATACTCTTGTAACTGCAATGTCATAAATTCATTGTGGAAATCAAATTTTTTATTAGAGGCACACACTGTATAGCTTACATTTGAGAAACACTCCTGCATGCACATACGCAAACACACCCACTGCTTTACTCTCATCTCCACACACAAACACACAGAGAAACTCAATGGCCTCAAGACCTCATTTGCATGGATTTGCATGAGATGCCGTATGGGGATTATTTATTCATGAGCTATCGCTACATGCAGATTTCAAACGGACTGAGAGGTTTGTCGTCCTTCACCCTGACAGTATAAGAACATTGTGCTGCTTCTAGACAGTCTCTGGCCTCCATCAGTTCAAAACGAGTTCAGCTCCACCCATGACACAAAATGCAAAATACACATAAAGGTAAGCAGAAAAGCATTTAAAGGAGCCATAAAAGAGAGGTTCATATACATATACACCAAACCACAAGGTTACTATTTTAACCTTTATTTAATGTAACTTTTTTATTCATCCAGATATTGTCAAAAACGTTATATTTTAGTTTTATCATGGTATTATAGATTGGCTTAACATTTAAGTAAATTTACTAGCAAATGAAATAATCACTCAGTATAAAAAAATTAAATTAAAAGTTAGGGTTAGCATAACAGGAATATTTTAAAGATTTAATTATGTGCTTGATAAATAGTGAATATGGGGATCTTGACTAAAAAATGTTGAAGCTCCAAAAAGCACAAATATCCATCATTAAAGTCCAAATGACTCCAGTGGGTTAATACATGTCTTCTGAATCAAAATGATATTTTGTGAGAGAAAGTAATGAACAATAATCAGACCTGGATTGCTTTTTGCAAGCTTTTAATTTTTTACATCACATCATTTTAATATGAAATTGTTAATTTATGTTCAAATAAAGAAAATACATTGTATATATTTGGGATGGCATGAGGGAAAGCAAATCATGAGAGAATTTGTATTCTGGGGTGAACTATTCCTTACTACTTCCCTGTTAATAATAATCCAAACCTAGCTAATAATCAATCTTCCCTGAGACAAATTCCAGTAAAAAATTTACCAGTGAAAAGTCTGGGCTGGCCCCTAAAACGATTCAGTTCCAATAGATGGTTTTAGTGTTTTTTCCTTGAGCAACTAGGGGTTTTCTACTATGACTTTTGTTATAATGGACATTCCAAATTAAGGGGAGTTACCTGAAAACATGCTAAGACAGATGTGCTAATGCTACCACAAGTTGCCTGTCTAAGGAGCGTTTCACATTTCACGTCTTTTCCGCACACAAATACGTTATTTTTAATGCGCACTGCGACACACTCTTTTTTTCCAGGTGCACCGCGCCGCAGCGAGTTAAAAATACGGAATGCAGCGTTGAAAGCACATTGAAAAGTAGGAGAAAAGTGGTGCGCTGCCTTTCCATGTGGTTTTACACATGAAATGTGAACCGCCCCTAAGTGGTGCAATAAGCAAAGCTAATCAGAACAGAGCTATTTATATTAGGAATGTACGATATTGGAGTTACCACAATAGCTCTATTTGAGAGAAATTAACTTGTGCCTTGCATTTCACATATAGCTCATGGATGGAAACTTTTTATTATTAAACTTGTGTTAATAAAACCTTTGGAACCAAAATTAATTAGTATCACATTCTCACATAAAGTGTACAAAGGTTGTCACTGGGATGGGGCCTTTTGAAAAGGTCCATTCTAATATGTACCATTTTGGTACAGATAACTTTGAGGAACCAATATATATATATATCTGGTAAAATGTGTACACCTTGAAGAACAAATATGCACCTTTTAGGTACAAAAGTGTACTTTTTGTAAAGCCCCATGTGCCAAATCTTGTACTTTCTTTTACTAAGAGTGCACCATGTCTTTTATGAGGTGAAATGTTACTGAATCTGTGATTTCTCTCTGTTGTTTCAAACCATTCTCATATAGTGAAACACAAGTAAAAGGCATCTGAAAATGTTTTCCTTTTGAAATAAAATGCTCTGCATGTTCTGCAAAGTAACTATTGCAGATGCGCACACTGCAATGTCAATGCTGAAACGATATATCGTGCAGCCCTAATTTATATACTTATATACCCTTCAGCTATTTATATCCAGCCCAACAGGCTGCTTTATTCACTAATATCAGTAAGAACAAACACCTTTTTAGACGGAAAGACACACCCCAAGATGAGGGACACACCTATTGATTTTCGCATAGATTATAAATGTATTTTGATCATAACAACTGATCATGCCTAGTCTTTTCTAGTTGTGCTCAATCTTTGTTTACAATCACAGAAACAAAATAATTTATGCAAGAAACACTCGTTTAAGTGTGTTGAGTCCAATCTTTGAATGTTTCAGCGAGTTGTGAGGTGTGTCCCCAGCATAAAAGTAGGAGCAGACCAGTCAGTCCATATAAGGCCAGTCTGAAGGAGGAGAGCAGCCTCAGGAACATAAGCAGGAACATATGACCTTCATTCCATCGGAAGAACAAACACTTCGGTTCCCAACAGCTCACTGATATATATGGTGCAAAATCTGATTCATTTATGGGCCACATAAACTAAACATTTCAGTATGATTCAGTAAAGATTTTTGGGTAACACTTAAGAATAAGGTTGTATTAATCGCGACTAATCATTTGCAGAATAAAAGCTTTTGTTTACATCATATATGTGTGTGTAACTGTGAATAATAATTATGTATATATAAATACACACCATGCATGTATAATTTTAACCAAAAATTACAATATCGTTACAATACTAAAAACAAAGTTGTGACTGCTGAGTTAATGCTATATGCTAGTTACCTACGCTAGTTTGCACTTAATAAAGCCGCATCCCTTCTATGTAGGGCTGTGACGATTAATCACGTTTCCCATTAAAAGTACCTGTCTGATATGTGTGTACTACGGCGTTTTGTGTCAGTAGGAAGTCCTTATCGATCTAAAATCATCTGAGTCTGATTTCTTTTTAACGTGATTTAAAAAAGCAACACTCATTAAACAAAGTCATTCAAAATATTCTTTATTATTCTATCACCATGAAAATACCTAAAACTATTTGAAGAACAGCAATATAAATATTCTTATAGACATTTCCTGGCGTTTGTAATGGTACTTCTTCTGTGGCACAAATGGAGTTTCTGCACGAGAGCGCCCTCTGGCTTTTGGATGTGCTGGGATTTCGTCGTAATTCATTAAAATTGATTCATTGAGAAAACGCGCATTTGCACGAATAATCGTCACAGCCCTACTTCTATGTAGGTTTTTTTTTTTTTACATATTTTTAATGCACTGTTTGGCACCTTTAAAGGGCCGTTCACATTATAACCATAACGTTTACTGTTAGCGTCCACATCACAGGACGTTAACTTTATGTTAATTCACTTACGCGTGTGGCACTTGCGCAAATTACTAGCCCTTTAATGGCATTAACTAATATTGCATATTTCTTTTAATAATAACTTTTGCAACTGTTTACATATCACTGAATATGCACATAAATATGCTGTTCTTGTTACATTTACACAGCGGGTAACCAGCTGATGTTCTCAACACGCTGCATTTCGAATCACTCTAAATAGTAAATCTAATAGTTTGTGAAATCTAATTTCTTACCTTTCAATGAGTCAATGTGATAGGAAAAAGGGTTTACCTGAGGTAGTTTTATGTTATTGACCTCACCAATGAGCTTCTCCACTGTCATTTCAAGTGTGTGTGCACTTAGTTTAAATAGATTTAATTGGCTGTCAATGGTTTATCGTTCATCAGGTGGGAAAAAACTCGCTCAGATCTTTTTTGTTTTGTTTATTATATTACTATAATTTATTATTTATACTATAAATTATTTTTATTACCTTAAAATGAGCTGTTTTATCTTCATACACTACGACTTCCCTTATATGAAAGTCGCTGTCATGTTTTGCCCTAAGTTTTCTCAGACGACGACATGATTGTCCTGTGGCAGCTACCATAGCTTCATGCGTTTTGAAATTGAGGTTGGTTGATATTCGCAAGCTCACTGCTAGATGCTGCTAAAAACACATTACACCTTTAACTGTTTTGTTCCAACTAAAATTTAACTGCTACAAAATTGTTCCTTAAGGTACACAATATGTCCTTAGGGTATAATATTGTACCTCAAAAGGTACAATATTTTAATGTGTTGTATACCCATAAAGGTACAAAAAACCTTTGAGAGTACCACCCTAGCCACAGAAAAAGTTGTTTTATACCATTTTTGTACCTTTTATCTGACAGTGTATAATTCATTTAGGTAGAACAAATAAGTTATGCGCTTAAATGTAAAACTTAGGGTGTTGAAGAAGCTATACAAATGCAGTGGCCGCTTCTATTAAACCTAACTGAAAGTTAACTCTGCATCAAATTAGTTCTGCATCTAAGCAAATACATGCACATACACTCACACCAACACATACAGAAGCACACAGAAAATATCTGCATCTCAAACACATTTTAATGGATTTTCCATGCAGCGCTATAGCTTCACACCTTCTTGTGAAGGAGATGCAGAAATACTCACCTACAGAAACACACATGGCAGCTACAGTATACATTTTAAATCAGCCTTCTCAGAAACATAACTTCTTTCCTTCTCTGAAGCAGAGCCTCGTTTTATTTCAGTATTAAAAAACAAATCCCAACCCGCTGTAAAGACTCCCTCCCTCTCTCCCCCAATAATCCCCCCACCCTTCAGCCCCTCTTCCTCTCTCCATCATCTCTCTCGCTCCTGCTTTCTCTCTCTCACTCGACAGTATTTGCATAATTTCTCTGCCGTATTCTGATGTATGCGTGTGAATAATAAAGCTCATGGGCGCGGCATGCCAGGCTGCCACTGTTCATTACGACCGCGCACAGCAAAGCTAGGCTCCGCAGGGCCCTCATTAGCTATTCCACTCAGAAAAAAGGTTCACTCACTCCCTCTCCCTAATGCGCTCACACCCGCACGCATCTCTTACACACACACACTTTTCTCCATCAATTGCTTTATTCTTTCTTATTTCACTTTCTCGCTGTCTTTGTCTATATACAGGTTTGCTTGAATTTATATACAGTTAGTACCGTCAGTCAAAAGAAGAAGCATCTAAATTAAATTCTTTATCAAACCAACATCCATTTACATGTGATAGTTAGTTTTGTCAATATGTAAAATCATTATGTATTATTTATCCTAAAGCGAAGCAACAGACACCTCCAGGCCTGTAGATGGCGCTGTGGACATGCTTGCTTCTGCCTCTTTCTAACTCTGTGGTCATAGATGCCCTCATCTGACCTTCATCATCGCCCGCAGAGTGAGACGACCCGTAGTATAATCCTCCCACCGCTCCAATGTGCCACTTGAATACACACACGCCCGTCCGCTCATGTACACACACATACACCCACACCAGCATTGACACACTCGCTCTCCTTCCTTCTCAATTTCACCCTTCCTCATTAACCACTGTTTCTAGCTAATTAACACATCCAGAGAGCCATTAACATCTCCTCCCTGCACAGGGAGATAGAAGAAGTGAAAGGGGAACTCCCTTTAACACTGAAGGGCACACATTCACTCACACATACTGTCCAGTTTCACGTGTAAAGTCCATGTAAAATTCATGTTCTATTTCAGAATGATGTTTACATAGTTTGTGGGTTAAAGGCATATGGAATAACATTGACCTTACTGAACAGTATAAACAGACGGCCAATCTAAAATGTTTACATAAACATGTTAATTAATAAGTCATCTACAAGTATCAAGTTTATACATTGTTTTCCAAATTTTTTCACATTGCTTCAAAAATAATAACTATTATATGACTGTTTATGACTACGGACACAAATAGCACGCCGATCAATATTTAAAGAAACTTCCTTCAGATGTGAGCTACAGGTACTGTGATGGTGTTTGTTAGGTCACTCACATGTTTTTTTTTGTGAACTAGTTTATTTTTTCCTCCAGATTGCCACTGATCTACTGGCCTTCCTTAAACGTGATGCCCAGCTGATGTCAGACCAACGTCCACCCGCTGCCCCCATCTAATCTACTTATCCATGTACTGTATATATACATATATATTATGTTTTAATCCCCATAAAATTGTTAAAAATCGTACCTATTATAAAATATGTCCTCTATAGAATCGGCTATGTCTGGCTCTCTTCCAAGGGTTTTTTCCCCTTCTAGGACTTTTCGCCCATAGGGTTTTTCCAACCCGTAGGGAGTCTGCTGACATTGGCTTAACTTAGCACCCTCTTAAGCCCGGGATACACTGCACGATTATTGGCTGTCCCAGACGAAAGATTGCCATCGTGAAACAATCGTCGCGATTTCTGTGATCCTGGCTCCTTAGGGTTAGGGTTAATAATAGGGATGGGCACGGATATTCGAATATTTGAATATTCGATCGGCAATAATAATTTGAATTTAAAAAATGCTATTCGAATGTTTGTTTGTTTTTAATGTGCCACCAAAGGGTTACGACTTATTTAATGCTTTTTCACTTCATCTATACTCTTTTACAGACTTAAATGTAAGATATACATGAACATTAATTCGTATATATTTCTGATTGTTTGGCAATGCAGATTGCAGACGAATTTAATTTTTTTCCTTTTATCTCCGGGTTTGGCCGCGCCGCGCCATATTTGGCAACTGGCTCAGTGAGGGCTCACGTGTTATTAAACGTGCTTCTCCGCCGCCCGCATCAACACATCCTCAGAGATTTGTAAGCTTTCTGTTATAAAGTCTACTTTATTTTGTTAATAACGAGACAGACACGGAGAACGAAATGAAACGGAGAACATTTATAATATGCTGTGCTCTTTCAAAAATGAACCGGATAACTGCACATGGCTGTTTAAAAGCAAAGCTCCGTCTTTGTGAAATCTTGTTAAATTAAGCCAACGTTAGTAACTTTTCACAGTCAACAATAATCTATCGAGCCAGCTTACGTTATTTGTAAAATAATGGTAAATACAGATATTCAATCTTGTTCAATCCGTCTGTTGTTTTTATCCGATAACCATCATCACGTGCAACACGATGAAGAGTTTTCTCCGCAGCAAGGGCATTATTGTATCTAGTCAGAAGAACGGGCTTTCACCGAAGCAGGTAGGGTAAAGATGGTTTCTTTATTCACAAATACATGTCAAACTAAACTGAGAAGATATTTATATGTTGACTGAGCAGTCGGTTATGTAGATGCGTTTTTTCGTTTGCTCCGGGCTCTTATTGGAGTCTGTTTAAGGGTTTAAATGATGATAGCCTACTTTGTCAAGTCCTCAAACTTTAAACTTCGCAAGTCCTCAAACTTCGCTTAGATTTGGGGTTAATGTATAATATTTGGTATAATATAATGTATGTAAGATCCAACAGTAAAGAATTCATACTAACGACCGACTAGAAACTAAGGGTTTGACTGACTCAGACTTCGCTCCGCATGGGGTTTTAACGCCTTTTTTCTGTAGGATATTTTGTAAGAAGAATTTAAAATATATATATACAATTTACAATGTTTTCAACTTAAAAATACATACATACATATACATACACATGCAGAATATAAGTTTAGCTTGTTGTGGATATTTCCTAATTATAAGCCTTCTGTGAAATTATGACAAAAGGAAAAATACAAAAGACGCATGTCTTAATTAACATAATTTAAATAAACGAATATTCGAATATTCGTTCTTTATGAGCCTAAATATTCGAATAGTAAATTACTGGAAAATGCCCATCCCTAGTTAATAATCGCTTTTACAATATCAAGGTGAATAACCGTCAATTATGACTTTGTCATAACGGTGCACCCCTTGGTACATATCTTTGCTAGCTGATCTAGCAGTTGTCTTTAGGGTGCTTTATATTTTGTGGCTGGTTTAAATTTTTATTAATTTCTTCCATGGCCCATTAGCTTTGTAGTGGTGATAGCCTGATGGTTCAGAATCTGGCCTAGTAACACAAATATGAGATTTGAACAAGCATCCCAAAAGATGAAGAGCTTCAAACATCTCCTATTACTGTGGGCCTAAGTATTAAATATAACCCTAGAATGCCCCAAAGGGGCTTTACCTGCAATTAATGTACTGTAAATAGCTTTAATAACAAGTGTCTGGTACATGACGATAAATTAAGTTTTGCTTTTTTCAAAAGACGAGGAGACAGGTTAGATCAGAGCTCGTCAACTAGCAGCCCACGGGCAAAATCCGGCACATAAATCATTTTTACGTGCCCATCCAATTGTTTAGATGAATTTACTACGCTGCCTGATATATCACACCACTCTCTGTATGCATGTTGGCACATCTCATTGCACAGGTGTACACAGAATCTGTAAACATGTATATAAAAAAATCGCTTTATATTTTATTCTTTAGGTTTTTGTATTTGAACATCTGCACTGAAAGTGTCTGGGCAAGCACACTTTGGAATAAAGCTCTTTCTGATTCTGGTCTGATTCTTGGCACAAAACACTAAAGGGAGTTTAAATGTCTTTAACACTGTACAATTTATTATCCATATTTATAACCAGGTACATTTATAAACAGTTATGAAATGTTTCATGCTAATAGCTACAGACAAATCTGAACAAGAAATGCTAATATTTCATACTAAATGTGAGCAATACACAGTGTATAATACACTTTTTGTTTTAAATTGAGTATTTATATAAAATGACAGTTTAATAGCATTTAACTTAGTAAATATCCATTGGTGAATGCACAAAGTATAAGGTCAGTCTCAGAAATGAAGTTACACTTTAAAAAAGGCAAATAATATTGGTCCTCCACCCCTACCCATTCCCGTATGTGTGTGTGTTGTGTGTGTGCGTTGTCTGCTTTTGGTAACCTGTGCGTCCACACCCTCCAGTGACAGATGGCGTCAAAGGATCATGGCTCTCATTGTTGTCTCATGGCTATTTGTGTGTACAGGGCAGACGTTAGTGAAGGGACAAAGTGAAGCAGCTTCACACACCACTGAGGCCCCCTAGACTGTGGAGGAATCAGGGCCCTTATATTCACAGACACATGAGAGCAGGACTGCTGCTGATCGATCCATCCACTCTAACTCTCCACTATCATCCACTACACAGCAAGCTAGATTACTGCTTCAGTAACAAGAAAAACTTTTTTATGAGACTGAATATCCATGTAGCTATACGCTGCATAACCACAGCTTAACTAATATCCTCTCAAATCAGCAACATGGAGAGTCAAATTTTTTTCATCCTCTCTATTTTTTTAAATTCAGGTACATTTTCAATAGAGGTAAAAGTTGTCAGAAAATCCACAACAGTTTATTAGGCCCAGTCTGTACAGTATGTTGACAATGACATCACAAGAGATCTTTCTAGTTACCTTTTTTATCAATCTCATTTGAAAGTCTAAAACTATATGTATAATGTATCTTAAAGGGGACATTTTACAAGACTTTTAAAACTGTAAAATAATCTTGGTGTCCCCAGAGTTCATACACTGTAAAAAATACTTTGCTGCCTTAACATTTTTTGTTGAATCAACTCAGATTTACAAGTCATGTCAACAGAGATGAGTTGTCACAACTTATAAAATATAGTTGAGAAAAGTCAACTTAATTTTTTTAGTTATAATAACTCACATGCAGTTATAACAACTCATCTCTAGTCAACATAAATAACAGTAAGTTGAAATGACTTGTAAATCTGAGTTGATTCAACAAAAAAATTTAAGGCAGCAAAGTATTTTTTACAGTGTATGTGAAGTCCTTTTAAATGCAAATGAGCTGATCTCTACACTAAATGGCAGTGCCGTGGTTGGATAGTGCAGATTAAAAGGCGGTATTAGCCTCTTATGACATCACAAGGGGAGCCAAATTTCAATTACCTATTTTTTCACATGCTTGCAGAGAATGGTTTACCAAAACTAAGCTACTGGGTTGATATTTTTCACATTTTACAGGTTGATATATGCACTGGGGACGTAATTATAGTGCTTAAACATGGAAAAAGTCTGATTTTCATGATATGTCCCCTTTAATATATAGGGCTCTATCATACACCCGGCGCAATGCAGCACAATGCCCAGCGCAAGTGTCTTTTGCTAGTTTCAACCCGGCGCAATGATCATTTTCACGTTTAGCGGCACGTTATTTAAATAGCAAATGCATTTGCACCCAATTGTGCGCCCATGGGCACAGGTGTGCAGGCGCATTGTTGGCGAGTTGCTATTTTGAGGCAACTAACATGGTCTAAAGTCAAAGGCACAATATAGTTTTTGTTATTTAATGAGCACGTTCGTATTACGGGAAGACAATGCGCGTTTGCTTATTACATACATTGATGCGCAGCAGAACACAACCCTTTTATAATATGAAAAATTAAAGGAATGAAATGTAAACAATTATTATTGAGTCTCTTGAACATAAATAAGGACCAATTATGAGACGTTAGAAGGCGTAAAGAGCTGCTTCACCTGCAGCCTGGTAAGTAATTAAATGTTTTGCTTTAAACAAATGCAAATATTGCATCTATTTTTAAATGTTTTTTAAACGCTACCCCACTGATTTATTGTATATGATGACTCTGTACCTGTGGATATGGTTAGATGAGAAACATTTTAAGTAATGAAAAAAAACGAAAATGTCTTTTAAAGGCTTTAATCTAAAAAAATAAAAATTTCAATACAAGTAAAAACAACACAATTATTTAACATTAATCTTAAACCGGGGGTCTTCTTCCTCCGCTTAGTTTTTCAGTTTACAAAGTCCGTTATCTAAATAGGGATTAGATATTTTAAAGGGAATAAGAGCTGAGACTCTCATTGGTTTATTGCATGTTACGCCCAAAACACACCCATTACTCGTTACAAGAATAGGAACAACCCTTTTTTTCGTCATTAAATTAGCAAAAGTGGATTCAGACACGCCCATTTAGACTGTGCGCTTTAGACCATGCATTTAGATTGTTAAAAGTGGAGCCCATAGTCTTCTAAATGTAGTCAAAAAAATTGTTTGGTTTATTTAAATATATAAATAAATTTGATTTGAATTTAAATGAACTGAGGAGCTCAAATGCGAAAACCCCACCTCGGTCAAAGTGAGATGCTTGAAAGCTCTCGGCACGTATTATACGTTCATCAGATACTTTCGCTTCAAAGTCTCAGGCCATTCGAAAATACTAGTTTGTTGGCAGAATCTATTAAGAGTCTGAAAAAAATGCTTATTTACAGGAAAACATGTCAGACAAACTTTTTTGAGCTCATCAATTTAAGTTAAACTGCTGAAAATTACCAACCATTTGGCCAATATATATAGTACAATAGCCTATAGGCAACAAATTACAAAACGTTATATAGTATGTACTTTTAGGAGTTTGACTTTGCAGCATATTTATAACAACAGATGAGGCGTTGTGGGTGACTGAGTAAAAATTCAAAGTGAGCAAGGTAAAGGTGAATGTGTCAAGAAAAGGGTGAAATGAAGGAGTGGCTGAGCAATGAGATGAGTGAATAGGAAAATGAAGAGGTGATTAAGGGCAAGAATGAACAGGAGTTTGAGCACAAGAACGGTAACAAACGAGTGAGAGACACACACTAAAAGGGTCAGACTGTATTCCGGGCCCAGATTCTAATTTAATTGTGCATTATTAAGTCACTCATTCAGTGTGTCTGCCTCCTGGTGCATGCTGATTAAAAATTTAAGGCTTTGCCATGCAAGCTAGTCTCACTCTGTCTGTCTCTCTCTTTCTCCTTGTCTGTGCCGTGTCCTCTGCTGCCTATTTTTTCCTATCTTGCCCGAACCCCACAGTCCCCCTTTGCACGATCTCTCTCCTTGTGCTGTCTCTCCCTATAACTAGCACCCCTTTCCCTTCGTTCTCTTTCTCTCTGCCTTTCTCTCTGCTGCTGTCAGGGAGTGCCGAACGCTTGAAGACCCGTGGGAATGTTGCCATGGTAACGCCTGCCACTCAATCCCATCTCAGATGTAAATGACCTCGAATTTTATTAGTGCACAATTTCAAGATTCTCTCATTGCTTTCTTCCCTGCCTCGCTCTCTTTCTCTCTCTCTTGCTCGCTCTCTCTTATTCGCGCGTACTCCGTGTGTCTCTGCTCTCCCCCCTAACCAGCCGCTCTTTCTCTCCCCCCTCTGGTTCATTCTGCACCCCACAGCATTCTCTATTATTATTATGCTTATATGCAGATCTGGATTGTATTCTAAACCAAATGAGAGGAATATCACAAAATCTACATGTTTTTCCATATTCATTCCATTCACGTAAGTCAAGAGTAGTGGAAATAACTGCACGTGCTCAGGATGATGTATAGCTTGTGCATAGGAAATGCTGCCGCCTGTGATTGTACACCTACATATGTCGTTCACAGTTCAAAAACTCTATAAGGCTATATCATATACTATATGAACAGGGGTTTTTTTTACAGAAAAAGGGTAAAAATGGATTAAACATACATACAGAACAGCTTAAATCGTAAAACATTAAAATTCCTAATTAGTTTTTCTTAATGCATAATATACTACACAAATACACAATACTACATTACACAAATTTATTTGCCACATATTCTATTATTTTTAGATCATGTACTCATTTCCTTGGCCATTTAAGACAAAGTTACAATAAAGATTACTAAAGTCCCTTTAGGGACGTAGGGCCACTGGGCCTGTTTGCAATGCCTCCGGGCAGTTCTTTCAGTCTTGCAAGACTAAAGTCCTATCTGCTTGAATGGGAAAAGACAGATATTTCTAAAATCACAATTAAACCACATATTTCTGACCAACAATTAAACCTGACATCTACTATAACTTTACCATAACTGTTCAATAACTTTAGTTTCCTAAGATTAAATGCGCTTAATAACACTTTTATTCGAGGTGCATTGTCCCCTTTTTAAATTAATAGCAATGAAGTGCATGTTATATGCAATATCCTTGATTATACATACATAAACTTAAATATTACAAGTAAGCCAGCAACATATTACTATGCAATGAAAATTCATTTCAAACAAAATTCAAATAACATTTAATTGTTAGCTCATTGTAACGTTTAATTATACATATACACTATATAGTTACAGTTTGTTAGGTGTTACCCTTCATAAATTGCGTCTAAGTCTCGCACTTGAATCAGGTTAAAGTATTGTAAAATATCATGCACAGTACAGCTACACATTTATTTGAAGAAATGATCTATAAAATAAATTCTATTCTTTCCCGGTTTTGTCACTGTTTTGCTTTTATGTCTATCCTGTACTTTTCTGAGCAATCCTGGAATTTTCAATTACAGGAGTTTCCATGTTACAGTCTGCTTATGTTGTAGTATCTTTTTATAAGTCGCAGTGAATACAAGGATTTGCTGCCTGAATATCTGTAAAGAAACTACTTAAGAAGCACATGACCAGTGCTCCCAAATTAGTATCAAAATATGAGACTTACTGCCAAGTTCCTGTTAACCGTAGTACATCGCTTCCGGTTCTGTATGCTCTACGCTGACATGGCGCTGTTTTCATACACGAAGCCTTCAGGAGCTACCAAAATTGAGAAATATCAATGTCAATTTAAAACTTTGTAAAAAAAAAGTGAAGTAAAAGAAAATGTACTTACTTTTTAATACTTTACAGCTTTTCACAAAGGCATTTTCTTCTTACAAACATTCAGATATTAAAGGTCACGTTTTTCTGGTCCCATTTTTCAAACTTTAGTTAGTGTGTAATGTTGTTGTTGGAGCATAAATAATACCTGCAAAATGATAAAGCTCAAAGTTCATATTATATATATATATATATATATATAGTTTAACATAAGTCCACTTTCAAAGCCTACAGCGAACGGCCGGTCTGGACTACAGCCCTCTACTTCCTGGTCGAGTGATGTCAAAGCAAGAGTGTTTGACTAAACTCCGCCCACATGAATACGTCAGTCGCCAGCTAAGCTCAAATGGCTCTGGCTAAGCTAAGCTACTGTCGAATCACAACACACTAAACAAACTACACAATCAGAACTCGTTATGCATTTCTGAAGGAGGGACTTCATAGAACAAGGAAGACATCAGCCTGTTTTTAGGACAGTGAAAACAGCTCTATAGAGATAAGTCAATTGTGTGAAAAAGAATGCATTTTTTATACGTGAAACATGAACAGATGTTATATTGCGCACTGTAAACACATACAATGCTTCAAAAACACAGAAAGGGACCTTTTAAATAAAAAAGAACATTACACAAATAATAATACTACAAATTACAATATCAAGCTACGATAGCACATGCTGGTAAGCGTAAGTGATTAACCCAGGGTTTCGCTTTGGTGACGTCTCGTTCGAAATATACCTATTGTGAGATCTACCTCTGTCTGTGTTATTAGCTAGTGCCACAGCTAAGAGATGGGCAGACCAGAAAAACTGCAGTAACCAATAGAGTGGTGTCTCTTCATTATCTGTACACATTTTGCTAATTTAAAGAAAATTCTGTCGCCACTACTCAAATTTTTTTTTTAAATAAATGTATCCGAACAGTGTGGCTGAGTTGGTTTAAAACGAACTCTGTGTAAAAACAATAAACACATATTTAACTGCGGTGTGCAAGTGGCCTTTTGAGTTCTTACTGAATTTGCGTGGTGCCGGCTGTGTCATTGCTTTTAAGCAAAACTGAACAGGTCTGTACACATTGCGCAATGCATTTAGTTTAGCGTTCCACTCCCACTACTTCTCTGTGTTAAGCCACAGCTCAGTTTCACCCGAGAATGAACTGTCTAGCTGTGCTCCCACACAGCTCCACTTTGCGTGAAAATGTTTTTTTATTTGGCTTCTGTATTGGACCCTCTATGATTAAACACTTGTTTGTTTTTTGCAATGTGAGAGAAGGTGGTGAATGAAGAGTGTGGCCGCTTGAGCAAAAACTTATACAATAAGCTTGCCCAGCAGCACCACTGGTAATTGCAAGATCAAGGCAAGTAGTCAGATTGAATATGTTGACTGTTTTTGGACCTTGAACTTGCATTTGGGAAAACTAAAACATTTGTCTAATTATGCCATACAGTATGTTTGAACTGTTCACCTGCTCAGATGAAGACTGACCATGCAAGTGAAGGGGGGAACCACAGTTCCTGTCATTAGCTGTAATGCATCAAAACGCTTTAGACTTGATGTGTCATAGTAAAGCTTTAACAGTGTTAAGGAAAGAAGACCTTAAGCATGATTCATAGTTCCAAATAGGATCTCTACCAAGTAGTCATTTGTATGTGGACTGCAAGCGACATACATAAACTTTATTATACTAAAAGGAAGTATGTTAGCATGCATACATAAGCTTAAAAGTCCTGCAATCCAATGTGAGCAAGTAATAATGGATTAGTCACAT
Organism: Misgurnus anguillicaudatus; assembly: GCF_027580225.2. NCBI lineage: Eukaryota > Metazoa > Chordata > Actinopteri > Cypriniformes > Cobitidae > Misgurnus > Misgurnus anguillicaudatus. Next base: position 31,818,781 of record NC_073358.2, on the reverse strand, counting down.
AGATGGAGCAACTGTGAAACTCCTATGCCAATTTCTAGATGGGCCACACAGCATTTTACAAAATTTCACTAGGAAAGTTGCAGGTCTTTCTCATGCATTGTTTTTATGCATCCGTTAAAGGAATAGTCTACTCATTTTCAATATTAAAATATGTTATTACCTTAACTAAGAATTGTTTATACTAGGGCTGAACGATACATCGAATTTTCATTGTCATAGCGATATGAACTCACGCGATGAACACATCGCAACAGACAGCCTTGACGCGATGAATGAAGGGAAAACAGTAAGCGCATGTAATAAACGTTTGACCTATCACTTTTAGTCCTGAAGACATGTGCTGCGTCCGAAATCGCCTACTACCATACTATACAGTATGCAAAAAGCACTACTTTGCCTACTATATAGTATGGAAGGAGGCGGTTTCGGACGCAGCGATGGTTTGCGCGTTCATGCTATTAGGCCAATCGGGGGAACCCCCAAGTCAGCTACGCTCAGATGGATTTGTGAGGTGTCAGTTGCGACGCTTTGCCTGTTAGCAAAAACGATGGCAGAGGAAGGAGAGAAGAGTGAGGAAAATGTGTTGTCAGACGAAGACCTTGGGGTGAAAATGAACAGCACTTCAGCTATATCATGGATTTATTTTGGATTTAGGAGAGATGACGCCGCAAACACAGGTACTGTGGAAGCAGTGATTCTCCTATTGCGTCTATTGCGCGCTCAAGTTCATTATTTCAAATGTATGTGTGCTCTGGAAGCACCACGGTCGAGACACGCTCGTTTTTTCCAGGTATTTCAAAAACATTTTAACTTTTCAGAATGACACAAGCGCAGTGTGCAGGTCATGTGACAAAAACCTACGTGTCTAGTGTTTTCCACGTGTTTTTAGGCGCGACATGTGAATGGCCCCTAAAACATGGGAAAAAAATATATTTATCGCAACTCACATCGTCATCGCAACATTAAACAATGTCATTGCACATCGCAACTTTTCCTCACATTGTTCAGCCCTAGTTGATACTTCCCTCTATCATCTGTGTGCGTGCACGTAAGCGCTGGAGCGCGCTTTTGGGAGTACTTCGACTCGCCTGAAAAGTCCGCTCCCCTTCTCACTCTCATTATGGCAGAGGGAGGGTGTTACTGCACCGAGTCGAAGTACTCCCAAAAGTGCTTTTACGCCATAAAATATAGTTCCTCTTTTAAATCCCCTTAGAAAAGCGCTACACTGTAAAAAATCCAATTAATGAAATGTTGGAAGGGCAAAAATATATAAGTTAAACCAATTTTCTTGTTTGGGCTTAGTTGAGTAGACATATTATTTTAAGTCTAGATAAATCTGTGTTTAAAACATTAAGTGAATGGTTATTTTCAAATTCAGTCAACATTCAGAATGGCTATATTGACTGAACTAATTAAGACAAATCTGGTCAATATGTGGACTTATGACAGCTATGTTTCCTGACAACAAAATGCTCATAATATTACTGTTATTTGGTAACAAAATGTAATTTTAAGAGTTGTTCAGGCGTGAATGTATGTGCTTTAAGTTTAAATATGCGGTCGGTTAATATAGATAGCGTCTATTTAAAAATGTGCTCGGACACTTTCGGACGGAGATGAGCTCCAGAAGAGCTCCAGAAAATCACAGACACTTAAGCGCTCACACCCCGCCCAGCGCAGCCTCGCCTCGGCAAGCCCATCAGAAATCGACTGCTGGCTCTGATATCTCTGTGGCGTTTAAACATGCGATTTAATTCATTTTAATTTCTTATACTTAATAATAAAAGGTTTACCGGTATGTTTTAAATCATATTTTAGGATTGCACTTAAATGATATCGCTGTTGAATGATATTTCATATCTTTCACATTCGTTATAATCGGACTGCGTAACGTTACTGCCTGCGAATTTGAACTTCAGAGCTGAAGGTGCGAGTGGAGAAATAGTCCCAATATCATAACAATCTTAAAACTTCTAAATATACCCGTGTGTGTACCCGTGTGCGTGCGTGTGTGTGTGTGTGTGTGCGCGCGCGCGTCCTCGCGCGTGTGCATGTATGTATGTATGTATGTACGTGCGTCTGTGTATTTTGAATTTAAAATGTTTTAACTCGGAAGGATCTGGATCACAGGTCATTTCATCTGAGATCAATCCGCACGCAACAGCTGGAATCACTTACTGTTTCACACAAGAAAGGACACACAAGTCAGCCGTTTCCTCAAGTTCACGTCAGGTAAGTGTTTGTAATTAAATGTTAATTTTAGAATATATTAATTGGCAAAGACGCAAATACTCGACGTTTTTGTAATTATATTTTTGTAAAGATATATTAGAAGTGTGTTATGTGACCGAAGTAAAGTGGAGCTATTTTAGTTAAGATAAAAAGCCTGTATATAGGGTTGGTTTACCGGAGTTTAGAACTCGGTCTTTATTATAATTGGGACATTTTTACAAACAAACCTTATATAATACAATACTGGCGTGCATTTTGAGACAAAACAATAGCACTCATATGTTAAGAGATGTCAGTAAGTTATTTTAGTCAGTGAAAAGCCCTGTCCGAGAAAACCGCCCAATAGTGTTTAATTATGTGTGATGTCTGAGGGATATTTGGCCTAACATTAACGTTATTTAGGGAATAAAGTCTTTCACCGTCAAGCTTTATTATATTAAACATGTATTTATGTATGTTTGTGTTTTTATATTCCTCAGAGGGATACATAGCTAGACAGTCTCCGCTTGGACTGGCTGAGGAAAGTCTCCTAAATGGCCCTGGAGATGTTCTGACTGACTTTGGAGGCTTTTTGGACTGTTTTATGCCCTCTATTTAAAGACTTAATTCTGTATGTTCAGTCTGTATGATAAGTGAATAAAAAGCTTTTGTTTTTATGTGACTGAAGTTAATTATTTTGTTTACAACACCAGCATAAATTATTTGATAAATAATTTAAAAATGTTATTAAAAAAATCCCAAATAATAAATATTAATTGAAGTAACACATAAAACATTGAGTGAATACTTAAATTTTAATTGACAGAGTCTTTGCTGTAAGTTTTTAAAGATTCAACTGATTAAAACATTTTAGTTGAATGAACTATAAAGCTAATTGAGCCAACATACTTATTTATATTTGAGTCAAATTTGGGACAACTAAAAAACATCAATACAGGAAACACTTTGGAGACAGAAATTGAGTGAACGTAAAATTTCTGTGGAACTAGTTACTAAAAAATAATTCATTGAGCCAACAATTTATTTTTTACAGTGTACGTTTTATTTTGTACCACCAAACTTGCTCGTATAACTACTCGTCTTAAATAGGAAAAACGTTGATGTGTTTGGTCACTTCTAACTTTATCTCTAAATGGTACCATTGAATGAATGGGGCTAAGCTAAATGCTATCGAAGCGTCGCAGCGCGCTCCAGCGCTTATGTGCAGGCACACAGATGATAGAGGGATGTATCAACAATTCTTAGTTAAGGTAATAACATATTTTAATATTGAAAATGAGTAGACTATTCCTTTAAGTTTATTTGCAGACAATGTTGCATGTAGATCACTGTAAAAAATTAACTTGGATTAACTTAAAAAATTACTTCAATTGCTAACAATAAACATTTTCTCAACTTAAATTTTCTCTCTTTAAGTGAAAAATGCAAGTTGATAAAGCTAACATTATTTTCACCTTAAATAATTTGCTTAAAGTGAGAACATTTAAGTTGAGAGAACTTCTTAGAGCCAACTTTCACCTTTTACAATGCAAATGCAATTTATGTAAGACTAGGTCAACAAAAGTCTAGGACAACAAGGCTAAGCTAGACTGGATACAAGTAGTCTCAGCCTTAGACGTCACGGCCACAGACTTGGCTAAACGTGTGATGTTTATCATATGCTTTTCTGGAAACCCAGTGAGAATGTCGAAGTCGTCTTTGATTGGTTGAAATAAACCGGATTTCCAGGAGACGCGAGTGTCGCGATTAGTTTAGGTCTTAAGGAAAACAAAGCTCTGACGTTCCATTTAGGAAGAGAAAAAGTTGTGTTCACGTGGATAATAATGAGCAGTTATCATGATCAGCTAAACATTGGATTCTCAAAAATAGGCAAAGTTCGCGGCATAGACTCTCTAAAAGACGTCCAAGAGTTTTGCTTCAGGCAGTTAGTGGAGTCAAAAAGTTTGGTTCTCCTGAATTGCTTGTAGGTGTTACAAAGTGAAGATATGCTTCAAACAGATGTTTAACGGGAGCGTCTCATTGGTGTGGCTGTTGATGAAGTGCACAACGTTGTTCTATTAGTGAGTAATGTTGTTAATATAGATGCTATACTGTTGGCTGGTTATTTCAATAACTGACTTGTTACCAGCCGGCTCGTTATTGTGAAGAGTCCGAAACGTGACACTAGACGAAACAAAATTGGTTGTTTGACATGTCGCTCAAACACCTCGTGGGCAGGCTTTGTCCAGAAGAAGCAGCGAAAAACACCAGACCTTCGGTATTGAAGGTCTGGCTACATGAGACTAGGGTACAAGAAACATTTTTACCAATTCCCATCAAATATAATTGATCTTTCTCACACATCTGGCTAATATAACCGTTCATGTGTTCTCTCACAGACTGATTCTCTCAGAAAAGAATGTGTCAAGAATGTGTACAAAATATTGCAGCCATTATTACAGAGAACAACTGAAACTATAGCAAAAATATGATTCAGGCTCAAATTATATCTAATTTTTCTGAATTATTAACATCATTCAGCATAAGCTAATACAACGCTGCCTATAAACAGTTTCAGCAGTAACAACATACACAATCGGTTTTCATGGAACGTGCATTACTTTCTGTAAACTCTGCAAAAAATAAATAAAAACAGACTCTTTTTAGAGTAGTTATTTATGATAGCAAGCAAAATAAACAAGTATATTGCCATAGTTCATATATCATAGCTAAAACATATCAAAAACTACACTGATTTTAACTACAAATTGTCTGCAAAACCTCCCTTCACAAGTTCACATATCTGTGATCCATGATCGCTGTCTTCCCTCATCTTTAGAAACCAAAACATTTGTTATTTTCGATAAGGGTATTTGTTCCAAAGTTCAGTTTAGCCACTAGCTAGACCATTCAACAGAGCCCGGAAGTAAAGTTCCGCTCAGATGTGTAACCGCGACAACAAATATGCATCCAATAAAACTATTAACTACTAGTCTATATTTGACTGTTTTCAAGTCATCCATGAAATTTGTACGTATCGATTCTGTGTCTTTAATGCAGTGCAGAATTGGTAAAGATAATCAGGATCATGCAAAATGAGGCATCTGTAAGGACAGGCTGCACCTCATTTCTGTTTTAAAGCATATTTGGGGCAAGATTTACTAAACTGGGAAAATTAGCGCAAGAGCGCAATTCTAAAAAAACGTTGATGGGAGTGGTAACATTTGGGGGTTACTAACTAGAAAGGCACAAATTAATTAACGCAGGTGCAAAAGCTGATTTCCATAATAGCCAATGCAATCTACTAAGAGCAGCGCAATTTAGTTCAGGGTCAGAAATAAGCAGAGATGATGAGGTTCGTGTGATCTGCTAATGCCTGATGCGCTTGAGTTCAGCACCACAGACATCGCAGATGAGAAATCCCAGCTAATGTAGCCAAAGTACACTAAAAAAAGGGAGGACAAAAATTTAAGGTTTACAAGAAGTTTTGAAACACCTGCTATTGTGTGACGTCTCCTCATGTATTATTAAAATAATAATAATAATAACATGGCTTGGCAAACAATATTTTTTAATAATATCTGTTCCTCTGGCATTACAAATAAACTGCCTGGTACGATCTCTGCCAAGCCTCCTCTTATCAGCTACAATTGCAGCCATTTGATCAGTCACAAAGTGATATAAGACATGCTTTACACCAGTACCAGTAATAGCACATGCCCAAACATTAGTAAATCATGCATTGCGTGAATCATTTAAATATTCCCTTCCCATAAAATTTGCGTCTGAAACGGAAACTTCTAGAAATGCATATGCAGTAAGGTCAATCGCAAAAATAACGAGACCACATATTTTTAGCGCTAATTATCCACTGTATGTCTTCAGTATTTATTTAACGCTAAAATTGTGACTTTTATCGATCCGAGCCCAGACACGCTTTCGTCATTAGGATGCGATTGTTTTGAAGGAAGCAGGAAGTAAAGTGCTCTCTTAACACTGGAGCCCATCGTAATTTTAAGTCTGTGTTTTTTATTCTGAGTAGTTTGGTGCACGATGACACACAGCCCTCTCACATGTCATCATATTTCTTAGTTGATCTTTTGTGTGTTCAGCTTGGATATTCAACCCTGTTTTGCACATCAGAAGTGGTCGTGCAATTGACGTGTCTCCTTTTGAACCGAGCTCTGGTGGGAATTTCGATCTCATTGCGCGTTCCATGCCTGAGCCCAAGTAAACCGCACTCTGCAAGCCGGCCAGGGCGCGATTAACAAACATGGCCGGCCACAGTACAGAGCAATCACACTAGTCTAATGCGCCCAGGCACAGTTTGGATAGTGTGAGTGCCCCCTTAGTCTTATTTATGTCGTAAATCAGTGCCATTTCTCTGAACTATTTTAGAAAAACAGACTTCCCTGTGAACATGCACCTGAGTAACTCCTTGATTACATATGCCTGAGCTTTTTTGCCAAGTAGGCCAAAAACACTTAATGACTGAATATGCATGTAAGGTTTCCAGAACAGGAAAAAATGCACACAAGCAGTGGCGAAGCCAGAGGGGTGTCCAGGGTGGCACTGGACACCCTTGACATGTCACTGGCCACCCCGTGTGCCACCCCAAATTTAATGCGCTACTTTCACTTAATCACTGTTTATTTTCGACGTGTGGCAGCGCAGCACATTGTTAAAAACATTATGAATATTAACCCTCCCTGCTGTCGCGGCGCAAACTCTTTATTTTTCAATCACTGCGCAAAGAGACTTGGATTACTCCGCTGATTTTGGACATACAGATATGATTTATACATCATTTAAAACGTTAAAGTGTCATTTTTTGTGTGTGTATAAAAACTGAATGTTGTGCTTTTCACAAAATTAAGAAAATATACATAATGCGCGTTCTGTTATCTCTCCATCAATGACGTTTTTTCAAAAACGCGTCAGAAAAATTACTGTAATTTAACGAATACTTTTCATACCATCAGAAGATAAATGTCATGTCTACATAATGCTGATGTAAGTGAAGTCGTACATTGCTATTACATGATTTCACCGTATATGCTGGAAGTGTGGTAATTTTCTTGTGAACTGAATACAGTCTAAGATTGTTAATTCTTTTTACAACAAAACCCAGCACCATGTTTTCATTCTTGACGTGATCTTTATAGGCTACTGTTAATTCGACTGGATTGCCACATTGAACTTGAAAGCGCGACGCGCATATCCGATAGTGCGCGTGCACCAGAGCTTAAACGACTTCATGTTCGCGTCTTTTCGGCTTAAACGGACAAATGCCCCTATGTCAAAATAGCTGTCTTGTTGATTTTCATACTAAACATTTGGTTACTGTACGTCTTAAACGAATAAACATTTTATTGCATTCGGTCTTAGCCTAACCTGTTGAAGTCTCTGTCATTAAAGTTAATTAAATATCAAAAGAAAAAAGAAAACTTTTGCATCTTCTGTATCTTCCTAAAAAAAGATTAATCGAAACATCCTTTGTGTTGAGCTCTGCTATTTAAAGTAAGTTTAAGGTTTATCATGGAGTTTAGATTTCCTGATCTTTTGCATTAAAGGGATAGTTCACAAAATGAAAATTCTGTCATCATTTTTACATCCTTATGTTGTTCTAAACCTGTACGTATTTCTTATTTCTGATGAACACAAAAGAAGATATTTTGATAAATGATGGTAAGCACACAGCTGTACCATTGACTTCCATAGTAGGAATAAAAACAACATGATGGAATTCAATGGATATACCATTAATTGTGTGCTTACCATTATTTATCAAAATATCTTCTTTTGTGTTTATTAAAATAAAATACAGGTTTAGAAAAGCATAAGGGTGAGTAAATGATGACAGAATTTTCATTTTTGGGTGAATCCCTTTAACAGACAGTTAATCAGATGTAAGAAATACAGTAGAAAGATTTAAAATTCACCCTTACATCTAATGCGATCAAAAGATTCATTTATGCTTTCTTGATACATGGTTACACATAATTTTCCTTTATGGACTATGGACCCCCTAAAGTAGCTTTGGCCACCCCCTGGCCACCCCATTTAAAAAATTCTAGTTCCGCCACTGCACACAAGTAATGTTTTTAGTAAGGCATGTTTGTTAAAACTAGTTATATTTCTTAATTAAACTAAGGCCTAGTCCTGGTTTAAGCTAATCCCTGTCCAGGAACCACCCCATTAACATAGAATGAACTCTATGGAGATATGGTTACAATTTGACATTGATTGGAAATGTCAATTTTTATAGAAAGATCTATGACATCTTTGCATCCCAGATTTTTAGAAAAAAATCTAAAATGGTTCTAACCTACACACAAAAAAAAAACGCTAAAAGAATTCAACTAGCAGTGTGATGATCACATGTTTGGTCATCTGAGAACACATGTGAGAATGACCTCACCATCGTTATACAGACTTATTCCCATCAACTGGAATGTGTCATCATTCTTTTAAACTGGAATGGAGCTGCTGATGTTCTGCAGCGTCTATAGCATGTGTCTTCTGATAACAACTAACTTGTAGTTTACCGTTACTGTTGGGGGCGAGGGAGGGCGAAAGGGAGGGATTGTACAGAATGATGAATAAGGCTAAATAAAGAAATACCACAAAACAAAACTGAAATGGAAAATAAAATGGAGTGAAAGCTAGAAACCGACCCCCCCCCACACACACACACACAGAATTAGGGAAGTAGTGTAAAATAGAAGGCGAATACAAAAACAACAAAAAATGAGTCAAGTTTCGGTTGTTTTTTTGAAGCGGATAGACTTTGTAGTAAATCTTCTACTTATAGAAGCTGAAGTTTAGCAATAGAGTGCTCATGAAACATTGATAACACAGATATTTACTCCCAAGCCACCTCCTCCCCAAACAGAAAAAATAGCACATCCCAAATCATAAATTATTAAGTCTTCACTTCTCACTGTGATCCTGACACACACAACCTTCACTGTCTGATGGGCTGTTATTTAAGTAGGTCAATTAATAAGAATATTTTGCCATTACCATTGCTGTTTACCATATTTTTGTGCATTAGGCTTTTGTCCTAGTAACTGTTGTTTAAACGTAAGGTTTAATTTGATATATACATACACTGCTACTTTATATTTACATTACACTATACTATTAAAGTACATTATTGTATTAACAAAATAATTCAAACTTTCAAAAATGAAAACTAATCAAAAACATACACAGCTCTTTCTCAGCAAACCCAGTTCCCGTGAGTTTAATACTGATTTCTAATCTTATATATTTTTGTAATGTCTATTATCTGTATATTAACTTATTATACATTAAAAATTGAATTTTAAAAATCAAACTATGCCCACATTTTTAACATGATTTTCAGACAGCTAACTAGAGGCCAAGTACCCAACTAATAAGTAAATAATAAATAATAGTAAGTAATAAGTTAAAAATTTTAAAATAATAAAGTTTCAAACAGTACCCTATTACCTATTGTTCAGCCAAACTGGCCCCCTAAGCAAGTTTAAATAGGTAATTTTTTATGTATGGGTAGTTTATTTAATGCAACCAAAACCCAATAAGCCACCAGATCATCATGCAGGTTTTTATGGCAGTTGTACTGAACTGGTCATATAACATACCGCAGAGCTGTAATGGAGACATGATCATCACATAACAATGAAGAGCCATAGGCCCCCAATTGGAAGATCAGAAGCACAGCTTTTCTAAAGCTGCGACCATTATAATCTCGTCATTACTGTTGGAGAATTACTGTTATGAGGGCAGCTGCAAAAGAGGAAGTGATGTGAGCTCAGCTTATCTGAGAATATTACATCATACAGAGAGAGAGAGACAAAGAATGAGGGAGAGACATCGTGACTACACCGAGGTCCAGATGGCGGCGAGATTTATTCAATCTACCAAATCAACATGGGATGGAATAACTCTCATGATTTCCTTCACTCGTGGATTTTTGCCTGACCACTTTTTTTTACCACAAAACAGTTTTTATCCCTAATGTTCTTCAGTCCTGGTTATCCATAAACCTGCAGCCACTGCAGTAAAGTTTCACCTGGTTAAGTCTAATAGTAATGAGAGTGGTTTTTGGCTATGAAAAACATTTTGTGGGAGAGTTGCTGTGCACTTACTAACTGTGCGTGAACACTGCCAGCGACTTCGTCACTGTAGCCCTGTTGACACCTGGTACTAAAGGGATAGTTCACCCAAAAATGAAAATTCTGTCATCATTTACTTACCCTCATTTTGTTCTAAACCTGATGAGTTTCTTAATTTTATATTTTAATAAATGATGGAAAGCACACAGTTGACGGTCCCTATTGATTTCCACAGTATTTGTTTTTCCAACTATGGAAAATCGCTACTATAGGAGGGGTAACGGCTGGCTGGGTACATGTTTGAGTTCTTTTTATTTATTATTGTGTGATTTTTATTTAAGGCATATTTATATATATTCTCCAAATCCTCGGTTCGATTACATTTTCATGATTCGATTCTCGATTTTTAAATGCTATGCCATTTTTAGACTAGACTTTTATGAAACATAATATCTGACGCTGAACCCGGAGATGTCCTGCCATTTTAGTCGTGCTGACAGTGGAAAAATATGGTACACGCACATACCTGATAAAAAACGAAACTTCCTGTCAGATGAACATTCCTGACAGTACTTTGCGCCATCATTTAAACGTGAGCGGGAATAATGATGAGTTTATATGGACGCAAACTAACATTATGTCGGAGTCCGCTGCTTGTAAACATGCTGCACAGTGTTTTGTACATATATTTGTTAGAGCTTTCTCTGAATTTTCAGCGCAATTGATATAAGATTGTGCAACTTTCACACGCTTGCAAAAAGAAACAGCGGAGATCAGCCGCTTTAGTTTTATCAATGAAAGCGTAAAAATAGCGCTGTGCACCGTGTGTTCGCGCCAGAAGTCAGAAAAGACGTAAAACATTGTGTTCAGTACCTCAGATTAGATAAATGGGCGGAGAGAAGGCTGTCTCCTGTGGCTGTTCGAACACATTCAACCACATGTGTGTTTACACTACTAAAGCTTGGCAAACCGACCGGACGTGACATGGGGGCGTGGCAGCATCGACGATTCAATATTTTAATTCGAAGTTCAAGGCTGTGACTTAATTTCGATCGATTTCAATTTAAAATCAAAAGCGTGACACCCTTAAGCCGCATTCAGACAGCCAGCGATGTTATCGCTGTGTGTCGAACATCTCTTTCAATAATCTGCTTGTCATAAACAAATGAGTACCATCCAAGGCAGTAACTGATGAGAGAAGGATAAAGTGAACTCCACTGCTTCGTTCTCATTGGTAGTCACTCCCATTTGCATAAAGTTAAACTTTTCTTAACTTTCTCGCATCGCTGGACACGCCCATACGGTCGCCAACGGTCACTTTCGCTCGTGCCGCCAGAAGTTGCCTGGTTTCCATTGAAATTAATGAGATTGCGTCGATCTGCTACTGCTGGCGTTATTTATATAGCCTATTTATATATTTATTATTATATAAGTTTATTGTTTCAGTTGTTTGTATTGTTAAAAGGTGTGAACATTAAAGGTTGATTTGCGTCAAGTTCGGGCAGATAATTCACGTTGATGTGTCGGGTTACATCGGGTCTGGGCTTTAAAAGCCACTGGCCGGGTCAGGATGTTATTTTCAGGCCCGTTAAGAACTCTAATGTAAACTAATTTGAAGTTGCAAAGACTTTTTAATTTTTAATTTTACATTCATTTGTTTTAAAAAAATCAAAAAAAAAAACAAATCTAAAACCGTGTTTCCAGGTTTAACTGTAGTTAATTGCAGGTAAATGCCTACTTAGTACTTATATTACATTTTGTAACTGAAAGGTTAGACCATTTGAGACAAAATAAATAAATGTTATTCTGCAGTTGTATGATTTTCTGGTGTAAGCATTTACAGTTTGTCCATAGTCACATTTTAATGCCAAGATTCTCAGAATAGTTGTCATGTTAAAAAGTGGGAAAGTACTGAGGAAGTACTTGGGGCTCAAGAATGAGGAACTTAAATTTGTTCCTTATAGGTTTGACCAGTGGATCGCCCACCATAAAATCAGCATATGTGAATTTTGGTCTCTACAGCTTTACAGTAAGAAAAAGACAGAGAACTGTATGTGTGGGTTCGGGTGGTTAGAAAGCTGATTATTCTAGTCACTTATTCTCCAGTACTATTCCCCCTTTACACCAAAAGGTGGAGAGAAAGACTACTGACAGAAATTGCCCTACACAATCTCTCCCTCATTCTCATTTCTGCCAATATTTCACAGCACCAGGTAATGCTCTCCAAGACCATTAGGGGAGTGCTATATAGACGCTGCCGAGTCTGTCTGTTAAAAATACATTCACTCTTAAGGTTTTCTTTCTTCTCTGATGAAAAGACTGGTTGTCACAATATACACATCTAGAATGGCTATAATGGAATGAGAATTTTGAAGGTTTATGTTTTATGTCTCTATGCTTAATCACAACGTGATAGGGAGATAAATGCACAACATATTTTTGGTAAGAAAGAGGATGAAATAAGTGGAATAAGTTCAGCTGCTGAGGTGTTTAGTACACAAGCAAAGTGCGTCTGACTATACAGAACTGCTCACCTACTGCGTCTGTGGTTTAAAAGAATTCAGCTTGCCAAGCAGAGCAAAAGGGGCAAGCTAGCAGCATCTAGTGAGAGAACTGGACAAAAGCAGACGCCACGAAAAATGCTTCTCTCATCATGTGCGCGCGTACACACACACACACACACTCTCTCGCCCCACCTTCTCTGCTCTCTCTCTCCCTTTTTTTCTTCACTCATGTTTTTTTCTGCCTAATGTGGAGCACAAGAGAGACTGAAAACTTTTCCATCTCTGAATTCTCTTCGTTTAGCCTTTTCTGAACAGGAGAACAAGCATAATATAGTTTAGCAAGAACCATCTTCAAAGCTATATGGAGACTTTATCAAAATCACAACATAGCTGGGTGTATAACACAGCTGAAGCATACAGTAAATTTATTTTGACCTCACATTTCATTGTAGCATTTACTAAAATTTTAACAAAATGCTGTAACCACATCACTTTCTGGTAAATATTTTCTGATAATATATCATAAATATTGATTTAAAAAATTATACAATTAGCTTATCAGTTAATGCTACCACAACTGCAAACACCCAGTATGTGAGATATTACAAAAAAAAACACTTTTATCCAGAGTGACTTAAAATTTTATCTATACATTTTATTTTTTAGTAGGTGTGTTCCTGGGATCAAACCAATGACATTTGCATTGCTAAATGCTAACGCAAATTTTAATGTTCTGCCGACTAAACAGGAACACATTTACATATCTAGCGTTTAGACAACAATGAGATTGAATGGAGAATACTTATGCTTAATTGTGCTGAAAGTATAAGAAAACGCCCCTACTACTGACTGATATCACTGACATATGTGCTTTTGAAGTATGTCTCTGTAATGTATAACCTATTGTTTACCCCGTAAACACGTTTGTGGCGCGAACAAATTCGCGCTTTCTCACACGTTCACGGAGCGGCCCATTAGGAAGAGGTAGCCAGTTTGTATGTTATTAACTTGGTATGTTGTATCAGAACGGTGTTTTTTACCAATGCGTTTGACAACTACCGGGTATTACTTATATAAAGTCTGTATAAGGCTGAGTTCACTGCTAGGCTTTTCTGCTTTTTTCCTACCTTGCTGATGCTCGATATCCAACTTCCACTGTTTGTTGCACGCTAGCGAAGGGCGTGGTTTCAAATGAAGAGGCGTGTCTAAATCACCGTGTAGTCTTGTACAGTACGGTACGTATATTATTATTTTTCTATATTATATAGTCATCATTATTCACTTGTACAACATGTAATATGTTGTACATTCTTATAGTATAACGTTAGTCTCGTGTAGCCAGACCAACACATCAAGAATCCACCTATATAGATAAAAAGGTGCGTGACTGATGCAGAGCCACTAACCACAACTCATCAGATTAGCGCTTTTTAAAATTAAGACATTTTGTAATTTTGAGTGCAATATGTATTTGATGACTACTGAAAGTGAGGGAATTGACAGAAGAAAACGTCCCTACTACTGACTGATATCACTGAAATATGTGCTTTTCAAGTTTACTCCGTAAACACGTCTGTGGCGCGAACAAATTCGCGCTTTCTGCCTGTCAATCACACGTTCACGGAGCGGCCCATTAGGAAGAGGTACCCAGTTTGTAAGTTATTAACTTAGTATGTTGTTGTATCAGAACGGTGTTTTTTACCAATGCTTTTGACAACTACCGGGTATATTACTTATATAAAGTCTGTGCTTTTCTGCTTTTTTCCTACCTTGCTGATGCTTGATATCCAACTTCCACTGTTTGTTGCACGCTAGCGAAGGGCGTGGGTTCGAATGAAGAGGCGTCTAAATCACCGCGTAGTCTTGTACAGTACGGTAAGTATATTATTTTGCTATATTAATATATAGTCATCATTATTTACTTGTAAAACATGTAACATGTTGTACATTTTTATAGTATAACGTTAGTCTCGTGTACCCAGACCAACACAAGAATCCACCTATAAAAGGTGTGCAAAGCCACTAATCACAGCTCGTCACATTAGCGCTTTTTAAAATGAAGACATTTTGTAATTTTGTGTGCAATATGTATTTGATGACTACTGAACAGACTGTGAGCCATCTGTGGGTGTGCCATCTGAGATTATGTTTACTGTAAACATACTCTACAGGTTACTGTTATACGTTATGCAATGTGCTGCATCATTGTCATTCATTTAACAGTAATTTTACTGTAGTTTGTAGTACAGCAACTTGCTGTTTTTGGTAGCTCCTATTTGTTTAACAACAAACTATTTATAGAGAGAGCAAATTATTTGGCATGTGCTATTCACAATAATTGCACAGGTTTATTGCAATGCTTTATCGTTTCTTAATTATTTCCGGAGAAATATCGGATCCAAAGTTGATACTTAAATGAGAAATAATAAACTTGATTAGGTCTCAAATGAAGCTATAACAAACAGACAATTTAATTCTTGCTCTGCACTTTTTAAGTTGCCAGAGATATGAACATTTAAATATCTTCATGCAAGAAAAGATCATAAATAATGCTTTCTCACCATTTGTCCACAATACTATATTTATCACAAGCAGGCACTAAATTACCATAAATTATAGTTGGTTGATTTCTGAACGATTACATGGCTGAGTAACCTTTTAATTACCAACTGTTGTCAATTACCATTACTGATGAATATATAAAGTATGATCAAGTTTTGCTTAGTTTTTTTAGCCTTTATTATAAAGCAAAGTAAAGAATTGTCAGGAGAGCATAAGAAGAGAGGCAATATTATCCACCTGCAGTACCGGGGGCTGCAAATCCAGGACCGCAATTCTAGGACCCTAGTTTTTTGTGACCGCGCCACCTACCTATTTGGAGAACGACAGTCCTAGTAACACATTTTTAGGACCCTAGTGTTTTTGTGACAGCACTACTAACTAATTGGACAACTGCAGTCCCAGTAATGCAATTCCAGGACCCTAGTTTTGGAGGACCGAAAAAGTGCAATCAAGGCATTATTACACTTAAATACCACTATATTTCTTGCAATTAATCCTGTTTGCTAAGAGGTATGTGTTCAGGTATTATTGTGACTAACATAATTTATAACACATTAAGTAAAATAAACAAGGAATCATGGTATTGCCTTACTGTTACTAGTTCAAGTACAGAGGGAATACACTGGATGACTGTGGGGTTAAACTCAAGATGTATATATTTTATAAAATAATGTATAATAACACTTAAACACACATTAAAGCCGATCTATGCATTTTCGGCGTTTTTGTCAAACAGTGACCCCTAGAGTCGCTGGAGAATACGTCAACTGTCGTAATTTCCCACTCTAGTACACCTCCGAAGATAATGACTACTAGGTAATGTTTCACAATTTCATACAAATATTAGGCTACTCTACTACTCTACAGCGTTTGCTGGCTTATAACTTTTTTACATGATTGCAGCTAAGGGCCTGTTTACACGAGAACGCTCAAGGGTGAAAACGTAAAAATATTTTATCGGATGTGCCTTTCGTTTACACGGCGACAGCGTTTTGGGGGCTTAAAAACGCAAAAAAGTGAAACCACCCTTCAGAGTGGAAATCTTAAAAACGATCTACCGTCACGTTCTCGTCTAAAGAGTAAAAACGCAAAAGTCTGCTCACGGTGGCTCTCGTCGCATACACGTTTATGTCACAGGCATGCGCCAGTTCAGAAAAATAACAACAAACATGTCAGATTATTTCCATACGTCGGACCTTCAAGTTGCCATAGCAGCTCTGATAAATATACAAGTCTTTCCAGCAGTTGTACGAATTATTCACAGCAAGTATTACTGATCAGAGAAGGCGCATTAATTACCTCAGTGAAACTGTTGATGCGCCAATTCGTCAGAGGCAAACCAGACGGCTTTGGACGAGACCTGGGAGAACCAAGAAAAAGGTTGTACGCAGGCTCACGGACTTGGTGTTGTTGTGTGTCAGTGCTTCACATTGCCACCTAGCCGCCTGGAGTGCATACTACATCGAATATCACACACTTTTGCGTCACCATATGCACGCAGATTTCCCCCTCAAAATGCTCGTATAAACACGGAATAAAAAGTGATAATGCAACGCCACTTTTGCGGTTTCTTTTCAGATCGTTCCCATGTAAACGTAGCCTAAATCACAAGTAAACAGTCTATAGTCTGTCTACTGTATAATTTCATTTGTGTTCTTGTAAACATTACAAAATGCCATGACAAAGTTAATTGTGTACGTTGCATTTAGGGGTGTGACGGTTATTATATAACCGTGAGACCGACGGTTATAGTTGAACACCGTCATTAGAACTCTATAACCGACAAAACCGTGTTATTAAAATATTAAAAAATATATATCATAAAGAATGTTTAAATACTAATTAAAAACAATTGTCAACAGTATGTGTTACACGCCCCACCATGTTATCACGTCACGGAATGAAAAATACAGAGCGGAGCAGACACTGACAACGCGCTGACATACAGGAGAGACCAGGGCACTTTTTGGTTACTTTTGAGATTAAACATATTAAACAAAGTCTCACGTTTCAAATCATCTCTTCCTTCTATGTAATTTATAGAATCAAATAAACATGAATGACCACAATATGTTTTAACCGTGGAAAGGCTCCGTCCCGCTTTTCAAGTTCAAATCCTCCCATGTTAATCTACTAACTTTCCTAAAAGCACATTTACTGCTAGTTGTCTTGCTGTTAATTGTAAATAAACGTAACGCAAGTAGCTAATCAGTGTCTAGTTTATTCAAATACTGGTTTCACATCGCAAGCATGAGCGCTGAGCAGCGCGTATACGGAGAACGGTTGCCGCGTGTGGCCATTGTGCTTTTACATCGGCTGCGTTTGCAGCGCATATGGCGCAGTTTAATAACAGTATAACAATCTCAAGTTCACATTACTTTATTTTACATGCATTTATGAGCAAAACCTCTTCAAGACACGTTTTAATCCACATTGTTTTCGTGCTGTTCTGGTCCGTGTAATGACATATATAGACACAATTATAGACATTAAAAGGCCATGGCACAAATCTGTTTCTCTGAAGATTATTAAGATAATGATAGATGGAGAATTCATTTATGCTGGGCAGAGAGTGACAGCGAGGTCTTCTGGCAACAGTGTGTTTTTTAAATATTTCATTGCTTTCTGTTAAATAGCTCAAAGTCATTACTGTTTAAAACACACTTGGCATCATGACATCATGATTTTATGGTACAATTACACTTTTGCGTCAATCCACGAGCATTTAAACCAGCAAATCCCCACTCCGGACGGTTATGTGACGAACCGTCACATTTGACTCGCGTCATAACCGTCATCACCAATTCTGAAACCGGCACAGCCCTAGTTGCATTATTTCATAACATTGTTCGTTATAATGTCACTATACATGATTATTGCTATTTATCATAATAGTTTGCAAATTGTGCATGTTTACACTATTTACAACCTCTAGGCTTATTTATGTCCTGATAATTATGTGAGATATTGACAACTGTTGTCATGATAATCGCATGACATACTACAAGCAAGCACAACAACATACCGCAAACAAGTTTACAAATAAGAGATTTACTTACTAGTCCATCAACAAGATCGCCAGATCAGCATCCCATCCAGTGCTGTCTTTTAGCTCACGCCAACGAGTAAAAGCCTGACCGAGTGGGACTCTTGTCTGGTTCCTAACGCGGTCAGATTCTCTTTTCCTTTTCCTACTCACTTCCGAACGCGCTTTCTTAACTTTTAAATTGTTTAGCCTCACGTCTCAAATTCGCGTGTGCAGTTGTTGTTATAGGCTTGATCGACTTTATGCAGCGCTGCAAGAACCGACAGCCGGATGACGTCAAAGTGCCGTCTCGGATCATTCTCGCAGTACTTTGACGTCATCCGGCGGTCGGTTCTTGCAGCGCCACACGAAGGCGAACAAGCCTAACGTGTGTGACGTTGTGACGTAAAGCAAGTCGTGATTTTCGCAAGATTTGTCAGGGGTGGTTTTCTCAAGCTTGCATTGCTGGTTTTGCTAGCGGCCTCCTCCCCGAGCTTCAACAAGAGGATGATTCACCCTACTATGACTTTGTTTACCACCGAAATAACTTTGAAACTGTTATATTAAGGTAAAATAGCTGCATAGGGTGTCTTTAAAAAAATTGTACATAACATGAACCACATAGAAAGAGTTTCACTGACGACGTCTCCACTGACTCCTAAAGGGCAATTCACACTGATCCAACAACAACCAAACAACTCCAACAAATGTCAACAAACCCCAACATTCTAAAGTCTTATTTACTTTGATCCAGCAACTGCCAACTGGGGTTTCATACTAACCCAGCAAACTCCAACAGACGCATCTGTTGGCTTTGTTGGATCCGTGTGAATTGGCATTAAAGGGACACTCCTCTTTTTTTTGAAAATACGCTAATTTTTCAGCTCCCATAGAGTTAAACATTTGATTATTACCGTTTTGGAATCCATTCAGCTGATCTCTGGGTCAAGAAGCAGTGACTTCGGAGGCAGCATAACATTATTCTGTTTGAAATTAAAACAGAAAGCTCCTTTGTGATAACTAATCCTAAATTTGAAAACTACAATACTAATTTCTCGCTAGAAATGCAATCAAAAGGTGTAAAAAGTGAAATCTAACTTTATTTACACTAAATAATATTATTTTATATAGTTGTGGAAAAAGACCATGAAAGTATCTTAGAAGACAGGAAGTAAACCAAACATTGGATTCGGATTTCCTCCAAAGGCAGAATTTTACAGCTTTCATACGCAGTCATTGTTTTTTAGGCCATAAGGAACTGAGCTAGCATTATAGCATTTCCGGTCAATAGGTTTTTTGAATGGAGTTTTGGTTAAATGCTTGAATAGGGTCTGCAGTTAACACAAGCTCAGGATATTTTCACGTTTAATCTAAGCCTCACTCTTAAAAAGCTTGAAGGTCGAGCGACTGTGGCAGAGTTTGTTGTTTATAGCCTAAGTTTAGTTTTTATTTCTGGTGATTGTATTTAGGCTTCAAAATTCAAGAAAGGTTGTGTTCATTTGTGAAGATTACCATTGCTGACAAAACAGGTGTAATTGGCTGGTTTTGCACCGGATAGTTCTAGGAAACCGAGCCACCCAGGCTGTCCCCGAAGGCCATTTTCCTGGTTGCATTGGCACTGGCAGTAGTAACTGCGAAGTGACGTATAATTTATACTGATAGCATTCGTACACTGATGGGGAATACAGAAAACATTAAAGAGCACTTATTGTCCGATTCATTACATTTCCTTTGGTGTGTAAGTGTGCATTAGTACATGTTAACGATATGAAAAAGGTACAAACCCCAAAGTAAACGATAACAAGATTTATTGTAGGGCTGCAGCTATCGATTCTTTTTGTAATCGATTAATCTAGCACTAATCGAATAATCGGATAAAAATTTTGTATGTGTTTTTAAACAACCAAAACAAATAATGCATAACGAAAATGACGTGGCTGTAAAATGTTCAAGCATTTGGCTTTTATTTCTAAAAAAAACCCCAGAGGTATTTTGCTCCAAAAAGCCTATTTATTTCAATTTTTACCCATTTAGTGTTTATAAGTGCCAGTGCCAACAATTAAACACTTTCATTTATTAATATGCACAACAGGTTTCATGCTGTAATCTAGCCCTGACATCAAAGTAAATATCTGGTTTATGTACATTTCTACACTTGCAACATTTACCATAAGGCTACTAACTTATAATATATAATTTCTAGGGTGAGCCTATTTGCTATGGTAACAAACTATGTGTATGCGCGCACGTGCACTTGTGTTTGTGTGTGTGCACGCGTTCTGTGCGTGAGGAAGAGTGACACCCCAGTCAGACGTTCAGTTGCTTCATTGCATTTTGGTACGGCAGAAATAAATACATTTCTTTTCAATAGAACGCTGCATTTGGTTTGCATCACTTGCATTGCGGTGCATTTTAGGTTAAGAATCCGTTCGAAAAATCACAACATCACGTCCCGCTGTATACAGTGAATGCATGCTAAAAATTATTGTTGCATGGCTACATAAAAGTTTAAGCATATGTGATGCATTGCGCGATCAGTCTGACTCGCGTGAGAGAGAATAACTTATGCTAAAATCCAATAACTCCAACTGTTTTCGGTTCAGATGCTGAATGTAATGATAATGTAATGATCCCAAACTTTAGACATTCTCTCTCTGCCGTTTATGGACATATTCACTCCGCCATCGCGCCAACTAAATTCAAAATGTACCACGCGCTATGATGTGCTCCTGAACATTGAACAACGGTCCGTGTGAATCAAATCTTGGCGCATGTAGTGCGCGTTATAGGAATTTAACGAGGCTTCGAGGCAGAATTTTTGCCTCGAGGTATTTTTTTAATCGAGTAAATCTAGTAACTCGAGAATCGTTTCAGCCCTAATTTATTGTCTCCAACGTCAATCTCTTTTCTTGGACTACAACAAACACACAGATTGTAGGCACCAGTTTATGTCCAGGGATTGGTGATGTAGTAAAGACCGACATTATTATAATTCCTCCCGCTTCGAACTCACAGCCTGTAAGTTAACTCTTGTTAGCATTGAATTGTGACCGAATCTTTCAAACATGGTAAGAAGTGTCACATTTCCAGCTGGCGTCTGAGGTATTCATACCAATCACAACGTACAGATTAGTGGGCCAATCAGGGACACAGAGCTTTTTAAATTCATGCCTTTTAAGGAAGAGAGTAAAATCTGGAGCTACAAAAATTTACAGTATGTTGAAAACAATGGGTTTTTTAACCATAAACCACGCGAACACGTATTATACCAAATACACAAAATAAGGTTGTTTTTTAGCAATGAAGTAGGTGCTCTTTAAGAGAGCAATCTGCTCCAAACAATAAGCTTTTGCCCAAACACTACACATCCATATATACCTAAACACGGTAGGCACATCAACAATGTTTTGCTAATGGCAACAGAAAACAGTACTGTACAGTAGGGATAGACCAATAAATGCAATGGCAGATTTATATGACAAATCTGGAATTTTTTGAGAAATCCTTACCTAACATTTCCTAATATGCGTTGTTCCTAATGAAAAGACACTCATTAGGAAAAACCAAAGTCAATAAAATTACCAATTGATAGTAACTTTTTAACGTGACGTTGTTTTACACAAAACAATGAACATAACGCTGCATACAAAGGCGACAGGTAAATACTATTAACATTAGCTTTCTGTTTATGTCTTGAAACATGTTTTTGGAATAAATAATTTTGTATGATATGCGTTTATTGATATTTCCCAACTTAGTTGCCCCAAATGGCATCACTGTAGAAGATTTGTTGGTTCAACTTAATAAAGTAAATGACCTGGTTGCCTTAAAATGTTGGGTTAATTCATTTCATTTAAAAATATGAGGTAGCACAAAATTTTAAGGCAAACAGGTTACCTTATTCAGTAAAACCTTTTGAAAGTTTACAGTTTATATATAGTGTAACTAAAATCATTTCCAGTTCCTGCAGTATGAACACGGCAAAAAGTGGGTCATTCCACCAGTAGTTCTAGGAACTATGTAAACATTTTTCCGGTGCGAAGTGGCCTATAAACTTCTGTTGATCACCAACAGAATCACTTTTGTGATAATCCAAAAGCCTTGTTGAGGGAACTAGTGTGGTTCTAACCCTCTGGGTTGGCCTACAAAAACACGCCGTCACTGCAGCACTCTATAGTTACTGGTCTTTAAGGGCTGCCTGCTGACACGTCACTGATCCTGAAGAGAAGAATCATCAGGGTGAGAGGGTTCTTCTCATGTTGTGGGGGTAAATGGGTTTATCACAACCTGCATCTTCTTACTGTATCCAATGGGAGAGAAGCAGTGTGGTGTGGCCTTGGAAAGCTGTAATGAGATGAGACCCAACTAACGCATGCATACATGTATCCATGTGTGATCAGGAACATGAGCATTTCAATGTGTTTAAGTAATACAAAACTCCTGGTCAGCATCAGAAAATTTTGGGTAGCACATCTCCTTTTTTTAGTTAGTTATAAGTGGCTGATTTGTAAGTGTGTGATACTCTTTTACGTATAATGTGGTTTAATTAACCTGACTTTCAGGAATGTCTGTGAGTTGTTACAATGTCCATGTTTGATTATTGGAATCTTGCTTTTTCTAATAGTACCTGCACTTGTAGTCAACCCACTTCATCTTATCCAACAGAATCCGTGCGATAAGCGTATAGAAGTGCATGTTGTGAAAATAGAGATAAATAGGAACAATTTCGCCTTAAGTTTCCTCTTAGATGGAGGAATTTAAGGTCCCTATACCATCCATGATGATTCGCTAAAATGTCTCTGTTATTACAATGTTCCATTCCACTAAACTCCACAGTGCTGCTATTGGTTTTGCCGCTTTAATGCGTGCAGGTGGTGCTCCATAACTGTTTTTTATGATGGCAGGGATCTGCAGTCAAGTGGACACAAATCGATGTATGCCTTTTCTCCTTTCACACTCTGTTATATACACACATGCGTAGACACAGCAACAGGGCTGCATTACAAAGGATACCTGCCAGACATCACCAAACCACTGTGCAACAGATTCTTGACTTGATACTCTTCTGCCATATCAATCCCTCTTTTTTTCTGGCAGCACCAGATCTTTGTCTCCTAGGAGATCCAGATCAGTGGATCGATATATTTTGTAATTTTTCCACGGCATCTAATTAACAAGAAGACAGGGCAGCTGTAAAAGCTACAAAGTAGCTGCCGTTTGATCGGTGGGTTTTTTGTTTATCAGTGAAACTCTCATTTTTTTCTTCTGGCCATGTGACGACAGTTTGCCGATTGGACTTGACATGCAGTGTTTTCCAATTAGTGATTCTAGAGAGACAGTGAAGTCCACACTTGGCACTTGGTGGAGCCAGTAGCTTTGGCTTCAGGAGAACAGATGAGCAGAGATCTGTGAGGGATGCTAGAGCTTTAAATGTGTAGTAGAGGAACTCATTTGAATGCATTGAAAGCACTGAATGACTGGTGGTAAAGCTAATCAGGGAGATGTCTTGTGCTGGCAATGTATAGTGCACGTTAGACTGACAGATTTCTAATGTCTTGTTTGAGTCAATTATTTTCAAAAAAATATATGTGCATTTGTAAACAGTTCAAAAAGAAACTATATAAAGTCTGAATATATAGTAGGTAAAAATAGCAAATAGTATTGTAAATAAAAAACACTTCAAAAGACCAGTATATTTAATGCAATCAATCAATCAACATTTATTTGTTAAGATGATTTAAAAACAACATTAGTTGGCCAAAGTGGTTCACAAGTCTAAAATCCCAAATAAAAGCCAATTGGTGAAATTGAACTGAGGTGAAACAATGCAAGCTAAATGCAGTAATTCACTGTACATACAATTCACTACACTTTAATGAACTTTATAATTGGCACATTTGTATTGGCTTAGATGGCAGACAGACAACATTGATAATTTGATAAGTGTGGTTTAATCGCAAGGCCTGGACCCAAAAAGTTTGGTTTAACTCTTAAATGCATGACTGTTTCACCAATCATTCAGGTCTTTATCCACCTGGGATGTTAATCTAACACATGTTGAATCTCTAAATTGCCCCAACAGTATACTACTATTTTATAAAAAAAATACAAAATGATGAAATAAAGCATATTTTATTATACTTTGACGTTTTAGTTGTCATTAAACTGATATAAAAAGTACACAGTGGTAAAGTTACACACTAATAATAACACAGAGATGTGTGGATTCTGGGACAACACATGTAGTGTGTTGTTCCTAAACTAACACTGGTGTGTTGTTTTTAACACATCCGTTCTAAGAGTGTGCAACATTTTTATTTTAGTCCATACATTTCCCAAAACGGCTATCCTTTGCAAGGTCACGTGATGGTTGGAGCCTAGGGCCACAAGCAGGGTACTCACTGTATAGATGGGTAGTTCATCTAACACTAACACACACCTAGTGACTCAAATTTACCTCATCTACTTGGTTTTAGATTGTGTGGAGAAATTGGCATATCAGAACGGCACCCATGCTAACACATGTATAGCCAAGCACAACCCATGAACCCCCTAAAACTGTGAAGCAACAGTGCCAGCCACTGAACCACTGTGTTTACCATCATTATAGTCACCATAACAGAAGAAACATATCCTGAATTTTTTTGTTTGTTTAATTAAAGTTATAGTATCATAACTCATGATAAAAAAATTACATTAATTATACAGTACTGTGTAAAAGTCTAAGGGCTCTATCTTACACCCGGCGCAATGCAGCGCAATGCGCGACGCAAGTGTCTTTCGCTAGTTTCCACCATAATTTTCACATTTAGCGCCACGTTGTTTAAATAGCAAATGCATTTGCGCCCCCTTTTGCGCCCATGGGCGTTCTGGTCTGAAAATGAGGTGTGTTCAGGCGCATTGTTGGCGCGTTGCTATTTTGAGGCAACTAAACTACGCCATTGACTAACAAAAACCTGGTCTAAAGTCAATGGCGCAATATGTTTTTTTTGTTAATTAAAGAGCGCATTAGTAATTTGCGCCTATAAACGGGAGGACAACGCGGGTTTGCTTATCACATAGTACATGAATGCGCAGCAGCACAAAAACGCTTTTAAATATGAAAGATTAAAGGATTGAATGTAAAAGATTATTATTGAGTCTCTTGGACATAAATGAGGATCGATTATGAGACGTTAGAAGGCGTAGAGAGCTGCTTCACCTGTAGCCTGGTAAGTAAATAAATGCTTTGCTTTAAACAAATGCATCTGTTTTTAAAAGTTTTTTTTTAATGCTACCTCACGGATTTATTGTATATGATGACTCTGCACCTGTGGATATGGTGAGATGAGAAACATTTTTAAATAATGATTAAAAAAACTCTTTGCTTAAAAAAACGCTGTCCAAGTGCTGAAACGTCGGAGAGCCGTTTGTAAATTCTTTATCTCCTGTTTGTTATAAATAAAGTATTTTTAGAGTACAAACCTTATCTTACATACTTGTAAATTATTTTTTGATTATTTTGGATAGCCATACATTTAAAGCAATTAAAAGTCTGCTTTTTTACTTCCATGACTAACAGAAAACGATTTTTAAAGGTTTTAATAAAAAAATAACAATTTTAATAAGTGAAAAACAACACAATTATTTAACATTAATCTTAAACTGGGGATCTTCTTCTTCCACTTAGTTTTTCAGTTTACAAAGTCCGTCATCTAAATAGGGATTAGACATAGCGCCAGCGCAACAGGCTTTTAAAGGGGATGAGAGCTGAGACTCTCATTGGTTTATTGCACGTTACGCCCAAACTACTCCCATTACAATAGAACCAACCCTTTTCGACCATGCGCTCGGCCCACAAACCATTTTTCCCGTCGTTAAAAATGAGCAAAAGTGGATTCGGACACGCCCATTTAGACGTTGCGCTGTGCGCTTTAGACAATGCGCTTAGATCGTTAAAATAGGGCCCTAAGGCCACCATGCCAGAATTTGATTTGTTTTGCAATGTTATAGTGATCATATATAATTGTTTCTCAGTCTCTTTTATAGAATACATCCAGAAAATACGGGAAACGTGTATATAGTATTAAAAACTATATTAAATGTAAACTGATGTGTCAAGTTTTTAGGGTAAACTCCCCTTCCACTTGAGCACTAAACTGCAGGATCTCTTAAACCTAAATTAAATCCTAATTTCTAATTTTAAAGAAACTAGCCAAGAGAGTTCACACTAAACACCGACAATGCCTTAAGACATTTTTTATATATATTTTTCCTGTATTTTCTGTTTGTATCTTAATAAAATAGATTAAAAAATAAATATGGATGGACACTAAAACTTCTAAAACAAGTCTGGTGGTGGTGGCCTAAGACTTTTGCACAGTACTGTACATTGAGTCTTTAGTTCACTGTAAAAAATACAGCTCTTTAAAAACAAGTTGTAAATTTCTTTGTTCTGATGAACACAAAGGAAGATATTTTGAGCAATGTTCGTAATCAAACCGTTGGTGAGCCCCATATGGAACATTCACTTTCATAGTACTCTTTATTCTTTCTATAGAAGTGAATGGGGCTCACAAAGACTTTGAATACAAATATTCCTCAAAAATCTTTCTTCGTGTTCACCAGAACAAAGAAATGTACAGGTTTGTAACAACATGAGAGTGAGCAGTAAACACGAGAGACAGAATTTTCATTTTTGGGTGAACTATCCCTTTAACTTATTTTGTTAAGTTAAAGTAACATAAAAAATATGTTGATTTTTACAGTATGACCTTACATGCTTCTTACAATAAATTAATTAGAACATTTCTATCATTATCAATTTTTAATAATAAATCGATTGAGTACTAAGAAAGACCCAAGGTATTCATTTTAAGATTAAACCCAGGGGAGATCCATGAACCATCATGATTGTGGCCTTGAAGAATACACTTGAACCCCTGATAGCTCCCGTGGGGAAAAAAACATTTGCCAAATTTAGACCACACTGACATCTAATATTGACAAGAAACAATTTAATTTTCCTATGTAAGAGCTATTATAAGTGATCATATGGCAGCTTTACAGCCAAAGAAAGAAAGACTAATAATTGTCACTAACATATCGTAGGTGTGCTGAAAGTCCAAAACATTTTTAAAAAGGACTTTTAGCATTCAATTTAAGAGGGTACATTTTGCACTTAATTGCTAAACTGGCACATTGCACAGTGATTTTAAAAACTATCGTCGGCTCCTAATGGAGTGAGAAATGATAGCGAAGATGTTGCGATGGCAATGCATGCTCAACAACATATTTCTTAGAGCACATCAATGTTGTTCATAACCACGCACACACATACAACCTACAGCCTCTTTTCCAGCGCAACCAATCAATGAAACGTTGCCTAGGAAACAACCTCTACCCTTGGGAGGCTTTTCATAGATTTCTCTCTTTCTTGATGTTCCCTCTCATTCCCGGAATACAGCAGTTGGTGGAGTGAAGGCAGAACCGAAAGCTGTTTTTTAACATTTAAAGCTTGAATCTTCTTAAATGATCTTAGTGAACAGACTACGTTTTCAGGAGCCACTTAAAATAGAATAAGATAAATTTCACGTAAACCCATTGTGTGCGGTATAACAGTCTTATGTAACAGTCTTATTATTGGCTGTATCTGGCAGTATAAAAACATTAAGGTGACAAATGAAATAAGACATTCTAGTTCCTTAACAAGAGAGAAGCTAGACCACTTTTTTGTAATTGTGACATTTTATCCGGTTCACGTTATAAAGCCATACAGTCATTTACCTGTCAATTAGTGTCTATATTAAAAAGACAGAAAACTTCAGCACTGTAATAAAGGTTTTCTTTTAACAAGTTCTTCTATGAAGCTATTCCCGTTTAATTGATGTTTGTTGTTAGTTTGTCTGTGAACTGAGAACTGTTTTAATAAGGAGGTTCAATCAACTCTGTGTTGATTTACTCTTTAGTTTACGGAATAAAACCTGCTGCCGACCAGGTTAGGTTAACGTGAGTAAAATACAGCGGTAACAGTCTTTAAGTATAAGTTACCTCTCTTTCTGAAATTGGGGTTGACTTACCCAGCTTTCTTTATTTTGACATGCTTCAAAGTTTCCCTGGTTTCAAGGTTAACATAGTCAGAGTTTTCATTAAACCTTCTTTCTAAAATGGGCGCCCGTACACACAAATTCTATTGACAAACTTTGACTTGCTTTGTCTTACCCATTTTGTAAAGTCAATCTTGAAAATTGTTTCTAAACAAATGATACATGGGTCATTCTTTGAAAATGGTGGCTTTCCTGTCCCAGCCCCAACCACCAGGAAAAACACTTAAAATTGTCAAATAATGACAAAAAATATATGTTTTTTTTTTTATTGAAGTGTTTTATTATTAATAAAACATATGCAAGACAGTTATATTGCAAACCATTTATATATATATATATATATATATATATATATATATATATATATATATATATATATATTGTAGAACACGGTCAGTACCATGAAATATGAAATTGGCTTGTCCCTCGGGTCAGGAGTCGTGGTTTAGTGACATATTTTG
Source organism: Misgurnus anguillicaudatus (assembly GCF_027580225.2). Taxonomy (NCBI): domain Eukaryota; kingdom Metazoa; phylum Chordata; class Actinopteri; order Cypriniformes; family Cobitidae; genus Misgurnus; species Misgurnus anguillicaudatus. Next base: position 31,789,828 of record NC_073358.2, on the reverse strand, counting down.
AGTTTAAAAATATATTATTCTCCCCCTTTAAATGTCATAATACAAAGGGAAGTAGTACAGTTATTTAGTAGACTACTTAAAAAACTAAAATATCCACTAAATATTATAAATAATTTACAGGAAATACCTGTCCCCCGATTTCATGTCACTGGTGTTACAATTTATAAAAACCACCACTTTGAAAAAAATCAACATCATTGCCAACTTCTTCCTGGGTCAAACATTCATTGTAGGCATGGCTGTTTTGAAAAGCACGAGTGTGCACTCTCTCCTCATCTTTTAGCAATTTGATAAATAATTTGATAATTTCATGCGAGGACTTAAGATGTGTCACCGGTGTTACTACAGTTTATAGTAAGGGGAAAGGAAATTTTATTAATATAATTTTTCAAATTGCATGATTAAGTGATTTATTTACAATTCAAGAAGTGTGGTTTGAGTTACTGTGGCCGCAATCTTAGATATGCCATTGTGTCTGCAGATTTGTCACTGGTGTTATCGTCACTGGTGTTACTGTTGCTGCTTTCATAAGTAAGCATTTTAAGGATATCATCATTCAATTTTGATCACTCAACCTCAATTTTTTTCTAATGTTACAACAAAAAACACATTGGTAGAAATAGAAAAAGGTCACACAATAGAACTTTACGCATGCCTGTTTAAAGTAAATGATTACTAATCAAGACAATTTCTTAATATTACATTAACTTTTTCTGTCTTTGATTATGTATGCAAATAAAATACAAAAAATACAAAATACATTCTGGGAAGCCTGAATTGTCATCTAAAATATAGGTAACATCAGTGACAAAAAAGCAGCACAAGCTTTTTTAATGTAATGTAGCACAATTTTTTTATGTAATGTAGTAAAAATATAAAAATACATTAAGCTGTCATTTAAGTTGATTTATAATGTTAAGAGGTTAACTATTATCTGACTATAAGTTTTGGTATAAAAAAGAATTCCATTTTTAAAAAGTTGTCTGTTCAAAAAGCCACCATTTTCATAGAATGACCCACATGTTAGAAATATATTGCTGAAACACATCACAAAGACTGTAAATTATTCAGTACTGAATTGGAGAGTTAGATCGTTAAACAGTTTTTCACCATTTCTGAGTTCAGGATATTTTAGGTGGGCCTAAAACAATAGCTTCAATGATGCACTTGATGCGCATGGCCCCGCCCATAACGCAATTGCGAGCATCTATACATGAGTATCAGCTAACGTCACTCACTTGTCTGTTTTGAGTATCTGAAGTGGTCGCAAATGAACTAGAATCTATGCCTTCAATATGTTGTGAGCATCAACATAGCTATTTTTACAACACTAAGAAGGCTCGACACAACATGATACTTTGCTTGAAGTATCACCTGTGTCTCTACACGTGAAGTCGAGCATTGAGAACATTCTTTGTGTATACAGAGTTTACTAAAAAGAAGGTTTTGAACTGACTTTGGCTGTTTTGGCATCCGCTCGCCGCCATCTTCCTAGTCAAGAAGTATCGATCTCCGAATGTGACGTAAGGAGAGAGGAGATTAAATATGGATAGCTCCAAAAGCATAGTTCCATATAAATGCACGGATAATTTGTTGGTTTGTCGCAAGTAAAAACAATATTGACCTTCTAGTTGAAAAAGGAGCCTCATATGAGATTCATTCATTAGCATTCGGAAATGGATTCTATACACCGGCAAAGATGACGAGCGGACACCATAACAGCCAAAGTCGGTTGTTCAAAACCTTTCTTTTTATTAAACTCTGTGTACACAAACAATATTCTCAATGCTCGAGTTCATGTCTAGAGATCCAGGTGATACTTCGAGCAAAGTTTCATGTTGTGTCGAGCCTTCTTAGTGTTGTAAAATAGTGGTAGTTCGGTAGCAGCGGACAGCGGCTGGAAGAACGCATCAGGGATCGAGTAGGCATCACACCCTAACCAAGATATTTTTTTTAAAGTAGCATTTCTTTTTATTACAGTCGAAGTGTGAAATGTTGTCTTTTGTAGCCATTTTCCGTATCCGTAAGATCATAGACAGTAAAAGATAAGAAATCCGTAAATCGTAGCAAGCTAGCCAATGCTTGTCAGTAACCTACTGGTACTCGATAGGTACTCAAAATGGCGGCAGGCAACTGGAATGACGTAAAAGGTCACATGACTGATATTCATCTATTATTGGCAATTCACACAGTACGCGGCAGTCACGAGTGGCTAGTTAATTTTTAATAGAAGACGTGCAGAAAGCGGCAAAACAGGGGGAGATAACAAAAGTGGACCGGAGTCAGTTTTTCACCTAAAATCCTGCCACTTCCTTGGAAACGACTCTTCACAGCAGGCCCCGTTGAAGATAAACATATTTTGCAAATGCTGCAAAAAATGCTTCCACTACATGAGAAAAGCTATGCACCACTTGCAGTGTACTGTGTGAAATGCACATTAAGGTTATAGCTGTATTTAAAAGTTGAGACAGGCGGCGGCTTTCCCGCTAGTTTTCAGCACCAACAGCGGTCACGCTCCCACCACTTCAGAGCAGAGAATGCTAGCCATTTTTTTAAGATTTTGATAACTTATTTTATTGACTTTTTTTCCATCATTCAAATTCTCTCATAATCAACCTTGTGCCGTCCCAGATGTATTTGACATTGTTTTTTCAGCTGAACATAAAAATTTGACATTAAAATACCATCATGTTATCTTCTGATATGGTGCTCAACATGGCGAAGCTCCAAAAAAGCACATCCATATATATTAGCAATCCACCAGTGCCACCATGCCCATATTTTCTGGGAAAAAAAGTATATGTTTATAAGAGAAACAATATTTTTTTTAGATTTTGAGCTTATCAATGTAAACAAATAGATTACTGCTCTTAATTTAAATATGGTGGCACGTCAATAACCTTGAATCTCATTGGTTGAGGTTGAATTAAATGCAGGAATCTCTGGAGTAAAAAGCTTTGCAAGCTGTTATTTTTGTAAAGATTCACTCAACACGTTTACACAAACCCCCATTACCCATAAACACAGAAACAATGTATTCATTGACATGTAAATATTTGATTCACCAAAAATCACCCCCCTTCCCACCTGTCATACCACCTGTTTCCCCACTCCAATCATTTTCACTTAAGATTAGTTGGCTTTACTTTACATTGGTAAAGTTGTGATGCATAGCAATCTGACATGAAGGGAAACTATGATTCTTCTCTTAGATTTTAATTTTCCACTTTCTACATACAATGACACCTTATTACTCAGCAATGCCTCTGCCTTTAGGCAATTATCAGATATGAGATACAGAATATCCAATTGGCTAGAACAAATACACTCAGTAAAACTGCAGCTACTTTAAAAAAAAAGTCAAATATTAATTTCTGTCAAAAGTATGCACAGATTTTAAATGAAACATTGGGACTCATTCAAATAAAATGTAATACTTAAAGGAATAGTCTACTCATTTTCAATATTAAAATATGTTATTACCTTAACTAAGAATTGTTGATACATCCAGTGCCGGGTTAAGCCTTTGTGAGGCCCTGGGCTAACGCTGGTTTGAGGCCCCCCCAATATACACTGAAAAAAATAAAGGCTGGATTTACTAAGTGCCCCATTGCTTAAATTTTTTTAGTAAAACTTACTAAAAAAAGGGGATGCAAAAACTATGCACTGTCTATATTTTTTAGTAAATCCAGTGTTTTTACAGTGCATGTGCAACATTAAATTGCTAAAATTATTTAAATAAATTAAACAATATTATCAAATAATTTTACAATCAGAAATAGCCCAGAAAATAACATTTATTTAATAAAACTTACAACAAAAAGTGCTTCTTTCTGCTCTTCTTTAAAGAGAATTCTTCAATTAAATCATTAAAATCAAGTTGACGCAAAAGTAGGCTGAAATTATTTAAATAAATTAAACAATATTATCAAGTAATAATTTTACAATCAGAAACAGCCCAGAAAATAACATTTATTAAATGCAACTCACAACTAAAAGTGCTTCTGTCTGTTCTTCTTTAAATATAATTCCTCAATTAAATTATTAAAATCAAGTGGACGCAAAAGTAGTAGAGCCCAGAATTCTCAGCCCGAGTCCGAACTTTTTAATTCTCCCCATTAGGAATCTGTTTCCGCAGATATAGTTACTGCATCGCGTATGTTTGTGAGTAAAAGTCTGTGCTGTCTGCAGTGAGGTTTTTATGAGAGCAGCACAAACTTTTTAATAGTCTATTTAATATGTAAAACTTGAATTTGAAATAAAACTTACTGCGGAGAAGATAATGAGATCTCTGTCGTCTCTCTTGCTACGTGACTCGACAATTATTTATTATTTCAAATCCGTTTACAAGATAAATATATATACATTGTGTTGTTAAACTGATGAAATTATCTTGCTATATATGCTACATTCATTATGAGAAGCCTTTTCTTTTTACTGTTACACTGTAGACAGTAATATATGTATATTATATAAAACTCTATGGTCGTGAAAGCACATTATCCATTATCTGTTGGTTCATGTTGGTCTAGTTTAATTCAGGGTAATCCTTTAATAAAATGTATAATATGTTATAAAATATTTTATTTTTTTGTAATATTCACAGCGCACATTCTCTCGGATCGTTTTAAAACATTTTAAATCATTCTGCAAAATTCCGCATAGATTTTGCAAAAGAAATCCGCAGAAATAGCAAAAAATAACTGCTTACACAGCTTGTACAGCTGTACTCTTGCAGCAATTAAAGCAGTTCAGTTTTGTTTTAAATTGCAAAATAGTTATATTTCTTTTTTATTTACATTTTAGAGCAGTTTTTGTTTGTTAAAGTTTTTTATGATAACTAGTGGTTAGCAGCCGACAGCAACTTGACGACATAATGAATTGAGCCTCTCAAATCAACACTTCACTTGCCTATAAAAACAACTATTTAAAATAAATATTTTCAGCATATCACAATGTTAGTTTAAACGTTTATTATTATAAATACTATTTTTAAAAAGCGAAGGCAGGTTGCTCTGCTGCTCGCAGTTGCAACGGATGCAGAAATAAAAAGGGCTATACAAAACGAAACGAAATAAACATGAAACAGAATAAACATGCATGTTGCCTTATCTTACAACTTCACTTTTGCATATACATTTTTTTAATGTAAGGACTTACCACAGAAAGATGGCTATTCATGTATCCATCCAACAGTTAAACTAAGAAAAAAGTCGATCACAAACAAGAAATAATGACGCAGCCTTCTTACACGAAATTAATACAGGGAGAAGTCTTTAAAAGATTATGTCTTGGATGCTGTCTGCATAGATTATGTACAGTATCCAAGGTTTTAATCTAGTACTCCATTTATAATTTTTCCTGGTGGCCTGATTAAGGTCCTGCTGTTAAATACGCAACAGCTGCATTGTAAATGTGTGGCTGTGCGTAGCGGACTCATGCGATAGGTTAAACGTCTTCCTATGTTTGTTTTGCAATCATCAATGTCTGTCAAAAGGTTCTTTAATTAAATTGAAAAATATAAAAAGATGGAGAAGCCTAAATAAGCCCGAGGTCCGGCCCGCGTATCTGCTGTGACGTTAAAATTGGCCCGACACCCGAAGGGCGTAAATAGGTCGGGCCCCGTCGGGCTCGGGCTGAAATGCAGGGCTCTAAAAAGTAGGCTAAAATTATTTAAACAAATTAAACAATATTATCAAGTAATAATTTTACAATCAGAACAGCACAGAAAATAACATTTATTAAGCAACTTAAAGTGCTTGTTTCTGCTCTTCTTTAAAGAGAATTCCTCGACTAAATCATCAAAATCAAGTTAAATCATATTTTGGCGGATTGTTTTACTTTCATTGTTTCACGAGATTCCCTGCCTATTTAGTGATAATAATTAACAGTAAACGAACTTGGCTTGCTGTTTTTGAAGGCAGCTCGAACTTAGGTCGCGTTCGAGCCCCAAGTTTAAGTGAAGGAGGAGATAATGAGGAGAGATGCCAGAAGAATTGCGGCCGCTAGGAGCCACAGAGACTCCCGTTTACGATATAATTTTAATGATGATTGACACAGGACTGTTTAGGTTCCTAAACCTACGTTAAAAGTGTACCCGTTAAAATATTATTACTGCAGTTAAAGAGTTTATTTTGATCATGGTTTGATCTGGATAATTCTGAAATTACTTTTCAGTCATTTGCGATGTTACAAGGTTGAACGTCTTCTTCACGTATACATGATTTGCGAGGTACATTCATAAATAATACCTCTGTATTTTAGAAGTACTGTATACTCAAACTCTAAAGACAGCAATGTGATTGCCGATGCGCTGAGAGAGAGAGAGAGAGAGAGAGAGAGAGAGAGACCGCGGCGATGTGATCGATGTTATTTGAAGTCGGCTCTTAAAGGACAAAATATCCCATAAGCTATTACGTAGTATACAATTTTTTCAGAACATTCTTGCGACCCAGTGGTTGGGGGCCTCTGCTCTAGGTAGCACTTACGCATAATTACGTCAATCAAAATGTTTTTTAAAACTCAAAATAGAATTGTCTCGGAGGCCCCCTAGTGTTCGGGGCCCTGGGCTGCAGCCCATGTTGCCCATTAGGATAACGCGGCCTTGGATACATCCCTCTATCATCTGTGTGCGCTGCGACACTTCGATAGCATTTAGCTTAGCCCCATTCATTCAATGGTACCATTTAGAGATAAAGTTAGAAGGGACCAAACACATCAACGTTTTTCTTATTTAAGATGAGTAGTTATACGAGCAAGTTTGGTGGTACAAAATAAAACGTAGCGCTTTTCTAAGCGGATTTAAAAGAGGAACTATATTTTATGGCGTAATAGCACTTATGGGAGTACTTCGACTCGGCGCAGTAACACCCTCCCTCTCCCATTATGAGAGGGAGAAAGGGAGCGGACTTTTCAGGCGAGTCGAAGTACTCCCAAAAGTGCTATTACGCCATAAAATATAGTTCCTCTTTTAAATCCGCTTAGAAAAGCGCTACGTTTTATTTTGTACCACCAAACTTGCTCGTGAATTGTTAAAAGGGGACATTTAAGATCACATACTTGGTTGCTGGCAAATACATACTACACAGTATCTACTACACAGTGACCTATTATCCAAGCTTTTCGGCCATGTACTAATTATGTATAAACATGATCTTGATTATGAGGATTTTTAGTTTATTGTCTGACAAAACATAGCCTACACAGATAAAAAAAATATTGTTCCAGTTTAATTAATGTATTCATTATTTTTTTCATGTTGAGAAAAAGGATAAACATTTTGTACCGTAATTATATCCTCTCGCCTCTTTTTTCGGGTAAAATGGTTTCTGATAGACTTATGAGTTGTGCATTTTGTTGGTAAAATCTTCACAAAATTATCAAGTAGGCTTCTAGAAGATTGGTTTTAACATCCTCTCAAGGTTATGTGTCTCAAGTGCTTATAGATCACGTGAGATCAGCAGTTCATATGGTATTGGGGCACATGCTGGTTTCAGGTAGACTACAAAAAAACAGCATGACCACCACAAGTCACATATTATCTTGGCATTTCAATACGCAGTTGTTGAAAATAGCTACCATTTGTAAGACTTTAATAATAGTAATTGCTGACTGCATATTAGGCCAGTTGTATTCTTTAAAACTACTTTCATATCCAGTACAGTGCAAAAGTCTTAGGCCACCACCACCAGTTTTGTTGTTTTAACAAAGTTTGTCCATCCATATTTATTATTCACTCTTTATTAAAATACTAACAGATACAGGAAATATGTACACAAAATTATCAACAAAATTATTTTCAGAACTAAATGTCTTCTTCAGGCATCAGTCAGTATTTAGTGTGACCTCTCTTGGCACGAAACACATCTTGTGCTTTTTTGAGAAGACTGAAGTCATTTGATAAGAATTAAAAATTAGGATTTTATTTAGGTTTTAGAGATCCTGCAGCTGCCTGCTATTGCTCAAGTGGAAGGAGAGTTTACCCTAAATACTTGACACTTTAGCTTATACTTTTAAACTGTTTTTAATACATCATACAAATGTTCTGTATTTTCTGGTTGTATTCTATTAAAGAGACTGAGAAGTAATTATATATGATCACTATACAATTGCAAAAACAACGAATCTAATGGTGGGCTAAATGGGTCGCACAGCGGGCAAGACGTGCTGCGCAGCAACTCGCAGGTATCACACACCGGACGTATAGCGTGAGCTTAGTCAGACAGTCTACTTCAAGATGGTAAATATGCGTTAGCAGTCTATGTCAATCATTAACGATTTGGGACAAATATGATGTTATTTAATGTTTAACTATGTGAGTGGCACTTTGTGGTGCGGCAGGGATTTCAGCAGGGTCCATAGTCACAGCATACAGTACAGCTGCCGTCAGACGCCACCGATGTATGTACATTCATAGAAAATAATGTGTTCGTTTTTAGATATATGGCGCCACGCGGCACTTTGTGCCCGGTGTGTGACCCCCATAAGACTTTTACTGTATGTATATATTTTGTGTGTGTGTGTATGTATTAAAAATATGCATGTTTGGTCAGAATTCAATCTGCTAAATGCCTTAATGTGAATGCAAATAGTATATATACCTGACCTGTATATATAATTCACAATAATCTAATTGGATCCCAGTTGTTTAAGTAATCAACCAGTACCCTATCACTTTTTCCAAATGCCATGCAAATTATTCAAAACATAATCCTACAGAGCTTTGATACTGGCAGATATATGTGCTATATCACTAAAGGATAAATGCACTTTAAATGACATTTTCAGCTTTAACTGTGTTCGCTTAACAAAGTGACAGAATGGCATAACCCCGCCATTGCTTTCAGAGCTCAGGTGCAGGCATGGTGATTCTGCCAGCAGAGGCTAGTGAAGAGAGCTAAGGCACTGTAAAACACAAACAGCACACACACACACACACACACACACACACACACACACACACACACACACACACACACACACACACACACACACACACACACACACACACACACACACACTGTGACTGCTGGAAGCCAGACAATTAAAGGGATGGAGGACGGGCGCATTTGCATACATATTAAAGTGAGACCGTTATAGAAGAGAAAAGAGGGAGCAGGCGAAAGATTGAAGCGGGTTGGGGGGAGTGTAGCGATAGAGAGGAGAGAGAGAGGGAGTGACTAGCAGCATATGAGCGAGCCTTTCTCATAGATCTCTTTCATCAAAACACACAGGGCCCCGCCTTTTCTTGCGCATAAATCTGCATCTCTTTAATGCCAGCCTTGCTTGTCTTCTTGGTCTGGGTAAAATAAGTAAGGTATGGTCGAATAACGGCACCGTTAGAACTGTGCGAGAAAGATGGCACTGCGAAAGATCACGAGAAGCTCCACAAAGCTCCCCAACATAAACATTATGACCACAGTATATTTTGAACAGCATGGCATACGCTCTCAGGCCAACGTGGCCACTGACTGAGTGAGTGCAAGATGCTGCACCACTTTTGGATTAAGGCTAATGTTATAGAGCATTGCATTAGCAGCACAAAAGGTTGTGGGTTTGATCCTAAGGATCACTGATAAAATGTATACCTTGTAAGTTGCTTTTGATAAAAGCGTCTGCCAAATTCAAATGCTGTTCTGATGCCATAACTGGAAGATCTCAATGCAGTGATGTAATGTTAAATGTGCAGATGGAAATTTTGGAATAGTAAATGTAAATGTCTCACTGATGGTAGAAACAAGGAGATATGAGTTTAAGTCTGAGGTCACTATACACTCAGTTAATTATTATTACTCCAGAATGAGAGTATAGTTCCTAGGCATATCGGCCTGGAAAATCGCAACTTTTAATTTTCCGTCGGTCTTGGTACACGATGTAACTACAGATGAGTCAAGTTTTAAAAAGGAAAAATACCAAAACTTTGGTTATTTTTGAGCGCAATGCGCAATGGTCCAATCAGATTCAATGGACCACGCCAAGCCATGCCAAAAGTGGCAGCGCCAGACCCGGAGATCAGCTGAATGGACTCCAAAACGGCAAAAACCAAATTTTCAACTCTAGGGGAGCTGGAAAATGAGAACACCTTCAAAAAAAGTGGAGTATCCCTTTAAGAGATAACAGAGATGTGACCATGTGGCTGAATTCGAAATAAAAAAGCTAATTTACTTTTATTTCCATTAAATCCACTAAGAGCAAAAAAACATGTTGCTTTTAATTTGATCAATAACAGTTTTCATATGTTAGGCTGCCTAATTGGAAAACTCGCTATTGTTTTCTGGTGTGAATGAAATCTGTGATAAAGTACTTTAAAAAATGTAAGGTTGTCAGCAGAAACTAAGGAGGTCTGTAATACCTGGTGTAAGCTATCCATTAAAATTCCCATTCATTCATTGCAATGGCAGTTGTTCAGCTGAAGCTAAATTAGCTGACGGCAGTATAAAAACTCACATAATTCCAAGCTCAAAAGTAAAGTCCATTTAGGGAAAAGGCCATTTCATGCCTTTAAGAGCCTGCAAAACAAAATTTGGCACTGTTGAAATACTTTAATACTATAGTAGTACTAGCAATAATACCACTATAACATAATGAAATATAAGCATTGTACATTATATATTGCCTGGAAAGTAATATTTTGTTAGAATCTGTGTTTTTGAAGCTTTGATTGTGTTTACAGTGCGCAATACAACATGTGTTCATGTTTCACGTGTAAAAAACGTGGTATTTTTCACACAATTTACTTATCTGTATATCGCTGTTTTCACTGTCCTAAAAACAGGCTGATGTCTTTCTCAGAGCCGTTTGAGCCAAAGTTAGCGACTGACGTAATCCTGTGGGCGGAGTTTAGTCAAAAACTCTTTTATTGACGTCATTAAACCAAGAAGTAGAGGGCTGTAGTCCAAACCAGCCGTTCACTGTAAGTTTTGAAAAGGGAATTCTGTTAAAGAAAATATATTGCTTGGCAGTAAACGTTGAGCTCATGTTAATCTTGAGTAACTATAGAGTAGTATTACATCCTTCATATCTTCAAAGAGTTCTTAGTTTTTATCAGATTTATAAAAGACAGATCAGCTGTACCGATAGTTTCCGGAAAATCACCATATTCTTGAGGCGTACCGCGGAGGAAGCGGGTCACAAGCTAACGCACACAAAACATTATCCCACTATCTCTGGATAACTTTTAATTTACTACATGTTCGTGTCGTTTACATTATATGCACTTACATGCTAACTGCCAACAAAACATAGACATTTGATGCAGTTTTACCTGCGACTCATGACCCGGTAGGGACCGTCCCATTTCAACGAATTTCAGCATTAAACAAACACACACAACTTCACTGCTACCCCAGATGAACAAATTATATCCATTTTTCCCATAATGCTGGGTTCTTTGGGAAGCTGAACAAGCTTACGTTTCCCTCACAGACAACAACTGGTGACTTTGATTTTGTGACAGCTCTTGGTTAGTGTGTGCGTGCGCTATTCCTGTTAAAGTGCCCATATAAGGACTTCCACTGTACTAAAATTGCCCATAAAAAATAATAAATAATACCTCTAAAATGAATTAGGAATATGCCCGTCACCAGCTAAGCTAACGGCAAGCTAAGCTGCTGTCGAATCACAACACACTAAACAAGCTGCACAATCAGAACTCGTTACGTATTCTAAAGGAGGGACTTCATAGAACAAGAAAGACATCATCCAGTTTTCAGGACAGTGAAAACAGCGCTACACAGATAAGTAAATTGTGTGAAAAATACTGTGTTTTTTACACGTGAAACATGTAAACACAATCAGAGCTTCAAAAACACAGAAAGAATGGGACCTTTAAACCACCCCTTTAATTATAAAATATACCTTTTGACTGCAGAGTATGTAGTATTATGCGTCATGAATGTGTTAGCATTTAGTCTTTTTCCTTTAAGCCAGGGCTAGACCTTAGTTATATTATGATTTTTAAGTATTTTTTACAAACATATCTAAGTATAACCTACTAGTACTGGTGCGCACAGTGCAAACTGTATTTAGTTAAGATAGCTAAATCATGCTTCCCTCCTTCGTTTAAAAAAAATATTGTGTCCACACAAACACGCAAAAACCCCCCTGCTGAAAAAAACAGCATGGACTAGCATGGGAATTATGCTGGTCTATGCTGGTTTAGCTGGTGGTCACCAGCATACCAGCACCAAAACACAACATATGCTGGTATGACCAGCATGGGATGCTGATGCTAATGCTGGTTTAGCTGGTGCTAATGCTGGTGCTAATGCTGGTTTAGCTGGTGTTCACTAAAAGCTATACACACCACCCGTGTAAATTCATTGTCTTGAACACAATTAATATTAAGCATGAAGTCCCCAATGAAAACAACTGGATGTAAAGTTGTATGTAAAAATGTTATGAATGCCACACAACTCAGTTTCAGTTCTGTGAAACTTTTAGCAAAACAGCTTTGTAGCAAAGAAGAGTGGAATTGCCTTTAAAGGAATATTCCATTTTCTTAAAAGAAAAATCCAGATAATTTACTCACCACCATGTCATCCAAAATGTTGATGTCTTTCTTTGTTCAGTCGAGAAGAAATTATGTTTTTTGAGGAAAACATTGCAGGATTTTTCTCATTTTAATGGACTTTAATAGAGCCCAAAATTTAATACTTAACTCAACACTTAACAGTTTTTTTCAACGGAGTTTCAAATGACTATAAACGATCCCAAACGAGGCATAAGGGTCTTATCTAGTGAAACGATTGTCATAAAAAATAAAAAATATCCACTTTTAAACCACAACTTCTCATCTAGATCCAGTCGTGATGCGTCAGCGTGACCCCACGCAATACGTCATGACGTCAAGAGGTCACAGAGGACGAACGCGAAACTCCGCCCCAGTGTTTACAAATGTGTTTAAAGAGGACCGTTCCTACGTTGTTGTATGTCAACTGATACTAATTAATCTCTTTGTGTCAGTTTATGGTTTACAATGGTCCGCAAATGTGCGTTTTATATATGTAACAAGTGACCATTCCACGTCACTACGCATTTACGTTAGGTTGCGCTGGACCGGACCTAGACGAAAAGTTGTGGTTTAAAAGAGCATATTTTTTATTTTTCTTGTCAAAAATGACAATCGGTTCGCTAGATAAGACCCTTATGCCTCGTTTGGGATTGTTTATAGTCATTTGAAACTCCGTAAAAAAAAAACTGTTAAGTGTTGAGTTAAGTATTAAATGTTGGGCTCTATTAAAGTCAATTAAAATGAGAAAAATCCTGCAATGTTTTCCTCAAAAAACATAATTTCTTCTCGACTGAACAAAGAAAGACATCAACATTTTGGATGACATGGTGGTGAGTAAATTATCTGGATTTTTCTTTTAAGAAAATGGAATATTCCTTTAACTATGTAAGCTGCAGTGTGCAGTATAAAGCGCCGTTGCCGTGTTCTCTCCTCCACGGTAACGGTTGCTGAGGAGGCTGCAGTTGATGGCTATAACAGCAGCTGTCGCTGCAATGCACTCTGCAGCCCAAGAGAGAGAGAGAGAGAGAAGGGGCGAGACAGAATGTGGGAGCGACAAAGATAGAGTGAGAAAAGTGGCAGAAGAGGAGAGAGAGCTGGTGAAAGAGGGAGAGTGAGCAATATTCTGAGCTGGGTGAGATATAGCAAGGGAGAGAGAATAGAGGGAGTTTAAAAAATAGGGTTAGAAATAGCAAGGAGAAGAGAACTGCAGGCAGCTAGAAAGTGCAGAGGGGGACTGCAAGGGAGAAAATAGGAAAGAAAAATGTAGTGGGAGCTGGTTTAGATTGTAATAAGAGAGGCCCTGCTCCGCTCTGTCAAGCTGAACTTACTCCACCACCTCCACACTCAAACATCAGACGCATTCCAGCCTAACCTCAGAGACAGCATGTATGCATGCGCGTGCATATGCGCATGTGTGAGCATTTGTGGATGGTTGGAGTTTCTGCTTAACCTTTTTTACAAAAAAAAGTTCTGGCATGGTCCAGTGATGCTATTACCATGGTACTGAAATGAGTTCTATGTAAATAGCATGGTATGTGTGAATGGTGCCATAGTACCATCTCCAAAATATTACGGTACTACTTTATTACTATCTACCAGAACAGATAGAGGTTTCCAAATGCAGTAGGATATGTACAAATGCGAAGCTCTGTTTCTTCAACCTCCTCAGATTTCTGAGCATTTGTGTGTTGTGTGTCTTGATGTGTGTGTGCTTGTGTGCATGTATTTCCAACACTAAACTAAGCCGGGCATTGAGGAAGACTGACGCAAACACGGAGTGACTAACTATGTAAACACTGTAAAAATAGAGTCTCAGCAATAGTCAGGATCTCTGCAAGAACGCGAAAGCTTATAAACAGAAATATACAGACATGACCATATACACAATAACACGTGCGCACGTACAGAAATTCAAAAAGGGCGTACTTTCAAAAGCACACCTGTACTTTTATACACAACCACAAATTGCACCTGGAAATTTAATGTAAACTGAAAACATTATCTTATATCTGAGCTGTTATAGGCAAAATAAAAGATGCTGGTGAAACAGGATGCTTCAAACTTTTATATATACTCAAAATACGTACACACACATACGCACGGGGAAAGAGGGAGGGGTGAGTCTCCGGCAGAGTTTCCTGCCACAGGATTTGAAACTAGAGCTCCTTCAGCTGTGGTCTCCTGTTTCCTCTGCTCACTTCCAAATACACTGGGACTGTGTGTGTGTGTGTGTGTGTGTGTGTGTGTGTGTGTGTGTGTGTGTGTGTTTTCTGTGTTGGGACATAGTTCTTACAGAGGTCAAAGGAAAAACTTTAGTATAAAGCCACCCAATACAAACAAGGTATGTGACAGTATGATGATACTGTGATAGTATTACATAATGAAACCATGGTATTGCGTAGTTGCTATATTCATAAATGTCATGGTATTTGTATGGTACATCATTGAATTTCAAATAATACTATGCATGGTATTACTTGTTATCACTTATCATGTCCAAAACATGGTAATATAGTCCTCCTTTTGTGCCAGTAAACCTTTTGTATAGAGATTATTAGAAATGACCATATACTATTACCATGTTAACCTACAATATTTCGGCTATCCTATTGGGTTTACTTAAAGCTTGAACTTTTGATGTTGTATTTAGTGAATGATTCAAACTTTTGAATCGGCTCTTTACAAAAACGTTGTCAAATGGTCTGATTCGGTCCTGTTGATTCCTGGTGATAATGTCATAAATGATTTACCCTCGTGTCGTTCCAAACTCTTAAGACCTCCGTTCATCTTCAGAACACAGTTTAAGATGTTTTAGATTTAGTCCGAGAGCTTGTTGACCCTTCGTTGAAAATCTATGTACGGTATACAGTACGGCTTACTGTCCAGAAAGGTAATAAAAACATCATCAAAGTAGTCCATGTGACATCAGTGGGTCAGTTAGAATGTGTTGAAGCATCGAAAATACATTTTGGTCCAAAAATAACCAAAATTACAACTTTATTCAGCATTGTCTTCTCTTCCGCGTCTGTTGTGAAGCGTATGCGTGAGACTAAAGTCACGTGACTGCAGTGACGCGGATGGCGTACGACGTGGCTGACGTGTTGTCTGGTGCGCCCCAGCTGGGTTTTTTTTTTTTTTTTTTGGTGCGTCTGGGCTACGTTTACAGTCTGAGGGAGACGCACGGTGTAAGTTTGAAAAAAACCTTCACAAACATGTCTGAGGATAACACGTCATCCGCGTCACTGCAGTCACGTGACTTTAGTCACATTCTAACTGACCCACTGATGTCACATGGACTACTTTGATGATGTTTTTATTACTTTTCTGGATATGGACAGTATACAGTACGTAGATTTTCAATGAAGGGTCAACAAGCTCTCGGACTAAATATAAAACATCTTAAACTGTGTTCTGAAGATGAACGGAGGTCTTACGAGTTTGGAACGACATGAGGGTGAGTCATTTTTGGGTGAACTATCCCTTTAAAAAGTCATTTATTAGTAACATAACCCAAGTAAGCCATCAGTAACGTAATCCACGTATCACAATTACGGTAATTGTAGTCGGTTAATATCGTTTTTTTTAATGGTTGTTAATGGAGGTAAGGCTTTATTATGCTAAATAAACTGTTTTAATGTTAAATGATGGTTTGGTTTAAATGAAACAATTGTATGCTAATAGTCTTATCATGTTTTTTCAAAATGTACCTGTAATCTGATTCTGTGGCTTTTTGATGTACCTATAATGGTTTGTATCCTGATTTTGTTTTTTTATTCTGACTATGTAACTCTTTTACATGTAATCTGTTTTGCCCAATCCTGCTTAAAGGTCACGTTCTCCCTGATCCCAAATTTCATACTTTAGTTTTAGCCTACAGTGAATGACCGGTTTGGACTACAGCCCTCTACTTCCCGGTTGAATGACATCAAAGAGTTTTTGACTAAACTCCGCCCACATTAATATGTCAGTCACCAGCTTTGGCTCAAACGGCTCTGGCTAAGCTAAGCTGCTGACGAATCAGAACACACTAAACAAACTACACAATTAGAACTCGTTACGTATTTCTGAAGGAGGGACTTCATAGGACAAGAAAGACATCAGCCCATTTTTTGGACACTGGAAACAGCACTATACAGATAAGTAAATTGTGTGAAAAATACCGCTTTTTTACAAGTGAAACATGAACACATGTTATAATGTGCACTGTAAACACAATCAAAGCTTCAAAAACACAGAGAGAACGGGACCTTTAAACAAATCAGAGAACAAAAAGTGCACTGTAATTGACCTATCAACTTGAAACCCATGACCTTGTGAGATATTGGCATTGACCTGTATATCAGTTTTATTTATGTCTTATTTTTTAATAGTCAAGGTTTAGCTTTATGTACATGTAAAGCTGACTCCTGTAAGCTGTAGGCTACATAAGAATTTCAGGGCTAAAATTTCACTACACTCAGAATACTGCTGGTGCTATTCACTAAACTTTAACATTTCTATATTACCTTGAAATTTCTGGAACGATGCTGTTGCCTCCAGCTTGCATATTAGTGTCATGGCACATGAGTGCAGCGTTGAATGGATTCTAACACCTCATTTCTCTCCATGGGTTTCACTGAACCATCAAAGGCTTGGACGTTTTTAAAACCCTTTTAAAACTAAAATGGTGGTTTGGAGGAAAAGTATAGTGGTATTGCATCTGTATCGTCTCAGGAGTGAGAAAATCAGATACATGATTTTTGAACAAACCAAGGCTTCACAAATAACAACACTGTACTGCTCAGCTTTCCCTATTTTAATACAAGATTTATATGTTGCTAATTATTTAAGTTACATGTAAATAATGTAAAAACAGTATGCACTGTTGGATACCTGAGGCATTTTGTGCTTTGGTCATATTAAAAAAAGCCAGAAATACTATATGTTCTGGATATCACAATAAATGTTAGCTTACACTTTAAAAGAAGTCTTAACATCAGAATCACCCTTTTGTTTCACAAAAGATTTTTTAGGGTGAAAATAGGTTCTTCCGATTATAAAAAATGTATAAAAGAAATGGTTCTTTAAAAAGTACATACAATGAAATTCTGACTTTTTTCATGTTTAAGTGCTATAATTGAGTCCCCAGTGCTTCTATCAACCTAGAAAATGTGAAAAAGATCAACCCAGTAACTTAGTTTTGGTAAACCATTCTCCACAAGCATGTAAAAAATAGGTCATTAAAACTTACCTCCCCTGATGATGTCAGAAGGGAATTATACCGCCCCTTAATCTGCACTATCCAACCACGCCACTGCCATTTAGTACAGAGATCAGTTCATTTGCATTTTAAAGGACACACCCAAAACTGCAAATTTTTGCACACACCTACAAAGTGACAATTTTAACATGCTATAATAAATTATCTATATGATATTTTGAGCTAAAACGTCACATACATACTCTGGGAACACCAAAGATTTATTTGACATCTTAAAAAAGTCTTGTGAAATCTCCCCTTTAAAGAACCTTTGACTAAATGCTTCTTTAAGAAACCAATTTCCCTATAAGTGGGGCCGGTGACTTCTTCATCCAGGGTGTGCGATGCAAGCTCGTCTCAACATGTATTTAGCCCATTATGTGTGTGGCTTGTCATGTCAAAATATGTGTTCGGCTTGTCATGTAAACTTATGTGCATCACACGTCATGTCAAAATACGTGTCTGCTCCGAACACATATTTTACATCATTATGAATTTGCGCCCCTCGGAAGAGAAGCCATTGGCCGCCACTTTTCCCTATGCCATGTTTGCATTTGAAGCAAAAGGATGGGATAAAGTATTTTAACATTGGAAATGTACACACATCAACTTAAAGTCCATTATAGGCATCTGTAGCAGTTTACAACATCATCAGACACAATATGACTTTTGCTGTATTTATGATTGCTGCTTGTCAGATTATATCATACTGAAGTCAGATCTTGGGTGAAGCCCACCTAGGAGTTGGTCACGATTGACAGCATTGAGGTTTTATGTTATCAGTCTGTGTCATGTACAGAGATCTTTTTTAAAACACAAAAAATGTAAATGGTGCTGTGCAAACAAAAGCAGGCTTTTGCACTCTGTTGGCAAAAGTGAATGTGATGGTAAAAGACTCTGATTGGTTGACTGGTTTGTTTAACCAGTAAAAAACAGAGAGTGACCCATTGAAACAATTATTAGCTTTATATTATTGGTTATACATGCAGAGTTGCAAATCACTTTTGATTAGTTACAAACAGCTGCAAACTATTGGGCTGAAAGCATTTACATAGCTCCAAATTGTTTAGTATTTTCATCACCTATAGGTTTATCATAATTTAATTGACTAAAACATTTAAAATCTCCAGCAGAATCTCATGTATGTTTTAAGTATTTGAGGGAGCATGATAAAAAATACATATTAACATGTGCTACATTCTGCAGTGTGTATTATGTAGAACAAGAGAGAGAGAGAAAAGAAAGAGAATTCAATAAATCTTTAGCTGGAGCCTGTGAATTACTTTCAGTTCTGATACAGAGGAGCTTTGTGAGACCTGCGTCACTCCAGCAAGTGGACAGAAGGGAACCTTGTGTTTGTCTTGTGTGAAAGGTCAGGGGTCATCACAGACCAAAAAGACAGAAAGCCCTAAAAAAAAATTGGGATTTTTCAGAATTCTGCCTGGTTTGTACAACTTCCTCATAAATCTACAAATAGAATATACATGAGGAACTCAGACGCAAAACCATCTAAGTGCGTCTGACGTTTTCCTGTAAATTAGCTTTTTTTCTGAGGCTCTAAGTTTTAGGTTTAGTAATTAAGGTTAATGAAAAGGTCATTAGTCACTAATTGAAATGCCTTATTTTCACAAATGTCACTTTAGTCATTTCATTGGTATTTAACAAATTTTAATGTCTTTCACTGCAAAACCGTCTAAGTACATGCGCAAATGTCCACCTCTAAAAAAGTCTCCAGTGACTCTTCAATGGCCTTCAAAGAACTTTTGCGCACCATTGTTTATCCAATTCCTTAGTTTATATAGCTCCACACTTATCAGAGTTAAATGAACACTTTCAAGATAGTTAAAATTGTAACACTAGGCCAAAGTTTCTTTGACTCACAAAAGTGTTAAAGGGGTCATATCATAAGTTTTTTTAAAATGTGTAAAATAAGTCTTTGGTGTCCCCTAAGGCTACGTTTACATGGAAATGATCTGGGAAAAAAACCTGCAAAAGTGGCATTGCGTTATCTACTTTTTATTCCGCGTTTATACAAGCGTCTTGAGGGGGAAATCTGCTTGCATATGGTGACGCAAAAGTGTGTGATATTCAATGTAGTATGCACTCCAGGCAGCTAGGTGGCAATCTGTGCCTGCGTACAACCTTCTTCCTGGTTTTCCCAGGTCTCGTCCAAAGCCGTCTGGTTTGCCTTCAACGAATTGGTGCATCAACAGTTTGACTGAGGTTATTAATGCGCCTTCTCTGATCAGTAATAGCTATGAATATTTCGTACAACTGCTGGAAAGACTCTTGTATATTCATCAGAGCTGCTATGGCAACTTGAAAGTCCGACGTATGGAAATAATCCGACATGTTTGTTGTTATTTTCCTGAACTGGCACAGGCCTGTGACGTAAACGTGTACGCGACGAGAGCCACCGTGAGCAGACTTTTGCGTTTTTACTCTTTAGACGAGAACGTGATGGTAGATCGTTTTTTAAGATTTCCACTCTGAAGGGTGGTTTCACTTTTTTGCGTTTTTAAAGGTGCAGTGTGTAGATTTTAGGGTCATCTAGTGGTGAGGTTGCATATTTCACCCCTCCCTTTCGAAACGCATAGAGAAGCTACGGTAGCCGTCACAGGACAAACATGTCATTGTCTGAGACAACGTAGTGACAAACACGCTCTGTAGAGCAGTTTGCACATTTAGGGCTACTGTAGAAACATGATTGCACAAAATGGCGGCTTCCTTGTAGGGGGACCCGCTGTTTATGTAGATAAAAATGTCTCATTCTAAGGTAATAAAAACAATACAGTTCATTATGTAAGGTCTTTATACAACACTAAAAACATAGTTATCTAGATTATATTGCATTGCTGTCAAATAATCCTTCTAAAATGTACATACTGCACCTTTAAGCTCCCAAAACGCCGTCGCCGTGTAAACGAAAGGCACATCCGATAAAATATTTTTATGTTTTCACCCTCGAGCATTCTTGTGTAAACAGGGCCTGAGTGCATATGTGAAGTTTTAGCTCACTTTAGTTTACACAAGCAAAAATGTACTGTTTTTAGGTGTGTCCTTTATAATGCAAATGAGCTGATGAAATGCAAACACTGATCGCAATGATGGTGACTTTAAATGAAACAGCCAACAAACTTCACAAGTAAGATGTAAAATGCAAGTTTAGGTTTTAAACAGAGATGGTGACTGAGAGGATAAAGTTACAGATTGCATTAAATTTTTTTTAAATAATTTAGTTTTACTTGTACCATTTAATCTGCAGGACACCTGGAAATGGAAGACTTAAATGTGTGTGCAAAATGTAATTAGATCTCTAAATTTGGGACTGTCCCAAAATCTAAGCTGCTGTCCCAAATCCCGAATCCTGCTCTAATTGTCCCGAAAATTATACTGAAGCAAAATCTTGAGGAGTTATTGATATTGTCTGATAAAACATGAGCGAGGAGGTGGAGCCACCCCCCACCAGCTGCTCATTGGCTGCCGCATCTGGTTTGTTTTTTATACATACAGTATATACACTGTAGGCGCGCATTAAGATATGCACTGATAAGGCACGGGAGTGCTGTCAGCAGTTAAAACCTCCGCGAAATATGTACTTATCTTAATATGATTGGTTAAGTTTAAAATTCATTATCTTTTATTATTAAATAAAATAAATAAATTAAACTATTATTGGATGACCCCCCCCCCCCCCATAACGTCTGCCCCCTGTCCCGAATTGCAGCCAATCTCATTTGGTCACCCTACTCTAAGGAGTTGGGTTAACACTGGTATGATTAACTCTGTCAGTTAACTCCAACAACAATTTACTCTAAATATGTTTAATTTACTCATTAGGTGTTGAATTCAACTCAGAAATTTTTAACATGAAAATTTTAACTCTCCAATGTTTGCTGTGCAGATGCTTTTGTCTAAAACGACTTACAAATGGGGTAACAATAGAAGAAATTAGAGCAACACAAGAACAGCAATAAATGAAGAGTTTCGTTGCAAAACAAGATGAATCCATTTTTTAACATTTTTGTCAAAACATGTTTATTATCATGTTATCATGTTATTATTTTGTTTTATGATGCTACTTAGCTGTATTTTTTAAGTTATGAAGGTTTAAATCAAAACAAACCAACTGAATTGAAATTAATTGGAATGCACAACCAAAAAACGAGATTTCTGAACAATTAAAAAAAACGGTGGTTATCTCGTTTTGCAACGAAACTCTTCAAATAAATGCACTGTATTTGATGAACGAATAATATGTGCCGAGAGCATTCGGTCAATATCATTATTTTATTTTTGATAGAGGTGACATTTAGCAGCTTTTGCATTTGAGCTCTTCACAACTATAACATTGTAACTTTTGGTGTTTTTTACTGGATTAACCAAATTTTCTATGTAGGACTTTAAAAAACACATAAGTTTGACAGCATTTGAACTTTACTTTATACATATTGTGTTGTCGAGACAAACAGCTGACTAATTTCTCATTCACCAACTACTGAGTTTATTTAGCTTACTTAGGTTAGTCCTACAATCTTTATACTGTTAACAATCACGTTAATTGTTAATCACGACCATCTTCATCTTTTCTTGGTTCATCCAGTAATAGGTTGTACAAGCTATAGGCCACAGAAAGCAGGAGGCCCCTTATTTCCTCCCTTACTCTAAACTGGGTCTGGAGCTGAAGAACCAAGAGGCCCTCAACAGCCTTCTTTGTTTCCCTCTAAAAACAGACGGAAAGGGAAAAATGAAAATGGAAGCAGCATGTTGATCAAGTGAAAGGTATACAGTGACAAGGTCATTCAAACGAAAAAAAAAAGTCATGCAGAAATAAAATTAGATGTCAATAGCCTTTAGAGAGTATTAAAACGCTCATTATCACAACAGTAATTTTAAAATGTTACGTCTTTGTTACAAAAGCCTACAGTTTGTCGTTACAAGAAACAAAAATAGAGAGATCAACCATTTAACATGTTTCATCAATTGGAGCATTCTATGCCTCTCTCTACATGTGCTTTATATTAAACACATGCAGTTAGTATGTTCTTTGTTACATACATCTGCTGGGCATATGAACATGTCTGGGCCCACAACAACCATGGCTGTTTGCCAAAGTCAAACATCAACACAGATCAAGGTCTATTGCCCCCCATCAAACTCAAAACATTATTATTTTAACGTATTGTTAGTTGAAGAAACTAACTGAAGAAACTTTTGCACCAGTGTTTCTTTTGGCAGTAGTAGTCATAAGTCAGAGCCAGTCTGCAGACAGTAATAGCAGTATAAAATCACTTTGTATAAGATGGGTAAAGACTTTTTGGTCTTCAGTCTATCCCTGCATTTAAAATCGGCTACTAAATCAGTATGCGAACCGAGTAGTATGTCCGTATCTCAGTATGCAAGAAACACAGAGATGGTGTTGGGTAAGATACTCAAAAAAGATCTTCAATCATGCAATTAGATTACTTTACAAATTACTCTCTCCAAAAAGTATTTAATTACTTATTATTAATTACTTTCTAAATTCTGTTTAGTACATGATACAAGGATAGGCTTGAAATGGCTCGAAGAAATAATATATAAAAGTACATCAATTATTCTGGTCCCACTTTAGGGTCCAATTCTCTCTATTAACTAACTATTAACTACTTGTGCCTCAATATACTGCAACTACTGCTTATTAATACTAAAGAAGTTGTTCATTATAAGTATTGGTAGAAACGGGGAGGGTTAAGGACGTAGAATAAGGTTGTCACGGTTCGATCCGTGTCATGTTTTGTGTTTGTCTCTGATCCTTTTCACCTGGACTTTCATTGACTGATTTCACTGATGACATTAACTCATTACACCTGTTCCTTGTTTGATTGTCTGTGTATTTATACCCTTGTTTTCTGTCATTCACTCACCGGGTTATTGTCGCCTGTTACCTGTCAGTTGTGCTCCGTGTTCTGTTTTGTTCCAGTTTTACCCCCCTGTTGGTTTGCTCGTGTTTTGTTTGATGTTATTTATTTGAATAAATTTCATTTTTGTTCGTAACCTGCATCTGCATCCTCCTTCGTGTTCCTCGCCTTTTGTCCCGATTCCTGACAAAGGTTTTGCAGAATCAGGCATTAATATGTGCTATTAAGTATTAATAAACAGCCAGCATCTCATTAATATTAATGCTAATAATCAACCAGTTAATAGTGAGAATTGTAAACTAAAACCATGTTAAATCTACTATTGTGTTATAGTCAGTCCTTCCAGAAAAAGCAGAGTTTTTTTGTGATTGTTGCGGGCAAAAATCCTCGATTCTGCGGCACATTTTCTTAAAAAATGCGATGGAATATGCGGGATATTTATGCGATGGAATTGCGGGAATTTGCGAAAATTGCGGAACTTGCAA
Source organism: Misgurnus anguillicaudatus (assembly GCF_027580225.2). NCBI lineage: Eukaryota > Metazoa > Chordata > Actinopteri > Cypriniformes > Cobitidae > Misgurnus > Misgurnus anguillicaudatus. Next base: position 31,765,693 of record NC_073358.2, on the reverse strand, counting down.
AAACTGCAGAAACTGGCAAAAGCTGCAATGATCACGTCACTTCATAACGTTTCCATGGCAACAGAGGACACGGCTGCGCTTGTGTGAAGTAAATGCAACATTTTTCAACTTTCTGCTAATATATATGTGACTTTTTGCTACAAAAATGCGGGGATTATAAAATCATGCAAGCCTGCATATTTTGTGCGTGGAAATCTGTAATTAATGTGGCAAAAGTGCGTCGTATTTGGAAAAAATGCGGCCTCGCATAAATATGCGGACTTTGGCTGATTATGCAATAAATCGTGCGATCGCACAATCACGTTTTTCCGGAGGGACTGTATAGTATACATAATTGTTTTACAGTCCATAAACTGTATTTAGTTACATCAGAAGTAACTGTAATTACATTACAAAAAAATAAGAGTAATCCCTTACTTTACTAGTAAGTAAATTAGAGTAACTAATTATTTAGTAACTAGTTACACCCAACTAGGGTTTAATATTTTTCCCGAAAATTAGATCAAATCCCGGGAAAAGACGACCCATTTCCCGGGAATCCCGGGAAATAGCTGTTTTGTTTTTTTTTGCACAAGTAATGTATCAATATCATTCAAATATGCGTTCCCAACATGTTTTATATTATTTGTATCATTATTAGGGCAAGAAACACAGTTTATGTCCATATCAACAACGTTTTTTGCAATGATCAATTCTGCTGCGGATCAAGTGAGCTGCGTGCGTGACAGCCTGCCGTAGCGAAATGCCAGGTGGATTGTCTGTGACTTCTGAAAATCTTTAAAATTATAAAACTATAATTAAGAATAACTGAGGAATAATCACTCGAAGTTAAGCAACAATTTCTTTATTAGGGCAGGTATATTTCTCTTTTAAATAAATATAGGCTACAAGTTTTGACTACCCTAAATAAAAGCAAACGACCCACAGAAAAATGCAACTGTGCACGGCAATAATTAAAGACAGGGCCAGGCCTATGTAGACTAAAACTGAATTTAAATAATATTTTAAAAACTAAAACAAAAGCATAAACACAAACAGTAACACTGCCGCAATAGGGCAATTTCGCGCAAAACTGTCACTTACAAGTTAAGCAACAATTTCTTTATTAGGGCAGGTATATTTTTCTTTTAAACATAAAACAATTTTAACTGAATAAAAGCAAACGACCCTCAGAAATGTGTAAATGTGCACGGAAAGATTTAAGAGAGGGCCATGCCTTGGGTAAAACAGAATTGAAATAATAATTTAAAAACTAAAACAAACGCATAAACAGTAACACTGCTGCAATAGGGCAATTACAAGCGAAAGTGTCACTCACAACATCAGCATTGCATTTCAAACCATTTTTATTTCTCACCTTGCCCTTCACTTATTTTATTTTTTTGGAAATGTGCTTTTAAAAAGCAGAGAGCGTCGATGGACTCAGGCGGTTTCGTATTTTTGTAACAAATTGGCCGCAAATAGAGAACGCTCTCTCCACCTCCACAGATATAGTGCTAAGAGCATCAAACAGCTGTTGCAGGTGGGGTGGTCTCCTTTTGGTGGCTTCGAAGAGGGAAAACTCTTTGTTTAGAATGCTCATGAAGTCACCGTCTTTCATTTTCTCTGAGGCTGGCTTAGTGGTCATTGAAAAAGCCAGCTGCAAATCTAATCTAGCGCACGTTTATATAAAAAAATATATATAAATTTCCCGTTTCCCGTCATAACTTTTCCCGGGAATCGGGAAATAGTCTTGATAAGATTTCCCGGGAATCCCGTTTCTCGGGATTAAACCCTACACCCAACACTGATGACGAGCCACCAAATTCAAAAAGTTAATAAATGAAAAATACTGGAACACTCCCAGCCTGGTGTGTTTTTTGGGTGTAGGTACCAAGAAATGAAGAGTTCAGATGCAAAAGCTGCTAAACGCCACCTCCATCAAAAGTGATAAAGTTATATTAACCGAATGCTCTCGACACGTACTATACGTTCATCAAATACTTTCTTTTCAAATATATTTCCCATGGTTAAATTGTACTTGTTAAACAGCACCTGATGCATTTTTATGGTTGTTGTATGTCATAGGTTCAACCTACGGGTCATGACAATGAAAACATAGAGGTTTTAGTATTTTCAAAATTTAACCTGCATCCACACATACTATAGAGAACCTAATGTATTGATAAAGACAAAGTAGTTGATATTACAATCTGATTTAAAGGAATAGTCTACCCTTTTGCCATATTAAACTATGTTATTACCTCAACTTAGACAAATTAACATATCTATCTTTTTTCAATGCGTGCACTGTACAGCGCGTCGTGAATGTGTTAGCATTTAGCCTAGACCCATTCATTCCTATGGTACCAAACAGGGAAGCCAACAAACACTTCCGTGTTATCCCTATTTAAAGAGTTACACCAGTAAGTATGGTGCCACAAAATAAAACTTTTTTTGGTACCATAGGAATTAATGGAGCTAGGCTAAATGCTAACACATTCACAACGCGCTGTACAGTGCACGCATTGAAAAAAGATAGGTATGTATCAATTTGTGTAGGCTGAGGCAATTACATTGTTCAATATGGCAAAAGGGTAGAATATTCCTTTAATGTAGCAGCCAATGGAAATCAAGTGAGTGTGTTGTGAAGTTAAAGAAGGCATGGAATGGCGAACAAGCATTAGGTGCATGACAAATAATGGGAATGAAAAATAATAGCAAATACATCCACAAAATATGAAATATTCTTGCAAAATTATTAATTATTATATTCCACGTTTATTTTTGAGACCCAAGCATTGTTATGCAAATAAAAAAAATGTGTCTGGGCCTCTATTATGGTTTGCATTGTTTACCAGAGCAATTGAAACATAAGTACAACAAAAGCTAAAGCACAGAACACAATGACACCAAGAAGCTGGATTTCTTAACATCCATGAACTTTAAATCAAACATTGCCATAAAAATGTACAGTTTTTTCTTTTCATTTTTATGTTTTTTTATATTGTCCTCTCTTGCTGTCGGCAGTACATCTGCATGTTGAGTGTTTAAAGATTAATGCTTCTCTCTCTCTCTCCCGCCCTCTCTTCGTTCCTGCATTCTTTCTTCGTTTCGACACCCCGGCAGTACCCTCACGTATGCATATGTAAATGGCTCTGCCTCTGAGCCGGTGGAAGTAATTGTATGCATTTTTAACTGGCCAATCGACTGACAGATAGGCATAGATTGTCTCGTCTACTTCTCTTCCTCTCTCTCATTCTCCCTCACGCAAACACACGCGCGAGGTGACTTTTTTTATTTTTAGCTCTGTGCCTCCCCCTCCAGATGCACAGGAATCATTATGTGCTGGTGGTCTGCTATAGGGCGATTAGAAATCTCTCTCTCTCTCTCTCTCTCTCTCTCTCTCTCTCTCTCTCTCTCTCTCTCTCACTCTCTCTCTATCAGCGTGCTATTTGTTAGTCCATTTATTTGTGTTCTTCCATGACTTCCATGATTAACTTCTTAAATTTTACATAAGAAAGATATGCAATACAGAATATATATATTTGTATTTCAAAAATATTTTTAAAAATGTAGATCTTTACATGTATAAAGTATTTAGTATATGTTATATACAGTACTGTGCAAAAGTCTTAGGCCACCATGCAGGGACGTCGTTAGGCCTATTTTAGGGGGGCTGAAGCTACCCCAAAATGTTCCTAAGCCCCCCTAAATGATTATAAGAACAACAGTAAAATTTGATTTATCAAAAACCGTATCCTCATTAATATTTAGACTCAACAAATGTTATATATCCAGCAGCTACAAAAAAAACATCTGACAAGTTGGACAGAATACGCTAGATGTCGAACGTCAAGTGACCAAACCGGAAAATGGCGATCGCTTCCGGTTGCCTGTATGGGTCGTTCGCGAACGAGCGGCTCTATAAGAGCTGATTCGTTGTAGCGAACGAGCAGAGCCGAATCTTCAGACGCATGCAGGGGAGCCGGCTCTTCTAAGGAAGCCGAGCCAGAAGAGCCGAATCTATGAAAAGAGCCGGACTGCCATCACTAAAATGTAGAGCCAGCGCTTGAGCCGAATCAATGGAAAGAGCCGGACTGCCCATCACTAATACACACGCTAGTACGCACGCTAATGGTAAAATAAAGATTGGTAAGTGTCGTGATACGGAGGAGTGAAATTCTAAGTTGTTTTTAATTACCTGCTAGCTGCTTACCTTTAGCTACGTTTTCTTGAGGTAAAGGAATGGGAATATTTTGGTTTGCTATGTCATGAAAAACTTTAGTCTTGCACAAGCAAAATACAAGAAATTGTTAACTTAGCAATCTAATCACAACTCTTTATTCTTTGCCAACAATATAGGCCTAATAATCTTTAAAATAAAATATCTCTAAAATAAAATATCTCTAAAAGAGGCATATTCAACAGTATCAGTCCCCATAGAATGTTGTTGTCACTGAAAACTAAATGTCATCATAGGGTCCCTGTTAATGCAATACTGTTGTATCCTTCAATTCATTGAGCAGATGAGATGGATATTAGAAAATATTTTAGGAGAGAGAAAGAGAAGCAGCTGCAGGAGATTGGCAGGCCAGTTGATTCTGAGGGAGCCGGTGTGATTGAGGTCAGTAATGGTCTATAGGTCTAAGGATAGTTTTTCTTTTCTTTTCTTGAATTTCTTATAACAATAAGCATTTGTTGGCAGGTCTAGGCACTATGCATAGCATAGACTACATTTTTTTTCATTATATTTAATATGCTAGCTATATTCTAACTAGGCCTGAGACTATTTTAATCATATAATGTGATATATTAAATACGTAGATGTTACCTAAAAGTAGGCTAAAGATGAGTAAATGCCCACACTCTCCACAGATACACATGTGAAACAAAAATGAAAGCAGTCATACAGTACATATTATACAGTAATCATTACTCCAAATCTTTTATTCCTTCCGCCATCAGGTTATTGTATTTATACAGTAGCCACTTTAAAAAGGATCCATATCAATAGCTTACCTGGTAAAATACTGCCTTTTTGTTGTTGATTTATATTATACATTGTATTCATTTGGCAGAATAAATCATCTTTAATTGAGAAGTGCTCAAACCTGTGTGTTGTCAAATATCACTATGACTTTAAAACTCTAGTCTGATTGAACCTATCCACCATAGCATTCTGTGTGTGGACAACTTAATATAGAAATTAGATATAGTATGCTATTACTTTATCATACAGTTACAAAAGCATACAGATAGCATTTAAGTCATTGCTTATAGAATAACTAATCAGGAGCAAAGTCTGGCCTAAATTCCCCCATGCAGCTTTGATGTGTCTAAAAGCTAACATTACAGTAACTTTTATTTAACAGAGTAGAAATGGAAGAGGAGGATATGTCTGTCATGTTTTACTTGTTAACATCTTGGTTTCTTGACTGGATGTTGACATAATTGTAGCTCAGATGTGAGTGCAAAAATTTTGCAAACACAAGGTACAAATAGTCTGTGGGCTGAGCCCCCCCTGTCTTCCAATCCTAGTGACGTCCCTGCCACCATGCCAGAACTAGATTTGCTGTGTTATAGTGATCGTGATCATATATAATTATTTCTCAGTCTCTTTAATAGAATACATCCAGGAAATACAGAAAATTTGCATATAGCATTAAATACTGCATAAAAATGTAAGCTGATATGTCAAGTTTTTAGGGTAAACTCCCCTTTAACTTAAAGGTGCAGTGTGTAATTTTTAGAAGGACCTCTTGACAGAAATGCAAAATAATATACAAAACTATATGGTCAGGGGTGTATAAAGACCTTTTTATAATGAACCATTATATTTTATTACCTTAGAAAGGTACGTGGAACTTACGTGGAAGTCGCCATTTTGTGCCTACAGAAGCCCTTAACGGACAAACTTTTTTACTAAGTTGTCTCCGTCAGTTACATGTTTGTCCTGTGGCAGCTACCACAGCTTCTCTATGCGTTTCAAAAGAGAGGGCTGAGCAGTGGACTGAGCCGTTGGTTGCAATTCACAACCTCACCACTGGATGCTGCTAAAATTTACACACTGCACCTTTAAGCAATAGCAGAAAACTGCAGGCTCTCTTAAACCTAAATAAAATTAAATCTAGGGCTGCACGATAAATCGCATGTGTTTGTCACGCGCATCTCATCAGTAATGCCGGTTCCTTGATTAGTAGTACATCACCATCAGCTGTTTTCAGATGGAGCAACATTAACTGCACAGAGCCGTAGTTCACTGACAATCGGGGCAATTTCGCATTAATTATCGCGGACGTATCGCCTGCGATATGTATGCGATATGGCCCAGCTTGTCAGGGAACTACGGCTCTGTGCAGTTAATGTTGCACCATCTGAAAGCAGCTGTTAACGATTTAATACTCATCAAAGAACCGGCATTACTGACGTGATGCGCGTGGTATCGCATGCGATTTATCGTGCAGCCCTAATTAAATCCTAATTTTAAAGAAATTTGTCTTTTTACTTCATTCTTCTCAAAAATGCTCAAGATGTGTTTAGTGCCAAGAGAGGTCACACTAAACACTGACGATGCCAAAAGAAGACATTTAGTCATGTATATTTTTGTACATATTTCCTGTATTTTCTGTTTGTATCTTAAAGGATTTGTTCATTTTCTTAAAATAAAATTTAGATAATTTACTCACTACCATGTAATAAAAAATGTTGATGTCTGTCTTTGTTCAGTCGAGAAGAAATTATGTTTTTTTGAGTAAAACATTCCAGGATTTGCCCTCATTTTAATGGACTTTAATGGACCCCAACACTTAACTGTTTTAATGCAGTTTAATATTGCAGTTTCAACGCAGCTTTAAAGGACTCAACAAGGCCAAATGAGGCATAAGGGTCTTATCTTGCGAAACAATTGTCATTTTTGGCAAGAAAAAAAAAATGCACTTTTAATCCACAACTTCTCTTCTTCCTCCGGCTGTGTGACGAGCCAGCGCGACCTCACGTAATTGCGTAATGATGTGGAAGACATTAATTAGTATCACTCCACATACAACAACATCGGAACGGCCCTCTTTCTCCACATTTGTAAACACTTGGGCGTAGTTTCAAATACATCCTCCGTGACCTTTTGACGTGATGACGTATTACGTAAGGTCGCGCTGGACCGGGGGAAGACAAGAAGTTGTGGTTTTAAAGTGCATTTTTTTTTCTTGCCAAAAATGACAATCGTTTCACTAGATAAGACCCTTATGCCTCGTTTGAGATCATTTAGAGTCCTTTGAAACTGCAATTTTAAACTGCATTAAAACTGTTAAGTATTGGGGTCCATTAAAGTCCATTAAAATGAGAAAAATCCTGGACTGCTTTCCCCAAAAAACACAATTTCTTCTCGACTGAACAAAGAAAGACATCAACACTCCGGACGACATGGTGGTGAGCAAATTATCTGGATTTTTTTTTTTAAGAAAATTGACTAATCCTTTAGTAAAATAGATTTATATATAAGTGTACATCTGTGTAGTCAGTGGAATTTATTATATATACTGTCATGTTTTTGGTTTTTTTTTACTCTTACATTAACTAGATGGACACCTTGTAATAAAATTCATACTTTAATTTAAAATAAGTTTATGTTGTATATTCTAAATCAACAGTAAAGCAAAGCCTCTTGTACTTTATTACTTTATTGCATGATTGAAGTCCTCTTTTTAAATGGGGCTAGAGAAATGGGCAGCAGACTACCAGTCACATGGGCCTTACAATATTAAGATTCAGGTTAGGATTCTGCATGTGGCTGCAGCTCTGTGTTGAGATGCTAACCTTGCAAGTATCATGCATGTTAATATGCATGCATTCACATACGGCTTTTATGGGGCTATTTAAGTACCAACTCGCTTGCAACTGTCTTTGGGAATAATTCAATACACTGAGACTGTGTGGTGATAAAGACTGTGTCTATTGGAGGCTTAGAAAAACTATTTACATATTTGTGAAGCTACTCGATATCTTTGCTGGCTTTCTCAAAAGATGGCTTATGAAACAATGCATGGCTTTGAAGCAGAACAATTCACAGACTTTGCTTGTGACACCCTAAATCTTGATGTCAGTTAATTTCACCAGAGTTTAATACAAGCCTCACATCAGATTTCTTGATAGTGTGTACTATATCAGAAGTGTACACTCATTGAATGAGGCTTAGTGGATAATGACTCTGACAGTATCAATTTTCCATTCAATCGTTGTTGTAATTTTTTGTTTTGTGAGTGTTTTGACTGGCAACAACAATGTTGACTTTCACAGCGACAGTAGACATGTTAAATGGGTCCATTGTGTAATTATTGTTTTCCAGTTTCATGTTCTTACTGTTTCATTTTTCAGCCTTTTGAAGAAAATTATTGTATTCTGAAGAATTCTTGTCATAAAAGAGATGGATATGTTTTGAAATACAGAAACAAGAAAAATCACCAAATGTAACTCGGCAAACAAATAGCAAATGACTAAATGTGCTATTGAATGAGATATTGTCAGATTGTCATGCAAGTAACAATACTCAAAATTATAATGAAATGACACAGTGTGTTTAGTGCTGAGCCACCCAGAACCGAATCAGAAATCAAATCCTTTGCAAGCTCATAATAAAACATACTAACGCCTGTTCACGACAGATAACTTTTCTATTAGCCTATCTTAAGATGTCCATTGGATCAGAAAAGGACAGGACAGTTTCTGTTCGGGAGGATATGCAAGTCAAGGTTGATTCCTCTCAGGCTATCAGAATAACTTTATGTCCCATTGCATTGTCAGCTGCATGGGGTTGCTTTAGGACATTTTCTGATCATTTCGTTTGTTTTATCCTCTTTCTCTCTATACCCCAGCTTTTTTTGTCTACTGAATATAAACAATCTTAGCTGAGAGCTTAGTTTCATACATATATGAGTTCGCATTTATCTTAAGATGGGAATCTGTTAGGTTATTTTAAGTATGTTTGTTCATGATGAGCAGTCAACAATTTGGTCATGCCTTGGACAGAGCTTACAGTTGTTGAGAGCCAAACATTTGTTCCTAGAATTTGCACTGTGGCCTAGGACAATACTTTATGGTGTTAAAAGGGGGCGGAGTTTACTTGGATGATTGAGACCATTTGTTGTCACACTTCAGCTAATAGCCTGCCGGTTGCAGGAATTCTAGATCTTAATATTAAACACATAATTTTTAAAATAATTGTACACACACACAATTTTGACTTTTCTACGTATATATATGACAATTATAAGCATATAGAATCACTTGCAGTACTGATGCCATCTGTTTAACATTATTATACAGAGACTCATTTATTTAGGAATAAAATTGAGTACAGTGTTGGCTGCAGTCCAGATGTGATTATATTGTAATCTGTACACATCCCAGAGGAAGTCCACATTGTAAGTCTAATTTACAGAAAATTTAGTGGACAGGTTACACATGTTGTGTGGGCAACTGTGGTGCTCAGTGACTTAAATTCATCACCTTAGCTATAAGGGCTCTCAGGGTATCAGACACTTTTTTTGTAGTCCTACTCAATATGTGACGCCTATATTTCACCCAAACACCTTTAACAGCTGTTACCAGATGTGACGCAAGCTTTTGGTGTCAATTCATATAACCTCACCTTGTATTTCACATACACCCAATATATAGGTCATAATATACAATTGTAGTGTCACTCTAACAGTAGATGGGTTAAAGGAATAGCACATCCGAAAATAAAACTGATGTCAATATTTACTTAGCTTTATTTTTGTACTACTTCACAATGTGTTTTAAAAAAATATGTGAAGTATGGGGATGGGAGCTGTCAAGGTTTGAAATGACAAAAAGCATCTTTAAAGTATAGGGGAGAACCTGGGCGAAAGTAACGCGGGACGAAAGTAACAAAGTTATTTTTTCCGAGGACTGATTAAAATTGCATTACAAACTATCAGAGCATCTTTAGCACACAACCCTTGACAGACCTGACAAATATTGTGTTATTTACTCACCGTTTTGCACGTGTATGTCCAGAAAGCTGTTTTCAACCATGATAACTAAATTCCTCAAATGGTCATTGTTTTTCTTATAACGCGTTGTGTTTCTGGTTTCATGTGTTACAGTACTGATCAATCTACAGGTCATTTAGTGCTCTAACACATCCTGAAATTTGACTTCTCAGAGTTTTTCAAAAATAAAGTAAATCGGGTTTAAATGTCCCGTCGGGACAAAAGTAACACTTGTTACTTTCATCCCACTGCTAATACTGTTTTATTATTTTGAAAATGTATATTATTTTAATTTGATTTAATTTAATTTAATTGTGTCTAAACTGTTGAATTTTTTTATTTTCAACAATTGAAGTTTGTAATGTCGGATGCATTTGAAACATTTGATTAAACATTAATTTAAAATGAAATTGTTACTACATTTTTTTTACAAAGATTAATAACAACATATTTTTGCAGTTACATATTAACGAGGTCATAGTCATGTATATTTAATGAAAACATGTTTAACACAAAAATCTATCTTGTTTTGTTGTGTTACTTTTGACCCACCTTTGTGTTACTTTTGTCCCAGCTGTCAGGGTCTAAAGTAACAATTCACTACCTATGTTCAAAGTGAAATTATACTGAAGTCGTTTTACATTTGTTCAAAATTTCACATGGTATTGATAGACCACACCTGTGAGTTAGTGACCATAGCAAATAAATATCTCTGTCTAAAACATTAGCTTTAAAAATGGCATTTTTCTGAAAAATTGTACTTTCGCCCCCACTCTCCCATAATAGAAAAGCGGTCCATATAAATTGTGCCCAGTTTTCTGTATCTTCTGAAGCCGATCTGAACATGCTGAAATTTAGGATGTTATTTATTGAAAATATTGAGCAAGCAGTATAACAAATGTGGGGTTACAAATGCACAAATGTTTTCTTCTTTTTATGTCCCAGAGAAGATAAAAAGTTTCAAAAGTTTGGAACAATGTATATTACCTGATGAAACTATAATTTTTTTATTTTTGGTAAGCTGTTTTTTTTAAAGGAAGAAAAGACATAACGCTCTTAAAGTGCACCTATTTCATTGCTAAAAACAACGTTATTTGTGTATATGGTATAATACGTGTTCGCGTGGTTTTTAAAAACACATTATTTTCCACATACCGTACATTTTTGTAGCTCCAGATATCCTTGTCTTCCTGATTTTGTACAAAACTCATCAATCTGAAAAGCGCTGTGTCCCTGATTGGCCAGCTAATCTGTATGTTGTGATTGGCCTTGATACCTCTAATGTCAGCCTGAAATGTGATGCTCCTTACCATGTTTAAAAGATTCACTCACAATGCTAACAGGAATTAATTTACAGGCCATTAATCAAAGTGGGAGGAATTATGATAATGTCGGCCTTGTCTACATCACCAATCCCAGGAAGTAAACTGTTGTCTACAATCTGTGTGTTTGTTGTAGTCCAAGAAAAGAGATTTACTTTGGAAACATTAACTCGTGTCATCGTTTATTGTGGGGTTTGTACCTTTTGCATATCATTAAAGCAACACTAAAGAGTTTTTGCTCTTTGCTCCCCCTACAGGTTGGAAGCGGAATTGTCCATCACCACTGTTGTTCATAATTTAGCCTACTGCAGCAAAGCTGGCTCTGATTGGATTGTAGGTCTGCCATAAAGCAAGTTTTTGTAGTTTTCACTCGAACTACAGAACCGCAACCCGACGGTTGGAAACTTCTTTAGTGCAGTTTTAGCCGATAGAGGGCTGCAAAGCGAGTGTGAAAGTGCCGTTCACCCTGTTTCGAGTGGATGGACGACTGAAACTTTTTTGGAAACTTTATTTTAAGGTAAAAAACTCTTTAGTGTTGCTTTAACATGTAATACACACTTACACACCAGGAAATGTAAAATTGTGAAACGGATGATAGTTTCTCTTTAAAACTAAAGGTTTTTTACAATGCTGTAGAAGAACTATTTTTTGGTTGTATGGCCCAATAAAGATTCAATAAAGGTTCTCCGTAGTGAAAAATGTTCTTTACATTATTAAAAGGTATGAAATAAATGTTTTTTCTAAGTACCTTTGTCTGAATGGTTCCTTGTGGAACCAAAAATTTACCTTTTAAGCACCTTTATTTTTAAGAGTGTATGAATCTATGGTATATTTTGTCTTATTTTTTTTTAATAGACAGGCATACTAGTTTTAAATTTGTAGTGACTACAATAAAATTTAGTGTAGCAATACGGTTGTATATATTTACATTGGCCATGTGGCTAACATGATCAGACAATAAACAATACTTGAGTCTTAGTTCATGCATTCAGCATTTACTAAAACGGTAACTGTTAACATTAGTCAATGCACAACCAACCAACACAAACAATTGTAATGCATTCAATGAACAATAACAAAGATACTAAATATAACAAATGCTGAAAAACTATATTGCATTGTGAGTTCATGTTATGCATCTGCTAATGTTAACAAACACAACCCTTATTGTAGGTTTGGAGTATTTGCATACAGTAGACTACAGATTGAGACATTACAGGATATTCATTTGCTCTGATTAAAATAGTTTAAGAGCAACAACACATCCTGATCAGCTTTTAAAGTCTGTTAATATTGTTTACTTAAAGTAACATAACAAGGTCTTTTTATTAGTGTGTTTTAATTAAATAGCTTTATGTTTTAAGAAGCATAGCATATAAAGCGATTCCGACCTCTCATTGCAAATTAGGTTTATTATAATTTGCCTACCTAAACATTATCCTGCCTCATTAAAAGTCAAACATTATGGGCCACTGTTAACTATCATGGGCATTTACAAAAATGCTTTCCTTCACCAAAACATTTATTTAAATCCCTATGCTTTAATGACAAATGTCTGTTAAATCTGATCAATTTCCAGCCTAAATAAATTCTCAACTCAACAGTCAATACATCTGTGATAAATAGGCAGATATTCTTGCTCTTGCCCTATCTGAACATGAGCATGGAGCACTGCTGTGGCGTATCTTTGTGCTACAGCAATGTACAGGCACCAGCGACACACAAGGTGTCATCACGACCACAAATCACTTCCTTGTGAGTTTTTCTTCCCCCCCAACTCTCATTCTCTTCCTCACTCTTTCTTTTTTCTCCTCTCCAGCGCGCCATATAGGACGGAGTCAGTATATATCTCAATTAGAGAGCAAGGGTTGGGGTGGAGAGAGGGAGGGCCTTTGTCCAAGCTGACTCCTCCCCTCGGTGCCCCACACCGGCCCACTTAAAGTGATAGGAGCAATGGAGTGCAGTCTGGAGCCCTGTCAGTCAAAAGCCCTGCGGCCCTTTATGCAAATCAGCCTGTCTGTGGTGGACTAGGAGGGGAGGGAGAAGCATGTCTGGATTTGTTTGTTATCTGTTATGCCCTCCCCTTCAGTTCGTTCATTCCATCGTTTTTCTCTCACACACACACACAAACGCTGTCCTCTATTCCGACTTTTTCTCTATCTCACCTTCCCTTGTGGTTATTCCTTGACGCTTTTATTTCTCCTTTTTCGGCAGTTCTCTCTCAGGTCCCATAACCTGTCCACTTCTATTGCCTTGAGATGAGAATTTGTGACATTGCTGTGGAACTGGAAACCAGTCAGGTGAAGCATGCTACTGGGCAGGCTCTAGAAACTGGGTCGCATTAAAAAGTGTGACTAGACTTGCGTGTGTGTGTGTGTGTGTGTGTGCGCATGAATGTCTGTGCATGCATATAATGTGTGTTTGGGAGAAATATAAAAGAAACCATAATAAATGTATACATATTCAATTTAAAGGCCTTGAATGAATTGTGCACACAGGCTGTTATCTATAAAATGTCTCCTAAATAAACTTCCCATATATATAGGTCAGCTTTACAGATGTTAATGCATCTATTTTTGGTGATGGACCATTTAAAAATTCCTTAAGGAGAATCACCTTGATTATTTGCAATTTACTCAACCCCACAAAAAAATCCTTACATTTTTTTAACTTTAAGAAAAACACAATGTATTAGTATATCTTTTTGAATAACCTGCTGCCGTTGAATTTCAGAAGAATTCCAAAAGCCGGTGAGACATCAGTCATTCCCGGTTAAAAGCAGTATCTATGTATGTTTGCAGTAATTAAAACAGCACTTTAAAAAATGACTGGGTTATTTTTGACCCATAATGTGTAAATATTGGACATAACACCACTGGATTAAAATTGACCCAATGCTGGGTTGTTTTAACCCAACTGCTGGGTTATTATACCCCATGGTTGCATAACAACAACCCAACATTGGGTCATTTTTAACCCAGCATGTGTTCTGTCCAATATTTACCCATTATAGGTCAAAAATAACCCAGACATTTTTAGAGTAAGCAGTCAAGATTTTAAATAAATAAATAGTTATAAATAATTTCCAAATAAGATTTCTTGAGATGTGTTAGGACTACATTGTTCTGTATTCCATTAAAGGTTTATTTAATGTTGTGCTTCTGTACTCCACTGGTCGTAGTCAAACCTTTTATGTACACTTGAAAAATACTGGGTTTCAACCCATGGTTGAGTCAAATATGGAAAAACCCCATCGCTGGTTATTTCTAGGTGAATTTTAACCCAATGCTTGGGTTTGTCCAAATTTGTCCCAGCCATGGGTTGAAAAAACCCAGCAATTTTTATAGATTAAGAAAGATATTTGGCCATATTGAAGAAGTTAATACACATAATTGGATAGATTGTAGGATAAAGACAGAAAAAAGTAGACAGAATTAATTTATTTCATGTCTTTTGTTGACCGGATCTAGAAGTCCTATATAGATGTATGACAGCTAGATTTTACTCAAAAGTGTCTTACCGTTTAAAATCATTGAACATAACTGTAAACACACTTCAAAGTGCAATGTAGCTGCTTAATTATCTTTACACTTTACGTATAGTCAAATACCCGAGGGTTAATGTGTTTGAGGAAACTGGGAGGGAAAAAACTTGTTTTAGTGACATGCTGAAACTCGATCTTAAAGAGGATGTGTGTGTGTGTGTGTGTGTGTGTGTGTGTGTGTGTGTGTGTGTGTGTGTGTGTGTGTGTGTGTGATAACAGTAGGATTCACCTGTAGAGACGTGTCTTATTTCTCTTTCACACAATGTTAACATGTGAAAACAGAACTTTTAGAGCATATGGCTTGTGTTATCAAAATTATGAAACAATCATAGCTTTTATTATCATTTTTACTAGCAGTTGATGCAAAACCCTCTAAGTGCATCTGAAATGTTTTCTTTTAAATTAGCATTTTTATCAGACTCTTAATGGATTCTGCCAACAAAGCGGTATTTCTGGATGGCCTGAGGCCGGGATTAAATGGATTTGAAGCGAAGGTATTTGATAAACGTAATACAGACCGAGAGCATTTGGTAAATATCATTAACCTGTATTATTTTTAATGTAGGTGGCATTTAGCGGCATTTACATCTGAGCTTCTCAATTGTACTTCAATCTGACAGACTGTTAGAGTTTCCGAAATGCTTTATGAGTCAGTTCTCAAAATCTTCATAGTCTCTCATGTCACCAGTTGTCTTAGTAAACTGAACTGAAATGGCATCCCCAGCAATGGCATCTACCATTAAAAATAACATATGTGGTCCATTGTGCTTTTGAGATTGAGGAAAAATTTTGATTTGACTATTTTAGAGAATTGAATTGACTTATTAATGCATTTCATTGATAAGATTTAAACATTTTAGTACTGATCCAAATCACTATGGTATCCTTGAATAAATCCACTGCAAGTCACAGTTCAGGGAAACCATATAATCAAATGTATATAACATTCTATCTATCTATCTATCTATCTATCTATCTATCTATCTATCTATCTATCTATCTATCTATCTATCTATCTATCTATCTATCTATCTATCTATCTATCTATGTACATTGTTCCAGTGGTTTATAAACCTTTCGTTCCAACAGCAACAAGCTCGAACCCAACACCCCTCCTTCCGCCGTAGCTATGGAAATGCCACCCAATCCGGAACCTGGGAAAAGCAGGGGGGCGGGAATGACTCCAAGCCCTCTTTCCGTCTCTCTCTCTCACGCACAGCCACACACAAAACTAGACACACACACACACACACACACACGAGTGAGTGAGGTACATATTTACATGCATATTTACCCCGTCACAACTCTTACCTATTAACAGACACGTTCATTCTAACATGATAACATATTTTTGTGTCATTTATCTCCATCTTTATCTTAACAACACATGACCTTTGAGATTTTCAGTGACAAACGTGTAAAATAATTTATACAATGTCATATATAATAAACATTTAAACATGTGTAGAAATGAATAATCTAATATGGGAAAACTTTGGAAAGTCAAGAACACCAATGTGTTTCAAGACGGAGGAGTCACACCTTAGCTAATGTACATACACTTTATGGCATATAAGGACTGCTAGTCTTGATCATTTCCATCTTAGTTCTAGGGCATCTCTTTAATACCCTAATATCTGGAACATGTTTTTTGTCTTTGAATAAATTGTTTTTTTTCTGTTTTAAAATATTTTCTCCTTTCATGGCTATGAGAGATATTTATAAGTTTGTATTTAAGTTTCCTGAACAGGCAAACCCAAAAACACTGGCTCAACCAATGACCTGAGCTTTGAGCAGGACTTTGTTTGTCCACCAACGGCAGATAGTAAGTGTTCAGGAAACCTGTTTGAATACAGTCATGTTTTTTCAACTGCTTGATGCTGCTATAGTGGCACAGAAATTACATACTTAAAATCTCTAATAAATATTACTTGGTTTATTCAGTGATACTAGGAAGAAGCTAAGACAAGATTTCATGTCTAGATGATGTGTGTAATGCTTCTTTATACTGTTGGTTACAACATACTGGATTTGCAGGACACTGTAACCTTGCAATATGTTCTCAAAATGTTATATACTGTACATACCACACAGTTATTTTATACAATATTAGGTATACAATTGTATTTTTAAAATCTTTTATTCATATCAAGATTGTTTTAAAGACAACAGACAGCAGATAAGATGCTGAATTCTAAAATCTCATGATTTTGTATAAAACACAGAACCCAACAGAACAGGGATTCTTAGCTATTTGTGGTAAATTGTAATTCAACAAGATTTGTCAACTTCATTGTTATACATTCTGGTAAGACAGCATCTGCTAAGAATTTATATTTCTTTACAGTAGCAATGTACTTATTTGGAGTAAATAAAATAATAAATATCATAGAGCTGCGATAGACTGACCCAGTCTATAGATGGTTTCAGCAGCAATAACATAAACAAGCGGCTGTCGTGGTCCGCACGTAACTTCCGGTAAACTCCGCTAAGAATAAATAACAACAACATAGTTTATTTATATAACAAGCAAAAAAACAACACACAGATTACCTAGGAAACCAAAACATTTGTTATTTTCGACGAGGCATTTGTCCAAGAGATCAGTTTAGCAACTAGTCAGACCATAAAAAAACAAAACCGGAAGTAAAGTTCGGATCCAGGCGTTTATCGCGGCAGTGAATGTGCGTCCGATGAAACAGTCTATAGGTTCCGTTTAAAACCACAGCAAAGCAATTCAAAAAGCCAACATTATGGATGTGACATTTTCAGGCAAATAATAAAAATAAATTCTCAGATAATGTAATTATTACCAATAAATTAAACCATCTGTTTATTTCCCTAAACATCTTGGGCCCTATCATACATACAATTTTAATTAATAAAACACTACGCGTTTTTAACATGATTCTTTACTGGTGGTCTTATTCCTCTGGTTACAGTTTTTCTGCTTACAAACTCCGCTTGTAAATAACGAATTGTTTTTAAAGCGGATGGGATATGAGACACTCATTGGTTTATTGCACGTTACACCCAAAACACAACCATTACTCATTATAAGAATAGCAACAACCGTTTTAGACTGTGCACCAGGCGCATAGACCATTTTTTCCGTCGTTAAACTAGCAAAAGTGGATTCGAACACATGCGCTTAGTGCACTAGCGCCATGCGCTTTACACCATGCGCTTAGATTGTTAAAATAGGGCCCCTTAGTCCAAACATCAGAAAAATATCAGTCTATTCTCATGTTTTCTATATAAGATAAGGAAAGTATACATGTGTTAAGGATGTGACAAGAAAGGACACAAGTTTTTGGAAGACAACATACTTTGTAGGATTTCCTTGAATGAAAATGTACAAACCACTAAATAACCCAACAATTGGAAAAGGGATGGCTTTTCAGAGAACAAATAATACCAATGTCATAAAATAACATTTGTTTTATTTTCCTTTTCATGTGCGCATATATGACAAAAAAACAATGTTATGGATGTGACCATTCTGAGCGCTGCACTTACCTAAATATGGAAAGTTATAAAAAAACATTTGAAAACTTATTGACATCTAAGATATCAGTATGGTTAAAAAAACTTTTTCAATATTTTCATGGTAAGGTTGACATTTGCATTGAATACTGCTAATACTGTTATTCAGCACATCCCAAGTGTTGCATTAGATTATTTAAACAACAAGTAAAATTCATCTGATAACACTATCACTGATCAACTAAAAAGTGCTAAGTGGAAATCCAGTGTTTCATAATATATATATATATATATATTGTCTCAAAGGTTGTTGGTTCAATCCCAAATCTCAAGTAAAGTTGAACAGGACTGAACAAGAGTGTTAATGGCTATAATAATTGAGACCTAATTATGTTAATGTCCACATCAGTTTGAAGTGCACACTGCAATGATATTCACAGTCGATGTTTTAACTGTTTAATCACTCTGAAAGTCATTTTAATGACATCAGTCATTATTGTTAAAGTTATAAAGTTTTGTTGTTTAGTTGTGACCACTTAAATGTGGTCTAAAAGCTGATTTTTTTATTTTTTCAAACGTATCAGTCTTGGTGTGAACAATCCTTAACTGCGGTCCAATGTTTTTTCCTTATTAAGCTCACGTGTGTTACATAATGTAAATTTTTTGCTTTAGATAAACATAAAGACAAAACATATACTTGTCAATTAAACACAGCATTGCCTAATGTTCTTTTTTCACTTTTCATTGTTAAAAGCAGTATTGAAGACAGTCATAGGCCTGCAGCAGGCAGAGACATAAAGGCCTGCCTCCAGGACCTAAAGCTCCTTAGACCCTACATTGGTACCCAGCCTCCATGCCTTGTAAACAGAATTGCAATTTCTCTCCATCTCCTGCCTAACACATTCTGCAACACCAAATATAGTCGCCTATTTCCAGCTCCCCAGCTTTAACGCGTATCCTCCCCCTCAGCTGTCTTGCATAGGGGGCATCTAATCTGCTTTCTTCTTCAACACTCGCTTGCATTGTAAAACGATCCAAGAAAATATGAAGGGAGAGGGTGGAAGGTACAAGGATGAGAGAAACAGAGTAATAGATGGTATAAAAAGTGAGAGAGGAAAGATATAGAGAGTGAGGGTAAGAAAGGGGGAGAGCAGAAGACGATGACCTAATTACAATTGCCCACAGTGTGAACTGTCTCTCTTTGAAGAATATGAAAATCGTAAAGAGACAAGGAAAGCCAGACCAAGTACAGATTGTGCCTGCCTTGTTTTTGATATCCTTATCACAGATTTAGATGTTCCAGTCAAGTGCACTCGGTGAAAATAAGGGCAAAATTGGTTGGTCATTCCAATAATGTTCCATTCAAAAGGTCCAGCGGTCTTCTTAAAGCTTGAAAAGTCGACATAACTCTAATGTATGGATGTCATGTTAAGTGGTTATAAACTGTAGTTCCCTATATTTAACAATGTGGGGCTGGATTTATAAAACGAAACTCGACTCACAGATTTGGAAGTTTCATACTGAGTGTCTGCTAATTCATTTAATTCACAAGATCTTAGTAAACTGTCAGAAAGTCAATAAATGGCCCTAATCTGTCACTGAGCAGTACCCCTTAAAAAACGTACTACGATGTACCATTACAGGTACAGATATGTATACATTTGGTACCAATATGTACCTTTGACGCATTAATATAACCTCTTTATGGCACTTTTCACTGCATGGTGTGGCTCGGTATGGCTCACTTTTTGGGGGTTTCCACCAGTACCTGGCACTTTTTGGTACCACCTCGGTTGAGGTTCCAATTGAAGCGAACCTATGGACCATTTCAAAAGATGTAAACACTACTGGTCCAGAAACACTTCCTGTTTCAGTTTGTGACTGTTTTTTTTATTATTTCACATACAGTATATCATTATCTTTAAGATGTTTGTTTAACTTTTTGATTCAGTTCTATATGTTTTGTTGGTTGTATTTTATCCCAACGTTTATCTAGTGTTAAAAAACGGAAACAGGAGGTGCTTCTGGACCAGTGTTGTTTACATCTTTTGAAATGGTCTATACTAAAATGTGATGTATATAAACACTGCAGATCACTGATTGGTCAGAGAGAATCGTCACTACAAGTGTCATTGCTAAACACAAGGTTAGCTTGCACTTGTGCGCCATCGAGCAAACCAAGTGATGTCATTGTCTGTGCTTTGATGCACGAGTTCCCAATCTCTCTGGTATTTTTCATCAGTGAAAAACATCCACATGCCAAGAATCACCATTCCATCGATATGATCCATTGCTCCTGTGTTTTTCTGTGTCACGTTTACAGGATATACTATAACAGCAGTAGAGGTGGCGCACCAATAACTATAAGGGTTCAATCATACACCCGGCGCAACGCAGAGCAATGCGCGACGCAAGTGTCTTTTGCTAGTTTTGACCCGGCGCAATTACCTGGTCTAAAGTCAATGGCGCAATATAGTTTTTTGATGTTTAATAAGCGCAATATGCACCTACAAACGGGGGGACAACACGCGTTTGCTTATTATAAATGTGCAGCAGCACACAACCCTTTTTATAATATGAAAAATTTAAGACTAAAATGTAAATGATTATTATTGAGTCTATTGGACATAAATGAGCACAGATTACGAGACGTTAAAAGACGTAAAGGGCTCTATCTTACACCCGGCGCAATGCAGCGCAATGCGCGACGCAAGTGTCATTTGTTATTTTCCACCCTGCGCAATTATAATTTTCACAAGTGCTGCGTTGTTTAAATAGCAAATGCATTTGCGCCCTCTTTTGGTCTGGTCTGAAAACGAGGTGTGTTTTTAAATCTTTTTAAATGTTTTTTTAAATGCTACCTCACGGATTTATTGTATATGATGACTCTGTACCTGTGGATATGGTGAGATGAGAAACATTTTTAAGTAATGCTTAAAAAATCTTGTGACGCTGTCCAAGTGCTGAAAGGAGAGCCGTTTGTAAATTTCTTTATCTCCTGTTTGTTACAAATAAAGTATTTTTAGAGTACAAACCTTTTCTTACATACTTGTAAATTATTTTTTGATGATATAGGATAGCCATACATGTAAAGCAACTATAAGCCTGCTTTTTTTACTTCCATGACTAAAAGAAAACGTGTTTTAAAGGTTTTAATCCAAAAAAGAACAATTTCAATACAAGTGAAAACAACACAATTATTTAACATAAATCTTAAACTGGGGATCTTCTTCCTCCGCTTAGTTTTTCAGTTTACAATGTCCGTCATCTAAATAGGGATCAGACATAGTGCCAGCGCAACAGGCTTTTAAAGGGGATGAGAGCTGAGACTCTCATTGGTTTATTGCACGTTACGCCCGAAATACTCCCATTTCTCATTAAAAAAATTGTACCAACCCTTTTTCCCGTCGTTAAATTATCAAAAGTGGATTCGGACACGCCCATTTAGACGTTGCGCTGTGCGCTTTAGACAATGCGCTTAGATCGTTAAAATAGGGCCCAAAGAGTTGCTTCACCTGTAGCCTGGTAAGTAAATAAATGCTTTCCTTTAAATAAATGCTTTTAAAGTTTTTATCCAAAAAACTAATAATTTCAATACAAATAAAAACAACACAATTTTTTAACAGTAATCTTAAACTGGTGGTCTTTTTCTTCCTCTTAGTTTTTCAGTTTACAAATTAAGCTTTCTTAATAGGGATTAGACACAGCGTCAGGCGCAAATGGCTTTTAAAGGGGATGAAAGCTGAGACTCTTATTGGTTTATTTTACGTTACGCCGAAAACACACCCATTTCTCATTAAGAAAATAGGAACAACCCTTTTAGGCCGTATGCTTGGATTGTTAAAATAGGGCCATATAATCCCACCCACTTTAAAGCGGTACTATACTACAGTGGAAAAGCAAACCAAGCCAAAGTAAGGCGAGCTGAGCTGAGCTGAGTTGTACTTCACAGTGGAAAAATGCCATATAGGTGTAAAGGTAATTTTTGAAAGGATACAGCACCAGTTACAGGTAGGAACCATGAATGAATTCATTATAGAGATACAAACGTCTTACTTCTCAATCAATTTATGTTGGTGGCCCAATGGTGGGTTGTTATGACCTGTATATCAATTGCTATGATATTTCTTCCACCAGGCCAAACTTTTAGACAGTACTCAGTATTAATACTTTATCTCTGGAGAAATGCTTGGAGACAAGCCAATAATATAGAGGGGAGAGCGGGGCACAACCTAACGCTATTTGGTTTTGGATCAATCATTCAAAAAATATTCAAGTTAGATAAATCATATTTTTACGCAAGCAGGACAAACATCTCTGTTACAAATGAACACTCAAAGTTTGTTTGGGACCTACTGCATTTGTACTATTACACTGAAAGTCATAGAAGTGCAAATGTTACAACTTACCCCATAGGTGGGGTTAATTGTAACAGACAGAGGGTTTGTTGTAACACCTGCTAGAAAATCCTATTCAAACACAAATAATTTAATACTATTCTGTCTACATACTAGAGGTTAATATTGTTTGTACATCTGTCTATAATAGATAGATATCCACACATTCATCCATGATTCTTATCTAACCATGCTTTGTATGCATCAATGCATATAAGTAGATATTTTTGATAGGGGTGCACAAATCCCCTGATTTTGAATTTACCGTACACCCTCTTAAAAACGAATGAGTTAAAATATGACACTTTGTGTTGTTTTAACACATCTTGTGTTGTCTTTTCTATTTATTTGAACTCAAAATCAACACGAAATGACACATAATGTGTTAAGGATGACACAAAACAGTGTGTTAAAATTAACAAATCTTTTCTTAGAGTGCAGTTATACTTTGGATGAATAGTATTCACATTGCTTTCATTTTATCATTATTGTATACTTGAGGCTTAGTTGCAACACTGTGTTTGTCTTAACATTAAAACATTGGAGATCATCTTCTGACAGTAAGAAAAAAGACCAAAATCACAGATTCCTCAATTTGTAACTATGTAAAATACTGTAAAAAAAAGTTGGTTCAACGTAAAAAAATACTGAACTGGTTGCCTTAAAATTTTGAGTTTTATTCAACTTAAAAATATTAGTTGACACAACAATTTAGCCCAACTTTTTTTAAGTTAACTAATATTTTAAAGTTGAACTAACTCAAAATTTTAAAGCAACCACGTAACTTACACTGTAAAAACGTTTTGACTTAAAAAAAATTAACATAACTTATAAGAACAAGTTTAAATTGTTTAACTTTATTTGTTTAGTTAAAGTAACATGAAAATATATGTTGATTTGACAAAAATGCTGTCCTTTTTTTACAGTGCAGACTAATCTCACAGAAAGTTGTGTCATAGTCACGAAAAATTTGATTAATTTATTTGTGTCCATGGCACAAAATTCAGCTTTTTTTCTTGCCTTGAGTGTTTTCTCATTGTTTATCCTATTTTCTTACCATTGTCGCTTGGGGTTGGGGTTAGAATCACTTTCTGTTACATTTTTAGACATCCTTACCCAAAACCCAACTCTAACCCCGACTCCAGGCGAGAATGGTTTTAAAAGCTGCAGAAAAACATGTAGAAACCAATACATAAAAGTACATCCAAATCTAACCCCAAGCGACAATGATTTAAAAATAGGAAAAAACAATGAGAAAACAATACATAACATGATACGAAAAAGAAAGTTGTTGCACGGACAAGAAAAACTATTTATAGAAATTTGTGCAAGTGACACGGAAAAGACATTCATGCTCAAGGCACGAAAAAAAACAGTATTTCTTGCCATGGACTGTAATAAATGTATAAAATCTTTCTTGACTATAACACGACTTGCTGTGAGATCATGTGGTTTTTAAGTTAAACCAACAAATCTTTTTTACAGTGCTGTGCTGTTTTAGTTTGTGCCCTGCTCACCTTTAAAACTTAAAAAAAATACTTCAATTTGTAACACCTAAAATATTCAAACATTTTTTTAACTTAAATGTTATGGTGTTACTAACTAAAGTAATTTTTAAGTTGATCTAACTTTTTTACAGTGTACAAGTTAACAAAAATATAAAAAATATACACTCATCTGAATTTATGAGAAATTCATCATATCTTCCTATTTGTTCCTCTTTGACCTAATTAGTAGCAAATTCACCACAACACATAAATGTTAATTATCACCTTTCAATGATTCATAAAACTAATTAGTTACACCTTTCAGTAAGAGATGTGAAGTCAGTACAAGCCTCACATCAATGACAATGAGTCATTTGAAAGTGTCTTTCTGTTGCTAGTGAATCAGGATTCAAGGACCTTAATAAAACATGCCTGGATCACACAACAGAAAGTAACACACGCATAAAGTACTACGCACTGCATGCAGATGCCTCATTAGTTCATTTGAATAAAAATACATCAATTTTTGTTCATTTTTGTTGAATCAACTCAGATTTACAAGTCATTTTCAACTTATTATTATTTATCTTGATGAGTTGTTATAACAATGTCAACTTCATTTTATAAGTTGTAACAACTCATCTCCTGTCAAGGTTAATAATAGTAAGTTGTCATGACTTTAAAGCAGCAAAGAATTTTCACAGTGTACATGGCAAATTTCCATGTAAAATTATTACATAGTTATATCTGATCATGTTTGTTGGATGTAACCAAATTCATTTTATGTTGACATAATGTACTAATTATAATAACTTAGAAATTTGCCATGTAATTAAAATACATTTTTAACCGATGAGACATTTGCCAACATTGTCATGCATAAGGATAATCATAATCATTGGAAGATTACTATTCTATATACACTCAAAGGATTATTAGGAACACCATACTAATACTGTGTTTGACCCCCTTTCGTCTTCAGAACTGCCTTAACTCTACGTGGCATTGATAGGTGCTGAAAGCATTCTTTAGAAATGTTGGCCCATATTGATAGGATAGCATCTTGCAGTTGATGGAGATTTGTAGGATGCACATCCAGGGCACGAAGCTCCCGTTCCACCACATCCCAAAGATGCTCTATTGGGTTGAGATCTGGTGACTGTGGGGGCCATTTTAGTACAGTGAACTCATTGTCATGTTCAAGAAACCAATTTGAAATGATTTGAGCTTTGTGACATTGTGCATTATCCTGTTGGAAGTAGCCATCAGAGGATGGGTACATGGTGGTCATAAAGGGATGGACATAGTCAGAAACAATCCTCAGGTAGGCTGTGGAATTTAAACGATTCCCAACTGGCACTAAGCGGCCTAAAGTGTGCCAAGAAAACATCTCCCACACCATTACACCACCACCACCAGCCTGCAGAGTGGTAACAAGGCATGATGGATCCATGTTCTCATTCTGTTTACGCCTGAATGTCTCAACAGAAATCGAGACTCATCCGACCAGGCAACATTTTTACAGTCTTCAACTGTCCAATTTTGGTGAGCTTGTGCAAATTGTAGCCTCTTTTTCCTATTTGTAGTGGAGATGAGTGGTACCCGGTGGGGTCTTCTGCTGTTGTAGCCCATCCGCCTCGAGGTTGTGTGTGTTGTGGCTTCACAAATGCTTTGCTGCATACCTCAGTTGTAACGAGTGGTTATTTCAGGCAAAGTTGCTCTTCTATCAGCTTGAATCAGTCGGCCCATTCTCGTCTGACCTCTAGAATAAACAAGGCATTTGCGCCCACAGAACTGCGCATACTGGATATTTTTCCCTTTTCACACCATTCTTTGTAAACCCTAGAAATGGTTGTGCGTGAAAATCCCAGTCACTGAGCAGATTGTGAAATACTCAGACCGGCCTGTCTGGCACTAACAACCATGCCACGCTCAAAATTGCTTAAATCACCTTTCTTTCCCATTCTGACATTCAGTTTGGAGTTTAGGAGATTGTCTTACCAGGACCACACCCCTAAATACATTGAAGCAACTGCCATGTGATTGGTTGATTAGATAATTGCATAAATGAGAAATTGAACAGGTGTTCCTAATAATCCTTTAGGTGAGTGGATGTTTATTTATAGTGACACCGAAAATCACCTTTATAAGAAAATAAATGAACTCTTACTTTGTTAACTCATTTGAATATGCTGTGTGCTGTGTTGAAATCTCCCTCCTTTTCATTTTCCATATGACTTTCGCTACAATGAGTGAAACCTCAATAGAAGCTCTTATAGTATAGCTCTCATAAACCTGCACATAACATGTTGCTCTTCACGCAGCCAATTTTCAGTCCTCATATTGAGTGAAGACCTTCATAATGACGTGTCTCTATAAGAACCCTACCAGTTTAAGCAACACAATATTTAACAGCTAACACGGCTCTGCTATCTATAAATGTAGGTCAGTATACTGAATAAAAGTGCAGAGAGAATCGAAGGGCGTTTCCCTCCCATTGCCATCCCTTTGCCGTCGTCTTCCTCTGGCCCACATTGGAACAGAATAGCCTAAGAAATGCCTGCCATCAAAATCAAGGCATGGAGATGCAGATAAAAACATTGTAGTATTATAATGTTGATTCATTCCAACTAGACAGGCTTAGGAAGAGGAAAAATGAAATATTTAATGTGTTCTCTTCGACTTGACTGCATCTATGCTGAGAGGCTGAAAATATCCAACTGGCTTATGTAAGAGCAACTGTGAGGAGAGGGAAGAATGGAGAGATGCAGAGTGACAGAGAGAGAAAGAGAGATGGAGGAGAAGAAGAGCTACAGAGTGTCCCTGGTCTGCAATGATGGTCTTATCGGTTAACACCCCCCATTCTCTTTCCTGCTAACCAAACTATTCCTGGAGATTCATGGGCGATTGGTGACCAGCTGGATGAGTTGTCCATTCTGCCAAAGGCAGAGAAAAAGAACAAGAAAAAGAAATATGAGGGAATTGGTATACAGAAAGCTGTGGCGTATTGCAGCTTTTCTGGCAAAAAAGACCATCTTTGACCATCCCATCCTTAGATCAGAGACTTAGTGTACCTCGTCTTACCTGTACCTCATTTATGTTAAAGGATTAGTCCATTTTCTTAATTAAAAAATCCAGAT
The DNA here is from genome assembly GCF_027580225.2 of Misgurnus anguillicaudatus. Taxonomy (NCBI): domain Eukaryota; kingdom Metazoa; phylum Chordata; class Actinopteri; order Cypriniformes; family Cobitidae; genus Misgurnus; species Misgurnus anguillicaudatus. Next base: position 31,738,325 of record NC_073358.2, on the reverse strand, counting down.
AATTTACTCCCCACCATGTCATCCAAAATGTTGATGTCTTTCTTTGTTCAGTCAAGAAATTATGTTTTTTGAGTAAAACATTCCAGGATTTTTCTCATTTTAATAATTCTAGTTTTTTGTGTCTTTTTTGAGAACCCCCATTAAACATTCATAGTGCTGGAGGAAAATGTAAGTGAACCCTTGGATTTAACAGCTTGTTGAGCCTCATTTGGCAGCAAATACTTCAAGTAAGCGCTTTCAGTAGTTCTGAATCAGATCTGCGCATCGTTCAGAAGCCATTTTTGCTCATTCCCCTTTACAAAACCGCTTTAACTCAGACACATTTGTAGGATGTCTGCTGTGAACCGCTCTCTTGAGGTCATTCCACAGGTTAAGGTCTGTGCTTTAACTAGGCCACTCCAAATGGTGCATTTTGTTTTTCTTAAGCCAGTCTGTAGTGGATTTACTACAATGCTTAAGGTCATTGTCCTGTTGCATCAACTAACTTCTACTGAGCTTCAACTGGTGGACAGCCACCCTGACATTATCCTGTAGGATTTTTTTAACTTAATAATTCATTTTACCTTCGATGATGGCAAGTGGTCCAGGCCATGAGGCAGCAAAGCAAGCCCAAATCATGATGTTCCCTCCACCATACTTCACTGTTGGGATGATGTTTTGATGTTGGTAAGCTGTGCCCGTTTTGCGCCATAACATTTTTCCCAAAAAATGCAACTTTTGTTTCATCAATCCATAAAATATTTTCCCAGTAGCACTGGGGATTGCCAAGGTGCTCTTTTGCAAACTTCATGCTCACAGCAATGTTTTTCGGGAGAGCAGCGGGTTCCTTCGTGGTGTACTGTTATAGACACCGTGCCTGTCCAAAGACTTGCGTATGGTAGACTCAGGAACAGAGTTGTGTGCGCGTTCCAATGATGTCTTCAAGCCTTTAGCTGTTACTCGTGGGTTCTTCTTTACTCCATTGAGTGTTCTGCATGGTGTCTTAGGAGTCATCTTGACTGTGCGCCCACTTCTAGGAAGGGTAGCTACAGTATTTAACTGTCTCCATTTATAGACAATTTGTCTAAGTGTAGACTGATGGAGGTTTAAACATTTTGAGATTGTTTTGTATCCCTTTTCAGTCTTATGGAGTGCAACATCTCTTGATCAGATATCTTTATAAGAGCATGGTTCAGAAGAGCTGATGCTTCTTAAGGACTGCAATCTTAAAATGTGTGAGTGTCTTAATATCAATCAAAGTTGCACTAAATCACACATTTAAACTCATTTTATTAATTGTACTCCAGTTTGCCAGCTTCTGACAAAAAAAGCTTTCAATAAAGTAATTAGTCCATGGGCTCACTTACATTTTCCTCCAGCACTGTAAATGCTTAAGGGGTGTTTCCAAAAAAGACACAAGAAACTGGAATTGTTTATGTCTTGTGAGCTTATGCACATCGTGTTTGTTTATTGTTGTGACCTAGATGAGGATCAGATAACATTTTATGGCAAATCACTGTAGAAAACCAGTTCATTCCTAGGGGTTCACATACTTTTTCTTGCCACTGTACGTCATTCGTGACCTCTTGACGTGATGATGTATTACGTTAGGTCGCGCTGGACCAGAGGAAGACAGGAAGTTGTGGTTTAAAAGTGCATATTTTTTATTTTTCTTGCTAAAAACGACAATCGTTTCGCTAGATAAGACCCTTATGCCTCGTTTGAGATAGTTTAGAGTCCTTTGAAACTGCAATTTTAAACTGCATTAAAACTGTTGTGGGTAGCATGAACACTTTCTTTTGGGAGTACTTCGACTCGCCTGAAAAGTCCGCTCCCCTTCTCACTCTCATAATGGGAGAGGGAGGGTGTTACTGCGCCGAGTCGAAGTACTCCCAAAAGTGTTATTATGCCATAAAATATAGTTCCTCTTTTAAATCCGCTTAGAAAAGCGCACCGTTTTATTTTGTACCACCAAACTTGCTCGTATAACTACTCGTCTTAAATAGGAAAAACGTTGATGTGTTTGGTCACTTCTAACTTTATCTCTAAATGGTACCATTGAATGAATGGGGCTGGGCTGAATGCTATCGAAGCGTCGCAGCACGCACCAGCGCTTACGTGCACGCACACAGATGATAGAGGGATGTATCAACTCTTCTTAGTTAAAGGGATACTTCACCGATTTAGCATTCAGCTTTGTATCTGTAGAAACCCGGCAGTATTACTGAATGACCATGTTTCCCTCCATCATTTCCCCCTGAGAGGAGAGATATCTGCATTTTGGTTCTGCAAAAAAGTCCTCCGATGATGCAAAAATCGTCATATTACATCATCGGAGGACTTTTTTGCAGAACCAAAATGCAGATATCTCTCCTCTCAGGGGGAAATGAGGGAGGGAAACATGGTCATTCAGTAATACTGCCGGGTTTCTACAGATACAAAGCTGAATGCTAAATCAGTGAAGTATCCCTTTAAGGTAATAACATATTTTAATATTGAAAATGAGTAGACTATTCCTTTAAGACAATCACCATGAAGGAATAGTTCACGGAAAATTGTCTCATAATTTCCCTTTTGCCATCCCAGATGCATATTACTTTCTATCTTTAACATTAAAAAACAAAAATTATTTCAAATTAAAATCAGCATTCTTTTCTTCTCACCTGAAAATGTTAAAGCTCCAGAAAGTGCATAGATCGATCATAAGTAGTCCATATGTCTCCAGTGAGTTAAAAAAAATGTATCTGAAGCCAAACAATAGATGTGTGTGAGACAACAACAAACATTTTGAGCATGTTTAGCTAAAACTAAAATAAACATATTAAACCATTAAATACAAATATGGTGGCTCATCCATAGCATCAGATTTCATTGGTCCTTGCATGTCTTGTAGCAAAATATCATATAACTACTGACAAGTTTTAACTCTCAACATGTTCTGCAACACAAATGTTTTATTTCTCAATCCAAACTGAGGAAAAGCAGTCTAGGTCAGAAATGTATTAGTAGAAATTATACAACTTTTTGTTGGTAACCAAGTTTAGGGTCCAGTGATATTTCATGTAATAATTTATCATTTGAACGTTTAGATTTAGTCTAATACTACCATAAGATGATTAAAGAGTTTTAGAGTCTAGGTTTTTCTCTATACCAGTGCCAGCAATTTTAAGTCTAACTGGCATTTGCTTGCATACCGGTGAATAGGTGGGTGCTGAGGTTTACATGTACGAGGATAGTAAACATATTTTATCACTCACTGAAGCTAAAAGGCTGTAAATCAAGATGCTGTGCTGTGTTGGTCCCCATCTCTGCCTTGTAAACTGGATTAATGAGACCTGCTCCTTGTTATGAGTGCAACACACACACACACACACACACAAACACACGCATATACCTACAAACAAACACATGCTTAAAAAAGCAAGCTGATTCCTCTATTGTCCCTTTTAGTAAATTATAACATATTAATAAAATCGTACATAGTTTCTGCGGTTGTCAATGCTTCTGTTTTTTTGTCAATTGTTGTTGGCAGGTAAACATAAAAGTATACACCCTAACCCAGTGTTAGGTCAAATGTAAACATTTGGTTTAATTTAGCCTAACGGTTGGGCTTGTCCCCTATTGACCAAACACTCGGTTGAAAACAGCCCAGCATTTTTTTAGTGTGTACAATGACAAAACCAAAGATAAATGCTAACAGTTCTCCATCTATCCATCTTGCTGCAATCTTCCATGAGTAAAAAATACATTGTGGTGTTGTATTTTTTAAATTCGAGCTGCTGAAATGGTGAAAATGGGTAAAAAGTTGGAGCATTCTTAGTGGCAGACACTTTTATCCAAAGGTATATACATTTTATATGTGTGTTCCCTTGGAATCAAACCCATGATGTTTACGCTGCTAATACAATCTACCAGCTGAGTTGGAAAACATTTAATTGACTGATAAAGTGCATAACTGTACAGTTTAATATGTTGCATAATATCTCATTTTAGTTACACATGCCTTGTTTCAAAACACTCGAGCAATAATCTTTTACTGTAAATTATACACTGCAAAAAATGACTTTCTTACTTAGAAATTTTGTCTTGTTTTCAGTAGAAATATCTAAAAATTCTTAACTTAAGATGCTTTTTCTTGATGAGCAAAACGACCTAAGTAAATAAGTCTAGTTTTAAGACAAATAATATACAATTTAAGTGAAATTGTCCTTAAAACAAGCAAAATTATCTGCCAATGGGGTGAGAAAAAAAATTTTGAAATAAGATTTCTTTTTTCTTAAACACTTAATTCAAGTAAAATTTTCTCACTCCATTGGCAGATATTTTTTCTTGTTTTAAGCACAAATTCACTTTAATTGTATATTTTTTGTCTAAAAACTAGTATTATTTTCTTAGGTCATTTTGCTCATCAAGAAAATACATCTTGATTTAAGAATTTTTAGATATTTCTACTGAAAACAAGACAAAAATACTAAGTAAGAAAGTCATTTTTTGCAGTGTAATGCTGCTGTTTTTCAAAATAACTTTAAAAAATATTTTACAATTATACATTTGAGAGATGCTTTTTTTTCAAATCATAATCTATTCAGTTTTTTTCAATTTTAAAGAATTTTTTTAATTTAATTTGTATTCCCTGGAAATAAAACACATGAATTGACATTGCCTACACAATATACATGCACACTGTAAAATGTTATGCACAACATAAAAGTAAGTGTTCATGCTGCCTTAATATTTAATTAGTAATAATTAGTTGCCTCAACATTTAACTAATATTTTTTAAGTTGAAACAACAACTTTTTTGCAGTGCACAATTTTTCAAAATATTCTTGAACTTGTTATTTTGTGTATTTGGTACAATAAAATGTGTTTGCGTGGTTTATGGTTAAATAAACACTTTATTTTCCACATACCGTATATTTTTGTAGCTTCAGATTTCCCTGTATTCCTGAAACGCACAGATTTTGTACAAAACTGTCCCTGATTGGCCAGCTAACCTGTACGTTGTGATTAATGTCAGTGAATACCTTTGACATCAGCCGGATATGTGACGCTCCTTACCATGTTTGAAAGATTTTCTCACAATGCAATGCTAACAGGAGTAAACTTACAGGCTGTGAGTCTGAAGCGGGAGGAATTATGATAATGTCCATCTTTACGCATCACCAATCCCAAGAGGTAAACTGTCCCCTACAATCCGTGTGTTTGTTGTAGTCCAAGAAAAGAGATTTAGGTTGGAGATGATAACTCGCATCATCGTTTACTTTGGGGTTTGTACCTTTTGCATATCGTAAACATGTACTAACACACACTTACACATCAAAGAAAATGTTAAAGCCTGAATCAGACCATTGGTGCTCTTTAAACGGAATTATTTCCAATTAAAAAGCATTGGTTTGTGGTTGACTGCACAATCTTGTACTATATCTGTCTCTTTAGTAGTATATATCTGCTGTATCTATACTTGTGTAAACACATTTGCACAAAATATTTGTCAACAAAATACTGTATTAAAGATTTTATGTCTTCAGATGACTTAAAATCTCTTTAATATTCTGATCACACTGATCTTTTTGTAATTTTGCAACCCTAATAAGCTGCATGATTTGAGCCATCATTCGCATCTGAAACACAAATGATGCAGAACGAGTTACACTCCAAAGTTAGTAGTCAAGATAAAGTATAGCATGAACAGAAATAATACTGATGTTTCGCTATTGGTTTTGAAATCACTATTAATAAAGAATAAAAAAAACTGCATGTTCTGTAAACATATACATTGCTGTAATTTTCGTTATTTTTAATTGCACCAGTTGCTGCATATCAATTGCTCATTTATCTCTGTCTGAAAAAGCAAGAAGAAGATTCGCATGTTTGTGTCACTCTGTGCTCAGTCAGTGTGTGTCAGTCTTATCATAAAGGACCAGAAGCCCAATCATTGTACAGGGTTTCACTGAGACAAGATACACATTTCAACACATTTGTGACTAAAATTAAATAGTGGAAAGACAATATTCTGCCTTAGAAACTTGCGGTCATTCACACTAGAGTTTAGTATTATTTCGCACACAGTTGTTATGTGAAATTTGTAAGGATGAACTGAAAAACGTTTTTGCCATTTTCTGCATTGGAAAGTAAATAACATTATTTGTCTGAAGTTATATTTTTTAAAGTGGGAGGCAAAACCTAATCTAACCTCCCACAATGCAGTATTCCTGTGTGTGTGTGTGCATTCATGCATGCGTGTGTGTGCATTGACACCATCATAAATTTGCCACTGGAGGCACCAAAGTCACCGCTTCTTAGATGTTTGTAAACACCTGACACATCCTTAAAAACATAAACTTATAAAATTATACAAAAAATGCACCAATATGGACGAATATTCACAGAAGGACAGAAAGGCAAAAAGGAACATAAACACTAAAAGGAACAAATGCTTAAGAGATCATATTATTTCATATACAAAATATTCTTTGGGTTTTTTCTTGCCAAAAATATGTTGACGCTGTCGGTTGGCAAAACTGTCCTACAAGGCCGCGCCTCTCACATCTAACAAGAAAACTGAAACCTGTGTCATGTGTCATACAATGAGGCATCTTACAAAGGTCTTTGTTTCTTACGCATACAGTGGGATAGAGTGACCCAGAGGTCCCTGGGCTATGCGAGGGTGTGGCAGACTGCTAAAAGACAATGCTGATGGTGGTTGGTCATGTACTCAACACAAAATTCATGGATCTTTCCAAATACAGATACAGTGCAATTTACCTTTACATTAAACTCTATTAAAGGATAAAAACAGAGCTCAATGTTTTTACACTTTTTCACTTGGCAGCCACTTTTATATAAATCATATTTATTTTATCAGGTTTTTTTTGCAAAACAACCTTACTAACATTAAGCTATTTATTAATCTTTAATAGTAGAGTTAAATTGTCTGACTCTATATTTATTTCTTTATTTTTATTATTTACAGCTGAGCTACATTTGGGGATTAGGGTCACGCTTTCAGACATTGATCTGTGTTTTTATGTGACAATACAGGACAAAATAATATTATTTAGATCAAATAGGAAAAAGTTAAAGTTCTGCTTATAAATGAATCTCATAAATCAATTTATTTATGCATGTTGACCTGTTTATTGTATTTTTATTTAATATTGTACTACAAGCTGAAAATTCTTATCCTTCCTCTCCTCTGTTTCTTTTAGCATAAGACAGATGAGGGATAACAAGCCGGAGCAAAGTCCCTCTGTCTGTTGCTTGATCCGTGAAGGGCCTGCTCATACCTGTCTCATCTTCAGTCCCTGCTGCACACCTGGCCTGGGCTCTCTTTTAGATGTCTCCTAGACACGATACAGCATGCAGCTTGTGTTTGTTATGTGCGTGTGTAGGTTTGACTAATTTTTGTGAGCACCAAATTTTTTAAATGTCAAAAGTGACTAGTAAAAACATTTTAGGTACTCATCTACAGTAAAGAAGGAAACAAATTGTCCAAACATTTTAAATGTAATAATGTTACCTGCTTTGCTTTTGTGTGTGTGTAAGAGAGAGAGAGAGACAGTGAGAGCTCTTTATGTTAAAAAGGGGGTTTCCCAGTATATTATAAAAATACCTTTTACACGTTATGCAAATATTAAAGGGATAGTTCACCCAAAAATGAAAATTCTGTCATCATTTTCTCATTCTCATGTTGTTACAAACCTATATAAATTTCTTTGTTCTGATGAACATGAAGATATTTTGAGGAATGTTTGTAACCAATCCAATCATGAGCCCCATTCACTTCCATAGTAGGAAAAAATAATACTTTTTTGGTTACAAACATTCCACAAAATGTATACATTTGTGTTCATCAGAACAAACAGTGGCGGCCGGTGACCTCTTTTTTCGAGGGCGCTCGATGCGAAGTACGTCACAAGATGTATGTAGCCCATCATATGTGTTCTGCACGTCGAGTGATCCTGTGCATCACGTGTCTTGTCAAAATAAGTGCCTGCTGCAGACGCGTCTAAAGGGTTTATGATAAAAAAGACGCTTGCGTTTGCCAGATACTCACATAATCTCATCCATAAACAGAGATTACTAGTAAGGGAGTGTGTTGCGTGTATTTTGTGAACGTGAGCGTCCCTTTTATCATAAACGGTTTTGATGTGTGTGCACTTATTTTGACAAACAAAATGGCACATGGTTCACATGATGCAACAAACACATATTTTGAAAACATGAGCAACACACATGACACTCCAAACACATATTTTGAATTTGCGCCCCTCGGATGACACGAGCCGACACTGAGAACAAAGAAATTTATACAGATTTGTAACAACATGAGAGTGAGTAAATAACAGAATTTTTGGGTGAACTATCCCTTTAAACACCGTTATATATTAAATATTACAATAAAATGTGCAGAGGAATATTTTAAATAGTAAGATGCTAGTTTACATTACATTTACTCTTGTCACTTGGGTGGTACCTTTACAAAAAGTACACTTTTGTACCTCAAAGGTACATATCTGTACCTAAATGTTACATATTAGGACCTTTTTAAAAGGTACCATCCCAGCACAGTTCTCCAAATGATTTTTCCAAAGTCGCCTACAATACTTTCAAGGTATACTTTTTTAGCCGTATGTGCTCCCTGGGCTCGAACCCATGACCTTTGGGTCGCTAACGCAATGCTTTACCAGAAGGAGCCCCAGAGGAATCCCTGGCATAGCTCAGCAGCATAGCTATTACTTGAGAAAGTAATTAAAGCGAACAGCAACCCTCCGACAATCTGAGAGTCAAGCTGGACCTCTAGTGTTTCTCACAAAAAATAAGAGTAAAGTTTTTCCCTCTCTCCGTCTTGCTCTCGCTCTCCGCCGAAGCCCCTCCTGGTGGGAGGGGTAACCCCCTCTGTGTCAAACTTCAAAGAGGAGATTGAGCTCCTCTTGCATTCATCTCAGTCTACCAGCTTAACCACGGAGTTCAAACAGCTCACCCACACCCTGTGAGCTGAAGACTGGAGGAGAAGCGCACAGCACAGAGATATACTAACACAGGCAAAACACAAGGACACACATGCACAGACTTTATTCATGTTTTTTGAGAGACATTTGCATATGTTGCCTTTTGAAAAGTGTTTTGGTAAAAGTAATATTAGTGGTAGAGCATTGCATCAGTAGCGCAAAAGTCATGGTTTGAACCCAAGGAACACACATACTGATAAAAATGTATATCTTATAATGCACTGTATGTCACGTTGGAAGTGTTTGCCAATTGTATAAAAATGTAAAATATATTACTTTAATTCATTTATGCTTATAATATGATATTGTCTAGCTCTAAAAAAGTGAAGTGGTCTAAGTGCATTACTGGTACAATTGTCTACATCCATATTGACAGAGTTTACTGTTTATGATAAAAAAAACATTTCACTATTATTCCAAAGACTTTTAGGCAAAATAATTGTTGGACAACAGCTTTAATGTAGCACAGTGTTTGACGGAGGCCCTTATATGAGAATAAGAGAGCTTACTAGTGCTACATTAAGTGCTGACTTCAGTGGAGTATACTTACTCTCTGCCCTAGATTCAAGCAACCCACACCAGACACACCAGAGCTCCTCATACAACCATACGCTCAGAGAAAATTGCTTTGGATATTGAGACTAGGAGAAGGGGAAATTATATTTAATATGGACAGTCATTTAGGACAAAAAACAATAATGAATATTGATAGATAGATAGATAGATAGATAGATAGATAGATAGATAGATAGATAGATAGATAGATAGATAGATAGATAGATAGATAGATAGATAGATAGATAGATAGATAGATAGAGGTCTGTACTCCTTACAGTACAGAATGTGGGGGCACATTATTAACAAGAACTTTGCAAACTCAGGGAGATTTTTGTCTAAGAGAGACTTGGAAAGTACCCGCTCCCTCCCATTTTCTTCCCCTCTTCTTTGTGAGAGAGAGAGGGAGAGAGAGAGAGAGCAAGCATGTGTGTTCGATTAACATTTGCTGGAGTATTTGTTTATGGAGCGCTCTCTCGCTATGGCCCCACCCTTGGAATTCCGGGTGTTCTATATTTCCCGAACATGGTTTAGGAATTCTCTGACCTGATTCCACCACCTCCAAGATCATGTCTTTTTCTCCACTAAAGTCCAGTTTTTATAAGTAAATATGATTCTGTACGAACAAATAGATGGTACCTAGAATTTAACTTTTCTGTTGACAAATGTAAGAAAAAACAGAAATTTGCTAGAACTACACAAAAAGTCTGCTTTTGGAGCTCTCCTCCCCTTTCTTCTTTTTGTCCGTCTTCCTCTCCCCACAACTCTCAACAGACCCTTTAAAGGGGTCATGGCATAAAAATCTGACTTTTTCCATGTTTAAGTGCTATGATTGGGTCCCCAGTGCTTCTATCAACCTAGAAAATGTAAAAAAAGATCAACCCAGTAACTTAGTTTTGGTAGACCATTCTCTACACGCACATGAAAAAATAGGTCATTGAAATTTGACTCTCCTTATGATGTCATAAGGAGCTCTTATTGTAATAATTCCGCCCCTCAACTCTTTCGCCGCCATTGACGAGATATCTCGTCAATCAAGAGAAAACACTTCCCTGCCAATGACGAGTATTTCCGGCTTTCCGCAATACCGCTATTATCTGCATCCGCAACTTTTTAAACCCGGAAGTATTACCCTATGGCAAGCGGCTGCATGTCCGTGTCTGTTTTAAAGATCGCTCTGAATGGGATCTCTATAAAAAGTCCGCCACAAAAATTGAATTATCTCAGCTTTTTCTCAAAATGTGGTGTTTTTGCAGAAACTACTGAAGGTAGGATGAAACGTTTTTTTTTTGTTTTTTTTTAAAGCAGAGGGTCTGTTCTTTCATTTGGTATATTGTATGTTTATATATTTAAAGAAGAACACATTTCTGGAAGGCATTAAACATTTGTGAAAATCATGAAAAACGCTCGCGCTGGCTGGCAACTTTTTTTAAAAACGCTGGCGGCAAAAGAGTTAATCTGTACTATATAATCACAGCACTGCCATTTAGTGCAGACAAAAAGAGAGAGAGAAAATAATTCACAGCACAATTAAGTTTCAATTGCAACAAACCGCTCATTTGCATTTAAAAAGACACACCCAAAATGGCACATTTTTGCACACACCTACAAAGTGGCAATTTTAACATGCTATAATAAATTATTTATATGGTATTTTGAGCTAAAACTTCACATATGTGCTCTGAGGACACCAAAGATTTATTTGACATCTTAAAAAAGTCTTGTGCCATGGCCCCTTTAATCCCTCGTTTCCAAACAATACAGGAAATGCAATTTTTGTAGTCGACACATCGCTGTCCTTTAAAATAATGCATTGAAATAATGTGTTAAATTGTTCTCTGATATTTACATAGAAGGTATGTGGCTTTATTAAGTGCAAAAATGGGCCAGAGACCTTAGGATTTGTCCCCAGATTAAAATGGTATATTATTACCTTATTTGAAGGTCTAATTGGCTGTTTCTCAGAGTGGCTCATTTCAGTAGCTTTGTGTGTGTGTGCAAACAGACCTTGGCTGCATCCGAAAACTCAAGGCAGTGACTCGTTGCCTCGCTGCCTCATGAGGAAATGACTTCGGAGGCATGAAGGCAGCTCAGAGAAAGACTTTCGGACACACTTCAAAGGCAGCGTGTTTGAAATATAAACAGAGAGTGCCTTTGTGATAACTAATCACATATTTGAAAACTACAATAATAATTTCTCACTAGAAATGCAATTAATAGTTGTAAAAAGTGAAAATCTACCTTTATTTACACAAAAATTTGTGCTCCAGTCGCTACCTTGGCCGCCATTTTATTTTTTCGAACTAGACCAGGGTCGACCAATCACATTCTTATTGTACGCCCATGCATAGGTATCTCAAGAGACAGGAAGTAAACCTAACATTGAATTCTGACATGCCTTAATGCCTTCCTGCCTTGGAAAGCTGCCTCAGAAGGCAGCAATTTAGAGTTTTCGGACGCAGCCCTTATGTTTGAGCCTGTATCAGACAAAGATACAGATTTTGAGGAATAATCAATTATACTGAGATTGGAAATGAGTTTCTGAGTGGAAATTTTGTGTTTCTTCAGTATGGCCCTCCAAAACGTAACTGTAACGTCAATAATACAACTTTAGCCTAAACGCTAGCATATAGCATCAACTAGCATATAGCGCTAACATAGCAGTCACAATTTTGGTTTTAGCATTGTAACAACATTGTAATTTATTTAACGTGTAATTTAATATTGGGGTGTACACAGTTTTTGTTATGTCGAGATTGGCCTGTTTTTAGTGGTCTTTTGCATGCACAAGGTTTCCATAAGGAGGAGGAAACAATAGTGTTTGAGGCTTACAATATCTCATTACCATTTACAGAACTCTTATTATTCAACTATGCCTAGGTCAATACAGTTTTACATTCTACGGCACCTTTAAAATGTTTGTCCTCTATAAAATACTGGCCTAAAATCAATGAAAGTCCAGAGCTGATTTCAATCATACTTATATTGAAATACAATATAATTTAATATAATTAATATAATATTAATGCCTGTCCAGAATAACAACAAAGTGGAAATGGAAAAATGAACAGGTCCAAGTGTAGTTTGCCTATCCAGACACTCTCACTCCCACCCTCACTTATACAGTAATACCCATCTAATTCTGCCCGGGAGACTGACAGAGTGGACACCAGTAGAGGGAGTGTATGAAGTGTGGACTGCACATGTATCAACATTCACCACTTCCTGAGAAGTGTTTCCTTAGTACGAAGAAACTCCCAGCAGCAGCAACTGACACTGCAGACTGCATAGGACTGTGAAGGAGAGCTGGTCCTTTTTGTCCTATGCACCAAAATACTGCCGTACATGTGAGCATTGCTGTATGTTTATATATACACTCATCAAATTTTTTATTCTGAAAGGGTTTGTAAAAAATTAATCTTTTGGGTCAAAGGTTGTTCAAAGAATCATTTGTTTTCTCTATTTTTGTCTTCTGTAGAACGTTACAAAGAAGCTTTTGTGCAACAGAAAGGTTCTGTGCATGCTGAAGGTTTTTTATGAAACCATACAATCAGACCAAGAATTTGGGAAACTTTTTTTAAGACTGTGTGTAAGGAGACAGCAACATATTAGGAACAAAGGAAAGTATGCACTGCTACAAAGTTTGGTGATACATAAAAACAGGCAGAGTGGCAGACTTTACCGTTCTTCCTTAAATAGGCTTTATTTTTTACATTTATGCATTTTGCAGACGCTTTTATCCAAAGTGACTTACAGTGCTTTCAAGCTATACATCCAGTAGGTATGCTCGCTAGGCATCACACCCAATGCTCAAACAATGGCTGTAAAAATGAAAACAGTAATGTGAAATAACATATATTATCCTAAATTCTCATGCAAACATTTTCATCTAATATGCATAATTGGCTGCAAGATCATTTAAAGATTAACTTTAAATGTGCCATTATCTACAGTATATGTTTGAAAATGGAATGCAACACTATATGCTAAGCTTACGAGAACCAGAAAAGGCTATTTAATAAATTTAGATCCTACTTTCCTTATCATTTGAATATTCTATTATTGTCAGAGCTGACTTCACTCTTATTTTAAGGGGAAAAAATTGTTGGTTCTTCTATTTCACTCCCTCTTGCGCGCGCGCACACACACACACACCCAAACTCCTAGTCTGTGCACTTCAAGGGGAAATGGGCCCTCTGCAGGAGAGCATTAGTAGGCGAACCTCGAAATCAACGCAAAGTGTCACCACAGCCATTGGATTCATGACGCACACAAGCTGATGGATAAAAATAGTGCACGAGCTACACTCTCTTGCTCATCTACTTCACACTCCAGCACTCAAATTGCGGGGAAAATAAACTGATATGAAATAGAGTTTTGTGTGGAACGTATTAACGACAACTACGCTTATTTCTGTGCCTCTGAAGTATCGCGTGCTGCAAGCACAACCTCTGTCTTCCGCTGTCAACCCGCAGCGCGCACACGTGGGCGTGCTCGCGCACGCTCTGTTGAGCTGGAGGGAGGAGGAGGCACGCAAGTATTAACAATGTACGCTGACATGAGCAACATCCCAGCATAACTGAACTTGCTTAATGAACTTGCCGCTTTTTAAGTTTATTTATTTACGAAATGTTTTTTTGTCTGTAATTTCTGTCATTTAGTTTACAAATTGTGTTTTTACTTCAAGACAGCTTACAACTTTTCCATTTTTAACAGATTGAGGAAATAATATAATTAATATATGTATGTAGACTACGGTCTGCTTTTTTATATAAAAACTTTTTTTTGTTTTAATTCTGGTATCCGTGCGCACGGTGCGCGCAAAGGCATGTGTAGGTGCGTGCGCGCGCACCAATATGTCCATATCCACCTAGAAGCCATCAAAATCTGATGGAAGAGGGTAGTGAGAAGTATAATTTCTGGCACAAAATTGGAGCCATGTTTAGGATAACCCCCCTTTGAATCTGTCCCGGATAATGTGTTACTTCATGTAAAAATACTGCAAAGTCTTGAAGCCGTTTTTAAATCCTTAAGGTCGTTCTTTGTACTGGGCCAAGGCTGCCATTCATGTTCAAATCAATGGCATTGATTACCAGATCAAGGACAGAGGCAAAAATCTAATACTAGCTGTTAAGATTGGTAAGGTTGTCTATCTACACCAAATATATTACAAGGTCTACCAGGTTAAAAAAATGAATTAAAGTATACAGATTTTGGACTTGTGAAACATATAAACACCTTCAAAAACATTCAACACATACAGAAGAAAATATTCTTATTACCTGCATTGATAGCACTGAAATAAGTTAACACTATTTCAACTTAATAAAAAAAATTATTCATTTAAAATTATATTTATTTGGTAGAGTTGACAGATGTTTTATCCATATGTCATAATTTAATATATACTTATAATGGTATAAACAAAACATAAAATATCATGAATAACTTTAATGATGATTCATTTAGACGTTAGAAAGTATATAGGATGAACCAATATTTATGTAAGTAAATATGGCAGACATCAAAGCTGGAAAAATAAGTGCAGGCAAATTAAACTCACAATATAATTCAGATATGTTGTAATTGAAAATTAGAGAGAGAGAGAGAGAGAGAGAGAGAGAGAGAGAGAACATGGGATATGGTATATTTAAATCTGACTAATAAAATTAGTGCAAAAAAAAGTATGAAATACTTTAAAAGTATAATCAAATTCCTAAAGACTCTGTAACTTGTGTGTTTTTGTATGTGCTTGTGCTGGAGATAAAAAGAAAGAGTCTGAGTGAGTGTATATTTGCGTGCATATGTGTGTGTATACACCTGTGTGAAGGAGAGATACAGCTCCCTCTCTCTTTCATTGTCTGTATCTCTCCGGTCACCCCCACCCCAGCCCCCATTCCTTTGGTGAACACACCCTTAGTCCGTGGCATGCAGATGAGTCTCAACAGGTTACAGGAAGCTGAAATTCCAGAAGAGCTTGAAAGGCTCAGACAGGAGAACTGAACAGAGG
Source organism: Misgurnus anguillicaudatus (assembly GCF_027580225.2). Lineage (NCBI taxonomy): Eukaryota > Metazoa > Chordata > Actinopteri > Cypriniformes > Cobitidae > Misgurnus > Misgurnus anguillicaudatus. Next base: position 31,722,767 of record NC_073358.2, on the reverse strand, counting down.
CTTTTCAGTGAGTTAATTTGTCACATATGACATCTACTCTCAAACATTTCCTAAGAAAGTCACTGCTAGGTCTTAGCTAGGTCTGTTGGCTGTAATGAACAGACATTAAAGGTGTTCTGTGACTTTGTTACTACTACACATTAAGAAACAGATTTGAATAGAGGACATTTGTAATTCACAATGGTTTCATACATCTGTCTCTGCATTTGTGTGTTTATATAGAAAAGACATTATATTAAGTTGGACCTAATCACGCTTTGGTTTCTGTAGCTCAATAGGATTTTGTTAGCAGCGCCAAAGGTCGTGGGTTTGATTTCCACAGGCCAATGATATATGTAGGCTATACATTGAATGCACTGTAAGTCACTGCCAAATGCAGAAATAAGCATCTGCCCAATGCATAAAAGTTGTGATATGTGGTTCACATAACACATAGTTTAACATGATCAGATTTTCTTGCAGAGGCAATGCAAATTGAAAATGGTCCGAGGGACTTTGGTGGAAAGCAGGCTAGGCTACTTTTCGACTGTTCACTCGGCTTGCTTTACGGGAATAGAAACATGCGGGGAGATACAATCATTACCATGGAAACCAATCTTGCCTGAGGAGGATGGGGATGGGGAGGTCAGGACAAGTGGTTGCCTTGGAAACCGCACACATCGCTCAAGCTCAGAGCCCTCCCTTTGCGGGCTGACGTATTGCAAAGGGGGTCGACGACTTTAATTGGCCGAAATTCAGCCTCTGGGTTGACACCTCCCTCCCAACACAGTTCGTGCTCTTAAAGGGGAAATAAAAAACAATTTGTGAACCGGGGTTAAAAATATTTCAGGCAAGCATACTACGTCAACATTTTGCCCGAAAATAGGACACTTAGCACAACGTCGAAGTTTTCTGCAGTATGTTTATGCTGTAAACGTTGCAAGAAAGAAGTGCATTGCGCAACAGTTAAACGCAAGGGACATAAAGGAATTGGTGTGTAGCCTATATGGTGTGATATATTTCAACGCAATAAAACTCAAAGACTGATTTTCATAAAAGCGGCACTCCTGAGATTTTTGAACGTATTATCTTTAAAATATAAAAATATAAATAAGCTTGCAAAACCAATGAGTTAACGTTTTATTAGTTTGTCATGAAAGGACGTGACCGATCACTGTTCTCCTAAACTCATAATAAGGTCAAATAAAACAAAGCAAACTAATAAACTTAGCTGATTTTCAATAAAAAAAAACATCAAAACAACAAAAAAGCATATGCATATTCACAGACAGAAGCGTCTTACCGTGTAATTCACCATCGCGTCATACCGTAAATGTAATCTACGAGCTAGACTTCGATTAAGGAATAACACGTCACAGATCAATGCACTTGCCTCGTTACTCATTTCAAATATATGATAATATAGGCTACTCTTACATCAATGGCTTGATCAAACACGCGATATAACTATCATCAAAAATGTCTACTACAACCTACAACGTATGGTGGCGTCCGACCCTGTGAAATTGCATCTTGCGATTTATGTTAAGTTGATTACTTTGCCTTTAAGTTCACAAGGCATCCATCTGCCAAGCTGGGAAAGCTCCGCCCTGATATTTCACCCACTGGTCCTCCTGCCACCGGAATGCCCGCGAGTGTCCTGAGCTACGCAAATCACACTTCAAATCCCATAATGCTCCTCCTTTCATGAGAGTATTTGAAAAAACCGGGGAATGTAGTTTTTACTCCTTAGCCTATATGTTTCCAAAAACACTTATTAAAACGATCTGTATGAATGCTGTTTAGCCTATATGGCTCAGTTGTGTTACTTGACTTTAACAACAACAAAAAAACTGAGTGGTGTAATTAGATAATTTAATGATAATTTAATAATAATTTAACATTTTGATTAAAGTATTAACAGCCCAAAAACCGTCTAATTTAAATATAAAATTCATGAGAAGTATAGTACTCTTTAAATACCATAAAGACAAAAATTTAATTTAAAATTAAAGCTATAATCAATGCATAATTTTTGAAATTTTGTTTTATATTAGCTGAAATAATGTTCTAACAATTATCTTTTTTTGTGATTTTGTATATTTTTATGAAGTTTTTTTATTGTACTTTGTACATGGTTCTTGTAATAATAAATGACGTTGACTTTGATCTACTTTCAAATACTTTCGTTGTTGTTGTATAGATGTTTTGTCATTTTTACCTCTTCTGAAGATTTACTCCATTTTATTATACCATTTGAAGCAGAGCAATCACTTATCAATCTCTTATGGTAGAAAATATCAACAATGTGAGCCTCAACTGACAATAAAAGTTTATTTGTTAGGATACTTTCTGATGTACTGAAACCCGTGTTTTCATGAAGCATTTGTGATCAAATAAATGTTTTTTCTGATGATGAAAGTTTATAGTCGCTATCCTCTTTCACATTTGGAGAAATACCATCACCTGATGATTCACTATTATTGAAGCAGTGTGGATGCTTTTCTGTTTACCAGAAAACCCGAGGCTGGAAAATGGGGAAATGTCTGTTGTGAGGAAACTCCTGGACATTCAGTGTAATTTCGGTTGTTACAGAACTCTAAAGCAACTATTTAGGTAATTTATTTAAAAATAATCTCATATGCAACAAAGATAAACATTTCACAACCATGTTAAATGAAGGTGAAAAATCAAAAGGTGTTTCCAAATGTTGTCTGCTTAGGTCATTAAATTGTACAAATCCAAATACTTTTGCTCTCTCTCTCTCTCATACACTTACATATGTAAAGTGTAAGGTTAATAAAATCACCTAAAAGATTAATTCATAAACTGTGTGTTCTGTGCTGCTCTGCATACTAATGCTTCTCCTAAATTAATTGTACATTAAATTAAGTTTTACATTAAGTTAGGCCTTCAGCTCTTTTACTATTTGGTGGTGATTAAGATTAAAATGTTAAATAATAGTTAAAATAAAATAAAAATAATTTATTGTGTTGGCTATGTAATTAGGTGAACAAAAATATAAAGAACAGCGATATATGTTGAGCTTATAAGGACTGAATTGCTCCCATTCACACTGGGTGAAAACAAATGTGTTAATGTGGGAACTCTTGGAGAATACTTGTCATCGGTATCTAGTCAATCCAACAAAACTGAATGCATGTCGCATGTCTGGAACCACATGTACAGCTCTTTGCTAACATAATCTATATGCATAGAATACATTCTGGTTCATTTATGAAGCTATGAAGACTTTTAAACATTAAAGGTTTAATTCATAATGGGATCTAAATTAATGGTTCCCCATTCATTAGCAAACAAGTGTGTTTATTGGCCTATTTGCACCACCTACAATCACTTGATGGGGCATTTGTCTCTTTACCCACTCACCTACCCACCCGTAATGTGAGAAAATACAAATGTGAGAATGCTTAACTATGAAACTTTTGTTTTGGTTGACAAAATCTGAGAAACCTGAAAGCAAGCCCTATGGTGCTCTAAGATATTGATGTTCTACTCATTTACCATAATGAGGCACTAGTGTTTGGGGTTTGCTTCATCAATTTAGCATTAGCATCTCGGAGACGATGCTTGCAAATATGCTATTGAGACTCATAATTTTAAGTCATGTCAACATCTTTGTATATACATCAAATCAAATGCTTAAAATATTTAAATCTCTAGAATATATTTTATTACAATTTACCAAGATAAAAATGACAGTTTTGCTAATACAGTGTTAGAAAAATTAAAAGCTTCTACTTCATATGAACTGTTGAGATAATAAGAAAGGAATGTGTAACAGAACTGTACCAAAAGTGAGGAAGCATCATAATCCAACTCGATTTTATGTCTAGAGCCCCATTGGACAAAATGAACCTTCATCAAGTCTAATTGTCTTTATGGTTACTGAAAGTGACAAAATTTTGGTGTAAAATTCTGTTTATTAACAATCTAGTTGACCTATTGTGGGGAGATAGCGAATGGATATCATTGATTCAAATGTAAAAATTCTGCTTATTTGTACATTAGACATCTTATCATGTAATACCTTGATATTCATAAACTCTGCCTATTCAAACTTAAGTGAAGTTTAAGTGTTTGGGGCCACTGTATATAACAAATATGTTAGTAGCTTTACTATTCTGCGCTGAAACTGGTGAAAGTAATATGGGATGAATGGATGCACTGCTGCACAAATATGTGTTGCATGAGAAGGACAAAAATGGTACAGCACTGAGAGATTTATTAGGAAGCTAGCATAAAGTGTTTGCTACTCAGAACTGAACATCTGCATTTAGTGTATGTATTTTTTATCTTGTGATTTTAGGGCTGTCCCCCACAATCTAATTCAGATTAGTCATGCAAATTAGGTGAAGTGGAGTAACTAACCTGCCTTTAGATGTGTGCGTGCGAGTGTAAATCTGTGTATCAAAGAGTACCCTGCTATGGACTGTCATCTATCCAGGGTGTACCCTGCCTGTGGCCCATGATGCTGGGATAGGCTCCAGCCCCCCACGACCCTGCAGAGGACAAGCGGGTTTGGAGAATGGATGAATAAATTTGGGCTTCCATTAAAGCGGTTTCATTAATTTGATTTCAGTTTACTGTTACAAACTGTTAGTATACCTTCCTCTACCATGAGAGCTTGTCTGTGAGTAATGTTACAAAAATCCACTGTAAGTGACAACAAAAATAAAACAACTTGTGTCTAAGCATTGTTCACTCTTCTTGCTTATAGTGTTTGTTGGGTGCTCTCACATACAGATTATTTATTTATTTATTGTTCTCAGTGCAGATGAAGATGTGTGTGTTCATGATTTTGGGTATTGTTAAGATGCAGAGCTGTAAGCTTTGAGAGAGATGAAAAGAAAGATGGAGAGGAAGGGGTAGAGAGAGAGAGAGACCAGAGAGAGAGAGAGACCAGAGAGAGAGACCAGATAGAGAGACCAGATAGAGAGAGAGACCAGAAAGAGAGAGAGAGAGAGAGCAGAGGGTGAGAGAGGATGATCAGGAGTATCTGTATAGTTTCTCTCAAACACAGCTGTGATCTATCACACACGAAGAATATACAGCAATTAGCTAATGCAGAAGTCTGACATGCACATTACCTAATTTGATATTTAGGACATTCAGATCTTGTTAGATTCTGTTAAAGGGACAAAGCTTCAATCATCAAATTGTATATTAATAATTGATCAATTAATAAATTAATACATATTCTAGGATATGAATTTAAAAATTGTATGAAAGGCCCCTCACTATTATATATCTGAATAATATGCACAATTCCCCTTATATTTGTAATTTTTCATTTATGTGATAATTTATATATTATATATATATATATATTTATATATATATAAATTATCACATTAATGAAAAATTACAAAAATAAGGGGATTGGGGATATTATTCTGTTATATCATAGTGAGAGGTCTTTATTCAGATGTATTCTCTAAATCATTTTTGAGTTTCAAGGTAAATGGTAAAAAGTTAAAACACAAAAGGAAAATTTGCAAGAAAGTGTTTTTGCAGAAAAAAGTTTTACAACTTTGTAACATCAGTTTAACACGATACTACATTTAACTTGTTTATTGTTGAACTTACAGGCCAAGAAGTAATATATATGTGAATATAACATATCTGTTAATATTTTATCAAGACCATGATCTTAAAGTCTTTAAGTAGAACCTAAATGCTCAAATTTATATGGAATAAAAAATGTCTACTGAATCACATAAATTGTGTTTATTTAACATTTCTCTATTCCTCTGTGAAGTCTTAAATGATTTTTTAGTCCAGTTCCAAATTAGACTTTAGGTTCTGTCAAACTTTCTGATCCAAGTTTCAACATCTGGTAGAGTTCAGAAATAATATTCTGTTCATTTCATTCTGAATATCTGCATGCATGCTTTGCATGATTTTAAACAGACAGACAAATACATTCAATTTGCATTTAATTTATGCATTCGATATATGCTTTTATCCAAACAGAAAGCGATTTGCAGTGTATTTAACGGATGCATTTTTAATCAGTGATGTGTGTTAGGATCGAACCCATAACAATTGCATTGCTAATGCAATGCTCTGCCCACTGAGCAGACAGAACACAATATATGCATTAAGTTATATCTATGTAATAAGTTATATATTACATATCCTACACATTCCAGTTGATTCATCTGGAACCCTTTGTTATATCACTTTCTCTTTAATGCACATACATTTATGCATTTTGAAGATGCTTTTATCCAAAGCGTCTTACAATGCATTATATGCAATCTACCAGCTGAGCTACAGGAACATTGTATATATAATGTATATATACTATATATATAATTCATGGTTGTATTTATTGCTTTTAGAGATGTCCTTTAACTTTACATTTAAGTTTTGTTTGTAATGTTAAATGTTGCTTTCAAAAAAAAAAAAAATGAGTGTGTGTGTGCTAACCAGGGTATTTTAATGCTGTTAAGATAACAAAACTTTATACTTGTAACGTCAAAAATAATTGTAGTTAAATTGCGTCTCATCCATCCTTCTAGCGCACATGACAAGACCGCGCACTCCAATTCACAATGCGCCTCATGAGAACATTCCAGTTTGGTAAAGTCAGTTTGGAATTTGAATAGCACAGAAGAACCGCCTCTTTGTGATTGGCCAAGACCGAAACCCATGGGTGGGATTTGCTTGTCACTCAACGATATTCTCGGCCTCTGTTTGGTTCGAGGCAAAGTGGGCGGAAACGTATTCGTCATATATATACTATGGCAGCAAGCGCAGGCTAATGATTGCCTACGATCTCACGCTGAGGCAGAAACGACCACGTTCAATGTTTCTCCACAGAGCTGACTTAAGCCTTCGTCCCCGAGCGAAATTTCGTGTTTCTGACTAAAATAAAGTTTGTTTACTTCGTGGGAGAGTTGGAAAAACATCACATCCCCGAGCATGATCAACACCATGGAGTGTGCAGTGGATGCACAAAGTCTAATTTCGATATCTTTACGGAAAATCCACAACTCCCGCACGCAGAGAGGGGGAATCAAGCTGCACAAAAACCTGCTGGTCTCATACGTGCTGAGGAACGCCAGGCAAGTGTACATGAACGAGAAGTACGCAGAGATCTACAGGATGCAACAATACGAGGAGGTGATGACCGTCTGCAACGAGATCCAGGAGCTAAACCCGCTAGATTTGGTGGAGGACTGCGAGGAGCAGACAGTGGACTGCTGCGGCAGCGCGAGCGAGTCGGCGAGCCTCTGCGGCGCGCTCTTGCCCGTCAGTCACCAAGCGTCTCCGGTGCAGCACATCCAGCCTACAAGCGCCTGCTCGGTGCCCATGCCTCTCCAAACCGAAGAGGTCTGCAAATCTCCGGATCCTTCATTCTATCGCAGCTGTTGTGCGGAAGCCTACCCCGTGTCAAACTGTGACTTTTCGCCAGTAAATACCATGCACTGCAACAAAACTACAGTGCTTGATTTGGACACGCATGTCGTTACAACAGTAGAGAACGGGTATTTGCATCAGGACTGCTGCGCTTCGCTCCAAGAGTGCTGCCAGGGCGCACAGAGCCCGGCCAAAAAACGCAAGCTTGACTTTGGTTACTACGTGTCCGAAATCGAGGAGGTACCGGATTTTACGCCGTGTAAAAGAGCGAAATTCTGCGAGGACTCTATATACGCAAACACGGAGCCCTTGGACACATCGAACATTTCCAATCTCATTTCGATCTTCGGCTCGGGCTTTACAGGACTGGTGAGCAGACAAGCGGACTTGGAGCAAGCCTTAAACGGACAGTTCTGTAGCAAACAAGCCCTGGCGAGTTTAGGGGCTTGGACGAGAGCTATTGTAGCCTTTTGACTCTGTGGTAGTTCATGAGAATACAGATACTTTACGAAATTGTACAAAGTCTAAGACAAATTGACTTTTATTTTTGCAACAAAGTTATTTAAGCGTTTTTTATTTTGTTTCTTGTTTCGTTTCATGGGGTGAGGCGAACAGTGGTTGTAGCCTGCCACTCGTGATGATGTATCCTTTAAAACAAATGATACGATATTACAAAGGTTGAAATAATCGAACGAAGTTGAATTTCGTTGCCTTAATAAACCCAACGCAAACTGCTAGCTAGCTATGGCCACAAACAAGGAAAGTCGTTGAATGTTTTGCTCGAGGATTGTTTCTTTTATCCTACCCTTTCCAGTTTCTCTCACAGGGAACTTTCACAAAGATGTATTGTAAAATAACATTACCCGTGTGTAATGCTGGGAATAACAGGCTGCAAAACGGAGAAGCCTGCCGCTGCTCATATTGTTTTCAACCGTTAAGGAGCTGTGTAATATTTTATTAGCGTTTTAACGTAACACCTACCAGTTTAAGTCGGAGCTGAGGCTTTAACAACAAGACTATCTGAGCTCGTGCTTACGGAAATGTAGAACTACAGGAAGACGACTGGGTTACACAGACTACATTTGTAATATCTCACAAGGCAATCACGTAGGCTAATGAAGGTGCAATATTTTAACCCTCTCCGTCTTGTTTGTTGTTTTATCTAATATGTGTTGTTGAAAGTGGCGAGGACTGGTGCGTTTTGTTGACTGCACTGACCTACAGCTCCAGTTCCTCTCTGAGTATGTTTGTAGTTCGCCTATGCCAGTCACCTCATCACACTGAACGTTGGGGCCATTAATTAACACTACAACTCCCATAATGCACGCCGTTATCAGCCAGGTATTTGTTGACTATTTAAGACTTCAGCGTTAACTATTCCCCCATGCTCTCAGAAAAGTTGATTAAGCCTTCACAGTAATTCATGATGCCAGCATTTGCTTGGTTTTGTGGGTTTGATTTTATTTTATACAAAGTTAGACCTTTTGTTCTAAAAAGGCAATCTCATAAATTAGCCATACGTCCTCACATTATATAAGCACTATGTGTATTGAATTAAAGACGTTTTCAGACGTATTCTCCATATTTTGTTGGTATTCTTGTATTTTTGTGCATATTAAATTGTATATCACCGGGTAAAACTGTTTTAGAAAGTATTTGTTTAAAATTTATAACCTTAATAAAAAATGAAACTTACTTTGATTTGCCTCTTTCCTCTTTTCGCACCATTTGAAACAACCAAGAGTACAGTCACAGCTTACTTCATAGTAGGCCTGTGATTGTGAGCTTTGCATAGTGAGGTCAACATATTCATAATTGTATTATAAAAATACACACACACACAATAGTAGTGTAACATTTAAATGTTACCATACATGAAAAACCCCAGCTGCTGATCACAGCAAGGTTTTGTTTGCCATATGATTTATATTCCTCTGTAACAGAAGATATAGGTAGATTTTAGATAAGCTGTTACAGAACTAGATGGTGAAAAACTCTCCAAATTGGCCACAATAACAAACCATCTCAAATTCATGGGCAAACTTCAATCCCAAGTGAATATCCACACTATTGTTTACCTGTTCTGGATGATGTGAAATTTAATTCTAGATGTAGGCTATGCCATGGCCTGTGGGATTTTACACTGTAACCTGCAGGCCAAGAACTGGTCAAATAATGAGGAGAGAACGATTTTCCAAGTATACACATTGTAAGAATAACACAATTAAAAAGCTTACACTTTAAAACAAAGATATGATATACAAATATCTCTGCCTAGTTTGTAGTACTGCGCTGCCTGAGCCACGTGCACGTTCTATTGGGAGGCACTATGTTCAAGGCGCGCGCTCATTTTTTTTTTTTTTGCCAGAAACTAGCTAAAGTTACAGACTGTGTTATCTCTGCTGTATGCCACATGGTGGTGTTCTTCAAAATCAATGAATGAAGGTATTAGAGCGCCTATGTAGCGGCACCTCGGGCTGACCTCGAATTCGCTTCTCCCTGCAACCCCCTCCACCCCTCCCCTCCCTGTCCTCTCTCTGGTCTCTCTCTCTCTCTCTCATCTCTAGCCGAAACCTCTCGACTCCTCTCAATCTGAGATACCGCAGTACACCCGACACATCAACGTCCAACATACATAGGCTGTTATCAAGTGGTTAAGTTGGCTATTTTCGACGCGTAACTGCTTTGCGCATGTTTAAATACCGCTAAATGCAGGTAATTCGATTGCACGGTATATTACGTCTATTATTTTTAAGCCGTGCTAATGTGTAATCCGGTTGCATCTAGCTCTGTTTCTAGTTATAGAGACGTATGTTTTTAATAGGTTAAAAGGGTTAGTGTCGACAATACCGCGTGTGTAAAAGTTTGCATTATTCGTGATTGGATCTGAATAGGCTGATATCGGGGAAAAGTGTTTGAGATGCGTACTGCTAAACATTTTTTTTTACAGAAGCGCAAGACCTTTTTTAATATTTGTAATTTTTGTCAGGCAACGCACTAGGCAGTCTGTGATGTGTGGCGAGCTCCTCCGCGCGGCGATTGCGGGGAATGCATGGAGAGCGCGTGCATGAAATTAATGCAGATATTTGTCATTTCATGCGTTTGAAGAAACCGTACCTTATTACGTATACACCCATATAGTAAACAAAACATCAATGGCACGTTTTCCGTTAGCTGGAGTACTAGTATGATTATTATTATGATACATACTTAATCCATTTTTGATTACCACCTCCGAAATGCGCATTTCCCTGGCTTAGTTGTAACATCAAATGTTAATGAAGACAAAAGGAACGACTTTAATCTTATCTTATCTCATCTGCGCCTGTTGAAACCAGCAGCCCTGTCTACTTTTGAATACAACTGATGGGATGGGGAGGTGGATGGGTGTTTTTGGGGCGGGTAAAGTCGACCGTTTGCGTTTATGTCAATTACTCAGCAGGCTGTGCTGAGTTTCACACAGTGGGTCGGTTGGATGACAGTGACTGGGCAGATGCTGAATTTGCCTTTCCCGTTTTGACGCAAAACACAGGGCCTGTTGTGTGTTCCTGGCAGTAAGAGTCGTCACAAAATGTTATTAATTTAAAAGTGATTATGATAATAACAAAAAAAGATCTAATGAAAATATTTGTATTTAAAGATTGAAATAGATATTTCTACTAAATATAAATATTGGTAACATGAAAAGACCTTTTTAAGGCATTGCACATTTTGCACTGTATAAAAATATGCCATCCAAGATTTAAAAAAAATGATCATGTAACATTTTGCATTTACACATTTGCCAGATGCTTTCATCCAAATCGACTTGCATTACATTTTATTATTATGTGTATGTGTATTACCTGGGATCAGACTCGCAACCTTTTTAGACTGCTAATGCAATGCTCTACCACTAAGCTACAGGAACATTTAAAGGGGCCATGGCACAAGACTTTTTTTAAGATGTCAAATAAATATTTGGTGTCCCCAGAGCACATATGTGAAGTTTTAGCTCAAAATACGTTATAGATAATTTATTATAACATGTTAACATTGACACTTTGTTGGTGCGTGCAAAAATGTGCCATTAAGGGTGTGTCCTTTAAAATGCAAATGAGCTGATGAAGGGCAAACACTGATCACAATGATGGTGGTTTGTTGCAACTGAAACTCAATTGTGCCGTGAATTATTTTTTCTCTCTCTCTTTTTCTCTGCACTAAATGGCAGTGCTGTGATTGGACAGTGCAGATTAAGGGGGCTGTATTATTCGAATAAGAGCTCTTTATGACATCATAAAGAGGGCCAAATTTCAACAACCTATTTTTGTATGTGCTTGTAGAAAATGGTTTACCAAAACTAAGTTACTGGGTTGATCTTTTTCACATTTTCTAGGTTGATAGAAGCAATGGGGGCCCAATTAGAGCATTTAAACATGGAAAAAGTCTAATTTTCATGCCATGGCCCCTTTAACACAGTTCTGTTTGTTTCAATGGCAGTGCCTCTGGAGTAATTAAGGTTATTTTGTAAGATTTATAAATAAACGTTTGTGATGACTGAAAAGTGTGTTCTTGTAGTTTTTACCAAGTTGTAAATGCATGCAATGCTATTGCATTTGTGTGAAAAAATCTATTACTTTAACACACAGACCGTACTTCTGTACCTTTGAATGTTCCATACAAGACTGTGTTGAGACAGAGGGACGTTTCTGAAGCAAACTCAAACCATTTATTTACACAGAATGAAGTTTAGAAATAAAATAAGGCTGGAAAAAATATATTTCGCTTAAACTTGTCAAATGGAAGACTAGCCATTAGCTACATATTGTTGTAAAAACTCATACGACTTAAGCTTTCCGTGACATATTTAAAAGCGAAGCCATTATTTTGCAGATGTATTTTTTTTTTCAGTGGAATAAGAAAGAAATAATGCAAGAATAAAACGGCTGACTTGTCTTACATGTGTAAAATGACACTTTTAGCAAAATCATTTACAGCTAACACAAGCCTCAGCAATCTTTGATAACTGCACAACTCACACTAATAACTTCAACAGAAGTGCTTTTAGAGACACACACACACACACACATCTCTGTTCATTTGTTGCAGATCCTGCACACAGGAAAACCAAGCCTTTAAAGGAGTAGTCCACTTTACAGATGGGGCCCATTGACTTACCACAGTATTTTTTTCCTACTATAAAAAGTCAATGGACCCCATCTCCAAAGTGGACCACTCCCTCAATTATTCATTGTGACGAGCTTTGTTGTTATATACACATAAATAAATATAAACGGCAGATGAAAATGTATCATCATACTGCATGTGTCTCAGGAGCAGTTCAATGAAAATATACAGACTAATTGCATTAATTGTTAGGTATTGAGCAAAATCACAATCAATGTGGTCTGCATTATATGCATATCTAGTAGATTGTGTAGAGCAGGGGAGTTCATTCCCGACCCCGAAAACCTACTAACCTGTAGAGTTTAGTTCGATTCAATATAATCAGGTAGGGTGACGAATGGAACTGAACTCTATAGGTAGTGGATCTACAGGAGCAAAACAGAGCACCTCTGGGGTACAGGATCCGAATCCAGGCTTGTAAATGGGATTGGAGATGGTTTCATCCGAAGTTGGAGTTTTAGTTGTGCACTCTGAAAAGGTGTGGATTCTTCTCGTCTCTCACGGTTTGACTGGCTGAATGGAAAGCAGGCTGCCAAACTTGAAATGCTGGATGACTGGGAATTTTTCTAGACACTGTAAGCGTAACAGAAAAAAAGTTGGTTTGTATGATGAACCATCTGCTGCAAGTGAACACATTTGCTAGCTTTCGTTACGACTTTAAATGACAAAAGTATACTTGCACGGATCATTTCTATCTTTAAGACAACGGTGTCTGGGAAAACTACTGCATAAAGAGGATTAAACCTGGTAAATGAACTAATATAGCATCACACAGGTTTCTATCAAAGTTTCAATAACACCGCTGTGGATTCGTGCAACGGTGTACCCACACAAACACAATTTCGCCCAGTCATACTGGCTTAAATCAGTGAATACAAAGTTAGGAATGTGTTTATTTCCTGCTGCAACATTTTCTGCCGAAGTGTTATTATACTGCTTGTGCTGAAGTGAAATATTTATTTATTTTTAACTTGAGAAAAATGAGCTGACACAAGTAATCGAAAGGTAACTGGTCTTCTTTAGTAAATGTAGCGGACAGTTTCTGGTGTGGTATCATTAATGTAGCACTGGATTGGGAAAAACTCTTGATAAATTGGCAGGCTTCCATAAAATGCACGTGACAGGCACGAAACCTCCTAGATGTGTCTCAGCACGTATTAAAGTTTATAAAATGATAACTTTTTGTCCAAGACATAAAGGCATATTTTCCACAGACGTACAATGATAAACTTTCTCCTGCATAAGTTTTATACTCAGAAATGCATCTCTAGATATTCTCAGCATTTCATTTGAAAGCTTCTGCAAAAGTCATATAACCCTGGCAGAGAGAAGAACTGGGCTAACAGAGTCAAATTGAGAACAAGAGCTTGATATATACGGGGGTGGGGAAAGACAGACAGGGAAGGAGGAGGGGAATTTGCAGACAGACTGGCCCCTCAGCTTTGCTCTACGCTGAGGGAAGAGAAGGGGGAGGGAACCCAGGGCAGGCGTCTTCTTAACAACACAGGATGTGGGCCATGGAGGAGGGGGTGGGGCACTTTGTTCTTCCCCCAAACACACATGCTTACTCTATTAACTCTTTCTGTTCCAGTCTTCAAACTTCAGCGTGGTTTAGTTTATGCCTGGTATTTAGATGCGTTTTTCGTATTTTGATCAGATCAGACGTGGACTAGAGAGACATACTCTGTGCTAAAGTCTTAGGCCACCATGCTAGATTTGTTGTTTTTGCAATTGTATAGGGATCATATATAAGTCTCTTTATTAGAACACAACCAGAAAATACAGGAAATGTGTATGTAGTATTAAAAACAATATAAAACTATAAGCTAAAAGTGTCAAGTATTTAGGGTAAACTCCCCTTCTACTTGAGCAATAGCAGGAAACTGTTGGATCTCTAAACCTTAAATGAAATTAAATCCTAATTTCTAATTCTAATCGAATGACTTCAGGACTTCAGTCTCCTCAAAAAGCTCAAGAGGTGTTTAATGCCAAGAGAGGTCACCGTCACACTAATGGCGCTTTTCCATTGCATAGTACCCCACGGTTTGGTTCAGTTTGGGTCAGCTTACTTTTGGGAGCTTTTCCATTAGGTGCACAACGTGGTACCCGATACTTTTTTGTACCACCTCGGTTGGGGTTCCAAGCGAGCCGAGCTGATACCAAACGTGACGCGAAAACACAGTAGATCACTGATTGGTCTGACAGAATCGTCACTACAGCGTCATCGCTATAACGTAAAGATTAGCTTTACCTCAGTGCTAGCTTGCGCTGTCTCGAGCAAGCATGTTGTCTTCTGTGCTCTGCTAAGTTTCCAAACTCTCTTTTAGCGATGGAAAACATCCACAGGTTGAGAATCAGGGACACCATAATGGTTTTTTCCATTCTTGCAGTTTGTGGCGGAACATTCGCAATGCGCACGTTTGCAAATATGCTTAAATGCAACTTCAATGAGGCTCAGCAGAGCGCGTCGTCTGACGCCACGGGTGTTTGTACAGAAACTGTCATGTGAGACAAAGGTAGTGATAAACGCGATGTGCAAACATCTATTTGTGGTGGCCAATTTTAATTTTGTGGTAGACTGTGAAACAAATGAATGTATAGGAATGAACAACGCTCTCACTTGTATGACGTCACAGCAGTAGGCAGCGGCGCAAATATAACGACACGCCTATAATCCCTCCCACTGCGAAGTGATACTAAACTAGATGGAAAAGCTAACCACGCCAAAGTGAGGTGAGCGGACCCGACCCGGACTGGACTAAACCGTGGGGTGCTATGCAATGGAAAAGCGCCATAAATACTCCTGAAAATTGTTTTGTTTTTAATTTTGTGAACATATTTCCTGCATTTTCTGTTTGTATCTTAAAAAAAGAATGAAAAATTTATATGGATGACATTAAAACTTTGCTAAAACAACAAAGCTGGTGATGATGGCCTAAGATTTTTGCACAGTACTGTATTCTTGTGCCGAACATTGTGTGTTCATGCTAGAAGTCAGGACCTATGTAAAAACATTGTGCTAGGTACATCACACATTAGATCAATAGACGGAGTGTATTCGCTATTATGTGGCTGCTCGAACACAAATGCAATAAGGTTGCGTTTTCGACTACCTCTGAATGTAATCGAAAGGGGACTATCTCAAAACGTTTTATACTCCGTTTACACCTTTATTTAGTGTCATCCATTTGTGATCCGGTAAACCAAAAAATCTTCAAGCTAGGTGTAAACAGCCCAATAGTAGGGCTGTCACGGTTATGAAATTTGGCTGACGTTAATTGTCTAATAAATTGTGACGATTATGATGATTATTTGCCTGTTTTAAGACTTTGACGATTATGACGAACAATTGTCTGTTTATTGCTTTGACATTTAATTTTCATAAATTTTTTGTTTGTTCATGAAATAATTTTCACACAAATATATCTTTCAAAACTGAACATTTTTCATACGAAATAAAAACAATAAAGTGTCTGAAAATAAATATGAAAAATAACTGAAAATAAAAATGCAATTAAAATAAACTGACTATACCAGAACAGGCCTTAAATAGCAACCAATCTGATAGGAGACATCTAATACGGTCTCGTTTATGCAGGCGCTGCAGCTCCCCCTTGTGTTTTTTAAAGAGATGTGCAATCATTGTGGTGATCTGAAATTATCACGATGAGGTCAAACAATCACGATGAGATGATTATTTACTCATTGTGACAGCCCTACCCAATAGACATTGAAACAATTTGGAGGTTTATAATTCAACTTTTTACCAGTGTTAAAAAGTAGTGGATTCACTTAAATTAACTCAGTATTACACAAAGTTTAAAATATTACTGCATTAAAAAAATCTTATTCAACATATTGACATTTATCATACCATAATACTTACTTCTGCTTTGTACATTCGTATGAGACCTTGATTGACTTTGGACCATGAAGGAACATCACTGATGTTCCAAAGTTGGTTAGAGTGTTCAGCAAAAGGGCCTGTCTTCATCTGAACAAAGGAAAACAGAAACATGAACGATACGTTTTAAACATGTTGTACATTTAATGCATAATACGCAATCAGCAACCGGAAATATGGATTTGACAGGAGCAATACGAAACAATATCTTTAACTGATATAAGATGTACAGGAAAAAACTCCAGCAAAACCATTTGATTGAGATTGAATGAGATTCATCTTAATAAAACTGATTGATGCTTTCACCATCTTAATTGCTTGCATTTATTCTCTGTAGAAGAATGCGTACGTGCACAGGTGTGTAGTGCTTCTTTACAAGATAACATCGCCATCTACTGGCTTGGCATGCATAATACAATGTATTTAGTCGTCTTCATGGACAGCGCTGTCGTATGTACATAAAATTTACAAAGCAGAAACGTTTAGTTAAAGGGACACTCCACTCCACCATCAAATGTTTAACTCTTAGGGGAGATGGAAAAAGCATACTTTCAAAAAAGTTTAAATGTATAATAAGGAAACAAACAAGTCAAAGAAAAAAGGAATTAGCAGTTACTGCACTGATACAGTGATCACCTAAACAAGGAGTTTATAAACATAAAACTGAATAATAGTAATAGTAAGGATATTAACCTTATACAGACATGGTAAAAAATAAGAGACCATTTCAATGCTCCCTTTAAATTTTTCTAAATGTACTATTTATAGGTATGTGTTTAAGTAACATTATAATTTTTGTGTCATTCTGTCAACAACCGACAACATTTCTGGCAAATTCTTAATAAAATTGATGTTTTTGGGGCCAATCACACCAAAAGCGTTTATTGCAGTTGCAGGGGTCTTTTTTGAATGATATTCTATGGTCAGGGAGCGTTTGGACGCTGTTTAGTGCTGAGAGCGGAGAAGCCACCGACGTCATTTACGTCTTTCCATTGTCCAATCGAATGAGGGGAGAGGCGGGCCTTACGTTGTGGTGAGGGAAGTTTACAGTTGCTTTGAAGAACCGAACTCCACTCGTTTACTCTTTCCTGCGTGTTTGTGCACCTCTCACCCTTAAACAAGGTCAGAGCAAGCGTCCTCTTTTTAAAGTTTCTGCTAATATGACAGTTAACAGCAAAAGAGCGCTCACGCTTCGATTCTTTGATTGACAAGACAGCTGACTCTGTGGTTGCTTAGCAATATAAAAAAGCCGCGTCGCACTGCTCTTTTTTTTTAAAAAAGGCAGAGCGGCGCGCCTTACGTTTCCAAGCGTTTAAATGAAATGATGATTGAAGTCAAAACTGGAGTGGTCTCTTAACTTTTTCTGCGGCTGTATATACATTAACATGATTATGGTATAATCAACATATCAAAAACTAACTATTAATCATACTGTAGTATTTGATTATTTCATTACCAACAGTACTGTACCAGTCACTGTACTATAAGCCTATTCATGAGAATTTATAAGAAAAGGTCTTGGGGCTGCCCCTGGGAAAAAGAAGTTTATGAATGGCAGTGCTGTGCGCTTCACATACACATACACAGATTCTCAGACTGCCCTCATCAGGCTGGACTTTCCAGAGACCCACTAACCTCTCATAGACGAATGGAGAGAAGGAAGGAAAAAGGGAGGGTGGAAAGAGAAAGAGAGAGGAAAGAGAAAGGGAGGGGGTGGACCCTAGGGGCCAAAGTAGTGATTCACAACAACGTGCAGGGAAGGAAGGAAATGACTCATGTGAGTGGAGTCCAAACATAACCTCCCTGAGAGAGAGAGAGAGAGAGAATAAGAGAGAAAGCTACAGGTCTCTTTCAAACCGCTTGGTCTAAAAACGAGTTTGATAACAACTCCCTTCCCCTGCAGGTATCTGTTCACACTGTATTTTTAAATCCTACATCCAAAAAATAAATAAAATATATATATATATATATATCTGAATGACTGAACTTGAAAGCTATTGTGAACAACATAAAGAATAGTGGATTTGGTTTTTAAAGGGATAGTTCACCAAAAAATGAAAATTTTATCATTATTTTCTTACTATCATGTTGTTACAAAGCTGGTATAAATTTCTTTGTACTTTTGAACACTAAGGAAGATATTTTGTGAAATTTTTGTAACCAAACCGATCATGAGCCCCATTTACTTCCATAGCATTATTTTTCCTACTATGGAAGTGAATGGGGCTTATGATTAGTTTGGTTACAAACATTCTTCAAAATATCTTTCTTCGTGTCCAACAGAACAAATTTTCATTTTTGGGTGAACTGTCCCTTTAACCTCCTAAGTGGTGTGTCCATATCACATTTTTTTGTTGTTTGCACCATAATACTTAATTCTGTGCAACTGAAACATGGAACCAATTACACTGCTTCAGTGTTTGGTTATTATATTCATTGGTTCTTTCTAACACCAAATAGCTGGAAGAAACCTAAAATGCAAGCCAAACCAAAGCTTGGGTCTTAGGAGGTTAAACAATGTGTAGGATAGGAAAGTGTAGGACAATAACACTGCACATGTGTGTAACCATGTCCCCCGTTGACCAAAACATACATTACCAACAAAGTTTAACTGAGTTTGAAAAAAAAATCAATGTTCGTATTACCCAAATGAACCAAACACTAATATCCAACTTTCCCCCCAAAGTGCCCAAAATTAGATGTTGCAAGTGTTTGCATGAAGGGCTATTGTGTGCTTGTTTAAAAAAATAAGATGATTGTCAAGCCATACACACCTCATTGATGAATTTAATGCACTCAAAAAACATGTAGTCTTGATGGTTCTCATTTACAACTTTCTCCTCCACAAAGTGCTTGGGCTCCAGGGTGGGGTGGTCTAACGCACAACAGGTAAATAAACACAGCATAGTTACTCGAGGTGACCACCAGGTGTCTCCCTTTCCTTATGTTCACAGCAATCAATAGCAAATCAGGATTTGACCAACCAAAACACAATTTATTTTCTCAGGAAGGGTTACAATTCTCTTGGGCCCTATGAGTAGGATACCTAGCGGTATCTAAGAGGGTTGTCCCCGATAATGGCCATAATTAAATTGTACTTACAAAAACATATTAAGTTAAGCTAGCTCTTATTAAAGATTAAAACAGAAGGCATTACCAAAGCAGCAATTAATCATAATTAATAATTAAACATTGTTAAATTAGGATGAAATTGTTACCTATAAGCTGTGAGCTTCCCCATATGAAGGGAATAAACTGAAAGTCGTCAAGACCCCACACACCCTGGCTTCCTGCTGGCTCCATCCTATACGTTTTCTGCAGTTTGCGCATCAATCGTAGATACCTAAGCAAATCAAATTGCATTGCTAGTTATGTTGCGAATAGGTTTAACACAATTCACCTACAAATTATGACCCATAACATGGTGAAACTATATTGTAAAAGCATTTTGAATTGACATTAATGGATGACATGTGATGACACAAAGCATTGCATTATTTCAAAATAAGATTCAAAAGAGGAAAATCCACCAACTTGTCAAACACTTTAAATACGATGGCCAACTGGTCGTCTGGGCGCAGAGCTCCAACCTTACAAAGACAGCAGAGGAATGCAGCAAATGCAGCTTCGTGACCTGCATGCACAATCACGTTTTTACCACACATGCCACAAATAACACAACAATGGCAACTTAGCTTTGAAATGTAATCACAGCTAAATAAGAGCTAAAAGAGTATGATAAAACAATAGTATTAAATACAGGCACATTGCAGCCTAATCAAACCGGTGGGTCTCAATCAAATCGGTGTTGCCACAGCACCCCCTAGTGGGCATTTAGTAGAAAAACAGTTTACAATGACCTTTAGATCAGTGGTTCTCAAACTGGGGTCCGATGGTGCCAGGGGGGCCCCAGTTTTATGACATTTTATAAAATACATTCATTTTTCATAAATTCTGTGTAATTAAACCTAAAAAAAAATAAGGCTACTAACCAACAGCACTACTTTGTATAACTTAATATGTTTTCTTTAATTAAAATGTTACATTTTAGAACAGTTTTTGTCATAAATTTTCTTTGGGGGGGCGTACACAAGGGGGGCCGCACGCGGAAAAAGTTTGAGAACCACTGCTTTAGATATTAGCATGAGTACACTGGGGCACACTATTCCCAAACAAAACTAAAATACTTCTGAAAGTGTGTTAGTTGTTTATCGTTCAGTCTGAGTTACAACTAACCAGTGCCATAATCAATCCTGGTGGAGTTCCCTACAGACTCTTTCAGGTACACAGCTATCTCTGGAGCCGCATCATGCTGTTCTGATGGGAGAACGGCAGTGACCAGAGACTCCGCCTCCTGCACACAAAAGTAACCAACTGCTTTGAAACGGTAACAGTGCTTTTGCAAAATTGCATGCATAACCAGTTCTCTAAATTTAATGTTGCACTGAAAAGTATGCATTGCTGCCCCACGTCTGGCTGTTTAGGACCATAGTGATTTTAGTTGGGTTCATTTTGACTTGAATTTGCAGGGTAGTGAATGCTACTCTGCAAACACCGGCCATACATATAGTACATATTACTAATTATGTATAACTCAGGTCACAAACGTCTGCTTACCTGGTCTAGTTTGGCATACCAAGTGCGGAAAGCTTTATTGCCGAAGCGAGAAGGCTGGTCTACTGGTGGCGTCTCATCGATCCAGCGATCCAATGTTTCCAACAACGCGAGTAACTTCTCCACTGTCTAGCAGCGAAGAAAAGCATGTAAGCAAACATATAAACGCTGGTGCATGGATCTTCACTTTATATCAGAAAAAAAACAGCAGTGATGGGATCAGCGTAACAACACGACTCACCTCAGACACCTGGTATTCGCATGTAAGTTTCTTTCTCTTCACAGCCTCATTCAAGGTCAGAATGAATCCAATGTAGTCTGCATATGCCTACTTACACATGACAGCACAAACATGCACAAGCAAAAAGGCTTTATTTGGAAGCGACTGCAGTAATGATTCAAGTTACTCAGTGAGATACTGTGCATAGTGGAATAGTTTTCAGGACTCGATTTAAAAATTTAAAAAAAGAGTGTCAAACAATACATGCTTTTATTCTTAATGTTAAACTCCAGGGACACTAATAAGTTAAAGAGACCTGAAAGTACCTAATTTGCTAACATTTAGGGTTGCAGAAAAAGGCTGTGACATTGGTTTGCATCCATACCTGTGATCTTTTCCATTTGCCCATATCAGGTACCATACTGATTTCCTTCTTCGGTACCATGAATTTAAAGCTGGCAGGATTGAGAGACTTGTGATCCTCATGAGAGGAGCCTGTGCAAGTGACACAAATTTAGATTAATTAATTTAAATGTATATTTTGGACATTTTATCTGATGCAGTACTTAGTTTACTTTTACTGTAATTGTATAACGCTATTAATGATCAATTTATATTGTTGGTTTTATTCAGTCTTTGATTCTGATTGGTAAACAGCTGTGTGTTGTTTATGATAAAACATATGACAACTGCAACTAATGATTCTGTGTGTGCAAAAGCTACCTTTGTGTTACATGCAAACAGTAAGTGTAAATGTTTAGGACTGTGTGGCAATATTGTCTACATAAAATCTTATTGCATTTTCAATTGCTGAACCACTATCTAAAAATACTAAAGATAATAGGATGTAGTAGGGAATAAGATGTCTTTAAATGTTTAAATAGACCCTACATATACAACCATGGCCAAGTTTTGAGAAAAACTCTTATAAATGAATATTTGTGTCAAACTTTTTCTTAATTTACAATTACACTAAGTTTATGCAAAGAGTTAATATTTGCAGTATTGACCTCTGCCATTCACCCTGCCATGCAGCCATCAGAAGAAAAGGTGTGCGCTACCGTCTGTGTCATGCCAACAAAATATTGACTCATGCCAACAAAATATTGACATAATCTTAATGTAATCGTCATTAAAAAAGTTTGACACTTATGAATTGCTTATGAAATTATAATTCAGCATATCATAGTTACATAGAGAGAGAGAGAGAGAGAGAGAGAGAGAGAGAGAGAGAGAGAGAGAGAGAGAGAGAGAGAGAACATAGGATATGGGATATTTAAATCTGACATAGTAAAAATGCTGAATAATAAGTGCGTAAGCAAATGTTCATACGCCCATGACTTATTTAAAAGTATTTTAAGAGTGTGTTTTAAGTGAATTAAGTGATCAAGAAGTGTAGTATCTGATCTCAAAACAAATGCTGAAGAAGCGAAACATGCGCCACAGCAAAGAGCTGTCAGACTCAGCCGATTCATTTCAGGAGGCGTAACGAGGGTGCACGCGTTCGTCTGGACATTTGCGCACCGTTATTTGGTACAGATGTGCTCTATAATAAAATACATGATCAGTGGGTTTTATTTAGTATGCTTACTTTAAAGTCATCCGTGTTTAAATGCAGATATGATTGATTGAAACGAGTTACCTGACGGCTGCTCAGTCTCCGCCATGTTTAATATGAAGACGAAAACATCACGTTCAACTCTCACTGGCTCTTTTTCTTCTTCTTTTCCATCCGGTTACTGGCCGCTTACTCCATTGGAGATTTACCGCCACCTACTGTATGTCTCAAAGGGTGACGCAGTTCTGGCTAGAGGGAATACAGCTACAGCCAAATCTCGCGAGATATTTGGTTTAGGTTTAGATTTGGGAGAATGGAAAACAGCGGTTCTGGCTGGATAGGATACAGCTACGGCCTAAATCACGTAAAATATTGGATTTAGGGTTAGGGAAGGATTCGGATGAAAACAGCGCGCTCATTCGGGAAAATTTCGCGAGTTTTTGACCGCAATTGTATCCCTTCTAGTCACAACCGGATGATGCATCTGCTTTATTTATTTATTTATTTGAAGAAGAAGAATTACATCAATCCCTAGTGGATCCTAGCCCACGCTTCAGCTGTCTCTGCGTGTTCAGCTGCACAACTTTCCACGCTGAAACAAAAAATATTTTTTATTTTACATTTACGGGAGCAGGAAAAATGTAAAGCTCTCGAAGTAAGCGAAAGACGTCCAAGTACCGCGAGAGCGAGTAAATATTAAAGTTATTCTTATGGTTTCTGAAAACGCTCTCGCGGTACTTAAACGTCATCTTCCTGGCAGTTCTTGCGGCGCCGCATGAAGCAGGAGGATGGGCGTGGCTTTTGTTTTGCACACTTGCACGCCATCTATCGATGAAGTTGAGCAGCGCAGCAGTGATGGCGCTGATGGTTTTCATATGAAGGTTTAACCCAGTGGACTCTGTGCAGTACGCAACAGATCTGTCCCTCCTCTCTAACCTCTCTGATACGGGGGCGTTTTAGTGAACTTAAGTTATGTTGGGAAATCTGGCCAGGACGATGGTGAGTGAACCTCCGTTCTTGCCGAGTTTTTAAACATATTAGTTTCATTTTTAGGGGCTGACCGACAATGCGAGTGCCTATGGCTTGTTATCAGTAAAGCAACCGGAAACATGGAGGCAATTTGGTTTCGATTACTTTTAGCTTTGGGACAGTTTAGAAAGCAGCGTGTATTTGACAACGTCACTGCATTTAGGTAATAATCAGAAGTGTGTACAAGGTCTTCTTCATAGATATGTATACATTTATGGTCTTCTTGACAGCTGTAACACATTTTTGGACTTCCTAATGACAGAGGCATCAGTATGTGTTGCATTACTTACTGTCATGTGCAAACCTGACTCATATTTCTTGTATCTGATGATTACATTTATGTCTTGTTATTTATAGATCAGTGTGAGTAGATCAGCAATACGTTTATGCTTTTACTTCATGTACATTTGCCTGAGTGTGTTTATAGATCTGATGGTATTTTTGGTAATAATATGATGCCTACTTACAGAGACACACGATGTAACTGAAAACAGCACAAACTTTCATTCTCTTTTTCAGGTAAAGACTGGTGTGGTAAAACCCTCTAGTCTGGTAAAGCCAGTATCAGTGACCCGGATCACCGGTCGCTACCTGGCACACCAAGAGGGTCTCCCGAAGCTACCAGTGCCACCCCTGCAACAAACATGCGATCGCTATCTGGCTGTTTTGGACCCTATCACAGACCCGGAGGAACTGAATCACACCCGGAAATTGGTGGAGGAATTTCAGAAGCCGGGCGGTGTCGGAGAGAGACTTCAAAAAGGCCTGGAACGACGAGCCATGAAGATGGAGAACTGGGTAAATCTGTGTGCTTGAGATGGATTGGGTTGTTTGGTGATGCTTTATTAGGAGCCCAAGGTCATTGGGCACATAACTATATCATAAAATATCCTACACATTCAATCTAAATACACTTCGAGTTGTGTTGGAATTAAGCTGAATCTTTTTTTAAGAGCTTCTTCTTGTCTCTCTTGATCTCCTACTTTTCCACTGCTAGCTTTCTGATTGGTGGTTACAAACAGCTTACTTGGAGTATCGGATGCCAGTTGTCATACATTCGAGTCCTGGGGTCGTCCTTCCCCGTCTAGAGTTCAGTGATCGTCAAGGCCAAATGAGGTCGGGACAATGTGGCTACATGCACTATCAGAAATAGTCAACTCATTTTAACACAGGTCATTTTGTTGGTCAAAACACTGTGTTCTTTAAAACTAACAGTTTACTAGTACAGTATGTGCCACTTAACCTTTGTATGCCCACGGATTAATTAACATCAACAACGCTTTAATCCAAAGCAATGTACAGTGCAAGGTGTAGATTTGATCCATATGTGTATATATGTATCATTTCAGACATTGCACATAGTATTTAAAGGTTTCCATGCAATGTTGTGGTACTTGTTTCTATTTGATGACCTTTGTACACACTAACCATCTCTCGCCAAGCTAAGGTTTGCAATTCAAAGAGTGCAGGTTGTTGCTCTCAGTAAAGTCCTGGCCTGAAGCCAGACTTACCCCTTGTACTTGTATCAAATGGCAAGTAAAGCTGGCCACATCACAGCTTCAAAAAGCATTTATAATAGCTGTTAAAACAATCCTACTTAAATCTTTATTCCTCACAGATATGCAGCAAAATTGATCGCAGGGGTTTTAGATTTCAAGACCATGATTGACAAGTGAGTGACATTCTTGAATGTTTGAATAGCTGTGACTCACAAGAGAAATCATAAGGTCATAAGCCTTTATTTTTATTTTTTTCATATTAGTGAAACCTTGCCAGTGGAGTTTTTGGGTGGGAAGCCATTATGTATGAACCAGTACTATCGGGTTCTCTCCTCCTGTCGGATACCTGGTACAAAGAGGGACACGGTGGTCAACTACGCATTGGACAAGAAGCCCCCTGCACATATCACTGTAGTGCACAACTTTCAGGTCAGTTTCTGTTACGTACCTCCTGTACTGAAGATAACCTGTGAATTTGTACATCAATAAGCATTGTTGCTTTTTTTTACGTTGTTTAGTTTTTTGTGCTGGACGTATACAACAGTGATGGCACACCACTGACTGTAGATCAGATCTACATACAGCTGGACAAGATCTGGAACTCCTCTTTACAGGCGAATGAAGAGCCTATTGGCATCCTTACCTCCAACCACCGCAACAGCTGGGGCAAAGCTTACAACAACCTGATCAAGGGTGGGCACAGATGATGTTTAACACTGTCTGTTGTATTGAATTTTATCTTAAAGGTTCTTAAATGTTTCTCTTGGTCATTTGTTTTTAGATAAGACCAACGAAGAGTCCGTAAAAGCCATTCAGAAAAGCATTTTCACAGTTTGCCTGGACGCTCCGATGCCACACAAATCTGATGAAATGTACTGGACTCGAGCTGGATTTCAGATGTTGCATGGAGGAGGCAGCAGGTGGAACAGTGGGAATCGCTGGTTTGACAAAACATTGCAGGTTAGACCTATGAGTTAAAGTATATGGACCTCAATAAAACTCTGAACTATAAAACTTTAATCTGTTTTTCCGAATGCTGTCCTTGCAGTTTATTATTGGAGAGGATGGGACATGTGGGTTGATCTATGAACACGCTCCTGCTGAAGGGCCACCTATCATTGCGCTGCTTGACCATGTGGTGGAGTACACGTAAATCTAACACTGAATATACCTATAAAATCATTTTTTCCCCAAAATTATTTTACATTTACCCGCTTGTTGTATTTGTGCAGCAAGAAGTCAGAGATGGTCCGTACTCCGATGGTCCCGCTGCGTATGCCTCAGAAACTTCATTTCAACATCACGCCCGAGATCAAAAAGGACATTGAGGAGGCCAAACAAAACCTATACATGTGAGAAGCTGAGAAACTCTTCACACAGAAATCCAAACCTTATTTCGTCTCTGATTTGTGTGGTATCTGATGTCTACGTAGTCAAAAACAGATATGCTACTTCAAAACAAAGGATCGTTTCGCAGACAAGGCTTAAGATAGTCACAGACTAAAATTCATATTTGAGCCGTACTAACTGAAAACAACTTGCCCTGACATATCTTATAATATATCAGTGCCACTGCTTTGTCTCAAGATGCACATCAGTAATGTTTTTACACATTTATAAAAGCTACCTAAAATGTCAAGGCATAATCCTGACTTAAAGGGACACTCCACTTTTTTTTTTTTAATGGGCTCAGTTTCTAGTTCCCCTGGCGTGAAACATTTGATTTTTGCCGTTTTTAAGTCTATTCAGACGATCTCCGGGTACCACTTTTAGCATAGCTTAGCATAATCCATTGAATCCGATTAGACCATTAGCATTGCGCTCAAAAATAACCAAATCGTTATACCCCGAGAATAGTCCCCTTGGTTACTTTCAATAGCAGGGGCCTATTTTCAGGCAATGATATATATCATTGAATATCATTGTGCCTGCTGCAGCGATGGTACGGCAAAGTCCTTAATTATTATCAAATCTTCGGGATTACTTGGAAATGAAATGCAGGTGTGTTTGATTAGGGTTGAAACTAAACTCTGCAGGACAGTGGCCCTCCAGGACCCAGGGTTCCCAACTACTGGCCTAGAAAATCGCAACTTTTAATTTTTTATCAGTCTTAGTTAGTGCTGCACAATTAATCGCATCGCAATCGCAATCGCGATGTCAGCCTGTGCAATTATATGACAGCGAAATGTTGCAATTATATTAAATAAATAAATGTGTGGACTTGTTAACACAAACTTTCTGATAACAGTTTGATGATTTTCCTTGCTGTTTAAAAAAAGAAAGAAAAATGAACAAAAAAGGCAGTGCACGTGTGGCATGCACGTGTGTGGTGTGCGTCGTCACTTATACCATAGCGAAGATGGATGCAGAGGAGGTTGACAGTGATCTGGTAGCTAAAAAAAACTCTATGACTGTTGTATGGCGGTATTTTAGATTAAGGATTACTGACACTGAGCAGTTGCTACATCACGTGGCAATACGAAAACATTTCTAGTTTTACAAATACAAATTTTAGCTAAACAGTATGTGGATTTTCCTTAAAACCCATCAAGTTGACTCATTATACCATTTAGTATAATCGCAATCGCACATCGCAATTTTAGCATCAATAACCGCAATGGGAAAAATTACCCAAATCGTGCAGCCCTAGTCTTAGTACACGATGTAGCTACAGAAGAGTCAAGTTTTAAATAAGACAAATATCGAAACTCTTTGGTTATTTTTGACCGCGATGCTGGTGGTCTAGTCGGATTCAATGGATTTTGCTAAGCTATGCTAAAAGTGGTACCGCCAGATCCGGCGATCGGCTGAATGGATTCCAAAACAGTAAAAATCAAATGTTTCACTCTAGGGGAGCTGGAAAATGAGCCTATTTTCAAAAAAAAGGAGTGTCCCTTTAAAGGGCACATATCATGCAAAATTCACTTTTACAAGGTGTTTGGACATAAATGTGTTGGCAGTCAGTGAACACAGCCATCCTACGATAGAAAATCCACCCACTTCTTATTTTTTAATCCCCATTAAAACCAAGCAGTCTCATTAGACATGCGGTTTTGATTCTTTTATTAATGTGACGTCACACTGATAAAGCCCTGCCAATGGCCAATGACTGACAGTTTTGCTTTTTTTACCATAGTTTCCACCCTCAGCGAGTTGTACGTCGATGTCCGCCATATGTCAATAGTGTGATACTATTGTCTTACTGTGGGTTTACACCAGATGCGAGTTCAACGATTTGCGCGAGTAGATTACAAAGTCAATGCAAAGACGCTATCAGAGGCGTCCTCGCGTGGGGCGATGCGAATGACGCGATATGGGCATCGCGTTTGCCGTGAAAACACACGCTATTCGCCTAAAACGCGTCTTCCCCCAAGTTGAAAATATTCAACTCGAGCGAAAAATTCGCATGACACGAAGTTATCCGCGAGTAATCTAGAGCGAGCAACGCGATGGTGTAAACCCACAGTTAGACTGTATTTACAGGAATCAGATGTATTTTGCCTAAAATCGCTTACTCTCTGTTGACAAAGGGGGCAGCTCATTTGCGATTAAAGGTACAGACACAAAAACAGCACATCTTTGCTCCCACCCAAATACGGGCATTTTGGACATGCTATAATAAATTTACTTTGAGCTAAAACCTGATAGACATGTTTGGTTACATCTGAGACTTAAATTACATTTGTAAAAATGGGCATAATATGTGTCCTTTAATTCAAGCAAAAACATATTTTTTTAATTAAAAAAAATGAAACACTGATGATTAAATCAGAGAAGGCATAATCTTTCTCTTTCTTTGCAGTATGGTTCATGACTTGGATATGAAAATCAGCGTGTTCTCCCATTTTGGCAAAAATTTCCCAAAGTCGCAGAAGATGAGCCCTGATGCATTTATTCAGATGGCCCTCCAGTTGGCACACTACAGGTAAAACTGTAACATCCTTTTTTCGTTACAGTAATAAACCATTTTTATCAGTTTAGCTCATTCAGTCAGTTCACTTTTTTAGGATGTACAAGCGCTGCTGTCCCACCTATGAGAGCGCATCCCTCCGAATGTTCAGGCTGGGACGCACAGACACCATTCGCTCAGCCTCCATTGACTCGGCCAGGTTTGTAAAGGCCATGGATGACTCGACTAAACAGGTGTGTTCCCTTTATAAATGTATGATTTAAAATCATATAAATGTTGATATCAACTAAAAGACTGTATATTACAAGTATTGTCGATATAAAACTCAAAATTTTTAAATTTGTATTTTTGCACAAGCATACATTGTTAGCATAAAAATTAAGTAAGAGATAATATATGACATTATTCCAGACAGCTTTTAAGTTATATTAGTGAACATGTTAATACATAAATCCAGCTTTCTTGTTTAAGTGACAATGTCATTTTGATTGACAGAACACAGAGAAAGTGGCTCTGCTGGAGAAAGCCATTAAAGCTCACAGAGATTATACAGATATGGTGGGTAAATGCACACTGCAGGGTATTCAGTCTATCGCTATTATTATTTTACTACAGTACTATATTTACCATCAGTCACTATAAGTGTGGGATTGTGCTTTACAACTATTCCGCATCTTTTCTATTTGTCACACGCGCAGGCGATCCGAGGTCAAGCCATCGACAGACATTTGCTTGGATTGAAATTGCAGGCTACCGAGGATCTGCCCTCCCTCCCAGAAGTCTTCGTGGATCCCTCATATGCTGCGTCACTACATTACAAACTCTCCACCAGCCAGGTACTGCCCAATAGAGCTATTATTATAATCCTTCACAGTTAGTGTCCTCCAACAGGTCAAACTCCAATGGGTGTAATCGAACCCTTTATTTGCAAAACAAAGTTTTGTGAATGTACTGCACTATTAACTGTGCTGTAAAGCAAAAACACGAAGGCAGTGTGTCCACCAAAGAATTTAAACACAGCTGAAAATGCCTGGTGCTCTTTTAAGATGGAGACTGTGGGCACATTTGGGTTTTTTTATCTGAGCGCTTTGGTTGCTATGATTCTTTTGTTTTGTTTATCAGTCATTGTACGGTGCATGGATGGTGTGGTATTTGTCCCACCGATCCTCTACTGTGATTGGACGGCTGAGTGAAAACGCGGAACGCTGCCGCCTCGACAGCTGCCAGCGTTTTATAAAAACGTGGCACTCACATAGCAAACAATTGAAAAATAAATGCTTGGTTGGACACACGACCTAAAACCACTAAGCATATAATCTGTTAAAGGTGGAATACGTAGAATTCGCCACTAGATGGCGCCAAAACACAATATCAACAAATGACATTGATTAATGACGCTCTGAAGCAGCGTGGAATTATGGGATTTGTAGTCTTTAACTCAACCGATGACGGACATTAATCAGACACGAACGAGAAATTACGTTGAAGGATAAGGTAATCAAGTCTTATAAATGTTGCGTTTGATGACATCGTTTTATTTAAATAAAAATGTTATATTTGATGTTCAAAACGAAATTGTTAGTCATAAATGTTACAGTATGAGTCCAAATTCGTGTGTTAACACAGCACAGAATTAAGTGTTCAAACTTACAATCTAAAATGATTTTTCACATAATGTATTGACAGTACAAATCTTATTGTGAGGTTATGATGTAAAATTATGATATACTGTACAGTACCAAACTCTCCTCTATTAGTAAGTTTCTTATTGCTGTACAATACTTCTTGATGTGCATTATATCGTCCGCGGAAAGACGCACTGATTACAGTGATTACAGTCTACACACTAATGTTGTGATCAATATAATGGCATACGATTTAAGTTACGAATCAAAACAACTCACCCGTCGCGTAAAACACAAGCAAGATCAGCATCTCTGTCTAGTTAAATGTTGTCGTGAAGCTCTCTCTATCCAGATAATGCAACACCGATATTGATCCTCAGTCTTTTTCTCGTCTTGTTCCAAACTCTTCTTGGGTCGTTTGGTTGGCCCGTTTGCTTACGGGAGCTGTCTTTGCTGACACAACCAGCGGCAGACGGTAAAGAGTAATCTAAGTCCATAAACAAGCGCGTAGCTAACGCATACTTCCGCATTTGTCCACGACACTGCTGTCATGTGCTTTTTACGTCAGTAAAGGCTGTAACAAGGGTCACATGGATATTAACGTCATTGACAGGAGACTGCACTGCCCCGTGTCACTGTTTTGAATGGCAATTTTCTCACGGTTTACAAGTAGTTGAAAACATTACAGATATTGATAGTAATCAGTTGGACAAAATATATAACACTGGCCTAGTAGTTTTTGGATATTTTACTGCAATTATCTTACAAATTGCACCTTTAATAAAATTATGTTTGCTTAAAATGTTTTATTTAAATTATCTGATTAAAAGATGCTGCTTCTTTATTTTCATCTTGTCCCATCATTTTGTTCGCTTCAACTCACCCAGGTGCCAGCTAAAACCAACTGTGTGATGTGCTTCGGCCCGGTGGTTCCAGACGGGTACGGCGTGTGCTACAACCCCAAGGACTCCCATATAAACTATGCGGTCTCGGCCTTCAACAGCTGTAAGGACACTAATGCAGCACTAATGGCCCAAGCTCTAGAAGATGCTCTCTTGGACATGAAGACCCTTTTGGAGCAAACACCCAAAGCCAAACTTTAACTACAATTACATCAACCAGTCTTCTTTGACATTTTGGTATACAGCTGAGCACTTGAGAAGAATTTTATGAAGAGACTTTTTATGTTGTATTTACCAGTACAGACGGAAGTTGACTGGATGAATAATAATTTCAATCTTTATATGTTTATGTGTGTCAGTTTGTTCAAACAGACAAGAAATCAAATACGTTTGTCAATCAGGTTTTGCTGATTTGCATTTTCTTTGTCTTTACTGAGAAATCTCAATACCATGTATCAGATATAGCTGTGCATTCTGGTAAACAGAGTCTCTCTCTCTCTCTCTGTTGCAAATTAGTAATTTGTAATATGTAATCAGTTAAAAAAGATTATCCACTCTGTGTGCATGGTTATACACTGTTAAATGCCATAATGTAAATAATATTTGTTTCTTAGATCTTAACACAAGCTGTAATTTGCATATTAACATGCTTTTAATAAATATTAAGTTATTTACAACTTACCGGCTTAAGTCCTTACCGGCTTTCATACCTTGTACTAAAGCTGACCCTCAGAAACCAAGTGACTTAATGAGGATAATGAGGACTATCTATTTTAAAGGGAAAGTTCACCCAAAAATAATAATTCTGTCAACATTTACTAACCCTCATGTTGATCTAAACCTGTATGAGCTTGTTTTTTTCTTTTGAACACAAATGAAGATATTTTGAGAAATGATGGTGGGCACGCCATTGATGTACCATTGGCTTTTATAGTAGGATAAACAAATACTATGACAGTCAATGGGTACCGTCAACTGTGTGCTTGCCATCCTTTATTAAGGTGTCTTCTTTTGTGCTCAACAGAATAAATAAACTCATACCGGTTTAGATCAACAATGATTGTTTATGGCTTTTTCCAGACCACTATCTATTATAAGTATGATGATCATTTTAAATGTACACATTTCAGATGTAGTTTTAACCTTTTAAATTTGCATTATTATTGGGTCATGTGTTATTTTTCATATGTAAATAAATAAACCGCTTTGTATTTCACTTGCATTTGCTTTTGCAGTTGACCTATGTGCAGCTCACTGTCCACATTCTTGTTAGTTATGGCTCAATGTAAGTCATGGCCTCATTGAGATTGATAAAGTCACTGCAATTTCAGATAAGTGTCCCTCTTGTTTTTCTTTTAAACCAAACAAATTGTTAAATTGTCTAGTTTGGTGAGGGATTCAGGACTCAGGCTTCAAAGCCTCCAAGTAAAGACAGAACCCAAATGAGTCTGGGTATGTATATTGTATCTTTTGTGTTCATACATGTTTTGGGTTTAAGGTTATGGGTGGCTTTAAGCCTAGAGTCAAGGGTGTAATTGCGTGCAGATACTTTAAATGTAAGTATACAATGTAACAACAGAAGGTAAAGACATGAAGTGGGACCCTTATCTGATTTTAAGCAAACAAATTAAGTAGTAATCACTGATTTATTACTGATATTATTATGTATTATCTGTTGCTTTTCTGTAAGAGTATACGGTGGGGAGTACCCATAGGTTTGATCAGAGGAATGAAACTTTCCAGCTTTTTAAAACACATTGTACCGTTTGTTGTTGGGCCTATATAATTCACTTGTATGTATTTTCTATGTTTGCATAATTTTCCCATTTACACTCACCTAAAAGGATTATTAGGAACACCTGTTCAATTTCTCATTAATGCAATTATCTAATCAACCAATCACATGGCAGTTGCTTCAATGCATTTAGGGGTGTGGTCCTGATCAAGACAATCTCCTGAACTACAAACTGAATGTCAGAATGGGAAAGAAAGTTGATTTAAGCAATTTTGAGTGTGGCATGGTTGTTGGTGCCAGATGGGCCGGTCTGAGTATTTCACAATCTGCTCAGTTACTGGGATTTTCACCCACAACCATTTCTAGAGTTTATAAAGAATGGTGTGAAAAGGGAAAAACATCCAGTATGCGGCAGTCCTGTGAGCAAAAATGCCTTGTTGATGCTAGAGGTCACAGGAGAATGGGACGACTGATTTAAGCTGATAGAAGAGCAACTTTGACTGAAATCAACACTCATTACAACCGAGGTATGCAGCAAAGCATTTGTGAAGCCTTGAGGCGGTTGGGCTACAACAGCAGAAGACCCCACCGGGTACCACTCATCTCCACTACAAATAGGAAAAAGAGGCTACAATTTGCACGAGCTCCCCAAAATTGGACAGTTAAAGACTGGAAAATGTTGCTTTGTCTGATGAGTCTTGATTTCTGTTGAGACATTCAGATGGCAGAGTCAGAATTTGGCGTAAACAGAATGAGAACATGGATCCATCATGCCTTGTTACCACTGTGCAGGCTGGTGGTGGTGGTGTGATGGTGTGGGGGATGTTTTCTTGGCACACTTTAGGCCCCTTAGTGCCAATTGGGCATCGTTTAAATGCCACAACCTACCTGAGCATTGTTTCTGGCCATGCCCATACCTTTATGACCACTATGTACCCATCCCAGCAGGATAATGCACCATGTCACAAAGCTCAAATCATTTCAAATGAGTTAAGGCAGTTCTGAAGGCGAAAGGGGGTCAAACACAGTATTAGTATGGTGTTCCTAATAATCCTTTGGGTGAATATAGTATGAAGTAGTGGGTATTGTAATAACTATTGTATTGTAGATGGAAAATAATCTGGTGAATATCAAGCAGAGAGCGACAAAGCTTCAAGCTAAACTGAGTGCAGCCCTAAAGACAGTGTAACTTTTAATTTGTGGTACTTTTTGGTTGTAAAGGTGGTTTGGTCACACTTTATATTAGGTAACTATGTAACCAAGTAGCAGAGCCGGAGTTGAAGTTACTAAGTTCATTAAATACCAGCAAAAAAAAAAAAGAATAAAAAACTTGGGAAGGTCACAACAGGACTGTAGTCTGAAAAATAATAATTGGTGTGTTATAGTATTTGAGTGTTAATACTGAAAGCTTAACTTTCATGTATTAATCATGCAAGGCAGGTATTAACAAATGGAAAACATGATTGTTAAACATACAATAAAATCTAATATTATTCTTTATTTAAATTCATGTTCAAGTTTATTTAAAGTCATGCAAAATGTGAAGTTTATTTTGCCGAAGTCTTGACAGCCATAATAATCCACACAACAAAAACAAAAAAATAGTAGATCAACAGATACACTGAAAATGTCTGGGTTATTCTTGACCCACAATGGGTAAATAGTGGAAAGAACACATGCTGGGTTAAAAATGCTAATTTTATCCAACCATGGGGTATAATAACCCAGCATTTTTAGGTTATTAAAAGAACCCAACATTGGGTCATTTTAACCCATCAGTGTCTTCTGTCCAATATTTTTACCCATTATGGGTAAAAATAACCCAGACATTTTTAGTGTGTATGATGGGTTGGGTAAAAATAAAAAACTTGAGAAATAACACTATAGCATGAATATACAGTATGGACAAAGGAAAACATGTAAAGACAGCATGTTTATGGTAAATACATATAACATTATTATACAATCTCACTGTTATCAGTTACAGTGCTATTTGTGGGGAATCAAATAACTCCAACCTCAATAAAAAGACAGAACTGCACAATGCCTACCCAAGTTACTAACATAACTAGTTTATATTCTAGTATGGTCTAACAATTTTTGGTGCATTCACTGTAGTGTATATATATAATGATTTAACACAGCTGTACAGCAACTACAAGGCTTGAAGAAAATTGTCCAGTGCGGCAAAACTGTATTGCACACTGCAATCACATTAATGGTTTGTGATATATATTTCGGATAGAGGGTATGCTGATACTACATATTTATAAGATTATTACTTAAAATCATAGCAGTGTTTCACTTACAGGCAGACGGGCAGAAAAATGTCTGTTTTTTATTCTGTACAAGAAGTGACTTGATAAGCAGCTTGCATATAAGAGTGCAGAAATACACTAAGATATTTAATAAAATTAAGTCACTAAATGTGTAAACAGTAAACCCAGTTGAGTGATGTGGAGAGATATAGAGCAACATACAGTGTCAGCAATGATTTCACCTTGAACTTATTTCCTATTCTCCTGGGTCAAATAAAAACATATCTAAAGTTTAATCTTATTTTTTTGTAGTTTCTACAACGAAATAAAAATGCAAAAAATTCCTTATAAAAACAACAACCTAAATATGTCAAGATACTGGAATAATTTCTGTATCTTTATGTTTTTAGGTTGTCTGGTTGTATCCTAATGAAACTTGAGTAACATGAAAGGTGTCAGAGAAACGTGTGATTGAGAATTTGAAATGATTAAAATGCACCCAGACGAGTACATATAAAATACAGAAAAGGCACAAGTGCTTTATCTAAAGCAGGTATATTGAGGGCAGTACTAATGCTTAACAGTTTATATATCAATATCTCTTCGTATTAAGCAAATACTTTTGCTTTTAATGTAATTGAACGGTTAAAAGTTATGATATATGTTATGTCTATAAAACAGGGGTCAGTCTTGCAGTTCCTCTTTGATTGGCTAGTTACAGTGGGAGGAGTTGAGAAAATCCACTAACTTTAAAAGTGCTTAAAGGTTCACAGACATCCATTTCATGCAGTACATGGGAGGAAGGAACAACAACGATGATGCATGAGGTATAAATCATAGAAGATCAAGGTGAAAACTTGCCATCTTCAGCCGAGGTAGAGGCGAACACGTTGAGACACAGAAGCACGGCACAGTGGACAGGACTGTAGGGCGTTGCTGCAGGTCTGACAACAGCACACATGACCACAAGGCAGAAATATCACCTGTGACTGCAGATGAAGAGGGAAAGTTGTTACATAACTTCCTACTTTATTTTAAAGCTTCTTAAAGGGATAGTTCACCTAAAAAATAACATTTTGTCATCATACAAAATACAAAGGAAGATATTCTGAAGAATCTACCAGGCAGATCTGGGGCACCACTGACTTCCATAGTAGGAAAGAATAATACTATGGAAGTGAATGGTGTTCGAGATCTGTTTGGTTATTAAATTATTTTATTAACAGAACAAAGAAATTTATATAGGTTTGTAATAACTTGAGGGTGAGTAAATGATGACAGAATGTCACATTTTCAGTGAACCATACCTTTAAAGATCAACCATAATGGTTTTATTCAGAAGCACATGCACTATTGTTCAAAGGTTTTAAAACGCTT
The DNA here is from genome assembly GCF_027580225.2 of Misgurnus anguillicaudatus. Lineage (NCBI taxonomy): Eukaryota > Metazoa > Chordata > Actinopteri > Cypriniformes > Cobitidae > Misgurnus > Misgurnus anguillicaudatus. The sequence continues at coordinate 31,685,602 of NC_073358.2, read as the reverse complement.
GACTAAAATATCATCTTAAATTTTTTTTAATCTTAAGGCATAGTGCAAGATTATCACCAAATTACTTACATTTTAGACAGTTTATCAAAAAGCTACTGTTAGATAGATTAAATACATTGCACTTGAACAATGTCAGGCTGGTGGTGGTGGTGTAATGGTGTGGGGGATGTTTTTTTGGCACATTTTAAGCCCCTTAGTGCCAATTGGCAATCGTTTAAATGCCACGGCCTACCTGAGGATTGTTTCTGACCATGTCCATCCCTTTATGACCACCATGTACCCATCCTCTGATGGCTACTTCCAGCAGGATAATGCACCATGTCACAAAGCTCGAATAAGTGACATTGTTTATAGTGTTTTTTTACTTATATTTTGGGGCATTGCTGTATTCCATACAATAAACAACCGACCTGAGGTTGAAAAGGCTAAATGATATTATCGTTAAAATTTTGATGAAGGTCTTACCTCACGCTCCATGCACACCACACACTCAGAGCTGCTGTGTCCATCAGGACTGGGGGCAGTGGGGGTATTGGGGGTGTTAGGGGTCAGAGGAGGAGTAAGCTGCTGTTGAGCGTTAGGCAAAAACAGACCAGTTTCCTCTCGGCCTGTTTTAAGCATTGCTGTAGGGACAAAAATGACTGATTTAGTAATGCATAATAATTCATTTAAATAGACTTAAAGTACATCTGTAGTCGATAATTTTATCACATAAAACTCAAATCTACTTTATCCCACTCAGAAATAGCGAGAATCCATTAAGAGTCTAATAAAAAATGCTCATTTACAAGAAAACATTTTAGACGCACTTAGAGGGTGTTGCATCTGAGCTTTTCATATGTAAAAGATTTCCTGTCACAGTAATTTCTTCATACTTTAAATAGCTTGAATGCAAATCTACACCCTTTCCTTATTTAGTGTTGTCCAATGAATGCACAAATAAGTCCCCACCTGGCCGCCTCCACTAAATCGCATCAGCTCGGATCATAGACATATATGTACATAGATTCTACATTCTACAGCTGTCTGGTTTCACAATGCATGTTTGATCTGCGCTTTGGCAGCACAATTATTTTGGGCTGATGTTAAAGGTATAGTGGAAGATTTTCCTAAATTTTGGAAAAGAACTGCCCTCTCCACTTTAAAAAAAAAAATGCAATTGCGCAACCTGCTCCCGAGAGGGAACGCCTATTAAACGTGTGCACGAGAGAGCATGCACGAGCCTAGTTCTTCTCGTGCACGCTCTGTTTACAAGTTGCTGTCTGCATGGCTCATACATTGAGATGTTTACCGTGTCTGAGCAGTTCGTGATTGTGCCAGGGCTAGCATCGCTAATCATAGCTTTACTAGCAGTGATTTGAAATGGATTTCTCCAAATAGCATGCCAAACTTTAGTCGTCCAATCGAGTAGAAACTTCGCGACTGAGGCATCAGTGGGAAGCCCAACCTGTGCTTTAAGCGCACGCCAGCGTGTGAAATATTCTCCCAAAAACACTTGTTTCTTTTTTCAGAGGCCTTTCTCTTCTTGTCATGCAATTCGTAGAAACTTTTTCTCCTGCGACCCTCATTTTGAAAAAACGGAGAATGCGAGCTTCAATGAATGGCTGAAGCCGTAGCTCACCACACATATACACCTGAAAGTGCACATGTGCAGAAAGCGAACCTAGGGCTTTGCATAAACATATAGCCAGAATGATTGACAACTAGCGTGACCAATAGTCTTCCCGGAAAAAGAAAATCTTCCGCTATACCTTTAAGATCATTCAAACGGCACACCTGTTCACGTCACAGAACTAGAGCTGAAGCAGCAGTGCTGCAATTGTTTCAGCGACAAGTTTATAAGGCATCCATGCATATCTATGTCTCGAACTACCGACCCACTCGTTCAACTGTGATGATGTGATCGAATACATGTTTGTGACATAGGAAATCGAGCCGATTTCAAAACAAGGTTTCGAAAAATTTAAATTTTATGGAGAAAATACTATTACAGTTGTGTTGATTGATTAATTAGTTCACACATGGTTTGGGTTAAAGCATATAAAAAAAACATATACATGAAAAATAAAAACTTGATTTTCACCACAGGGGGACTTTAAAAGTATTGAGAGTTGTATATAGAATTGTAATTATATTACAATATTAAAAATAAACATTCAAAAAACATTTTAAAAATGATCTTACGGTCAGAATAGGTGCGATCCCTGGCCCAATGAAGAAGAGCTTTCTGCACACCAACCTCATTGATCCCCAGCTGTAAAAAACCCAGCAAAGATGTTTATGAAAAATCATCCTGACACACCGCTGGCCAAAAATAATGACAAATGCCTGCAAACGCAGTACAACACCCCTTGCATAAAGACAAAATTGGGAAAAGGGCAGACCTTGCTAAGGTCTTTGGTGGTCATGTGACGCAAGGCCTCAGCAGTGATTCGGTGGTGAGCTATGACTGGCAGGTAATGTTGAGCAGAGAGTTTACACAGTAGATTCCCAAGCTCTCTATCCACAGCTGCCTCCTGACAAGAGAGGATAGTACAGTTTGAATGACACTGAACGTCAATCACAGTTACTCTATGAACCTGTTTGTGAGACGTGCCGACCTGCATACGCAGAGACAGTGGTTTGGCATCCAGGAGTCTCTGATATTGGATCATCCAGTAGTTCTGTTGATTGGATTCACTCTTCTGCTCTAACTCCACCTAAAGATCAAAGAAACAAAGAGCAAAACACACATTTACAGCACTGATCATAAAAATCACAAGGAATAAACATGTATTCACATGTATTTAAGCATATATGCGGATGTGCGCATTGCGAATGTGCCGCCACAATCGGCAAGTCTGGAAAAAAACTGGTATGGTGTTCCTGATTCCCAACCTGTGGATGTTTTTCATCGCTAAATGGGAGTTTGGGAACTTATAGCTGAGCACAGATGACAACATGTTTGCTTGACGGCGCAAGCTAGCATGAAGGTAAAGCTAATCTTTTACATTATAGCGATGCTGCTGGTAGTGACGATTCTCTCAGACCAATCAGTGATCTACAGGTGGTACTAAAATAAAGTATTGGGTACTAAGTAGTGCACTCAGTGGAAAAGCCCCCTTAGTGACTGGAACATGCTTTTTGTGTCTAGTGTCTCCTTTAACAGAATCAAGAACCTGGTCCAGGGCTTTTATCTGTCAATCACTCACCAGGACCTGCTTGAGCTCCATCTCCCTTTGGTCCTTTTGTTTGAGTAACTGTTGCAGAACATCAGTCAGAGCTGTCCTTTGCTCAGCCAGCACCTCCTACCACAGCATAAACACACAGTAAATACATGGGGAAAAAATACATAAACACTCCACAGAATTCCTAGTCTCTAACAGAATGACTGCTGTGACAGTTTATAGAGGCAATGTGAGCATGATGTTTACACAGAAATGGGATGGAGTAACCGGAAAAAAATAAAATGCAAAAATGTCACAGTGACATGAAAATCCCCACTCCTCACTATTCTATCAGAATGCTGAAGCAAAGAAAAAGAACTACAAACAACTATGTTATCTATTTCTGCCACGTACCTGCAGGTTCTCAGTGTCCAAATTCCTCCTCTTAACCTCCAGCTTTGTCAACTGCAATAACTCTGCCTCTATGAGTTTAATCTATGGATACAAGCATATAGTGGGGGTGTGAATGGCCCCATGGAGACATGACAAAACACAGCCACCTTTTGGGATCTGCATCATGAAGGTTGCATCCAATGAGAAGTGGGATGTGAGAAGCATGGGCTGACTGAAACTGCGCAGAAGAGTTTTTTAACTGATTGACTAAAACAAGACTAGCCGAAGTGAAACGACTTTATAGTAAGAGTCAGAATATTTTTTTTCTTGTATATTCTGCAATTTCAGATTAAGCCCTGTATCAACTTAATAAGAATGGATATTTGGTGTGGTCTTAATCTTGGATCCTAATGGAAACTTTAAGGAGCATACCTGATTGCGGATGTAAGCGTGCACGCTGTCTTTCTGGAGCTGAAGGGCCTCAAAAGCAGCCTTCTGCATTTGTTCCTGCAAACAATGAGCCAATCAGAAACAGGGTCATATTATTACACAGTGGCAAACTCATTCTGTCTAACGAATGACCACCACCAATAAAGTTGATATTTCACTAGACTATACAGTAAAGGGGGTCACACACCAGACGCGCAGCTCAGCGCCAAGTCGCGTCTAGGACAACTCGGAGGTATCGTAAACCGGAAGTGCATATTAAATTGCGCGAGCTTAGTCAGATAGCGTCTACTTAAAAATGCAAAATATACGTTAGCAGCCAATGTTAATCGTTAATGATTTGGGACAAATATGATGTTATTTAATGTTAAACTATGTGTGTGGCGCGACAGGGATTTGAGCAACTTCCTGAGTCAAAGCTGGGCGCCGGTGTGCATATACTCATAGGAAACAATGTGTTCGATTTTTTTATAACGCCGCAGCGCTGAGCTGCGCATCAGCTGAGCTACCCTCTTAAGTGGTATTTCATTTAATTCAATTTTTTTGCCTGCAGAGGAAATAGTGAACTTGCTACATTTTATAAGAACAATGGGTGTCATTCACCAAGCATGTGTACGCACAAATTTGTTTATAAAATGGGCGAATGGATGTTTTAACTTACAAATCATGATTCAACAAAAACTTTCATACTAAAATGTATTTTTAATGTATACAAAAACGTAAGAACAGCCTAGACCACACATATGCAATAATCATGAAAAAGGAAAATAAATATATAAAAATACATAACACGGATATATATTATAGGGTTATTTTCCTTGCTCATGATTATTGCGCACGTGTGGTATAAGTTGTTCTTACGTTTTTGTATACATTTAAAATAAATTTTAGTATGAAAGTTTTGTTGAATCATGATTTGTAAGTTAAAACGTCTGTACGCACATTTTACGAATAAATTTGTGCGTACGCATGCTTAGTGAATGAGACCCAATAATTCAAAATGCCGTTTTATGTTGCGCTAATATATTTTCTAATTTCACCTGCCATTAGTGTAAAAAAAATTTAAATGATGACATTCGGACAGAATTTGTACAGAATTTAATGCTAATACAGCATAGTTACCTCTTGGATGATCTGACTAATGGCTTTGCTTTTGTCTAGCTGCTGCAGGGACAAAACTTCATCAAATTTTTTATCCAAATAGTCCAAACTGTGCAGACAATAAAAGAGAAAATAAAAAACAAGTAAAAAAAATCACACTATTTGAACTCTGAAACAAAACTGTTTAACTAATGCTTAAGAGTCTTACCTCCTGCAGGCCTCGGACACTAGAATCTGTTTTTTGGTGTCACTGGCTTCCTGCACTAATCGCAGAGAGTAACTCTCAAACAGCATCCTCTGCATGGCACCTGTAAACATGTCAACTTCAGTACCACTACATTAGCTACCGGCAGGAGACAGAAAACTGACACAACAAACCTGCATTCTTTATTTGGGCACCAAAGCCCAATTTGTCTGAAACATGCATGCTAATAGCTAGGCCACAGCAATGCCTAAAACAATTTAAAGGTGCCAAAGAATGCATTGATAGAATATGTTTAATAGTTCTCTGATATCTACATAGAAGGTATGTGACTTTATTAAGTGCAAAAATGATCCGGTGATGGTTTAACATGTTCATTTACAATCCTATGATTTTCCTTAGAATGAAATGGGCTGTTATTACCTTATTTGGAAGGGTGATGAATAATAATATTGAGCTGTGCTTTAATTGGCTGTTTCACAGCAAGGCTCATGTCAGTAGCTCACATTTGGAGTGTAACAGTTCTCGGTAACGAATCAAACCGTCCAGTTTTCCTCCCACGGTTCGGCACGCACGTTCACCGTGGTGCACTGTGTTTGATTCAATCACGCATTTCTTATATAGTTTGATGAAAAAACAATGCATAAATCTGCAAATGTATGGTTCTGAATAAGCTCTGCGTGTGTTTACATGAGAGTACCTGTCCAATCAACTCGTAGTATGCAAATATGTTGCCAACCTCACAATTCCTTCTCACGTGTTGGTGTGCGCATGTGTGTTGCGGACCGTTTAGTGCGGCAAGCAAAGGAGAAGTGCCGTATGCTCAAGGAAACACATGTAATATGATCGCTTGCACGCGATCGCAGGTGACACCGAAACAGCACACATTGCCTTCGTGTTTAAATGTTAACAAACTGATCTTCTTGCTAAAACACTTGAAGATAGTGGCATAGACTATAAAAAGTAACCCAGTGTTCTAAGATATTTTATGTTCATTTTGAAGTGCACTGTATGTTGATACATGTAGTATAATAATGCAAGTGCTCTTAAGTGAAAATGTTGATTTTGGCAGAGGTTAAAACTGCTTAGGTTTATATTTTTGTTAAGATTTTTTTTTTTATCAGTAGCCTTTTTGTTCCCATAAACATACACACACCAAAACTGTGACCTTAAAACCGTGACACGCACTGAACCATTACACCTAAAACAGACCTATATGTTTAAGCCTGTATCAGACGAAGATCCAGATTTTGAGAAACAACCAATTGTTCGGAGATTGGAAATAGATGTTTCTGATTGGTAAGCTTATCTGTGTTTATTTCAGTATGGACTTTCAAAATGTTAGTGTAATGTCAATAGTAGAACTTCATAGCATATAGCATTAACTAGCATATAGAGTTAACTCGGCAGTCAAAACTTTTGTAACAGCATTGTAACAACATTGTAATTAATTAAATGTGTAATTTAATGTTGGGGCGTACATCTTAACTGTATTGTCATAGTCAGTGTTATGTTGAGATTGGCGTTTTTTTGCAAGGTTTACATAAGGAGGAGGAAACAATCATGTTTCAGGCTCATGATATGTTACCATGTACAGAACCTTATTATTTATCTATGCCTTGGTAAATACAATTACACATTCTATTGCACCTTTAATATGACTTCATGTCGAGATATAACATCAAATATCTTTATCAAAATGTAAAAGGGGTTTAATGAGAAATATCATTTATCAAATCTTCAAAACTCACTTGCCACTTCCTTCTTCCTTAAAGAGTCTGCTTCTTCCTGTGTTATGGCAGTAAGGTGTTCTATTCGTATTCTTAAAAACAGTTCAAAAAGCATTAGTGAAAAGAAAAGCACAATTTAAGGGCCAGACCCTTCTGAAAAACAAACATGACTTTCCCTTTAGTGTTTTGAATCACAGTACGCACTATGATGTAGCAACCATACACATCAGTAATTTTAGTAACGCTGCAGTCTGCATGAGTGAATTTCTTAAGTGGATCCATTAGACAGTGGGAAATTCACTTAGCAAATGATGCCTTTATGGCAGACACTCTGGGTCCATTAGAGACCAGTGTGCGATTTCCACTCACCGATCCTTTTCCAGAGCTTGCAGAAAGGTGGCACTCTGTGCTTGCCTATCAAACATAGAGGAATAATCAAATTACATTGTATGAATGGCAGAATACTCATGGACTGACTATGATTAAAGCATAAAAAACGCTTTGGTGCTGTTCCTGTTCCGTTCTCACCGGTTGTTATCAAGCAGGAGATCAGAGACACGACTCATAAAGCTTCTCTCTGCCTGACGCACTTTATCAAGCATCTTCTGCCTCTCTGCTTCTTGGGCCTTTTGCTGCTGAGACACACCAAATTCTAACCGTTCCTGCTCCTAAGAGAGCGCGAGAGAGTGAGAGTGAGATTGAGAGAGAGAGAGAAAGAGAGAGAGAGAGAGAGAGGCTTGGTTGTTGTTCTACTCAATTAAATTAAAGGTATAATTCACCCAAAAATTAAAATTGTGTCATCATTTACTCACCCTCATGCTGTACCAAATTTGACAATTGATGGTAAGCACACAGCACCCACTTATTTCCATAGTAGGAAAAACAAATACTATGACCGTCAAGTATGTGTTTACCATCAAAATATTTTCGTTCGTGTTGTTCAACAGAACAAAGAAACTCATACAGGTTTAGAACAACATGAGGGTGAGTAAATTATGATTGTCGGGTAAACTATGCCTTTAAGTACATATTATATAGATTGTATTATATGCGTATTATATAGGTCCCGTACATACTGCATATTAATTCGGTTGTCACTTCACCTTTTAATGCTTAATCCTGTTCTGTAGAATGAGGTAGAAAAATGGCTGACCGCACACTGAATCCAAAAAGACTCAAAAGGTCTAGAACATACAAAATTTATTTATTAAAGTGCATAGTGCAAAAATGTGAATTAAAAACAGAGAAACCTGAGCAAACGTTTCAGCAGCTTGCTATCCTCAGTGCTCCAATCCTACACAGTTCAGTAATTTATGGGACTGACAACCGCATTCTTTAACCGAATTAACTGCATTTGACAACCGCATTTACAGAAACTCTGCATAGTGTGTACATAACCGAACTGAACAACTAGTAGTTAATAAAGTGTTTAAACGTGCATCATGAACATGACACGTCTCTCTACTGAAAAAATAAATGCCTAGAAGAGAAAAAAAGTCATTATGCGCGGTGCAGAAAATGACAGAGGCACGAGCATTTGCTGACTAGTGTTGCCAGATCTTGCACGAATGAACCAGCGAACAACAAAAATCCAATAATAAACCAAAATAAATCAAAATGCTTTACTTCAAATTTAAAAATATTGGGACTGGAATCTTAACACTTAATAAACCCCAAAACTGGATCACTTCATGAGCCAAAAGCCATAAACGGTTAAGCACCAAAACGGTATGCAAGTACAAAAAAGACGAGGACCTTGCAACACTGCAAGACAGCGCGCTGTGGAGCAGCCTTCAAATGCGTACAATACACAATGTCAAGATGGAGGTTTATTGCAAAGCATTACGCTGTTAAATTATTTTGGTCAAAGCTGTGAGTGATAAGCATGCGAGATGGCAGAACATTATGGTTATCTCTATGTCAGTCATCACATTTTCGGGAGTGAGTCTTGTTCCGTACAGACAGAAACGAACATTTAGTTGATTCACTCCCGCATTTAAATGCTGTTGTCACTCCCGAAAGTTTGCAGTGTGTACGAGACCATAGTTTGCGTTGTGTCCAGTTTGCATGGTTACCTTTTTGACAAACAGCAGAGCGTCTTCTTTGCGGGAGTTGTTGAGAAAGAGGAGTTGAGTGTGCTCTCTCTGTTTCTCCTCTAGCTCCTTCTCAAATATCACCTTTTCCTGCTGTTTCTGCTCCTGATGGAGGTATGAAGAGAAAGAGATGTAATAAATACTTCACAGTAGAAGATCCAACAATAACATCACAAAATAAGATCAAACGTACCTTTCTCTTCTCATAGTCCATGTATTTGATCTGGAGTGTCAGCAAGGACATAAAAGATCAGCAAGTCATTGTCACATTAACCAGAAAATTATTGGTAATTACTTGTTCTTGTTCTTTTTGGGCATTTCCCATAAAATTTGAAAGAGTGAGAACTGTAAACATCCTCTAGTGTTGTCATGTAAAGTGATAAAGCATGGAAGAAGTGCAAAGGAGCTAAAATCTCATGCGTAATCAGAGTTTACTGTTAAGGGAGTGTCTTGTGTGTATTTTGTGAACGTGAGCATCTCTTTTATAATAAACAGTTTTGACGCGTGTGCAGCGGGCACTTATTTTGACAAAACACGTGATGCACATGCACAATTTACCCAGTATATTAAAGTAATACAGTGTTTACTAGTCAAGCTATATTGGGTTGTCTTTTCTTCATAATTTATTTAATAAATGTTTACCGACCTGCCAAGACATCTCCTCCCCATCAACACAATCCTCATCCGGCTTTGCTCCATCATGCTCCAACACAGGCAGGAGATACTGGGATGGAGGGCAATAATCCAGACCCATTTCTAAACCACATGAAAAACTGAATTTACAAAACAAACCTGTGCACAAAACTACCTTCATCCCTATTTATTTAAACTAATTATATGAAAAGAATGTGAAGTACACTGTTAGAAATAGATTTAAAAAGAGCTTTTTGTAACTCACCTGAGCAAAGATACTGCTGAATTTCCTCTGTGCCACCTGTACACACTGATGCAGGAGGATAGCTCATAACATTAGCATCCAGGATCAGGCTCTGTCACATCACACATATATGATCTTTTTAATGAAACTGTGCTGGTCACATTGCCAATGAGCTTAATCTAAAACAATTTAATCTATAACTTTTTGTTTCCCTAACAATAAAACTCACTTCCAAAGTGCGAGCACAGGCCAGTTCCTTGGGTAGCTCTCTGATGCTGTTTTCACTTAGGTCCAGTGTACGCAGACTGCTCATCCGACCCACAGATACAGGAATCACGGTAAGGCAGTTCGCTGTGTAAGAAAACGCTTTGTTTAACAGGGGACTCGCATTTTCTCCTCCTTTTGTTTATATTTTTACTTTCCTTCTTAACATGGATCAAGTTACTAACAAAAACTACTGTCTGAGTAGTACACTAACAAAAAACTAACCTTGCGACCAATAGAAAAAAAGCTACATTTGCATTGGTCTTAATACATTTAAAAATGAAATAAGCATATATGTGACCCCACCTGTGCAAACCCAGCTAAAGTCATTGTGATTTACTGTTTTAAAGGGACACTCCACTTTTTTTTTAAATATGCTCATTTTCCCCTAGAGTTAATATTTTCCATTTTGGAATCCATTCAGCCAATTTCCGGGTCTGGCGGTACCACTTTTAGCTTAGCTTAGCACAATCCATTAAATCTGATTAGATCATTAGCATCGCGCTCAAAAGTAACCAAAGAGTTTCAATATTTTTCCTATTTAAAACTTGACTTTTCTGTAGTTACATCGTGTACCAAGACAGACAAAAAATTAAAAGTTGCCATTTTCTAGGAAGATATGGCTAGGAACTATACTCTTATTCCGTCGTAATAATCAAGGACTTTGCTGCCGTAACATGGCTGCAGAAAGCGCAATGATATTAAAAGTGGTACCGCCAGAACCGTCAGCTGAATGGATTCCAAAACAGTAAAAATCAAATTTACCTCTATGGGAGCTGGAAAATTAGCTTTTTTTTAAGTTGAGTGTCCCTTTAAAATAATCCTACATAATATAAAGAACATTCTGTTAAAATAGAACCTTGATATCTTTAATATTGACTAAGCAAGGCCCTAATGCTCCTAATAGTTAGATTAGACTAATAGTTAGCTCCTAATAATTTAAGAATTTAGCCTGTTTTTCACAGACAGGGTCACATGGTTCAAACGCACAGTACAAACCTTTCACATTAAGTGTCTGTAGATGCCGTAGATCCCCTATAGTGTCCGGCAGTTGTTTAATTTGATTCTTTTCTACATTCAGCACCTTAGTAAAAAAAGCAATTTATTTATGGTTTAAATATTGACCCTGCTATACTGTTAATATAGTCATGGTTATAGTCATACCACACCACATCCTTGAGTGTTTTATTGATAAGTTATCATATAATATAAATGGTAAGGAAAAATCGGACTTAATTAAGCAAATGTTTTGAGTTCCCTCCCTGAATTATGAAAATATAATGGCTGACATTTAAAGCTAAAGTGCTGTGGGCTCTGAACAGTGTTATAGCAGTACCTGTGTCAATAGGTAGTTTACATCATAGCTGATGTTATACTGTAGAATCATTGTTATCAGACGTATAAATGTCATGTAACAAACAACAACCCACGTTAGCTTTCCTAATATTTCATAAACAATGTTATACATTTACCTGTAAAGACAAAAGCTGCCCCAGGTCATCGGGAAGTGATGTCAGCTTATTATCATGGAGATCCAAAACCTTAAGTATGGGCAGAGATGTTGTAACTGTAAATATACATTTACAAGAAGTACAGTACATTTTATAATATTAGTGTCACCAATCGATTTCTCTCACCTTTATGGTTGCTAAGGCAGTAATGCAGCAACCTTTAGGTATAAATGATTTTAAATAATTTCCATGGAGAATAAAGACCTGCAATTAAAATGGAAACTTTTGTTAAAACTCCGAACACTAACAGTTCAAGGAAAACCAAAACACTGTCGTTGAAAGACTTACTTTTTTCTGGAGAACTTTACAGATGGAAAAGGCACTGGAAGGAACCTGCAGACAAGCATTAAAAACAACTGTCACATGGTCAGATGCAAACAGGTATCAAGCAATAGGTCACCCTGACTTTTGTGGGTTCAAATAAAGCATCACACAAAATATGCAAGTCCAACTCAAAAATAGTAATTTTCAATGTAAATACTGTTTCTCTCACCTCTGTAAGCTCACAGGCAGAAATATCCAGGACATCATCAGCCCCTGCTTCTTTGGCCTGCATAAAACATTGATATGTATGTGTTAAAGTCTGAAACGCTGTGATGGTAAGATGCTGCTATAAAACAATACAGAGCTGCTTTGTAAACTATACTTATTGTTGGCTCCATAGACTCTATGCCATAAAGCAGTGGTTCTCAACCTTTTTCACTTCAAGGCCTCCTAGTTGCTCACAACGTTTGTAGGCCCCCCACTCACTCATTTTTTTCCACATAAAATTAAATAAAACATGGAATGACTAGACAGAGATGTATATTCGCTACTAAAATGGCCAAAAAATTAAGAAACATTTAGAGTTTTGCTCGTTTTAATGCTTCTTTTGTCCAATTTTTTTTCATTTTAAAGGACAAGTTCGGTATTTTACACTTAAAGCCCTGTTTTCAGATTGTTTATAATGAAATTGAACGGTTTTGACTGAAATTTTGATATATGATGCTGGCCTGAGAATTTTCGAGTGTTTATTGTATCACCTCCCACCTCTATAATGGCTGTATAGGTGCACTGGAACAATCCTTCCTAAAATGCATTAAACCATTGTAGAGGTGGGAGGTGATACAACAAACACCAGAAAAATCTCGGCCCAGCGTCATATGTGTCCAAATTTCAGTCAAAACCATTCTATTTCATCATAAACAATCTGAAAACAGGGGTTTTAAGTGTAAAATACTGAACTTGTCCTTTAAATCATCTTCCGGCCCCCTTGGATATCTGCTAAGGCCCCCCTGTGGGCCCCGACCCCTGGCTGGGAAACACTTGCATAGAGAAATGTCAATGCTTTCCTTATTTTAGTCCCTTTGGATAAAGTTACTGTAAATGTAAACAAAATTGGGCATACTTACAGTAAACACTGCTTCAAAAGGAACTTTCAGTAGCACCATTGCTACAGCAATGCATTAATATTTTGAAGCTAAACAGACCTATTAATGATAATGTATAAACTCACCAAGCACAACTGGTACTCAAATCGTTTCTTGGAATCCTCACTGGGTTTCTTCTTTTTCGTGAACAGAAACATTTTGAGGACAACGAGTTGACGTTCGTCTAATTAAACCCCCACAACATCCACAAAAGCCACTGCCTGTTTATTGTGTCACTTGACTAGCGCTGTCAACAGATTAAAACGGTATCATTAAATTCAAGCATTAAAATCAAAACATTTCAATTCAATAACCCGATTAACTCACTCGTCTAGCGCACAAACAATCTACTCGATATTCTTAAACAAATGGTTCATTGGTTTAATTAAAAGCGAGCAACGTTATTACCATTTTCCACAAAAAACAACAACCATACCTTGCGAGAAATGACGAATAACCTTACACAACACTGTGCCCCCCTCTGAGTAACATCTAAACAATTTCGTTAAAACATGGGACGCTTGAGACACACCTATAGAGTGTCTCAAATATCGATTTGACAGTCCCGTCTGGTGTATAAACACCGCTCTAGCTTCACTTCGTAAAAGCAGGAACAACTTATCGGATGTTGTGAATGACGTAATCATTTACTGCAGTGTAAAAGGTCGCTCAGTTCTCGCGATATTTCGTAGGCTTTATATTCGCATTGTGACGCTATGTAGGCCTTTTCCTTTTTGCTTTGGTGGTGAAGGTGCAACAGTAATCGGTCGTCCCGAATCCGGGTTCATCCGACACCCTCACCAATTTAAATTATACTGAGCTCAACTTCAGCTGATACATCATGCCTCCTAAATTCGACCCCACCGAGATTAAAGTTGGTATGTGTTGAATACGGTAACGTTTTGATGGACTGATCAATCGGTCTATGAGCGGCCATGTCTGTGGGCAGACCTCTTGTCCGTTTTTGTGAAAGGGTAACTTTAGGAAACTTTACTTTATTTTGGACCTTGGATGAAACGATTGTTGTGAGTATGTGGCCAGATAACCCATGGACGAAAGTCCGAACGAGGATGAGAAACGCGTGTAGCTCTCGGTTACATGCTGGAGCTTACGCAGCTAATTGTTAGCTTGTGGCGTGTAAACGTAGTCCGAGTTATACAAGGTGTAAAATTAACCTACTTGTGTTAGTCGCAGAGAGTAACAGAGCGAGAATTTGGTATATTATCTGATTCAGCTCCACGTGGTGAAGCTTTTAGTCTCGCACGTGGACCCGAGTCGAAGTCATAACTTAGGATGTAGCGCGTGGTAAAATGTACAGCATGTCTTGCAGTACACAGCAGCCGTCTGCTTGTTTCTTTACGTCTGTAAAATTACATTGCAGTTTAACATTTTAACGTGTTATTTCTCAAAGCATTAGGAAAGCAAAGTGAGTCCTCTTTTAGTATTGTATAAACGACCGATTTTAGGGTGTTTGCATTAAATGCACAAATTTAGCTTTTTTGGGCTTTTTAGGTCTCTGATGCATATCAGTGTTCATTTAACAGAAACCTATCATCTTAATTTAAGATCTAACAAATAAAATGTTTTAAGTTGGTTCTAGACTGAGATCAACCCGTTAATTAAACCAGGTTATGATTTGGGGTGTTAGTTATTCTGTATAATGTTCAGAAAAGGGGACAACCCTTTTAGGCTGTGGTTATGACTGTTACCACATGGGTATGCTGTTGTGTGGCCAACAACCTTTCATGTTATTGCTGTGACATCTGAGGAAGCCTCAGTGGTGACCCCAACTAGAACAGAGATACTTTATTGAAAATTGAAGGAATGCATGTCGTTTTTCAGATCAGTCCAGTATGTTTGGCTGTGATTTTGGTTTTAAAAGGTTACTTGCGTAGCTGGATTTTCCTTTTTTTTTGCTGACCATAGTTGACCCAGCTGTAATATAAAGCACGATGTGATGCACAAGTAAATAAATGCAGTCTCATCTCATATTTGGATGTTCCATTGTGTTAAAAGCCAATCTTGTGACTGCATTTGTCATTCAAATTGAACATTTTGATGTATATGGTTGTAAAATCCATTATTGTTTTACTTATAACTTACGGGTTTTGTCTTGTTAGTATTTTAAGAAACTGCAATATTTGACATGTACTTGACATGCTGATGCTTATTGCTTGTTTTTGTCCCCATCCAGTGTACATGAGATGCACAGGTGGAGAGGTTGGTGCCACTTCCTCGCTGGCCCCCAAAATCGGACCTTTGGGTCTTGTAAGTTTTGCTGTTTTATAGTGTTTTTGTATTCTGTCTATCAATGGAAGTTTATAAGCAGCCTCCCGCCACTATGCTAGTCTGTTAAAGTGACTGTGTATAATCCAGTGGAGGCTAATAATGACCCAGCTCTAGGAAGCAGAGCTGCCCAACCTAATGGGTAACTCTGTGCCGAAAGGCCTGGAACAAAACCCTTCATGTCACAATGTTGACACTGTTTCATGCTGCATGCTTATCTTTGTGTGTTTTGTTCTACAGTCCCCCAAAAAGGTGGGTGATGACATCGCAAAGGCTACCGGTGATTGGAAGGGCCTGCGTATCACTGTGAAACTGACCATCCAGAACAGGCAAGCAGCGATAAGCACCCTTAATGACTTAAACATTTAATGCTTGACATTGTCCAGCCTAAAAGATGTTTACTAATCTTGTTTGTTTCTCAGATTGAAGTAGTGCCATCAGCCTCTGCCCTTATCATTAAGGCTCTGAAGGAACCTCCCCGTGACAGGAAGAAGGTCAAGAACAGTAAGTTGAGCTTTTTGGCACACTGGATTAGTATTTTAGCTGTTTTGTGTGTTCAATCATTTAAAGTTCTTAACTGTAAGCCACCCGCCACTATGCTAGTCTGTTAAAGTGACTGTGTATAATCCAGTGGTGGCTGATAATGACCCAGCTCTAGGAAGCAGGACTGCCTAATTAAATGGGTAACCCTGTGCCGAAAGGCCTGGAACATTCTATGTGGTTGTAAGCATTGCCACTTTGTTTGCTTGCTGCCTTTTATAAGTCACCATGTAAATGTATTAGTATGTCACCTATTCTAGGTGTCCTGAAGTTTCTTTTCTCTTTTATAGTCAAGCACGCTGGAAGCGTTACTTTCGATGAGATCGTCGCCGTTGCCCGTGTCATGAGGCCACGATCTATTGCCAGGGAGCTCTCTGGTTTGTATTCATTTACTTTCCTTCAAACTTTGTTTTGACCAGCCTCCCGCCACTATGCTAGTCTGTTAAAGTGACTGTGTATAATCCAGTGGAGGCTAATAATGACCCAGCTCTAGGAAGCAGGGCTGCTCCACAAAGTGGGTAACCTTGTGCCAAAAGGTCTGGAACAACTTGAGAAATAAGCATGCGTGAATGAAGTATGTTGATCATTGGGATTCATTTCTCTTTGTCCTTTTATCAGGTACTATTAAGGAGATTCTTGGCACAGCTCAGTCTGTGGGCTGCACCATTGATGGTCGCCCTCCCCATGATGTCATTGATGACATCAACAGTGGCAAAGTGGAGTGCCCAACTGTAAGTATGAATACCATATATTGTGCAAAGTACAGGGTTCCCACAGTATTGTAGGATAATATCATAATATAATAATCTTCTGTATGCGAATGTTGATTCATACCAAAATGCTTTTTTGCATAGTTGTGTTTGACACAAGAAAACGTCTCGGGTTACGTATGTAACTGTTGTTCCCTGAGAAGGGAACGAGACGCTGCGTCTTCCTTGCCATACTTCCTGCCGTCTTTGGCAATATTTCAGATAGTGAGATACTTCCTTGCTCCCGCGTCACCCTGTCTTTGCAGTTAAGCCTCACCATTGGTTGAATTTGATATACACATTCAAACTCAGTTAACCCTGGAGGCGTTCCCAAAGTGTCACCGCAATGATGCAGCGCAAGTTCCTTGGAAACGGAACTGTAACAATGTATCTTAAAAGGTAACCTTGCTCTTATTTGAAATGTGTCCCCATATTTAGTCCTTGAATTTGAGGGTATGGGACCTGGAAAGTCCTTAAAAGGTCCTTGAATTTGAAGTTAACTAAGGTGTGGGAACCCTGAAAGTTTTTAATATTAATATTAAAAAAGTTTTAACTATGTATCTTTCTTGCAGGAATAAATGCAGTGAAGACAATAAAAAAATGTTGAAAAGTTCAAGTGTTGTGGTCTTGCATGCTTCAATAAATTATGGGCATATGGGGCTTTTTTTGGAAAGGGCTTATCCTAGTTTTAGGCTATAATGTATGTTTAAACTGCCATAATTTAAAAACACCATGTACTAACATCTTAACACACATCAGTGCCATTGTTTTGTCTCAATGCATACGTTTTTTTTAAATTGTAAAAACTACATTTTTCTAATATAATTAAGTCCTAGTCTTGCCTTAATCTAACCCCTATCTAGAAAACTGCTCCATAGTGAGATGGGTTTAGTTTATTACTTTGAGACTTTCGGGGACACAGGGATTTCATTCAACTTTGATAAATCACAACACCAGTCAAGCAGTTAAAAAAATTGAGAAACTGAGCTTTATTAAAAGCTTCCAAAAATATTTCATAGTACAAAAACTGGTATAAATGTGTAAGCACAAGCATCTGACATTTAGGTTTATTTACCAGAAATACTCCTGGTGTACATTTTAACAGAACACTTCAAGAATCTTTAGATGGTGGACTAAATTCCATAAACCTGCATTTTAGCGGTCATTTCAAATCACTGTCCCAGAAATTTTTCTATCCACCGCCAATGAGAATGCTTAACTTTTTATTGAAAACCTATGGATACTGCAGTTAACTAATATACAGATCTTGATATGTACAGCACCACCTTAAATCCATCTACAGTAATGTTGCCACATTTACATACAAACATTAAATGAAACTCTGTATTGGGTACCACAGACTTCATGACCAGCCAAGTGCTTACACTTTCCCTGTATTAAAGTGGAAATTTCTGTTATTTGCCATAGTTGATGGTAATCAGGACAGATTAATCTGCCTCAATTCTCCACATCCTCTTCATCCCCTTCGTTTTCTACATCCTGTTCCTCATCCATATGCTCATCTTCCTCTTCATCTCTACTTTTGTCATTCTCTTCTGTCCCATTTTTCTTCTTGTCCTTGCGTTTCTGCTCCGATGCTTCCTTTTTGCCTTTCTGGCCTTTCTTGTAGGCTGTAAAGATATATGGAAAAGTCAAATAACTTAGTGAGAAATGTACAGGGCACAAAGTAATGAACATGTAGTGTTGGGGTGAGAAAGATTTTAAAATAACTGCTACATGTCAAACGTACCCTCAAGTGCTTCACGTAAGGGTTGTAAGAAACGCTCAAACTCCATTTCTTCCATTGCTGACATCACATCTCCAGCGTTGAGCGTCTTTCTCTTTGCTTTCATGGCAAAATTGTTTGCACTGGTGTCAAAAAATATTTAATATTTTATAAGTTGATTTTATAACACAAATCCAAACTTAATTTGTTATAAATCATGGCTTGCTTACCAAGATGTTGCATAGAGAACGAAAACACTAGCTGCCTGAGAAATAGCTCGTCTTGCCTCTTTAGACACATTTACTCCATCTGGCAACTGAGAAAAAAAACATGGAGATGACATACTTAACACCAAAACATTGGGTAACATAACTTAAAAAAAAAAAAAACATAACTTTTTGCAGACGTGTATTTAAATAAAGTTTAAGTTTAAGCCAACATCTAAACTTAGACTCGATGGCCCGGTTTCACAGACAAGGTTTAGCTTAAGCCAGGACTATGCACTATTTAAATTATATACATATTTGATTAACTTTTATAAAAACGTCTTTAAAAAAAACATTAACATGTGTGCATCTTGAGACCAAACATCGGCACTGACATATTTTAAGATATGCCTGCTTGGACAAGTTGTTTTTAGACATCTCAAAACATTCATTTTAGTCTCACAGTTTATTAAGCCTTGTCTGTGAAAACGGGCATAACCTTAACTTTATATTAAATAAAGTGACACTTACCGCCTCCTTGATGATCCGCGTTATAACAGCATTGGGAAGATTGAGGTCCTCTGGTCTTTCGGCCATTACACCGACTAAACACTTAAATTAGATGTTGTGTAATTTCTTATATAATTCACTTTATATATGCAGGTTTCGGTCTGTTTAAACACTCGCGCACAGTGCGACGATCATACACACTACACTCCCGCGAAAACTGCGTTAGCTTAGCCGTCTATTTTATCAAAGCGAAACAACAACAGTTCAAAATAAACGACTAAAGCCTGTTAGATAACGAATCTCGCTGTGTTTACTATGCATACGATATATAATAACTCGATTTCTCCACGTATGGTTTTGAAAACAACGACAGAAGTTGACAAAAGCTAATGTTTCTAAACCCGCTTCATGATCCAAACACACGCGCTTGACCTTTCACCTCCCACCTTCTATGACGTCTCAACCAATAGGATGCGTTTGCGTCTCTAGGATAAATTGTTAAAGGTTTTATTTAAATTCTTTATTATGCTTTTTTATTTACGCCAAGAATACATTTATTTATTTATTTAAAAGTGTTTATGTGACAACTTTGCCGTTTGCTGTGTTCGATGATATCATTTGCCTTGTCGGCTGTTGTTTTTGGATGGTCTCCACAGTATGAGCCTTTTAGATGGGCTATTAAATCAACAGCTGGCAAACAGTGTCGTTATCTGCATTTGAGATCGTGTGAAGTGTAAGCTCTATATCAGAATGGACCTCGAGCATTACAATCTAAATAGGAAAAGTTTTTCATACCAAGTTCTGCGTCTTGCTCTTCTTATCAAAAAAGCAATCCACACGAATCTTTTAATGTGTTTGTTTCAATGTGTTTGAGCTTTCTAAACCATTTGCAGTAGTCACGTAGTAGTTCAGCACAACTGCACATTTTAACACGTAATGTGCATTGTAGCAATTTCATGCTTGTGAGAACAGTGTCAACTCCCAATTGTCAAGGGGTAATGCTTTCGTGAGAATGAATGTCAAACATGATGCACTGAGAGAAAAAGAAAATATGCCTATTAAAATGTTTTATTTTCTGTTCTCATGATTTCCAAAACGAATTTTACTTGGTTCATTTATTTTCTTAACAGCGGACTGTTAACTTACTTAATATTAGGGTAAATGAAAAAGGACAGGGCATGTTTTGTATTTATTAACCTAACCATACGTTTAAAACCTGTATGTGTGGTCCCCTTGTAATAGTAGTTAAGATTTATAGCCAATTGCATGTGGATTTTTCCATAACGAATCCAAATCTAAACAGACCCATAAAACTGGTGGGGGTCGTGGTGTAATTTTTGACTATGCTTTATTGTTTGTCATACAATTGTGTCAACCTCAATTGTGGTAAATGCTAAAGAATTTCCATGACTTTTTTCTTTGATGCTCATCAGATGTATTGAGGTTATTTCCATTAGCTCAGACAGCGGTTAACATTTAACACCATGTTGCCTTTTTATTGACATTTGTAGAATTGCTTGCTTTTTTCTCACTGTTGTACAGAAGAAGAAAAAAGTAGATATGTAAGTAAAGGTAGTGAGAAATGTCATGACCACTTCAGCTTAGAATTTTTTTTTTCAATTACATTTAAATAATGTTATTCTAAATCAGTCTTAAATGGTTATATATAATTATAATGCGTGGCTTTAAATACGTTTTGGAAATGTTAAATATGCAAAAAAATAAGCATGGCTTACAATAATATATAAATACAATAGCTAATTAAACTCTAATGCTGTTTGATGTGTTAGACTAGGTATTTTATTGTAGGAAAATTAAAGACTTTGTGGTGGAATTTTGGTATCATTGTGGTAGTGTTTAATAGCAACACCAGGTGTCACCACTAATATTGACTATGGATTTTAAATAGCAACAGTGTTAAAATCTCCTTTACATAATTAATCCCACATGAGTAATCGTTTGCACAGTGAAAATAATTTGAAATATAATTATTTAAGGCTCCGCTTATTGGCCTGAGGTGTCCAACACCCTTTAATTTGAAAGGAAAATGTCGGTAACCTTTCCATGAAAAACTGCCTTCTGCAGCAATTTAAGCAAAGTTTAAGTGTCACTTTCATAAAAACATAGCAGAAGTCTCATTTAATGCTGAGCTGTGTAAACACCCCAGCAGCACAAATGAAAACGTATTAATTCTGAATCAATGCACTATTGTAACACATTGACAATATATTTTTTTAAAAATATATAAAGCAAGTAAACAATGTACACCTGTGTTAATTGGCAATAAAGGAGCGTTCTTGTCCATACAGTTCAACCAAAAGCAACTTTTCTGCTACTTAACTAGCAAACACTTTACATGGTGTACATGTTTTGTCTTTGTTGGTGGTTTAAAAAAATGGAAGGTTACCAAGAAACCTTGAGATGAAAGATGAAAGGGTTTATCCTTTATGGATGATCCCTAATTGTTCCCTTTAGCCAGTTGATGGGTGCGTTCAAAATGGGAAATTTCCCTCTGCTAAGTGAACTTCTTAGTAAAAACATACATGGCTGCCATACTGAAAGTGCTCAAAATTGGCCACTTCAAAGGACCCTTTTCAATGACGAATTTCAAAGGGTACAACTGCTGGTCACTTCACTCCCCTATAAGATTTTTTGGTGCACATAAACTACTATTAATATGAACAAAGTTCATTATATGCATGACAACAAATTAATCCTTTTTAACTGCATGAGCAGAAATTACCCATGTAATCAAAATGTATCCATTAAAAACAAATCGCTTATAATGTTACAAATAAATATTAATAAGTATATGACATCATTGGCCATGGTGTCACCAAAGTGAGCACAAACCAAAACAAACTAACCTAAACAAAACTTGCAGGTAAGTATTTACTAATCTGATTTTTTGAGAGTAACTTTTTATTTATCAATCCAAGCTTGTTTTTTTTTTGTGAACCAGTGTACAGATGTGCAATGAAGGCATCTCTTTGCTCGACTTGTTAAGATGACGCAAAAGTACCCGCAAAGCTCTCACTACGGAGGGTAAACCCTTCGAAGGGCTTTTAGGACATGAGCCAATCTTAATGGAATGCAGGGCATGACTTCATTTAAGAGTCTTCTAAAGTTGGTAATTAAACAATTGCAGAGTCATTAAGCTATTTTACAATTTAGATTCCACAATAAAACCCATTGTTCCACTGCTTTGGATGACTTTTACAGTGGTATACTGCATCCTTAAGATACAAGACGAAAATAGAAAAGTGTAAAGGCTGGGTCAGATGTAGACTAAAATAGTTTTTTTTTACCACAAAAATTGTCTAATTAGCCTAAATACATTTTTATTTAAAATTAAACACAAGAATAGTTAAAAAGTATCAAAACATATACTGATCATTAACTTTTATTACTTTAAATTGCAAACTCTATAAAAGGTCTTTAATAGTTTCTTTGTTCAATAACATGTCAGACGATATTGCAATCTATTTCTGTACGAATTTTTACCTTCCGCTACAGCCTTCACGTATTTTGTCTTTGCTTCCACAGGTCACTTTATACAGAACATAGGAAGTCTGGGTTGCCTGTTCTCATTGATTTCCTCTTCAACTGAGAAAGGTTTGAATATAAACAGGAAAGTCTATCAATCATCCCTCTACAATAGGCACAAAACACATAACACAGCCAAACAACACATAAATATTGCCGTCACCGTCTGAACATTTGTCTGCAGAGATTCATATGCATATGACATTTGAACATCTCTCAAAAGTTTATCCAAGGACTCATGGCCTATAGAAAGTTTGCATTGGAGTATAACTAAAATGTAATGAAATATATTACTAAATAAAATGTAGTGAATTTATTATAAAGTTCAACACCTTTACTTGACAACTATATTGGTTTCAGAAAATATTCTGCAGTTGGATAAGAAACTATTAGAAGCATAATATTCCCATGGGTTGTTTGTTCCATCTTCTAACATAATAATTTGGTTCATGGCGTGAGGATTTTATTTTAACAAACAACCTTCAGTATTAGTTAAAGTAGCCTATATACTGCCAAAAAAAGGTCAAAAATGGTCCTTAGCTGTCGCAGGGGTGGTACTTCTTCAAAAAGTATACCTTTGCACCTTAAGTACCTCAACAGTAAATATTAGTATACATCAAAGGCACGTATTGGTACCAAATGTGTATATATATAATGTGTGTGTGTGTGTGTGTGTGTGTGTGTGTGTGTGTGTGTGTGTGTGTGTGTGTGTGTGTGTGTGTTTGTGTGTACGTAAATGGTACATAAAAGGACCTTCTTAAAGGGTTCTGCCCCAGTGACAGCTTATGACCATTTTGGACCATTTATTTCTGACAAAGTAGATGCTTGCTCTCTCATGTTAGATCTTTAAGCCAGTTAGAAAGCTAAATTAATACATTAATAGTTAGGAAAGGTTAGACTTTCTTCTCTTTAAAGGTGCTTCAGCCATCTTAAGTTATTATACATGTCACAAAAGTAAGTACACCCCTCACATTTTAGCAAATATTTTAGTATATCTTCTCAAGAGACATTACAGAAATGAAATTTGGATATATTTTAGAGCAATCAATGTGCTGCTTGTATAGCTGCTTGTCCTCTGAAAATAAGTTAACATATACCATTAAAGTCAAAATAGCTGGCAACAAAAGTGAGTACACCCTAATAATAAATGAATATCGATTAACCATGCAAAGCCACATGTCCTATTCATCATGTTCATGTTACAAATTTGTGTATCTTGTATTAGAACACCCAAAATTTGGTGCTTTAAAGGACAAGTTCGGTATTTTACACTTAAAGCCCTGTTTTCAGATTGTTTATGATGAAATAGAACGGTTTTGACAGAAATTTGGGCATATGATGCTGGCCCGAGAATCTTCAGGTGCCTATTGTATGACCTCCCACCTCTAGAATGGCTGTATAGGTGCACAAAAACAATCCTTCCCAAAATGCACCAAACCTTTGTCTACAAAGACGTGAAACTCACCGAGCGGCCAGGGGCGCTCACCGACACGCTCACACAAAAACCGCTGCAAAAGACGCTTTCCAACAGTTTTTATCGTGATTTTTGTCCAACTCCATTGACTTGTATTAGATGTGCTATGAGGTACGGTATTACTCCGCGCCGGGAACGTTGTTTGTATTTTTGCAACTGTCAAAGGCGGATTATTGCCACCAACTAGGCTGGCCTGGAGTGTCTATTATTTAAGCTCTCAACGGAAGAATGTACGGGTGTGAGGCGTTTGGAAAAATAGGTCCACAGGTTTAAAACGAATGCTAAAACACCTGTTGGAAATCATCTTTTGTACAAATTTCTCATAATGACCACTGGATGTTGAACATGGCCCTCATGGCAAAAAACTCTCTGAGGATTTAAGAATTAGAATTGTTGCTCTCCACAAAGAGGGCCAAGGCTATAAGAAGTTCAGTAACAACCTGACACTAAGTTACAGTACAGTGGCCAGGGTAATTTTTTTCAAGACTGTTTCCATTTGGAACAGGACATGCAAGGGTCGATCAAAGATGTTAACTCCAAGTGCTGTGTTAAAAAACAGGCGCATAAGTGCTGCCAACATTGGTCAGATTGTCAATTGTCAGTGCTCAGACCATATTCTGCACACTGCAACAATTTGGGCTTGCATGGCCGTCACCACACATGCTGGCCATCTTCTGAGCCAAACAAGTTAATGTTTTGTCTCATCACAGGACATGGTTCCAGTAATTCGTACTCTTGGACAGGTTTTCTTCAGCAAACTGTTTGTTTGCTTTCTTGTGAGCCAGCTTCAGAAGAGGATTCCTTCTGGGACAACGGCCATTCAAACCCAATTATTGCAATGTGCTGCGTATGGTCTGAGCACTGACAATAGACTTTCTTCTTCTGCAACCTGTAAAGCAATGTTGGCAGCACTCATGCATCTGTTTTTGAAGCCAGCTTCTGCACCTAACACACAATTCTTTGATCGCCCCTTGTGTGTCCTGTGCAGAGTGAAAGCAGTCTTGAAAAACCTCTGTATGACCTTGGCCACTGTACTGTAACTCAGTTTCAGGTTGTTACCAGTGGCGGCTCGTGAATGCTCATCCGAGGGACGCTAATTCAAAATAAGTGTTCGGAGTGTTAGCGTTCCTTTTTTCAAAATATGTGTTTTGCGCGTCGAGAGATCGTGTGTGCATCACGTGTTTTGTCAAAATAAGTGCCTGCTGCACATGCCTCTAGACCGTTTATGATAAAAGAGACGCTCACATTCACAAAATACACGTAAGACACTCCCTTAACAGTAAACTTTGATTATTCATGAGATTATGCAAGTATCTGGCAAACGCGAGTGTCTCTTTTGTCATAAACCCTTTGGACGGGTCTGCAGCAGGCACTTATTTTGACAAGACACGTGATGCACACTGTCAGGACTCTGCCATAAGAGTCTTGTTTTATATTTATGTTTTATCGTGATGGCAGGGTTCTGACAGTCTCTTGTTTCATGTGGAGGCTTATGGCCTTGTATATAGACCCCTTCAAGGTTTGTAAACATTGAATGACTATCGAGTGCGCGGGCAGCATGGGGTCAAACTGTTCATACCATTTAGGCTTTATAATTTAATCTAACAGGGCTGAAAGATGATGACTTACCTGAAATGAAGTGAGCACTACAAACACAAGCCTCTTTGATATCTGCATTGTCCCAGTCTGTACGTTTAATTGCTTGCAGACGCAGATGTTGTATTTTTTTGTTTTTGAAATTCTGCATGAATCGCGAAAACTTAACGGAAGACCTGGTGCGATTTTCACAGCCCACGACGTAAGTAGGCATTTTTGACGATACTGAATAATACACAACTCAATCTGCTGTAATGACTTTTCTGACCCCGACATGCGCAGTGGGAATCGCTTGTGACGTGAACTGTGAAGGGGTCTATTGGGTCATGTGCCTCTGGTATCTCGTCTCTAGTCCCCGCCCCCTTGTTCTCCCTGTTAATTATTCATTATCAGTTCATCCCTCTCACCTGTGTTGCCCTGGTTATCTTGTTTAGTTTCCCCTATTTAATCTCCTCTTGTCTCTTGTCTTGTACTGGTTCATTGTGATCATTCGTGTATGTCATGCAGTCTTCGTTGTTAATTCATTTTAGTGTTTCATCTTAGTCTTGTTAATAATGTTGTGTCAGTGTATTGTACAGATCATGTTTTATGTAGATTTTGTTTTCATGTTTCAGTGTAAATAAATGTTCTATGTTCACTCCCCGACATGGCCTGCGCTTGGGTTCTCTTGTCTCCCGTCTCAACCCTGACACACACTGGATCTCTCGATGCGCAGAACACATATTTTGAAAAAAGGAACCACACACATGACAGGCTACATACATCTTGTGATGAACTTTGCATCGAGCCCCCCAAACAAAGAAGTCATCGGCCGCCACTGGTTCTTAGTGAAGTTTCTATAACCATGGCCATCTTTGTGGAGAGCAAATGTAATTCTTAAATCCTCAGAGAGCTCTTTGCCATGAGGGTCATGTTCAACATCCAGGGGTCAGTATGAGAGAATTGTACTCAACATACCAAATTTTATAAATTTTTGCTTTAATACACAAATGTGTAACATGAAGATGATGAATAAGACATGTGGCTTTGCATGGTTAATTGATATTCATCTATTATCACTTAGGGTGTACTCACTTTTGTTGCCACCTGTTTTGACATGAATGGTTGTATGTTAAGTTATTTTCAGAGGACAGTAAATCCATATTGCTGTAGAAGCAGCACATTGACTACTCTTAAATATATCCAAATTTAATTTCTATAGTATTCTCCCTTAAGAAATGTAAGGGGTGTACTCACTTTTGTGACATACTAGCTGTGCTTTCAAATATATATTTTTGTGGGGTGGGGGGGGGGCTTTAACTGCTAACACCTGTGATCCAAAGTAAAATTAGATGCTGATGTTGTGCGACACATTATCCCATTTACAAATGTTCTCAAGATTGTTATTATAAAAAGGAATGTTATAGGTCTTGGGGTTAACAAACACATTAAAGGTGTTTTTTTGTGTAAAGCGATTGTGTAACTGGATGCTGGTCTTACCTAATATTTGTATGGATTCCCTCTTCTCAGCAGCTGTTTCAATTTTAATAGATCTGTTTTTTATTTATTACGGAACAAAACGTTTCTCCAGATCACTATTGTTTTCATTGACTGTTATTATATATGAAAGCTGTATTCATGTCCAATGTGTTATTTTCTTCTGCACATGCTCAAAGAGGACTGCACACATTTTTATTATTAATTACAGTAATTGACTCACATTTTATGCACAGATAAAACCTGTCATCGAACCTTAGCTCTTTGTTGTCAGAACAAAATATTTCTGTACCCAAACATACATCAACGATTACATCAAATCCTCCAACGGCTCAAATCCTCCTTTATGCATGGACCTCATCTTTACCCATGCACCTATTACACCTCATATCTACTGAACACCTGGAGATCTTGTCTTTCACAGAGGACAGTTTTGTTGTTGAACGTTTGGGCAGTGAAGGAGTGGAGGAGGTTGCTTGTGTTCCCCTACGACTGTCAGCACCTCCATTTCGAGGGAGTGAAAGAACTCAAACTGAATGAATAACAGGCTCTCAAAAGCTCACATGAGTGATGAGAAGCAAGTGTCTGAATAACGCTCATTGAAACACACCTGTGGAGAACACCACCTTCACCTGGATGAACTTCTGCCCTTTTTATGAGCCATCGACTGCAATGTAAGGAACTAGATCAGATGTGAATTCAGAACAGAACGGTATTGACTTATCTTTAAGTCAGTGATTCCCAACCAGGGCTTTATGCACCCCAGTAACTTTGTACTAAAATGTGTTTGTTACAAAGTTAACTATGACAGAAGGCTTCGTGTCTGAGGCGAGACTCCAGAAACGGACCTTGGCTCCAAAATGTTCTAAACAGACGTCATTTAGGGGATGTCGTTTTGCACAGCACTGGCAGTGGAAAAAGAGAGGATGCTCTGTACACATTGGACACAGGGCTCAAACAAACAGAGTGATGATGCATGAGTCTGTCAAAGAGAGCTGAGCGCCACATACAGACCAGCCAGTGTAGGGTCAGACAGCCACTCAGAAGTGGGTAACCACACACATGGGCTTGCATGTGGACCCTACCTGTGAGGCTTAAGTCTTATAATCTAATTAAGATCTGGAGCATCACAGTTGGGTTTTGAGCACAGATTTCAAATTGGTTTTATTCTTTGACATGGCCTTACTCAGTTAAAACTCCTTAAGTGGCGCTGTCCCGTGAACGGGACATCTAAGTTTACTTCAATATTTTCCATATAAATTTTATATCATTTTAATATCACAACAAACTATATATTGTTGGAAAGGTCTAAGCCTCTAGAATAGATATTTCAACAGTGATTTATAAAATAAATTATGTAGGGAGAGTAATTGATTCAATTATAAAGAGAGAGCGCCTCAAAACACCTACGTTTACTTCAGTGTTTTGCATGTGAATTCTTATCCAATCATGACAAACAATATATCATTTGAAAGCTCTAAAAGTGTAGATTTAATTTATTGTCAATTTTGGTAAAGGAATGACATGGTGAGAGCCAGTTTCTAAAATACCATGGGTATACAGGTGGGCCCATGTTGTTGTTATATATTTGTAACACTAATACCCTAAACCTAAAAAATCTTGACAAACTATATATCATTGCAAAGCTCTAAGAGAATAGTTTTCATATTTCATTGCCATTTTGGGAGAATTATGACGTAGTGAGAGTCAGTTTCTAAAATGTCACGGGGGCCACAGTTAGGCCTAATTTGTTTTTACGTATTTATAAGACTAAAACCCTACTCTAAACCTAAAAAATCATGACAAACCATATATCATTGGAAAGCTCTCAGAATGTAGTTTTCATATTTTAAGGTCATCTGTTGATAGAAATAATATACTGACAGTTTTTTTGTTACATGACCCCTCCATAGGAATGCATATTAATTATTATATATTCATAAACTATATCCTATTATAAATCTTCAAAAACGTTGACAAACTATATATTGTTGGAAAGCTCTAAGAATGTTGTTTTGATATTTCAAAACCTTTTTGCAGTAATAATAATGCAGTGACAGTAATTGATTAATTTATGACAAGAGTATGCTGCAAACCGTTGACACCTACTGGCCGTTGTTGGTAAAACCACTAAAAGTGTGACACAAACCTCATTTTTTTGTGATTTTAACTTGAAATTTGGATCAGAACTACTTGAGATTTATGGCTTCATGTTTGCATTATTACTTTTGTGAAACATTCATATTATTTTTTTAAATTTATTTTTAAATTATTTTTATAATTTTATTTATAAAATTAATATGTTATGGAATTATTTTTATTTATTAAAATAAATTTAAACTGCTATAACAATTTATTTATTTAACCCGCTGAAAACCCTGTGAAAACCCTCAAAGTGTCTTCTTTAAAACAAGACCAAGATTAGGCTTCTAGACCAAAAAATGCCAGGGTTATATTAGTTTGAAGATGTATATCACATTTTCACCCCCCCCACTCAAAGGGTATTTGCGCCACCTTAATTTTAATATTAATTTATTACATATTTTTATATTACCTTGGCTTCTTTTATGTTTGTTAACATTTTAAACAATGATAAAACATATTAACAAGTAAAATAAAATAAAATCAACAAGTAAAACAAAAACGTTTGGTGAGTAGACTATATATATATAAAAAAAACAAAAAAAAACTCCAGATGGTTTTATCCATTGTAGTAGCACTTGCTCACAGAAAGGTTGGAGACCCCTTGCAAGACGTGCAAGTCAAATGGAAATCTAAGGAATCTCCAAATATCCGCACATGCAAACACATACACGGTTGTTTGGAATCCTGTTGAGTCTACCCTTTATAGTCCTAACATAGCTACTTTAA
This sequence comes from Misgurnus anguillicaudatus, assembly GCF_027580225.2. Lineage (NCBI taxonomy): Eukaryota > Metazoa > Chordata > Actinopteri > Cypriniformes > Cobitidae > Misgurnus > Misgurnus anguillicaudatus. The sequence goes on along the minus strand of NC_073358.2, from coordinate 31,655,449 downwards.
CACTGCTGCCAAACAACAAAATCCTCAAACATAATTCCTATCCACCGCTCCGCGATTTCCCCAAAAGTGATTTATGAGCATTCCTAAGCGAATCGGCAAATTCTGTAAACTCTCTCGTGAATAACCGTGAGGTATCTTTGGTATCTGCTAAGAGTGTTTTTAAACCATGCTTGGTATTTGCTAGTTTTTTTCAACCTAGAAGTTGCCTCAACAAGAGGTAAAACCGTCTGATTATGTTGGCATGAAAGTGGCATATTTTCCATATCTGCTCCCCACTGAACAATATCATAAGAGGTGTTATTGATACAACACAAGTTTGTGTTGAAAAACGTGTGTATTTTGAAAAGACACATATTTGTGGAGTTAATTTTGGCTCAGTGGGTCTCATTTTTCCATAGCGTGTATGCGTAGGGGGGTCTTTCCAGTAACATTGTTTTTTTAAGGAAGATGCTGGATGTGAATTGTAACATAAGGTATACAAACATGCAAATAAGTCCATGGTAACATTATACAGATTAAAATCCCTATGAATATAAATATGCTACCAGGACTTTCAAATTATGTAAATGTAACATTAACAAGCATACACATATGAAGATATCTTGTTCCACATTGCAATCCAAGGAAAACATCTGTTGAAAAAAAAATATTTTTTAAATATGTTGTTTGATTCATACTGTTTGAGGTTGTTTTGGTTTCAACAAATGTAGTTTCCATTGCTTTGCACACTCTGTCTGACAAGTCTAAGTGTTACTATTCATTACTTAGTTATGTTGCTTTAACTTCTATATTTAGACGTGGCTTTTATTATTATGTCCTTAGGCAGACAGATAAATATCCACATACTGATTCCCGGGCCGTTTTGACATATTTCTCTTACTAATGTACAGAGCTCCACTTGACTGGTTTCATGGCAAATCTTGTCAAATCTTCCAGACATTAGTTGACGGAGGGACAACACACAGACATTTGAGATGCTATCTTTATCACTCATCTAGTTTTCCGTATAGCCGTCAGTTTAGTCTGACAAACAGTCAAACCCAAACTTAAAGTTCGAAGTTATAAGATAATATGAATGGGACATTGGAAAATATGAGACAGCTAAACTCTGTGTACATTTCTCACATTATTACACAAGCCTGTGTTAATGTTGTCATAGATGGGCTGTCATGAGGTCTCAATTGTTGGTCCTGGAAGGTTGTGGTGACATCACAGTATATTGCAGAAGTCAAAAGTGTTTCGGGATTAACTATTATTAATCTTTTATCAAGATAATTTTATGTTTGTAGCCTTACTAAGAAAAAGACTTGTCAGCAGAGGTGTAAAGAGTATTAAAAAATGTTACTAAGCACTAAGTGTAAATTTTACTCAATTAAAAGTAAAAGTATCTGGCCAGAATCATACTTGAGTAAAAGTTAAAAAGTACCACATTAAAATTGTACTTGAGTATTAAAAAAGTAAAAGTAACGAGAAGAATGAACTAGAATTCTTGTTTAAGCTTTTAATCTCTTAAAACATGAAGTGAATGAACCACATACAAGGTTTTATCCTGCTTTACAACTGTTTGTATTTAATTGTAATTAATTATCAAACTATAAGACTACTACATAATTTCTGTATGCAACATGCTACTCAAAGTTGTAAAACCTCGAATTTAAAGGCGGGGGCATGATCTCTGAAAGCCAATGTTGATATTTGAAATCACCCAACACGCCCCTACCCCAATAGAATCTGGACCTTCTTTTGATAGACCCGCCCCACACATACGCAACCCAGGCAATGATGTCAGTTAGTAGACACGCCCCTTACTGCTGATTGGCCACAAGCGTGTTTTGGTACTCGGCCCGACTCCCTTTTCCAAACCGTTTCTCATATATCATGCACCCCGCCTTTAACTTAAGCTCATTTTCAAAATTCAAGCTCTATCAAACCTCTCACAGGCAGCCGATGCAGGAAGAGGTGTATTAGACCCTGTTCACACTGTCATGCCAAATCCAATTTGGTGCATAGCCGATAGGAATCCAGTCACATTTAGAATGTGTGGACTACCAAAAACCACATGAAATCCGCAGATTGTCGTGCCGGCGCCATGTCATTGCCATAGAAACAGTGCAGATAATCTGGAAAATGACAGAACGCTAGAGGACACACAGATCATATGTAAACAGTTGTGATACACAATATGTATTGAGAACAGGCGCGCTCAACTCCCAAATAGTTTATGGGTGCGAATAATAAAGAAGTTATCAAAATAAAAATGAAAAACCGCGCTCTCAAGATTTAATTTCATAGATTTAGATGTCCACACAGAAGGCATTTCGGCCTAATCCGTCATCAGTGTGCACTGATGAAAAAGAAGTTTATTTTTATTTTTTTATTTTTGTCAAATTGGATATTCACTAAAATCAGATATGGACTAACAGTGTGAACAAGGTCTTAGTCTGAGAGGCTGCAAATAGCAGGGAAGGTGTCACACGGGAACACACTTCAAGTGTTGTCGGTTTCAAAGAAGCGAAATAATCTTCATCATCATCAGATGAACTGTTGGCCTTAGTGTGGTCCAAAGGCCCCAAAATAAATAACATTTAAATTAAACTGGCCATCAGCACAATTAAATTAAGAGCAAGGGAAAATTATATGAAGTGATCCCTATAAAAGAAGTACTTTTTGACTGTAAATAAAATTGGAAAAAAAAAGTACTTTTTTCTCTTAAAAAATGTAATTAAGTAAAAGTAAAAGTATTGGTTTTTAATTGTACTCAAGTAAAGTAAAAATACCCCAAAATAATACTTAAATACAGTAATCAAGTAAAATTACTCAAGTACTTTACACCTCTGCTTGTCAGGGTATCGAATGCTTTTTTATTAATCCTGTTATATCATAGAAGATACATCCCTTCATAATATTTCATCATTATAGAAATAATCTATGATTTAATATATTTAATTACTGCCCATATTTGTCTTATTAGATGTCTATGTCTTATTTAAATTATTTGCAAAATCTTTCATATACTGTGCAGTTATTTTGCCATTTTTGTATTTTCAGTAAGTTTACTTTCCATTTGGCAATTTAATAAACTGGGCCATTTATTGTTATATATAAAAAGATCAAGAGAGAGAGAAGGTTTGGCCAGTGGTCACTAAGGTTGAACTATGCTTTTCTAAGTAAGAAATGTCAGGATGATTTAAACACCACCACATAACACACAGCCCAGCAAGTTGTCAAAAGCTCTTCTTAAATCTGCCAACTGGAATGCCAGCTGTTTTTTATAATCACCCCAAAAATATTTACCGACTTGCCCAGTCTTTAAAAAGTTAACAGGTTTTTGACCAAAAATTCACCATTCTTCTTGCTTCAAAAGTATTTCTTTCTATAACTTTCTGTCAATTCTTCATTTTAAAATGAATTGTGTTTAAAGTTCATGCAAGCGGTGTCATGACTCCACAACTGCACAATTCATAAAGCACATGATTCACCAGTTCAGTGTCTCCTTGCACCTGTGTTCAAATTCAAGTTGTATGACTCTGTTATCAGTCATTAAAGCCATTTGCTGCATATGTATACATTACAGTATGTTGTGACGGATCCATTCGAATTTAACTTTCCCCTTTGGATGGCACAGCTAATCATCAGTTGAATGTCATTTCAGCTGAATTCACTACTTTCTGCTGTGCAGTTCACACTTAATACTCAATCTGACACATTGTTTAAAGAAATGAATGAAAATTTCCTCTCTTGCTTTCCTTCTCCCTTTCAGTACGTCATCGAGCTTGCCGGCAGCTATGTGCCATGTGTGTGTGATGTCTCACCAGCTCAGTGGTGAGGGCGAATGCCGTCTGACATACCGCCTGTGCTGTCTGCAGGAGAAGTGAGAGGGATTTTTCGGTATGTGTGTGTGGGCTACTGGACCCCCCTCTCTGACCAAAATCTGTTGGTGTAGCTTATTTCATAACATCCCAGACATTTTTCCTAAAATTTGTAAATAAACAGTTTGGCTCTATCAATTGTATCTTTACCTATCTTTCTAATGAAATAGTTATTTGAGCAAAAAAAAGTTAGTATATCAATTAAATATTATAGAAATGTCTTCATATACTTATTAAACTATCAATATAACTGACTTAACTAGAAAGCATGTTTTCCTTTCCCCTAAAAAGTTTTGGTGTGTATGTCTTAAGATGCTTGCTGTGTGTGATGTCAGAGGGGGCTGTGCATAGCTGTCTATAAAAGTGGCAACCGCTGGCTAAGGGAACCAAGTGGAGCACAGCTTTATGCATTCACCAATTCCTAAACAGACGAACACCAAGTCACACCAGACGAACCTTTTAAACAGATTCTTTAGTTTTCACTTTCTGAGTTACTGAAAATCGGCATTGTAAACCAATTGAACAGACTGCTCCTATATTTCCCTCAGTCTTGGATAAAAGCATGTCACCTTTGAGGACCACACTGAGGCAAGGATGTTTCTTCACACTGGTGCTGTTGTCTTGGACTGCTGTGGAGGTGGGTTTGGTTTGTGCTTGTTTGTACCTAAATGCTCCATTTTTGCTGACTTTGAATATTACTGGCACTTATTTTAAATAAGTCTTACATAGCTAAGAAAAAGATCCTTCCCAAAAAAACGATATCTTTGTTCGATCAATAAGAAAAGACTGTATTAATTATGCATTGTTTCTTTCCTTCCTGTTGCAATACACTAAAATTAAAGTTGCTTAATTACGAGGTCCGTTTTTAATGATAAGCTTCTGTTGAAGATCAAAGTGGTTTGGTTTGGAGATGAAAGGCAATGGATTTGCTTTTTGGCCTGTTTTTGTCAGATTTTAGCTCAAAGAGCAGGTAATATTCTTGCATGTGGTCCAATATTAAGGCTGCGTGAATTTATAAAGATAATAAAGCAGCAAAGGAGGTTGCTGCATTAACCCATTAAATGATCAGATATATATTTAATTTATACAATGACAAGCAGAATAAAAAAAATTCTTTAAAAAAATACCTTATGTGTATGTTCTCTATCATCTTCCCATTTAAAATATTTTGGTGTATTTATAGATAGGTTACACCTGCTAATAAGTGGGTCATGGAAAAAATTGGAAACTGTGTCTGAGATAATAAATAGGCTAATGTATTTTAACAACAGTCCTTGTTCCTTATGTCCCTAATTCCTTATGATGACTTATCTCTTGTGCAGGGTGCCTGTCCACTGGAGTGCTCTTGTCCCTCCTCACCCCCCTTATGTCCTCCTGGTATCAGTTTGGTTCTGGACCCATGTGGATGCTGTCGGGTCTGTGCCAGACAGTTTAACCAAGACTGCAGCGATACTGACCCCTGCGACCACATCAAGGGACTGCGCTGCCATCTAGGGGCTGAAGGGAACCCTGAGAGAGGCTTGTGTAGAGGTAACAAGGAAATGAATTTCATTGAATCTTTAATTTCTATACACAACCTAGTAAAGCTGAAAAAAATCCTTTATTAAAAAAGGTCACTGATATGTGTTATTCTCTCACTAAATCTCAACCTTTTTGACGTCACACCCTCCCACACTTACAATTTCTACCTAATACAATTTTTCAGAGCTATGGCATAACGTAAAAGATTATTTGTATTTAAAATCATAATATATTATTTAATCGTTTTTTATGCTTGTATAATCAAAATAAAAAAATCTTGAGCCCCCTAGTGGGCATAAGTAATGTGAATGTAGTATGTACATAGTGTGTATGTGTATGTAAATATATAAAATGTCTGTATTCTGCTGTTGTCTAGCTGAAGCTCTTGGTCGTCCATGTGAGCTGGATGGTCGGGTATATCAGCACGGTGAAGACTTTCAGCCCACCTGCGAGCATCAGTGTACTTGTGTTGACGGGGTCGTCGGGTGCATCCCGCTGTGTCCGCAGCGCGTGTCTTTACCTGACCAGCGCTGTTCCCGTCAACGCCTCACTAAACTGCCCGGCCGCTGCTGCCACGAGTGGGTGTGCGAGGATGACAACAGCATCGATGAAGAGGACCAAATGTCAGACTTACATTCACGAGAGGACACTGACCTGACAGGAAACGAGTTACTTGTAGCTCCGTCAACAACGTGGGATAGCAGTGTAGGAGTCCCCTATCAAGGTAACAGAATAACTTGGGCAGAAACTTTGATTAAATGTGTTTCTGATGTTGTTTTGCTTTATAAAATAGTTAGATATATGAACACATTCCCACATGAAAAAGGCCCTACACTTAGTTCTGGCGCACAGACATTTGTTTTTAATGGAAAGGGTTGTTTTATGTTTTCTGCACTGGCAGTTATAGACGTTTCATCGGGCGCACGTACGGTGACGCGATAAGCGTCTGGTCCGAACTTTACTTCCGGTTTGTGTTTGTTTAATGGTCTAGTTGCTGAAACTGAACTCTCGTCGAAAATAAAAAATGTTTGGGGTTCCTATGAAATCTATGTGTTGTTTATTTTGCTTGTTATATAAATAAAATACTTTAAAATGACTTTGTTGTTATTTATTCTTCGCAGAGTTTACCGGAAGTTACGTGATGACCACGAAAGCCGCGTGTTTATGTTGTTACTGCTGAAACCGTCTATAGAGAGATTACGGAAGTTAAAAGAAAAGTTTTAGTTGAGAGACTGGTGGTCTGGTGCACGGTTTTGGCTAGTAGTGAGCCTACAGCGAACACCAAAATCTCGCAAGATGTTGGATCCGTGTACGAGATCTGTCTATCAGAAATACTATTTTATCTATCTGTCTGTCTGTCTATTTATCTATAAAAATTTGTATTTGTATTAAGCTATCATTCTATAACATTAAATGTATTTTTGATCTATCTATTTATTTATAGAGTGGATTACATCGCCAAAGTCCCAAGCCCTGCTTCCATCCACCTGCTTTCTGCAGGTCACCGATTGGTCACCATGCTCAACCACTTGTGGAATGGGCATTTCCAGTCGTGTTTCCAACAGTAATGCTGAGTGTCGGTTGGTCACGGAAACTAGACTTTGTCAGATCCGAGAGTGTGGAGACAACCTTACACCATCAGTAAAGGTAAAAAAGATGTCATAAATGGCTTTCCCACACTATGAAGTGTAAGAGCTGTCTTGAAGTTGCAACACAGCCCTAACTTAACCTCCGCCTCTCTATTATTCAGAAAGGAAAGAAGTGTCAGAGGACCACACGACCACAGAAACCTGTGCAGATCACGTTTGCAGGATGCTTCACTGCTCAGCGTTACCGGCCTCGTTCATGTGGATCTTGTTCAGACGGTCGCGTCTGTGTTCCTTCTGTGACGCGTACAGTCCGTCTACACTTTCACTGCCCTGGGCCAGAACAAGAGGACTTCACCCGCAATGTCATGTGGATACAGCGCTGTAACTGCAGCCAAAGAAACAAAAGACAGGGCTTGTTCTCACAAACAGAGCTGATCAATTTGCCAAATGATATACACGTATTTACACACTGATAGCTCAAGAACATATTATCACGTTATTAAGTATTTACACAATCTTCACATCAATACAAAATCTAATATAACAGCATTGTGTACATAACTTGATATGTCACATTTTCATTAGTGTTTTATCTTGTGGACACAGGGTGTATGACCATTATATTAAGATGTAATAATGACTCAAAACCTTTCTTGGTTTGATGGTAGACAATATCACATTATGTCGTAAAGTTGACAATTTTTATACTAAAATAGAATATTGATATATGTCACAATTGTATTTATAAAGCCAGATTTACTGTATATACTGTAAATATGTATGAAATGTACATAGTTTGAGTATTTTCCTATTTATACAACGCTTAATTTCTTGTGAAGTATGATATTTAAACCTTAAATTATTTTGAGGTAAACAACGATATAGAGCAAATAAATAAATAATGCATATCGGACTTTTCATTTTGTTTAATAAAATGTATTACCAAAATATTTTTGGCTAAGTTCGGTATTCTTTGTCATTTTAGAAATTAATGACATTTTACGCTCTGGCCAGGCCAGTATTTCTAATTCAAACCAATTAAAGTCTATTATACTTGTATTTTAGACTTGTTATGTTATTGTGTAGAAAGTATGGGCATATTTTACTATATATGTCCTCAAATTAGCTGTGCTTTACTGGAAATCTATATCATGGTATAAGAGTGTGGTTAACCATGGTTTAAATGCATGGTACTCTATTTTGTCAGGTAGCTTGATCTGTACTGCAAACATTACAAAGACCTTTCAAATACCACACATCATTTCTGTCCTTCAGAATCTATGCCTCTAAAGTCTATGAATGTACATATGTGTCAGTGTTCAGATTTAGTCAAAGTTAGTTTTGTCAGCATGATGAGACAGCTGGAACATTATTTTTTAAACAGCTAAACTTAAATTATCACTGTAAAATGTTTGCTTTCTTTCTCGCTCCCCCCTTTCTTTCTATCTCACTCTCTCTATTTCACTGTCCTGCTTAATCCCTCTCAGTGTTTCTCTCTCTCTCACGGAGAGCTGAGACTTTCAGCACTGCCATAACAGGGGAAGAGGAAATGTGTAAATGTTTGGAGATGGTCCAGGATGGCAGGTAAAGATATGATTATTGTACATACCTCCGTTTTAAAGAAGTTGGGACACTTTGTGAAATGTAAAATCTGAATCCAATGATTAGCAAATCTTACATACACTCACCTAAAGGATTATTAGGAACACCTGTTCAATTTTTCATTAATGTAATTATCTAATCAACCAATCACATGGCAGTTGCTTCAATGCATTTAGGGGTGGTCAAGACAATCTCCTGAACTCCTAACTGAATGTCAGAATAGAAAGGAAAGGTGATTTAAGCAATTTTGAGCGTGGCATGGTTGTTGGTGCCAGACGGGCCTACAAAGTAGGGTTTACAAAGAATGGTGTGAAAAGGGAAAAACATCCAGTATGCGGCATTCCTGTGGGTGAAAATGCCTTGTTGATGCTAGAGGTCAGAGGAGAATGGGCTGACTGATTCAAGCTGACAGAAGAGCAACTTTGACTGAAATAAGCACTCGTTACAACCGAGGTATGCAGCAAAGCATTTGTGAAGCCACAACACGCACAACCTTGAGGCGGATGGGCTACAACAGCAGAAGACCCCACCGGGTTCAACTCATCTCCACTACAAATAGGAAAAAAGGGCTACAATTTGCACTAGCTCACCAAAATTGGACAGTTGAAGACTGGAAAAATGTTGCCTGGTCTGATGAGTCTCGATTTCTGTTGAGACATTCAGGCGTAAACAGAATGAGAACATGGATCCATCATGCCTTGTTACCACTGTGCAGGCTGCTGCTGGTGGTGTAATGGTGTGGGGGATGTTTTCCTGTCACACTTTAGGCCCCTTAGTGCCAATTGGGCATTGTTTAAATGCCACGGCCTACCTGAGCATTGTTTCTGACCATGTCCATTCCTTTCTCTGATGGCTACTTCCAGCAGGATAGTGACCATGTCACAAAGCTCGAATCATTTCAAATTGGTTTCTTGAACATGACAATGAGTTCACTGTACTAAAATGGCCCCCACAGTCACCAGATCTCAACCCAATAGAGCATCTTTGGGATGTGGTGGAACGGGAGCTTCGTGCCCTGGATGTGCACCCCACAGATCTCCATCAACTGCAAGATGCTATCCTATCAATATGGGCCAACATTTCTAAAGAATGCTTTCAGCACCTTGTTGAATCAATGCCACATAGAATTAAGACAGTTCTGAAGGTGAAAGGGGGGTCAAACACATTATTAGTATGGTGTTTCTAATAATCCTTTAGGTGAGTGTATGTTCACAATGGAACTAGTCGGAATACGTCTGAGACGACCAGTCGCATGCAGCCATACACACTTAGTGAGTCACTAAAAGTTTTGTTTAACGTTAGTCACTTATGCTATTTGTAGTTAAGTCCAACTGGATCTGAAAACTTTAAATAAAACTATAAATAATAGCAACCTGCATCTGAATCTATAGTTTGATAAGACTAAACAACGATGTAGCACCATTATGATTTATGACGACATAGTTCAATCATTACTTCAAATACTTAAAAAAATTTTTTTGAACCAATGTTATCTATTATTCATTTGCATATCTAAATGTTAGGTGTGAACATTAGCTCCCCCTAATGGTTAGATTATATAATATTTTAGATTATAGATAGCTCTACAGTCTGAATACCTTAAAAAATATAAATTTCGTTGATTGATCTTGAAATGATTAAGAACCATGACCATATATCTTATTTTTTATGGTTGTTAGGAAAAAGTTTCTGGGTGAGAGTATTTTTTACAGTATTTACTTATATAGCATCTCATTTGTCAATGTCACAGTGCATAGGCATTTTCATACCCATGAGAAATATGATGAAACAGACCTTTAAATAACACCTACAGTATGTTTCATTTTAAGATCAAAACCCGTTTGGAGATTTCAAGAGCCTTTTAGAGCTATACTGAACCATTTTTGTTGGTTGTCTAAATAAAACACATATATACATTTTAATTTGACAATTTAATTTTTTTTTTTTAGAAAATATCAAAGCAATTTCTTTACTAAATATAACTTGACGATTAACCCAGTGTCCTCTGATTTTCCTGTTCTAGTTCTTCTTTCTTTCTTTCATCCTCTTTGTTATCTCTTTACCCTGCTTAGATATTTTCTTACCCTTACTGCTGTGCTCTGTTCATCTTTCATGGTTTTCCCTATTTCCATCTATTTCCTTTCTCTATCTCATGCAAAGGGTTGGGTTTCTATGAAACAATGGGGACACCGGGGAGTTGGGTACCAGGGGGTTGGTGGGAGGGGGTTGGAATCATTTACCTTTGTAAAAGTGGCAGGGGACTCCACAGAGTCTCATCAAAGACCTGTCTGATCAGGTGATCCCCAAGGCACTGTATGTGTGTATGGAGGGGTTGCTTGCTTTGAAGTCTTTGTATGCAGAGCTTGGATTTGAATATAATCACAGTACTTTAACTCCCCTTCTTTTGAAACAAATGACATTGCCTTACATCCGAATAGAACGCTGGAAGATCCTTCAATGACCCATCTCTGACCCTTCCACTATACACTAAATACTGTATAACAGGGTAATGACACCATGTATGAGTTTTTTTAAGACATACGAAAGTTGGCTAAAACAAAAATAAAGCATTGTAAGCATTTTTCATGTCCATTTTTTTCCGGCTGAGTATACGGTTCAGTTCCTTTGACAAAATAATAAATAAATATAAGTTAAAGTCACGTTTTTTGTGATTTACTGTTTTCTGCTAAAATCATCCTAAATAATGTAAAGAACAAACTGTGAAAATATAACACTGATATAATCATAATAGATTTTGAGATTTGAATTTCACAGGCAGTCATAAATTAAAGTATACTTTATGTATATATATAAGTATAAAAAGTACATCAATCTGGTTGAAAGGTAAGGGGAATAGTTTCACAGTATACATTTTGTTCTACACAGAAAAAATTTATAAAATCCCAATTCACTGATGTTATCACCCCAGCAACCGTTCTCATCCTCACATACAGGGCAAGCAATTCACATAATCATCCACTAGATGGCGGTAATGACTCAAATTTTGTGAGCACATTACCAAATGCTAATTTTCCGTTTATATAATAAGCCAAATTGCTTTGGGTTAAAAGGCTGGCATCCGTATGTGAAAAAACCTCCTTGGTTCTGCTGTGTTTGCAAAAAGTAATTACCCATCGCATTAGTTCATCTTCTTAACTGCGTGCATAGCCTGGAGCCTTGATACAGCTTTAAACTTGCGTGTGATCTTAATAAATTCTAAATGAGAGTTTTGGTTACTTAGGTCATAGAAATAATTCATTAACGCCCGCTCTGTTCTGTTATTCAAAGTGACATTTCTCTAATGATAAAATAAAGCATGCAGTGGCAGCTCAGAGTATTTATGAGAGTGTGTTCGTTGCCAAATTATTACATTACCATTATGGCATTGTTTCTGCGTCGCAGTTGTGTTTAGCAGTTGACAAACATTGGCACTGCATTGGTAGCACAACACTGCCTTTGAGAAAGAGGCCAGGCCAGTTCATTTAAACCTGTAATGGTAAATCAAGCCAAATTGGACAGTATTGCATTGGTTAAATAAAGATTTACTGCACCAGAGGTAATTGACTTTCCATCTTGGCCAGATGTTCGCAGCTTCGATAGTGCCGCGAGACGCAGCAAATTTAAGGTGAGAGCACGTGGCAGTGTTCAATTTAACAGCTGCCTCTTTTCCTCTCGTGTGAGCACATCTGTTATTTGTACCGTTTGTTCGTGTATCTATTAAATAGTTATTTATAGACTGACGCCATACAAAGGACTTGTCTAATCGTGTAATAGTAGGTGAATAATTAATGAACCTGTTCACACAACCACGCCTCTGGTCAGTAGGTTTAAACGTTGTGGGTGAGACGGCTGTTAGGCTATATCCTTTCAGCATAACTCAGCCGTGGTGATTATAGGCAATTTAAATTAGTTTAAAATAGTTTAGAGTTGCCCAAACAACCATCCATCATCCTGTCAAATGCCACGCCCCTCGCCGTTGATTGGCCGCGGGGGCAGCACCTATGATACGTCACCAGAGGAGTGACTTCAAATATTTCTCCCTGCTGCTCGGTCGTGTGTAATTTAAGCGTAAACTAACATCAGAAACGTTACTCAATCGGAGGTTTAGGCACTAGAGCACAAAAGTGTAATAGGTACTAACTTAGCTTTCAGAATACGCTTCGAAATTGAAACACGAATGCGTTGGAGCGCTTCAACCAAGAGGAACGATTTTGAAGTTTGTTGGAAAACTCGACACTGGATTATTAGGAGCACATTTTCCTCAAAAAGATTTTCGGGTGGACGAATACATAATACAAGAGGGACAGATAATCTCTCTTTGATCAATCAATAGCGCGCAATAACTTTGCGAGTGATCCCACAACCGTTTGACTTCTTTCCACAACACGTTCAAATTACGGTGAGTCAAAATATTATACATATTTAATACCAAACAGATGTTAACTCTTTTAGGTTTGAGTGGTCTTGTTGTTTCGACGATTTCCCCTCGGACAGCTCGTTTAACCTCAATTCTCATGCCTTGCTGTCTTAACAGTTTTCGCCTCTGTGCGTGCTCAGACACGCGCATCACCGCAATGGCTTCTATGAAATTACTTCATTATCATTTCTGCTTGTTTAGCGCACACGTTTATCAAAGTCCAATTGTTTTAATAAAAAACATCAAATATCGCGTTTATGGAATCGTAACCTGAAACCTCAGATGGGGCCACGTTACAGAAACTTGTTATCTGAAGTCATACGTTAAGATCTGACAAGGTTAGTGTACTTAATGGAATACAAATTAAAATCACCATGGTAACGAAACGCATAAAACAACATAACGGATTTGCCCTGTGTTTAAGCCTCAGATTTCTAACTAAAACATTAACCGGGCCGAACCAAACACTTGTGCGTCTTGACTGAATGATGAGTAACAGTTAACTCATGACTTGATGGCTGTATTTCAAATCTCAGCAAGCTTGACAACTTTAGTCAGCTTATTTGAAAACTGTCTGTAAACGCTTTAATAAAGGCTTCGCGCAATGTTTTGAGATACAGCATTGAAGTGTGTTGTCACTGGAGCGGAGGATTGTGCACAATGGGGAGTTGTGCGCGGAGTGTTAATTAAAAAGAGACCCGTTTTAATGAAACGGCGAAGCGTGTAGTTATATGGCCCCAGGGCGCATTATTAAAAGAGAAGGATATACTGCTAATCTGCGCCGGTGCCAACCAGGGTTTGGTCATTTGCTCACTGGACTCGCTACTATTTTTAGAGGCTGTGAAGCATGGTGTTACGCTCATTTATTTTAATTATGAGCGACTTACTCGAGCTCTAAGCGCTGTTGTTCTTATAACCGATTAGAAATGAACTTCACGTTACTTTAAGACAGTGACGTTCCTGTCCAAGAGTTCATGCATGCGACCACGAGGTTGATTTGCTCCTGCAGAAGGAAACGTTGGGCCGCGTAACCATAAACACAATAGTGTGTATTAAGTCTCCACATCATTAGCCTGGTAATTGATGGTATGCGATTTGTCTTTTGGCGTGGACCCATCATTTGCTCCGTGAAGCCGACACCGATCCATCAGTCTGCGCTCGGACAGCGTCGGTATTGTGTTTCTCTTCATTAGCTCCTGTTTTTGCCTCTTATTTCATCAATCAGTGGAACAGTGAAGTGGAACTGAACGAGCCTCCCTCTCTGTGACCTTTCTGATGACAGCATTTAAATAACGAGAGAGAAAGTTTGCTTCCTACTTCAAACTAACAGTACTTTTTGTAAACTTGCAGAGTATTGCGGCTTCATTAAGTTTACAAAGGATAGAGTTAAATTGTGGGGTCCGGGTTGCACAGTTTTATAAATAAGTCAAAAAGAGTAAAGTGAGTCTATTATACACTCATTAACCAAGTGTTTGTTGAGATTAACATGTTTTGTATTAGAGCATTCCATTAACAATGGTCATGGGTTCGATCCCCACATACTGATAAAATGTATAGTTTGAATGCATTGTAAGTTGCTGTATGTATAAATCTAATATGTCAAGGTCTTTAATACAAATGTGCACAGATTTGCCTGTAAATCAACTGTATGAACAGATGTGCTTGTTATCACTGACCTTTAAAAAAAACGTTGTGCTCTTCAGGTATGTGCCATTTGCTCTCTTTTTAATTAAGGAATTGGTCGCAAAAGCACTGCACAGTCACAGATAGGCCCCTAGCTTCACAAACTTCTGCTGCTCTGTGATAAGACACTACATTAAGCCTCATAACTTAAAAAAAAGGTTGTTGCCAAACGTTTTCACTTTTCAGTGAAGGATTAACTTACCTAACTTATTAGAGGGATAATGTAATTGTTCTGTATTGGAACAGCCAAGCCTCTAAGCGTGTGATATTCCCCCAGGGTCCCATTCGGCGGCATTGTCTCTCTCACTCTCAGGTCTGCAGGAAAGGATTATTAAAAAATGGGGGATTTGCATTTTCATGAAATTACCGGTAGCAAAGTTATTTGGCAACCTGCTTTAGAACGGCACACGGGAGAGACAGCGTTTGGTGCTTGTTACCCGTGTCAGTTATAGAGAAAAGGTCCCGAGGCAAAATCTGTTTGTGTAGTAGAACTGAATAAATTTAGGTTTGGCTCGGATTTATAATCTCTTACAGCTGGTCCCGAAGCATTTAATATCAGGCTCATAGTTCGTTTACGACTAACAAATATGCTCGACTATGACAATGCAAAGATTTAGAGCAAAGGGTGTCAGAAAATGATTCAAACGGCAAATTCTTCAATAG
Source organism: Misgurnus anguillicaudatus (assembly GCF_027580225.2). Taxonomy (NCBI): domain Eukaryota; kingdom Metazoa; phylum Chordata; class Actinopteri; order Cypriniformes; family Cobitidae; genus Misgurnus; species Misgurnus anguillicaudatus. The sequence goes on along the minus strand of NC_073358.2, from coordinate 31,640,105 downwards.
GTATTCAGGCATGTAGGTTCATGTCAGTTTCGGGATACTCAAAGTGTCACCCTCATTGTGCAAAAAAAAAAATGCTTATGCAGCTCTCCGAGTGTTAAACTTGTTTAGCCAGTTTTATCAGGTAAAGTGAGGGGGTGTAAAGCACATGCATGTGCAAGTTCTCTTGCAAAAAGAAAATGTGCATTCACATTTCCTCATAATTGGACTGGTTTCCAAATTGAGGATATAATTTTTTTGCAGATCAACTATAACTATGCAAATCAGCCTGTCTACATGTTATATTTATGCATTTGGCAGATGCTTTTTTCCTAATAAACTTTATCGTATATCAGTATGTGTTCCCTGGGTTCAAACCTATGAACCTTTGCACAGCTATGCAATGCTTTACCACTGAGCTATTGCAGCTATCTGTGTGTCATAAAGTGTAAGCCACTTACAAAAGCCATGCAAATCTGTCTGTACACCTGATAGCAGTGTTCATGCTCTTTTTTTTGTGAGAAACGCACGATTGGCTGGTATCTTATGTCCGACACAAGACTGGGATAACAGATAGGACCTTTAAGAAAGGCACAAAAAACCTTCCTGTTGCTTTCCTGTCCTTCGCTGACCCCACGTCGACCCTACCAATCAACAGGGCTCAGTTGTGACCTTTAACCTGGCCTCCATCTCCAGTCTGCTGCCGACTGACTTCTGCGTCAGAACAACAGAGAGAGGAAATAACAAGTGATACGGCCTAAGCCAGATGTCCAAAGCCACGTTTTCCTCTTCCTCAGGCTGCTGCCTCTTCAGAAGAGGGAAAACCGGCTGTCTGGTACTCGGGTGATTTTTGCTGAGGATGCAGCGGAGATGCTGGCTTTGTATCACTGCATTGTTTCTGAAAAGACACAAAGTTATTTTTAGTTCCTAATGTGCAAAAAAAGGTTAATTATTTTGCCTCGAAGATCTTTTCGCTAATTTGAATGGTCTGATGGTCTCAAACCGCAGTCCGTTTGCTTATTTTAGATCAGGTTAGAAAAGGTAATGTGTTGTCGGCCTAGCTGCTAGACATTTAAAACGGCAGTGTTGTTTGTGTGGTGAGGATGGTTAGTGGTCAGACGGCATAAGGGTTTTGTTTATTGAGAGCGGGTATAGTTTCACTCTTCGTTTCTGGAGAGGAACGGCTGGTGACCAGTAATGCACAATGGAAAGCTCCCTATTGGAAAGCTTGCAGTATAAATTTGCAAGTATAACAGTTACCAGCATGAAGCAAGGTAAAACAAGGTCAGGTTTCTAAAGTCCCATTCAGATAGCTGTTTCTAAAGTAGTGCTCTTATAAAACCACTGTTTCTGGATCAAGGAAACAGACCTTATTTGCTATCCATATGGATCCTGTTAGAGAAGCCTTGTATCCAGCTGGGCTTGATCTCTACTCGTATTTGCATTGAATATTCTGGAAATGAGTTGTAGATATAAACTGATAATGCATATATGTGACCCTGGACCACAAAAACAGTCTTAAGTTGCACGGGTATATTTCTAGCAAAAGCCAAAAATACATTGTTGGGTAAATTATAGATTTTTCTTTTATGCCAAAAATCATTAGGATATTATGTAAAGATCATGCTTCATGAGGATATTTTGTAAATTACCTACCGCAAATATATCAAAACCTTATTTTTGTGAGTGGATGCAGTCGCTAAGGATTTTCAAATTGTTATATCTCGGCAAAATAGTGTCCTATCCCAAACAAACCATACATTAATGGAAAGCTTTATATCTGTATAAATCTCAACTTTAATTTTTTTTTAATTTTTATAGCATAAGGCACGAGTTATATATTCTGTAGATGCTATATTTAACACCATAATGTTTACACAAACTGTATTTCAATAAAAAAAAGAAAGGATCCTTTAATGCATCCTTGAACTGTTGTCTATAATAATATCACATTTGTAACAATATGATGATTGTGGGTTGTTTATCAAGTTATATACGTACTTAATGGCCATAAAGCAATTTCTTTATCTATTATTCATTATTTTCAATTCCACCTGGTTCTCTTTTGCTAAGTTTCCGGGCAAGAGTTATGTACATCTATTGTTGTAAGACACTGCCAAGAAATACATCAAGTAATCAAGAAAGTTTTTATCTTCTGTTTGTTGTCAGCTTTAATAACTTCTTGCAGTTCCGGTTTTAGCCAACATTTTATTCTCAATTTAGTTAGGTAAATTGTTATTACTATAAGCCTAAATCACTCGGTTATACTTTTCAAACAATTTTGCATTGTACTAAAACCAGCACAGTTGCCATATCTGGATCTGGAAAGTATTTATGTCCCATTATACTACAATGAAACTTTCTCAAAGGATCCTAACAAAAAGCTGATTTGTTGGAATAGACTTTGGTCTTTCATACTTTGGGTAACACAGTTCAGATCTCCTGATTCACAAGCTTTCTGCTCTTACCCCGCAGGCAGGCGATGGTGAACAGCCGAGTGGAAAGCTCCGCCGTGGCGGTAACAGGAGGTGGTGGCGGAGCGGTGCGCTCCTGTGCGGGATGTGGTGGCCGGATTGCGGATCGCTTCTTGCTCTTCTCCATGGATCGGTACTGGCACACACGCTGTCTGAAGTGCTCGTGCTGTCAGGCGCAGCTGGGAGAAATCGGCAGTACCTGCTTCAGCAAAGGAGGCATGATCCTCTGCAGGAACGATTACATCAGGTAATACAACGGAATAGATATTTAGTAAAAAACGAATACAACAATCTGTTGTGTTTAAAGGATTAGTGCAAAAAAAAATCCAGATAATTTACTCGCCACCATGTCATCCAAAATGTCTTTCTTTGTTCATTTGAGAAGAAATTATGTTTTTTGAGGAAAACATTCCAGGATTTTCTCATTTTAATGGACCCCAACACGTAACAGATTTAATGCAGCTTAAACTTGTTTTTCAAAGGACTCTAAACAATCCCAAACGAGGCATAAGGGTCTTATTTATCTTCGGTCCTGTAATGCGCCAGCGCGACCTTGCGCAATACGTCATCACATCAAGAGGTCACGGATGAAGAATGCAAAACTATGCCCCAGTGTTTACAAGTGTGGAGAAAGAGGACCGTTCCGATATTGTTGTATGTCGAATGATACTAATTAATGTCTTTGTGTCAGTTTATTGTTTAAAATGGTCAGCAAATGTGCGTTGTGACCTTTCCACAGCATTACGCAATTACGCAAGGTCACGCTGGCGCATCACAGGACCGGAGATAGATGAGAAGTTGTAGTTTAGAAGTGCATATTTTTTATTTTTCTTGTAAAAAATGACAGTCGTTTCGCTAGATAAGACCCTTATGACTCGTTTGGGATCGTTTAGAGTCTTTTGAAATGCCGTTGAAACTGGAAGTTTAAACTGCATTAAATCTGTTACATGTTGGGGTCCATTAAAGTCCATTAAAATTAGAAAAATCCTGAAATGTTTTCCTAAAAAAACATAATTTCTTCTCGACTGAACAAAGAAAGACATCAACATTTTGGTGTGTAAATTATCTGCATTTTTTTTAAAGAAAATGGACAAATCCTTTAAGTAATTTCAAATGAAACAAATTAATTTCATATTCTTTTACACATATTTTCTCCATTTATACATTTAATATTGATTTAATATTATTGGTTCCAAAGGATCCAATTGGTTCAGATATTTAGAAGAACTTGCATGGGTTTGTTTAAAAAAAAAATCGGCTAAAATTGTCATTTCAAAAAGTAAATCAAATCATGTACTCTATTTCTGTAAATAATTTGGTCTAAAACGAGCAGATTGAACATTTCTCTGGACATTATGTAATGTGAAACCGTGTCTGTCGTATTGTCATTGCCACCTTTTTCAAGGCTACTCGCTGAAATGTTTTACTGTATGAACACAGAACAAGAAAACTACACCGATTATGACAGGAAGGGCGTGGGTGTGTGTAACATGACATCTGGAGCAGCCATACTCCTCAAAGACTTCCCACAAATCTTTCATGTGCCGACTCAAGCTTTTGCCCTGTGTTTGATGGCTATTTCAATCAGGCGGTTTACAAGTACAGTTTAACCACATAGCTAGTGATCAAAATAGACCTCAGCTAAGATTTGTCATTTTGTCATAAATTTTGACCAGTCTACAAATCAGCCATAACCTTCATGTTTCCAAAAGTCTTTCGTTTTTTTTATAACTGCGGTTTTAGCAGGGGTTTATGGTTGTTTGTTTGCCTGTATGATGATTACATAGTTCTTTGATTGAATTTGGCCTCTTGTTTCTTTGTATATTTTGGGCCGAAGTTTCCAGGGGTGAAGAGATTAGATTTGTTTATAAATGGTGAGGCTTTGAAATTGACCTCTGTGTGTTTGGATATGTGCGCTGGTGCATCGGTCTGTGACGGCACGGCATTGTTGCCTGTTAGACCCGCACTGGTCTGTTTGGACCATAACCAAGGATGTCTGAATATTTGGCATTGCCAAACAGATGTTACTTTGCCCGTGATTGCTTTGGAAGTGCCAGCCTTACCCGCTCTCAAGACTCTCACAGGCCTATAAACAAAACAAATTCGCATGGAAACTATGTAGTCCTGCCTTTGCATTTAAAACAACCACTACCAACCGAATATTTATATTAGACCACACAAACAACTGGAAAGTTTTGGGAATGACATTAACGTTTTTAATGTCTGTTTACAGAGTACAGGAGCAACTCCAAAATTTTTCATGATCATGTGATACTAGCTATAGTAACGTTTTGTATTTTTGTAAACCTTTGTTGACAGAGATTAATTTGAATCTGTACCCACCACAGGGATTTTATGAAAATGCCATTGTCACTACCTCAGTTCAGTTGTGTGAGGTCTATTACCAAATTCAGTTTATAACTCGCATAACTTGCAAATCTAAAGCCTAATTTATACTTCTGCATCGAGTGTGCAGTGTAGCCAATGCATAGCCACAAACCATACTCTGTACCCTGACGTGTACCTCTCCAAAAATGTAATAATGCATCAATTCTAGACGGCTGCAAACGATGCGATTGCTTTGCTAGAATCTCTACTTCAGGTAAAAAAATAAGTGATATATATATAGCATTGCATTTTCTTATATGCTTCCCTGCTGGCAATGGTAAAAACAAAGATGGACATTTTACTTTGATACTGTAGATTCCACCAGTAACAAGCCCATCGACACTGCCTACTAGCGGCCAGCATGTCAATGCGAACAACGATGCCGGAGAATAAATGAAAACTGACGCGTAGCCTAGAGAATTCAGGGGCACGGCGTAGGTCCGATGCAGAAGTATAAATTAGGCTTTAGGTTTCTAAAGTGTTTTCGCTTTGGACTAAAATGGATTCAGCACTTGATTAGAATAGGCGTTAGTGGTGTCACGATTCTCCAAATCCTCGATTCGGTTACATTTTCGATTCTAATGTCACGATTCGATCTGATTCTCGGTTTTTACTTTTTTTGAAAGTGCAAAAAAATGCTATGCCATTGTTCCCCATGTAAAGAGCAGCTCGCGTGGTGTCTCCTGGATCTGCCATGATATCTTTTGATAGGCTGTAGCTAGCTAAGTTAGAGGAGATTGGCTCGCAGCACTTAACATTTGTTTTTTTTCCTGACCGGACGTGAAATGGGGGTGTGGCAGAATCGACGATGATATTTTTTTAAGTTGAAGTTTGAGGTTGTTGTGACTTAATTTTGATCGATTTCACTTTAAAATCAAAATGTTTTCTAATTAGACTTTTTTGTATAATTTGTACGAATTATTTATGTGGGAACGTACGTGCGTGGTCGAACACAGCCTCGCAAAGCATAGTTTATTTGATTCATACGTGTACACAAATGCATACGTATTGTGACAAAATGCAATGCATCTCCTGGGCTACATACGACATTCTCCTATAGACCGTTTCATCGGACGCACGTGTGGTGACGCGATACGCGTCTAGTCCGACCTTTACTTCCGGTTTCAGTTTTTAATGGTCTGACTATTTGCTAAACTGAACTCTTGAACAAATACCTCGTCGAAAATAACATGTTTTGGTTTCCTAGGTAACCTACGTCTTGTTTTTTGCTTTTTATATAAATAAACTACATTTAAAGTACTTTGTTGTATTTATTCTTAGCGGAGTTTACCAGAAGTTACGTGTAGACCACGGACGCTGCTTGTTTATGTTGTTACTGCTGAAACCGTCTATACATTCATGCGCAAGCTACACGTACAAAGTAAGCGTGGGTAAAAAATCTGGCAGTGCGCGCATACTATTCTGATGGGACTATACTTCTATCTTTAGCCACTAAGTAAAATACCTACGAATTTCTGTGAGACGATGCCCGTATTTAGCTGCAGTGTGAACATAGCCATGTAACACAGATCTAATATACAATATAATCTAGTGAGAGGTGATTTCATAGCAACTACCTGATAGCATTGTATATTTTTGTTTTCATTTTACAAACACTTTCAGTGAATCTCCACCTGCTTTTTCAAACATTCAACAAAAATAATTTCTCAGCCGTTCAAGCCTACTCAACAGTGAAGCTATGCAGTTACTTTCAACCTATGTTTAGTTTCCTGAACTTGCCAAGTCGGAAAGCAAATCTTTTAACATGGAGCACTGTAATTTAGCAAATATGTCAAGGGGGGTCTTATGGATATTTTCTTTAAGAGTCCACGCGAAGTGCTGTGAGATCTGCAGCTTATTAAATATGTATAATACAGCTAATCAAAAGGGCAGAGCTTCATTACCAAATGACACAGCATGGAGCCTGAGGTCTGATAAAAGCAGGGCGCATTAATTAGGGAGAACAGGGCTTCTTTCTGCCTTCTCTTATTAAATTACTGTTTGGATTAAGATCAAAAATTCATTACTGAGAGCAGTCAGAGCTGGGACAGTGATAGCGAAGGAGGAGGGGTTGAGGGGCGGAATGGAAGGGGAGAAAGTGGTTGGAATTAGCTGCCAAACTGGTCTGGTTACCATCACAATAAAGACCCCAGAGAGCACGCGGAGGAAATGTTTCCTCCTGAAACATGACGGTGACAAGGTGACTGAATAAAAACAAGTTGTTTGTGAGTGGGAGGCATGTACGTTGCATGTAGTTTGTTTATATAGTGTGTGTATTCCATATGTCCGAGTGTGTGCGTGTGTGTCAATGTTTTTTTTTCTTTAGCTCATCAGGAGCCAAGACTTGAGTGTCCTCTTAAAATTGCCCATAACAACCCCGAGCTCAGTCAGCAGAGTAATCAAGTGCACCCTAATTAGGAGCCAAGGGGGGATCATAGGCTCCTGTAGCCACACCCCCCCACCCATTGCCACCAATTACAATGCCACTTCAGATTAACTGATAGGCTTCAGTCACAGAGCTAGAGGGGCTTTGGTGACCGGCCATTCGGGGCCATGTGAAGCTCTTTTAACACACCAGTGTTGTGTTATGTTTGTGAAACACTCCTTAACTATGCTTTTGACATACAAAGTACAGCTTTCTAATAGACTGCAAGAAATAAAAAAAGGCTTGTGTGCATTAGTGTTGCCTTTATCATATAAGCTCTTTGATTTTAATGGATTATATTGTATCGTTAACATTAATTTTCTTTTTTTGTGCTTTTCTCTGCAGATTGTTTGGTCACAGTGGTGCTTGCAGTGCATGTGGACAGTCCATCCCTGCTAGTGAGATGGTGATGAGGGCTCAGGGTAACGTTTACCATCTAAAGGTAAAAAGCTGCAGTCTGCTGTCATAAAACACTTAAAAAGTGAATATTTTTATTCACCAAAAAAATTTAATATGTGCAAAAATGTCCATAAGGCTTTTAATAAATGCCTATACGCAAACAAAGACTACAAATCAAATTTAGTAAAAAGTTGTGCCACTTTTTGCCTGATGCATTACTGCATATTCACTTACCACCCACCCAAGTGTGCTGATGTATTGCCGCACTATGAAAATTTAAATTAAGTCATTTTGTCATTCTTATCGGCGCAAACATTTCTCCTCTCTATGTAAATGAGATCTTTTATAGATGTGCCTTGCACCAAGCAAATAGCGCAATGTTATCATTTACAGACCTCTGCACTATTTCATAAAAAAACATTTGAGGAGAAGATATTTTTAGGGTGTGTTTGTATGATAAGCATCTTTTAGTGACTCTGGGACTACAACCAAAACACACAGCTCATGCAAATAAATGGGAATAACAGCAGGTGCAATTCATTCTTGGTGAATTATTAGCTGAAAACACAACAATTTATTTGGATTTGAATGCATGAGGTGGAAACTATTATAAACGAAACTATTGTGGCGCTTTAGGATATGTTTGAAAATAAACCAGTTATGCAGTTATCCTAGCTTGCACAATGTCCCAATACCCAAACATGAGCGATTCTTTGGTGACGAGCAATTAGCTAATTCCTTTTGACATGGGCACGCATGTTTTTTACTATGATAAAGCCACTATGAATTGCTTAATGTAAGGTTGAGACCATGTTTCATCATTGTGAGATTTGTGAAATTTCTTTGTATTACTCCCATACGACTGGAAATTTCAAACTGTCTTGCAAAACATTGACTCGGACCACCCTCATAACCATATTTCCACTGCAAGTATGAGACAATTTATCCTACCGAAGTATCCTGGAAGAGAAGTCAAAGACCGTTCCTAATTACTTCTGACTCAAGTGTATATGTTTATGCCTCTCACCATTTGGTTCGACGGAAAACATCTGTATACACCTAACCTAGCCTGTATTTAGGGAAATATGTTTCGCTTTGAATTGTGACAGTTCATGTCTCGTGTTTGCTGAACACGAATAGCAGGATATTCTCAAGAGATGTCTACCGAAACTCATCAGCTTCCCCAACTGCGCCACACTTTCCTCCTTAATTATAGTGGTGTAGGTGTCAACCTGCCTTAATAATATTTGATTGAAAAAGGAAACCGTTCCCTGATTAAGCTGAGTGGATCTGTTCACTTTCCCTAGTGGTCCATGTTTGCATAAGTTTTCAAAATTGGGAAACTGTATCCTGACTAAATTTCTGAAGAAATACGAGCTTGCCGTGTAATAGGTTGTTCGAACAATGCAAATTTACCGTATCCTTTGTCTCCAATTTTTCTGTCAGGAGTCAAAACCCTATAATTTAAAGCGAATTCAAAGCCTGTCTTTAAATATCTGTTGTTTACTATTTAATAAAATGGACAATATCTTGAATCTATACATTTTGAGAGACACTTATCTAAAGTGACTTACGGTGGATTCAAGATAAAAGCATCCATGATCTTGGTATTGCTAGCACCAAACTACCAGTTGAGCTTAAAGAGCAACATTGTTAGTAGTGCATTCCTTTCAGTTTAACAAATGATTCTTTTCTTCACAGTGTTTCACTTGTGCCACATGTCGAAATCGTTTGGTGCCCGGTGACCGGTTTCACTACGTTAATGGTACCATCTTTTGTGAGCACGACCGACCAGGTGGAGCTTTGCTCAGTAGTCACCTGACGCCCCTGCAGAGCAACAACCTCCTGCCTGACCAAAAGGTACACCAGGGCTGTTAATGTGGGAAATCATAGCCAGAGTATATTTGATAAAGAAAGTCCCAAGAAAAAATTTAAATGGAGCAACAAAATGCAAAGATATTAAAAAATAAAAACGTAATTCTTTCGCCAAGCAGTGTTGTTCTGTATAATTCAGCAAAGTGGCTCAATACATCTGCAGTAATACTGATGTAATGCAGTCACATGTGTACATTTATGGAGCTTCAAACCAACTAATCATAATCAACTACTCAAGCTGTTTCTGTTTTATAATGTTTAAAGGTGCTGTGTGTAGATTCTAGTCACATCTAGCGGTGAGATTGCCAATTGCAAACAATGGCTCAGTCCACGGCTCACCTCTCCTTTTCGAAACGAATAGAGAAGCTATGGTAGCCGCCACAGCACAAACATGTCGTCATCTGAGACAATGTAGTGACGAATCACGCTCAGATTTTCCGTTTAGGGCTACTGTAGAAACGTGACCGCGACTTCCGTGTAAGGGGACCCGTGGTGTATGTAAGTAAAACGGCTAATTCTAAGGTAATAAAAACATAATGGTTCATAAGTTAAGGTCTTTATACACCACTGATAATATAGTTACATTATATTGAATTTCTGTCGAGAGATCCCCCTAAAAGTTACACAGTGCACCTTTAATATACAGTACAGCTATTTAAAGGGACACTCCAGTTTGCTCATTTACAGCTCCCCTAGAGTTAAACATTTGATTTTTACCGTTTTGGAATCTATTCAGACGATCTCTGGGTCTGGCGGTGCCACTTTTAGCATAGCTTAGCATGGTCCATTGAATCTGATTAGACCATTAGCATCATGCTGAAAAATAATCAGAGTTTCAATATTTTCCTATTTAAAACTTGACTCTTCTGTAGTTACATCGTGTACTAAGACCGACAAAAAATTAAAAGTTGCGATTTTCTATAGGAACTATACTCGCATTCTGGCGTAATAATCAAGGACTTTGCAGCAGGCGCAATGGATATTATGCAGTGCCCGAAAATAGTCCCCTTGGTTGCTTTCAACAGCAGGGGCCTATTTTCGGGCACTGCGTAATATAATTGCGCCTGCTGCAAGTCCTTGATTATTACGCCAGAATGAGAGTGGAGTGTCCCTTTAAAGTTGAATTTTGGATAAATACTGTTACGATGGAATACGTTTATGACAAAAAGCTTTAAGCCTTGGTCATAAAAAATGGTTGGTTCAAATAAAAGCACGAAATGAAAAGGTCACTTTTAAACGATCACTTTGTGTTGCATATGGTTAGGACATTATTATGTAAATTGATATAGAATACAAGCTTTTGACACAACCGTATGAGTGCATTGCACAACGTCCACTGATCGGCTACTTTATCTCTTTCTACGCAGGTGTGCTGAGGAAACTTGGATTTGTAATTTGCAGTGTGCCTTCTTTTCATCTGTCTTGTCTCTTTGACTCCTGCCTCTCATTTGCCCTTCTCATTGTGAACGTCCCCCACACCCAAGACCTTTCACCCCACTTTATGCATCCAGCCACCTTAGAAGTATACAACATTATGCGAGTACTACGAGTCACTTGCGAGACAATCACCCTTGACTAGGGGAAACAAAATCAAGTTGATGAAAGAAACGGATGATGCGCACCCGCATACGGCCTGCCTGGTTATGGCTGGTACTGCGTAACGCAAAAGCCTTAGACTCTATTAATGAGCAGTTCTTGGGGGTGATGCTCAACATGGTTTGTTTTGCTTCGAGAAGTTTTTCCTTCGAGATGTGATGGACGAAACCCAAGTATGGACTGGTGGATGATGGTATGGATGATGATTCATATCACTTCATAGTTTACTCCATCATTAAGCATATGATTGTTCAGGTTTTGTTCGAGTGGTGGTTTTGTTTGTTTAGCCCTTTTCACTTTAAGTGTAAGTTTATTTTATTTTAATTAATTTCTGGCACCTTTAGTGCCACAAAACGTTTCATGTCCAGTTTTCTCTCCTTTGTCATGTACATCCTGTTAGATAATAATCATACACATGCTCAATACAAATACATGAACATGTATTATTTCGTCTGCTCAAGTTAATGACTTATGAAGCGTTCTTATTGAAAGCGCCATAGTCTGTAGAGGCATGTTTTTTCCAATGGTTTTGTAGATTAAATTATATGTATGTATGCATATTCTCTAATAGAGACTGGTATTCAGTGTCTGCCAAGAGTTTTGCTTAAAAGCTGGGAAAGTAGGGTCGGGTTGGTAAGGAGAGTGAAAATTGTATATATTTCTTTTATGTGCTGTTGTACCGTGTTAAATGGTTGGTCTGTTTCCTAGCATCCTCCGTTCAAACGAAGGATGCTGAAAAATGTTATAAGATATCTGTAAAAAGAAAAGTACTTAATTAAATGATTATAACCATCCCAAATACAGTCTTCTTGTCTATATTGCACTGTGCATCATATGTTGTTTTTGGCTTGACGTGTTTTAGTTCTCAGCTAAAACATGGTTCATTACCCTTCAGATTTCAACACAAACCCCTGCATCTGCATCATTAAAGAGAGTAATAAAAAGGCATTTGGGCTGGCACTTTTTCGTTCTCCTGCCTTGATTTCAATCTGTGGGTCTTACAGAGCAGGTCTCCTGCAACTGCGTTAACTGCACCCAAAAAAAAACACACATGTGCAATATGCTTTCCTGCTTTTTGCTTTTATCTGGGCCCTCCTCACAGCATTCATAACTTCCTCTAAATCTGATTTGCTGAGGTTTGAGAAGTTTTCTCATTATGGTGTTCCTGTAATTGCTTTTTGGCAGTAAATTCCCTCATATCTTGTTTATTTAATTAGCTAATTAAACCCGTGGCTCTTTTTTTCAACTACCTTTGGCCTGCAATCACAAGGTGTTCCTTTCCAATTTACTTTTATGATGAATAAAAAAAGTTTCCCTTATTTTCTGAGAGAAATTTAAGCCAAAAATACCTCATTATGGTTGTTTATATGTGTAAGCCAGTGTGTACATATAGCGTGAGGGAGGGTTGGAAGTGTAAAAGCCAGCTGTGACTAAGTCAAATGATTCTTTTGCAAATAAATGTGCTTTACATTGGCAAAGAATTTTTTTGTTCGAATGGTTTCATAAAGAAGGTTCCTATAAGAAGGTATGAAAAACATGGTTCTTCTATGGAATCGCTGTATAGAAACCTTTAAGCACCTTCGTTATTAAGAGCGTACTGTATATTTGTTGGATCTTATAAGAAGAGAAGATGGATCATTTTGAAAAAAGTGTTTAGTTTGTTTAAAAATACTGTAAAATGTATAAAGACATAAGAAAAAACACTGTTTTTTAGAATACATAGTACTAAGATACGTATATGTAAGATACTATGTTCCTGTAGCTTCATTGTGTTAGCAGCAAAAAAGGTTGTAGGTTCGATCCCAGGGAGCACGCGATTAGGCATCCTGCGGCACGAATGACACAAAACGTGCGGAACGTGCAAATTGAGCGTTGCCGCGGAATACACGCGAGTTGAAAAATCTGAACTTCGTCAGATTTCTGTGCCATGTTAACCAATCAGGACCTTGTCGGAGCCGATGGTGGTGTGGGCAAGTGCTCCGACATATGGTGCAGACGCACTTTCGGCGACCCGAGTTCGAATCCCGGCTCGAGGTCCTTTGCCGATCCCGTACCCCTCTCTCCACCCTATAGTTTCCTGTCCTCTCCTACCATAGTATGTATCTAATAAAGGCAAAAAACGGCACAAAAACATAACTTAAAAAAACAAAAACAATCAGGACCTTGCTGTAGTAGTGACGTGATTACAGGAAGTGAGTGAATCTTCAAATGTTCAAGCGTCCAACTACGTGCGAATAGCGCTTTTTTGACGCATCTACCACGGCTGTTGGGAATGCACCATAACAGTCTTTAAATAGGAAAAACATGGAAGTGTTTGGTGCCTTCTAAATTTATCCCTGTTTGGATCCTAAGGAATGAATGGGGCTAGGCTAAATGCTAACACATTCACGACATGCTGTACAAAGATTAAGTGCACGCATTGAAAAAAGATGGGTATGTATTAATTCGTCTAAGTTGAGGTAAGAACATAGTAAAATATTGAAAATGGTAGTGTTTTCCTCTAAATGAAATAACTTAAGTGATATTTTTGAAAATAAGGCACTTGAATCACTGACTAATAACCTTTTCATTGCAATTTAAGTGAAATTACGGAACCTAAACATAAGATTAAAAAAAATGCTCATTTACAAAATGAAACGCGTTAGATGCCCTTAGAGGGTTTTATGATAATAGTATGTATACCTTATTAATGATAGTATGTATAATTATAGAGCTATATAAAAAGGTGTGCTTTATTTTGAATAAACCATAGCTATATCAGCATCAACGACCAAAGCTATATGTTTCTAACCTCTGATCACATGCATATTAACGTATTAAGTCTGTGTACTGTGTAAGTGTTGGCGTGCCATAAATATATTCTGTGGCCTGACATTGTTAAGGAAAGCGGCTGAAAAATTCATTAACTTATGCAAATGATCTTAATTGCAATTATCTCTAAATCTTGATAAGTAAGAGGAGGGGTATGTGAATCTCAGAAAATAAAATAAAAACTCCCTTGGCCATTCAAGGAGCTCTTTGCATTCAGCCCAATCATGCGTCAACTGTGCATTTCTAATTAGTTTGACATATTCAAAAGCCAATTAACGGTTTCTCAAATCAGAGCTCTACCACACGGCTTTGCCAACTTGTAAAGGAAGGAGAAAACTTTATTTTTAAGTACACTGATTTAGAGAAGCCCTTATCTGCGAGGACGAGTGTAGACTTTATTCTCGTTTCTTCAAATTCACTAATTAATCCAATTAACACATGCAAATTGGTGTAATTACATTGTTTCCTCACCTCATGTTGTGTGAAGATGAGGAAAAAGCAGAACAGATGAAGGAGGGATATTTTTTAACTGATTGCGAGGGAGCCCATTTAGACTTCTGCAAAACCACACCAACCATCAAATGGTAATATACTAAAGGTCATGCATATATATCAAAAATAAAGCCTATATAGCCTATATACACATATGGCAGGCCTCTCTGTTTGGCTTTCTGTTTTTAGGCTGCCAGCACAGCTGTTTGGCTTCGCTGGTAGAGAAGCAGTGGAGACGAGTGCCAAACAGCTTAATGCAACCAAAGAGAGAGGGAGAAAGAGACTGCGGCCAAACTTTGGGATCTGTTCAGACTACCTGAATGCTGATCGTACAGTGTGTCTTTGTGAGTAGCCTACTGAATGGAAAATGCCTCACGGTAAATGCTCCAAAACTTTTCGAAACTAAACAAGGGAGAGGAACAAAGAAAGGTTTGAGGTGTTACTGGCACAAATGAGAGACAGATCAGTCCTCATTATTGGTTCTCATTAGTAGATTAGAAGAGCGGTTCGTGCTTTTGCTGACCAAGGCTAACTGCTTTACTCAGGCCGGTCAGCCTGGATTACATCAGGACACAAGTATTGTAAGACTTTGAATGGGCTACTCTCTTGGTAGGCAGCTCAGTTTAGTACCAGGGGATTTATGTGGTGGTATCGCACATCAGGGAGACACAAATAGACTGTCGTCCCATCAGCTTGCCCACAAATACATTTACATTAGTGGCCAAAACTGATGTCCAATTGGCATCTTTATCAGTATGTGTGTGTTTCGAACCCACAACCTAACACAGTGCTCTCTCAACTGAGCCACAGGAACAAAGTGTAATTCATTAGTTCTAGTTGTAACAGAGGAGAAGAGAATGATTAAAAAATACTTAGGGGGAGGGGTTTGGGGGTGATGGGGAGGGGGGTGCAGGGACAACAATTCCATCCAATCAGAGGACTCTGAATAATTAAACTGATCAGCTAAATTAGCTCAATTAAGTTGATTTGACCATGGAACATGGCCATATGGTGAGAAGAAACAAAAGAGGGGGGAACTAATTAAAAGTAAAATAATGAGGATTTTAATTAAGCAGTTCCCTAGACGTCAGCAAGCAGGGATCTGGAGTCATAATTAAAAAGTGCTGTGGTGCTGGCAACATTTTCTCCCCTCTGTTTTAATAACTGCGAGGGGCTCCATCCATCTAATTAAATCTGTAAATGAATTAGCAACATCGAGGGTCGTCGCGTCACTTTTTTTAACAGCCCTCCTCCCACCTTCGCTTCTCGAATATCTCTGTATACATGCTGCACGTTTATATTCGAGTACCTGAGATGTCTTCCTGTTAATGAAATGAGTCATTATTGATACACTGTCACAAAGTTGTGGCAGGTGCTTACAGATACTGAGAGCAAAGTGTAGACTCACCTCAGTGATAGTGCGTGTATATGTGTGTGTGTGTTTGTGGCTGTTCCTCCATCTTTCATTTACTTTTGGTTACTGTTTTTGGGATAAATCAACCCAGAAAATGTTTATATGTGACCCAACTAATTTCAAAATGAAACAACCCATCATAGGATAAATTAGAACCCAACAGGCTAGCCCCTTTGACCCAACAGTGGGTTGAAAATAACCCAGCGTTGTTTATAATGTAGCACATAGGTAGCAGATTTGATCCCCAAGGAAAGCACAATACTGATAAAATCGATTATTAAAGGTCACATTCTTTTTCAAACTTTAGTTAGTGTGTAATGTTGCTGTTAGAGCATAAATAATACCTGCAAAATGATAAAGGTCAAAGTTCAAGGCCAGGCAATATATTTCCTTTAACAGAAGTCACCTTTCAAAGTCTACAGCGAACGACCGGTTTGGACTACATCCCTCTACTTCCTGCTTTAATGACGTCAATAGAACAGTTTTTGACTAAACTCCACCCACAGGAATACTTCAGTCGCCAGCTAAGCTAACGGCAAGCTAAGCTCCTATCGAATCACAACACACTAAACAAACTACACAATCAGAACTCGTTACGTATTTCTGAAGGAGGGACTTCACTGACCAAGGAAGACATCAGACCGTTTTTAGGACAGTGAAAACAGAGGTATACAGATAAGTAAATTGTGTGGAAAAATGACGCTTTTTTACACGTAAAACATGAACACATGCTATATTGCGCACTGTAAACACAATCAAAGCTTCAAAAACACAGAAAGAACGAGACCTTTAAGATGCTTTGGATTTAAAAGCATCTGCCAAATGCATACAATTCATTTCACTATGAATTCTGGAGTGATAATTTCAGTCATTTACACTCCCAAGATGAAGAGACTGAATAGCTGTGTGGTGGTTATATAAAGCGGGAGAGAAATGAGTCTCTGGTATTACATCCTATAGCTCACTTGCATTAGCAGTGCAAAGGTTGTGGGTTTGATTCCCGGGGAACCGCATACTGATGAAAAATGTATACCTTGAATGCACTTAAAGTCACTTTGGATAAAAGTGTCTGCCAAATGTTTGCATGTACATAAATCTATTTCATATCACCAGCTTTAAATAGTTCCACTTGCAAATTTAATTGGATTTCTGATACACGTTGAAGCACGCAGTGTTGACAATATTTGAGGAGCTCAAATGCAAAAGCAGCTAAACGCCACCTCCATCAAAAATGAGATAATATTAACCGAATGCTCTTGGCACTTATACCACCGATCTGTTGAATGCTGTGTTCTGATTGGTTGAGAAATGTTCCATGGGTATGCATTATTTTTTGATAACCGCACACCTAACTTGTCAAATGCCTTAAAAATAGGCAGTTTAAATAGTTTGTGTTAACCATGGTATGAAATAATTAACTTCGCTCCTTTGAATTATTTGAAAATAATTTCAAATAACGCGAAGGGTGTGCATTATTTTCCTATAATTCAGTGGTCCGTCGTCAATTATTCCTTACATTGAATACCTTCACTTCAAATCCGCTTAATTCCGGCCTCAGGTCATTCAGAAATACCGCTTTGTTGGCAGAATCCACTAAACGTTATTTTTTAGCAAAGTCTTTTAAGTGCACAGAAGATTAATTGGATCAACAATGGGATGAGAAACGACCTAAATACAACCCGAATGTGGCAGCCACAAGGATCACAATGCCCCCCACAATGTGGTTCAGTTTCTTAATTTTGACATTCTGAATTTAATAATTCGCAATCTTTAGTGATTTTGCAACTGGATTTTTGTTATAAGTGGATTTTTTTGCCAAAAATTGTGCATGCATTTAGAGGGTTTTGCAGCGAAAGACATACCAAGTCATACCCATGAAATGACTCAAGTGACATTTGTGAAAATAAGGCATTTGAGTTATTGACTAATAACCTTTTCATTGCATTTAAGGGAAATTACTGAACCTAAACTTAAAGAGCCTGATAAAAAAAGCGAATTCACAAGAAAACATGTCAGACGCAGCAGCCTAAAATAGTCTTCTTAGCATCTTTGAATAGCAGGGGACTATTTTCGGCACTACGTAATATCATTGCGCCTCCTGCAGCCATGTTATGGCAGCAAAGTCCTTGATTATTACGCCAGAATGAGAGTATAGTTCCTAGCCATATCTGCCTAGAAAATCGCAACTTTTAATTTTCCATCGGTCTTAGTACACGATATAACTACAGAAGTCAATAGAAAAAAATATCAAAACTCTTTGGTTATTTTTTTAGGCGTGATGCTAATGGTCTAATCAGATTCAATGGATTATGTTAAGCCATGCTAAAAGTGGTAGCGCCAGTACCGGAGATCAGCTGAATGGATTCCAAAACGGTAAGAATCAAAAGTTTAACACTAGGGGAGCTGGAAAATAAAGATATTTTCAAAAAAAAGTGGAGTGTCCCTTTAAAGCAATCCATGTAGTGTCATCCCAGTTCTCTGTGCCATTGCGTCTGTGGGCTCTGTCCAGACCTGATTCATCCAGTTAATTTTGTGGGTTACCTCAAAGGCAGTTTGTCCTACAGAGCAGCATGAGACCATACTGTGGATTAATTGCTTCGGTTTTGATGGTTTTTTCCCCTCTCTTGTGGAAAGCAGTTTGCTTGTTTACAACAATAGACCAACGCATGCTCGCATACATGTATGCTTGAATCCAACACATTTAAAATCCCAGAAATATTTTTCTCAGTTCAGAGGCGCAGCTGAACGCTTGAGTAACTTTGTAAGCTTTTGCAGGCAACGGACCTCATTATGAGATGTCTCATGAAACTTAATAGTGTGCACTCTTGGCCGTTGGCTAACGCTGGGTGGGATGACCTAATCTTTAAATTCTGCTAAGCTTCCAAAAACGCCTTAACAAGTATTTAGTCACATGCTTCACAAAAGCAGTCAAATTAAAAGGAGGATGAACTTGGGTATATGGAATTACATTTGACCCTGCACCCAAAACATGCTGGGTTATTTTCAATCACCCAGTGTTGGGTCAAATCCAAAGCCACTGGGTTAAATTAACCCAGAAAATGTTTACATTTGATCCAATAATGGGTTAAACCACCCAGCATTTTGAGTTGAAACAATAGGTTAAAATTACCACCCAATGGGTTGGGTTCAATCCTTGAAAACTGCCCAGCATTTTTTAAAAATGTTTAAATACAATAAAATGTACAAAAATAACGGTGCTCTGATCTAGGCCCTGTTTCACCTCAACCACAAGTGTAGTCTAAAAAAATGTATCTCGATTCAATATTTTGGAGAACTCCCATCCAGATATCTGTCTACGACATACAGAAAACTGACTGCTTGAACAGCTGGTCTGGGGTCAGCTTTAAAGGGGCCGCGTGACCCTGGGAGCTAATTAAAGCAGATAAGAGCATTAATGAGCTCCAGGCTGATCAAAGGGCCGCAGCTTGGCCTGGGTGGTGGGAGATGTAGGAAAGATTGGAGAGGAACTCTGTTTACCCCTGTCAGGGTCAGTAATTGGGAGGGGAGGTGCACAAGCTGTTCCTTTTGTCAGAGCTGAATACCTTTACTCTGGACCATGAGCGGGCCACACTAATAGCTTTACACGCTGGGTTGCATTCTTGGTTTTCAGGCAGTAAAAGTCTTCAGGTCTTCAAAGTTTCTTCTTGCGCAAGCTGTATGGTAAATTTTGTTGGCGATGAGCTCACGGTCAACAATAATGATCAAGCGTCTCTGTGTGTGTGTGGAGGGTGTGGTGCAGAGGAAGGCCACCTGTATTCACTACAGGGTGTGGGAATGTCCGACTCAGCCTGACCTTACAGTGTCCCCCGCTGCTGGAGGAAAAACTCGTTATCCGAGAAATCCCTGCTAATTACGCCTGCTGCTTACAAACGTGCACACACACCTACACAACCGAGCGTGTGAGCCTTTATGCCTAGTAAGTCTTCGCTACAAAACACACACGATAACCGAGTAAGTAAACAGGAATCGGGATCTGAATTTTAATCACTTCCGTAGTTACGGCTACATTATTTTGCAGTCTTTCATTTGGAATAAGTTGGTACTGTGTTAAGTAACCGAATGATATTAAAGTCGGTCTCTCTCTCTCTCGCTTTCAATCTCTGTGATGAAGGCTGTGAGCCAGCCCGTCTCTCAGTGGGACCGGGACGAACACAGGCCTTCATTAGCACTCCCTAATTAGGAACAGATGCAATTTACAGCACGGGGCCCACACCAAGCAGCACTCCTCTCTCCCTGCCTGTTTTTGTGCTTCGTCCCTCTTTTCTATTTGCCTACTAAACCATTTTTTGTCCACAAGCTTTCTGTTTCTGAATATTTTAAGCAGTTTTTATACTTTGGAATGATAAGTGATGCCATTTTATCAGTGTTTGTTGCATTAGATCTTATCACAAGGAACATGCATACTGATAAAATGTAAAAGCTTGTAATGCACCGCAAGTCACTTTGGATGAAAGCGTCTGGCAAATTCATAAATGTATTGTAATATTATGCTGATTCTTTCATATTTGAGTCTCTCTGTCTCTTTTTCTCTGTACGCACCTCACACTTACATACTCACATAGCCACATGTGTAATTAAAGTCACTTCCAAATCCATTACACCATGTTGGTCCATTGCCACCTTCTCCGATCAACCCCTGTTTTTTCTGTCTGTCTGTCTTGTGTTGATTTTCTTTATTCCGGAGCCAAAGCCAGAATTTACTTAATAAATAGTTTGATTCTCGGAGGACTTAAATTCGAACGAAACAGACTTCTTATTTAGCACCGAATTTTAGCTTGACTCAGCTGTCTCTTAAAAAACGTCCATATATAAGTTTGTAATGAGTACCTCCACAGACATCCCTGTGGGAATTTAAAGGAAATTGCAAGGAATTTTTATCTGGGTATTTGAAAACAGCATGCATGCTGTTTAAGACAAGGCAGGAATTTCTACTGGATTTGCTAATTGCGCTTTCAAGATCGCATATAGAATGCGTTTATGCATTCACAAGGCACGTCAATAACATCATCGCTTGCTACTCGCTACTTTTCAGCAATAAATAAATATACAAAAATATTTCCTCTAATGGAAAAACATAGAGTTTGCATTCATTAGGCCTATCTGAACTTCCATACTGGTATACAAAAGGGACCAAATCTTATGTTTTTCCTCATGCTCCAAACTTCCAGCTTGGTCCATTTGGTCTGTTTTGCCTACACTCTCACAGCAGCCTAGACATAATCTCTCTAATTACCTCTTTAAAGTCGACACAGAGTGTAAGAAGGCTAAGCCAAAGGCCCCTAATTAGACACCTAAAAATAAAGAGGGGACTTTACAGGCGACGTGGGCAGTTTGGGGAATGTTTTAATGAGAGGGGCCTGAGCTGACAATAGTGTTACAGTCATTTGTTCATTAAGACAGCTGACGCCCTCCTGTCATCCTACATATCCTCACTCGTCATATGCTACTGTTGGCAGGTCTCGTGTCTGTCTGTCTGTCTGTCTGTCTGTCTGTCTACACTCTTAAAAATAAAGGTGGTTCATGATGCCATAGAATAATTTTTTTTTCGAATCTAAATGGTTCCATAAAGAGCCCTTAACATCTGAAGAACTTGCCCTTTTCAAAAAAGGTTCTTCAAATTATAAAAATCTATAAAAGAAATGGTCCTTCTAAAAACATTTGACTAAATGGTTCTTTGAGGTACCAAAATGGTTCTTCTATGGGAATCTTTTAAGCACCTTTATTTTTATAAGTCTTTCGACTATCTAGATACAGAATAGGTTACTGTTGGCATGTCTTGTGTCTGTCTGCCTGTCTTTTTAATTGCCTGCCTGCCTGCCTGTCTGTCTATCCATTTATCTATCTACATACAAAATACACTCTTAAAAGTGTTGTTTTAACCCAGGGTTGGGTCACTACTGGACACTCTGCCGGGTTAAAATGACCCAACTGCTGGGTTGTTAACGCAATTGCTGGGTTATTGTTACTCAACAATGAGTTTAATACAACCCAGCAGTGTTCTGTCCAATACTGACCCAACCCTGGGTTATGACCCCAATTGAAATTGAATGGGGAAAAAAAAAATCAATTTCTCAAAAAATAAATATCAAGAAATGCAGCATAAATCTGAACATTTTGACACAGAAATAAAGGCCTGGTACTATAATAAGATATATAGGGGTGTGACCTATGCACGCACATGTACACTCACAAACAAACACACACGCATGCGCGCGCGCGCACACACACACACACACACACACACACACACACACACACACACACACACACACACACACACACACACACACACACACACACAATGCATTTTATACTGTACAAACTGTATATTCTATTCCCCTAACCTACACCATTCCCTAACCCCAACCATTACAGAAACGCTTCTCCTACTTCACATTTTCAAGAAACATCATTTTGTTTGATTTATAAGCTTGTTTCCTCATGGGGACATCAAAATGTCCCCACAAGGTCACAAAAACACTGGTATTCCTATCTTTGTACACGCACACACACACACAGTTAAATTTCTGTGGCATTCTGTAAAAACAGACATTTAAAAATGCATCAAAAACTACAAAAATTACTATTTGAAATAATATTTATTTTTAATGTCCTTTCTAATGTTTATATAAACATAAATTCACAAAATGTATTAATAAAGTAGTGATTTGAGCAGTTGGCCACATCCAGTGAAATGAATGGGTCTCTATGGGCATCTGCTGGTCGAAATGATTTAATTCCTAAACTGTAATTCTTTTATGTTTTTTTTTCTAAAAACAGATGGCTGAATTCAACACTTACCACCTATATGAATATCTGAAAACAATTAAAATTCAATTTAGATCATAATTTATGTAAATTTTCATAAAATGTCATCTTTTTCAGACAAGCTAGTTGAGAAATTTAGTGGTAAACAAGTATAAAAGTCCTTCAAATCTCTAAAAACAAAGCTTTATTGTATAGATGATAAGTAAACAAAAAAAGATATATTATGTATATTATTGAAAACGTATATTTTTCTTACAATTATGCTTTCAATTTTGGGGTTATATAGACCCCAAGGGCCAGTAGTGTAAACAGAAAACGAGGAGCGTTTAAAGCAACACCAAAGAGTTTTGGCTCTTTGCTCCCCCTACAGGTTAGAAGCGTAATTGTCCATTACCCACTGTCATAAATACTGAGGCATAGCTGGCTCTGATTGGATTGTAGGTCTGCCGTAAAGCAAGTTTTTGTAGTATTCACTCGGACTACAGGACCGCTACCCGACGGTTGGAAACTTCTTTAGTGCGGTTTTGGCCCATAGAGGGCTGCAAAGCGAATGTGAAAGTGCTGTTCACCCTGTTTAGAGTGGATGAACGACTGAAACTGTTTTGGAAGCGTTATTTTAAGGTAAAAAAACTCTTTGGTGTTGCTTTAAGGGTTGAAGAGCACCAATGGTCCGATTCACGATTATTCATTTTCTTTGGTGTGTAGGTGTGTATTAGTACATGTTAACAATATCCAAAAGGTACATACCCAAAAGTAAACGATGACGCGAGTTATCATCTCCAACATAAATCCCTTTTCTTGGACTACAACAAACACGCGGATTGAAAGCAATGGTTTACTTCCTGTGATTGGTGATGTAGAGAAGACCGACATTATCATAATCCTTCCCGCATCGGACTAACTCCTGTTAGCAACCAAATCTTTCAAACATGGTATGTCACATTTGCGGCTGACGTCTGAGGTATTCAAACCAATCACAACATACAGATTAGCTGGCCAATCAGGGACACAAAGCATTTCAAATCCGTGCGTTTCAGGAAGAAACATGAAATCTGGAGCTACAAAAATGTACGCTATGTGGAAAATAATGTGTTTTTTTAACCATAAACCACGCAAGCACATTGTATTATACCAAATACACATAATAACGTTGTTGTTTAGCAATGAAATAGTTGCTCTTTAAGCTTTAACAATTAAATGTGACTTCAAAAAAATATATAGGCTACATTTGATAAAAATGAATAGAAAATCCCATACATACTCACACAATCCAATAACAAATTATGGATTTTAATACCAGGACCTGAAAGTGTGCTTCCGAAAAGTGTTGTTAGCCACTTATTATGGAATATAAAGGAGATCTTGCACTTTACCTTACTGTAAATCCACAAACGTACAGACACATTGCATAAGATAACTGAACGACATAAGCCATAGGATCCTATGACTACAAAGAGCAAGTTCAAATAAAGTCCAAAGAGTGCGACTGTGAAGTAACGTTACACAAAAAGATTCCACGAGCGTCAAATGATTTGCATCAGTAACCATGTGTTATGTTTTGCTCTTGATTAAAACATTCATGAGACGATATCCAGTCATCTGGTAATGATCAGCCTTTCTAGGTCTCATTTCCATCAGCTGCCTATCACCCTGTACTCACAGCTTTTATTAAAATGAAGTAGGGTGATATAACAAAGAGAGCGAGAGAGATTGTCTGTATTTTTATGTGTTTCCAGGTGAAAAAGGACTTTCTAAAAAATAAAGAGGGATTTTTTCTGCATGGCAACCAAAACGCTTATGTAACACATTGATTATTTCTCCAAAAGTGGGGAAAACAACCTTATAGTGATTGCTACTTCCCTCTGTGTTATATGTGCCACATAATAAAACCCTGTCTGTAATTTCAAAGCTAAAGTCTCTATCTAATTATGAGATTAGTAGCATCAAAGTTGATGATTTCGATCTTTGACCTGGTCAATATTAAAAATATCAAGGTTATATTTTTACAGAGTGTTCTTTACCTTATTTAGGATGATTTTATGTAGAAAACATTAAATAACTTTTCACATACAGAGTCACATATATAAACCACACGTTTGATTCAAATGTGATGTCGGTTTATGCATTCATACTACCAATACCGTACTTGAATCTTCCTCTTGGTATGTCCCAAGGGACTTAATAAAGACTGAAAGCAGATATCACATATACAAGCGCCACTGTGATTGTAACATCTGTGCAGTAGCTATCGGGCGTGTCGTGTATAAAGCGCTATGTAGTCCCGTAATGTGTTGTGATAGTTTGTCAGACATAAATTGGACTTGCAGTCCTAAATCCTCCAGGGAGAATCCAGCTGGCTGACCAGATTGAAATTGCTGCTATGGCGTACCCAAATTTAAAATATCTAATGTTAGTTTCACCCATGCCCCGCTCTCAAACAGAAACTGTCAACACTACATAAATAATATGATCCATCTGGTAATGCAGTTTTTTGACTCGCCACAGAGCAATTCAGTTCCTAGATCAGGTTAATCCCCGATCGTCCATTGAGAATTAGTTTATGATATTAAAATGGGTTGTAAAATGGTGTTTAAATTACACCACCGCCAGCTGACAGACTTTATTTAAAAAATCCTATTTAAAATGACATACACCTCTAACACACGAGCTAGACCTACATCTAATCATGTTCCTACACCGAGATTCCCAAAGGAACACTTTAGGTGCTTTGCACTTCCTTGACTAACACACACACACATTTACTATATGTAAAATGACACACGCATACTATTTGCACACATACTTTCGTACACATACCCCTCCGCCACGCATATGTGCTCTCATGAGATCAGTAACAGGAAAATTGGTCTCTCTTTCTGGCCCACTTGGGATTGGCGGAACTGATTAGCATTGCAGGGACAATTAGCGCCACTCTCAATATAACCTCTGAAAATAACCTCTTCCTCATCATTTTCAGACCACTGAAACGACACGCTCCTTTCGAGCACACACACGCAGAGATGTTCCCCTCATCGTGTTCATGAATAACATGAAAGCTTAGTCCCTGTGCTGTCCTTCATACCAAAACAAGTACACCTGCAAAGTTCACTCAAGCGTAGGTTGTTTTTCAAGCACTTGCAAAGCTTTTCCAACACCATTGATTAGGAATCTGATCTAGAAAGTCTCCTTCAGCAGCATTGTCAAGTCAAATGACATAATGACTTCCAAATGCTCACTGCATTGGACTGGAGTTAGCAGCAAACTCGCTGAAGAAGAGCAGAGGGGGCAGCGCATGTTAATGGGCGGGGCTGCGTGCCAATGAGCCGTGTGACGTGCAAGGCAGCAGACATATGGCTTTGCTTAGAGAGGGCGGAGAGAAAAATAAAACAAGAGAGAAGTCACATGGAACATGAGGCTAATGGTTCTTGTCCATCGACACGCGTTGAGAATGTAGACAACGATTGAGAAATAATGTGCGAGCGCTTTGTATTTCTGGATTGGGTGTGGGTATTACAGTCAGTCTGAGTGGTTTGGCACAATACTTTAATTAATCTCATGAGACATGTGTGACGTGAGAATTCACAGGTTTAACTAATTAAATTGTATGTGGAACATGAATAGATGTTCTGATTTGGAGGTAGCAAAACCTGAAGAGTATGAAGCAGGTCCAGATGGAGTCCAATTCTATCATTAATATAGTGCAGCATTTGTGTAAAAATGTGACGACGTTGTTTGTCAGTTAATGTGAGGACCACAGAATCTCAGGCCACATTTACACAACGTTTTTAACCAAAAACTGGAAACTTTTTGTGCACTTTGGCTGTTTGTTTACTAGTTGGCCTGCGCATGCAGGTCTTAATGATTAATGATAAACAAACTTGGCTTGCTGTCCTCGAAGGGAGCTCCGCAACGGAGCGCTGAATCTTCAGGGAGAGCGAACCTGAGGCCGGGCTCGAGCCCCAAGTTCTACCCCCAGCAACAGAAACTGCACAGAGGAAGCTGGACCCAGAGGCCTGAAGTCTGCCTTATATACGCCCATAATGATGATTGACAGGCCTGAATGTTTAGGCTCCTCCCGAACCTACGTTTAGAACTACATTTTACACGACAATGATGTTTTGGTGTCGTGAAAACGTAAACCTTTGAAGTGCGAGTTTTTTTGTCTTTTTAGTGTAGACTACAAAAACAGTTAAAACAGTGATGTCATGCGCATTACATGTATTTAGCATCGTCCACTTGTAATTAGATCAAAATGCATCTTAAAGGTCCTGCTCTTTCTGTGTTTTCGAAGCTTTGATTGTGTTTACAGTGCGCAATATTACATGTGTTCATGTTCCACGTGTAAAAAAATTGCATTATTTTCACACAATTTACTTATCTGTATAGCGCTGTTTTCACTGTCCTAAAAAACTGGCTGATGTCTTCCTTGTTCTATGAAGTCCCTCCTTCAGAAATACGTAACGAGTTCTGATTGCGAAGCTTGTTTAGTGTGTTATGATTCGATAGTAGCTTAGCTTGCCGTTAGCTTAGCTTGCCGCTAGCTTAGCTGGCGACTGACTTATTCCTGTGGGCGGAGTTTAGTCAAAAAACTGTTCTACTGACATCATTAAAGCAGGAAGTCCAAACCGGCCGTTCGCTTTAGGCTTTGAAAGGGGAATTCTGTAAAAAAACTGTATCGTCCTGGCACTGAACTTTGAGCTTTATCATTTTACAGGTATTATTTATTCTATTATAGCAACATTACACACTAACTAGGGTTTAAAAAAATGGGATCAGGAAGAACGTGACCTTTAATACTAGGTGTTAACAGGGCCACTGCTACAACAAAGCTTATAAAATGTTGTCGCTTTATAGTCCAGGTAGGGTCATTATCCAAACAAAATGTCGTATTGACTGTTTGTATTTATCACTCTGTAGAGAAGAATACTGTATGTGTGCAGGCGTGTAGTATTTCTTTACAAAGTAACATCGCCAACTACTGGCCTAGCACACATTACAGAATGTTTTTAGTTTTGATGAGGATCGTTTGACAACATTGGCCCTGCCCAAATGGCACACTCCGGACTTGTGGACTTCCTCAGAGTCCACACTTTGATGACATCATGTAGTGCAGACCTTAGGAACCCTTGACGCGAATCCACGAGGACGCACCGGAGTCGTATTTTGGGACATAGGAAGATAAGTTGCATCTGATTCATCTGAATGCTCTTCGCAAGGACTTCTGGGTTGGTAAAGTGCAAAGATCGCATCAAGGGTGCAAAGGGGGCGCTAATGAGCACACTTCGGAGCGTAAAAATTATGGATGGGACACCCTACGGACTCGTAGACTAAGCGAGCACGCGCAATAAGGCCACGAGACTGAAAGTCCACATGATGTGCGTCATTTGGGACAGGGCCTTTGTAGTATGTCAAGTAAAAAACATTTCTGTTTTTTAGTACAACCATTGTTGTGTAAGCGCGCACTCATTGTCAGTAAAACAGTTACTGATATTTTTGTTTGGTCCGTCATATTTAAAGGTGCAGTGTGTAATTTTTAGAAGGATCTTTTGACAGAAATGCAAAATAATATACAAAACTATATTATCAGGGGTGTATAAAGACCTTTCATCATGAACCATTATGTGTTTATTACATTAGAATGAGACCTTTTTATCTACATACACCGAGGGTCCCCTTACATGGAAGTCGCAATTTTGTGCTGTCATTTTTCTACAGAAGCCCTTAAAGGACATTTTTTACTAAGTTGTCACTGACGATGACATGTTTGTCCAGTGGCGGCTACCGTAGCTTCTCTTTGTGCTTCAAAAGCGACGGGTGAGCCGCGGACTGAGTCGTTGGTTGTAATTCGCAACCTCACCACTAGATGCCGCTAAAATGTACACACTGCACCTATATAGGGGACATTTCAGAAGATGTAAATCTTTGGTGTCTCCAGAGTACATATGTGAAGTTTTAGCTCAAAATACCATATAGATAGATAATTTATTATAACATGTTAAAATTGCCAATTTGTAAGTGTGAGCAAAAATGTGCCGTTTTGGGTGTGTTCTTTAAAATGCAAATGAGCTGATCTTTGTACTAAATGGCAGTGTCGTGGTTGGATAGTGCAGATTAAGGGGCGGTATTATCCCCTTCTGACATCACAGGGGGAGCCAAATTACAATGACCTATTTTTCACATGCTTGCAGAGAATGGTTTACCAAAACTTAGTTACTGGCTTGATCTTTTTCACATTTTCAGATTTTCATGATATGTCCCTCTTTAAGAATTTAAACTACTGGCCAAACGAACAAATAAAATGATCAGGCAGCACAATTAAAGGGATAGTTCACCCAAAAATGAAAAATCTGTCATCATTTACTCACTCCCATGTTACAAACTTGTATAAATGTCTTTGTTCTGATGAGCACAAAGGAAGATATTTGAGGAGTGTTTGTAACCAAACCGTTCATGAGCTCTATTCACTTCCATAGTATTCTTTTTCCTCACGAGTATTGTGTCATCAAAACAAAGAAATGTATACAGGTTTGTAACATCATGACAGTGAGAAAATGATGACAGAATTTTCATTTTAGGGTGAACTATCCCTTTAAGACAACCACAGAAAAGATCAAGCAAGTGTTAGATATGTTCAAAAAAATAACAATTTAACCCTAAAATCATTACATTTATGAAAAAAATACCATTGGTGTCCAAGACCTGTACGGAGTGTACATATTAAATGACTAAAAAGTCATGTTAATAGGAAATTGTCCTCTTGGGAACTCTAAATGTGTGGCTCTATGGATAAATGACACATGTTCACTCCTCTTTAGCCATTTCCTGTTGGCTCGCTAATGTTGGTGTTAAGTTCCCACCAGATTTTTTTTACTTCAGCGCCGCCTCATTTTTAGAATCACATAATTTAGAGAAAATTCGATTAAAAATGCAAACCTGAATCAGTTAAAAAAAGCCCACACTTGGGTGAAAATACGGATTATCGCAGTATTTTTTAGCCTTACAAACATATAAAAGGCAAAATCATACTGTAGGTTAATTGGAATCGTAATAATGTCTAAATAAAGATTCTTGCCTCTCTCTTCTCTGGATTTTTGACAACTTAAAGTATGAAGATGTCTGACACTCTTATTAAGATGCAGTGTTAGAGATGCTGGGAGGTTCCAATAAAAAAGTTTAAATTGTATAGGTGAGGCTTCACTTAGAGCGTTGGAGCTAATTGGCAATAAATGAGTCCATCTGGTTTCATTTGCAGCTTCTAAAAGCAGGAGGGGATGTGAAGGAGAGTGAGGGGGCGAAGGTGCACCCTCTTTTTCCCCCAAAAAAACTGGCTAGTGTGTGTATGTGTATGTGTGAGAGGGAGAGAAATAGAGAGAGAAAGACAGAGAGAGTATAAAAGTCCAAAATGAGCAGTGAGCTTAGACAAGTCAAGTCACGGTCAATAATGGTGAGATAAAGGCAAGAAGACCATCAGGAAGACACAAAAAGCAGCCAATGATAAACTACAGTATAGAGAATGAGATTACCTCAGTGCTTTGTGCCTGTCACATTAAAGCAAACCGGACAGTGATTGGGAAGGACAGAAAGAGTTCTGCAAGTCTGACTAAAGGTATTAAAGGAATCTGAAGGGAGAGAGTTGTTTTTAATGTGTGTGAGACTGTTTTGAGCTGAGGAAAGACGAGTGAAAGGCATGTGTGTCCTGGGCTTCTCGTAGATTGCCGGTTATTTTCTTTACCCGGGCAGCTCAATCATGCCCTGTGTGTTTGCGCAGCTTGTTAATCAACGCGAGTGTGATTAGCCCTGAGCCAGGCTGATCAAACCCCGCCGAGCACAGCCAAGGCCAACCCTCCATCCTCCCCCCAATCCTAACAGCCAACATCCATCCCTAAATCCTTGCTGACTGAGATCTTTGTGCATTTGCAAGATTCTCCTTTCGAATGCCTGCTCCACCTTGAGGACGCTAAAGGAAGGAACGCGTAGCTCCATTTGCTTTTTGACTAATCCGAGAAAAAGGAGTTTACCAGTCACTCATTCGTCCATTATCTCTGTTGATAAGAACATCAGGCATGGGTCACACAAGAGTAAAGGTGTCGTTTCCCTTTATTCTTCAAAAACAAAGCTGAACCTGTGAACCTCTTGTTGGTTGACCACTGAAACACAGTTTGTGAATGTAATCCGGTTTCACAGGATGCTCCTGTTTATGCTGGCGGTCAAGGTCAGACATTAGCTGTCTCTCTCTCTCCTGCTTTTGCTCTATGTCTCTCTCTCTCACACACTCGCTTAATGTCAGATGGGTTTCCTTCCATCAACAGAAGTTCCAATTCAACATATAAAAATATCTGGTGGATAGCCCTCGTTGCATTTGTTTGAAAGGCAGTTTTAGGGTGGCCATACTTCCTGTGTTATAGATGTGAGGGACAGTTGGTGTACTTTCTGTTTCAAATCAAAATTTTGGCCATTGCAGAGGGAATTTTCCCAGTTTAACTAAACACAGTCAGATTTCTTCTGTCAAAGATTAGCGCAACAATTGTTTTGTCAGGGTTCATCAGATGTAAGCCTAATAGGTTTCGTTCATTGTATAAGTAAGGAATAATTGACGACAGGCACAGGCCGTTGAATTATAAGAAAATAATGCACACCCAAGGTGGTTCGTGTTGTGCCGTTACACCGTGGGTGCATTATTTTCTTATAATTCAAAGGACCCCGGACTCAATTATTCCACTAATACCACTGTTACCAAAAATATTGCTCTGGTGCCTATTTTTAAGACATTTTAAAGGTTAGGTGTGCAGCTATTGAAAAATAATCAACAACTATGGACTATGGAACACTTCTAAACCAATCAGAATAAAGCATTCAACAGCCCCGTGGTATAAATTGTGTAAATGAATGAACAAACATTTTTTGCCAGGTATACTCAAAGGAATTTGTTATGCTTCAAGGGCACAAAGGACAGACACTAAGGGGGCGTGCACACCAACGCTTTTACGCCCGCGGCCGGCGCATGTTTTCAATTGTTTCCAATGGAAGCTCAGCGTTTTTCAAATAAGCCGGCGCCCGGCGGTTTTTCCGCGCTCAGCGCTGAGCGCCGAGAGTTGAGAAATGTTCAACTTTGGAAGAAAAGCTCCGCTCGTCAATGTCAGTTCTCACGCGGCCGTCCAATCACAGTGGAGGAGGGGCGGGACATTACCACAGCAACCAACCGGCTCGCAGCTTTAGTATCACAGCTAACAAAGCGCTCAGCTGAAGAAAGCTAGCACTCAGCTGAAGAAAGCTGGCACTCGGCGTCCTCAAGGCGTTTTCAGCCGCGTTTAAAAGTTTTGGTGTGTCCAGCCCCTAAGACAAACCACAAAGAATGAAAATAAAGATTTAGAGAATATAAAATGCTGGTTACCCTTTATTACGTTGCCCTTGTTTTAGTGTAATTTAAAGGTGCCAACCGTGCCATAGAATAAAAAACTGTATTTACCTAGGCATAGATGAATAATAAGAGCTCTGTACATGGTAATAACATATCTTGAGCCTCAAACGCATTTGTTTCCTCATTTTTATGTGAACCTTGTGCAAGCAAAAGACCGCAGGCAAACAGGCCAATCTCAACATAAAACTGACTGTGATTTAACAGTCGAGAAGTACGCCCCAACTACATGTTTACTAATGTGAGCTACTGGCATGAGCCTCAAGGGGGTCGCACACCGGATGTGCATCTCAGCGCCACGCCATTCTAAAATAATCGAACACATTGTGTTCTGTGAGTATATGCATACCGGCGCCGACAGGTGACGCCTGTCCGCGGCGCCCAGCTTTGACTCCGGAAGTTGCTCAAATCCCTGTCCCGCCACAGAGCGCCACTCACATAGTTAAACATTAAATAACATCATATTTGTCCCAAATTATTAACAATTAACTAGGGCTGACTTCTTATAGTCGAGGATTCGAGGATTCGATTCAGAGAGGTCTGATTCGACTATGAACCTCATAGTCGAATAGGAAGTGTTATGTAACCAATGAGTAGCAGCACTGAGAAACTTAAAGGGAACAGAGAATGAAAAAACATTTTTACCTTGTCTTTGTTGAATAATGGTAGTCTACCCGCATTCACGAACATACAAAAAGTTCTAGACATGCTAAACATCTCAGTCTCATAGAAATTCCTCTTTTAGAAATGGCAGCCAGAAAACAGCCCAATCTGAAAAACTGATGCTTATGACATCACATGCATCTAACTGCCGCTCCACTTTAAAATAATTGGCTACATTTTTTGAGTGGCAACAAAGTCAGCCAATCAGTAATGAGATTGCAATTTAAGCCAGTAGGGGAGCCAAATAGGTGCAAAATCCCCCACCCTAATAGAGCTATCTGAGAGAGGTTTTTAGGAAGCTTCTAAGGCATTACAGACCCAAACAAATTTTTTTTTGTCTACATGTCACATCACAGAACAAGGATAAATACCCCGTTCAATTATTCTATGTCACCTTTAACCGCATGGATGACAAGCAGTGTTGGGTAAGTTATTTAAAAAAAGTAATTAATTACTAGTTACTAATTACATCTTTAATCATGTAATTAGATTACTTTACAAATACTCTCTCCAAAAAGTATTTAATTACTTATTACTAATTACTTTGAAATCCTATTTAGTACATTATACAAGGATAGGCTTGAAATGGCTCGAAGAAATAATATATAAGTACATCAATTATTCTGGTCCCACTTAATTCTCTCTATAAACTAACTATGAACTACTTTTCCCTCAATATACTCCAACTACTGCATATTAATACCAAAGAAGTTGTTCATTTTAAGTATTGGTAGAAATGGGGAGGGTTAAGGATGCAGAATAAGGTTTTGCAGAATCAGGCATTAATATGTGTTATTAAGTTTTTATAAACAGCCAACATCTAATTATTAATAATGCTAATAATTGACCAGTTAGTTGTGACAATTGTAAACTAAAACCATGTTAAATCCACTATTGTATTATAGTATGCATAATTGTTTTACAGTCCATACACAGTATTTAGTTACATCAGAAGTAACTGTAATTAGATTACAAGAAAAATAAAAGTAACTAGTTACACCCAACATTGATGACAAGTAACGCACAACCGGGCTTTTCACGTTAAATTCATATAGCTATGCCCTTCTTGTTTTTCACATCATATGTACAATAAAGGCAAAACAGAAAGAGTTAAGAGAGTAACTTGTTTTTCGTACATTTCTATTCAAAATGTAATACTATGCAAAAGTGAAACTAAGATGACAGAATAACTGTAGCGTAAATTCAATTACTTTAATTTAACTGATCAACACAAATATAAAGCGCCATAATATAACTGATTGCTAACCAGCATTAAAACCACTTAAAATAAAAACCTTTATAGGCTTTTTTCTTTGTGTACAGCGTCCGCTCCATGAATAAGGGAGCTGCGGCCCAAAACGCCGGTGGCTTTATTATTAACTGACTGAACACTTGACTCTTACCTGGACATTTAGATATGAAAGTTTTTCATCAACAGTATCTGCGAGAAACATTATAAACATTAAAAATCAACTGCGACTCATCTGTTTCAGCACGTCCACGTCCGCTTAATTAACGGTCTTTTGTATGTGCTTTAGTCAATAGCCTATAGAGATGTTTAACTCAAGTTATACAGATTGATATTTTAAACTTCTCACTGACATTTGGACTCTAATAAAATAAATGCAACAAACAACTAGCTATAGGTTAGCTGAATACCTTAAAAGTTTATAGATATTGTGATCAGTTCATACTGTTGTTAACATTTTCTCGAGAAGTGAAAGCAATGAGACTCGTTTTCCGCTTTGTGTTGTTCAGCAAACAGCCAATTATTACTATTTAAGGAGTGCGCTTATTTAGTTTGGGAAATTTCAGCACAGTGCTATGACAAAAGTCTCTGAAGCAGGCAGGAGATTTCAGCAAACGTCTCAATTTGCGCTCAATTTAAACTCATTGCTGTTTTGGAAAACAATTGAGATATTAAATAGATCTCATTTGTGATTTTTCTTTCCTACCATAACACGCTGACATTGACTTGTTTCACACTAGTTTGTGAGAGGTGCTATTCCTGGGGGGTTGAGTGAGCTTCATCTGCATAAGCTTTGACAATCCGATGGTAATTAGCTGTTAGACACAGGTAGTAGGTGGCTCAGGTTAGGAGAGAGCTTCTGCTCATTACAAGACTCTAGTTGAATCTGAAGACTTTAAAGGTGAAAATAAATGAAAGTGAAAGGGGTGTGCTCATATCTTTACACTTAGGCATTTGGCAGACACTTTTCGATATCAACTCGCATTGCATTGCTATCGTATTGCAATCATAACTTGGCGTGAGAAACACCAGCTTTATTTCCTTTCAACATTTCCCTATTTTTCAGTTTTCATAAGAGGACGGAGATCTTTCGTTTGCTCTGCAGAGGTTCACACACGATAAAGCCTCTTGTGCAAAAGACAATTGCCGTATTTACTCTTTGTCACGAACATCCTAACAGACATCCTTTCTGAGTCCTACCTATTGAAATGGGTGACAAAAGAGGGAAAAGACAGCATGGAAAAGTGCCCAAACCTGCTAAGGGTATCTGTTTTCCTCTGTGTGCACAAGAGAGAACAGCCGGACGCTGTGTTTGGGTGCGTTCTGATAGCGGCTCTTATCGAGGCCCGTCTCTCTCTCTCTCTCTCTTCCTCCGCTCTTTCTGTCTTCCGACCTCTGCCTCACGGGAAGGCGCTTGTGTCATGCTGATTCGCTGGGACTTATGGGAGAAGAAGGGAATGAAAGATGCATTGGTGATTTGAACAAAGCGTAATGTGCATTGCTTTTGGAATGACATCTTGTTGAATAAAATATTAGTAAGTAAGTAAGTAAGTAAGTTTAATTTATAAAGCACATTTACACACAGCGCAAAACTGACCAAAGTGCTGTACAATGAGTAACTAAAACAATAAAATAAAACACATAGCTAATAAACATGATTATATAAAACATAATAAATTTAAAGTCTTCCATGTCAAAGCACACAACACAGATAAAACCAATAAAAATCATAATTTAAGGAACAAGAAAGGCTAGAGAATAGAGATGAGTTTTTAACCTAGATTTGAATACATCAATGGAGGGGGCAGATCTGATATCCTGGGGGAGCTGATTCCACAAACGTGGAGCAGCAACTGCAAAAGCTCTATCACCTCTCTGCTTAAGCCGTGAACGTGGCACAAGCAGGAGCCCTTTATTTGAGGATCTTAGTGACCTTCGAACTGAATATGGCTGTAAAAGATCAATAATATAGGTGGGGGCAAGCCCATTAAGTGCCTTAAAAACAAACAGTAAAATTTTAAACTGAATTCTAAAAGGTACAGGGAGCCAATGTAAGGAAGCCAAAATGGGGGTTATGTGCTCGCGCCTCCTAGTGCCAGTTAAAAGACGCGCTGCTGCGTTCTGTACTAACTGCAAACGTCTAATTGATGATTGAGAGAGCCCAAAATAGAGCGAATTGCAGTAATCCAGCCGTGATGTTATAAAGGCATGGATAACTATCTCAAGATCATTAAAAGATAAAAATGACTTAATGCGAGAAATCATCCTAAGCTGATAGAAGCTATTTTTAACAACAGAACTAATCTGCTTGTTGAAACAGAGTTCTGAGTCAAAAATAACACCCAAGTTTCTTGCATAAGGTTTTATAAATGAAGTGAAATTACCCAAATTTTGAACCACATTGCATCTAGCCGTAGGAGAACCAAAAACAATCACCTCTGTCTTGTCATCATTTAATTGGAGAAAGTTATCAGCCATCCAAATTTTGATGTCTTCGAGACAGGCCAGAAGAGATTGTAAGGAGTCTTTAGATTTTAACGGCAGATACAATTGTGAATCATCCGCATAAAGATGGAAAGAGATGTTATGCTTCCGTATAATATCACCCAATGGTAGCATGTACAGACTAAAAAGCATAGGACCCAAAATGGACCCCTGAGGAACCCCATATAAAACAGAGGCAGAGGATGAGGTGAACTTGCCCATAGATACTGAAAAAGTCCTATCATTAAGATAAGAACGGAACCAAAGTAATGCAGTCTCCCTAATGCCCACCTGCTGTTCAAGACGAGTAAGGAGAATGTTGTGATCAACAGTGTCGAAAGCGGCACTTAGATCCAGTAATATCAGTATGGCATTATCACCTGAATCTAATGTAAGAAGAAGGTCATTGACTACTTTAAGCAAGGCGGTTTCAGTACTATGTAGTGATCTAAAGCCTGACTGAAAAGGTTCTAATATCTTGTGAGTGGTTAAAAAAGGGAGAAACTGTGATAAAACCACTTTTTCCAACACTTTAGAAATAAAAGGAAGCTTAGAGATAGGACGATAGTTATTCAAACATGTAACATTAAGATCATGTTTTTTAAGCAGGGGTTGGACAACTGCATGCTTAAAGCTTGTTGGGACAATGCCAGATACAAGACATAAGTTTAAAATAACCAGAATGG
Source organism: Misgurnus anguillicaudatus (assembly GCF_027580225.2). Lineage (NCBI taxonomy): Eukaryota > Metazoa > Chordata > Actinopteri > Cypriniformes > Cobitidae > Misgurnus > Misgurnus anguillicaudatus. The sequence continues at coordinate 31,602,969 of NC_073358.2, read as the reverse complement.
AGGGACCGACTACCTCAAAAGCATCCTTTAAAATAAAAGAGGGAATAGAATCATTAAAAGAAGTGGTGGGTTTCATATGTGACACTAAGTTCCTCAATTCAGTAAGACAGATGGGCTGAAATTGGTTAAAAGTAGCTAATACCCCTGAACAGCCAGGCACAGTAGCAGATGATGTGGGAATCAACACTGATCTGTAGCTATCAATTTTATTAGTAAAAAACTTAAGAAATTTCTCACAGGTATCAGCAGAGGCATCAACAACCGATAGATTTGAAGGACTGATAACAGAGTTTATTGTAGTGAATAGGATTCTTGGTCTGTTTGAATGCTTGCTGATCAAATCAGAGAGATGTTTGACTCTGGCTTTTTTTGCTGCTGCCTGAAAAGAAATTAATGAAGATGTAAAAATTTGAAAAGAAACCTCGAGATGATCCTTTTTCCATTTCCTTTCAGCTTTTCGACAAGCGTGCCTAAGAGAGCGCGTGTCGTCATCTAACCAGTATTGAGATTTCAATTTAGAGCGAGTGTATGTAAACGGTGCCACAGTATCAAGTATAGAAGAACAAGAAGAATGAAAAAGGGTAACTAATTTATCCGGGGTAGAGGATGATGATGCCGCTGTTGCAATAATAGATGCAACATTTCCACTCAAAAAACTATCAGAAAACTTAGTTGCTGTAAAGGAATTTATATGACGAGAATAGTGATCCTGAACTCTGACAGTTTGCAGGGGCCCGAGGAGGTTAATGTCAAATATAATAGGTTTATGGTCAGAGAAAGTTGCCTCCTCAATCACAATGTTATCAACATTAAATCCATATGATAAAATTAAATCAAGTGCATGCCCTAGTTTATGAGTAGCTTTATCTATATGTTGTGTAAAGCCAAAGGCATCTATCACACCACAGAATTCACTAACCATAAATCTTTCTGGACAACAAACATGAATATTAAAATCACCAAGTATAAGGAGACGATCATACAGTGACACAAAATGGGAAAGAAGATCAGAAAATTCAGTTATAAAATCTTTGTCAGGTTTAGGAGGCCTATAGATCAGTAAACAGACCACTGGTGATGTGATGGATTCAACAATTACACATTGCAGTTCAAAGGTGACAAAACTCTGTGCAGGTAGTGTCCGAAGTTTAAAATTGTTCCTAAAAACAAGAGCTACACCGCCACCTCTTCCAATGCACCTCGGTGTGCTAATAAATGAACAATTAGATGGACATAGTTCAGTAAAAACAGATGACTGACCAGGTCCAGCGTTAATCCAAGTCTCGGTTAAAAATAGAAAATCCAGTTTATGATGAGAAAAAAAGTCATTCAGAATAAAAGACTTGTTTGACACAGACCTACTATTTACCAAGGCAACTTTTACATTTGTAACAACCGCAGTCTGGGGGCAGCGGGAATAATCCAAAGCGCGGATGTTCAGCGAGTTTACCCCACCGCTACGGACACGCAGTCTAGGTCGAGCCGGGCCAGCGGGCATTTGGGGTCGATGCAGCATAATGTGTACATGACAGGCGTACCTCAAGTCCCACGAGCGTCGAGCTAAGTAGAGATCTTTCCGACCTAGAATGTCTTCAGACTCAGAGAACTGGCAGCGAATAAATTGTGGATGAAAGACACTCGCTCCTCTCCTGATCTTCACCCTGATGCCTCCACGTTTGCCTCGGCGTCTGCGGCGCTTCCTCCGGTTAGAAACACAGCAGGGTGGCCGAATTACGCACTCAGCGTTTGGAGAAATAAACGGAGGGTGACATCCGTCGCGAAAAGCAGGAGTTACCCATGCATTTCGGAGATCCAGCAAAGTATTCCGGTCATAAGACCATGTAGCAGCGGAACAGTGCTTATCTAACGTAAATAGCAATACAAACACAAACAAATATAGAAACTGACGGCAAGCCGACCAACACACTGGCGCCATCTTGTTTAATGGAGGTGACACAAAACCATGGTTCATTGGCTTTAGATATTGGCTTTAGATATTGGCCTGGATTTAAAAAAGCAACATCACTAAAGCAAGTGTTTTGTTGTACTGCACAGATGATTTTACACTGTAGCCAAAATCATACAACCTTGCCCCATTTCCAAACTGCTCATGTACTATGATATACTGCTAACCGATTTGGGATGATTGCTGTTTTGTACAATGACCGGGTCTGTGCTTACAACATTTTTAGATTTATTTTCATTATACTAAATATCAGCCTTTTTTAAACTCTGCATGGCCCAGCAAATTACAGGATCAGGAGCAACTTTATTATATAAAGTGATGTAACAAAAGTTAATAGCAGCATGGGAATATTTTTAGTTTTTCCAATTACAACCCATGTTCGGTAACAACAACCCAGCATTGGGTAATTTTTATGTGCTTTGTCCAATGGGTTAAAACCAACCCAGCATTTAACAGAAAAAGGGACTAGAAGGAAAAGAGAAGAATGGTGCCAAGGTCTCTGATCGAGTGCTCAAGGAGGAAATGAGCAATGTAACAGAATGCTGCGTGGTGTTAGGGCCTGAGGGCAAAACCCAAAACTTCATATTCAGGAAAAGCAGCACCCTCTCTCTTACACATACCCATCTTCTCCCTTTCTAATTTCTCCCACACAACTACCATTTGGATTTGTCCCACTGCTATCACCACCTCCCCCCCTACAGGAAATGAAATCCATTTTAAAATCATTTGGAAACCACAGGGGCTTCAGACCAGGAAATAATCAGCGTGGGAGAGAGAGAGAAAAAAAAGAGCGAGCGAGATTGAGACAGAACAGAGCGTTCAGTGAATGGATACAGGACAGGGATGCTTCAGGATCTCTCACTAAAGGGGGCATTCGAGCCCACTCTCCCCCTCACACTCGATCTCTTTCTCTCCCGTCTGTCTCTCCTCCATTCCCATCCCTTCACTGAAACTGGATATTACACAGTGGGTGGCCAGTGCTGGACCTCTGTTGCCACATCTCCTTTGCCCTGCCAGCCTGACCCCTTTCTGACCTTCAGTAAAAAGTGGCCGAGCTCTACCTAGGGGGCGCTCTTCTCTTATCAGTACACAGATAAAATCTGTTCTGACATTTCTTTGGTGCAGTATCTTAAAGGATGTCATTGAAGTCAAATGCCTGAATCCCCTTATTCTATTTTCACCCACGAGGCTCTTCGTCTCGGTTGCTGGACAGTCTGTAGACAGTACAGATGAATCAGCTTTATATGAGAGCTTTCAGAGATCGGCCATTTGCATTATTCAAGAAGGACCCTTGAGAAAGCTGTTTAGGGTAACACATCTAGGCTATCAGGATGAATAAGTTGAACTGAGCTGACATCAAGCCACTTTCTATTTAATCAGGCATAAAACGTTCACAGTGTGTTTTTTACAATATGTATCGCTGCAAAGTTGCATTTAAAGGGACACTCCACTTTTTTTGAAAATATGCTTATTTTCCAGCTCCCCTAGAGTTAAACATTTGATTTTTACTGTTTTGGAATGCATTCAGCTGATCTCTGTATCTGGCGTTACCACTTTTAGCATAGCTCAGCACAATCCACCGAATCCGATTAGACCATTAGCATTGCGCCAAAAAACAACCAAAGAGTTTCGATATTTTTCCTATTTAAAACTTGATTCTTCTGTAGTTACATCGTGTACTAACACAGACAGAAAATTAAAAATTGCGCTTTTCTAGGCTGTTATGGCTAGGAACTATACTCTCATTCTGGCGTAATAATCAAGAACTTTGCTGCTGTAACATGGCTGCAGGAGGCGGAATGATCTTACACAACAGGCGAAAATAGTCCCTTTAGTAACTTTCAATAGCAGGAAACTATTTTCGGGCAGGGCGTAACATCACTACGCCTGCTGCAGCCATGTTACATCAGCAAAGTCCTTGATTATTACGCCAGAATAAGAGTATAGCCTATTTCCTAGCCATATCTGCATAGAAAATCGCAACTTTTTAATTCTATGTCGGTCCTAGTACACGATGCAACCACAGAAGAGCCAAGTTTTAAATAGGAAAAATATCAAAACTCTGGCCACTTTTTAGCGCAATGCTAATGGTCCAATCAGATTCAATGGATTGTGCTAAGCTATGCTAAAAGTGCTAGCGCCAGACCCGGAGATCAGCTAAATAGATTCCAAAACGGTACAAATCAAATGTTTAACTCTAAGGTAGCTGAATAATGAGCACAATTTCAAAAAAAGTGTCCCTTTAAGCCATGTAATCTGATGCTGACATATTTAAAGTGAAACAGGTATTAAATGAGAAGAAATGTGGTGTGATATTTGATTTCATCCATTGGGAATTGATTGGATTGTGAACAGTTAAATACCAAATGGAGCCATGTGGTTGAAGGAGGCGAAACCAAAAAAGAGGGATCTGTGATGGAAGAGCAAGAGCAAGTTAGTTCAATAGTATACATTTAGTATATGTTTACATTAAAAAGTAAATAGGGTCAATATTGATTGCATGTTAACTTAAACCTTAACTTTGATCTATTCACATGATTAATACGATGTATACCAGACTGGTTTCTCTTGCCGTGAGCATTTCAAATTTAAAAAACATGAGTTTAATATTTGCAAGCCTTAATATGCCTTTTGTGTGCGGTGTGTAATTGAGTATTCTTGGCATGCAAACATACCAATTTTCTCCAGCTATAAAATGAGCCTGCTAAAGAGAAACAACCCAGAACAGATCATTTTCCAGGTGTGTTTAGTAGCGGCTAATTTACACCAGCAGCTCAGTTTATCACAGCCCGCTCCAGTGTCTGCCTGCCGCTGCCTCCTGGTGGTCGAAATGATGCTGCCATGCGTATCATCAGGGTCCATTAAGCATCTACCATTGTCTTTTTAATGAATCAATCATGGCAGCATAACAAATTATATGGATTTGTAAAAATGCTTAACATGCAGTAATCGGGTTAGAAAGAAAAGCAATCATGATGGTGTGTTGTTAAAGTTTCATTAATTGCATTTCCTATGTTAAAGTGATACCATGTAATTTTTCAACCTTCATAATACATTTTCAAGACCCTTGTGATAGTACATCGACTTTAAATAGGTTGAATGACATGTCTACCATAGCCTGACGGGGTCTGTATCACTTTTACTCGTATTTTAAAACTTAGGGTTTGTGGTAGTAACCAGAGCACAAAAAAAACTACAAAATTCGACTGCTTTACGGCATACGTCACTTCCTCCACACAATTTGTTTTTAACGTGAATTTTGCTGTAGGCTACTTAAGGAGTGTAGAGAGCAGTTTCTATTATGTGATTGTGTGGCACAGTCTTTAGTGTCACGGACCTATGACACGGGCGACCCGGGTTCGATTCCCCTTTAAGGCAATTTTTTATATAAACTGTTGATTCATACATAAATGCGATGTTCTTTATAAATTACGGCGATTATATTGCATATAGTTCCCTGTATTCAGATGCTGTGTTCACGTATTTACCTTTCTTTTTACTGTGTCTATGATATTTACATTACAATCCAGGATGCTATAGCACTCAAACTTGCTCACAGTGTAAAACCAAACCCTATTCATTCACCAATCAGATCCGAGCGTTTCTCTCTTCTCTCTTCCTCATTTGCTGCGTTCCGCTGTCACTCGCGTGACGTATTACAAAGCGGCAGACCTAAACGCATCGGTTTACTTGGAGTTGGAGCGATTTTCACACAAAAAAGAGGAATAACGAGCGCCATTGCGGAAAATCCTGGTGGAGAGGGAGAGAGAGAGGATGCAACAATATTTGTTTGGAAAAAGGCAAGGAAATACGTCTGGTCGTTTCTGAATTGGAAGGCTGCAGCCTCCGGAGGTCAAATATGCAGGCTGCACACGTCATCAAGCCTGGTTTATTAAGGTAAACTGAGCATTACATTCGCAAGTCATAAGCATACTGCAACAATTTACGATTAACTAAGTATAATAGTCAACTTTGTAATTGTTAATATTGTGAAATAAGACAGTCTTGATGACGTATTAGAAATACGACATCCGGAGGCTGCAACCTTCAGATTGAGAAATGGCTTCTGCCACGACGAGTTCCTCATCAGAAAGTTGTAACATGACTGCGTTTCTCCCTGTTGTCTCAAAATGTTGATCGTTTAGCATTTTAAATGTTTAGTTTTTAGTTTAGTTTTAAGGTTGGCCAGTTCCTTTCCTTTGCGACAGTGCTGCGGCGCTTGTGGACTCTAGGGGCGCTAGAAGTGAAAAATACGTGTCTAGCACCCCCTAGTGGCCAGAAGTTTCATGGTGTCCCTTTAAATATGGCCTAAACTAAACCATCACCTAAGCAAGCATACAATCCAGCATATGTTAAATAACAACACAGTTAACTCCATAAACGGACAGATTTTCTGAGTGTTTTTAAAAGTAGCAGTTTACCCAAAATATAAATATAAAAAAATCAAAATTCTCTTATTTACCCTAATGTCGTCCCAAATGTATACTGTACGACTTACTTTTTTTACAAATTCAAATGATGTTATAAGAAAATGCTGTCATGTTATCTCTTTATTTACATTGTCATTTATGCATGTGGAAGACGCTTTTATAAAAAGCAACTTGCAGTGCAATTTAAAAAAAATGTATCGATATGCGTGTTTCCTGGATTCAACCTTTTGCGCTGTTATCGCAAGGCTCTACCACTAAGTTATACATGCAGGGCACAACATTTTTAGCTCCCTAAGACACATATAGCCATTATTAAAGTAATTCAGATTACTCAGAGGAGTTAATAAATGTTTTGGAGAAAAACTACATTTTTGTGAGAGAAAACAATTAATATTTTAAGTCTATTAGCATTTGAAATGTTGATAAGTTCGAATATGATTGTTTCTTGCTTATCTCGTGACAAAACATGCATATAGCATTAACACAGTAAGCCGAAGCTAGACACTGTATGCCACTGTATGATCTGTATGTTTACAATAACACACAATGTATTGATCGCCAAATAAGCTCAAAATATCAATCCTTTTTTATCTTTTAAATGTATTGTTTGCTTCAGAAGACATATATTAGGCAGTGGCTATTTACACTAAGTGCAAACAGTGTTAGATACTATTTACACTTAGTGCAAATAGCGATAGATGCTAAATACACTAAGTGAAAATAGCATATTTCTTAGGGATGTGCTATTAACAGTAGGTGAGAATAAGTTAAAATTTGGGTGAACTCCTCCTTTATAAGCAAAGGCACCTAAAAAAGCAAGTCCACTGCAGCAAACTAAATGATTTTACTTCACAAAAGTGAACTTCGCCGCAATCATGGCCTCATTACGCTACATTGTGAAAGAAAGCGGAATAGATTGTGAAACACAAAGTCAGCATTGTTTTGCAAGGCACAATCAGGAGGGCAAGCATCCAGAGAACGCATTCTCATCAATCAATGTATGCCATTAGTAATGTGTACCGTTCTGATTAAGCCCACCACAGAGAGGTGTGACACCGTGTGCTCCAGTCTACCTAAATCTGTCATCACGTGCCCTAATCTCAGCTGACTGAGGTTCCAGAGAAGCACCGGCCTTCGCACAGGGACTGTTGAGAGAGTGATTGCTTTCAGGAATTTTACAAACGTTATTGCGTTCACAAATGTGACCCTGGACTTAAAGCGCACCTATTTCATTGCTAAAAACAATGTTATTTTGTGTATTTAGTATAATAAAATGTGTTTGCGTGGTTAATGGTTAAAAAACACATTATCTTCCACATACCGTACATTTTTGTAGCTCCAGATATAATGTTTTCCTCAAACGCTCTGGTTTTGTACAAAGCTCATCGATCTGAAAAGTGTCCCTGATTGGCCAGCTAATCTGTACGTTGTGATTGGTCTGAATACCTCTGACGTCAGTCGTGTTTGAAAGATTGAGCCGTGACGCTATTTACCATGTTTGAAAGATTCGCTCACAATGCAATGCTGACAGAAGATTACTTACAGGCTGTGAATCAAAGCGGGAAGAATTATGATAATGTTGGTCTTGTCCAGTGTTGTTTTCGTCAACGATGACGATAATGAAATGATTTCGTTGACGCACATATTTTTTATGACGCTAACGCAACGATGACTAGCTAAAAATGTCTCTAAGTTGACGAAAACATGACGAGACGCTTTCGAGTTTTCGTTGACGAAACGAGACGGAACGAAAATGATTATAAGTCTGACGTTCATAATGCATGTCATTTCTGCCTATTTTGCGTGAAATCTGTCTGTTTTTAGCTCAAAAGTATCAGCAATGCTGCCACTTTCTATCCTTGTTTTGGGTCAACACAATCTCACTCACGCTCACGCCCACCACCGAAGGACCGTAGTGGTGACGCCAATAAACGGAAACGACGAGATGATTTATGGACATACGTTCAGTATAATCCATCAGACAGAAAAACGGAATGCATATTGGGAGACGACGGTAAATGTGGCCACAAACTAGGTGGGAAGAATACCACCAATCTCAAGCGGAACCTGAAGGCTCATCACGCTAATATTTTTTAAAGGTAACCAACAAGTCACGCTGTTAACATATCATATAAATTCAATTTTACTCGACAATTGGCTTGTGACACATTTCATGGTAAGCTTAAGGTTTTACATGTATCTGCTTGTCAAACCTAAGCCCTTTTCCAATACTTTTTGTGGTGTATTTAAATAAGGCAAGGCACGCGTTTCTTAACTTTAGAAGCGAGGTCTCAGCGTAACACACAAACTCAACATCAGGGTATATTAGGCTCAACTTTTTTATTCATAACTTTTTCTTATGACATGTGCAGAAGGCACACCGACTAAAACAATGGCAAGCCCTCAGGGACAACCTTAATGCACATTTTAATTGTATTAAATACACCACACTTTTTAACCTAAATTCATTGGTTAAAAAATACTTTTTTTACTAAAATTGACTTAAACTTGACTAAAACCTTTTTGCGTTTTCGTCGACTAAAACTTGACTAAAACCTTTTTGCGTTTTCGTCGACTAAAACTTGACTAAAACTATAAATTTTACAAGTGACTAAAATGTGACTAAAACTAAAAGCATTTTCGTCCAAAAGACTAAAACGAAAACTAAAAGGGCTGCCAAAAAAAACACTAGTCTTGTCTACATCACCAATCCCAGGAAGTAAACTGTTGCCTACAATCCGTGTGTTTGTTGTAGTCCAAGAAAAAAGATTTACTTTGGAAACGATAAACCGTGTCATTGTTTACTTTGGGGTTTGTACCTTTTGCATATTGTTAACATGTACTTATACACACTTACACACCAAAGGAAATGTAAAATCGTGAATCGGACGATAGTTGGTCTTTAAGGCGCATGGATATATTTGTAGCAATAGTCATTGTATGGGTCAAAATAATAGATTTTTTAGTGATGCACCGATGTATCGGCTGCCGATATTTATCGGCCAATTTTTGATGAATTTGAAACCATCGGCATATCGTCAATAGCACAAGAAAGGCCGATACCGATTGTTTATTAATGAACTGCATAAAGAAATATATGTTAAAAATTAGTTAATGTTGTTAATAAAATAAATGCTGAATAGCAAAAACCACCTTTGAAGGTTGTCATGCTGTCTTCTTATATTTGTTTTAGCTTAATTTGTGCCTCTCTTATTATGTTGGTCAGTTGAATGTTAATTAGATCCAATCCATGTTCAGCAAAAATAATTTGATGCAGAAATAAACTAGCTAATAGACTAACTGTATAGTATTGTATACAAGTGTTAAATATCGGTATCGGCCAGAAGTTGTCTGTTTAAATTGGTATCGGCCCAAAAAATCCTATCGGTGCATCCCTAATTTTTTTATTCCAAGATAATCATGTTCCATGAAAATATTTAGGGTTTTTTTTGGTATCTCAACCAAACATTGTCCTATTCTAATAGATCAATGGAAAGTTTGTCTATTCAAATTTCATATTAAATCTCAATTACTGTATTTGTGGTCACATATTGGCTTACTATGTAATAAGAATGTGAAGCAAATAAAAAATTACTACTGTACATTTATGCATTTGGCAGAAGCTCCAAAGCGACTTACGGTGCATGAAAAGGTATACATTTTTATCAGCATTTGTGTTCCATGGGTTCGAACCCATGACCTTTTGTGCTGCTAATCCAATGCTCTACCACTGAACTATACAAGAGTCTTACTATGACTAGTACTTGTTATGAATTTCTCAGTGGTTTGGGAAATGTAATTTGCAAATTCTAAATTGCTATTTAAGTTGTTATAACAACCTTTCAACATGACAATGTTCAACCTATCCCACATTGCTGTTATTTACCAGTGGATAACACCATCATGGTAGCTGTTGTTTTAATAGGAGACCATTTTATAAGGGAATAATGAGATGAGTAGTCACATTCAAACCAATTTAAGACTGTAATATTAAAGGACTATTTAAGAAGGCCATCACAAATGTCATACTGGCATTTTAAGGCTTTTAAACATTTACAATAATGCAAACAATGTATTTTATAATCATCACACACGGTCAGAAAAAAGGTACAAAACTGTACCTTTTCTGTCGCTGGGGTGGTACATGTATACTAAAGATAATACAAACTAACTTTTGGGGTACATTACTTTAAGGATCTATTGTGTACCTTTAAAGTTAACTGTTTTGTACCCCTAAAATTTAACTGGTACAAAAATGTCCCTTAAAGTACACAATATGTCCTTAGGGTATAATATTTACCCCAAATAAATTTCAATGTGTTCTTTTCCCATAAAGGTACCAAAATGATTTTTTGAGGGTTCCACCTATAGCGACAGAAAAGGTACAGTTTAGTACTGCAGGGTGATTTAGTACTGTATCTTATTAAAAATAAAGCAAAGAGCATAATCTGAAATGAAATCTCTATAAAGTGATACTTATGTAAAGCCGTAAAGTCAAAAATGTAATACTTCCGACAATGTATTAAACTTGATCGTAATTGACATAACGTGAATTTTTAATTGGAGTTTTTTTGTCTGGTGGACTACAATATCTGTCCCATAACCCACTCACCACATCCATGCTGCTAAATTCGATTACACCCTGCTGTTGAAGTGTGTGGTACATCACCTCTCCAACCCAACTACAGTATTTTTATTTCAACTGACTACTAGTACACTAACCATTATTACATTTATTGTAATCTCTTTATTTATTGCTGCCCTTGGTGACAGAAATATTGCTCTCTTTTACATCTGTATATTTAAACTTTTTGATATTGCTTTTTTCCCTTAATCATCTCGTTTCTTCCCAATTCTGTTTTGCCACTTTTTCCAAAATATTAAAATACTGTATACTGTCACAGTATACAGTAAGATACAAAGTCAATCCTATACAAGAAGCATAATCGAAACCAGTCCCATGATCTTAGGAGAGGAGTCACCTACCACCACCTGGGAGCTGACTCCATGCTAGAATATGGGGCTATTTTTGTCACACACCCCCAAAATGTCCCTACAAATATAAGTTTGTAAGTCACTTTTTTAACTCCCCAGCCACTTTGAATTCATACATGTGTGAATGACATCTAATGTGTGTGTGTGTCGTGTACGGCGTGTTGCCACGGCTCGTGATGCACCCCAGGATTAGACAGTTCCAGCGTGGTGGAGCTTGATTGATGAGCCCATTCCAAATGTTTTCGCGTCCAAGTCAGTGGGTGTTTGAGTTGCCTTTGCGCATCTTAATACCAAACAAAACATTAGCGTCGATTCCCAGGGCTGGCTGCCTCTCGCTGGATTTCATTAGTCACCCCTCCGCAGCACACAAATGCGCTGCATGGCTCCGGGACATGGAGAAGTGAGGGAGAGCGGGAAAGATGAAGGGCAGGGGGCCATTAAGGGATCATCATCTCATCCGAGATTCCCTACCGATAGGAATCAGAGTGTTCGGAGCGGAAAAAGGTTCCCTTATTCTTCACTAGTTTCTGATCAGCTCAGCATCTCAGTGTGACTCATTTTTGACACCTCGTGAATGTGGACCCAAAAACGTAGATAGAGATGAAATAATGAATTCATTTAAAGGCCTCCGATATTTTTGCCTCATTTAATTTTGGAGTTTTTTGATTCGCAAAAGTATCAAATAGCTTTATTCAGTCAGTGCCACACACATACCGAACCGGCTTGCATTAGTAGAAATACTGATCTCATTCCCCCACTAATGAGGGCACTCATCTGTGTGTTTGTCTCCCCTGTCTGCCTTTCCTCCTGCCAAGCCTTGATGCAATTACACCCCCACATCTGCAGGGGGCTCCCTCCTCCCATCGGCTCGGGGCTTTTGAGGGGCCCTGGTGCTCCTGATTCACGGTTAATCAATCATGGTGCCTGGGTAATGACGCCCCACTGCTCCTCTAATGTCTTCTGGCGGGAGCCTCTGCCGCTGGCATTGAGCTCACGCAGGCACACATATGGCCGCTCCAAGTGAGTGACAGGACCCCTTTTGCGCGTGCGGCACCCCGCTCAACGGAAGCCATCAGCTCCACGCACACACACTCATGCCTGCGGCAAGGAGGAGTGAGACTGGGAGGAAATAGTGCCGCTTGGACAATCTTCTCACGTCAAAGCTAACTGTCAAGAACAAAGCAAGTAGGGCATTGCAATGTTTCCCAAACCGGCTCAGTTTGGGGAACAATTGCAGGCCTTTAAAGATACTGTGTGAGTGTTGGAAAGGATAAGCAAAAAGTGTGATGCTGCATCATCAGGAAGAAATGTATGTACCTATGATATGAGTTTAAATGTCTTGTCCCAGTCCTTTGTCCACTCATAATTCTTTAAAGAGCACCAAATGTCCGATTCACGATTTTACATTTTCTTTGGTGTGTAAGTGTGTATTAGTACATGTTAACGGTATGCAAAAGGTATAAACCCCAAAGTAAACGATGACGCGAGTTATCGTTTCCAATGTAAATCTCTTTTCTTGGACTACAACAAACACACGGATTGTAGGCAATAGTTCACTTCCTGGGATTGATGATGTAGACAAGACCGACATTATCATAATTCCTCCTGCTTGGACTCACAGCCTGTAAGATAACTCCTGTCAGCATTGCATTGTGACCGAATCTTTCAAACATGGTAAGAAGCGTCACATTTCCGGCTGACATCAGAGTTATTCAGGCCAGTTACCTGGCCAGAGACAGTTTTGAACAAAATCTGTGCGTTTCATGAAGACAGGGAAATCTGGAGCTACAAAAATGTACGGTATGTGGAAAATTATGTGTTTTTTGAACCGTAAACCACACGCACACATTGTATTATACCAAATACACAAAATAACGTTTTTTTAGCAATGAAATATGTGCTCTTTATTATCAGGACTATTTTTTAGCATGTAGAATATTTAAGTTTTTTCTACCATCACCTCTCCTCTGACATAAATGTGTGCATTTCATGTTACTGAAGTTCAGTAGATGTGCGCTTTGTTGACAAATTTGTATGATCGTTTTTAAGTTTTTATTTATTTCTCTAACTAAATGTTTTAAAAAGATGTATTTGTAAGGACACTTCTAACCCTCGTCCTGTTTAATGTGCTTATAAATGATTCATTGCTACCTTCACCACAAGTCTGTAGTTGATGAGTCTGTTTTCTAATTGATATTCCCAGCTTTCATTATCCCTTACTTACTCTATGCCAGATCAATTTTATCTGGTAAACTTAGCACATATGGCTTTAATAGCCCTTGTCAAAGCCAAAACAGACAATCACAAAAAAGACTTTAATTTGGATGAAAAAAATTAATTGAATTAAACCTTAAAGGAGATGTCCAATGCTATTACGTGCATTCTGACTTATTAACACTGTTAAAGAGTTTAATTCTCAAGCTAAACATGGGCAAAGTTTAAAAAAAAGATATATGACATAGGGGTGTAACGGTACGTGTATTCGTACCGGATCGTTTCGGTACAGGGCTTTTGGCACAGTGCACATGTGCACCGAATGGCCGAATGCAATCTTTTGTGTGCGGAACATAGGTCAATTTTTGTGTTTCCAATCGAACATATTAAGTGGCGGAAGTCTCCGCGTTCAGCGCAAGTCTTCTGTCAAACATATAACATAATTCGGCCTGCAGAAAGATTTTTATTTACTTAGTTGTATATTCGTTTGATTATTGATGTAAATGTTTGCGTGTCGCATCTAAACGCGCGCGTTAAACGCGTGTCAACGCGCTGATTTGTTCTTTCAAAAGTTCTCACGTCGTCTATGATATCATTGTCACAATGCGATTAGTTAGTCGGGACAGAGAAGAGCTGTAACCCGGGCTTACTCAGCTGTTACTCAGCTGCGGAGGGGTTCGTTAGTTTAAGTCACAGCTTACATTGGCAACACATGTTTTGGTGTTAAAAATGTATGCTAATAGTTCATAAATGTATTTAGGAATTGAATTTGTTAGTTTTAGTGCAAGGTTTTAGTAGAAAAAGTTTAAGAGAAGGTTAAGAAAAGATTTACCTACTATTATAAAATAATGTAAAAAAAGTATGTTATTTAGTGGAAAACTTTGCAGCAGTATTTTATTTATTTATTTATTTTTATTTATTATTTATTATTCTTTTTTATTTCATATATATACATTTTATTTATTATATATTTAATAAAAAGTGTAAATAAATTGTTAAAAAAAGTATAGTGTATGCAGTTTAATGTATGCATTTTTCCCCTTACTGTACTGAAAATGAACCGAACCGTGGCTTCAAAACTGAGGTAAGCATCGAACAGTGATTTTTGCGTACCGTTACACCCCTAGTATGGCAGAGTATTTCTGTCAGTATATGTTTCGGAAAAGTTTTTGGATGTGGTCCTGTATGACGTCATAAAGGGTGAAATTCCTTTTATGGCCATTTCTCCTGAAAGAGCGCATGCACACATCAACCAGAGTGAGAGTAATGCTGCGTTCAGACCAGCCGGGGTAGAGGTGTCAAGTGCGAGTGATTTCAATGTTAAGTCAATGTTAAGACACGTTGAAGCACATCTAGAGGCCTTGCGGCGCGAATGAGGCGTTTAGCACGACGCGGTAGACGCAATTCCGCCTCATTCACGCATCTAGTTCGCGCGAATGGCACGAATTGAGCGTTGCCGCAGGAAACGCACAAGTTAAAAAATGTGAACTTTGCCGGAAAAACGTGCCGGGTTAACCAATCAGGAGCTTGCTCTAGTAGTGACGTGATTACAGGAAGCGAGCGGAGTCACAGAAGTCCTCCCATGACGTGAATTTCCACGTGAATGTCTCAATAACTAGAATTTCAAGCGTGAATGAAGCGAGTAAACTCAAAACTCAAAGCGGCAAACTAGACGCGAATTTGTCGCCTCAAATGCGGCTGGTGTGAACCCACGGTAAGAGCACGGCCATAAACATTTGGGTTATGGAAGTTGTCAGCAACGTGGCAATAGTTGTCATTTTGTTTTTGGATCACAACATTAAAAGTGTCACAAAAGAAGTGTGTTGGTTGTGAAGGAAATACCACGTTCAGCTTCCAAAAACCAGCGCCAGCGGGAACAATGAATGCAGATTGATTGCAAGTATGTTTGTTTGTTCCTAGCTTTTCGGTGATAAATGTTTCATAAACAAGAACCAGTCATGAGACAGATCACAGGCGGTAAGTAAAACTGCATTAAATGTCTGTGTTTTGTTGGCAATAGGCACATAAGTGCATGTAATGTAATTAACACAAACGTATAGTGGATAAAGTTAGCAGTACAGCTGTATTTGTTTTTATAATAAATCTGATAAAACTAAAGACTCTTTGGAGATATGAAGGATGCAATATTACTCTATAGGTATTGAAAAGAGATTGGCAGAAAATGTTTGATTTATGTCACATTTAACTGAATTGATTAGATTCATGCTGCCCTTTGCAGCAAAGTTGAAATTTTTGTTATGTACCCAACTGTAATCCTGTCAACTCTGTTTCAGTATCTAGGACCAGCTAGTATTTCTGCAAAATCTCATTGAATCTCTTTCTATGAAGATGTCCACCTTAGGCTCCAGGTGTTTGTATGCAGTATGGAGTGGCAAAGGCCCATCTGTGCAGCCTAAAACCATCCTAATTTATGTTTCACACATCTTTCTGCTGCCACACTTTGCATCCCATAGCACATAATCTCTCTCTCTCTCTTTCTCTCTCTCTTCTCCTGTCTCTCTTTCCAGCGCCCGTGACAGTGAAGTTGCTTTGGCTGTTAAGGAGCAATCCATCATCTGTTTAGAGTGCTTCATCAACATCGTGTACATAGTAGTGCTAAAACAGAGAGGATGTTTTATGCTGCTCAGACAGAGGCTTTTTCTAGTGCCATATGGATGGCATAAAATCAGCAAAACCAATTAAAAAGAATACCATGCATGCATTAGATTGTAAAGGCTGAGGCAACAAAAGCATTAAACACAGCTCTCATATGTGCTTGTGCACGCAGCATCCGACTTTAGAATCTGTTTTAAACAGTTTAAAAGCTGGTATAAAAAATAGGTATGCTTTAAATCTCTTTTTTCTACATTGAACACCATGGTATGGATAGGGTGCTATTGGGTTATAGGGTGGCGCTTTGTCGCTGTTACGCGTGTGGACAAAACTTAACTTCTGGTCTCTGATGTTTAATGGTCTTGCTAGTGGCTAAACTAAACTCTGGAACAAATACTTCATCGAAAATAACAAATGTTTTGCTTTCCTAAAGATGAGGGGAGATGGCAATCATGGATCAACGCTATGTGAAGGGAGCTTTGGCAGCCTATTTGTAGTTAACATTGTATACATTATGTACACATTTTACATAGTAACGTAAGCTCAGTGTAGTTTTTGATATGATTTTCTAGCTATGATTTGAACTAAGGTAATCTACTTGTTGTTTATTTTGCTTGTTATCTGAAATAAACTACTCTAGAAGGACTCTGTTGCTATTGATTCTTTGTGGAAGTTTACCGGAAGTTACGTGTGTTCCACGAAAGCCATTTGTTTATGTTATTACTGCTGAAACCGTCTATAGACTGTCTATAGACGGGCGCACGCGCGGTGACGTGATAAGCGCCTGGTCCGAACTTTACTTCCGGTTTCTGTTTGTTTAATGGTCTGACTAGTTGCTGAAAATGAACTCTTAAACAAACACCGAAACGTCGAAAATAACAAATGTTTTGGGTTTCTATGTAATCTACGTGTTGTTTATTTTGCTTGTCATATAAATAAGCTACTTTAAAAGGACTTTGTTGTTATTTATTCTACGCTGAGTTTACAGAAAGTTACGTGATGACCATGAAAGTCGCGTGTTTATGTTGTTACTGCTGAAAAAAGAATAAAAGAAGTCTTAGTATAATAAGATACTAAATACAAAATTTAACAGAACTTCACAAAACAAAACATTGCACCATGTCTCTGTTGTAAGAAATAGCCAACCAACTTAGGCTGGCAGTAGCTGGTCTACCAACGGCGTCAGCTCGGCTGGTTTAATATGATGGCTTTAGAGGGGTTTTAACCACTGGAATACCAGCTGACCCACTAGCTAAAACCAGCAGAATACCAGCTTTGACCGACTGGGAGGTTAAGTTTGTTACTAGCTGTTTTCAGCAAGGATTTCTTCAAAGCCAGCTAACTGTTACATTAGGGCCATGCACAGACATTTTGAGGGGCAGTGGCCCAAACCAAAAAAAAGGGGCACTAACTGTGCATTCACACCATAGACAGTAAAAGAAAGGGACACAGCGACCCAATTGGATTCAACGGAGACAAGTGAAGTCAATTAGAAGGACGCACTTCCTGGGGGTCAAGTGTACTGCGCAAACTCAAACTGAGCTTAATGACGTATATGTCACGTGAGCAACCGGTCTGACAATTGTAAGTCTTCTGATAGCCGTGCCAAGAGAAATTTAAATCACCCACCGAATCTTGCAGAGACAGCGAGCTTGAACAGGAGCAAATTTTGGTAAGTATTCTGATTAATATTCTTTCTTGACTTTATGTCTCCACGTCCACCCGATTGCCTCATAGACAGTAAATAATTGCCTATGAGCTTCTCCTCCAGTCCATACGGTAATTTCGCTACTGTGCGACAGAGAGTCGCAGGTTATGACGCAATCGGTAGCCTATTTTTACAAAAACTGCTTCTACTGGGCCATAACGTAAGCTGCATAGTAATGGAGCATTTTATACATTTTTGTGTTTCTTTAGAAATAATTAATGGACAAATTGGCACGGCTATCAGAAGACTTACAATTGTCAGACCGGTTGCTCACGTGACATATACGTCATTAAGCTCAGTTTGAGTCTGCGCAGTACACTCGACCCCCAGGAAGTGGTGCTGACAATGGGGTAAGCAAAAAATATTGAACCTTTTTATTAAACACTAAATTCATAAAAAACTCAAGAAAAATTAGCTTACCCCATTGGCAGATTTTTTTGCTTGTTTTATGCACAAAATCACTTAAATTTTATATTTTTGGTCTAAAAACTAGACTTATTTTCTTGAGTCGTTTTGTTCATCAAGAAAAAGCATCTTAATTTAAAATTTTTTAGATATTTTTACTGAAAACAAGACAAAAATACTAAGAATTTTTTTTCTTGAAAATCATTTTTTGCAGTGTGCCATCAGTTGTGGTCTTGACCAGTCTTGAAATAAAATTCCGAGTCCTCTTTGTCTGAGACCAAGACGAGACCGAGTAAAAATGCGGTTGATTCCAAGACAAAGACTAAGACCTTTAAAAAGTGGTCTTGAGACTGGTCTTGAGACCGAGACCGGTCTCGAGAACTACAACACTAGCGGACATACATCTCAGAGAGGTCTATTTGATGTCTGCAATTTTTTTTATTGTTTGCTCATCTGCAATACGTCTCTGAGACGTTTCCTAAAATATGTCATATAGACATTGAAGAAATCTTTGATTTAGAATGTATGTAAAACAGCTCTTTAGCAGAAATATTACAGGCATACATGTTTGCTTGCTAAGTTGTTAGCAATTTTAGAAGACAGAGAGCAAATCATTACTGACTGAAATACAAAAACAAACGACCAAATTACTAATTCAGCTGATCAACAACTGAGGTAATATAATGAATCTACCTGTGAATGCAACAAACTTGGGGAACTGTCGTCTCCACTCTCCAAAGACCGGACACACGAAGTGGATTATCGGGATCTTCAGCAGAGTAGTAACAGAACACTTGGCGGTTGATGAGAAGGGTACCTCAGCCGATGAAGGCAGAAAGGCAGTAGCCACCGTGCCACCCCCCTGTGCACGGCCCTGTGTTACATGACAAAACATGTAATATACACAGCACATTAAAAGCAGATGTTATACAATTTAAAAAAATATGATAGTCTAACTGACATAACACACATGTGTACATCTACATGTGTGTGTCAATGTTGCGCTGTTGTACTGTCAGCTTACAGAAAGTCAACTGTTGATGTTACTGTGCATTTAGAGGGAGGCAACAGAAATTGTCCATGGACGTTTCTAAACACAACCAATAACTTAAGTAGGCTAACCATTACTCAATAAATGAAGCCCTCCTCTGTTTCAACTCACAACACGGCTAACTTAGTTGATTAAATGAATGTGCTTCCCCCTCTCAACCCTCATGCAATGTTCCATGAAATTGGGCCAGATTGTTAATTAATGCAATCCCCGTTGCATTGAAAGACTTTCTAGTTAATTATTAGGCCTGTCTTGATGACAAGATTTATTATTTTAAATGGTATCAATGCTCAATAAATTCTCTTCTTACATTAAAAGGGTGTGGAAACGCGTTGTTCGCAATTATGAGATAATGCAATTCAACAATATGACAAAAACAGTTAAGTTAGCAAAACCAATTTCGATGTGGAAAAACAAACACCTTTAATTTACCTTTGTGTATTTTCTGTGAAAGTCTGGCTCACCTTTACATTTCCAAACGTCCAAGCCCAATTTGTGTAACTAAATGCAACAGTAGTGAAGATCAAATGTCACGAGTGACCATTACTGTAACTCTCTATCGTCATCTAGTGGTGAGTAAATACAATTTACGCAACTTCCTTTAACAATTCAAAGATGTTTTAGTATCAATAAACAATGTCTAATATGTATAATAATTATTATTAGCCTTTTCACTTAAGTCAACTTTTTTAATTTTCCCAATTGTTCAATTATTTATTGATTTTAAATTGTTTCCTTCTAGTGTAGCATATATAGTGCATTACTGTGATAGGTAAGCTATATAAACAGCCTTTATATTATATACACTTTTCAGTTTACATTCTGTAATCACTTTTATTTCTATTTTTAACATAAAAGACAAGTTTACTTCATTTGTACAGCAAAGCAAACTATTACATTTTCATGTAAGAAATAGACAAAAAGGCACTTTAAGCAAAAGTAGATCTTTATTAGAAGATTGCTTTATGTTGCTTGTGAAACTGAAAGAGGACAGAAGAGACAAGTCAACGAACAAATTGTACGGAAAATGACAGTAAACAGAAACTTCATAAATAACAGTAAACAGACATTTTCAAAGAAATCATCTCCTTATGCAAGCTCCTCCTCTCCCTCTTCCTCAAACTCTCCCTCCTCTTCTGCAGTGGCATCTTGGTACTGTTGGTACTCTGACACCAGATCATTCATGTTGCTCTCTGCTTCGGTAAACTCCATCTCATCCATTCCCTCTCCGGTGTACCAATGCAAGAAAGCCTTGCGCCTGAACATAGCTGTAAACTGCTCAGAGATGCGCTTAAACAGCTCCTGGATGGCGGTGCTGTTGCCGATGAAAGTGGCGGCCATTTTAAGGCCACGAGGTGGGATGTCACAGACGGCGGTCTTGACGTTATTAGGAATCCACTCCACGAAGTAGCTGCTGTTCTTGTTCTGGACATTCAGCATTTGCTCATCCACTTCTTTCATGGACATGCGGCCTCGGAAAATGGCAGCTACGGTGAGATAGCGGCCGTGGCGGGGGTCACACGCAGCCATCATGTTCTTGGCATCGAACATCTGCTGGGTGAGCTCAGGAACCGTAAGGGCCCGGTATTGCTGACTCCCTCTGCTGGTGAGAGGGGCAAAGCCTGGCATGAAGAAATGCAGACGGGGGAAAGGCACCATATTGACAGCCAGTTTACGCAGATCGGCGTTGAGCTGACCAGGGAAGCGCAGACATGTGGTGACCCCACTCATCGTGGCAGATACAAGGTGGTTAAGATCACCATAAGTGGGTGTAGTGAGTTTCAGTGTACGGAAGCAAATGTCATACAGGGCTTCATTGTCAATGCAGTATGTTTCATCTGTGTTCTCCACTAACTGGTGGACGGACAGCGTGGCATTGTAAGGCTCCACAACAGTGTCTGAGACTTTGGGTGAGGGTACCACGCTAAAGGTGTTCATGATGCGGTCTGGGTACTCCTCGCGGATTTTGCTGATGAGCAGGGTGCCCATGCCGGACCCGGTACCGCCACCAAGGGAGTGTGTGAGCTGGAAACCCTGTAGGCAGTCACAGCTTTCTGCCTCTTTTCGGACCACATCCAGAACGGAGTCCACAAGCTCAGCTCCTTCCGTGTAATGACCCTTGGCCCAGTTATTTCCAGCACCACTCTGACCAAAGAGACATAATATTAAGGTAAATAAATGGCTCATGACTCCTCAACCAAGGAGTGCTAATTAAAAAAAAAAAAAGAGTTCGGAGTGTCATGTGTGTGGTTCCTCTTTTCAAAATACGTGTTCTGCGCCGAGAGATACTGTGTGCATCACGTGTAGTGCCCGAAAATAGTCCCCTTGGTTACTCTCAATAGCAGGGGACTATTTTCGAGCAGTGCGTAATATCACTACGCCTACTGCAGCCATGTTACGTCAGCAAAGTCCTTGATTTTTGCGCCAGAATGAGAGCATAGTTCCTAGCTATATCTGCCAAGAAAATCACAACTTTTAATTTTCCGTCTGTCTCATTACACAATGTAACTACAGAAGACTCAAGTTTTAAATGGGAAAAATATCGAAACTCTTTTATTATTTTTTGTTATTTTTTAGCACAATGCTAATGGTCTAATCAGATTCAATGGAGTGTGCTAAGCTATGCTAGAAATGCTAGCGCCAGACCCGAAGATCAGCTGAATGGATTCCAAAACGGTAAAAATCAAGTGTTTAACTCTAGGGGAGCTGGAAAATTAGCCTATTTAAAAAAAGTGGAGTGTCCCTTTAAGGACTTTAAGTGACATTTAAAGGCAGACTTACCAAAGACAAAGTTATCGGGTCTAAAGACCTGCCCAAATGGTCCAGATCTCACCGAGTCCATGGTTCCAGGCTCCAGGTCAACAAGAACAGCACGAGGAACGTACTTTCCACCTGCCACACAAAATGCATTGTTTATCCCATTGTTATTTCAATAATCTATTATAAAAATACAGGAAACTCATATTTACCAGTTGCTTCGTTGTAATACACATTAATCCGCTCCAACTGCAGATCACTGTCTCCATGATAAGTTCCCGTAGGATCAATTCCATGCTCATCACTAATCACCTCCCAAAACTAAAAAGAAAACGTGTTTAGACAAAAACGAACGTGTTTACATACAATACAATAATACACATACATAGCATACAATAATTTGATAAGTTCTGTCAACTGTTGCCCGTCAACAGGTGTTTAAATAAACAATAATAGGAAATCAACACTGTATCAACGACTAACGTTATTTATAGAGAGTTTAATCTCGTTTTATTTATGTTTCTTATCTACCCTGCATTAGTTGCACGCTTAAAATAAATATCAACGTTTACGTTAAGCAATGTCCCTCGCGATCACCCTTTCATTTACCGCTAAAGTTATTTAAACTCCACTTACTTTGGCACCGATTTGGTTTCCACATTGACCAGCCTGCAGGTGAACAATCTCTCTCATGGTGAACAGTTAACAAAAGAGTCACGTTAATTAAATAACAAAAGTATTTTCCGTTGGCTCTGCTGCCACACTCCAACTATGCGAAACTCACAAAACGGTTCTCAGTTTTAACGGTCACACGCAAACACAGGTGGTTGGTGGAGACGTCAATCACGCATTGTGTTCTTTTCATTGGTTGAAGGAAACGCGTTCTTATGACGTTTCTTATTTTAATTGGGTTAGCGGTGTTTTGATCGGTTGCTACTGGTTACAAAACTGCTGGAGGTCCTGCTAGAAACCGTTTCTATTGGTAACAAGAGACGCATACAAACCCGCGTTTATCATTGAATAAACCTTTAGAGAGAATCGTGTTACCAAGCACCACCACCTGCACTAAACTGTACATTGCATGTTTAGACTTGCTTGATGAATGGATTTAAATTACACATGAACTTCCTGATGAGAATTATAAGTCAAATTTTAAACGTATTAGCGTCTTTCAAAAACAAACAAACAAACAAAAACATTGTTTGTACTTACATGTTTACAGAGCAAATTGACTACTTACTTCTATGTCCTGAAAATGAACAATAAATTATTTACTTGTACAGATTTACCTTTTGGTTGGGGCAACAGCTCAAATTCCCATTTCATTATTGTCGTTGCTGGTTAGGAAAACACACGAACGCACATCTTATCTTTTTAAACCAAAATATGTATTTTTATGCATTATGTATTATTATTTTATGATTAAAAATAAACACTGGGGCATAATTTATCTATGCTAATGTTTTATTCTGACAAGGATATCAGCTTATTATGGCAATTGTATTTGCACTAATAGAAAGTCATGAATGAATTATTACAGTTGAAACATTTTCTACTGACAGACTAAAGCAAAATATATGAATATTTTAAAAACAATTTTGTTAAAATGACCCATCCACATTGCTATAAATATATTACAAATATATTTTGGGCTGTCAGAAGCACTGTGTGTCCCAGCAGAAGTGGGATGCAACACACTGGTAAATTATTTATCACAGGTGTCATACTTTGGGGGGATTCAGTTCATGTATCAGATAGGAACAGACATAGGATGAGCTAGCATAAAACAAAATGGGATTAATAGCAAGGGGAGGATGGTTTTCAACAGCAGGGAGTCTTAATGACATTACAGGACATTGGATCATGAAAATTGTTGACATGCAGACCTGTTAATGATCAGCCTTGCTCCCAGGCAGTTTTAGGCATTACAATAAATTCAGCCATAGCAAAAACATTTAAGATATATTAGTAAAAAGCTCTTCAAAAAAATAGCTTCAAGCGTAACGTTAGGGCTTGTCTGATCCTGATTGGAGGATCAAAAATTTCCTGGCAACATCTTCTATGCATAGTTCAGAATTAACTCAAGTCTGATCTCAATGTTTTCTCCACTTATTGCAAAAAAGTAGGTTTTCAGACCAAAAACGTTATGAGATGTAATAAGTTCATTGATTCAACTAAAGCAGGGGTGCCCAAACTTTTTCCAACCAATGGCCAAAAAGGGCCTGACTGAGGGCCATGGGCCAAAAGTAAATGTTGCTATGTTCTATTAAAATTAGAGTTGGCCTAATTTATAATTTTCTAATATTTAAAAAGTAAATAAGCAACAGAAAATGTTTTAGAAAATGTTTAATTAGAAATATAAACATCTGCGTTTATCCTTTTTCCTTATTTCACGTGACATACTGGCCAAATTCAAGGTCATTGCGGGCCAACTTTGGCCTGCGGGCCCTAGTTTGTGCACCTCTGAACTAAAGAAGGACAGAAATATAGCACACCAGTGTATGTCTCAGGTAGTGAGGAGTTGGGAGCCCAAACATGATAGACTGTGTACATTTATATAGTTAACTGTGTTTTGTTGTGTAAAAGCAGGAAGCGTGTAAGGTAAAACTATGCACTACATTATTGATTAACACTCAAAGTGTAATACCGACATGGGAGCAGCTGCTTTGCACACAAAGATCCACACGGCAGGTGCCTGCCAGAAATTTTGAATAGGCGAAAAAGGCCTTTGGGGTGCAACATTTCTAGCAGTGCTTGACCTAAAACAACCTTTAATATTGTTAAAAATACAAAACATTTCAAAGTAATTGATCACAGCATCTGAAGTAACTGAGTTACTTATAACCAGACTATCAATCATGTCTAAAGTTAACCTATTTGGTGAAATAATGGCTATTGCTTGCTGGGCATGCAAAATTTTACTATATATTAAGGGGACACTTAATTGCCTCTGTGATAAATTAAATGATTGATGACAACAAAAGATTATACAAAGTAACAATAAATATTGTATAATTTAACAACAGAATTACAAAATATGAACTGAAATATAGTGAGCACTATAGCTTTTTCTTATACCAGACTTACAGGTACAGTTCATATGGCAAGGCATGTGGATAATGCCTGACTTTGCTTTTACTTGCCTACTGTTGCTGGTGATTCCTATGAGGAAAGTTAACCCAGTCGGGAAAAAAAAAACTCAATTGCCCTCAATTGGCACAACAAAGAGCTCTATAGAAACGTGCTATAGAAACTTTCCCTGTGCAAGCCTCTCATTTGAGGCTCACAGTGACACATAAAGATACAGAGTGTCCAGGAAACTCAAAACAAAACTTGTTTTTCTGTTTGGAGTATCCAACATAATGTACTGTACATGTGCAGTTTGGGCTATACAGTGCGTACAGAAAGTTTTGCCTTGATGTAGCAGGAAAACATGCAGTAAATCCCTTCATAATAATATAAAAATATTTTATTTTAATACATTTATGATGAATACTGTTAGGATTAAAGGCAGCTTCTTTACCATTACTTTCATTATTTTAACTTTAAACGTAGTTTAAAATTAATGTTTGGAGCATTGTTCTTGTTCATTGTTTTGCATTTTACTTCCAATTAAAAAGTAAATTTATCATTCAGTTTTAATGATAGTGGTTTGATCACAAATATTTTATTTGAAAGCACATGGAAGAAAAAGTCATAATTTTATCTGTTCACAACCCATGTTGTATCAAAGCAGACTTACATAAAGTTTTTACATAATGTTATTAACCCAAAGTGAGCCTGCCAAAAGTGAATTTGGCAAGAAATAAAGTGCAGCAATAAAGTAATTTGCAGACATTTATTAAGAATAACAAGTATATGCTTGTTACACATGTAAATCTGTATTTTTTGACAGCTTTAACAAATGCATTGGCTTTCATTGCCTCCAGAAGATGTTAGCCACTTCTTATTCTATTACATGCATACACTCTTAGAAAGAAAGGTACACAAGTTGTCACTGGGTCAGTACCTTTACAAATATGTACCTTTGAAGTACCAGTATGTACCTTTGAGGTACCAATGTGCACCTTTTAGGTACAAAAAGTGTACCTTTTGAAAAGGTACCACCCCAGTGACAACGTTTGTACCTTCTGTAACCTTTTTTTCAGAGAGTGTATTCAACAAGTACAAGTCCTTAACCACAGTAAACATGCATGTAATACAGTTGTGCATAACTTTTAAGTTGTTCTGGATGTGTATATTCATAATAAAGGCAGAAGCTCAGGAGATTATCAAGAGAGACTATTGTGTCTGTAGCAACACAATGAAATAGAGATGTTCATGCTACATGACACCATGCAAGTCCAGTTTTGCATTCCCACCCAACCTCTCCAGGGCTTTGTGAGCAGCAAAGAAGTAAAATGCTACTTTTAAAAACCCTTTCTTTTTTGTGCTTTTTCCTGGATGTGCTTTGAAGTGCTAGACACAAGTTTCATGCAAAGCTGCCATCATCATCATCATCATCCTCAGTGAATAATGACAAAAAACTTATCACAAAAAATGTGACTTGAGAAGACTTGGCATATTAAGCAAGTCACATTGACTACCTTTATAATACTTTATAAAGCTTTTTGTGCTTTTTGAAAATAAATAATCCATGAAGCAGTTGAAATATTCTTTGGGTGACTATTCAAAAATATATATGTTCATGTAATATTCAGATGGTATTGCAAATGTGAGGGTGATAAAATAATAAATTAATTTAGTAATAAAATGTGTAAAACGCTTAGAATTCAGCAGATCACTTTCCAGCAGGTTTGACATTATCCTGAAAGTAGCCAGGGTTGGTGATGTTGCCAGGAGGTTTGTAAAAGGCCACAGTGATAAACTTGCCCTTTCCATCTGATCCCAGACCAATCCCAACTTGCTCTGAGGACCTCCAAATCATCTGTGTAAAGTTACCTAAACACACATGATAATTTTTTTTCTTTTGAAATCATGCATTATTACATTTTTTTTTAAATCGTCTTATTTTAGACACATGACACATGAAGAATTAACAAGCATTAAAAACATTGGTTATATTTTAAATAAATATTTGTCATTGTATTGTACAGCTTTATTATAATTTACCTTTTTATTTAACAATATGAATAGAAAATTAATAACTTACCAGTTCCATTTTGAAAGCCAGGGGTTGTAAAGTTGTATTTTGTATTTTCCTTGTACCATGATTCAGCAATCTCTTTTCCTTTATATAAAAAATACCATTCATCAGTGCTTTAAACTCTTAAAGTATATTAAATACTCGAAAAATATTTGGAAGATATACCGTACAACCGACCTGTTGGAGGCACCATGTTGGAGGTCCATTTGTATGACATCGTTTCTCCATGGCCTTTGCCGCTGTTCATCAGAGTATTTATGCTAATCAGATGTGCTGCCCAATCCTGAGCCTCTTTACAAAGGGTGGGGCAAAGTGAGAAAGGCCGAGCCCCATGTTGCCGTCGGTAATTGTTTTGTGCATCAAGGAGAGACTGGCGAAACTGTGATAAGTCGTGACCTTCATCACATGGAGAGAAACAGATGTTCAACCAGAATGGAAATAATTTTGTAATCCGATTCCAATTTAATCCAGTCTGAGGTCTTACCTTTTTGGCTGTTGCTCTTTGGAGATGGATGTGAATCATGTGCTGGTGGTCCAGAAGCGTGAGATGCTGAAGGCAACAGATTTGATTTGATGCTGAGAGCAGCAAGTCCTTGTCCAACTTTGTCAGCTAAACAACAAAATATGTCAGTCAAGACTGATTGAGAGAACAAAACAATCCTATTTGCATATAATTAGATATACATTTATGCAGATGCTTTTATCCAAAGTACATCCAGTACATTCAATATGCATTTTATCAGTATGCATTTGCGCTGCTTGTGCATTTTTTTGCATTTACTTTGTACAATCTCTACAACATATTTGATATTTTATTTTACAGCAGTTTTTCAGTACTCTATTTTTAATATCACATAGATTCTCTGAGTTTATTATAGTCATAAGACTCAGCAGACGGGGTGGATTTTAGGTCTACAGGGGAACCTGCTGGTAGGACGTTTCTTTCAAAATAACCAGCATTGCTGATGTTTCCTGCAGGGAGGTACTGACCCACCACAAACGTCGTGTTACCATCAGTGGCCAATCCAACTCCTAACTCCTTTGTGTCCTTCCACACCACCTGTGTGAAATGACCTGGAAAAACCACCAGAGGGCAGTGTTAGAAAAGAAACTCTAGCAAATGTTTAAGCATCACTTATTGGTGGATTTACCTGTTTTAGAGCTGAATCCAGGCCTGCTGAAGCTGTAGTCTTTTATTTCACTGTACCAGCTTTCCACCGCCTCACGTCCTGTCACATACAAACATTCAAAACACAATAACATGTCAACTAATAGACAATGGCTGATGATGGATTGCTTCGAAATAACCAAACCACCAAGATCCAGTTTTTCATAAAGAGGTTAGGCTACTGGAAAGTAATTAAGCAGAACAA
This sequence comes from Misgurnus anguillicaudatus, assembly GCF_027580225.2. Taxonomy (NCBI): domain Eukaryota; kingdom Metazoa; phylum Chordata; class Actinopteri; order Cypriniformes; family Cobitidae; genus Misgurnus; species Misgurnus anguillicaudatus. The sequence goes on along the minus strand of NC_073358.2, from coordinate 31,574,311 downwards.
GTGTCTAGACACAAACCTGTAAGTTTTTTGCTAGCTGAGCTCCATGCATAGTAAATATTTTCTCCATGCTCTCCAGTACTGTGCATGAGAGTTTTGATTGACAGCAGATGTTCCGCCCACTTCTGTGCAGAGCGACACAGGTTTCTGTTTATGTTGAGGGGCGGGGCTCCATGCTTTTTGCGGTATGTGTTGTGAGTCTGTAGGAATTCGGTTTCAAAGCTTCTGTCTGGTACAGACAAACACAAAAGGGAATTTGATGTTCAGAAAGACAAACAAATCCAATGCTGAATGGGATGTTGAAAATACATCTGTTATATGCTTTAAAGCGTAACGTGAAAGACGAGCTTCAATGCCAGACTAGAAAGAAACAGAACTAGAAATGAACAAAAATATTTTGTTTGTTTTTAGGGTAGGTACTAGGTAGATAAATAAAGGTGAGTTTTCCCACGATCTTCGCATTTTTAGTATACACGTTATGTAGTAATAAATACAAGAGGACACCATTGGAGTACTGAACACAAAATGTAAACACTTTAAATGGTGTAATATTTAGAATAATGCAATAAATAGTTTAAATACTACTTTTTTATTCAACATCAACATTTATAAGAAACACATTTAATTTTTAGGTCTTACCCATGGAGGTGCTGTTCTCACAAGGCTCTCTCCTACCTCCTAGTGGTGATGTTGCTGCATTGCGAGGATGTGAAGGAATTCTGTCTGAATGCATGTTTGATGCACCATGTGCTTGTCCCACTTTGTCAGCTAAAAGTGATGTCAGATATTTTAAATATTTATTATATATGTAATAACCAACAACACCCCTTCCATTTATAATATAACGTATAATATAAAATTTGGACACCACTTTTAATTTTAGGAATTTATGAACGTTTTTATTAAAACTTTATTAATTTATTTAATTTTATTAAATCTTCTTCTGTACTATGTGAAGTACCACTTACCTGTACCAGTACCAGTAGATTTAAGGTCTACAGGGGAGCCGGCTGGTAAGACATTCCTCTGAAAATACCCAGCATTGGATATATTTCCAGCAGGAAGGTACTGACCCACCACGAACGTTGTGTTTCCATCAGTGGCCAATCCTATCCCTAGCTCCTTTGTGTCCTTCCACACCACCTGGGTAAAGTGACCTAGAGAAGCATCAGATGTTAGTGTTGGTTAGTGTTGCAAAGTTTTGTAAACCACACTGTAACAAAATTATTTTGGCACTTTTTAAGTTTAATCAAATTTTTAAGTTTAATCAACTTGGATTTACAAGTTATTTTAACTGTATTGACTAGTGATGAGTTGCTGTAGTGTATAAAATAAAGTTGACATAACTAAAGCAAATTCAACTTTATTTATTAAGTTACCACAACTCATCACTTGTCAAGATAGGTAAAATGACTTGTACATCCTAGTTGATTAAACTTAAAAATGTAAGAGCAAAAATACATATATTTTTTTAAAGGGCACCTTAAACAATTTCAGGGGGAAATACCTGTTTCAGAGCTGAACCCCGGTCTGCCAAAATTATAGTGCTTGATTTCTTTGTACCAGCTTTCCACTGCTTCACGTCCTAAACAAAGCAAAGTTAAAGTTATATTTTACATTCTGCTAAAAGATGAGAATGGTTCACACGGTACAGATGTCCAATTTGGTACTAAATAATAGTGTTTTAAGACCTGCATAATGCATGGTACATAATGGGTATATTAATCATTCAAAGATACATTGTACCTCAGTGGTATATATTGGCACCTAAATGGTACATAGGAATTTTGCAAAGGGTATCCAGTGACAACTTTGATTTATTTCATTTATTTCTGTGTACTTGATCACATACTGATCAAGTAAGTGATTTGCCTCCTGTTCTCATGAGTATTTTGGAGAAAAATGCACCTGCTACAGTTATAAGGATTTTGTAAACAGAGCTGTAAAGCTGACCTGTGAGTTTTGTGGTTCCTGAACTCCAAGCATAATATAGATTTTCCCCATAGTCCTTCTGGCTATGTTTGAGGGTCTTGATTGACAGCAGGTGCTCCGCCCATGCCTGCGCAGAGCGACACAGGTTTCTGTTTATGGCGAGGGGCGGTGCTCCATGTTGTTTGCGGTATGTGTTGTGAGTCTGTAGGAACTCGGTCTCAAAGCTACTTCCTGAAAGAACACAAAGTTTGTTGTGCACAAAGTTTCAATTTTAACTTTAACATTTTTATCACTTTTCAGAAATAAGCCAAATGAACTGGCATTTAAAAAACTATAGTCCTTGTCTTTAGTTACATTTAAATAGATATTTTTCCTGGGTAGTTGTATTCACTGCCCTGAGATAATAAAAGAGACCTAAAGTAACAAAGATGTTTTAGCTAATCCCATGATAGAGCCAAAATATATTTAGTGGAAATAAATTTGAGATTGAAGAAAGTCTAAACTCACCTGCCATCCATATAACTACGTGAAAGACTATGAAACAAAAAGATAAACATGCATTTAGCTAAACCAGTTGAACCACAATGACCATTTTTAAAGAGATAAGAAATCTAACAGAAGGACCACTCCCACTGCTTCTATGAAAGAGATATCCTTAAAAAATTTACAACATACAGTTACTGTGGACTTCAAGCACAGCAGAATATATTTAAATGTGAATCTTTATGCAGATATTGCTGTTTTAAATAAATAGTAAAACATTTTCCAACCAAAAAATATAACATTGAACAATGACATGACAATAGAACACAAAGGGGAGTGTAAACGCTTACCACTATTCTTCTACCTCTTAATCACTTGATAGCATATGTTTTCTTAACCCTTATAAGTCCCTCGGGGTCAAAATGACACCCAAGCCACTTTTCTTTAGTTAAAAAATGGTTTCCTTTATCTCAGTGGGATGAGATTTTGTTACATTTCTACATAACTGTCAATATTCATATTAAAAGAACTGGGCTTGATTCGGTCGTTCTGAAGATGTGTCATTTTTTTCCCACAAAAGATGTCCTTGGGGGCAAAAGGACCCCCAAGGACATAGAAAATGTAAAGAAAATCCCTTTTTTATTTGTCAAAAAATATTAATGCATCCAGAATAAATCTGAAAATGTCCTTTCTAATGTTTATATATACATAAAATCACAAAATGTCTCTATGGGCCACTGCTGGCGAAATGATTTATTTCCTAAACTGTAATTTTCTAACCAGCAGATGGCTGAATTCAACACATAACATCAAGATCAATATCTAGAAACTATTTAAATCAAATTTCGATCATAATTTAAATAAGAAAATTAGTTGTTTGATCGACTGTGCTAACAGATTCAACAAAAATTTGGAACGGTCTTTTTCAGACTGCAAAAAACACTCAAAGAAGAAGTAAATCAGTTACAGTAGCCATATGTCAGGTATGAAAAGTTTTGGGATTAAAAATCCTATAAAAATACACCAATGAATACTCTTATTCTGTGTAATTGTAAAGTTTTGTCAGTGAGCCGTCATTATTCCATTATGATGAGCCTTGTGTTCTACAAAGGTGGTATGGTTTAATAGTGTTAGGCAAGACAAGCATATATGTCAGGAAAAGCAATGTCTGGCCATATGCCAATGTCCACAGACTATTGGTTGTTTGGCAAGTTGTTAGGGGGCGTGCACACCAACGCCTTCACGCCCGCGGCTGGCGCATGTTTTCAATTGTTTTCAATGGAAGCTCAGCGTTTTTTAAATAAGCCAGCAACTAGCGGTTTTCTTCCGCACTGAAAACCGGCGCCTGGCGGTTTTTCCGCACTCAGCGCTGAGCGCCAAGAGTTGAGAAATGTTCAACTTTGGAAGAAAAGCTCAGCTCGTCAATGTCAGTTCTCACGGGGCCGTCCAATCACAGTGGAGGATGGGCGGGACAAGTATCACAGCAACCAACCGTCTCACAGCTGACGTATCAGAGCTACCAAAGCGCTTAGCTGAAGAAAGCTGGCACTCAGCTGAAAAACAGCTGGCATTTGGCGTCCTCAAGGCGTTTTCAGCCGCGTTTAAAAGTTTTGGTGTGTCCAGCCCCTTAGGGTCACTGTTAAGGTCAATTCAATTTAAGCTGATAATAGTCAGTTTTACTGGCGTTTTCGCAACAGCCGCTATAAAAACCAGACATTTTGTTGAACGTTTTGCCACTCAACAGGGTGAGCTCCGGCGTGGTCATGTGGAAAAGTGACGTCATTGCATAGCCTTTATATAATTATTATCATTAAATATTTATATATTTTTTGTAATCACTCTATCAATTTGACCCCCAAGGACCTTTCTCGTGGGTTCACAGCAGTCTAGTTTGCCGCTTGAACATTTTGAGTTTACTCGCTTCATTCACGCGGGAAAGCCGCACATGAAATTCTAGTCATCGAGACATTCACGCGGAAAGTCACGTCATGGGAGGGGCTTCTGCGACTCCGCTCGCTTCCTGTAATCACGTCACTACTAGAGCAAGTTCCTGATTTGTTAACGCGGCACGTTTTTCCGCCAAAGTTCAAATTTTTCAACTCTAGACACGCGAATGAGGTGGAATCGCGTCTGCCACGCGAAACGCCTTATGCTACGTACACACCAAAGCTGGTCATCGCGTTACTCGCTCTAGATTACTCGCGGGATTTAACTTCGTGTCATGCGAATCTTCTGCTCGAGTTGAATATTTTCAACTTGAGACGAATAGCGCATGTTTTTCGCGGCAAACCGCGTCATTTGCATTGCCCAGCGAGGACACATCTGATCGTGTCTTTGCATTGACTTTGTATGTAATCTACTCACGCAAATCGTTGAACTCGCGTCTGGTGTAAACCCACAGTCATTCGCGCCGCGAGACCTCCAGACGCACGTCAATGCGTCTTCACATTGACTTAACATTGAAATCACTCGCGCTTGACACCTTTAACGCGGTTGGTGTGAACGCGGCATTAGTGTAAACAGGAAAATCAGGGCTTATGAGGGTTAAATAACTTTTATATACTGTAGGTATTAATGACTAAAAAGCATTTTTATAGATGACTGCCTACCAAAACATAGGATAACTTTTTTGTGTGCATGCAGAGACCAATAGGATCTCACTATCCTACAATAAATGAAACAATAAAATATTTGTTTCATCAAACAAACTAACAATGCATTAAAACATTTACGTAACAGTTCAACAAAATGTCATTTCTGTGAATTTCAATTATGGGTTTCAGTTCTGTATTTTAAGAGTATTTGCGTCATTGTGTTTAGGTGACAGGAAATCATCATGCTTAGTGAAAAAGCAAAGGTGTTACTCTTGATTTGACACATATTAAACTGCTCTGAAAACAGAAGTAGGCTTTAATTTAGAGTCAGGCAACTAAACCTAACACACATTGTGTTCCACATGTGTGGTAATTTGCATATAGTCAAGCCAAAATGACAATTAAGTGTAACCCTTCCACATCCAATACTGCACCTTGGAACAATGGATTCCTTAGTTTTTGTATCTGTCACCTAATGTCCTTTACAATTCAAATGACACATATTCTGTATGAAAGCTAAATGCTTTCACGTTCAGTACACTTTGCAATTGATGCAATTGATGCTGTATTTGCAAATATTTGTAAATGGAATAGGCAGTAGCCTACTGTACTATTTACTGTTATGTGTAAACGAATTCATACAGTCATTAATAAGTCATGCATACCTGTCTAGAAGAAAGCAGGAATGTGTCTTCCTTAAATGTTAATTCCTCCCTCTCTCTCTATTTTCTCTGCATCTTGCTGTCTTGCTGTGAATGTACGTGCTATATATCCGCCAAAAGCTGCAACGCCCTCAAGACCAGGAAAGAGTGTGCTGATGAAACCTCTTTTAACACACACACACACACACACACACACACACACACACACACACACACACACACACACACACACACACACACACATAAACACGTGCACACGCGCACACACATCCGCGCGCTCACACACACACACAAACTAACACAAGCATGTTCATTTTACTATATTAATAGGGCATCTCATAGACATCAAGGCTAATGGTATTTTCTACATTCTTAACCTGAACACAAACCTGTTCACTTTAAGCAAAACATGCTTTGGCCCATTTCTTGGCACTTTTTAGTCAAATATCTTTACAAGTTGCTTTCAAACATGCATGACATCTTATTTGAACGCTACCAAAAAACAAGGTTGGGGTTCGGACTTGTTCTGTCATGTGCCATTTTTCAAGTTCATGTTTTATCTTTTCTTCTTTCCATGTTAATGCTCATCCCTCTCAACTCTCTCAACTTTCAGTGCTCAACTCTATTGCGCTTACACTTCCTGTGTTGCTTGACTGTTTTCACCCAACAAGTCGAGCTTTGTCGTAATGTTGAACACACCACAATTTCACAATTCTGTCAGAAATGAAAGGTTTTTAAAAAGATCACAGAAAAATGTAAAACAAAATATAAACGTCAAATACTACGGTACAGTATGCCTGAAAAAGAGTTAATATGAAACATTTTTCTGAAGTGTTTGTCATGCTTACTCAGAACCATCTTGGTGTGTCAGATCTGTCATCTAGTGGGTAGCACCTGTGGAAATGGTCTTTATTTTATCGTATATATAGCCTAGGTTCATCATTTCTGAGAGTTAAACCAATCAATATAGCAAAGCTATCCTGGCCCCTGATGCCTTTTGTTCCATTGTGTGAGTTGGTGGCCTTTTGTTCATTATTCAATTAATAGCTTGAGTCAAGACTAAATCTTAGGGCCAATGTGTGAACTTTTCTTTATCCTTATGATGAAGAAGTGGTCTCTTTATTGCGTGACTGTAACCTTGCTTTTATGTTTATATTGTAATCTGAAGGCATTGTGCCACTAGTAGTAAGCTCGGATTTGAAGACTTATGCTCATCGCTATCTGCAATACTGCCAAGTCTCCTGGCCTTCGCTAAAAAAGATTTCCAACACACCTTATTATGTGCACCTTTAGGTCATGTCCCAAACCGGTTTTTCCTGTCGTTTCCTAAACTTTGCCAAAAATTAAAGTTAAATTACCTGTTTTCAAAATGTGACAGTGCAAATTGATACATTAAATTGACTGTAGAGCATATGTATACTGTAAAGCTTCTTATTTAACTTTTTACAAGGAATGAAAAAAGGCTGCTCATTTTACAAAATAATTTAGATTTTGTTTTTATAGTTCAGAGCTGCAAACATCCTCTTGACCTTTTAAAAGATAAAACACACCACAAGCAGATACATTATGACGCTTCCTGTTTCCCTTACTTCATGAGTAGTTTAGTTCCTTGCCATTTTAAAGGGGACATATCATAAGAATGACTTTTTTTCATGTTTAAGTGCTATAATTGGGTCTCCAGTGCTTCTATCAACCTAGAAAATGTGAAAAAGTACCAGTAACTTTTGGTAAACTATTCTCTGCAAGCATGTGAAAAAATAGGTCATTGAAATTTGGTTCCCCTTGTGATGTCAGAAGGGGATAATACCGCTACTTAATCTGCACTATCCAACCACGGCACTGCCATTTAGTGCAGCGATCAGCTTATTTGCATTTAACAGGAAAGAACCAAAAACGGCACATTTTTGCTTACACCTACAAAGTGTCAATTTTAATATGTTACAATATCTATATGGTATTTTGAGCTAGAACTGCACATACGTACTCTGGGGACATAAAAGATTTATTTGATATCCTTAAAAAAGTCTTATAAAAGTCCCCTTTAACAGTTTGAGTTATCAATCAGAGACATGTTTATAATTCAGCATCTTCAATGTCTTGGCATGAGGATAAACATTTGGTGAGAATTGCATAAATCCAAAGTGTTTAAAAACGTTTTGCAAAAATTAAAGCCTAAAAAAAATTCACACTATATTTCAAATGGTTGACTTCCTGTAGCATCGAGCTTATGACTGATTTTTAAAGTTGATGACAACAGTACATAAGTTTGGTGACTGTACGCAACATTTTAGTATGAAGACGACTCAGAACCCCCACTACCAACCTGAATATAGTATTTTTGTTTTATGTGTTTTATAATGGCAACACTATTATTAAAGTTTTATAATTAAACATATGTGTCTCAACATTATTCTGACCAAGTTTGAATCAATGTTGGTAGTATAGCCTATTACAAAATAAATATCTTTATAGATGACTTCAGAAAAAGCAGCCAATAAGGTCCATGAATACATAAAACTCCTTCAATAGTGTTTAAAAGCATCCCAAACTCTAGACAAAAACATGTTCATGTGAAACCTTGTTAAAAAAGGCCCTTTTTTCTTTAAAAAGCAATAGCCGTTAAGTTGTTGTTATATGAGCAGTGCTGTATGTCACTTAAAAATAATGTTTTAAATGTTTTAAGATGCTAAACCAAGGCCAATTTAATTCTCACATTTTTATCTTGTAAAATGTGGCCTTTTTTGTGTGGAGTTTGCATGTTCTCCCTGTGTCAGCGTGGGTTTACTCTGGGTTCTCCGGTTTTCTCCCATAGGCCAAAAACATGGAAGTTATTATGTGAATTGGAGATATCAAATTGCCCTCTCCCCCAACCTGTTTATGGATTAACCAGTTCTCACCATGAATATAGCTATTGAGGCTGGAATGGCGTGAAGAATAAAGAAAAAAAGAAGAACGAAAATGTAACCTGAGAAAGTGTTCATGTAGCTTTATGACCACTAGTGGGCAGCACAGATTTAAATATTATTGTCTTATAAAAAATTCAACAAGTAACAGTACATTCTGTTTCTGATCTGTAACCAGCTCTACAACATTTTCTAACAAACAAGCTTCATTTTTATGCAGAGCTGTAGTTCCACAACTGCATAAACAGCTCATTTCATATTGATCATCCTTATTGTCTCAGTATGACTGAAGATATGATGTTGCAAATTTGAAGCACAAATCAACACCGATTTAATCAGCACCCATGTGTCCTGTTCTCAGAAAAACAATCGTAAATCTAGATCTGAACACATGAATAGCAAACACACAAGCACTTAACAACGTACATTCTCAGAAAAAATGTACAAATGTTGTCACTAGGACGTTACCTTTAAAAAGGGACCCTTATATATGTACCATTTTGGTACAGATATGTACTTTTGTTTTGAGGTACCAGTATGTAGGCCTACCTCTAAGGTACAGATGTGTACATTGTACCAATATGCACCTTTAGGACGGTACAATGTGTACTTTTATAAAGTTGCTCCAGTGACAACTTTTTTACCTTTTTGTACCTTTTTTCTGAGAGTGTATAAAGCCTTCAATTTGAATAACAACGAGACTTATAAGTCTAAAACTAACTGCGCAGGATCCTAAAATCTAAGACAGTCTGCTTATGAGCTCTTACTCTCTTTCTTTATCTGTTCCACTGCTGGTCCTTTACTGCTAACAAACATTCTCTGTGCTATAAATCTTTTGGACAAAGATGATTCTCATCCAGGCAGATTCATTTTCCACAATGCATCCGAGCTCAGGTTAACAATGTGGCCCAAAGGATGGAGGAGAGGTTTCTGGGAAAACACACTCATGTGGACAGGACAAACATCATGAATTTTTTAAAGTCGAACAAAAATTACAAATGAGTTGGACTCACTTGCACTCACTTGCTCATATATAGCTGGTAATAAGTTAGTTCATCTTATTTTAATGGCATTGTCATCAAAGTGAAATTGACTTAAAAGTCAAAGCCAAAGGCAAAATCATTACCTATAATTCATGTTTAAAATAATGAGGTAATAAATAGGAAGTCCTTTTGTTCTGTGTCTCCTTGTACATTTATTACGTATGTTCACTTTCATGTTTGCTATGTTCTCTCTCTTTTCTCTCTCTTACTCATTCACACACACACAGAGCACTTTAATGAATGTTAAATGTCACTGATGTCACTGTAGTTATCCACTAACTGCTGATGAGGAATAAAACTTTAAATTATATAGTCTTGTGCTGTGGTAATATGATGTGAGGCAGTAAAAAAATCACAAATGACCAGGATCCTGACAGGCCAAGTCATTTAAATGAGTCCAATTAGCATTAAATGTTGACAAACTGTAAAAGGTTGGTGTTTGAAATTCACGCAATTGTGAATACAGTATGTTTGAAACTGATGCAGTGTGTATAATGCGGTTTATATTTCCTTTACAGAGCTTTTGGAAGTTTGTTTTTAGTCTTCTGTTAACTTAATCTGTTAATGAAAGACAATAACATTTTTAGTACATGCATTGTTGTGTCAATTTACAATTGGAAAGACATACAGTTTTTCTGTGCCACAGCTTACTGAAAAAAAGGTAAACAGATAATTATATATTACCATTCCATTTTATTTAGGAAACTCTCTGAGTCTTTAGGTTCTGCAGAAATAAAGTTCAGGGCTTTTGTAATTTGCTACAAGCTCACTGTAACAGATGTCTTATATAGCGTATCAAAGGAGTATGAACATTCCCTCTTTTAATTTCATTGTCTAATGACAAAGTCCCTTGACACATTTTTTCAAACAATGTTCTTCTTTCACTGAAGCATACAAATATGTCAGGCAAAACTTTACATATTTTATACTTTCATATCAAGTAAATTCATTATGTTTTTGCCTAATATTAAAGTTAACCCTTTACCTACCAGTATTTTTTAATATGAACACTCCATGCGTATGCCTGGTTAAAGCTTTTTTAGATTGGTAAACAATCAATATTATGTATCTATGTCAAACAAATAAATGACAAATGAAGAAAAACATCCACTTGCCATGTTTTTCCTGTTTAAATGAAATTCAAGACTTTTAATATTTCCCTTAAAATAATTCAATTATTCAACATATTTAATGTAGAAATCCTGCAAATAATCCAAAGGTTTAGACTAAGCAAATCTTACACATGGTCCATAGCCAGCCCTTGATGGTTTTAGTTTATGTGGGTTATATCAGGTGTGACAAGAGAAATGGTCTGCAGCATTCTGTAAGAGCATTCAGGACATCTTCCCTTCAGCACCAGTAGTGATAAGAGATAGTTTTTTTGGAGAGAACCACACTAGACGGTCCGGATGAATACTCTATATCTTTATTCCTCTTTTTAAAGAAACAAACAGAAAGAGGTTTGTACTGGCTGCTTATATACAGTGAGGAAAATAAGTATTTGAACACCCTGCTATTTTGCAAGTTCTCCACATGGAAAGGTCTGAAATTGTCATTGTAGCCCTTACGAAATTTAACCATGGTTTTACTACAGTTAAAACCAAAAAACCATGGTTACTGTAGTAAAACCATAGTAACTACAAAATAACCATGGTTTTGACAATCATGGTTTTCAAAAACGATAATTAAACCATTGTTAGTGTAGTAAAACCATGGTTTTGCTGATAGTAATCAATAGACCAAAAAAACCATGGTTACTACACTTTTACCACAATAAAACCATGGTTAATTTTCGTAAGGGAGGTGCATGTCCACTGTGAGAGACATAATCTAAAAAAAATCCAGAAATCACAATATATGATTTACAGCTGCAAATAAGTATTTGAACACCTGTCTATCAGCTAGAATTCTGACCCTTAAAGACCTGTTAGTCTTTCTTTAAAATGTCCACCTCCACATCTTAAGATGCACCCGTTTGAGGTTGTTAGCTGCATAAAGACACATGTCCACCCCATAAAATCGTCTCTTTTATCATAAACCCTTTAGACGCAAAATAGTGACTAATAACCTTTTCATGGCCATTAGTGTAAAATTACTGAACCTAAACATAAGAGCCTGATAAAATTACTCATTTGCAAGAAAACATGTCAGGTGCACTTAGAGGGTTTTGCATCCAAGCTCCTCATTTATTGTCTAAAATGCTTCTGCCAAGTTGCTATGCATCTAGCAGACATATTTATCCATAGCCAATTACACTGCATTAAATATATACAGTTTATCAGTTTATGTCAGCCCCATGCATGGGAATCAATCCATATTTTTAGTGCCATATGCTACTGTTCAAGCTAAAAGAATGACAATATAATTTTCAAACAACAATATTATCACATTAAACAGTTCTCAGACCAAATAATTTAATTCAATAGTCTAACTTATATTGTAGTGTAGATATGTATACTTGGCACTTAATTTAGAAGTTTATTCATGCAGTCACAAGTGTGCATATACTGTATCATGTAGTCACGGTAGCTTTGATTTACTCATTTACATTTAGGCATTCAGCAGACGTTTATATCCAAAGCGACTTACAACAGTAAGAAATACAATAAAGCAATTCTACTTAGGTAGGCAATAATATGAGAAGTGCAACAAAGTTATAAAGTTTCAACAAACTTTGGAGACAACACATAGTGAACTTGTAAACTTGATGTGTGAAACTTGACTTAAACTTGATGCGTGCATCTGCTGGTATAAGATGAAAAATTGTGAGACTGAGCTCTTTTGGGCTCTTGAACGGCCAGTCGAGCTGCTGCATTTGAATCATTCGGAGTGGTTTGATTCCCCCTGCAGGAAGATTTGCTAATCAGATGATGAGTGGATTCAGTGGATGAGTGGATTCAGGTGTGTTTGAATAGGAAGAGTTGGAAAATATGTGTTAGCGTGCCTCCAGGAACAGGGTTTGGGAATACTGTTGTACTTTACTAATTGCAAAAAATAAGTTTTAAGAATTTAAACTTTTTTTAAAATTAATAACAAATGGGGTTTAGTAATATGTTTAGTAATATACCTTTCATATTTAGCAATATATGGCTTTCACAAGTACTTGGATCTCTCTGTAGTTTATTTGATTTATTTCATGATAAATTTACACCATGGCCTAAACATGCATACTGTGGCCAGTTAGCGGCATAAACAGTGATACATTAAAGAGCATCTATTACATTGCTAAAAGCAATGTTATATTCTGTATTCAGTATAATACAATGTGTTTGCGTGGTTTATGGTTAAAAAAACATTATTTTCCTCATACCGTATATTATTGTTGCTCAACCCAGTCTCACGGGAGGTCGTGTTATAGTGACGAGAAATTTTGATTGATTTGTTCGTGTTTGATGGCGCGAGTTTCCGCTGTTTTTCGTGTCTCTGGAGACGAGTGTCTTTTTCGTCCTTCCCAGCACGAATTTCTATCAATGGCTGTTCGTGTCTGTGTCACGACTTTCTGTGTCGTGTCATTGTATGTTTTGTTTTCTCGTCGTTGTTTTCTATTTTTTGACCATTGTCGCTTGGGGTTTGGGTTAGAATCACTTTCTGCGACTTCCTAACCCAAACCCCAGCTCTAACCCCAACTCCAGGCGAGAATAGTTTTAAAAGTGGACGAAAAACATGTAGAAACCAATGCAAAAAATAACATCCTAACGCAAACCCCGGATCTAACCCTAACCCCAAGCGACAATGATTTAAAAATAGGAAACAACGATGAGAAAACAAAATATAAAATGACACGACAAAGAAAGTCATGCCACAGACACGATTAGCCATTGATAGAAATTCGTGCTGGGTAGGACGAAAAAGACACTCGTCTCCAGAGACACGAAAAACAGCGGAAATTCGTGCAATCAAACACAAATAAATCAATCAAAATTTTTCGTTACTATAACACGACTTCCCGTGAGACTGTGTTGTGTTGCTCCATTAACTCTTTTCCCGCCAGCGTTTTAAAAAAAAGTTGCCAGCCAGCGCCACCATTTTTCATGATTTTCACAAAAGTTTAATGCCTTCCAGAAAATGTTATTATTTAAATATATAAACAAACAATATATCAGATGAAAGAACAGTTTTTTTCAAACAAAAAAAAAACTTTCATCCTACCTTCATTAGTTCTCTTGTAATCACCTCTCAAAAATTGGTAGGTTTATTCAAAAACACCCAAATTTGAGCAAAAAGTTGAGATAATTCCATTTTTGTGAAGGACTTTTGATAGAGATCAGATGCAGAGCGATCTTTAAAACATACACGGAGTTCTTTCTCTTTCACGTGAGGCGCTACTTCCGGGTTGTATAAGTTGTGGAAGTGTGCCACCTGGTGGATAATAGCGGTATTGTGGAAAGATGGAAAATCACGTCATTGGCGGAGAAGCGTTTTCTCTTAATTGACGAGATATCTCGTCAATGGCGGCGAAAGAGTTAATCCCTACCTTCCTCAAACGCACTGATTTTCTACAAAGCTCATCGTTCTGAAAAGCGTTGTGTCCTCCGATTGGCCAGAAGTCATGACTGGCCTTAAGACCACTGACGTCAGCCGGAAATGTGACACTTTTCACCATGTTTTCAAGATTAGCTCACAATGCAATGCTGACAGTAGTTAATATCGTCTTTACCAGCTTATCAATACGAGCCGAATCCGATTCAGAAAATACAGATGACCAAATTAATCAATCAACTTTGACAGCGCGGCTTGAGCAGGGCGTAACAGATTGGTAAGGTAAGGATATTAAAACATCAAAACCATGCCTGCATTTGTGATCGTAGAAACGACAAACAACAAGCCCTACTCTGCACTGCTCAAAACTTTGACTAATGGTTTAGTCAGAAGTAAATTCTTTAAATATGAAAACATATACTAACAGGCTGTATGTCAGCAGCGGGAGGAATTATGATAATGATCTTCGTGTCCACGTCAACCGGCCTACAAGTAAACTGTTGCCTACAATCCGTATGTTTGTTGTAGTCCAAGAAAAGAGATTTACCTTAGAAACGATAAATTGTGTCATCGTTTACTTTGGGATTTGTACCTTTTCCATATCGTCACATGTACTAATACACACTTACACAGTACACACAAAGGGAAGTAAAATTGTGAATCGGATAATTGGTGCCCTTTAAAGGAAATTCATGTTTATGTTCATAAACATGTTTGGCTTGTAATATATGGCTTCACGCACTTGAGCTGTTTTATGGTGCCTGGTCTTCTTAACTGATCAAATTTAACACTTAAAAGACATGAATAAAAAGAATGGCTTGAATTATGAAGGCAACAGCCGCTTATGTATCCTTGTGTTGTGTTCGAAAGGATTTCGGTTTGCTCGACATGAACTCTATAACATTCTAATTGTAGACTATGTATGACTCATGTACTGTATATGCATATGCAACTTACATTTATGTGTTAACATTAAAAGCTTTTTAATTATAGCCTATACAAATAATGTCTTCTATACTGCAGGTCATTATGCCGTTAGTCCGCTCTAATTAATTACAGCCTTTCACCTTCATTGATCTGCTGTTTTATGGTACAGAAATAAACTGTTTCTTAATAGACTTGACCATGCATTGAACACTGTTATTTATGTGTCACCTCCTCACTCAAGAATTGGTAACAGATTTCCATTAGGAGCCCTATTAATGTTGGTGTGATTCTTTCATTAACTGCCCATAATATCCCTTCAAGTAAACTCCAGTTTGAACTATGTCCCAAAATGTGAACATTAAGCAAAGTTCCCTTTATAAATCACAGATGACCTGCAAGTCTGCGTATGTGAATCAGGATCATATCCCGCCCTGTACACTGTAAAGGCTGATTCACATACGGTCCAAAATCTGAGACCACTACTACAAATGCTTGCATTTTGCATTCTTTTTTATTTTATTTTATTCATAATGTGCATTTAGAAATTTGCCAGAATTAGTTTATCCAAAACTTGATCTTGAGCATCTTGGGTGCTTAAAAGATTATATAGAGAAAGATGCAAATCCCAACACCTGTTAAAATTTCACCAAATCCTTTAAACAGGTAGGCTACAGTAAACTTTCTACCACTTCTCTGAGACCCCTAGTTTTCAAGTCATATTAAATTTTCTCAGCTGGCAGTAAAGATGCAGCCTGGCATTTGCTTTACCACTAGCTGAGAAAATTTTATTCACCCACTGAGACAGCTCTTGATAGCCTGCTAAGCCCTCAAATAGCCCTTTGCTGAGACACCTGGTGCCTTCTTACAGAATTACCCTACCTGCTAAGCTAAATGTACCAGCCATAACTAACTGATGTCAGCCAACCACTCCTTTTTACAAGTAGCATGTTTTTTGTTCTAATCAATATCTGAAAGTGGTAGGAAAGATGTGTTTATTTGAATAAATAGGCAGACAAACGGAAAATATTTGACAAATGATGACAAATGATGTCATGACATAATCTTATTTTTAAACAGATCAAAGTATGCACATGTATTCCGATTTGCTAGTGATAAACAGATTCAGTCTTAGTCAAAAAGCTCTAAAATTCGATCTCTAGCTCTCTTATTCATGACAATGAAATCACTTTTAATTCCCTTTTTAATCGTGTTAAAGAAATGGGAAATGGAAAACTTACAAAACAAGGATTACACTGTTAACCAGAAATTGTCTTTACTCAAACAATCAAGGAAAAATCATTAATATTCTCTGTTTTGAAGCCAAAGCTTAAAAAGTTTAGTTGATTTAACTGTTAACCTTACAAAATCTATTAAACTAAAACATTTAAGTAAAATGAACTTAAAATTATTAGTTCATGTTGTGAGGAATACCCATAATCCTTTGTGCCTGACTATTTAGATTATTTTTTGCTTTTTCACAAATTAAAAAACTGATAAGAACTTTCTCTATTCAAATATTTGTTAATAAAATGTCATAGGTTATATTATTGATGTTGTTTTGTTGTAAATGATAATTTTGTGAAGTCACCATTCAGGTGATCAGTGTTTCCGTACATGAACCCTGTTCAAAACATTTTATTGTATTTCTCTCCACTGTACTCACAATGTATGTCAAAACACATTTTTTGTGTGTTTCTGTGGAGAATCACGTTTATTCAATGATTGACTTAAAGTCAGTCATTAATTTTTGTTATAATACCATTTATAACATCAAAAGTAATATAAAGTGATTAAAACTAAAGTTATATGCAACAGGTTTCCTCACACATTTCTAGTAATGTCATAATCTGGGTTAAGAGTGCATTGGAAGAAATTAAAACATTAAGTACATTAAACTTAAAATTAATTGTTATTTCAACCAGGCAAAATCAACTTTTTTAGGGCAACGAGTTTCCATAAATGTTTCAGGTTCAATCAACCTGTATGGGCTTACAGTGTAATTTTTACCTTTTACAGGCAACCATATTTTTGCTATGATGAAAAATGTGATGAATTGCTTTGCTGTTTTCCTCACTTTAGTAAGTTGTTTTGGATAAAAACGTCTGCTAAATGCTTAAAAGTAATTGTCTCAATGTCAGTTGATTGAAATGCAGTTTTCAATTCATAGATTTTCACAGACATTTGACAACTTCATGGAAACATCTTCATTTTCTGCCATTTTGTTGTGACCTTCTTTCGCCACCACTTAAAGCACAAGAAAGCACAAGGAAGCTATTATTACTGTTCAATACTGTTATCACTGTTTCTGCACTATACTGAAATCTTTTCTCTTCCACTCGGCTTTCATGCTGCTCCAGTGTGATGTGTTGTTTATTGAATTCAGTGCTGTGCAACTCTGCTTATATCTATTCATCATATTAAATTGTGTGATTTTTAATGTTGTAAAGCATAGTAAATTATTTAAAGCATTTTTATTTTATTTTTTAATTGGGTAACCACATTCTTCAGCTGCAGCATGAACATCTGTCTCACTGATAGAGTATACATCATGCATTTAGGTTTAATCACTGATTTTTTTATACACTTTCCAACCCCTCATGACCACCATATACATCTTTCCATTAGGATTTGTGTTTGATCTGACTTATAATCTTTAGAAAACTAGTAATTAGTATAGCAGCAGGATGTGTTTGAAATAGGCTACCATCTAGGCAATGGTAATTGCATACTAATTTTCTTCCTGACATAAAATCAGTATGCAGTACTCATGCTGTGCATTTTCTATTATCCAGATGATACTCTAGTCTATATAACACTTGCTTGCCTGTCTGGTTCTAGAGAGTCTATACACTGTAAAAAAAACTTTTATAAATTATGTCAACTTTTCACATGCCAAAACTTAAGAATAGTAAAAAATGTAAAAGTTGTTTTAAATTCATGCTGCATTTTTTACAGTGTAGGATTTTTTATTACTGTCGATTATCTTTTGCTATCTCAAATATCCTCATAGCAGTTTATTTTATGGAGTCTGATGACTAATCAATTTATGGACATTTTGTGTTTCAACCAAAGTTGCTGGCAGTGAAATGCCCTATGCAATTAAGTTTTCTGATCTTGATTTTTTCCCAATTTCTCTTCGAACCTCCTAAGGCATGAAACATGCTTTCTTTAGTCTTTAACAGATGTGTTCAATGCATGTGGGTGGCATGGAGTCATAACATACTTTTTTTTATCAGTCCAGGCTTTGCACAAGCTGATTTTGTAGTTTTAGGGGACTGCGCAGGTTGCTTATGATCCTACTGTATACCTTGCTACCCCTAGCTGTGCTCAAAGTGTTTTGTCACAATACTATAGGTGCATGGGTGTCATGGAAAAACAAAGGACTGTGTGACTATCTATTAGGAAACAATGACGAAGCCACGTTTCCATGCACAATGCATTTCCAATCCATTTTCAACAACACTTACAAAGACAGAATAAAAGAGATACAAAGAGATTACACTAGAGTAGGCCTACACAAGAGATTAAATTCCTCTGGTTGTTGCATAATGATACTGCTACTTTTGAATGTATTGTGATGTGTAGGTGATTATATGCAGATGTGCTTGCCTAGATCAAATTCTTTTTACAACTTTTATTTTGAATATTGTAACATGGCCTAGAAATGGAACGGGGAAAAAATAGATTGCATGGAATATGGAAAAGAAATCACAAGCAAAGTCAACGTACAGTACTGTCTGGCACATGTACACACTGCATAATTCCATAAGCTGAATTAGGGAATTTCATTTCATACATATTTTCAATTCCTGTAAGTGTGCGTGGATAAATTGCATATAAATAGCATGCTTTTAAAATATATGCCAAAGTCCAATTTTGCATGGATGGATATGATAGACTACGCCAGGCCTTCCATTTCACATACCAAGCATCTTTCTGTGTCACTCCATGTATTGGTCTCTCAATTTTATTTCTATTTTTTAAAACATTGTCGCTTCGCTTGTGGTTTGGGTTAAATTTGAGATTTGGGTTAAGGTGTTAATTTGTCAGGTTTAGTGCCCTTATGGATATCCCATGCCATTGTCACACTGCCCATAACCCCATGGACACAAGACTCTTTATTGATTACATTCAGGTTACAGGTTTCTCCTGATTTTTTTAAAATATATTTTTTAAATCATGGTAGCTTGCAGTTGGGGTTAGAATTGGGGTTTGGATGTCTGAAACGTGACAAAGTTATTCTAACCCCAACTTCAAGACACAATGGTAAAAATTTGAGAAAGCAATACATAAAGTGCCACGAAAAAGATGTGTGGTATTAGGTACAGCTCCTGCGTGTCAACACAATATAAAAGTAACATGAGAATAACAAAGGATGTACTTGATGGTCTGACAGTACGTGTAAGCAACATTTCTATTTGAAAGCTCAGTGCAGTACTTGAAACACAGTGTATTCATCCCTCACAGAGGATAACAGCGTCCACCTGCTTAGCCCACATAAAGCTATATTGTATATGATAAGCATTACTGTAACAAAGATACCCATTGTGGCTGATTTTGTATAACATACCTTTCATTTGAACCCTTTCATCTTTAAAGTGATTTTTCTTTTTATGTTTTGCCATCTTATGAGTTTGTTTTCAACTGTGTAGTCTGGACTTCAATGTCCTCAATTTGTAGTGACTTGCAATTTCGAATGAAACCCTTTTAATTTAAACTGCTGTCTCCATTTGAGTGACATACCCCATGTTTCTGTTCACAGCCAGACAAAAAGGCTAAATACTTTCTGCTTATGTAGTCAGACAAATGTACTGTAATTGGATGCAGGGGATTACACCGGGATTCATTTTCCATCCATAATCAGAGTACCAGGGTCGCATTGTCATATTTCAAAATGTAGTACAAACGTTTTAACCATTCATTTAAATGTGATGGGACATCTGAAGTTGCCCTCAAAGAAAATGCACAATGAATGGGATAAATATTTGTTACTTTATACCACATTGTCAACTCTTCAAACATACGAACCTTAAATTATTTTGCATGAAAATGTACATGTTTTATTTTATCCTATTTTTACTTATTGATTAATTGATAGATATTTTGAGATGGTGCACAAAAACCAAACCACTATATTTATTGAGATAATTGGTTGCAGTTGGTACATGTTTTTAAACAAAGCTTTAGAGGTGAAAACTGGTTAAACACCCTTTATATTTGCACACTCTCTGTACATTGTATTATTTAGTTTATTTCGTTTTATATCTTAGTAGCCTTCATTTTATAAGCTGTTTAAGGACATTACAAAGTCGCATAGGCTATACATTATAATAGTTTTATTTGTAAATGCCAAGGTGCAAAGGCTTTAATGGTTCCCTTTTTTCATTCAGGTGATTTGCAGCTCGTGTGGAGAACAGCTGGGCGGGAATCTTTCCCTAGGTTTTGCACAGTTGACGCGCATCTCGTGCACTAACAGCAGTTTCCTGACACGAGCGCGGAGGAAAACGGCACCAAGTTTTCTCATATAAGAAACTGTGTCTACATCTGGTTTAGGATTTTTTATCATTTTTAACTTTTCTAACTATTATCTTCAAGAAAATTTTGAGTGTCCTTTTAATCACGTGTGGAAAAGTTTATCGCGTAACAGGTGAGGCATTTCCATTATTTCTATAGATTCATCAGTAGGGGAACGTGTGATTTTTAAAATCCACATGCTAAAGACGAACAGGATTTACATTTTAGGGATGTATTCCAAGATTTTTCTTCACAAGACAATTGAGATCTGTTGAATTGGTATAACGTTACCTTTATATGATTGAAAATATAAGTTTTTATGCTACAGCTTTGTTTACCATTCGATGTTCTTCATAGTTGAATAAACAAATTGGCAATAATAAAATATCGCTCTGTATATTATTGTTGCTATAGTAAATGTTTTTAGAGTTAGTTTCTGTATTTAAGCTCACAATAAGTCTACTCAGTGTTTTTTTATGTAGTAAAACTGCTCAATTGGAGGGATACACATGGCATGGGTTTTCGTTTTATTATCTTCTCTTCATATGCAGTCATTTTCTCTAACAATCGCGTTTACTTAGGCTACTGTAGCAAAATGCAAAATGTTGTGACATTCAGGCTAAATGGGCATTATAGCCAGTAGGGGGCAGCACATCTCAATTTTATTACATCTCAATGTGCTGCGTCAAGACAGAATGCCCTTAAAGGGGTCATATTACAGGATTTTTTTAAAGACGTAAAATAAGTATTTGGTGTCTCAGAGTGCATATGTGAAGTTTTAGTTCAAAATACTCCACAGATAATTAATTATAACAGCAAAAGTGTGTCGTTTTTGGGCGTGTCCTTTAAAATGCAAATGAGCTGATAAAATGGAAACACTGGTCGCAATAATGGTGTTTTGTTGAAATTGAAACGCAATTGTGCTGTAAATTTCTCTCTCTCTCTCTCTCTCTCGCTTTCTCTCTGCACTAAATGGCAGGGCCGGGGTTGGATAGTGCAGATTTAGGGGCGGTATTATTGCAATTGGCCTTGCTACATAGCTCACAAAATCTGAAATCTGAACAACCTAATTTTTCACATGCTTTCAAAGAATGGCTTACCCAAACAATATTACTGTTTTTTTTTTACATTTTCTAGGTTGATAGAAGCACTGGGGACCCAATTATAGCACTTAAAGGAACAGTATGTAAGAAATGTATATCAAGTAATCATAAAATGGCCCTGATATATCACTAGACATTAAGAAATCATTTTCATTTCAAATACTTGTATCACTGACAACAGTGGTCCGGCCAGTATATTGTCATTTAAAAAGTGGAGTTGCAGCCCTCAACTGATGTTTATGTTGTCATGTTGTGTATTGGCCACCAGTTGTGTGATTGCAGTACCAGTTTTAGCCACAAGTTTTGTGATTGCAGTACCAGTTTTGGCCACAATCCTACATACTGTTCCTTTAAACATGGAAAAAGTCAGATTTTCACGCTATGAGCCCTTTAAAATACAGTGCTATTGGGTTTAGTACCTCTTTAAGGGTTTGTGAATACAGTAAAAACCTGATAAACATGGAGTTTTATATAGAGAGAAATAAAGCAGAAGTGTACCGGAATGCTGTCCACATCAGAATAAAAATGAAATCCTTAGAGAGGCAATAAGAAGGTCCTCATGTATAGCTCAGTGGCAGCATTGCATTAGCAGCATAAAAGGTCATTGAAACCAGGGAACACGAATAAAGACACCTTGTAAGGCTTTGTACAGTATTGTATTGTATAGGCTACTTTTTTATGTCACATTTGATTCTTAAAAAGGTTACTTAACTTAAGGTAATCATAAAATATAGGAGCAGATTAACTTCAGTGATGTAATCATATAGAGACTCTGATCCACTTTCATTGTATTTCCAGCATTTAGGAAATTTCATGTTTTTGTTTTTTGTCTTCAGGTGCATGGCTTTAGTGAAAGCAGATTATAGCATGTATAAATGGTGGTTGGAAAGATTTTGTATGCATGGGTTTTCATGAGTTTTGCATTTGTAAGAATACCACATTGTAATGTTGACTTCATTAGGTTTAAGTATTTCACATAACACAGCTAGCTATTTCTTTTCAGAAGGTATTTCAGAGAGTATGATTATGCAAGTCATTTTCTTTATTCTTTACTCCATTTTTATCAAACACAACTGAATTTTCTACAGTAACTGAAAGACATGAATCATGTGAAAGGAAAATGAATGCAAAGGTATTATATATGATAATGTGATAATGTAAAACTGGCACACAGAGCATGCCTGCCTAAGCTTATCATGACTAAGACCGTTGCCACTAATTTGCATTAATCTTAAAAGTGTCACAATGTTTCAGCTACATTCTGTGCTATTATATTTTTTCTAACTTTCTTATGATTCATTTCCCTCATTTGAAAGCAAGAACAGACGGTTGCATAAAGGGGGTTTAAGGCCTACTGAAAAAATTATATCCCTGCAAAAGGGTTTAGCTAGGCAAATCAACCAGTGCTTTATTGTTTACCAGATATGCAACCAGACATATGCTTACAAATTTTAAATAGCACACACATTTGCTGTTATGTCACCAATGCAATAATGTGTGAACAATGAATGAGAAGAAAAAATGAATTAAGATTCCAAGGTCTCTTCCAATGATGGCAAATGTGACCAATTTATATTGAATCTAATTCTTAATAGTAGCTGAATAGGATGAAAGAATTGTGCAGCACTTATAACTTTTTTCATTTTCAGTAATTTATCAATCTGAGTGTATTGCTTTGCTTGAATCAAGTAAAAGTAATGACAAAATTACAGTGGTTTAGTGATGCTCATCAGGCTTTTTATTATTTAACTTTTACTTTTTTCACATCTGCTGTTCGACTAATCTAAAGGCAATAATTTTAATAAGAAAACTTGAAATGGGGGGACAATTTTTAGTGCCAGATCCATTATGCATAAATTGGTGGTTATTTTCTCCCTTTATCAGCTAATACAGTTGTGTTCAAAATTATTCAACCCCAACTGAAATTGATTGTTTTGGCCGGTTTGACATTGATTTTGATCATTCAGTCATCCTGCTTACAATTACATCAAAGAGGCATGTGTAGGTCAGACAAATATAACATAACATTTATAATGAAATAACCACAAATGTCTTTTCTGTGCCCACATCATTTTCAGTTTTATTCAACCCCCAAGTGACATTCAATCTTAATACTTAGTACAACATCCTTTTACAGTTAAAACAGCTTTTAAACGTGAAGCATAGCTTGACACAAGTGTCTTGCAGCGATCTACGGGTATCTTCGCCCATTCATCATGGGCAAAAGCCTCCAGTTCAGTCACATTCTTAGGCTTGCGCACTGCAACTGCTTTCTTTAAGTCCCACCAGAGGTTCTCAATCGGATTTAAGTCTGGTGACTGCGATGGCCACTTCAAAATGTTCCAGCCTTTTTTCTGCAACCATGCTCTAGCAGTGGCGGATGCAGAACGTGACATATGGGTGGGCATGGATTAAGTCCGGGTGGGCCTGAATCTATGGGTGTCACTTTTGAATAAGAAACTATAACAAGTCTATAAAATTCGTCAAAACTTCAGAACACTAATTTAAACAGCATACACACACACCCGAACTGCACGTCACATTTTTGACATTATTGATACTTTAAATTGTAATGCAACGTGACATTTATTAAGCCTTTTTGGTAAAAAAAATATTGGGCCCTCATATACAAAAAAGAACCTGCACACAGTGACAGGAAATATAAATGAACCCAAAAAAACCTTATACTTTTTTAAATAACCTATTAAAGTGTTTAAATAAATACGGCTACTAAATGCTTAAAATGAAGCTTCTAACATCATATTCTCTTCATGCAAATCACTAAAAATATATTTTCGTTCTCACATATTTAAGTTAACTTACTAAATAAAGAAAGAAAAAGGGAATTGCTAGAATAATGTTAAACTCTGGGGTTAAACGAAATGACAAATAAATAAACATTTAATATACTTTTTGATGAGCACAAGAGCAAGCCTACTCGTGAAGAGCGGAGCCGAGGAGCGCGCATATCAGACGTGAACGAAAGGAATAATGGATTTAATGCTTTCACTTCATTGACAGTTTCACTTGTTAGTGAGGATAGTAATGGCTAACAAGATGACGCCGAATTACATACAACATAATTACCTAACTAAATCTGAGAGAATGCAAACACATTACAATATTTTTTCCTCCGCCCGACGGCCAAGGCGCAGCATTTTTTTTAGCCCGACAGGAATTCGCCATAGCCCGTAATGGACGTCGGGCAAGCGATTTTGCGAGGTTTGTTTTGTAGAAAGACTTTCTTTAAAGTGAATTTCGTTTTGTATAAATTGTATCTTAATATTAATCAATGTTTGATCAAACAATTGCCTCGATTTAATAAATAAGAAGCAAACCAAGAACGTCTGTGGTGTGGATTGAAGTGAACCCACTATATTTCCGCAGCCTACGTCTTTCTGCTTTAATGCATTTCTTAAATGAATGTCTCAATTACACAGTAGGCTTATAGGTTGTTATGATAGGCTATTTGTTGCTTAAAAGCAATAGGCTATATTGTATAAAGTGTAGCAATAAACGTGGCGTGACTTATAGTGCTGCTATATCGCTATATCAAACAACATCACTATGATCAGATGTTTTCTTTCTATTTTTTACCCCGCTGTCATATTTGTTGTGTGTTTATGTTATTGAGAGGAAAGCGCGCAGCACATATTTATAACGTGTTGTTATTCAAAATACTTTTTCTACTTGCTTGCAAAAAAAGTTCTCAAAGTGATCATGGCTGAAAGCTGCTCGGGAATATTTCATTATAACGCAACATTCAACTGCTTTAATAGTTTTTAAATAGTTATCAGGCTTACTTATAATTTTACTGTTTTTAACATAACATGCAATAGATAAATTACACCACATAAAGTAGTATACATGTCTAACTATACAGAGTAGTATTTTTTACATTTCTGATTGGGCGGGCCAGCTGTCAATCCGCCCAGGCCCGCCCATAGCTCCGCGCCTGTGCTCTAGTGGATTTGGAGGTATGCTTGGGATCATTGTCCTGTTGAAAGGTCCAACGTCTCCCAAGCCTCAGGTTTGTGACGGACTGCAACCAATTGTCATCCAATATCTCCTGGTACTGAAGAGAATTCATGGTACCTTGCACACGCTGAAGTTTCCCTGTACCTGCAGAAGCAAAACAGCCCCAAAGCATGATTGACCCCCCCACCATGCTTCACAGTAGGCAAGGTGTTATTTTCTTCATAGGCCTTGTTTTTCCTCCTCCAAACATAGCGTTGATCCATGGGCCCAAACAGTTCTAATTTTCCACAGAACACTATCCCAAAACTTCTGTGGTTTGTCCACATGACTTTTGGCATACTGCAGTCGACTCTTCTTATTCTTTGGAGACAGCAAGGGGGTGCGCCTGGGAGTTCTGGCATGGAGGCCTTCAGTACGCAGGGTGCGCCGTATTGTCTGAGCAGAAACTTCAGTACCCACATCTGACAAATCTTTTCTCAGTTCCTCAGCAGTCACACGGGGACTTTTTTCCACTCTACGCTTCAGATAGCGAACAGCAGTCGCAGTTAGCATCTTTTTTCTGCCACGACCAGGAAGCGTTTCAACAGTGCCCTTTGCCTTGAATTTGCGAATGATGCTTCCTATGGTGGCTCTTGGTATGTTTAACATCTTTGCAATCTTCTTATAGCCATTGCCCTTCCTGTGAAGATTAATCACCTCTTCTCTTGTCTTCCTGGACCATTCTTTTGACTTCACCATGTTTGTAACCACACCAGTAAATGTTTAGAAGGAGTTGAGTATCACAGTCATTTTAAAGCTGCCTAATTGGTGCTTATTAGGCTTTATTGCTGTTCCCTGACATCCATAGGTGTTTTCAATACCTGATTGAAAACAGTTCAATGAACCTCTGTTCTTCAGAGTGGTAGTTCTTTAAGGGGTTGAATAATTGTGTCAATGAAGAATTCACAAAAGAAACATTTACTACTATATTACAAAACCAATTGATGTCATTTTAGTTGCATATGGTTCTTTAAGAAGTCATTGTAGGATTTCATTCTGAATACAATTACAAATGTACACTAAATTCCCTAAAACCCTTAACAGCATTGGGGGTTGAATAATTTTGAACACAACTGTATATGAGGATAGGGGTGGTTACGTCCTTTACAATTTAGGGCAACATGGATTACTTAAATTCTCAGATAAGACAAAAGTAATTTAGAAGTGAAGATGACTATCAGCGCAGATGATGTTCTTTCACAACAGACCATAAATGATTGATGCATGACAATTTATATGTACATTTTCAAGCCTATTGCCTGCTGTATGGCTAACAATACAGTGGGTTTCTAGCATTTTAGGAACTGCCAACTTGACTAAAAAACTAGAAAACAAATTTTATTTACAATAATGTAAAACATAATGTACGTTGTTTTGTCAGTATCGTACCAGAATCGCATACTGAATTGTTACTTGAGATTTCAAAGACTAATCACTACTTTTGTCTTTAAATGTATCTCCTCTAAAGCTCATTCTCTCTCTCCACAGGAATAAAATGGCGCTGAAGCTAACGGATCCCAACTCCACTGCACCATCTGCCGCCTTCTCTGCTGTGGAGAATGTCCACAACTTCTCAGTGAACTCTAGCTCCTCCCGTCCATATCGTTATCCAAACGTCACCTACGTGGACTTTTACCTGCATGAGCCTTTGGTGTCCGCTATCTTTATTGTGTCCTACCTCCTCATTTTCATTGTATGCATGGTGGGAAATGGAGTGGTGTGTTTCATTGTGTTAAGGAGCAAGAACATGCGTACAGTCACCAATCTTTTCATTCTTAACCTGGCCATCAGTGACCTGCTGGTTGGCATCTTCTGCATGCCCACAACACTGGTCGACAACATCATTACGGGTAAGGGTCGTCTTGCAGTTGTGACTGAATATTACATGTGTGCATTTCTGATAAAACTTACGGCATCTTACTTAATCTTGTTTATGACAGATTAGTGTGCATAGCTCCATCACTCATTTATGAGGATTTCAAGAGGATGTAGGTGTTCAGATATTACGCAAGTGATCATGCATGAAATTGGGTTCAATTTATATAGCCTATCAAGTACAGTGAATTTCAGGAACAGCCTGAAACTGCCATATTCTTCTACATAACTGTATACCTGTTAAATTCAGAAGCATTTCGTTCTGTAAAGAGTTCACTCAGTGGCATCTGAAGACATGAAAAAAAACATTAAAGGAATAGTCTACTCATTTTCAATATTAAACTATGTTATTACCTTAACTAAGAATTGTTGATACATCCCTCTATCATCTCTGTGTGCGTGCACGTAAGCGCTGGAGCGTGCTTCGACACTTCGATAGCATTTAGCTTAGCCCCATTCATTCAATGGTACCATTTAGAGATAAAGTTAGAAGTGACCAAACACATCAACGTTTTTCCTATTTAAGACGAGTAGTTATACGAGCAAGTTTGGTGGTACAAAATAAAATGTAGCGCTTTTCTAAGCGGATATAAATGAGAAACTATATTTTATGGCATAATAGCACTTTTGGGAGTACTTCGACTCGCCTGAAAAGTCCGCTCCCCTTCTCCCTCTCATAATGGGAGAGGGAGGGTGTTACTGCGCCGAGTCGAAGTACTCCCAAAAGTGCTATTACGCCATAAAATATAGTTCCTCTTTTAAATCCTCAAGTACGATTGAGGTTGATCGGATGCAAATTTTGATTGTATTGAAAAGGGTGGTGTAGTTGGATCTGTGATCTGATCAGCAGATGAAAAGTATGCATGTAAACACGTGAATCGTAATATTTTCTTAATCGGATGCCAAAATACATTGTGCACATGCGCAGAACATTTGTGCCCAAGTTCATTTACTGTACCTCTTATTTACACATTACATTATTTTCATCACAGAAACACGCAATGGCAATGCATTATTATGGTAATGGGGCAGTGCTGTTTTTGGCAGCCCTTTAGTTTTAGTCTTTTGGACGAAAATGCTTTTTAGTTTTAGTCACTTATAAACTTGATAGTTTTAGTCGACGAAAACACAGAAAGGTTTTAGTCAAGTTTTAGTCGATAAAAACGCAGAAAAGTTTTAGTCAAGTAGTCTTTAACAAATTAATTTAGGTTAAAAAGTGTGGTGTATTTAATACTTTCTAAAAATGTGCATTAAGGTTGTCCCTGAGGGCTTGCCATTGTTTTAGTCGGTGTGCCTTCTGCACATGTCATAACAAAAAAGTTGAGCCTGATATACCCTCATGTTGAGTTTGTGTGTTACGCTGAGACCTCGCTTATAAAGTTGAGAAGCGCGTGCCTGGCCTTGTTATTTAAATGCACCACAAAAAGTTTTGGAAATGGGCTTAGGTTTGACAAGTAGATACATGTAAAACCTTAAGCTTACCATGAAATGTGTCACAAGCCGATTGTCGAGAAAAATTGAATGTACATGATATGTTAACAGCGAGACTTGTTAGTTACCTTTAAAAAAAAATATTAGCGTGATGAGCCTTCAGGTGCTGCTTGGGGTTGGTGGTATTCTTCCCACCTAGTTTGTGGCCACATTAACGGTTATCTCCCAATATGCATTCCGTTTTCTTTCTGATGGATTATACTAAAAGTATGTCCATAAATCATCTCGTCGTTTCCGTTTATTGGCCTAACCCCCACAGTCCTTCGAACTCACCACAGCTGCAGGTGTGTTGTTGTTGTGTGGAATCTGGTGCGCGCGCGTGGCATAGAGACAGAGCGCAGTTATGCAAATTTGAAAACCACGCCCACCGGGGAGGAACGCAATCCAACCGTCTCCATTGACTTTGTATTGCTTGTCATTTCTGGCTTATAACAAAAACAGAATAATGCCTAAAAGCTGCTGTGTGACAATATGTACAGCTAACAAGCCAAAGAACCCAGAAATAAGTTTTTATAAGCTGTCGAGCCGTAAAACCCAGCCTTTAAGGAGAACAAAGTGGATCGCCGACTACGTTTCCCCCTAGTGGACGCAGTTTTACTAATAGGAGTACTATGAAAAGTTGCCTGTATCCATTTTTGTGTCTTTAAATGCTCGTTTTTTGGGGTCGACAGCTTATAAAAACTTATTTACAGATTAAACTTAAAAACAGAATAATACCTAAAAGCTGCTGTGTGACAAGGTGTACATCTAACAAGCCAAAAAAAAACAAATTTTTATAAGCTGTCGACTTAAAAAAACGAGCGTTTAAAGACACAGAAATGGAAACAGGCAACTTTTCATAGTAGGCCTACTCCTATTAGTAAAACCGCGTCCAATAGGGGGAAACGCAATCGGCGATCCACTTTATTCTCCTTAAAGGCTGGGCTTTACGGCTCGACAGCCTACAAAAACTTATTTATGGGTTCTTTGGCTAGTTAGCTGTACATATTGTCACACAGCAGCTTTTAGGCATTATTCAGTTTTTTGTTATAAGCCAGAAATGACAAGGAGGCGGCCCCCCGCAACACAAAGTCAATGGAGACCGTTGGATTGCTTTCCCCCCCGGTGGGCGTGGTTTTCAGGTTATGACGCGCTGCGCTCTGTCTCTATGGTGGCAGCCGGGTTGTGGGCATACCCAAAACAAGGATTGGAAGTGGCAACATTGCCAATACCATTTAGCTAAAAACAGACAGATTTCACGCAAATAGGCAGAGTTGACATGCATTGTGAACGTCAGACTTATAATCATTTTCGTTCCGTCTCGTCAACGAAAACTCAAAAACGTCTCGTCATGTTTTCATCACCTTAGAGCCATTTTTCGCTAGTCATCATCACGTTACTGTCATAAAAAAGGTTTGTCAATGAAATAATTTCGTTATCGTCATCGTTGACTACAACAACACTGTAATGGGGTCACGTGCTCTACTTTCAGCAGTGTTCATGTGTACTTTCTTAACATTAGGTTTCATAAAGCAATAAAATACTGTTTTGCCTTTCGAAAATTGAAAATTTTTGATAATAATATTTATGATGATATAGAAAGAAATATGGAACAATATGGAACTGTACAAGTAAACACTTTGAGTTAAATAGCCATCCATGTGGCAGACGGATCACAGTCAGAGCTTCAGATTCTTGGTCAAGAACACCAGCATATTCACTGACCTTGGCTTAACAGCTAATCTTTGACAAGTTACTGTTGTATATTCTCACCAGTGCTGAACAACCTCTCGGAGGCAGCGGTGGTGGCAGGGATGCATAAGTATTTCTTGTCTAAATGGCTAATCTGAGAAAAGTTCACCTCATGCGTCTTCCACCACATAAGAGGATCACTCTCGCTGTCTGCTGTTGGGCAGTTCAAGTAGCTGTGTGATTCAGCTGTGATTTTCTCTATCCAGACACAGCGGTTTTTCTGTTGCTGCACCCTTGAAAAAGCTTCAAAGGGTCTTCTTTGGTCTCTTGATGGCACCTTGATTTAGTTGAGTGTTTTCTGCTGTTTCAAGAGGGGGTTCAGATGCAGCTGTATGTGCTGATAGAAGGCATTCCACCTCACTAGCTGCTCTGGCTTGAATGGCTTTGCTTTCACTTTCGGTCATGTATGCAGTGCGGAAACGTGGGTCAAGCAGAGTTGCCAGATCGATCCATTCCTCAGTGACAGTGTCTCTGTAACTGCGGTTCATGTAGTCCAGTACAGACTTCTTGATTACCTTTGTGGAGTCTGTGTCATTCTCCTATGCTTGTAGGATGTTATTATTGAATAACTCAATATCAGGCTTATCACATGAGATGGTGACATAGTCTTTAGCAGAGAATGCATCAGAAAATTAAAGGAGAGGACCTAGAGCTTTACTTACATAATCAAGGACCTCTACTTCTTGCAACGTTAGCACCAGATGTCTGGTTGACCTGTCTGCAGCTAAAACCCTGTTTCAACAGCCGCTGGATCCCCATCGTGTGGGAGATTTTGTGACCCATTTGTGCTGAGGTAAGCCCATTTCCACTTGAGCATTTCGAAGTGCCCTTTGCCGCTTCCAGCTGTGAGCAAATGCAGCCACAATCTTTTTTTCTTGCAAACCGCTGGCAATTTTTGAATTTCAAAAACATCTTTTCTCTCTCCCTCAGTATGACCCATGAGAATAATTGTTTTGGGACTGCCTGCTTTTATGATAGACATGAGGCTAGAGGGTTAAAATAGAGAGGATTATGATTTTTAGATTTGTTCTTCATTGGTTTTGGGGGAAAGTGACAGCCGTTTCTCATTAAAATAAATGTCATTGTCGATGCAGTGCACCGTCAGGTTGACATATGGTTCAGCTGTTTACTCTTCCTGTCATATGGAGTGCAACTGGCAAGTACTCCAACGATGCTCTGTTGAGTCATTTGTTTAACGCTACTTTTGGGACGCACATCACCGATTGCCACTATCTCCTCATCTCGTATCTTCATAGCCTGTTTATATTCGACGGTGTGTTTTTACTTCAAGTGGTGAAACAAGTTCGTTGTGTTTCCACATTTAGCTGTAACAGCTTACAAGGTCTGACCTCTTGTAACCAAAGCACTTCCAAACTGTTAAAGTAGATCCCTTTTTTGGTACTGAATGTTCATCATGCTGCTCTTGCTCTCACGTATTGTTGCTGTGCGGGTTAGGTAACGTCAATGCGGCATACGTCATTGTATCGCTATATTATTAAAATCATTGACACTTTTTTATCATGTACAAAATTATACCAGTGTTATAATGGACGGTATGATATGGCACACCCTGTGGGCTCATAGTATGGTCACGATGTGAGGTCATGATACACTTACTGTGCGCTATGAGGGGCCACGCGGCTAGAAAATAATACTTCACTTATGAATACATATATAAAAGCAAGCATGCACACATATAAACACTTGCATATACATGTATACTATTGGATGTTTAAGCAAATACCTATGAAATACGTGTGCATACTAATGTGAAATCCAATATCCATCATACCAATACATCTTAAGTTAGTAATGCATATACACTTGTGAATAACTTGCATATACATATAAACTTGATGCACACATAAGACATTTTAATATTATTCAAGTAAACTTATTCAAAAACTACTGAAAGGGAACAAACATGTGTGTGTTTTCCCATATATTTCTATTAAAAAAATAGTGGGTCTTGAGATTGCCAGTTGGGTTGCAAAAGTTTGGAACCCCTTGATATACAATACACAAGCAAGATTTATCAAGTATGCAGATAAAAATCCTTAATTTTGTAGTACTTAGATCATGTATATTGCCAAATAACATAATGTCGGCATATATTGTGTCAAAAAAAGAACAAATATATAAATGGACTTAATAATTTTGTTATACTTGAGAAAACATCATATTCATATGAAATTTACTTTTTTCCAAAAGAAAAAAGAGTTTTGCATCAAATAGATTTTTGTTCCTCTTGCAATAAACAATGAATAATAACTATTCACAGACAATTCATTGTTACATCTATGACTCAGATTTAAAAAAATATGATTTGTAGATTCTTTTCCTTTTAGAGGCCGTTTGTATCAAGGTGCGCTAAAATGTATTTTAAATCTAGACGCGCGCCAAGCGCACTCAAATTTAGACGCGACTGAAACAAAACTTGTGTTCATAGGCGAGCGCTTTGTAAAGTAGATGCGTGTCCTGCATTTCCATGCGTTTTAGATGTTAATGGACCCTAATACAAGAATTCTTCCAATAAGTGGTTGGGACAATCTTATATCTGACTTGAGAACCGTTGAGACATTAGGAGATGGAAATTTAGCGTCAGAATAAAATGTATTGGCGTTATGATTTTTGGACAGAAAATCTCTGTCGTTGTTTTATCCCGATTTATTAACAATATATCATGTAGCAATGCATATGAGAATTTTACCCACACAAGATGTTTTTATTGTTTTGCTACTAATAGAATTACTGGGAAAATTATATCTCTGTTTCCTTTAGAATCATAGGGCCAATCTCATTTTTCTGTCTTACCCCTTCCCCTTTGTCTTCCCCTTCCCTTTGCCCCTCGAAACTGAGTGAAGGGGTAAAAAATGAGAAACCACTCGATTACCGTTTGCATCACCTTCCATTGCCGCTAACTGGCTGCTACGTACAGACAAGCGTTGACATAAACAAAGAAGATGCTGTCGTCTCAGGTTGTAGTATCGATTGCCTGAGCTGAGCTCAACAAGTAGCGCATATCTTAGCTGCTAGCTAGCGCCTTAACTAGCGATTCAAAACAAAAACATTACAATTAAAACCACTTGAAGATTTTATTCAAAGTATCATAAAACATGAGTGTCATAATATAATCTCAATTAAACTGCTGAAAATAATGTTACTTCATGTGTGCGACTCCTTGACAGTTCGACGTTGATCCATAAAAAATCTTGATGCCGGCTCTCCGGAGAAATTCCTACGTTAACGTTTACCCCTCTCTTTCAAGTGTGGTCCTTATCACACTTAGTTTCAAGGGCTATGTATCCCTACGCCTTGGCCCTAGCCCTTGATCAAACTGAAAATTGAGATGCCACTTCGCTTCACATGAACGTGCAAAACCGAGGGGTAGGGGCAAGGGGTAAGACAGAGAAATAAGACGCACCCTTAGTTTAACGTTCGTAACTGTTTGGACAGAAGGTGTAAAAAATGTTCGTAAATGTTTCCATTGTATCGTGGTGGATTAAGAGAATCATACTTTCAGTGTTAGTAGTAGTATTTTGTAGAAGACACACATAAGACACACAAGACATAAATGTTATACACCAAAATTCAGGATTTTATTAAAGGACATGAAAGAAATGACTTAGGAAAAATCCAGATGCACTGAATGTCCCACCCTGACATCTGCAATTTCTGGGGACGGAAATAAAATAGTCTCATTACACGATAATGCCAAGGCATAGTGGGATAAAATTAACTTTATTTTATCTTACATCTATCTTAAACAAATAGTAAACTAAAAATAAAAAATGACAACAAATAGGTATTATTCAATCTATATTGTTCACCCCTTGTGGACAGAAACTGTGGAAACACTCATTACCGTATTTGAAAAGGGCGCATATGCAATTTGCTGAGAACACAAATCTGACAAACTCATGCATGGACTTGCGGTATTAAAGTCACATTTACTGCAGATGAGTTTGAGGTGGTTTTCTTCAAGTCTCTTGAACAGTGCCATTAGGGTGCTGTTATGGTCTACTGCTTGTGTTGATCCATACAAAGTGATAATGTTCTTGAGATTAGGAGTCCTTTGAATATATTGTATTTTGATATTCGACTGCAGGAGACAGAAAACTAAAACTATTACTACTCAGACAACGTTTTGAGACTTTTGTACATCTGTTGTTGGGATACAGGCTGATGTCCTGTATAATGTTTTTTATCTTTAGTTCTAGGTACAATGGTGAATTGCTGCAATGTATTCTTTCTTTGTCTGGGTCAATTGACTTGGATGTGTGACCACCTTCCACCAGGCTTCCCAATGGCTTGGAATGACAATAGGTTTGTCTAGTAGCAGCTCATGTGATGCAGTCCTGTTGGTGAAGAAAAAGCTGGTGGAGAATTTGAACGAGATTCAGCATTTTGACTATTTGGCTAGAAGTGTCACATAGAAATTTCCACAAGATGTGCTGCTACATGATAGCTAAATGCACCTAGGACAGAAGGTGTCCATTGAACCGTAAAATAAGATTTGAATGTTAAATGAATGACAGAAGTTATGGTGAATGATGCTTCTACTGAAGCTCTCCTGATTTTGCCAAGTGGTTGATGGCCTCAGAGCAACATTATGTTGACCCTGGGACAAGATTTGAATCAATGAATCAGATTTTTAGAAATAAGTTTGTGTTAATGATGTTACTGCGGCAGAGGTCGAAGTGCTGCAAACTAAGTGCTCTTCGACCATACAATATAGTTCTCATTTTTTATCTGCTTTAAAAATCATCAGGTTTTATTTTGTGCCACAATATTTACTTGTGAAACTACTCATGTAACAGTCTTTAAATAGGGAAAACATGGAAGTGTTTGGTGGCTTCTAAATTCATCCTTGTTTGGATCCTAAGGAATGAATGGGGCTAGGCTAAATGCTAACACAATTATGACGTGCTGTACAAAGATTAAGTGTACCCATTGAAAAAAGATAGGTATGCATTAATTCATCAGGCCTGCACTATTATGGAAAAAAAAATCATAATTGTTTAGGCTACAGTATTTGCACTGACTTGAAAATGATATATTTGAAAAAACCATGAATTTGCAAAGATGCAGGGAACAGTACACTATTGCAGACTTGCTGAGGTTTTAATTATATTATTTTAATATAGTCAGTCATAAACTAAAGTGGGCCAGTCTAATGCTGCGTTTACACCAACCGCGGTAGAGGCATAAAGCGCGAGTGATTTCAATGTTAAGTCAATGTGAAGACGCGTTGACGCGCATCTGGAGGTCTCGCGGCGCGGATGAGGCGTTTGGCGTGACACGGAAGACGCGTTTCCGCCTCATTTGAGCATCTAGCTCGCGCGAAAGGCGCAAATTGACCGTTGTGCGCGGTACGCGCGAATGGTGCTTTTTGTGCTTTTTTAGGTTCACGCGAATTTGCGGCTGACGCCTGAGTTGAAGGTTATGAACTTTGGCGGAATTTCGCACCACGTTAACCAATCAGGAGCCTGCTTGCTGCTGTGGAGGCAGCCCCGCCCGGAGCTATACAAAGTTCTTATTTCTATAGAGACAGGAATAAAAAGGACCTTGCTTGGAAGAGTGTCAGTGAGGACATCGGGCAACCTGGTAAGTTGTAATACACATTTCACTTTTAAGTCACGTGACGATTATCGACCCGTGCCGTTTATGTTCACCCTATAGTAAGGTTACCAAATACAAACCGGTAACTCTCTCGATAAAAATCAACATCAGTCATCTTGCAAACAAACAACCGCATAGCACTTGCCCCTCCCACAAGAAGCGGATTTTGCCTCTGACGCGCGTCAAATGCTTGTTTTTTCCGCGTGTCTACTTCGGTCTACATGCGCGATTGCATTCAAACTGTTCAAGCAGCAAACTAGGCACGGTATACGCACGGTTAGGCATGAAACTCCAGAGCTGAAAATGAGTCCCACTCAGGCCCTGCCACTGATCTAGACGTTTCTTCTTTATAACCATTTCTAATACTGTCATTGTTTTTTACGCCTTCTGTGCCATGTTTTGTCGGTTCAGGAGGAATGTAATGTAGTTGCTGTTTGCCTTCCATCATAAATAAAATCATCCTACCTTTAGATTGACAACTGATAAACAGCGGACAGCTGACTGATTTAACCTATGGAAAAAAGTTCAGTTCCGACAGGAGATTGTACGTATGAGCAAGGTGTGCTGAGGTATGCAAATACGTACGTAGTTTAACAGGCAAGTAGGACATCTTATCATTACATTTGGACTAAATGCAATAATTGGACGAACATGTTATGGTCCTGCGCCTTCCACAGATGATACATATTCATACAGGGAGTGCAGAACCACTAGGCAAGTTGTACCCTTGAGGATTACTTTTGCTACTGTACAACTACAGTGCTCTTGGTCAATTCAAAATGTTAACAAACCCTCAAACCTGAACATCCAAGCAGTAAAAGTGAAATTCCGGCTTCCCCAAGAGAACATTTCTATGTAAATCATCACTAGGCAACCACTAGTGTGCAGAACTACCAGGCAACCAAATGAAAAACAAAGACTCCACCATCTCACATGTCCCTCCTTCACCCGTTAAAGTGAGAACAACAAACAAACTCTACATCTACAAAAAAAAACAACAAAACAACAAAAAACAAAAAAAAATATAGACTCAGTGACCAACACAGCCACCCTTCTTTTCGATAACAGTCACAAGCCTTCCATTCACGGATTCAGTCAGTTTCTTGATCTGGTCTGAACCAACATTTTGTGCAGCCGCAACCACAGCCCCCCAGACACTGCCCAGAGAGGTGCACGGTCCACCCCCACTGCAAACGTCCCGCTTAAGAAGGGATCAAAAGGTCCCAATAGGATTTAAGTCAGGTGAAGAAGTGGGCCATGTCATTAGTTTTTCACCTTTAAGGCCTTTACTGGCCAGCCACTCAGTTGAGTACTTTGATGCATGTGCTGAAGCGTTGTCTTGCATAAAAAAGTCTTATTGAAAGATGCAGATTTCTTCCTGTACCACTGCTTGAAGAAAGTGTACAATAACAAAAGTAATCCTCAAAAATACAACTTGCCTAATAATTCTGCACTCCCTGTATAAATATATTTACACCACTTAGTGATTGCTATCTGGATGTTTAGATATTTTCAACCAGCATAACAAAAAGTGTTTCTGAACAAAATTCAACTACCCTTCCATAAAAAATTGTTGGCAGCTGAAGCAAAAAATTACTGAATCAAATCACTGATATGATGATCCAGACTTATGTATCTGCCTACAGTAGCCAATGTAAATCCAATAAAAAATATATATATAGAGAGAGAGACAGAGAGATAAATCAATCATTCTCTCACTTTCCTTCTTCCTCTAGCTAATTTTCTCCTCCATCTGCTTCATGAAATCCTTCTCTTCTATCACATCATTATTCAAACCCACACATAAAGCAGATGCCTCACAATATCTCCAAATTAAATCAGTGCCCTCTTAAGGGGATTTTCCAGGTTCGTTCACAGAAGGTGAACAAAAACAACAGGTCCCAGAATGGCTGAGTGTTGATCTTCTCTTCATCTTACTCTATAATCCCCTCAGATAGCACCACTTAACGCACAAAATGCCAGCCACACTTTGTAAGCCAGAAGAGTCATGGGATTGGGTTAAAATGGTGTCAACAATTGAAAAACAGCAATTTAAAGAAAACAAGAATATTAAGTGAGAACATAAGGGAATAAAGAGATTATAACTAGAATGATTGTGAGGTTTGCCATTTGGATTCCATTAACCATTGACATCCGGTATTGTACATACGTGGTTAATGTGTGATTACCGCTGATTAAAAGACCAGCCTAAACAGACATGCATTTATAATACACTTTATTACATTTTTAGTTTTTAATCCTTTGGCATTTTAAGAGTGGTGATCCTTCTTAATAACTATCCACCAGTTGTGCTTTGAAATTTAGACACATGGTTTTGTTAAAGGGACACTTCACCCATTTGCATTAAGCTTTGTATAGTTAGAACCCCAGTCATGTTTTTGAATGGTCATGCATCATTTCCTCAGTTGCCGCTAAGACAGGAGAAATACAGATTTCAGTGTTGCACTTCCTTTTTTCAATAATGTAAAAATCATCATGGGGCGGCAGTGGTTGAGTGGTTCATGTAGGTTGTCTACAAATCGAAAGGTTGGTGGTTCAATCCCCGGCTCCACCGGACCAAGTGTCAAGGTGTCCTTGAGCAAGACACCTCACCCCAGCTGCTACCGACGAGCTGGATGGCGCCTTGCATGGCTGACACCGACGTCAGTGTATGAATGTGTGAGTGAATGGGTGAATGTAAAGCGCTTTGGATGGCCATTGGTCTATGAAAGCGCTATATAAATGCAGTCCATTTACCATCATTTTGCATCATTGAAAGCAGGAAGTCCAATATCTTTGTTGAGGGTTTGAGACTACAAATCCCCCTTTTCTCGGTCAAATAGGCACCAAATTCGAAATGTATGTTACATTTCGCCTACAAATATGACACACTTTCAATAAAGATTAATGTTTCTACAGGTGAAATGCTCCGAATGTGGACAATAAAATACACATATACCTTTGTGAACAATACACATTTCTTTGCTGAGGTTGTTTTAGCATGTTAAGATGGTGTGTGATTTATAGGCATTTTTTGCCTGCTGTCAGTGTCATTTTTCATTGGTAGGTTGGCCTTTCGGCAGCTTGGTGTGTAAGCTGAGCGGGATGGTGCAGGGAATATCGGTATCTGCCTCTGTCTTCACATTGGTGGCCATCGCTGTGGACAGGTGGGTAAAAAGGTATTGTAAGTAAATGTGTTGTGAGAATGTTTTTTTTTTCTGATGATGGATGCTGAAACTGTCGCGTGCTCACGTGAAACTATTGTGTGCACACGTGAAAGTACAGCATGCGCACGTGAAAGCGAAAGTTTCACGTGAGGGGACATAGAGCAAAAATGAAATAAAGTTTAGTTTCACATGCGCACATGAAACTACCGCGTGCTCATGTGAAACTACCGCGTGCTCACGTGAAACTATTGCGTGCACACACGTGAAAGTACAGCGTGCTCATGTGAAACTATCGCGTGCGCATATGTGAAACTACTGCGTTTAGTTTCGCGTGCTCACGTGAAACTTTTGCATGCGCACGTGAAACATTTGCTTTTACGTGCGCACGTGAAAGTTTCATGTGCACGCGCGAAAGTTTCACATGAGCACGCAAAACTAAACTTTCAATTTTTTTACTCCAATGTCACCTTAGGGGCTCGGTAGTAAGATGTATGTCAGTTTCAAGAAGTTTTATTACACATTCATTCTGGAATTGTACTAGAAAATACAAGTCATTGTTCTTTATCATGGCATAATGAAAAAAAGTGCTGGCAATATAATCCTAAACATTTGCATGTATGCATTAATACATAAACGTTTTAAACCTTTTAAATATAATTCTTAGTAATACATTTATTTTTCTATCATATATAGATATAATATATTTACACGTTCGTGTTTAATTTGCAACACAACATTCTGGAATTACTTATTTTTTACTGCATTTTTTACTTTTACCACTTTTTTATTTTTACTGACAAAATATCTTACTTTGTTTCTTAAACTGTGTTATGTGTCGTCTAACATCATCTGCACCTCTGTTTTCTGTGATGCATTCATTTAACATACTCCTCTGTCTGTGTCGTCCTACCCTCTCACTCTCTTTCTTTTCATACATAAATGTCAGATTCCGCTGCATTGTCTACCCTTTCAAACAAAAGCTCACTATCTCCACCTCTACCCTCATCATTGTCATCATCTGGGTTCTGGCCATCTCCATCATGTGCCCATCGGGTGTCATGTTACAGGTCACCAAAGAACACCGCGTCGCCATCTTGCTAAGCGCATCTAACACCACCCAACCCTTCTACTGGTGCCGCGAAAACTGGCCTAACCAAGAAATGCGCAAGATTTACACCACAGTGCTCTTCGCTAACATTTATCTGGCACCTCTTACCCTCATTGTCATCATGTACGCCCGGATCGGGATCACATTGTTCAAGACATCAATGCCGGCTTCTGCGAGCCAAACTGAGACCTCGGGCTCTGGAAAGCAAAGCAGATACGAAAGCCGTCAGATGGTGTCACGGAAAAAGAAGCGGGTAATTAAAATGTTGCTTGTCGTCGCCTTGTTGTTTATCCTCTCGTGGTTGCCATTATGGGCACTCATGATGCTAAGCGACTACGCCAGCTTGAGCGAACATCAACATCGGGTTATTAATATCTATGTTTACCCTCTGGCCCACTGGTTGGCGTTCTGTAACAGCAGCGTCAATCCTATAGTCTATGGGTTTTTCAATGAGAACTTTCGCAAAGGTTTCAAGGCGGCCTTTAAACTTCAGCTCTGCTCAGCCCATTCGGGAAAGAGGTGGACCTACTCACATCGACTGCAGGGCAATGCTGTATTACCTGCCAACTTGCCTCTGACCAAAGAGGCTGTGGGGGAGGCTGGAGCTCCTCGGGCAGGACAAAGTGTTATCCAAGGTCTGGTGATGGTGGGGAATGGGAGAAGTCTTGGTGAAAGCAGCCAATCTTCGGGCAAGGAAAACACAAAAGAACAGGATCTGATCATGGAAGATCTGGAAAAGGTTTGTGCATTAGAGAATCATTGTTTTTATATCATGCAATATTTCTGATGACAATTCAACCTTTGGCTTCAGACATTTTTTTATAAATGTGATAAATGTATCTCTTATTTCACCTAACCATACTCTGAAAAGTGCTGGGTTGTTTTTAACCCAAGGCTAGGTCAAAATTGAACAGAACACACCGCCGAGTTGAAAATGACCCAATGCTTGGTTGTTTTAATCCAATATCTGGGTTGTTGTTACTTAACCATGGCTTGATTGCTCTGGTGCAGGGGTGTCCGTAGGCCATTTTAGGGGGTCTTTACCCCCACTAGAATTTTGTTGTTAGTTCCATAAACTGTACATGGATTCATGATTGCTTCAGTTCCCTTTAAATTTCATATGAAAACGGCAGCAGGGCAGACCTTGGCTCTTGCCCTCTTAAAGGGATAGTTTGGCCAAAAATGATATTAAACCCATGATTTACTCACCCCGAACCCCTCCGAGATTAATATGTCCATCAGTTTTCAGATGATGACGTTTTCAGTTATTTTAGAAAATGTTTTAGATCCCTCAGCCAATAAAATGTGAAGCCACGGGGTCCACGACCCCCAAGTCCAAAAATCAGCATCCATCCTTCACAAAACAAATCCAAACGGCTCCACGATGACAAACAAAGTCCCTATGAGGGTAATCTGTGCAGTTTCGTTGTAGAAATATCCACATTTAAAACTTTATAAACCAAAATAACTCCGGTAATGCCCCCATCTTACTCGTGTCTGCATTCAAGATCAGAGCTTTACACAGCGTACGGAGGTTACTCTGCTCTGTGCCCCCGCCCTCCGAATTTGTCATACATCACTAAGAAAAGTGCGTACACTACGCTAATACTCTCTCCTGAATACAGAGGAGTCTAAAGGCCAGGGTATACCTTTTTTCTGCGTCCGGCTCGCGCGTGCACGCGTTCGACACTACACGCAATACAAATGATTTCTTATTCAAATTATTACTCTACCAGGCCGTCAGGGCACCACTGATTTGGTGACATTTACATTACATTAAAACATTAGGATAGGTGAAGAAAAGTAACCGATCCACCATTGCAAACACAGTTTAGAACAAACAACAAGAAAACAAAGAACAGGAATCAAACATTATGGTAACAAACATGCTCCACAGCTTTCTGTTTTTGGAAGAAGTAAAAGTTAAAGAAGAAAAACGATAGTGTGTGTGCAAATGCTGTTTGTATTGTTTATATTGGAGTGTCCTGTCTAAATATTTTCACGCGCATGCGCTGTTGTACGCGGACTGTACGCGCACTGTCCAGCCGCGGACTCTCCTGATGACGAAAATGACGTCATGCAGACGGCGCGGATACGCGGACGTCCCTAGTATACTTTCGGCTTAAGATGGCGGTGCTTGGCCGAACTATCCCTTTAAGTCCACTTTATAATCGTGCGTGAGGTGTGTAGGTTATCCGTAGCCTCTGCGTAGCCTGACGTGCACCTCACCCAGTTTTTTTAAGAACACGTCAGTTCTACGCGTACCGCAAGCGCTGTGATTGGTCTACTAGAACCCCTCCATCAGGTAAAAAAAACGTAATCGTAAGTATTTTCGTTTGCCATGGTGTGAACAAAGATGAGCCTACATAGTCGTCTACAAGGGTTTCTAATACTAAAGTGTGAAATTACGAAAAAGTGGCTTCAGGATGCATGCTATTGTATGTGAAGACCAGTGGCCTCATTTATAAAGCGTGTGTACGCACAAAACGGGGCTGAAAACGTGCGTACACCAGTTCTCACGCAAAGGTTGTGATCTATAAAAAACAAACTTGATAAGAGAATGGGCTTGCAGGGTGGGATCTAAGGATGATTCATGT
This sequence comes from Misgurnus anguillicaudatus, assembly GCF_027580225.2. Classification (NCBI taxonomy): domain Eukaryota; kingdom Metazoa; phylum Chordata; class Actinopteri; order Cypriniformes; family Cobitidae; genus Misgurnus; species Misgurnus anguillicaudatus. The sequence goes on along the minus strand of NC_073358.2, from coordinate 31,531,066 downwards.
ACGCACACTTGCAGGTGATCTGTGATTTATAAAGGGAACACTGCTTTGTTTAATAATTCGTAATATTTTTTGCCGTATGCCATTTTCGGCTTTTGTGCGTACGTAGACTTTTAGTAAGGATCCTATGCATAGTTTTATAAATGAGGCCCCAGTGGCGGCTCGTGACTGCTCATCCGAGGGGCGCTAATTCAAAAACAGTGTTCGGGGTTTCATGTGTGTTGCTTGCGTTTTCAAAATATGTTTTTGTTGGGTCATGTAAACCATGTGCATCACGTGTCTTGTCAAAACAAGTGCCTGCTGCACACGCGTCAAAACTGTTCATGACCAAAGAGACGCTCACGTTCACAAAATACACGCAAGACACTCCTTTAATAGTAAACTCTGATTACGCATGAGATTATGCGAGTATCTGGCAAACACAAGCGTCCCTTCTATCACAAACCCCTCAGACGCGTCTGCAGCAGGCACTTATTTTGACAAGAAATGTGATGCACATAGGATCCCTCGATGCGCAGAACACATACTTTGAAAAAAGAAACCACACACATGACGGGCTACATACTAGAGTGCGGATCTGGATGCATTTTCTGTCCGAGCCCGGCCCGCATCCGACAGGGCAGTAACTGAACCGGACCGTAACCCGACAGGCATTAATATTTATGTCCGAGCCCGACCCGAGCCCTGTTAAAAGTCGCATTGTCACAGTAACATAAACACATTTCCGCACACACGAAGATGGATGGCGATAGTTCATCTTAAAATGAAACTCAGCTTACCCCCAGGCCATCCAAGAGGTAGGTGACTTTGTTTCTTCAGTACAACACAAATGTAGATTTTTAACTCCAACCATTTAAGTCTGTCAGTTGTATAATGGAAGTGGATGGTAACAAAATCGAAAAAAAAAACATGCACAGACAAATCCAAATTAAACCTGCGGCTCGTGACGACACATCGATGTCCTAAGACATGAAACGATCAGTTTGTGCGAGAAACCGAACATTATTTATATCATTTTTTACCTCTAATACAACACTATCCACAGAGAGCAGTGGCAGTATGAAGTTGTTTCGCAACCCGCTATTAAACATTAGATGAATAAGAAGGTGATGTGAATGCGCGTGTTTCATTTTAAGATGAACTATCGTTTTAAACAGGCTCATTGGCTACCTACATATTATAATAAGCTGTTTTAAATTTCAAATGTTAAATGCCTTATTGCGCAGAGCCCGACCTGAACCCGAACATAGTTTCTAAATATCTATCCGAACCCGGCCCGTCGGGTACCGTTGGGTCCCATCGGGCTCAGTTCGGGTTTCCAAACTTCGAATCGAGCGCCTTCGAAAAAAGTCACCGGCCGCCACTGGTGAAGACAATACTGTAAATTAAAGGACTGTGGCATAAATATAACCACTGTTTCTATTTTTTCACAGGTTATGTATGATGTATAGAAGCTCGATGGCCTCATGGTCAAAGCTTGTGCAATTAGATGATGCTCATGAAAGGCAAAATATGTTTCCTTCTCTTTGACCGATTTATTGCTGGAAGGACATCGTGAAGTTTTAAGAGTTCATCTTTCATCTTCTATTTCCTTCTTTTTTATCTCTGCGGAAAATGTGCTTTTCTCACTTGAAATTTCACATTTTAAGACAATAATCATGCCAGACAGGCTGTTTGAGCTGAAGGCTTTAAAACTTCATGCGTGATAAACAAAAAAGGACATTTTAAAGATATTGGCAAGATGAGAATGACATCTTACTGACTGCCCAATTAATCCCACTGCCATTTTTAGGATGTCATATCTATTCACCCTGCCTAACCCAAGGAATAAATTGTGAGCTTCATAAAAAATAACCCACAATGCCATGGCAACAACCAACATGGATATTTCTGTGAAAAACATTAAACGTCTGTACTAAGCCACATCTCATACTAACTGAAGTGCCTGAATAAGGAACTTAAACTGGGCATACAATTGTATATTCTCTCCTTCCAGGTAGTGATATGACGGCAGTTTGTTAATGGCATGTTCACATTTTAAAATGACTGGTAAAATTACCCACTTAACAATTTTACTCATTAACCAGCTTGGCAGTAGCAAGACGTCAAAAAAAGACTTAAAGTTCTCTTGCAGAACAGTTGACATACTGATTGTAATAAGCAAAAGATCATTTCGGATTGAATTTCTGAGGATTATGGTGACTGTGAATCCTTATAAGCATAAAGCAGTTCGCTGTAAGAGAACAGATTTTAGTTGTGACACTGATGACAATGCCTGAGGATCTCTTCTGACTCATAAATGTACTACTGAATGTGAGAAGGGTTCTGTCGAGAAAAAGGTCATCAGCTGACAGAGACAATGAAAAATTGAATGTTCCTATATGAAGAGTGAGTCAGGGGATATGGCAACTGTCCAAACTGTCACATGCTATTTCATCTCATGTTTATGCGTGTCCGCAGTTTCATCTTGGGCTTTATATAATCCTGAATTTCGGTGTAGAAGAAATCTCTTATCATAAATGATTATTGTTGTCTCCATTTCTAATGTAAACCCCTTTGCTAGACAGACACAAATGTACTCATTTGTGAAGGTTATTTTTGTGTGAAACACATGCCAGTGTACTGTGGGAACATGTCCTCCTGGTTGCAATAGCCTTTCAATTACGGTTTGCAATTATGTGCATAAAATCAAGACAGGAACAAGCAAGCAAGCTTGTTCATGTAGGATCTTGTGCTGGAAATGTGATTTGACAGAATGTTTTTCAAAATGCATATACATCATGTACTGTACCTTGTATAAAAGCTGAACCACCCACCTGTTTACGACCTCAAATTACATATGAAATAATTATATTATCATTGCTGCTTGTTGCTTATTGCTTAATGCGTCTATGAGACATGGCGGAAATGTGAATAAGCATTAGAAGAAAGCAAGCAAGACTTTGTTGAAATGTGCTACTGGTTAATGGTTGTCATGAACTGTGATTTTTGTGAAAGTGCAGAAAATGTGTAACTTGTCACAGTGTGTTTTGACAGCATTTTAGTGAGACATTTGACAGTGTATTTGTTTGTTAGATGTTAGCATTGGGAACTATGGGTCTTGACAAGACAGGTGCTTTGATATCTACAAACATAACCATTACTTTGGCTTACTTCATTGGATGGATAAAATGATACAGGTAAAAAAATACAATATTATTGTGTAATGATTATTGAATGTTACTGACAGTGTTTCTCTATTTGCTTATTGTGTGTTTTATATCATACATTGCTTGTATGATGTTACTACAATGTGGCACGAAATAAAAACATTAATGTTATTTTAATACAAACTCACGTTTTGCCAGCATGAAATATGCATCTGTGTAACTTTTAGGGGAGAGGGCTTTGGCACACTGTGCCATCTAAACTCTAAATCTTCACAAGCACAAAGCTGCACAAGCCTTTTCACTGCTTCTGGAGTGAAACCAATTCAGAGTGTTTGGAAATATTCCTGCTTCAGCTTTTTGAAGATGGCATTTACTCATTAAGTAGAGGTAGTAGCTGGGGACGGATTAGGAACTCTGAGGTCCTTAAGCCAATAGACCATGAAGAGAACACCCATTCAGACCCAACCCACACACATTACCTACCAACCTTTCAAAATGGATAACATTGTTACAGTAAAAAGACATGCTAGTATGTTATTTTATTGCTAAATAATTCAAGTAATCAATCAAAATTTATTTTTACAGTGTTTGTTTTAAATCATCTTTTTGAATACTTCCATTGTTCTTTAAAATACTGTCTGTTGGTTGGGGTAAACCAAAATATAATTTAAAGGAAAACTACACTGCTTTTCAATATTTTACTATGTTCTTACCACAATTTAAACAAAATAATACATCCCTGTCTTTTTTCAGTGCGTGCACTTAATTTTTGTACAGCACGTTGTGAATGTGTTAGCATTTAGCCTAGCCCCATGCATTCCTTAGGATCCAAACAAGGATGAATTTAGAAGCAACCAAACACTACCGTGTTTTCCCTATTTAACCTCTCGACGTGCACTAGTTCGTGTGCGGGATGACGTCAGTTTTTTTAACGCTGCTAACAATATCTATATAGCCTACTGTTTACAAACATTAAAAATATTAACATTACATTGTTTAAAACGTCTACGGGTTTAGCATCAGTGCATGGTCTCTGTTTTGAGATACAGATGCTCTAGCATCATAAATGTAGTATTTTGTGACAGAAGTCCAGATGACAACATGCAAAATATGAACATGACTTCTTACCTTTGTGTTGATATAATGATCGAAAGTCGAATCCAGTCTGTTTCAGATGTGTGAATAACCCATGAAAATGGTCAAATAGAATACATCCAATGACCATTTTTGTCCACAAATGCGTATAATCAATGAAATATATATATATAGTCTGTTGTTTACATCAGATTTCGCATGAACATCTTGTAATAGAATGTAATATACAATCTGAGGACTATTTGCGTCGTAACACTGTACATGAGATTACGCTTTAGGTTCCGCTAAACACATAAACCCAAGGTCAAACTTTGTTTCTAAAAGTAGAGTATAATACATAATATCCAAACAGCGCTGTCAAATATCGTGACGTCATCTGACTTGCTCGTTCCTCCAATGACTTAATGGAAAATAATGATAGACAGAACATGTAGCCAATTAGATAACGAATCCAACGATCTTTGTGTGACGTTTTATTTCGTGGAAATAATAATAACGAACGTGTATGCATGTACAAAATACTTTTATTTTGGGGCTGACTGGCACTTAGAAAAGGCACTAGTCTTACAAAAACCCTTGCAAAAACCACATTTTTGGGCCTATTGACCTCAAACTTGAAACATAACTTCTTTAGACTTGTGGCTTTGGGATCATGGCATTTCTAGGTTTCAAACACATATTTATCATTATGTTTTTTAGTAATAAAAAAGATGTTATGCAAAAAAAGTTTTACTCCAAAGTACTTCAGCCTCTCCAACTTTTTAAATTTTTTACTTAATGTTGGAACCTGAAAAATGAAGCTCAAGGTGTCTCCTCTCTAAAAATACCATAGTTATGCTTATACTCTAAATGGTTTAGTAAAAACAACCATTTTAGTGAAAGTAGGTCTTTTCATGGTTTGGGCTAGTGGGGGTGCTTTTCAAGAGGTTAAAGACTGTTACATGAGTAGTTACACGAGTGAGTGTGGTGGCGCAAAATAAAACGTGGCATTTTTTAAGTGGATAAAAAAAAGAGAACTATATTGTATGGCAGAAGAGCACTTAGTTTGCAGCACTTCGAGCTCTGGCGCAGTAAAAAATAAAAATCCCACGTTTTGTTTTGTACCACTTATTCATGTAACAGTCTTTAAATAGGGAAAATATAGAAGTGTTTAGTTGCTTCTAAATTCATCCCTGTTTGGAGCCATAGGAATGAATAGGGCTAGACTAAATGCTAACACATTCACAACGTGCTGTACAAAGTTGAAGTGCTAGTGCACGCATTGAAAAAAGACAGGGATGTATTATTTCGTCTAAGTTAAGGTAAGAACATAGTAAAATATTGTAGTTTTCCTTTAAATGCAATGTAAAAGTTTGCTTTTCACCTACTATCATTTCATCCATGGTTGTTTAGGGGTTGTCATTCAGTAACGGTCCAACTGTTAAACCCCGCAGATCAATCAGAATGGCTTATATCTGCTGGATGTGTCGCTCCACATAGCATTGTTATTGTCTGCTTGAATGACTCCACCTATGAGCAAATCCTTTCATCAGACACCATATCAAAAATATCCAGTATTACATTTTCCCTTGCCTTTTTGCTTGAGAGAGACTGGGAGTGATAGAGGGTTGAGCAATGACCCATGCCAGAATCAAGTGCCACCAAAAAGAGCATGTCAGACAACCTGCACACCCCCCTGGACCACTTCTTCAGGATCACAAACATACCATATAGGTGTGTCACTACACGGCATTGAGAAATGCAAGAGAGCATAATGTAAGCAGTAAAAGCAGGGAGAAACTGACTCAACAGCTGGCTAGACAGGATCCATCTGTCACATCTGATACATCTGTCTGAGTTTCTTTCTTGTCTTAGCAGCTCCACAACTTCACTTTCCCCATTAAAATTTCCAGGGCATCACACAAATGTCTCCACAGCTAACAAAGTCCACGTCTGCATTACCTAATTACTGAAGTGCCATCAATAGCAAACTGTAAGCTATTAAGACACTTTGTTAATTAAACAGAACACTGGGTATCCAACAATCTCTGGATATAAAAGCCCCTGGGGCAATGGCTCAATCAGCCCTATAGTTGGCAGCCCTGTGGTTGAGGATTTGGTCGGTAACAAGGTTTTCAGGTTTAATCAGATAGGAGAGACATCCGTATTCCTTGACTACAAATGTGACTTTTAAAAGGGGGCATGTAACAAGGTGACTCTAAAAAGACCGACCCTCGGATTGCTGCAGCGTCAACAGATCCCAGAGTTTAAAATTGTAACATAATTCATCGTTATAGATGCCACATTCAGATGCTAAAAGGATTATGAAGATGGGCCTGGAAAAGGTGACGGTCTGTTTGATGGTGTTATTATACATTTCTCCTGTACAGTATAGTCAGAATGTTGTTGAAACAGTATGTACAGTATGAAACCGCATGATATGTTTTAACATTTTTGGGCATGCAGATGTTTGTAATTGTTTAACAGGTGTCCCACTTAATTTGTGTACAGAAATATTCCACAGTCGATATGCTTCATTGAACACTTCTTATCTGCATATTTTTATATAAACAGTCAACGCTTTAACAGTGCTTCATGCAACCAGGGACTTGCTGTTTTTCCAATCTTTAAAGAATCATGAAAACAAAACCTGTTACAAAGTGCTAAGATTTGTATGCTGTTGTAATTTGCTCATCTTTGTATATTTATTATATGTAATTGTAAATATATTGTATTATAGCTTACATATTAATACAAGCAACTAATAAAATACCAGATATTGAACATGTTGACTGTGTCCGAGAGATGAAACTAGACTACATCTGGCCATGGTTAAGAAGTACAGTTTTGCAGTAACCTGAAGGCTCAGGTTATATTCACATCCATTCTTGTTATCAAGAATTCATTTTAGCTTTTAAATGTTTTGCTTAAATTAAAGGTCCCGTTCTTTCTGTGTTTTTGAAGCTTTGGTTGTGTTCACAGTGCACAATATAACATGTGTTCATGTTTCAAGTGTAAAAAAGGCAGTATTTTTCACACAATTTACTTATCTTTATAGCGCTGTTTTCACTGTCCTAAAAACGGGCTGATGTCTTCCTTGTTCTGTGAAGTCCTTCCTTCAGAAATACGTAATAAATTCTGATTGTGCAGTTTGACATATTCCTGTGGGCAGAGTTTAGTCAAAAACCCTTTTATTGACATCATTCAACCTGGAAAGTCCAAACCGGTCGTTCGCTGTAGGCTTTGAAAGGGGACTTCTATTACAGAAAATATATCGCCTGACAGTGAACTATGAGCTGTATAATTTTATGCTCTAACAGCAATATTACACACTAACTTTAGTTTGAAAAATGGGATCAGGAAGAATGTGACCTTTAAGAATGTCTTACTGTATTTGTGAACCAGAAAAGTGTACCACCCATTAAAAAGGTCATGTAAGTAAGAAGATGGATAGATTATACTCATTGTGGAAAGCTGCCCGAAGGGTTTTCTCGTCCAGTAAAAGTAAAATACAACTGAAAGCAATCATTGACTATAGAGGGATGGGTGTTGTCTGATGGGTTTGATTGAATTAGTACAGAGCCTACGGTGTAAATGGTCTTAAAAGCAATCATTTTATTCGGCCTTCATTAAATAGACAGAGAACATTTCTGGCAAAAGTGCTCAAATTCCCTCCACTTAGAGAAACGCATCACCCCGCAGAAATCGATACAAGCCTTAATGGCTGCATTTGATTGCAAGATAGACTCTTGTTTGTCATGAGGAATTGTTTAAAAAACACCTTTCATCAATATTTTGACGGTTCATGCTGTTGTATGGATTGATTCAATTTGAAAAAATGTAAGCCGGTTCACCTGTTGCATAAAAGCACGTAATATGGTTTTGTTTTAATTGGCCAGCACAAAGCCATTGTTAAGTTTAATGTATGGCATTTTATGTTATGTGTTATATATGTATGTATGTATGTATGGATATATGTCATTTAAAATAATAACATCTACCTCAGTGACGGCTGGTGACTGCTCTTCCGAGGGGCGCAAATTCAAAATATGTGTTTGTTGCGTCATGTGAACCATGTACATCACGTGTTTTGTCTAAATAAGTGCCTGCTGCACACACGTCAAAACTGTTTATTATAAAAGAGTAAACAGTAAACTCTGATTACGCACGAGATTATGCGAGTATCTGGCAAACGCGAGCGTCTCTTTTATCATAAACCCAGAGGCATCTGCGGCAGGCACTTATTTTGACAAAACACGTGATGCACATAGGTTAACTTGACGCGACGAACACATATTTTAAAATGACGAACCACACACATGACGGGCTACATACATGTTGTAAGGAACTTCACATCGTGCGCCCTCAAAAAAAGGAGTCGCCTTTGATGTATTATCTTTGCATTAATACAGAAAGATTGGCATTAAATTTAAATGGCATCTTAAGCCTTCCCATGACAATATATTGCAACAAGGCAAAGTGAGAGATGGGATTTTATCACTTATTAAAAGATTTTCCTGAGAGAGGATTTAAAAAGAACTACAAATCTTCCATTATTAGATTATCTCTTAGAAAAGCAGAGAGATGACGGTTCCCATTAGTGGATCACTGTAAGGGCTGTTTAATTAAAAAGAGAGAGAGAGAGAGATAGAGTGTGACAGATTCGTCTGCTGGTTTCGTCTGTTCATGTTTTTTTACTTCTCATTATTAACTTGTATGAATTAATAAAACATTCTGATGTCTGATCATTTTATATTGCTGACTGAGGTGTTTTAACTTCATCAGAGAAAAGAGGAGCATGAACATGAACATAATGCTATCTCACTGAAACAGCAAGTGTCATTTACTACAGACAAAAATATAAATCTGAACTTACAGCTGAAAAACAGAAGAATATAACTACTTCATTCTTATTTCATAATTAAGTAAAATTGTCTGTTGCAATGGACCACAGACAACTTTTTCAAGATGTAAAATAAATCTTTGGTGTCCCCAGAGACCGTATGTGAAGTTTTAGCTCAAAATACCCCACAGATTATTTATTTTAACATGTTAAAATTGCCTTTTTGTAGGTTTGAGCAATAATTTGCCGTTTATGGGTGTGTCCTTTAAAAGCAAATGAGCTTTCTGCACTAAATGGCAGTGCCGTGATTGGATACTGCAGATTAAGGGGCTGTATTATTATAATAAGATCCCCTCCTGACATCACAAGGGGAGCCAAATTTTTAATGGCATATTTTTTCACATGCTTGCAGAGAAAACTAAGTTACTGGGTTGTTCTTTTTCACATTTTCTAGATTGATAGAAGCACAGGGACCCAAATATAGCAGTTAAACATAGAAAAAGTCAGATTTCCATATGTCCCCTTTAATGCCAACGTTCCATGTGCAGTTTTAGGACCTTTTAAGAACCAGACAGCCTAAAAGCTAATGTAAATAACAGCAATGTGGAGCCACTAGCCATGTTTCCATATGATTTTATGCACATTTTGAAATATCGCAAAATCCCTTAATTCGAAAAAAAACCTGTATTCAGCGTATTCACTGCGTACACTGTAAAAAGCAGTAATATACTGTAGCTGTTACCTTGTGTGTTTTTATCTAACCCCTACAAATTCTTTTTTTTTGTGGGTCAGAAAATAAAGTTGTTTTTTCGGTTGTATTATCAATATTTCTGACAGTTAAACATAACCAACATTTTAAGGTAACCTAAAAACAATTATATGCAAACAAAACCTGTTTACTTTCATGTGGGTAATCAGTAAGATTACAGTTTTACTATAAGTGCAAACTCCAGTATGTACAGTATTGTATGTATTGGCCAGACAAAGAGACATAGGGAGACACATAAATAGAAAGTGAAGAATGTGAGATTTAAAAGAAAAGAAAGGAAAACACTGAGCAGAGATTGCATGTCCCTAAATGCTCCTGCATCGCAGATACACTTGCATTCAACCGTGTCTGCATGAGAGGCTGTTAAAGCCTTTTAGAAAAAAATGAATGTGTCACATATACTGGGTAACACCATTGATGTTTCTGCTTCAAAAAACTCTCTCATGGATCCAGAGCTAAATTGTGCTTGACTGTAAAGAGGCGAAGAGGGAGAGTATGAGATTAGAAAAAAGATGAAATGGTGAGAAATGAACTATTAAAGTACCATACGCACGTCTCGTATTCCAATCACAATGTCAAAGTGACCTTAGAAAGCACTCAGATTAAACATATAAAATAAGTGGAGGAAAGGTATGGCGAAATATGTTATGCCTTTCATTATCCTCTTCGCTCTGTACACTTCTGGGTCGTATCGACATTCTTAACAGTCCATCTTACAATTTTCTGTCTCTTCTTGCCAGCATATAAGAAAACCAACATGATCTCACAAAGTTCCGTGGGATAGTCACGGAATTTTGTGCTCATTTTTCCGTGGTATTCTCACGGATCTCCGCATTTTTCCGTGGCCCTGATCTATTTTGTAAAAGGTTACACACACACACACACACACACACACACACACACACACACACACAAAAACACACGCACGCACACACAAACTGAAAATACACTGTTAGACTTTTTATTTTATATATGCACGTTGGCAGTGAGTTACCGTAACTGCCCCATTACAGTACCATAACTGTATATGTTTTTTACAGTATGATGCCTTTACTGCAGTTCCATTTTATAGTATAATAATCTTACGGTACCCTTACTTTAAAAAAAATATTGCCTTAAAGGGGAATGGAACCCAGGTCGCCTATGTCATTAGTCCCTTTCACACATACAGTCTTTACTGGTAATTTACTGGTAAATTGCAGTTAACAGATCATGTGTGAACAGAACCTTTCCGGTAAATCAGTGCTCCCAATTTACCAGTAAGACAGGTTGTAAGATTACCAGTAATTTACCGGTAAGTGCTATGTGTGAACGAAAATTATAGGATTACTGGCATTTAGAACGGATGACGTCAGACCGTGCTGACAGCTTCGGGCCAATCATAGCATTTTAATACAGATGACGCGTTTACCCCCGCACTGTTTATGGACGTTTCCACACACATGCTGCTTGAAAGTTGAGCACACCTGAAGTTTACGTCCACATTTCTTCACCAAATTTATTTAAAACAGCTTTCCGCCGAATTGCCGACGTCCTTAGCACGCCCTCTGTGAAGCCAACGTGCAAACAGTATTGTTGTTAAAAACGCATTTTCGGTTTGACGTCGTCTCATTCAATGTTGTTTGGTCATGAGCAACTTCGCGACTGTTTACCACAGATGTGAAAACAGCAAAATACGGACCGTGGATATGACCGACGTGGATTGTTTACAAATACAACACTGAGCTCGCTGCGTGCTACAGGTACTTCCGCTTTCTCAACGAATTTACCAGTATTTTGATACTGATGTGTGAATGATGTCTTACTGGTAAAATAACGGAACGCCACTGCGTGTGTGAATAGCACATTTTTGTATTTACTGGTAAATTCATTCTGGTAAATTCATGGTAATTTACCAGAATTACTGTGTGAAAGAGGCTATAGTACTGGATGATAGTTACTTACACTCACCAAGTAGCCTCTACTGTCACTCTCCCGACACTCCGAGGAGCGAAATCTTGGTGTCACTAGTGTTTTAAAGTCTTGAGGTCAAATTCAAATTTGACGGTAAAGCATTATCCACAATCCCTTTCTTGTTTCTATCTACAATTCTCAATAAATTATTTACACTGCTAAAAAACAATTTACATTTTGAAATTTGCTTCACTGCTAAAAGCATAACAAATAAAATGTATTTCATTTCATAGATATATTTTATTTTTCCATTTTATATGCTTTTATAACACTTTTAGAACACTATAACACACTATTTTATTCAACTACAGTAGCACTACTGCTGTTGTTTTACAGCAGTCTACCGCAAATTCAAAACATACAGTAAATCACTGTAAATTAGCAATGCGTATTACAGTAATGAACTGGAAAAGAAAATGATGGTATTTTACTGGCCATTTTGTGGTATGTAACTGTAAAAATTACAATTAAGTCTAACAGTGTATCTTGGTGTACTGCTGATTTTTACTTTGCTGATTCTTTGTCACTTTACAATGTCACATTACACTACTTTGTCCTTGGTATAAATTTCAAACATGAAATAATTATAAGTAAAATTATTTTGAATGTTGAATCGTCACCTGGGACTAGGATCATTCTGATTGGATGTTCAGCATAGCCAATCGGTGCACAAGAAAAAAAAACAAGTAAAGTAAGCAAATGACAAAGTCAATAGGTCCCACACAAAAAAGACTTGTCTCAATGTTTTCCGTCTCTCATACCAATATGTAAATATTTGAAAAAGAAATTCTTTAAACGACATACATCACAAATCCATCTGTAATAAGCGGAATTTATATTTGTGTGAAACTGGTAAGCGGCAGGCACAAAATGGACGTGCAATTTGGCCACCATCTGTTTGGTGTGTCAGGGCAACTTTGGACCCAGATGCAGCAAACATGCAGAAATTGTGAGCCGACCTCACCGTTTGCACGACTTTGTTGCCGTCAATTTGGTGTGTTATAGGCTTTAGTCCCTTCTAGCCAGACAAAAAGACAAAATATCAGAACTTAAACAAATGCACCCTTGGTGCGCCCCTAAATAATAATAATAGTCACTGTTCATTTAAAGAGTAGCTAGATGAGCCAAATGCTGTGAAGTCATGCACACTAATAAACAGACCTTAAACTTTCTAGCATAATCTTATTCAAACAAAGAGGCCTCATTTTTATTCTGCAGTGTCCACACACATACAACAGTAAAATGTTTCTAGTGGGGCATAATGTAGGAATGGCCTGAAAAGTAAAGAGGATAACTTCTAAACCTTATCAGCTGTTTCATGAATATTAATTAGCTGGCAGAACATAAAAGGTACTGCTTAATCAACACTGACCTTACTAGATAGCCACCATCTTTACCCCAAAAGCATATGAAACAATTTACATTCAAAAAGTTTTATTCACCGCATCATTTGATCAAAACAATTCGGCTCACCTTGCAAGGCACATAATATTGCAGTTGTTGACTTAGTTGTAAGAGAATAATAAATATCCATTAATAATTAAAGGAGCACTTCAACTTGCTAGACCGTCCAGCTGTGCATTATACTCTTGACTGGCAATTTGAATCTCATTATTATATCTCATGCTTCAGTCATCCACAGCTGCACACTGTTTGCTCCAAAATCAATGGAGAGATAAATCACGCTCCAAGATACCCTATAGTGAGGAAAACGCAAAGACACAAAACAATTCCCCTTGCTCCAGACAAATTAGTTGCACTGCTAACATTCTGGTCAAGAACATGGCAAAAACAAATATAAAATCTTCCAGTGCTAAATGTAAACACTATTAAAACACTGAAAGTAAAAAGCAAATATAATTTGCTGAACAATTAAATTAACATTAGAGGTCTCGTTGTATCTGTACTGTAGGGGACAGGGTTTAGATTAAGTCCTTAAATTAGGAAATTTAAATATTTTTTCCAAACATTCCTTACAAAAAAGTTACTGGTGTGCATCTTAAGACAAAACAATGACACTGGTATATGTTAAGATATGTCAGTGCAAGATGTTTTTAAATTAAAGGGATAGTTCACTTTAAAATGAAAATTCTGTCATCATTTACTCATCCTCATGTTTTTATAAACCTGTATGAATTTCTTTTTTCTGATGAACACAAAAGAAGATATTTTGAGAAATGATGGTAAACACACAGCGGATGGTGACCATTGATTTCCATAGTAGGAAACAAATATTTTGAAAGTATTGTGATAAATGATAAAGAAAATATTTTGATAAATGATTGTAAGCACACAGTTGACGGAACCCATTAAATTCCATCATATTTTTTACTATGGGAGTCAATGGTCACTATCTGCTGTGTGTTTACCTCAAAATATCTTCTTTTGTGTTCATCAGAAAAAAAGAAATTCATACAGGTTTAGAACAACATGAGGATAAATTAATTATGACAGAATTTTCATTTTAAAGTGAACTATCCCTTTAAGGCATTTCAAAAATGCATTTTAGTCCAGGACTGCTTAAGCTACTTCCGCAAAAACCAATATGTGTTTTACATAAGGCAACTGGGATAGCCTGCAGGGTGTTTCTGTGTTATTGATTATGCAAACAAGTCAGAAGGGCCAAAACTAAGAGAAACTCAACAAATAAGCCACCGCCTGCAAGCACAGAGAAGAAATTTTAATCAAGTTGTTAATCAAACTCCATCTGACATTATTTCCCAGCTATATGTATTACTGCTTCCCTGTAAAGTGCTGTGTTTCTGAGCTGATTAACATGATATTATTGATGTATTTCAAACAATCCAAACAAAAACATTTGCTGTGTGGGCAGATATAATCATGCTGTTGCAAATGAGATCAATTTAATTTAATGAATAGTTTTTTCACAAGTCTGCTACTAAACCATTGAGAGATATTGAGACAGTGTTTGTAATGTGTCAACGCTCTTAATGCTGGCAGCCTCAGTTTCTTTATGTATGAGTTGAGATAAGTTATAACATGCCAAATTATTTTACAATGTGTGGAGAAATTTGCTAAGGCATTTTTATAGGTTGGAACGTGTCTAAATATCTACTTATCTATCTAATAAGATTTTTGCATTAAAAAACCCTCATGACAAACCACTTTAGAGTCTCTCTTTTTCTCTACAAATACCTTTACTCTTAAAGCTGCTTCACAAAGCCATGTTTGTCAAAACAGCTCTATTAAGAACCTTTAACATCCAAAGAAACTTTCTGTTTCATAAAAGGTTCTTTGTGGTAAAATAAGTGTCTTCATATTAAAAAGTTCATAATAAAATAGAAAAAAAATATATAATTACTATTTAAAGAACCTTTGAATTAATGATTCTTTGAGGAACCTAGTCTAACCCTGACCCTAACTATCAATTTGAATGTGGAAACATTTTAAATGAAAAATAAGCCTACTATGAGACATCAGTACCAGTTGTCGAATATTATATTTCTCAACACAATTCTAAAAAGTAAAAAATACACTCCATAGTTGGGTCAGATATGGACAAATGCAACTGTTGGGTTATAAATAACCCTTTGCTGGGATGTTGTTACTCAACTATGGGTTGAATATGGACAAATCCATCTGCTGGGTTATCACCTTAAAGCGTAACTAAACCCCTGGTAAGACTCCACCCACTAGCAATATTAAAAAAATGCAAGAAAAGTGGGCAGATCTCAAGCAGATAGAGGGGATGAACTAAGTGTGTGGTGAGATCATAAGAAGGGCGTGGTGATCTTGAATTACATCATGAGTCATTTTTTGGACCCCCCATCCAATAGGAAAATTCAACTGCAGTCGCCACCGTTCAACCTGAAGAGGGCAGCACTCAGACGGTTTTTTACACCATATGGGTGATTCTCACGAAAACTTGGTTTTAAAAATGTCAAGCATGAAAATGTAATGATTGCTTAAATTTACTTTTTTCCCACCAGACAAGTCTGGAGTAAATGGGAACATTAATTTAAAAACTTTTACTTACCATTTAACACTTTTTGTAACATAATTTAAAAAATTAGTCCTAAAAAATCTCATTACCGCAACAGTCAGAAAACATCAACACTGACATATTTTCAAAATGACATGACAAACCTGAAAGAACATAATTTGGAGATTCTGCACATGCATTTAAAATCAAAGTATTATGCTTCTATTAATTAAATTAACATTTAATAAGCATCTGTTGCGGTAATGATAATCAAAATGTCGTGTAAGCATTCTGACAAGACAATATTTCAAATTAACTGTAAAAAAATGATCTTACCTGGTAGCCATCTTGAAGTAACGGGTCCATGTGCTTGGTCACTCAAAATCAAACTTTATGAAAATTCTCTATGTGTGCTTAAACTGTTCTCAAAAAGTGTTGCGGAGAATGAGAACATCAGGCATGGACACATCATTTTCCAAATTTTTCTTCATTATTATTATACATGAATATTCAGTAAATATTTTTTCTGTCATCTAAAGTAGTCTAGCAAAACATCCATTTATTTTTTTTCTTAATATTTTTGTGTTAATTTGATTAAATTACAACATAACGCATGTTCAAACACAGCAGGACACATTGCGGTAATGAGAATTTCAGCAGAAAATGAGATAAAATTTCCAATGATAAATTCTTATGTTGAAATCACACATTGTGCAAGGTAGAACACAGTATTGTGTTAATTCTGATGCTTTTTAATGTTACTATATTACACATTTTAAAGCTAAAATCCTTAGTGCCGTGATGTTTCAATGGTTTCGGGAGAATCACCCATATATTGTAGTATTGAAACACTTTATATCCAAATGTCAAAAAACTTACTAAAATCAATGAACAGCACTAAAAAAGCATCATTCTTACAGATCATTAACTAAAAAAAGTTGGTTTAGGGTTTAGTTACTGTTTAAGCTCAGTTGTTGTTATCCAACTACGGAAACAACCCAGCATTTCAGATAACGTAACTTTTGGGTTATAAATACCCTTTGCTGGGTTGTTGTTACTCAACTATGGGTTGAATATGGACAAATCCATCTCATGGGTTATAACCTTAAGCTCAGTTGTTGTTATCCAACTATGGGTTGAAACAACCCAGCATTTCAGTTAAGATAACACAACTGTTGGGTATTTGACCCAGCTATGGATTAAAACATCCCAACATTTTTTTGGAGTGTAAAGTCAGTTGTTTTAAATGTGGAATAAAGCATGTGGATTTAGTAGAGCAAACACAGTATATTCATACAAAAAAGCTGATGCTAGACCAGGGGTCTCCAACCTTTTTGTGACCAAAGGCTACCACAACTGATAATGGATAGCTACTTTTTTGATATAGTCTACTCTAACTTTTTTCTTTTACTTGTTGCTTTTATTTTATTTTACTTGTTGATATGTTTCATCATTGTTTAAAATGTTAACATACATAAAAGAAACTAAGCTATTGGAGACCACTGTGAGTATCATTTTGCACCCCCTTACCCATTAAGCTATGAATCACTGCCTATGACTCATTCATATATATGATTACACAACTCCTACACCTAAAGCTAATTGTGTTGCAAGGCAACCTGGTAATTGAGAAAGTATACTCACAAACTGTGATATAAAATGTGCATTTAGCTGTATTTTAAATGGTGCTGTTAAATGATTTTTAGGTGTTAAATAACTTTCCAAAAGTGTATGGCCTTGAAGACGCTCCAATTTGTTTTTATGACGTTATTGCTTCCATTGGGGTGTGCATTCATTTTCAAAAGAAGAGATGTATTAACAAACCATTTAGTTTTTTTATTCTTTGATGATTCATTTAAATGGAAATCAAATGTGTATGCCTGCAAATTCAACAAATTAAACAACTGAGTTAACCTCCGATACCCGAGCTTAGTTTGACTTGCATTGTAGATTTCTTCCAGCTATTTGGGGTTAGGAAAAACCAATAAATATAATAACCAAATATTTTTCATTTAACATGAAGCAGTGTAATTGTCCACATATGTGGACACACTAGGGGCCTCATTTATAAAGCGTGCATACGCACAGATTTGATCGTAAAGTGTGCATACGCAAAAATTCACTGCAAAATCCATATTTATAAAAACTGACGCTTAGCGCCACATTATGTTCTGAGCAGATGTACGCACTTTTGCTTGTCCAATTGCTGCAGGTTTTTAGCAATATAAGCCATTCTTGCTGCTCGAAAATTGGGTTTAAACATTGACAAGCGCACTTTTATATGTCTACGACATTAATTAGGCATCGTTCGAAGGCGGAGGTCTGAAACTGCTAAGCTGCGCACAAAGTTCAAGATCATTTGCGATTTATAAATTTCCCATCCCAAAGAAAGGGGTACGTACGTACATTTTCTGTGCGCAAGTTCGGTTTATGAATCACACATACGCATTTTTGATAAATGATCTTAAGATCAAATGTAGGGTGGTCTCTACGCAGCATTTTATAAATGAGGCTCCAGGTCTTAGGAGGTTAAATTAGTTCAGCAAAAATATTGTATCAATGAAGTGGCTATACTGTAAGGTTTGAAGGTTTTGCAGTCACAGCACAAAATGAGTTTGTTTCTTCAACATAAAACTTTGCATAAAATGAAAGCTAAGGGTATGGACATAAACACTTTGGCTGCACACTGTTTTTACTCTCACTTCATACCCAGACTTGGATACTGCTGCCTTAAGTTATCCTCAAAAATGTATTCTCAAAAAGGTTCATAAATAAAAAATGCCTTATCTCACTTTTCACAGTAGAGACAATTTAATCAATGTTTATATTTCTGCTGCACAGTATTGTTTTTATCTCTCTAGAAAAACTATTTCACTATGTTTCCTCAGATCCTTATTCAAGTTTGAACCATGACCATATTCTTCACATATCAAAGAAGATGATATATACAGGGACTCAGTTAATATTAATTGAATCAGAAGCAGCTCATCATCATAAAAGCAGTCACCTCTGACTGACAGAGCTCCAGCTCATTATTACTAACAGCAAGAGTGAAAAGAATCACAGGAATTCAAATTCAATTACAGTACGGCAGAAAAATTATAGACAAAACCCAATTGAAGAGAGAGGGATCGACAGAATAAAAGAGATTGGAGACAGATTGGAGAAAAGGCTAACAGCATGTATGACAGACTCTACTTGGTCTGTCTGGTCTCGGTGCACGACACAGCAGTAACAGCAATGTTTATTCAGCTCAACAGACCTGAATCTTCTTGTTTAGGGATTTTGTCTTCTATTCTGCATAATCCCAATTCTTCTGTTTGGGAATGCTCACACTTTGGATGAAAACTTGGTGTTGGTGCTTTGAGATGAAGAACTACAGGTGGAATAAATTCGGCACTGTCTTATAGGTGATTTACAAATTTGGTAAAAATAAATAATGCACACACACATTTTTAAAGGAAATAAGCTTCTGGTATCTTACATGTTTCATTATGCTAATCTATTTCATTGTTAATAACATCAAAGCAAATGAAACCCCTAACTGGATCATATGCCACTATTTGATTGGTTGATCAAAAGACATGTACTGTTTGTAACTGTCTAATACATTTTTTACAAACATCCCATTTGCAATGATATTTTTGGCATCAACACCAAAGCAACATGTCTTGATCTCAGGAACTAAACTCTTCAAACTGCATAAATCGACGACATACCCCAGAGGTTCACAAATGGATCTAGGGCTGGAATAAGCATCCAGAAACTTTATATATGGTCTGGCAACATGACATGAAAACAATATGCACAAAAGATTATTCAAGTGAAGTGTCTCATTTTCGTTCTTGAAATGATTGCACCTGTGTGCTTTAATATATTCAAGCATATTACTGTATCTTCATAGCAGAAAAAAAAACCTATAGTGAGAAATGACAATGCAATTGGACATGAAGGTTAATTGGTATTGATTGTCTGAAATGTTTTGTTTGCTACAGGCAAGTTTATTAAGTGTCAGAAGAGCGAAAGGACTATATTCACTGTATTTCTATCCACATAAAGCAACTGGGATAGCCTGCAGGATGTTTCTTTGTTATTGACTATGTAAACAAGTCAAAAGTGCCAAAACTGTATATTTTTATGTACACTACCACAATAATGATTGCTAAACTGCTCAGCTGATCATGTCAGCAAAGTCAACAGTTGCCGTTTCTCAATCCGAAGGCTGCAGCCTCCAAAGGTCACATTTGTAGGCTGTATAGGCCATCAACACTGCCTTATTTTTAAAATATTAACATTTTAAAAGTTGACTATTATTCTTAGTTAATCATAAATTGGTGTGCTATCTTTATCACTTGCGAATGTAATGCTCAGATAACTTAAATTAACCAGGCTTGAAGACGTATGCAGCCTGCATATGCAACCGCTGCTGGCTGCAGCATTCAATTGAGAAATGTTTGGCAGGGCCGGAGTGGGACTCATTTTCAGCCCTGGAGTTTCATGCCTTAGACCGGCCCACTTTAGTTCACGACTGACTATTAAAATAATATCTTTAAACCCTCAGTAGTATAAGTCTGCAGTAGTGCACTGTTCTCTGCAGCCTTGCAATTCACTGTATTTTTCAAATATATAATTTCATATTCCGTGCAAATGCAGTAAACAATTATAATTTTTGCCATAATCATGCAGCCCTACCATAAGACCATAATATTACTAAAGTAAACTTATTCAAAAACTAAAGGAAACAAATGTGTTTGTATTTTCCTCTATATTTCTATTTCTAAAAAATGGTGAGTCTTGAGATTAACTGTTGGGTTGATAACGTTTGGAAACCCCTGATATACAATACACAAGCAAGATTTATCAAGTAGGCCTATGCATTGGAAACAAATGGAAATAATCTGTATCTTTTTTTTTAGTACTTAGATCATGTCTATTGCTAAATAACGTAGGCCTACATTGTGTTAAAAAAATAAAACATCATGGATATACTTTTGAAACTAATGAGTTTTGCATCAAATAGATTTTTGTTCCTCTTGCAATAAACGATGAATAATGACTATTCATAGAGAATTCATCTATGACTTGGATAAAAAAATACGTTTAGAGGCCAGCCCGTTTGTATTAAGACGCGCTCAAGTTTATTTAAAATATAATAGACGCGCGGCCTGCAAGCGCACTCAAAAGACGCGCTCAAGTTTATTTAAAATATAGACGCGCGGCCGGCAAGCGCACTCAAAAGACGCGCTCAAGTTTATTTAAAATATAATAGACGCGCGGCCGGCAAGCGCACTCAAAAGACGCGCTCAAGTTTATTTTAAATATAGACGCGCGGCCGGCAAGCGCAATCAATATAGACGCGTCTGAAACAAAACTCGTGTTCAAGTAAGCGCTTTGAAAACCAGAAGACAGCGGCAGGTCCTGCGTTTCCCATGCGTTTTAGATGTTAATGAACCCTAATGCAAGAATTCTTCCAATAAGTGGTCGGGACTCGGGACACAATCAACTTGTGCATAAAGCGGCGGGGACATCTCTCACCCGCAAATACGCGTCATCCCGGTGGCATGACAACACCGGCCCTCGTGGCCAAAAAAAAACAGACCGGCCCACCGGGAATCCTCCCGGTTCTCCCTATGGCCAATCCGGGCCTGATGTTTGGTATAATTTATTTATCAATTTTATTCATTTTTGGGGGGGCTATATGGTTAGACGTCTATTTTGTTTTAGCCTAGACATCTGGGCTGTGTATGGACAGCTATTAGACGTCTTTTAAACATAAAATTGCTTGCTGGGTATTTTGGCCACACTGAATAGTACACTCTAAAAATGCTGGTTTATTTTCAACACAGCATTGGGTCAAAAACAACATGATTTTATGGAAAGTCATGTTATATTTGATAAATTTATTCATGTTATTGATTTTTTTTTGCTGTTTTTCGTGCCACTGGAGCACGAATGTCTTTTTCGTTTCAACAGCACAAATTTCTAATAATAGTTTATTATGTCTGTGGCATGACTTTCTTTTTCGTAATTTCATGTATTATTTTCTCTTTTTTTCTATTTTTAAAACATTGTCGCTTGGGGTTAGATTCGGGGTTTGGGATGTATTGGTTTCTACATGTTTTTCTATCGCTTTTAAAACTATTCTCGTCTGGAGTTGGGGTTAGTGGTGGGGTTTGGGTTAGGATGTAACAGAAAGTGATTCTAACCCCAAGCGACAATGGTAAGAAAAAAGAAAAAAAAACAATGAGAAAACAATACATAAAATGACATGAAAAAGAAAGCCGTGCAACGGACACGTAAAACTATATTTGATAGAAATTTGTGCGAGTGACACAACAAAGACATTCATGCTCAAGGCACAAAAAAGCTGAATTTCGTGCCATGAACACAAATAAATTAATCACATTTTTCGTGGCTATAACACGACTTTCCGTGAGATCAGTCTGGTCAAAGAGGGACGAACTCAGCCTGTTGCTTTAACTCCAGGTTGTTTCAACCCAAAATGCTGGGTTGTTTTAACCAATTGTTGGGTCAAATATAAATATGTTCTGCTGTGTTCGTATAGAGAGTATGGTAAAATTATAAAACATGAAGAAATATATAATATAATAGAAAAGAAAACAGAATAAAAAAATGTATGTGCTTTAAGGGCTACATTACGTATTATATATATACTGAATGCATAACCTTCATATTTGAAGTGCATTGTTCCTGAAAATTGCTGCTCTCTGGTGAACCACAGATGACATCATCAATACATTCTCGACCTAAATGAAGGACTGAATCAATAGCAGGACACATCACGTACATGCACTTTAGCAATCTGATATGACCATACAGACACTTAAACATTTAACAGATTATTTATCAGCTAATTAAAAAACTTCAGCATAAAACCTGAATATGTATATTTTACTGTAATGTAGCAAGACAGACTGCATAAACAGAGAAGAACAGAGAGAAATATGAATATCATGTTTTTTATAAAATGATGAAAGCTCAGATATCTCAACATTTTACTGTAACTACCTCTTAAATTCAAGGTTGTTGTGCACTCCACATACAGAAGATTTGCGGACATGCACGCACACACACACACACACACACACACACACACACACACACACACACAAACGGTTGAGGAACTTTCTCCTGCTCTCGAGTGACACAATTCATTTTAACATCCTGTGTAGCTTCTGCAACATCCAGATACAACTGAAAACATCATCACACTGAACTAGGTCATATAAATAATTAATAACAACTGGCTTGTTTGTTATGTCAAATTTTTTCCTTATGATGGCTTCTCAACTGTCCAGAACCAGAAGCTTCACATACAGTATAACCAAATGTCCCATTAAGAACAAAAAAACATTGACATTCAATTTAGCAGAAGGTTTTTTTACGAAATGAGGATAAAACAATTAATTCTAAAGAGGCAATAACACGAGATGATAAAATACAACGTCCAAACAATTGTTCAGAGAAGTAAAAATGGTTAAAGATTGAGAAGAAAGAAAAAACTGTGAAATAAAACACCAGAATAACTATACAACCATATATTTAAATGAAGCCACAAAACACATGTCTTTAATTACTGTAAATCATCACTTTCTCATAGTAACTGTAACATCTATTGGTTTTGCGACTCGTCAACACTAATAATTATTACACATGATACTTTTTTTGCAAATGAATAAACCAAATGCATATAGTCTTGTTTGAACATGTTTGAACACATCTTGGCTTAAAGCTATAGGAAAGAGAGTTGTGTCCATATATTTACTCATGTGGCAAGTATGTAATAAGTAGTATAAGGAACAATTTTCGGCAGGGCTTTAGAAACTAATAGTATAAATTCACAAGCCATGCTCTTAACAATATCACTTCAATCATATAAATAACACTCCGAGGTTTGGCTAACCATAAACAACTCTGATTTGTGGCCGTCTAAATATTGTTTCGCTTGCAACGTCAAGGCTACTGAATTCCATCACGGATTCAATTGTTTTGCTGTGTTACGCTTATTATTGCTGGATTGCTAAAGGAAATGTGTCCAGTTTCCTGATAGAGATGTAAGTGACAAACACACGGAGGTTTGGAGGCGAACAGTTGAACTCATGCTGTTAGACACCCTTAATTACTGTCAGAGTGCCAGTAAAATGTCAATTAAGTCGACTGAAGCAGAGCTATAGATTACACCTACCAGAATAGAAAACAAATTGTAACAATAAAGTCATTGAAAACTTGGAAGTTAGAATTATTTGGTAAATCTTAACCGGAAGTACTTTTATAGTCCATCAGTTTCACTAGTTGACCAGTATGGTTTGCTGGTAACCAGTATGGTTATGCTGGTCCATCATTACCAGAAAACCACAGGCACTAATGGACGAGCAGGGGCAAGCATTGAAGTTAATGTTGACGAAAGCTGGAAGGCAATTACTTTCATCTTAATGTATATCACTCATCTATCACAGATTTTCTGTTTTTACCAGAACTCGGCAGCAGTGCCCATATCATTATTTTCCCTTTGTGGCAATGACTCACTGCTCTGAATAGCCAGTTTTTTTCTAAAAAGGTCATGAAGTTTTAAAAAGGATTCCTTTATAAAAATCATACAGTGACACTGAAGTGAAAAAAAATTCAATCTAAAAATATGCCTTGTTCTCCGATGAATATGGGGTGTTGCAAACCTCCTCCTTCCTTTTCTTTGTCGTTTTCTTTTTGTACAGCAGTACAAAACTTACCTTCTCAGGTAGACTTGCATTGACTTTATTGTCTTATTGCTTATACAATAATATGTCTAGCAATTTCTAGGACTATTATTTACTATAATTTTGTACATTCATGCAGTTTTTGTACATATGTATATATTGGTGTACATTGTATTCTGTCTATATGTGAAGCAGCATTCAAGAAAGTTTTTCATTGTACACTCTGAGATTAAAATGTACAAAAAGGTACAAAAAATTGTCAATGTGGCGGTACCTTTTCCAAGAGTACAATTTTGTAACTAAAAGGTGCATAATGTCAAATGACATTCTGTAATAGATAAATGTAATTGTTGGCACATCCATATAAATACTGTATTTTAACTCAAATCAGCTTTGAAGTCACTGAATTAGATGCTTTTCAGATAAATCGGGACAGACTGATGTACCTTATGTACAATTTTAAACGCTTCAAATCTGCCCTTGTATATTTGTGAGTTATGTTTCATTAATAATTCCATTTGAATATCAGATTCAACTGATTCACATTTAGGTATAACACTTTTCCAAAACAACCAAAAATAGAGGGGAAAACAAAGCTGATGATAGGAAAATGACAGCTTTTAACTCACAACAAAGTTCTAACTTTCAAGGTGGATATATTTGAAAAATGTATAAAGTATAAATAAATGTTATCCTTTAAATAAACTATAACTATCTAATTCCACGTCTAGCCACACACATGAGTGATCATCACCAGCCCACTGGTTTCTCAACTATAATGGAATAATCATATTTGCTGTACTTACTAAATGTCACTTTGCTCAGGATGTGGAAAAGTGAGACCATATAGCATGCTGTAATTTAGATTGTCATATCCTCTCCCACACAGCTGTGCATCGATGCTCCCAGTAAAGCTTTCCAGCTGGGAGGCAGCATATAATCTTTTATGAACTGCTTGAGGATAGACAACAAATCGTATGAGTCATAAAAAGGTCTAATTAGTATTTAAATGCAGTATATGTTAAGAGTAATAATCAGGCGTCAGTTTGTTTCACAATGCAACTAGTTTTAATTGATGTCATTTGACATCATAAAAATCTATACTAAAACAAAAGTATTTAAATTACATAGAAATTTGACCCGCCATTTAGATCAGCTGGTGCGGTTATACCTCCACTAATATTGGCAACCTTGGTAAATATGAGCAAAGAATGTTGTAAACGTCTTTATTGTTTAACCTTTTGCTCAAAATATAAAAAGTCTGTTTTCATTGAAAAAAAACAACAACTGCAAACATACCACATTTTGAAAAAAAAACTTTGTTAAATATATGTGTGCCACAATGATTGGCAACCTTTTAGTCAATACTTTGTGCTGGCTCCCTTTGCTAAAATAACAGCTCTGAGTCTTTTCCTAAAATGACCAATCAGGTTGGAGAATACATGGCAAGGGACCAGAAAAAAGACCCAAAACATTAAAGACCCACCACCAGGGGCGGACTGGCCATCGGGAGTTCCGGGAGCAATCCCGAACGGCCGGTCCATTTCAGGCCGAACCGGCCGGAGGTCAAAAAAGTTTTTTTTTTTTTAATGCCTAACCAGGCGCTCAGCTGCAGCGGAACGCTGTGTCTGTTTCAGACCGGGCCAAACCAATTCTTCAAATCTTGAGGGGGGATAAGAGCGGCCCCTCCCAACTTGGACTGATCCTCGTTTTTCCTCACATCCGATTGGCTCAAAGGCGCCGATCAAAAGAGGCAGCTAAATGCGCCAAATAACAGACCTTTTTCGCAGTTAAAAGGACGCTGTGGCAGGAGGTGCAGATGAGGAAGGACCAGCAGCATGGACAGGACAGGTGCACAATTAGTGATGCATCTATTATACACTGAAATCATTTATATTTGCAATTAAATATAGGCATATACAGGGACGTACTGGGACTGAAATTCAGCCCGGGACTTTAAGATTGAGAGGCCTTTTACGCGAGTGGCCTTGGTGCACGAGCAGGATTTTTTGCAGTTATTTTAATTCTAGTAGTGTTTTTATGGTATGAAGAGAATCAGATTATGCTGAAGACCTTAAAGAAACTTTAGGATAACACCTGCCTCCTCAGGTTGTATAAGCAAGTCACCACTGCACTAAACACAACCAGGTCAGCAAAACCCAATCTCGAACACATAAGTCACAGTATACTGCTAACTACCAGCATGTCATATGTACAGTCAGTTGGAGTGATAGAATTGTTACAAATACTCACACATACCCACTCAGATAATCAAAAACTACAATACAGTCCTATAAAATAGAGATTGTGTGTGTACGTACTCACTTTCAACTCTCCCTGGCTGCACTTCCCCTGTGCTGGACCCTGCCTCTGCTTACTGATTGTACAGCTACATATGCATGAGAAGAACATCAGTAATAAATATCACTAAGAATAATTCCTTTTTTTTAATTCAATCTGTGCTTTAGTCAGGTAAGGTTATAATCTAGTAAGTGGAACTATTGCATTTTATCCTATATGTAAATATGTAATATTGTGCTGTATTTTTCTATTTGTGTGTCCTTAATAAACCTTTGATTGATTGGTTGATTGATATGCCTACCCTGCTGAAAAAACAGCATCAAACCAGCATGGGAATTATGCTGGTCTATGCTGGTTTGATGCTGGTTTAGCTGGTGGTCACCAGCATAAAAGCACCAAAACACAACATATGCTGGTCTTGCTGGTATGCTGGTTTTTCCAGCAGGGTAATATGATTGCCTACCCAGCCCTGCACACTGACCCATCACTGTTTTTGTACTGGTTCCATTCTCCTCCTCCTCTTGTTTTGCTTTCCTTCCGCTTCCTCATCAATATGACTGCAAGGGTCATCATCAACCTGTCTCTCTCCATCAGTGACCTTAACAGCTAATATACAGACATACAGGGATTCCTTAGACCATTTTAATGTTTGAACACAATGATGACGTGGAAACGTATGAACGCGCATGTTGGCAATGGAAGTATGGCAAGAATCAGCAGTGAAGCAACACAGACAGAGAAAGTTATATTTAAAAGTTGACTTTATCAAGTTTTTCAACACAGCTACCAGATCCGTGTACTATAGTGGAGTGAATAGAAGACGTTAGCAGATGGTCAAATATAAAGTATATTATTAGTGCAACCAAACGCAATTACCAGACATTTTGATGCTGGGAAACTGTTTTGATAAACTTACTGAGTTGCTAACACGTTAAAACCACTGGGGAACAACACCACTTCTGTTGCCAAAATGTGCACGCAGTCTATTTCATCAATTTCATAAGCGGGATAATGTAGAGCGAGGCGGTTCTTATAGCGAATACAACCCCCAGGCTGATTCAAGCTCCGCTTTGCGTGGGGTCCTGATGTCGGGGTTGTATTCGCGCTTATATATGCCTATATTTAATTGCAAATATAAATGATTTCAGTGTATAATAGATGCATCACTAATTGTGCACCTGTCCTGTCCATGCTGCTGGTCCTTCCTCATCTGCACCTCCTGCCACAGCGTCCTTTTAACTGCGAAAAAGGTCTGTTATTTGGCGCATTTAGCTGCCTCTTTTGATCGGCGCCTTTGAGCCAATCGGATGTGAGGAAAAACGAGGATCAGTCCAAGTTGGGAGGGGCCGCTCTTATCCCCCCTCAAGATTTGAAGAATTGGTTTGGCCCGGTCTGAAACAGACACAGCGTTCCGCTGCAGCTGAGCGCCTGGTTAGGCATTAAAAAAAAAAAAACTTTTTTGACCTCCGGCCGGTTCGGCCTGAAATGGACCGGCCGTTCGGGATTGCTCCCGGAACTCCCGATGGCCAGTCCGCCCCTGGGCATATATAAGCGCGAATACAACCCCGACATCAGGACCCCACGCAAAGCGGAGCTTGAATCAGCCTGGGGGTTGTATTCGCTATAAGAACCGCCTCGCTCTACATTATCCCGCTTATGAAATTGATGAAATAGACTGCGTGCACATTTTGGCAACAGAAGTGGTGTTGTTCCCCAGTGGTTTTAACGTGTTAGCAACTCAGTAAGTTTATCAAAACAGTTTCCCAGCATCAAAATGTCTGGTAATTGCGTTTGGTTGCACTAATAATATACTTTATATTTGACCATCTGCTAACGTCTTCTATTCACTCCACTATAGTACACGGATCTGGTAGCTGTGTTGAAAAACTTGATAAAGTCAACTTTTAAATATAACTTTCTCTGTCTGTGTTGCTTCACTGCTGATTCTTGCCATACTTCCATTGCCAACATGCGCGTTCATACGTTTCCACGTCATCATTGTGTTCAAACATTAAAATGGTCTAAGGAATCCCTGTATGTCTGTATATTAGCTGTTAAGGTCACTGATGGAGAGAGACAGGTTGATGATGACCCTTGCAGTCATATTGATGAGGAAGCGGAAGGAAAGCAAAACAAGAGGAGGAGGAGAATGGAACCAGTACAAAAACAGTGATGGGTCAGTGTGCAGGGCTGGGTAGGCAATCATATTACCCTGCTGGAAAAACCAGCATACCAGCAAGACCAGCATATGTTGTGTTTTGGTGCTTTTATGCTGGTGACCACCAGCTAAACCAGCATCAAACCAGCATAGACCAGCATAATTCCCATGCTGGTTTGATGCTGTTTTTTCAGCAGGGTAGGCATATCAATCAACCAATCAATCAAAGGTTTATTAAGGACACACAAATAGAAAAATACAGCACAATATTACATATTTACATATAGGATAAAATGCAATAGTTCCACTTACTAGATTATAACCTTACCTGACTAAAGCACAGATTGAATTAAAAAAAAGGAATTATTCTTAGTGATATTTATTACTGATGTTCTTCTCATGCATATGTAGCTGTACAATCAGTAAGCAGAGGCAGGGTCCAGCACACACAGGGGAAGTGCAGCCAGGGAGAGTTGAAAGTGAGTACGTACACACACAATCTCTATTTTATAGGACTGTATTGTAGTTTTTGATTATCTGAGTGGATATGTGTGAGTATTTGTAACAATTCTATCACTCCAACTGACTGTACATATGACATGCTGGTAGTTAGCAGTATACTGTGACTTATGTGTTCGAGATTGGGTTTTGCTGACCTGGTTGTGTTTAGTGCAGTGGTGACTTGCTTATACAACCTGAGGAGGCAGGTGTTATCCTAAAGTTTCTTTAAGGTCTTCAGCATAATCTGATTCTCTTCATACCATAAAAACACTACTAGAATTAAAATAACTGCAAAAAATCCTGCTCGTGCACCAAGGCCACTCGCGTAAAAGGCCTCTCAATCTTAAAGTCCCGGGCTGAATTTCAGTCCCAGTACGTCCCTGCCCACCACCATATTTTGAGGTATACTTCTGTTTCATATATTAATTGGTTTGCACCACTGATCTATATAAATGACTGGATTGCGCATAGAACGCTTAAAGTAACAGCGTGAGGTGAAGCCAGCGCAGAGTTTGAGCCGCCATCTTAGTATACCCAACCGGCAGACGTCGTCATTGACTTCCATTCAAAATCATGTTTTAAATTCACCCGCTTTACAGCGTATCAGTCACGCAAGATTATTTTTAGGATATGTGTACGTAAATTAACTGTTAATTCTGGTGTTATTTGCAATGTTTATGCTTTAATCGGGCAGGAAAATGGATTTATAAAAAAACTTTATAAGGTGAGTGTGTCTGCTGCGTTCTGTTAATGACACGGGTATAAATAAAGTTTTTTTTGACATTCAGCTACACTGTCAAGCGTTATTTCTCTAAATAAGTTTAGGTAATTTGTAAGTTTAGATAACATAAAACCAGCAAATTATTGCATGCACATACGGTACAAAGTATGATTATTTATTTAGATTTCAGAATGAGCACGTTTGTCATCATTAATACTAAATATGCTGCAGTCTGTCTGCTGATCTGATACTGTAATGAAGATGAATGTATAATAACTGATTAAAAACTAAAATGTACAACTTTCAGTAAATAACTATGTACATGCTTAGGACGTTTGTGTTGTAATAATGTAAAGGGTAACTTCAGATATAAAAACGAAGACTATTAAAGTGATGTTTTATCATTAAAATCTGATCGCGTCCATTGATTTTATAGAATGTTTGGGTATACCAACATGGCGGCGCGGTGGCTTCACAGTTGTGACGTCATGTGCAATCCATTCATTTATATAGATCAGTGGTTTGCACACAAAAAAAAACAGTGAAGGCACTTGGATAACAATAACCAACATATTTGTACACAACATTTTCTTTCTTTTTTCCATAACCCCCCAAATAAATTAATAAATAAACAAATAAAATAAATAAATAAATATTATATTTAAAATAATAATAATAATAATAATAATAATAAATATATGTTGGAGTCAGGCCCAGTTACCTTGGAAAAATTGCATATATGGTTGTCACTTGTTACCTTTTTTATCTTATTTTTTCCAGTTTTAGAAAATAAATGACATCAGTGATCCAAAATGTACTGCATGGGGCATTTGTTGCTTTCCAATTAAGAAGGAGATGGCATCTCACTATCAAGGAAGCGAAATCCAGGACCTCTAATTGCACCGATGAAAAGAGGTGCTATTATTGAGGAGTGCCAAAAATGGCTACATGCAGAGAAATATTAATAGTTTTGAGGAGCACTTTAGCCATGGTGTCAAAATAAGTTTGACAGATATTTTCTAGAGTTGGATAAAAGAAAAACATATGTGCAAGAGTACAGGGCGAACCAGCGCATCTGTCACAGACATCAATTGTATTAGGGAAAAATTGAGATTTGTCTGAATTTAGAATAGTGACATCTGAACACTACTTTAAATTGTATTAAAGTCAAGTGGGCACAGATTGAGGCTTTGTGAATCCCGTTTAAAACTGGGTCCCACCAAATTTTGAGGTATATTTATCCACATGGCTAACTCTAGGTGTGCCCAACACCCTCCTTCCCCTCCTTCCAGTAGTGTCTGGCAAACTGATAACGCTTGATTTTGTTTCTGGATGAGAGTATACGCTTTTATCTTCTAAACAATTTGTGGTGATGTATGTGACATCGGTGGAAATTGGCATTTTCAGTGTTTTTACAATTTTCTTATATTAACACTTCTCATTTTCGCTCACTTCACAACTGTGTTCTTTGGTCTTACCCATTGTGATAAATGACTCAAGGGGTGGTCACATTAGACTTTGAGCATGCTAATATTTTTTGGACTTTGCTGCAAATATGGGTAGGAAGCGCTTTTTGTCCATTTTTGCTTTTCAGCAGAGAGAAACCAAACAAAGGTACAATGTATAGAGTAGTATATACCTTTCAGTCTGCAGAGGGTTTGGTGTGAATGGGAACAGCTGATGCTTCATCAGATTTTAATAGAGGACAAACTGTAATGGCACAGCACTTTGGAACTTCAATCTCAGAAACGATGCGGCTTGTGTGCCACTGTAGAGAGTACATATGAAAAGGGGTGCATGGGTGGCCAAATGACAAACCGGCATCCAGCTGCCTGTCTTCTGAAGCGCATTGAGGCTGTCACCCATTATTCACAGCAACCGCAGGGTCACAGTGTGACAATTCACCAGCAGCTACAACAGTGGTGAATAGGAAAATGTGTCACAACACACAGTTCACTGTAACCTTCTGTGAATGGGCCGACGACCAGGACAGGTCTCCAAGCTAACTACACGTCATCACCTCATCACCGACGATGGATGAAATGGGCCCAAGATCATTGGGTTTGGGCCATGGATGGATAGGAGAAAGGGGCCTGGTGTTACAACTTAAGATTCCTGGTGCATCACGTTGATGTTGGAGCGCATACGCCGATTACCAACACAGAGACCACATGATGGTGAAGTTCTATAAAAGCCTTGGCCTCCAACTTTACCTGACACCAAATTGAATATTATTGGTTCGATTTGAAAAGCGGGTTTTGTTTTCGGCCAGTTCTGCTTTGTATAATAAGTATCATTTTTAAACGTCATCTCTAAACGTAATTTTCACGTACACCATAACATTATGACCACCTGCCTAATATTGTGTAGGTCCCAAAACAGCCCTGACCTGTCGAGGCATGGACTCCTTTCTATCAGACCCAGCATTCACTTTTTCAGCAATTTCAGCTACAGTAGCTCGTCTGTTGGATCGGGCCACACAGGTCAGCCTTCGCTTCGATCAATGAGCATTGGTTGCCCATGACCCTATCGCCAATTCACAGCTTTTCCTTCCTTGGACCACTTTTGATAGGTACTGACCACTGCAGACCCCACAAGAGCGGCAAGTTTGGAGATGCTCTGACCCAGTCAACTAGCCATCACAATTTGGCCCTTTCAAAGTCGCACAGATCCTTACACTTGTCCTGCTTTTAACACATCAACTTTAAGGACAAACACTCGATGTGTTAGAAGCAGGAAAAATGGGCGGCCAATAATACACCACTGATAATATAGTTATTTATATTACATTGCATTTCTGTCAAAAGATCCTTCTAAAAGTTACACAATGCACCATAATGTAAGTAGTAAAACCTACTGCTGAATATGGTTGAGGTGAAATGAAACATGAGTCTGAACTCAAGCATTTTTACAACCTAAAGGATAAATTCATTAGCACTCTTGTCTTGCCAAACTCAAAATGAGTCATTTTAAAATTCACTCTTCAGGACTCATGACAGCCTTAATGATTCACAGCTGCCAGAATTAAATTCTCTGGTTATCTTCGGGTCTCATATGGCAGCATGTATGCATCACCATCAAGCCAGTATAACTTGTGACACTGCATACCTCAAAATGTACAGGGTATTGTACAGTATAATGACATATACTCCTTCTATGTCTTTAAATACAACCATCTGGGCATGTGATTATTCTCCCCCTTTTTATTTTATTAATTTATGTCCCTTTACGTTTTCCTCCCTTGCTTTTGTTCCCTCAATGTTCCTCTCATTCACGCATTATATTTCATCATTATTCTATTTTCGACACAATAACTCAATATACTTATTTGGAAAACACTATTATTTCCCAGCAGTCGAATCCATGTGCTTTCATTCGAACACATCCTCTTATACATTATTAGCATGATTATGTATGTAAAATATACATGATGTTTACACTCACCTAAATGATTATTAGGAACTAATGTTCAATTCTCCTTAATGCAATTATCTAATCAACCAATCACATGGCAGTTGCTTTAATGCATTTAGGGGTGTGGTCCTGGTCAAGACAATCTCCTAAACTCCAAACTGAATGTCAGAATGGGAAAGAAAGATGATTTAAGCAATTTTGAGTGTGGCATGGTTGTTGGTGCCAGACGGGCCAGTCTGAGTATTTCACAATCTGCTCAGTTACTGGGATTTTGACGCACAACCATTTCAACTTTTTACAAAGAATGGTGTGAAAAGGGAAAAACATCCAGTATGCGGCAGTCCTGTGGGCGAAAATGCCTTGTTGATGCTAGAGGTCAGAGGAGAATGGGCCGACTGATTCAAGCTGATAGAAGAGCAACTTTGACTGAAATAACCACTCGTTACAACCGAGGTATGCAGCAAAGCATTTGTGAAGCCACAACACGCACAACCTTGAGGCGGATGGGCTACAACCACAAGACCCCAACGAGTATCACTCATCTCCACTACAAATAGGATAAAGAGGCTACAATTTGCACGAGCTCACCAAAATTGGAAAGTTGTAGACTGGAAAAATGTTGCCTGGTCTGATGAGTCTCGATTTCTGTTGAGACATTCAGATGGTAGAGTCAGAATCTGGCGTAAACAGAATGAGAACATGGATCCATCATGCCTTGTTACCACTGTGCAGGCTAATGGTGGTGGTGTAATGGTGTGGGGGATGTTTTCTTGCCACACTTTAGGCCCCCTAGTGCCTATTGGGCATCGTTTAAATGCCACGGCCTCCATGAGCATTGTTTCTGACCATGCCCATCCCTTTATGACCACCATGTACCTTGGCTACTTCCAACAGGATAATGCACCATGTCACAAAGCTCGAATCATTTCAAATTGGTTTCTTGAACATGACAATGAGTTCACTGTACTAAAATGGCCCCCACAGTCACCAGATCTCAACTCAATAGAGCATCTTTGGGATGTGGTGGACTGGGAGTTCCTGGATGTGCATCCCACAATTCTTCATCAACTGCAAGATGCTATTCTATCAATATGGGCCAACATTTCTAAAGAATGCTTTCAGCACCTTGTTGAATCAATGCCACGTAGAATTAAGGCAATTCCGAAGGCAAAAGATGGTCAAACACAGTATTAGTATGGTGTTTCTAATAATCCTTTAGGCAAGTGTATAATTGCTTCAATGAACGAAGTTTGATGGTTGAAACAGGAACACGTGGGATGTAGGTGAATGTTAATGAATGGTTTTGTTTGTGTGCAAGACAATATAGCATTTATTTACATTTACAAAGAAAGATCCTTACAACAATAAGAAAATATTGAAAAATGTTTAAGTCACAACCACATTCATACACTTTGCTTTCAACGAACCCCCATCAGGTCTAACCATGTGTGTCTGTGAGAAAGAGAATGGCAAGATATCAGATTATGTCTCATATCTTCTTCATCCATATTATGAAAAAGGAAGAGCAAATTTTTCTCTCCTTCACATATTTTATCTTATTCATATTCATATTCTATTCTCATTCATTTTTTTCCTCTACCACATACCATTTACTGCCACTTTTTTCCCACCCATTAAATGTTTACATTATCTTTCTAAAGCATCTGTACAGGATCTTGCTTTGTCATACTCTCAAAGCTTCAGAAGCATATCAGATGTGGCAGTGCTACAATCACAATACAATAACTGTTCCATTCTTTCCTTCTCAACATTATTCAGCGAAACATTATCCTTCCTCTCTCATTTTATTTCGTAAAAAAGTAAACTTTTTCAAACACATACTTATACACATGCAAATGCTTCTGGCACGATAGACCAAGCAATCTATCAAAAAAGCTAAATCTTAAGTGTAAGATGGGGGTTGACTCAAAAAAGTTAATCAAAACTGAATCATCAGCATCTCCATTGGAATCCAACCGAATGTTCATATTTTATGCATTTTGCAAAAGTTCCCCTTGAGGAGGATAATGTAGATGTTACATTCATAGCAGCTGAAACCTCACAGAGACTGTTTTTGAGATGCAGCATATTGACAAAACCTTTTATTTTATTCTTGAAGTTTTTTGCTGTATAGGCCTACACTAAAAACAGAAACAAAATAACATAATTTTTACCATATAGTATAGTATATTCACTAATGTATTTTATTTCATTAAATTCATTAATGTAAATACAAACATACTGAATAGAGATTAGAACTGTATATTAGAAACTATAAAGAGATTTTTGTGCACCAGAAAGGTTCTTTGGATGTTAAAGGTTCTTTATGGCAGTGGTTCTAAATCCTGTTCCTTGTACACTTTGTAAGTCTCATATTTGGCACACCCAGTTCAGTTCATGGAGCCCTCACCTGATGAGCTGATGATCATGGTGCATTCACACCAGCCACGGTAGAGGCGGCAAAAACGCGCTTTTCGCCCGTAGTTGGACCCTTGAACATTTTTAACATGTAAATCAATCGCGCTTGTCGCTTCTACCGCGTCTGGTGTGAACCCTGCAGTGTGTGAGATAAGAGAGACATATAAAATGCAGGGCAGTAGGTCCCAGGAACAGAATTCAGATTTTTGAAATATTTAGTTATTGAAAACTTTCTGCCACACAAAAGGTTCTTTGTAGAGAAGAAATAAATGTTCTACAAACTAGAAAAGGTTTCTTTAAAAGCCTTTGACTTCTTTGGTGAACCAAAATTTTTTCCTATGGCATCACTGTGAATGTGGATTCTGTGTTATTAAGACAGATTTAACCACCTGGAAGTTAAATATATATTACTATATATATATTTATCCACTATAATACAATAGTATGTAGGAATAATTGCAGCGGGCCATTGAATTTTTCGAAAATTGCAAGGTTCTCGTTGCGCTATTACATCAGGTGTGCATTCTTTTCAAATAATTCAAAGGCCTGTCAATTATGGTGGTTATTTCAAGACATTTGGTAGGTCAGGTGTGCGTTTTTATCAAAGAATAATGCATACCTGTGGAACTTTTCTCAACCAATCAGAATAAAGCAATCAACACCCCCATGCTATAAACTATAATATTACTATACTGCCCTTCAAAAGCAAAGTGCAGTAACTATGCATACACTGAAACTGAGAAAAATGACAAGTCAAACATTTTACTGCAATTTTGACTCTTGTTTTTCTGAAACGAGACAAAATTGAATCAGGAAACTCTAAATAAATGTCGCAAAGTCCATTTTAAGCCCAAACGTGTAGTTACTGCACTTTAGCTTTCTATGGCAGTATGTGATGTGAAAACCATGGCTAAGTCCAAGTCTCAAAATCAAATTCTGTGAAAACGAGCATCAAAGTTTGATTTCAGCTATTAATTTCACTATGACTTAAAGCAGCATTTCACCCGTATAAACATTAATCTTTACTGAAAGTGCGTCATATTTGTAGTCAAAATGTAACATACATTTAGAATTTGACTAGAGACTGAGAAAAGGGGTGTTTGTACTCTCCTCCCTCAACAAAGATATAGCACTTCCTTCTTTCAATGATGCAAAATGATGATTTTTACATCATTGAAAGAAGGAAGTGCAACACTGAAATCTGTATTTCTCCTGTCTCAGTGGCAACTGAGGAAATGATGCACGAGCATTCAAAAACATGACTGGGGTTCTAACTATACAAAGCTTAATGTAAATGGGTAAAGTGTCCCTTTAAATCTTTGACATGACCTTACTCAGCCAATATTAAAGATATCAAGATTATATGTTCACAGAATGTTATTTACATTATTTAGCTAGAAAAAACTGAGCTTTCACAGACAAGGTCACATATTTACATGCCAGATTGTGTCAGAAGCAGCATAATAGCCTACTTCAAAGATTCATGCAACTCAAGTGTCCCCTTAAACATCTAAAGTAGCACTTACAGTTGTGAAATTATCTAAGGTCCATGTTGCTTCACATGCAGACAAATAACTGTACAAAAACACATAAATAGCCCACAGTACATCAAATAGGTTTTCTGCCTTTCAGGACACAATAGCTACTGCTAGTCCTTCCAGCTGACTGGGAAAAATTACAGCATTAATTAAATACCATGTTTTTTTTATTTTGTGTATTTGTTTTGTGTTTAGCCACACTATTGTAAAAGTGTGGCTAAATGTAATGATAAATTGAAATATGTTTGGTGTATGCATTTTGAATGCTAGGTCACTGGAAACACACAATTCAACAAAGAGAGGGATCTACACTGTATAAATTATGACAGATACTTATTTTCTTTCAGGATGCATTGCAAACATCATTACTTTATTTAAAACTATCAGAAGCCCTAAACACAGCACCGAGTGAAAGCAATAATGGCAGCTACACAGATCACCTTGCCAAATTGATTACCCCCATATAGTCATGTTGACAGAGAGGTTCTCATCTTCCTTTGACTGATGCCTTCTGTTTGTATTATATTTATACCATGGGGCTGTTGAATGCTTTATTCTTATTGGTTGAGAAATGTTCCACAGGTTTTGCATATTTTTTTTCTAAAACGCACCTGCTTCGCGTTGTGCCATAGTACCACCTTGGGTGTGCATAGGTCTATCTCAAATATTCCAGTGATTAATGGCCAAAATCATGCGTTATTCAAAGTCATCCTCAGAATCATTTATATTGCACTCATCAATCTGTCCTTAGACTTGAACTTCAACTCGGCCATCACCTGTTGGTTTGTGGATCAATAAAATAACATATGTAGATTTTCAACCTACTTTTAGATTGTATTTTATCCTGCCGCTTATAAATTCAATGTAGTCAAAGACAACAGCAGAGCACACCAAAAAATGATCTAATGGTTTATGCTTGCAAGAAACACAAACACTACTCCATAAAAGATCAATGTCACAAGCATTCACTTGAGAGTAAACACGCTCTGTTTGGAATACAGTATGCTGCTTCTATTTGGTCCTAAATAAATCTGGCACCAAATTATATTAAAGCAACACCAAAGAGTTTTTTTTACCTTGAAATAATGTTTCCAAAAAGTTTCAGTTGTTCATCCACTCAAAACAGGGTGAACGGCACATTCACATTCGCTTTGCAGCCCTCTATGCCCCAAAACCGCACTAAAGAAGTTTCCAACCATTGGGTCACGGTCCTGTAGTTCGAGTAAAAACTACAAAAACTTGCTTTACGGCACACCTACAATCCAATCAGAGCCAGTTTTGCTGCAGTAGGCTAAATTATTTACGACAGTGGTAATGGACAATTCCGCTTCTAACCTGTAGGGGGAGAAAAGAGCAAAAACTCTTTAGTGTTGCTTTAATAGGCAGTAACAATGACTATAATAATTTAGAAATCGTTGTCAAATAGACCCCTTCACAGTTCACGTCATAGGCAGTCCCCACAGCGCATGTCGGGGTCAGAAAAGTCATTACAGTAGGTTGATTTGCATATTATTTGGTATCATCAAAACTGCGTCGAGGCTGTGAAAATCAGCCTTTTAAAAAAAAAAATTATGCCCAATTTGAATACCTTCTGTTGATTGTCATGCACTACCAATTAAACTACAGGAACAATCTTGCGCCATTTATTTTGTCCCCTTCAATTCCTGTCACCCATGATCCAGTGTGAAAACCAAACTAAAGCGATTTTGGGATTTATTGTTTTGTGCATAAACATCATCCTACATAAGTAGAAAATTCTGTTAAAATGTAAGATTGATATCTTTAACATTGCCTTCAAAGACTGAAATCAGTTAAAGTAAATGACTAAAATAAAAATTTTGATGCTCCAAAATCAAACTTTAGCCTGATTTTCACAAATAGGGTTCCTGGACCTGTTCTTCTCATTAGGTACTCGGATGGTGCATGGGAAACACAACCGGAATTAAATCTCCTCTAACGAAAAAAAAAACATCAAAGGTGAGAAGATGAGAAGATCCACCATCATGACAGGAGTATCACAGTAAAAGCCTACAGGGAATAAAGAAGACATATCAAATTGCAGAGTTAACCATGCAATGGATTTATTTTATTATTGCCGAGTTAACCAATGAATTTACTGGAAACACTACAGTCAAAATCTCCAGTTTCAAGATTAGTCCAGTGTGTTTTGTTCGAAATCTTTCATACGTGTTTTAAAGAAACGCAAACTGTCATGTGACACCTTTCAGCCTTTTAAAACAATGCACATTATGTCTAAAGTTTGCATTTTAATGCATTTTGTTTCACACCCCGATTGTGGATGCGACACACACCTGTATTTAGTATTAAATATACTGGATTTTTATAACATAATTAAACTTCAAAAATATATATCTGCATTATGAAAACTGGGGACAGCTGTATAGCCTAGTGGTTAGAGAGTCAGGTTGCAACTGCGGTGCCCTTGAGCAACGCACCTTCTAATTGCTCTCTAGGCGCTGGGATAGCTGTTCACTACTCGCTGGGATGGGTTAAATGTAGAGGTCACCTTCGAGTACTTGATAAGCTTGTCACTTTCACTTCACTTTCACTAACAGTCACTTACATACAGTATACACAGACTGACTTTTAAAGCATCTTCCAAAAAGATGAAGCATTTTTGTCAAATCAACACACATTTTTATGTTACTTCAACTTAAAAAATTAAGTTAAGCATTTTCAACTTGAATTTATTAAAAGTTATGTCAACTTTTTTAAGCCAAAACTTAAAATAGTAGGTTGAATTGACTTGATCAATTTGTACAGTGTACAAAAACTTGTGAATGTTCTCTAATGAATACACAAAAAGATGCTAAACAGCACTAAAAGTGGTTCACTGGCTCGTAATCATAGGGCAATCACTTTAAGTGCTAAACAGAACCTATGTAGAACTTGTGTAGCACCTGTGTAGAACCATATTGTGCTATATTGAACCATTAGTTGTGCTATAGTCTTTATTTTTGTATTACAGAAAATTTCTGTAATTTATTGTAGCCATTATTTAACGGTATTTTTACGGTTTTACCGTTTTTTTTTACTGATTTTCTTTTACAGTGTCAGTAGTATTTAGCACCATTTTTTGTAGATGTTAAAATTTGATTAAAGAAAATAAATGATGGTGTTGTAACGAAGAACATTTAGTGACTGTTATCTTCACATGCTATCAACAAAAAGATAAATAGGTTATTATTAAAAGGTCATAAAGGTTGTAAAATGTTTTAATTGTCAATAATTGGGCTAAAGCAGAAATACATATTTTGTTTGAAAAAAAAATATTCAGTTTGGCCTTTTGTGTAAGCGACATCTAAAATATTGCTTACCTTGACTGTGATCATCATAAAATTCCTAAAAAACCTTTTTGCAGTCAACTGCCTTTTTGACAGATTAGCACAACTGTCACGGTTAATCCGTGTCATGTCTTGTCTCTGTTCCGATTGTTATCACCTGGACATTCATTGATTAATTACCTGCCTCATCACACCTGTTTGTCATTTAGTCTCTGTGTATATATACCTCTGTCTTCTGTTTGCTCACTGCTGGATCATTGTCATTGCTACCCTGTCTGTTCCCTGTCTTGGATGTTCCTGTGTTCACCATGTTATTCCTCGTGTTTTATTATTAAATGTTATTCATTTTCGAACTTTGCGTTTGCGTCCTGTCTCTCCTTCCGTGTCGTGACAGAATGATCCAGCCAGCATTGGACGCAGCAAGTTCACGGAGGGCGGCTCCCCCAGGAGTTTCGTCGAGGGGGAGTAGTGACATCAGGGTTCATTCCCCATCGGCCACGATGTCTCTTGGGGACCACCGTGAGCGATCGCTCGCTCCTGCGGGCCTGCGGGAGGAGGATCGGCCCAGGCGGTCCCCCAACGGTTGAGTCGTTGTCGACAGTCCCTCGGAGGACCACCGTCCCGCTCGTAGGGGGATACGGAACGGACCACGCCCGATCATTTCCCCGGGGTGGCTACCGAGTGAGGGTCTCCATTTCCGCGAGGGGACGGGAGATGATTTCCGGGGGGCACCTCATCATCGACGATTCCCAGAAGGGGGGTAATTCGTCTGCCTCGGTTCTCGGAGCGATCGCTCCGGTTCTCCTGGCGCTGTCCGGCCCACCGTCCTGTTGGTTTCGTCCCGGCGGCTGCCGGCTTCGCCAGGGTCCCCAAGCCCTCCACCCCTCCCTTGGACTCTCGCTACCAGACTTTGTTTTTGTTGTGTTTTATGTGAGTGTCTGGTAGCCACTCGTAGAGGGGAGGGTAATGTCACGGTTAATCCGTGACATGTCTTGTCTCTGTTCCGATTGTTATCACCTGGACATTCATTGATTAATTACCTGCCTCATCACACCTGTTTGTCATTTAGTCTGTGTGTGTATATATACCTCTGTCTTCTGTTTGCTCACTGCTGGATCATTGTCATTGCTACCCTGTCTGTTCCCTGTCTTGGATGTTCCTGTGTTCACCATGTTATTCCTCGTGTTTTATTATTAAATGTTATTTATTTTCGAACTTTGCGTTTGCGTCCTGTCTCTCCTTCCGTGTCATGACAACAACATTTTCTAAATACCACATCCTAAAAAAAAGTTCCTTGTTTTTTCCAAGAACTCAGAAGTCATGTCATGGCCTACTGTACCTGATGTAACTCTTTTCTTCATACATCATTTCAGTTCTCCAATATTCATCTAATCATATCTAATAGTACACTGTCAAAAAAAAGGTCCCTATGTTGACGAAACCCTTCCAAAAGTATAACTTTGCACCTAAAGAGTTTGTACCAAAAAAAAAAACATATTAGTACATTAAAGGTACATATTTGCACCAAATATATACAATACTTTTTAAAGGGTACTGCCCCAGCGACATCTATGGAAACCATTCTGACAGTGTAGCTTTAATTGGGCTACTATTAGGCTGATTATATGACTGGTATGAATGAGTCTTTTATCTCAGTTCTTTTCGTATCCTTATGATTAAAACAGCTTTCAATGTGATAAAGGGCACTGAGTTTACCTTTCATAAACTGTGCATGTGCCATGTGACCATGAGACTTAGCAGACAGTAAATTATCCTTTGTTATATGAACAGGAAACATTAGAGAACAGGGGAATAGTGGTGGGGATGGATGTGTATAGACCCGTTCACAGTTCACGTCACAGGCGGTTCCCACTGCGCATGTCGGGGTCAGAAAAGTCATTACAGCAGATTGAGTTGCATATTATTCGGTTTCGTCAAAAATGCCTAATTACGTTGTGGGCCGTGAAAATCGCACCAGGTCTTCCGTTAAGTTTTCGCGATTCATGCAGAATCTCAAAAACAAAAAATGCAACATCTGCGTCTTCAAGCAATTAACATGCAGACTGATACAATGCAAATATCAAAGAGGCTTGTGTTTGTAGTGCTCACTTCATTTGAGGTAAGTCATCATTTTTCAGCCCTGTTAGATTAAATTATAAAGCCTAAATGTTATGAACAGTTTGACCCCATGCTGCGCGCGCACCCGATAGTCATTCAATGTTTACAAACCTTGAAGGGGTGTATATAGAGTACGTAAGGTACAGCCCTGACAAAAATGCATGTATCACATATAAAGGGTGGTCATATATATACACAAATATGTTTTGTTTAGTTGAAGGACCATTACTCTGCCTTCACTTTGTGCTTGCTCTTCTGACATCCTCCTCTGTTCCTCAGTAGCAGCAGGTTATGCGTTGCATTTTGATTTTGTGTGAAGTTTAAGAAAGTGAAAGATTGTTCTTTGATATTGGTAAAGCCTGAAGCCTGTCTAAAAAGCAGATGAAAGGATTTGTCTTTGTTCTTCTGCACAAAGCTTAAGCACAGGGCAAAGAAATTGCCGTAAGTTTCAGTTTCTCCTCCTGTTACTGATATCAACAACACAATTGCCTCATCAAGAACACTTTCATTTCAATGCTTTTTCAACCTTAATTAAATTGGCTTAGGGTGAGGTTTCACACATATATTACAGTTTTTTTCGATTGCTAAACGACAGTGAGCACAACTGGAGCTACATGTGCAAAACTCTAACTA
Source organism: Misgurnus anguillicaudatus (assembly GCF_027580225.2). Classification (NCBI taxonomy): domain Eukaryota; kingdom Metazoa; phylum Chordata; class Actinopteri; order Cypriniformes; family Cobitidae; genus Misgurnus; species Misgurnus anguillicaudatus. The sequence goes on along the minus strand of NC_073358.2, from coordinate 31,487,517 downwards.
CAGTCTGCACTACCAAAAGTCACCTGAGCACAACTCTTTACACATGACTCAAAACAGCTCAATGCAGCCAAACACTAAACACAACCCTCACTGAGATAACATACACTGTCACTCACAACACACTGAGAGGAAAAACACTAACATCAAACACCAATACAGAAAATACTAACTTTTTATCTTTACAGTTTCAACAATTTCAGTGACGTCACACAGTAATGTTTTCTTCAAAGAATGATTTATTTATTGATTTATCACATGATTTATAATTTTTTTTAGAACATCATAATTCTTAAAGGTAAATGAAAATTAGCAGTTTGCTTCATTAGTCTGGAGTAATTTACAGAATTACAGTAATGAGAAAAAAGGTAGAAACTAAAAGTACATGAAAGGTAATATTTTATATATATATGAAATATATATATATATGAAATTGGAATTTATATTTATATGAAATTGTAATAAGCAGTGCTTGAAAGGCACAATGCTGAAATCAATTCTGTTTTGAATGTGTGGTTCACAGTTTTGACAGCTGTGTGTTAGCATTTGAACAAAGTGTTGTAAATCAACAGTGTTGTGCAGGTTGTGTTTAAAGTCATGGGATAAGTGGGTAGAATTTTGAAAACTATGTTTAACCAATGAAAAACGAACTAGAGTTTGGTCCACATGAACTGCTGCTGTGCAGACTGTAGTTAGAGTTTTGCACATGTGACTCCAGTTGTGCCCACTGTCGTTTAGCAATCGAAAAAAACGCTTAGGTTACTCACGTAACCCCGGTTCCCTGAAATAACGGGAACGAAGCATTGCGTCAGTTAGCTGACGCTATGGGGGAAACTCCTGTTTACTCCGTGACTGAAGCCTATTGGTTAACGTCTGTTCAAAGTACAGACCAATGACGTTTGAACCCGCGGGCGGGAAGTACACCTCCTTATATAAGCGCGGTTCAAGCGTCAGGAGCTCATTATTATTCGACTGAAGCGCGCAGCCGAATACACTCGCTGCGTAGACGTTTGTAGCACGGCAAGTGACGCAATGCTTCGTTCCCGTTATTTCAGGGAACCGGGGTTACGTGAGTAACCTAAGCGTTCCCTTTCAATACGGTTCACTTCGCATTGCGTCAGTTAGCTGACGCTATGGGGGAACGTAATCCCATCACGCCGTGCATACACGTACAGAAGTGCCTTACCGGAGAGACACTGCGTGTGGCCCTATACCCGGCATATTCACAGCTTTAAGCAATGTGTAAGCACCATATAAAATGTTGACGCGCACACGGTGGGGTTTTAAACGCACCGGGGGCACATAACATAGCACAAGACGGCGAGATACCGAGCGCGCCGCGGGTGTGCGAGATAAGTAAATTCAGAGTCACGTTGGTGAGCTCGCTGAGCGCACCGTGGTGTACACATAAAACGCATGAGCGTGCATGATTGAGCCGAGAGAACCTGCGCTCGTAGGGCAGGGACGTCTAAGCTGTACAATCTGACAACGTAGACGGCGAAGACCAGCCGGCCGTGTAGCAGATATCAAATAGATACCCCTGTAGACCAAGTCCATGAAAAAGCCAAACTCTCACAGAGTGGGCTCTATATAGGACATAGCTCATAGAGGGGCGTGAGCCAGTGCGATGGTTTCACAATCCATCTAAATAACCACTGTAAGCAACAGACATACATAGTGAGTGATCTGCGAAGCTCACGAACGGCCGATCTGACTATAATATGCGGCAGAACGGTTCGTAGCGTGGGATTATACAGATACCACAATAGTGTGAACCCAGGTGCGCCCTCGAGCCCATCGGGATGCATATAGGTAGTATTATAGTGCACAGATCGGTGAGCTGTCCAAGCGCGCCGTAAATGTGTATTGACTATAAATTGCACGGGCACAGGTGAACACTTCAATACATCGTGAATGCATATAGATGAATCAGAGTGTTATAATGCACAGGCCGGCAAGATTCTCAAGCGCGCCGTCATGTGTTCTGATAATAAGTTGTGCGCACACGGGTGAACCCTTCAGTGCACCGTGAATGCGTATAGATAAATCAATGCACAGAACGCGCCGTGAATGTGTACAGATATGATTGATGAACGTACGGTGGGCACTCAACGCACCGTGAACGTACACAGATGAACAACAATGTATGTTTGTGTCACAGCCGTGTATACAGATGAGCTTTTCCGAGCGCATCTTTAGTGTATACCGAAATGTTATAGCGTGCATATGTGAGCTTCTCTAAGCGCACGGTGGACGCATATAATTAAAACCCATATCGTGCATACAGGTGAGCTTACGCGGCGCACCTTTAATGCAACAAACCTCACTAGTGCGCGAAGCAGGGATGTCGAAGCTGTAAACTGACAACGTGGACGGCGGGGACCCGCCGGCCGTGTCACAAATGTCAAATGAGAAACTTCTAAGACCATGCCCAAGGATCTACTCCATACATGGAGTAGACTTCATTGTCACGGGAGGTGATAACGTCAACGATCCATAAATAACCTGTATTGACAGGTGCGCTAGTGAGTGATCTGTGACGCCGATGAACAGCTGATCGTCTGATGTACGTCAGACGTATCTGTCATACAGGACCTTGGACAGTTCCAGAGCGCTGCGCCTCGGGCACCGTCCGCATCTGAGAAATGACAGACTTATGAATAAAGTGGATGGTCGGTCATAAAAGCGTGGTTCGCTGTTATCACCGCCACATATATATATACGCAGGGGAGAAAGCCGCCGTGCACGAGCCTCTGTAGTGAGGAGAAAGCTGTTCCACCTACAATTCGCGGGGGGAAGACTCTCGCTGTCACTAGACAGAATAGATCAGACTTTGCATAAGGACGCCTCGCGAAAGGGGTCCTAGCAGCTCGTGTCAACGTGTTATAAGGCACGTAATGTAGGTCGTGTCCCACGGATGCAATCTCTGCACGCCCATCGTAACGGGATAATATGTCTGCATCTTGGTAGTTAAGCACGAGATGCGTATCACTCTGATAGAACATAGCTTATAAAGCGATGCAATGAGTTTATAAAGGAGATGACTCGCCAGCTTGTACAGGGGGCGAGATCTCAGTCTGGTTCGGTAAATAATGAAACCACCGTAGTTTGCCCGACCGCATTATCACAATAACATGGTCGAGAGTGCTGCAGTGCTAAAATCATCCCCTTAATGGACCTTATGTACAGTACAAGGTGATTGATATGAGACAAACGGGCGTTCCACGCGCCGAAGGCTGATTGCCGTCATAAAGCGTGTTCAACCCACAGCAGATGCTGGCGATCTCGTAATGGTAGCACTTCATGCAGCTGTGTGTAACTTAAGCATGAGCTTCCCGGCCGTCAGCTCGGGGCGGGACCTTTGCTTAGTCAAACTGAAGTGGACTTATGAACAGAATGCCACGATATTCAGTTTTCTGAGGCTCGTTAGAGGGGTACGTGAGCCCGTCTTAAACGAGATGCCGCGCGTCTGTCTGTGCGCGCGCTTTGAGTTTTGGAACTTATTGTGGCGGGTAGCAAGCTCACTTCAGGTTGATATTACCCTTAATATCTCCGAGTATTGGAGCAGAGCGGAGGTGTGAGCGTCTTCGGATCCGCTGATATAAATCAGCTGTATGGCCGAAAAACGTCATAAACCGCTTGGCTGTAAGCCTTTGAGTAGCCGTCCGGAGAGGGCGCGATTCAAATGCTTGGAGCCATGCAAAAGTCTGAGGCTGCGTCTCTCTAGGAAGAGAGAATGACAGCCGTAAGACCGTGCTCGTTTGCGCCGTCAGCATCGTAGCGGAGAAACTGAGGTGGGCTGCGAGCGAATTTGGCAGAAAAGTGTTAGAGACACCGTACAGCCGTGGGGTGTCAATACACAGTATATGGCCAAACCGGGGTTTTTTCGGCAAGCGTCGATATAATTATGGACAGCGGGCCGTGTGTGCGTATTACTGATTGCTTGTCAGTAAGGCGAGAAAGTGTTTAGAGACACCGTACAACCGTGGGGTGTCAATACACAGTATAGTAAGCACGGAAATTACTCTTTTTAGAGGAATTCAATACCGTTCGCCACTATAGTGAGGTCGCATAACCAACAGTATTACACAGTATGTTTTGGATAAACAGCACACAGAAAACATTTCAGGGCAGTCCAGCCGAGGCGCGACTTAACCCCTCTTCAGACAGTTCTATGTCGACGCAGCTGTGCTGCGAAGACCAGAGCTCGGCCGTTCAGATGCACGAGCCTCAGTAGTGACGGTGACCCGAACGGCTCACGGAGCAGAGCAGTATGTCTAGGTGGTTTAATGTCAGACTGAACCCATCGCAGAGAGGAAGTCTGCCGTGAGGCCCGCGGTTTTGCCGTTTATTAAAAAGGGCAGAAAAACCGGGTATATAAGAATGTACCAATATTCAGCGCACTGATATAGGACGGGACTGAATAAAGGGAGGTATTCGGGCCTCAGTATGTTAAACAAATTCGTTCTGCCTCTGATTCCGTCTAAACCAGAGAGAAATGACCGGGCAGACTAGTAGTGAGCTTTCCGAAGTGAGATAGACTCAGGCCGGTTAAGCTCTATAATAAGTGTTTTAGCGCTCAGATAGAGGCGTGTCCGCCTTATCGAGCAGACGAATGAGATCGCGCCGCTCCAGGGGGGAGGGGCATGAAGCTCTGTATAGACGAATAGTGAGCCGGTTAGCTCTTATAATGAGTGTTCTTGATGCTCCAATAGCGGCGAATCCGCCCTATCGAGCAGACGAATGAGATCGCGCCGCTCCAGTAGGGGAGGGGCATGAAGCTCTGTAATCGTTGAACACTAGACAGCTGCATTTAGAGGCAGCGAGCCGTAAGACTGCGTGCTAACTACGCCGTTAAGAGACCTCACCACTGCGGGGAAAGGAGCGAGGGACTCCGCGAGCGTGGAGCACGAGTGGCTGTGCTATGACAGGAAACAGGGGCAGATCCGCCCGTGTTTGCTTGTCGTATGCATCTTTCTAGTTTTACGGTTCCCCCGCTTGTTCATCTCAACAAGAGAGGAACGGCAGAGGGGAGCAGCAACACAGACAGAACAGCCATGCGTCATATAAACGGTATCACCCGATGCACTCGGGGGATTCATATGTGTCAGAGATCTCGCCACTGAATGTGAGAGGAGCGAAGGAACTCTGTAAGCATGAACGGTTGCGATGTGACAGAACACAGGGGGGGTTAGTCCGTGTGTGCAGGTCTATGCATCCATCTAGTCTCATGGCTCGCCGTGTGTTCATCCCGGGGAGAGAGGAACAGCAGGGGGAGCACGAAACATGGATAAGACAACCGAAGCATATAAGCGCGGTCCCGGCGTGGGAGGTGCCAGACCGGTGACGCGCTCGGGGAAATTCATAGCAGGGAGGCTCACTCAAGCCGCTGTGCTGGACGCTATTACAACAGCGCCTGCTCTTTTAGCTTACAGCTTTATATTAAAAATATTGATCTTACCGGGCGGCCGCAGGGGAGACCTCGTCAGGCATGTGTCCGCTGCACAGGGCTCGTACCACGGCAAGCGAAGGCTATCTTCGGTTCTCGGCCGGAAAGCGGCAGGGGAAGACGCTAGACCTGGATTCTGCTGTCTTCGGTTCTCAGCCGGAAAGGGCAGGGAAGACGCTAGGCCTGGACTCCGCTGCAGGGCTTTTGTCGACGGCGAGGTAAGGCTTCTTCTTCTTCGGAGCAGCGAGAGGTTCGCGCTGAAGGAGAAATTAATGAGCTCCTGACGCTTGAACCGCGCTTATATAAGGACGTGTACTTTCCGCGCGCGGGTTCAAACGTCATTGGTCTGTACTTTGTACAGACGTTAACCAATAGGCTTCAGTCACGGAGTAAACAGGAGTTTCCCCCATAGCGTCAGCTAACTGACGCAATGCGAAGTGAACCGTATTGAAAGGGAACTGTAATATAATACAGTCACTTTACAGTTTTCTAAACAGATTTTATCATTTTTTTACACAAGCAACATACACCTCTACTACAAATGAACACTTAAAAAGTGTTTCTTGAAACTAGCCTTCTTAGACAGTTACAATGAAAAAGTGACAAAGGTAGTTACGTTGCAAAGTGTGCAGTACTAGTGGTCCTCCAGGACAGGTTTGAAAACCCCTGCCTTATCACACTGTGCGCCATGGATGGTTTAAACTTGGGTACGATAAGCATGTAGACGATACACGGAAGCTTCGGTGGCTGCGCCCACGTTAGCGCAACGTCACCACTAGGCCATGCGAATACCAGTACGCATGTCGTAGCAGCAAACACACTGTTGATCGTGCTGAATTTCTGACACTGTCAGAAAACTATCGTAGGCTATCTTTGGACCCAAGACCGGGAAAACGGCCGTCTTTGAACCTCTCTCATTGTACGCCATAGAACCACTGATGAAGAGCCACGATCACAGAAATCGTGACTATTGTTTCACGATGGGACAGCCAATAATCGTGCAGCGTATCCTTGGCTTTAGGCCATGTGCTAACACACGCAACATGGGCCTGTCATGATCCTGCCTCAAAATAAAACAAGGACAAGGCGGCAGAATCAGGACAAAAGGTCAATATTGTTTGTGTATCTGTCTATAAAAGATACTAGATATCCACACATTCAGTGTGCAGATTTAATGTGTGAGCATGTGCACCAATTACTGATTGATTGTGCCAACCGCTTCATTTTGGGCTTTATCTAGTTTATGTAATTGGAAATTGTTTGGAAAATACTGATCTTTTTAAGATGCTTTTGATATGACTTGATACCTTCTGGTCATGTTTTTATTGACCATCAATTTTTTTAAAGTGTTGCCACTGAATGTGAGCTAATATTGTATAAAAAGCCTCAGTGTAACATGGTGCAACACAAAAATATACATTATAAAACTTGAACTTTGGAAGAGAGTGGACCATTTCTATCAGTTCAGTTTTTCTTGAGAATACATTATCAACACAAAACACACTAAGGATATGTACTGCAGCAAAAATACATTACAAAACACAACAAAATTGTATGTGAATTTAGAGATGGATATTTTTACTGATCAGTTAGGCTATTACTTATTAGTTTAGAATACTTGTATACAGACATACCATGTTTAACATGGTGTACAGTATAATTTATTAACCAATATATAATTACGAAATGGTTCTTAATTTCTCCAGGACAGATTCTCAACTCCAGTCCTCAGACCCCCCTCCTAAAATGTTTTAGATGTCTCCTAATACGAAACACCTGATTTCACACATCGGGCTCCTTTCAGAATGTTTGAAACTTTTCCATAATTAACACACTAACAAGCTGATGAACTGAATCATGGCAAGGACTGGAATGGATACATATTTTGTTGCCAATCTAAGCAGTTACGAAAACATAAAAAACACAGTACCAACTGAACACTAAAGCTTGAGATACGTGTGTTCAAAAGGCAGTGCCCAATAAAACCAATTGCTCATGAATGCTGAAAAAACAGCATCAAACCAGCATGGACCAGCATGGGAATTATGCTCTATGCTGGTGCTAATGCTGGTTTTGCTGGTGCTAATGCTGGTTTGGTGCTGGTTTAGCTGGTGCTAATGCTGGTGCTGATGCTGGTTTAGCTGGTGTTCACTAGCAAACCAGCACCAAAACACAACATATGCTGGTCTTGCTGGTTTTTTCAGCAGGGGTGGCAAAACCCAACAGTTCACAAGTGCAAACTGTCAATGAAACAATCGATCGACACAGTAAAACATCCTTCCTATGTATCTTCCTTCATGCACTTTAAGATATAAACACATTATGTGCAACAGTTTTTGTTACAATATGTAAAACATTTGCTCAGCAAGCACACTTTTGCATTGATAAGTGGTTTTGTTGTGTCGAAGCTGCCATCTAGTGACCTGATTTAGAAGATGCAGGAATAAACCACTTTGATGTAATTAATTTGCATGGTGGGTGCACTTACAAAAAAGAAGTATAAAGAAAAGTACACTCTAAAAATGGCTGCGTTATTTTTGACCCATAATGGGTAAATATTGGACAGAACAGACCGCTGGGTTAAAAGCCAGCATTTTTAACCCAGCATGTGTTCAGTCCAATACCCGTTATGGGTCAGAAATAACCCAGCCATTTTTAGAGTGTAAAAATTAAAGATATTGTTTAACACCGCCAATTATCAAAGATACTGTATAAAAAGGCATTATGATGAAAAACAAATCAATATCTTCTTTTGCCCAAGATAAAGCTGTGCATAGAAAACTTGAGGATATGATTGTGAGTTTATAATTGTTTTTGTCATAATAACGTCAATTTCGGAAATAAACACTAACATTTGAAAAAGTCGAAATAAATGCAAATAATTGATTTGTGCGGTTCTACTGACTATCGATGACGCATGATATCGTGTTTTATGACGTTAACGTTACATCATAAGCGCAATGCCAGTGTGAAACCGTGACGTGAACAGTTCTAAAACTGTAGAACATACAGTTGCGACCAAAAGTTCACATACACCTTGCAGAATCTGGAAAATGCTGAAAATCTTGAAAAAAACTTTACCTCATTCTCACAGATTATGTAGCTCCAATGTTTCTCAATTAATGGTCTCAATAAACTTTCAAGACCTCAGTATAACTTAGTGTATGTACATCTTTATTTATATATATATATATATATATATATATATATATATATATATATATATATATATATATATATATATATATATATATATATATATACAGGCCCGGATTAAGAGGACTTTGGGCCCTGGGGCTATAGCAAACACCAAAGGCCCCCCTTCATCTGATTGCCAAGCCAGTCTTCTACCGCAATAGCAATAGCCTACATATTTTTTATTGTTATTAATCAATGTATTTAATTAATGTTTTTCTTTATCATTATTTATTATTATTATTTTTGCACACTAAAGAGTTCAGGCTATTTAACACAGTAACCCTCAACTGCACAGATTTTGGGAACATTTTATTGATAAAACATTTGTACCCTATGTAGTGCATTTACTCCAGATATGAACTCAAAAACATAAAGGTTGCCAAAAATTAGCAAAAACATTACTCCTACTTCAGTCATACTTCCTCAATAAGTACTTGAATAATTTAGGGATAGTTCAAAAACATCACCCTCATGTTGATAGCATGAGGGTTATTAATAGCCTACATTTACACTGCATTTACAATTACATAAATGCTATGATTGTTATTTTAGAAGAGTTTATTAAAGAGCTGATATACAAGGTGATTTTGGCTACACTACCTCTCAAGCATTGCAGAGCTTTAGGCTACTGATGCTCTTCTCATCTTGTTGTGTTTATGAGCGCTTTTAATTTTAAATGCAAGTTGGATTGTAGATCGCGTATGGCGAAGACAATTCAGCGCAAATTAAAAAATATGAGAGAATACACAGAACTACAGAACGCGCGCGCATAACGAACCGCACCATAGGGAAGGAGAGAGCTCGCACACAGAGAACCGATGTGTGTGTGGGAAAACACTACTAACCTTTCGTTAAGTCATGATAAAGTCTGTCAGCCGTCTTCTCTGTCAGTAACATCTGTTGACGTTTACGTGAAAATACAAGTACATTGAAAAATGAACACCGCCAACTTTTAATTCTTTCACTCAGTGTCATGTGAGAGATGCACTGTCGAGGTGCCGCACACAGCATGAGACAGAGAAAGCGCGTGCGCACAAGAGAGGCGCCGCTGAGCCCTAGCAATAGTGAATGAAGCCGTTTTAAATATTAAAATAAAAAATGTAAATGGTATTCATGAAAAATCTATTCGTGGCGCCCAGTGTTGATTCTGTGGCGGCGCGCCACAAATAATGTATGGGAAACACTGCGATTATCATCCAAATAGTGCTTAACTCATTAACTTCAGCTGCTTGCTTACCCTTTTCGACATATAAAACACGCGGATCGGGGACGAGGCAGGGGGGTGAAGCTTGTTTTTCCTTTTTTTGTGAACCACTATCACTTTTTTCATAATTTTTGAACTCCAGCGGAGATGGGTCTGTTAGAGCCCTGCACGGGCCAAAAACTCCAGCCCTAACCCGGCCCTGGCCCGAAGTGTTCAAGCCCTACCCGACCACAGCCCGAAAATGCATGCAATTTTTTCAGCCGAACCCGACGTGACCCGAGACCAATATCAATCATGCTCTCTCTGACGCGCGCGCTCTTTGATGCGCGCTCTCTTTCTCGGATGCCTAATAAGAGGTGAAGTATAGCTTTAGCCTACAGAAATGCTTATTGCTTTAATGTAGGGAGTTATAATAGTTCATTGTTCACAGTTCATATTTATGATCTTATAGTCCATTTGAACATTTTTGTACGAACTGACTGTATTCTTCAGAAAAACACTAAATAACTTATCTTCCCTTACCTGTCGCTGTTCAGTGTGCAATTAATAAATAAAAATTAGTATGACGTTAATTTTTAAAAGTGTGCGAGGTCCGTGCACGTCCTCCGCTATAGCAAAAAGCGCAATCGGCTAAACGAGCATTAAATATTAATATGACGTTGATTTTTGTTTTTATTCATTTATATTCACAAAACTTATCAACAAAACATCGATTAAAATTAAGAGACAAATTATATAAAACGAAATTCATTTTAAAGTAGCAAGAAAAACTTAAATTAAACTCGAAAATAATGTCTGACCCATTACAATTCTCCCTTCAAATTAATCTTTACAATGCGTATGGCGTTTAAAATGACGGTCAATCTTTCGTAATAAGCTAAATACATTTAAACAAAACAACAACAACAACATTACAACAATATTCAAACCTAACAATACTCAAACATAAATTTAAAACAGACATTATCTATAAGGATACATAAAACAATCTGATATAGCGTTTATAATAGCTGGTTGGTATAGATGTTTACTATTTTTGGCAAAACCTCCGTTGCAAACCTCCATTTACCTGAATAAAAATATTTTTTACTTTGAAAATATTATCTATAAGGATACATAAAACAATCTGATATAGCGTTTATAATAGCTGGTTGGTATAGATGTTTACTATTTTTGGCAAAACCTCCGTTGCAAACCTCCATTTACCTGAATAAAAATAATTTTTACTTTGAAAATATTATCTATAAGGATACATAAAACAATCTGATATAGCGTTTATAATAGCTGGTTGGTATAGATGTTTAATATTTTTGGCAAAACCTCAGTTGCAAACCTCCATTTACCTGAATAAAAATAATTTTTACTTTGAAAATGATGCGCTGTCACACCATGTCACTGACAGCGCCTGTCACATTAACATGAGCTGTTCGTTTACATAAGACTCCATCTACGTTCATTTACACTGCAGCGCAACGTCTTGAGTTCTCAAACTAAAACTGGTCTGCAGCTTTTGCGAACGAATCCGTTTATGAGGGTCGAAAACGGTGGCGTGTAAATGAAAGGAGTAAACGTAGCAAAAGTAACGTTTAAAGGATAAACCCATTAATGTAAGCCTCAGATGCGCGCTGTCTCTGCTACACACGCAAACACACACACAATGAGGAGAGACGTTAAAATAAGCCGGCCCCGATGGGCTTGCAGGGCTCTAGGGTCTGTCTGCAAGAGATGGGCGTAACTATTGCTCCAGCGAGTGTTTTTTAGTGCTACAATGTTCATGAAAGCATAAGGAAAAGAGGCGTTTCCCAACGTCATTGCGCAAATTGTAGAGTTAATTTGATTGGGCGGTGAATTATATCATTCAAGTCACATTTTCCAATAACGTCTTGTTATTTTATTATACACAAATCAACCACCTATGATTTGACAATCTCATTTCCTCCAGCCAATCACGGGCCCCCTAATCCCGCGGGCCCTGGGGCTTCAGCCCCACCTAGCCCTTATGTTAATCCGGCCCTGTATATATATATATATATATATATATATATATATATATATATATAAAATGTACACGATGTGTAAAATGAAATATACTGCTGTATCATTAATATTGTGGGCCTATTTTTCTGCTGGAGGTCCTGGACCTCTTGATCAGATACATTGCATCATGGATTCTATGAAATACTTAAGCAATATCGCTCGAGTAGGAGTGTGATATAGCTCTATATCATCACGGCTGTGATTAGGCCAGAGGCACGAGGCCGCAGGCCGAGTGCCGGAGGCAATCACAGCCGTGATGATATAGAGCTATATCACACGACTCCGAGAGCGATATTGCTTTTATACAACAGTTCGACGGCACACGTTTGAAAAACGAAAACTAGAAAACAACAACGGAGTTATTTTAAAAGCCTCTTTGTTTGAGAACTACTTCTTCCGCCACGGATTTGAGGGCGGCCAGAATGACAGGTAAAACTTTCGGCTGCTTTGAAGCTCATAACAACTCAATGGACAGAAAAGCCGTTACTTTATATTACCGTTTCTTGGTCACAAAGTGTAGTTTTAAGATTAGTTCAGTCGAGAATGTATATGTATTATATTTAAATCTGCAGTCGATTAGTAAAGATAGCGCCTGTTTGAACGTTTGCTTAGTGAGATTCGGTACGAATGAGAACCAAAGCATGAGCGGACATCAGTGTTCACTCGCCCCGCTGACCACCGCCCTCTCTGGGCTACATTTCTGACAGAGATACCCTGGCTCTCATGTTGGCCTTGTTTGTTTATGATCGTCAAAATGAGATCAAATCAGCAGTATTTGGTGTCATGATCAAACTATTATTTGTTTTTTAATTCATATTTAGTGTCTTTTGTGTTGTTATTGTTTTGGCGCGAGGTAAAAGTTAATAAAACTATTTGTATAACGTTACTATTGCTTTCTCATTTATTCTTAACGTGATATACGAGCACTCGATTATTATTATTAAACTTTGTTCTTGTCAGTACTATATAAAACTGTTTTTTATAAGTGTCAGAGATATGTTTTTGCATGCTGCTTATAAATATACCAGTGGCGATATCTCATAACATGTTTTAATAGTCACGTCACGATAAAGTAAATGATCAATGTCCACATTTAAAAGCTGCGGTGCTTACCTGCAGTTCCACGGTGTTTTCGCGTTCTGATAAGAAATATAGCTCCAGAAAAAAAACGAGTGTTTATATTCCTCTTTCCAAGTGTTAATCGTCCACACGATGTGACAAGACATTTCTCCCATTAACTGTAACAACACAGTCTCACACCCAATTCGTCACATACTTCCGTTTGGTCATGACCCCCTCACGTCCATAGCGGACGTTGAGGGTACCCCCTATTCGTCGCTTGAAAACGTAGAGGGTCGTCCTATAGATTTGAATGCAAACCCCTCATCTTTGGATTTTGACGAAATGGGTTTATCGGTTTGCCTGCGTAATATGGTTTTAGGCGATTGATTTTATGCTGCAAATGTGCATTTTTGCACAAGCGTGCGGCGCATACAATCATTATTGATGCGGTGACCACATTATTGATGCGGTACGTGACCAAACATTTTCGTGGAGCGGAAAGCCTTCTGAATAGGTGTATCACGACTTTTCTCTCTCTTTTTTATATATTTGGTATACAATAAAATGACATATTTACAGGGCTGTTGCTGTGTGTTTAAAACATGCCTTAATTAACGTAGGATATTTTATTATTTTCGATCACGCACAGTTGGTCATTCCCCCTCACGTCTATAAGCTGACGTTGAGGGTACCCCCCATTTCGTCGCTTGACAACGTAGAAGGGTCGTCCGATATTTGAATCCAAATCCCTCATCTTTGGATTTTGACGAAATGGGGGTATTCATGCCTGCGCTGCAAAGTATGTTTTAGGCGATTGATTTTATTGTTCAAATGTGTATTTTGCAGTAGCGTGCGGCTGTTACATTCATTGGTGCGGTCACTACATTTTCGTGGGGCAGAATCCCTTGTCTGAAGCGGTATCACGACTTTCTCTCTCTTTAAGTTATTTATATATATATTGTTCTACATTAAAATGACATGTTTACAGGACTGTATATTTGCTGTATGTTTAATTAAGTTATACCCAGTCTCAAGGCAGTTCGTGTAATTTAATCTATTGATTCGTGTCCATGGACACGATTTTCCCCTTTTTTTTCGTGCCAGTCAGAACGACTTTCAATCTAATGTATTTCAATAGGAAGAATTTTTCGTGCTTGCACCACGTTTTTTTGTCCTATTATTTTTTTCGTGTTTATAAGCACGAATTTAATCTAATGTATTGCAATAGTATATACCAGGGATTGTTTTACTTTTTTTTGTCATTAATTGATTACACTTTAAGCGCTACTTTACTCAAAATTTAATCAGGAGATGTTTATCCTATAATATTGATGTTTCGATCGGTTTCGTGTTTCAAATACAAGAATAAATACTACAGTACCCATGAGCCTTATCGACATCTACTATGGTGAAGGCACCAGCTAAAACTACATGTGGGCCCGCTGCAGATCACAATATTTTCTCAACACATGAACACTAACGTGTGCTTGATAATTCAACAATACGATGTTATGGCCATCAATTTTGATTGTTTCTACTTTGATTGTAAAAAAAATAAGTCAGTTTCGGACGCCTGCATTTCCCAGAATCCTCTCTGCCTCCGTTGCTATGGAATCTGAGCCAGTCCTCTTTGCTATTGGGTGATTTCTTCTTCGGTACTCGTAATTGACAGGGATTCTCTCATACGCGAAAATCATTGTCCAGGTAAGTCACGATGCTTTCGTTTAAAGTTCACTATTTGTTTAAATGTTATAATTCACACCTTTCTTTTGGCATTAGGGTGAGATTGCCATACCCGTACGAAAATTAACCATGTTTTTGTGGTAAAAGTGTAGTAACTACGGTTTGTGTATCGATTATTTGCAAAATGGTTTTACTAAACCAAACATGGTTTAACTTTTTTTTAAATTCATGGTTCTTTCTTAACTGTAGTAAAACAATGGTTAATTTTTGAAAGGGAAGTCTAATTAAAGTCCCATTAATAAGCTAACGTTAACCTAGTTTAAGTTATCAACCTTTAGGGTAACTTAACGTGTTCATTGTTTTATTGTGTGAGCTTAATATAGTCTAAAGTTTTAATATTTGTCTGATAATATTTGTAAGAAAATAGGAATCCCAACTATTGGGATACACTATTTAAGCCTTATATTAGAGCTAATTTACACTACATAATAAAAATTTTCTGTTCTCCCTGCAGATCCTGTCATTCGAATCACCTGTCACAACTTAGATTTAACGTTGCTTATTTTATAAACCCAAAGGCACTTTTAAGAGCCATCATTTACTACACAAAGCCATAGTTCACTGACAAGCTGGGCCATATCACAGGCGATAATTAATGCGAAATTGCCCTGGTTGTCAATGAACTATGGCTTTGTGTAGTAAATGCTGATCCATCTGAAAGCAGGTGATGTTGGTGTACTACTAATCAAAGAACCGGCTTTACTGACGAGATGCGCATGAAAATCACATGTGATTTATCGTGCAGCCGTAGTAAGTAGAATTTCTTACATATTCTTATATATCTCTTTTAATATATTGGTTTTTTTAGTGGCAATTCCCTTCAGTAACCACATTTTCACTTTAACACATCACAGTCCTAAATTATCTACCACAACAAAATATAAGTGACACTTGGGAATTCTCTGAATGACAATTATCAAATAGACTGCATTCATACTACTATTGTAGATTCTGTAGTTCATTCAAAGCAACCCATTTAATGATTAACTTTTGGACTTTATTTTGAATAAATCTATACAGTAGATTGTCACTGTCCAATTGCACAATAGTTACCATAGTACCAGCCAAACCTACTAATGTTACAGAACGTTCTATTATAACCTTATGATGTCATTTATGTTTTTGCTGTTTTCTTTTAATGTATTACTCTTTCCTGTTTCACATACTTGGTTATGCAAAAGCTAAACTCACCATGAAGTAAAAAATATCCTGAATGACATTAACAAATATTCCATTCAGTAAATACACAATGTTGTCATTGCAGCTTGAAAAACTCCATGCTACTGGATACAAGCCAGTTCTGCTTCGTGAAAAGGAGACCAAGAAGCAAAATATTAAGTGTGAGAGATTATCGCCTATGCCCAGGACTACCTTCAGAAGATCGGTTCCTTTTATGAATACCTTTGTGAAGGTGAGATGCATGCACTGTATTTTTAAAGTCACAGTTCACAGCTTGTGTTGAGTAGGCAAAAGATTTGATCAATATTAAAATCTTAAAGGGGACATATCATGAAAATCTGACTTTTTCCATGTATAAGTGCTTTAATTGGGTCCCCAGTGCTTCTATCAACCTAGAAAATGTAAAAAAAAAACTTATTTTGAGTGAAATCTAAACAGACATTTACAACATAGTAGTTTATTGATTTCACGCATTTAAGCTAAGCTTTTATAAACTCAGACTGTGCACTACATTCTCCAGGCTCGCAGCACTACCATTGTAACGACTGAACAATCATCTGGGATGTCCACATAGAGAGAGAGGTTAGAATTGTGATTGTATATCAGTATTTTTGTTGTTTCCTCAGAATCTGATAGAGCTTTTGGATCCGGAAGCAGTGCTGTGTGATGTCAGACAAACAAGCGGATGGGATTTGGTACCCATAGTTAACTTGGTTCAAGCATATACCTGAATACATACTCTGTTAACTTTGGAATTATTATGTTTGGAATGTTTTATTTTTTGTAGAAGCCATATTTTATTTGTTTTCAGCCCACATACAACATTATTTTTAATGTTTAGGCACACTGACTTAAACATTTTTTTGTAGGGACACACATCAATTAGACCCATGAAATTTGTAAAGTCCTTTTTTAGGTCACTCAGTTACCGAATCAAATGAAAATGAATCTCATTATACTCTTGTGTATGAAATGTAGAGCTTACAATGCAGATGGACCATTAGCAGAAATAACACAAAAAAGGAAACCATCAAATGTTGGCTGGAGACATCATACACTTGCGCTGCTGCTAACTTGAAATGATGTTTTATTAACAAAGTTCGGGAGGAACACGTCAAATAAAATACCTAAGTGACTTCAGCTGTTTTCAATCAGTAGTCAATAGCACAGCTGCTTACAATCAGTAATCAACAATACACCCAATCAGCTCGAAAGCAAGCCATATATAAACCACAGTTAAACTCACCGAAATCCTTCGCATCTTTCAGAATCCCTCCTCCACCCCGTCTCCTCTCACTCACCAAGTTATTTCCTTAGGGGGGGGGATACTCTGTGTTTCAGGCTCATTCCCTGCTCAGAGCCCTCTCCCCGGACAGCACGCCAAATACGTTTACTAATTTAATTCTTTTAACTTATTTGTAAGTGTGAACTCGTGAAAGCGTAAAGCATACATTTTTCTTTTAAACAAACATCACACTTGGTGTTATTCTTTGAATTGATAATATAAGCACTCAGTTTTTTCCTGATCAAAAGATATATTGTATTTGTTATAGTCCTATAGAATCAATCAAATATAGATTTGCACATATCTAATACATCCAGTAGTCTATCATTACCTCAGCTCTAATCTAAAGTGCCAATAAATCTGGTTTGGAAAAATTAGACCATATGATTCAAACACTTAAGAGGCACAGCCCAATCTCATGGTTAAAGTGATTCTTTTTTTTTTTCAAATGAACACAAAGAAAATATTTTGTCAAAATATCTGTTTGTTTTTAACAGAAGAAATCAAATTCATACAAGTTTAGAACAACATGAGGATCAAAAGTTATAAATTTTTTGGTCAACTATCCCTTTAAAGTCTTATGTTTTAAAACATCCATATGATTTAACCTGCACAGGTTGGACCCAGGATTCCAGTGGCATTATGATCAGCTGGTTACACTGCACCTCACACCCTGTGACCCACTGGAGAATGCAAACAACTGTAAGAGATGACAAACATGGTGGAGCAGGCGACCACTACAGAGGGACAGGTGGAGGCAGCGAACACTATGGAAGGGCAGCTGGAGCAGGCGAGCACTACAAAGGGCCAAGGTAATTAAGACAGATTTTAAGAGTTGCAATTTATATCTGGGTTTCAAGTATTTAAGCTATGGGTTACCTTAACGCTACCTGTTGTCCAGTGTTTTTCCCATAGAGCTTTATTTAGGTTAAGGCTGATATATTTTCAGCATCAACATTGCATTGTGTGCATGTGAAATGGTCACATTGCAGGACGCATGAAATCAAGTTGCGAAAATGAACTCAAACATGTCATGTTATAGGGTTTTCTGACATTAAAATAGGTGTCTTTGTCATGTGTCATCAAGACATCAAAAAACACACAATGTGGATTGTCATTTGTAAGTGCAAAAAATCTTAAGTGCAAAATTACTATTCCTATGTTTTTTACGTTAGGAATAATTGATGACGGGCAGTCGAATATTCAAAAATAATGCACATTCAAGGTGGTAATGTGGCATGATGCAAAGTGAAGTATCACACCGCAGGTGTACATTAATTTCAAATAATTCAAAGGACCGGAGTCAATTATTACACTTATACTTGTAGCTGTAGGTGTTAAATATGGTCATAGTCTTTCTTGTTTCATAAAGACACAATTGAATGATTAGATGTGCTTATTACAGGCCTGTGACCAGGCTACTTTTTAAGATTTCAATATATTGGGATAATTTGAATATTAAAAATACTATGAAATGTACTTTGAATGGGATAACAGAGGAAGATTGACAGCACTAATCTGTATTTACAAGATGACATGTAACGTTGTATAAATCTGCTCAGCCACACCAGAATATTTTGCCACTCAGATCAACCATAAAGTAGATTTGATTTTGGTCATGCTTCATTTTTTGTACATGCAATACACTATAGACATTTTTAAAAGTAAAGCAAACTCTTGGCACCAGCTGAAACACAGTTACATTGCTTATAGATCACCCATAACAAAAGGCTATTTTAAAAAAAAAAACAGTAACAGAAGATGTAACAGACACTTAACTTAAAACTTTAAATCACAATAACTATACATGTACTTCACACTTATACATGTACTGCAGCACAGTGATGTTGTGATTGTCCAGTATTTGAAATAAGAAGTTAAAGGTTTATTTGGTTAATGAGTAATTTTCTTTCTTCAAACCCACAGGTGTCTACACATGGTCAGCCACAGTCACAAATCTTGCACTCTGTCACAAAAAGAAAAAGCCAGGTATGTAAATAATGTTTGTAGAGTAATTATTGGTGGTATTTAAATGTATCTGTTTTACAGATGGATTAACACACTACACTTGTGTTAAATCTGTGCTATATAAATAAACCTTGAGTTGACTTGATCTGTTTTGTCCACTTTCGACCACTTCATCCTAATTACTGTGAGAAACTGACCGAGTCCCTCTGCTTTCGTTTAAAAGTGAGCGGGAGAATTGGCGGGTTTAAATTGACGCAAACTAATATTATGTCAAAGTCGCTGCTTGTGGTGTTAGTAAACATGCTGCACAGTGTTTTGTACATGTTTATGTAAGAGCTTTCTCTGATATTTCAGAGCCATTGATGAAATAAGCTTGCACAACTTTTACATGCTCACAAAATGAAAGCCTACCTCTGAATGTGGTCGAAAGTGGATGAGCCCAAAACGTTTTGAACACTGTTTAAACCTGTGTTTAGTGTAGTCCACTTGTAATCCGATCGACTAGAATGCATCTTAATCTTAGTGCATATAGCTGCATTCAGACTAGCAGTGACTAGCGCAGAGAGACGCGATCTCATTAATTTCAATGCCAGCTCGATGACACGAGTGACAGTGACCTTTGGCGACCAGATTGGGCATGTCCAGCCGAACGACAAATTTAAGAAAAGTTTAAAGCCTCATACATATTACGTGTGACTTTGTTACTGTGCCGCTCGTCTCTTTCAAATAGGTCGTTAGGGGAGTATCTAAATCTAGTTGTCATAAACAAATGATTAACGTCCACTCCAGTAACTGACTACAGATGGATGACAGGAACTCAACTGCTTTGCTCTCATTGGTAGTCACTTCAGAAAGTAGCTCATAATTTGTATAAAGTTAAACTTTTCTCAACCTTGTCTCAAATTTGACACACCCATTCAGAAGCCAACGGTCATTGTCAGTCGTGTCGCCAGAAGTCACCAAGCTTCCATTGAAATAAATGAAATCGCGTCGCACTGCTACTGCTAGTCTGAATGCAGCTTAACTTTGTGCAAATGATGAGTGATTTTCTGGAGCAACTACCAGTGAGAGCGAAGCAGTGGAGTTCATGTCATCCGTCTCTTATCAGTTACTGGAGTGGATGTTACTCATTTGTTTATGACAACCAGATTTAGAAACACCCCCAAACGACCTCTTGAAGAGACGAGCGACAAAATCGCTTATGTGAATGTACCTTTAGTCTTTTCACTTGTCAGGGCACCGGCAATCAAGTCTATTCCACTAGAGCAGTGTTCTTCAACCCTGCTCCTGGAGGACCCCCTTCCAGAAAGTTTTAGATGTCTCCATATTTAAAACACCTGAACCAACTCATCAGCCTCCTTCCAGAATGTCTTCCTAACAAGCTGATAAGTTAAAACAGGTGTGTTGATTAAGGAGACATCTAAAACATTCTGGAAGGAGGTCCTCCAGGACCAGGGTTGAAGAACACTGCACTAGAGTAATGCCTTAATAAATTCAACTCTGTTCCACATTTTAGTTGCTGCTTCCTCAAATCCGTTTCGCTTGTCTAATTTAGAGTCCCTATAAATTAAACTCCATTTTGTTTTTGTTTTTACTACTTTGCATGATGCACTTCCACAACACGCTAAACAAAGCTTTTAGGTTATAAAAGCATTTTTTTAATATTAAAATGCACCAGAATACAAGAAAATGGTATCTACCCCAGTAAATATTTTAGACCCACCCACATTTTTTTGTTTCTGATGCCCATGTTTAGTACCAGACACACATTACAACTAAGCATTTTGTCGTCTTTTTATTAATGAGTTTTTTCTTAGTGGATATATGACTGGACTGTAATCTTTTATCCTACAGGTGGACCAAAGCTTATGCCTGATAAGAAAAAGCTTAAAAGGAGTAAGTGTACGTAAACATTAAAGCTTTTATCAGTGTGTTGACATTGCTATTTTACCCCTGGTTATTTGTTATAGTTCTATTGCTTATTTTTCTAACTACTTACAACAGTCACAAAGGTTAGACAGTCATAAAAGAAATGCATAGTGTAGACCATATGCAGAGTCTAATATAGGATTCAAATACTTCCTTGTGGGTAATAAATAACATTGACATCATAATTGTTAGGTAGATACTTTCTGTTTTTAGTCTTTTTGAATTGCAGGCTAAGAAGGAACAGAAAAATCCATGATCAGATGCTGTAAATATCAACAGTGACCCACTGTGTTAGTTAAACTTAATGCCTATAGCCAAACATAATCTAAACATCATGCTAAAAATGAAATTCATCTGTTTGCTTTTTTGTTTTGTTGTTTCCTTAATAGGGCAAAGCAGACATTTTGGTGGACTGGGAGCCCTGTCCAGTATGGTATGTAATCTTCTGTTTGCTTGCTTTATCAATTAATGCATGCATCATTTATTTATTTATTTATTCACTTTAACTTTGTTTGTTTTTTATTTGGCTACAATAATTTTCTTATCTGAACTGTTTCACAAATGACAAAAAAGAAACTTATATTTATAAAAGACATGTTATAATTTGTGCTCCACACTTTCTCTTCTGTTTTAGTGATGAGATTTGGACCCATCCCTGGCAGCCAAAGGATTCTCTCCAAATTAATTAAAATAATTAAATAAAAATTGTATTACACTAAAATTCCATTTTGGTTTCTGACTATTTATTACATTTTTCTGTGCTGCATTTGAAGTCATATTTTCCTTCTGTAGTGGTAAAAGGTGGAAATGTTCAAGAAATTCAAGAAATGTGACGCATGGAGTTTCTTTATTCTTTATTCACCAGGAGCTTGAGCATTGCTATTCACCTCTTCATCACCACCACCACCAGTGTTTAGACTCCAATTGAGGATTCCTTTATATATCATGCATTTCTCTGCACCTACATGTGGTCAATTTGCCAAAGGCTGCATCATTTAAATTTGTTGTGCATCTCAATAATGCATTTGTTTGATCACTCTTTAAGCTTCTAGTGAATAACTAAGCAATAAATAAGCGTTTGGTCTCTTTTACCTGTATCTTTGTGAAGAGCCACAAATATTGCAAAAGATAATCCTTTTTGTTTTTACTATTCCATACATCATATTAATTCCAAACACAATATGACGGTGACATGGTTATGAAAAAGTAGAACAAAGAAATAACTTTGCCTTAGGTTGTTTTAAGTGGATGGTTTTGAAATGCCAATTAGAGATAATACTTATAAATATAGGCCACTTATCTGAATCACTATTATATACTAGCATTAAACCGTTTTTGTCACTAGTTAACAACTATTGTGAACTGAAAGTCTTTGTCTGGAGAGTAGACATTGCAGCTTTTGAAAGTATTTACTGTTTAATATAACATCGCTATTTGAAGTGTACAGTACACCCGCCGACATTGACCTTGAATTCAGTTCGTAGGCTACTAGCTAAACTACCCCGAATGAACTGACATACTGCCGTGTTTTTCAACATGAACATGTAAATACAAAATAATAATTTATGTTTCGGCTGTTCAAACTAAAATATCGATGATTTATAAATAGTAAATCTGTATAACCATATTCACGCTTTGAAAACCGGAAGAACTACAAGTATTATGGCTGATTTGTACGCTTTGTACGAAGCTCTATGGCGCGTTACTCTGGATGTTGTAGTTTATAAGCACATTGGAGAAGGCTGAACGCTCTACAATATCACCAATAAACTGTCGTCCTCGCTATATAGTATATGTATGTTTTACCTGTAGTAGGTTATTGAAACGCATAGTATAAATACATTTTATAGCCCTAACCCTAATTCAAGTCTGAAGAACTTCAAATATGGACACCGATTTGCATGCTTAGTAAAAAGTTCAAGGGCGTGTCTCTGCTGGGAATTGTAGTCTTTAAATACATTGGTATATTCACCATATTTAGAAAGTGGTAATATAAAACTGATGGTACTTCTAGGGGTTTTAAGGGGTGGGGAAAACATTAGTGTTGTCAGATTTTAAAAGTCTAATTGTTAAATGGGTGAAAATTGCTTATGGGCTATTTGTACTGCACTTTTGGATGGTGTCCATTAGTGACTATACTCATGTGATAAGTGAGGTCCAGAACTGTGTATAACTATTGGTCTCACATCTGTAGACATTCTTGTTGCTGGATTATAAGCTTTCAACAATGGTAAAATGTTAAGGTTCAAGGGTCAGAATTTAGAAAGCATGAGCCATGTAGAATCTTTACACTCACATATGTTACTCCCCAGGTCAAGATCTTTCCAAGGATGCATTTGGTATAGCTCTATAATAAAATGTTTTTTTTCCCTCATTTCACTGATTCAAGCTGTCCCTGGCCTAGTTCAGAGAGCACTTCGAAGGCCTATTATATACACAAATAAACACAAAGCTTCATTTTTATTTAGTTATTTTATGTAGAAATAGTGCCCAAATTAGTTTGAGTTCTTCAATATGTTTAGTCGTGTGACAAAGTTTTAATTCTCATAATTTCTTGGACATGACTTTGCATGCATAGCTTCACAGAACCCTTTGAAAAGAAACTATTTGACATGGCCTGAATTATTACCTTATTTGGATAATGACATCCAAGATCTATGCAGAGCTGTGGGTCCTACTGATCTAGTTTGAGCTCTACCACTGCTAGAACACTTCTGCTAGAATCATTACATCATCAAATATAAGCAAAAGCAAGCGGTTTGAAGATAAGTAAAATATATGCCTTAAAGGAAGCGTCACCAGTCTTGCTCCTGGAGGGCTAGTGTCTTTGCAGAGTTTAGCTCCAGCCCTTCAGGTGTATTTGATTAGGGTTGGGGCTAAACTCTGCAGAGACACCGAGCCATCAGGAGCAGGATTGTTGACCCCTGCCTTAAAGCATGGGTCCCCAACCTTTTTGTGAGCAAGGGCTACCACAATGGATAAAACAATTCTGCAGGGCCACTTTTTTTAAAATAGTCTACTAAAAACTTTTTTGTATTACTTGATTTTTATTTTATTTTACTTGTTAATGTTTTATAATAGTTTAAAATGTTAACGTACATAAAAGAAGCCAAGCTAATATAAAAATATGTAATAAATAAATAGTCCTGTTTAATAAATTAATTAAAAACAGGCTATTAGTAGAGTGTGCTTTGACAATTCACAAGGCAACCTTGTTGGAGACCAATGCATGAATTAAAGCAGGAGTGGGCATTCCTGGTCCTGGAGGGCTACTGTCCTGCAAAGTTTAGCTCCAACCATAATCAAACACACCTGAAAAACCCTAATCAAAGGCTGCAATCAAAGGTTTGATTAAGGTTGGCGCTAAACTTTGCAGGACAGTAGCCCTCCAGGACCAGGAATGCCCACCCCTGCTTTAAAGTAATGCATTTATTGTATAATGCAGTCTGTTGTCAAATTAACCAAGATCGCCCATATAAATACGCATAATCACATTTTGTTTTTAACTAACAATGTATGAACAAGTAAAAACATAATATGTTCATGTTTAGAAACACTTTATTTTTTGTCTTTCACAATAAAAGCAGTGAAAATACATGAAATGCAAATTTGTCAATCAAGCCATAAGGCTGAATTTAATAACACTAAACTGTTAAGTTTACTTGAAAACAACCAGCAGAACAGGGGAATAAAGTTATTTATCAAATGTAGTAATACACAATATAAGTATAATCATAAAATATAAATGTAGTGTATTTTTCTTTTGCATACTATAGTGCTTAATGTACAGTGTGCTTATAAGAACAGAACTGATAGTGACAGACACATGGCCAACAAATTATCCATCTTTAAGAAAGAATTTATGATGTTTATCTTCAATGGTGCACAACAGTTATATCCTATAATACACTCAATCAAGTAGAGTTTTCACAGTTTGGCCTAAATGTGGTAATAAAGGTCAAAAGGTCAGCAAAGTCATCCTGATGAATGTGCTTACAATATTTCATACCAACTTACCCGTTATAAAACTTTCACTTTATTATCAATGATTATTCTGATTGGTTGAGCTCTGTTCAAAGCCATTGTAAAACACACCAATGACCTTACTGCATAACATCGATATTACTGCACCAATGCAAGTACATAAACACAATAAAGCACAAAAAGCAGTGTTTTAACATTGAGTTTGTGATGTGGCTAACAATGCCCATTAGCAACTTTAAAAACACAAATTATGAATACACTAGCCAAAATAACATCAGTTCAATTATTACATCTGATAATATCATACGATTGTTACACCTATATTGAGATGTTTGTGCATATTTAAGGAGCATCAACGTCCTAACTAACATGCTTGATAATCTAGACACAGGTTGAACATTTCAACAATATAGGATGCATAGAGATAATAATGTAGTTAGCATACTAACACTACACAGATATATGCCAAGTCCATTTCCTTAAACGCAGTCCTTTGTGCAGTTTCTATCTGGGAAAGCAAGAGGTAGAAAAAGAATGTTAAGTTCAGCTGTTTTAGGTGTGTAAAGCATTATTAATTACACAAAAATGTGATTTCATGTAAAAATAATGGGGAAATTCCATCAATGCAGCTAAGGAAAGCTGTGCTCACTTGAAAAAGCCTTGCTTAAATTAACATTGTCAGTGAAATGGCTTGAGCCTACAGTGAAAGTCAGTGTAATATAGCAATAACAAGTCCATGTTGACTTTAACCGAGCCAGAATAGGTATATAGTGTGCTCGTGCACATAAGGTGCCCTGAAGAGTTAAGTACATTTAACGTTTTTAGTCAAACAGACACAGCTGTTCCTCAAACAAATAAACGAATTGTTCCCCACTTTCTTTCGTCCAAAACTTGAACCAGCCAATAGTTGACTTAGTTGAATAGTGACTTGACCAGTTGACTCTGTTACAAGCTGACTGTGTGTTGAAACCTTCTAAAACCAGAAGCTGGCGAATTGACAAGCTGTGTTGCAGCAACCCCATTAGCTGGCTTGAGTAGAGCTGAGATGAGCCAGTTCATGTTGCTAAAACTTCCCCCTGTAACTTTTAAAACAGCTTTGTCTTGTTGTGAATCTTTGATCTGAACTGGGCTTAAGCCACAGTAATGGAACAGAACTCCCACTTAAATTTGTGAGACTTATCAAAAATCTTTTCCTTTATCCACTTTGATGGAATAGCCTCTGGTCAATTTTTGAGAACAAACATACATACAAATAAATAAATAAATAAATAAAATACCTAAATTATGTTTTCATCCTCGCTGGTATCTGGACTGCTGAGGTCACTTTGATCTTCTTCTTCAACATGTAGAAGGACAGAGGCCTCAAGACCTAATGCAGTCTTGTATTGTTGAAGGACGACTTGCAACCCTTCTGACACCACTGACGATCTTCTTCTTAAGAGACAGCAAAGTCCTTCATTTCCCTTGTCTAAAATACAAATGAGATTACATTAAAGACAAACTAACTTGATATTAACTTTGCTTTTTGAGGCCAAAAAACTTCAATAGAATAAAACAATTTCACCCATTTAAATCTACATACAAGAATGGCTGTCATTTTTCTGTGCATTGTTGCAATGGTACCCGGCTAGATGATTCTATATAAACCGAGGCAACATGATGGCCCACTGAGGTAATTTAATGCAGAAAGACCAAAACCAGAAAAAAAAACACATTTTGTGTTTCAGCCAATGTCTGATAGGTCCTTTTGGTTAACCGTTTTCATCTTCAATATAGTTGTGCTTAAGTACACAGCAAAATTGGACAGTAAAAATTTCAGTGTTAAACATTTCTGACTTGAATTGAACACCTAAAGAGTAAATTTAACATATTCAGTCGGTGTATGATGTCCTCCCAAGTCCATCTAACCTACATACCTGGGGCCTAGCAGAAACACCAGCATGCCCCCTGTGCCCGGCTCTTGGTTCCTTGGAGCACATCCTGAGTTGCTGCCCTAAAGCACTAGGAGAGGGGAGGTACACGTGGCGCCATAACCAGGTGCTAAAGGTAGTAGCGGACACCATTTTCACCGCAATCCAGGAGTCTAAACACCTAGTCCCAGTGAAGCACAACATCTCCTTTGTTAGGGCAGGGGAGAAACCTCAGGGAGTACGTAAGGCCTCAACTGGACTGCTAGCCACGGCCCGAGATTGGAAGCTGCATGCTGACCTTGGGAGGCAGTTAAAGTTTCCAGAGCACATAGCAAGGACGTCACAGAGGCCAGACCTGGTCTTAACATCAGACTCAACAAAGCAAGTTGTGCTAATGGAGCTTACTGTCCCCTGGGAGGATAGGATGGAGGAGGCTTTCGAAAGGAAGAAGGCCA
This sequence comes from Misgurnus anguillicaudatus, assembly GCF_027580225.2. Classification (NCBI taxonomy): domain Eukaryota; kingdom Metazoa; phylum Chordata; class Actinopteri; order Cypriniformes; family Cobitidae; genus Misgurnus; species Misgurnus anguillicaudatus. Next base: position 31,460,117 of record NC_073358.2, on the reverse strand, counting down.
AATATCTGGAGTTGGTTCAAGCATGCAGAGAGAGTGGATGGAGGGCCCGCTGTGAGCCAATTGAAGTGGGCTGCAGGGGCTTTCTAAGTCAATCTGTGCATCGGGCTTTCAGGCTCCTTGGCATTAGAGGGTTGCATGAAAGAAGAGCCACTAAAAACATCAGTGAGGCTGCCGAAAAAGCCTCAAGGTGGTTGTGGATCAAAAGGGGAGAAGTATGGAGTAGCACGCTGCTTGGACACAAACCGGGGCCTGATCAACCCTGGTTGGGTCGCCCAGGTGAGGGTGTATGAAGATCAAAGACCCGAAACACCCTATGACCCTGGGTCCTTCACTGAAGATGTGTCCAAGCTGCACCCTTTAAGGTGTTTTCAAATCTAGCAAAACTGGCTTAGCCAGTGACTTCCAGGAAAGGCTGGATGACGACCGTGAAAGTATGGTGACGACTGGAGAGACAGTGGACAGCCCGGAGAGACGGCAATCGGTGCAGTAAAGGTTAGCACCCTGAGCTGCAGCTCCCGTGAGGGGGCAACCACATCTAGCTACAGAAAGCCCTACAGAAAGATACCCCCAGGGGTGCCCGAGAGGGGGGGAGGATGAGCACCCCAAACGGACGGATTTCACGGTACCAGATATACGCAATGGATTTTCGACGACGACAGCAACCTGTTTTTGTGGCAAGATTTGTAAGAACCTTAGAGGCCTGAGGATCCACCAGGCCAAGATGGGCTGCACAAGGAAGCAAGTGGAGCAACGCACAGAGCCAGTGCTAAGCACTGACCCTGGTGAGACGGAGGAGGAGCAGGAACCGGAGTCACCCCACAGTGTCCAGAACCTCCAGGCTCAACATGCTACACCTAGCAAACCATCAGAACACCGTCGGGTTTTATGGCCTGCTGCAAACAAGGAGGCCGAGTGGCAGCAGTTTGATGAGGATGTTGAGGCAACTCTAGAGGCATCATGCAGAGGAGAAGTTGATCAGCGACTGCAGTTGATGAGTACACTAATCATCACCATAGGCGCAGAGAGATTTGGCATCAAAGTACCGAAGGCTCAGAACATCGCTAGACCAAACCGGAGAGAGACCAAGATCTCCCAGCTCAGGAAAGAGCTGAAGGCCCTAAACCGTCAGTATAAGAGAGCGAGCGAGGAGGAAAAGCCAGCTCTGACAGAGCTCAGAGACATCCTGAGGCAGAAACTGATCTCTCTACGGCGGGCTGAGAGGCACAGGAGGAGAGGCAGAGAGAGAGCTCGCAAACGAATGGCCTTCATTGCAAATCCCTTTAGCTTTGTTAAGCAGCTGCTGGGGCAGAAACGGAGTGGGACCCTGCAATGCCCAAAGGAGGAGGTCAATCAGTACCTCAGTGATAAATACAGTGACAGCAGGAGAGAGGAGAATCTGCCCACCTGCAGAGAGTTACCCACACCACCAGAACCCTCTTTCCAGTTTAACATCAAGGAGCCCACTTTGGCAGAGGTCAGGGACATCGTGCGAACTGCACGTACCAGCGCAGCTCCGGGACCAAGTGGAGTGCCATATAAAGTCTATAAGCATTGCTTGACCTAGCCGACGCCTATGGATCAATTCCACACAAGCTGGTGACAACAGCTCTGTCGATACACCATATTCCTGAGAAGATTACAGAACTCATAAGGGACTACTACAGTAGTTTCAGCCTGAGATTCACCTCTGGAACAGTAACATCTGCGGGGCACCGCTTAGAGAAGGGCATTATCACCGGCTGCACCATATCAGTGGTATTATTTTCCCTAGCGATGAGCATGTTGGTCAAGGCTGCTGAGGTGGAATGCAGGGGCCCCCTGTCCAGATCCGGCATTCGCCAACCACCAATTCGAGCCTACATGGATGATCTGACGGTCACATCAACATCAGTGGCAGGGTGCAGGTGGCTCCTCCGCGGTCTGGAAAGGATTACGGCATGGGCAAGAATGATGTTCAAGCCAGCCAAGTCCAGATCCTTGGTCCTGAGGAAGGGGAGAGTGGAGGACAAACACCGCTTTTACGTGGATGGAGTCATTATTCCAACAGTGTCAGAGAAGCCCGTGAAGAGCTTAGGGAAGATCTTTGACAGCACCCTGAAGGACAAGGTAGCGGTAGAGGCAGCCCACAGGGAGCTGAAGTCTTGGCTATCAGCGGTGGACAAGTCCGGCCTTCCAGGGAAGTTCAAGGCATGGATATACCAGCATGGTATCCTGCCACGTCTCCTGTGGCCACTTCTGATTTATGAAGTCCCAGTTTCACTTGTGGAGGGCTTTGAACGTAACATCAGCCAATACCTGCGTAGATGGCTGGGTCTGCCGAAGAGCCTGAGCAGCATTGCTCTGTATGGGCACAACAACAGGTTGCAGCTGCCTTTCACTGGCCTGACCGAGGAGTTTAAAGTCACAAGAGCCAGGGAGGTGTTGCTGTACAGAGACTCTGCTGACAACAGAGTCGCTACCGCTGGCATCACAGTCAGAACCGGGAGGAAATGGCGAGTGCAAGAAGCAGTCGACCAGGCAGAGGCGAGACTGAGACATAGCGTCTTAGTAGGCTCTGTGGCAGTGGGAAGAGCTGGTCTAGGAAGCCACACAAGACCACGGTACGACAAAGCCCAAGGAACAGAGAGACGCCAGATGGTGCAGAGAGAGATTCGTGCTGAGGTGGAGGAGGAGCGCCTAAGTAAGACTGTGGCAATGCGCCAACAAGGGGCCTGGGTCAATTGGGATCATGCGGCTGTCAGGAGGATCACCTGGACAGAACTATGGAAGTCTGAACCCGCAAGACTTAAGTTCCTGATTCAGTCGGTGTATGATGTCCTCCCAAGTCCATCTAACCTACATACCTGGGGCCTAGCAGAAACACCAGCATGCCCCCTGTGCCCGGCTCTTGGTTCCTTGGAGCACATCCTGAGTTGCTGCCCTAAAGCACTAGGAGAGGGGAGGTACACGTGGCGCCATAACCAGGTGCTAAAGGTAGTAGCGGACACCATTTTCACCGCAATCCAGGAGTCTAAACACCTAGTCCCAGTGAAGCACAACATCTCCTTTGTTAGGGCAGGGGAGAAACCTCAGGGAGTACGTAAGGCCTCAACTGGACTGCTAGCCACGGCCCGAGATTGGAAGCTGCATGCTGACCTTGGGAGGCAGTTAAAGTTTCCAGAGCACATAGCAAGGACGTCACAGAGGCCAGACCTGGTCTTAACATCAGACTCAACAAAGCAAGTTGTGCTAATGGAGCTTACTGTCCCCTGGGAGGATAGGATGGAGGAGGCTTTCGAAAGGAAGAAGGCCAAATATCTGGAGTTGGTTCAAGCATGCAGAGAGAGTGGATGGAGGGCCCGCTGTGAGCCAATTGAAGTGGGCTGCAGGGGCTTTCTAAGTCAATCTGTGCATCGGGCTTTCAGGCTCCTTGGCATTAGAGGGTTGCATGAAAGAAGAGCCACTAAAAACATCAGTGAGGCTGCCGAAAAAGCCTCAAGGTGGTTGTGGATCAAAAGGGGAGAAGTATGGAGTAGCACGCTGCTTGGACACAAACCGGGGCCTGATCAACCCTGGTTGGGTCGCCCAGGTGAGGGTGTATGAAGATCAAAGACCCGAAACACCCTATGACCCTGGGTCCTTCACTGAAGATGTGTCCAAGCTGCACCCTTTAAGGTGTTTTCAAATCTATTCAGAGTAAATTGTTGTTCAGAGTTGGAGTTAATTGACAGAGTTAATAATGCCAGTTTCCTTACTATGCGTTCACACCGCCACCGACGAGAGCGTTAATGTGGCCGGAAGTCAGAGAAAACATTCGGCGGCAACCAATCAGAAGGTGGAAAAGGATTCTGTAGAACGTATTCGAGTGTCCGCTACTCTTTTTCTATAGCGTTGTTTGCAGGGCAGCCAGAGTGTTTTTTTTAGCAGTCTCCATCAGCGTTGTGAACGTACAGTTAGAGATGCAATTACAGTCCACCCACACATTTCAGTCTTCCGTTTGGGCTGGTCCCCTGTCATTTAGTGAAACTAAATTATTTAAACTCATTTTTAATGCTTCGATTTTAACTGTAATGAACTTTTATAAACTTTTTGTGTTTGTTGTCCTTCAACCCTAGTTAAACTAACACTGCTGGGTTATATATATATATATAGTCCCAATATTAAAGTGTGTTAAAAAGTAACACTGATGAAGATCTGCAATCTTTTACTTTATTCTCTCTATCACCATCTCTGTGTTATGTGTTATTTTATTAACCCAGGTTTAGATGTTGGCTGTTTCCTTTAAAGCACACACTCCAAAATGGCATGTTTTTGCTCGCACTTACAAAGTGGCAATTTTAACATGCTATAATAAATTATCTGTGGTGTACTTTAAGCTAAAACTTCACATATGTAATCTGGGGACACCAAACATTTATTTTACACAATAAAAAATGTCGTAATGTGACCCCTTTAACACTTTTGTGAGTTAAAGAAACTGGCATTGTGTTAAATATTTAACTGTGTTTAACTAGTACTACCTAAATCACAGTCTAGCAAAGCCGTATTTGTTGTGAACAACTATAATGCCTATTTTATTATGTACAAGCCAAATGACCATGGTAAACAGAGCAATAACCGTTCTACTCCATCCAAGTTCAGAGACTGAGGGTGACTTCTTTATTCAAACTTTGAATGGACAGGATTTTTATTTAACTTACCCTCCTCAGCCATCTTGTTCTTGAGAGCCACTGCCAGGCTCTGCACACATGTGTAGTCTTGTGCCATCTCCAACACCACAATGCCCCTTTCCTCTTGCAGTCACATTGTCAACATCACTTGGTCATGCAATCGTTTCTTGACTGAAATGTTTGCTAAGAATCAATAACAGTTATATGTTAATTTGAGACAATATTGCATAATAGCATTATGCATACTTTTTACAAACTGATACATAATAAGCAAACACCAATAAATTAAATGAATATTTTAACACTGACTATGTTGCATGCTTTTGTTCAGAATACTCTATAAAGCAAAACTGTAAATAAATTCTTGACATACCACTGCCATGAAGGTCCCATGGCCATGTCTGAGACACACTGCTCTCTCCAGTGAGGGAATGCTCCACCAAAGCTAGGTCAATGATGTTTGTGGCAGAGTCTAGTACAAGATCATTGTATTTCTGTATCTCCTGAAGAAGGAGCTTTTTGTCCTCTGCCAGCTTACTTCGAAGGCGGTGGCGAAGCATGCTGCTGTGTAGAAAGACATGTACAGGGGTTTGTGAACTGTTCACCAAGAAAAAAATGTTACAAGCAAAAGGGAAAGCAGCAATTGAATTTTATGCAAAAATTACCATTTAGATTGACAAAGAGGTAACTGAAAGATCCATTTAGGGGAGGAAGCTTTGTCCACTCCTGCTCCTGGAGGGCCGGTGTCTCTGCAGAGTTTTATTCCAACCCTAATCAAACACACCTGATCCAGCTAATCAAGGTCTTACTAGGCAGACTAGATACTTTGAGGCAGGTGTGTTGAGGGAAGTTTTAGCTAAACTCTGCAGGACACAGGCCCTCCAGGACCGACTTTGGACACCCCTGTCTTAGGAGGTTAAGAAATAGATGATAAGCCTACCATATTTGGCACTTGTTTAATATCAAACTGAAAAATTCAGATAGTAGTGGGAAGAATATTGGTCTCGCTTACCACCAGCTGCCCATTCTTTCACACCAGAAAGCCATTGTGACGGCACTTCATCTTTGCAATGTAGCTTTGTTTTTAGTTCTGCTAGCCTTGCAGTCTCGTGTTGGATGTCTGTTATTCAATAATCAGGATTGTTGTACATTGTACAATTAACATCAGGCAAAATGCACACAACAACTAAAAGACACACAAAAAATTTATATATATATAAAAAAAAAACTTACTTTCACATATATTGTGGAAAGTGCCTGATGTAGAGAGATACTTTTTTATGGTTCCAGCCCATTGCATGCAATGTAAGCATGTCCATTGGTGCTGTTGAAAGAAAATAATGAGGGTATGATGCTCCAAATAAAAAAGTATGCAAAAATATAACAAACACTCTGATCACCTGCTTTGGACATATATTTGGTTGTACGGGCACAACGTGAAAGGTAGCTGTTCACTTGCTCCACTCACCGGTGGTTGTCCCTGTTCCTTCCTGGTTCCTACCACTTCATTTAATCTGTGAATAAATGGTGGAAGACTAATTTAAGAATTCAAGACTAATTCAATTCAAATACATTTTATTTATATAGCCCAATATCACATTTGTCCTCAAAGGGCTTTTACAACCTGTACAAGAAATGGTTATGCCAAAAAGAATCTAAATAGTGTAGTCAAGCCATTAACTTCTATTTCTTATGAATGTACATTACACATGTACGTATGAAGCAAAAATATTATACATACCTCACACGTTGTAGCGTGGCTCAAGCATGCATGACATTAAGGAAAGGTTTCATTGAGGTCAGCTCCTGAAGATCAGCAAGGACACTAGCAACTTTCTTCAAGTATGGCCAATATTTGCAAGCCACAGTCTATGAAACACACAACAAACACAACAAATCAAATTAAAGTGATGGTGTCATACAATACAGTATATGGCATTTATTCCTAATTTGATTTAGGAGTACTTGGTAGGCAAAAGTAGAAATCAACTCCGAACAAGATTTTTTTGTGTAACAACTATTTTGTCAAGTTATGATTCAAATTGCATTTTCAGTGCTTTTTGTATGGTGTTGACAAATCTAGACACCGCACTGTCTTCAGCCACAAAAGGCCCCTCAAAAAAGAAAACAAAAAACAGGAACACCAGAGCTAAGAAAGAAAAATAGGAAATCCATCAATTAAAGTAAATAAATAAACCAATAAAAATACTGGAATAAAGACCACCTTCTGTTTCGGCAAAAGCGATATAGCTTTCTGTTTCGATCTGCTGAAGCAGCCAACAATTCTAGCGTTCAGGCTGGGCAGGTGAAAGGAGCACCACACCAGAGCTGGTCTGATTCAAATGAAGCGTATGAAAACTCCAAGAAGCTGCATTGCAGTGCATCGCCGTTGATATCTCCAAACTGGAAGATATATAGAATGAAATAGTAATTGTGATATTGTCTGCTTATGGAGTTTTGAATAAAATGATAACATTTACACTTACTCTTCCTCCACACTTCGTGCGATGCTCCAGCAGCTTTGCGAAGGCTTGTCTGGAAAATCTTGGAGAGATGACCTTGAGTTCTTGAAAGGAGATCAGGAGGTCCAGTGTGTAAAGTGTGGTGTTGTTTATTGAAGCTGGCCAATATCCACTCCTCAGAAGGTCTTTCAGGTCTAGGGTCCTTTGCTGTTTGCATGTTTAACAGACATACAGTGGCTGAGGCAAGTCAAAACACCCTTGGAAAAAAAACATTTACCACATACTATTTTAAAACAGTTAGTTCATTCTGCACATTGTGAATGTTTAAGAGACATCTTATAAGTTTCTATAATCCCAGTATAGCACTCCTTCTGCCTAACTTCTCGAGTAGTATCATTTGCTAACTCACCAAATTGCTTTGCAACAGCTAACATTTTTTGTTTGTCTGCAGAGAACAAAAATATAAAGATATCTGTCTTTGTTTCGATTAATAACGATACCATGTGAGTAGCCAGGTTGAAGTCCAGGGAAGTGAGAACTGATGAATGATGAACATATCTAAAATCACAAAATAAATAAATAATAACTAAACATAAATTGCATGCAGTTGACCCCCATTTAGACTCCCACAACAGGCCTTGCTCACGATGCCCTACTTGGATTGTAATGTGCTATACAATGCACTTTGACTCTACTGCAAAGTACAATGCCACAGCATTGAAAACATCAAAACATAGTGTGAAAAACATCAAATCTAAAATGGAAATCTAAACTGTGAATTGGTTTTACCATTGATGGTAATTAAAATGATTGGTTTGCCTGAAAGCATTATTACGTTTGTGCGTTTACAACAGTGGTATGTCATCTTGCCGACTGCCAAAAAGAAAGAAAACCACTAGTTTAGATTACCTGTTACTGGCTGCAGACACATAAAAACATCAAAATTAGGGCTTTTTTGAGAACATACCTTGTGTTGAGTGCAATATCCATCTTCCCCTTTAATGATGCATTTGGTTGGACGGATGGCTACAAAAAAACTATTAATTACACATTCCCTATTGGGGAGTGGCTGTTTTTTGTGACGTAATACATCACGGTCCCCACAGAACCACTCTCTGCACCTAGGGAGAAAAATAAATTAACATTATTCTAGGTGAATAACTCATATAAAAATAATACACTAAACCAAACTATTCAAGATTTAGTTGGATTCTAGGTTTGATTTTTTTTGTATAGGATTGCATAGTGGCTCAATGTTTAGCACTATCACCTCACAGCAAGAAGGTCCTAGATTTAATTTTCTCTTAAATGTGTTTTTATCTGGTTTCTCAAATCCCCCCCAAAAACATGCATCTTAAACCATAAAGCAGGGCACTGTGCATTAATTCTTAGCAAGCATACTTTAAGTAATTAAAGTTTAATATTATTGACTAAATAAAATTAAACTCAAATTAATCAATGCGATTTACCAAATTCCTCATGAGGATTTAGTTTTGCTGAGGGTACAGTTAAGTGGAAACTCCACACTGGATGACAGGAAGCACTCAACCTGTAAAAGTGACTGCAACAGTACACAGAACAGGTTAGGCTATCACTACATACATGATCTTTTTCAACATATATACAGAACTGTTTATGAAATCAGATGTATTTCTGTTAAGGGTTTGGTAAAGACATAACGAAGTACTTGACATGATAGTATACTTAAGTGTTATACTCTATTTCTTATTTGTTTTGTCATATTTAAATGTTTTAAACTGTTAATACTCAAATACAATTACAATGTTATTCCGTAATTTGATTTGGTCCCCCATTTACATTTAAATTCCTACAAATCTGAAATAATTCAGATATACCCTGTAGCTGAGGCTTGGCGTCACCCTCCTTGCCTCCCCCTCGGCTTGCCCCAGCCAACAAAGATCCTTTTAGAGGTCTGTGAAGGGTCTCTTCTAGGGCATAAACATTTCGTCTCCACAGCTGCTCTGTGTGTGTTGAAGTGAATATTTCTTGTAAGACTAATAAAGGTACAGGACGTGAAAGACATGCAACAACTAAAAGGAAACACAGCATAAGTATTGAAACACCTAAATGAGCCTTGGCATAGATTCTCCAAGTCTCTGAAACTCAGGGGATGAAACCTCTCTTTTCCAAAATATATTACCTTATTAAAACATGCCACGGAACATTATAGGATGTTAGTTGCTAAATAAGTTGCTATTACAATATACCGTATTAAATCTTCAACACTCATCTCTTTTCCATATTTATCATTTTTATTTTAAGTTGTCACACATCCATTATGTTTAAGTATAAACTAACAGGTAAATAAAAACTCTAACCTTGGCTTCAGCTAGAATGTGGTCATGGTTCAGCTCAAGAGCCATGAGCCTCCCCTCTTGGTAGTGGGGATCCTGTTTGTGAGGGGTATATCTGGTGGCCATTGCAAAGCAGACAAAGACAGAAAGACAAACACACAGCTGGACAGACAGGTACAACAGATGCAGTATATAGAGATAGGTTGCAAGTTAAGAAAGAACCATGAATTTGAAAAAAAAAAAGTTAAACCATGTTTGGTTTAGTAAAACCATTTTGCAAATAATCGATACACAAACCGTAGTTACTACACTTTTACCACAAAAACATGGTTAATTTTCGTACGGGTATGGCAATGTCAGCGTAATGCCAAAAGAAAGGCGTGAATTATAAACGAAAGCATCGTGACTTACCTGGACAATGATTTTCGCGTATGAGAGAATCCCTGTCAATTACGAGTACCGAAGAAGAAATCACCCAATAGCAAAGAGGACTGGCTCAGATTCCATAGCAACGAAGGCAGAGAGGATTCTGGGAAATGCAGGCGTCCGAAACTGACTTATTTTTTTTTTACAATCAAAGTAGAAACAATCAAAATTGATGGCCATAACATCGTATTGTTGAATTATCAAGCACACGTTAGTATTCATGTGTTGAGAAAATATTGTGATCTGCAGCGGGCCCACATGTAGTTTTAGCTGGTGCCTTCACCATAGTAGATGTCGATAAGGCTCATGGGTACTGTAGTATTAATTCTTGTATTTGACACACGAAACCGATCAAAAAAAATCAATATTATAGGATAAACATCTCCTGATTAAATGTTGAGTAAAGTAGCGCTTAAAGTGTAATCAATTAATGACAAATAAAGTAAAACAAATATACTATTGCGATACATTAGATTAAATTCGTGCTTATAAACACGAAAAAAATAATAGGACAAAAAAACGTGGTGCAGGCACGAAAAATACTTCCTATTGAAATACATTAGATTGAAAGTCGTTCTGACTGGCACGAAAAAAGGGGAAAATCGTGTCCATGGACACGAATCGATTAAATTACACGAACTGCCTTGGGTATATCTTAATTAAACATACAGCAAATATTCAGTCCTGTAAACATGTCATTTTAATGTAGAACAATATATATTTAAAGAGAAACTTAAAGAGAGAGAAATTCGTGATCCCGCTTCAGACAAGGGATTCTGCCCCACGAAAATGTAGTGACCGCACCAATGAATTAACAGCCGCACGCTACTGCAAAATACACATTTGAACAATAAAATCAATCGCCTAAAACATACTTTGCAGCGCAGGCATGAATACCCCCATTACGTCAAAATCCAAAGATGAGGGATTTGGATTCAAATATCGGACGACCCTTCTACGTTGTCAAGCGACGAAATGGGGGGTACCCTCAACGTCAGCTTATAGACGTGAGGGGGAATGACCAACTGTGCGTGATCGAAAATAATAAAATATCTACGTTAATTAAGGCATGTTTTAAACACACAGCAAATACAGCCCTGTAAATATGTCATTTTATTGTATACCAAATATATCTATATAAAAAGAGAGAGAAAAGTCGTGATACACCGATTCAGAAGGCTTTCCGCTCCACGAAAATGTTTGGTCACCGCATCAATAATGATTGTAACCGTTTATGCGCCGCACGCTTGTGCAAAATGCACATTTGCAGCATAAAATCAATCGCCTAAAACCATATTGCGCAGGCAAACCGATAAACCCATTTCGTCAAAATTCAAAGATGAGGGGTTTGCATTCAAATCTATAGGACGACCCTCTACGTTTTCAAGCGACGAATAGGGGGTACCCTCAACGTCCGCTATAGAGGGTTTTCACGACGCGTCATCAGAGCGGAAGACGCCATATTGGAGGCACTCCGCATCACAAAGAGCACAGACACTGATGTATATGCCGAACGTCGACAAGGAAAATGGTTAATTATTGCCGTGTTTGAGATGGTACCAACAGCACATATTGAGAAAAACATTTGGATTATTATCGACATCCAAAAGTTATTAAAAACCAGGGAAAGGAATGCAAGAAATGATCAGAGGCGGCGCTTGTGGTTGGTAAAGCTCAGGAAAAAGGGTAGTATTGTATTAGAAATATGATTGAAGTACATAAAGTATAAAACAATTATGCTTCTACTTGTGCTTTATTTAAAGAGTATTAAATATGTACTTTAGTGTATGCACAAAATGTACTTAAACACAAATAAAATTTGCGCTGCTATGCCTTAATGCCAGTGTGCTTAATTGCTCATAACACATTTTCTATTGTAATGATAATAATATTTTTAATAGTAAATGGTAAAAACAATTATTGCTTTTATTTTTTACTGTGCTTATTTTACTGTAAAGCACTTTGGTAGGACACTGGCTATTTTAAATTTGCTATATAAATAAAGCTGACATTGACATATGGGCTCTGCATGAAAACTAGGTAGGTCACTAACTTATATCGGGATATGCAACTGAAGGAAGAATCGCCGGGTCGTCACGGATCCTAGAAGAGGGAGCTCGTAGGAATCTGCATCGCCTATAAATTGTAATTTCTCGAAATATCGTGCCTTTTCTTGTGGTCCAAGTCCTTCCCTATATGCCTTTGCATCTTGGACGCGTTTTCTGTTGTTTAGACATGTCTACATTCACTTAAAGTATCCAAAGCGCATAATATTCCATTGTACTCCGTTCAGTTCTTTACACCGAGTGCCTCCACGATGGCCGCGCATCCGGGTTACCGCCCAGAACGTGACGTCGGTGAAAACCCTCTATGGACGTGAGGGGGTCATGACCAAACGGCAGTATGTGACGAATAGGGTGTGAGACTGTGTTGACTGTAACGTAACATCCAAGAGCGCTGATCTTTGACGGAATAATACTTCTGATTGGGGATTCAGACTGATTCATGAGCCAACTAATGAGACACACGGAGCGTGATTCAAACAGCGCGTCTGTGTTTTTCCATTCAGAGATGAGCCTGCTTAGGACCTCCATTCACTAGGTGGCGGAATAATACGAAAGGTGAAGCGGTTACAGTGCTGTTATCAGCACAATATTGTATGGCTCTTAGCCAATCAGATTCGAGAACCAGAAAGAACTGTTGTATAACAACAGATAAAAAATAAAAACCTGACTGTCCCTGTTAGAGATCATATAATGGAGCGTGGTTTGATCTTCTTTCAGGGCAATGATCCCAAGCAAACATCAAAACTAACACAAAAATGAGTCACTGAGCACAAAATTAAACTTTAGCCATGGGCTAAACCAATCCCTGTCCCCTGACCTGAACCCTAAAGAAAATGAATGGATGAACTGAAGAGAAGAAGCACCAACATGGAGCTGGAATCTGAAGGATCTGGAGAGATTCTGCATGAAGGAATGATCTCTAAACTCTTGTCAGGTGTTCTCCAAACTCATCAGGCATTATAGGTGAAGACTCAGAGCTGTTCTCTTGGGAAAAGGAGGTTGCAAAAATAATTTAATAAAGGGTAAGATTAATTGTGAGCAGTGTGTATTAGAGAAAAATATTTCTCTCATAATGAGATTTTCCCCAATTTTAAAATTATTCTTCTCCAATGAAAGGTTGGATTTCAGTAGATTTTTTAAAAGTAAAGATCCAAATTATTAACAATACAGATTTATTTTCACAGCCTTCTTTGTTCATATTTACAAAGGATAATTTTGAGCTTGACTGTATATATATAAGATGTACATACATATAAGTTATACTGAGGTCTTGAAAGTTTATTGAGACCATATATATATATAGGGCGGCCAGAATGACAGGTAACACTTTCGGCTGCTTTGAATCTCATAATAACTCAATGGACGGATAGGCGTTTTTATATTAACGTTTCTTGGTCACAAAGTGTAGTTTTAAGATTAGTTCAGTCGAGAATAAATATGTATTATATTTAAATCTACAGTCGATTAGTAAAGATAGCGCCTGTTTTAACGTTTGCTTAGTGAGATTCGGTACGTATGAGAACCAAAGCATGAGCGGACGTCAGTGTTCACTCGCCCCGCTGACCACCGCCCTCTCTGGGCTACATCTCTGACAGGGATTCCTGGCTCATTTGTTGGCCTTGTTTGTTTTTGATGGTCAAAATGAGATCAAATCAGCAGTATTTGGTGTCATGATAAAACTATTACTTGTTTTCTTATTCATATTTAGTGTCTTTTGTGTTGTTATTGTTTTGGCACGAGGTAAAAGTTAATAAAACTATACTTCTATAATGTTACTATTGGTTTACCATTTCATCTTAATGCGATACGAGCACTCGGTTATTATTAGACTTCGTTCTTGTCAGTACTAATATAAAACTGTTTTTTATAAGTGTCAGAGAGATGTTTTTGCATGCTGCTTATAAATATATCAGTGGCGATATCTCATAACATGTTTTAATAGTCACATCGCGATTAAATAAATGATCAATGTCCACATTTAAAAGCTGCGGTGCTTACCTGCAGTTCCACGGTGTTTTCGCATTCTGATAAGAGATATAGCTCCAGAAAAAAAATGAGTGTTTACATTCCTCTTTCCAAATGTTAATCGTCCACACGATGTAACAACACATTACTACCATTAACTTTAACATAACATCCAAGAGCGCTGATCTTTGACGGAATAATAACTTCCGATTGGGGATTCACAGACTGATTTACGAGCTAGTGAACTAATGAGACACACGGAGAGTGATTCAAAACAGCGCGGTTGTGTGGGCCCAAGTACACCTGGCTGCAGCCTGCAGTTTTTCCATTCAGAGATGAGCCTGTTTAGAGGACCTCCATTCACTAGGTGGCGGAATGATACGAAAGGTGAAGTGGTTACTGTGCCGTTATCAGTAGAATATTGCACGCCTCAAGGTATTCCATGGGAAAGATGTATAACATGACATTTGCCACAGTGATGAGTATAATTATTTAAAATTGACTAATTTAACTTAATTGCAACATTGACTGCAAGCTACAAGACTTTTTTATAATTTAAAACTCAAAACAATGTTTAAGCTACAAGCCCTTTCAATAGGGCAACAACCACTGATGGCTAATTTAATGAGTACAGATGGCTGCTACAATAACGCAAAGTGCGCAATGTTTCCCACTTTCCCCCAGAAAGGTCAAATTACTAGGCCTAATGTAATTTTTATCTACATTGCTTTTCTATCCTTATACACACAAGAGACAAAGTAGTAGATAATATAGTTAGGTTATTATTAATTTATTTTGGCTTGAGGGCTTTATTATTTTTGCTTAGACAATTTTCTTTTCTGACCCTCTGGCAGTCCATCTGATTAATCTACAGTACCAGCTCAACATTTTGTAATTATGCTACCACTAACAGCCTGACTAAAATAATTGTGTTTTTTAGATAGTAGCAATTATTGCACTATTACGGGTCAAGTAATTGAAAGTTTATGATTATGACAGATTAAGATTTAAGAATTTGTCTGCTGATTTAAAGAAACAGAACATAGAAACAATATAAAAAAACACACTAAACGAATTAACATTAAGATAACAATGTTGCTAAAATATATGTTATTTTACAGCTGATTCAAGTTGCTTTATTGTAAGTCTATAGAGATAGTCTGTGTTATTTCATACTGTTTTATTATTCACTGAACACGCTTTAAAATTATGTGGGTAACCACCAATATTAACTACTAGTACTAGTAACCCCCCCACCCCCCCAAAAAAAACAACAACAACAACAACAACATGAACACAAGGGCCAAGCACAATTGAAACCACTTATGCATTACGTGCATTACAGGATTGGTGTAGCAGAAAGGAAGGTACATAAGAATCTAATGCTGGCATTATTATTCAAGGAGTGACTGAACTGGGCCACCCAACTCTCTGATCACCCGGCTGCCTGAGGAGAAAGAATAATCAGTAACCTACATCTATACCTTCATTGTATGCAACACATGTGTGCAGCAATTGCACTGTAGCAGATGCTTTTTTCTTACCACAATGCTATTAATGTATAATGTATACAGCAGCAAAATAAATGGCTAATTGGTATGTATTGTGGCCATTCCCGTTCAGTATCTGATGCATTTCAACAAACACAAACCTCAGGAATGACATAACACCACCCAACAGCAATGTCAAAGACTGTGAGCATGCCAAGACACATGAAAGATGTGATTAAAAATAAGGGTTATTTCATGAAATATTCATTGTTCCTAAAATACATGCTAAAACATTAAAATTTTGTTGTTTAAAATTAATATACTTCTTAGCAGTACTCAAAATCTGAAAGCATCTAAGTTTGTCGGTTGCATATTTCTGCAAATAAAACATTACATTGTAAAAAGTGAAAGCTACTCTACTTACCTTAATTTGTAAACTTAATTTTATTTACTTATTTTCTCACTTTAACTGAAAATTTTAAGGTAAACATTAAATTACTTCAATTGGTAACACATATAATACTTAAATATTTTCTCACTTTAAGTGAAAAATTTAAGTTGATCCAACTTTCTTTTACAGTGTTTTTTTATTTAGAATTTGGCAGAAATGTGGTGGGTAGTTGACAGAATTAAACAAAATACAACTTTAATTAAACACATACCTATATAAAAGCAAATTTAGACTAAAAATAGACTTCTCTTTCTTATTTTTCTGCAGCTGTATTAAGCAAAGTTTTCAAGTGTTGTTAAATAAATGCATGAAAACAAACTTTCTACTATTAATTCAGTTTTTTTATATTGAACTAAAAACTGTGTTCACACAACTTGAATGCATTCTTATGGCAACATGAATAGCCTATTTTATATCTACAATTCGTTTCATTTATTATAACAAATATATGAACTTCATACATATTCTTAAATCAAGACGTATTTTCTTGATGAGCAAAATGACCTAAGAAAATAAGTCTAGTTTTTAGGCAAAAAATACACAATTTAAGTGAATTTGTGCTTAAAACAAGCTAAATTATCTGCCAAATTGGTGAGAAAAATTTTCTTTAATTAAGTGTTTAGATTTTTTTTTCTCACCCCATTGGCAGATAATTTAGCTTGTTGTAAGCACAAATTCACTTAAATTGTATATTTTTTGTTTATAAACTAGACTTATTTTCTTAGGTCATTTTGCTCATCAAAAAAGCATCTTAATTAAAAAATTTGAAGATATTTCTACTGAAAACAAGACAAAAATACTAAGTAAGAACATAATTTTTTTGCAGTGTAAAGACTAATTGGAATTATAAAAACATCAAATGTTAAAAGCATCATTTTAGGAGCATAACATCATGTCATTTAAGCAACCTTAAAATAATTTGAAGAGTTTCGTTGCAAAACGAGATAAATCCATTTTTTAACATTTTTGTCAAAACATGTTTTTTATTATTATGTTATCGTGTTATTATTTTGTTTTATGGTGCTACTTAGCTGTATTTTTAAAGTTTTGAAGGTTTAAATCAAAACAAACCAACTGCAGTTGAATTGATATTAATTGGAATGCACAACCAAAAAACGAGAATTTAGAAAAAATGTAAAAAAAAAAAAAAAGATTTATCTCGTTTTGCAATGAAACTCTTCATTTCTTTTAGAGTTTTTGGGAGAAAATTTTGATCTACACAAGTTTTTAAAAGATTCACACATTTGCAGTATAGGACAAAAACTACTTGATTCACATAAAGGCTTGAGATTTCATAGAAATGTTTATTTTCAAGACGACGAATCAGACCATGTTGTCCTTTAACATTATACAAACTTCAGAAACTTTAAAGTCAAAATCCTTTACATTTTTTTGTCCACAAACACACCACCCCTCCCATCCATCACAAACATACAAACTTGACAACATCATCAGTAGGTGCCTCTCGTTGAGGGCAGTAACCAAAAACACATCTCCATCATGCTTCAAGCTCCTCTATCTATAGCTAAAACATTGTGATGACTAAAGAATAACAAGGAGCTATGAATTTTGAAAAATCTTTAGCTTTTTAAGATATTAACAGTTAATGAAAGAAATGAGTACGTACAAAAAGAGGGTGACAAAGTGCTCATAGTCACAAAAATCACTGTTAAAAACTCTCTGAAATAGAGACGTAATTGCAAATTTAGCACAGCTTATCCCATCTTGAAAGACTGAATGGATATGTTTATAATATTATACAATACCGTAATACAGTATGATGAACCACGACTTTTCAGTACTTTAAAAAAAGAACATTGGTAGGCAGTCTAACAGGCCTTTCGTATCTTAACCATAATATTTGTTCATTCTGGGTTTATGTATGTGTATAGGCTTATTTACATTTTAAAAACACATGAAAACAATGCAAGTCGCAGATGTGTATCACTGCAGTAACAATGTTGCTGTGAGAATATCAAGGTTGTTATAATCCTTGGGCAAAACTTACTGTAAATGGGTACGCAAAAGTCTTATACAAATGGCATACAAAGTAAAGGCTTTCATTTGGAGGTCTAATTCAATAGTCCTCGTGTGTTGATCTCACACTCTTTTCCACTGTTATCAATACTGTTTGTCACCTTTGGGCTGGAGTTACTCGGACCAGTTGCATTTCTCTCCAGTTTTTCCACCATCTTAGGATTTGCAGTCTCTGAAATAGGAGCTTAAAAACACAACATGTTTTTTGTACACTATACCTTACACTGAAATGCTCACACATGGGTGGTCTACTTAAATCATCGATTTGAAAAGACTTGCAGTGTATTCAGACTTTACCTAACCTTTGAACCCATGACCTCAGCGTGCTTAGACTCTTATAAGCGTTGATCTATACTGAGGTAGTCTTGATTTGCATTACCAAAAACTTATTTAAATTACACAGGTTTGAATAAATATTTAATACTTACTAACTAAAAAACAAAAAGCAGTTTATTAGAATGCATTCGGCTTACCCTCTAGATTTAAGTGATCGCCGCCATCTGCTTCACTGCCTCCAACAGCATCATTGTCTTCCTCGGTAAGTTCAACTATCCGCTGTCTTGCACTTTCAAAAACAGACTTCAAAACAACGGAGTCCTCAAAGATCTAAGACACAGGTGAAACACTTAACATTCTCTACGCTATTCGCCTGCTGCATTCTGATACAAATACCTTATCGCCTTGCAAAGATATTCAGAGTTTTAGTCTCCTCATGTCTAGTAAATGACAGCTTTGTACTTTATGATGAACGCACTGAAAGTCACAATTATGTTAATGTGTCATTAAAATAATGGGTTTTTTATGTTAGACATTTAACAAAATTGCTCAGCTATTTGCATAAATCATTTATGGTACAGGCTTTAAGATTTCACAAATATAAAGAGAACTGCTGCGATATGATTGGCCTGCACGTAAGGAATAATTGATGATGGGTTGAATTATTCAAAAACAATGCACACTGTAATTCGGCACAAGTTAATTGTTCCGCTTATACCGTGGTTACCTCAAGACATTTCTCTAGTGGTTATTTTAAGACATTTAACAGGTTAAGTGTGCGTTTTACAGAAAAATTATCTACACTCGTGGAACATTTGAAGAGTTTGGCTCCAAAACGTGATAAACGCCATTTTTGAAAAAAATTAGGTACTGCCAAAATCAGTATTGTATCAGGTCAGTAGTTAAAAGTAAATTCTTAATTTTACGCAAAATCCAATATCCGCAGTGTTATTCTTTTTTCCCAAAATGCAATAAACGCCACTCCTCCTTTTTTACAGAACGCAATAAATCCGCTCCACAAATTACAGCGCACCATTCACGCAATGTAAACAAACAATGGCGGCGCGCTGAGTACACGGAGTCCTAGTTTTCCTCATCTACTTTGTACTTCGTGATCAACAAACAAAACAAAATAATACTTTAATTGCATTGATAAACCTGTGATGGTTTTCTGTGATGGGAAAGAAACGTAAGCCATCAACATCTAATAATTTCCGCGAGAGGCACTCGGGAGACGGTCGCTTGTTCTCCCGACAGCATCAAGCTTCTCATGTTAACACATTGACCACAGGAGATCTTATGAAAAACTTTCCATTATTTTACTCAAAGTCAACGAAAATCGAGCAGCACCAAAACATTTTACAGCTGATCGCTGTGAAAAATGTTAAGCGACAACGTCAAGTATAACTGCAGCAATGACGGTGTTCTTAATATGACAAAGTAAGTGTATTTATTAATGCCATTAATGTTCATTTTTTTAATCAGTGTGTACAACTGTTCAACTAAATGAATATAACATGGCAGAGATGAATGCATTTATACATTGATTTAATAGATTTCTAGCATTTTGAAAAAAAAAACTGTCATGGATTTATTGCATTTTGTGGAAAAAAGAATTTGTTTTTATAATAAATCTTTGAAAATCATGGATTTATGGAGTTTTTTTATGTTTTTATAACCTAAAGATGCTATGTGAAAGTTTGTAACAGAAAATAGTGGTTTTCATCTTGTCATTTTCTTGGTATAGAAAACACGTTTTTACCAAAATTTGTCAAAATGGATTTATTGCGTTTTGGAACCAAACTCTTCATTTCTTAATAAAGCATTCAATAGGCCCATGGTATAACTGAAGGATAAATCATTATTCAGGTTATTATTCAAAAAGATAATTCAATAAAACAATTGTGGGTGCTTCTTGGATATCAAATGAAACCAAATTTCAGTGTTAAAAAAATAAGCAGAACATACGGTATAATACTGTTGCAAGGCATTGTAACTGCAACAAAGATTTTGAAATGTTTTCAGAAAGTATTTTTAAAGCTTGAATGAATCAAGAATATGTATGCAAGACACACCTGAGATCCTTCCAGATTAAACATCTGAGCATTGTGGCACATCAGCATAAAATCCTTTTCCAGGTCTGCAATGCACCTGTATTTGTGATTACGAACCCTCTCCTGCATGAATACAATCCAGGTTGTGGTCAAAGGGAGCAGAATACAATCAACACAAAAAATGACATTTTTACATGCAAGCACTTTGGAACCTTTCATTTTTTTAACCAAGTATTTTTTTAAGTAAATTATGCCACATTACTCTCAAACACAACAAGAACATACTATAAGAATCTGTAAGACTGGGACTTTCGGTGTCAAGATATGAATGAAGTGAAAAACAGAGAAATGAAAAGAAGATTTAATCAGAATTTTGGGGGTAACAAATAATTTAAGCAAGTTGATAGAAAAAAATGATAAAGTGATTGATTTGGTGGAGGTACTGTAGGTTCACCCTGATCCTCCTGAAGTCCACTGGTTTTCGGATGAGCTCATAATACTCTGGCACTTCTTTCCTTGAAGGCAGCTGGACGAAACCTTTACTGATCTGTCGGCCCAACCTGTAGAGCAGGGATATATTCATGAAATAGTTGTACAATATATTTTCTAAAACGTAGCACTTTATTTTATAGCCCAGTTCTTCATGTATTAACTATGTACTCACTGTGTAACTGTTACCTAACCCAACCCTATCCCATATTAAATACATGTACAGTAGGCATTGCTGTGTTGCCAGATTCTATTATTAAAAATCCTCATTTTTGGCAATTAATGAGACACTTTGCGATATTTATAAAGTGATGATTAGGTGTAGTTTAGTGTTTCGCTGATTTAAGGTTTGAACTTACTTTGTTCATTAAGGCCTATTATTTTTGTTTGTTTTTCGTACTAATATCTGGCAACACAAGAAAATATCTCGGGAACAAAGATGTAGAACAATTGGGTTTAAATGAAATATGCCAAATATGTTAACACCCAAGCCTAAAACAGTAAAGCTAATCTTAACAGAACATAAGAATTAAGAATTCTGTTATTTCATTCAATTTAGGAGTTAACCTTTAACAAAGTCATCCTGAAAACATTCATACGAGCACTAAACAAAGTTCTTTAGTATTTTGTAAAGTTCTTGTTTATATAATATTGCTTATTAAAATTATTACAATAATAAGCATTGTTGCATAAAAATAAATAAATAATCCACCATTAGTCAACAGTCCATCCTCCAAAGTGTAAACTGGCAAAAAGGTTAAAACAAATTACATTCCAGGTAAAAAGAAAGTATATTAGAATGTACTAAAACTACACTTAAATACTAGTAAGTTGATTTGTATGTTATATAAAGTTATGCCACAAATACAATAAATAAAGGTAAAGTTAGAGTAGTATACAAAACCAATAATATTTATATAGATTGTTAAGTGTACTAAAATAAATTATGTCTCAAAATAGCACAGTTGTGTACACTTAGAAGTTAATCTTAAGAATAACTAAAGACAAATTTGGTATATTATAATAGCTACAAAATTTGTGTAAAAAAATAGGACATTTACTTAAAGGTGACATAATGATTGAATTGGGTATTTATCCTTGTTCTGTGATGTGACATGTAGACAAAAAAAATTTGTTTGGGTCTGTAATGCCTTAGAAGCTTCCTAAAAACCTCTGTCAGATAGCTCTATTAGGATGGGGGATTTTAAACAAGTGGTTTTGCACCTATTTGGCTCCCCCTACTGGCTTAACTTGCAATCTCATTACTGATTGGCTGACTTTGCTGCCACTCAAAAAATGTAGCCAATTATTTTAAAGTGGAGGGGCAGTTAGATGCCTGTGATGTCATAAGCATCAGTTTTTTAGATTGGGCCGTTTTCTGGCTGACATTTCTAAAAGAGGAATTTCTGTGAGACTGAGATGTTTAGCATGTCTAGCACTTTTTGTATGTTCGTGAATGTGGGTAGACTACCATTATTCAACAAAGACAAGGTAAAAATGGTTTTTCATTCTCTGTCCCCTTTAAAAAATGTGTATTTTAGTGCACTGTTTTTCACCTGGGACAGCATTTGTTAACTCTAACAACTCACCTTGTACCTACGGCCATGCATGTAGGTACCAATATTTTTTTTGTACAGTACTGTAAGTACACTGTGCCTGTAATTGCATGCATTGTGTGTGTGTTAAAATGTGATTGAGTACTGACGTGTCCTTGTAATTGATGACCATATCCACAATAGTGTTCATTTGTTTGGTAAGTTTGGGAGGGTTGGGGGGAAGCTTCTCAGCAGGAGGGCGACCCCGTCGTTTTTTCACCTTCTCCACCACCACCTCCTGACCAGTCTCAGAAACTTGGTTGCCTTGATTATCGCTTTTTCGTTTCTTCAAGTTGCTTCCCTCCTCCATTACCTCAGTCAGTCTGTTTTGGATAGCCTGAGACTGAGGAGAAGATAAAGTCCATGGGAATTGTGAGGAGTCGTACTGGATGTGATGATGGAAAGAGGATTTGTAGTTTTCAGAACAAAGCACTAGAAAAATGAATTGGAACTTATAAAGAGATAGAATGAATAGTCTGGAAATGCTGTATTTTAGATTAATTCCTCAATTACTGCATAATAAGAGATCTGTATTTATAGATAATAATGATATAAAGGAGTGGCCAAAAGTGGGGTGGGGTGTATTTGTACAATATTTGCTTTTAATGCCCCCTCAGGTTATAATAAACCATAAAAATCTGAGGTGCATGGTAAAAGATGTACTTTTTTTAAGAATTAAAACTTATTTTATATTATTATTTATTGGACAAGAAAATTTGGAAAAAGTTGTGTTTTAATTGAATCTGTTTGTTATTCAAATATACAAAAATGCAATAATAAACTATACTATATTTTGTAGTCATTGTCCTGGATTATGTCTTTATAAACTCTTTGCACATGTGACCATAAAAATCGCACAGGTATTTTGCAGCAATACCCAACAACAGATTGCATTGGGCAAAATGATTGATTTTCCTATTATGCCAAAAATCATTGTGATATTAAGTAAAGATTATGTTACTTGAAGATATTTGTAAATTTCCTACCATAAGTATATCAAAACTAAAATTTTTGTGAGTGGATGCAGTTGCTAAGGACTTCATTTGGACAACTTTAAAGGCAATTTTCTATATATTTTTATTTCTATTTTGATCAGTCAGATTCCAGATATTCAAATAGTTGTATCTTGGCCAAACATTGCCCTATCCAAACAATAAATTAATGAAAAGTACATTTATTCAACTTTCTAGTGATGCACAAATCTCACTTTCAGAAAATTGACCCTTATGACTGGTTTTGTGGTCCAGAGTCAGGGAGTTAAAACTTCCTTAAAGTCGCAATGAAATTGAAATGAAAAACTATATTTATATTTTTTAATATTGTGGTATTATTAACAAATGACTTTTCTGTGAGCTTCATTATTTTTAAAAAATGTGTGTGTGCTCATAATCTTTAATAAAAAATGCAAATCTCCTCCCCTCCTCAAAACGTTCTCTCTTCACTTCCGCTCATATGGTATGGCAGGTGGGCGGGGTCTGGGAGAAGATCGCAGCGCTTAGCAATTAGCAACACCACCCAACTTCAAACAATCCAATCAGATCTCGATGGACAAATTCAAATACAGCCCTGCCTTATTTCATTTCAGAAGCCGTTTCATTCGGATATACGTCACCACAGGGAAAATAAGGCAATCGCTACTTCCGTTTCATGGCGACTTTAAATTCTCAAAGCAGAGCTTCAGTTTATACTCCAGACACACAATGAAACATGCATACAAAATGTTTAATGTATCTTTAATGAAGCATCAAAATAAAGAGCGACTGTCAATTTTTGTATATCACTTTTGGCCACTTGAGGTGCAGGGCACAAACAAACGCAGGGTTAATTGAAACATAGCTACTTTACATACTTATACAGGGCGGGGCAATCTGGTTTTGGTCTTTTTCTCTTACTGTCAGAAGATAATCTCCTCTGAATTTGCGACAAATTTTTATGTGTTTTCGTTAAATTTTTATTCAACAAAGAGTGTTTTGGAGACATGGAAGTAAATTTCTTCATCTTAAGTTTTTTTTTTAATTGGGTGTGTAAGTCACCAAATCCAACCTTATATTATTTTAATCATTCTCTTGTTGTCTAAAACATAACACCATAGTAACGGAGAGCTGGGATTGAAAACATTTTTACACAGCGGGGAAGTTGTAACACAGTGTAACAATTAAACATCAGGTATGCAATGATAATAAAATTCATTTCTATTTATATGCATTGATGCATAATACAAGGATAATTAGATAAAGGATCATGGATTGATGAATGTGTGGATATCTATTATAGACAGATATATAAACAATATCCATTTTTAGTATATAGACAGAATTTTATTGAATTATTTGTGTTTAAAAAAAATCTAGCAGGTGTTACAACAAACCCTTTGTCTGTTACAAATAACCCCACATATGGGGTAAGTTGTAACATTTGTACTCCTGTCACTTTTGGTGTAATTGTACAATAACAGTAGGTCCCATAAACAAACTTTAAGTGTTCATTTGTAAAAGAGATGTGTGTTGATTGTGTAAAATTATTAATCTATCTTAAATATTTTTTGAATAATAGAGCCAAAGCCAAAAATGGTTAAGTTGTACCCCGCTCTCCCCTACTCTATTTTTAAAACATTCCACAAAATCCACAGTTCCTTTTAAAGGGGACATTTCACAAGACTTTTTTAAGATGTCAAATAAACTTTGGTGTCCCCAGAGTACGTATTTGAAGTTTTAGCTCAAAATACCATATAGATAATTTATTATAGCATGTTAAAATTGCCACTTTGTAAGGATGATCAAAAATGTGCCGTTTTTGGGTGTGTCCTTTAAAATGCAAATAAGCTGATCTCTACACTAAATGGCAGTGTCGTGGTTGGATAGTGTAGATTAAGAGGCAGTATAATCCCCCTTCTGACATCACAAAGGGAGCCAAATTTCAATGACCTATTTTTTTCACATGCTTGCAGAGAATGGTTTACCAAAACTAAGTTACTGGGTTGATCTTTTTCACATTTTCTAGGTTGTTACAAGCACTGGGGACCTAACTAAATATGGAAAAAGTCAGCTTTTCATGATATATCCCTTTAAGAGATTAACTCATCAAGTGAAATAATCCAAACTCATTTTTATTTTATGTTATGGTCTACTTATTTTTGTCCAATGAGATTTTACAGTGGGTGGGGCTACCGAACCCTCCACAATATCTTACTGACCAACGCTTGGGTGGTTTGAAAAAACAAAGATCTACCAGGTCAGCAGGTTTCTTCAGTTTCAACTGCTGGTTGCATGTTATTGGTAAAGTATATCTGGCCGTAGCAGAATGCTGGTATATAAGGTAAGAAATCAATTAAATGCTAATAAATGTTCCGCATCTGAAAGAAGCAGTAAATAATCGGATCAGTATATGAAGAGCTCAGATGCAAAACCCTCTTTAGTGCGTCTGACAGGTTTTCTTGTAAATTAGCTTTTTTTAAATCAAACTCCTAATGGATTTTGCCACCAAAGCGGTATTTCTGAATGGCCTGAGATTGGGATTAAGCAGATTTCAATTTGATAAACATTATCTCATTTTTGACGAAGGTCTCATTTAGCGGCTTTTGCATCCATGAACTAAATGACCATGTGACTCAAACTCAAATTTCAGACACATAATGTTTTTTTATTGTGTCCATATTTGTGTGCAAAGATAAATCCTATATAATGTAATCATTCACAATAACATTGAAATCTCCTCAGTATTTGTCGAGTGATGTGTCTCCAGAGAATTATGTAATTGTACATACAAATCAATGACTTCCGGTCCCTTGGTCACTGTATCGGTATGTACAGCTCATTACATGAAAAAGTTAATCTCACGTCACCATCTGGTTAGGGTGCAAGATAGCAATGTCTGTTGATGATTTTAAATAAAGCTCAAAATAAGACAGTCTGCCCTAAAACTCGAGCAGTTCAGTGAACTTTCTGGCCTTTCATTCCGACAAGTTTCCAGATCCAAATTAACGCTAATCATCAGGGATCAAAGTCTTATCCTGGCCACATGCCTCATCCAGGCGAGCTGCCTGCATGTTAACCTTCAAACCCATCAAATATGAACAGCTGCTTTCACTTCAATGTAATATTTGAAAAGCAGCACTTTTTCACGATTTGCCACAAACTCTGCTCCCACATGGGGCAGCTGGACAAGCAAAAGACGTTAGTACACCGAATCTTCATCGGCATTGAGAATGAAATGCTGACATTTACGACGACGCCTGCCATAACGAAACAGTGACGTATGGTTAAGCATACACAGCCCCCAGACAAGTCACTGAACGTGTTCCAATAACAACGAGCCGTGACGCCGCCTCTTATCAGCATGCAAGTGTCTCCCTCCTATGTAGGAGCAAATGCAGAATTGCAAAAAGCATATGTGTGTGTGTGTGTTGCTGTCTGTTCAAGTCTGTGTTTCACACAAAGCCAATTAAAGGGACAGTTCACCCCAAAAAAATGTGTTCACCCAACCTCATGCTGCTACAAATCCGCACAAATTTCCCCGTTCCGATGAACACAAAGAAAGATATTTTTGTAACCAAACAAAGGATACTATGGAAGTGAATGGGCCCACAAACAATTTGATTACGAACTTAAAATATCTTCCTTCGTGTTCATCAGAACACAGAAACCTACACAGGTTTGCCACAACATGAAATTGAGTAAATGATGACAGAATTTCATTTTTGGGTGAACTATCCCTTTAAAGTGCAGAGATATGCTTGCCGCAGCCACTGCTAGATAGAGAGCATATGAGTCGGATGAAAATATGAATTCTGAGTATGCCGCTATGCAGGCAGCGCCAGCCATTGATGTCTAAATTAAACACACACACACAGAGACACACACACTTAATGCTTTCACACACTCATAAGCGCACAAACACACAATAAAGCACAATGAATTGACACAGAATATCCACTCCCCACCCAAATGCCAGGATTTCATGCACCAAACACACACACAAGCATAAAAGAAATATGAAAAAGCAGGCGCACAGAGAAACACACGGAAAGCATTTATTCACACGTACCCCTGGGGAACATGTGGAAGGAAAGAGGCCTAATAATCAGCAGCATAATACTGGAATGTACAAACACACACAGTTTTATGCACAGATGAAGCAATTGGTTTGCTAAGCTGAGGAAAAGCAGACAAAAACATCCAGGATGTCCTCTTAAACAACAAGCAAAACGCGTTTAAACCTATCCGTGGTGCAATTCACCAATCCCATGTGAAACGCTAAAAAGCGTTCAGTGCATAACCTCTAGCATCTCAATCCACAAAACCCATTTGTCTGGCCAATGTTCCCCTAACCAGACACAGTTCACATTTACACACACACACACACACGCATACACGAACACGCACACAAACATTCCCTCTCTCTCCCCGTCTGTCTGTGTGACCATGTGCTGAAGTCTGGTGTGATTGCGTGCTCTATGCGCAGGAGAGAGAGAGAGCAAGTGAGAAGGAGAGAGAGAGGGAGAGAGAGAGAGAGAGAGAGAGTGAGAGTGAGAGAGAGAGAGAGAGTGGGAAGAGGGCGATTTACCTGACTGTGGTCTCTAGGCTGGCTCCAGTCTGGAGGAAAGAGAATTAGCAAACCAGCATTGCAGCGCGCAGCCAGTCTCTTCATCAGCTGATCACTCAAAACGCACAGCCCGAAAGGGGGGCGAAAAGCGCCCAGCTTTTCATACACAAATCAATTGGCGTTAGGATGTTGAGCGAGAAAGAGAGAGAGCAAGAGAGAGAGAGAGTAAAGAGAAAGAAATAACTGTGAGATGCCTTTCTGCTAGTTTGTCCCCGTGGAAAGGCCTGCAGCTCGCTTTTCCCTCTCCCTCTCTTCCTCTCTCTCACTCTCTCTCACTCACTGCATGTTTTAATATCGACTGTCGCAATCTGGTTTCTTTTTTCCTCCTCTCTCTCTTTCTTTCTTTTTCATGGCCTCATTCAGTCTTTAAACGCCCCTCTGTTAAAGAACTGGGCTTCATTTTTGTGCCTATGCAGATGTTTTTTGCGATCTTGAGAGGATTCCAGGGTAGTTAATAGTGTGTTGCACACACATATTCATACACACAAACAAAAATTGGGTAATGGCATGTTTGTATCTGCGTCTGGGAGCTTTTACAACATGAAAGAGCCCTGAGAATCATTTTGGGATATAAATATTACCAAAGAGCCACAACAAAACAGACATTTTCTGCTTTCCATTGAGAATGAGATTAATAACTTTTAAAGTAGCTCCACGCAGGATTCATGTGTAACTACAGACATATGCTTAATTATCCTTTGAAAGAGCTCAGAGGTGCACTAATAGTGTAAATACTCTTCTTGGTCAAACAGTTGATGGCAGACCAGAGACATGTATTTACTTTAAATGCTGTGGTTAAATGGTTACCGCTGTGAAAGCGTGTCGTAATGAGGTATTTATTTAAACTAGACATTATCAGTAATGCATTTTAATTTGCTTGAGTGTTTCACACTAAGGGACGTAAAAAGTAATAAACAGGCGATTTTAATTAAATTAGACCAAACAGATTTTTCTGAGATTACAAAATTGTTGCAGCATTACAGATGAATGAAAGGTTTGCATGGAGACCGTATGTAATATTTCAATTATAACTGTACGCTATACATGTACAAATAATTTTTTTAATTGGTAAAACAAAAGAAATTGAAAGATATACAAAGGTATGCAAGTAAACTGTACTCTGAATGTTATATCATGTGTTCACTTATTTTGCATTCAATCAGTTAACAGCTTCCTATGAGGTTAAAAAGTCATCATGGTGATATTCATGCTTCTGACGTTCAAAAATATGTTTTTATTAATAAAACATGCCTAAAGTGTATGTTTAAGAAACATCCAGTTTCATTTGAACTTAGATTTGCCATGGCAACAGCTTCATTAAAAAAAGACGAGACGTTTTTCATCGATCAAATATTCTGCATCAAAATTCTGACCAGGCTCTGCGGTAAATATTGTTTGGTTGTGGAAGAGCGGATCATTCATTAGCGTATGTACTTTCGTAACGTTTACGCACTGTCATAATGTTACATTGCATATGCGTGTTTTGCTATCAGGTCGACAAGGGCATTTTGGTAAAACATCTCAGGCGGTTACTATGGCAACACCACGTTTTACTGGCTGCAGACCGCACCGAGCTGTAATGCTATAGCATTCCATCACAAAACACAGACACACATTTAGCAGAACGCTCTCAAACACAATGATGCATTGAACTACATAAGGCTCAAAAAACATGCTCAACTCAAATGTGCAAAAAATACAAATATATAGACAGTGAATGATAGTATACAAATGACAATTGTACCTGCCTACAATTGTCATTTGTATACTATCATTCACTGTCTATATATTTGTATTTTTTTTATTCCTTATTATGTGTTTGTTCTGTCACTGTCATTCTGTTGTATTGCGGAGCTTCTGTCACGAAAACAAATTCCTCGTATGTGTAAACATACCTGGCAATAAAAAAAGCTCATTCATTCATTCATTCAAAGAAGTTTGCAGATGTAATATGATAGTTTCATGCCAGCAGCCATGTGTGCATCATAAGGAGACAACTAATAAAATACACAGACATTATTTTATCTTTATGGATGCGCACTTAAGATGTTACTAGTAAATTGTTTAAATGGGTTCCCATATCAGACAGTCATGTTATTTTCCCCTTTAATACAACTTATCTATACTGAGACTGCTCTCTATAAAGGATGTGTTAATTTTTTAATCTTTGTGTGTTAAGCTTTTAACACATTATGTGTAATTTTAATACATTATGTGTCATTTTGTGTTGATTTGTTTTAAACATAACACAACTTGTGTTAAAAGTAACAAAAAAAGTGTGTTGTTTCAATAATAACACAGAGATGGGTGGATTCTGGGACAATGCATTTAGTGTGTTGTCCCAGAATCAACACTAATGTGTTGTTTTTAACACATTCGTTCTAAGAGTGTGGCAGATGCCTTTCCACTATTATTTTTAGACTCTTTATGTATCTATACAGATGTGTTCCTCATCTTGTATTTTTTTGTTATTTATTAAAGCAACACTATGTAGTTTTTTTTACCTTTAAATAATGTCCCTAAAATTATTTCAGTGATAGAACAACTTTTAACTGGACAAATTGTACTGTTGCTGCAACCTGAGCAGCCTCCTAGCTGCTACAAGCACACTCTGAAAGTCGAGGTGGAGGGTAGAGCACACAGCCCCACCCCTCCACCTGCCTGCAGAAGAGTGTCTGATACCAGGCACTGTTGCGCTTTTCAACCACATGGGGGAGCTGTAAGTCATTTTTACATGGAAACTACATAGTGTTGCTTTAACATTACCAAGCACAGTAACCAGTAAGTAAAATGTTTTGTGTTCTGGTTGTTATCAGGCAGCAGAATGCATAAATTAATTTAAAGGTGCCAAATAATGCATTAAAATAATATGTTAAATTGTTCTCTAATATCTAAATAGAAGGTATATGGCTTTATTTAGAGCAAAAATTATCCTTTACATTTTCTATTTGCAACCTTAGGATTTGCACTTAGAATGAGATGGTCTATGATTACCTTATTTGAAAGGGTCATATGTTGAGCTCTGCTCTGATTGGCTGTTTCTCAGAGCAGTTCTGTTCAGTAGCTCTGTGTGTGTGAACAGACCTTATGTTTGAGTCTGTATCAGAAGAAAATACAGATTTTGAGGAATAATCAATTTTTTTGGAGACTGGAAATGGACGTTTCTGAGTGGTAAGTTTGTGGGGGTTATTTCAGTATACACCTGCAATTGCAACTGTAACACCAATAGAGGGTATGCAAATGACGTCACGGTCGGCGAGAGGGACTGCGGTTACGCCCACTGAGTGGCAAAAGACAGAGCGGCAGCATTTGAGTACAGCGTGACATCGGTGAAAACACATCGAAATGGAAAAAAAGCTGTTTATGCGATAGACTGTACTAACAGATTAACAAGATTTCTGAGCTATCATTTTACAGACTGACAAAAAAAACACAGAAAAGAGAAGTAAATTGATTGTTCATGCCAACGTCCACAGACCACAGATGGTTTGACAAGTTGCTAGGGTCACTATCAAGCAGAGGTTTTACTTTCTACTTAAAAGTATTTTTTCAAGTATTTGTATTTTATTCGTGTGTTTTTTTTGGAAAACATACATTCCAAAGCATATTATCATAATTTTTACTCTATTACATTTCACAAATAATAAGTTTTTGTTTTACATTTAATATTTAAGTACATTTACATACTTTTACTCAAGTACACAATTTTAATGTAATTAGGTATTAAATACATTTTAATATGCTATATTAAAGAATACACAGTATGATTATGCTTTAGAATGTAGTGAACTAACACTTTTCCTAATACAAACACCCTAATAAAGCAAAGATGCTTGGAAAATGTAACTAATGTAACGAAGTATTGTCCACCTCTGCTATTAAGTCCAACTAAATTCAATTTAAGCTGATAAAAGTCAGTTTTACTGGCTTTTTCGCAGCAGCCGCTATGAAAACCAGCCATTTTGTTTAATTATTTGCCACTCAACAGGGGCGAGTTCCGGCGTGGTCACATGGAAAAGTGACGTCAATGCATACCATCTATAGTAAAACTTCAGCCTAAACGCTAACAGCATTAACTAGGATATAGTACTAAATCAGCATTAACAACTTTGTTTTTAGCATTGTAACAACATTGTAATTAATTAATTTAATACTGGGGCGTACAGTTGGTATTATGTTGAGATCGGCCTGTTTTGCATGCACAAGGTTTACATAAGGAGGAGGAAACAATCGTGTTTGAGGCTTACGATATCTCTTAAAAATATCTTAAAAAATATCTTAAAAAATGAACATGTACAGGAGATATTCTTACTGCTATAAATGCCCAAAAACATAACCAAAATACATTTTTTGAAAGGAATAACGTACAGTAAAGCAAAATAATCTTATTTTTTATATTTCTATGACCTTGTGTATTAGATGAATTTATGCCAATAGAAGATGCCAATAGACATCATGAATACTGTAAATTAAGATTTACCTCTGTATTAATGGCACAGCTTACCCACTCTCTCCTACTAGTGAACCAACAAAGACTTCTCACAGGTAATCTGCAGTTCGACTCTTCACCATTAGATGGCAGGATTGCTGTATGTGTTCTGCAGAACTACAAAAAATTACAAAAATGTAGGTAATGCAACACAAACTAAACACTAGGTGGCAATAAGCACGTTTATTTTGTGCATGATTTGAACATTTCAATAATTTATTTACAATTACAATGATTAGATTTGGAAATATTTAGATAAAAAAACACGCAATATATAATACAAGAAAATTAAAACCAGGACTTAAAATACTAACAATAATAATATATATAATAGTTTTACATGTACCTAAATAGAATATGTGAAACATGCAGTTTTCTAATAAATTGTAACCTTCACAGCCAAAATTAAAACATAGGCCTTTAATATTATTGTTAAATTGCATAGCTGGATGTTTATTCCCGGGAAAGATATTATTAACTGTCAGTAAAGAACAAGAAAATAATACATTTGGGTATACAGCAGTACACACTGAGTGCATGCTCTAAAATTACAAATATTTGAAAATATAATCTATAATACTCATCTCATTCGACTGAATGGGTATTTCTGAAATGGGTAATGTGAAATCAGTCAGAAGAGTTTGTGCGAGGTGGAGTCTTGCTTCGAGGAGATCCCTGTGGATGCATACACACACACAAACTGCAGTGTTGTCAATCTGAGCATGTGATATGTATTTTGAATGTTATTAGCCCAAAAAAGAAAAGAAAATGGAAATCTATGAGAGAATACACGATTATTATTAAGAATAGAAAAAAATCATACCATAGTATTTGAACTACCCTTTGAGTAGTTGACATGGGCATAAAGAAGCATAGCAATGTCTTTGTGTCCAGCCTCCAGAGCAATAGACAGAGCTGTGCTATCATCCTATGAGCACAAATACACAAAAATTATATAAAACAAACAATCAATTCCATAAATACAAATATCACAAACAAACGTAATCAAGAACACAAATAAAAAAACACAAATTTTGCATATACAGTTATCGTATTGTGGTGATACACAACTTCTCGTCATGTAGATAGACGTGATGCGCCAGCTGACCCCACGCAATACGTCATGATGTCAAGAGGTCACAGAGGACGAACGCGAAACTCCGCCCCAGTGTTTACAAGCGTCTTGAGAGAGGACCGTTCCTACATTGTTGTATGTCAACTGATACTAATTAATGTTTTTGTGGCAGTTTATTGTTTAAGATGGTCCGGAAATGTGCGTTTTATATATGTAACACGTAACCTCCCTACGTCACTACGCATTTACGTTAGGTCGCGCTGGACCGGACCTAGACGAAAAGTTGTGGTTTAAAAGTACATATTTTTTATTTTTCTTGTCAAAAATGACAATCGTTTCGCTAGATAAGACCCTTATGCATCGTTTGGGATTGTTTTTAGTCCTTTGAAACTCCGTTGAAAAAAACTGTTAAGTGTTGAGTTAAGTATTAAATGTTGGGCTCTATTAAAGTCCATTAAAATGCGAAAAATCCTGCAACGTTTTCCTCAAAAACATAATTTCTTCTCGACTGAACAAAGAAAGACATCAACATTTTGGATGGTGAGTAAATTATCTGGATTTTTCTTTTAAGAAAATGGACTAATCCTTTTAAGATACAGTATGGGTCTTTTAACAGCATCTGGTGGTGAGATTGCGAATTGCAACCAATCTCAATTTCAAACTGCAATGAGAAGCTATCTGTCACAGGACAAACATGTTATCATCAAAGACAACGTAGGTACAAAACTCACTCTGTAGAACAATTTGTCTTTTAAGGGCTACAGTAGAAACATGATGCCGACTTCCATTTAAGGAAACCCGCGATGTATGTAGATAAAAAAGGTTCATTCTAAGGTAATAAAAATAATACAGTTCATCATGTAAGGTCTTTACACATCACAGATGATATAGGTATGTATATTATTTTGCGTTAAAGGGCCCATATTTTCTTGCAAAAAAACACATTACTTTGTGTATTTGGTGTAATACAATGTGTTCGCGTGGTTTATGGTTCAAAAAACACATTATTTTCCACATACCGAACATTATTGTAGCCCCTCTAAGTCCCGCCCTTCTGTCATCAGTAGGAAATTCATCAAATAAGAAAACATCAGCTACTTATAGGATGTCAGTCAGAAGAACCAGAGTGTAGTTTTAAAGTTCGAATTGCTCCACTTTTAGAAAAAAGCCTTTGTGTACATCCATCCTTGTAACTCCCTCATGTTTAGAAAGTAGTCCTTCGTAAAACATGCAGCACACAATCGAACATCTGAGCTGTACTGTTCTGAAACAGTGTTGTAAATAAAACCTAACCCCTTGTTTCTTAATGTTTACTCTATTGGAAGGCCAAACAAAGTAGTTTGCCTTTCGTAACAAAACACACAGCGTCTACTCGACATGGCGGAAACAACAATACTACAGGGCAATTGAAAGATACACCCTCCATTTTTGCGTATACATTTGGGCGGTGTTATAAAAATGTTATTTTTTAGTATGACGTCTAACTGCATGAGCCATTTTAGGTAGGCATGGATGAGGCTTTTAGCCTGGGTGCCAGCCGATCTTAGCCCCGCCCACCACTATTTGAAAATCGGGGAAGATCGGTCTGGGGATTCACCGTTGAGGAGCTACTATGCGAATACCAAAACCGTCCGACGAATCAAATTGTGAGGGCGGGCTTTATACGATGATGGACAGATGATCAACAGTAACTTATCAACCACGTCACCAAAGAGCGCGTGTGTTCAATCTGTTTACAATGAAATGGCTGCCGCTGGTGAATTCAGATGTATGGATTCTGACATTGAGTCTGTTCTAAAAGATATCGACAGAGCATTGATTTAAAAAGAGGAACAGAGAAACGCGATCAAGGCATTTGTTTATGTTTTCGCCGTCCTTCCTATGGAGGACAAAGTTAAAGAAGCAACTGAAATGGGTATCACGGCGATGCAACTCGGCGTGCACGACGAGATGGATATAATTAGCGGTCGTTGCCAGCTTCTTTTCGGAAGCCTGGAATCGTGACTGCTGAATAAGTGGAGGGACATGCTAGGCTCCGATATTTTTCAAGCCAACGTAATGGGTAGCTATCGTCGTGGATGAAGTTCACCTAACGTACAAATGGTAAGAGAAAGTCTTACTGTATGACTTAGTAAATACTTAATGTTGTGATATAAATGAAATGTTGTAAACATAGTAGGTGTTGATGTACCTTCGCTAACTCAGACTTAGTATAATTACAATGATGTTAGTATCATTGTAGCGAAATTACTAGCAGTTCGGTCAGGCTGCTAAAGACGCCATTTCAACATAAGTCACACACTCCGTTGCTCTGATTGGGCGTATGTCTATCCAATTGAGTGCAGAGGCATTTTTCGGTTGAGACACGCCTCATAATTTTAGCTCAATGGAGCGGTATCAGACTCAAATTCTGACTAGAATTGAGTATGACAACGTCATGCTATGAGGCTTTACTTTTACAAAGATGATCTCTTTGAATTTAAAACTTTAATATTTGCAACTTTACACAGATCTTTTATGTGCACAGACAACTTTTAACACTCTTAAAGGATTCATGAAATCAGCTCATATGACTCCTTTAAGAGTTACACATTGCACCTTTAACTCTTTCCTCGCCAGCGTTTTTTTTTTAAGTTGCCAGCCAGCACCAGCGTTTTTCATGATTTTCACAAAAGTTTAATGCCTTCCAGAAAATATTATTTAAATATATAAACATACAATATATCAAATAAAAAAAAAACCCTCTGCTTTCAAAAAAACCCTTTCATCCTACCTTCATTAGTTCTCTTTTTATTACCTCTCAAATATGGGTAGGTCTCTTCAAAAACATCAATTTTTAAGCAAAAAGCTGAAATAATTTAATTTTTGTGAAAGACTTTTGATTGAGATCCCATTCAGCAAAGTACAGTACATAGAAAATTACAGAAAGCACCCACATTCAAAGATAAATCTGTTATTATTCTGTAGCTTACCAGTTCTCTGTTAGATATGATCTTACTGCCATGAAGATTGACCTCCAGTGTTTGGCAGGCAGATTGCATCTTCTCGCTGAATTTGTACCTATAAAAAAACGTACAATGAGTACTCATGACGAACTGGACTAGCCAGAAAAAAGTCTACTGGGTGGTTATGCACTGATATGAGAAAAAGCATTGTACCTCTCTTTCTTTGAAATCTTCACTTTGGCACTTCCCTCCTTTTGCTTCTTTTCTCCATTTTTGTTCTCTTCATCCCTAGAATCCCCTACATCTCTATTGAAAGAGAAATTTCCGAACTCTTGCAGTAGATTAACAGGTTGCATATCACACATAATTTCCAATTAATTTAAAGCGACACCATGTAATTTTTCAACCTTCATAATACATTTTCAAGACCCTTGTGATAGTACATCACTTTAAATAGGTTGAATGGCATGTCTTACCATAGCCTGACGGGGTCTGTATCGCTTTTACTCGTACTTTAAAACTTAAGGTTTCTGGTAGTAACCAGAGGGCAAAAAAAACTACAAAATTCGACTGCTTTACGGCATACGTCACTTCATCCACACAATTTGTTTTTAATGTGAATTTTGCTGGAGGCTACTGAAGGAGTGCAGAGAGCAACTTCTATTATGTGACTCTGTGGCACCGTGTTAGTGTCACCTACCTATGACACGGGCAAGCCGAGGTTCAATTCCCCTTTAAGGCAATTTTTATATAAACTCACAATCTTGATTCATACATAAATGCGATCTTCTTTATAAATCACTGGGGTTTTCTTGCATATAGTTCCCTGTATTCAGATGCTGCGTTCATGTGTTCATGAAAAAGTGTTAATTTGTTTCGAAAAAGGCAAGGAAATAATTTGGTCGTTTCTCAATTGGAAGGCTGCAGCCTCCGGAGGTCAAATATGTAGGCTGCATACGTCATCAAGCCTGGTTTATTAAGGTAAACTGAGCATTAAATTCGCAAGTCATAAGCATACTGCAACAATTTACGATTAACTAAGTATAATAGTCAACTTTATAATCGTTAATATTCTGAAATAAGACAGTCTTGATGATGTATGCAGCTTAGAAATACGACATCCGGAGGCTGCAACCTTCAGACTGAGAAATGGCTTCTACCACGACGAGTTCCTTATCAGAAAGTTGTAACATGATTGCGTTTCTCCCTGGTGTCTCAAAATGTTGATCTTTTAGCGCAGTGTTTCCCAACCCTGGTCCTCGGGCACCCCCTCCCAGAAAGTTTTAGATATCTCCTTATTTAACACACCTGATTTAACTCATCAGCTTGTTAGGGACACATGTTTACCATTTTGGAAGGAGGCTGATCAGTCGAATCAGGTGTTTTAAATAAGGAGACATCTAAAACTGTCTGGGAGGGGGTGCCCGAGGACCAGGATTGGGAAACACTGTTTTAGCGTTTTAAATGTTTAGTTTTTAGTTTACTTTTAAGGTTGGCCAGTTCTTTTCCTTTGCGACAGTGCTGCGGCGCTTGTGGCCTCTAGGGGCGCGTGAAAAATACATGTCTAGCGCCCCCTAGTGGCCAAAAAGTAAAAGAGCTTGACAAAACTGCTGGGTCTGAATTTTAATTTACAAGCTCTGATAAATAATAAAACTCTATTTACCTACGAGGTGCAGGCGCAGGGACATTCACACCATCTGTGGATTTCGGATGCAAGTTTTTCCTTTTCATGATGGACCTGAGACAGTGATCATCACTAGTTGGGCCTGAAGAAAATTAATAGCACTAAGTGATAAAAGTAAAAACTCATATGCTCATCTCCTAAAACTTCTCCTGTTTGCTTCTAGACTAAACAAAACCATTATTTAAACAAAACCATTTTCCAGGCACATATATCTTTTTGACAGCACAAACAAATACCTGTTTATAGGCTCTTTTTATTCTGTAATAAAGATTTTTAAAAGAGCATTCCTGCCTTTCGCAAACCATGCGACTAGCAATGTGGATGGTATTTATGTCTATGTTTGCCACAGGACAAGAGAGCATTCCAGAATCCCAAAAAAGTCTTAAGTGTAGAGCTCAATCAGCCAAAAGGCAGACCAGAGAGAGCTATTTTCACCTCCTGTTCACATTCCAGTGAATAGAGGAAGGCTAGAATAGATTCCCTTGAAAAACATCAACGGAGGTTTTTGCAGTTCTCTTTTGGGTGGAGCATTGACTGAGATACAAACTGGCAAACTGATTTGATTTGCTTTTGACTTAAAAATTCATACCATGAAGAGCAGCAGACATCTGGAGCTCCATCGGATTTTTCTGATTAATCTTTGAGCGATCATCCACTTTTGGAGTCTGGCCTTGTCCAAAGACTGGGAAAATGCAAAGACATTAAGTTTCTATGAATGTATTTGTCATATAGCAAACCATTTACAATCAGACACAAAGATACAGAATTACCTTCAACTTGTGTATCTAGCTGACCAAGAGACTGAAGTGTGACCTCATTCTTTGACCCAGGCTGGCTGTCGGTCAGCAGGTCCTGCTGTTCTTTAAGTAATCGTTGCATGCGATCTATGTAATGATCAAGTCCAGGTTCAGGTTGCGGATAGATCTGCAACCCTTCTGCATCACGTATCCTCCCGTCCCCCACCTCAACACCAATGCTACGTGTCTTCACAGGATCTGGCAATCGGGAAGGGCCGCATGCGATGTTCCGTGTACGAAGCCCAATCAGAGTGTTCTCATTAATATTTGTAAATCCAATACCAATGTCACGTGTCATAACCTTAGGTGGACCAGTGGTAATTGTGTTTCTTTCTATGGACTTGTTTAGAGAGCGCACCCGATCACAAACCTTTCCATCCCCAACCGCCAAAGTTCGAGTGATTGTGTGTGGTGTGTTGGTATGTCTCTCTCTGGTCAGTGTGTGTTTTGTGTTGGTGCTGGCTTCAGATATGCAGGTTTGGGAAGTGCTGGTGGTACGGGAGACCGTACAGCCAGCTGTGCTGGTTCGCTGTGAGGTGGTCTGTGGGACCGCCATCACAGCTAAGTCACTGCTCCGCACTGGGTCTGTGACAGTTCCTTGGGAAACTAGCAATTTGACCATGTTGACATTTGCATCGACCATGCAGTTACCTGAGCCCACTGTTTGACAGGAGATGCTTCTCTTCTCTAATGTCTCCAAAGTCATCGTGCCAGCATCGCACACACGTACTGTAGTTCCGACGCCTTGGCTGCAAGTTGGCATGCACATGCTTCCTACACATTGATCTTTCCTCTCTACTCTTTTGTGAACTTCCCAATCTTCCATAGGTGAGTCTGGGCCAGAAGACACAGCCCTCATATTAGGCGTGCAGGACACCCCAACATCATTGGAAATTTGTTCTGGACCAACCCCAACACAAGAGTGTACAAAGTGGGTGTGGTTTCCGACTCCAATAGTGCGAGTTTGCAACCCAGTCTGGGTAGCAGTGCAATTCACTTGTGGTGAACGATTCCTTGCTTCTGCTTCTAGTAATTCACTCCTCAACCTGCCCATTTCTGCCTCTTTAAGCTCAGCCTCCAGCGTTTGTATCCTGTCACTCAAAAGTTGAATGGTTTGTTGCTGCGTCTCTTTGTCAGACACCACACCGAGCATAGTCTCAGTGACGCTGACAGCTACCGATTTTGTCTGAAGTTTGGCACCAACGCCCTCACGAAAGTTGTCATCCCCCACAGCGACATATTTTGAATCCCTCATTCCGAAGCTTGAGGATTGCCTAGTCTCAATACACGCATCTTGGATCTTCTTTTCAAGCAGTTGCATTTCAACGCCGAGCTGTTTGAACTCCATCAAACC
Source organism: Misgurnus anguillicaudatus (assembly GCF_027580225.2). NCBI lineage: Eukaryota > Metazoa > Chordata > Actinopteri > Cypriniformes > Cobitidae > Misgurnus > Misgurnus anguillicaudatus. The sequence goes on along the minus strand of NC_073358.2, from coordinate 31,419,897 downwards.
AGAGTTGGCACTGTGCTCCCAGCCTTCCATATCTTCTGATGATTCCTTATTGCTCTCTTTCACTTCATCAGACAAGTTGAATTCGGATTTTTGACCGTGATGGCCCTTGACCAAGGCGGTCAGTTGTTTCTTTTCTTCCTGCAAAACCAATATCTTCACCTGCAGGACAGGTATGGCCTTTACTTGCTCCTCCAGGTCTTTTAGTCTCTGTAATGCAGCTGCCATCTGATCCCTGACCATCTGCAGGTGGAGCGGGCTGACACTGCTTACTGGAGATGCCCGGCCAGAGCTTGAAGGGCTGATCTTATGGGAGTTCCCCATTAACAAAGTTCCTTGGGTTGTTGAGTCCAGGACCGTCATTTTAGCACCTTTATAAACACCTTGGGTACGGTGCTGATTTAGGCCACCCAAGCTAGTGTAAGGGGACTGGGAACCACTAGAACCAAGACCACCAAAACTGGCCAGTCTTCGACGTGAGTGTGGTTCTGGAGGTCCTTTCTCATGTTCCAAACGCTTGCATGTTTCTACCAAAGTCTTTTCCACTAGAGGATTTGATGTGGTTGATGGAAGATTTTGTGTGGCTGGGGGCGGTGTCCCATCCGAATCCCTGTGATGGGCGGATAGACTTTGACAGACCTCAGGACCTTTACTTGAGGATTTAGGTTTGGAATGGTGATGAGGAAGTGGGGGTCTTTTTCTGTTGACGGAAGCAGAAGAGGACAATAAGGAGAGGGAGGTCTTTTTGGCCTCATCACTGCTTACAGAGGACAGAGAATCAGATGATGTCCAGTGTGTGGGTCTTATAATGCTCTGCGGCTCAGAGGCAGGGCTTGCCTCCCTCGGCCGCTTTTTAAAATCCAGTCGGCGAATGGTGTCAATATCGTCCACGTATTTAACAAGGTCTAGGTCAAGCTGGTATCCATATGGTGTATCGATGCCAGGAGAGATCTCGCTCCACTCTGTTTGAATTATATATAATTATATAGAAAAAATATAGATTTTTATGTGCTTATATCAGATGAAAAATTTTACTATTTTCAATAATTAAATGAAAATAAACTTCTAACCAATATGACATTAGACAAAAACTACCATCCATAAAAACAGAATTTGTACTAAAACCTTACAGAAAGATAAATGGAAATAAAACAGCCATAAAATAGTCTATAAAATATAATAGTAGCCTACATATACACAATCTAAATAATGTGGCACTTAATATGACGACATTAACATACCCAGCTTTTGAAATGTATCTGATTTCACTATAAATAATTTATAGCATGCTAAGCCTTCACAGTAGCAAAGCCTTCAGCAAGACGAAATGTCTACAGAGGACATATTTGTTCATTTTCTTACCTGCAGATTTTCATACAAACAAAAAAACTTTTTTCCGTTCTACACAGCTTAGAAACGTTCTCCTCCTTATCCCAGTCAAACTCCCTCTGCTCTCCTCCTTCAGGAGGCCTTTACACACATATTCTGTTTCTCTCCACCCCCCCGTGTTTTCTACTGCCATCCTCTTTCAACCACCACAGCATTTTAAATTTTTTTTTAAAAACAACTCGACCATGTTGTTTGACACTGTAAATATTGCTGAATATAAACAAAATGTGCTCCTTTGCACTATTCAAATCGAAGTCAGAAGCATTTTTTCGTTTAGCTAAACATGATCTGCAAAGCTGCTGAATGCTGATTCTGACCTTGTTGATTAAAGCAGAAGTGTGTTTCTTGAGTCATGACAGTTGTAAGCGTAATTTTCTCTCAGGTGGATGACTGGGAAAACAAGAACAGACATCAAAATAATAGCAGAACACATGAAACATAATTATTAAAATGTAACATGAGGTGCTGTCATTCAACTGATAAACTGTAAATGAACAGCAAAAGTTGTATTTCTGTCTTGCTCCACGGTAATCTACAAAAGGATTGGAATATCAGGTTTAGGACTGACTTCTTGTGTTAAGGTGTTTTGTGTTTGTTTAAAGACTTTTATGGTGTGGAGGTTGTTTATTTTGATCATGGAAATGCATCACACATGAATTTAGATACATCGCCCTCTTCTGGAGACATGAAGGTGAGCAGGCTTATGTACAAGTAGGCTACATCTGATTTATATATTTTAAAGATTTGCTGCTACAAACGCTTAATGTAGACAGAACCAACAATACATATTTAAAACAAACTTTAAAAAATTGAGAGAGGGGTGGTTACACTTTAAAAACGAATGTGTTAAAGAGACTGTAAGAGGCTGTTTACACTTGGCATTAACATGCGTTTTCGTCGATCAGATCACAAGTGTGCCAGGTGTAAACGGCGTTCAAAACATTTTGAACGCGTCCACTTTCGACCACTTTCAACCACATTCAGAGGTAGTCGAAACCACATCATAAGGGGAGCCAAATTTCAATTACCATATTTTTTCTGTGCTTGCAGAGAATTGTTTCCCAAATATAAGTCAATGGGATGATCTTTTTCATGTTTCATGTTTTCTAGGTTAACAGAAGCGCAGAGGACCAAATTATACCACTTAAATGTCGAAAAAGTTAGATTTTCATGCTATGGGACCTTTAAAATCAACACAATCTGTGTTATTTTTGGGACAACACACTAAATGCGTTGTCCCAAACTTGACACACCTGTGTGCTATCACTGGAGCAACGCATTTTGTGTTACTTTTAACACAAAATCAACACAAAAGGACACATAATGTGTAAAAAAACACATTCTTTTTTAGAGTGTAGAAGAGATAAAAACTGACTGTAGTAGACAATAAAATAATAAATGGAAAGTAAATTTAAAGAAAATAAATTCTGTCCCCATTTACACGAATGTTGTTTCAAACCCATATGACTTCATTTCTACGAACATATGAGGTTAGATTCAAAAGGATGTTAATGCTGTTTTAATGCCCATACATTGAACGTGAATGAAAAGGTCTCCAACATTCTGCCTAACATCTGATCTGAATGTTTGAAAAAAGATATCATACAGGTTTGAAACTAATAACATAACAGGACATTTTATTTATGGTCAGTCACTCACCTGTAAAAAATGTGACTCAATAGCAGCTATATGTAAGCACCACTTGCATTTATTTACATCTGATGATTAAGATGAAGAGACGCAAACCAGATGAACGCTGCACTGTCACTGCAGACAGAAACACAAAACCTGCTTTCTGTAAAACATTGTGTCAGCTGAATTACTTAGCAGTGAGAGGAAACTGATACATAAACACAACACACGGAGGGACACACGCTGATACATGAATGTTTATACTGTATATACGCATATGAGTTGGACATTAAGGGAAGTAGCCATAATGTACAATAAATTAATCACTATTGCAACATGTTCCCATAGCCAATAGAGGAGCATGACACTAACAACATCAAGGTCATAGGGTTTCATATCCAGGTAATAGATGTACTGATAAAATGTATATATAATCTACATTTCTTTGGGAAAAGAACAAATGCATAAATGTAACTCTTATTGCACCATAAACTTTTGCAATTTGAGACAAGATCTTTGCCTTGAGGTCCACCTTGCTGACTTATTCAGTGAATTATCAAAGCAACAATTAAACTTGATTTAACCAACAAGCTGCTGACTTTGTCAGTCAGTCCACTAAGCTTTCTCTTCTTAATACTTACATGTTTCAAATTCTTCATAAATAGAAACAAAGGCTGTTTTGTTCAAATTCCTAAAGAGATCGACAGAAGGCAAAACAATCCAAGTTATCTGGATACTGAATTTACAAGATATGCATTTTAAGAGGGTAAATATGCATATCATTCTTTTATGGATTTATTCTGTTCCTGGTACAGCCACAGATTACACACTTGACTGGAGAGACTAGCTGTATCACAACTTTAACAAACACAAAATACATTATTTAATTCAGGTTTAAGTAAACAAACCTGGAATTATATCTATACATATCATTTCATAATTTACTAAATACTTAATCCACCGTCTCTTGAAATAAGATATACTATATCTGGAAGTTTTGGAAGAATGCTTAATACTTGCATTTTACAATTATAAAGACTGGACATGTCTGCAAAGTACAAACCGGTTCCCAGTTTTGTAGAAAATATCTGTAAAGAGATAAGGCGCAGGTAAGTTTTAAGTGCTGTGTTGTTTACATACCGAAGTGAAGTACGGTCGTAGATCCAAAGATAAGGGACAGCTGTAAGAAAAGCACTGTTTTTGCGTTTAACACTACACTTTTGATTAACTTTAAACTGTCCTCCTACTAAACTCCCATGGTAAACAGGCAGCTAACACCGCAATAGGCGTGTTCTACTTCATGCGGTGATGCGCAGAAGGATTGGCGTATGACATAAAATTATCGCGAGAGATTCGAAAGGTTAATCGCTCTCGCGGTACTGTGATGTCATATCGGCATGGGCAGCGCCACATATGGGGAATTGCTGCCTACGCCATGACGCACTACGGCAGGTGTGCGGAGAGTTTGTGTGAAGTGTTCAATTTACCGTACCTTAGCTCGAACTGCATTTCTAACCGTGTTTATGAAACATAAAGACGGAGAGGTAAACATATTTAGTGCATAGTCCTTACAGTTGGCAATTAAGTTTAACATTAAGAAATTAAAATCTTATAAAGAGTATAATGTGCAATTGTTTACATGTATAATTTATTACTCTTCGGTTGCATGCTCTGTAAACAAAGATGCACTTCAGAATGTAACCATTAGATGTCACTGTAGTTCTTAAGACATTTGTCAATAGGGCAAAAAATTAAAATTATAAAAATCTTAAATCATTATTATTACTTTTAAATGATCTTAGTAGTCGATTGGAAAGTTCATGTAAAGCAAAATCTATGTAACAATGTTAATACTAAATAGACATTGAAGTGTGGTCTACTATCAGAGCTTTTGAGAAGTTTGATATGCAACCATAAACAACTTAAACATTCATAAATTTGTATATAGATTATACTATTTACAGTAGGTTATTACATTTCAGATTAATTCGTTGATTTTTATCATTAGATGCGTGTACATGAAACATGTACATGTCTGTGTGCTATTTTCACACAAAAACATTCAAACGGTATTAATAAAAGAAAGCAAAGCAATCAGTCTTCATGTAGCATTTTATTAGGTAGTTGTATTTACAATCATCTTTAAATGGGAAATTATCAGTAATTATCTGTACATTTACATTGGCAAGCCTCGATAGGGTCTCGTTCAGCAGATCAATAACAAAACTCATATTTTTAAAGCAGTTAAGACAGATTTTTTGTTTTAGTCTTCCAAGGCTGAACAAACAGCCAAGCATAGACACTGAAATGTGGCCTAATTTGTTTTCACACACGTCAGTAAAATGGGATCTTGATAAACTTTAACTTGTTAGGGTCCTTTGCTAAATCTCGGATATACTTTTATATCGTTTTCCCCCAAATGGTAAGGCAGTTGAATTAAGTCAACAGAAAAATTTGTAGTATTTTCTCAGGATTTGTCTTAAAGCTGGCTTGCAAGGCATAGATTGTCAAGTTTTAGCTTAAAGTTTTGTTAATAAAGAATCTATAAGGACAGTGCAGTTTAGAACAAATACGACACTGGACCTAACCCGTTTTTTAGGAACCTAGACCTGTGTAACACAAATATTCAAAACATCAATGAATCAAATTAGAAGTGTCTGCTTTTCTTTTTAAACATAATTTTGCTGTTTATGTTCAATTTCAAACTCATTTTTAATTTCAAAGTGTTCATTGGTTGTATAGAAAATATTAATTTATTTTACAGAAAAGAAATGCAGACAAATTAATTCCTCCGTGTCAACTGCTAAGAATTTAAAGGCTTGTTTTGGTCAGTAAGCCTCTACATAAAATATATTTTCACTCTCGTTTAATTAGTTGCAGTCCTGGATTTAAGTATACTGTGCATTGTACATAGCGCAGTGCAGCCTCATTTAAGATCGCATGAAGTCACATGCATGTGGAATGTGCTATTTTTGCAGAGCATTTTATCTTTTGATAACATCCACATCATCGTTTAGTTCATCCTTAACAATAAATACCTTTTAAGGACCTTTCCATCAGTCTGTAGCATTCATTCTCTATGTTTATTCTTTAGACTACAATGATCATTTTATTTATATTCTGGTGAAACCTATGAATATTTGATCCATCAGCTGCAGTTTGTTTGTTTAAAAACGCATCTTTGCAGCTTTAAACTCTAAAATAAAACCATACAGAGGTTCTAATATTGGTTATTTTTTTGATATAGAAACTTAATTTGGGAAAGAAGAAAAAATACGGAACAGTTGAATTTTTCAAGCCAACATCGTTTTGTAAAACAATTAAAATAGTACAAAAAAAATATTTGATAAAGCAGGGTATGGACTAAAACATCTTACAGCAATATAATCAAATAAAAAAAAAATCCAGTCCATTATCACAATTTCAATATAATCTACAACCCCATTAAAGCACTGATAAATATAAATCCAAATGCTTTTAAATTCAATCTGTATATACGTATATTTATGAAAAATGTAGGTGAATGAAAAAAAAATGGTGCGTTATGACATGACAGATATAGTTGCAAAACATAAGACAAAACAAACTTTCTCATCTATGAAATGAAAGAGGCAAAGACATTGCACTTCTTCAGTATAAACTGGTTCTTACATTGGCCTCTTCCTTAAGAATAAGGCTGACTTATCAAGTTGTCCCTTTGTGTTAAAGTGCCCACCATAATAAGCTGGCCCCTCCCATCAGTGGCCCACTTTTTAAGTCGGCTCCTCCTATTCCAGTGCCCTGCTTAGCTGGCCACTTTAATAAGACTGCCAGTCACGACAGTGGCCCACAGAAACGTACGAGTAAAACTGTGCAAAAGCGCTTTCTGCCTCATTTGCTGTCCCACGTGCCTCATAAGGGCCCATTATTTCTAAATCTCTTGGTCTGCCAAGAATCGCAATATCATTGTGTACAGTACAGCTAGCTCAGTGTAGTAACTCAAAAAAATGTATATGCACGGACGCCTCCACACCTCACTCTCTGCAAGGAAATCCTTGCTATAAAACCAGAGAAAAGAATTGTAAAACCATCTCTAAAAGAGTATTGATACTATAAAGTGGCTTGGCAATCATTCTCTCATCTGACTGTGGCACAAAATTAATAACCTCCATGCTTTCCCTCTCGCACCTTATCTCAAATCTCTCCACCACTGTAGACCCCTTAAAACAGGCTGATATTGGCTGACTTTAATGCCACTGACTATTCAGCTTGCTCATGCAAATGGGATGCATAGAGTCTGGAGTCTTGTCTGCATGCTTATTGCTCTAAAGAGAGAAAAGAGAGACGAAAGGAGAGAGCGACCAGGACTGCTGTGGGTGAAGACACATATGCCAGAATACAAAGAGGTAGACAGTATTCTAGAAGAAAGAGGAAATAAAGCCAGGAAGACAGAGAGAGAGAAAAAGAGAGAGAGTGAGAGAAAGAAGGCATCAGAGGAACCATAAGTTATCGTGCTAACAACTTGATGAGATTGGCGCACATCTCAAAGAACTCTATGGTGTGACTTCCCGGACGGGGAAAAATCTCTCCCCCGGTGGAATCCACTGAAGAGGTAAGAGAAGAAGCCAGAGAGCCTTCCATCAGCTTTCCTCCTATCGGAGGCGTGGAGGGTGCGGACCCGTCCCCCTTTACCGCCTCGTCGCATTCGTTCTTCTCATTCTTTAGGCTAGTCCGGTAGTTCCCAACTGAGCCGGAGCGGTGAGGCGTGGCGGTCCCTGATTTTACCTCCATCATGTCGTCTAAGCGATGCAGAATAAATATAAGTGAGCAGAAGCAGAAACGATGTAAAAAAAAAAAAACAGACAAAGAGACTTTTGGCAATACATTTAAAGGAAAACACCACCTGTTTTCAATATTTTTTATGTTCTTACCTAAACTTAGACAAATTAATACATACCGATCTTTATTCAATGCGTGCACTTAATCTTTGTACAGCTTGTCGTGAATGTGTTTGCATTTAGCCTAGCCCCATTCATTCCTTTGGATCCAAACGGGGATGAATTTAGAAGCCACCAAACACTTCCATATTTTGCCTAATTTAAGACTGTTACATGAGTAGTTACACAAGTAAGGTGGCACAAAACAAAACGTGGCGATTTTTTTAAAGCTGATAAAAATGAGAACTATATTGTATGGAAGAAGAGCACTTAGTTTGCAGCACTTCACTCCATCACTCCTGACTACTCCTCCTCTCGCTCAAACTTCCATCAATATTACTGCATCCGAGGTCGAAGTGCTCTTCCGCCATACAATACCATATTTACTCGTGTAACTACCCTGAACGGTCTTTAAAAAGGAAAAACATGGAAGTGTTTGGTGGCTTCTAAATTCATCCCTGTTTGGATCCTAAGGAATGAATGGGGCTAGGCTAAATGCTAACCCATTCACAACGTGCTGTACAAAGATTAAGTGCATGCATTAAAAAAAACAGGAATGTATTCATTTGTCTAAGTTAAAGTAAGAACATATTGAAATATTGAAAAACAGTGGTGTTTTCCTTTAAATAACAGTAAATGCATTTGATGAGTTCAGATGCAAAAGCATTATTGGAGAAAACTTCAATCATGATGATTTTACCATCTATGCTCCTGAAGTCCAATAAATAGGTCCTGCTGTCCACCTGGTAAAGCTGGAGACTCATCTTGGTGTTCATGCCAGTAACCGGGTTCTTCCTCCGCACCCGCAAGTAATAAGGATTCACAACCTTCCAAAATGAAGAGACACCACAGTCAACAAAGTTGACTTTACTGGGAAAGGCGCACATTAGTTAATGATGTTCAACTTTAACATAGACTGTAACTAACTGGGTTATTATGAAAAAGATCTTAATGCGTTGCTCACATGATGTTTGAGAATACCGGAGCATGAACCCAGCAAGCCACATCTCAAGGCTTCAGACAGCACGCAAAAACTGGGTTCATGTTTCCTTGCACTTGAACGGACATATTTACACATTCTATTCAAAATTTCATAATTATTTTCGTAAACGTGGTCTGTTGTGTAAATGTGAACAATTCAGTGTAACAGAATATTGGATCTGTGCATTACATGTAAATCTTAAAGGGGCTGTTTACACTTGGTATTAAGATGTGTTTTCATCGATGGGATCACAAGTGGACGAGAGAGACACATTACGTTTACACATGGTATTTAAATCCGTCTCTTTTGTCCACTTTCGACCGCTTCTGTCCTGAATACTGTAAGGGGGCGGTCTGTCGAGATGGTGGGCGAGTCTCTCCGCTGTCATTTAAGTTATGATGAATTTATATGGAAGCGAACTAATATTATGTCGGAGTTCACTGCTTGTCTTGCAAGTAAACATGCTGCACAGTGTTTTGTACATGTATATGTTAGAGCTTTCTCTGATATTTCAGCGCAATTGATGAAATAAGATTGCGCAACCTTAAAACGCTTGCCAAATGAAACTGCGGAGATCAGCCGCTTTAGTTTTATCTATGAAAGGCTAAAAATAGCGCTGTTCACGTGTTTTCGCGCCAGAAGTCTGAAAAGGCATAAAACATTGTGTTCAGTACCTCAGATTAGATAAATGGGCGGAGAAAAGGCGGTCGCGTGTGGCTGTTCGAACACATTCAACCACATGTGCGTTTACACTACAAAAGCAATACGATCGAAAGTGGTTTCGACCACCTCTGAATGTGGTTGAAAGTGGTCGAAAGTGGACGAGCTCAAAACGTTTTGAACACCGTTTACACCTGGTATTAACGTCGTCCACTTGTGATCCGATCGATGAAAACGCTTGTTAATGCCAAGTGTAAACAGCCTCAAAGTTGCAGCACACCAAATAAATTCCATGTCTACAAAACTAAAATTGTTAACGAAATATCGATTGCATACCGACAATGGACTGAATCGGATTCATACAAAAGAATCTAATGATTGGTCGCAATACCAAGCCCTAGCTTTAACAATTGTTTTTAGGGAGTCTAAATTATCACACTCTTGAAAAACAGGAAATATTGCTTCAGTTGATAACAACAGCTGCTAAAGATAAGAACAAAAACTATTTTCTTCCAAAAACTGATGACTCACACAGACCTCAGCCAGCTATAATTAAATAAATGATGATGTATTACTGTAGTGTAGAGCAGTGTTTCTTGACTCAGTCCTCCCCCCATAACTTATATAAAAATTGCTAATTCAACTATTCGGCCCTTTACCATAAAAGGCTTACTCGACTTCATGCGACGCTGCACAGAAAAATCAGGATGTGACATTGTAGTACCGCAACAGCGATTTGAAAGCATACGGAGTCCTCTACTCTTTCTTTTTTATTATTCTTTACCCCATTGCAACATCTATGGCTATATTCATGGCAAGAACTGTTTTTTTGCCTAACTTGCATGTTTTTTGGCCTGTGGGAGGAAGCCGGAGTACCCAGAGTAAACGCATGCTGACACAGGGAGAACATGCAGAAAGGCCACAGAAAGGCCACCTGACCCAGCCAGGGCTAGTCGTCTACTCTTAAATCGCTCTCGAGCAAGTGTGATGCCACATAGGGCTGGGTGGTGTATTGGGTTTTGGTAATATATCAGTCTATGGCAGTGGTCTCAAACTCCCGGCCCGCGGGCCATTTGCGGCCCGCCCTCTCCCTCTCTGCGGCCCGCGTCACCTTTCAAAAATATAACATAATCTGGCCCGCAGAACAATTTTCATTCACTTTGTTTTATATTCGTTTGATTTTTGATTTAAACGTTCTAGTGTTCGTTCACATGTCGCGTCTAACAACGCGTTAAAACGAGTCAAAGCATTTACTTTCCAAAGTGCTCGGGAGCGGAAGTTGCGCTCCGTGGCGTGGGTCGCGTCACCCGTTGCTACGTAGCCATGAACCACGCGCTCCGTATGTCGAGGATAACGGAATGCGTGATCGGATTTTAATTTCTCAACTGAACCTCGCGTCAATCATATCATTGTCACCATGCGATCAGGTCAGGTCGGGACTTTGTAGTGTTTGTCCAGAGAAGATTTGTTACTTCCGGGTGGATACTCAGCTGTTACTCAGAGAAGATCGAGCTGCGATGGGGTTAGTTCACATCAACAAGTCACAGCATCTAATGGAGACACCGCATAGAGAGGCAGAGCGCTAGATGTAATGCAACACATTTTAAACTACAGATAAGAAAAGAGCCATCAAAGTGCCAAGGTTAAGAAAAGAGAAAAGATGTGGAGAAATGTACAGAAGATAAAAGTATGTATACTGCTATATATAATGAAGTATAATATATTATCATGTAGCTTACTATTCAATTACACATAGAGCAGTATTATTATTTTTTTCTGTCCAACTAGCTTATATAACATGGACTACCCATTCAAAAGTTATGGGATCACTTTCACTTATTAATATTTTCCCACATATAATAGAAAATTAATTAAAACTGAAATAACAAATAACATAATGAAGTCAATACTATGACTGAAAACAATCCAAAATAAATCAAAACAGAAACACTTACTGGTGGTAATTTTTTATAATAGTTTATAAATGTATACAGAAATTTAATTTGTTAGTTTAGTGCAAGGTTATAATAGGTCTTAGTTAAGATAAGGTCAAGAACAGATTTACGTACTTTTATAAAGTAATGTATATTAAAAAGATAAAACCACTGCTTATATATTTTCAAGTATTATTATACATTAAATAATAGAAATTAAACATGACATTTACAGAAATATTGTACTTTGAACGTTAAAATAGCACTGCGGCCCCCCGATGAAATTTCTGTCTTAGAAATGGCCCCAAGCCATTTTGAGTTTGAGACCCCTGGTCTATGGTATGGTCTGATATGACCTTGCTTTGAAGCTGTGCCATAAATGTACACTGAGGTCAGGCGTAAGCTTGCATGTTTTGCGGCTGTATACGTTTAAACGGGGGAAAACCCTGTTGAATTTTATTTTCATCATACACTGTTTTAATTTAAAGGGGACATTTCACAAGAGTTTTTTTAGATGTCAAATAAATATTTGGTGTCCCCAGAGTACATATGTGAAGTTTTAGCTCAAAATATCACATATAAAAAATGTATTATAGCAAGTTAAAATTATCCCTTTGTCGGTGTGTGCAAAAATGTGCCGTTTTGGGTGTGTCCTTTAACATGCAAATGAGCTGATCTCTATACTAAATGGCAATGGCGTGGTTGGATAGTGCAGATTAAGGGGTGGTATTATCCCCTTCTGACATCACCAGGGGAGCCAAATTTCAATGATTTATCTTTTCACATGCTTGTGGAGAATGGTTTACCAAAACTAAGTTACTGGTAGAGCTGGGCAAAAAAATCACCTGCGATTCTTATGCGTGTCTCTTCAGTAAAGCCGGTTCAGTGATTAGTAGTAAATTGCCATCACCTGTTTTAGATGGAGCGGCATTTACTACACAGTAGGGCTGTCACCTTTTATTCGATATTCGAATATTCATGCGAACATGATGTAAAATATCCATATTCAAACTATAAATAAACCATCCGAGTTTTTTAAAAGTGTATCGCATTTTTTACGGTAACACCTCGTAATACGAAGGAGGCTGAGAGTGAGACCGATGACAGCAACTGTGCGCAAGAGAGGAAATCAAATTGGACCAACATGAACCGAAAGTGCATGTCAAGATAGAATTATAATTTTATATAAAATGACATATTATTATTTATAGTGTTAAATATTATAGCAGAATAAAAAGCTTGTGTTAATACGTTCGCATTATGACATGTATGAAGATAATTTCATCATGTTTACAACGCAATGTAAACTTTATATTAAACAACAGCATTTGTCTTGTAAACGGATTTAAAATGATCATGTGCTGACTGTCGCGCGTCACACAGACGACAGAGTCAAGTGAGATCTGCTTAACTTAATGGTAAGTTTAATTTCATCTCAAATATCAAATAGTTTGTGCTCTCTATCATTAAAAATGGTCAAGCAAACAGCACGCGCAGAGATAATGTACTTGTCAATGACAGCTCACAAACGCGCGGGATAGGCTATGTATGTGTGCTTGTTGTAATAGTAATTATATAATATATAAGTTTGTTATTCATAAGTTGATAACCTGCTGTTTCAGACATAAAGTAAAAAAGTATTCCAGACAGTCCTGTTTATGACGGTCACTGTTAATAAATTTGTGATTTAATCTCCATTACGGTGTTTTTTTTTTTTAAAGCGCGCGGGGGCACCTATTTGAATATATTCAGATACATTGCATGATATTCGAAATCCCTTCGAATTTGATTTTTCTCAAAAGTGACAGCCCTACTACACAGAGCCATATTTCACCAAGAAGCTAGGCGATCTTCCAAGATTATGAACGCGATTTTGCCTAGCTTTCGGTGAAATACGGCTCTGTGTAGTAAATGCCGCTCCATCTGAAAGCAGGTGATAGCGGTTTACTACTAATCACCGAACCGGCTTTACTGATAAGACACGCATGAGAATCACAGACGATTTTTTCGCCAGCTTCTTCTTCTTCACAAGAGGACAAGGCTTTCTATTCTACATAATGTAAAGAACTGTAAAATACAACCTTGATATCTTTAATATTGACTTAGTAAAGCCATGTCAAAGATTAAACTCAATGTAAAATTTGTGATTGAAATCAAACTTCATTCTCGTTATTAGATTATGAGACTTTAGCCTGGAGACAGTGTCACATTTCTTCTCCATAAAAAAATCACATGCTCACCTTCCACTCGTAGTCCAGCTGCTTCATGGCACGACAGACCTCGCTCATGATGTCATTTGGTCTGCTCTGGCTTCGGATCCCTAGGTGCCACTTGGCCCGCCGGACCCCAAGGTGCTTGGATTTTTGTGGGTTCAGCTCATCTAGCGTGTGCCGGGGACGTGGCTGAGACTCGGTTACCAGGAACGGCACTCTTTCGGGGTGAACCTTAGCAGCGTGGTGCGCGGGCAGATCGTCCAGAAAGCTGTCTGGCGGACTGGAGGCCAAGTAGAAGTCTTTGGCCTCATTCATAATGCGCCGGTTGTCTATGATCAAGTGATAAGCAACAGCAAGAGGATCCTGATGATTACGACTGCAAAGGAAAAAGCAAAGAACAGGTGAGAGAAAGGTGGATACATTTTTTTATATACATTTTTGACACATATCATCCTACATAATGTTAAGAACATTCTGTGAAAATATAACCTTGATATATTTAATAATGACTAAGTAAGGCCATGTCAAAGATTAAAATTAAAATGAAATCAGTCCTGAAAAGACTGAAATTAAACTTTGACGCAGTAATTTTCTTACTATATCAAGAGAGTTTAACCAGCGTCACATCAGTTTTTAATTTGAATTTAACAAATAAGAAAGAACTGCAGTATTATATCATAGTGCAGATTCCCACTCAAATGATGAACTAATGTCTATATGAAAGTAGACTGCAGCAAAAGATATCACTTTTGCACCTTGCATTTTTCATCCTCTTTCGTACAATATACCATGTTAAAATATACCATCTTTGACATGCCCTTAAAGGAATAGTCTACTCATTTTCAATATTAAAATATGTTATTACCTTAACTAAGAATTGTTGATACATCCCTCTATCATCTGTGTGTGTGCACGTAAGCGCTGGAGCGCGCTGCAACGCTTCTATAGCATTTAGCTTAGCCCCATTCATTCAATGGTACCATTTAGAGATAAATTTAGAAGTGACCAAACACATCAACGTTTTTCCTGTTTGAGACGAGTAGTTGTGCGAGCAAGTTTGGTGGTGCAGGGTGGAGCGTGGCGCTTTTCTGGGCGGATTTGGAAGAGGAGCTATATTTTGTGGCGTGGTAGCACTTTTGGGAGGACTTCGACTCGCCTGAAAAGTCCGCTTCCCTTCTCCATCTCATAATGGGAGAGGGAGGGTGTTACTGCGCCAAGTCGAAGTACTCCCAAAAGTGCATTACACCATAAAATGTAGCTCCTCTTTTAAATCCGCTTAGAAAAGCGCTACGTTCCATTCCGCACCACCAAACTTGCCCGTACAACCACTCGTCCCAAACAGGAAAAACGCTGATGTGCTTGGTCACCTCCAACTCCATCTCCAAATGGCACCACTGAATGAATGGGGCCAAGCCAAATGCTATCGAAGCGTCGCAGCACGCTCCAGCGCTTACGTGCACGCACACAGATGATAGAGGGATGTATCAACAATTCTTAGTTAAGGTAATAACATATTTTAATATTGAAAATGAGTAGACTATTCCCCCAAGCCTAATGTGATCCAAAAACAACAAGCAAACCTGTACAGGCAATTGAGCACCTCCTCTTCAGTGCACTCAAACTTCTCGCACACTTCCTTCAGTGCCTCCTCATCAATCATATTGCTGCTGTACGTAGCATCTTCTGGGAATAGATACTTGGGGAGATCTTGTTTAAACCACTCATCCTCCCGAAAAAAGAAAAATAATTAAAAACAGAAATGGAGCCTGAAGTAACTAATGCCCTTACATTTTTCTAAATCTTTTCCGCATGAGTAAGAAAGAAAAGCCAGGTGCGTTTACTGACCGAATCTCTTTAATAGTCGCTCTCTTCATGGGGTCCACCTGAAGCATGTGCTTCAAAAGGCTAATGACAGAGGGGTTCAGGTATTGAGGCGTGAAGAAGATGCCATCGCAGATCTTCTTGAACAGTGTTGGCACGTGGTCATCGTCAAACGGCAGCGTTCCACACAGCAGCGCGTATAAAATCACACCGCTGCTCCAGATGTCCACCTCAGGCCCTGCGTACAACCTGGTTCAGAAGAGCTAAAGATTAGCCAAGAGGGAATCTCACTGAACAGCAACAAAAGACAAATTTCCATCTATTTAAAGCAGCTCAGAGGATCAGAAAAATGTAAGACTAAAACAGGATCAAACAACAGCTGTAGGGTTAAAACACAGCGAAAAGCCAAGAGGAACAGAGAAAAGTACCTTCCAGAAATGACCTCAGGAGCAGCATAGTTAGGAGAGCCACAACTCGTCCTTAAAAACTCTCCATCTGACATCATGTTTGATAAGCCTATGAAAGGAGATAAAGTGTAACTCAAACTAGCCAATGAAACCTAAATGTTACATTTCCTCTTAATTCACATCATTCAACGCTTACATACCAAAGTCTGCGATCTTGGCATTCATGTGCGCATCCAGCAGGACGTTTTCAGGCTTTAGGTCTCTGTGAACAACCATGTGTCTGTGACAGTAATCCACCCCAGAGATGATCTGCTGGAAGAGACGCCTGCTCTCCTTCTCATCCAACTAACCACAGAAACAAGACACATCAAAATCTATCATATGAACTAAACTAAACTAAAGTGCACACCTATTGTTCTGTTTTCTTGTTGATTAAAGGGCTCGTTATAGTCGTGCGTAGGTCCTACGGCGTAGCAGCGACGGCATAGGTTCCGCGTCGGTTTTCATTTATACTTTTGTGTCGCCGTCCGCGTCGACGTGCAAACACATGCGCGACCGCTGGTAGACAGTATCCACGCGTGTAACCACAGTAGCAGCGCGACCGTCAGAGAAGAAGAAACCGGGCAAGTTAACCCACAAACAAAGAAGAAACAGCAATTTGTTGTGTATAATTTGAGAAGACCAGCAATGATGGAAGTAAATAAACAGCGACTTTTGATGCAGTTTGAGTTAAATCACTCCTCAACTTGGCTCATCTTTGTTTTCACCGTCACAAACGGAAATACATATGACGCAGTTTTTTAACCTGACGGGAGGAGTTCTGGTGGATCAATCACAGCGCTTGCGGTCCGCGTTGAACTGACGCGCTGTTAAAAATTTTGCGAGGTGCGCGTCAGGCTACGCAGAGCTACGCTACGGCGTAGAACCTACGCACGACTATAAATCGCCCTTTATTCTTAAGTCTTGACCCAAAATATTACAAAAAATACCTCAAATACATTTAAGGATCCATAAATCAGCCGTACCTTTCCATTTTTACAGATGTAGTCAAAGAGTTCTCCTCCGGACACATATTCCATCACCATGAAGATGTCTGTTGGTGTGCTGATCACTTGATAACTGTCAAATAAAAAAGTGATGTGTAATCATTTTCCCAACACATTATGTAGAGCATAAATATGATGAGTTAAGAGATTATTGTAATAATAAGTTTCGATACAGATGCCATAATGAGAACTAACCATTCAAAATATGTGTTCGAAGTGTCATGTGTGTTGCTTGTGTTTTCAAAATATGTGTTTGTTGCATCATGTGAACCATGTGCATCACGTGTTTTGTCAAAATAAGTGCCTGCTGCACACACGTCAAAACCATTTATGATAAAAGAGACGCTCACGTTCATAAAATACACGCTAGACACTCCCTTAACAGTAAACTCTGATTACGCATGACATTATGTGAGTATCTGGCAAATGTGAGCGTCTCTTTTATCATGAACCCTTTAGACGCGTCTGCAGCAGGCACTTATTTTGACAAAACACATGATGCACATTTACTTAATGCGCTGAACACATATTTTGAAACGACGAACCACACACATGACGGTCTACATACACGTTGTAATGAACTTCACATCGTGTGCCCTCGAAAAAAGTCACCAGCCACCAACGATGTCTAAACCATACAAGCATTTCAAATGCAAAAATCTATGTCCATTTAATCCTCAAGTTATTTAGGGATAGTTTTTATGAGGCTTTAATGCAAGACCAGAAAACTCTCTCCAGCGTAGCAATGTCTTTTCTATCCGCAGTAAATTCATGTGGTTTTGTTAATGGAAAACTATATTAACAATAATGGAAAACTATACAACAGATAAACACACATACAAAAATTAATGTGAACGGAAAAAACAAACTCATTAACAGTTTATAGTAAAGGCAAAGCATTAACTGCTTCCTATAATGGGAAAAAATGCAAATCCCCTCCCTCTTTTCCATCCTCTTCTATGCATGCATTCCCTCTTTCCAAGCCACTAATAAACCACAAAGGAATGAAAACAAAAATGCATGGATGGCCTCCGGGGAAGTCACCCCAAAACAAAAACAGAGGGTCATTCTCATTCAATCCTACTACTTGTGCTATTTTCACAATAATGTTTCAAACAAAAAGCACATGTCATAGTCCTGCTAATGATATTAAAGGAGACATATCATGAAAATCTGACTTTTTCCATGTTTAAGTGCTATAATTGGGTCCCAGGGCTCTTATCAACCTAGAAAATGTTAAAAAGATCAACTTAGTTTTGTAAACCATTCTCCACAAGCATGTGAAAAAATAAAATTTGGCTCCCCTGGTGATGTCAGAAGGGGATAATACTGCCCCTTAATCTGCACTATCCAACCACGCCACTGCCATTTAGTACAGAGACCAGCTCATTTGTATGTTAAAGGACACACCCAAAATGGCACATTTTTGCTCACACCTAAAAAGTGACAATTTTAACATGTTATAATAAATTATCTGTGGAGTATTTTGAGTTAGAACTTCACATAAATACTCTGGGGAAGCCAAAGATTTATTTGACATCTTAAAAAAAGTTTTGTGAAATGTTCCCCTTAAGTGAACAATATTGTCATTCATTATCGATACATGGCATTGGTGAATCTGAATGTGACCGCTTGAGAAGCACATGTCAGAATACATAGTAAACTCTTAGTTACTTACAGTTTGATTATATGTGGGTGACGGAAGAGTTTGAGGTTCTGGATTTCACGCCGAATCTTTCCCACCACATCCAGACTGCGAATCTTCTGCCGGTTCAGTATCTTTACCGCCACCTGGTGCTTGGTTAACTCATGCTGACCAACTGCATAGAGAGGTAGAGGAAATGTTTGTTTAGGTTTAACTCTTCAAAGTCTCTGGAGAATGTTAATTGAAAGGTAGATTCTAAGAGAAGAGTTAATGAAAGGTTTTAATTTCCCAGTGAATGTTTTATTTGAAAGACTGGTGGTTTACACAACTATAATAAAAATTCCACACTGATAAGGTAACTTTGCCTAAAGCGATACCAACAAAAGGAGAATTAATTATGCACAATAATTCACATAAGGCATATAAAATAACCATATTAAACCTGCAAGGTTTATACTCGATTTATTCTAACTCCAGATTGTTTTGTGTAAGACCAGTTCAAAATAACAATGCCATGTTTTAGGGGAAAAGCTTGTGGCTACTACACAAATGTGAGGTTTACCACAGATGTCATGCAAATGATTTTGTCATAAACAATTCAGAGAAATCTCAGTTTAACTAGTAATAACTACCATATACACAGACCTTGCCCACAAGCTTCCTTTTACTGGATAATGCTGTATCATTAACAATGCTTTGAATAGGTCTTAAGAGTCTATGCGTGATCTCTTTCAAGGTGCATTACTATTTAAAAGCAGCTTGCCTGTGTGGACTAGACTGCTTTAGTTATGTATTAACATAAAGTCAGTCATGCAGACCAAAGTTTGTGTGTGTGTACGTGTGGAAATGTTTGACTGACTCTTCTATGCATACTGAGACCTTACGCATTCATTCATACAATCACAGATTGTACGAAGATTATACAAGAAGGACTGACTTCTTGTGAAACTGGTTATTTCTTTATTCTGTTAGTACCAAGGTGTCTCAACCAATCTGCTTCCGATATATTTACACAACACAAGACTTCCTGTCTTCAGCAATGTGTAATATAAGACGTTTGTTATTAGTCATCATGAATATGCACTGTACATTTGGATATTTATTTATTCACAAAAAGCGCGTGCGTAAAAACTAACTTTTATTCTTTCATTAATTATCTGACATTTGTAACTGTTAGGCATCTCAAGACTTGTAAACTGCTTAATGGATGACAAATTCTGGCAACAGTCAGCTGGCCTGTGGACGGGCACATCTACCAAACTGCAACTTTAGAATACTAATCACTTCGTAAACCACAAGCTAACCGGGTTAGCTAAGAAAAACACCTATATAAACCACACATACACACAACATTTGACACAAGCATTTAGACAGACAGGTAGCCGAGGATCGTATAACATTATTGATCAGTCAGGAAAGGAGGCGTTGTTCTTTAATGTTGTTTCATGCCTACACAGAGCAAACATTAGCCAACAAGTGCCGCTGCTTTAGCCGCATTTACAGTCTGGGTCATGCTCCGCTTTAATTACCGTTTTTCACACAACGATCGTGCAAAACACAAAACGCCTTAAACGGTTTTACCTTTGACTTTTCCAAACGTTCCCACTCCCAGTGTGTCTCCGAGAATATAATGTCCGATTTTCACCCTGCCTTCATGTTTCTGTTTGTCCGTCGCCATCTTCGCTCTGAGGCGCTACCTGCGCGAGGCAGCAGAGGCAATGAAAGCAGTGTGGCGTCTCTACTGACGACTACCGGTACCGACGCCAAAATACAACGATCCAAAAACTGTTAAAAGTGTCAATGTAGATAATACAAAATGCAATTTTAGCATTTACCAGCACGTGAACAGGTTATTTAACAAAACCTTGAGCTTTTAGATAAAATCCAGCAGGAATCAAACTGCTAAAAGTCTAAATACTTTTATAGCAATGTTTTTAGTCGTTGCATTTGCAGGTCTTTACCACTAGATGTCCTCAGTGTGTGGTATTTTAAAGTGATTTAAAGTAATAGATCACCCAAATAGAAAACATTCTATGACAATTTACTCATCCTCGTGTCATCCCAGATGTATGTCTCCTTTCTTCAGCTGAGCACAAACTTAAAATGCCGTCAAAAGTTCTTCTTAAAAGGGACTTGACATGGCAAAGCTCCAAAAAGCACATCCAATCACATTTATCCAAATGACTTCAGTGGGTTAATAAATGCTTCTGAAGAAGAAACTATAAATTTGTAAGAGATAAAGATTTCATATAAAGTTTAAATTTGTTTATAAAATTTGTTTGTGTTCAACTGAAGAAAGGAATGAAGTCACCATACGTGGATCGAAGATTTAGAATTGAACATAAATGCACACCAAACTTGTGCCACCTAGAATTAAAATAAACAAAATTATAAAAAAATTGTGAAAGCAACTTTTATAAGTCTCATCCATTCTTTAACATAAAAAACCTATGTTGCAGAATAGTTTAGGATGTGGTTATTGCAGAAAGTAGTTTAATAAGACATTTAAATGTCAAGCTGATTCATGTGCAAGTTCAAGCAAAAATGAAGAATGTTAGGATTTATTTAAATGTGAAGATAATAAAGATAATAAAGTTTTGGTTTAGTGAAGTCAGAATAAAGCGTATAAGGTAATTTGTATAATGTATGCCAGTAGAAAGCCAATTAAGAAACTATTTAAGAGGTTTTTACCGTACTTGAAAATGCAAAGCAGGGTCATAAGAGCAATACTAAGGCAACATTAAAAAAACTTGAAGATTAGTTTTTAGGAAATTGATCATATCTGAATAATAAAATTAATGCAGATTTAACCTCAACCCAGTGCTGGGCAAGCTACTTGGAAAATGTAGTGAGCTAAGCTACCAGTTACTTCACATTAAATGAAGCTTCACTACACTGAAGCTGCCCCCCTGGGAAATGTAGCAAGCTAAGCTACATCAATAGTAGCTTGCTACATCCAAGCTACTTTTTTATTTTTAACCAGTTTTATTATGTAATTATTTATTCAGTTTCGATTTAGAATTTTGATAATTATAGGCAATTAAAGCATAATGTAGACCTAGGTACTTCACATTATGGGGCGGTTTCCTAGACAGGTCTTATTCTACTCCCAGAATAAAATGCACGAGTGAGCTGCCTTAATTTAAAAACACCTTGCCCTGCATACCTTAAAGGGGTCATGTGATGAGGGTGTTGGCATTGCCACTTTGTAGGTGTGAGCAAAAACAGGTCATTGAAATTTGGCTTTCATTATGATGTCATAAGGATATCTTATTAGAATAATACCGCCTCCTTAATCTGAACTCTCCAACCACTGCACTGCCGTTTAGTGCAGAGAGAAAGAGAGAGAAAAGAAGGACTTGACAGCACAATAGAGTTTCAATTACAACAAACCACCATCATTGTGATCAGTGTTTGCACTTCATCCGCTCATTTGCATTTTAAAAAACACACCCAAAACGACACATTTTTGCTCAAACATGCAGGGTGGCAATGCTAACATTTTCATCATATGACCCCTTTAACACAGCTCCGAAACTTTCAGAGGTGTACGCGGATCTGGAGCTACCTCTATCCTCATTTAAAATCAACTCCAGACACAGTAACGAGACCTGCCCTCCCTTTACCCTGATTGGCCTCGACCTGACCCTGACTGTATGAAACAACTAATCAAACTGATGATGGCAGTGACATTACGCAATCAGAGGTAGAGCACGAGTCTTCACAGGATGCGAGTGGTAATGTTTTGTATGAATAAAGGCTGCACAACTTGAAAATAGGGGAAAACAATGTCCCGTGTCGATTCAAAATGACGCGCTTATTCACAAATTCAAGACGACTTCAGAAATGTTTGGAAAATTGTAGCTTGTGTGGAAGCTACCTCACTACTTGGTCAAAAAAAGAGCTTAGCTACTAAAAAGCTATTTGATTTAGAAAGCAGCTAAGCTACCGCCAAGCTACTGAAAAATGTAGTTAAACTACTAGCTTCGCTACTTGTAGTGAAGCTACTGCCCGGCACTGCCTCAACCCTAGGACCCTGTCCCGGGTCCAAAATTTCTCATTTTGACTTAATATAAAATATTCTTTTAATCGTTAATGGTCTGTCATGGACCCCAGTAACACATATGAGATACTGTTTGAAAGCTTAGAGTCTCTACTTTCTGCAGATATGCATCACTTTGAGAAATCTTTTACTGTAAGAAAGTTATTTACACTTAATTTACACTATTACCCCCCCCCCCCCATAATTTTGTATATGATTTAATATTCACATATTTCATATTTTTAAAATATGACAAACATGGGCAAGTCTTATATCAAATGAAAGCTCTCATTCTCAGGAATAAGGCACATATCCAACAATTGTCGAATGAATAATACGGTAAAAAATCGTCTTTTGTAAACGTATGTGAAACTTGAGCATGAACTGCCTCAGATAGCACATATAGCCACAAATGATACACCATCTTTTATATTAGGTCCTACTCTAAAAAATGAGTCCATTCACAACATTTTCTTTGGTTGTGTGCATAATTAATCCCTTGCTATTTATTATATGTGCAAAACAAAAAATTAATATTTATATGAAAAATGTATTTTCGCACACTTCAGTAAAATAAAAATAACTTTTGAATGCGACATGCTAAAGAGATCATTCTTTTTTTGGGTGTTTACTGTCTGCTGTTAACAACCAGAACTGTCTGCAGTCTGCTAGAGCACACAGAACTAGAGTTATACACTATCAAAGGCAGTATTTACAACATAAAAAAAGAAAATTTGGTGTTTCATCGTATGAAAAACAACATAAATAACAATATTTTTCACAAACAGCAGCTTTTTATGTAACTTCAAAGTGTTTTCTTTAAAATGATATAAAGCAATTGCATTTATTCCACTGTATGTGCTTATGGGAGCACTTCAAATATTTTTAGGTGGAAATTAAATACAAAAAGGGTATTATTCCTCCCTTCAGTTGGAGTAAAATAACTTTTGTATAGATTATGATAGAGAAAAAAATCCTATTTCCTCTGTAAGCTGGCAATTGCTGGAATCAAACAAAACTATCTGCAGGGAGCTGAGGCACCCAGGGCCAGAGTTATACACTTTCAAATAAAAACTTTAGAAAAAAAACATCAAAAAGCGCCTATTTATTTTTGTGTTTATTAGAGGACTGACATCACATACAACCATGTTTAGCACTTTCAACAGTGTTTTATGTAATTTCAAAGGGTTTCCTGTAAAATGATACCAAACATTTGTATGTAAACCTCTGCATGTGGGTATGGGAAGCTTTTGAAATTGGGTAGGCCAAGTCCAGGCGAAAATCCCCAAAATAGCTTCAGGGTGGAAGAAGTAAATGAAAGCACACAGGCATCATTCACACCTCTTCTACTCATACTGTAAATACAAACCCCTTCAATGTTCCACAGGATGTCAAAAACCAAAAAGGTCAAAGTGAGTGTAGAGGGTTTCATCGGATGCACGCGAGTTGTCGCGGTTAACTTCCGGTCTCTGTTTGTTTAATGGTCTGGCTAGTGGATAAATGAACTCTGCAACAAATACCTTGCCAAAAACAGCAATTATTTTGGTTTCCTAAAGACGAGTGGAGATGATGATAATGAATCTCTGCTATGTGAATGGACGTTTGGCGATCTGTAGTTAACATTGTCTACATTCAAAACACAGATACGCTTTAGCTATGATTTGAACCCTGTAAAAAATCTGTAGAAATACAGTGCTACTTGTGGCTGGTTGCCGGTAACTTACCGTAGATTTAAATGTATGTTATTTACTGGCAAGAGTTTGTTCAAAGTTAAATATTAAATATTAACAAGTCTTTATCTTTACAGAATAAAACCATACAATAACAGCCTCATACAAAGCATTCTGGGAACCAGAAATCATCATCAACCTTTTTCTGTTTTGTTTTTTGATTCAGATTTTGTTTCCCAGAATGCTTTGCTTGATGCTGTTATTTTAATTTTACTCTGTAAAGACAAAGACCTGTAAATGTTTAATGTTCATTTAACTTTGAACAAAATGTTCCCAGCAAATAACATACATTTAAATCTACAGTAAGTTACCGTCAACCAGCCGCAAGTAACACTGTAATTTCTACGGAATTTTTTTTATAGTGTCCTGCTCAATTTTCGTTAAATTCGAGTAAAATAATGGAAAGTTTTTAATAAAATCCTCTGGGGTCAATGACTAAAGGCTGGTTCACACGGCAGGATAATTAGGCCGATTTTAGCCCCGATTCACCCCTTCCGACAATCTTAAGGATGCTCCGATAATCGTAAAATAAACTGATCAGATATTCTTGCCGTGTGTGGTGTGTTTAGACTGCTCTCGTCTACTGGGAAGGACCTCGGGACCGCTCCGATCTCAAATCGGGGATATCCAACATGTTGGATTTTTTTGGCCCGATTTCTTCTCGTGTGTGGTGTCTCCTGCGAACAAACGAGCACGCAGCCTGTGGACTGTGACATAGCAATAGTCTCCGGGGCGGATCCGCAACGGATCCAGACCGGAGCTGTCGGCTTCGGAGCAGATCCGTTGCAGATCCGTTCCGGAGCTTATTGCTATCAGAAAGCGAGGTGACGAAGCAGCGAGGAAGTACCGGGAAACAAAATCACAGGTCATATTTACTGCATCTCACTGCATCCGACTAGACCAAGGGTAAAACAGAAATTGCGCGCAAACGCAATTTTCGGTTAAAAACAAACTGCAAACTATCGCCACTGCATCCTCTTCGTCCGCCATGATTGTTTACTCTGAAATCACGTTTGATCGCGAGAGATTTTGCGAGATTTCCCGTCTGACCTGGGACTGCTCGGGAGTCAAATCGGTTCGTGTGTGATGTGTTGATTTTGCCATGTGGCAACGCACCACTAACTGTACGACCAAAACTGTTAGACCCGCGATGTTTTATCGCCGTGTGTGGGGTCTCTCAGGGTTGGAAAATCGGCCGACGATTTTAAAGTCGTACCGTCTGTACCAGCCTTTAGCATGACAGAAGCTTGATGCTGTCATGTGAGAACAAGCAACAGTCGACATTTTTCCATCTTCCGTGTGCCTCTCGCGTTAATTATTAGATTTTGATGGCTAACGTGTCTTTCCCGTCACAGAAAACCACCACAAGTTTAGCAATGCCATTAAAGTATTATTTTGTTTTTGTTTGTTTGTTGATCATGAAGTACAAAGTAGATGAGGAAAACTAGGATTCCTTGCGTATTCAATGCACCGCCATTGTTGTTTACAATGCGTGGAATGGTGCGCTGTGATTTGTTGAGCGGATTTATTGCATTCTGCAGAAAAGGATGACTGGCGTTCATTGCATTTTGGGAAAAAAGTGGGAAAATACAGAATAACACTGCGGATATTGAATTTTACGTAAAGTTAAGAATTTAGTTTTTAAAACTGACCTGATACAATTCTGATTTTGGTGGTATAACTCATTTTTTTGTTTAAATGCTGTTTATCGCGTTTTGGAACCAAACTCTTCATTTGTATGTGTTTCTCAGAGAAACCATTCTAATGGTCTTTGGGCAATAAGCCCAAAACCAACAACAAAAAAGTTTTTTTTTTCACTATGATAATCTGCACAAACATAAAAAGTGATTTTGGAGTCAATGGCATGCATAAAAGAGAAATTAAGAGAGAACATTTAGACTGAATTAAAATCCTAATATTCAATATATTGCATACACACAGTATTTTTCAATAACAGATGGTTTGTGCACTGACCCTTTATTCTTCTTAACCCTGACTCCAAAAATATAGCTGGAGGCACATCAAGTTTTAAAAAAATCACACAGACGGTTATGTTATTACCTTTAATTCTTCTTATGTGTATATTGTCCTGAACATATGGAGCAAACAGAAAAGACAAAGCTCTTTGATATGGAGTATGCATGTATTGTATGCTGCCAGACTTCATGTGTCATGTAGAGTTCAGGAAAATTCGGATTTATTCTGTGAAATAGCAACCACACGCCTCTCACACTGAGTTCCATATACAGCAGGTAGTACAGGAGATGAATCAGAACTAGACTTACACTGCCCACAGAAACCTCTGTATGTTTCCACAGAATTTACCTTTAAGTATTAAAAAAACCTCTGTTCATAACTGCTGGTTAATTTGGTTGTGCATGTTTCCTGGATTTTATTGTTCTTATATAACACTTACAAATCCAACATCATTTATAATTCTCTCACACATTTTTCTATATTTCACATTAAAAATTATACAGTACCTTAGAAAAATATAAATGATTATGAAGGCCAAAGGCATTAATGTAAATAAATTTAAATAAATATCAGAGGATATACTGTTTAAAAACTTTAAAACAGAAAATTGGAGCTGATCAGAATTGTTTCGTTGTTTTTCATTATTGATCTTTTTTCATTAAAGTCCTTGTTGCACTTACTTTTTTAAGTTTAATCAACTTTATTGTAACTTTATTTATTGTAACTTTCTTGACTATTGAGGAGTTGCTATACATACAGTGGGGTATAAAAGTTTGGGCACCCTTGTTAAATATTAGCAAAGAAAGCTATAAAATAATCTATAATATTTCTTCTTTTAAGCTTTAATAAAAAAATTAACAAAAATATAATGTTTTACTGAAGTAAAAAAATTGAAAGTCAAGGGGAAATTACATTACGAAATAAATAATTTTCTCTAATACTCACTGGGCATAAATATGGGTACCCCTTTATTTAATCCTCTTTGCTATCTCCATTTGCAAGGATGCCAGCTCAGACTCTTTTTGAAGAATGGCAGGTTATGTTATTCTGATTATTCCTCCATACAGAATTTCTCCAGACCCTTTATATTTTCCTGCTCTCTACTCTTCAGCCATTTTCTGTATGGTTCAGGTCAGGGAACTGGGATGGCTATATGGCAGGACCTTGATCTTGTGTCAGGGACCCATTTTTTATTTACTTAATTGTTTGTTTTAAACCAATGTCTTGATGAAAGATTTTACCATGACCTCAAAAATTTTTACAGCTGAATGCTGTGAAAAAAGTTCAGCAACGACGTCCCAAGTATAACCGCAGCATCTTATTATGACAAAGTAAGTGTTTTGATTAATGCCATTAATGTTCAATCAGTGTATACAAATAGTCAACTAAATGAATATAACATGGCAAAGATGAATGCACATTGATTCAATAGATTCATAGCATTTTGATAAAAAAAACTGTTTTTATAATAAATCTTTGAAAATCAAATTATGGATTAGAATTTTTTATGTTTTTATCACCAAAAGATGATATGTCAAAGTTTGTAACTGAAAATATTGGTTTCATCTTGTCACTTTTTGGTATAGAAAACACGTTTTTACCGAAATTAGTCAAAATGGATTTATTGCGTTTTGAAACCAAACTCTACAAATATAAGGCATTATTTAGTTAATATGTTTTAATTTCCACCCTGAGCATAATGTGCAAATGATAAATACTCTTTGCACTCCTGGTCATTGTCTGCATGTGTTGCTGTTATTGTTCAGATTCCTGTGATTAGTTACATGTTTACTTATTAAAGAGGTTATTCGTTATCCTCGTCTCCCGTGTATGGTATGATCGTGACAGAATAACCAAAGTTCCATCTAAAAGTAGAGAAACCTATTTGAAGATGTCAGACGATGGGTTTCATAACCCATTTTTTTTACCCATGTTTTCTTTCATCTTCCCTTTTTCTTTTTTACTCAGTGAATCTTTTGAGTCACACTTTAATTGTTTTGTCAGCTAAATGGCAGAGACCAATGTGCCTGTAAGAAATTAATTCTAGTCCCAGACAAACAAAACTTAACATATTGTGGGTAATAATTAACTAAATAAACTTTTGAAGAAGATAATTGGGTAACACTTTAAAATAAGGTTGTATTAGTAAACATTAGTAAATGCAACTACAAACAATGAACGGTACAGTTTTTCAGCATTTATTAATTCTTGTTAATTATTTATGTTAGACCATTGTGCATTAACTAATGTTAATAGCTACAACACTTAATTTAAAAAAATGTAAGTGTTCATTGATAAATTATGTTAGCTAATGCATTAACTAATTGTAAACAAATACAACCTTATTGTAAAGTGTTATCTTTAATTGTTTAGGCTGAGTTGCATATTTACAGGCCTTATTACAATGACTTGCAGAAAATCCTAAATAAAATATTCAAATAAAATAGTTCCTGCCAGTGATGTTTTTCAAAGAAAGGTTTAAGAACTAGTACATTTTGATTATTCTTCATACATTTAAATATTTGTAGCACCTCCAAAATGTCCTCTTAATTAATGTTTTTTTTTTGTAAAAGTTGACAGATATGTTATGAATTTTATAGAAGTTACAAACCATTAAACACCCAAGAAGCTTGAGTAACCTTTTATTGTGCTTTAAAGACCAAAACAGCTGTGCCAATGATGAAATATGAACAATGTCGTGTTTCAGAAGATGCAAATCTCTTCATGTTTTAGTAATCTGAAGATTATCGAAAGGTTAACACAGTATACAGTAAAATAAACATTCTACATGAAGTGGAGTTTATTTTGCTGATCCTGTGCATACTCTTTCTCATTCATTGCTTTGATGAAATAGACTATGAGGACAACAAAAAGGATGAATCCGATAAGAACGCCGGCGATGTTCAGGCGACGAGCTTGTTCTCCGTACGACTGAGCAGAAACAAAGTCTCCACGTAATCTGCTGTCCCTAGACTGACAAACAATTATATATGATTATTATTGATAATAGCTTGAGAACAATTATTTTAAAAATATTTATGATGCCACGTTTTATGTCATATTTTGCTCACCTTCACAGAGTTGGAAAAGGCACAAAGCCCAAGACAGCATGGGTTGCAGAATTTAAGATTGAATGTAGAAAAAATGATGTCATCGTTGAAATTTTGCTCAGTTATTGGAATCCTTACAGAGTTCTGCATCGCAATGTTCACCTGCTGACGGTCTAACTATAAGGTGTGTGTCAATCTTCAGCTCTCTAGTGCGTGGACTTCAACTGAAAGGGTTGAAATGGATGCAGGTAAAAGTGTAGCCGCACATTTAAATCTCCAGAAAGTAGGTCGTGTTTTAAGTGGTTGCAATGTGGCTTTGAAATAAAGCCGTTTTACCACATCAAGCTAATTACTTGGAAAGTTTTTTTATTTACCTGTAGAACCCCATGCTCAAAAAAGTAAGGATTAAGGTTATGGTACCGAGTGTATTTTCACTAAAAGTGCGAAGCTGTTCCTTCAGGATATATACCACACTGACTTTTCTGTTTCAGCTTGAATAAAGCAGAATATACTGAAGACACTGTCTATTTAAAACTTTATACTTTGTCTGCAGTTTGAACGTGAGCACGCATATTTTATTGTTTGTATTTAAATATTTTTTGGGTGGGAAGGCATACATTTTAATTAATTAGGAAAAATGTCTAATTAACTATAATATTAAGTATACATTTTTATTCCAGAGATGCAGCATGTAACCTGCAAACAACGCAGAGATTTTATTTTTCATTATTTTTAAATCAACATGGACTTGGACAGTATGGGACATTGCAAAAGAGGTTTTGACTCAAAAGCAGCAATGTTGGCCAAGCACACACAATTTTCATATTAACGTCACCACTATTGTATTCATATATTTCTATATAGTTCTATATCAAAAGGCATTAAAGAAACCCTTCACCCCCTATCATTTGGTGTTTTTTTTTTCTTTAAGGTTGCGGTGAGTTTAGCAACTTCACTGACTGGAACATGCAGGTTCCATTTACAGGAAAGCAGATCAAAACTGGGTCATCAGGCCTTTATAAAGAAAGATACAATACACACTTTTTTTGCCCATCCAATGCTGTTTCAACAATTGTTTATGTGTCAATTAGGCTTCAGTGTTGCTTTATGCGTTTCTTTGCACAACACACTCTTTTAGGCTGGGTTGATGACTGAGTCCGAGGAGTGAATTCAAACTGGTAAGAATTTTTGAAATGGTGGAATTAAAAAATAAATAATATTTAACCTCCTAAGACCTGGATGTCCACATCTGTGTACATCACATTTTTTGTTGTTTGCACCATAATTCGGTGTAACTGGAACATGTTGTATACAAACATGGACAATTACACTGCTAAATGTTCAAAGAAAAATTTTTTGTTTATTATATTTATTGGTTCTTCCGAACCCCAAAATAGCTGGAAAAATATGATAAAAAAGACAAACCAAAGCTCAGGTCTTAGGAGGTTAAACCTAATAGCATTTAAAAATGACCCACCATTATCCCAATTGAGCTTTAATATTGAAACTCTTATATATTGAAGATATGTGCAGGACCTGGAGGATTTTTCTGAAGAACAGTTGACAGTTTAATGACTTAGCACAAACATGGCTCTCATGAACAACGATCAACAAAACATCATCCAGTTAACATTGCACAATGTTCAAAAATAGGGGTATGTAAAGTTTTGAACAAGGTTATTTTTTGTAAATTCAAGTTTTGTTGCATAATGTAGAGTATATGTAGGCCTTTTGTGTAAAATAACTTATTTAGAACTCTTTTCCTTTAAAAAAAACCTCTTCATGTATTCTGTGTGTGTATGGTTGTGTTTGCTAAATCTAAAATAAAAAACTTATTACATTCTGATGTGGCTCAGATGAGGCAAGAAATGTACTGTCAGAACTTTGAGTGTATTTATTTGCTGTCACTCCACTGTCTTAGGATGTCCTCTGCTGCTTTTAGTGTTGAGTCCTCCTGCAATGTCAACAGATGAACATTAATGAAAAAGTGCGATTTAAACAAGGGATTACGACGACAATGTGCATCCAGTTATTGAAATGAATCATTTTAATTCACTAACCCTAATAATAACTAACAAATGCAATAAGGGGGCAGTTTCCCGAACAGGGTTTAAATTAAGCCAGGACTATACCTTAGTTATATTAGGACATTAGTCGTTTTAAAAAAACATACCTTACAAAAACTTTACTGATGTGCATTTTGAGTCAAAACAATGGCACTGATGTATGTTAAGATACTGTATGTAAGATATTTTTTAATTGAGCCAGCTTAAACATGCATTTTAGTCTAGCCCTGTCAGGGAAACCACCACTATGTAAAAAGTGAGTTTATTTTATATAATTTTATGCATGATGTTTGTGTTTAAACATAATTCTTGTTTGAGCATGTATTCATATTAATATGGGGGTGATTCTCACGAAAACTTGGTTTTAAAAATGTCAAGCACGAAAATGTAAAAATTGCTTAAATTTACTTTTTTTCCCACCAGACATTGAAAAACAAAGTCTGGAGTAAATAGGAACATTAATTTAAAAACTTTTACTTATCATTTAACACTTTTTGTAACATAATTTAAAAAATTAGTCCTAAAAAATCTCATTACCGCAACAGTCAGAAAACATCAACACTGACATATTTTCAAAATGACATGACAAACCTGAAAGAACATAATTTGGAGATTCTGCACATGCATTTAAAATCAAAGTATTATAATTAAATTAACATTTGATAAGCATCTGTTGCGGTAATGATAATCAAAATGTTGTGTAAGCATTCTGACAAGACAATATTTCAAATTAACTGTAAAAAAATGATCTTTCCTGGTAGCCATCTTGAAGTAACTGGTCAATGTGCTTGGTCACTCAAAATCAAACTTTATTAAAATTCTGTATGTGTGCTTAAACTGTTCTCAAAAAGTGTTGAGGAGGATCTGAACATCAGGCATGGACACATCATTTTCCTAATTTTTCTTTATTATTATTATACATGTATATTCAGTAAATATTTTTTCTGTCACCTAAAGTAGTCTAGCAAAACATCCATTTATTTTTTTTCCTAATATGTTTGTGTTAATTTGATTAAATGACAACATAACGCATGTTCAAACACAGCTGGACACATTGCGGTAATGAGAATTTCAGCAGAAAATGAGATAAAATTTCCAATGATAAATTCTTATGTTGAAATCACACATTGTGCAAGGTAGAACACAGTATTGTGTTAATTCTGATGCTTTTTAATGTTACTATATTACACATTTTAAAGCTAAAATCATTAGTGCCGTGGTGTTTCAATGGTTTCGTGAGAATCACCCATGTGTGTCCATATTGTGTAGTGTTTCCAAAATACCTTTACAAAGCAAAATCTGATGTATTTCTGGAAATTTTCTCTGTGTTCTGGGCTAAAGAATGCAGATACAGGGATAGTAGCCAGTCCCTGTTGCAGAAGTAAAGAATAGTGTTTTACTCGTAGTGTTTAAATCAAAAGTGTTTAACTCATACACTTTAGGATCCATTCTTAAACACAAATACCTTTACCTACCTTTTCTTTTATGAGCCATTTAACAAATCTGAAGTCATAGGGTTCATCTTTAGTATCAGGGTCAGTAAGGTTAACCTCTTAAAAAAAGCAAATATTAGAATACTTTTAGTTTATTACAAATCAATTGTCATATTAATCGTAAGGTGCTGTCTTACAAAATGTTGATTTTTTATGCTATTAAAATCATGCTGTATTAGATAATCCTACACATATATAATAATTTTTGGGGCAAATCACTCATTTTTTTATATATTTATTTCCCATTTTGTCTCGTTTATACAGGTTATATTTTGTCTTACAGCTTTGTGTGTAACTTACTAATATCTGAGATATCTGCAATCATGAAGTATCCTCCCTGGGGTATGATAGGTTTTAAGCCAACGCTCTTCAGACAGTTTGCCAACCTGAGACGCTTTTCATGAAGACCGACGGGTAGCTGGTGGAAGTAGCTGTCCTCTGTTCCAAACACATCATATTCCTTCAGAAAACCTACTGCTACAGCCTCCTTCAGAACAACAGCAAACATTGTAAGACCATTCTGAGATTGACACACACTTGACCCCCAAAACAAAGGTCTAATGTTTTACCTGAGCAGCCGTGGCACAATGATATACTGAGTTCTGATGGACGGTTTTCAGGTGCTTCACGACACGGCCGGATCCTATTGCCCAACCCACCTTCATTAAAATAATAAGGTAAATAAATGCCTAAATTAAAAAGCATCTAAACCAGGGGTTCCCAAACTTCTCATTCCGTGACAGGAATAATCAATCTCAGGACCCACCAAATATTTTTTAATAGAAATATGCAAAAAATATACATTAGGAAATACAAAAAGAAAATAGTTCTCTTTTAGAAGAGGTTATATTTAGTTTTCATTGTATGAACTGACCCACAGTTTGAAAACACCTGATTTAAACTATTAAAACTACTAAATTAACAATAAAAATGACAATTAGGGCTGTGCAATATATCGAAATCACAAAAACACAGTAAATGTGCATACCAGGATATGCACATTCCAATGGTTTGCAATAAAATTAATCAATTTAATTTGAATACTTCAAAAAGTAATGTGTTGTCTAAGTTTTAGGTCAATGTGGATATTATAGTATGTTGCATGTGCAACTGCGCATGATAGTGGTGATATTTAGGCTATTTTTGTTTGTTTACATTGTTAAAATACATGAAACATTACTTTTACTGTATCACTTTCAGAAGTTATGGTAATGCTTTCTTTTCCCTAAAATATGAAACGTATGTTGGTTATATCGTTTTGTAAAATATTTTTTAATACAATTTAAATTTATTTCATAAAAATACATTTTATATCGCATATAAAATATTTCATTATTTAGCATGCTATCGCATATATTTACTTCAATATTGCACAGCCTTAACAGAAATCATGAAAGAACACATTAATGCAGAGCTGACACTAAGCCCAGATTATAACTGCTGCATTTCTTTGCTGATTTAGGAGGGAAATATGCTGAATTACGAGTTATAGATGTAAATGTGGTAAGATGTGTAAGTGAAAATGCAAATACCGCATGCTTTTAATGATAATAAGTTACAGGAATGTTTATTTTTTACCAAGTTTTGCAGGCATAAATGAAGTGCGGGCCTACTTGTTACCAGAGCTTTGCCTGTTTTAATTTTTTTTTCTTATCTGACCAACCCACCTTCCACCCTGTGGCACTGAAAGTTTTGCCAGCACTTCCAATGGTGACAGTACGTTCCCACATACCTGGCAGACTTGCTACCAAAAAACTTCTATTAGTTTCAAAAACTCAAAACTTGAATTCATTGGTGTGTACAGTTTGGCTCTTACCGATCTTCACATGTTTAGTTCCATCATATGTGAGCCACTCATACACTTCATCACTGATACAAATTATATCATGCTTAATGCATAGGTCAGCAATCATTTGAAGTTCCTCTCGCAGATACACCTGCAAAAAAACACAGCTGAGGTGGAGTTGGCTAAACATATACAGAAGTATTTTAGGTTCAAATTTTACCCACCGACCTTAAAAGATATTATAGATTATTGAAATATATCATCAAAGGAACAGTATGTAGGATTGTGGCCAAAACTGGTACTGCAATCACAAAACTTGTGGCTAAAACTGGTATTGCAATCACACAACTGGTGGCCAATACACAACATGACAACATCAACATCAGTTGAGGGCTGCAACTCCACTTTTTAAATGACAATATCCTGGCCGGACCACTGTTGTCAGTGATTTAAGTATTTGAAATGAAAATGATTTCTTAATGTCTAGTGATATATCAAGGCCATTTTATGATTAATTGATATACATTTCTTACATACTGTTCCTTTAAGTAAGTGTATAAGTGAATCTCACAAAGAAATGATCATATTTCACTCCACAATCCAAAAGAAATTAAACAAAAACCTCTGTAACTTAATTGGTAGTGTTGCATTAGCAACGCAAAGGTAATGGGTTTGATTTCCAGAGAACAAAGATATTTATATAAATGTATACCTTGATGCACTGCAAGTTGATTTAAATAAAAGTGCCAAATGCATAAATGCAAATGAATAGGCTTAAATATAATTAAATATAAATGGCCATAGCCTGGACTCATAGCCAAATGCACATTTGTCACATTTTTAAAACAATTGATAAAATGTATTACATTTTTATGTAATTTATTCTTTGTTTCTTTATTATTTTATTTAAATACTAAGAAAATATGAGGAGCTCAGATGCAAAACCCTCTATATGCGTCTGACATGTTTTCTTGTAAATTAGCATTTTTATCAGACTATTAATTTAAATGAAACTAAATTTAATTTAATCTGTTAAATTACTGGTTCACTAATTTCACTTTAATAGCAACGAAAAGGTTATTAGTCAGCAATTGAAATGCCTCATTTTCACACACATCACTTATGTCACTACAGTCATTACATTGGCATTTATAAACATGTTTTGTCCTACGCTGCAAAAACCTCTATGCTTTTTGGAAGTTCCACTTCTAAAATATTTTTTTCTTTGGAGAAGACAGTTGCAAAATCACTAAAGAAACTATAAACTTTACAAATGATAAAGTCAGAAAGTAAAAATAAGGAAACTGTATCACACATACTGCTAACAAACCAGTATTTCTTAATGGCCTAAGGCCAAGATTAAGCGAAGGTATTTGATGAACGTATAGTACATGGCAACAGCATTCGGTCAATATTAGTATCTCATTTTTTAACGGAGGTGGTGTTTAGCGGCTTTTGCTTATTTTATTATTTTCATTGTCTTATTTCATTCAACTTTTTTTAAATATGCTCATTTTCCAGCCCCCCTAGTGTTAAACATTTGATTCTTAACAGTTTGGAATATATTCAGTCGATTTCTGGGTCAGGCGGGACCACTTTTAGCATAGCTTAGCACAGTCCATTGAATCTGATTAGACCATTAGCATCGTGCTAAAAAATAAAGAGATTCAATATTTTTCCTACTTAAAACTTGACTCTTCTGTAGATAAATCGTGTACTAAGACAGACAGAAAATTAAAAGTTAAGATTTTCTAGGCCGATATGGCTAGGAACTATACTCTCATTCTGGCGTAATAATCAAGAACTTTGCTGATGTAACATGGCTGCAGCAGACGTAGTGATATTACGCACTGCCCGAAACTAGTCCCCTGCCATTGAAAATAACCAAGGGGACTATTTTCGGCTGCTGCGTAATATTACTACACCTGCTGCAGCCATGTTACATCACCGTAGTCACTGATTATTATGCCAGTTTGAGAATATAGTTCCTAGCCATATCTGCCTAGAAAATCGCAGCTTTAAATTTTCTGTCTGTCAAGTTTTAAATAGGAAAAATATTGAAACTCTTTAATTATTTTTTAGCGCGATGCTAATGGTCTAATCAGATTCAATGGATTGAGCTAAGCTATGCTAAAAGTGCTAGCGCCAGACCCGCAAATCAGCTGAATGGATTTCAAAACGGTAAGAATCAAATGTTTAACTCTTGGGAAGCTGGAAAATGAGCATATTTTCAAAAAAAGTGGAATGTCCCTTTAAGTAAAATATGGCCATGTTTTGGTGAGATTCACTTGAATATGAATATTATGCACAAGTATATATAAAGCTGTTCTTCATTTGTTGGTGGTCATCTCACCTTGCCAAGTGGGTTATTAGGAGAGTTTATGACAATGGCCTTGGTACGAGGAGTAAATTTACTTGCCAACTCTTCAGGAGACAATACCCATTGTGCACTAGACATAGTTGGACCACAGCCTTCTCTCTGTGAATACACAGCAATCATTATTCAAAATAAACATTGTAATGTCAGCTCAAACTGATCTAATCAAATGATACATACGGGTTTGAGAGGCACATAGACAGGTGTTCCTCCTGCCATCATTACCATTGGTTGATAACAGTCAAAGAAAGGCTCCACTATAATTACCTGTTCAGAAAATGAGATAAGGCAAAACTCCAACACACAACGAACAAATAGCATCATAAGCAGATATAATACAGACAGTCTATTTAGATTTTTCAGACATTAAAAGCCTTGATAACTTTACCTCATCACCTTCATCAATAAGAGCCTGGAATGTGCAGAAAAGAGCCTGATATGCCCCTACTGTAACCAGGACATCCTCCATTGGATCAATTTCTCGGCCAACAACCCTACTGAAGAACTTGGCCAGGATCTTCACAAGGGGTGGATGGCCCTGTATGTCAGCCATGTAAGATCATGAATCAAAGCTTTAGTTTGCTATTTAAAACACAACGCATTTCACAAGTTAACAAAGGACACACTTAAATGTAGTTTAACTTTCTTACAAAACCCCGTGTGTACTGGTGCATGGGGACTCCTCCATTCACAGCTTTGCAGAAGGCTTCTTGAATAAAACCAGGTGGGGAGAAATCTGGAAATCCCTGTCCCAGGTTCACTACCTTATAGTCAGCAGCCATCTGACTAAATTCCACCCTACCAAAAATTAAAAAATAACTCAAAGTGTTGCTTTTAACATCAAATCATTGAGTTCTTTTGCTTGACACTTTGACCCTTAGATTGTGAAATGATTAATAAAATTCACGCAAACATTTACTAGAATATCAAAATAAAAGCATTTTTTTCTATAATGACTAACTTAATTTTACAATAGACATTTACTTTTAGCAGACTCTTTTGTCCAAAGCACCTTAAAAATGAGGTAAACAATTGAAAAAGCCATTTTTATTCAAAACATTGCCACCGTGATCTAACCATTTTCTTTCAACATGTTCACTTAACATTTTGCTATAAAACCCAATTACCATATATTTTTGTCAATGCCTTCAATCCTCCTTGCGTGCAGCTTGCGAGACATAATAGCCTGCATAAAGACCACATACATTAAACGTCATAACTGCAATATGGTCAGGCAGAAATATGTGTAGGATCCGTATTATAAATTGAATATGAAATACACACCTTGTCGTAAAAACGTGGGATTAAAAATCTAAACAAAACTGAAACTCTATTTACCACCGGTCCCTTCCACATTCCAGTTTCTCGAAAACACTTTAACCTTTACACCAACGACTCGGCCAAAGCCGTAAATCAGCAACGTATATAAACAGCGATTAGTTTACAACACATTTCTTGCATTTTAATGCCCTGCTGTCACATGACAGTTGCGGTGGATTGGATATAAACGTTACAAGTAATGCTGTTAAATGTCATTTTACACGATAACGATTTAGGCGAAACATAAATGCACAAGAATTCCGCTTTTCAATCAAACCTTTCAATTAACTTTCGCAACTTTAAAAGACGTCTTCCCGTGAGTGAACCAAGGAGAAACCTGTGCCCGGATTCCTCCCCCTAACTACAAAAAATTGTTTCGACTTCATGATCGACCTGACGACATAGAAATACCGCGAGAGCGATTCGAAAGCACAGCTCTCGAATTTGTCTCGCGGTACTTTGACGACACATGAAGCGCCAGTCAAACATGTCTTTTATTTTGTAAGACTACTTCCGGTGTGGGAGGAGGCAGCGGATAGTGCTTGCATGCTAACGCAAACAGTAACATAAACAATATACATAGTAGTAGTTTTGCACATTTTTGTTTTAGATTAAAAGATTAGAAAAACACGTTTAAAGGCAGAAGTGGGAAGAGAAATAAAAACACAAGATGTGGAAACAAAAAGCTCTTTATAATGCTTACATCTTAAGAAAAGAGGACAACATTTATTCACAAAGAAATTTTATGCAGGTGATGTAGGAGTCTCTTTCAGGCCAAATATCACACAAAGATATGCCACAAGCAAAGTCTTTACATTTTCATGAGCTGAGGTTGCCATGGCCATTTACGTGTTTTGCTCATTTTTAGCTCCTTTATGTTTTCTGTCTACTCATCTTTAGATCATCTGGAAGCACTCGGCCTTTTTTCTTTGCCTTCTGTTTGCGCTTATCAATCTTGGCATGTTTGCGTTTCTGAATATTCTTTTGCCTCTTGTCTTGTCTCTTCTGCATCTTCTCCACCACTTGCTGGCTCCTCTCTGCCCACTTCTTTTTCCTCTGAGCTTTCATCTTCTCCTTCCTCTTCAGCGATGCGCGCAAGAGGTCCTCATTGTCTTTGATCTTCATACCCTCAGCTTTGTAGAGAACATTGGTCCACCTCATCTTCTCTTCCTCTTTTTTTGCTTTGCCTTCATCTTTTTCTCTAAGTTGCTCCAGGTGAGCCTTCCTCGCTTCAACACGTGTTAAAAGTTGCTTGAAGTTTTTCCCGGTCAGTGGAGTAAGAGTTCCTTTAACCCTTTTTTTCTGTTTCTTCTGCAGGAGCTTTGTTCCTTTGTCCACGTACGCTTCTCCAACCTCCACCTTGTTAAAAACTAGAGAACTTGTTTCTTTTTTACTAGGTTTGCTTAATGTCGAGTCAGGCTTGGGTTCTGGCATTTCGGTTTTTATGTCCTCCTGTTCTGTCTGCGAAGCTGCATTCTCTGCTAACTTTTTCATCCTAAACTCTTTCCTTTTTCTCTTCCGACGCTCCCTTTCTTGCTTTCGTCTTTCCCGTTTCTTCCTTACCTCTTCTGAGGATGGATCCTTAGCAGGGCCCTAATAAACAATCAGACGTAAAATTCACATCAAACATATTTATTATTTAATTTCCCCCAAGATACATTTATAATGTTAGTAAACTTTTTGGGGTGGTTTCCAAACAGGGACTAGCTTAAACCAGGAAATATAAGTAAATTTAAAGAGGCCATGTCATGAAAATCTGACTTTTTCCGTGTTTAAGTGCTATGGTTGGGTCCCCAGTGCTTCTATCAACCTAGAAAACGTGAAAAAGATCAACCCAGTAACCCAGTTTTGGTAAACCATTCTCTACAAGCACATGAAAAAATAGGTAGTTGAAATTTGGCTCTCCTTATGATGTCATAAAGAGCTCTTATTATAATAATACCACCCCTTAATCTGCACTATCCAACTACAGCACTGTCATTTAGTGGAGAGAAAAGCACAATTGAGTTTTAATTGCAACAAACCACCATCATCAGCTCATTTGCATTTTAAAGGACACACCCAAAACCGCACATTTTTGTAAACACCTACAAAGTGGCAATTTTAACATGCTATAATAAATTATTTATATGGTATTTTGAGCTAAAACTTCACATATGTGCTCTGGGGACACCAAAGATTTATTTGACATCTTAAAAAAGATACATACCTTACTAAAAAATATTACTTGTGTGCATTTTGAGGCAAAACAAAGGGCACTGATGTATTTTAAGATATGTCAGTGCAAGTTGTTTTCAGTTTGGACAGCTCTTACATTTATTTTAGATTAATCTAATCCCTGTCCGCGAAACCGCCCCTTCAAGTCATAATTTTCCAATCCAATGCTTTGCTTAGAAACTTTAGAATCAAAGTGGCTGTTTTTGTGCTACTCACATTTGAAATGAAATACAGCAAACTTTTTGACCGTGTGACATGTAACATTTTTGGCCTTGGAATAAACTGTAGCTATGTACCTGCCCACGAGACTCCTCAATCTTCTGGTGAAGCCTGAGACGAAGAATATCTACAGCATTGAATTCATGTGATGTTCCACCTAAAAAAGGATGGATCAGATAATGTGTTAACATTCAGCAGGAATGAGGCATTCTGGATGAACGTATATGCTCTCTTGCCAAACTGCTCTTTACCTGCAGGCTTCTTTTGTGTCACAGAAGTTCCTTTCAGATTTGTTTTTATTTGAGTTGGAAGAGCTGCAGGAGTAGTTTTTTGGACTGGTTTCTGTTTGTTTGCATGTTTATCTCCTTTTGTTGGCTTTTGCTTGCTCTTTTTCTTTGGAGGAGCACCATCATCATTCCCCTTATTGCTTCGGAATGGAACTAAAAAGAGATTAGCATAGCTTTAATGTTCCCCTGTTCATTAATTTATTGAATAAAAAAATACTAACTGAATGACATACAAAACATTGGGCCTGAGTGATAAAAGCAACTGTATTCCCAATAAGTGTCTATTCTGTATTATCTAATCAATGACAAAAAAATGTGTAATTTACAAAACAGAACTTTACCATAGGGTGTATTCTTCAGCTCCGGTTTATGGGATACACACACTTTACGTGTCAACTTCTCCAGGTAATCATACTTTGCAGCAAGGCTGGCCATATTTCCTATTAAAAATAAATACATACACACGGAATAAGACCCAGACATGTAACATGTCAGATGCAGAGAACAGCATATTAGTATATAAACCTTTAAACAGAGTACTTATTACATATCTTTATTTGGTAATCACAAAAACAAATAAGTCATGAAATAACAAATAAGTTAGTAAATAGTAATTTAACACGTAACGTTACCTCAACGTCAGTACCACTTCAGCGATCTGGTAAGTTTTAAATTGCATCAGTTGAAGAATTAGTACTATAAAAGTCTATACAACATAATTTCACCACACATAAATAAAGAACCGATCTTACGATTTGAAATCTACACTGAATATCAACAGCAAATGATCTTGTTAGATGAGCTACACATTCAGAAACACACTGCACGTGTGTGTAAAATTGCGCATGCGCAGGACCGTTCATTACACCCGGAAATAGTTACAGTGAAAATACTCCCCTGAAAGCACAAGGCATGTTATGTAGTTGACCTGACAGCAATTTTTTTGTGCCTGAAAATTTTACTACAATGAACAGTTTAAGATTATTGTTAATGTACTCCAATAACTCACTTAGGTTCATTCGAGGAAGCGTAAGTTTATTAAAATATTGAATTAATTACACGTTACAAGTTAAATGCTTTTTATGTGCAAGATAAAGTTGTTTTGCTGCTCTCAAATATACAATATATATTGATTATAGGAAATATAAATGTATTGTAAAAACGTTTGTTATTTTTTTTATAGACTCTTATATCACCCAGGAGGTCTCTGTTCGTGACACGACCAGGTTTAATAATTAAACGTGAGAATGGTACGAACGGGTTTAAGCACCGCATATCTTATATTCTTTATTAGAAAAATACAGAACAAAATATACTAATTTAATTTTGCATGTTGTTTTTTATAGGTAAACTAGCCAGTTTTAGTCGACAGTCAAGTTCCACTGTTGCTCGCGCAGAGAATGACAACTCCTTTTTGAAGTGGTTTCTCTTGTTGATACCTGGCACTACATTTTGCCTCGGAACATGGCAGGTGCATGCATGCATGGTGTTTAATTGACTGGTTATTCCTTAAAAAAACAATAACTCTATTTGTGAAAAGCCTTTCATTTTATTTTATAGCTGAAACGCAGAAAGTGGAAGTTGGAGCTGATCCGTGAACTTCAGAGCCTGACAACTTCAGAGCCCATCCCACTCCCTGCAGAGTAAGTGTATCCATATTTGTGTGCCATACCTTATAATATAATGATGCAGTATTATTACAAATAATATGGTGATGTAATCTACTTGTGAGACAGTCCCATGGAAATAAAGCAGCTAGAGTACAGGCGAGTAAAGGTGCGTGGACGCTTTGATCACTCCAAGGAGCTGTACATTTTGCCCCGCTCACCTGTGGATCCAGAGAGAGAGGCCCGAGAGGCAGGCAGGATTTCCTCCAGCGGGGAGAGTGGAGCGAATGTTATCACACCATTGTACTGTACTGATCTGGGGTATAAGCACAAACACACAGCTCAGTTTTAATCTCTTATAATTGCTGTTTTCTAACATGGCTGGGTCTACTAAAATTCTGCTTTTTTGTATGCATTTAATTCCTTAGAATCACCATCTTAGTGAATAGAGGTTATGTCCCCAAAAATAAGATTAGACAAGAAACCAGGATGAAGGGACAGGTATTACAATCTCTTATTACTCGCCTTCTACAATAGACACCTTACCCCAGTGGTTCTCAAACTGGGGGGCCAGCAGATGGTGCAAGGAGGGCCACCATTTTATGAAAAAGTCAAGACAAATTTAAGAAAAATAAACTACAGAGTAAAATGT
Organism: Misgurnus anguillicaudatus; assembly: GCF_027580225.2. Taxonomy (NCBI): domain Eukaryota; kingdom Metazoa; phylum Chordata; class Actinopteri; order Cypriniformes; family Cobitidae; genus Misgurnus; species Misgurnus anguillicaudatus. The sequence goes on along the minus strand of NC_073358.2, from coordinate 31,376,432 downwards.
TATGTTTAAGTTTAATTAATATACGTTTGAGATCGTTTTATCTCATTATTTTACAAAGAGGTTTGATCCCATACAAGGGGGACCACACATACTATAATGTTTGATAACCACTGCACATACGCACAAAGCACCGTTTATGCCATTTAAACTTGACTTTATATGTTTTGTTACCCATACTATTTTCTTTTAAAAGGTTACTGAGGAGGTGGACCTTGTTGGCATTGTGCGTTTAACTGAGCAGAGGAAACCATTTGTCCCCCAAAACAACATGGCAGGAAATAAGTGGTATTATCGTGATCTTGAGACCATGGCAAAGGCCACTGGTGCTGAGGAGATCTTCATTGATGCCGTGTTTGGTAAGAGCTACTCAATTTTGCAAAGCAATCATGGGATTACTACTACTTTACTAGTTGCTTTTCCTTTTTTTTTTAGATAGTACAATACCTGGTGGACCTATAGGAGGGCAGACAAGAGTGACCTTGAGAAATGAACACATGCAGTATGTCATCACATGGTACGTTAAATGAAATGCAGATATGCATTTAAAATCTATGCATTATGCCTTTAAAGAAACCATTTTTACCATGTTTATGCTTTCCATCCTAGGTATGGTCTGTGTGCTGCTACTTCCTACATGTGGTATGCGAAGTTCATCAAGCGTATAGCATTGTAATCATTTTAGTACTGTGCCTTTATTTATGGTTTAAAATGAAATTGCTTAACTCATCACTTTGTTGTAATTTGTGGTTGATTTGGCAGGCATTTTCAAACTTTTGTCAGCTGAACCCCCTTAACCTAAATGATTTATTTGAAGTACCCCCTGAAATTTTAGGTAATATGCAAATTAGGCATGGGCCGGTTACCAGTTTCAAGGTATACCAAGGTTTAAAAGAATCAAGGTATCAAAACCACTAAAATTTTGTGATACCATTTTCAAGGTAAGCTATCTTCACAAAAAATTAAGTTAAATAATTAAGTCATGCAATTGATTTGATGTTTACATTTAATAAATACATTTTAATTTGATAATTTTTAGAAAGAATATTATAATTTAAGGCCTTATTTTTGCCTGGCATACATGTTGCTTAAAAATAAAATGTATTGTCCAGTTGAGAGTTGTTGTTTGTATATGCAGGCATTTGAAAATAACACATTTTAGTGTTGCAATGACAAAACTGAAACCGTGGTATTTTTGCTTAAGGTCTCATACCGGCCCATGCCTAATGCAAATGTGTTATATTTTTTTCCAAAAATTGAATAAGTTTCATCCACTTTAAAGTTTTTATCAGTAATTTTACAGTTATTGGCATCACCAGTTACTAGGCCTTCACCTTGCACGATTTCTCAGTTTTCTAATATATTGTAATGTGTAATGGTCACATGACATGCTGATTAAACAAATATCCTTCACGTTTTTAGATTTTATTTTATGAATTGTTTTCAATTGTAGGTGGCTTGTGAGTTGATGGGAAGAGTTTCGTTGCAAAACGAGATAAATCCATTTAACATTTTTGTCAAAACATGTTTGTGTTATTATTTTGTTTTATGGTGCTACTTAGCTGTATTTTTTTAAGTTATGAAGGTTTAAATCAAAACAAACCAACTGCAGTTGAATTGAAATTAATTGGAATGCACAACCAAAAAACGAGATTTCTGAACAATTAAAAAAACGGTGGTTATCTTCAATTCCCCCACGAACATTTAAGTATTAAAGACATGATTTATTACCATAAACCTATGTTTATAAATGAGGTATATTTATGCAGTAAATGCAATTAAAGTCAAGCTGTTGCAAGGGTATTAATGAAAAATCTTATGTTGACCTTTGACTGAATTTAATGAAAGTAGGCTGTCTGAGTAATGGTAACACAGCTGTAAATACACTCTTCTTCAATCTGAAAATGTTAATTCAAGTATTGAGTTTAAAGCATGTCACAATGAAGCCAAGAATAGAAAAAAGTCAAACTCCAGAAAATTTTGTGGGGGTGTTTTTATTTAAACAAGATTGTAAGAACTCAACCCAATTTAGTTGCCAACTCCTTGGCTTTTGCCTTCTCGAGTTTTGCAATGCGAGCAGTAGACTTGGGACCCAGGATGTTACCTCCCCAGTGACGACGGATCTAAGAAAATAGGAGAAAAATAAGATTACCTTTAGACAAGACCACCACCACACAAGTAAACTCTCATGAATTACAGTCTCGGACCCATATTCAATAAACATTACTAATAAGAACAATGTATCAGTGTTAGTGCAGAATATAACCGTGGCCGATAAACTGATCTCCTCATATCTGTCATTGTAGTTGGTCTTGATGGCCTCCACCAGTTTGGAGAGAGCTGCTTTGTCTTCTCTGAAGATGGAAGAAACAAAATATTATCCACACAGCCTTCATGGGCATAATTCACGAATTAGCATGTAACTGCAAATCTGTTTGCTCAGGGTTAAAAAGCTCATAAAACCACACGGTTGTTCAGTTGAAGAAATTCTGACATCATTGCTACAAGATGTGCAGCACAGAAAAGCAGCTGATAAATCTGATACAAAGCGTCACTCACGGGTTGGTCTGTGTGATGGCAACAGAAGTGCAGGTCTTCCTGTGGACCAGTCTGCCTAGTCGGGCCTTTCCTTTTACAATACAGTATGGGACACCCATCTTGCGGCACAGAGCAGGCAAGAACACCACCAGCTACACAAGTACATAGACAAATACATTAGTAGGTCAATAAAAACATTTCTGAAGATGCTCCTATAAGAAAGTATCCTTATGTTTCGAAGGTTGTTGCTCAGTGTTAAAAAGCTCGTATTTTTGATCTTCAGCGTGATTTCAGGTGAAGAAATTCAAAGCATCATTGCAGACAACCACATGAATTAACCAGCAAGACCGGCAATAAGTCAACATTTTTGTGAAGCATGAAATGCTTAGAGAGAAGCTCACCTCAATGGGATCTACATCATGGGCAATAATCACTAGCTGTGCTTTCTTGCTCTCCACTAGTGTAGTCACTGTGTTGACACCTGCACGTAGAAAAGTAACATTGTGTGAATATCAAAACATACCACTATCAAAAATGAAAAAGCAGACACTTATTAAGCATTGTAAGTTTTTCGACTTAAGAGTAAAAACTATCCCACAAACCACAGTATGGCAAATGACTCACCTGCACGGAGGACTGGTGGCCTCTTGGTGGGAACGTCTCCCTTTCCAGCAGCCTTCTGTTCAGCACGAGCCAGCAGTCTCTGTTTCTTCTCTTGCTTGGTCTCGGGCCTGTACTTGTGAGCCAGCTTGAAGAGCTGAGTAGCTGCAGAAAAACAATATAAAATGAAAATGATGCCAACCATATTGTTAATGTGGAAAAACGTCTGTAGTACCATTTAATTACAATCTTAATGTTGCAATAATACAACAGACATGTTAAAAAAAAGCAACAAGTGCATCAGTGATCTTGGTGGAAAGTGTCAGCACGACTACTCAGATAGCAAATATTCTTTACATCATCTGCACTCCATGAAATATCTTCCATGTTGCCCATGTTTCTCCAGAAAAAGTAATAAAACACCCAATTCAAGCCAATGTCTTACCAGTCTGGCGGTCCAGAGCCTGTGTGAACTGGTTGATTGCAGGGGGAACCTTCAGACGCTTGTACAGGATGGCCCGCTGGCGCTGCAGACGAACGTAACGTGGCCATTTCACGAATCGGGTCAGATCCCTCTTCGGTTGGATGTCCTGACCTATAGGAGGCAAATACAGCACATGACTTTTATTAGTACCCATAATACTGCATACAATATGCCAACGCTTTAAAAAATAAGCGCATCAGCGATCTTGGTGGAAGATTGTCTGCATTGTTGTTAAGATAGCAAATATTAGTAACATCATCTGCACTTGTTTAATTACCACTTAAAGTTGTCCAGGGGTTACTCACCAATGCCAAAGTTCTTGGGCCTTTTCTCAAACAGGGGGTTCACGACTTTCTTGGCCTCATGTTTCTTGGCCACTGAAGGGGCAGGTGCCACCTTCTTCCCCTTAGCCTTTTTTCCCTTAGGCATGTGGAAAAACATAGAAGATTACTTATTATTACTTAGTACAACTTTATTATCCACCGTAACACTTTAAAACATCAGCTCTTGCTCAGGATGTGAAAGATTTGTTCTACACAAAAGTTTCAGGTGAAGAAATTCAAAACATCATTGCAAAAGCACAAAATCCAAATGGTCAAGATACAGTAACTCGACATGCTTCGTAGCTACAATTTAGCATATTAAGCTAACCTCACCGCATTTACAACAAACAAGATATCAAAATTAGCAAACAGTTGCACGTGTTTAAAATATACCAGCGCTTTTGTGTTAGACAAATGCCAGGAGGCCGGTGCGATTCGTGGATGGCCTAAGCAGAGTCTTACCACTAACAAGTTGCATTCACATTAAGTAGCCACGATACATAGAAATTTAATGATAAACTTGTAAATCTTAAATGGTATCAGCTTATACGTACTATTAAGAACAACCGAAGGCGTCTCGAGGTCTAAAAACGCTCCGTGTCGCGGCTGTATTCATGCCGCTAAGCTGACACTAGATGGGTGATAGAAGTTCTCAAAATTTGTACTTAAATATTTTTAAATGACCTCAATTTTCGTTCAGAGGTCAGGCGTTGATACTTTATTTTGCATAACCGATGATTTCCCAAGCCTAGACAACATAACGAAAAGGATGCCTAAGGATTTTTAAAGAGTGTAGGTTACCCACTCAAAATCAACGGACACTCACCATGTTGGTTCAGACGGAAAGGAAGAAGGAAAGGATTGTGGGTAATTTAACTACGGTGACGCCTGTTGGTGACGTCATCTGTACGCGACAGAAAGAAAGCGGGATGATCGCGTTTCTTTGAAGTGTAAAAAATGCTTTTTACACTTGTATTAACATTTATCTACTTTTAATTTGAATGTGGTAAGTATTTAGCATTTCAGCTAACATAAACAGATAAGCAAGCAAGGTTCAATGTAATTAGCGATTAATGGCGAAGGCATTAGAATGCAAGGGTGATTGTTTATTATGCTCACATAACGTTACAAGTATTTATGGTCTTTGTATAATGCTGTTTTAGTAATAATTTCTGGTTTACAATGTTTTAGTACGGAGTCAAGCGTGATTTAGTACTGATCGAGATGGCCACACAAAGAGTCCTGCCTCAAAGCAAAGAATCTCTTCTGCAGAACTACAACAAGAGATTGAAAGATGACATCAGATCAATTCTTGACAACTTTACCGAAATAATCAAAACTGCAAAGGTATGTTAGGATGCGTTTTACAATTTGATGTTCGTAATGATCGCAGTGAGATGCTGCATTTGTTGATCTGTAATCCTGACTTCTTTCATGTTCAGGTGGAAGATGAGACCCAGGTCTCCAGGGCAACACAAGCTGAGCAGGACCACTATGAAATGCATGTGCGAGCTGCCAACATTGTAAGAAAAAACATTTTGCATTATTTATTTTATTTTGTCCTACTAGTACTTATCATTCATCACATCAGCTTCATTTGGGTGCTCCGTGATCTGAATTCGGTGTAGGACACTTGAAATCTGCAGCAAGATTTGAGAGGGCAGGGTTGAGAAACACAACTGTATTTAAACCTGTCAGACCTGATGTTTTTGTATTTTGCAAAAATACCCAATTGAGACATTCTGTCTATAAAAAGGAGACTCAAATGTGTGCTCATATTTATATATCCACTACATTGCATTGCACAGCACATAACATACACATTCACAAAGCCTTTAGGAAATCCTCCTATTTTATGTTATTATTTTACACTGAAAATGTAGTAGTTGACATCTTAAAAAAGTCTTGTGCCATGGCCCCTTTAAATAAGGTTAAAGGGGTACAGAAAAAAAGCAGTATTCTTAAATAGTAACAAAATAAAATCTAGAGATGACACACACATCAAATTTGAACTGACAATCATGTTATTTCAATGTGTTTTTGCATTAGGTACGTGCTGGAGAGTCTCTTATGAAGCTTGTTTCAGACCTGAAGCAGTTTCTCATCTTGAATGACTTCCCCTCTGTAAACGAAGCCATAAGTAACCGCAACCAGCAGCTGCGCACGCTGCAGGAAGAGTGCGACAAGAAGCTTATCTCCCTGCGTGATGAGATCGCCATTGACCTGTATGAGCTCGAGGAAGAATATTACTCCTCCAGGTACAAATAGACCAGTGATCCCAAAAGCGTTTGTAGTCATCCCTGCCTACCCTTGTTTGCACAATGCCATGAACATGCACAGTGATGAATATGTACATCTAAAGACAACACACACAGTAAATCATGAAGCCAGTAATGTGCAAGTGTATTTTAACCTAACCAAGTTTTTTTTATAATCCAGTCATTGGTCATTTAACTTAAAGATCATTTTCTAACAATTTATTAAACTCTCAAGCACATAATATACACTCACCTAAAGGATTATTAGGAACACTATAATAATACTGTGTTTGACCCCCTTTTGCCTTCATAACTGCCTTAATTCTACATAGCATTGATTCAACAAGGTGCTGAAAGCATTCTTTAGAAATGTTGACCCATATTGATAAGATAGCATCTTGCAGTTGATGGAGATTTGTGGGATGCACATCCAGGGCACGAAGCTCCCGTTCCACCACATCCCAAAGATGCCCTATTGGATTGAGATCTGGTGACTGTGGGGGCCATTTTAGTACAGTGAACTCATTGTCATGTTCAAGAAACCAATTTGAAATGATTCGAGCTTTGTGACATGGTGCATTATCCTGCTGGAAGTAGCCATCAGAGGATGGGTACATGGTGGTCATAAAGGGATGGACATGGTCAGAAACAATGCTCAGGTAGGTTGTGGCATTTAAACGATGCCCAATTGGCACTAAGGGGCCTAAAGTGTGCCAAGAAAACATCCCCACACCATTACACCATTGCATTAATGAGAAATTGAACAGGTGTTCCTAATAATCCTTTAGGTGGGTGTACATGGTCATACCATTGTGCCTTAATGATTGTTTGTTCATGCACATTAGCCTATAACTACATAAAATGTAATAAAAGAGTGTATTTTTTATCTCACACAGTAATGTGATGCACTAAGACATACAATTCTTGTAAGATTTTATGCAAGATATCATCGTATTATGATAGCAAAAATTTACGATCCATGTAGATCACCAAAGAAAACAATATTATCCAACATTTTCAGTGCAACTGGTTTTGCACAAGAAAATGTAACTATTTCCCCAAAGTGCCTTAAAAGAAGTGTTTTAGAAGGTCCATGTTGATCTTGCAATCAGGACCTGCATTCACTCTCAGTGGTAGTGTTGTGGCTGGGTCACACTAAATTTATGTCTGGTTTAGAGATTAGTTTAAGATAAATCTAGACCACCAGAGATTTCTGATGAATACATCCTGTCTTGAAAGCGCATCAATGTAAATGATAAACAGCATATACAAAGCAATATTTACCAAAAAATATTTGTAATGTAATTTTAAATTGGAATGTACACATTAATGTTGGATCTATTTTGCAATATATAAAGCACTTTAGAATTTTTAGAGGAACAAAAAAGATTATGGTGTGCTATAATTATTGTACTCGTTGTTATAATTGTAAGAAAATCAACTTCAAATTATACTACAAACCTATTGTTTATTAAAATCAAGAACCGAATCAAACTGTTTTAAATTTGACTATATACTACATATATATGCCGTGATTGTTTTCTCTCTGTTAAACTAATTGTTTTTAAACTGGCAAAATCTTTAAGCTTTCATGTGTTAAGTTCAAAATGTAATATTAAACTTTTATACAAAGTTATTCTCTCAGTGGTTAAAAAATTACACTACACTGTTTCTTTGTGGTGACTTATTAAACCATCTCAAACTATTTTGGTCACATTAGTGTCTGCTAAAATGTATCAGAGTATTTGTCAGTTTTTGCGACTACTTTCAAATTTCCTAAATAAACCTGAGTATAAAGAGAGCACTTTTAGTGTCCATTTTTTATTTGTTCGCCTCGGAAATAGAAATTATTTTCTGCCTCTGCATGCTGAGTGCATCATTTAAATTCTCTGCTGCTTGCAGATTTTCACCTTTATCTATTAGGCCTTTCTCTACAAACTTTCCAATACACAGAAAGATGGCAAACAAAAGAGTAATGCGAACAACTGACAGGCTTGTGTAACCCAAGATCATGTGACCGCTCTACCAATCATTACTTTTCCTGCTTCTGCTTACTTTTCCAGTACCACCTTATATTTTACAAGCTTGTTTGTGTATGTCTCTCTTACTGATTGACACGTTGGTCTGTTCAACAAAATCCATATTTGTGTGCATGTGTGTGTATAACGTTTCTAGTTGTGGACAATGGGATGGTGTTGAGTTGCCACTTTGTGAGGCCTTTCATCAGCAGGACAGTTGGGGGTCCCCCGAAACAACATCTGACCCCTCACATGCCAACACAGAGGATTCAGAGCACTTGGGTACCCAGGAGTCCATCCATCGTCACCTCAACGGCCATGGCAGCAGCACTAGTGAGCAATCATAAGTGACCAACCGTTTCCTTAGTGGACCAATTCGATTACACAGCTAAGCAACTAATAAGACCCAGTTTAAGCTTCTAAGGAAATGTAGGGAATTTAAATTGTAAATTTAGAAAATGGTGGGACTGCAGTAACATCACTGCATAAATAATAAGGACATTTCTACAAATATTTCAATATTGCAGCTAGGACACTTTATCCTGAAGGTACATTGGTATTATGAAGTGGGTGTCTTTTTTTGTTTATTTGCATAATTGATCAGTTTATTACAATAAATGCCACTGGTTTGAGTGATGTTTAAAATATACTATATTGAGCCAGCTCTTCTTTCAGCATTGTACTGCAGTAAGTTGATGTAGCATACACTTACATGCTGTAAGTTAAGTGTTTTTGGATATAAACATGCCGTTTACTTTTTAGAATTCAATACATAAAAACAAAATGCACTGTTCAAATTTTTTTTGTACGCTGTAATGTTTTGCATTGCCTCTAAACATGTTTGCCAGGAAAGTGTTCTCGTCATATCTAATGTTTTATTAGTTTATATATTTTAAATGCTGTGCAACCTTTAGACTACCTTACCAGTTTAGTTTGTTACAAAGACCTTAGAGCCAAAACCTTAGACATGGTCGTGTGTTTTCAGTCAGTAAAATTGCTTTTGTTATTTCTTTGGCAAGTTGACATTTTCTGTCCAATAAAAATGACCTTTACTAAGAAAAAAGTTTCATTAATATCAACACAATTATATAAAAACATTTCACACTGAAATGTTGTACAGTGTAAGAATATACATTTTTTAACATGAGCAATATTGAGGGGTGTTTTATTGTAAAAAAAAAAAGTATTTAACAGTATGACAATTTTAAATACAGTAAAAATATCTACATTTTCTTTCTGTTAAACGAAAAATAAGGGTCAGCCAGTTTTCACATAAAAGGTAGAAACTTAGTATCGTCTGTTCATCTTTTTGAATTTCTCATAGTGGTAGTCATCTGTTGCCTTTTCATTATTTGGTCTCTTACGATAATTGGGTGGTGATGCTGAGAAACAAAAAGAGACATACATTTTGTTTAAAACATTTACTAAAGTTTGGTGTCAAATCAATGTTGAAAACTAAATTAGTAATTAAACGTAAGGATTCATTCTGGTCTTACCCTCAGGTGCTGGCTTTTCAGTGTCTCCTACTCGCATTGGCCTGGCTTTGGGCTCTATTTCTCTGTTGCGTCTCTGGGGTGCGTTTACATCCTCATGATAGACTGAAATAAATAGCAAAAAAATTTACTTTTCAAATTAAAGGATTAGGTATAATTGTCAAAGTCTGCTCATTATGGCGCTAACCAATCTAACCAATATAATGCCCTACACTTAAAAAAAATCAAAAACGATTTGTTGTTTCAACTTATTGTGAAAATAAGTGTTTGTGCCACCTTAGCATTTTGAGTTAATTCAATAGTTCAAGTTAAAAATATTAATTAACTTAAAATTTTAAGGCAGAAAACTTTCTTTTAAGTTGAAATAACAAATATTTTTACAGTGCCAAGACTTTTTGTCTTGTAACTTTGAAGGGACAACTCCACTTTTTTTTGAAAATATGCTCATTTTCCAGCTCCCCTAGAGTTAAACATTTGATTTTTACCATTTTGGAATCCATTCAGGCGATCTATGGGTCTTGGGGTACCACTTTTAGCATAGCTTAGCATAATCCATTGAATCTGATTAGCATCGCGCAAAAAAAATAACCAAAGAGTTTAGATATTTTTTCTACTTAAAACTTGACTCTTCTGTAGTCACATCGTGTACTTTTACGAAATTAAAAGTTCCTGATATGGTTAGGAACTATACTCTCATTCTGGCGTAATAATCAAGGACTTTGCTGCCGTAACATGGCTGCAGCAGGCGCAATGATATTATGCAGTGCCCGAAAATAGCCCCCTTGGTAACTTTCAATAGCAGGGGACTATTTTCGAGCACTGTGTAACATTATTGCGCCACCTGCAGCCATGGTACAGCAGCAAAGTCCTTGATTATTACACCAGAATGAGAGTATAGTTCCTAGCTATATCTGCCTAGAAAATTGCAACTTTTAATTTTCTGTCAGTCTTAGTACACGGTCAAATTTTAAATAGGAAAAATATCAAAACTCTTTGGTTATTTTTTAGCGCAATGCCAATGGTCCAATCAGATTCAATGGACCATGCCAAGCCATGCCAAAAGCAGTACCGCCAGACCCGGAGATCAGCTAAATGGATTCCAAAACGATAAAAATAAAATGTTTAACTCTAGCGGAGCTGTAAAATTAGCATATTTTCACAAAAAGTGGAGTGTCCCTTTAATTTAGTCATCTATAAACTCAGGGTAGGAAGGAAGTTGAGGCTGTAACTCAAAGAACGGGGCTAACCACCATTATCAAAAAAACATGTGTGATACTAGCATATAAATAATAAACCTAAGTTATTCATAAGCAGTTTTTATCTACAGAATGTGTAATAGGCACAAGCATAAAAACACAGTGCCAGTAACAAGTGGCCTTGAGCTCCGAAATACAAAGTGTTCTGATGTATGTGAGCACTTACAGCGATTATGCTGGACGTAATTGACAGCGATGTTAGTGGGAACAAATGAGGTCCCATTGTCTTTTTTCTTGTTCCTCTGTTCAGCAAGCAGCTTTGCTTTTGCTTCCTCTGTACTGATGATATTCTTTATCTTTGCACTAACAAGTAAAAGGGAGAATAGGTTGTTAACCAAGTAGAGAAAATTATCTGGTGATCTTTCAGCAGATAAGCTTCGGCCCTTTACTTACTCAATCCCCAAATCCACCTCTGGAATTCCGCTCAACATCTGATTGGACAACATCTCTTCTGTCTTTTTGGCAGAATTGACACGGATGTTCTCAGGAAGCTCATACAGAAGGTCCTCCGGATTCTTCACTTTTACTTTACTCTGTTCTTCCGCCTCCACCATGCCTTTCTTTTTCTTTAACTCGGTCTCAATGTACTTCATCCTGAACACAATCACGTGCAATGAGAAAGGTGCAAAAGCACATGTAGAGGTAAACTAAAACATTACTAAAGGATTAAACAGGCACACAAATCTGGGAGTGCACACATGGTACCAACATGTCTGCATCTTCGTCTCGTCTGTTAGTTTCAGCAGAGAAAGATGTACCAAGATTCAGGTCGTTTTCATCTGCTGTCCTGTAGGGAGAAGAGTTGCCATTGATTTTACTTTTAAAATAATTGTATCTTAATGTACATATCATTTTAAACAACAACCTGAATCACTAAAAAATTAGATTATGAATGCATTAATGACAAGAGACCACTTACATGTCTCGGTTTCTGTCCTTCACTTTCTTCATGTCAACAACACCTCCTGTTTTTAGTTTAAATGGGTCGTCCTATTGCACGAGAGAGAAAATGACACTATTTAACCATTTTTTATTTATATGACACAATTACTAAACAATGCAAGATAGCAAACTACTGTAAAAAGTAGTTAATTCAAATTGATACCTCAAGCTCGGCTTCTAAAGGAAGCTTCTCTCCAACAAGTAACGCTGTAATGCTGCAGAACACATGGAAAATTTGTTTTTTTTATTCATATTCAAGTTAAATATTTAATAAATATGCATGGATGGCATAATAAGTATAGTGTACTACTAGACAAGAAATGTGACCAACCTCACTCCATGCTGTCTCTTCCTCAAACTTTGAAGCTCCTTGGCTTCATCCAGTTTGGACCTATGCACACATATTTATAAATATTTTTCCAAATAAATGGGATTCAGCATTTTGCTGTTGTACTATTCAGACACATTTCTATAAAAATACAATTTAGGGGCGTTACTTGACTTTAGTAAAGGGGATAATGGTTAATTTCTCAAGTAGCCTACATGATTCTTATATATTTACACGTAACGTTACGTATCTCAGATACATCATGCCAGTAACATATTCTGGCCTTGTTAATTTTGCACGCGACATACGCTATCACTTGACAAAAATATAAACCACTGTTTATACTCACGTAATTCTTAATTGAAACAATACATAACCATTAAAATAAGTAATGGAAGGAATATTGAGAAATACTGAAAAGACTGTGGGTGGAACTGTATTTATCATATCTCCGGTAATTATCAAAAGTATCTACCTGACCACCGCTTTTGTCTCATCGTCTTCCTCATCAGATGAATCATCTTTCCTCCTCCTCAAATTCTTACCCGGTGGCATAGTTTTAAAGCAAATATAAATACGATATTTCCTTTCCAGGAGCCACCGCGTCTGTTTTCTAAACTCGATATGCGGTCCTTGTTTAGCGACGGACCGCTTTCTCGAAACTTCCGCTGACGTCAGCGTTCAAGAGTTAAAGGCCGAAGGCTGCAGCCTACGGAGGCCGCATATGCAGGCTGCATACGTCATCAAGACTGTCTTATTTCAGAATATTAACAATTGCAAAGTTGACTAATATTTTTAATTAATCGTAAATTGATGTAATATGCTTATAACTTGCGAATGCAATGCTCAGTTAACTTAAATAAACCAGGCTCGATGACGTATGCAGCCTGCATATGCGACCTTCGGAGGCTGGAGCCTTCGAATTGAGAAACGGCCAAACTTCTTTAACAGTTGACTACTACGGGATGCTGGCAGTAACGTTTATGACAAGCAAGCCTGCAACAGAAAATTAAAAACATTAAAAGACTCCAAACAAAAAATATTTAAATATTATTACTGAATCGGTATGTTCTGCTTCTTGTGGCGTTGCTCAGACCCATCAGCGAATGACATCAAGTCCCGCGAGAGCAATTCAAAAGCTGTGCTTTCAAATCGCTCTCGCGATACTTTTATGTCATACACGAATCGGTCTCCGTAGCGCTGCATGAGATGAAAGCGTTCATTGGCAGGGTTCATAACTGTGACGTCAGCGTGCTGTATTCAGTATGGATGCTGTTTAGTCCGCTGTCAGCCGTTGCTGCTTGCCACCGTTATAAATGGCACGTTTGCACTAAAATAATCACCTATCATCGTTGATTCTGTTTCTGTCTGACAGGTAAATGTCTGTTCTTATCTATCGCTCGGCTGAATCGAAGTGTCACTGTTTATTTGTTTGGATAACATCATGTCGACAGCGAGGGTATGAATATTGTTTTGCAGCCAAAGTGTAAACGGCCTGTTTATGCTGCACGATCGTGATGTTTATCGTGACTGATGCTGATATTTAGAGAAACTGTGGAGTGTTTGAGAACCTTATGACCACTATAGATGGATAAGCTAGTTGTTTATTGTTATTTATTTTTCAGATATCCTAAACATGTTTTTAGGGTCAGAGTTGAAACTACATTTTCAGTAGGCAAATAATAGTATTTTGCTATACATTTAATTTCATTGTTATAATAATGTGCTAATACTAAGTGTAACGACTGCGTCTTAGTGCGCTGCAGTCTTGCAAGGCAGATGAAACAGCAGTTTTCACAGTGTATTATATCGATCAGATGTGCAAATTGAAGTGGGATAAGATATCAAAACAATTGAATGTCTTTAATTCAGACTGATATTAAAACTTTAATTTCATCAGAGGGTTATGCTTAAATCTGTTTTGCAGGTTTCATGTCCCAGATGTTTTTTTTGTTTACTCATTTCAATCCAGTTCTGCTGTCATGTATTTCGTTTGTACAGAGCAAGGTGAATATCAAGATGACTGACAGCGGGGATCTTTGTCCTCACCTGGACTCTACTGGTGAAATTACTAAGGAGGAACTTATTCAGAAATCAAAGGTTTGAAATGTAGTGTTACTTATATTTAGGTGTTTAATGTATTATATGTTCTGTTTGTAAAATGTATAATGTTTCTATTTAAGGGCACGTGTCAATCATGTGGGGTAGGTGGCCCTAACCTTTGGGCATGTTTACAGGTGAGGATGGCAGACATGCTTACTTTTATTTTTTTAAGTATATTTTATCCCAAAATGAAAATTCTTTCATAACATACTCACCATCATGCCATCCCAGATGTATATGGTTAGCTGAACACAAATTAAAGGTGCCATATAATAAAAAACTGTATTTACCTAGGTATAGATGAATAATGAGAGTTACCTGGTATTGACATATTCTGACCCTCAAACACGTTTGTTTGTTTGTTTGTTTCCTCATTCTTATGTAATCCTCATGCATGCAAAAGACTGCTGGAAAACAGGCCAATCACAACATAACACCGACTGTGATGTAACAGTCGAGATGTACATCCAAACATGTTTACTAATGTGAGCTACTGGTATGAGCCTCAGTGCAGAGCCAATCACAGTAGAGCTCAACATTATTATTCATGACTCTTCCCAATTAGGCAAAAATAGACCTTTTTATTTAAAGGACAAATCCAAGGGTTGTATATGGACATGTAAAAACGTTTCTGTATAATTTCTGCACTTAGTAAAGTTACATACCTTCTATGTAAATATGAAAGAACAATTTAACATATTATTTCAATTCTTTGGAACTTTTAAGTTCCTTTTAAATACATAAGTTCCATAATGTAGAAGCTCCAAAACATGCAAACGTCCATCGTAAACTGCATCATTAAATTAATTTAAATGACTCCAGTGTGTTAATAAATGGTTTCTGAAGTAATGTGATAGATATCTGTAAGAAAACTGAGATTGATATGAGCTTTTTTGCTAAATTGAAATAAAAACGTAGAGCATATCCGAGTGCTATATTTAAAGGGACAGTCCACTTTTTTTGAAAATATGCTTATTTTCCAGCTAGTTAAACATTTGATTCTTACCATTTTGAAATCCATTTAGCTGATTTCCAGGTATGGCGCTAGCACTTTTAGCATAGCTTAGCACAATCCATTGAATCTGATTAGACTATTAGCATCGCGCTAAAGATAACCCAAGAGTTTCGATATTTTTCCTATTTAAAACTTGACTCTTCTGTAGTTACATCGTGTACTAAGACAGACAGAAAATTAAAAGCTGAGATTTTATAGGCAGATATGGCTAGGAACTATACTCTCAAACTGGCGTAATAATCAGTGACTTTGCTGATGTAACATGGCTGAAGCAGGCGTAGTGATATTAAAGTGGAGTGTCCCTTTAAGAATGTATAAAGGTATGGCTCAGCATGCCCAAATGTAAAGATTCAGCCAAGATCTATAAAGTTACTCATTTATTTAGAAGTCCTAAAAAACATTTTAATCTCAGTCTCTCTTTTGCTTTGTCCTCTTGTTTCCACAGTGTGACTGTCCCTATGTAGGCTGTGGGGAATCGTATTCAGATCACAGTACTATACATGCGCAGGTGACGGCTTTAAAATTTTCCTTATTCTTTATCTGTTTTATACTACCCATGTCTAATTCATGTCAATGCCGACTGCCCTTGTCTTTTGTGCCTGTGGGAAATGTGGCCTTTCATACTTTCAGACCAAAAAGCACAATCTGACAGTAAACCTGACCACATTCAGGGTGTGGTGTTATGTCTGTGAGAGAGAGGTGTTCCTGGAACCAAAGCCTGTTACGCCTATATCATCAGCTCACCGCTGCAAACCGCTTGAACAGGTAAAATGTCAGATTATTTAGAGATCATGATATCTCCCAATAGTTATTTTGCATTTGTGTTAAATGTGTTAAACTGATTGCCTGCGAGTCAGATTTGGTTGTAATTTCATTAAGCAGGATTACTAAGACTGCAAATCTTGCTATTATCATAAATAATAAATAATGTTGTTAAAATGCTCCCCCAAGGATTCTCTACCCCAAATGACATGTCACTCATTGAGGGCAGTGCCTATCGCGGTGGCAGATGAGGAAGGCTCAGAATCTGAAGAGGATGAACTAAAACCTAGAGGTATAATATAACAGATAGGAAGTAATTGCATATTTTATACAATTTAAAAAGCAACCATTTCATTCGAACAGTTTTTAATTAAAGGCAGAGTGCACAATGTTTGAAAAACGCTTTGGAAAAGGGAGTCGGGCCGTTACCAAAACACACTTGTAGCCAATCAGCAGTAGGGGCCGTGTCTACTAACCGACATCCTTGCCGGGGTTGCGTATGTGTAGGGCGGGTCTATCAAAAGAAGGTCCAGATTCTATTGGGGTAGGGGCGTGTATGTTTAGGTGATTTCAAATATCAACATTGGCTTTTAAACATTGTGCTCTCCGCCTTTAATACCTTTTATAGGGCTATAATAACATTACAAAATAAATTCAATGTTTAGAATAGTGCTTGATCAATATGGGATTTTCAATGGCAATCTCCAGTACTTGCTTACTAATACAATCCTTGCTTATTACCAGGCCCAGATGTTATCTGTGGACATTTGTAGATACATTATCTTCTGTGTTGACTTTTGAGGACAGTCAGTGAAATTGTGCAGAAAGAATTCAGATGTGATAAAATAAGCTACATGGATCTGACAGTGCTACACGTTTGCATAAAAAAATTAAAGTAGTACAACTCATGTGATGCATGGAGCATGTGTACTTTGTAAATAAAGAGCGTTACAATTATGCAAACATTTGTGCACACAAATTCTGTGTGGGCTTGCTTATTAGTAATTGAAAGAAAAGCAAAAAGCAAACATTATACTGTTGGCTTACAGTGATGATGACCAAATGCATTAGTAGATGATGCATTACCGGTAAACGTAAGCTTAAACTCTTTGCTACTTAACCATTTGTAGGTCTCACAGGAATGAAGAACATTGGCAACTCCTGTTATATGAATGCTGCCCTGCAGGCTTTATCTAACTGGTGAGCTCATTGTCTCTTGATCATAACACGTGAAGGGTGTCAATCAGAAAAACAGAATGTTGATTTTAATTTTAATTTGACCTTCTATGTTTTTATCTATCTCTCTCTAGCCCTCCTTTGACTCAGTTTTTCCTGGATTGCAGTGGCTTAGTGCGTACAGATAAAAAGCCTGCATTGTGTAAAAGCTATCAGAAGCTTGTCTCTGAGCTCTGGCACAAGAAACGGTAACTAATATTGTCTTGCCAAACCTCAACACAAGGTTAACTTAAGTGAAACAAGAACAGACAATCCTAATCATCTGAACATTTTTGTTTCTGTACTTATTTTGGCTCTTTGTGCAGGCCGAGTTATGTTGTTCCCACTAGTCTCTTTCATGGCATCAAACTGGT
Source organism: Misgurnus anguillicaudatus (assembly GCF_027580225.2). Lineage (NCBI taxonomy): Eukaryota > Metazoa > Chordata > Actinopteri > Cypriniformes > Cobitidae > Misgurnus > Misgurnus anguillicaudatus. The sequence continues at coordinate 31,358,726 of NC_073358.2, read as the reverse complement.
GAACCCTATGTTTCGGGGCTATGCTCAACAGGTATATGAAGATTGCTTTGCAGCTGTTTGTCATTGACAGACTTGTTTTCAGTAGCTTTGAAAAAGCATGTTACATTGTGTCTCTGTATCTGTAATATTTTGTTTTATGTATGCAGTTAAACAAACAATAGCTAAATACTCACACAAAAGAAGATAAACACATTTTTTTGCCTCTCTAGGACACTCAAGAGTTTTTGCGTTGTCTGATGGACCAGCTTCACGAGGAACTAAAAGAGCCCCTAACTGAATGCGGTGGTGCGATCTTAGACATCGACCCCGACCGCAGCTTTGATAACCGTAACCATGGTGATGGAGACCGAAGCCCCTCTGAGGACGAATTTTTATCGTGTGACTCCGGATCAGGAAGTGAAAGAGGGGATGGAGACAGGTCGGGAGGAGAGGCGGAGCTGCTGATCCAGGATGAGTGTATTGGAGTAAAAGAGAATGGAGGGATCTCAGAGAAAGAAAGGCTGAAGGAAAGAAAAGGAGAGGAGAGGACGCGGGAAATTGATGAAGATGCAGATGTGGACACGGCCGCAGAGAATGGACAGGCAGAGAGAGGAACAAACTCAACCGCCATAGCCGCAGCTGTGCAGGCACCAGGAAATACAGGTATGATGTGTCCATATAGATCCTGGTCCAAATGGAAAACGAGTAGTCATGCTTAATTTGGCATTTTTCTAATTTCGTTCCAGCATGGTTTGTTCAACTTGTGCTTCAGTGGTATCAAGGAAATCCTGCTGTTTAGTCCAGTTTATGTTCATTTAACATTTAAAAATGCTACCTCATCAGGTCTTTTTTTTCTGATGTGGAAATGTAATGTATATTGAATTTTTTCATCTCCCTATTCTTGCAGAGCCTGATAATGAGGCTTCCATGAACTGTCAATCTTCTCGTCCCTGTAGCCCTGTCCACAGTATTCAGGAGCTGCACTCCAAACTCTCCAGCACTCCACCGAGGTCCAGCCCTCTTAGAACTGGCCCGACTTACACTTTCAAGAAAGGTCGGTTTTTCTTAATTCTTGTTTTAATCATTTTTTTTGGATGTACACGATGTATAAACATTGGTCATTGTATGTCCTATAGCTCAGATGCTTCTGGGAACCAGGAAGAAGAAGCAGTCCCGTTTCCGCAGTGTTATTTCAGATATTTTTGATGGGTCCATTCTGAGCCTCGTTCAGTGTTTGACATGTGACCGGGTGAGGGAAAACACATGGAGCCTTTCGGGCTCTAGAGGGCACCAAGCATCAAATCACATTCAAATCCACACTTCAGATTGCACCACTACAGTTTGTCAAAATAGACGGGAAGCCTTGTAGTCAGTAATGCACCATATAGTTTTTGTTGATCTCCAGAGAAATTTAAGAAGTACAGTACTGTGCAAAAGTCTTAGGCCACCATGCCACAATTAGATTTGTTGTTTTTGGAGTGTTATAGTGATCATATATAATTATTTCTCAGTCTCTTTAATAGAATACCACCAGAAAATACATGAAATGTGTATATAGTATAAAAAACTGTATAAAATGCATGTAATAATATGTCCCTCTGTAGGTATCAACGACGGTAGAGACATTTCAGGACCTGTCCTTGCCTATACCAGGTAAAGAGGATTTGGCCAAACTCCATTCCTCCATTCATCAGAGTGCTCCTGTTAAAACTGGGGTCTGCACGGATGGCTATGCTGCCCAGGGCTGGATCTCCTACATCATGGACTCTATACGACGGTATTCTGAGTGAGGAATAAAATAGAGTATACTTTGGTTGTCATTAAGTTCAGGAGTTTGGGTTGAAATTTATAAGAGTTTGTAAAATACCTTCCCAGTGCTATTTCATGTCAACTATCCAACTAATCATGGCAGTTAATAACATTCAGGCCAATAAAAATAGGGCTTTCGAGATCCATCATCAAAATAATACACAGGCATCTGATCATGGCCTTTAGTTAAGACTCTGTATTAAGACCTAGTCTGACCAGCTAGCAGTTACTTGGGGAAAATCAGTCTTACTTTTCAGATTCAAATGAGACCAATATTTATGCATTTGTAACCTTCCCTAGATTGTAATTTATGCCCACAAAGAGCTCTTGGCATGCATATTAGGGTGGTCCTTATAATGGGTCAATTTTTTTAAATGTTCTATTCTCACCCCCTAATTGTGTTAGGATATCAATAAAAACACACTGTGCAAAATTGTTGAATTGTTCCTACAATATCTAGAGGTTGCTCAAAGCCTTTGAATATTTCCGAAATTACAAATTTTTGCAAAAACTGTACTATTTAAAAATGCACAACACACATAAAACTTGCTTCTTGGCGGGTAAATTTGTTGTTATTTCAGTCTCTTCTGATCCGAGTAACCATATAGCGGACTTGCTTCGTGTTTCTTCAGCCATTGTCTCAGTGTATTTTCTATTGTGCTTCATTCACATTGAAGCTTTCTTGCTTTGAAAGACATATCACAGCTAAAACAGGAGTTTTAATTAAATGGAGCATGGTCAAATAAGTCCATTGCTGCCATAAGTATATATTATGAAACAATTATACATGCTAGCACAAAGTATCACATAATACACAAATGTGTTAAACTTCAAAGGTAATATTGAAAAAAATTTGCCCAATTTTTTGTTATTTATTCAAACATTTTGGGGGGATGAGAGGACAAACTTTTAAAAGTAAAAAAATAAGGACTACCTTAATGCATATAAACTCACCTAAAGGATTATTAGGAACACCTGTTAAATTTTTCATTAATGCAATTATCTAATCAACCTAATCAACCAATCACATGGCAGTTGATTCAATGCATTAAGGGGTGTGGTCCTGGTCAAGACAATCTCCTGAACTCCAAACTGAATGTCAGAATAGGAAAGAAAGGTGATTTAAGCAATTTTGAGGGTGACATGGTTGTTGGTGCCAGACGGGCCGGTCTGAGTATTTCACAATCTGCTCAGTTACTGGGATTTACACGCACAACCATTTCTACAGTTTTTAAAGAATTGTGTTAAAAGGGAAAAACATCCAGTATGCGGCAGTCCTGTGGGCGAAAATGCCTTGTTGATGCTAGAGGTCAGAGGAGAATGGGCCGACTGATTCAAGTTGATAGAAGAGCAACTTGACTGAAATAACCACTTGTTACAACCAAGGTATGCAGCAAAGCATTTGTGAAGCCACAACACACACAACCTTGAGGCGGATGGGCTACAACAACAGAAGACCCCACCGGGTACAACTCATCTCCACTACAAATAGGAAAAAGAGGCTACAATTCACACAAGCTCACCAAAATTGGACAGTTGAAGACTGGAAAAATGTTGCCTGGTCTGATAAGTCTCGATTTCTGTTGAGACATTCAGATGGTAGAGTCAGAATTTGGCGTAAACAGAATGAGAACATGGATCCATCATGCCTTGTTAACACTGTGCATGCTGGTGGTGGTGTAATGATGTGGGGGATGTTTTCTTGGTACACTTTAGGACCCTTAGTGCCAATTGTGCATCTTTTAAATGCCACATCCACCCTGATCATTGTTTCTGACCATGTCCATCCCTTTATGACCACCATGTTCCCATCCTCTGATGGACTAATCATTTCCAATTGGTTTCTTGAACATGACAATGAGTTCACTGTACTAAAATGGTCCCCACAGTCACCAGATCTCAACCCAATAGAGCATCTTTGGGATGTGGTGGAACGGGAGCTTCGTGCCCTGGATGTGCATCCCACAAATCTCTATCAACTGAAATATGCTATCTTATTGATATGTACCAACATTTCTAAAGAATGCTTTTAGCACCTTGTTGAATCAATGCCACGTAGAATTAAGGCAGTTCTGAAAGTGAAAGGGGGTCAAACAGAGTATTAGTATGGTGTTCCTAATAATCCTTTAGGTGAGTGTACTTACATTTTTCCTTGGAATTCCCTGCACAATCCCTTTTGGTCACAGCTAGCTTAATTATTGGGTAGGGATATGATTTGACTCCATAGGTATTTACTTTTGGCAGCTTCCACAAAAGAAGAATATATTACTTTGTATTATATTCCCTTTGTGCCTATCTGTTCAATAAAAAGTTAGGACAAGTCTTCAAGAAAATAATTACCTGACCAACTTCTAAGCCAATTTATGCAACCAGTCACAGATTTTTAAATAAATGTCTTTGGTGTATTTAGGTTTGTGGTGTCCTGTATTCCCAGCTGGTTTTGGGGGCCCATGGTGACATTGGAGGACTGCCTGGCAGCATTTTTCGCTGCTGATGAACTGAAAGGTAAGAACAGCCCGTTTAATGTTTGTGTTATGGTGACACAAAGGGGAAACATTATTTACTTTTCATTAAAGATTTACTACCTTTTTTACTACCAATTTTTTTCTCCCAAACAGGAGACAATATGTACAGCTGTGAACGATGTAAAAAGTATGTTTGCCTATTAAAATACAACCAACATGTCAGGTATGAGATTTGGTTATATCATAAATATATGCTCATTTACTCTACCTATTTCCCAGATTGAGAAATGGTGTGAAATATTGTAAAGTTCTCCGTCTACCTGAAGTGAGTTCCCACTATTTTTAACAGCATTTTACACTTTCTTCTGTGCAACTAGTATTCAAAGTGGATTTGGGTTTGTGTGTGTTTCCCTCTTTAGATACTGTGCATTCACCTGAAGCGTTTTAGGCATGAGGTCATGTACTCATTTAAGATAAACAGCCATGTATCATTTCCATTGGAGGGTTTGGATCTTAAACCCTTCCTGGCAAAGGAAAGCCCATCTCAGATTACTACCTACGACCTGCTGTCTGTCATCTGTCACCATGGCACTGCTGGCAGTGAGTAACAATTATATTATCTTGTGTGGATTTGAGATACACGCTTGCCTTTGTTGCATAAATGCCTGCTCGTCCATGGCTCTTATGCAATGTAAACATACACAATTTTACCTGTGCTTTATTTTGAATAAAATACATTTTGTTTGTATTGGACAGGTGGTCATTATATAGCATACTGTCAGAATGTGATAAACGGACAGTGGTATGAGTTTGACGATCAGTACGTAACAGAGGTGCACGAGACCGTAGTGCAGAACGCTGAAGCATACGTCCTCTTCTACAGGTACCCTTCTTATTTAAACACTACCGGTTAAAAGTTTTGAAATACTCACTTGTTCTTTATTTATATATTTTTCCACATTACAAAATAATGATAAATTCATCAAAGCTATGGCATAACACAAACATAACTATGGAAATTATCCAAAATAAATCAAAACTGTTATATTTTATTATCTGAAGTGCAGTCACCCTTTGCCTAGAAATTGAAAAACTGTACTCATGTCATGTTATCAAGAAGCTTCTTAAACTTTCACTTTAGGATTATTTTTAAAGAATATTGAAGAAGTTCACATTTAATCTGAACTCTAATTGGCTGCATTTCCTTTAATATTGAGTCTAAGTAATCTATTTCAAAATAATATTAGAATTCTCCAAAATTAATCTGTTTGGCACAGCTATATTTTTGTCTACGACAATAATTTCAAGCATTTAATCATTCATTGTCAGATGAAAAGATTTTTAAGATCTTAGTTAACATTTCAGTCAAGTGTTTCAAAACTTTTGACCGGTAGTGTTTATTCGTAAGATGTATTTGTATCAAGTCATATATGTAGGCTGACTGTTTTAACCAATTTAAATAACAATAGCCTTCAATTTTTCCACATTTTCCCAAGGTTTTAATATGTCATCAAAATGCTATTTTATCTTTCAGGAAGAGCAGTGAGGAATCGGTAAGAGAGAGACAGAAGGTTGTAGCTCTGGCTAATTTAAAGGAGCCAAGTCTTCTGCAATTCTACATCTCCAGAGAATGGCTTAACAAGTTCAACACGTTCACTGAGCCGGGACCCATTACCAACCATACTTTCCTCTGTCAACATGGAGGTAATAACACACAAAAACCCATTTAAAGTTCTCCAAGATTGGGTCACACATTTCATTACAGTGGGCATTAGGGGAGAACCGGGACAAAAGTAACATGGGACGAAAGTAACAAAGCGATTTTCTCCGAGCCCTGATAACATTTGCATCCCAAATTACGACAGCTTCTTATGCACGCAACCTGACAAATATCGCGTTATTTACTCACCGTTTTCCGCGTGTAGATCCAGAATGGTGTTTTTAACCATGATAAGTAAATTCGTAAAGCGGTCATTTTGCGTTGTGTTTATGGTTTCATGTGTTAAAGTACTGATCAATCTACAGGTTATTTAGTGCTCTAACACATCTTGAAGTTTGACCTCTCTGAGTTTTTCAAAATTAAAGTAAATCGGGTTTAAATGTGAGGAGATCATGTCGGGTCGAAAGTAACACTTGTTACTTTTGTCCCGCTGCTAATACTGTTGTATATGTTTAAAATTGATATTATTCTAATTTGATTTAATTTCATTTTCATAGTGTTCAAACTGTTGAAAAATTTTTTTATTCTAAACAATTTAAGTTTGTACTGTTGGTTGCTTTTGAAACATTTGATAAAACTGAAATTTAAAATTAAAATGTAATTTCATTTATTTTTTACAAAGATAAATTACAAAATATGTTTGCAGTTACATATTAACAAGGTCATAGTCATGTATATTTAATAAAAACAAGTGTAACACAAAAATCTATCTTGTTTTTTTGTGTTATTTTCGTCCCTGCAGGTGGGGTCGAAAGTAACAATTCACTACTTATGTTTAAAGCGAAATTATACTGAAGTCATTTTACATTTTTACAAAATTTCACCTTGTATTGATAGACCACACTTGTGAGTTATTGACCACAGCAAAAATATTTCTCTGTCTATAACATTATCTTTTAAAATTAAGTTTTTCTGAAAATGGTACTTTCGCCCACGCTCTTCCCTACATAACTAAAGTAATAATCTGTATGTTTTATTTATATATATATATATATATATATGTGTGTGTGTGTGTGTATATATATATATATATATGTGTGTGTGTGTGTGTGTGTGTGTGTGTATATGTATATATATGTGTGTGTGTGTGTGTATATGTATATACAGTCTTGTTCAAAATAATAGCAGTACAATGTGACTAACGAGAATAATCAAGGTTTTTAGTATATTTTTTATTGCTACGTGGCAAACAAGTTACCAGTAGGTTCAGTAGATTCTCAGAAAACAAATGAGACCCAGCATTCATGATATGCACGCTCTTAAGGCTGTGCGATTGGGCAATTAGTTGAAAGGGGTGTGTTCTAAAAAATAGCAGTGTCTACCTTTGACTGTACAAACTCAAAACTATTTTGTACAAAAAAAAAAAATTTCTGGGATTTAGCAATGCTGTGAATCACTAAACTAATATTTAGTTGTATGACCACAGTTTTTTAAAACTGCTTGACATCTGTGTGGCATGGAGTCAACCAACTTTCAGCTGTTATTCCACTCCATGATTCTTTAACAACATTCCACAATTCATTCACATTTCTTGGTTTTGCTTCAGAAACAGCATTTTTGATATCACCCCACACGTTCTCAATTGGATTAAGGTCTGGAGATTGGGCTGGCCACTCCATAACATTAATTTTGTTGGTTTGGAACCAAGACTTTGCCCGTTTACTAGTGTGTTTTGGGTCATTGTCTTGTTGAAACAACCATTTCAAGGGCATGTCCTCTTCAGCATAGGGCAACATGACCTCTTCAAGTATTTTAACATATGCAAACTGATCCATGATCCCTGGTATGCGATAAATAGGGCCAACACTATAGTAGGAGAAACATGCCCATATCATGATGCTTGCACCTCCATGCTTCACTGTCTTCACTGTGTACTGTGGCTTGAATTCAGAGTTTGGGGGTCGTCTCACAAACTGCCTGTGGCCCTTGGACCCAAAAAGAACAATTTTACTCTCATCAGTCCACAAAATGTTCCTCCATTTCTCTTTAGGCCAGTTGATGTGTTCTTTGGCAAATTATAACCTCTTCTGCACATGCCTTTCTTTTTAACAGAGGGACTTTGCGGGGGATTCTTGAAAATAGATTAGCTTCACACAGACGTCTTCTAACTGTCACAGTACTTACAGGTAACTCCAGACTGTCTTTGATCATCCTGGAGGTGATCATTGGCTGAGCCTTTGCCATTCTGGTTATTCTTCTATCCATTTTGATGGTTGTCTTCCGTTTTCTTCCACGTCTCTCTGGTTTTGCTCTCCATTTTAAGGCATTGGAGATCATTTTAGCTGAACAGCCTATCATTTTTTGCACCTCTTATAGGTTTTCCCCTCTCCAATCAACTTTTTAATCAAAGTACGCTGTTCTTCTGAACAATGTCTTGAACGAACCATTTTCCTCAACTTTCAAATGCATGTTCAACAAGTGTTGGCTTCATCCTTAAATAGGGGCCACATGATTCACACCTGTTTCTTCACAAAATTGATGACCTCAGTGATTGAATGCCACACTGCTATTTTTTTGAACACACCCCTTTCAACTAATTGCCCAATTGCACAGCCTTAAGAGCGTGCATATCATGAATGCTGGGTCTTGTTTGTTTTCTGAGAATCTACTGAACCTACTGGTAACTTGTTTGCCACGTAGCAATAAAAAATATACTAAAAACCTTGATTATTCTGGTTAGTCACATTGTACTGCTATTATTTTGAACAAGACTGTATATGTGTGTATATATATATATATGTATGTATATATATGTGTGTGTGTGTATATATATGTGTGTGTATATATATGTGTGTGTATAAATATATGTGTATATATGTATATGTGTATATATGTATACACACACACACACACACACACACACACACACACACACATATATGTGTATATGTATATGTGTATGTATATGTATATATGTGTGTATGTAAAAGAAAGGTTTCATATATATATATATATATATATATATATATATATATATATATATATATATATATATATGTGTATGTATGTAAAAGAAAGGTTTCATTGCTGGTCGCACATTGGTAGATTAATAATCATTTCAATTACTGTAATTGTGAAAACTACATTTTGTATTGTATTATACAGGTATTCCTCCAACTAAGAACCATTACGTGGATGATCTGGTGGTGATCCTGCCTCAAAATGTGTGGGAATATCTTTATAACAGGTGTGTAAAATGTTTTACAATATGTTTATATCAGTAATTCTTAAAGTGTGGTCCTTAATTCTTAACCCCCCCCCCCCAGTGGTCCGACAAAAGATTACCTAAACTAGGCAAGTGTTTATACAATCATCACTTAAGTCGATTTTTAATGCGCTTGTGAAACTGTGATATCAGTTCTTGCCTTTCTGTTTTAATAACGTAAAAATGGATCGGTGGCTAAACCAAAGAGGAGTCAAAAGAAAAGATCAAGCGTCAACTGAAAGCAGCTAAAATCCACATATCTATTAGTTTTGTAATTTACTAGTTTTTGTTTCATGTGTAAAATTCCTGTAATTTAAGGGAAACATTTTTTTTTACCAGATATTTCAGAACTTCTTGTAAACCTTCATTTTTTTGTCCTCCGGTTCATTTTAGTGTCCTATGGTTTCGTTAGCTGAAAAACCATTTAGGGATTTGGAAGTAGCATTCAGACAATGCATTTAATGAGTATTTAATGAGTTCGCTGGGAATCAAACCCATGCATTGCAAGCTTAGGGCTCAGTCACACCAAAAGCGCTTTAAACGCTTGCAAACGCAAGGCGCGACACACTGCCTTTTTTTAAAAAGAGCAGTGCAGCGCGGCTTTTCATATTGCTAAGCAACCACCGAGTCAGCTGTCTTGTCAATCAAATATTGAAGCGTGAGCGCTCTTTTGCTGTTAACTGTCATATTAGCAGAAACTTTAAAAAGAGGACGCTTGCTCTGACCTTGTTTGAGTGTGAGAAAAGCACAAACACGCAGGAGAGAGTGAGCGAGTGGAGTCCGGTTCTTCAAAGCAACTGTAAACTTCTCTCGCCACAACGTAAGGCCCGCCTCTCCCCTCATTCGATTGGACAATGGAAGACGCGAATGACGTCAGGCGCTCCTCCGCTCTCAGCGCTCCTTCAAAAACGCGTGCGCGGCAGGCGGCAGAAAACCGCAAGGCGCTCGGCGCGCATAAACAGCGCGCAAACGCGCCCTGCCCATAGAATATCATTCAAAAAAGGCGCCTGCAACTGCCATAAACGCTTTTGGTGTGACTGAGCCCTTATGGTGTACCAGTTGAACTACAAGAAAACAGATGTCAAGTGTAAAGTAATCCACCACCGGTGTAATATAAACAATGTTAAGTTATGTATTTGCTCTACTCCACTCGCTATGCAGTTATTCATGTCTGGAAATATTTTTACAGGTTTGGGGGAGGACCGGCTGTAAATCACTTATATGTGTGCCACATCTGCCAGGTAGAGATAGAGACAGTAGCCAAACGGCGGAAAATGGAGATCGACACTTTCATCAAGGTGAAATAATAATTTTACCATGGTTAAATTGTATGCCACAGACAGTGTACACTCTGGATATATGGCCAGTAACTGTACATTGCAGATCATGTATCTTCTGGTTGTCTGTACTTGACTCATGACATGCTGACTCACACAGTAGCATTGGATTCAATGTTAAAAGATGAATACTTGAGGAAACTGCTGTATCATGTCTGGTGTTGGTCTACTATGATGAATAAGAAAAGAAATTACAGACAAGCTTGTGCCTGCTAGATGGTTTGCTGAAATGTTTAGTCATTAAATTAAACGGCTGTAAAAATGTATCAGATTAATATTTTTTTTGCATCAATCTGTTAACCACTTTCAGTACTGATCAAAACTGGCAAATGTTTACAAAATTTCCATGATTTTAACTCTTTAATTTCCCAAGTTAAGTGGTGTCACTGATTTGGGGGGGAAAATCACACAAATTGACAGATTTTCAAAAGGCCTGTGCAAAAAACAGAGCTTAATTTCTGGCTTGTACATTGAGTTATATGGAGTATAACAGCATATTAGAGAGAGAGAGAGAGAGAGAGAGAGAGAGAGAAAGAGAGAGAGAGAGAGTTTACATGCACACACACACACACACACACACACAAATATGCTGTTATACTCCATATAACTCAATGTACAAGCCAGAAATTAAGCTCTGATTTTGCACAGGCCTACTAAAGGGTTAATGGTGTCACATGGTGATCAACAGTAAAATTGACAAATTTGACCTTTTAGCAAAAGGAAAAACCGGCAACAATCAAGAATGCATGATAATATGGTGTCATGGCTTGCAAATCAAAAAAATGTTGTTATAATGGAAGTCAATGGGACAAAAAAGCCACGAACAACTAATTAGGGAGAAAAAAATAAAAACTGATGCTGCAGGAAAACTAAAAATGCATCAAGGCCAATGTTTTTACCAATCTTTGACAAGCTCAAGACTGTGAAAAAGGTTTAAAAAAAATCCAGTTCACAATCACTTTGTGTATTAAAAATCGATAATTTTGTGTGTTTTTTGTCATCAAGTCGGTGGCGCCACTTATGAGCTTGGCAATTAAAGAGTTAAAATCATGGAAATTTTGTAAGCATTTGGTAGTTTTGATCAGTACTGAGGGTGATAAACAGATTTATGATTTTTTATTTTTTTGAAAAAAAAAGAATCTAATAAATTTTTTAATTTAATTTAGTGGCTTTTTTTGTACACGAACACCCGAAAGGGTAGTACATTTGCAAACGGTATTGTTGAGTTTTTGAAAAATTTCAAAGCATTTTCTCAAAATATGTGTAAATATAAGATTTGTCACCCAAAATCATTACATTTGCTGAAACACAGCGAAAGTTGTGGCCAAATTAAGACATAAAAAAACAAAAATGGCCTCAACAACCCATAAGGGTTGAAGACATGGAGAATTAACTGACCATTTTGTGAGACCAGGTAAAACAGAAATTATTTTCATTGCAGGTCTGCATCTGGCTCTTTTTATTGTTTTGTTTTTTAAATGGTCACCCTATATGGTGTAGTATTGTAACAGATAACAGTACAGTTTGAGGTTGTTCTTATGGGTCATATCGGTTAAGTCCTCTCTGTCTTGCTCTCTCTCTCTTTCTCTCTAGTTGAATAAGGAGTTTCAGGCCGAGGAAGCTCCTACGGTCATTCTGTGCATTAGCATGCAGTGGTTCAGAGAATGGGAGAACTTCGTCAAGGGCAAAGATAACGGTATTCCCTCACAGTACATGCTCATACCAACATGAATCTGTGTGTTTTTCAAGAATATTCAGTGATGTGAAGCAAAAAAAAAAAGTTTATGTCCTAGAATTATTCTGATACCTTCTATGTATGGCTGAACAGTAGCGTAGTGTCACGAATATAAGGCGACCCTGATTATAGGACGACCCCCCTATTCAAAGTATACCTCTTGGAAAAATGCTTTCTGAAGACCAGCACTTGTCTTTTATAGAAGTAACAACATAAACAAACGGCTCTTGTGGAACACACGTAACTTCCGGTAAACTCAGCTAAGAATCAATAACGACAAAGTCCTTTTAGAGTAGTTTATTTCTGATAACAAGCTAAATAAACAACAAATAGATGACCTTAGTTCATATTTCATAGCTAAAGCATATAAAAAACGACACTGAGCTAATGTTGCTGTTTAAAATGTGTACTATAAGTACCCTTTTAAAAAGGTCCTAATATGTATAATTTAGGTACAAATATGTACCTTCTGAAGGACTAATATGCACTCTTTGGTACAAGGTACAAAGGTGTACCTTTATGAAAAGGTACTGTCCCAGTGACAACTTTTGTACCTTTATTTCTGAGAGTGTATCAGATGACAGTATCAGTGTAACGGGATACACTTCAAAGCCATTCAATACAGTGGAAAAACAGCATTTAAAGAAATGCTACAAAACTTTGATAAGCAATATAAACTGCCAGGTAAAACATACATTTCCAAAACGGAAATTCCAAATTTAGGGAAGTTAAGGATGCTATTCATAAGGATCTGTAAGGAATGTGGTCCAATACTAATATGATCTTAGTAGGATTGGCTACTATTTAAGGCCTATTCTGGTATAGTCAGTTTATTTTGATTTCATTTTTATTTTCAGTTATTATGTTTTTTTATGATTTTTTTTTAGTTTTTAAAATATATATTTATAAAATAAGAAATAATTACTTTAAAATATGTGTATTAATATTTACTGCCAGATAAACCTTGCGAAAGATTTAATTTAAATATTCACAACAATGTGTACAAAAATTTTCATGAACAAAGAAAATGTATGAGAATTAAATGTCAAACAATTAATCATCATAATCGTCAAAGTCCTAAAACAGGCAATTCATCGTCACAATTTATTAGACAATTAACCGTCAACCAAATTTTATAATCGTGAAAGCCGTATTCCCCACATTCTTTAATACTTTTAAATATGGCCTATAGACGGTTTCATCGGACGCACGTGATACACGTCTGGATCCGAACCTTACTTCCGGTTTCGTTTTTTTTTATGGTATAACTAGTTGCTAAACTGATCTCTTGAACAAATGCATCGTCAAAAATAACAAATGTTTTGGTTTCCTAGGTAATATATGTGTTGTTGTTTTGCTTGTTATATAAATAGACTACGTTTAAAGTACTTTGTTGTTATTTATTATTAGCGGAGTTTACCGGAAGTTACTGCGGACCGCGACAGCCGCTTGTTTATGTTGTTACTGCTGAAACCGTCTATAGTAGCACATATAACTTGTAGTCCACCTGGACTTAATAACATTTAGAAACACGTAGTCAATTTATAGGTCATTAACATTAGAAGTCCACCTTGCTGTAAACAACTGTTGTTTATCAAGTTTCTTCAGTTAAGGTGAACTTGTTTGTGTATTTGGCAAGTTTGCTAAAATTCACTAAGATGCTTTCAAAACATTGTTCTGTTTGTTTAAGTGTTCCAACATAGCAACATTAGTTCAGTGATGTGACAGAGGAAAACAGAAAGCTTTTTTTAAAGGTGTTTTTAAGCTATGATTGTTTTTACGGTGCACAATTTAACATGTGTTTATATTGCGTGTGTAAAAAAAAACAGTATTTTTCACACAATTTACCTATCTGTCCTAAAAACGGTCTGATGTCTTCCTTGTTTCATTGAAGTTCCTTGTTCAGAAATATGTAACAAGTTCTGATTGTGTAGTTTGTTTAGTGTGTTGTGATTCGATAGCAGCTTGGCTTAACCAGAGCTTAGCTGGCGACTGACGTATTCCTGTGGGTGGAGATTAGTCAGAAAATCTTATTTTGACGTAATTCAAACAGGAAGTAGAGGGCTGGAGTCCAAACCGGCCGTTCGCTGTAGGCTTTCAAAGGGGGAATTATATTAAACAAAAAATATCCACTGGAAGTGAACTTTAAGCTTTATCATTTTGCAGGTATTATGTATGCACTAACAGCAACATTAAACACTAACTAAAGTTTGAAAAATGGGATCAGGAAAAATGGGACCTTTAAATCATTGTTTTTGCAATTCCGCTTGGTGCCACTAGTGGGGGAGAAATAACACATTTCACCTTTAGTGGTTAAATGCTTTGCCCTTGTGATTTTCCAGCATTGCCCTCAGACTATGGAGTAAAGTGTGTTAAAAACAAACACAATTGTTATTTCAAATATACCTAATGTATTTTATCTTTACATATTAATTTTTTTTTCACCAATGCACAACTATAAGCTGAGGCCACCTGTGTATTCTGAAGGGAACATTTGCTTGTGTACTATTTATTGGGCATAATTTATTCTATATATCTATTGTCTCTCTTTTTCTATGCTCTTGTAGAGCCGCCAGGCCCTATTGACAACAGCAGGATTGCAGTAATGAAAAGCGGAAATATCCAGCTCAAACAGGGTATGGGTAGTGTGCGCATACTTGTCTTCAAACTCTATGCTTTTATGTGACTCATCTTTGTCTAAAATTTGACTCAGATTCGTGTTTCTATTAGGGATGTGTCACAATACCCAACAACCATCAGGTCAACTAGTGAGGTTGACTAGTTTTATATAGATTTCAAATTATTTAATGATTATTTTGAGTGTTGCATGATTAAAGCTTTTCTGAGGGATTATATTTTTTAATTTACAGCTCTAAGGCACCAACTCTACACTGCAATAAATGTATGTCTTAGTTAGTATTTTTGTCTTGTTTTCTAATACAAATACCTGAAAAGTCTTACAATAGGATACATTTACTTGGTAAGCTAGTGGTTTAAGATATTAAGTATATCTGGCAGTGCAGTAAACTGGAATTAAGTTCATTTTTCTTAGGGGCGTGCACACCAAGTCTTTAACGAAGAAGATATTTTGAGAAATGATGGTAAACGCACAGCAGTAAGTGACCATTGACTTCCATAGTAGGAAAAAATATTTTGGAAGTATTGTGATAAATGACTAAGAAAATATTTTGATAAATGATAGAAAGCGCACAGTTGACCGTACCCATTAAATTCCATCATATTTTTTTATTCCTACTATGGACGTCTATGGTCACTTACTGCTGTGTGTTTACCATCATTTCTCAAAATATCTTCTTTTGTGTTCTTCAGAAATAAGAAATTTATACAGGTTTAGAACAACATGAGGATGAGTAAATGATGACAGAATGTTCATTTTAAAGTGAACTATGCCTTTAAGTCTATAACTCTTGATTTTCATCATTTATTTCAATAAACAAGACTTAATATCTCAAGCCACTTGCTTACCAAGTAATTGTATGTCAATTTAAGAATTTTCAGATATTTATATTAGAAAACAGGACAAAAATACTAAGTAAGACGTTAATTTATTGCAGTGTACAGCCAGACCATTTAGACGAGTCTTTCTTTTATGTCCCGGCATTAGTGTTACAAATGTCCCATCTTTTGAAAACATCTCTCGAGACCCTTCGGTTCTGTTACATTTGGTTTTGTACATTCTAAAAATGGCTGGGTCGTTTTTAACCCATGCTGGGCAAATATTGGACAGATAAAAAGTATTTTAAACCAAATGGTTGCATAACAATAACAACCCAACATTGGCTTATTTTTAACCAAGCATTGGGTAATTTATAGTTTTGTCCAATATTTGCCCAGCATGGGTTAAAAAGTAACCTTACCATTTTAATAGTGTACCAGAATTTGTAACACAAAATGCCCAATATGTGATCACCCTCTAAAAAAAACATGCCCTATCAGGTCAGGTAATCCCAAAACCATCCTAATTACACAGGTCTTGCTTTAAGCCGATTAGTCCTCTAGTTTAGGCAATCTACTGAACAGTTCATTCTGGAATTACATTGCACAGTCTTAAGTTTCCAAATGGTTCATTGTTAGTGTATTTTGTATTTTAGGAGCAGACTACGGACAGATATCTGAAGAAACGTGGCAGTACTTGTTAAGTATTTATGGCGGTGGGCCAGAGATTGCTGTGCGGCAAACCATCAGCCCCCCAGACACTGACACACATGGAGAGAGGAAGATAGAGGCAGAGACCAGAGCGCTCTAAAGTGGTAAGATACACACACATACACACCTTTCATATTTAATGTGTGTGTATGAAACAGTAATAAAAGCTGAACATAAACATTTGGTATACTGTGCGTGTGCACACAGGAAGTGGCATACCAGACATATTTCAGCAGAACACTCATTCTAGTCATCGTATGATACAGACTGGTTCGAAGCAGACATCGATTACGTTAATTGGCTAGCACATACACCACAGTAGACTTTCTGTGTGTGTATCTTCAGCAAACCCCCCCCCCCCATGTTAATTCTGAGAAGTATTTTATCTTGATTGGTAGTACTTTTTAATCTTTAATCAGATCAAAGTTATGACATAATTTATTTATTTAATTTACTTACATTTATTTAATAAAATCTTATCAGTTAAAGGCGGGGTGCATGATCTCTGAAATCCAATGTTGACCTTTGAAATCACCTTAACAAACACGCCCCTACCCAAATAGAATCCGGACCTTCTGTTGATAGACCTGTCCCACACATACGCAACCCAGGCAATGATGTTGGTTAGTAGACATGCCCCTCACTGCTGATTGGCTACAAGTGTGTTTTGGTACTTTGCCTGACTCCCTTTTGTGTTTTAAAAAATCACGCACCCCACCTTTAAGGCTGTTCCCTAAAAAATAAACCACAATCAAATACAAAAGTATCTTTAAAATAATGTACAATAAGAGCAAATTTTTATTACTTATTTATTTATTTATTTAAGCAGTAGCTATTCTGCTCAAAAGGAGTAGGCCGAAGCAAAAAGCTTATAAACGCCCTCCCCAAAAAATGAATATTACAGTAATACAAAAATCATAATACAAAACGACAAAACCACAATACAACATCAAACAAAACAAATCAAACAATATCCAATAAAACAAAAATGTATATACACTTGCAATGTCTAATAGTAACAATACTCCTAATGGTAAACGATCTATTCTTCTTTATACCTTTCAAAAATCTTTTGTTTGTATTTATATTTAACAGATTGATATTTGGACAACATTTCATCTCCAAATTATTCCACTGTCGCACCCCATTAACTGTAAGGCTAAAACTTTAAGGTTGTACTATGTTTTTGCATCCCAAAATTCATTTCATCACGTAATGCATAACCACCAGTGCGTTCTTGGAACCTTCTTTGTATTTGGCTTGGTAACAATTTGTGCCTTGCTTTATATAGCATCTGTACTGATTGAAACTCAACAATGTCATAAAACTTCATGATCTTAGATTTTAAAAATAATGAGTTTGTATGGTCCAAGAACCCAACTTTATAAATTAGTAGGATAACTCTTTTTTTGCAACATTACTATTGGTTTTAATGTACTTTTATAAGTATTACCCCGTACCACAGAGCAGTAATGTAAATAAGGCAAAAACAGAGAACAATATAAAGTATGGAAAGCTTTGATGTTTAAAATATGCTTTACTTTTGCAATTACTGAAATGCTTCTTGATATTTTAGTACTTAAATATTTAATATGAGAGTTCCAAGTAATTCTATCATCTATAATAACTCCAAGGAATTTAATTTCATGCACCCGCTCTATAACAACGTCCTCTATCTGAATTACTTCCTCAGCATTAGAATGACCATGTCCGAATATCATCATTTTGCTTTTTCCCAGATTTAATGATAATTTATTTTCTTTGAACCACTTATTAACACGTTTGAGTTCACGAAAAGTTGTGGTTTAAAAGAGCATATTTTTTATTTTTCTTGTCAAAAATGACAATCGTTTCGCTAGAGAAGACCCTTGTGCCTCGTTTGGGATTGTTTGGGGTCCTTTGAGACTCAGTTAAAAAAGAATGTTACATGTTGAGTTGAGTGTTAATTGTTGGTGTCTATTAAAGTTCATTAAAATGAGAAAAATCCTGCAATGTTTTCCTCAAAAAACATAATTTCTTCTCGACTGAACAAAGAAAGACATCAACATTTTGGGTGACATGGTGGTGAGTGAATTGTCTGGATTTTTCTTTTAAGAAAATTGAATATTCCTTTAACAGTTTTAATGCAGTTTAAAATTGCAATTTCAAAGGACTCTAAACGATCTCAAACGAGGCATAAGGCTCCAGTCCTGTGACGCGTCAGCGCGACCTCACGTAATACATCATCACGTCAAGAGGTCATGTTTTAGTCTTGGACCAGCCGTAAGCCTTGTCTGTGAAACCAGGGGTATATACAGTATATAAATATTGTATTGGAAAAAGCTTAAAACATTTAGTTCTTGTTAATATGTTTCTAAATCTTTTTTCTCTGTTCTGCTGTAGGTGATGATGCCTTATGGATGGTTTTTCGCACTATGCTGACATTTGTGTCTCACAAACACTTTTTGAACATTTCTGTGGATCTGTTATCTGTGACTGACAGAGCTACCATAGTGTAGGAATTGGTCGTATTAAGTAACTAAATGAGCAGACACATTATTCATTCAAAACATTCATGAACAAGATTTATTTGTGCGCATCTGTGATACACTTGTTTCGTCCATGGGACTAAGGGCAATGACGTGAGGCTAGTATCTCAGTATGTTATTTCTTCGATAATGCAGAGGTAAATTACATGTTATAAGCTGGACGTCTACTGTTACTCAAAATGTATGTTAGAGCTTGTTGCTGACTTCTGTGTAAGCAAATTAGGGTTGAAATTAGTACTGCATGTTCAAAGCAGCTTTCCCTGGCACCTAGCTTTGACTTAATCACAATAATTCAAACTACATGACAGGGTCACATATTCAGAATAAAAATAGAGTTGTTTTTTTAGTTAATACATTTTTAAACTCTTGCAGTAAACTATTTACACAGCAAGTCCCATTCGTATACTTTCAACTATTTCTTGGGTACAAAAATATAAATACAAAAATGATTTCCTATAACACTCAAATTCTGTTCACACTAGCTGATGTTTCATTAGAAACACTTTCTAGGGAAAAAAAACTTAAAGGAGTAGTCTACCCTTTTGCCATATTAAACTGTTATTACCTCAACTTAGACAAATTAATACATATATATCTTTTTTCAATGCGTGAACTGTACAACGCGTTGTGAATGTGTTAGCATTTAGCCTAGCCCCATTCATTCCTATGGTACCAAACAGGGAAGCCACCAAACACTTCCGTGTTTTCCTTATTTAAAGACTGTTACATGAGGAGTTATACCAGTAAGTATGGTGCCACAAAATAAAACTTTTTTTTGGTACCATAGGAATGAATGGGGCTAGGCTAAATGCTAACACATTCACAACACGCTGTACAGTCCACGCATTGAAGAAAGATAGGTATGTATTAATTCGTCTAGGTTGAGGTAATACCATAGTTTAATATGGCAAAAGAGTAGACTATTCCTTTAAGATTGTTGTGTAACAAGAAGAATACTGACTTTCACGTGTTATTGCGCAAGTTCAAATTCATGCATAAAAATGATTCCACTTTAAAGTAACAGGACAGGATGTGATGTCATAGATGGCTTTGCCTTTCAATGCTGCTAGGAAAGGGTTTTTTAAACCTTCTTTTTTTGTTTACCCCATTCAACTGACATTCAAATGATTTTTTACCATAACCATGTTATTAGAACCCATTTATTTGATTTGGATGTTTAAAGTTCAAGAAATGTTTTGTCGTCATTAAGATTATGTTCTGTTTCAAAATATTATGAAATCCTCTGTTTTAAAATGTATAACTCCAGGCTGTGTCACAACCAAAGGAAGTGAATCTTCCCTGAATATCCCGTGCTTGGTGCAACAGCTGGTTGCGTAAGCTATTTGAGATCATCAGTATTAAAAGGTCTTTAAATCATTTCCTCAGAATGGTACAAACATGTACCAGCTTCTTCAAATGTTTGGTGTGACTCCAAACTAAAGTCTGCATCATATTAAATGTTGCAGTGTTTGAATAATGTCGCATTTAATAATTACACACACTGTAAAAATTATTTGTTGGTTTTAACTTAAAAAAGTAAGTATTTTAATTTAACTTAAAATATTAGTTGACTCAAAAAATTGTGTTAAATTTTGTGTCAACTAATATTTTTAAGTTGAATTAATTTTTATTTTAAGGCAACCAGGTAACTTACTTTTTTAAGTTAAACCAACTTTTTTACAGTTATACAATTCCACAACCGATAGTACTAAAATTTGGAAGGGAACGTGCAATGAGGTAGATCAGATGTGTTTGAAATGCTAATAGGATAGCGTTAAAATGTGTCTGTTTTTGAACAATGTTTGTATATAAATTGTGTACATTTTTATTTATGAATGTTTTTCTTTAATGTAAGTTAATTCTGCTGAATTGTGTATATGATAACATGGCTACGTTTGAACACGAAGAAACTTGTTACATTTTTGGTTGCAGGAACTTTCCAAGGTAACTTGTGATGTCTTTTAAACTTAAGTGATTTCAATGAGATGTGTATGAATTGACAAATAGAAATAAAGTCTGTTCTTTATCACTGTCAGCTTCCTTTCACTTATTAAAATTCATATAAAATTTGTGAAAACAACTGTATGCCTACGATACGAAATGTTTGTCATTTTTACAGAAACAAAATGTAAAAATGCTACAGGAAAAAATGTTAATTGGCTAACTCTAAAAAAATCTTTATATGTGTTTATATGTTAAAAATTGTAATCGATTTAACAAAACATTACATTTAATTTTACGAAATAAAGTAAAATGTACAGTTTTTGAAAGTAAAAGGTATATAAAATTATAGGGAAAAACAATATTTTTGTGTCACAGAAAATTCCTGTAATTTATTGTGCCCTTTATTTTACTGTATTTTTCCCCCAAAAAATGTTTTTTTTTTTAGTTTTTTACGGATTTTTTCTTTAAAAGTATGAATTACAGTGTATGAATTACCATATATTTTATGGTGAAAATCTCTATAATATATTTTACTGGATTATACATGTACTTTTACGGTAAAATATTGCTAAAATTATGTTTTTTTAAGTAAAAAATTATTTACAGTAAAAACCAGTGAAATGACGGTCATATAATTAGAATACTATCAAAAAGTTGATTTATTTCACTACGTCCATTAAAAAAGTGAAACTTGTATATTATATTCATTCATAACACACAGACTGATATATTTCAAATGTTTATTTCTTTTAATTTTGAACTAAGGAAAATCCCAAATTTAGTATCTCAGAAAATTATAATATTACTTAAATGGGACATTCCATGAAAATCAGACTTTTTCCATGTTTAAGTGCTTCTACCAACCCAGAAAACATGAAAAATAGCAACCCTGTAACTTTGTTTTGGTAAGGCTCTCTCTGAAAGCATGTGAATATATAGGTCATTCGGATTTCGCTCCCCCCATGAAGTAGTAAGGGGATCTTCTTATAATGATACCACCCCTTCAACTGCGCTATCCTACCATGACACGGCCTCACGAGTGCGAGAGACAGAGAGAAAGAATGACTGACAGCACGACGCGTTTGTATTCCCTCAAACACAAACAGGAGCCTACAATCTTATAACTTGTAATTTTAATGGTCTTTCTAAAGGTTGAAGATGAGGATTACCGTTACCTTAGTGCAAGAGAGAGAGCGAGTGAGGGAATGAACGAACGAGAGAGAGAGAGAGATCAACGCGACGGTTCACTTTCATCAATACAAGTATGTTGTTTAATATGTTTTTTTGAGGTTTATATGAATGAACACGAGGATTAATGCACTGTCTGCACGAGACAAAGTGAGAGAACAACGCGTATTCACTATCATACACAATAAGCATAAATATGTTGTTTAATGTTTCTCTGAAGTTTCAAATGAATCCGAGGAGTCACAAGACAAAGAGTGAGAGACTGACAGAAACGCAAATGTGTTCAATCATTCCACATGTCATTTGATCTGTTTCTCTAAAGTTTAAGCATTAAACATGTTTTATTACAGATCATTTAAATGTGCTTGTGTGGTTTGGTCAAAAAGTAAACTTCTGAGTGTTTGTGGACGTGTATTTTACTGTAACATGCTGAAAATCATTGTGTCTGTTTAAAACACTGGCAGCATGAGACCTAAAAGTCTTTATTTTTATTCCACAATGTTCCCCATCTGCTGATAAACATGTATTTAGTATGCATAAAACAGATGATTGACTTTTTAAACTTGTTCAAATATATAATGCTGAACATTGCTTACTAACTTCTTTCATAAGAGAATCTACCTTTTGATGCTCTGTCTGTCTTGTCTACAGCAGGAGCGCTTGAGACTCCGCCCACCTGAGCAGCTCATTTGGATTTAAAGGGATACACACAAAAACGGTGCATTTTTGCTCAGACCCATAATGTGCCTATTTTAACATGCCACAATAAATTACTTATATGGTATTTTGAGCTAAAACTTCACATGTGTACTCTGGGGACATCAAAGATTTATTTAAAATGTCTTGTGGAATGTCCCCTTTAAGACCAATACAAAGAAATCTGGGCTGAAAAGTATGAACATGAAAGTATGCACTCAATACTTAGTTGGGCCTCCTTTTGCTTGAATTACTGCAGCAATGCGGCGTGGCATGGAGTCGATCAGTCTGTGGCACTGCTCAGGTGTTATGAGAACCCAGGTTGCTCTGATAGTAGCCTTCACCTCTTCTGTATTGTTGGGTCTGGCATATCGCATCTTCCTCTTCTTAGATTTTTCCCATAGATTTTCTAATCTAAACACAGTGGACCAACATCAGCAGATTAAATGGCACCCCAAACCATCACTGACTGTGGAAACTTTACACCGGACCTTAAGCAACGTGGATTGTGTGCCTCTCCTCTCTTCCTCCAGACTCTGGACTCTGATTTCCAAAGAAAATGCAACATTTACTTTAATCAGAGAACATAACTTTGGACCACTCAGCAGCAGTCCAGTCCTTTTTGTCTTTAAGATGCTTCTGGCGCTGTCTGTTGTTCAAGAGTGGCTTGACACAAGGAATGTGACAGCTGAAACCCAGATCTTGTATATGTCTGTGCATAGAGGTTTTTGGAGCACTGACAATTACTGTGATGGGAATTACACTCTAGCTTAATCCTGTCATGAACTTCAGATTTTTTTGCGTAATGTCCCTGCATGTTAACACTTCAAAGAAATTTATTTTGGAAATAGTTTTAATACTTTTTGACCATCACTCAGTTAGACTTTATAAAATTGTAGAATTGAAAATCTACCACTTAATTTACTTAATTTTTTTTTAATATTTTACATTTTTTTAAACACACCAGTACCTTAAATTAATTTGCTATTCTTGTTTAAAATAAGAAAAAACAAGCTTTGTGTTTACTGTATAACAAACATCACTGTTTTTGTAGCTCAGTTGTTGGTGCAGTGCCAAGGTTATGGGTTTCATTCCCAGGAAGCACCAACTAACCAAACATATACCAAATGCATAAATGTAATTATATATATATACTACAAAAAATATTTTTAGTCATTAACAGATGATACAAACTATATCTTTAAAATTGCATAGATCCATATAGTTCTCCAAACCCTGAGTCCTGTTTTGGGTTTGGCTTAGAAACAGTTCCTCAACATCAGCATCATGCTCCCAGCGCCCCTTTATCTCATTGATTTTAATCACCACTCCCCACATACCCCAGCCCCCCACCTCTTCATCCTCTCTTTGTCCTCAGGCAGCCCCTAGACTTTTGCGTTAACCAACTGTGCAGTATAAAGGAAATCATCTGAGAGGGCAGGTGATGTCATTTGAAGTCTTTACTCCAGGCTGATGAACAGTGAGCGCAGGAGGAGGACATGAGGACGCAGAGAAAGCAGCACTGCGGGGAGCCCAGCTGAGCATCTTGTTTCGTATTCCTGCGCAGAAAGGATTGTAATTTTCCATAGTACCCTTCCAGAGTGAGTCGTCATTCCTCTTTTTCTTCAATTGCTGCATCTGGTTTTCATTATATGATCTTTTTTTTTCACATAGACAATAACATCTTTTTGGCTTGGTCCACTGTATCTAAACATTAGCATGAGCATGTGCGGTACTAGCTAGAAAACAGAAACATCTGTCAGCTGTTGTGTTAAATAGAATAGATTAACTTTACGTCTAAATGATGGGTTTATTGTGATCCAAGATCATGTGCTCTGTTTAGAGCACAATGCAATTGGTTTATAAAACATATGTACCTTTTAAATGTAATAAAATAAAATGCCATATTTATGGCAGAAAAGAGGATTAACATAACACTTCTTTACAAAAACAGTGTTTCACTGAATGTTGACATATACCTTTAAAGACAAATGGTCAAAAAATGTCTCTTGCTGTTAATGGGATGTTACCTTTTAAAATGGATATGTATAGTTACAGTATACATTTGGTAACAATAAGTACCTTTAAGGTACTAATATGCACTCTTTGGTACCAATATGTGCCTCTGAGATACTAATATATGCACTGTTTATGTCCAAAAGTGTACTTTATGAAAGGGTACCGCCCCAGTGAAAGCTAGGGACCATTTTTCTGTGTATATTATGGAATTTGATTACCAATTATTTATAGTCTCAGAGGTACTCAAAATAAAATATGTTATTGGTAGCAAAACGCAGGTGAAACTTGCTCATATTTGGTGTTTGCGACCACAGCTTTTTTCAGAATTGATAGAAATATGCAAAATTGAATTTGCTTGTATTGGTACTTTTTGCTCTGTCCTATGGGACATCTGTCTAGGGACTGCAGGTGGAAATTAGCATTTCTTTGCTATAACCTGGCACATGACATCTCTTCTTTTTTTAGATTAATGTTCCCTGTGCATCGTCCCTGATTAAGTATGTAAAAAATAAATGCATTCATCTATAGCCTTGTTTTATTATCAATTGCTAATTTGAAGATTTAATGGTGACGTTAACCTTCAAACATGAGAAACATTTTTCTAACTTTAGAGGTAATTTTGAGTATCACCATGTACTATTTGCCTTTATAAGAATGACTGCTGTCAGTAATTTACGATACAGTGACAGCTAGCCAGAGGCAATATTAATAAAACATTTGTTGTTTACCAGGGTCACATCATGTCTGACAGTAATGACCTCATGCCTATGAAATGAATTTTTAATGGGGCTTGTTATTAACACCTCAGTGCGTTTAGAGAGCTTATTTGTTGCAATCAACCCATCAGAGCTTGAAGCTTCTCAAACTACTACTTTACAGTGAATGCTACTGTTAAAATATTTATTTAGGTGTGTAAATAATATAGAAAACATAATGCATCAATCACACTGTGTAATTTAATAATAACAGAATATGTCATAAAGATAACTCATAATACAGGTATAACGTGAAATTAACGATTGTACAATCGAAATCATGTGCCACCACAGGAATTAGCTTTAAGGCTTCTTGCTTTCATCTTGAAAGTGTATTGCCAAAATTTTAAGACTAAAAGATGTCGCCTAAATTGTAGTTTTTGCTTTACACTCAAAAATAAAGGTGCTTAAAAGGTTCTTGCACAACGATGTCATAGAAGAACCATTTTTGGTTTCTTAAAGAACTCAGTCAAAGAGCCAATTTTTTTCTAATATTTTTATAATCTAAACTTTCTTTTTTTCATTTCAAAGACCCTTTTTAAGCAGAAAGGTTCTTTAGATGTTAAAGTTTTTTTTAGAAGCATTCAGACAAAAAATCTTCTTGGTATACCACCAACAATACATTAAAGCAATAGTGCTTTAAATCCTTTAAACTTCAAACTTAACTTGCCAGCATTGCTAACGATAATCTTTAATATCGATGATAATCTGTGAAAGGACACAAAGGTGAGTGTTTTGGATATGAATCTTTCAACATACAATTTTAGTTTAGTAAATAGTAAGGTGCAAATTATATTTAAGGATTTGAGGTTTATAAGAATGAATACAGTGCACTGTAAAAAAATGCAGCTTCACTTTTTTTTTGACTTGATTAGTTGACATAACTTATAAAAGCTTTTGAAATTTAGTTAAAATAAATTATCCTAATTTGTTAAGTTAACCTATATAACTGTCACTGTCTCGTTTGGCATTACATATTTAAAACAATCATAGTCTAAACCTACGCCAATCATGACGCACTATATATTGTTGGAAAGGTCTGTGAATGCAATTTTGTTAAATGTCAGTCACCGCAAAGGAATACATATGAATGATTATATATTATAACACTAATACCGTATAAACTTGAAATAATTTTGACAAACTATTGTTGGAAAGCTCTGGGAATGTAGTTTTCATATTTTAATGCCATTTGATGATAGAAATTTAGTAGTAACAGTAATTTTGTTAATTGTCACTGACCCTGTCGGAGTACATATGAATTTGTATATATTTATAATTCTAATATTCTTCAAATAAATCGACGAATCTTCAAAATTCTTGACAAACTATGAACTGTTGGAAAGCTCTAGGAATGTAGTTTTCATATTTTAAAACCTTTTTGCATTAAAAACAATGCAGAGACAGTAATTTATTAATTTGTTACAAGATAATGCAGTTAAACGTTGACACCTAGTGGTCTTCGTTGGTAAAACCACTAAAAGTGTGACAGAAACCCCATTTTTTGTGATTTTAACTTGAAATTGTGTTTTGGGAGTAAAACATTTACATTTTTATATACATTTGATTAAAGAGTATATACTTTATTGCATTATTTATTTTATTTCAAATACATTTTAACTGGTATAACTATTTTTATTTAATATTCACAACTTCAAACACTTCAGTGAAAACCGTTAAAGTGTCTTCTTTAAAACAAGACCAAGAATTTTCTTAATCAAAGAATGCCAGAGTTATAGTAATTTGAAGGTGCATATCACATTTTCACCCCCCACACACTTAAAAGGATTAAAGTAACACACAAATTTATGTTGATTTAATATCATTTTTAAAGTGTGTTTATGTTTCTTTCCCCAGTGAGGACAAGCGATTTCATCGAGTGATGCTTATGGACCATTGACACCTTTAATGACTTAGATCGAAGCCACGCCCAGGATGACATCTCTTCCGATATATTTGTGTGTGGCATGAAGGGACCTGAGGGCTTTGTTAGTTTCAGTATGTGTGGCCAAAAACTAAGTAAAAACGGGGGTGTGGTAGATCATTTTTAGAAACGTCCTTCTCTGGTTACTTTTTTGAATGGTGTTGTGTTTCTAACTAACTCTGTGAGACTCTATGTTATCTTCAAGACCAATCTGCAAGAGGATACTCAATCCTCTTCTTCAGAGAGCACTAAAAACCGAGTAAATATTTACGCTACGCTCCAGTCAGCTATGAATTGTGACCTCGTAACCTTTGAACTTTCAGTAATTCTGTGGCTACCCTCATTCTAAAGCTGAGCTGTTTGCGGTGTGCGACGCACGCTACAACTCTTTGACTAGGTCTTATCGTCTTTTGGTGTCAATGCACCGCTCTTCCATATTGCAGCTTTCTTTCCTTTCAGTTTTCCTCTCTGCTCCACCTTGTAATTGTCACTACCTCCAGGCGAGGGTTTGAACAAAACATTCCAAGAAAAGACAGACTTGAGACAGTTGCTTTCTCACGCTCGCTTCTCTGTATTTTCCATATAGCTCCTCTCACAGACACGCACATCCTTTTGCATTAGGCTTAATAATTTTTTGTTACTGTAAATGGAAAATCTCCAATTTGTGCAATTAAGTGGTGAATGTTTCAAATGGAAAAACCTGTTTGAATGAGTTAACGGATGCCTTTTATGATCTTTTGTCTAGTTTTCATGAGTTATGTCTAGTTTGTCTTTGATTCAAGTGTGATCTGAATGAAACGTGTTATGTTTGTTTAGTCATTTCTGTGGTGGCCATTTAGAGCATGCCTGTCTGAATAAGAACAATTATTCCACATTATAATACACAGCAATGGGTTGTGCCATTTGTACACAGTTAATTGATATGTGGAGTTTGTCGGGGACACACAGAGGCCAGACATCAATGGACATGTCTAGTTTGCCTGAGGTGTCTCAGCAGGACTACCATAGACTTTCAGGCCTGCATTATACTTCGTCATTCTCTGATGCTGAAGACTGCTGCGATGACATCACAAGCACAAGTTCTTCATCTTCAGACTATCTAGGAATGGACTGCTGATACCTGATTGCTATGAGCATTTTGGAGGTTACTGACACATTTGTGCCAAATATTTCCATTATTTGGTCCAAATTGGATGAAAGGTGCTTACTAACAATTTGTGCAGTATGCCCAATTTAAAGGTGCAGTGTGTAAATTTGAGCAGCATCTAGTGGTGAGGTTGCAAATTGCAACCAATGGCTCAGTCCACTGATCACCCCTCGCTTTTGAAACCCATAGAGAAGCTACAACGTAGTAAAAAAAGTTTGTCCGTTAAGGGATCTGTAGAAACATGGCGCAAAAATGGCGACTTCCAATAGATCAATAGATTCTTCTAAAAATTACACACTGCACCTTTAAACTATAAATATTTTACACACAATGCATATTATTACATTATACTATATTACGTTAAAACATCAGTGTAACTGAGGTTTCCTGAAAGGAACAAAAAATTTCATAATGAACTAAAAATGATGAATGATAAAATGATGTGTCAAAGTGCTCTGATAGCATTCTGCTAATAAATTAACTATTCAATGGTTTTCACACTTGATGAAATAGTGTTACTGAAGCCATGGAGTCAAATCTCACGGGTTAATATAACTAATGTATGTTAATTTTGCATTAATAAGGTCATTACAGGTGGAGTACATAAATGTTTGTGTGTGTTTGCTGTGAATTGAGTTCTGCTCCGTATTTTATACATTTCAGATAATTAGTTTGAATATTATTAACATTCGTACATCCTATTTGCCAAAAAGAATTTCTGTCATAAAAGCACTAATTTATTTGAATGATCACTGTTACACAGCTAAGTTATTCAGAGAGATAAACCAAACAAATAAATCAAACATTGTGACAATGTAAATAACTCTGTTTGTGTTGAGTTTTGTGTGTAGACAAAAAGGTGCCAGAAGTCAATGTTGTTTAGAGTACAACAGCCAACAGAAACCTTATTGGGCCTCTCAACTTTATAAAGTGGATTCATAACTGTTCTGCACAGATGTATGAAAAGTCGTTGAGGTTTATTGTTTTTTTTTTGATGTCCCGTACATAATCAAACATCTATTTTGTAAAAAGAATACTATTTTAGAAACTATTTGACTATTTTGTCATCTGTCCCGCCTTGCATTCTTCAAATTCCATGCCTGCAGGCGAAGACATTCTCAACTGCATACATAAAGATAATATAGACAGCAATGTAATG
Organism: Misgurnus anguillicaudatus; assembly: GCF_027580225.2. Taxonomy (NCBI): domain Eukaryota; kingdom Metazoa; phylum Chordata; class Actinopteri; order Cypriniformes; family Cobitidae; genus Misgurnus; species Misgurnus anguillicaudatus. Next base: position 31,328,949 of record NC_073358.2, on the reverse strand, counting down.
CAAATTGATTCAATTTTCTGTAGAAATGTACACTGGACAAAAAATATAAAAAGATTTTATTTCATTTTCCAAACTTTCCACTATTTAGCCTACACAGTTTATTGTATTTGCATTTAAACGGTTTGCAATGGAAATTCTGTCATAGATGTTTTGGTCTTAAAATGAATGTTTTGAAGAACGTGCGCTGTATCCTCAGATGGTTTTCATCATCACATGGGAAGAGAACGGAAGTGAAAATCAGTGAAAGTTGCTTGCCAGGTATGCTTCACAATAGGCTGGGCTTAACAGGCTGGGGTTTTGCATATAGGCTATCATATAAACTGAACCTCCAGTTGAGGGAGACCATCTCGAAAATACACTCGCGGAGTCCGTTACAGTGAGACGAGATGCTCGAAAGCGAAGTGTCCATGTGCTTTATCTTCTACAGCACGCTTTTAATCTTAAAAATGTTTATAATTGCCATCATCACTGGACAAGTAAGACTTCGGAAAAAAGTAAGTAATGGAAGTTTTTATCGGGGTTTCCTACTATTGCACGACGCGGGAAGTCACATAACGATAAGTCGCTCACATTACAATTCAAGATAATCTCGTTGATTATTATCGAAACGGTCTAGTCTGGTCTTGTTTAGTTTAGTCTAAATCTAAAGTGATGTTTCTGTTTAACAGTGTCATCTTCATATCACTGTCATGGTAATGCATGTCTGTAATAGTTTATAGTCTTCTAAAGAGCTGTAAGAGCTGTTAAACATATATATGTATGTTATGTATGTGTACAGGCATTCGCTAATCCTGAGGACGCTGTTAGACACGGGGGTGTGCAGTATTGCCGCACTGATCCATACGTGGAGCGCTGTTTGAGGTAAATTAAGTTTTATGTAGTCTTGACCTGTATTCATTTTTATGTATTTTTACGCTAATGGTACGCTACTAATTCCAGTTAATGGGTCAGGTTTGGGTGCTTTATTTGCTCAACAAAGTAACACGAATCAATTTCAATTTGTAATAAAATCACAGCAGCATTGTCCATGTTATTTATATAATGGTAAAATTAATTAATCTCTAATATTGCGTTTTATTTAAATGAAAAAGTTTTTATTGTTTTATTCTGTTCATACTCGTTTACTCAGTTAAGATTGTTTTTCTTGTGAAACATATCATGTGTCTGTTTGGGGTGTTTAGTTTGGCTCTCCCTGGCCCCATTTTGATGGAAAAAACTGTTCAGGATGTCTAGCGGATTGAAAGCTTTTAGTCACAGACACTGAGACTGTGTAAAATGTTCACATGTCGAAGAGGAAGCATTGTGTTTAAACTATGATAAACGGTTTGTTTTTAAAAGATGGCAAACAGCTTTATTCTCTGTGTTGCCCATTTTTATTACTTACAGTCAGAGGTTATGTTTAAACTATTTGACCCTGTGTTCACCATGCCTGTACTGTTTCCACAATAGACTCTTTTCAGTGCCTTATTTGTGCGTATAATTTGTTATATACTAAAACAATCTGGTTATATTTGGCTGCCTGTTAGGAAACAATAATCATTTAAAGCTGTGCAAGTATTGTTTCTGGCAAAAATCTTATTTTCTGGAAGTGGAGCATGGAAGATATTCACTGATGTGCATCTTGAGGACTTGTTATGGGTGGTGCAGCCTGATCTCACGAGAATTCGTACATATTTTATGAGTTGGCTAATCCGTATGAATTCATACAAAGATAAACGTAACAAACAATAACTAGCTAATAATTCAAAAAAGAAACCCAGTCCCTAACCCCGCCCCTAACGCCAACATCAGAGGGGTCAATCGTAAAAAAATCTACTAATGTGGTAGTATGAATTAATATGAATTAGTCACCTCGTAAAATACGTACGAGTTGCGTGTTGGATATAATTTCATACTGGATATTGTTATGAGAAGACCATTTTTTGTCCTCTTATTGCAAAGCATGTATAAAGTTGCCTAATTCCAGCAATCCCTTAACTTACAACCAATTTGTAAATTGGTAATAGTATATGCCATTGCACAAACATAATTCTTTGAGAAAACATGTAGACTGTTACTGTAAAAAGTTGGATCAACCTAAAAAAATTACTTCAGTTCACTGTAAAAAGATTCAGTAGAAATTACAGTATTACTGGCAGCTGGTTGCCAGTAACTTACTGTAAATTTAAATTTATGTTATTTACTGGCATCAGTGTGCTCAAAGTTAAATGAACATTAAACTCTAACAAGTCTTTATCTTTACAGAATAAAACAAAAATAACAACCTCAAGCAACGCATTCTGGAAAACAAAATCTGAAGGAAAAAAGCTGAAAAAGGTTGATGAGGATTTTTGGTTCCCAGAATGCTTTGCATGAGGCTGTTTTTTGTGGTTTTATTCTGTAAAGATAAAGACTTGCTAATTTTTAATTTTTTATGTTCTTTGAACAAAGTTTTGCAGGTAATTAACATAAATTTGGATCTGCAGTGAGTTGCTGGCCGCCAGCTGCCAGTGATACTGTAATTTCTACGGAATCTTTTTACAGTGTTGGTTACAATAAATCAATTAAAGTATTTGACCCAACAATTTACAGTGTATAAAGATTTTTTTTTAAATTCTAAGACTTGCTAAGACAAGCAGTAGATAAAAAAGCCACGTGTAGTTGTGATTTTATAAAGAATGCCAAAGGAAAAATGAATGCCTGGAAAAAGTAAGAAGGTGAAAGTTGTTCCCACTATTGAAAGTGAATTCCAACAGGGAATGTCTCACATCAAAAAAATCCTTGGTGTGGCAAAGAGACAAAGAAGAAGTGTAATGCAGGATTTCACAACAACGACTGAGCGTTGATACGTAACTGCTATAATACAGGAAGATGATCAATAATGCGATATGAATGTCAGCATATTTTTTTAGGAAGTACTTCTTACAACATACTTCATTTTTTTAAAAGGGACATTTCACAAGACTTTTTTAAGATGTCAAATAAATCTTTGGTGTGCCCAAAGTATGTACTGTATGTAAAGTTTTAGCTCAAAATATTGCCCCTTTGTAGGTGTGGCATTTTTGGGTGTGTCCTTTTAAATGCGAATGAGTTGATCTCTGTACTAAATGGCAGTGCTGTGGTTGGATAGTGCAGATTAAGGGGCGATATTATCCCCTTCTGACTTCACAAGGAGAGATACATTTCAATGACCTATTTTTTACATGCTTGCAGAGAATAATTTACCAAAACTAAGGTACTTGGTTGTTCTTTATTACCTTTTCTAGGTTTATAGGAGCACTGGGGACACAATTATAGCATTTAAACATGGAAAAATCTGATTTTCATGATATGTCTCCTTTCAAATGTATTGTAGCCTACTAAAGGACTTTGACACCACGTGTGTTCTTTGCATTTGCGTGTGTGAGTCAGAGTAAAGCTATGCGCAAGAGATTTTGCGATGTTGGCACTGTTCACTGTCCAGGCATGCTGCCATTATACTGAGCCAGACAGTTTACAGCTGAAGTCCTGATCAAAGCCAGATGTTGTATGTACATTCCTTGGGGTCATCTGACAAGTAGTTTTCAATGCAGTATGAATTTCTCCCATTTTGGAACATTGATAATCTCTGAAAATCAACTCAATGCAGTTTTTGCCGAATAAGATCATGTAGAAATAGTTTAAGTAGAGACTCAGAGAATGTGTGAATGTGGAGGGATGTGGTTAAAACTTGAGAAAGCTTACTTATCAAGCTATAATTAAACAAGCATAGTCATGCTAAGCTCTATTACATCATTTTATGTCTTCGTATTACAAATGCTGTTAACATTATGCCCCCAAATTCATAAATTCCCTTTCATATACATTTCAAACATTGTGGAAGTTCATCTACATGCGTTTTTTTACACTGTAAAAAGTTGAATCAGCTTAAAAATGACTTCCCCTAAAAATGGGTAACACTTATACATTTAACTTTTTCAACATCATTTTTTTTTCATTTTCACAAGTTGAAATTTTTTTATGTGTTACCAAAAAAGTTTTTTTTTTAAGTTGACCAAACCCTTCAGTTTCTACAGTGTAGAAAAATAGCTTTTATCTGCTGTCATCTACTTACAAAATTATTGCTTTTGTAAAATGAGGTCTCTTCCAGTTCTTCTAACTTTGCATTATTTTGTTTGTTTGTTTGTTTTCAGGGCACATCGCAATGACATGGAGAACATTTTCCCCTTTTTGTTTCTAGGGGCTGTCTATTCCCTGACCGGCCCCTCGTATACAGTGGCACGAATTCACTTCTTGGTTTTCTTCCTGGGTCGAGTTGTTCACACTGTGGCGTACCTGTTGGCACTTAAAGCGCCGACACGTTCATTCGCCTATGTCATCGCTCAGGTGCCTTGCGTTTCCATGGCGATACAGACACTTATGGCTGTAGCCTCATTTGCATAACATTGTCCAATATGAAGTTCTGTGATTGGTCAAGACTTCTCATCCTTTACAACTGTGATGCAGGATGCTGCTTTGGTGATTTGCATCCCTTTCTACAACAGTTTTAGGAACTTACAGTCTATTTTAAGGTGACTTATGCCAATTAATGACTTCAAGAATTCATTGTTCAGATTAGAAATGGACACCATTTCAAGGATCTTCTCTAAATGGAAAATGTTGCCATCCAAATGAAGGTTATTTAATGTCATCTTACTACAGTATGTTTAAACAATGAGGTTTGCATGTACTCTATATATGTATATATATTTTATATAACAGGCATCATTGTCCTTTTTCGGACATACCCACAGTCAACAGAGTAGCAAGTGATCATCTTTTTTCGATTTTCTACTGCAAAGTTTACATAAGCAATAACTGTTTAGATTAGCTCATAATCAACATGAGGGTTTTACAATGACTTTCTAAACTTTTTGGTATCACGTGAGCCAGTGGCATATCTAGTCTTTCTAGTATGTAGATGCAAGTGAGTGTTAATCTTCAGAGTTAATTATAGCCTATATCACATTAAACAGAAACATTTCTTGACAAATCTATTTATTTTATCCTGGAAATAATATCACACAGTATCCCAATGCTTTTTGGGCTGTGGGTGTGCAGCAGTAACAAACCTAATTTGAACTTCATTATAGATGAGAAAATCTGCAAAGCCCAGGCTTTTCAAAGTTATTGTAGCGTTAAAATAATGCTGCTGAATAGACAGTGCTCTTCCGCTTTGTCTGCCAGGCTCTGGGTTTATGGCATTTCAAATGCACCCTCCGATTTGCAGTGGGGTGCATACAGAACAGAACATTGAGCCTGTGCCATAGACATGAACTAGTGTTTCTTATTATAGATTTTTTAGATTGAGCAAAGCTATGGAATTTTTTTTACACATTTTTATAATTGTATGTTATTAGTAAGATATAACTTATTTTTCTTTTATAGTATTGTATTTTTTGTGTAGTGATGTTAAAGGAGATGGTCAAATCATGTTTTTTATATTAAATGAATATTAAACTTTTTTGGTTACGTGCTGGTCTAAAAACAAGATGTGGTAAAGAAAGAGAAAGAGGGAGAGAAAGTAAATAGGATAGGATGGATGTGTGTTGCTGCCGAATAGGCAATTATAACATGACAGATTCATTGTCACCTCCCTGTGCAAAAAGGAAATTGAAGAGAATGGCAGGAACGAATTAAAGACAGGTGAAATAACAGTGTGTGTACGAGAGAGAGAGGGAGAGAGAGAGAGAGATAGAATGTTATCAAAAGTTGATATAAACCAGACCTCCAATACTCACAGATACCACAAACTACAGTTATTTGCTTTTGCTTTTGAGTTCATTTTTAAGTTAAATATGTGAAATGGTGTAGAAATGATTTCATAAGAAACTGAATGGAAGTGTGGAGGTTTAAGTATGCAATTGACATTCTCATCTGAAACATGTCCTTGCATGTCAGTTTCCCTTACAGTAAGCGTAAATGTGTGTTAAGTCAACACACTAAGAATGTGAAGCTATAAAAACCTTCAACAAAAACTGGTGAAACAGAGAATGGCAAAAAAGGACAAAAATAAAGCTCTGAGCTTTATTGAAAGAGTGACCTGTGCAGTAAACAAATTTTTCAGGCTTTCATATTGTGACAAAACATTTCCATTGTTATTGCTTCTTCAAGTTAACAATCTTGAGCTTTAATAAGAAAGCACTTTAATAAAGTGCTTTGACTCTACTCACATGTGAGTAAAAGTTTTTGCATGTTACTACAGGCTGACTAAACAAGATTACATTTTGGGAGTTTAAGATGAGGTTTGTTTAACCTGGTCATCGCTACAAAGAACTTACCACAGATTGACAAACACTACCACCTATAGGTCATTGTAACGCAAAACGTGATTGTCGATTTAGAAGTCTAAACATTTATAAGGGTCATAGCATATTTACATTGTCAGTTCCTTTAGACCCATTTGAAACCCCAATAAAAAGCTGTGCTTTCTGTCACGCCCATCATACCAAAACTTTAAAATCAGATCTCTTGTTCAAAAACAATTTCATGTGTGGTGTCATATTGGGGAAACTTTGTTAACAATATTGATTGGATAAAGGTATGGACGCTGCCCCTTAAATATTCAATAACTAACAAGGTGAGGGAAGTATTATTTAAATTGTTACATAGGTTTTATCCAGCCAAAATATACTTAAAAATATTTAAAATCTCTTTTTGTGGTGCCCCCAAATGAAACAGCTTTTCATATTTTTTGTGAATGTGATTATAAGCAATTATTTTGGATTAATTTCTGTAAATATATTAACAATAACCTACTGGTGAATTTGTTATTTAAAGATGTATTGTTGGGTTTTTATATCACAAACAAAACAAGGAAAAAATGAATATTATATAATTAATCTTTTGTTGTTACTTGCTAAGTCTCACATTCATTGCAAAAAATTCTCACATCAAAAACTCTTGTTTATTATTTTTGAAAAGGAAATTTGACTATACATCAAAGATCATTCATCTTCCAAAAATACTAAAGCTATTCAGACATTAAATCTGTGCTCCATCCATCCTGTTTTTGTTAAAAATCCCTGTGTACTCTTTACTTTATTTTCCTTTTCTCTATTTTTTCTCATTCTTGTAATAGTTGTAATTACAAATTGTGTAGCTTTGTACATTTCCATGTAACAGACTGTATTTTGAAACCCTGGCAATACAAAAACGGTCATAGCATATTTAAAGAGATATTTAGAGTAAACGTAAACTACATGCATATCTTCAACCAAGCGGAAAAACTAAATTATAATGAATACAGATGAAATGACAGAATGAAAGATTTAATATGGGATCACACAAAAAATCTATTCTCTCATCATTTATTCACCCTCATGTTGTTCTAAACCTTTATGAGTTTCTTTATTCTGTTGAATTAAAAAAAGATATTACAATAAATGAAGGTAACCACACAGTTGATGACATCCTTTGACTTCCATAGTAGGACCAAAAATAAAATACTATGGAAGTCAAAGAGGCCGTCGATTACCTTGAATTATCAAAATATCTTCTTTTCAACAAAATAAAAAACTCATGCAGTGTAGAACAACATGAGGGTGAGTAAATGATGACACTATTTTCATTTTGGGGTGATCTATCCCTTAAAGCAAACCCAGAAAATAATAGAAATAATAAAATTAGAGGTATATAGGCCATTAGTGCCATTGTTAATGTCTGATAAAAATGTCTTATACTTTTCTTGCACCATTTATATAAAATGTAGGCCTAAGGTATTTAAAGGGACACTTCACCTATTTGCATTAAGCTTTGTATAGTTAGAACCCCATGTTTTTGAATGGTCATGCATCATTTTCTCAGTTGCCGCTAAGACAGGAGAAATACGGATTTTAGTGTTGCACTTCCTTCTTTCAATGATGTAAAATCATCATTTTGCATCATTGAAAGAAGGAAGTCCAATATCTATGTTGAGGGAGTGAGACTACAAACACCCCTTTTCTCGGTCAAATAGGCCCCAAATTCTAAATGTATGTTAAATTTCGACTACAAATATGACGCACTTTCAGTAAAGATTAATGTTTCTACGGGTGAAAGATTAAAGATTCATGTTTCTATAGATGTGATCTACATTGTAAAAAATGACTATGTGCCTAAGTAAATTTAACAGAAATAAATTCTATTTTAAAAAACCTCAAAATTTGAATAAAAATATCACAAAAATGTGAATAATTTAAGTAATTCTAAATGAGCATTATTGAGTAAATTTAACTTAATTTTATCATTTAAAATCCACTTAAATTTGTAAGAAGGTAATTAACTTAATAATTTTGTGTTGAAACTACTTCAATGGTTTAGTAAATATAACTAACTAGGCAGTGGACGTGTACTTCACAGCATGCTTTCCATGGGACTGCATTTGGAGAATTTTTTTTTAATTAAACGCTATTTTATGTGTTTTTACAGTGAAAAAAATTATTCATTGAATTTAATAATTTTTTTTAAGGCAAGTGGTTGCAATCAATTTATTTAAGCTTCATTTAAACAAAAAAGTAAAGTAAAGTAAAATAAAATATAAAACTTTTTTAAATGTAGCAGCTTAAAACGTTTAAATGTAGCTTAAATAAATTGCAACCACTTACCTTAAAAAATTTTATTAAATTCAATGAATCCTTTTTTTCAGTGTAACTAAAAAGAAAAACTTGTTAGTGTTTAATGTTCATTTATCTTTGAGATTTAGAAGAGTTTCTGTTTTGAGTTTTGTGGATACATCATTCAGAAGAGTGGTACTTGTAGACAATAGGTGACACGATGAAAACCATGATGTGTGCTAATTCACTCAATGAGCAATAACTGTGCTAATGCCAGTACTGAGACCAGTCTCTTCTTACTTGCTCAACATAATGTGGTATGTAATAATAAATAAAGAAAATAATAAAAGTTACATGATTAAATCAAGAAGATTCCACTAAAGAAGTAACCCTTTAAAATACTTTAAAAAGTTTTGATAATAATATTATACATAATATTTTTAATTAAACATCACATATTTTACAGTGTAACTTAATTTTACTTAGTAATCTTAAGTAATTCTACTGGTTTTTTATTGTTAATGAAAATGAGCTTTTCTAAGTGCATTTTACTTAATATCACAAGTGTAAAATTTACTTGGAAAAACCTGAGTGCAAAAACTTACAAAAGAAATTTTGCAAAAAAATTGTTCTTATTATTTTTATCAGTGTAGACGTCATGGCAGGTAAAGTGGAAACAGATCAACACCGGGAGACCACACATAACAAGTAAATATACTAATTTATAAAAATGATTCAAAAAGTCCAAATCTATCATGATCTTAATAACTAAGCATTCTTGAAATCCTGTAAAGCACAGACTACAGGGTGAAATTTCATAAATATTTATTTCATATCAATGAACAATATTAACTACAGCAGAGATCTACAGCACTCGTTCAAATATCATAGCAATAATAATAATTTCTGAGGCCACATCTGAAACACAAACATTTACAAGTAGTACTTGGCATTAAAAACAATGGCAATACAGTATTTTAAGACACTTGGTGTTTTTTTATTCGTTTTTCTTTAATTCTGATATCACAGAGATTCTGCAACAGTCTAAACAGTTAATATTGATATAGATACAAAACCAAGGTGAAAACAGTAAGGAGAGTAAACAGAGGAAAGGGCAAGACGTCAGCAAAACAAACAAAAACTAAAATCCGTCAGTCTAGCCAACTCACCCTTTTCCTTTAAGCAAATAAATAATATTTAAAATTTTCATTTACAAAAATATTTCCACGTTTTCTATTTGTACTCCAGACTGCTACTAGTGTTGAGTGGTTCACTTTAAGATGGAGGTTAAAGGTTAAAGTAAAAGAAGGTACAAGTGGGCAGGGCATGCATTCAGCTAAGCGGTTTATTCACATCTAATACTTATCCTCACACTCCTTCGCTGTTCCTGAGGCTCTTGCGTATGTCCTGGTGTCATGCTTTTGCTGACATCCTTTAAACGTCTCTTAGTTTGAACTGTAAACAGTAGAATCGATTTTCTCGTTCCCTTATTAACCCAGAATCAAAGACTAAGTAATCTAAGTGACCCTGGCTTGAATTCCTGTATGTTGCTTTCAATTTGTACCAAATCCATGAGAAGAGTAAAGGTAATACATCCTAATTCTAAAATATTCCTACATAAAATCCCTTTCAACTTGTTTTGGGATTGACTGGAGGCATGCAGGTGATCCAGAGCCCTTTTCAAGAAGCAACAGCACTTTAAAAATACATTTAACTGTACGGTTGGTTGTTAATACTATGAACCTAAATATGGGTGTTGTTCATACCATCAGCATAGTGATCCGCAGTAAACCACTATGTAAAAAATGTAGTAATCCCAAACTGTAATCCGGAATGGTTTGTTCTCTGCCTCGTGAGAAACACAATTCAAAGTCTGATAAAAAGTGTTAGCGGTTGAAGGGTGCAATAAAGAATGGCACTTGTGGGAGACTCCTGTCCTTTCTGCTAAAAAAATTTGCATGTCAGGGTTTAAAAGCATGAGGTGAGGGTGGAGACGGGTTTGACTGTAATATTGATATATACAAGTATGTTTTATTTGTCTTGTCCATAATACAATAGCTAGAAAGGTATATATATATATATATATATCCGTGTTTACATCTGTATGTTCATGTGTGCATCTGATCTGAGATGCACATAGAGGTTTTTTACAACTTTAAAATAATCACACAATGTACAAATCACAAACATTTAAAAACACAAAAATAACTAAAATATGCTTATACGTTTTGTAGGTGTGTCAACCTTACATTCCGGTCTTCGTTATCATTAAAAATTCATTATCGTATTTTATGTTCTTATGGCTTTAAGTTTGCTTCCATATTCTGTGAAACTAAATCAATTATCCACTAATTCGGATTTTGGGGTATTCTTCTGAAATTTTCATTTTGTTTTCTAGCTGTATTTCTGTCTCACTTGTAGAGTAAACACAAAGTCACACACATTCACATACTGTATGCATACATCCGCTATAAGGAGTATATTCTGACCTCACACTGTAAACTCCAAGTATAAAGCACACTGCATACTGCAGATGAGCGGGCAGACTGAGGAAAAACGCAAACTTTAACGTGACAATGATAAAACGGGGATAAGAACGGAGGATGTGTAAGGTGGGAGGTGCACTGTGATCCACAGACTGTGATTGTCATTACTTGAGGTCCAAAATATCCTCCTCAAAAGAAGTGGAGAGGGTAAAAGGGCTGGCCGTGGGTGGGCTGTCATCTCGTGGCTCCATCTCAGAGCCAGATAAGCACAGTCGGTGGATATCAGCTTCTCCATCTACAGACTCCATTCCCACTCTAATGAAAATATCTTACAGTCAGTAAAAACGACGGGTTTGCTCGAGTCTAACATGCAGAAAGAACCTGCATTCACACACTTACTGCTCAGTAATAATGGCTCCCGCCATTCTCGGTTGATCTTCCTCCTTGGTTTTCTTGCTTATTCTTCTCTGTTTCACAGAGTTACTGTCTGACTTGTTGCTTGGTTCCTCAGTCAAACCTACAACAGGTACAAGGTACAAAACATTGCACATCACCACACATCAGAATTCTTAAAGGTCCACTGTGTAGATTTAAGTGGCATCTAGTGGTAAGATGGTGAATCGCAAACAACGGTTCAGTCCACAGCTTACCTCTCCATTTCAAAATGCATAGCGAAGCTACAGTAGTCGCCATAGGACAAACATCATTTGTTTAGTTTAAGATGATGTAGTGCCAAAATACACCACTTTATACACCACTGATAATATAAATATGTACAGCGGGGAAAATAAGTATTTGACACATCAGCACTCCCATCAGCAAGGGGATTCCCAAGTGGGCCACCGACACAAAACCTCCAACAGATGCAGCCACCAAGCCAAATATCGAATCCATACAAAGAAACCAGAACACCCAAGCACACAAGCCGAGTCAGAACAAATAAAGTGAAATGACACAGGGAATAAGCACTAAACACATGCAAAATGGCATAGAAAGCCAGAAGATCACCTGAAATCGGTCAGTATTGAGAGAGAAACCCTGCCCCCTATCAGTACTAATTGATATCAGCTGCTTTAACCCCAATTGATGACCTATAAAGGCTTCTCATTACCCAGAAGGCACACAGGAAAGACTTCATGATGGGTAAAAGCAAAGAACTCTCATCAGATCTTCGTAATCTTATCGTTGAAGAACATTTTGATGGGAATGGTTATAGGTGCATTTCCAGAATGCTGAATGTTCCTGTGAGCACTGTGGGGGCCATTATCTGGAAATGGAAAGAACATCACTTCACAATAAACCAGCCACGATCTGCTGCTTCACGTAAGATCCCTGTCGAAGGAGTCCAAAGAATAATCAGGAGATACAAGGACCACTCCGGCAGAACTTCAGGAAGACCTTGCATCAGCAGGTACTGTTTTTTCAAAGAAAGCTATAAGCAGTGCACTGAACCGCAATAGCATCCATGCACGCTCACCACGCAAGACTCAATTGCTGAACAAAAAGCATGTTGAGGCTCGGTTAAAGTTTGCGAAAGAGCATTTGGAGAAGCCTGTGGATTATTGGGAGACAATAGTATGGTCAGATGAAAGCAAAATTGAACTTTTTGGCAGTCATTCTACACACCATGTTTGGAGAAGAAATGGCACTGCCCACCACCCCAAGAACACCATACCAACAGTTAAGTTTGGGGGTGGAAGCATCATGGTTTGGGGCTGCTTTTCAGCAAGGGGTACTGGCAGACTTCATATTATTGAAGGCAGGATGAATGGAGAAATGTACTGGGACATTCTGGATAAAAATCTGCTGCCATCTACTAGAAAGTTGAAAAAAGGATGAACACTTCAACAGGACAATGATCCCAAACACAAGGCCAAGGAAACAATAAAGTGGTCAGTCAATCACCTGAGGTAAATCCCATAGAAAATGGAGAGAACTGAAGATCAAAGTTCATAAAAGAGACCCAAGGAACCTTCAAGATTTAAAGACCATTTGTGTGGAAGAATGGGCCAAATTCACTCCTGAGCAATACAGACGACTGGTCTCTCTATACAAGAGGCGTCTAAAAGCTGTAATCACCAACAAAGGTTTTTCTACAAAGTATTAAATGAAGTGTGTTCAATACTTATTCCCTGTGTCACTTCAATATATTTATTATGACTCAACTTGTACACCTAAATGCCCTGATTTCCCTGTATGAATTCAACACCTGGCCCGATGGCCGAATCTGGTGGAAATTTTGTGTCAATAGCCCACTTAAAAATCCCATTACTGATAAAGATGCTGATGTGTCAAATAGCCTACTTATTTCCCCCGCTGTATATTATATTACATTTCTGTCAAGAGATCCTTATAAAAGTTACACAATGCACCTTTAAAATCACTGGTAAACAGGAAAAGTATGATATTTGAAGTAATTTACCCAAATTTGGTCATTTTTATCATTTGTATGTTTTTTGTGTCAAGTATTCTTTGAAGATGACATTAAAGGCACAAGCAAGTGAAATCTGAGGATAACACAGACGTGGCACCATTGAAATGCGACTTCATAAAGAAAGACATTGGACACTATTAAAATTGCTAATTTCTCTTGATTCACACATTGTTGGAAACATTTGTGATAGTGTAGGTACACAAGTAACCAAAATATATAACTATTGTGCCCTTAAAGAAGCACCTGCAGGTGGTGCCATACAGCTTCTTTTAGTCTGTCAGGAGGACAGTCTAGTGTATATGTGTGAGCATGACGTGAAGCAGTCTCTGGATCTAGAAGCAAGATTAACTACATATTACAGTACAAATACATTTTAACTGGCTAGTCCATAGGATTTAGTTTAACTTATTTGTAACAAACAGACGTGTTTCTTCACTAAACTTTACTGTAAGATCTGAAAGGTTATTGACAACAGGAAATATATGCATCACTCGCATGCACATGTACATAATAATGCACTAGCTTTCAGTGTGGGTACAAAAACAGACTCACCCAGCAGTTCTTTCCGTGTGCGGCTGGCGATTTCTTTGATCTCCATGCGTGACAGTGAGAGGGAAGGTGTGGTTGAGATGGTTGAGGCAGGGGCTATCACGCTGGGGGCCGGTGCCGTGACTACTTTATTCACCAAAGGAGACTTGAGTGGTCTCTCTATGCTCCTCCCGACCAGGTTACTTAATGGGATCTTATAGATGTGTTTAGAGGGAGCTTCACCTTGAAGAGAGAAAGGGATGATTGGAAAAGATGTAGAAAAGACTAAAAAATGAGATATTAGATCAAGCTATGTAAATGCAAAAGCACACCTCAACTTAGATGAATCAATACATACCCATTCCCTTTCAATTCGTGCACTTAATCTTTGTACAGTGTATCATGAATGTGTTAGCATTTAGCCTAGCCTTATTAATTCCTTAGGATCCAAACAGGGATGAATTTACAAGCTACAAAACACTTCCATGTTTTCCCTATTTAAAGACTGTTACATGAGTAGTTACACGAATAGTATGGTGGCACTAAAACATGGTTATTTTTTATGCGGATACTATATTGTATGGCGGAAGAGCACTTAGTTTGCAGCACTTCGACCTCTGGCGCGATAACATCATCACTCCCCCTCTTACTGAGATTGAGGGAGAGGTGTGAATTCACATGAGTGATGATGTTACCACCGTTTATTTTGTGCCACCATACTTAGTCAAGTAACTACTCATGTAAAAGTCCCCAAATAGGAAAACATTGAAGTGTCTGGTGGCTTCCAAATTCATCCCTGTTTGGATCCCAAGGAATGAATGGGGCTAGGCTAAATGCTAACGCATTCACAACGCGCTGCGCAAAAATGAAGTGCACGAACCGAGAAAAGATAGGTATGTATTAATTTGTCTAAGCTGAGGTAAGAACATAGTAAAATATTGAAAAACGGTGGTGTTTTCCTTTAAAGTGAGGGCTCGATACTCAATCTCGAATCAGGCTGGAATCACTGTTTTTAAACTTTTGAATTTATTTGTGACCAAACTCAGATCTAATGACTCCAGTCTTGATCCCAAACTCTTGTCATTGGTTGAGCCAGTGTTGGGGCGTTGTGCCAGTAAGGACGCTCTGACAAACACAGAGCCACAATACTTGAACAAAACTCATGGCTGAGAGCAGTGGCGGCTCGTGACTGCTCATCTGAGGGGCGCTAATTCAAAATAAGTGTCATGTGTGTTGCTTGCGTTTTCAAAATATGTGTTTGTGGCATCATGTAAACCATGTGCAAACCACATGTTTTGTCAAAATAAGTGCCTGCTGCACACGCGTCAAAACAGTTTATGATGAAAAGAGCGTCTCTTTTATAATAAACCCTTTAGATGCATCTGCAGCAGGCACTTATTTTGATAAGACACGTGATGCACACAGGATCTCTCGATGACTACATACATGTTGTGACGAACTTCGTATTGAGTGCCCTCGAAAATAGAAGTCACTGGCCGCCACTGGCTGAGAGTGTGCTAGCAAATTTATCATAAGCGCTATATATTCAGCTTCAAAGCAATTTTGACTGAAGAGACAAAAATTTGACTCTTGAGAAAACAATGATATAGACAACTAGAATGATCAGTATCTAATATATCCATGTTTCTCAGATTCTAAGGTAACCACATGAAAAAGACAGGTGACACTGCTGGCTGTAAATGTTAAAGAATAAGCCACCCATTATGTGAAAATCCCTTAATGTTTGGACTTAATATTGCGTACTATCAGAATTTTTTTTATCTCTTACATGAGCGCACCTCTGTCTCAATAAAACAAAACAAACAAACAAACAAACAACAACATCAACAACAATAAACCCTACAAAAAGGACTTCATAATCAGGTTATTTTCTTGACTTCAACAAGAAAGAAATGTTAATAATGTGCAAGCCATGTTAGTGCTTATAGACATGCAGTGTATTATAGTGATAGCGTGCAAAGACGAGGACTGGGTATTTACATTTTGACTTTAAGGTTTATAACTTATATCTTTGTTTGACTTCAAGACACAACAATTCCCAATGTGTGTGCATGCTGAAGAAAGAATGTATCACTTTAAAAAAAAGATTTGTTTCAACTTTAAAAAGTAAGTGTTCATAATGCCTTAAAATTTTGAGTTAATTCCATAAACTGTTAAAAAAATATGGACGTAGTACCCGTGACGTCACCCATAGGTTTGTGATTATCTTTTTTGAAGCCAATTGTAGGCGGTGCCTGCCGTCACCATCTTGGCCGCGCATCACCGTGCATCACTCGCAGATATCCGAAAATGAGTAAAGACGCGGGACGTAAGTGAAGCTGAGGTGGCTGATTGCTGAAACCACGCCCGCCTAGCTCGACTCTAGTGACAGCAGTGGCTCTTCAACCATCGCTCAAGTGGCCACGCCCTTAATTATGCAGAAATTTAAGCCTTAATATAATTAAAACGGATGAGTTACAATAAAATTCACCCCACTCACAGTTGTCATGAAGGGCAAAATTAGCTATATAGACCAAGGCTGCATTCCCCGAAACTACCTTAACGCTACTTCGTTCTTAAGTTGTACCTTAAGCTGTACCTTATCGCTAATACGTGTTTTCCGAAACGTTCTTAGTTACGTATCACTTCTGTAAGTCATACGTTCGTAAGGTTGGTCTGGAGCACTCTTAGCTATACCTTATCCCACATGACTCCACTAGGGGCCATCACTTTCATAAAAGCTTACATTGCAGTCTATATAACTAAATGTTTGTAAAAAAAAACACTCCGTGTTTAATTAGGCAAATATTTTTATATTTAAAGAATAAAACATCCACATAATTAGACATCATAACATTGATGGTTGTTAGATTTTTTATTATGTTTTCCAATGGGACATCAACTGCGAACTTTTAAATGCTACAGGATTAAGAAACTGTTTAAAAAATATATTTTGGGTGATGGAGTTGGTGAAACTGGCAGCTATACAACGAATCCTACGATTTCATTTGTGCATTTCATATCCGTTAAATCTTAGTCTACCGGCAAGTATTTTAGCTGCATAAATAAATCGGGTAAAATAAAAAATAAAAAACTAATTAGGATTGTTAATGTTAATTCGACTTTGCATCAAAGTTTTTTAATGTTTTATAACTTTGAGGCAACTGCATGCCATATTCTTTATAAACATTCAAAACAAACTGCACACTTGCTTATAGTCTCCTAAGGTCAACACAATTTCCACATTTCAGCAATTCAAAGCTAAAATCTAAAGTAATCATAATATATATTTATTTATTATATAATATACTGTATATATGAAGAGTTTGGTTCCAAAACGCAATAAATCCATTTTGACAAATTTTGGTAAAAACGTGTTTTCTATACCAAGAAAGTGACAAGATGAAAACAACTATTTTCTGTTACAAACTTTCACACAGCATCTTTAGGTTATAAAAACATAAAAAATTAAAATCCATAAGTTGATTTTCAAAGATTTATTATAAAAACTGATTATTTTTTCCACAAAATGCAATAAATCCATGACAAGTTTTTATTCAAAATGCTATAAATCTATTGAATCAATAGCCTATATAAATGTGCATTCATCTTTGCCATGTTATATTCATTTAGTTGACTAGTTGTACACACTAATTAAAAATATAAACATTAATGTTATTCATCAAAACACTTACTTTGTCATATTAAGAACCCTGTCATTGCGGTTACTTGACGTCTTCGCTTAACGTCTTTCACAGCGATCAGCTGTAAAATGTTTTTGGTCCTGCTCGATTTTCGTTGACTTCGAGTAAAATTATGGAAAGTTTTTCATAAGATCCTCTGGGGTCAATGTGTTAGCATGAGAAGCTTGATGCTGTCGGGAGAACAATCACCCGTCTCCCGAGTGCCTCTCAGGGAAATTATTAGATGTTGATGGCTTACGTTTCTTTCCCATCACAGAAAACCATCACAGGTTTATCAATGCAATTAAAGTATTATTTTGTTTTGTTTGTTGATCACGAAGTACAAAGTAGATGAGGAAAACTAGGACTCCATGTACTCAGCGCGCCGCCATGTTTGTTTACATTGCGTGAATGGTGCGCTGTGGGATTTATTGCGTTCTGTAAAAAAGGGGGAGTGGCGTTTATCGCATTTTGGGAAAAAAGGGAGAAAAGATGACAGAATAACACGGCGGATATTGGATTTTGCGTAAAATTAAGAATTTACTTTTAACTACTGACCTGATATAATGCTGATTTTGGCAGTAACTCATTTTTTTCAAAAATGGCGTTTATCGTGTTTTTGAACCAAACTCTTCATATATATATATATATATATATATATATATATATATATATATATATATATATATATATATATATATATATATATATATATATATTATATGTTATATTTGATGTAGACAGACAGGCTCCAGAAATGCGTCCATTAAGCTTTATCCGCATTGTAACGACGCTGCTTGCGCATCCACTGTCCAAGCACAATAAACGCGTGAACTAATGAACAACAACAGTTTGTTTTTATATATTTTAAGTGTAATGCACAACCAATTACTTCCACGACCCACTTTATTCCCCTGTGCAACGCACTTATTGGGAACTCCTAATATAAATTATCCTTTCAAGTGAAGGCATAGCGGATGAATTGGAGCAGTTTAAACATGATACGTTTGGAAATAAAGTTGCGGGTTTTGCACGGGTTTGATATAAAATATAGAAGGTTGAATTTAGTTGTGTGCAATTTGAAATATTTTTTACCAGATATTCCTAATAAATTTTACTTGAACTATTTCTAAAATGTTTCTTTAATAAAGAACACCGCTATCTCATAACGCAGCGAAACCTATTACATGAAGTGAATAATTGATTGTCGAGAAATCGATATGAACCTATTCAGCACCTCCACCATGGACAGCACCCGCTAAGGTTGAACTTAAGAAGGTTTACCTTAAGCAACATCCTAAGGTATAGTTCGGAGAACACACGTAGGAAAGGTATACCTGTAGTTAAGGTGTACCTTTTGAGTCTTCGTAGCGCGCTAAGAGAGAACGTTATCGGAGAACGCACCCCAAAACACTTTTTGTACCCGACTGTAAACATATTTTTTTTCTGCTCTAAAGATGGGCATTTTAACATAAGGGTCTATGGGAATTGACTCCCTTTTGGAGCCAGCCTCTAGTGGCTAGTCCATGAATTGCAGTTTAAGTCACTTCCGTATTGGCTTCATCAGAAAGGTAAGAAGGTTGCCCCTCGGTAATTCAATTTAAAAATATTAGTTAACTAAAAAATATTTATTGTTAATTCAAGTAATATTTATAAGTTGAATTAAATCAAAAATTTTAGGCAGCACAAACACTTAAATAAAAATTGTAAAAATATTATTTTAGAAAAAGGAGCAATGAACTGCATACAGAGATTTCCAGGCCATGAAGGATGCTTCCATTTTAAGACAATTAAAAAAATATATATTTATTATAAAACCATGCGTGTGTCTGCAATATACTAAAAGTATTCCACAGACATACTTGCACCATGTGACAGAACGACACAACGTAGCAAATTTGTTATATGCAAGAGCTCAAAAAAGAAATATAAAGCACAATATTCTAGCAAAGTGAACAAGATGTTGAGATGTAACACAGGTTGACATATTATAGGAATATGTTGTTCTACTTCCCATGGTGCAAAAATGCCAGAGGACTTGCTGGTTGTTTAAAATCGCCACGATGGGGATTTTGTCACAGCCCCTTATCCTGAGGGCCTGTTTAGAAATAAGTGCTAAGCTCTGGATGGCTGTCCAAAGTGTGTATGTATGTTAGTAAAGAGGGGCACTGACAAAAGTATCCATGGTGACACGGCGATCCATAGCTCATGCTGCAGAAAATGTGTCCCGTTTCCCTAAAGCATCACTTCAGGTTCTGTTTTTCATCTTATTTACTGCCAATGGCACCATTTCTCATTTTTATCATTGCTTCTGCTGCAAAAAGGAAGGGACACATTACGTTCTCAGCACATTTTACTCAACGCTGTCTGCATGCGTCTGTTAATTAAATAAAAGACAGGTCGAGTCTCCGTGGCAACGTGCATTAGCGAGGCAGCATGGGAAATGTAGGCAATTAGAAATCCCCGCAGTACCTTCAGAGTCTTTAGACATGTAGAGGGATAGCTTGGAGCCGTAGGGGATCCGAATACAATCTGGACCAGGGATGGAAAAAAGCATTACATCAACCTGACCCACGCAAAGCTCAAAAGACAAATACACCAAAAGACAGTATACGTGGTGGATAGATACACCACTCGTACGATACATATGTATTCACTATCCTGAAACAGAATGCACTTTAAATCCTAAACATAAGTAGATTCATGTATTTTAACATCCATATTACAGGCTATCTAATCCATTCAAACTTAGGGTGCGATAAAGCATGTGTATGAAATGTGCCTCAGTCAGAAAAGGTAAAAGATGTACATTTTATTATTAAGAATACAATCCTACCATCTCCAAGTGGTGAAGGGAAGACAGGCATCTCATAGCCAGTAGGAGTTTGAGGTGAACTCTGGGAACTAGTGTCTCTGGAGCTACAGTTAGATGCAGAGTTTATAGGCGCTGATGACATGAAATAGATATCAGACTACAGAGAAAAAGAAAGTGACAACAGAGTAAAAAAGTGTGAGGAGAAATTATTCAGACCAAACATACAGTTATCATATACAAACAAACATGCTAACACTTTAGTATGGGGACATATAGAGCTTGTGAATTGACGTCATTGCGACTTGTGTAGCAATGCAGGGGTTAAATTGGGATTTGTTATGTGGGGGGGGGGCTCTGTGGGGAGGGGGTTTGAGGGGTAACATCAACACTAGTGTGTTTCAGTAACATGCTGGACCTCAAAAAGGATTTAATACATTTCAGCTTTGAAGGTGTTGACCCAAAATATTTGTCGGGTGCTGCGGGCAAATCACTCCGCCCAAGTAGCAGTGCTTTGCCTTATGAGAATATAGTTCTCAGTATGTTTACGGTTAAAAGATGGTTGTGTCTTATATGATCTTGTTATTTGTACTAGTGTGTTTATACAAATAAAAGCATATAAATAGGAAAATGCTGGCATTATTTTGTCACTTATTTGGAGCAGTATGCTAGCTGGAGCCATTTACTTTAAGTCTTTGTGCTAAGCTAGGCTAGTGGTGAGTGCGTCAGACAGAGTTACAGGATGCACGGAGACGAAAAGGGTATGTATGCACTTATCTAACTCTGGGGGATACGGTGAATAAGCTAAAATCCCCAAAAGTTGGCGTGTTTCTTTAAAGGTACATCAGAAGCATTTTCACCAACTGAACTTTTTAACTAAACTGTAGATAAAGCACTATTTTGCTTTTGTCATAATATTAGCTCGAACACTTACTCTGGATGCAGTGAGTTGTAGATCTGGAACAACAGCTGTGTATACTAGATTCCCGTTAACAACTAGTCGAATCTCAATGGAGTCAAATGTGAAGGCCAGGATATAAGGGAATGCACACACTGCGGAACAGGAAATGACATCACAGCGATCCTATGAGTTATTTCTACCAATACAAACGGTTGCAAAATAAGTTTGGAAATGAAAATAGATGAACATACATCAATAAGTATGATGTAAAAATAACAAAGTGAATACATGCAGCTACTAACCGATAGCATTAGGCATTTGGTTCCAGCTAAAATGGAAGTCCAAAGAGTTTGGCTGAATCATGGGTGTGGCTCCATTAAACGGGCACACTTTCTTATAGACACAGATATCTGTTAATACAGAAGTAGAACAGCATTAGAGGATAAGAGTTTATGAAAATAAACATAATGACTGACATTCTGACAAATAATAAACACGAACTGTTGTAGCAGAAAAGAAGTCCAGCCTCTCCGTCTTCATACACATCTATGGCAGCAACAAAGTTCACCTGGAGGCAATTAAAGTGAACCAAGTCAATAATAGAAAATCATAAATCACTTAAACATGGTGTGCAATACACTTTGACAATACATAAAAATGATACAATAAAAACTTGTTTTATTTTCAGATAGTATGAATTAAGGTTTTCGATTTTATTTTAGCGTGTCTGTGCAGCCCAGTCTTACAAAATTACATACCTATAGTCACATACATTTTTGATTATTTTTCGTGATACTGTCACGAATTTCCGTGTTTTTCCGTATCACTAATTTCTGTTTACGTGTTATTGTCGCGTATTTGGTTTTGTCACGTAACTGTCCTCTTACCATTGTCGCTTCGGTTTAGGGTTAGATTTACATAAAATGACATCCTTACTAGGGCTGGGCAAAAAAAAATAGATTTTTCGATTAATCTTTTTTTACATGGTCGATTCAAAATCGATTCTCAAAGAGCAGAATCGATTTTTTTCCATATTTATTTACGCAAACATTGAACGTAAGATTAGCATTAATCTAATTACTAGTCTTCTTCACTAGATGTCACCCTAGCCTGTCATTCATTCATTCAGTGCTTAAAATGGTGGTTTCAGGTGCTTCATCGACGTTGATGCCACCTTCACATAAAAAGTCAGAGGTATGAAAGCATTTTAGATTTCGCAAGCAAGACGACAACAATAGTTCTGTGGCTTTTAAATTCTTTTTATTAAATACCCACTTGTAAACTTATGTTCACTATTCTTTTTTATTAATATAGTATTTGTTTTAAACCTATATTCATTGAGTTGAATCGAGAATCAAGTTTAAAAATCGACCCGAGAACCGGAATCGAAAATCGAATCGATAGCTTGTGAATCGAATCGATCTGTAACATCTGAATCAATACCCAGCCCTAATCCTTACCCAAACCCAACTCTAACCCTAACGCCAGACGACAATGGTTTAAAAATCAGAAAATAAAAAATAAATCAGAATTTTTTTTTATAAACCAATACTAGTGAAATCCTAACGAAAACACCAAGTCTAACCCTAAACCGAAGCGGCAATGGTTTGAAAATCAGAAAAAGCAGTTGAGTAACAAATACGTGACAATGACACGTAAACCGTTATTTGTGATACGGTCACGAAAAAATGCAGAAATTCGTGACGGTATCATGGCCGTAGCCAGGGGTTTGGAAGTTACCGAGGTCCAGGGTGGGGTGTTAAGAGTTAACAAATGCTATCCCAGGTAAAAAAAGTGCATTTAAATAAAATACACTTTTTAAGTACACTTAGTAAATGTACTATTTTCGTGCACTCATTTTGTGGCTTATATATCACATTTGTTTTTGGTACTTCTTAAAATTAAGTTAAGA
Organism: Misgurnus anguillicaudatus; assembly: GCF_027580225.2. NCBI lineage: Eukaryota > Metazoa > Chordata > Actinopteri > Cypriniformes > Cobitidae > Misgurnus > Misgurnus anguillicaudatus. The sequence continues at coordinate 31,305,662 of NC_073358.2, read as the reverse complement.
ACACAAAAAAAGAGTAAAAAAAAGTACGTGACTATAGATACGTAATTTCGTGAGACTGGGTAAATATATGTCTGTGTAGGCATGCAAGTGTTTATTTCTAACCCGGTTGGCGTCCACATGGTGTAATCTATAGGCGTCTCCTGTGCTCTCATTGATCAAGTCAAACTGATGTCTGTAAGCCACACATATCATATGATCATTCTCTCCTGTTGGGCCATCAACCAATGCCATGACCACCGGTGAGTCACACAGGCAAATCTCCTAAGATAAGAGACAGCACACATTTGTAACATAAACCAAAATTATAATGGTATTTCCAATGTGCTACAAATAAACGCACATACATTTAAATTACATTTAATGCATATCAAATTAAAATGCAGCTGATGTACAGACAGAATGTCCTTCAACCACTGACTTTCATCTCTTACTCGTATATATTGGAAGTCCTCCACAGGTGAGTCACTCGTCCCCGTCACTGTAGCTACAGAGCTAAGAGACTCCAACCGTGACAGTTTCCTGGTGATGAGGAGAAGCTTATTTCTTATCGCCGCAACGATTCTGAGCTCCACCCCGTGATGTGTGTTTATGGAGTAGAGATGGCAGCCTGAGGAAACATGATTTTAATGCCTTTTAATGTCTTAAAAGCATACGACATATCTCCTGTTTAGAAATTATTCGTTTTTCCCCCCAAAATCTATGCAATATATATTACACTCTTTAAAAAATTCTGGGTTATTTTCAACCCAGCATTGGGTCAAAAAGAGAAAAACCCAGCCACTGGGTTAGATTAACCCCAGAAAGTGTTTATATTTCCCCCAACAATGGGTTAAATTACAGCCCAACGGCCTGGGTTTGCCCCTTTATTACCCATTTTCACAGCACTTTAAGTGTTTATATTACAGTATATTACATTACATTACATTATTATGTAATAGAATGTCAGCTGTATAATAATAGTGTAGGTTTCAACTTTTCAACAAGTAGATGTTTTTATACATCTCTCTCTCTCTCTCTCTCTCTCTCTCGCACTGGGAAGTCTAATTGATTTCAGAGAATCTGTCTGTTTATACTGTTCTTTTCAATATATTAATTCAATGAAACAATTTCTGTCAGAGCTGTAGTGCAGTGTCTAGTGCATGTAAGACAAAACACTTAAGAACAATTGTGCCACAGAACATGCACACAGATAGCTCATTTTACTGTTCATTTAATTATGTAGCTTCATGATATTATTCTGAGATCCTTTATAATTTGGGCCAGATACCGATTTTTATTTTGCATAAATGCTGTGATAGTTATACAATAATATAGCTAGTGCCGCCTTAAACAATTACATTGCATATAGCTTTGTTTTGTTTGTTCAGTAGTGTATTTATTAAAATATAAAAAGTTAACTTGATGACTGTCAAGCTTTAATACAAGAAGCTTCCCCAACAATTATATTTTGTGCCTAAAATGCCTAAAAAGTCCCATGTACCAGACTACAAGTCTCTCCAGGGTATAATTCAGTCAAAAATTTGTTTAAAGAGGAAAAACCATATACAGCGAGGAAAATAGCTGTAATCACCAACAAAGGCTAATAAAGTGTGTTCAATACTTATTCCCTGTGTCATTTCAGTTTATTTATTATGACTCAACTTGTATACTTAAATGTTCTGATTTCTTTGTATGAATTCAATATTTGACTTGATGGCTACATCTGGTGGAAATTTTGTGTCAAAAGCTCACTTAGAAATCCCCTTACTGATAAAAATGCTGATGTGTCAAATACTTATTTTCCCCGCTGTATAAGTCGCACTGGACTATATGTTGCGTTTATTTAGAAAATTATTTCACAAAATCCAAGCCGAAGAACAAACATTTAATCTGGAAAGGCAAGTTATTTAACTAAACAATATGGCACACAGAACAGCAGGCTGAATAGGTGTCCGTACACATGTTAATGTAACATTACCATTTATTCAGCGAACACAATTGCATATCGAACATACCTAAGAATCTGAATAGGCTAAATGAACATGACAAGCCAAATCAAGTTCAAAAAGGTCCCAAAGTCATTCCGCATCACTAAATCCATTGAATTACATAAATACAGGAGCAGCATAGAGCGGACTCTCGCGGCTGTAGACGGTTATGGTTTCTCTTGGTTTATATAAATTAATTTTGACATATAAGTCACACCCGACTATAAGTCGTAGGACCAGCCAAACTATGAAAAAAGTGTGACTTATAGTCCGGAAAATACGATACACAAAATAATGCTCTATGGGTCAGTTTCCCAGACAAGGTTTAGATTAATCCAAGACTAGGCCTTAGTTATAATAGAACATTTAAATAGTTTTTACAAACATAACTTAGAAAAGCAATACTGGGGTGCATCTTGAGACAATTTTTTAAGATATGTCAGTGCAAGGTGTTTTTATTTTAGACAGCTCAAATATGCATTTTAGTCAGGGACTAGACTTAAGCCTTGTCTGAGAAACCAAACCACCCCTTAATGTGTGTGGGTGATGACCGAAGTCTCTCCTACCTTTGGTTTTCTCAAGCTTGTTTTCTCGACTGTCGCATTTGGTGCGGACAAGCTGTCGCTCCTCTATCCCTCGTTTCAGCGTGCTTAGTCTATAAACATATAGACGAGCGTCTTTCCCTGCAACAGAAAATTGAATTGAAATCACTCAAATAAAACTAAATAATACAAACACTGTTGAACTCCAATGCTTAATCTGAAGTCAAACTATTTTAAGACTCAAGCACACACTTGTGCATTTCTGGAATAAACAAAATGTTCAGAAGAGTGTGGCTACTTTTATGCTGTTTAGTCGATGGCACAAATAAGAGCTTTCATTATTGCTACAATACCCTGTTGGACGATAATAGCCAGGCAACACATAAATAAACTCATCTCATCAGACTGAAAGGCATCTTTCCTAATACAACATGTTTGGTTTTGAAAAGCTTGTCATCGTGAATGAAAGTTGCTTGGTGACGGTGCTGATAACAAATTCATTATTTTCCGTCTGCAGGAGGAATGTTTTCAATCATCAGCAAGAGTCTGGTTTACAGCGTCTTGGACTAATGATCAGAATAGAAAATGATGGCAGACACTGAAATACATGAATCTATGCTCTGTGCTTCTCTTCATAATGAGCTGTGAGTCTGAACAACACAATGCAAAAGTGCCTGAGTCAGTGTTTCTATTATGTGCTGTTCCTGGCCATCTAAAGATGCTGGTTAGACTGAAAGCCCAGAGTTTCCTTTAATACCTCACTTTTGTCTCATTTTACCACCGCTTTACACTGTTTCTCTTTCAAATTCATATAAATATGTCTTACCCTTATCTGCTCTTGCAATGAGAAGGTCCTGAGGTTCAAGCACATGCATTTGTTTGACAGTCAGGGTTTTGTCAAATACTTGCACTGGAGGCAGGGTTGGTGAATCTAGACCAGCATGCAGAGCAACAGATTAGCATATGGTTAACTAAGAACTGATTTCACCCCAGTTACATTTTTTTTTTTTTTTTTAATAGTTCACCCTTTGGAAAGTGACATTATTTAGTGCTTGTTTTGTGACTTTCTTTCTTTTGTGGAATGAAAAAATAAAAACGAAAGAAAATTTTTGTCAGACAACATAATCTACAGAGGTGTACAGTACTCAAGTAATTTTTACTTTACTCAAGTGAAGTTTTTTATTATACCTTTAAATACATTCTAAAAATAATATAGTATACATAAAATGTACTATAATAGTAATATATCATGTATACTTTTATATAAACATTTACTTTTAATTAAAGGAAAACACCACAGTTTTTTATATTTAATATTTGTAATACTTACTCGTGTAACTACTCATGTAACAGTCTTTAAATAGGGAAACATTGAAGTGTTTGGTGGCTTCTAAATTCATCCCTGTTTGGATCCTTAGGAATGAAGGGGGCTAGGCTAAATGCTAACACATTCACGACATGCTGTACAAACATTATGTGCACGCATTGAAAAAAGATAGGGATGTATTAATTTGTCTAAATTGATGTAAGAACATAATGAAATATTGAAAAAATTGTGGTGTTTTCCTTTAAGTACTACATTTTTTGTTACTTATTAATATTAAAAGATATTTAATGCGATATGTAGTGTAAAAAAAGTAGAATATTATGCTTCAAAATGTATTGAAGTAAACAAAAAACATCCTGATGAAATACAGATACTTGAAAAATATACTTTTATAAAGTAAAAATACTTGAGTACTTTAAACCTCTGATAATCTAATTGGGTTAACATGAATATACAGCGGGGAAAATAAGTATTTGACAAATCAGCATTTTTATCAGTACAGGGATTTCTAAGACACAAAATTTTCCACTAGATGTAGCCATCAAGCCAAATATTGAATTCATACAAAGAAATCAGAACATTTAAGTATACAAGTTGAGTCATAATAAATAAAGTGAAATGGCACAGGGAATAAGCATTGAACACAATTTATTTAATACTTTGTAGAAAAGCCTTTGTTGGTGATGGCAGCTTCTAGACACCTCTTGTATGGAGAGACCAGTCGTCTGCATTCCTCAGGAGTGATTCTGGCCCATTCTTCCACACAAATGCCTCCTGGGTAATGAGAAGCCTTTTTAGGCCATCAATTAGGACTAAAGCAGCTGATATCAATTAGTACTGATAGGAGGGAGAGTTTCTCTCTCAATACTGACAGATTTCAGGTGATCTCCTGGCTTTCTATCCCATTTTGCACCTTGTTCTCTTCATGTGTTCAATACTTATTCCCTGTGTCATTTCACTTTATTTATTATGACTCAACTTGTATACTTAAATGTTCTGATTTCTTTGTATGAATTCAATATTTGGCTTGATGGCTACATCCGGTGGAAATCTTGTGTCAAAAGCCCACTTAGAAATCCCCTTACTGACAAAAATGCTGATATGTGTCAAACACCAACCTTCCCCACTGTACACATAAAAATATAAAAAATGGAGTTGTACATATGAATTAATATAGAAGGCATAAACTATATAAAACATGACAAAATATATACAATACATTTATATAGTCTAGTAGTTTTAGACAATATACCTGCATTAGAGAACAGTGGATCTGAGGCTAAAAGGTGAACACATATCAGCAAGGTTAGTTTCTTAGAACATCTATAATGCAGCACATAGTACATTACATTAAATCCTGATCTTACACTGTTAAACATTTTGCATGGATTTACATTTAAACAAAACACATGTGTTCAGTGGCCATTAACCATTATTATGATCAATGTAGCTTAACTCACCCTCCAGCAGCATAACCCCTGCTGACTCGGTGGCGACCAATAAGGACTGTCCCCATGAATCTCCACAGACTATGTCATATGGAAAGCTACTGCAGAAAGACTGCGACTCCCATGGCTGTGGAAAACACCCCAACACACAGTTATTAACGAACAGGTGATGGCACCTATTTCTCTTTTCTCTATTCCTCCTTACCTCTTTCCTACAAAGGCCGGTAGTGACTAGACTGGTGGGCGCATCACCTCTAACTATAGTTTTCAGCTTCAGTGCCTGAAGATATCATTTGGTGTGTATAAATAGCATTAATAATGATGTGTAAACATGTTTATAACATAAACAAACACACACACATATATATATATATATATATATATATATATATATATATATATATATATATATATATATATAATTTTATTTATATATATATATATATATATATATTATTTTGTTTTTTAATGTAGTACATTCTACCTGTCCAACCCGGACAAACTCGGCCTGACGTGCTTCCTCTTTCTTACGGGCAGATTTGGGAGACTCAGGCAGTACATCGCTGAAGGAGCGTCGGTTCAGCATGTTCTGTGGAGAGAAGGGAACCTGCAGGAGCAGTACAGATAAAGAAGGGTCAAAAAGACTGACCCATAAACAACTATAAAGAACGTCCTATTCAGATGTTACACAATAAAGCAAAAGGCTATGCACACAATCTCTACCATGAAAGGTTTTATTCTAAAGTAATGCTAGCAATGCAAGACGTTCTTGCAATTATTTGATTTCTGTTTCTAATGCATTGTGCCCGCAGTGAAATTTCTTGTCCTGAATAATAGCGTATTAAACATCAAAGACAGAATAAAGAAGAAAATACAACACTGGATAATCATGGCATGTTTTTCATGAAAAAGCTATTTTTTTGTTTCATGAATCCTAAGGAAGCAGTAGTCGAAGTGCTGCAAAAAAGATAGGTATAAGTTACGGTAAGAACATAGTAAAATACTGAAAAATGGTGGTGTTTCCTTTAAGAGTTATATAAAACTGACTGTAGTGGGCTAAATTCAAAAGTAGATACCTTTGTAAACAGGTCACTTCACTATTGTACTAAATGAATATACTAACCGGTAAATGGCAATGTACTGTGGTTAGAACCCATTTACCTGCCTTTCAGCAAAGGTTTCTGGGAGAATGTTACATCATCTAATTAAAATTCATAAGCAAAGCTGATATGGTTTCTAAAGTCCCCACTCTCTCCACTTAACCACACATGTTTGATTGTTTCTGTATTCCTGTTCTGCAGTAATAGAGATTAGAAACAGCAATAGACAACAATATAAGGCAGTAAGCATTTCCAGGGAGGGCTTCAAGAGAATGAAGGTGCACTTGAAAGCTGTGGTTAGTGAAGAGTGGTAAGTAAGATCAGAAGGCAGTACTGGCACTTTGAGAAGGAACAGGCTAAAACATCTGATATGGCAGGGAAAGGAAGTGATGTAATAGCTTCAGGCACACTATATATTTAATTGCACTGAAAGACAGATTGCAGGGTCTGTGCTGGAAAGAACAGCCCAATCTCACAAAATTACGTACCTTTAGTAACGTAATTTTTGATTCTTTTTTGTGGCATGTCACGAATTTCCGCATTTTTGTGATCGTATCACAAATTTCCGTTTTGTCCTTTTTTCTTACAATTTTCGCTTCGGTTAAGGGTTTTTGTACATAAAATTACATCCTTAACCAAACCCAACTCTCACCCTATATAAACTCTCACCAAATATAAAAAAATAAATCAGAAAAATTTTAAAGTGACATCCAAATGCAAACACCAAATCTAAGCCTAAACCGAAGCGAAAATGGTTTGAAAATAGGAAAAAGCATTGGAGTAACCAATACGTGACAATGACACATAAACAGAAATTCGTGATACGATCACAAAAAAATGCGAAAAATTCGTGACAGTATCATGAAAAAGAATAAAAAAATTATGTGACTATAGGTACATCATTTTGTGAGACTGGGTAGGAAAGAAATAGTGTGATTTTATACCTTGTGCATGTCAGGCATAAGGTCCTGGTACAAGGACCTGATCAGCATGTCCAGCGTACGCTGACGTTTCTGAGCAAAGGTGGGGGTCTCGAGAGTGGCTTTTTCTCCATTTATTACTAAGGAAGAATGATAAAGATGGCACAATGAAGTGTAACAGAATTTGAAACAGCATGTCATATTTGTGTTTCATGACAACATCTGTTTTATTTAGTTTATGAGCCAAAACAAATCATTAAAGTAATCTGACAGGTGCAAAGACTAAAAACATTTATTTTGTTTTACAAAATACATTTAATTGGCTCTTTTTTTAAGTGGTTGTTTGTTTTTGCCCTTAATTTTAATTAAATAGAATAGTAATATTATAGCTATACTTTTTATGACCTAATTTTGAATAAGTAATTAAATAATATATGTGAATCATTCTGTGAAAACCTAACGTTATTATTTTGTGATTTTCTGTTTTCTACATAAAATCATCCTGCTTAATGTAAAGAAAATAGAAAATACAGTGAAAATATAACCTTGATATCTTTAATACTGACTGTGTTATGTAGCTTTCACATAGGACGTGGTGTGCGCTGCTCTGTGAAACCCATTAATTTCAATGGCTTGCGCTGCGCAAGGGTGTTTTGTTTTTGGGTTGAGCAAAGCGCAAAATAGTTTAACGTCTGCGCTGCACTCTGTGACGATTACCGCGGCCAATAGAAACGGGACATCCAAACAAAATGGACGAAAAGCTTATACTCGGAATTCCCGGAGCTCCTACAGAGACATTGGAAGGAAAGCCATGTCATGGAAACACGTAGCAATCATAGACCGTAAAAAAATATGGACGTAGTGTCCGTGACGTCACCCATTGGTTTGTGAAGATCGCTTTTGAAGCTTAAAGTAGGCGTTGCCTGCCGGCGCCATCTTGGCCGCGCGTCCCCGCGAATTACTCGCGGAAAACCGAAAATGGGTAAAAAGGCGGGACATGGGTGAAGCTGAGGTGAAACCACGCCTGCCTAGCGCGAGTCTAGTGACAGCAGTGGCTGTTCAACCGACACTCAAGCGGCCACGCCCTTAATTATGCAGACGTTTATGGCTTAATATAATCTAAACGGGTGAGTTACAAAAAAATTCACCCCCCTCACAGTTGTCATGAAGGGCAAAATTAGCTATATAGGCCAAAAACACTTTTTGTACCAGGCTGTAAACATATTATTTTCTACTGTAAAGTTGGCCATTTTTAACATGGGAGTCTATGGGAATTGACTCCCTTTTGAAGCCAGCCTCAAGCGGCCAGTCGATGAATTGCAGTTTAAGTCACTTCCGTGTTGGCTTCATTAGAGAGATCGGAAGGTTGCCCAAGTTGGCATGTTAGGTGTGTTTTAAGTCAAGCAGTTCGTTGAAGGTAGGCAGCTTAAAGTTATGTGAAAAGGAGCAGCGCACACCGCTTCCTATGTGAAAGCCGCATTAGGCAATATTAAAGATTAAAATCATGGTAAACATTATTGAAATCAAACTTTGATGCTTATACTCTCATAATTAGATTATGAGACTTAAGCCTGGATTTCACAGGAAAGGTCACAAACAATTATTGATAAGCTACAATATTGGTGTTTAATGTAAAAAAAAATACATTTATTTTCGATAAAGGACTGTTAAAATGCTGATACACTGGTGAGTGTTACTGGATGACTGGTATACTAACATTTAACTAGTAAAAAGTCCCTGAACTCCTGATGGTCTGTGAACAATGGAGGAGAGGGGAGAGGTGGTCCAAACAGTGGCACGCTCTCCTCTGAGAAAATCTTTAACCTGTAACATAAATCATTTTTGTGTAGATACAATACAATCAATGATAAAAAACACATATAAAATACATAAATTCACACCTGTAACTATCATTCTGACTATTATATCGAACTAAGGCAAAAATATCTGTGAGGTGAGTAAAGGAATTCATTCATAAATAAAATATTCAAAACTACTAATGATGATTACACACCATTTAAAACCTCGGTAAACTACAAACAACAAAAACAATTCACACAAATTAATACCTCGTATCGCTGCCATTTAGTGAGTCATTTCAATGGTTCAGCATTTAAAGGATACGAGTGAAATGGGATCGAATCATAGAGGGCTTGAAAGACGGCGAGGCGTCATCCCCCTCTTGAAACACAATAGTCACGATGTCATTTCCGATGTGTCTCTTTCTCTCTACCTGTGTGGAGAGAAATAAATGACATTTATAAAAGCTGTAATCATACATTCATGAAGCGCAATTCCAAAAAGTTGCTGTAGTCACAAGAAGCTATTATATCAATTTTTGTCTCCCAGAAATGAACATAATAAGGATGAACAAAATTAATTTTAAAAAAGAGGATGTGCCCGGGTCTATCTTAGTGTTTCTCAGCATTAGTGAATATTTGGTATACGACCTTTGACACTTCAAGTCTGTAACTGAGCTTGTTAATGAGTCTGGACTATTATAGTCAAAAAGTACTTTTATCTTTAAAGCACACACACACATAAAACAACCTCCTAAACTCAATAACTACATGACTGCTTTTCATCCTCTCACATATACCAGATCTCTTTCTCTCTCTCTCACAAACACACACACACATTCAGACACAAACGCATGCACAGACACACAAACAGACATGCTCGTGGCCGCGAGGTGTGACAGGAATGAGTATTTACTTATTGCAGTAACAAATTGATTTCTACTGAGAGTTCGGTTATGATTCTCCGCCACGTCCTCCCCCCTTCACACCAGAAGATCCTTCCAAAGCACATATGCTGCTCTCACAACACATAACAATATCAACAGCCTTTTGTGATTGAATTCTAAATATTTCTTAAGGTTTAATAAAAATGAAATATTTTATTATTTGTGACCCTGTCAGTGAAATCCCGGCTATAGTCTTATAATGTATTCAGATTAGGAACATCAAAGATTGATTTCACGCATTGATTTCAATCTTTGACATGGCCTTGCTCAGTCAGTATGAAATATATTAAGATATTTTTACAGAATGTTCTTTGTATTACATTATATATGAAATTTTTCTTTAGAAAACTGTAATTTTCATATATTTAAAAAAGACTTTAGTTGGGTTATTACAGAGTCACCTTTGTAAACTCCCATATGCTGTTATTTGTTTGTGAAGCACATATGGAGAATATCTGAAGAATTTTCACATGTCTTGTCTGTTCATTTTAACTGTGTTTGTCAAGCCTGTTACAGTACAGTACCCAACACTAGGAAAGTAGCCCATGCAAAATGTCTTTTGAAGGAATATTATATTTTGTGTAAGGAACATGGCAAAGTGGGTGCTGTTTTTATAAACCATCTTGCTATTTTCCTTCTGCAAATCTGAACTGGTGTAATGCTTTCAATAACAACAAGTCAGTTATTGACATCAAATCTAGTGTGACACGTCGATGCAAATGTTTTTAATCTAAGCACGGATGCAAATGACATTTCAGAGAGTGGACCGATAAGTTAATAATGACTCTGTACCACACACAACGCTATAGTATTGCATGAAATATAGTGCATGAACCATATGGACTGCATTTATGCCACCTTTTTAGGGTTTGCCAGCTGTGACTACATCACTATAAACTGTCTTTGTATGAAATGCGAGTAAACAGTTTCAAGAACGTAGTTGGGAATGACATGAGGGTCAGTGATCACGAAAATGTCCTATTTGTGTAGCCTATCCACCTTATTTTCAAAGTGATGTGATGTATTTCCCTTCTTTGTGCGTTTCAATAGCCGGCCGGTAGAAAACAGTGTCGTGGGAGCATGCATAAAACAAGATTTAAACAGTTATGGTAAATATTTACTACACCTGCCATGTATGAACCAGTGGGAGGATGAAATTAAGAAGTGGTCTGATATATCATATGAAGATATATTCAGTCATTTTATGTTGTTGCTTGGGGGTCACTTTTAAAAGCATCTCATTCAACACATTGTAAGTTATTTAAACAAACCATAATCATAATAAACATATTAAACTATTACATGTATTCAGTATTGTTTTCGTTTTATTTTTACATTGCTTCTTACGCACTAGATGGAGACATGATCTTTTGAAATTATTTGCTTATTTTAAAATTATTTGCTTTTTCATTTAAAACATAACAAAAGTACAAGCAAACATATTACAAACTATTATAAGCATTAACTAAGCAGATTATGTCGTATATATTCTGTACTGTAATCACATTTTTGTAATACTATATTGTAGCAAAATAAATAAACCAGCTAAATCAGCATAATATTAGTTGTTTTTAAACAATTATTGTATTTATTGTTAATTGGCAGTTTCTATGAAAGGTTTTACTGGATAGATGTGTGGATACAGATCATGGGTGCATGTGCGTCACATACACATTCAGCTCTTGGGCATGGATTATGGTTAAAATAAATGTTTTGTAGAGATTTACTGCGTTTTTGCCAGCTATTATGGCAACCCATAACTGCACAAATTATGTCAGTCTTCCTGGATTTCATAATAAACATTAAAAAGCCAGTCAAAACGGCATACTCGTGTCCCTCGCAATACCCACATGTACCATTAGTTTTGATTGCACACCGGAAGTCTTACACAAAATAAGAAGGATACACTTCCTTTAAATAGGAAAAGGGATAGAGTGTTTTCTTATTAAAAATATCCCCTGTGAATGATACTCAATAATCGAAATGGTTAGCTTGTGTGAATGTTTGGTTGGCAAGAGGCTTTTTTAGTGAATACAAGCTTTCCTGCTCTTTTCATGAGCAGCTCAGCATTGCTAAAGGTGATATTGACATGAAGGGTTGAAGTGGCTCTCGGCAGTAGAGTGCCAAGACCCTGAACTGACACAAATACTTTGAAAATCCTGGTATTTTGTGGACGCTTCTGTAAGCACTCTAGAGAATAAGAGCTCTACTTGTGCACAATCAGACATTTGAGCTGACAGAGAGAAAGAGAAACCGAATAAGTGAGAGAAAGAAAGGTATTACTGTATGATAAAATCTAGAAACGAGACAGACATGATGGGGAGACAGACATAAAAGAGAAAGACGGACAGTGAGGTGATTGACATCTGATGTAATCAGGATATAGAGCTGAGGGGTAGAGAGAGAGCGAGAGGGACAAAGAGAGAGAGATGACCGCTGCGATGTCTAGGGCTTTTGAATGTTAAATATAGCTGTTTCCCCTCACCACCTACTGAGACCCAGACTTGCTTCTTTCTACCTTAACAGTATCTCTATCTCACTTTGCCCTTTTTGGACTATTCATTCGCTCTCTTGACTTTTAATTGCTAAATTTGACTCTTGGATGAGACTCAAGTGAAAGTCCCAATTTGCTCTCGCTTTAATCCCAGCAGAAACAAATGAAATGTTAATGAGATCTCATTTGGGATTTTCTTTTCAGTGGGTCTGTGGATCAGGCTGCCAACTCACCTGTTGCTTGTTCTCTTTAGAATAAGGTAGCATGGTGGAAACATGGAACATGAGCTCGTGACCCTGATAGACTGTGTAGATGGAGTTTATTCCTGTAGTGTCATCTAGAGAGAGAGAGAGAGAGATAAATAGAGAAAAAAGAGAGAAAACCTAACATAAGTCTTTTAGTTATTTAATGAAACAGTGTGTACATTTCAAGAGGATCTATTGACAAAAATGCTATATAATATACATAACTAGATTTTCAGTGGTAAATAAAGACCATACATAATGAACTGTTATGTTTTTATTACCTTAAAATAGCCATTTCTATCTAAATACACTGCTGGTCCCCTTACATGGAAGCCGCCATTTTGCGCCGCCATGTTTCTACAGTAGCCCTAAACTGACAAACTGCTTGTTTCGTCACTATGTTGTCTTATACGATGACATGTTTGTCCTTTGGTAACTACCGTAGCTTCTCTATGTGGTTGGTTGCAATTAGCAAATTCACCACTAGATGCCGCTAAAATCTAAACATAGCACCTTTAAAAACGTGTGTGTGTGAATTTGTCGTACTTTTAGTGTCCAGTCCTCCTCGATACCCTGCCCAGCCCTGCAGACAGATCGTGTCACCAAGAAGATTCAAAAATTTCTCAAAAGTCTCACTTCCTGTTTCTGTAAAAATGGTACAAAAAATGAAATCAACATAAACAAGACCAACGATGTATACAAAGGCACCGTATGCTGTTACTGTAAGATGAGCATTACGAGTGCTTCTGCACTCACCATTACTGAACATTTCATCATCTGTCAACTGTCCGTCTTTGGCATAAAGAACACCAAATTTAAAGTTTACACTGCCCTGTAAACAAACAAACAAACAAACACACACATACTCAGAAAATCAACTCACATTTAGCATCTAGGGGGGAATTCACTACAATGAATTGTGTCCACTGATAGGACAGTTCAGTAAAGCTGTTATGTAAATTGACAGTCAGGTGTATAGCCAAAAAACTACAGATGAATGGACTTGCATGGCACAATTCCCCATCTTGCATCTTGAGTGCTTGGTCTGAGCTCTAGGTTGCAATGAAAGCAGCCACTGCCGTGATCTGTCACACCTCAGTTTTGCTGGGATCATACAAATGATTTTACAATGATATTGTGCAATGATATTGCGCAGCAGCCGAAAATAGCCCCCTTAGTAACTTTCAATGGCAGGGGACTATTTTCGGGCACTGCGTAATATCATTGCGCCTCCTGCAGCCATGTTACAGCAGCAAAGTCCTTGATTATTACGCCAGAATGAGAGTATGGTTCCTAGCCATATCGGCCTAGAAAATCGCAACTTTTAATAATTTTATTTTTTTAAATAAAATATTTTTAGCGCGATGCTAATGGTCTAATCAGATTCAATATATTATGCTAAGCTATGCTAAAAGTGCTAGCGCCAGACCCGCAGATCAGCTGAATGGATTCCAAAAAGGTAAAAATTAAATGTTTAACTCTAGCAGAGCTGGAAAATGAGCATATTTTCAAAAAAGTGGAGTGTCCCTTTAAATGAAAGGATGCTGGACTACATGTGTTTGTTTATGCTTGGTTTTAACAGTAACCTTATCAAATGATGTAATGCTTTGCATGCCTACTAGAAAACGACTTTATTGCTATGTATGCAAACATTGCTGACTTTGTGAATATACTGTACATACGGTATATAATAAACTTTGTAAAGTGAGGCACATTTGCGCTTAAAAATTACGACGACTTTGTTAAAATACTAGTGCAGCTATGGAAAGGTTTAACTGGACTGCGAGTGGTTAGTGAATAAGAGTCAGATCAGGTTTTGTGCTTAAACACCACACACTGAAGTCGCACACTGAAGTTTTGTAGAACCCATTCTCACCAAAAAGCACACAAATGACACGCAGTGCGATTATTGTGCAATAGATACGCCAAATTCCACTTTTGCGTGCATATCATACGCCAGTCCTTTCCATTCACTTATATGGCGAATTGTTTCGTGTCGTTTTATTTATTGTTTTCTCATTTGTTTTCTGTTTTTTTTCCCATTGTCGCTTGAGTTTAGGGTTAGAACAACTTTTTGTTATATAAAAATGACATCCTAACCCAAACCCCATCTCTAACCCCAACTCCAAGTGACCATGGCTTAAATATAGACAAAAGCATAGAGAAACCTGTATATTAAATAACCTGCTTAAACAAATCTGAAATCTAACCCTAAACCCAAGCGACAATGGGTAAAAAAACTGAAAACAAATGAAAAAACAATAAAATGACACGAAACGATGTGCCATATAAGTGAACGGGAAGGACTGGCGTATCATATGCGCGCGGGAGCGGAGTTTGGCGTATCTGTTGCACGATAATCACACTGTGTGTCATTTGTACGCATCTTGATGAGAATGGGTAGGTTTTGTAAATCCCCCTACATTCTTTTTAAAACCACACAGTATTTTATCTCTATGATAAACATTACATAATATTTTTTTTTATAACAAAACAGACTCAGTACACACCTCTTGTTCCTCCAACACCAGTAAGTCCTGACAACAATACAAAGGAATTTAGGTCAAAATCTCATTTATATCTCATTACAATACAACCGTAAATCAGTTCCCAAATAGATTACATTTCCAAACATCGATTCAGAGCACAGTGGTGTATGTTGCACCGGGTTTACAGACAGTACAGCATGTACATGCACTTAAATACATGCATGCAATGCACTTTGATTCGTAGCATGCATTTTCACAAAAGCAAAGTTATTTGAAGCACAAGCAGTCCTGTGCAGACATACAGCACTGTGCAAAAGTCTTAGGCCACCATCACCAGCTTTGCTGTTTTAGCAAAGTTTTAATGTCCATCCATATTTCTTTTTCTTTTTTAAGATACAAACAGAAAATACAGGAAATATGTACATATAATTAAAAATAAAACAATTTTCAGAACTAAATGTCTCTTGGCACGAAACACATCTTGAGCTTTTTTGAGGAGACTGAAGTCCTGAAGTCATTCGATTAGAATTAGAAATTAGGATTTAATTTCATTTAGATTTAAGAGATCCTGCAGCTGCCTGCTATTGCTCAAGTGGAAGACGAGTTTATACCCTAAATACTTGACACTTCAGCTTATACTTTTATACAGTTTTTAATACTACATACACATTTCCTATATTTTCTGGTTGTATCCTAATAAAGACACTGAGAAATAATTATATATGATCATTATACAATTGCAAAACAACTAATGTAGCATGGTGGCCTAAGACTTTTGCACAGTACTGTATATACAACAGAAGAAAATGTGTCCCTATAGCCCAATAGGTGGAGCATTGCATTATCAGCACCAAAGTCACGTGTTCGATCCCAGGGAACACACATACTGATAAAAATGTATGCACTGTAAGATGCTTTGGATAGAAGTGTCTGCCAGATGCATAAATTTAAATATAAAAACAAAACAGCAGAAAGAGATAAAAGTTCACAGAGCAAAATACATGCAAGATTTGATTGACAGGTTTGTGTAGACGGGCACCTTCTGAATCTCTGGGTTAAGGATCTCCCTAGGGCCCTTCTCAAACCGATCCACATTCATGGCACTTGGGGAAGGGTTGAGAGAAGCAAGTTACTGTGATGAATTGTGAAATGAATGCATTTTATTCTATTCATTTCTCTCCAATCAAATCTCCAATCTTTTTGCAGACAGACAGACTTACCTTAATATAGATTTGACTGATAGTGTTTTCGTTGGACTGTATGGAAGGCTTATTTTTAGAGTACCCTGCAGGTAAGGACACATTTGAAATTAGACAATAAGCGCATATATGAACGGATGACATAAAGGCTGTCGCCGGAGGCGTTAAAATGGGTTGTTTAATAACTGAGACCTTGTTACTCATAGGAAAGTTCATGACATATTAATATTGTCAGTGCTTGGGGGTGTTTTGTTAGCTTTAACACACTGGTCTCTCAGACAATAGATCTAAACAGCTTAGAGGCACTTCAGGAGGACGTCAATCTGTCATATGAGTCACAGCTGGGAACATACGCCAAAACTGACGCACACACTTGCTGTTACCTGTATCTGTCTGACTCACCGTCTTGCGCCAGAGGATGGCTCGGTACTGTGGGATCCTCTGGTTGTTCTGGTCTGACAGAACCACAGAGAGGAAGAAAGGGTTCTTCTCTGCATCTGTTCCTACGTAGTTCTGATGGACTAGAAGAAGAACATAAACAGCATTAGTATAGACATACTGTACAGACTGAAAGGTACAGAAATAAAAGGTAGAAAGTGTCATTCATTAGATTAACAATTTAAAACAATGATTTTTTTGCATGTGTATCATGATATAAGGTGCTATTCAATTCTATTACTAATTTGTTTATGTATACTATACCTACTATGATACAATAACATGTAACCTATGGAAAATTGTGGCTCTTTTATAATATTGCCCTAACATGTCAAACTTCAGGTTTGAATTTTAGTCATTTTTGTCAGACTGTTTTATTCAACGAAACATTTTTTATCAGTTTTCAGTTCTCTAGGAATCAAACCCACAATGTTTAAGCTGCTAGCACAAAGCTCTACCAGGTGAGCTGCAGGAACACAGCATGATATGTGAAAACCCAGCTAAAGTAATTTTTTGTGATTTACTGTTTTGTACATGAATTATCCTACATAATGTAAAGAACATTCTGTAAAAATACAGTACAACTTTGATATATTTAAAGAGCACCTGTTATGCAAACTCCACCTTTGGACATAAATGTGTGTTGGCATTGGCTAAACCCTACAATGAAAAAAAGTTGCCCACTCCTTATTTTTTAATCCCCATTAAACCAAAGCGGTCATATTTGATTCTCTTGTTAATGTGATGTCACACTAATAAAGCCCACAGCCACTGACTGAGGCTTTGTCCACACGAAGTCGGTGCATTCCCTATCAAATCATTTTTTTCCTTGTTCAAAAAAAATAATCCGTAAACACAGCGTCATCTCAAGAAATAACTGCGCACACACGAAACCACCTGAAAGCGGTGTAGTATATATGCCGGACCAGTATGGGGCGCTGTAATTCTGCCACAGATATACACTATACACGGAGAAGAAGACTTTGAGCATGCGCATAACCAACGTATGGTGTTGTCCGTTATCGCTTGTTGCTCACCACAATTGCATAGAAGCAATAGATTTTGAAGTAATAAAGCTAGTAGGCTTAGTAGCTTCTGTAGCACGAACACAATCATGTAGTCCACCATAATTGTTGTTGCTGTTACGTGTGATGCTGCCGACACGTGATGTTATGACGTTTTCGCTTCACAAAATATACGGATTGGCTGTACACACGAAACCGCAAGGGTGTCGATTTCAGATTTATCCACTTTAGGACCCGGTTTCAAAAAATAGCGGTTTCAGTCTCCCAAAACGCCGGATCCGTGTGGATGAAACGCCAATACGATAAAAAATGTATACGTATACAGTGATACACGTCTCCGTGAATGTCCTGCATTAGCATAGGTTCTGCCCTCAGCAAGTTGTATGCTGTTTGCCATATCTCAATAGTGAGATACTATTGCCTGAGATTGTATTCAGGATCAGATCTATTTTAACTCAAAGCGCTCATTGTCACTTTTGGTAAGGTAGTGAGGAGCAGTAGCTCATTGCATTTAAAGGTTTTGCTCCCACCCAAAAAAGGGGCACTTTTATTATACTACATATACAGCGGGGAAAATAAGTATTTGACACATTAGCATTTTTATCAGTAAGGGGTTTTCTAAGTGGGCTATTGACACAAAATTTCCACCAGATATAGCCATCAAGTCAAATATGTAATTCATACAAAGAAATCAGAACATTTAAGTATACAAGTTGAGTCATAATAAATAAAGTGAAATGACACAGGGAATAAGTATTAATCACACACTTTATTTAATACTTTGTAGAAAAGCCTTTGTTGATGATTACAGCTTCGAGACACCTCTTGTATGGGGAATACAGTCATCTGCATTGCTCAGGAGTGATTTTGGCCCATTCTTCCAAACAAAATGGTCTTTAAATCTTGAAGGTTCATTGGGCCTCTTTTATGAACTTTGATCTTCAGTTCTCTCCATAGATTTTCTATGGGATTTAGGTCAGGTGATTGACTGGGACATTCAAGCAACTTGAATTTCTTTCTTTGAAACCACTTCATTGTTTCATTGGCCTTGTGTTTGTCTACCGTCTTTTCATTTTTAGCTTTCTAGTAGGCTTGCCGCGATAGTCGGTGAAACGGTGATAACCGGTGCTTCAGCCTCTCAGCGGTTATATCACTTGCCCACCGCGACACCGTCTTTCACCGTCGTTTTGATATTTTCGTGTAATTAAATCATTTAGTTTCGTTAGAGAGAGCAAACACTTACAACTGTATGTGTCTGTTGTCTGAATTCAGCGGGGCTGAACGCGCGTCACGTCACAGAGCAGCCGCAGGTGTCAGATTTCATTTATTTCTGAGTTTGCAAGGCGAGCTGACTGACCAGATGATGACAGAAGCCACGTGCTTTGCTCGTTTTTGTTATAATATACATATATGATGTTTAATATAAGCAAGATCGTTTTGTTGTTGTGTTTTTCATCAAGAAAAATATTAAACCCATCATTCAAGGAGCGCTTTTATGGAGAAGTAGCCGGTTGCTCTGCTTGGGACTGGCGGGTTCTGTAAGGAATTACCTGCGCACATTGACTCAAGCACTTAAGTAAACCAGGTGTTGCACTCACATTGCACGCAAATTCATATGCGATTTAACGCAGCTTACGCAAGCGATGCATTTAAACAGTTGCGTAATTCAAAAGTGAAAGTAAAATGTGCACGTCTGCATGCGCATTTATAAGCCCCTCCCACTCGGTGATACCGGGATCACCGAGTTTGTGACGCGCTGATTAACCGGTGGGAAAATTACGTCACCGCGGCAACTCTACTTTCTAGTAGATGGCAGCAGATTTTTATCCAGAATTTCTCCATTCATCCTGTCTTCAATAATATGAAGTCTGCCTGTACCCCTTGCTGAAAAGCAGCCCCAAACCATAATGCTTCCACCCCCAAACTTAACTGTTGGTATGGTGTTCTTGGGGTGGTGGGCAGTGCCATTTCTTCTCCAAACATGGTGTACAGTAGAATGACTGCCAAGTTCAATTTTGCTTTCATCTGACCATACTATAGTCTCCCAATAATCCACAGCCTTCTTTGTATGAATTCAATATTTGACTTGATGGCTACATCTGGAGGAAATTTTGTGTCAATAGCCCACTTAGAAACCCCCTTACTGATAAAAATGCTGATGTGTCAAATACTTATTTTCCCAGCTGTATATAATGCAATAAAATAAATTTTATTTGGGGTATTTTGAGCTGAAACTTCACAGACACATCCTGGGCACACCTGAGACTTAAATTACATCTTGTAATACTGATTTAGTAGGGTCATGTCAAACTGTGAGCTCCTACAGTATCTCATAATTACATCATCAGACTTTAGCCTGGATTTCACAGGCAGGGTCACATTTTGTTATTGCTATCCCAAGTGACACTCTATATTATTTTTATGTGTTATTTCCTTTTCTAAATGCTGTACCTTCTACCTTCTGTTTGCTCCTTGCACAATGATGCTGATAGATGCTTCACCAGAGCATTGTGGCCATTTAAATGTCTCCATTAGAACGCTCCTCAGAGACGTGACCGTGAAGAGGCCTGTTTGTTTAGCTTTAATGCTGGAGCATCAAAATAAAAGAGAGAGAGAGAGAGGAAGGAGGAGATGGAAGCCTGCTGTTTCAGAAGAATATTTTGGACTGAGACAGTCCCAGGTTTACAGACAGATGATAAATGAAAAGAGGCTGAAATCCAATTAGAAGACAAGATCTGGTTTGTCTCTGCATCTCCACCCATCCTCTGCACTGTAGCATTTTCTCTTTCTTTTTTGCTCTCATTCAATCTCTCTCTCATTGAATGGAAGAAATTTGTTGTGATTTAAATCAATTACAGAGACATTATGCAGCATCTGCCTTCAGAAGATGTGTGGCAGTAACAGTGCAGTGTGTGTGTTTGTTTGTTTGTTTTGTATTTATGTGTGAGGAGAGGAAGATAAAGGTAGACAAGTGGAAAAAAAGAAAGTGCTGAAGTACACATGTGTGATAGTGAAAGAAAATAATTTTACAGTGCATTTTACTTATTGCTAAAAAAATATAGCATCTTTTAATACTTATATGTTGTTTGTAATTTACTAAACAAAATGCCTACTTTAAACAAGGCCAAATTAGTCTTCACCTTTTGAAAATTATTTTGCACATTAGTTTTTATTTTGTGTATTTTTTATTAATTGTATTAATTTTTGTGTGTATGGATGCTTTATGTGTCCCAGTCTTTAAAGGGACACTCCATTTTTAAAAAACAAAATATACTCATTTTCCAGCTCCGCTAGAGTTAAACATTTGATTTTTACCGTTTTGAAATCCACTCAGCTGATCTCCGGGTTTGCCGATACCACTTTTAGCATAGTTTAGCATAATCCATTGAATTCGATTAGTCCATTAGCATCGCGCTCAAAAACAACCAAAAAGTTTTGATATTTTTCCCGAAAATAGTCTCCTGCTATTGAAAGTGACCAAGGGGACTTTTTTTCGGGCGGTGCGTAATATCACTACGCCTCCTGCAGCCATGTTACAGCAACAAAATCCTTAATTACTATGCCAGAATGTATACAGTATAGTTCCTAGTCATATCGGCATAGAAAATCGCAACTTTAAATTTTTTGTCGGTCTTAGTACACGATGTAACTAAAGTAGAGTCCAGTTGGAAAAATACTGAAACTCTTTGGTCATTTTTGAGCGTGATGCTAATGGTCTAATCAGATTCAATGGATTATGCTAAGCTATGCTAAAAGTGGTACTGCCAGACCCGGAGATCAGCTAAATGGTTTCCAAAATGGTAAAAATCAAATGTTTACCTCTAGGGGAGCTGGAAAATAAGCTTATTTTCAAAGAGTGGAGTGTCCCTTTAAACAAAGGCAAATTTTCATCACTAGAGGAAAAATAATAATGTTATGTGAATGTTCAATCTTATTGTTACTGATACGTTGTCATATTAATTTGCATTTTCCTTTACTGTGAATGCATGCAAAATTTCTAATGAAATAGCAAAGTCCATTTGCAATTGCATTTTCAAGGTTTTATGAGTTATGATCCTGCCATACTGAAATAGCCATTCTCCCATTTGCTGTTTCTCTTTCTCAGCATCTTACCCAATGACAAAATGCAAATAGAATTCCGATCTCTGCGCTTGCATTTCCGATGCCTAAAATCAGTCTTTGGAATTGGAAATTTATACATAGTGTCACCTTAGTTCACCTTCTTGCAGGTGAAAAATGAAGGTATCATAATAATACCCATATCACATATTATACATTTCTACGGAAATGGTTTGAAAATTGAAGATGAATACATGCAAAACACAGTAACACAGTTTTTGTTTATATTAAGTAGAACATGAATAAATTTACACTCAGCTTGTAGTAAACCAAGATCGATTCAGGGATTGAGTGAATAGTTACAACTGTTTAAATCACAATGAGTCAGAGACTGATTCATGTGACTTGTTGATAATTCATTAATAAGAACTTATAACACCTTGCACTGCATTTATAACTTGTGCTCGATTTCAGTTGCTATGCACACAACTTCAAAACATCTAAATATTTTTGTTTGTTCACATCAGAGCACTTCCCCTATATTTCTGGTTAGGAAAGTATCCAGGGATGATGGAAAACATAGATGAACATGAGAGTGAACTGTAGCCGTTTCTCAATACCAAGTACGCCAAACTCGGAATTGTGTCCTTCGTAGTTCAAACTTGCAAGTTCAGACTCGGAAGAACGAACTCCTGATGCGAAATGCATTCTGGGAAACTTCGCTGTCATAAGTCCACACAAGTCTCCTCTAAGGCATCCTCGATAAAATGGGCGGATCAAGAACACATCCGGGGATTTTATGTGAACTTGGGCTTGATGCGAACTTTGAATTGGAACAGTACTTGGGCCGCGACTGATGACGTTTCACAAGTCCACAAGAACGCAAGTACAGACAAGAACGCATATTGAGAAACGGCTTGTGTTTCTATACATGCCTCCACTCATGCTGATCAGGTGGACATACTGATTACTGATTGCTAGTCACAATTACATGATGACTTGTTAGATTACTTGAACATTTTCCTCCCAAACTTCATCATTTCTCAAAGAAGAGCACATTTTAGTTCTTCATTATTATGTGTTGAGTATATAAAAAAAATATAATGCAACTCATGCTGCAGCCAACAAAACTAATGATTGGATGTGCTATCCGACACAGGGCAAATTTTCACCTCCACGGGTCATTCGTGAGAATGTGAATGTGCCTATGCAGGAGAATTTGAACATTTTAAGCATCTGAGCTTATGTGTGAAGTTTAACCTTACCTTTTCCCAGGAAGTACTTGAAGTACCATCTGGTGTGGTACTCTGGGTTCTCCAGATGAACGTCAGTCCTCCTCCATGTTCCAGGTGTGTAGTCCGAGGTCTGCAGTAAAATGTCCACCAAGAACTTAACACCGCAAGGTCTTTATATAACACATAACTTTAAATACAAATTTGCAAATGCCACGAATGCTCCATATGAAGGTTTCTGAGAGGTTTTGTTGCAGGGTTACATACATGCCTCTGTCCTATAGTCACCCAATAATCAATCCCATCACGTCCCGGCAAAAATTCAATAATATTCTTCTTAAGCTGGCAAATTGTAAACATCCCAAGGAAATCAATAGCACCTAAACAACAGCCTCCCATATGCTCCGGGACACTTAATCTCTATGGCGACAGCACACCCTAAATCATTAACAACCAATCAGAGGGCGGTTTTGGTGGGGTAAAACACTGGGGGTTGTCATAGCTACAGTCTGCTGATAGAGATGAAAGGACAAGTGGATGGAGGGAGAAACAGAGAGAGGGAGGAAACGAGGGAGGAAAGTAGGAGAACATTGGGCACTGACTGAATCACTTGGCTTTGATTGTTGTTTCTGCTGATGCATGCGTTTCAATGAACACCTCCAGACATGCTTACGAAAATACAAAAAAGGCAGTTTTAGTTGGTTATTCACTGTCAGAAGCTGAATAAATTTGCTCTCTCTCTCTTTTTCGTCTTCCTGCAACTTCTTTCATTTGTGTTCCACTTTCTTTCCTTTCTTGTTCTATTCGCATGCATTAGAATACATTTTATGACCCCGTGCCTGCACCACTGCTGCAATGACTTCAACCCAAACCCAAACTGTGTTACGCATTTGAAACCTTGCTGAAGCTCTCTTTTGACACAAGCCTAGCAAGTACATTTCATAGTACATTGGAAGAGTTTGGTTCCAAAATGCGATAAATGCCATTAAAAACAAAAAAAGAGTTACCGCCAAAATCAGTATTGTATCAGGTCAGTATTAAAAAGTAAATTCTTAATTTAATACACAAAATGCAATATCCGCCATGTTATTCTGTCACCCTTTCTCCCTTTCTTTCAGAAAACGCAATAAACGGCAGTCCTCCTTCTCTGCAGAATTCAATAATTCTGTTCAACAAATCCCAGCGCATCATTCCACGCATTGTAAACAACAATCATGGCCGCGCTTTGAATACACACAGAATCCTAGTTTTCCTCATCTACTTTGTACTTCGTGATCAACAAACAAACAAAAACAAAATAATAGTTTGATGGTATTGATAAACCTTTGGTGGTTTTCTGTGACGGGAAAGAAACGTAAGACATCAAAATCGAATAATTTACGTGAGAGGCACTCGGGAGATGGAAAAATGCCGGCTGTTGCTTGTTTTCCCGACAGCATCAAGCTTCTGTCATGCTAACACATTGACCCCAGGGCATCTTACGAAAAATCCATTATTTTACTCTAAGTCAACAAAAATCGAGCAGGACCAAAACATTTTACAGCTGATCGCTGTCAAAAAAGTTTAGCGACAACATCCCAAGTATAACAGCAGCAATGACAGTGTTCTTAAAGGAACAGTCTATCCTTTTTCCATATTAAACTATGTTATTACCTTAAAGGAATATTCCATTTTCTTAAAAGAAAAATCCAGATAATTTACTCACCACCATGTCATCCAAAATGCTGTTTCTTTGTTCAGTCGAGAAGAAACTATGTTTTCCGAGGAAAACATTGCAGGATTTTTCTCATTTTAATGGACTTTAATAGAGCCCAACATTTAATAATTAACTCAACACTTAAAAATTTTTTTAACGGAGTTTCAAATGACCACAAACGATCCCAAACGAGGCACAAGGGTCCCATCCAGCGAAACGACCGTCACCCTTGAAAACAAAAACAAAAAATATCCACTTTTAAACCACAACTTCTCGTCTAGATCCGGTCCAGCGCGACGTAACGTAAATGCGTAGTTACGTAGGGAGGTCACGTGTTACATATATAAAACGCACATTTGCGGACCATTGTAAACAATAAACTCACACAAAGACATTAATTAGTATTATTTGACATACAACAACGTAGGAACGGTCCTCTTTCAACACATTTGTAAACACTGGTGCGGAGTTTCGCGTTCGTCCTCTGTGACCTCTTGACTTCATGACGTATTGAATGGAGTCACGCTGGCGCATCACGACCGGATCTAGACGAGAAGTTGTGGTTTAAAAGTGGATATTTTTTTGTCAAAAATGACAATCGTTTCGCTAGATAAGACCCTTATGCCTCGTTTGGGATCGTTTATAGTCCTTTGAAACTCCGTTGAAAAAAACTGTTAAGTGTTAAGTATTAAATGTTGGGCTCATTAAAGTCCATTAAAATGAGAAAAATCCTGCAGTGTTTTCCTCAAAAAACATAATTTCTTCTCGACTGAACAAAGAAAGACATCAACATTTTGGATGACATGGTGGTGAGTAAATTATCTGGATTTTTCTTTTAAGAAAATGGAATATTCCTTTAACTAAGAAGAGTTGATACATACCTCTATCATCTTAGTGCGTGCACGTAAGTGCTGTGGTGCGCGGCGACACTTTGATAGCTTAGCCCCATTCATGTGTATACCACTAGTCAACTAAATGAATATAACATGGCAAAGATTATATTGATTTAATAAATTTATAGCATTTTGAAAAAATGTCATGGATTTATTGCATTTTGTGGAAAAAATTATCAGTTTTTATAATACATCTTTGAAAATCAAATCATGGATTTGAATTTTTTACGTTTTTATAACCTAAAACTATGATTATGTGAAAGTTTGTAACAGAAAATAGTGGTTTTCATCTTGTCACTTTCTTGGTATAGAAAACTCGTTTTTTATAGAAATTAGTCAAAATGGATTTATTGCGTTTTGGAACCAAACTCTTCATTTGCAATACTATCTATTGCAATCCACAATGTTCATACTCATGGCACATGTCACACAAAACGTGTTTTACCATACTTAACATTTTTTAAATGTGTCTCGTATGCAGGTATGCAGATGATATCTCACCTCATCTACTGAACCATTTTCCACCCTGAATCTTCCAGCTCTCTGTATGGCCCCATCTGCATCACTGGAAATGAGCTAAGAAGAAGCACAGATACACCATGTGACATCTCGGCATAATCAGAATGAAATATTATAGTACAGCAAATATAAACAAACTATGCGGTTCATAAACCAATGTGTTAGAGAACATACAGATACACACAGAGGATTTTGTTTATGGCAAAAGGCATTTACATGAAATCACAGACATGCAAGTCCTGTGTGACGGCCTGCTAGCCCAAGTAGCACTGATCACTTGATCTGACACATGAATGTCTAGTTACCACGTAATAAAAGAGAAGCTGTCTTAGTGAAGTCTGTGTGTGTGGGGGGACACTCACTTGCACCTGACATGATGTAATCTCGTCTTTGCAGTAAAACTGCAACATCCCCCCAGACTGAACATCGCTGGTTGCTAAGCAACAGAACACAGAGCCTCTCCCATTTCCTTTTTCTTTAGTCACCTTGTTTTCCTCCTCACATTTTTCTACCACGTTTTCCACCTGTTGGTCTTTCTCTTTCTATCTTTTTTTCTTTCTCAGTCTCTCTTTCTTCCTGTTTCTCTGTCTCTGCCAGACCAAACTGCTAAAAACAGACTGCAGCTGCACTGCAGCTAGAGAAACTACATATGTGTGTGAGATTATGATACAGTAGTTGCATGTGTGTGTGGCAGATGGTATGCCTTGATCTTGGAAAGCCAGAAGTCCAGACAGAACATTTAAGAAACTTCCTTTCACAATATTAAGCACTTTGAAAAGCTGTAATACAAGATCATGCACCTATCTGAGCAGACACCAGTGGCAGAGGTTCGAATAGAGGTTGTGATTATATCAATGTGGTCCAATTATGTTAAAATAAATGTTAACCAATGTTTTATATTTTATTATTAGTTTATCTTTGGAAGGTCACAGTAAAAAGTAAAAAAGCAGTAAAAAGATCCCTTTACATAACCAAATCACTCACTTAGCTGTCCTTCAAAGGCAGGCCAAAGTTGCCATTTATGCAAATGTGATATTGTCACATTGGTATTCCATTAAAATAATGATAGGGATACAAACAAGGCACTTGATAGTTTAGGGAAAGTATTTTCTGTTAGAATAGCACCCAATTTGCTTTGGCAACCTTTGCAGACTTTGTTTAATAAACAGCCATAAATAAAAGGTAAAATTAAAATTCAGAACAGGTGCTCTTTAGGGGTTTTAAGGAAGCATTTCTTATTGTTTTAATAAGTACTGGGGGTTTAAAACCCTTGAGACCTGACATTTCCCAATAGCACATGCCTGTGATACAGCATTCCTTCTAATGGATTCACACACTCACACAAATCCCATCATCCTACTTGAAGCGAAGAGACACAATGTGTAAATACATGCACGTAAAATACACAGTGCAGTGTTTTTATGACATTCTGTAATGCTAGATTCACTGAAGGTGTAAGAGTTTGGTTCCAAAATGCGATAAACGCCATTTTTGAAAAAAATGAGTACTGCCAAAATCAGTATTATATCAGGTCAGTAGTTAAAAGTAAATTCTTAATTTTACGCAAAATCCAATATCCGCCATGTTATTCTGTCATCTTTTCTCCCTGTTTTCCCAAAATGCGATAAACGCCACTCATCCTTTTTTACAGAATGCAATAAATCCATTCCTGAAATTACAGCCCACCAGTCACGCAATGTAAACAAACAATGGCGGATCGCTGAGTACACGGAGTCCTATAGTTTTCATCATCTACTTTGTACTTCGTGATCAACAAACAAAACAAAATAATACTTTAATTGTATTGATAAACTGTGATGGCACTCGGGTGCTTGTTCTCCCGACAGCATCAAGCTTCTCATGCTAACACATTGACCCCAGAGGATCTTAAGAAAAACTTTACATTATTTTACTCAAAGTCAACGAAAATCGAGCAGGACCAAAACATTTTACAGCTGATCGCTGTGAAAAATGTAAAGAGACGACGTCAAGTATAACTGCAGCAATATAACAAAGTAAGTGTTTTGGTTAATGCCATTAATGTTTATTTTTTAATCATTGTATACCACTAGTCAACTAAATAAATATAAAATGGTAAAGATGAATGCACATTTATACATTGATTTAATAGATTTATAGCATTTTGAAATAAAAAACTGTCATGGGTTTATTGCATTTTGTGGAAAAAAGAATCAGTTTTTATAATAAATCTTTGAAAATCAAGTTATGGATTTGAATTTTTTATGTTTTTATAACCTAAAGATGCTGTGTGAAAGTTTGTAACAGAAAATAGTGGTTTTCATCGTCACTTTCTTGGTATAGAAAACATTTCAAAATGGATTTATTGCATTTTGGAACCAAACTCTTCAAATATATATAGAGAGAAATATATAGAGAGAGACAGAAAGAGAATCAATGGCATTGCGACTAGAGATTTAAAGTAGAGAGAAGGAGAGAGAGAGAGAGAGAGAGAGAGAGAGAGAGAGAGAGAGAGAGAGAGAGAGAGAGAGAGAGAGAGAGAGAGAGAGAGAGAGAGAGAGAGAGAGAGAGAGAGAGAGAGAGAGAGAGAGAAAAGGACATGTAGGGGGAAATAAATGGAGAAAGCAAAGCATGTGAAACTAAAAAAACAAAACAAAAGGAAACATTTCCATAATCTAAATCAGCCTACACTGCGGAAGAGTGCTTTGGATGAATTGTAAAACACAGAACAGTTTTAGTACAATGGAGCCATGACACAAAAGCCAAAAATTACCATGAAAATAAAATAAGAGGCTTTTTGGAGAGGAAAAGAAGAGAAAGGAAATTAATCACTGCAACAAAGCTTTACTTTACTATGATCATTTAAAGCCCCCACAAAATTCCTTAAAATCTCAGTTCACATGATGTGTGCTATATGGTACAGTACCTCCTTGTGACAACAAACAGACACAAATACAGGCGCACATACAGCTAAATGCCAGAGGAGCTGCTTCGAATGCCCTTTTGATGGGCATTTATTTAAAAGGTCAAAGGGCACAAGGGGTGACATCAACTATGTGACATTTTGAATATAAAAATGTCACATATATTTTCACAAATATAATAAAACTTTACAAATCGACATATGAGGGTATTACAGGTGCACAGAAAAAAGTTTGATTTCTTCGTTTTTTCCTTTTTTGCCTCGTTTGCCTTCGCCAACTGGATATACAGGTACTGTGTGTTCTGAATGGTCTTTCTCTGCCATACTTTTGCTCTTCCTAGAGTGCCTCGTGCACGTTCAAATCAATTGGTTGTGCGCATGTGTGGACAGATCCCATAGCAACAGGGGTGGTGCAATGGTCGCGAGAGAGAGTGATAGTCGTGCAAGGCAATCATTTGTTTCGTCCCGAATGGAAAAAATGAGCTGTGTTTAAAACAGTGGTGAGAGGTCTACAGACACTCGAGTTTTATACTCTCTTTTCAGAGTACTTACATTTTACTTATGTATTGGTATATAAAGACAGTTTAAACAAATTTGTAAAAAAGTTTTTTAGATAATTCCTGCCTATCCTGCCTTTTAAATGAACACTTTCAAGATAGTAAAATGTTTAACATTAGGCCAGCGTTTGTCTTTGAATCACAATAGTGTTATAATAACACTAGAAGGGATTCTAAATTCCACACTGTTTAGAGTTAGGTTTAACTATTTAGGTATCCTACTAGTTTAACAACACAGTACAGTTTAAAATATTTAACACAACGCCAGAGTTTCTTTGACTCAAAAAAGTGTTAAAGGTTTAAAGATTAGATGTAAAATAAGTATTTCGTGTCCCCAGAGTGCATATATAAAGTTTAAGCCCAAAATACCACACAGATAAAATTGTCACTTTGTAGGTGTGAGGAAAAATGTGTTGTTTTTGGGTGTGTCCTTTAAAATACACATGAGCTGAAAAAATGCAAACACTGATCACAATGATTGTGACTTTAAAGGGACATTCCACTTTTTTTTAAAAATATGCTCATTTTCCAGCTCCCCTAGAGTTAAAAATTTGATTCTTACCGTTTTGGAATCCATTCAGCTGATCTCCGGATCTGGCGATACCACTTTTAGCACAGCTTAGCATAATCCATTGAATCTGATTAAACCAAAAGCATCGCGCTTAAAATTAACCAAAGAGACTTGACGCTTCTGTAGTTACGTTGTGTACTAAAGCCGACGGAAAATTAAAAGTTGCAATTTTCTAGGCAGTTATGGTTACGAACTATACTATACAGCCGAGTTATAATTTCAACAAACCACTATCATTGCAATCAGTGTTTGCATTTCATCAGCTCATTTGCATTTTAAAGGACACACCAAAAAACTGTACATTTTTGCTTGCACCTACAAAGTGGGAATTTTAACAATTTTTATAATAAATGATCTGTGGGGTATTTGAGCTAAAACTTATACCCCAGAGTATGCACTCCTTATTAGTGAAACAATCAATATTAACACTGCTGAACCGATGAACATTTATATGCATAAAGAGGAAGAAAAGATAAAGAGAAACTGACATAGAAGAAATGTCGATCTAATAATATTCAACAAAACAGATTATTTCCATATAAGGCACACACAGAACATACTGTACTGTAAAAATGTCCTAATCATATTCACTTGATGTATGTACAGTAGTGGGGGTAAGGGGGTGGTGATCTTATCAGGTTTTCAAAATGTGAGAGACCACAGACAAGAAGATAAATATATCAACAATTTAACAGTTTTGTTTCTTTAGTATGTGGACTGACGCTTTGTGATCATGACAGCACTTCAAACACAAACAGTTCCCTTCCCTTTGACTGAGTACACAGGAAATCTCACAAAGTCTCTCGCCGTCAAACATGACTTAACAGTAAATAAAAAAGGCGAATGATGGGCATAAAGAAACTTTGTGGAGTGCTTTTTAGACGATTTCCATTTCAATGCCTAGTGTGGCATGACTCTGTTTCTTTTGTCTTCATCAGCTCGCATTCTGATTGTTGATCACTTCATGCCATGTGTAAATCTACAGCGTGTATTTGTCCTCATGGTTCCCCCCACACAACAGGGTTTCTGATTGTAAATATTCAACATGTTGAATATTTATGATTTGCGAATGGAGCGGATCTGACAAGCTTCTGAGAAGAGTCAATCACTCTTAACACATCACAGGAAAATAGGATAAAATAATCAGTACAACCATATCAGGACTTTTCCTAGGAATGTTTTGAGGGGAAAAATCGACCGAAATTTGACCCAATTGTATTCCTTTAAAGGCAGGGCCGGATTAACCATACGGGCAACTGGGCAATTGCCCAGGGGCCCATGACCTCCAAAGGGCCCAGGGCAGCAAGGGCACGAGCAAAATACGGTATCTGGTAATCTCCCGCTCGCCGCTTTATATTAAACAAACTGTCAACATGGGCTTTTGCGCTGCAAAGAGAGACGCTCCGCTTATTACTTTGAACGTGAGTTGAGAGCGGTTGAGTCTCATGCGGACTGACCAATGAAGAGAGGGCCTCAGGTTAAGACCCTCTCCTCATTGGTCAGTCCGCATGAGGTGGGTCAAAGGTTCGCCGAGCATTACGTGACGCAAGGCATTGGTACAACAGAAAAAAAACGAGACACGGAGAAGCTAAGTGGGAGCGCGAAGCGGAAATTAACAAAGGAAAAGGACATAAGAAACGCAGAAAATGTAAAATATAAACAGTGGTGTAGTCTATGTGGGGAGCAGAGAACCCACAGGCGAGTGACAGCAAAGTAGTGCGAGAGCGATTCCAGTTATCACATGGAGAAATCTGCTTTGAATCTCTCTCGCGGTACTTTGACATCATCAAGAGGTCTGCTTAGCGCCAAATGAAGTCGAACCTGCAGTGTAGCTGTTCACGCGACACTGTAAACAAACCAACCATGTGGAAAAGTGAACGAGTGAAGCAGTGCACAACATAAAATCCGGAGAGTTAACAACGCACATGTGAGTAAACAACATTTAAATCATCAATCCAGTTTATTACTTTTTCTGGAGGTAAGGCTCCAATAAAATAAAATAAGCCGGTGTTTATGTCCTGATGGTTTTTAGCTGCCTTCCGAATGTTTGCTTGTGCTTCACATTGTTAAACTTACTTTCTCTGTGTTCATTTATACATACGTTCAAGATGTAGCCTATATGATCTTAAACTTCTGTGAGGAAATTCATGTCTGCGTTGATGTTCAGTTCAGACTTGCAAATTAAAGATCATTTTCTTCACTTTGGTTTGGGTGTCTAATATTAGGCTATATGATGGTCTTGTAATAATAATTAAGTAAAAGCCTTTTTTCATTTTTAGACAATGCTTCTATATGCAAAAAAATAAGCTTTTTATATAAATGACTATGCAAATTAGAGTTAATCCATGGTCATCTTAAATGTGTATTAATTAAAAAGTTCTGTTAAGTCAGATTCCGTCAACGACGAGGACAACTCAGCTAAGTTAGCCAGAACTTTTCTACACCGCCAGCTTATGTTTACAGCCCGGAGATTATACAGATGCTGATGTATTTTGTTTTCATAGCATCATATGTGAGTGAATGTCTTTGATAGGGGACATAGTAGTGTATTTGTATGAGCATTTAAATATTTGTAAATCAAAATACACCTGATGACAGTTAGAATTTGAAGTATTGAGTATATGTAGTGTATAATACAGTAATATATTCTGTATATGACCATATTATGGTGATCCTGGGGTCGTGATGATGGGGCCCTTGAATATTGTTGCCCAGGGTATAACAAAGTGTTAATCTGGCCCTGTTTAAAGGTGCCATTGAATGTAAAACTGTATTCACCTACAGGCATAGATGAATAAATAGAGTTCTATACATGGTAATGACATCAAACATGATTGTTTCCTCCTTGTTTCCTACAATGCTAAAAATAAAATTGTGACTGCTGAGTTAGTGCTTTATGCTAGTTAATGCTATACGCTACAGTTTAGGGTGAATTTCTACCATTGATGTTACAGTTACGTTTAGCAGGTCCATACTGAAAAAAAAAACACCAATTTCCAATCTCTGAACAATTGGTTATTCCACAAAATCTGTATTTTCGTCTGATACAGGCTTAAACATATAAGGTCTGTTTACTTATTGTGAGCTACTGACATAGCCTCATGAGCCTTGCTGTAAAACAACCAATCAGAGCAGAGCTAATATAGTCTGGGTTTTCCCATGCTGCCAAATTTATTCACGCTGCAAGTCTAGCATGGAAACTATGGACCTTTTTTGCCCCTAAAAAATAGGGAACCAATCACAGAATGGGGAGGGGGCAGCAAGACGATGACGACGTCTATGCAACACACCAAAGCAGTTTGTTATTTGTTATAACACATAAGACGCAAAGTTACTTTTCAATGCAGCCTTCTAAGTAGTTTCTAAGTAGCTTTGAATGCAAGTTTATTTAAAAAAGAGCAACTTTTGGCTTTAAACAACTTCATATCCAAGAAGGATGTTTGGATATGGCAAGACATGATAACCACAGAGTTTTATAGGACCAACCTGCTAGGCATCGTCGTCCACGAAGTACAATTAACTTATAAATGGTAAGTGGTATTTATTAATATCATATTGTCATTATGCCTGTACTGTGGTTGTAAAATGTGTTGCTTTTCAATACAATATACAGCTACCGGTTTAGTTGCATAGCTTTCAGCTGTGTGCACTCGTATCCGATAAAAGTCATTTACTTTTGAATTGATGTCGCTCTACATACGTCATCTGGTATAATCGAAACGATTGGATATGAGCTACGTACAGACGCATTTGATAGACATTCGTAGCGCCCAATAAACGGCTCTGGGCATTCGTAAACCACGCCTCAAATACGAGAAAATGAGCATATGGTTCCCAGACCACGTCTCATTCTATATGAGACTGATCTGGTGTTAGCCAGACTAGAGCTAATCGGCAATAATAGACCATTTTATTCTAAAGAAAAATCCCAGGGTTGTAAATGGACTAGTAAAACTGTCTCTGGGTCATTTTTGCACTTGAAGCTGCCATTGGCAAGTCTGGAGGTTTGAGCTGATTTTAAATGTGTTTACCATTTTCATGCCCCTCCCCACTACCACCGAGGAACCTCCTTTCGAGCTCGTCCTTGTCAGTGCGTGTGCACCAGTATTATTGTAAAAACATACTTAGCAAGAACACTTAGATTACTTACAAAACACTCAGAAATACAATTAATGGTTGATAAAGCACAATTACCTGTCAAGAAGAAATGTGGCAAACTCTGCATCCAGCTTGAACCTTTTAAAATCTCTTAGATTCCTCCACATTTCAAATGCCGGTCTGATATTAATCCTAGTTTTATTACACATTCTCTTTCTATCTTTGTTTCCTTCTTTTTATTGGTTGTTTTCCTAGCTCTGGTTGTTAACCAAGGAATCGGAAGTTTGTTAGTGAATGTTCTCTCCGCCATCACGCTGCGTTCAATCCAACACACCGGTATGAACTTCAGGTGGATGCATGTAATATTGTAATGCGCGCGAGGGGTAGGGATGCACCGATACCACTTTTTCCATCTCCGATCCGATTCCGATACTCAAATTCTGAGTATCGGCTGATACCGATACCTGCCGATCCGATACTTCTGTATTTTTCTTAAACAATTTAAATTACACACACACACGCACACAAAATGTTAAATGTGTATAGTGCTTTCTGCTAAATCTAGTATTTAGGAGAAAATAAAATAAGCATGTTTAATCAAATAAGTATGCTAAATATATTTTCCTTAATTGCGCAAAAAGTCACAGTAAAAAAGCTTTAGTATCCAGATGGTTATTTTGGGAATTATGCACTTAACCGGACCTTTTATGCACATTCCGGGTGGAGAATTGATGCGCCTAAATCATAGTGAGTGCGTCTGAATCATACTGTGCTTCCTGGGCGCAGCATTAATGCACTAGAACATCCTTACATGGGAATCCTCGCTCCGCAATGGAAAGTTAACTTTATAACTATTAAAACACAAAGAGTTTAGATGCATTGTGTGCTCAGCACATACTGAATTGCATCCATCCAACAGCATACGGAGACTTTATAAAATCAGATCTTTAATAAAGCCTACAGTTATATGCAGTGTGTGTGTGTGCGTGTGTTAAATGACGCGTTTCTTCAGTCCGCTTCACCAGTGGATTAACTCAGTTTGCAAGTAAGTTACAGTGTTTCTGTGAACATTAATATCTTTTAGGGATGCACCGAATCCAGGATTCGGATTCGGCGGAATACTGGGCTTTTTGACGGGGTTCGGCCGAATCCTAGATTTTTTTTCCACCGAACCGAACCCTAGGCTTGCGCTACGCTGGTCGACGCCACGCGGCCGTTGATTACACACATCGGGTGCTGACGTGGAGATGAGCTTTTTCTTTCGGTGAGCCTTAGAGGCTGGACACACCAAAACTTTTAAACACGGCTGAAAACGCCTTGAGGACGCCAAATGCCAGCTGTTTTTCAGCCGAGCGCTTGGTCGCAGTGATGCTTCAGCTGTGAGCCGGTTGGTTGCTGTGGTAATGTCCCGCCCCTCCTCCACTATAATTGGACGGCCGTGTGAAGACTGTGACATTGACGAGCGGAACTTCTAACTCAAAGTATATAGTTTTCAGCGCGGAGCTGCTTGCTTATTGGAAAAACGAGCGTGTCGCAACGCATCGCTTTTCTTATGCATAGGCTTATGGTAATTGTCAAAATAGTTTTCCAACTTGTCACCCTGGCATAATGTACAGTTAAAATTAAATAAAATGAAAAATACACTGCTGTGGACGTTGTTTACTTCATTAATGTGCTTTACTGTGTTAATGGAATAAGGATGCGAGTAGGATTCGGTATTCGGTTTCGGTGGATTTGGGATTCGGCCGAACCTAAAAAATCTGGATTCGGTGCATCCCTAATATCTTTAAATGTGCGTTTGTTCCTTCACATGAAGCTATTGAGTGTAAGATTACTTTGATTATAGTGCATAAAAACGTTTATGGTGCTTTTATAATACTTTGTCGTTTTTTTAATGCTTGTCAGTGACAACCATGGGTAACGCGCAGTATCGGAATTGGATCGGTCCTGTTAGTCCGATATCCGATCCAGCAAAAAATGCTGGATCGGCCTCGATCCCGATCCAGAATATCGAATCGGTGCATCCCTAGCGAGGGGGAGGGAGGATCTTTGGCACGTGCAGGAACTGTGATTGACATGCAGATTTTACCCAGCCCTGCGATGATTGGACCAAATGAACTGGGAGCGGTGGATTTTTGCAAAACAAATAACAGCCTCTAGATGGAGCTAGAAGCGCTGATTTTTTTCTTAAACAATCTAATTTATGTTGTTCTGTCGGACATAGTGTCGGATTCAGTGAACATGATCAAAATATCTTGCCGACCGCAGCTTTAATAAAGTCACATACCTTCTATGTGGATATCAGAGAACAATTTAACATATTGTATCAATGCATTCTCTGGCACCTTTAACTAAGCATAATTACACAGCGTTGAGCGGTTTGTACTTTCTGTCTTTTTCTCAGTTTTTTTTGTCATAATTGTGCAGTCCTTTCAAAAATATCCATATGTATAAATAGTATTGAATTTTTGGGGTTCAAAAGAAATTTTCTAACGATTGTTACAACAAACCCTCTGTCTGTTACAATTAACCCCACTAATGCAAAGTTTGCACTTTCAGTATAATTTTATGAGAACGGCAGTTTTTAGAAACAAACTTTGATGATTTACAGCAAAGATAAATGTGCTGCTTTGTAAAATACAAATAATCTAATGCTAGGTTTTTTGAATGATTGAACCAAAACCAAAAAGCGTTGAGTTGTGCCCCATCTTATTAATAAGCCTTCTCACCAAATCCAAACACAGAATCACATACAAACATTTGAGTCTTTAACAATTGAAACATTAATAGAGTAAGCTATTTAGTTCAATATGACATAAGGTCCTGTATCTTTAAAAGGTCTTATGAAACTGACTCAACCACGACATTGGATACGGTGTGAGTGAGTCACACACAATGCTTGATATGATAGAGCGGCAGGCAGCAAGTTTCAATGAGTCCAACATGCTAATTTTACACACCGCAGTCTCTCTGCAGCCAACCCTTCCTCTGCTCAGCATATGCGTGTGGGGTGGCTTATTACAACATGAAGGCATTGGGGTTTGGTCAGAATGAAATGTTTATAATAAGAGCAATAATTCAGAGATGGTAGACACATGCTGTGTTTTATGCGTACAGTATGTGTCATCGCACAGCATTACTTGGAATCTGAGAACAGCCAGAGGGATGCCCTCACAACAACACGCTGTGTTTAATTCTCCTCTCAGCTTTATCTGTCATGATATCTGCATCCATATCTGCCGTAACATTCTGTGGCCTCTGGTTCAACTGATAAGCAAGACATTTGAATAAAACTACATACATTTCCACAAGAAAGAATGTGTGTGTCAAACTCTATATT
Organism: Misgurnus anguillicaudatus; assembly: GCF_027580225.2. Classification (NCBI taxonomy): domain Eukaryota; kingdom Metazoa; phylum Chordata; class Actinopteri; order Cypriniformes; family Cobitidae; genus Misgurnus; species Misgurnus anguillicaudatus. The sequence continues at coordinate 31,267,855 of NC_073358.2, read as the reverse complement.
CGTTACATATACATTTCATATTTTGCTCAAATAGAACTTTGGTATGTACACATCTGTGAAATCTAAAAATTAACATATGGCACAATGTATCAGATCTATGTTGATCAGCGTAGATTGCATCTGAACAACAGTTACGTTTACATTAGGCCATCATGCAGTAAGGGGGGAGCATAAGGGAAGCTTTAAACGCAAACACCACACATAAACACACATTACATTCTTGTGGACTACCGTACAGGCATATACACACTTTGCACTTAGAGGTCATAAATGCACCTACAGTATAAGAGGATTTCAAGAGCTAATGCATTTACAGTAGCAGGCTGAAACTTATGGATAGCCAGCCAAGCATATAATGTGCTATAGCAGTTACATCTGCAAAACATGGCCACACATTTTTAGGGCATTTTGTTCTCAGATTGCAGCTTATAGTCACAGAACTCATTCTTTAATGACATACATTAATTCACTGCCTGTCTGTGTTAGTAATTTGTATGCATGGCGGTCAACCTTGTGTGTGCTTGCACAGTATAATTAGTTTGATGAAGGCGGTCAATTCTGATATTTTCCCCTGATGTCTATTACACTGTTATGCAAAGCGCACACATGTAGGTGTAAATGTAAAATTATGCAACCACTGACATGAAAACTGTATTTGAATCAATTAGCCGTATAATTTAAAAATGAATATAACAAAATAACAACTTTAGACAAACACACACACACGCACGCACACACACACACATTGAAATAATGAACATAATTAAGCATAGCAGTAATATGATAAAAGCGGAAAGCCTTGTACAGAATGCACATTTTTACACACTGTAAAAATGAACAGTCAATTTGGTATAAAGTAAGAAAGGAAACAAACACTAAGAAAGATAAAAAAAATAAAAGCAAATTAGGGACAAACATAGGCAGGCACTATTAAATAGTACTGTATGTTATGTGGCTTGTGTGCTACAAACTGAAAATGTCTTATTTTAAAATTAAAGTAGACATTGTCCGAATCCCAGTCTGTCTGCCTGCCTGCAGTGTTTTCCCTTACGGTTTCCCCATCATCGCCCTATGAACTCTGACTCCCAGGATCCCTCACTCTCCTGCACCTGCTCCTAGTCTTTAATTATCCTTACCTGGCAGCCATTTCCCTTGTCAGCTCCACTATTTAAGTTCCCCTGTTTTGCCCAATCCTTTGTCTAGTTTACATTATTGTTATGATGTTTTGTGTTTGATGTTCCTCGTCTGTATGTTTATTTAGTTCCAAGAGCTCCTACTCTACCCTTAACTCTAGCCAGAGCTACTGTAGAGATAGTTGTGTCGGCAGTGATGGCACTGGCCTTAGGGTGCTTCTGGACCACCTTAGCTTTCCCAATTAGATGCATGCTCACACTCCAAGTCTCTGTGAGATGCAAAGCGCCCTTTGTCTCTCCTGAACTCAGCACAGCGCCCGCTTGCTGTCCTGATCGCTGCTTAGCACCCGCTGGCTCTCCTAAACTTAGCCCAGCACCCCCTGTCAAATTTCAATTCAATTTAATTGACTTTATTGGCAAGATTGTGTAACTCCTGCACTCAGCCCAGATCCCCCACTCTACCCTGAAGTCCACCCTGATTGTCCTCTTCAGCTCCACTATTTAAGTTCCCTGTTTTTCCCAGTCCTTTGTCCGGTCTACATTATTGTTTTGATGTTTAGTGTTTGATGTTTATTTAGTTCCTTGTTCATTAAAGTTAGTGTTTATTGAAATTCCCTCATCTCCGTTGTCCTTCCCAACACGCATCGTTACAGTCATAAGCACTCTTATGCAAAATGGCTAACAGTATTAATACTATTATGGCAATAAATGTTTACATTTTTAAAATACAAAATTTGTGTGGCATGTAGTGCCTTCAGAAAGTATTCAAAGCATATCAGAGCAAAAACCAAGCCATGAGGTCAAAGGAACTGCCTTCCAAGGTTCCAGAAGTGGCATTCCCAAAAAGGCTGTAATTGCTGGTAAAGTGCTTCAACTACAGTTAAAGCTCAGTACTACAATACTTATGTAAATGTGATATTTCATTTTCTTCTTTTTTAGGAAATTTACAAATTTCTAAAATTCTGTTTTTATTTTGTCGTTATGGAGAACTACTGTAAGTGCAAATTAATGAGAAAAAATATTTAAATGATTGTTGTATCAGGCGGCAACATAACAAAATTGAAAAAAGTGAAGGGGTTCTGAATACGTTCTGAGTGCACTGTTTATCACCATGATTTAAAGGTGCAATGTGGGACTTTTAGAAGGATGTCTTGACAGAAATATAATAAACATAACTATATAATCAGCACTGTATAAAAACCTTACAAAACGAATTGTACTGTTTTATCGTTTTTTCTATAAACCTTGCAGGTCTCCTTACATGGAAGTGGCCGCCACGTTTCTACAGTAGCCCTAAATGGACAAACTGTTCTAGAGAATAAGTTTTGTCCCTACATTGTCTAAGATGGTGACACATTTGTCCTGTGGCAGCTACCGTAGCTTCTCTTTGCTTTTCGAAATTGAAATTGGTTGCAATTGAAAATAAGGGACATATCCCGAACTCTAACCTACACCCCCACCCCCGTACCATTTTTGATGGCTTTCGCATTTGCAAGAGACTTGTTAGGTTGCACATAGGGCTGAAACGATTCATTGAGTTACTCGATTAACTCGATTAAAAAATTCCTTGAGGCAAAAATTCTGCCTCGAAGCCTCGTTAAATTCCTATGACGTGCACTACACGCCCCGAGAACTGATTCACACGGACCGTCGTTCAATGTTCAGGAAGCACATCATAGCGCGTGGTACATTTTGAATTTAGTTGGCGCGATGGCGGAGAGCGAATATGTCCATAAACGCCAGAGAGAGAACGTCTAAAGTTTGGGATCATTACATTCAGCATCTGAACCGAAAACATCCACTGCTGTTTCACCAAGCGTCGATGAAACAAGGTCCGCTGATTTTAATCCCATTCTGAATTTGTAGCGATGTCGTTATGCGGTTTGACTAGATATGATGTTTAGCTTTGATGTTTTCGTATTCACGTTCAATTGCAGTAGAGTATAGCTTAAAAAAGAACCCCTTCACACACACGCATGCACTTTACAGGTATGTGTACCAAAAAACGGCACCACAGTGCAATTATATATGGGCAACTTGTAATCTGACATATTTTGTTCAATAATAATAATCTCTGTCTTATTGGAGTTTAGCATAAGGAAGTTATTCTCTCTCACGCGAGTCAGACCGATTGCGCAATGCATCACATATGCTTAAACGTTTATGTAGCCACGCAACAATAATTTCAGCTGCATGCATTCCCTGTACACAGCGGGACGTGATGTTGTGATTTTTCGAACGGATTCTTAACCTAAAATGCACCGCAATGCAAGTGATGCAAACCAAATGCAGCGTTCTATTGAAAAGTAATGTATGTATTTCTGCCATACCAAAATGCAATGAAGCAACTGAACGTCTGACTGGGGTGTCACTCTTCCTCACGCACAGAACGCGTGCACACACATACAAACACAGGTGCACATGCGCGCACACACACAGGTTGTTACCATAGCAAATAGGCTCACCCCAGAAATGCTATATTATATGTTAGTAGCCTAACGTTAATGGTAAATGCTGCAGGTGTAGAAATGTACATAAACCAGATATTTACTTTGATGTCAGGGCTAGATTACAGCATGAAACCTGTTGTGCATATTAATAAATTAAAGTGCTTAATTGTTGGTACTGGCACTTATAAACACTAAATGGGTAAAAATTGAAATAAATAGGCTTATTTTTTGGAGCCAAATACCTCTGTTTTTTTTTTAGAAATAAAAGCCAAATGCTTGAACATTTTACAGCCACGTCATTTTACAGCCACGTGCTAGATTAATCGATTACAAAAAGAATCGATAGCTGCAGCCCTAGTTGCACACGCTGCATTTCTTAACACCTTATGAGTTAAGAAGTAAATCAGCAGTGTTTCCCAACACGCAGAGTTATAAAAAACCACAACACACGCATTAAGCGCGCACATCCAAATGTGTTACTTTGTGTAACCATGTATGCATGGAGTGTGCGGAGGTGCGCACGGTGGTTGTAGCTTTGCGCGCAGCTCATCATCCTCTGGTCATTCCTCCACCCTCCCTTGGGAAACTTCAAATACGGCCTGTGGGATGTTTTATAGAAATATTAAAAATACGAGAGAAATATGAGAAATTATTTAAACGGGATGATGGCAGGATAGCATGATAAAATACGGGAAATCCCGGAAAAAACGGGAGGGCTGACAGCTATGGTCCCCATCACTATACTGGTGTGAGCACCCCCTGCTGGTGCAGAAGCCCTAAATCAGTAGTGGGGAACCCTGGGTCCTGGAGGGCCACTGTCCTGCAAAGTTTAGCTTCAACCCTAATCAAAAACACCTAAATGTCATTTCCAAATCATACTAAAGCCTTTAATTAGGATTTTTAGGTGTGTTTTATTAGGGTTGGATAGTGAGTGCTGCACAATTAATCGCATCGCAAACGCAATCGCGCAGTCAGCCTGTGCGATTATATGAAAGCAAAATGTTGCATTTATTTTAAATAAATAAATGTGTGGACTTGTTAACTCAAACTTTCTGATAACAGTTTGATGATTTTCCTTGCCGTTTAAAAAAAAGAAAGAAAAACGAACAAAAAAGGCAGTGCACGTGTGGCATGCACGTGTGTGGTGTGTGTCATCACTTATACCAGAGCGAAGATGGATGCAGAGGAGGTTGACAGTGATCTGGTAACTAAAAAAAACCTCTATGTCTGTTGTATGGCGGAATTTTGGATTTAGGATTACTGACACTGAGCAGTTGCTACATCACGTGGCAATACGAAAAATTTCTAGTTTTACAAATACACATTTTAGCTAAATTGTGTGTGGATTTTCCTTAAAACCCATCAAGTTGACTCATGATACCATTTAGTATAATCGCAATTGCACATCGGAATATTAGCATCAATAACCGCAATGGGAAAAATTACCCAAATCGTGCAGCCCTAGGGTTGGAGCTAAACTTTGCAGGACAATGGCCCTCCAGGACCAGGAATGCCCACCCCATGTCCTAGGAAGTCTCCCATCCAAGTACTGAACAGGCTCAAACCCACTTAGCTTCAAAGGGCAACCAGTCTTGGGCTACAGGGTGATATGGCTGCTGGCTAGTTGATCAATGCACCTCCAATCACATTAATAATCATAAAATCATTATCGATACAAGAAGTTCCTAGCAAAATACATATCATAACTAGGGCCGGGACTTTAACGCGTTAATTAAGATTAATTAATTACACAAAAAATAACGCGTTAAACATTTTTAACGCATTTTAATCGCACTTATTTTTGCACCACGGAACATTTCTCATTGGATGAGTTTCGGCTGACCGATTATACTAGAGCACCAACTAGCATTCATGACTTCAGACAACAACAAACCACAGTGAACATGAACGGAGAAGCTGATGAGATCGCTTTGGTTGGTCCCGTGGATGGGAATTTTTTAAAATAAAAAACGAACGGATGGAAGCGTCGATAAGAGCATTTTTGTGTGTAAGCTATGCAAAAAGGAATTCACATATCACCGCAGCACATCGAGCCTCAAGTATCATCTCAATGCAAAACATATAGCAGCTAGCGTGGACATTAGCCCGACTCCAAGTACAACGACTTGGTTGAACAAAAATAAACAATAGTTTGTTGCTTAAGCTTATGTATTCAGTCATTATTCATGGTATACTAAAAATCCACGTGAAAAAATAACTTCTCAATGTTCTCAGGTCAAATATTTATATGTGATTAAAATGTGATTAATTTCGATTAATTAATTACAAAGCCTCTAATTAATTCGATTAATTTTTTTAATCGAGTCCCGGCCCTAATCATAACATCATTATTATAGTGACTAACCACACAGCTTTTGATTTAATTAAGACAAAAGCAAATGTCTCTCTCTCAGGCATGAAGAACACAAACTCATGCATTTTTACACAAATATTTTCATCTTCTGAGCATGACAATGTATGTGGTTTTGTGACAGGGTCCTATCTGACAATGGGTCAATCCACAAACCTCCTGCGCGTTTCACACAGGAAGTAGCATCTAGTGTGGGTTTGTGCCACTTCCTTTATGTTCGAACTATCTGGGAGACACAGACGCCACTTAAAGAAACACACAAAAACACATTAATCCACATGTGTTTGACCACCAGTAATAAAAATAATGCAGTAACCTAATGAACCAATTGCAAAGTTCACGATGAAGTGAGAAATTAAGCTCTACATTAAAAGAGAAGCATTCAGCTGCATCTTAAATGCACCACATGAAAGGAAAATGATGTCTCATTTATAACAACAAACCGGACCACAAACATATTTCATTAGTAATCAACAGCAACACTCAGTGGCGGCCTTCACAGCAATGCACAATAAGCCCTGTTCCAGATGCCACCCTAAGCCCTTAGTAACATAATGTTGCATAACCTGTCGGTAGCACTATGCTGTGGATCCTGCATTAGCGTGGGCAAAAGAGTGGCAAAAGAGCATTGAGGGTGCACAGTGGCCACAAAGGGGACTCATGACCACCCTTCAGAATCATGAAAGGACTTCCTGCAATGATGAAGTGGGACTTCCTATATCATTAAGAATGTCACAACACAAAGACGGACCACAAGTTATCTGACAAGAGATTCGGACAACCCAGCAGTTTCAGAATAAAGTGAGGGGGGCCTTTCAAGTACCCACAGTAACAACAGCTCTGTGCCTACTTCTATCCCAAAGCTACTGTTGTTGGTCTGAAACTGCTGTGATGTATTTCTATTGGAGCTTTGCAGGTAGATATTGTTGTTTAAGAAAGGAAAAGCAATATAAACTGTGGGAGTACGATAGCAAAATAAGAAGTATATAAGCAGTAAGGTACCATATGAGAGGCTGTGCTGTATTGTGTTTTTTTTTTCTAAAAAAAGCAATAAGGTACTCGAGACTAAAGCTGTATCGTAAATAAGTCATGGCTAGGGTTGCAAGCACTGCGCTTTGTGTCATGCCTAACAATGCCCTTCACCCATGACCTATTCATAATACAGTACTAACCATTAAAATCTTATTGGCTTTTATAAAATGGTTACCACACATTACAAATATAAAATTCAAAAAAGTGTATTAATTTAACTTTCAACCCAATATCACGCAAATACGTGACTATTTCAAGTATGGACCAACGTGAAAATGTCACGTTTTGCCGGTTTTGAACGTGAGCATGTCACGTTTTCTGTTTGTGTCACTTTCACGTTTTGGTTACTCAACTTTTTTGTCCTAATTTCTTACCATTGTCGCTTCGGTTTAGGGTTAGATTTACATAAAATGACATCCTTACTAGAGCCCGACCGATTTATCGTTTTGCAGATTTAATCGGCCGATATGAGCATGTCGCAGATATATCTGTATCGGCGTATAAGCCGCAGATATGAAGCCGATATGAACGTTCCTTACAGAACACAATTAATGCTTTTGAAAGATGTACGTACTTGTTTGTCCAGCAGAGTGCGCCCTATTGGTTGCTAATGGCGACTCAGGTCACTCACTGTAGTGACATCAGCCAATCCCCCACCCCCTTCACTTCAGTCAGTCAGTCTTTCAGTTCAGGTGGCGGGCGCGGCAGTCACACGGTTTCTTCAATACATTTTACACCTGGTATTAAGATGCGCTTTGGTCGATTGGATTATAAGCGGACGAGAGAGACACATTCCTGTTTACATTTGGTGGTTTTAATCAGTCTTTTTTGTCCACTTGCGAGTTGTTTCAAACGCAAGCGGAAGAAATGACGCGAGGCGGAGAAAGGACGCGCTTAAACTGACGCGCAGTCTGTGGGAGTACAGCTGCTTTTGCTGTTACATGCTCATTTCAAAGCAATTGATTAAATAAGCTCGCGCAACTTTACACCCTTTCTTAAATAAAAGAGGCGGAGAGCAGACGCTTTAGTTTTATAAAAGTTTAAAGTCCCGGCAGAACACTGTGGGTTCGTGTTATAAAAAAGTTGTGCAGTACATTAAACATTAGCCTACATCAGTATGTTGTCAGTAATTCAAGCGTTGTCGTCTTAACGGTAAGTTTTTAATTAATTTGTGAAGTCCATAACTTACTCTAAAGCTAAGCCCAATATAACAATGACTTTATAAGTTTCCATTTTTTAAAATAAGCCCAATATAACATTATTCTCGTTAAAACTGACAATGGTTTAAGTTATATGTATTTTGTTTTGTTTGTGTTTTAATGTTATTTATATTAAGTCAAATTTAGTGTTTTGTGCACTTATATCTGACTCATTTTGGATAATAAAGTTTATTGTTAACTTGTAAAACACACCTGCCTATATTACATGTCTTTGTCACGTCATTTTAAGTGTTTGATCACCACATTTGTGGTGTGATCATAGAGTGATCATTGCAAAAAGTATTTATATATAGTATATTTTGTTAATGTATATAGTGTATTCTATGTACAGTACTGTAGTAGTATAATATACTGTACTATAATATGCACATAATGAATATCGGCCGATATATCGTTATCGGTCTTTTTTAACTCTCTAATATCTGTATCGGCATCGGCCCCAAAAAATGCATATCGGTCGGGCTCTAATCCTTACCTAAACAAACTCTAACCCCAACGTCAGGCGACAATTGGTTAAAGTTTAGAAAATATAAAAGAATAAGTCTTGTATCTTTTTTTTTATAAACCAATACTTAAAGTGACAAATACTTAAAGTGACATATAACACAAGCACCAAATCTAACCCTAAACCGAAGCGACAATGGTAAGAAATTTCTTCTTGTGTGTGGTGTCTCCCCGGAACAAACGAACACGCAGCCTGTGGACTGTGACGTGTAGCCAATCAGAAAGCAAGGTGACGCGGCAGCGAGGAAGTACCGGGAAACGAAATCAAAACATACGGCGGCATGGCGCAGCAGAAAGTACGGTGGATGTCGGAGATGGAGGACCAACTCGTCGACCTGTGGCAACACTGTGAATGTTTGTACAACGTTTCGTGTAAAGAATATCATAACCGAAATGACAAGGAGAAGAATTGGGCAAAAATTGCTGCTGCACTTGAGATACGAGGTAATGTTTATCTACACTACCCATCGCTAGCATGACGATAACGTAAACGATTGTTTACTCTGAAATCACGTTTGATCTCGAGAGATTTTGCGAGATTTCCTGTCTGACCTGGGAATGCTCGAAAGTCAAATCGGTTCGTGTGAGATTTGTTGATTTTGCCACGTGGCTGTGCACCACTCACTGTACGACGAAAACTGTTAGACCCATGATGTTTTATCGCCGTGTGTGGGGTCTCTCAGGTTTGGAAAATCGGCAGACGATTTTAAATTCGTCCCGTCTGAACCAGCCTTAAGGTTAATTAATTTGATATACCATTGAATAGTTCAATCTACATCAATGTGTCAAATTTTCTTAAATAAATTAATATTTTCCGGGTTCCATATTTATTTTAATAAGTCAGTCTGTGTCCCGCTGACAGGCGCGGTGGGTGCTTGCAGCAGGTGACACAAATTATGGGTCCTCCAAAGGCTAGACTGTCTCATTTCAGTTCTCTTCACAGACTTCTGAGGCTGCCACCTTCAAAGACTCAGTGCTTGCCTTTTGAGGTCGCGTCCTTAGAAGGTTGCAGCCCTTGAATTGGGACAGGGACACAGCTACATAATGGACCCTTTTTACACTTCCGTGGTCATAACTGTAAATAAAACACAGCTACTGACCAGAATCAAGGACTGGATCTAACCCGTTTATATCAATGGATAAAAAGAAAACAATGTCCTCACCAGTTCAACTGATCCATAGTGTTTTCTGCTAAACTCTCCTCTTCTGCATCCAAGATCCTCTGAAGCTGAGCTGAAACAAAGAGCATATAACCATTTATATTGATTTCCTAAAGGTTACCTTCCCATAATAATTCATGTGATGGAAACTTTGAACTCTGCAGAAAAGAATTTGCTCAGAGCTTCTCACAGCTCAAAGACATGATAAATGTGGTTTACATGTGATGTGGATGATGTGGAAACTAACAGAGCATGCACATAAATGCTAAACATTTAGAAACTGTTAAAGGGCACCTATTATGCAAACGCCAATTTTACAAGATGTTTGGACATGAATGTGTTTTGGCAGTGTGTAAACACAACCACTCTACAATGAAATAAATCCACCCACTCCTTCTTTTTAGTTCCCATTGAACCAAAGCAGTCTCATTAGACTCGTTAGTTCTTATTCTCTTGTTAAAGTGACATCACACTGATAAAGTCCCACCCATGGCCACTGACTGTACCTGTTCAAAAAGTACACTTTTGTACCCATACATATTGGTAAATTTGAAGTACATACTGGTACTTTAAATTTACTTATCTGTACCAAAATCCACATATATTATGACCTTGGTACCATCGCAGTGACAACTTTGAGAATGTCTCTCCCTCTTTTACAACCTACTTCTGACAACTAATATAGCAAATAGCAAATCATATTAATGGCTGTAATGTAAACTCAGGATCACTGGTTATTTGAAATAAATGAAAAGATGTTCTGCTGAAACATCCTGTTTAAAAACGGAAATATGTAAACATGAACAAAAATACCAGAAACCAGTGTTTCTAAAACTAGAAGCTCCACACACCACTGACATTGAGAGTTTACAATCTATATTTGTCCAAGCTGTCAACACGACAGATCTTGTCACAGATGTCATTTTCAATGTTGTTGCATGGTGTGTCCTGCTATGTGAACAAGGCCCAATTCTTGAGGCACAGGGTTGGCCACAGATGTTGCACATAAACTGTCTGGGTGTTATTGTTGGGATGTGAAGCTTGTGACATCTTAATTGCAGCTGTAATCCAGCATGACTATTAAAAAAACGACGTACAAGAAGACCATAAAGGCAAAAAGTGTTTCATTTCATAATCAAATAAACTTGCAAACACAATGAATGTTTTCAAAAAGAAAATTCAGGAGAATGTATTTAACATGCATTCTATAAAATGCTGGTTTCTTTCAAGCGATAGTTGGGTCAAATCTGGACAAATATGGGAAAATGAATTAGAGGAGTGGCCTAATGATTTACTGAAACATGGACTGGAGGAAAGCTGCTCTGCTTAATTCAGAAACATTTAGCTGAGAACATAACAGCCTTATGTCAACAATAAAACGTTGTAATGTTGAATAGATCATTTAAAAGATGCCATTCAGTTATGTTGGTAAACATCATAGGATGTTTGCAGCAAATTTTGTATGACACAAACACATTACAAATATTGGCAAATATTATCAAGACATACTGTTTTGACAATAGTGGTGGTGCACCCGCAGACGGCTGTGTTTGTGATTATGATAATGATGACTGCAGCAGCATGGCTTCATTATGTGGGCATTATTCACTAATGGCACTGCAAAACCAAATATGATCAATTTGTTCACAGTAATCACTTCGGTTATGAATTTGTTATAAAAATTTACTGCTAATGATCTTCCAAAGATTTCAGGTTTACAAATAAGCAATGCTAGATTCTTTTGACATTTTTACACTACACATCCCTATAGTCACGTAATTTTGTGAGTGTTTTTCGTGACACTGACATGTTTTTTTGCCTTTTTGCGTGTCACGTATCTGTTTACGTGTCACTGCCACGTATTTGTTACTCAACTGTTTTGTCCTATTTTCAAACCATTGACGCTTCGTTTTAGGGTTAGATTTGGTGTTTACGTTAGGATCACATTAAAGCAACACTATGTAGTTTTTTTACCTTTAAATAATGTCTCTAAAATTATTTCAGTGATAGAACAACTTTTAACTGGACAAATTGTACTGTTGCTGCAACCTGAGCAGCCTCCTAGCTGCTACAAGCACACTCTGAAAGTGGCGGTGGAGGATAGGAAACATAGCCCCGCCCCTCCCCCTGACTGCAGAAGAGTGTCTGATACCAGGCACTGTTGCGCTTTTCAACCACATGGGGGAGCTGTAAGTCATTTTTACATGGAAACTACATAGTGTTGCTTTAAGGATTGGTTTATACTTTTTTCATAATTTATTTTTTATATTTTATGATTTTTAAACAATTGTCGCCTGGCACTAGGGTTAGAGTTGGGTTTGGGTAAGGATGTCATTTTATGTAACTCTATCCCTAAACCGAAGGGACAATTGTCACGGTTAATCCGTGTCATTTCTTGTCTCTGTTCCGATTGTTATCACCTGGACATTTATTGATTAATTACCTGCCTCATCACACCTGTTTGTCATTTAGTCTGTGTATATATACCTCTGTCTTCTGTTTGCTCACTGCTGGATCATTGTCATTGATACCCTGTCTGTTCCTGTGTTAATGTTCCTGTGTTCCTGCCTTCACCATGTCTGCCCTCGTGTTTTTATTATTAAATGTTATTTATTTTGAACCTTGCGTTTGCGTCCTGTCCTTACAACCCTTCTATGTGGCATTGAACAGAATGATCGTGACAGAATGATCCAGCCAAACTGGACGCAGCAGGTTCACGGAGGGCGGCTAGCTCCCCCAGGAGTTTCGTCGAGGGGGAGTAGTGACATCGGGGTTCATTCCCCATCAGCCCCGATGTCTCTTGGGGACCACCGTGAGCGATCGCTCGCTCCTGCGGGAGGAGGATCGGCCCAGGCGGTCCCCCAACGGTTGAGTCGTCGTCGACGGTCCCTCGGAGGACCACCATCCTGCTCGCAGGGAGATCCGGACCACGCCCGATCATTTCCCCGGGGTGGCTACCGAGGGTCTCCGTTTCCGCGAGGGGATGGGAGATGATTTCCGGGGGCATCTGATCGTCGACGATTCCCAGGAGGGGGGTAATTCGTCTGCCTCGGTTCTCGGAGCGATCGCTCCAGTTCTCCTGGCGCAGTCCGGCCAACCGTCCTGTTGGTCTCTTCCCGGCGGCTGCCGGCTTCGCCAGGGTCCCCAAGCCCTCCATCCCTCCCTTGGACTCTCGCTACCAGACTTTGTTTTTGTTGTGTTTTATGTGAGTGTCTGGTAGCCACTCGTAGAGGGGAGGGTAATGTCACGGTTAATCCGTGTCATGTCTTGTCTCTGTTCCGATTGTTATCACCTGGACATTCATTGATTAATTACCTGCCTCATCACACCTGTTTGTCATTTAGTCTGTGTATATATACCTCTGTCTTCTGTTTGCTCACTGCTGGATCATTGTCATTGATACCCTGTCTGTTCCTGTGTTAATGTTCCCGTGTTCCTGCCTTCACCATGTCTGCCCTCGTGTTTTTATTATTAAATGTTATTTATTTTGAACCTTGCGTTTGCGTCCTGTCCTTACAACCCTTCTGTGTCGTGACAACAATGGTATGAAAATACACTGTTAGACTTAACTGTAATTTCTACAGTTACTTACCACAAAATGGCCAGTAAAATACCATCATTTTCTTTTCCAGTTCATTACTGTAATATTCATTGCATTATGGGTATTAACATTTAATTTACAGTGATTTACTGTGTGTTTTGAATTTGCAGTAGACTGCTGTAAAACAACAGCAGTAGTGCTACTTTAGTTGAATAAAACAGTGTTATAAAAGCATATAAAATGGAAAAATAAAATATATCTATGAAATGAAATACATTTTATTTGTTATGCTTTTAGCAGTGAAGCAAATTTAAAAATGTGAATTGTTTTTCAGCAGTGTAAATAATTTATTGATAATTGTAGATAGAAACAAGAAAGGGATTATGGATAAATGCTTGACCTCTTTGGCACTGTGGTAGTTTTATGGATGTACAACACGGGCGACCTGGGTTCGATTCCCCTTCAATTTTTTAAAAACTAGGTTACAGTAAGGGTATTATACAGTCAAATGGAACTGCTGTAAAGGCATCATACTATAAAAAACATGTACAGTTATGGTACTGTAATGGGGCAGTTACAGTACCGCATATATACAATAAGGGCAAAACAGTTGAGTAACCAAAACTTGTCAGTGTCACAGAAAAGACTCACAAAATTACGTGACTATAGGTACGTAATTTCCTGATACTGGGTTGGATCACTTGCCTAGACACAAGCAAAAACTACTAAACTAAAGTTCGCCAAAAATCTGACACTGCAATTATTAAAGAGCAAAATATTCTTTGGAGCTCCAACTTTTTCCATTATGTCACAACAGTGCTGTATTAAAAAAAACCAATAGCATTATTCATACGTATTTAGACGATTAATCCAACATTAAGTGTATCAAGCAAGAGATCCAGAATTTTCCTCTGAGAATAAGTGCGAAAAAGAGTATTAACAGATGGTATCAGTGATAACACATAAGAATATGGTATGAGAAAGTGAGAGAGGGAATAAAGGACTAAGAAATACCTTTTTTAACATTTACAAGGATTTAAACTGCAGATTGTACACTTGCAGGGACTAGACTGAATTACAGATAAATAAATGTTTGCAGATCACCAAAGACTTTCTGGTACTTTTAAAGGACAGTGCACATAATTCAGTAGGTGTCTTTAAGGCATACTTTCACTTTATTAATGTTATTACATATTGTAAATTATAAGTTAACTCGAAATTATAGAAATAAATATAACTATGGGAATTGTGTTGTAACTAAAGAAAATTCCAACTAAATAAAACTGTTATATTTAAGCATCCCTTACGAAAATTAACCATGGTTTTACTACAGTTAAGACCAAAAAAACATGGTTACTGAAGTAAAACCATGGTTACCACAAAATAACCATGGTTTTGACAACCATGGTTTTCAAAAACCATAGTTAAACCATGGTTGGTGTAGTAAAACCATGGTTTTGCTCAAAGTAATCAATTGACCAAAAAACCATGGTTACTACACTTTTACTACAATAAAACCATGGTTAATTTTTGTAAGGGATCTTTAAGGATACCTCCCTTTGTCAAGAATTTGTAAGGAATGCTGGTCTTTGGCTGCTTTTTCTTCATTATACAGTCAAAGTCATGCATTTTAAAACATTTAAAAATAATTGTATAAATACGTTGTCCAATTATTTTCAAATATTTAGGCATACCCCTTCAGATGAAAGATAAACATTTAGATGGCCCTAAACTTTTAAATGCTAGTGCATAAATGTTGTTTTGGTAATCATTAAAATAAAAACTGCACACTGCAGAAGTGAAAATGAAACAACATGAATGCCTATGCGATTTTCTTGCATTAGTTGTACCGCATCAACAGGTTGATGTGCCATTGTGTGGTCTCATTCATTATCGTGGGGTGTAAATAAACGCAAAGCGACACAGTGCGTCCCCTCAGATCCGCTGCAGTGTAAATAAGAAAAGCACCTGCTATGCGTCTGCTTCACTGTCAGATTTCTTTAACATGACATAACATCGTTACATCATAAACTGACAATCAACGCCGACTCAATATGTAGGTCATTTAACTTTCTTTGTTATTTTAATCTATATTTACGCTAAGTGTAGTCGTGTGTGTCCAGTCTACGGTGAACCTAGAGCTGCATGAATAATTTACCGATTTTCCGTTTGTTCCGCAGACTATTGTATAGTACAAAAGTCAACAACATCTTGTGTCTCAGCATGATAAAACATAATACAAACAAACTATAGCAAACATGATGAATTTTATCTACATACTCGAGCTGCAAATGCGTGCAACAAAACGTCAGTACAAATATGAATACAGGCAGCATCACATACTCTGAAGCTTTTAAACGAGACAATAACACGTAAGAAACATGTAAATAAAAACATTTCTGGACCAATAAATGCCTTAATTGTCAGTACAAGCGATCTATTGACCTAACCTGTGACTATTGATCTCTTGGGAGGATGCAGCTTGTTGCACATTTGAAAGGGATGTGATGCGACCCGTTATTAAATTGCTGCAATGACTGTTACATCTCACATTTCAGCACCTGATCTAAATGTTTTAGGCATGCATAATATACATAAACACTAACTACCTGCACTGCAATTTCATGTATTTATCCAAGTATTGTATGAGGATTTACCGTTGGTTGAAAGTCAACAGTTTGTTGGTGGCAGACTCTGCACAGCTCATGACCTCACGCGATGTTATACGATTCAGTCCCGCAGTTCTCCGCTTTCCTATTCTTGTCTTTCACAGGGAGGATTAATAACCACCATCGTCTCTATATGTGTGCATGTTGCTGTTTCGCTTCATTGGTTTCTGGGTATCAGTCAATGCAGCCTCAATACACCTGATGGACGCGGTGGCGAGTTTCTTATGGACACACCTCGAGCAGAACTCAACATTTGAGAAGCAGATTCTTGCGGACTCGGAGTCCCCTCACGGCCGCGCGCGCTGCTCGTGACAGTATAGGCTTGTTAACCGCATTGCCTCATTGACATTCTCTCTCTCTCTCTCTCTCTCTCTCTTTGTGTGTGTGTGTTTGTGTAGGCTATGTATCTGAGTAAAAAGCAGCAGGTCAGACAGTTTTAGGATAGAAATAATATAATAAAAAATTCAAAGCGTATAACTTGTTCCTGCTCTTTTTCATACACACTTCAGTGGAATATTCCTTTAATTTGCCTTTGTGGACCCAATGCAGCACTCCATTTTTCAATTAGCCAAATTTCCTCCCATGTCTGTTAGTTCTGCTGTCAACATACATTTTCAGGCATTTACACAGCTGCCTATGAAGCGTCGTGTAACTCTACCCAACATCACCATGCTGTTGAGACAGCTTCTCATTACAAAGCTTACTTACAATAGAAAGAATCAAGCTTGCATGCCTTTTAATAAAGTCACAACTGGTGACTGTGACTTACAGCTGATTCGTCATCGCAAAGTTTTAATAGCTCTGTATGCAAACACCTTACGTTATGAGGTTAGTCCATGCAAATCACAGAATGGCGGCATATTTTCCATTGGGTTGTATTGCATAGAGTAAAGCACATACAGTATGCGTTGATGTGTACAGCATGTGTGCATGTTTGTTTCAAGGACACTGCACACATATAGATTGAAAGCAACGACTATAGTGACAAACATCACGACACGTGTGTGTGTGTGTGTGTGTGTGTGTGTGTGTTTGTGTGTCTTTCTAGACAATGTTTTTGCCCTTATGATCTCACAACCTTCACTCTTCTATCCACCGCCCCATGTCTACCCATAATCTTTCTTTCTAGCACAGGAGTGGGGGGCTTGATGAGGTCATTTTTTAGACAATAATCTATTCTTCTCATTTAATCTTTCTCTCTTGACTGAGGCTCCCTGATGATGTCACACACTCAGGCACATCTACATGGCTGCTCTGCTCATTATGGTCCTGCACCTGCAGACCTATAACTCTTTAAGTGCTAGAGAGTTTGCCTGAGAGAGAAAGAGAGATTACGAGACTCCTGAGTATATT
Source organism: Misgurnus anguillicaudatus (assembly GCF_027580225.2). Classification (NCBI taxonomy): domain Eukaryota; kingdom Metazoa; phylum Chordata; class Actinopteri; order Cypriniformes; family Cobitidae; genus Misgurnus; species Misgurnus anguillicaudatus. The sequence continues at coordinate 31,250,422 of NC_073358.2, read as the reverse complement.
AAGGAATATGAGAATCCTGGGATAAGAATGGGCAAAAATTGAATTTCCTACTGTTTCTTGCTCTACCTCTTTATGGGCAGATCATTGCGTCATTGACAAACCACAGATTCATGCATGCATAAATTCAAACACAATAGCGATACGAGCAGCATATATCTAGTCCATCCCTGATGACATCACAAAGAGTAATGGAATGATGTCATCTGAACCCATAAAGCATTTCAGGTAAAACAGCCCATATGAATTCAAAACCTGGCGTCAGTCTGGTCTTTAAATGGAAATAAACAATTAAAAAAAATAATTATACAAAATAATTCAAGCAGGACATGCATGCAGTGTTTGTTTCAGCTAATTGTGTGTGTGTCTACAAGCTTTTATGTGTGTGTAACCTAAACTCTTTTGTCTCGAGGCTTGTGGGTATTATGGCACCAAATGAAATGTGCGGTTGAGCACTTCGTTGTCAACGTAAGAGTTCAAATTACAGATGCAGTAATCACACACACAAACGTTACAAAAACACACAAGCACACACCCACTGAAGCGATACAGAAAACAGTTAGAAGCCATAATCACATTTTCCAACTTTTCTGAGTAGCACTCAAAATAACAATGCATTAAAAACACATGTGATCTTTAAAAGTGCAGCATTTCTGTTTATCACCAAACTCTAACTATTAGTGCAGACTTTAAACCATAAACCAATCTTGGCCGCGCATCACTCGCGGATAACCAAAAATGGGTAAACGGTCAACTGCTGTTGTAAAAACGCAATATCGCAAAATGGTTGAGACAGGTAAAGAGCTTGGAGGCAGAAATTTTGGGTATAAGTGTTATCCATGCAAATTGTCGAACAAACATTTACGCCTAGATCTGTTTAGTTTTCTTGAAACTAAATACGCTAAATTATTAATGTGTAACTAGAGAAAAGTATTAGATTAATCATGATTTAAAATGTAATCGATCAATAATTTGCATTCAAATAGAATGTGTACCTGTATTTGCATTAACCATAAACCTTACCTACTGGTGTTCTGGTGCTTTAAACAGATCATGGTAACTCTCTACCTCAGCAATGACTGCAAGGATTGCAGGAAAAATGTAAAAAAAAGATAAAGATCCACTTTATAAAGGTAAAAGCATTATTAAAGTCCTTGATGTCCATCAGCAGGATACATGCATGACGATTTCCCCATTGCTTCGTCCGTAATCCATGTAGTAATCCAATAGTATTTTTCCCAGTGACCAACAGCGGCTGAATTCCGCTATGATTCCGTTATTTGTTGGAATATTTGTGTTGTTTGCACAACTGCGTGCCTGTGTACCTGAGAACGAAATATGTGCTAACGGAAAAGCCTGTAATGCCACACCACTGATCCTCTCACACGCACACACCTTAGGATAGCAAAGATCGAGTGGGCCTAAAATCGCATGAACATATTGTGTGTTTGCTTGCCAAGTACAGACCTAAGCACAGCAAGATCTTTTCCCACATAGATCAGCCTTGATGTAAAAGCACCCTTGCTGACATAAACATATAACAGTTTACAATACCAACAAAAACACATTACTCTATCGCCTGAGTGTTCAAAACAACTGTAGAATTTATTACTCTAAAAAATAAAGGTGCTTGAATGTTTCTTCACAATAAACAACATGCGTTCATGTATGCTATAGACATTTTGCAAATTCTAGTCTATAAATCTTTGGATTTATTTTTTTTTGGAGAAATTCTTTCCTTTTCTTGACAATATTTATAACAATCATTTAAACATCAATTCATGGGAGCGTATACAGACCTCTTTATGCCTGATTGGTTTGATTACTTGCTTTGGGATAAACTACAAAGAATGCCCACAACCATGGGGGTGGGTCCAAAACATTTACTGGAGTTTTCTTGTATCCTGGTGACTTTTAATTAAACAATTGCTTTTATAGCCTAAAAGCTTTGTTTACTGTGTTGTTTTGTGGTCATGCAGCAGGTGAAAGTAATAAAAAGAAGAATCGTAGTTACATTTATATGGACTCTAAAACAGCCAAGTGGAATGGATTTGAGAAAGCAGCAGTGTGAAAGTCAAGGCTGCAGCTAAAACACGGAACGGAGTTTAATTTATCAAGGCATTCCTCTAGTGGAAAGGATTTGAATTATGGAGCTCTGACAAGTGAACAGACATATGCAATAAATTAGAGGAAAAAGTAAGTGGGTCCAATATCGTTGGTCTTAAAAATTGGGTCTTGTCCCACCCACATAAAATGGTTCTGACGCCCATGCCCACAACAAATGTCTGTACCTTCAAACTTCTAAACAAAATAATTTGAAAAGTCTGTGATGCCTTCGATGTCATAGTCGTTTAGCTATGAAAGACGCCATGGGAGCGCGCTTTGGAAGCACCTTGACTTGCACTTAACATGCGTTTTAGAAGTGACATGTGAACGGCCATGCGGCCCACGAGATGTTGTAATATATATTGAAAAATCGGAAATGTGTTTAGAAACCATATTATGTTATTGAAAAAAAGTTAAATATACTGATATTGAATTATTGCCCATACAGCCCTAGCAACAAGAATGCATAATCATGCAAGTTTTTCAGTTCTCACTGCAAATACTGGCAGTCAGCCATACTAAATGTATTCTGTGTGTGAAAGTGCGTGATAATTTGGGGGCTACCAAGATAAATAACGTATTCAGCTTGTCATGGGACTTTAACATGACCTTAATATATTTTTTTATTTGTTAGGCTACTGATATGACTACTGATATGTGTAAACCTCTTTAATTGAGAGAGAAATTAAAATGCAACTAGAAATTAAAACCTGTAACCTTCACTGTTAACACCAAGGCTTATTAGATATTGGTTTTGCTAAAAGTATCAAGTGAGGTTACAAAATAGCACCATATAAGGCCTTTACAATGTCCAGTGACATGGGAGAAACAAAAGAATAATAAAATGTAAAGAGGATAAGAAAAGAGCAACAGACAAATCAAATCACAGCCGTGACACTAACATATACACAGATATGCACATGCACACACACAGGTGAAATCCTTTGACCATGATAAAGAGTGAGGTCATTTCGCATGATGTGCATCTGACAGGGTGACATTTCAAAAACCCAGACTGTGAACCGCTGATATTTTAGAGAGGTTAGGGCTATACTCCCCTCTGGGAAAGATAAAATACCAAAGCAAATCTTTTTTAACAAAGTAAACAAAAATATGGGTATGAATGTTGTGATTAACCAATAATAATCTCATAATATTTAGCTTTGGCTATTCATTTATACTTTATACTTTTAATACATGACATTAGAATTCTTAGAATTCATGACATTTAAATTCCTGTATTCTTGAACAAATGTACATAATTGTTTACATTTTAGTCTGAAGTTGCTTTCATCCTTAATTTTCATGAAAGCAAGCAAAACTGTATGGAGTAGATAAGCTGTCTGTTTGGTGTGCTTTCCCATTTTCTCTTTCTCTCTCCCCACACTTCATTGGATCAGAACAAAGATCTCTGTCTATGATTAAAGGGAAAGCTACTTTAGACTTCCTGTGTGCTGAAAAACCTGCGTAAAGGATGAATACTGTTTCTCTTGTTCTTTTGGTATTTTTTTGTCTTTTTAATCCTCTTTAAACCTTCTTATAGCTGAATCCATTGGCAGTGTGTTTGGTGATTCATGTTGTTTACTGTTTTCGTCTTAAAGTGTTTTTTGTAGTTTTGTAAAAAGAAAGGGTTAATCCAAGATAGGGTTGTAACACCATTAGGATTGTTATTTGCATGAATATTGTATTGCTGCCAAGGTATACAACAGTACATGGTACTAAGCAGATAGTACAGTAAGTAAAGCCTAATGGTTAGTAAAGTCTGCATCGTCAGCTTATAAATCCTTAATTGAAACAGAGTTTCATCTAAAACGCCAGTATGTTTCATATTTTTAACCACTCTGTCCTCTGCTGGTTACTAGTGTATATTGCAGAACCAAATACCTCTACTATTTGACCAGGATCAGCAAATGTCCTTTTATTAGAGGTAAATCCTTGTAAATGTGTCTAATGTTAGGGCAAAAATTACAGATTTAATGGCAGTAATCTTTGAGTTATGCATACAAATGATATACAAATAAAAATAGCTATTGTACTGTATATGAAAAAGAAGCAACTCAATATCCTACTTGAAACATGTATAGTTACTCCCAATTGCTCTCATTTTTGCAAATAGACGCTTTTTTGCCTAACTTTTTTTGAATAATGGTTTAGGAGCTTTTACTCGTTAAAATGCACATTGTGAAATATTATTGAGCAAAGATCTATGCTCTGTTTGCATGTTACATCCCAGACCATCCCAGATGTATACATATCCGTCTTCAGCTAAACACAAACAAATGATTTTATATTTAAAAGGGTATTATGTTAATAACTTAGTAAATATACTGTAGGTTAAAATATGAGGAGCTCTGATGCAAAAGCCTCCAAACGCCACCTCTGTCAAATGAGATAAATGGATGCACTCGGCACGTATTATACGTTTATCAAATACTTTCGCTTAAAGGGGCCATGGCATGAAAATCGGACTTTTTCCAAGTTTAAGTGCTATGATTGGGTCCCCAGTGCTTCTATCAACCTAGAAAATGTGAAAAAGATCAACCCAGTAACTTAGTTTTGGTAAACCATTCTCTACAAGCACATGAAAAAATAGGTTGTTGAAATTTGGCTCTCCTTATGATGTCATAAGTAGAGCCCGACCGATTTATCGTTTTGCAGATTTAATCGGCCGATATGAGCATGTCGCAGATATATCTGTATCGGCGTATTAGCCGCAGATATGAAGCCGATATGAACGTTCCTTACAGAACACATTAAATGCTTTTGAAAGATGTAAGTACTTGTTTGTCCAGCAGAGTGCGCCCTATTGGTTGCTAATGGCGACTCAGGTCACTCACTGTAGTGACATCAGCCAATCCCCCACCCCCTTCACTTCAGTCAGTCAGTCTTTCAGTTCAGGTGGCGGGCGCGGCAGTCACACGGTTTCTTCAATACATTTTACACCTGGTATTAAGACGCGCTTTGGTCGATTGGATTATAAGCGGACGAGAGAGACACATTCCTGTTTACATTTGGTGGTTTTAATCAGTCTTTTTTGTCCACTTGCGAGTTGTTTCAAACGCAAGCGGAAGAAATGACGCGAGGCGGAGAAAGGACGCGCTTAAACTGACGCGCAGTCTGTGGGAGTACAGCTGCTTTTGCTGTTACATGCTCATTTCAAAGCAATTGATTAAATAAGCTCGCGCAACTTTACACCCTTTCTTAAATAAAAGAGGCGGAGAGCAGACGCTTTAGTTTTATAAAAGTTTAAAGTCCCGGCAGAACACTGTGGGTTCGTGTTATAAAAAAGTTGTGCAGTACATTAAACATTAGCCTACATCAGTATGTTGTCAGTAATTCAAGCGTTGTCGTCTTAACGGTAAGTTTTTAATTAATTTGTGAAGTCCATAACTTACTCTAAAGCTAAGCCCAATATAACAATGACTTTATAAGTTTCCATTTTTTAAAATAAGCCCAATATAACATTATTCTCGTTAAAACTGACAATGGTTTAAGTTATATGTATTTTGTTTTGTTTGTGTTTTAAAGTTATTTATAATAAGTCAAATTTACTGTTTTGTGCACTTATATCAGAATCATTTTGGATAATAAAGTTTATTGTTAACTTGTAAAACACACCTGCCTATATTACATGTCTTTGTCACGTCATTTTAAGTGTTTGATCACCACATTTGTGGTGTGATCATAGAGTGATCATTGCAAAAAGTATTTATATATAGTATATTCTGTTAATGTATATAGTGTATTCTATGTACAGTACTGTAGTAGTATAATATACTGTAGTATATGTGTACTGTACTATAATATGCACATAATGAATATCGGCCGATATATCGTTATCGGTCTTTTTTAACTCTCTAATATCTGTATCGGCATCGGCCCCAAAAAATGCATATCGGTCGGGCTCTAGTCATAAGGAGCTCTTATTATAATAATACCACCTTTTAATCTGCACTATCCAATCACAGCACTGCCATTTAGTGCAGAGAAAAGCACAATTGAGTTTTAATTGCAACAAACCACCATTGTGATCAGTGTTTGAATTTCCTCAGCTCATTTGCATTTTAAAGGACACACCCAAAACGGCAAATTTTTGCACACACCTACAAAGTGGTAATTTTAACATGCTATAATAAATTATTTATATGGTATTTTGAGCTAAAACTTCACATATGTGCTCTGGGGACACCAAAGATTTATTTGACATCTTAAAAAAGTCTTGTGTCATGGGCCCTTTAAAATCCGCTTAATCCTGGCCTCGGGTCATTCAGAAATACCGCTTTATCGTTCAAATCCATTGAGTGTCTAGTAAAAAATGCTCATTAAAATGCACATAAAGAGTTTTGCATCTCTTAATACTGTATGTCTTCTGAAATAGCAACAATCTTGTCTTGTGACAAGTTGTTATATGTGTGTTCCTTACAAGAGCACACAAGAGCAAGTCAAGATGTTTCCATTACCTTTTAAATTGCAAATTGTGAATTACATGCGCCCAAAGGACACATGTCTATTCCGCAAAACAACCCCTTAAATACAGTATATCGGAAGAAAGTGAGGTGGTTTTCAGGCAATTTAAAAAAGGAACATATTCCAAAACTGAAATGGTAATGGCGCAATATGTTTTTGTCGCATAACGTTTAATGGAAATGCCATCATGCTGTAATATTAATTAGCGTCCTTTCGAAAACATTGTTACATTTTTATGCAAATATTTAATGGAAACCAGCTTAGTTAGCCACTATATTTTAATTTGTGTTGCTACAGATACACCCTGCTAAAAAAACGATAGAAACCATCAAAGAAATTCTATTGGTTTTAATGGAGATTTTATTGGTTGTAATGGAAACTGTAATGGTCTCTGTGGGTCTCCACTGGTATGTGTTGGGTTCTATTGGTGGGGGCATGAAATCCTACTGGAAAATGTCCCAAAACACCCTACAAAAAGGAATTTTGTAGTGGTTTAAATTGTAAAAGCTAATGGTTCCTAATGGTGTTTTAATGGAAACCATTACATTTTCTGTGATAGTTTTTATTGTTTTTTTTAGCAGGGCACAAAGATATACTGACTTTTAAAGAGCACCTATGGTTGATTCACACTTTAAAATTTCATTTGGTGTGTAAGTGTGTATACGTACATGTTAACAATATGCAAAAGGTACATACCCCAAAGTAAATGATGACTCCAGTTATCGTCTCCAACATAGATCTATTTTCTTGGACCTCAACAAACACACAAATTATCAACCCAATATCACGAAATTACGTGACTATTTCACGTATGGACCAACGTGAAAATGTCACGTTTTGCCGCGTTTGAGTCACGTATCGGTTACTCAACTTTTTTGTCCTAATTTCTTACCATCGTCGCTTCGGTTTAGGGTTAGATTTACATAAAATTACATCCTTACCTAAACAAACTCTAACCTCAACGTCAGGCGAAAATATAAAAGAATAAGTCTTGTATCTTTTTTTTTTATTAACCAATACTTAAAGTGACAAATACTTAAAGTGACATATAACGCAAGCACCAAATCTAACCCTAAACTGAAGCGACAATGGTTTGAAAATAGGACAAAAAAGTTTAGTAACCAATACTTGACAGTGACACAAACAGAAAAGCGTGACCTGCTCATGTTCAAACGCTGCAAAACGTGACATTTTCACGTTGGTCCATACGTGAAATAGTCACGAAATTCCGTGATATAGGGTTGGAATTATAGGCAACAGTTTACTTCCTGGGATTAGTGATGTAGACAAGACTGATATTATCATAATTCCTCCTGCTTCAGATCTTTCAAACATGGTAAGAAGCTTCACATTTCTGGCTGACGTCAGAGGTATTCAAACCAATCACAACGTTCAGATAAGCTGGCCAATCAGGGACACAGAGCTTCTCAAATCTGTGCGTTTCAGGAAGAGCGTGTATTCTGGAGCTACAAAAATGTACGGTATGTGGAAAATAATGTGTTTTTTAACAATAAACCACGCGAACACATTGTATTATACCAAATACACAAAATAACGTTGTTTTTTAGCAACGAAATACGTGACTTGACTTTAATATAAAACTGACTTTTAATATAACATTATTTGTTTGAGTTTGAAAGAAAGGAAGTCTTAGGGGCCAGTCACACCAAAAGCGCTTTAAACGCTTGCAAACGCTAGGCGCGACTCACTGCCTTTTTTAAAAAAAGAGCAGTGCGACACGGCTTTTCATATTGCTAAGCAAGCACCGAGTCAGCTGTCTGGTCAATCAAATATTGAAGCGTGAGTGCTCTTTTGCTGTTAACTGTCATATTAGCAGAAACTTTAAAAAGAGGGCGTTTGCTCTGACCTTGTTTGAGGGTGAGAGGTGCACAAACACGCAGGAGAGAGTGAGCGAGTGGTGTCCGGTTCTTCAAAGCAACTGTAAACTTCCCTCACCTCAACGTAAGGCCCGCCTCTCCCCTCATTCGATTGGACAATGGAAAGACGCGAATGACGTCGGGTGCTTCTCCGCTCTCAGCGCTCCTTCAAAAACGCGTGCGCGGCAGACGGCAAAAAACCGCAAGGCGCTCGGCGCACCTAAACAGCGCGCAAACGCGCCTTGCTCATCATTCAAAAAAGGCGCCTGCAACTGCCATAAACGCTTTTGGTGTGACTGGCCCCTTATACTGTACATCTGGGATTGAATGAAGATGTGAGACAATATGAGAGAACTTTTATATTTGTGTCCATTGTAAGGAAACAGCAACACAAAGTACAATAATGCACATGCATCAACATATCAGAATTTTTATACTGTATATAAATAAAAGAAATGGCCAATAACTGCACATATCTCACTTCTGCAAACAATATCTCCTTTCCACCAATGCAAAGAAAAGAAATAAATCTACTGTACGTACAGTATAAAACCATATCAATAAAGGCCATACATACAACTTTTACTTCCATAACCTTTAAACCAGTGGATGCTGTTCTCACTTGTAATCCCTCATTTGATAAAAAAAGGTTGTAATCTTATGGAAAAACTGTATAATAACCGATTCAAAGTTCACTCCCCCATAACACAAATCCATATTTACACTACACACCCAGCGTGAATGGCCTTGTGGTTGAGAGCAAACCGCTAGGATTTCAAACAGTGCTCTGTGGGCCAAAGTCTAAACTCAGAAATAGTCCATCCATCTTACGTTGGGCACGTTTTCCAGAGCTGCTATAACAGGAAGAGAGTCTTTTCTACTGACTCTTCCTGAAGCGAAAAACGCTAATGTGTAGGTATGCGTCTAAACCTTAAATGGAAGCAGATGTGGGCGCGGAATGAAAGTTTACATAGGGCTGTAATCAGAGCGGGACTCTTTCTTTTATTCCTCTGCTTGATTTCCTTCTATTTTTCTCAGCAAATGAGGAGGCTGCACAAGCGTCACACGAGCGGCACAGCTGAGAGTGATTAGCGTTAGCTGTAGTACTGGTATTATCAGATTGGTACGGCTGCTCAGAGGACCAAAAATGATACATGAGATGAGAGAGGGAGAGAGATAGAGAGTAAGTGAGTGAGTGAGAGAGAGACAGAGATTTGAAAAAGAACAGGAACTGTTTAAAATCGGTTCATTATTCTCTCTAATGATCTCTTGCAGTTGCTCTTCAAACTGAGGTTCATCAATTGAAATAGAGATTCTTGCTCAGGTTACCGGATGATCCAGCATCAGAAGGTCAAAGTTTGTGTTCAGCTGCTCAGTACGTTCACACTTTTCATGCACATGCCTCCTAAAGTGTCATCTCCACCCTAACACTTTAAACATTGCTGTGAACTTCCTCTTGTTTCATTCTCTCTTGATTCAATCTTGACTCCTGTCTCTATGCAAATCATTAAAAATAATTATGTTCTTCATAACACAATATTAACATAACTCAGTGTTAGACCTTAAATAATATTGCATTGTGCTTGTAAACTAGTGCTGTGGCCCAAAACTCAAGGCGTACATTCTGTTAAGAATCTATTATGTCAGCAATCTGTTTACTGGACTCACGTGTTATTGTTACCATGCTGTTACTGTGTCTTTAACATTCAAATAACATTACTTTGAACTATTCCCAGCTTTTCTTTCTTTCTTTCTCTCTTTCCATCCAACAGCTTTTACAGTGATCCTACTATTTTCCAGGAGAATGTGGGCAGTCCACCATTAGTGGAGCTCTTTCATGGCAGCGATACAAATGAAGCAGGTAATGTGAAACCGACCGTCAAATCCATAAGAAACACATTTGAACTGTAGCTGCTCTCTTCCTTTTGTGGAAGAAAAGAAATGGTTGTAAGCTTAGGTTTTTAGTTTCTACGACCACATTAATTACTGTAGTTTCTGTTTTTGTATTATGTTAGTTTTCTGATGTGGTGTTTGGTTTAGTTTCACTCTTAAATATACAGTATCTTACTTTTTTTGACTACGGTACAGGTAAGGGTCAGAAAACACACACTATTCTAATATAATAATTTTGAAGGATATAGAAGAAAACTAACAGAGATTTGAAGGAGCTGAGACTTGAATGATTTATGATGTCGAGGAATTAAAGTCCTATTAGAGGTGTTTTAAAACCGATTCCTGACAGAGAACAAGGCAATGCAAGAACAGCGATAAGAAGAGGCTAAATAGATGGGCCATGAAAGAGAAAAGACCTTAAAAGTGTAGAAGAGAACAAGACAAGACGATAAAAAACAGCAAATGAGCATGAGAGAAATATAGCTTTCACAGACGTCAAACATATCACTGAAATATTGGATGACAAGACAGCAGTGTTTTCACTGCACACATTTAAAGGACAAGCACAGTATTTTACACTTAAAGCCCTGTTTTCAGATTGTTTATGATGAAATAGAACGGTTTTGACTGAAATTTGGACATATGATGCTGGCCCAAGAATTTTCGGGTGTTTGTTGTTATTACCCCCTACCTCTACAATGGCTGCATTGGTGCACAGGAACAATCCTTCCTAAAATGCATTAAACTTTCGTTTACAAAGACGTGAAACTCACAGAGTGGTCAGGGGTGTTCACTGATATGCTCACACAAAAATTGCTGCAAAAGATGCTTTCCAACAGGTTTTATCGTAGTTTTGTCCAACTCCATTGACTTGTATTAGATGTGCTGTGAGGTACGGTATTACTCCACGCCGGGAACGTTGTTTGTATTCTTGCAATTGGCAAAGGCAGATTATCGCCACCAACTGGGCTGGAGTGTCTATTATTCAAGCTCTCAGTGGAAGAATGTACGGGTGTGAGGCGTTTGGAAAACAGGTCCACAAGGTTACAACAAATAGTAAAACACCTGTTGGAGAGCGTCTTTTGCGGCGATTTTTGTGTGAGCATTTCAGTGAACACCCCTGACCACTCGGTGAGTTTCACGTCTTTGTAAACCAGTTTAATGCATTTTAGGAAGGATTGTTCCAGTGTACCTATGCAGCCATTTTAGAGGGAGTTGGTGATACAACAGAAACCAAAAATTCTCGGGCCAGCATCATATGTCCAAATTTCAGTCAAAACTGTTCTATATCATCATAAACAATCTGAAAACAGGGCTTTAAGTGTAAAATACAAAACTTGTCCTTTAAACCATACCTTCTATGTGATCAAACATTTTGTGCGCATATTTTTGTGTGCTCTATGGGTTCATGTAAAGCAGTGTCCTCGAATACCCCCTTCCAGAAAGTTTTAGATGTCTCCTACAACTAATCAGTCTTCTTCCAGAATGGATAAAATGGCTGTTTCTCAATTCTAAGAACGCAAAGAACGGACTTGCATTCTCATGAAGACTGGTCTTGCCAGGCGACCTTGGAAGAACGAACTCAGAAGGTGGCGAGAACACAGGACGCATTTGTGAGAATTGAGATCTGTGCAACTTCCTGTTGGTCACCTGACCTCCCCAGATTTCTGCACGCAAGTCTGCACTCGATGCATCCTCGATATCAGAAACACATCCGGGTATTTCATGCGTCCTCTGTAGTTGCGTTCTTGAGAATTGGAATTGAACTTCGACGGTTAATGATGGCGTAGAGTGAGAACACAGGGACCCAAGATCGCTGAAGAACGCATATTGAGAAACAGCCCATGTCTCCCTAGTCTCACGTAGCCAGACCTTCAATACTGAAGGTCTGGTGTTTTTTGCTGCTTTTTCTGGACAAATCCCGCCCACGAGCTGTTTGACCGACATGTCAAACAACCAATCACAGTTTGTTTTGTCTAGCGTCACGTTTCAGACTCCCCACAATAACGAGCCGGCTGGCAACAAGTCAGTAATTGAAATAACCAGCCAACAGTATAGCATCTATACAACATTACTCATTATAGAACAACGTTGTGCACTTCATCAACAGCCACACCAATGAGACGCTTCCGTTAAACATCTGTTTGAAGCATATCTCTCCACTTTTTAACACATACAAGCAATTCAGGAGAACCGAACTTTTTGACTCCACTAACTGCCTCAAGCTAAACTCTTGGATGTCTAGAGAGTCTATGCCGCGAACTTTGCATATTTTTGAGAATCCAATGTTTAGCTGATCATGATAACTGCTCATTATTATCCACGTGAACATGACTGATTCTCTTTCTCAATGGAACGTCAGAGCTTTGTTTTCCAGGGACCGAAACTAATTGCGACACTCGCGTCTCCTGGAAATCAACCAATCAAAGACGACTTTGACATTCTCACAGGGTTTCGAAAATGTTCAAAAAACATCAGACGTTTAGCCAACAGTCTGTGGGCCTGACGTCTGAGGCTGAGACTAATGCCTCCCTAACAAGCTGTTGAGTAAAATCAGGTGCGTTAGATAAGGAGACATCTATAACTTGCTGGAAGGGGGTACTCGAGGACCAGGATTGGGAAACACTGATGTAAAGCCTTATTATTTACTTCACTGCCACTTCATAAAAATGTAACTGAGGAATAAAGGAAACGCAGCATCTTCTTGGCTGAACAACATCATTAGGGTTCCCGCATCATCAAAGCACAATATGTCTATCTGCTGAAGCCATTTGTTGCCTATTTGGGAATCAAGTAATTCGTGGTTTGTGCAGCATGAGAAGGGATTTGTGTAACTTTATACGATTTTGGTAACATTCCATGAAATCTATTAGAACCTTTAAGAGTTTACTGTAAAGTCAAATTTTACAATTTAATTCAGACCTGCACATATTTATAGACCCTATTACACTACTTTGGCTTCACATCATAAAAATATACAAAGCATAGATAAATCATAACTCAGTTTGAATAAATTGCAGTGCAGAAATGCAATAAATTTTAAATTATGATGCTTTTATAAAAGTACAGCTTTCTCAGCATGACACCGTAATCTAATTTGTATGCATTCTACATGATGGTCCCAAGACAGTCGATATAGGCCAGTGTGGGGTGTGACCTGCGCATCTCTCTCTCTCTCTCTCTCTCTCTCTCTCTCTCTCTCTCTCTCTCTCTCTCTCTCTCTCTCTCTCTCTCTCTCTCCCACATTGCATGTTTCTTGCTCCACGTCTGGCACATAGACATTCTGTCTCACTTCTTCCTGGAGTGTCTGGCATTAACGTAGTAGCGTTTATGAAAAACCTTTACTATGCTTTGGTGACCCTGTTATCACAACAATAACCCACAGAAATCCACTAAAACACCCATACCCTTTTAAAAGCAAGAACAACGGGTCGATACATCATGCACGAGATGCAGCAAACGATTTCTTCCATGTGTTTCTTTGGAAAGTGCATGCATAAGCCTTTTATAAAGGAACTATTATCAAATATATGAGTGCATCCCCTTAAACAGAATCGCAGCAGCACGCACTTATCAAGGCAGGGGAATCCCGGTGGTAAAGTGGGTTATAGCCGTCAGGACTCCGGAGGCTGATGGCTCTGCGCTTAATGGACCATGACTCAAACAGAAATATCCCCAGTGACAGCCTTTAGTATATCCATATCAAATCCCCCTCTGGCTCATCCAAAAACACTCTGCTAGAGTAAAATGCATCGATATGAACACGTCACATCTGGACCACTGTGATCATTTACAACCCAGCCATCCGGTAACCGGATGATGCGGTGTTCTCCAAATGCCCACTCCCCACAATAACACCCCTTCCCCTCATATCAACTCACCTCGTTATTTCAAAACTGCAGCCTTTCCTGAGTAACAGTGCTCTCTTTCGCATGATCCCCGCTTTCTCTCGACCCAAGTACATGTTAATATCCGAATTCATTGTGGTGGGATAGCAGGGCACACTTAAATCACCGGGTCCGAGTCTGAGGCAGCGCCACCGCTGATGATGCTGCGGCTCCGGACCGCGTCTGGCGAATGGTGAGACGTGAGAGAGAGCGCACAAAGAGAGAGAAGGGAATAAGCTAGTGGGTCCTCCTCCACGGGAAAAACAAAAAGTGAAGCACACACTTTCTCCAGCCAAAGACGAAATGATTTAAGTGGATAAAATGTCGGGAAAAGACTTCTCCAACTCCATCCAATCCGGCTGCGTTGGACTGAAAGTGCACAGACGCGCTGAAAGTCGTCGATATAATCTCCGGGTCGATCCTCCCGTTACCCTTTCTTAAGGGATGTATACCGGATCCGTACAAAACAGTAATACACGGATCCAGCTATGTCGAGTCTGCGCGGTCCTAATGTCTACCCAGAAGAGTAGACTTGGGCGGCGACTCAAAAATAAACCTCGCGCGGCTAATTTCTATGCGATTTAAAACGATTAGCTCAAGCATTGCGCTAGAAACGCAAAGGTCATGGGTTCGACCCCAGGGAACACGCATTCACTGCAAGTCGCCGAGGTTAAAAGCGTCTGCCAAATGCATAATCCTAAATCCTAAATAATTAAATAGACGCTGTTTCCTTTATTTTTCTTTTATTCATTCTTCATTCACATCAGCCATAGACATTGTGTTGATATAAAGATTAAACATAAAAATATTACAGGTTGAGTATTTGATCACACCTACACCCAAAGCATATTCTTTTAGGTTCCTAAATGGTTCTTTGTCAGGCTGTATATGATTCCATAAAGACATTTAACATCCATTGAGCCTTGGCTTTCTGTTGCACAAAGCTTTGTAGTGGAAAAGGGTTCTAAAGACTATAAAAAGGTATGAACATTTGTTTAATTATTAATCATATTCTTTGGGGAACCAAAAATAATACGACGTCACTGCAAAGAACCCTTTCATGCAGTACCTTTATTTTTAAAATGTTTTTAAAAACTATCAATAAAACTGTCTTGTACATTATTCACAGAGGTAATTTTAATAAGGCCTTACGTCTATTTTATTTGTGTATTTGCCTTCTGCCTCCTGAAATCAACCAAAGTATGAAAGTCCAAACATCTAAACATTGGATGTTTAGGTAAAGAGGCAGAAAAACCTCCAGAGGAGCCAGTTGGGGGAGCCCATCATCCTCTGGCCAACACACACATTACATAAATATATGCCAAATAGTTACATGTCCGATACTAGTGGCCTAACGTGTTGAATTACTTATTGAAATGTTAAATGAATTGACATTTAAACATTTGAAAACACCATTCTTTTTCCAATATGAAAATATGGGTTCCCATTTGCTAACATTAGTAAATGCATTAGCTAACATGAACTAACAATGGGCAATATTGTTTTTAGCATTTATTAATCTTTGTTAATGTCAGTAAATGCCACTAAATGTTGCTATAAGTTCATTGTGCATTAACTATGGTAACAGTTACAAGTTTGATTTTAAAAATGTGTTAGTAAATGCTAAAATTAACACTACTAACATAAAAAATAAGTACTAGTATTGCTCATCATTAGTTCATGCTAATACATTAACAAATGCAACTTTATTGTAAAGTGCAACCAAAACATGTTTGTTGATGCTGCGGTGCGCGGTATCAATAAACTGTAGCTTTAGCTTATATGTATTTTTTTGCAAGTGAATGATGTATTTAATTTTTTAATTAAAAATTTCCAGTTAGTAATATGTCTTTGATCCAGCAACACACATAACCTGCACATCATTTGTTTTGAAAGATTCTCTCTCTCTCTCTCTCTCTCTCTCTCTCTCTCTTTCTCTCTCTTTGTATGTTATACTGTAATTCTTTGAGTGTTCCTGGAAGAGTTGTCATGAACTGACTCATGTTTATAGTGGCAACAAGAATATTTAACTTTGAAGATCATTTTAAGTGTCTTTGTATGCATCTCTTTAACTTTCCTACATAAATCTGCCTGCCAGTACATACATACTACTATATATATTTATCAGTGCTCGGTAAACATCACAAAGGGACATGGGATTACATAAATAAAGTGCAGGGTAATTATTGAGTCATGTGACCCATCAATCACAAATGTTAAAGAAAGTCCTTCAAAGTATAATTACTGCAATACTTGAATATAAATGCTGTTATTAATCAAAAAATGAATTATAATTCATGTAATTGTTCAACTTAGTTTTTTGGTTCTGTACTATATAAGTACTTGAATGCCTTAGCAATATTGTAATGAGTACAGTCAAGTCAACAAAGCTTTGTTGATTTTGACTCTCACTAGACGGAGTGATATAAACAGAAACGCAGTGAGCGAGAGAGAAAAGAGAGGGGAAAATTTTAAACAAGCCAGCTGTCCTTGATCTACTTGGCATAGTGGCCTCAGTACACTAATGGAAAAGGCATTTGATCAAATAGAAACGTCTAAAAGTGCTTAAAGACAAAGTCAGCAACAAACAAACTGAATTACTGAGAAATGTACCAAAACGGTTTTATTTATATATTTTGCATTAAGAAGCGAGTGTCCAGTTATGCCATGTGAGGACATGTTGCTGTCCAGATGGTAATACTGTGTACATTAAACTCATCGAAGGAGAACGTGTGGATGAGAATGTGTGTCTGCTTGTGGAACTTGGCTGAGTAGATGGCATGTTTCTCTAAGGCAACAGGATTGATTGTGTGTGAAATGTGAACCACACTGTCAGACAAAATGGTCAAAATATGTACCCAGCTGTCACATGGGGCGGTACCCCAAAAAACAGCTTGCACCTAAAAAGGTTATTTGTACCTCAGATGTACATATTGGTACCAAAGAGAGCTTATTAGTATCTCAAAGGTTCTTCACGAGTTCACACTTACAAAAAAGTTGGATAGATTAAATTAGTAAACATATTTGGCGTGCTGTCTGGGGAGAGGGCTCTGAGTTCGGAAATAAGCCCGAACACAGAGTACCCCCATATATATATATATGAAGAGTTTGGTTCCAAAACGCAATAAATCCATTTTGACAAATTTCGGTAAAAACGTTTTCTATACCAAGAAAGTGACATGATGAAAACCACAATTTTCTGTTACAAACTTTCACATAGCATCTTTAGGTTATAAAAACATAAAAATTAAAATCCATAACTTGATTTTCAAAGATTTATTATAAAAAATAATTATTTTTTCCACAAAATGCAATAAATCCATGACAGTTTTTTATTTAAAAATGCTAGAAATCTATTCAATCAAATGTGCATTCATCTTTACTATTTTATATTCATTTAGTTGAACAGTTGTACACACTGATTAAAAAAAAACAAACATTAATGGCATTAATAAAAACACTTACTTTGTCATATTAAGAACACTGTCATTGCTGCGGTTATACTTGACGTCGTCGCTTAGCATTTTTCACAGTGATCAGCTGTAAAATGTTTTGGTGCTGCTCGATTTTCGTTGACTTTGAGTAAAATAATGGAAAGTTTTTCCGAAGATCCCCTGGGTTTATACAATACAAATTGTATATTTTATTCCCCTTACCTACCCCATTCCCTAACCCCAACCATCACAGAAACCCTTCTACTACTTCACCTTTCAAGATACATCATTTTGTTATATTTATAAGCTTATTTCCTCATGGGGACATCAAAATGTCCCCACGAGGTCACAAAAACACTAGTATTTCTATCTGTGTGGGGACAATTGGTCACCACAACGTGATAAGTAACAGGCACACACACACACTCACACACACACACACACACACACACACACACACACACACACACACACACACACACACACACACACACACACACATATAAAATCACAATTTTTATGAAGTAATATCATAAAAAAATAATCTGAATTTCATTTATTATTCCGGCATTACTATGATATCAGTGCAGCTTTTTAAAATATGGTGGGGTTGCCAACAAATTAAAAATCACAGTATTTGACAGAGGGTTACCCAGGTTACGTCAGTGGGTGATTTCTGTATGTCTGATCAGCTGATAATAATTGTGACTCTGATTAATTGAAGAGCACATTAATGGAAATGTTGCTCTAAAATCTTAATCAGCTGTAATGGTTGCACCTGCACCAGACTGCATGTGAGGAGATGACAGGCTGTGTGTCTCAATCAGCTCCCTTGTTCAGTAGTCAGGGTACTGATCAGGGAGTCGGCCATTTTAAGGGCTGTCTCAATCGCAAAATCCGTTCAGTGCACTGGAACGTTCGTTCCCTAAAATTTCCCACAATGCAACGCAAAAACCAGTGAGCATCGATGGTCCCTATGTTCCCTTACCGGAAATCACGTGACAGAAAAATAAGTGCACATTGTCCCAATGTCAAGTGAGCTAGGGTCCTTACCAGTGCCCGAACCTGTGTACACGATATACTGATTCACGACCTCGGGAGCTAGGGAACTAATTGAGACACAGGGAGGGAGGGAACAGACCTAGAAGAAAGCGTTTTATAGAAACCCTACCGACCTCATTCATGATACTCACAAATTTCTGCGTAAATCATTTTTAAACCAATTATCATTGAATTGAAAGTAATAATCTACTTAAGAATGGTTTAGCAAACTATTTATATAGAAATTAAGGCTTGTGTCATGCAAGAAGGCCTATGTTTTTTTCCAGTGGATTGTTTTGATAATTATCTGACAATTTTTTCTTTTTTTGAGGCTGAATGAGTCATGTAGGTCCAGCTGGAATGTGAAGTTGTGCTAAGCTCTCTGAATGTGGACATAATACTGTCAGAAAAAATTGTTGGTGTGTTAGAGGTTTTCTGTTAAATGGATTACACACACACACACACACACACACACACACACACACACACACACACACACACACACACACACACACGCACCTCCTAAACTAAAATTTTCACTGGCATGGCGTGCGCATGTTTTGATGTGCCACCCAGGGTGCATTTCTGCTTAGTCTTAAATTTAATCCCTGAACCAAAACACACACACAAGCATACATGCATGCAAACAGAATATGTGCACACAGGGTACATTGTGTCCCTGGGGCATCTGGAGGAAAGATGAGAGCTACTAAGAGATTAATTAGACTCACTTCAATAAGTCATTGAGATTCGTGCACACACTCTCATTCCCTATTTTCTCCCTCCCACTCTCCTCTTCACCTCCTACCCACTCCTGGCAATATCATTTGCATCAGTTTCATCTTACCAGAACTTTATGTTTCCACCCCTTCCTTCACTTCTAAAGTGATCACTTTAAGCATGTTGCCTCAGCAACTGTACACGCTTTTGCCAACATTGACCCATGCAGCTGGTCGACGTGGGCCCTAATCCGCAGTTTTACTTTATCGTGTGATTATTGCTGGAGGAGTGTGCTGTATGAAAGTTAATGAAACAGTCGTATGAATATGAAGAGGATATGAAGGATACACTTGTGAATAAATGGGACCAGTGAACCTTGACAAACTGCAGACAAACACAGCTTTAAAGTGCAAAACTTTAATGTCAATTAACATGGGAAAAGGACAATCAATTATACATATATTGTATGTCTGAGGATGAATGGCAGAAACTGATAGATCTAGACTGAAGAAAGAACGAACAGATGGAGCTTCCATGAATGCACTGATGGAGGTTGCTGCTTCTACAAATTGTATAGCATTGAGAGAAAAAATAATGAAAGAAAAGTAGTACTAAGTAGGAAGTCCTCTTTAAAGCTGCTCATATGTAAATACATGTAATAAGCAGAGTCTAACAGAATGGAAATTATAAAAGTGTTCTACCATTTAAAAGTTTTTTTTTGCACACACCCACCATCCCTTCTCTTGGTTTATTGTTTATTACCTTGCTCTTTCTTTCTCTCACACAGACAAATACACACAAGCCATGCTGAACACGAATAAACTCATTGCTTGGGAGCTCTTGGCGAAAGTGCTGATAAATCAATCCCATTTGCATCTTTCAAAATGCAGGAAAAGAAGAGGATATGCTGTACATCAAGTATTATCAAAGCTAGTTCTAATAAAGACATGAGAAGATGTTGTGTGTATCCATTTGGGATCATTAGTGTGTAATGTGGTGTCTCATCTGCAATTGGCAACTAGGGGTAATTTTTTAATTCTGTAATATGGTTGTGTATCATGGTTGTGTACTATAGATGGTTTCAGCAGTAACAACATAAACAAGTCATCACGTAACTTCCGGTAAACTCTGTGAAGAATAAATAACAACAGAGTCATTTTAAAGTAGTTTATTTATATAACAAGCAAATTAAACAACACATAGATTACATAGGAACCCAAAACATTTGTTATTTTCGATGAAGTATTTGTTTAAGAGCTCAGTTTCAGCAACTAGTCACCCCATTAAACAAACAGAAACCGGAAGTAAAGTTCGGATCAGATGCTTATCGCATCACTGCATGTGCGCCCGATGAAACGGTCTATAGGTGACATTAAAATAAGATGTCTTTACAATGCCTTTATGTTACTGTCCAAACTTTATTTTATTTATAAAACAAATAGAAAAAGGTGCAAAAGTTGTACCTTTTTGTCACTGGGACAGTACCTTCTAATGTTGCTTTTCCATTGCATAGTACCCCACGATTTGGGTCGGGCCAGCTTACCTTTGGGGGCTTTTCCACTGGGTGTAGTACATAGTACCCGATACTTTTTTTAGTACCACCTCGGTCGGGGTTCCAAGCGACTCAAGCTAATACCAAAATGTGATGTGAAAACACTGTAGATAACTGATTGGTCTGAGAAAATCTTCACTTCCAGCGTCATCGCTATCATGTAAAAGATTAGCTTTACCTTCATGCTAGCTTGCCCTGTCTCCAGCAAACATATTGTCATCTGTGCTCTGCTATAAGTTCCCAAACTCCCTTTTAGCAATGAAAAACATCCACAGGTTGAGAATCAAGAGCACCATACAATTTTTTTCCAGACTTGCAGTTTGTGGTGACACATTCGCGCCCCGCACGTCCGCACATATTCTTATATGCAACTTAAAGGATGCTCACCCGAACGCGTTGACTGATGCCACAGGTGTTTGTACAGAAACTGTCATGTAAGACAGAGGTAGTGATAAACGTGATGTTTAAACATCTATTTCTGGTAGCCAATTTTAATTTTTTTGGCGACTGAGAAATAAATGAATGTATGGGAATGTACAAGGACGCTCTCACTTGTATGATGTCACAGCAGTAGGCAGCGCAAATATAATGACACGCCTATAATCCCTCCCACTCCAAAGTGTTATTAAACTCAATGGAAAAGCTAACCAAGCCAAATGGAGGTGAGCTGACGCGACCTGACCCAAACCAAACCGTGGGGTACTATGCAATGGAAAAGTGCCATTAGGTACCTTTAAGTTACCAGCGTGTTACCTTAGAGGTACCAATATTTGCCAGCGTGCAGCAATATGTACCAATCTTTTTGAAAAGCTAACACCCCAGTGACAACCTTTGTACCTTCATGTACCTTTATTTCTGAGAGTGTATTGTCTCAAACCTTGATAATGTATAAAATGATATATGAACTAAGACAATCTAAACAATTAAATAATAGTCATAAGTGTATACTTGTTTGCTAAGGAGACAACTTAAACTTGAACTTAAAATCAAGGCAAGTTTTCTCATTACCAAGCAAGCTTTAAATGTATCAAATTGAACAAACACTGTTTAAAAAATTATCCAGTTGTGTGTATTTGGTTAGTTATGAATTCCTTAGTAAGATCATTAAATAGGGTTAGAATTGAAAATATCTGTTCTAAAGAATGAATGAATTGAAATTAAATCCGCATGTTTCAAAATAAAATTAGAATTTTTAAGAAAACAGAGTGAATAGACAAGTAAGGGTGTTTATTTGTAAAAGTTCACAGAGCTAAAATAGTCGGAGAAACATGCAGGGTTTACCATAACTGTTGGCTATTGTTAAAAGTTAAATGTTTACATACAGCTCTGTCTTAGATGATAACCAGCTTTAAAAAAACAAGAAAAAAAAGAGAAGCTGAAAAAGAAATAAAGAAGAAAAGTGATAGTGAAAGACAGATCATGACGCATTCATGTATGCACCATCTGCTGCATTCATTTAGACAGCCGTGCTATGAGGTTAAGCTAAGGTCATATTAGACTGTCACTTGTTGACATTGATGCAATAAACACCCAAGCATATATGGTGTGTCCTCATACATCTTATGCATTGTATCAGTGTGTGTTTTTGTGTGTGACTATACGTGTGATGGAAGTTGAACTATTGTCCTGTGTGTATTGGTCTTCTAAATACTGTAGCTACTGTATAATTTTCCTCATGGGGAGGTCCCCATAGCAACATAAACACACAATAAAATGTGTATCACATTTGACTTGTCATGTAGTACTTATACTGTATATTATTTGAATACAAAACAGTGTGATACACGTCTGTGGCGAGAAACAAAACAATAAGGAAGCAATTTGATAATTTTATGTTGACTTTATTTTTCATCTAAAATTCCCATTTATGTATTTCTAATTACATCATTTGTTTAAGACATACATTATATATTGTAATATACATTATATATGCAAACATGTGGACAAGTTTTACCCTTATAAATATATTTAACAAATATGCATTCATATGAATTCAATTTGTTTACTGGAATACAGTATTAAAGATTCACATAATAAATTATGTTTCATATTGCTTGTAAAAACTTTGTTGGAAAATTAAATGCAGACTGTCTTCCCGTTTCGAAAACTGGGATTTGTTAATAATGAAATAATTAATCTGACAGATTCACACTTTCTCTTTGAGACATGATATATGCACAGACACACATATATGTGCACCACATGCAGCGCTTGCTAAATGCAGCATCATCAAACTACATTTTTAAGCATTTGAAATAGAAGAATATGCAGAATCACCTTCCCAGCATCATTCATTGTACACAAACAGCATTTAAAAAAGTTATTACCCCTCTCATCATTCGTGAGCTGGTGATTGCATTGCAGTTTGTGAACTCAAGGGGGCGTAAAGTGTCCTTTTCCATCTGTGGGTAGCAGGTAATGGGGTGATGATCATTCCCCTCTGTCTTAAAATAAATGACCTGTTAACAAACTAACACAAAATTAAGTGCCAAAGCGTTATCAAGCAGTTATCCCTGTATACTGTATAAGCAATGGCATACATTTTTTTGCCTATCTATATCACATGTACAGTGTGTGTGTGTGTGTGTGTGTGTGTGTGTGTGTGTGTGTGTGTGTGTGTGTGTGTGTGTGTGTGTGTGCGTGCGTGCGTGCCTGCGTCTGTGTGTGTGTAACACTCTGTCACAGCATCCTCAAACTGAGAAATGACATTTCTCATCCACATAAACTGTTGCATCTGAACCACGTATTTGCAAACACACACATTAAAAATAATTAAGCATAATATGCATCCCAATAGACCTTTTTTAGATGTACTGTTATCTCCATAAAATCATCCTACTTAATGTAAAGAACATTCTGTGAAAATATAATATTGATATTTTTGTAATATTGACTGAGTAAGGTCGTGTCAAAGAAAAATTGGTGGTTGGGACAGGGTCACATATACTGTACATTAATCAGTCAACATGAGCTTTCCGCCTCTATGCATACGGCCTGTCCCAAGCAAAAGTGTCTCAGAAATTGTAAATCAATATATTGTTTTATGTGAATGAGTAGATAGAATGATTTTCACATAATTTTGTGGACTTATATCAGTGATTTAAAAATTTAACTTTTTCAAAAAGCATGCATAAACATTTTTCTCTCAAAAATACAAACATGTACATACATGTTGCTCATATAATATTGTAGCCCAGTTTGTGCTGAACACAGTTTTTAAGCAACTGAAAAAAGCACTAATGTCAGCGCAGGTCAAAACTTCCCCAGGGCCCTAAAACCCCTCAGATTCCAGAGGTTAAGGTCAGTGTAATCATTACCAAGGTGGTCTTAGTTAAATGAACTCCCTTTAATCATACTCTGTTTTCATTTGTGAACCTGTAAAGAACTACACATTTTATTGACAATGAGTACCTTAACTCATCAAGGCCTTGAAATCATGTCTTTATAATAACAGTCGAGTATTGATGACTTTAAATACAAATGCCAAGAACCAATGTCTAGACCTTTTGCTTGTTTTTGAAAAGAAGTGAAGCAGATCAATACCACGCATGAAAAAGTTTTGTGTCCTTTCATACGATGCTACCCTGCCTGCCAGGTAAGAAGTGATGGATTTGTCTCTGCATTCAACCCTATTCATTGGAAGGAGAGAGCTGGGTGACATTTACATGGGTGGTATTGATCTACTATTGAGCTTCTATTCAAGCATTAAGTCTAGACATTGGTTCTTGTTTTTTTATTTGAAGTCATCAATAGTCGACTATTATTATAAAGACGTGATTTCAAAGACTTGAAGAGTTAAGATCTATGCTCATATGTACAATTTGTTTAGATGAGTCGGTGCATTTTTAAAATATTTTAATTGTTTAATTTTAACCATATAATAGTCATATTAAGTTAGCTTTATGACATTATGTGGTAGTATTGGCTGTCAAATATTCGACAAACATGCTATTATGTCAGATAGCGATTAGCAATGGTACACTTTAAAAACAAATGTGTAAAAAAACAATACAATCAGTGTTATTTTATAACCAGACACATATCTGTGGTGATATTGGAACAACACATTTTTTGTTACTTTTAACCCAACTTGTGTATTTATTGTATGTAATTGTATTTTAAAAAAAAAAATCAGACAAAATGACACATGTGTTAAAGGAACAGTATGTAAGAAATTTATATTAATTAATCATAAAATGGCCCTGTTATGTCACTAGACATTAAGAAATCATTTTCATTTCAAATACTTATATCATTAACAACAGTGGTCCGGCCAGGATATTGTCATAAAAAGTGGAGTTGCAGCCCTCAACTGATGTTTATGTTTGTCATTTTATGTATTGGCCACCAGTTGTGTGATTGCAGTACCAGTTTTAGCCACAAGTGTTGTGATTGCAATACCAGTTTTGGCCACAATCTTACATACTGTTCCTTTAAATAGCATATCACAAAAAATTGTAAAAAAATGAACACAGTGTAGATTATTGTAGCTTTCAGAGACCATATTTGTTAAAAATGTATTGAAAGTAAAAAAAAATTATTGAAAGTTCAGAATAAACTAACTACAATGTCCTATCAAATGCTGACATTCTTTATTTAACTGTATTATATTTTTATTTTATTATTTATTTATTTAAAAGGGACAATGCATATTAAGGAAACATATTAGCTTTTCAGCAATATAAATATGCCAGAATTAGCCCCCAGGCTATTTTACATCTGTAGTCCCTTGTCAGGTCACCGACAGTCCTTAATAACACAGCAAAACATTTAACTATGAGTTAACATAAATCAGACATCACAACAATGATAATAACACAACCTCCTGTTTACACTAACAACACGAAATACCTTAATTAACAAAACATAACCTCTAACATGGTAGACAAACGCATGACATAAATTACATATCTACACATACGCAGTAAAGTGCTATTCTATATACAAAAATATATTCTCCTATTCCCTTAGTGTTCACAAAATTGTACACATACTTCTCTTAGCTTATACACACACACTGCTTTTTATATTAAAGCTACAACATGTACGATTTATAAAAAAAGAAAAAAATTGACACAGTGTGATGAATTTAATGCAGTTGGATACTTACATTATTACATAAGTTCCCAAGTATTTTTAAATCTGGAGAAACCTGTTTTAAATAATGGCTCATCCCATGTCTCAATTGTAATTATCTTCCTTTTGGTGACTTTACATCTGCGCTATTCTTAGTGTACAGTCGTAGAAACTGAAGAAAAGGTGAATTCATTCAATATGAATGAAATATGAATGAAAACATTCATTCATATACCTCATCCATGAACATGATTAGCGAATTGCGTATGTCTCTGGATGGTGAAAACAGCATCTTTCATTGTTCCACTCTTATTGTGTTATTGTGTAATAGCGACCTCTAGTGTTGAAAACTGCATATTGTGGCTTTAACTAAGGCCATTTACTGTATTTTGTTGTATAGTTCAAAGGTTTATTATACTAAACATTGTTCTCCCTGTTTACCTGTAAAAGTGTACATTAATGCTCAATTACTGGAAATAATTGATTTATTAATAGAAAATCATGAATTAATAGGTTAGTCACACTTTGCACTTAGTGTTTTAAAGTAAATCAATTTGAACAATTTTATTGATAAACAAGAAAAGTAATTTCTTTTATGAATTGCTGTTAATAAGGAGCAGGACCTCAAGACTTTTTAGAGAGACATTTGGGATAGCACCTGGTATGTAACATAGCTGGAAAAGTGACACGAGTTGTGATGTATTAAAATAACAAGAATGAAAGAATACAGCATCATTCACTATAACAGTCTATTTAGCAATAAACATTGTTATAATCAAAAATCTGGCTTTGAGTAAAATAAGTATGAATAAATACATTTATTAAACATTTATAACATGTGAGCTAAAAATTGCTCACTATTTGTCACCCTTTAATTCATGTCTTTATAACTGCCTATTGTAACGTCCATACCGCCGCGCCACCAGAGGGCTCCCTCCTCTACACCTATAAATTATTAATTATAAAATTGACTGTAAAAAATAAGGATGTAGACGTCACCCATAGGTTTGTAAAGATATTTTTATGAAGCCAATAGTAGGCATTGCCAGCGTGTCACTGCGCATCACTTGCGGATAATCAAAAATGTGTAAAGAGGCTGGACGTGTGTGAAGCCGAGGTGGCTGGTTGCTGAAACCGCGCCTGCCTAGCTTGATGGTAGTGACAGCAGTGGCAGTTCATATGTCACTCAAGTGGCCCTGCCCTAAATTATGCAGAACTTTAAGGCTTAATATAATTTAAACTGATGAGTTACAAAAATTCACCCCCCACCCAGAGTTGTCATGAAGGGCAAAATAAGTTAGCATACAGACTAAAAACATTTTTTTTAGGCTGTAAACATAAATATTTTCTACTCTAAAGATGGGTATTTTAACATGAGGGTCTAGGGGATAGACTCCCTTTTGAAGTTTCGTACAGGAACTGTAATTTTTGGTTGTCTGTGTCGCAGATAATATCAAAGGGTGAGAACCAGAAGGGCGTAAGTGAAATTTTGAGAAAACGGATTCTTAAAAAAAAATTCTTAATTGATTATACGTTATAAAGGATTGAAATTAGTACAAAAAGAAAGATCAAAACATTGCTCATTTTTTTTATCCCTCCTCTAAAGTTTGTAAAATGTCACATATGCCCCTCTGGTTCTACCCCTCGACATTACAATTTATAAGTTGTAAAAACGGCAGCAGAGAATCTAGTGAATGTTTTACTAAAGTACTGCAGGTGCAGAAAATGGTTTCAGTGATGGTATCAAGACATCAAAACCAAGATGGGAAGCAATTTTATCTCCATATGCTAAACTTATCTTTACACGCAAAGCCACTTTAGTGCTATTTTTTTCTAAAAGATTTGCATTGAGATATTTGCAAGATATTTGCAAAATACATACACACATATATTACTGTAGAGTAATGTTTAGCAGAGAAAATATCTTTTCAAAGTTCCTTTTACAGGAAAGGAAACATGAGGCAACCACAGATATGATCTACTGTATGGTATACTGTTATTCATCTATACCTAAGCCACCTGAAAGACATTCTGCTGAAGTTGTTTTTCCTTAAGCTGCTATATACCATAGACCTCAGTTTATAATTTTTTTACCTTGTAAGCTTAAGATATCATCAAATGGTTTACAGTCTTTTTTTAGCTGTGGCATTGAAAAAGCACTACAATTTCTACATTCAACACGTGTAAAAATGGGGCCAATACACACAGAATTTATAAAACAGCATATGTGAATATATATAAGACTGATGGAAATCCCTTTATGTCCTTTATACCAGTGGTTCTCAAACTTTTCCTGTTTGCGTTTCTTTACGTTGCATCCCTTCATGCCCCCCCCCCCCCCCCAAATAAAATGTATGACCTAAAAACAAATTTAATTTGAAAATTTAATTTAATTTGATAATTTAAAATTTGAATTAAATAAAACATATTAAATTAAACAATGTAGTGCTGTAGGTATAGCCTTATTTTTCTGAGGTTTAATTACACAGAATCTATAATAAAACAATGTGTTTTATACAATTTAATTAATCTGGGGCCCCTGGCACCATATCAGGGTCCCTAGTTTGAGAACCACTGCTTTATACCATTTATCACTACTGGGGTCATGAGAAGTGCTAAAGGGATACCCAAGCTTTCTTGGGCCGAAGGACAGTTGACCAGTCCATCACAGAGACACAGTAACACACATCCACACTCACACATTGATATGGACCATTTAGCATCGTTAATTCAACCTAATCGGTTGTGGGATAAATAAATACCCGGAGGACAACCCACACAGAATCTTCTTGCAGTGAGTTGTGAGTGCGACACAGTCATTATCCTGAACATCTTAACATGAAAATATGTATTAATATATCCTGCACTAAACAAGCACTGATACAATTAAAGGCTTAATTCTGTTATATTTGTCAGGTTCATTATTCCTTGCATAGAACATTTTGACATTGTTTTTGCATTAGCATCTGCAGTAATCTAATACCCACGCTTATCTATCAATCATTTAACAAAGAAAAGCACATTTATCCATTCTCAATAGCCATATTTTGTCCTGCCTTGTAAATTAGAGGAAACATATAAACAGTAACTTCCTGTAAAATACACATGCCGTTTTCAGTCTCCTCCCCAGTGGTTCTTCACATGAGTTCCTACCTTCACAAACATACTGTAGAAATACAACAAACAGACAACATCAGCAAGTCATATATTTCAGGTAAAAAAATCTGAAAAATAGGCATCTGTACTCATATATAAAAACAAATGCATTAATTATTATTAAAATTATTTCTTGTCTTTTGATTAATTTTAATTATATAACAATTAATGTTTTATGTAGTATTGTATTACTGGTAGTATCACAGAGCGAGTAAAATAAACTTTTTTGTACTGCAAATGAAATTTATATATAGAATAATAGAAAAGCAATTTAAGCATTTAAGCATATATATGCTTAAATGCTTAAATTGCTTTTCTGTCTGATCTGTCTACACGTTTCTTGTTGAAGATTTGATCTGATGAAACTTTATCTCTTACATGCTTCATTACAGGTTAAGTCTAAAACCTTTGCTAGAATGTCCACCCAGGTGATCTCAACTGACAACGCTAAAGTTGTCATCCAGATAAATCCACAGCTGGTTCAAGAGAGTGGTGAGGGACAAGATAAGAGTGGAACTTATCACAATGCAGTTCTTAGAGGTTTTTTCAAAGCACAACCAAAGGCACTGGGGGTAATGCATTATTTTTTTCAAAGTATTTTTCAAATAATAATTATATTTAGTTATCGTAACGATTTATATTTATGTTGTCCGGATCTGGGATTTTTTTGTGTTTTATTTCATGTAGATTACATATGGTCAATAATGTAACGACAGTTTACATGACAGTGAAACATCAAAAAGATGTATCCACAGGCCATATGCATGTTGGTCTATGTTTCATTGTGTCAGTCTAGATTGATAACAATAGAAACAATAGAAATTAAATGAATGCCTAATAAATTGCACCTTGTAAATGTGGCCTATTTCTTTAAAACAATATATTTTTATTTACTGTGCAGATATGTTTTATCAACAATAACATAAAACACTTAAAAAGCAAGATTTACTACACAAAAGCTTCAAATAAACTGTGCATTAGATTTTCAACACTACACAGAGATTATGCAATTTATTCACATTTTTTCGTTAGCTTTTGTGATTTACTTACATCCCATGCAAGTAATTTCATGAACATTAAAACCAACACACAACATCGGCGATAACCAATCATGGTGCATATATGTAACATTTGCATACTGTTTAAGTAATTCCACAGATTATTGGTAATGTAACTGGCATATGTATTATAATATGTATTTAACTGGTATTGTTAAAAGTTATTGTTAACTGTTTACAAAGGAAATCTATTATACAGGACAATATCGAAATGATTAGCTGCGCTCTTGAGTAAAGCTTAGGAATACTCAATGTAGATGTTTAATACAACAATTGTCAATGCGCAGAATAAACTAAATTAATTTGAATCTACAGAACTCATTCACATTTTTCGCGCATGGTCAGATATAATATAATAATAATAAAGTAATATAATAAATGCTAAATATAATTAATCTGAATTGTAAAAATTGCCACCTGACTATACCTTCCTACATCATTGTCACAATTACTACCTGGCACCTCACATTAAAGAATGTGAAAGATTTGTTATTGTTTGAATTTAATTAACAGCTTTAGTAAAAACGTACAAAAGGCAGTGTTTGGTATGTTTTCGTACTGTGAAAATACAAGTTTGCCTTTACATTTCACATAATCTCAACACTAATCTCAATAGAAGTATCCTGGGTATGGGTCAAATCACCGCTCCTTGAGATCATGCCTAACATTGTAAAGGTGCTTCAAGAGCAAAGTTTACTAGTCCAGCTGTTTTCTTGTGATGCACGTAGTAGACTACATCACTGCTCACATAAACATAAAATCATGATGTTGGCAAATATTTCTATATTTCCTTAAACAAGCGTGTAGGCTAAATATTAGTATGTTTTCTTCTCATATAGATTTGTAATATATTTGTATATTTTAAATGTATATTTGTATATATTTGTAATGAAATCAAATAATTGACCCATATTTTCTTTTTATAGACTGTCCAGATATTGATTGGAGTGATGATCTTTTTATTTGGCATTGTGCTGACCATAACTTCTGAGAGATATGATGATATAACTGTACTCAGCAGAGGTGTAAAGAGTAGCTGAAAGCCATACTTGAGTAAAAGTACAAATTCCTTACTGTAAAAATTACTCCACTACAAGTTACAAGTTACCAATTTAAATACGACTTGAGTAAAAGTATTAAAGTAACCCAATTTAAAAGTACTCAAGTATTTTTACTCGTACTGAATGTTGGCTCAAAGATGCACTAGTCCTCAACACAAAGAGACATTGTAGATCTGGGCAGTGAAAACTAAGAAAGTTTATTTATGAGGTTTTATTTCCTAATATAGAAAAGAAATCAAACTCCTCAAAATTTTGACCTGGCAGAACAAACACAGATTAAACATAGTCATAGTCTTTTGACAAAAATTGAATCAAGTTTTAGTCATATTTTTGTCATCTGAATTGATTTAGTTTTAGTCTAATTTTATTCAACTAAATGCCATGAGATTTTAGTCTAGAAATCTACATTCAATTTAATTTAAACCCATTTAATTTTAGTCTATTGTGTACTTGAATGTGCCATGCTGAAAAATATATAGCCTAACTTTGTGATATAAATATATGGTAACACTTTACAATAAGGTTCATTAGTTAACATTAGTTACCTACATTACTCAACATGAACTAATAATGAACTGCACTTATACAGCATTTATTCATCTTTGTTAATGTTAATTTCAACAATTACTAATACTTTATTAAAATCTTGTTAACATTACCAAATATTCTTATATAGGCCTATCCCAAAAAAGATATAATTTTAATATTTAAAAAATTCCTGTAAACTAAAATTACACTAACAGAAATATGATAATGCATATTAAAATACAGGAAGTTGTTCATTTGAAAGATTAATTGTAAACACATGTAGTACGTAACACCACTATCTCACATTAAGTGCACTACATTTCTTCCGTCATGGATCCCTCTTTACAGTAAATACATTACAGCATACTTGATTAAATGTGAGGACAGTGAAATTGTACACTTATTATCAATCTTATAATGTACTTAAGTTACTCGGGCAATCAGTACAGGACCTCGCTGGTTTATTTTGGCTTATATAGTAAGTTATATCAAATTATGTAATCAGCTCAGGTTAGCTGATACAGTAGCGTCAGAGTATATAAACATTTGTGCTTGCCTTTGAGTTGCGGGATGACCCTCCTGCAATCGCGCATCACAATTGTTTTGATTGTAGCATCACATGTTTAACAAAGGGTCCCTTGACAGAAGCAAATCTGATATGCATCCATATGTTTGCTCTTTATCTCTTCTCTCAGACCAGACGCGAACTTTTCTCTACAGTTTATGACATACGCAGCACGCAGATGTCCCGCTACGGTGGGATTCAGCGTTTGACATCAAAGTACCGCGAGACCAGACTTCTCCATATGCATTTGATTCGCTCTCGCAGTACTTTGATTTCATACGTTTGCTCTGCGCAGCGCCAAATGAAGTCCCTCAGTTGTGTGTGTGCGTGTAACCTCGGGACCACAGATTCTATCCATCATCACTCTCTGACACTTTCGTCTCGTTTTTATTTGACGAATAAACAATGTAGCGAGTAACGTTAAGTGTCATTTCAAATGTAGTGGAGTAAAGAGTACAAATACCCAATCAAAAATGTAATTGAGTAGAGAGTAAAAGTTGCCTATATTTTTGATACTCAGTACAAGTACAAAGCAGCCCAAAAAATACTTAAGTACAGTAACGAAGTACATTTACTCGAGTACTTTACACCTCTGGTACTCAGTGGCGTAACCTACTGGGGATCCCTCATTGTGAGTTTCATCTTGTTGTTTTGCTGTTTTTATCACTGTCATTTATATTACCATTATTTTACTAGATTATTGTATGATATTTTGTATATTTTTTTTCTCAGTACATCATTGCTGGCTCTCTGTCTGTTGCTGCGGAAAATAAACTCAATTACTGTGTGGTTTGTACTGTTCACGTTTAAACATTTTAGCTCTGATTTTGTGAGTTTTTTTCTGCCTGGTGTAGTATATTCAAACATTATTGTTTAAGGTACTGAGAGTGCTGTTTTATCTGTCACCAGAAATGTTTTCAATATCCCTTTAAATGGAATTTTAAATAAAATACATAATGCACACCATAATCCGGACCTTGTATAAGTAATAAATTCATCATAATTCTCTGGATGAGTTGGGTAAAGTTTATTAGGTGCAGGCCTTGATTAAAGGTTAGTATTTTTTGCAGTTAATCTCAGCAATGGTTGTGCAATAAGATTTTCATGCTTTTATTACTAACAAATCAGGGCATCGGACTTGTTTTACGTATATAGTTAAAAATGTTTTAACTCATTGTACAACATTAAATAGGGTTTATCCCCAGCTGCACTGCTTCCTGAACTTCAGCCGGCTCCTTGTTTCCTGTCTGCCATTGTTGGACGGGCTGATTGATCCAGGTGTGTCTGATTATTGTTGTTGTGACTACTGAGGTCAGGCACACCTGGATTAATCAGTTTGTTTGTAACTACTGAGGTCAGGCACACCTGGATTAATCAGTTTGTCCAATAATGCCAGACAGGAAACAAGGAGCTGGCTGAAGCTCAGGAAGTAGTCCAGCCGGGCATAAAGCCTATTGCTTTTAAGTAACTTAAATGCATTTCTTTCTGTAGGTAAAAGCTTCACTTGGAATGAATGTGGTCAGTGCCATAACTGCAGGGGCAGCCATTTTTCTGATGTCTGTGAATTTAGCAATTGCATTAAGTTTCCATTGCTACAGGTCAGCACAGTCTAGAGACTGTATACAAGTTAAGGTATTGCAATTTAAATTAATTTAAATTCATTAGACAAATAATTTATTAATTAAGTCTTTTAAATTTATAAAAACGAATTAAGGTAAACAAATGGAACCTGAAATGCTGAGTTGTTTAAAGCAATAAACATGTCAAATATGGACAAACCCTTTTGGTTTGCATTAACCTAAATAATTCTTTGTCAATTTTAGTGATTGTGTTTGTTTGACCCATATTTGATTCATGGGCTAGAGCAAGCCAGCATGTTTATACTGTTAACAAATTATTGTTCAAGTGTATTCATTGAAAAAAAGCACAAATAAAGTTTTCTGGATTTATAATTTATAAATGATTTACAAATTATAAATCAATAGCTGCTGTATATTGTTCACACTTAATTTTGAAATATTTGTCACACTTATTTTTATGTCACATTTATTTTTCAACCTTAGAAACAAATCCATAGTTAATTATATCCATAGACAACGACCTAGGCATCCGTTAGTTAAAAGTAATTGCAACAATTACTTGAAAGTGTTAAGTTTGTTTTGAGAACAAGTCTAGCATTATTTGTGTGCAAACCATTTCACTGTTAATCACAGTTTCAGCACTGTAAACTGTAACTTTTATCTAAACACTTAATATCTTATAATTGTCTTAAAGTATACATAATGCAGTGTATAATAATGTATAATTCAATATATGATTAAAAAATTCATAAAACTCTCTGTTTGTTTATAATCAGGGGACCACTGGAATTTTCCTGGTGTTCACCATCCTTCAGTTCATCATCTCTCTCTGTATCTCAGCATTTGCCTGCAAAGCCACGTGTGACACAAACCCTTCAATGGTCAATGTTTTACTGAAAGAGGTAAATAATTTAGTACTGTACCTGAGATTTAATGGCTATAGTGTATGCAAAGTAAAAGTAATTGTTTTAAAAATTGAACATTTCTGTTAAAAGTCAACATTTTCAGAAAAGTCTCTCCACTTAACTTGCCAAAAGGGAAAACAAGCTAAATAAAAAATATATACTTAAGATACAATAAAGTGGGGAAAGTGGGGAAAGGAGGGATTTTCTAAAGACAGCGAATAAAAATAAATTGTCTTGCTGTGCTGAGTTCTAGTGAACTAATTATCATAACTTGTCTGTCACTCCACAGAGACCATGAGTCACAGTGATGAGATCCTGCAGTTTAAAAGTTGGAATGAGTTCATTTGTCATATACTTTTCTCATGCATTTTTATTGTGTTTTAATAGTATTCCTGTTGCATTCTGAACTTGTTTAATTTCCATTACAATTTGTACATTTATGTGCTTGATCTCTGAGAAACAATACAAAATTCCATCTTTGAAAAAACATCTTTCTCGATCACATTAAGGAGTCTTGTTTAATAGATAAATTCAATGCACATATTAGATATTTATAGACGTTTCAGCAGCAACAACATAAACAAACCCTGACTTTCGTAGCTCAAACTTAAAGGGGCCATGGCACAAGATTTTTTTAAGATGTCAAACAAATCTTTGGTGTCCCCAGAGCACACACGTGAAGTTTTAGCTCAAAATAACATATAAATAATTAATTATAGCAAAATTACCACTTTGTAGGTGTGTGCAAAAATGTGTAGGTTTGGGTGTGTCCTTTAAAATGCAAATGAGCTGATGAAATTCAAACACTGATCACAATGATGGTGGTTTGTTGCAATTAAAACTCAATTGTGCTTTTCTCTGCACTAAATAGCAGTGATGTGGTTGGATAGTGCAGATTAAGGGGTGGTATTATTATAATAAGAGCTCATCATTCTTATGATGACATCATAAGAAGAGGCAAATTTCAACTACCTATTTTTTCATGTGCTTGTAGAGAATGGTTTACCAAAACTAAGTTACTGGGTTGATCGAAGTACTGGGGACCCAATCAAAGCACTTAAACATGGAAAAAGTCAGATTTTCATGCCATGGCCCCTTTAACTTCCTTTAGGCCATTATGTAAGATACACTGAAAATATGTAATTATATTTAATTTCTGTCAATATCATCATTAAATTGACACCAATTTACACACAGCTCTTTGATATAAAAATGATGATGATAACAATGCTAAATATTGAATAATCAAAAATCACAACCCAAACAAATTAAGAATACTGAAGCTTCTTTGATCAATATTTTCTTTGTCTTCTCATCGTTTTCGGAGGGCTGTTCTTCTTGTTCTTGTTCACTGGTGTGTAATTCTATCTCCTCTGGTTTTTGCATGTCTTCACTGTGCCTTATGGTATTTCTAATGCCTTGCAAATATTTTTTGTGGAACGTACCCAAGTTACCTTTAAAAACTGAAATAATGTTGATGATTGTTAAGCTTTTTGTGGGCCAAGACTTGTTCATCCTAGTGTTTTAGGATCTCCATATTCAAAATTGACTGTTCACTATATGCAAAAAGTTATATTTGGACATCCTCCAAGTTTAAATTAATATTAGACTAATAGCTATTTTGCTTAGCATTCCCCATAGTGTCAACAAGTGATGCACCATCTTGATCCCTGTCTCATGGAACCGTGTAACTTGTACTTGTAACCTGGGACATTTTCATGTGGTTTAATTTCATTAAAAAAATATATATATATTTCTCACCACTTGCTCTTTTAAAAACTCCAGCTGTAAGCATATTCAAAACATTAAGTGAGTTTTTACTATTGCTGAATGTTAGGAAATAACTTACCTTAGTTTTATTTTAAATATGAATTTAAAATATGATGAAATTTTTTTATAGTTTTAGAATTAAAGTACGCACACAATGCTTTGGAAACACTTAACAAATACAAAGCTGTATGAGTTAACATTATTTATGTTTATACATTTTATCATTTCGCGAAGCGCTTTTATACTTGTATCTGTTTACCCTGTGATCAAACCAACAACCTTTGCACTGCTAATCCAATGCTAATCTGAAGCCAATGCATTAGAATTGTTTACAACAATACTTCATGTATTAATATTATTTTAGCATTTGCTACATTTATAAAAAACTAAATTCTAACCAATAACATTAGTTCATGCACAAATTATAATGCAACAAAAAACACAAACGTTTTTGTATTAAGAAACATTAGCAACGATTAATAAATGCTTAAAAAACTTTTGTTTATAAAAAATTGCTTATACTGTAGTTGCTAGTTCCTGTTATGCTAACATGAAGAGAATAATGCTTCTTCTGTTCATTGCCTTGTCCATGTTTGTAATTGTAGATTAACAAGTTTAATGGTTAAATTACCACATTAACATTTTGTCTCTCACATGCTTAATTTCAGGTGAATTACACAACATTTGATAAAATGTCCAGCCAGGTAATCTCAACTGATAGTGGTACAGTTCTCATCCAAATAAATCCACAGGTGTTTCAGGACGTTGCTGAAGGACAAGATAAGAGAGAAACTTCTCACAATGCACCACTCAAAGACTTTTTAAAAGTTCAACCAAAGTCATTAGGGGTATTTTTACATTTTTGTATATCTACATAAATGGTCATATTAGCTCTCTGTATGTAATGTTATGTACCCATATAATAAAATGAAAAAAAAAACATATATCTGTAGATATATTTCTGTCCAGATATTGAGTGGAGTTATCATCATCTTGTTTGGTATTGTGCTCACCATCAATTCTGATCAGTTTGAACATACAAATGTCATCACTGGCATAACCTACTGGGTTAAGGTTAATACACACCATGTCATGAATGTTTAATCTTTGTATAAATATGTTGCATTTTCTCTGAATAATTGATTACTGTATTGTATTTTCTATTAAATATATTATAGCGGTCAAAAGCATTAGCAAACGTATTGTTAAATAGCACACAAAGATTTTAGATGGCTACTGCAGCTTGGCTTGTATATTTGGTGCAAAATGGGTGTAGTACAGGGGGCCCAACCTCATATACTTTCATAGAGAACAAAATTGCTAATGATTTGGGTGTTCAACTACATTGCATGTGCAGTCAGTGAGTTCATCATTTCAACCATGCACGTCATGTTATTTAATCACAGATTTTAACCATGTTTATTAATGTCTCGGTTACGTATGTAACCCACGTTCCCTGAAGGAAGGGAACAGAGACGTCACGTCGTGACCGACGAATTGGGAACTCGCTTAGAGAGACCAATCTGCTTCGTAAACTACTAAAACGCCAATGAACTTGGCATTGAGATATTTGCAAAATGCTGGCGCCGCCCCGCCAGGTGCGTATATAAGCCACAGGTGCAAATATGGAAATTAGCTTCGTTTCGCTGAGAAAGCCGGAAAGTGTGACCGGCCGATAAACAGCAGGGAGCAGCCCTGTGGCGACGGGACGTGACGTCTCCGTTCCCTTGCTTCAGGGAACGTGGGTTACATACGTAACCGAGACATTCCCTTTCAGTCGGTCACTACGACGTCACGTCGAATTGGGAATTCCTACCAAAACGCCACTGAGGGCTGACCTCTTCCAGTGTCTGCGTAAAGCCCTCCGGTTCCACTTAAGGATAAGGAGAATTAGGTTTTAAGGCAGTGCACTAGATGTTCCTTTAACCCCACAGTAGTGCCAGCGACTGGGAAGCACCCTATCTGAGCGGTATAGGAACGCTGCAGAAGCCACCGCCCCGTTAAGGGCTATTGGTGGGCCAAAGTCTACTGTAGTTGAGGTATAAATGACAGCCGTGGCTGTGTAAGCAAAGCAGTGCTCTGCTGAGGGAAACATGGGCTAGTAGGATTAACCCCATGGAAAAATACTCACAAAGGAACCCGGTGGGACGCAATGTGGATGCCCGAGCTAAACACAGGTTCACGAGGATGCAGCTAGTGAGAGGCTGGCAGCGGATGCTCCGCAACATCAGGCTGCCAAGGCAGCGAAGGAAGACAAATCAAATTATTACGCATTTTTGCCTTGATGGCCTTCCATACTGAGCTCAGTTTGGAGCAGCAGTCGGAGGCTGCAAGCCGACCTGTGAGCCTGTTCTCTGTGCTTCCCCTAATGAGGAAAGAACATGAGAGGAGACAGGCTCGACACGAACACTGTAAAACCTAATGAACGTGTTAGGTGTCGCCCAACCAGCAGTTCTGCAGTCTGTTAGCGAGGAACCACGAGCGAGTGCCCAAAATGAGGCAACACTTCTAGTAGATTGAGCTCTCAAATTAAATAGACAAGGAATGCCCTGGGAACTTTGGGCACAAAGCCTGGTCTGGGTCTCAGTGAGACAGCAGGACCAAATTGAAGGCAAGAATCGTCAACAGAGAATGCATATAAATCCCTTACTATCTTCAAGGAGGCCAATGCTAGCAGGGTCAGAGTTTTCATTGACAAAAACTTCAGACTCGCAGACTGCAAAGGCTCGAACGCGGGACCTGTAGGGCTTCAGTACAGGTCTCAGGGAGGAATAGAGGGAGGGTGCGAGGGGTTTAGCCTGTGAGCGCCTCTTAAAATCTAATAACCAAATCATGCTGGCCAACTGATCTGCCGTTAATAAGTGAGTGATGAGCAGAAGTAGCGGCGATATCAACTTTAATGGGAGAGGGTGACAGCCTACCATCTAACCTATGTTGAAGATATAAAAGCACAATGTTAAGCATTCTCTGACGTCCTCGAGTTGCGAAGAGCACCAGGTGACGAAAAGGGTTTCATTTAAGCGTGTAAGCCCGTCTTGTGAACGGTGCTCGTACCGCGTCGATGGTGTTAGATACCGCTTGCGATAATTCACCTAAACCTTGCGCGCTTCAACGACCATACATGGAAATCCCACAGGTCGAGGCGCGGGTGCCATAATGTGCCCCTTCCTTGAGAAAGAAAGTCCTTCCTCAGGGGAATTCGCCAGGGAGGGGCTGTCGCAAGGAGCATTAACTCTGAAAACTATTTCGTGGTCGTCCAGTACGGGGCGCCTAATAAAAGGCTCTCCTCCTCCTGCCTGACTTTGCACAGTGTCTGTGCGATTAAGCTCACTGGAGGGAATGCGTATTTGCGCGTCCCCCGCGGCCAGCTGTGTGCCAATGCATCCACGCCGAGGCTGCCCTCGGTTAGTGAATAAAACAGGCGACAGTGGGTATCGTTCGGTGACGCAAATAGATTTCTGCGCACGACCAAACTTCTTCCAAATTAGCTGGACCGTCTGGGGTGGAGTCGCCATTTGCCGGGGCGCGCAGCTCGGGAAAGTGCGTCTGCCGCTGTATTGAGCGAACCTGGGATGTAAATGGCACGAAGGAACCTCAGATGCTTTTGACTCCAAAGGAGGAGATGACGAGCGAGATGCGACAGGTGACGAGAGCGCAAAAACCACCATGAGACTGCAAGCCCGTCATACGTGGCTGATCATCCCGTGCTGGGGGCATCGCATGTACTACAGAATGCCAGGAGACCCGACTCAGGGCCATATCTTGCTATCAGAAATGCTGGGTCTGACCACGGGGTAAAATTGAAATGACACGCAGATGTAATGGTTACACGGTGTATGCCGGTGCGTCACGTTCTCCTCGATACTCGATCGTAAAGCCAACGCTGAAGCGGTCTCATATGGAGCAGCCCGAGCGGTGTCACAGCCGCGGCTGCTGCCATATGTCCAGGAGCTTCTGAAATTGTTTCAGAAGGACCGCGTTCTTCCCTCGAACTAAACCGAGGCAAGTTAGAATTGACTGGGTGTGGCTCTTGTAAAACATGCCAATAAGTCGATCGAGTCTATTTCCATACTGTGAAAAAGGATCCTCTGCACGGGGCAAAGTACTCTTTCCCAGTTGACCTGACGACTTAAATGAGCGAGATGCCGAAGCATTAACTTTGTGTTCGTGCACGTCTGCCAAGAACAGGCTATTATAAGTCGACGTAAATATAAGCAGAATGCGAACAATCTCTCTGAGATTTTAATGCCTTGACTAGCACTTTCATGGAGACACGGAGAGAGAGAGACAGCTCGAAAGGTTGTACTTAAAGGGCCATTTCACCCATAGGAACATTAATCTTTATGGAAAGTGAGTCATATTTGTAGTCAAAATGTAACATAAATGTAGAATTTTGTGCCTATTTGACAGAGAAAAGACAAAATGTGACTTTAGAGCACATTTGTATGAAAAACTACAACTGCCACTATGCACCACAATGCACAGCTCTGCAAGCCACTCCCATTAATCGGAACACGGCTCAGACATGCTATTATGTACATAAATGCCACGTTAGTAAAACAAAGAAAATAGCCACCACCACTGTGTCTGACAGACACCAATCATGACTTACTTTTAAACGTGATGTTACACACAATAACACTCTGGCCTGGTGTGTAGCAAAGTCTTATTCAAACAGTAACGTGCGGTTTCAGATCCGCAGTACAAATGTATTTTCAATTAGTTAAAAAAGGGTATGCATTTTAAATGTTTAGTTTTACCAATTTTCTTTTTGTCTCTTGTTTACTGTAATTACATTTGTGTTATTATTGGCCTCACTGCTTTCACAATATAGACATATAAAACACCGCTCAGATATGCTATTGTGTACATAAATGCCACGTTAGTATAACAAAGAAAATATAAACACTCACTTTAGTCAGACGTCCGTTTATCCCTGCATCCTCCACACAAACGCGTCCCCTGCATAATATCTC
Organism: Misgurnus anguillicaudatus; assembly: GCF_027580225.2. Lineage (NCBI taxonomy): Eukaryota > Metazoa > Chordata > Actinopteri > Cypriniformes > Cobitidae > Misgurnus > Misgurnus anguillicaudatus. The sequence continues at coordinate 31,208,773 of NC_073358.2, read as the reverse complement.
CACAGACGCGCTGCCTCAGCTCTTGGAGCTTGTGCTCGTAAACCAAAACACGTCTTTGAAATAAGCACGCGACCAGAAACATTCACAAAACAAACGTTCATATCCTTATCTGATCCAGAAATGTTAAACCGAAAGCAAACGGCGCGAGTCCGTCCAAGCTTATATACTCCGCAGCGCGTCTGCTCGTAAACCGAAACATGTCCGTGAAATAAACGTTCCAAACGCGCGCAAAGTTCCTCTCTTGCATAGAAACCTTCACCAAACAAACGCCCATATCCTTATCTGATGCAGAAATGTAATAAAGCAAGCACACAGCGGGAATACAGGCAGTAGTCTGTCCAAGCTTCTCTACGCAGCAGAGGCCGATGGTTTCTGCGTCTTCACCAGGCTCCTCTACCCAGCCGACGCCCAGGCTCCGTCTTCTCCTCGGGCTTCTGTTCCTACATCTGCCTCAGCTCTTTGCAGTATTGTGGCTCATAAAGGTGCAATGTACAGCGGATTAGAGCATCACGCTTGTAAAATCACCCTCTTCCATGTAATATTGATTAACTTCCACTGTTATTGTAACATAAATTCGGCTCGCTCCACAACTTCTGTTTAGCTTAGCTTAGCATAAAGATGGCGGCTGATCGTTTTTTTTTCGGTCTGTGTTCGTATATTTTCGTAAGTCCCACCCACTTATCTGTAATTGGTCTGAAGCGCGAGTGGGAAAAATGAGGAATGAGTGTATGTAGTCTTTCACACTCAATAGAGATACAGGATTTCCTTCTTTCAATGACGCAAAATGACGATTTTTACATCATTGAAAGAAGGAAGTGCCTCACTGAAATCAGTATTTCTCCCCTCTCAGGGGAAACTGAGGGAATGGTGCACGACCATTCAAAAACATGACTGGGGTTCTAACGGTACAAAGCTTAATGCAAATGGGTGAAGTTTCCCTTTAATAATATGCCCACCCCACGACGCAGAGTGAAAAACGGTCTAAGGCGAGGGGAGATGGACACATGAAGTACACGTCTTACAGGTCTAAGGCTGCAAACCGATCTGAATATTGAAATACGAGCCTCGGCGTTATCATCCTAAAGGATCACCTCTGTAGAGCCGGTGCGTAAATCAAATCGGTTGTAACCCGCCGCGTATTTTGGGTACTATGAGATAAAGGCTGGAAAAACCCTATCATCATATCATCATCTCGGTAAGAGGGACCGGCTTGATACATCCTTCACCAGCAGGACATCGACTTTTGCATGCAGTACATGTGCATCGGACGCTTTCACATAGTGAAACGAATGCCTGAGGATTTTGGGGGTGTGCCGGTAATTGTATTTCATAACCGAGGCGGATCATGCGCAAAACTCAACGAAACGGGCTGGGAACTAAAGCCAAGCACCCAGGAACCGTACGAGGACAGCGAAGCGAGACAGGTGGGACTGCCGGTGCGTCTGCTGTGACAGCATAAACATCTACAGTATGTGTGTGTGTGACACTGACCTGAGCCCGCTGAGGGTGACGGTCGTCTGGTCTCCTCTGCGGAGAGCGGAGACTCCGATGAGGGTGCTGGTGGTCCGGTCTCCTCAGCGGAGAGCTTGGACTCCTCAGGACACCCGCTGGCGATAGAGGAGAGGTAGGGTGAGCTGGTGTGCCCACTCATGGCTCTCTCGATCCTCCGGAGACCTGGAGAGGGGAGAGGAATGCACTCTAATGTGTGGTTAAGTGGGTACCGGCTGGACAGCCAGTGGAACCCATGCAAACCAAGGATTTTCCAATCGACCCTCTACCGGGGGAAGGAGCGAATCACCGTCTCCTAAAGAGTGATCCTCTGCCACTCCGGGTCGCCCATCACTGGCCAGTTAAATTCCCGATTTTCACGGGAAGTGGCTAAGCGGGCGGGGCGAGCTGCTGACGACCGGTTTCCCTGTGTTGCCGTGATGGGGTCCAAGGAGGGGAACGGAGGTGGCCGCCACAGGACGCCGACGGCGAGAGGCAGACTGAGGAGCCGGCGTTGGTGGACCAGGGCAGCTCTCTTCCGCCGGGGCACGACCTAGGAGATCGCCTCAGTCTGCGCAGCGGAGCTGTATGACTCCCCGGGCTCGCCGAAGAGGCCGGTCTGTGAGACAGGAGCATTCAGGAAGTTGTTCTCGTCTGCGTCCGTCATGTCAGCCAGACACAGCCAAAGGTGGCGATCTTGAACCACTCTGGTGGACATCGCACGACTGAAGATCGCGGCCTCCCTCGTAAATCTCTAAAGCCTTCGCTTGGTGAACCTGCAGCAACGTTATTGCGCGCAGGGCTGAAGCCGCCTCTCCGCATGCCTGATGGGCAGCGCCCTTAACCGGACGACTGTCTACAAACATGGGAGGGAAGGGTTGGGTGGTCCCTCCAGGACCGCAACCCCCCGCTCCACTGAAGGGGTCTCCGCCCTTAGCGGCTCCGTTGGTGAGGGAGGTGAGGGGTGAAAGCTGAACGGCCGAGAAGGCCGCAAATCACGTCAGCTCTTTGTGCCGTCGGGAAAGAAAGGCACAGGAGGTGAGGACCGAGAGGCCCGAGCAGCTCCGAAGTACCAATCATGTGGGCGGGATGGTTCGGGCGGAGAGGGGTTAACCTCTCCAACTCTACCATTTCTGCTGCTCGAGCGGGCACCATCTCCGGGACGACTCCGCCTCGGAGGAAAAAAATGGACACCCCTGATGCTGCAGAAGTGACGGGACCAGAAGGAGGTCCAATGGATTCGGCAGAAATTGTAGAACATGACTCTGCAGTCTCCACTGGAGCCTCAACCGGCTGAGGATGAGAAGGCCAATAGGTGGAGGACGCATCCTCCGTCCTACTCAGCGTAGTGATGCGAAGAGCGGACAGCGTTCCCGTAGAAACAGTCGTCTCCGCAATCCAAGAGGGTTATGCTCTCACAGAGAGAACAAAAACTCTCCACGAACACAGCCTCTGAGTGCTCGATGCCTAAGCACAAAGACAGCGCTCGTGACCGTCACTAGAGCCCTTATACTTCTCGCATCCAAGATCGCTCGGACAAAAAGCTATCCTGAAAAGGACGCGGATCTCCGAATATACGACAGAGTGGCTCTCACGTATCATTCTTTTAGGGAAATCACTCTTTAGGTGCTTAGCTGATGATGCGCACAGGGAGAGGCAACACACACACACTAAACTCAAAACAAAAAAGATGCAGAGCAGTGGAATACTGCGAGCTTCCGCTGTGTAAGTACTGTTTGTCAATCAACTTCAGCAACCATTCCCAGAAGAGCAAGTAGCTTCTCAGTAGCAGATAATGCCGGCTTTCGAAGCGAAAAAGCTAATTTCCATATTTGCACCTGCTGCTTATATAGGCACCTGGCGGGGCGGCGCCAGCATTATGCAAATATCTCAATGCCAAGTTCATTGGCGTTTTAGTAGTAAACGAATCAGATTGGTCTCTGTAAGCGAGTTCCCAATTCGTCGGTCACGACGTGACGTCGTAGTGACCAACTGAAAGGGAACTGTGCTCTGTCTCTATTCCAAACACCTGCTTTCCTCACACCCACTTCTTTCAATATGAGAGGAATAACAACATCTGTATTTTCTAAAATTGGCCATCTGGGGGCAGTACTTTGCCTTCAAGAAATAAAGGGGACATTTTATGAGGCTTTTTAAAGATGTAAAATAAGTGTTTGATGTCATGAACATTTAACCCTTGTGTGGTGTTCGGGTCTGTGGGACCCGTTTTTAATGTTTACTAAAAGAAAAATTATGCAATTAATTGTTGTTTCAACCTCAGATTCATTGGCCTTGGCTCATTTTCTATAAAGAACATAAAAATAAACAAATTTATAATGACTGTACACTGTACACCCCCCTACACATTTATATTACATATGTGGTGTTCGGGTCCACTGGACCCAGGGGTAATAAGAGAGTGAAAATTGAATGTGCTATGTAACTTCACTTTTCTCCTATCTGGGACTCCTTTGAGTGCATGAGTGTGTTTGTATATATGTCTGTACGTATGTGATGGATGCATGTCAGAGTTTTGGCCTTCGGCACTTGCTGTAACAGCGCAAGTATACAACATGTTATATATCAAGCATGAACACTTGTCTGCCCAAAAAACTTTACCTTTTGTGTAACAGGAACCATTCTACATTTTACCATTATATTCCTTACAAAAAATAACCATGATTGTATTATAGTAAAAGTGTAGTAATCATGGTAAATTGGTGTATTGATTACCATTTGTAAAACCATGTTTACCACAAAACCTTTGGTGTGTGTGTGTGTGTGTGTGTGTGTGTGTGTGTGTGTATGAGTGTGTGAGAAAGAGTGAGAAATAGAGAGTAAAATTTCATATCCAAGCATTTTCAATCATTTTAGGTTGTAGCCAAAAGCAACACATTGTACTGCAGTGTGTGTGGACATAAGATGGACAGGAAGACACAGTATACGTCTATAAAATGCAAGAAATGCATATGCAACACATCTACACAGTAAAAATGTGCTTCTTATGTGTTGTGTAGGCTGACATGAACAGGTTATGTGTTCAGTGTGGATAATGTGTTATTATACCACATCTTTTCAGATGAGGCTTGTGCTGTGTAGACAGACACAAATGTGTACAATTTCAAACTAAGTTCAAATAATTAAATATCAAAGTGATGAAAAACTTATTTGAGATGAAAAAGTGATGAAAATACTTATTTTATATAAACATCTGTGGGAGAATAGAATTTTCTTCTCTTATTTCAAATTATCACAAAAACGAATGGCACTTTAATCTATAAATAGTCCTCTACCAGTGGTAAATGACAAATATTAACCATAAATTCTGTCTATATTACTTGCAATAAGGCTAAAGTAATCATCTGTAAACAGTTATACATAAATTTGTATGAATGCATTGGTTTAAGATACGAATAATACAGTGGGTCCACTAGACCCACAAACATTGTCTAAGTAACAGAAATATGAACACCACACGAGGGTTAAGTTGTTTTCACAAACATACATTACAAAAAACTTACAGCTGTCATCTTGAGACAAAACAATGACACTTATACGGTATATATTTAAGATAAGCCAGTGCAAGCTGTTTTCAGTTTAAACAGCTGAAACATACATTTTAAATGCCAGTTCTCACTGGTCAGACAACTACCAACTCCAAACAGAAACCAACAGATACCAGCAGACACCCACATTCTAAAGTCTCATTTACTTTGATCCAACAACACTGCCAACAGGGGTTTCACACTGGTCAGACAGACTCCAACAGATGCGTCCTCTCCGGGAAACTGCCCATTTATGTTTCTCCCAAACAATTCCTCACCAATGAAGACCAATGTTGGATTATGGAGACACAGTACTTTCAACATTGAGTTAATGTGCAAACATTTAATCAGGGTTCTAAATTAACTTTTTTGACCACCAGCCAAAGTGGCTGGTAACTTTCTAAAGTTACCAGCCAATCAGCATTTCCACTAGCCAAATTTTTTCCGGTGAAAATAAGAGAAATTATGAGTGCCACTGAATGATACAATTTGTTTTTTCTTTCACGTGCGTGCGACAATCCTGACAAAACTTGACAACATTTTTGTGATGAAACAAGCTTTCTTCATTTCTCTGTCAATAGACATTAAGCTTTACTGGGGCACAGGCCCCCCACTTTTTGCTGACTTTTTTTGAAAGCCTGCTGTGTGCAAGAAGTGTGCAACACTTCTATACAATGTCCTTTGCTTAACCCACTATTCTACAGTGCAACAGGTACTGCGAAAGATAAATATGTATTTAAAAATATTTAAGTATAATCTTCATCATACCTAACATTATTATCATGTTTGGAGGCATTAATGGCATAAAATGTTTGGTAATAATGACAGTAGAGAAATATTTTCTACATTATACAATGATAGCAATGATTAATAACTTATTTTTACAAGAATATTTTAAGAAACCAGTCATTTTATGACTGCTATACTAAATAATCTTAGTCATAGTTACTGTTAACTGTTATGTAAGTTAGTGTCCTAGAGTTAAATATTAGTAAACTAAATATTAATTTAATATATGTAAATACAGAACAGTATAACACATACATCTGTTGATTTTCTCAGCAACATTGCAATTCAAAAGACTTGACAAAAGGTTTTCCTGAGATTTTTCCTCTAATATTTGAGAACTGACTGAGTGTGGATGTAGTTTGTCTTACCTCCCTTAAACTTATCATCTCCTTTCTGCTTCCTTTTCCCTGCTTTGCACAAAACATTTCTGATGTCCATCTACAGAAGCCAATAATGATCGAGTCAAAATAATATTATCATTATTATTTAGAAACGTACTTCTCGTCATGTTTTCATAATTACTCATTTGCGTGGCGCCCCCTTTGGATGCAGTTGCGCGCGCGGATGAACGCAAAGACGCGCGTGGACATGGATACATGCGTGCACGCGTCAGTGCGACGCTTCGTCGCTACAAGCGTAAATTGGGTAAATACATTGCATATAGATCTGAATACACTAGTTAACTGCTAAAATTTAAACTTGAGATTTACACCTGGGCACAAAATATTTACTCTGGGGCACATGCCTCAGTAAAGGGGTGTGGCGACACCGCTGTCTTTTAGTCTATCCTCCCTGCTCTGCCCGTTCGTTCTCCTTCTTCCGTTTGTTTTCTGGTGGACGCACTCTGTCGTTTCCATGGTTTCTCGCGCTGGTTTCGCTGCAAACTGCGCGCAGCCAATGGGCGTATGCAACATTATCACGTAGCATTACGGCACAGTGTTTATGGGAAATGTAGGAAGTACTGCCAGAGGGATAAATGACCGAGAACGGAGCTTTATGTATCATGCTTGCAATGCCTCATGCATCACCAGCCAAAGTGGCTAGTACGTTTTTATTAATACCCGCCAAAATGAATTTTAACCCGCATTTGGCGGGTTGGCGGGTGTTAATTTAGAACCCTGCATTTAATGTCTGGAATTAGACTTCAGATGTATCAAACTATGTTTACTGGCTTCCTATTTAGCATGAACTGACTGTCATGAAAGTAATCAAAATGGTATGGCGATGTCAGTGCAAAACCACTGCAGTGCAATGTTTTCTCTGAGATGAGATCTGTTTACAGCGTGTCACCACCAAGCGGCCCCTGGAGATCACATGGGTAGTGAAAACACTCTTAAAATGAATGTGTTAAATTAACACATCTTGTGTCTAGTTAAGGACAACACATCTAGTGTGTTGTCCTTAACTTAATCTCTGTGTTATTTTTGGAATAACACACTTTGTGTTGTTTTAACACATCTTGTGTTGTCCATTTCGTTTATTTAAGCTCACAATCTACACGAAATGACACACAATGTGTTAAAATAACACATAATGTGTTAAATAGTTTAACACAAAACAATGTGTTAAAATTAACACATCCTTTCTTAGAGTGAAGGATTGATGTAAATTATGACTCCACCCACAATAGCACTACCATGCAAGGTGCAGTTCACTCATTGCACCAAAAAATATGTACCAAAGTCTACCAACACCCTCCAAAATTTGTCATGGGCATTCACTGCCCATCTTAAGTCAAGTAAAATTCATTTATAAACAAATCTCTTTTATATAGGGTTATATAATAAGAGTGAAATTAATAAATACATTTAGTTAGTTTGTATGTAAAATTAAGTGTTCACCATGACGCCATGGACATTTGTTGGACGATCATAAATGGCTTATTTCAGGTCAATTAAAATATTATACGTTATTATTTATAAAATTGTTGATGTATAACACTTCATGGTTCGTTACAACACATCTCTCTTGTGACACTCAGTTGTTACAATTACAAAGGACAAAATATAACTGCAAGCATTAGAACATTATGTGAAAAACAAACAGGTTAAGAAGAGGTGAGAATAAAATTAAATCAAAATTGTAATAGATACACATAAGAACACATGGGATTCGAACCTCAGTCTCAAAGCATGCACTTTATTTGGTTGTGCTACTTAGTTGACAACGTTTACCCAGCTTTTCAGAACTGCAAGCATTCAATCACAAAAGGTACAGAAATGACAGAAATACAATGGATTTATATACAAATCAAATACCTTAAGTGAAAATGATATAATAAGGTTCGCTAAATCTGACAGGGACTTTGTCACAGGCCCAGTCAACTTTACGGAGGTATTTCTTAAAAATGTGCAAGTAATCACAAAAATCTATTCAGTCATTTCTGTGTGGCTTGGTCCAAAGTTTGTAAAACAAAAAAACACAGTGAACATGAACGTAATGTAGGAAAATAACAAACAAGGTATCATTGGAATCGATATAAACCAACGAATACAATGACACAAGTTTTTAGAAGTTATGTGTTTTTCTAAAAACTGTTATAGCTTATGAACACTAGATGGCAGTGTCTTCAGACTTCCCAGGTACCTGCAGGACATCATGCCTATGGTCCCTACCAAATTTTGTGCCGATAAATCACATAGATTAATAGATATCACAATTTGTGTTTTTTTTTAATGGTGGATAGGCAGTTTATCCAATCCCACCCACCATAATAGATATAGACAGATCCGGCATGAGCCAAAGAATCCATAGACATCAAGATCATAAATTCTGGCAAATATTTCAAAAGTTATGAGCAGAAATAAAAAAAATTCAGATTTCGCAAGCCATATGTGGCGCTGTCACCAAATTTGGCACAAATTCATGGTCCCAAAACTCTCATATTTTGATAGATCAAAGAATGACAAAATACAGACTTAGAACCAATTTTGGGTTACAATTTTTATGTTTGCAACATTGTAACTTTTAAAACTTCCCCAGGAAAAAGAAGTGACTGAACAGAATTTTGTGTGGAACAGTCTGAAGATCATCTCAGCAAAATTTCATAACAATTTAAACAAAAGTGTAGGAGAAGTAGCGCTCGACCCCATGTAGTTAGCCACATTACTATTTAGGACCCCCAATATAATTGTGCCAAATGTCATAATTTTCCTACTTATGGTTCATAGGGCTGCCATACACTTCCAATGGTTAATAATAATAATAATAATAATAATAATAGAAACAATATGTGCCTTAGCACCTTCGGTGCTTGTCCCCTAAATAAATGAGTAACATTACTGACTTGCAAGTACAATACATCCTTGTGTCATTTGGGTTATTTTCAACCCAGCACTGGGTCAAGAAGGGATGAACCCAACCTGATGGATTGTAATTTAATTTATGCTGGGTCAGATATAAACATTTTATGGGTTAACGCAACAATTGGATTTGTCCCATTATGACCCAACGCAGGGTTAAAAATAACCCTGCATTTTTAAAATACACGAAGACAACATGCAAACAGTTTGGACACATCACGCTACTACAGTAGAGTGTAATATACAGCCCAAAATAAATAAATGCACACAAATAAATACACAAAGAGTATTCCCAATATACTAACTTAGGTTAAATTGCTCCTGAGAGTGCAGCAAAGGGAAAACAGAAGTGTGTGAAACTGTCCATGGGCTGCATGCGCACCTGCTTCACTGACAACCAAATCAAGTAGAGGATAAATCAGCATGTTAAGTGTGGGTTCGTTTGTTTGTCTGTGTGGTACGGTTTGTGATATCCGCACACAAACAGCTGTCAAATGGTAAGGAAATATGAGGCAACCACAACCTGTGCATAACAAGACACAAGATTAATCAATATCAATTTAAATATAATACATTTAAATGTAGAACATGACGTAACAAATCTCTCTTGAGGTGTACAAAACGGTAAAATGCAATATGTTTCTGATTAAATATATTATTACATGCAGCCTGTGCAAAAATGCTTAGACTCTCTCAATGGTCAAAATTAATCCCACCTTGTGTCATCTGTATGTAGAGCACTTTGAATGAGAGGAAACACATCAACAGTTCCTGTAAAGTACATTGCAATAGCCAAGCTTATTTTTAGTGGTTCTTTACATCATAAAGAGACACTATAGCAACAAACAAGCAACATCCATAAATCTCATTTAATTTCAGGTAAAATATTATATGCATCATGTTTATGTTTTGAAAAATGGCATCTGTATTTATATGTTAAGTTAAATGTGTATTAATATGCAAATTATATCAGCCCTATATGACCTGTTGTGTACTGCAGAATTTTTATTTATAAGTGTGAACTAAAACAATTATGATTTAATGGTAGTAGAACTGCAGAATTAGCACATGCTTAAAATGCTTTTTCTGTTCATTTTCATTTTCCGCTCTGTCTGTGCGTCTTGTTGAAGATTTACAGGAAGATTTGATGAGACTTTTTCTCTTACTGTTTCACTCCAGGCGAAATCATAAACCTTTGCTAAAATGTCCAGCCAGGTAATCACAGCTGACAATGCTGAAGTTTTCATCCAAATAAATCCACAGGTGGCTCAAGACAGTGCTGAAGAACAAGATAAGAGTGGAACTTATCAAAATGTAGCCATCCGTGTATTTCTTAAAGTACAACCAAAGTCATTGGGGGTAATGTATTTTTTAGCAAGAGCTGTTGAACACTATTGGGTAGTTTCCCGGACAGGGATTATCTTTACCCATGACTAGACCTTAGTTTAATTAGGAAATATAGCAAGTTTTAACAAACATGCCTAGCTAAAAACATTTCTGATGTGCATTTTATGGCAAAACAAAGGGCACTGATGTATTGTGCAGTGCAAGTTGTTTTTAGTTTGGACAGCTCCTATACATTTATTCAGGGGTGTTATGCACCAATTTCTTTAAGGGGGCACAGTGTGCACAGCTCACAGAAATGTGACATCAAACGAAATATATTATAGAGCTTTCAGTCTTTTCCAGGCACTTACATTTCTAGCAATCTGAGCACCCCTGCTTTCATGCAAAAACCTCCAAAATAAAAGTGTTGACTAACTTTTATATCAAATACCATTCAATCGGAATAATGACATATTGCATCATATTTACATCTGAAATGGCATGTTTTGTTTATTAACGTTTTGTTTAATCACTTGTTTAATTCCCATTAATGCATTTTGCAAAACAACTGCATTATCCAATTAAATTAATGTAATTTTAAATCCATAAAGTATATAAACAACAAAAATGACATAAGCTATAGCCACGTGATTGATTTGAATGTTCAATAACGATTTAAAAAATATGTTTAGATAAAATTATTAGAGGAACGGACAGGAGCGCAGCCCCTGCCACCAGAATAAAGTAATGTAACACGATCAAAACGGCGAAAATCTCCAAAAAGTGACAAGGATGCAGCACAGAATGTATAATATTGTGCATATTAAACAGATTAAAAGACAAGTAACAGATTAGTTGACGCTTCTTTGATTTTGAGGTTGCATGCAAAATCCAGTTGGCTCAAAAAACCGAGTGGGCACAGGCCCCCTCAGTTTGAATGGGCATGACGCCTCTGCATTTATTTTAGTCTAGAACTAGTCTAATCCCTGTCCGGAAAACCGGCCATTTGTCTTAAAAATTTGTGGAACTATAAATATGCACATATGTCCAAATAAAAACTTTAATTCATTTGAAATATATGTGATAATATATTACCATATATCAGCTAGCTTGTTTCCGCTATGTTGTAAAAAATAATAAAAAAATCAGACTTTTTTGAGATACAGAATTACAGAAATACAGAAAAAAAATCAGAATTCTGAGATACAAAGTCAGAATTTTACTTTATTATTTTTTACAATATGGCAGAAACAAGCATCCATAGGAGCTACCTTTATGGGATGTTTATTATAATACAATAAAACTAAAAACACATGTCTGCCCTCCATAGATTGTGCAGATTATGATTGGAGTTGTGACCTTCTTGGTTGGTATTGTGCTCACCATGACAATCCACTATTTCAGGATAATTGTCATCACTGGTATATCCTACTGGGGATCACTCATTGTAAGTTCAGTCCTGTTAATTTGCATTATTGCTTCTGTCTTTAATACTCTCATTATAAATAGCATTATTAATGTTTAGTATTTCTTCTTGTTCATTCTCAGTACATCATTGCTGGTTCTCTATCTGTTGCTGCTGAAAATAAACTAAATCCCCGTCTGGTAAAACATTTTAACTCTGCTTTTGAGAGGTTGTTGCTGATGTATATAAACATTATTGTTCAACTCTTTGTTTGTTAAACTGGAATAACTGTGTGTGTGGACATGTTTGAATCAACACCATAAAGGGCAACCACAAAATGTTCCATTTGATTTGTTTTACCTCAGTGGTCTGAAACTATAACACGCTTATTGTTGCACTGAATTCTTTGCTCTGCTTTGGGGTTTGCTACATGCAGTCTATGAGTTTAACACGTATCACTTATACTACATTACAGTATGTAAATATTATCAGCATCAGGTTTCTTAATGCAAGGAGACATTCATCCCTTTCAAATCAAGATCTGGCTTATTTTGCACAGTTAAAAATCTTTACAGCAGTGTTTGGCTTTAATTTTCTCAAATGCATTTCTCTCTGTAGGTGAAAGCCTCACATGGAATGAATGTTACCAGTGCTGTAACGGCAGGGATAGCCATTATTGTGATGTCCCTACAACTTTCTGCTATTCGCTTTAACAGACTTGAGGTAACCATATTGATATTAATGTTTCGTTGCAAGGATTCATTAACCAAATATTAATTTACAAAATATTTTTTTTTTCATTTGTTTTGATGGAGTACCTGCACAACTACTGCCGCTTTATAATAAATACAGCTCAGTGAATCTACGTACAGAGACGTATTCTGACGTATTCATCAGATTATATCTCGGGCGGTCACTCACTTGATTAAAACAATAAATCCTGTTTGTTCTAGTTACCTGAAGACAATAATTAGCTTGTTCTGGTGTATTTTATAATGCAGTTGGAACTGTAAACTCTGCAGCACAGTGGATTTCGAGGGCCAGAGTTGAGAACCTCTGTTAAATACTGTAGCAATATATTTCAGTGTTTCGCAATCCTGGTCCTGGAGGCCCATTGCTCTGAACATTTTGTATTTCTTTCCTATCTAAAACACCTAACTCTGATCATCAGCTCAGACGAGAGCTCCATGAACTGAGCTAAGCTTGCCGGGGTAGGACAGACATACAAAATGAGCAAAGCAGTGGGCCTCTAGGAAAAAGATTGAGCACCACTGATATATTTGTCAGTAAAAACAATATTTGTTTCTACACACCTATATACATTTTGGGAAATTAATTAAAGGGGACACTTCACAAGACTTTTTAAAGATGTAAAATAAATCTTTGGTGTCCCCTGAGTACGTACACTCTAAAAATGTCTGGGTTATTTTTGACCCATAATGGGTAAATATTAGACAGAACACATGCTGGGTTAAAAATTACCCAATGTTGGGTTGATGTTATGTAACCATGGAGTATAATAATAACCCAGCAATTGTGTTAAAGCGCACCTATTGTCCGATTCACGTTTTAAAATTTCCTTTGGTGTGTAAGTGTGTATTAATACGTTAACAATAGGCAAAAAGGTACATACCCCAAAGTAAACGATGATGCAAGTTATTGTCTCCAACGTAAATCTCTTTTCTTTTCCGTAGAAATTACAGTGTTATTGCAGCTGGGTTGCCGGTAGGTTGATGATGATTTCTGAAGATAAAGACTTGTTAATATTTAAATTTTATTTAACTTTGGACAAACTTTTGCCAGTAAATAACATAAATTTAAATCTACGGTAAATTACCGGCAACCCAGCTGCAATTTCTATTTCTGACCCAGCAATGGTTTAAAACAACCTAGTATTTTGGGTTAAAACAATAGGTTAAATTACAGCCCAAAGGGCTGGGTTCGTTTCTTTGTGACCCTAAGCTGGGTTGAAAATAACTCAGCATTTTTTTACACTGTATCTTCTTTGATATAATCTTTAGAAACTTGCCCACTGGATGATATATTATTTGTGGAACTATTTTCATATGTATACTAAATATTTTGTAGGTTTTACGTGGTGGGATCGTTGCAATATTGCTGGTGTTTTCCATCCTTCAGTTCATCATTTCCATCTGCATCTCGACTTTCGCTGACAAAATCACGAATGATAGAAACCCTGTTGGCATGAAAAATTCAATAGCAATGTTAAGAATTTTGCATGCGATGATCAATTAAATGTTTGTGTTCAATAGGAGAAGTCATATACATCTGAGATGGTATGGGGGTAAATAAATTATGACAGAATTTTTATTTTCCAGTGAACATTTTTTTAATGTTACCTCAAAGTATCTGTAATATAGCAAAAATACAATCATATACAAAACAACATCAGTAGTAATACAGCAACGATGTAATGTTCAGACTATACCTTAATATTATTGAAAACCTAATTAAACATCATATATGATTTCTTATAAGGAGTTAAAAGTTTTGTTTAGTAGTTATAATATTTTGTATTTTTCATTTTTTTGACCACAGTTTTAAATGAACTGGAGTTATATAACCTGGACATGTTTATTTTGTATAGCCAACAATTTAATGACTGACATTTGTAATGTTATTATTTTAAAACTGTAGTATTTTCAAAAAATGTTGTATTAAACCTAATACTACATACTAAACAAAAAAGTATTTTTGTAATGGTTTTTCACCTCTCAAGTGTCTTTCATTTCAAGAATACATTACTTTATGTATTTCTTATAAGAAGGTATTAAGAAGTTATGCTTTTTTTAAATATTGTTTGTTCATCGAAACAAGTGTTTCAAGATTTCCTCCCTACGGCAAGTTTTGAACAATTTTATAACAAGTTTTTAATAAGATTGTATTTGTTATCTTTGTTAACCTAAGATTGTATTAGGTTAATGCTAACAAAAATGCGTCTACAGCATTAATTAATTTTATTTTGTTAATTTAAACCTTTACTAATATACAACCCCAAAACAGAAAAAGTTGGGACACAGTAGAAATTGTGAGTAAAAAAGGAATGGAATAATTTACAAATCTCATGAACTTATATTTTGTTCACGGTGGTATGTGGATAGCATGTCAGATGTTGAAAGTGAGATGTTTTGAGGTGTCATGCCGAATATTGGCTCGTTTGTGATTTGATGAGAGCTACACATTCCAAAAAATGTTGGGACAGGTAGCAATAAGAAGCCATAAAAGTTAAATGCACATACAAGGAACAGCTGGAGGAGGACCAATGTTTAGGAATAGGAATGTTGTCCCATTCTTGTCTAAAACAGGCTTCTAGTTGCTCAACGGTCTTAGGTCTTCTTTGTCGCATCTTCCTCTTTATGATGCACCAAATGTTTTCTGTGGGTGACAGATCTGGACTGCAGGCTGGACATTTCAGTACTCAGATCCTTCTTCTACGCAATCTTGATGTTGTAATTGATGCAGTATGTGGTCTGGCATTTGTTATGTTGGAAAATGCAAGGTCTTCCCTGAAAGAGACGACGTCTGAATGGGATCATATGCATCTAGAACTTGGATAAACCTTTCAGCACTGAAGGTGCCTTTCCAGATGTGTAAGCTGTCCATGCCACACGCACTCATGCAACCCCAAACCATCAGAGATGCAGGTTTCTGAAAAGAGCGCTAATAACAACTTGGGTTGTCATTGTCCTCTTTAGTCCGGATGAAATGGCATCCCAGTTTTTCAAAAAGAACTTCAAATTTTGATTCGTTGGACCACAGAACAGTTTTCCACTTTGCCAAAGTCCATTTTAAATGAGCCTCGCCCAGGGAAAACGCCTGTGCTTCTGGATCATGTTTAGATATGGCTGCTTTTTTGACCTATAGAGTTTTAGTTGGCAACAGCGAATGACACGGTGGATTGTGTTCACTGACAATGTTTTCTGGAAGTATTCCTCAGTCCATGTTGTGATTTCCATTACAGAAGCATTCCTGTATGTGATGCAGTGCTGTCTAAGAGCCCGAAGATCACGGGCATCCAGTATGGTTTTCCGGTCTTGACCCTTACGCACAGAGATTGTTCCAGATTCTCTGAATCTTTGGTTGATATTATGCACTGTAGATGATGATAACTTCAAACTCTTTGCAATTTTTCTCTGAGAAACTCAGAAAACTATTTTTCTCTGCAGCATTGGGGGAATTGGTGATTCTCTGCCCATCTTGACCTCTGAGAGACACTGCTACTCTGAGAGGCTCTTTTTATACCCAATCATGTTGCCAATTGACCTAATAAGTTGCAAATTGGTCTTTCAACTGTTCCTTATATGTACATTTAAATTTTCTGGCCTCTTATTGCTACCTGTCCCAACATTTTTTGGAATGTGTAGCTCTCATGAAATCCAAAATGAGCCAATATTTGGCATGACATTTCAAAATATCTTACTTTAAACATTTGATATGTTATCTATATTCTACTGTGAATAAAATATAAGTTTATGAGATTTGTAAATTATTCCATTCCTTTTTTACTCACAATTTCTACTGTGTCCCAACTTTTTCTGTTTTGGGGTTGTACTTTCAAAATCAAATGTTGTATGTTTAACTGTATCATTAGTTAATGCACAATACAGTACTGTGAACTTTGTATTACCATAACATTAACAAAGATGAATAAATGCTAAAAACTATATTGCTACTGTATTGTTAGTTCTAGCTACCTAATGCATTTAATGTTAACAAACACAATTATCTCAACAGATCTGCATGTTTTTGAACAAAAAATTATTTGCTTTGTTGCTGTCAGATAGTACAAAAATAAATTAAATACGCTTCACATATGATGGTTTAAAGGTCTGATTCAAGCAAATACCCTTTGTGTCCAGGCCTTCCTCTCACTCTAGTTCTATCATATCCATCCAACAGTAATAGGCATGCCCGGTACTGGGGGGCATGCCACTAATGGAAGTTACGTGCCCCCCCCCATTTATGGTGAAATTATCACCATAAAGGCACATTGAATACTGTTGTTATTGATGAGTTTTGTGTCTTCTATAGCGTAAGTAACTGTGGGTAAAATGCTGTGCTGCTTTGCACATTCAATCACAGTGGAGGAAGGGCGGGACAAATACCATACCAACCAATCTGTCAAGATTGGAGGTGGGTGAACCCAAGTGCAGACAGCTCTCAACTCAAACGACTTTTATTAATAAACAAAAACTCCCTCGAGGGGGTAAACAAGACAAGAATAAAATTAAATAAAAGACACGGCAAAAACAAGACAAGACTCCTGACGGTGTCACACAAACACAAACAATGATTCCGCAAAGACAAGAGACACAATGGCATTTAAATGGGGAAACTAATTAGGGGACAATAACAAACAGGTGAGCAAACTAATCATTTATAATTAACAAGGAAAGAGGGGGCAGGGTCAAGACTTAAGACAGGAGAGCATGCGGTACACAAAACATAAACACAGACCACATGACTCTCCACACAGACGCAGAACACGGATACGGGGGTGTCAGGATCCCGGCACCAGAAACAAGACAAAATACACTTAATAACATTCGGGACCCTGACACTACCCTTCCCTTAAGGGTTGCCACACGGCAACCCAACACAACAGTACATGACATAAAACAATAAACAAAGTCCAACGGCCAGAAGGCCGACGGTGCCCAATGTCCGGACCCCCGAAAACAGAAGGCGGGACAGACGGTCTCCGCCCAGGAAGTGGGCCCGGAACCCAGCACCGCTCGGCCCACCGACCTCAAACAGGACACAGGACATGCCGTACAGGAACGCTCGCGGGGCTCACTGACCAGTGAGCATCCCGGAGCTTGCTGGCCGATCCTCTGTCGCGGGGCTCACTGAACAGAGCTCCGTCGCGGCGACAGTCCGACGTACAAACACTCCCACGGGATCCGCCGACCAGGAACTTTTCCGCGAATCTCACCTTCCCAGCACTTATGCGCGGGGCTCACCGACCAGCACACTCCCGTGGGGCTCGTCGATCCGGATCTGTCCCGCGGAGCTCCCCGAACAGGAACACTCCCGCGAAGCTCGTCGACCAGTAGCCCTACCGAAGATGCCACCGATCAGGAACACACCCGCGGGGCTCACTGCACGGCCACAGGAACACAACGGCAGGACGGGGCATGACTGGACAGACATCAGGACAAGGCAGGACTGGACGGACAGGAACACTCAACGAAGACTAACTAAACGAGGTAAGCAAAACCAAAACAGAGCTGTCTGCTGGGTTCAAGAATGGCGGAATCATTCTGTCAAGATTGGAGGTGGGTGAACCCAAGTGCAGAGAGCTCTCAACTCAAACGACTTTTATTAATAAACAAAAACTCCCTCGAGGGGGTAAACAAGACAAGAATTAAATTAAATAAAAGACACGGCAAAAACAAGACAAGACTCCTGACAGTGTCACACAAACACATACAATGATTCCGCAAAGACAAGAGACACAATGGCATTTAAATAGGCAGAGGCGCAGCTTGTCAACAGGCAAGGCAGGCAACTGCTTGGAGCCCCGAGCCACTAGAGGGCCCCCGAGCTTGTTTCTCGGATGGCCAGCTACACCCAGTAGATGAAAATAGATACTCAACATGACTGCATATCAAAATTCCGATTGGATGGAATGTTGATTGACATGGCTTAGCCCAGTCAAAATCCAACCCAGGTGGATAACTTGCCAGTTTAAAAAATGAACGTAGTGAATGGGTGACGTTGTATCAGTAGTGATGTCGCAGTTGATCCGTACGGATCACGACCCATGGTTCGGCTCGCATGTGATTCCCAGATTAAAAACGCAAATTTAAATAGGAAAGGTTTATCATTTGCACGTGTTTCAAAGGCTTGCAAATGCTAACACTCAAGTGATTTAAAACAATTTAACCGCAAAAAGGCGCTAAAGTGAGCAGCCCTCTTCGCACATATAGTTTAATGTGTCCGGTCCAGCTCCAGTCAGGCACTTGCCCAAGTGTAAATCTTTTGTGACCCGGTGTAAATCTCAAGTTTAAATTTTATCAGTTAACTATTGGAATCCTTTACAAAGACAATCGTGGAAAAAACGGATCTATATGCAATGTAGTTACCCAATTTTACGCTTGTAAAAGCCACAAAGCAGTCGCAATCACGCGTGCACGCACGTATTCATGTCCGCGCGCGTCTTTGCGTTCATTCGCGCACAACCGCAATCAAAAGACGCCACGCGAGTGAGTTAGCTTATGAAAACATGACGAGACTAAAGGAAGTTTCTAAATAATAATGCTTATTTTGCCTCAATCACTATTGGCTTCTGTAGATGTACATCAGAAATGTTTTGTGCAAAGCAGGGAAAGGGAAGAAGAAAGGAGAGATGATGAGTTTAAAGGGATACTTCACCGATTTAGCATTCAGCTTTGTATCTGTAGAAACCCGGCAGTATTACTGAATGACCATGTTTCCCTCCATCATTTCCCCCTGAGAGGAGAGATATCTGCATTTTGGTTCTGCAAAAAAGTCCTCCGATGATGCAAAAATCGTCATATTACATCATCGGAGGACTTTTTTGCAGAACCAAAATGCAGATATCTCTCCTCTCAGGGGGAAATGAGGGAGGGAAACATGGTCATTCAGTAATACTGCCGGGTTTCTACAGATACAAAGCTGAATGCTAAATCGGTGAAGTATCCCTTTAAGGGATGTAAGACAAACTACATCCTCACCCTGTCAGGTCTCAAACATTATCTCAAATCTCAGGAAAGCCTCTTGTCCAGTCTATAGAATTGCATTGTTGCTGAGAAAATCAACAGATGTAACTTATGTGTTATACTGTTCTGTATTTTCAGATATATGAAATTAATATTTAGTTTACTAATATCTAACTCTAGGACACTAACTTACATAACAGTTAGCAGTAACTATGACTAAGATTATTTAGTATAGCTTCATAAAATGACTGGTTTCTTAAAATATTCTTGTAAAAATATTCTTTTAAAAATAAGTTATGAATCATTGCTATCACTGTATAATGTAGAAAATATTTCTCTGCTGTAATTATTTCCAAACACGTTATGCTATTTATGCATCCAAACATGTTAATAATGTTAGGTATGATGAGGATTACACTTATATGTATCTTTCGCAGTAACTGTTGCACTGGTGGGTTAAGCAAAGGACATTGTATAGAAGTTTTGCAGACTTCTTGCACACAGGGAATTTTCTGCTTGGGGCCCCCATAGCCCCTGGAATCATCTCTGTAAATAGGGAAACTAATTAGGGGACAATAACAAACAGGTGAGCAAACTAATCATTCATAATTAACAAGGAAACGAGGGGGCAGGGTCAAGACTTAAGACACGAGAGCATGCGGTACACAAAACATAAACACAGACCACATGACTCTCCACACAGACGCAGAACACGGATACGGGGGTGTCAGGATCCCGGCACCAGAAACAAGACAAAATACACTTAATAACATTCGTGACCCTGACACAATCAGCTCATCGTAATTGTACAAACTTATGTCTATGTACAATGATTGAAAATTAATACAAAGTTTTATGTTCTGTCTACAAGTGTCCATTTCTGTACCAGACATCCCTGGACTAACGTAATAGTTTGTTGCATAAACAAATTGTTTTATAACTTTTAATAATACTAACAGCAAACTGCATGTGACGCACCCGCTTCACTGGCAACCAAATTAAGGAGAGGGCAAATCAGCATGTTCATTGTTTGTGCGTGTTTGTGGTTTGTGCTACCCACAAAAGCACAGCAACAGCTATTAAATAGAAAGGAGGCAACCACAGAAATGTTTAATTGTAAGTCACTTAGTTGAGCGATCAGAAACCGACATCCTGCTATGGTCAAAATACTCTGTCACATATAATATATAAATAGCCTTTTTATTGCCTTTGATTCTTATTTATAAAATGTATTCCTAATTATATTTATTTATAAGGCAAATTAAAATTAGCATTTGCTCTCTGTGATAAAGCCTTTACAAAAGTGTATCTGCAGTTGAACAGTTATATATAAAGCAAACAACAACTTTGCCTTATTGGATTAATGAAATTGTGAAAATATTTCTTTATGTACAAACAGAAAGAAAAAGACGCAAGAGACAAGGTAAATCAACATAAATGTAACACATTTAATAATATATGTTTTTCTAAACAAATAATGATCATATAAACTTAAAGACTTTACAGTATATACAGAGGACCATTTGTTCGGGAGAGGCATGTTTTTTTATTTAAATAATGAAACAAATCTCTCTTGAGGTCTACAAAAACAGCAATGCAAAAAGTTTTCTGGTTTCATATATTCTTGCATATAGCCTGTGCAAAATGCATAAGCTAAACTACCACCTCTCGATGGTCATAATTAGTCCCGCTTTGTGGCCAATCTGTCATCTGTATGTAGAGCACTTTGAATGAGAGGAAACACATCAACAGAAACTTCCTGTAAAGTACATTTGCAATTGCCAAGCTCCTTAGTGGTTCTTCGCATCATAAAGATACACTATAACAACAACAGGCAACATAAATCTCATTTTATTTCAGGTAAAATGTTTTATGCATCAATTAACATTTTGTTTTGACATGTATATGTCAAGTTTAATGCTTTATTTAAAAGAAATATTAAAAAAAGAAAATACATTTCCCAGTAATTACTGTTTTCAAACGTGTATTAGGCTAATAAGCTAATTATATCAGCCCTATATGAGTTGTTGTGTACTGCAGAATTAAAAATATTAATTAATTTTTAAATGTGAACTGAAACAATTATGTTTTCATGGTTGCAGAACTGCAGCACAAGTACTCGCTTAAAATGCTTCTTCTGTTCATTCATGTCTGCTCTGTCTGCTCTGTGTCTTGTTGAAGATTTACAGAAAGATTTGGTGAGACTTTTTTCTTACTGTTTCATTACAGGTGAAATCCTAAACCTTTGCTAAAATGTCCAGCCAGGTGATCACAGCTGACAATGCTAAAATTGTCATCCAAATAAATCCACAGGTGGCTAAAGGACAAGATAAGAGTGAAACTTATGCCAATACACCCCTCAAAAGGTTTCTTAAAGTACAACCAAAGTCATTGGGGGTAATGCATTTTTTTTTAGCAAAAGCTGGTGAACACTACATCTTGAACAATTAGTGAAACTATAAATATGCACATATGTCCACATACAAACTTTAATTCATTTTAAATAAATATGATAACATATTATTTTACTGTATCAGCTACCTGTATGGGATGTTCATTATAATACAATAAAACTAAAGACACATATCTGCCCTCCATAGATTGTGCAGATTATGATCGGAGTTGTGACCTTCCTGGTTGGTATTGTGCTCACCACGACAATCCACTATTTTGTGATAATTGTCATCACTGGTGTAACCTACTGGGGATCACTCATTGTAAGTTCAATCCTGTTGATTTGCATTATTGCTTCTGTCTTTAATAATCTCATTATAAGTAGCATTATTAATGTTTAGTATTTCTTCTTGTTCATTTTCAGTACATCATTGCTGGTTCTCTGTCTGTTGCTGCGGAAAATAAACTGAATCCCTGTCTGGTGTGTAGATAAATTTTTTTTACTCTGCTTTGGAGAGGTTGTTGCTGATGTACATAAACATTATTGTTCAACTCTTTGTTGGTAAAACTGGAAGAACTGTGTGTGTGTGGACATGTTTGAATCAACACCATATAAGGCAACCACAACAAGTTCCATGGTATTTGTTTTACCTCAGTGGTCTGAAACTATAACACGCTTATTGTTGCACTGAATTCTTTGCTGTGCTTTGGGGTTTGCTACATATGCAGTCTATAAGTTTAACACATATCACTTATACTACATTACAGTATGTAAATATTATCAGCATCAGGTTTCTTAATGCAAGGAGATATTCATCCCTTTCAAATCAAGATCTGGCTTATTTTGCACAGTTAAAAATCTTAACAGCAGTTTACGGCTTTAATTTTCTTGCAAGTCTCTTAAATGCATTTCTCTCTGTAGGTGAAAGCTTCAATTGGAATGAATGTCGTCAGTGCTGTAACGGCAGGGATAGCCATTATTCTGACGTCCATACAGCTCCGTTTTGGGCACTTTAACTATTACCGCGGAATTGAGGTAACATAATGCTATTAATGTTTTGTCACTGTAAAAAGAAAAGTTGAGTAAACTTAAACAAATAGAGAAACTGGCTGAAAAGCTTTTTTAAATGTATTCAACTTTAGCGGTTTTGCCAAACCATATATATGTCATGGTATGTGCCAGGAGGAAGACGAGGAGACGTGGAGAAATACAATAATGAACAAACTTTAATAAAGATAAAACAATAAACACACTGATAAATATAATCACATACAACATTAACCAGGAAGGACAACCTAGGGGAAAACAAACAGAGTATAAATAGTCAAACACAGTTCAAATGAGATAGTAAGGAGGATAATAGAAATTGTTGTCTGGAATCAGTGTTGTAGTCGAGTCACCAACTGTCGAGTCCGAGTCGAGTCTCGAGTCCCAGTGTTCGAGTCCGAGTCCAAGTCCGAGTCACCAAAGAAGAGTCCGAGTCGAGTCCAAGTCGAGTCACCATTACCAGTGTTCGAGTCCGAGTCGAGTCTCAAGTCCTGTATTCGAGTCTGAGAGTGCCTACATGTCTCCACTTTGGGACCTTCAAAAAACTGATAAAATGTATTAAAAAGGTTCTACATTAAACAAAAATGACACCACTGTCACGATTCCAAAGGGAGTTTATTTACTGATTTGACATACACTTTGGAACACACTTTGTAACTTTACGAAGCCATCAAAAGCATGTGTGTACTTCCATTGTTGTAAACTTGTGATTGAGAACTAGCGTAGAAAATGTACAAATTTAATTTGTAATCATGCTGCATTTTGTTTTTTGAGGAAATAAGAACAAACAACTGAGTTGGCATTGAAGTCTATTAAGAAAACATCCTGAACTGATTTTCTTAAAAAAACAATTTATTTTCCATAGTAGGAGTCATTTTTTGGACCCAACATCAAATAGGCAAATTCAACTGCAGTAGCCACCGTTCAACCTGAAGAGGGCAGCACTCAGACGTTTTTACACCATATATTGTAGTATTGAAACACTTTATATCCAAACGTACATCAAAATCAATGAACAGCACTAATAAACCATCATTCTTACAGATCAGTAACTAAATAAACTTGGATTAGGGTTTAGTTACTCTTTTTAAGTTATCAACAGACAAAAAATGCTGTAATCTGAACCAGACATACATTAACCCTAGCTTCTTCTGTTTGTTATATATGCATTAGTCAGTAATATTTTTAAAAAAAAAGCTAACGTTAGGCAATGGAAAGCATTTTACTTACTTTTCTGGGTGCATCCGTGACAGGTGTCTGTTAAAGTTTGAGGTTGTCCCAGTCTTTTACCTACACACACAACATTTAGCGCTGCTCTTTCCAGCATTAGAAGCAAAATTCGCGTAGGCGAACTTCACGATCCGGGGCACGTCTTTCTGCATTTTACAAATGTGAACATTTAGCCCGCGAATCATGCATCATGCATTGCACGAGCGTAAAAGTGAGTGACGTCAGTGAGTGTGTTGTCAAGCAAAGAGAGCGAGAGGTAGCAGTGTCTGTGAAGGGAGATCGCGACCGGTCTTGGGCACGAAACAGGAAAAGTGTAACACCTTATATAATTTTTTATAACATATTTAGTCAAAAACAAAGTGATGAATGCTCAAGTCCGATTGTATATATCCTCGAGTCCGAGTCCAAGTACGAGTCATCAATCCGCGAGTCCAAGTCGAGTCACAAGTCCAGAGAATGGATTCTCGAGTCGGACTCGAGTCCAAAGAATAGTGACTCGAGTCGGACTCGAGTCCGAGTCCAGGACTCAAGTACTCCATCACTGTCTGGAATGCGGATGACAGATAGCAGAACACATTAGAAACCTGACAGTACTTTCCCTTCACCCTAGGCGTATCCAGCGTAACTCAAACAACACCAAACTGGTGGGAGGGGGGACAGGCAACAGAAGATGAAGACAACAGTCAATGAAACCAGGGGTGTTTTTCAATATGCTTTCTCGTTTCATCGCTTATACGTCCTACATCCTACAACCCGGAAACGATCGAGTTTTATCATCTTGAAGGACATCTAAATTTTTTAATTGCACCACGAGGAGGGAAGAAACGAGGAGTTAAGCTGCGGTTAGGCTAGACTTTGAACACGCAAGTATTTGTTGGACGTTGCTGCAGGGAGTGGACGGGGAGCAGCTTATCAATATGATCTTTGGTTTTGTCCATTTAGAGAGAAATTGGACTGGTCACAACACTCCACGTGATATGCAGGTCAGAGTTCACCAGACTTGAACATTGTTACGCAGCGACCTGCAACATATCATCGCATGACCTTGTGTGTCCAGTCTGTCGCATTCTCACGTGTATGGAAGTCAATGAAACGAAAAGTCTTTTGTAGCTAAGGGAAATTTCCCAACCCCAACTTTATTGGCTAGTGTGACTGATTTTACATGACTAAAAAGCACAAACAGCAATGTTTTCCAACACGTGAAGCTACAAAGAAAGCGTTGCAAACCACCGCATGCACATCTAAAAGTGAGAGTTTGTGTAAACGAGGAGTGGGCGAACGTGTCGGTTGAGTGTACGTGTTGGTGGGCATTTTGTGTAATTTTGTGTGTGGCTTGTCATTCTCCTTCCTTCATTCTATGAGGGCATGCACAAGCATTATGATTGGTCGAGCCAGGTCTAGTCTGAAAAAAAAATAACATGGTGGCCAAGGAAGCGGCTGGAGCACAAATCTCCTGCCAAAAACGAGAGATAAACTGAGGACCCCTTTCTGAAACCACGTCAGTCGGAAGACCGTGTAAATGAAAAACATGGTTCTCCGAACTCCAGGATGGCAGACAAACTTGGATTCATGACCCCACCGGATAACATCAGAGCGCAACGCCTCGGGAACCCACAGACAACCCTCTGGGACTTCCACCCCTCGAACGGCCTCTTACCCGCTGCTCGACTCCCCAGACGAGGGCACCGACCACCCTCCCCTCTGAGAGAATGCTTTTGGTCCGCTCGGATTCCGAGTTTTTGAACAAATGGGAGAGAGCATGAGGTTTAATATTTTTAGAGCCCGGCCGTTATAAGGGTGTGAAGTTAAAACGATCAAAGAAAAGTGCCCAGTGACCCTGTCTGGATGTTAGCCTCCTAGACGAATGGATATATTCCAAATTCTTGTGATCCAGCCCAGGAAGGGCTCAGAGGCTCCCCCTAACCAGTGACTACCCCGACATCAGAAGCATCTACCTTCACCATAAATTGATAAGCCGGATCTGGAATACAAAGGACAGGAGCAGAGATGAAACGGGAGTTTAATTCATCAAAGGCCTTCTGGGCCTCATTATTCCAGCAGAAACACATTTTAGTGGAAGTAAGAGTGTTAAGAGGTTTAGCGATCTGACCAAAAAATCTGATGAAACGGCAGTAAAACTGTGCGAAACCCAGAAATCGCTGTAGCTCATTATGAGTGTCGGGTACTGGCCATTCTGTGACCGCCTTGACTTTAGCGGAGTCGGGACATATTTACCCAGTGGCGATAACAAAATCCACTAATGAAACCGACTCCTTGTGGAACTCACACTTCTGTGCCTTAACAAATAACTGATTTTCCAAAAGCTGTTGTAAAACTAGGCGAACATGTTGGGTGAGCATCTGCATGGAAGGAGAAAAGATGATTAATGTCATCAAGATACACCAAGACAAATTTGTTAATCATATCTCCCAACACTTCAATAACCATAGTCTGGAAGACAGCTGGCGCATTCGAGAGGCCAAATAGTAACACAGAGTATTCATAGTGCCCCGAAGGAGTATTGAATGCTGTCTTCCACTCATCGCCCTCATTAAAATGCACCAAGTGTTAAGCATTGCGCAGATCTAACTTGGTGATCACACAAGCTCCCTGTAATAGTTCAAAGGCTGAAGACAATAATGGCAAGGGGTACGTATTCTTAACAGTAATGTTATTTAATCCTCTGTAATTAATACACAGATGTAGGGAACCGTCTTTTTTCTTAACAAAGAAAAACCCAGCTCCAGCTGGGGAGGTGGAGTGGCGATTGAGACCGGCACTAAGCGCTTCGTTAATGTATTTATCCATAGCCTCTCTTCCAGGAACAGATAGGGAATAAACACAACCCTTAGGCGTCAAAGTACCTTGGAGAAGATCGATAGCGCAATCATACGACCGATGAGATGGTAGGGATGTAGCCCGGGCTTTACTGAACACGTGATGCGGATCAGAATACTCCACTGGGACCCTAGAGAGATTGGCCGCAGGAATCTGAAAAACAGAACAGGCAGAGCCAGAAGGAGCAGGACCGAGACAAGAGAGATGACAAGACAATTTCCAAAACAATTTCCAAAACAATACTATTCTGCCAATCAACATGAGGATTATGTTTAACCAGCCAATCATGCCCCAAAAAAGAGGCGATTGTGATGATTGTAAAAGGTAAAGTTCAATATCCTCATGATGATAGCCAGAAACAAAAAGACTTACAGAAGGTGTGGGTGAGTGATAAGTGCCATGTGTTGCCCCTTTAACGTCAAAGCAGACAGTGGTTCAACTAACCACATCCAAAAAACTTACCTCGGCATCTGAGTCCAGTAAGTCCTGGGAATGGAAAACACTGTTAGCAAAGTGTAGAGTGATGGACAACAAGGTGCAGGATCCTGAAGATGTGTAGATTGAAGATGCGCCCACCAGTACACCCGTATTTACCGGAGGGTGACACCTTTTACCGAACAGTTGATGGCTCTAAGCCCCGGTTTACCACAATAGAGACATGATCCATTAATGAGACGATGTTGCGTCTCTTCGGTGGTAAGCCAGAGCCGACCCAGTTGCATGGGTTCTGCCAAGGAAGATCATGCGAGTGTGGTGTTGGTCACGCGTAGCTAAGGATCCAAAAGATGTTAATTGAAGGTGCGTCGAATCCTCCACTGCTTGTGACGAGCCTCGACTCTAAGAGCCAGATCAATCATCCTCTCTCTAGGGATGAGGGAAGATCATGAGAGGCGATCTCATCCTGAATGTACCCCTGCAGACCTTCCAAAAATTGACCCCTTAGGGCAGAGTCGTTACATCTGCTGGAAGCGGCAAGAGTCTTGAATTTAATTGCGAAGTCTGTCACGGATGAACTCCCCTGGACGAGCCTGGCCAATTCAGCGGCCGCTAAGTCACCTGGCAGAGACTGATCAAACAACTTCTCCAACTCTCTATGGAAAGTCTCAAAGCTCTCACTGGGGAATTAACGCCTCCCAGACATTAATTCCCCAGTCTCACGCTCTCCCCATTAGTAGAGTTAACAAAAATGTGATTTTTGACATATTAGTAGCATTCCTTCGGGGCTGGAGCGCGAAAACCAGGGAACACTGGGAGAGAAAGGATCTGCAGGTGTTACTGTCGCCATCGTAAGAGGCCGGGTTCACTGTGTGAGGCTCACTTTCGGAAAAATCAGCCGGATAGACCAACGTACCAATCTCTCCAAACCGCCAGGTTACCTGCTCCAGTCTATTGCGCAGATCAGTGAATTGGCTGGAGAGAAGCTGGAAGTCGTGAGAGGCTGAAGTGAGTAAAGATGAATGCTGGTCCAGCATGACCCCTGCTGGGCCAAGGTTGCCTGCACTGATTCTCTGATAGATTTACTTGCACAATCCATGACGTGGCACGTTTGTACTGTGAGGGATGAGTCAGAGAGGAATTCTGATGCAAGTAAAATGTATTAAATAATGCAGGAGAATCAGTGGTCGCAAACATGACCACAGATAGGAAGGAGAGAGAGAGTCAACAACAGTGATAATCAATGGACATAGTAACAAAGGTCCTTCGGTGTACTGCCTTAAGACAAGACAAACCGATGATTGATCCGGAGAGAGAGTCGAAAACCAATGAGACAATAATCCACTGAGAAAAAGTTCACAGATAGTAATCCACAGAGACGGGAGGCAGGAATCGGACCGGGTGCTACACTTCAACCTCAGCTAAATCCTGAGAGCAAACCACAGTGACTAAACAATGAAACAGGCATGACAAGATCACAAATACTAGGCAGGAGTCGAGCAAAACATGGCAGTGATCACCCGGAAAACTCACACGCGTGACGAAAGACAAACACCTGACGTTTAAATAAGCCTTATAGAGACAAGACACAGATGGAAAACAATAAGAGAAACGAGGGGTAGGAGACACAAAGTGGAGCACACGTGAGGAGCTGTTAAAACATAAAGGTAAACAAACACACACAGTGCAACTGATCATGACAGTTTTAAAAAAGTGATGAACTACCTGCACAACTACTGCTTTAATTTAATATGGCTTAGCACATCTACTGTGTGCAGAGACCAGTGGCGGCTCTTCCGAGGGGCCTAAATTAAAAATATGTGTTTGTTGCATCAGGTGAACCATGTGCATCACGTGTCTTGTCGAAATACATTCCTGCTGCACACGCATCGGAAGGGTTTATGTTAAAAGAGATGCTCACATTCAGGAACAATTTTCTTATGTGATACTGAATATTTTGTAGGTTTTAGGTGGTGGGATCATCGCAGTTATGCTGGTTTTCTCCATCCTTCAGTTCATCATCTCAATCTGCATCTGCAAAGGGTGTTCCTGTGATGCAAACCCACTCGTGATCAGTAATACAATAGACCTGGTAAATAATTTACTTGTGGTGATGATATGACTACAGTATAAGAAGGGTTTGATCATAACAAGCAAAAGTTTAATAAAATTGGACATTTCTCTTTTCAGATGGTTTTAGAGAAAGAAGCGTCCCCACTTAACATGCCACAACCACCAAGGAGAAATTAGCAGAATGGAAACAAAATATTTAAAGGACTAAAATGGAGGACAGAGGCCTTTTGTAATAAAAAAAGACATGTGGTTCTCATTAATAAAATAAAGTGCTAATACAGATTTTTTTAGTGGACTAATTATCGTAACATGTCTTGTCACTCCACAGAGACCATATGACACATTTTGTCATAGGGATTCTGTGGACTTTTGCGTGTTTCTGTCAGGACATCGGACAGCTTTCACACCCCAGCTAGCCTATGTTGCATAAGCGCAAGTGTTTCAATGTCAGCGGAAGTGTAATGTAAATGCGCGTGTGTTTCATTATATTTCGCCTCATTTGGCCTCCCATACTTTAATTATGGATGTTTGTGCTTTTTGGAGCTTTGCCTTATTATAACATAATTTATTTGTGTTCATTTGAAGAAGTCATATATATCTGAGGTGGCATAGGATTGAGCAAATTATGAGAAGATTTTCATTTTTCAGTAAATAATTTCTTTTAATGTTACATTAGAATATCTGTGAGAATAAATGACAATGTATTTGAGAATATTTACAGTAACTGTAGATGTTATGATTCTTTTCAATATAGTTTTTTTTATCAAAACAATAGTGTTTCCAGATTTTCTCCCGCATTTTCCGCTTTGAACAGCAGCATGGTTAGATTGTAGCTTTTGTCAATTTTTGTAAACACATTATCATATTGTGTTACATAAAATTATGTAAACACTTTATAATAGGTAATATACATTAAAACCAAAAGTTGTATCTCTGAACATTAGTTAATGCACAATAAAGTAACATGAATTGTAATACAATTAACTAACATTAACAAACATTAATAAATGCTGAATACTACATTGCTACTGTACTTGTTAGTTAATGTTAACTAATACTTTTCAACTTAACAAACACAATTTTATTGTAAAATGTAAATTGTTTTATAGAAACAAACTGCTTGTCTCTCCCTGTCAGAAGAGGCAGTGTTTTATGTTTTATGACTGTATACTGACTGAACTCGAATCATATAACATGATTTGGTTATTATTGCATATCGACAGGGAAAGACCTAATGCAATAACATTTAGCAATTTAGCAAATGCTTGCTTATTTAAAATTGTAAGTTAATTCATCTATGGTCTTTTTTATTCCATTTGTTGCTGCCATATTTCAACAATTCAATTGCAAGCACCATTTCTTTTCTACAGGTATTATATAAGCCCATATCAGCAAAAAGCACCTGCACACACCGCTTGTTTCATTTTGACAGAAATCTCCCATTTTTCTTCGCTCCCAACAATGCTCATTTAATTTGCCCTTTTTTAATTGTTTACTCTGATACATTTGTTTGCTCTATAACTGTTTCCTGATCCACAAATCCACTGAGTAATTCTAGCATCATGAATGTTACATTTTTAATCAGAACCAGGAAGCAAAAAAAAAAAAAAAAACTTTCAGCAATTCTGAAAGTGCACTTAATTTTCTATGGTAAATAATCTATATGATTGGTGATGTTTTTTTTTTAAAAGGAAACATTTATATTTTAAACATTATTAACGTTTTAACTTTCATGGAAAAGTTGAGGTCAGGCTGGAGGCTGACCTTTGACCTAACCTTACAAAAACAAATCGTTTCACCTCAAATACATTAAATAACTGTATGGATTGGTTTTTGATGAATTAAAACAAATGGGCCATCATCCAAAGCCGTTATCAAAGTGAAAAGGAAACTCCTGCATGGGATAACATTATGGAAGGTGTCCTCCAAAACCACATCTTCATTCAGGCTAATATGAAGACACCCATTTAAGGGTAAAGAAAACAGAATAATTTGCTCATAGCCAATGGGTGTGGCAGAATAAGGTGGAGTCACATCATCTAAATGTGGATGATCCTCAGGCAGGCTGCTGCAGGTGCTGGATATAGAAATTAAAACACTGACTGGTCATCAGAAGGATTATGTATGGACTGGGGGATATTAGGAATTTACCATCAGATGCCCACATTTTCGTTAACCAATCATGATGCACTGTCGCCACCGGTGAGAGAGCAGAAATCTTCAGGGGACAACAGAGCAGTTTAAGGATGATGTCAGGAAAAAAGAGCTACTGCACACGTTTTGAAGTGCATTCCTGGCCACAGTCAAAGATTTTGACTTTGTCTGTTCACCTAGGGACAGAGTCCTGTCGAGGGCTGGTGGTTGAGTGGTTGGTATGGAGGATCCAATGAGGGTGATTTGTGTAAACCTGGAGACACAACAGTTAAACAAATTTTGGTGGTTAATGGGGTTGTTTTAGTGTAAAAACACTGAAATGCAGAATGAAATGACGAGATGTAAATGTAGGGAAAGCACAGGTGAATAGGAGCAAGTCTCTGAGTGACTTGTGTAGTGCAGAGTGCTGAATCATCAGAAGGAGCACTAAATGCAAAATAATTCAGAGACAATTCCCACTCTCTCTTCCTCACTCTCTCTCTCTCTCTCTCTCTCTCTGTGTGTGTGTGTGTGCGTGCGTGCACTTATCTCCATCCCACAGTTACCCTGCTGGGAAAATTAAGTGGAGAGAGAGAAAGGGGAATGGAAGACAGAGCTGCTGTACTAAAAATAACTGCAATGCAGACACTCAGCATGGGACAGAGAAAACACAGCTTTGCGCTTTTGAAAAATTTAATGTACGCATGACAGCGCTCTTGAACAGATCAGCGTTTTTTCCACCAATCTGCGAAGATGACTCAGTTCGCTGTATTACGTGTGCCAGGCCAGTAGATGGGGATGTTAATTTGTAAAGAAGCACTACAAGCCTGCACACAAGCATTTTCTTACAGAATGATAAATACAAATAGTCAAGACAGCGAAAGCATCAAGCAATGTGTTTAAGATGGACAATGGGGTAAATTTTTTACAACTGAATTACTACAAAATACCAAGTGACCCTAGACTATAAAATGCCATAATTTCGTGAACTTTGTTGGAGAAGTGTTAATAAACTCAACATCTTGAGTTGCACAAACACAGTCTTCTTGTTGTTTTGGTAATACTTGTGCATGCCTATAGACTGAATTCACACATATGATGTTACTGTTATCACAGATTCACATTTACACAGTTTACACAAAGATGACAAGGAGTCGTTTAGAAAAACTTCCACTCGGAAACCCATCTTCAAATGTTTGCATTTTCAGTACCCTATCGTTTGCTATTAAAATCGTTGTCATGTAACAGCCCCTAAAAGAGTCTTTATTATATTCTGGTTCCTAGATATGGCCGGCATCCCTCATTCAGTGCAAGTCAATAGAATTTCTTCTATTGAAGAAATATCTTTCATAAATGTTATTGTTCATGTCCACAGCACAAAGGGTACGCTGCCATTCAAATCTTTAAAGTGCACATATTATGAAAACCTCACCTTTTCTGGGTCTTGAGGTGTTATTTTGTGTCTCTGGTGCTTCCACACACATACAAACTTGGAAAAAAATCCATCCATGCTGTTTTTAGTGAGATAGAGGTTTCTGAATGTCCTCTGCCTTGAGTTTCAGATTTCGCGGTCTCAAAATCAGCTCTGTTGTGACATCACATGCCTTGTCGTCACATTCCATTTGACTTTAGCCACCCACCACCCCACTACCCAGGTCTCCACCCACCAGGTAGCAACAGAGCAGTCACTTCGCTGATGTCCTTTACTGTTGTTATCGTGTCTCACGGAAATTAAATAAAAGTATACAGTCATATCCAGTGTTACAACATTCATATACAGTCCTCAGATTGTATATTCTATTCTATTAAAAGATGTTCATGCGAAATCTGATGTAAACAACAGACTATATATCTATAGTTCACAGATTATACGCATTTGTGGACAAAAATGGTCATTGGATGCATTCTATTAGATGGTTTCATGGATCATTCACACATCTGAAACAGACTGGATTCGATTCGCGATCATCATATCAACACAAATGTAAGAAGTCCCGTTTATATTCTGCATGTTGTCATCTGGACTTTATCCAGCATCTTTATAATGCTAGAGCATCTGTATCTCAAAACAGAGACCACACAATGACGCTAAACCCGTAGACCTTTCAAATGTAATAGTATTAATGTTTGTTTGACGGTAGGCTTTATAGATTTTGCTAGTACCGTTAAAAAACTTACGTAATCTCGCCCACGAATTGGTGCGCATTGAGGGGGTGAACTTGTGTGTGTGTTTAAGCAGTCATTTGTAATTGAGAACGAGGTTGCTGACAGCTATGCTGGTTAGTTTGCAGCGTGGTTTCTCCAGCAAAACCAGTGACCAGCTACCGTACTTTTCGAAAGTTATTTAAAAGGTTTTATAAAATATTTAACTGCTTTATTGTACAATTCTACATGAACTAACTGAATAAGTAATGGTGTTTTGCCAAACTAACCAAGACCACACCCTACTGACCGGGCCTTTCCGACGAGCCTACCCCCGAGTCTCTATCGCTTTCATAAGATACGGCGGACCTCTCACTATCTTCTAGCAATTAGCATTTTGTCCACAAGCAGTATACATTCCCGCCAGGTCTAAATTTCTGTAATTAGTGAAAATAATGCGTTTGAAAATGTTTTATAACGGGAATATGTTAGCATTGTTTAGGGCAAAACGAGTGTATTGTTTTGAATGCTACATCACAATTTACACTCGAAGCCAATCATTATGTGTAATGAGTTTCTTCTCCTTGAGTGTACTGATTAGTGGTACTCTTTTGCTTGATTTGTATGTTGGCATAATAATACATAAACTGTTATATAATAATATATAATATTATACAGTATATGGTCTTTACTGCTCCCGCAATACCATTGCGCGTGCTCACATGACGTTACTAGTGGGGCGTGGCCAAAGGAGCAACAGCTCATAAATATGTAATGACCTCCTCAAAACAGCACAATCTGAAAAGCACTGAAACAGAGGCTACTAGAGATGGGTAGGAATCTTTTCCTACAAGCTATTTCGAGCAAACAACTTCTGAAACATGTTTAATGGAACTCATACACCTATTTAACTTGTGGAAAAGCAGCCATAATATGGGCACTTTAAAAATAAGTAGCCAACTGCCGATAATAACAGTTACGCTTGCTTTAACAAACTACTCTTATATCATACAGTCCAACATTTACTATAACGTCAAATATAAAAGCTCCTGTCTTTTAATCGTGACCTAGTATCTGCTACAGGTTTAAGATTTTCTGGATTTTCTTTCTACTTTCTCTTTTTCCACCAATTAGCATTCGATGACATCAGCAACCCTGTCTAGCCTTCGACCGACTGCTGTCAGATCTCCTCCTCCACATCTCTCCAGAGAGCCTAATGGAAGCTTAAAGGAGCTCCCGGTGTCACTTCTTTCTGTGGGTGTCCTGTCTCAGTATTTAATTCCCTGTGGATTTTAAAAATACAATCCTGTCTTTGATAATGCAACACTGTAACAATTGCATTTTGAGAATTTCTGTTCTTGAACCGGCAAAGTTTTTTATTTGTTCGAAATAGCACAGTAACCATTTTAAATCTCTAACAATAAGGCACAATATGTATGATGGTAAAAGTCAAGAAATTTTAAGATTTTTTTTGTTTTAGATGTCATTTTTATTATTCATTGCTTTAATAACTTATGCTGCAGCTGTTTAACTTGATCTGAATTTTACACTATAACAAAAAACAGAACTATTCTATGATAAAGTTATATACTGTAATGAGATTAGAGGAATACGTGGTAATTAAAAAGAAGTGCCATTGCTATGTTCCTGTAGCTCACTGGTTGAGAGCTGCATTAGCAGTGCAATCCCAGGGAACACACATACTGATACAATGTATAGCTTGTAATGCACTGTAAGTCGTTTTTGATAAAAGCATCTGCCAAATGCATTGTTGTAAGTTTTACACTGTGGTTATCTGCATGTTAGAGGGAGCGTGCTCATTAGTGCATACTTTTAGTCATTTCCCAGATCTGTAACTTTGTGTTGTCTGTGTGTATAAACAAATCTGCAAGTATCTGTGATAGAAATGAGATGTGTTCAGCAAGCGTTTAACTGCTCTAATAAAGTGCAAGCATTAATGTTTTCTGTGTGTGAGCTAACCACAGGGACACCAATAATTGTCAAATAAATTAGTTTTCAGATGCAAATAAACACACATACACACTTAACAAACAACAAGATTAAAGACGCACGCACACACACATCCTTTCCAAAACATCTCAAAATAACGGGAGAAGTGCAATAAAGGGAATAACTATGAGATGTGCTGCTCAAGAACTATATAGTGTTTTGCCTCAGCACACACACACACACACACACACACACACACACACACATGCACAAACACAGACACACAAATAAGCAGCGCTCAGTAAAGATCAAACATTTCCATAACTAGGAAACTGGTGTGCCAAAAGTCAAACAGTGTGGAAATATATATCTGTAGCGCCCCCTTCAGGTATTGAGTTAAGTTTACTCTCCCAATTACAGATGCTAATACCCGGATTCTTTTATTGCGCTGCGTCCGAAACAGCCTACTTCCATCAGGGCCGCATTAACCATAGGGCTAGGCGGGGCTAAAGCCCCGGGGCCCGAACAAGTAGGGGGCCCGTGATTGGCTGTGAAGCAGATTGACTGCTACTAGACATCTGATTGCCAAAGCCTTACCACGCCCCCTACAAATTAGGTTTTTGCCGCCAGCCGCCAGCCGCAGCACGCGCTTTTGAAGAAGCGCTGAGAGCGGAGAAGCGCCCGACGTCATTCGCGTCGGGCCCATTGTCCAATCGAATGAGGGGAGAGGCGGGCCTTACGTTGTGGTAAGGGAAGTTTACAAGGGCTTTGAAGAACCGGACTCCACTCGCTCACTTTCTCCTGCGTCTTTGTGCACCTCTCACCCTCAAACAAGGTCAGAGCAAGCGTCCTATTTTTAAAGTTTCTGCTAATATGACAGTTAATAGTAAAAGAGCGCTCACGCGTCAATATTTGATTGACAAGACAGCTTACTCGGTGGTTGCTTAGCAATATAAAAAGCCGCGCCGCACTGTATAGGCTGTATAGTCGCAAAACGTAGAACAACATTTGGTCAGACATCACTTTAAAATGGCATAAAATGGTGGAATGCTTTACCATCAGAAATTAAAACACTGAAAGGACTCAAGGTTTTTAATACACATTTAAAACTGAAACAACTTTGTGAACGCTGATTATACAGGCTACAACTTAATGTATAAATTTGTTTAGATTCTGTGTAGTGACTACTACATCTATTTAAGCCCACATCTTATTTGATGTATTTGATGTATTTATTGTATATATTTTAATATCTATAAATTTGTGCTTCAATACTCTGTAATCTCTGTTTTAACCTTACAAGCCTAACCAGGGACAGGGGTTGCAAATTAGTCTTGGCTATAAACCTGTATGCATGGAATCTACTTTGTATTTTTTATAAAGCAATGTTTTATCCATTTGTCCCTGTCAAATAAACATTAAATAAATATAAATAAATAAATAAATAAATCAAACATCAGAAATAAAGTAATTTACTGCCATTGACTGAATCACTTTTGTAAAATAAATAAGAATGAATGTTGAATTTATAGTGAAAGATAGGTACTGTATATTTGATTACTTTACACAATATAATATTATTCAGTGCTTTAAGTTTTTCAAGTAGGTCGATTTCTTGTGTGCCTTTGTTCTATTGTTATTAATTGTAACTCTTGTCATCAGTAAGCTTGAGATTATTTTCTTAAGTGACTATTATTTTTTGTGATATGGAAATTGGTCAAAAGAATTCTGAAATGTTATTGGCATTAAACTTCCATATGATAAAATTCTTATTAAAAGTAATATAACTTGACTGTGAAGTATATCATTATTGTTAGATAAAATGACTCGTATAATGATAAAACATTTAGCTCATCGCCTACCCCTATATTCGCTATTAGCAAGTCATGTTTACAGGTTAGTGTTAATCTAACAGCTTTTTTCGTGCAACTGTTATTCTGAATTATTCTACATTATATTTATGTAAAACAACTTCAGCAGTGTTTTAGAAAAATTTGTTCTCTCTGTAGTTGGTGACCTAAAGTGGTGTTGGGGGGGGGGGGCTGCAGTAATTCATAGCCCCGGGGCCCAGTGAGCTCTTAATGCGGCCCTGACTTCCATACTATATAGTAGGCAAAGTAGTGCTTTTTGCATACTATATAGTATGGTAGTAGGCGATTTCGGACGCAGCTTTGGTGTCTCTCGACGTGACCTTCTGATCTTTGACCCCTTGCTGTCTAAACTGCTTATCAAATTTTACTCTGTTCTTTACAAAGCACCCCTTATAAATGACTACTTCAGCATATCAGGTAGGTAATAACACTATACAAATGAAATATATATATATACAACAGGTTTATTTTAAACCCCACTTTACTATGCAGTGTATCAGTCTCTGATAGTTCATTGCAATCGCTAAATTACAAAGGATGTACGTTACCGTTACTGTGTTTAACACTTAAATTACACAAGTTTTATTCGACTAAACACAAACATTACATATTACCGTGTTGATAACATCATCCTCTCATCTTAACTTTCTCTCACCATTCTCCTCCATCCCCTTTTTACAGACCCCCGTCCAAACCAATCACCGAACTAATATCAGACAGAAGGCGGGATTGTATGAAAAGAAATGTGTTTATTTTTTACACATTGTTTGTGTTATGCTATTTAACACATTAGGAATTTGTGGTAAAATAACACAAGAATGTGTTGTTCCAACAGTAATATTTAGTGTGTTGTCCCCTCTCAGAAATAAAGGTACAATAGTTACCCTTTCAAAAAGTACATTAGTACTATAAAGGTACATATTGGCAGTTTAAAGATACATATTTGTACCTAAATGGCACATATTAGGACCTTTTTAAACGGTACTGCCCCAGGGACAACTTTGTACCTTTATTTTTGACAGTGCATAACATTCATAAATTATTCTTTATTATTCTTCTAAATACGGAATGTTAAAATATCCAAAAAGTGAAGTTTCTGTGTATTAATCCTTGTTAGACACTAGGTGTCTCCCAACATCCATTTACAGTTGCAGAAAAAATTAAGAAACCATTACAAGATGTGCAGTGTCTGTTGGAAGATTATAATAAGGCATGGAGGCAAGGTTGACACACGCACGCACACGCACACGCACACGTACACGCACACGCACACGCACACGCACACACACACACACACACACACACACACACACACACACACACACACACACACACACACACACACACACACACACACACACACACACTTAACGTGACTGCACTTGCACATCCATTAGTGATAAAACCAAAACATTTACTTCTGGAAAATATGTAACAGTGCATTATGGGAAATGAAGTTAAATAAATAGTTTTAACAACATACACAAAATGTCCTCCCCTCTTACTCTTTTAATACAACACAATAATAGATATAACACAAAGATTATAAATGAAACTGTACCACCTTAAATTATAAATTTCAGTTTCTTTTATCAACATGTCTATGAATACAGTAGATCTCTTGGTTTTCATTTTCTGCCAGTGACGATGATGGTTCGTAAACAAAGGGACCATTTGGGGTCATCATAGGCTCTCAGTGACGGAGACTACTGAAGTTGGAGAATTGCCCTTAATTTGATCAGTGGTCGTGAC
This sequence comes from Misgurnus anguillicaudatus, assembly GCF_027580225.2. NCBI lineage: Eukaryota > Metazoa > Chordata > Actinopteri > Cypriniformes > Cobitidae > Misgurnus > Misgurnus anguillicaudatus. Next base: position 31,169,346 of record NC_073358.2, on the reverse strand, counting down.
CTCAGTAAAGCTAGGGCCACACCAAAAGATTTTTTAAATCTTATCAGATTTTCAAAATGTGAGAGACCACAAACATGATGAATAAAAAAATTATAATTTAACACTTTTGTTCCTATAGTGTGTGGAGTGCCACTATGTGGTCATGACAGCTCACTAGGCACCATCAGATTAACTTCACAAACAACACGAGTCTCCACTGAGAACACAGAAAATCTCACGAAGATCTTGCAATGTTTCTCGTGGCCAAATCTGACTTCACACAGTTAACAAACATGGTAAACAATGGACATAAAGAAATGGCCTGCTTTTTTACATCTCTGATGTCCATCTCACTTTGGACTGTGCATGCTGCACCATGACTCTCGTTGTTTTGTCTTTCATCAGCTGCTTTCTGATTGGGTATCATTTCGCTTCATGTGACAATCTACAGCTTGTGTTGCGTGTGTGTGTTTAAAACATGTTGAATATTTACAATTTGTGGTTGGAGCGGCCCTGATATGCTTCCAAGTAGGTTTAGATGCTCTTAAAAGGACACTCCAATTTTTTGAAAATATGCTCATTTTCCAGCTCCCCTAGAGTTAAACATTTGATTTTTCCCGTTTTGGAATCCATTCAGCCGATCTCTGGGTCTGGCGGTAACACATTTAGCATAGCTTAGCATAATAAATTAAATCTGACTAGACCATTAGCATCACGTGCAAAAATAACCAAGGACTTTTAATATTTTCCAAAACTGGACTCTTCTGTAGTTACATCATGTACTAAGATGGTTTGGACACACCATTCTGCTAACCCATTAGTTGCAGAATGGTAGGGTGATGATGTAATATGTTGTTGCACACCATTTGCTAGTAGAAATGTGGCCATCTCGTGAGATGTAAATTGGAGGCCATTATCTGAGACAAGTTACACTGACTATGTCCACCTGCTTCACTGACAACCAAAAAGGGTGGATGGCAATTCAATGTGGTAAATGGGTGTGCATGCCTGTGCGTGTGTATATGTGGTGTGGTACATGTTGTGCTACCCACAAAACAGCAAGTGGAATTAAGTGGAAAGGAAATATGTTTTAACCGCATTCTGCAGTTGTTGGAAGGAGCCTTTGACACAGCCTACACTGAAAAAAATGATTCATTGAATTTAATCAATTTTTTTAAGGTAAGTGGTTGCAATCAATTTATTTAAGCTACATTTAAACAAAAAAAGATTAGTAAAGTAAAATAAAATATAAAACTTTTGCTTAAATGTAGCTTAAATAAATTGATTGCATCCACTTACCTTAAAAAAATTGATTAAATTCAATGAATCATTTTTTTTCAGTGTATAATACAGTATATGAAATTTTGACTTTATAGCATGTAAATCTTACTTATCAAATTAGAAATAGCATTTTATCTTTTTGATAAAGCTGTTAAAATAGTCTAATTTACAGTTGAATGATTATGCCATTTATATAGAGTAACTTTGCTTTATTTGATTAATAAAAATTATTTTTTATAAATGTCAAAATATTTTTAGAGACAATGTACCAGCAGAAACAAAACAGTGTTTGGACTAAATTTTATAGGGATCTCTTGTCCCAAAAAGAAAAAGTTTGTGTGCGCTATATACATCCCACCATTACGCTAGGTTCACACCAAGCCGATGCTGATGAATGCAGACTGTGGGGTCAGCTCACGTTGACTGTGTAATCAATGTAAAAAAAAAAAACTTTATGCAAGTCAAATCAACCTTGTGAGGAACTGGAGACGAGGAACAAGAGAACCCATGCGCAGGCGATATCGGGGAGTGAACAAAGAACATTTATTATATAAACATGAAAACAAAAACCCACGAGGGGGCAACACAACATTGAAACATGATTTAACAGCACTGACTAGACAAGAAACATACTGCTGAAAACTATTACTGAATGAACACGATTGACTATGACATGATACAACACAATGATCCAGCACAAGACAAGAGACAAGAGGAGATTAAATAGGGAAACTTAACGAGGGTAACACAGGTGCAAGGGATGAACTAATAATGAATAATTAACAGGGAGAACAAGGGGGCGGGGACTAGAGACGAGACACCAGAGGCACATGCCACAACAAACAAGGCATGGCCTCCACATGAAACAAGAGAAATATAATATAATAAAATATAAAACCAAACTCTCGTGGCAGAGTCCTGACAAACCTACTATTTTAAGTTTTGTGATAAGTTGATATAACTGATAAAAACAAGTTTGAATTGTTTAACTTAATATGTTAAGTTAAAGTAACATACAAATATTTGAAGAGTTTCGTTGCAAAACAAGATAACTTTTTTAATTTTTCAGAAATCTCGTTTTTTGGTTGTGCATTCCAATTAATATCAATTCAACTGCAGTTGGTTTGTTTACAAATACAGCTAAGTAGCACCATAAAACAAAATAATAACATGATAACATAATAATAAACATGTTTTGACAAAAATGTTAAAAATGGATTTATCTCGTTTTGCAACGAAACCCTTCATTTTTTTCTTACAGTGTGGGTCTAAAGTTACCCTGACACACCAAGCCGATGGTCGACACCTGACAGCCAAGTACATTCTAAACAAGCTGGGTTAATTTAACCCAGCATTGGGTCAAAAAGGACAAGCCCAGCCCCTTGGGTTATAATTTAACCTATGCTGTGTTGTTTTAACCCATTGTTGGGCCAAAAAAACATTATCTGGGTTAATTTTACCCAACAGCTGGGCTTGTCCCTTTCTGACCCAATGCCGTGTTGAAAATTGATTACGCAGCACATACATTCTGCGCCTGTGTAAAAGGCGATAATGTTCCATACCAACAGTTGGTAGTAGTTTGTTATGTATGACCTAAAAATGAGAAACCAGAAGAGTTAGTGAATACTGTGATACAAACAAAGTAGCACTTTGTAACACTCTCACTCACCACAGAAGGATACTGATAGTGACGGATAGTGATATCCGTAATGTCTGATAAGTTGCAAATGACACTGGCATTGTAAGCCTGGGATAAGAGAAAGGCGACGTAAAGCATAGGGGTGACCTACCTTTTTTGTTGAAAACCTGTTTGTGAATTGTTTTTGGCTGGGTTGTAAGGGAACATGTTTCTTTTTTATTTATGATTTAGGTAAGTTATGTTGAGGGTTGTCTTTATTAGGATACTTTTTTGTTATGTTGGCCTTGGGTCACCCTGAAGTCATGGATGTTCATCCAAGATTTTAATCTTAAGGTCTGTTATAAAAATTAAAAGACAACGTTTTGGAAGATGCTTTATCTCGGGTTTTTTTTGTTTGTTTTTTGTTAACTTCTTAATCAATATCTTGATTTTTGGCAGTGGGGTTTTGGTTGTGTTGTTTTGTTTTATATTTGTCTCTCTCTCTCTCTTTCTCCCTCTCATGTCTTTAACGATGTAATGAGGAGGCAGACCTGTTGCCATGGGGGGCTCGTTGGTGCCTACTTAAAAACACAATATTTTCCAAATACCTTACATTTTTGTAGCTCCAGATTTCACTCTCTTCCTAAAACGCACAAATTTTGCACAAAATTTATCGATTTAAAAAGCGTTGTGTCCCTGATTGGCCAGCTAATCTCTACGTTGTGATTGGCCTGAATACCTTTGACGTCAGCTGGAAATGTGAAGCTCTTTCCCATGTTTAAAAGATTCACTCACAATGCAATGCTAACAGGAGTTAAATTTCAGGCTGAGTCCGAAGTGGGAGGAATTATGATAATGTCGGTCTTGTCTACATCACCAATCCCAGGAAGTAAACTGTTGCCTACAATCCATGTGTTTGTTGTAGTAAAAGAAAAGAGATTTACGTTGGAAATGATAACACTCGTCATCGTTTACTTTGGAGTATTTAGCTTTTGCATATCGTTAACATGTACTAATCGAGAGGCAACCTTCCGATTTCTCAGATGAGGCCAATGTGGAACTGACTTAAACGTGACAACTGTGAGGGAGGTGATTATTTTTGTAACTCATCCGTTTAAATTATACAAAGCCTTAAAGTTCTGAATAATTAAGGGTGTGGCCACTTGAGTGACGGTGTAAACACCACTGCTGTCACTTACAGTCTATGGCACTTATACACACTTACACACCAAAGAAAATGTAAAATCGTGCAGAGGACCATAGGTGCCCTTTAAAAATCCTAGACTGGGTAATGTATAATTACTATAATACTATAACCAAACTGCATATTCAAATTGTATAAACAGAACTTCTTCTGAAACAAAATATAAACATATGGGTGTGCACTAAGAGACTTGCTATTGGCTGTTGTATTTAAATAAACAATGAGTTGAGTCTTAAAAATGATTTAAGGGGTTATTTTGGGGATGTTTTAATATATAATATAATATAATTGTTTAATTTAATTGTGTTTTATTAATGTAATAATGGGCTAGAATTTCTGATTTATATTCTAAAGATGCATTTTTTAGATAACATTTTAGAGATTAGTACTACTTTTCCTGTGAGTTAAATACTGCAGAAGAGACTATTCACATTATTTTTCGAACGCAAAACTATACAAGCACAGAGGCATACCAGTTCCAGTGGGAGTCAGTCGGGTGTTTCTACAATGAAACTGCAATGGCACCACAAAACCACTCTAGTTCATTGTTTTCTTTATGATGTGCACTGACACATTTTGTGCACAAGCTTTTCACAGTGCTGCCCACAAAACGAAACAGCTGTCAAATGAACCACAGGCAGGTTTTATGGTAAACTGACATTTAACTAAGTGATCTGAAATGGACATTCCATTTAATGTTTAACTAAACATTACAAACTCTGGTTCAGTTTTCACATTATAAGCTCACCAAACACAGAGCTTTTCCCATAATACATTATATAGAGCACTGTAGTATATTAAACAATCCTATAGCCTGTGATTCTTATTAAAAGAAGCTCTAGGCATACAGTTGGACAATTATTGGTTAACAATAACTTTATTAGATCAATTTGGTTTTGACTGTGTAAAAGGAATTGAATGAAATCATTCTATCTTTTAAAGTGCCATCATTTTACTGTACAAAAAATATAAGAAAACGGGGCTTGTGCATAACAAAGAACATCAGTGCAATTATAAATCATGCAAGAAAGATTCAAACACAAAAACAGCTCAAACAGAGTTTTAAATATATTCTTTTATATGCAGCCTGTAAAAAATGCATAAGCCTAGACATCCTAATAACGATTATCTACCATTTAACAAAGAAAAACAAAATGTTTTCCTTCAGCCGTGTGGCATACCTTGTGGTTTACCAATCATTTCTATTTAAATCGCTTTGAATGAGATGAAACACATCAACAGAAACTCCCTGTAAATTACATTTGTCAAGCTCCTTCTCAGTGGTTCTTCATTTGAGTCCATTCACTTACACACGCAAGGACACACCGTAACAGCAAACAGGCAACATCAACAAATATCATTTCAGGTAAAATATTTTATGCATCAATTACATTAAAATGGCATCTGTGTTTATATGTCAAGTTTGAGGCATTCATTTAAAAAATGTTTTTAATTATTATATTTCACCACAAATAAAAAAAAGCATATTCATATAAAAATATTAGTTTGTTTATAAATGTGAATTGAACAGATTTAAAATATTTTCATGGTTCTAGCCTAGAACTGCAGTATAAACACATACTGTAAAATGCTTAAAATTGCATGAATGCTTGTGAGAGTCATGGCCAGAGGGTTCAAAAATACACAGGGGCAGTAGCTTCATGCAAAAACATTTTGAGAATTTATTGTCTCAAATACAAGGCAACCATAAACAAAGTAGCAAAAAAATCCAAGAATAAACCAAAAATAGAAAAAACAAAACGAAAATGAAGTAATACAAAATGGAGCTAATAATGGTTGTCTCTGCATATGCCTCTCAACAATAAAATACCAGGGCCCGTATGTATAAAGCCGCTCAGAGTAAAATTTTAGTCTTAACTGTGTCAAAATTCTAAGAATGACGTCATTTTACTCTTATTCCTAGACTTAAGAATACATTTGATTTATAAAGCATCCTAAGTGTTAAGACTAGGTCTCAGCTCCTAAATTATTTAAGAGAGCTGGAGAGGTCTCTTAACCTAGTTAAGAGTAACAAGAGGGCAGCAGAGAGGCAGAGGATCATGCACTTTACAACAAAAAAAATGGTTAGAATTACTTTAATTCAAATGTATTTCTATAGTACTTTTGAAAAAAATATTGTTGCATTGTTGCAGAGCAGAAAATGTACAATATATACATGTTAGTAGTATAAAGACAGTAGATAGAAATTAATATAACATGAAATATAAAGAGTATAAGGTTTTTATACAATGTATATTATATTACACAATATAATTACAGTATAAGATGTATATTAGTAAAAAAAACATATTTAAGTGCTAGCACAGTACCAAGAATTTTTATGGGATTATTAAGAGAGCAATTGTATATACTTAAATGGTATATACATTTGAATAAAATACACTGTAAAAAGTTAAAGTTGAATCAAATTATTGATAATGCCTAAAAATGTCATGTTTTTTCAACTTAAATCTTTCAGTTTAAGTGAAATAATTAAAGTTAAAAATGTTTAAATATTAGGTGTTACCAATTGAAGTAAGTTTTTAATTAGAGACGCTTTTACATTTTAAAGTTTATGATAGGTAAATAAAATACCATAAAAATGTAAATAAAATCTACAATAGCATTATCAACCTCAAAAATTGCGAAGTATATACAAGGTTGCAGTGACATCATTATGTAAAGTGATATTAATAGAGTATAAAACCCTGACCCAAAACATAATGTTAGCAATGTTAGCAGTGAGCAAGCCAAAGAAAGCGACAAAGATGGCAAAAATTAAAACTTTGTTTAAGTGGAGAAGTCCAACTTAACTTGATCATTTTGTTCAGGCTTGATCATCAAAGTATTTTTTTATCTAAGTGTTTGCAAACTTTAGTCTTTTCTTTATAAACAGCTTGTGAGTAAAATCAAAATGATGTGATTCATCATCTTCTTTTGTTTAAATAGTATTACATTTGTCTATTTCATTAACATGTTCAAAACTTAATCAAAATTGTTCAAAATGGTGTAAAATAAATGCATGTACTTATTTGTCATATTGTTAAACATTTCTTTAAGCAAATTAAAATATTTAAATACTAATATAATTTGAATGTCTTCATGATTCATGAATGTATGGTGTCACATGCTGCTGTGACTGTTTAACATTGCCGGCTTTCTATTGGATGATTCAGAGGTTAAGGGCGGCCATTTTTGGTTGAAATCATTGTAATCCTCAGTTTGCGGCACTTAAGTCAGCACTTACGAATGAGTCTTACACTTTACTGAAAGTTGCTTTTAGCTTCTTTATAAACATCTCCTATTCTCAGACTGGTCCTACTCCTTACTAAGAATTTTTTGACACTTAAGTCATAGCTTAAGACTATTCTTAAGAGCATTTCTGAGATGTTTTATACATACGGGCCCAGAGGTCCAAAATCTACAGTTTAAACATGTTCACTCCAGACCCACAACCAACAAATAACCTACAACATTCAAACACAACCCTCTTATACCTTGGCAACCAGCACCAATATATAACACATAGGAGACACAAAACTAACATAGTGGCCATTATACAAACAAATGACAAGGAACTACACAATTCACATACAAATACACACTAAACATAACTTAACATGACTTTTAATTTCCAACATCACAAATCATCAAAATTATTAGCCATATGCATGAGCAAACATAGTTGGCGTCCCCCTTTCTTGTGGATGCCAATGGTTTGGTCTGGACCGTCATTAGGAATGGTATAAATAAGGCTGTAGTTTCCGACCGGAGCCCCTTTAATGACGGACCAACCTCAGAAACTAGGCCACCACCAAGCACACACAAAGAACATGGTAAGAAAAATAACATTAGGCTAGCCAAATAAAAGACTTCAAATTAAACCACTTTACTGGTGTCTCTGTGTATTGATTTTACTACTAAGCATTTAACTAGTAAAGAAAAGGATTTATCACCTGTAGTCTCCTACGTCCTTCACAATGCTTTTTGCTCAATATCGTCACTTTCCTAAACTATTTGCCCAAGTAATTTTTTTTTTTTTGCATAAGTCATCTCCTCATGATCCTGACCACGTAAAATCACCCACATCCTCATTTGAACAGATCATGCTATTCTACCCCTGTAGTATAATGGTCAAGAGCATGACTTAGGCTGTTTTATTTTGCCTAAGTCATTGAGGCTTGATTTTACAAGCTTTTACAAGCAGCTGCATCAAGAAGAACACAAATCTATTCAACCTCTGAAGTTAGTTCCATTTATTGTGTTTTCTGAGAAACCTGAAAAAATGACATAGGCAATTAGTTTAGGAAGGTGACGATATCATTGTCTGCTTTGTCTTGTTGAAGATTTACATGAAGATTTTGAGATTTTTTTCTTTAACTGTTTAGTTACAGGTAAAATCCAAAAACTTGGCTAGAATGTCCAGCCAGGTGGTCTCAGTTGACAACGCTACAGTCGTCATCCAAATAAATCCACAAATAGGCCAAGAAAGTGCTCAAGGGCAAGATAAGAGAGGAACTTATTACAATGCACCCCTCCAAAGGTTTCTTAAAGTACAACCAAAGTCACTTGGGGTAATGTATTTTCCTTAGTAAGATGATTAGGACTGTTATAAATAATGTGCACAATGTTTTATCTCAACATATTAATACTTTAGTTTTATTTATTTATCATATGTCAGCTGTGGGATGCTTATAATAAAACATTCATATCTTTATAGATTGTGCAGATTATGATTGGAGTAGTGACCCTGCTGACTGGTATTGTGCTCACCATGAATGCCCGAAATTTCATTTTAACTGTCTTCAGTGGCATACATTTCTGGGGATCCTTCATTGTAAGTTTAATCTAAATGTTTTGCTTAACATTTAATGTTTTGCTTAATTTTAATATTTTCTCTTGTTCTCTTTCAGTACATCAGTGCTGGTTCTCTGTCTGTTGCCGCATAATATAAACTTCATTCATGTGTGGTTTGTACTGTCTGTTAAAACATTTTAACTCGATTTTTTTGTTGATGTTTATGATGTACAATACTCACACGCTATTGTTCAAGTCACTGTGTGTAAAACAGGAAGAACTGTGTGTAAAGACACATTGAAATCAACGTCAAAAAAACATGTAAAATCTCAGTGGTCTGAAACTAACACGTTTTTTGATGCTGTAAGGGCAATCCATCTAGATTTCTTCAAACTGTTTTTTTTTTCATGAATTAGAGCATATTGACAACATTCAGTCTCTTACAGAATCTTTCTTTTTTACCTGCTTTTACTTGAAAAAACAAATATTACAAGTCAAAAAACTGTGATGCTCCAATCTTTCTTCCTCTCAAAACTACTCGATCAACTATAGAGGGTATGCACATGATGTCACCTTCGGTGAAAGTGACTGTGGTTACGCCCACTGAGTGGCAAAAGACAGAGCGGCAGCATTTGTGTACAGTGTGAAATCAGCGAAAACACGGGGGGAAACGCGTCTAAATGAGAAAAGCTGTTGTGCAATAGACTGTACTAACAGATTTAACAAGAATTCAGACCTATTGTTTTACAAAAGGTCTGAATTACTCCAAAAGGAGAAGTAAATTGATCGTTCATGCCAACGTCCACAGACCCCAGATGGGTGGACAAGTTGCTAGTGTCACTATCAAGCAGAGGTTTTACTTTCTACTTAAAAGTATTTTTTCAAGTATTTGTATTTTATGTGTTTTTCTTTGGAAAACATACATTCCAAAGCATATCATAATTTTTACTCTATTGTATTTCATAGATATTAAATGTAAAACAAAAACTTGTATTTAAGTACATTAACATACTTTTACTCAAGTAAAATGAAATAATTTTAATGTAATTAGGTATTAAATACATTTTAATATGCAGTATTAAAGAATATACAGTATTATTCAATGCTTTAAAATGTAAAGTAAAATTTTCCCCAATACAAACACCCTAATAAGGCACAGATGCTTGGAAAATGTAACTAATGTAACTAAGGTGTTGTCCACCTCTGCTACCAAGTCCAACTAAATTTAATTTAAGCTGATAATAGTCAATTTTACTGGCGTTTTTCGCAGCAGCCGCTATGAAAACCAGTCATTTTGTTGACTGTTTGCCACTCAACAGGGCAAGTTCCGGCGTGGTCACGTGGAAAAGTGACGTCAATGCATACCCTCTATATTGAAGCTTCAAAATAAAAGTTTTCCAAAATATATAATTACACATACTATTTGCTCATTAATCACAGTTGTGTACACTCATATACGAATTAACATATAATCTATGACATATGGCTCTTACAGTTGCACTAAAGTACAGTTTACACTTAAACTTAAATATGTTTCTTATTACGTTTTTTTTATCAGTCCCAGATTTCTTTGCACCATTAAATATCCCCCCCTTTAACTAACAAATCGAGATATTTCAATTATTTTACACAAGTAAATTTTTTAAATTATCATTATCATTTCTTTTAAGACTCTTAACTGCATTTCTCTCTGTAGGTAAAAGCTTCGCTTGGAATGAATGTGGTCAGTGCCATAACCGCAGGTGTAGCTATTATTCTGATGTCCATACAACTGCCACTTTTTACATATTGTGGATATTACGGAGAATATAATATGTATTCATGTTCATATCAGGTAATAACTTTTACTACATTTAGATATTTTTTGTTATCAAGTAATTCAGAACTCTCAGTTCCTAGATTAAGCCAAGGCCAACATAGTTATATTAAGACAGGGCTAGTCAACTGGCGGCCCGCCAATCATCTTTATCCGGCTCGCCGGTCACCTTTGGCTGTTTCTCAATCGGGGGGCTGCAGCCTCCGGAGGTCGCATATGCAGACTGCATACGTCATCAAGATTAAGTTAACTGAGCATTACATTCACAAATCATATGCATATTACAACAATTTACGATTAACTAAGAATAATAGTCAACTTTATAATTATTAAAATTCTGAAATAAGACTTAATGACATATGCAGCCTGGAAATGCGAACTCCGGAGGCTGCAGACTTATTGAGAAACTACCATAGTCTGATTTAAATTCAGCGTGGTTACTTTTACCTTACCACTGTATAAGACAACACAGAAAGGGGCTGTGTGGGGTGTCAACCATCTGCGGGTGTGTAATTATCTGATCCAATTCTAGCTTTGGATGCATTAAAGAAAATAAACTTATGTAGTGATGTATTTCAGTGTGTTCCAATCAAAACTGTGTGCAAAGTTAAAATTATTAATAATTTTTTGTTTTACTTTATCAGTAACACTTGAATACTTTAATTACTGGTAAGTAAATTATTAACTATACATATATTCGTAGATTAAAGGTTCTTTCCCATGACAGATTTACGATTAAACTACATTTTCATTTAGACTGCCACTAGGGGGTGAACTCCCGACAGTTATATCTGTTTGTAATGTACAATGGAAAGGCTGTTTAGATTATATATCTATAAAATATAAAAAAAGAAAAAATGTAGTGCAATTTTAGTCATTAGGAGAAGATTATATGTTGTGAGAACTTGACATGTAACAATTAATGAAAGTAAACAGTTATAAACAAAATTTGTTTAGGAGTGTTGATCTCTTACACTTTTACCATTTACATTTGGCTCTTACATGTTAAACTGCAAAGGTTTTTTAAATATTAATAAAGAAAATATGAGTTTTCAGTAATTAAAAGGCTTTAAAAAAATTTTTTTTTTTGAAAATGCATGTTTTTAATGTTTTTTTTTTTTCAAATATACTACAACAAAAGTAAGAAAAACGACAACAACAGACACACATATATGGTAAAAGTAAAAAACATATCAAAGGTAAAAATAGGGGTAAAAGTTTGGCCCGCGTCATATTTACAATTTTAAAATCTGGCCCCCGAAGAAAAGTAGTTGAAGACCCATGCATCTTGAGACAACAAAACAATGGTACTGATATTTTAAGAAATGTAAAATATCCATTCATTCATTTTTACATTAAGATAGCTTAAAAAATAATTTTAGTCTTGGTCTAGACTTAGACCCCATCTGGAAATGAATATTTTAAGAAATGTTTGAAACCAAAACTGATCATGACCCCCACTCACTTCCATAGTTTTCTTTTTTCCTACTATGGAAGTAAATGGGGCTCATGATTGGTTTGGTTTCAAACATTTCTCATCAGAAAAAAAAACAAATGTATACAGGTTTGTAACAACATGAGAGTGAGTAAATGATTTTCATTTTTGAGTGAACGATCCCTTTAATATTTTGTAGGTTTTAGGTCATGGGATCGTTGGAATATTGCTGGTGTTCTCCGTCCTTCAGTTCATCCTCTCCATCTGCATCTCGAGTTTTGCCTGCAAAGCCACCTGTGATACAAACTATTCAGTGGCCAACGTTTCATTACACTAGGTAAATCATTTATTAGTCTTGACGCAATAGCTACAGAGTAACCCCAGGGTTTCAAGCAGTCTCCTAACAAGCAATAATTTTATAAACTTGAACATTTCTCTTTGCAGAGGGTTCCAGAGAAAGAAACATCTCCATTTAACATGCAGCAACCACCAAGGGGAAATTGAAAGAATGGAAAGAAAATTCTTAAGATCAAAAAAAAAAAATGGAGGCCTTTTCTAAAGATTTATAAAAAATAAATTGTCTTTATGGCATGTGGTCTAAAAATAACTAACTAATAATAATAAGTCACTCCACAGAGATCCTGAGGTCCAAAACTTGTGAGATTTCATTTCACATACAAACACGTATATCATATTTTTGATTTCTTGTTGGTCACTCATTCTGGAGAGCCAGGACAAAACATTTCCTACATAGAAAAGTCATATTTACGTACAAATGTAGAAATGTATGATAAATAAAAGACATCCATAATGGTCCTTTGTAAATCCATGTTAATACTTCTATATATATTTTTGTTGTAATTGAATATGTCAAAAAAATGTATGTTAGTTAGAAAGTATATGAGGAGTTCAAGATCAAAACTGTATCTCTGACATGTTTTCTTATATTGTTTATCAGGCTCTTGTGTTTAGTTTCAGTCATTTCACTTTTGTGCCATTGAAAAGGTTTATAGTCAGTAATTTAATTGCCTTATTTCCACAATGTCACTTGTCATTTCGTTGCAATTTAACAAATTTGACTGTCTTTAGCTGCAAAACACTTGCATAAATGCATGCAAACTGTTATAGGAAAAACTTTCACTTCCATGTCTTTGGACAAGACAATTGCAAAATTACTAAAGATGCAACCTTGAAACATTGAAAATGATGAAAGTCAGTGCAAAAATAAAGAAACTGAACCACACATTAGGTGGTGCTGTGGTCCATGTGACTGCTACATACAGGTTGTAATCAACGACACAACTGTACATTTGTGTCTGATTTACATTTTAACCTTGTATAATTTGTATAAAGAAATAGAAACCATTACAGAAATTCTAATGGATTTATTACACATGGATTTCATAACATTAGAAACCATTAGCTGTTAATTTGTTTATTTATTCTTAGTGCCTTTCCAGCCTCTATGGCTATATTCGTGCCGAGATGGTTAATCCGTTTACAAGTTGATCCACACAAGTTATTTCATACACATGTGGCATCTCCAATTCACCTTACCTGCATGTTTTTGACCTGTGGGAGGAAACCCATGCTGACAGCCAGGGGCGGTTCTAGGGTCAATGGATATCCAGGGCTTAGCCCAGAAACATCCATGCATGTGTCAAAAATACACTTTTAATAAAACATGATAAATCATCCCTGGTTTGGGGGTAGGATTATGATGAAAAACAGTGGTTCTGGCTAGATAGGAAATGGCTACGGCCTTAATCCTGCGAAATGTGGATTTAGGCTTAGATTTGGGGATAAGGTTAGGATGAAAACAGTGTTCGTCCGGCGAGATTTCACAAGATTTTGGCTGTAGCTGTATCCCTTATAGCCACAACCTTGAGACAGGAGAATATGCAAACTCCACACAGAAATGCCACCTGACCTAGCCTGTGGCCCAAAACCAAACACCATAAGGCATTTAAAAAGGAAACCATGATCAACCTGGTCGAAAGCTGTCTCCTGATCTAAGGAAACAAGACCAATATCCAGATTGTGTACTTTTGCACAAGAAATCAGGTCTTGAATAATTAAAATATTATCAAAAATAGTGCGGCCCGAAATATAATATGACTGCTCCGCATGAATCACAGATGAGATACAGAGTTTAATCCTGTTGGTTAGAGTCTTCAAGAAGATCTTGTAGTCTGTACCAAGTAATGAAACTGGACGCCAGAGTTTGATATCCTCTAGGTCGCTGTTTTGGGGAGTAAAGTGATCACAGCCCTCCATAGACTCACAGGTAAGATGCCATGTTTTATACTTTCCTTGAAAACACAAAGCAGATCATTTATGATGACTGACCAGAATCTTTGGTACAATTTTGCATTTAATCCATCAAAACTAGGAGCTTGAACAGCTGAGGATAGTTCTTCCAAAGTCAGTGGCTTATCAAGCTTTAATTTTTCTCTTCCTGAGAGCTGAGGTTGATCTTGGAGGAGTAGACCAGCCATTTCCTCCTCACAGGGATCAGCAGTGTAAAGATACTCATCAGATTGTGCATTAGAAAGTATTCTTTGACGTCAGTCTTCTTTTCTAGTTTAGAGAAAACGAATGTAGGAACGTCCATGAGTGAGTGCATTTTTTTATTATTATTAATCCCGATAGGGAATCTGGTTTTCCACCAACTTAAACCATACAGCCAACAAACACAACACACAACTAACACACAGATAAATACATAATTCAACATTAAGAGACCAGGGCCCGGTTCCCCAAAACGTTCTTATCGCTAAGTAGTTCTTAACCTATTCCTTAACCTCTCTCTTAACTCTATGGCACGGTTCCCAAAACGTTCGTACGCTAAGTATATCTTCTGTAAGTCACACTTTCGTAAGGTTGGTCTGGACCATTCGTAAGCTCTCTCTTAGAGTTGTTTGAGCACAAAACGCTATTGCCGCAGTCTTTAGAAATCAGTGCAGCGCAGTACAAGTCAAACTATGGTATGCTGACAATGATTTTATGTTATGGACATTTTTAAGACTTATAATAAAATATGTTTGCAATGGATACAGGACTATTTATGCAGTTGACTTTATTTGGTATCAGAACTAATGAATCAAAGACGGCGCTGGTGTTTGTTCCTCATTGAAGTCTGTTCCCTATATGTTTATAGCGTTTTCATCACGTTACATTTATAATTTATTTAGAAAGATTAAAGATTTCAATTGGTTATACTAAAAAGCAATAATATCATGTATTCTATTAGACAATTTATTAAATATTTCATATTTGACAGTTTTATGTCTTTTAACATATAGACCCCTTCAAGGTTTGTAAACATTGAATGATTATCGGGTGCGCGCGCAGCACGGGGTCGAACTGTTCATACCATTTAGGCTTTATAATTTAATCTAACAGTGCTGAAAAATGATGACTTACCTCAAATGAAGTGAGCACTACAAACACAAGCCTCTTTGATCTTTGCATTGTCCCAGTCTGCACGTTAATTGCTTGCAGACGCAGATGTTGTATTTTTTTGTTTTTGAGATTCTGCATGAATCGCGAAAACTTAACGGAAGACTGGTGCGATTTTCACAGCCCACGACGTAAGTAGGCATTTTTGACGATACCGAATAATACGCAAGTCAATCAGCTGTAATGACTTTTCTGACCCCGACATGCGCAGTGGGAACAGCCTGTGACGTGAACCGTGAAGGGGTCTATAGCCTGTCTTTTTCTTTCCTTTTTTCTCTACTGTTTGTTTTAAAACTGTTATGTTTCCAAACATAATAAATATATATTATACATATAATATGATTCATACTGTAAAAATAATTGACTTACAATCAAGAACAGTCAAGATACATTAAATAAATGCACACATATACATCTCAGTAGCCATTAAAACTTGCAATGTATATAAAGAATAAACGTATAATGTGATAAAAATGCTATAAAAACACTACACTAAAGGGAAACATAGGGGGAACAGACTTCCACACAACACCGGCCGCGTAACTGTTTAGTCCATGCCAATATTTTTATTTGTCAACCCTTAAACCTTTTGATATTTTGCCTGACGTGGCTAAATAAAAAATCGCCTTCCAAGACAACTCATTATGGAACTGCTAGATCTTCTCAGACCATATTCTCTATCTAACTAGGTTGCTTTTTATTGATAACATTAATGGTAAGCAATACCGCATTAAACAGAAATACTGCAGCTGCTTGACAATCAATTCTGATTAAGTACCTTAACATCATATAAAAGTGTATTACATATTTTTTTAAAGTCAAAACCCATGCCAAGAAGCGGCACAAGTGGCACAACGGGATAAGGAGGGTGGATAAATAGCGAGGGATACTCGGTTCGTCTACCCGTATCATTTAATTAATAGTCTATATTTTACGGATAACTTAAACTATGTTAAAATAAATGTCACTGGATTAATTTGAGTAATGTTTCATTTGTATAGAGCGTGTTGTCTTTCTTAACGTCATAATGCACCTTCGCGTGAAGTGGAAAATCGATCCCTGAAAGATCGATCGCAAATATTTCAGCACCTTAACTTGGGACAGCGCCATTGTACGTCGAACTTAGAGGCAGCGTGTTAAGAAGCTTCCTAAGAGACACTTCGGGGAACACACTTAGGAACATCAACAACTTTGGTAAGATATATCTTTTTGAGTCTTCTTAGCGCGCTAAGAGTGAACGTTATCGGGGAACCGGGCCCTGATTAAGAACCAATGAGTCATCAGTTCCCCAGTTTGACAATCAACAGTGTTCATTCAAATATCTAAACTGCGGCTGGAACAAAAGACCTTCTCAATCGCTCACTAGAGCACCAAGGCATAATTAATCGCTCACTGAAAGAGCTTCTGAGTCCATTAAAAACAAAGTGTAGTGGATGGCCTTCAAAAAGCATGACACTTTTTAATTTTGACCTCATCCTCTTCTCAACAATGACCTCAGGTGAGTTTGGGCTGAACCAGCTCTCTTGATCGGCTTGTTTATCCTATTTTTGTCATCAAGAGATAAGCTGCCCCCAGCAAAGTACAGCATAAAAAAGGACACTAGCTAAGATGCCTTGATAAAAATCATCTAAAAGCTTTGTGCTGATGTTGAATGATCTGCGTTTTCTCAAAAAGAAAAGTCTCGACTGAGCTTTCATCATGAAGACATTAGTGTTCTCATGATGTTGGCAGTTAAAAATCTTGCATGAATTAACACCTCCTGAACTCGTTCCTACAGAAGTCCCCTAAGGTGTAGGATCTCTTGCTCTGTGCCATCTTCTTATTCAGGATATTCCTAGTGTAAGCAGAACAGTTCTGCAAAGCACTTTAATGTAATTCCACCACTGACTTAGTGACTTTTATTGTTTTTCCTCTTTCTCCAGATCTCCCAGAAATAAGTGAAAGTGTTAATAAAATTTTGATCTAATAGCAACTTATTATTGAATTACAATTAAAGTGCTTGTAACTGTTTTAGCAGTGGTAACACCAATGGATAGGAGATGGTGATCAGATAGAGAAGTGGGGAAATAGAACAGTTATAAAATATGTCTTTTGTGCATCTTTGTACACAAATCCTGTCTAATCTAACCCCAGATATCATATTGGTATTTATTTTCATCCAAATATATTGCAGGCATGAAAACGGGTCAGGGGTGAAAAAGGTGAGAAGGGCGCTCGAGGGGCGATGTGGCCTCTGATGGGGCCGCGAGGTGGGAGGACCCCCCCAGAATAAATATTATGGCCTCATTATGGAACATGCTGTAACTTAACTTATTTATTCTTCAGGCATGTGATTGGCCAAGGACAAAAAAGAAGGAACTCAACATCCCTCCACGTGTGCAGAAACAAAATGCACAACATAACATACGAAAAAAATACATCATGACCATTATTTCAATTATTTAATTCTGACGGACAATTTACATTTCAAATTTAAAATGTACACACATTTGACTAGTAACAGAAACCATGTTTAATTAAAAGGGTTGATAAATGTGGAAAGCTGTAACAAGTAGCATTCCCATACTTTTTTACATCTGCAATAATTTTATTTTGCCATAATCTGACCATCAATCGCAAGGCCATACAATTTTATGTTGACTTTGGAATAGGGTGGACCTGAAGGCCTACATCTAATTTAAAATGAATTAATTTTACAATATAGTACTGGTTAAATGAACTACATTATGGTTTTTGAGTCATGGGTTGAATAATTTTCAGATAAGCAAAAAAGTGATGTGGGAAAATAAAATAAGAACAAATCAAGACATTACAAGCATATAAAATAGAAAAGAACAAAGTTACAAATAAAGTAAGATCTAACAGTATTGATTAGGTAGAAAAACAGTATTAAATTAACATAACAGTGTTATTATTCTATAAATTAAATTTAATTCATCTTTTTAAAGCTATAAAAGTGATTTTCCTTTTTTCATTTGTAGTTTGACTAACATAATGACAAAAACATAAGAATTTCTTATAAGAGTAACTCTCCCTTTAACATACTGACACATGATCAACTGCTCACTTATAATTAACGACTGTTTTTATGAGAATACTTTCAGAGAC
Source organism: Misgurnus anguillicaudatus (assembly GCF_027580225.2). NCBI lineage: Eukaryota > Metazoa > Chordata > Actinopteri > Cypriniformes > Cobitidae > Misgurnus > Misgurnus anguillicaudatus. Next base: position 31,150,646 of record NC_073358.2, on the reverse strand, counting down.
TGTGGTATTACATTATAGTTTGTGCGTATATCTCCTGTCAAGCCCAAAAAATTATGCGTTTGCGTGATTTTTGAAATGCGCGTTGGGCGTGGGCTTTTGAGTTTTTTCGCGTATGCGCACTGAAAACAGTTCACTTTAGCATCTTTGTCGCTCAAATTGTCTAAAATCGCTTAAATGTTACTGTAAAATGTAAACTTTCTTATTAACTGTATTAGTAACAGTATGTTCTTATTACAGCATTTCATGCAATATTTCACCATATTTACATTTAAGTACTTAAAGCCGTAGACCAATGTGACTTACAAGCGAGGAGTACGTCCATAATTCGTTCCAATCCATTCCAACAAAAAATCTTTTGGGTCTCTTTGCAATGTCAGTCTGTGTAGATATGTTGTTTTAATTGATTGATGCCTTAGTATTCTATAATGAAAGTTTTTCAGCGTTTTGTGTTGACTTTACGTCCCGAAGGCAGTCGCTCTACGCGTCTTCAACAAGCGTGTATGACGAAGACCACAGAAATGCGGATGACATCACAGTTGCGCGAGAGCCGTTCGAAAGCAGACTTCCTTATGACTTCTCGATTCACTCTCGTGATACTTTGATGTCAGCTGCCTGCCTGTCGGTTTTTGCAACGCAACACGAACTCAAACAAACCTAATGTCTGGGATGCATGTTGGATGACGGCAAAGGGCGCGTCTACAAACAACGCGCGCATACCCCCCCCCCCAAGTTTGTTTCTCATCGTAGCTAAACGATTCAAGTGGGTCACCTTTTTTGGCTTCACAATGGCAAATTTCGCCGAAAGGTGAGGGATTTTCATGCCTGATATTGTTTAACCAGAGGAAAAGATTCTATCCAGACATCTACAAGGTGTAACTAAGGAACTAAGCATATCAACAGATATTTATGTGGTCCCATATGATTCCTTTCCAAATAGTGGTTTGGTGTGCAGTTAAAATTCCCAGCCAAAACAACAATCCTGTTGCTAGAATCGTCACTGAGAGCAGTCTTAAGTTTTTCAAAAAAGAAAACAGACCCAACTTAGGGAACATACAAAATTAAATCCATGAACTATATCACATCAACTCTCAGCATTCTACCTGGAACCAATTCAATGATATTCACAGGCTGTTCTTTAAATTCAGGTGCCAGCAGAATAGCGACCCCTGCACTCACTGAGGTGCCATGACTAAAAAAATTGTCCTTTCCATTAACTTAACCACTGTACCTGATTATCAGCATCTGTATGAGTTTCTTGTAAAAACACTATACTTGCACATTTTAAATTCACATAGTCGAAAGACTAAGCCTTTAATAGCATTATGACACCCATTAATGTTAAAGGAACTAAATCTGAAAGGTGCCATAAAGGTAAAATAAGAATAAGAAAACTCAGTAAAAATAAGCTGAAAAGCATTTCTGATCGTAAATATTTACGATTCGAGCAGCCCTGGCATGCTTCCGAGCAAATGTAGACACTCTTAGCGCACCGTGCACCACAGGATAATCTGATTAGATAATTGTTTAACCACAAAGACGATCAGGACTTTACCTAGGATTGTTGTAAGGGGAAAAATCTGCCATATTCAGCCTGGTTATCTAGTGGCATGTACCAGGCTTAAGATCTGTGACTGAGCTGGCTCCACCAAGCAACTGATCAGTATATCTCCTCCAGGAAGGATTTTCAGCAGTCTTGACTCCCATCTTGGCCTCCACAGTAGCTGGAACCCATTTTGGACCAGTACTGTAGTTCCCTGCAAACACTGATGAACCTGTTGCAAAGATTTTGTCCTTGACTCGCAGATTCCGTCCTGATTCTCTTGTTGCCGTAGGACAGTTTCTTTGAACATGTCTGTTTTAATCAGCTCAGAGCTTGTCCTGAGCTCTCTGTTGAACAACAAATACGCTGGTGACACTTTGGTGGTCGCGTGCGCCATGCGGAGTACTACAATAGAACAGCAAGAGGCTATGCAGACGTCAATGAAATTTGCCTTTCCCAAGTGAAGCTTTCAAAGCATGGTTCATGGTTTGGACAAATCATTCTGCTAACCCATTAGTTGCAGGATGATGATGTAATATGCTGCACACCATTTGCTAGTAGATATGGCCATCTCATGAGATGTAAAATGGGGGCCATTATCTGAGACAAGATGCATTGGTAATCCAAATCTACAAAACAATTCTTCCAGTTTTTCAATTGTCTTTTTAGCTTAAGTAGATTTCATAATGGCCACCTCAGGCCACCTACTCTGTGAATCCATGACCACCAACAGCATTTTGTCCTCGACTGGGCCTGCAAAATCAATAGGAATGCGATGCCATCTTTTTTTTAGGATTCTCCCAATGGTGCAGCGGTGCAAGTTGTGGGGCGTTACATATGCCCTGGCCCTTGCTTTTTCCTCAATTTGGGCATCTACTCCTCGCCACCAGAAGTAGCTCCTGGCAATTTCCTGCATGTGAACCATTCCACGGTGTCCTATGCAGCTGTTTTAGCACTAGTTATTGGTCTTTCATGAACTATTTGTTCATTTTGAACAAATCTTTAATATGACTCAGGAGTAACGAGTTGTCTCAGAGAGTGATTCGTTCATTTTGTGTTGACCGCGCATGTGCAACATCTATTAGTTGTCTGCCGGAAAGAGAATTGATTAGTTCACCTCTCGAGTTTTTGGTCCGAGTCATTCATTCCTTTTACACATGACAACCCAATAGGCTATGCTATGCTATCTGTACCGGAAAAGAGAAATTATTAGTTCATCTTTCGAGTGTTCGGACCGAGTCGTTCATTCAATTCAATTATCAGATGTTCAGTGTTTTAGATATATGTATGGCCGGCCAGTCCACCTTGAGTTGCTCCATCCAGGAACATCCCATCAACGAGCGGTATTCACCCACAACCACATACAATGGCAGTTTCTTGGTTTGTCCATTCAGTTCAACTGTTACTTGGATGAGTCCTTTCATGGTCACTGATTCCCCAGTATAAAATTTAAAGATCACATCAGGTCTGATAATAGTTATACATTGCGAGTTATATAGCAACCCCGACTGACGGCCTGATGTGCGGCCGCTTCCTTCACTGGTCAAACTGTGCATCCTCTCTGCTCAATACAGTATATAAAAGTGCGTTCGGCAGGTCCAACCATGTCTAGGTTTTTTAAAAATATAGGGAGATCAGTGAGCAGACCCCCCCCCCAAATGGCATAGCCTGTCGGCCTTTGATGTAAAAAACTGCCGAATGCCTGTTTATTGCTGAACATATGCGGTCGGCTACGTCACGCGGATAGATTATTCGATAGACTAGTAAGTGTGGATTAAGGATGTTTAAAATCTCTAGCCTGGTGGTTAGGACATGAATGGATCAAATCAGCAGATTTGCATAGGTTTATTTATCTCCACATAGGCTATATCATAAATAAAAATTAGAAGTGTAACTTTGCAGTATCACATTATCTTTTTCCTAATATGTGATTTCCATATTATAGACAAGAGTTTTCAATGGCAATATGGCAATAAATATCCTCACAACATTATTATTTCTCAAAACTTTGACAAAAAATATTCTTACAGTTATTCAAAGATGCACACATTATTCCGCATATGATTTGAATATTAGAAGAGAGTACTCATATAACGGCAATGGACGTCTCATATGGCAATAAATATCCACACATATCATAACAGCATAATGAAATTAATAAACAGACAAGGAAGCAGGATTATAGGTGCACATCCCCGCCTTTCAAACAGGTATCATTTTGTATAGTTACTCATTTAGGAAGCCATGTTTTTATGATTTTATTATAATTATGAAAAGTTTTTTTGGCAGATTGATTACGATTTGTATTACCCTAGTCTTACTTAAAATACGAGACCTTAGTTTTTTTTTTTTTTTTTGCCCACCATGCCACAATTAGTTTAGTTGTTTTTGCAATGTTATAGTCTCTTTTCATCCAGAAAATACAGGAAATATGTATGTAGTATTAAAAATTATAAAAATGTAAACTAATGTGTTAAGTTTTTAGGGTAAACTCCTCTTCCACTTGAGCAATAGCAGGAAACTGCAGGATCTCTTAAACCTAAATAAAATTAAATCCTAATTTCAAATTTTATAGAAATAAGTCTTTTTACTTCAATCTCCTCAAAAAAAGCTTAAGATATTTTCTGTTTGTATCTTAATAAAATAAATTGAAAAATAAATATAGATGTACTTTAAAACTTCTAAAACAACAAGTCTGGTGGGGGTGGCCTAAGACTTTTGCACATGACTGTATATCTAGCATTTTAACTGTAAGCATCTATATATACTGACTGTAAATTAACTTTTAGAATTAGCTTAAAATGTATATAATGTTATGTCTGTGATGTATGATTCAATATATTAAACTTTTTTGTCATGTAATATTCAGGAGACATTTGGAATTTTACTGGTGTTCTCCATACTCCAGTTCATCTGTCCACATCTCAGCTTTTGCTTGCAAAGTCATCTCTGTCACTCAAACTTATCACCAATCCATGACTAACTAAACCTTACTAAACCAGATTTAGAAAACCACTACTTTTTAATGCCAAAGAACAGTTTGCACTGGCGCAAGCTAAGTAAATCTAACCCTATATGTCAAAACTGTTTTGCACAATAGGGGGCACCAATGGGGTGGCCAAGTTTAAGTCAGGGATGGCACTGTATAGGCCTCTGCATGTAATGAGAGTTTTGTGTTTGTTTCTGTTAATACGGCATGGAATAATATTTCATATTTAATTTCTTTGACTGCATTTAACAGAAAAATGTCTATAAATATAAAAAAGAATATTAAATATGATTGTTCTAAAAATATTTTTGTTTTGTATCTGAATGTACAACATACATTTTGAAAAAGAAACTGTGTGGCCTATTTTTACACCCCCAAATCATTTTGAGTGTGTGTTTCAAGTTTTTGCTTTGTTTTGTTTTATGTATGTATAGTTTTGTCAACTCTTTTATTTTTGTTAGTCGCTTTATGTTTGAAAAAAAAAACACATTAAATCAGTGGCGGCCAGTAACTTCTTTGCGACGGGCAACCTTCCGATCTCTAAAGAAAGCCAATACCGAAGTGTCTTAAACTGCAATTCATCAACTGGCCGCTAGATGGTGGCTCCAAAAGGGAGTCAATTCCCATAGACCCCCATGTTAAAATGCCCAACTTTACAGCAAAAAATAATATGTTTACAGCCTGTAATATTAAATTATATTAAGCCTTAAAGTTCTGCATAATTAAGGATGTGGCCACTGGAGTGACATGTCAACTGCCACTGCTGTCACTACCGTCGAGCTAGGCTTCACCCACATCCCGCCTCTTTACCTATTTTCCGTTGGTGACGCAATGCTAGATGGCGACAGCAGCCCCCATCAACTATTGGCTTCAAACAAGCTCTTCACAAACCTATGGGTGACGTTACGGACACTGTGTTCGAAGCGTCATGTGAACCATGTGCATCATGTGTCTTGTCAAAATAAGTGCCTGCTGCACACGCATCAAAAGGGTTTATGATTAAAGTGATGCTCCCATTTGCCAGATACTCGCATCTTTCAAGTGTCTTTCAAGTATTTTGTGAACGTGAGCATCTCTTTTATCATAAATCCTTTCGGTACGTGTGCAGCAGGCACGTATTTTGACAAGACGCATGATGTACATGGTTCATATGATGCAACGAACACATATGACGAGCTACACAGATGAAACTCCGAACATATAATTTGAATTCACTCCCATCAGTAGAGCCAGCCACCACTGCATTCCTTTAATCTCCGGCTTATAACTAGATGACAGCAGGGCGGAACGTGTACAAGTGGGCCTTCCTTGTAGTGGGCATTAGTAGTCCTACAGGAAGCAGACGTATACACTTTTATACAACAGTTCTTTCTGGTTCTCGAATCTGATTGGCTAAGAGCTATGCGATATTGTGCTGATAACGGCACAGTAACCGCTTCACCTTTCGTATCATTCCGCCACCTAGTGAATGGAGGTCCTCTAAACAGGGTCATCTCTGAATGGAAAAACTGCAGACACACACAACCGCGCTGTTTTGAATTATTCCGTCAAAGATCAGCGCTCTTGGATGTTACGTTAAAGTTAATGGGAGTTATGTCTTGTCCAACCCAGTCTCACCCCATGGCGTCAATATTTGACGACACTTGACCATGCGTCAATGTGTTGGCGCGGAGGGTATACCTTTCGCGTCATTTTTTGACGAACTGGGGACTTCAATACTATTAAGTCCGTTGCATTCTCTTTCCTATTTTCTTACCATTTTCTACCATTTTCGCGTCGGTTTAGGGTTAGATTTACATAATGACATCCCTACCCAAACCTTTCCCTAACCCCAATGCCAGGCGACAACTGTTTAATTTCGCGTACCTAATAGTATTGAAGTCCCCAGTTCGTCAAAAAATGACGCGAAAGGTATACCCTCCGCGTCAACATATTGACGCATGGTCAAGTGTCGTCAAATATTGACGCCATGGGTGTGAGACCGTGTTATCTTGTCACATCGTGTGGACGATTAACACTTGGAAAGAGGAATGTAAACACTCGTTTTTTTTCTGGAGCTATATCTCTTATCAGAACGCGAAAACACAGTGGAACTGCAGGTAAGCACTGCAGCTTTTAAATGTGGACATTGATCATTTATTTTATCGCGACGTGACTATTAAAACATGTTATGAGATATCGCCACTGATATATTTATAAGCAGCATGCAAAAACATCTCTCTGACACTTATAAAAAACAGTTTTATATAGTACTGACAAGAACAAAGTCTAATAATAACCGAGTGCTCGTATTGCGTTAAGATGAAATGGTAAACCAATAGTAACATTGTAGAAGTATAGTTTTATTAACTTTTACCTCGCGCCAAAACAATAAGAACACAAAAGACACTAAATGTGAATAAGAAAACAAGTAATGGCCTAATCACAGCCGTGATGATATAGAGCTATATCACACTCCTACTCGAGCGATATTGCTTAAATATTTTTCCCCTGGATGTGTCTGGTTCATTGCTCATTCAGTCGGCCATGATTTATGCAAAAAACTCATTCTCTTTTAACATGTATTGTTTCAGTTAAAGATTGTAACTTGGCATAATCACTTTTGTATTATTGCCTCCCTATGACAAATCACTTTATTGTTTCCTAATTTTTGTAAGTCACTTTAGATAAAAGCATCCGCTAAATGCCTAAATTTCTGGAGTGTTAGGTTTCGATCACACTCTAACATCTTTCAGTGCTTTGGGACAGGCTGCCTCTGCCCTGCATGCCATGGTCATCTTGCAGGTGCTTCAGGCCAATGGTCATCAAATAGCTGCAGTAATACTGACCCAGGGTTGATTCAGGAGCTCTGGGTTGTACAGCATTTGTGTCCAATGCAGCATACATACACATTTTTTATGCATCATTAATAAAAATTTTAACACATTATGTTTCACTTTTTAAGTTTGCCACTACCAAACACTGTAAGATAGGGGAAAATATACAGAAATACACAAAAATAAATACACACATAGTATACACAATATACAAGCTTTGTTTACAGCTCTTCAATAGAAAAGGGAAAATTGTGTGTGTGCATGGGGTATCAGTTCACTCACAACCAAAAAAGGGTAAATGGCAAATCAATGTGGTAGTTGTCTCTGTGTGTGCGTGTGTATGTCAGTGTGTTTGTGTGTATGCCTGTGCATTTGTGTACGTGCGGTACATGTTGTGCTACCCACGAAGGCACAGCAAGTATAACTAAGTGTAAAGAAAATGTGTGTTAACCCCATTCTGCTGTGGTTTTAACAGTAAGGCTACCACAAATATTTTGTTGAGTTTTCACCTTGCAAGCTTGCCACGGAGAGAGCTTTTCACACAGCTTATAATACAGTATTGTGAATAGACTTTATAGCCTATACATCGATAACATTAAAAATAGCTTTTTCTCTTTTTGAGAATTAGTTTAGCAGGCCAATTTGCAGTTGAATAGTTGAGTAACACTGCCGCCTGTTTAAAGGAGAAACTTTTCATACCAACCGGTCAACAAGTGGTAGTAGTTGTTATTTATTCCCTAAAAATGAGAAACCGGAAGAGTTATGACTGCAGATGGAATCACAAATGAACCTACAATACCGTCTGCTTTATAACCATTTTATATCATTTATATTTAGTCTTCACTTTACTATTGGCTGTTGTATCTGAATCAATTATGAGTTGAGTATTAAAAAATTATATGGGCTATTTTGGGGAGGTTTTTACTATAAATATAATTGTTTTATATTTTTTTGTTATATTAATGTAATAATAGGATTTTCTCAATTACATTCTAAAGATGTGTTTCTTAAACTAAGCACTTTAGAGATTAGTAGTACTCTTCCTGTGAGTTAAATACAGCTAAAGAAACTATCCACCTCAAATATGTCATGTGACATATTTCCCAATTTGTTCGAGACTTCCGTTTCAATAGCCAGCCGGTAGAAAATAATGTTGTGAAGTAATGTTTAAAAATTTACTGGCAGTTTCTATAAAAGGTTTTACGAATGTGCACATGCACCACATCCACATTCACCCTACAAAAGGATGTGTTAATGTTTTACAAAACTTTTTGCATTATGCTTTTAACCCATTGGAGTGGTTTCCCAGGTATGGATTAGCTTAAGCCAGGACTAGGTTTTAGTTTAATTGGGTAATATAACTAGTTTTAACAAACATGCCTTGTTTGTTAACTAAAACATTACTTGTGTGAATTTTAAGGGAAAACAAAGGCCACTGATGTATTTTAAGATATGTCAATGCAAGTTGTTTTCAGTTTGGACAGCTCTTACATTTATTTTAGTCTAGGATTAGTCTAATCGCGGAAGTTTTACACTAAAGACCTCAAAGATGGCGACGCCCACAATTACTTAAAAATAAGGTGGGTAGTTGTACACACACCAGAACAGTCGGAGTGGCTTGTTTATTAGCAGATCATGTCTTGTTAGTGCTGGCGCTTGACTAAAAATTATGATTGTTGACATTCTGTTTCTTCTGCAGATTTCTGCTTTACATGGCCATATTTTTCACTCTGTCAAACATTTACGTGCTACGTCTCATTTTATTATGCCATACATACATGTTCTACACATTAAAAGAGATATGCAATTTACTGGCCTAGAAAATGTTCTGATATCAGGAATGGATGTTTCCTATTTTGCATGATGATGACTGTGGTTTTTGATAGACCAAATGAGAGCAAGAATGTTGAGAGAATGAAACTGCAGTGCCAACACAAAACCACTGTAGTACATTGTTTCCTCTAAGATGTGCACTGACACATTTTGCGCACAACCTTTTCACAGTGCTGCACACAAAAGCATTTACTCTTTTGAGGAAGCATTTAAAAAAGCTCTAGGCATACATTTGAACAATTATTTGTAAACAATAAATTGATTAGATCAATTTGGTTTTGAACTGTGTAAATTAAATGATCTGAAATCATTCTGTCTTTTAAAGTGCCATCATTTTCGAGTTACTGTACAATAAGATAAAAAAACGTCTTTGCATAACAAAGAATATCAGTGAAATTAAATTAAGACATGTACAAATTTATAAATCAATAAATATTCAAACACAAAAATAGTTTAAACAGAGTTTAAAAATACTTTTTTATACAAAATGCATAAGCCTAGACATCCTATTGATAGATTATCTACCATTTAGCAAAGAACAGCACAATTTATTTACACTCACGTTAGTCCTTCAGTCTACCCATCATCTGTATGTAAATCACTTTGAATATGAAACACATCAGCAGAAACTTCCTGTAAATTACATTGGCAATTGTCAAGCTCCTTCTCACTGGTTCTTCACTTGAGTCCATACCTACATTCACACACACAAAGACACGCTGTAACAACAAACATCAACAAATCTCATTTCAGGTAAAATATTTTATGCATCACTTACATTAAAATGACATTTGTATTTATATTTATATCTGTATTCAAAGATGTAAGACGTTTGAAAAAAGATAGGAGGGATTTTATTTATCTGACGCTTTTATCCAAAGCAACTTACAATTGTAATATATGTCAGAGGTCGCACGCCTCTGGAGCGGGTTAAGTGTCTTGCTCAGGGACACAATGGTGTGTCACACTGGATTCGAACCTGGGTCTCTCACACCAAAGGTGTCTTTTTCCACTGCGCTATCACCACCCCATTAAATTATATGGGGTGGATTAAAACACTGAATAGAAATTCACGAGTAATCATAATAATGGCCATATCCCGGATTAAGAGTTTTTAATGTGTCATTTGAATGCTCAAATTGAATGGGTCTCACACACGGAACAATAATAACAATAAACGTAAAGGAAGTTTGGAAGATGTGAATAAACTAATGTTAGCATTTAGCTGAGTTTTAGGTGTCATCTTCAGATTTGAAACAGAACATGGTCAGACCTGTGGCTTTATCTGCAGTGCATTTCTAGATTGCTCCAAGGCCAGTTTCATTTAGTTTTTCATAAATATATTTCATCAAAGTTTTGTTAGTTTTAGTGAGTTTCTAAAAATGTATTCATAATGACAGTAATTAATTTTGACTACTGAATAAACTTCCAAGTGTCTGCTTTCAAATGAAACAATTTTAGTTTCATGCACTGTATCTATTTTAGTTTGGCTATGACACTTTTTGGGGTTTTCAAAAGTGGAAGTTCAGATTAACAGGTTAAGGCAATAATTACAATATTTTTCTTAGTTATAATATTTTCCACCAATTACACTCAGTTACTGTTTTAAAACGTAAAATGAATAAGCATAATACACCATTAGTTTATTTTTAAAATAAGCACATAAAATGTTTAAAATTGCATAAATGCTTTTTCCTAAATCTTTGCTAGAATGTCCAGCCAGGTGATCTCAGCTGACAACGCTACAGTTGTCATTCAAATAAATCCACTGATAGCCCAAGCAAGTGCTGAAGGACAAGAAAAGAGAGGAATTTCTGCGCGCCTCCAAGGGTTTCTTAAAGTACAACCAAAGACACTAGGGGTAATGTATTTTTCTAAGAGATTTTTAGGGCGGTTATAAATACTGTATGCACACATAATGTTTTCTCTCAACATATTTAAACTTTAGTTTTATGTATATATTCTTATATGACCATATGTCAGCTGTAGGATGTTTATAATAATACACTGATATCTACTTTTTATAGACTGTGCAGATTATGATTGGAGTGATGACCCTGTTGACTGGTATTGTGCTTGCCTTTCATTTTGAAGATTTCACTTTAACTGTCATAAGTGGCATAAACTTCTGGGGATCCTTGATTGTAAGTTTAATTGATATTTTTTGCTTTATTGCTTCTGTCTTTAGTGCTTAATGTCATTTAAATTGTATTGTTATTGTTTAATATTTTCTTATGTTCTGTCTCAGTACATCATTGCTGGTTCTCTATCTTTTGCTGAAGAAAATAAACTCAAATCCTGTCTGGTTTGTACTGTCTATGTTAAAACATTTTAAAGGGATAGTTCACCCAAAAATGAAAAACAATGACTTAAATTAATTAATGACTCACCCTCATGTTGTTCCAAACTCGGAAGACCTCCGGTCATCTTCGGAACACAGTTTAAGATGTTTTATATTTAGTCCAAGAGCTTTCTGACCCTCCATTAAAAATCTATGTACGATATTAGCAGGGGCGGAGTGGGACCAAAAAATCCATGGGGAAATTTCATAGACCACCAGCCCTCCGTGGTCAAAAAAAGAAAAAAGAAAATGGCTCCCTGTAAATAAGCAAATGTTGAAATCTAAAATGACAATAAAATGACTACACAACAACATAATACCACGTGTAATAATTATTATTTAATAGAACTTGAAGTCAACAACAGTTCTAGATTTAGGTGAGCTAAAGCCTAATTTATTTCCAAAGCAGTTGCTTATAAAATTATTAAGCCTATTTGGAGAGAGATGTTTAATGTGACAAAATGTCAGTCATCGTGTGATAACGAAATATAACAAGGCCTAGACTACGTTCTGAGCAGGTGTTGTCATTGAACAGGCTGTAAAACTGTTGGCTAAGTTACAGACACTCATGAAAAACTGATGCTGATTATCTGGGAAACATTCTCTAACAGCAGTCAAGTTGTCATTGTTTGTGTCGAACAAGTTTTGCATTTGTTGTAACATTAAAACGGGTGATCAGACTTACTCTGTGCTCAAAGTGATGCTCGGAGCTCCATTCCTCTGTGGGTGAACGAAGATATGCTTTTTTTATTTGTTGTTGCGTTAAATCTTACCCAGATACAACAGTGCTATTTTCTGATTGGCTATTGTGTAGTATCTTTCTTTTTTTTTGATTGGCTGATAAGTGTCATGCTCGACTAGAACTCCAGGGTAGATGGGCATGATTGAGAGAGCAGTGCGGTCAGATACAGTTTAGGCACTGCAGCATATTAAATGATAAATAGTTTTTCTGCGTGAGAAATACAATGTGTGGCGAGAGTGCATGACAAAAGACTAAAAGTCCGGCTATTATCAGACTGGCCCTCGTGGCCTTAAAACACTACTGGCCCACCGGGAAAAGTCTTGACTCCCCCGATGGCCACTCCGCCACTGGATATTAGTGATGTAGTATTCGAGACTGGTCTCGAGACCATTTTTTTCAAAGACTCGGTCTTGACTCTGTCTTGGATCAAAGTGGGAGGAGGAGAACTCGTAATTTTAGACTGAATCCCTGAGACCAACGCATTTTTTTATGTTCATATAAAAAAACAAACAACACATAACAACAATAATAAAATGCAATGTTGATGGGCATTATTTGAAAATGGCATCCCATGGTGCAATGCAAAGATACTGCCATCAGAGCTGTTTATTTATCTCTAGAAAAATATGCAGAAGATGATGCATGTGGTAGGAATTTTTTTAATAATAGTAAAAGCATAGTCCATATCAAGACGTTAAGACTGATCCTCTAAACAATTCCCAATCTAGCTTAGTTTGTAGGCCTAATTGTTGATTATTAATTGGGGTGATATTAAATCATGAATATGAAAACTGACATGTTTTATGGTCTTGGTCTCGACTCTGTCTCGACTCCTAAAGACTAGGTCTCGACTCAGACTTGCTTCCTCAAAGACTCTGTCTTGATTTGGACTCAACCCTTCAAAGACTCGGCCTTGACCCGTACTCGGCATAGGCGGTCTCGTCCCCATCACTACGGTATACTGTCAATGTCCAGAAAGGTAATAAAATCATAATCAAAGTAGTCCATGTGACATCAGTGGGTCAGTTAGAATGTTTTGAAGCATTGAAAATACATTTTGGCCCAGAAATAACAAAAACTACAAATTTATTCTGCATTGTCTTCTCTTCCGATTTTGTTGTGAACAGTGTTCAGTGCTTACTTACATGAACCCTGTTCAGAACATTTTAAAGTATTTCTCTCCACAGTGCTGACAATGCATGTCAAAAACACAGTCTTACGAGTTCATACAAATAATTCAGAACAGGGTTATTCATATGCGTATTTGGCATGCTATCCGAGGAGAGGGCTCCGAGCTTGTTAATGGCCTGGACCCGGAGCGCCACCTGGCTGGGAGAGGGTTCCGGGAACAATTTTGTGTTATAATACCATTTATAATGCTTAGAGAAACGAAGTCCATAGAACTATACTGTAAAAAAAACTGTAGAAATTACAGTATTACTGGGTATTACTGGCAACTAGCTGCCAGTAACTTACTGTAGATTTTACATTTATGTTATTTACTATCAACAGTTTGTAAAAAAAGTTAAATGAACATAAAACATTTGTAAGTTACTGACAACCAGCTGCATAATTAAAGCAATTTTTTTATAGTGTATGTTAAAGAAAACAACAAACAGAAAATACAATCTACCATAAAACAGTAAATAAGATTTATTTATTATTTTTAGGACAGCAATGCTTCAATATTCAAAAAATTAATAGAGTTTAACCAAACGATTAAAATAAATCCAACTTCTAAAATAAAAATTATTAAGTGAAATTTATTTTATTATTTAACAAATGTTTTCATGCATTAAGTAGATTTTATAAAAAAGCATTAAAAAAGTTAATGCAAATTGTTGTGAGAATTTAGGGTAAGTAAATTTTACAAGCAACCACATGTTCCATGGTAAAATCTAAGTGGGTTGAAAGCACATATATTGTTGCACTAAATTCTTTGCCCTTCTTGAGGGGTGGGGTTGCTACAAGTACAGTCAGTGAGTTTACACTTATACCAGATTTCTTTGCGCAATAAGATATTCACTTAACTATTTCCCCGGCATTGATGAGTTAACTCGTCAATTAAGAGAAAACACTCCCCTGCCAATGACGAGTAATTCCGCAACTTATAAAACCCAGAAGTATCGCCTTACGGCAAACAGCTGTATGTCCGGGTAAGTTCTGAATCTGATCTATATGAAAAGGCCGTCACAACAAAATGGAATTCCCTTTCAAGGGATACTTGACGCTGTGTCATGTAATGACATTATGGGGAACGCTATGCAGCGTGACGCGCGTGAATATTGTGTCAACTAGGTCTATATATAGACGCCGGCGGATGACGTCAAGAGTGACGTGGCAACGCGAGGCTATAAATAGGCGGAAATAATATAGGTCAAACAGCTTCTGCTATTTCAGCGAACGCTTGTGTGAATGTGAATGTGTCTAAATATATATCTAGTGAGATTAGATTAGATTAGTTTAAAAAACTAGGGAAACATGGATAAGAGAAAGGGATTTAGAAGTGTGTTATCCCCTGTCCTAGATTATTATTGACGGGGATAGCACGAGTTTTGTGTGTTTGGTGCGGACTACACGCACGCTTTCCCCGAGGGGGAGGCGTGCGGGCATTGTGAGGAAATACCATTCAAATGCTTCGCTCTCGATGGGTTTTCGCAAGCGTGGTTCAACGGGTGCCCGTGAGCGGCTTCACCCGTTTTATCCGCGAGTGTTGTGAATTACTCTAGTTCTGAGGATCTAGATGTAATTAATGTTTATACAGAAAACAAACCCCGCAAGCCTTGTGGTTCAACGGGTGCCCGTGAGCGGCTTCACCCGTTTTATCCGCGAGTGTTGTGAATTACTCTAGTTCTGAGGATCTAGATGTAATTAATGTTTATACAGAAAACACAAAGCTTACTGATTTATACCCTTTCTCCATGTTACGAAGAACTATTATGTTGTGACCCGATCGGCTGTAACAATCTAATATTGACTTTACTGACCAGCACAAAGTGAAGGCTGCCAGTGAACTTGACGATAGAGGTTTAACTTTCTTCCCTGATTTACACTGATAAGTTTTTAAACGGAAGACCATGCAGATATGCAGACTCCTCTCATTTATTGTTAAACACATCAGCGAGTTTCTTAACCCTTTTTGGGGGTTTTTTAAATAATGCAGATACGGCAAATGCCCGTATTGACAGTATCTCGCGGTTTATTTGTTGCGAGAGACAGCAACAATGTAAATGGATTAACAAGTTTATATGGTCGCGGGTCGCGATGGAGCATGCCTTCGCAATATTGGCATTCTTCATGCATATCAAGCAGATATTGTATGAAATAAAGGGTGAACCTGAATCCTGTAATATTAGATGAGCTCAGGAGAGCGGAGCTTCTCTCCGTGCTACTAAAGAAACGGGTTTTTCCTCGTCGCAGTTTCCCCCGAGAATCTGCATCTAAACAGTATTAACACAACATACAGATAACAAAAACAGAGTGTTGTCTCTCGTGTCCCCCCTCTCCCTCAGAGAGCTTGGGGGACGAAACAACAACCAGCAACCAGAGAGGCATAAGGCTGATCTGAGAGCAGTCATTATCTCAAATCATAAGGCTGCGTTAAAGGGGTCCTGTCGTTCACAAGTGGCCTCTTAAGGCACTTCTCATGGAGCACAGATAAAACCTGTGCCCGATGTGCCCTCACATACAAAATAGTTTGTTAACCCCTTATGTTCTGTCTTCATTAAAGAAGACCTAATTTTTTGTCTCCATTAAAAAAGACATATAAAACAGAACAATAGGGCATTTTTAGTAGCTCAGCTGTGCCCTGCCGGTCCTCCGCTTCAGGGCAGTGAGCATTCTGGAGTCCATCCCCTTTTTAGGGCATTTTTTCCATGAGTGAGAAAAAAAAAAAAAATCACAAAATGGCTGCTAGAGGTTATAGAGAGAGGCTACATAATTCAGTTTGTTTCCCATCCTCCCAGGTTCGGAGGGGTTTTACCCACCGAGGTGGGCCCCGGAAAAAGACCACCTTATTAAAGGAGTAGGTCATCGCTTTATAGCCATTATTTTATTGTACCAAAAAAGGATGGAGGGCTGAGGCCTATTTAGATCGATCTCTGAAGAGATAAAAATTCTAAAACTGACATTTCCTTTTATTGTGGCGTTAATCAGGTCTGAGGACTGGTTCGTCATGATACATTTTAAGGACCCCTATGTCCATATATCTATCCTCCTGCAGCATCTGGAAATTCCAGGTTTGCTTTCGGGGGCAAACCATACCAATATCGGGTTCTGCCATTCAGAGTAGTTCTTTCACAGCGCATAATGCATGGATTTAACCCTTGCTCCTCTGAGACTTCAAGGGATCCAAATACTTAATTACATAGACTATTGGCTTGTGTTAGTCCAGTCTCGAGACATGGCAGTTCGGCATCGAGATGTCGTCCTTGCCCATATGAAGCGCCTAGGGCTACGGAACAACGCCAAAAAGGGCATTTTAACCCACTAGCAGAAAATATTATTTCTTTGGGTAGCTTGGGACTCAGTGAGGATGTAGGCACGTATGTTTCCTACACACACAGAGTCAATCCTGGCATCAGTGTCTAGGATCAGATAAGGCCAATTTTACACCGTAAAGCACTTTCTAGAGTGTTAGGTCCGTTGGCGGCAGCATCTAGTATTAGGGAGGCCTGGGGTCGCGCCCTCTATACAGACTGGCGCATCAGGTTCTCCTTTGGTCTCACGGGAAAAACATTTTTTGTCATTCAGACATCCCCAGGGTCCAGAATGTGAGAGCAGACACCCTGTCGAGGCAGGGGCTGAGGTTGTAAAGCCCATACTATTTAAAAGATTATGGTTTAAAATGGAGATTACTCCAGATTTAAGATCCACTATTTCTGTTTTTATGCTCCTATTACTAAGGGCTCTCTTTAGTGTTTCGAAAGCCCTTTTCATGGCCTCTTTCAAACACATTTGACTTGTGTGCAGATGCATTTCTGTCACTGAAGTTAGCCTTTTTATTAGCCATCATAGTTCAACAGGTGCCCGCAAGTCGGCTTCATCCGTTTTAACTGTGAGGGCTGTGAATTACTCTAGTTCTAAGGATCTAGATGTAATTCATGTTTATAAATAAAACACAAAGGAGCTCCACACGAAATTAAAACTATTTTAAATGGAGACTATTCACTACTCGGTTTAGTGACAAACATTTATTTCCAAACTGCCCAGTGGCTTCAGTTCTGGAATTTTTACAAAATCGGTTTTCATCCGGTTTATATCCATTTACTATCAGAGTATAGGCTGCGGCTATCTCTGTGTCTATTCTCCTATTTCTAAGGGTTCTATCTGTAGTGCTTCGAAAGCCCTTCTCATGGCCTCTTTCGAACACATTTGACTCATGTACAGATACATTTCTGTCACTGAAGTTAGCCTTTTTTATTAGCCATCATGGTTCAACGGGTGCCCGCGAGTCGGCTTCATCCGTTTTAACTGTGAGGGCTGTGAATTACTCTAGTTCTGAGGATCTAGATGTAATTAATGTTTATACAGAAAAATACAAATGAGCTCCAGATGAAATTAAGGCTATTTTAAATGGAGGCTATTCACTACTCGGGGTAGTGACAAACATTTACTTCCAAACTGCCCATTGGCTTCAGTTCTGGAATTTTTACAATACCGTTTTTTCATCCGGTTTATATCCATTTACTACCAGAGTATAGGCTGCGGCTATCTCTGTTTTTTATGCTCTTATTACTAAGGGCTCTATCTGTAGTTGTTTCGAAAGCCCTTCTAATGGCCTCTTTCGAACACATTGATTCATGTACAGATAAAGTTCTGTCACTGAAGTTAGCCTTTTTATTAGCCATCACTTCTCTGAGGAGAGTGAGTGACTTCTTATTCATGCCTGGAGTTCGCTTCAGACGAATTAAGGCTATTTTAACTACCTGGTGTAGTGACGACCATATTTAGTTCCAAACTGCCCAGTGGCTTCAGTTCTGGAATTTTTACAATACCGGTTTTTATCCGGTTTATACCCAGAGTATATGCTGAGGCTATCTCTGGTTTCACACTCGTATCCCTGAGGGCTCTATGGGTAGTAGCATCACTTCTCTGAGGAGAGTGAGTGACTAACAAGCTTATCAGCTGCTTCTTCATGCCTGGAGTTTCGCTCCAGGCGACATTTAAGGCGGTTTTAAATGGAGATTATTCACTACTCTGTGTAGTGACAAACATTTACTTCCAAACTGCCCACTGGCTTCAGTTCTGGAATTTTTACAATACCGGGTTTTCATCCGGTTTATATCCATTTACTATTGGAGTATATGCTGCGGCTATCTCTGCCTTCACGCCTTATTGCGTGGTACATTTAGGATGAGGCCTCCTGCTCAAATCAGAGTTCCAGTATGGGACAGTAGTAGTTCTGAAAGGGGTTCTTTATGGCACCTTTCGAACCCATTAACTTGTGTACAGTTAAGTTTCTGTCACTGGAGTTAGCCTTTTTATTAGCCATCACTTCTCCGAGGAGAGTGGGCAACTTCCAAGCTTATCAGCTTCTTCTCTACCCTGGAGTTTGCTTCAGGACATATTAAGGCTATTTGCACCCAAGACCGGGTTATGTTCCCAAGGTTCCTAGCAATGTGGCTAGAACATTGGTCTTTCAGGCTTTTCATCCTCCTCCTCAAGAGTCGGCGGATCAACAGAGGCTACATCTTCTATGCCCTGAGGGGTTTTTAGAGGTTTACATTAATAGATCTTCCACCTTAGAAGATCCGACCAACCTTTGGTCTGTGTTTGGTTCTCCAAGAGAGAACATTCTTCCTCTAAACAAACAATCAATAATTGATTGTGGAGGCTATTTTTATAGCGTATGAGGTGCACATTATGTTTTCACCTCTGCGAAAATTAGGGCACACTCGACTAGGAGTATGGCGTCTTATCTGGCCCCTTTGTCAGGGACCTCCGTGCTTTGTGGTGTGGCGGGATAATCTCCCCCACACATTTTTATGAGGTATTATGTTTTTAGACCTCCCTTTTCTACCGGGATCTCAGGTCTTTATGTCTTAAGTTGTGTGTAGACACCTTCACACTTACAGACAGTCACAATTAATTATGGCGTAGTGGGTATCTCGTTCCCCATAATGTCATTACATGACACAGCGTCAAGTATCCCTTGAAAGGGAACGTCAGGTTACGACTGTAACCGTGGTTCCCTGAGATAGGGAACGAGACGCTGTGTCCCTTTGCCATAACTCCTTGTGCCTGTAGCATTCGCTTCAATTTTAACAGAAGCTGTTTGACCTATATTATTTCCGCCTATTTATAGCCTCGCGTTGCCACGTCACTCTTGACGTCATCCGCCGGCGTCTATATATAGACCTAGTTGACACAATATTCACGCGCGTCACGCTGCATAGCGTTCCCCATAATGTCATTACATGACACAGCGTCTCGTTCCCTATCTCAGGGAACCACGGTTACAGTCGTAACCTGACGTTATCTCAGCTTTTTGCTCAAAATTTTGTGAAATTTTTGAAGAAACCCATATTTTAGATGTGATAAAAAGAGAACTACTGAAGGTAGGATGAAACGTTGAAATGTTTGAAAGCAGAGGGTCTGTTCTTTTATTTTATATATTGTATGTTTATATATTTAAAGAAGAACATTTACTGGAAGGCATTAAACTAAAAAAAATACTGACGGGGAAAGAGTTAACTAACAAATTGTTTTATCAAATCACATGTTTTTGTCCTTAATTTTTTAAAGTCTCTTAAATGCATTTCTCTCTGTAGGTAAAAGCGTCACTTGGAATGAATGTGGTCAGTGCCATAACCGCAGGTGCAGCTATTATTCTGATGTCCATACAATTGCCATTTGTGCATTGGGCATATTATTGCAGAAATTATTTTGAAGATTTAAATAGAGACCTAATGGTAAGTCCTTTTACTACATTTAGATATTTTTTATTTTAATTCGTTTTATCAAGTTAATCTAAACTTTCAGAATTTAGGGGCAATTTCCCTGACAGGGTTTTGATTAAGCCAGGACTAAGGCCATAGTTATGTAAGGACATTTAAGTACAACCGTTTTTAAAAATATTCCCTACAAAAAATATTACTGGTGTGCATCTTGAGACAAAACAATGGGACGGATATTTTAAGATATGTCAGTGTGCTGTTTTTCTTTAAGACAGCTCAAAAAAGCATTTTAGTCCTGGTCAAGACTTAAGCCCCGTCTGGGAAACCACCCCTGAGAGAGTTCATCAACTGGATTAAAGTAATGCCTTCAACATTATAATGATTAAAAATTATATTATTATTATTATATTTGGTCACACTTTATTTTACGGTATCACTGTTACAGTGTAATTATACATTTGATATTGTTAAACTATTTAATATACTTAAATTAATACTTTATTATACACTCACCGGCCACTCTATGTGGTACACCTGTCCAACTGCGCATTAATGCAAATTTGTAATCAGCCAATCACATGGTAGCAACTCAATGCATTTAGGCATGTAGACATGTTTAAAACGATCTGCTGAATTTCAAACCGAGCGTCAGAATGGGGAAGAAAGGTGTTTTAAGTTATTTTGAATTTGGCATGGTTGTTTGTGCCAAACGGGCTGGTCTGAGTATTTCAGAAGCTGCTGATCTACTGGGATTTTCACGCACAACCATCTGTAGGGTTTACAGAGAATGGTCCGAAAAAGAGAAAATATCCAGTGAGCAGCAGGTGGGGGCAAATGCCTTGTTGATGTCAGAGGTCAGAGGAGAATTACCAGACTGGTTCGAGCTGATAGAAAGGCAACAGCAACTCAAATAACCACTCGTTACAAGCAAGGTACGCAGAAGAGCATCTCTGAACGCACAACACGTCGAATCTTGAGGCTGATGGGCAGTGCCGCTGCTAGCCATTTTGGTGCCCTAAGCATAATTCCTTTATAATGCCCCCCACCCCGACCCTAAGAAAAAAAAACGTTTGTTTTTGCCAGTTTAATTTTTTATTGCCAAACACATAACTTAATAGCAGAATGTAAAATCTTCACAACTTTAGCCAAGACACACACTACACATTTGAAAGTGCAAACTTTTATAGAATAGCAAAACAGAAAAATTACCAAACTTAAATTATCAAAATAATCCAGACATGTTTTTCCCAAGTACAATGTCACTTTAAATAAATTACATTAAATAAACATCAATAAGTAAACAAGAATACTCATTCTTAAATAAAACAAAGATTCAGAGAACTAAGTGTCACAGTAATGTTTGCTTCATATCATGACGTTTTATCTTTATATATATTTAAGAGTGATGAATTGTAACATGTGCACTGACTGCTAACGTTAACTTTTACTGAGAAAGTATTAACCACCGTCACGTCAAAATAAACAACAAAATAACTGCTCAATATCCAAAGACGAAAGTAAAAGCTGCGCCAGTTATTTGTAAAATGCATATGCATAGGTAATGTTTTACAGTAATGTTTCTCAATTTAGCTTGCACTGAAGTTATAAATTATAACAACATAGTTTGCTAAACATTAATATCAGCACAGCAAGTTCGAGGCGCATTACGATTAGCAGCAACTGCAGCCCTTGCGCATTTTCCTTATTTAGAAGTGAATGATTAAACATGATGGACTTACCTGCAAGTAATGCACGGGCATCATCCCGCAGTTTATTTTTTTTCCGATCCTGACTCCTGCTGTCTTTTCGGGGACATTTCCAAAAGTCGCCTTCTGACTGGCCGTTTCTATATCCGAAGGCTGCAGCCTGCGCGAGGTCGCATGTGCAGGCTGCATACGTCATCATGCTTTATTTCAGTTAACTGAACATTACATTAGCAAGTCATAAGCATATTACAACAATTTACGATTAACTAAGAATAATAGTTAACTTTATAATTGTTAATATTACGAAATAAGAAAGTTTTGATGACGTATGCAGCCTATAAATGCGACCTCTGGAGGCTGCAGCCTTCGGATTGAAAAACGGCCTCTGTCAAACTTCGTCAGGCGCCCGCGCGATCAACCGGCACGGACAATCAAAGGCTGGGGGGCAAACTTTCTAGACTAGAGCCATTAAATTATCTAGTTCCCCCTTTTTTGTAACATATATATGGATAAAAAGGGCCTAATAATATTTTTATAGGCTAATGAAATAATTTCAGCATTAAACATTTTTTTCATTAGGCTATTATTTTTGGTGCCCCTCAGCACGTGGTGCCCTACGCACAGCGCGTGATGCGCGTTATGGGAGCGGCGGGGCTGCTGATGGGGTACAGCAGCAGAAGACCACACCGGGTGCCACTCCTGACAGCTAAGAACAGGAAACTGAGGCTACAATTCGCACAGGCTCACCAAAATTGGACAGTAGAAGTTGGAAAAACGTTGCCTGGTCTGATGAGTCTTGATTTCTGCTGCGACATTCAGATGGCTGAGTCAGAATTTAGCGTCAACAACATGAAAGCATGGATCCATCCTGCCTTATATCAACGGTTCAGGCTGGTGGTGGTGGTGTTATGGTGTGGGGGATATTTTCTTGGCACACTTTGGGCCCATTAGTACCAATTGAGCATTGTGTATTATTTCTGACCATGTTCATCCCTTTATGACCACCATGTACCCATCATCTGATGGGTACTTCCAGCAGGATAATGTGCCATGTAATAAAGCGCATATTATCTCAGACTGGTTTCTTGAACATGACAATGAGTTCACTGTGCTCAAATGGCCTCCACAGTCACCAGTTCTCAACCCAATGGAGCATCTTTGGGATGTGGTGGAACGGGAGCTTCGTGCCCTGGATATGTGCAGCCGACAAATGTGCAGCAACTGCGTGATGTTATCATGTCAATATGGACCAAAATATCTGAAGAATGTTTCCAGTACCTTGTTGAATCTGTGCCACGAAGGATTAAGGCAGTTCTGAAGGCAAAAGGGGGTCCAACCGGTACTAGTAAGGTATACCTAATAAAGTGGCCGGTGAGTGTATATTAAAATTTTCCCCCAAAAAAAGATATTTTGAGCTAGCCTTGGCTAGCTATGAGGTCACTGAGGTCCGGACCTTGGTAAATGTTTCATACCAGGCCCGGTACTAGGCTTGCTGGTCTGGGGGGGCAGTCAGGATATTTGGGTGGGCAGCAATTTCTCAACTAAAATGATTCATACACTAAAATGATGGATGTTTCAATCCAATTTAATTTTGCATCTGTCTTGTAATAAAGAGCCATTGATATGTCCTTTTGCACATTCAAATTTTAAATGTAGATTAGATTTATAATGATTTATAATGTTATAATGATTACCCTTAATGTAGTTTTACACATTAAGTTCCAGGTAATGAAATCAGGCAAGTAGGTGATATGAATGCAAAGCTGTACATATAGCTATATTTTATTACTGTGTACACTGCATTTAATCTATTATTTAACTTATAATAAATAAAAGTCATCCCTATACCAGCCCATACCATACCCAGCATATTATGCCTTTATTCTAAATAAACCCTTGTTAGGCACTTTATTTCCACTTCTCAAACATTTTCTTCATTTAAAAATAAATGCCTTTTCAACGTGATATGTGATAAGCTATATTTTCTTTAATTCTTGACCCTACATGTTGCTACAGCAACCATGCTCAAATATCACAACAAAGCACAACACTTTAAATAATCTATATTGAAACATCATGAAAGCAATTTGACAAGCATTACAAATTCGTCAAAGGTTTGCCGATAACAGCACCAAAAGCACAAGCCTTAAAATACTGCAAGTGAGTTGCAACAAGACCAAAATCATACCGCTCATAACACAGCAAATTAGATATTATAATACAACACAACATTATAAAATACAACTTTTACCGTATGATGACCTTAAAAAGTGACAGCTCCTCCTGAACTTAAAGTCAGTAGATTTTTGCGTGTGAAGTTTTTCTCAAACGTGAGCAGAGCGAGCTGACGAATGACGATGACAAAACCGCCAAAATATTATTTAAAAACTGCACATGATGCTCAGTTGTTACAATACTTTATATTTACTGTATAACCACCTTATATCATTTATACCTACTATGTATTATGCCACAACCAAACTGCATATTCTAATTTTAATTAAGAACCAAAACAAACACATTAAAAGCTGCTGGAGACTTTGGCTGTTGTATTTGAATGAATATATAATGAGGTGAGTCTAAGAAAGGAAAAGTAGCTATTTTGGGCATGTTTTACTATATAGACCTTTTCAGCAGTAACAACATAAACAAGCGGCTGTCGCGGTCCACACGTAACTTCCAGTAAACTCTGCTAAGAATAAATAACAACAAAGTTCTTTAAACGTAGTTTATTTATATAACAAAAAACAACATATAGATTACCTAAGAAACCAAAACATTTGTTATTTTCGACGAGGCATTTGTTCAAGAGATCAGTTTAGCAACTAGTCAGACCATTAAAAAAACGAAACCGGAAGTAAAGTTCGGATCCAGACGTGTATCACGTGCGTCGGATGAAACGGTCTATAAAAAAAGTTTCATTTTAGTATGTGTTGTGTTATTACGTTAATGTTATACTAAATTGCATTGTTTCTGATATATATTTTAAAGATGCGTTTTTTTTTGTAGTTACCGTCATAGGGAATAGTAGTACATAGTTAAATACTGCTGAAGAGACCTCCAAAGTTTGAATAAGCAAATGAGATAATAGTGGGCGGGAGCTGTAATAATTAGTTTTTGCCAACAGAAGACGTTTTTTGTTTAAAGAGACTCCGTTTTTTTATGGTTGGCTGGACATTTTTTGGGGGGCAGAAGGAAATTCTGCGGGGGCAATGCCCACCAGACCCCCCAGTCCCGGCCCTGATACTGAAAATAAAATGTGAATTTCCCTGAATGACTAATTCGTTTTTCAAAACGAGTCATTTTGGCATCTCTGTATTTAATTAAATTTGGACAGTTTACTGTATAATTTAATGTAAGATGACAGAGATTGACACAACTACGAAGGCACGGGTGCATAATTTGCAGTGTTTCTAGATCCAATTATTAAAAATCCTCTTTTGACGTAGCGTTTGAGCGAATAATGAGACACTTTTAAATAATGAGATTTTTTAAAAAGTGGTGTAGTTTAGTGTTAGCGATTTCTCTGATTTATTTCTGAAAGAAGGTTTAAACTTACTTTGTTCTTTATACGGCCCATTATTTTTGTTATTTTTTTACTAATATCTGGCAACACTAGGTGACTTGCACTTAACTGATAGTTATTAAATAGGGCACATCTTTCAGTGCGGGAATGTTCTTGCTGTCAGGATACAACATTTAGTAAAACAGAACCAGTAATCATCATGTTTGTGTCTTTAAGAGTATAAACATTATCAATACTATCAAAAAACAAGAAATAATTACATGTAGGGTACAATGATGTGGAACAATTGGGTTTAAATAAAATATGCCAAATATGTTAACACCTAAGCGTAAAACAGCAAAGCTAATCTCAACAGAACATAAACATTAAGGGCCCTATTTTAACGATCTAAGCACATTGTCTAAAGCGCACAGTGCAACGTCTAAATGGGCGTGTCCGAATCCATTTTTGCTAATTTAACAACGGGAAAAATGGTTTGTGTGCTGAGCGCATGGTCGAAAAGGGTTGGTACAATTTTTTTTTTAATGAGAAATGTGAGTATTTCGGGCGTAACGTGCAATAAACCAATGAGAATCTCAGCTCTCATCCCCTTTAAAAGTCTGTCGCTGGCGCTATGTCTAATCCCTATTTAGATGACGGACTTTGTAAACTGAAAAACTAAGCGGAGGAAGAAGATCATCAGTTTAAGATTAATGTTAAATAATTGTGTTGTTTTCACTTGTATTGAAATTGTTATTTTTTGGATTAAAACCTTTAAAACCCGTTTTCTTTTAGTCATGGAAGTAAAAAAGCAGGTTTTTAGTTGCTTTAAATGTATGGCTATCCAATATCATCAAAAAATAATTTACAAGTATGTAAGAAAAGGTTTGTACTCTAAAAACACTTTATTTGTAACAAACAGGAGATAAAGAATTTACAAACGGCTCTCCGCACGTTTCAGCACTTGGACAGCGTCACAAGATTTTAAGCATTACTTAAAAATGTTTCTCATCTCACCATATCCACAGGTACAGAGTGATCAATTTGAAGAAAACAACTCTGTTTTTATGCCCTCCTCCTCTCAGACGCGTATTGTTACGGTAGGGCCTTCTTCCTCTTCTTCTACTCAAGTTTAATGGCAGTTGGCAAACCAAACTTAAATGGTGCATTCCCGCCACCTACTGGATTGGAGTGTGGATAACGTTACGGTAGTAGTGATCTAAATCCTGTTAATTAAAAAAGTATCTTTTAAGAAATTAAATATTCCCTCATATACTTTAACCTGCCTTGGGCAATCCCCTAATAATGCTTGCATAGACACAACGTTCATTTCCAACTCGCTTAATGCTTGAAATAACTTAAATCTTTCTCTTGCATAAGCCTCACATTTTAATAATACATGTTCAACTGTTTCCATTTTTTCCGAGCCACATTTTTCACAATATCCAGTCTGGTGTTTCCCAATTCTGAACATACTTTGATTTAGTAAACAATGGCCAATGCACATTCTTGAAATTAAAACTATGGTAGGGCCGGCCCAGCTTACCGGAGAAAAGTTTTCTGGGACGTGTTATGGACCAAACCAACTCTATGGGAGGGGAAAACTCCCTTACATGGTACAACCCATGCAGAGGCTGCGCGCTGTCAATGCGAAACGTGTGAAGTTTCATTTAAGAGAGGATAGACTCACTAACGTGACAAATGTAAAAAAAAAAAAAAACGCGACCGGCCCAGAAGTGAAGCGGCCCACCGGGAATTCTCCCGGTTCTCCCGATTACCCCCCCCGGGCCTGCGTCTCATAATTAGGCCGCATTTATGTCCAAGGGACTCAATAATAATATTTTTCATTCAATCCTTTAATCTTTCATATTTAAAAGCGTTTTTATGTATGTGATAAGCAAACCCGCATTGTCGTCCCGTTTAGGCGCATAATACCATATTACTAATGCACTCTTTAAATAACAAAAAAACATATTGCGCCATTGACTTTAGACCAGGTTTTTGTTGGTCAATGGCGTAGTCTATTTTAGTTGCCTCAAAATAGCAACGCGCCAACAATGCGCCTGAACTGGGGATGCATGTCAATTAATCGCGATTAATCTATAGCAGAATAAAAGTTTTTGTTTACATCATATATGTGTGTGTACTGTATATAATAACTTTGTATAGTTAAATGCACACACATGCATGTATATATTTAAGCAATGTTTACATGTGTATATACATTTGTATATTTATGTATAATTTATATTATATATAAATATAAATACTTAATATATAAATATATTTTTTCTTAAAATTATACATGCATGTGTGCATATTTATATATACATAATTATTATACACAGTTCACACACATATATGATGTAAACAAAAACTTTTATTCTGCTATAGATTAATCGCGATTAATTGATATGCATCCCTAGCCTGAACACACCTCGTTTTCAGACCAGAACGCCCATGGGCGCAAAAGGGGACGCAAATGCATTTGCTATTTAAACAACGCGGTGCTAAACATGAAAATTATAATCACTCAGGGTGGAAACTAGCAAATGACACTTGCGCTGCATTGCGCCGGGTGTAAGAAAGAGCCCTAAGAATTATGTTATTTAATTTAATTTAAGAGTTAACCTTGTTTAGTAAGGTTCTTGTTTATAATATTGCTTATTAAAATGATTTCAAAAATAAGCATTGTTGCATTAAAAATAAATAAATATTTAACCCTTAGTCAATAGTTAATCCCCCAAGTGTAAAATGGCAAAAAATGTTAAAACAGAATACATTACATCCCCGGTAAAAAACAAAGTATACTTGAATGTACTAAAACCACACTTAAATACTATTAAATTCATTTGTAAGTTATGTAAAGTTGTAAAGTTATGCTACAAATATACTAATAGTACTTCAGTGCACATGAAAAAGTATACTAAATACTAATAACCTATCCTAAATCATACTTAAATTGATTTTTAAGTGTATTAAAATAAATGGTGTCTCTAAATAGCACAGTCAGTTGTGTACACTTAGATGTTCTTAACTTAATCTAAAGAAGTACTAAAGACAAATTTGCTATATTGGTACATTAGCTACATATTAATGCACAAAAATAGTACATTTACTAACTGTACTTTAAAAAGTGTGTTTTAGCGCACTTTTAAACCTGGCATAACATTTGTTAACCCTCAACACCTCACCCTATAGACCTCATTAATTTTCAAACCCTGGCTACGGCCATGATTTTAAGGAATGCTTGAAACCAAACTGATCATGACCTCCATTCACTTCCAAAGTATTCTTTTTACTACTATGGAGTTAATGGGGCTCATGATTGGTTTTGTTTTTAAACAATCCTCAAAATATTTTCCTTTGTGGTCATCAGAACAAAGAAATTTATACAGGTTTGTAATAACATGAGAGAGTGTGTAAATGATGTGAGAATATTCAGTTTTAATTGAGCCATCCCTTTCAAATTTTGTAGGTTTTAGGTCGTGGGATTGTTGGAATATTGCTGGTGTTTTCCATCCTTCAGATCATCCTCTCCATCAACATCTCGGGTTTTGCCTGCAAAGCAATCTGTTCAAACACTTCAGTGATCAATGTTTCATTGAACCAGGTAAAAAAATTATTAGTGCCGATGTAATACCTATACTTAGGGTTTCAACCAGTCTAATCATAGCAAACAATAATTTTATAATATTGAACATTTCTCTTTGCAGAGGGTTTCAGAGAAAGAAACATATCCACTTAACATCCCACAACCGCCAAGGAGAAATTAGCAGAATGAAAAAAAAACCTAAGATCACAATAAATGGTCAAATGGAGGTCTGAGGCCTTTTTTTGTGGCATGTGGTTCTAATTAATAAAGTTTAAAGTGGTAATTAAAAGTTTTTAGTGGACTAATAATCATGACATGTCTGTCACTCCATGGAGTTCCTGAGGTAAAAAAAACTTGTAAAGATGTTATTTCACATAATGTAGTCTTATGTTTTTGTTTTCTTGTTGTTTTTATTTCATTCTTGAGAGTCTGGACAAAACATGTCCTACATAAATAAGTCATATTTATGTTAAAAATTAAGAAATGTATGATGAATAAAGACATCCATTTAAATATAAAGATACTGTGTATATCCATGATAATCTTTTAAAATATTTTAAAATATTTTAATTTATACAACAGTTCTTTCTAGTTCTCGAATCTGATTGGCTAAGAGCTATGCGATATTGTACTGATAACGGTACAGTAACCGCTTCACCTTTCGTATCATTCCGCCATCTACTCGTCATTTTAGTATTAGTGAATGAATGGAGGTTCTTATTAGGCTCATCTCTGACTGAAAAAACTGCACGCACAGACGCACTGTTTTTAAACATTGTCCGTGTGTCTCATTAGTTCACTAGCTCGTGAATCAGTCTGTGAATCCCAATCGGAAGTACTTATCCCGTCAAAGATCAGCTCTCTTGGATGTAACTTTAAAGTAAAGTGGAGTATTGTCACATCGTGTGGACGATTAACACTTGGAAAAAGGAATGAAAACAATTATTCTCTGAAGGGATCTCTCTCTTCAGAATTCGAAAACACTGTGGAACTGCAAGGTAAGCACTGCAGCTTTTAAATGGGACAATTGATAATTTATTTTATCGTGATGTGACTATTAAAACACGTTATGAGATATCGCCACTGATATATTTATAAGCAGCATGCAAAAAACATCTGTGACACTTATGAAAAACGTCTCGGTTACGGATGTAACCCTCGTTCCCTGAAGGAGGGAACGGAGACGTCACGTCGTGACCGACGAATTGGGAACTCGCTTAGAGAGACCAATCTGCTTCGAATACTACTAAAACGCCAATGAACTTGGCATTGAGATATTTGCATAATGCTGGCGCCGCCCCGCCAGGTGCGTATATAAGGCGCACGTGCAAATAGAGAAATCAGCTTCTGTTCGCTGAGAAAGCCGGAAGGTGACCGGCCTAAACAGCAGGTGGCAGCACCTGTGGCGACGGGACGTGACGTCTCCGTTCCCTCCTTCAGGGAACGAGGGTTACATCCGTAACCGAGACGTTCCCTTTCAGTCGGTCACTACGACGTCACGTCGTGACCGACGAATTGGGAATCCCTACCAAAACGCCACTAGGGGCTGACCTCTTCCAGTGTCTGCATAAAGCCCTCCAAATCCCCTTAAGGGAATGGAGAAATAGGATAAGGCAGAAAGGCCGGGCACTAGATGTTTCTTTAACCCACAGTAGTGCCAGCGACTGGGAAGCGCCCTACCAGAGCGGGATAGGAACGCTGTGGAAGCCACCGCCCCCTTAAGGGCTAATGGTGGGCGAAAGTCAACCGTAGTTGAGGTAAAAAATGACAGCCGTGGCTGTGTAAGCAAAGCAGTGCTCTGCTAAGGGAAACGTGGGCTGGTAGGATTAACCCCACGGAATAATACTCACAAAGGAACCCGGGCCAAACACGTAGGTTCGTAAGAATACAGCTAGTGAAAGGCTGACAGCCAATGCTCCGCAACAAAGGCTGTCAAGGCAGTGGAGAGAGCAAATCAAACCATTACGCATTTTTGCTCTGTTAGCCTTCCATACTGAACTCAATTTGGAGCCTCAGTCGGAGGCTGCAAGCCGACTTGCGAGTCTGCTCTCCGTGCCCTCCCTGGTGAGGAAAGAACACGAGAGGATACAGGCTCGATACGAACATTGTAAAATCTAATGAACATATTAGGTGTCGCCCAACCAGCAGCTCTACAGATGTCTGTCAGCGAGGAACCACGAGCTAAAGCCCAAGATGAAGCAACACTCCGTGTGGAATGCGCTCTCAAATTAAAGGGGCAAGGAATGCCCTGCAAATTGTATGCTAGGGCGATAGTATCAACTATCCAATGAGACATCCTCTGCTTAGTGACAGCTTTCCCTTTCTGCTGACCACCATAACAAACAAAGAGCTGGTCCGAGGTCCTGAAGCTTTGCGTGCGGTCCACGTAGAATCGCAGTACGCGTACGGGGCACAACAAAGCCTCGGTTGGGTTTGCCTGCTCCAAAGGCAATGCTTGCAAGCTCACCACTTGGTCTCTGAAGGGAGTGGTGGGAACTTTGGGCACGTAGCCTGGTCTGGGTCTCAAAGTCACGCTCGAGACAGCCGGACCAAACTGAAGGCACGACTCGTCAACAGAGAATGCATGTAAATCTCCTATTCTCTTCACTGAAGCCAGTGCTAGTAGGGTCAGAGCTTTCATTGATAAAAGCTTCAGACTCGCAGACTGCAAAGGCTCGAACGGAGGACTCTGAAGCGCTTTCAGCACCATGGACAAGTCCCAGGGAGGAATAGAAGGGGGGCGCGAGGGGTTTAGCCTGCGAGCGCCTCTTAAAAATCTAACAACCAAATCATGCTGGCCCACTGATCTGCCGTTAATAAGTGAGTGATGCGCAGATATAGCGGCGATATCAACTTTAATAGTAGAGGGTGACAGCCTACCATCTAACCTATGTTGAAGATATAAGAGCACGATGTTAATAGGGCATTCTCTGGGGTCCTCGCGTTGCGAAGAGCACCAAGTGACGAAAAGGTTCCATTTTAACGCGTAAGCCCGTCTCGTAGACGGAGCTCGAGCCGCGTCAATCGTGTTAGATACCGCCTGGGGCAAATCACTTAAACCTTGCGCGCGCTCAACGACCAAACGTGGAGATTCCACAGGTCGGGGCGCGGGTGCCATAATGTGCCCCCTCCTTGAGAAAGAAGGTCCTTCCTCAGGGGAATCCGCCAGGGAGGGGCTGTCGCGAGGAGCATTAGTTCCGGAAACCAATTCCTGGTCGTCCAATATGGGGCGATCATTAAAAGGCTCTCCTCGTCCTGCCTGACTTTGCACAGAATCTGTGCTATTAAACTCACTGGGGGGAACGCGTATTTGCGCATGCCCCGCGGCCAGCTGTGTGCCAACGCATCCCCGCCGAGGCTGCCCTCGGTTAGTGAATAAAACAGGCGACAATGGGTATCGTCCGGTGACGCAAATAGGTCTATCTGCGCACGACCGAACTTCCTCCAAATCAGCTGGACCGTCTGGGGGTGGAGTCGCCATTCGCCGGGGCGCGCCGCTCGGGAAAGCGCGTCTGCCGCTGTATTGAGCGAGTCCGGAATGTAAATGGCACGAAGGGACCTCAGATGCTTCTGACTCCAAAGGAGGAGATGACGAGCGAGATGCGACAGGTGACGGGAGCGCAAACCGCCTTGACGGTTGATATACGCTACAGTCGCAGTGTTGTCTGAGCGCACTAGTACATCCTTCCCTCGCAGCTCCGTAGCGAAGCGTACGAGTCCCAGATATACTGCCCATAACTCGCGGCAATTGATATGCCAATGCAACTGGGGTGCTGTCCACACCCCCGAAGCCGTGAGCTCGTCGTACGTGGCTCCCCAGCCCGTGTCGGAGGCATCTGTGTGGACAACAGCATGCCGGGAGACCTGTCTCATGGACACGCCGGCCCTGAGAAACGCGGGGTCTGACCACGGGGGGAATGTTAGGCGACACGCAGGTGTAATGGTTACACGATGGATGCCGGCGCGCCACGCTCTCCTCGGGACTCGATCGTGAAGCCAACGCTGAAGCGGTCTAATATGGAGCAGCCCAAGCGGTGTCACGGCCGCTGCTGCTGCCATACGCCCCAGGAGTCTCTGAAATTGTTTCAGAGGGACCGCATTCTTCCCTCGGAATGAACCGAGGCAAGTCAGAATTGATTGGACGCGCTCTTCTGTCAAATGCGCCGATAAATTGATCGAGTCCAGTTCCATACCGAGAAAAGAGATCCTCTGCGTGGGGCAGAGTTTGCTCTTTTCCCAGTTGACCCGAAGACCCAGACGGGCGAGATGTTGAAGTGTTAGATCTCTGTGTTCGCACAGCGTCCGCCGAGAATGCGCTATTATAAGCCAATCGTCGAGGTAAGCCAAAATGCGAACACCGCTCTCTCTCAGGGGCTTTAACGCCGCCTCCACTACCTTCGTGAACACACGGGGAGAGAGAGACAGCCCGAACGGTAAAACTTTGTATTGATATGCCTGACCCTCGAACGCAAACCGGAGAAACGGTCTGTGACGAGGGAGAATGGACACATGAAAATACGCGTCTTTCAGGTCTATCGCTGCAAACCAATCTTGGGGGCGTATCGCACTGAAAATTTGCTTCGGTGTAATCATCCTGAAAGACCTCTTCTGAAGAGATTTGTTCAGGACACGCAAATCCAAAATCGGTCGTAACCCGCCGCCTTTCTTGGGTACTATGAAATACGGGCTGTAAAAACCCGATCTCATCTCGGTAAGAGGGATCGGCTCGATCGCGTCCTTCGCCAGCAGGACTTTGACCTCTGCACGCAGTACATGTGCATCGGACGCTTTCACCGTGGTGAAACGTACGCCCGAGAATTTGGGAGTGTGCCGATTGAATTGAGTTTCGTAACCGAGGCGGATCGTGCGTAAAACCCAACGAGACGGACTGGGAAGCTGAAGCCAAGCCCCCAGGGACCGTACGAGAGGAATTAACGGGGCAGCGAAGCGAGACAGGTGTGACTGCCGGTGCGTCTGCCATGACAGCATAAGCATCTACAGTATGTGTGTGTGTGACACTGACCTGAGCCCGCTGAGGGAGACGGTCGTCCGGTCTCCTCAGCTGAGGACGCGGACTCCGAAGGGGTTGCTGGTGGTCCGGTCTCCGTAGCGGAGAACTCGAACTCCTCAGAACACCCGCTGGCGATAGAGGAGAGGGAGGAAGAGCATCTGACTGCCCGCTCACATCTCTCTCGATCCTCTGGAGACCTGGAGGAGGAATAGGAATGCACTCTTTTTGTGGTTTTGTGGGTGCCGGCTGAGAAGCCGGCGGAACAGAAACAAAACGAAACCAAAGATTTTCCACCCGGCCCTCTACCGGTGGAAGGAGCGGTGCCATCACCGTCTCCCGCTGAGTGATCCCATCCAACTCCAGGTCGCCCGTCTCAGGGCCGCTTCGATTTCCGTTTGCCACGGGAAGCGGGTGGGGCGGGCTTGCCGACGGCTGTTCCCTCTCCGTGGTCTAGAAGACGTTCTAGCGGGGGGGCGGAGGCAGCCGCCGGAGGGCGCCCTCGGCGAGGAGCAGACGGGGCCGCCGGCGCTGGAGGGCGAGATGCAGGTCGCTTGCGCCGGGGCATGATCTGAGCGATCGCCTCCGTCTGCTTCTGGGCGGCGGAGAACTGCTGGGCAAACGACTCCACCGACTCACCGAACAGGCCTGCCTGGGATACGGGAGCATCCAAGAACTTGTTCTTTTCTGCATCCGTCATGTCGGCCAGACAGAGCCACAGATGGCGTTCCTGGACCACCATCGTGGACATCGCACGACCAATCGCCTGCGCCGTGACCTTCGTAGCACGGAGGGCCAGATCCGTAGCAGCCCGGAGCTCCGAAAGCACAGGCGAGTCGTGTCCTCCCTCGTGCAGATCTCTCAAGGCCTTAGCCTGATGGACCTGCAGCAACGCCATAGCGTGCAGGGCTGAAGCCGCCTCTCCGCATGCCTGGTAGGCAGCCCCCGTTAAACCGGAAGACTGTCTGCAAGCACGGGAGGGGAGGGTTGGGCGATCCTTCCAAGAGGGAGCATTGGCCGGACACAGCTGCATCACGACCGCACGCTCCCCGGGGGGGATCCCCGTATAACCCTTAGCGGCTCCATCGGTGAGGGGGGAGGGCTGAAACGGCCGTAATCTGGTAGAAAACGGCGACCTCCAGGTCCTGGTCAGCTCCTCGTGCACCTCGGGGAAGAAAGGTACCGGCGGAGTGGGCTGTGAAACCCGGGCAGCTCCAAAGAACCAATCATCCAGGCGGGACGGTTCGGGCTGGGGGGGGGTGAACCCACTCCAACCCTACGGTCTCCGCCGCTCGAGAGAGCACGGCCACCATCTCTGGATCGAAGTCCGGCGTCACGACCCGTCCGGAAGGGGGGAGGACGTCCGGATCCTCAGAGGGAGAGGGCCCACCCTCGGATGCTGCGGTCTCCGTGGACCCGGAGGGAGGCACGACAGATCCTACAGACATCGTAGAACACGACTCTGAAGTCTCCATCGGCACATCAACCGGCTGTGGATGAGGAGGCTGAGAGCCGGAGGACGAATCCCCCGACCGGCTCAGCACAGTGATGCGGAGATCGTCTTTTGAGAGCTTCACGGCCGCTCCGTGGCGGCGTTCAGAACTCGCTGGACGTGGGTTGCGTTTTTCCCGGAGGAAAGACAACCGTCTCCGCAAATCCACAAGGGACATGTTCTCGCAGTGAGAACACTTACCCCCAGCAAACGCTGCCTCTGCGTGCTCGATGCCCAAGCACGAAAGACAACGCTCGTGACCGTCCTTCGGACCCATATACTTCCCGCATCCAAGATCGCACGGACGAAAAGCCATCCTGAAAAGGACGCTAATGTCCGGATATACGAGAGAGTGGCTGCCTTTAACAAGGCACAAAGCTCTCTCGTATCACTCTTTTAGGGAAATTCACTCAGATGCTCAGTTGATGATGCGCACAGGGAAAGGCAACGCACACACTAAACTCAAAACAAAAAAGATGTAGAGCCTGTGGAATACTGCGAAGCGTCCGCTGTGGTACTGCCAGTCCAACCAACTTCCGCAATCGATCCCAACAGAGTAAAGTAGCTTCTCAGTAGCAGATAATTGTGGAACGCATGATTTCAAGTTTTTTTTCTAAATGTGTAAATTCTTTACCACCAAAGTAATGTACTTAAATCAAAGGTTGGATTTTTGTCTTTTTTGCATTTGGGTTCTATGTTGTTTAAATAAAAAGGAGAATTTTTAGAAGTCCACGACCACATATTAAACAGGGGTGCCAATAATTGTGGAGGGCACTATATATATGGAACGGTGGAACGGTACATGTATTCGTTTCGAACCGAATCGGTACGGGGGTCACGGTTCGGTGCACGTATTTAAACGGAGAATACACGGTATAAAAATAAAAAGCTTTCGTGCAAAATAATTAATGTAATGCGGAACTACTGTTAGATACCCGGGTTCTTTAGGGACAGCTAATCTGTAGCCCCGCTTTAGCGCTGAAACTCTGATTGGCGCCGATGCAGCCGAGCTCCGTCTATGTATGCGCTCTATCAGAGCCCGTCTACATTTTCTGGCAATCTGCAGATTTTTTGTCAGATTGAAGGACGGTGTAGTGAGTGAGTGAGTCAAATAGCAGTGACAGCTAGTATGGCAAATGGTGGTGAGGATCCGCCGGCCTCTTTAAGATCGCAAGTTTGGAATTAGTTTTCCAGTCAGTTACAGTATGTCACGGCTGGTATGAACCAGATGGTGGAAAAGTAACAGACGAACCCAAACGCAAGATGTACAAAAATATAACTATGATTTATTTACAAAACTGAAAACACCCACGAGGGGGTAAAAACAGAAGGGAACAAAAACACTGTGCTGGAACACAAAATAAAACAGAACACGAGAAAAACTCGGATGGGAAACTGGTGACATAAACACAGTGTCTACAAACAACGCACGCACACCACACAGAGAACACAAGGGCATAATATAGACAGCACATCAATGGGGAACAGGTGAACATAATTAATCACTTAAGACATGATTACATAAGGGAGTAGGGTAAAAGTGACAAGACCCTGGGAATACGTGTTACACATACATGATGTGAAAACACACGTATTCCCACATAAAACAATGCTGCCCTGGTCCTGCCCTCTGGATGATAACCAAGGTCAGGCAAGACCATGACAGCCACAAAACACTGGGAACACGTGTCACACAGATATGATGTGAACACACGTGTTCCCACGTACACACACTGCTGCCCTGACCTTGCCCACAGAACATAGACCTGAACCTATACTAAGGTCTGGCAAGATCACGACAGCAACAAGACACCGGGAACATGTGGAAGCCACACACAGAATGTGATCCCACATGTCCCCACACCGAACATGATACTGCCACGGTCCTGTCAGATGCACTCAGACCTACATCTAGCACGGATGTCCGACAGGACCGTGACAGTACCCCCCACTTAAAAGACGGATACAAGACGTCACAAACAAAAACAAACAAAAACATTAAACACGAGGAACGAAAGACTGCACAACAGAAGACAACCACGACAACATTACTACAAACAACAGAGGTAAACAAACATAAGTAACAAAAGGATTGGGATGATTTAACAAAAACAATAAATGATGAAGGGGAGGTGGGGAAAAAACAGGGGAAACAAAATGTCCATGGGGCACATGAGTCTTAGGGTCCCGCGGCTGAAAAGCCGACCGGTGACGTGTCCCCGGCTGCGCCGGCGGGCGACGTGTCCCCGGCTGCGCCGGCGGGCGACGTGTCCCCGGCTGCGCCGGCGGGCGACGTGTCCCCGGCTGCGCCGGCGGGCGACGTGTCCCCGGCTGCGGCCGGCGGGCGACGTGTCCCCGGCTGCGGCCGGCGGGCGACGTGTCCCCGGCTGCGCCGGCGGGCGACGTGTCCCCGGCTGCGCCGGCGGGCGACGAGTCCCCGGCTGCGCCGGCGGGCGACGATTCCGAGGCCCTCTTCGTCCTCCTCCTCCTCCCTCTGGACGCAGGGAGTGCAGGACCGAGACTGGCCCCGGGAGTAGTCTCCAACACCGGGGAGACAGGAGTCGACCTCTCCAGCCGGGTAGCCCCGGTCCTAATGGCCCTCAAGCTGGCCTGCGTCTGGCGGGATCCAGCAGGTCCGGTAGGTCGCCGCCTGGCGTAAACTTCGGGTCCGCATACGAGTGGGTCATAGAATTCGTAACCCGACTCGTATGCGGGACGTGAACCCCTTCCCCGTATCGCCAGGCGGCTACCGGCAAACATCTCGC
Source organism: Misgurnus anguillicaudatus (assembly GCF_027580225.2). NCBI lineage: Eukaryota > Metazoa > Chordata > Actinopteri > Cypriniformes > Cobitidae > Misgurnus > Misgurnus anguillicaudatus. The sequence continues at coordinate 31,112,416 of NC_073358.2, read as the reverse complement.
TGGGTTCTGTTGGGTGCGTGCGTTATGTCACGGCTGGTATGAACCGGATGGTGGAAAAGTAACAGACGAACCCAAACGCAAGATGTACAAAAATATAACTATGATTTATTTACAAAACTGAAAACACCCACGAGGGGGTAAAAACAGAAGGGAACAAAAACACTGTGCTGGAACACAAATAAAACAGAACACGAGAAAAACTCGGATGGGAAACTGGTGACATAAACACAGTGTCTACAAACAACGCACGCACACCACACAGAGAACACAAGGGCATAATATAGACAGCACATCAATGGGGAACAGGTGAACATAATTAATCACTTAAGACATGATTACATAAGGGAGTAGGGTAAAAGTGACAAGACACTGGGAATACGTGTTACACATACATGATGTGAAAACACACGTATTCCCACATAAAACAATGCTGCCCTGGTCCTGCCCTCTGGATGATAACCAAGGTCAGGCAAGACCATGACAGCCACAAAACACTGGGAACACGTGTCACACAGATATGATGTGAACACACGTGTTCCCACGTACACACACTGCTGCCCTGACCTTGCCCACAGAACATAGACCTGAACCTATACTAAGGTCTGGCAAGATCACGACAGCAACAAGACACCGGGAACATGTGGAAGCCACACACAGAATGTGATCCCACATGTCCCCACACCGAACATGATACTGCCACGATCCTGTCAGATGCACTCAGACCTACATCTAGCACGGATGTCCGACAGGACCGTGACACAGTAGTACAGGCGTGAGAGTGGTTGAAAAGACGAGGACTGTGTGTCGGCGTTTTCAGCAGTTGTTGGGTATGTGAGTGGAAGTACGTCTAATCAGGGCTCTCAGTCTCAAGTCTCACACATTCACCATGAGACACACGCATTTCAGTCAGTTCACAGGCCACACCTTGTATTTCTCACGCTGAAAAGTAGAAGATAAATTGTCCTGCTATATATAATCAATGGTCGAAGCGCAGGCAAATGCAGGGCAGTTCTGTCGAGTTCAGCTGCTTTCAGTTTTTTAAGCGTGCTCAACTTTACGCAGCGTCATCAGCGTCAGAGTACCGCGAGAAATCTTGCGGAGGAGGCTGATTTCAAATCGCTCTCGCGTTACTCTGACGTCATCCACTTGTTGTTTCTTGCAGCGTCTCATGAAGTCGTACACACCTAATGCATCTTACAAGCCTACATTTTTTTTTGTTCTTTAGTACATTAATATGAAATAAATGTGCTAAAATGTAATTTAAAATATATATTTAGGTAACTTGTAATACATTTCAAACGCATCTTTGTATGAAAGATGAGTACAAGTTTATACATTTTTGTTATATGATATGTTAAATGCATTTCAGTTCATATTCATGACATCAAAAACACAGACAAGGACACCTATGTTTTTAAGATTATCTTAAAGGAATAGTCTACTCATTTTCAATATTAAAATATGTTATTACCTTAACTAAGAACTGTTGATACATCCCTCTATCATCTGTGTGCGTGCACGTAAGCGCTGGAGTGCGCTGCGACGCTTCGATAGCATTTAGCTTAGCCCCATTCATTCAATGGTACCATTTAGAGATAAAGTTAGAAGTGACCAAACACATCAACGTTTTTCCTATTTAAGACGAGTAGTTATATGAGCAAGTTTGGTGGTACAAAATAAAACGTAGCGCTTTTCTAAGCGGATCCAAAAGAGGAACTACATTTCATGGCGCAATAGCACCCCTGGGAGTACTTCGACTTGCCTGAAAAGTCCGCTCCCCTTCTCACTCTCATAATGGGAGAGGGAGGGTGTTACTGCGCTGAGTCGAAGTACTCCCAAAAGTGCTACCACGCCACAACACGCAGCTCCTCCTCCAAATCAGCTCAGAAAAGTGCCACGTTTCACCCTGTACCACCAAACCTGCTCGTACAACCACTCGTCCCAAATAGGAAAAACGTTGATGTGTTTGGTCACTTCTAACTTTATCTCTAAATGGTACAATTGAATGAATGGGGCTAAGCTAAATGCTATTGAAGCGTCGCAGCGCGCTCCAGCGCTTACGTGCACGCACACAGATGATAGAGGGATGTATCAACAATTCTTAGTTAAGGTAATACCATATTTTAATATTGAAAATGAGTAGACTATTCCTTTAAGTACTAAAAAAAATTTGCCTTTTGTATTTTTGTTTTGCTTTTCCCTCCATTGTACCAAAAGTGAATCGAACCATGACGTCTGAACCGAGGTACGAACCAAACCGTGACTTCTGTGTACCGTTCCACCCCTAATATATATGTTAACCAAGGGAGCCAGAGATGGTTGAGAATTTAAAAGCAGCACCGATTTTGTAACAAAGCATCCCCTTGGAATTATATTTATATCTGACATTTTTTTGTCAAAATTGAGTTATTCACATATTCTTATTCTGTGAAAACTTATTAACTTGTGATCTTTTTTTAAGTTGTGTACATTTTGGGATTTAAAAAAAAAGGGTCTATCTAGGGTCTATCTAGTCAAACTCTACCTTGCCTCTATAACAGAGCTGTTCAATTAGTTTGTCATGGGGGCCAGTTCATGAAAAGCATCTCAAATGAGGGGCCGGATATCAGTGAAGATGACTACATCTATCTACATTTAAACATACTCATGTTGTATTTTGAAACGGCATAACAACAAAATCAGTGCATTGTACAATAGGCGCGATAGGCATAGAGCAGGTCCTGGGCTGTGAGTGATGGGTGATTAACTGTTACTCGTTTAAATTGCATTCTTGTGTGAGAACGATGACTCGCATAATATTTGAGCCTTTGACTGCTTTGAATTTTGGAGAAACACCAGGATCTTTTTCTCTAGTTCACAAAATCGCTTCAATTTGTTTCCTTTATTAAGACCAAGGCTTTGAACCGGTTCACAGAACGAAAACGAAAACCAGAAACTTTTGATGTTTTGCAAGGAACAGAAACGAAACCAGAAACTTTCAAAAAATATATGTTCCGGAACAGAAACGTTTATTTTAAAAAAAAAGGTAACCGGTTAACACGGTTATATTTTTGTTCTTTGACAAGATTTCTGTGCAGTTCTCGATGAAGTTCTATTTGGAGAAATGAGAAGCCTACTCAAGCCTAAGTCTCTAATGCTCAATCATAAGAAGTAAATATTGTAGGCTACCAAGTATCTCAAGATGTTTGTTTTTTACTAATTAGTGGTGTAACGGATCGCAGTTGATATATGATCTATATAGATCACGACCCACGGTTCGACTTACATGCGATTCGCGGATTAATACGCAAATTTAAATAGGGTAAAAGTTGATCATTTGCGCGTGTTTCAAAGGCATGCAAATGTTAACACTTAAGTGATTTTAAACAATTTAACCGCTTAAAGACGCTAAAGTGAGCAATTTTCTGTACGCACATGCGGTTGAATGTGTCCGGTCCAACTCCACCCTTTAAAGATCAGAACTCTTGATGTATAAACTTGAGAGAGAGTTGCGCTACTGTGTCTCATAGTCCATTAAAAAAACATTTTGTGAATAAAGCACTAAAAAACAACGTAATTTTCATTTTATGTGGAGCGACTGTTTATTGTCACAGGTCGGAGCGGACCACAGGTGTCGTGAGTCACGCCCCTTCCCAGTTTCCACCTCGAGGAGGTCCCAAGAGCACCCAAATGACCAGACACACAGAGAGCGTAAGTATAAGTATAATTAAAACAAACTTTATTTAAATTCCTTAAAATACAGGGAAGGGGAAAAGGGGAAAGCTAAAATCCAACTGGCAGGCACAGTTTCGAGTCCCCTGGAAATCTCCCAGGCAAATCTCAGGTGGGTCCTTCCTTTGCTTATCTCCTAGTTTTGCGACGACAAACAGTTTATTCACTGGGTTTCTCTTTGTTCTGCTTACAGCGAACCGGTCCGGGGCACTCTCCTCTTCCTGGGTGTAAGGAGAAACAGAGGGTGAGTATTTGAAGACTTGTACGTGTCCAACTCCAAGTCGGTCCCGTAGAGGTGTTTCTACTCGCCCTACGGCCGTATGAGCAGCGCTCCTGCTGCCGGGCTCGGCTCCACCCGTCAGTTGAAAAAGTGAGAGGTTGCTGCTGTGATCGTTCCGCCACTTCCCTGGATGGTGGCACATGTAAGTACTGCAGGAGGGAGGTCACTCGATCTGCGATGGAAACACAGGTAAGTAAACACTTTGCAGGTAACTGGGGCTTTGCTTTCCTCTCAGGCGGCGTACGGCACAATCTGCTAGTTCTCGGCTATGGGCGAAGGGTAAGTAGTTTTCAGACGACTAGGACTTTGCTTTTGCTTCGGGTGGCATACAACTCAATCTGCTGGCTCTTAGCTTTGGGCAGAAGGTAGGTACTTTACAGACGACTGGGGCTTTATTGTTGCTTCGGATGACGTACAACTTCAACTGCTGGCTCTTAGCTTTAGGCAGAAGGTAAGTAATTTACAGAGGACTGGGACTTTACTTTTTCTCTATGACTTCTCAACAACAGGCGGGTTACTTCACATAACATAACTCTTCCTGGGCGGTGGTAAGTAGACTGCGAAACAGTAAGTAGATGGAGCTTACAGACCTTAAGCGGCGAGAGCGTCTTGGCACTGGCCTACGTTGAGGCTCCAATGGACGACGATTGAAGCTGGAAACTGCTGTGCTGACCCGAACGCTTCCCTCTCCTCTCCTCCAGCTGACGGGACAGAGATGCTTTCCGCTTTACTCACGCCAGTCTTTCCTGCTTGGTTAGTTCACCACCACCTCCGCAGGGACAGGAAGATCCAGGATGTCGATGCAGGGCGTCAATGCAGGGTATCCACTCATCTGTATGCTAAAACTCACAACACTTGCTGAAAGGTTTACACTCCGATATGGTGTGATTTACAAATGCTCAGAGGCACTCACAGGCGGTGATAACACTTTCCCTTTGTCTCCTTCTCCTTTCAGCTGTCAGATAATCCTCCTATCATCGGTTATCAATCGCTGAAGATCTCCCTCGGTGACACTTCCTGTGAGTATTCCTGTTGCAGTTACTCAGAACATATCATTGATTTGCATGGATCGTTTCACAGATCATCGTTTAAATGTTGTATACTCAGCCCAATCACTCGTGTCCCTCAATCCTTCTTCACCCAGTCAAAAATGTCCTCTGCCTTCACAACGCTGACTTCGCCCAGACACTCAACTCCTCTCACCAGATCGGCTAGAATAAACTGCACCGTTTGCAACTTCTTACCGCGTGTACTGCACCGCAGGATGCGTAATTGCATCTTTGCATTGACTTAACATGTAAATCACCCACACTTGCCGCCTCTACCACAGCTGGTGTAAAAGCAGCATTAGACTTCAAACACTCATTTCTCATTTCCAAGGGGGGGGGGGGGGGGCTATGGGTGGAACCCACTCACTCTATAGACCTCTTATAGATCAGTGCGTGGGACTTACGATAATACACAAACATAAACAAAAAAAAACAATCAGCCGCCATCTTTATGTTACAATAATAGCGGAAGGTAATCAATATAATATGGAACAGGATGATTTCGCAAGCATGATGCTCCAATCCGCTGTTCGTGGCTACCTTTATAAGACACAATACAGTGAAGAGCTGTGGCAGATGGAGGAACAGATAGCAGAGAATCCCGGGGAGGAGGCCACAGTCTTGGCCTTTGCTGCGTGGAAGAGCCCGGGGAGGCGGGCGCAGCCCGAACTGGCTCAGGCAGACTAGTAGTTTCTGTACTCTCGCTTTGTGCCTTCGGTACGAAATTTCTGCACCAGGTCAAGATATATACGTTTGTGTGGTAAATGGTCTGGGGAAGAGAGTTACTTTGCGTATGGGTGTGTATGTTTTACAGACTTATTTCGGCTCACGAGCACAGGCGCTGAGCCCAGGTGTGTCTGTGGAGTAAACATATTGTGTGGTGGACATGTTCGTGTGCAGGGTGCAGCATTTTCTTCTTTGGGATTATTTACACATTTGGCCAAGCACTCTCAAAAATAAGGAACTGAGTGAAGCCTGCTCCTACGACAAAATTCGTTTGGGTGGGGAACCAACCACACAAGCTTTGTACCGTATATGGACAGCGGTGTCCTGGATACATATTTTAGAATACTCTTCTGGAAGCGACAGCCAAAGCCTGCAGATGTAAACGGACGTCTGACTATAAAGTGAGTGTTTCTATTTTTTTACTTATACTGTTCTTATACTGTTAAAGTGCCCATATTATGAAAAACTCACTTTTTCTGGGTTTTGGGGTGTTATTTTGTGTCTCTGATGCTCCCACACGCATACAAACTTGGGAAAAAATCCATCCATGCTGTTTTGAGGGGAAAGCTAAAATCCAACTGGCAGGCACAGTTTCGAGTCCCCTGGAAATCTCCCAGGCAAATCTCAGGTGGGTCCTTCCTTTGCTTATCTCCTAGTTTTGCGACGAAAAACAGTTTATTCACTGGGTTTCTCTTTGTTCTGCTTACAGCGAACCGGTCCGGGGCACTCTCCTCTTCCTGGGTGTAAGGAGAAACAGAGGGTGAGTATTTGAAGACTTGTACGTGTCCAACTCCAAGTCGGTCCCGTAGAGGTGTTTCTACTCGCCCTACGGCCGTATGAGATCTGCATACAAACTTGGGAAAAAATCCATCCATGCTGTTTTGAGTGAGATTCACGTTTCTGAATGTACTCTGCCTTGAGTCTCAGATTGCGCGAGTTCAAACTCAGCTCCGTTGTGACGTAACAAAACGTTTCATCACATTCAGTGGGTCTCCACCCACCAGGGAGCTAGAGAGAGCACAGAGCAGTCAGTCACTTTGCTGTTACCCTCTGTGCTGTTATCATGTCTCATTGAAATAACAGCGCTATTTGGATATTATGGATTATACTCCCACCTACTTTTAAAAACAAAGTTTTAACGCGTGTTTAATGGAACCCGGAGTAATCTTATATACAGTGTGTTACGACGCAAATAGTCCCCAGATTGTAGGCGATAAGACCTTCATGCCAAATCTGATGTAAACAGACTATGTAGCTTCCATGGATTATACGCATTTGTGGACAAAAATGGTCACTGGATGTATTTTTTATTTGTATTGTATTTTATTGGACTTTCATGGATCATTCACACATCTGAAACAGACTGGATTCGATTTGCGATCTTTGTATCAACACAAAAGGTAAGAAGTCACGTTATATTTTGCATGTTGTCATCTTCTGTCACAAAATAGTACATTTATGATGCTAGAGCTAAAAGTTTTTTGCCAAACTAACCGAGACCGGGCCTTACGCCCCGGCTTTTCTGACGAGGCTAACCCCCGAGCCTCTAATAAAATCAATTAGCACGCGGTCCACAAGCAGTATACATCCCCCGCCGGGTCTTAATTTCTGTAATTTGCGAAAATTATGCGTTTGAAAATGTTTATAACGGGAATATGTTAGTATTGTCCAGGGAAAACGAGTGTATTGTTGAGACTGCTCATCACAATTTACGCTGGAATCTTTGTGTGTCATGATGAGTTTGACACACCGAGACCGGGCCTTACCGCCCCGGCTTTTCTGACGAGGCTAACCCCTGAGCTTCTTATAACTTTCCGGACCTCCCGCTAGCTTCTAGCAATTAGCACGCGGTCAAATGTAGGACGTCCGAATTCATTCATACTGTCCATATTCATACTAGAACGTACTGTTTTAACTGTCAATGAGTAGGTCATCTAATTCAGTGCCTACTGTCTGCCTCCGCCATATAACGTTTTGACACAGGATTAACTTAAACTATCATCAAATTTGGTAAGTAAACCTGTGTTTATATCACAATATGAACATTTATGTGAAAAAATATGCACCTCATTATTTTTTTGTGAGAGAAATGAAAAAGTAGAGAATGTGAAAAACCACAGGAAGCACATGCAGGAAGCTCTGAGAGAGCTTGGTTTGCTTGTAACATATATTCGGTCTAAGCAACGCAATTGTTTAAAATTTCAGAGAAAGACATCGTTCAGTGTTATTTAGAGTTATGTCTACAACCGCTGGCGTGATGTGCAGGAAGCTACAGTGACTTCTATATTAGAAATCTTTTAATAATTGACGCATTTATGTGGGCTGCGTGCCTTGTGCACTGTCGGTTCTGAAATGTTTACTAGTAAGATAGTAAGTGACTGTGTCGGACCCGCAGACGTATTCAGTGATAAAGGTCCTGTTTTTTTTTATCCCATTTTTCAAACTTTAGTAAGTGTGTAATGTTTGCCGTAATAGCATAAATAAAAAATAGTATTTTTGCCGGAGGGCTACAGATGGCCGGAGCTGTGACGGATTCTGAATGCAGTTAGTGGAAATAAACACATAGACTTGAATGGAAACCGATTGACTCCGCCGCAGATCCACAGCCTTTCCCCAGTCGGTGGAAATTGGGGGTATACAGAGCTTGCAGCACACACGCAGTGCACTCTTTGTTTAACACAGGTAAATACATAAATACACAGTGTGGTTATGCTGGCATATATCAATAGATTTGGTCAGAAACTGTTAACGTTACAGTTGTGATGTGAGGCAGAGGCGAGTGAGGTTCCAAATGCAGTGTAAGATAATATTTAATAAAGGAACACTGAACAGGAAAACAGCAAAACAAGGCAGGCAGACACGAGCAAACACAGGCTAACATGAAACAACATTAAACAATGACTAGCAACAGGGAAGTGAACAAGCAGAGTATTTAAACATGAAAACAACCAATCACAGAACAGAGACAATGGGTAACTATGACAACATATGAGAGGGGAAGCATGAGTACAATGAGTGTCCATAGCAACAGACAAGTTGCAAGCACTCCTGACAATTTCCATGATTTTCATTTATAAACATTTGGGTGGTTGAATCAGCAATTTCATTTTGATCTGTCAAATAACCGAAGGACAAATTAATATTTTAGTAGTGAAATTAGTTTTTATTGGATTAACAGAAAATGTAGCCTAGTCCTAGTCCAACCAGACTCTCATACATTAATTTCATTTGTACAGAGAGTCTGGCCACGCTCCATTGCAAAGCGTTACTTCCGTTAAGGAGGGTCCTCTGTTGAAGTTTAAAACTATTTGATCTGCCCAGAGTCACTCAGGATCTGCCATAGGCGATCGCTAACGTGTGGTCGTGACGTATATCAGGCGCCGAAACCGGCCAGAAACAAGAAGTAAGAATAATCAGACAAACAAAACTTAGCAAACCTGGTTCTTGCTCCGGCTTTAACTTCTGTATATTCTGCAGTTTTTCAACAACGGACCGAATAGATTTTCTCACGTCTTTCTTCGCTGCCATTAATGAACTACAACTAAAACTGACGCACGACCTCAATTCAATTTTCAATTCAATTCAATTTATTTATATAGCGCTTTTCACAATACTCAATTGTTTCAAAGCAGCTTTACATTAATAGAAGCATTAAAAGCACAGAAAAACGACAGATAGCACAACATAATACACAATAGCATAAGCAGTCAAATTTGCTGCGGCTATGACGCGACATTATGAGCGAGCGTATTACTAATGTAACGTCTAGGAGAAGAAGCTAAGTTAAGCCCAAGCAGGCTACCTCCCCGGGGTAAAAAAAACCCCTAGTATAAAAAAAAACAAAAACCCCGGGTTGTTTAGCCGAGGAAATAAAAATAAAAAGTCCTAGGAGGGAAAAACCCTTGGGAGATATACATGTATACACACACATATAAACGGATAAGGAGCTTAAGCGGAGATTAAGCAGAGATTAAGCGGATATTAAGCGGGTCCTGCCGGTGGTCGTTGGTCAGGCATCAGCTGGGCATCACATTGAAGGGAGACCAGTAGATCAGAGGTGTGCCGACTTTCACATGTACCGGAACTGGGTCTGTTTGTCCCATTGTCCTCAGGGTCAATGGGACCCAGGGACGAGACCGGGAGAGAAAAACAAAATCATATTAGCGTAGGGGCCGTTCACATGTAATGCAAGTGTCACACAGTGATGTGGTTTAATCAGCTTAGTTTCAGACAGACTAACTATTGCGGCATAATTATATTATCCACAGTTGAGGATTTTGCAAATTGGGGGCCAACTGCGACGGTATATATGGTAACTAAGGGTCACCTTCCGATTTTTAAGAGAAAATGAAACCTGTCGACCCGTTTGACTAAGGCCTGTAACCCCACTGTCGTCGTTAATGCAGGTTCAGTGGCAAACGGGTCTATATTGCATACTATTTACAAGATCACGAGAAAACGCCAACATCGCAACCTGACCATACGTGTCAACCCGTTTGACTAACGCTGGAGGCCCCACTGTCGTCTTTAATGCAGGTTCAGTGGCAAACGGGTCTGTATGGCATACTATTCACCAGACACAAGAAAGCGCCAAAATCGCAACCCGACCATACGTGCCAACCCGTTTGACTAAGGCCGGAAGCCCCACTGTCGTCGTTAATGCAGGTTCAGTGGCAAACGGGTCTGTATGGCATACTATTCGCAATACAAAGAAAGCGCCAAAATCACAACCCAACCATACGTGCCAACCCGTTTGACTAAGGCTGGAGGCCCCACTGTCGTTGTTAATGCAGGTTCAGTGGCAAACGGGTTTGTATGGCATACTATTCACAAGACACAGAAAGCGCCAAAATCACAACCCAACCATACGTGCCAACCCGTTTGAATAAGGCTGGAGGCCCCACTGTCGTCATTAAGGTTCAGTGGCAAACGGGTTTGTATGGCATACTATTCACAAGAACACGAAAGTTCCAAAATCGCAATCCGACTATAGGTTAAGATAAGGTTTTTATTGATTTATTTGGTTGGTCTGTGTTATGACCGCGAGTGCTTTGTTCCGTACAGATAACTATTTCGAGTTAAGTACTTTTACTAGGCAAATTATGCGAATGCTTTGTTGAAGAGAAAAGTTTTAAGTCTAGATTTAAAATTATCGACTGTGTCTGATTCTCGGACATCGGTTGGTAAATCATTCCAGAGCTTAGGGGCTAAGTAGGAAAATGACCTTCCACTTTTAGACACTTTTGATAGTCTAGGGATAATCAAGAGACCAGAATTTTGCGACCGTAGTGTGCGTGATGGATTGTATTCTGATAGTAATTCTCTAAGATATGAGGGTGCTAGGCCATTTAAAGCTTTGTAGGTGATTAGTGATATTTTAAATTGTATGCGATATTTAACTGGTAGCCAGTGTAAAGATGCCAGAATTGGGCTTATGTGGTCATACTTTTTAGATCGAGTAAGTACCCTTGCGGAAGCGTTTTGAACTAGCTGAAGCTTGTTTACTTGATTTGCATGGCATCCCCCGAGTAGCGAGTTACAATAGTCTATTCTAGAGGTCATAAAAGCATGGATAAGCTTCTCTGCGTCAGATGTAGACAGTATATGGCGTATTTTCGAGATATTTCTAAGATGGAAGAATCAACCTCAACGTCATCGTTCTTAGCCACCCCCATCTGTTCGCTGATTGGTCCTGCAGATTTTTGCAGAAGAAAACGAGACTCTATACAGCAGTCCTAGACGTAGTACTGAAGCGAAATGAAAATTAAGCGGAAGCATGTAGGAGGGTGGAGCCAGGCTACAGAAAATGTGCAATATGCATCAAAACCAAATAAGACAGGTGCATAAATTTGGGCACCCCAGCAGAAAAATCATATCAATATTTAATAGAGCCTCCCAAAAACCTCCCAAAAACCAGTGCCAGTACTGGGATTCTGTAAAACCCCACAGCATGATGGAACCTCCACCAAATTTTACTGTGGATAGCAAGTGTTTTTCTTGGAACGCTGTGTTCTTTTGCCGGCGTGCATAACACCCCTTGTTATGACCAAATTATTAAATCTTTGTTTCATCAGTCCACAGCACCTTATTCCAAAATTAAGTTGGCTTGTCCAAATGTGCTTTGTATACCTCAAATGTCTACGTTTGTGGTGTGTGTGCAGAAATGGCTTCTTTCGCATCAAAGTGCGCTGAATTGTTGAATGATGCACAGTCACACCCAGGCCCGGAGTGGGTAATCGGGAGAACCGGGAGAATTTCCGGTGGGCCGCTTCACTTTTGGGCCGGTCAATTTTTTTTTTTTGCATTTGTCACGTTAGTGAGTCTATCTTCTTTTAAATGACACTTCACGCGTTTTCGCATTGACACTGCAGCGCACAGCCTCTGCATGGGTTGTACCATGTGAAGGAGTTTTCCCCTCCCCTCCCATAGAGTTGGTTCGGTCCATAGCACGTCTTTTCCAAAACTTTTCTCCGGTAGGCTGGGCCGGCCCTACCGTACAATACGCGTCTGAGAGGAGGAGGGTGTAAAAAACAGGTTGAAGAGAAAAGCCATGGATGCTGCCAAATGTGCCAAACTTACAGATTTATTTTTAAGAGGACAAACAAAAGTGACAACAGGTAACTTAAAGAGAAATAAGCCTAGTAATTGTTAGCATTAGCAACGTAATTATTCGGCTAATAGCGTTTTCAAACTATTTACAAGCCAACATTTTTTTAGTTAAAATATTAGCATGTATATATTTGTGTATACATGCGATTCATAGACTTTGCAAATATTATGCAAGCAGCTTCTGAGCAGCAGATAAGCCAGTTCCCCGCTGAAAACGAGAAGGCAATGAGTAAACAATATGAATTAAAGTTATTTAACCCTCAGGTTGTGTTCAGAACCCTATAACACCTTTTGTGTTCCCAGTCAAGAACCCTATAACACCTTTTGTGTTCCCAGTCAAAAATGACCAGCCTAAAAAAAGCTTATAAATCACTTTTTATGCTATATTTTTACCCAATATTGGATTCAATATTTTTTGTCAAACTGTTTTCTTTTTTTAATTAGGAATGGGTTTTATATTTCTATTTGCACCTGATTAATCATAGGCCCCATAGCATTAGCAATGCTAATAATTTATCAACCTTTCCTTGTGGAATAGACTCTATAAAGGGCTGGGTTGTTTTTGACCCATAATGTGTAAATATTGGACAGAACACGCTGCTGGGTTAAAATTGACCCAATGCTGGGTTGTTTTAACCCAACTGTTGGATTATTATAATCCATGGTTGCATAACAACAACCCAACATTGGGTTATTTTTAACCCAGCATTTGTTCTGTCCAATATTTAGCCATTATGGATTAAAAATAACCCAGCCTTTTTTAGAGTGTAGAGGAATATTTTTGTTAACTTCTCATCTTAAGTGAAATATTATTTAACTTTTACCTTATTTGTTGAACCATGATATTAATAAAAACTATAGTAAGAGCTGAACTGTTGCTTTATTTATCCAATTTGAAAAAAGTGCTAATTTGGAATAACACTATGGAAAAAGTGGGCCAGTCTTGGGCCTGAAACTCCCGGGCTGAAAAGTGGCCCCACTCCGGCCCTGGTCACACCATCTGCACAGCAAGTTGATGTTGTGGTCTTTGGAGGTGTTCTGTGGGCTGTTTTTGACCGTTCTCATCAACCACCAGCCTTTGCCTTTCCCATTAATTATTTGCCCTGCCATTTCTGGCCTTAACAAGAATTCTGCCTGTGGTCTTACATTACCTCACTATGTTCCTCACAGTGGACACTGACAACTTATATCTCTGTAATAACTTTTTGTAGCCTTCCCCTAAACCATGTTTACATGTTTAACAATGTTAAACAATCTTTGTTTTCAGGTCATTTGAGAGTTGTTTTAAGGGCCTCCAGGTGGCCACTCTTCAGAGGAGACTCAAAGAGAACAACATACATTTTCTCATGATTGGAGGCACCTGTCTATGAAGTTCGAGGTTTAATGAACTCACCAAATTGTTACGTTAGGGACCAGGAAGAAGACTGAAGGTAAGTAAATAGTACTTTATTAAAACACACACAGAGGTTGAGAATAAACAGGTGAGTATTTGGTAATAGCCAGTTCTGGTAGCACTTATTAGGCTTAGTGGTAATAATATGTCTTTTGCAGGTAAAGAAGTCTGGAGGTTCGGATGGGTTCAGATGAAGACCATAGAATTTCCAGGTAAGTGAAGCGGGTGAGTCTAGAATTCTGTGATGAGACCAGACGATGACTAAATGTCAGAGATGGGGACACGAGTTTAAGACTCGGACTCAAGTGCGACTTAAGTCGCACACACAGTGACTTCAGACTCGACTTGAGACTCATCCTCAAAGACTTCAGACTCAGACTCGAGCTGTGGGACTCGTGAACAATGTTTATTTTTAGGAAACGTCTGATTAGCCCCCTGTTATTCCCCTCCCTCTGTTACCTATAACCTACCCACGACGTAACACGTGTTACGCCGAATGTTAACATTCAAGTAATTTAAAACAATTTAACCACAAAAAGGCGCTAAAGTGAGCAGATTTCTGTAAGCACATGCGGTTGAATGTGTCTGGTCCAGCTCCAGCCAGGTCCAGAGTTGCACTACTGTGTCTCATACTGTGGTCCATTAACATACATTTGCTGAATAGAACAATGAAAAACAACTTAACGTTTTTATGTGAAGCGACTGTTTATGCTGTATCTTCTTTCTGATGCGCCATTTGGAATTCGCCCTCCGTCTGTGTGTGAGCCTGCGTTTAAGTGCCCTCAGTAGAGCATACACAGAGAAATGCGTTTCAAAAAGTAAGCCACCATAAAATCGTTCTTTTCCTGACAGGGCACATACACACAAAATGATCTCACAGTATTCTTTTTATAATAAAAACATTTGTTTATGTCTTTTGAGTGTGAGTTTCATGTGCTTTAGCATGTCATATGCAGAGGCGGACAGAGTACACAGCCTTATTACTTGAGTAAGAATACAGTTACCCCTTGTTAAATTTTACTCAAGTACAAGTAAAAGTACTGCAGTCAGATGTCTACTCAAGTAAAAGTAAAAAGTACTTGTTTTTAAAAGTACTTGAGAATCAAGAGTACAAGAGTACATTTTTAAATTTTGCATTACTACTGCCACAGTGCACATTGAACCACGTGAGATGATTGACAGCTGTACAGCAAATGATAGAGCTCTTGTCACAAGCCAGGGGCTGGCTGCTAGTGGTTAAGCCACGCCCCTTCTCAACTTCCACCTCTAGGAGGTCCCCAAAACCAACCCAATGACCAGACAACAACGAGGACAGGTAAGTATAAAACAATATTCTTTATTTACTTAAATATTTAAAATGTACTGGGGCTTGGGGAAGGGGAAATTAAAACTAATGCCAGGCTCTGCCCTCCAGGGGGCCACGGTCGAATGAGTGACAGAGGGTGGGGGGGTTTGCGTCGAGGAACAGGCTCCCGCCTCTGGTTCCCTCTGCCCGTGGCACGCTCCTCTTCCTTCCTGGAGGCAGAATAAATCAAAATCAGTGTTTGTATAGACTTTTTCCTGTCCGTGTACCTGTATGTAGCTCACGGCGTTTCACCGCCTATCTCACACAGCTCCTTGTTTGTTGACTCACTCTCCTTCCCTGTTCTCTCTCTCTCTCCACAGACTACAGCTGGGATCAGACACAGTGAATCGACTTCAAATGGTTCTCTCACCTCTTCGCTGATTACAGCTTCTGGGTAGGTATGGCTCTCTTCACAGCTCGGTATCTCAGCGTTCACGCTGGCTCTCTCTCTCTCCACAGACGACAACTCTTCGTCCCTGTCGATCGGCAGACTTAACAGGTTATGCGGTACTTTACAGGGTGGCGGACTTACGATAGCTGGCTACGCAATGCGTCAACTGGACAGTGGTTTCTATATGAAGCCGGGGACCAAGACCCTCTCGGCGAGCTCGTTGGTCTACAGAGGGGCGAGAACGTCACGCCGGCACACCGGGTCGAGCGCTACCCTTTCCTCGAGACCCGTTGGTCAATCGAAAACTGGACCGGGGCGCCCTTTCGTCGAGACCTCGGGGCGGCGGATCTCCTTCGCCTCTAGCTCTGCGATGATGAAAAGACACAGGTAAGGTAGCAATGTTATATGTAATACTCACACACCGCCAATTGCACAGTTCTTCACCGCCACTCCTAAACACAAGTCCGCCGAGCGTTTGGCTGCGAAAATACTTCGAAATGCCACTCCGTGATTTTAAGACTGAAACACACTCACAGCATAATCATATACAGGTTTTACTCTAGGACCGCTTTCCTCTTCGTCGTCCCGGGACGAGTGACTGGAGGCGGGGGTACGTCTGACAAGACACAGCAATCTCACTGCAATACACAGCATTACACAGCACCACTTCAAGTGAAAATTTCTACATCCAAAGACTCACCCACCATGCTCAGTGCACACAATAGACGCCCGTCTTCCTTCACTTCGCTCTGGGCGAGAATATGGAGATGGTAACACGGCCTAGTGTTTGTTTCGTCACTGTAGCTGTTTCAACACAAGGACCCTTCGGCTCACCCACCACACTGGTTCAGGGGTAGGGCCACCCACTCTCTCTTGGAAACACTCAAAAAGATATATAGATCAAGTACATGCAAAACACTTCCATAAAGGGATTCTGTTACTCACAACTACTGTACTTTCTTACCAGAACTGGCTATGTCTGATGTTTTCTCTTCCCGGTCCGGGCGGAAACATCCGGGCGGAACCAAACTTTCCCAACTTTTGGTTCCGCCCAAAAGATCGTCACCCTGTGACACTCTGAGGTCAAATCTGACACAAATCAGGAAGAGGAGACACACATCTCACTCTGTTCGCTCTTTGAGCTCTTCAGATCGCATAATTCAGTGGAAAATGAATAGAAATCTTATTCTGTAAGACTAAATATTTTACTAACATATGATAATTAATCATTATTTCTCCAAATATGCGCACCAATGTACTAATAGCCCTGGTGGATTCTGTATATTTTATGTATTTGAATACAAATAAACAGGAGAAGATGAGAATAAATGTTTTATGAGTGATGATTTCTATTCAAAATAACGAACTTTACAGATTAATTATTTTGCACTCCTGGCATAAATGAAGAAATTAATGTCACTGCAAACGAGTTTAATCACAAACAGTGATCAAATGTCGAAGCTGGAGTCTTAAACCTGTCTTGTGATGCTGAGTTTGTCCAGAGTGTGATGTTTTGAAGAGTAATACATTTGAACAACAATAATCCAGGATCACCAGTGATCCCTGCCGCTCTCAAGGGGTTGAATTTTTGTAAGCGGTGATGAAGTTTTGTTTTGGTAAACACAGCAAACACTTAAAGCGAAAACTATCATTAACTTGTTTAGAAAATTAAAATAGTCTGGCGAGGTGGAGCCACGGGTTGTCACATTCCCAGGATGGACCTGCTGTGTCTTCATCCATTGTTTCGTCCATGGTTTCTTCTCTTATCTAAATCTGACTATTGGGACATTGGTGAAAAGCTGAAGGTGATAGCTGATAGGCTGTCCCAATCAGTGGCACCTGCACAATCCAATCACGTTTGAGAAAAGGGTTTCTGAGATGTTTATTTTTTCCTTTTTTTTTAGAAGAAGTAACGGGTACTCACGGTTATGCATAGAAATGTATTTATGCAGCGCTTTTAACAGACCGATGGCCATCCAAAGCGCTTTACAATTAGCCTCACATTCACCCATTCACACGCACATTCATACACCGACGGCGGTGTCAGCCATGCAAGGCGCCAGCCAGCACGTCGGGAGCAGCTGGGGTTAGGTGTCTTGCTCAAGGACACGTCGACACTTGGTCCGGTGGAGCCGGGGATTGAACCACCAACCTTCCGGTTTGTAGACAACCTACATGAACCACTGAGCCACTGCCGCCCCAACACTTGAGTACTTGAGTAAAGTCATGAGTACTCCCCAAAAATAATATTCGAGTAAAGTACAGATCCCTCAAAATTGTACTTAAGTACTGTACTCAAGTAAATGTACTCCGTTACTGTCCGGCTCTGGTCATATGTATATTGTAATACATAATTAAATATATTCATACATTTTGGAAGCAAAACTTTTGAAAATATTAATAACAATCTCAGTTAATAGGGAGCACTCCAATCCACCTGCCTGTTTAAGCATCATACACTGCATGGCTAGTCAAAATGTCATTTATATTTTACAACAGTGTTGATAGTGATTAATTGTCATTTTAAAATAACTGTTACGAACCCTTGTTTTAAAAGTGGCTCTGAAAGAGGGTTCACAACATAAAGAAGGACACGTGAAACGCGAGTGCGCAAATGAACATTTATTAATACTCAAAAGAACATATAAAACCCACGAAACACGTATCTCACTGATCAGAACTTACTAAACTTCAAATAATATGAAGATAACCAATATTCACAAATAACAAACAAACAAACAAAATAACTAAACTAAATAGAAAGATAATATAACAAAAAGCTTGTTGCCGTTTCTTCTCTCTCCCCCCGCTCTTCTCCGTGTTCCTTTATATAGGGAGCTACAGATTACTCCAACGAGCCGCAGGAAGTGAACAAGCAGAGTATTTAAACATGAAAACAACCAATCACAGAACAGAGACAATGGGTAACTATGACAACATATGAGAGGGGAAGCATGAGTACAATGAGTGTCCATAGCAACAGACAAGTTGCAAGCACTCCTGACAATTTCCATGATTTTCATTTATAAACATTTGGGTGGTTGAATCAGCAATTTCATTTTGATCTGTCAAATAACCGAAGGACAAATTAATATTTTAGTAGTGAAATTAGTTTTTATTGGATTAACAGAAAATGTAGCCTAGTCCTAGTCCAACCAGACTCTCATACATTAATTTCATTTGTACAGAGAGTCTGGCCACGCTCCATTGCAAAGCGTTACTTCCGTTAAGGAGGGTCCTCTGTTGAAGTTTAAAACTATTTGATCTGCCCAGAGTCACTCAGGATCTGCCATAGGCGATCGCTAACGTGTGGTCGTGACGTATATCAGGCGCCGAAACCGGCCAGAAACAAGAAGTAAGAATAATCAGACAAACAAAACTTAGCAAACCTGGTTCTTGCTCCGGCTTTAACTTCTGTATATTCTGCAGTTTTTCAACAACGGACCGAATAGATTTTCTCACGTCTTTCTTCGCTGCCATTAATGAACTACAACTAAAACTGACGCACGACCTCAATTCAATTTTCAATTCAATTCAATTTATTTATATAGCGCTTTTCACAATACTCAATTGTTTCAAAGCAGCTTTACATTAATAGAAGCAGTAAAAGCACAGAAAAACGACAGATAGCACAACATAATACACAATAGCATAAGCAGTCAAATTTGCTGCGGCTATGACGCGACATTATGAGCGAGCGTATTACTAATGTAACGTCTAGGAGAAGAAGCTAAGTTAAGCCCAAGCAGGCTACCTCCCCGGGGTAAAAAAAAACCCCTAGGAGAAAAAAAAAACAAAAACCCCAGGTTGTTTAGCCGAGGAAATAAAAATAAAAAGTCCTAAGAGGGAAAAACCCTTGGGAGATATACATGTATACACACACATATAAACGGATAAGGAGCTTAAGCGGAGATTAAGCAGAGATTAAGCAGATATTAAGCGGGTCCTGCCGGTGGTCGTTGGTCAGGCATCAGCTGGGCATCACATTGAAGGACGACCAGTAGATCAGAGGTGTGCCGACTTTCACATGTACCGGAACTGGGTCTGTTTGGCCCATTTTCCTCATGGTCAATGGGACCCAGGGACGAGACCGGGAGAGAAAAACAAAATCATATTAGCGTAGGGGCCGTTCACATGTAATGCAAGTGTCACACAGTGATGTGGTTTAATCAGCTTAGTTTCAGACAGACTAACTATTGCGGCATAATTATATTATCCACAGTTGAGGATTTTGCAAATTGGGGGCCAACTGCGACGGTATATATGGTAACTAAGGGTCACCTTCCGATTTTTAAGAGAAAATGAAACCTGTCGACCCGTTTGACTAAGGCCTGTAACCCCACTGTCGTCGTTAATGCAGGTTCAGTGGCAAACGGGTCTATATTGCATACTATTTACAAGATCACGAGAAAACGCCAACATCGCAACCTGACCATACGTGTCAACCCGTTTGACTAACGCTGGAGGCCCCACTGTCGTCTTTAATGCAGGTTCAGTGGCAAACGGGTCTGTATGGCATACTATTCACCAGACACAAGAAAGCGCCAAAATCGCAACCCGACCATACGTGCCAACCCGTTTGACTAAGGCCGGAAGCCCCACTGTCGTCGTTAATGCAGGTTCAGTGGCAAACGGGTCTGTATGGCATACTATTCGCAATACAAAGAAAGCGCCAAAATCACAACCCAACCATACGTGCCAACCCGTTTGACTAAGGCTGGAGGCCCCACTGTCGTTGTTAATGCAGGTTCAGTGGCAAACGGGTTTGTATGGCATACTATTCACAAGACACAGAAAGCGCCAAAATCACAACCCAACCATACGTGCCAACCCGTTTGAATAAGGCTGGAGGCCCCACTGTCGTCATTAAGGTTCAGTGGCAAACGGGTTTGTATGGCATACTATTCACAAGAACACGAAAGTTCCAAAATCGCAATCCGACTATAGGTTAAGATAAGGTTTTTATTGATTTATTTGGTTGGTCTGTGTTATGACCGCGAGTGCTTTGTTCCGTACAGATAACTATTTCGAGTTAAGTACTTTTACTAGGCAAATTATGCGAATGCTTTGTTGAAGAGAAAAGTTTTAAGTCTAGATTTAAAATTATCGACTGTGTCTGATTCTCGGACATCGGTTGGTAAATCATTCCAGAGCTTAGGGGCTAAGTAGGAAAATGACCTTCCACTTTTAGACACTTTTGATAGTCTAGGGATAATCAAGAGACCAGAATTTTGCGACCGTAGTGTGCGTGATGGATTGTATTCTGATAGTAATTCTCTAAGATATGAGGGTGCTAGGCCATTTAAAGCTTTGTAGGTGATTAGTGATATTTTAAATTGTATGCGATATTTAACTGGTAGCCAGTGTAAAGATGCCAGAATTGGGCTTATGTGGTCATACTTTTTAGATCGAGTAAGTACCCTTGCGGAAGCGTTTTGAACTAGCTGAAGCTTGTTTACTTGATTTGCATGGCATCCCCCGAGTAGCGAGTTACAATAGTCTATTCTAGAGGTCATAAAAGCATGGATAAGCTTCTCTGCGTCAGATGTAGACAGTATATGGCGTATTTTCGAGATATTTCTAAGATGGAAGAATCAACCTCAACGTCATCGTTCTTAGCCACCCCCATCTGTTCGCTGATTGGTCCTGCAGATTTTTGCAGAAGAAAACGAGACTCTATACAGCAGTCCTAGACGTAGTACTGAAGCGAAATGAAAATTAAGCGGAAGCATGTAGGAGGGTGGAGCCAGGCTACAGAAAATGTGCAATATGCATCAAAACCAAATAAGACAGGTGCATAAATTTGGGCACCCCAGCAGAAAAATCATATCAATATTTAATAGAGCCTCCCAAAAACCTCCCAAAAACCAGTGCCAGTACTGGGATTCTGTAAAACCCCACAGCATGATGGAACCTCCACCAAATTTTACTGTGGATAGCAAGTGTTTTTCTTGGAACGCTGTGTTCTTTTGCCGGCGTGCATAACACCCCTTGTTATGACCAAATTATTAAATCTTTGTTTCATCAGTCCACAGCACCTTATTCCAAAATTAAGTTGGCTTGTCCAAATGTGCTTTGTATACCTCAAATGTCTACGTTTGTGGTGTGTGTGCAGAAATGGCTTCTTTCGCATCAAAGTGCGCTGAATTGTTGAATGATGCACAGTCACACCCAGGCCCGGAGTGGGTAATCGGGAGAACCGGGAGAATTTCCGGTGGGCCGCTTCACTTTTGGGCCGGTCAATTTTTTTTTTTTGCATTTGTCACGTTAGTGAGTCTATCTTCTTTTAAATGACACTTCACGCGTTTTCGCATTGACACTGCAGCGCACAGCCTCTGCATGGGTTGTACCATGTGAAGGAGTTTTCCCCTCCCCTCCCATAGAGTTGGTTCGGTCCATAGCACGTCTTTTCCAAAACTTTTCTCCGGTAGGCTGGGCCGGCCCTACCGTACAATACGCGTCTGAGAGGAGGAGGGTGTAAAAAACAGGTTGAAGAGAAAAGCCATGGATGCTGCCAAATGTGCCAAACTTACAGATTTATTTTTAAGAGGACAAACAAAAGTGACAACAGGTAACTTAAAGAGAAATAAGCCTAGTAATTGTTAGCATTAGCAACGTAATTATTCGGCTAATAGCGTTTTCAAACTATTTACAAGCCAACATTTTTTTAGTTAAAATATTAGCATGTATATATTTGTGTATACATGCGATTCATAGACTTTGCAAATATTATGCAAGCAGCTTCTGAGCAGCAGATAAGCCAGTTCCCCGCTGAAAACGAGAAGGCAATGAGTAAACAATATGAATTAAAGTTATTTAACCCTCAGGTTGTGTTCAGAACCCTATAACACCTTTTGTGTTCCCAGTCAAGAACCCTATAACACCTTTTGTGTTCCCAGTCAAAAATGACCAGCCTAAAAAAAGCTTATAAATCACTTTTTATGCTATATTTTTACCCAATATTGGATTCAATATTTTTTGTCAAACTGTTTTCTTTTTTTAATTAGGAATGGGTTTTATATTTCTATTTGCACCTGATTAATCATAGGCCCCATAGCATTAGCAATGCTAATAATTTATCAACCTTTCCTTGTGGAATAGACTCTATAAAGGGCTGGGTTGTTTTTGACCCATAATGTGTAAATATTGGACAGAACACGCTGCTGGGTTAAAATTGACCCAATGCTGGGTTGTTTTAACCCAACTGTTGGATTATTATAATCCATGGTTGCATAACAACAACCCAACATTGGGTTATTTTTAACCCAGCATTTGTTCTGTCCAATATTTAGCCATTATGGATTAAAAAATAACCCAGCCTTTTTTAGAGTGTAGAGGAATATTTTTGTTAACTTCTCATCTTAAGTGAAATATTATTTAACTTTTACCTTATTTGTTGAACCATGATATTAATAAAAAATATAGTAAGAGCTGAACTGTTGCTTTATTTATCCAATTTGAAAAAAGTGCTAATTTGGATTAACACTATTGAAAAAGTGGGCCAGTCTTGTGCCTGAAACTCCCGGGCTGAAAAGTGGCCCCACTCCGGCCCTGGTCACACCATCTGCACAGCAAGTTGATGTTGTGGTCTTTGGAGGTGTTCTGTGGGCTGTTTTTGACCGTTCTCATCAACCACCAGCCTTTGCCTTTCCCATTAATTATTTGCCCTGCCATTTCTGGCCTTAACAAGAATTCTGCCTGTGGTCTTACATTACCTCACTATGTTCCTCACAGTGGACACTGACAACTTATATCTCTGTAATAACTTTTTGTAGCCTTCCCCTAAACCATGTTTACATGTTTAACAATGTTAAACAATCTTTGTTTTCAGGTCATTTGAGAGTTGTTTTAAGGGCCTCCAGGTGGCCACTCTTCAGAGGAGACTCAAAGAGAACAACATACCTTTTCTCATGATTGGAGGCACCTGTCTATGAAGTTCGAGGTTTAATGAACTCACCAAATTGTTACGTTAGGGACCAGGAAGAAGACTGAAGGTAAGTAAATAGTACTTTATTAAAACACACACAGAGGTTGAGAATAAACAGGTGAGTATTTGGTAATAGCCAGTTCTGGTAGCACTTATTAGGCTTAGTGGTAATAATATGTCTTTTGCAGGTAAAGAAGTCTGGAGGTTCGGATGGGTTCAGATGAAGACCATAGAATTTCCAGGTAAGTGAAGCGGGTGAGTCTAGAATTCTGTGATGAGACCAGACGATGACTAAATGTCAGAGATGGGGACACGAGTTTAAGACTCGGACTCAAGTGCGACTTAAGTCGCACACACAGTGACTTCAGACTCGACTTGAGACTCATCCTCAAAGACTTCAGACTCAGACTCGAGCTGTGGGACTCGTGAACAATGTTTATTTTTAGGAAACGTCTGATTAGCCCCCTGTTATTCCCCTCCCTCTGTTACCTATAACCTACCCACGACGTAACACGTGTTACGCCGAATGTTAACATTCAAGTAATTTAAAACAATTTAACCACAAAAAGGCGCTAAAGTGAGCAGATTTCTGTAAGCACATGCGGTTGAATGTGTCTGGTCCAGCTCCAGCCAGGTCCAGATTTGCACTACTGTGTCTCATACTGTGGTCCATTAACATACATTTGCTGAATAGAACAATGAAAAACAACTTAACGTTTTTATGTGAAGCGACTGTTTATGCTGTATCTTCTTTCTGATGCGCCATTTGGAATTCGCCCTCCGTCTGTGTGTGAGCCTGCGTTTAAGTGCCCTCAGTAGAGCATACACAGAGAAATGCGTTTCAAAAAGTAAGCCACCATAAAATCGTTCTTTTCCTGACAGGGCACATACACACAAAATGATCTCACAGTATTCTTTTTATAATAAAAACATTTGTTTATGTCTTTTGAGTGTGAGTTTCATGTGCTTTAGCATGTCATATGCAGAGGCGGACAGAGTACACAGCCTTATTACTTGAGTAAGAATACAGTTACCCCTTGTTAAATTTTACTCAAGTACAAGTAAAAGTACTGCAGTCAGATGTCTACTCAAGTAAAAGTAAAAAGTACTTGTTTTTAAAAGTACTTGAGAATCAAGAGTACAAGAGTACATTTTTAAATTTTGCATTACTACTGCCACAGTGCACATTGAACCACGTGAGATGATTGACAGCTGTACAGCAAATGATAGAGCTCTTGTCACAAGCCAGGGGCTGGCTGCTAGTGGTTAAGCCACGCCCCTTCTCAACTTCCACCTCTAGGAGGTCCCCAAAACCAACCCAATGACCAGACAACAACGAGGACAGGTAAGTATAAAACAATATTCTTTATTTACTTAAATATTTAAAATGTACTGGGGCTTGGGGAAGGGGAAATTAAAACTAATGCCAGGCTCTGCCCTCCAGGGGGCCACGGTCGAATGAGTGACAGAGGGTGGGGGGGTTTGCGTCGAGGAACAGGCTCCCGCCTCTGGTTCCCTCTGCCCGTGGCACGCTCCTCTTCCTTCCTGGAGGCAGAATAAATCAAAATCAGTGTTTGTATAGACTTTTTCCTGTCCGTGTACCTGTATGTAGCTCACGGCGTTTCACCGCCTATCTCACACAGCTCCTTGTTTGTTGACTCACTCTCCTTCCCTGTTCTCTCTCTCTCTCCACAGACTACAGCTGGGATCAGACACAGTGAATCGACTTCAAATGGTTCTCTCACCTCTTCGCTGATTACAGCTTCTGGGTAGGTATGGCTCTCTTCACAGCTCGGTATCTCAGCGTTCACGCTGGCTCTCTCTCTCTCCACAGACGACAACTCTTCGTCCCTGTCGATCGGCAGACTTAACAGGTTATGCGGTACTTTACAGGGTGGCGGACTTACGATAGCTGGCTACGCAATGCGTCAACTGGACAGTGGTTTCTATATGAAGCCGGGGACCAAGACCCTCTCGGCGAGCTCGTTGGTCTACAGAGGGGCGAGAACGTCACGCCGGCACACCGGGTCGAGCGCTACCCTTTCCTCGAGACCCGTTGGTCAATCGAAAACTGGACCGGGGCGCCCTTTCGTCGAGACCTCGGGGCGGCGGATCTCCTTCGCCTCTAGCTCTGCGATGATGAAAAGACACAGGTAAGGTAGCAATGTTATATGTAATACTCACACACCGCCAATTGCACAGTTCTTCACCGCCACTCCTAAACACAAGTCCGCCGAGCGTTTGGCTGCGAAAATACTTCGAAATGCCACTCCGTGATTTTAAGACTGAAACACACTCACAGCATAATCATATACAGGTTTTACTCTAGGACCGCTTTCCTCTTCGTCGTCCCGGGACGAGTGACTGGAGGCGGGGGTACGTCTGACAAGACACAGCAATCTCACTGCAATACACAGCATTACACAGCACCACTTCAAGTGAAAATTTCTACATCCAAAGACTCACCCACCATGCTCAGTGCACACAATAGACGCCCGTCTTCCTTCACTTCGCTCTGGGCGAGAATATGGAGATGGTAACACGGCCTAGTGTTTGTTTCGTCACTGTAGCTGTTTCAACACAAGGACCCTTCGGCTCACCCACCACACTGGTTCAGGGGTAGGGCCACCCACTCTCTCTTGGAAACACTCAAAAAGATATATAGATCAAGTACATGCAAAACACTTCCATAAAGGGATTCTGTTACTCACAACTACTGTACTTTCTTACCAGAACTGGCTATGTCTGATGTTTTCTCTTCCCGGTCCGGGCGGAAACATCCGGGCGGAACCAAACTTTCCCAACTTTTGGTTCCGCCCAAAAGATCGTCACCCTGTGACACTCTGAGGTCAAATCTGACACAAATCAGGAAGAGGAGACACACATCTCACTCTGTTCGCTCTTTGAGCTCTTCAGATCGCATAATTCAGTGGAAAATGAATAGAAATCTTATTCTGTAAGACTAAATATTTTACTAACATATGATAATTAATCATTATTTCTCCAAATATGCGCACCAATGTACTAATAGCCCTGGTGGATTCTGTATATTTTATGTATTTGAATACAAATAAACAGGAGAAGATGAGAATAAATGTTTTATGAGTGATGATTTCTATTCAAAATAACGAACTTTACAGATTAATTATTTTGCACTCCTGGCATAAATGAAGAAATTAATGTCACTGCAAACGAGTTTAATCACAAACAGTGATCAAATGTCGAAGCTGGAGTCTTAAACCTGTCTTGTGATGCTGAGTTTGT
Organism: Misgurnus anguillicaudatus; assembly: GCF_027580225.2. NCBI lineage: Eukaryota > Metazoa > Chordata > Actinopteri > Cypriniformes > Cobitidae > Misgurnus > Misgurnus anguillicaudatus. The sequence continues at coordinate 31,085,721 of NC_073358.2, read as the reverse complement.
CCAGAGTGTGATGTTTTGAAGAGTAATACATTTGAACAACAATAATCCAGGATCACCAGTGATCCCTGCTGCTCTCAAGGGGTTGAATTTTTGTAAGCTGTGATGAAGTTTTGTTTTGGTAAACACAGCAAACACTTAAAGCGAAAACTATCATTAACTTGTTTAGAAAATTAAAATAGTCTGGCGAGGTGGAGCCACGGGTTGTCACATTCCCAGGATGGACCTGCTGTGTCTTCATCCATTGTTTTGTCCATGGTTTCTTCTCTTATCTAAATCTGACTATTGGGACATTGGTGAAAAGCTGAAGGTGATAGCTGATAGGCTGTCCCAATCAGTGGCACCTGCACAATCCAATCACGTTTGAGAAAAGGGTTTCTGAGATGTTTATTTTTTCCTTTTTTTTTAGAAGAAGTAACGGGTACTCACGGTTATGCATAGAAATGTATTTATGCAGCGCTTTTAACAGACCGATGGCCATCCAAAGCGCTTTACAATTAGCCTCACATTCACCCATTCACACGCACATTCATACACCGACGGCGGTGTCAGCCATGCAAGGCGCCAGCCAGCACGTCGGGAGCAGCTGGGGTTAGGTGTCTTGCTCAAGGACACGTCGACACTTGGTCCGGTGGAGCCGGGGATTGAACCACCAACCTTCCGGTTTGTAGACAACCTACATGAACCACTGAGCCACTGCCGCCCCAACACTTGAGTACTTGAGTAAAGTCATGAGTACTCCCCAAAAATAATATTCGAGTAAAGTACAGATCCCTCAAAATTGTACTTAAGTACTGTACTCAAGTAAATGTACTCCGTTACTGTCCGGCTCTGGTCATATGTATATTGTAATACATAATTAAATATATTCATACATTTTGGAAGCAAAACTTTTGAAAATATTAATAACAATCTCAGTTAATAGGGAGCACTCCAATCCACCTGCCTGTTTAAGCATCATACACTGCATGGCTAGTCAAAATGTCATTTATATTTTACAACAGTGTTGATAGTGATTAATTGTCATTTTAAAATAACTGTTACGAACCCTTGTTTTAAAAGTGGCTCTGAAAGAGGGTTCACAACATAATGAAGGACACGTGAAACGCGAGTACGCAAATGAACATTTATTGATACTCAAAAGAACATATAAAACCCACGAAACACGTATCTCACTGATCAGAACTTACTAAACTTCAAATAATATGAAGATAACCAATATTCACAAATAACAAACAAACAAACAAAATAACTAAACTAAATAGAAAGATAATATAACAAAAAGCTTGTTGCCGTTTCTTCTCTCTCCCCCGCTCTTCTCCGTGTTCCTTTATATAGGGAGCTACAGACGACTCCAACGAGCCGCAGGTGTACAATGCCCCACAGGTGCAGACCTAATCACAGACTCAAAACACAAAGAAAACAAAACCTTGTGATATCATAAGGAGAGCCAAACATAAGGCACAGGCCGTAACAATAACAAAGCACTGAACTTCAAATACAATGAACTTAAGTGAAACAGCTTACTATACGGCTAAAAATAGCTTCAGCCTGCATAGCTTAAAGTTCATTCATGATAACGTCGTATATATACTTTAGCAACACAATTAACAGTTTTCTGCAAGCTACTGTTAAGATTGCTCATTTAAAAACTATAACCAGAATAAAAATGGCTTACCTCTACGCGTTTCCTTAGATTTGAAAGAGTATTCTTTAAAAACGAAATAGCACAGTTTCAAGGCAGGCAGAGAAGACACGAAGGACTCGTTCTTTTATTCAAGGACTTAAAAAAAACGCGCGTAAATAAGGCCATTGTTGTTGTGACGGGTCAGTTATCTCCTCCGTTGTTTTGAATGCCGTTTCATTCTCCAAACGATGCATTGGCTGGCTGCTGCACTCGCGTGACTCGCGTAGCTTACGTGAAACAGCGCGGCAACCAAAACAAGTTCGAAACTAAGCGTATGCTGTACCCTGATTGGTGGTTTGACGCATCACGTGTGCATCTTAGTTTTTTTGTGCAGCTTTAGTTTGCCCAGTTACGTTTTTTATCCACTGATAAATAAAAAGGAACAACCGATTTTTTAAAAATGTAGTGGAGTAAAAAGTAAGATATTTGACTTTAAAATGTAGTAAAGTAAAAGTAAAAGTCTCCCAAAATAAAAGTACTTGAGTAAAGTACAGATACGCGAAAAAAACTACTTACAGTAAGTACAGTAACGAATTACATTTACTTCGTTACTGTCCACCACTGATACCTTTACTCTGTCCTCATCCTGTCAGGGCCTGCTGTTATTGTGTGTGTGTGTTCTTGTATATGGTTTATGAGGACACAAATGTGTATGACATGGGTATTACAATGAGACTTGAGATTTGACTTGGACTCTAGCACAGAGACTTGAGACTTGACTTGGACTCGAGCTCAAAGACTTAAGACTTGACTTGGACTCGAGTGGAAGGAGTGAATGATGAAGTTGATGGTGAAGGTGATGGCATCCTGACACAAACTAATTGTGTGTTCCAATTAATCAGTGCTAAGTAGTTACAGGTATTCAAATCAACAAAATTACAAGGGTGCCTAAATTTATGCACCTGTCTAATTTCATTGGATGCATATTGCACATTTTCTGTTAATTTAATAAACCTTATTTCACTACTGAAATTTTACTTTGTCCTTCAGTTATTTGATAGATCAAAATGAAATTGCTGATCCAAACACCCAAATATTTAAAGATTACAATCATGGAAACTGTCAAGGGTTCCCCAACTTTTGCATACGACTGTATTACATTCTCTTCAAAATGACTATTGCTATTATATAACTTCTGTATGGTAAATGTAACATTTTGTGTCTAAACCCAGGGTTAACGGAATCTTGGGTTATCTTTTTCATGTTTCACACTATTCAAATTTAACCAGGGGTTAAGAGATAACCCTGGGTATTTGTAATCTGATGTTTCACACTCTGCATTCCTAAACTCTGGGTCAGGAGTCTTAAACACACCTGTCTATAATTATCAAGCAACCCTGAACACCATGATTAGCTGCTTCAGCTGTGTTTAATTAGGGTCATAACTAGAGATCGACCGATATATCTGTTTTCCGATATTTTCCCGATACTTGAGCAGTTTCAGATTATTGGATATCAGTTTTGTAATATCGGATTGACTGATAAACGAGAGAATTGAGAATTGCGCGCTGGAAGCATCTGAGGAGAGGACCTCACAGCAGCAGAAGCAGCGTGCACAGCAAATAACATGACGGCAGAGTGACGCGACTTCATTAAAAGGACTTTGAGTATACTTACTTTGCATATGAGGCATTTATAACACATCTTACACTGTCAAAAATAAAGGTACGAAGCTGTCACTGGGGCAGTACCCTTTAAAAAAGGTCCTAATATGTACCATTTAGGTACAAATAACCTTTAAAGGTACATTTTGGCAGTTCAAAGTACTAATATGCACTCTTTAGGTACAAAGGTGTACCTTTTTGAAAGGGTACTGTCCCAGTGACAACTTTTGTACCTTTATTTCTGAGAGTGTATTTGTGCAATAATGTATGTTATGTGTAAATAAGTTGATATATTAAAAGCAATGTATGCAGCGTGTCCAAGAATAGAGACAAACTCACAGAGTCACGCTGAACAATAAAATACGGTCCCAATAACGACGTAGCTTTGCATGAATAAAACAGCCATGAATTAATGCTTTGTGGAATTAAAAACACTAAATAAAATAATTTTTTCTGTTATTTATGCGTATCATTAGCATCGTAAAATCACGTTCATATAACTTACCGGGGTTGAAGGCTGAAGCACAGCCACCACTTTTAACAAGATTTACCCTAAGTTATATTAACATTTCCCAGATAAATAAATGTCTGTGGATATTAATTAATTATTTATTACCTCCGCAAGCGGTCACTGTTTGATACAGTTAATGCGTGAGTAAATGTCACAAGGTGACGATCTTTTTAAGTGTTTCCGCCCGGACCGGAAAAACAGAACACCGGAACTTCCGGTAGCGCCGTAAGAGGGAAAATTGGGGAATTCAATACACCTGTGCCTAGTTGGGAACAGCGGTTGGTGATTGGAGGATACGCGAACAAGGCAGTACTTAAGGCCAAGTTTATTCACAGTCTAGAGACCTTTTTGGTGTGTGTGGAAGCGCTGTGTTGTGCCAGTTGGTGCGCTGCTGGTGGCTGTTTAACTCTCTCTCACTCTCAGGCTGGAATTGGATGATTGTGAAGACATCGCGAACCTTAAAGGTTGTGAGGAGAACGTATATACGACTAGTTGAGACAAAGTGACAAAGGGGATTGAAAACGGCATCGTTGTGAGTACCAAGATCTAGTTGAAAGTGTCCCGTGTATTAACTTGGCTTTATGTTAAAACCCTCCAGGGGAGGGAGGGCGGCCCTACCCCTAACAGAGCGTGGTGGGTGAGTGGAAGGAATACTTACCGAAGCAGACACAACGACGACACCACTAGCTGGGCCGCATATTTCCATCGCCGAATCTGAACTAAGCGAAGTGAGGGAAGACGGGCGTCTTTTCCGTATACTTGGAGTGGTGGGTGAGTCTTTGTGCTGTGGAAACCTTTATTTTTGACGTGGTGCTGTATATTGCTGTGGGTTGCTGTGTATCGCTGTGTGTCTTGTCAGATAAACCCCCGCCTTCACGCACTTCGTCGAGAGAAGACAAAGAGGCTGCCGGTCTTAGCTCAGTCCAATACGGCATATGTTGTGAGCGTGCTTCGGGCCTCTAGAAATAGTACGGTGCCCAGAAACGATTTTCCCCCGTCTAGACATCGGGCGGATGTGGAGAGTGGCGGTGAAGAGCCGAGGAAACAGCAGAGGTGTGAGTACGATTTGGGGCTATTGTTATAGATGTTTCCAGTTGCATAAACATTGTTGTTGCAGAGAGAGAGGTGACGCAATTCCATCGTCCCGTGGCCTCTACAAAGGGGCGCCCCTGTCCAGAGTTCGAACGCCTGACGGTAGCAAGGAAAGGGCAGCGCTCGGCCCGGTGAGACGTTGTGATATTCCACCCCTCTGCCGCCATCGTGCGTTCAAATGTTTCTGACGACAAACAGGTCGCGCGTATATAATAGCGGGTACACGTGTGAAGTTTAGCTTTTAGTTAAAAGATTAGTAAATTCATATTCACGTAATACAACACTCTTTATGCACTTTTACCACATCAAACGATTCAGTTGTTGCAGCGATCTAAACAATTCATTTAAACTGATTCGCGAACCAATTCAAAATGTTTGGCCCGTTTGCTTTGTAAAGAATCGACTCAAAAGACTCATTTATTTGCAACACCTTGTAAGGAATCAACTTAAACGAGTCATTAATTCGCGAATGTGTGTATGTGACACCGCGTGAGTGAGAGACGCATGGAAAGGAATTTGAAGCGTTATTTGCTCTATAAAAGACAAAGACGAAAACTAAGGACATTTAATCTATATTTTTATTTTATTTTAGTTAGTTTTGCCAGACACACATTACAGTTTTAGTTAGTTATCGTTTTTTTGTAATGATGTTTTTTCCCACCTAGTTTTCGTTTTTTCGTTCGTTTTCGTTAACGATTATAACCTTGGTCGAGACCGAGTTTGTTGGTTTTCAAATTGAGTCGAGTCCAAGTCAAGGAAGCAAGTCTTTGAGGAAGCAAGTCCGAGTCGAGACCGAGTCCTTTATGAGTCTGCAATTACGAGTCATTCTCCTCTCACTGTGGTTCGAGATCGAGTCAAGACCGAGTCTTTGAAGGAACGAGTAATTGGTAGAAAATAAATAGAAAGCAGAAATTGGTCTCGAGATCGGTCTCGGACTCAAGTAGTACATCACTTGTGAACCCCACAAATGTTCATACCATGGACAAGCACACAATCAACTACCTCAAAAAATGCTGGGCTATTTTCAATCCAGGATTGGGTCAAAAAGGGATGAGCCCAGCCCGCTTGCTTGTAATTTAACCCATGCTGCATTGTTTTAACCCAAAATGCTGTTGTTGGGTCAAATATCTTTTTTTATTATTAATTTCAACCCAGCTGGTGGGCTTTTGTTGGAACTTGTAAGCAAGTGGATTTAAGAGAAATGTGTTGGTTTGGGAAAATTAGGCCAACTGTGTTAGCAATCGTGAAAAACTATAAAACTATAATATAATATTAGCAGAGCCGATCCTCCCTATGCACAGGCTACGCAAGCTGCGTAGTGCCCCACATTTGAAATTATGCAGCTCCGCATGCGGTTGACGCACCTACCTGCGTCTTCATTTGGATATGGTTTAAAGCTATCCGCCTGGAGCAGGAAAGACAAGCGCCGTGAAGGTGAAGTAAAAAGAACACATTAATGTTTTAAATTCCTATTTCGTCTTGACTAACCATGCAATGGATTTATAACAAACACTGCAGTCCAAATCCCTAGATTCAGTTTTAGTCCAGTGTGTTTTGTTAGAAACGCTTACACATTAATAATCAAAATCTTTTTTTACGTAATAAAAAAGATGTTTAAGAAAAGATGTTTGACTACTGTTAACATTTTAAAACAATGCACATTAGGTCTAATGTTTGCATATTTAGAGAATGATTTAAGAATTTTGGTATGTTTATCTGTGGAGTCTGACCATGCCTTAGTTTTTAAACAAAATCTCTTGAGTTATTTTTTATAGTTTATCTGACAGCTATTTTGGTTTTATTTATTCGTAATTTTACATTTGTTTCCCTGATGTTCTACATCTCTAAAAAATTATATGTTTGGCAGTAGACCTTGTTTTCTAAGTACTGATGTAACAGATTAAGGGCTTTTCAGAAAACGTGTCAAAGGAAGTATTCTGAGTGCCACAGTAATGTAGGCTACATGTGGCAAAAATGTACAGCTATAAGATAATACGTATTTTAGTTAAAGGAACAGTACAGTAGCGGAGTGGCCATCGGGAGAGTCGGAACATTTCCCGGTGGGCCGGTAGTGTTTTGAGGCTGCGAGGGCCGGTCTGATAATGGATAATAGTTATACATTGCAAGTTATATAGCAACCCCGTCTGGCGGCCTGATGTGCGGCCGCTTCCCACTGGTCAAACTGCAGCCTCTTTGCTCAACACAGTAGGCTATATAAAAGTGCTCAACCTGTTCGCCAGGTTTAACCATGTTTATTAGGATTTTTAAAAAATATAGGGGGATTATTGAACGGCCCCTCTCCAAATTGCCATAGCCTGTCGGCCTTTGATGTGAAAAGCCGCGTCGCTGAATACCTGTTTATTTCAGTACATATGCGGTCGGATAATTGATCCATCAAGCGGAGACTATTTGATAGAAAGTGTGGATTAAGGATGTTTAAAATCTCTAGCCTGGTGGTCATTACTTGAATGGATAAAATCAGCATATTTGCAAAGGTTTATCTCCATATGGCTATATATAATAAATAAAATTTAGAAGGGTAACTTTGCAGTATCACATTTTATATTTCCTACTATTAGATTTCTATTAGATTTCCATATTAATAGACGAGAGTATTCAACTGAAATATATAAATATCCTCACAACATTATTCTTTCAAAACTTTGACAAAAATTATTTTCAAATGAACTGTATTCTTAGTTATTCAAAGATGCACACATTATTCCGGATATGATTTGAATATTAGACGAGATAATATAACGGCAATGAACGTCTCATATGCCATTAAATATCCACATAACTTAACATAACAGCATAATGAAATGAATAAAAAGACAAGGAAGCAGGATTGGCATGTAAATTGTATTATTATTAGCGGGGAAAAAAGCAATATTACTGAAATAAACTCTGAGGTTTAACACGTTAAAATAAATAAGCAAAAACCGTGGAAAAACATTATTATCTCTCAAAACTTTATATGACAAAAATTATATTTAAAGGAAATATTCTTACAGTTATTCAAAGAGGCACAAACTCCCGTTTATGAGCACATTCATCTCTGGTCTCGCTATGTAATAGCTGATTGAGGTGCGCATCTCCGTCTTTCAACCAGGTATCATTTTGTATAGACCCCTTCAAGGTTTGTAAACATAGAATGACTATCAGGTGCACACGCAGCAGGGGTCATTTTAGTTTAATCTAACAGGGCCAAAAAATGATGACTTACCTGAAATGAAGTGAGCACTACAAACACAAGCCTCTTTGATCTTTGCATTGTCCCAGTCTGCACGTTAATTGCTTGCAGCCGCAGATGTTGTATTTTTTTGTTTTTGAGATTCTGCATGAATCGCGAAAACGTAACGGAAGACCTGGTGCAATTTTCACACCCCACGACGTAAGTAGGCATTTTTTATCATACCGAATAATACGCAACTCAATCTGCTGTAATGACTTTTCTGACCCCGACATGCACAGTGGGAACCGCCTGTGACGTGAACCGTGAAGGGGTCTATAGTTACTCATTTAGGAAAATTAGCCATGACTGAATGATTTTATTAATATTATGAAAATGTTTTTTTTGTTTTTTTTGGGGGGGCAAATTGATTACGATTTGTATTACCCTAGTTTTACTACAAATAGGCTAGGAGACATTTTTTTTACCACGGAGGGCCGATGGTATACGAAATTTCCCGGTAGATTTTTTGGTCCCACTCCACCCCTGGAACAGTATGTAAGAAATTTATATCAATTAATCATAAAATGGCCCTGATATGTCACTAGACATTAAGAAATCATTTATATCACTGACAACAGTGTTCTGGCCAGGATATTGTCATTTAAAAAGTGGGGTTGCAGCCCTCAACTGATGTTTATGTTGTCATTTTGTGTATTGGCCACCAGTTGTGTGATTGCAGTACCAGTTTTAGCCACAATCCTACATACTGTTCCTTTAACATTTTATTTAAGCAGAGACAGTGAATGTTTTTTTATGAGCGTGATGACAGGGCCCCCTCAAAAAGTTGCTTAGGGCCCCCAGAAGGCCAGGATCGACTCTGAATATTAGGAAACTATTTTTTTGTGTGAATTTGTGGTTTTAATTACACAAATTGAGGTAAAGGGTGTATTTGGGCTACAGGACTTGGACAATTTGAAAGAGGGTATTCATTAAATGTTGTGGGTTTTATCCAGAAATATATTTTTTTTTTTCATAATTTTGTAATATAAATTTTGGTGACAGATGTTTTTTTTTAATTTCACCAACTTTGTAGAATTTTCTCTTACATGAAACAGATGATGCTGGAGGATACAAAAGCAGTTTAGAAAGCTTTTTCATGATTTTGATTCACTTATATGAGAAATAAAGCCGCCAAGATTCAAATTTGTCCAGAGTTGTCTATCAAAGTGGCCATGTGGTTCACTACAGGAGTGATTAAGTGTGATTGTTTCAGACATTAGGGCTGTCACGGTAACCGCATTACCGCGCTACTGACAAGCCCAACCGCATGGAAAAAAGCAACCGCAACAACCGTGCCTTTTCACGTCATTCAGTACATGTATAATAAAGGCCAAATAGATTGAGTAGGTCAATTTGTTTTCGTAAATTTCAATTAAAAATGTAATACTTCATATTTCGTTAAATCATACAGTGAATGTGTGAAAAAGTAAAACTGAGATCACAGAATAACTGTGGCGTTGTCTGCCTGTAGATGCAGTTTTAAAGATTAAAATTACTTTAACTGATCAACACAAATAACGCCAAAATATAACTGGTTGCTTAATACCAGCATTAAAACCTCATAAAAAATACCTTTATAGGTTTTTTCTTGGTGCATCTGCAGCGCCCGCTCCGTGGATGCAGCCAATATAATGCCGCGGTTGCTTTTGTGAACTGACTGCACACTTGACTTTCACCTAGACATTTAGATGTGCAAGTTTTCATCAACAGTTTCTGCGTGAAACATTTTAAACGTTGATGATCATCTGCCGACTCGATTGTTTCATCACGTCCTCGGATACACGGAGAGTCTGCTTTATTAACGGCTTTTCCTTTGCTCCGCGTGAGCTAAACGTTTCCGCTTTTTACTTTTTTACTCGCATATGTTTCTACATATTTTCGACAAAGGAAGACACAGGATATAATGTAACTTATTATAGATAGCATTTAAGCTTGTTCTGAAATGATGACAAATCTGTGTGACTAAATATGACCTCTCCAGCTTAATTTAGCCAAAATAATGATACATTCGTTTTCATACTTTATATATACACGTTAATTTATCTACTAATATATTATTAAAATGCCCTAAATTATTATGCATTGCCTTCTGTATTGCATTCGTTTTGTACATTTACAGGTGCACAAATACTGGCTAATTTTAATTTCTTTAAGACACTGCTGTGTTCTGTTTTGACCGATGCTCTGTTCATTTGCGCTTAACAAGCCAAAATGATGTTCTTCAATTTATTTTTGTTTTCTCAAAAATATATTTAGCTGTAGTATAGCTTGTGTTAATCTTTTTTTTCATATGGGGAAATACATGTAGCCTACCCATCTTCTACATTGGTTAACCTCATTGTTCTGGATTTAAAAAATAATTTTATTTTAGTAATTGAAGGCGGTAAAACCTCATACCGCGCTGGTGAGCCACGCAAAATCACTGCAAGGGAAATTCCTTCACAGTGACAGCCCTATTAGACATCATATTTCACATGATTAGTTACGTAACAATAAAAGCTCCGAAACAGTGGTTCATTGCAAGGATTTTTTCAGCGCCTGTGTCAGACCTAACATTACAATGTACAGAATATGTTACTCTTTTTACACCTCATCATGGCTAATAAATAAATACCTATTGGAATGTAGTGTGTGTGTACTAAGCCTTCCTATCACCTTTCTAGACTTGGCCTAAATTGGGGCACCCTATACAACATCCATCTTGACTTCGTGGTTTGCTTGACTCATCACTTGCTATTTCATTCAGAAATGTCTATAAATGTTTTGATGATTGTTTAACTGTCAGAAAGGATTTGACAGAGAGAGTTCAGTCTAGTAAACATCATGTGTCTCTGCAAATTAGAAAGTGCATACCCAGGTCAGCAAAGGTCCAAAAAAGCCGTAAAATGTCAGAATCTAAAAGGGTCGCAATAGCACAGATAGAAATATGCATACTACAATCACCACAACAGCCGCCGACTAACCCATCTGTTTCTCTTTCATACTCTTCACCACCACCTTACCATGTGGCTGAGCTGCGAGGCCTGAGAATCGACCCAACCTCAACAACTGTCCCACAGAGCAACCACAACCTGAACCAACTTCACCATCAGCCCCACCCAGTGCACTGGCAACATTGGACACATCAGAGAAGAATGGTTTCTTCACACCAAGTCTGCCACCAAGACCCCAACGTTTACAACAACTGGATATCAGTATGACACCAGGTCAAAATCCAAGAATAAAAAGCCAAAGTGGAATCTATTAAAACAGAATAGAGCGAGGACAGTGAAAAGTAAGTTATGGTTATGGCTCCTATGGTTGAAGTGTCTGAGGACCTACAGGACCAATCATGGTTTTTCGTCCACGGACTATGAGTGACATCAAAGAAACAATCGTTTCCGGGGAACGTTTTGCAAACAAACTGTTAACTACATATCAAGAACTTTCTCCCACCATGCCAGAACTCTGCAGACTCTTGGGAACAAAAATGGGTCCAGTTTATTTGCGAAAGGTTAGTGCAGCAGCAGGGCAAGGAGATCAATGCAGAATACACCCTGACTGGTCGCACAGAGACAACATGGCTTATCGCAATGCTGTCAACGAGCTCTGTGACGCTATCAAAGAAGTGTTTCCTGTTCGCTTAGACCTCAAAAAGATTCCAGCGTGTGTGCAAAAGAGAAACGAAGGAGTGGATGAATATTACTTGCGACTGTTTGATTTATTCAACAAACACTCCGGAATAGAAGAACCTGCAAATCGGGTGCTGAGGCCGGACCATGGGAAAGTCATCTCAGGAATGCTTTTCTTATGGGCCTCAAACCTGAACTGCCGACTTCCATAAAAAAACACCTGTATAAACTGAAAGATGGAGAGACTTGACACCATACATGCACATGCTCAACATGCACAAGACAAACAGGAGGATAAACAACTGAGATCAGCAGTTGAGGACAAACGACTAAGGTTGGCTCTACTAAATCACACACAGGGAAAGGACGGACAGAGCAGGCCATATAAGCACAAAACTCCAAAAACCACTGGACATTGGACAAGGGAATGCAATCGTTGTAGGAGGTGGCAAAAAGGGACATTTGAAGGAGGAGTGCAAGCACACTCTAAAAATGGCTGGGTTATTTTTTAACCCAAAATGCTGGGTTGAGTCTGTTGGGTTGTTTTGCTGGGTTATTTTTTACATTTTAAACACTTTTTGGGTAGTTTCAGTTTTCTAGGTGTTGGGTTAAAACTGCAGTGTTATTATGTTGGGTTAAGTGCTAAAGTGCTTCGCGCCCTTGATGTTTGAATGTGCTCAGCAACGGTCTTCGTGAAAGGACAGAGTCACTGGGAGCAGTTGTTTCAAGGTAAGTTTATATGTTTTTGTGAACATTTCATGAATATAAACAAGATTATAAAATTTTGCGAGACAGCAACGTGTTAATTTATACAGCCTAAGACGATGGGTGTAATTTGGAGGAATGACGACTGTTACCTCAGATCGCCATTTACACAAATTGACTCGAATAATTCTTCTAAGATGTTTGATATGGCATATTAATAAAATTAAGAAAATCGGTGTTACAAAATCCCCATCACACAGTTGATTACGTTAACTCATGACAATTTCTGTAAGCCTTAAACAAAGCGAGTCAAAACCGGTACCGAGTCGACCTCCGCAACCCCCATTTCGGCTTCTTGTGTCACACACGCGCACAGTTTTCCCTTTTCCAGCTTAACAAGCGATAGCGACGCTGTTAAATTAAATTTAGCGACAAACGAGTTGCTTTCTTGTCATTCGATATGTAAAGACAGACCGCGAGGCGCGAGCAAATGTTAACCGGCGGCGGAGGATCATGGAGCCGGCGTCTACTCTCTCACTGAGGCAGGGACAAGCAGCACATTCACTTCACAGTCGGTACGGCAGGTAACGCGTCGATAAATGAAAACGAAACAGCGTTTCCAAGAACCGGTGTCTTGTATGTATATTGCTTGTTCCTCTCTTTTAAAATGAAACAATAATTTAAGTATTTGGACATGAACTTGAAAATATAAACGTATTTGTCACCAAGACGGAGGCTGCGTGGAAGTGACTATCTGTTAACAAACATGTATATGTGTTATATGAAATTAGATGTGTTATTGAGTCGTATTTAGTTACTATTTTATATTCATTTCATAATATTTTTGGGTTGTCTCCTGTGATTTCAAATTTATATTGACCAACCCTCTGATCTGTGGCTGTCTGACTACTGTTTCAGATATGTTATGTTTTTTGCAGAGATTAGATGTGATGTTGTTTTCCAATTCTTTTTTTAGAGTGTGCAGAGTTTTAACGTCCATCCATTGATGAGGCTAGCAAGACCTTCATACAACTTCAGACAGTAAGTATAACATTTAATAATTCCTATTTAAAATGTATTGGGAATGTCTTAATTATCTGCTACATTTTAGTTCTGCAGCACTTTATTATTTATAGTCAGGTCATCCTATTTGTCAGTCTGTGTGGTTTGCAGCCTTTGTTGTTGGCACATCAGTTAAAGGAGTGCAACACCAAAGTCTTATGCAAACTGACAAAAGGCCATTGCATTTTTGGAAAAAAAAATCTCACACGTGGTGGTAATGCGGCCAGGGATGCAAAAGAAAGCTTTATAATTTTTATAAAATGTATAATTCACTTGGCCCACATGGTTTTCTGAATACTTAAATCTGATCATTCAGTTCAGACCACTAAAAGTTTTTTCCTCTTTTGTAGATTACAACAAATGTGGTGGAATTTCTTCTCTGGATAGAATCCTCGAAACCCTTTCCTTTCGTCCTGGCCATGGGAAACATGCAGCAGATCTCTCAATCAGTCTCTCTGAATACGGAAGAGACTTAAACTGCAATTCGGCCAAGATGGCGATGGCACGCACCGCCTACTTTAAGCTTCAAAAATGCTCTTCACAAACCAATGGGTGACGTCACAGACACTACTTGCATATTTTTTACAGTCTCTGGTTTAAAGGCATTTATATACTGTAAAATTACAAATTCTGTCTTAAATTCAAACGAATTGATTCAACCTGTTACATTGTTACTTCAATGTGCATAATTTATGATATTTTATAAATATATTTATACTTGGGTCAGTAAGCAGTCTTTTAAATGATTTTGCAACTTACAATTGTAAAAATGTAAGAGTTTGTAGTTATTTTGCAGTCAAATAAACATTTATTTGCTGTTAACAATGGTCTTGATTTACAATAAAGCACATGATAAAAATAACCCAGCAAGAATAACCCAAAACCCAGAATATTAATCCCATAAATGGTTAAAATGACTACATGTTGGGTTTTCTCAACAACCCAACCTGCTGGGTTAAAATGTCTTACCCAACGTGCTGGGTTACTTTAACCCAGCATGTGTTCTGTCCAATATTTACCCAGCGCTGGGTTGCCAATTGGGTTGTTTTTAACCCAACCATTTTTAGAGTGCATGTCAAGACCAAGGCAGACTGAATAGAGAGAGAGAAAGAGAGCAAAAACGGAAGGGGGAAATTCCGGGCACGCAGCCAACCCAGCTTTAAAGTGGAAGTGGTTAATGTACTAGCCACAAACATAGACACATTGATACTATCGCTCACTGCAATGAAGAACTACTAACGTGGAATGTGCTATCAAATTCATTTTGCCCGAATACCTACATTGCACGTCACATGTCATATCTGAAGAGACAGAATATATGAGAAATATGGTTATTCTGGTCTGTGCACTCGTGTGCACTTGGGTCTCTTTTAAAAATCCAACTATTTGCATGTACAGTTACTGACTCAGTTCCAGGTATCTTTTTGTCTGAAAAAAATTATAATATGTAGGCTCAGTTGTGTAAAGTAGTAATGTTCAAAAAAAGAACAAAAATTTGATTTAAATACAATTTAGTAGTTCTTTGAATGTATTGTCCATGTTAATGAAACACAGTGTGTTTAATGTGTACAGTAGTGATGATAAATGACGCGTGTGTGTGTGTGTGTGTGTGTGTGTGTGTGTGTGTGTGTGTGTGTGTGTGTGTGTGTGTGTGTGTAATACCAGTATTTTTGTGGTCTTGTGGGGACATTTTGAGGTCAGACAGAATGATTTTTATTGAAAATGTGAAGTAGCAGAAAGTTTTCTGTGATGGTTGGGGTTAGGGTTTGGGTTAGGGGAATAGAATATACAGTTTGTACAGTATAAAATGCATTACGCTCTATATAACGCGGGTTAGAATGCCATTCCGCTGACCTCATTCGACTGAAGCGCGAGCCGAATAAAGTTCGCTGCGACAAATGTATAGCCCGGCCAGCAACGCAATGCTTGTTTCCGTTATTTTAGGGAACCATGGTTACGTGAGTAACCTAAACGTTCCCTTTCAATGCGGTTCACTTCGCATGGTTTCAGTTTGTTGACGCTATGGGGGAGCATAATCCCATCACGCCGTGCATATACAAAGGTTTAAAGTGCCGTACTGGAGAGACGCCGAACGGGGCCCGATTACCAGTCTAAACCAAGGTAAAAGCACCATATAAACATAATGACACGCATACGGGTGAATCCTGAAAGCACAGCAATGCGATATAGGTTATTGTAATATACAAGACAGCGAGTTCGCAGAGTGCGCCGCATGCGTGTACATGTAAGAAAAGGTAAGACGTCGAGTTAACTAAACGCGCCGTTCAGTGTAATACAATAGCGAGTATGACGGTGTGCTAACCGAACGTACTGTGACGCATACATTACGAAAAGCGGCGCAGCAGTTTGTGTAAAGTCTTAGCTGTGACAGGGCAGAGAGCTGCAGAAAAGCGCTATATAAAGGTCTTTACATACCGCAACGTTTAACGTCCATGCTTATCGTTGACGTTTAACGCCTCGTGACTCAACATTAAGTGCCAATGTGAGTGAGCACTCCCAAACGTAAAGCGCCAGGTGCAAAAGCGTCATTTTTAGAAAACGTTTTTTGTTTGACGCGCCGCGTTAAAAACTGGCAGACCAATGAGATTGCCGCTTTTGTTTACGTGCCTGGAGCTGCTGAAGTTCCAGTGAAACACAACTTAGTGGCGCTCAATCACAAAATGGTCTTGCAGAGCACGTTGAAGAGGCAAACTTTTGACCATCATGGCACGCGATATGTACACAAGAAAAAAGCATGAGGATTATTTCCAAAGTGGACAGGCCGCCAAAAACAAGAAGCTGTGATGGTTTATGAAGGTGTCGGGGTTCCTCGCAACATCAACTGAATTTCGAAGGTAACGTGATATATATTAGAACATTACAATACATAGCTGTGTGGGCTATTTGATTAGATTCAACTTTATTGTCATTACACAAGTACAAGGCAACGAAATGCATTTAGGTCTAACCAGAAGTGCAAATGCAGTATAAAAAGTGCAGGATATCAGAATTTGCATAGGTGCAGGATTATGTAATACTATGGAAAAATTTACTGTGGGTGCTACTATGAACATAATATACAGAAATTTACAAATGGATTTGTACATAATAAATTAAACTATACATAACAGTAGTGAAATTAATATTTAAGTAGTGCATGAATGAATTTGGATTGTAACTAGTCAGTTAAAGGTGCTCTAAGCGAATTCACGCGTTTTAGACCATAAAACGTTTTTTTTTTTTGTTACATACAGCAAACATTTCCTCACTATCTGCTTGCTTCCTGTCCACTGATCAAACTGTAAAAAAACACGATCTCTGTAGACAGCCCAGGCTCCACAAACTGCAATAATAACAAACTGGCCAAACCTACACCAGAAACCATAACAAAGTATTCTAATCAATAAACGACAAGAAGGATTTGGGGGTTGGGTTTGGGCGCGTTCATGAAAGCACGGAAGGGAGGGGGAGGGGGAGGAGTTAACTACGCTCAGTTTGTTTGAAAACACATTTCGAAAATCAACACACAGATTCGCTTAGAACGCATTTAAGAGTGCAATGGGATACGTTATTGTGCAGTGAATAGTTATTCTAATATTCAGTACATAGTACTGGAGTGCAAACGATGCAGTTCAAGTAGTCCAGCAGTGCAAATGAACAGGGAGTATGAAATAAGTTTATTTGCACTACCGTTGCACTACCGTTCACTTAAACTTCTGTCATTGTGACTTATTTGCTCTACAGTTTCTGACTACCATCTAATGTCATGTATATGTCATTTTATCTGTATTTTTATTGTTTTCCTTACCACTCATCTGTGTTCTACCCATGGGCGTAAATCGCGGGGGGTCGGGGGGGACAGGACCCCCCAACTGAGGGTGGTCCCCCCTAAAATATCATTAAAATATGTGTACAGTATTGAAAATAATTTAATGATTTATAATACTTAAAATAGTTGTGTAAGAAGTGAAACAATACATATGCAAACGGAGCAACAACAAAAAACGTTTTAAACATTTTGATTCCCCCCTCCCTTGCCTCACAGTGGTTTGGTCTACTGGCCGCGCCCCTTTTACCTCACCACCGACACACAGTCCAGTGGTAGAGAAGTGTACGGAGCCGACGCGTTAATCAGCTATATACCTACAATACAACGTTTCCCATCACTTATCAGCTTATCCTCATATGTTTTAAAACTGGACTATTTTGACATATAAACATGAACATATTTCGTTTTCTGAGAACAGAAGCAGATAAACGATCAAGAAAACATTTTTATGCATTCATGCAGAGGTGAGGCAGATGTGAAAGTAACAAATTATAGCAATGCTGACATCGCGGGCACGCGCATCGAAATTCTTAGGCATAAAAACTACTTCCGCCCGCGCGGGACTTTTACAATGCGTCTCATGCAATATCCAATTCTCGTCGCAAGGTTGTAGTGTGTTCCCTTTCAATACGGTTCACTTCGCATTGCGTCAGTTAGCTGACGCTATGGGGGAAACTCCTGTTTACTCCGTGACTGAAGCCTATTGGTTAACGTCTGTACAAAGTACAGACCAATGACGTTTGAACCCGCGCGCGGGAAGTACACGTCCTTAGATAAGCGCGGTTCAAGCGTCAGGAGCTCATTAATTTCTCCTTCAGCGCGAACCTCTCGCTGCTCCGAAGAACAAGAAGCCTTACCTCGCCGTCGACAAAAGCCCTGCAGCGGAGTCCAGGCCTAGCGTCTTCCCTGCCCTTTCCGGCTGAGAACCGAAGACAGCAGAATCCAGGTCTAGCGTCTTCCCCTGCCGCTTTCCGGCCGAGAACCGAAGATAGCCTTCGCTTGCCGTGGTACGAGCCCTGTGCAGCGGACACATGCCTGACGAGGTCTCCCCTGCGGCCGCCCGGTAAGATCAATATTTTTAATATAAAGCTGTAAGCTAAAAGAGCAGGCGCTGTTGTAATAGCGTCCAGCACAGCGGCTTGAGTGAGCCTCCCTGCTATGAATTTCCCCGAGCGCGTCACCGGTCTGGCATCTCCCACGCCGGGACCGCGCTTATATGCTTCGGTTGTCTTATCCATGTTTCGTGCTCCCCCTGCTGTTCCTCTCTCCCCGGGATGAACACACGGCGAGCCATGAGACTAGATGGATGCATAGACCTGCACACACGGACTAACCCCCCCTGTGTTCTGTCACATCGCAACCGTTCATGCTTACAGAGTCCCTTCGCTCCTCTCACATTCAGTGGCGAAATCTCTGACACATATGAATCCCCCGAGTGCATCGGGTGATACCGTTTATATGACGCATGGCTGTTCTGTCTGTGTTGCTGCTCCCCTCTGCCGTTCCTCTCTTGTTGAGATAAACAAGCGGGGGAACCGTAAAACTAGAAAGATGCATACGACAAGCAAACACGGGCGGATCTGCCCCTGTTTCCTGTCATAGCACAGCCACTCGTGCTCCACGCTCGCGGAGTCCCTCGCTCCTTTCCCCGCAGTGGTGAGATCTCTTAACGGCGTAGTTAGCACGCAGTCTTACGGCTCGCTGCCTCTAAATGCAGCTGTCTAGTGTTCAACGATTACAGAGCTTCATGCCCCTCCCCTCCTGGAGCGGCGCGATCTCATTCGTCTGCTCGATAGGGCGGATTCGCCGCTATTGGAGCATCAAGAACACTCATTATAAGAGCTAACCGGCTCACTATTCGTCTATACAGAGCTTCAGGCCCCTCCCCCCTTGAGCGGCGCGATCTCATTCGTCTGCTCGATAAGGCGGACACGCCTCTATCTGAGCGCTAAAACACTTATTATAGAGCTTAACCGGCCTGAGTCTATCTCACTTCGGAAAGCTCACTACTAGTCTGCCCGGTCATTTCTCTCTGGTTTAGACGGAATCAGAGGCAGAACGAATTTGTTTAACATACTGAGGCCCGAATACCTCCCTTTATTCAGTCCCGTCCTATATCAGTGCGCTGAATATTGGTACATTCTTATATACCCGGTTTTTCTGCCCTTTTTAATAAACTGCAAAACCGCGGGCCTCACGGCAGACTTCCTCTCTGCGATGGGTTCAGTCTGATATTAAACATTATTCAGTCCCGTCCTATATCAGTGCGCTGAATATTGGTACATTATTATATACCCGGTTTTTCTGCCCTTTTTAATAAACGGCAAAACCGCGGGCCTCACGGCAGACTTCCTCTCTGCGATGGGTTCAGTCTGACATTAAACCACCTAGACATACTGCTCTGCTCCGTGAGCCGTTCGGGTCACCGTCACTACTGAGGCTCGTGCAGCTGAACGGACGAGCTCTGGTCTTCGCAGCACAGCTGCGTCGACATAGAACTGTCTGAAGAGGGGTTAAGTCGCGCCTCGGCTGGACTGCCCTGAAATGTTTTCTGTGTGCTGTTTATCCAAAACATACTGAGTAATACTGTTGGTTATGCGACCTCACTATAGTGGCGAACGGTATTGAATTCCTCTAAAAAGAGTAATTTCCGTGCTTACTATACTGTGTATTGACACCCCACGGTTGTGCGGTGTCTCTAAACACTTTCTCGCCTTACTGACAAGCAATCAGTAATACGCACACACGGCCCGCTGTCCATAATTCTATCGACGCTTGCCGAAAAAACCCCGGTTTGGCCATATACTGTGTATTGACACCCCACGGCTGTACGGTGTCTCTAACACTTCTGCCAAATTCGCTCGCAGCCCACCTCAGTTTCTCCGCTACGATGCTGACGGCGCAAACGAGCACGGTCTTACGGCTGTCATTCTCTCTTCCTAGAGAGACGCAGCCTCAGACCTCTCCATGGCTCCAAGCATTTGAATCGCGCCCTCTCCGGACGGCTACTCAAAGGCTTACAGCCAAGCGGTTAATGACGTTTTTCGGCCATACAGCTGATTTATATCAGCGGATCCGAAGACGCTCACACCTCCGCTCTGCTCCAATACTCGGAGATATTAAGGGTAATATCAACCTGAAGTGAGCTTGCTACCCGCCACAATAAGTTTCAAAACTCAAAGCGCGCGCACAGACAGACGCGCGGCATCTCGTTTAAGACGGGCTCACGTACCCCTCTAACGAGCCTCAGAAAACTGAATATCGTGGCATTCTGTTCATAAGTCCACTTCAGTTTGACTAAGCAAAGGTCCCGCCCCGAGCTGACGGCCGGGAAGCTCATGCTTAAGTTACACACAGCTGCATGAAGTGCTACCATTACGAGATCGCCAGCATCTGCTGTGGGTTGAACACGCTTTACGACGGCAATCAGCCTTCGGCGCGTGGAACGCCCGTTTGTCTCATATCAATCACCTTGTACTGTACATACGGTCCATTAAGGGGATGATTTTAGCACTGCAGCACTCTCGACCATGTTATTGTGATAATGCGGTCGGGCAAACTACGGTGGTTTCATTATTTACCGAACCAGACTGAGATCTCCCCCCCTGTACATGCTGGCGAGTCATCTCCTTTTATAAACTCATTGCATCGCTTTATAAGCTATGTTCAATCAGAGTGATACGCATCTCGTGCTTAACTACCAAGATGCAGACATATTATCCCGTTACGATGGGCGTGCAGAGATTGCATCCGTGGGACACGACCTACATTACGTGCCTTATAACACGTTGACACGAGCTGCTAGGACCCCTTTCGCGAGGCGTCCTTATGCAAAGTCTGATCTATTCTGTCTAGTGACAGCGAGAGTCTTCCCCCCGCGAATTGTAGGTGGAACAGCTTTCTCCTCACTACAGAGGCTCGTGCACGGCGGCTTTCTCCCCCTGCGTGTATATATATATATGTGGCGGTGATAACAGCGAACCACGCTTTTATGACCGACCATCCACTTTATTCATAAGTCTGTCATTTCTCAGATGCGGACGGTGCCCGAGGCGCAGCGCTCTGGAACTGTCCAAGGTCCTGTATGACAGATACGTCTGACGTACATCAGATGATCAGCTGTTCATCGGCGTCACAGATCGCTCACTAGCGCACCTGTCAATACAGGTTATTTATGGATCGTTGACGTTATCACCTCCCGTGACAATGAAGTCTACTCCATGTATGGATTAGATCCTCGGGCATGGTCTTAGAAGTTTCTCATTTGACATTTGTGACACGGCCGGCTGGTCCCCTCCGTCCACGTTGTCAGTTTACAGCTTCGACATCCCTGCTTCGCGCACTAGTGAGGTTTGTTGCATTAAAGGTGCGCCGCGTAAGCTCACCTGTATGCACGATATGGGTTTTAATTATATGCGTCCACCGTGCGCTTAGAGAAGCTCACATATGCACGCTACAACATTTCGGTATACACTAAAGATGCGCTCGGAAAAGCTCATCTGTATACACGGCTGTGACACATACATACATTGTTGTTCATCTGTACACATTCACGGCGCGTTCTGTGCATTGATTTATCTATACGCATTCACGGTGCACTGAAGGGTTCACCCGTGTGCGCACAACTTATTATCAGAACACATGACGGCGCGCTTGAGAATCTTGCCGGCCTGTGCATTATAACACTCTGATTCATCTATATGCATTCACGATGTATTCAAGTGTTCACCTGTGCCCGTGCAATTTATAGTCAATACACATTTACGGCGCGCTTGGACAGCTCACCGATCTGTGCACTATAATACTACCTATATGCATCCCGATGCGCTCGAGGGCGCACCTGGGTTCACACTATTGTGGTATCTGTATAATCCCACGCTACGAACCGGTCTTCGCCGTCTACGTTGTCAGATTGTACAGCTTAGACGTCCCTGCCCTCTCGGCTCAATCATGCACGCTCATGCGTTTTATGTGTACACCACGGTGCGCTCAGCGAGCTCACCAACGTGACTCTGAATTTACTTATCTCGCACACCCGCGGCGCGCTCGGTATCTCGCCGTCTTGTGCTATGTTATGTGCCCCCGGTGCGTTTAAAACCCCACCGTGTGCGCGTCAACATTTTATATGGTGCTTACACATTGCTTAAAGCTGTGAATATGCCGGGTATAGGGCCACACGCAGTGTCTCTCCGGTAAGGCACTTCTGTACGTTGTGTATGCACGGCGTGATGGGATTACGTTCCCCCATAGCGTCAGCTAACTGACGCAATGCGAAGTGAACCGTATTGAAAGGGAACGCTTAGGTTACTCACGTAACCCCGGTTCCCTGAAATAACGGGAACGAAGCATTGCGTCACTTGCCGTGCTACAAACGTCTACGCAGCGAGTGTATTCGGCTGCGCGCTTCAGTCGAATAATAATGAGCTCCTGACGCTTGAACCGCGCTTATATAAGGACGTGTACTTCCCGCGCGCGGGTTCAAACGTCATTGGTCTGTACTTTGTACAGACGTTAACCAATAGGCTTCAGTCACGGAGTAAACAGGAGTTTCCCCCATAGCGTCAGCTAACTGACGCAATGCTTCGTTCCCGTTATTTCAGGGAACCGGGGTTACGTGAGTAACCTAAGCGTTTTCACTAAATACGACAATAAATATGTCAAGTCCGACCACCGGAAGCGTTTGATATTTTGAGTTTTCAACTCGGAGGTGTTTTTAGTTCACAGCAAATGTGTCACTTTCAACCGGTCGGTGTGCTTCCACTCTGGACACTAATGAAACGTAGATGGACCACAGTATATATCTTTTATCTTGGTGCTGAAAATTTTTAATCTAAATCTATGGAGGAGATTGTATTTAAATAAATAGCGGAAATTTGCATACTACGTTTCTTGTAATAGACTACAGTGAAAGTCATGTCAGAACGTCCTCTGCAGGCATCGCTCTAAAAATCATGGTTACCATGGGTCCGATGCCCATTCCAACTAAAGTCTGATGCCCATTCTGACTAAAACAGTAAATTTTTATAATTTGAAAGTACTACCTTCTGTTAAATTTTCATGAAAATATCTGATAAAATGAGAAAGTTATAAGCAAAAACATGTGAATAAGCAGCATTTTGGTCACACACATTCCATAGACATCCATATATAACTTTTTCCTCTGATTTCTAATATTAAAAATATCATAACTTTCTCAATCCTCAACGGATTTTTACAATCCTGGTATCTTTGTAAATCGGAATGTCTGCTCTGTCTAGTCATGTGATTTTGAGCTTTGGGGTTTTTGAAAATTTTGTCATCATACCTACAAATTACATTTACTCACCTTGCTGTAACTTGAGTTTTTTTGTGTACTTTTACTTTGAGTAGTTTTTAAAATCTGTACTTTACTTTTACTTAAGTATGTTTAAAGTATTGTAGGCTACTTCGCTACATGTTAAATCATATCCTAGTGGCTAATCATCTTTCAGCTATGCCACTTGATTCTTACCAGTTCGCATATAGGGAGAACAGATCTGTTGAAGATGCTGTTTCTCTCTGCACCCATAACACTCTTCAACATTTGGAGGGGACAGCCACATATGCTCGGGTTTTATTTATTGATTTTAGTTCGGCTTTTAACAATATTATACCAAAGAGATTATGTGACAAACTCCTGGGGTTGGGGGTTAAGGAATCCATATGTAAGTGGATACTTGACTTCTTAACTGACAGATCTCAAGTGGTCAGGGTTAATAACATCTTGTCAAAATCAATGTCGATCAGCATTGGCGCCCCCCAAGGGTGTGTTTTGTCTCCCCTTTTATACTCTTTTTATACCAATGACTGTTTGTCTCATCATGATTCAGTAAAGATTTTTAAATTTGCAGACGATACCACTGTGGTAGGCCTCATAACTAATGATGATGAATCAGCTTACAGAATAGAAGTTTCCTCGCTGGCTGAGTGGTGCTTAATTAACAATTTGTCTCTCAACATCTCCAAAACAAAAGAGATGGTTGTTGATTTTAGGACCAAACATATTAGGTCGCTCGAGCCTCTGGCCATTAATGACAAAATTATAGAGTGGGTGGAGAGTTTTAAGTTCCTTGGGATTATTATATCCTCAAATCTAAAATGGAGCCTCAATGTCAGCCAGATTGTTAAAAAAGCACATCAGCGACTTTACTTTTTGAGACAGCTTAGGAAATTTAAAGTGTCCAAGGCTGGTATGCTATACTTCTATAGGGCTGTAATAGAGAGCACTCTCACCTTCTCCATTACTGTATGGTGGGGAAGTTGTTCGGCTGACGATAAGTCTGCACTGAATAGGGTAGTTAGAGTTGCATCAAGAATAATTGGGCTGGAGCTCCCTAAGATCTGTGACATTTATAACACCCGTTTGATTAAAACTGGTATGAAAATACTTAAAGATTCATCACACCCTGCTAACTCACTTTTTATTCCTTTACCATCAGGTAGAAGGTTAAAAAGTATAAGAACTAGAACCACTCGTTTTGCCAACAGTACTTACCCACAGGCTGTGAGGGCCCTCAACTCACAACAGCACTAACCTTATTTATTCAGACATAGCTTTGTTCTTAAATTTGTTTTATTACTATTTATTGGTACGAATTTAAGTACTTGTTTTCTTTTTTAAATTGTATGTTTTTTATTGTATATGTTATGTTATACTGTCTTGTGTGAGCCAATTCACCAAAATGAATTCCAGGCGATGTAGGTCGCTCTGGCAAAAATAAAGAAACTTGAACTTGAACTTGAACTATCCGTTACTGAGTAAAAATAAATAAAAAAGTAAGGTGATAAAGACGCGTCACGGTCGGATGATTGATTGATGGGCGGGGGAACGCGCAAAAAGAACCATGGAGAGGGACGAGAGAGGCGTGGGCTAATGCAGACCCTCAATTCAATTCTTATGAAAGAAACCCCTGGCCATTGACGCAAAGCGATTGTTTCATTCAGGTAGGGTTCATGCTCTTGAGTACGGAGTTTGAGAATTGCCGACCGGGTTTTAACCGCTAATTTGCACAACGAGTTTTTAATACATGCGCATTATCTTCCGAGGTCTAGCAGCTTTGCATCAAGTCAAATAACTTAAGAACGTCCTCGAGAATGCGCAGATCATTAGACATTGCAGAGAGAGCGAGAGAGAGAGATTGAAAGACATCAGGTAAACAGGTCTGGGAGCTAGAATACAATAAACGTGTAAAGGATGTATAGTGTATAGCCATGGCACTCATCTCATTATATGCTCATTTATGTAAGGGAAGCGAAGCGGAGGGTCTTGTATCACACTGAAGGGGCTTATTTCCCAATAACTACCGGCTGCCTCTACATTATCCCGCTTATTACACGGCTACTTGCCACATAAGAAAAAAACTGGACATGAATATGAATTTTAAACATTTTATTGGCATATTTGTTTTAAATTAACATTTTTATCCTTCCGCGAAACTTTGCACAGATGCATAAAATGATCGTAATACCTTATTAAGATCCGCTGCTTCATACTTGTCTCCATTTTTTCTCTTTTAGCCAGTCTTTGAGAAGTTTTAATCCCCATTCTGTATTTTTGTGTGTGTTGGCTTCGTAGCTGTCATGCTCTATTTTGTCAAGTTCAGTCTCAGGAAGCTGTCTGTGTCTTGTCGTGGTTGTCGAGTGTTTGTCACAAGATGGCGCCAAACAGACAGTAATCTTTATTGATCTTTATTGGCGCGGAGCGATTTTACTCGTGCAAGTAGTCCGGCTATGCGTTATTAATTTGGAGCGGTTATTATTTGAAAAGAACGAACCTGCAAATGTCTCAACTGACCAATCAGAATCAAGCATTCCAGAGAGCCGTGTAATAAGTAATAACAATGTATGTTACCAGCAATACATCAATTACAACCTTACTATACTACTGATTGTGTTTACTAGCTGCTGACCTCATATGATTTTTGCTTCAAAAGTGCATAACTCGCCTGTAAAAATAATTAAATAATTCCATAAATGTTTCTTAGTTATAAAAAAGCTTTTTATTTTATTAACATTTGTTATTGCACTTTAATTGTAGAGATGTTTACAATTAAAAACATTGTTTGAGATGTATATATCCTTCCTTTGTGACCTATACTAGAAACCTCTCCCCACTGTGAAAAAGTAACTTTTACTCTTAAAATTAAAATGACTTACTTTTTACTTGAGTAGATTTTTAGACCAGTAACTTTACTTTTACTTAAGTAAAATATTATTAAAGTAACTTTACTTTTACTTAAGTAGAATATTTTATTACTCTTTTCACCTCTGCATTCATATGTATTAAAATTACATTTCCGTCCGTTCATAGAGAAAGAGAAACGTTTTCTATCTATACACATTTCCTTGCAAGTACAATTTTGCCTGTATTATTGGTGTCCCCTTCAAAAATTGTTCTTGAAAAATTTTATCTTTATTGTCCCCCCCAACATTTAGATGAAATTTTCGCCCCTGGTTCTACCATCAGGTCACCCCTTAGACCCATACAATTATGGGCCCTCTGCCAGTTCTTGTTCACACTTGTTCTTGTTGTTTGTTATATACCATTTTATTTCTGTATTTTTAGTGTTTATACATTTAAGAAATAATTTCTAAATGTTTTTTTGCACTACCATTCACTTGGACTACAGTCATTGTGACTTTTCTGGACCAACATCTCTGAGTCCTGTTTTATTTGATTTTATTGTCATGTCTCTGATTGTTATAGCAATCTGCAGTTCATTCACAAAAATAAATGTTTGATTAAAAAAAACGAATTGTAAATAATGTGACATTTTGGCACTATGCATATACAGTATTTGTACATAAGTATTGTTGACATCTTATTGTAATAGCTACATTGCATCTTTATTTTTATAGGCAACACATATCAATTTGCAGGAGTATTAACATTTTTTGGCACAACAAAAAATGGTGGTTCCTTGTTATACCCACCCTCTATAAAAGGAGTACAGTATATTGTTTAAAATGAGAACTTAATCTTTAGCAAAGCCGATCCTGGCCTTCTGGGGGCCCTAAGCAACTTTGTGAGGGGGCCCTGTCATTGTGTTCGTAAAAAACATTCACTGTCTCTGCTTAAATGTAGATATAAATGAAATGTTAACTAAAACACGTATTATCTTATAGCTGTACATTTTTGCCACATGTACATTACTGTGACACTCATTTGAATACTTCCTAATTATAACATTGACACATGTTTTCTGAAAAGCGCTTAATGTGTTACATCTTCACCTCTACAGTATATGAGGTGTTGCCATTGAAACTGTGACTTGGCGTGAACTAACCCCGCGCAGCCTTTGAGTAACAGCTGAGTAACCCCACAGAAAACAAGGTCTACTGCCAAATATATTATTTTTTTAAGAGATGTAGATTATCAGGGAAATTTAAAATTATTAATAAAATTAAACCAAAATAGCTGTCAGATAAACTATAACAAATAACTCTACAGATTTTCCAATTTGTTTAAAAACTAAGGCATGATCAGACTACACAGATAAACACA
Organism: Misgurnus anguillicaudatus; assembly: GCF_027580225.2. Taxonomy (NCBI): domain Eukaryota; kingdom Metazoa; phylum Chordata; class Actinopteri; order Cypriniformes; family Cobitidae; genus Misgurnus; species Misgurnus anguillicaudatus. Next base: position 31,057,866 of record NC_073358.2, on the reverse strand, counting down.
CCAAAATGCATAAATCATTATGTAAATATGCAAACATTAGACCTATGTGCATTGTTTTAAAATGCTAACAGGAGTCACACAACATCTTGCATGAATAAATGTGTGTGTGTTTTTTTAACACGTATGAAATATTTTGATTATTAATGTGTACAAGCATTTCTAACAAAACACACTGGAGTAAAACTTAATCCATGGATTTGGACTGCAGTGTTTGTTGTATTCAAGACTAAATAGGAATTTTGTGTTCTTAATCTTTTTACTTCACCTTCAAGGCGCTTGTCTTTCCTGCTCCATGCGGATAGCTTTAATATCCGAATGAAGACGCATGTTGATAGACGCGTCAACCGCATGCAGAGCTGCACAGATGGACTGACAACTGGAATTAAAGTCTCGTGAGATCAGACTGCTTGTTGTAATTTCGAATGACTCCCGCGGCACAATGATGTCACTCGCCAGTGTTGCCAGATCTCGCGAGACAAATAAGCAACCAGGTCTGTGAAAACAAGCCCAAAACAAGTGACTTTTTCTACAGAGCCCCCTTAGGGGCTGGACACACTAAAACTTTTAAACGCGGCTGAAAACGCCTTGAGGACACCGAATGCCAGCTTTTTTTCAGCTGAGTGCCAGCTTTCTTCAGCTGAGCGCTTTGGTAGCTGTGATACTTTAGCTGCGAGCCGGTTGGTTGCTATGGTAATGTCCCGCCCCTCCTCCATTGTGATTGGGCGGCCGTGTGAGAACTGACATTGACGAGCGGAGCTTTTCTCCCAAAGTTGAACCTCTTTCAACTCTCGACGTTCAGCGCAGAGCGCGGAAAAACCGCCGCCGGTTTTCAGCACTGAAAAAACCCGCTAGCTGCTGGCTTATTTGAAAAACGCTGAGCTTCTATTGGAAACAATTGAAAACATGCGCCGGCCGCGGGCGTAATAGTTTTGGTGTACACAACCCCTTAGGTTCCGGTTTAATAAATAAACTGTGTGCACGGCGGATTTTTAACTGTGGGTACAGATTGTCAATTTACATCCATGTGGACAGATTGGTAAACTGTGCGCAGTTTTACAAACATGCACACACAGTATAGTTTATTTATTTTTTTGCCCCTGAACTTCAAGATAATGACCACAAGAGGTAGTTAAACCACCTTTTAACATTATTTAACATTAGAACACTAATAGAAAACTGATGTACCAAGTACATTATAAACACATAATTAGAACTTGCACACACAAATAAATATCATACGAATTAATAAAACCTTTATTTATTATTGCAGGGACTGCAGAAGATCCCATTTTTAAATAAGGAACAATAAAGTGGCTCTTACTCACAAACACATGAGTGAGTTAGAAAAGACTTTAAAAAACTAAACTGGTTTAAAAACCATTTCATTCAAAACCATTTGAACAGGTGAGACTCATAACACTTTAACCTCATATATATGAAGAATAACCATAATCCCACCCTTATGTTTCAAGTTGCTTCATGTTGCTTTAGCTTCAAGGTGCAAATTAAACATATTTATAAACATATTTAACAACATAACAATATGTCTTAGTGCTACATTCTTGATGTCCAACATTTAAACATGAACATAATAAAACCATATAAATAATCAAAACAAACATAACAAAAACTGAGAATGTAACTATCCTCTTGTTTAGTTGAGGAGAGTGTGATGACCCAAAGAGCGACAATCAAAGTCAAATGTCAAAGTGACATATGAGCTTAAAGCGATAGTTCACCTAAAAATGAATATTCTGTCATCATTTATTCACTCTAATGTTGTTACAAACCTGTATACATTTCTTTGTTCTGGTGAAAACAAAGGAAGATATTTTGAGAAATGTTTGTAACCAAACCATTTGTGGACCCCATTGACTTAGTCAATACCATAGTATTCTTTTTTCCTACTATGCAAGTGAATGGGTCCACAAACATTTCTCAAAATATCTTCCTTCGTTTTCATCAGAACAAAGAAATGTATACAGGTTTGTAACAACATGAGAGTAAATGCTGACAGAATATTATTTTTTAGGTGAACTATCCCTTTAAGACGCCACAGGACAGGGCCATAGTAGGCAGTTTAACTCTCTGTAGAACATGGCCTTCAAGTGTACTGATGTCTTCACGTTTATCTTCATACCTCCACTGCTGTTTCCTTCATGTGTAGAGGCCAGACCTTGTGCTGCAGAAAGAAAATGTAAGATTTTCTAATGAAGGATATGGTCAAATTATACTTCAGCTATAACACTAGAAGATGGATACCTAGGATTCCCTAAATCCTATTAAATTTTACAGTACTTTGAGGATTATCATCATTCATCAAAAACAATTTTCGTTCTTAGCATAATATCCTGTCTCTAATAAAAACATACAGTAACAGTGCTTACCTTAATTAAAATTCATCTTCACTGTCTTCATCTGCATCCGTCTCCCTGCTCTCTGATGCTCCACCAGAGCCGGACAGTAACGGAGTACATTTACTTGAGTACAGTACTTAAGTACAATTTTGAGGGATCTGTACTTTACTCGAGTATTATTTTTGGGGAGTACTCATGACTTTACTCAAGTACATTTGAGAGGCAAATATTTTACTCTTTACTCCACTACATTTCTATCCATAACCGTGAGTACACGTTACTTCTTCTAAAAAAAAAGGAAAAACGAAACATCTCAGAAACCCTTTTCTCAAACGTGATTGGATTGTGCAGGTGCCACTGATTGGGACAGCCTATCAGCTAACACCTTCAGCTTTCCGCCAAAGTCTCAATAGTCAGATTTAGATAAGAGAAGAAACCATGGACGAAACAATGGATGAAGACACAGCAGGTCCATCCTGGGAATGTGACAACCCGTGGCTCCACCTCGCCAGAATATTTAAATTTTCTAAACAAGTTTATAATAGTTTTCGCTTTAAGTGTTTGCTGTGTTTACCAAAACAGAGCATCATCACCGCTTACAAAAATTCAACCCCTTGAGAGTGGCAGGGATCACTGGTGATCCTGGATTATTGTTGTTCAAATGTATTACTCTTCAAAACATCACACTCTTACTTGATCTGGACAAACTCAGCATCACAAGACAGGTTTAAGACTCCAGCTTCATCATTTGACCACTGTTTCTTATTAAACTTGGTTGCAGTGACATTAATTTCTTAATTTATGCCAGGAGTGCAAAATAATTAATCTGTAACGTTCGTTATTTTGAATAGAAATCATCACTCATAAAACATTCATTCTCGTCTTCTCCGGTTTATTTGTGTTCAAATAGATAAAATATACAGAATCCGCCAGGGCTATTAGTACAATGGTGCGCATATTTGGAGAAATAATGATTAATTATCACATGTTAGTAAAATATTTAGTCTTACAGAATAAGATTTCTATTCATTTTCCACTGAATTATGCGTTCTGAAGAGCTCAAAGAGCGAACGAAGTGAGATGTGTGTCTCCTCTTCCTGATTTGTGTCAGATTTGACCTCAGAGCTCTATCATTTGCTGTACAGCTGTCAATCATCTCACGTGGTTCAATGTGCACTGTGGCAGTAGTAATGCAAAATTTAAAAATGTACTCTTGTACTCTTGACACTCAAGTACTTTTAAAAACAAGTACTTTTTACTTTTACTTGAGTAGACATCTGACTGCAGTACTTTTACTTGTACTTGAGTAAAATTTAGCAAGGGGTAACTGTACTCTTACTCAAGTAATGAAGCTGTGTACTCTGTCCGCCTCTGTGCTCCACTCACAGAGTACATGCGACTATTGAAACGCTGGAACATCTCTTGGCTTGGGGCAAAGTCCTTGCAGCATAAGCCTTGTCTTCTCAGTCCGTATTTTATGTGGAGTATGCTGCTGAGAGTTTCTTGTCCCATTCTGTTCCTCAGTTTGGACTTGACCAGGCTCATCTGTGAGAACACTCGTTCTACATCAGCATTGCTCAAAGGCATTGCAACCAATGACAGAGAAAAGAGGGCAAGTGTTTTGAAGGTGTGGTCTCCACTGCTGTCTTTGCAATTGAGCACTTCAACCCAAAAGGCCTCTGCCTGGCTGTCCTCCTTGTTTATCCATGGGAGATATGCAACAGCCTGGTACTGGGTTTCAAGAGCAGCAAGATCAACAGAGTAGAGCTTCAGCATTGAGACTGAGCTGAGCTGAGGTTTAGTTTGTGACAGGATGGCAGTCGGACTGAACACAGTCATAGATTTCCATATCTGGATGTTAGCTGGGAGTCTTTGTTGCACTTGTCTGCTCGCTTCCACCAAGAAGTCACGGCACCTGCTTTTCATACTTCTCTCAGCAGTGCTCTCCATTCTTGCCTCATCCAATGCCATCATGAAGGTGACCCCATAATTGACTGCACCCACAGGTAACAAAACACTGGGGTCTGTTATGTCAATTGCAAGCAGTTGTTCATCTGATGTTGGGATCATTCAAGGTCTCACCACTCTGGAAATGAGACAACGAAAGAAAAGAAGCAGACACTCCAACATTTTGAATGGATTGCCCCTGTCCTGCTGGAACAGCTTGTTGTTCCTGTTGAATTCTTGTAGAAAAGGCATTGAAAACAGCAGCTACAGTTTGTTAACAGGATCACTGTACATCTGGTGCAGGATTTCAGCGTCATAACATCTCTGGTGGTCTTTGGTTAGCTGAAAGTGAAGCTTTAATTCATCCCACTGATTGAGTATGCGCGAACAGCAATCATGGATGGAAAGCCACCGTGTACCTGACATCTGTACAAGCATCAAAGGGATTTCACCAGAATTGATGAGGCTGTAGATCTTTGCATACTCACGGCGGCGAAGAGCACTGTGGGAAAACCAGTTGTGAGAATGAGAGACCAAGTATTCAAGGTTGCGTGGGAGGGTCTCCACTGCCTTGCTTACACACAACTGTATAGAATGGCACACACACTTCAGCAGCTGGAGATTTGGGTTTTTCTGGAGAAGGTGAGTGTACACTGAATTCCTGTTCCCTACCATAACACTGCAGCCATCTGTACCTAATCCAATGCACCTTTTGATGTCCAGTCCAATACTCTGCAGAAATCGGGTCAGAGTGGAGGCAATAGCCTCTGCTGTTTCACCCTCCAAGTTTATTAAACCCCAAAAAGTGGACACAACTTTATTCAGTGTCATACTAAAGTAGCGAATTACCACACACAGTTGCTTGACAGATGAAATATCTGTGCTTTCATCAAAAACAAGTGAGTAATCAGCACCTCCAATATCCATCTGAAGCTCTTTAAACATACACGGAGCAATGGCATGGTTAATTAATGCGGTGCATTTTGTCCGGTGCATTTTGATGTCTCCCCAAGGTGATCGACAGATTTTATAGATTTGTGACAGGCTACATAGGTGGCTACCTTCAGCTCAGCTCTCTGTCTTGACTCGTTCTGTTTGGAGACCGCAAACCCAATGTCCGTAAGCCTCATTGATGAGAACAGTGCTGCATTTTTTTATGTTTTTCTGTGCTAGCATGCTGCATGAGGTCCGCATGGTGGGCACGTATTTCACACTTACATAGTCTGCACAGTGCTTTGGAGTCGTCCCCCACGACGGGTTGAATCCACTCTTTAACTCCTTTCTCTTTCTCCCTTGAGTCTTCTGCTTGACAACTTTTTGGAGGTGGGATCAAGCCCAAATAAGCAACTACACTTTAGAAACAAGCCAAAAAAAAAAACGCGACCCGCGACAACCAATATTTGTAAGCGACTTTACAGAAAAACAAGCCCAAAGTCGCTTATAATAAGTGGACTTGGCAACACTGTCACTCGCCAGCTGCTCTGTGCAGCGCTGCATGAAGTTAAGAACAAGGGGGCCCCCTAGTGGTGCGGGGCCCTACGCAGCTCGCGTAGCCTGTGTATAGGGCGGATCGGCTCTGATCTTTAGCCAAATCGCAAAATACAATGCATTTGGAAATTTAAGAAAATTGTTAACAGAGAAAATGCTTCTAAAAGATTTTTTTTAAATACACACATCGGATCATACATAATATTACCTTATATTTTGTGAAAGCTTTAATTTTGATATAACGTGTAAAAAATATTTATAAAACATTTAATTTGATGGGACCCTGTTCCGGGGCCAAAATTTCGTATTTTGACTTAATATAAAATATTCTTTTAATCTTAAATGGTCCGTCATGGACCCCAGTAACACATATGAGCTACTGTTTGAAAGCTTAGAGTCTCTACTTTCTGCAGATATGCATCACTTTGACATATCTTTTACTCTAAGAAAGTTATTTACACTTAATTTACCCTATCAAACCCCCCCCATATTTTTTGATATCATTTAATATTCACATATTTCATATTTTTCAAATATGACAAACATGGGCAAGTCTTATATCAAATGAAAGCTGTCATTCTCAGGAATAAGGCTACAGCGTTATTTTTGTTCTATTATCAACACATATCCAACAATCGTTGAATGAATAATAAGGTAAAAAATTGTCTTTTGTAAATTTATATGAAACTTGAGCGTGAGCTGCCCAGGGGCGTGTCTAGAGGGGGGGCATGGGGTGGCACCGGCCCCCCTTGGAATATGATTGGCCCCCCCTGGTGCCCCCCCTCCAATCTCATTGGGCCAGCTAGATTTACTGTCAACCTGAAAATTCCCACCGCACCATTGGACCAGAGAGCTGTCAATCACTGTTTGATTTGAGACTCGCGCGAACGCGAAGACGAAGCGAGCACAGTAGTTGCGCTTTTTTAAAACAGGAGGAAAGAGATACCAAGACACCCACCACACCATTGGACCAGTTGTCAGACACCCACCACACCATTGGACCAGTTGTCAATCACTGTTTGATTTGAGACTCGCGCGAACGCGAAGACGAAGCGAGCACCGTAGTTGCGCATTTTTAAAACAGGAGGAAAGAGATACCATGACACCCACCACACCATTGGACCAGTTGTCAGACACCCACCACACCACTGGACCAGTTGTCAATCACTGTTTGATTTGAGACTCGCGCGAAGACGAAGCGAGCACAGTAGTTGCGCGTTTTTAAAACAGGAGGAAAGAGACACAGTGACACCCACCGCACAATTGGACCAGTTGTCAATCACTGTTTGATTTGAGACTCGTGCAAACGAGAAGAAGGAGGGCGCCCTGCCACAGACTCAACACTGGCACAAATCAAATAGATTTTCCATGATTACCATTTACATTTTATTTTACTATTTAAAACGGCTTCATGTGCTTTTGCAAGCGCTCAGCAGCGTCTCTCTCTCTCTCTCTCTCGCGTGCACGCTTTCTCACTGCTGCGTGCGGAACCTCGACAGTGCCTCTCTGACACTGAGTGAAGGAGTTAAAAGTTGGCGGTGTTTTCCACCTGGGTTCCTCCTTTCCACGTTAAAGTTAACAGTGAACAGATGTTACTGACGGTTGATCGAGTATTATGACTTAACGAAAGGTTAGTGTTTTCCCACACACACACCAGTTCTCTGTGCACGAGCTCTCTCTCCCCCTCCCTATGGTGTGGTATGCGCGCGCACGCTTAACAGTATTCTCTGATATTTTTGAATTTGCACTGAATTGTCTGCGCTATACGCGATCTACAATAAAACTATCACTCGCATTTAAAATTAAAAGCGCTCATAAACACAATCAGATGAGAAGAGCAACAGGCTCTGCCCTGCATGAGACACACAGGTAATCCGAAATCACCTCGTATCAGCTCTTCAATGTAAATTGTATCAGACAATGTCGCATTTAAATTAGGATTTTAGCAGTATAAAGTAACAGCTGGTTGGATTAAACACGAGGTGTTATTGGGTCGTGTTTAGTCACTAGCTTAAACTCTTTTTTGTTGTCTGACAACATATCAGATAATATGTAAAAAATAGCATTCAGTTTTGTTAAAATACAATATGGGCTAATAAACAATGAAAGTCAGATCAGACAGAGTAGAAAAACAAATTTTTAAGTAGGCTAATATTTTCCCAAAATCCTGATATGTCAGAATGTTAACTAATACCAGCTACACGCAATGTAGATAGCCTACTTAAAGGAACAGTTCACTTAATTTAAATGGTCATATACCTAAACTTGTTTCAAACCTGTATGAGTTTCTTTCTTCTGCTGAACACAAAAAAGAAAAGAGTTAAGAATGTCGGTGACCAAAATCAGTTGATGGATCCCATTGACTTCATATGCAGGGTCAAAATAACATGCAGTCAATGGGGTTCATCAACTTTCTGGCTCCTAAGATTCTTCAAAATATTTTATTTTGTGTTCAGCCGAAGAAGGACTCATACAGGTTTGAAATAACTTTAGGATGAGTAAATTATGACAATTTATTTAAAGTTAACTATTCTGGAACAGAACTGTTGTTTAATGAAAAAAAAATGAATACCATCTAGAACATGTGGCATTGCACAAGATTTTGGGAACCATGCTTAATATTTTCTAAATCAGTATTTATTTTCATTTGAATTTTTTGATTGGCCCCCCCTGACTGGTTCTTGGTCCCCCCTGTGCCCCCCCATTTATAAAATCCTGGAATCGCCCCTGGAGCTGCCTCAGATAGCACAGATAGCCACAAATGATACACCATCTTTTATCTTAGGTCCTACTCTAAACAATGAGTCCATTCACAGCATTTTCTTTGGTTGTGTGCATGAATAATCCCTTGCTATTTATTATATGTGCAAAACAAAACATTTATATTTATATGAAAAATGTATTTTTGCACCCTTCAGTAAAATAAGAATAACTTTTGAAAGCGACATGCTAAAGAGATCATTCTTTTTTTGGGTGTTTACTGTCTGCTGCTGCTAACAACTAGAACTGTCTGCAGTCTGCTAGAGCACACAGAACCAGAGTTATACACTATCAAAAACAGTGTTTACAACATAAAAAAGAAAATTTGGTGTTTTATCATATGAAAAACTAGCCTGGTAATACCATTCTCTGCTATTTTGCTTCGCTTCATAGACAGAGTCTGGCTGGGCATAATTGACAATCGTTTTCCTTCTCGTGGGAGGGGCTTGTCTGAAGTTTAAAATCATTGGTCTAAACGTAAGCCAATCACACATAACATTTGGATATGATGTGCTTTATGCGCCGGATCAGCCGCATCGAATATCTGCTGTAAAATACACGTATATACCCATCGAGCGAAATACCAGAGTTAACATGGCTATGAACGACTTTTGCAGATTATGTAAAGTAAATCGTGCCAGAGCTAGTTGAACACTATCCTTACGGTGGCTTTCCACTCACGTCTAACGGGAGGAACGCCCCTCTCTCCTCTCAAACTCTTCCACCAGACAACCATAACCATATATTAATTAAATCTTCCTACCTTATTTTCTGGTTAATCAGGAATGTCACCAAAGAATGCTTGCCCACGCGTCCTCCACCATTAACTGTGAAAAATATGATTCCATTCCATGATTTCTCGATCGTTGTGCACGTCAAGCTGTGCTGCACACAGTTTCTCGCTGACGATCGGTAAAGTTGATAAATTAAACTTTTCCAAAAACTTGTCGGGAGTAGGGCAACAACATAATCTCCATTCAAATGTTTAACAAACACTTTTCTTGTTCGGGTTTAAGTTGGGAAGTGTCGGTTCTCCACAACAGAGCAAATAGCTTTCTGTGTCTCCATGTCCACAACAAACTACAACCGTGATTCGGCGTTTAGCGTCTACGTCACGGCTCTCAGCCCGCCCTCTGTTCGTGGATTGGACGGTCGTGTTGAGACCGGAGGAACACAGTTTGAATGGGAGGTATCTCAGACTGAGTACAGAAGCGTAATGACATTTAGCGGAAGTACGAAGTCTGACGTAGTCAGGCTAATGAAAAACAACATAAATAACAATATTTGTCACAAACAGCAGCTTTTTATGTAAGTTAAAAGGGTTTTCTTTAAAATGATATAAAGAAATAGCATTTATTCCACTGTATGTGGTTATGGGAGCACTTCAAATGTTTTTAGGCAGAAATCGTATACAAAAAGGGTATTAGTACTCCCTTCAGTTGGAGTAAAATAACTTTTGGACAGATTATGATAGAGAAAAAATTTCTTTTTATTCTGTAAGCTGACAATTGCTGGAATCAAACAAAACTGTCTGCAGGTAGCTGAGGCACCCAGGGCCAGAGTTATAGACTTTCAAATAAAAACTTTAGAAAAAAAACATCAAAAAGCGCCTATTTATTTTTGTGTTTATTAGAGGACTGACATCACATACAACCATGTTTAGCACTTTCAATAGTGTTTTATGTAATTTCAAAGGGTTTCCTGTAAAATGATACCAAACTTTTGTATGTAAACCTCTGCATGTGGGTATGGGAAGCTTTTGAAATTGGGTAGGCAAAATCCAGGCGAAAATCCCCAAAATAGCTTCAGGGTGTAAAAAGCTAGAGTGATGATATATTAACTGATGATAACCCAGTCAACACGTGAGATCACACGAGATCACAGTAAATTCACACTAACACACATATACTAATTGGCTATATCACTCTATCTCCTCTCCACTAATAAGCTGGTGTGTGGTGGGCGTTCTGGCGCAATTTGGCTGCCGTCGCATCATCCAGGTGGATGCTGCACATTGGTGGTGGTTAAGGAGATTCCCCCGTTCATATGTAAAGCGCTTTGAGTACTTAGAAAAGCGCTATATAAATGTAAGGAATTATTATTATTATTATTACACCATTCTCATACCGTGATAATTCACAGTGTGAGCTATATGTGAGCTCATTGTGATTTTAAAATGTTGAGAAGGTTAAAGGTAGGGTAACAGATTTGATCCTGAAACATTTTTTGTTATGCTGGTTAAAAGTCTCCTTACATCCTGATAGCAATCACTGTGTTAAGTTGATTAAATGTATTTGTAGAAATTTATGTCATCTGTGAAAGGCGTAGGACCAAAAAATGTTCAACAAATCATAGATTTCGGTCCGAACGGACGTTTCCATTTTTGTCCCTCATACGTAAGCGTAATTTGAATGCCCACCGCGCAGCGAGTCCACGCAGACACCATACGTCATCGGCGCGTTCACGTGCGCTCACCTCCTGCCTGTGAACAGTGAGAACAGCAAACTTTTCTGATGAATTGACAACCTACATAGGAGGCACAAAACTAAAGGCATCTTTTATAACAACAACAGCAAAAACTGCCTGGATCAGCAAGAGCAAAAACCCAAATTAACATCGGTAACTTTACTGATTTACCACGAGATGAAACAGCTGCAGGAGGCAAAAAGAGTCGTTGCACTGTTTATTTTGGTAAGGTAGGTACGCGATATGTTTGTATTGAGATGGATTCAGATATTCTACTTTGATGAAACATTGTGTTGCTTATGAAATTTGTGTTCGTTTACGGATTAGCGTAACGATATAGTTACTACGTCTACACAACCGAACGTGTGCTTAAATTAAATTAATTCTGATGTAAACCAGTTGTTTGTGTTATTCGACTTTGTACTGCAAAGTTTTCTCATTGCAGAATGAGACATGAGATGTGACCGTCTGATCTGTGCGTGTTCATGTGTTTTGAAAGAGGCGTGACTTTGGATGGCGATTTGACTTGAGGGTGGGATCGGGATTTCATTGCTAGGCGGCTACCGTTAGCATTTTTCAAAATGTGTTACCCTACCTTTAAAAAGAGGCAATACAACACAAGTAGGGCATTCTACTTACTATTTCTCACTAGGAAAAGGTGGATACTGGAGGATCACAGTGACGTCACACCATTCTCATACTGTGGTAATCACAGTGTAAGCTATATTTGAGGTTATTGTGAATTTAGAATGTTGAGTTCATGGTATGAGTGCACAATAAGTGTCCCATGACTTCACATAGTGACCATGATGAGCACACTTTGGCCGTTTCTCAATGTCAAGGATACTTCCTTGGCAGGACTAGTCCTTACAAGTCACTTCCATCAGAGGCTAGGTGAGGCTCCTCTTAAGCATCCGTAGAACACGTTAAATGGAACAGGCTAGCAAGTGCCGTCATTGTGTCAATGAAAGGTGTGCTTTAAATGCTGCGCGCATAGGATTGTGGGTGATTTCAGCGCGCGATGAGCACGAAGGATTCACACATCCTTTCCTGTATATGGGAGATTTCTCGAATGAAGGACTCAGTCCTTGGATGAAATTCCGAGGATCCTCGACATTGGAACAGTCCTTCGACGAACGTCGATGACGTAGAATCCTCGAAATTCTGGCTTCCGAGGATCCTTCCTTGACATTGAGAAATGGCCTTTGTGTGTACCATAACCTCACATCGTGACTCATACTAAGGTCACAATGTGAAGTCACTGTCCACTCACTGTGTGCAAATTTAAAAACCACGCCCACCGGGGGGGGGGCAATCCAACCGTCTCCATTGACTTTGTATTGCGAGAGGCCGCCTCCTTGTCATTTCTGGCTTATAACAAAAAACAGAATAATGCCTAAAAGCTGCTGTGTGACAGAATGTACAGCTAACAAGCCAAAAAAAACAGAAATAAGTTTTTATACCTCTCGCAATACAAAGTCAATGGAGACGGGTGGATTGTTTTCCCCCCGGTGGATGTGGTTTTCAAGTTATGACGCGCTGCACTATGTCTCTATGGTCATAATTTAAGGAGAACGGCACACTCATTCTGTTATAACAGGACAGCACACGTGTATATCGCATACATCTGTGGATTTTCTGGTGGACGCGCTCAGTTCGTTTCCATGGTTTCTCGCGCTGGTTTCGCTGCCATCTGCGTGCAGCCAATTGCCGTATGAAACATCATCACGTAGCATTACGGCACAGTGTTCATGGGAAATGTAGGAAGTACTGCCAGAGGGATAAACGACAGAGAACAGAACTTTATGTATCATATATGCAATGCCACATGCATCACCGGCCAAACTGGCTAGTAAGCTTTTATTAACACCCGCCAAAATGAATGTTAACCCGCATTTGGCCGGTTGGCGGGTGTTAATTTAGAACCCTGGTTACTTCACTGAGAGATCAAAGTGTTGACTGGGTAGATTATAAATGTGACTGATGTTATAACGCTTATAATTTCTATTAGATAGGCACTTTTACTAGGGCTGTGACGATTAATCGTGCAAATGCGCATTTTTTCAATGAATGAATTTCAATGAATTACGGTGAAATTGTGCCACATCCAAAAGCCAGAGGGCGCTCTGGTGTAGAAACGCCATTTGTGCCACAGAAGAAGTAGCATTACAAACGCTATTCCAGGAAATGTCTAAGGGATATTTATATCGCTGTTCTTCAGATCGTTTCAGGTATTTTCATGATAATAAAGATTATTTTGAATGATTGCGTTTGACAAGTGTTGCTTTTTTAAATTAACATTACATACGACTCAAACTCTTTGTCAGATCATTGGTTGATGTCTCCCGTGTGTGATCGTTCCTGTTGGGATTCCTGTTTCGTGTTCGTGTTCTTGTTCCTGTTCTTGTTCTTGTTCCTGTTCACTGGGATTTATTGTCACTGGATTATTCACCACCAATCTAGTCCCTGTGTTACCAGCCAACCTCATCTCATCATCGGACTATTATTCACCTTTTCAATAAACAGTTTTTCACTTGCATATTTGCTTTTGTTTTTGTATTTCAGCATTGTGACAGGAACGCCATGTATCATCATAGCCCTAACTTTTACTGCTTCTGCTCTATCTTTCTATTTCTCTTGCTGATTAAAAAAGCTTAATATACTCATTATTTCAGATTAAAAAGTCTACTTACTGTCCCAGTGATGAATGACTTTATAGCTTTACGTTTTTTATATCATGGGTCAGCTTGAGCTTTGCTCGTTCAGTGCAATGAGCTTGAAATTAGCATTGCTTCCCTTTCGAGGGAACTCGCGCTGCGTCGCCATAGAGACGCTTTGGGAACGCCTTCAGGTGTGAGTGCGTCTGAATGTGTATGTCAAATCCAACCAATGGTGGGGCGTGACGTCACCGGCGGGGTGACGCAGGAGCCGGAAAGCATAAAAGGCGACGTACAACCACGCCCCCACTATCTCTATTGCCTCAGACGGCTATCTGTGTGTGTGTGTCAAAGAGTGTCTGAATAGCTTAAAAAAAACTGTGTGACTGAATAGCTTAAAAATTGTGTGATTGAAAAAATGAAAGCTACAGCAAAGTCAGACTTTAGGCGATGCGTTCCTCCCTGCTCTCGATTTATTACGGGAGAGGATTCGCATGATATGTGTGTTAAGTGTTTAGGAGCGGAGCACGCTTTCGCAGCTCTCGAGGGAGCGTGCCCCGACTGTGAGAATCTATCACTTAAAGTGCTTCGCTCTCGCTGTTCGCTTTTTGAGAAAGGCGGGCAGCTTCGCGCTCCTCAGGGCTCTGGTCCCGCCGCTGTCGAGGCAGCCCGGGTCCTTCACTCTTGGGGTTCGCAAATGGATCTGCTCGAGGAGGCGGAGACGGGCTCAGCCCTATCTTTTCCTCCGTCGGGCGTTCCCGCTGCTCTCTCTCCGGGTGCGGAAGCCCGTTATGCGGTTACTTCCCCCCGGGTAGAGGGTATGGTGCTATCTTCCTCTGACGACGCGGATGTAGATGTAGATGTTACGAGTGTTGAATCTGGGACTGCGGGGGCAGAGGACGCCCAGCTATCCTCTCCCCCAGCGTATGATGATTTAGTTGGTGTAATAACACGAGCGGTGGCTAAGTTGAGTTTAGATTGGCCCGAAGATAAGCAGGAGGACGCTCCACAGAGTAAACTGTCAGAGCGCTTTCTGCGGGCTAAACATCAGCCATCGCGCCGTAGTTTGCCCTTTTTTCCTGATTTACACACTGAAGTTGCAAAATCATGGTCTCGCCCCTTCTCTGCACGAGTTCACACACCCCAGTCTAATATATACTCTAACATAAGTGGGCATTATGATAAAGGATATGCAGGTATGCCGAAGGTTGAACAGTCGCTTGCGAGCTATCTTTCGCCTTCGGCAGCCTCGTCATTAAAATCTCCAGCTTTGCCCACGCACCCATGTCGTTTAACTTCATCGCTGGTAGGAAAAGCTTATATGGCAGCAGGGCAGGCGGCTGCATCTATGCATACCATGGCAGTTCTGCAGGCTTATCAAGCTGAATTATTAAAAGACATTGATGAGGGGGCAGCGGGCGGTTCTGATGAGTTACATGAGTTACGTAGGGCATCAGATATTTCGCTCAGAGTGATAAGAGAGACAGCTAGAGCTATTGGAAGATCTATGTCATTGATGGTGACAACTGAGAGACATTTGTGGCTTAATCTGTCAGACATTAAATCTGCGGATAAGTCAGTTTTATTAGATTCTCCTTTGTCTTCCTCTGGGCTGTTTGGCGACGCTGTGAATAGCGTTGTCGAGAGACACCAGGAATCGCGAAGGCAGGCGGCAGCCTTTAGAACCTTTCTTCCTCGTAGAGACTGGGGGTCAGGTTGGCGCGCTCAAAAACCCCAAAAGAAACCCGATCTGAGGACGGTAATTCAAGCAAAACAAGAGCTCTAAAAAACAGCCCTGACCAGAGTGGTACAGAGCAGTTAATGGGGGCATGCCCTCCTGGGGAGTGCGGATTTTTTCCGCAGATTACGGGTTTCCTCACTCCTCAGTGCCCTCCGACGTTAACTGTGAACACTCCGCCTCTTGTAGTACGGAGCACAGTGAAACCAGACGAGTTAAAGGGGGCATGCGCTCCCGGGGAGTGCAGGATTTTTCCGCAGTTTACGGGTTTCCACACTCCTCAGTGCCCCCTGATGTTAACTGTGAACACTCCGCCTCTCGTAGTACGGAGCACAGTGAGTCCAGCCGAGTTAGGGACCAGCCTCGAGAGGTTGGTTCCCTTGAATACATTTATGACAGCCTGGGAAAACATTCCAAATATATCTCAATGGGTGTTACGCACAATAAGGTTCGGCTACAAGATTCAGTTCACTCAGCTTCCCCCCAGATTCGAAGGGGTGCTGAGTACAACTATAGGGTTAGAACAGTCCCTAATTTTAGAGCAGGAAGTGGAATCCCTTCTGCTAAAAGGTGCCATAGAGACAGTTACGCCAGCACGCAGGGATACAGGCTTTTACAGCAGGTACTTCATAGTGCCGAAGAAAGACGGCGGGCTGCGTCCAATTTTAGACCTGCGCCGCCTAAACAGAGCCATCAGAAAACTAAAATTCAAAATGCTGACGGTCCCTCACATTGTGTCACAAATCAGGTCCGAGGACTGGTTTGTGACAATAGATTTAAAGGACGCCTATTTTCACATTTCGATTCTTCCTGCACACAGAAAGTACCTCAGGTTTGCCCTAGGGGGCGTGGCATACCAGTATCGTGTCCTTCCTTTTGGCCTATCTCTATCCCCCCGCACATTTACAAAATGTGTAGATGCTGCCCTGGCGCCACTGCGCCTCCAGGGCATTCGCATACTAAATTATATAGACGATTGGCTAATATTAGCCCAGTCAGCACAGATGGCAGCACAGCATCGAGATGTTGTGCTTGCACATCTGAGACACCTAGGGTTGAGACTGAACGCCAAGAAGAGTACGTTAGTCCCAACACAGGTGATCACGTTTTTGGGGATAATATGGAATTCGACAGCGATGCAGGCACGGATGTCACCTGCTCGTGTCACCTCCATTTTAACAGAAGTGAACAAAATGAGGTTAGGTCAATTTCACACCAGCATATATTTCCAGAGACTGCTGGGGCTCATGGCAGCCGCAGCCAATATAATTCCGCTCGGTCTTTTGTACATGAGACCCCTGCAGTGGTGGCTCAAAAGCAAGGGTTTTTCCCCGAGGGGCAATCCTTTTCGCATGTTCAGGGTTACGCGCTCATGTCTACGTGCCCTACGAATATGGAAAGATGTCGGGTTTCTGTCACAAGGCCCGAATCTAGGTGTAGTCTTTCGCCGCAAGACGTTAACGACAGACGCATCTCTCTCAGGCTGGGGAGCAGTTATGGAAGGCCGCTCAGCCCAGGGCCTGTGGAACAGCCACCATCAGTCATGGCATATAAACGCACTGGAGATGTTAGCAGTGTTCAGAGGACTCAAGTACTTTCTCCCAGCCCTAAGGGGCCATCATGTGCTTGTCCGTTCAGACAACACAGCAGTGGTCGCTTATATAAATCATCAGGGAGGGGTCAGATCACGCCATCTATACAAACTAGCAAAGATTATTTTACTGTGGACACGGGGGAAGCTGGCTTCTCTAAAAGCGGTGTACATCCCAGGTGTACAAAATATCGGAGCGGACGTTCTGTCGAGGCAGACGTTGAGCCCGGGGGAATGGAGACTCCACCCGGACGTGGTGGAGCAGATTTGGCTCAGGTTCGGCCAAGCGAAAGCCGACCTGTTTGCAACTCAGGAGAACTCACATTGTCCTCTCTGGTTTTCTCTCATTCATCCAGCCCCGCTCGGCCTGGATGCCATGGTACAGGACTGGCCCGAGGGCCTCCTGTATGCCTTTCCCCCAATCGCTCTGCTCCCGGGAGTTCTGGAGAGGGTCCGCCAACAGAAGGCCCAGCTGTTGCTTGTAGCCCCGTGTTGGCCGGCCCGAGTATGGTTTTCGAACTTGGTCTCCCTTCTAGACGGCTCCCCATTTCAGGTGCCGATCAGGAGGGATCTGTTGTCTCAGGCGAGGGGCACTGTGTTTCACCCCTGCCCAGAGCGAATGAGTTTGTGGGTCTGGCCTCTGAGGGGGACAGACTCATAGAAGCAGGCCTCTCAGCTGATGTTGTGCAGACTATTTTGCATTCCAGAGCTCCCTCCACCAGGAAATTATACGCATTTAAGTGGAAACTCTTTGTTACATGGTGCAGAAAGCACTTATATGATCCAGTTAACTGCCCAGTAGGTTCAGTTCTGGAATTCTTACAGGAACGGTTCGCAACAGGGCTGTCTCCTTCTACCATTAAGGTTTATGTGGCAGCTATATCTGCTTTCCACGCCTTAGTGGATGGTCACTCATTAGGTAAAGACCAACTTGTTATGCGTTTCCTGCGTGGCACTCGGAGGCTAAGGCCAGCGAGTCATTCTAGGATCCCTGCATGGGATCTGTCTGTGGTGCTGGAGGGTTTATCTGGGGCACCTTTTGAGCCATTGGATACAGTGTCTGAGAAATTCCTTACACTAAAAACTATATTTCTCCTAGCTATTACCTCCCTTAAGAGGGTAGGAGATTTAGAGGCTCTCTCAGTTTCGCCAACCTGTCTCGAGTTCGCTCCAGGCATGGTAAAGGCTTTTCTATACCCTAGGTCGGGCTATGTTCCGAAAGTTTTGAGCAACATACCACGCCCCATAGTCTTGCAGGCGTTCTGCCCTCCACCATTTAAGGACGCGAGCCAAAGAAAGCTTAACTTACTCTGTCCAGTACGAGCGCTGGACATGTATGTGCTCAGAACAGCGGAGTTCAGGAAAGCAGAGCAGTTATTTTTGTGCTTTGGTTCGGCCCGGAAAGGTTTCCCGGCCGCAAAGCAAACTTTGAGTAAATGGATAGTCGAGGCTATCTCTTTTGCTTATGAAGCCTCTGGACGGCCCTCTCCTTTAACCGTCAGAGCGCATTCAACTAGAGGTATGGCAGCATCTAAAGCCCTGTGGGCAGGTGCCTCTGTTCAGGATGTCTGTGATGCGGCAGGCTGGTCCTCACCGCTCACTTTTGTACAGTTCTATGAGTTGGATCTTACTCCTACTCCTGGATCTTTGGTGCTTAGGTCTTAGTTGTGCTTTTTACACACAGACAGGCACTCGTAGTCTGGCGGATTGGGTATAGCGTTCCCAAAGCGTCTCTATGGCGACGCAGCGCGAGTTCCCTCGAAAGGGAACGTCTCGGGTTACGTATGTAACCCTTGTTCCCTGAGAAGGGAACGAGACGCTGCGTCTCCTTTGCCATACTTCCTGCGTACCTGTAAGCCGTCTTCGGCAATATTTCGGATAGTGGGGGCGTGGTTGTACGTCGCCTTTTATGCTTTCCGGCTCCTGCGTCACCCCGCCGGTGACGTCACGCCCCACCATTGGTTGGATTTGACATACACATTCAGATGCACTCACACCTGAAGGCGTTCCCAAAGCGTCTCTATGGCGACGCAGCGTCTCGTTCCCTTCTCAGGGAACAAGGGTTACATTCGTAACCCGAGACGTTTTATGCTACCATCTCTGTGCAAACTTTTTAGATTTAAAAAAAGATATGGTTTATTATTAATAAGATTATAAAATAGGAGAAAGAAAATGCAGGAAGAGACAGTTGTTATTGCCATAGAAACAGGAGACACGTTGAAACTGCACACGAGCTTTAGCTTAGTAGCACTCATGGTCGCTCTCCGATCGATCAGGTTTTGCACACAATATTAATCAGACTTGAGACGCGAAGAAATTAAACTAGGACCCGGACCCGACTGACCAATTAAAAAATAAACTCGGAACCGTACGGGTCCCGCTTCCTCCGTGAAGACCTCTAATGGTAAAACTCTGCTCAAGTTCAGAAACATGAAAGGATACAATGTGACACTGAGCTTGCTTCGCGTCGCACCCAGTTCATTGAGAAACAGAGAGCTCTCATCGGGAGAGACATGACGTGCTCGCAGTGGCGTAGCGTCTGGGCATGCAGGGTATGCAAGTGCAATTGGGCCCGGGCCAATAGGGGCCCATCCCTGTGCCCGCCCCAGCTTTTAATAAAAAATTTTTTCAATTAAATTTTTATTTGTGGCCGCAATAAATATATTTTTGTATGCATATCATGTGTAGTGATTTCTTATTTCTCCATAACGTCTAATTTCTCTGTCATTTCTTGTTTGCGTTTATTTATTTTTTTTGCACTCCGCGGCTGCCGTAGACTACTACGCCATAATTTTTTTTACATGATGCAAAAAAAAGAAAACACAGTGTGAGAGGTTACTATAGTGGCTATCTACATGAACATTAAGGATGGACAAATAAAAACATAAAAGTGGGGCCTTAAAGAGAAAAGAGAAGGCGGAAAAGTTAGTCACGAGTCAAAAACTACCCAAAACATTTCGTTTTTCTTCATTTAAATCTCCCCTTTAAAGTAAAAAAGTAAAGTAAAAATATGTGACTACCTTATTAAAAGGATATGTTGTTAACAGACCTGCGCGCCACAGTTAACAGTGCCAACGGGCAAGGTTGGGGGGGCTTTGAAATTAAGGGGGCCCGTAAATGTTTTTTGCATATGGGCCCGGGACTGACTTGCTACATGTTACTCAGAGCATGTTATAAAAACGTATTCTTAAAATACACATTTCTGTTTTAATTAGGGCTGTGAAAATAACGCATTAATTCGATTAATTAATCTGAGAAAAAATAACGCGTTAAAAAAAATAACGCAGATTAATCCATTCCGTATTGACCTTTGAACCTGGATACATTCTAGCCACCATTTGACTGTAAAATAAAGGAGGTAGACGAGAATGCGCTGGCGGTGACTGGATCATTGACTGGAACATTTACTTATAAAAAAACGGCCTGATGGAAGTGAGGATAAAAATAAAGTATGAAACTCCTGCAGCACAGAATTTGCATATCATAGAGTTCGTCAACTCTAAAGTACCACATCATACAAAGCACATGGATTAAAGTTCTCCGTCGTTACACGGAATTGCAAAATTATTAAATTCACTTTTCATAAAGACGACGTGTATTCAGCTTTTTAAGTGGGATGTGATCAAAGCCTGGAGTGGGCAAAATCACGTTCCTCTCTCCACTGTAAGTGTTCTGTATTCACTACGCACCGGATCCACTTCGGGTTTTCTGGCTGTAGCGCGTAATTTGAGGTAAAACTTTATTTCAACTAGCATGGAAATACTTATAATGCAGGAAGGCTTCGATGTTTTGGAGATCGATAAAGGTGTAAAAGACTAATGGAGATTGACTTGGCTTAGCGGAATGATGAAGATTGGGATCAGAAAACCAAACAGGCAATTAACGTGTGTCTTTGCACAGTATAGGTGTCCTGTATTTTGTGGGTAAATGATTTCTCTCGTACGTGATTACTCGCGTCGCGTTTTTGACTGCTACGTTGATCTAACCAGTGGCTGATAAAACGGGTTTGTTAAACTAGTGAGTACACTTCATGTGGCGCCACAAGAACCAAGAAGCAGATGACATCCAAATCCCGTGAGAGCAGTTCGAGAAATCATAACAGAAGACTGCTTCCTAAATGCTCTCGCGGTACTTTGATGTCATCCACCTGTCGGGTTCTTTATTTAAGGTTTATGTTCAATTGCACAAAAAAGCCCTGCAATTGATATTGCACTGTTAAACTTTTGGTAAATAATCTTCCTGAAGCACTTTATTTCCTTAGCATATTACTTTAGGTTATTTTTGTTGATTGTTATGGCCATTATTTGAACAGTGAAAATACTGTTATAATAAAAGAGTTTTTGAGCTTTGATGTCACTAATGCTGATTATTCACTGATTTATTTAAAAATAAATATTTAATACTTTCACAGCAAAAATTATGTAGGCGATTAATTTAGATTAATTAATCACAGAGTATGTAATTAATTAGATTAAAAATTTTAATCGATTCACAGCCCTAGTTTTAATAAATGCTCATAGTAAATCATAGCATATTGCCTAAAAGATAAGGTAGGTACAAAAATAATCCATGATACATTTGGGACCCATTAAAAATTAGGTTCGCAATGGCATTTCAAAATGTCCATAGCAACAAAACGACCAACTTTCGGAACCTGTAGTTAAGCCTATAATTTCGTTTTTAAAAATGTAATTATGCATTTAAAAGTTGCAGAATGGATTAATTTGGAGACTGTGAAATCGGCAGAGACAGGCAGGCAATGCAAAACAAAATCTGACATTGGGAAATAGTGAGGGGGGACGTTTCCCCCCACGTATAATGGCTCCTATGCCCCTGCTATTTGCCTAAATAATAGTCATATTTTCAATTTCAATTTACTTAGAATTTTGTTTGTATCTACTCAATTTTATTATGTAGTTTTTTAGATAAACTTAATTTTTTTAATTACATTTACAAAGATTTTACAGCTTTAAAATTGACTACAAAAATGTTTCATTAATAGATTAAAGTAGATAATAGTGAAAAGTTTTTAGAGTGTACATGAAAATAATAATTACACCAGTGTGAGGGGTATGTCAAGATTTACATTTTTTGGATCATAGAGTCAGGATTTTTAGGTTTATGTGATCAGCAGTGTTTAATCTTAGATATGAAAACATTTCATGTCATTTTATTTAGCATGGCCTCAAAAGCAACAGCTGTCTAACGGAAGCATGAGTCAACCACAGAGATGTTTTTTGGTAAAAGCCAGCTTCATAGAAACTAACCAAAACAATGCAAGGCTTTTGTTCAGAACAGTGACTACATTAACAAATAAACAGACACCTGATCTAAATATTTTGAAAACATAAAAGAAAAAAATTGTAAATCTCTGACTCTATCCTATACATTAGCAACAACTATAGCGCTACTAGAGCAGCTGCAGTGTTTCTCACCATTAGAACAGGAAGAGCTAAATAAAATGATTGCTGCATACAACACATTTTCCCCCATACCGACCAAACCAAATAGCTGCTACACTCTTAGAAAGGATGTGTTAAAAGTACCACAAAATGCATTGTTCCAATAGTAACACTATATTATATTTTGTAGCTACAAAAAATTATTAAAAAAAAGTAAATTTTTAACAGTTTAAAGTACAGCAAATTCATGTAATGTGCAAGGTGCACAGGTAAATTTTGTTACCCTTCAGACCCAACGTTGTAATATTACAACATTGACATGACAAGCTCAAAATCTAATATAATCAAACATTCAGCTATATCTCAAAATCTGCATGATCTAGACACATAACTAATCACAGAAAAATATTTTTTGCATTTTACTTATGATTGTTGATTTATTTAGTCCAGTAAAAAAGGTTATGTTCTTCAAAGCAGGTTTGCAGGTTTTGTAAGTTCACGCCCAGGAAAACAAACCTATTTACAAAGTCTACCATTCAAAATCATTGCAGGGTTAAACGTTAGGACTTTTTACATTGTGTAAATGTGGTTTTAAAAAGAAAAAAACATGTACTGGTATACTTTATTAGATTTTAAACTGATGTTGTAATATTACAACCGAGCGCCTGAGTGTGAATTCTTGTAGTTTAAATGTTTACCATCTTTATAGTTGTAATTTTAAAAGTCTGCCTAAGATTATATAAAATATGATATTTAATCATGTGAAAAATTCAAAACATTTGAAGCAGGACTACTTTGTCAAAAATAATGCATTTTTAAAAAGATGTTTTATATTGATCAAATCATATCTGTTATATTATTTGCTCTTTGGTGACAATCAACCAAAAGTTATTATTTCAAGATTTTAAATGTATAAAGATGTATTTTAAGCATAAAATTATTTTGCCCACATAGGTGCCATGAGGGCCCCACATTATCATCCAACATGGGCAAACCCACATGGGACCCACATAGGGAAACCCACATGAAACCCACATATATTGTCTATGTGAATGTCAATGTTGGCTGGGAATGTGCAAAAAGCATGAATGAATCTCATGACTGCTGATTACTGATTACCTCACATTATATAAATATTCCTATAGGCTAGTGCACTGATTGAATGGGTTATTGGCATGTAAACATACACTGGGACACTGTTCACTTATTTTTTGTGAAGTAACTGCTTAAGCGCATTGTGATCATTTACAGCTGTTATTAACAACAGGCAAAACAAACTCCATCTCCGGAGAGGTGTCCGCGGTGTCCAAATCTAATGCGCTACTTTCACTTCCTCAAATAATCATTTTCCTGTTAATTGACATGTTTATTTCGACATGCTGCAGCACAGCACATTGTTAAAAACAAATATTGACATGCAGTTACAAATTTTACATAATGATTTCATCATAGGCTGGGAAAGGGTGCATAGTAGCCTATTAGTCTTTCTGTGGACTGAAAAAAGACTATGCATAGATTGGGCTTTCTTATTCTCTTTGTACTGTTTTACAACAAAACTCGATGCAATGTTTTTATTCTTGAAGTGATCTTTTTACTGTGTTGATGAGATTAACTGTGTTTGACTAGACTGCTGTCTTGAACTTAAAAAGCATTGTGTGCTCTGCACGGTGCTAGCCTACTTGCAATTGTCTAGCTCCTCCTTAGAAGTTCTTTACATACACATAAACACACATGCAACAGCTCTGTACACCATAACTGCAAACAGGCAAAAGCATTTCATCTGATTCCAGGTAAAATATTTCCAATTAAATTCCAATTTTTTCTATGGTGCTTCTCACAATATGTGCCCTTTCAAAGCAGCAAATGCATAAAGTGCATGATTAACAAACTAGAATAGCCTGCTCAAACAATATTTTAATCAATTAACTGTTGTTCTTAAAACCAGCATCTGTATTTATGCTGTTTTTAATTCCATCTATATTTTAAGTTGCATGGTTCAATTTTTTAATATTTCTATATTTTCCAATGGTTATAAAATCAACATCAACTCAGGAAAAGTTGTGTTATAGTCATGAAAAATGTGATTAATTTATTTTTTCCATGGCATGAAATCCAGCTTTATTCGTGCCTTGAGCATGAATGTCTTTGTGTGTCCCCCGCACAGATTTCTATAAATTAGATTCAGGGGGTTAGATTTGGGGTTTGGGTTAGGCTGTACTTTTATAAATTGGTTTCTACATGTTTTTCTTCAACTTTTAAAACTATTCTCGGCTGGAGTCAGGGTGAGTTGGGGTTTGGATGTCTAAAAATGTAACAGAAAGTGATTCTAACTCCAACCCCAAGCGACAATGGTAAGAAAATGGGAAAAAACAGTAAACAATACATAAAATGAAACAAAAAAGAAAGTCATGCAAGGTACATGAAAACTATTTACAGAAATGGCACGAAAAAAGCTGAATTTTGTGATTACCATGCATTTCTTCATTCTCCTTGTCTGCTCTATATAAATTTCTTGTTGAAGATTTACAGAACATTTTTGATCATGCCTGTAAGATCCAGGATTTTTATGTAGAAGACAGTAAATCACAAAAAAGATTTAATCTGGGTCTTTAGACAGTGTTACATTTTCTCTTCTGCTTTATTACAGCTGAAATCCACAAACATTGCTTAAATGACCAGCCAGGTGATCTCGACTGACAATGGTACAGTTCTTATCCAAATAAATCCACAGATAGGTCAAGACAATGCTGAACAACAGGATGAAAATGCAACTCACCAAAATACGCTTCTTAAGAGGTTTCTTAAAGTACAACCAAAGACATTGGGGGTAATGTATTTTTAGGACTCTCTGGACATAATGGGTCTCATTCACTAAGTATGCATATGCACAAAATTGTGTGTGAAATGTGTGTACGGATGTTTTCACAAACAAAATTGTATTTCAACAAAAAAACTTTCGTATCAAAATTTCTTCTAAATGTATGCCAAAATTCAATAAAACCTAAAACCACTCGCAATTATCACATACGCTATAATAAAAATAAGCTATAATTATAATGTGTATAATAATATTGATATATAGAATTTACATGATTATATTTTATATTACATAGGCCTACAATATTTTTTGTATTATTAGGCTATTATATACATTATATTATAGGCTACAATTGTAACGAAGCAGTAGTAGGCTGAGGATCTATTTGCAAACTTTATTTCACATGTTGTAGTACATGTAGGGCCAAACACCAGCAAACACATATTGGTAAGGCCAGTCCTGTAGTCCAGGGTATACGCAGGTATACCGCATATACCCACTTCTTTTTCAGTCTAATGCTACATCCCCGTTTTTAGCTAGCAGTTTAAACTAACGATAGTAAACAAGATCAGTGTTGTTAGCCAGCAGCTCAGCTAACGATTGCCAAGTGCCCTCGTTCACTTCATCACAGTTTCCACCAAAGTGAGCACTTTTAAATAACAGCAACTTGTAAATTATGTTAATAACTCATCGCAGGGCTCAAAATTACAATTTGCCCGGCCATCGCTGTATGTCAAAACTGTACTGACAATGAATCTGATAAATGTTAGATAAGTGTTACAGTACTTGACATTAGGTTCCTTGACTAAAATATATATGCATCTATTTAGAAACCCTCAATGGGTTAATGAGTGTCATATGTTGTAAAATGGATTTAAATACAGATTAAATACTGTTATTTTTATATTTTTATGAAAATATTGAGGCTGTTATCCAAAGCGACTTACAGTGCATTACAAAGTATACAGTATATTAAAGTTTGTTAAAACTATAACTATAAAACACCATGCTTCCCTCATCTTTTATGTTTTAGAATATAGTATTAATATATCTTGTATTAATGTATTAGGCCTACCTGTAATATTTGCAAAAGTACCCCCTAAATATATAATGTTGGCATATACTCTGGCCTACACTGTCTGTTGCAAATCAGCTGTTCCAAAAGATAGTTTACAAGAGAAACTACTAGACCAGACTATGTGCAAGGTAAGATGTCTAATTTTAATGTGTAAATAAACTATAGTATACTCACAATTCATAATTAGTTGTCTAAAAATCCACACCTCTTTGTGGCTATAATTTCATAATGATCCTTAGCCTACTCTAAGAAGTCAAGCATCAGAAATTAAGTGACAATGTGAAAATACTACTAGCCCATTTTGTGGTGATCTACTTGCAAGACTATTTACATGCTGTTTATAACAAAGGCGGTTTATCTATTGCTGGGACACAAAAAAAATGGGGGCAAAATTTAGAGTATACCCACTTCTCCAGGCACCACTACACCACTGGGTAAGGCAGTCTCATAGTCAATAAACAGGCAGATATCGGGGCAGGCAGCATACAATTCCAAGAATCAGTAAACACTCCAAAACATGCACGGGATAAACAGAAAGAAATAACGCTCAGAAATTAGGCCGGGGAAAATCAAGACTTTCGCAATGAGATTCCGTACTGAGCTGTTTCTCAATTCCAAGAACGCAAAGAACGGACGTGCGTTTTCGTGGAGATCGATCTTGCCAGGCGACCTTGGAAGAACGAACTCAGAAATAGGCAGAGTGATGAGTATCAGGTGCAAGTGAAATCAGTCCAGGTATGTGGAATTATGGGAAATGAAGTCCGGAAGTAAACTAATACACAGTGGATGGCTCTCTCTGATGGCGATCGAGCATAGATATACAGTATACGCTCGAACTGATTTTGCCAAGTGGTTGATGTCCTCAGGGCAACATATTGTGTTGACCCAAGGACAACATTTTTCTAAATAAAACCTAAGCCTACCCCAAATCCAAACCCTAACCATAACCAAACCCTAAAATCAAGAGGGACATGATAAGTGAAAAACAATGGTCTAGAAACAGCTAATCCTGGTTGTGAGCTAAAACTTGAAACAAACTGTAAACTTTTTTCCTGAAATTGGATATGATTGAAATGATGTCCCAGGGTCAACATAACGTTGACCTGAGGACATCAACCACTTGGCAAAATCAGGAGAGCCAGATATATACACTAAATGTCGCCTTGGGGTTCTAAGAATGCATCAAAACCGCCGCCATCTTGGAACAGGGGTCTTGTCATAGGAAGTAAAGCTGCTTTCTCCGCCTGTACTTCGAATTCATGGACGATGCTGGGTTTTTATGCTGCGTATGGATGTTAGGGCTACGAGCAGTATGCAGTATAGTTAGCAAAAGTACATTTTCATAATATCAAAACTTAAAATCTTTTCTGGACTCAATGCTAAATACATGTCTGATTGTTGCAACGAACCAAAAGAAAACCAAGAAAAATCGCATTCATGACAATTTATGGTGATTTCATTTCCGTTAGACCATTGCCTATACACAATGGCCCTCATTTATCAAAAGTGCGTACACCAAATTTACAGCGTACACCTTGCGTACACCCAAAACCACGGTGACTTTGAGATTTATCAATATGGACGTTGGCGTAAGGCACGCTCAAATCCTACGCCAGCTCAGGAGGTGGTGTACGCACATTTTGAGTTAGTGCAGAAATGCGCAAACACTTCCTAACACCACAAAACGCACTGACAAACTAAAATAAATGATATATTATGACCCACTGTAAAAAAACATAGTAATTATAAACTTCAGTGTTTATTTTTATGCAACACTGTTCAATGTTTAATTTGTGATACTTTACCAAAGCATTTGATTTGTATGCATATGTATTCCTTTGAGAGCCTGTGCGCTTTACCTGATGTTTCAGAGCGAGCATGTGAACGGAGCTTAGTGGGTAATATTACCATCAAAGCGCCTTTGCGAAAATTCCGCTCCCTCAGCACCGCTCGTTGAACCCAGAACGCCCTTTGATAATTTGCTAGTTCGAGAATCTGTAAAAACGTCTAGCAATAAGTTATGGAATTCAAGCCTTATACATAAATGTAAAGTAAAAATCAAAGTTAAGATTGAGCAGGTAGAAAAAATTGAAAGGGAGTGCGGAGAGACTGTAAAAGTTAATATTCTTCCTGGAATCTGAATCGGCACATTGCAAGAAAGCACAAGGATATGCTACGAAAACATGGTACTGCAATAAAAGGTAAGCTAGTTACATACCATTCGATGATAAATAAATACAGATGAGGTAAACTAAAATGCTTGTGTTGAATGGAGCCGTAAATCCGATCAGGATGACATGCATGCTGAACTAATAACTGAACTATTAAGCAGACATAGAATTTAGATGTAGGCATTTCCCCCTGAGAGGAGAGATATCTGCATTTTGGTTCTGCAAAAAAGTCCTCCGATGATGTAATATGACGATTTTTGCATCATCGGAGGACTTTTTTGCAGAACCAAAATGCAGATATCTCTCCTCTCAGGGGGAAATGATGGAGGGAAACATGGTCATTCAGTAATACTGCCGGGTTTCTACAGATACAAAGCTGAATGCTAAATCGGTGAAGTATCCCTTTAAGCTAATTAAAGCTTTTAATTGTTTGTTCATGTTAGTTCACAATGCATTAACTAACGTTAACAAGATTTTAATCAATTTTACTAATTGTTGAAATTAACATTAACAAAGATTAATAAATGCTGTATAAGTGAAATTCATTATTAGTCTATGTTAACTAATGTAGTTAACTAATGAACCTTATTGTAAAGTGTTACCCAAATGCCGAGAACAACATAAGAAGAACTGCATGGACAATGTCTTCACTGATTTCTAAGAGACAGAAAGATAAAGAAATTAATGAAACCAGAAACATTTAGTTGAACATGTTCAAGTCTTCAATTTTTTAATTTCAAATTTTAAAGATCTTAGGGGGTTTTCACACCTGCCTTGTTTAGTTCGATTAAATCGTACCAGAGTTCGATTGCTCAGTTGGTGCAGTTCGTTTGGGCAGGTGAGAATGCAGCAATCGAACTCTGGTGCGCACCAGAAGCGGACCAAACAAGCGGACCGAGACCAGCTTGCAGAGGTGGTCTCGGTACGCTTTCAAACGAACTCTAGAGCGAACTGCATAAAATTAATGATAAAAAATACATTTGTGATGTGCCATCAGTTGTGGTCTTGACCGGTCTTGAAGTAAAATTCCGAGTCCTCTTTGTCTGAGACCGAGACGAGACAGAGTAAAAATGTGGTTGATTCCAAGACGAGACCAAGACCTTTAAAAAAGTGGTCTTGAGACCGGTCTCAAGAACTACAACACTAGAAATATGTCTGCATTGGAAATGATTGTTGTAGTGTAATAGAAAAACAATAGACCCATTTGTAATTATATTCACACTACTTCTTCTGAGTAATAGACTCATTTATTGAAAGTGGCATGATCAAAATAATAGCAAGTTAAATTAGAAAATGAGTTCATTCTGTAAAAAAACATCCCCTTCTTGTTCTTTATTAAGAAAGAGGGGAAGAAAATGTTTTCCCCGTTGTTATAAAATATATCTGTTGCTGATTTCTAAGTAAAATGGACCATTCCATTAGTGCTCAGAGGGACAACAAAATTTGATTTAAAAGTTGATTTCAGAGGGGAAAACGTATAAAGAAATGCAGCAAAGTTTAGGATGCTCAGCCAAAATTATCTCAAATGCTATAAAATGGCAACAAAAACCCAAAGCACTTGGAAAAAATCAACAACTACGGTTAATACAGATTGAAGAATAGTGAGGATGGCAAATATTTAGCATTTTATCACCTCTAGAAAGATCAAAGATGATCTAAAATGATCTGTAAGTACTGTCTGTGACAATCAAAAGATATCTGACTGAAGCTAAGCTGTTTGCAAGAAGCCCATGTAAAGAATCATTGTGAAAAAAAGGCATGAGCAGAATCACATCAACAGACCCAAAGAAAAAGGGAACATGGATCAGTTTGAATACATAAGAATACTTGAAGAGATTATGTTGCCCTTTGCAGAAGAGGAAATGTCCCTAAAATGGGTGTTTTTACAAGACAACAACCCCAAACACAAAAGCAAGAGCACAAAATCTTGGTTCCAGACAGAAAGGATTGAGGTTATGAAGTGGCCAGCTCAATCTTATGATTTTACGCGGCTGAAAATGCCTGGAGAACTCCGAAGGCCACCTTTTTTTTAGCTGAGCGCCAGCTTTCTTCAGCCGAGCGCTTTGGTAGCTGTGATAATTGAGCTGTGAGCCGGTTGGTTGTTGTGATACTTGTCCCGGCCTTCCTTCACTGTGATTGGACGGCTGTGTGAGAACTGACATTGACGAACGGAGCTTTTCACCAAAAGTTGAGTGCGAAAAAAACGCAAAGCGCCGCCTTTCAGAGCGAAAAAAAAACGCTAGCTGCTGGCTTATTTGAAAAACGCCAAGAATCCAAAAAACATGGTTGGCCGCAGGTGTACAAGCTTTGGTGTGCACGCCCCCTTAAAGTTGGCCAGAGAGGAAAGCTACTTTAACATGTTACCAAAAAGTTAAATATATACTGCAAATGAATACAAAATAAAAATATTTAGTTGTACTATTTCACTGTTAAGGTGTTATCATTTATTTAAAAAAATAAAAACTGAGTTGGTTGCGCGTGTGTCATGTGTGTGTGTGTGGGGCACCATCCAAACGAATGTGTATGTAGGTCAGTAAATGTGGTAGAAGCATGTGACTTGAGGCTGAGCTCTAATTGGCTGCTTTCAGATCTTCCTTGGGGTGCAGCACTTTGCGCCCCAAACCCTTCCACTTTTGTTGTTAGCAAATCAATCTTGTTTTTTTTTTTAAGTTTTTGACCTCATGTGATTGGATTTTTTTTGGAGGCTCATAACCACCTTGCAGATTGTCGTTTAACTTATAGCTACAATACTGATCAGTGGAAGCAAGTGAAATATCTTGAGATGAAGGAAAATATGTTATTCTAACAAATTCACCATTTACAAGGTGTTTAGTTGAAGAATAAATAAAGGATTAAGAACCCTTCTGAAAAAAAACAGCATAGACAAGCATAATTCCAATGCTGGTCCATGCTGGTTTGGTGCTGGTTTAGCTGGTGGTCACTATTATCCACCAGGTGGCACTCTTCCGCAACTTATAAAACCCAGAAATATGGCCCAGGGCAAACAGCTGTATGTCCTTGTATGTTTTGAGGATCACTCTGAATCTGATCTCTATCAAAAGTCCTTCACAAAAATTGAACTAAATTTTGTGTTTTTGAAGAAACCTACCCAAATTTGAGAGGTGATATATTTTTACTTATTTATATTTATACTTTGGATTAGGCCTACAGACGCGACCCGAGCATGTCACGTACAGTGTGTTACCTGGTGTTACCTTCGTTGGAGACTGGACAGCAGGCCTCTGCTGATTGCTGATGGGCTGAGGTTTTACCTGGGTCTCTCGAGTTATGTATGGTGTTTGTGGTGTGTGTGGGGGACTGACTGGTGTAGCTGGATTGGCGTACTGACAATCAAACCCTGCTGGTTCGACCTGTAGTGGTGATGGCTCGGCGACGGGGAGGATGTGGCGGCGATTTCTCCTTTAGGTCCCTCTGTTAGACTCGATGATGTATGAGCGTGGTTCCTCGCACACTTCCTTCACAGTGACATGAGATGTTCTGCAGGCGAGCCCAATGCTTGGTCCCGTGGATGTTCAGCAAGTTAGGATACACATCAGTCCCATCTCTGTGAGATTTTTCCATCAGTAGTTTGGCACTGCGGACTGCTCTTTCTGCCAGTCCATTTGACTTTGGATATACCGTGCTGCTGGTGACGTGAATGAAGTCCCACTGCTTGGCGAAATCCTTGAAGCGTTGGCTTGTATATTGCCTGGCATTATCACTGATGAGGGTGTGAGGTGTACCATGGACAGAAAAGTGCCTTTTCAGCTTCGTGATCACAGCTGCTGAAGTTGTGTCACGGAGAAGGTCAATTTCATACCACCCTGAGTATGAGTCCACCAGCACATGGTACTGTTGTCCGTGCCACTCAAACATATCAGTAGCCACCGTAGACCATGGCAGGGCTGGAATTGGATGTGGTTGTAAATGTTCCTTTTGCTGGTGTGGTCTGGTGCTTTTGCAGACGGAGCATGATATCAGTTCTTCTGCAATGTCCTTGTTTATCTTCGTGCTCCTGGCCCTGCGTCTGGTTGCCTCTAAGCCTGGGTGACCTCTGTGTACAATATTGATGTATTCCTGGTGCAGAGAGTGCTGAATTACTGCTTTGTGGCCCTTGACAACTATTCCATCTTCCACCACCAGCTCATCTCTGTAAGGGAAGAATGAACGGATGGATGGGTGGACGCTGCATTCTTTGTCAGGCCATCCACGTTGAATAACTGTGCTAAGCGTTTGTAGCACCTGATCCTGAGCTGTGTGTGTCCGGAGTTCCTCTAGTCTGTTAGTTGAGATGTAGCTGATGGACATCACCTCAAATGTACTGTTTGCAGCTGGGCTTTGTGAAAGAGTTTTGTTTGGAGCTCGTGATAAGGTGTCGTGAAGTACATGTGCTTACCCTTCTTGTAGACCAGCGTGATGTCATAGGCTTGTACCTGTAGTAACTTCCTTTGCAGTCGGGCAGGAGCAGTGTGGATGGTTTTTTTTAGGATCGTTACGAAGGGTTGGTTGTCAGTTTCAACTGTGGGCTTCCCATACACGTAATCCCTGAATTTGTTGCACGCAAACACCACTGCCAACAGCTGATTTTCGATTTGGGCATAACGGGTTTCCGTGTCGGTGAGCGTGCGAGATGCCTAAGCGACTGGTCTCTCCTCTTGTAGACATGCAGCACAAAGTCCATAAAATGACGCATCACAGGTCAGTGTAACTGGTTTTCTTACATCATAGTAGGATAAGACGGGTTGGGGGGGCTGGATAGGCACCACTTGAAACGATCGAGCACCTGCTGATGCTGTGGAAGCCAGCATCACGCAGTGTCTTTGTGTGTGAGCTGTCTCAGTGGCGCTGCCATCTCGCTTATGTTTGGGATGAACTTCCCAAGATAGTTTACCATACCAAGGAACCGTTGCATGGCTGGGACGTCCTGAGGGACTGGCATGTTTGTGATCGCCACGGTCTTGGCAGGGTCGGCTTTGAGTCCCTCCTTTGTAAATATGTGGCTTACATAACAGACCTGGTTCAATTCAATTCAATTTTATTTATATAGTGCTTTTCACAATTGTTAATTGTTTCAAAGCAGCTTACATTAATAGATGTAGGAAAAGCATAGAAAAGCGATCATAGTAATAATGTAACCAACATGAGCTCACAAAGTTCCGTGGGATAGTCACAAAATTTTTTGCTAATTTTTCCGTGGCATTCTCACGGATCTCCGCATATTTCCGTGGCCCTGCCACGGACTTTCTTTTCCGTGGCATTCTCACGGATTGGTTACTCAACTGCTTTTTCCTATTTTCAAACCTTCGTCGCTTCGGTTTAGGGTTAGATTTGGTGTTTGCGTTAGTATGTCACTGTAAGTATTGGTTTATACCAGTGGTTCTCAATCCTGGTCCTGGAGGCCCACTGCTCTGCACATTTTGTATGTCTCCCTTGTTTAACACAGCTGATTCATATCATCAGCTCATTAGGAGAGATCCCATTGTCCATCAGATAAGAGAGACATACAAAATGTGCAGAGCAGTGGGCCTCCAAGACCAGGATTGAGAACCACTGGTTTATACTATTTTTTCTGATGTATTCTTTTATATTTTCTAAACTTTAATTAATTGTCTCCTGACGTTGGGGTTAGAGTTTGGTTTGGGTAGGGATGTCATTTTATGTAAATCTAACTAACTATTGCGACATAAGTATATTACCCATATGAGGTATGTGAGTGCTTTGTTCTAGACAAACTAACTATTGCGGGATAAGTACATTTACTGGACATTTTGTGTGAATGCTTTGTTAAAGAAGAATGTCTTAAGTTTAGCTTTAAATTGATTGACTGTGTCTGATACTCGAACATTATTTGGTAAATCATTCTAGCGATTAGGGGCTAAGTAGGAGAAGGATCTACCACCTTTAGACATTTTTGATATTCTAGGGATAATTAAGTGGCCAGAATTTTGTGATCGCAGTGTACGTGATGGATTGTATTCTGATAGTAATTCTTTAAGATACGGGGGTGCTAGGCCATTTAAGGCTTTGTAGGTGATTAGTAATATTTTAAATTGTACACGATATTTAAAGGGAAACCAGGCAAGTCTGCGTATTATTTCTCTACGAGCTCCCCCTAGTGTCTGGAAGTAAATGCTTTCAAACACACTGTCATAAAAACGAACTGTTGTCCCTCCCCCCTCGCAACCAAGCTTATCAGCTTATTTCCAATCCAGTTATGTCTATCTAAGTTAGGTAAGAAATATTTCCTTTCCAACTGATTTTTTTATTTTTATTGTGTTGTCATGCATAATAGTAGTTTTGCTGTGAACGACCGATATGAACGAGGCAAACTACTGCTTTCGTGTTTTGTTTTTTATTGGGAGAGTGGGCATGAGAATAATATAATTATAAATAAATAAATATATATAGACAAGTAAAGGGAAAACGTCATTCATCCAGATGAACTTATAGACCTTACTAATATAACTTTAGACAAATATTATCCTTCTACATCTATCTATCTATCTATCTATCTATCTATCTATCTATCTATCTATCTATCTATCTATCTATCTATCTATCTATCTATCTACATGCCGTTCTTCCCGGACGCGTCCTTGCCAGGATTTCGGTGCATCTTCCGGAAGTTGTATTTGCATACGACATTCAGTTAAAAACATAAGACATGCAATTGTAGTTTCATCCTTACCTTAAAATGTAACTGTTGCTTTTCTGTAATAATAATAATGTATGCGGTCTACAAATATGACTTCCGGAAGACGCACCTGAAATCCTGGCCAGGACACGTCCAGGAAGAATGGCATGGTAACCATAACATATATATTAGGTCTGAAGCTCTATTTTTTTCTTGGAATCTTCCATCAGGGGTTTTCGATGCTTCTTCCCCGGCTCTGCCATTTGCAACAATCGCTAGCCGTGTTTCGCTAGCCTGCCTCTGTGTTGTTTGCCGTAAAGTAATCCTGCTTCTCGCGATATCTGAGACTTTGCGAGACTGAAGGACACCGGGTCGGATACAGCGAACTTGCAAGTGGGGTATTCTTCCTACAGGCGGTAGGGAAGGGCGAAAGAGTCTTCATTCGTCCGGTAATGAGTCATTTAACCATATACCGACTTACGAAGATGATTTATTAACATTAAAATACTGCCTTATGTCCCTTTAACTGGTAGCCAGTGTAAAGATGCCAGAATTGGACTTATGTAGTCAATTTTTACATTGAGTAAGCACTCTTGCGGCAACGTTTTGAATAAGCTGTAACTTGTTTACCTGATTTGCGTGACATTCCCCGAGTAACGAGTTGCAATAGTCTATTCTAGAGGTCATAAAAGCGTGGATAAGCTTTTTTTGCATCTGATGCAGACAGCATATGGAGTATTTTTGAGATATTTCTAGGATGGAAGAATGCTGTGTGGCAGACGTTGGAGATATGACTATCGAAAGATAGATTGCTGTCGAACATCACGCCTAAGTTCTGAGCAACTTGTAATCTGACATATTATGTTTGGAGCGATTTGGTTCAATAATAAGTATCTCTGTCTTATTGGAGTTTAGCATAAGAAAGTTTTGGCCATCCAGTCCATAATATCACTAATGCAGTCTGTTAGCTTAGAAAACTGGTGGGTTTCGCTAGGATGTGACGAGATGTAAAGCTGGGTATCATCCGCATAGCAGTGAAAATGTATGTTATGTTTCCTGATAATGTCTCATAGAGGTAACATATATAATGAGAATAGGATAGGGCCTAAAACTGATCCCTGTGGTACACCGTATTAACCGGGAGTGATATGACTCTCTGGTCCAGGCGGAACTTGCATTTGAGATGATTCAGCCTGAGGTTTATCTCCCGGGCTCGGTCAAGCACTCGTTTTAGGTTGGTGTCGTGTTCAGTAGCATCACAACCTCCTACAATGATGTCGTCCACTATAATAGCACACGGATATCCTGCAAACAGCTGTTCCATTGAGCACTGGAAAACTTCGCTTGCTGAACTTATGCCGAATGGCATACGAAGGAATCTGTAGCACCCGAAAAGGTGTGCTGAAAGTGGTCAGCATTGATGACTTGTCATCGAGAGGTATCTGCCAGAATGAGCTCTTTGCATCTAACACAGAAAACACCGTTGCACCTGACATCTGTGTGGCAACTTCCTCAACATTGGATAATGGGGTCTCTTCAGAGCAGTGTTAAGGTCCTTCGGATTAATACACAGTCTGATTTCTTGTTTGTCCTTCTTGTGTGTTGCTTCCATAGACGAAACCCAGTCTGTAGGTTCTGAAACTGTGGTTATGGCACCGTTTTTCTGCATGCTGTTGAGCTCGGCTTTCACACGTATCTGCATTGCCACTGGAATACAGTGTGCTGGACGAACTACTGGTTGTATAATTGGATCCAGTGTCATATAGTATATGATAGGGAGTTTTCCTAGCTTGTCACTTAACACATCTTTGTATTGTGTGAGTATCTGTTGGGTGAAATCGCCATCGCTCTCGGAGCTAACCTGATGAACGTGGGGGCTCATTGTGACAATACCCATACGCACACATGGACAAAATCCCAGTAGTGGCACTACGTCTTGGTCCACAAGAAAAAAAGGTAGTGTGTGTTGCTGCCCATCTAAACAGCAAGGCAGTGTGACAATGTCACAGGGTGACTATATAGGGCGGAACTAAAATGCAGAAGAGTGGTTCCGCCCAGAGATTAAGTGAACTCAGCAGAGCAGGTAGCCAGGGCGGTGCAGGTAGAGCAGGTGGCCAAGGCGGTGCAGGCAGAACAGGAGGCCAGGGCGGTGCAGGAACAGCAGGTGGCCAGGGCGGTGCAGGCAGAAAAGGAGGCCAGGGCGGTGCAGGCAGAGCAGGAGGCCAGGGCGGTGCAGGTAGAACAGGAGGCCAGGGCGGTGCAGGCAGAACAGGAGGCCGAAGCGGTGCAGGCAGAACAGGAGGCCGAGCAGGAACCCAGGGCGGAGCCGGCAGAGCAGGGAGCCAGGGCGGAGCCGGCAGAGCAGGGAGCCAGGGCAGAGCCAGCAGAGCAGGGAGCCAGGGCGGAGCCGGCAGAGCAGGAACCCATGGTGGTGCTGGGGGAGCTCGAGGCCTGCAAATAGAGACAGGGTAGAGAGAGGCTGGGAAAGCCAGAGAAACAAAACACAAGGGGAACCAGATATCCGGCACAGACCAGTTGTGCCAGGCAGAGAGTTCATCGAGCTCAGGAACAACCATCTTGGGCAGGACAGAGAGTTCAAAGAGCTCGGGGACGGCCATCTTTGGCAGGGCACAGTGTTCAAAACTAGTTATTTTAGTGAGAGCAGAAAGTCCGTGGAGGTCGTACACCATCACTTTAGCTAAACTAGAGTGTCTACGGAGCTTGGGGGTGACCGCATTAACTGACCAATATGACACAGGAGACTCACTCGGATCAGATGACTCACTCGGCTCACTTGGCTCAGATGACTCACTCGGCTCAGAAGACTCAGAAGACTCAGACAAATTAGGTGAATCAAGCGAATCAGGTAACTCAGGTGAATCATTGAACTCAAAAATGAAAAAAACTGGTCGAACCGGCAGACTCTGTCATTCCGGTCGACCCGATCGGCCCGGCTGACTCCATTGGCCCGGCTGGTTCCGTTGGCCCGGCTGGTTCCGTTGGCCCGATCGGCCCGGCTGGTTCCGTTGGCCCGATCGGCCCGGCTGGTTCCGTTGGCAGGAGGTCCACAAGAAAAAAAGGTAGTGTGTGTTGCTGCCCATCTAAACAGCAAGGCAGTGTGATGATGTCACAGGGTGACTATATAGGGCGGAACTAAAATGCAGAAGAGTGGTTCCGCCCAGAGATTAAGTGAACTCAGCAGAGCAGGTAGCCAGGGCGGTGCAGGTAGAGCAGGTGGCCAAGGCGGTGCAGGCAGAACAGGAGGCCAGGGCGGTGCAGGAACAGCAGGTGGCCAGGGCGGTGCAGGCAGAAAAGGAGGCCAGGGCGGTGCAGGCAGAGCAGGAGGCCAGGGCGGTGCAGGTAGAACAGGAGGCCAGGGCGGTGCAGGCAGAACAGGAGGCCGAAGCGGTGCAGGCAGAACAGGAGGCCGAGCAGGAACCCAGGGCGGAGCCGGCAGAGCAGGGAGCCAGGGCGGAGCCGGCAGAGCAGGGAGCCAGGGCAGAGCCGGCAGAGCAGGGAGCCAGGGCGGAGCCAGCAGAGCAGGGAGCCAGGGCGGAGCCGGCAGAGCAGGAACCCATGGTGGTGCTGGGGGAGCTCGAGGCCTGCAAATAGAGACAGGGTAGAGAGAGGCTGGGAAAGCCAGAGAAACAAAACACAAGGGGAACCAGATATCCGGCACAGACCAGTTGTGCCAGGCAGAGAGTTCATCGAGCTCAGGAACAACCATCTTGGGCAGGACAGAGAGTTCAAAGAGCTCGGGGACGGCCATCTTTGGCAGGGCACAGTGTTCAAAACTAGTTATTTTAGTGAGAGCAGAAAGTCCGTGGAGGTCGTACACCATCACTTTGGCTAAACTAGAGTGTCTACGGAGCTTGGGGGTGACCGCATTAACTGACCAATATGACACATGAGACTCACTCGGATCAGATGACTCACTCGGCTCACTTGGCTCAGATGACTCACTCGGCTCAGAAGACTCAGAAGACTCAGAAGACTCAGACAAATTAGGTGAATCAAGCGAATCAGGTAACTCAGGTGAATCATTGAACTCAAAAATGAAAAAACTGGTCGAACCGGCAGACTCTGTCATTCCGGTCGACCCGATCGGCCCGGCTGACTCCGTTGGCCCGGCTGGTTCCATTGGCCCGATCGGTCCGTCTGGTTCCGTTGGCCCGGCTGGTTCCGTTGGCCCGGCTGGTTCCGTTGGCCCGATCGGCCCGGCTGGTTCCGTTGGCCCGATCGGCCCGGCTGGTTCCGCTGGCTCGATCGGCCCGGCTGGTTCTGTTGGCCCGATTACACCTCTCAGACGTATAAAGATCATATCAGATGTCCAACGAGCATTTAGAGCATTGGATTTGGTAGACGATTTGCTTAATGTTCTTATTTCTATGAAAACCTTTTACTCATTTAGAGAGAGTCACATTTGTCTGCGTCTCTGTTCATTCAACTATGGGCTGGACCAAGGGTCAAACAGAAATTGCGCATTGCGTTAATCTCCGTTAATAAAATTAGTGGCGTTAAAATGAATTTGCGTTAACGCATTATTAACGCGTTAATTTTGACAGCCCTAGTTTTTAGTGAGGCATGTTTGTTAAAACTAGTTATATTTCCTAATTAAACTAAGGCCTAGTCCTGGATTTGGCTAATCCTGGTCCGGGAAACCGCCCCATTATATATTTCTATATGCTAACTTTTGTTTTTTTCAGAGGTGTAAAGAGTAGCTGAAAGCCATACTTGAGTAAAAGTACAAATTCCTTACTGTAAAAATTACTCCACTACAAGTTACAAGTTACCAATTTAAATACGACTTGAGTAAAAGTATTAAAGTAACCCAATTTAAAAGTACTTAAGTATTTTTACTCGTACTGAATGTTGGCTCAAAGATGCACACTAGTCCTCAACACAAAGAGACATTGTAGATCTGGGCAGTGAAAACTAAGAAAGTTTATTTATGAGGTTTTATTTCCTAATATAGAAAAGAAATCAAACTCCTCAAAATTTTGACCTGGCTAACACAGTCTCACCCCACTTGACCATTCGTCAATATGTTGACGCGGAGGGTATACCTTTCGCGTCATTTTTTGACGAACTGGGGACTTCAATACTATTACGTCCGTTGCATTCTCTTCTCCTATTTTCTTACCATTTTCGCGTCGGTTTAGGGTTAGATTACGCAAAATTAAACAGTGTACGCAAAATTAAACAGTGTCCGCGAAATTAAACAGTTGTCACCTGGCGTTGGGGTTAGAAACAGTGACATCACCTGGCGTTGGGGTTAGAGTTAGGTTTGGGTAGGGATGTCATTATGTAAATCTAACCCTAAACCGACGCGAAAATGGTAAGAAATTACTAATACTTTATTAAAATCTTATTAACATTACCAAATATTCTTATATAGGCCTATCCTAAAAAAGATATAATTTTAATATTTAAAAAATTCCTGTAAACTAAAATTACACTAACAGAAATATGATAATGCATATTAAAAACGTGAAGTTGTTCATTTGAAAGATGAATTGTAAACACATTTAGTACGTAACACCACTATCTCACATTAAGTGCACTACATTTCTTCCGTCATCCATCCCTCTTTACAGTAAATACATTACAGCATACTTGATTAAATGTGAGGACAGTGAAATTGTACACTTATTATCAATCTTATAATGTACTTAAGTTACTCGGGCAATCAGTACAGGACCTCGCTGGTTTATTTTGGCTTATATAGTAAGTTATATCAAGTTATGTAACCAGCTCAGGTTAGCTGATACAGTAGCGTCAGAGTATAAACATTTGTGCTTGCCTTTGAGTTGCGGGATGACCCTCCTGCAATCGCGCATCACTTTTGTTTTGATTGCAGCATCACATCATGTTTAACAAAGGGTCCCTTGACAGAAGCAAATGTGATATGCATCCATATGTTTGCTCTCTATCTCTTCTCTCAGACCAGACGCGAACTTTTCTCTACAGTTTATGACATACGCAGCACGCAGATGTCCCGCTACGGTGGCTCAACGCAAGCCATTCAGCGTTTGACATCAAAGTACCGCGAGACCAGACTTCTCCATATGCATTTGATTCGCTCTCGCAGTACTTTGATTTCATACGATTGCCTTGCGTAGCGCCAATGAAGTCCCTCAGTTGTGTGTGTGCGTGTAACCTCGCGACCACAGATTCTATCCATCATCACTCTCTGACACTTTCGTCTCGTTTTTATTTGACGAATAAACAATGTAGCGAGTAACGTTAAGTGTCATTTCAAATGTAGTGGAGTAAAGAGTACAAATACCCAATCAAAAATGTAATTGAGTAGAGAGTAAAAGTTGCCTATATTTTTGATACTCAGTACAAGTACAAAGTAGCCCAAAAAATACTTAAGTACAGTAACGAAAGTACATTTACTCGAGTACTTTACACCTCTGGTTTTTTTATATCTTTTGAATATAATAAGAATAATAGAACTTTTATGTCATCGTATATAACCCATTTTTATACAATACACTCAGTGGCGGAGCCAGAGGGGTGTCCAGGGTGGCACTGGACACCCTTGACATGTCACTGGCCACCCCGTGTGCCACCCCAAATTTAATGCGCTACTTTCACTTAATCACTGTTTATTTTCGACTTGTGGCAGCGCAGCACATTGTTAAAAACATTATGAATATTAACCCTCCCTGCGGTCCCGGCGCAAACTCTTTATTTTTCAATCACTGTGCAAAGAGACTTGGATTACTCTGCTGATTTTGGACATACATATATGATTTATACATCATTTAAAACGTTAAAGTGTCATTTTTTGTGTGTCTCTAAAAACTGAATGTTTTGCTTTTCACAAAATTAAGAAAATATACATAATGCGCGTTCTGTTATCTCTCCATCAGTGACGTTTTTTCAAAAACGCGTCAGAAAAATGACTGTAATTTAACGAATACTTTTTATACCATCAGAAGATAAATGTCATGTCTACATAATGCTGATGTAAGTGAAGTCGTACATTGCTAATATTACATGATTTCACCGTATATGCTGGAAGTGTGGTAATTTTCTTGTGAACTGAATACAGTCTAAGATTGTTAATTCTTTTTACAACAAAACCCAGCCCCATGTTTTCATTCTTGACGTGATTTATAGGCTACTGTATGATTGTTAATTCGACTGGATTGCCACATTGAACTTGAAAGCGCATATCCGATAGTGCGCGTGCACCAGAGCTTAAACGACTTCATGTTCGCGTCTTTTCGGCTTAAACGGACAAATGCTCATATGTCAAAATAGCTGTCTTTGTGATTTTTATACTAAACATTTGGTTACTGTACGTCTTAAACGAATAAATATTTTATTGCATTCGGTCTTAGCCTAACCTGTTGAAGTCTCTGTCATTAAAGTTAGTTAAATATCAAAAGAAAAAAGAAAACGTTTGCATCTTCTGTATCTTCCTAAAAAAAGATTAATCCAAACATCCTTTGTTTTGAGCTCTGCTATATTTGAAGTAAGGTTAAGGTTTATCATGGAGTTTAGATTTCCTGATCTTTTGCATTAAAGGGATAGTTCACAAAATGAAAATTCTGTCATCATTTTTACATCCTTATGTTGTTCTAAACCTGTACGAATTTCTTTTTTCTGATGAACACAAAAGAAGATATTTTGATAAATGATGGTAAGCACACAGCTGTACCATTGACTTCCATAGTAGGAATAAAAACAACATGATGGAATTCAATGGATATACCATTAATTGTGTGCTTGCCATTATTTGTCGGGGTATCTTCTTCTGTGTTTATTAAAATAAAATACAGGTTTGGAGGAACATAGGGGTGGGTGAATGATGACAGCATTTTCATTTTTGGGTGAATCCCTTTAACAGACAGTTAATCAGATGTAAGAAATACAGTAGAAAGATTTAAAATTCACCCTTACATTTAATGCGATCAAAAGATTCATTTATGCTTTCTTGATACATGGTTACACGTCATTTTCTTTTATGGACTATGGACCCCCTAAAGTAGCTTTGGCCACCCCCTGGCCACCCCATTAAAAAAATTCTAGTTCCGCCACTGAATACACTTGATAGAACAACCTGAAAAGCTGTAGAAAGAATATGCAGAGTTTAACATTGTGTCTGTTGAGTTGTGCAAAACCTTGATTCCTATTTCTTTAGACATTGTTTTTCGGTTTGCTCTCCGTAGATAGAAACAAACCTCCCAAAACTCAACTTGTTGAAACGTTGAATAATGTACAAAAAATGGGTTACAAACAATCCCAAAATCTGTTCTGTAATTCATAGTAAACTCAAAAGATACTTAATGTAATAATGTGTTTAATTATCTAATTTAAATTTTAAAGATACTTTTTCAAGTTACCGTTGTAGAGATCAGTGGTTCACTGATCTATATAAAAGACTGGATTCCGCATAGAATGCTTAACGTTACAGCGTGAGGTGAAGCCAGCGCAGAGTTCGAGCCGCCATCTTGGTATACCCAACCGGCAGACGGCGTCATTGACTTCCATTCAAAATCATGTTTTAAATTCACCCGCTTTAGGATATGTGTATGTAAATTAACTGTTAATTCTGATGTTATTTGCAATGTTTATGTTTTAATCGGGCAGAAAAATGGATTTATAAAAAAAACGTTAAGGTGAGTGTGTCTGCTGCATTCTGTTAATGACATGGGTATTAGAGATGCACCGAAATGAAAATTCTTGGCCGAAACCGAAAACCGAAAAAAGGAAACCAAGGCCGAAAAACCGAAACCGAAACACCGAAATAAATTATTATGCCAGTTATTAGTACAATTGCATTTATGGCTATCACTGTGTACTAACTTTACTAGGGGTGTGTGACTAATAAAAAAACCTCACAGTTCGGATCACATTACAGTTTTTGAGGCACAGATCAGATTATTTTTCGGATCAGCAAAAAGGTGGGAAAAATCTAATAAACAATAAAGAAATTGCAAACACTTATAAAAAAGAACAAAGTTGTACATTAATAAGGTCTGAAATTAGCATTTTAACACAACTGAATGCTATTTTCACATATTATCTGTTCTGTTGTCAGACATATAGTGGCGTTTTCCCAGACAGGGATTAGACTAGTCCTAGACTAAAATAAATAGAGCTGTCCAAACTGAAAACATCTTGCACTGACATATCTTTAAATACATCAGTGCCTTTAATTTGTCCTCAAAATGCACACAAGTAATGTTTTTAGTAAGGCATGTTTGTTTAAACTAATTATATTTCCTAATTAAACTAAGGTCTAGTTCTGGCTTAAGCTAATCTCTGTCCAGGAAACCACCTCAAAGACTATTAAAATAGTGACTAAACATGACCCAATAACCTTGTGTTTAATCCAACCAGCTGTTACTTTAACTACTAAGTTACTAAAATCTTGATTTATAAACGAAACATCGCAGACAATTCGGCGCAAATTACAAAATTGCCATTACACAGAGTTACTACAGAAGGCATGTGCGGGCATAGGAGAGAGAGAGCTCGCGCACAAGCACATGGAAAATCAGTGTGTGTGGGAAAACATTGCTAACCTTTCATGATAAACTCGAATCAGTCGTCTTCTCTGTCAGTAACATCTGACGTTTACGTGAAAATGCAAGTACACAGAGGAATCCGCATGGAAAACACATCCAACTTTTAATTCTTTCACTCAGTGTCGTATGAGAGGCACTGTCTAGGGGCTTCACGCAGAGAGAGAGAGAGAGAGAGAGAGAGAGAGAGAGAGCGTGCACAAGAGAGGCACCACCGAGCGCTCACAACAATAAATGAAGCCGTTTAAATGAAAATAAAAATGTATGCTGCGGTCTGTCTGCTGATCGGATACTGTAATGAAGATGAATGTATAATAACTGATTAA
Source organism: Misgurnus anguillicaudatus (assembly GCF_027580225.2). NCBI lineage: Eukaryota > Metazoa > Chordata > Actinopteri > Cypriniformes > Cobitidae > Misgurnus > Misgurnus anguillicaudatus. The sequence continues at coordinate 31,012,888 of NC_073358.2, read as the reverse complement.
AAACTAAAATGTACAACTTTCAGCAAATAACTATGTACATGGATGTTTGTGTTGTAATAATGTGCAGGGTAATTTCAGATATAAAAACGAAGACTAGTAAAGTGATGTTTTATCATTAAAATCTGATCGCGTCCATTGATTTAATAGAATTGGGTGAAAATGGCGGCGCGGTGGCTTCACAGTTGTGACGTCATGCGCAATCCAGTCATTTATATAGATCAGTGCAGTGGTTCCATTCCTGTAGCTAAATAGTGCTCTCGTTAGCTCCTCCTCAACCTCCTGCATATTCAACAGAGTGGCAGAAACGGAGTTGCCCATACTGCCCTACAAAGCCGAAGCGCAGTAACTACGCATTTGGTCAAAATTTAGTTAAGGGTTGAAATAGGCTTTGTGAGATCTGTTGTGTCTTGTGACAAAGTCTCCTGGTTCGATTTTGTCCCATTTCAGAGAAACTTGTGTGCCAAAGTTGCAGTAACATGTTTGACTGTCCGGTGTAAAAAACTTTAAGGGCATTTTTCTCAGTTTTAGTGTTTGCTTAGTTACTGCACTTAGCCTTTGTAGGGCAGCATAGGCTACCGACAGCAAAGAAACTTATTCTATAGGCTAGATTTTTTAAAGACCTAGCCCTATGTCTATTTCTAACAGACTGTATGCAGTAAAGCCAAAGCACAATGAAATAAGGCAATTTGATTTAAGAGGTTTACATAGGCTATTGTCCGGTTTCATATTTGTCAGTCAACTTTTCAAAATACATTTGGGGCTAAACTCAAAACATTCGGGGCTGATGTCCGGGAAAATCGCCTGGCGACGCCCCTGCTTGCCACGCATGGTTATGAGATTGTATTGAAAATGAAATGTCAAATTATAAATTGCATTTTTTTTTTTTTAAATTTGGCAGGAATAAAGCTTTATCACTTTGAAAATTAAATAAATTAAAGAATGTTTAATTTTTTATTTTAGCATTTAATTTTCTAATTTGGGACATATTTTGCATTTTATTTTTTATTTTAGCATTTAATTAATTAATTTAAAATTGGGTGAAAATACCTAGGGGCCCATAGGGTTATGGGGCCCTAGACGAGACCATAAAAATGGGCCCCACTGTGTCACGACAGGGTTGTAAATACAGGACGCAAACGCAAGGTTCAAAATAAATAACATTTAATAATAAAAACACGAGGGCAGACATGGTGAATACAGGAACATTAACACAGGAAACAGACAGGGTATCAATGACAATAATCCGGCCACAGGTGTGAAACAGACAGCAGTATAGATACACAACACTTAACAAGGAACAGGTGTGATGAGGAATCAGTCCGTGAATTGTCCAGGTGACGTAATCAGAGACAAACAAAACATGACACAGACTAGCTGTGACATAACCCTCCCCTCTACGAGTGGCTACTAGACACTCACATAAAACACAACAAAAACAAAGTCTGGTAGCGAGAGTCCAAGGGAGGGGTGGAGGGCTTGGGGACCCTGGCGAAGCCGGCAGCCGCCGGGATGAGACCAACAGGACGGTTGGCCGGACTGCGCCAGGAGAACCGGAGCGATCGCTCCGAGAACCGAGGCAGACGAATTACCCCCCTCCTGGGAATCGTCGACGATCAGATGCCCCCGGAAATCATCTCCCATCCCCTTGCGGAAACGGAGACCCTCGCTCGGTAGCCACCCCGGGGAAATGATCGGGCGTGGTCCGTTCCGGATCCCCCTGCGAGCAGGATGGTGGTCCTCCGAGGGACCGACGACTCAACCATTGGGGGACCGCCTGGGCCGATCCTCCTCCCGCAGGAGCGAGCGATCGCTCACGGTGGTCCCCAAGAGACATCGGGGCTGATGGGGAATGAACCCCGATGTCACTACTCCCCCTCGACGAAACTCCTGGGGGAGCCGCCCTCCGTGAACCTGCTGCGTCCAGTTTGGCCGGATTATTCTGTCACGACAGGGTTTTAAGGACAGGACGCAAACCCAAGGTTCAAAATAAATAACATTTAATAATAAAAACACGAGGGCAGACATGGTGAATACAGGAACATTAACACAGGAAATAGACAGGGTATCAATGACAATAATCCGGCCACAGGTGTGAAACAGACAGCAGTATAAATACACAACACTTAACAAGGAACAGGTGTGATGAGGAATCAGTCCGTGAATTGTCCAGGTGACGTAATCTGAGACACAAACAAAACATGACACGGACTAGCCGTGACACACTGGTGTAAAAATTGTCAATTTGACAAGTGAAATTAAAACACACAAAAATTACAATTTATATATCACGATCCTACTAAACAGCTTCTTCAACTAGGGGTACAATACTCAGCAATCAATTATGTATTAATCAAATTATTGGACACCTATTTAGAATAACATTTAAATTATCAATATGTTTAGATTTTAAATGTAGCCAGAAAAGTAGCAACAGAACTTTTCAAGGAGTATTAACCAAACTCCAATCATAATGTAGACTTTTTACAAAGTATTTTACTGTATTTTAAAAATAGGAAAATACAAAACACTAAAGTATTTTGATACAAAATACAAAGCATTTTCATCAACCCTATCAAATACAAATTACAAAATACAATTTTGTATTTTAAATATGTATTGTATCAAAAATACTTCCCATCTCTGCCCCTACCGTTAATGAGAGTTTGTTGACATACAGTTGCAAAGTTATTTATAGAAATATAGAATGTCTGAAGTAGAATATCAAAATTTACTGTAACTATTAAGTGTAATCAATTTTTATCTTTTACAGACTGTCCAAATAATGATTGGTGTGGTGTATTTCTTATTTGGTTTTGGGCTCACTACCGTACATGATTCATACAATTTCAGAGTTTTTCACACAACTACAATCAGTGGCATAACCCACTGGGGATCCCTCATTGTAAGTTTCAATTTATTTTTTGCTTAATTATTTCTGTATCACTTTAATGATAATTTCCATCATTATTTTCTTTTAAATGTTCTATTGTTCATTCTCAGTACATCATTGCTGGTTCTCTGTCTGTTGCTGCGGAAAATAAACTCCATCCCTCTTTGGTGTGTAGTGCCTATGTTAAAAAAAATTTAACTTTGCTTTTGCCAGGTTGTTTCCGATATATTCACACAATATTGTTTATGGCCCTGGCCCGGTTGCATGAAAATTCTTAATGAGGGTTTCCCTGAGAGAAGGGATTTCTTTAAAAGCTTTGCAACAAACATCTTAACCGTCACCCTTGTTTATACCAAAGATATTTCATATTACCAAGATGTGTCACTGTTATTGATATGAATGGGGGAGATTGCAACATCAGTATGGCCGCCCTAGTCCTGCCTTCCAGTAAAAAAGAGACGTTAAATAATGAGATCCTCAAAGGGTGGGACTTTGAGCATGTGCAGTATCTTTTGTTTATAGGCTATACTAAGTATTTTACAATAGCCTCTGTCAAAACATGGGTGCTTTTCCACTCAGACTTTGTTTTTAAATTCAGCCATTTAGAGCGCTCCTGCAAAATTGCAAGGTGAAGCAGGCGCAAAAACATGTAAACAGCGTGTAAAGTGCTTAAAAAGGCACCTCTCACTCAGGGCTGGAATATCCATAGACTGGATTGGGCGAGTGCCCTGGGGCACCAGGCAATGGGGGGCACCAAGGGACTGCGGCAAAATGTTTTTATTTTTACAAGTTATTTTGCTATTAAATATTTCTTAAAATCAACTGGGCCAATGCAAGACCAATATGTATTATTCATAAATTGTTAGCCAACAACTATTATGTGAGCTACCAATGTCAAAAAGAATTAACAGGTGAGCGGTATTTTGTTAACAAAATTAACAACCAATAAATAACAAAATCTGCTTTTTAAAAACTTTACACATACTATCTTACCCAAATATTCCAACCACAATACAAATTGTAAATTATACAATTGTATAGTCCATTTATTAAGACTCCTTTAAAACTATGTTAAAGCTCCCATAACACATGCTGTTTATGCATATCTGATGTTAATCTTGAGTACTTATTAGGGGTGTAATGGTTCAAATTACTCACGGTTCAGTGCCTGTCAAGGATTTAGGGCCGCGGTTTCAGTGCGTTTCGGTACACTTTGGTCACAATATGTTTCTTTACAAAAAAAATCTCTGCAAAAGTCAACATTTTCACATTAGAGCACTTGAATTATTATACTACATGTACCAACTTTACTGTGCACTTCAAAATGCACATAAAAAAAGCTTAGAACACTGGGTTACTTTTTATATTCTATGCCACTATCTTCAAGTTTTTTCCGCAAGAATATCAGTTTGTTAACATTTAAACACAGAAGGCAATGTGTGCTGTTTCTGTTTCACCTGCGATTAAATGCTATCAATAACACGCTGGTGATGACGGCGCAATAAGCGACTCATCATATTAGATGTATTGCCTTGAGCATACGGCACTGGCGAATTTTACAGTTTTGTCCACATTTTCTTGAGCTATTAGCGTCTTTTCTCCTTCACTCTCCGCGCTAAACGATCAGCGCCACACACACAAACACCTGAGGAGGGCAACAGATTTGCATACTATAAGTTGATTGGACAGGTACACTCCCGTAATCACATGCAGAGCTTATTTAGAACCATACATTAGCGGTTTTATGCGTTGTTATTTTAGCAAACTATATTAGAAATGCGTGGTCGTATCAAACACGGTGCACGTGCATCCCGAACCGTGGGAGGATAAGGGGACGATTCGATTCTTTACCGAGAACCATTACACCCCTAGTACCTATAGAGTAATATTACATCCTTCATATCTCCAAAGAGTCTTCAGTTTTATAATATTTATAAAAGACAGATTAGCTCAAGCGTTTCATTTCTAAAACACACGGAAACATTTAGAAAGACTAGTTGCGAGCTGCGGGAGAAGTGAGTCACGAGCCAAGCAACACTGTATACAACACTGTTTAAAATATGATTCACTACATGTTTGTGCCATTTACATTATGTGTACATACGCGGCAATTGCCAACATAACACAGAAGTCTTACTTACTAGGGTTGTGCTGATAGATGAAAGTATTGTGTATCGACGATCGTCAGACATACCGGCAATAGCAGGCTTTCATGATGATAGTTGGCGATGGTTATTATTATCATAGTTTCACATTAACATGCGCAATGCATGCTTTTCCTCACTTGAGAGGGTTTGTGAGCTTAAAGCTTTGTTTATACTCTACGCATCCGCATGCGCGCCTTGGTGCGCGCTGCAAAAATGACGTCAACGCGGAGTGGGCAGTCGTGTGGAACCCCATTTCGCATGGAGATGTGCACGGCAATTTTTGTAACTGCACCCGCAGCTCCGCATCCGAAAATGACCAATTCTGGATTCTGGATTTTGACTCAATTGCTCATGTCTCCCCTGTTGTTTCAAAGAATAGTGCAACAGCGAGCGCGTCAACTATAAACGTCTAATCCGTTTGTTGAGATGTGCGCGCGATCAGCGGAAGCTTGCGTTGTGGACCAAAGCGCAAGTATACATAGCTTAAGACGTCTGTTGAGATGCGTAATCAGTGGAGGCTTGCATTGCGAACCAAAGCGCAAGTATAAACAAACCTAACATTTGCTCTGACCTTAATTCACGTGGCATGAACAACTTCTTCTAGCACCTGAACTTGTAATGCGCATGATTCAAACTCACATGAGTTTGCAATACGTGCGGCTCTGACATTTCTTTGCAATGGAGAGGTTGGCATCCAGGCATTTAAAACCAGCGAGTGTGTTGTCCCCGCTCCCTGGCACAGGAAATTTCAGAGCACCTGTACTTTAATGACCCGTTCGGATTATTGGCATCAGTCTTAAGAAAAAGGTGCTGTCATGACGGTGTTGCCTTTTCTTCTTTTTCTCCACCAATTAAATGCTTTGTCATAAATGAGTAAAAAACAAACAAATAAATAAAGGAGTAAATTACTGGCTCGCCCCCTGATACTATCGTGCATCGGCAACGATAGGACGATCTCAAAATAGGAAAAATCGCCCAACACTATTACTTACCGCATGCAAATCATGACTCGGTTGGGACTTTTCAACGAAATCCAGCGTTAAACAAACACACATGCAAAACTCCACTGCTACCCCGGATAAACAAGCTATTGTTTCCATAATGCTTAATTCTCCTTACATCCAAAAACACTTTTTCTTTCGTGCCATTGTTGAGACTTGATATAAAGCATAAAAGTGATGCCTTAGACTTCTAGCACATGTTTGTTCAAACTAGTTATATTTCCTAATTAAACTAAGGTCTAGTCCTGTCTTTAGGTAATCCTTGTCCGTAAAACCACCCCTTAAAATGTGTTACTAAGACAGAATGCATGAAATACCGTTGCTCCCCCCCCTAACAACTACCTGTAAAACCATTTGGAAATAATATTCATTCCCATAAGAGTGAAACAATTTCCACATTTTACTCACTTAGACCATGCATTTTTGTTAAGCGAAATTAACATGTTGATGTGGGACTCAAGGCGATTAACAATAAGTCCTGCACTTGAAAAAACAGCTTGGTGGGAAGTGAAGCTGGAGGTACGCAGAGGTAATGCATAGCAAGTTGATAGAGCTTGGGAAATCCAGGCCATCCAGTTCCACCACCGAAGTGGGTCTTTGCTTAGTGGGATAGACGGCTCCTTTCAGTAGAGCTCCAGCTCATCTTCATGCGCAGACTCTCCGTAGTGCTCCCCAAAGAAGGAGCTTAGGTCCATTTTTTTGTTTTAGAGGGCCGTTGCCGTTTTCTTCATTAACTGTACCGCTGTGTGCATTGTAATTTGACGGAAGGCGGTGTTACAGCGCTGCAATATTGTCTATCATGGTCTGTTGCATGCCCTTTAAATTCACCCACTCTGCTTAAATCGCCTGCTGCTAGGCATAGATGCCTATAATGGATGATTAAGTGATTAAATAATTTAATTTATAAATTTTATATAACTTGTTTATTTATATATTTATAACTACTATTTTCCATGTTGACTAGTAACATCTGTACCGTTTAGTCGACTAGTCTCGCACATCCCTAACTATTCATCCTGACCTGTTTATTATATAGTTCTTAAAAATGTAAGTACTTCAAGCGCATCAGTGATGCTTGGGTGCACTTTAATTTACTTGCATGGCAGAAAACGGGAACAACTTTCTTGCTGTTTTAAACCCGTGCCCGCATAACATCCTCTTTAGTGCAAGAAAAGTTCAGAGCCGTGCGCATTACAAGTTTATTGTTTGATAATCCTGCACCTGATGTATGCCATACAGCCAACACTGCGTTCCAAATTATTATGCACGTGCCATGTTTGTTTATTTTTCCAATACAGTCAGTAAGATTACACATTTTATTTTACCCTCAACAGTTATATTACAGTGTGGATGCTATTCTATTTAAATGAAATAAAAATGTCAAAAGATATTTTAATACTTTAATCCTAGGACTATACTTTCATTCTGGTGTAATAATCAAGGACTTTGCTGCTGTAACATGGCTGCTGGAGGCGCAATGATATTAGGCAGCAGCCGAAAATAGTCCCCTTAGTAACTTTCAATGCCAGGGGACTAATTTTGGCCAGTACGTAATATCACTATGCCTCCTGCAGCCATGTTACAGCAGGGAAGTCCTTGATTATTACGGCGGAATGAGAGTATAGTCCCAGCCAAATCTGCCTAGAAAATAACAACTTTTAATTTTCTGTCGGTCTTAATACACAATGGCCCTCATTTATCATTCTTGCGTAGAAACGGGCGTATATGTTGGCGTAAGATTATGCTTACACTCCTCTCACCGCCTGATTTATGAAATTTTGCGTACCGTTGATATTTAGGTGTACGCAATATCTGCCCTTCATAAATGCTGCGGCTGAAAACGATAGTCATTAGAATAACACGCCCATATAAATTCAAGTCTCCGCTAGGGATGGGTATTGTTTGGGTTTTTTTCGATACCGGTGCCAAATCGATACTTTTCAAACGGTTCCGGTGCCTAAACGGTGCCTAAAGCGGTACTTTGAAAAAAAGAGTCACAGAAAGATGGTAGATGAAAGTACAGCATAAAACACTATGAAAATTCTTCTCTGTTTGTCATTTGTTTATTAATGATTTGCGTAAAGCACCATCATCTTTTAAGACCTGCATTCTTGATTTCTTTTTTATGAAAATCTTCTTAACAGTCCACTTTGAGCTCAGAAAAATGTTCTATGATTGGTTGTTAATAATCTGTTCAATGATTGGTTAAAGCCTACGCGGCTGCCGCTCACAAAAAGATAAAGGGCGAGTTCTAATCGAAAGTGATCCTCCCTACAGTATGTCCTATTCCCTTCGAAGATCAGATCTCTTGAACTCTTGAGAAAGTTGCGCAATTGTGTGTCTCATAGTGTGGCTAATTAAACACACTTTGCAAATAGAGCAATAAAATACAGCGTCTTTTCCTCTTTATTTGGATCGACTGTTCATGCGAAGTCCTCTTCGTGAAGTGCCCTTCAATGGCGCAAAACGGCATTTGGAATTCACCCAAAATATTTTCTTATCGGCTTGTAAAACCATTCACGTTTTGACGCTTTCTGCTTGTCTCCGATGAACTTGACACTCGTGACTGCCGCGGCCCATCTCAGGCCAATATCAGCCGAAGTACTAATAAAAACATTAGTGAGGTAATACGTTTTAGCAAATTCTCTGAAGGAATGTTACCATATAAAATATAAAATAGAAGAACAATGTCGCACACCTGTTAGTTCCGGTTAGGTGCGTTGGATGAAGAGACAATGAAGTCCACCAAACATTTATAAAAAAAAAGGGGAATATCCCGCACACTATTAACTTGCAAAATTATGCTTTTTGCAAGTTAATAGTGTGCGGGATATTCCCTTTTTTTATAAACCATATAAAATATAAAATAAGCTGCCGTCATATCAATTGCGGCATTCACGCGCTCCTCTGAGGATCTCATTTTCCAAATTGTTCTTTTAAGTCAGAATATAAAAATAACCTGGACATATATTCTTACAAAATTTGTTCGCTTTGTATTATTAGGGATGTGCAGATGAGGATTTTTTCACATTTTAAACTTATTAAACACAGCGCATATTTTAAATGAAAATATATTTGGCAAAGAAGTTTAAAAGTTGGCTATTTAATCTTTAACATTAGATTATTTAATATTTCCATTTATTAATAAAATTAATTTTTTAAATGTTTGTTCATTATTACTCTTAATGAAAAACTCAACTCCAATAAAATAGTAGCTCCAATGACAAACTTGCTTATATTGCTTGTTTATTAATAAAACGAATTCGACGGATGGTATCTGCGTTAAAACACAAATAAATGAAAGATTTAATTGACATAAATTTCATTACTACGAATGCTTATTTGTTCATTATTATTTTTTTTATTAAAACAGAACAACAATAAAAATGTAAAATGACTCGCTTAACGTTTAACAAAAACGAATAGACGGTAAACATTTTATCCGCCCTATAACATAAATAAATCTAAGATCCTTAGATTTTTCAAAACGAATGATTGGTTTCCGTTTTTTAATATAAAACTACAATAATGTAAAATATGAACAAACTCACCTAAGTTAAGCGAAGAAATCAAACTTGAATCCTCTGTATTATCAAATCTTTCCGACTTTCACATTCACGTGAATTTTGTGAGGAAATTATTTACACCATATGAGTGCAGTATAATTTAACTAGCGATTGTGCTGTGCTTGTGTGATTATGCTTTTTGCGCTACTGAGAGCAAAATACTTCAGTCAACCGTTCATGCATTAAGAGGCACCGAAATGAGGCACCGAAATCTGTGTTCTGATTCGGTCCGGTAGGTACCGCCCATATAGGCTTCGGTGCCATAAGGGCACCGCATTTCGGTACCCAACCCTAGTCTCCGCCTCACCCCACGCCCTCATTTTACGCCATTGACACACGAAAGACGGCAAAGAAGAGAATCCGGGGAAGTGAAAAGAAACAAAATTGTTTTATTTGGGAGTTTAAAGAGTGGGATTAAAGACACATTAATAATTGGATGACAATTTGTAATATTCTTATTATTATTTTTATTATTAATTGACATTTAGAAGAATAATTATTTATTATTATTATTATTTACTGTTGCCTACAACTAAATTCTAGGTCTGCTTAATGGTTCAGTTAATTTTTTTTTAATAATATTTTAAAATGATGTAGTAACTTTTGTAGTGTGTTGTTCTGTATTTACATACAGTTGTTTGTTAGCTGTATCTTAGATCCAGTTTGATACGGAGCTCCGGATATAATTCAAATTAACAATTTGTTTCCACGACATCCACATGTTTTACTAAGCTAATTCATAATTTGAAGTAATAATAATTGTAATAGTAATTACGAAATATTATAATAATTAATTCCAAGGAACAAACTGTTGAATATTGGGAACAAATTCAAAATTTATGGCCATACTTTAGTTTAGACTAAATAAGAAAAAGAAGTGTCCATAATGTAGCATAAAAAATCATTCGTGGCCATAATTTTGTCCGCATGTCATCATGATCGGATTTACGGCTCCATTCAACACAAGCATTTTACCTTACCTCATCTGTATTTATTTATCATCGAATGGTACGTAACTATCTTACCTTTTATTGCATTACCATGTTTTCGTAGCACATCCTTGTGCTTTCTTGCAATGTGCCGCTTCAGATTCCAGGAAGAATATTTGCTAATTCTTTACAGTCTCTCCGCCGTCCCTTTCAATTTTTTCTTCCTGCTCAATCTTAACTTTGATTTTTACTTTACACTTATGTATAAGGCTTGAATTCCATAACTTATTGCTAGACGTTTTTACAGATTCTCGAACTAGCAAATTATCAAAGGGCGTTCTGGGTTCAACGAGCGGTAGCAATTTTCGGAAAGGCGCTCTGATGGTAATATTACCGCACCCCTCAACGCTCCGCTCCCGCTAAGCTCCGTTCACATGCTCGCTCTGAAACGTCAGGTAAAGCGCACAGCCTCTCAACTGAAGGAATACATATGCATACAAATCAAATGCTTTGGTAAAGTCTCACAAATTAAACATTGAACATTGTTGCATAAAAATAAACACTGAAGTTTATTACTATGTTTTTTTTTTACAGTGGGTCATAATATATCATATATTTTAGTTTGTCAGTGGGTTTTGTGGTGTTAGGAAGTGTTTGCGCATTTCTGCACTAACTCAAAATGTGCGTACACCACCTCCTGAGCTGGCGTAGGATTTGAGCGTGCCGTACGCCAACGTCCATATTGATAAATCTCAAAGTCACCGTGGTTTTGGGTGTACGCAAGGTTTACGCTAGAAATTTGGTGTACGCACTTTTGATAAATGAGGGCCATTGTAACTACAGAAGAGTCAAGTTAAATAGGAAAAATATTGATACTTTTTGGTTATTTTTTAGCGCGATGCTAATGGTTAATTAGATTCAATAGATTGGCTAAGCTATGCTAAAAGTGGTAGCGCCAGACCCGGAGATCAGGTAAATAGATTCCAAAACGGTAAAAATCAAATGTTGAACTCTAGGGGAGCTAGAAAATAAAAATATTTTTAAAAATAGTCTAATGTCCCTTTAAAGACGCTAGTATTGCATCCCTTAATTTATGTTTTGAATTATAGTGCTGTCCACCTCACATATCTTTCATATAATGATGCTGCACAGGCTCTTAAATAGGACTAAGATCAGAGGATAATGGTGGTCCCACCTTGATTTCTTTCTTATTTTATGCCCATATGAATTAAAATAGTCAGTGGTGCTTTTTGCAGCATGGAAAGGTGTTTTATCCTCAATGAAAGTACATTTACTTCAGAAGGCATGATTCCTTTTATATCCCATAGTAAAAAACCTCTTTTAGGAACACATGAAGAGTTTGGTACCAAAACGCGATAAACGCCATTTTTGAAAAAAAAATGAGTTACTGCCAAAATCAGGTCATCAGGTCAGTATTTGAAAGTAAATTCTTAATTTTACGCAAAATCCAATATCCGCATTGTAAATAATCAATGGCAGCGCGTTCAGTACACGGAATCCTAGTTTTTCTACTTTGTACTTCGTGATCAACAAACAAACACAAACAAAATAAAACTTTAATGGCATTGATAAACCTGTGATGGTTTTCTGTGACTGGGAAGAAATGTAGGCCATCAACATCTAATAATTTACGTGGGAGGCACTCGAGAGACGGTTGCTTGTTCTCCCGACAGCATTAAGCTTCTCATGTTAACACATTGACCCCAGCGGATCTTTGAAAAACTTTACATTAGTTTAAACAAAGTCAACGAAAATCGAGCAGGACCAAAACATTTTACAGCTGATCGCTGTGAAAAATGTTAAGCGTCGACGTCAAGTATAACCGCAGCAATGACAGTGATCTTAATATGACAAAGTAAGTGTTTTGATTAATGACATTAATGTTTCTTTTTTTAATTAGTGTGTACAACTAGTCAACTAAATGAATATAAAATGGCAAAGATAAATGCACATTTATATATTGATTCAAAGATTTATAGCATTTTGAAAAAAAAACTTGTCATGGATTTATTGGATTTTCTGGAAAAATAATTCGTTTTTATAATAAATCTTTGAAAATCAAGTTATGGATTTGAATTTTTTATTGTTTTATAACCTAAAGATGCTATGTGAAAGTTTGTAACAGAAAATAGTGGTTTTCATCTTGTCGCTTTCTTGGTATAGGAAACAGGTTTTACCTAAATTTGTCAAAATGGATTTATTTCGTTTTGGAAACAAACTCTTCATATCTTCTAGATGTCCTCAGGGACCCTAAAGGGACCTACCATCTTACTTCCCAATATTCCAGTCCAGATCATCACTCTGCCACCTCTCCCTAATGTTACAGTCTTGTTTGAACATAGTGGCTATTCACCAACAATCCAGAATGACATTCATCTATACTATTCAGTGTATTATGGCATGTCAATGTGAAAATAGTCGTCTGACACATGTGTCACATATGAACAGAAAATCGGATTTTGATGGCAGTGTGAATGTAGATTAGAATCGTCATTGGTTTGTTGTCTTCTAGAAATTAACCTCCTAAATGTCCACATACCTAGACATCACATTTTTTTGTTGTTTGCACATTAACACTTAATTCTGTGTAACTGGAACCTGTTATACACAAACGTGGACAATTACACTGCTTCATGTTCAAAGAAAAATATTTGGTTATTATATTTATTGATTCTTTCTAACCCCAAAAAAGACAAACCAAAGCTCTGGTCTAATGAGGTTAAACTTTTTTTACTGTATAATGTTTGTCAGATGTTTGTATCCCCGTCAGGTACACGCATCTTGAATGGTTTAAGCATTTTTTTGTGTTATCAGCAATGTGACCAATCGTTTCCACACTTTTGACGTTGTTGTCATTTATGTTTATAAAGTGCCGGTTATGAGCTGCGATCGGATCAGTCACTTATGCGTCTAAATGTTTTCCTTTGTTCACAAACAGTTATTTTTGGTCGCACTCTAGAGCCCTGGCATGTGTTTAGATTTAAACTATATGCTATGTAAGACTCTTCTCACAAGCTAAGTTTTGTCACTTGGAAATGTCTGAATACAGTACATTTGTCAGTTCTTCATAAGGTTTTATTATTTTTTTCAGGAGCCAAAACAGCAGGCTTCTGCATCAGAGACTAACCCGTCCATAACACATCACTCATCCAATAATGACACAAGTGAGTATGGTGCCATCACACAGGTTAAGGAGTAATAAAGGCACTGTTATCACAAACTATTCATAATGACTTGTTCATTATATAGTTTCATTACCGCAGTCACTACTATGGTTATTACATTACTTCAAAGGTATCTGTCAGGTTAAGCGCTTACACACACCCGTTTCTTGTCTTGACTTTGTGGGGTCCTGCCTCAAACTAATGAATTTACAGTTAAGATCATGCACACACACGTTTCTAGACTAAACGTTATGGGGCCTTTAGACACACCAATTTCCAGTCTTGGCTTTGTGGGGTTCTGCCTCGAATGAATGAATTTACATTTAAGATCATACACACACACGTTTCTAGACTAAACGTTATGGGGCCTTTAGACACACCAATTTCCAGTCTTGGCTTTGTGGGGTTCTGCCTCGAATGAATGAATTTACATTTAAGATCATACACACACATGTTTCTAGACTAAACGTTATGGGGCCTTTAGACACACCAATTTCCAGTCTTGGCTTTGTGGGGTTCTGCCTCGAATGAATGAATTTACATTTAAGATCATACACACACATGTTTCTAGACTAAACGTTATGGGGCCTTTAGACACACCAATTTCCAGTCTTGGCTTTGTGGGGTTCTGCCTTAGATGAATGAATTTACAGTTAAGATCATACACACACATGTTTCTAGACTCAACGTTATGGGGTCTTTAGACACACCAATTTCCAGTCTTGGCTTTGTGGGGTCCTGCCTCAAACTAATGAATTTACAGTTAAGATCATACACACACACGTTTCTAGACTAAACGTTATGGGGTCTTTAGACACACCAATTTCCAGTCTTGGCTTTGTGGGGTTCTGCCTCGAATGAATGAATTTACAGTTAAGATCATACACACACACGTTTCTAGACTCAACGTTATGGGGTCTTTAGACACACCAATTTCCAGTCTTGGCTTTGTGGGGTTCTGCCTTAGATGAATGAATTTACAGTTAAGATCATACACACACATGTTTCTAGACTCAACGTTATGGGGTCTTTAGACACACCAATTTCCAGTCTTGGCTTTGTGGGGTCCTGCCTCAAACTAATGAATTTACAGTTAAGATCATACACACACACGTTTCTAGACTAAACGTTATGGGGCCTTTAGACACACCAGTAGTATTAGCGACCCTGCATCTGTCAAAATTTGATTGATTTATGACCCCTTTGACAGGGGGCGGGGCTATCAATCAAAAGCTGTACAATCTGTCTAGGTTTGAGAATCGTATATCAAGGGTTTTAGACAGCGAGTATCCGGACCGTGCGTGTTTTACGATGTGTCAATCAGCTCGTTGTTTTTCCTGTGTGTGTGTGTGTGTGTTTTATGTCAAGCCTATGCTGTCATGTTTATTGCTGTCAAAAAATAAAGTTTATAGTTTTAGACTGTCCAGGTTCAGTCACTTTTTATGACCGCGGTCTCTCTTTTCCCATCCGTACTCACCAGCCCTCAGCCCCCACTGCGTATCTCACAGAGGGGTCCGGTGTTCAGCGGACCTGTGTGCTGATTTAGACGAAAATCTGTATATTTTAAACTAAATAACATTTTAGCCGCTTCATGAGATCCGTGAGTCTTTTCACGACCCCTGCTCACTATGTTCAGGCGTATTAAAGCTCGATCACCGGTGGTGATAGAGAACGAGCCGAGTGCGCGTTCATATCTGTCGTTTTAAAATAAACGTAATAAATGTAATTCTGTCCGCTGTTGCAAAATAAAGATTTATTTTAGATTTAGGGGTTTCTTGAACCAAGTCTCTGATTAAAACATGTGAATGCGCGCACCGACGGTGACAGAGAACTTACGCTGATGCGCACTTATATCTGACCTTAATAAACTTTTAAATATTTTAATACGTTTTCATCCCATCTTCAGGGTTTGTTTTTATTAATGTCTACTTAAAACCATGTGTGAATATGTGTATATTATACAACGAATCTTATCATGTATGCTCTGACAAAATAAAGCATTATTTTAGATTTTAGGTGGTGCGGACACATATTTATGGCAAATACTGTTGAATATAAACGTTCGTTTTGTCAAAAGTTTCTTTAAAGTCAATAAGGAATCAAACATTTTAGATGTATATGGTTAAACTTAAATCTGATATTTTCTATTGGTCTATTTCTTTAGTATCTGATCAGACACAATGTTTCAGAAGCTGATTTGTGAGGGTCTGTGTGCGTGTGAGATAATTCACAGCAGGGGCGGATTGTAAACTAGTTAGAGACTTTTAAAACCGTGATGGTAAAATGTAATACGGTCCACTCTGAAGAAAAGTAAAGTTTTATTTTAGATTTAGGGAATTCTTGAACCAAGTCTCTGATTAAAACCTTTGAGTGTAACATCACAAATATTTAATATATTCCGTATACGTGTATAGTTTAACCATTCCCTTATGCCATAACCTTAGGCGCCGTCAATACTTCTTTCTTTAGACTAAAGGAAATTTATTTTAACCTAAATAAAAGTTTATTCGCATCACGAAGTCCGTGAGTCTTTTCTAAAGGTCGATCACCGGCGGTGACAGAGAACGCGTCGGATGTACGTTCATATATTTCGTTAAGAAACTTTTAAACGATTAAAGACATATTCATAGCATCTTCAGGGTTTGTTTTTATTATTGGCTTCTTAAAACCATGTGTGAATATGTGTATATTATAACGAATCTTATATTGTCTGCTCTGACAAAAATAAAGTATTATTTTAGACTTTAAGTGAAGTGGCAGCGCGTATTTTATAGCCTACTGTTTAATATAAACGTTTGTTTTGTCAAAAGTTTCTTTAAAGTCGCGCAAAAATCAAATATTTTACATGTATCTGGTTAAACTTAAATCTGCTATTATCTATTTAACTATTTTTCTGATCAGTCAGCTTACAGAAGCTGCTCTTATGATCGTGTGTGTGTGTGTGTGTGTGTGTGTGTGTGTGTGTGTGTGTGTGTGTGTGTGTGTGTGTGTGTGTGTGTGTGTGTGTGTGTCAGTGAGGCAATTCACAGCAGGAGAGGGTTGTAAACTAGTGAGTTAGACACTTTTAAAACGTGTTGGTAAAATGTAATACTGTCCACTCTGACAAAAAGTAAAAGGTTTATTTTAGATTTTATAGCAAACACTGCAGGATCTAAAAGTTTGTAACATCACAAATTTATTTAATGAAATATTCAGTACATGTATAGCAACGAATTGTACCAAAACCACCAGAGGCCGACAATTCTTTAGACCAAAGTCTATTTATTTTAAACTAAATAAAAGTTTAATCGAGATCCGTGTATCTGTTCATGTACAGCATACTGTTCATGCATTAAAGATCGAGTCCCCGGTGGGTACAACAGAGAACACCCTGTGGATGCGCGTTCATATCTACCGTTTTAAAATAAACTTAATAAATATAATTCTGTCCGCTCTGACAAAATAAGGTTTTATTTTAGATTTAGGGGTTTCTTTAAACAAGTCTGTGATTAAAACATATGCGCGCACCGACAGTGACGGAGAACTTACACTGATGCGCTCTTATATCTGCCGTTAACAACCTTTTAAACGTTTTAAGACATTTAAGTCCCTCTTATGGTTTGAATTCATTAATGTCACCTAACATCCGAGTGTGTACATGTGTATTTACGATAATGTAACACGATACGCATTGTCAAAATAAAAGGTTTTTCTGAACATGGTATTCCAGTGCGTGTTTTTTGTCTCGCGAGTGCTCGTCATATTTATTGATGTGAAAAAAGTTTGATGTCTAAGACGTTCAGTTTCTGGACGGTTGGTTTTTACCAGCGGTCTCTGATTCTCACCACCCGTTATCACCCACCCAGTAGACCCCAGTGTGTCTGAACAGCGGTGGTGTTCAGCGGCCCGTATTGTTCCTAAAACTCCGTGTTGGTAAAATAAGTGTAATACAGCCGTTGACAAAAAGTAAAAGGTTTATTTTAGATTTAAGGTGATCCACCAGCGCCTTTATGGCAAACACTTCAGGTTCTAAAAGTTTGTAACACCAAGAATTTGTTTAATGAAATATACAGTACATGTATAAGCAATGCACCCGAGTCCATAATCTCCGGACGGGTCGCCAATACTATTTTCTTTAGACTAAAGGGTATTTATTTTAACCTAAATAAAAGTTTATTTGCATCACGAACGCCGTGAAACTGTTCATGCACCGCAATCTATTGTTCACGCGCATTAAAGGTCGATCACCGGTGATGACCAGAGAACGAACCGGGTGTGTGTTCATATAAACTTAATAAATGTAATTCTGTCCGCTCTGGCAAAATAAAAGTTTATTTTAGATTTAGCCATTTCTTTAACCAAGTCTCTGATTAAAACAAGTTACATTTGCTTAGGGCAATAGGCACATGCACACACATATCTGTGGTATTAAAAATAAGGTTTTTAAAGTTTAAGAAATTTAAACATTTGAAAAAAATCAAACATTTTAGAGGTGTCTGAGTAAACTTATATCTAATGTCATATGAGCCGTACCATGTCGCGTTGGTGTCTGTGTGCGTGTCCGTGTCAGTTTATGTATGTGTGTGTTATGCGATCCTAGAGGGCGGGGATGTGAGAGACTGTGAGGGTGTGTGTGTGTGTGTGTGTGTGTGTGTGTGGTTATCACGTGGTGGGGGTCCCAAATGATCAATGGTTGGATTTTTATGTGACGGACAGGCCCTAGGTCAGCCTGTGGGGTTAGATACAACTTAGGTTAACATCTATCAACGCATAATAAGCAAACATGAAATTATATTATACCTATGCATTGTTACTGATGTTCCTAGTTTTGTGTATTTTTCTTAAACAAACTTTTGCTTTTCAAACTTAGTCAGTCTTCAGACTTTTGTCTTTTCATACATTTGTTCATAGTTTTCCTTCGCTAGCGTCAATTCGTGTTTGAGATTTTTTTGTAAACTCATCAGATGTACATACTTGCGTATTTTTCTTAAACTTTTGCTTTTCAAACTTAGTCAGTCTTCAGACTTTTGTCTCTTCACACATTTTTTCAAAGTTTTTCTTCGCGAGTGTCAACCCGTGTCTGAGATTTTGTAAACTCATGTACACGCTTGTGAATTTCTCTTAAACAAACTTTTGCTTTTCAAACTTAGTCAGTCTTCAGACTTATGCATACATATGTTCAAAGTTTTTTTCCTCGCTAGTGTCAAATCCTGTTTGAGATTTTTTTTTGTAAACTCATGTACACGATTGTGTATTTTTCTTAAACTTTTGCTTTTCAAACTTAGTCAGACTTCAGACTTTTGTCTCTTCATACATTTGTTCAAAGTTTTTCTTCGCTAGTGTCAACCCGTGTCTGAGATTTTGTAAACTCATGTACATACTTGTGTATTTTTCTTAAACAAACTTTTGCTTTTCAAACTTAGTCAGTCTTCAGACTTTTGTCTCTTCACACATTTGTTCAAAGTTTTTCTTCGCTAGGGCCAAATCCTGTTTGAGATTTTTTTGTAAACTCATGCACACGCTTGTGTATTTTTCTTAAACTTTTGCTTTTCAAACTTAGACAGTCTTCATACTTTTGCATACATTTGTTCAAAATTTTTTCCTCGCTTGGGTCAAATCCTGTCTTGAGATTTTGTAAACTCATAAAAATCCTGTTTGAGATTTTTTTGTAAACTCATGCACACGCTTGTGTATTTTTCTTAAACTTTTGCTTTTCAAACTTAGACAGTCTTCATACTTTTGCATACATTTGTTCAAA
Source organism: Misgurnus anguillicaudatus (assembly GCF_027580225.2). Taxonomy (NCBI): domain Eukaryota; kingdom Metazoa; phylum Chordata; class Actinopteri; order Cypriniformes; family Cobitidae; genus Misgurnus; species Misgurnus anguillicaudatus. The sequence continues at coordinate 30,993,433 of NC_073358.2, read as the reverse complement.
ATTTTTTCCTCGCTTGGGTCAAATCCTGTCTGAGATTTTGTAAACTCATGTACATACTTGCATATTTTTCTTAAACTTTTGCTTTTCAAACTTAGTCAGTCTTCAGACTTTTGCATACATTTGTTCAAAGTTTTTTCTTCGCTGGTGTCGTGTCCTGTTTGAGATTTTTTTTGTGGACTCATGTACACACTTGCATATTTTTCTTGAACTTTTGCTTTTCGGGCTTGGTCAGTCTTCAGACTTTTGCATGCATTTGTTCGGAGTTTTTCTTCGGTGGTGTCGTGTCCTGTTTGAGATTTTTTGTAAACTCATGAACATTGCCAAATTGTAGATGTTTGCATCTTAATTTAATCACTCTTTATTATTTTGCAGTCTTCGTTATGTACATCGAGCTATTGGTGGTGTTACAAGTTTACAGATTCAGACATAATGCTATCATCGCTGTTTCGTCGTGAAAGATTTAGTAATTAAATCTAAAACATACTTTGCATTGTTGTTTTAATCATCTAGCACTAGTTTAAAGAGTTTGCCAAAATGTTGCATAAACTATAGAAATGAAACAATCTGTATTCACAAAAACAATCACAGATATATGATGTCGCTTACAAAGAAAACAAGACGATTGATGAATGCAAAATATTGTCTGAGCAGATAGAACTAAGAACAAGTCTGAAGACTGCCCAAGTTTGAAAAGCAAAAGTTTAAGAAAAATACACAAGTGTGTACATGAGTTTACAAAAAATCTCAAACAGGATTTGACACTAGCGAAGAAAAACTTTGAACAAATGTATGCAAAAGTCTGAAGACTGACTAAGTTTGAAAAGCAAAAGTTTAAGAAAAATACACAAGTGTGTACATGAGTTTACAAAAAATCTCAAACAGGATTTGACACTAGCGAAGAAAAACTTTGAACAAATGTATGCAAAAGTATGAAGACTGTCTAAGTTTGAAAAGCAAAAGTTTAAGAAAAATACACAAGCGTGTGCATGAGTTTACAAAAAAATCTCAAACAGGATTTTTATGAGTTTACAAAATCTCAAGACAGGATTTGACCCAAGCGAGGAAAAAATTTTGAACAAATGTATGCAAAAGTATGAAGACTGTCTAAGTTTGAAAAGCAAAAGTTTAAGAAAAATACACAAGCGTGTGCATGAGTTTACAAAAAAATCTCAAACAGGATTTGGCCCTAGCGAAGAAAAACTTTGAACAAATGTGTGAAGAGACAAAAGTCTGAAGACTGACTAAGTTTGAAAAGCAAAAGTTTGTTTAAGAAAAATACACAAGTATGTACATGAGTTTACAAAATCTCAGACACGGGTTGACACTAGCGAAGAAAAACTTTGAACAAATGTATGAAGAGACAAAAGTCTGAAGTCTGACTAAGTTTGAAAAGCAAAAGTTTAAGAAAAATACACAATCGTGTACATGAGTTTACAAAAAAAAATCTCAAACAGGATTTGACACTAGCGAGGAAAAAAACTTTGAACATATGTATGCATAAGTCTGAAGACTGACTAAGTTTGAAAAGCAAAAGTTTGTTTAAGAGAAATTCACAAGCGTGTACATGAGTTTACAAAATCTCAGACACGGGTTGACACTCGCGAAGAAAAACTTTGAAAAAATGTGCGAAGAGACAAAAGTCTGAAGACCGACCAAGTCCGAAAAGCAAAAGTTCAAGAAAAACACGCAAGTATGCACATCCGACGAGTCCACAAAAAAATCCCAAACACGAACCGACGCCAGCGAAGGAAAACCACGAACAAATGCATGAAAAGACAAAAGTCTGAAGACTGACTAAGTTTGAAAAGCAAAAGTTTGTTTAAGAAAAATACACAAAACCAGGAACATCAGCAACAACGCACAGGTACAATACAACTTCATGTTTGCTTATTATGCGTTGATAGATGTTAACCTAAGTTGTATCTAACCCCACAGGCTGACCTAGGGCCTGTCCGTCACATAAAAATCCAACCATTGATCATTTGGGACCCCCACCACGTGATAACCACACACACACACACACACACACACACACACACCCTCACAGTCTCTCACATCCCCGCCCTCTAGGATCGCATAACACACACATACATAAACTGACACGGACACGCACACAGACACCAACGCGACATGGTACGGCTCATATGACATTAGATATAAGTTTACTCAGACACCTCTAAAATGTTTGATTTTTTTCAAATGTTTAAATTTCTTAAACTTTAAAAACCTTATTTTTAATACCACAGATATGTGTGTGCATGTGCCTATTGCCCTAAGCAAATGTAACTTGTTTTAATCAGAGACTTGGTTAAAGAAATGGCTAAATCTAAAATAAACTTTTATTTTGCCAGAGCGGACAGAATTACATTTATTAAGTTTATATGAACACACACCCGGTTCGTTCTCTGGTCATCACCGGTGATCGACCTTTAATGCGCGTGAACAATAGATTGCGGTGCATGAACAGTTTCACGGCGTTCGTGATGCAAATAAACTTTTATTTAGGTTAAAATAAATACCCTTTAGTCTAAAGAAAATAGTATTGGCGACCCGTCCGGAGATTATGGACTCGGGTGCATTGCTTATACATGTACTGTATATTTCATTAAACAAATTCTTGGTGTTACAAACTTTTAGAACCTGAAGTGTTTGCCATAAAGGCGCTGGTGGATCACCTTAAATCTAAAATAAACCTTTTACTTTTTGTCAACGGCTGTATTACACTTATTTTACCAACACGGAGTTTTAGGAACAATACGGGCCGCTGAACACCACCGCTGTTCAGACACACTGGGGTCTACTGGGTGGGTGATAACGGGTGGTGAGAATCAGAGACCGCTGGTAAAAACCAACCGTCCAGAAACTGAACGTCTTAGACATCAAACTTTTTTCACATCAATAAATATGACGAGCACTCGCGAGACAAAAAACACGCACTGGAATACCATGTTCAGAAAAACCTTTTATTTTGACAATGCGTATCGTGTTACATTATCGTAAATACACATGTACACACTCGGATGTTAGGTGACATTAATGAATTCAAACCATAAGAGGGACTTAAATGTCTTAAAACGTTTAAAAGGTTGTTAACGGCAGATATAAGAGCGCATCAGTGTAAGTTCTCCGTCACTGTCGGTGCGCGCATATGTTTTAATCACAGACTTGTTTAAAGAAACCCCTAAATCTAAAATAAAACCTTATTTTGTCAGAGCGGACAGAATTATATTTATTAAGTTTATTTTAAAACGGTAGATATGAACGCGCATCCACAGGGTGTTCTCTGTTGTACCCACCGGGGACTCGATCTTTAATGCATGAACAGTATGCTGTACATGAACAGATACACGGATCTCGATTAAACTTTTATTTAGTTTAAAATAAATAGACTTTGGTCTAAAGAATTGTCGGCCTCTGGTGGTTTTGGTACAATTCGTTGCTATACATGTACTGAATATTTCATTAAATAAATTTGTGATGTTACAAACTTTTAGATCCTGCAGTGTTTGCTATAAAATCTAAAATAAACCTTTTACTTTTTGTCAGAGTGGACAGTATTACATTTTACCAACACGTTTTAAAAGTGTCTAACTCACTAGTTTACAACCCTCTCCTGCTGTGAATTGCCTCACTGACACACACACACACACACACACACACACACACACACACACACACACACACACACACACACACACACACACACACACGATCATAAGAGCAGCTTCTGTAAGCTGACTGATCAGAAAAATAGTTAAATAGATAATAGCAGATTTAAGTTTAACCAGATACATGTAAAATATTTGATTTTTGCGTGACTTTAAAGAAACTTTTGACAAAACAAACGTTTATATTAAACAGTAGGCTATAAAATACGCGCTGCCACTTCACTTAAAGTCTAAAATAATACTTTATTTTTGTCAGAGCAGACAATATAAGATTCGTTATAATATACACATATTCACACATGGTTTTAAGAAGCCAATAATAAAAACAAACCCTGAAGATGCTATGAATATGTCTTTAATCGTTTAAAAGTTTCTTAACGAAATATATGAACGTACATCCGACGCGTTCTCTGTCACCGCCGGTGATCGACCTTTAGAAAAGACTCACGGACTTCGTGATGCGAATAAACTTTTATTTAGGTTAAAATAAATTTCCTTTAGTCTAAAGAAAGAAGTATTGACGGCGCCTAAGGTTATGGCATAAGGGAATGGTTAAACTATACACGTATACGGAATATATTAAATATTTGTGATGTTACACTCAAAGGTTTTAATCAGAGACTTGGTTCAAGAATTCCCTAAATCTAAAATAAAACTTTACTTTTCTTCAGAGTGGACCGTATTACATTTTACCATCACGGTTTTAAAAGTCTCTAACTAGTTTACAATCCGCCCCTGCTGTGAATTATCTCACACGCACACAGACCCTCACAAATCAGCTTCTGAAACATTGTGTCTGATCAGATACTAAAGAAATAGACCAATAGAAAATATCAGATTTAAGTTTAACCATATACATCTAAAATGTTTGATTCCTTATTGACTTTAAAGAAACTTTTGACAAAACGAACGTTTATATTCAACAGTATTTGCCATAAATATGTGTCCGCACCACCTAAAATCTAAAATAATGCTTTATTTTGTCAGAGCATACATGATAAGATTCGTTGTATAATATACACATATTCACACATGGTTTTAAGTAGACATTAATAAAAACAAACCCTGAAGATGGGATGAAAACGTATTAAAATATTTAAAAGTTTATTAAGGTCAGATATAAGTGCGCATCAGCGTAAGTTCTCTGTCACCGTCGGTGCGCGCATTCACATGTTTTAATCAGAGACTTGGTTCAAGAAACCCCTAAATCTAAAATAAATCTTTATTTTGCAACAGCGGACAGAATTACATTTATTACGTTTATTTTAAAACGACAGATATGAACGCGCACTCGGCTCGTTCTCTATCACCACCGGTGATCGAGCTTTAATACGCCTGAACATAGTGAGCAGGGGTCGTGAAAAGACTCACGGATCTCATGAAGCGGCTAAAATGTTATTTAGTTTAAAATATACAGATTTTCGTCTAAATCAGCACACAGGTCCGCTGAACACCGGACCCCTCTGTGAGATACGCAGTGGGGGCTGAGGGCTGGTGAGTACGGATGGGAAAAGAGAGACCGCGGTCATAAAAAGTGACTGAACCTGGACAGTCTAAAACTATAAACTTTATTTTTTGACAGCAATAAACATGACAGCATAGGCTTGACATAAAACACACACACACACACACAGGAAAAACAACGAGCTGATTGACACATCGTAAAACACGCACGGTCCGGATACTCGCTGTCTAAAACCCTTGATATACGATTCTCAAACCTAGACAGATTGTACAGCTTTTGATTGATAGCCCCGCCCCCTGTCAAAGGGGTCATAAATCAATCAAATTTTGACAGATGCAGGGTCGCTAATACTACTCACACCAATTTCCAGTCTTGGCTTTGTGGGGTTCTGCCTCGAATGAATGAATTTACAGTTAAGATCATACACACACACGTTTCTAGACTCAACGTTATGGGGTCTTTAGACACACCAATTTCCAGTCTTGGCTTTGTGGGGTTCTGCCTTAAATGAATGAATTTACATTTAAGATCATACACACACACGTTTCTAGACTCAACGTTATGGGGTCTTTAGACACACCAATTTCCAGTCTTGGCTTTGTGGGGTTCTGCCTTAAATGAATGAATTTACATTTAAGATCATACACACACATGTTTCTAGACTAAACGTTATGGGGCCTTTAGACACACCAATTTCCAGTCTTGGCTTTGTGGGGTTCTGCCTCGAATGAATGAATTTACAGTTAAGATCATACACACACACGTTTCTAGACTCAACGTTATGGGGTCTTTAGACACACCAATTTCCAGTCTTGGCTTTGTGGGGTTCTGCCTTAGATGAATGAATTTACAGTTAAGATCATACACACACATGTTTCTAGACTCAACGTTATGGGGTCTTTAGACACACCAATTTCCAGTCTTGGCTTTGTGGGGTCCTGCCTCAAACTAATGAATTTACAGTTAAGATCATACACACACACGTTTCTAGACTAAACGTTATGGGGCCTTTAGACACACCAATTTCCAGTCTTGGCTTTGTGGGGTTCTGCCTCGAATGAATGAATTTACAGTTAAGATCATACACACACACGTTTCTAGACTCAACGTTATGGGGTCTTTAGACACACCAATTTCCAGTCTTGGCTTTGTGGGGTTCTGCCTTAAATGAATGAATTTACATTTAAGATCATACACACACATGTTTCTAGACTAAACGTTATGGGGCCTTTAGACACACCAATTTCCAGTCTTGGCTTTGTGGGGTTCTGCCTTAGATGAATGAATTTACAGTTAAGATCATACACACACATGTTTCTAGACTCAACGTTATGGGGTCTTTAGACACACCAATTTCCAGTCTGGGCTTTGTGGGGTTCTGCCTCAAACTAATGAATTTACAGTTAAGATCATGCACACACACGTTTCTAGACTAAACGTTATGGGGCCTTTAGACACACCAATTTCCAGTCTTGGCTTTGTGGGGTTCTGCCTTAGATGAATGAATTTACAGTTAAGATCATACACACACATGTTTCTAGACTCAACGTTATGGGGTCTTTAGACACACCAATTTCCAGTCTGGGCTTTGTGGGGTTCTGCCTCAAACTAATGAATTTACAGTTAAGATCATGCACACACACGTTTCTAGACTAAACGTTATGGGGCCTTTAGACACACCAATTTCCAGTCTTGGCTTTGTGGGGTTCTGCCTCGAATGAATGAATTTACAGTTAAGATCATACACACACATGTTTCTAGACTCAACGTTATGGGGTCTTTAGACACACCAATTTCCAGTCTTGGCTTTGTGGGGTTCTGCCTTAAATGAATGAATTTACATTTAAGATCATACACACACATGTTTCTAGACTAAACGTTATGGGGCCTTTAGACACACCAATTTCCAGTCTTGGCTTTGTGGGGTTCTGCCTTAGATGAATGAATTTACAGTTAAGATCATACACACACATGTTTCTAGACTCAACGTTATGGGGTCTTTAGACACACCAATTTCCAGTCTGGGCTTTGTGGGGTTCTGCCTCAAACTAATGAATTTACAGTTAAGATCATGCACACACACGTTTCTAGACTAAACGTTATGGGGCCTTTAGACACACCAATTTCCAGTCTTGGCTTTGTGGGGTTCTGCCTTAGATGAATGAATTTACAGTTAAGATCATACACACACATGTTTCTAGACTCAACGTTATGGGGTCTTTAGACACACCAATTTCCAGTCTGGGCTTTGTGGGGTTCTGCCTCAAACTAATGAATTTACAGTTAAGATCATGCACACACATGTTTCTAGACTCAACGTTATGGGGTCTTTAGACACACCAATTTCCAGTCTTGGCTTTGTGGGGTTCTGCCTTAAATGAATGAATTTACATTTAAGATCATACACACACATGTTTCTAGACTCAACGTTATGGGGCCTTTAGACACACCAATTTCCAGTCTTGGCTTTGTGGGGTTCTGCCTTAAATGAATGAATTTACATTTAAGATCATATACACACAAGTTTCTAGACTTGGCGTTATGGGGCCCTTACAACACATCAGTATCTAGACATGACAATGTGGGGCCCTCAAACTCACACATCAATTTCTAGACATGGCATTATGGGGCCATTACACACCAGTTTCTAGACTCTGCGTTAGGGGGCCCTCAAACACACATTGGTTTATAGACCTATCATTTTGGGGCCCTCACTCACACAAGTTTCTAGACATGGCATTATGGAGTATCTCATTTAGATTTAACATCTATGGAACAATACTTGTCTTTATTTAAACTAAGGTTATTGCAGGTATAATTAAACAATTTGCAAGTAAGTTCAGAAAGTAATCAAATGTGTCAATATATGGATCTGTGCTTATCCAATCTTAAACTGACAGTACCCTCATAAATCTGTGTATGTTTGTGTCATTGTGTTAATCAAACAACAGAAGACAAAAGGAGAATCACCTTTGTAGCTTTTAAACAATTAATTATATTTAAAGGAACAGTATGTAAGAAATGTATATCAATTAATCATAAAATGGCCCTGATATGTCACTACACATTAAGAAATCATTTTTATTTCAAATACTTATATCACTGACAACAGTGGTCTGGCCAGGATATTGTCATTTTAAAAGTGGAGTTGCAGCCCTCAACTGATGTTTATGTTGTCATTTTGTGTATTGGCCACCAGTTGTGTGATTGCAGTACCAGTTTTAGCCACAAGTTTTGTGATTGCAATATCAGTTTTGGCCACAATCCTACATACTGTTCCTTTAACTTATAAAAAGAAGACAGTGTTATTTTTCATTTGATTTTATTTCTGTACCTAAATAATACTTTTAGACCTTACTTTATTTGTAATTTTCTTCTTTTCTATTTTTATATGCTTGTAATTTCTTAATTTTATTCCTCCACCCACTTTCATTTGCCGATACAAAATTATTTGATCCATGTAATTCTATATAACTACTACTACGTTGTAAAATAATGTATTTTGAGAGTAGGCATTGAGAGTATACACTATTTCACCAAGGTCCACTCAGTTTAAAATTTCCACTTAGTTCTAACAAATCAGATGTAGCCACACACATGTACATGTCAGAGACAAAGATGAAGTGACCAGGTGAAAAAGGCCCCATGTCTGCTGCAATTGTCATTGTTAAATAATGTGAAATAAATATAGCAAAAAACTTATGCAATGGTGAAAACGTTTGGTTGATCATTATTCGGCTGAATGTTATTATATTTGGCTTTGGCCAAGAATTTTCCTTTTTGGTGAATCCCTAAAAACTCTGTATAACCATATGTTGAAATAACTCTTTTTACAGACGGATGGAGAACCTGATTTTTTTATCTTTTGATTGACTTCAATGACAGTGAAAATTGAAGATGAGGATTCCAGATTACAGTCAGACATTAGAAGTTCCAAAGATGAGAGCAGAAAGCATTTTGGTATACCTCTGACACTGGTATTTTTAATATTTTATTTCTACCAAAATATTTTTGCTGTATGTTATTTTAATAGAATGTAAACTACACTGGACAATCATGCCATGACATAACTGTCTCTTTTGCAGATGGAAAAGGGTACCAAATCTTTCTTTTCCTCTTCATGAGTGGAATGATGAAAGCACAGATGAGCCTTCTACTAAAATGGCTTCAGAAAAGCAAAGAAGTTGTTATTATCTTGTAAGTCATTTTATCATACTTGATTTCACTTAATGATTAGTGCTACATAAACCACTGATCTACAGTTGAAAGAAAAAGTATGTGAACCCTTTGGGCTTATTTGGATTTCTTCATAAATTGGTCATAAAATGTGTTCTGATCTTCATCTAAGTCACAACAATAGAGAAACACAGGTCTGCTTAAACTAACACCGCACAAGCATTATACGTTTTCATGTTTTTATTGAACACAACATGTAAACATTCATAGTGCAGGGTGGAAAAAGTATGTGAAACCCTAGGCTAATGACTTCTCCAAGAGCTAATTAGAGCCAGGAGTAAGCCAACCTGGGGTCCAATCAATGTGATGAGATTGGATGTGTTGATTAAAGCTGCCTTGTCCAATAAAAAACACACACCAGTTTTGAGTTTGCTGTTCTGAAGAAGCATTGTCTGATGTGAACCGTGCCTCGCACAAAAGAGCTCTCAGAGCTCACACCAACATCAAAACCTCATCACAACTGTGAAATATGGTGGGAGGCCATCATGGTTTAGGGCTGCCTCAGGCCCTGGACGGATTACTGTCATCGATGGAAAAATGAATTCCAAAGTTTATCAAGACATTTTGCAGGAAAACTTAAGACCATCTGTCCGCCAACTGAAGCCTAACAGAGGATGGACGATGCAACAGGACAACGACCCAAAGCATAGAAGTAAATCAACAACAGAATGGCTTCAACAGAAGAAAATACACCTTCTGGAGTGGCCCAGTCAGAGTCCTGACCTCAAGAGAGCGATTCACACCAGACATCCCAAGAATTTTGCTGAACTGAAACACTTTTGTAAAGAGGAATGGTCCAAAATTTCTCCTGACCGTTGAGCAGGTCTGATCTGCAACTATAGGAAACGTTTGGTTGAGGTTATTGCTGCCAAAGGAGGGTCAACCAGTTATTAAACCCAAAGGTTCACATACTTTTTCCACCCTGCACTATGAATGTTTACATTTTGTGTTCAATAAAAACATGAAAACGTATAATGCTTGTGTGGTATTAGTTTAAGCAGACTGTAGGGCTTTTCACACCTGAAATTGTTAACCCTGGGTTATTCTAAAACCAGGGTTAACGGAATCCTGGGTTATTTTTTTATGTTTCACACTGTTCAAACTTAACCAGGGGTTAAGAGATAACCCTGGGTATTCATAATTTGACGTTTCACACTGTGCATTCCTAAACCCTGGGTCAGGAGTCTCCAACACACCTGTCTGTAATAATCAAGCAACCCTGAACATCTTGATTAGCCACTTCAGCTGTGTTTAATTAGGGTCATAACATTCTAACCCTGCTTCGTTTCACACTGCATGCGTTTGGCACCACAATGCGGGGTTAACCCCACAAAAGCGGTGCTAAACCTGCTTCCAAGCAGGGTTTCATAACCCTGGGTTAATTTCAGGGATAATCCTGCTTCTAAATTACAAGTGTGAAACGATCCTTAACCCAGGGTTAAAAGCAGGGTTTACAACCGAGATAACCCAGGGTTAAGCGCAGTGTGAAAAGCCCTTGTGTTTCTCTATTTTTGTGACTTAGATGAAGATCAGAACACATTTTATGACCAATTTATGAAGAAATCCAAGTAAGCCCAAAGGGTTCACATACTTTTTCTTTCAACTGTATAAAAATGACTGGATTGCGCATAGAATGCTTAACGTAACAGCGAGAGGTGAAGCCATCGTTTGAGCCCCCATATGCTATGCCCAATGTTCACGGTCAGCGTTATTTTTCTGAATAAGTTTAAGTTGTAAAGTAAAGAAAATGGCTCTTTATAAGCACAGCGGCATCGAAATTTGGTTGGGTTTTTATATTGCTGAATCAAATGTTTCAAAATACATGATATTAACATTGTGAATGCATTTACTGTACGATCAAAAACAATACTGTATAACATAATTACAAAACCAGTAAACTATTGCATGCACATATGGTACTTAAAGCATCATTATTTCTTTCGATTTCAGAATGAGCAGGTTTGTCATTAATAATAAATATGCTGTGTTCTGTCCGCTGATCTGATACTGTAATGAAGATTAATGTATAGTGTCATTGTTTAAAAGGTAAAATGTACAACTTTCAATAAATAACTATGTACATGCTAAGGACGTTTGCGTTGTAATAATGCACAGGGAGACTTCAGATATGAATCTGATAACGTCCTATTCATTTAATAGTATGTTTGGGCGTACCAATATGGAGGCCCGGTGGCTTCACAATTGTGACGTCATGCTCAATCCAGTCATTTATATAGATAAGCCAATGTTTAGGCTACTTGGCCTTGTGTGTTGCTTATGTCAGTGACCCTAGTATTAAGGAGCCATTATACTTCTTGTGTAGGAACTCGACAGCATAGGCTTCGCATCAGTTTTCATTTATACTTGTTTGTTGTTCACATTGACGTGTGTATTCATACTGATGGTCCTGCTGATCTGTAAGATGGATGCTTTATTCAGAAGTATATATTTTACGAAAATCTAATTACTTACATTTACGCTTATTTATGCTCACCAAAGCAGTTTAGTTTAGTTTTAGTTCACCTTCTGTTGATCGACCAGATTAGTCACCGGTCTGCCAAACTATTTTGCACACTGTATGGAGATGTAAGATGTCTGTATCTCTGTCAGGTAACGCACACCTTGAAAGGTTTGGGAAGTCTTGTCCCCAATATCTCAGCGATCTGAGATCTGCACATATGACCTTGTGGTCAATCATGTTGTTTTCTCAAAAAAGTTGGTGATTTTCATTCTATTGTCGTCTATTAAAAAAAGTAATTGTTGCACAAACTTATTTGTGCCACTCAGTTGACAATCACACTGTGAAACTTCACTGTTGCTGCTATTAGTGCATTTGGGAGTTGTAGTTTTTAAATATAATTGTGTTTATAAAATGGTTTACGAGCTGCGATCGAGTCACTCACACTGATGTGTGCCTAAATATATTTTCATGGTCCCACAGTTATTTTCAGTCACAATTCCGATTTATTTAATTTGAAAACCTTTATAGTTTTTCACCATATTACTGTTTTGTGTAGTTTTGATTAAATAAATTCCAGCCTTGAGGAGCATTAAAACTCATTTAAAAAGCTTAAAGCTGTTTTCTAATATAACATGTTCTTTTTTATGTTTACTTAGGTAAATGAGCTACTGTCAAAAACATCTGGACAGCAGATGAATGTGCTGCAGTTAAAAGACTCAGAAGTAAATTCATTGTGAAGAATCAAGTTCCAATAAGGTAACATAGACTGTAATCGCTGCATTGATGCAGAAGCTCAAACTTTAGGAAGTCAAAACTGGAAGCCTGTCAATTTTTCATAAAATAATCACATTTCTGCCAAGACGAAAAGGACAATGAACTACAGGTGAATGCCTTCTCTCTAGCATTCATACAGCATTGATATCAGCGGGACATGTGTTCTAAGAGGTTTCAACAAGTTTAGTCTCTTTCTTTTGATTTGTTTTCATTGAACAGAATGTTCATTTTCGGGTGAAACAATGTTATTGTTATCTTTACATTCTGATATGTAAAAGTTAAAATGTGTCGATTCTTTTAAAATTTTATTATATAGTATTCTATTTATAGTATGCCATGTAATCGCAATAAGAGTTATAGCTGCAATCAGTGACACTGTGTCTCAATCCACCTTTACGGATTGCAGTCGTATTGCAGATATAGCGTGTCAGATGAGAACTGCCCCTCCTGGGTAAGCAAAGGGTTTTTTTCAACCTCTTGACCATAGCCTGCATGTAGGCTCGCTTTCTGGGAGACTGCTGATAATAGTTAAACTTAAAGCTTTTGTTGTACATTACAGTAAAACTGCTCTCATTAATATGATTTAATTCTTAACCCTAGTGGTTTTGTTACCCGTGTTGTTCTTACATTTTTCTGTGATAATATCTCAACCTTCTTTTGTAAACAGGCTAGTATATAGTTTGGAATTGGACTGTTATATGCTACTACTGTTCTACTAATAATAGTAATGAATACCTCCGTGTACTCCATCCTAGGCCATGTTCATTATACGGCCTTACAGTAGTACTATTTATTACATTACTTAATAAGAAATTACTCTATGTAGCTTCAAATACTCCATCCTAGACTTTATATTTAAAAACTACCATGCTTTGTTTTTTTCCCTTCTCTGCTTTCTTTGTATTTAATTCACGTGAAGCAGCTTTGGTACGATGAACAATTGTTAAAGCGCTATATAAATAAAGTTCAATTGAAAATGTTTTTCAATTTCATATATTTAGATCTTAGTTTTATACTAAGAAAAACACAATGTAAAACACGTTTCATGATTACATTACAAAAAGTAAAAGTTTTGTATCTACCTGTATGTATTTGAAATCTAAAATGTTGTCCAATCTCTTTTTATAAGGTGTGTATGGTTACCAAAACATGCTCACTAAAGAAAAAATGTACTTTATGCGTGTATGTGTAAAATATTATTTTTGGCAAGCACCAGTAAAGTAAAGCACAAAAGGTGGACACAAAGTCGTAATTTTTTTCATACAGTATGCATGTTTTTGCATTGTACATGGCCCCAAATAAGATTTATGAATAAAATATTAAAATGTTAAAACTATAATGCCAGAGGGTCTTATATTCTTTGTTGATAACATGAATAATGCATTTTTATTTAAAGTTTTAATTTTGAAGTTAATTACCTGCTTTGGCCCGATCAAACAAGCCAAAGATGACTAAATAGTAAGTACATTACAATAGAATAGAAATGGCAAAATGACCACAGGAGAAATCAGATCCCCTCTAACAAAACTGTATAAAGCTTAGAAAATCATATTGTGTTTGTGATTATAATGTTAGTATTAGAGGAGTCCACTCCGTAACTAATACAATTCTATCAGTTCAGTTGGTGCCTTGTAGGTTGAAGTAGTTCAGGATGAGACTAAAATTTGATGGCTTATTGATTTAGAAAAGACTCTTTTAAGAACTGTTGAGTTGGCGGTCATTGTTTTTAAATTTCATGTTACTCTCATGTCTTGATGATTTTTTGCTCTGATGAGACCCGTCTAAATTATAATTAAAATTTTTTTTGTGATAATCAAAACCAAACAGTGGAAAAAGTTGATAGTTTCCAGATATCAACATTGTTCCCTGCTAAGATATAAAAACTAGAAAAGTGTGTGTATGTGGTCCCCGCAAAGATTTTAAAACTAGAAAAGTGTGTAAGCGGACCCCACAAGCTGTAAATGTTAGAACCAGGACCCCACAAAATGTTAAAAAACGCATGTGGGAAAATTTTGTTAGAATTTTGTTACTTTGAAGTTATATTTGTTTTTAAGAATTTTTTATTATCTTGCTTGATTTTTTATAAGGCCATAGAACCACTGGAAAGGGTGGACCCCACAATTTGTCAAAAAACGGAGGGCCCCATTATGGTAGAAATACAAGTATGTGTGTGTGTGTGTGTGTGTGTGTGTGTGTGTGTGAGTGCGTGTGTGTGTGTGTGTGTGTGTGTGTGTGTGTGTACCTGGTAATTATCACGTTGTGGGGACCAATTGTCCCCACAAAGATAGGAATACCAGTATTTTTGTGACCTTGTGGGGACATTTTGATGTCCCCATGAGGAAACAAGCTTATAAATCAAACAAAATGATGATTCTTGAAAATGTGAAGTATCAGACAGTTTTCTGTGATGGTTGGGGTTAGGGAATGGGGTAGGTTAGGGGAATAGAATATACAGTTTGTACAGTATAAAATGCATTACGTCTATGGAATGTCCCCACAAAACATGGAAACCAGAATGTGTGTGTGTGTGTGTGTGTGTGTGTGTGTTAAATACACGAACACACATTATTATTATTTTTTTGGGAGGGGGCACTTGAAATTTGGTCACCCTGGGGCACTTCACTGTGTTAATCCGGGCCTGCTCTCACTACCATAAATCAATATGTTCTGTCTAATCCACCCCAAACCCTTATGATTGTTCTTGCAACCTGTGTATCATTAAGGGGACCTTTAACCTTATAGAAAAGAGTTTTCTTGACTTAAGGGTTTTTATGCAACCGGCCCCTGGTTCTCAACTCCAGTCCTGGAGGCCCACTGTTCTGCACATTTTGTATGTCTTTCTTATCTGACAGTCTTATTTTAGTTCATAGAGATCTATTAATGAGCTGATGATTTGAATAAAGTGTGTTAAGTAAGAGAAAAAGACAAAATGTGCAGATCACTGGGCTTCTAGTACTGTAGTTGATAACCACTGGTTTAAGACGACTGTTTCAATCATCTTCAGATAAATAAGAGAAGAATAAGAGTACTTTGTGCACTCACATGTTTAAGTATGAAACTAGCACTTACTGTACTGTTTCACAAGACTTTCCTTTTCTTTGACTGTTCAGCTATATGTGTACTCCAGGAGTTTAACATTTATACTGCATCATGTTAAGTATTTTATCACATAAATGCATTTATCTCCCTGTATTGAAGGTGAAAGCTTCACTTGGAATGAACGTATGCAGTGCCGTAACTGCAGGGATAGCCATTGTTATATCGTCTATAGAATTAGTAGGACCATGGTGTTGTCCCTTACCAGAAACAATGGTATTTTTTATTTAAATGTAATATTTTGAATAATTTTAATAGCACATAATTTAATTGTTATCAAGTAATAGCACAAATGACTTAGAGTGAAGTTCACTTCCTTTGCACAAAATATATTTGATTTAAGTTTTTTATTTAATGCAGCATTCAGACATTTTTAAGTGTAACTTTAGGCAAAGTTTTCAGGGACACTTAATAGCTTGACTCTTAATATAAAGTTGTAAATAATGTCTCATTTAATATAATGTATAAAAACTCACTAAATATAGTGGATGGTGTATATTTTGTGGATCTGTATATCTGTGTATAAATGAGATGTTGAATCTTTAATAGTGGACCACTGGAGCAGTACTGGTGTTCTCCGTCCTCCAGTTAATCATCTCTGTCTGCATCTCGGCTTTTGCCTGCAAAACCACCTGCTGCAGAAACCATACAGTGGTCAGTGTTTCATTAAACCAGGTAAATTGTTTAGTAGTTGAGATGTAATACATGCAGAGTAGTTGAGATGTAGTTGAATGCAGAGAGACAGGAAGTTTGATCATAACAAACATTATTTTCAAATAACATAAACCTATCTGTTAAAGTTAAGCTTTTCAGAGAAAGAAATAGATAACGATTTAGATTATATAACACGTGTTCATGTTTTGTGTGTAATTTTTGTATTTTTCCACACAATTTACTTTCTCTATACCACTGTTTTCACTGTCCTAAAAACTGTCTGATGTCTTCCTTGTTCTATGAAATCCCTCCTTCAGAAATCCGTAACGAGTTCTGATTGTGTAGCTGATCCAGTGTGTTATGATTCGACAGCAGTTTAGCCTTGCTGGCATATTCCTGTGGGCAGAGGTTAGTCAAAAACTCAAAATATTGACATCATATATCCAGGAAGTCGAGGGCTGCAGTCCAAACCGGCCGTTCTCTGAAGTCCTTGAAAAGTGAATTCTGTTAAAGACAATATATTGCTTGACATTGCTGTATGAGCTTTATATTTTTTTAGGCTTAGAAAACTCAATTTCTGTCAAGAAGAAATGTTTTACTGATGGCTTTTATTTATGTTTTTAATAATGCAGAACATCTACATTTACGAGACTACTTCAACATTTGAGTCCTCAGTGGGAAAGAAGACCACCAAAATAAGCCCAGTCAATGTAACTCAACAAGCCGCCTATTAAACCTTTTAATTGCATTTAATTGTAGGTGTATTTGTAAGTTTATTTTTATAAGATTAAGCTATGATGAAATAAAGGCTTTTTAACTTTTTCTTCACAATTCAAGTGCCTTTCTTTATTTAGTAAATGTAACTCAGTTTGACTGTTTGGGATGGGGTGATGAACCAATACGTCAGTATAACTGTTTGATTATGTAAATGGATATATTCAAACCAATAAATGAACATTTAATATGAAGACTCGTTGTATGCTTCATTTTATTTAATACCAACGCAAAGTAACTAACAAAACATTTATTTTTAACATTTAACCAATCAAACAAAGTTAGGGATACTTCAGAAACACACACACAGGTGGAACTACAAACATTTCTGCGATAACTAATGGATATCAGAGGCTGTGCCTCCGGAGGCAGCATTCCAAGACATGAACGCATCAAGGCACGTCTGAATCCAATGTTAGGTTTACTTCCTGTCTGTTGAGATACCTTCATTTTTCTGTCCCACAATTCTATGTGTGTGCGCACAGCCGGAGCACAAATTCAATGTAAATAAAATTATATTTTCACTTTTTACACCTTCTAATTGCATTTCTAGCCAGACGTTAGTATTGTAGTTTTAACATATCGGATTAGTTATCACAAAGGGGCTCTCTGTTTATATTTTAAACAGAATTCCATTTGCTGCCTATAAAGTGTGTCCGAATGCGTTTCTCCGAGCTGCCTTCATGTCATTTGCCTCATAAGCTTTCAGACGCAGCCAGAAATGTAAGTAGAAAGTGTGAGTGGATGTACGTGGAAGTCTGTTTAAAAAAAGAAGTCCTTTCATAATAAATGTCTCTCGTCACAGATCTCTGAGGCTACACTTTAAATTACGGCCCGCAAATGGGGTTTATTTTTTTTACAGTAATTACAGAAAAGTTTTTTTTAAACATAGATAAACAAACTAAATCAGCTGCACTTTTGCTATTAAAAACATATCAGTAATACATAGGGCTGTTTGATTCCAGATTTTTTGGAATCTATTCCGATTCCTGTTTCTGGAATCGAAAGAATAATTTCCAAGAATTGATTCCTCACTGTTATTTTCAATTCTTTTTTATATACCAGCACGGTGTCTAACAGCGGTAAGCTCTCTAACGTTACACCGGGCGTGACAAAAAGTGACTGTTGCAAATAAATTTCCTTCCTATTAGACGTGTTGTGAGTGCTGTTTGGTTATAAATATAATGAGGCATTTACTTCAGGGATTTGTCATGTCGTGCTTCCTGCATCAGGTGTAGACAGTAGACACAGTGCAAAGACTAGGAATAATGTTCACCATATGCGGTAGATTCTATTTAAATACATACCTACACGCACATATACATACACTTATGTATGTGGATAGATTTTTATTTATTTGTGCTACATATAATATTTCATCCAGTATCATAAAACTATAGCTAAAATCCCTGTTAAATTTTAAAAGCATTTTGTTCAGGAACAGACTCATGCACACTTTACACATACAAACTTTTTAGTTCCTTACACATATAAACTTAAAAAATAGCACCAGACTACTGATGTTGACCTGGAGGCATTCTTCGCGTGAGTGTGATTTATTGTTGTTGTTGATTAAGTTATACTTCTTGTCTTAAACTACAACGAGCAATATCAAACTCCGCCCAGCAACCGATTTTAAATATTTCATTGGGTCAGTCATTGTGCTGTTTGCCTACACATGTCTAGATCCATTTATTATTCTGAACTTTATATATTTACAGTTGACTTGATTGGGTTGACAAATGAAATCAGCTACAGTCCCCGGTTTGTGTTTAAAAAAATCTTAAAGAGGAATCGATTCCCCTAATGGAATCGATTCCAACCTTCGGAATCGACTCTCAATTCCTAACGCCTCAGAATCGAGTTATACGACATTTATACCAAAGGCCTGCTGAATGCTTTATTCTGATTGGTTGAGAAATGTTCAGAGTGTTGATTATTTTTCTGTAAAATGCACATCTAACCTTAAAATGTCTTAAAATAACAACCAATGTCGGTGGTAAGCGTGGTAAGAAGAATAATCGACTTTGGACATTTGAAATATTTGAATGCATACCCGCAAAATAACACATTCCGTTTCATGACGCATTACCACCTTGGGTGTGCATAATGTTCAAATAATTAAACGGCCCGCTGCCCGTCATCAATTATTCCTTAAATATATTGAAATAAAAGTGATTTTTTATGTTATATAAAATCATAATAAAAAAATCTGTACATTTCTCCATATTACCCATACACTGTTGCTGGTACATAAGTCATACATATGTAGCAGAGCCAGGAAGGGCATTGGTTTAAGTCACGTGATGGGATGAGGATTATATAAAGGCAGGTTTTGGGGCTACCTGGGGATGCGTCAACTTTGGCACCGCCCTCTCGTGGGACCCAGCTCATGGTTTCTGTCTAGGACCATTTGGCTACTTGGTTGTGGGCTGTCTGCTACCTCAGCGTGGTTTGGCGTTCGTTTGTGATCTGTGAACAAGCCATTCAAGCGAGGACATTCTTGTTAGTGAGTCATTTCCGCAAACTTTCGGGAGATCTGGCCTATACGATTACTGTCTCGGAACAGAGAGGGTTTTGGCCCAAGTGTGTGACGGCGCTGCTGTTTTGCCTGGGGGGAAAACTTTACGAATGTTTTGCTCACCACAACTCGCCAGTTTGTTTGCCGATGGCGAGCTGTTTACTGCATTGCCAATGGCGATTTAATTGCCGTTTTGCCTACAGCAGGTTAGCTGCTGTGTACGACTCCTGGTCAGTATGTGTGTGTTTATCAAGAAAGACTTTAGGTGTCGTTCGTTTATGGACAAAGTTACCGTTACCCACCTCAGGGAAAACTCTTTGGGCCACCGTTATTTCGACTGGAGGTATTGGGTTTCACTTTATCTGCCGGTGTTTTTATCGGCCAGGGTAATGTTGTCTACGTGAATTATTCCGGATTATGTGTATGACACTGAGTCGCTCAATAAAGTTAATGGGTTTTACTTGTGTTTATGTATTTTTGTTTTTGATTTATTTCTTTGTTTTTGATTTATTCCTTCAACTACGGGGGGGCCTCACTGTCATATGACCAGCATTAGGTCATTTTGCTCCCAGAAAATCACCAGTTGTATGTGCCTCATGTTGGGTTTAACTACTATCTGAACCGTATCCCTCGTATAGCTATCGTTTATTCCAATTGTGCATAGATATGTACACTAGATGTCGCCTTGGCTACGGCAGTTCATTGGATGGAATGGGTCAACTAGAGCGCCATCTTGAAACAGGGGAACCCCGCATCAGCGTCATTGTAGGCAATGGTGTAACAGAAATAAAATCACCATAAATCGTGATGAACGCGATTTTCTTGGTTTTCTTTTGGTTCGTTTCAACAGTCAGACATGTATTTAGCATTTAGTCCAGGAAAAAATAAAAGTTTTGATTTTATGAAAATGTACTTTTTCTAACTGTAATTCATAGTGCTAGTAGCCCTAACATCCATACGCACATATGCACTTAAAAAGCCTTCTTGTTAAGAGATTGTTCTTCAATTTATTTTTGTTTTTTCAAATAATATATTTATATAATAGTATAGTTTGTTCATCTTTTTCTCATAAGGGGAACGAAGTATTATAATATTTCGTAATTACTTATTACATTTATTATTATTTAAAATTGTGAATTAGTAAAACATGTGGATGTCGTGGAAACAAGTTGTTAATTTGAATTATATCCGGAGCTCCGTATCAGTTAAACTAGGTCTAATAGCCAACACACAACTGTACATAACTGCGATTTATCAGCTAATACTTTAATTAAATTAGGCTTACTAAATATTTTTTTATGTCAGAGCAGGATCTGAGCGGGAATTGGTTTATTTGCGAGGGTGAGCGGAAAGTTAATGGAGCGCTTGCTTGGGCAGTGAGTGACTGACCCCGGATTGCCACCGACTGCGGAACGGCTGCGGATCCGCGGCGGAGTCAATCAGTTTCCATTCAAGTCAATGTGTGTATTTCCACTGACTGCATTCCAAATCCGTCACAGCTCCGGCCTTCAGCAGCCCTCCGAAACAAATACGCAGAGCTTCTATTTTTGACGGATACCGAACAGCTCCGCAGGGCGGAGCCATGACTATATCGCATGATCATACCTGAATTCGCAAGGCCACGTGTTGTGATCTGGGCTGGTCCAGCAAAACGTCATAATTTAACGTCATAATGGGCGGAGACAGAACTAGATATTGTGCGATCATCACGTGAATTTGCGAGACCTCATGTGTCCTCGTCACTTCAGCACGCAGCCGCTCTGCAACAACTACGTGGGTATTGGCGGACGGCGGAGTTCGGAGCCGTAACGTAGTGGAGCCGATCTGCAGTCGCTTCGCAGTTCGTGGAAATTCGGGGTAAGTGGAGCGCTTGAACCAAGCGTGCCGCACAAGCCCTGAAAAGTGAAGCCAAAACGTCTCGATCGCCCACCTGTGACCGGTCCCAGTATAGGTCATAAAGCCCGCCTCCCCATGTTATTCAATGGGACTTGAGACCAACTAAAAAATTAATTACACTTCAATTATCTTTTTTCCAAAGCTGGTTTCTGTCGTTTACTGTAGTTTTTATCACGCTGATGTAAATTCAAATGTTTGTTTTTAAAATAGGTTTGTGTTTAGTTAGTTATTTAATGATATAAAAACGGTGGTGTCACGTCATGATTGACAGCTGTGAAATCGTGTGATATGCGCATTCTACGAGAGCGAGGGCGGGGTTTTGACTTCGCGCCTTCCCTTTCTGCTCACTACTGCGCATGACTGGTCCCGAAATCGCTATTGCGCAGACTCAAGACCCAAGATGTCAGCGCCATATCGGGACACTGGCGGCTTCACTTTTCACCAATGGAAGAGAGCGAACAGGCGTCGTCCATCTTTTTTACAGTCTATGGCTTGAACAGTAGAGCGGAATATTTAGTGGAGTATCACACCGCTCTGCTTCGCTCACATGCTCTGATAGAAACAAATGGCTTTTGTGGCCCAAACTTTAACTTCCTCCACAAATTTTCAATAACAGAGTTTAACTCCAACCCTAATCAAGCACACTTGAAAAATGTAATCAAAGTTTTCAGTATCACTTGCAAATGAAGGTGTGCTTGATTAGGGTTGGAGCTAAACTCTGCAGGACTGTGGCCCTCCAGGACCAGAATTGCCCATCCCTGCTCTAGAGTAGATTATTTCTGATAACAAGCAAAATTATCTCAATTCAAATCATTGCTAAAGCATATCAACTACTACACTGAGCTAATGTTACTGTGTAAAATGAATGTATCCTATATGTCAACAGATCCTTAAATTTTCCAAGCTGCCAAACCTCTCTTTGCACAGCGGTAAGTCATGCCCGCTGGGTCCGCTCATCTTTAGGAAACCAAAACATTTTCGTATTTTAGGATATTGATCGATTTTTTTTTTACCATTTTACTTTTATTCAGAAAGGACAGAATGACTGGAGACTTGTTTAGAACTGGAGATTTTAAAAAGCGTGCATGCACTTAGAGGACTTTGCAGTGAAAGACAGTCATATGTGTTAAATACCAGTGAAATGACTTAAGTGACATTTGTGAAATAAGGCATTTTTTACTGACTAATAACGTTTCATTGCCATGAAAGAAAATTACTGAACCTAAACAAAAGTCTAATTACAAAATGCATATTTTAAAAACACATGACACATTTTATTTCTTATTTTGAGTTAAGAAAATGAAGTGGTTTAGATTAATGAGGGTACAGAGACAAACTTGTCAGTTTATTTATCCATGTCCTTTATTGCCATAGTTGTTGCTGTTATATTTTAACTATAGAATTGCAAACACAATTTCTTTTTTCTATCTTTTTTCTTCCCTTTTGCTTCACTTCCCCTTCCCTTCTCCAGGTGTCATAATCCTATATCAGCAAAAAGCATGTGCTTACCTGTTTCTTTCATTAGGACAGAAATACCCCTTTTTCATCATTCCATCCAATTTGCCTCTTTTAATGGTGTGTAATGTATTTTAGCGCCATCTAGCGTTTCATTTTTGAAACGCAATGAGCAGCTACGGTAGCTGCCACAGGACAAACAGTGTGTATAGATAAAAACGGCTCATTCTAAGGTAATAAAAACCATACAGTTCATTATGTAAGGTCTTTATACACCACTGATAATGTAGTTTTGTATAGTAAATTGCATTTCTGTCAACAGATCCTTCTAAAAGTTCAGTTTGTCTCTGAAACATTTGTTTGCTATGTCACTGTTGCCTGATTCACAGATCTTTTTATGTCTCATCGGGAACAATGACAAGCATCCATTCAATGGCAGACATTTCACAGCTTTAAGTAAAAGGAAATTGAAGTTTGAAGATTGAATACTTAAATAAAATATATATATTTTTTAAGGATAGTGTGTCAAATGAGATCTGGCCAAATATGCATTCTCTGTATATATATAGAATAAAAAAGTCTGCCAGTGTAAACAATAAGTTTTTTCACCTAAATGGGCATGTTTTCTTAGATTTCTCTGTGTTTCTCAACCATTTTTTTTTATTATTGTCCTAGGACTCTTTTTCATGCCAACACTCCCCTTTTCCATTTTGTTATTCTTCACCACATAGCTACTGTAACTGTTTTTCAATATCCAAAAAGTAAAAACTGACATAACTGTCGAGAATGGGGTAACCCATAGGGGAGAGTGGGGCAGTGGCGGAGCCAGAGGGGTGTCCAGGGTGGCACTGGACACCCTTGGCATGTCACTGGCCACCCCGTGTGCCACCCCAAATTTAATGCGCTACTTTCACTTAATCGCTGTGTTTATTTTCGACGTGCGGCAGCGCAGCACATTGTTAAAAACAAACATTATGAATATTAACCCTCCCTGCGGTCGCGGCGCAAACTCTTTATTTTTCAATCACTGCGCAAAGAGACTTGAATTACTCTGCTGATTTTGGACATACAGATATGATTTATACATCATTTAAAACGTTCAAGTGTCATTTTTTGTGTGTCTATAAAACTAAATGTTGTGCTTTTCACAAAATTAAGAAAATATACATAATGGGCGTTCTGTTATCTCTCCATCAGTGACGTCTTTTAAAAACGCGTCAGAAAAATTACTGTAACGAATACTTTTCATATCATCAGAAGATAAATGTCATGTCTACATAATGCTTGGAATCTTTAAAATGATGTAAGTGAAGTCGTACATTTTGCTAATACTACATGATTTATTT
Source organism: Misgurnus anguillicaudatus (assembly GCF_027580225.2). Taxonomy (NCBI): domain Eukaryota; kingdom Metazoa; phylum Chordata; class Actinopteri; order Cypriniformes; family Cobitidae; genus Misgurnus; species Misgurnus anguillicaudatus. The sequence goes on along the minus strand of NC_073358.2, from coordinate 30,969,087 downwards.
TCACCGTATATGCTGGAAGTGTGGTAATTGTCTTGTGGACTGAATAAAGTCTAAGATTGCCAATTCTTTTTACAACAAAACCCAGCACCATGTTTTCATTCTTGACGTGATCTTTATAGGCTACTGTATGATTGTTAATTCGACTGGATTGCCACATTGAACTTGAAAGCGCGACGCGCATATCCGATAGTGCGCGTGCACAGCCAGAGCTTAAACGACTTCATATTCGCGTCTTTTTTGTTTAAACGGACAAATGGTCATACGTCAAAATAGCTGTCTTGGTGATTTTCATACTAAACATTTGGTTACTGTACGTCTTAAACGAATAAACATTTTATTGCATTCGGTCTTAGCCTTACCTGTTGAAGTCTCTCTGTCGTTAAAGTTAATTAAATATCCAAAGAAAAAAGAAAACTTTTGCATCTTCTGTATCTTCGTAAATAAAGATTAATCGAAACATCCTTTGTGTTGAGCACTGCTATTTGAAGTAAGTTTAAGGTTTATCATGGAGTTTAGATTTCTGGATCTTTTGCTTCATTAAAGGGATAGTTCACAAAATGAAAATGCTGTCATCATTTTTACATCCTTATGTTGTTCTAAACCTGTCCAAATTTCTTTTTTCTTATGAACACAAAAGAAGACATTTTGATAAATGATGGTATGCACACAGCTGTTAACCATTGACTTCCATAGTTGGAATAAAAACAACATGATGGAATTCAATGGATATACCATTAATTGTGTGCTTACCATCATTTATCAAAATATCTTCTTTTGTGTTTATTAAAATAAAATACAGGTTTAGAACAACATAAGGGTGAGTAAATGATGACAGAATTTTCATTTTTGGGTGAATCCCTACAGACAGTAAATCAGATGTAAGAAATACAGTAGAAAGATTTAAAATTCACCCTTATTATGTTTATCTAATGCGATAAAAAGATTAATTTATGCTTTCTTGATACATGGTTACATGTCATTTTCTTTTATGGACTATGGACCCCCTAAAGTAGTTTTGGCCACCCCCTGGCCACCCCATTAAAAAAATTCTAGTTCCGCCACTGGAGTGGGGTAAAGTGAGACATCGGGTAAAGTGAGACACCCCCTGTATCTAGGCAACGGAACACATTTGTGGTCCTATGACTATTATGTTTTTAAGCCCCTCAAATTTCCCCTTGGCCATGAAGAACAAGACCTCATGCTGCTGTGGTTAGCATGTTTTTTTCACAAAAATATATTTTTTGCTTGTAAAAGTAAATTTTCTTGCTGTCAACTTAATCAACTGTTGTGCCAAAGCAAATTGATTCAGGTAGAAAAACTTATATCACACATGTTTATGAACTACCAACATATAAAACCTTGTGTTGATGCTAGCTGAAGATTAGCCTGAATTTCCAAGAGAGAGAGTTTTTTTCCAAAATGTGGCGGTGGGGTAAAGTGAGACAAATGCTGTGGGGTAAAGTGAGACATGAGGCACAAGTTCAGTTTAGTCTAAAACATATTTTAATGTAATATTACATTACATATGTTTTATTTTTAATGTTATAAACATTGCAGAAAAAACATTATGCCTAGTCAATACACCAGGAAGACAGTCTGGGGAAAAACACCCCTTGAGGAGATGGAGAGTGCAGCTGCTTAGGTCAAGGAAGGAAAGAAGTCTCTAATGCTACGTACACACCAAACGCGAGGTATCATGGTACTGTGGGTTCACACCAGACACAAGTTCAACAATTTGCGCAAGTAGATTACATACAAAGTCAATGCAAAGACGCGATCAGACACGTCCTCGCATGTGGCGATGCGAATGACGTGATATGGGTGGCGCATTTGCCACGAAAGCACGCGCTATTCGCCGCAAACACGTCTTCGCCCAATTTGAAAATATTCAACTCGAGCGAAAAATTCGCATTACATAATGTTAAATCCTGCGAGTAATCTAGATCAAGTAACGCGACGCCCCGCATTTGGTGTGTACGTAGCATTACTCACTCTAGATTACTTATGGGATTTAACATTGTGTCATGCAAATTTTTCGCTCGAGATAAATATTTTCAACTTGGGCGAAGACATGTTTGAGGTGAATAGTGCGTGTTTTCGCGGCAAATGCTCCACTCATATGGTGTCATTCGCATCGCCCCTGGCGAGGATGCATCTGATCGTGCCTTTGCATTAACTTTGAATGTAATCTACTTGCACAAATCGTTGAACTCACGTCTGGTGTGAACCAACAGTAAAAGCAGCTGCAAGGGATAGAAATATTGATAGATGGTTCTGATTGTCTTTTGCGCTGACCCGCAGACACTAGCTGGCTCTAAGGGTCCTTTGTTCTGATCCCCAGACTGCGTTCTAATCTAACTGGTTCTATATGTCATTTGAATGTTAATTAAAAAAAATTGAATTGTCGGAGCCAATGGTGTATAGTGGGCAGCGCTCCGACATGTGGTGCTTTCACACTTTCTGGGACCCGAGTTCGATTCCCGGCTCGTGGTCATTTGCCGATCCAATACCCTTCTCTCCTCCCTGTCCTTTCCTGTCCTCTCCAAAACTCACTGTTAAATAAAGGCAAAAACTGGCCAAAAAATATAACTTTTGAATTATATTATGTTATATTTGATTTTGGTTCAGAGTTACTGTACTTTCAAGTGTTTAGAAAAATAATGTTCTTAATTGACCAATCCCCTTGATTCTGTTACTAGTCCAACATTAGTTCTGGAATGTGTGGTTGTCAAGCTAGCTGTCAGGATTTTATCTGTTACAATATGTGCTGTTATGGTAGTTTCAGAGTGGAACAAGTAAGTGGATCAGTTTACCCCGAGCTGGTTCACTTTACCCCCTTGATTTTTCTGGTCTGTCTCAGTTTACCCCTAAGCTGGGGTAAAGTGAGACACAAGACCACTTTTTTTAAAACAATCATATTTTCACTGCTCTTCATCCTGAATACATTCTGGTAATTTCCATAGCTAGGAAACATCCTGAATTACTGGGAAATGTGTAAATTTTACTGATATATCATTTTAGCTCGCTTAGAGGGGAGCAAATGTAAAAAATGTCTCACTTTACCCCACTCTCCCCTACTCGAAATCTGCATTTAAACTATCCCAGTGTATATTGAACACATGCACTGCAAATCGTGAACACAGGGAAAAGGTGTCTTTCAGTCGCTACCTGTGCCAGCTGTGAGAATCAAACTGGCGTCCTTCGGGTTACAACCCCAAATCTCCAACCGTTAGGCCATGGCTGAAAAACATCTGAAAATTATAAATCCATCTGCATTACAGTAAACATCAGTGTAAACACTGGACCTGAACTGATAACAACACAACCATGAACAACCTAAAGACACAGCTATAGCACAAACTAGAGCAGATCCTATAGTCTATATAACAGAGCTCATACATTCAATCGCTTTTTTACATGTCATTTATCCCCTGTACTTTTGGATGTGTCTGGTTCATTGCAGCAACAAAAAATCACTAACTATTCCATTCTCTCTTAACATGTATTGTTTCGGAATAGTAAAAACTTGTAACTTGGTATAAGCACTTTTTGTATTATTGCCTCCCATGACAAATCACTTTATTATTTCCTAATCTTTGTAAGTCACTTTGGATAAAAACATCTGCTAAATGCCTACATTTCTGGGTTTCGATCACACTCTAACATCTTTCAGTGCTTCAGGACAGGCTGCCTCTGCCCTGCCCGCCATGGCCATCTTGCAGGTGCATCAGGCCGAGGTCATCAGATAGCTGCAGTAGGATAATACTGACCCAAAGTTGATTCAGGAGGCCTGGGTTGTACAGCATTTGTGTCCAATGCAACATGAATTATGCATCAACTACTTTATGCATCTTTAATGATAAGTTGAATACATAATTTCACTTTCTAAGTTTGCCACTAATGTATGGTGTGAACCATAGACTGTAAAAAAGATGGACGACGCCTGTTCGCTCTCTTCCATTGGTGAAAAGTGAAGTTGCCAGTGTCCCGATATGGCGCTGACATCTTGGGTCTTGAGTCTGCGCAATAGCGATTTCGGGACCAGTCATGCGCAGTAGTGAGCAGGAAGGGAAGGCGCGAAGTCAAAACCTCTCGTAGAATGCGCATATCACACGACATCACAGCTGTCAATCATGACGTGACACCACTGTTTTTATATCATTAAATAACTAACTAAACACAAACCTATTTTAAAAACAAACATTTGAATTTACATTAGCGTGATAAAAACTACAGTAAATGACAGAAACCAACTTCGGAAAAAAGATAATTGAAGTGTAATTAATTTTTTTAGTTGGTCTCAAGTCCCATTGAATAACATGGGGAGGCGGGCTTTATGACCTATACTGGGACCGGTCACTGGGGGGCGATCGAGACGTTTTGGCTTCACTTTTCAGGGCTTGTGCGGCACGCTTGGTGTGAACCAAAACCCAAACTACAAAATAACAACAAACTAGAAAAAAAGAAGATAGGGAAAAAATATATTTAAAAAGTGCACAGAGTATACACAATATACCAGCTTTGTTCACAGCACTGCAGTAGCAAAGGGAAAATGGTGTGTGTGTGTGTGTGGGGGGGGGGGGGGTATCGGTTCACACACAACCAAAAAGGGTAAAGTGTGTGTGTGTGTGTGTGTGTGTGTGTGTGTGTGTGTGTGTGTGTGTGTGTGTGTGTGTGTGTGTGTGTGTGTGTGTGTGTGTGTGTGTGTGTGTGTGTGTGTGTGTGTGTGTGTGTGTGTGTGTGTGTGTGTTGTGCTACCCGCCAAGCGGAAAGAATGTTAACCTCATTTTGCTGTTGTTTTAACAGTAAGTTGGGCTACCACAAACTTCTGTTAAGTTCTCACCTTGTAAGCTTGCCATGGACAGAGCTTTTCACACAGTCTATAATACAGTATATGAAATCTTTTTTTCATTATAATAGTAAGATTTATAACCGCTAGAAAAGCTCGAGGCTAATTTACTACTGTTGAATAGTTAAGCTTTTTATAAAGAGTAACTTCGCCTTATTTAATTAATAAATTGTATTTTTACAATTGTAATTGTAAATAATTAACCCTGTAAAACCCTCGGTTGTAATTTTACAACATCAGTTTAAGTATGCATATAAATGTTATTTTGTCTTTAAAACCACATTTACACAACTATTGTTTTTTGTAAAAATCCTATTGTTTAACCCTGCAATGATTTTGAATGGTAGACTTTGTAAATATGTTTGTTTTCTTGGCCGTGAACTTAAAAAACCTGCAAACCTGCCTTGAAGAACATAACCTTTTTTACTGGACTAAATAAATCAACAATCACGTAAGTAAAATGCCTAAAATATTTTTTTCTATGATTAGTTATGTGTCTAGATCATGCAGATTTAAAGATATAGCTGAATGTTTTGATTATATTAGATTTTGAGCTTATGTCAAGTCAATGTTGTAATTTTACAACATTGGGTCTGAAGGGTAGCAAAATTTACCTGTGCACCTTGCACATTACATGAATTTGCTGTACTTCTAAACTGTTAAAAATTTACTTTTTAATCATTTTTTTGTAGCAACAAAATATACTATTGATGTTAAATGTCTGTTTTGAGTTTAAGAGTATTACATTTAAAGGAAATAAATTATTTATTCGAGAATTTGAAAGTAGTTATGTGGCAATATTTTAAACTATCTGTATCTTATTGTTTATAAAATATTCTCAGCTGGTCCTGTTTTCTTGTCTGGGCTTTGTTTGATCAAATATCTATTTGCTGCATGAGGGCCAGGTGATAATGTTCTGGAATGTGGGGTGGGGGATAGGTGTTATTAGCATTATAAATAGAGAACAATAAGCTAGCCAGACAGTGTTGTGTGAATTCTGTGGAATGGGGGAATCCTTTAAAATGTATAAATGTGATTGGAATTGATTTGCATCAAGATTAATAAGCATGGAAATAATCTGTGTTTTTAATTTCAGAATGCTACTAGCCAGGACTGTCTTATCTACAATGCATATGATGTCATTTATATCATCCAAATGTGAAAAATGTGACTTTGAGATGAAACTCTGATATAACTGATGAGGAGGAATGTGGTGATGCCTCTCAACTATAAAAGAGAAATTAAAAACTTTATGTATGCCCATATGATGAATATGTCAACATGACGGCAACAAAACCAACCCGTTCAAGAACACATACATTGCCCATGACAGGTATTACTGTTTTAAAAAGATTTATCAGTCTTAATACTAATATTTCTGTTATTGGCATCACTACTGATGATATTTCCTTTCATATACCACTGGAGTATCTCAGAAGGTTTGTGTCAAGGCAAGATCACGGCTCTGACAGATAAAACCAATGAGTTTCCAAAAGAGATTTTCATAAACAACAAAATAGGATTACTATCATTGAACATGTCTGTAAACACAGCTAAACACAGTAAATACCAGTTTTCTTTCAGTTTATCTGGTTTTGTAAATGCAATCTGAGCATATTTTTATAATAAAATGATTTTTTTGTCTGGTTATTATGTATTGTGTGATTATGTATATAGATATAGGATACTATTATTGGGGTACATAAGCAGTACACCCTGCAAAGTAACTCTTAGATGTTATTAACATTTGTTCATACAGTGAGTGAAAACACAGCAATTCTGGTACCCCATAGGCCCAATGTTGTAATATTACATTTCCATAAAAACTTACCAAAATGTCAAAAATGTAAAAACCCATTGATTTTGGCATTAGAGGACTCTTACAACAACATATAAAAGGTTAAATCTTTTTTCAAAGGTTTTTTCTATATTTGGGTCTTACAGGGTAAAAGTGTATTTTAAAGTGTCCAAATATTTTTGAGAGACACTGTACAAGCAGAAACATAACAGTTTTTGGCCTAAATTCCATAAAGATCTCTTGTTCACAAGAGTATATTTTTACACGTGTGGCAAGAGGAGGGGAATAGCTTTGTAACAAAAGCAAAGATTCTGCATAAAAACTCTGACTACGCCACCCCGGGACTTGCACCCAGGGAAATATTCATTACACCCAAAAGGCCGGTAAAGCACACGCACGCACACACAAAAATTAAAGTGAATAAAAACAACAACAAAACAAACAAATACTAACCAGCAGGGCTGAGGTTCAAGAGAAATTACTTTGTCACAACTCATGTTTACAAAAAGTCACACACACACACACACACACCACTGTGCACTTAGCTTACACAACCACACACTTAGTGTTACACAGCACACTGAGGAGGAAGCACCACCACTGGAAAGATTCATCCACCCATGGGACCCCAGCTCCTGCAACAAATCAAAACTATATGAATTAATTGAGTCAACACAAAACAAATGGTGGCAATCAGCCGTATTTAATAAAAAAGGACCACATTTATACAGTAAACCAAGATGTATACAGTTAACAATGAACAGTCAACATTATGGGCAGAGCACAGTTCTCAGAACAAGCTGTAATGATCAATCCCAAATGTAAACATCGAGTCATATGGGCAAAGATAGGTTCACTGACACAGGTGATTGTTCACTATGACAATAAAGAAAAAAAATAAAGAACGAAAATAAATACTTGATGCATTAAATACAGAGCCAATAGAAAGCTTCTCATTCCCTCTCACGCCGAGAGCGAACCACGGCTCTGATAGTAACGTTTAAAGTGGAGCGTTAAATCTAGAAACCCAGCAGAACCAGACAGTGTACAGTCCTCTAGGCGATGAAGATAATGCTGTTATTAGTTACAGTGGTGCAACATGGCAGAGCAAGAATTACAAACAACAGCAACACGAGACACGGCGTAGAATGAAAAGGAGAATCCTAAAATAAACAAATATAATACTACCAATCGCAGTGTCATACACTCAAACTTGGGGTGTAACGATTAACCATGCAAATGCGCGTTTTCTCAATGAATTAATTTTAATGAACTACAGTGAAATCCCGGCACATCCAAAAGCCATGGGGTGCTTTCGTGCAGAAACACCCTTTGTGCCACAGAAGTAGTAGCATTGCAAACGCTATTCCAGGAAATGTCTACAGTAATATTTATATTGCTGTTCTTCAAATTGTTTCAGGTATTTTCATGATAAAAAATAATATTTTGAATGATTTTGTTTAACGAGTGTTGCTTTTTTAAATGCACGTTATAAATGACTCTGACTCATAATGATTTTAGATTGATAAGGACTTCCTACTGACCAAATGCTGTAGTACACGCACAAGCTGTAGATGAAACATAATCGCAGCCTTGTGATTCAGAATCGAATTCCGACAGGCATTTTTAATGGGACACACTATTAATCGTTACATCCCTAGTGATAACTTTGGTCACTATAATCATGATATGAAATTTTCATACTGTCCCATTCTTAATGCTTACCGAACCGTGGTATCACCCCAGACAAATTAACTTTTTACAGGTTAACCAACATCACTCACCAACAGCCAACTGAGGGTACACAGTCATGTAAACCACTTCACAGTACACGAGGGCACCAGCACGATGGAAAAACGACACACTAAAACCAATACAAACTTTATTCATAAAGACATACACAGATTAAAACCAGTGGCGGCTCGTCACTGCTTTTCCGAGGGGCGCAAATTCAAAATATGTGTTCGCAGTATCATGTGTGTTGCTCATGTTTATTGTAAAAGAGACGCAAGACACTCCCTTAACAGTAAACTCTGATTACACTTAAGATTATTTATCGTCAGGTCATTTTTTGCGTTTTGTCACTACTTTAAAGCGTTGTGCTTTGTTGTGATATTTGAGCATGGTTGCTGCAGCAGCATGTATGATAATATAGCTATCACATTGAAAAGTCATTTATTTTTATATATAATAATATAATAGCAGAATAAATAAAGCAGCTATATCAGCATATTTCTCAGCATAATATTAGTTGTTTCTGAATAATTGTTGTATTAATTGTTTACTGGCAGTTACTATAAAATGTTTTAGAGGGTGAATGTGTCATGGCACCTGGGTGATCGGCAGTGTATGTGTGTCTGTTTGTTTACCTTTGGTGTTGGTTCCTCACGTGTGCACTCGCTCCTCCCATTCGTTTCTCTGATTGTTTCCCAGACGTGTCCTATTCCTTTTGGTCTTTTTATAGTCTTGCGTTTTGTCCTTTGTCACGCGATCATTGTTCCCGGTTGGTTACTGTCTCGCTCCCTGTCCAGGCAGATCCGTCCGCTGTAATTTATCTCACCATCTCTGCTCTCGCCCCAGGTTCAATCGCCGACATCCCGACTCTTGTCTCTGTCCAGGATTCTCGATCCTGTGTGTTTGGTCAGTGGATTACTGTCAGTGTGTCTAGTTTCCTGAGTTTTCGCGCAGTTGGTTGCTTCGTCTTCAAGCGTATACCAGCTGTCTTCGGCTTCCTATAGTGTGACGTCATCGGAAGTGGGTGGACCTCCTCGTCACTATTGGACTTCTTCGGCGGTGCAGTGTGAGAGACTCTTTCCCCTGTGGATTGTGGACTAGTGTGGATTTATATTTTCTGTCTATCTGAAATTTGTCGGGTGCTTCGTCTTCAAGCGTATCCCTACAGACTCAGTGTTATTTTCATTTAATAAACTTTTTGATCCCTCATTTGAGACTCTGATTCCTGAACTTTCTTGACAATTCCTGACAAATGAGCGCGTCAGATATGGAGTCTGCGGGCGCGGAGGCTTTGGACCCTGTACAGACCGCACTTAACCAGCAGGGGGCAGTCATCGATCGGCATTCCTCTCTCCTGAATGCAGCCTCCAGAGATTTCCGCCTTCTCTCCGATCGGCTCACGTAGCTAACCAACCGTTTAGATCAGATTAGCCCACCGGTCGGAGAATCTCATCTTCCCGTTCCCGCTGTTACACCATCCAGCACAGATCGCGAGCCACACGCGGCCACACCGCCTACGTATGACGGCGACCCTAACACCTGCCGGGCCTTCCTTCAGCAGTGCTCCCTGGTCTTCGCTCTCCGGAGGTTTGCAGCGTCTGTTTCCAGAGTGGCGTTTGTTCTCACGCTGCTCACGGGGAGGGCGAGAGACTGGGGAATGGCTGTTTGGGAGGTCCAGGCCCCGTGCACGGCTTCATTCGAGGCCCTCAAGGACGAAATGCTGAGACTTTTCGATCGATCTCTACAAGGTGACATGGCAGCAGCTGAATTAGTGCGATTATTACAACGAGATTCTTCCGTCACTGACTACGCTATCACCTTTAAGACCTTGGCTGTCACTTGTGGATGGAATGATGCTGCTCTCCGAGCTCAGTTCCTTGAGGGTCTCAACCCGCACATCCAGGATGAAGTCGCTGCACGGGACCCGCCTACGTCATTGGAGGCTGCGATTGACATGGCATTACGCATAGAGACTCGTCAGCGTCAACGAGACCTTCGCCAGTCATTTCGTCGCTTTACTGTGGCATCTGAGTCTTCGGTTTCACCTGTTACACCTGTTTCACCGTCTGAGCTTGAGGAACCCATGCAATTGGGTAGGCTCCGCCTTACTGGCAGCGAACGACAACGTCGCTTGAATAATGGATTGTGCCTCTACTGCGGTAAGGCGGGGCATTTAGTCGCTGCGTGTCCAGTAAAAGGGGGTGCCCGCCTATAAACCCGGGAGTATCGGTGGGCGTTTCATCCTTTGATTCTCCCGTAAACTGCACCTTATTGCCTGTAATTTTGAAATATAACCACTCTGATTTTAATTCACAGGCATTGCTGGATTCTGGTGCGGAGGCAAGTTTCTTGGATGCCAGGTTGGCTGAATCTTGGGGTATTCCTGCTATCCCTTTAACCTCTTCTCTCTCTGCCTGGACGTTAAAGGGTCAGCATATGGCAGTAATCACCCATCGCACTCCCCCTGTAGGTCTGTATGTTTCTGGCAATCATCGTGAGGACATTGAATTCTATCTGTTACAGTCATGTAATTCTCCCATTATTTTGGGGCATGACTGGTAAACTAAACATAATCCTCACGTTGATTGGCAGAACAATATTGTCTTGTCTTGGAAGTCTTTGTGTCATGTTTCGTGTCTTGGTCCTGCTCCTTCTGCTTCTGTTTGTTCTACTTTTCAGATTCCTGCTGCCGATCTCTCGGGGTCCCGGCGGAGTATTCAGATCTGCACCAGGTGTTCAGCAAGGCTCGGGCCACCTCTTTACCTCCTCACCGGTCGTACGATTGTTCTATCGATCTCCTCCGAGGTACTTTTCCGCCTAAGGGTCGTGTTTTTTCCCTTTCTAAACCTGAAAGAGAGGCTATGGATAAGTACATTAATGAAGCGCTTAATGCAGGTCTCATTCGCCGCTCCTCGTCTCCAGCCGGTGCTGGATTTTTCTTTGTTAAAAAGAAAGACGGTTCTCTTCATCCGTGCATTGATTATAGAGGGCTTAATGACATTACTGTTAAGAACAAGTACCCCTTGCCTTTAATGTCATCAGCTTTTGAATTACTTCAGGGAGCACGCGTGTTTACCAAATTAGATTTGCGTAACGCTTATCATTTGGTACCTATTAAGGAGGGCGATGAGTGGAAGACAGCTTTCAATACACCATCAGGACACTGGGAATACTGCGTTTTACCATTTGGTCTTTGTAACGCACCGGCTGTTTTCCAAACTATGGTAAATGAAGTGCTGGGAGACATGATTAATAATTTTGTCTTTGTGTATCTTGATGACATTCTCATCTTTTCTCCCTCCATGCAGATACACACTCAGCATGTTCGCCAAGTTTTACAACGGCTTTTAGAGAACCAACTTTTTGTTAAGGCGGAGAAGTGCGAGTTCCACAGGGTGTCAGTTTCGTTTCTGGGTTTCGTTATTGCTGAGGGAGAGATTCGCCCCGATCCCGCTAAAGTTAAAGCGGTCACCGAATGGCCAGTGCCCGACACTCGTAAAGAGCTTCAGCGTTTTCTGGGGTTCGCCAATTTTTACCGGCGTTTCATCAGAAACTTTGGTCAGATCGCTAAACCTCTCACTGCTCTCACCTCCTCTAAAGTGTGTTTCCGCTGGAATAAGGAGGCTGAGGAGTCCTTTGATGAATTAAAGTCCTGTTTCATTTCTGCTCCAGTCCTCTCTATTCCTGACCCGGCAAAACAATTTATAGTGGAGGTAGATGCTTCTGATGTCGGGGTAGGTGCCGTTTTATCACAGCGGTCGTCCATTGACGGGAAAGTACATCCGTGTGCTTTTTTCTCTCACCGGTTAAACCCAGCGGAACGAAATTATGACATAGGTAATAGGGAGCTGCTGGCGGTTAGACTCGCGCTGGGTGAGTGGCGTCACTGGTTGGAGGGAACCTCAGAGCCCTTTCTGGTCTGGACGGATCATAAGAACTTAGAATATATCCGTTCGGCCAGAAGGTTAACATCTAGGCAGGCTCGTTGGGCACTTTTCTTTGACCGTTTTAATTTCACCCTCTCGTACCGGCCTGGCTCCAAAAATACTAAACCTGATGCTCTCTCCCGTCTGTTCGGTCATTCCGAGTCTGAGCGGACCGAAACCATTCTTCCTAAGGGCAGGGTGGTTGGTGCCCTCGTTTGGGGAATCGAGCAGCGGGTGAGAGAGGCCGGACGAGAGGAGGAAAGGCCGGATGGGTGTCCAGCGGGGTGTCTGTGGGTTCCTGAGTATTTACGTTCCGATGTCACCGGTGGGGCCATGAATCCAGATTTGTCGGCCATCCAGGTATTCGGAGAACGTTGGCTGCCGTCCGCCAACGTTTTTGGTGGCCTTCTATGGCTACAGACATCAGACAGTTTGTATTAGCCTGTTCTACGTGTGCTCGTAGCAAAGCATCTAATCAGCCTCCCGCTGGTCTGCTCAATTCTTTGCCCATCCCTTCCCGCCCCTGGTCACATATAGCCCTTGATTTTGTCACCGGCTTACCGGCATCTGATGGTAACACTGTCGTTTTGACTGTGGTGGATCGTTTCTCCAAAGCGGTTCATTTTATTCCCTTACCTAAAGTTCCTTCTGCCAAGGAGATGGCTCAGGTTCTGATCAACCATGTTTTTCGTTTACATGGTCTTCCGACTGATGTGGTTTCAGATAGGGGTCCTCAGTTTATTTCCCGGTTTTGGCAGGAGTTTTGTAGACAGATCGGCGCCACTGCCAGCTTGTCTTCTGGTTATCATCCACAGACCAATGGGCAATGTGAACGGGCTAATCAGGATCTCGGTCAAACGCTTCGCTGTCTGTCGTCACAATATCCGAATTCTTGGTGCCAACAGCTCCCGTGGGTTGAGTACTCACATAATTCTCTTCCTGTCGCTTCTACTAGTATGTCACCGTTTGAACTATCTATCGGTTATCAACCTCCCCTTTTCCCATCACAGGAACCCGATGCAGCGGTTCCGTCTGCATTAGCTTTTGTCCGCAGGTGCAAACGCACGTGGAAAAGAGCTAAAGACCTTTTATTACAATCCTCCAGACGGACCAAAGTTGCGGCTGACCGCCACCGACGACCTCCACCTCGTTATGTGTGTGGACAAAAGGTATGGCTTTCTACCAAAGATTTGCCTCTCCGTGAGCCTTCTCGAAAGCTGGCTCCGCGTTTCATTGGGCCATACAGTATTGTTAAGGTCATTAGTCCGGTAGCAGTGAAGCTCAAGTTACCACTTACTCTTGGTCGGGTTCACCCTGTTTTTCATGTATCCAAGGTTAAACCTGTGATTTTTGCCAGTAATTTTTCCCCTGTCTCTGCCCCCAACCCTCCCGCCCCCCGTCTAGTGGATGGTGCTCCTGCCTATACGGTTAGGAGATTACTAGATGTTCGTCGCAGGGGCAGAGGTTTTCAGTATTTAGTGGACTGGGAGGGCTACGGTCCGGAGGAGAGGTGTTGGGGTCCGGCTCGGGATGTGCTGGATCCTGGTCTGCTCGAGGATTTCCGTCGGCGTCGAGGTGAGCCTCCTCCAGGTCCGTCCGGTGCCGGCCCTGGGGGGGGGTACTGTCATGGCACCTGGGTGATCGGCAGTGTATGTGTGTCTGTTTGTTTACCTTTGGTGTTGGTTCCTCACGTGTGCACTCGCTCCTCCCATTCGTTTCTCTGATTGTTTCCCAGACGTGTCCTATTCCTTTTGGTCTTTTTATAGTCTTGCGTTTTGTCCTTTGTCACGCGCTCATTGTTCCCGGTTGGTTACTGTCTCGCTCCCTGTCCAGGTAGATCCGTCCACTGTAATTTATCTCACCATCTCTGCTCTCGCCCCAGGTTCAATCGCCGACATCCGGACTCTTGTCTCTGTCCAGGATTCTCGATCCTGTGTGTTTGGTCAGTGGATTACTGTCAGTGTGTCTAGTTTCCTGAGTTTTCGCGCAGTTGGTTGCTTCGTCTTCAAGCGTATACCAGCTGTCTTCGGCTTCCTATAGTGTGACGTCATCGGAAGTGGGTGGACCTCCTCGTCACTATTGGACTTCTTCGGCGGTGCAGTGTGAGAGACTCTTTCCCCTGTGGATTGTGGCCTAGTGTGGATTTATATTTTCTGTCTATCTGAAATTTGTCGGGTGCTTCGTCTTCAAGCGTATCCCTACAGACTCAGTGTTATTTTCATTAATAAACTTTTTGATCCCGCATTTGAGACTCTGATTCCTGAACTTTCTTGACAATTCCTGACAGAATGTGTGGATACAGATCATGGGTGCGCATCCACACTGTAACACATGTATTATTGTAATATAAAAATTTAAGTTGATTTGACGTTACTTTAAAAGATTTTAACTTGTTTTTATAAGTTATGCCAACTTTTCAAAACTTTAAAAAGTAGGTTGGAATGGCTTGTTTATTAGCAGATCATGTCTGGTTAGTGCTGGTGCTAGACTAAAAAAGGATTATTGTTTGATATTGTGTTTCTGACACGGAAAGGTCATTTTCACTTTTTGACACTTTAAAACTCTGTGAAACTTTCACATGCCGCGTCTCATTTTATTACACCAACACAAACATTTATGTAATGTGAGAAAGTATAGGGGTGGGGGGATTTGGCCATCGGTTGTGTTTAAAGCCCCGGTGTATACATGTTTTACACATTAAAATAGAAATGCAATTTACAGGCCCAGAGAAATGTACTTATATACAGGGACATGAATGGAAGTTTCCTATTTTGCATGATTCAACTGTTTTTTGAAGAGAGTAAATGAGAGCAAGAACGTTGAGAGAATGAAACTACCATGGCAATACAAAACCACTGTAGTTCATTTTTTCCTCTAAGATGTGCACCTTTTCACAGTGCTGCCCACAAAGCATAGCAATAGCTGTCAAATGAACCACAGAAAGGTTTTATGGTGCTGCAGAGTGATCTGAAACGGACATTTCCTTTGTCGTTGTTCAACTAAACATTACAAACTCTGCTTCAGTTTTCACATTGTAAGCTCACCAAACACAGAGCTTTTGATTCTTATTGAAAAAATATATAAACAGCATTTAGGAAGCATTTTAAAAAAGCTCTAGGCATACAGCTGGACAATTATTAGTAAACAATAACTTTGTTAGATCAATTTGGTTTTGAACTTAAAAAATATGCAACATTTTTGTCAAAATCAACAATTTCAACTTGATTTTAAGTTATGTCAACTTTTTACAACCAAAACTTAAATGTATAGGTTGAATTGACTTGCAAAACCAAGTTGTTTTAACTTCATGCTGCTTATTTTTTAAATGAAATTGAATAAAATCAATTTGGCATAATTTTGGAGTTACTGTACAAAAAGAGAAGAAAACAGTGCTTGTGCATAACAAAGAACATCAGTGCAATTATATATTAAAAACTGTAAAAAAAATAAATCAAGAAAGATTCAAGCCCAGTTTTAAATTTAAGAGTTTAAAATATATTATTTTATACTGTATGTAGCCTGTACGAAATGCATATGTGTACATTCTAATAACAGATTATCTACTATTTATCAAAGAAAAGCTTTATTTTTGTTAAAGTTATTTTTACACTCTCATTAGTCTTCCAGCCTTGTTGCTTACCTGTCATCTGTATGTAAATTACTTTGAATAAGATGAAATACATCTTCAAAAACTTCCTGTAAATTACATTGGTAATTGAGCCCCTTCTCAGTGGTTCTTCACTTGAGTCCATACACTCACACATGCAAAGACACATCGTAACAGCAAACAGGCAACGTCAACAAATCTCATTTCAGGTAAAATATTTTATACATGAATTACATTAAAATGGTATATGTATTCATATGTAAATTTTAAGGCATTCATTTTAAGTTTTTTTTCTTGATTATAATATTTTTTTTCACCAGTTAACTGTTTCAAACTTAAAATGAATACGCATATTAACAATACAACATTCGTTTTAAATGTGAATTAAGCAGATTAAAATATTTTCATGGTTCTACTCTATAACTGCAATATAATAAAATGCTAAAAATTGCATAAATGCTTTTTCTTAAACCTTTGCAAGAATGTCCAACCAGGTGATCTCAGCTGACAACGCTACAGTCGTCATCCAAATAAATCCACTGATAGGGCAAGAAAGTGCTGAAGGACAAGATAAGAGAGGAACTTATGCACCCCTCCAAGGGTTTCTTAAAGTACAACCAAAGACACTAGGGGTAATGTATTTTTTTTTAGTAAGGTTTTTAAGGCTGTTATAAATACTGTATAGACACATGCTCAGCTGTGGGATGTTTATAATACAAAACACTTTTAAGACACATTTCTGCTCTCTATAGTCTGTGCAGATTGTGACTGGAGTGGTGACCCTCCTGACCAATATTGTGCTCACCACTCAAGTCCCCAATTATGCTTTACCAGTCTTAAGTGTAAACTTCTTGGGATCCTTCATTGTAAGTTTAATTATAAAATTGCTTGTGGTTTAATGCTGTCAAAATATATATTTCTATTGTTATTTTTGTAATATTATTGTGATATTTTCTATATATTTTTCCAGTACATCATGGCTGGTTCTCTGTCTGTTGTTGCGGAAAATAAACTCCATTCCTGTGTGGTGTGTAGACTACTGTCCATCTGAAAGATTTTAACTCTGCTTTTTATGTTGTTGCTGATGTATTCCACCGCTATTGTTCAAGAAACTGTGTGTAAAACAGAAAAACTGTGTGTACAGACACATTGAAATTAACGTCATAAAAAGCAACCACATGTTCCATGGTAAAATCTCAGTGGTCTAAAACTATTGTTGCACTGTTTGCCCTGTTTGGGGGGGAGGGTTTGCTACAAGTTCAGTCAGATTTCTTTGCTCAATAAGATATTCACCCCTTTCAACAACAAATCAAGATATTTAAATTATTTTACACAAGTTAAAAATCTCTTAAATGCATTTCTCTCTGTAGGTAAAAGCTTCGCTTGGAATGAATGTGGTCAGTGCCATAATCGCAGGCGCAGCTATTATTCTGATCTCCTTCCAATTGGAATTTGTGAAGCATTGGGGATATTTTTACAGATATGCATCTGAAGATTTTACTAAATCTTTAGATGAAGATTTATTATCAGACTTTCAGGTAATTATTTTTTCTACATTTTTCTACACAAAGATTTCTTTCTTTATATCAAGTAATTCAAAGCTCTCAGAACTGAGGGGCAGTTTCACCACTGATCTATATAAATGACTGGATTGCGCATGACGTCACAACTGTGAAGCCACCGCGCCGCCATGTTGATATACCCAAACATTCCATAAAATCAATGGACGCGATCAGATTTTAATGATAAAACATCACTTTACAAGTCTTCGTTTTTATATCTGAAGTTACCCTGTACATTATTACAACACAAACGTCCTAAGCATGTACATAGTTATTTACTGAAAGTTGTACATTTTAGTTTTTAATCAGTTATTATACATTCATCTTCATTACAGTATCAGATCAGCAGACAGACCGCAGCATTTAGTATTAATGACAAATGTGCTCATTCTGAAATCTATATAAATAATCATACTTTGTACCGTATTTTCATGCAATAATTTGCTGGTTTTATGTTATCTAAACTTACAAGTTACCTAAACTTATTTAGAGAAATAACGCTGACCGTGTAGCTGAATTTAAAAAAAACTTTATTTATACCCGTGTCATTAACAGAACGCAGCAGACACACTCACCTTAACGGTTTTTTATAAATCCATTTTCCTGCCCGATTTAAACATAAACATTGAAAATAACACCAGAATTAACAGTTAATTTACGTACACATATCCTAAAAATAATCTTGCGTGACTGATACGCTGTAAAGCGGGTGAATTTAAAACATGATATTGAATGGAAGTCAATGACACCCTCTGCCGGTTGGGTATACCAAGATGGCGGCTCGAACTCTGCGCTGGCTTCACCTCACGCTGTTACGTTAAGCGTTCTATGCGCAATCCAGTCATTTATATAGATCAGTGGGTTTCACGGATAATGTTTAGATTAAGCAAGGACTAAGGCCATAGTTATATTAGGACATTTAAGTAAAGTGGTTTTCACAAACATACACTGAACAAAATTATAAATGCAACACTTTTGTTTTTGCCCTTATTTGTTATGAGCTTAACTCAAAGATCTAAGACTTTTTCTATGCACACTAAAGGCCTATTTCTCTCAAAAAATGTTCACAAATCTGTCTAAATCTGTGTCAGTGAGCACTTTTACTTTGCAGAGATAATCCATCTACCTTACATCATGTATATAAGATGCTGATTAGACAGCATAGGTGTGCCTGAGGCTGGCCACAATTAAAGGCCACTCTAAAATGTGCAGTTTTTTCACACAACCACAGTTGTAAGTTTTGAGGAAATGTGCAATTGGCATGCTGACTGCAGGAATGTCTACTAGAGCTGGTGCCCGTGAATTGAGTGTTCATTTCTTTACCATAAGCCGTCTTCAAGGCGTTTCAGAGCATTTGGCAGAACATCTAACAGACCTTACAACCGCAGACCATGTGTAACTACACCAGCCCAGGACCTCGACATTCAGCAACTTCACCTCCAAGTTCATCTGAGATTAGCCACCCTGCTGCAACAATCGGTTTGCATAACCAAATAATGTCTGCACAAACTGTCAAAAACCATCTTAGGGAAGCTAATCTGCATGCTTGTCGTCCTCATCATAACTGCAGTTTGTCATTGTAACCGATTTGAGTGGGCAAATGCTAACATTTGATCCCGTTTGGTGTTCTCCTCACGGATGAATCCCGGTTGTCACTTTACAAGGCAAAAGGCAGACAGCGTGTATGGCATTGTGTGGGTGAGTGATTTGCTGATGTCAATTGTGATAAGTGGCCCATGGTGACGGTGGGGTTATGGTATGGGCAGGCGTATGTTATAGGCAATGAACACAGGTGCATTTTATTGATGGCATTTTGAATGCACAAAGATACTGTGACGGATCCTGAGGCCCATTGTTTTGCCATTCATTCACAACCATCACCTTATGTTGCAGCATGATAATGCATGGCCCCATGTTGCAAGAATCTGTACACAATGTCACATGTCACCCATTGAGCATGTTTGGGATGCTCTGAATCGGCATATAGCATGTTCCAGTTCCTGCTAATATCCAGCAACTTGAAAAAGCCATTGAAGAGGAGTGGACCAATATTCCACAGGCCACAATCAACAACCTGATCAACAAATTGAGAGAAATAGGCCTTTTTTCTGTCCATAGAAAAAGTCTTAGATCTTTTAGTCTAGCTTAAATGGAAGCAAAAACAAAAGTGTTGTGTTTATAATTTTGTTCGAAACCTTCCAAAGATATTACTGGTGTGCATTTTGAGACAAAATAATATAGTGCAAGCTGTTTTCCGTTAAGACAGCTCAAAAAGCATTTTAGTCTTGGTTTAGTTTTAAGCCCCGTCTTAGAAACCCCCCCCTGAGAGAGTTTATCAACTGGATTAAAGCAATGCTAATGTTTAAAAACTCACTAAATGCACTGGATGTGATATTATTTGTTAAAATATTTTTATATATGGTATACTTTAAAGGGATAGTTCACCCAAAAATGAAAATTCTGTCATTGTTTACTTCATCTCGTGTTGTTACAAGCCTGAATACATTTCTTTGTTCTGATAACCACAAAGAAATAGATTTTGTGGTCATCAAAACAAAAAAATGTATAAATGTTTGTAACAACATGACAGAATTTTCATTTTTGGGTGAACAATTCTTTCATATTTTGTAGGTTTTAAGTCGTGGGCAGTGTTGGGAGTAACGCATTACAAAATATAATATATTACAGTAATATATTAGTTTTTGCTGTAACGCAGTAATATAACGCATTACTCGTAAAATTTTGGTAATGTTTTACTCGTTACAGTCTTAGTAACGAGCGCGTTACAACAATGCATTTCAAAATTAGACCGTGTTATTTTAAATTTTTATTTTTGACCAATGCGCGCGACCAGCATCCACACATGAAAAAGCTGTGTAAATGGCTGCGTCCCAAACCGCATACTTCCATACTATTTAGTGGGCGAAAAGCACTGCTTCTCGTACTCTTTGCCTACTATATAGTATGGAAGTAGGCGGTTTGAGACGCAGCGTATGTCTATTTCCACGTGCTGTATGCAACAAGTTCTTTAACTTTGTATTTGAAATGCGGTTTGGACGCGGTGCGCGTCAAATATAGAGATGTTTCTTAAAGAGCCGAATCTTGGAAGTCCGCGGCTGTATTATAAGCATTGACTAAAGTGGTCGCAATCAGGTCCGGTAGCGCCGCACACGCATAATTTTGCGAATAAGAGCACTAAGTAAGAGCAACAGAAAGTTTCTATCGGTCTCCTGTGCTGCTTGAACCTCAGAAGTAAAGAGACTTTTACATGTTGCCAGTAAAATCCATATCACACCAGCAATGACAAGGTAAGCTTTGCTATGATTACAGTCCATATACATAATAGATTGCTAGGCTATTCCTGCTATCTACAGTTTTATTACAAACAGCAACCTAAACTACAACATAACATTAGTGAAGACTTAAACATGGTTATCTAAATAGTACATTTAAACATCACTGTTTAAAGTTTTTACCAGCCTTTGTATGGGAACCTATAGGCTATTCATTGTTTGGCAAAAAGCAGTGCTCCTCTGTTTGTCTGTTTTATTAAGCAATGATATGTTAGCCTACATGTAATCCTATTGGACTGAAATGAGCTGTATTCCTTGAGGCCTAATCCTCCAATAGGACTTTTTGATAAGTTGTGTCAACCCAGTGCATGCCAGGTTTGTGCTGTGAATCTGAATTAAAAGTGATCAAAAGAATAGAAATGAAAAGAGGTTGCGTGTCTTACCATGTTATTAGGCTATAGGTTGCATTATAGTGGGCTCTATTGTGTTTGGTATGTGTACCATAATTTAGCAGACTTTTACCAGATCATTTGTCTATGTTTATGATTATGACAGTAATTGTTACTGTATTTTGCCATAAGTCTTCACTTTGCCTATTTAAAGCTCGAGGGCCAACACATAACTTCTAGATTTATAAGCAGCAACAAACTACATTTTAACATTTTATAATGCCTAGTCATACTTCTGTTATTTTGATGAAAGTAACTCAAAAGTAACGCAAAAGTAGTGTAACTCATTACAGTTCAGAGACAGTAATATTGTAATGTAACTAATTACTTTCAAATGACAGTAATTTGTAATATATAATGTATTACACTTTGGAAGTAACTTGCCCAACACTGGTCGTGGGGTCATTGGAATATTGCTGGTGTTCTCCATCCTTCAGTTCATCCTCTCCATCGTCATCTCGGGTTTTGCCTGCAAAGCAACCTGTGATACAAACTCTTCAGTGGTTAATGTTTCATTAAAGCAGGTAAATAATTGATTAGTGCCAATGTATTAGCTAAAGTATACCCAGGGTTTTAAGCAGTATAATCCTAACAAGCAATCACTTTATAAACTTTAACATTTCTCTTTGCAGAGGGTTTCAGAGAAAGAAACATCCCCACTTAACATGCCACAACCGCCAAGGAGAAATTAGCAAAATGGAAAGAAAATACTTAAGATAATATTAAATGGTAAAATGGAGGTCAGAGGCCTTTTCTAAAAATTTATGGAATGTGGTTTAATTGATAAAGTTAAAAGTGCTAATTTTGAATTTTTACTGGACTAATAATCATAACATGTTCACTCCGCGGAGATCCTGAGGTCCAAAATTTCTAAAGATTTCATTTTCACAAAATGTATTGTCATGTTTTTGTTTTCTTGTTATTCAGTCATTCTTGAGAGTCGGGACAAAACATGTCCTACATAGAAAAGTCATATTTACGTTACAAATTAAGAAATGTATGATGAATAAAAGACATCCATTTAAAAATAATGGTACAGTGTATATCCATGATAATATTTTTATATATCTTTCAGTTGTAATTAAAAAACTGTCAAAAATGTATGTTCTGTAGTTAAAAAGTACACGCGGAGTTCAGATGTAAAACCTCATGTTTTCTTGTAAATTAGCATTTTTTTAATCAGGCTCTTATGTTTAGTTTAGTGCACAATTTCACTTTAATGCCAATGAAAAGGTTATTAGTCAGAAACTGAAATGCCTTATTGTCACAAATGTCTTTAGCTGCTAAACCCTCTAAATGCATGAAATCTTTTGGGGGAAAAACTTTCACTTCTAAAAGAATATATTTTTTGGGACAAGACAATTGCAAAATCACTAAAGATGCAACATCGAAATATTGCAAATGATGAAAGTCAAAGTGTAAAAATGGCACTGTGGTCCATGTGACTGACACAAACAGGTTTTAATCAGGTCCAAGTTCTCACAGGGGACACAAGTTTGAATGTGATCCCCGGTCATTTTGCATGACGTCATTCATATTTTATCTTTTGTGCACTTAAGGGACAAGTGCACAAAGTCAACATGGCGTTTAGCGGATTCTAATAACAAAGTGGTATATCTGAATGGCACACGGCCAGGATTAAGCACATTTGAAGCAAAGGTATTTAATAACATATAATATGTACCGAGAGCATTTGGCCAATATAATTTTCAAATTTTTGACAGAAGTCTTTAGCGGCTTTTGCATCTGAGCTCCTCAAATATTATTCCCAGTCAACATGTGAAATCACCAAGATCACAGTGACATCACACCATTCTTATACCATGACAATCACAGTGTGAGCTATATGTGAGCTCATTGTGAATTCAGAATGTTGAGTTCATGGTATGAGCTCACTGTGAGTGTGCCATGACCTCACAAAGTGACCATAGTTTGAGTGCACAGTGAATGAGCTGTGATCACACATTGTGACAATAGCCCATGATGTGAGGTCATGGTACACTCACAGTGTGCTCATGCTATGGTCATAATTTTAGGGGAACGGCACACTCATGCTGTTATAGCAGGACAGCACACGTCTTAAAAATGTTGGCCCAAGAGTAGAACGTCACCCTTCCTACCTATAATTTCTAAAAAATATTATAGGAATGATCATAGGATCAAATTCAGGACATTTTCTACACAGCAGTTTATGCAGCCATATACAGTACATGGTGTGTAATCTATACCATATAAAATGTCAACAACAACTTTATGGCATCAAGAAGCCTAAATAAAGGTTTTAGAAAGCTCACACAGATTGGAGGTAAAAGTGACAGGAATTCACTGATTTGTTTTGTCCAAGCATTGTGTCGTTAGAGAGTCAGTGTAACTGGCAGAAAGTGATTGATTGTTGGGGTGTTGCCGTGTGTGTTCATGACTTGCCGGCTGGATATCATTTGCAACTAAATGCTGACATCTCGGTGACATGTTTTCATTTAGCAAACCTATATTAGCTCTCTGAGCCACATCTGGAACTTTGTATATCATGTGCTTTATGGGTAGTTTGAGCTAGTATGTGTGCAGTGACCTCATACTGTGACCTTAATATACAGTTATGTTCAAAATAATAGCAGTGCCACATCTGTAGCCTGATTCGTAGTAGTAATATGTTTGCATTGGAAATTATTTACTTACAGATGTTGTATTGTAATAGAATAACATAGAACCATTTGTAATGATATCCACACTACTTTAAGTTATAGACTCATTTATTGAAAGTGGCATGATCAAAATAATAGCAGTGTGAAGTTAAATTAGAAAATGAGTTCATTCTGTGAAAAAAACATCTCATTTTTGTCCTTTATTAAGAAAAAGGGGAAGCAAATGTTTTGCCCAAAAATGTATTTGCTGCTGAGTTTCGAAGTAAAATGAACCAATTCGTCATTGCTCAGAAGAACAACGCAATTTGACTAAAAAAGTTGATTTGAGAGGGGAAAATGTGTAAAGAAATACAGCAAAGTTTAAGATGCTCAGCTAAAATGATCTTACATGCTTTAATATGGCAACAAAAACCCAAAGCACTTGGAAAAAATCAAGCAACTACGATTAATACAGATTGAAGGATAGTATTGATGTAAGATTTAGCCTTTCATCACTTCTAGAAAGATCAAAGATAATCTAAAATGATCAGTAAGGACTGTGACAGTCAGAAGACATCTGATTGAAGCTAAGCTGTTTGCAAGAAGCAAACCATTGTTGAAAAAAGGTATGAGCAGAATCACATCAACAGACCCAAAGAAACATGCCGTAATATTTTGTGGCCTGATGAGAGTAAAAATGTTCTTTTCAGGTCAAGTGGTTATCAGCAGAATCTCAGGCGACTCCCGGATACTGAATTCAAGGCACAGTACACTGTAAAGACATAGAATAGAAGGGATATCGTATAGAAGGGAACATGGATCATATTGAATACATCAGAATACTTGAAGTGATTGTGTTGCCCTTTGCAGAAGAGGAAATGCCCCTAAAATGTGTGTTTTAACAAGACAGCAACCTCAAACACACAAGCAAGAGAATGTGTGTTTTAACAAGACAACAACCCCAATCACACAAGCAAGAGGGCAAAATCTTGGTTCCAGACAGAAAGGATTGAGGTTATGAAGTGGCCAGCTCAATCTTATGATTTTTCGCTGCTGAAACACCTGGAGAACGCCGAATGCCAATTGTTTTTTTAGCTGAGCACCAGCTTTCTTCAGCCGAACGCTTTGGGAGCTGTGATACTTAAGCTATAAGCCGGTTGGTTGTTGTGATACTTGTCCCGGCCTTCCTTCACTGTGATTGGACAGCCGTGTGAGAACTGACATTGACGAACGGAGCTTTTCACCTAAAGTTGAATCTCTTTCAACTCTCGGCGCTCAGAGCTTTCAGAGCGGAAAAAAATGCTAGCTGCTACCTTATTTGAAGATTCAATTGGAAACAAAAACATGGCCAGCCGCGGGTGTACAAGCTTTGGTATGCATGTCACGGAGTTACTAGACAGGGCGGAACCAAAAGTAGAGTGAAGAGGTTCCACCCGGGCCGGTTTGCACAGACACCGCACTTCCGGGTTTCCCGGGAATCCCCCGCAATCACCATAATATGGCACAGCTGCGTGAGCGACGTGGCGAATGAGGATTGGACGAGCCACGCTAAAGAGAGGGATATAAACGGAGAGAGTAGGAGTTACTTGGTGAAGTTTGATCGTGTTGGATATATGTGTCACACGGTGATGATCTTTTCGGGGGCGGAACCAAAAATAGGAGAGGTTGGTTCCGCCCGGAAGTGTTCCCGCTGGACGGAAGAGTAGAAACACCGGAACTTCCGGTAAACACCGCAGGACAAAATCAAGCTGATTAAACGCAGGTGTGTCTTATTAAACACAGCGGTTGGGGATTGAAGGATACGAAGAAAGAGAGGAGTATAAAGGATCGTCTAAAACACAGAGTGTTGTTGTTGCTGGTTTGACTCGTTCGCTGTTGTCATTTGGGCTGAGCTGGCGTGGCTGTGTGGGGACAAGCAAGCCGTAGCAGTGTTGAAGACGACAGATCCGGACACAGAAATAGCTGGGAAACGGCAGGCAAATTGCTGGGACTGAAACGAAGCAGAAGGAGAAGCAGAGTTAGAGTGAATGGTCACCTCATATGAAGAATTTAGGAACTAACGGACCTATTGTGTAATACTGTTATCAGGAAGGAAAATTGCGTCGTTGTATTACTGGAATTACTTACCTGTAGCGGACAGAATTGTACAGTGACTGTGAGTATGCAGTATTTTATGTGCCATACTGTGTGTTAACTCGTTCTGACTGTGTTGCAAGACTCCAGAAAAAGGAGCGGCGGCCCTGCCACGGAGCAGAGTGGTGGGAGAGCCGGAGGAAGACGAGTTTGGGCTGTTACAGCAACATGGAAGCCACTGGCCCGCACTTGACAACGCCTAGCGGGCTCCGGTGGAGTTGAGGAAGACGGGGGCGACCTAAGTGTTCACATCGAGTGCTGTGGGTGAGTCTGTGTTTTGCTGTGGAAATACACTTTGAAGTGGTGCAGTGTGGTGCTGTGTTTGTATTGTCAGTAACCCTGCCTCTACCAGTGGAGAGAGAAATCTGAATACTGTACCTGAGAGTTCACAGCCTGTATGGAAAGAGAGAGAGAACCTGAATACCTTGCCTGAACAGTACTTACTGTACGACATCCAAAGCTGGAGAGGTGAGAGTAAACGCCAGTGGTTTGTTAACCGATCTTCTGTGTCCTAGCCAGCCGCCTGTGGAGAGAGAAACTCGAAACACTGTGCCTGAGAGTCAACAGCCTGCAAAGAGAGAGAAAACCTGAATACCTTACCGAACAGTACTCACTGTACGACATCCAAAGCTGGAGAGGTGAGAGTAAACGCCAGTGGTTATTAACCAACCTTCTGTATCCTTGTCAGCAGCCTGTGGAGAGAGAGAAACCCGGAAACCTTACCTGAGAGTCAACAGTCTGTAAGGAGAAGGAACCTGGATCCTTACCTGAACAGTACTTATCTCAGTAGCCTGTAAGGAGAGAGAAAACCGAGTGTCTTACCTGAGAGCTAACAGCATCTAGCAGTCTGTAAGGAGAGGAAATACGGTACAGGCACTCAGAAGGAAGGTATTGTGTGAGTTGATCCAACAAAGAACTTACCTTGTGTTTACTCTGCCCTCAGGAGGAACGAGGAGCGCCACGGGAAGTCCTTATAAACAGGAGGTGGGCCGTGGACGAAGGAGCTCCGCCCGGCCCTTGCCCTGTTGTCTCCTGGCCCCGCAGAGAAGGCTTATCCCCTCCAACGTTCCTGGCCCCGTAGCATTCCCCCTGAGGGCGAAAAGCGAGACTTTTTTTAGATTCCCTTTCCCCATTCCCGACCAGTTTTTAAATAATTTAAATAAAGCTTATTGTTTTAAAGTACTTATCTCTTGTTGTTTGGTCATTGGGGTGCTTTGGGACCTCCTCGAGGTGGAACTTGGGAAGGAGCGAGACGCACACAGTCTGTGGTCCGCCCGACCTGTGACATGCACGCCTCCTTAAAGTTGGCCAGAGAGGAAAGCTACTTTAACATGTTAAGTTAAATATACCGGTATACTGCAAATTCGTTTGACTCTGTGGACCCTGTACCGGGTCCAGAATTATCTTATTTTGACTTAATATAAAATATTCCTTTAATTTTTAATGGTCTGTCATGGACCCAGTACCACATATGAGATACTGTTTGAAAGCTTAGACTCTGTACTTTCTGCAGATATGCATCACTTTGAGATATGTTTCACTGTAAGAAAGTTAGTTACACTTAATTTACACTATCACCCCCCCCCCCATATTTTTAATATCATTTAATATTCACATATTTCATATTTTTCAAGTATGACAAACATGGGCAAGTCTTATATCAAATGAAAGCTCTCACTCTCAGCAATAAGGCAGTGTTATTTTTGTCCTATTATTATCACATATCCAACAATCGTCAAATGAATAATGATGTAAAAAATCGTCTTTTGTAAACATATGGGAAACTTGAGTGTGAACTGCCTCAGATAGCACAGATAGCCACAAATGATACACCATCTTTTCTCTTAGGTCCTACTCTAAAAAATGAGTCAATTCACAGCATTTTCTTTGGTTGTGTGCATGAATAATCCCTTGCTATTTATCATATGTGCAAAACAAAAAATTTATATTTATATGAAAAATTTATTTTTGCACACTTCAGTAAAATGAGAATAACTTTTGAATGCGACATGCTAAAGAGTTCATTCTTTTTTTGGGTGTTTACTGTCTGCTGCTAGAGCACCCAGAACCAGAGTTATACACTATCAAAGACAGTATTTACAACATAAAAAGAGAAAATTTGGTGTTTTATCATATGAAAAACCACATAAATAACAATATTTGTCACAAACAGCAGCTTTTTATGTAACTTCATTTCTGCAAAATGATATAAAGATATTGCATTTATTCCACTGTATGTGGTTATGGTAGCACTTCAAATGTTTTTAGGCAGAAATTGTACTCCATAAGCGTATTATTCCTCCCATCAGTTGGAGTAAAATAACTTTTGCATTTATTATGATAGAGAAAAAAATTCATTTTTCCTCTGTAAGCTGGCAATGGCTGGAATCAAACAAAACTGTCTGCAGGTTTCGTTACCACTCAGGGCCAGAGTTATACACTTTTAAATACAATAGAAAAAATACAATAGAAAAAAGACATCAAAAAGCGCCTATTTATTTTTGTGTTTATTAGAGGACTGACATCACATACAACCATGTTGAGCACTTTTAACAGTGTTTTATGTAATGTCAAAGGGTTTCCTGTAAAATGATACCAAACTTTTGTATGTGCACCTCTGCTTGTGGGAATGAGAAGCTTTTGAAATTGGGTAGGCCAAATCCAGGCGAAAATCCTCAAAATAGCCTCAGAGTGTAAGAGGAATACAAAATAAAATTATTTAGTTGTAGTATTTCACTGTTAGTCATGTTATTATTTATTTTAAAAATAAAAACTGAGTTTGTTGTGTGTGTGTGTCGTGTGTGTGTGTGTGTGTCTGAGGCGCCATCCAAACGAGTGTGTATGTAGCAAGTCAGTAAATGTAAGAAGCATGTGATTTGAGGCTGAGCTCTAATTGGCTGGTATCAGATCTGCCTTGGGGTGCAGCACTGTGCGTCCCAAACCCTTCTGAAAAAAAAACAGCATAGACAAGCATAATTCCAATGCTGGTCCATGCTGGTTTGAGGCTGGTTCAGCTGGTGGTCACTATTATCCACCAGGTGGCACTCTTCCACAACTTATAAAACCCAGAAATATCGCCCTAAAGCAAATAGCTGTATGTCCTTGTATGTTTTGAGGATCGCTCTAAATCTGATCTCTATCAAAAGACCTTCACAAAAATGGAATTATCTCAGTTTTTTGTGCACAAATTTGTGTTTTTGAAGAAACCTATCAAAATTTGAGAGGTGATACAAAGAGAACTAATGAAGAAAATAACAGACCCTCTGCTTTCAAGAAAAAAAAAAATATATATATATATATATATATATATATATATATATATATATATATATATATATTATATATATATATATATATATATATATATATTTTTTTTTTTTTTTTTTTTGCTTGAAAGCAGAGTGTCTGTTCTTTTATTTGATATATTGTATGTTTATATATTTAAAGAAGGACATTTTCTGGAAGGCATTACAGTTTTTTCCAATTGCTAACACACATGAAATGAACAGCACAACTATTTAAACTGACACACAGAGAGCAACACCTCTTCTC
The DNA here is from genome assembly GCF_027580225.2 of Misgurnus anguillicaudatus. Lineage (NCBI taxonomy): Eukaryota > Metazoa > Chordata > Actinopteri > Cypriniformes > Cobitidae > Misgurnus > Misgurnus anguillicaudatus. The sequence goes on along the minus strand of NC_073358.2, from coordinate 30,939,563 downwards.
AAGTCTCCAAAAGTCTAAACACATTTTCTGCTTTACACACATTTTGCAATTCACAATGGCACTTTTTAAACGCACTGAACACGGTTCTCTGCACAAGACACAACAATCTGACATAAACTCACATGTTTGCCTTTTCAAAACACTACCATTCAAAATGACACTACACGAGCTAAATGGCCAATATATGTGCCACCAGCCCAAACACCTGAATGGTTAATTGTTAACACTTCAATCAGGATGTAAGCACTAGAAAAGACCACAGTAACGTCATTGGCCACAGAGCCATTATAGATGTTCCTGGCTAACGTTGTGGGAACATCACAATGTGTGCTGCCATCTCCAATATGGATGGTGTCCTCCACCGTCATGCCAACCTTGGACCATACAACACAGCCCATATTCTCACATTTCTAGAAAGACTCCACAACATTCTCATACCATCAGAGTATATGAATGATGTAGACCAAAGAAACCGATATGTTGTAGTATGGCACAACGTGAGCTTTCATCGTGTAGCTCCAGTCCAAAACTGGTTTGCTGACTACCAAACATTTATCGTGCAATACCTCCCCCCATACTTGCCATTTTTGAACCCCATAGAAGAGTTATATGGAAGGTATCTGACCAGCAGCCTTTTGTGCGCATGCCTCTTTTGCAGACTATGGAAGAGACATATGATGAGATTGATTTTGGTGCAATTTAGGGATGGATAAGGCGCTCAAGGTGCTTCTTCCCTTGATGTCTGGCAAGGGAATATATTGCCTGTGATGTGGACGAGGCGTTATGACTTGTTTGGTGAAAAAATAATAATTCAACAGCATGTGTGTGTATCTGCAAATATTTTTGTGCATGTGAACAATCTAATACATATTTTAGTATTATGGCAAAGCATACTAAAGAAAAGTGCACTTTTCATTATGCCCAACTGTGTGTAGTTGGTTAGACAAAAATCTGGTAATATGAATGAAGTGTGTTCCAATTTGTGTCAAAGTTTGATTTTGATAATGTTATATGTAGTTTCGGTTGGAGTGCTTCATTTTGCAGGATATATGTGGTATTTTGCTATTTGGGTGTGTGGTTTTGTAAATTGTGTTATGTTTTTTGATAAAACCAGACTAGTTTGCAAAATTGTGTGTTAGCAATTGGAAAAAAATGTAAACTTTTGTGAAAATCATGAAAAAAGCTTGCGCTTGACAGTAACTTTTTTAAAAACGCCAGCCAGGAAAGCGTTACAAAAGCACCCACGAGAATACCACAGTATTTAGGAGGACTTTAAGAACCGTGCAGAATGAGCTGTTGGACTGTATGTTGTCTGTTGTGAGGGGAAACGTGCCTGTGCTATTGCTATTGAAGAAAAAAGAAAAATACTGGAGTATGATTAGGCAACTTTAGTGTGTGTGTGTGTGTGTGTGTGTGTGTGTGTGTGTGTGCGTGCGTGCGTGCGTGCGTGCGTGCGTGCGTGCGTGTGTGTGCGTGCGTGTGCGTGCGTGCGTGCGTGCATGTGCGTGTGTGTTGATATATTTAATACTTACTAAGATCACGTCAAAGATTGAAATCAATGTGCAACCAGTGAGTTAAATTAAACGTTATGCTCCAAATTGAGCCTGGATTTTGCAGGCAGGTCACAAATAGACCTACTGTATATTTGTTGTTTTTGACCTCTGAAACCTTTAAAATCCCCATGAAATCAAATTTAAACTTTTTTCCTTTTAGTATAAATAGGCTGCATTAGTTTTAAAAAAATTAAATGCTGACAAAATTCACATGCAGATGATATAAGCATTCAAAACTTCCATTTTGGCACATGTGCTAAAAAAGTCTACATTTTTTATGATGTCATCCTACACTTCCGCTACTCACCACATCAAAAAATGCTGCGTGTTCCACTTCTGTGGGCTTTTAATAATCATGATACAAAAACATACTATCTTAAATATTGTTCAAGTCAAGTAAACAGCAATGAACTTGACACTGAACTAGACTGTGACAATGTGAGACTGTGGAGGTTTTTGTTTTGCTAGTTATATCATATGGATTACCAGGTACACAGAGAGTTTAAATCATTCCAGGGTATAATCTTTTTTTTCCTCTACACGAATAAAACTCTTTGTGGAGTTTATTTAACTCGTACGTGTACACAGACATTCAACATTTGCATTCTGACAAAATCCTATAGCCTTCCAGAAGACTTCCAGTAGCCTATACTCTTGCCTGGCTCCATACGACCCCCACTGACTTTTAGATTGGTACAACAAGATTAAATCGAATTGATTCAAATCATGTTGTCTTTACAATGTGTGCGGGGTGCTGCTGATATATATATATATATAGACAGGAAATATATACCAAAAAAAACATTTTCAGGACTAAATATCTTCTTAAGGCATTGTGGGTTATTAGTCTGACCACTCTTGGCACTAAACACATCTTAAGAGTTTTTGAGCAGAATAAAGTAAAACGACTAATTTCTTTAAAATTAGAAATTATGATTTAATTTTATTTAGGTTTAAAGACCCTGCAGTTTCCTGCTATTGCTGAAGTGGAAGGGGAGTTTACCCTAAAAACTTGACCCATCAGTTTAAATTTGTATACAGTTTTTAATACTATATGCACATTTCCAGTATTTTCTGGATGTATTCTATTAAAAATACTGAGAAACAATTATATATAATCATTATAACATTGCAAACACAATATATATGTACTGTATATACATACACACACCCTGTTGTAATGTTTACACTGTCATTATCAAACAGTATGTAATTAGTTTGTCCCTCTAATTTGTCTAATAAATGTTTAATTACAATATTATGCATACACTTGTTTTGTTTATCAGTAGTAACTGAAAGTTCTGTATTAATTTAATATAATACAATACATTACAATATAATATAAATTATGTATTTTCTTAATAATAGTCATTTTGAATTTACTCATTTTTAGTGGTTTTGGCCTGTTAGGCTGCTTTAAAATTTTGTTTATATCTAGTTTTTTAGATAAACGTATTTTATTTTAATTATTTACCAAAATCATAAGGTGACTGTAAAATGTTTTATTAATAGATAAAAAGTAGATAATAATGAAAAGTCTTTAGAGCAAGGGGCATGTAAAGTTTTACATTTTTTTAATCATGGAGTCAGGATTTTTAAGTTTATGTGATCAGCAGTGTTTAATTTTAGATATGAAAACATTTCATACCATTTTATTTAGCATGACCACAAAAGCAACAGCTGTGTGACGGAAGCAAGAGTCAACCACAGAGATGTTTTGTGGTAAAAAGTAGTCAGCTTAAAAGCTTCATAGAAACAAAACAATTGCAAGGTTTTTGTTTAGAACAGTGAAAACATTACCAAATAAACAGACACCTGATCTAAATATTCGACACAACAAATTTTTGCTGAATTTTATGAAGTCACTGCCACAACTACATGAAATTCTGCAAAAATCGCAAAGAGAAAAAAATAGTAAATGTTCCATCTCTGATTCTATCCTATGCATTACCAACACCTATAGCCCCACTAGAGCAGCTGCAATGTTTCTCACCAGTAGAACAGGAAGAGCTAAATAAAATTATTGCCACACCTAAAATTACAACATGTTTATCCCCATACCAACCAAACTAAATAGCTGCTACATTCTTAGAAAGGATGTGTTGATTAAAAAAAAGTGTTATGCTTTTAATACATTATGTGTAATTTTAACACATTATGTAGCCTGGTGCAACCAGACTATCGTACATTCATTTCATTTGTACAGAGAGTCTGGCCACGCTCCATTGCAAAGCGTTACTTCCGTTAAGGAGGGTCCTCTGTTGAAGTTTAAAACTATTGAATCTGCCCAGAGTCACTCTGAATCTGCCATAACCAATCGCTAACGTTTGGTTGTGACGTATGTCACTCAGTCTGGCACACGACCTCAACGTCTGCGTTCTTAGCCACTCCCCTCTGTTTGCTGATTGGACCTGCAGATTTTTGCCGGAGAAAACGAAACTCTACACAGCAGTCCCAGGCGTTGTTCTGAAGTGAAATGAAAATTAAGCGGAAGAACGTAGGAGGGCGGAGCCAGGCTACACATTATGTGTCATTTTGTGCTAATTTTGTGTTAAAAAAAACACATATTGTGTTACGATTTTTAACAATCACTTTGCTACTATTTTCAGAACCTTGATGTCATCTTTCACAACTCTAGACACAAAACTCACAACCAATTATCAAAATGCAGATTTCTCAAACTCTAACCCTTTTTGCAATTGCTTGGATACAATACACATAAAACTTCATTCATCATTCAACAAAAATCACCTGTTCAGTATGACACAACTGTCACAGGTCGGAGCGGACCCAGATGTTGCGAGTCACGCCCCTTCCTAATTTCCACCTCGAGGATGTTATGAAATGAGGGAGGAAGCAAATGCAAGTAAAGATGTTTATTGAAAACAGAGTGATTTGATAAATGATGACAGCTGAGCGGGTGACACAGGCATGAGAGGTGGCCAGCGTGGAGACAGATGAATCCGGTCGGTGATAATCCAAATATAAATCCAAACACGAACACAACACGAGAGCATGATCACAGCAGACTGGAACACACAGCACGAGACCTCACTGACATCCACAAACGATCCGACAAAGTACATGAGAACTGGGTGAGTATATATAGGTGAGTGAATGAGCTGCAGCTGGAGCGAGTTAATGACAATCAGGTGCGCTGGAGGTAAGTGCCAAACACGCCCACTACACACAGACACATACACAACACAGCCATGTGAATCAGGAAGGAAACAATGCATTCATAAACCGTGACAGAGGAGGTCCCAAGAGCACCCCAATGACCAGACACACGAGAGTAGTCAAATATGATTAAAACAAACTTTATTTAAATTATTTAAAAAGATGATTCGGGAACGGGGAGAGGGGAATCTAAAATGAACTTTTGTTTCTCAACAGGAGGGGATTGGGCCTAAAGGATCTGGACGTCGTCTCGTAAGCAGGGGTTAAATTGGGATTTGTTATGTGGGGGGGGCTCTGCGGGGAGGGTACTTTGAGGGGTAACATGTTTAATACTGATAACAGCAAAGCCACTGGTGTGTTTCAATGAAATTCGGACCTCTGATAGGATTTGATTAGTTTCAACTTTAAATCTGTGCCAGAGGTTGACCCCAAATATTTTATAAAGAGCGTCTGAATTGTAAATGATGCAAATCTATGAGTTGTGTCATTATGCGCAATTGATCAAACTTTGAAGGAAGTTAAAAGAATCAACCTCCTTGAATTATTCTATATGCATAGGCTACCCAAAAAGACTCAATTAACAAGAAAAGGTACAACACACAGTACTGTATCATCAACATGTCTTAGAAATTAGCAGTAGAGATTCCCTATGCTGGTCAGCAGCTAAAACAATCATATAGTAAGGTTTGATTTGTGTAATCAAAATACATAAATGTATTAAACTATACAATGAGTTATATGCAGTGTTATCCAGTAAACATACTGTAATTAGATGAGTGACATACATACTTTAGTCCTTAACACGTTTCTAGTCTTCTATTAAGTTTCCTCGACGTGGGCACCATTATTACCTCTCTCTCTTTCTCTCTCTCACTCTCTCTCTCTCTCTCTCTCTCTCTCTCTCTCTCTCTCTCTCTCTCTCTCTCTCTCTCTCTCTCTCTCTCTCTCTCTCTCTCTCTCTCTCTCTCTCTCGTCTCTACAATGTCAAATGATCCTGTGTGAAAGCGTTCTTGAGTTTTTTCGCTTGAGTTGCATAACTTGCGCGACGACGCGTTTAAAAGGAAAAGCGCGTTTTCGCGGCAATTGCGCTGCCCAATTTGCGTCATTTGCATCGCCCCGTGCGAGGACGCGTCTGATTGTGTCTAACTAGCACAAATCGTTGAATTTGCATTGGTGAGTATGCCCCATAATGAATGGAAACACCTTATTCCCTTCGCGTCAGTGCACACGCACCAGCGCAGCGAGTGCACACTCACAAGCGCATTGGGTACACTGGCAAGAGCAGAGCGAGACCTTCAGCCTATGTGCCGGAGCTTAGCCCCGGACGGCCCCGGCCCAATTTAAACCCTGCTGGTAAGTATCCACAGGGAGGGGCTCCTTCGTCTCACGCAGAACTCCCTCCAATTTCCTGACTGATCTTAGATCCTCTCTTGTAGACTTGATTTCACGTGGTGCCCTTCGCTTCTCCTGAAGGCAACAGAGAACACGCGATGAGTAAAAGGTGAGATGGAGAGGGATACCTTATTCCTCTATGTGTCATTTCCTCCAAATTCTCTGCACAGGGCACCTGAACAGTTCCTCCACTCCAATGGGTTTCCAGATGGGTACACACACTAGTTCCTGAGGGCACAGGTAAGTAACAGAGGTAAGTGAAGGTTTAACTGGGTTCACAGAGAGGCGGGTCGTCGTGGGTAAGCGAAAGCGTGTCCAGAACGGGTGGCCGCAGCCAGGCCGTATTCAAGGTAAGTAGCCCTTAAGACATGCTAGCAGGTAGGTATTAACCAGGCGACTGGATCTTCACTCTGGGCGTACAACGGCGTATTCGAGGTAAGTAGTGTTCAGCTGGTACAGTCAGGTAAGTATTTAGCAAGGTAACTGGGTCTTCACACTGGGCGTACACTGGCAATTTCAAGGTAAGGAACTTTTAGTTCGTGTAAACAGGTAGGTATTTAGCGAGGTGACTGAATCTTGACACTAGACATACACTGACGTATTCGAGACGAATAGCTTTTAACTCGTGCAAACAGGTAGGTATTCAACGGAAGGCTGGAACTTCACACTGGGCTTACAGGGCTTATTCGAGGTAATTCGTTTTTAGCTCGTGCATACAGGTAGGTATTCAACAGAAGGCTGAAACTTCACACTGGGCTTACAGGGCTTGTTCGAGGTAAATAACGTTTGGCTCATGCATACAGGTAAGGATTCAACAGAAGACTGGAACTTCACACTGGGCTTACAGGGCTTATTCGAGGTAATAAGCTTTTACCTTGTGCATACCGGAAGGTATTCAAACAGGGTAACTGAATCCTTAGGTGGGACGACAGAGGATAACAAGCTCTAATTACTCCTTGGCAAAAGTGCAGACTCTAGCAGATAAATGGGGAAAACCATACATCACCTCTTGGCTTCGTTCAAGGGGGAAATGGGGCTGCAACTCCATGGGGTTGCTCGTTGGACCTGGTACAGCCGATGGTGTCACGATGACCAAGGCAGGTGGGTTGGCTACACCGATATGTACTGCTGGGCCGACTCGCCCGCTTCCCTTTCCTCTCTTCCAGCCAACAGGACAGAGATCTAGATAGGGGCAGACAGCTGGAATCGCTCCACAATACAGTAAATATACACAACAGGCTGTTTTCTTCTATGATGGTTGAAATGCTTCCCTCGAATAAATGGTTTTCCCCACAGTATCCACACAGTACCTTAACTGGCATTCACACTTCGCCTCCTTCAGACTGGAACACGGGGGTCAGAGTTATACACGGGCAGTTATAGAATAGATGGTCACCACCAAGGCAGCATACGTTCTCTCCAACAGGAACTTTCTCTGCCTGGAGGGCGAGTACAGACAACAGGGACACGGCACAGCACTGCAAAAACTCGTCAAAGACAGACTAACCCACTGCACTATACACATTTTAGTGACTTTTAGGGTCGATACTCCACACCCGGTCGGGATTCGTCCTGGAGGAGTTTAAAGTCGCTAGCACGGTAAGTGATCCAAACTGAACGTGGTAGCCACAACAAGATAACATCCGTTTACCCCTGGACTTCGGCTCACCCACTCATCTCATCCTCCACGATGGGGCTGCTAACCACGCTGTTACACACTCCAGCAAAGATTTAGTCATCCATCTCCAGATATAAACAATGAACGTAAAGCAATCCGATGTACTCACAGTTTCCGTGATACTAATCTTCTCTCCTCTCCGTCTCTCTCCAGCTACTCACAGATACCCGGAAGTGTTGTCGTTATTCCGCCTTGGTGTCGTTCTCCCATGAAGCCTTCATACAACAAACAACGGGTAAGTATGCTTTCTCCCAAAATTTCGTCTTTTCAAACTATCTCAATCATCCCGTTCGCTTAGCGAATTCACAAGATGCCTTTGTTTGCTTCGCCCTGTTCCAGTGCCCAAACACTCGTGGCGCTCCTTGAAAAGCAACAACGACTACTTCCTGTATCCTCAATGCCCTCTTTATACTCCTCTCAGCGTCCGAATTGCCCAATCTGCGATCATCACATTATTCGACACACCTGTTGTTGATATCTCTTACTTTAGGAGTTTCCAGAAGTGACGGGTGTTTGCACATTTCGGTCCGGGCGGAACTTCTTCCCTCACCTTTGGTTCCACCCTCGAAGTCACTCCGTGACACAACTTAACATCAAAGTACTACTATTTCAAAGGCAATTCACACATTGCATTTCAAATAAGTGTCTATTCATTTCCTTACAATGATTGAACTGATACAACTGCTCAAAATGCTAAGTAACTGTTGCATTACACTTAACAGTTGTATGGAAACAGACAAACAATCTTCCATGTTGACTAAAAATCATGAAAGTTTCAAGATAACGAGATTCATTGTCACCAATAAGCATGGAGCATGAACAAATTATCACTGCACTGCATAGATGCAGGCCCTTGTAATTGCTTGTCCAATTCTGCCAACTCATTACTGATGACTAAGTCCACATTGTGGAATGGTGTTGTGATTGTACTGTATTGTTTTGCATCAATTATTACAAACTTGGTGATTCCACTGTGTCTGTAGTATTCACTCAGTACTTTTACAGAGATGCATTTACTGCACATGTAGTACCATAATGAAACCTGTATCACCAATTTTTGTTCTACAATATAATGATTGTACGAACAATGATACAGTGAACTTGTGTGTGGGTGATCTATAGTTATGTTATAATGGTATTTCACTGTAAATTTGTGTTTTGAACCAATGATTTTGCAAGTGCAAGATTTCTTTAAAGATGGGAATGCACAATGCAATGTTTTGAACATTAGACAGCCTGTGTTACAAGTGATAACTGTTTTGAGTTTTGTATCTAGAGTTGTGAAAATGACATCAAAGTTCTGAAAACAGTAGCAAAGTGACTGTAATAGAGTACCTGTTATAATAGAGCCTCTTCTTATTAACTCCTCACTCACTTTAAGGCAGTGGTCTCCAACATGGTGCCCGAACGGAGTCTATGAGTTGCCCGCCAAAGCGCATTCTACTAATAGCCTCAAATGTAATATTTATTAATTACATATTTTTATTTGTTGCACTTTAAGGCCAATTCACACTGATTCAACAAATGTCAACAAACCCATTTGGCAGTTGTTGGATCCTGATTATTCTTTGGACGCCTCGGACAGGTATCTTACGTGGACCACCTGATTGTGGTTGGTTTATGGTGAAGTGATGCTCTTTCCATTTCCGGATAATGGCCCCCACAGTGCTCACAGGAACATTCAGCATTCTGGAAATGAACCTATAACCATTTCCATCAACTGCTTTTCAGCGATAAGATTACGAAGATCTTGAGAGAGATCTTTGCTTTTACCCATTATGAAGTCTTTCCTGTGTGCATCCTGGTAAATGAGAAGCCTTTATAGGCCATCAATTAGGACTGAAGCAGCTGATATCAATTAGTACTGATAGGGGGCAGGGTTTCTCTCTCAATACTGACAGATTTCTGGTGATCTCCTGGCTTTCTATGCCATTTTGCACCTTGTTTTCGTTATGTGTTCAATACTTATTCCCTGTGTCATTTCACTTTATTTATTATGACTCAACTTGTATACATAAATGTTCTGATTCTTTGTATGAATTCAATATTTGGCTTGATGGCTACATCTGGTGGAAATTTGCTGTTAAAAATGCTGATGTGTAAAATACTTATTTTTCAAGCTGTATGTGAGCTCATTGTGATTTCAAAATGTTGAGAAGGTTAAAAGGAGGCAATACAACACAAAGGGGGCATTCTACTTCCTATATCCCAATAGGAAAAGGTGGAATATGGAGGATCACAGTGGCGTCACACCATTCTCATACCGTGATAATCACAGCGTGGACTATATGTGAATTCAGAATGTTGAGTTCATGGTATGAGTGCACAATGAGTGTGCCATGACCTCACATCGTGACCATAGTATGAGCGCACAGTGAGTGGGGCGTTACCTCATACTGTGACCTTAATATATGAGCACACAGTGAGTGTCGCAGTGTGGTTACACTTTTAGATCACTGTGTCTTATGCCAATTATGCGTTAAAGGTGTAGCGGAAGAGTTTCCCGAATTATTTAAAAGAACCGCCCCTCCATATTTTTTTTAAAAATGCACACGCAACACTCTCCCTCCTCCCGAGAGGGAACGCCTGTTAAACGCGTGCACGAGACAGAGAGAGAGCATGCAGGAGCTCGGTTCTTCTCTTTGCTTTGTTTACAAGTTGCTGTCGGCATGTGTACCGTGTCTGTGCGGTACGTGACTTGTGCCAGGGCTAGCATAGCTAATTATAGCTTACATCAACTTTTACTAGCAGTGATTTTAAATGGATTTCTCCAAATAGCATGACAAAATGTACCTTTTCAGTAGAAACTTCGCGTGGGAAGCCCAACCTGTCCTTTTAGCTCACGCCAGCAGCCAGCGTGTGAAATAGTCTCCCATAAACACTCTGGTCTTGTTTCTTTCTTTATAGTCCTTTCTCTTCTTGTCATACAATTCGTAGACACTTTTTCTCTTGCGACCCTCAGACATTTTGAAAAAACACAGTGAGAACGCGACCTTCAATGAATGGTTGAAACCGTAGCACAATACACATACAGTCTTGTTCAAAATAATAGCAGTACAATGTGACTAACCAGAATTATCAAGGTTTTTAGTATATTTTTTATTGCTACGTGGCAAACAAGTTACCAGTAGGTTCAGTAGATTCTCAGAAAACAAACAAGACCCAGCATTCATGATATGCACGCTCTTAAGGCTGTGCAATTGGGAAATTAGTTCAAAGGGTTTTGTTCAAAAAAATAGCCGTGTATACCTTTGACTGTACAAACTAAAAACAATTTTGTAAAAAAATTTTTTTTTTCTGGGATTTAGCAATCCTGTGAATCACTAAACTAATATTTAGTTGTATGACCACAGTTTTTTAAAACTGCTTGACATCTGTGTGGCATGGAGTCAACCAACTTGTGGCACCTCTCAGCTGTTATTCCACTCCATGATTCTTTAACAACATTTAACAGTTCATTCACATTTCTTGGTTTTGCTTCAGAAACAGCATTTTTGATATCACCCCACAAGTTCTCAATTGGATTAAGGTCTGGAGATTGGGCTGGCCACTCCATAACATTAATTTTGTTGGTTTGGAACTAAGACTTTGCCCGTTTACTAGTGTGTTTTGGGTCATTGTCTTGTTGAAACAACCATTTTAAGGGCATGTCCTCTTCAGCATAGGGCAACATGACCTCTTCAAGTATTTTAACATATGCAAACTGATCCATGATCCCTGGTATGCGATAAATAGGCCCAACACCATAGTAGGAGAAACATGCCCATATCATGATGCTTGCACCTCCATGCTTCACTGTCTTCACTGTGTACTGTGGCTTGAATTCAGAGTTTGGGGGTCGTCTCACAAACTGCCTGTGGCCCTTGGACCCAAAAAGAAAAATTTTACTCTCATCAAGACAAAAAAATGTTCCTCTATTTCTCTTTAGGCCAGTTGATGTGTTCTTTGGCAAATTGTAACCTCTTCTGCACATGCCTTTTCTTTAACAGAGGGACTTTGCGGGGGATTCTTGAAAATAGATTAGCTTCACACAGACGTCTTCTAACTGTCACAGTACTTACAGGTAACTCCAGACTGTCTTTGATCATCCTGGAGGTGATCATTGGCTGAGCCTTTGCCATTCTGGTTATTCTTCTATCCATTTTGATGGTTGTCTTCCGTTTTCTTCCACGTCTCTCTGGTTTTGCTCTCCATTTTAAGGCATTGGAGATCATTTTAGCTGAACAGCCTATCATTTTTTGCACCTCTTTATAGGTTTTCCCCTCTCCAATCAACTTTTTAATCAAAGTACGCTGTTTTTCTGAACAATGTCTTGAACGACCCATTTTCCTCAGCTTTCAAATGCATGTTCAACAAGTGTTGGCTTCATCCTTAAATAGGGGCCACCTGATTCACACCTGTTTCTTCACAAAATTGATGACCTCAGTGATTGAATGCCACACTGCTGTTTTTTTGAACATACCCCTTTCAACTAATTCAACTAATTGCCCAATTGCACAGCCTTAAGAGCGTGCGTGTCGTGAATGTTGGGTCTCATTTGTTTTCTGGGAGTCTGCTGAACCTACTGGTGGCTTGTTTGCCACGTGGCAATGGAGGATGTACTGGGAACCTTGGTTGTTCTGGTTGGTCACATTGTGCTGCTGTTATTTTGAACAAGACTGTACACGTGAAAGTGCGCATGTGCAGAAAGCGAGGCGAGCACGTACAACGGTTATACGTCAACATATAATCAGAATGATTGACATCTGGGATGACCAATAACAGAGGTGAGCCACCCGGAAAACTAAAATCTTCCGCTAAACCTTTAATAAATTGATAACACGTGGGGTCATGTAAACGGGTGAAAAGTTTTCTTTTATCGGGGAAAGCCCATACATGGCGTAAGCAAAAACTGATCGGCAGAGGTAGTTTTTTGCTCATTACCCCTATTTGTCATGGCATGTAAACACCTTAACCGGCTTTCTCATGGTTTTGTCCATGTGCGCATGTCTCCGTACTATTATGTTCTATAGGTGGTGATGTCACTCTCTGCGAGAAACCTGACAAATCTCCAAGTCCCATGTGAACGCAGTTGTCTGCATAGCCGGTTTATTGATTTGCATGTGAACGCATGAAAACAGTTTTTGATAATAAGCAGATTTTTAATAGTTATCCGCTTATTCTGTGCATGTAAACGCACTCATTGTGACAACATTATGAGCATCTTGTGAGCTGATGGTGACTTCACTGAGAGATCAAATTGTTGTCTGGGTCAGAGAGATGGAGTTGGTGAAGTAGTTTATTTTAATCTTTAAATGTGCATCATGAGTTTACCATTATAATCCAACTATGCCTTATGTGTTAGGAGTTTTAAAAGCCATCTGTGTGGATTTAAGAACAGATGTGTGTATTCATGTCGGGCACAAAGGGAATAGCCCAGGGTCAAATAGGTCATTGGAAGGAGACACTGGTCTGAGGTCTGTCATGTGGTTCTTCCTATCACAAATCCTATATTGTTTTAAGCATATGGAGGGGAGGGAACAAAGACCTATATATTTACCAAGCCCTGGCTCAGAGGGTTAGACTGGTTTTGGAGGATCCTCCCAGGACTTCACTCTGGTTCTGGGGGGATTCACCAGGGCAGGCTCGGCTTCTTATTTGACCGGAAAATAAAAGTCTATCTCTTGAAATCAAAATCTAAGACTGAAGATTGTTTCATTTGAGGAAAAGGAAAACCACAACATTGGTTGTGCTGGTCGTTGCTTAATAACAGCTGTTATTATGTGCTTAATAACAGGCTTAAGCAGTCACGTCACACGTCACAAAAAATAAGTAAACAGTGTTCCAGTGTGATGTGAGCTAGGATCCTTTTCAGTGCCCTGACCTGTGTACACCATATACTGATTCACGACCTTGGGAGTTAGGGAGCTGATTGAGACAACTTATGTTTCATTTGTGTTAATGTAAATAAAAGGGACAACACAAGTTGTGTTGTATATGAATATTGCTGTTCCAATAATAACACAGATTTGTTAGTAATGTACAACACATTTAATGTGTCATCCCTCAACTAATGTCTTGTTTTAAATACATCTATTTTTAGAGTGTCGCCTACAATTGTGTAGCTCCTCCTTAGAGGTTCTTTACATACACATAAACACACACGCAACAGCTCTGTAGACCATAACTGCAAACAGGCAACAACATCTCCTCTGATTACAGGTAAAATAAATTCCTGTTTTTTCTTAGCTGCTTCTCACAATACGTGCCATTTCAAAGCAGCAAATGCAAAAAGTGCATGATTAAAAAAATAGAATAGCCTGCTCTGAACATGTATTTAATTCCATTTGTATATATATATATATATATATACAATTTTTTTTTCCAACAATTGACAGAAAGTTGTATTACAGTAACAAAAAATTTGATAAATGTATTTGTGTCCATGGCACGACATCCAGCTTTATTTCATGCCTTGAGCATGAATGTCTTTGTCGTGTCACTCGCACAAATTTCTATAAAGAATTTTTTGAGTCGTGGCACAACTTTCTTTTTCGTGTCATTTTATGTATTGTTTTCTCATTTGTTTTTCGATTTTAAATCATTGTCGCTTGGGGTTGGGGTTAGATTTGGGGTTTGGGTTAGGATGTATTTTATGTATTGGTTTCTACAGGTTCTTGGCTGGAGTTGGGGTTTGGCTTAGGATGTCTAAACATGTAACAGGAAGTGATTCTAACCCTAACCCCAAGCGATAATGGTAAGAAAATAGAAAAAACAATGAGAAAACAATACATAAAATGAAACGAAAAAGAAAGTCATGCAGGGGACAAATAAACGATTTATAGACATTCGTGCTCAAGGCACAAAAAAGTTTAATCTCGTGCCATGACCACAAATACATTAATCACATTTTTCGTGACTACAACACAACTTATATAAAGCATCTAATCAACCCTAAAGTAAATGAGAAGCTACTGCTAATTTCTCATAACATTTTTCATAATTGTTTAACTTTATAAGCACATGTTTAAAATGCTTTTTCATTCTACTTGTCTGATCTATATGTATATTTCTTGTTGAAGATTTATAGAACATTGTGATCATGCCTGTAAAATCCAGGAATTTTATGTAGAAGACAGTAAATCACAAAAAAAGATTTAAGCTGGGTCTTCACAGCCTGTCTCTTATGCTTTATTACAGCTGAAATCCACAAACATTGCTTAAATGACCAGCCAGGTGATCTCAACTGACAATGGTACAGTTCTTATCCAAATAAATCCACAGATAGGTCAAGACAATGCTGAACAACAGGATGAGAAAGCAACTAATCACAATACACTTTTTATGAGGTTTCTTGAAGTACAACTAAAGACATTGGGGGTAATGTATTTTTTAGTACCTCTCTGGACATATTGCGTCTCATTCACTAAGCATGCGTGCATGAGATGTGCGTATGGATGTTTTTACCAACAAATTGTGATTCAACAAAAACTTCAGCAAAAATACTAGAAAACCTAAAATCACTTCTACGCAATTATCTCGTACACTTAATGTTTATAATAATGTTAGTATATAAAATTTACATGATTATATTTTATATTATAATCTTTTCTGTATTATTATTATTATACATGATCTATATTATCATTATATACATTATATTATACATTATTATAGCCTACCTATTTTTTCTACACATATAAAGAAGATGTAATGACGTAATGACAAATCTTCATGCTTTCCTTCCTTCCCGCTTAATCTTTATATGAAAGCGTCTGCTTAAATTGGCGGCCTATGATGTTTTTCGAGGGCGCTCGATGCGAAGTTTGTCACAACATGTATGTAGCCCCTCATGTGTGTGGTTCGTAATTTCAAAATATGTGTTCTGCACATCGAGTGACATCACGTGTCTTGTCAAAATAAGTGCTTGCTGCAGACGCGTCTAAAGGGTTTATGATAAAAGAGACGCTCATGTTTGCCAGATACTCGCATAATCTCATGCGTAATCAGAGTTTACTGTTAAGGGAGTGTCTTGCGTGTATTTTGTGAACATGAATGTAAATGTAATGAGAAGTCCAAACGTTAATCACTTGATCTCCTTTCTGTTTTATTTTAGATACAGAAACACGTCTCTGTCATATTAATTAAATGTCATATTTGGTAACGCATCCACTTCTTTAATGTTACTCTGGTGGACACACAGCACTGGATTCCTCCAGCGACAGCAATACCTCCCAAATAAAAAATGCAAAGCAAACGGAACTTTACCGATAATAAATATGATCATGGATTTCTGTTTGAGCTCTTTTGCTTCTATGACCGTTCTAAAATTTTAAATTTTGTGGACCAGTGCTGCACAAAACCCAGCTGGTTTGAGTATGCTTTATAAGAACAAATTCCTGTGCGTACGCACGTGTCGTGAATTAGGCGGAACGTTTTTGTTAGAAGTTTAAGTGTGCATATAAATACGAAAAACGTACGCAATTATTGGTGAATGAGACCCAATGTTTGTGTACATAAACCTAAATTATGAATATGTCTTGATATATTGTCATATGTTACACTGAAAAAAATAATACGCTGGATTTACTAATATATATATATATATATATATACATATATATATATATATATTGCATCATTTTTGCATCCACATTTTAAAGGAAGTTTTACATGGAATTTTAAGCAATTGCAAATTTTTAAGTAGGTTTTACATGGAATTTTAAGCAGTTTAAGCTTTATTTGGTAACACTTTATAATAAATGCACACAATGAAGAATTAGTAAAGCATTAGTTAAGCATTACAAAACAGTCAATTCTTCATTTATTAAACATTAATAGACATTAGTAAGTAGTTTATCAATGCTTTATTCTTGATTTATAAGCATATATATAATGTGTTTAATAATTGTCTTTTCATACTTTATTAATGATCAATTCATCATTTCTAAAATAAGTATTACATTATTTACAGATCAGTTATTAAGATGTTGTCAGTGGTTCATAAGATCATTTAGGAAGTGTAAATAAGTGATTAATAAACTATTTAAACATTCATTAACACATTTTATTATTTAGACGTTTAGTAATAAGTTAGTCAGTGTGTTAATAAATGCTTCATTAACACATATTCCTACTGTAATTATGATTAATTCAGGTAGTTATAAAACATTTAGAAGTGGTCAGTTAACTATTTTTGTGAGCTCATCTAAAGTGAGGACTATTTATGCTTTGTAAAGCTTTTATAAAGGAGATTTAAAGTCTGAGTTATCTTTTAAAAAGGAAACAAACACAACACAGAGTAATACAGAACATAAAACATATTACTTCAAGATGCAACAATTAAACAATTAAAAAAAAGTATTTTACAGTATTTACAAAATAGAAAAATACAAAACACTAAAGTATTTTGATACAAAATTTTCATTAACCCTATCAAATACAAATGACAAAATATTATTTTGTATTTTAAATACGTGTTTGAAATACATGTATCAAAAATACTGTCCATCCCTGCCCCTACCGTTAATTAGAGTTTGTTGACAAACAGTTGCAAAGTTATTTATAGTTAGTAGAAATATAGAATGTCTGAAGTAGACTATCAAAATTTAGTGTAACCATTAAGGGTAATCTATTTTTCTTTTACAGACTGTCCAGATAATGATTGGTGAGGTGTTTTTCTTTTTTGGTTTTGGGCTCACTACCACTGAACGAATCAATAAAAGAATGTTTTACATAACTAACAGTGGCATAGCCCGCTGGGGATCCCTCATTGTAAGTTTTTTTATTTGCTTAATTACTTCTATATCACTTTAATAATCATTTCCATCATTATTTTCTTTAAAATGTTCTATTGTTCATTTTCAGTACATCGCTGCTGGTTCTCTGTCTGTTGTTGCGGAAAATAAACTCCATCCCTATTTGGTGTGTGTAGTGCCTATGTTAAAACATTTTAACTCTGCATTTGTCAGGTTATTTCTGATACATTCACACAATATTGTTTATGGCCCTGGCCATACCACTGGTTTAAGATGACTGTTTCAATCATCTTCAGATAAATAAGAGAAGAATAAGAAAACTTTGTGCACTGACATGTTTAAGTTTGAAACTAGCACTTACTGTTGCACAAGACTTTACTCTTCTTTGGGTGTTCAGCTATATGTGCACTCCAGATGTTTGACATTTATACTGCATCATGTTAAGGATTTTATCACATAAATGCATTTATCTCCCTGTATTGAAGGTGAAAGCTTCGCTTGGAATGAACGTTTTCAGTGCCGTAACTGCAGGGATAGCCATTATTTTATCATCTGTAGATTTAGCAGGATCACATCTCATTTCAGAAATGAAGGTATTTTTAATTTAAATGTAATATTTTAAATCATTTTAATAGCATATAATAGTATTTTTTTTATCAAGTAATAGCACAAATGACTAAGAATAAAGTTCTCATTCTTTGCACAAAACATAATTGATTTAAGTTTTTTATTTAATTCAGTAGCATTCAGACATTTTTAAGTGTAGCTTTAGGCATCTTAAGTTTTCAGGGACACTTAATAGCTTGATTCTAAATATAAAGTTGTAAATAATGTCTAATTTAATATAATGTATAAAAACTCACTACACTGTAAAAAAAACTTTGCTGCCTTAAATTTTTTTTGAATCAACTCGGATTTGCAAGTCATGTCAACAGAAATTAGTTGTCACAACTTATAAAATATAGTTGAGAAAAGTCAACTTAAATTTATAAGTTATAACAACTCACCTGTAGTTATAACAACTCATCTGTAGTCAAGATAAATAAGAGTAAGTTGAAAGTACTTGTAAATCCGAGATTCAACAAAAAATTTTAAGGCAGCAAAGTATTTTTTACAGTGTAAATACAGTGGATGGTGTATATTTTGTGGATCTGTATATCTGTGTATAAATGAGATGTTGAATCTTTAATAGTGGCCCACAGGAACAGTGCTGGTGTTCTCCATCCTCCAGTTAATCATCTCTATCTGCATCTCGGCTTTTGCCTACACAACCACCTTCACAAACCATACAGTGGTCAATGTTTCATTTAACCAGGTAAATTGTTTAGTAGTTGAGGTGTAATAGCATATGCAGAGTAGTTGATATGCAATTGTATGCAGAGGGACAGGAAGTTTGATCCTAACAAACAATATTTTAAATAACATAAACCTCTCTATTAAAGTCAAGCTTTTCAGAGAAAGAAATAGGTAACGATTTAGATTATATATAAAATGTGTTCGTGTTTTGTGTGTAAAAAATTCTGCATTTTTAATACAATTTACTTTTCTCTATACCACTGTTTTCACTGTCCTAAAAACGGGCTGATGTCTTTCTTGTTCTGTGAAGTCCCTCCTTCAGAAATACGTAACGAGTTCTGACTGTGTAGCTAGTTAAGTGTGTTGTAATATCCGATATCCAGGAAGTAGAGAGCTGCAGTCCAAACTGGACGTTCTCTTTCGTCCTTGAAAAGTGAATTTTGTTAAAGAAAATATATTGCTTGGTATTGATTTTTAGGCTTAGAAAACTCAATTTCTGTCAAGAAGAAACATTTTACTTATGGCTTATATTTATGTTTTAATAATGCAGAACATCCAAATTTATGAGACTCCATGAACTCAACATCTGAGTCCTCAGTGGGAAAGAAGACCAACAAAAAGAAGCCCAGTAGCAAAAATAACAAAACATTTGCAACTTTATTGTCATGTATTTTTATTTGAAATGAAAAGTTTATATGTTTTGACTTAAAAGAAGTTTATTTTTAAATAAGTTGTTTTTAAAATTAAGCTCACAGAGTCAAGATTCTGTATATTTATTGTATTTATGGCTGGAGCACAAATTTAGTGTACATAAAATTATATTTTCACTTTTTACACATTTTTATTGCATTTCTAGCCAGAAATTAGTATTGTTGTTTTCATACATCAGATTAGTTTTCACAAAGGCTATTTGTAACAGAATTCCATTTTGCTGCCTATAAAGTGTGTCTGAATGCTTTTCCCTGAGCTGCCTTGCCTCATGAGGCAATAAGTCAGCTGCCTAAGCTTTCAGACGCAGCCAGAAACTTAAGTTAAAAGTATTTAAGTGGATGTACGTGAAAGTCTGATTAAAAAAGGAAGTCCTTTCATAATAAATGTCTCTTGTCACAGATCCCTGAGGCTACACTTTAAATTACGGCCCACAAATGTTACAGTTACTCCATAACTGAACCAATAGGGTTTATTTTCACAGTAATTACAGAGAAATTTCTTTTTAAACATAGATAAACAAGTTAAATTAGCTGCACTATTGCTATTAAAAGCATATCAGTTATACAACATTTATACCACATACTTGTTGAATGCTTTATTCTGATTGGTTGAGAAATGTTCCACGGGTGTTGATTATTTTTCTGTAAAGTGCACACTTAACCTTAAAATATCTTAAAATAGCCACCAATGTTTGTGGTAACAATGTGTGATTGGCCTGAATACCTCTGACGTCAGCCAGAAATGTGACTCATTTATAAAGCGTTTTTACGCACAGATTTGATCTTAGACCGTGCATACGCTCAAATCCACTCAAACGCTCAGATTTATAAAACTTGTCTTTGACGTGGTAAAGTACTTACCTCCACGTCAGGTTCCGACTTGACGTACGCACGTTTCCTTGTGGCAATATTGCAGTACTGCAGGTAGGCATATTCGAAACTTTTTGTTTTGTACCTTTTGTGGTCAACATACAGAGATTTTTTTTCATTTGTTTTGGAGTTGTCCTTATTAAAAAAAAATATTGGTTAGATTTGTGCTCTTTTGTTAGAATTCATATATTTTGCTTAAGACTTTGTTTGGAAAATATTTAATTAGTTTTTTTCTCTTATGATATCTTATTACATAAGAAATATTATTTGATTAATGTGTTACTTTTGTTTGCAACGTTTATTATAAATAAATGTAAATATGGTGATTATAAACCATTATTCCGTATTTTTTATTAGAAGTTAAGCAATAGGCTACCTAAAATCTTTTAATAATTTGATAAACTAGAAAGCTGCTAAATGTATTAATGTATGTCAGCATTTCCATGTTTTTATTTAATTCTTTTTCTCTTTCATCCCCTGGCTAATGTAAAAAAGTGTTGAATATGTTTGATAAAAAATAAATAAATATTCGAAACTTTTACAGCGTCAACATCATCTGTCTAAGAGCTGACACATTACAGACAATGTTTTAATAGTGCGCCGTGACGTTCTCAACTACATTTCAGAGTTGTTTGAATTACAGAAATCTGTTTAGAATTATCTTAATGAACTAATGCAACAAGGACGAAGCAGGTAAACTGCGCTGTTTGTTTATTCAGAATAGAAACCTAAAAACATGCAACAATGATGCACACAGAAAATGAACAAGGAAAGGCATACTACTCCAAAATAATTTAACTAGATTTTAGAATATATTTTAAAACTAAATATGTTGGCCTATTTTGATATTTTAAAATGTAGGCCTATTCTAATGCAAAAAGATGGCGCCCAAGCTATATGTTCATGAAACGATTTTCTAGTTTTCTAGTATTTAAAAATATAACAAAATTGGTTCGTGGTGTTTAACGCACACGTAAATGTTACAGAACATGTGCTTTATTGAATGAAAGTAAAACCGATCGAATTTAATGATTAAAACGACGTGAAAGGAACTAAATTGTGAAACCTTGATTATCCTACAACAAGGGACATGCGACATTTAAGAGTGATGGGTATTTCAAAAATTAATATAAATTATTCCCATGCATCGATTTTAATGTTAAACATCTGTAAATCCAAATGAATCCATATGGAATATATTCCGACAGTTTAAGATACGATCTTTGAATTTTAAAGTCGAAAATATCTTATATTAACACCGCCGCGCAGGAGGCATGGCAAACTGAAACAAAACAAAAGCCTACGTGTAAAATTATATTTAAATGAAACCCGTGAATTGAAAGAACCACTAATAATCGCCTTAACTTGAGTGATGTCAATAAAGTTTACATGTTAGAATTTAGAAATATTAAAAACTTAAGCAAACGACAACAAATATGTTTTCTTACCACTCGCAATTGTAGCAGTCAGAGAATTTGTCCTTTGAAAATGTAATATTTATATGCTAATGAATTAAATTAGGGGCGTTTAGAAGGCGGAGTTCTAAGAGCATTCAGCTGCGCACAATTTTAAGATCATTTGTGATTTATAAACCGCACATCTGAAAAAGAGGCGTACGCACGTTTTTTTGTGCGTAAGCTCCTTTTCTCTGAATCACACTTACGATCATTTCAGAAATGGTCTTAGATGAAATGTAGGACAGTTCATACGTCGCACTTTTATAAATGAGGCCCCATGTGTCACATGCAGTGCTAACAGGTGTTAACTTACAGGCTGTGAGTCCAAGCGGGAGGAATTAAAATAATGTTGGTCTTGTCTACGTTAACCAGCCCAGGAAGTAAACTGTTGCCTACAATCTGTGTGTTTGTTGTCCAAGAAAAGAGATTTACTTTGGAAACGATAACTCCCATCATTGTTTACTTTGGGGTTTGTACCTTTTGCATATCGTTAACATGAAATAATACACACTTACAGTTATAGTTGATCTTTAATAATAAATAAAAATATTTAAACAAATTGATTGTTTACAAGTTCTATCCTTGTGTCAAGAGATGCCCAAAGACCAATGTGTTGTGTATACACGGATTCAGTTGCAACAACATAAACAAACGGCTTTTGTGGCCCAAACTTAACTTCCAGTTGACTTCCACAAAGATTCAGAGTCCCTCTGGAGTAGATTATTTCTGATAACCAGCAAAAGTATCTCAATTCAAATCATTGCTAAAGCATATAAACTAATACACTGAGCTAATGTTACTGTGTAAAATGAATGTAACCTATATGTCAGCTACAGATCCTTAAATTCTTGCCAAGCTGCCAAACCTCTCATTGCTCAGCGGTAATTCATGCCCACTCTGTCCCCTCATCTGTAGAAAACCAAAACATTTCATTTGTGCCTGATGCTGCGAGCACCGGCAGTAGATGTAATGTTTCGGCGCGCACCATCAGGCGCTAAAGGAGATAATCTGAGTTTTTAAGATATTGAACAATTTTTGAGCATTTTACCTTTATTCAGAAAGGACAGAATGACTGGAGACTTGTTTAGAACTGGAGATTTTATGCAAAAAAGCTTGCATGCACTTAGAGGACTTTGCAGTGAAAGACAGCCAAATGTGTTAAAGGTTCCCTAAGCCAATTCACGCGTTTTAGACCATAAAACATTTTTTGTTACATACAGCAAACATCTCCTCACTATCTGCTTGCTTCCTGTCCACTGATCAAACTGTAAAAACGCGATCTCTGTAGACAGCCCAGCCTCCACAAACTGCAATAATAACAAACTGGCCAAACCTACACCAGAAACCATAACAAAGTGTTCTAACCAATAAACGCCAAGAAGGATTTGGGGGTTGGGTTTGGGCGCGTTCATGAAAGCACGGAAGGGAAGGGGAGGAGTTAACTACGCTCAATTTGTTTGAAAACACATTTTAAAAATCAACACACAGATTCGCTTAGAGAACCTTTAAATACCAGTGAAATTACTAAGTGACATTTGTGAAATAAGAAATTTTTAATTACTGACTAATAAACTTTGTACGGAGCCCCTAAGGGGACATGGAGCAAAAATTAAATAAAGTTTAGTTTCATGTGTGCACGCAAAACTAAACTTCTAAAAAATTCGGCACATGAAGGTTTCGCGTGAGCACATGAAGGTTTTGTGTAGGAACATGAAAGTTTCACGTGAGCACTAAACTTTAGATTTTTTTAACTCCAATGTCACCTTAGGGCTGGGTGCCTTTCATGGCCATTAAAGGAAAATTACTGAACCCTCAACAAAAGTCTGATTACAAAATGCATTTTTAAAAAACATGACACATTTATTTCTTATTTAAAGTAAGAAAATATGAAATGAATGAAAGTGGTTTAGATTAATGAGGGTACAGAAACTTGTCAGTTTTTCATCCATGTCCTTTATTGCCATAGTTCTTGCTGTTATATTTTAACAATAGAATTGCAAACACAATTTCTTTTTTCTATCTTTTTTTCTTCTCTTCTCTTTGCTTCACTTCCACCTCCCTTCTCCAGGTATCATAATCCAATATCAGCATGTGCTCACACCTGTTTCTTTCATTAGGACAAAAATACCCCTTTTTCATCCTCCATCCAATTTGCCTCTTTTAATTGTGTGTAATGTATTTTTAGCGCCATCTAGCAGTGCAACCAATCTCACTTTTTAAAACGCAATGAGCAGCTATGGTAGCTGCCACAGGACAAACATGTCATCGTCTGAGACAACTATAGGGACGAAACGCGCTCTGTAGAACAGTTTGTCCATTTAGGACTACTGTAGAAATATGGCGGCGACTTCCATGTAAGAGGACCCAACAATGTGTATTGATAAAAACGGCTCATTCTAAGGTAATAAAAACAATACAGTTCATTATGTAAGGTCTTTTACACCACTGATAATAAACTTATGTATATTATATTGCATTTCTGTGAAGAGATCCTTCTAAAAGTTACACAATGCACCTTTAATTGTTCAATTTGTCTCTAAACATTTGTTTGCTATGTCACTGTTGCCTGATCCACAGATATTTTTATGTCTCATCGGGAACAATGAGAAGCATCCATTCAATGGCAGACATTTCACAGCTTTAAAGGAAATTTAAGCATACTTAAATCCAATTAAATTAGTTTTTTAAGTATAGTGCGTTAAAGGAAATCTGGCCATCTGTACATTGTCTGTATATGTAGAGTAAAACAAATTGTCTGCCAGTGTAAACAATACGTTTTTTTCACCAAAATGGGCACGTTTTCTTAGATTTCTCTGTGTTTCTGAACCTTTTTTATTGTCCTACGCTCTTTCATGCTTACACTCCCATTTTCCATTCTGTTATTCTTCACCACATACTGTAACTGTTTTTCAACATTCAAAAAGTGAAACTGACATGACTGTCGAGAACGGGGTAACCCATACTCGAAATTTCACCTCTGCTTTTAAACCATCCCAGTGAGTATTGAACACATGCACGCACTGCAAATCATGAACACACCTACTAGGGAAAAGGTCCTTCGGGTTACAACCCCAAATCAAAGCCATGGCTCGAAAACATATTAAACAATAGAAATCCATCTGCATTACAGTAAACATCAGTGTAAACACTGGACATGAACTGGTAACAACACAACCATGAACAACCTAAAACAAACACACAGCTATAGCACAAACTAGAGCAGATCCTATAATCTTAGTGCAGGTAAATTCACTCCTTTCATTGCTTGCTTGAAGGCTAAAAAATAAAACCTATTCATTTTCAATCTAAAAAAATACACTCTATCCATTTGCCAATAATACTCTACTCTGTATTATACTAAATCTTTTTTTCAGCAAATTTTATAGATACAAATTCTTTAAGCGTATTGCAGATATTACCTTGATAGTATACAAAAGGTCAGTCCAGAGTCATTGGCCTAACCACTTACATGATTTAATATATATATAATAACAGTGTGAGGTTGTGGCTACTATCACATCAGGCCATGAAGGGACTTCAGTCATGAAATATTCTCTATGTTTCTATAACAAAACGTTTGCTTGGAGTTTCTCTAACTCCTGCATGGGGCGGCGGCAATGTTATAGGTGGAGTCCTCCAAAAGCTCATCTTCACTCAGGCTAATATGAAGACATGTTTCATTCAAGGGGGAAGAAAACCGAATTGTTTGCTCATAGCCGATGGGCGTGGCAGAATGAGGTGGAGTCACACTCTCTGCAGATAGATGATCCTCAGGGAGGCTGCTGCAGGTGCTGGATGTAGAGATTAAAACAGAGCTCTGGTCATCAGAAGGATCATCTCTGGACTGGTGGGATAGCAGGGATTTATCATTTGAGCGTACACCCGAATCTTCGCTAACTGAACATAATGCACTGTCGCCAGAGCACAGTGTGACGTCAGGGAAGGAGGAGCTACTGCTCACGTTTAGTGCATTCCCATTTATTTGAGTGGCCACAGTTGAAGATATTGAAGACTCTGTGTCTACACCCGGTGAGAGAGTCCTGTTTGAGCGCTTGCGGTTGAGGGGCTGGGGAGGAGGGTCCAGCTTAGGGATGATTTGTGTAAACCTGCAGACACAAAAGTTGGTTGGTTAATATGGTTGTTTTAAAGGGGACATATCATGAAAATCTGACTTTTTCCATGTTTAAGTGCTATAATTGGGTTGCCAGTGCTTCTATTAACCTAGAAAAGGTGAAAAAGAAAAACCCAGTAACTTAGTTTTGGTAAATCATTCTCTGCAAGCATGTGAATAGCATGGCTCCCCTTATGATGTCAGAAGGGGATAATGCCACCCCTTAATCTGCACTATCCAACCACGGCACTGCCATTTAGTGCAGAGGTCAACTTAATTGCATTTAAAAGGACACACCCACACAACTACAAAGTGGCAATTTTAACATGCTATAATAAATTATCTATATGGTATTTTGAGCTAAAACATCACATATGTATTCTGGGGACACCAAAGATTTATTTGACATCTTAAAAAAGTCTTGTAAAATGTATTGTACCACTGAAACGCAGAATGAAATGAGATGGTGAGAACTTAATGCACAATTATTTCAGAAATGCTCTGATTGGTCAAGCTGGCCCCTGTCACCCACTTAGAGCGTGTATTAAAAACGCTGCCTTTTCAGGAAGGGCACGGTAGCTTCTCAGCTGGAAACAATGGCATTCGTCCAACAAGCAGAACAATATTCACACACATTTCCCAGTAAGAGTCCCGCTAGGACCAATTTTGCCATCAGTATAATGTGCCAGCTAGTTTTGCTAACGCGACGGTGGACAGACACCCCTGTTCATGGCTTCGGATTATAGCAGGATTGGGTTACACAAGCATGCCATGGACAGGAGGTTTCAGATGTATGTTTTTATTTTGTAATTGTCTTATACACTATTCGAAAAAACGTACAAAAGGTCCCGAATATGTAACATTTAGGTACAGAAAGGTATACATTTGTAACCCAGATATACCTCTGAGGTGCTATTATGAACTCTTTAGGTGCAAAGCTGTATTTTTTAAAAGGGTACTGACCCAGTGACAGCTGGGGTACATATTTTGACATTTTTGTCTGACAGTGTCTATATTTCCGACACACAAATTGTTTTGCATAATTCCTCATGGTGTCCATGAGGTGCTCTCCATAATATCATATTTAAATATGACACTCATACAGTAAAGTAACACTGTTCTAGTCATTTTAGGTAACACCACTGCACTGTCCATTTGGCATGGTAATATAAATAAAAAAGCACAATTACAGTTATACTCACAGGAGGTTGGTAAAGCGGAGAGGAGACGAAAGAAAAAGATTAGATGATAAGAGAAAAGATGGGAAGAGATAAAATAATAAGGGATTTCAGGCAGATGAAGAGAGGCAAGGAAAAATCATGAGATGATAAAATCACAGAGAGAGATTGGGAGAGAGAAGAAGTAGAAGGCTGATATAGAAGAAAGTGGATTATCAGAAGGGGAGGCTCCTCACACGTGCACCTGAGCAGAGAAAGACAAAATAAATCTCTAATTTTTTACACACTCACACACATAAAAACTTTTTCACCCAAACATCTAAGATGTGTGTTATGATAAAATGTCCCACTGCAACACTGCATTATTATCATTGTATAATTCTGTCTATTGTATGGCAATACCCCACACAAAGCTTTGTTTAACTATATTTGTGAATCTCGAAGACTTCCATTCATTTTCTTTCATTTATCTATACAAAAAAGTCATATTAGTGAATTAAATGCTTGCTTGTGAAATCATTCAATTCAATTTTTTTTATATAGCACTTTTCACAATGGTTTCATTCATCCAAAGCAGCTTTACATTAATAAAAACAAGAGAAAACTGAAAAATCATAGGACAACAAAGTAGCAGAGTACAGCGGGTAAAATGAATCCATACTAGTAAGCGTTTCAGCTGGAATCATGGCTTAAATAAATAATCAGGGTTTACTATTAATGGCACATTTCTGTTTTCGACTAAGGATTTTCATAGTCGAATCTGATTCCTTAGATTCTGCCGTAGTCAACTGATAGTCGAACCTTTTTCTTTTTTTTAGGTAGCAGCTAGGGCTGTCGCGGTGAAGGAACTTAAATACAGAACAAAGCAGTGTCTAAAAGAAATTAAAATAAAGACAGTATTTATGCACCTGTACAGAAGGCAATGAATATTTATTTATGGCATTTTCAATAGTATATTAGTAGATAAATTAATGCATAAAGTATGAAAACTAATAAATCATTATTTTGGCTAAATTATGCTGGATAGATCCTTTTTAGTCAGAAAGATTTGTCATAATTTCAGAAATAGTTAAAATGAACTTACATTACAAAACAACTTAGATTATATCCGAGTGTTACTTGGTCAAAAATATGTAGAAATATAGCCTATGTGAGTAAAAAATTACAAAACATAAATGTTTAGCTCACGCGGACTGAGCGAAAAGCCGTTTATTAAGCGGACTCTCTGCAACATAGTGGACGTGCTGAAACAGTCGAGTCGCAGGTGATTTTTAATGTTTATAATGTTTCACGCAGATACTATTGATGAAAAACTTTCATATCTAAATGTCCAGGTAAGAGTCAAGTGTTCAGTCAGTTAATAATAAAGCCACCGGCGTTTTTGGCTGCAGCTTCCTCATCCATGGAGCAGACGCTGTATACAAAGGAAAAAACCTATAAAGGTTTTTATTTTAAGTGGTTTTAATGCTGGTAAGCAATCAGTTATATTATGGCGCTTTGTATTTGTGTTGATCAGTTAAATTAAAATAATTAAATTTACGCTACAGTTATTCTGTCATCTTAGTTTCACTTTTGCATAGTATTACATTTTGAATAGAAATGAACGAAAAACAAGTTACTCTCTTAACTCTTTCTATTTTGCCTTTATTGTACATATGATGTGAAAAACAAGAAGGGCATAGCTATACATGAATTTAATGTGAAAAGCGCTGTTGTTGCGGTTACTTGTCATCCATGCGGTTAAGCTTCTCAGTGCTGCTGCTCATTGGTTACATAACACTTCCCTACTATTCGACTATGAGATTCATAGTCGAATCAGACCTCTCCGAATCGAATCGTCGAATCCTCGACTATAAGAAGTCAGCCCTAATTTCTACAATAGCATTGCAACCAAAAATGAATGAAAATTAATGCTTTTTGCATGATGCAAAAAGAGAGATGCCCATTACATAAATCTAACAGCGCTTTTCCACTGCATGGTACAACTAGGCTCGGCACAACGGTGTTTCACCTTGGGTGTGCATTATTTTCTAATAATTCAATGGCCTGTCGTCAATTATTCCTTACATGATTTTTCCAGTTGGATGCCCCCAAAGTGTCCATAAACAGCAGTTTTGTCAGATTTAACTTACACACACACACACACACACACACCGATTTGTATGTCTTCGCGTCAGTAATCAATAAATGAATGGGGATTATTAGAGATCAATACAACCACATATAGTCTGAACAGTGACATTAAAACCATCAATGCAATGCATTCAACTCACTTACATCAACCCAAATAAACACAGACAGGTGCACAAACAAGCTCAAAGTTTTCAGACCCTGATAACACCCACAGAAAACTGAGTTGGTAGGCAGTGACAGTGCTGCATGAATCCTACATCAACAACAGAGACTAACCATGCAAATAATAAAGCAGCGCTCTGCCAGCTTCTGTAATGTGCAGTAAAAATAAAATACACCAGGGATCAGTTATGAAATTCAATACAGATGACAGACATTGTGCAGTTAAATTCTGCATTTTAGAGATGCTTTCATCAGATGCACACACATCACCATGGTTACGCACCTGGCCCGAAGTTAACATCCGGTCTGTGTTTGTTTATCAGCCTGGCGAGCATGGGTCACAGCGAGCAAAGAATTTAATGTTGTGTACATAATGTGTAATTTTAACACATTACAGGGCTCAACGAAAAAAAAAATTGTATACTGGCCCTGTGGCCCAGTCGGGACAGTGGTTCAGGTTTTTAACTTGCCCTGACAAAATTTTCACTGGCCCCAATAATAAAAAGTCAGTGTCACATATTTAAAAATAATAATTCAAAAGTCAAATATAATTGTTTACATATACAACAGACATGTTCCAATGAAAAAAGGCTCCTAACTTTTCTGCTTTACCAGTAAACTGACAGCAAACTGTGCAAAATATTTCATTGTTTCTTTCGTCGTGTTTTACCCAAGCAAATGTCTGCTTCCAAGATGTTAAATAATATACATTGATGAAAATATGAAGAGTTTGGTTCCAAAACGCAATAAACGCCATTCTTGAAAAAAATGAGTTACTGCCAAAATCAGTATTATATCAGGTCAGTAGTTAAAAGTAAATTCTTAATTTTACGCAAAATCCAATATCCGCCGTGTTATTCTGTCATCTTTTCTCCCTTTTTTCCCAAAATGCGATAAACGCCACTCCTCCTTTTTTACAGAACGCAATTAATCCATTCCTGAAATTACAGCCAACCAGTCACACAATGTAAACAAACAATGGGGGCGTGCTGAGTACACGGAGTCCTAGTTTTCCTCATCTACTTTGTACTTCGTAATCAACAAACAAAACAAAATTATACTTTAATTGCATTGCTAAACCTGTGATGGTTTATCTGTGACGGGAAAGAAACGTAAGCCATCAACATCTAATAATTTCCGCGAGAGGCACTCGGGTGCTTGTTCTCCTGACAGCATCAAGCTTCTCATGCTAAAACATTGACCCCAGAGGATCTAATGAAAACTTAACATTATTTTACTCAAAGTCAACAAAAATCGAGCAGGACCAAAACATTTTACAGCTGATCACTGTGAAAATGTAAAGAGACGACGTCAAGTATAACCGCAGCAATGACAGTGTTCTTAATATAACAAAGTAAGTGTTTTGGTTAATTCGATTAATGTTTATTTTTTAATCATTGTATACCACTAGTCAACTTAATAAATATAAAATGGTAAAGATGAATGCACATTTATATATTGATTTAATAGATTTATAGCATTTTGAAATAAAAAACTGTCATGGATTTATTGCATTTTGTTGAAAAAAGAATTCGATTTTATAATAAATCTTTGAAAATCAAGTTATGGATTTGATTTTTTTATGTTTTTATAACCTAAAGATGCTATGTGAAAGTTTGTAACAGAAAATAGTGGTTTTCATCTTGCCACACGTTTTTACCGAAATTTGTCAAAATGGATTTATTGCGTTTTGGAACAAACTATTCATATATTGTAGTGACTGAGGGTGAAGCACTGGCCCAATCGGGCAAGTGACAATACTTTTTACTGGCCCAAATGTCTTTCACGCTTGCCCCAGGCCACCAGCCAGTCCTTTATGTTGAGCCCTGCATAATGTGTCATTTTGTGTTGAGTTTGTGTTAAACTATAACACAAGTTGTGTTCAAAATAACACAAAATAATACAAAATGTGTTGCTTCAATAATAACACAGAGATGTGTGAATTTGGATTTCTGTTTTTAACACATTCGTTCTAAGAGTGTAACATTGTATATATTTAGTTTAATAGTTGATACTCTTTAGCTATGATTTGAACTAAGGCTATTTACTTGATATGCTTGTTATCAGATATAATCTACTCCAGAGGGAGTCGAAGAGTTTGGCCAATTTGTTTATGTTATTGCAGCTGAAACCATCTATACCAGGGGTCTCCAACCTTTTTGTGAGCAAGGGCTACCACAATGGATAAAACAATCTGGGGGGCTACTTTTTGATAGTCTACTTAAACTTTTTTGTTTTACTTGTTGACTTTATTTTATTTTTCTTGTTGATGTTTTATCGTCGTTTAAAATGTTTACATACATAAGAGAAGCCAAGCTTATATAAAAAATATGTAATAAATAAATCTTACAATTGAGACTATTATTAGGATGTGCCTGTGTGTAATGTGGATAGAGATCTTTTCTGAAATGCCAGAATGGAAGAGGATCGTTTTCATTTTTAACGCTGTGTTAAACTGAAAACACACTAATATAAACTTACTTTAGGTTGTGTGTATAAACAAATCTGTCAGAGAGAAATAAAAAGAGGCCACCAAACTCAAAATGGCTCTAATTAGGTGCGAAAATGAAAGTTTAATGTGTTCGAGCTATCCACAGGGACACCAGACATACTTGTGCAACCCTACAGAGTATAAAATTAAGTACGCACGCACACACACACACACACACACACACACACACTAATATCTCTTGCTTCCTTTGATTCTTCTGCTGGATCTGTGTGACACACTGTGTGATTATGTTGTTGAGATATTGGTGCTCAGACTTCAAATCAAACCAAAATGCAGGCTGTTATTATAAACCCTAACAGAAAGTGGTAAGCATTTATCAGAAGAGTCATCTTCTTTATGGCATTCGTAATTGTATTGTGTCATAAACTTTAACTGTTGAAATTACTTCAAAACAAGGAGAATAACAATAAAACTTTCTATACCAGAATAAACCAAGTTTCTCTGTATGCGTGTGTGTCTATTTTAAAAATGAAGTGCTAATGTCTAACAAGGATGCTGTTACCTCTCATCAAATGCTGTTGAATTTCGAGACTCCAGCTTAGCAACTTCTTTCCTTGCCGCTTCCAGTCTCTCTTCGCTTTTTGCATTCGCTGGCTTCCCATTGGTTGTGATGGCAGCTACACCACGGAGGTTGAGCAGATTGAGGTATGACTCGGCATACGAGGATGCAGGTGGGTTTACTGTCTGTCCTGTTGGAGTGGAGGTGATGGGCTGGTCTGAGCGAGGACTGTAGATGTTTTTGAGATTAAGAGAGAAAGAACGTGTGGGCAAACTCTTCCGTGGTGATTCTCCATCTAAAATGAGAAATTGAAATTTGAATTAAATGATTGGCCTTTCAGAGCTTACAGTAAGTAGGTTAGGTTTGATATAATATAGTGTCAGGTTCAGATGGTAATTTTCACTATTTGGTGAATGATTCATTTAAAGCAACACTATGTAGTTTCCATGTAAAAATGACTTACAGCTCCCCCATGTGGTTGAAAAGTGCAACAGTGCCTGGTATCAGACACTATTCTGTAGACAGGGGGAGGGGCGGGGCTGTGTGCTCTCCCCTCCACCGCCACTTTCAGAGTGTGCTTGTAGCAGCTAGGAGGCTGCTCAGGTTGCAGCAACAGTACAATTTATCCAGTTAAAAGTTGTTCTATCACTGAAATAATTTTAGAGACATTATTTAAAGGTAAAAAAAACTACATAGTGTTGCTTTAAGGAGGCTTCTGCTAACATTATATCAGGAACCAAAATATGTTGGCGACCAGCAATGTTGGTCTTTTTGTCATTGCTCAAGGTCAAAATAATCATACAGTAAGAAGCTTTATCACTTTTTTAATTCACTCATGTCCCAATACAGATCTTTAACCAATACACCACCACCATTCCACAAACTTATGACTAAACACACACACGCACGCACACACACATTGGATAACAGTCACAGTAAGTCTAGGCATAGAGCCCAGTGCTAATGAATCAATCCCAATAAACTCCTGCAATGCAAAAGATGACGTCTTTGTGTTTGCTATTCAGTTCTCTCTTTCTCTTTCCCAGTCATTGTCCTTTTAATGCAATAAGTTAAGCAGCATTAATGAATACCGAACACAGTGCAGGTTTCATAATAAGCTTTTAATTTTCAGGTGGATTTTGGGCTGTGTCTTACTCTGTGTGGTGTTGTTAAATCTGATCTCCAGCTGGCTGAGGTGTTTCATCAGCAGGGCTGTGTGCTGCAGTAAGTCACGGTTCTGTAGGAGCAGTTGGTGAGTTCTGGCCTGCGCCTCCATGCGGGCGGCCGTTTCTGCTGCCAGCTGATCCTTCAGGAGCTGCACCTAAAGTGGGCATGTAATCGATCAATGCAGACATTAATTAATCAATGCCAACCTTAATGAGACGAGGAGTACTGTTAGGAATACAAATCCCATATCAGGTTTAATGGATCCCGACAGTACAGACTTGATTATCCATCTACCAACCTTTGTTTATCAGAATCAGGATGTTTGCCACAAAGTCTGTGATTTTCTGGACTCTATATATCAGGGCTATTCAAATCTTACCCTGGAGGGCCGGAGCACTACAGAGTTTATTTCCAACCCTAATCAAACTTACTCACCCTGTGATTGTCTAGTGATCATGAAGACCTTGATTAGCTTGCTCAGGTGTGTTTGATCAGGGTTGGAGCTAAACTCTGCAGTGCTCTGGCCCTCCAGGGTAAGATTTGAATAGCCCTGCTATATATAGACGGTTTCAGCAGTAACAACATAAACAAGCGGCTGTCGCGGTCCGCAGTAACTTCCGGTAAACTCCGCTAATAATAAATAACAACAAAGTACTTTAAACGTAATTTATTTACAGTATATAACAAGCAAAACAACAACACATAGATTACCTAGGAAACCAAAACATTTGTTATTTTTGACGAGGCATTTGTTCAAGAGATCAGTTTAGCAACTAGTCAAAGCATTAAAAAAACGAAACCGGAAGTTAAGGTTCGGATCCAGACGATGAAACCGTCTATAGACTCATTTAATGTAAACCTCCCAGACATTTTAACTTTTTTTTGCCATTTAACAGAAAAGTTTCACACACAATATAGGGGTTATATCTAGACAGCATTAACATTAAATGGAAATTAAATTAAGAATTTTGTTTTATATGAAATATTCATGTGTCATTTATTTCTTTTAAGTATTCAATTTCTCCCAATTTAATGAGAAACCTCTAAGACAACGTTTATAGTTAATATTACTGAGAACCCCATTAAAGGGATAGTTCGGCCAAAAACGATATTAAACCCATGATTTACTCACCCCCAAGCTGTCCGAGTTGCTTATGTCCATCGTTTTTCAGACAAACACATTTTCGGATATTTTAGAAAATATTTTAGATCTTTCTGTTGATTAAATGTAATGTTACGGGGTCCAGCCATAGTCCACGACCTTCAAGTCCAAAAAAAGTGCGTCCATCCTTCACAAATTAAATCCAAACGGCTCCAGGATGATAAACAAATGTCTTCTGAGGGTAATCCGTGCGGTGTTGTTGTAGAAATATCCATATTTAATATTTTATTAACGTAATTAACTACCTTCCGGTAGCGCCGCCATCTTAGTCTCATCCGCATTCAGGATGAGAGCTTACGCAGCGTACAGCGGTTTCTCTGCTGCTGCTCTGTCCCCCCGCCCTCCAAATTTGTCATACGTCACTAAGAAAAGTGCGTACACTACGCTAATACTCTCTCCTGAGTCTAAGATCTAAAATATTTTCTAAAATATCCGAAAATGTGTTTGTCTGAAAAACGATGGACATATGCAACTTGGACAGCTTGGGGATGAGTAAATCATGGGTTTAATATCGTTTTTGGCCGAACTATACCTTTAAGTCACATATATGACAGAACAATCTGAGTTATAAAATAGGTATGGAGGGAATTTTGTGCCAGAATTATACAAACAAATCCAGCATTATGCAAACAAACTCAATCTGCTTTGCAAATGGAAAAATCGACAAACAGAAAACTCTTTACAACTAATAAAGGTAATTTGAGAGAAAATGCAGAGGTGTTACAAATATGTACTGTGTTTTGTGAATGTGAAGATGATTTTTTCACAAATGTGACCATGATTTTCTCACAAATGTAACCATTCTCACAAATGTGACCATGATTTTCTTACAAATGTGACTATGCAATCCAAAACAGCAGATGGCGCTGTTTCAACTTTTTCAGCCCTGAAGCCCTGAATTTTAACTTGCATATCACCCCTGACAGTGGCAGCAACTGAATAAAGACATTTCATTTGTCGGGCTACATTCTGTTAATCTCACTGATGCAAAGCGTTTTCTGTTTGTTTGTCGAAGTTTTCCCTTTTGCAAAGTTTGTTTGCAAAATGCTGGATTTGTTTGTATAATTCTGGCACAAAATTCGCTCCATAAAACGGGGGCTTGTGTATAAGTGTACGTCTATCTCATTTTCCTCACATTACTATTCAGCGGTGTGATTGTTGTACTGCATCACACATTATTTCTCTCTTCTCACACGAGATTATAATCAAAACATCATTTGATATATCTGATAGGCTACATCCCAAATGAGAACAAAAGAAATGTAATGAAGACGGAAATGACTGAACACATTAATGGAGATGGTGATTGCCTCCATCACCATTAGACTCTATCATCATTATAGAGATTGATGCAGGGTTTGGAATGCAAATGCTTTTTAAGTTTATTAGAAATAACTCTAAAAACATGTGCTTCTAAAATTTCAAGGAAATGTCAATACATCTGTATAGTAGGCTACTCTGGGAAAGGAGCTAATGATTCTGAAATAGGCAGAAAATAAAATACAACTGTAGATTGTTTCATAGAGCCTTAGCACCCCCTAGTGTTAAAAAGAGAACTACAATAAGCATTGTTGTACTATATGTGAGTTTCTCACATCTTACCTGAGCTACCGCGATCTGTGTTTGCTGTTGCTGCTGTAGCAATTGCTGTTGAAGTAACTGCAGATGGTGCTTGGTAGCTAATGGTGTGAGTGTAGGACAGCAAGAGTTGCTGTCAGATAATGTGTAGAGAGAAACACCCTCCAGATCTTGTAAAGACTGTAAGATGGAGAGAGAGAGAGAGAGAGAGAGAGAGAGAGAGAGAGAGAGAGAGAGAGAGAGAGAGAGAGAGAGAGAGAGAGAGAGAGAGAGAGAAAGAGAGAGAAAGAGAGAGAGAAAGAGAGAGAAAGAGAGAGAGAGAGAGAGAGATCAACAAGAAGCAACATCACAAAATTATAATATGAAATTGAAGACATTTTGATCATGAGGCAGCACAGAAAACCAAACTTAAAGGGATAGCTCACCCAAAAATGAAAAATCAGTCATCATTTTCTCACTCTCAAGTTATTTCAAACCTGTATACATTTCTTTGTTCTGCTGAACACAAAGGAAGATATTTTTAGCAATGTTGGTAACCAGTTTGTAACCGTAACAAAATTTTATACTATTCGTCCTACTATGGAAGTCAATGGTGCTCCAAAATTGCTTAATTGCAAACATTGCTCAAAATATATTCATTTGTGTTTTGCAGAACAAGACATTCAGGTCTGAAACAACTTGAGGGTGAGAAAATGTTGTCAGAATGTTCATTTTTAAGTTAACTATCCCTTTAATTATTTCTGTGCATTAATCCATTTTAACCACTAGATGGATCCCAATGTTTAAATTCCTAAGCCCACAAACCAGAGAAAGAAGATATGGTGAGAGTAGAGGTACAGTAGCAGATAGAACACTTAACTTTATCCATAAAAAAAGAAAATAAAATTGCAACTTGCCTTAAGGGACTTCTGGATTACACTGAATGCAGCAGTTATTTAACAACCATCTATTGCAAAAGTCAGATGTCCTTATTAATATGCTATTAAGTGTATGATGATGCTATCTAGCAGTGGTGCAAATTCAAAATATGTGTTCGAGTGTCAAACGTGTTGCTCATGTTTTCAAAATATGTGTTTGTTGCGTCATGTGCATCACGTTTAGTCAAAATAAGTGCCTTATGATAAATGATAAAAGAGACGCTCACATTCACAAAATACACACAAGACACTCACTTAACAGTTAACTCTGATTACACATGAGATTATGCGAGTATCTGGCAAACGCGAGCGTGAGTCTCTTTTATTATAAACCCTTTAGACGCGTCTACAGCAGGCATTTATTTTGAGAAGACACGTGATGCACACAGGTTCACTTGACGCGCAGAACACATACCGTATTTTGAAATTACGAACCACACACATGACGGGCTACATAAAAGTTGTGACGAACTTCACATCGTGCGCCCTCGAAAAAAGAAGTCACCGGCCGCCACTGCTATCTAGAGCAGTGAGTTTGCCAACACCAAGAATAGCTGGCAACTGTGGTAGCAGGTAAGAGAGCACAAATGCAACTGCTTATAAAAACAAAAGCATGCTGTGTTTTGGAAATGCAAAGTGTATTTCTTATGTTGCATGACAAAAGCTAACATTTGGTTTACATTATTTTACAAAAAATCTGCAACCATGGATGTTCTCATTCTGTCTTCGTTTCTACCCATCCTCCAGAGGTGTTTATGTGTCATGTCAGCAACAGAATAATGGAGCATCACTGGATCTTTGATGTTCAGTAGAGAAGGAACATATGCATACATTATGAATGTGTTTTTGCAAATTCACAACATGCAAATGTGAAATGCATTATGTTTGTTTTCAAGCCTTTTTGCACCCAGATTTTTTGTTTAAGCTTGAGCTGAATTATTTTGCTTACAACTCTCTCATATAGAGACCGCTAAACATATTTCTGCAGCCAAATCACCCAGACATTTAATGGCCAGATTTTTAAGTATCTGCAGCACTCCTTGACAAAATGTAAGTGCTTTTTACAAATGTGCCCACCCTGAGGTCTGATTTGTTGCCAGTACCTTGAAGTAGTGACAGGGCATTTCTAAACGGGGTGTATATTACAAAAACTCGATGGAGCCAGCCATGTAATGAAAAAAATGTAATGAGGATATTTGAAGAGTTTTGGTTCCAAATTGCGATAAACGCCATTTTTGACAAAACGAGTTACTGCCAGAATCAGTATTATATCAGGTCAGTATTTAAAAGTAAATTCTTAATTATACGCAAAATCCAATATCCGCTGGATTATTTTGTCATCTTTTCTCCCTTTTTTCCCAAAACGCGATAAACGCGACTCCTCCTTTTCTACAGAATGCAATAAATCCGCTCCACAAATTACAGCGCACCATTCCACGCAATGTAAACAAACAATGGCTGTGCGTTGAGTACACGGAATTTTCCTCATCTACTTTGTACTTCGTGATCAACAAACAAACAAAAACAAAATAATACTTTAATGGCATTGATAAACCTGTGATGGTTTTCTGTGACGGGAAAGAAACGCAAGCCATCAACATCTAATAATTTACGCGAGAGGCACTCGGGAGACGGGTGCATCAAGTTTCTGTCATGCTAACACATTGACCCCAGGGGATCTTATGAAAAACTTTACATAATTTTACTCAAAGTCAACGAAAATCGAGCAGGACCAAAAGCTGATCGCTGTAAAAAATGTTAAGCGACGATGTCAAGTATAACCGCTGCAATGACAGTGTACTTAATATGACAAAGTAAGTGTTTTGATTAATGCCATTAATGTTTTTTTTTTAGTCAGTGTGTACAACTGTTCAACTAAGTGAATATAAAATGGCAAAGATGAATGCACATTTATACATTGATTCAATAGATTTATAGCATTTTGAAAAAAAAAATTAGTTTTTATAATAAATCTTTAAAAATCAAGTTATGGATTTGAATTTTTTACGTTTACTATAACCTAAAGATGCTATGTGAAAGTTTGTAACAGAAAATAGTGGTTTTCATCTTGTCACTTTCTTGGTATAGAAAACACTTTTTCCCGAAATTTGTCAAAATGGATTTATTGCGTTTTGGAAGCAAACTCTTCATTTGTGGCAAGTTTTCTTAATTGTCATGAAAATACATGACAATTATATGACACAACTGCAAAATTGTAACAATTTAATGCAAAAAAGAAATAATATTTTGTCTCCTAAACTAGATTTTATTTCACTTTGTTTATGGGAGTTTCGTGAGATTTTGAAATAAAAAATCTAAAAATACAACCAATAATAGAACTCATATTTTTATCAGTTTACTTTAACTGATAAACATTTTGTGATATGTGCAATGTTTCATTTACAAGTGTGTTTCAAACTGTTCAAGAAAAGATAAGTGTATGATTTGTGTATTACTGGCAAATTCCACAGATACATCAAAAACCTCGCTCAGTGAGTATGCCTGATATTCTCACATCACACACAGTGAAGTGATTAAAGTCAAGGAAGGATGTTTAAACTGCTTGAGCAGCACTGAAGTGAACAGCCTGTGCAGCCCGCAGGGGTCACAGAGGAAGAAGACAAACAAGGTAAAAAATCGGAGATACTTTGCATGCACTACCTATTCTTTTGCAAAAAACAACACTCTACTTTAAAATGATTTTCACCTGGAGGGTTTGTCCAGTTTTCACCACGTTGAGCTCTGACAGGCTCTGAAGAATGTCATCCATAGCTTGCTCGCTGAGCTTCGTCGACTGCGACTCTGTTACATCATCACGTTCCATTCCTGTTATCTGTCGACCTATGACAACCGAATGCGACGCACCAGAAATTTGTATTGCAATATTGATTTAATTGGTGTGATATAGCACATAAATTATGATCGACTGTGATGACGACAGCTTTTATGCATTAATGCTCTAATGGCACAGTGTCACCTTCAGTGCTGGGCTCCTCTCCAGACTGATCGCTCTGGCCGTCTGCAGGGCCGTCTAGCTGCTCATCTGCATTCTGCTCAGCATGCTGCAGACTCAGCTTATGGCACACCTCAAACGCCTGGCCGACTGTCCGCACTATCCGCATGGCCTGACTCTGAAAGATAGGAGCAATTTAACCATGAAAATGTAGGCAGGCACATTTTAAATGTTCATAGAATAACTATGTTATAATTTCTATACTTACAAATTATATTAATAGCAGATCATTTTTTGTAAATAGTCTCATTTTCACGTCACAATAATATCAGTCACTCAATTGACTTTACATGTCTATGCAAAAAATTGAATTTAAATAATTTTGGTTATATGTAAATAAGTTACTAAGATTTTTTTCAACAACATGCCAGCTTCTATGGCTATGTTTATGGTCAGTGCCAGGTTTAGTTATTCAAAAAAAGATATTATAATCTTTAGTCTGGGCAGAGTGATATAGACAAAGAGGTGAAGATCTTATCAAGTGTTCTGCTCTACCTTCTTTTTGGACTTAAACACATTGCATCTGAATGAGTTGCTGGATCCATCACGTGCAATATAGCTAAAAATCTTCAGATCTTGGGAATCATGGGATACATAGAAGATCCTGAGAGGAAAGAGTAAAAATGTTCAAATGTAAGCTAAAATACATGTAAAGTGCATACATGAATTCACTACACATTAACCCATTATTTATTTATCTTGTTGAAATGTGCTTAGGGACCGAGTCAATGTTTAAACACTCATCCAAGTCATTACATCAGTTGTGCTGCCCATGTACTGTAAACTCATTAGACATTGTTCTAGTAATAATATCTAAACATACAACAACAACTCACATCATGAGAAGCACAACTGCAAACTGGTGTCTCACCTGTATATGGGGTCGTGCATAACCAGCATCTTACTCTCATCCCACGTCCACTCTTTCCTCTAAAGGTCAAACATCACCACAAAATCCAAATGAAATCCAGATACTCATTGTGCACATAGAAAAAACTATATTAAAATATATGTTAAAACTATACTAATGCAGGGCTGTGCAAAAGTCTTAGGCACCATGCCACAATTAGATTTGTTGTTTTTGCAATGTTATAGTGATCATATATAATTGTTTCTCAGTCCCTTTAATAGAATACATCCAGAAAATTCAAGAATTGTGTATAAAACTGTATAAAAATGTAAACTGATGTGTCAAGTTTTTAGGGTAAACTCCCATTCCACTTGAGCAATAGCAGGAAACTGCAGGATCTCTTAAACCTAAATCAAATTAAATCTTTTTACTTCATTCAGCTCAAAAACGCTAAAGATGTGTTTCGTGCCAAGAGAGGTCACACTAAACACAGATGATGCCTAAAGAAGACATTTAGTCCTGAACATAAATTTTTTTGTACATATTTCCTGTATTTTCTGTTTGTATATATAAAATAGATTGAAAAATAAA
This sequence comes from Misgurnus anguillicaudatus, assembly GCF_027580225.2. Taxonomy (NCBI): domain Eukaryota; kingdom Metazoa; phylum Chordata; class Actinopteri; order Cypriniformes; family Cobitidae; genus Misgurnus; species Misgurnus anguillicaudatus. Next base: position 30,897,817 of record NC_073358.2, on the reverse strand, counting down.
TATGGATGGACATTAAAACGTCTGGTGGTGGTGGCCTAAGACTTTTGCACAGTACCTATATGTCAGAAGTGTAGAGGTGTTATTAGTTTACACGTGCCTTGGGCTTCTTGCGTAGGATCACTTTGACTCCATCTACTGAAACCACCAGGCTCACTTTCTTCTTTTTGATGCTTTTAGCCTTGAACTCGTACTGCAAAAATAAACCAGAGTAATTTAAATGCCTGGGGAGACATTTTCAAACACCAATGACACAACCACACAATTTCCTAATGAGATTCCCATGAAAGCACATGACAAGCACAATTTTATGATGCGTTAAGTAGTGTGCCCAGTTGTTCTCTTTAACACAGCTGAAATAGGAACAAAGACCATTGCAACTCAGGGAACCTATTAAACCTATTTCATTATAGCAAAATATTTACCCTACATGAGGGTACCCTACACTTGTTTGCTGGCATAGGTAGGAAGTGGCTTTATTACTTAGCTGGAGTGAGCAGGAAGGAGTTTATCATTTACACCTGGACATAAGCCAACACACTCACTTTGACCTTTACATCCATGTGACTCACTCTAATGCTTATTACACACCATACAACCAAAAATTATCTGCTTTAAAGGTGCAGTGTGTAATTTTTAGAAGGATCTCTTGACAGAAATGCAAAACAATATACAAAACTATATAATCAGGGGTGTATAAAGACCTTTCATAATGAACCTTTAGGTTTTTATTACCTTAAAATGAGACGTTTTTATCTACATATAGAGGGTCCCCTTACATGGAAGCCGCCATTTTGTGCCGCCATGTTTCTACAGAAGCCCTTAACGGACAAACTTTTTTTACGAAGCTGTCTCCGAAGATGACATGTTTGTCTGGTGGTGGCTACCGTAGCTTCTCTATGCATTTTAAAAGCGATGGGCAGGCAGATTTCACAACTATCTTTAGATGTCTTTAGTTGTCACAAAGCAATGGCTACAAATGTGCAGTGTGCACTAAGCACAACTCTGTTGTTTCTTCTCACTTCTGTAAGTCGTTTTGGATAAAAAATACTAGCGAAATGTCTGTAAAAATTAGTTTTTTTTTAAATTTAACTCGTATAAAGAACATTGTAGCAAATTCTTATATGACAGAAGAGTGTAGCTCTTTTCAAACAACCGCGCTGTTTAAAAAAAACATATTTTCAGGCATCAAGCACTTCTGATTAATAAGTTAAAAAATTAATAAGTTCTCAGACACTTCATTTTGCTAAAATTATAATGCAACAGAGCTACTTTATATGTATGCTTTGTGGTTTGGGAATTCCACAATGCACTGTGACAAGCACAGTAAACAGAGCAGTCTGCAGTTCAGCGCAGAATGATGAGAAATTACCTAATGTATACCTACAAATTACTGAAATGTATTGATGAAAATCACTGGATCTTTGTTTTTACTTGATATTTATGTGCTTTGTATGTTATTGTTTATTAAAGCATTCCCTAATAATTTAGCTAAATGTGTTAAAACCAATCAACACTATTTGTGTTGTGCACATGTAGCTGCCTTGAAAACTGTTCTTCAGAAATCTTTAATTTGTAATCGTAATTGACAAAACCCATTCTTACAGCTTGTGGCGGCACTCTGAATGAGTGACATTAAATCAGGTTCTTTAAAAGTTGGTGAGGTGGATATTAATAATTTTTATGAATACTCTGTCTTTTAATCATGTTATTGAATAATTGAAATCAATTCCTTAACTGAAACAGGGCTACACTTATTCGCCCACACATTCCGCAGATCTGTCATCTCTTCGAAGGAGAACAAGGATACAGTGGTAAAAATAAAACGACTTCATGATATGTACCACAGGAAAATGATATGACAGGTCCGTCCATGTGTACAGATGACAAACCCTTAGTGTGTGTGTGTGCAAAACCAAAAATACTGAAACTTCAAACTATCTTGTCATGGATAATTAGTCTCACTGCTCTCTATAGGCTGAAATACTTGTTTCACTTAGTGCACTCTTGTTAAAATGCTCCTCAATTTGTAAGGCCCATTGCATGGACCATTGCACTGCTTGCAAAGCATCATACTAAGGTGCATTTTGTTCTAAATCTGATCCTACATTTTTCATTTTGTAGATAATAAATTTAAGCGTGCTATATTTTTTGCCTTTTTGTAGACTTTTTAACCTTTCAAAATAACAGTAATCAGTCCTTCCAGAAAAACGCAGAGTTTTTTGTGATTGTTGCGGGCAAAAATCCTTGATCTTGCGGCACGTTTTCTTAAAAAATGCAATGGAATATGCTGGATATTTATGCAATTTTATTGCGATGAAATTGCGGGAACTGCAAAAATGCGGGGATTATGAAAACATGCAAGTCCTACATATATTTTGCATATATATATATGAAGAGTTTCATTGCAAAACGAGATAAATCCATTTTTTTTACATTTTTGTCAAAACATGTTTATTATTATGTTATCATGATATTATTTTGCTTTATGTTGCTACTTAGCTGTATTTTTTAAGTTATGAAGGTTTAAATCAAAACAAACCAACTGCAGTTGCATTGAAATTCATTGGAATGCACAACCAAAAAACGAGATTTCTGAACAATTAAAAAAAGGTGGTTATCTAGTTTTGCAACGAAACTCTTCATATATACACAAAAGATACAATAAAATGTCTAAAAGCATTACTGAATAAAATAGACTGACTTTATATCACTTAATCTGTAGCCATTTACATAAAAAATACTGTAACATAATTTAGATACTGGGTACTGTTTAAGATACTATTTTTGATTGATTTAATTTATTACTACAATAATTTACAGACAAATCCATTTAGCAAGAGTGTAACAGGCAATGTTCAACTTATTCTAGTTTTGTATGGATTTCATACCATAACCAGAACAGAATAAATAATTCAAATTCTTTAGAGAATTAAATGTCCTTTGACCAGAAGCATGCAGCCATTTCAAGACACAAAACATAAGGAAAACAGGAGTTGAGGGACATGACATACAAAATAGGGCTACCAGGCTATCCAACAAATGATCATTCAGCCTAACATCCAGTGGCGGCTCGTGACTGCTCATCCGAGGATGCGTTAATTCAAAATAAGTGTTCGGATTGTCACATGTGTGGTTACCTTTTCCAAAATATGTGTCCTGCGTGTCGAGAGATCCTGTGTGCATCACGTGTTTTGTCAAAATAAGTGCCTGCTGCACACACGTCAAAACCGTTTATGATAAAAGAAACGCTCACTTTCACGAAATACACAAAAGACACTTCCTTAACAGTAAACTCTTATTATACATGAGATTACGCGAGTATCTGGCAAACGCGAGCATCTCTTTTATCATAAACCCTTTAGACGCGTCTGCAGCAGGCACTTATTTTGGCATGACACGTGATGCAAACACGATCTCTCAAAGCGCAGAACACATATTTTGAAATTACGAACCACACGCGCTACATACGTGTTGTGACGAACTTCGCATCGTGCGTCCTCAAAAAAAGAAGTCACCAGTCGCCACTGCTAACATCACTTTATTACTGGACTCTAACCAGTAAAACACTTTATCGTAAAGCGTCTGTTTTTCGTGATCCTATTTTTCAAACTTTAGTTGGTGTGTAAGGTTGCTGTTGGAGCATAAATAATGCCTGCAAAATGATAAAGCTCAAAGTTCAATGTCAAGCGATATATTTTCTTTAACAGAATTCACTTTTCAAAGTCTACAGCGAACAGCCGGTTTGGACTGCAGCCCTCTACTTCCCAGATATATGGCATCAATATAAAAGTTTTTGACTAACCTCCGCCCACAGGAATACGGCAGTCGTCAGCTAAGCTAAGCTGCTGTCCAATCACAACACAACACAATAAACAAGCTACACAATCAGAACTCGTTACGCATTTCTGAAGGAGGGACTTCATAGGACAAGGAAGACATCAGCTGTTTTTAGGACAGTGAAAACAGCGGTATACAGATAAGTAAATTGTGTGAAAAATACTTTTTTTTTAAACGAAACATGAACACATGTTATATTGAGCAGCGTAAACACAATCAAAGCTTCAAAAACACAGTAAAAACGGGACCTTTAATATATGCTTTTCATATAGGCCTACGCTATTTATGTTCGTAATGTATGATGGTTTACACTTCCATGTCTCTTTGCACTTTCTTTAGTACTTGGATATGTCTTTTTAACATGTCTTTAAACAGCTCCTTACTGCATGGCATGACCTTCTGTAAAATTAGCAGGGAATCTCAGCATCCAAAGGTCACAGTTAATATTTATGGACCATGCCTGAAGGATGAGCTGTCAGAAAAAAATTGTCAATACAGGGCTCAACGCTGTAGAAGAGCAAGAAAAGATTTCAGTGATAAAATTATAAATCAAAAGTCAAATATAATTTCAGGTTCCAGGTACATTGGGATTAACTGTGCACAGAAATGAAGAACTCATAACAAAGGAATATTGTTGTAAGGAGATAACAAACAAAAATTAATAAAAAGTGTTGATATGTCTCTCCATGCGCTAAAAATTTTCTTCATTCTTACATCTCGCCATTAAGTTCAGTGGACCAGATAAAGGGTTATCATCAACACCAAGCATGCTATGTGCTGTCAGCTTTTCTCATGAGTTCATGAGGGTAGTTGCTTGTTCAACGAAAAAGGTTCCCGACTTGTCTGCTTTACCTGGAAACTGACGGCAAACTGTGCAAAACATCACATTGTTTCTTTTGTCATGTTTTACCCGTGTAAATCTCTGCTTCCAGGATGTTAAATAATTACGTTTTTGTTTGCCCTCTCAATGATGACCGCCGCCATCTTAACATCTCTTAACACAAAAAAACGCAACAGTGTCCACACACAACAACCAATAAGATAGGAGAAACCTCATAACATTGCTGAGAAGATAACGTTTGCAACGCTTAAAACGTGTCGTAATGGTAACATTGCATAAGAATACATACAGACTCTTACACTGGCACCAGGCCATCAGCAATCCCTTATGTTAAGCCCTGCAATAAATGGTCCCTAGCTGTCACCCGGGTGGTACTCTTTCAAAAAGTGCACCTTTAGAGTGTATTTTAGTACCTCAAAAGTACATATTGGTACAAAGTGTATATCTGTACCGAAATGGACCATATTAATAGGACCTTTTCAAAGGGGTACTGCTACACTGACAGCATGGGACCATTTTCTAACCATTTTTTTTCTGACAGTGTACTGTACATATACCAAGAATCTTGAATTTTCCTTTAAATACAAACTGGATTAAGCTTTTCACACAGTCCCATGTGTGTTTTAAAGCACTAAAGAAGATAACTGAAAAGTTGGATTTTGTCAAACTAGACCAATAATTTAGTATATCTGCACAAGTCATAACCACACACTCCATACCAGTCTAGCAGCTAGGACAAATTGCCAATTTATGACATTAATGCCTGAAGCCATTAAATATATATTAAAACCACATACTAGTGGCTTTAAGTATGCATGCATTACATTTTACACTGAACTTTGGGCTAAAACTAAATCTTTTTCATGATCGCAGTTCACCTTGCTCTGCTTTCTCTTGATTTTGACAGAGTTTCTTAAAAAGCAAAGAAGCCATATCAAACAAATGCTTCGCGTTTTGTGTCAGCATTTCTTACAGGACAAAGAGTCTATAACGCTGTTCAATAATGAAATTTTAATCCTGTATTGCTTGAGTGCAAAGTGCATTGAAATATTTAAGATTTGCTTGACGGCTTTTTTTATTCTGTGCATAAACATGATTGTAAAAGACTTGCAGTTTGAAGAAAAGAAAAACAGGATTATATTTTACACTCCAGAAGAGCTGAATACAGCTCCATCTGCTATAATCCCATCTTGCTCTTATTTCGAGTCCCAATTTCATCAAGAAACATCTGCATTGTGCTGTAACAAAAGCAGTCCTACTTGACACATTCCCCACATATGAGAGAATATAACTACAAGTGACACTGCCATTTATTTTTTAAGACCATTATCAGGACGTTTCACTTAACAACTCGATATTCCAGAAACACAAAAAACCTGGTTGAATAAATGTATATATGGGTGTGGTTTTGAATATAGTAGCCCTTTTCCTTAAACTCACATATTGATGTATCTTTAATCTTTGGGACCTTGAGTATTACATCCTTTTTTCTAAACTTTGTCTTTGTGGACTGTCGTCTTTGACTATAGGGACATGACAACAACTTCCATTAGACGTTGCCATTGGAAATGACCTTGACATTGCGGGTGACGCTGAGGGCGAGTTGGTCTCTCAAGCTTGTCTGACTTGATTGGGTTTCCGCTTGACTTCAGGCCAATGCAAAGTGTGTTTTATTTTAACAGAGTGTGTAGTTGAGGGGAGTTGAGTGAGTGAGTGAGTGTGTAAAAGATGGGAGGGAGGGAGAGAGAGAGAGAGAGAGAGAGAGAGAGAGAGAGCACTGAATTCACTTCTAGGCTCATTTCTTGGAAGCTGAGTTGGCATAGGGACGTGGGCCAATTACAAATCCATGGGTGGAACGTTACATCCTTAACTCAGCTTATCTGGTAGTGCTCCAATACTTTTTATATACCACTTTGATACACAAGTTTGTACATAGTGTAGGTTTGTCTACACTCGTGAGGGCCAATTTTTGGAAGCTGCTCTCATAGATATAATGAATTATATGTATATAAAAATACATTAACAAATTTTTTTTTGCTTTTAATCTACTGATGTCCACAGGACTATGGTAAGGAGGACAAAAAAGTAAATGAAAGAAATGTAACAATAACACACCACAGTTACACTCAACACACACACTTTGTAATGGTGAAGCTGATAAAGGTATATGTGCTTGACTGAGTAGTTGACAAAACTCGTGTACTGACAGGAACTCCCCAAGGTACCCACGTAACTACAACAACTTCAGCCATTAGTGTGTGTGTGTGTGTGTGTGTGATTGAGAGAGAGAGAGAGAGAGAGAGAGAGAGAGAGAGAGAGAGAGAGAGAGAGAGAGAGAGAGAGAGAAAGAGAGATTGGTCCACTGTGGTGAAAAATCTTCCCAAATATTAATATAAGTAATCATCTCATTCCGACATTTCACTTGTTGAGGTCTTTTAATATATATTTTGACTTTGATTTGCTTTTCAAAAACATTAGCACAATTACTTGACCTTGGGGGGGTTTAATGCTATTTCATGCATTCTGACTTGCATTCTAAACACAGTTAGAGGGTCCTATCATACACCCGGTGCAATGCAGCGCAAAGCGCGATGCAATTGTCTTTTGCTAGTTTTAACCCGACGCAATTATCCTTTTCACGTTTAGCACCACGTTGTTTAAATAACAAATGCATATGCGCCCAATGTTGCGCCCATGGGCGTTCTGGTCTGAAAACAAGTGTGTTCAGGCGCATTGTTGGCGTGTTGCTATTTTGAGGCAACTAAAATAGACTACGCCATTGGCCAACTAAAACCTAGTCTAAAGTCAATGGCGCAATACGTTTTTTTATTTATTTAATGAGCGCAATATGCGCCTATAAACGGGACGACAACGCGCGTTTGCTTATCACACACATGGATGCAGCACAAAAACCCTTTGAAATATGATGATTAAAATGTAAAAGATTATTATTGAGTCTCTTGTACATAAATGATATGTTGATATTATGAGACGTTAGAAGGCGTAAAGATATGGATATGGTGAAATAAAAAACATTTTTAAGTAGTGCTTTAAAAAAACATGTTGCTGTCCGAGTGCTGAAGGCTCTTCACATGTTTGTAAATTCTTTCTCTGTTGTTTGTTACAAATAAAGTATTTTTAGAGTACAAACCTTTTCCTGGATATTTGCAAATTATTTAATGAGATTACAATGATTATGTAGGATATCAATACATTTACAGCAATTAAAGCCTTCTATTTTTACTTCCATGCTGAAAGAAAACAGCTTTTAAAGGTTTTAATAAAAAAATAACAATTTCAATACAAATAAAAACAACACATTTTTAACATCAATCTTAAACTGGGGGTCTTCTACCTCCGCTTATTATTTTAGTTTACAAATTCAGCCATCTAAATAGGGATTAGGCATTTTAAAGGCGATGAGAGCTGAGAATCTCACTGGTTTATTGCACGTTACGCCCAAAACTCACCCAACATTACTCATTTTGAGAGTAGAAACAAGCCTTTGACAATTTTCCTGTCGTTAATTTAGCAAAAGTGAAATCGGACACGCCCTTTGATCATTCAAATAGGGCCCAAAGAGTTGGATTCCTCATGCTAAACATGGGCAAAGTTTCAAAGAACCATTTTGACGTATGAGTATTTCTGTGCCGAATGCACTTTGTCAGGGTTCTTTTCGTGAATTTATTTTTGACTACTGATTTTGTTACGTAACAGAATCACTGGAAGTACAGTGGAAGTCCATATATGGGCACTTCACCTGGAATAGCGCACGCACACACCAACCAAGAGCTGACACAAAATTGACCTTACCGAAGAAGTGTTTTTTTTTTGTTTGTGAGGAAAATTTAAGCTTGTTCACCTTCCCAAATAACTCAGCATTATGGGAACAATTGATAAAGTTTGGAGTTGTGCAAGTGTGTTTGTTTAACGCTGGATTTTGTTGAAATGGGGCGGTCCCAGTGATAAAACAACCGGTCATAAGTCGCAGGCGGTAAGTAAATACGCATAAAATGTGTTTTGTCTGCAATCAGCATGTAAGTGCATGTAATGTAAACAAAATGAACATTTAATGTATCGTAAGTTATCCAGAGATAGTGGGATAAAGTTTTGTGTACTTGTGACTCACGTCGCCCACGGTACGCCTCCAGCTGATCTGTCTTTTAAAAATCTGATAATTAAAGATTCTTAGGAGATATGGAGGATGCAATACTACGTACTCAAGATTAGCATGAGACTAGCTGAAACTTGAATGACAAGTGACTAATCGTAAGTAACCACATCGCTAGATGTTCCACCAGCATGGTTGCCTGTAACTGTACAGTGATTTCTGGGTTAGGAGCAGACTACATTTGTATCTTGCTGTAACTAAGTTTCTGGCCCCGATGGTGCAAAAACCTTTAGAAGAGTCAGGTGTCTTTACATTACGAGTATTTGTGTATGAAAAACAAGATTTTAAAATGAATCTCATCTCTTTGAACTTCATTACACCAAGTCTAATGTAGTAACCTCCAATAATCTAAACATATATTGACTTTTTTAAGACCAAACGGTAAATGAACCAGGCTATGTGTATAAACAACACAGTAACAGGTGTGCACAGTTCAAAAATGACTCAATGTTCAGTTTGTTTAATAAAGTGTGTTGTTTGAGTGTGTGTTTTTCAAGGACATGTGTTCACACAGACAGGCAACTTAAAAAACTGGGCCATTACGAGGGCACCATCTGTCCAATGCGAAGAACAAGCAGGAGTGTGTTTTAACAATGTCAACACTTCTGCGTCCATGTCATGTGTGCATTCATACTATATTTCAGATAGGGAATTCATTAGAGGAATTATGGGTTTACTATAATGGAAAAAAATATTGGAAATACTGCTAATGCCACATATTGTGCAACAATATATTGATTTTCTCATATTTGCTTTGTAAATCATTTTACTTAGAAACTGACGACCTATCTTACCATTGGAACTGAGGCAACTTTATTAGTTACAAAAATTTGACACATGAACACAAACACTTCTAAAGCTATTTTCAACTATTTACTCAAGTAATCATTGGTCATTTCAGATCGAAACGGTGAATAGGTTACTGTTAGGGTTAGAGTTTTGTGGATTCAATACACTACACCTGATTGATATGTTTGCTTTTATATACATTTAGGTAGATCTGCTTTATCGTAAGTATTAAAAATGCAATTTGTACATAGGAAGTATAAAAGTTTCTATTAATTTAGTACTATTTATAACTCATTGTTATATGCATGTTGTTATTATCATTAAAATTCCCCTAAATATATACATTCTGTCATCTATTACAGCCTATGTCATTTCTTACACACACACAAACATAAAGAGCAAAGGTCACCAGCCAAATGGCTTACTGTTAGATAAAGAAAATTGTGTGAGGAAGTGAACTAACAAGTACAGGAGACAAAACAAAAGAGATCTTCCTAAAGTGGAATAATCCCCCTTTTTCTCATATCCTAAGGCACTTTCTCAATGACAGAACAAACTGAAACGCACAAGATAATAGAGTTTGTGTAGAGCGCAGTGCACGTGTGTGTGTGTTTCTGTATGGGTGTGTCAGTGAGCGCAGGTGAAAGTTACACCAAGTGTGCCGTTAAAAATGGTCAGGTGGGCGGAGTTTGGCTGAACAGTGCAAGCAAGCTTGAAGTTTTAATACTCAGGACGTGTTTCAGCAGAGTCGGGGGGTTACCATGGTGACATGGGGGTACTGGTCTTGCATAACTGGTTGACACTGCTAGAAATAGTCCTGAGAAGTGAAAGAGAGTGTGAGAGAAAGAGATTGAATAAGAAAAGAATAAAAGGAGTAGAAGAGGGAAGAACCCTGCGGTGTGCCTGACTGAGCACTAAGACACAGTCACACAGGATTTCCTTTTTATCATAAAACGTTATCATAAAATAAATGTATATATGAAAAACAAAGAGATTAGAAATTATTTATTAAACTGGAAGATTCAAGACGGAAAGGAAATCTTGTGTAACTTAACAATAAATATATAAAAATATACATATATGATTATTACTGTTTCATCTTGTTTCAAATCTAAATCTTCAAATGTGATTTAATAAGAATTGTATAAAGCCTGTAATAGATAAGAGTTGATTTAGAGGGAGTAAGAGATAACAAGCTTACGGATGATAGTGCATGTAGGCCATTACGTTGCATCCGTCTCTTGCCCACCGCACAACAATGAAGCCTTTCATTCTCTCCATAGACCCATATCAAGCACCCCTCTGCCCCCGCAACACACCAACTACCCCCCAACCCAATCACCTCCTCTCCCTGTCGTCCTTGCTTTCCTTCATCTGATTTCTTCATCACATTCTCTCTGACTGATTTTGTAAGACTGCAGTTGGCATCGACACATGAAGACTTAATATCTTGCAGAGGCACGGTGTGTGATGTGTGTTTGTGATCAATTGTTTATTTATCAGTACATTGGGCACACGCAACTTTATTTTATGCATGTTAAGCACTTTTTGGGGAAATGGCTGAATTATAATATAATTGAAAGTTTGCTTAGTCCATATTTTTTAATCTGATCTTATAATTCTATTCATTTAAATATAGAAGGTACTAATTTCCAAATGTAAAAATGATACAAAGAAAAATATTTATTATTGTTTTTCATTATTATAATAATAATGCAAGAATGTGTTTTTAGAGCAGGGTGAGGATTAGTCTATAGTTCAACTTCATATGTAAATAATACAATTTACATCCTCATTAGAAATCTGTACATGAAAGGTACTGTAGTATAAAGAGGGGTCACTAGACATTGCCGTCTCATTTTATGTAAAATCAATATGCACTATAAGGGAAAATAACACACTTTATGTCTGCTTTCCCATCCTGTCATCAATGACATCCTGAAAAGCCGGCTAATCTTTTGCACAGGAAGTTATATAACTTCCTTATAGCTCACTTATGATAGAGACCTTATATATTATAATACATTACTAGGGGTGTCACGATTCTCCAAATCCTCGATTCAATGACATTTTCGATTCTAAGGTCACGAATCGATTCGATTCTCGATTTTTAAATTTTTTTTAAAGACAAAAAAAGATATGCCATTATTATTTATTATTATTATTTTTATTATAGTTTCACATTAACATGCACATTGCGTGCTTTACCTCGCATGGGGGTTTGTGGGCTTCACTTTACGCGTGAGGGCTTGTAGAGAGAGGATTCTTCTTGCACGCACATGGACTTAATGCGCACGTCTTGGACTCAGTCAGAGTCAGATCACTAGGTAGTAATCCTGTTTATGATATGCATTTCAAGGAGTTGTAGCAATACATCACTCGTGTTTAAAATATAAATCGGGTTTCGCTGGACCGATGTTTTTAAAGTCACTTTTGAGAGATTTATTTTCCCCCGCTTGGCAAGCCGACTGGGCGTGAAATGGGGGCGTGAAAGCATCGACGATTCCATTTTTTAATTCGAAGTTCGAGGTTGTGACTTAATTTCGATCGATTTTCGATTTAAAATCGAAATCGTGACACCTATACATTACTATACACTATACATTATTCACAAGGAGTTTACAAAGAGGCCATTACTACTTTCCAAGCCATAACATTATATAAATCTTTCAAAAGACACAGAAATAAACACACTGTATAGACTTTTGATAGTCTAATTCTACAAATCAGTTCCAGTGAGAAATAAAAATACAAAACGATTATGAAGTCTCAATAATGTTCAGTTACAGTATTCCCTTGTTGAGATCAATGGTGTTTCCCAAATAGAGGCGATTGAATTAAAGTAAAGGAAAAGGAAGGGGAAAAAGAAAACAAAAAAGAACATGTCTCCATTGACTAAGATGCACACTTGCAAAGGTCAAGAGACACCTTTGTGTTGTTTCCTTCATTGGAAGCAGATCAATGTTTAATTTTAGGTCTGACAACACAATTCCTAGGAGCCATTTTTTTAATACAGATGTGTAGCTGATGATTTGTAGGCACGATTCCAAAACTCTCAATCTGTAACAACTGTTCATTCAGACTGGCTACATGCTTATATCCAGCCTCATGCCATGTAAATGTTTCTCTATTTGAGAAACTATTTTAATCCACTATAAACTATTGCTATTTTTAACTATTACTTTGCAGTTTCAGCAGGTGCGCACATGCAGTGTATGCACACACTAAAATAAAAGCTGCTCAGTAGTACTCAATTGCCACTTAAAGCCTCATCCAATTGTTATGAAAGCTCATTTATTAAGATAAAGTAAGGAAAAGAGAAAGAGGGTCAGTACACATTATTTAATTTTGCTTTCAGTAGCAGTAGAACAGGATCAAACACAGCAGATCATACATAAATTCCAGACTTGTCTCTAAGGGAACTTTTTCTAAGGGAACTTCAGTAACCCAGATAATATCAGCAGTGAAAAACAAACAACCCAAAACAACTCCATCAGTCATATGATGATGAGTCGTATTATGACAGGCAAACCTCTCACTTTTCCAGCAGCTTTATATTCCTGCTCCTCAACTGATAGCATTTAGTGCCAAGGTTATGTGTTTGCTTCTATATGAAGAGTTCAAATGCAAAACACTCTAAGTGCATCTGACATGTTTTCTTGTAAATTAACATTTTTTATCAGGCTCTTTTGTTTATGTTCAGTTCTCTGTAATGGCTATGATAGGTTAATAGTCAGTAATTGAAATGCCTTATTCTCACAAATGTCACTTTAGTCATTTCATTCAAATTTGACTGTATTTTGCTGCAAAACCCTCTAAGTGCATGCAGGCGTAAACCAAGTTTCCCAATCTCTCTCCAGTCACTTTTTACTGTTCTTTCTAAATAAAGGGAAAAGGCTCAAATATTCAGTCAATATCCTAATACAGTCGATAAATCTCCTTTAACTAGGTAAAACATAAAAATGAAATCCAATGTATGCATGCCATCGTTCATCCAATACGTGGCGTTTAACGAATTCTGCCAACCAATCTGATTGGCCTGAGGCCAGATTTAAGCAGATTTGAAGGAAATTTGATGAATGTACATATACATACCGAGAGCATTTGGTCAATATCATGATCTCATTTTTGATGGAGGTGGCGTTTAGCAACTTTTGCATCTGAACTCTCCATATGCTGACAGGAGACAGGGAAAGCAGAGACTAATACAATCACGGAGTTACAAACTGAAACACTTTGATCTTTTGGTGGGCCTGTCACAAGCTCTAAAGGTAACAAGGCTCACAGCCTGCTCCATGTCTTCAAGTGACAAATCCAACTTAATTTGGCTCAGAAATGGCCTGTGGTTTGAACTATCAGATGCGGGTATACGGCAAGTACATACAGAAAAGTAGGAGACACAAAATAATGCCAGTCATCTCTAATATCCATTTGCTGATGGTCTTGCAGATATCACTCATGGGGAATAACAAGGCTTTCTGTGCACCAGTATAAACCGTGTGTGTGTGTGTGTGTGTGTGTGTGTGTGTGTGTGTGTGTGTGTGTGTGTGTGTGTGTGTGTGTGTGTGTGTGTGTGTGTGTGTGTGTGATATGCTGGGCGTTACAAATTTCAGGTACAATAATACCTTCAGGCTACACATCCTAAACAAAGCACACACACGCACAGTGGTAGACTCTGGTGATAAATATACGGCAGCTTTTCTGGCCAAGTATGTCCAAGCTAATGAATCTTACACTGCAAAAGCATGTCTGAGGAAACAGCTGCTGTGAGCCAATCAGGAGTGATTGCTCAGCACTCTCTGTGTCTGTCTGCGTGTGAAAGCGTCTGAGGAACTCACCCTGATTCTTCTCATAGCAGCGACGATCTCCATGCGACTGTTGGGTCTCGGGACATCCAGACTGCCCACATACTGCAAAAATAAACACAAGCTTGAATGTTATAACCAGCCACCCAAGTCTAAAATCAATAAGAGTCCAGACACAAACATACTTTCTGGGTAAAGTTACCTTTGCATTGGCAGGAAATTAGTATTTAAAACTCCCCTCAATTTTTAGCTAAAAAACAACAACAAACAGCCGACCTCTCATATTAGCATGATCACTATTACTCAACTGACATGTATAAATTCTGCCACTACCGGGCCATGTTTCATATTATAATCTTGTATCCTAAGACAAACACTGATCCCTACATAACATAAGCGTTAATTTTTTGATACTAAGATTTAAACATCGCCTGAAAGATGAATGAAAAAAGCTTTCTGTTGATGTATGGTTTGTTATGGTAGGACAATATTTGGCTGAAATACAACTATAATACAAAATCTTATACATTTTTAAATACATTACACAAAACTAAATACAAAATCTGGAATCTGAGTGTCAAAAAAAATCTAAATATTGAGAAATTGCTTTAAAGTTGTGCAAATGAAGTCCATGGCAGCACATATTACTAATGATGATAAATACATTTTTTTTATATATTTACTGTAGAAAATTTACTAAATATTTTCATGGAACATGATCTTTACTTAATATCCTTACAATTTTTGGCATAAAAATGCATTTAATGACCCATACAATGTATTGTTGGCTATTGCTGTAAATATACCAACCTACCCATGCGATTTATAACTGTGGTCCAGGGTCACATATTTTTAAATATGAGCAATAGTGTAAATAAGTGCCTGTAATAATCCTTACATCTTATTAGAAAAAAATGCAATAGATCAGCAACTTATACCACCAATTTGAGCTTTAAAGCAATACTATAAAAGTACAGTCAGAATGTGACTGTTCATCTGTATCAAGTAAAATTCCTGGAAGATAATCCTGCATCACAAATTGGAGCTAAAATTACCCTGCAGAAGGCTACTGAGTGCCTCAGAATACAAAGCTTTAGGTTTCCTGAGGCATTTGGCTATTTTAAAGACTTACAGATAAGCTCTTTGAGAAAACACCAGTGTTTATTACATTTTGACCATAATATGAATAAAATATGCAAGTGTGTCATATCATTTGGAGAATACATTGTTAAAAATAGACTGAGGACTTATCTGGGATTTTTATAAGATATGCTGGATTGTACAAATTACAGACACAACATAAATGTTTAGTATTCTAAACAAGACTTGGGTTTCTATTTTATAGCACTTATTACACAGGGTTGGTTTTTTATTTTATTTTTTGCATAAGAATTAAAGCTATTAACTATTTACAAAACCATATAGAAAGTTTTTTGGAATTTGTCAGGTGCTAGCCTAAACCTAGTGACAGCATTTTTGGCCGTAAGTAGCCTACCACTAATGATGTTAAAATGCTCCGGGATCCGAAATCCAAGTCAAATCTAACATTAAATACAAAGAGGTTTACAGACTTCTTGGTAAACTACTAACTTGCTCCAGCCATGAATGACATATAGGAAAGTTGAGACAAAGACAAAATAGTCGAAACTCTTTACATCTATTCAGATTAATTTCCATTTGTTTCCCACAGGCTGATGTGTGATATTGTCGCGATTCAAAACACGATCCTGAATCTGACGTGTAGCCTATACTCAGCGGTGCGACCTTTTATGCACAATATATTGCATAAAGTAACAGCAATAAAACTTAAATGTTTACAGTAATTATGATATGTGCTTTACCTTGGCTTGGAAGTGTATTCCGTGTTGATACGCTTCTTCGTTATGAAGCGGGACTCGTGAATCTGCAACATCGTCCACCAGGTTGTACCTGTTTCTCCCGTGCATTTTCATTGGGACCTGTCCGGATGCTCAGAGAGAGAGAAATGCTCTGCCAATTCCCAAGGGTCAAAACAACAGACAACTAGAGAGCGCTTTAGCCGTTTTAACCAGCCGAAAACGAGTCACGCGTACAGGGGAGATACAAAGCGACAGAGTCCATTATAGTGTGCGTCTACCAGCCCGGGAAAATCTCAATGAAATCACAAGGCGCTTCGCAGCACAAAAGAATTGGGTTGGGCGCCTCTTTTCCCCCTCTCAGCCATCAGCTGCGTTTATTATACAAGTATGACTACAGCTCAAGTGTCTCGCTGTGGAGAAGTTTATTAAAAGATCCGCAATGGCTGAATTCTGCACGTCTCTTTGCTGAGTTTGAAATCCAGCGCTAATGACGTTGTTTGTTTACACGCACTCGCTTGCCAATGCAATTCACATGGAGCAAAGTTCCGCTTGCTTTAGAAGCGATCGACCTTCAAGTCTTTGAACAACAGTTTTTAGCATAATAAAAGAAGACTTCCCTATAGTTCATAAACTGCAATAGAGAGGCAGTGCTTGAGATCAATACTAAAAACTCCAGAATAGAATGTATCCGTAGAGGGTTTTCAAACTTTGTAAGACAGGCTACCTTCTACATAACATATATTTTGCAGGTCTATATAATTGGCTACATTTAGGGATTTAAGCCTGAAAAAAACATTTTTTTCCTCTTTAGTTTTCTGGGGACCCCTTGGAACCTCCTGGAGCCCCCCTGAGGGTAAACCCTGGCTTAGAGGGTTTGACCTATTTTGAGCTCTGTTTACAGCTCACTGTAATATTTTCGTACAGTATTTTCAAATATTTTATCATATTTTTATCTCTTTGATAAATGTTTTCCAACACACAGTTGTGAGTTTAAATTTGCTATGTGGTGTTTCTATTTCTATAAGTCCTAATATTGACAAATACAATATTTTGATACTTTTAATTAGATTGTAACATCTAATTTTGATCTAATGGAAAACACAAATAGCCTGTGCACCTGTGCCTAAATTCCAAAAGTGTCCAAATAAAGGTTTGTCTTAAATGTATTTCACGATTCATGATGCTTGTTAAGTTGGTCCTGAGTTAAGTTGGCTAGTTGGGATAAACTTTAGAGGTTCTTCCCATCCCAATGAGCATATAGCGCCATCTAGCGATTTTTAGAGTAGGGTTTATTTTTTATTGAAAACAGTTGTGATCTATTTTAGTTGGTCGTCCTTGTGGCTTATTATAATAATTAAACCAGTCATGTTCTTCTATAAATATTCTTCTATAAACTGATATCCATAGGTGGGTGATGGTTTAAGTTTAAGGACAGGGGTATACAGTAGTTGGGTATGAAACAACTGATTTCTATAAGAAAACAAACGTGCAAATGAGTACGAGATCATCTTTATCAATTCTGACACAAGTGCGCCACCTACTGAATCATAGAGGCAATGAACATTACAGTTGATACTGTATCTCAAATATCTCAGGAAATATTTAACGTGCAAATGAGTACGAGATCATCTTTATCAATTCTGACACAAGTGCGCCACCTACTGATTCATAGAAGCAATGAACATTACAGTTGATACTGTATCTCAAATATCTCAGGAAATATTTTTTTCAAATCGCACATATGAAATCATTCAACTAGAATCATACAAATAATGTAAAAGAATCTGTTATGCAAAATAGAATGAGGCCTTTAAAATGACTAACGAACGGAATTAAAAATGAAAACGCACATTGATTCTCAACCTCCACAACAGCATAATCACTGTAATACCATTACCATTAAATGAAAAACAAATAAAATAATATAGAAACGTACATGAAAAAGTAATATTGTGCACTATTATTGACTATACGGTGAAAATACTATTTTTTAATGTGGGAAGTATAAAACAATTTCTAACATTCATGTTATGTTAGTCTTTTTTAAAACAACATAATAAAATTATGTATTATGCAAAAGTAAACATTTTACAAAATTATGCGAAAATATAGTCGTTTTTATTTTTTTGCTTCGCGTAATGCGTGTCCAGGGCAATATGTTGCTGTCTGGTACCTCGACGGCTTCCGTCAGTTGCGTTGTCAACAGCACCAAAACACCAGCAGGGCTGCATGCGCCGCGTCCGACAGCGAGTTTGACTTCTCTAATATTGCGGGTCCCATCAACTCATCTTTAGTCAAACATGTCTACGTTAACAAACGGCAGGTAACCTAAATGCGCATTATGTTTTGTTTTGTTTTGTTGATACGTTTTTAAAATCAGTGTACGTTTAAAATCACTGCGCGTAATATCAGCCCTATCTCTAGATCAGATGCTGCTTCACCGGCACTTTATAACTGATCGAGAGGCAATGCGGTTATAAATCCAGGCATGATCTGCTCCAATCTCCATAGATATTATGCGATATGTGTCATCAATTGAGAATTTTGTATTGAAGGATGGGATGAGTTCCGTATCTTTGCTGCTTTTAGTTATTATAAGCAGTTAGGCATGACATTTATTCCCTAATTTAATGCATTTAACTTTAGGACACTGGAGAGCTTTTCTGCCTGGAGCCACTCCTGTCCCGTTAGATTAGAGAGACATTTAGCACATTCATCGCTTAAAAGCATATTTATGATGTTTGGGTTATAATCATGGAGTCAACATCCTCGTGTCTCCACATTAGTTTATCTAGCTCCATGTTTGTCGGTACAGGCTGGTTTTATGCAGTATGCGCCTTTGTGCTTTTATTTGGAAAGCACCAGATGGTCCATGTTAGCTCTTCGTGCTAGTTGATTACCCTGTTATAATTCACCAATCTAAGATGACATAACAAACCATTCTAGTGTTAATGTTAGATAAATACACGATCACACTATGAGCGATTGTTACGAGAGAGTGAAAAGTGAGCTCCAGCAAATGAAGGCACCTGGAGATGAGGTGGAGACCGAGGCCGCGGAGGAGCAGCTGTCCCCGGCCTTACTGTCTTATGTTCCCGCTGATGTCCCCACTTCTCGGAGAGACATTTCCAAGAGTGGCATAAACGGGAGAAGTCGGAGTAAAAGCAGGAGCAAAGCGGACGGTAAACAAGTGTCGGATCTGAAGGCGGATAATTTACGAGAGAAAGCAACAAACCGTGTAAGCAATGAGCAAAACCTTCAGGTTAAGGGGACAGGAAAGATTTTAAGGAGTAAATGTGCTGCAAACGGTCACGTTGAGTCATGCCCTGGACAAACCGATGGAAAATGTGAGGATCATGGCAGAGAGGATGGAAGCAAAGTGGGCAAAAAGAGAAGAACTGTGACGGTGGACATATCTAAAGCGAAGACGTCCCTCGAAGCGCTTAAACTCAGCATCAGGGAACTGAAGTGGAAAGAGGTATGAATATCCAATGTGAAATGACATGGGGAAACTCTGACTTATTACACCAGCCATTTAGGCTTATAGTGGTGTACGCTGATTCTCAGTATGAATTTATGTTAACAGCTTGTTTTTTCTGCATCGACTTCATAATATATTAGTTTACAATACAGAATAACACACACCATCTACTGTACACTGTCATATTGTACCACTACAACATTTTGGAAAATACTGTCTGACAATTAGCACATTTTTTAAAGCAATACTCATAAGAAAACAATGTTCAATGATCAGAAAGTGTTAACTCTGGGCTTTAGTAGATGAAGAAGCACAATTAGCTGTATAGAACTTAAATGTAATCCAATGCCTTTATTTGTCCTAATACACTGTAAAAAAATCTTTGCTGACTTACACAACTCAAATTTATCATTTCAACTTACTATTTTTTATCTTGACTAGAGATGAGTTGTTATAGCTATAGATGAGTTGTTATAACTTATAAACTCAATTTTTTAAGTTGTAGCAACTCATCTCTTGTCAAGATAAATTATAATAAGTTGACATGCCTTGATTCAACAAAAAAATGAAGGTAGCAAAGTGTATTGTTATATCTTGGTATCATCGTAAACATAGGGGTGTGACGGATCACAAAACTCACGATTCGGATCACATTACGGTTTTTGAGACACGGATCGGATCATTTTTCGGATCAGCAAAAAAGGGGTGGGAAAAATCTAATAAGAACAAATAAAGAAATTACAAACACTTATAAAAAAGAACAAAGTTGCATATAAAGCAAGGTCTAAAATTAGAATTAGGTACAGAAATCGAATTCAATAAACAATAACACTGTCTTTACTGTATGAATTAAATATAATTATTATTATTTAGAGCTTCAGAAGTGATTATTCTTTGTCTTGGTTTGTTTGATTAACATTAATGACACAGACTTAACTAAGTTAATTGAGGTTACTCCCTCTTTAGGATAAACATGGACCTGGTTTCTGCCTGATCTATACATAAACATAAAACATAAACAAATGTTTTTATTTAAAAAAGAATATTGTGGAGATTAGGGATGATGGTATGATGCACAATCTTGATTTTTCATGGCCGATTTTTATACCGATTTTCTTAACAAGAAAATTGGCCGATTCCGATCCGATTTCCGTATTTTTTTTTCTTATCAAGCAACAAACAAGAAAGAACGTATACATGAACAATATGTTTATTTGGTTTTTAACAGGCTAAACTTGGTTTGGCTATTGAAAACGATAACTGTAACCATCTAAAATGAACAGCAGTAACTGTGCAGTAGGCTACATTCAATACAAACATAAGTGGTTAAATGAGACCATGACATCAGAGGAGCGCGAGAAAACCTTGAGACAGCTTTATGAACTTGACAGAGAACTTCCCTGCGCCTTGTCTATTAATTGTATATAGCAGGAAAAGTGATCAGTCTCTTAGAAATACAAGGTGTGAGTGTGTAAACTGACTGAAATGCGTGTATCTCACAGTGAGTGGGTAAGACTTGAGAGCCCTGCGAATGTACTGTTGTTTCTCCACGACAGACATTGCAGCTTGCAATCTTAACGTCCTGCGCACAGATTTTGAAATGCTTTTACACAAAAGACATGTTTGCGAATCATAAAAAGGTGGAGATCATTTTGTTTGTATGTGCCCTGTCAAGAACAGAAAGATTTTATCTTCCCTTGGTTTTTGAAATGCATCTCTCTGTGTGTGCACTTTTGAGTGCACTTAAACGCGCACACACACAGACGTAGGGCAAATTCCAAACGGGAGAAAAGAGATGCAGCACAAACTCGCCCCACATAAAAACATTACGTTGTTTTTCAGTGCTCTATTCACCAAATGTATTTTAATGGACTACAGTATGAGACACAGTAGCGCAACTCCCTCTATAGTTTACACATCAAGAGTTCTTCGAAGAGATCTTTGAAGAGCATAGGGATGTTCACATCTGACTGGAGCTGGACCAGGCTATTCATAAGCACATGCATCTGTGCATACAGAAAGCTGCTCACTTTAGCGGTTAAATTGTTTAAAATCACTTGAATGTTAACATTTGGAAGCCTTTGAAACACGTGCAAACGATAAACTTTCCCTATTTAAATTTGCGTATTAATCCGTGAATTGAATGCGAGACGAACCGTAGATCGTGATCCATACGGATCAACTGTGATCCGTTACACCACTGACCTTAACCCTCAAGATCCCATTTAGAACCACCATATGAGTAGACATGCAGTATAACTTTCACTGAGCCTTCTTTAATCCACAAGCATTTTCACAAAACTTAAAAAAAAAATTTTTTTTTGAAACAAAAAGAATCATACTCTTACATAGACCTAGAGTAATATTGATGGAAACCAACTACAATATGATTTTATAAAAATATTATTTGTGTTACAGCAATGAAAACACACACAGTTTTTGGTTTAAATATTTTAACAGACATTGACAGCCTTTAACCTTGTCCTTCAGCACAAGTTGAACAACACTCGCATATGGTTACACTTGACCAACCATGTAAAGTCAGTGGGCATTAAAAACGAAATGCTCATAAATATATTATTTATTGTCAAACTATCCCAGGCACAAACTGCTGTGGGGTGCGTGACACCTGGCAGGTTTGACATAGTGAACGACCCATCGAGTGAATGTCTTCACTCCTTTCTTCTCATCTCCACTGAAATATTATGAGCCTATGTAATTCAAAGCTGCCTTGTTAAAGGCTGGTTTCAAGTTTAAGTGTATCTATATCACCATTTATCCTGTCTGGCATACCAAAGGCTTTTTGAATGGCAGTACAGATAGGTGTTTCCACCCATGGTTGTTTCCACCCAAATGTTTCCAAAACTATCAGTCTTTTAAGTTTAGTGAGTAGAGTTAAATCTTGTTTTTTTTTTCAGTCTCGGTAATGCAATGCCCTTTTAATGTATTACTGCAACACCTATGTATTATTTTTCCATTTTAATCATTCACAAGTTCGCTTTAACATCAAATATAAAATAAAGCATATTTGGCGTGCTATCCAAGTGGAGAGCTGCGAGCTCAGAAAATTTGATCAAACCTCATTGCAATGTTTGTTTTTTGACAATTTCACATGCCCTATACCTAAACAATTCCAATTAACATTAAGATAAGGCTGAATGTGACTGGATTGAAAAGTGATGTCCTTAAGTCCTTATCCACTCATGGCAAATTTGAACGGAGGGGGGATCCCATGCATATTTAGTGTAACGACACTAAAAAGCTTGCTAAACTCTAAACTTTGTAGGACAGCAATTTCCAGCAATCAATATGCATTTTTGGAATCTTCGTGTCTCAGCTCAGCTGTAATCTCAGAGTTTAAAAGGAAAAAAAATTGTTGGCATGAAACATCTGAAATTAGAAAACTGATTAATTTAATCAGTACTGCATAAATTGCCAAGCATGCAATTTGTACAATTATCAGTAAATGTCTATTTTGTTTCTATTGACCAAATTTGATGAATCTAATACAGATATCAATATTTATCTAGGGTTGTACATTCAAATGTTTAATTATACACAGCCTCCAGCACAATGCAGGTGAAGGAAAACAATGTAAAAATACAGAATTTTTGTCAAATCAACATACACTAGTCAACCCGTTCTTGTCTTAGGACAATTTTGATGAACGTTTTTGATCCACTTCAAATGTTGACTAGTATATATATATTTTATGTAACTGTAACATAAAAAATTAAGTTAAACCATTTCAACTTGTTTTTATAAGTTATGTCAACTTATTACAGGTCAAAACTTAAAATATTTAGTTGAACTGACTTGCAAAACCATGCTGCATTTGTTTTTTACAGTGACGGAAACTAGAAAAAATGCATTGAAAAAGTACTACTTAAGGTTTAGTGCAGAAAATCACATGAGTAGTGCTGCATATTGTATGTCAGATTAAAGCAGCTGAAATGGTTTCATTTGCAATTGTTCATGTTTTTTTTTAACACATTTCTGTCATGTGCCAGGCACTTTATATAGTAACACTGCCTTACTGTCCATTAGTTTGTTAAACGGTGACATAATCCTCTCAAAATCCTGCTTAGCTACATAACCTGGGCTATACTCAGCATATTACACACATCACATGCTGATTAGTGCCCTTAATAATCTACCTCACACTCAATCCACACTGTAGGTGTCATGTATTAATACATTTTATTAAACTCATAATGGTGCTTTCAAAAATACCTTCAAGAACTTCCATGACAGATACTGATCTTGGCCATAATTTTTTTCTTTACATATTTCAACTCTGCCATTTTTGCAAATGTTATATATTTTTTAAAAAGTTTATTTGTTATTTAGAATCATTGATATTATAGCCCTCAGCCAAGATATTCATGTGAAAGTAAAAACTAGAAATTGCTTGTCAAATTATAGAGTCACAGGTTTTTTTTTTAATTTTGGTGTAGTTAATCATACTGTAAACGCATTGGTTGTTGAAACCTTGTCAAAAGCATGACATGTTTATTGTATTGTGATTGATATTCACTTTGCCTTTTTTCTTTTGATTCTGCAGTTTCCGATGGGTAGGCGGACAGCCTGTGATATCTACTGGCATGGTGTCTCTTTTCATGACACCGAAAACATAGTTTCTGGGCAGGTCAACAAGTTTCCAGGTAAACCTTACAAAATGTTGCACTTTTCTTGGTAACACGCCACATCTCACCAGTTAATCACAACCCATGATAAGCGGAAACCTTCTGGTCTCTCTCTTGAATCCAATATGGAAGTGACTTAAACTGCAATTCATCGACTGGCCAGTAGAGACAGGCTCCAACAGGGAGTCAATCCCATAGACCCCCTCATGTTGAAATTCCCAACTTTACATTCCCAAATCTTTACATCTTTGTACAAAAAAGTGGTCTGTATAGCTAATTTAACCTTCATGACACCTGTGTGGGAAGAGAATTTTTCTAACTCATCCATTTAAATTATATTAAGCCTTAAAGTTCTGCATAAATATGGGGGCGTGGCCACTTGAGTGCAAGCAAATTGCCACTGTTGTCCCTAACGTCGACCTAGCTGGCGTGGTTTCAGCAACCAGGCACCTCAGCTCCGCCCACGTCCCACCATTTTGTACTTTTTTTATCCGGGTGTGACGGGTGTTTGAAGCACACACAAGTTATGTCCGCTCCGCCCATTCAAGCATGCTCTTCCGAAAACTTTGTGTAACTTCACGGATACTACGTCCATTGTTTTATAAAATCTATGAGATTAAGGCATAGCCTTTGGTGTCATTCCACTATCTATTTAATATCATGGCAGGTTATGTGAATATATTTACTGTAAATCTTTTATTAAACTTGCTTAATTCTTCAGTTACAGAACTTAGACTTCTTTTGCAATTGTAACTACCCTTAGACATTTTAAATAGCAATAAGAACAAAATAGATTTATGTGTAATTCATTTTTACTTTCAAGGGTGAACTTCTTAATTATGGCTCTGGGTATTTAACCCGTTAATTGGCGCTGTCCCATGAGCGGGACACCTACATTTATTTCAATATTTTCTATGTAAATCTATCACGACAAACTATATATTGTTGGAAAGGTCTAAGAATGTTTTTTTCATATTTCAAAACCTTTTAGCAGTAATAATAATGCAGTAACTGTAATTTATTCATTTGTGACACAAGTATGCAGCAAACCAGCACAAACCTCAGTTTTTTGACAATTTTATGTATTAAAAGTAATATTATATTGCATTTTTATTTATTACAAATAAATGTAAACTGCTTTAAAAAAATGAATATTTTCACCTCCAGACACTTCCCTAAAAACCGTTGAAGTGTCTTCTTTTCTAGACCAAAAAAAGGCCAGAGTTACACTAATTTAAAGGTGTATATTACCTTTTCACCAACCCCCCACTCAAAAAGGGCTGCGCCAGTTAAAGGGTTAATATTATTTCCAAGAGGAATTAAACACTTTGAGGAAATATTTGCATTGATTTGCAAACAAATGTTTTTGGAAAAAGTTCAGGTAATTGTTAGTCTAGACTACATTGTTTACCTTTAAAGCAAGGTTATTAATCATTTATACTGTATCTGACCCTGTACATTTAAGCCGGTAAAGAGTCTTAAGTCCTGACTCATGGGTTGGATGTAACATTGCTGTCTTCATAGCTCTATTAACAGTTACTTGCACACAGACAGCCAGTACAAGCTGTGTGTGCGTGCGTGTGCATGCGTGCGTGTGTGTGTGTGTGTGTTTATTAAACTATTGGGGATTAAGAGGCCCAACATTGACTTTAATTTAATGAAACTGCTGGGAAAATCGAATATATTTTAATAGAATAATCCAAATAGAATGATATACTGTGTAGGTAGAACTTATTATCTGGGCCTTGGATCATTTCGCATTGATTGCTCATTCTTTCCTCATCTCCTGCCATGTTGTTGACCAGGAATGATAGAGATGCTGCGGAAGATCAATTTGAGCCGTGCGGTTCGTACCATGCAGGAACTGTTCCCAGAGGAGTACAACTTCTACCCACGCTCCTGGATACTGCCTGAGGAATATCAGCTTTTCTCCACACAGGTAAAATTAATGGGGAACTCTCAGCAACATAACAAAGACTACATGACATGGGAAACTTAAAGCTATACATTGGCAAGCAATTTAATGTCAATTTTATATATAAGTTGGAGGAAAAAATCTGGCGGCTGTTTAGTCTTCTATATTCCCACTAACAAAGAAAATTCTCGGGGGAAAACTCAGCCAGAATCAGTTTGACGCATGCGCGCACATGCAAAATAGTTTTTTGCATGAGA
Source organism: Misgurnus anguillicaudatus (assembly GCF_027580225.2). NCBI lineage: Eukaryota > Metazoa > Chordata > Actinopteri > Cypriniformes > Cobitidae > Misgurnus > Misgurnus anguillicaudatus. The sequence goes on along the minus strand of NC_073358.2, from coordinate 30,871,237 downwards.
AGGCATTTAAGGAATAATGTATTCATTCACAGTAAACTTATTAGACAGATTTTTTTTACTACAGAAATAATTTCAGCGACATGAAATATTAAATTGCGATTTTTAAAAATATAACTTGTTCACATGTTTTCAGTGTGTGTATCAGTTCTTTTTGAACATTTCCGTCTCTTTTTAACAAAACCATGATAATATTGATAACCGTGATAACTTTGGTCACTATAATCATGATATGAAATTTCCATACCGTCCAATTCCTATTACACACACAGGCTTTCGTGCCAAAGATTATTAAATGTCACTCTTTAAGCAGTTCAATCAGTTCAATGCTTCTTTAAAATGACTTCTGTTCATAATATGTAAACATTTTCCTCACAGAGCAGTGGCCAACTCCGTTCACAGTGTTGTCATGTAGAGATTTCATAAGTTTGTCATTCAATGTCCTGGACAATAAGTAACAGCCCACACACGAAGAGGAAGGCAAAAAAAAAAAAAAACGCAGAACAAAATGCAAAATTTGTCTTGTGGATGTATAACAAACAGAACATACATATCTGTATGTGTGTATGTATGTAGGTACAGTAGGTAGGTGGTACAGTAGTTAGTAGGGTGGTCCTTATAATGAGTCACATTTTTTTCAACTCTCACCCCCTAAATGTGTTAGGATATAAATAAAAACACTATGCAAATTTTTGAATTGTTCCTAAAATATATAGAGGTTGCTCAAAGCCTTTGAATATTTCCAAAATCACATGTTTTTGCAAAAACTGTATCTTTTAAAAACGCACAACACACATAAAATTTGCTTTTTGGAGGGTAACTTTGTTCCAGTTATTTCAGTCGTTTTTGATCCGAGTAACCATATAGCAGACTTGCTTCGTGTTGCTTCAGCCATTGTCTCGGTGTATATTTTGTGCTTCATTCACATTGAAGCTTTCTTGCTTTGAAAGACATATCACAACTAAAACATGAGTTTTAATTGCATGGAGCATGGTCAAGTAAGTCCATTGTTGCCATAAGTATATATTATTAAACAAGTATACATGCAAGCAAAGGTATCACATAATACACAAATGTGTTAAACTTCAAAGGTCTTGAGCAACCTCTAAATATTAATTAAAATTGAAAAATATCTGCCTTTTTTATTTATTGATTTAAACATATTGGTGGGGTGAGAGCATGAACTTTTAAAAGTTGAAAAATAAGGATCACCCTAGTAGGTGGGTAGGAATTATGGATTGATAGATTTACATTAAGTCACACATGTCTTCTCTATTTTTCTAGGAAACAATTGCAGTAAAACTAGGCTAAGCAGTTTAGTGCGTGTCTGTTAATTGTGATTGACAAGTTGGTTGATTCAGAGACTTTGCAGTACAGGATTTGCATGTTCAAGCCCTTTAACAGATGGCAGTTTTCCCAGATTTAATCTTTAACTGGTAAATAAATTAAACCATTTGGCTAAATTTTCTAATTTGCTTTGTATTTATTTTTCTTAAAATCTTGTTTTTTTTACTTAATGTTTACATATACTGTACTGTAAAATTATACTTTTGTGTTTATCAGGAAAAACCTTTTTCTAAATTGTGTTTGTTACATTTTTTATGGAAGCTGCAGAGGGCAGCAGAGACCTGCTGGACATTTTCAGTTGAAAAATATGAGGCTTTTTCAACAGTTGTACACATTCACTAGAATGATAACATAACTTATTCTAAACTAAACTTAACACATTTATTAGACCACTTTATTAGTCTCAAAGATCATCCAGCATCATAAAGTGCTTTAATGCAGACTCCTTTCTGTTTTAAACAGGAGTTGAATGTCAAAACATCAAATTAAATCCTTGTTTTTATACCCAAATTGAGCCGGCACATTTAATGAATAAATTTAAGCACTGTATCTTTTTAAAAACAGTTTTCTTTGCCTGTTAAGAGAAGAGGCTTTTAATTGGTCTGTTTTGTTTTTGTGTTTCACCATTAAGACAACTTTATCATCAGTATAGTACAAGTAAAGTATAATGCATAGACAGCTGATTGTTAATGTATAAATAAGCTCTGACAGTGTGATCACAAGATGTTCAAATGTCACAAACACATTATTTGATTTAATCATTTGTAAATATAATGTCATATGTTATTAATTAAAATACATACATACATACATATATATATATATATATATATATATATATATATATGTCATATTCAAGAGCACCTATGGTCCTATAATACATATTAAAGGAATAGTCTACTCATTTTCAATATTATAATATGTTATTACCTTAACTAAGAATTGTTGATACATCCCTCTATCATCTGTGTGCGTGCACGTAAGCGCTGGAGCGCGCTGCGACACTTCAATAGCATTTAGCTTAGCCCCATCCACTCAATGGCACCATCCAGAGACAAAGCTAGAAGTGACCAAACACATCAACGTTTTTCCTATTTAAGACGAGTAGTTATACGAGCAAGTTTGGTGGTACAAAATAAAACGTAGTGCTTTTCTAAGCGGATTTAAAAGAGGAACCACATTCTACGGCGCAATAGCACCCTCGGGAGCACTTCGACTCGCCTGAAAAGTCCGCTCCCCTTCTCACTCTCATAATGGGAGAGGGAGGGTGTTACTGCGCCGAGTCGAAGTACTCCCAAAAGTGCTATTACGCCATAAAATATAGTTCCTCTTTTAAATCCGCTTAGAAAAGCGCTACGTTTTATTTTGTACCACCAAACTTGCTCTTATAACTACTCGTCTTAAATAGAAAAACGTTGATGTGTTTGGTCACTTCTAACTTTATCTCTGATTGGTACCATTGAATTAATTGGGATAAGCTAAATGCTATCGAAGCGTCGCAGTGCGCTCCAGCGCTTACGTGCACGCACACAGATGATAGAGGGATGTATCAACAATTCTTAGTTAAGGTAATAACATATTTTAATATTGAAAATGAGTAGACTATTCCTTTAATGATATGCAACAGGTACATACTCCAAAGTATACGATATTGACGCAAGTTTTCGTTTCCAACGTATATCTCTTTTCTTGGACTACAACCAACACACAGATTATAAACAAAAGTTTACTTCCTGGGATTGGTGATGTAGACAAGACCGACATTATCATAATTCCTCCCGCTTCGGACTCACAGCTTGTAAATTAACTTGTGTTAGCATTGCATTATGACCAAATCTTTCAAATATGGTAAGGAGTGTCCTTTTCCAGCTGACGTCAGAGGTATTCAGGCCAATCACAACGTACAGATTAGCTGGCCAATCAGGAACACAGCACTTTTCAAATCGAGTTTTGTACAAAATCAGTGCGTTTCAGGAAGAAAATGTGTGTTTTTTTACTATAAACCACGCAAACACATTGTATTATACCAAATACACAAAATAAAGTTTTTTTAGCAATGAAATATGTGCTCTTTAAACTGTACCTGTCAAAATGATTTGCAGCATCTGGGTTAACGTGTGTTCATAATTTTGAGCGGTAGTTATCTGAAAATAACGAACCTTAGAATGTCGCGACTGTATCAGAATTAAGCATTTTAGTGTGATGTGTAATAATGACACAAGTTTAAGCATTTTAGTGTGATGTGTAATAATGACACAAGTTTAAGATGTTACAATGTTTCTTTTGATTTCCCCCCCATCAAGGTTCGACTCCTGAAAGATAATGATTCCACCCTTAAACCCACCTTTATTGTGAAACCAGACAGCGGTTCCCAGGGCGACGGCATCTACCTCATCCGTGACCCTGCTGACCTTCGGGTTATCTCAGGTTCTCAGATCAAGCAAGCGGTCATTCAAGAATACATCCAGAAACCCCTTCTCATCGACAAACTGAAATTTGATATCCGCCTATATGTTCTGGTGCGTTCATTGGACCCTTTAGAAATCTACATCGCTAAAGAGGGTCTGTCCAGGTTCTGCACCGAACCCTACCAGGAGCCCTGCCAGAAAAACCTCAGTCATGTTTTTATGCACCTTACGAACTATTCCCTTAACGTGCACAGTGGCAATTTTGTCCATTCTGACAGCTGCAGCACAGGCAGTAAACGCACATTTTCCAGCATTCTGTATCGCCTGGCATCTAAAGGAGTTGACATCAAGAAGGTTTGGTCTGACATTATTGCTTTGGTTATCAAGACAGTAATTGCACTTGTGCCTGAACTGAAAGTTTATTACCAAGCGGATATACCACCGGGCAAACCAGGACCTACATGTTTTCAGGTATGTTTGCAAATAAATTCATATATTTGTAAGCATGTGGCCTTTTTGCATTTAGAAAGGCTACATGTCTATGATCAAACAAGTAAAAAGATCACTAATTGTATGCTGTTGGAAATCACTTGTATCTGTATAGATGTCTTTTCTTCAAAAACAAGCAGACACATAGGAGGGAGCATTTAACATTTGCCCTTAGAGCCAACAGTAAGCACGTACAAAATAAAAAGCTGAATGAACCTTGCGAATTGGTTGCAGGTGTTGTTTAAAGGAGAGACAATGTCAAAACCCTTCATAAAACAAACCTAAATCCCTTATTTCTCCATTCTTTTGGTCCCTTTTTTACAGAATATATAAAGTTTAAATTTGTTTATATCTCCTACGAGTGAATTTTGTGAACATTATGAGTACACCATAATATAATTGACTTAAAGACATAATATGTAGATTTTCACCACTAGAGGTCACAATAACAAAGGCAAACCTAACCGTGGGTTCACACCAAACGCGGTAGAGGCGGCAAAAACACGGTATTCACGCGTAGTTCAACACTTGAACATATTGAGTTTACTCTTCATTCGCGTGTGAAAGCCGTTCATGAAATTTTAGTCGTTCGAGACATTCCCGCGGAAAATTGCATCATGGGAGGGGCTTCTGCCACTCCGGTCGCTTCCTGTAATTACTTCACTATTAGAGCAAGCTGCTGTTTAGTTAACGTAGCGCGTTTTTCCTCCAAAGTTTAGATTTTTCAACCCACGCATTTCCTACGGCAACACTCAATTTGCGTCATTCGCGCAAACTTAACGCGCAAATGAGGCAAAATCACGTCTACCACACTACGCTAGACGCCTCATTCGTGCCACGAGACCCCCAGACACGCGTAAACGTGTCTTTACATTGACTTAACATTGAAATTACTCGTGCTTGACAGCATAATGGTGTTATGAAGGAGAGTGGAATGATGGATTTTTTGTTTTTACCATCCAGAGACATATGCAATTCGCTAATCATGTTCATGGATGAAGTAATGATTTTTTATGCTGTACGTTTGATCACATTATTTTATCATAATGTATTAGCTGCAAGGCACAACAGCTGCTTGTTAGGTGCCGTTTAATCGTCACTTCCGCATTTGTTCACTCGTGTTGCTTGAAACTAAGGAAAGCACAGATATTAAAGCAACACTATGTAGTTTTTTTACCTTTAAATAATGTCTCTAAAATTATTTCAGTGATGGAACAACTTTTAACTGGACAAATTGTACTGTTGCTGCAACCTGAGCAGCCTCTTAGCTGCTACAAGCACACTCTGAAAGTGGCGATGGAGGGTAGAGCACACAGCCCCGCCCCTCCCCCTGCCTGCAGAAGAGTGTCTGATACCAGACACTGTTGCGCTTTTCAACCACATGGAGGAGCTGTAAGTCATTTTTACATGGAAACTACATAGTGTTGCTTTAAGTCATTGAAAGGGCGACTATTACAAGGTAGACAAGGGACGAGCTGTTATTTAAAACAGGAATTTCTTTGGATTTACAAATCTTTGGGAACATTGTCATAATGTATGTTCACAACTGAATTAAATATATCACACTGTGCAAGTGTTTTTGGATATTTTGTTACAAAAATTTTACATATTTTGGCTTTCAAGATAAAACTAAGAGCCACTGAGATGCTTTCTTCAATGCATTGACGTATTTCCCACTTGAAGCAGGAAGTTATGGCGCGCCGTGATGAGTGGCCCTAACCTTTTTAAATAAACAATCGTGTTTCGTTTACCTCACATCCAGCAGTCTGATGAGAAGCTGAAGTACAGAATGATGTCAAGAAAATCATTGATTCTTATTGAATTTTTATTTAAAGGGGACAGAGAATGAAAAACCATTTTTACCTTGTCTTGGTTGAATAATGGTAGTCTACCCACATTCACAAACATACAAAAAGTGCTAAACATCTCAGTCTCATAGAAATGTCAGCCAGAAAACAGCCCAATCTGGAAAACTGATGCTTTTGACATCACAGGCATCTAACTGCCCCTCCACTTTAAAATAATTGGCTACATTTTTTTGAGTGGCAGCAAAGTCAGCCAATTAGTAATGAGATTGCAAGTTAAGCCAGTAGGGGGCATTACAGACCCAAACAAAAACATTTTTGTCTACATGTCACATCACAGAACAATGATAAATACTCCGTTCAATCATTCTATGTCACCTTTAAACTCTTAAGGGGATCGCACACCGGCCGCGCAGCTCAGCGCAGCTCAGCGCCGCGCAGCGCCGCGCCGTTCTAAAAAAATGTAACACATTGTTTTCTATGATATACGCACACCGGCGCCGCCAGGTGGCGCCTGTCCGCGCCGTCCAGCTGTGACTCAGGAAGTTGTTCTAATCCCTGTCGCGCCACAGAGCGCCACTCACATAGTTTAACATTAAATAACATCATAAGTGTCCCACATCATTAATGATTAACATTGGCTGCTAACGTATATTTTACATTTTGAAGCAGACGCTATCTGACGAAGCTCGCGCTATTTAATGTGCACTTCCGGTTTACAATACCTCCGAGTTCTCCTAGGCGCGACGCGGCACTGCGCGGCGCTGAGCTGCGCGGCCGGTGTGCGATCCCCTTTAATGCTAAGAGCCTCTTTAAAAAAGATGATGGGTCTCCATTTTAGATCTTGGGCTTTGACATCCTGCTGATGAAGAACTTGAAACCTTTTTTACTGGAGGTCAATGCAAATCCCAGCATGAGGATAGAACATGAACAAGAGGTAAGGTTGCCCATCTTCTATCAAACTATCAATGTGGTTTGAGTAAAAAATGCCCGAAAACATTTTTGAATGCCTTAGTTGTGTCATATTGTATCCAGTAAGTTACTGCTGTTCAGATCTTCTCATTGTGTTTATTTATGACTCTACTTGTGTTTAATCAGAGCAATGCTGGTATAAGCATCAGTCTGTTAGGATGTTGATTATTGACAGTGTTTTGGCAGGTGTCAGCTGGTGTGTTTGAATATGTACCGAGTCCAGTCGATGAAGAGGTGAAAGTAGGGGTGATTAGAGATACACTGCGACTCATGGATCCCGCTCAGAGGAAAGAACACATAACGTGAGTAACAGACAGTTTAAGACTTGTTGGAATAATGATGGTGCAATGTGTGTGTGTGCGTGTGTGTCAATAATGATCTGCCATCATAAGCCGGAAACATTTAATCCAGGAAATCCTCTGATGGAATTTCACACTTGTGTGGCCAGTATCCTTCATCTCTTTCCATCATGGAAATATGAACAGCCTCATGACATCATGACTTGATTTGTGTTTGATGTTGTCTATGTTGAACTGTCACTTTTTCTTATTATTGTACACAGTCTATGTAAGCCACATACTGTGTGCACTTACAGTTTATTTTCATGTACTAGATGTATGTAAACTGCGGGAGTATAAAAAGTGACAATCTAAGAAAGTTTTGCAGACTTCAGAGTTGTTATAAGTACTATGAAAGCCAAATTTAATTTTGGGATTCAAAAACTATTAATAAACAAATAAAAATCCCTGCACATAGTTCTTTACAGAACAGCACATAAATGCCAAGTTAATGTTTTTTTTATCTCATGTCCTACTTTGTCTCAATCTGAAAAACAAATCTGTAACTATGATGACTTTCTAAATAAACACACTGTTCAGAAACACCTCTCATATTATATTTTAAAGCTATAATGTCCTGAGAGTAAATGTCAGCAGTAATACTGACAGCAGTAGAAAGTCACTAAGGTTTTACTAGTGTTGTACAATGACAGCTTATTCCTCAAAGGTTACTGCTGTTATATTTGTGGTGCTTTGTTGTTGTCAATCATGTTTAAAAGCTGTATTTTTGGATCTTGCACATGATATTCTTTGGAGAATATGAACAAATTTCCCTGACGCAATTTTTATGTGTATCTTATTACATTATGTACAAGTATTTTAGCCATATATATTATGGGATGCGTGGTTCTGCGTCATAAGGTGCCTTGCTCAAGGATACCACAGTCACAACCTGCAGGCCGTGAGATGCACACCGGCGGTGTTCGGGTTACAAGCCTGACTCTCTAACCATTATGCCACAACTATCCGTGACATTGTGTTTTAACAGGGTGTCAATATATGCATGCTATACCCAAAACAGGAAAATAAAATAGCTTATATTTTACCTGAAATTGACAGTCAAAATTTTTTGTAAAGTTAAGCCGCTTAGCCCATTTTTTTTAATACCAGTTCTTGAAGGAGTTTTAAGATTTAGGGCCAGATTTAATATGTGCTTGCGCCAGCGCAAACCATCATTTTGTCATTAAATAACGACTGTTGGGAATTACTAAAGACACACAGTGGATAATTAGCGCTAAAAAAGGTGTGCACCTTTTTGCATATGCATTTCTTGGAGTTTCCCTTTCAGACCAAAATTTTTTCTAAATCATTTTAGATTATTTAAATGATTTACTAATGATTGCACGAATGATATAACTGATATTTGCGCCATTATTTAAAGGGATAGTTCACCCAAATATGAAAATAATGTAATTAATGACTCACCCTCATGTCGTTCTAAACTCGTAAGAATTCCGTTCATCAGTTTAAGATGTTTTATATTTAGTCCTTCCTGACCCTTCATTGAAAATCTATGTGTGGTATACTGTCCATGTCCAGAAAGTTAATAAAAACATCATCAAAGTAGTCCATGTGAAATCAGTGGGTCAGTTAGAATGTGTTGAAGCATCGAAAATACAACCCCAAAACAGAAAAAGTTGGGACACAGTGGAGATTGTGAGTGGGAAAGGAATGGAGTAATTTGCAGATCTCATAAACTTGTGTTTTGTTCACAGTAGTATATAGATAACATATCAAATGTTGAGGGTGAGATATTTTGGAATGTCGTGCCAAATATTGGCTCATTTGTGATTTGATGAGAGCTGCACATTCCAGGGGAGGTTGGGACGGGTGGCAATGGGAAGCCATAGAGGTTAGGTGTACATACAAGGAACAGCTGGAAGAGGACCAATGTTTAGGAATAGGACTGTTGTCCCATTTTTGTCTAAAACAGGCTTCTAGTTGCTCAACTGTCTTAGGTCTTCTTTGTCGCATCTTCCTCTTTATGATGCACCAAATGTTTTCTATGGGTGAAAGATCTGGACTGCAGGCTGACCACTTCAGTACTCAGATCCTTCTTCTACGCAGTCTTGACTTTGTAATTGATGCAGTATATGGTCTGGCATTGTCATGTTGGAAAATGCAAGGTCTTCCCTGAAAGAGACGACGTCTGAATGGGATCATATGTATCTAGAACTTGGATAAACCTTTCAGCATTGATGGTGCCTTTCCATATGTGTAAGCTGACCATGACACACGCACTCATGCAAACCCATACCATCAGAGATGCAGGCTTCTGAACTGAGCGCTAATAACAACTTGGGTTGTCATTGTCCTCTTTAGTCCGTATGAAATGGCATCCCAGTTTTTCAAAAAGAACTTCAAATTTTAATTCGTTGGACCACAGACCAGTTTCCCACTTTGCCAAAGTCCATTTTAAATGAGCCGTGCCCAGGGTAAAACGCCTGTGCTTCTGGATCATGTTTAGATATGGCTTCTTTTTTGACCTACAGGGTTTTAGCTGTCAACAGCGAATGACACGGTGGATTCTGTTCACTGACAATGTTTTCTGGAAGTATTCCTGAGTCCATGTTGTGATTTCCATTACAGTAGCATTCTTGTATGTGATGCAGTGCTGTCAAAGAGCCTGAAGATCACGGGCATCCGGTATGGTTTTCCAGTCTTGACCCTTACGCACAGAGATTGTTCCAGATTCTCTGAATCTTTGAATGGTATTATGCACTGCAGATGATGATAACTTCAATCTCATTGCAATTTTTCTCGGAGAAACTCAGAAAACTATTTTTCGCTGCAGCGTTGGGGGAATTGGTGATTCTCTGCCCATCTTGACCTCTTAGAGACACTGCCACTCTGAGAGGCTCTTTTTATACCCAATCATGTTGCCAATTGACCTAATAAGTTGCAAATTGGTCTTTCAACTGTTCCTTATATGCACATCTACATCCTCTGGCCTCTTATTGCTACCTGTCCCAACTTTTTTTGGAATGTGTAGCTCTCATGAAATCCAAAATGAGCCAATATTTGGCATGACATTTCAAAATATCTTACTTTCAACATTTGATATGTTATCTATATTCTACTGTGAATAAAATATAAGTTTATGAGATTTGTAAATTAGTCCATTCCTTTTTTACTCACAATTTCTACTGTGTCCCAACTTTTTCTGTTTTGGGGTTGTACATTTAGGTCCAAAAATAACAAAAAATACGACTTTATTTAGCATTGTCTTCTCTTTTGCTTCTGTTGTGAAGCGTATGCACGAGACGTGTTATCTGGTGCGCCCCAGCTGTGGTTTTTTGTTTTTTTTGTTTTTTTTGTGCCCCCGGTCTGAGGGAGACGCACGTAAGTTTGAAAAAAAAAACTTTGCAAACATGTCTGAGGACAACACACCATCCACGTCATGCAGTCACGTGATTTTAGTCTCGCGCATGCGCTTCACAAAAAATGCGGAAGAGAAGACGATGCGATGCTGAATAAAGTTGTAATTTTTTTATATTTTTGTGTATTGTATTTTATGTATAATGTGTTTTCGATGCTTCAACACATTCTTACTGACCGACTGATGTCACATGGACTACTTTGATGATGTTTTTATTAACTTTCTGGACATGGACAGTATACCACACATAGATTTTCAATGAAGGGTCAACAAGCTCTCGGACTAAATATAAAACATTTTAAACCGTGTTCTGAATATGAAAGGAGGTCTTAAGATTTTGGAATGACATGAGGGTAAGTCATTAATGACATTATTTTCATTTTTAGGTAACTAGCCCTTTAACACAGAGAAAAACAAACAAACATGTTTTAAATAATTTTTCACTTAAAATGGCTGCTTATTTTAGCTGATAAGAGGAGGCTTGGTAGAGACAATACAAGGCAGAGAATTTTTTTCCACACATAAGAGTTTATTTGTAGTGCCAGACGAACATATTATTAATAAAAAAATATTTTTTGCTTATTTTTTATTTGAGTCACAGGAGGAGAATTCATACATCAGGTGTTTCAAAACTTTTTGTAAACCTTCATATTTTGTCCTCCGGTTCTTTTCAGTGTATTTGGGCTTTGTTAGCTAGGATTTCACACCCCGAATTTTGATCTGCAATGTCCATGGTGCTGCACTCAAGCACATCAGGCTTTTGTAGATCACCCGCACCTCATCAGCTCTGCTTATTTGCCACCCTGAACTAATTTGTGCTGCTCTTAGATTGCGTTGGTCATTATGGAAATCAGCTGCTGCGCTTGTGTTGTTTAATTTGTGCCATTTAAGTAATAACCCGCAGATATTAAAACACTCCCATCGTTGCTTTTTTGGAATTGCGCTCTCACGCTAATTTGCTCCGTTTAGTAAACCTGGCCCTTAAGCGCTTTGATTATTTAAGATATTGCCCCTGTGCCATTCCAGTTTGTTTTTGACACTTTTTAAGCAAATGTTTTTGTCTTAGATTTGTCTAAGATAAGTCTTACCAACAACAGAAAAGGACCTTGAATTCATGAGATTAAAATCTCATAAACTTTATGTAGATGTGTGTCTATATTTAGCTGTATTATGCATGTAATAAAGGACTCTTGTAGTCTTTGTATAAACCTAATAGGTGTGTTTAAGTTGTGTCTCCGACATCAGCACTTTTGCCCTTTAACTCACAAGGGCAACAACCTTCAGGTCAGAAGCCAAGGCAGTACATCTGCTGTTACTTACTCTGCCACCGAATGCAATGCTTGGATTCCTGGCCATCTGGGCACAGTGCACGTACATGAGAACCAAATTTGCTTACTTGGTTTTGTGATTGGTAAATAATTGAAGAGCTCAGACGCAAAACCACCTAAGCGCGTCTGACATGTTTTCTTGTAAATGAGCATTTTTATCAGACTCTTAAATAAGGCATTCTGCCAACAAACCGCTATTTCTAAATGCCCTGAGGCTGGGATTAAGCAGATTTGATCGAAAGTATTTGATTAACGTATAGTAGTACTAGTATGTGCTAAGAGCGCTCAGTCATTTTTGCTCATCTAGAGGCTTTTGCATCTCAACTTCTGTTATTTTTCATTGTGCTGATGTGGGTGTAAACAAGTGCAAAATTGTAAGGCTTGTGCTTTGCGTTCTTCACTGTGTGACGAATACGTTTTTTAGGTTTTGTGGTTTGAAATTCAACTTGACGAATGTTCTTTGGTTGTGTGGTACTACAGTATATGGAGTTATCATAAGCTCAACCAACAAACTCCTTAGTGCTTTTTGAATATGACCTTTACTTTTCCCGATAACATTTTAAATGTCCTGTATAAAAACTAGCAGAGGTAGAGGAAAAGAAATATTTCTTTGCAAAGGACACTTGAACAAATTGATTCAGAATCCAGATGATATGGATGGGGAGGTGAGAGTGTGCTAGACACTGGGGAAATGGAGATAAAGGATGTTTGACTGAACTGCAGTGAGTTTAGCACAGGAGATCCTTTTGAATTGAAAGAGGAAGCTTTCTATCACTCTTAAATTACATTTCAAACAGCCTTTTTTCATCTGGTCACTTCATGAGTTGTCTCTGATCGGATAGCTATCTGATTTGTTAAAACCGCTCTATTTACATTTGGCGACATAATAGCACATTGCCAAAACGGATGTCAATCCGAGCTTCAGCTATCGCGCAAAATGCAAATACATTACTCTGTCTTAAAAACCGACAAAAGACGAAAGGTTGTTCTGTATGATGGGCAGGGGACACGTCTCTCCTTGCTCGGCATGAGCTGGTACGCGCAGTACAGAGCAGCAGGAGAGTAAAGCCTCATTTCGTAGTACTGGAAGTGCACATTAAATAGCGCAAGCTTAGTCAGATACTTCAAAATGCAAAATATACTTTAGCAGCCAATGTTAGTCGTTAATAATTTGGGACAAATATGATGTTATTTAATGTTAAACTATGCGAGTGACACGACAGGGATTAGAGCAACTTCCTAGTCGTAGCTGGGCGCCCCGGACAGGCAGGTGTGCGTATACTCATAGAAAACAATGTGTTTGATTTTTTTTTTTTAACCATGCGGCGCTGAGCTGCGTGTCCGGTGTGCGACCCCTTTAAGGGTGACCGGATGGGGTGTGTCCAGCCGTGTGACAAAGTTGAGAAAAGTGTAACTTTATGCAAATGATGAGCGGCTTTCTGTTGCGACTACCAATGAGAGCGAAGCAGTGGAGTTCACGTCATGGGATGATAAATAAATGCCGATATACACTAAAGCCCTATTCGGACGGGATTCGTTTTACAGGGTTAGATGGCGTAATGTAATTTTACCACAGGACGTCTGTCTGTAATATTAATGGTCAATTCAGACGGGATTAGAAATCTCAGTAAAACATACAGAAGTGGGAGGGGTAACTCGTTTGCGCAGCGCGTCACCTCCCGTCTTCACGTGCGCATTACCTTGCTTTCTGATATCAGATGTGCAAACAACATGACACAGACGAGGAAAACGCGAAACACTGTGTTTAATTTCAGTTTGGGGAGAACGTCAGTATCATAAACAGTTCCGTGCCTCTGAGAAGTAAATTTGATTTTTTTTTTTAGTTTGTGTCGTGTTATTCAGGAACTGACTTGTAACTGACTTGTTTTTCTGCCTAGAACGCAAGTAAATGCTTCTTTAAGCGCTTTTATGTTTAAAAGAAACCCGCAAATTAAAAGGAAATGACCCGATTTCCGTGGATATTTACAGCTGGTCTATTCGCACTGGATTAGTATTACCTGAGGTAATTTCTCCAGACCTTTTTTTACAGAAGGTAAAAGTCGCCGTAATCTTCACTGACACTGTCCATAATGATTACTGACATGGAGCATTCGGACGGGACTAAAATAACTGAGAAGCTCAGATAAAAATTGCTTGACCCCACCTCCCTATGTAAAACTAATCCCGTCCGAATAGTAGTTAATACTACCTGTAAGTACTTCAATCTCAAATCATTGTTAGTTTGAGTCATTTATAACATAATATAAGCATTTGATAAAGCAACACTCATCGTCAAACATAAATATTCTTTATCATCATGAAAATACCTGAAAAGGTTTGAAGAACAGCAATATAAATACATGCTTTTTCCTGGAGCTACGTGTGTAAATGGTGGTTCTTCTGCAGCCCATATTGACTTTCTGCAAAGCTTGCCCTTTTGGATGTAGCAGCATTTTACCATAATAGAGGGTATGCATGTGACATCACCTTCGGTGCATACTGAGTGGCAAAAGACAGAGCGTCAGCATTTGTGTACAGTGTGAGTTCAGCGAAAACACGGGGTAACGCGTCTAAATGAAAAAAAAAACTGTAATAGACTGTACTAACAGATTTAACAAGAATTCTGAGCTATCATTTTACAGACTGCCAATACTACTGGATTTAATATTTAAGTACATTAACGTACTTTTACTCAAGTAAAAGTACAAAATTTGTATGTAATTAGGTATTAAATACATTTTAATATCCAATATTAAAGAATACACCGTATGATTCTATGCTTTAGAATGTAGTGAAGTAAAATTTTTCCCAAGACAAACACCCTAACGGCGCATTCAGATGGGGCGTAAGCGTTGACGCTTCCCATTAACTTTTAATGGGTGAAGTCAAGCGTTGGCGAACTGAATTGTGGATCCGTCGGCGCCGCATCACTGCCGTTGCTCGCGGCAGAAGTTGAAAATTTCTCAACTTTTCAAGCGGCAACGCGAGCGTCAGCCAATCAGATTGCAAACAACCTTGGCAGAGCCAGCCAATTACGTTTATGGAAGACCGGAGCACGTGCTGCGGCCACTGTGATTGGCTGTTGTCCACGCTTCAGACAAGCCTTCCTTAAAGCGTTAACGCTTTCGCCCCGTGTGAATGCGCCGTAATAAAGCACAGATGCTTGAAAAATGTAACTAATGTAACAAAGTATTGTCCACCTCTGCTATCAAGTCCAAATTAATTCAATTTAAGCTGATAATAGTCAGTTTTACTGACATTTTCGCAGCAGCAGCAATGAAAACCTAGCCTGGTCCAACCAGACTCTCATACATTCATTTCATTTGTACAGAGAGTCTGGCCACGCTCCATTGGAAAGCGTTACTTCCGTTAAGGAGGGTCCTCTGTTGAAGTTTAAAACTATTGGATCTGCCCAGAGTCACTCAGGATCTGCCATAGCCAATCGCTAACGTGTGGTCGTGACGTATATCTTTAAAAATTAAGCGGAAGCACATAGGAGGGCGGAGCCAGGCTAATGAAAACCAGCCACGTTTGCCACTCAACGGGGCGTGGTCACGTGGAAAAGTGACTTCAGTGCATAACCTCTATTCATTGAGAAGCATAGCAAGCATCATCGGCCGATTTATCTGTCCATCCATACTTATCCAGTTTCGTCTGCGTCCCAGACCACCTCCTGAAGTGGTTTGAGTGATCGGATTTAAATCTGGTTCTTTTTACAATCGAATAGCAATCAGAGAAAACGCATGAAGTGACCAGATGTGAAAGGCTGAAAGACGCATCTTTGCTGGCATTCATATCTTAAATGCCAGTAAGCTATGAAATTGCAGTTTACGGCTGATTCTATTGCCCAGGCTTTGTTTTTTTCCAAAACTTGTATGCTGTGATTTTATTTAATATAAAGACAGTAGAAGAGGAGAAAGTTGAATTTCAACAGTTTACAGCATCTTAAAGCTATGACCTATGTACTCTATTCTGAGTCTTCTAAAGCCATACAATTGTGGTGTTAGGAACTCCTTCAGACTGCATGTCATATGGGTCACTTATATGGCCATTTAATGTAGTTCTGTTTGGAGCTTGACAGCCTCTGGTCACTATAATTGTTGTATGGCAAGAGCTGCAAAGCAATTCTTTATTTTCTAGTGAACTATTCCTCTAAGCACTTTAAAGTTTTGTGTGTGTCAAGCTGTCACTCAATTTCTCTCTATGCCATCAGGTCAAATATGGGTGCTGGTTCTCCGGAGGACGCTGTTGTTGTGGAGGCTGGAAGCGATGAGAAAGAAGGCCTGGCAGATTCACTTCCATCTTTGTGTTTAAAGCAAGTCTTCCCTAAATACACCAAGCAGTTTAATTATCTGAGGATAGTTGAACGCATCGCTGCCATTTTCCTGCGCTTTCTTGGTGTCAAAGGAAACATGAGATTGGGCCCGACCGGATTTCGCACCTTCATAAGGCAAGTCATTGGTTAAATGTCAATGCCAAGGTCATGGGTTTGATTCCCAGGAAACACAGAAACTGATTTTCAATTAAACACAAATAAATCACTGTAATTTCAATTTAATTTGAGTTTGATTGGCTGAATACACATGTTTGACATGTTTGTCCTGTGGCAGCTACCGTAGCTTCTCTATGCGTTTAAAAAGAGAGGGATGAGCTGTTGAGTAAGCCGTTGGTTGCAATTCACAATCTCAACACTAGGTGCCGCTAAAAATCTACATAGTGGGCCTTTAACTCTTTCCCCACCATTGACAAGTTAAAGCTTGTTAATTAAGAGAAAACGCTTCCCTGCCATGTTTATATGGCAATCCATATTTGCGATATTATCCAATAGGTGGCACTCTTACCCAACTTATAAAACACTGACGCATCTACTGATTACATATACAGTAAAAACTCGGTGCATGTTTTGATCATTGTTCTGAATCTTATCTAAAAAAAAAAAAATCCATGCAAAATGAAATAAATGCAATTATCTTAGCTTTTTGCTCAAAATGTTGTATTTTTGAAGAACCCTACCCATATTTTAGTGGCGATAAATAAAAAGAAAACAAATGAAGATAGGATGAAACTTGTTTGAAAGCAGGGGTCCGTTTATTTATATTGTATGTTTATATATTTAAATAAGAAAATTTTCTGGAAGTCATTAAAAACTCTGGCTCTGGCTTGCAACTTTAAAAGAAAAAATACACTGACGGGAAAAAAATAAAATTAAATAAAATTCAGCCACTCAAACTGGCTATTTCTGTACCTTAATGTTTTATTATCAACGATATCTTGCACTTGGATTCTTATTTAATCATAGACGGAAATCACTTTTTGTTTTAAGGCTTAAATTAGATTTGCATTTATTATTATGGCTCAATTCAGTTGACTTGATTTGCAACTTCCTCCAAATAGCCTCTTAGCTCAAGTACCTGTCAGAAAGCAATATTCACATTCTCACTAACTGTGTAAAATACAACACTAAGCATTTGTCTTTTACAGGAACTGCAAGCTGAGCAGCAGCAGCTTCTCAATGGCTTCGGTGGACATCCTGTACATCGACATCACTCGTCGCTGGGCTGGAACGCTCCCCGACTCCAGAGAAGCAGGCAAGCAGCCCACCAATCATAAAACAATTTACATCTTCACGCCCGGGGCCGACGCGCAATCAAAACCATGTTAAACATTCACTAATAAAAGACACATTTGCAGCTATTCGTCAGCGTATTTTCCACAGCACCAGATCATGAAGGAAGATAATTGACAAATAAATTCAGTTTGAGATTTGGTACTTGTAAATTGGAAAATAGATGACCAATCAACTAATGCCAGATAACCACAATTCTGACAGTCTGCCTTAGTCTGTCTTGGAAATGACTCTTGTAACTAGAGACATTTTGTGTGTGTGGGTGTGTGTGTGTGTGTGTGTGTGTGTGTGTGTGTGTGTGTGTGTGTGTGTGTGTGTGTGTGCGCGTCAAAGCTAATGTGCCCAGAAGTAATTTTTGGTTTTAAATGAGCACTGGTAATATTCCTTGTGATGGTGCATTAGGTTGGGGTCATGCTAGCATCATTTTCTCGGGGGAACGTATGAAATGAATAATGTATGACGCCGCTTGCTTCTGCTAATCAAAAAATGAAATGAATATGTACCCGAGTCTCTATCCGCCTAAATGACCGAAGCGAAATGCTGTGGGTTAAATTTTGTAATGTTTCGGAAGGTTGCATTGAATCTAGACACTTAGTTCTTTGCAGTGGGGAATAACATGGATACAGAACAATACAATGTGTTGAAAAGGAAACAATATGATTTTATATTTAGAAGTATTATAGAAGTGGGGGTCCAAAAATGTGATTGGGCTTTTTCTCTTGAGAAGGCAATGCTCTCTGCATTGGCATGATATTTTTCACGTTTGCTATTGCGAAATGCAGACCTGACCCAATACACTGTGTGGAATACTTTCATTTGAATTGATAATTCAATAGTTTTCTTAAAAGAAAACACCACCCTTTTTTATTAGGGCCTGAGTACCGAGGAGCAGGCCAGAATGGCCTTCACCAAAAGGTGCAAAGCCCTATTGTTTTTGCTCGGATTTATTTATTTTTTTACGTTAGTGGGCAATTTGAGGACCTTAACATACTCGAAAACTCTTGAAATTTGGCAGAGACGTCAGAGTCGTCTGCCATTAGGACCGGGCAAAACACCGGCTCTGTAGCGCCCCCTGTAATGCAAAAACAAACATTGGTGCACAGATTTTGCAAAAATGTACACACATGTACGAGAGTTGGTACGCATATAGATCTCATCGACCTGAACAAATTTCGCAATCAAACATTTTAGCTCTGCCCAACAGGAAGTCGGCCATTTTGGATTGTTTAAAAAATTCATGTGGTGAACTTTTAAATACTCCTCCTAGGGGATTTATAGGATTAACACCAAACGTGGTGATCATGATGTCGAGACATTGGACTTTCTAAATTGTGAAGGGATTTTTGATATCTCGAACGGTTCTGCCATGGCGAGGCAACAAATTCATGGCGAAATCAGAGAAACAGGAAGTGTCTAATATCTAAGGTAAAAATGTCTTTTTGTGATGACACGCGGGGTGTTTGTTCATCTGAAGATTCCAATCACATTGATGTGCCAATTGGGACTGCCCGGTATAGCGCCACCAACAGGTGCCAGGAAGTGTGTCAGTCACAAAGGTGGGTTTTTTTGACAGTTCCATGCGATGTTCTTTTAAATACTCCTCCTAGAATGTTTATGCGATTGACACCAAAAGTGGTCAACATGATGCCGAGACATTGTAGAAGATAAATTATGAAGGGATTTATGATATCTTGAACGTGGTTCCCATAGTAACCTGTCAAACTTTACATTCATTTTTAAGGCATATTTAAGCCTTACAGTTGCATGCGGTAAACTTTTAAATACTCCTCCTAAAGAATCAATGTGATTGACTCCTGAAGTGGTCAACATGATGCCGAGACATTGTAGATGCTAAATTGCGTAGGAATTTTTCTCGAACACTGTTCCCATGGCAATGCTCTTGGCGTGCTTAGATTAACTTTAAATTTGGCACACACATCACAGTTGGAGAGCTGTTAAGTGTTGACAAAGGACACACAAAGGCGTGTCTATTTTGTGGCTCACTAGCGCCCTCGTTTGTCTAAAATGTGGGGTTTGTTTTACCTACAGTACCCAAATGGGTCAGTAACAACATGAAAGAGTCCACTGATATTTACCCACTTGATGCTCTTGCTCACTGTGCACCGTTTTCTTGGAGACACCGTATAGCGATAAAAAGACGTGCGAGGGCCCGCTATCACTGCTTGCAGCTATATTATTTTATTATGTTCTTACCTTAACTTAGACAAATTAATACACCTGTCTTTTTTCAATGCGTGCACCTAATCTTTGTACAAGCACATTGTGAATGTGTTAGCATTTAGCCTAGCCACATTCATTCCTTAGGATCCAAACAGGGATGAATTTAGAAGCCACCAAACACTTCCATGATTTCCCTATTAAAAGACTGTTGTATGAGTAGTTACACCAGTAAATATTGTGGCACAAAATAAAAAGTGGGAATTTTTTAAGCGGATAAAAAATAACTACTTGTGTTAAAGTCTTAAAATAGGGAAACATGAAAGTGTTTGGTGGCTTCTGCATTCATCCCTGTTTGGATCCTAAGGAAAAATGGCGCTAAGCTAAATGCTAACACATTTACGACGCGCTGTACAAAGATTAAGTGCACGCATTGAAAAAAGATAGATAAGTATTAATTCAACAAGTTGAGATAAGAATATAGTAAAATATTGAAAAACAGTGTTTTTTTCCTTTAACACCTAAAGGGGGAAGTTCACCCATAAATGAAAATATTTTTACTGACCCTCAAGTAGTTCCAAACCTGTATAAGTTTCTTTGTTTTGCTGAACACAAAGGAAGATATTTGTCATTAAACAGGATGCAGGGGCACCATTGGCTCTCATAATAGGAAAGAATGTGTTAATGGGTTACACACATTGCTCAAAATATCTTCATTTGTGTTCAACAGAAAAAGAAATGTATACAGGTTTGTAACAACTTGAGGGTTAGTAAATAATGACAGAATTTTCAATTTTGGGTGAACTATCCCTTTAACTCAAGTTTTGGGCAGGATTGCTTATTGTTCCCATTCTACTGTATCTACCTTTTATAATGTACACGTGTACTCACATGACCATATTTCTGACCAGCACAGCACACAGCCTCAATTTTATAGATGTTTTTCTCAGTAAAGACTCATTAATGTTCACTGTATGCAGTTGGGTTGAGTGGTCTGCAACCACTTTGAGGTTTAAGCCCCCACCAGGTTTCTGGAATAACCCATTATATGAGTTGTTTATGGTTATGCAAAGCAAATTTTACTCCTTCTCTTTATTTTTAAATATACATTTTTCTCTTTAGTCTGAACTTTGCTGTCTGTGCTTCTCTACCTCAGTGCTCTTTTATTGACCTTGAAAGTCTGGTGATGATCTGAGATTGTTGATGAAGTCTTTAGCAGGAATATAAATATGCTGTAATTAAGTTTTCATTACCGTTAAGATGTGCCTAAGACAGTGTACTGTTCACTAACTAATACACAAACAAAGCCCCATTAATTAAACAAGCCGAACTGGCGTATGTGCAGCATATAGTTCTGATGAATCTCTAAGCCAACCAGCTTACAGCTCATAAATATTAAATATCAAACCTTTCATCCCCTTGCCATCATATTGTTTCAATGCAAATTTTATATATTTAAAGTCTTGTTAGGTGTCACGACCGGCTCACGCCGTGACAAATGAGGGAGGCAACGAAAACAATTTCTTTGCAAAGGGAATTTATTTAACAAAAATAAACTTCAAAACATTTTAAACAAGGATAAAACACTTAAGAGAATATAATCTTTTAAAATAAAACTATATAATTAACACAAGCACAAACGTCCAAAATAACTAAATTAATACATACCAAAATAAACAAAACGGAGACCGCAAAAATTAACCAAAAGCCAAAAGGGGTAACAGAACAAAGAGCACCCATTACAACATCACACAGGTTTAAATAGGAGTGAACAGGTGTTCCAAATTACAATACCTAACAAGGCCCATCCCACTGCCGGCTAAAGAGGGATGAACCCAAGGCACGTCACACATTCCCCCTTAAAATTGATGCATATACGCATCAAAATAATTACACAAACTAATCCCAAAAGTGAACACCCCAACCTCCTACCTAAATAGAAACTCTACCTTGGCCTCTCTAGTCTTCAGTGGCTTGCCGAGCTCGGGGCAACTTTAAACACTGAACTCAGCATCCTCAACAACCCCAAAACAAGGACTGCAGAGAGACACTGAAGTGTACCCCCACCCAGGATTACCACCCAAAACAAAAAACCCAAAACCCCCCACTAACTAAATTGGGATGTCCATAAATATTAATTAACATCAAGACTTTACAGAAATAACTCCCAAATACAATGATGTCATGGAGTCTTCCAAATTTCAGGATTCCGTCCCCATCACACTCCTCAACCTCGGGCCCTAGGATCAGAGATAGATTGGGAAGGAGAAAGAAAACAGGAAAACCACAGCATAACAATTCACATTATACCCGTGACAGAGCATCCGCAATCACGTTGTCAGTTCCCTTAATGTGTCTTATATCAAGGTGATATCCCTGCAGAAAGATACACCACCTCATGAGTCTCTGATTTGGATTCTGTAAAGAATGAAGAAATGTGAGAGGATTGTGATCGGTATATACCACCAAACGTTCTCCACAGGAACCCACATAAACATCAAAATGCTTCAGTGCCCAGATCAGAGCCAAAGCTTCTTTCTCTATCACAGAGTAATTCAGTTGGTAAGAATTAAACTTTTTGGAAAAGTACCCCACAACACAATCCACACCATCATCTGAGGTTTGGAGTAGGACCGATCCCGCTCCTACATTACTTGCGTCAACCTGTAATTTAAATGGCTTATCCAACTTGGGTGCAGCCAACACTGGGGACACAGTGAGGAGAGATTTAACATCCTCAAATGCTCTCTGACACACAGTGGACCAATCAAATTTGACCTTGTGTCGAAGGAGGTTGGTAAGTGGAGCCACCACCGTAGAAAAATTTGGACAAAATCCCCTATAAACACCCACCATCCCAAGGAATCTCATAAGCTCCTTTTTTGTGGTAGGGGTAGGGAACTGATCGATAGCAACCACTTTAGCACGGACCGGTTGGACGTGACCTTGGCCTACAACCTTTCCAAGATATGTAATAGTGGCCTTAGCAAATTCACATTTGCGCAAATTAACAGTAAGATTAGCATCAACCAACCGATCAAACAAAGCCCTAATCCGAATTAGATGTTCCGCCCAAGTATCACTACAGACGACTACATCGTCTAAGTATACAGCACACCCTTCTATGCCTCCAATAACTCTGTTCATTAGCCGTTGGAATGTTGCGGGAGCGTTCCTAAGACCAAAACTCATAACTTTATAGGAATATAATCCTGATGGAATTACAAATGCAGATATTTCTTGGGCTCTAGGTGTTAAAGGCACCTGCCAGTAGCCTTTTAGCAAATCAAATTTGCTAACATAGGTGGCAGATCCAACTTGATCGATGCAATCATCGATTCTCGGTAACGGAAACGAGTCAGGTTTAGTTAATGCATTCACCTTCCTATAATCTGTACAAAATCTATAAGAGCCATCGGCTTTATTAACCAGTATGCAAGGGGATGCCCAGCTTGAAAAAGACGGCTCTGCCAAACCATTTCTTAACAAATACTCAACCTCAGACTCTAACTTTCGCTTTTTGTCGAAGGGTACCCGGTAATATTGCTGACGCACCGGTTTGGCATCCCCCACATCAATATCATGTTGAAGGAGATTTGTCTGGGTGGGAGTATCTGGAAAAAGAGTCACATATTCATTTATTAAAGTAGTAATATCAGAACATTGGTCAACAGAGAGATGCTTTAACATCGACCCTAACTTTCCAAGGGTTTCTGTGTTATTTAAACAGCCTTGGGTCACCGACTCATCAATTTCCAGTTCCTCATCCACAAGAGGCACAGAAACAACATCAACTGAACATGCTTTTTTCTCTACTTCAGCAGAGAGTACTGGCTTCACTTGCAAACTCTTTAAGTTTTCAGAGGGTAAGACTAAATCTTTAACACCATCAGGTGCATAATAGGGTTTCAAAAGATTTACATGAGCCACACGAGTTTTCTTCCTCCTATCAGGAGTTTCAATCAAATAATTCAAATTTGAAATCTGTCGTAACACAGTATAAGGGCCTTGAAATTTTGCTTGAAAAGGGGATCCCACAACTGGAATCAAAGCCACTACCTGGTCACCTGGTTGAAAAACTCTGAGTTCTGCTCTTCGATCAAAAAGCCGTTTCATTTTATCTTGTGAACGCCCAAGGTTCACTTTAGCCTGTGCACAAGATTCATATAATCTCCTGCGAAAATCACTCACATAGTTCAACAAATTTTCTGGTGGATCAACACCCTTCAAATCCTCAGACAATAGTAACATCGGACTACGCACTGAATGCCCAAACACAAGTTCATTTGGACTAAACCCGGTGCTCTCTTGGGAAGCTTCCCTAGCAGCCATTAAAAGCCAGGGTAAACCATCTTCCCAGTCCGCCTTCATGTGTGTACAGAAAGATCTTAAAAGGGACTTCAGAGTTTGATGGAAGCGCTCTAGTGCCCCCTGACTTTGCGCATGGTAGGCGCTAGCTTTCTGATGTTTGATTTGCAGCTGCTGTAAAATTTGAGCAAATATCTTCGAAGTAAAATTTGATCCCTGATCTGTCTGAATGACTTTAGGGATTCCAAACAAAAAAATAAACTGTGTCAAAGCTTTTAACACAGTTTTTGCCGTAATGGAACGTAAAGGATAAGCAGCCGGAAACCTGGTTGTCTGACACATTACGGTAAGTAAATACTTACTACCAGCTCTAGACTTGGGCAATGGACCCACACAATCCACAACTAAATATTCAAATGGCTGATTCATCACTGGAATAGGATAGAGTGGCGCTGGTTTTAATGTCTGATTTGGTTTGCCAGTCAACTGACAAGTGTGGCAGGTTTTAATATATGCAGATATATCCCGCTTCAGCTTAGGCCAAAAAAATTTCTTAAAATTAATTGATAAGTCTTCTTGACCCCCAAATGTCCTGAGGAATCATGAGCAGTTTTCAATACAAGAGCACGGAATTGCCGTGGAACCACAACCTGAATAATTGGGTCTCCCACAAAGTCTTTACCATGAGGCACCCACTTTCTGACTAATACCTCCCCATCTAAAAAATACCCTGAAGGAGTATCCACTAGTACATTTAGAGGGAGAACTCTGTCAAATAGGTCCGCAAGGGATACATCTGCCTTTTGCTCCTTCACAAAATCACTACGAGATATTTTCAAAACTGATGGTACCTCAGCCAATGTTTTACCTTCTCTCTTAACTTCTGTCTCAGTTCCAGATAAGGACTTACTACCTGCCCGAGTTACAACAGAAGAAACAAACACATCTGGAAAACCTTGAGCATTTTCGTCTAATGTATCTGAATTTAGCGAAGGAGACACCACCAAAGCTGGTGGTTCATCTACCCACACTTTACTCCCAGCCAAATTGTTTCCCAGAATAATATCCACGCCTACCACTGGTAAACAGGGCCGTACTCCAAGTATTACCTCTCCTTGCACTAAATCAGAGACCATCATAACTTTGTGCAGAGGAACTGATACAACATTTAGTCCTATTCCCTTAATCAAAACATTAGTACCAGCGTATGAATCACTGGAAAAGGGCAGGACATTTTCAGAAATAAATGATTCTGTTGCCCCTGTGTCTCTAAGAATTTTAACTGATCTTCCTTCTTTAGAGCCAACTAATGAAACATAACCTTCTGTAACAAAAGGAGAAAAACCAGAATCCATAATTTCATCATTACCCACCTCTGTTAACTCAGAAGACGAGGAGATAGATGTTACTAATGCCACCGAATTTGCCCCTAAAGCTACATTTTTAGACTTTTTATTTTGGGTAGAATATTGAGCTTTAGTTTTTAGCACGGGACATTCATTTTTCCAATGGCCCTTAGCCTGACAGTAATTACACACATCTGATAATTCACCCTTACTAGATGGTCGTACATTTTTTCCCCTAGGAAAATTATCAGGATTATACCTATTCTTGTCATTTACGAACCAATCATGTTCCCGTCTTGTATCTCGAAACAGTTTTTGTCCAAATTGATTCTTGTGAATCAAAGTATATTCATCAGCTAGAACTGCTGCATCATAAGCAGTGCAGGCATTTCTTTCAGTCACAAAGGTAGCAATACGAGGTGGTACTGAATTTTTAAATTGTTCTAATACAACCAACTCTTTCAAATCATCAAAAGTCTTAATATCAGAGGAAGAACACCAGCGATTGAAATGAGTTTGAATTTCCTTTACAAACTCAACGTGTGTTTGTCTATCCGATTTTTGCCAATTCCTAAATCGCTGCCTATACGCCTCTGGCACTAATTCATAAACCCTTAGAACAGCTGACTTCACAGATTCATACCTTTCAGAATCCTCAGTACTCAACGAGGCAAAAACCTCCTGCGCTCTGCCAGTAAAAACGCATTGCAATAACAAAACCCGCTCTGAGTCTGCCCAACCTCTCGTATTAGCTATACGCTCAAATAAAGAGAAAAAGGTATCAATGTCTTTTTCTTCAAATTTTGGTACAAGTCTTAGATTGGTGACTACATCAAAGTCGAGACACGGATCATCCCCTTCCATAGAAAGTCTCTTAGCTGCTTTTGATAACTTACCCGCATTTATCAAATCCAACTTATAACGCTCTAGCTCTAACTTCTTTTGTTCAATATCATACCTTGCTTCCATCTTCTGTTTTTCGATTTTTTCCCTAGATTGCATTTCCAACAAAAGCAATTCTTTTTGTTGCTCAAAAGTTAGAGACATTGTACTACCTTCAAATATAGATGCGGTTTGATCCGATTTAAGGACGTTCTGTTCTACCAACGCAGATATCAAAATTGATTTTAAACTTTCCTTTAATCGTTTATCAGCAACAGAAAGACCAATATTATAATGGCTTGCTAGCGCTAACAATTGATCCTTCGAGTAATCATTTAACAAATCTTCAGACGGATTACGAATAAACTCTTCAATATTGGAAGTCATATTTACATTTCTGTTACCCCTTAAAAATTACCAAAACGAAACAATAACCACAATGTTACAAAAAATAAATGCTGATAAATGTCTATAGTATAAACATTCAATCAGGATTCAAATAATTTGTAACTTACCGTTCGTTGTAATTTAATAGCGGTATTGCGGCATAATTTCCACCAACATAGGCTAATAATAACTCAAGTCCTCAAAACTTCTAGTTATCTAGCTTTAAATTTAAGTAGTGCAAAACAATATTGTTATTCGAAGCCTCCTAAACAAACAAATCCCGCACGCCTTCAAACTCCAAATTCAAAGATAATGAAAGTCCGGTGTTCTTAATTATCGGTCGACGAGCCCCCATATTTGTCACGACCGGCTCACGCCGTGACAAATGAGGGAGGCAACGAAAACAATTTCTTTGCAAAGGGAATTTATTTAACAAAAATAAACTTCAAAACATTTTAAACAAGGATAAATCACTTAAGAGAATATAATCTTTTAAAATAAAACTATATAATTAACACAAGCACAAACGTCCAAAATAACTAAATTAATACATACCAAAATAAACAAAACGGAGACCGCAAAAATTAACCAAAAGCCAAAAGGGGTAACAGAACAAAGAGCACCCATTACAACATCACACAGGTTTAAATAGGAGTGAACAGGTGTTCCAAATTACAATACCTAACAAGGCCCATCCCACTGCCGGCTAAAGAGGGATGAACCCAAGGCACGTCACATAGGTTTGTTTTGGATTAATGTTATGGATAATAATAATGCTTGCTTTAGCTTTGTCAGTGTTGTTTATTTTTTTCGTTTTTAACTATTAGTATTAAACTAAGTATTAAAGGGGACATTTCACAAGACTTTAAGATGTCAAATAAATCTTTGGTGTCCTCAGAATACATATGTGAAGTTTTAGCTCAAAATACCATATAATTTATTATAGCATGTTAAAATTGCTACTTTGCAGGTGTGAGCAAAAATGTGCTGTTTTGGGTGTGTCCTTTAAAATGCAAATGAGCTGATATCTGTACTAAATGGCAGTGTCGTGGTTGGATAATGCAGATTAAGGGGTGGCATAATCCCCTTCTGACATCACAAGGGGAGCCAAATTTCAATGACCCCCTTTTTACATGCTTGCAGAGAATGATTTACCAAAACAAAGTTACTGGGTTGATCTTTTTCACATTTTCTAGCTTGATAGAAGCCTTGGGGACCCAATTATAGCACTTAAACATGGAAAAAATCTGATTCTCATAATATGTCCCCTTTAAATTTAGGCACATAACTAGTTTCACACTATTTGTGTTATGGACATGAACGATGCAATTTATGCATAAAGAGCACGCTTTTCACATTGCAGCACTTAAATGACATTTGTACAATCTAGGTTAAAGTCTCATAATCTAATTATGAGATTAAGAGCATCAACATTTGATTTTAATCATTGATTTCATTGTAATCTTTGACATGGTCTTACTTGGTCAGCATTAAAGATATCGAAGTATTATATTCACAGAATGTTTACATTACGAAGGACGATTTTATTTAAAAACATTAAAGGTGCGGTGTATAACTTTTAGAAAGATCTCAGAATTGCAGTATAATATACATAACTGTATTATTAGTGCTGTTTAAAGAACTTACACAATGAACTGTATTGTTTTTGTTAACTTAGAATGAGCCGTTTTTATCTACGTACACCACGGCCCACTTACATGGAAGTCGCCGTCATGTTTCTACGGTAGCCGACAAACTGTTTTACAGAGCGTGTTTTTCCATAGTGTTGTCTCGGACAACAACATGTTTGTCATGTGGCAGCTACCGTAGCTTCTCATTGGGTTTTGGAATTATAGTTGGTTGCAATTCGCAATCTCACCACTAGGTGCTGCTAAAAACACATTACACCTTTTTAAGCCCAACATTTGCTTAAAAAGCATCAAAAACAAAGTGCAATGGCGCTTTTTAGCATAGGGGCAATGCTTTAATATCTTAAATATCTTTAAAAAACACACATTACACTTTTAAATTGCAAAAATAAAAATACTTCAGCTGGGTTTTTCAGGAAGGGTCAAATTTGCAAAAATGTAACACCTCTCTTCATTTGTCTTACAGGGATGTGTCTTCAGGCATTTATTGAGGCCTTTTTCTACCTGGCTGCACGCAGGTTCAAGGCCTTACCTCTTCGGGAGCAGGTGAGCTCTTTGCTGGAGTTGTGTGAGGTGTCCCTCGAGGGGCAGGGCCACAGTGAGAAACCACGCCCTCAAAGATCACACGCACATGCTAACCTCACCTCCGCTCACTCATCAGCTCTACCCATGCTCAACTCCCCCGCGCTGATGCGCCGGCATCAAGACCATCTACGGCTACGCCATCATCCGTTGCAACTTTCTGCCAAGGGAAATGCAGACAACTGACAATCTTCAAATGAGTGTTTGGAAACTGTTAAAGGAAAAGTGGACTTTATTTAAATAAAGTGTGAAGTAAGAAACTGAATAGATGAACAGAATATTATAATATAAGTTACACGGTATGGACAACCCCTATTTTTTACTTTTTTAGGTTTGTGCAATAGTAAAGGGATAGTTCTCCCCTCAAAATGAAAATTCTGAAATCCTTTACTAACCCTCATGTTGTTGAAACCTGTATGACTTGAACACAAAAGAAGATACAGTATATAAAAATGATGGCAAGCACACAGTTGACGGCACCCATTGAGTATTTGTTAATCCTACTATGGAAGTGAATGGGTACCAACAACTGTGTGCTTACCATTATTTTATAGAATATCTTATTTTGTGTTCAACAGAATAAAAAAACTCATACAGGTTTAAAGCAATATGAGGGTGAGTAAACACCAGAATTTGAATTTCTCGGCTAACTGTCCCTTTAAAAGGCTTATAGATGGCTCCGATCAGCACATCTGATCATAACTTAAACATACAACACAGAAATGTAGACACTACACAGAAAAATAATGTAATGGATGATATGCCTGGTGGTGTGTGTTCAGTCACTTGATTTATTGCTAGGGAGTGTTTGGACAGAATTTGCATGAGCATGTGACTTATGTTGCATTGCTCATACATGCTTAACCTTCAGGTAACGCGAGTAGCATTTGTGTAAACCGAGTATCCCCCGAGAATATTACAGAGATGCTGAGATTTAGTGTTTCTTAAAGGTATAGGATATTGTTGTAATGCCACTCCACTTCAGAAAAGCAGCTAATTATCCAAAATGACCACTGAGATTTGAAAATGGTGTTTGGAAACCAGGATGACACCAAGTGCACTAAACATTTATAAATTTGTAAGATTTTATTTATGAAACATGTTGAGAGATTTGTTGTGTTTTTCACTTTGGTTTTGCCGGTGGAAATTGTGTCAGTGTAGGTAGAAATTATGAAAGAATTTAAACCAGACTTATCACAGGATAATTGTGTATTAGTTCATTACAAAATGTAACCTATATTTAATGCAACTACAGGCATCCACATATAAACTTTAGGAGGTTTGGGAGAGGTGTATGTTGAATAAAGAATGCATTGAAGATTTGTGTTGCTTTTTACTTTTTTTATCCACCTTTTTCTCGAAGGTTGAAGTGATGGGACGTATTTACTTTCCAGTCCGAGACTTCCGGTTCAATAGCCAGCCGATAGAAAACAGTGTAGTGGGAGCACGCATAAAACTACACCTGCCATGTATGAACCAGTGTGAGGATGAAATTAAGAAGTGGCTTGATATATGAAGATATATTCAATCATTTTGTGTTGTTGATCGGAGGTGACGGGTCTTCAATGCGCAAATATAAAAGCACAGAGACATACCAGTATCTTTACAATGGGAAAGTCAGTCGAGTGTTTGTACATGTATTTTACCAAGAATTTGTGTTTTTTATGGTTTAAAATGTCACAACTGTCCCTCTGGTGTAAGGTTTTTTTAAATGGCAATTTTTAATGGACTTGTTTATGGCGACACGTCGAGCTTCTCGCGGTCCGACACAGTCAGCACAGTAACTTAACACATTGTAAGTTATTTGAACAAACCATAATAAACATATTAAACTATTACATGTACTGAGTATTGTTTTTGTCTAATGAAAATATTATTACATCGCTTCTTGCACAGGTGGAGACATGAGCTTATGAAATTATTTGCTTACTTTTGAAAGTATTTGCTTTTTCATTTAAAACATAACAAAAGTACGCGCAAACTTATATCTATTATAAACATTATTTATATCAGTACACATATCTTATATATTCTGTACTGTAATCGCATTTTTGTAATAATATATAGTAGCATAATAAATAAATCAGCATATTTTTATCAACATAATATTAGTTGTTTTTAAACAATTATTGTATTTATTGTTTACTGGCAGTTCTATGAAAGGTTTTACTGATGGATGTGTGGATACAGATCATAGGTGCACGTGCGCCACATTCAGTTCTTGTGCTTGGATTATGGTTAAAACAAATGTTTTATAGAGATTTACTGCATTTGTATCAGCTATTATGGCAACCCCATAACTGCACAAATTATGTCGGTCTTCCTGGATTTCATAATAAACATTAAACAGCCAGTCAAAACGGCACACTTGTGTCCTTCACAATAGACTACCACTGGCTTTAATGGCTCACCGGAAGTCATAAACCGGAAAGCTCAAAGATGTCGGCGCCCACATTTACGTCAAGAAACTGGTGGATACTAGGGATTAAATATACATTAGTTTTTATGGTCTGACAAGGACTTAGTATTGTTACTATAGTTTGTAGTAGTTTAGTTAAGATACCCATAAAGTTGCATGTAACATCAGAATAGAGATCACAGAGAAATAAGCCAGATTTCATAATTTCAGAAGCACAATATTATTTCTCAGATTCAGTAATGAAGACAACACAGCAGGCATATGAAATAACTAAATAAAACTTTAATTATTCTAGTTGCAAATGTACATAAATTGCACAGCCACAATTGTATAGTCTTAACATGGACAAACGTCTCTGTACATTATTGTTCTTATAATTGCCCTAAAACAATGTTCAGCCAATACTTTAAACATACTTACAAAAATCTTTTCTACAAGGATTATAAAACATACAACATATTGTTTATTCATTGATAGCTTTGTATATCTTTTTATCTTTATATGATTTATTCCACATAGCTACTATTTCACATTGACTGCTGTAAAATAGATGAGCAAATAGTTTTTACAAGTTTTCTAAACTGAACAGAAGCCGGATAAAGACACGTTAGATGAAAACAACCGAGACGACAGCAAAATCGTTTTTTTATTCAATACTTTTTTGGACTTGCTAGTGGCTGAAGTGTAAATAGATATAAAGATTCTGCAAGGTCTCAGACCTCATTAATGAATGGAGATGAGCTGTATCTGTGGGGATGTGAGAAATAAATACTAGTTCCCTTTTTGGCAACCACACGCTATACCCAATTGAGTTTTATTGTTGATCAAATAAATATGAATGTATGCTGATTTATGTGCTGAAGCAATTGAAACTAACAGATCATAATTAAGGGCATGTGATTGGTTGAGGTATTTGACAGTCCAATCAATAGTTAGCAAATTCACATGGCAAGTCACTTTTGGCTACATATAATTTGGCCACAGTGTTATAAATCATCATAAAATGAGGGCTAGGATGTAAGAGAGTGGCTTATTTATGAGCTTGCTACTTTATGGAGGATGTAAACCTAAGGTGGACACAGAGGACTTCAGTCAGGAGAAAAAGTGCATAGTCCTCAGAGGCCTTTCAGAAGCAGCTTGTGCTTGTAAATCCTCCACCTACATTGGTGCCTTTCCGTCTGATACCACATTTCAGATATAAATCATACTGTACATATAAAAAATGTAACATTGTCATTCACTCTGGAGTCGCCTTAGGATTCGCTTATATAATCTTAAATTATATTCACATAACACTCCCGGAGAGCCCATATACAGAGGTCTCCTTAAAAATAGGCCTGTCAGAAAAAAATAACATTTCTATTTACATGTCCCAACTTACATATCTGTATATCTTTGCAACAAAATAAAGACCTATCGTGAATCTCTCTTCCACATAGACGAACAAAAATAAAAATCAAGTTCAGGGTAAAATTCAGTTCCTCAGTGCCGAGCATAATAAATGTTTTTTTAAAGAATACAAAAATATACAAACTCTAAATGCTGAAATGGCAAGTGTGCACGGGACTAATGAGGCAATGGATACACAAAAAAACTTTAAAAAAAGAGAGAACATTAAATGGGATGTGAGTGAGACCAACAAGCTTCACAGAGGGGAAAAATCACTGCAAAACTGTCTCCCAAACATTGTGGATAAAATAAATAAAGACAAAACTCTAAACCATGAAGCTAGAAAAGCTTAAACATTCAGCTTGCTTAGTCTGAACAGTCTGTGCGAATTCAGTCTTAGAATAATATAGTGGATCTGGATTAACATTACAATGCGAAATATTTGTCATTGAAAATTCTTCCTCCAAGCAACTGAGGTAAAACATTCTTAAAAGAGGGAAAATGTGTAGATGGAGAACGTAAAATATATTCTTTGTATGATCTATCTACCATCCTCATGATGTGCGTATAAATAGCACACAAGTTGTGCAATACATACGCCAAACTCCAATTTTGCGTGCTTGTGATACGTCAGTCCTTCCCATTCATGTTGTTATATGTATTGGTTTCTCAAAATGTTCTTTATTGTTAAAGGAACACGCCGACTTTTTGGGATTTAGTTTGATAAGTGCACACATACCCGTTTCATCTCCGTGCGTCCTACAACTCTGTCTGACGCACCCACCGGTAGCATAGCCCAGCACAAAGACCGGAAGCAAATGGCTCCAGCTAGCATACTGCTCCCAATAAGTCATAGATATATACACTAGATGTCGCCTTGGAACAGGGGTCTTGTCATAGGAAGTAGGTAGGTAACGCTGCTATCTCCGCCTGTACTTCGAATTCATGGACGATGCCGGACTTTTGTGCTGCGTATGGATGTTAGGCCTACTAGCACTATGCATTATAGTTAGAAAAAGTAGATTTTCATAATATCAAAACTTTTATTTTTTTCTGGACTCAATGCTAAATACATGTCTGACTGTTGGAACGAACCAAAAGAAAACCTAGAAAATTGCATTCATGACGATTTATGGTGATTTTATTTAGCTGATGCAGGGCTCCCCTGTTTCAAAATGGCAGCTCTATTTGACGCATTCGTTCCAATGAACTACCGTAGCCAAGGCGACGTCTAGTGTACTATTATCTATGCTAATAAGTGACAAAATAATGCCAACATTTTCCTATTTATATGTTTATATGATATGTATAGTCACATTGTGTACAAATAACAAGGTCATATGAGACACAGCCATCTTTTAACCGTATACATACTGGGAACTATATTCTGCAGTATGCTAGCTGGAGCCATCCAATTCCAGTCCCCGTGCCAAGCCAGGCCAGCGGTGGGTACATCAGCCAGAGCTACGGGACGCACGGAGATGAAAAGTGTATGTATGGACCCATCCAACTCTGGGGATACGGTGAACAAGCTAAAATCCCAAAAAGTCGGCGTGTTCCTTTAAACCAGTGCTTCTCCAATAGTGGGGCGGGACCCCCAGGGGGGGCTCGAAGCGACACCAGGGGGGGGCGCACGAGGCCCCCGGGAAAATACTTTTTCAGGAAGTGATTTTTTTTGCACCGTCACTTAAAGACATTACACCCCAATCACGCCGATAAGCCACTTGATTTTTTAATTAGTATTATGTATTGATTATATTTAATTTAATTTTTGTTTCAAATGGTCAAAAAATATTATACTTTATATAAGGATTGATTTTTTTATTTCAGGCAAATTGATGCATTTAAAGTCTTTTTTGTTACAGACTAAAAAACAATGTTATTCTTTGTTGTAAGTTGATCGATATTTATTTTTTTGTTTTCTTTTTGTGTTATCTCAATGTTAATAAGGATACAATGTTTTGCAGATGTGTAATTTTATAGACAAATTATACGGAGAGTTGGGGGGGGCGCGAAATGTTTACTTCTTCTTAGGGGGGGCGTGACAGAAAATAATTGAGAAGCACTGCTTTAAACCATTGTCGCTTGGGGTTGAGGTTCAATTTGGGATTTGAGTTAGGATGTCATTATATGTAACAGAAAGTTTTTCTAACCCCAAGCGACAATGGTAAAAAAAAATAGAAAAGCAATTGCGCAACTTTTCACACAGCGTATTATTTATACGCGCATCATGAAAATGGGTTGGATCTATATACTACATCATAATATTTTATCTTTACTGAAAAAAATTTGAGCAAGAATGTTCAGAGCCATTCATTTTTAAGGCTTCTCATGATGGAGATACAAAGTGCACTGTAGGGACAAATTGGCAGAAATAGAAACAGGAAGTGTCCTAATCGGAGAGTTGCTCATTCTTTAGTTTCAGCCAGGTTTCCAATGAAGAAACCATTATAAATAAACGCAACACACACAATCAAGGTTTTTCAAAGGACGTATAGAGAACACCTATTTTGTAGCAAGTAAAGATATTTTAGGAGGAAACTGCAGGCTAGAAGGCCTTAGTATACCACAGTTTTTAAAAGTTAGCTGCTGTGATTCATAAATGAATGTATAGTGGTGTGTCCTAAAATGAAGTAGTGTCAACAGTTGGACTCAGTTAACCAGCTGTTAAAGGTTGACGTGTCCTGTATCTGTCCACTCGTAAAGCCTCTCCTGGATTGCTTCCCGCAAAATATCTACACACTTGCCTATGTCCTCTTACTTCATTCTGTCCTCTCTCTCTCTTTCTCTCTCTGTGTGTGTGTGCATGTGTGTGTGTGTGCATGTTTCACGCTCTCATTAGGATGTATTCAGCAGTTGGAGCTGTTACGAAACTCTCCGTTCTCTGTGATTTGAAGTTTGGTGGGGTTGGTGGGAGAGATCCCGTTGCGCGTCTGCATGCTGTAACGCTCCTTCAGCTGCGACAGGGCGCTCATTAGCCTCGCGTTAGCCGCATCCAGAGATGCTATTCGTTTCTCCTGCAGGGAAAGAAAAATAGCTCAAAATTGCTGACCTTGTACAAACCGTAAAATCTAAACCAGCTTTCAAAACTCTCAATGATTTTTGTGACTAATTGGATGACAGAGCCAAGGATAGAAAATATTAAAAATAATACAGAGTGAAGATATTGTGGTTCTCCAGGGCGGCAGTATTCAGAAAAAAAAGTACATACGCTTTCACTGGGGCAGTACTCTTTAAAAAGGTCCTAAAATTTTGGTACAGATATACTAACGCTATCTAACAAGAATTCGTACATATTTTACGAGTTGGCTATATCAATATATACGACCAAATTCCTAAGTTTTGGTATGATTTGCCTTGACCCCTCTGACGTTGGGGTTAGGGTTTCGTTGTTTTTTTTCATGAAAATGTTACAGTTTTGCACTATTAACTTCATATGAATTTATTTGAATTAGCCAACTCGTAAAATATGTAACATTTCTCGTGAGATCAGGCTGAATATACTGTACATACAGTACATTTAGAAGAGGGGAAGTTTTAAGGGGGTGAGGGGGGTGTAAAGCTATTTCATGCATTCTGACATATTGACACCATTTAAGAGTTGCATTCCTCATACTAAACATAGTCAAAGTGTCAAAAAAGCAGTTGGACGTATGAGGAGTATTTCTGTGCCGAATGCCAGGGTTCGTACAAGTTTTGGAAAGGTTTTTTTTTCGAACATGAAATATTCATACATAACAATCTCGCTTTATTTCTTTTATGGGCAATTTCAGTGCATGAAGTACAGTGGAAGTCCTTATATGGACACTATAACCAGAATAGGGCACGCACACACCAACCAAAAGCAGTGTGTTGTTGTTTGTGAGAGAAATTTAAGCTCGTTCGGCTTCCCAAAGATCCCAGCCTTATGGAAACAAATCTGTCTTTTATACATCCAATAAAACTAAAGACTCTTCGGATATATTAAGGATTTAATACTACTCTATATGTACTAAAGATTAACATAAAATAAGTAGAAACAGTGTGTGTTATGTAAGCTTTAAGGTGATGGTTTGTTTTCATATAAACATCTGCACATGTGTCTCCAGATAATTAACATACTTGAGTTCTGTAAATAATTACGAGCTCATATTTTTTAATGCATTTTCAAAAGGGAATGTTTAATCATTCACATGTGTATTAGAGTTATCTTCTCTCCAAGCCGACGTTTATGACTGACTGCGCAATCGGATTGGCCGATTGTAACTGTATCAGTTCCACTGTTGATCTGAGTCTGCACCAGACTGTTATATAATATATTTTTAATTGTTTACTATAAATATTTAATATCACTGCAAGGTTGTGAAGCGAGCATGTATGTTTTCCACTCACTACTGTGACAGTAAATCTGTTTTGATTGAGTCGATGTGTCAGGGTTTATTCTATTTATAATTCTTTTTATACTTATATAATCGTAAATCAGTAATATAACTTAGAAGATGGTTGGAAAGAATTAATATGGCTGTAATGATCTGGCCTGGGGTTTATATCTATGACTATATCATATCTGTGATGATACTCCTGCCAATACACATTGTTTTAGTGTAATTGATCATTTATCTCTTATATGAAAAGAAATCGTAGTTTTCTTGGAAACCAAGATGCAAACATTTGGCAAGTGGATCTCAAACTGGTTGTGCGGGCCCCCTTGGAGGGTGTGATATGGGGTCCCAGTTTTATGACATTTTACAAAATACATAGATTTTTAATTAATTATTTTTAATAAAACTAACCAACAGCACTACACAAGGGGCATGATGAAATTTTGGCCAGAATTTACATTTACCAGAAAACAATGCTGGTCTAAACCACAAATTACATTAAATACAAACAATAACTCCGCAGAGAGCCACAGAGAGATTTTATTTTATTACTACACAGCTTCATCTCATTTAAAATGTATATTAACCCTTCGCTGAATTCACACCGTCTTGTCAAGACAAGTATTCTAAGGTCTATTTTGTTGCTTAGGGAGTATTAGACAGGAATATTGGCATTAGAGTTGGCCTGGTTGATGTAATTTTAATCACCAGGGCTGATATTCACAGATACATTATAGTATTTTGTATAGTACAACACAAAATTTAATCAGCAACCCACAGGACCAAATCCCGAACTTAATGAATGCATAAGGAAACCCAAAGCCACAGGAATTTCCTCATACAGCTATCACAGTGGGACATTGGATATTAGCATTAATAATAATAAATGATGTTAGTTTTGCAAGGTAATCTTACATTTTTTCATAAAGCATTAAATTCATAAATACTGCAGGGGGGGTTTCCTGACAGAATGGAGGGTGGTTTGAGAGATTATGATAAAAATGTGGAAAAAAGGCGAATGTAGATAAACTTATTAACACAGTTTAAGAGTTTTGCACATGTTAAACAAATGCAAAGTGTCAAAAAAGCTGACGTTTCAGGGTAAGCCATACATATCACTTCTTTTTATAGCCATTTTCCCCAGAAAAGCCCGCCCATGCCAATCAGCGGGAGGGTGAGAACGCTAAGGACGCTAAGTTACAGGCATCACTTCGCGTGACAGCTTTGTTTTATATCAAACTCAACAATGGCACTAAAGAAGAAGTGTGTTTTTGGATGTAAGGAGAAGAAAGACAGCATTATGGAAACAATGGATATAGTTTGTTTATCCGGGTTAGCAGAAGAGTTTTGCTTGTGTGTTTGTTTAAAGCTCACGTAACACACGCTGTTAATGCATTTCTGATGTTAATCATAGAGTAGTATTACATCCTTCATATCTCCGAAGAGTCCCCAGCCCAATCAGATCCGCAAAAGAAAGATCAGCTTCACCATTCTTTCCGATAACGAAAAAAAATTAAGAAGGATGAGTTACTACCGTGGGAGGAGCGAGTACGAGTCATGCAACACTATACAACACTTATAACTTATGATTCACTACATGTTTGTGTCATTTATATAATATGCACGTGCCTATTTCTAACATAAGACAGAAGTGTTACTTACCACATGCAACTCATGACCCAGTTGGGACTTTCAATGAAATCCAGCATGACAAACACACACGCAAAACTCCACTGCTACACAGATAACAAACTATATCCATTGTTTCCATAAGGCCGTCTTTCCTCTCCCCACATCCAAAAACCCACCTCCTCATCCGTGCCACTGCTGAGTTTTGAAACCAAACAAAGCTGTCGTATGATGTGATGTTGTTAAGTTCTAGCTTCTCCTGCTGATTGATGGGTGGGCAGGGCTTTCCGGGGG
This sequence comes from Misgurnus anguillicaudatus, assembly GCF_027580225.2. Classification (NCBI taxonomy): domain Eukaryota; kingdom Metazoa; phylum Chordata; class Actinopteri; order Cypriniformes; family Cobitidae; genus Misgurnus; species Misgurnus anguillicaudatus. The sequence continues at coordinate 30,832,124 of NC_073358.2, read as the reverse complement.
AAGTGCCCACAAAAAGAAGTAATACGTATAGTAACACATGAAATGTCAGCTGGACCCATAATCGAAAAAAAAAACTTTCTAAAACTTGAATGAACCCTGGCGAAGTGCATTCGGCACAGAAATACTTTGTTACACGCCCAACTGCTTTTTTGACACTTTGCCTAAGTTAAGCACGAGGAAACAACTCTATAACTGTTAATAAGTCAGAATGCATGAAATACCATTGAACCACCCCTTTAATACTGGATTTTATTGAAAAATCCCAACCGGGTCATGAGTTGCATGTGGCAAGCAAGACCCCCGTCTTATGTTGGAAATAGGTGCGTAGGTACATATTATATAAATGACACGAACATGTAGTGAATCATAAGTTATCCAGTCAGTGTTGCATAAAGCGTTGACTGGTGACTCGCTCCTCCTGCAGCTCTTAACTCCTCCTTCCGAATTATCTGAAAGAATGGGTAAAACTAAATTGTCTTTTTTTTTTTAATCTGATAAGACTCTTCAGAGATATGAAGGATGTAATACTACTCTATAAGTACTCCAGATTAACATCAGAAACAGCATGTGTTATATCCTTTATTATATAAAGGAACAGTATGAACGATAACAGGAAATGACTGGTATGGGGTGGGATTGGGGAATAATGCAAACCAGACTCAAACTTGCAATGTCTTAAACAAAATTAATTTAAAAATAAAGTAAACAATAGGATGATTTAATTTATAATAGGATGCGAATATTATTTTACCTAAACTGAGGTTGAATATCATAAAATAGAATAACTGTAATTAAATTATAGCACTACTGTACTTAAAACCTGAAGTAAATATTTTGTCAACACTTGTATTTCGGTGTTCATGACAACTGCAGCTTCTATAGACACATGCACACTCATACCTGAGCATCAATGATCTTCTGTTTGGAGTCAACCACTGCCTGCATGTCAGCATGATCTTTCTTGAGCTCTTCCTCCACAGACATCAACCTGCATCAACACACAACATCAACAGACACTCAGTCCACGCTTGTTATATCCTTCCTTTCTACCTTTGATCCTGTGCTCGGGGCCATAAATAACTGCCCCATAACATCAGTCTTGGAGGAAAACAGTTCTTGGTAAACGTTGCCTTGAGGAAAGCAAAAAGTCTTTGAAGAGCCTTCTCAGATTGCCACTAATGCACTAGCAGCTGAGGGAAGACCTACACTCGGACCTACACATTTGTGAGGGGCATTTCAGTGCAAAAACTGCATTATTAAACTACACTATTTATGTAACTAGGTGTTAAAGAAGTATTTTATTCAAGTCATGCTTAAAGTAGATTAAATGCAATTAATTTATGATGCAATTAATGCTAACTATTAAAGCTGGTGGTTTTCATATGTGACCTTGCCCTGTGTAAACCCAGTTAAAGTATTTTTTGTGATTTTCTATATAAAGTCATCCTAATATAACAGTCTGTAAAAATATAACCTTGATTTCTTAAATACTGAGTAAGGGCATGTCAAACTTTGATGCCCTGGATTTTACAGACAGGGCCACATATATCTAGATATACAGTGTATGTTTGAAATATTAATGTGTAGTGTAGATGACCACACTTTCCTACATTATATAAAATATGCCACAATTCCATGTAAATTGGACACGTGCTTATTCATCAGGTGGTAAACATACTGTGCATCCAGATACATTCTGTGCATATATTCAGACACGTGTGCATTTTAAAGAGCTGTTTCAGGTATTTAGATTGCAGTGGAGTGATACTATACAAATCACTGAACACCGAATCCTCCATAACCAGACATTCGTAACCCACCCGCAAGACTGGGAACTGCAGCGTGCAAATTGCGCTCAACACAGATTTTGTGGGCATATTTCCTCTGTTACCTGATTTGCATAATTCCTTTAGCAAACCAGGCGTTTAAACAGCACAGTAAGCAATGCATGCACATAAACAGCATTTTCAGGAAAACTAAGTCTTAGTGATTTTCTTTCTTTGTGTCCTGCTTCATTTTATCTTTTCTCACCAGCCCCAGTGGCTTCCTTCAAGTATATTCTTAAAGAAAGCTGTTTTAGTAATGACACCCACTTTTGGATGAGCGATTACTTTAAAACAAAACCATCTCCCACCTGCTGATTATGCCCTTCATCTGCAAGTCTTTGTCTTCCTGTTGCCGTCTAAGCCTCTCCTCTGACTCCTCCAGCCGGGTCTGGTACTCCAGTAGCATCTTCTGCGCCTGGTCCTCCTGTCCCTTCAGCCGGGCTTCATACTCCTCCAGCCTCTGAACCGATATGCGTAGTCTGTCCTGCAGCATGCTAATCTCAGCCTGATACTGAAACACAGATGCAGACATTTATCTTTTTGTTTTTCTTGTGACATCTTAATCCATATACAGAAAAAAAATTACATTTTGCCATTTGTCAAAAATTGTCTGTGAATCCAGGCTAAAGTCTCATAATCAAATTATTAGATAGGAGAAAAGAAGTTTGATCTCAATCATTGATTTCACATTGATTTCAATCTTTGACATGGTCTTAGTCAATATTATATTAATCAGGTTGTGTTTTCACAGAATGTTCTTTACATTGTGTAATATGATTTTATATAGAAAACAGTAAATCACAAAAAATGACTCAAGTTTGGTTTTTACAGGCAGGTTCACGTATGACTAAAGACATTTGATTTGAAATGTAATTTCAGTGTGGCTCCACTTGTGCACTTGCTCCCAGTAAGTGATTTCGCTTGGGGCTTAAAAACGAATAAACTGTTACATTTATATTGCACTTTAGAGAGACAGAGAGTGAGCCAATCTCTTAAACATCACCATTGTGCAGCATCCAGCTGGTTGCCAGTCCTCCAGAACAGTGGTTCTCAATTCCAGGCCTCTGTACCCCTCTCCCAGATCATTCCAGACGTCTCCATAAAAACACCTGATTCAATTCATCAGCTTGTTAGTGTGTTAATTAAGGATCCTGATGAGTAAAATCAGGTGTTTCATATAAGGAGACATCTTAAATATGCTGGAAGGGGGGTCCCGAGGACCGGAATTGAGAACCACTGCTCCAGCATATTCCAGTCAAGAGGAGATGTTGCCCATTTCTCTACAGTATATGGGGACGACTGCCATGACAAATAGAGGACAACAGACAAATTAAACCCCTAACTCTTTCCCCACCTAGTTAACTTGTCAATTTAGAGAAAACGCTTCCCTGCCAATGACGTGTATTTCTGGCTTTCCGCAACTTATAAAACCCAGAAGTATCGCCCTAGGACAAACTGCTCTATGTCCATGTAAGTTTTGAGTATCGCCTACATCTGATTTCTATCAAGTCCTTCACAAAAAGCAAATAATCTCAGGTTTTTTCTCAAAATTTTGTGTTTTTGTAGACCCCCTATCCATATTTGAGGGGTTATAAAAAGAAAACGAATGAAGCAGAGGGTCTCTTTTATTTGATATACTGTATGTTGAAATATTTTAAGAAGAACATTTTCTGGAAGGCATTAAACGTTTGTGAAAATCATGAAAAATGCTGGCGCTGGCTGGCAACTTTTTTTTTAAAATGCTGGCGGGGAAAGAGTTAATGAACACAGAGTCAAAAGTTTCTTTATTTCTTTCTTTTTACGCCATTCCTGCATCTGTAGCTATATTCATGGCGAGAACTTGTTAGTCCATACTAGTGCTAGTCCATAATTCGATAACGGTAATTTTATCGATATAAATTTCCCTGATAAACCGATAATGACAGTTCAATAAGTTATCGATAACTTTTACACACCGTGCGTAGCGCTGCGCAAGCACTTACAGATGCCGCACATGGTCTTCGTTTACAATCACGTGTCGGTTAAACTTGAAGGAGTGGAGTAAGGTGAGGCAAGTTATTAATTTGGGCCCCTTTGGTTTCCGTTATGCGGATAATGCAGACAGAATCACTCAATCCAAATGCGCGGAAACATTTTCCTTTTTTGTGTAATGTTGGACGCGCAGACAGGTTTTGTCAAAGCCTGGAACACGCCAGACAAAATAGGTACTGTACTTTCTTTCAGTGTCCGCCTTGTGCTTGCACACGTCCGCATAGCTTTAAAAGTATATTTACAGAACATTCACAAATTCAGGAAAGCTGAGGAGAAACAGCAGATTCACCACTGCAGTGAAGATAAGTGCTTGTATGTTTGCGACTGACACTCTTGACATTTACTTATCAGCACGTATAGCTCGTATATGAATAACAAACGCATGATCACTGAACTAAGTTTTATTTCTTGTTTAAGTGAACATAAACAGCTGGATGTTTATCAGTATATTAAAACTTAAAGCAGTCTGTCTTGGGTCTTAAAGTGACAGTAGCCTGCTGCTTTCTGTGTCAGAAAAGTATATTTTTACACATATATTTCCATTTATTAATACAGATGCCTGAAAAGTATAACAAGATTTTAGTATTTGTCATGTTCTGAATAAAAAGTAGTTTAAAATCTTAATTAACTGTTTTTTACTATTTTCATTCAGGAGCAAAAATCTGACAGGAATAAAGATTTGTCATTCAACTGATATGGAAAACATTTTCATGATTAGCTCTTTTAACTGGTAGGTGGGACTAGAGCAGCCATATTGACCGTTGCAAACTCCCCCATTCATAGCAGTGACGCATCTTGTTAATAATAAATATCTTTAGTGGAACCTAAAGTTGACACAACAAGCTACCCAAACTTCAGATCGCTCACTTAAAGTACACACTAAACGTTACATGTGGGATATGAGGAAGTATCTTAACTTATGAAAATGACACAGTTAACCTTTAAGTCTACATGCAGAAGCACCCAACACCGACTGAAATAAATGACTGTGCACTGAGACGAAGAGAATCCTGTCGTTGGTAAATAACAGCATGATTCACTTCACCGTTCAAAGTGTTTTGTACAGTATAAGCCTAATATTCATCTTATGTATATGTGGGGGTGTATGGGGGGTTAGTTACCTTCTCAGCTTGCGTTTGCTCATCTCTGCAAAGCTCTGTCTCAGACTCCTGCTCTATATATGGCACATTCATCAACCAGGCAGCGGTACGGTCCAATGCACTGGGGTTCACAGGGGACGGGGCCTGTGGGACACACACACAAAAACACACACGCGCATGAATAAACCAAAGATAAGACAGACGTAAACACAGAAATAAGTAATTCCAGGAGCGCCGCATGCCCAACAGGCAATATAAACATTTGGAAACAGGCCTGATAACTTTCAGCATGACGTAAGGCAGGTTAAATACGCATGGATGACATATTAGCATGATTATACATTAGTTATGATGTACGAGGGGGATCTTAGGTGTGGCTTTTTCTTTCACATGCAAAATGTGATGTACATGGAAATTAGCTTGTGTAAAATATTTATGATGAAATCATACAGTGCAAATGCTGTAGCATTAAGATAGACAGGAAAACTCAATAAAGTGAAACAAGAAAAAATTTACTTGCCAGTGAGGTAAGAAAATATTTATATAAAACGTCTCGTTCTGGTTCTTCATTTTGATTGGTTGAAACGCTTTCTAAGCCGTGATAAAATACCCCGTTAGCCCCACGGTTTAGACCATTACATAAGTATCACTGCGCCACTGTTGCTGCATACTGATTTATGAAAATAAACACCACAGTCTTTAATCATATTTTTTATTTGTCTACAACTGCACAATTAATGGCGATGTCCAGATAAATGTCAATAAATATTGTTGAGTCATCTCTTCAATAAAGAGAAAACGTTCCCTGAGGAGTTTCTACCTTAAATTTATATCTCCGCTATTATCCACTAGATGGGGATCTTACCCAACTTAAACACTGACGCATTCACTTAACACTGAAAACACCACATAAGTTTTGATCAGGCTCAGAATCTCATCGCTTACAAAAGTTCTTCACAAAAATGGAATTATCTCAGCATTTAGCAGAAAATTTGAGAGGCGATAAGAGAACAAATGAAGGTAGGATGAAACGTTTTTTTTTTCTGTTTGTTTGTTTGTTTGAAAGCGGAGGGTCTGTTCTTTCATTTGATATTTTGTGTTTATTTAAAGAAGATAATTTTTCTCTAACGCATTAATAAACTAAAACTGGGTGGCAACTTAAAAAAAATGCTGACAGGGAATGAGATAAGCATGCTTCCAAGCATATTTGATCATCACTTCAACAGTTGCACGATATAAATGTTAATGTATAAATTAGATGAATGTTGATTTATGAAAATAAACATCACTGTTTTTCATTGTGTCTTTGCTGCGTCTGTGTTGCTTGACCACCGCGCTCTGTTGCAGCCACACTTGATTCTGAGGAAACTACTTTGTTTGGCGGAAGAGTAATATTTGTACTAATATAATTACAACTTATTTGTGTTTTATTTTATGAAATCCTGCTATTCATATGAAGTAACCGTTTTATAAAAGTAATAAGCCCTCTGAAGCAGTGATGTTACAGTGCATTTTATAACAGCTAAGGGGAGGCACTCCGCTTCGTGTCGTGCCTTACAACGCCCCTTAGCTGTTATAAAATCCACTGGTAACCCACTGCTTCTTGGGGCCTATTGCTTTCATTTACTTAAATTTCTTTCTGGTTAAAGTCACAAGACAAAATACTGATAAATACATGTTTTGCACTGAACACATGTATGGGATACTATGAGGAAGTTGTCACATAGGCTGTCAAAAGGTCCAATGTTCATTTATTCGAATTAAGTGCTTTTATATGTTGGTATCAAACACCTAGTTAAAAAATATTTTAACCAAACCTTGATTTTAAAATAAACCATGCTTATTTCTTATAGCTTTTTGGTACAAAACTGAGCACAATAAAACCATATGATGGCGCTTTTACATTGCATATTATCCCACAGTTTGTTTTCGTGTGGGTCAGCTTACTTTTGGGAGCTTTTCCACTGGGTGCAGTACATAAAACCAATACTTTTTTTAGTACCACCTCGGTCGGGGTTCCAAGCGACCCGAGCTGATACCAAAAGTGATGCGAAAAAACACTGTAGATCACTGATTGGTCTGAAAGAATCGTCACTATCAGCGTCATCGCTATAATGTAAAAGATTAGCTTTACCTTCTTTCGAGTAAACCTGTTGTCATCTGTGCTTTGCTGTAAGTTCCCAAACTCCCTTTTAGCAATGAAAGACATCTACAGGTTGTGAATCAGCAACTCCATAACAGTTTTTTCCAGACTTGCAGATTGTGGCGGCACAATTGCGATGTGCACGTCCGCATATATGCTTAAATGCAACTTAAATGAGGCTCAGCGAAGCGCGTCGACTAACGCCACAGGTTTTGGTACAGAAACTGTCATGTAAGACAGACGCAGTGATAAACGCGATGTGCAAACATCTATTTGTGGTGGCCTATTTTAATTTTGTGGCGGACTGAGAAATAAATAAATGTATGGAAACCTATAACGACGCTCTCACTTGTATGATGTCACAGCAGTAGGCAGTATAACGACACGCATTTAATCCCTCCTATTCCTAAGTGTTACTAATAGGGATGCACGATATATCGGCCGACATATCGTTATCGGCCGATAACTGCTTATTTTTAATATTATCGGTTATCGGTCTGATAGCAAAATTAGGTCGATAAATGAAAGCCGATAAATGATGGATTATTTTGGTTTGTTGAACCACTTCACTTGCTCATTGCTGGCCATGTGGAGTTTTGATTGGTGCTTTCTGTGACATAGCCGAAGATGACACGTGTTGCGGGCTTAAGAAAAGTATGCTAGTCTAGCGCAAAGACAAGATGTCCGCGGTCTGGGAGCCTATATATATATATATCGGTTATCGGCCCCCAAATATAAAGAGTTATCGGTATCGGCCAAAATTTCCATATCGGTGCATCCCTAGTTACTAAACTCGATGGAAAAGCAAACCAAGCCAACTTGACCCGACCTTACCCAAACCAAACCGTGGGGTACTATGCAATGGAAAAGCACCATTAGTATGCTTTCAGGCAAGAGTCAACTACTGTATGTAATGCTGGCAGGTTTAAACTGAAAGGCTGACTACTTAACCTCTATTCTCAAAACATTTGGTCATCTCAAATTTTAATTGGGGCAAGTTGTAACATTAGTTAACTAACTGCAATATTTGTTGGAAATATGGCATGTGTGAGAACATGCCACACTATTGTTACACTTGCATGTGAACTGCATCTCTTCTTTTCTGGGCAATATTATAAAAAGTTGGAAACATTTTTGCAGCTAATATATTCCTATACGAGAATTGATTTTTAAAAATAAATGTTAATTGGACTACAAAATTTGACAAACCCTGGTGACCCCTATTTTTTATTTTAAATATATTTTTTATATATATTCCAGTGCAATAAGCTGTTGAAGGAAGATGCTCATCGCTTTGTTTAGACACAATTTAAATTATTCCAGTACTAACTATTCACTGGCAGCATAAATGTATTCCTTTCATCAGCAGAGAATAAACAGAGAGGTGTTTTCTGTATTAAGTATGTGGGCCATTGCGCCAGACGATCGGCTGCCTCAAGGTTTTCATCAATCACTTGAAGCAATCAATCAATTCCCAGGAGAGAGAGCAATGCATTGTGGATATGGGAAATGCCCTTCCTGTCCGCTTCATTGTCAAACTGGAAAGAAAAATGACTGCCAGGGGCAACAGTCAATATCTGGGGGTTGATGATTGCTAGCCTGCTAAACCCACCGATTCTAATTAAAACCAATAACTCAGACCTACCACAAGATATATTAGCATTACTAGGTTAAGGTTTGATAAAGATACCTGCAAAAAATACGCACAAAAATACCTGCCATGATACCCTTACACAACTACGATCTCTGCTAGCACTGTATTCATGTATATACTTTTAACCCCAGAACACATTTATTTCATATACTGTAATAAAACGTAACACGCACTTGTTTATGCTGGGCACGATGCTTTGTTTCCGGACTGTCGCCTTTAGATGAGGAACTCTGTTGCCGAAGCCGAGCACCGCTTCCGGGCCAGTCGGGTGACGATGACATCATAGTATTATTAGTAGGCCGTGGATAGGGGGTGGAGTTCAACAGATTGGGCGGAGTACGTCCTCGGGGTGCAGTTTGTGTTGGAGGTGGTGGCTGGTCGATACGCCGCTGAGGACCAGCGGCACTTTGCCGTGGTACCGTAGGCTGGTTACCGTCAGTCAGCGATAGCTGTCTCCTTGAGAAATCTCCAGAACGTCTCACAAACTCCTCCCCCATACCACCAAGCTGGGTAAGGAAGGTATGCTTGGTTCCTCCAAAACCTTCTTCATTGTTGCTATGGGAACTGACGGAGCTGTGACATTCAGACCCCGAATCGCCACTTGCTGTCCCCCGGGGTGATACAGGCAACCCTGCTGCCATCTGGTATACTGGATTCTGAAATGACAGTGGGGCTAGGAGCTGCGTAGGCCTGCCTGGTGCCCCTTCTGCTCCTGTGGTATTAAGAGTGTGTCCTGGCCTGTGAAGAGTGGGACCTCCAGTGACATTTCCTTGAGGAGTCCGTGCGTTCCAAGGAACCATGGTACCTTCACCTAAACCTTCTGAAGTTATCCCAGCCGATATGGCAATGGGTTCTAATGCCCTGGCTGCTTCCTGGAGATCTACCATGGAGAGACTCTTGCCACCATTGGCTAAGCCCAGTTCGGGTTCGTTGGCTTCTGAGTAGCTGGAGCTGCGGGCAGGGGAGCCCTGAAGGCCAGATGACCGTGTGACGAAGAACAGGTCTTTATTTTCAGGGGTTGGGGAAGGGAGACGGGTGAAGTCCACCGGGCTAGTAAAAATAAAGAGATGGAGAACAGAAAAGTTTTAATACACAACCAATAACATAAATCAATAGCATCAGATTGAACTAATGCTTTATGGACTTTCACTGAGCTTGCTGCAATGCATTCTGGGATTGCATTCTTTTGAGAGCCTTTGCCCAAGCATGATGGGTTTTTCATATCAATCTTTCTCAAACACAAATAATAGTCATGCTGGACAGTTCCAGATGGGTATTAACCATCAAGTCGAAGCAGCAGACCGAATGCATGATCTTCTTCCAACCAAACTGTGTTTATTGCCTGGATATCAGCATAAAAAAACCTTGCTAATTTATTTCATTATAATCGCAGCCCAGACAACCACCCCTGCAATCTGCTTTCTCTTCACAGCCTCCCTCACTTTTGATCCCCCATATATTTGTGTGTGTGTGTGTGTGTGTGTGTGTGTGTGAGAGAGAGAGAGAGCTTCAATTAAAGGCATCTCATTCTCTCTCACTTTCATAAATGTCAGTAGGGAATTAGCAGAGAGGCAGAAAGATAAAGATGAGCCTTTCACTTTAAAGGAGCAGTCTGCTGGATAAATTAAGGGCACACACTTAAGAGCAAAGACTCGGGGCAAGAAGAGAAGGACTGTCTTTATTGCTGAAACTGACAGATAACATAAAGAAAGAGTATGTAAGAAATATAACAATGTAACTGTACTTCAATACTGCACTGAATCATTCCTATTAGTAATATAGGACCTGGCTTATTGAAGCTGATTGGTTCATTTGTAAACCTACTTTTTCTAACATTTATGCATTTGGCAGACTCTTTTATCCAATGCATTTAATCTATAAATTCATATTTATCATTCTTGCCTTTCTAAAGCAATGATCTCCCATTTGACCGACATGATCCACCATATCACCATAGGGTTAAAGGATTAGTCAATTTTCTTTAAAAAAAATCCAGATAATTTACTCACCACCATGTCATCCAAAATGTTGATGTCTTTCTTTGTTCAGTCGAGAAGACATTATGTTTTTTGAGAAAAACATTCCAGGATTTTTCTCATTTTAATGGACTTTTATGGAACCCAACACTTAACAGTTTTAATGCAGTTTAAAATTGCAGTTTCAAAGGACTATAAACGATCTCAAACGAGGCATAAGGGTCTTATCTAGTGAAACGATTGTCATCTTTTGGCAAGAAAACTAAAAATATGCACTTTTAAAGAACAACTTCTCGTCTTCCTACAGTCGTGTAAATCGCCAGCGCGACCTCACGTAATACATCATCACGTCAAGAGGTCACGGATGACGTATGCAAAACTACGCCCCAGTGTTTACAAGTGTGGAGAAATAGGACCTTTCATGTTGTTGTATGTGGAATGATATGAATTAATGTCTTTGTGTCAGTTTATTGTTTAAAATGGTCTGCAAATGTGTGTTTTATATCGTGACCTTTTGACGTCATTATGCACCTACGCGAGGTCGCGCTGGTGCGTCAAACAGTCGGAGGAAGGCGAGAAGTTTTGGTTCAAAAGTGCATATTCTTATTGCGTATTTTTCTTGCCAAAAATGACAATCATTTCACTAGATAAGACCCTTATGCCTCATTTGGGATCATTTAGAGTCCATTGAAATTGCAATTTTAAACTGCATTAAAACTGTTAAGTGTTGGGGTCCATTAAAGTCCATTAAAATGAGAAAAATCCTGGAATGTTTTCCTCAAAAAACATAATTTCTTGTTGACTGAACAAAGAAAGACATCAACATTTTGGATGGCGTGGTGGTGAGTGGATGATCTGGATTTTTTTTAGAGAAAATGGACTAATCCTTTAGTAATTTAAACATAACTAATACTTATTATTTTATTATTTTCTTCAAATTATTTTAAATTGACAACAAACAAAAATAGCATTCAAGAAAATGATGGCACATTTATGGCTTACCCCGGTAGGTCACTGTCAATAGACATCTTTTGTAATCCAGTGGAGATGCTACATCCCGGGCCGGGAGGGGAGGGACCGCGATCAGTAGAAGCACCCATCTGTACGTTTGGTGGGTTTGTTAACGCTGCATGAACATCTCTTAGTATCCTGGGTAATGGACCAAGCTTGGACGCAGCACTCTGAGAACAAACAAAGAAGATCCCATTGAACCCACATTATCCAATTAAAACCTTAACTGTATATGTATTTAGGACACCCAGTAGCCCCCTGGGTGGACAAAGAGACGTGGAAATCAATGGCCGCCTGCAAAAACATGGTCAATCACTCAAAATGTAAAAATCTTAACTTATTATTGCATTAAGTGAATGACGGACCTTGAGTTCCATAGTGCACAATACACCAGGCGGATTGATCAGTGGTCATTTTGAGGTCACTGGCATAGGCTGACAAGCTTGATCGATTAACAGAGGCCTGAAATCCTCCTCTGGCGTTATGTGATGAATGTGATGTGTTACTGTATGTGTTATATAAGGAATTTAGTGAGATGTGTGATATGAATAGATACTTGGGAGTCAACTTTTGTTTCAAAGCATTTAATAATGAAAAAGATTAGACACACGTAAAAGCTTGACTCACATTTTCAAGGCACAAGTGAGCACTGCATTTGAGATGTGATGTTCCTACTGTGCTAAAGCAAAATTTTGCAATACTTTTATTTCGGTGTGAACAGTCTGTTCAAACTCAAACAGCTATATTTAGCTTTTGAGAGGAAGAGGGTGAGACGATTTTTCTTTCGAAAATATGTCTACATAAAGATATAAATAAACACATTGTGAACTCATCTCATGAGGTCTGAACAATACGGAAAGCAAAAACTGGAGGATTTTTTAAAGCCTGGATGTTGCAGCCTGAGGACAATTTCTAACATCCGTCCACCTACTCTAAAAATGCGGACAGAAAATTGGAGCATTATTTGAAAACCTGCATACTGCGGCATGAAGTGCCTTGTCGCACCGCTGTCCTAAATTGACTCAAAATCTGATGTGTCAGGTACATACAGGTAGGCTTGTCTGTAGACACCTGAACATCCATATGCACTTGTTAAATATTTTATTTTAAACCATGGGACTTAATATGGTCCCCTTATGTTGCTACTGTAGAACAGCTTCAGCTCTTTTGGAACGGCTTTCTGCTAGATGAACATGGTTGTTGAGATCTGTTCCCATTTAAACATAAGAAAATCAGTGAGGTTAGGCACTGACATTGGTAGTCTGGTTAACAGCCAGCGCTAGCTTTCATACCGAAGGTGTTCAATGATTTATTCATGGATATTCAATGGATTTGTTCACCAGGGCCACTTTAAAAGTCACTTAGCTCTACAATGTCAGAAAAATTTGTTCAAAATATGTACCCCAGCTGTACCCTTTCAAAAAGTACAGCTTTGTACCCTAAAGAGTCCATATTAATACTTCAGAGATACATATCAGTATCATAAAAATACATATCTTTACTTAAATGGTACATAGTAAGACTTTCTTTAAAATGGTATTGCTAGGGTACATATTTTCACCATTACCAAGAGTGTACCAGTAATCAGTCTCTAAGAAGACTGAATAACTGTGTGCTTGATTGATAATGGGTGTAGCTAAAATTAAAAAAATTGCTAGGCTTCATACCGTGAGATATAAAACATACTGTACGTCTGGTCATGTTATTTAATGTTTCTTTGCATACAACAGGGTTCCCACACCTTAGTTAAATTCAAATTCAATGACATTTCAAAGACTTTCCAGGTTCAATACCTTCAAATTCAAGGACTAAATGTGGGGACAAGGTCAAGCAAGGTTACATCGTGTTACCTTTTAAGATGCATTGTTACAGTTCTCTTTCGAGGGAACTCGCGCTGCATCACTGCTGTAACACGTTGGGGACGCCTCCAGGGGTAAGTGCGTCTGAATGTGTATATCAAATTCAGCCAATGGTGAGGCTTAATGAAGTATATCGCTATGTGAAATATTGCCAACGGCGGCATTACAGGGACGCAGGAAGTATAGCAAGGGAGACACAGCGTCTTGTTCCCTTATCAGGGAACAACAGTTACATACGTTACCCGAGACGTTTTCAAGTGTCAAACACAACTATGCAAAAAAGCATTTTGGTATGAATCAACATTTGCATACAAAATATATAAGCATGTTAAAGGGCCCATGGCATACAGAGGTTAGCATTGCTACTTTGTAGGTGTGAGCAAAAAATAGGTCATTGAAATTTGGCCCTCTTTATGATGTCATAAGGAGCTCTTATTATAGTAATACCGCTCCCTTAATGTGCACTATCCAACCACATCACTGCTATTTAGTGCAAAGAGAAAGGGAGAGACAAGAAGGACTTGACAACACAATTGAGTTTCAATTACAACAAACCACCATCATTGTGATCAGTGTTTGCATTTCATCCGCTCATTTGCATTTTAAAGGACACACCCAAAACGACACATTTTTACAAAGTAGCAATGCTAGCCTTTGTATGCCATGGACCCTTTAGCAGTTTAGCACGTGTGCTTAAAAAGTCTATAATTTTTATGATATTATCCTACACTACACAGGGAATAATTTGGATTTTTTTCCCAGAAAACTTCTTGCATAAAATAAATTCAAGCACTTTCTATGACCTGTATCTATGTATGTATATTTTTAAAAACTTCCCAGGGCTTTGAATTTTTTCCCCCAGATTCACAAAGTTTCAAGGACCCGTGGGAACCCTGATACGAATTAAGAAGCACCTAAAATGGCATCTTCGTGAAAATCTGTTATAGCTATAAAAACAAAAATCCCAAAAGGGCCCAACAGCAGCATAAAGAAACCAACCTGGTCCATTTGGGAAACCACCTCAGATAGAAGGGAGTGCAGGGTGGAGAGCTCACGGCCCAGGTCAATGTACCCCTCAAAGCCTGCCGTATTTGAGATGGTCTCTGGGTTAGAGATCTCCAGCAGGAAACGCTGCATGTTGGTCCACTCCTGCTCCAGAAACTGATTCATAAAGGACATGTATTCCTCTTTGTTACCAAACCTGACAGAAAGAGAGAGATAGCAAGAAAAAACTTGTTGACAAGTAAAATAAACTTTTACACATTGTTTTGTGTTATGCTACATTATGTGTTATTTTAATGCATTATGTGATGATTTTGTGTTCAAATAAATAAAAGGAACATCTAAATGTGTTAAAACAACACAAGATGTGTTAAATAATAACACAGAGATGTGTCTAGATATGCAATAAGCGTAGGAATAGAAAACATGTAAATAAAATAACTTCCTTCACACCCAGACGCTCTCTCTAATCTCCCATCCAAGTACAAACACTTTATTTACAAAATAAAAAATAAATTCTTACTTGGTGAAGTTTGCAAGGTTTTGTGTAACTTTGGCAATAAGGGTGAGTGTGCGAGCAGTTCGGTCATCTGGGTATTCCTGCGTTAAGTTGAACAGTGAAGGCGACATGATAGCCGGACAGAGAAATCGCAAAAACAAAGAAGCGCTGATAAGCCGCTCACTGATGTCCGGTCGCCCCCGGTTACCACATTCCTGTCTCCAGGATGCAAAAACCTCCTTAAGTTCCCGTGGAAACACACTGTTGAGGTCAACACAGGGATGGGACAAATGAAGGCCGCTCCATTATGCTCTGTATAATATAATACAGTTGAGTTTTGCACAGTGCAGAACAGTTAATGGACTCGCTAACAGTGGCAGCTTGTGACTGCTCTTCTGAGGGGTGCAAATTCAAAATATGTGTTTGGAGTGTCATGTGTGTTGCTTGTGTTTACAAAATATGAGTTTGTTGAACCATCATGTGAACCATGTGCATCACGTGTTTTGTCAAAATAAGCGCCTGCTGCACACGCGTCAAAACCGTTTATGATAAAAGAGACGCTCACGTTCACAAAATACACACAAGGCACTCCCTTAACAGTTAACTCTGATTACGCATGAGATTATGCGAGTATCTGGCAAAAGCAAGCGTCTCTTTTTTCATAAACCCTTTAGAGGCGTCTGCAGCAGGCACTTATTTTGACAAGACACATGATTCACATAGGTTAACTCGACGCACCGAACACATATTTTGAAATTACGAACCACACACATAATGGGCTACATACATGTTGTGACGAACTTCACATCATGCGCCCTCGAAAAAAGAACTCACTGGCGCCACTGCTCACTAACCAAAAAAAAAGTAATTATGAAGTCCAAAATGAGACTTTTGTTTAAACCTGCTGGTTTCAAAACCCTATAACACGTGTGGCGTTCCCAGTCCAAAATGAACCAAAGATGCCTTACAAATCAATTGCTGTGCTATGCTATCACCAAATACTGGACTCAATCCTCCTGACAACCTGTTTCTTTTTCAGTTAGGACTGGATTTGCATTTCTCACTTAAACTAATCAAACATAGGCCTAATTAATACAAGCCTATCTCACTTTTTTTGTAAAAAGGGCATCATTTCATAAGTTTTTGATTGAAAAGGTCAAGTGCATAAGATCAGATCAATGATGCCTACAATAAACCAGTTCAAAAAAGAAATACAAAGCCAGTTCTAAATGAAACAAACCAAGGTGACAAACAGATTGAAGACAATATTTGGTTATATTTTTGCATAAAGAGTGATTTATAAGCTATTCACAGTAGGCCACTCATTTTTGATTGGGAACAATCTATATAGCACCTTTGAAGAACCATACGAGGGTCATATTGCACCACATATGGTTTTACATAGCACAATATGGTTCTACACAGGTACTTCATCAGTGCCATATGGCACTTAAAATGGTACCTCTATAATTACGAGCCAAGAACCACTTTTAGTGCTATTTAGCACCGTTTATTTTTAGAGCAGGGCTCCAGACTAACTTTTTTTCACTGGGAGCACAGTGGCCCCCAACTGAAAATTTTAGGGGCGCAACCAGAAAATTTAGGGGCACACACTGTAACTAAACATGCTAACCAAATAATCACATTTCTACAAATTTTCACTGTATTACTAATAAATACTTTGATGGTAGATGCAGAAAGTACAATCTGCTGTTTCAAATTCAGTGTCACATTACAAAAAAAGGTCAAATTTAATGGTCAAGCATGTGCGACTGGATGTAAAATTCAGGGGCACACTCTCAAATTTTGGTGGCAAAATGCCACCATTTGGTGGCAGTCTGGAGCCCTGTAGAGTATTTCACAAATGTTTCTAAAAAATAACTATTGTGTGTCTATTCAAGATTTAGAGGAGATCTCAACAATATCACAAAACCCAGATGTGCTGAGATTTGCCAAGATACTAAAGTCAAAGTTTTATTATGCAATATGTACTGAGATTTTTCTCAATAAATGTATATTGAAAATTGTCTCGTTTGTTTCTATTATCAGTTCTTGACATTTTAAGAGAACCTCCCAG
Organism: Misgurnus anguillicaudatus; assembly: GCF_027580225.2. Taxonomy (NCBI): domain Eukaryota; kingdom Metazoa; phylum Chordata; class Actinopteri; order Cypriniformes; family Cobitidae; genus Misgurnus; species Misgurnus anguillicaudatus. The sequence goes on along the minus strand of NC_073358.2, from coordinate 30,814,946 downwards.
CAATCACATGTATCTTCTGTAAATGGATCATTGTATAGTAGTTAGGGTTACCGGTAAGATTCGATGATCTTGCAGAAGGCCAGCTCACAACACATTCTGAGGTTGCTCTGATGTTCTTGTAGATCACTAGATGAACATTTCGATGCGTCCACCTCACAGTTCTCATCAGACTCATACAGAGCCTTTATAAACTCCCCTATACAGTGGAAAACAAAATAAACTTTTACCTGAATCTGTTTGTCATAACATATGGTACACCAAACGGTATTTTTTCTGAAAATCCAAAAAACAACAACAACAACAACAGTGTCGGTTGATTAATGTTGGCACGGATCTGCATGCGGCACAAGATCGTTTTTCCTCCTAAATGTCATTTCAACAGAAATTGGGCTGTTTACAATCTTTCATACAATCGAACAGAAACGCTGTTATTAGCAGTAATGAACATCATCAACCCTCAAAGGTCCTCTCTTCCAGAACCCATCTAATCCCTTTCCATTATAAAGTGACCACTGAATGCAACTTCTCTAGTGGTCTATCCTACAACTAATGAGTGAATCCGAGTTGGGAATATACAACAAACTTCTTTTCGATCCCAAACAAACAGCACAGTCAGATCGCTCTCCACAGAGACCCCACAGAGAAGGTACCGGTCGATCCCCCCTCCCCAGTTGTGCATGAAAGGTTTGGTGAAAATCAAACTATTGTAGCGTAAAACCCGTAGACGTCCAACTGATCCATTATGAAGTGCATTGTATTGCTGTTGGAGAGTAACCAGATGCTCAGTGGCCACCTTATTAGTTCTGCATGTACAAACAGATACAATGTGGCCACAGATCAATTTATACAATTAGTTTTGGTTCTCTAATTTGATTGGACAGGCACTGTGCTGATATGTAATACTGTATAACAATACTGGGGCGCTGTTCGTAAGTTAAAATAAAATAACTCCATCTAAAATGTTAGTAATTATCTTTCCTTTTATCAAAAATTAAAATTGCACACGCAATCGTGCTACAGCTGGGTTGTTTTTAATCCATGCTGGGTAAATATTGGACACATAAGCACTATTTGGATGGGATTAGTTTTCCAATTGACATTTGAGATTCAACGTGTCCCCCACGACGTCTGTGATTTTATGTACCGATTCGGACGAGATTAAAATTCTGAGGCTATTCCAGAGATGGGAGTGTCTGTTTCGTGCATTTGGCCGTTGCAGAAGATCACATGCTCTGTATACGCGTGTTTGTAAGGTTTGATATTTTGCTTTAAATGTAAAATTATTACAGAACATGTCATTTATTAATTTAACTTTAACAAATCAAAAGAACTTATACAAATCCTACTAAAGTAGCCTACGTATTTTAAATAACTGGCTGCTTATGATAAACCCAAAGAAATGAAGAAATAATGAATAATAACAATTTATTATCTTTATTAATTATTACCATTCCGGAGTTAAACAAAATAAGGTTGAGTTTACCTTATACTGATATTACAGTGTTTAGTCTTAACAGTGTTTGATATTCAGCTCGTCTTGATTTAATTATTTTATTTCGCCGAATGAAAAAAAAATATCTGAATGAATGGGACTCAGAAAGTACAATATATGCGCGTTAGTAAGACCTTACAGCAGATCACGTTGGCCAAAACATTAAAGGATTAGTCCATTTTCTTAAAAAAATCCAGATAATTTACTCCAAAATGTTGATGATGAGAAGTTGTGGTTTAAAAGTGCATATTTTTTATTTTTCTTGTCAAAAAGGACAATTGTTTCACTAGATAAGACCCTTATGCCTCGTTTGGGATTGTTTATATTCCTTTGAAACTCCGTTGAGGGAAACTGTTGAGTGTTGAGTTGGGTGTTAGGTGTTGGGCTCTATTAAAGTCCATTAAAATGAGAAAAATCCCGCAATGCTTTCCTCAAAAAACACAACTTCCTCTCGACTGAACAAAGAAAGACACCAACACCCTGGACGACATGGTGGTGAGTAAAATATCTGGATTTTTTTTAAGAAAATGGACTAATCCTTTTTAAAGAACCGCGTTTTCAAAAGATATTGCGGGCAAACAGACATTTGCATCCGGATGGGATTAAATTTCTCAGAGGACCTCCGAGTTCGGCGAAAAACAGTAGGTAAATTGCTCTGGAATTCTTACGGAGGTCGTCAGAGAAAAACACAGACATGGCCGATTTTCTCAGAGGTCCCCCTGTAAAACTAATCCCGTCCGAATAGGGCTATAGGGGGAGTTTGGGGGGCACTGCCCCCCAGACCAGAGCCAATTATGGTATAAACTGAGCAATTAAAGATATAGAAATATGAGATTTCAGATTTGATTTGTCTAATCTTAATATTTTAATGTGGAAAAATAGTTTTAATTCATTTATATTATATTAAAAAAAAACATGAAGCCACTTTCAGTATTGCAGTAGCCTTGTATGTGAGTAAGTGCCTCCAAGCACAAATGCGAAACTCCACTTATTACCCCGGGGAGGTAGCCTGCTTGGGCTTAATTTAGCATCTTCTCCTAGACGTTACATTAGTAATACGCTCGTTCATAATGTCGAGTCATAGCCTCAGCAAATTTGACAGCTTATGCTATTGTGTATTATGTTGTGCTATCTGTCATTTTTCTGTGCTTTTACTGCTTCTATTAATGTAAAGCTGCTTTGAAACAATTGAGTATTGTGAAAAGCGCTATATAAATAAAATTGAATTGAATTGAATTGAATTATAATAGGACAGAACAAACTACTGGGTTAATAAAATACCCAATACTGGCTTGTTTCAGCCCAACTGCTGGGTTATTACAAGATGATCTTACGGAAGGTCGTGTTATACTCACAAAAAATTTGATGAATTTATTTTTGTCCATGGCACAAAATTTAGCTTTTTCCATGCCTTGAACATGAATGTCTTATTCGTGTCACTTGCACGAATTTCTATAAATAGTTTTTCATTTTTCGTTTCATTTTATGTATCGTGTTCTTATATTTTTTCTATTTTGAAATCCTTGGGGTTGGGGTTAGATTTGGGGTTAGGATGTACTTTTATGTTCTGGTTTCTACATGTTTTTTTTCCGCTTTTAAAACTATTCTCGCCTGGAGTTGAGGTTAGAGTTGGGGTTTGGGTTAGGATGTCTAAAAATGTAACAGAAAGTGATTCTAACCCCCAAGCGACAATGGTAAGAAAATAAAAAAAAAACTATGAAAAAGCAATACATAAAATGACACGAAAAAGAAAATCGTGACACAAAAAACTATTTATAGAAATTTGTGACACGACAAAGACATTCATGCTCAAGGCACGAAAAAAAAGAATTTTATTTCAATGAATCAAATTCTTCATGACTATAACACAACTTTCCTTGAGATCAGTCTGGGTATTCCAACCGAAAATTGGGTAACAACAACCCAGCATTGGGAATTTTTTTGCCTCATTTGTTCCTCATTGTTCCTTATGGTTTGGTTAGTCAGACAGCACTGTAACTATTTTTAACTTGATATATGACACTTGTGTCACAAAATGCTGAGAAAACAGACGCAATGTAACAAAGACATCCGGCTGATGTGTGTGTGTGCTGTATGTAATCCAACAACCCCCTACTTTAGTATCTGTCAAATACTTGAGCAGACAAATTATTACCATCACATATATGCAGTTTATGTAACCATGATGATTCATTGTCTCTTTGGTGTACTTTCCCTCCACATATATTTTTAAGGATCTTAAGGAGTGAGCTGATAAAAAATTCAGAAGTGCTTCACAAGTCACATTTATCTAAAAAATAACAATTATACATTATTCAGTAGCACCGAATAGGTTTTTAATGCAAATCTGAGTAGAGCGATATAGACGCCTCTCGTGTATTCACACGCGGAGTCACACATACAGCTATTAGGTTACAATATTTATATGCAGTGTGAAATTTTTATTGGATGTATTTTTGTTTTGCAGACGGCCCACTAGACAGTTGCACATTTCTAAAATGGTGATGTATTAATACACAGAGGCCTTATTTATAGTGGCATGCAGAGAGCCAAAAGCAAATGAAGACAGATGTGTGTTTATGTGCAGCTATTTAATCTTATCTAAAAGGCCTATGAGGAATTTAGCATACAGATCTCCATGAGTATTGTTTCCAAGTGTGAGTTCTGTACAGAATGTTTGTGCTGATATCCGTTTGGACTCCTAATTCAGATTTTGTAGTCTTGCCCAGTAACACGAACGAAATAAGATGAAACAGAGCAGGATCTTACCCAATGCATCCTGCAGGTACTTCTGTCCAACCAGTTTGAGGTACTCCTCAATAGCTTTAGTGCCCAGTGTGTTCTCTCTGAAGATAAGGTGCTCGTTTTCGCCGCACCGATCCACCTCCGACATCATCAGGTCCGTCAGGAAGTCCTACATCACAGACAAGCAAAGAGAAGGAAACGTGTTGGAGTGTGATGATGTGGAGGCTGTAAATAGTAATAAGAAATAAAATGGGCAGGACGAATAGACAGACTGCATGGAGCGTTCTGTCATTGTAATTGAAGCCGTTTGGTTGACAATGTCTGTCATGATATGAAAGGCAAGAGAAAGCGAAGGACAGATGGCAGTAAAAAGCTTCTTCGATCAAAGCTGACTGGCAGGAAGCCAATCACGACTCAGCAAATGGGAGATATGGACACAAAAATCCAGTCTGCTTACTTTTGACGCGTGCACACTTACACACAAACATACTGTACAGTATTTGTAGCATCCCAAACAGACCCGGCGCCAGACACAAATTCACGGACGGGCATTTCATTTTTTAGGGGGGGCACAAATGAGAGCAACGTCACTGCAATGCATAATATCATTAGTTATGCATTAAGTGGACAAAAAAGCGAGGAAGAACTAACATACCTCTGCATTAACGCAATACGGAGAAGTCGTAAAGTTTGGACCTAGCTTACTGAAGCAATCTAAACGCAAATAAAACACGTCGCAGGGCTCGACATCAACGCTTGTCCGGTTAATATCAGAGACAAGTGGATTTTTTAAAAGGCCAAGTGAAAGAGAATTTTACTTACTCGACCGAAGTAGCTAAGCCTAGTCTGATTAAAAACGCCAATAACAATAACCAAAACAGGATAATGATTCTGCATCCTTTAATCAATGGCGACCGAAAGTGCATAATGTAAAAACGCAAAGTTAAACAAATAAGCACAGCAAACACAAAGTGTGTTAACAAAGTGGGTTAAACATACTGCGGTAAAAATGTGGATTTTTTAATAACATGATACAGTTAAGCAGCATCACATCACGGTTGAAAATGTGACAGATTTAATGACAGTTCACTACAAGTAATTAATATTAAGCCACTTACATTTTAGACGCAATGTTGACTGTTTTTGTTGTTTCAGCAGTGAAAATAGTGAAAGATAACAGCAGAACCATAACGTGTCAGTCTCACTGCAGGCAGCACTCAATCGTGTCTTAACATTAAGCGGTGGCCCGCTTAGCAAACAACCAAACATCCGCGCTCACTACTGACAAACCAATCAAATTCGTTTAAAATATATATTTTTTTAAATCAGACCAAACACATTTTTATTTTTATTCATGAGTTATATATGTACAAAACAATAACTTTTAATTAATAACAGTGGCCTATTGATAAAAAACATGGAGCTGGTGAACAGGTGAAGGGAGACCGCAGGTTCGTCCAGGGCGGGGACTAGTGACTCACAGGGCGGGCCCGGCCCCCTAAAGCCCGCCCATGGCGCCGGGACTGATCCCAAATAAGATTCTGTTGGTGTGTGGATTTGTGTGTGTTGTCTATCTCAGACTCATTTGTCATGTTTGGCATCATGTCTGGTACAGAAAATTTAAAGTCGCAATGAACTAAAAAATTGTCATTTGTTTTGGAATGTTTGTGATATTTTTTACAAATGACTTATTTGAGTTTCATTATTACTATTATTATTATTTTTTAATTCATGTGCCCTCATAATCTTTAATCAAAAATGTGAATCTTTTTCCCCGGCCTATGGAGTTTTTTCCTGTCAAATGTCGAGAGCGCATAATTGTAGCCCAAAAGTACATTAATATAATGATCAAGCAACAAGTGGAAAGTGGAAAACAAACAAACATAAAAAAGTAAAGTAAAAAAGGTCATGCCGGTGGTAAATGACAACAATTTAAAGTAACAAAAAGCTTCTTAGGTCTTTCTTGCTTTTTTGTTCTTGATTTTGTCTAATGTAATACCATATTTATTGTTTAATTACTTTTATAAAATGCTAATAATTTGGCTTAGCTTTCGTCCATTTTGTCACATGAATGTGATATTTTCCAAGTAAAATAAAAAGTTGTCTTACTTTTGGAATCAACAATGTCCTGCACAAAGAAAAATACTACATCATACAGTTTAATTTGAATACATATTTCAAACAACCTAGAAATGAAGTTAGACACATCCACCCAAAACATTGTTGAATATATGCAAAAAAAGCTTACTTGAAGCGAAGAGGAGAAATTCGCGATTGCACTGAACACTGTTTAGGTGCAGGCACATTCTCTGAGCAAACCCAGACAAAATTCTTACTGTGGGTTTACACCAAACGCGAAGCGTGCAAATCGCATCGCATTGCTCGCTCTAGATTACTCACGAGATTTAACTTCATGTCATGTGAATTTTTCGCTCGAGTTGAATATTTTCAACTTAGGCGAAGATGTGTTTGAGGCGAATAGCGGGTGTTTTCACGGCAAACGCGCCGCCCATATCGCGTCATTCTCATCGCCCCACACGAGGACGCGTCTGATCACGTCTTGGCATTCGCGTCTTGGCATTCGCGTCTTATCTAGCGAACGATTGTCATTTTTGACAAGAAAAATAAAAAATATCCAGGTTTAAACCACAACTTCTCGTCTAGATCCAGTCGTGATGCGTCAGCGTGACCCCACGCAATACGCCATGACGTCAAGAGGTCACAGAGGACGAACGCGAAACTCCGCCATAGTGTTTACAAGTGTGTTGAAAGAGGACCGTTTCTACGTTGTTGTATGTCAACTGATACTAATTAATGTCTTTGTGTCAGTTAATTGTTTACAATGGTCCGCCAATGTGCGTTTTATATACGTAACACGTGACCATCCCTACGTCACCACGCATTTACGTTAGGTTGCGCTGGACCGGACCTAGACGAAAAGTTGTGGTTTAAAAGACCATATTTTTTATTTTTCTTGTCAAAAATGACAATCATTTGAAACTCTGTTGAAAAAAACTGTTAAGTGTTGAGTTAAGTATTAAATGTTGGGCTCTATTAAAGTCCATTAAAATGAGAAAAATCCTGCAATGTTTTCCTCAAAAAACATTATTTCTTCTCAACTGGTCAAAGAAAGACATCAACATTTTGGATGACATGGTGGTGAGTAAATTATCTGGATTTTTCTTTTAAGAAAATGGACTATTCCTTTAAGTCTCATAATCTAAATATGAGATCAAAGTTTGATTTCAATCATTGATTTTAATTTGATTTCAATCTTTGACATGATCTTACTCAATAATTTATCAAGGTTATATTTTCACAGACTGTTCTTTTATAACAGTAAATCACAAAAAAACGACCCGCTAAGAAATGACACATGTAATAACTATGTAAACCTGAAATTTCATGCCAAAAAAAGATTATTAGAGAAATCATAAAGCAAGTATGCAACCCTTCAATTGTAATTTCATGTTACCTGCACTAATGGTGTGTGTATGGGCGTATGTGCAAAATGAGTTGAATTAAAATAAAAACATGACACAATAATAATAATGTTATGTTATACATGAAAAACCCAGCAGCTTGTTGGTCACCTTGGGCTTGGGTCAGGCACCAGACCTCCAGACAGGAAACATCTGTTCCTGGTGAATGTGGACAAATGCTTGGCCACCAGTGTTTAGCAACTACACCACAGAGTATTGCTTTCAAATTCACTCAGTAAGAATATTTCAGATTAAAGAAAGCAAAAAGTGTTGACTCTAGATAATACAAAGATGTCAAAACCGTGTTTGGGATTGGGATACAGAAGAAAGGGAGTGATGAATAGTGCGGATGTAGTGTGACCTCAGAGTTTAAAGCTCCCATATGAGCTCAGATGCAGGGAACAGTGAGCACAGTAATTGTAAACAAATTATTTTCCCATCATGCTTTGATTTCAACCCTGACTAGGCCTTTTTTGCCTGTTTTTTATTTCTGGTTCCTCTGACTATTCAACAGTATATATTGTATATAGAAAATGTATATGCCAAAGGCTGTTAAATATTGAGATCATTTGTTCAGTTATCAAACAGCCCATGAGCTGATTCCAGATCAGAACTAAGATGTTTTATAGAAAAAAAGCCTCAGGACAAAGATACAAGATATCTCATAAGCCTTGCGTTACTCCATTTACACATAGAGTCTAAGCACTATTAAGAAGAGGCCAAGAAAATTCTCCATTACTGTCACGGTTAATCAGTGAGACCATTCCTCACCCTTAATCAGAACGAGACAAGAGAGAGAGAGAGAGATACAAGGAAGTGATATAGACGAGACATAGAGAGAGAAAGGCTTAAAAGCACAGTCAGACATAATACAAAACTAAAATAGAAAAGAAAAGCAGAAACATAAAGCAGGTGAGTATAAATAGCTGGATAGGAGGAAGAAAAACAAGTAGCATGTAGGAGAAATAAGAGGATGGAGGGATTAAAAAAAGATAAAATCCCTCCGGTCTCTGCATTCCCTGGAAGCAAAAACTAATAAAGAAGGAGCCATCTGACCGAGACAGCAATGTGTGCCTTGCTGAGAGAAGGTGTGTGTTAATGTGGGCCTTTTAAAGCCATTCTTTGTGCATGACATCTATGGGCAGTGAATGCCTGTGTGTGTGTCGAGACAGCTGAATGTTATTCACTATCAAAGAGCCTTAAATAAAACTAAAGGTCACTTAGCAGACCACAGTATGAATTATGCGCGCACACACACGGCCTCATTAACTTACAGACTAAGATGATGACTCATTCAGTTCTGTTAAGATATTCTGGGGAACTAAGAGACAATGTCTATACGTCTCTATCTATCTAATGTAAGGGCTGAGAGAGAGAGAGAAGTAGGGTTTGGAATCGAATTTCAATTCAAATTCTGGAATCGGATCCATAAGAAAGTATTCCAGTTAACAATTATTGACTGCACAGTCACAAAATTTTCACGTCATCTGCAAAGTTTGCAGAACGGTCCGCTCAAATACTAAAAGTCAGTTCGCACGATGGACGGTGGTGGAAGGTGCTCTAAAGTGTGGCTCCATTTACCTAAATTAGAAAAAGACAAAGCTAAGTGTAATTATTGTGACAAAATATTATGTTGCGAGATGGGTGTCACATTTCTTAAGACTTTTTTAAGATGTCAAATAAACTTTGGTGTCCCCAGAGTACATATGTGAAGTTTTAGCTCAAAATACCATATAGATAATTTATTACAGCATATTAAAATTGCCACTTTGTAGGTCTGTGCAAAAATGTGCCGTTTTGGATGTGTCATAATGAGCTGATCTCTGCACTAAATGGCAGTAGCTTGGTTGAATAGTGAAGATTAAGGGGCAGTATTATCCCCTTCTGACATCACCAGGGGAGCCAAATTTCAATGTCCCATTTTTTTTCACATGCTTGTGGAGCAGGGGTCTTCAATGTTTTTTGGGTCGGGGACCCCTTAGATGAGAGAGGCATGGAGCAGGGACCCCCTGATACAAAATGTGTAAAACAGATATTTAAGTAAGCAGTAAGGTACAAGAGGCTGCCTTTTCGTATTAGGCACAGCGCAAAGTGGAGTAAAGTACAACTATTGACCAATCAGAATCAAGGACTGTAAAGTACTTGTAAAGTTTACTTTTAAAGTAAAATCTATAAAGTAGATTTAGTTTTTATATTAATATAATAATAATAATATATTATTTTAAGCCGTATTTGCAGTGTAATATATTTTGATTTTACTTTTATTTTCATTTTAATTGGGCAAGGGCTTTCAGTTTATAAAGATGACTGATCATGGTGAATGGCACAAAGACTGTCTATTCTGGTGGGGATAGAGGTTGTGCTACTTTATAATTAAGAGGTTAGTTGCCTTTCTCGTGTATCATCATTGTCACCAGTTTGAGTAACGCAGGTTTATTTTCTGCAGAGCATCATATCCGACTCAGGAGAACAACATGCAACGAGTCAGAGCGCATCTCTTTGGGGCAACTTTTTGAGAGGCGGATTTCAACCTGACTATGAATCTTGCAGCATCAAGGCGCGCGTTTCATTAATTTTTAAATGCGAGCGAGAGTTTTGTCACAGCTTATAATGCAGATGCGGTGTGGGGCAATTTGCCTGTTGAATTAGCGCTTTAAATCTGAACAGCCGTCCAAGTTCAGAAATATAGATGAGACAACATGTCGCACTGATTTTAAAATAACATTCTGAAAGAAAGACACATATGCCTATAAGATTTACCTGTTTTATGATGCTTTTTCTGCGCTACTGCTGCTTCCAGAGTGGACATTTATAATCTTCAGATATTTTATTTTGGTCCGCTGGCTAAACTGTACGCGCGCCTTCAAGCCTATGCAGCCACACACATGCACAACTTAAAGGGGACATGTAACGTTTTGTACAAATATTTTACGTTTTAAGCAAAAAATAGCTTGTGGTTAAACATCATTTGATGGACCCCCTGCAGTTCGTCACAAACCCCCTGGGGCCCGTGGACCACCGGTTGAAGACCCATGTTGTGGAGAATGGTTTACCAAAACCCACAGTTAAGTTACTGGGTTGATCTTTTTCACATTTTCTAGGTTAACAAAAGCATTAGGGACCCAATTATAGCACTTAAACATGTAAAAAAAAGTCAGATTTGTATGGTATGTCCCCTTTAAAGAATTCTTCATATCTATGGACAAATTCATCATTTCCATTGGAAATTTCAACATTTCTGTCCATTAATCATTTCTTATGCTGCACTGACACTGTATGTTTGACGTGACTCAATTCCATTTTTTTCTCTCGTGTGGCACAGATTGGATATGACCCACGAACGCGTAAGCAGGAAAAAAAAACTCATAGATTACGATATTCTCAAATCAGTTTCAGGCGTCATTCATATGTGGAAAATGGAAATAAATCGAATGTGAATCAGATACATGCATTCACGCCCACAATGTACTGTAAGTGAACAGATCGGATATTTCCAAGTCGTACGACATTGGCAAATGATGTCAACTCAAATGGATACCACCCATGATCACATGACTCTTAGCAGCACAATGGAGGATGATGCCTCCACGTAGTGCTGAAGTTTCATGTGTTGTTACAGAATTAAAGCCAGTGGATTCACTGAAAAAAATGATTCATTGAATTTAATCAATTTTTTTAAGGTAAGTGGTTGCAATCAATTTATTTAAGCTACATTTAAAGAAAAGTTTTATATTTTATTTTACTTTACTAATCTTTTTTGTTTAAATGTAGCTTAAATAAATTGATTGCAACCACTTACCTTAAAAAAATTGATTAAATTCAATGAATAACTTTTTTCAGTGTTGATTCTCTTAAATAAATATTAACATTGTATAATAATTTTATTTTATAATTTGCATTTATTTTATAATTAATGCAAAATTAGCCACACCTTAAAATACATACGAATTACCATGAGATAGCGTTATGATATCAGAAACAATCGCTTTTAAAAGATTGTGTCAGCGGGGCCTAAAAAAAATCTAATACAGGCAACAAATCGGAATTGGGCATTACAATTTGCAGTGTAAATCCAGTCTTTCTTTCTAACGCAGTGGTTTTTAAACGGGGGGCTGCAAGATGGTGCGAAGGGGGCCCAGCTTTTTTGACATTTTATCAAATCAAACAATTTATCATAAATTCTGTGTAATTATAATAATTCTTTGAGGCTACCAACCAACACAACTACAATTTATAATTTAATGTTTCATTCAAATTAGAAATTGTTTTATGTCATATATTTTTATTTAGGGGGTAGGAAGGGGATGCTTTCTACACCTAGGGTGCTGCATGCTTAAAGGAGCATTTCACCCGTATTAACATTAATCTTTTTTGAAAGTGTGTCATATTTGTAGTTGAAATGTACATACATTTAGAATTTGGTGCCTAATTGACAGAGAAAAGGGGTGTTTGTAGTCTCACCCCCTCAACAAAGATATTGAACTTTCAATGATGCAAAATGATGATTTTTACATAATTGAAAGAAGGAAGTGCAACACTGAAATCCATATTTCTCCTGTCTCAGCGGCAACTGAGGAAATGATGCATGACCATTCAAAAACATGACTGGGGTTCTACCTATACAAAGCTTAATGCAAATGGGTGAAGTGTCCCTTTAAAAGTGGTTTGAGAACCACTGTTCCAAAGAACAATTTCTAAATGATCTCTAGATATATTTGAGTAATATATGTACCCCTCCCTATACAACTATATTTTCTCTTTCACACGCACTCAAAATCAGAACTCAATACTTTCAGACACACAAAAACATGAACTACTGAAAAACATACATTTTTTATTCCATGTGTATGTGCGATTCTCAATACATCTCTCTTTTGATCTAAAGCCAAGCTGTAAGCTGAAACGATAGTTGTTATCTGGCTCCTTCTCAAAAAATAGAGGTCAAAGGTGCTATTTAGCAGACAGACAGCGAGAGAGAGAGAGAGACAGAGAGAGAGAGAGAGAGAGAGAGAGAGAGAGAGAGAGAGAGAGAGAGAGCGAGAGAGCGAAAGAGAGACACAGAGAGAGAGAGAGTGAGAAATAGAGAGAGCATATTCTGTACTGTATGTGCATAAGAATAAATCTAGTATCACAGTATTCACCATCTCTCTATCTACCCACACTTGATAACCTTGAGTTTCTCTTCTGTTGCACCTATGCAGATATGCATACACACTATGCCTCTGTCTGTGAACTCTTCAACCAGTGAAATGTAGAAAGTCTCAGCTAATATAATGCTGGGCTGCAGGGCGACTTTACACAGCATGCTTTCTCAGATAAGACGCTTCAAAGATCACTTAGCAATGGATGTCCTCAACATTTACTTATGCTTGCTCATCAGTGTGCATTTTCAACTTTAGTATTATTAACACAAATAAAGCATGTTAGGCTTTGCCTATTCTTTCTCATGAGTGTGGTAATAAACCAGCTACTGTAGGACGAAGCATGCAGACACACCAGAACACCCCAATGGTGTTTATATTACAGTAGCTGTGCTTTCTTGTATTGTCAATATCAGCATATTACAGTATATTGTAAAATCTGGATATCATACGCCTATAATCATACATGTCACATATCTTCTGAAATGCACATACTCATAGTGACACACTATAATCAATCACTACATGACATCACATTGACATCATATCACCTATCAGATTAATACTTTGACTAACCTCAAAGAGCTTGAGATACAGGAAAAGTGTTAAAGTGTGCACGTGGAGAGAGCGCTGAAGTGGATGTCAGATCCACAGCACTCCTGTAATAGCTGTCAGGGCAATGTGCTGTTTCAGTCTAGAAATGACATCCTTTCAGAGCCAGCCTGCCTTAAAGTGCAGCCAAGCGAGATGGAGGGGGAAACGGCAGAGCGTGAGTCTAAGACAAGATAAGGAGATACAGCCGTGATGGAAAACGGGGGAGAGGCGGGATGGGGAAAAAAGCGAGAAACAAGAAAGTGTGACGGATGAGAAGAGGAAAGATACGTGTGCTGAAGGAAAATGGCAAATAATGACTATCGCCTTGTGTTCGTAATAGGAAGTTAATGAAGGAAGATACAAGTTCAGCTTCATCTAGAAAGCTTTTGGTTGCTTCACTACAATCAAATGTATACATCAATTTGCAATGCTAGTTTATAAGAACAAACATAGCTCAGGATGCATAAAAATGTGTTTAGTTATGCTTTAACTTCTCTAAATTCAGTGAATTACCAATACTTTTTGAGTGGTTCCTTATTGGTGATGATTTACAGGAAATAATTGAGGAGATCAGATGCAAAACCCTCTAAGCATGTTTTCTTGTAAATAAGCATTTTTATCATGCTCTTATATTTTGGTTGAGTAATTTCACTTTAATGTCAATGAAAAGGTTATAAGTCAGTGATTAAAATGCCTTATTTGCATCTTACATTAGGCATTTTATTAGTTTTTAACAGAATTACCTGACTTTATCGGCAAAACCCTCTAAGTGCATGCAAAAATATCCACTACAGAAAATCTCAAGTCTCTCTTCACTGTCCTTTCAGAAAAAGGTAAAAGGCTCAAAAATATAGTCAATATCCTAATATATTCAGTAAACCTCCTGAATGGCCTTACACAGAATTAATTGGATTTAAAGTAAAAACTATTTAATAGACATATAATGTGTGCTGAGAGCATTTGGTGGCATTTAGAGGCTTTTGCATCTGAACTCCTCAAATGGAGATTCCTGTGGCATATTCAATTTGTATGTAAGCCAGCAATCCTTGATCCAGTGTAATATTGTGTATCAATAAGACACAGAATACACTGATATTAAATATAATTTATTATAATTCTGACTACGATTGTATACATTGCATACATTAAAAATTATATTCCTGGTTTTAATGCAGTGGGAACTGTATCAAATGAGAGACAGAGCGAGAGATTTCTTCCAATTGTGTTGCATTTCATCTTCTACAAATGTTCTTCAAAATATCTTCAAATTATTTTGGCAGTGTAAAAAAAGCCTAAATGATGTACCATGATGTAAAACACTCACATCAAACTGAAGCAGGTGATAAATGAGTGTTATATGTCCTCTTGGGTTTGTTTTTCCTTTGGGAAATCTTTTCAGTAACACTTTACTAGAAGGGGTGTTCATAAGACTGACATGACACATTCATAAACATGACATGGCACGTGCTATGAACATGAAGGAGATTTTAAGGACGTTATGACAACTGTCATTAAGTGTTATTTGTTTAATTATGTCATTTTTAATGCAAAGATGACAGCGTTTGAGATGGCATTAAGCAATACATCATACATCATAACTTGTCATGACAACTTTTTGTGATACAAATTGAATTTGTCTTTAAAACGTCATTATGTGTTAATACTCTGTCATATAGTTTTATAACAGCGTCATGAAAATTTTTCTTGACCTCAACTACAGTGGTACAAATATAATTTGTTATTGAACAGTTTTATAACAGCGTCATGAATATTTTTCTTGACCTCAACTGCAGTGTTACAAATATAATTTGTCATTAAAATGTCATTAAGTTTTAATACTGTTAATATGTTAATAGTTTTATAACATCTTCTTGAATATTCTTCAGTTTATAAATTCCCACCATGTGTTTAACAAATAAAATAAATAATTTAATATCATAATAATAATATTAATAATTAAAATTGATAAAATTATATTTTATTGCATTTGGAGACCAATTCACCTAAAATTAAATGAAAACAGTACAATAATGGGTTAAGCCATGCAGTGTTAGGTCCATATCCCTGCAAAGTTAATTACATTAAATTAAATTGATTAAATGTTTTGTTATTTTTTCTTCTATGTCAGAAAATTTCAGAACGGTCTGTGTGAGGAAGAACAAGTTGTGTTAGTTATAGTCAGTTTTTTATGTATTGTGCACATACATAAAGTTAAGTATAATCTTTTGACGTGTCTGTTGCTTTTTTTAAGGTATTTAAAATAGTTTGACATAGTTTTAACACTTAATTACATTTAAACTACAGTTTAATGTAATTTTAATCCATAAAGCTAGGTAGTTTCTTAAGTTTGATAATTGCTATGTCATGTTTATGACAGATTTATGTCAAGTTGTCATAACAAAGACAATTCAAACAATGCCATCTTTGCATCAAAAATGTCATAAACAAATGACCCTTAATGAGAGTTGTCATAAATGTGCATAAAACCTCCTTCATGTTTATGACAAGTGTCATGTCATGATTATGAAGGTGTCATGTCAGTCTTATGAACACCCCTTCAAGTAAAGTGTTACCATCTTGTCTCTTTATTTCACATAGACTGGGCCGGTCTCAGGATCAGTTTATAATAAGCCATGGGAATATAGCAACTGTCTTGCTACTTTTGAAAGCCCTGTGCGATCATTAAAATAAAACTTTAGGAGAGCAACAGTGTCAAGATTCCTTGGGATAATCCATCCAGTAAATCAGCCACAGCAAACTTTGTTTGGCTGTTGAACTAACCATGTCCAGACTTTCAGAGGGAACACAAACAGACAAGCTCTATTTTGCACACAGGCAAGAGCGCTTTATCTTCATTTGAACCTAATTTAGTCCAATTTTATTTCGGTTTGTCAGATTATATGTCTGTCAGAGACAGACAACAAAGCCGCCGAAGCAGAACTAAGAACTCCCAAAATGCATTCCATATATCTGCTTTAAATGCTCCTAACATGACTAAACTGAGTGATTTAATCACAGAGGATATACACTTAAAGGAGAGAGACATGCTGTTAGAAAATTGAAGCGTTAAATTGAGTCTGCTTTCCACGGATGTAACACTCAACTATCTGCTCAGAAAAAAATCACAAAAAAAAAGAAATCTGATAGTCTAAGCTAATCGATTGTTTTGTGAGAGCCCTCTGTACTGAAGTGCATACGATGTAAAGCTTTTAGCAAACCAGTGCCAGGTGAAGGTGGCTCGTTGCCAAATTCTGAGTAAATGCTCTGCGTAAAATCCATACTGTAAGATGTCTGTTCGAATAAAATAAAAAGGTATATAAATCTAATATTGGTGTGCTTTACATTCTGTGCAAATAAACTTTATCTGTCTTACAATGGATATGAACACGAATGATCAGCTTCTATTTAATCCACTAGTTGTGATCCCATGTAAAAACAATTATATTCTTTAAAAAGTTAGTAACACTTTACAAAAAGGTTAACATGCATTTAGGAATGAGTAATACAGATTATAAGCATATATCCATTTTTGTTAATGTTGTAGTACAGGTCATTATGTTCTTAGCGCAAGCATGGTGGATATTACAGATGTCCTTGTAACAAATGACCTTGAACATCTTGATTCGATTGGTGTTACGGTTTTCACAGGCCATTTCTTTCAGGTCTTCTTTAAAAAGAACAGCAATTAAGGGGAGGCAATTAACAGCATCAGGTCTACAAGAAACAGTGGATGTGGGGCAGAAAGTATATGAGAGGTGCAACTGGCCATTTTGTGGACCAGTGACTATATCTAATGACACTTACAGTACATTAAACTGTCTGTTCAAGCAACATGAAAATAATATAAAAATGGAATACATATTCAAAGGGTATTTTAGGCATTTTAAAATGATTTAAAAATGCAGTAACACTTATTATTACCTATATAAAGTCTTTAATTAATAACAAATAACATATTTTATTAAAGGGCACCTATTGTCAGATTCACGATTTTTCATTTCCTTTGGTGTGTAAGTGTTAGCACAGTCTATCGCACAACAGCCTTTTCCAATTTAAGTGCGTTTTTCCTGTGTTTTCGCCGATTTCACACTGTACACAAATGCTGCCCCTCTGTCTTTTGCCACTCAGTGGGCGTAACTGCAGGCGCTTTCGCCGAAGGTGACATCATGTGCATACCCTCTATTATAATACTTGGCTAATAAATGTTATTTTTTCTCCCAAATTATTTAGTATTCTAGAATCCTGCATTATACTGCATTATAAGAGCTTATAGGAGCTTTAATAGCAATCGAAGACATCCCTCTGAAAGCTGAAATGATGCCAACAAAAATGACCTCTGCTGAAGCTGAATACCTTATTTATGTAACAATTAATTTCAGATTTGCACTGACAACATAACAGCCATAGGAAGACCACCCCGATAGTAAAAGCCTACTTCATGCATCATTTAATTGATTCTTCACAGACAGGGCAAATGGCACCCGGGGAACAATTTGGTGGCAGACTGCAATTTGTTGGATTAAAAATATTGTAAAGCACCAAGAAAAGGTAACATTCTGAGATTTGGCTATTGAAATGACCCTTATGCCTGGACCCTAATTAAAAGCAAAGTGGTAGATTCACGCATGGCTTCTCTGATTGTAGTCCTCACTATAGGTTATGGTAATGAGAACATTAGCGAAGAAAAGTTAGGATAAAATGTAATCAGGAAGAGTGCCTTTGGTCTATCCTGTTCTTTCTTAAAGAGGAAAATGGCAGAGACATTACTGGAGTCTAAACACGCTCCTCACTAAATACCATACATCTACCAGAGGCTTATTCACCTCCATCTAAGGTCATTTTGCTTTTGTGTTTATATCATACGGTGAGTAACTGCAAACAGATCATTTACAACAACCAAGGATCTGCCAATCAGATCCAGACAAAAGCTAAAGCAGCCAATGGATATAAGAAGAGCACTTTTAATCCCTCCCTTGTAGTATTTAAAGAGGAAGATTTGCTATTTTGCTCTTTGGAAGGCTGTGGGAACCACAAGGAGTAATCCCTTCAAAATACTTCTTAGCATGAGAATCTGACACTCATAAATACAGAGATTCAGATGTATGCAATTCAAACTACACAATGTCTTTGTTAAACTGGACAGCAAGGAATAACGCTACAACAGAGATACTGAAATATCCAGGAATTGCATAAATTGACAAGGGCCTGAATACATAACATATATTTTTTCATGTTTATAATCAAAACTGTAATATATTCTAGTAATTTTTATCTGTCATTTCTAATAGACTTCAATTCTTTGCTCTGTGATATTTTTAGCTCGTCTGTAAATAAGTGAGTGTGCATTTGTTTGATGTAATGAATCAGTATGTTTTACCTGCTCACAGGCATCATGTAAAAACAATATTTAGGCATAAAATATTGATTCTTTAGATGTGAATATAAATACAGCATTTGTCAGGAAAAAATACATATTTTCTCCCACCCTATAACATAACGCATAAATAATGTGTATCAAAAATGCATGCAACTCTCTAAACAAACAATTAGCAGATTAATTTGTTGAATATTAAACCACATACATTATTTAAATAAAATATTCATTTTCGTTCACAGGAAGTAGTGCGATTAATGCAGCTGCAGTACTAATGAGTCAGACCTATAGAGTCTCTGTAGGCCTTCATGAGTCAAAGGACATCTATTTATGTGTCAGCGTTTTCCAGAGAAATGCACACACGTTTGTTCAAACAATGTCACTGCGGACAGAAATATGAACAGTATGTGTGCAAGTGGACAAATGCTGAGTTAGATCAAGTCTGCTACCTTGGAGTTGATGTGTACCGGTGGTTAAAGGTCTGGGCGTGTAACCAAAAGTCACAATGGATGCAGAATTGAACCCCGTAAGGGGTGATCCATAAACTGAAACAAGGCAAACAATGTGCCCTTAAAGGAAAACACCATGTTCTTACCTAAAGTTAGACAAAATAATACATACCAATCTTTTTTAATGCGTGCACTTTTAATCTTTGTACAGCGTTTCGTAAATGTGTTAGCATTTAGCCTAGCCCCATTCTATGGCTCCAAACTAAAGTTTTATTTTGTGCCACCATACTTACTCGTGTAACTACTCATATAACAGTTTTTAAATATGGAAAACATGTAAGTGTTTGGTGGCTTATAAATTCATCCCTGTTTGGAGCCATAGGAATGAATGGGGCTAGGCTAAATGCTAACACATTCACAAGGCGCTGTACAAAGATTAAAAGTGCACACATTGAAAAAAGATAGGTATGTATTAATTTGTCTAAGTTGAGGTAAGAATAGTAAAATATTGCAAAACGGTGGTGTTTTCCTTTAAACAAGACATATAGAGCAAGGTCACTCCAGTACAGTATCTCTTCTGTATAAAAGCATCTATTCTCTTATAATATAATACAATATTATACAGGATATTACATATAATTATCAATAACATTATTTAATTGTCCTTTATTAAAATGTTTCACTTGTAATTGTACGTTGCCAATTTCTAATTATTGTAATAGTTTGCCAAAAAAATGGGAGTCTGAGGAAACATGTACTGCTAAAAAAGTCAAACTTGTTAAAAGCATATGCCAAATGAAGTCACCTTTCCTATTTATGTTTAACACAGCAAAGTCTTTACAAATACCCCCTCACAACATTCCTGCATCCCTGGTTGGAACTCACTGTACCATACTAAATGACCAAACCAAGCAGACTTTTACATTACCTTTGCTTTCCCGGTACTCTGCAGGATATGCACTAAAGCGCAGGCCATTTCCTCTTTGTTCTTGACACTGATGGCGGGCTCCAGCACAGAGCACAGCAGCATGTAGTTGTTGGTTGTGTACTCGGCAAACTCTTTATAGAGTTCCATAGGCAGGATGTTCATGCTCTGATATCGTGCTTTGATGCGGATCATGGGTCCTGGTGCTTTTCCTTTACCCGGATTGGGCTGGCTTACCGGGTACCATTTTTCAACCAGCTGCCTGCTTGTGACGCCGACCACCGGAATGCTCACCAATCCCACGTAGTTATTTTTGTCCTTTTTCTTTTTTTTGTCTGAATCCCTATACAGGTGCACGGTGATGTTTTGGACGGCAGGGAGGTTATTGAACTCAAAATGTTCACCCCAAAACACATTATCTGTCTTGAGTTTGCATGTCGTACGGGCGTACAGGCCGTCGTCCAGGCAGAGTTCGCAGAAGTACTTTTTCTTGGCCGGAAGGTCCTTCGATTCGATGATCCAAAGCCGGAGTGTGTTCTCTACCCGTCTGCTGTTGTCCTGGAGACGAAAAGCACAGTGAGGTCAGCGGACTCAGGGGATAGGATGCCATAGCAGTAAAAGATGATTATCGTGGGAGCGTGACATCTAACAGGGTCAGTGATTTAGAGATGGTGAGCTATTCAATTCAGTGATTAAATACTCTCTGTTTCAGATCACCCATCCTTGGCTAGAAATTAAAAGGCCCTTTATTTTAGATCGCTTTCCCATAAAGATAGCAGGGAGGTGCTGTAAATATACCATGACATCATTGAGCAGTTAATGTCGACTCCTATCTTTTTTTTATAGAAAATTGAGTCTTTCCAGTGTGAAGTCATGTGGTTTAATATAAGTAAGAGGGACGGAAATAAAATTGACCTGTAATATGCTACAGTTTGTGTTGGACTTATAATATAGGTTAATTTATAGAAATCCCTCTGTCCTTTTATAACTTAAAAGGCAATGGAGGATAAGATCAGAATGTCATCGTTATTTCTGAGGCCACAGAGCATTTGTGAATCGCTGAACTGAATAGACTTAAACGTATCTGATGAACTGCTCTATAACAGTAGTTGTTTATTCACATACATACTTAGTATGTGCAAAAGTCTTAGGCCACCATGCATGCAATGTTATAGTTATCATATATAATTCTTTCTCAGTCTCTTTATTAGAATACATCCAGAAAATACAGGAAATGTGTATGTAGTATTAAAACCTGTATAAAAATGTAAACTGAAGTGTCAAGTTTTTAGGGTAAACTCTCTTCCACTTGAGCAATAGCAGGAAACTGCAGGATCTCTTAAACCTAAATCAAATTAAACCCTAATTTCTAATTTTAAAGAATTTAGTCTTTTTATATAATTCTGCTTAAAAACGCTCAAGATGTGTTTAGTGCCAAGAGAGGTCACACTAAAGACCAACGATCCCCAAAGAAGACATTTAGTCCTGAAAATTTCCTGTTTTTCTGTTTGTATCTTAATAAAAAAGATTGAAAAATAAATATGGATGGATATTAAAACTTCTAAAACAACAAATTTGGTGGTGGTAGCCTAAGACTTTTGCACAGAACTGTATATATCAGTGATTATTCAGTATTCACATTTACTTAATTAGGCGGTAAAACTACTATTTCAAACATATTGGTTTAGTTTATTCCTTTAAAAACAGAATTTTATGCATCCAATCTCAATGAACAAAAAAGCTATGTAGAAAACCACATTTTAGCACATAAATATTAATTTGTATATAGACGGTTTCATCGGGCGCACGTGATACATGTCTGGATCCGAACCTTACTTCCGGTTTCGTTTTTTTAAATGGTCTGACTAGTTGCTAAACTGATCTCTTGAACAAATGCGTCGTCGAAAATAACAAATGTATTGGTTTCCTAGGTAATCTGTGTTTTTTTTTTTTGCTTGTTATATAAATAAACTACGTTTAAAGAACTTTGTTGTTATTTATTCTTAGCGGAGTTTACCGGAAGTTACGTGCGGACCGCGACAGCCGCTAGTTTATGTTGTTACTGCTGAAACGGTCTATAGTTTAATTTATGAACACTCCTGACATATAAGCCCTATTACAAAATTCAAATGTTCACATTTTTGTGTGCATCAGATAGTAAACAAAATATTAATGCATGCTTATCGAACTATTAATTTTGCAGAGCAGTCACAAGAAATCACATAACTATAGTCACGTAATTTTTTTATTCTTTTTCATGATACTCTCACGAATTTCTGAGTTTTTTCGTGATCGTATCACGAATTTCTGTTTGTGTCATTGTCACGTATTGGTTACTCAACTGTTTTGTCCTATTTTCTTACCATTTTTGCTTCGAGGGTTAGATTTACATAAAATGACATCCTTACCCAAACCCAACTCTAACCCTAACGCCAGGCGACAATGTTTTAAAATGTAAAAATTATTTTTAAAAAATCTGAAAAAATAGTAAACCACTACTTAAATTGACATCCTAATGCAACCACCAAATCTAACCCTAAATCGAAGCGAAAATGGTTTAAAAATAGGAAAAAGCAGTTGAGGAACCAATACGTGACAATGACACATAAACAGAAATTTGTGATACGATCACAAAAAAGCAGTATCACGAAAAATAATCAAAAAATTACGTGACTATAAGTACATCCTTTTGTGAGACTGGGTAGCAATTTTGACACACAAGCTACCCAAATGTTATGCAAAATCAGGTGCAATGCATCTAATTTGTCGGACAAAGTCTTCATGAATGCTTTTTGTGATATGCTTCTACAATATACATCTGGTTTATTGCTGAAAATCCATCTTGTTGAGCAAGTCCAGATCAAAAATTCCCAGTACAGTGCGCAGTCAAGATCGAGACAAAGCTCAGTTATGCTAATTTGAAAACCACGCCCAACGGGGGGGGGGGGGGGGGAACAATCCAACCGCCTCCTTTCACACAGTATTGCGAGAGGCTGCCTCCTTGTCATTTCTGGCTTATAAAAACAGAATAATGCCTAAAAGCTGCTGTGTGACAGAGTGTACAGCTAACAAGCCCCCGAAAAAACCCTGAAATATATTTTTATAAGCTGTCAACCTCAAAAAACAAGTTTTTAAAGACACAAAAAGTGGATCACCGATTACGTTTTCCTCCAGTAGGCGTAGTTCTAATAATAGTAGTACTATGAAAAGTTGCCTGTGTCCACTTTTGTATCTTTAAATGCTTGTTTTTTGGGGTCGACAGCTTATTTCTGTTTTTTTTTTTTGGCTTGTTAGTGGTACATCCTGTCACACGACAGCTTTTAGGCATTATTCTGTTTTGTGTTATAAGGTTATGACGCGTTGCACTCTGTCTCTATGCTTCAAAAACGATCTTCAGAAACTTATGGGTGACATCACAGATACTACGTCCATCATTTTTTCCATTCTATGGTACGGATTCATACCAGTGCTTTGGTGCTGGTAGATATTCCCACACTAATAAACATCAGCTAAAGCGACTGACGTTACAAAAGCAGATATTGAGGTGCTTCGTTGCGAGCCCTCATCACAGATAATGAACTAATTAGGCAAACAGAAATAAGCCTCTGTTGCATCAGCTAATTCTTGAACTATCATCTTCACACTGCTACAGAATCAACATCTGTCAGGAAGCATCATCTGTTTACAGCTAAGCTTTCTAAAGCATGTCTGTGGCGCTCACCTCACAAACCCACCGAGTAATTAAAATGTACGACCGAACGCCGGGGAGACATTAAGCGCATCTCTAGGCAAGCTGTTACGAAAGCAAATATAACTTGAAGCTTGTGCTTGATTTTTTCCATCTAATTAATCATTAATTTGCTTAATCATTTATTGGTGAAATGAGCTGTTGTTATTTCGGTCGTGCTCTAAGCACCCATATGTTTTGAAGTTTGGAGTCTCAGCTGTGCTTATATCAAAGAGGGAAAATTTGAGTAGGAGAAACATGCCCTAAATTTCATCACTCCTACGGATACAGAAACATTTTTGATTATGTGCCTGTTTCGCATCAAATTGCATTTCTTTAGTAATTAATCAGAGGATATTAGCTCATGCGGGTATATACTAGGCTTTTTTCTTCAAAGTCAAGCTTACCTTATTAGGGTGGATAGCTCGCCGCAGATTTTCCATCCATTTGTCTCTCTCTGCGGCCGAACGACAAGAAAAACACTTGCTACCTGTGGAGGTGCTCACCTGGAGAAAAAGCCAATAAATGTCAGTGTACTGCAGGAGGCGTCTGAATTGCTTTTAATGGAAGTGAATCGCAAAATATTTCAACTGCTATGCATCACTGTATGTACTGTAATCTCATATTTTTGGTAATTGTTATGGGGCAAAACAAACAAAAAAAACACAAAGTAGGACTTTGAATTCTCCAACAGATACATTTTTATGTTACATTGTTTTGTATTGCATTGTTTTATATTATATAATAAGCAAAATAGTATTACTCGAATGTAGGGCTGCACGATTTGGGTAATTTTTCCCATTGCGGTTATTCATGCTAATATTGCGATGTGCGATTGCGATTATAATAAATGGTATCATGAGTCAACTTGATGGGTTTTAAGGAAAATCCACACACAGTTTAGTGATAATGCTAAAATGTGTATTTGTAAAACTAGAAATGTTTTCGTATTGCCACGTGATGTAGCAACTGCTTAGTGTCAGTAATCCTAAATCCAAAATACTGCCATACAACAGACGTAGAGGTTTTTTTTAGCTACCAGATCACTGTCAACCTCTCCATCCATCTTCGCTCTGGTATCTCCGCGCTGCGCACACACAAGTGACGACGCACACCACACACGTGCATGCCACACATGCACTGCCTTTTTTGTTTGTTTTTCTTTCTTTTTTTAAACAGAAAGAAAAATCATCAAACTGTTATCAGAAAGTTGGTGTTAACAAGTCCACACATGGATTTATTTAATATAATTGCAACATTTTGCTGTCATATAATTGCACAGGCTGACATTGCGATTGCGATGCGATTAATTGTGCAGCACTACTCGAATGTGTGATTCTCGTGAAATTAGACTTATTAGGTGTCATGAAACATTTGGTAAAAAATGTAAATGCAAAGTAAGAGTCAAAATAAGAAGCATACAGTTACAAACATCTCTTCATGTACTATTTTGCACATGATTTTAAATAACATCATGAAAACCAATTTTGTTGTTATTTCTACATTTAAGGGGAAATTTTTCATTACCGCAACGTGTCTATGACTGGATTTGGGTTTTTTGACATGAAAATATTTATAATTAAAAAATCTAAAAAATTAAAAGCTTCAGTGCATGTTATACTATATACATTTACAGTAAAGAAACATGTGGTATTTGGTGATCATTGGTAAATGTAGAGAAAATAATAAGGAATATAAATGTGTCCAATACCAATTTTCTCATCCTCCGCAACAATTTTTAATCATTGTTTAAGCCCTCAAGAAACTATCATTAAAAAAAATAGTTGTAAGGGACATAATTGACTGTGACACTCAAGATGGCTACCATGTAAGCAGTTTTTATTTTTTCTCTCCAGATAAAAGTTGAAATTTTGTTTGTCATAGTACGAGTCAACTTTTTACTTCTCATTACCGAAACATGAGTTTGTAAAACCATATATTTAATGTTATATCATGTTGCGGTTATGATAATTTTTGATAATGATAATCTAAAAAATGTAAATAATTCTATAGGAAATATTTTTTAAATCCTCTAAAAATAATGGTTATAGCAAGTTCAGACCTTAATCTTATAAGTGCAAAAAAAAAATTGGCTTCAAGAGCTTTTTAAAAATTTTGATGCTGGACACCTTCTAAATCTGGATTTCGTGAAAATCGCACAAATGCATGCACTCCAGTTAAGAGTTTCCTTAGTAACGTATTTTGTCTCCATCATGTTGTACTGTATGTTTGTTTATGTGCGTGTCTGTGTACCTCAAAGCAGTAATCCTGCCCGAGGATGGAGCTGTGCACTGGTTTAATGATGACCTCCTCCTCCATGCTGAGGTCCAGAGCTTCTACTGCACTGCTGGGACTGAGCAAAGACTCGTGAGAGCGTGACTCCTTCAGCCTGGGCATCAGATGAGACCTGAGACACAAAAAACAACAAATGGTCACACATACCATACACACTCAAGTTATTTCAATGCACACCTATACGAGTATTCATACACAGTAAGTACTGAACATTACTATCACTTATCAATGAAAGCGTTATGAATTTATGAAAACTCCCTGGAAAGCAGATAGTTGCTGGTGTAATATGAGGACACACTTTCTGGTTTCTAGAGAGCTTCAGATATGCTGAGACAACAGAGGCTGTAGGCGCATTAAACAAAAATAAAGTGCACAGCAGGATCTCTAGGGTCAGAATATAATATACTTTAATATACAATATACTCTATAATGACAAAAGCAATAACCGGATGCCTTCCTAACTTGGTAAGTCTTTGAATGTAGAGGTCAGGCACCAACCAATTTCACAATTTTATATAACCAAGCATAAAAATATTGCGGACATTGTACATAGACTTTATCATGTAATGTTTGTGCCTATACTCTATTTAATGCACATAGTGACTGATTCCTTGTTAATACACATATGAATGAATTGTTCATGTACATGTATGCGTTGGATAATCATCTGTTTACATGCACTAATCACTATAGGTGTCATTAACTTAGCCATCGGTTAATATTACAGAAACGCACAGAAACTGATAAGCGCTACTGACAAGATAATAAGTGACTTCTTCAAACAGCTAATTATCTCCTAATAATCTCAAATGGAGTTTGGAAAATCACTGCTATGCATTTCAGTATGAGTTAAGTTACAAAGATGAAAAGCAAGAGGTAATGCATAAGAACATAAATGACCGTGTGAAGAATAAAGCCATTTCAAATGCCAATAGCAGTCTTGTCACATCAATTCAACACGTTCTGCATCCATAATAAACAGTGATGGGGAGACAGCAAGCGTATCATTGGAAAATCCAACATGTTTACAAGCTGTAATTAAAGTGGGAGATCTCATCTGGGATGATCTGTGTTGGTTTGTACCGATGTTAATTAGTGTTTGCTGCACAGCAGATCTGATCTGGGAACAGTTCCACTACTAAGTCACATGCGAAAAGGTTAGAAAGTTCACCTTCAGATCTTCAGTCGCATGTAGACATGATATTAAATGTGCAAATGTAAAAACGTCCATCTTGGAAGCATTTGAGACGCACCTCAGGAGGAAACATACCGTATGTAAGCAAGGGAATAGGGCACATGAATCGGGAATAGGACACATGAATAGAGAAAATCACGCAAAAATTGCTTATAGCATTGGAAAATCGATGGATATATGTGACCATGTGTATGAAAAGTGCATGCACAATATAACAGCAGTTTGCTCAGTAAAAACAGTAAATGGGGTGAGCAAATTTTCAAAGTACGGTACTTACCGTAACCAGACACTGAGAATGATGCAGGATATAAACTGTATTAATCTACTTCATATAAATCCATTATGTTCCAGAGAGAAAAATAAATCTGCTATGCTTTATCTCCTTAAAATAAATTATCCACTGTTGTCTATAACCCTGAATATTTTATATACTTCCCTTCCCCCTCTGTTGTTTTTGTTACCTTGTTTCTACCAGTCTCTCTCTCTCTCTCTCTCTCTCTCTCTCTCTCTCTCTCCCTCTCTCTCTCAAAGATCTTTAGCATATACCCATGAGACAAGCCTTGTCTCCTAACCACTGAAGCTTCAGAGAGCGAAATGTGTGTGTACCAACCAAACTGGTTAATATCTGATTGGCTGAGGTGAACTAAAACGGTTTATTTCTGATTGGTTGTGGCGAAGCAGAGGAGTGGAAGAGCAATTGGAGCAAAGGGACTTGTGGGATTGATCCATGCTTGATGCCCCATATGAGAGATGCAGTAGCAAGCTAGTGCTCGAAATGACAGGTTGAGTTTCCAGAATAGGGAAAAACCAACGTCAGTTTTCTTGACCGGCAGAACTTTGACAAGATGACACTGAAGGGAAGAATTGGGAATAGCTGTCAAGAACAAGCTTGAGCAAAGGAACGTTATGAAGGGAGAGGAAAAACTAACATGAAACAGTGAACGTGTTAGGGAGAGGTTCATCTGAGCAATTGTCAATCACTTAGTTACTGGATATGAAATTAGATCAAAAGAATGTTCTCTTTAGCTTTCAAGAGATTAGATTAAAAGTGAAAGTTTTCTTAAGAAGAACTTTATCAAGTTCATAAAGATTTATTCTTGTTCTTTCATAAAGCTCTTACTTGGCCAGCAAGTTTGAGAGGAGCTGAATCGCCATGGAAACAAAGAGAGAATAAATAGTCCACTGCTTTCCATGAGTTTCTCCAAAGCCCCTTTTTCTTCTCAAGGGAACGTCCAAAGAAATATCAGTGTGCTATTTGACCTTTCTGTGCAACATGAGATAATGATTCAACCATTATTGACCCATGCACATGAAGGTCTATGCAAATTACGTAGAACTACAGGACTTACAAAATAGGCTATTTGATGAAAAATCGATACTCCTCTGTAACTTCCTGTTGTTTCCCATTACCCGTTCCCCTGACCACAAAAGTAAAAGGTAGACTAGGCGCCATATTAAATTTCATGCAAATGAAAATAAGGCTGTAAGGGACAGAAATGGAGATCTTTGGTATTAAACAAATGAAGAGCTCAGATACAAAAGCAGCTAAATGTCACCTCCATCAAAAATGAGCTAATCACATTAACTGAATGCTCTCGACACATACTATACGTTCATCAAATACTTTCGCATCAAATCTGCCTTATTCCGCCATTAGGCCATCCAGAAATAGAGTTTTGAAATCATGCAAGACGCACTTGGCAGGTTTTGCATCTGTGCTCTTCAAATGTCTTTTGTTGCAAAACCCTCTAAGTACTTGAAAAAATCTCCACTTCTAAAAATAGTCTCCAGTCAGACTTTACTGTCCTCTCTGAATAAAGGTAAAGGGCTCAAAAATTTGGTCAATATCCTTATATATTTGGTAAACCTCCTTTAAAGGTGCAGTGTGTAAATTTTAGCGGCATCTAGTGGTGAGGTTGCGAATTGCAACCAACGGCATAGTCCACTGCTCACCCCTTGCTTTTGAAACGCATAGAGAAGCTACAGTAGCCGCCACCGGACAAACATGCCATCGTCAGAGACAACTTAGTAAAAAAAATTGTCCATTAAGGTCTTCTGTAGGATAATGGCGGCACAAAATGGCGACTTCCATGTAAGGGGACCCTCGGTGTATGTAGATAAAAACATCTCATTATAAGGTAATAAACACATAACGGTTCATTATGAAAGGTCTTTATACACCACTGATAATATATAATATAGCATTTCTGTCAAAAGATCCTTCAAAAATTTACACACTGCACCTTTAAATGGGTAAAAAAATGGGTAAAATTTAGTTTTGCGTGCGCACGTGAAACTATTGCGTGCGCACATGAAACTATTGCGTGCGCACGTGAAACTATTGCGTGCGCATGTGAAACTACTGCAATTAGTAAAAAAATTATGCACATGAAGGTTTCGCGTGAACACATAAAAAGTTTCACGTGAGCACATGAAACTTAACTTTAGATTTTTTTTACTCCAATGTCACCTTAGGGGCTCGGTACATCTGTGCACTAAGAGGACTTTGCTGAAAAAATGGCATGGCGTTTACCAAATTCTGCCAACAAAAATATTAGTAATGCGGGTTTAGTTAAATCATGTCTGCATGCATGTGTGCAATACATGAAATCTTAATCTTAAATCGTACTTTATAAGGACACCCAAAAATAAGCAGTTTCCAGTGGGCAAATCAGAGCTCAAAGAAAGGTGCATTCTGGAAATTACAGGTGAGGCCAAGCAAGAAAAAGGACTTGTTCAGACAACGCAGAGGTGTACCCTTGAAGGAATGTGTGTGTGTTTTCTTGTAGCTGTGTCTGATTAAAAACCATTTCGAGTGAAAACTATAAAGCATATGTACGCAGTACCCAAACACATGCAAACACACTTACCTACCCACCCGTCGCGTGTCTCTAGAAGGTTAACCGCCACATCGGTCTAGCAGAACGAGTGTTAATGTCAGCATTGAAGGCGATGAACGACACAGTATGAATGATAATACATTCCCACCAACTGCATTCACGGCGTGTGTCAAAGAAAGACTGTATTTTAGCCTGTTAGTATAATGTTAATGTGCTCGCCGATGCGGTGTGCATGGGTAATGGCATGTGCTACAAGCTCTTTCATGTCAGTGCATTTCCAAGCAAGGATAGTGAGCATGTTTGTGTATGTGTGTGAATTTGGGACGGCGAGGTATTTACATAAATACTGAACTGTGAACAGCACACCCCCAATATATTTACTGACATGCACATTCTGCCTGTTGCAAAGCAACTTATGCATTTGTCCTTGAATCCCAAATGTATGTGCCATGTTTTCCCTCTATTTCTTTTATTTTTTTCAGAACCCTCCCCTGCTTCTCCCCCATGCACACACTTCCAGTCTTCACAGGGCTCTGGATCTGTGTCTCTGGAAATATTTTAGACATTGCACCAGACACTAGTCACACTCCATCCCTCCATTCTGTTCGTCTTTTCCACTCAGACCCATTCTTTTCACTGGAGGACAAAAATAAAGCGATGAAATGAGCCAAACATGCTCCAGTGAGATGCTTGAAAATAAACATGAAAAGACGAGTGCTGTGATGCCATTAGGATGTCAATCTGGCTATGAGATTGCAAGTGGCTCTCTTAAATTCAGTGACGGTGTGAAAGAATAAGAAAGAGGAAAGATGTTTTTGAATGCTCTATAAATCAAGTTTTAAACCGGCACAAGTAGAGAGACATTAACATCCTAAAGCAGGGAATGCAGCTGAAATGGTTGCAAATGCAAAAAATAATGATGTGCAACAATAGCTATGTTTAAAAAAAGGAGGCAGCTGCCATCTAAGACAGAATATAAACTGTCATAAGCTACAAAAATAACCGATTTGGAAGGTTTAGCATAGGAAGCAATAAATAAAGTAATGAGTTACCTTCAGGGCAGGAAAGATAAAATGTCTAAACTTTGGATCAGTTTTCTCATCAGATGCACACCTATGCCTTTAAATGCTGCATATGTGAGCAGCTCAATAGGTTTTTGAACACAACTATTAATATTTGCCATTGCTGACTTATGGTACATACATTTTTTGCATCTTTATGCAATTTCATCAGATTTCATTCAGTTAAATGCGGGGTGCATGATCTCTGAAAGCCAATGTTGACATTTGAAATCACCTAAACAAACACGCCCCTACCCCAATAGAATCTGGACCTTCTTTTGATAGGCCCGCCACACACAAAGCCTACGCAACCCAGTGTTTTGGTTGTCGGCCCGACTCCCTTTTCCAAAGTGTTTTTTAGGGGCTGTCCACACGGAGACGCGTATCACTGTATACGTATAAATTTGTTATCGTATTGCCGTTTCATCCACACGGATCCGGCGTTTTGGGAGACTGAATCTGAAACCGACACCCTTGCGGTTTCGTCTGTACAGCCAATCCGTATATTTTGTGAAGCGAAAACGTCATCACATCACGTGTCGGAAGCGTCACACGTAACAGCAACAACAATAACAGCGGACTACGTGATTGTGTTCGTGCTACAGAAGCTACTAAAGCCTACTAGCTTTGTTACAGCAAAATCTATTGCTTCTGTGCAATTGTGGTGACCAACAAGCGATAATGGACAACACCATACGTTGGTTATGCGCATGCTCAAAGTCTTCTTCTCCGTGTTTAGTGTATATCTGTGGCAGAATTACAGCGCCCCATACTGGTCCGGCATATATACTACACCGCTTTCAGTCTGTTTCAGTGGTTTCGTGTTTACGGATTATTTTTTTAGAGCAAGGAAAAAAAATGATCGGATAGGGAATGCACCGGCTTCGTGTGGACATAGCCTTAATCATGCACCCCCCCTTTAAATAAATCAGTGGAGTTCATTTCAATGCTTTCTATACACATTTACACATCTTTCTTTAGTGTGCCTTCACATGCCAAAATATCAAATACAGCATGACCAGGTAATTTTAATTTCTAAATATTTCATATTAACGGTCAGTGGCTTTTTAGTCATTACTTGAAGGTGTAGACAGCTCCTGTCTTTTCGAATACAGTCTGTGAGTTTCATCTGCAAACCATCCCGGGTAATGTTACAGCATTTCTCTCAGTCAGTCCATGATACATCGCAAAGTACAGAAAGTGCCGACTATCCAATTAAAATCTGCGTCAAAGTCAGGGAGTGAAATATAGCAACCCGTGGCAAAACAACAAACATCTGCTGCAATGAGGTCACCCAGCAATAACAGGCTTAAAAATCAATATGTAACTTTTGATATAAGAAAAAGCTAGAGAGAGAAGCAGACATGCTTAACTTTTGCTGTCATGTTTTTAAAAAAAAAAAAAAAAGATTAATAGCCCATTACAACAGATGGGAATTTGTTGTCATATTACCATTGAGAGTAAAAAAGTTTTGATCAAAAGCCTGACCAGCCTTGTCAGATTGTACTGTAATGAAGTGTACACATATCAGAAGATGAAATTAGACAATTAATCATACAGTATCAGAGACTGTTTGAGATACAACGCTGCTCAGTATACCATACTATACTATACGAACACATAAAACAGCCTCATCTCACAGGAATTCAAACATATTTTACGAGTTGGCTAATTCGTATGAATTTGTACAAAGTGAATAGCACAAAAACGTATGTAACCCTACCTCTAACCCCAAGGTCACAGGGGTAAAAGCATGAACATGTACTAAAACATACAAATGTAGTCGTACGAATTACAAATTGCTCAAGCTTGATCCAACTATGAAGCCTAGTTGATCCTTCACTGAAGGCAGGTTTAGACAGATCTGTGTCAAGAAAATCCACTAAGACCCATCTCTAATTTAAAGTATGTTAGTGAAGTTTCTTGAAGTAGTCTTGAATTTAAAAAGGTTCAGCAGAACATGAAATATGTTTAAAAAAAATAACGTGTGTGTTTTTAACCCAAGCCCATTTCCATCCATCAATAAATGCTTCATCTCTTCCCTTACTGTCACAGTGACCTTAGCAAGAGCAGAACAACCTATTACAAAATACAAGAGTTCACAAAGCAAGCTGACCTTGACCACCAACATGAGAGAAACAGGAGGAGAAAGAAAAACAGGAAGATGTGCTGGGACATGCACACAGGCCACCAAAGGTCTACATACACTGTTTGACACACACAATTCAGCCCTTTTAGAGCGCACATCACAGTCTCTTTTCAAATGCATGGAGAGTGGGTGTGTGGAGCTCACACAGAAAAGAAACGTTAAGGTCACAGACGCGCAAACACATTAAGCGTGGTGGCTGGAAATCAAAATGTCACTTTACAGACACACATACACATCACTGTACGAAGACACATAACTGATGGGCATGTGTGGGTACTGATAACTGTGATAATGCAGTAGTTACTAATACTAACCAGTTAAGCCTATAACACGAATGCATGGATGTATACATAAATACAATATTTTTCAAGTACAGCATTGGACTACGGAGTATAAGTCGCATCAATCAAAAATGTGTCATGAATACAAAAAAACATATATAAGTCACAATGGATTACACGTTGCATTTATTTAGAATTTATTTCACAAAATCCAAGTCGAAGAACAGACATTTAATCTGGAAAGGCAAGTTATTCAATTAAACAATAGCACACAGAACAGCAGGCTGAATAGATGTCCGTACATTAACGTAACATTATCAGTTATTAATCACGATACACAATAGCATACAGAACATACCTGGAAGGCTGAATAGGCTAAATGAAGAGAACAAGCCAATGAGCATCAAGTTCACAGGCTCGTCATTCCACATCACTGAATTCATTGAATTACATAAATACAGGAGCAGCATATAGCGGACTCTAACGGCTGTAGATGGTGTTGTCTCTTGGTTCATATATGTCTAAATTAATTCATACTTACTTACAAGTCGCGCCTGACTATAAGTTGCAGTACCAGCCAAACTATGAAAAAAGTGCGTACCAGAAAAATATGATATGCTGTTTACATTATTATTTACAGCCATAGTTGGAATATAATAGCAAACTTATTCTTTATCATTAAAAAATCATAAAATTTGGACATCTGTAATTTGATTTTTTTAAAGATTATTTTTACTATTAAAAGGATAATTAATAAAACATTTTGTCATTATTTTCTCATCAACATGTATGAATTTTTTTTTTCTGATGAACACAAAATAAGAAATTTTGATAAATGATGTAAACACACAGCTCATTGTATCCACTGACTTTCATAGTAAGAAAATAATATTATGAAAGTATTGTGACAAATGATGAAGAAAATATTTTCATAAATGATGGTAAGCACACAGCTAATTGTAACCATTGACTTATAGTCAATGAAATTCAATGGGTACCGTCAATATCTTCTTCATCATTTATCACAATACTTCCATAATATTTGTTTTCCTGCTATGGAAGTCTATGTTTAAAATCAGCTGTGTGCTTACCATCATTTATCTTCTTTTGTGTTCATCAGAAAAAAATAAATATATACAGGTTTAGAACAGCATAAGGATGAGAAAATGATTAACTGTGAACTATCCCTTTAAATGCACACAATTCTTTTCTTTTTTTCTTTTTTACAAAATTTTACATTCTGATTATCATTCTATCATGTCCAAAAAACGTAACCCTCGTTCCCTGAAGGAGGGAACGGTGACCAACTGAAAGGGAACATATTATTGTCAAAAAAAAATGTACTGAACATATTCATCTAGGAAAAGATGAGCTAAATGTATAACAAGTAACTTCTCTGATTCTGCTTGCCTATAAAGAATGCACGTCACATTTTATTAATTAATCACAAAGTGAATTAATGTAGTATACACTGAAAAAAATGATTCATTGAATTTAATCAATTTTTTTAAGGTAAGTGGTTGCAATCAATTTATTTAAGCTACATTTAAACAAAAGTTTTATATTTTATTTTACGTTACTAATCTTTTTTGTTTAAATGTAGCTTAAATAAATTGATTGCAACCACTTACCTTAAAAAAATTGATTAAATTCAATGAATCATTTTTTTCAGTGTATGATTAATTGATCAGTCTGAAGGTTCAGTGTCATGGCTGCACTCTCATTTCGATAGAGCACGCAGATAAATGTACCTTTGGTGCCTGGGTTTGGCTCTACTCTTGAATGGTCCGCAACTATGAAAAGGTAAGTGTCTCCATAGCAACTAGCCGACAGGTTCAATTTTAGCCCTAAAAAACAGCAGCCCACAATGATCGGAGTGAAGCAGTTGCAATCATCACATTTACTAAAGATGAAAAAGAACATTTGATAATCTAACCCATGTATTTATGTCATCTAATAGGGACATCAATTGTTTTGTGCCACACCTGTACTGTACCTAACTATCTTTCTCTCTCTCTCTGTCCCTGTCTGTGTTATATGTTTACAGCTTGCAAGGATTCATAAAGCAAGGGCTAAATCAGATAAAGGCGCCTTGTGTAACTTTTAGAATGATATGACAGAAATGCAATATAATGTACATAACTATATTTTCAGTGGTGTATAAAGACCTTACAAAATAAACTGTATTGTTTTTATTACTTTAAAATTAGCCATTTTTATCTATACATACACCGCAGGTTTCTGCAGTAGCTCTAAATGGATAAACTTCTACAAAGCGTTGGTTGCAATTCACATAATTCAAATTCAATTAGCTAAAAATATACACACTGGACCTTTAACAGTTGAACATTTACCTCTAAGCTTATGTGAAAGTGCACATTTGTGGAATATACAGAAAAGGACAGCAGTTTCCAAGTTGCAAATTAAACCCCAACGTGTTGATCTTGTATCACCCCGAAGGGGGTTATTTTTGTGATACCAACATTATCCCACTTATTACATGGCCGCATAAATACATAATTGGACACGAAATATTGATTCAAAATATTTTGGCATAAGAAAAGAGACATCAAGTGGTGAAGATGACTCGCAGTACCCAGAAGTAATTCTTGAAATTTTTAATATGATGTATGTGACCTATAAACAGTTTATAAAGCCACACTTCTCTTATTCCTGCTTTATAGTATGTGCTAGAAAAAAAACTAAATACATTCTTTCTTAAAATCCCTCAGAGCTTAAACAATAAAACAGGCAAGCAAAGATAATTATGATCCGGCCATCAAAAGCAAAGTTGAAACGACAATAATAAAGGACGAACAGTGTCACTTACTCTTACAGTGAATGAGAGGCAACTCCGCTCCATCAGTCGACTTCATGAAGTCGAGCAAACCTAATAATGTTTGCGAATTGCTCCGATTTAGATCTGAATTCACACTTCATTGAGTGTTTAGGGAATTCTGTGCAATCTCTGGCCTCCGTACCTCTCCATTAGATAGGAAACTTCCCATGGGATAGCTGATAACACACCTCCTCAGTCACACGCCCCATTTAAACAGATAGCGCTCCCATTAACAGCACTAAACTTAATAGCACTTCAACTTTCTGTTTACTTAATTTTACTCCAGTGCAACATCTCATTTGATCTTCCATTTAGCTGATGCAGATAAAATCTGTTATTAACAGGGAGTTCAGGTTGTTGTCTCCCAACTAATTAAATTGGATAACAATCTTTTAAACTTTATAAACACTTTATCATTGCAGTATGGGCTAATACATGCTAAAATAAAATATATGTAAGCTAAACAATTACATGCTAATGACCTGTATGTAGCCTATATGTGGCAATAACTAAGGCACGTCCACGTGAGCGTGCATGTTTGGACAAGTACATTCTTTCACATACGCTAACCAAACACACAAATGTTATCTTCTGCATTGCACAGTGGACTTCACACACCACGCAAGGGATGTTTATATGATTACAAAATTATAATGCAGTTTATCTTATCACTTTGTACTTCATAAAAAAGTGAAGTGCAGAAAAAGTTAACTATTGCTTCATCCCTACTAAAAAAGACATGCCAGATAAACTAAGATATGCGGAACAAGAGAAAACCAAATAATGTTTAAGGGAGTCATAAGGTCACTCCGACGTCTACTACAGGGCTAGACCCTCAGATAAGCAACCAGAGGAAGTATTTTTACTCTGATCAAGTACATTTTTTAAGTATCTTTACTTGATTAGAGTGTTTTTCTATGGAAATCTTTTCATTCATTCAAAAGCATGGTATCATACATTTTTATTTAACTACATTTAATTCAATTTAATTTAATACTTACATTAATAATTACATTTAAAAAATTATGTAAAACTAAGAAAGTACTAAATTTTTATTGCATTTAAGTATTAAATGTAAAACAACAACTTGTATTTATGAAATGTAGTGTATATTAAAAAAATACGATATTATGCTTTAGAATGCACTATATGTGAAAGTATGCTTTCCAAAGAAAACGCTAATAAAGTAGATATACTTGAAAGATGACTGAAGTAGTAAGTAAAAATACTACACTACTGTCCACCTCTATACTAGTGGTTCTCAAACTGGGGGCCGTGAGATGGTGCCAGGGGGGCCCCAGTTTTATGACATTTTATAAAATATTAATTTATCATGAATTTTGTGTAATTAAACCTAAAAAAAAAATACCAACAGCACTATGTTGTATAATTTAAAGGGGCCATGGCACAATACTTTTTTAAGATGTCAAATAAATCTTTGGTGTCCCCAGAGCACATATGTGAAGTTTTAGCTCAAAATACCATATAGATAATTTGTTATTGCATGTTAAAATTGCCACTTTGTAGGTGTGTGCAAAAATGTGCCGTTTTGGGTGTGTCCTTTAAAATGCAAATACGCTGATAAAATTCAAAACACTGATCACAATGCTGGTGGTTTGTTGCAATGAAAACTCAATTGTGCTTTTCTTTGCACTAAATGGCAGTGCTGTGGTTGGATAGTGCAGATTAAGGGGCGGTATTATTATAATAAGAGCTCCTTATGACATCATAAGGAGAGCCAAATTTCAACTACCTATTTTTTCATTAGCTTGTAGAGAATGGTTTATCAAAATTAAGTTACTGGGTTGATCTTTTTCACATTTTCTAGGTTGATAGAAGCACTGGGGACCCAATCATAGCACTTAAACATGGAAAAAGTCAGATTTTCATGCCATGGCCCCTTTAATATGTTTTGTGTAATTAAAATTGTAAGTTTTAAAACAGTTTTTTGGCATAACATTTCTTTGGGGGGCCGCAAAGGAATGTGCCGTACACAAGGGGGGCCACAAGCTGAAAAAGTTTGAGAACCACTAAGCAACATCATGCATTTGCGCGTATATACTAACAACACATACAGATCTGAACGGAATCTACAATCACCTATAATTACACTGGCCCATAGCCGGTATGCAATATCCCTTGGGGGTTGTTTGGCAAAAAAGGGGATGGGGCGGTGGACAGTGGACAGTGCTCAGGGAGGAGACTGAAGGCGGAGACTGTGTATTTGTGACATCACGATTTTACGGAAGTAAAAAAGAAGCGTTTTACTTCACAGCTACTTCAAGCAGGCTGTGTGCATTTGACTGTTAAATGACTGTTTTGAAATTTATATGGTACTTACATAGCCCCTAGACCTCAGTTATCATGAAAAGCCAAAAAATTATGTGACCTTTAAAATAAATTATTTCAAAATATACTGCATGTCAGATTGCCCTAACATTTTTTCCAGACCTTAAATGACACGGTGCTAAAAACTCACATTTGCACAATTTATTTTAATAGCATTTTGATGGATGAAATTCTGCTCTCATGCAAGCACTTTCCACACGCAGTCTCCTCACACCTAAAATTCCCACTTGGGCCAAATGGACAATTTCACAGTTATATCATGGCAGAGAAACACGGGTGACGGATGCCAGCCTCTCCATATGCATATGAAAAGGAAATAAAGATGCAGTCAGTGCCAAGATAGTAAACATGGAGTGAAGGATGCTGGGAAATTCAACACAATGACAGAGTGAGGTAAGACGTGTCATTCTCAAGAGAAATTGGCTAAATGTGCTAAACAGTAAACAAATTAGCCTTGGCCTGAACAAATCCTCTATGAATAAGGCAATGCCACACAAACGCCTTTGTCTTATCACAAGCAAACAGTCGAGCCCTGGGTGTTTATTGGGCATTCAGTTAAAGGCTAACCAAAGGTTGTTTTGGACTGGGCACTTCCTTGTTTTAAAAATGCATGCAGTATGCAAAAAGCACACACTCATTGACATGCAAAGCTAAATAAAATTAGAAAACATAAATCAATCACAGTGAATACTGCAATAATTCTTAATTATTCACAGAAAAAATACCATTGAATTAAATTAATTTAAAGTTGTTGCTTGATATTTGGTATCATGTGAACAATTTAAATGAGTGTGCATGTAAATATGATGGTACTGTATGGCGTGTCTGATCAAAGGTTCTAAAGAAGCAATTAGTTTCTTTTATCTGAAACATTTTATTTTTAACACTTATCTTCTATAGACCAAAACAAGACATGCACAAACATGCAGCCTTGAATAGGAAACATTCCAGGCAGGTGCTTTCATGCCCGTAAAAAATAAAGAGAAGAAAGAGAGAGAGAAAGAAACAGAGACAGATGTGATGAGGTTGAGGCATGAAGTCTTCACTGACCTTCAACAAGAAGCAGACTTATTCAGAGGACAGAGATGACACAGATGTGTATTTTTATAAATCCTTCTTTTCTATATGAAGATAGACTCCTTTAGATCCCATATACAGAGATCCATAAACTAATACGTCCACAGTGCCTGCTCATTTATTGGTTTGTGTCACTATAATAATACCAGAAAAAATGTGCCATCATACGCCAATGAAACCCATCAAACTGATTAAAAGAGAAAGTAGGAATTGAATAACATGCATCATTTCTCTGTCTTTGTCTCCTCTTTTTCTCAATTCATCATGTGAGTGATTTAAGAATTGCATAACCACAGCAGGCCACCCTGCCCAAGCCAACCCATTAACTGTGCTGTCCATCCATCTATTCAACTCTCTCATCCCCACTCCCCCTCCCTCTTCCATCCATCACCTCTATCTACCCGCCTGAAAAGCAGCTTACCCGCACAGTAACCCAATAGAGAGGATAACATGAGAAGGCATACATCCACTCACACGTGCCTGTACACACGCCTAGGCAGACTGAAAATCTGCATACTGTACAGTACAGCCTGTCGCAGTCAAATACATCTACTCCCTGAGGTGTAAGTGATTGGATTATTGATGAATTGAAGTGAATTTTCAATTGAAGGCTGCCTATTTGTGCCACAGTCTCCTGTAACTGTCCTGTAGAGAAAAGCTTTTCTCAACAACTCACAGCACACACATATTTTATTCATGTGGCCACTTAAAGGGGCAAAACATAATATAAATACAATCTGCTAGTTACTGTCAAAAAAGTATATTGTAGTTGCACTTGTGCGTCTGCAACAAAGCAACGTAATATGGTTGAATTGTGTGCATCTATGAACAAGATTGTGGTTAAATCTGATGTAGCTACAACAAGCTGCTGGTATTCTCCACAAATAGGCACTACCTTTGGTAATCCTATGGATGTTATAAAATGCAATTTAACAAAAATTAACAGTATTAATGTAGATTTAAAAAATACAAATCTTTCACAAAAATATGGTTCTAAATTTTACTAAAAACTTTCCACATTTGGCACATTTTTTTTACTAAAAAATGTGCCAAAACTTTCTTCAGTTAAACAAAGATAAAACTGAAGTAATTGCGTTTGGAAACAAAGATGAAGTTCTCAAGGTGAATGCATACCTTGACGCTAGGGGTCAAACAACTAAAAATCAAGTCAGGAATCTTGGTGTGATTCTGGAGTCTGACCTTAGTTTCAGCAGTCATGTCAAAGCAATAACTAAATCAGCATACTATCATCTCAAAAATATCGCAAGAATTAGATGCTTTGTTTCCAGACAAGACTTAGAGAAACTTGTGCATGCTTTTATCACCAGCAGGGTGGATTATTGTAATGGCCTCCTCACTGGCCTTCCCAAAAAGACCATTAGACAGCTCCAGCTCATTCAGAACGCTGCTGCCAGGATTCTGAGCAGAACCAGAAAATATGAACATATCACACCAGTCCTCAGGTCTCTACACTGGCTACCAGTTACATTTAGGATTGATTTTAAAGTATTATTAATGGTATATAAATCACTCATTGGACTAGGACCTCAATACATTGCTGATATGCTCATTGAATACAAACCTATCAGATCACTCAGATCATTAGGATCACATCAGCTAGAAATACCAAGGGTTCACTCAAAGCAAGGAGAGTCAGCTTTTAGCTATTATGCCAGTCGCAGCTGGAACCAGCTTCCAGAAGAGATCAGATGTGCTCCAACAGTAGCCACATTCAAATCCAGACTCAAAACACATCTGTTTAGCTATGCATTTACTGAATGAGCACTATGCTGCGTCCGAACTGATTGCACTATATTATATATGCACTATTTTAATTATTTTCTATTTCTCTTGTTTTTATTCTTATTTTTAACTGTTTTATACTTTTATTCCTGTTTTATTCTTTTTCACACATTTAAACAGTTTTTATTAAAATCACCTTTATTTTCTTTTAATTGATATTTCAAATTCATGTATCTTTGATTTTTGTTTTCTCATTTCTATGTAAAGCACTTTGAATGACCTTTGTGTATGAAATGTGCTATACAAATAAACTTTGCCTTGCCTTGCCTTGCCTTGCCTAAAATGGTTTATATATACAAAATGTGTGATAAGACACTTCTACTTTATTAAAGAAATTAATATATCCTGGCAAATTGAGTGAAATGAGCAAATTTTCAAAAAATGAGTTGCTTAATTTTATATTTATATCTTTATTAAACAACCTACAAAAGTATGTATGATTTGTTGGACAGCGCTACATCTGTTTGAAGTCAAGGGTAAATTTGAAGAAAACTTGAAAAAAATTAACGTCAGTCCAAGTAAAATGGTTTAGCTGTCTTATCGTTCTTAATAACTCTTAATAACATCAATCTGGTCCTGCACTTTATCTTTCTTAATAAAACTTTTAACATCAAACAACTTCACTGTATTTTCCCAAAACGTCAGATGCACGTTAGCAAGGTGGGGGCATTAGGGGCAGTACCCCCCCCAGATGACACAGCATGCCCCCCTAATCCTATGGTCATACTTATTATTTAAGACAAAAATACTGATGTAAACTTGATAATTTTCATTACGTATGAGCTTGCGCTATTGCTCTCTCTCTCTCTCTCTCGGTCATTGAACGCTCTCTTCAGCAGTATTTAACTGCAGTAAAGGATCGGATTACAACGGTGACTTGGAAAAAAGCATCATCAAAATTTAAACCAGACAATTTAACACATTATTACATTAAACATAATGATATAAAATATAATAATATGAAACAAAGTTATATTTATAATAAAACATCCCTAAAATATTTCCTGCTTTCCTTTCTTAGACTCACCTCATTATTTATTCAAATACAGCCAATGGCAAGTCTCCAGCAGTATTGC
The DNA here is from genome assembly GCF_027580225.2 of Misgurnus anguillicaudatus. Classification (NCBI taxonomy): domain Eukaryota; kingdom Metazoa; phylum Chordata; class Actinopteri; order Cypriniformes; family Cobitidae; genus Misgurnus; species Misgurnus anguillicaudatus. The sequence goes on along the minus strand of NC_073358.2, from coordinate 30,772,052 downwards.
CTTTTAATACGTTTATATTTTGTTTTAGATGTCCTGTTTATTAAAATGAAGAGTTTGTTTGTAGTATGGTACATAGTAGATATAGATGATATAAGATGGTTTTTATGGGGTATGCTGTAAGGTTTATATATCACTCGTTATTCCTTCCGCGCAGCTGTGCATTGTAAGCATTGTAAGTCTTAAAGGATTAGTAAATTTTTTTTAAAAAAAATCCAGATAATTTACTCAGCACCATGTCATCAAAAATGTTGATGTCGAGAAGAAATTATGTTTTTTGAGGAAAACATTCCAGGATTTTTCTCATTTTAATAAACTATAATGGACCCCAATACTTAACGTAGTTAAGTTTTAATGTAGTTCAAAATTGCACTTTCAAAGGACTCTAAACGATCTTAGGGCGCACTCACACTATCCAAACCAAACCGCGCTCGGGCGCGTTTGACCCCCAAAGCCTGGTTTGTTTGACAAGTGTGATCGCTCTGTTCCGCGCCCGGGCGCGGATTGGTTAATCGCGCCACGGCCGTGTTGCAGAGGTGGGCCGGAGCGCGGTTCACTTGGGCTCAGGCGCGGAAGGCTGTGGTGTGAGCGCATTCGCGCCTGAGCGCGATTCAAAAGGTGAAGACGTCAGCTGCGCGACCACTCACCTTCATCTGCCGCCGTAAAAACCTTTTGATGCGCGCAGCAGGGTTACGTGAATGTCCGAGCTGCGCACGTGACAGATCAACTAAGCAATATGATGACATGTGAGAAGGCTGTCTGTAATCGCGCACCAAACGACTCCGAATAAAAAAAACACAGACTTATCATTACGGTGGGTTCCAGTGTTAAGAGAGAGCTTTACTTCCTGCTTTTTTCAAAACAATCGCATTTTAATGACGAAAGCGCGCCCGGACTCGGATCGATAAAAAGTACAGTGTGAGTGCGTGCACCTGGGGGAGTAGGGAGGGGTGACAAACGCGCTGGGGCATGGTTTGGTTTGGTTTGGATAATGTGAGTGCGCCCTTAAACGAGGCATAAGGGTCTAGCGAAACAATTGTCATTTTTGGCAAGAAAAAGAAAAAATATGCACTTTTAAACCACAACTTCTCATCTTCTTCCAGTCCTGTGACACGCCAGCACGACCTCACGTAATATGTCATCACGTCAAGAGGTCACGGATGACGTATCGAAACTACGTCCCAGTGTTTACAAGTGTGTAGAAAGAGGACCGTTCCAACGTTGTTGTATGTCAAATGATACTAATTTCGACAACCCTCTATGCTTAGCTTTAGGCGAGTACACTTTAACTTAATATGCTGCAGATCATGTTTGTTTAATTGCTACAATGTAAATTTTTATTATTATTGCGTTGTTGGTGGAACAGAAGACAACGTGTATAGGCGTGAGGGTATGTGTTTTGTTGTCATTGTATGTCAATGTTCTGGTGACAGCCCTGGCGCAAGTGCTTCCGATGGTTGTCCATCCTTTGAAATTAAAATTTAGGAAGATGCGGCTCTCAGAAAATAAACAAAATAAATATAATTACTATTCAGAGCATTAGGATCCCTAGACGACGGCTCAATATACTTATTTTTATAAAAACCTCAAATTCTACCAAAATCAAAATGTATCACTTCTTTTGCCTGAAACTTAAAATTAGACTGTGTACATTCCAACTCATTTCGACAGCACGGGTCACCTTTTTCTTAACCAAAAGACCTGTTTCATACCCTATTTGTTTTATCCAGCAGACATTTCTTATCTGTCACATAGGAAAGAATCCCTGCCTGGCTCCAATTTAAGCTAAAACATGCTGGAGATTTTCTTGCACAAAGAAAAACAACATAGTGAAGATAAATACGTTCACATGTCGGATGATTTTAAACAAAATCCAGCCATTGCAAATGGTGTAATGTTGACTCTCTTTCTGTTCAGTTCCTTTCATCCTTAATTCATTATTTTCTTTTTGTGATGTTGTTGTTTGTCTTCGATGGCCTCCTTTGCTCCAGCCTCACACGACAGGAATAACTTTTCTAAAACGTCTTGATAAAATTCCTCCTTATTTATCTCGAGGCGTAACACTAACAAATATGGTAGCATTCCATTTTAAGCGTGTCCTACATGCAACCCAGATCAGTCAAAATAGACATGCTTTCTATGGCACCATCTTAGCCTGTCGTCTCTCTGTCTCTTTGGCTGGCCTCCCATATTGGAAGATTGTGGGCCTTCGTATTGATCCGACTCTTTGGGACAACATCTGTCTCTCTGTGGATTCTGTGTCTCTCACTTTCTGTCCAGTTTCGCCAAAGTCTTCACCTCTTTATCCAAACATACAGAACATGTCAAAATTATGGTAAACATGACCTGCTATCCTCTGAAGACATCACCTTACCATTTTCCTGATGTTCCAGGAGACTTAAGACGTCGACACGCCTCAACAGTGCACAACAAATCAATATAAGAGAAAGATTGGTCATGACAGTGCAATTACAGAGAGTCTCGAAGAAAAAGAGAGAGAGAGATGACCTGCAGAGTCTATTTCAAGTTTCAAAAACATTTTATAGTATAGTACTATTGTTTTTTTAATGCCTTATTTATCCTCCAATCACACATAACAGCTCCATTTCAAAATTCCAGTAATGCTGCGGAGATGTGGACCAACAGCTGGTACTGAGGAGATAATCTCTCCTCATCCCTTCCTCTATTTTCACACCATTCTTCTCCACAGTATCTCTAAATTTCCTCATCTTCTCAGTTTAGAGGTGTTGATAAAATCATTTTGGGTTTCCTTGCACGTTCCCTTTTTTAGTAAAGGGACCTTTGATAATACAAGACTGAGCTTTTACTGTACATTATAGAGCCAAGCCTCTGCAATTTGTTGCTAGAACAATTGATAGATCTTATTCACTGGCATTTATCCTATGTATTTATATACACTGTAGATACGTTCGTCAGGTAACCTTATAATGTTCTTCATGCAAATGAAGTGAAAGCGACATATTTCTCAAGTATAGAACACATACTTGAAATGTGACCTCTAACCCATCCCTGTGAGTGGTGTACACACACACACCCAGAGCAGAGGGCAGCTATTCCCACAGCGCCCAGGAAGCAAATGGGGTTAAGGCGCCTTGTTCAAGGGCACCTCAGTCGCAACTTGCCGGCCATGAGACTTGAACCAGCAACTCTCCAGTTTCAGACCAACTTTCTAACCACTAGACTACAACTGCCCCAAGCTGGTTCTTGTTTACATTGTTTACACTATTAAAAAAAGGTCCTTAAAGGGAAACTTTTTTTGAAAATATGCTCATTTTCCAGCTCATTTGATTTTTACAGTTTTGCAATCCATTCAGACGATCTCCGGGTCTGGCGGTACCATTTTTAGCATAGCTTAGCATAATCCATTGAATCTGATTAGACCATTAGCATCACGCTCAAAAATACGTAACTAATACGTTTCAATATTTCTCCTTTATAAAATGATATTACGCAGTGCCCGAAAATAGTCCCCTGCTATTGAAAGTTACCAAGGGGACTATTTTCAAGCACTGCGTAATACCATTGCGCCTGCTGCAGCCATGTTACGGCAGCAAAGTCCTTGATTATTATGCCAGAATGAGAGTATATAGCCATATCGATCTAGAAAATCGCAACTTTTAATTTTCTGTCGGTTTTCGTCCACGATGTAACTACAGAAGAGTCAAGTTTTAAATAGGAGAAATATTGAATCTCTTTAGTTATTTTTGTGCGATGCTAATGGTCTAATCAGATTCAATGGATTATGCTAAGCTATGCTAAAAGTGCTAGCGCCAGACCCGGAGATCAGCTGAATGGATTCCAAAACGGTAAAAATCAAATGTTTAACTTAAGGGGAGCTGGAAAATGAGCATTTTTTTTAAAACAGAAACGTTCTTCAGATGTTAAAGGTTCTTAAAGGGATAGTTCACAAAAAAAAGAAAATAATTGTTGTTACAAACCCGTATACATTTTTGTTCTGATGAATCGTTCAAATTCTTAGACCCCATTTACTTCCATAGTATTATTTTCTCACTATGGAAGTGAATGGGGCCCACGAACGGTTTGGTATAAACATTCCTCAAAATATTTTCCTTTGTGTTCATCAGAACAAACAAATTTATATGGGTTTGTAACAACATTGGAGTGAGTAATTGATGATAGAATTTTCATTTTTGGGTGAACTATCCCTTTAATGGAACAATTGAGCCAAAAACTGTTTTTCTATGGCACCATGAAGTAAATGTTATTTAATATGACAGTAAACAAAGATTTCCCAGACTTTTCTGACCAATGAATCTTCATGACCTTTCCAGTAATTTGTGATTTGCTGCTGAATCATTCAGACCATTTGTAAACCAATTCTTGGAAAATCACTGGCTCAAATAAATCATTTAAAATTTTGCGCCATATAAGCTGTAGAAAATTGCTATATATTTTCTAGTACGTATAAGGGTTTTCAGTGTTTGAATTTAGTTATTCAGAAAATCAAGTTTCAAATTAATAAATCCAATGAGGGAGATGAGTCTGTGCTATGTATGTGTGTGTGATTCAATGTTATGAATGAGAGCAGCTGTGCAACTAAAATGTAATTACAGACGGGAAACATGTACACACACATTCATACGCAAACTGACAGCTTGCGAAAAGTTCATAACCCCAAGCCATCTATGGCAGGTAAAAGCCAAACAACCAACCAAAGAAATCAACAACGAACAGACTGCAATGAACAGGCAACATCCTTCAGTAAATGACTTTACTTATCAAGCAACAAGAGAGCTGTATAAATACACCCTTCAAAAAGAAAGGAGCTTTACTTACAAAAACACACACACAGGCAGATGTGTGTGACTCCAAATGACAATGGCATCATAATTTAACCACATAAGTCCAATGACCCAGAACATCTAATGTGACCAACATCCCCCATCTCTCGCACAAACACAGACTGGAACACATAGACGTTCAGACCACAGCATGTTAATATAAGAGTGTACATATCAGGCATGCAGTTTGCACAGTCACATACATTACCAATAGAGTAACATACACTAAAAACATTCAAAGCAAATAAAAGAGGCAGATCATGTCAACAGCTGAGCTCTCACCAGTCATCATGTGAATTCAGTGTGCAGCAGTCGAACCCTGGAGAGAATGAGGGAGGAGATGGGATGCAATCTGCTGGGCGTCTCTCATTTTTCTCTTTCACGCCACTGAATGTTTCCCTCGCTCCGGTTTTCTCTCTCTCTCACGCTCGCCCAGTGAACTGAGCAGCCCAACGGCTGCCGGTTCTTTTCTGGGAAGGGCGGAGCGGAGGAAACTCTCTCTCTCTCTTTCTGTCTCCCATTCATGCTCTCTTTCTTTTTTCCCTCCCCCCATACAATCTTTTTTTCTCTCTCTACTGCCCCCTTGTGCTCTTATCTTCTCTTTTCTTACATGTTTTCCACTGTCCTATTTCCTCTCTTTCCTACCCACCATCCACATTTGCATGCCTGCTACATAGTATTTCAAAAGCAGTATGTTAAATAAGTTGGATATCTAAACAGTATTTGTGATACAATCCCCGGATGACCTACTGCACCTGCTGAGATTCTGAGTCGTGTGCCACCATGGGTGGAGACTTTGCTATCCCATCAGGCCAAATGGGCTCAGGAGATGAGGGAAACTTGTGACTCAGCGACTGTTAGCTATTGGTAAAAAGAAAGCTGTTTATTTTGGCTGATGTTAGTTAGCATGTTTTGGGCAAAATGGCAGAGGAATCTGTGTTTTATTTGAATATGCGAAAAATGCATAGAAAAACAAAAAGGTCACAGGTAATATTACAGTGTGTGATTTTTATACTCCAAACACACCAATGCACCATGCACACAACATTCGGTAACACTTTACTTGAAGGGTTGTTCATAAGACTGACATGACACATTCATAATCATGACATGACACGTGCTATGAACATGAAGGAGATTTTATGCACATTTATGACAACTGTCATTAAGTGTCATTCGTTCAATTATGCCATTTTTAATGCAAAGATGACATTGTTTGAGATGTCTTTGTTATGACAACTTGACATTAACCAATATATCATAACTTGTCATGACAATTTGACATTACCAAGACAACATATCTGACCACCTTTTACAGTATTACAGTAAATGGATTTGTCGTTAAAATGTCATATACTCAATAGTTAAATAGTTTTATAACAGCATCATGAATATTCTTCAATTTTTTTGTTTGTTTCCTCCATGATAAAATCAATCATTTAATAATAATTAATAATACTAATTAAAATTGCTAAAATCATATTTTATTGCATTTGGAGACCGAATCACCTAAAATTAAATGAAATCAGTATAATAATGGATTAAGCCATGCACCGTTGGGTCCATATAACTGGAAAAACAGGTTATTACATGAATTTAATGTCAGAAAAATTTAGAACTCTCTGTGTGAGGAAGAACAAGCTTTGTTAGTTGTCAGTTTTGTTATGTATTGTGCACATACATAAACGTAAGTATAATATTTTGACGTGTCTGTTGCATTTTGTTAAGGTATTTAAAATTATTTGACAATATTAACTCTTAATGACATTTAAATGACAGTTTCAAGCATGCCGCACAAGCCCTGAAAAGTGAAGCCAAAACGTCTCGATCGCCCCCCATTGTCTGGTCCCTGTATAGGTCATAAACCCCGCCTCCCCATGTTATTCAATGGGACTTGAGACTAAAAAATTTAATTACACTTCAATTATCTTTTTTCCGAAGCTGGTTTCTGTCATTTACTGTAGTGTTGATCACGCTGATGTAAATTCAAATGTTTGTTTTTAAAAAAAAGTTTGTGTTTAGTTGGTTATTTAATGATATAAAAACGGTGGTGTCACGTCATGATTGACAGCTGTGATATAGTGTGATATGCGCGTTCTGCGAGAGCGGGGTCTTGATTTCGCGGCTTTACGTCCTGTTCACTACTGCGCAGGACTGGTCCCGAAATCGCTTCTGCGCAGACTCAAGACCCAAGATGTCAGCGCCATATCGGGACACTGACGGCTTCACTTTTCACCAATGGAAGAGAGCGAACAGGGGTCTTTCATCTTTTTTAAAGTCTATGGACAGTTTAATGTAACGTTAACCCATAAAGCTAGGTAGTTTCTTAAGTTTGATCATTATTCTGCTATGTCATGTTTATGACAGATTTATGACAAGTTATGATGTATTGGTTTATGTCAAGTCATAACAAAGACATTTCTAACAATGTCATCTTTGCATAAAAAATGACATAACTGAACAAATGACACTTAATGATCGTTGTCATAAATGTGCATAAGATCTCCTTCATGTTCATAACACGTGTCATGTCATGATTATGAAGGTGTCATGTCAGTCTATTTAAAACCCCTTCAAGTAAATTGTTACCCAACATTTTATCTTTAAGATGCCAACTATTCAAAGTCAGACATCACTTATGACCACTACTGTATTGGAATGAAAGTCTCTTTCTCATACATACTTCCTCTTTCAGGGTTTGTGTGTAGATGGTTTTACTCTGTGCCGGTCTATTGTTTAGCTGCACATTCAGGAACAGGTGGTGATGTTTTTGCAGGCACTCCAGTTTCATTGTTCAAGGTTGATTTATTAACAGAAAACTCTTTAAAAAACTTAACCAAGTTACTGTAATAGTTCCAAATGGTGTAAATTTAAGCATTAAGTGAACATAGTCAAGTAGTCAAAAAAAAGTGTGATGCCACCTGCCCTAATTCCAAACTCTTTCCATACTGTCTCCACCCCTGCTTTCATCCAGTGATGTAGATGCACATAATAGTAATAATTAATAAACAACTATAAATATAACAAGTAGGCTACTGTAATAAACAGCTAACATATTTTAATACAAAAAAAAAAACTAGACATGCATAGAAATATGAATGTCATAAACATATCTTTGTTAGTCAGATGGCTGCCTTTCATCTCAGATCAGCACAAACAGATGGCTGTGACAGAAAACACAACGTATAATCAACCAAAACATATTTTCCCTATGCTAAATAAAATTGCTATTTTCAGATCGATCTCTGTCAACACCCACCTCCCAACTTACAAAAATCATTGTGGAGATGATCTAAGTGACCTGACTTAAGTAACAGCTCAGACAATTAAATATACAAAGCATAAATAATAGAGTTGGGTCAGAGTCCGCCTTTGTCGAGTACGAGTCAAGACCAAGCCCTTAAACATCAAGTCCGAGTCCAAGTCCGAGTCCAAAAGGGTCCGAGTTGGACTCAAGTCCGAGTTCAAGTCGAGTCCTCCCGAGTCCAGAAAGTAATTAAATTGAAAAAAGATACAAAATTTGTATTGTAAATTGTTACTTTCTATTGATACTTTAACCTTTCAACCCATTAAAACAATGGCAATGTAAAAATGTTTGCAACTGGTCATTGCCATTGAACATTTTTATTTTATGTCAACTAGTTTCCTATCAAAAATGATTTCCAAGAAAAGAAAGGGATATAGAGGTATCTTCTTTTTACCAGATGTCTTGCAAATAAATTCTCTATGATTTTCGTAAGCAAAACAATTTATTGCTGACTTTGAGGACATCGTGCTAGCCACGCATTGATGTGTGTGATGTGTGTGTTTGTCTGCACGTACATTGCGACTGGCTGCTGCCTGCCAGTGTGTTGCAGTAAAATAACAGGAGGGGAGACAGTGAGACATTATTTAATTTCTCATCTCAAGTTTATGCTGGTTTTATTGTTACACATAACGTGGACTCGACTGTACTCGGGATATTTTCCGAGTCCAAAATGTCCAAGTCCGTGTCAAGTCCGAGTACAAATTCACCCGAGTGCGTGACAAGTCCGAGTTCATTGAAAATTGGACTCGAGTCGAGTCCAGGTTCGAGTACCCCAACTCTAATAAATAAAACCATAAGGCATATTTTAAAATACTGCATGGGCTTTAAAACAAAAAAATACAGAAATTCTGCTGCTTTTACCCTGACATATGTACAGTATGTTTGCTAACACACAACATAAGGTTTCTTTCAAAACTTATGATTTGATTTTCTTGAAAGATTCAAACTAGTCATGTTTTTACTGTATGCTATTTCATTTCTAAGCAAACATGTAAATAAAAGAGAGCTCATTGTTATTGAATTGATCAGTTTTTCAGATTGAACTTAACATCACATCACAAAGCAGGTAACTACTGACATAAAGCATCAGCAGTAAAAATCCATATTGTTCTATAAAGCGTTTTATAAAAGTGTATTACATGCAGTTCATGTAATGGATTATAAATGAGCGAGCACAGATTTTGTTGTCCAAACAGAGCCAGCAGCTCTTCGAGGCCTTATTAAAATCACTCACTAAAAAATATATTACGTTTGACAGTTTGATTAAAAGTTGCTGCCGCGCAATCTTTAAACCTCACTGTTTTCTCAGAAATTAGTACTGTTTTTATCAAATGCAATTTACTGAGCAATAAAACAACGGTGAGATATTTAAATTTCAAATATGACCGTTTCCTTGACAACATCACCTTTATTCTTGCTCGTGAGGGAGAGAGAAAAAATGTGCGAGAGACAAATAAAAGAGGTAAAATGTTCAAATAGTTTTAATTTGGATTTGACCTTGACAAATCATGAAAATCTGAGCTGTAGCAGTATAATATTAAATAAAGTGCCAGTCTACAGACTTTATTCAAGTCTTTGACAAAGTGTCTCTGAATGTATTTGTAGGCTGTCCACAGTACATTTATTAGATAGATCATCAATTTGCAATCCCAGTTTACAAACGATTACTGATAATTCTTATCTGATTTACATTTCACTGGTTTATTGGTAAATAGATCAGCTTGTGGCTGGCATCGTGTTTCCAAAGTCTCTATGTGCCATCTGTGCCAAGAGTACAGACAAACAGTACAAACTAAACCATTTAATGATGGATGAACATTGGAGAGAAAAACACAAAAAAGAGATGGAGAAACACTGTGCATCAAAATGTTGATGTAAGGCTGTACATTGACATTACTAAATGATGTAGAGATAAAGGTGCACTCCCATGCAAGTGAATGAGACGTACAAATGTACCCATTCTTATATACTGCACACACACACAAATCAACATTTGTCAAAAATAACTAGTACTAAAGTACTCAAGGCACTTAGACAGAGATATACAAATACAGATCATATATCTGCCTAAAAAAGTAACGTTTAATTTACGTGCTTTTAAAAGCAGAGTTGTTCTCTATTCAGACCTCTTGACTCTTTCTAATAGATTCTGCAATCAGACTCTATGGTAGCACAAAATGCAGGGTCATTTTCAAACAAGAGAGAGAGAGAGAGAGAGAGAGAGAGAGAGAGAGACAGAGAGAGAGAGAGAGAGAGAGAGAGAGAGAGAGAGAGAGAGAGAGAGAGAGAGAGCACATAAAAAATCTCCACTCACATCAGCTGGAGAATCGGACACCAACCTTTAACAAAAATCCATTTTACCCCACAGAAGTCGAGAGTATTCATGCCCTAACAGTTTAAATACAACCAGCCATGCTTTCCTCCGACCAAATACAGACAATTACTACACTTAATCCTATAAAATGAGATGCTTTTGGGATTAGCAGCATCCGCACATATAATCTCATTTGGGTAAAGAACGGATGAGCAGCTCAGGCCGTGGGTTTTGGATAGCAGCCAAAGCTAATACTGCTGATAAAAGGTAAGATAGTTGTTACTAAAGCATCCTAAACCGTATGAATGCCAATTCTTTTCAATGGATGTTAGTCAAAGATTTATTTAGCCACCTTTGGACTGTGACGATAGAAATATGCTGAAAAATCTCAAAACCACATTCTTGAATTTTAATGTTTTCAAGCTGCTCCAACGTGATTGATCAGGTGGGCTACCAGCTGGTAAGGTTGGGTCAACCTGGTAGGAGCTGATTGTTAAAACATAGCTTTAACTAGTAATCCAGGTCGAAATAAACGGAAAATGTGCCCCCTAACAAAACTGCAAGTGTGAAACGCTGCTTTACCCGTGGTTAAAAGTGGAGTTTAAAAGAAGATAACCCAGCGTTAAGCACAGCATGAAAAACCCTTAAGTGTATGAAACTTATGGTAAAATAAAGAACAACACAAGCAGACATTTGCATGGAAATGAGCAAATGCTGAAGAGCAGGGCACAGCTGCAGTCTGTTTAAAAAGAGGATATTTATGGAATAAGGAAAAAGAAGGATGCATGAACGAGCATCTCAAGAGAAAGAGGCAGATGACAGATTGGACTTGCAAAGCCCTGACTGTTTTCACTGACAAGAGAAGAATGTCAAAAGTGACCTCAATAACCAGTCTGCCAAACACACACACACACTTCACACATTCACTATGGACATAAGAAAATGTGTAGGGGTGCGCGGGGCAAAAACTAAGGCGGGGTTAGTTGTAACACGGACTGTTTAGATTGTTGCACAAGGTTGAGCGTTTTGTTTTTCCGGTATTTTTTCATGCTGCCAAAAGATGATCTCCCACAAATTATTGGGAATGTATAATGTTTTTCCAGAGAGTTATTGATAACGAGTGTTTTGGTGGCATATAACTTAAGTAAATTGTTTCATCATGGTTTTTTTAGGTTTCTAAGTTGGGTGTGTAAGATACAAAACCCAATGCTATGTCATATGAATCAGTGTCTTGTTGACTAACACATAGCATCGTTTTGAAATATGTCTGCAGCTCTTAGCAACTTTTTTGGTGGGCTTGAACATATTTTCACCCAGCGGGGTTAGTTGTGACGCTGTGTTACAACTAACCCCTCAGCACTTACGATAAAAACCGCTAACGTTAGCGTAATTCTTGCAGTTGTTTTAAATAGGCTATACACGAATGATTGCTGGCTGCCAACAAAATAAATGTGCCTGTCTTATCAAAAATCGTGTGTCAAATTTATTTTTCTTCATATATTTAATATTGATTGAATAAGGTCACGTCAAAGATTGAAATCATAATGAAATGAATGGCTAAAATCTGATTTTGATGCACATTATCTCAGAATTTGATTTTGAAACTGTAGTATGGTTATTACAGACTGGGTCACATATAAAAAAAAAATGTCATAATTGTGCTGCTTTTTTCTCACATATTTAGACATTTGTATCCATTTATAATTGAAGTATTGTTAGAAAAGGGCCGGATGAATAAATACAGTGTGGATATCTGTCTATTATAGACAGATATATAAAGAATATCCACATTAAGTATATAGACAAAATAGTATTGAAATATTTGCCTGCAAACGTATTTTTTAGCAAGTGTTACAACTAAACCCCTGCCTGTTACAATTAACCCCACCTATGTGGTAACGTTTGCACTTCTGTCATGTTTGGTGTAATTTTCCAAGAATGATAAGTACTAAAAACAAACTTCAAATGTTCATTTGTAGCAGAAATGTGTGTGTTGCTTGTGTAAAAATATAATTAATCAAACTCAAATATTTTTTGAATGATTGAGCCAAAACCAAAAAGCGTTGTTGTGCTCCGCTCTACCCTATGTGGAGCTATATTTTAATACTGAGCATATCACATTTAAAGGCATGCAAACACATCTACTGAGTCCTATTCAACTTTGATACATCTTGAATCGCATCCAGTAAACTTTTAGTAAAGTGGATCAAAACCAATTATTTGTTTTTCACAGGGTCCATATACTTTTAAGGTCGGCCCTACTGATTTGAAGACTATTCTCATAATGCTAAAATTATTGCAAATCAAAGTAACTAAAATACTTTCTCCCATTTTGGAGAGCAAAAGCAATGAAGGCCACCTGACTGACATGTAAATCAACCAATCACTGCTTAGGCTTTATTTCCAGACAGACTCTTAAATAACACAAAACACAAGTCTCCCAGAAATCCTGTTGGATGTAACCAATCTGATCAACTTTAAAACTCCTGAAGCATTTCCAGTTTTGTGAGCCTTTTGCATCAGCCGTTCAGCCAGCGGTCAGATTTGTAGACTGATATCCCCAAAAACTGTAAACAATCTGTCTCAATGATTTTACAAAAATGTTGCAGCAACATTGAATCAACCAATAGTATGAGCTTGGTGCAGGACTATTTGTTTGTCTGACCAAACCCCCTTGTGTCTGATTGGTGACACTGGTGGTACAGCTGCTTTAGATTGGAGCATGAAGAAAATTAGCCGTGGTTTTACCTGTCGTTGTCCACAGGTCTGAAGCCTGGCAGAATGTGTCTGAAACTGCTGTTCCTGTCCAGTTTAGGCTGACTTTTAGTCCGCTTTATTGAGCCTTTTAACCTGCGGCTCAGAAACCCCTAATGAGAGAATGATAGAGAGAGATATACAATATAGAGAGAAGAAGAGAGAGAGAGGGAGAAGGAGAAATAGAGGTCAAAATAATCACATGCAGTGAAAATCTTCTTGTCTCTTACTTATTTCATATCTTTCACCACCATTCATTCACTCGCTAAATCTACCACTGTATACACCCTCTTTTTGTGAAAGCACCTGTCACATTTTGCGGCTCAAGGCACAACTTCCTTTAGGCAGCTGTTACCATGGAGACAGCAGGTTGGCATCAAGGACATTGGGAAAGGGAGGCAATACGTGAGAAAAAGTAAAAAAGATGGAGAAGAAAAGACAGAAGGCGATAAAGACAGAGATTCAAGGACATGGAAAGTGTGGTCTTTATCCTCATTGTCAAGCTGTAGAGCATATTGAAAAATTACACTTTCCTTAAAAAATGAAATGTGTGTGTGTGTGTGCTGATGCTAAATTCAAATGGCATCACATTAAAAGGGGGCTCTCGGTAGTTGTTAGTGTGTTGCTAGGATGTTCTGAAGCGTGTTGCTATGCAGATTGCTGTGGTGTTAATGCATCTGGATGGACTTTAGTACATTCTTAAGTAGTGTTGGGCGATATGCCCCATTTTTAGATGGTCCTATCGTCAGCATATGAGATTGCCGATATATGATAGTATCGGGGGGATGGGCAATAGTGTACTGATTTATTTATTTGTTAATTTGTTACTTATTTATGACAAGTCACTTGATTGGTGGACAAAAAAAGAAGGGCAACACTGTCACGACCGCAACCTTCTTAAAACTGATGTTATTAATCCGAGCGCGTCGTTAAAGCCCAGGCCACGGAGCGGGAACAACACGCTCGCTGGTTTTAAACCCCTGTGCGCCTAACAACCTATCCAGTGCAAGGAAATGATTGAACAAGCTCATGTCACTCATATTACAAGCTCAGGTGCGAGGAAGAGTCCGGGCCATGCACATTACAAGTTCTGGTGCTAGAAGGAGTACATGCCGAACGCGTTCTGGTGCGAGAAAGAGTCCAAGACGCATGCATAACAAGTTCAGGTGTGTGCGAGAAGGAATCCGCGCATCTTACAAGCTCAAAGTGAAGCCCACAAACATTTGCATGTGAGGAAAAGCATGCAATGCGCATGATAATGTGAAACTATGATGATAATAATAATAACAACTATCGGCAACTATCGTCATAAATGCCCGCTATCAGCATGTATATGTCCGACAATCGTCGATAAGCGAAACTATCGTCTATCGGCAAAACTATTCCTAAGCGGTTGCTTTCTGTAAATCAGATGAGCCCGTTCCCAAATTTCTTTTAGTACTTAGCAATAAGAGTTTTTAAAAAAATGCACTAACCACTAACCAGGAAAGAATGCAGGAAGAAAGCAAATTGATAGAGACACAAAGAGAAAGACACGAGTAAGAGAGTAGGGCTGCATAACATAGAATCGCAACTAATCGTTTTCAGAATAAAAGTTTTGTTTTCATCATATATATGTGTGTATTGTGTATAATAATAATTATGTACAGATGCAAGTATATATTTAATAAATATTTGCATGTGTATACTTATTTTTATATTTATATATAATTTATATTATATATAAATATGAATACTTAATATATAAAAAAATTATTTTCCTAAAATTATATGTGTGTATTTATGTATACAAATTATTATTATACACAATGCACATACATGATGTAAACCAAATTAGTTTGCTAATGATTAGTTGCGATTAGTTGTTATGCAGCTCTATAAGAGAGGATCTAAACACAATTGTTTCTAAACACATTATAAATGTTAGAAATATATTGCGGAAACACATCACAAAGACTGCAAACTGTGTAGTCAGGATTATTTGGGCGGGGCTAAAACGGTGGCTCAATGACACACTTGAGCCACCGAGCATGGCCCCGGCCCTAACACAATCGTAAGCATTCATTCAGGTAGATGATTTTGAAAGCTGAGAGAGCGACTTTATTATTCCAACGAGTGACGTGGTTTTAGCATGACAGCAGACACACACCCATTGTTTGGAAGCAGAAAATCGTCCAAGATTTCCGACTTATTTTCTTAACATGGCGGTTTATTCAAATGTATTCATCATTCAAATTTGTCTGGGTGGTAAATACAGTAACACATTTTTTTGTGGTGGTGTGACAAACTGAGAACACATTTAATATTGGACTTTAAAAAGCAAAAGAGAGGTAAGGTATCAGAAATCAGGCAGTAGCACAAGTTTCTGACAAAAGAGTGTTAGTAAACAAACAGAAGTAGACCCCCCCTCCACACCAATTAACACATCTACATATTCTACATAATTAACGCTCCCTGTTGATTACTATTCACAATATATGCAAATGATCACACACAGACATCTCTTAATCACAGAGCAATCAGTCAGTGTATTTCTGTGCACCCTTCACTTGTGCTGAACGTAAAGGAAATTAAATGAAATCAGCGGAGGACCGAAAGAGACAGTGATACAAGCCCACCTAAAGATAAACAAGAGAATTGTGCTGCAGGTCTGAAAGTGTGGTGATGCAAAGGGAACAGACAGTATCTTTTTTAGTCAGGATGTACAGGTTAATAAGCGACTATTGAGCAGGTCTGTCCAATAAAGGTCATGGATTCTGATATCTTATGTCCTTGACCATAGGAATGTCCTGCTTTTACAAATTTGGTCAAAACAGAAAACCATTATACTCTATGGGGCGGTTTCCCGGACCAGGATTAGCTTAATCCAGGACTAGGCCTTAGTTTAATTAGTAAACATGACTAGTTTTAATAAACATGCCTTACTAAAAACATTACCTGTGTGCATTTTGAGGTAAAACAAAGGGCACTGATGGATTTTAAGATATGTCAATGCAAGTTGTTTTCAGTTTGGAGAGCTCTTAAAAGTATTTAAGTCTAGGACTAGTCTAATCCCTGTCCAGGAAACTGCCCCTATATCATAATATTAAAACTGACAATCTAAAATTACTGACAAAGTAAAATAAACATAAGCCACTTAAATATTTATTGTGTGAAAAAACTATTTAAACACAAATGATGATATACATTATGTTCCTCAAAAGTTGTTTAAAGACAAAATTATGAGATTGAGGGGCAGCTTCGCCGACAGGGTTTAGACAAAGATACCTAATATTAACAAGATGTGTATTGATATGAACAAGGCAGATCGCAACGATCAGAATGGCCACTTTAGTCCCGCCTCCCAGTAAAAAGAACCAATCATCAATCGAAATCCTCTGCTAGAGGGACTTTGCAGACGCGAAGCATCGCCAGGTCTTGTTTGTTTTGTTATAACAAGACCTGAAGACGTTGCAGATGTGGCGCTGGAGTGACGCGATTTCCTTAAAAGGACTTTAGATTAATCTAGGACACGGGCTTAGTTATATTTGGTCTACGATAAGCCCTTAAGAAAAATCATGGAAATATCACTGATGAACTGAATATTTTATTGTCCAGTCATGCTGCAAATTTGTCAAATTATGCAAAAACCGTGATGAGATATTTTGCAAAATTATGGTAAAAATTTAAAGATCTGCTTTAATTACATTGACATCTATCTATGAATTAAAAAATAATAATAAGAAGAAATGTGATAAAGAAGACATTTGATTGTTTCATTCAGAAAGATTTCTGTGCTTTAAAATTGGTATTTGTGTAAGTTTTATTTTTATTCATTGTATTTTTTTAGTTTGTATGGCTGAGACCTTGGCCAGGTCTCACTTGTAAAAGAGATCACCGATCTCAGTGGGACTTTCTATAAATAAAGGTCACATAAAATAAAAACATAAAACCAGTGAAGATTATACAATGGAAGATTTAAGATGATGGATGATGGTTGAAATTATATTTGTTTTTGATGGGTCAGGGACAGATATTCCCATACATTCTTATTTGCCTAACATGAAATTCCATTAATAAATGTCTTGCTGAAAAACCAAGGTCAGTCAATACATCAACGTATGACTAATGGTCTAAACCAGAGATTAGTCAAGCAGAGTAAATAGGAGACCAGAAAGAAGAAGAAACAGATAAATAAATGCAGGACAAAGAAAACTGAAGAAATAGCTAAATGTTAGCAAAATGTACATGCAATTCTGCGCACATGCAGTGTTGTCAAGGCAGCACTGGACTGTCAGTCACTTTGCCAAGGGAGATCCAAAGCATATATAAGAAAATAAATCACCTACACCCTTCAAAGAGCTCACGCGAAGGGCTCTGCCCTATGAATAGAGTAGGATATGGATGCTCACTTCCGTTTGGAAAATGTCCCTAGTGTGCTCTGACTGGACAGTTCAAGACTTCAGACACTCAACCTGCACCAAGATCTAATAAACTTCATTATATCTGCATTCTCCTTTATGTTAAGAAATAGCAAGCACATGCCAAAGCCTACACACACTGCTGCAGTCACATCTGGTATCTTACTGTATGTGAAGCTGAATTACATATAGAGGGATTTAAACTACTGAATACCTGCTGTTGATTTCTAATAATTCACTTCCTGTAACGGCACATAATGTGAGCGTCAGTTGAAACGATTGCTAACAGGTTGTCTTTGAATTGCAATACTTTTTCATCAGCCACACAACAAATCTTACATTAACACATACAATAATTGCAACTTCATACCGACTACAGTGAGCATGGACGGTTAGTAATCCTTCCCTGATGCCCATCAATAAAAATCTGCTTTTTGCAGTACATGTATGTGAGCCTGGTTTGCTCATTTCATTGTATATTTGTGTAAAATGCTGGTGTAGTGTTGTGTAATATTCTGGTGTAGTGTTATAAAGTCCAAACTCTGTTTGAAGTTTTTTTTTTTTAAAGCTAATGAATCAATTCTTAATTAAAGGCCTCAATGCAGTACTTTAAAGATTAGGGTCTAAGCATGTGGTTTTGAGATAGATCACATCTTGAATTTCAAGTGTGTGGCTGAACTGAACTTGACTTGGGTTAAATGTGACTACACGTTTTAATTTAAAAAACTGCAATAGAGTTCAAGTTTATAGCATGCAGGAAATTAGCATTTGAGGAAATGTATTAAAAATAAGGAAGTTATTGGCACTAGTAAGCTTTTAATACGGAAGATCTTAAAAAGAAGTAACATAGAGATTTGCAGTACACATCTGGAACACAGACTATACTTTTAATCACATCAACATGCTCTTGCATATGACAAAACACATATATAATACAGTACTCACTGTGACCCTGAAGGGTGTGGCAGCAGCAGAGGGCTCCATTGTGGGTGGCGCTTTTTCAGGGGCGGAGCCTGGCATGCTCCGTCTCCGCCCTGTCCTCTCAGGAGGAGAGTTGTGAAACAGAGAGACAGACTATTTTTTACTGGCCAGTGTGTGACATGTAAGACTTGCTCAGCATGTAATCAGATCACAAAAGTCACAGAAACCATCATGGCAACACCCTCATAGTGAATGATCTTCCACTGTCACACTCTGAAAGCTGTCTGTCAAAGGCCTCATAATAGTTCATTCATAAAATCATCAACCTTATATATCACTGTGGCATCAGCATGCAGAGCTCCTACTTTCAATGTTCCCCACTGACCTTCAGGGGTACTCAGACATTGGGGAAAATGAAACCAGACTCACTGTTTTATTCAATCAGTGTCTTAGGATAAGAACACAGATCTGGAAACAGATTGTGTTAAGTGCTTCACTCTGATCTTACTAGCATGCACCGAGTACAAATATTTTTCCCATGCCGTTTCACCCAATTTCCCACATTTCGTCCATCTGGTATTTTCCTTGGATTTTTAGATTACAAATATTACATTAAAGGTAAAGTTGGTAAACGAAGAATTATCAACTTCCATCAAATAAGGAAAATGTATGCCGTGTATTATGACTGGTCAGCATTTCTTCAAATTTTTCACCATTTTAATCCTGTTTTAGCATTTTTGCATAGTCCTGTATGAGGAATTATTTCACATTTATCTTTAAAAGTCCAAGCTTTCCATGTCTGGGGCAGTCATGGCCTAATGGTAAGCGAGTTGGACTTGCAACCCGAAGGCTGCTTGTTGGACCCTCATTGCTGGCAGGAAACGACTGTGGTGCCCCTGAGAAAGGCATTTATCCTAAATTATTCCCTGGGCTCTGCAGTGATAGCCGTCCACTGTTCTGGGTGTGTGTGTGTTTACGACTTGCAGTGAGTGCTTACTTCCCACTGTATGGGGTAAATGCAGAGGATGAATTTTGAGTATTACACTGAACAATCATTTCACTATATAGTCACTCATTAAAATTGAGGTCATAAACACATCATGCGTTATAAAGTATACAATTTTTAAAAAAAAGTTATTTATCATGTCATGCTGTAGGACATTGGATATAAGGGTTCATTTGTTTTGCTGCTATTGCATATTTTCTGTTGAGGCATCAATAGAATTTGTATGCAGAGACATCGTAGAGCATGACTTTGTAAATGGTCTTCAAAATAATACACTTCAAATAAGTAAATGAGGTGAAATAAAAAATTCTTGATAAAAATCCCCTCAGCAGCAGATTATTAAACTTTAATCAAGCCAACCAGTTTCCATCAGACCCAATGATGATCTGTAATGAGAATTTAACAGTCAGGAGCCATGAAGCTTGATCTAATGTTCTTCTCTCTCTTTCTCTTTCTTTCAGAGTGACGGTATGCATGTTAAAGATATATAATGTTAAGGGACAAGCACAAAAAAGGGACGTGCTCAAAATCTCCCTATGCTGAAAATCACAAAACAGTTTTATTGTTGTCTATATGGTGTTTTTTTAAGACAAATTCAACACATTGCTGAGTATTTTCTCCATAAAATGTGAGTTTTCCAAAAGATTAACGTGGTTTGAAATAACCTTTTTCCCAGTAACCAATCATATCATCACAATTAAATGGGTTTTAGCCATACATATTATGTATGGATGCTGCATAGACAGCAGCACCACTGCTTCAGCTTTACTTCTCTGTTGCTAACATGTACAGTGTGAATGCATTAAAGAGCAACTATTACATTGCTAAAAACAACATTATTTTGTGTATTTGGTGTAATGCAATGTGTTTGTGTGGTTTATGTTTCAAAAAACACATTATTTTCCACATACTGTACATTATTGTTGCTCCTCTATGCTCTGCCTCCCTAAAACATGCTGATTTTATACAAAGCTCATAATTAAGAAAAGCACAGGAGGTACGTTTACATGCAACCAAATAATCCGTTTGTAATCGTATTGATGGCTCAATTGTATTGACAAGCCTTCATGTAAACACCTTAATCAATACGATTGAGGACGATCGGATGCAAATTTGGATCGTATTGAAGGGGGTGGTGTACTCCGATCTGTGAACCGATCCGCAGGAGAAAAGTACGCATGTAAACGCGGGAATCGTAGTATTTTCTCAATCCGATGAAAAAATACATTGTGGACATGCGCAGAACATTTATGCTCAAGTTCACGTTTATATTAAACTCTTATATCACATGATTCTCGTCACAAAAAAAACGCAATAGCAAGGCAGGTGCATCATTAGGTAAGGTTACTGGGGTCACGCAATGTACATTCTGCCGCGTTTATGTGTACTTTTAAAACATTAGGCTACTTAAAGCAATAAAATAGCGTTGTGACTTTTGAAAAGTGTGTTTTCAACACCTATATCTGAAAACTTCTAAGAACAACTTTCTCCAACTCCACTTTGACTTTAATCCAGCGATAATGCGTGAACTTGACGAGAAATGCTTTCCGCAGCGAGGCTTTGCCAAGTCCTTATTTTGAGTTTAGATTTGGGCTACTGTTTAAACTTCCACCAGTTTTTTTTTTTTTTGTGTGTGTTAAAGATGAAACTATTTCGTTCATTAGTTATTGGTATTTGGGCTGTGAATAGTTATTGGGTTGCTTTTGGGCATTGTTTTGAATGTCCATTTGGGATGGTTCTGATATGCAAATCTGGCAACCCTGGCTGTGCGCTTGCGCAGACGTTCGGTTCGGATTCTATAGAATGTATATGTAAACGAACATTTTAATCAGATTGAAATGTTTAGGGTGCATGTAAACTGTATCGTCTTTACATTCAATCGTATTAAATTCAATTGGATTGACAAAATTTTGTGCATATAAACATAGCCAGTGTCCTCCGATTAGCCAACTAACCAGTACGTTGTGATTGGCCTGAATACCTCTGTCGTCAGCAGGAAATATGACGCTCCTTTCTGTATTTGGAAAATCAGCTCCCAATGCAATACCGAGAGGAGTTAATATCGTCTTTTCTACCTCATAAATACGAGCCGAATCTGATCCAGAAAATGCAGATGACAAAGCTGAATGCTGATCGATCAACTTTACCAGCGCAGCTTAAGAAGAACATAACAGATTGGTAAGGTAAGGATACTTAAACATAAAACCATGTCTGCAGAAACAACAAGTGCTACTCTATACTGCTCAAAAGTATGAAAACATAGGCTCCTCACATGCTGTAAGTCAGAAGCGGGCGCAATAATGATAATGACGGAAGTAAACTGTTGCCTACAAAATCCGTGTGTTTGTTGTAGTCCAAGAAAAGAGATTTAAGTTGGAGACGATAACTTGCGTCAGCGTTTACTTTGAGATTTGTACTTTTTCGTATCGTTAACATGTACTAATACACACTTACACACCAAAGGACATGTAAAATCATGAATCAGATAATAAGTGGTCTTTAACCTGGAAACCGTAAATGAAAAAAATGTGCGAATTAGTAGAGACAGGGACTAATTTGCAGATTTATAGATTGTATGAAAAATGACGAAAGGGTGTCGGAGTTACATAAGCATGAAAAAACTTTTACATCCTGTGTGCTACAATAATGCTCAAAGATGAGTTTTTTAGATATAAAATTATCAACCACGGGGGGACTTTAATATTGACATCAAAGTACAGTGTCCTTGTGTAGCTTTTTATGTGTGTGGCTGTAGATGCATGTGAGAATCAGTGTGTTTTCATTTAGATCTTCCCTCAGGAGAAGACAGTTCAACAAGTGTCAACCACCACTAAGACAGAATAAAAAAAGGCACAAACAAAGTTATAAACACACACTCGTATTTGTTTATGGGTAAGACTTATTAGAGATAATAAACTTCATCCCTAAAGCTGCATGTCACATTGTTTGGATGTAGAATTATTTAGTGTTTATAAACAGAACTGCTTAAAAAGTTTTTATTAACTCTTTCACCGCCATTGATGAGATATCTCGTCAATTAAGAGAAAACGCTTCTCCGGCAATGACGAGATTTTCTGTCTTTCTGCAATACCGCTATTACGCTGGTGGTGAAAGAGTTAACATAACAGATTAATGTATTCATACTATTGCATACTACTATTTTTTATCGAAAGAATCTGATGTGGCACTACAGCATGGTTTCAAACAGATGAGACACTGATAAAGAGCCAATGCTATCATGTTTGCTGTAGAATATATTTTGTTGCCTAAACATAGAAACAGTGCACAAATGTAACCTCTGCAGAAGTGAACACCACCCACACAAACACCTGCATATCTGTCTCACTCTCCTTGAGCTTTAACATGTGTTTTCATTAGACCCGGCTGTCCTCGGCGACACCATGATTGACAGATACCTTCCCAGCGGTCATAAAAGACAATCGCCTACCTCAACTGTTCCCATAGCAACCACATCTCAAACCTTTAGAGAATTTAGCCAGTCTCAGAATAATCTCTTACAGAAACAAGGCCAACTGTCAGCACACGCAGAGGGTCACAAAACACACTTCCTGAGCTGTGGGCTTGGACATAATGCTTCCAGGTCTTCCTGTAGAGGACATTCCTGAGTGGAATGAGGTTACAGAACCATGAGGATCTAATATGTAGACTTAAGAGTTTGGTGCATTCAAATTAACAAAACCTTATGCATTAATAACCTTATTATTAATAACATATACTATTCATATTTAAGGAAACGAAACGTTTTCATCCCTTTAACTTCACATTTAAAGAAAAGATATCATTTAATATCACAAAACATTTGCATATGCAAAGAGTGTGTATGTGTGTGTGCATTGTTCAATGGTTCCCTTTTCTAATCAAACATTCCCTGCACCTGCTCCTAAAGCTCACAATGCTTGAATGACTTGCCATGCAAAACTGAAAGAGCACACAAAACACCACAAAAATACACAAACAGGTACACAAACAAACAAGAGAAAGATGTCTACCTGTCAACATTCTGTAAAGGACAAACATTTCTATTAGACAGTAAGACAACATTGATAAACTCACATTCAGTGCATGGCTGTCAGGAGGGTGTTTACCATCCTCTGCACCTATTATTTACTCCATGGCAGGCCTGCAAATGTATTTGATTTCATTTTGTCCAGCTTTTTTAGTATTTGTAATGACCATTAATCACGCAACAGGGTGCAGTGAATTACCGCCAGTAGAAATGAAAATTCTGTAATGACTGAAACGACTTCTCACAGAATAAAGCAGCCTATTGAATTAAAATGAACGTATTGTAGGGCTTTTTATCAGCCGCTGATTAAATTGTATAAAGTCATATTCCTATAAGCAAGTTATTTAGATAAACCTACCTTCACAATTGGTGATTGGGGACAATTGGTCATAGACGCAGCACTTCACCATCTCTGCGTTTGTGTATAGCTTTTATAAACCAGGTGGTTGAATGGGCGGGTTTAATACTTATTTGACTATGGCTTGACTGTCACACAACATTGTATACAACAGCACAGAAGGGAGGTTTCATCCGTTCAAATAAATGCTTTCTCTTGTTGTTTACGATAAGACCAAGGACATGCATTAAGAAAGTACAATATTTTATTCATGTGGTTTATAGATGAGTCAACAGTGGTAATGAAATGAGTCAGAGATAACGCAAGATGCTCAATTATGATTTGTATCTTTTTTCCGTATTGTTGTGTTTCGGCAGGCTCTGACGCAACCTATGAAATAATACAATATATCAAGTGCAGCTTGAAAAGGCTTTGATAAAATAACTGTAGCTATTTCAGGCCATTTGTAATTTGATATACACTACTGATCAAAAGTTTATGGTCACTTACTTATTCTTCATTAATTTTTTTCCACATTTCATAATAATAATAAACTCATATAGGCTAACGAATGTCACAAATGTAACTAAAAATTTTGTTTGTTATGATATCAAAATGATCAAAAGTGATGATAAAAAAGCGCATGAACTGAAATTGAAAAATAATCTAAACTTTGATGTATTTTAGGATATTCACTATAATAACAAACTGTCACAAAGAAATAAATGTACAAAAGTTGTGACTGAGGCCGCAGTACCATTTCAAAAAGTACACCTTTGTACCTAAAGGTTCCATATTAGTACCTCAAAGGTACATATTGGTACTTAAATATTGGTATCTGTGCCTAAATGGTACATATTAGGATCTTTTTAGGGAAACTGTCACAGTGACAGCGTTTGTAGCTTTATTTCTGACAGGGCACTTTGCCTAGAAATGACTGAGATCTTACTCTAGGATGCTTTTTAGAAAGTATTGAAGAAGTTCCTGGGCACTTTTTGTCTGTTTTCTTTATTATGCGATCGAATCCAAGTCATTAATTTCATAAAATGACATTTTGGTTGTGTTATGACAGAAATTAACTCTTGACAAATGTACATGTATCTACGTTAAACTAATTTAAAACAATTAAGTATATGCCTTGATAAAGGAACAAATTGAAACACTGCGAATTTTAAATTCATAAAAGCGTTTTACAAATACACACGGCAACACCAAACTTGCAGAGCAGAATAGAACCAATATCTCTTCCTAATTAGTCTAAAAAAAGCAAAACCAGTTTTAAAACAGTGATCTGACATCCTACTAATGCTTAAGCACTGCGTTCCAAGTGGAGTACATGAGGGCCACAGTTATGGGCCACAGATATTGATGACATTGAACCCATCACAGGACAGCACTCAGACAGTTAGCCAATCAAATTACAGAAAAACAAAAGAAAAACTATAGCATATTGTAAAAATCGCACAAGAACATACTGTACGATTCAATTTGGACCTTAAAAAATAGATTGAAAGTTGAAAGTTATCAGAAACTGCAGATAGAGGACATAATTCATGGACTGTGCCATTGTGTGCGAGAAGAAATTATGTTTTTTGAGGAAAACATTGCAGGATTTTTCTAATTTTAATGGACTTTAATAGAACCCAACATTTAATACTTAACTCAACACTTAACAGTTTTTTTTCAGCGGAGTTTCGGGGGACTGTGAACAATCCCAGACGGGGCATGGGGGTCTTGTCTGGCGGGGCGATTGTCATTTTTGACAGGAAAAATAGAAAATATGTACTTTTAAACCACAACTTTTTGTCTAGGTCCGGTCCAGCGCGACCTAACGTAAATGCGTAGTGATGTAGGGAGGTCACGTGTTACATATATAAAACGCACATTTGCGGACCATTTTAAACAATAAACTGACACAAAGCCATTAATAAGTATCAGTTGACATACAGCAACGTAGGAACGGTCCTCTTTCTCAACACTTGTAAACACTGGGGCGGAGTTTCGCGTTCGTCCTCTTTGACCTCTTGACGTCATGACGTATTGCGTGGGGTCAGCTGGCGCATCACGACGGGATCTAGACGAGAAGTTGTGCTTTAAAAGTGTATATTTGTTATTTTTATTGTCAAAAATGACAATCGTTTCGCTACATAAGACCCTTATGCCTCGTTTGGGATTGTTTATAGTCCTTTGAAACTCTGTTGAAAAAAACTGTTAAGTGTTGAGTTAAGTATTAAATGTTGGGCTCTATTAAAGTCCATTAAAATTAGAAAAATCTTGCAATGTTTTCCTCAAAAAACATAATTTCTTCTCAACTGAACAAAGAAAGAGATCAACATTTTGGATGACATGGTGGTGAGTAAATTATCTGGATTTTTCTTTTAAGAAAATTTACTAATCCTTTAACGGACACATTCCTCTACAAAGCACATTTCATCCCTACGTTGTCTCAAATGTTGACATGTTTGTCCTATGGCAGCTACCGTAGCTTCTTATTGCGTTTCGAAATTGAGGTTGGTTGCAATTCACAATCTCACCAGTAGATGTCGCTTAAAAACCCACATTACACCTTTCAATTATTATTATCATGCACTTTTTGCAAATGTTAAGTTGCTCACGCTACTTGTTTTCATGTTTCTGGCACCTCATTCACTTTTTATTGTCTTGTTTCGTTCATATTGTGGCTGCAAGTTCTTTAAACTTTGGCAATATTGTACACAACGAAAATGATGCCAAAGCTTTGCTGACTTTGACTGTGAGAGAGATTGTGCGGGTATGTGTGTGCGTGTAAAGTGTGTTTTTGGAAAAGAAAAGGAAGTTGGTGTTTTTGCACATTGGGGTTGAAGAAAACTCAGACATTCCAGAACACACAGCACACACAAACACACACAGTCTTCAAATATCAAGTATTTGAAAGCAAATCATAGACAATACTGCACACATATACAGTTCATTTCAGTCTCTTCTTTAGTTTTACATCTTTAGGCTTTTTCATGTCTGTTAAATCACTGTTACCTCTGTTGTCCTTCACCTTGCTTGTTCTGTTCATTTCCTGTCTCTCATGTCTTAGTCACTGTCTCTTTCCTATTGCTCTTTCTTCCTTTCTTTCTTCTTCCATTTTTATTGTTTTTATTTTCTACTTTCCATGCTGATCTACATGTATTGTTGCTACAGTTTTGGATCATGTTTATTTGAACTGTCCACAATCCCTTTTAACAACTAGTATACAATAGTATACAATCTCTGCACAAATCCTATAAAAATGACCCATTTTTATCAGATCATCTTTTGAAATAAACCTAGCACAATAGTACATTTATATTTACCCCAGTTTCCATTATGAGATGATATACTTCCCTACTACATTCAGCTGTATTTCCTCAATTTTCTGCACTAAGTATGATAAACTGGACAACAATAGACCAAAAATGTGGTGAGGGCATAGGACATGAATCATATCGAAGACATAGAGCATCTGTCCACATCACAAAAAAACAATATTATACTAGACAATATTAGTATAATACAAATGCTGGTGTCCCTGCCACTTTAACCAATAAGCCTTCTTTAGTCAACCAGCAGTAACAAAAAGAAATGCTGATAGATTATTTGTTGCTGGTATACTAGCTAGACCAACAACACATCAACATAAACCAGCTTGGACCAACACAGAAATTCATGCTTGTATAGGCTGGTCTTTTTTGGCAGAAAAACATTTACCCTTTTCATTTATAAGCATGGTACAGAAAAACAGAATAAAAATGCCCCATGGCTTAAAAAAATCAGATCATATTAGCTATATATAGTTTATGATGGTAGGGACCCCCACAAATAATTTACTTATAGCAAGGAACCCCGTTTCTAAAATATGTATATATGGTGTAGTGCAGGGTATACGCAGGTATACGGAGTATACGCAGGTATACGGAGTATACCCACCTCTTTATTTGATGGCATGGGGTATACCCACTTCTACTGGGAGCATACATTAAGAGTATACCCACTTCTACTGGGGGCATAAATTTAGAGTATACCCACTTCTCCAGACACCACTACACCACTGTATATATCCATCTTCTTTTTTATAAAGAAACATTTAAATTGAGAACTTTTGGGGGGACCCGAACCTTCTGAGGCACCCCAGTTCGAAACCCCCAACAGCTTTTTAGATACTGTATCCACAAAATTATGTGAAGAAGAAAGGGTTCGAATGAAATCACCTCTCCCACATGTGCAACCTGGCTTAACATATCAAGTGATGTTCCAAGTGAGACTCTTAAAACACTTCCCTAGCATACATACATCTTGGTTTTAATGTACTGTGTGAAACCAGTCTCAGATCAGTAGTACAGGACAACCTCCATCATAATCGTCTGACATAGCATTCCTATGAGATAATGTTGAGTAAACATGTGAAATCCACAGCTGCAAGCAACTGTCAGTCACAGCTAAGCTCACCCACTAATCATGATCCCATGCGTTGCCTAATCTGACATAGAAACCATAGCATGGCGAAAAAACATCGACTGTGGGAGAGCTGGGGTTGTACTGTCCACGGGACAGCGGACAGCACAAACTCACACAGCTGTGTCAGTATGTGTGTTACAGGTTGTCCCTTTAGCAGCTGGTACAATGGTGATGTAATGTTGTTTTATCAGATATGAACAGACAAGGGTGAGGGAGGAAGGAAGGCAGAGCTAGAAAGAGAGAGAGAGACAAACACAGTCCTTAAACACTCTTGACATACAACTCTAAATAAATAGACTACAGTTTGCCCTTTATGTTTGTTCTTAATGTGTGCCCTTATGTGCGTTTGTCCCTTGTGTGGGTCTGTGTTATTGGTTGTGTAACAGGGTTGAGCTCAGGTGAGCTCATAGAGGAGTTAGTTTCCTGACTGAGTACGCTTGCAGTATTTGAATATTCAGATTCAAAGTGTTGTCATCTTCTGTCATGTTCAAGCTAGTTAGATAAGCAGTTTCCTGAACCCAAACAAGTGCTGCAGATAACAAGGCTCATAATTCTGTTTAAAAATATAACCAATGATATTTATTCTCGTACCACTTAAAATGAGAATCAACCAGTGTACTGTATAAATCCCTTTTTATTGACAGAAGTGGACTAGCAAATGACAAACACAAATAACTTTAAACTAATATTGTAATACTTTTGAGCTCAGTATTCTGTGAAAATTGTATAATATATCCAATGTGTAAGTGGTCCAGAAGATCAATTCTTGATATTCTCTTTGAGCAAATACTGTGTTTCAGAAAAATGACTGTTCTGCAAAAAGGTAAAAACAGATTTGCAAATGTACAGTATATGGCACCCCTTCCAGCAAAAAAAACAAAAATTGGATCACTCATACAAAAAGATTAAAATAACACTACAATCCAACTTTATGTTATGATGCACTCCAAAAAATGCTGGAGTCTACCGTTGGGTCAAAAGGGTCAAACCCACCCGTTGAGTTAAATTAATCCAGAATTTTTTTTATTTCACCCAACAATGAGTTCACACAACACAGAATTTGGGGTTAAAACAACAGCCTATGATAAATTAAAAACCAATGGGTAGGTTCATCTCTTTTTTGACCCAATGCTGGGTCCCTTAAAGGGGACAGTTCACAAGACTTTTTTAAGATGTAAAATAAATCTTTGGTGTCCCAAGAGTACATTTGTAAAGTTTTATCTCAAAATATTGTATAGATAATTAATTATAGCATGTTAAAATTGACACTTTGTTGATGTGAGCAAAAATGTGCTGTTTTTAGGTGTGTCCTTTAAATGCAAATGAGCTGATCTCTGCAATAAATGGCAGTGCAGTGGAATGGTTGGATATATTGGAGCCAAATTTCAATGACCTATTTTTAAACATGCTTGCAGAAAATGTTTAACCAAAACTAAGTTACTGGGTTGATCTTTTTCACATTTTCTATGTGGATAGAAGCACTGGGGACCCAATTATAGCACTTAAACATAGAAAAAGTCAGATTTTCATGATATTTCCTATTTAACTGAGGGGTTTTTAAACTTTGGGTCGGGACTCACTTGTGGGTCGCACAGTGAGATAAGATGGGTCGTGCAAAGCTGTTGTGAAAGACACAAAAAAAGTTAACTCCAACTTAGGACTAGTAATGACATTGATTTTGATATGATATACCATAAGGTATTTTGACATTGCAAATGACTTTACATTTCATTAAAAAATGACAAGGAAAATTAAAACTAGGTAAGGATTTGTCATGTCATGTTCATGCCTTTTATTTTAAAGTTCTTGTTTGATGTTCATGTCCTTTATTTTGAAATCTTTTCTTGCCATGTTGTCTCTTGTTTCCCTATTCCCTGATGTGTAATGTTCCCATTGGTTCCCTGTCCCTATATAAGCCCTCATGTTATCATTGTCTTTTGTTGGTTATTGTTAATAAATAGTAGTTGCCATGTCTGTTTTCTTGTCTTGTCATGCCATGTCAAGTCTCAGACCCTTGTTTATGCTTCTTTGTTTTATTAAACGTACTTGCGGCAATTAGATCCTGCCTTCATTTCATGCTTTGGACTACACCGTACCATTACCATAGACCCTTTTACAGCCCACGTGATCAAATAGCCTGTGCACGCATTTTGACAACAGAAGTAGTGTTGTTTCTCATTGTTTATTAAAGTTTATTAAAACGGTTTCCCAGCATCAAAATGTCTGGTTGTTGTGTCTGGCTGCACTAATATAATATACGTATATATGTATCTGGCAACTTTATATTTGGTCATCTGCTAACATCTTCTATCCACTCCACGATAGTAAACGAGTCTGGTAGCTTTGTTAAAAAAGTTGTTAAGTCAACTTTTTAAAATAACTAAAAAAAGTCTGTGTTGCTTCACTGCTGATTCTTTGCGTACTTCTGTTGCCAAACTGCGTGCGCATATGTTGCCACGTCATCATTGTGTACAAACAGTAAAACAGTCAATTATAAAAGAGAGAAAAGTGTGTTTCCTCATATTTACATTAAAAAATATGTTGGTGGGTCCCGAGATAGATATATTTAATGGGCCGTAAAATGAAAAATGAATGGGCAGTTCACATTTCGCGGCTAAAACCTTCCAACGCGCTTTCTGACATGGCATTCAACTTGCTACGGCATCGGGGGGAAAACAGAGCGCGTCGAACCATGTGTGTGTCGCTCTTTATTTGAGTGTGCTTGAAATGCGTCTAAAATAAAAATAACGTATTGCGTGCACAAAATACGGAAAATGAGAACCGCCCCTTAGGAACCCCTTACGCATGTGTCCTAGTCTCTTCTCAACACAAACACTGGACTTAGCTGGAATAATATGTATAGTTATTATTTAAAACAAGAGCAGTAAACCAAGACATAATCCTATAATACGCAGCTCAACAGTTATTTCACACTCATACCAATAAAAACGTGAAATCCTCTATAACTACTATATCACTCCACAATAAAACTTCCGGATTTGGTCTCTTGCTGTCAAACAAACATTACTAAAACAGTGAACCTCACAAATACTTGCACAGACACACACAGATAAATTCATTCAAACACTTACAGTAGTTCTGAGCAAATACTGTTCATACACTATTCAGTGAACTGACAGCAGCATCCAAAAAATCCCATTATCAACCGAGCAAAAAAACACTTTCTCAATATACAGAGCAAACACATCACATAAAACATCTATTGTAATCCATATGCTGTCCGTGTGGCCTATAATCACTGCTTCTGACTGTCACCTTGAAGCTCAAACAGCAGTGCCATTATAAAGGTCCATCACAAACCACCACATATCCAACAAGAATCGATTCTCTGAGTGATTGAATTGAGTTTGAATGAGTTGAAGACCCAAATCGACCCTATGTGTAATGAATCCAGATAGCCGTAGCCTGGACGAGAATTTGAAAGAGTCATTCACAGCCGTCACATCTGAAATTACTTAAAGCAAAGAGAAAGTGGGGGTGTGAGATCAGATACTTTGGAGGATCCTGCTTGACTGGTTTGGACAATTGGGTAAGAGTGTGTTTGATGTGTTAGGTTTGATACTTGGGCCCGGTCACCTGTTTCATTGTTCAACTGTAAAGTTATAACTGATAACAACACAGGAGCAAACTCCGCCCACTCCGAGTGAGGGCTTTTATGACTGTGCGGTCTGGTCAGGGTAATAGTTATGTGTTAAATCTGACACAAATGTGAAAGAATGACTAAGCTTTGCGTAGATAACCTGAATGATGTAACTAAATAAACAAGATTGGAAAAAAGGAAGAGTGACGAAAAATGCTGAACTAGAAATATCCTCATTTATACCACAACACAGGCTATAATAGCTGTATAATAAATGACAGCTCTGAGCAGCTCTTCTCTCTCTTTAAAACATATACACAAACACCCCAGCAAACACTAATTTATGTAAAACACATGAATAAGATAATGAGGAACTGTCAGCATGCAGTTTTCAGGATCCAAAAAGAAGTGCAAATTAAAGACAGTTAAATGAAGCACTTCTGAGATCAGGCAACTATTATTCCCGTTCAGAGTTTGAATAATGTGACTTTTCTACAGAAGTAAAGTACAGTACTTGAAAAGTGCCGCTATAAACAATGCAGTGATAACTATGTTTATGACAATGCAAGGCAGTTATACACTGATAGAAGGGCTATTATAATGCTTCACTACTGTGGTAGCACAACATTAATGGCACAGTAGTGTAACATACTGCACCTAAGCGTGACAAACATAATACTTATGACTATGTTAACAGAATGCATTGTTCCATTTATTAACTAAACAATACCAAAACTATGTTCAGGGTGAGAGGGGATATTTCAGGAACAATGCAATAAGGTTATAACGTCATGTTTACCCCTATTGTTTGTAGATCTGCTTCTACTCCTGGAGCGACTGCGTTGTCTCTGTAGTCTCGTTCGACCCAGGAGTCTGTAGTAATATCCTGGTCTCCCAGAACCTTTCCGCGTAACACCTGACATTGCTCCGAGCACGCTCCTGTCAGACAGACACACACGCCTCAAACCACGGCTCCACTTATCCAAAAGACGCACACGCAGACACGCACTTCTGTGTGATTATCTTATAGCCACCAAAACTTTAAAGATCCCTTCTGTGTGGAAAAGCAACAGTTGTGCAGTGACATCCAAAAAAATCAGAGGAAATCCATTCCAGCACTCAAGTCCTGGAGCTAGGAAAAGTCTAACTGTTGGAAGGAAAGTTTGTCTTCCCTATCTCTCTCTCTCTCTCTCTCTCTCTCTCTCTCTCTCTCTCTCTCTCACTTACTTTTGCCCAGTTGCTTGATTTCTCACTTGGGGGAGCTCAACAGGCTCTCCAGTGCCACATGCTCTCTCTCTCTCTCTCATACACACACACAGCAGTGGGAAGGCAGAGGTATTCCATTGAACATGAGAGAGACACAAGACAAAGTTTGCATGTGAGGTTTGTGTGAAAACCAGGACTGTCTCTGGAAAAGGCGGAGTGTGTGATGGGTTAATCCTATAAAACCTATTATGTGTTGTATGCAGACAATGATACTCATTTTTTGCATCAATATGGTTACATTTTTTGCATTGTGTACATTCGTAGTCACGTAAATTTTTGATTCTTTTTTTGTGATATTATTATGAATTTCTGGATTTTTTCGTGATCGTATAATGAATCTTTTCCTATTTTTCCCTATTTTTTTTTAAACCATTGTCGCTTTGGTTTAGGGTTAGATTTGGTGCTTGCATTGGAATGTCACTTTATGTATTGGTTTATACAAATTTTTTCTGATTTATTTTTTATATGTCGCCTGGCGTTAGGGTTAGAGTTGGGTTGGGATGTCATTTTATCTAAATCTAACCCTAAACCGAAGCGACAATGGTAAGAAAATAGGACAAAACAGTTCAGTAACCAATACGTGATAATCACACGAAAACAGGAATTCGTTATACGATCAAGAAAAAACGAGGAAATTCGTGATAATATCACGAAAAAATAATCAAAAATTTACGTGACTATATAACAAAATTTTGTGAGACTGGGCTGTATATTCATATGACTTTGTATAACTTCCGTTATTTTATTTACCATGTTGTAACTACTTTCAATACTTTCAGTCACATAATAAATCTGTGTTAGTTCTCATACTTTATAGAAAACACGAGAATGAGAAAATAAATGTTACAATGTAAGAAACTGCAAAATGTCCTGAAAAAATTAGGATTTTTCAAAACCTAATTTCTTAATGTGACACGTTGTGGTATATTATTGTAAACGAAATTACGTACCTATAGTCACGTAATTTTTTGATTATTTTTCGTGATACTGTCACAAATTTCCGAGTTTTTTCGTGATCGTATCTCGAATTTCTGTTTATGTGTCACTGTCACGTATTGGTTACTCAACTGTTTTGTCCTATTTTCTTACCATTTTGGCTTCGGTTTAGGGTTAGATTTACATAACGCCAGGCAACAATGTTTTAAAATTTTGAAAGTATAAAAAATAAATCTGAAAAAAAATAGTATAAACGAATACTTAAAGTGACATCATAATGCAAACACCAATTCGAACCCTAAACCGAAGTGAAAATGGTTTGAAAATAGGAAAAAGCAGTTGAGTAACCAATACGTGACAATGACACATAAACAGAAATTCGTGATACCATCACGAAAAAACACGTAAATTTGTGACCGTATCACGAAAAAGAATAAAAAAATTACGTGACTATAGGTACAAATTTTTGTGGCTTATTACACATTATTACTGCAAAATTATGCATATCACAGTCTTAAGATATATTTAAAAATAACTAATGATAGAGTACATCAAACATTTACGTTTCCTCGAAAATCTATATAATCCTTATTTAATGACTGTGGTTAAAAAAATACTTTCTTAATTTGAACTTTAATATAAATCAGAATTAGATATCAAGAGTCAAATATTATGACAAGCTTAAATTTAATCCACAATACATGCATTCCTCAGAGGCAGTTATTTGAACCATATACTGTAGATACGTTAAGATGAATTCAACTAACTCAACTTTAAACTCTATAGGCCACCCTAAACAAACATATGGGGAACATTTGTTGGCTAAAAACATTTTTTACATGCATAACTCACATTACAATCCACACTAAACCAACCAGTTCAATCCAGACACAGGAGGAATGTTCAAAAACAGTCCAGGTGTAAAGCAAAACCAAACTTGTCAGTGAGATAAAAGACTTGGCCAGAGGCCGGATGTTTGAAACCTGTCCAGATGACATTCCAGAATTGTGCCAGTGTTTTATCAGTCTGCCTGTACATTGTCAGGCCTCTTTCACTAGGGTAAATGGATTTGATTATATGATGATGACACAGTTAGTTTCAAAGATAAGTGGAAATAGAGACACGCACTTCAATCCAGTAACATTTGGTGCTCCGCTCCAGGTTTAAATAAATGCCAGTTCAGGTTTTAGGCATTTATCCCCATAAGAGGCCCAAACTAGCTTTACTAAGACATGGTTCTCATCAGCCAATCAGGACTAGAGGGCTGGGGGTTCGGGTCAAGCAGCTGGAATACAGCAGAACAGATGGACACAAAGATGCGCGCACACACACGTACAAATGACTTACAGGCATCACCTTACTTTTATATACAGTATTCAACATATACAGTATATGATATCATATAGACAGTATAAAGTACCAATTACTAAACATTTTAAAAAGACCTAGCATACCTAAAATAATCATCTCCATACCTATAAGCACAATGCAACACACACCACAGCACCCGTTGATGTGTCTGTGAGTATCAACCTCCTTGGATACACAGAAATTCAACTCTTCTAACAATCTGCCTATTGTTATCCATTCAGCCATCCTTCTTTCAAATCATTCCCTGTCCAACCTCTTTCTGTCAAACTGCTAAACCTATCCAGGTGACAACAAAACCTTAACTGGCCATAAACCAGTCAAACTGTAAATTTACACAAAATACTTAAATATATAACGGCAGTGTTTTTTTAAATCACTGCCGGATTTCCTTCCCGTGTCCCTGCAGAGCAACAAAAATACAGCATATAAGACATAACCGCAATAACACACATACTGTAGTTTCACTGTTCCTCGCTTAAACAGTGTAAGAGAGCTGTTTGCCTGGGGTCGCACTAGGGGGCAAACTCTGAATCGAGGTCATTTCCTGTTCTCATGATTTTTCTAGACACTCCGGACTCATGGGGGTTCACCACAGTTTAGCGTTGTGTGCATGAGCTTAAATGCGATGGACATTGGAGAAGCATTGCATGCTCAATCTTGCCTTTCCAGATCGCAAAACTACAATGGCACACATACACAGACAGATTAATACGCAAGAGTTTCAAATGTTATCTCCAGGAACAGAGCATTGGTCTATGCTATTATAGAGCTCAACACACCTTTGATCCTATGTCCTATTCTTTTAAAATCCTTTTCTGGTTTGCGCTATTATATTTCATTTCAATGAATGATTGTGTGCATGTCTGTTTGAGGGAGATACTTTGTCTTTTCATAAAAGTATGAAGTTTTAGTTCGGTGTGATTGGTGTTTTAGCTATCTGACCTTATCTGCGCTGCATGTGAAGAGTATCAGAAGATCTACTTCACTAAAGAAAAACTAAATAAGAGTAAAAAGATAGTAGGTGAGGAGAAGATAAATCTGTGCTAAAAAAAGATTTGTCATTTATCTTTCTAAGTTTCTATTGACAGTCTGTTTCAGCCACACACTCACTCTCTCTCTTTGAATGGCCTTTACAAAAGCTGCAAAAGGAACGAAAGGACACAACATCATTTATAAGTTCCAAAAGGAGGACACTTTTAGATAAAGTAGAGAAAAGAGAAGATAAAGCTTTAAACTTTAAAGGTGCACTGTGTGACTTTTAGGAGGATCACATAAATTAAATATAATATACATAACTATATCTTCAGTGCTTTATAAAGACCTTACATAATGAACTGTATTGTTTTATTGCCTTAGAATAAGCCGTTTTTATTTACATACACTGTGTCTCCTTACAAGGAAGTCACCAGTTTGCACCTCCATGTTTCTACAGTAGACCTAAATGGACAAACTGCAACAAATGAGATGTTTCGTCACTTCAATGTCCAATGCTGCGTTTACACCAGCCGCAGTAGAGGCGTCAAGCGCGAGTGATTTCAATGTTAAGTCAATGTAAAGACGCGTTGACGCGCGTCTGGCGGTGCAAATGAGGCGTTTATTTTGCGTGAATGGCGTGAATAGAGTGTTGCCGTGGCAAACACACAAGTTAAAAAATTTGAACTTTGCCACGTTAACCAATCAGGAGCTTGGTCTAGTAGTGACATGATTACAGAAAGCGAGCGGAGTCACAGAAGCCCCTCCCATGACGCGAATTTCCGCGTGAATGTCTCGACTAGAATTTCACATGCAGCTTTCACGCACAAATGAAGTGAGTATACTCAAAGTGTTCAAGCGGCAAACTAGATGTGGTAGACGACTCAAACGCGGCTGGTTTGAACCCACAGTAAGTGCATATGACATATTTTCTTGTAAATTATGACAATGAAAATGTTATTAGTCAGTAACTCAGATCCCTTATTTTCGCAAATGTCCCTTTAGTCACTCCATTGGTCTTTTGCTGCAAAACCCAATAATTGGCTATAATTTGGCTAAAACCTCCTAAAACCTGTAAAAAACATTGCAAATGATGAAAGTTAGAATGTAAAATTTAGAGAAACTGAACCACACATTAGGGGGCGCTGTGATTCATAGGACTGCCACAAATGGGTTGTATTCAGGTTCAAGCACTCACAAGTGACAAAAGTTTGATTGTGACCCACGGATGCCGTAGAGGACTTTGCTAAAAATTCCTGTGGAGTTAAACGGATTATGCCAACAATTTCTGAATGGCCTGAGGTTAGGAATATGCAAATGTGAACCAAATGTATTTGATGATCATATAATATGTGCCGAGACAAAAGCGATATTATTATCTCGTGTTTGACGGAGGTGGCGTTTAGCGACTTTTGTATGACCTCCTCATATAGACTAAGTACCAAACACACGCCAGCTATATTAAGAAATATCACTGTAACCATACAAAAGAAAGATCACTCTTTATTGTTTCAATTTTCTCCTGCAACATTGTGATAAAATGGAAACTCAAGTGTGTCTTCTAAAAATAACCCAAACATCTCACATACGTCTTCACTAGTTTTGCAGAAGAGATCTTAATGTCAGAAACTGAGCTCAGATTTGACAGATCTGCAATCAAGTATCATTTCTTATCTTGTGAAATGTATCCAAAACCAAAATTGTTATCTTGCATTTAATTTATATACTTAAGAGTCTCTTGTCTCATTTGCATTTGTTTCAAGTTTCTCCTAACAACTTTTGAAAAATAATGGATTTTCACATCTGTCAATGGCATCTAATCTTTCAATGATATTACATTTTTTTGAGCTGCTTACAGTATAGTATCAAGTAAACTGGAAATCGAGCAAAGCTGGCTATTTTGTTTATGTGTGAAATAATGTTATGGATACACAGTTTCACTAAAACTAGGGACGAGTTGTTAAAACTTATAAAATATATTTAATGATAAAACTTAATTTTATAAATTAGCAACTCATCTCAATTTTATTAAAGGAATAGTCTACTCATTTTCAATATTAAAATATGTCACTACCCCAACCAAGAACCGTTGACACATCCCTCCACCATCCGCGCGCGCGCACGCAAGCGCCGGAGCGCGCTGCGACGCCTCGACAGCATTTAGATCGAGGGGCAACCTTCCGATCTCTCTAATGAAGCCAACACGGAAGTGACTTAAACTGCAATTCATCGACTGGCCGCTTGAGGCTGGCTTCAAAAGGGAGTCAATTCCCATAGACTCCCATGTTAAAAATGGCCAACTTTACAGTAGAAAATAATATGTTTACAGCCTGGTACAAAAAGTGTTTTTGGCCTATATAGCTAATTTTGCCCTTCATGACAACTGTGAGGGGGGTGAATTTTTTTGTAACTCACCCGTTTAGATTATATTAAGCCTTAAACTTCTGCATAATTAAGGGCGTGGCCGCTTGAGTGTCGGTTGAACAGCCACTGCTGTCACTAGACTCGCGCTAGGCGGGCGTGGTTTCACCTCAGCTTCACCCATGTCCCGCCTTTTTACCCATTTTCGGTTTTCCGCGAGTAATTCGCGGGGACGCGCGGCCAAGATGGCGACGGCAGGCAACGCCTACTTTAAGCTTCAAAAGCGATCTTCACAAACCAATGGGTGACGTCACGGACACTACGTCCATATTTTTTTACGGTCTATGATTTAGATTAACCCCATTCATTCAATTGTACCATTTAGAGATAAAGTTAGAAGTGACCAAACACATCAACGTTTTTCCTATTTAAGACGAATAGTTATACAAGCAAGTTTGGTGGTACAAAATAAAACGTAGCGCTTTTCTAAGCGGATTTAAAAGAGGAACTATATTTTATGGCGTAATAGCACTTTTGGGAGTACTTCGACTCGACTGAAAAGTCCGCTCCCCTTCTTACTCTCATAATGGGAGAGGGAGGGTGTTACTGCGCCGAGTCGAAGTACTCCCAAAAGTGCTATTACGCCATAAAACATAGTTCCTCTTTTAAATCCGCCTAGAAAAGCGCCACGTTTTACTCTGCACCACCAAACTTGCTTGTATAACTATTCGTCTTAAATTAGTTGCTTTGAAAAGTAGTACTTTTATTGTAACAGTTGTTTAATAATAAATAACTATAAGCAGTTGCTTGACAGGTTCCCTAGCTGATAACTTTCTGAATCACATATTCACCATCTGTTTTCCATGGTTGTCAAACTCCACGGCTGGCAAATGCATGCTTTTGAAGCTTAAGCACTTACTGTATGCCTAAGGCTGTTTGCAACATGCTTAAAAAGCATTTAATAAATGTTATTTTACAATAACAATCATTATCGTGAACCAGTTGGTAACAAATGATTATAATGCTATCATGATATCTGTTTGGTTTTTTCATTTTATTAATTACATTTTAATTTGTGACATATTAATTATAAATGTAGGCTATATAATTGCAAGTATGACTTTTCATATAGCACTAACCAACAAACTGTGAAAGAGAAAAAAACACATACTATACACATAAGCACACACAGCGAGACTGAATCCGAGGAACAGGGACAAACAGAACTGAACTGATGGAAAACCACATAAAACACATAAAAGAAAAAGGGAAGTTTAAAGAGAGAAACAAGGGGACAATGAGAGGGTGAGAAATTGAAGAGAATGGTGTGCTTTAAGATCAGTCTTATTTCAACCTACTCAACTTCAAGAGCACTCTTTTCCATTACAAGTAGCATAAAACTGTGTATCTGCACACTTATGACCGCCGCAATAGAAAGCTCTGAAGAAAGAACAAAGGTTGACTAAGGGGCGGTGGAGAGGTATGGATAACATATAATTCATGTCCACTTCAAAGAAAACAGAGAAAATTAGTGAAGACAGGATGGATGAACGCCTGATGGGGATTGTAAAGGTCTCCTTACATGGCTTTCTGCTTGCCCATATTGAACACACATATAATGGTCTAAGAGATTCAAGGGTTTCTTAGTCAGAAATTATTTTAAACTATGATATAACATTGGTTTGATATGGCTTTTCTAGTTTTGAAGCAGTGACAATAAATGCAGAGCACTGAATTAAACCATTAGAGAAGAGTTTATTGATTTCTCCACTGTGCCTGCAGTGCCATCTTCTGGAGACAAAAAGCATCAAAGCAAAAACAGATATGTAGTCCTGGCTTAAGCTAAGCCTGGTCTGTGAAACTGGCCGCAGCACAAACGCACTGTCTCGGCACAATCTCAAATACAGGCATTCATGTGTTTCAATAAAATGTAAGTAAAACATAAATACTTGTGACATTCTTTTACATTTAAGTGCATGTGTTTGTGCATGTGCACGATGATCTGGTTAACAAGTTGCAGATATCCTAAATAATTTATTAGCAAGATATCTTCTTTTCATTTACTCTTGGTTTGTATAAAACACTCAAATACCAGGCTTGTGCACAATTCAGAATTTCAGAATTGGCGTCCATTCAATTCATGAATTGGAATTTGAATTGAATTGACTCCGCCCCACAGGAAGTTCAATTTGAATTGGAATGACAGGAACTGGAATTTAATTCATGGCAATTCAAATAAATTCCACAGTCACACAACAGAAAGAATCTCACATACCTTCAGTGTTAGGCAAGTTACTTCGGAAAATTTTTGCCAACCATTTAAAATACTTAGTAAAGTAAAGCATTCTGAAAAATAAAGTCATGTTCCATCGTGTTCCACAAAATTACAATTACAAAAAAATCAAACTTAATTATTTGTTATGTGACTAAAGTTTTTAACATTAATTGCTGGGGGACCACATTTCCTGTTAATGTAATCTGTACAAGTAGTTCAAACTAATATATTTATAGAATATGTAATGCAATCATATCTGACATATACTGAAAGCTTCACTTTTAACACTTCACTTACTGTATAATATGTATATGAATTTCTTTGAATTTCTATTAAATTGCAATTCTGCTTCCTTTAATTCAAATTCAAATTGTAATTCTAGATCCTGTTTTTGACATCAATTCAAATTAAATTCAAATTCAAGAATTGAATTGGAATTTAGGAGTCATTCTCAATTCAATTCTGAATTGTGCACAAGCCTGTCAAATACACCCTTCATTCCTAGGCTTGCAAACCAATTTTCATATAATACATTTTAAAAAACTGCTGGTTTGTTCCAATTAATGGTTGGGGCAAATGTGGACAAACCCAAACAGTTAAAATTACCCCTTTCTAGGTTATTTTTAACCCAACAGTTGGGTTTGTCTATATTTGACCCAACAATGAATTCAAACAACACAGAATTTAGTGTGTATTGCAGATGTGGGACCAACTCATTGTTTTGCAAGTCACAAGTCTTTAGTCTTTTCATTCAAGTCCCGAGTCAAGACAGGGAAGTTCAAGTCGAATTGCAAGTCATCAACTTTAAGCTTTAAAGGGATAGTTCGGCCAAAAACGATATTAAACCCATGATTTACTCACCCCCAAGCTGTCCGAGTTACATATGTCCATCGTTTTTCAGACAAACACATTTTCGGATATTTTAGAAAATATTTTAGATATTTCTGTTCATTAAATGTAATGTTGCGGGGTCCAGGAATAGTCCACGACCTTCAAGTCCAAAAAAGTGCGTCCATCCTTCACAAATTAAATCCAAACGGCTCCAGGATGATAAACAAAGGTCTTCTGTGGGTAATCCGTGAGGTGTTGTTGTAGAAATATCCATATTTAAAATGTTATTAACTTTATAAACTAGCTTCCGGTAGCGCCGCCATTTTGGAGTGATGCGCATTCAGGATGAGAGCTTACGCAGCGTACAGAGTTTCTCTGCTGCTGCTCTGTCCCCCCGCCCTCCGAATTTGTCATACGTCACTAAGAAAAGTGCGTACACTACGCTAATCCTCTCTCCTGAGTCTAAGATGGCGGCGCTACCGGAAGCTAGTTTATAAAGTTAATAACATTTTAAATATGGATATTTCTACAACAACACCACACGGATTACCCACAGAAGACCTTTGTTTATCATCCTGGAGCCGTTTGGATTTAATTTGTGAAGGATGGACGTACTTTTTTGGACTTGAAGGTCGTGGACTATTCCTGGACCCCGCAACATTACATTTAATGAACAGAAATATCTAAAATATTTTCTAAAATATCCGAAAATGTGTTTGTCTGAAAAACGATGGACATATGCAACTCGGACAGCTTGGGGGTGAGTAAATCATGGGTTTAATATCGTTTTTGGCCGAACTATCCCTTTAAGTCTTAATATAGTCTAAATATTCAATATTTAGATTCTCAAATATATGTAAATAAATGTTGAATGTTGTATATTAAATGTTAAGTTTACAATTTGCAGCTGTTGCTAAATGTAGGGGCAATGCACTGCAGATTGGACTTACAAGACTTGAATTCATTTGTTTATCCCGAAAGAAATGAAAGTGACATGAAAAAGTGGGAAAATTTATTATACTTAATAGTTACATCAAATTCTTAGCTGTCTAATTTGTAAGGATTTATCTAATAATAATTTTTTATTTTTTAATTCTGGCAGAAGGTTGAACTATGCGCTCATAAGGCAGAGTCTGTAAGCGGTTACGGTTGGGGCGTAATCAATGTGACATCACATTGATAGGGGATCCTCAACAGCCTGTTTTTGTTGTGGTTTAAAGGAGATTACACAAAGAAGAAAATTTGTATAATAACAGGATGTTTCTGCACACACATTGGCGACTGATTTTCTTCTAGAAACATTTAAAAGGTTTAAGATTAACTTTAGTCCTGTTGCACCATAACTTAAACTCAGATTTAAATCTCAATTATGGATTGATTAATAGAGGTTTAAATAAAATGAAATGCACATGCAATTAAAATATGTGACTGACTGAACAAAACAGTAGAGGTCTGACAAAAACAGGCCTGTCAGGAGCAGAGATGTCAAGTACAACAAGTCAAGTGCACACTGCAGGGACCCGTCTAAAGTGAAAAGGACCCTAATCTGATTATAAAGTCTGATTATAGAGTCACAGGGCTCAAGTCCAAGTCAAGTCTCGAGTCATTACTGTCAAAGTCTAAATCGAGTCTCAAGTCTTCTTAAATTATGTCGAGTCATCAAATTCAGGACTCGAGTCCGAGTCAAGAGGCAAGTCATGTGACTCGAGTCCACATCCTTGGTGTATTGTCATAAAGAAAGTCAGATATTGACCCACGACATTAGCACAATCCTGACTGAACTGACTAAAATAAAAGACAATAAATACATTGTATGTGGATGTGAAACAAAAATAATATGCACACCAGTGAAGCAAATCAGCTACAGTGCACAATATTAAAATTTGATTGACATGCTTGAAAATGACATCAATAACCTTTTCAGTCAATGCTGTCTACATTTTGGTGCATATATTTTTGGGCAATAGTCCCCTGTGAAGTATATAAGTGCAGTTAAAACAAAGGACATATAGAGGACGAATAGCAGCTCAAAAGGGGCACTTCTGAGCACCTTACAATCCTCATAGACATGTGCAAGTGAAGGTCATGGAATTGCACACATCAAGTGAGCCATTTGAGACAGGACCAACATCAACAATCTGCAGAAGACAAATGACCATTTATGACAGCAGCATTTCATTGCATACTGATGTTTTACTTTAGTTTAGTCCCTTATAAAAGAAAATACACAGTATAACTATATATTTGGGATTAATAGATAGACTCCATCACTTTCATTACATCTTTTTCCATACAATGACAGCTAATGATGATTTTAGGTAGTTTACTAAATTTACCTGTACATAATATACAGTGACATGTAGCAAGATATATTTGAGGCACACTCTTTTAAAAATGTTGAAATATGTAATAGTTTGTCATGATTAGGTTAGAATTGACATGCAAAATATTGAAGTAAACTCACGTGTACACCTGTACACGGGACTGCACCAGCTTCATATCAGAACAATAATAGCTTTTGTATATGTTGGCAACTCACACTTTTCAAAAACAAAACATATGTGTGCAATTTCTAAACAAATATTATGACGAAATAATACAAAAAACTACAATGTATTTAACTTTAGAAAAGTGTTAGAGATTATATATATATATATATATATATATATATATATATATATATATATATATATATATATATATGAGATATATAAATATGATAAATATGAATTTAATTATACACATCGAGCTACAGTCCACATTTTCCAAATGTAAACACACACACACACACACACACACACACACACACACACACACACACACACACACAA
This sequence comes from Misgurnus anguillicaudatus, assembly GCF_027580225.2. NCBI lineage: Eukaryota > Metazoa > Chordata > Actinopteri > Cypriniformes > Cobitidae > Misgurnus > Misgurnus anguillicaudatus. The sequence continues at coordinate 30,727,258 of NC_073358.2, read as the reverse complement.
ACACCCACTACACTACAGCCTTTAGTCAGTATGTTTGAAGTTTTAATGACTTATCTTTTCTGCACAGAGAGAATCAAACGCCTCTTTTATGTTATTTTTCTACCGTCTTCTCTTTATGGATAATGACATCGGGAGATTTTTTTATTTTTTTTTGGTAATCATTTAATAATGCCTATGCAACTGTTATGCAACATGGAAACAACCCTGCACACATCCTCACATATACATGCTCACATACTCTCATGTACCTGCATATATGCACATGTATCTCACATATGCACATGTACCTGCAGTAAACACATGCGCACAAACAATGCACAAAACACAAACATATTCTTAAAGCACTGATTAAATTATGGTAATTTAAAGAAACTATATAAAAATAGAAATATGCAGGCCAAGCGTTGAGATGTGAGGTTGCTACTGTATGCTACTGCTACTGTAGTGTATATCTGCCATATAAGATAAAATTTGAACAAATTCCAATCAATGTCATTCCTGACATCATTGAAAGTTAACTGGTATAGACACGTTTGTGCTTTTATCATGCTGTCTATCTGCAAGAATCGAATGGCAGTAAGCATTTTACATTAATGTGTATAAATATGACCTAAACATTACGAATGCACTTGAAAATGTTGTGTTGTAAATTAAATTATGTAATTAGAAATTATATGCAATAACATTTATGCATTTGTCAGAAACCTTTATCCATAGTGACTTTCGGTGCATTCAAGGTATACATTTTATCCAGAGGCAAACACTACTTGAGTATTTTAAGTACATTTTCCTTTATCAGAGTGTTTGTCTTGGGAAAAAATTACTAAAGCATAGAATCATACTGTGTATTCCTTTTATATTGCATATTAAAATTGATTTAATACCTAATTACATAAAAATTGTGTACTTTTACTTTCTTGAGAAATGTACTTAAATAAATATAAATCAAAAACTCGAAATTATGAAATGTAGTGGAGTAAAAATTATGATAATATGCGTTGGAATGTATGTTTTTCAAAGAAAAACACTGATAAAATATGAATACTTCAAAATGTACTTTTATGTAGAAAGTAAAAATACTAAAGAAGTGTCCGCCTCTGATTTTATCACTATTAGTGTAGTGAACCCATGACCTGTGTGCCATTAAAGTAATGCCCAACCAAATTGAGCTTACAGCTTATAACCAGCACATCACATGAGTCAATGATTTATCTCAGACAATATAAAACACTTGATCACAGTGAGGAAATAACAAGACTAAGACGAGAGAGAGCGAGAAACAGGCAGACAGAAAAGGTAAACAAATATGAGCCTTGCCTTGTACACAACTCTGACAACACGTATTATAAGACTTTATTATCAAAAATCAATCAATAGTATGATAACTTGATAATAGTCCAATACCGTGCATTATTTTTATAGCATTATTTCTACTGACAAAAATAACTTTCAAATTATTTAATTTCTCACTTTCTTTTTGTCTCTTTGTCTTTTCACACAAAACACTTCAGAACTACCTGCTTGTTTATATTAAAAGTGTGCCTTTATATAACCCAGTGACAGAAAGTGTATGATGTGTATCATAGACAATAGGATGAGTTTATATAAATATTCACATGTGGTTTCAAACCCAGTTTCATTACTGGAAATGCAAATGTTTAGTACTGTTCAGCCTGCATAAATATTTCACCTTGATGTATTTTGTGCATATTTCTGTATGCCTGTTTTGGGTGTGGGTGTCAGTGCTCAAAGGCACAAGTGGAAATGATACACATTTTTTACTTTCCTGTTGTGACCTCACACATTTTGTTTGGGTATGCTGTAAAATGTAAAGAATGTAAGCATATATAGTGTATATATACTTCTAAAAGCACCAAGCTTGTCCCTGGTGCTTTTAGAAGTACATAAATGTGTGTGCGTGAATATGTGTGTTTGGATGTTGAACTTGATGCTATGAAGAAGTAACATTCTTTGAGGAACAACAGATGAAATTGTCTCGCCCAAACATTGTCTGTGCCCTGATAAGTCATTATTGAGTCAGAAACGTGTTGAGGGATAAATGTGTTCGTGGAGGAGAATGAAGCTAAGCATGAGTGTCTTTTCCTGTTTTGTTCAAGGAAAAACACACTGGACATTGTGTGTCCCTGCGTGTGTGGATGTTGGGGACCGGGGTCAAAGTGTCAAGCACAAGTCACTAACAGCATGACGCATCAGAGCGTTCCTCAGCTTCCCTCACTCGTGTGCCGTTACCATGACAACTGCAAACCATTTACACTTGGGCTGCTGGGGGAACTTTGTAGAAAGTCCCTAGTTTTTGTTAAAACTAGTTTTTTTTAATTGTTTTCTGACAATGAACATTTGGAAATAAGATGGCGTGTCATGTGATTTGTTTAAAATATCACAATGTGGGATGTGTATGTGTGACCCACGTCACAATCACTGACCTTTCATAATAGCTCTATGTTAAGTGTGCTTCATTAATAGATTCTGTTTGACCGGTTATGAAAAGATCATATGACCGAGTGATGGACTGTAATGCAGGGAGAACAATTAACAGCCTGTTTTACACAAAGACACACACACACACACACACAGATCTACTACTTGCCATTTCCAGTTACATCTAAAATGAGCAGAATCAAGATCTGATTATGAAGAATCATTTGCCAACAATAAAAATGCAAGTCTTCTTCACACATTAGAGCAAACAGGTCCAACTTACAAATTACAACCCACAAGGCCACTGGGGAGAACGGGATGACCCTACTTTATTACTGATACTTTCCTGGGTGAGATAAGACTTGAGCAAAGGGAGAAAGATAATATTACATCATTTTTACAGGAGTATAACGAGATAGTCTTGTGGTAGGTTATCTTTTAATCATAAAATGTGTCCTGGGATAACTTTATTAAAGGTGCCAAAGAATGCATTCAAATAATATATTAAATTGTTCTACATAGAAGGTATGGGGCTTTTTAAGTGCAAAATAATGATCCAGAGATGGTTTTACATGTCTATTTACAACCCTAGGATTTGTCTTTAGGATAAAATCCTCTATTATTACTTTATTTGAAAGGGTCATGAATAATAATGTTGAGCTCTGCTCTAATTGGCTCTTTCTCAGAGCAGTTCAGTTCAGTAGCTCTGTGTGTGTGAACAGACCTTATGTTTGAGCCTGTATTAGGGGCTGTCCACACGGAGACGCATATCACTGTATATGTATAAATTTGTTATCGTATTGCTGTTTCGTCCACACAGATCCGGTGTTTTGAGAGAGTGAAACCGGTATTTTTTTAAACCGGGTCCTAAAGTGGATAAATCTGAAATCGACACCCTTGCGGTTTCGTGTCTACAGCCAATCCGTATATTTTGTGAAGCGAAAACGTCATCACATCACGTGTCGGAAGCGTCACACGTAACAGCAACAACAATAACGGCGGACTACGTGATTGTGTTCATGCTATACAGAAGCTACTAAAGCCTACTAGCTTTATTACAGCAAAATCTATTGCTTCTATGCAATTGTGGTGAGCAACAAGCGATAATGGACAACATCATACGTTGGTTATGCGCATGCTCAAAGTCTTCTTCTTCGTGTATAGTGTATATCTGTGGCAGAATTACAGCGCCCCATACTGGTCCGGCATATATACTACACCGCTTTTAGTCAGTTTCAGTGGTTTCGTGTTTACGGATTATTTTTTTAGAACAAGGAAAAGGGATAGGGAATGCACCGGCTTCGTGTGGACAAAGCCTTAGACGAAGATACAGAAGTTGAGGAATAATCTATTGTTTGGATATTGTTAATAGACATTTCTGAATGTAAGTTTGTGGTTTTTCTGTGTGGACCTGCAAAATATAACTGTAACGTCAATAGTTAAGCTTAAGCCTAAACGCTAGCATATAGCATTAACTAGAATATAGCGCCAACTCAGCATTCACAACTTTGTTTTTAGCATTGTAACAACATTGCACCTAATTTAATGTGTAATCTAAAGAGCATCTATTGTCCGATTCATGTTTTTACATTTCCTTTGGTGTGTAAGAGTATTCGTACATGTTAACGATATGCAAAAGGTACAAACCCCAAAGTAAATGATGTGAAAGTTATCGTCTCCAACGTAAATCTCTTTTCTTGTACTACAACAAACACACGGATTGGAGGCAACAGTTTACTTCCTGGGACTGACATTATCACATTTCCTCCCGCTTGAACTCAGCCTGTAAGTTAACTCCTGTTAGCATTGCACTGTGAGCAAATCTTTCAAACATGCTAAGGAGCGTCACATTTCCGACTAACGTCAGAGGTATTCAGGTCAATCACAACGTAAAGATTAGCTGGCCAATCAGGGACACAGATCTTTTCAAATCCGTGCGTTTCAGGAAGAGAAACGCACAAACCATGCAAACACATTGTATTGTATTATACCAAATACACAAAATAACGTTGTTTTTAGCAATGAAATAGGTGCACTTTAATGTTGGGGCATGCATCTCGACTGTAACGTCACAGTTTGAATTATGTTGAGATAAGAAACAATCAGCCGGAGAAAAAAATGAAGCGAGCGCACAGAAGTTAAACTAGCCATGATCACAACGATGCTCCATGCCAAACACACACCTGGACTTTTTAATGTCATGCGAGAAGAGGCTGGCTGCAAATGCAAAAATGGCATCCATTTTTAATAAACTAATTAAAATGTAATCTTAAATTCTGGCAAGAAACTGTAAGATGTAAATAGTACCTGACTGTCGTTACACTCTGAATGCCTGCAACACTGATCATTATTGACTGGCTAAGGCGCTACACACTAGCCAAGTTGACTGCTGTGTGTTTTCTAATGGAAGGTTGCAATCTCCATAACATAAGCATGCCATAGATCTAATATGGAGTTGACGATGGGAAAAGTGCCCGTTGTGTGCTTCTTGGACAACAAACGATGTGTCAACGACTCGAAAAATAACAATTGATGATTATGAAACTTTTATTTTGACATGTCATGGATAGATATATGATGAGAAACATTCGCTATTGGGAGAAATGAGAGAGTGTGTGTGTGGACTATAACAGGTGAGAAATGCAGTTAACATTCCACAGGTATAGTCCCTAAACCTAGAGTGTGTATATAATGTTATAACTAATGTGTGAGAACTAATAAAGACCACTTTTGTGGATTGAAATAAGAATGTCTACTCTTTCTTTTGTAGGCAAGTAATATTTTATTAATATTTAAAAGTGACTGACCATGCATATTGTTATAGCTGGGACAGTATCACACATTCTCTCAGTTTTTCTTCTGTCTGTCTCTTTTGATTCATTCTGGTATGACAGGGTAAAACTAAAAATTGCTGTTCGACAACTGTGAGTCATGTCTGATATTAAGTTCACAGGATGCAATCAAGTCAAAGAATTCTGCAACACAACAATACTTCAATCAGATTCATTTGCATTCCCAAAAAGTTCCTGGGCAGCACAGAGCCCCCAGTGCAGTGACCCCGGCTAATCCCTGAGCTCTACAGGCCCATTTCCTTCCCTTCAGCTGCAGACTCACTCCCGGCTCCTGCCCCAGGCTATTAATAGAGCAACAATGATCCGTGAATACAGTACAGCATGGAGCGCCCGCAACCATGGACATGAATTTGGAATTGGAACTTAAGACTGAGAGGGGAATTAAAGATGTGTATGATCGCTCCCTTCTTGTCACACACATGTGGATTTGGAAAAACATCAAAATGTTGGGCGTTCACTACTTAGTTCCAGTTTTAGAGAAAGTATAAGTATAGAAATATAGAAAGCATCTATGTATGTATGCACACTGTAATGTGAACATACAGTACAGATACACTGACACCTGATAGGCCAACTTAAAGAAAATTGCTGTTTGATTCAGAGCTGTGGATGGTTTAAAACTGAATTTGGTTTCTTAGACTGACAGGCTGTCCAGCTGCACATTTATAAAGTCTGAAGTAGAATAAACTTTCTATACTGACCAAACAACCATGTTTAAAAGCATACAATTCTGTATCAATGGAAAAAATATAGGAGATGGTGCTTAATAATAGATTTCTAGATAGAGATGACATACGGCATGGCTAAAATTCCCTCTTCGCTGCCTATGTTTACAGTGAGTGAAAACATAAGCGTTGAAGAAACTTCAGGTCAACTATAAAAGTTAACAATAATAACAAAAAGTACAAAAGCAACTTTCATAGAGCTCTAAAAGATCTGGGAAGTTTTCACCTGGCCACATACACACACACAGACACACACACAAGTACACACACACCCACACTGTCAGTGATCTACCAACACCAGCAGAAGAGTGAAAATCAATCCCTTACCTCTTAACACTGAATAAAACACTTCACACCACTTTTAAAGCGCATGGCGAGCCAACATGTCCAGTATAAGTCCAGTTACATCCAAACTCTCTTCCCCCCTTTTTCTTCTACACACTCTCCTTTCCTCCCTTTGTAGCGGGAGAAGTAGTTTTGTGTGTGTGTGTGTACTCGTGTGTGAGAGAGTGAGAGTATAAGCGCTAGACTCCGGCAGGGGCATTGACTGCAAACAGAGTTCAGACCCTCCCCTTTACACAAAATCTGAGCCATGGTAGCAAAGAGAGAGAAAGAGAGAAAGAGAGGAATGTGATAGGGAATATGTGTGGGAGACAGATTTATCGTTTCTTCTTTGTGAACAAAAAAAAAGAAGTTCTGTTTTACTCTTTCATGAGATAAAAACCTTTCTTGTAAAACTTTCCCCGTGAACTTTTATTAGACATTGAGTTATTACGTAAGACTGTGTACAAACACGTCTGTTTGAAAGAGGATTCGTATTTCCCTTTCCTGCCGCTCAGTCTATAGACGACACATACGCATGCACGTGTGTACCCTCGGCTGTGTAAGGGAATGCTGTTGTTCATTGCCGCCCTCAGGGCAGAGTAAAGGCGGGGTCAAGAGCAGGGAAAGCAAAATTCCAGACGGACATTGGACCAATCAGAAATCGCGTTGTGGTTGAGAAGGCAAAGACATCAGGATTGGGTTCTGGTATGGCCAAGAAACCGAAACAGAACACAAAGAGCTGAACTTCAGCTGATGTTTCATTATAAACTTATAAGAAACCAATAGGTGGAAGGAATTAGACAACACTGTGTCCGTGTATGATGTAATGGGGGAAAACCTGCAGGGATGTACTTATAAATTTAACATGGGGTTGGATATAAAAGTTCTGGCCATTGAAAATCCTTAGTTTGTTGATATGAGGAATAGGGTGCCTTTAAAGTTTTGTGCTTTCCTTATCATGCCTCTCATATTTACTGACTAGAAGAAATAATAACAACAACTGAAGCATCTTCATCACTTACCCTTCCTCCATTAACAGACAGGATTTTTTCAAAAAAGTAAATAACATTTTTAACACAGTTAAAGGACAAGTTCGGTATTTTACACTTAAAGCCCTGTTTTCAGATTGTTTATGATGAAATAGAACGGTTTTGACTGAAATTTGGACATATGATGCTGGCCTGAGAATTTTCGGGTGTTTGTTGTATCACCTTCCACCTCTACAATGTGTGTAGGTGCACAGGAACAATCCTTCCTAAAATGCATTAAACTTTCGTTTACAAAGACGTGAAACCCACCGAGTGGTCAGGGGTGTTCACTGATATGTTCACACAAAAATCGCTGCAAAAGATGCTTTTCAACAGGTTTGATCGTAGTTTTTGTACAACTCCATTGACTTGTATTAGATGTGCTGTGAGGTATTACTCCGCGCCGTTTGTATTCTTGCAATTGGAAAAGGTGGATTATCGCCACCAACTGGACTGGAGTGTCTATTATTCAAGCTCTCAACGGAAGAATGTACAGGTATGAGGTGTTTAGAAAAATAGGTCCACAAGTTTACAACGAATGCTAAAACACCTGTTGGAAAGCATCTTTTGCAGCGATTTTTGTGTGACATATCAGTGAACACCCCTGACCACTCGGTGAGTTTAACGTCTTTGTAAACAAAAGTTTAATGCATTTTAGGAAGGATTGTTCCTGTGCACCTATACCGCCATTATAGAGGTGGGAGGTGAAACAACAAACACCCGAAAATTCTCGGCGCAGCCGCATATGTCAAAATTTCAGTCCAAACTGTTCTATTTCACCACAAACAATCCGAAAACAGGGCTTCAAGTGCAAAACACCGAACCTGTCCCTTAAAACTGACCAAAATGATTTTAATTTCCTTACTTTTAAATATTTTTTTTATGTTCTGCAGGCAGATATTTCTCTATAATCAGTTTTAAACTGTAAGCATGGCAACCACAATCTCCTACAGACTGAAGCTGTGCTACTTTCTTCTCACATATTTAAAAACTTCCAATGAATTATTTATATGCTAACAATGTTTCTTACTGAGCATCCACGTCATACTTCCATTCAGTTGCCTTCTGTTCATCAGTGCTAACAAGCTGTGTCCTCATCACCAATAATCACCCCTTTCCTCTGGATCTTAAGCTTTTCATGTTTTGCTGTCAGGCTGAGAGCCGCATGCTGAGTAAACCGTGTATAAACCTCTAATCATGCCTCTAATCACCCTGAAGTTAATGCATGTGAAGTTAATGAACATCTCATCATTGCCAGCTACCACAGACAAAGTTAACCCTACCTGATGTATACTGGCAACCTTTCAAAACCTTCCCTTATCCAGTTATTGAATTTCTTCTAGATTGCCAAACGTTAACAGAGCTGCTTACACTGTAGTTCAGAAAGCCAATTAAAATTCTCACAATTCCCTTGTTTATCGCAAGCTGTGTTAAATCTCTCTCCTCTTTATCAACAACAAAGTAATTTGACCAAAGCAACAACACACTTATTTCAAAGCTTTTAGGAGAAACAGTGTGTGCTGCTTGCATGTGTGTGTATCAGCAGTGAATCGTCAGGGCCCTCTAGGCCCTCAGAGAGGGTTATTTTCAACCCAGTACTGATTTAAAAAAGGACAAGTCGAGCCTTTAGGTTAAATTAACCCAGAACATGTTTATATTTGACCCCAAAATGGGTTAAAACAACCCAGCATAAGCTAAATTACAACCCAACATGCTGTGTTTGTAAATTTATGACACAATGCCGGGTTGAAAAAACCCAACATATTTTAGAGTGTAAATATTGTTAAATTTACATTTCAAAACTTTAAATATTATGTTGAATACATGTCAGCCAGAATTGACCTATGGCTAAGCCACGCCCTCAAACGCAATGAGCCAATCACAGTGCGCATTGCAACCCATTACACTCGGACATTCTTTCCTTCTACGTCCATTGAAAGTGATATTGCAGTTTTAATTTGTTTTAATTTGTTTTTTCTTGTCATTTTAAGTTTCACATGGTAAAACGATGTGCATGGGGTACATGCAACTCCAAAACTAGGGGCTTTATCTTATACCCGGTGCAATGCACGACGCAAGTGTCTTTTGCTAGTTTCCACCCTGCACAATGATCATTTTCACGTTTAGCGCCACGTTGTTTAAATAGCAAATGCCTTTGCACCCCCTTTTGCGCCCATGGGCGTTCTGGTCTGAAAACGAGGTGTGTTCAAGTGCATTGTTGGCGCGTTGCTATTTTGAGGCAACTAAAATAGACTACGCCATTGACCAACAAAAACCTGGTCTAAAGTCTAAAGTCAATGCCGCAATATGTTTTTTGTTAAAGAGCTCATTAGTAATATGCGCCTATAAACAGGACGACAACGCAGGTTTGCTTATCAAATACATGAATGCGCAGCAGCACAAAAAATTATAATATGAAAGATTAAAGGATTGAATGTAAAAAATTATCATTAAGTCTCTTGGACATAAACGTGGACCGATTATGATACGTTAGAAGACGTAAAGAGCTGCTTCACCTGTAGCCTGATAAGTAAATAAATGCTTTGCTTTAAACAAATGCATCTGTTTTTACTTTTTTTTTTTAATGCTACCTCACGGATTTATTGTATATGATGACTTAGTACCTGTGGATATGGTGAGATGAGAAACATTTTTAAGTAATGCTTAAAAAAAACATGACGCTGTTCAAGTTCTGACTTATCTCAACCGAGATAAGTGTATGATTAATCCAGATAAAGTTATGCGGTAGACCACAACACCAACTAAACATGGATAAATTAAACAAGGATGTCTACATCTGTTTTAAGTGAAGTCATCAACATATTTGAACGTTATCTTTAACATCTCTGACATAGTCTAACATTAGAAAATGTTAACGTTAGCTTCTAGCTGCGTTGTAAATCATGTCACTTAGCTTCATTAACGTATCTGTAAATTACCAAGATAACAAATGTTATTTGTAATAGCAATGTTGTGCTGAATGATTCATGTAAATACTGTAGCACCTACTAACGGAGAGGTAACTTACTCTTGGTAAAGATGGTAAAAAGGCTTGACTTGGAAACGTATGCTGAAGGTTTAATCTCAACAATAACTTATCAACAATAAAATTATTAATGTAACCCTCCAATGCTCCAATAGGCTTGCCGCGATAGTCGGTGAAACGGTGATAACCGGTGCTTCAGCCTCTCACCGGTTAAATCACTTGCCCACCGCGACACCGTTCACCGTCGTTTTGATATTTTCGTGTAATTAATTCATTTAGTTTCGTTAGAGAGAGCAAACACTAAGAACTGAATGTGTCTGCTGACTGAATTTACCGGAACTGAACGCGCGTCACGTCACAGAGCAGCAGGTGTCAGATTTCATTTATTTCTGTCAGAGTTTGCGAGGCGAGCTGACTGATGATGACAGAATCCGCGTGCTTACTCATTTTTGTTATACATATATGATGTTTAATATTAGCGAGATTGTTTTGTTGTTGTGTTTTTCATAAAGAAAAATAATAAACCCATCATTCAAGCAGCGCTTTTATGGAGAAGTAGCCGGTTGCTCTGCTTGGGACTTGCGGGTTATGTGAGAATTACCTGCACACATTGACTCAAGCACTTAATTAAACCAGCTGTTGCACTGGCATTGCACGCAAATTCATACGCGATTTAACGCAGCTTACGCAAGCGCTGCATTTAAACAGTTGCGTAATTCAAAAGTGAAAGTAAAATGTGCACGTCTGCATGCGCATTTATAAGCCCCTCCCACCCGGTGATACCGGGATCACCGAGTTTGTGACGCGCCGATTAACCGGTGGAAAAATAACGTAACCGCGGCAACCCTATGCTCCAATAGTTATGGCCCTTTTGGTAACTTGATATATAGTCTTTCTGTCCCCAGAAATCATCACCTCCTGTGAAATGACTCCTACTGTGACAGCTGCCATAGCGCCTATCACCAAATGTTGATTGTTTGTCCGAGTGAGTGGAGGGGGCATGGCTTAGCCATAGCTCAACTGGTGTGTTTGACTTCTTGGCAATGGCACATGACATCAAAAAACTGAAATAGTGATTTGAAAGCATACAATTTAGAGGCGGATCATACAGAGAGCATTTGTGGCAGTGCGAGGCACCTTTTTTTAATTGTGTTATATGGGCAATAAGAGTCCATTTAAAACGCCTGAGTGCCTGAAGTTAAAAAAAGGTAACTCTGACGTAAAAGTGCCAAACGTCATTCGTGTTTTCCCATTTTGCAATCAAATGATGGGAGATGCGACAGAAGTGGTTTGGAATAACTGCATGTTTGTGCACCTCTCAACCTCGATCAAGGACAGATCAAGCATCCTCTTTTTAAAGTGCACCTATTTCATTGCTAAAAAACTATTTTATTTTGTATATTTGATATAATACAATGTGTTCGCATGGTCTATGGTTAAAGGTCACGTTCTTTCTGATCCCATTTTTTAAACCCTAGTTAGTGTGTAATGTTGCTATAATAGCATAAATAATACCTGTAAAATGATAAAGCTCAAAGTTCACTGCAGGCGATATTTTTTTTTTTGACAGAATTCGCCTTTCAAAGCCTACAGCAAACGGCCGGTTTGGACTACAGCCCTCTACTTCCTGCTTTAATGACGTCAGTAAAACAGTTTTTTTGACTAACCTCCACCCACAGGAATACGTCAGTCGCCAGCTAAGCTAACGGCAAGCTAAGCTGCTATCGAATCACAACACACCAAACAAGCCACATCAACAGGCCCAGGAAGTAAACTGTTCCCTGTTTGTTGTAGTCCAAAAAAATAGATTTTTTTGGAAACAATAACTCGCGTCATCGTTTACTTTGACGTTTGTACCTTTTGCATATCGTTAAAAAATGCAGTGTTTAAAATGCGTTTGGTGTGATTCGCCACTAATCTTGTGTTACTTCATATACACGCTGATTTGTTTGTGCAGTCTCACATGAAATTGACAACACTCAGAGTGACTGACAATAGTAAATCAATGGGAGATTAAAGGCGGAGTCCACGATGTTTGAAAAACGCTTTGGAAAAGGAGACGGGCCGACTACCAAAACACACTTATAGCCAATCAGCACAGCAGTAAGGAGCGTGTCTACTAACCAACATCCTTGCCCGGTTGCGTATGTGTGGGGCGGGTCTATCAACAGAAGGTCCAGATTCTATTGGGGTAGGGGCGTGTTTGTTTAGGTGATTTCAAATATCAACATTGGCTTTCAAACATCGTGGACTCCGCCTTTAATTTCAAGTGACAGAAAATCAGACCAATCATATTGTTCCTCTAAATGGGTGGGCTCTGTTTTTGCAAATTTTATCACTAACTTAAGTTCCGGCAGCTGTGGGGATCATCAGTCTACCAACTTGATCTAACAGGAATTTGTAAATATTTCTCAAGGTTGATCAGTTGTATGATTTTGTATGCAGTGAATTATACAAAAAATATGATTAGAAAAAGCAACTAGATAGTAAAGTTTGAAGACAAACTTTAAGTTGGCTTGAGAAAGCCTGGCCTGAAAGTTTATGAAGCAAACATAAGGTAGCATGATTTAGCATGAAGCTAGCATGATTTTACATGAAGTTAGCATGATTTAACATGAAGCTAGCATGATAATTTAACATCAAGCTAGCATGATTTAGCAAAAAGCTAGCACAATTTAGCTAGCATGATTTAACATGAAGCTAACAAGATGTAACATGAAGTTAGCATGATGTTAGCATGATTAGCATGATGCTAGCATTATTAGCATGAAGCTAGCATGATGTTAACATGATTAACATAAAGCTAACATGATGTTAGCATGATTAGCAAGAAGATAGCATGATATTAGCATGAAGTTAGCATGATGCTAGCATGAAGTTAGCATGATGCTAGCATGATTAGCATGAAGCTAGCATGATGTTAACATGATTAACATGAAGCTAACATGAATTAGCATGAAGTTAGCATGATGCTAACATGAATTAGCATGAAGTTACAATGATGTTAACATGAATTAGCATGAAGATAGAATGATGCTTACATGAATTAGCATGAAGTTAGCATGATGCTAACATGAATTAACATGAAGCTAACATGATGCTAACATGAATTAGCATGAAGCTAGCATGATGCTAACATGAATTAGCATGAAGCTAACATGATGCTAATACGAATTAGCATGAAGCTAACATGATTTTAACATGAAGCTAACATGAATTAGCATGAAGCTAACATGATGCTAACATGAATTAGCATGAAGCTAGCATGATGCTAACATGAATTAGCATGATGCTAACATGATTTAGCATCATGGTAGCATGATGCTAATATGAATTAGCATATAGCTAACATGATGCTAACATGAATTAGCATGAAGCTAGCATGATGCTAATACGAATTAGCATGAAGCTAGCATGATGCTAATATGAATTAGCATGAAGCTAGCATGATGCTAATATGAATTAGCATGAAGCTAGCATGATGCTAATACGAATTAGCATGAAGCTAGCATGATGCTAATACGAATTAGCATGAAGCTAGCATGATGCTAATACGAATTAGCATGAAGCTAGCATGATGTTAACATGAATTAGCATGAAGCTAGCATGATGCTAACATGAATTAGCATGAAGCTAACATGAATTGGCATGAAGCTAGCATGATGCTAACATGAATTGGCATGAAGCTAACATGATGCTAACATGAATTAGCATGAAGCTAGCATGATGCTAATACGAATTAGCATGAAGCTAACATGATGTTAACATGAAGCTAACATGAATTAGCATGAAGCTAACATGATGCTAACATGAATTAGCATGAAGCTAGCATGATGCTAACATGAATTAGCATGAAGCTAGCATGATGCTAACATGAATTAGCATGAAGCTAGCATGATGCTAACATGAATTAGCATGAAGCTAACATGATGCTAACATGAATTAGCATGAAGCTAACATGATGCTAACATGATTTAGCATGATGCTAGCATGATGCTAATATGAATTAGCATATAGCTAGCATGATGCTAACATGAATTAGCATGAAGCTAGCATGATGCTAATACGAATTAGCATGAAGCTAGCATGATGCTAATACGAATTAGCATGAAGCTAGCATGACGCTAATACGAATTAGCATGAAGCTAGCATGATGCTAACACGAATTAGCATGAAGTTAGCATGATGCTAACATGAATTAGCATGAAGCTAGCATGATGCTAACACGAATTAGCATGAAGCTAGCATGATTCTAACATGAATTAGCATGAAGCTAGCATGATGCTAACATTGTTTAGCATGAAGCTAGCATGATGCTAACATGAATTAGCATGAAGCTAGCATGATTTAACATGAAGTTAGCAAGATTTATTATAAAATTAGCATAAAGCTAGCATGAAACTAGCATGAAGCTAGCATGACTTGGCATGAAGCTAACATGACCCAAAGACCCAACCCCCATGTCTCTATGATGTTCATATCCAGAGATATAAGGCTTTGTTTATTATGTTGCTAGGGTGCTCATATTTGGTTGCTAGGGGCGTGGCTTAATACCTCGATAAGAATCCTCAGAGACTGATTGGATGCCTGAGTAAAATAAGCCCACACCTATGTCTCTATGACACTCTGGTGCAAAGATATCCATCTGGGCTTTTTATAATGGTAGTCTATGAGAGATGTTGCTAGGGTACCCAAAATTGTTGCTAGGGGCGTGGCTTAATAGCTCTGGGACGATCCTAAGAGACTGATTTGATGACTGAGTAAAATGAGCCCACCCCCATGTCTCCACGACACTCTAAAGTGAAGATATTCCATCTGGGACGCTTTTATTCCCTTATATGGGCATGTTTCCTGCCCCATTATAAGTCAATGGGAAATTTTGGGGGCCTCTTACACCCCAGGGGTACAGCTTACACCCCATTGTGAGGTATGTTCTGACACAGCCTGCCAGCTTTTTCAAATGTGGAAGTGCACACGTTCTTTCTTTCACAAGCCAACTTAATAATGAAGCGCTGCCATTAACTCCACCCCAATTCCCAACGTCATTGACGTGAAAGTAGATTGTGCTAAAACTTAAAATAGTTTTGAATTGCCATGAGACAAAAACAGAAACAGAAAAACATTTTTACTAATTCCAAAATCACTTTTCAACATGGATGCTACACAAAAGCAATATGAAACACACATCACTGACTGTACCATTCTTTCTATCCAGAGTCTTTCATTGGAAACTGTGCTCTAATACAATAGTAGGAATTAGGGGTGGGCGATAAACCGGTAGACATAATTAACCGGTAGAAATTTGTCAACCGATAGAGATTTTGGACTATCGTCTCTATCAAGGTTACGCCTACGTCACGCTCATGACGCGTGGTTAAGGAAATGTAACGTTTGTACACGTATTTAAGCACCGCAGTTTTAAAACTAATTATTTTAAGCCATTGAAACACAAACAGATCTATATGCGTGCCCTCTTTCTGTGTCTGAGGAGCGCGCAAGAAACGCAACCGCTGCTCTTTTTCTGTCTGTGAGGAGCACGCAAGTCGCGCAACCGCTGCTCATTAAGCTCGTGACCATTTTTCCCGCTTTATTGGCCTTAAATACATATATGCGTCAAAATTCCCGTCTTTGCAAGTATCATCATAAACACGACCATTTAAGGCTCAAGAGAAAGTTACTTAAACAGTTTAAAAAGAAAGCGCATGTGTAACAGTGTATTGGATTCGGTCTTAAAGGGGAAAGGGAAGTTACCTAATTTTGCTCCTGTCTGTCACTCGTGTTTATCAAATTAAATCACTTTTCAACCATAAATAAAAAATATATACACACATACATAATTATTTATTATCATTCCTTTATCATTGATTGTTTATCTTTGGAAAGCTTGAGTTTTGTTTGTTTTTATCTTCCTTTTATGCTTGTATAAGGTTTTTGTGAGAATTATGAACATTTCTATGGTATTAAAGATTTTAATAACAGAAAAACCTTATTAAACCATAAAAACTCTACCGTGATACATACCGTTATCATGATATAAAACGAATCCTATCGTGATAGAAGATTTTGGTCATATCGCCCACCCCTAGTAGGAATGCAGGTTTTTGAGAAGCCTTTGGCCGCCTCTGCCCTGAGGAAGAATGTTAACAGCTGTCACCACAGAGACAAAGCCCTCCCTGTGTGTGACCTATGGGAGGTGTGGGATGAGCCTGGGTGAGAAAGGCCAGTCGTCCTCACAAGTGCCTGTTTTGGAAAAGTCCATCCGCAAACTGAAAAATGGCAGAGCACCTGCATTCCTGCCTTGAAGTGCACAAGTGTAACATTACGGTGTCTGAAAAAGATGCCTCTCTTTAACACCTGGGAGAAGAAAAGAGGAACAGCCCTCATCTGGCTGAAAAAAAGAATGGAGACCCTCTTTAAATAGTTGCCACATTCTGCTCCAAAAGCTTAAGATACATTTTTGACGTGCTCATGTGGTGTAAAACAGAAGAAAGGCATCCCACACTGGATCTAAGGACAATTGTTACCATATAGAGAGTAGAGCCAGTGCCTCCTTCTTCAACACTACACACTCCTGACCCTGCCAACATGTGATATGTTGCCCAGATTTAGAATATCAAAAGTGTCTAAAGGTGGTAGATCCTTTTCCTACTTAGCCCCTAAGCTCTGGAATGATTTGCCACCTGATGTCCGAGAATCAGACACAATCGATCACTTTAAGTCTAAACTTAAGACTTTTCTCTTTAATAAAGCATTCACATAATTCGTCTGGGTAATATACTAATGTTGCAATAGCTAGCTTGTCTGGAACCGAGCAGATATTAAACCACAACACTGTGTGACACTTGCATTACATGCGAACGCCCCCTACGCTAATAGGATTTTGTTTCTCTCTCCCTGTCTCGCTCTCGATCCTGAGGACAATGAAACAAACAGACCCAGTTCCGGCTGCCGTGAAGGTCAACACACCACTGATCTACTGGTCTTCCTTCAACGTGATGCCCAGCCAATGCCTGACCAACGACCACCGACAGAACCCATTTAATCTCCTTATCCGTTTATATATATAATGGAATTTTTTATAGATAGACTAAAAATACGGGAGAAATATGGGAAATTATTTAAACGGATGATGGCGGGAAAGAGTAGTAAAATTCGGGAGAATCCCAGCAAAAAACGGGAGGGTTGACAGGTATGCTTTTAAGCTAAACAGGAACTTTAATTTCACACTTTGTTAAAAAACACTTTTACAAATCTTCATTGATAGTGAAAGTTTTAAACACAGCATCTACATCAACTCAATATATTCAACATTAAACAAACAAGAAAGGAAAGGAGGCCAGTTAAAAGATGGATTACAGTTTGTGTTTCCGCGGTTAGCAAAAGCTCCTCATGCTCCTCAAAAGCATGTTTCTTTCACCAGCCTCCAAATCAACACTTGCTCCTTTCAGCAGTGTTTATAGGGCTGAACAAAAGCATCCTCGCAGGCCTTTGTTCTCAACGTGTACGACGGATTGGATTGGAATTTCTAGAGTCCCTTGCAGCCATTCTATTTTTGAAAACATGCACACAAAGCTACAAAGATCGGCATGTAAAACGGCATGGTACAAAGACAGATGCGCAGCCATGTAAACAAACACAGAAAAATAAATCTGGAGATCCAAATGTTTATAATAGCTGCAACTTTGTATAAAGTCTCCTGCTTTACTTGTCATACTAAGATCAACTTTTGAATTACGTTTTGAAGGAAATATACATCTTTTCCTTTAATATATGAGTGCATGCCCTACGTACTCTCATGTCTCTTCTCTTTCACAGAGACACAGCAGGGTTCCATCACTAACAAACAAACCACAATCCTAAAAGTGCTCAGATTACAGAATGTATCCCTAGTCCCAGACTAAAACGCATATTTGAGCTGACTTAATTTAAAAACACTGTGCCATTAGCCTCTTTCACACAATAATTCTGGTAAATTACCATGAATTCACTAGAATGAATTTACCAGTAAATACAAAAATGTGCTGTTCACACATGCAGTGACTTTCCGTCTTTTTGCCAGTAAGACATTATTCACACATCAGTATCAAAATACTGGTAAACTCGGAGAGAAAGCGGAAGTTACCTGTGGCACGCGGCTGCGAGCTCCGTGTTGTATTTATACTAGGGCTGTCAAAATTAACGCGTTAATAACGCGTTAACGCAAATTCATTTTAACGCCACTAATTTTTTTAACGGAGATTAACGCAACGCGCAATTTCTGTTTGACCCTTGGTCCAGCCCATAGTTGAATGAACAGAAACGCAGACAAATGTGACTCTCTCTAAATGAGTAAAAGGTTTTCATAGAAATAAGAACATTAAGCAAATCGCCTACCAAATCCAATGCTCTAAATGCTCGTTGGACATCTGATATGATCTTTATTTATACGTCTGAGAGGTCTAACGTTACCGTCCTCCTAATGCTTAATCTAATACAAAAATGCGTCTCAATTCATTTTGGTTTCGCTTTTATGCATGACTTAGAAAATAGACTGCAGGACTTGCTTGATGTTAAAAGAGTCATTAAGAGAGATAAAGTTCGGTACCTGATTAATGTTAAAGAGTTATTAAGAGCGACAAGACTCAAAAGCGATCCCCTCACGCTGACTGACTGATATGTGAAGCGCGTGCACACAGACGCGCGAGTGCGCGACCCGGATATATAGACATCTACACAAAATTACAGTTTTAAAAATATCTGTTTTGATAAGAATTCACGCAGGTAGGCTCTATAATCTGTTATGTTTTAAGTAAATGTTTGGTTAACTGTTGGGTAAAACTATCTGATGTGTAACATTATATTAGATCACTTAGATTTTAAGCAGTCTGTCTCAATGTCAATCAAACAAAAGGAAAAAAAGTTGAACATACATTGATGATGTTTTTGCTTTGTGTGTGCTAAATCTATTAGTTTTACCAGTGATTTTAAGGTATTGATGTGGTAATATAATGTATGGATGTGGAAATTTTTGTGGTAATTTGACTCTTTCAACTTCAAACACGTGTAGTTCTGTCATATTTTGTTATATTTCAACAAATCAGGCATTGTTCTATATTTTAATAGAGAATGTCAAAATATGAACAACTATTTTTTAAAAATTTGCTAATTCCGACTCAACTTGCCTGCACAGGTCACAAATGATGCAGCAGCAAACAAAAATGGAGAAAGAAAAATCTTCCGAAAGGAAAATTCATATACAAAACAATGGCTGGTGATTCTGTTAAATTGTAAACAGGCTGTTGTTAACATACATTTGCATAACGCATCTATATATGTATATGATTAGAATATTAAAAACCTGAAAAGTGTTAAATTAGGGTAAATTTAGAATGGATAAAAATGTGCGATTAATTTGCGATTAATCGCAGTTAACTCATGAAATCATGCGATTAATCTAGATTAATTTTTTTAATCTATTGACAGCCCTAATTTATACACAAAGGCGGGTTATGACTTAATATCGTGGGTCCGTATTTTGTTGTTTTCACATCTGTGGCAAACGGTCGCGAAGTTGCTCATGAACAAACAACATTGCGTCAGGCGATGCCAAACGGAACCTTCACCGAGGTTGTACTAAGGACGTCGGCAATTTGGCAAATAGATGGTAAGCTGTTTTAAACAACTTTAAAGAAATGTGGATGTTAACTTCAGTTGTGCTCGACTTTTAAGCAGCATGGGTGTGGAAACGAACGTAAACAGTGCAGGGGGTAAACGCGTCATCTGTTTAAAAACGTTCTGATTGGCCCGATCTGTCAGCACGGTCTGACGTCGTCCGTTCTAAATGCCGGTAATCCTATATTTTTCATTCACACATGGCGCTTACCAGTAAATTACTGGTAATCTTACAACCTCTCTTACTGGTAAATTGGGAGCACTGATTTACCGGAAAGGTTCTGTTCACACATGACATGTTAACTGCAATTTACCAGTAAATTACCAGGAAAGACTGTATGTGTGAAACGGACTATTGTCTCAAGATGCAAACCAGTATTGTTTTTGTAAGTACAGTTTGTAAATTCTAAATCCTGTTGAATTTAACTCTTCTCCTTTATGATATATCTCCTTTATGCTTTATAGTTTATAAAACTAAACAGATTTTCCATTTAATATCTGAAATAAGGCAGATGCTCTGAAGAATTATGGCATTGTGGTATCAAACAATAGCTGAGCTATTAACTGCAGTGTTATTTTATAAATCCTTGAAGACATAAAAACATGCTGAACTCTAAATCTTGAAAATTCCTTAAATAATCCCATATTTCTTCCAGATTGTTATTCTAAACTGATATATTGGATGTTTCGTATATTTGAGAAGTGTATCATTCATTATAAATGTGTTTTAATTATTTTGGAGCTGCTGCATCAACATCCCTGCAATCTGATCCACTATTTGATTCTTTCATGGAGTTCTCATTCTTCAGAAATGAATGCTGCTTTGCATAAATGGAAGGTTGCCCAGACTGAGATTAGATTTGTTTTTGAGGAGGAATGTGATATACTGCCACATTCAAGCAGAGAAGTGTTGATTAAACCTCTCCTTTTCTCTCCCTCTCCGTCTCTCTCCTAGCTTATTACTAAGCAACATATCCAAAGTTTTTTTTTCCACACAGATTTTTGAGCTAGATCTTAAACACTTGGAATACTAATGCATGTAGTGGAGCACATGCAAACACACACACATACGCGTGCCAGGATGCATACACAACACACATAGGCATAATTATAGACATATGGACACATAAAAATAACTCTGTAAGTTTGTTTTAAATACCGGCATACTTGGCACAGACATAAAGACGTTGCTGCTGGACAACCAGATGGTGGCAAAGTTTTCCCAAGAGTCTTAACAGAGCTTATTAAGGCCCTAGAGAGAGCTGAATGACCGAACATCAAACTTTATCTCTTACTGTTCTCTTGGGTTTTAGTGACGATGCCCCTTTGAGCGACTCCAGAGAAAAGTGTCATAAACAAGAAAATATATTATAAAGATAATATCATCTTGCAAGATATTCCATTTGATGAGTATGTGCGCACACACAGAAGCATGGTTTTAGGTCTAATAATAAGAAAGATCTCAAACCAGACAGCATGTAGCTCTCACAAGCCATCAGTGACTCAAAGAGAGAGAGAGAGAATGACTAAGACATATTCTCTTGTTTATGACTTTTTAAAGCTATAGTAGTAATTCTCCAACTTGCTCCACTTTCCTCTTCTCCTTTCTTCACAGAGACAGAAAAAGTAAAGTAGGATAAAAAACATCCAGACCTATTTTCATCGAAATATGAGGATGTCCGTATTGTACCTCACCACATATGTCCCTTTTTCTCCCCAAACATCTTCAACTGCGTTTTACAATCCATGTCTACAAACTTTAAATTATATTCCTGAAAGCTGTCAAATTTGCCCTTTAGAAGATCTTTTCTGGGAAACTTCAGAACAAAAATACTCATGACTCATCTTGGACTACAGAGACTTTCGTCCAGTCAAACACTCTTTATACTGGAAATAAAGACCCTCCCCCTGAAAGCACTTGCAATGACATCAAATTATGGTTTATGGTGGTTATGTAACTAATGCATATTAGCATATTACTATTGTAAAAAAAGGAAATATATCAAAATCAAGCAAACAGATTGTCAAGCAAATTCATTAAGTTTTTAACTAATTTATGCCATAGTGTATCAAGCCCAAATGCTCCCTTGGGGAATTTTTTATAATGAAGCCAATTAAACATAATTGCTCAGGCAGGTTCACGGTGGTGTTTGCTCATTAACATCCTGAAAACCAAACTGCTGCTTTTAAAATGTTTTAGGATTTAACCATTTGGCATAAAAAATACTAAACGGCATGTCTATCTGGTAATAGATGGTTTCATCGGGCGCATGTGCGTTTATGCGATTACACGTCTGGTCGGAACTTTACTTCCAGTTTCTGTTTCTTTAATGGTCTGACTTAGGGCTGGGCGGTATGACGGTATATTCCGTTACCGCGGAATAAAATGTCAGACGTAACAGATTTTTCTATTCCGTCTATTCCGCGGAATGCAAATAAGTGGGCGTGGCTAACTCTGCCCTCCAGCATGTTAGACTGAGTGTGACGGAGAAACACGTAAAATAGTTCACTTGTAAAAAATGAACGAGTTATTTGTGTAATTTTTATAATAAGTGCCAGTGAATCCACCGCGGGTCACGCAGCGAGACTCTTGTTTTGCTCGCTCTTGCGCTCTCTCTCTCGCGCGCTCTCTCTCTCTCTCCTCATGCAGCAGCCGGCCGGTCTCTCGCGTGCAGAGGTCTCTCTAGGCAAGCGCAAGGAGCTGCGACGCCAAATAAAGAGTTCTTCTCGCCCATAATCTTAATAGTTGTAAAGTTTTCTGAACTTTAAGAAAGCTAAGACAAAACTCGCGTTTATATCAGTGACACGTGCGCTGCTGGAGCGATGTAGTTTGACGCGCCATTTGCTTATACAAACATATTTGATCGGAAAGACGAGAAAGAGATGCAAATGTTAAGGTCTAATAAAAAGTAAAGGGCGTCAAGACCTTAAAGCTCCCGTTCTGTCTGTGATTTTGAAGCTTTGATTGTGTTTATAGTGGGCAATATAACATGTGTTCATGTTTCACGTGTAAAAAAACGCTGCATTTTTCACACAATTTACTTATCTTTATAGCGCTGTTTTCACTGTCCTCAAAACAGGCTGATGTCTTCCTTGTTATGTGAAGTCCCTCCTTCAGAAATATGTATCGAGTTCTGATTGTGTAGTTTGTTTAGTGTGCTGTGATTCGATAGCAGCTTAGCTTAGCAGAGCCGTTTGAGACAAAGCTGGTGACTGATGTATTCCTGTGGTTGGAGTTTAGTCAACGAACTGTTTTACTGACGTCATTAAAGCAGGAAATAGAGGGCTGTAGTCCAAACCGACTGTTCGTTGTAGGCTTTTAAAGAGGAATTCTATTGAAGAAAATATATCGCCTGGCAGTGAAATTTGAGCTTTATCATTTTACAGGAATTATTTATGCTATTATAGCAACATTACACACTAACTAGGGTTTAAAAAATGGTATCAGGAAGAACATGACCTTTAAAACAAACTTTATGATCATCGCATCATAGCACATGTCACATTTATAATATCTAGAGCTTCTTCTCTCGTATTTATCCTGTCTGTAGGGTTTTGCATATATTTATACCTGTTAATTTGACATATTGCATACGTTCAAATTATGCATACATACAAAATACAATGAAGCCATACTATAGCTTCAATAGTCTATAAAATTAATAACTCAATTATAAACAAGATTCTGTCTTATCAAGACTTATCTGTTCTTATCTTCTGGGCATTTTCACTTTAACATTATTAACTTTAAATTGCTCATATTTTAAAACTGTGGTGAGCATTTAGTTAAAAGCTATAGTGAGTGGTGTATTTCTGTACATTTTTATCATCAAAAAACAATATAAACTGAAAAACATGTATACCGTGAAATATTCCGTTCCGTGAAATAAAATGACTCATTCCGTGAAATAGATTTTTGGTCATTCCGCCCACCCCTAGTCTGACTAGTTGCTAAAATGAACTCTTGAATAAATACCTCATCGAAAATAACAAATGTTTTGATTTCCTAGGTCAGTGCTTCCCAATCCTGGTCCTCGCGGCCCCCCTCCCAGAAGGTTTTAGATGTCTCCTTATTCCTTCCAAAATGGTAAACATGTCTCCCTAACAAGCTGATGAGTTAAATCAGGTGTGTTAATTAAGGAGACATCTAAAACTTTCTGGGAGGGGGGGGGCTCGAGGACCAGGATTGGGAAGCACTGTCCTAGGTAATCTACGTGTTGTTTATTTTGCTTGTTATATAAATAAACTACTTTAAAAGGACTTTGTTGTTATTTATTCTTAGTGGAGTTTACCGGAAGTTACGTGTGTTCCACGAAAGCTGCTTGTTTATGTTGTTACTGCTGAAACTGTCTATAGATTTGGGCTTATAACCAAAAGGTCACCGGTTCGAGTCTCACAGGTGGCATGTTGAGGTGTCCATAAGCACGACTGTGATTTGAGATTTCCTTGACAGAAATGTTGATCCAGAAACACATCTTACTTGCTCTACACTTCCTGTAGCTCAGTTGGTAGAGTATTGCATTATCAACACAAAAGGTCATAGGGCAGACATATAAAATGTATACCCTGAATGCACTGTAAATTGTTATGGATGAAAGTGTCTACTTCAACTATAACTTGATATAGGCACACAACTGCACTGTGAGAAAGGATTTGTTGGTTCAACTTAAAAAAGTTACATGATTGCCTAAAATTGTGAGTAAATTCAACTTAAAAATTGAGTAAACATTATTGTGTCAACTAATATTTTTAAGTTTAGAAAACCAGGTAACTGTTTAAATTGAACCAACTTTTTTATAGAGTGTTACTGATTAGAAAAGGCAAGAATAAAGGACAAATAATAGAAAGTAAATGCTGTTCTTCAGTCAGAGTTTCCATTTGTTTACAATATGCAATGAATTTACAGTGATCTCTGTACAGCTCAATGCTCATGGTGTCAATGACCCTCACATGAGTGGTAATTCAATAAAACTACTACTGTATGTAGGGCATACATGAAAATGACAAAAACTCTATTGTAAAGTGATATAAATCAGCCATTATGATAGATTCAGCCTGATCTCAGAGGAATTCGGATATATTTTTGAGTTGGCCAATTTGTATGAATTTGTAGGAAGTGAATTGTACAAATATGTATGATTATCATAAAGAAAACAATAATGAAACCCTACCCCCAATGTCAAAGGAGCGAAAGCAAATCATGCAAAAAGGAAGAGTGTGGAAGCACTAATTAATACAAATTTGCCACCTGGTAAAATACTCACAAGTTGCTATAATGCATTGGATAGACTGCATAACGCCCCCTTTTACAGTAGGCAGCAATGACTTACATATGCACACCTGACACTGCACGTGCATTGAAATGAAAATAATAGACAACGTATTGTACCTGTACTGGCCAATGAGCTACACCATATGGCAGAAAGCTTTTCTGGGTATATATGAGTATATCACGAATACCATGTACTGTATACAATGGAGTTAAAGAACAAGCCCCTGTACAGTAGGTTAATACTCAGATAAGCATGGAATTAGCACTCTGCTAAAATGTGCATGTAAATGAACAGAGATAAGTGGTGGCAGAGGAGTCAAGTTACCAAATGATGTCTGTCATTTTCACAAGCCCTTTTGATCACTCCCTTATCTTTAATTACAATCTCATCCTCTCATCTACACCAGAGGAGGTTCTTCTCCACTTCATCTGCACATGACTGAAGATATCCCAAATGCCAGACAGGAGTCCAGAACAACTTTTATAAAATGCTTCTTTCATTTACTCCTATAATTGGTTTTGATTGTTTTTGGATGTAAACCCTGACTGAATTTGCTTACATACATTCATTTATTCACAAAAATATACACCAGTGGCGGCTGCTCTTCCAAGGGGCGCAAATTCAAAATATGTGTTTGGGGTGCCATGTGTGTTGGTCGTGTTTTGTCAAAATAAGTGTCTGCTGCACACGCGTCAAAACCGTTTATAATAAAAGAGACGTGATGCACATAGCTTCACTCGACATGCAGAACACATATTTTGAAATTATGAACCACACACATTATGGGCTACATACATGTTGTGACAAACTTCGCATAGAGCGCCCTCGAAAAAAGAAGTCACTGCCCTCAACTGATATACACGTCTCTCTCTCTCTCTCTCTCTCTCTCTCTCTCTCTCTCTCTCTGTCTCTCTCTCTCTCTCTCTCTCATTCCATAATGAACTGAAGAACCAAAGCTTCATTCATTTCATTTAAAATAAAAAATGCTCATTGTGACTTTCTTTATGGGCCCCTCATAACGTTCTTGAATGTGAAAGGCATTAAATGAACACCAGTTGTGTTGAGTTAAATCAATATTTTCTTTAGGTTAAATTAACAAAATATGTCTCTTAAAGTATTTTACAAAACGCTGAATAAAGTCGGATTTGACTACTATGCAAATCTGGTTTGTCTAATATGCAAATGAATTGAAATGTTTTATATTCCAATAGCTTTTGAATTTGTTCTTTTTTAAAGTGTACACATTTGTAGTAACATATTTTTTGTGGCAGAGGAGATTGGTGAAGCATGTACTCTGTCAGGGCAGGACAGCTCTACTGTGTCATTTGGGGCTATTCTGGGATATTTTAGGGTTTGGCTTAAGTGTAAGACAGATGTTGAGCTCAACTACTGTGTAACGAATCTGACTTCCTTTAGCATGCATGACTTTTCTTCGTTCTGTTTGTATGCATGTATGTTTGTCATTCCCACCCTATCTGTATTCTCCCTTTATAATCCCTCTATCTCTCTCTGTCCAGTTATCGGCCCAGTTGGACCCTGGACGTCAAATTTCCCTGAAATATTTTAGCGGTTGACTCATTCAGCTAACCACATTCTTCCTGACAAAAACTCGAATGTTTCTCCCTGTAAAACAGAGTCCTGCATTCTACTCTCTGTGCATACAGACAACAGAAAAATACTTTTTTAGTTTATCATTACATAAAGATAAGGCTCTTATCTAAGGTTAAAGAAGGCTCTTACAGAATAGATTGAAATGTGTGAATGAAAAGTAAAGAAAAAGAGAAAGTGAGAGACTGAAAGAGAGAGACTGACTGCGACATTGTTTGTCACCTTTGCTGTAGTAATTCACACATGCACACTTTTCTCCACAAAATAAAAATCAATCAAATCAGCAGCAAGAAACACAAACTTGTTACAGATCGACAGACAGAAAAAAATACAAGAAAGAAGAACAGTATTCAACTACCTGTTTAAACACTTCTCCACACATTAACGTGTTAACTTTTGGCACGTTAAGATCATTGTAAAGAGACGCATGCATCTCTTAGTCTAGTCATAGTCATATTTTGACTAACAGCAAGATGACTGGTCAGCATTGCGGTTAAATTTGACAAAGAGCCAGTTTGCATTTTATGATCAGGTTGTCTGTCCAAAAATAATAAATATAGATTACTTTACAGACATAACTCAAAAACAAAAAATACAAGTCTACTCATGGTAACTTAAAGTATTGCTACTTAGTGCATCAAACATCTGAATAACACTTGATGCCTCGAACCTGACAAACATCAGCCAATTAAGGGCTTATTTCTTTCTTAAAATAAACCTTTGAATAAGCACCTACAAAAACTTGATGCCTCTAACCTGGCAAACTTTTGCATATCATGTGATTATTTCTTTCTCGAAATACAAAACTCAAATTTTAAGCACAACTTAATTTTTAGGTGGACAGATTAAAAATAACTAATTCAAATTTTATAAAATAAAAAAAACTAGGTTCTTATTCACAACTTGGAGTTTGCACATTCACAGGTGCTTTTCAGTTTTGTTCACAAAACAAATTGCAAGCAGTGAAAGAACTGTGGGTGTGCCGTCTGAGACTAATTTACATTAAACTCATGTGTCCCCCTTTACAGCAACTTAAGCAATAAATCTCCTGTGCTGAGACCCAAAACAAGCATCTTTCATTCCTCTTCCTGCTGCTCTATCCGTTATTACTTACCAGACTGACCCTCCGATTCAGGGCTTGTCTCAGACTCCATAACCTCACAGATGCTGAACTGCTGTCCAACAACTGAAAAACAGTGCTGGGAACAGAACGAGAGAGAGCGTGGAGAACCGCACGGTGCCCCAACTGTTGTTCTATAGTATATCTTTTCTACTGTTTGAGAGAGAGAGAGAGAGAGAGAGAGAGAGAGAGAGAGAGAGAGAATGGACGCATGTGGTGTGAATGCAGATCGCCTATTCCACTATGTTATTTGCTTTCTTTTGCTCTTACTTCTCACTTCTTAAAGACACAGTGTCACTGTCATGACTTCTTACAAGCTTAGAGATTTTACTCAGACTGTCTGTGGACTCAGAATGACTGAGATTAACTACCATCTACAGTAACATTTCTATAGTCCCTTAACAACATGTAATGATATGAATCAACTCCATCCCTATACTAGGAATTTTTGTATGAATGATTTAGTTCATTTCACAGCTGTTAAATGCATTTGAATGCAACAACATTTTTAAATCACTGGGGCTGTGGACAAATACGAGTCAGTAGATTAGCTAATAACTTGGTGCTTAAAGGGCCATGGCATGAAAATCTGACTTTTTCCATGTTTGAGTGCTATGATTGGGTCCCAGTGCTTCTATCAACCTAGAAAATGTGAAAAGATCAACCCAGTAACTTAGTTTTGGTAAACAATTCTCTACAAGCACATGAAAAAATAGGTTGTTGAAATTTGGCTCTCCTTATGATGTCATAAGGAGCTCTTATTATAATAATACCACCCCTTAATCTGCACTATCCAACCACAGCACTGCCATTTAGTGCAGAGAAAAGCACAATTAAGTTTTTATTTCAACAAACCACCATCATTGTGATCAGTGTTTGAATTTCATCAGCTCATTTGCATTTTAAAGGACACACCGAAAATGGCAATTTTTTGCACACACCTACAAAGTGGCAATTTTAACATGCTATAATAAATTATTTATATGGTTCACATGTGTGCTCTGGCGACACCAAAGATTTATTTGACATCTTAAAAAAGTCTTGTGCCATGGCCCATTTAAACAGTAATTGCATGACTTTTACTTATTTCATCACTCTCATTTTAATAAATTGCATAGATTTTAACAGATTCATGCTTTTTGGTGTTGCCAAATGCAATGGCCAATATTGTGCAACATTTATTATACCACTAAAGAAAAGAAGCCATGTAACATTAACATTGTGTTTATAAAAGGTGTCCATGGTTTATAATAAGTCATGTGCTGACATTCATTATGAGCTCATTCTGAAATTCTCTGTAGCATTTGGCATACAGTAAGTAGCCACAGTACTGAACAAAGCTCCAAACTGCCATATTAGTGTGTAGGAGCATTAATGGGATGCCATACATCAGTCATAATCTAAGTACTTGTATATTTAGTTAGTTATCATTTAATGCACTGCAAAGTGCCACGAAAGAAAGTAAACCGCAGTACAGAAAGAATGAGACGCTTTTTCTACTCTAGTAAGATCTAGTTTATGAATATATGTGGTAGTAAAGGCCTTTCTGCTTTCTCCCTTCGTTTCAAAAACACAAACAGAAGATGCTCTAAACATTAGATTCAATGTAATCTTCAGAGCAAATGAGTGTGCAAGGAGAGATAATTTAGTTTTTAATCTGCTATCAGCTCCTTATCTTAATGCATATGGAAAGAGTTCAAAAATTATATGGTAAGAAAATCCAAAGCAACTTACAGTGCGTTTAATCTATACATTTTTAACAGTATTTGTGATCAAACCCATGGCTATTGTGTTACTAGTGCTCTACCTATTAAGCTAACACAGGAGTCAAGTTTGGGAGGTACAATCCCACTGGCATTGATGTAATCTACCTCAATAACCTCTATAAACATATGTTTAAGTGCTGGTAACATATGCAAAATATGCATAATAATGCATTTTTTAAGTTTTAAAGTAAAGTTTTTTTAAGATTTAAAATAAATCCCGTCCCCAGAGTACATATGTGAAGTTTTAGCTCAAAATACCATATAAATAATTTTTCATAAAATTGCCACTTTGTAGGTGTGAATAAAAATGTGCCGTTTTTGGATGCGTCCTTTTAAATGCAAATGAGCTGATCTCTGCACTAAATGGCAGTGCATGGTTGGATAGTGCAGATTAAGGGGTGGTATTATCCCCTTCTGACATCACAAGGGGAGCCAAATTTCAATGAGCTATTTTTTCAGATGCTTGCCAAGAATGGTTTTCCATAACTAAGTTACTGGCTTGATCTTTATCACATTTTCTAGGTTGATAGAAGCACTGGGGACCCAATTGTAGCACTTAAACTTGAAAAATGTCCCCTTTAAAGCTGCAGAGTTCTTACATTGTCTGACTTCGTGGGGACCCAATTGTAGCACTTAAACTTGAAAAATGTCCCCTTTAAAGCTGCAGAGTTCTTACATTGTCTGACTTCGAAGTCTGATACAAACGCGTAATCAAAAGCATGACATCAAAATGTTATTTTTGTGTATTGGGTGTGGTTTATGTATCGATGAACCAAATTCATGCACATACAGCACAAATGTGAATGTACCTGTGTAGTTTTTGTCTATAGCATTAAAAAAATCTCAGACAGCTACAAAAAGTATTGTCAGTACTGTATGAAGAGTTGTATTCCCAACATACTGTATTTATACAATAGCGCGTAACATAATTCTGAAATATTTATAATATTTCCGAATGTTTAGCCACAATCAGTACCAAACACTTACTATCTGTCTTAAAAAGGACACTGATGCTAACCAAAAACTATTGTACAACTCCTAATGCGGCATCATTTCCATGTGAGAAATTCATACACCCATACGTGCATGCATGGTAAGTCAGTCAAATGCGCACACATAAAAGACAAAAGTAGCCTTTTAAAATAAAAGCTAAACAAAACCTAAACATGTCTCTCTCAACTGCAAGAACACAACAACAAACTGCAACAAATATCGCCCTCTGCTGACAACAGTTAACACTATACTGAGAATGAGGCGGCAGCAGGAAAAACTTTATTATAAGCAAGCAGATCCATTTTTTTATTTTCTCGATTCAGTCCACACTACATTTATGTTTGTCAGCTATTCGGGATATCAAGAATATATAAACCAAGTTTAAAGCTCACCTTTTTTGTAATTTTGTAATGAGCTCTTGCTGTTTTATACAGTGCTATAGTATGTAATGATTACAGCAGGTACACTCACTGTTGTCCACTGACAGGTGGCATTGGAAGTCTGGGAATTGTGTCTCTACAGGAACGCTGATGGTGCGGCGCAGCAGTCTGGATCTGCAGGTGTCAGTTTTTTTCTCCTGCAGGAGCAGAGGGTGGATCTGGAGTGGAGATACGAAGAAGAAAGATAGACAACATTGATTTGTTATTCTTGCTGCTTTCCCGTCTAATGTTTAATACATTTCATCTGAATGGGAGTCAGAAAGACAATAAGGCGGCAAGATAGAAAGAATTCAATAAAATGCATGCATTTAGATAGACAGGATAAATAAAAGCCTTGTGTTTACTTGAATTACTTATTGAATTTTGTCTGTGTGTGTGTATTGTATCTATACTTTTGAGACATTAGTAATGTCCTCATTTGTAAATACAATACATAAAGTAAATCATTTTTATTTGAATTTTCTTCTAAATGGAAACCATCTTCTGTTTTATCTTTACCATAATTATATTATTAGTCTACATATTTTCAATGAGCAGTACATAAAACAATAGAGGTGTATGACCCTATTTGAAAAGCTAACTGAACGTGTGTTTGTGTGTAAACTTCCTGTCTGCTCATATACGTCCAAGTTCACTCTTCTGTCCTCTCCTTCACCCTCCAAAATGGCAGTATTGTTACATGTGTTCATGCATAAGCACGTATAGTAATAAAGTGGCAACGAAAACCCATTTATGACACCAGTAAAAGTTTTTTTAAATAACGACAGTAAGAGAGAAAAGAAAGAAGCTCAACTCTAATATAGAAAAAAAGAACACCATCTATGCAGCTCTGACTGTTGATACAACCTTGTTTAGCTTCCCAGAATCATGTTTCCCTAGAGTCCCGCACACATTCAGCACTCATTACTCTTCAAACAGAAAGAAAGTGTGTCTGTGTTTTCATGGCCGAGAAACAATTTCAGCCACAGAAATCTCAATTCTTGAGAATCCAGACTACTATAAAAAACTGACTTTATATTTTCAACAGATATGTTTTCCAAATGCAAGAAATATTTTTGAAGTTAACGCGAAGTAAAAGTTGCATACTTTCAGATTAAAACTTGCACGTTTAATCTCTCAATAGAGGCCAAGAATATACAGTTATTTTACATATAGTATGTGACCTGTGCTGTCTAAATGAGTCAGAATGCACATTCTAATTTTGAGCTATACAGGCAAAAGAGAGTAAAAAGGTTGATTTTAGTTAAAATTGATGTTTCAAACGGAGTAGCGATTGCCGTGGTGCCGTAAATACGAGTGAAACCGGCTTTTTAAATGAAATAACTCAGGGCTTTGAATTTGTTCATCGGGATCTAATTGGATTATTTGGAGTTGGGTCGTGTTGCTTATTGCTAATCGCTGCACTCCTTTTCCCGGTCTCTGCCCACTTGCCATACCATATGACTGGAAGTAAAGAGAGATTGTTTTGTCGAGGGGATTTGTGTATTTCATTTAAGATTATGAGGGCAGGGCACTAGCCTGGCCACAACATTTTGAAAACGGGAAGATCGGTCTGGGGTTTCTCCGTTGAGGAGCTACTATGCAAGACCCAAAGCTGGTCGACCAATCAAATTGTCAGGGCGGGCTTTATACGATAATGGACAGATGATCAACAGTAATGTAATCAACCACGTCACCAAAGAGCGCGTGTGTTGAATCTGTTTACAACGAAATGGCTGCCGCAGGATAATTCAGATGTGTGGATTCTACCATTGAGTCTGTACTAAAAGATATCGACAGAGCATTGATTTTAAAAGAGGAACAGAGAATCCCTATGGGATTCGGCAAAAGTTTCATTTATCAGCTAGCTCTGATGGTCGCTATGAAATCGGGACATGAAAACCCTATTGTCATTGTTGTTTCTCCTTTGGTCGCACTTATGGAGGACCAAGTTAAAGAAGTAACTGAAATGGGTATCACGGCGATGCAACTCGGCATGCATAATTTGCTTCTTTTCGGAAGCCCGGAATCGTGGCTGCTGAAAAAGAAGTGTAGGGACATGCTAGGCTCCGATATTTTTCAAGCCAACCTAATGGGTATTGTCGTGGATGAAGTTCACCTAACGTACAAATGGTAAGAGATAGAAAATACTTAATGTTGTGATATAAATGAAATGTTGTAAACATAGTAGGTGTTGATGTACGTTCGCTAACTCAGACTTAGTATAATCATAATGTTAGTGTCATTGTAGCGAAATAACTAGCAGTTCGGTCAGGCTGCAAAAGACGCCGTTTCAACATACACACTCCGTTGCTCTGATTGGTCGTAGGTCTATCCAACTGAGTGCAGAGGCACTTTTCAGTTGAGACACGCCCCATAATCATAGCCCAATGGAGCGATATCAGACTCAAATTCTGAAGCGCAGCTTGTTCACGCAGACACCACACGTCATTGGCGTGTTCATGTGAGCTCACCTCTCGTCTGTAAACAGAGGGAAAATGGCAAACTTTCCTGCTGAATTGACAAACTGCACAGGACCCACAAAACGAAAGACATCTTTTAAAACAACAACAGCAAAAACTGCAAATAGCAAAAACCCAAATGAACATCGGTAACTTTACTGCTTTACCACGAGATGCAAACAGCTGCAGAAGGGAAACGGTCTGAAAGGGTCGTTGTTTATTTTGGTAGGTACGCGATATGTTTGTATTGAGATGGATTCAGATATTCTACTTTAATTAAACATTGTGTTGCTTATGAAATTTGTGTTAATTTACGGATTAATAATACTAATAATAATTTGTTACATTTTATATAGCTCTTTTCTGCAGACCTCAAAGCGCTTTACATATGAATGGGGGAATCTCCTCAACCACCACCAACGTGCAGCATCCAACTGGATGATACGACGGCAGCCATATTGCGCCAGAACGCCCACCACACACCAGTTTATTAGTGAAGAGGAGACCGAGTTAAATTAGTATTTATTAGTAGATATGGGGATGATTAGTAGGCCAATGGGCAAGTTTGGCCACGATGCCAGGGCACACCCCTACTCTTTTTCGAATTACATCCTAGGATTTTTAATGACTACAGAAAGTCAGGACCTCGGTTTAACGTCTCATCCGAAGGACGGTGCTTTTTGACAGTATAGTGTCTCTGTCACTATACTGGGGTGTTAGGACCCACAAAGACGACAGGGTAAGCACCCCCTGCTGGTCTCAATAACACCTCTACCAGCAGCAACCTGGCTTTCCCAGGAGGTCTCCCATCCAAGTACTGACCAGGCACAATCCTCCTTAGCTTGAGTGGGCAAGCTGTCTTGGGCCACAGGGTGATATGGCTGCTGTAACAATATAGATACTACGTCTCCACAACCAAAGGTGTGCTTTAAAGGCGCTCTAAGCGAATTGAAGCGTTTTAGACCATAAAACATTTTTGTTAGATACCGGAAACATCTCCTCACTATCTGCTTGCTGCCTGTCCGCTGATCAAACTGTAAAAAAACGCGATCTCTGTAGACAGCCCAGGCTTCACAAACGGCAATATCAACAAATGGCCAAACCTAGCATCACAAAACAAAACAAAGTATTCCAGCCAATAAACGACAAAAAGGATTTGGGGGTGGGGGTTGGGCGCGTTCATAAAAGCACGGAAGGGAGGGGAAGGAGTTAGCTACGCTCCATCTGTTTGAAAACAATTTCAAACGTCAACAATAACTAACGTCTCGCAGATTCGCTTAGAGAGCCTTTAACTTATTCTGATGTGAACCAGTTGTTTATGTTGGTTATTTTGGTTATTATGTTATTCACTTTGATCTGCAAAGTTTTCTCACTGGTGAATGAGACATGAGATGTGGACATCTGATCTGTGAGGGTTCATGTGTTTTGAAAGAGGCGTGATTTTGGATAGCGATTTGAATGGAGGGTGGGATTGTGATTTCATTGCTAGTTGGCTACTAGAGATGCGCGGTTGTTGGTTACAGCCGCAGACTCCGCGGATAAACCGCGGATTGGGCAGATGACGTGACGAAAAATAATATTTTAATTAAATTCGGGCGGGTGGCGGATCGACTGCTTGTTATTAGCTGTGTCCTTCTAAGCATGCAACCTAAAAAGGTGAGCACTCTGTCTTTCAAGGTGGCAGCCTCAGAAGTTCGCGAAAAGAACTGAAATGAGACGGTTTAGCCTTCTGAGGACCCATAATTTGCGTCACCTGTTGCACGCGCCCCCAGTAGTGCCCACCGCGCCTTTCAGCAGAAAATAGCGGAGACATTTCTGAATTATTAAAATAAATATGTAATCAGAAAAATATTAATTTATTTTAGAAAATATGACACATTGATGTAGATTAAACTATTCAACAGTATATCAAATAATCAACCTTAGAAATATACGCAACATAAACGGAATAATAATAACACAAAACATAACTTATAATACTAAAACAGTGACAAGAAAAAGTTTTCTAATAAATACACACTTTTATTTAATAAAGGTTATAATTGTTTGGGATACCATCGGCATGTTAAGGATCCATTCGTTCTTTCATTAACAGCGCGGAGAAATGAGGACGCATTTTGACACAGCTCTTATCAACACCGGCGAAGGAGGTACGTGGCAAACTCAAAAATGAGAATTAAAAACAAAGGAAATAGAAGGTCAGAAAAGGGTTGTCTGGAATAAGTTTTACAAAGTGGTAAATCGGGATGACACCAGTGCAGACTATGTAATATGTGCGTTTAATTTCTCCTATCGGAGACGGAGTTCACTGCTGATATTCTAGAGATTTCTAGTCTCGCAGCTGTTATCAGCAGCGCCCATATGAGCAGCGCCTTGCATCGCCCAGTCAGCGGATGGCAGGGGTTGCGGTTTTGAAAACTGGTCAGAAACGTTGGTGCGGATGAATGGCAAACGGATGATGAGTTTTGTGATGCGGTTGCAGATGAAAAAAGCCCATCCGCGCACCTCTATCGGCTACCGTTAGCATTTTTAAAAATGTTATACCCTACCTTTAAAGGCAGAGTGCGTTATCTCTGAAAGCCAATGTTGACATTTAAAATGACCTAAACAAACATGCCCCACCACAATAAAATCTGGACTAGGGCTGAAACGATTCATCGAGTTACTCGATTTACTCGATTCAAAAAATTCCTCGAGGCAAAAATTCTGCCTCGAAGCCTCGTTAAATTCCTATGACGCGCACTACACGCGCCAAGATCTGATTCACACGGACCGTTGTTCAATGTTCAGGAAGCACATCATAGCGCGTGGTTCATTTTGAATTTAGTTGGCGCGATGGCGGAGCGAATATGTCCATAAACGGCAGAGAGAGACTGTCTAAAGTTTGGGATCATTACATTCAGCATCTGAACTGAAAACATCCACTGTTGTTTCACCAAGCGTCGATGAAACAAGGTAACGTAGCTTCCGCTGATTTTAATCCCATACTGTATTTGTAGCGATGTCGTTATGCGGTTTGACTAGATATGATGTTTAGCTTTGATGTTTTTAAGGAGTAAACGTCACGTTCAATTGCAGGACAGTATAGATTAAAAAAGAACCCCTTGACACACACGCATGCACTACAGGTGTGTGTACCAAAAAACGGCACCACAGTGCAATCATATATGGGCAACTTGTAATCTGACATATTTTGTTCAATAATAATAATCTCTGTTTTATTGGAGTTTAGCATAAGGAAGTTATTCTCTCTCACGCGAGTCAGACCGATCGCGCAATGCATCACATATGCTTAAACTTATGTAGCCACGCAACAATAATTTCAGCATGCATTCACTCACTGTATACAGCGGGAGGTGATGTTGTGATTTTTCGAACGGATTCTTAACCTAAAATGCACCGCAATGCAAGTGATGCAAACCAAATGCAGCGTTCTATTGAAAAGTAATGTATGTATTTCTGCAGTACCAAAATGCAATGAAGCAACTGAACGTCTGACTGGGGTGTAACTCTTCCTCACGCACAGAACGCGTGCACACGCACAAACACAAGTGCACGTGCGCGCATACACACAGGTTGTTACCATAGCAAATAGGCTCACCCCAGAAATGATATATTATATGTTAAAAGCCTAATGGTAAATGCTGCAGGTGTAGAAATGTACATAAACCAGATATTTACTTTGATGTCAGGGCTAGATTACAGCATGAAACCTGTTGTGCATATTAATAAATTAAAGTGTTTAATTGTTGGCACTGGCACTTATAAACACTAAATGGGTAAAAAATTGAAATAAATAGGCTTATTTCTTGGAGCCAAATACCTCTGTTTTTTTTTTAGAAATAAAAGCCAAATGCTTGAACATTTTACAGCCAAGTCATTTTCGTTATGCATTATTTGTTTTGGTTGTTTAAAAACACAAAAAAAAAAATATCCGATTACTCGATTAATCGATCGATTCAGTGCTAGATTAATCGATTACAAAAAGAATCGATAGCTGCAGCCCTAATCTGGACCTTGATAGACCCGCTCCGCATAATACCCAAACCAGGCAACGATGCCGGTTAGTAGACGGCCCTTACTGCTGATTGGCTAAAAATGTGTTTTGGTAGACGGCCCGACTCCCTTTTCTAGTGTTTTTCAAAAATCATGCACCTCGCCTTTAAGAGAGAAAAAGTTGGTTGTTAAAAGAGTTAATAAGATTGACAAGATTTAAATCACGTTGACTGATAAATCCAAAGCCTGCACATGCGTGAGCATCCGACCCGATATATACACAGAATTACAGTTTTTAAAATATCTGTTTTGACAAGAATTCACGCAGATATAATCTGTTATGTCTTAAATGAATGTTTGTTTCACTGCTGGGGAAAATATCTGATGTGTTCAATTATATTAGATGCATTACAGTAATTTGATGTGAATCGAACAATAAAAGAAGAAAAAACTTGAACATATATATTTTTCCTATAGATGCTTTTGACTGCATATGCCAAATCTATTTGTTATACCAGTAATTGTAAGGTATGAATGCTGTGATTTTGTTTTTGAACCTTCAAAAATCTTTTAATCCTTTTTTTTCTCAAAATTGACTTTGCTGACTCTATCAACTTCAAACAAGTGTAGCTCTGTCATTGTATGTCAGATTCCAACAAATCGTACATAGTTTTGAATTTTTTAATTAGAGATAAAATATAAAATATTTCTGAAAATATGCTCAAACTGTGCCTTACTCCTTCCTGCGCAGAGAGCCATTCAACACTTGCTCAGTAACAGAGGAGGGGAGACTAATTTCAGGGCTGTTCTCTGGCTGATAACAGAGGCTTTGACATACACTGTGAGCTATGGGGAAATCTATATCGACCATGCCATACAACATGAATCCTTTGCAATTGCGGGCCATTTATTGATTGTCCCCGTGAGACACTGCATGCCTAGGCTGCCGTGGCAAAGCATGAGCTCAGGGACTTTAAAGAGCCTGCTGATGTACCACACTTCTGCACATGTCACGATGACAAACTACATGCAGATAACATGCTATTCGCTCCTGTACGCATACATTGTTCAGTCTTGCAACTAGCACACATAGGAATAAAACGTCCACCTTGTTATTGTTTTTTCTGAATTTTCAAGGTGCAAAAAATTGTACATCACTTACACTTGGTTTTTCCTGTGCATGCTGTACAATGCAACCTGATTTACCCAAGAAAAATATCAAATCCAGTAATATACAGTAAAGTTTGTAATATACAGTGAGTTTGCAGTTTGAATGTGAGCATTTTGTATTGATACCTCCTCCTTATCCAGCAGTAGCATCTGATAGTCTGTGACCACACAGAACTTGGGGTTCCACACTGTATATTCAGCACACGGGTGGCCACATGACATCCAGTGCCCTGGAGGACCGCTCATATCTGAAAGATAAAAGGACCAGAATTAGAGAAATATGGAAATCAGAGGAAAAGCACCTGAACAAACAAAGATTAAAAATATTGCCTTGTCTCATTGTTTATATTGTACAACATCACCTTGTATTTACAGACAAAGCTGGGCTTTCCATTTACTGTCTCTGTTTATAAAGGTCGAACAAAACCTTGAAAGCTCTGCAAAGACAAACAGCTCCTGAACCTGTAGCAAATACATCTTCCAAATGAAACACAAGCACCAGAGCACATTTATATGGTAATGAGGCCCTGCCCGTGAGCTCTCGCGACAAGATTTTCAAACATTTCGCCAAGTGGGCAAGAAAACATGTCATTTTAATTTGGGTTTAATATGGAAAGTGTGTGTGTGAAGTGAATTACAGCACACTGTTGCTTATGCGCGGACATCCCATATGGAGATGTGGTGCATGTTATGTAAATATCATCTTGCTTCAGAATATTGAACAAGGCTTCTTATTCTCTTCTCAACGCCCAGATCTCATGATAAATTAAGGCATAAAAGCTTTTCCCAGTAAAGTAATTATTAAGGGGGCATGCACACCTAGGGTCCTATTTTAACGCAAGTGCGAAGCGCAAGTGACTTTGTGGGCGGATCTTGGGCGCTGTTGCTATTTTCCCGGCGGGAGAAATAACTCTTGCGCCAGGCGCAAATCAATATGGGTTGGTCTGAAGTAGGTTCATTATTCATAGGTGTGGTTTGGGCGTAACGTCAAATAAACCAATCAGAACGTCATCCAACATTCCCTTTAAACGGAAGTGCGCAAGTTCCATGGCGGGTTGCTAGTATTATGACGGATTTACCAGGTGCACGCCAGGAGCGGTTCACAGCCGAGGAGACTGACGTTCTTGTAAGAGCAGTCAAAGACAGAGAAGTTGTTTTGTATGGGGATGGGAGAAACCCACCCAAATCAGTGTCGGTTCAACAGGCGTGGGAGGAAATAGCCACAATTGTCTCATCAGCTGGCATCCCTAGGACGTTGTGCCACAAGCGCTACAATGATGTCAGGAGACGGGGGAATCCCAAGCTTGCCAGCATAAATCGGGCATGCCGCGTAACGGGAGGTGGATCTGCGTCTACACAGGACCTGACGCCAGCAGAGGACATCGCTGCGTCCACCCTCACCGTTGAAAGCCAAGAAACGCAAGCAGCAGTCCAACCCCAAAGTAAACTTACAAATCAAGTTCACATACATTAAGGTTTCTTATGAAAACATTTTAATTATTATTTACATAAAATAAATGTAATACAGCCACACAACAAACTTATGAAAATATTTTAATCGTTATTTGCATTATAATTTTTTAACGCAGCCACACAATAAATAAAAACTATCACCACAATGCTCACCACTATGATTTCCCTTATCCCATGTGTTAATATTTTTTATTGTAACAATTTATGATTTGCAAAAATAACTGTTGCATCTGTGTAGATTAAATAAGCAAAGTGTGTGCGCGTTGTGCATGCTATACATTATGGTCAAGCACGCGCCCTTAAAATAGCATAATGAACCACGCGCAACGCGCTACTGACTTTAGACTAGTTTTTTCTGGTGAGTGGCGCAATTGTTTTTTGAAACTGCAAAATAGCATCAGGGATGGTTTGCGCCAGAACACGCCTCCTTTTTTGCGCTGAACCGCCCAGGGAGCTCAAGTTCATTCCCTAGTTTGTCGACGTGCGTCTGTGGAGGGAAAACCCCGCTGTGCGCCGGTGCAAAATACGAATGATACATGCGTCACTGACAAAGTCAATTGCGCTGGGTGCAAGATAGGGCCCCAAATCTTTTATGCCCGCAACCGGCACATGTTTTTCAATTGTTTCCAATGGAAGCTCTGCGTTTTTCAAATAAGCCAGCAGCTAGCGGTTTTCTTCTCGCGCCCAGCGCTGAGCGCCGAGAGATGAAAATATTCAACTTTGGTTGAAAATCTCCGCTCGTCAATGTCAGTTCTCACACAGCCGTCCAATCACAGTGGAGGAGGGGCGTGACAAGTATCACAACAACCAACTGGCTCACAGCTGAAGTATCAGAGCTACAAAAGTGCTCAGCTGAAGAATATACTTTCACTTTGTTCCAGCAACTCTGTTGTTTCGTACTTATTCTCTTATAAAGGGACATATGGAGGAACATAGGAAGAGCAACATATGAGAGGTCCAAGTTATTGCATAGATAAAACATAGGATTATGTCTCCTGCTCAATGAAAGAGTAATATCTGAGCAGTAAAATGTTCCTCTTGGGTAAATACTCCCATTTGTCCTGTTGAGAGGTTGCTATAATAAAAGAACCACTGCATAACCTTTTTTCTGTTGAGAACAGTATGAATTTCCATGTTTCTCATGTTTGGAGATGTCTTTAAGAAGCAGGTGGCCAGAAACACACACTTAATGGGGTTTGGAGAGCACATCAGCCAATCATCCACTTCCTCAACACCAGTGTGTGATCGCTAGCACTTCCTTTTACATGAGTGAGCAATTATATTTGAAGGAGAGAGAGAGAGAGAAAGAAAGAGAGAGAGAGATTTTTTGGTAACATCCAAAAATGCAATTGTGGAAATCAATGGTTGTCACATGAATGATGTCATATGACCTCTTGGTGTTGTCCAGATGTGGTCTGTATATGAAAGTGTCACCTGTGCAAAACGTATCACTTTGTATAGTCAACAGGGTTCATGTAGCTCAACTGGTATAGTACTGCATTAGTAGCGCAAAGGTTATGGGTTCAACACCCAGGGAACAAATTTAATGAAAAAATATATAAGTTGCATTGCATAAAAGCATTTGCCAAATGCATAAATGCAAGACAAATTATTTTTATTTCTATTTCTATAGTGTTTGGTCAATTTCATTACCCATATCTAGTAGTTCCTCAAGCAATACTGTGTGATTTTTGTGGGTGGGTGTGTGTTAGAAAATTCATACAACACTATTACATCCTGTAGTGCCTGAAGAAAGTCTTATATTTTAATTTAATGTGATAACGCATAATTAGCATTGTAGTGGCCTTTTGAATGCTGTTGTGCACTCTGACTGTGCGAAATCAATGCTGGCTAGATAATGAGCATTACATTTCATTGCCTTCTTGAAGCAACACACACAAATGCACACAACCTGAGATTTGAACAATTAAGTCAGCCATCATGCACGCAACAACCCCCCCCCCCCCACACACACACACACACACAGAAGAACAGCATGGCCAGGTACAGATTTTTAGATGCAGTGATTTCTCAAAGCAAGTTCACACAAACACTCACATGGAGAAAGACAAATCACAAATTGTGAACACCTGTACAGCTTACATCCCTCCAAAGTAACAATCACCTAAAGGATTGTTAGGAACACCATCTAATACTGTGTTTGACCCCCTTTCGCCTTCTGAACTGCCTTACTTTTACGTGGCATTGATTTAACAAGGTGCTGAAAGCATTCTTTAGAAATGTTGGCCCATATTGATAGGATAGCATCTTGCAGTTGATGGAGATTTGTTGGATGCACATCCAGGGCACAAAGTTCCCGTTCCACCACATCCCAAAGATGCTCTATTAGGTTGAGATCTGGTGACTGTGGGGGCCATTGTAGTACAGTGAACTCATTGTCATGTTCAAGAAACCAATTTGAAACGATTCAAGCTTTGTGAATGGATGGGTACATGGTGGTCATAAAGGGATGGACATGGTCAAAAACAATGCTTAGGTAGGCCGTGGCATTTAAACAATGCCCAACTGGCACTAAGGGGTCTAAACTGTGCCAAGAAAACATCCCCCACACCATTACACCACCACCACCAGCCTGCACAGTGGTAACAAGGCATGATGGATCCATGTTCTCATTCTGTTTACGCCAAATTCTGACTCTACCATCTGAATGTCTCAACAGAAATCGAGACTCATCAGCCCAGGCAACATTTTTCCAGTCTTCAACTGTCCAATGTTGTTGAGCTCGTGCAAATTGTAGCCTCTTTTTCCTATTTGTAGTGGAGATGAGTGGTACCTGGTGGGGTCTTCTGCTGTTGTAGCCCATCCGCCTCAAGGTTGTGCGTGTTGTGGCTTCATAAATGCTTTGCTGCATACCTCGGTTGTAACGAGTGCTTATTTCAGTCAAATTTGCTCTTCTATCAGCTTGAATCAGTCGGCCCATTCTCCTCTGACCTCTAGCATCAACAAGACATTTTAGCCCACAGGGCTGCCGCATACTGGATGTTTTTCCCTTTTCAAACCATTCTTTAGAAATGGTTGTGCGTGAAAATCCTAGTAACTGAACAGATTGTGAAATACTCAGTCCGGCCCCATCTGGCACCAGCAAGCATGCCACGCTCAAAATTGCTTTAATCATCTTTCTTTCCCATTCTGGGGTTCGGGAGATTGTCTTGACCAGGACCACACCCCTAAATGCAACTTCCAAATACCTTGGTTGATTAGATAATTGCATTAATGAGAAATTGAACAGGTTTTCCTAATAATCCTTTAGGTGAGTGTATAGCCATTACAAAACTGCTTTTTTGGACCAAACTTAAATTCTGGTAGACTTAAGTAAAAAATCAATAACAACAGAATCCCTCTCTAGAGA
Source organism: Misgurnus anguillicaudatus (assembly GCF_027580225.2). NCBI lineage: Eukaryota > Metazoa > Chordata > Actinopteri > Cypriniformes > Cobitidae > Misgurnus > Misgurnus anguillicaudatus. Next base: position 30,683,603 of record NC_073358.2, on the reverse strand, counting down.
TTTTTTTCTATATTATTGTTAATAACAAGCAAAATAAATAACCAGTAAATTATCTAGTTCAAAATCATAGCTAAAGCATATCAACCATTACACTAAGTTAACGTTCAGTGTTTCCCATACATTGATTTATTTGTGGTGGCCCACCACAGAATCAACACTGGCCCCCACAAATAGAATTTTCATGATTCCCATTTACATTTTTATTTCACTATTTAAAACAGCTTAATTCGGATTAAAATATAATTTGAAAGAGTAGGAGTGAAACATATTTCAGGTGCCAACACTAGATCAAACGCAAACACGACATGATGACGTTACATATATGCTAATTAGTGGGTGACGTCATCACCACCACAGTCTCCTCAAAATCCTGTGGGAAACACTGACGTTACATGTGTAAAATGAATGTACAGATCCTTAAATCGGTGATTCATGCCCAAAATCGGTCTAAATCTGTGATTCATGCCCACTGTCTACCCTCGTCTTTTGCAAACCAAAGAATTTTTATTTTCTACAAAGGTATTTGTTCCAGAGGTCAGTTTAGTGACTAGCCAGACCAATATACAAGCGCAGATCGTAGTTAGCTTCGTGATAGACAACTGTCTATATGTCAACTAGTACAATATACTTTAACTTGCTTTACTTTTTAAAAATTACAAATAATGTTGCTGGACTTATTCTACGCTATGTTTTAAACTTGAAGAAACTATCTTGCTGTCTACTGCATACATACATCCTAACTAAATTGAAAGCTCATAAAGTAACAGATTGATTTACATACAGTAGACACCTACACACTGCATTCTGGGACTGTCTTGCCAAGAGGTATACATACCCTGTTGGAAGAGAGTTCATGTCTATAATACTTTAAAAATATGGCTAGGTTTTGAAACAGGGTGAATGTTTTAGAAAGACTAATAACATTAAGCAGGGATGTTTATGCTCCATACTTTACACGTCCAGTAGGCAGCAAATGGTGTCCCTAGAATGTGTCTGTAAAGTTTTAGCTTAAAAGACTCCAAAGATCATTTGTTATTGCATGTCTAAAATGCCCATATTTGGGCGGGAGCAAAAAATTGTTGTTTTTATGTGTGTACTTTTAAATGCAAATGAGCTACTGCTTTTGGTTATAAAAGATATGATTCTTGCCTGGGAAAATAGTATATTTAGCTGCATTAGTGCTACAATGTGCTAACAAACACATTTAGAAAAGCTAAAGTTAACCAGTCAGTCAGTGCACTGTAAAAAACATATTGTGAAATTTACAGTAATTAACTGGCAGCAATTGACAAGTAACTTACTTTAGAAAAAGCACAGTAAGTTACTTGTCAATTGCTGCCAGTTAAATACTGTGATTTTTTTCTATAGTAAGTTACTTGTCAATTGCTGCCAGTTAACTACTGTGTTTTTTTTCTATAGTAAGTTACTTGTCAATTGCTGCCAGTTAACTACTGTGTTTTTTTTTCTATAGTAAGTTACTTGTCAATGGCTGCCAGTTAAATACTGTGTTTTTTTTCTATAGTAAGTTACTTGTCAATTGCTGCCAGTTAACTACTGTGTTTTTTTTTCTATAGTAAGTTACTTGTCAATTGCTGCCAGTTAACTACTGTGTTTTTTTTCTATAGTAAGCTACTTGTCAATGGCTGCCAGTTAAATACTGTGTTTTTTTTCTATAGTAAGTTACTTGTCAATTGCTGCCAGTTAAATACTGTGATTTTTTTCATACAGTAAGTTACTTGTCAATGGCTGCCAGTTAACTACTGTGATTATGCCGTACTGTAAGTTACTTGTCAATGGCTGCCAGTTAAATACTGTGACTTTTCCGTACAGTAAGTTACTTGTCAATGGCTGCCAGTTAAATACTGTGATTTCTTTTCCACAGTAAGTTACTTGTCAATGGCTGCCAGTTAACTACTGTGATTTATTTTCTACAGTTAATTACTATTGTCAATGGCTGCCAGGTAACTACTGTGATTTTGTTCCACAGTAATTTACTGGCAGTCATTGACAAGTAACTAAGCAGAGATTATATATTTTTAATATATAGTTCATTGTGGTTTTCCCTACAGCATTTGATTGGTTAGTTATTTTCTGTAAACATTCATCAATGTTAAAATAAAGTTGTAATGGTCACCCTTAAAGGTTGAGTTACAATTATTTAAAAACTCATGACTGTTAAATGAAGGAAATACAAAAAACAAATCTAAAACAATTTACAAGTCCAAGCGTGTTAAAAGTCCAAATTTGCAAAGTTTCCAGCGTGTATATAAAATCCAAGAAAGTGATATCCATAAAATGTAACTGGACAGGTAAGCCCAAATACACAAACTCCACACACCAGCAACCGCTTGTTTTAGCTATAGCATCAGCTAACCATGTGCTCCTGCTCCTTCCTTTTATACAAAGTTCCATGTCATGTGACCCCTCACATGACAGGCAGACGAGGCAAAATAAAAGACATACACACATAAAATAGCAAAAGGATAAATTGGCTAAGAAAACATGTAAAACTAATTTAAACTCAAATATACATAAGTCACAATATAATGAGTGGTAAAACATGTATCTTGTTTGATCACGTCACAACGTTAATGATCTAATTTAATATGCTAAATTACAAAACAATACAATAAGTTTTCTGATTTGAGGGAAAATGCTACTGTTTCACAGATATGTACTAAATAATTTTTTTTTACAGTCAAATACATTCAATAACATTTTAATTTGCATGAAAAAGTATGAATTCCCAAGAAATGCATCTTAAAACATCTTAAACTTTTGTTACAATCTAAAAATAACTAAATATAATTCAGTTTTGTAGATATACAGGACAATCTGTAAATAAAACAAAATAATTAATTATCAATCAAAAGTACACTGCAAGTAAACTGTAAGTTTCCTCCAATTCTTATTAAACACAATATTACTGTGAAGTATAATAACTGAAATGCAAAACAAGTTTATGTCTACAATATTTTCACTCCAAAATGAATAGTTCTAGTGCACAACACAACCATTGATTCTAAAAATGAGTCTAAATTCAGAATCCTAATTTTACAGTGTATAAGTAACATTAAAACATGCCCAAAAAGGTCAGTGAAACCCACAACAGACAATGTTAAGAGATTGAAAAGCTATTTTCATTTAAATTGCTAGTAATCTACTGGATCATACAGTATGAATAAACATGTTTACAAGATTTACTAAAAGTTAGAATTCATGTTTTAGTTCTATTCAACATGCTTAAACACATTATTGTTTAATTTACATTAAACGTGCCTGTATTGACATTTAAGTATTAAATAATATCAGATTTGAGTGGACTAGTTATCAGATGTTTAAGTGAATCACCAAAACATGACTCCAAACAATGGACCTTTTCCTATAGATTTTATATCATATATGTGAACAAAGTTATTTATTACGTTATTTATACACATTTCACTTTGATGAAACTGTGCAATTTTATTTTCTGTGTGCAGGTTTAGCCACTGGTAAAACTCTAATGGGCATGACTGCTCTCCATTCAGAGGGCTTATGTGTTTTCATGTCTCACCAGCATATGGCCAGTAAGATGATTTCAGTGTAATACTGTTTAAAGTATCTATTAGCCTACCATGTGTATTTTCTCTAAAATTAAATATTTAAGATTGTTTTTCATAAATTAAGGACATAAACACTTTGTACAAGAAAAATATTTTCTTACATAATATCGCCAACAACACTCTTAGGTGGCTAAACAGATCCTATCTAAGCCATCATCTGTGTCCATATTCCAGTTTATTGTTAAAACAAGCTTTTGACAGGCAGATTAACAAAAACAGCTACAATCAACACTATTAAAACCGTACTTGTGTGTGGCACTTAAACAGACATACTGGGTTGGGTGCATCCCAATTCAGGGGCTGTGGCCTTCCAAGGCCGTATCTGAAGGCAAATGACATCACCGGGCCGTGACGAAGGCTGTCTCAATTCGAAGGCTCCTTCATATAAAAGCCTCTTAGTGTGGCCTTTTCCCCCCTGAAACCGAGTTTGGGCTGTAACGATATTGTCCCATTAAAAAGACCTGCCTGATTATGCATCGCGGCATCGCGATTCAGTGTTTCATGCGCAGCTTGTGTGTGTACTTTGGCGTTTTGGTCAGTAAGAAGTCCTTATCAATCTAAAATCATTATGAGTCGGAGTCGTTTATAATGTGCATTTTAAAAAGCAACGCTCGTTAAACAAAATCATTCAAAATATTCTTTATTATCATGAAAATACCTGAAACTATTTGAAGAACAGCAATATAAATATTCCTGTAGACATTTTCTGGAATAGCGTTTGCAATGCTAGCCTACTTCTTCTGTGGCACAAAGGGAGTTTCTGCACGAGAGCGCCCCCTGGCATTTGGATGTGGCGGCATTGCACCGTAATTCATGCAAATTCATTAATTGAGAAAACGCGCATTTGCACGATAAATCTTTACAGCCCCACCGAGGATCCATAAATGTATCCTTTACAGCCTTGGCTATCCCAAAATTCAATATGAAGTCTGGGTATTTTGAAATAAACATTCAAAACTGTAGTTAAATAAAAGTGTACATTTTGCTAATTAAAGGTCCTTGTGTCTGTTTTACTATTATAAATGATGTTTTAGTGATGTAAATTAATATTATTGCTGCAATGTTGTGTGTTGCGTTTTGCATTTGTATATTTCTAAGGTTGGTGAATTTAACATACTGTTGGATAGTTTAATCTGCATCAATGTGTTATATTTTCTAAAGTAAAATAAAAAAATCTGCCACCATATTTATTTTTAAAAGTCTGACAGGTCTCAGCTTTTGTGTCCCAGTGACAAGCGTAGTTGGCGGGAAAAGCAAGTGATGCCCCCGTAGGCTAGACTTTCTCATTTCATTTCACTTCGTGGTGTTTAGAGGCTGTTGCCTTCAAATATTGAGCCTTGCCTTCAAAGTCCGTGAATTGGGATGCACCCTCAGTTTGCTCAAACTAAACCAGTGCTCACATAGCAGTCATTGGCCAGTTTACTGAATGACAGTCATATTAACCAATTATACTCAAAGCAACATGACAAGTCAGCCAATACAATTAGGTAACACTTTATTTCGATAGTCCACTTTAGAGATTTTACTAATTATAAGTAACTTTGCAACTACTTATCCTACCAATCTTTACAGTATTAGTAGACTGTCTGCTTAATATCTATTCACACTTTATTGTGATGATCCCTCAACAGACATTCAACTGACTATAAGTATCTTTGCAGGTGCATGTCAACTTATTCCACTAACCCTAACAGTCTACTAACACTCTAAGGACAGTTAGACAGTTAGTTGAAATATAGTTGCAAATTAGTGAAAGTTGGTTGACATAGTTGAAAAGTTATTTATAGTTGTATAAGTATTAAGTGTAACCTACAATTTATTTCAGTGTGGTAACATATTAAATGGAATGTTGTGTGTACCATATTGTAGACAAAACAATAATCATTGTGAACTTTCTCCTTTATAGAAATAGAAAATAAATCTAATTTGTCATTACTAGCATAATACTTAAAATAATACAAAATCAAATATACTTTAAAATGTTTTCCCAACAAAGATTATTGAAGAAATTATTTTCTTCAATTAATTTTGTGTATCCTGAATAAGATTAGACATCAGCATGTTGCTAACAAAAATTGTTGTAAAATGTGCTGTAACACATCATGAAGTTTGATTTCTCAGAGTTTTTCTAAATAAAAGTCAATCGGGTTTAAATGTCAGGAGTTCCTGTCGGGATGAAAGTAACACTTGTTACTCTTCTCCCACTGCCAATACTGTTGCGTTATGTTGAAAATGTATATTTTTTTATTTGATTTAATTTTTTGCGTTCAAACTGTTAAAAATGTTTGTTCTTTTCAACAATTCAAGTTTGTACTGTCAGGTTCCTTTAGAAACATTTGATGAAACCAACATTTAACCGAAAATACATATAAACAAGATCATAGTCATGTTTATTTACTAAAAACAAGTGTAACACAAAAATCTATCTTGTTCTGTTCTGTTACTTTTGAGCCACCTGTGTGTTACTTTCGTCCCTGCTGACAGAGTCTAAGGCCATTTTGTTTACAAAATTTCACCTGGAATTCATAGTCCACACTTGAGTTACTGATCACAGCAAAAATATATCTGTCTAAAACATTATCTTTTAAAATTAAGTTTTTCTGGAAAATGGTACTTTCGCCCCTGCTCACCCCTATTATGAGTCTCTACAGTAGAATGTTGGTTACTGTGAGTCTCTACAGTACATTGCTGGTTACTGTGAATCTTTGCAGGATATTTTATTCACTGTGACTTTCTACAGCACATACCTTTTTACTGTGATTTTTACAGTTTTAAAACACTACTGTGATTTCACACTGAATGCACTGTAATCCACTGTGAACTTTATTACAGTTATTTGCTGTGCATGAACACAGTTAATTACTGTAGATTTCACAAGCATTTTTTACAGTGTGGCTATGGGCAGGGCTTTGTAAGTGTGACATCACATTAACAAGAGAATCAAAACAGCTTGTCTATTGTGAAAATGTAAGGTGCATTTAACACAGGAATTAGGCTTGCTTTTATCCTAAACATAATTTTTAGTGATGCACCGATGTATCGGCCACCGATATTTATCGGCCGATTTTTGATGAATTTGAAACATCGGCATATCGGCAATAGCACGAGAAAGGCCGATACCGATTGTTTATTAATTAACTGCATAAAGAAATCCATTATATGTAAAAAAATGAGTTGATGTTGTTAATAAAATAAATGCTGAATAGCAAAAACCACCTTTGAAGGTTGTCATGCTGTCTTATTATATTTGTTTTAGCTTAATTTGTGCCTCTCTTATTATGTTGGTCAGTTGAATGTTAATTAGATCCAATCCATGTTCAGTAAAAATAATTTGATGCAGAAATAAACTAGCTAATAGACCAACTGTATAGTATTGTATACAAGTGTTTAATATCGGTATCGGCATCGGCCAGAAGTTGTATGTTTAAATCGGAATCGGTATCGGCCCAAAAAAATCCTATCGGTGCATCCCTAATAATTTTCATATTTTTAAAGCAACACTATGTAGTAGTTTTTTACCTTTAAATAATGCCTCTAAAATTATTTCAGTGATAGAACAACTTTTAACTGACAAATTGTACTGTTGCTGCAACCTGAGCAGCCTCCTAGCTGCTTCAAGCACACTCTGAAAGTGGCGGTGGAGGGTAGAGCACACAGCCCCGCCCCTCCCTCTGCCTGCAGAAGAGTGTCTGATACCAGGCACTGTTGCGCTTTTCAACCACATGTGGGAGCTGTAAGTAATTTTTACATGGAAACTACATAGTGTTGCTTTAAATAATATCCCCTCCCCAAGATGCTGGGATAGGCTCTAACCCCCCATTACCCTGCAGAGACTAGATAGAGGGATTGAAAATTATATATTATTGCACATGTGCTACACTACTTTACTGTCATGACTCACGGAGAGGAACGGGACCCAAGTGCAGGGAAGGTGAACTCAAAAGGGTTTATTAACAAAAGAGCCCACGTGGGGGCAAAAGACAAAACATTCACAAAGATTCACAAGACTAAGACTAGATGACACACTAAGACCAAACTTCACAGGACAGACTTGACTTGAATTGAATTGACTATGTCAAAGACACCAAACATCCAAAAGATACAAAACGATTCAGCACAGGACAAGAAACACTGGGGCCTTAAATAGGGAAAACTAAACAAGATAACGAGGGAAGTTCAGGTGCGGGGAGTTAACCAATAATGAATAACTAACAAGGAAACAAGGGGGCGGGGCCAGAGACAAGACACTGCAGCACACTACACAAACAAAAGGCCATGTGCTACAACACAAAACATGGGTACCGCCACCATCCTGCCACATGACCATGAATAACTATGACAGACAGGCAGGAACATGACAGTACCCTCCCCTTAAAGGGACGCCTCCAGGCGTTCCTCAAGAAGGTACACAAGACAATGGACAAGACAGGGACAAAGACTATGACAAAATGACAACAGATTAATAAAATAAACTAGAAAAACAAAGTCCAATGGTGATGCTTAATAAACTAAACACAGGAAATTAAAGTTCATAAGGGTAAACATGACTAAGGGTCTGGAGAAAAGTCCAAGGAGGCTTGGGCAAAGGCCTACACTGGAGCAGTGGCTGTAGTGGCTGCGGCTGCGCAGACGGCTGTAGTGGCTGCTGCGTAGAAGGCTGCTGCGGCTGTGCAGACAGCTGTAGTGGCTGCTGGTGCGCAGACGGCTGTAGTGGCTGCGGCAGCTGCAGGAGCTGTGGTGGGGCAAACCGCTGTGGCTGAGCAAACTGCAGGGGCTGAAGCTGTGCAGACTGCTGTAGCTGTGCAGACTGCAGGGGCTGTGGCTGTTCAGACTGCTGTAGATGTGGCTGTTCAGACTGCTGTAGATGTGGCTGAACAGACGGCTGGGGCAGCGCAGACGGCTGCAGGCGCCATGGAGCTCTGGCCCTCCTTAGCAGCTGGTCCATCATGGTCCGATCGAAGTCCGACAAACCCTGCTGGGTCCCTGACTGGCTGAATCGTTCTGTCATGACTCACGGAGAGGAACGGGACCCAAGTGCAGGGAAGGTGAACTCAAAAGGGTTTATTAACAAAAGAGCCCACGTGGGGGCAAAAGACAAAACATTCACAAAGATTCACAAGACTAAGACTAGATGACACACTAAGACCAAACTTCACAGGACAGACTTGACTTGAATTGAATTGACTATGTCAAAGACACCAAACATCCAAAAGATACAAAACGATTCAGCACAGGACAAGAAACACTGGGGCCTTAAATAGGGAAAACTAAACAAGATAACGAGGGAAGTTCAGGTGCGGGGAGTTAACCAATAATGAATAACTAACAAGGAAACAAGGGGGCGGGGCCAGAGACAAGACACTGCAGCACACTACACAAACAAAAGGCCATGTGCTACAACACAAAACATGGGTACCGCCACCATCCTGCCACATGACCATGAATAACTATGACAGACAGGCAGGAACATGACATTTACAAGTCTAAGGGGTGGTTTCCCGGATAGGGACTACCTTAAAACAGGACTAGGACTCCATTTAATTAGGAAATAAAGTAGTTTTAACAAACATGCCTTACTAAAAACATTACTTGTGTGCATTTTGAGGCAAAACAAAGGGCACTGATATATTTTAAGATATGTCAGTGCAAGTTGCTTTCAGTTTGGGTCTCATTTATTTTAGTCTAGGACTAGTCTAATCCCTGTTCGGGAAACCACCCCTATGTCCAGCATCCAGGGGAAAATTTAAAATTAGTTGCTGTATGGCATTTTGCTATCTAATATGCAAGTTTACACGTTTTATAAAGGTTACGATCAAATGATCTCAGGTCCTGTAACTCCTTTAACCATGGCAGGATGTTATAGCTTAAACTAAACAGTACAGCAGGATGTGTATTCCTTCTCATGTCAGGAAATAAGGGCCTGTCTCATTCCTTGTTACTTCTGCTGTTCAAAACATTACCACCACTATGATTGTATCAAATTACTTATATCATTTTCTGTTACAAGATGTAAATTATTTTAGAGTTATTGCCTTTTAATCTGCAGAATTCATTGCAGTGTGGTAACATTAAAGAGAAGATTACTTTATTCCACTGCCAAATTGAAGCCCTTATCAGTGCAATAACATGCACACAGGGGAGGGGAAGTGAAAAACACATGCACAAAAAACATGCACAGAGACAGAAAGAGGGAGATTTATTTGAAGAGTGAAATGAAGGAGATAAAGAGGTGTGTCTCTTGTCCTTGCTGACTGTAACCCGGCAGTAACTATGTGGGATCCTGTCTATGATGATTACAGGCTACCCGTTCTTTCAAATGTTTTTCATGCAAGACATATATTTCTGATGCTTGCTCTCTGCTGTACACAGCTGTTATAAAAATAAATAAACTTGTGCTACTGGCAAAAGCAAAAATGCAACTGTACATTCAAGGACTTTGTTCTGATACAAATGAGATTCCAGCATTTGATTCAGTACTGGACAAAGACAGACTGCATGCAAAAGTAACTGGGCAATTTGAGTATGGAAACTAGAGAGACGTGACACAAATATGTTATACAAAAATGTGTTTTCAAGCACATTCAGGTCTGCAGCTGCTAATGTGTCTCAGGTTCAAGAAATATACAACAGAAATCTGTGGCAAAACAAAGATAATTTCCAAACTTCTTAGGGTAATACAGATCAATTATGTGCCTTTTTGTCTTCAGTAAACACAAATTATAACAATCAGTGCACAAGCTGTACACTGCATTGTTGGCAAAGACCTATACCAAAATGAACTGTTTACATTTGGATTAGATTTACAGTATTTAGAAATTTGTGAAGCATCCAAATCACAGAGATTTGTGATTATGAGAGGTAATAACATCTGGTACAGATGGCAGGGATACATTTTGCAATGCTGTGTCAAAAATAATGAAAATGATACAAATTAATTTGCCTGCAAACATTCTCTGATCGAGTTACGAAGGCAAGTATGATCACACAGAGAAGAACATTAAACAACAAACACTCTTAGCTCAAAATAATGTGTTGCTGCTTAAAATGACGAAATCTACAAATCCATAAAAAATAATGACACTGCACTGAATTCAATGTTATGCTACAGTATGTACCTATCCACCTTATTTTTGACGTAAATGTGGTGTCCGCCATCTTTTAGCTTTTTTGTGTAAGACTTCCGGTGAGCCGCTAAAGCTAAAGGTAGTCGTTTTGAGAGGGACACGAGTGTGCTGTTTTGACTGGCTTTTTAATGTTTATTAAGAAATCCAGGAAGACCGACATAATTTGTGCAGTTAGGGGGTTGCCATAATAGCTGGTAAAAATTCAATAAATCTCTACAAAACATTTGTTTTAACCATAATACAAGTACAAGAACTGAATGTGTATGTGGCTCACGTGCACCCATGATCTGTATCCACACATCTATCCAGTAAAACTTTTCATAGAAACTAACAGTGAACAATAAATACAATAATTGTAGTGCTGCCTCACGATTAGTCGCGACTAATCGTTTGCAGAATTCAAGTTTTTGTTTACATAATATATGTTGGTGTACTGTGTATAATAATTATGTATAAATTCAAACACACACATGCATGTATATATTTAATAAATATTTGCATGTGTATATAAAGTTTTATATTTTTATATAATTTATATTATATATAAATATATATAAATATAAATATTTATTATATAAATATATATTTTTCTTTAAATTATACATGCATGTGTATGTATTTATTTATACATAATTATTATACATAGTACACCAACATATATTATGTAAACAAAAACTTTTATTCTGCAAACGATTAGTCGCGACTAATCGTGAGGCAGCACTAAATAATTGTTTAAAAACAACTAATATTATGCGGATAAAATTTAGCTGGTTTATTTATTCTGCTACTATATATTATTACAAAAATGTAATTACAATACAGAATATATACCATAATCTGATTAGTTAATGTTTAAAATAGTTCATAATGTTATAATAGTTCATAATGTTGTAATAGTTTATAATGTTTACTTTTGTAATCATTTTAAAATAAGCAAATAATTTCATAAGCTCATGTCTCAATCTAGTGCGTAAGAAGTAATGTAATAATATTTTCATAAAACAAAAACAATACTGAATACATGTAATAGCTTAATATGTTTATTATGGTTTGTTCAAATAACTTACAATGTGTTGAATGAAACAGATGACTGTCGGATCGCGTGAAGCTTGATGTGTCCCCATAAAAACTCAAACAAGTCCATTAAAAATTGCTGTTTAAAAAAACTCACATCAGAGGGACAGTTGTGACATTTTAAAACATCGCCTGAAAGGTTAAAAACCATGTTCAAACACTCGACTGACTTTCCAATTGTAAAGATACTGGTATGTCATGTGCTTTTATATTTGCACCCAACCAACCCGTCACCCAACCAACAACATGAAATGATTGAATATATCTTCATAAGATATATTAGGCCACTTCTTAATTTCATCCTGACACTGGTTCATACATGGCAGGTGTAGTAAATATTTACCATAACTGTTTAAATCAGGTTTTATGCGTGCTCCCACGACACTGTTTTCTACCGGCTGGCTACTGAAACGGACTTCTCGCTCAAAGAAGGGAAATACGTCACTTCACTTACTTCTGCATTCGAAAATAAGGTGGATATATGGATGCATTTAGGATTGCATTCTGCTTTTAAATATTCTGTTAAAAAGTATCAAGAAAACACCAAAATCTTAAGAAAACACCAAAATCATATTTTTTCTAATCAAGCTGACCACACATACTGTAGGAAAGACCCAAAGGTTAATTGCTTACCTACATCTTAGTATGTAACCAACAGATAAATAAAAGCCCAAAAGGAAGTAGGTCAGCGAGTAATACAGTGACTGATCTATTCTCTCTCTCTCTCTGTGTGTGTTTGTGTCCAGCTGCTCAGGTCTGCATGTGTTTTGCTCTACTGTATTTCAGGCTCTAATGATCAGAAACATTTCCCTACATAACATATGGAGAAACATCATGTACACACACACTCATATTGTACTATGTTCGCTATTAAATTTGTTTTTTGATTGAATATAATAAATAACATATATGTGTCTTTAGAAAAACATTAACCCCACTTGTCATGCACCCATTTAGACCTACAGTACACATACACTTAGCTGCCCCAACTGCATCATTTACAGTTTCCCATGAACAGAATCAAAGTGAATGTTGAAGATTTGCTGTCTAAACAAAATTATCAACTTATTCATATGGTTGCCTGCTTTTTATAACTCAAGTGAACCAGAATCACTTTATTTAAATAGTCTGCAAAGAATGTATTATATTTATACACATTATATAGAGAACACACACCTGTTGGGATTCTGTAGCACGACATTCAAAGCATGTACACCATACAACCATCCAGCATGTAGAGTGTTAAACCAACACGCAAAAATTAACATACGCACATGCTCTGCCTGGAAAGCTTAGCCAGTTCCACTAAACATTCCTTACAAACAGTCCATACAAAGCAATGATGAAGAAGAATATAAAGACAAAATATATGAGAGTAAGGCAGAGATGTTTACCTGAGAGGAAATGTCGGTGAATGTTATCTTGTCTGTTCATTGCCGGTTTCTACTGTAGTTACTCCTTCAGAGCGAGAGAGAGTGTGTGTGAGGACATACTGTTGCCATGCGTTTGTGTTGTAGAGCTTCTGAATATGCAGTGAACTGAAACAGAGTTCAGCTTTCACTGACACCTTCTTTCTTTCCCACTGTCTTGTTCTCTTTTGGCGTATAAAAAGACAATCAAAAGGCTATGAATTACTTTTTAATTTCTAATTCTCCCGGATTGGAGGAAAAGATGCGAATTGTGCAATGAAAAGATGAAACTGGACAAGCAGAAGGAGAAGAAAGACGAGAAGAATATGACTACATGCATTAGAGCAAACCTACATTTAAAAGAGAGAGAGAGAGAGAGAGAGAGAGAGAGAGAGAGAGAGAGAGGAGGGGGGTCCTAACAAGTCTACTATTTGTGAGGGCTACACATAGACTGTAAAAAAAGATGGACGACGCCTGTTCGCTCTCTTCCATTGGTGAAAAATGAAGCCACCAGTGTCCCGATACAGCGCTGACATCTTGGGTCTTGAGTCTGCGCAGTAGCGATTTCGAAACCAGTCCTGCACAGTAGTCAGCAGGAAGTAAAGCCACAAAATCAAGACCCCGCCCTTGCATAATGCGCATATCACACGATATCACAGCTGTCAATCATGACGTGACACCGCCATTTTTATATCATTAAATAACCAACTAAACACAAACTTATTTTAAAAACAAACATTTGAATTTACATCAGCGTGATAAAAACTATAGTGACTGACAGAAACCAGATTCAGAAAAAAGTTAATTGAAGTGTAATGAAATTGTTTAGTTGGTCTCAAGTCCCATTGAATAACATGGGGAGGCGGGTTTATGACCTATACTGGGACCAGTCACTGGGGGGCGATCGAGACGTTTTGGCTTCACTTTTCAGGGCTTGTGCGGCACGCTTGGGGCTACAGTATATGTAGAATTTCCTATCATAACATGACCTTATCGGTGACCATAACACCATAACTTTACTTGCGGTTTCTGTTTTTTAATGGTCTGACTAGTTGTTGAATTAAAGGACTTTGTTGTTACTTATTCTTCGAAAGTTACGTGATGACCACGAAAGCTGCGTGTTTTTGTTGTTACTGCTGAAACCGTCTATATAACCATTTGTCTCTGTTAGCGGTTTGTAGAAGTGTCACGATTCTCCAAATCCTCGATTCGATTACATTTTCGATTCTAATGGCACGATTTGATTCTTGTTTTTGTTTTTTAATTTAAAGCACAAAAAAAATGTGATGCCATTTTTAGACTAGACTTTTATGAAATATAATATCTGACCTTGAACCCGGAAATGCCCTGCCATGTAAGTCGTGCTGCCAGTGGAAATATATGGTACACGGACACGCACATACCTGATAAAACGAAACTTCCTGTCAGATGAACATTCCTGTCAGTACTTTGCCCCTTAAAAACGCGCTTTTATTACCGTCAGAGAAGATTGTGAGACTATACCCCAAAAAGTTATGTTTAAATGCGGTTTTCATAACTCTTAAGCAACTGAAATAAGTTGTTGTGAAACTTAAACAGATCTCAGTTCAGAGAAACGACCGGTCCTGGCACAGACGCTGTTTTGCTGTGCACGCGTGCGTGCTTTGGTCTGATTGAGTTCAGCTGAAGGCGGGAGACGCTTGCTGTTTTTTGTTTCCCATGTAAAGAGCAGCTCGCATGGTGTCCGCTGCATCTTGCCATGCTATCTTTTAACTGGCTGTAGCTAGCGAAGTTAGAGAAGGTTGACTCGCAGCACTCAACACATGTGTTTTTTCCCACTTGGCAAGCCGACTGGACGTGACATGGGGGCGTGGCAGCATTGACGATTCCATTTTTTAATTCAAAGTTTAAGGTTGTGACTTAATTTCGATCGATTTCGATCCTTAGCGGTTTGCTATTTGAGCTTTACAATGCTTCAAAAATAGACACAGATTCAATGGCAACCTCAAGAGAGAGAGAGAGAGAGAGAGAGAGAGAGAGAGTACATTATGAATGATAGAGAAGGAGCAGAATTGGTTGTGTATTGGTGAGTGTGTTTGTCAGTTCAAATTCATTACATCTTGCCTTGAGATCTTTGCAAGCTCTACAATCTCCAGAGGATCACCACTGGTCTCCTCTGTTAGCCAATCACTGTGCCCCCACAGTTTTCTTTCTCTGTGTGTGCGCTGAACTCTATCACTGCACTAATGCACACACATGAATGAACCATAATAACCAGTAAACATCAAGCATAGCCTCTTACAAACACACATCAAATGCATCCAATTCAGTTCAAGATTTAAAGGGATACTTCATCGATTTAGCATTTAGCTTTGTATTTCTGAATGACCGTTGCTGAGTCCCAATTCGCCTACTTATACTACGACCTAAAAGTATGTACTGTTTTTGTGAGGAAAATGTACGTACTTTTGAGTGTGTAGCAAAAGAGTATGCACGTTCTGGGACATACTTGGATGACGTCATGCAACGTGAACGAATACGTAGTTGCCTAGTTACGCACACCACGACTGTTAACAATATTTAATTCATTCTTATAACTTATGTCCAATATAATTTTTTTTTTACTATTCCCATCTTTTTTTCTCATCGTTTTTTTTCACAATACATTTTACAATGTGTTCTACCAAGTTGAGGAGTGAAGCAGAGCGTCATCGTAGAACCAAACGCAGGTTGTTTGTGAGGCGGCTGGTTCTGACGTTCATGTGCAATGTGTGTAATAAAAGCTACTTATTTTAAAGTCAAAATATTTAAAGTTTATAGTATAACTATTGTTTAACCTATTTTTATTTAATCTTATACGCATGTATATAACTCAAAGATACCCAGATGAAAATGAACCATGCTTTTACTATAGTAAAAGTGTAGTAACCATGTTTCTTTTGTTGGACTAATAAAGTTAACATTTGTACAGCCACAGTATTACTACAAGCAAGAGGGTCAGTGTGGTTAAGCTCCTTCCTCCCGCACGCAATGGGTTGTGGGCAAAATTAGCCGTTAGAGTGTGCATTGATCTGCACTTCGAATTCTAACCGGAAATACCGGAATTTTTGCAATACTCATTTCAACATACTATGATTTGGGGCGTACTAATTCTCGTTTCGAATACTATTTAGGACGGATAGTATGCGAATTGGGACTCAGCACGTGTTTCCCTCCCTCATGTCCCCCTGAGAGGAGAGATATCTGTATTTTGGTTCTGGAAAAAATCCTCTGATGACACAAAATGACGGTTTTTGCGTCATCGGAGGACTTTTTGGCCAGAGGCAAAGACTACAGCCAGTAGTAGGAGCTATTTCTGCATGTTTTCAACCCGCCAATAGGGGTTGGACTGCCGAGTCCATTCGGAAAGTATGAATCAAAATGAAAGTCAGCCATCTTGAATCTTCGCTAAGGTTTTCTCTTTTCAGCAGTAAACATTTATAACAACAGGCAATAAACAGTGTCAGCTATCTTAGTTTTGAAGACGATATGGCAGAAGGGGATTTTGAAAATCTGGTGTGCAAATCTGATGCTTGTGGCTACACGTACGAGCCGCAATACAGCGAGAAACAAGAGGATGCCGGAGCAGCTGCTTTTGCCGAGGAGCGAGCCTGGCAGTCAGGAAGAATGGCCAGAGCCCGGGCAGACTCGAGCTGGAGCGTACTGATTAATTTATATAATACACAAATTGATGTTATATTGTGAACGCTTAGCATGGACATTTCAGCAACGTGAACTTGCCTTTGGTTTTGACTGACGTGCTGTTTCATAATACAGGTTATGAACTAGTCCAGTGCCTGTGGATAATCTGGTTTTGTGTGTGTTTTTAGTAATTGTTGGTTTGGTGTGTTTGAGTTCTCATTGTTACAATTACACCGCAAAAGTTCAGTGACATTTTTATTTGTGAATGGTAGAAAGAAAATATTGATACTGACATAATGATATACAAAAAAGGGAGAAACGAAGGCCAGAGTATAAAGTGAGTATTTTGTTTGTTTTTCACGTCTGTCAGCTAAGCTATGGTTGTTATGTTTACATCTATAAACCGTCAAAACCGGCAAATGATGGAAACGTACTACTTTTCCTTTCCTTGTTTTGACTCTACATCACGGTACAAAGCAACTTATCACAATTTCGATGGAAAAATAGGTAGTATTTAAAACAATCTATCACCTAACTCGTCATAGAGACTCACGCTAACCGGTGTCATTTCAGTTTTCGAGTCAACTTGCTAGTAGCTAGCCTAGTTGAATGTCCCCCCCTCCTGCCCTCTCGAACCGGTAGCAGCGAAGCAATGCATTCTAGGATTTGGTGTTTTTCAACTACATGAGCCACAAACACATTTTCTAGCTTTTCTCGGCCTAGAAGGCACCAATTTCTAAAAAAACTTCACATTTCTACTACATAGGTGACCCCGTTTAATAATATATTCATATTTAAATTCAGTGAAGCATTCCTTTAAGGTCGACTAATATAAAAGAACGGGGTGGACATTACACACGGTTGATAAATTTGTGGTTAATTTTCTCAACTGCCATTAAAATTGAGGAGCTAAGATGCAAAAGCCGCTAAACGTCAACTCAAAAAAATTAGATAATAATATTAACCCAATACTCTCGACATGACTGATATGTTCATCAAATACATTTGCTTTAAATTTACTTAAAGCGTAACTAAACCCCTGGTCAGAGCCTGACTCCACCCACTGGCAATATTTGAAAAATGCAAGAAAAGTGGGCAGATCCCAACGGAGATAGAGGGGACGAACTAAGCTCGTACCAAGTGTGTAGTGAGATTGTAACAAGGGCGTGGTGAGCTTGAACCTTCTTACGTCACGAGTCATTTTTTGGACCCAACATCCAATAGGAAAATTCAACTGCAGTAGCCACCGTTCAACCTAAAGAGGGCAGCACTCAGACGTTTTTACACCATATAGTATTGAAACACTTTATATTCAAATGTCAAAAAACTTACTGAAATCAATGAACAGCACTAATAAAGCATCATTCTTACAGATCAGTAACTAAAAAAAGTTGGATTAGGGTTAAGTTACTCTTTAAACACACCAATGTGGCAGTCATATAGATCACAGCACAGTTTATTTATTTTTACATTCTGACTTTTATCACTTGCAATGTTTTTAGTTGCATCTTTAGTGATTTTGCTACTGTTTACTATGTCTTGTCCAAAGAAGTAGATTTTTATAGATGTTGAGTTTTTTGCCAAAAAAGCTTGCATGCACCTAACCTAACTTTTTTGCAGTGAAAGACACTGAGTGTCAGATTTGTTACAAATGAAATGAAGTGACTTTTGTGAAAACAAGTGAGTAATAATCTAATTGCCATTAAAGTAAAATTACTCATCCTAAACATAAGAGCCTTATAAAATGCTCATATGTTAGATGCACTTAGAGGGTTTTGCATCAAAATTCCTCAAGTGTTCATCAGCACTGCACAGATGCATTTACATTAACATAATAATAATAATAATAATGATAATTACTGCATCTTTAAGCAATTGAAGTTAAAACACTGACTGTAATAATGTTTAATAATATTTAATAATCCTAAACATGCACCTGGAGTCATCAGCTACCGTGTAACAACGAGAGGTATTGTCCTCTATTAATGGCATGACCTCAAAAGTAGATTTAAGAATATAAAATCGAATGCACAATGAATGAACGTACAATGAATAGAAGTGCATTCATTACTATTTGTTTACCTAATATTTATTTATCTAATACCCAATACCGTTTGGCAGGCTAATTCCTACTTTTTTGCTCCAGCCATTTACATTGAATTTACAATAAAAGCTCCTATACCCAAATATATCCTCGATTATAGCCTTAATATGAGTTGCTATTGTTAGATTTACACAATAATTCTGACAAAAGATATGACTTCTAAACAGCTATGTGATAACTTTCCAATAAAAAATATTTATTCACCCATAAAGACCACCTGAGGTTTACTGAACGATGTAATATCATTTATACGGTTTATATTTGTTAACTTCTTTATAAAAGGCCCATGATTGCAGTTGTACTACCTTGACATTAGAACATCCTAATAAATTTCCATTTTCAACTACTACTGGTATTCCTGAATTTTTTATATATGAAAGGTTTCGAACATAAAATAATGCCAAAGTATTTTATTTTGAATTTGTAATAATTTTAACACCTATTTTAAGTTTATTTGGGTCATTTTTCATTTTAATGGACAGAAAGTAATGGACAGAGAAGACAGGAAACTTACAGGGTAGAGAGAAGGGAACTGAACTGGGGTGCGTTTCCCAAAAACATTGTTGCTAACTAAGTTAGCAACTTTGTTGGTTGCAATGCAATTTCCCATTGCCAACCAAGTACGTTCCTAACAGGTAAGCAACAATGCTTTTGGGAAACGCACCCCTAAACGGGACTTGAACTCGGGTCTGCGCTACTGCCAACTACACCAGTGGCTCCAACTTTAAACACCATTTTTAACAGGTGCCTTAAACTGTTAATTTGTAAGAACAGTTGCCATGCCTGCCACTTTACAAGTTTTATAGAATAAAGTGACACATGTCCTAAATGTCTCAAATAATTTTTATTACATAATGCTCCCAGATACAAAACTATTCATGTCATGTCATTGACCCATTAGCACTATACTGTATTATGCACACTTGACTTACTCATTTCAGAGTGCACTGACATGATCAATTTCTCATGACTTTCATTGCATCCCACCGCTTCTCTATCTTCATTTTTCTTTTCAGCTCTTTATCAGGTTCTTCAACTCGCTCTCTTGCTCACTTTGATTATCCAATTTTAAATTAAGGCTCTGTCCTTTCGCTGTGACCACAACATCTCAGATATACACCAGCTCTGATGGTGTGTGTGAGCGAGCACCGGGCTGTTTGCCTCTACTTTATCTTTCTTTCCAATGTGTGTAACAACCTTGACTCGTGCATTGATCAAGACGTCTTCTCTGACAGCTATGTGAATTCTAGGGGAGAAAAGTGTAGCTCTCCATCACCAGGTTATATCTGAAGATCAAGGCTGAAGGGATATTACTCTTCTATTGTCAGATTTGATTAATGTCTCAGGGAGACAACTTTTGCTTTGGTATAGTGAAAGTGACATCCTAAACAGTGACAAATGCGAAAGAAAGATACATGAATAAAACATACTGTCACAGATTTGGAGAAGTTTTAAAGATTTGGCTATATTTGGTGGCTTCAAACTTTAAGTACAAGATTAGTTCAGTTGCCAGGTTACGCAATGCAGCATATTTAAAACAGAATAGTATTGATGGTTGTTATGCTTACAGTATTTCTTGATCAGGATCAGGTTGTGAATTTGCCTTGCTACGGCCATAGACATTAAAAGAAACATACTGATGTTATGTGAAAACTATATTTGATTTAAAAAACTGTATAAAAAAAAACTGTAACAGACCTACTGTATTGTTTATAACGTTTTTGTTGTTGTTTTAGCCCGAAGAGCATCTACAGTTATATCCTGCCGATGGCCGTGTTAATAAATTGCTTTTTTATAACAGTCATTGCCCTTTACTATGATGAAGGTCTCCAATCCTCATTGTGTTAAGAGCTGACATACAGTATGGCTTTACTTTACAACCTGACAATTCAAGTAATAAATCTGATGCTGTTTCAGCGCTGCGCATGTACATGTTTGCAAGCACACAATTTAAACGGGCATCTGGAGCAGAAATTAATCACACGGTTACATGCACACGCTTTGTCTCAACAGTAATTCAACAGCAAGATTATGAATTATGGATCAATAACACTTTTGATATATGCACACTGATGTATGCAGATGCATACACTTATGCCCTTGAACGACAAGGCTCATTCACAACAACTGGAGTATTAATCGTTTGCTATTTAATTTGCTATTTCTCAATTGTCAAGCATTTTGATTAATGATTGATGGCTACAGATATTTGCTGTGTCCTCTACTAAATGACATAAGTCATTATTCAGATTATGTGGCATTTAAAGTACACTAGTAATCTCTAATACTTAGTCCAGTGTACAGTACCTTATTGCAACAAGCATATGTGTTGATGCATACAAGCACCAAGAAATGTTCATGTTGTGGGAGACAATTCAATGAATTCACTGCTCTTGCATGTATTTCAACAAGTGCCTTAGCTTTCTGAATACCACACCTTAATTTAATAAAATGTAAAATGATCCCTGATTCTGGCTCAGTTTAATATTGTCCACAAGATGAACCAACTGGCAGCTTTGTTTTAGCTGAACGCTTTGGATGCTATGATACTTCTGCTTTGTTTATCCGTCATTGAACGATGCGCCTGTTGGTTGTTGTAATATTTGTCCCGCCCCTCCTCCACTGTGATTGGACGGCTGAGTGAGAAGTGACATTAACGAGCTGAGCGTTTCACCAAAAGTAGAATTTTTTTTAACTCTCGGTGCTCAGCCCAAAAAAAAAACGCCAAGCGCCGGCTTTCAGAGCAGAAAAAACGCAAAGCTTTCATTGGAAACAATTGAAAACATACGCCGGTGTCATGACCAATTCGGTCCCCCCTGGCAATTCTGCCCCCTTAGGACCCCCGCGTGATTCCATTGGCTGAAAAAACTCCTCATGCCCAGAGCCGTTTATTGGGCGCTACGAATGTCTATCAAATGCGTCTGTACATAGCTCGTAGCAAATCATTTCAATTATACCAGATGACGTATGTAAAGCGACATCAATTCAAATGTAAACAACTTTTATCGGTTCGTGTGCACACAGCTGAAGGCTATGCAACTAAACCGGTAGCTGTATATTGTTTTTAAAAGCAACATATTTTAGTGGCACTGTGACAACCACAGTACAGGCATAATGACAATATGATATTAAAAAATACCAATTACCATTTATAAGTTAAATGTACTTCGTCGACGATGGTGCCTAGCAGGTTGGTCCTAAATATCATGTCTTGCCATATCCAAATATCCTTCTTGGATATGAAATTGTTTAATGCCAAAAGTTGCAAAACTACTTAGAACACTATCTACGGCTGCATTGAAAAGTAACTTTGCGTTTGCTGTGTTGGATAAACAAAACTGCTTCGGTGTGTCGCATAGACGTTAGAGCTGCACGATTCTGTATAGAATGAGAATCACGATTCTTTTGCCTAAAATTAAAGCTCCACTGTGTACTTTTTTGAGTTAATTCTTAGCAAAAACCCATGTTTTCTTTCAAAAGTATGTGCTCATTCATGTGTAATTACTTCCACCCCACTAATCAAAGTATTCTCGTAAGTGTAGAATCTGCTATTTAAAATACATACGGTCGAGTCGCTTCCATTTTGTGCCTCCATCTTTGAAATACATTCGCCGACGAGGGACATTCCTGAAATTCAAGCCTCGCCTTTCGTGCTTTCAGTCACTCACGCTAGCCGCTAGCTGAAGCCTCCGGAGGTTGCATGTGTAGGCGGTAAACGTCATCGAGACAGTCTTATTTCAGAATATTAACAATTATAAATGTAACCCCTTTAAATTGAACACTACTTTCATGTGTAATTTAATTGTGAAACATTTTTTATTTGTACATTTTCAAAGAGACTCATGTAATTGGTGCAGTACCATTCCCGCCCACTAGAGGGCAGTTGACTTAAGTGTATTGAGTGAACTGGCTGCGTTCAGTTCAGATGAAGAAGCCAGCTGGACATGCATCCATGAGGTCGGAGTGATGTTCCAGAAAAAAAAATCATTTAATCTTGATATTTTTTATGTTAAAATGTGTTAATTCTCTACTTAAGTATGTTATAAATCATTCAGGTTGGAAATGCATCCCAGATCTGATGAAAGATTTGATTTTTTCGGTTGATTTACCATCTTTCTTTATGAGAACTCTGGTGAGTTTGTTGTTTATTAACTATTTTAGTTAATCTAATATCAATCCTTCTCTATATGTGTTTTAAAACCCAATCAGAGTTACCTATGAAGTTTGAGGAGCATTTTTTATGTATATTAAGAGAGTTAAATTTGTGAACGAATCTAATAAGTCTGTGTTGGTTAAATGATTTCATCATTTATGAGTATATACACGGAAATGAGAGAAAGAAAGTTGTTATATAACAATATTGTCACATATTTGTATACTTTTAGCTGTTTTAAGTGTTCACATTGTCATACATTGCGTTTATATTTGTACTGGTGAGCATTTCATGTTGCTTAAGGTAAATATATGTTTAAATGTTAAAATGAAGAGATCTGCTTAATGTTATCTGCATTATTTTGTGCAGATTGGGTTTTATGAGTGGAATTTGATTCTGCATCGTGACCTACTTTTGATTGGCGAGCCAGAGCCCTTTTTGATCTACACACGTGGAGTGAACCCACGCCCCCTTGTGGATTTACGGGATATAACAGCTAAGCTGTGATCTCACACACTTTGTACACACTACCCGGGTAGAAAATTTACAAAAAGGCCTTTACACACATTCACCTTGAGAACTATATTTACACACATGGATACTTGAGAACTGTTTCAACACACATGGATATCTGAGGACCGTATATATACACAGGATACAAGAGACTTTGGGACATTTAATTTTATTTTTATTTCCTCTTTATTCTAATTTGAGCTCAATATCAAGCACTCTCTCCCACTCTTAATTGTGGTATTAAGAGTATCTGTTAAATTGTGGGAATAGTTATCTCTAAAGTTTTTTCAGAATTTTCAATTAAAATGCCGGCTGTTAAATTTCATTTATAACTTGGCTCAGTGTCATTCTATCCTCCTTGAGTCGAACCTAATTCACCTGTGAACTCTTGAGTACAAATTCAGTTATTCTTCTTTGTACAGTGTTACAGTGTTACATAAAGCTGACAATTATTCTAAGTTAATTGTAAATTGATGTAATATGCTTATGACTTGCGAATGTAAGGCTCAGTTAATTTAAATAAACCAGGCTTGATGACGTATGCAGCCCGGATATGCGACCTGCGTAGACGGAATCCTTCGGATTTTACAACAGCCGCACACCGTGATGATCCCGCGATCTAATGCTTTGATTTGAGGCAGTTTTGAAAGCCTGTTGAAGAACTATTCTCGAGGACATTAGAACACGTCGCCAAGGAAGCTAAACAGGGATTTAAAACGACAACGCGACAGGAAAAACATCAAGACCAAAGTCAATATTGGAGTAAGTTAATGTTAGTTTACCAAGATCATGAGGCTCAAGGGACACCGAAGTTGCATACTTTCTATCTTCTCCACAGGTATTCGTTTACATCTATATACAGTCTATGTTGTAAACTTAAAGTTTTATAGTTCTTTGGCTAACTATAGCATGGTTATGCATAACACTTGTTAGTGTAACCACGCATGTGGTTTAATGTGTTCGAACAGCCACACGCCGTGTCTCCGCCCATTTATATAATCTGAGGTACTGAGATAAATGTTTTTCATCTTTTCTGACCTCTAACAGAAAGACACGGTGTACAGCGCTATTTTTAGCCTTTCATTGATAAAAGCGTCTGATCTGCGCGTCTTTCGTTTCATTTTACAAGCGTGTGAAAGTTGAGCGATCTTACTTCACCAATATCAGAGAAAGCTCTTACATATACACGGACATGTAACGTTTACTTAAAACATAAGCATTGGACTTTGACATAATATTAGTTTGCGTCCATTTAAACCCGTCATTACTCCCGCTCATGATTAAATGACAGGAGAGGGATTCGTCCATAGACCATCTCCTCAGTAATCTGGAGAGAAGCGGTCGAAAATGGACAAAAAGAGACGGATTTAAACACCAAGTGTAAACGTACTGTGTCTCTCTCGTCCACTTGTGATCTGATCGAAGAAAACACATCTTAATACCAAGTTTAACAGCCCCTGTGATATTTTTCCTCGCATCGATAAAAAAAGGAGTGTCTAAGCTACGTTTATGGTTGCTTTTTGTATGTGATTTTAAGCGGACATATCATGACAATCAGACTTTTTCCATGTTAAACATAAATCTGTGTGCTTTGATGGATCACAGGCAAAGGACATTGCAAATTGTTCATTTTTTTCATTGCTTTTGCTTTGTAGCTACTGGAAGCCATGTTAACCTTACGAGTTAAAAGGCGTTCCGAATGGGGGGGGCTAGAAAGTAATATTCAGTTGGTTGTCATATAGACTTTCACCGCTAGATGGGAGTAGATCCTACACAGTGGAGCATTAAGATCACGATTCTCTCACGATTCTCAAGAACTTTGTTAATTAGGGGCTTTTTACACCTGGTCACTTCATGCGTTTTCTCTGATCGGATAGCTATCTGATCGTAAAAAGACCAGGTGTAAACGCCCTCTGAAACGATTTCGAGACAGATTTAAATCCGATCACTCAAACCACTTCAGAAGGTGGTCTGGGACGCATTTCAGAGAAGTGTAAATGCATCTGGTTGATGAAACCACATACGTCGCGCTTTACTCCTCCCAAACGTAAACACGTCACGCGCAAGTAAGCTGGAAGAGCGCCAAACAAACAAAGATGACACGCCTATTGCTTTATGGAGTGATGACAGCGGGTAAAAAAGCTTCATAGAAGCTTTACAAGAGTCTAATGACAAACTCAAATGATATTAAACAAAGAAATAAACGTTAAGAGAGAGTTTTGTGAATGCTTTTCCCGTCATGGACCTGTACATGAAATCACCGCGCTGTCACTCTCCTGCTGCGCTGTACTGCGCGCGTCCCCTGCCTAACATACAGTACAACATACAAGTGCCGCCTATTGTTGCATAAACGTCATCTTAAGTTTTTTAAGGCGGAGTAATAAATAGTGTATTTGCATTTTGGGCGGAGGTAAAAGATCGGATTCATATCTGTTTTGCCAAGATGCATTTATGTGGCCAAATGTAAATGGAACAGTTTTAACAAATCAGATAGCTATCCGATCAGAGAAAACACATGAAGTAACCAGGTGTAAAAAGGCCCTTTGATGTACAACCCCTGAACATTAGTTTAACATTAGTTTTTACAGGTGCAAAGAATTATGCTTCTGAAAGTTTCAGATAAGTGTAGATAATCTTTAAATTCAGTTAATGTTCATTGTAGAATTATTATGTATTCATTTTATTTAAAGAAAAGAGTCTTCCAGAGTCTTGCTGCCCCCTCCCCGTTCTGTGATTGGTTCGCTAATTCAGGGGCAAAAAAGGTCCATAGTTTTCAGGCTAGACTTGCAGCGTGAATAAATTTGCAACAAAGGCAGCATGGGGAAACCCAGGCTAGGTTCCTGGGTAAACATTGGGTAAATATTGGACAGAATACGTGTTGGGATAAAAATTATGCTGGGTCAAAAATGACCCAATGTTGGGTTGTTGTTATGCAACCATGGGGTATAATAACCCAGCAGTTGAGTTAAAATAACCCAGCATTGGGTCATTTTTTAACCCAGCACGTTTTCTGTCCAATATTACCCATTATGGGTCAAAAATAACCCAGCCATTTTTAGAGTGTACATGCTTATCAAATCACCTCCTATCTATCTAAAATCCATTAAGGAAGGCATTTATGCTTGGAGTTGGCGCTTTCATGATCAGCCAGCTATATGACTAGTAAAAACAAAAAAAGTGACCAAGTGATAAATACCCCCTAAACATCAAAAGAAAAGAGGTTTTCAGATTTGGAAATATAGCCCCATTCTTTAATATTTGGTGGCAGTGACATTTAACCAGAAGTGGAATTCATTGGCATGTTCACCTGAGCAAAGAACAGAATACTGGGATATTTATGATGGCCCATGGCCCATTTAGTTTAAAGAGAAGGGAAGGCTGCTCTGGGGAAGCACCTAAAGGGGCCGAGGGGAATAAGAGCTCCATTCACACCCACTGACATTTTCCAGAGGACAAATCAATTAGCAGGGTATTAAAGATAGGCCGTGTGTGACTGAGTCCCCAGGCACTAAACTGTAACTGAGAAATCACAGCAAAATGCATGCGCAGGCACACACGCGCACATCACTATTCAACCAGACGCATTAAAGATCTCAGACAAATAAAACACATCCTGACCCACGCCTATACGTACATTCATTCATGTGCTACTGTTTAGAAAATTAAAGGGGATCTATAATTGAAGACTAAGAATTTTTTTGAAGCCTGAAGAGCAGTGATATATCAAACACAGAATAACAACGAAAAGAGGAAGAAAAATAAGGATGGAATTCAACTGAAACAAAGCTGCCACTTTCATAAAAACATGATTGCTTTCTCAGACTCTCAGAATTAGTTTTGTGAAATCAAATTGGTATATCTTGGAAGGTAAACCTAAAAAAATAAAGCTATTAAGTGGCCAAGACTTATTTTGTTCCTGAAAGTCACATATTCCCACACTAAAAGCAAAATTGCTTGGTTGATCATGTGATTCCTTTTGATCATCCTTTTGAAATTACAGTCTCTTGAATGGCTCACCATTACAGGATGCACTATAAAATATATATTGTAAAATACAATCTCTTTACCAAGTTCACTGCCATCAGATATTTTAAACATCAACAAAAATGCTAACAAGCAAATGCAAATCTGAACACTCAAATACTGTATTTTAAAGGGCATCTTTATGAATCTTTCACATTTTAAATGATGAGAATGTACAGTACACAGAAACCCATAATGAAAAGCCCTTAGGCTATATTTTATAGCACAACATGAGTAAATCATGTGCACGTATTACTAAATGATCATGTGACATGTTCTGTATAGCAGCGTATGTGAGAGTCACAGCAGATGACTGTGTTAGTGAGTCTGGCTGTAAATGCCACTAATACTGTATGAAAGAGGAAGAGCTCTGTCTGTGGCAGGGAATGACTTCTATTTGAAGACACTCAACAACTTTATCACTCTTTGTGCTATAGCATTGACACAAAACACATATCAAACAATACCTCAGTTACAATATCAGTATGCAATGACAACTAATTCTGAAATAACAAGCATTTGTTATTTATATTAATGTGCACAGGATTAAATAGACAAATTGGTATTTAAGGTCTTATTCGTACTGTATGCATTACTGAACAGAAGTGGAAAAATAAGCCCAGACTTGCTAAGCAGCTGTTTTCTGTGGCTTATATCACAAAATCCTTCAGTAAATTCTTTTTTGTGTGTTTTTAGTTCATGTTGGTAGCACATTAGCTCAAAAAGTCTATCAACAGGTGCCATTAAAAGACATGCCTCAATTAACAAGTCTGTTCTAAAATCGCTTTAAAATTTGTTGCTATGGCATTGTGAATTTCATTCATTCAACCGATCCTTATCTTTCCAATATAGAACAGACAACAGTATAGGCTAATGCCTATAAATCTTTTTACCTGCCTTCTCATCATGCATATAAGTTGACTAGCTGGCACTTTATTCATGAAACCAAAGCATTATTCTATAACAAAGGCAAAGCAGTAAGAAAAGTACATAAAAATGACGACCAAATGTTTTTGTTTAAGTATCGTTTTCCTCATCCTGATATCATTCTGTAAGTAAGCGCAGCCTTTCTACCTCTTTTACGGGACAGTCCTACCTGAGACTTGAATCCATCCATGGTGTTGGTTTTGAGATGAACAGTATAAAGGGTTCTCCATTGTGTTTCTTCTTTTCTGCATGATTGTAGTAAGTAACCTGAAGCCTGAATATGCAATATGCGTCAGGATAATGTACTGTATTGAGAGAATCGCGCATCCATCTGTCCTCCGCTCTCCGCGCGCTCAGCTGCAGTACATTTGGAGAGAGAGAGCGAGAGAGAGAGAGAGCGTGAGACAGAGACAGCGTGAGAGGATAAGGATATATTAGAGATTGTATTGTTATTTTGATTATTTTTAATAATTTCCAGTGTAGATTAAGTGCTGTTAAAAAATGAATGCTCTCAATGTAAAGTTTTATTGCAAACTAACCGGTTATCTCGTTACATTTTGTGGTTCATCCTGCTGCGTGAACACGACCGACCACTCAAATCCATCATCACATTTTTCGAACATGTCGCCGTTTAAGTCAAATTTTTTAAAAAGACGACGTGAGCTCTTTGAAAATATCATATGTTTCAGAGTTTGACTATAGCAACGTCCTCCATCAGGGGCAGCAACAATCGACAGGCATGACATGAGATCAAGTCAAGTGGCGCGAGTGCGATTCAAAATCAAACGAACAGTCTACCCTCAAATCGCTCTCGCGGTATTTTGACGTCATAAGCCTGTCGGTTTGTGCAGCACCTCATTAAACACAACTGGATAAAGTTAGTGTTTTTTAATAACATTTTAGTAATTTTTTTAAGAATTTATTTCAAATTTTTACAGTAAATAAAAACCCAGGCTATAGATTGTGGTATCTACAAAAACATCACGTTTTACAAATGTGTAGTACAGTCTGTAATAATCAGTAAATGTAAACCCAACATAATTTCATCAGTGTTATAGAAGACAGGGGCAGAACGTCTTGTCCCTCACTGTAACTTTCCTTTTTTCATGCTATATTTATGATCATCTGTTTATGCACACATTTTGCAGTAATTAGCTTTATGGTATGAGTAGGCTACCATATAAGAAGTAAGAGATTTGATTTTTATTTTCTCAGCCTTAATAATCCATCAGCACCATTTCGAACTTTTATCCCAATATGCATTGGCAGTACAGGACATGAAGGATGCCTTCTAAAATGAGACAGCTCATGGCTTTGTCCAGAATAAGCCCCCTATTGCACTATTTTAGGGAACATCCACTTTTACTAATGTCTAAAATAATAGTGCACATTATTGGCCCTGTCCCAAATGGCACACTTCAGGACTTTCGGTCTCATGGCCTTACATTGCGTGTGCTCGCTATAGTCTGCGAGTCCGTAGGGTGTCCCATCTGTCGCCCTTAAGCTCCGAAGTGTGCCCATCAGCACCCCCACTGCACCCCTGATGCGGTCCTCAACGAAGCCTGCACTGCTACAGGCTTCACCCATTTTACCAACCCAGAATTCCTTGCAAAACAGCAATCAGACGAATCAGACCAATCAGATGATGGATGAAAGGAGTTTACACTGATGGGCAACTTGTCTTCCGGCATGACGCTCAAATCGGTCCCAAGATACAACTCTGGTGTGCCCTTGTGGACTCGCGTTAAGGGTCCCTAAAGTCTGCACTACTCGTTATGATTTAGTCT
This sequence comes from Misgurnus anguillicaudatus, assembly GCF_027580225.2. Taxonomy (NCBI): domain Eukaryota; kingdom Metazoa; phylum Chordata; class Actinopteri; order Cypriniformes; family Cobitidae; genus Misgurnus; species Misgurnus anguillicaudatus. Next base: position 30,653,224 of record NC_073358.2, on the reverse strand, counting down.
TCATTAAGGAGACAGCTTCACAGAAGACCGCAACAAGGGTGCAATGGGGCACTGTTGAGCACACTTTGAAGCATAAAATAACACATGGGACACCCTACGGACTCTTAGACTAAGCGAGCAGGGGCGGATCTACCGGGGTGGCAGTTGCCACCCTAAATAAAAGCATTGCCACCCCATATGCCACCCCAGCCTGGTATCCGAATATATATAATATATACCCGAGTAGGCTCTTTTAACCAGAAAGGCAATGTAGTTTTTCTCTGCGTGTGTTTAGGGGTGGGAGACACATATCTGACGATGATTGGTGTGTGTGTCTTAGAGGGGGTGCATGGGACAACCACATAGCTGATTGTGATTGGCTTAATTTCCATCGTTAGCCAACCAGAGGCAGCAGAGTTCATATACAAGCATGAACAGTCAGTCAGAGCAGAAAGTCTTTTACAGTGTAAAAAAAGTCCGTGCAGTCTTGTCAACTTGGTCGCTATATTAAGAAACTTTTTAGACCCCTTTAGCGACTTTATTTAAAACGACTAGGACAAATCTAGCGATCTTTTCTGGCGTGGTTGGAAACTTTTGGAAACTGCCGTGAAAGCATGCATCACCCCATCCAAGGCACTCACATGCAGCCCGGTTCTCGCGCTGCAGTCCATCCGTGATCCGAGTCGCACAAACCCGCGACAACAGAGCGATGGAAAATACAACGAGCTCAAAACAAAGGTAGCGGACGCAAGAACAAAGTATAAAAAGCACAAACGTTACTTTTCCATCGTTGAGGTGAAGAATGTGTATGTAACGTGCAACTTATGCCCATGAAGAGAGAGTCTCTTCACGTCTGGGGCAAGTAATTCTGATCTAATAAAGCACCTCACACCATCACATGCTGGCAAAACATTAGTGGTTTCTCTTTAGTGTCTTTAAGTGATTAAGTTGAGCATCACATCAGCAAATCAGAGTACTGAATACGGTCATATTTTACAGATAAATGTTGCATCAGGATAAAAATATAAAAGTTAAACTGTTGATTGTTTAATATTAATATATAAAAACAACTGAACTGCACGTTTGTGTAAGCAGTAAATATCTTTTAAGCAGTTCTTTCTAGTTAGCCCGTCATGTCTTGTTAGCTAGTGCAGCAATCAAAATATTCCATACGTGCATATATGAAATCACTCGTTATGATTTAGTCTTCATTAAGGAGACAAAACTATTCAGTGTTGTGTATGTTTAGAAAGCTTGAAAGACAAAACTTAATGATACTATGAAAAGAAGGCTGATATCCATTTTTTAACCAAAAATAATAGAAAAATCAAATACTATGGGAGTGGAAGGTACAAATAAAACACAAAAATATGTTGTGGGGAAAGGAGTAGATGAAGTCATGAAAGAATGAAACATATGGATGGCAAATAGCTAAAAGAAGTGAAAAGACAGAAATCCATCATGAAGTGAGTGAAAGGATTAAAGAAGAGGGTTATGAGAGAAAGAGATTTGTGCCTTTTAAATATGTTTTACATTAATATAAACTAGGCAAACCTATTTTATTCATATAACAGTCTTTATACCATTATGTTCAACCTTGCTCATCATGGTTACAGTCAGTGTTTTTAGATATTGGTAAGATGTGTGTGTTAGGTTTATTCAAATTACCGTAACAATAATTAAGACACGTCAGACCAAGAATTCAGGTTTAAATCACTCGCGAGGGAAAGAACCAGAGAGATTTCTCATCAAGAAATACACAAGCTGTCTCTCTCCGATTCTTTGTCTGCAAGTTCTTTTTAGAAGTAATGACTCGTGAAAATACTTTATAATCATCATCCATTGCAAAGTTTCCCATAAAAAACATGTCTGAAAACATAGAATGAATAATTTTTTCATTAATTTCATAACACAGGGTAGCACACAGCTCAGATACATGCAAATCAGGAACAACACACACTTTCAAAAGGCGTTTACCCGACAACCCTCCAAACAACCATTTGGAGACACCATCAGCTGTATCATAGTCTTTTTCAACAGCTTCACGAAGCATGGTGAGGTTGTTAATGGCCCGTTTGTCCATCATACGTAGGCTGTTAATTCTTCTTTGATATCTTTCAATGCTGCTGTGGTACTATTAAGAAATACCTCAAATCGACAGTCAATGGTTTCCATTCTCAGCATAAGTTTTCCAGTTCCTAGCCAAGGAAAAAGCGCAAGTCCAACTTTCTGACCGTTGGACCATAGCTTGTGGTCGTTGGGTACATCCATTCCCCACAGGGAGTCCTGTTTCTTGTAGAGATCTCGTTTGGTGCGATGTTGAGCGTCCTTCGCGGTGATGATGAAAGAGTGATCTGTTGGTAGGGCGGGGCACACCGGCCCTTCCACCCAGTAGAAAGATGATAATAAATGTCTAAGCCACACAACCACACAAAGTTCATCTGTGGGGTGGTTCCCATGGCATTGGGTACGTTGAAATAATTTGTACACACAACTCCTCTGTTAGCTTCGATTGTCTAAAATGTCCTGTTTGATTTTTAGTACAAGGCATGAATATGCGCTTACAGTTCTGTTTGGGCACTTTTCCAAGATAAATCTCATCTCCCAAAGTCACAGTGTTCTCATAACAAATAAATTGTGCACTTGGAGGAACGTAGACTGGAACGTACATTTTATCACTAACATTAAACGGTAGGCTCATAAAGTTCTTAAAAGTCAGTTTCTTAATATCCACAGGAGGTGGCAGGCGGTTTTGCAAAGTCATGTTAAGAAACTGCAGTGAATAAGCTGATACCAGACATTCAGGAAACCGGCCAGAAACATCTATCACGGGTTCAGGAACTACATGCAGATTCATTCCTGACTTGGGCTTTTTTGAACAGACATAACAGTTTGTGTGATTTCTGTGTTGATCTCGTAGGTGTTCTGATACTTTCCTTCTTTCATCTGCTGCCACTTGCCTCTCTCCTTCCTCTTAAGCTCATCCTGCTTCTCTTGCTTCATCCAGCCAGGCGGGGTCTCACACACCAGCATGGTTGCTAGAATCACACACAATGATTATTTTCAGAAAATCAGCCATTTCTTCTGTTCTGTGTAGACAGGACAGTGCTAACTAATTTTACCTACAATATCTTCTAGGTTAAACTTCCCTTGCTCCCGTGAAAAATAAACAGGGGTCACAAAAACAGTCTTCCGGGTCCACTCACTTACCCACACTTCTCTTACCTAGATTAACTAAACAACAACTTCACTGTCCTGAACAGAACAAACCAACTGTTTCTTGATGTGGCTGAGATGTATCCACGAAGGTCTTTCTGCAATCTTTACTGCTGTTGGTGTGGTTATAAGAACTTGATAAGATCCTTCCCACTTCGAGCTGTACCAGTTTTTCGTTTGATTACTTTGATTAAGATGTAGTCACCTTGCTGGACAGCTGCTTCCTGTATCACAGAGAGAGGAGAAAATCTGGCAGTATGTTTGCTTGTAACACTTCTCATTTAGAAAAAATTGCTTTTAAATAATCACTAAAGTTTTATTCTTCTTCATTCTTCTGCAAAGGGGAGGTTAGCAGGGACATTCCAAAACTTATCTCTAATGGAGTACGTCATTTCACAGTTAGAGTTATTCTGATATATAACTTCACTAAAACAATACAGTTTCATCCATACATTTATTTTATTTATTTATTTTTTCCCTATTCTTTTACCGTGACATTTATTTATTTCACCAGTCCTGCAATTTGTGGATGATATGCACAATGATTCTTTAAAATGATATCTAGGTTGTTGCTCTTTATTACCTCATTCACAAAATGGGCACCATTGTTACTATATATTTTCTCAGGAATGCAATCAGTATTCCATACAAAAATTCTGAAAAGGGTATTCTGGTTCCGGGAATTTACCTCTGAGTACTCTAACATTTCCTTGTGCATTATGCTTTATGCATATGGTACATGCTTTACAAAAATTTTTTTTAGTAGTAATTAAATCCATAGATTATAAAATGTTCATCTTTTACTTTATACTCCCTCCTGTTGAGACATTGGCAAAGCCCATGGCTCAAACAATTAATTATCAGTTATTGACTTTCCCGTAGAGGTCTTCTTACCTCTCAGTTCCCATTGTTTTTCAAATCAAAAACAACAAATACACAACCAAACAAAAACAACAACAACAAAAATTTAAACAAAAAAATTTAAAAATGCTTACTCACAACTGGTTGGACAGTTAATGATTTTCCTTTTTCCCAAAAGACATGCTCTTTTTCAAAGCTATTATTTCTCTGCAGCTTGTGCTGAATGTGTATTTAGCAACTGTCTGGCTTTTATAATTCGGTCTGAGCTAACCACAGCATATCCTGTGATAGTTTTGCCTGCTCTATCTTTATAACACGAACCATCTACAAACCACACTTCTCCTTCTTCTAATGGTTGGTCTTTTAGATCTGGTCTGGCCAAAACCAATTGATCTGTTAGTTCAATACAACAACGAGGTTCTCCTACAATTGCTGGGTTTAGTGTATTACACCTCTGAATGGGAATGTGTGGTTGTGAGATTAGCACGGTGATACAAGACATATGTCGAGCAGGTGATAAGAACGTCTCGGTTACGTATGTAACCCTCGTTCCCTGAAGGAAGGGAACGGAGACGTCACGTCGTGACCGACGAATTGGGAACCGCTTCGCGGGTGACCTATCTACTTCGAGAACTATCAAAAACGCCAATGAACTTGGCATGCAGGTATTTGCATAATGCCGGCGCCGCCCCGCCAGGTGCGTATATAAGGCACAGGTGCATAATACCAAATCAGCTATATTATTGCTGAGAAGCCGAGCAACAGTGCCCGGCCTGAACAGCAATGGAACAGCAAACTGTGGCGACGGGACGTGACGTCTCCGTTCCCTTCCTTCAGGGAACGAGGGTTACATACGTAACCGAGACGTTCCCTTTCAGTCGGTCACTACGACGTCACGTCGTGACCGACGAATTGGGAATCCCTACCAAAACGCCACTGCAGCTGAACCCTTCCAGTGCCTGCAAAAGCCCTCCGCCCTCCACATAAGGGGCGGAACCTAAGGCGAAATGCAGAAGGCCGGTCACTACCTGTTCCTTAACCCACGATAGTGAAGCAGCGACCTGGGAGAAGCGTCTAAACTGAGCGGAGCTAGAACACTGCGGAAGCCATCCCCTAAGAAGGTTAAATGGATGACATAAAATATATGAAACAACCGACAGGTTGCTCAAATAAAGTCTCTGAACAATACATGGTATGTTGAGAGATGCAGAGCAGGCTCTGCTAAGGAAAAACGTGGAGGATTAGAACCCCACGGACTATACACACAAATGAACCCCACGTAGGGGACAAATGTGGATGCCTAGCCTACACAGGTTTACAGAGAATACATCAGTGATAGGTTGACAGCGGATGCTCCGCAACACCAGCTATCAGGGCGGTGGAGGAGAGGCAAAAACAGTTTTTTAGACGTTTTTGCCCCGATGGCCTTCCATAATGGTGCAAATGTGCAGCACCAAAATAGAGGCTCCAAGCCGACACACGAGCCGACCCTCGGCATTCTTAACTAGTTAGTAGAAAGAACCCGAGTGGAAACCGGTTCGACACGAACACTATAGAATCTTGTGAACGTATTAGGTGTCGCCCAGCCTGCAGCTCTACAAATATCTGTTAGCGAGGAACCGCGAGCCAGTGCCCAAGATGATGCCACACTGCGAGTAGAGTGGGCACGTAAATTAAATGGACAAGGCACATTCTGCTTTTGATATGCAAGGGCTATAGTATCCACAATCCAATGGGACATCCTCTGCTTGGTGACAGCTTTTCCTTTCTGCTGACCACCGTAACAAACAAAGAGCTGATCTGAGGTCCTAAAACTTTGCGTTCTGTCTATATACACACGTAGTGCACGAACAGGACATAACAAAGCCATGGCTGGTTCTGCCTCCTCCAAAGGCAGTGCTTGGAGATTCACCACTTGATCTCTAAAAGGAGTGGTGGGAACTTTGGGCACAAAGCCGGGCCGGGGTCTCAGTGTTACGCTGGATGCAGCCGGCCCGAACTGAAGGCACGATTCATCGACCGAAAATGCATGAATATCCCCTATCCTCTTAACAGAAGCCAAAGCAAGGAGAGTTAAAGTTTTCATTGTAAGAAACTTAACACTCACACTATGCAGAGGCTCGAATGGGGCTTCCTGGAGTGATTTCAGCACCAAGGACAGGTCCCAAGGAGGAATAGAGGGGGGACGCGAAGGATTCAGTCTTCGAGCGCCTCTGAGAAATCTAATAACTAGGTCGTGCTGACCCACTGTTCTACCGTTTACGGGTGAATGGTGAGCTGATATCGCAGCTATATCGACTTTAATAGTGGATGGTGACAGCCTATTCTCCAAGCGACGCTGGAGATATAAAAGCACAACACTAATCGGGCATTCTCGGGGGTTTTCACTTCGGGAAGAACACCAGTCGACAAACAGGTTCCATTTAAGCGCGTAAGCCTGTCTCGTAGACGGCGCTCGCGCAGCAGCAATAGTGTTAGATACCTCTTGCGGTAAATCACTCATATCCTCCGTGCCCCGTCCAGAGACCACACATGGAGGTTCCACAGGTCGGGGCGCGGGTGCCATAATGTGCCCTCTTGTTGAGAAAGAAGGTCCTTCCTCAGGGGAATCTTCCACGGAGGGGCTGTCGCGAGGAGAGAGAGTTCTGGAAACCAGCTCCTGGTTGTCCAATACGGTGCCACCAACAGCACGCTCTCCTCGTCCTCCCGGATTTTGCATAAGGTTTGCGCAATGAGGCTCACCGGAGGGAACGCGTATTTGCGCATGTTTCGCGGCCAGCTGTGTGCCAATGCATCCACGCCGAGCGAGTCGTCGGCTAGTGAATAGAACAGGCGACAATGGGTCGTCTCTGGGGAAGCAAACAGATCTATCTGCGCTTTGCCGAAACGTCTCCAAATTTGCTGAACCGCAATGGGGTGGAGTCGCCATTCGCCGGGACGCGCAGCCCGAGAGAGCGCATCCGCCTCTACATTGAGCGTGCCCGGGATGTAAATGGCACGAAGAGACCTCAAATTCTTCTGACTCCAAGTGAGGAGGTGACGGGCGAGATGCGACAGGTGACGCGAGCGTAAACCGCCTTGACGATTGATGTACGCCACGGTCGCAGTGTTGTCTGTACGAACTAATACATCTTTGCCCCGTAACTCGTTGCTGAAACGGACGAGCGCAAGATATACAGCCCACATTTCCCGGCAGTTTATGTGCCAATGCAGCTGGGGTGTCGTCCAGACCCCCGAAGCCGCAAGCCCATCGTACGTGGCCCCGCACCCCGTGTCTGACGCATCTGTGCATACTATCGCGTGCCTGGAGACCTGTCTCAGAGGCACACCGGCTCGGAGAAACGCACGGTCTGACCACGGAGTGAAAGTGCGACGACACGCAGGTGTAATGATAACACGGTGAATGCCGCGCAACCACGCTCTCCTCGGGACTCGATCGTGAAGCCAACGCTGAAGCGGTCGCATATGAAGCAGTCCGAGCGGAGTTACAGCTGCGGCTGCTGCCATATGCCCCAAAAGCCTCTGAAATTGTTTCAGCGGGACCGCGCTCTTGCTCTTGAATGTATTCAGGCAAGTCAGAATCGACTGTACACGCGCTTCTGTTAGACGAGCTGTCAAATCGATCGAGTCCAGTTCCATACCGAGAAAAGAGATTCTCTGCACGGGGCAAAGCTTGCTCTTTTCCCAGTTGACCCGAAGACCCAAACGAGCGAGGTGTTTTAAAGTTAAATCTCTGTGATCGCACAGCGTCTGACGTGTTTGAGCTATTATTAGCCAATCGTCCAGATACGCGAGAATGCGCACACCTCTCTCTCTCAGGGGTTTTAAAGCCCCCTCCACTACTTTGGTGAATACACGGGGCGACAGAGAGAGCCCGAATGGGAGGACTTTGTACTGGTATGCTCGCCCCTCGAACGCAAAGCGGAGAAACGGCCTGTGTCGGGGGAGAATCGATACGTGAAAGTACGCGTCCTTCAGGTCGATAGATGCGAACCAATCGTTTGGACGAATGCATGGAAATATGCGTTTGGGCGTCAGCATTTTGAACGGCATTCTGTGAAGTGCACGGTTCAGCGAACGCAGGTCCAGGATCGGTCGCAAGCCGCCGCTTTTCTTGGGTACAATAAAGTAAGGGCTGAAAAACCCCGACCTCATCTCGGCTGGAGGGACCGGCTGAATCGCGTCTTTCGCCAATAAGACAGCGATCTCCGCACGGAGGACGTGCGCATCGGCAGCTCTCACCGTAGTGAACCGAACGCCGGAGAATTTGGGGGGACGCCGGGCAAATTGGATCGCATAGCCGAGACGAATCGTGCGTAAAAGCCAACGCGACGGGCTGGGAAGCTGTTCCCACGCCCCCAGATACCGTGCGAGAGGGACTAAAGGCACGATCGGTGTACCCGCGGCGGGCGCAACGGAGGTGATCGCCGGTGTGTGCGTAACGGCCGCACCGACAGCAGTGTTGTGTGTGATAACACTCACCTGAGTCCGTTGCTGGGTGGTTGAGTAAGGGAGGCTCTGCTGAAGACACCTCACACCACTCGATGCACCCTCTGGCGAAGGAGGAGGGAGACGATGGGTTATGAGCCCGTAGCTGTCTCCCACCGGCTGAGAGCGCGGTGGGGTTATGAGCCCGTGCGTCGCTCTCGTTCTCCTCTGATGAGTCGGAGAACGAGGGGGGGTTATGAGCCCTCTCGTATCTCCGGAGCTCATCTGAAGACCTAGAGATGGAAGTGGAATTCGCTCTTTTTGTGGATTTGTGGGTGCCGACTGAAAAGTCGGCGGAACAGAAAAATGAAACAAAAGATTCCCCAACCGGCCCTCCTCCGGTGGGGGGAGTGGTGCCTTCACCATCTCCCGAAGAGCGATCCCCTCCATCTCTAGGTCGCCCGTCTCAGGGCCGCTTTGATCTTCTTTTACCACCCTTTGCAGCGGGCTGAGCGGGCGGGGCGGGCTGCTGACGACCGGTTCCTCGCTTCTTAGAAGAGCCCCGGGGAGGAACGGAGGCGGCCGCCGCAGGACGCCCTCGGCGAGGAGCAGGCTGAGGCGCCGACGTGGATGGGGCAGGCGCAGGACGCTTCCGACGTGGCATGATCTGAGCGATGGCCTCAGTCTGCTTCTTGGCCGCGGAGAATTGCTGGGCAAACTCCTCGACCGTCTCGCCGAACAGGCCGGTCTGGGAAACCGGAGCATTCAGGAGCCGGGTTTTATCGGCGTCCTTCATGTCCGCCAGACACAGCCAGAGATGGCGTTCCTGGACTACCAGGGTAGACATCGCACGCCCGACGGCGCGTGCGGTGACCTTGGTCGCACGAAGCGCCAGATCTGTAGCCGCACGTAGTTCAGAGAACTCCGCCGAGTCGTGACCTCCCGCGTGCAGATCCCTCAGAGCCTTAGCCTGATGAACCTGCAGCAATGCCATGGCATGCAGGGCAGAGGCTGCCTCCCCACAAGCCTTGTAAGCAGCACCGGACAGCGCCGAAGACTGCTTACAGGCCCGTGAGGGGAGAGTAGGCTGGTCCCGCCAGGAGGAAGCGACACCGGCCGGACACAACTGCATCGCGACCGGGCGCTCCACTGACGGGATACCAGTGTACCCCTTGGCATCTCCACCCTCGAGAGAGGTGAGAGGTGAAGGCTGATACGGCCGGTTCCGGGCGGAAAACGGGGTTTTCCACGACCGCGTCAGCTCTTCATGCACCTCGGGGAAGAAAGGCACCGGGGGCGAGGACTGAGAAGCCCTGGCACCCCCGAAGAACCAATCATCGAGGCGGGACGGTTCAGGTGGGGGAGGTTTAGTCCACTCCAAGCCGACCGCCTCCGCCGCCCGAGCGAGCATGGCTGCCATCTCAGGGTCGAACGCAGAAGCCGCAACCTGGCCCGAAGGCGGGAGCGGATCCGGATCGACGTCTGAGGCTGACAACCCCCCCTCCGACGTTACGGTGGATATCGCGTCAGGTGGAGGCTCGACAGAGCGCGAGGACGCCGTAGAACACGGGCCACTCGTCTCCATCGGGACCTCCGCTGGCAACGGATCAGGGCGCTGGGAGCTACTGGACGAACCAGCAGACCGACCCAGCACCGTTATACGGAGGTCATCCTTCGCCAATCTGGTAGCTGCGCCCTTAGCAGCACCAGACTGGGAAGGCGGGGGCCGTTGCCGGAGGAACGACACCCGTCTCCGCAAATCCGCTATAGTCATGCCCTCGCAGACGGGGCATGAACTATCACGCAACGCTGCCTCTGCGTGCTGGAGCCCCAGACACGAGAGACAACGCTTGTGGCCATCCTGGGGGGCGATAAACACACCGCATCCAGAAACGGAGCACGGACGGAAATCCATCTTTAAAAAGACGACCCCGACCGTGACACGAATGAGTGGCTGTCTTTAAAAAGACACAAAGCTCAAACGTGCTGCTCTTTTAGGGAAATCACTCTTTTGTGCGAGCTGGTGAAACACACAGGGAGAGGCAAACGCACTCACTCGAACTCAAGTCCTAAATTAAAGAGACAGAGAGAGAGAGAAAGGGTGGAAAAAACACTGCGAGCCTCCACTGAGGTGTCTTTGCCCAACCAACTTCAGCAAGCTGAGATATTCTTTTCCCACACAGCACAGGATCTACGAAGATCAGTAACAGCTTCTCGAGAGCAGATGTCTGCCGGCTTCGAAGCAATAAAGCTGATTTGGTATTATGCACCTGTGCCTTATATACGCACCTGGCGGGGCGGCGCCGGCATTATGCAAATACCTGCATGCCAAGTTCATTGGCGTTTTTGATAGTTCTCGAAGTAGATAGGTCACCCGCGAAGCGGTTCCCAATTCGTCGGTCACGACGTGACGTCGTAGTGACCGACTGAAAGGGAACTTCAGTTTAGGTTTTTAAAAGTAAAATATCTACAACATATGTAATTAAAAATGTCAAATGGTGAAATAAAATTATTTCAGCTAATACTTCTACACCCATTGCTGCTGCACAAACTGCTTGTACAGGGTGGTAGTGCTGGTATACCATACCATATTTAACTTCTTAGAATAAAAATCTACAGGTCCTAACTTTGTGCCATGTTTTTGTAACAACATGGAAGCCATTAATTTCATTTTTCAAACTACGGTTTGAACAAATTGTTTAGTGCAATCAATTAAAGCTAAACACAGTGGAAGAAACTAATTCTTGTTAGATCTTATCGAAAGCACCATTCGCTTTCATTGTCCACTGAACTTCCTCTTTTAATGCAACTATTTGCAAAAGATCTTGTGCTTCCTCTAGATTTCTCACATCTTTAAAGGTGTTGATCATGTTACTCTTCTGCTGAGCCACGCTGTTATGTTATTATAATACTGGGGAGCTCTATAAATCATTTTGTCTAAATCTGCTCTTGCCCCTGCATATGATTGATATATAACATGTGCTAAGGCTTCAGGGGACGGGATTGGATCTGGCTCCATCGCCGTTGTGCGTACTACAGGGGTTGTTTTATTATTTTCCTGTCTACACACCACCATAATTTTTAAACTTTTATGCATTATTCTATACTTTTTTCTGTTTATACCTTCTTGTCTTCTAACACTTCCTTCAAACCATTCTCTTGCACTTAATATTTCTCGTTCTGGTTTGACTTTTCCTGTTTTAAACATTGCTTTCATCTCTAAATTTTCAACAAACTTTTTGCACTTCTTCATATACCTCACATTCTGATTTTACATTCTGAAATATTCTATACTATATATTATATATTAGTATACACTATATTAATTATTTATCATTCTTAAAACATCCACAACAATTTCTAATTTTCTCAAATTATTACTCGATCCACGCAGTCACAAATTATTAGCAATCATAAATTCTTAGCAATCACAAATTATTACTCAATCTAAAATCATTAGCGATCCTAAATTATTCAGAATCATAACCTATTATTCGATCAAACACATACAATTAGCGATCCCCGGGGATTCAAATTGCAATACAACTTTCGATTCACAGATAAAAAAATCACTCAATGTGCCTACTTCAGCGTACAACTGGTTTGTTAACACCGCTAGATTTCCAGCACACTGAGCGCATCACAAACATATACACAGCAAATAACGCAGCAAAAACACAGCAAAAATACAGTAGAATAAACACTTTTATTCTCAACAATTTCTCAGTAAACACTTCTGGGTTTAAAACACTCAGTAAATACTTCAGGATTTACTATCAACATGGTAATACTTCAGGATTCCCTTAAAAAAAAAACATAATAATCACTTCAGGGTATATTCTTTCAGTAAACACTTTAGGGTTTACTTTTGGGGCAATACTTCAGGATCCCCTAGTCTTATTTCAAAACAAAATCAATAAAAAAAAACAGAATAACCACTTCACTACAGTAAAATAAAAAATTTCGGGATTTTAGCTCTTGGGGACTCTAACCCTCTGGCTGTTCGACTGTTATTTGGGACTCTAACCCAGAAACATTGGGGACTCTAACCACCAATTCAGCATCTTGGGCATCTAACCCTCAGCTGTTCAACAGTTCCCGGGGCCTCTAACCCACGATTATTGGATAAACACTTCTTCAGTAAATTTGAATTTCGGGATTTTAGCTCTTGGGGCCTCTAACCCTCTTTTGGCTATTCGACTGTTATCTGGGACTCTAACCCATACAAATTGGGGACTCTAACCACCAATCCAGCTTCTGGGGCCTCTAACCCTCAGCTGTTCAACAGTTCCCGGGGCCTCTAACCCACGATTATTGGGGCCTCTAACCACCAATTAAAATACCAATAAAGCAACTTACCCAATTCACTGCGCCTGATTTGTGTCTTGCTTCGAATTCTGTCAATCCGGGATCATCAGCAGAGGAAACCTAAATGCCGGCCTGGCGAGGAATTCTCACCTCCCAGGGCTTTGCTTCGAACTCTTAGACGAATTCGGCCGACGTCGGGCTTCGGCTTGTCTCCTCCACTGCTGATCTCCGGGTATGTTGGAATCCGGCTCGAAGGACCAAAATGTTAGGTTTATTTAAATTACCTTAACAACAATTAAGACACGTCAGACCAAGAATTCAGGTTTAAATCACTCGCGAGGGAAAGAACCAGAGAGATTTCTCATCAAGAAATACTCAAGCTGTCTCTCTCCGATTCTTTGTCTGCAAGCTCTTTTTATAAGATGGGTTGACACCCAAAAAGATAAGTGCAAGACAACATATGTCATGGATTTTTAACACATACACACACACATCTGAAAACATCCAAAAAAACAGACATAGGTAAGAGCTGAGTTTGAAACAGATAAACAACTTTCCACCACCCTGAACTGGAGGTGGAGGTGTCAAAACCACAAAGTACAGCTTGTGCTCTTCTCCTATCTATGTGGCTAAGAGAAAGAATGTAAAACATAGTTTGTTTTCTATTACAGAGAAAACCTTAATAAAAATACATCTATTAGAAAGAAACACATCTATAAATGATAATAAAATCATTTTCTCCAACAGTGTGTATTAAGACAAAGGGTGCTACAGTAGAGATGCTAAAGGTAGCTGCTTGGGTACTTATAGGAACATTTGTTGTTGCCTGTTTTTATGTTATAAAAATTTGAGGTCCAGTCTATACACCGCATATAGTATATACAGTATATAATTTTTTGTATCCACGACAACCATGCAAGGATGCTTACTTCATTGCCACCCCTCGTAGTTCTCATGCCACCCCCTTGCCACCCCATAAATAATTTTCTAGATCTGCCCCTGTAAGCGAGCACACGCAATTTAAAGCCACGAGACCGAAAGTCCACATGAAGTGTTTTATTTGGGACAGGGCCACACTCGTCCACTGAAATGGAAGATGGCACCCACACAGCGGCACTTCCAGCGAGCTCAAGTGTCCGATTTCACTTACTAGTTTCATTAACTTAATTGAGTGAACTATATTAGTGAAGTAATGTAGGGATTAGTGTATAAAGGTATGGGGGCTATTTAGAAAATACATGAACTAAGGACTACAATTAAAAGTGACATAATGCACATTACAAAATAAATTATTCAAATGAAAAGACATGAAAGAACACAGAAGCCTGACACTTTCAAAACAAGAGATAGTATGTCATTGTAGGTTACTATGTGTCGCTGGTTGGATGGGTGGTCAGATTAATGACTTTATTGTGACTGTATTGTATTTAATCCCCAGGCACACAAAAGCACTTCCACACATCGGCACTTCAATTGTTGTTCCACAGTCTGAAACACGACTGCAAAAACCAGACCAAAGCAAATGTGAACCCATTCAGCAAACCAATTTCCCCTTCAGCTACACACAGTAAAAATTTAACCGCTTTTTAATGATGATAGGACAGAAAGACTCAGAACCTTTTATGTCAGCTCAACTAACTGCAATATTTTGTGCAGCTATAAAATTTGATGCATTTTTCTGTTTTATATTGAAAAAGTTTTTCAAAGTTTTTTCGATTTAGACCTCTTAAATAATCCTGCTTCCAATATACGTGACATGGTTTTATTGTTAATATTTCAATTCGCATTGTACATTTACTGTACGGTAGACACTTTTATCCTAAGGGACTTACAGTGCATTACAAGGTATTTATTTTACCCCATGGAAGCCACAACCTTTTACTGCAATTTTACTAAATCAAAAAAAATTTGTTTAAATGAATGCATGGAGTGCTTAAAGTGTATATGTAGAAATAAAAAGCCCTAATTTACCTAAAAAAATTATTGTAACGTGTAGGCACTCATACACTGTCCAGAGACTGTTACATGCAACGTCTGGAACATGAATGTTTGTCTTGGTGCTCTACTAAAGCTCGGTCCACAGGGAAAAAATTCACCTAATCTTTGTTTAGCCCTGTTTGCTCAACACAAGAAATTGGTTTGCAAAGTATGATAATGAATATTTCACACAATTTATGAGATGACTTACTAGTAAGCACACTGTATCAGATCTGTGCATTTCTATAAAATGAGTGAGTAGATTTGATGCATCAGATGAATGTGTTAGGCTGAAGTAATGCTGTCAAAGGTAAAATGGTTTCATTCTTTATTTTGAAATGAATGTAGTACAGATTTTTAAAACAAAAACATGTAAATGACCCAATCACCATTTAAACATGACTAACCAAATAAGTTATTTGAACAAATTATTTAATTCATATTAGAAATTGTGATACTCTTCAAAATAAGTTATTCAAGTCAATAAAAGGTCAATAAATATATACATTTAAACATATGCTATTGAGCATAGTTACTATGCTGTAACACCTAAGGTCACTAAAACAGATCTGAACAAAGTCTAATCCAGTTGATCATAAAGGCCAGTTTGGAAGCAAATGATCCTTTAAAATCTCAGGATGATTTCTAATTTTTGCTTTCTGGTATGGGTACAACAAACTGCCTTCCAAACAAATCCACTTGTTATTTATTCTTGGACCACAATTCTCATTAAGCTGAGAAAACTACACATTTAACCACAACCCCAATTTGTTATTTTGCACCCCGAAGTTTAAAGGTGCTTCTCCGTTTGAATACAAACATTCACATTTCAAATATCAGTGACTGCATCTTCTATCCACTTCAAATAGTGCAGGCTTCCATCCTCAATGGGAAAACTGATGATTTCTGGAAGGTCATATGGATGCACAGCTCTAAAGGAACACAAATGCATATATTGAAATATATAAAGCATTCACTAGTTTTCGTAGCATATAACAGACTTACATTGGAGTGGCTGTTTGGCATATTAAGGAGATCTCCATCTTTAATATTCCTTATTTTTACTAAAATAAGGTATGTTTTCAGCTTTCCTTATCTTTAAATGTGTGTACTGTACAATAAGGTTCAGTTAAACTAGTAAAGTTCCAAATTATTTAAATGGTACTTTGTTCACATCTCATCTGGTGAATTGATGTTTTATCTGCTAGCTTAGTGAAATCTCCACAATCTTAACTGCAGGGGCTCTACTGGGCATTTAATCAATTTCAATGTTTTCAAAGCTCTTTAAAAGCTCTTGGTATTTTTCTGTGATTTGGTAAAGTTAGACATTTTAATCTTTTTTTCTAATCTTTTCTAAGTTGTGCTTTGGCACACACATGATTGCTCACTATATCCCAGCTAATCTGAATGTCTAGATTAAAGGTGCAATTTGTAAGATATTTGCAGTAAAATATCCAAAAACCACTGGGCCAGTGTTATATATTTTGTCCAGCTGATTACTATCAATATCAATAATGTTTTCAACTACTTGTAAATCGTGAGAAAATTGCCATTCTAAACAGTGACATGGGGCAGTGCAGTCACCTGTCAATGACGTTAAAGCAACACTAAAGAGTTTTTGCCCTTTGCTCCCCCTACAGGTTGGAAGCGGAATTGTCCATTACCACTGTCGTAAATAATTTAGCCTACTTCAGCAAAGCTGGCTCTGATTGGGTTGTAGGTCTGCCGTAAAGCAAGTTTCTGTAGTTTTCACTCAAACTACAGGACCGCGACCCGATGGCTGGAAACTAGTGCGGTTTTGGCCGATAGAGGGCTGCAAAGAGAATGTGAAAGTGCCGTTCACCCTGTTTCGAGTGGATGAACGACTGAAACTTTTTTGAAAAATTTTATTTTAAGGTAAAAAAAAACTTTTTAGTGTTGCTTTAATATCCATGTTACCCTTTGTTACCGCTTTAACTGACGTAAAAACCACATGACAACAGTGTGGTGGACAAATGCGGAAGTTAGTGTATAGCGCCTATGGGGCTACGCGCTTGTTTATGGACTACAATTACTCGTCTGCCGCTGGTTGTGTCAGCAAAGACAGCTCCAGTAAGCGTATGGGCCAACCAAATGACCCAAGAAGGGTTTTTCCACGCTGCTTCGGAGCGTCATTAATCTACGTCATTGTTATTGTTTTGATTGTTTTGGCGCCCTCTAGCAGCAAGCTCTAAATATTACTCTTTTAAAGGGCGATTTTGAATTCTGTGTCGGACCTACGCCATAGGCTATGCGTCAGTTTTCATTTAAACGTTGTTGTAGTTGTTTGCATTGATGAGCATGATACAGTATCAAGACAAAAGCTTGTCGTGCATGTTGTTGGAGAAGCATCAGCAATGATGGAAGTAAATAGACAGCAACTTTTGCACTGTAAAATGTGAAAGCTGTGTTAGTTTAACATCCTGTCCTTGTGGGGGCGCTAACGGGGTGAGAATGCCTCATGTTATGTATGTTTATGTTTTACCCGTGAGCAGTGGTTGCTGTTGTCAGGGTTGCTGATAATAAAGTCTTAAAAAGAGCTATTTGTTTGTTGCAATTCGAGTTTTACATTGGTAGCAGAGGATGGCTGCGGGAAACTACAAGGTCCCGCCACAGTTTGATGAAAAGAAGTGTTATGAGAGCTGGAAAAATGAGGTGGAAATGTGGATGCGTGTCACAGAGCTGGAGAAAAAGAAACAAGCACTGGCTGTCGCGCTATCGTTAACGGGGAGGGCGCGAGATGCTGCTCTGGAAATATCTGCGGATGATTTAAACAAAGATGATGGTATGAAAACGATTTTAGACAAGTTGGACTCTGTATTCCTGAAAGAAGAAAAAGATCGCCAATACGACGCGTATACGGAGTTTGATCGTATCACACGAGAACACGGAATCCCGATGGCCGATTACATCATCGAGTTTGAAAGCAAATATAACAAGCTGCGGAATTTCGGTATGACACTTCCAGATGCTGTACTGGCGTTTAAACTGCTCGACACAGCGGGTCTCGATGCTAAAGATAAACAATTAGCGCTTACCGCTTGCGCAACCCTCACATTTGCGGACATGAAATCTGCTCTGAAACGAATTTTTGGAGAAAATTACATGCGTGGAAGCCACTTTACTGGTGAGTCTGCATGTTTCACTGATTTTAGTAAGAAAGAAAACAAGCCACGTCTACAAAGACCACTGAAAACACAGCCAGGAACGAATCCTCTCGATAGATATGGCAGGCGATCTAAATGTGCTATCTGTCAGAGTACATATCACTGGGCAAAAGACTGCCCTCACAGAACTGAACAAGCAAAGCTGACTGAGGATGTAGAGCAATGTAACATCACTTTGTTTTCTAAAGAAACTTTGTCAGATGCAGAAGTGTTTATGGTTGAATCACTTGGGTCAGCAGTTATTGATACAGCCTGTACTAAAACAGTGTGCGGACAGAAATGGTTTGATCACTACGTCAGTGGACTAAAAACAGCAGAGCTAAAAAAGTTGAAACGCACAGATAGTGCAAGAGCTTTCAAGTTTGGAGATGGAAAAGTTGTACATTCTACAAAACAGGTCAAGATTCCAGCTATGATTGGACAGACCAAATGTTACATTGAAACTGAAGTAGTCCCAGTTGATATCCCTTTGCTCTTGAGCAAAACGTCCTTAAAAAGAGCAGGTGCTGTACTGGATCTTCAGAATGACACCGCAATAATGTTCAAACACCCTGTGACCCTTGAGCTTACCTCATCAGGACATTACTGCATAAACCTGACGGATCAAGACTCCTCCTGTGATGCTGAGAAATGTAGTGAAGATGAAGTTCTATTTGTAACAGAGAACATGACTTCAAAGAAAAAGAAAGAAGTCCTAATAAAGTTGCATAAACAATTTGGCCATGCTACTGTGGATAGGTTAAAAAAGCTGCTGATCAGTTCAGGTAATCATGATGAGGAGTGCATTGTGATTTTAAAGGACATAGTAGATCACTGTGAAACATGTGTGAAATACTGCAGGCCCAAACCTAAGCCTGCGGTGGGACTGCCTATGGCCTCAAGTTACAATGAAACAGTAGCTATAGACCTGCATGAACTGGATACAGGAGTGTGGTATCTTCATGCTATTGACCACTTCACTCGCTTTAGTGCTGGAGTTATTATGACCACAAAAAAGGCAAGTGAAATTGTAAAGAGCTTCATCCACTGTTGGATTAGCATACATGGTCCACCTAAAAGACTGTTTAGTGACAATGGTGGAGAGTTTAACAATGAGGAAATGAGGTGCATGGCAGAAAAGTTCAACATTGAGGTAAAGACCACTGCGGCATATAGTCCCTGGAGTAATGGTCTTTTGGAAAGACACAATCAGACGCTTACAGACATACTATTGAAAGTGATGTGCTGATTATTGAAGACGAACCTTTTGCTGCAGCTAAGAAAACTGAGCTGGACAACTGGAAAAGTAACTGTGTGTTTAAGGAAGTGAAAGATGATGGTCAAAAATGTATCAGCACAAGGTGGGTGTGTTCAATTAAAGAAACACCTGATGGTATAGTACCTAAGGCAAGACTAGTTGCAAGAGGTTTCGAAGAATTAAATGTCAGTGACCTTCCTAAAGACTCTCCTACTTGTGCTTCAGATTCTCTAAGAGTTGTTATGGCAGTCATATGTCAAAGGAAATGGCACCTGAACTCAATTGATATCAAAGCTGCTTTTCTTCAAGGAAAAGAATTGTCAAGAAATGTCTATATTCGTCCTCCTCCAGAAGCAATGTGCAAAGGAACGCTATGGAAACTAAACAAATGTGTGTATGGTTTAGTGGATGCTTCTCTGTACTGGTATAATAAGGTAAAAGATACCATGCAACAGCTGGGAGGTCATGTATCACAGATTGACCCTGCAGTGTTCTACTGGCTGGACGACAAAGGTGAGTTGACTGGAATCCTCGCCTCTCATGTTGATGATTTTCTGTGGGCTGGTTCGAAAACGTTTTCTTCTTTGGTCATCCCACATTTGAAAACAGCTTTTGAAGTTGGCCGTCAAGAGAGTGATAGTTTTAATTATGTGGGAATGGAAATCTCTTCTGGAAATGGAGAGATACATGTACGTCAAAGCACATATATAAAGAATCTTCAGCCTTTTGTTTTGGATCCAACCAGAGCTGTGCAACGTACAGCTCCACTGACAAACTTGGAAGCTGACATGCTGAGGTCCAAGATTGGACAAATCCAGTGGGTTGCTAGACAGAGTAGACCAGATATAATGTGTGACACTTCTCTCCTTGCTTCAACTACAAAACATGCTACTGTTCAGACTTTGCACGATGTAAACAAGCTTATCAGAAAACTAAAGTCAGAGGAGGTCATTTTAAAATTTCAGAACCTGGGAAAAGACAGCTCCCTGAAACTGGTTGTTTTTAGTGATGCCTCATTGGGAAATCTTCCGGACGGCGGTACTCAAGGTGGACATCTAATTTTCTTGGTGGGAGAAGATGGAAAATTTTCTCCCATCTCCTGGCAATCTAAGAGAATCAGAAGAGTCGTCAGAAGCACTTTGGCAGGAGAAACTCTGGCGCTCGCCGATGGCATTGATAATGGGATGTGTATATCTGCTCTTTATTCAGAAATTACAACAGGCAACATTGCTTTAAACAACCTGCCAGTTATCTGTGTAACTGACAATCATTCTCTTTTTGATGCTGTGAAGTCCATAAAGTCTGTTACAGAAAAAAGACTTCGTCTTGAGATCAGCAGCATTAAAGAACTAATCCACTCTGGAAACATCAAGCAGATCCTTTGGTCTGCTACAAAGCAACAACTTGCTGACTCTCTGACTAAAAAGGGAGCTTCTACTTTGTTACTTCTGAAAACCCTTAGTGAAGGTGTATGGGAACATAAATAAGTTAAATGTAAATAAGTTTAAAAAAAAAAGGGATAATGATCTCTTTAAAGAGATGTTACTGTCATTTAATTTTGTTACATATGCTCACCCCTTCTTTTAGGATAATGTTTCCACTCCCTTTAAAAAATGTGTATTTGGTTTTTTATTTTGTTTTTTTAAGAGGGAGATTGTTAGTTTAACCCTGTGGGGTCCAACCATTTTGGGACACTGTCAGAGGTTCTGACATGCTCTTACATTTGGTCTTTTTTCAGTTGCTTTAAAACATAATAATGGCAAGTGTCTCATACCACTGTGTTCAGAACAAACTGGGCTAAAATATTATAAGAGCTACATGTATGTACATGTTTGTATTTTTGAGAGAAAAAGGTTTATGCGTGGTTTTTAAAAAAGCAAAATTTTTAAGTCACTGATATAAGTTCACAAAACCCATACTAAACATGTTTTAACAAGACTTTCCTAAACATAATCAAGTAGTCTAGAGTTTTTTCTTTAAAATGATGTGAAAATCATCCTGCCTACTCAGTCACATAAACCAATATATTATTTTAGAAATTGTAAGACACTTTTTGTTTAGAGGGGCCGTATGCGAGAAGGATTGATTGACAGCTAGCAAACAAAGGCTCGCATAATGAGCTGCATAATAATGAGGCAGGAGGGAACTACAGTAAAGAATGTGAGGACAAATGGACATGTTTGTTTGAGGTTTATTAAGAAGTTAACAATATAATCAAAATAGAAATGAAGGTCAGTAGGACATTTTCAATTTATTTGGAAACAAACCCTATTAAAATACTGAACTTGTATAAGAAACTGATAAACAACAGAGCTGTAAACTTCATGTGGCTCATGTTACCATATAACTTTATGTCCAGAGAGTGTGAATATGTTTTTCCACTTCATAGTTTTGTACTGATGAGAGAGATGCAGACCTCTAAGAAAGTTATAAACAGTTGTCAGCACAAATTGTCCACAGAAATACCCTTACATACATAACTGATGGGTAAATGATAGCACTACATTCAGATAAACTATCATAAACTAAATTAGTATCTCAAATAAACATCTGCAATGATTAGTTATATTAAAAGCTGTTTTCAGATGACTGTTTTCAGATGCCCATCCCCTTATCGTCTAGCTTCTGTTTTAAACGCGTTTCTGTAAGCGAGTATGAACTTTAAAAACACATCGCAAATGGATGTGCGCGAGCTCGCGTCTCCGTGTAAACAACGCGGAGCTCATAATAAAACGGTGTCGCGTGTAAAGCGCAATGTATGGAATGCGTTGCATGTAAACAATATCATATTACAGCAGATTCCCAGTGCAGTATTACTCAAAGTTGCCATGAAGGATACGAAAGTGAATAACTGCGTCTAACACTGTACACAGCATGTAACAATGAAATCCGCCATTACGTGATCACGCGCGTAACTTACTCGTTTGTAAACAAGCGTGTAAACATGGAATCATATTACAGCACACACTTAAAAGATACAGCAGTGCAGCTGCATTACTCAAAGTTGCCATAAAGGATATGAAAGTGAATAACTGTGTCTTAACACTGTACACAGCATGTAACAATGAAATCCGCCATTACGTGATCACGCGCGTACTCGTTTATAAATAAGCATGTAAACATGGAATCATATTACAGCACACACTTAAAAGATACAGCAGTGCAGCATTACTCAAAGTTGCCATGAAGGATACGGAAGTGAATAACTCTGTCTAACACTGTAACTTACAGCATGTATCAATGAAATCCGCCATTACGTGAAATCACGCGCCCTCGTTTGTAAACAATGCGAACGTTTTTAAATCCGAAGCGTGCAGTCTGCTAAGGTTGCTTATGTAGGCTGAACTGCACAAGCCATAACATATTACATGATAGCAAATATAAATGAAGACAAATGACTTACAGTTTCTTCAGGAATAAGTTATATCCTTCTCCAATGCATCTTCCATCGTTCCTCTTCTTAGGTAACGTTAAAGATAAACGCTTCTCTTCCTCAATGTCCAGACATAAATGAAGATATTCCTCACGTGTGTGAATAAAGTTTATAATCCAAACATGCGGTAAAAAGTCCTTAAATCTGATCAAACGTTACGCTTTGTTTATTATTGTTGGAACTGCTGTCTCTTCATTACCATGTCAACAGCTGTGGGCGTGACCAAATTAAAGATAATGAGCTCAGCCAGGGTACACAGTACTCTCTTTACTTCAATGCAGATTATATAAACAGGAAATATTTGTTTTTGATTATAATTAGCTTGTTTAAAAGTAGACATTTCAGGCTTTCTTTGGATATGTGTATTATGTTTGTGTGACGAGTATTCGCGGAGTTTCAACTGATTTTTGTAACGTGTTTTAAGAGACAGCTGGCGGAGACAGAAATGTCTGAATGCGCACCCTGTTTATTTTCTTTATTTGACAAAAACACAAAGATCTCTTGTTATTGTTAATGTGAACTAATTAAAGAGGACCCTTCAGAGTTTCAAATGATGTCAAACACGTAAGTGTTTGATTATTAATGATGGAGTATTTTAAGTTGATTCTGCTATGATAAGGAGAAAACACGTCAAAACGCGTCCCCGCGTTTTTGGACCCCTGGGGGTTAACATCCTGTCCTTGTGGGGGCGCTAACGGGGTGAGAATGCCTCATGTTATGTATGTTTATGTTTTACCCGTGAGCAGTGGTTGCTGTTGTCAGGGTTGCTGATAATAAAGTCTTAAAAAGAGCTATTTGTTTGTTGCAATTCGAGTTTTACAAGCTGCTCTACAATAGAGCAAACAATAGAGTTCATTTTGTAAGGTCTTTATACACCACTAAAAACATAGTTATCTATATTATACTGCATTGCTTTCAAAAGATCCTTCTAAAAGTTACACACAGCCCCTACAATTTATGTCATTTGACCTGGTTGAACAATGTATAATACTGATACTATGTACTTACCTTAAATAAGCATCAAGTCTTTGTATAAGAGATGTTCTTGTCCTCACAAGCTATGACAAAAAAAAACTCTTTAAATAAACATTACTTCAATCCAACAGAAATAAACAGTTTATATACAAAATTCATTTTTTATTTTTGTAGCAATAAAATATCAACACACCAGGAGTATTTCTGATGCATCTTGAAACTATCCTTTACAGTAATACCTGAAATTTATAATATAAAAAAACTATTATGCTTACTGTAGTTTGATTATGTAAATCACATGTAAAGTTACAAAGTTTTCAAAAGGGAGGTATTCTCTCCAACAAAAAAAAACACACATTTCAAACTGCTTCAAACGGCTCATTTGTAGTCCTGTCATTATTTCTGTAAGGACTTTAAAGGCAAAGTAGCTACAATTTAGCGTTTTAGGCAGAGGATGATAATTTTATAACAAAATTATAAAAATTATAAAAGCATAATACATTATGGGTGCTTGAGACTATGTTAAAAGATTGAGTTAATTTAACCAACAATATAAATTCAAACTGATTTCCTCCATAGCATCCTGTGTTTTGTGTTTGTGCTGGAAGTGGGTTACAGGTAACATGACCTTAAGCAACACTGTATAGTTATGCGTTTAGACATTGTAGTGAGTGAAAGGTTAAACTGTCTGGTCTTACATAGTGGTAGTGCGGGGAAATATATTCACACATGCTGCCAATCTTTTCTCCATGATGCCCCTAACAGAATAACAGAAATAATTTAGTTTGTCTTATTGATCTGTATTCACATACAACTGCAATTAAACTCAGAAGTAATCCAATGATTTTACAGTTCTGAATGTGTATTAGCTATTAATATAATCATTCTTAAAGATTAAAAAGAAATAAAAAATGAAAAGATAGTGGGCACATCCAGTGTTGGGCTGTAACAATTCCTCGAGTAACTCGAGTAATTCGAATACAAAAATGCATGGCTCTGCTTAGTCCATTTAATTACAGACAGAGCACCGTTTCCCCACACAACATTATTATTGACGCACCCTTTATCACACGCGCACAGCAGACGCTTCTACGTTCACGTGTGTGAGAGAAGTTATGTTAATCAATGGATCAGCACTATTTCACTTTGTTTTGCTCTTAAAATCTTGTTTCCTTGAGTTCATATATTTGAAAACCTCATATTTCCACAGCGAAATATATGCAAAATTCATGATATGGATTAAAGTCTGCTTTTTAGAATGTGTCATTTGCTTGTTCTGTTTGTCTTTTCAGTGAATAAGTTTATCAATTTAACATACCACACGTGTGACACCCGTGGATTTATCATATGAGTAGGTGAACATATAAACCTAATCTCCAGAGCTGCTCAAAGAGTTCATTTAACAAGTTTATTTTGATAAAAAGCGCAGGCCCATAGAAATTAGTCGTCAAAGTGCCAAAATAAATAAAAAAAACAAAACAATAAAAAATTTAAAAATACTTGACATAGATATTGATCGAATTTCTCTCTCTTCTCCCTTTAAAAAAACTAAATTTATTTTATATGAATAATTATATATGAAAATAAATTTTATATAATAATAATAATTTAATACATACATGTATATATGTATGTGTGTATACGAGTATATATGTGCATATGTGTCACAGTCCTGTTCCATGTCTTTGGACTTTTGGTTTGTATTTGAGTTCCCACTTCCAGTTCTGTTTTGTATAGAGGGTATGCACGTGACGTCACCTTCGGCTAAAGTGACTGCGGTTACGCCCACTGAGTGGCAAAAGAGAGCGACAGCATTTGTGTACACACTGAAATCAGCAAAAACACATCTAAATGGGAAAAAGTTGTTGTGCGATAGACAAGAATTCGGAGCTATCATTTTACAGACTGCCAAAAACACAGAAAGAAGAAGTAAATTGATCGTTCATGCCAACGTCCACAGACAACAGGTGGGTTGACAAGTTGCTGGGGTCACTATCAAGCAGAGGTTTTACTTTCTACTTAAAAGTATTTTTTGAAGTATTTGTATTTTATCCGTGTTTTTCTTTGGAAAACATACATTCCAAAGCATATTATCATAATGTTTACTCTATTACATTTCATAAATACAAGTTTTTGTTTTACATTTAATATTTAAGTTCATTAACAACACAATTTTAATGTAATTTTAATATGCAATATAAAAGAATACACAGTATGAATCTATGCTTAAAGTTGTGGTTTAAAAGAGCATATTTTTTATTTTTCTTGTCAAAAATGACAATCGTTTCCCTAGATGGGACCCTTGTGCCTCGGTTGGGCTTGTTTGTGGTGCTTTGAAACTCCATTGAAAAAACTGTTGGGTGTTGAGTTAAGTATTAAATGTTGTGCTCTATTAAAGTCCATTAAAATGAGAAAAATCCTGCAATGTTTTCCTTAAAAAACATAATTTCTTCTCAATTGAACAAAGAAAGACATCAACATTTTGGATGATATGGTGGTGAGTAAATTATCTGGATTTTTCTTTTTAGAAAATGGAATATTCCTTTAATTGAATAATTTGTAGAATAATCGATTACTAAAATAATTAATAGCTCCAGCCCTAATTCAGTGAATTACCGTTATTACTAGGTTTTGAAGATACTCTTCAGTTCGGAAACTTGCATTATGTTTCTAAAGTACAATACAATCCTAAATGTCAAAAGATCAATATAGGTTTGGTTCATGGAATGAACCCTTTTAAAGTTATTTTTTAATATCGTATTGGACAACATTAATTGTCATTGATCTGTTTGCAACCTAATGTTTCTGCATTGTTTCAGCTACATCCTTTAGTTCTGCTGCCAGATGGAGAGTTCAATTAGCTCCCTGTTCAGCATCTCACCTTTCTTAATAGACCTGCCATTTTCTCATACTTCTTATTACAGTATATTCCCTCTCCTTATCCTTAATATTCATATTCTTTTAACAGCTCGAGCATCTAACTGAATCAACAGACATATGCCAAAGGCCATTTCACTCAACTTATACTGTACTCCATACACTCCCAAAACATATATGTCTATTTGTCCATGTGCCCTGTGTGTTTTATAATAAAGAAACTCAACATTGAATAATCAGTTTTGTACAATGAAGATTATTTTTGCATATTAGTTCTTGGATCTGGTTTCTCTGTTTTTCTCTTTATTTTGGTAAAAAATCCACCATTTTAGACTAGCAGGGTCTAACCTCACGAGATTGCAATTCGAGTCCAATTTAATGAGCTTACTGTGGAGTGCACTCTAAAAATTTAACCACTGTAAAGTGCTCTTTACAGGAGCATAATGGGCAAATAAATCCTAATGCAACTGAGATGGGATATTGAAACTCAGGCTGGATGTGATTGAATAAATGATTTGATATGAATCAAGTTTAGGTTGAGCAAGTTCAAGTTTTATGCTTCTATATATACATTTCCATACAAATAATAACTCTGTAGATAACTGTGAAGATCTTTGTGGTCAGAGTCTTTGAGGGCAGAGTGCTGTAATCATTTCTGTATCCATGGTAACATGGCTGTGCTGTACAGTATGTAACATTGTTTCATAACCACATATTGTTAAAGGCGGTGTGCATGATTTTTGAAAAACACCTTTGAAAAGGGAGTCGGGCAGAGTACCAAAACCACTGAAACATTAACAAAATACTTCAAATGAAACAATGGGATCTTGCTGCATTTGACCATGCAGACCGGGGAGATCCTAAAATAATCTTTCACTGCATTTACTTGTATGACAGGTACAGTGTTTTACTGTATTGGGTTTCCGTCATTCTATATTAGTTTTTTTTATACAACATGTTTCTTAAACTTTTTGGGCCCTATTTTAATGATCTAAGCGCATCGTCTAAAGCGCACGGTGCACGGTCTAAATTGGCGTGTCTGATGCCACTTTTGCTAATTTAACAACAGGAAAAATGGTTTGTGCACCAAGCACACGGTCGAAAAGGGTTGTACATATTTTCCTAATGAGTAATCGGTGTGTTTTGGGCGTAACGTGCAATAAACCAATGAGAGTCTCATCTCTCATCCCCTTTAAAAGCCAGTTGCGCTGGCGCTTTGCGTATTCCCTGAAAAACTAAGCGGAGGAAGAAGACCACCATTTTAAGAATAATGTTAAAAATGTGTTGTTTTCATTTTTATTTAAATTTTAATTTTTTGAATTAAAACCTTTAAAAGACTTTTTCTTTCAGTCATTGAAGTACAAATAGCAGGCTTTGAATTGCTGCAAATGTATCTATATCCTATAATCATTGTAATCTCATAAAATAATTAGCAAATATGCAAGAAAAGGTTTGTACTCTAAAAATACAAGAGATAAAGGACTCAATAATAATCTTTTACATTCAATCCTTTAATCTTTCATATTACATATCACAAAGCGTTTTTGTGCTGCTGCGCATTCATGTATGTGCTAAGCAAACCCGCGTTGTCGTCCCGTTTATAGGCGCATTTTACTAATGTGCTCTTTAAATAACAAAAAACATATTGCGCCAACTATTGAGAGCTATTGGGCGTAGTCTATTTTAGTTGCCTCAAAATAGCAACGCGCCAACAATGCACCTGAACACACCTTGTTTTCAGACCAGAACGCCCATGGGCGCAAAAGGGGGCGCAAATGCATTGCGCTAAACGTCAAAATGATAATTGCGCAGGGTGGAAACTAGCAGAAGACACTTGCGTCGCGCATTGCGCTGCATTGTGCCGGGTGTAAGATAAAGCCCTTTGTCTTTAGCACTATGACAGAGTTATGATCATATCATATAAACATATGCTGTTTACGGACGTGTCTCACCACATGCTTAAGCACACCTTAAGCTATCGTCCACATCTCTTCACTAAAATTGTTATGAACAGCTTACCATCTATTTGCTTATATTATGAAGTTAGAGGGTTTCATTGGACGCACGTGCATTGTCGCAGTTACGCGTGTTGAAGGAACTTAACTTTTTGTCTCTGTTTGTTTAATGGTCTGACTAGGGGCTAAACTGAACTCTGGAACAAATACCTTATCAAAAATAACTGTCGAAAATAAATGTTTTGGTTTTCTAAAGACGAGGGGAGATGGTGATCATATCAATGCTATGTAAAGGGAGGTTTGGCAGCCGATCTGTTAAGATTGTATACATTATGTGGTACACATTTTACACAGTAATGTTAGCTTAGTGTAGTTTTTGATACGCTTAAGCTATGATTTGAACTAAGGTCATCTACTTGTTTGTTTAGCTTGTTATCAGAAATAAAGTACTCTAAAAGGACTCTGTTGTTTTTGATTCTTTGCGGAAGTTTACCGGAAGTTACGTTTGTTCCACGAAAGTCATTTGTTTATGTTGTTACTGCTGAAACCGTCCATAGCCCACCTTTTATTTACAGCACAACACGACCTCGCCGCATGGCTGTTTAGAGAAAATTTCCACTTTCTGTCATTTACCTTAATTTTGATACTGATATTTGAATTTTAGTGGTAAAAAGGTGGAACATCATTGCATGTGTAAACAGCACATTTTTGTATTTACTGGAAAAGTAATTTTGGTAAATTCATGGTAATTTACCGAAATGTGTGAAAGAGGCTAATGTAAATCAGCATCTCTTCAAAATAAGCCCTGTATATATAACAGAGTAGTTATTGTATACCACTGACTCTCACATGCATGCTCATGACTAACTGTTTTTACTGGGTGTGACCACAGTTTGTTCAATGACCTTGAATACAAAAAATCACGTGACCTGAGGTGACCTCTATTAACTGTAAACAAAAACATTCCTTTGTCACCTGATGGCTGAATGCAAACAAGATTACTTAGTGGCAGATAAGGGTGAGACATATTTCTTACACTTAACACTTCTTAAACTTACTGTATGTTTGTGCATGAAGCGTGTGTGTGTACCTGCCAATGTCTCTAGCAATCCGTTCAGTAGGACAGTTGATGAGCAACACAGAGTGATATCCCGCGACATAGCTTCCCGTGATAGCAGAGTGGATCTGAATGCCCACCATTGTCAGCATAGGATACAGGGCAAGATTTAAAACCAGAGTCTGCACAAACAAACACAGAAGAAGACAAATGAGAGAAGAGAGAGTTATATAAGATGCACTACCTAACTATATTTAAGTATGTAAAGTATATTGCTCACATTTCTGTAAAGTTCATGTGTATAATCACGTGTGTTTGGTTTAAACATGGGGAGGGGGGTTAAAGTGTCAACTGTACATATTTACATTAATCATTTGATATAATACTGTGGGGGTTGTAATTGCTAGTTTTGTTTATTGTCCAGTAGAGATGAATAAAAAGTTAATGTAGTTAGTAAATGCATGTGTTCATGTGTTAGTGTATCTCAGTTAATAGTTACGAAAACAAAGGTCATGGGTTTGATCCCAGGGAAAACACATACTAAATGTAAACAAAGTTTTAACACATTTTGATGCTGAAGAGAAGTTAAACAAGTCTTGAGGTAAAATTAACAGCACACGTTGGTGCATACTGTAGTATAAAGCTTGTTTTTTATTAAAAACAGGACTTACCACACAAATGACCACAAATCCCGAACGAGGGAAAGTCGAAGACATTATGTCCTTGGGATGGGGCTGATACAATGAAGCAGTTTTGTTCCCTTACATAATTGTCATTCCATAGCAGTAAAGTTAAGTCTCCGGTGAACCAAACAAAACAAATACTGTGCACAACTTGTGAAAAGCAGAACTAAGTTGTCGGGTATACCGCTTAACGTCTTTCTCTGGTTTAAGTCGTTTGACAGTTTTGGTCAGGGCATGGTTCCCAAACCAGGCGGCTACGTGTCGCACAACGTGTGAAAAAAAGCAGAACCAAGTTGTCGGGTAACCCGCTTTACGTCTCTTTCTCTCTCTCTCGCTGGTCCGTTTGACAGTTTGGATGTTGTTGCGCTTCATGCTGACTGTGTGACGTACACATCACATCCGGACACACCGGCGCTTCCAATCAACAGCGCTCCGTGCGTTTTATTATAAGAGGATTGAAACCTAATAAAGTCAAGTGCTGGCTTAATCTGACGGCTTACAGTTTGTTGTGAGCTGCAGACATAACGCTTTGGTGACGAAAACCTTTTAAACTAAATACAATTAAGTCACTTATTTGCTAACCATGCCGTTATTTGTTTTTGTTAAGTGAAGGAGTGTTACTTAAACACCAACACCTATCTTTTTTAAAATAAAGTTAAACATTACATGCGATATTATTTGTAATTTACCTAATTATGAATGATTTCTTGGGGATTTATTATTTTTTATTATGCTTTAATAAAATATACAGAACAATACAATATATGGAAAATAGTACATAATATCGTGGGCTACATTATATAAACATAAATATACAAATAATTAAGCTAGCTGAAAAGATTGGCATCATTGTAGTCTTACAAGTGTGACAGTGTCAAGTTATATGTAACAAAGGGGTATTAATATTCAATTCTTACAACAGGCCCCCCAACCAAATGGAGGAATACAACAAGGGTGTGCTTTTTCAATCTTTAATTTAGTGGTATAAAAATACAAACATCCACATTCACATAAAAGGCGTAAACACACTACACAGCGTCCATACCATATGTAGTTCTTAGACCATTTGTCTCATAGATACCCTGAGGTAATGAATCACACAATAATAATAATAGGTACCAATATAAAGAAAGAAAATCCCACACACAAAGTAGAAAACCAATCACTTCCAGTTAGTGAAACAAACCATTTCAATTAGAGAAACCAACCACCACACAAAAAAAAAGAAACAAAAAAAAAGATTATAAATGAAATAGGCAATACAAATTCCCCAGGTCACTTATATGAGTCAGATGTACAGAATAATAAATGGTCTAATACCCGTGTGACCTCTCAAAATACACATATGGGGTTAAACAAACAAAACACCAATACACAATTTAACAGCTGAATCTAATACTCCACGCAGTCACACATCATTGCTAAACACACACCCCCACACACACACCCACCCACACCCACACCCCCACACCCACACCCACACACACACCCACACCCACACCCCCACACACACACCCACACCCCCACACAGAAAGATATCTTATAACAAAATTTGAAAAGTCAACTCAAAGTATTTTGCAGTATATACATTCCCAAAATAAACGAAGGATTGTCTCATCAGCCTGATGACAAAAGATGCACAAGGGGGAAATATTATTATTGAATTTAGCAAAGTTATATAACTGTGTAGCAATTATGAATAATTTTAAAGGAAATCTATACCACTTTATTAGTGTAAAAATTAATTCTTTCCTGGTTCCCCACACCCACTGGTTTCTTATTTCATAATGCAATAGTTTAATATTTTATACCAGACTTTGTATTCCTCATATTTTATAATTGAGCAATAACCACTTTCACATATTTCATTCTAAATGCAATAAGGTTTTGTAACTTCTCTATATGGTTTCGAATCATGCTATAAATAAATTAATTCAGTTAAAGTCAGCATCTGTTGTACTCGTATGTACCCAAAGTCCCTGGATGAACTTCTCCTTATGGCTGTTGTAAGTCACGTATGCATATCAAATCTCATGACTTACAGTATACATCCTTGGGAATACTTCTCTAATTTGTGAGACTTCCTTATGCTTATTATAAATTTTCTAAGTTGCAAAAACACTGGACACAAGCTTGGCATTTAATTCTACCGGAGAGATTGCGTGACTCATGCCAGACACCTGGATAAGGGATCTTATAGGTCCCAGGTGACTAAGACTTCCTCTTGTACCAATATATATTGAGATGCTTTACCAATAAATGTTTGACTATGATTGGGACAGAACCTTGTGTCTGCGTCTTTCATAGACATACAATCTTCAATTTTTCTGAAGGAGCCAGAAATCTTCCCATAGGCCTACATATCATCAAATTTGTTATTCCATTAGCGAGCAGGTAAAGATATCTGATCTCTGTTAAGAATTGAGCGATTTTTTTATGTTTGATAAACTACTGAAATAATTTTGATCAACAAATAGATTAGTGTTATCAAATATAAATGAAGAGCATAACGAACCTTTAGGGCCAAGATTGACTAAAAGTTTCATACAATCAGGAATTGCCCCAAAAACATATTCTCTTGGGGGGACTGGAAAAGAGAAATCTTGCATAAAATGTTCATAAGAGAGCAAGACACCCCTCTCATCTAACAGTTGACTCACTAAAGATATATTTTTATCAAACCAATTATTTAAGAAAAGAGACTTATTTTATATTTAATATTTTGGTTGTTTTATTTTCTACATTCTAAGCATCTTCCCAGCCGCCATTTCAACGTTGATTCAACGTCACGCAGTTTCAACTTTCTATGTTTCACAGTTTTTGCCAGGTAGGTACTAGGCAGATACATGTTGGATATGTTATGGTATGGCTATAGTATAATCTCCTATTTTGATCTTTAGGGCTCTATCTTACACCCGACGCGGGTGTCTTTTGCTGGTTTCCACCCTGCGCAATTGTGGTTTTCACGTTTAGCGCCGCGTTGTTTAAATAGCAAATGCATTTGGCCCCCTTTTGCGCCCATGGGCGTTCTGGTCTGAAAACGAGGTGTGTTCAGGCGCATTGTTGGCGCGTTGCTATTTTGAGGCAACTTAAAATAGACTACGCCATTGACCAACAAAAACCTGGTCGCAATATGTTTTTGTTATTTAAAGAGCGCATTAGTAATATGCGCCTAAACGGGACGACAACGCGGGTTTGCTTATCACAAACATGAATGCGCAGCAGCACAAAAACGCTTTTAAATATGAAAGATTAAAGGATTGAATGTAAAAGATTATTATTGAGTCTCTTGGACATAAATGAGGACCGATTATGAGACGTTAGAAGGCACAAAGAGCTGCTTCACCTGTAGCCTGGTAAGTAAATAAATGCTTTGCTTTAAACAAATGCATCTGTTTTTAAATGTTTTTTTTTTATGCTACCTCATGGATTTATTGTATATGATGACTCTGCACCTGTGGATATGGTGAGATGAGAAACATTTTTGATTAATGCTTAAAAAAAACTGACGCTGTCCAAGTGCTGAAACGTGCGGAGAGCCGTTTGTAAATTCGTTATCTCCTGTTTGTTACAAATAAAGTATTTTTACAGTACAAACCTTTTCTTACATACTTGTAAATAATTTTTTGATGATATGGGATAGCCATACATTTAAAGCAATTAAAAGCCTGCTTTTTTACTTCCATGATTAAAAGAAAACGGGTTTTAAAGGTTTTAATGAAAAAATAACAATTTCAATACTTAGTTTTTCAGTTTACAAAGTCCGTCATTTAAATAGGGATTAGACATAGCACCAGCGCAACTGGCTTTTAAAGGGGATGAGAGCTGAGACTCTCATTGGTTTATTGCATGTTACGCCCAAAATACTCCCATTAATCATTAAAAAAACAGGACCAACCCTTTTCGACCATGCGCTCGGCGCATAAACCATTTTTTTTGTCGTTAAATTAGCAAAAGTGGATTCGGACACGCCCATTTAGACAATGCGCTTAGATTGTTAAAATAGGGCCCTTAATCTTCCATTTTTCCCTCTTATCAATGACATACATAAACATGTTTACCAAATAATAAAAACTAGCTCAAAACCAAACAGAATAGCTTAAAAATATTTTTCTTCAAACATATTTTTATTGAACTACAGCAGAGGAAAAATTTAAATCAATATATTAAACAATTAAATAAGAGGGAGTACACAATGTGGAAACACATGACTCAAATATACAAACAACCACCCAGAAAGCAAATTTTTAGTCAACTTTACATGTAGAAGGCCAGGTATCCTTTGCATTGTAAGGCCAAGCTATGATAAAATGTAATTTTTCATTCATCAAAAGTGAATGGTTTAGTCATTAATAGTGAATAAATATAAAGCTTTTAAGACGATTAATATGTGCTATTTATTTGGAAGAGGGTACCCTTTTTCAGTTTCAGCACATGCCCCTCAACTGTGCCGCATGGGCAACCCTCTCAGGTGTGCCCTCACTCCCTCGCTCTGTCTCCTCTTTACTCTCCCTTAGTGCCCTCCGATTGCCCAATCCTGTCTATGGATAATCCGGCCCTGCTTAAATTCATAAAACACGAGCCTTTATAGACACAGGGTACTAGTGTTTCTTTCATAAAGAGACAACGTTGTACTCAAACAACAAGATATTTATTTGCAAGATGTTCACCTGCTTTGCTGTGTAATATCAGTTCGCTGCACTCAGTGGGCAGAGTTAAGAGGTTTGTTTGACATTTTTTGAGCTCAGGGGCGGAGTTAAGAGGTTTGACTGACAGTTTGAGCGAATACAAAAAGATTTAAGGATCCGCTTTCATTTGATAAATATATTTGACATATGTAAACGTATGTCAACAGAGAGACATACGTAAATGGGTTAATAATAACATTGATTTAAGAAAATTAAATAAAAACAATTAAATAAAACACATAAAAAAGGACACTTCGGAGTGTAAGGATAAAAAGGGCATGTGCTCTGCACAGGTTAAACACTACCTGTGCACGTGCTAGCCATTAGAATCGTCCTAAGCATCCCCCCTTATGGCGCCCCTTGACACAGGCACACTCTCCCTTGTTGTGCTCGTCCTGTTCTTCCTTGGCTAAGACAACGTGTGGTTAAAAAATCAAAACAAACTACTTTGAAAGTGGGGAGGGGGGACACAGTCTGGATTTTGAAAAGTGGTGGGGACATGTCCCCCCTGTCCCCAGTGGGAATTACGCCCATGGGATAACGTATTTTATCAAATATATAAATAATTAGTGACTTCAACACAACAAAGAAGACTTTAAACAGATATTTATTGAAAATATATAAATATTTAATTCACTTGAGGTTAACAAATTTTACGCCTCTCCATTATTAAGTTACAACAATCAATAACATCATCTCCCTTCATATAGACGGAAATCACTAAAATATATTTTAGTTCTCACATACAAGTTACTAAATGAAAAAAGAAAATAAAAAATCGCTAGAATAATAAGGTCAAACATACTGACAAATAAATAAACAATTCATTTACTTTAGGTTAAAAGATCTTATCACAGCAGTTTAACGTTAGTCGGCTATCCGTTTTTACAACAATGAAAAGTTTCTAACATTCTCTTCAAATCTATCGCCAAGCTTTCATTGAGTTGGTAGTTGGTAGTCTCAACGGTACACTATTATGACCTTATAATCCCAGTGACAGCTTTTGTATCTTTTTTTCTGACAGTGTGCCCATGTGATGTCAGAAAATTGACTAATATCGACATTAATTGAAACTTGATTACATAAATGCTTTGGTTTAAGTGAGGTGTTTTCAGGCCCGGCGCCACGAGGGGGCCAAAGGGGGCATTGCCCCCTCAGATCTGATTTGTGCCCTCTCTGTTTCATTTTTGTATTTATGGTTACAAATAAAATGTTCAACCTTTTGAGTTAAATAATAATTTAACCTTATCCCCATATGGGATTTAGAATGTTAAGTGACGTGATATTACTGCCAGATTCAAACGTCTTTCGCGTTGATTGGCGCTGAGCCAGACGGACGAGCTCAGCGCTGTCATATATCAATGCAGTGTTTTCAACCTCATAATGTTTATTTTAAGAGATTTAGAGAAATCTTAGATTTCAGACATTTAAATACACATATGCAATGGTAAAACAATAGCCTACATTTAGTTTGTAAAATACACCCTGATGTCTGTGGACGCAGCAATAAAAATCTATTCAAATAAGATAATAATTTGCAAATAATAAATAAATAATATTTTCAAATAATAATTAATTTGCTGACGTGTATTATTCATATCAGACAAACACAGTGGAAGCCACTATAAAGTTTACTCTTTTGTTATAAAAGTTATAATGATACCTGTTTGAAAGACGGAGATGCGCACCTGTCAAGCAGCTATTACATAACAGAGCGAGGCCAGAGACGAACGTGCTCTTAAACAGGAATTAATATATGAAATAATTTGTGCATCTTTGAATAACTGTAAGAATACATTTCCTTTAAATATAAAGTTTTAAGAGATAATAATGTTTTATCCACTTTTATTGCTTATTTAAACTTGCGGTAACAGCGCGTTTGGTGCATTTAGCCTACCTCAGAGTTTATTTCGGTAATATTGCTGTTTTTCCGGTAATAATAATACAATTTACATGTCAACCCTGCTTCCTTCTCTGTTTATTCATTTCATTATGCTGTTATGTTAAGTTATGTGGAAATTTATTGCCATATGAGACGTCCATTGCCGTTATATAAATAACTTTTGTCAACGTTTTGAGAAATAATGTTAGGATATTTATTGCAGACGTTTATTGCCGTTGAATAGCCTACTCTCGTCTATAATGGAAATCACATAGGACATATATAATGTGGTATACTGAACAGTTACCCTGCTAATTTTAATTTATATGTGGAGAAATAAACCTTTGCAAATATGCTGATTTAATCCATTCATGTCCTGATTACCAGCCTAGAGATTTTAAACATCCTTAATCCACATTTACTAGTCTATCAAATAATATCTCATGATCTATCATCATTAGTGAGTTTCTGGTTACCTGTGCTGTGCAGTTGCATATGGAGTTTTTTATGGAGCGCTGCATTTAAAAATATGTCTTTCCAAAGCAAGATCTCAGTGTATCATTGTTGGTATAAAGTTAAGCCCCCTCAACAATTTCACATGCCCCCTCAGTCATTTCATCCTGCAGCCGGGCCTGGGTGTTTTTAAACTTTTGGGACCATCACATTTAATACACCTTTAAAGGACCCTTTTCCTAAAATATACATCCATATTTTTATATAAGAAAACAATAATTTTGATATTATAATTGTGTACAAACTTAAATAATTGGCTACAAATAGACTTTTCACAACTTATAGATTTTTTTCTCTTGAATTTTTTGAAAACCCTGTTTTAAGCATTAAACTTATTAATTATTAGTAATGAATTATATAAAGGAATTTTATATGGCAAAAGCTCAAGGAAAATTAGATTCCTTATATCATCACCCTTTAAAATTAATCCTTAGAAAGAGAGCAAGAAAACACTACAAAAAGAAACCAGTGAAATCAAACTAAATGAAGGGAAATTAAATGAGATTTAACAGAGAAAACAGAAATAGAAAGTTAAATGATTACAATGACATCATTACCAAAGTCATAAAATATAATCTAAAATAGTCAATTAAAATTTTATATATGAGCTTAACTGTTTGTAAACCCCCCTCAGCAACCACTAGAGGTCGCACTATACTTTGTGTTTGTATACTTTTCTGTATAATGTTGCTTTAATATACCTATAGTCAAATTTACTGTGTTTGACAGCAAACCTGATTAGTGTAACTTTAATTTGCCCTCAAACACAGTATGTTTGACTGTATAATATGAAACAAAAGTAACTTCCTATTTCTCAATGTATTTACTTTTTCCCATAAATAGGAGATGATTTGACACTGCAAGACCCTGATTTTATTTAAGATTTAAAGTAACAGTAAGTTACCATCAAAAGTAAAAAAATGTAGTGATGTAAATGAATGCTAAATCCTTTCCAACTTTAATATATCTATCATGAAGCCATTTTTTCACAGCTATAACCTGTTAACAACAGTATATGGCATCTTAGTATACAATACAACCAATAAAGCAAAGAACAACTAACTCTCAATTATATGTCATTTATGATGACTCTTTATTAAGGCAGAATCTTTATGACAAGAAACAAAAGTAAAATCTTGGTGGTTTTGAACCCAACAAATGTTTTTTTTTTTTTTGTGACTATGATACATATGTAAAAATTAGTAAAATGTATTAATTTAAATGAGGGAATGCAAAATAGACACAAGCAATCAATGAAACCAAGAAGACATCCTTAATGTAACAAAGAATAACTTTCAGCAACACCTGTCAGAATAAAAGTTAAGGACAAGTTTGATTTGTATTGATGAAAGTTTTTCAAAAGGCGGAAATCCCACTGACACTCAAACACTCTTGACCCACAAGCACCACCAAACATTCAGATGTGGGCGACATGAGGCTTTCTCTTTCTGCACTCGCCAGTAAGTGATATCTATTCATATTTTATGTTTATTGCAGAAATACCTTGTTCCTTAGGCTTATTTTAAGATTTATTGTTGTATTTAAATGTAGTGAAGACCTAAGATCCTTCTAAATTCTGATTTCAAAACACTTAAAATAAACCATAACTCTTGCTCTAAATAAAACAAATATTGTCCTGCATTTATATATTAGTTGAACCATAATTTCTGTTTTGTTGTAGTTGCACTAAGTTGCATTTATTGGAAAGTTTCTGGGACACTCGTGGAGGTGGTGGTCAGACCTGGAGATAATGCAATGCTGCATTGTGACCGTGAGATTGTGGATGGACACGACCCCCGCTGGGTCAGGACCTGCTCTTTACAAATCCAACCACCACTGATTGTTTCTGCACATGATACCATTACACTCCCAATTCCTCGATTCTCACTGCTCCCGAACAAAACTACAAACTCTGTTGACTTGATGATAGAAAATGTCACCGAAGCAGACCTTGGATTGTACTATTGCTCAATGGTAGAGAAAAAGATGATCGAACATAACAAATTAACATTGCAAACGGAAGTGTATCATATTAGTAATACTCTTATTAAGCTTACATATGCGGGTCCGAATAAGTCCGAAAGTTCTGGTTTATCTGGTAAGTGTTCCCAGTTTCTTAGTTTGTTTTTTTGGAATAATGAAATAATTCTGTACTGTAGATGTATTCTTTCAAAAACAGGAAAAAGGAAAAAATACACAAGTTAAGAATTAATAAATTCACATTATTTTTGTATTTTTTTAAGATTGAGACTATGAGATTAGTATATAGAAAATTAGGTTAAATGTTATTAATTAAAATGTATAAAAATTTCCTAATTTAGTTATTTTTACTTTACATACAACAAACAAAATAATGATATAGTACTGTCACTAGGTCAATTCCTATGATTTGTTTGTGAGCATTCAGCACGATCTTTTATCAATACTTTTCACCTTTGGGTTAAATGACATGAAAAGATTATAATATAGGTTGTGTCCTATTTTCATTAAAATATGCAGAACTTAGTGGAAACAAAGTGCTGTTGTGAAAAGGAAATAAAACTCCTGATATGATCAGACAATGGAAACTGTGAACCTCAAAACAGCACTGAATTGTGCATAAGATAACAGTTTAACTAGGTCAAGGAAAGCAAAGTCAACAATGATTGTTCATGCTGCATTTACATTTATTCCTGAATCAGAAACCCACCATGACACAGTCAATGACTGTTGGCAATACTGGCTGATCCTGCTGACGGTGTGTCCAGCTTGTTGTCTTCTCTCAGTTTCTCTGGGTTTTCTTTGCGGCAAAAGCTGTTATCATAGAAAAGGTGAGATCAGTTTTTACAACATTTTTCTTTTCTTTTTTTACTCTTCTTGGATACTCACGCATTTTACAGGATATGGTCGAGTTCATTCATTCTGTCAATTCAGTGTCAATTTGTCTATAATTGTTGTGATTTATTTAAGAGATCATAACTGACTATGCTTTCACAGTGCTTAAGGAGTCTAGAGGTCTTCCAAACACTTCTGAAATCCAAAGACAGGAACAGATCCAGGAACAGGTAAACTCACCTGTTTAAACAGCTCACAAGTATAGGGGCCAATGATGTATTAGGATTTTAAAATACAAATCTGTTACAATTGTTCAAACATTAAGAATATGTATACATAAGTTCATGTTAAGTGATTTTAGTGTTTTTTCAAAATTGTCTGTAGCCTTAAAAAATGTCATGTGGTGCGACTATAATTTAACTGAAATGCTTAACATTCTCAGTAGTTCTTAGTAGTTTAAGGGTTTAAAAACAAAGTATTTGCATTTATTCAGGCGGGGGTGTTCGGACAACCATGCATGCGTGCAGCACCTTAATGTCCATTATACCTGTTGAATGCTTTATTCTGATTGGCTGAGAAATGTTCCACAGTGTTGATTCTTTTTCTGTAAAATGCACACAATTGCGCACATTGACTCTGGTCCTTTGAATAATTTGAAAATAATGTACACTCCGCTTCTGTGCATTTTTTTTAATAATT
This sequence comes from Misgurnus anguillicaudatus, assembly GCF_027580225.2. NCBI lineage: Eukaryota > Metazoa > Chordata > Actinopteri > Cypriniformes > Cobitidae > Misgurnus > Misgurnus anguillicaudatus. The sequence goes on along the minus strand of NC_073358.2, from coordinate 30,612,457 downwards.
CAACCGCCGTCGTCAATTATTCCTAATACGTTTAAGACGCAGATTGTGACTCGTTTCCCTACAATTTACTTTAAATCATCTACTACAACATTTTTTGGCACACAACCAAAATACAGTCATAACTAACCTTTGTTTATAACACAACATCAACCTTGCCACACAGTGGTTTAGACAGGATTTTAATACTGATGTGTGAATGATATCTTACTGGTATAAAGACGTAATGTCGTTGGGAGTATATACCCATATATGTAGCATATACTTGTATTTAATGGTATACAAGTAAATTCTGGAAAATTGATGGTAATTTACCAAAAGTACTGTATTAAAGAGGCTAGTGTAAAGAGATTCAAAAGCAATACACTTTATAAACAAAAATCTGAAACTAAATTTCATTAAAATTTCACAGAATTTTCATAAACACAAACAATTTATAAACATTTGTAACATTTGTACAACATAAGTGGATAATTTAAAGCGCAGTGTAAGGAGGATCTGTTGACAGTAGTATATAAAGTAATGAGTATAAATAAAAGTGCTTTATACAAAACACTAAGAAAACCATGCTAAAAAGTGCAGAATATATTTGCTAAATACATTTGAATATATTTAGAGTAATTTCAGTTATTTCCAAAACAGCAGTTATGGCCAGACAGTCGCACCATATAATATTTTGACACTTTAAATAACAAAAAAGTACATGCATGTGGGAAGTGCTATAGGTATATTGTGTATGAATTTTTTTTTACTGATATAAAATGCAATTGTACAGAAAATGTAGGTGTCATGTCATTAACCCATACAAAGTAAGTTGACAGGAAGTTAAATATTTCATTTTTTTGCAAGGTTCACTTTTTATTATCAACACAATTTGAGCCTTTCTCCTAAATATATATTAGTTTATATAACTGTAGCCTAATAATATACCTGTATTGACTTATCATACTGTATAATGGGACAATATATTAAAATAAATCTGTTTATTTCATAAAATCACAATCGGTCATTTAACCATTAAAGTAACATTGACGTAAAAAAAAAAAATCTGAAATGATTTGAATAATGAAAATGTACTGAATCAGGGCATCATATTAAATGCTTCTTTGTACACTTCATGTTAATATAACTAATAAAAACAATATTCTGCACCTCACTGTATTAGCAACAACCAACTGTTTTACACTCTTACCATTTTTAACTAAATGTTTTGATTTAGGATGATATTGAAGAGGTTTGCTATACATCACTGAATATGCCCAGACAAGGAAGCAAACAGAAGAGAAGCAAACGAATGCCAAGTGCTGACTTCAGTGTGTACAATGATATTAAAACATCCTAAAAAGTGCTAAATGACACATTATGGGTAAAAAATAACACAGCCATTTGTAGAGCAGAGAAAATTTGCTGGTCTTTATACTAAAAATATTTGTCTGCAAAATGTTGTAATTGAACAGTCAGAATAAAGTATTACAGAGGGTCTGGTAATAACAAAATATGTATCTTGCTTGATGTTTTACTGTTTACTGTACTGTTGAAGTCAAAAATAAATATTTTATTTGTCCAAATTATTTTAATTATTCACATGTATACCAACAGCCTACAACCAGAATCAGATCAGTAGGTCGTATCCTGTTGTTTCATGTGAAACAAAGTTGTTAGTGGAAAGTATTATTTTGAAATAGAGCGAAACAAAGATGCATGAATGTGAGATAAGGTCTTTGATTCTCACTGAAGTCTATCTACTTTAAAAACTATAAAGTTATTTTACTTCAAACCCAGCCAAGAATACAAATAAATATTTTTTCTCTATTCTGAATTTCTTTGTTAACATACTTTTCTAGAGTAATAATATTTCTTGTCAATAGCCAACCTTCTGCAACTTACACCATTTATGGAAATAAGCACAGTTTTTTAGCAAAATACGTGGGAGAGCAGAATATACTGTAAATACATTGTATTGCACTATTTAGCGTTAAAGGTATAGCGGAAGATTTTCGTTTTCCAGGTGGATCACCACTGTTATTGGTCATCCCAGATGTCAATCATTCTGATTATATGTTGACGTATAACCGTCGTACGTGCTCGCCTCTACGTTCGCTTTCTGCACATGCGCACTTTCACGTGTATGTGTGTTGTGCTACGGTTTCAACCATTCATTAAAGGTCGCGTTCTCACTGTGTTTTTTTCAAAATGTCTGAGGGTCACACAAAAAAAAATGTCTACGAATTGTATGACAAGAAGTGAAAGGACTATAAAGAAAGAAACAAGACCAGAATGTTTATGGGAGACTATTTCACACGCTGGCGTGAGCTAAAAGGACAGGTTGGGTTTCCCACGCGAAGTTTCTACTGGAAAGGTACATTTTGTCATGCTATTTGGAGAAATTAATTTAAAATCACTGCCAGTAAAAGTTGATGTAAGCTATGATTAGCGATGCTAGCCCTGGAACAAGTCACGAACTGCACAGACACGGTAAACATGCCGACAGAAACTTGTAAACAGAGCGAAGAGAAGAACTGAGCTCCTGCATGCTCTCTCTCTGTCTCGTGCACGCGTTTAACAGGCGTTACCCCTCGGAGAGTGTTGCGTGTGCATCGAGGGGCGGTTGTTTTAAATAATTCGGGAAAATCTTCCGCTATACCTTTAAAGTTCAGGTGGGACGTTTGGCATTACATATTTAAACCAATAATTTTAAACCATACACTAATCTTGACAAACTACATACCGTTGGAAAGCTCTAGGAATGTAGTTTTTATATCTCAACACCATTTTGCTAAAATAATTATGTAGTAAGAGTCGTTTTCTAAAATGTTGAAGGCCAACAGGTGGGCCCAAGGCGTAAAAACATATTTATTTGTAAATATCCTATAAACCTGAAATAACCTTGTCAAACTATATATTGTTGGAAAGCTCTGGGAATGTAGATTTCATATTTCAAGGCCATTTGATGATAGAATTTTTTTTGTAGTGACAGTAATTTTGTTAATTGTCACTGACCCTGTAGGAGTAAATTTGAATTTGTATATATTCATAATTCTAATATTCTTCAAATAAATCAATAAATCTTCAAAAACCTTGACAAATTATATACCGTTGGAAAATGTAGTTGTCATATTTCAAAACCGTTTGGCATTTAAAACAATGCATAGACAGTAATTTATTAATTTGTGACAAGATAATGCAGCTAACCATTGACACCTAGTGGCTTTCTTTTGTAAAACCACTAAAAGTGTGTCAGAAACCTCATATTTTGTGTTTTTAACTTGAAATTTGGTTCAGAACTAGTTGAGACTTGTGCCTATATTGTTGTGGTATTTTGGTAGTAAAATATTTTAATTTTTATATTCATTTGATTAGAGAGTACATACATTATTGCATTATTTTTATTATATTTTATTTTATTACTAATGTTAGCTAATACACCCTCAATGTGAAGTGTTACCAAATTTATTTTTATAATCTGTTAAACCTTTTCCAAAACAAAGAACAGAAAGGTTATGTAAATGTTAAAGGTTATTTATGGATCCAGGCAGTCAAAGGACCTTTTCAGCTTTATACATTATTCACGACCTCATTCTTTATATTAATATTTTACATTCATAATTGTTGTTAAGTTCCTAAAATGCTTAAATAATTTTAATCAAAATGGAGACGCGTGCACTAATAACAGACACTGCAGGGTGGCTCTCAGAGTACAATACACAGTGGTTAAATATGTGTAAGGGGGTAAATATAAGAGGACTATTTCAAAATCTTGTGTAAGTGACACACTGCCTGCAGCCATTTCTTGCCAGTCTGACTGTGGCTCACAATAACCACATCAAGGTAGTCAGCCCCCATGAACAAACATACAGCTCAAGTTTGATCTTCTCAGACTTGAGCTGTATATTTTCTGCTAGTGCACGCAGAAAATATGAGACACTTCCTGTTTTCTTTTTTTGCCAAAAATATTGTCCCACCATGGCAACACTATTTGCAATTTAGCATCTGCAATATGGCAAACTGTTTGACCAATTTGTCACAATCATATAAATCCCCTAGCAGTAAAATGTAACTGAAATTTAGAGCAAGTATCAATAATCCACGTAAAAAAGTGTGCTAAATATTATGAGTTTAGACCTCAGGTGTCAAACTTTAGCTTTAACACACCTGCCTGCCCTGGGAGTTTCTAGTAATCCTGAAATCCTTGATTAGCTGGATCAGAGGTGTGATTAATTAAGGTTGGATCTAAACTCTGGATAGCGGCCCTTCCGAGTTTAACACCCTAACCTAGACAGACGAAGAGCCTTATTCTTCTTATTTTACATTTACTCAATTTTATATAACATGCTTGTACATATACAGTACTTGTCAGGAAGTACAGATGAACCCAATTGCAAACGATGTCGGGGTAACAGAAAATACTTTATTAACACGAAAACAAAAAACCCACGACAGGGTTCAAAACAGGAAACATGAAGAACAGGTCACAACATATAACATGAAATTAGACTAGTTTAGAAACATTTATACTTCACATGAAACGTTGAACAACACCAAATGAACCTGTACAGAACTAAGGACACAATGACATTAAATAAGGAGAACTAAACAAGATACAAGGAGGAACAGGTGATGGGAGAAAACCAATGACTAATAATAAGCAGGAAAACGAGGGGGCGGGGACAAGAGACAAGACACCGGAGGCACATGACCCAATAAGCAAGGCCATGAGCCTCCACATAGAGCCTGGGACTGCCAGAACCCTGCCACCATGCTAGATATAAATACAAAACAAGACTCCTTGGCAGGATCCTGACAGTACTGTGCAAAAGTCTTAGGCCGCCATATTTATTTTTCATTCTTTTTTAAGATACGAAGAGAAAATACTATAAGAATAATATAAGAACTAGATGTCTTCTTCAGGCATCAGTCAGTATTTAGTGTGACCTCTCTTGGCACGAAACACATCTTGAGCTTTTTTGAGGAGACTGAAGTATTGAAGTCATTCGGTTAGAAAGTAGGATTTAATTTTATTCAGGTTTAAGAGATCCTGCAGCTGCCTGCTGTTGCTCAAGTGGAAGAGGAGTTTACATTAAATACTTGACACTTCAGCTTATACTTTTATACTGTTTTTAATACTACATACACATTTACTGTATTTTCTGTATTCTAATAAAGAACCTGAGAAATAATTATATATGATTATTAATGGTAGCATGATGGCCAAAGACTTTTGCATAGTACTGTACATAGTGTCTATTTGTATATTGTATATTTTTTATTTTTATACAACTTTTATATCTTATTTAATTATTCTTTACTTATTTTTTTATTTTTTTTTCTGTTCCTTGCCACTGTCATTATGTTTGTGCTGTGGTAGCTTCTGTCACCAACCAAATTCCTCATATGTGTAAACATAGCTGGTAATAAAAGCTCTTCTGATTAAAAAACAAAATATAATATAAAAAAGTCTGATGTGTTTTCAATAGACAAATCATTTCCAGAATTTTACACATTATTTAAACTGTGTTGTCCTGCGGCCAGTTGGGGGCACTATGGTTATGACTCACAATACAAATCAAAAATTGTTATTTTAAATTCTCATGCATCATGTATGTTTTCTCATTTTAAGCACTTAACATAGTAGTGTATTGTTTTGTATTACCTCTGTGTATGAAATGTGCCACAAATAAATTTGCCTTGCCTAGCCACATGAATGTGATCAGACGCCATTGCCAAACACACAGCTCAATGTATGTAAGATGTATGCCACAAATGTATTGCCTCACAATGGCTACACTATTTGAGATATCAAATAACTGTTTGCAATTTAGCATCTACAATGTCTTGACATACATAACTGGCTTAAGTGTTGTGCCAATCACATGAAGACTTCCTATTGGGAAAAGCTAATACATATACTAACATACAGTACTGTGCAAAAGTGCTAGGCCACCACCAGCACCAGCTTTGTTGTTTTAGCAAAGTTTTAAAGTCCACCCATATTATTTTTTCACTCTTTTTATTAAAATACAAACATAAAATACAGGAAATATGTACACAAAATATTAAAAATACTAAATGTCTAAAGGCATCAGTCAGTATTTAGTGTGACCTCAAAAACACATCTTAAGGTTTTTTGAGGTAACTGGAGTCATGAAGTCATTTGATTAGAATTAGGATTTAATTTCATTTAGGTTTAAGAGATCCTGCAGCTGCCTGCTATTGCTCAAGTGGAAGGGGAGTTTACCCAAAAAACTTGGCACTTCAGCTTATACTTTTATAATGTTTTTAATACTACATACACATTTTTTGTATTTTCTGGTTGTATTCTAATAAAAAAACAGAGAAATAATTATATATGGTCACTATACAATTGCAAACACAACAAATCCAGTAGCATGGTGGCCTAAGACTTTTGCACAGTACTGTATATACAGTGTGATGTTGTTTAGTTCTGTACATGTGGATTTATACAATGTATGTACAGAGTTTTTGAGAATATTAAGTAATAAAGCTTTAAAACCTTAAAATTATTAAATTATTATTAATAATAATGAATCAACAACATACAGTCCTTTGCAGTTTAAGTTGTTGGACCATATGGACCTAAAACACTAGCTATATACTTACATGAATAGTAACACCCTCCATCACTAGATGGCACTAAGAGACCTCAGAAAAAGTTAAATCTTTCCTGAAGGTCTCATCCTGAGAAAAAAATACATCCACTACTTTGAAAAAAGACAGAGAAAAATATCTAAATTAACAGAAAGAAATACTCAAATTTACAACCAAACATGAGGGATACATAGGCCTACAAAAACCAATCCGTCATGAAGTTTGGTTAAACCTCTCACCGTCAGCCCACCACAACGTCAACTCTTCAAGTACTGCAGCATGAAAGCAGACGACCAAAACATAATGTTAGAGAGGTTTGATTGAGAGGCATGAAAGAATTAAGAGAGTTAGAAAATGGGAAAAGATTGAGGAAAATTACAGTGGTTAAAGAAAGACATGGAGAGAGAGATCCAGAGAGTTTTTGATGTGGTTTCTCACAGCAGGAGGGTGAGATGCTAAGAGTTTTAACTGAGCTCTGCGGTCACTCCCGCAGCGCGTCTAAGAGATGGAAATGCTTTTACTTTCAATTTTACTCTGCCTTTTTAGTACTTGCCATATCTGGTCTTAAAAATGCAATAACAGTCTTGTAATGAGATCTAAAAGCAGGTCTAAAAGAATTAAAACAAAGTGCAGATGATAATACAAGGAGCTTTAAAATATTCTGTTAATTAAAACATGCTTTTTAATAGTTTCATTCATTTACTTAACATGTACTGCTTGTCATACTAAACATGATGAAAAAACAACAACAATGTAAATAAACTAAGAGAGTCAAACCCTGTACAGTAACTATATTGATTTGTATATCCCAGAAAGAGGGCAAAAGAGTGCCAAACCACAAAACATTTATTTTTTAGACTGTAATGCTTTATGGACTGACTTCACAATAGACCAAATCTAAAGAAATAAGTACTTCAAATATAGACCCCTTCAAGGTTTGTAAACATTGAATGATTATCGGGTGCGCGCGCAGCACGGGGTCGAACTGTTCATACCATTTAGGCTTTATAATTTAATCTAACAGTGCTGAAAAATGATGACTTACCTCAAATGAAGTGAGCACTACAAACACACGCCTCTTTGATCTTTGCATTGTCCCAGTCTGCACGTTAATTGCTTGCAGACGCAGATGTTGTATTTTTTTGTTTTTGAGATTCTGCATGAATCGCGAAAACTTAACGGAAGACCTCGTGCGATTTTCACAGCCCACGACGTAAGTAGGCATTTTTGACGATACCGAATAATACGCAACTCAATCAGCTGTAATGACTTTTCTGACCCCGACATGCGCAGTGGGAACAGCCTGTGACGTGAACCGTGAAGGGGTCTATTGTATATTTACAATGTTTAGAATGATTTATTCAATCAAAATTTCTTCTGGAACTATTTATATTCACTTTTACCCATGCATATGCTGAGTGTTCCTCCCTGCACAGTGCAAAACAGAGAAACTACTGACAGTAATTACCATGAACATATGGGGTGTTGTGCTGGATGGGAGGGGGAGAGAGAGAGATGAATGAGTAGGTATTATGGAGCTTGAAACACACGGAGGCTTCCTCCAGTGGTGTGAGGGGCACATCCATCATTTCCTGCCCCAGTTGAGTGTACTGTTCCCTGGACACATACAATTTCAGACAAGCTTGTGGTTCAGTGGGAGTCCACCTTAGAAATGCCACAAGATTTCAGTTAATAATCCCCACATTGCTACACAGATTTACAGGAGAGTTGACTTCAGGAAGACAGGCAAGAAAAAGGGTGGAAGGAAACATTGGGTATTGTAAGTCAGTCAAGAATATATCACTTTTGTTCTTCTGAAAGATTATGTATCATTAAAGCACACATTGTGAAAGTATATTAACATAATCAAGCTGATCAGTGATTATTTCTCGCAATATATCATTTTTGCAACCAATGCAGTTGTACTGATTACAGATTTCCTTTTTTTTCCATTCTGACTGTGATGTGTATCAGGTAATGATGCATAACCTCAGGTATGTGGCACACAGTGTGAGCCGTATCTGTGAAATGCTTGTAAAAAGCACCCATCAAAACCACACCTCATTTCTGTCTTTTCCCAATTTTTCCAAGCAATAAAGCTGTTCCAGCTCACCCCTGAGCTTTGAAGTAAATCCATATTCTTTCCACCTGACAGCACTGCAACCAACAGCTTCAGTCAATACAGTGTTTTTTGGGGGTTTTTTATTTGACTTCTACAGTATGTCCACAAACTTATACATTAGCTGTCAGCCGATCTCCAGGTCTGGCGATTACGCTTTTAGCATAGCTTAGCATAATCCATTGAATCTGATTAGACCATTAGCATTTTGCTAAAAAATAACAGACTTTCAATATTTTTCCAATTTAAAAGGTGACGTGTACTAAGACCGACAGAAAATTAAAAGTTGTGATTTTCTAGGCCGATATGGTTAGGAACTATACTCTCATTCTGGCGTAATAATCAAGGACTTTGGTCCCGTAACATGGCTGCAGCAGGCGCAATGATATTACACACTGCCCAAAAATGGTAACTTTCAATAGCTCTGGACTATTTCTGTCAGTGCGTAATATCACTACGCCTGCTGCAGCCATGTTACGGCAGCAAAGTCCTTGATTATTACGCCAGAATGAGAGTATAGTTCCTAGCCATATTGGCCAAGAAAATCGCAAAACTTTTAATTTTCTGTCTGTCTTAGTACACAACGTAACTACAGAAGAGTCAAGTTTTAAATAGGAAAAATATCGAAACTCTTTGATTATTTTTGAGCGTGATGCTTAATGGTCTAATCAGATTCAATGGACCATGCCAAGCCATGCCAAAAGTGGTACCGCCAGACCCAGAGATGAGCTGCATGGACTTCAAAACGACAATAATCAAATGTTTAACACCAAGGGAGCTGGAAAATGAGCATATTTTTGAAAGAAGTGGGGTATTCCTTTAAGATGAGCTGAGGACTTCAGCTAACTAAAACAAGACAGTATTGGACCTGTGCAGGACCTGATAAAAAATAATAATTTTAAATATAAACAAATTGGCTGTATAAGTCATTTTTGACTGAGTTAAATGGGATGTGTGAATGTTTCTGAAATAGTTTAATCAAGATGATACGTCTTGAACAAAACAGACAGAACCACACTTTTATTGAAAGCTAAATGCATAATTGTACCTATACTGAAAAAGAGTCAAACTTTTTTTAGGCACGATAAAGCAAAACTATATAGAGGTATAAAACTGGGGAGCACAGTGATAAAATATGCATAATGTGAGATAATAGTACTTACATGTGACCCAGTCCAAAGTATTTTTGATGTTTTACACAAAAATCATCCTTTATTGTTAAAGGAATACGCCCAGATTTTGGGATTTTAGCTTATTCACCGTATCCCCCAGAGTAAACTAAGTCCATACATACCTTTCTCATCTCCATGTGTGCTGTAAGCCTGTCTGACGCAGGCCCCGCTAGCTTAGCTTAGCACAAAGACTGGAAGTAAATAGCTTCAGCCATGGCCGTAGCCAGGGTTTGAAAATGACCGAGGTCCAGGGTGGGGTGTTAAGAGTTAACAAATGCTATCCCAGGTGAAAAAAGTGCACTTAATTAAAATACACTTTTTAAGTAAACTTAGTAAATGTACTATTTTCGTGCACTCATTTTGTGGCTTATTAGGGCCCGAGCACACCGGTGTGTGAGGACCCTATTGTTTTTGCTCCGTTTATTATTATTAGGGCCCGAGCACCGAGGAGCAGGCCAGAATGGCCTGCACCGTGGGTGCAAAGCCCTATTGTTTTTGCTCAGTTTCTTTTTTGTCTTCTTCTCCAAAATGAATCGCATTTTTTAGGGCCTAAACATGCTCGAAAACTCATGAAACTTTGCACACGCGTCAGAAGTGACGAAAATTTACATGTGGTGCAAGCGTCAGAAGTGGGCATGTAGAAATGACTCTACAGCGCCACATGCAAAATTTCAAGATAACAGCTTTCCCGCTACGAAAAACGTACAGATACGAAATTTGGTAGGGTCATCTATCACCTCAAGACCTACAAAAACGTCCCTTAGAACCAAGCTCTAAACCCCACAGGAACTCAGCAATTTTTAATTTTCTCTGTGATTTCTGTGCAAATTTTGCCATTTCCAGGCTTCGTACTTTAACGAACTCCTCCTAGAGATTTAATCAGATCATCATCATATTTGGTCAGTGTCATCTAAAGGCCTTTGCTTCAGTCATAGCGCCACCTAGAGGTAGCAGGAAATGCCATGTTTTACGCCGTGATTTACTGCTCTTAGAGATTTAATCAAATCATCATCATATTTTGTCAGACTGATGTTAAGCCCTTTGCGGTGATAAATTGCAAAGATCTTGACTTTTCTTAGAGATTTAACTATATAAACGTCATATTTGGTCAGACTAATCTTGAGGCCTTTTGTTATGAGAAATAGCGACGACCTTGACTTTTCGTTAAAGGGCGTGCCCATGGCGGCCTGGCAAAGTATGGCTAAACTAATTGCAATTTTGACAGCCTAGACAAGCTTAAAAAGTCATGACACACGTGCACACGTTTCAAATGTGGTAAATATTTTCATTTGATATAGGCTTCCAACCTGGGGGTGTAAAAAAGGCTCGATAGCGCCACCTGCAAAAATTCAAAACAGCAGTCTGCCAGCTACATTAAACAAACAGATACAAAATGCGGTAGGATCATGTAGTGCCACAAGACCTACAAAAAAGTCTCTTGGAGCAAAGCTCTAAACCCGACAGAAAGTCAGCCATTTTGAATTTTCTCTTAAATTTGAAGGCAAATTTTGTAATTTCCAGGCTTCATACTTTAACAAACTCCTCCTAGAAATTTAATCAGATCATCACCATATTTGGTGTGTGTCATGTAAAGGCCTTTGCGATGCTAAATTGCGGAGATCTTGAGTTTTTGTTGGAGGATGTGTCTGTGGTGGTTCTCTGCCAAATTCTGTATTTCGCAATGAAACAGGAAGTTGTTCTAACTCAGGCTTAAACCGTCCAATCTGACCCTCGCTTCATATGTTTGATAAGTGTCCTTGCCTGAACACATCAACATGGCAATATTCAGTAAAAGGTATGGCGCCACCTGCTGGAAGAAGGAAATGCCATGTTTTACACTTACTGCTCATTAAAATATATTCAGATCATCATTATATTTGGTCAGTCTGAACTTAAGTACTTCAAAATGATAAATTGTGAAGATCTGGATTTTTCGTTAAAGGGCGTGTCAGTAGCGGCCTGGCAAAGTTTGATGTTTCACTATGAGAAAGCTGTTGTAACTCAGGCATGCAATGTACGACCTGTCACAGACTTCATGTTTTACAAGGGTCCTGGTCTGAACACATCAATATAACAACAATCAGTTACAGTCATAGCGCCACCTGCTGCACACAGGAGGTGTGGCACATCAAAGTTCCTTTGAATATCCACCTGAATACCCACTTAAATTTAAATCCCCTTGGTTCACTGCTTTACTAAGGCTATTGGGTGGCGGTGCACATGCGTGCGAGGGCCCTTCCATCACTGCTTGCAGCTTTAAATATTAAATTATAATTTAATACTGATAATCGGGTATTTTAATACTGATAAACATAAACAAAAAAGTTAATTGATTTGAATTAAAGTAAATTTGTTACAGTAATTTTTACAGTAATCTTACACTGCGGGGCTTATTGTTATGGATAAAATTGATAAACAAATTAATTTAACATTGAATGACCACGTGGCTCCCTAAATATATACACACAAGCTTGATTAGATGCGTTGTTTCTCTACACTTGGAATAAACTTCTTATTATCCTATTACCATCATCTGTAGTTTAGTAGACTATTCAGTAGCCTAATATTTGTATGAAATTGTAAAACATTACCTGATTATCTTCGGAGGTGTACTAGAGTGGGAAATTACGACAGTTGCAAGTATTCTCCAGCGACTCTAGGGGTCGCTGTTTGACAAAAATGCAGAAAATGCATAGAGTGGTTTAAGGTCAATTGTTACAGTAATTAATTTGTTTATCAATTTTATCCATAACAATAAGCCACCCAGCGTAAGATTACTGTAAACTTACGCTGGGTGGCTTATTGTTATGGATAAAATTGATAAACAAATTAATTTAACATTGAATGACCACGTGACTCATTCAATGTTAAATGAACCACGTGGCCATCCCACACTGACTAATCTCTCGAAATACAGAAAGCACACATGTTGTGGTCTAAAAGGTGTGTCCTCTCAACCTGAGATCAAGGATACCAAATTCGATAAAAAATGTGTTAATGTGCTGGAACAATGTAAAAAAAAGCAGCATTTTTGTCAAAATCAACATTTAATTTATGTTACTTTGACTTAAAAAAATAAATTAAACAATTTAACTTGATTTTATAAGTTATGTCAACAATTTAACACTGATGTTTTAAAAATTAATGTTTTTAACATGAAATTTCTCAAAAATTAACACTGAAAATTTAACACTGAAAATTTAACACTGAAAATGTAACACTAATAATTTAACACTGACAATTTAACACTGAAAATTTAACACTGAAAATTTAACAATGACAATTTAACACTGACAATTTAACACTGACAATTTAACACTGAAAATTTAACACTGAAAATTTAACACTGTTATTTTAACACTGATAATTTAACACTGATAATTATTTAATAATTTAATACTTAATTATTAAATTATAATTTAATACTGATAATCGGGTATTTTAATACTGATAAACATAAACAAAAAAGTTAATTGATTTGAATTAAGGTAAATTTGTTACAGTAATTTTTACAGTAATCTTACGCTGCGCGGCTTATTGTTATGGATAAAATTGATAAACAAATTAATTTAACATTGAATGACCACGTGGCTCCCTAAATATATACACACAAGCTTGATTAGATGCATTGTGTCTCTACACTTGGAATAAACTTCTTATTATCCTATTACCATCATCTGTAGTTTAGTAGACTATGCAGTAGCCTAATATTTGTATGAAATTGTGAAACATTACCTGATTATCTTCTGAGGTGTACTAGAGTGGGAAATTACGACAGTTGCAAGTATTCTCCAGCGACTCTAGGGGTCGCTGTTTGACAAAAATGCCGAAAATGCATAGAGCGGCTTTAAGGTAAATTGTTACAGTAATTAATTTGTTTATCAATTTTATCCATAACAATAAGCCACCCAGCGTAAGATTACTGTAAACTTACGCTGGGTGGCTTATTGTTATAAAATTGATAAACAAATTAATTTAACATTGAATGACCACGTGGCTCATTCAATGTTAAATGAACCACGTGGCCATCCCACACTGACTAATCTCTCGAAATACAGAAAGCACACATGTTGTGGTCTAAAAGGTGTGTCCTCTCAACCTGAGATCAAGGATACCAAATTCGATAAAAAAAATTGTTAATGTGCTGGAACAATGTAAAAAAAGCAGCATTTTTGTCAAAATCAACATTTATTTTATGTTACTTTAACTTAAAAAAATAAATTAAACAATTTAACTTGATTTTATAAGTTATGTCAACAATTTAACACTGATGTTTTAAAAATTAATGTTTTTAACATTAAATTTCTCAAAAATTAACACTGATAATTTAACACTGAAAATTTAACACTGATAATTTAACACTGACAATTTAACACTGACAATTTAACACTGACAATTTAACACTGACAATTTAACACTGGAAACTTAACACTGAAAATTTAACACTGATAATTTAACACTGACAATTTAACACTGACAATTTAACACTGATAATTTAACACTGGAACTTTAATACTGACAATTTAACACTGACAATTTAACACTGTTATTTTAACACTGATAATTTAACACTGATAATTATTTAATAATTTAATACTTAATTATTAAATTATAATTTAATACTGATAATCGGGTATTTTAATACTGATAAACATAAACAAAAAAGTTAATTGATTTGAATTAAGGTAAATTTGTTACAGTAATTTTTACAGTAATCTTAAGCTGCGCGGCTTATTATTATGGATAAAATTGATAAACAAATTAATTTAACATTGAATGACCACGTGGCTCCCTAAATATATACACACAAGCTTGATTAGATGCATTGTGTCTCTACACTTGGAATAAACTTCTTATTATCCTATTACCATCATCTGTAGTTTAGTAGACTATGCAGTAGGCTAATATTTGTATGAAATTGTAAAACATTACCTGATTATCTTCGGAGGTGTACTAGAGTGGGAAATTACGACAGTTGCAAGTATTCTCCAGCGACTCTAGGGGTCGCTGTTTGACAAAAATGCCGAAAATGCATAGAGCGGCTTTAAGGTAAATTGTTACAGTAATTTATTTGTTTATCAATTTTATCCATAACAATAAGCCACCCAGCGTAAGATTACTGTAAACTTACGCTGGGTGGCTTATTGTTATAAAATTGATAAACAAATTAATTTAACATTGAATGACCACGTGGCTCATTCAATGTTAAATGAACCACGTGGCCATCCCACACTGACTAATCTCTCGAAATACAGAAAGCACACATGTTGTGGTCTAAAAGGTGTGTCCTCTCAACCTGAGATCAAGGATCCCAAATTCGATAAAAAAATTTGTTAATGTGCTGGAACAATGTAAAAAAAGCAGCATTTTTGTCAAAATCAACATTTATTTTATGTTACTTTAACTTAAAAAAATAAATTAAACAATTTAACTTGATTTTATAAGTTATGTCAACAATTTAACACTGATGTTTTAAAAATGAATGTTTTTAACATTAAATTTCTCAAAAATTAACACTGATAATTTAACACTAATAATTTAACACTGACAATTTAACACTAATAATTTAACACTGACAATTTAACACTGACAATTTAACACTGACAATTTAACACTGAAAATTTAACACTGGAAAGTTAACACTGATAATTTAACACTGACAATTTAACACTGAAAATTTAACACTGTTATTTTAACACTGATAATTATTTAATAATTTAATACTTAATTATTAAATTATAATTTAATACTGATAATCGGGTATTTTAATACTGATAAACATAAACAAAAAAGTTAATTGATTTGAATTAAGGTAAATTTGTTACAATAATTTTTACAGTAATCTTACGCTGCGCGGCTTATTATTATGGATAAAATTGATAAACAAATTAATTTAACATTGAATGACCACGTGGCTCCCTAAATATATACACACAAGCTTGATTAGATAAGTTGTTTCTCTACACTTGGAATAAACTTCTTATTATCCTATTACCATCATCTGTAGTTTAGTAGACTATTCAGTAGCTTAATATTTGTATGAAATTGTAAAACATTACCTGATTATCTTGGGAGGTGTACTAGAGTGGGAAATTACGACAGTTGCAAGTATTCTCCAGCGACTCTAGGGGTCGCTGTTTGACAAAAATGCCGAAAATGCATAGTGCGGCTTTAAGGTAAATTGTTACAGTAATTTTTACAGCAATTTTACGCTGGGTGGCTTATTGTTATGGATAAAATTGATAAACAAATTAATTTAACATTGAATGACCACGTGGCTCATATGTTAAATGAACCACGTGGCCATCCCACACTGACTAATCTCTCGAAATACAGAAAGCACACATGTTGTGGTCTAAAAGGTGTGTCCTCTCAACCTGAGATCAAGGATACAAAATTCGATTAAAAAATTTGTTAATGTGCTGGAACAATGTAAAAAAAGCAGCATTTTTGTCAAAATCAACATTTATTTTATGTTACTTTGACTTAAAAAAATAAGTTAAACAATTTAACTTGATTTTATAAGTTATGTCAACAATTTAACACTGATGTTTTAAAAATTAATGTTTTTAACATTAAATTTCTAAAAAACTAACACTGATAATTTAACACTGAAAATGTAACACTAATAATTTAACACTGACCATTTAACACTGACAATTTAACACTAATAATTTAACACTGACAATTTAACACTGACAATTTAACACTGACAATTTAACACTGGAAATTTAACACTGATAATTTAACACTGACAATTTAACACTGATAATTTAACACTGATAATTATTTAATAATTTAATACTTAATTATTAAATTATAATTTAATACTGATAATCGGGTATTTTAATACTGATAAACATAAACAAAAAAGTTAATTGATTTGAATTAAGGTAAATTTGTTACAGTAATTTTTAACACTGTAAATTTAACACTGACAATTCAACACTGATATTTTAACACTGATAATTTAACACTGGAAATTTACACTGATATTTTAACACTGATAATTTAACACTGATAATTTAACACTGAAAATGTACACTGATATTTTAACACTGATAATTTAACACTGATAATTTAACACTGATAATTTAATACTTATTAATTATTTAATAATTTAATACTTAACTATTAAATTGTAATTTAATACTGATAATCGAAATGAGACTCAAAGTGTTAAATACCGGAATTATCCTTTAAGTACATTGAAGCATACTTTATTTTTACCTGGGATCTAAAATATTCTGTCTTAACCTTTTTACACTTTGGGTACACACTCTGTTTTGGGGAATGGACTGGGACTGGTGGATTATTTATAACTTTTTCATGCAACAATGTTTATTTTTGTAATCATTTTAATAAGCAATATTACAAAAACGTTACAAGATTTTAAACAAGAACTTGTTTAGTGCTCTTATTGTTTTCAGCAAGGCTTTAAAGGTTAGCCTCTAAATGAAATGAAATAACAGAATTCTTAATGCTTATGTTTTGTTGAAATTAGCTTTACCGTTTTACACTACATGTTTTAACATATTTGGCATATTTTATTTAAACCCAATTCTTCTACATCTTTGTACCAGAGTTATTTTCTGTTTTTTGATAGTGTTGTTGATTCTGTTGATACTCTTACAGACAAAACTATGATGATTACTGCTTTCATCATACCGAATGTAGTATCAGCAATGACCTGCTTACGCTGAATGATGGATCTTATTTGATAACTTTCAGTTTCCATGTTGCCAGATATTAGTACGAAAAACAAGCAAACATAATTGGCCTTAAAAAACAAAGTTCGTTTAAACCTTGTATTTCAGAAGTAAATCAGATAAATCGCTAATATTAACCTACACCTAACAATCACTTTATAGATAATGTCAAAGTGTCACATTAATTGCTAAAACACTATGTCTAAAGAGGATTTTTAACAATAGGAATTGGCAACACTGCAAATTCTGTACCTGCGTCGTCGCAGCTTAAACCAATCTTTGTCATTTTACACTAAACTATACAGTAAACTGTCCAAATTTAATTATATATCCGTATTCGTTTTGAAAAATGAATTAGTCATTCAGAGAACAAATTTTTTTTATATAAAAAAATTACCGAGGTCCGGACCTCTGTGACCTCATAGCTGGCTACGGCCATGGCTTCAGCTAGCATGCTGCTCCCAATAAGTGACAAAATAACGCAAACATTTTCCTATTTATGTGTTGTGATTTGTTTATTCACACCGTGTACAAACAACAAGGTGAAAATCACTCCGCCCAAGTAGCAGTGCTTCATCTTCTGAGAATATAGTTCCCAGTATGTATACTGTTAAAAGATGTCTGTGTCTCATATGACCTTGCTATTTGTACATGGTGTGACTATACAAATTACAACACATAAATAGGAAAATGTTATTTTGTCACTTATTGGGAGCAGCATGCTAGCTGAAGTTATTTACTTCCAGTCTTTGTGCTAAGCTAGAGTTACAGCACGCACGGAGATGAGAAAGGTATGTATGGACTTATCTAACTCTAGGGGATACGGTGAATAAACGAAATTCCCAAAATCTGGGCGTGTGAGCATTATGTGAAAATATAACCTTGATATCTCAATATTGACTAATTGACTAATTTGGCATGAGTAAGATCATGCCAAAGATAAAAATTAAAGTGAATCCCATGAGTGAAATCAAACTTTGATGTTCTAATTAGATTATAAAACGCTAACCTGAATTTCACAGACAGGGTCACATATATTCCCTTCAACAAGAACAAGAATGTTAACAATGCAAAACATAATAAACAAGAGCAACAAAACAACAGAAACAAAAGAGATCTGAGGAAAAACGGATCTTAGGAAACAAAACAGATCTGAGATGAATTTGTACATGCAAAGATCAAGCAATACAAAGAAAATAACAGAGAGAAAAATAAGTGATGGAGATATTAGAAATATCAGCAAGAAAAAATAAAGGTTAAAGATACTACAAGCTGATGGAATTGTAACTGCTGGCAATGTTGCATTTCGATTGCACAAATACTCAAGTAAACATGCTTAAAAGCTACGATTTACATGGTGGGTTCAGGGGAATGTAGGTGTCTGTGCTTTGAGCAGACTCAGGGCTAACAAACAAACCTACTCTTCTTCACCCAGTGCTGGCTGTGTCCACCCTCCCTTCTCTATACTTTCTGCATGCTAAACAGCCTTAGGTTTAATTGTCCCTGGAGTGGGTCTTCAGCTGTTCATTTATAATGCAGAGAGGCTTTGCCAGGAACTGATAACCTTTACATCAGTACAGAGAGAGGGAGAGAGAGAGAGAGAGAGAGAGAGAGAGAGAGAGAGAGAGAGAGAGAGAGAGAGAGAGAGAATGAATATAGAGGGAATAGTGGGAAAAAACAAAAGTGAAGGGAATGTGAAATGTTGAAATGAACAACATGATTTGTATGTGCAGAGAATCAGCTGCGTGAATCTTAGACTGTGCAGAGGTGGCAATGAGACAGTGATTAAAGGAGGATTTTTGTGTGGCATGTGTTTTGCTTGCCTTAGGGCGCAGTCACACCAAAAGCGCTTTAAACGCTTGCAAACACAAGGCGCGACGCACTGCAAACGCTCCCTGCCCATAGAATATCATTCAAAAAAGGCGCCTGCAACTGCCATAAACGCTTTTGGTGTGACTGAGCCCTTATGGAGACCAGTCAGTGATCACCACAAGTGGCTTAAGATGCATACTAATTAATGTCGTAGGGCCCTATTTTTACGATCTAAATGCAAGGTCTAAAGCACACGGAGCACAGTTTAAAAGGGTGTGTCCGAATCCACTTTAGCTAGTTTAATGACGGGAAAATGGTTTATGCGCCTGACGCACAGTCTAAAAGGGCTGCTCCTATTCTCATAATGAGTAATGGGTGTGTTTTGGGTGTAACGTTCAATAAACCAGTGAAAGTTTTATCTCTCATCCCCTCCTGTCGGTTCTTGTGGTTCCGCATCAAATCAAATCAAATTTTATTTACAGAGCGCCTTACAACAACCAAAAGGAGCACAAGGCGCTTTCCAGTAAAAAACATCAACAATAAACAATAAAACGCATGAACTCGAACAAGTCTACTACGTCATAGGTCGCATGATAACGTCAACATCGCGGATGCTGTCCATACTAACACGAACGTACATACTGTCTTAGCGCAAGCTAAGGTACTCAGTGAAATTCAGTACCTACACAGTAAGTATGCGATTTCGGATTCAGCCACTGTTTTGCTTGTGAGACTGGAAGTATTACTAAAAATGGTAGCTCGCAAGATGCTTACCACAAAAATTCCATTTGCAGCAGAAAGAAGAAGAAATAAAGATTATGAAGGAGGAAATGTTTGGAGAGACTCCTCCCTGAACTTCCAGCTGTCCTGTATTTTGCTCTCTCATTATTTTCAGTCAAATCACATTTCACATGGCATGATTTTGAATCGCCGACAGGTTCAGATATCTCGCATGACAGATATCTCACAGATGTCGGTGACTCGTCGGCGATTCTCTCAGAATGCGTCTTTGATAATTCACAATGTGTGATTGTCACTCGTGTGAACAAGGATCGATTTGCCTGTGATTTCGGGCATTTGTCGGCGATTCCTCAAAATCAGGGCTAAAATCGTGTCTGATCTCGGCATTAGAATAACTGTTACAGATTACCTATTTACATGGCGGAGTTTGTAAGCGGAAAAACTGTAAGCAGGTGAAGAAAACCACCAGTTTAAGATTGATGTTAAAAAATTGCGTTTTATAATAACGCAAAGATTTAATTATAAAAAACCATTTTAATAAATCAAACATAGTTATTTCAGTAATGGAGTAATAAGTAAAATAAGTAGTGTTTTAATTGCTAATAAAATATTACTGTATAATCTCAAAGAGTTTTTTTATAAGAATTATTTACAAATATAAAAAAAATAGTTTGCATGAGTTAAAATCCTTTATTTGTTACAAGCAGGAGATATTTACAAACGTGTATAGGCGTTTCAGCACTCGGACTGCGCAAAAGTGTTTTGAAAAATATTAAAACCTTAAAAAAGGTTCTCATCTCACCATATCCAAAAGTACAAAGTCATCATATACAATAAATCCGTGGGGTAGCATTAAAAAAATGCAATATTAGCACTTTTTAAAATAAAAAAAATATGTATAATACTTACCAGGCTTAACAGGCTACAGGTAAAGCAACTCTTCACGCCTTCGAAAATCCTGTAAACTGTCCTCATTTATGTCCAAGAGACTCAATAATAATCTTTAACATTTGAATCCTTTAATTTTTTATATTTAAAAAACATTTGTGCTGGTGCGCATTCATGCTTGTAAAGAGCAAATTTGCGTTGTCCCGTTTATAGGCGTATAATAATGCACTCTTTAAATAACAAAAACAATAATAGACAATAGTCTATAGTTACTTCAAAAAAGCAACGTGCCAACAATGCCACCTAACACACCTCATTTTCAGACCAGAACGCCCATAGGCACACAAATGGGCGCAAATGCATTTGCTGTTTAAACAGCGTGACGCTGAACGTGAAAATGATAACTTCGCTGGGCTGAAACTAGCAAAAACACTTGCGTCGCGCTTTGCACTACATTGCGCTTGGTGTATGATAGGGCCCTTAATGAGACTCATACAATACAAAATGGTTTAATCAATCTCCCTCATGTTGTCCCACACTGTTAGATTTAAAAAAAACACCGGCGGGTGACGTGTCTCCGGCTGCACCGGCGGGTGACGTGTCTCCGGCGGCTCCGGCTGCACCGGCGGGTGACGTGTCTCCGGCTGCACCGGCGGGTGATCCGGAGCGTCTTTCGTCCTTCTCCTCCTCCGTCTGGATGCGGAGGATGCGGGACGGAGATCAAGCGCAGGAGTGGATGAGGTCGGCGAAGAAAAGGTCTCCAGCACCGGAGGGACGGGAGTCGACCTCCCCAGTCTGACAGCCCCGGTCATAATCCCCCTCACGCTGGACTGAGTCTGGCGGGGTCCAGCAAGCCCAGTTGGTCGCCGCCTGGCATTCACCTCGGGTCCGCATACGAGTGGGTCATAAAACTCGTAACCCGACTCGTATGCGGGACGGGATCCTCTTCCCCGTATCGCCAGGCGGCTGCCAGCAAACATCCTCGCTGGGTTCAGTTTTGGTGCGTGCGTTCTGTCACGACCGGTTAAACACCGGGAAGTGGAAAACAAAAAGGAGAACCCAAACGCAGAGGAATGTATGAAAATATAACTATGAGTTTAATAAATATAACCAAAACACCCACGAGGGGGTAAAACAAGTAATAACAAAAACACTGTGATGAAACACAAAACAAAGCAGAACAAGAGAAACACTGGAACAGATAACTGGAAACATCCACACTGAAAATACGACAACGCACGCACACCACACAGAGAACACAAGGGCATTAAATAGACAGCACATCAATGGGGAACAGGTGAACATAATTAATCACTTAAGACATGATTACATAAGGGAGTAGGGTAAAAGTGACAAGACACTGGGAATACGTGTTACACAGATATGATGTGAATACACACGTATTCCCACATAAAACACTGCTGCCCTGGTCCTGCCCTCTGGATAATAACCAAGGTCAGGCAAGACCATGACAGCCACAAAACACTGGGAACACGTGTCACACAGATATGATGTGAACACACGTGTTCCCACATACACACACTGCTGCCCTGACCTTGCCCACAGAACATAGACCTGATCTACACTAAGGTCTGGCAAGATCACGACAGCAACAAGACACCGGGAACATGTGGCAGCCACACACAGAATGTGATCCCACATGTCCCCACACAGAACATGATACTGCCACGGTCCTGTCAGATGCACTCAGACCTACATCTAGCACGGATGTCTGACAGGACCATGACAGCCGCCATATTTCAACTTACTACACTGATCTGGATGTTTTTACGGATATGCATTGTATCGGCTACTAAAAATTTATATTAGTTTCTTTTAAAGGGGACATTTCACAAGACTTTTTAAAGATGCAAACATTTGGTGTTTCCAGAGTACGTATGTGAACTTCTAGCTCAAAATACCATATAGATAATTTATTATAGCATGCTAAAATTGCCACTTTGTAGGTGTGTGCGAAAATGTGCCTTTTTGGGTGTGTCCTTTAACATGCAAATTAGCTGATCTCTGCACTAAATGGCAGTGCCGTGGTTGGATAGTGCAGATTAAGGTGCGTTACTATCCCCTTCTGACATCACAAGGGGAGCCAAATTTCAATTACCTATTTTTCCACATGCTTGCAGAGAATTGTTTATCAAAACTAAGTTACTGGGTTGATCTTATTCACATTTTTACGCTGATAGAAGCACTGGGGACTCAATTATAGCACTTAAAAGTCAGATTTCCATGATATGTCCCCTTTAACAAACATATTGTTTCCTTGCAGAAGACAACCCAGTGGAGTCATTGAGATAACTATAATAATGGATGTAAGTGCTTTTGGAAACTTCACCATGTTGGCTCCATATAAGATAACATTTCTATATAAAATTATTTGCTTGTGTCCAACTGAAGAAACAAATTCATGTACATCTGGGATGGCATGATGGTGAGTAAATTATCAGAATATCATTGTCATAATGATAAACTATTATGGGTGAGAATAGTTTGTCATTATGTTAATGATATTATGATGACTTAGGTTGTATAGGTAGGGTAAGTATACAGAAGGTATCATTAGTTAATTAGATAAATCTTAAACAAGTGTTTGTTTACATGTATAAGAACGGTGTTGTTGATGATGATGATGAGGGAGAGTGTGTGAGAGAGAGAGAGGGGAGGAAAGAGGGACAGAGACAGAAAGATAAATGACAAAAGATGCGTTTGTAGGAAAGAGATGGATGAGCTATGCTATGAGCCGGACCTCACTGCTTCCATGTTTGTGAAGGGAATCGATGTTAACGAGGAAGACTAGAAGAGCTGTTAAAGCTGATAAGAGTGCGGCTCACAGTCACCAGAATAATGGCTAAGTGAAGACAAGCCAGATTGTAACTAGATTCCTGTCCTGAAGTTTGATACCACCAGTTGTGAAGGGTTAAGTGGGACCTAGGGGTCTAGGGACAGACTAATGCTGGGTACACACTAAAAGATAATCGGGCTGTTTTTGGGCTGATTTCCCCCCTTTCAACAATCCTAGCTATTTCCAGATTATCTTGATGGTTCTACAGATTATTTGATCAGATTTTCCCTTGGTGTGAGGTGTGTTTGAGAGTGTCCGAAGCTGATCGGAAGAACGTTGGTGCCGCCCCGTTCGTGATGTTTAATATTTACGGTCAGAAATCCTGATGTGTGTGGGGGGAACCCCGAGGAAAAACGCATGCACGCTCTTGAGATTATCATGTGAAACGAAACAATATCCAATCAGAAAGCGAGATGATGCAAGACGAAACCATAACAACTACAGTCATGGCACAGCAGGCACAGTCCAAAGTGAGATAGACATCAGATACGTTCAAAAGCACATTTTATGTCATTTCTTTATACCCGTTGTTCGCCATTTATGTTCACTGTGAAGTCACGTTTGGCCATGAGAGACATTGCAAGATCTCCGTGAGATTTCCTGTGTTCACAGTCGAGACTCTGGGTAAAAAAATCTGTTCGTGTGGTGTGCTGTCTTTGACACCTCATGGCACACCACACACTACAGGAGCAAAACGGTTAAATCTAGGATTTTTTATCCTCATGTTTGTGGTCTATCACATTTTTAAAATATTATAAGATATAAAAAATCTTTTGGTGTGTACCCAGCATAAGATGTCTTTACTTAATTCAGGGATTTTAAAGTCTGTTAATGTAACTTGAACTATAAAACTCAGTGAAGTTGTAAGAGAGTCTCAACCTTATTTAGAGATCGATTTGTTCACTTAAATAAGATAATAGCATGAGACAATGCTTTTAGGAATAACTTTAGGAGAGAAAGAGACACGAATACATGAATAAAAAGAGCCAGTTAAATGGTGTTGTCTCAATGATACAATAAAATAAATAAACCGTGTTTTTAGAGCCATTTATGCAAATTAGGTAATGGGGCAAAAAAGCCAATAACACGCCACATGCAATCAATATGTAATTCTATGACTTGCATCATGTCAGTTTTCAGTGCTTAGTTTTGGAGGGCGTACTGAGATCTCTTTGACCAACTCTGTTTAATATTTAATCATGTAGTATTATTTTTCATATAAAGCCGATTTGAAACAATGTAACATACATTGTAAAAAGCGCTATGTAAATAAATTTGATTTGATCTCTACACTGATACTTTGCGAGGATTGTACATCTTTGTGAGAGACCATTAGCCTAGAAAATCCCACTTTAAAATTTTCGTCGGGTCTTAGTACACAATGTAACTACAGAAAAGTTAAGTTTTAAATAGGAAAAATATCCAAACTCTTTGGTTATTTTTAGTGCAATACTAATGGTCTAATCAGATTCAATGGATTGTGCTTAGCTATGCTAAAAGTGGTACCGCCAGACCCGGAGATCAGCTGAATGGATTCCAAAACTGTAAAAATCTAATGTTTAACTCTAGGGGAGCTGGAAAATGAGCAGATTTTCCAAAAAAGTGGAATGTCTCTTTAATAACTAAACTTTTCTAACAGGACAAGTCTGTTGTAATATTTATATTTCTTTATAGATTAAAATGTATGGGTTTTAGAACCGCATGCACAAACTCACATATCTGAGGTTGTCTGCTGTTTGCTCATACTAATACTGTATTTGTGTGCAGTTCTGTTCACCCTGCATCTTATAACCAGAACTTTCTATTTCTCTTCTTTCAATCTTGCTTTGAGTTTCCTCCCTCACTGGAAACAGAATGAAGCAAACAGAAGACAGAGAAATAAAAGGAGTGGAGCACATCAAACAAGTGTGCGCTCACCACTACTGCTGTATGGAAGGATTCTTGTCTCCTATGAGACTAAAGCCCAGCACCTCTCTGTCCTCCTGTTTCATTACTCACATTCTCCTTCTCTTCATCTTTTCCCACCACGTTAAATATTCATCCAGAACTAAAATCTTACACATACACACACAAATCATCCTGACAGAGGTGATGAGTTCAGCCAGATATTGTAAAAGAATGTGATGTTATTCTGTATTATTTTATTTATTCATGCATTGTATGTCTTTTTTAAATGTTTAAGTAATAAACCCTCTTGTTTTTCAGTGGGCATGCTCACTGAATGTGAGTCTAAATGTTATGATATAGGATTGCTTCCTTTCCAGTTCTCCATTAAAACAAACCCATCTCTCTCTCTTCTCTCTCTCTCTCTCTCTCTCTCTCTCTCTCATGCACGCATGCACACACACACACAGATACACACACACACACGCACACACGCACACGCACACGCACACGCACACACACCGTACATCAAAGCTTTTCTTCTGCACCCTTTTTCTCAGGAGCCAGTTCTTGCTGTACTGATGGGCAAAATGGGAGCAATAGAGCTGTGTGTCTCCTATGTGCATTTCCTGATGGACTTCCAGAACATGTTTTTTTTGTTTTGTTTAAAATGCCTGAGGGACAAATTCCATTACACCAAGGCAGACGTTAGCCTCTGGGCTCTAAACGAAAGCCAAAAACAATAAAAATAATCCAACAAAAGTGAAGAAGGTAATAAATAATTCTCTTTGAGACATGCTCATGTCCAAACAAAAGGCTATAACTGGCAGTATCACAGGCTTGTTTTGGAGTTTGAATATCCTAAACCATAGCAGAACATCTGTTTTAAAAACATATACATTTTTGATCTTTTACACATTCAATTCAATTTAATTATATAGCGCTTTTCACAATTGTTAATTGTTTCAAAGCAGCTTTACATGAACAGATGTAGGGAAAAACACAGATAAATCCATAGATAATATAAGAAGCAGAATACAGCGGCTAATAATAAACCATACAAGTGAGCGTAGTAATAATGTATACAGTAAAGTGCTAAGTTAAGCCAATGATGGCTGACTCTCCATGGGATGAAAACCCCCCTAGGAGAAAACCCTGTGGGAAAACTCCTAGAAGGAGAAAAACCCTAGAGAGAGATACATATATATTTATATATATAAACCCAATAGGGATATGAAACGGGTAGGCAGATTAAACTGGTTCAGCCGGTGGTCGCTGGTCAGGTATTGGCTGGGCATCACGGTGAAGGACAGCCAGTAGATCAGTGGTGTGATGACCTTCACAGCATCAGGAACTGGGTCTGTTTGTCTCATTGTCTTCGGGGTCGAGGACAAGACAGGGAGAGAAAAACAGATACCTAGGGGGCTGTTTGCATGTAATGCAAGTGTCATACAGTATTTTGGAATAAAATACGCTCGGTTCCAGACAGGCTAACTATTGCGGCATAAGTATATTAACCAGATGAGTTATGTGAATGCTTTGCTCTGGACAAACTAACTATTGTGGGATAGATACATTTACTTGACATTTTATGTGAATGCTTTGTTAAAGCAGCAGTATGTAGTTTCCATGTAAAAATGACTTACAGGTCCCCCATGTGGTTGTAAAGCGCAACAGTGCCTGGTATCAGACACTCTTCTGCAGGCAGGGGGAGGGGCGGGGCTGTGTGCTCTACCCTCCACCGCCACTTTCAGAGTGTGCTTGTAGCAGCTAGGAGGTTGCTCAGGTTGCAGCAACAGTACAATTTGTCCAGCTAAAAGTTGTTCTATCACTAAAATAATTTTAGAGACATTATTTAAAGGTTAAAAACTACATAGTGTGGCTTTAAAGAAGAATGTCTTAA
This sequence comes from Misgurnus anguillicaudatus, assembly GCF_027580225.2. Taxonomy (NCBI): domain Eukaryota; kingdom Metazoa; phylum Chordata; class Actinopteri; order Cypriniformes; family Cobitidae; genus Misgurnus; species Misgurnus anguillicaudatus. The sequence continues at coordinate 30,584,769 of NC_073358.2, read as the reverse complement.
GTTTAGACTTAAAGTGATCGACTGTGTCTGATTCTCGATCTACCACCTTAAGACACTTTTGATATTCTAGGGATAATTAATTGGCTAGAATTTTGTGATTGCAGTGTACGTGATGGATTGTATTCTGACAGTAATTCTTTAATATACGAGGGTGCTAGGCCGTTTAAGGCTTTGTAGATGATTAGTAATATTTTAAGTTGTATGCAATATTTAACTTGTAGCCAGTGTAAAGATGCCAAAATTGAACTTATGTGGTCATACTTTTTAGATCGAGTAAAGCACTCTTGCAGTGGCATTTTGGATATGCAGTAATTCAGATCTAGTTTTAGAATAAACTACAATATATCCAAATAATCTGAATCATGGATCATTACCACAATGAAGAATGGTCTTCAAAACTAATAAGCGAAAAAAAGCAAGTTTATGCTCTCTATTTATATTTATTATATATTAATATGATTATATATTTATATAGTTATTACACGATTGCTGATCGTTTAATTGTAATAGTATTTTGTTAGTTGTTTTGTTCATATTTGCCTATTCAGACACAAAGGTTGTGTGTTTTACTGGCCTCCCGTCACTGCAGAATACAACAAACATTTATTCATCTGCTTCATGTGATGTTAAACATGTAAAGTGACAAACAGTCATCTTGTTTCTTTACAAATAAAAACACATATTTTAACTTATATGCTCGTCTTGTAAATAAAAAATGTGATTAAAAATTAAAATGTAAATAATAGCTATTATTTATTATCAATAAAATATGAAATGACTGAAAAATAACTGATTATGACAGATTTTTTACGACCATGGACAATGGAAAAAGTCTAATGTGATAATATATACACATATAAAAGGGAGGATGAGAGAACAATAGAGTAAAAATGCATACGCATACAACGTGTATTAGAACAAAAGTTTCAGATCGCTGTTTGCTTGCTAAGCGTCTGCTTTACCTTTTCTACCCAAGCATAACTGACAGAGACAATTACAACCATCTGTTTGCTCTAAATTGCAAGAACCAGCTGCCCCCTCATAGATGCATCGTGGGAGTTACCCAGAATGCACCATGGACACAGTAGGGAAGGGCACAAATGCTTATGGTGTCAACATCCTACTGTATGACACTTACTCCCCTGCTTGCTTTTAATTTTTTATGTGAGGATTATTAGTAGTTGAATTATTTAATACATTTACAAATGTTTACAAACAAAATCTACTGTAGCAGATAGTTGACATTTAGTCAGTAAGTAATCTTACAGAATGTAGAAATTGCATGAAATGCAGATTTTACTCACCCTTCCTTTTCTAAGCACATAGAGAAGCTACAGTAGACACCACAAGACAAACATGTCTGAGACAACATAGTGATAAAACAGTTTACAGCTACTGTAGAAACATGGTGGTGCAAAATGGCAACTTTCATGTAAGGGGACCCACGGTGTTTGTGGATGAAAATGTACCCATTCTAAAGTAATAAACACATAATGGTTTATAGAATCTCTATATGCACCACTGAAAACATAGTTATGTATTATTATATTGCATTTCTGTCAATAGATTCTTCTAAAAATTCACACCCTGCAAGTATAGCAGAGCAATGAAATAACATCGCCTGTGCTAACTGTGTCTAATGAAGGGGATGATATGCCTGGAAAGTGTATATATCTGTAGCAGTGAAGGTTAAGTTTGATTTATGTGGCCATTAATTGAGCATGTCCTCTCAGTTCACTTTTACTCAGACCTACAAGCCAGCTGATACAGGACCGGAGACTAGATAAACAGACATTTTATAGTTTTGCAGCTTTTTATGAAGACAGATCTATAAATCAAATTCTGAAGAACATCCAAAATGTTCTGTTGAAATACTTTTAAATAATTTTGGCTCATGTCTTCTTAAAAACTTCTGTCTATTTAATAATATTTGTTTAGCAAGGTGTTTCTCAAAGTCTGCATTAATCAGAAGTACAATTAAACCTACAGTAGCTATACTTCAGTATTGTGTTGCATTTCAGAGTGAAATAAATAAGGAAAATGGATTGGATCTAGAAAAGTAAGTGTTTCATTCAGAAATGAGCTGGAAGCAAGACTGAAAGTGGAAGTGAAGGGGTTAACTGATATTTTGCTCATCAAAGTCATGACGTCACTGGAGAACGTAAGGCATAAGGCGATCTGATTGGCTGACGTATGCATTGGTGCTTAAAAAGTTTATAAATGTTCAACCTCTGAGGCAAACAACAGCAGTGCCGCCGACGGATCCACAATTCAGTTTGGCAATGCATAACGTCACCCATTAAAAGTAAATGAGTAGTGTTACAGCTTACACCCCGTGTGAATGAACCGTAATGGGCTCTAAAAAAGGAAATAGGGTCTATTCAGATTTCATGTAGACCTTAGTTTATGTGTAAAGTTGATCATTTCTGCATGCCATTTTAAAAGTTGCAAATATAAATATGAATGCATTAGAATTACAGGTAGGCTAATTGCAAAAATGTATCACAAAGCATTATAATCAACACAAAGTGGTGGTTTCCTGGACAGGATTAAGAGTAATCCAGGACTAGGCCTTAGTTATAAATGGACATTTAAGTAGTTCTTGCAAACAAACCTTAAAAAAAAACAATACTAGTGTGAATCTTCAGACAAAATAATGGCACTGATATACAATATGTTAAAGGACAACACCACTGTTTTGCAATATTTTACTATGTTCTTACCTCAACTTAGACAAATTAATACATACCCATCTTTTTTCAATCCGTGCACTTAATCTTTGTACAGCACGTCGTGAATGTGTTAGCATTTAGCCTAGCCCCATTCATTCCTTAGGATCCAAACAGGAATGAATCCAGAAGCCACCAAACACCTCCATGTTTTCCCTGTTTAAATACTGTTACATGAGCACTTAGTTTGTAGCACTTTGACCTCTGCACGCAGTAACATCATAACTCCTGACTACTCCCCCTCTCCCTCAAACTTCAGTCAATATTACTGCGCCAAGGTCGAAGTGCTGCAACCTAAGTGCTCTTCCACCATACAATATACTTCTTATTTTTTATCTGCTTAAAAATTGCCAAGTTTTATTTTGTGCCACCTTACTTCCTCGTGTAACTACTCATGTAACAGTCCTCAAATAGAGAAAACATGGAAGTGTTTGGTGGCCTCCAAATCCATCCCTGCCCGGATCCCAAGGAATGAATGGGGCTAGGCTAAATGCTAACACATTCGCGAATGGTGGCGTTTTCCTTTAAGATTTGTCAGTACATGGTGTTTTAAATGAAGCCATCTCAAACATGCATTTTAGTCTGGGATTAAGCCCTGTCCGGGGGAAAATCGCACCATAATGTTTCAGTACGACAATTAAATACAGCAGCACAAAAAGTGCACACAAACACATCTTTAAGTCACATTTTAAGATTTTCTATGTGATCAACACTTCACATTGGATTGTAGGTAAAGATGAGCTTTTTTTCTGAAGAAGTGAAACAATAGAGTGATTATTTATGAGTATCTTATTAGTTCCCAGACTATACTTTACATAACAGCATGTATACACTTGATTGCTCCCTTTATTATCGAAGCTGTCAATGCTGCAAACATGCATCGCGTCGTTGACTACAGACACAACAGTCTCATTATCAGATGCACAAAGCTAGTAAAATTGTAGACAGGTGGGAAATGAAAAATCAACACAAAATGTATGTGTTTTTATTTGTTTAGTACCGTAAATGTTCACAGTCATGTTATGCAACACAGTGTAAGCATACAGTACTTTAACAGCAATATACTTTGTGTCATACCAATAAACAATTAACATCAAATTGTATACAACTGGATAGATGTACTTAACCCTGTATTTTACCTATTGTATTCCTGTTAAAGACAAATCAAAGTCAAAGAAAACATCAGTAATTCATAATGTCCACTGCAGTTAATGTAACATATGAGTGCTTTTAAAACTAAAAACTTTTTGTCAGTTACAGTAATGTAACCATAAACTCTTCTAAGTATTTTCATATCTCACACTCTTACAATGGAGAGGTATTATTACATTGTTTGTACTGCATGTCTTAAGTCTTAAGATCTATTGAGGAACGTGGGACCAGCGAGTCGTAAAAACCCAATGTTGGTGGGCCATCTTAATCTATTGGCTTTGGGAGAAGCTTAGGAAAGCAATCAATGTTTTCTCTTTATCACCTCTGATGAGCTATTTCACGGTAACCTTCTTCAATAAATGAAAAAACACACCCAGATGCTAAATCTGCAACAAATGCTAGATAACATTCAGTTTTATCTTCATTTCCTCATATGAGAGATGCTCTTAAGCGTGCTTTCACAGCTGGAACCCCTGCAGTTGCTCGAAATCTGGTCTTAAGGATGTCGAGCCCTTAGTCATAGTACGAAGAAAATTCAAAGTAATTTAAATGTGCACTTCACTAATTCACAGCACCGTTCAATGTAAGAAACAATTTTGAGGTTCTCATTGCTTTATTTTGCACCCTAGTAGTTCATAGGGGCGGTTTCTCAGACAGGGATTACACATAAATAAATGTAAAAGCTGTCCAAACCGAAAACAACTTGCATTGACATATCTTAAAATACATCAGTGCCCTTTGATTTGCCTCAAAATACACACAAGTAATGTTTTAGTATAGGCATGTTTGTTCAAACTCGTTATATGTCATAATTAAACTAAGGCCTAGTCCTGGCTTAAACTAATCCCTGTCCGGGAAACCACCCCATAGTGTTCACCTGCAATATACATTTAAGCCTGGTTTTATAGACATGGCTTACCTAAAGCCAATACTATAGGCCTTAGTTAATATTGTTTAAGCATCTTTCATAAACATGCACTATAAATGTGTGCGTTTTTTAAGACAAATCAATGGCACTGAATTTATTTTCAGTGTTTTAGTCTAGGACTTGCCTTAAGCCTTGAACGTGAAACTGGGGTTTAATGCCAGTTAGCAAAATGTAAGTCCAACACCACAAACTACACTGTCAAAAATAAAGGTACAAAAGCTGTCACTGGGGCAGTACCCTTTACAAAAGGTCCTACAATGTACCATTAAGGTACAAATATGTATCTTTGAACTGCCAATATGTACCTTTGAAGTACTAATATGCACTCTTTGGATACAAAAAGTGTACCATTTTGAAAGGGTACTGTCCCAGTGACAACTTGTGTACCTTTATTTCCGAGAGTGTACCAAAGCAAATATCCAAAGCTGCATTTGGAAGATGCATTTATGAATACAAAGCTTTAAAAATAGAGCTCTGCCTGTGACTTTAACTGCAGTGACATAATCAACCAAATAAATACAGACCACCACTAGGTGGAGCTAGGACACAAATAGACCTGATAATGTACACTCTAAAAAAACAAACGGTGCTATATAGAACCAAAACTGTTGCTTTGGATCGTAATCATAGAATAACCGTTTTTAGTGCCATATAGCACCAGTGAAGCACCTGTGTAGAACCATATAGGTGCCATATAGAACCACTATAGCACCAAATATGGTTCTACATAGCACTATATGGTTCTACACAGGTGCTTCACTGGTGCTTCACCGGTGCTATATGGCACTAAAAACGGTTCTTCTATGATTACGAGCAAAGAACCACTTTTGGTGCTATATAGCACCGTTTGTTTTTAGAGTGTAACTACTGTACACTCTTAAAAATAAAGGTGCTTCACGATGCCATACAAGAACCTTTTTGGCTGAATGGTTCCATAAAGTACCTTTAACATCCAAATAAGAACCTTTCTGTCTCAAAAAAGGTTCGGTGTTGTGTAAGTGGTTATAAAAAATACAGAAATGTATTAAAGCCATGGTTCTTTGACTGGAAGGTTCTTTGAGGAACCAAAAATAGGTCTTCTATTGCATCACTGTGAAGAACCTTTCAAGCATCTTTATTTCTACGCACTACTTATGATCAAAATACTTTTTAACATTAATGTGAGATAAAGTGTATTGCTTTACATCTCCTGTGCAGTAATGCAGTGAAACTTACTCTGACAAACTCTATCCATCCACCTGCCAATAAATATTTTTTAATCATCCATGTTTACATGCAAGAATTTGATTTAAGGAGGTTGTAATGGAGTAGCAGCCACACAATGGTCAAAAACATCATACAAATGATGACCTTTGGAGAGCTTAAGAAAATACTTAAGCTGTCTTCTGTGCATTGTGGATAATGTCAAAAATATCTTTAAAAGGACAGTGTCAGCGAGAAGGTTGTTATTGACGTGATAGCAGCAGTTGTGCTTGTCTTTTTCTGATTGACCGAGTCTTTTGCCAAAGGGAACAGCTTGGAAAAGAAGATTACTCGAGTGGAAGGGACGGGTGGTGGGCTTTGGTCCCCCTTCCTTGCCCTCAGGTTGTTGAGAGAAGGCAGGTAAACTCATAATGCGCTCTACAGATTTAATAATGTGCCATGGCTCGTCCTTGGTGTGGGCAGACGTGGCCCCAAACCAGACAGTGATTGATTATGTGAGAACGAACTCAATGATGGCAGTGTAAAATTCAATCATTCATTTGATCTATCCGTCAAATCCAGCATCTTTAAAAAATGGGGTATTCAACTTTGGCTACCTTCTGGTTAGATAAAGGCTATGATCTAATAAATGTACACTGACTCTAAGAGAAGCCCAGTGTGTTAAAAAAAACTGCTTTCCTGAAATGCCGATGTGTGATGGACTAATTTAGACTAATTGCGCTTTTTTGGGACTCCATCTGTAGCGCTCATTTCATGTCATTAAACACGTTTTCTCTTTTATTTTTTCTCTCATGTGTCTCCACATTTAGCAGAAGAAGGTGAGAACAAGTAGGTACGCTCACAATTAACCACTGGGGACCTCTTATTAGTTTTTTATTTTGCCTGAATATCTCATGAAGTATGATATTTTCTGCGTTGGTGTGTGAAAAGCTTATATATCATATCTGTACTGAGCAATTTGTACGTTTCACATATCTGTCAAACGTACGTTTCTGTGTATATGCTCACATTTCCACACCATCTCAAACATTTAGTATTTTTGACTAAAAGGATTTGTACTTCTTTAAGATTATACAGCACAAAGTAGCTATTTAAAAACTAAAAAACAAAACAAAACGCATTTGCTGAGCATTTGGCTGATTCACAATGAAGTGGCTGACAAAAGATAAATTAAAATGCATGGGGTTTTCTTCAGACAGACTGAAACAGCAATACATTGGATAATGCGATTGACTACAAAATAACTGAATTGTAATAACTTTTTCTTCTCAGAATGTACTGTCATCACACTGATGAAAAATCCATCATCCTGATCATTAGCAAAACATCTTCTCTCATATAAAAATATATAAAGAATATTTTTGCTAAGTTCTCTGAAAGACTCAGTTAACCCGGAAACGCTCCTCGTTTTCTGTGTACACTAATGGCCCTTAGGGTCAATATGACCCCAAAATTGAAAGCATAATTGTAAGAAAATTATACATTTTCAATAATACAAATAATACATATATATATTTTTGTTTACTTCTCATCTATACAATAAAGCTGTGTTTTGAGAGATTTGAAGTACTTTTGTACCTGTTTACCATTAAATTCCTTAACTACATCATTAGCTTGCCTGAAAAAAAATCAAATTTTTATAAATATTCACATAAATTTTGATCTAAATTTGATTTAAATTGTTTTTAGATATTGATATAGGTGTTGAATTCAGCCATCTGTTTAAAAAAATAAAAAACATAAAATAATTACAGTATAGGAATTGAATAATTTCGACCAGCAGATCCCCATTCATTTTACTGGATATGGGCAACTGCTCACATCACTACTTTAGTTATATAGTTTGTGTATTTATGTTTATATATTAACATTAGAAAGGACAGTAAAAATAAATATTATTTCAAATAGTAATTTTTGTAGTTTTGATGCATTTTTAAATGTCTGTTTTAACAAAATACCACAGAAATTTGACTAAGTGTAAGTGTGTGTGTCTGTGTGTGTTTGTGAGTGTAAATGTGCGTGCATTAGGCCACACAGTTTTTTGTGTATTTAAAGATCAATTATTTAGGAAAAGTCAATTTTTTTAATATCTTTGTGATGAAGGAGGCCTTTTTTAACTAATGAAATGTTGTTTGGGGTCATTTAGACCCCAAGGACCGTTTGAAAGTTAAACTATCAATAAGCGAGGCTAACCATGGCAATTATTTTTTCCTTGTTGTTGCCATGAATTGTATTTTTTTTATTATATATTGTAATGTTTTTTTTTATTATTAGTACATGTTAGCGATATGCAAAAGTTACAAACCCCAAAGTAAACGATGACGCGAGTTATCGTCTCCAACGTAAATCTCTTTTCTTGGACCACAACAAACACATGGATTGTAGGCAACAGTTTACTTCCTGGGCCAAGCCCGACATTATCATAATTCCTCCCGCTTTGACTCACAGCCTGTAAGTTAACTCCTGTTAGCATTGCATTGTAAGCAAATCTTTTAAACATGGTACAGTAAGGAGCGTCACATTTCTGGCTGACGTCAAAGGTATTCAGGCCAATCACAATGTACACAACTGACACGGCCCTTTTAGATCGATAAGCTATGTACAAAATCAGAGCGTTTGAGGAAAGCAGTATATCTGGAGCTACAAAAATTTACGATATGTGAAAAATAATGTTTTTTTTTAACCATAAACCATTCAAACACATTGTATTATACCAAATACACGCTACTAAAGACATCACGTAGGCGTGGGTTGTTGCGTTTATGTCAAGTCCTAAAACTTAAAAACTTTGTGTGTGGTTTGGGGTAAGGGAATAATATATGTGACGTGGACCACAAAACCAGTCGTAAGGGTGAATTTTTAAATCGAGATTCATACATCATCTGAAAGCTAAATAAATAAGCTTTCCATTGACGTATGTTAGGATAGGACAATAATTGGCCGACAAACATCAATTTGAAAATCTGGAACTTGAGAGTACAAAAAAATCTAAATATTGAGAAAATCACATTTAAAGTTCAAATGAAGTCTTTACCATGCATATTAATAATAAAAAAACTGTTTGAGCAATCTCTACTGGCTTTATAATGACGTTGATGACTGAATGGGGGAAGTTGTAAGCTCTTGCATAAACCAAATTTTAATGTAAATGTAGCAAAGTGAAATTTGTAGAGTTTCTGGTCAATTTTGTTAGCGATTTTGCCGCATCCACTTACTAAAGTTTTGTTATATTTCAGAAGCTGTTCCGCTTGGATCATGATACAGAAAAGAAGAAAATCAGTACTTTTGTCTTATAATGACTTTACAATTCATCTTTGATTAAAATCTAAAAATGTATGTCCGCCTGCTTGTGGTGATACTTTTCTGATGACATCAGTTTGACGGCCAGGGCGGGGAATCTGTTAACCCCAGCCCCACATACTTTCTAGATCCAATCGCTTCACAGTAAAAAACACAAATCACACCCGCTATTTTTTTGTCTGATATTTCATTTCACTCGGAAATACGTCAATATATGGAAGTTGATGGCGACTTCCTGTTCATGAGGACTTTAAATGAGGCACAACTGTCCCCATGTTATTCTGCAATATAATCAAAACCTAAAATGAACAGACCCTAATAAAATTATTTTTTGAGATAACAGAGCTGGCATCAGAATTTGTGATCAAGTGGAAATTGAAAATGGCAAATTATGCAGCTTTACTTTACTTGGTTTATTACAGTGGAACCCTTACAGATACCCTTTCGTGCCAAAAGTTATATATAATTCATGTCATTCATTACTGGCAGCAAAGCTTAATAAAGAAGCACCTTTCAATGCAACACGATTAGCTGTGATATTTGGCAAAATATTCTTGGATTCGTTGGTGACCTACACTCTTAAGAAAAATGGTTCTTCAAAGGTTCTGAAACGATGGTAAAGGTTCTATATGGAACCATAGCTTACTGAAGAACCATTTTTTCCTGAAATGGTTCTTGTCTTGACAAAAAGGGTTCTTTATTTCCCTCCTTTTTTATTTTAAATTTAGTCAGTTATTTTTAAGCTGCCTCTTGATTATTTTCACCTCTAAAAGCCCTGAATCATCAGTCCGGCTGAACTGCCTGCAGACTTACAACACAAACGGGTAAGAGAGGCAAATATTCATCATTTACTGTTAAAAACATTTCGAAAATTGAAGTTTTGTGTTCTTATTGTAATTTATTTATTTTATAGCAGGTAAACTTTATACTATAAGCTTCATTCCCTTTATAACAGGTAAGCTTCATACATTAATTTTTAAATGATATATTTAGAGGACTCTGCTTTAAGACTTAGGATAATGATTTGTTAAAGTGTTAAAAAGCTAATACATGTATATTGTACATTAAGTTTATTAAACTAATTATCGGAAGAATGTGGTACAACGTGTTTAGTTTTTTTTTATAGATATTTCAGAGTTTTAGTATGTGAGGTAATCTTGCTGGGAGTGAAGGCAGTGCTTATGACCGCTTGATATGAGAGACACATCCTGTTTTTAAAGGTGATGTATGCATGTTACCTTTAATGCTGACATTAAAATAATAGTTATTTACTGTTTAAACATTTTGGAGATTGTGTGTGTGATCTTGTGGCACATTTACTTGTAATAGCTATTTTTGTCTATCTGTTGTAGGTGGATCATGAGTGAAGCTCTGCAGGTCTGCCATTGGCTTGATAACAGTTGTTTATGTTTATTCAATTTATGAATAAATCTCTCGCTAACCATTCACCTATTTACTGACACAACAGGTATCTTGAGCAGAGTCATATTAAAACTTTTGTCAAATCATGTTTTACATACAGTAAGCAAACTCCAGGCTAATATTAACTTGTTTTGTCTCCATGTCTTGTCCTTTCTCCCATGTCCAACAGATCCAAATCTTGTTCGGTCTGATGCTCAACCTTGTATGATGACGACCACTGCAAGGTGAGGGGAATCTGTGGTAATCACAGCCTGCGGCTCAAGATCAACATGACAATAGCTGACCATCTCTTATCTTACTCTTATCTGACTAAATGTTCAACTTCATTGCAACAAAACAAAGAACATTGGATGGAGTGTTGGAGTATGTAATGTATAATGATCCAGCAAACAAAATAATATGGACTTTTTTGGCGAGATTCTACAAACATTGACACAATCCTATTGACTTTTATTTTTACAGTTAGTAATGTATTATTAACATCCCCTTAATTTGTATTCTATGTCATCTATCTGTTTGTGCTAAAATGTTTACATCTGAATGTAATGTCATGTTAATATTCAGTATTTATTATCATTTGCATGTTTTAATGTTGCATTTGTCATGATTTTAATGATTTCATGTAATTGTTGTCTATTTAGAATGATTGTCTTTGCCAAATTTTATTGTTCATTTATTTAATTTTGAAGCTGTCATTTAACATCCATATCTTATTTGAGTAATGATTTGTTATATTTGCATAATAATTCATATATTTATTTTGATTGTGATTTTAATGCACATATTTATTATTTATGATATCTCATGTAATGAAAAAGTGAAAATAAAAGTATTTTTCTGATGTCTTGCAGTTCTGTTTACTGTTAAACTGTGTAAAGTGCTATAAATAACAAAACAAAACAAAAATATAAACAAAAATAATCCTCCTGACTGCTGATATATGAAAGGGTTCTTTATAGCACCACTGAGGTAGCACTTTTCAAGGCAAGGTTCTATATAGAACCATCTAAAAAATGGTTCTATATAGTACCAAAGAGGGTGCTGCTATTTTTACAAGCTGAAGAACCCTTATTTGGTACTATATAGAACCATTTTTCTTAAGAGTGTAAATATCTCAGTTTGCCAGCCAGTGGCCTTTTGCTTGAGTTTCCATCAGGTGAAGGACCAGGTTTAAACAGCATTTTAAAGACATGTATGATAAATGAGTGTTTTCATTTTATAGGTTAAAAGCAATATGCAAATTTCTGTTTCTGCATAATATAACACATTGGATATAACCACTAAACACATTTGGTGATGGTACATAAAAACAGCTGGTATCGTGCACATCTTGACATCCAAAGTCTTGTTTTGTCAGTTAGTCCAGCGATAAAGTGTGATTTTCCATGACACCATCCTTTATCCCTAATTTTCACCAAACAGGTTAATTAGCATGCCAGACAGTGACTAAGTGACTGGGATGTATATTTAGCATGGCTTTCTCTAATCAGAGCTGGCAGTGTTCAGTCAAATGAGTCATAATTACTGTCACACCAAGTACCTGGGTCCTGTTGCACGAAGCAAGCTGAACGAACTCAAGTTGAAAAGTACGTTTTGAGTTGACAAAACCTGTGTTGGTTTGGATTTACACACTCATCCAACTGGTACAGACTGTCAGCTCATTTCCCGTATAAAGTGCAGAAGATCACAAACTAATCAGTATTACCATAATCACGTCACAATGCTGTTAACAGTCTTTAGCCACACTTCACATTTAAGCGTACGTAAATTAAAACAACGCATAACTTACCTTTATAAAAAGGCGGCGTGTGCGAACATAAAACTTCCTTAAAACAGTGTCCTTTAGATTTGAAAATTACGCCTCGATCTTGTTGGCCCTAATATCAAAGTTTAAACCAACCCGTGTCTGCATGAAGTCAAATGGAGCAGGTGGTGCTGGTTCATTCTAAATGTTATCCATATTTTACACGATCCATAAAATGTTGCGAAAAATCATGTTTGCTAGTATCAAGTCACATTAATACGCTAAAGACGTAATGATGCATGAAACGCCACAATGCAACCAATCAGAGAAACTGGTCTATTTTACTTTAAAAAAGCATATATCAACTATATTTTCCTCATTTTATTACACAAAAAGTCATGAAACATATACATTTTAATTTATTTTAATTATTTTTGATATATATTAAATTAATAAAAAACTATGTAGGGGCACAACAACCTCTTTGGGGGGGCACGGCCCACAAATGCCCCCCCCTGACGTATTTTCAAATGAAACGGAATATCACACGAGGAAAAGAGTGGGTGTGGCTTGTGGTTTGTGAAATGATTCAATATAGAAAAGTAGGCTTTAATTTCCTTCAGAAATGAAACTCACTGACAGTTGGAGGGACGGGGTTAATGGATGCTCCCGCCCAACCTTTCTAGCTGATGTCATCAAAGAATAGTCGGCACAAAAGGGCGCAAGTACATTTTCAGATTTTGATTAAAGTGTATTAAAGTCATGAATAAAAAATAAATAATAACTCAGACAAATAAATTGCCAGTTTGATTTCATGCAATAAACAGCCTTCAACATGAAAAAAGTAGGTGTGCATTTCACTTTAAATAAATTGATTATATGCACATTTTAAGTAATATTAAATAAAAAGCAACTATTCTTGTTGTTGATTAACAAATGAGGATGAAAACTGACAAAAAATTCAATGCCAACATATTTCAGGGAAATTAATTTAAAACGAATGTTTAATATTAATACAATATAGACTTGAATAACAGGATGACAATGACAAGTTAAAGATAATGAAGAGTCAAAGATAATACCATAAAAGATTAGAAAATATCTTAACTGTAAGGTTTTGTCTTGTATTTTCTTGTATTTTGTGTATTTTTGTTATTTGTACTTGTATTTTGATTCTCTGCTCTGTTTGGACTTTTATTTTGAAACTCATCATGCCATGTCATTTTTCACACTTCCTGTTTGTTTCTGTATATAAGTCACTTCCTGTACACCTGTTCCCCACTGTATATTACATTCGTATGCCCAGCCCGTTACCTGTTTGTTCTGTTACCTGATCTGTTCTTTGTTATTTCTGAATCCTGTATTTTTATCTGCCTGTTATCTGACCCACGCCTGTTTATTGGATTATTTGCCTGTCTGCCGCCTGCCTTGATCTATCGCCTGTTTATCTGGATTTATGATTGTGACTCTGCCTGCCTTGACTTCTCGCCTGTTATTTGGATTACGTTTACTGGATTTGGATTTGGTTGCTGGCCCTTTATGGGATTTTACTAATAAACACCTTTTGCATATGGATTCACCTCTTCGTCGCTTTCATTAAAGCACCACGTTACATTAACACAACTTTATAACGCATCTTTATAATACTTTGATGCAACCCAAACTCCTAAAGATCTTGTCAGCAAGTTAAAATGAAATACTATCTTTTTAAAACATTGTTTAAGGGTGTTTTCACACTGTTTAGGTCGGCCCAAATGACGTGTCGCTCCGAGTACGGTGCGTTTGGGTCAGTGTGAACACAACAGCCGCACTTGGGTGCGCACTAAACGGCCGCTCCGAGACCGCTCTAAACAGGTGGTCACGGAGCGGCTGTTGCCGAACTCTGGGGCGACCCACCTGTGGTGTGAACACTGCTGGACCTCGGGCCGAACCAAATACAGGAAGTTCTCCACATGTTTGAGCCACTGGGCTTTCGTTGTGACGTGAGCCGGGTGTTATATTGTGGGTTAACAACAAACAAGCCAATCCTGGTCCGTTGCATAGAGATTTGCTGTCTCCTTTACGTTTGAGCTGATGATTTTATAAATGCATAGCTGTCCTCCACACACAAATAGTGACATTACGGGCTTTTTAGCAAACGGCTCCGCGAGAAAAGCTTTAATAGAACAGCTACGCAATTTCGCGTTAAAGCAAAGACGTGCATCGTTTATCTCCACATCTTGATAGCTGCGCTCTCCCTGTCAGGCTGGTTGTCGTGGAAACGTGGGGGTGGTCATGAGACGGTAAGAGCTGTCAGAGACCAATGACAGCACTGACCATTGTCACATGGTGTACGGTGCAGCATTTCGAGTAAAGTAAAAAATATATATATGTGAACACGGACCGCACTAACTGAAAAATGATACAATGTATTTTGGTGCGCTCCGAGGCCGCACCACGGTGCGCACCAACATATGTGAAAACAACCTAAGGTGGTGAGAAAGTGCACTGTGGTCTTTCTTGTCCTTTAATGCCTGTGCATATTATAGTAAAATGTATGGTTTATCCCTATTCTTTCCTGCCGAAGTGCTCTTTATATCAACACTAAAGGGTTAACTTAACTGTGATGCATAATATTTACGTTAGCTGTGTGGTCTAGTTATCATTGAAATTAACCCTGATTTGAACAAATTCAGCCCGAAAACTCAGATTTTGCTCAAACTTATCTGTGTAGACACTGAAACAAGGTTTGTGCAACAGGTCACTGTTGGGTTATTTTCAACCCAGCATTGGGTCAAAAAGGGACAAGCCCAGTTGTTGGGTTAAATTAAAATTTTTATATTTGACCCAACAGTTGGTTAAAGCAATCCAGTATATTAAATTACAACCCAAGGGACTGGGCTCTTCCCTTTTTGACCCAACGCTCGGTTGAAAATAATGTATGCTAAGAATAAAACGGGTATCTGTGTCATAAACAACCTCTGTCCCAATTTGCATACTCGTCCACTATTTCCCGTGTAATAGAGGAGGCAGGACCAAACATTTCAAAGGTCACGATTTTCCTGTGATTTTGAAGCCTTGATTGTGTTTACGGTGTACAGTATAACATGTGTTCATGTTTTGTGTGTAGAAAACCGCGGTATATCTCTATACCGCTGTTTTCGCTGTCCTAAAATTGGGCTGATGTCTTCCTTGTTCTATGAAGTCCCTTCTTCAGAAATACGTAATGAGTTCTGATTGTGTAGTTTGTTTAGTGTGTTGTGATTCGAAAGCAGCTTAGCAGAGGCAAAGCTTGCGACTGACACATTCATGTGGGCGGAGTTTAGTCTAAAACTCTTAAATTGACGTCATTCAATCGGGAAGTAGAAGTCTGTAGTCCAAATCGGCCATTCGCTGAAAGCTTTGAAAGGGGAATTCTTTTAAAGAAAATATTTCGCCTGGCACTGAACTTTGAGCTTTATTTTTATTTTTTGCAGGTATTATTTATGCACTAACAGGAACCTTACACACCAACTAAAGTTTGAAAAATGGGATCACGAAAAACGTGACCTTTAAAGAAACAAGTGGCTCATTTGTCTTTTACCTGACAAACAGCAAATGTTTTGGTTCAGTAAAAAAACTTCAATTTGGGACAATACTGTTGCCTAAAATTCATACACTATAGACCCCTTCATGATTCACGTCACAGGCAGTTTCCACTGCGTATGTCGGGGTCAGAAAAGTCATTACAGCAGATTGAGTTGTGTATTATTCGGTATCGTCAAAAATGCCGTTGTGGGCTGTGAAAATCGCACCAGGTCTTCCGTAAAGTTTTCGCGATTCATGCAGAATCTCAAAAACAAAAAACTACAACATCTGCGTCTGCAAGCAATTAAACGTACAGACTGGGACAATGCAAATATCAAAGAGGCTTGTGTTTGTAGTGCTCACTTCATTTCAGGTAAGTCATCATTTTTCAGCCCTGTTAGATTAAATTATAAAGCCTGGATGGTATGAACAGTTTGACCCCATGCTGCGCGCGCACCCGATAGTCATTCAATGTTTCCAAATCTTGAAGGGGTCTATAGCTCCTGCCGTTGACGTCATGCAGCCTTTACTCCGCCAGTTTGGCAGGCAACCACAGAGTGCTTGAACACTGTAGCATTGGTATCGATAGGTTGAAATATTTCAACATGTTGTATAAGGGTTTTATGTTTAATAGTAACCTTAAAATTACATGAAAGAAAATGTCTGGGCTGATACATGGTAAAAGCATTATCGGGATCTGTTATGTTCCATCTATTACACTGTAACAAATTATTTTCTGCATTACATTTTTTGTTCAATCAACTCAAATTCTCTAGTCAAGATAAATACCAAGTTAAAATGACTTCTAAATTTGAGTAAATTTAAGGCATCAAATAATTTTTTACAGTACAAGTTTTCGACGTACATATTTATATCTTTTGCATTAAAGTATGCAATAAACTCTTTTGCCATGAAACTCCTGCTGGCGCCATTCATTTCATATTCGCTCCCAGCTGTCCTTGACTGCCAGTATGGTGGCGTAAACAGAATGGGTCACATGACGTCCGGAAGTACTGTGTAAAATACTGGCTGGAGGCATCAAAAACAATTACTGGTTCATTTGTGAGTTTTCATTAATGAAAGTAATACAAGAAAAATCATGTACTGTGTGCCTGTGACTGTTATTGTCCCACTCCTCAACAATAATGAAGTGACACTTGAGACAAAGGGAAGTTGCATACACAGACATTTATGGATATTAATGCTAGCACAGGAGTATTTGCTATGCGACAACACTGTTGTGTTGCATACTTCTTGATGTCACATGCTTTTGCAGGGTTTTTTGATATTTAAGTGTTGTACATGAACAAGCAGGACCTTTCACTTGTGGCCTTTGTGATGTGCAAAAATAGGAAATAGCAATTAAAGCCATCTGTGGTGCGATTAGCCTGTGTCCTCTTCAAAGCTTTTCTCAAGAGATCCCATGTTCTCTAAAAACACACAGATGTTTCTGAGCTAATGAGGTAGAGAAAGCAAGAACGGAAATATTCTGTATGATACGTAGCCTACACTTTGGGAGCCGAAAGGAACAAGAAACAAACATATCAACAATAATTAGGCTGAAAACAGCATGCATTTCTGGAGCCAATACTTCCTGTTTTGTTGAAGTATAACAATAGAGTAAGATATAGTTTGTCCCAAATCCAACATGATTGGCAAGTCGTGTTATAGTCATGAAAATTGTTATTAATTTATTCATGTCCAATGCACGAAATTTAGCAGTCTTTGTCATGTCAATGATGATTTTCTTTTTTGTGTCATTTTATGTATTGTTTTCTAATATTTTTCTATTTTTAAATCATTGTCACTGGGGGTTGGGGTCAGATTTGGGGTTTGGGTTAGGATGTACTTTTATGTATTGGTTTCTACATGTTTTTCTTCCACTTTAAAAACTATTCTCGGCTGCAGTTGGGGTTAGAGTTGGGGTTTGGGTTAGGATGTCAAAAATGTAACAAAAACTGATTCTAACCCCAACCCCAAGTGACAATGGTAAGAAAATAGGAAAAAACATTGAGAAAACAATACATAAAATGACAAAAAAAAGAAAGTCGTGCCACGGACATGAAAAACTATTTATAAAAATTACTGTTAGTGACACGAAAAAGACGTTCATGCTCAAGGCACAAAAAAAGCTGAATTTCGTGCCATAGACACGAATAAATTTATCATTTTTTTTTATTTTACACTACACTATTTTGTAGTATAAATAGTAAAAAAAATACATGGATGAAACACGTACTTAACCAAAAAATTTAGTGTGGAATGCACTCAACATTCACAGTTTTGCTTACACTCCCCTTAAAGGAATATTCCATTTTCTTAAAAGAAAAATCCAGATAATTTACTCACCACCATGTCATCCAAAATGTTGATGTCTTTCTTGTTCAGTCGAGAAGAAATTATGTTTTTTGAGGAAAACATTGCAGGATTTTTTCTCATTTTAATGGACTTTAATAGACACCAACAATTAACACTTAACTCAACACTTAACAGTTTTTTTCAACAGAGTTTCAAAGGACTATAAACAATCCCAAACGAGGCACAAGGGTCCCATCCAGCAAAACGATTGTCATTTTTGACAACAAAAACAACAAATATACACTTTTAAAGCACAACTTCTCGTCTAGATCCGGTCCAGCGCGACCTAACGTAAATGCGTAGTGACGTAGGGAGGTCACGTGTTACATGTATATAACGCACATTTGCGGACCATTGTAAACAATAAACTGACACAAAGACATTAATAGGTATCAGTTGACATACAACAACGTAGGAACGGTCCTCTTTCAACACACTTGTAAACACTGGGGTGGAGTTTTGCATTCGTCCTCTGTGATCTCTTGACGTCATGACGTATTGCGTGGGTTCACGCTGGCGTATCATGACCGGATCTAGACGAGAAGTTGTGGTTTAAAAGTGTATATTTGTTATTTTTATTGTCAAAAATGACAATCGTTTTGCTAGATAAGACCATTATGCCTCGTTTGGGATTGTTTATAGTCCTTTGAAACTCTGTTGAAAAAAAAGTGTTAATTGTTGGTGTCTATTAAAGTCCATTAAAATGAGAAAAATCCTGCAATGTTTTCCTCAAAAAACATAATTTCTTCTCGACTGAACAAAAAAAGACATCAACATTTTGGATGACATGGTGGTGAGTAAATTATCTGGATTTTTCTTTTAAGAAAATGGAATATTCCTTTAAGGATTATTAGGAACACCATACTAATACTGTGTTTGACCCACTTTCACCTTCAGAACTGCCTTCTACATGGCATTGAATCAACAAGGTGTTGAAAGCATTCTTTAGAAATGTTGGCCCATATTGATAGGATAGCATCTTGCAGTTGATGGAGATTTGTGAGATGTACATCCAGGGCACGAAGCTCTCGTTCCACCACATCCCAAAGATGCTCTATTGGGTTAAGATCTGGTGACTGTGGGGGCCATTTTAGTACAGTGAACTCATTGTCATGTTCAAAAAACCAATTTGAAATGATTCGAGCTTTGTGACATGGCACATTTGTAGTGGAGATGAGTGGTACCCGGTGGGGTCTTTTGCTGTTGTAGCCCATCCGCCTCAAGGTTGTGCGTGTTGTGGCTTCACAAATGCTTTGCTGCATACCTCAATTGTAACGAGTGAATATTTCAGTCAAAGTTTCTCTTCAGCTTGAATCAGTCAGCCCATTCTCCTCTGACCTCTAGCATCAACTAGGCATTTTCACCCACAGGACTGGCGCATACTGGATGTTTTTTCTCTTTTCACACCATTTTTTGTAAACCCTAGACATGAAAATCCCAGCAACTGAGCAGATTGTGAAACACTCAGACTGGCACGTCTGGCACCAACAACATGCCATGCTCAAAATTGCTTAAATCACCTTTCTTTCCCATTCTGACATTCAGTTTGGAGTTCAGTAAATTGTCTTGACCAGGACCACACCCCTAAATGCATTGAATCAACTGCCATGTGATTGGCTGATTAGATAATTGCATTAATGAGAAATTGAACAGGTGTTTCTAGTAATCCTTTATTTGAGTGTATATACTGTAGCAACAGAGTAAAGGGTTTATCATTTCCACCAGCCAAAGTCAAAAACAGAGTATACAAAGAGAAACTACTCTCTATTAAGAGAATAAATGTGTATTTTTCCCATTTTAAAATAATTTGGTGGGTCTTCAGATAGATTATACTTGTCTAGGTGGGTCCTGGAATGAAAAAGTTGGGAACCCCAGGTGTATAATATGTTATTTGGGACACAACTTTAGATTATTACAAGCCTGACCGGTCGATTCAAAAGTCATTAAACACAACACATCTAGGGATTAGGTGATATCGGATTGCTCACCAGGGCTACTTTACCACTGCTACTGCCACTGCTATAACAAAATAAACTAATAAATAATTTTTCTCAAAATATTTTTGTGTATGTTACATTTATATGATAACCAGCTTCATGGTAGAACAGCAGGTCAAGCTACATTTTCACAATGCATTTTTCCCCAACTGTCATTGAGGCAGAAAAGTTTGCACTTAAAGAGATCACATTAATACCTCAAATGTACACAAATGTGCATATTATGACCTTTTTAAAGGGTAGCGCCATATAGCTTTCCTGATTTTGCCGCATGGTAGCAACATTAACATTTTAATCAACCAATCAGACTTTAGAAAAAAAATGTAGAGTTTGTTTTAACTTTAAGCTCACAATCAGGATTAGTTGCTTTTAGGCTATTGTTTTTCACTTATCATTTCCCTCTGATTTTAGGGTTCAGTTAGGGTTAGAGTTAGGTTTAATTTTCAAAAATGTTGTCCTTGCGTCAACACATTACGTTGCCCTGAGGACATCTCTCACTTGGCAAAATCAGGTCGAGCTACTGCCCCACTGACAGCTCGGGACCATTTTTTGAGCATTTTTCTGACATTCACACACATACACTCTACGCGATTGCCTGCTTGCTTTCTAGACTCAACTGAGTGAAAGCTGTGAGTTATGGATGAACCTCACTGTGACAATATAAGCTGTTTTATGACACCAACAAAAGGAGGGACAGAATCTGATGTATGACTCATAAACCTGATATAGCGACACAAACACGCGTGCATCACTGGAGAACAGCCCCTCGGTACAGGTCATAAATCAGAGCACATGCATCTACATCCCGCTGTTACCTTAATTACTGCTTCTATTAACTGCTGTAATTAATCCATCATTATTTCACTCACACACTAAAACTGCACTCATTCACCTGCGTAGATGGACCGTCTTCGTTTCACTCTATAAAATTTAAAAACTTTCATAACTGAGATAGAAAGAGCATGAACTGATAAAGCAGACAGACAGACAGACAGACATGGAGACTCATTACTAAGATGTTCATTTTCAGCCTGTGCCCCTTGAATACATAAATACAGCACACACATAAATCCCTTTATATATCCAGCCGCAATTCCCCTCACTTGCAGTGCAGACATGGAGACGGCAAATGAATTCTCAAAAACAGTCCAGATCATAGTGGGCAGCCTGCTGATAACATTGAGGGGGGCTGTGGGCCAAGCATTGAGTATCAACAGTACCCAGGTGAATGTTAATAGCCCCAGCGCCTGACACTCGACTGAGTTAACGGCTCTACTGACTCTCTTCAGGGCTTTTTAAACATCCAACAGGTTGAAATATATTGGTGGAAGCCACACTTTACAGCTCCACCAGTGACCAGGGAGCTTCTCACCTCACATAACAGTAAACAGGATTGTGTCACAAAGCATTTTTTTAGGGGTTTGGGCGAACAGAGGAAGAACAGTCTGTGTTTATTGTGTGAATCTTTTTCTTACTGTATCTGACCAGTTCCCGTAGCACGCATGAACACATTTTTACGGCAAGCCCTGAAGGGCCAAACACATCACATACTGAATCTTCACAAAGCGAAGGTTTTTCCTAAATTCAGTGATGGTTGTTTTTGTTCAGTCAGTACTTTTTTCTTCTTTGGCAAACATCACATTGATTTGCAGCCAAAATTGGATGTTGTAATATGAGGTGGGAAGGTTCAGGTTTTTATGTGTTTGGCTATTGTACGTCTACTGACTGGACACCCTGCTGGAAAAACCAGCAAGACCACCAAGTGACCACCAGCTAAACCAGCACCAAACCAGCATGGGAATTATGCTGGTCTATGCTGTTTTTTCCAGCAGGGGAATATAAATCATCATTAAATATGGGCATAAACATACATACAGACTTCCAATTAAATGTAGTTTGGGTTTCCTCATGCTGCCTTGCACGCAAATTTATTCACGCTGCAAGTCTAGCATGGAAACCATGGACCTATTTTCCCCTCAAATCCTATCATGTACATGTCGGACTATTCTTGTACTTCCAAAACGCTCTCAATCCTCAAGGCTGTTAAGCCAGATCAAATGAATCAATACCAGATTCAGACCTAAAACAGCTGTTTGTTTGTGAACAGGGATGAAAACGTACAAACATCAGCTGGTAAAGCTCAGCGCTCAACAATCTGGACAAATTGGATCATGACCACAACCTTTTCTGTTGAGGAGGGTAATATTGATTTTCTCTCCCTCTGTTTTCACCTGCTCTATTTTGGGTTTAATTTGCTTTAGTGCCTTTCAATTTCTTCTCTATACAGCGTTAATTATCTTTTCATTGTTGGACATAGATTTTATATCTTGGGAGATGTATTTATTAGGCTTCCTAAATCTTTCCTGTCCTGTTTATTCATTTGAATAGTTGGAGGGGTTGACTACTGCTGTAGTCTTTACGCCACAGATGTCTAAAGCTGCATTCACGCAATACAAAATACGCGCGTGGAGACTTTTTAATGTGCCACAGAGGAGACATAAATGTTTTTACGCAGGAATCACAGTCTTGTTTTGAAAATCTCTTGTTCCTTGTAAATCGTACCCTCTACCAGCACTGCATGTCAGTAAATGTTTTTTAACAGTAAATAGGCCATTGTGCCTGTTTGTAAAATAATGTACACTGACAGGATGGTTCACCCAAACATTTAAATTCTGTCATCATTTATTCACGCTCATTTTGCACTAAACCTTTTGAGTTTCTCTTTTACGTTAAACACAAAAGAAGATATTTTAGAAAATGATGGAAACACACAGTTTATGGTACCATTCACTTTCACAGTATCTGTTTCTCTACTATGGAAGTCAGTGGGTAACATCAAATGTGTGCTTACCATCAATTATCAAAATATCTTCTTTTGTGTTTAACAGAATAAAAAAACTCATACAAGACCTCGAGATAACAAAAGTTGTTTTCTTGTGACCTCGACATAACAACGTTTTGTGATGTGATTAAAGCTTACGTATACTTAATAGAATGTGTTGTTTTGTTTGTAGACAGCAAAAGATATTTTGCTAAATTAGATTTTATTTGGATCAGGCATTTACTCAAGCTGATTTGTCAATAATTGATAATTTGATAGTGGTGAATTTAGGGACCGTCTCCAAAGTAACTCCACAATATACACATTTCTACTTTAAACAGCATTTAAATGGAAGGACTTAAAGTCAACAAACAGTCACAAAACTAACTGTGTTCATGTGGTTGTCAGCTAAAATGCACACTTTTTATATTTTTTATATTTATTCAAATAAACTGTTAAATACTATTGAAGATAGAAACGTGTACATTATTACTTTAGAGATGGTCCCTAAATTTCCGAACAGCAAACCGTCCAAGGGTGTGTCTTAAATCATCTCCCTTGTTTAGTAGTGAGGGCACTGATCAGGGAGTCGGACATTTTAAGGGCTCAACCGCAAAATCCTTCCAGTGCACTAGAATGTCGTTCCCTAAAAATTCCCACAATGCAACGCAAAAACCAGTGAGCATCGATGGTCCCTATGTTCCCTTACCGGAAAACACGTGACCTTTTCTGAAGCTATAAACACACATCGCTAGACAGTAAGGGACCACAATCTATTCAATATATAAAATAATAATATTTATTTAAAATTGTAAAATATTTTTTTATATTTAAAATGTAATTATATTCCTCCAATTTTTTGCACGAATATGTATGAGAATAATGACAGCATTTTCACAATGTACTGTTTAAAATTAAGTCAGGTTGTTGATGAGTAAAAGGTGTGAATAATCACAACGCGCTTAAAGGTGCAGTTCAATTTTTTTCAATTCAATTTTATTTATATAGCGCTTTTCACAATTTGGTAATTGTATCAAAGCAGCTTTACATTAATTGAAGCAGTGAAAAGCACAGAAAATCTACAGATAGCATAACATAATACACGATAGCACACGCAGCTAAATTTGCTGCGGCTATAAATCAACATTAAAGCGAATGTATTACTAATGTAACGTATAGAAGTTAAGCCCAAGAAGGCTGCCTCCCCGGGTTGAAAATACTTTTTAGCCGGGGAAGTAAAAAAAAGTCCTAGGAGGGAAAAACCCTTGGGAGATATACATATGAAGAGTTTGGTTCCAAAACGCAATAAATCCATTTTGACAAATTTTGGTAAAAACGTGTTTTCTATACCAAGAAAGTGACAAGATGAAAACAACTATTTTCTGTTACAAACTTTCACATAGCATCTTTAGGTTATAAAAACATAAAAAATTCAAATCCATAACTTGATTTTCAAAGATTTATTATAAAAACTGATTATTTTTTCCACAAAATGCAATAAATCCATGACAAGTTTTTATTCAAAATGCTATAAATCTATTGAATCAATAGCCTATATAAATGTGCATTCATCTTTGCCATGTTATATTCATTTAGTTGACTAGTTGTACACACCAATTAAAAATATAAACATTAATGTCATTAATCAAAACACTTACTTTGTCATATTAAGATCACTGTCATTGCGGTTACGTCGTCGCTTAACGTCTTTCACAGAGATCAGCTGTAAAATGTTTTTGGTCCTGCTCGATTTTCGTTGACTTTGAGTAAAATAATGTAAAGTTTTCATAAGATCCTCTGGGGTCAATGTGTTAGCATGAGAAGCTTGATGCTGTCTGGAGAACAAGCACCCGTCTCCCGAGTTCCTCTCAGGGAAAATATTAGATGTTGATGGCTTACGTTTCTTTCCCATCACAGAAAACCATCACAGGTTTAGCAATGCAATTAAAGTATTATTTTGTTTTGTTTGTTGATCACGAAGTAAAAAGTAGATGAGGAAAACTAGGACTCCGTGTACTCAGCGCGTCCGCCATTGTTTGTTTACATTGCGTGACTGGTGGGCTGTAATATCAGAAATGGATTTATTGCGTTCTGTAAAAAAGGAGGAGTGGCGTTTATCGCATTTTGGGAAAAAAGGGAGAAAAGATGACAGAATAACACGGCGGATATTGGATTTTGCGTAAAATTAAGAATTTACTTTTAACTACTGACCTGATATAATACTCATTTTGGCAGTAACTCATTTTTTTCAAAAATGGCGTTTATCGTGTTTTGGAACCAAACTCTTCATATATATATATATATATATATATATATATATATATATATATATATATATATATATATATATATATATATATATATATATATATATATACCTTAAAACGGATAAGGAGATTAAGCGGAGATTAAGTGGATTCTGCTGGTGGTCAATTTTAGCGGCATCTAGTGGTAAGACTGTGAGTTGCAACCAACGACTCGTCTACGGCTCACCTCTCGCTACGGTAGCTGCCACCGGACAAACATGTCATCTTTGGAGACAACATATCAAACAACGTTTGTCCGTTAAGGGCTTCTGTAAAAACATGGCGGCACAAAATGGCGACTTCCATGTAAGGGGACCCGCTGTGTATGTAGACAAAAATGTCTTATTCTATGGGAACGAATTGAGACACAGGGCAACTTTATTTATTTATAAGTTTATCGGCAATTAGCTACACGTGTGGTAACGGCGAAGACCCCAACTTATGCATCAGCCGTTCACTTCAAAATACATGAAATAATATGGACAGGAAATGACATTATGACATTTGGATTATCATGCCAGGATCACAAGAAATTAAGTTGTGCTCACGAGAAAACAAGCTAGCAAAAATAAAAATATGGATGACCTCTCGGTATGATGGTGAGTAAATTTTGACAGAATTTTCATTTTTGGGTAAACGTGTTCATCCAGTCAATGCAGTAGATTATCAGTTCATTCTGACAGTTTGGGTACATACAGTTGCTTCATTATTCTTCACAGAATTGTGTTATTTATGTGACTGCATAAACAACAAAATTTACTCCAAAAACATTCAGGTTAAAAAGTATACGCATTGAATCGGCATGGTGTGAAGAGAACTTTAGTGTCATCTCTTCTTCCTCTGCACACTACACGATGTTCAATCTTTTTCTCCATGTTCAATTAGCCGTGTCTCTATACATCTCAGCAGCTCCTGCCTTAAATACAGTACACTTCTAAAGCCCAAAAGTAATTATGAGATGTGGGCCTCAATCAACCCTCAGACTGCTATATTTAATTAAAGTGGTAATGATTGTTAATGACTTTGCTGATGGATTCAAAGAGGGATGTGGGTGGTTTAAAACACATTTTTTTTCTTTTTTCTTTTCTTTTCTTCTCAGTACAGTTCAATGAAATCACTCATGTTGTGTGTCTAGTAACACACGACTACACACAACTCTTTTTGGTACTGTATGTGTATGGTTCCACTCCTAGTGGGATTCGAAGCAGTGACCACGACAGCATGGAAGTCAGGCACATTAAAATCCAGCTCTCACAGGAATTCTCGGCTAAATTGCATGAATTTGTACAAAGTGAATCGTACAAAAATGATCATTAGTAAAAAAATTAATAATGAAGCCCACCCCTTACCGTCTCGATACCCATTGTCACTGGGGCAAAGCAAATTGTACTAAAATTTGTAAATGACAATGTCTAATTTTACACACCAAATAGCCAGCTTGTAAAATGATGAATTACCATTAGATTGTTGTTGGTTTACCACCTGGAGTCCGTTACATGTCAAAATAAATGTATTGTATGCGTATGCATAAACTTGTTTGTATTTACATAATCTCGTTTTATCCTCCAAAATTCTCTTGGGGATTCAAACAAGTTTTTTTACTCGTGAGAGCTGTGTTTGTTTGTGTGTGAGGATGCATGAGAAAGCTAAAAAAATCCCATTTTCTTAATTCCAATGGCGCATTACCAGCTTACAAGCTTTTTGAAGAAAACTCCACATCAGCTAAGTCACATGATCAATATATCCTTCTTTCTAACCACAGTAAGGGCTTTTTTTTACACAAAACAACATGTGCCTGTGTTTGCATGCGATTAAGATGTAATGTGTCCATTTTTATCAGTGTTTGCTGTATTGTTGGTCACCACAGGGGCTAAATATAAAGGTAGATGATGTTAATGAAATTGAATTTAAAAGGCATGTACTGTATGTGTTTAAATAATACCAAACCAGTCTGTCAGAGCACAAACATTGTAGGGAGAATCAGTTAGCAACCGCTGCAGGACTATTGTAATGGTGAGGGCCAGTGTGTCCTCTTATCTTTGTCCACACAGACTGTAACTTCATAGAGACCATGCTGAACAAAAGTATGCAAAAAACCTTTTCACTGATGTTTTAAGTCTCATTTCATGTAACAACAAACTGGGACTCATGGCCGCAAGGCAGAATTGAAGGGCAAGTGGTATTGCGTATAGTATTTAACAACATTCTGTAATGATACATACACTGAAACACAAGGGGTAAGTGAACAGTGTTGTATTTATTAAGGGTGTCACGATTTTGATTTTATATCAAAATCGATCAGAATTAAGTCACAACCTCAAACTTCGAATAAAAAAAAGGAATTGTCGATGCTGCCACGACCCCATGTCACGTCCGGTCTGCTTGCCAAGTGGAAAAAAAACACGTATTGAGTGCTGCGAGTCAACATCCTCTAACTTAGCTAGCTACAGCCGGTCAAAAGATAGCATGGCAGATGCAGGAGACACCACGCGAGCTGCTCTTTACATGTGAAACAAAAAACAGCAAGTGCCTCTCGCCTTTAGATGAACTCAATCAGAGCAGAGCGGCATCTGTGACAGGACCGGCAGTTTCTCTGAACAGAGATCTGTTTAAGTTTCACAACAACTTATTTCAGTTACTTTATGCTGCGTTCACACCAGGCGGTAGAAGCGCGAGTGATTTCAACGTTAAGTCAATGTGAAGACGTGTTGATGCGCGTCTAGAGGCGCGAATGAGGCGTTTTGTGCAGACAGTAGACGCGATTCCGCCTCATCCGCACAAATGACGTGAATTGAGCGTTGCCGCGGCAAACACGCGAGTTGAAAAATTTTAACTTTGGCGAAAAAACGTGCCGCGTTAACGAATCAGGAGCTTGCTCTAGTAGTGATGTGATTACAGGAAGCGAGCGGAGTCGTAGAAGCTCTTCCCATGATGCGAATTTCCATGTGAATGTCTCAATGACTATAATTTCACGCACAAATGAAGCGAGTAAACTCAAACTTTTCAAGCGGCAAACTGGGCACGGTAGACACGATTTTGATGCCTCAAACAAGGCTGGTGTGAACCCACGGTAAGAGTTATAAAAACAGCATTTAAACATGATTTATTGGGCTGTAGTCTCACAATCTCGTCTGACGGTAATTAAAGTGAGTTTTTAAGGTAAGAGTTATAAAAACAGCATTTAAACATGATTTATTGGGCTGTAGTCTCACAATCTCGTCTGACGGTCATCTCCCAAGGGTTTTTCCCTCCTAGTACTTTTTTTATTTCCTCTGCTAAAAGCCCGGGGGGGGGGGTTTCTC
Organism: Misgurnus anguillicaudatus; assembly: GCF_027580225.2. Classification (NCBI taxonomy): domain Eukaryota; kingdom Metazoa; phylum Chordata; class Actinopteri; order Cypriniformes; family Cobitidae; genus Misgurnus; species Misgurnus anguillicaudatus. Next base: position 30,555,961 of record NC_073358.2, on the reverse strand, counting down.
CTAGGGTTTTTTTTAACCCGGTGAGGCAGCCTTCTTGGGCTTAACTTAGCTTCCTCTTCTAGACGTTACATTAGTAATACGCTCGCTTATAATGTTGAGTCATAGCCGCAGCAAATTTAACTGCTTATGCTATCGTGCATTATGTTGTGCTATCTGTCGCTTTTCACTGTTTCTATTAATGTAAAGCTGCTTTGAAACAATAAACTATTGTGAAAAGAGCTATATAAATTGAATTGATCAGGTATGTGCGCGTACCGCATTTTTCCACTGGCAGCAGGACTAACATGGCAGGGCATCTCCGAGTTCAAGGTCAGATATTATATTTCATAAAAGTCTAGTCTAAAAATGACATAGCATTTTTTGTGCTTTAAAAAAAGTAAAAACTGAGAATCAAATCGAATATGTAATCGAATCGAGGATTTGGAGAACCGTGACACACCTAGTATTTATTATATGATGAACACTATTGTATTTATTGAAGTTGATAAGCATATATAGCACATATATAAGCATATATAGCATATGTGCATATATAGTAGAACTGGAGATGATAGGAGTAGACTGGTATGTAGCGTGCGCACATGCATGCACGCACAGAACAATTACAGGGATCCCGGTTTGCAATAATTACTTTCCTTATGTCCTTAGGAGGGAGGGATATCTGACAAGAAATGACGACAAAGGGATTGCTTGTTGGAGATATCAGAAGTCTGGTAAGCACACATCTGAAAAGAAAGACAGGTAAGTCACTATGGAGACCAGACAGTGACCGAGTGAGGTTTAAATAGTGTGTGGTAATGAGTGAATTGGGAACAGGTGGTGCTGATTAGAATTCCAGTGAACGGGATCGTTGGTGAGTGAGGGAAGAACCTGGCGAGACACATTCCTCTACTACTGAGCGCTTTAGGAATCGCAATATATTAAACTGTAATTAGGATCACACATCATAGTCAGTTTTATGACCCTGGAGAAGTTTTTGTAGTTTTGAATTTGCCTGAGAAGGCGGACATTTAGAGCAGTCGAATATTTACAGAACATATTCAAATAGTAGATCAAAATACTGGAACCGAAGGAAAACAGAACTCATCTCAAAAATATTGCACTTTGATTAAATAAAGTTTTAATTAAATCTGCTTGTGTTGTGTTTCGACTACAACTGAACAGAAAAATCAACATAGCCTCCGTGTTTGAATACATCTTAACCAATTATCTAGTTTATATATGAATTAAGTTCAATTCTACCATTAGTGAGATCTTACAAAGTAAAATGTTTCGTGATGTTTGTCTTGCTTTTTCATCCTCTTTTTCACATGGAAAACTGTTGTGAGGATACAATGTGCGTGCTGGGACTTGAAAATCAAGTTGTGAAAACAGTCTGACTTAACAGACCTTTAGAAACCCAATAAAAGCACTAGGCAGATAAATCATGATACTCACAAAACACATACCTTACACACTTTAAAGGGCACATGTTATGCAAAGTCCACTTTTACAAGGCGTGTTGGCAGTGTGTGAACACAACAACCTTACAATGAAAAAAATCCACCATTTCCTTCTTACGTAACCACAATCCTTCTTCCTTGCCCATTTAACCAAAGCAGTCTCATTAGACATGCTGTTTTGATTCTCTTGTTAATGTGACATCACACAAACAAAGCTCACCCATGGCCACTGACTGACTTTTCTAAATGTGTTTCTTAGCACATTGTAGTGCCATTGCGGCTAAAGATACTATTGTCTCAGACTGTATTCACAGGAATCAGATCTATTTTAACCAAAGGCGTCCACTGTCTGTTGATAAGGGAGTTAGGAGCGGTAGCCCATTTGCATTTAAAGGTACACACATGTAAACAGTGCTTTTTGCTCACACCCAAATAGGGGCATTTTAGGCATGCTATAACAAATTATCTGTTGGGTATTTTGAGCTAAAACCTCACAGATACATTATAGGAACTTACACGTATATTACATCTTGTAAAAAGTGCCCTTTAAACATGTCTTATTGCAACCAATATCATAATATTTGGCATTAAAGGGACAGTCCACTTTTAAAAAAAAATAGGCTAATTTTCCAGCTCCCCTGGAGTTGGATATTTTATTTTTGCCGTTTTGGAGTCCATTCGGCTGATCTCCGGGTCTGGCGCAACCACTTTTAGCATAGCTTAGCCTAATCCATTGAATCTGATTAGACCATTAGCATCATGCTAAAAAATAAAAGAGTTTCAATATTTTTCCTATTTAAAACTTAAAAATTAAAAGTTGGGATTTTCTAGACAGATATGGTTAGGACTCTCATTCTGGTATAATAATCAAGGACTTTGCTGCTGTAACATGGCTGCAGCAGGCGTAGTGATTTTACGCACTGCCCGAAAATAGTCCCCTGCCATTGAAAGTAACCAAGGGGACTATTTTCGGGCAGTGCATAATAACACTTATCTTTAAACCCTTTACATCCTATTTTGGTCTTTTGATGCTTTAAAGTGGCCGGAGTCTATTTAAGACTGCTGGCCGTTAAACATGATTAGCACCGCTACATAAAATCTGTATGTGACAGCATTAAATTCAATCCCAGATGTGTTTAGCCTATCTTTCTTGCAGCTTTCCATTAAATGGAAATTTCACATTCAATTTCGTAAAAATATGATTGAATAATCACATTAGATTTGTATTATTAAAAATGTCAGGAAGACAGATTTTTATGGGTATACTGTCGTGCAGAATGTGTTTTATAAATAGCAGCTAATTCACAAGAAAACATATTTGTGACCATGGACCACAAAACCAGCCAGTAGCACAGGCATATAGCCAACAATTGTATGGGTCAAAATTATAGATTTTTTAATGCCAAAAATTGTGAGGATATTAAGATCAAGACATTTTGTAAATTTCCTGATGTAAATAAAAACGTAGTATTATTAACGTGTTGATAAGGACTTAATTTGGACAACTTTAAAGGCGATTTTCTCAATATTTTGTTCTTTTTGCACATTATTAGATTATGAGGCAGTTTCACGAACAGGAATTAACCTATTCCTAGACTAAAGTAAATGTAAGAGCTGTCCAAACTGAAAACAACTTGCACTGACATATCTTAAAAAAACATCAGTGCCCTTCGTTTTGCCTCAAAATGCACACAAGCAATGTTTTTAGTAAGGCATGTTTGTTCAGACTAGTTTTATTACATTTGGTCCCCACAGCGTGATAATTGCAGGTGCACGCAAGCGCGTACACACACACACACACACACACACACACACACACACACACACACACACACACACACACACACACACACACACACACACACACACAACCACACACTTCAACACACACCTTGGAAACCTGTTTTATGTGGTGGACGAGTCTTTCAAGGCTTATTTACTTAATTCACTCGTACAGTACTCGGCTCCAGTTTATTAACCACTCTGCAACCTCACATTTCTTTATTTTAATCTTTATCTAATCCTCATTCCACCTTTTAATTTCAAACCCAATTATTTTTAAAACGCTTAGTGTAATTCAATTTTCACTTCTGCAAAGGTGGGTAAAAACGGTGTGAGCGTTATGCTCCTTGGAAGAACTGTTCGTTCATGAAATTCCTAAAAATTGTATTTTTTGCATGTGAAAAGCAGCATATAAATTACCCATCATCCTCGTCGTCATTTGCTAGTTAGTTTTTTCCTTTTTATTTTACAGAGCCACTTGTAAAAACTATCACCTTCCATTCACTTTCAACACTTTCATTGCAATTGTCAAAAGCCTCCCAGAATAGTGTGTATTCTCAATTTATTTTCTCTATTCTATAACATCAAATCAACGACTACGACATGTTTTTCAATGTTCTCTACACACTCAGATACAAGCCTGAAACCTATCATCAAACATTTTTAATCATTTTGTGATTGAAATTTTTGTACTTTTTTAGGTGAATGTGTATATTTTCCACTCAGTAGATTTGCAATCTGTTTCTTTAAGCAAACTGGGCCAGACACAACAACACCTGCTTGAATATTACGTATTGTGGGCTTAGGGTAAGATCTATTTGTCCTACCAATGGCAGATGAAGAAAATGTATGGAATCACCATTGGTACAAAAATGACAAAGTTCACATAAAATTCTTCCCTTTACCCATGCAAGGCACGTTACTTTTAACATAAAGAATTATTAATTGACAATTAAATTCCTTTGGCCTTTTAAATGCTTAACAATGCTTATCCAGTGCAATACGCTAAATTCTGGCTCAGCCAAAACAGACTCAGATATGACATAAACATGGTGCTTGAACATGTTATGTGCACGTGCACAATGAAATGAGCCAGCTACTACACAGCTTTGTTAATTTAAACTCTTTAGAACAACCAAAACGGCAAAGCATTGTGCTAAACTCTCAACTTGATCATTTCTGTATGTTGCTTTCAAAGCTTTTATGGCAGTTATAGTGAATAACCTTTTATTAAAATGAAATTGGAGAAGAGAAGAGAGACAGAGGAACAGGAAGACCTTTCTTTCTATACAGAGATGTTTTTGTAGTTGATCTTCATTAAAGCCTCCCTGAGGGTTTAAAAGCCCCACTAGAAAGCTTGACTGTAGCAGTTAAAGCGTGATGAGAAGAGCTGATGTGTATCTCTATGACCTCCTGAGCAGTCATCTGCCATTTTATGACAGCATATTACGTAATGAATTATTTAGCATTTCTTTATCTTCTAAATTTTCTTCATTCATTAATAATGAGGCTGATTTGAGTTTAACTGAGCAATCGTGTGGATTCCAGTCATCTGACAATGTTTTGGTTAATTCAATGCATAAATACCATCCTGTTCTCCAACCCCTAAGATTATTTTGGAAGTTTGTCCATTCCCTCAAATACGACCAACAGATGTGTTTACTAAATTAGCTTCTCTACAGGCAGCAGATATGAAATTAGTATGAAATTATATTTTGGGGTATTGTTTGGCTATGATGGCATTCATTAGGATAGGATTTTCAATTTAAACTGCTAGATTCATTTTATTAATAATACACTATTCAGGCATACCCATTTATTTATTATATGATATAAAACACAGCATTCAAAACAGTCACAACTTTTTTCAAAAAGTATTTAAAATATTCCAAGTGTCGCAAACTCAAACGATCGATTTATATGAAGAATAGACGCAAAAGTGATCACACTCAGCTGTAGATCCAGGGTACACAAAAACTGCCGCCAGAAGAAGCAATGATACGTCATCTTTGTGAAATAGCATCAGGCTTGTTCGATTTCATGTGGCGCCGCAAGAACTGGCAATCGTATGACATCACACTACTGTGAGAGTGATTCGACAGCTGACTCCTCCGTATGATTTTTTAAAATCCCTCTCGCTGTATTTTGAGGTCATCCGCCTGTTGGTTTCTCGCAGTGCCACATGAAGTCGAACAAGCCTTTTTTCTTGTGTTTCATGACCAATTGCATCATTACGTTAGCTAAGAATGTGAAGCGCTATTGGTTGTCATGACCGACTGCGTTATGCTCTAATGTGCCGATTTATGTTTGAATGACACCCGACTGTGCGTTGCATTCATGGATTTCTTTATATAAAGTAATCGAATGGTTTCAATTAACAAAGGTATGCAAAATGTTTGAAATGCTTTTATACTGTTGTTGTTTTTTGGTCAATTTATGCAAAAATACCTGTGACTGTACTTTTACTGCGTGTTGTGTTTCATATGGTTGAAAACTGGTTGGGTTCAGGGTTTACCGCATTTGAGGCGTCAAAATTGTGTCTACCGTGCCTAGTTTGCCACTTGAACAGTTTGAATGCATCTTCTTCGCTCTAGATGCGCGGAAAAAGCAAGCATTTGACGCGTGTTAGAGGCAAAATCCGCTTCTTGTGGAAGGGGCAAGTGCTATGTGGTTGTCTGTTTGCATTTATCGAAAGAGTTACCGGTTTGTATTTGGTAACCTTACTATAGGGGGAAAATAAACGGCACGGGCGATAAACGTCACATGACTCAATAGTGAAATGTGTATTTACAACTTACCAGGTTGCCAGATGTCCTCACTGACACTCTTCCAAGCAGGGTCCTTTTTATTGCTGTCTCTATAGAAATAAGAACTTGTGTAGCTCCGGGTGAATGTTTACGGACAATATCAAGCATTCCTTCATGTTGAATGAGTGACTCCAGGCGGGGCTGCCGCCACAGCAGCAAACATGCTCCTGATTGGTTAACGCGGCGCAAAAATCCGCCAAAGTTCAAATTTTTCAACTTGGGCGTCAGCCGCAAATTTCCCAAAATGCACAAAAAGCACCATTCGCGCATACCGTGCCAGACGCTCAATTCGCACGAACTAGACGTGGGAATGGGGCGGAATTGTGTCTACCGCGCCGCGCCAAATGCCTCATCCGCGCCACGAGACCTAAAGACCTAAAATGTGACGTCTTCACATTGACTTAACATTAACTGGTGTAAACGCAGAATTACACGTACCTTGACGTAGTATTATGGTGTTTGCACAAACAAAGGTTTTTATATTTGGAGGATAGTATCATACATACTTAAATACATAAATACGTAAATTCTGGTGCTATAATTTAATTGGGAAGGTTGCACTCCTAACAGTGCTGATATTTAGTATGATTTTCTAATTTTCACCTCCACCTGTCTGTGTTCACTGAGGTCGGACTATGTGAGTGTGGAGGGGAAGCTGTGTTTGTCTCACTCCAGAGACAAAGATTGCTTTGAGCAGGAAGTGTCAATTCACTCCAGTTACATACAGTATTCTAATCTGAGCAATGATGGCAAACAGAGCTTGAAAATAGATGGGAAATGTGTCAAACCTCTTTTGCATTTTCTGTGTATAATGTACTGTACAGGGGCGTAGCGGGCATTTTAAAAGTGAGGGGGACAGGGACATGTATATGTACTGTATATAGTAAAGCAAAATAAAGTAAACTGTGACATATTATACCCACAAAGTATTTATACAGTGGTCTACAATTTATTCTTAAAGACAAGAAAATGGTCAGTAAAAGAAAGGAAATAATAAATATATTATATAAAAATTATGAGCAAAAGCCAAAGCTCAAATAGTTATAATATAACAAGCATACAAACAAACAGTACTTTTTATGTTTTTCATGTTGGTCTGTAGAAACATAATCAAATGTAAAAAAAATACTGTATGCATAGTCTATATTGTACAGCCTAAATTAACTATAGATTAATCCTTTTTGCAGTTACGAAAGTTAATTAATCAAGACAAATTAATGATTTTTCTTTGTCCGTTGTTTGATTAAGATTAGAAACAGGAGGCCTATATGAGAGTAAATGCACAGATTCACTAGGCTAGCCTACTATGTGTTTAATTTCTCAATTGCTTACATTTAACTTAAGGCATAGACTGTGTTTATGAGGATATACGCCATTTTTAGATAGTTTTACATAAATATGTGTGTTTAAGTGCAAGATAACATGAACTTAGCGTTTAAGCGCTGTCTGAAACATTAAGATGCAGATTTCCAGGCACATGCTTCCAGTTTTGGGGGTAACGCATTAGGGGCTTATTTACCGATAACTACCGGCTGCCTCTACATTATCCCTTACGTAATGCACGTACTTCTAATGCGTTACCCCCAAAACTGGAAGCATGTGCCTGGAAATCTGCATCTCTGTAGTTAGAGTTTTGCACATGTGACTCCGGTTGTGTCCACTGTCGTTTAGCAATCGGAAAAAAAAAAACGGTATTATTGACTCTTCTAAGTTACAATAAAGTATTACGATATCCTTTGTCACCATAAGTCTACGACCGTGGTATAAATTCATGCTAATTGTCTATACCGCTGAACTAAGATGTCCAGGAATTACATTACTATAGGCAGGCTATAGGGAGGTAAGCCTGGACCTCTGATGATATTCCTTACTTTGATTAAGTTGTTGGATGGCATATGATTCGCTATACCAGGTTAGACGGTGCTAACTTGGACCTCTGGTCATAGTCTGAGATCTGTATTAAGTTGTACATAGGTAGTTGGCTGGGGTTGCGTAAGTATTTTTAATAAGGGCACGCCAGCATGGGGCAGTTGCTTCAACCATTTCCTCTGGTTACACGGATAGACTAATTATATAACCCTAACTAAGTTGGGTGTAATTGTGATTACTATAGGCAGGCTATAAGGAGATACGCCTGGAACTCTGTTTATTACCTCTACTTTGATTAAGTTGTTGTATAGTATATGATTCGCTATACCAAATTAGAAGGTGCTAGTTTGGACCTCTGATCATCTTATGGGTTTGTATCAAGTTGTATATAGATGGTTACAGTGGCCAATGTTGCCAGACCTCTGGTGTGGTCGAGTTTTATGTTTCAGAATCCGCACAACGGCTGGTGTGGGCGGATATGACATTGGTAATCAAATGAACGGGTTTAATGTAAACATGAGTAAATGGAATGATCAAATGTTTATCCAAATTCTATATTTATATCAATTTGATTCATATTACAATATGTCTTTATCTTTTTGGAGTCAGATGAAGCTACCTAAGTTGCGTAACATTAAAGCGTCATTGATAAGCGCCGGAAAAGACCGAACGCGCGACAATCCTTCTGCCATGATGTTTGGATTCCGCCATTGGGCCAAATGGATGGATATATATTTTTATTTTTCCCCTTACACTCTTTCACTCTTTTGAAGCTCAAACAGACGCTCGTGCATGAAAGATGCTTGCTCACTTGTGATTGGGTTAATGATACTTCACTTAAATCTAAGCAACAAACAAAAATACATTGGCGGAATGGTGACAGGGAGTTAAAAACTGTGGGGGGCATGTCCCTCGTGTGATCTACGCCCATGGTAAATTACTTGATATTATGAATTGATATTAAGTACCACAGCATGATTGCTTGTAATATTTCTTAAAAAACACAATTTATAAAGGAGACAAACACATGAGAGGAAATACAGGAGATGGAAAGAAAAGCAGTGTATGAACATTTGACAGTTCTTTGTGACAGTGATATAGACAAGTAGGGGTTGTTAACAGCTTGAGTTGCACATCAAGAATGCATGAAAAGACAACAATGCTCTTTGTACTTATGCATGTTTTCTGCCTGTCATACCAGAGAGTTATTAATTGTGATCCTGCATTCTTGAAGAAAAGCATCATTCCGTTAAACACAAAGTATCCTGCAAACACACTCTCGGACAATTATATTAACCCAACTAATTGAGAAGTATGTCAGTTTGCCAGTGCAACCAAGTACAATTCATTATCCTGTGTCTCCTTAGTTAACTTTTCCTAACCTTTTTGTGTTCACAATAAATCCCGTTTTATTATAGTGTGATTCTCAGTTTGGGAGGTTGCGAGTCTGCCTTTTTGCCATCTCGCCTCAGTGCATGTATCTATGATGTTGCTGTTAAAATGATAAAAGGAAGGGAAATGTCAGAGGAAAATTAAAGTGATTTTATTACCATGGCAGCTGCTTTTATTTCTTGCAGACCTGACGGCTGTGAATGAGGGAACCTATATTAGCATAACAATCAATACCACCATGTAGAGGGAAATGGAACGAGGCAGATTTATTATTATTATTGTTTTAGATTGAGCATCAGGTTCGCCTATAGGAATTTTCCTGCTGGCTGTCTCTGTAGCAAAGGTAAAAGTCAATCTTAGCAAGTACATCGAAAAGAATATGCATGTACTTTTTATTTATTAACCTCTCTTACACACACACACACACACACACACACACACGCACACGTACACACACTTTCCTTAGTTTTTTTCTCCGATTCTTTTTCTCTGAAGAAGAAAAAATAGATATTCTATTTACAAAAATGTCTCATAAACCCATAACATACAACCCAATCTCAAGGCAAGTCGTGTTATAGTTATATTTAATTAATTTATTCATGTTCATGGAAATTTTCGTTTTTTTCTGTGCCATTAAAGGAATAGTCTACTCATTTTCAATATTAAAATATGTCATCACCCCAACCAAGAACCGTTGAATCATCCCTCTGTCATCTGTGTGTGTGCGCGTGGGCGCTGGGGCGCGCTGCGACGCTGGGATGGCGTTTGGCTTGGCCCCATTCATTCAATGGTACCATTTAGAGATAAAGTTAGAAGTGACCAAACACATCAACGTTTTTCCTATTTAAGACGAGTAGTTATACGAGCAAGTTTGGTGGTACAAAATAAAACATAGTGCTTTTCTAAGCGGATTTAAAAGAGTAACTATATTGTATGGCGTAATAGCACTTTTGGGAGTACTTCGACTCGCCTGAAAAGTCCGCTCCCCTTCTCACTCTCATAATGGGAGAGGGAGGGTGTTACTGCGCCGAGTCCAAGTACTCACAGGGGTGCTATTGCGCCATAGGATGTAGTTGCTCTTTTGAATCCGCTTGGAAAGGCGCTATGTTTTGTTTTGTACCACCAAACTTGCTCGTATAACTACTCGTCTTAAATAGGAAAAACGTTGATGTGTTTGGTCACTTCTAACTTTATCTCTAAATGGTACCATTGAATGAATGGGGCTAAGCTAAATGCTATCAAAGCGTCGCAGCGCGCTCCAGCGCTTACGTGCACACACACAGATGACAGAGGGATGATTCAACAGTTCTTAGTTAAGGTAATAACATATTTTAATATTGAAAATGAGTAGACTATTCCTTTAAGCATGAAAGTCTTTTTCGTGTCACAAATTTCTATAAAAAGTTTTCGTGTCCATCGCACAACTTTCTTTTTCATGTCATTTTATGTATTGTTTTCTCATTGTTTTTTTCCATATTTTATTACCAAAACAAGCTATAAAATAAGTTGAATCAACTACAAATCAATATGTTTATGTTTAATATGTGAATGTTTGATTAAGCTTTTATCAAATACACATCTTTCTATGTATGCCAAGCTCTATAATATTTGAATTTGATGGAGTAGGGAGGAGTCAAAAAGGTTGAGATCCATTTATTTTGTTATTCTGTATTCGCAAATATAAATATATGCCTAATTAGCCCTGTAAGAGTTAGAATTAGTCACATGTTAACCCCCTAAGGGTCTTTTTTCCTTTGACAGTTTTTAATAATTATTTGCATAATTAAGATCATAGGCTAATTACAACAATAGATGTTAATAAAAATATAATGCTTGACATGCGTAGCCTTTTGTTTACATAAGAAATACTATAATTGAATAAATAAAAGTAACATTAGTAATATTTCAGAAAATATGCAGTGATTCCCTAAAGCAGTGGTTCTCAAACTGGGGGCCGGGGAGCGAGATGGTGCCAGGGGGGCCCCAGTTTTATGACATTTTATAAAACACATTCATTTATAATGAATTCTGTGTAATTAAACCTAAAAAATAATAAGCCAATTAACCAACAGCACTACTACGTATAATTTAATGTTTTGTTTAATTAAAATATTACATTTTAGAACTGTTTTTGTCATAAATTTTCTTTCGGGGGCCGCAAAATAATGCACTGTACACAAGGGGGGCCGCACCCTGAAAAAGTTTGAGAACCACTGCTCTAAAGAAATATCAATTTCTTTGTCTTGTTTTATATATAAATATGTAAATTAAATATAAATATATAAATATAAATATAAAAACATAAAAAAATATCTAAATGGACGTAGTGTTTGTGAAGAGCTGTCATGAAGCTTAAAGTAGGCGGTGCCTCCCGTCGCCATCTTGACCACGCGCCATCGCGCATCACTCATGGATAACCGAAAATGGGTAAAGAGGCGGGACATGCACTCTGAAAATGTCTGGGTTATTTTTTACCCATAATGGGTAAATATTGGACAGAACACGTGCCGAGTTAAAAATCACCCCGTGCTGGGTTATAAATTACCCAATGTTGGGTTGTTGTTATGCAACCATGGGGTATAATAACCCAGCTGTTCGGTTAAAACAACCCAGCATTGGGTAAATTTTAACCCAGCTGTGTTCTGTCCAATATTTACCCAACATAGGTCACAAACAACCCAGCCATTTTTAGAGTATGGGTGAAGCTGAAGTGGCTGGTTGCTGAAACCACGCCCGCCTAGCTCGATTCCAGTGACAGCAGTGGCAGTTCACCTGTCACTCAAGTGGCCACACCCTTAATTATGCAGAACTTTAAGGCTTAATATAATTGAAACAAATGAGTTACAAAAAAAGTCACAGTTATCATAAAGGGCAAAATGAGCTATATATCAGAAGGTTGCTCCTCGGTGACTATGCACTAAACATGTAAATCAATACATGTCAAAGGCTATGAATAAACCTCCACATTAGAACAATATAAGGATGATTAAAAAATGACTTTGAAATAATTTAGGTGTGGACTAATTATTTTAATCTGCATAGGTACCAAATAGATGCTACACTAGTCTCACTCAAAAATGTGTCTAGGTCTTTCTTGCACTATTAGAAAAAAAATAAGCATGTGTGTGTACTGTAGGAGCATGTCTACAGCTGTCATTGCTGGGTTTGATGTTCGTGAGGTGACGTCCCCACTTCATCTCCCCTGTCACAATCCCATCTCTCCCGCTCGCTCACACATACTTTATTTTGTTTTAATGAGAGGAATATGTCCATCATGACTTATTTGATCCGCTCTCTTCTTTCTCTTTCATCACAACACTGATGCGCTCCTCTTGTCATTAGCTGAACATTCACTGTATGAGTGTTTGCCGTGAGACATATCAATAAGCATCAGATGTCCTGGTTTAGAGAATGTGGAATGTTAAATCCATCTGAAAAGCTACTGTATAACAGTGTCCAGTGGAATGTTTACTATCCTGAGTATTGCCAACTTTCTCAAGATATCATACACATTTTGGAGAGGTTTCCTGGACAGGGTTTAGATTAAGCCACAACATGGCCTTAGTTATTTTAGGACATTCTAGTAGTTTTTCCAAACATACCCTACAGAAAACATTCCCTTAGGCACGGGCCTGTTGATACTGTAGTCCTAGAGGGTTATTGTACTGTAGAGTTTTATTTAAACTCTTAATCAAACACAAAACTTTTTGTTTCTTTCTGTTGTCCATATGTTTGCGTGTACTGTATGTGTGTGAGTGTTTGTTTCAGGGGTCCTGGAGGACATAAGCTGAAAAGATAGAACAGAAAAGGCTTTTCACAGCTACTGATAAGTGAAGGGAGTTCGTCACATGATTCGCAAAGCACAAAGAGCTGCAAATGGAAAGGGAATGATATCAAAGGGGAAAGGTAAGCATGTCTGTCTATCCATTTTTGTGTGTTTGTGTGTGTGTGTGTGTGTGTGTGTGTGTGTGTGCGTGTGTGTGTGCATGTTTCTGTCATTTACTGTAGTTTTTATCACACTGATGTAAATTCAAGTGTTTGTTTTTAAAATAAGTTTGTTTTTAGTTAGTTATTAAATGCTATAAAAACAATGATGTGATGTCATGATTGACAGCTGTGATATGCACATTCTGCGAGGGCGTGGCCTTGATTTCGCAGCTTTACTTCCTGCTCACCAGAGTCCTGCACGGGTCCATTTTTGGAGACCCGCTTCCGCCCGTACCCGCTCACGCATAAATCGCACACACTTAAATTATTCCAATTAAAGTGCTTTATTTTTTATCTCGTACCGCTCTCAACATCACAGCAGGATCATGAATGGGCTAATGAAACAGGCTAAAGTGCACTTTACCTACCATCACAACACAGTCTCACACCCTATTCGTCACATACTGCCGTTTGGTCATGACCCCCTCACGTCCATAGCGGACGTTGAGGGTACCCCCTATTCGTCGCTTGAAAACGTAGAGGGTCGTCCTATAGATTTGAATGCAAACCCCTCATCTTTGAATTTTGACGAAATGGGTTTATCGGTTTGCCTGCGCAATATGGTTTTAGGCGATTGATTTTATGCTGCAAATGTGCATTTTGCACAAGCGTGCGGCGCATAAACGGTTACAATCATTATTGATGCGGTGACCAAACATTTTCGTGGAGCGGAAAGCCTTCTGAATCGGTGTATCACGACTTTTCTCTCTCTTTTTATATAGATATATTTGGTATACAATAAAATGACATATTTACAGGGCTGTATTTGCTGTGTGTTTAAAACATGCCTTAATTAACGTAGATATTTTATTATTTTCGATCACGCACAGTTGGTCATTCCCCCTCACGTCTATAAGCTGACGTTGAGGGTACCCCCCAATTCGTCGCTTGACAACGTAGAAGGGTCGTCCGATATTTGAATCCAAATCCCTCATCTTTGGATTTTGACGTAATGGGGGTATTCATGCCTGCGCTGCAAAGTATGTTTTAGGCGATTGATTTTATTGTTCAAATGTGTATTTTGCAGTAGCGTGCGGCTGTTAATTCATTGGTGCGGTCACTACATTTTCGTGGGGTAGAATCCCTTGTCTGAAGCGGGATCACGAATTTCTCTCTCTTTAAGTTTCTCTTTAAATATATATTGTTCTACATTAAAATGACATGTTTACAGGACTGTATATTTGCTGTATGTTTAATTAAGATATACCCAAGGCAGTTCGTGTAATTTAATCGATTCGTGTCCATGGACACGATTTTCCCCTTTTTTTCGTGCCAGTCAGAACGACTTTCAATCTAATGTATTTCAATAGGAAGTATTTTTCGTGCCTGCACCACGTTTTTTTGTCCTATTATTTTTTTCGTGTTTATAAGCACGAATTTAATCTAATGTATCGCAATAGTATATACCAGGGATTGTTTTACTTTATTTGTCATTAATTGATTACACTTTAAGCGCTACTTTACTCAACATTTAATCAGGAGATGTTTATCCTATAATATTGATTTTTTTTGATCGGTTTCGTGTGTCAAATACAAGAATTAATACTACAGTACCCATGAGCCTTATCGACATCTACTATGGTGAAGGCACCAGCTAAAACTACATGTGGGCCCGCTGCAGATCACAATATTTTCTCAACACATGAATACTAACGTGTGCTTGATAATTCAACAATACGATGTTATGGCCATCAATTTTGATTGTTTCTACTTTGATTGTAAAAAAAATAATAAGTCAGTTTCGGACGCCTGCATTTCCCAGAATCCTCTCTGCCTTCGTTGCTATGGAATCTGAGCCAGTCCTCTTTGCTATTGGGTGATTTCTTCTTCGGTACTCGTAATTGACAGGGATTCTCTCATACGCGAAAATCATTGTCCAGGTAAGTCACGATGCTTTCGTTTAAAGTTCACTATTTGTTTAAATGTTATAATTCACGCCTTTCTTTTGGCATTACGCTGACATTGCCATAGCCGTACGAAAATTAACCATGTTTTTGTGGTAAAAGTGTAGTAACTACGGTTTGTGTATCGATTATTTGCAAAATGGTTTTACTAAACCAAACATGGTTTAACTTTTTTTTTTCAAATTCATGGTTCTTTCTTAACTTGCAACCTATCTCTATATATACTGCATCTGTTGTACCTGTCTGTCCAGCTGTGTGTTTGTCTTTCTGTCTTTGTCTGCTTTGCAATGGCCACCAGATATACCCCTCACAAACAGGATCCCCACTACCAAGAGGGGAGGCTCATGGCTCTTGAGCTGAACCATGACCACATTCTAGCTGAAGCCAAGGTTAGAGTTTTTATTTACCTGTTAGTTTATACTTAAACATAATGGATGTGTGACAACTTAAAATAAAAATGATAAATATGGAAAAGAGATGAGTGTTGAAGATTTAATACGGTATATTGTAATAGCAACTTATTTAGCAACTAACATCCTATAATGTTCCGTGGCATGTTTTAATAAGGTAATATATTTTGGAAAAGAGAGGTTTCATCCCCTGAGTTTCAGAGACTTGGAGAATCTATGCCAAGGCTCATTTAGGTGTTTCAATACTTATGCTGTGTTTCCTTTTAGTTGTTGCATGTCTTTCACGTCCTGTACCTTTATTAGTCTTACAAGAAATATTCACTTCAACACACACAGAGCAGCTGTGGAGACGAAACGTTTATGCCCTAGAAGAGACCCTTCACAGACCTCTAACAGGATCTTTGTTGGCTGGGGCAAGCCGAGGGGGAGGCAAGGAGGGTTACGCCAAGCCTCAGCTACAGGGTATATCTGAATTATTTCAGATTTGTAGGAATTGAAATGTAAATGGTGGACCAAATCAAATTACGGAATAACATTGTAATTGTATTTGAGTATTAACAGTTTAAAACATTTAAATATGACAAAACACATAAGAAATAGAGTATAACACTTAAGTATACTATCATGTCAAGTACTTCGTTATGTCTTTACCAAACCCTTAACAGAAATACATCTGATTTCATAAACAGTTCTGTATATATGTTGAAAAATATCATGTATGTAGTGATAGCCTAACCTGTTCTGTGTACTGTTACAGTGACTTTTACAGGTTGAGTGCTTCCTGTCATCCATTGTGGAGTTTCCACTTAACTGTACCCTCAGCAAAACTAAATCCTCATGAGGAATTTGGTAAATCGCATTGATTAATTTGAGTTTAATTTTATTTAGTCAATAATATTAAACTTTAATTACTTAAAGTATGCTTGCTAAGAATTAATGCACAGTGCCCTGCTTTATGGTTTAAGATGCATGTTTTTGGGGGGGATTTGAGAAACCAGATAAAAACACATTTAAGAGAAAATTAAATCTAGGACCTTCTTGCTGTGAGGTGATAGTGCTAAACATTGAGCCACTATGCAATCCTATACAAAAAAAATCAAACCTAGAATCCAACTAAATCTTGAATAGTTTGGTTTAGTGTATTATTTTTATATGAGTTATTCACCTAGAATAATGTTAATTTATTTTTCTCCCTAGGTGCAGAGAGTGGTTCTGTGTGGACCGTGATGTATTACGTCACAAAAAACAGCCACTCCACAATAGGGAATGTGTAATTAATAGTTTTTTTGTAGCCATCCGTCCAACCAAATGCATCATTAAAGCGGAAGATGGATATTGCACTCAACACAAGGTATGTTCTCAAAAAAGCCCTAATTTTGATGTTTTTATGTGTCTGCAGCGAGTAACAGGTAATCTAAACTAGTGGTTTTCTTTCTTTTTGGCAGTCGGCAAGATGACATACCACTGTTGTAAACGCACAAACGTAATAATGCTTTCAGGCAAACCAATCATTTTAATTACCATCAATGGTAAAACCAATTCACAGTTTAGATTTCCATTTTAGATTTGATGTTTTTCACACTATGTTTTGATGTTTTCAATGCTGTGGCATTGTACTTTCCAGTAGAGTCAAAGTGCATTGTATAGCACATTACAATCCAAGTAGGGCATCGTGAGCAAGGCCTGTTGTGGGAGTCTAAATGGGGGTCAACTGCATGCAATTTATGTTTAGTTATTATTTATTTATTTTGTGATTTTAGATATGTTCATCATTCATCAGTTCTCACTTCCCTGGACTTCAACCTGGCTACACACATGGTATCGTTATTAATCGAAACAAAGACAGATATCTTTATATTTTTGTTCTCTGCAGACAAACAAAAAATGTTAGCTGTTGCAAAGCAATTTGGTGAGTTAGCAAATGATACTACTCGAGAAGTTAGGCAGAAGGAGTGCTATACTGGGATTATAGAAACTTATAAGATGTCTCTTAAACATTCACAATGTGCAGAATGAACTAACTGTTTTAAAATAGTATGTGGTAAATGTTTTTTTTCCAAGGGCGTTTTGACTTGCCTCAGCCACTGTATGTCTGTTAAACATGCAAACAGCAAAGGACCCCAGACCTGAAAGACCTTCTGAGGAGTGGATATTGGCCAGCTTCAATAAACAACACAACACTTTACACACTGGACCTCCTGATCTCCTTTCAAGAACTCAAGGTCATCTCTCCAAGATTTTCCAGACAAGCCTTCGGAAAGCTGCTGGAGCATTGCACGAAGTGTGGAAGAAGAGTAAGTGTAAATGTTATCATTTTATTCAAAACTCCATAAGCAGACAATATCACAATTACTGTTTCATTCTATATATCTTCCAGTTTGGATATATCAACGGCGATGCACTGCAATGCAGCTTCTTGGAGTTTTCATACGCTTCATTTGAATCAGACCAGCTCTGGTGTGGTGCTCCTTTCACCTGCCCAGCCTGAACGCTAGAATTGTTGGCTGCTTCAGCAGATCGAAACAGAAAGCTATATCGCTTTTGCCGAAACAGAAGGTGGTCTTTATTCCAGTATTTTTATTGGTTTATTTATTTACTTTAATTGATGGATTTCCTATTTTTCTTTCTTAGCTCTGGTGTTCCTGTTTTTTGTTTTCTTTTTTGAGGGGCCTTTTGTGGCTGAAGACAGTGCGGTGTCTAGATTTGTCAACACCATACAAAAAGCACTGAAAATGCAAGTTTTAATCATAACTTGACAAAATAGTTGTTACACAAAAAATCTTGTTCGGAGTTGATTTCTACTTTTGCCTACCAAGTACTCCTAAATCAAATTAGGAATAAATGCCATATACTGTATTGTATGACACCATCACTTTAATTTGATTTGTTGTGTTTGTTGTGTGTTTCATAGACTGTGGCTTGCAAATATTGGCCATACTTGAAGAAAGTTGCTAGTGTCCTTCCTGATCTTCAGGAGCTGACCTCAATGAAACCTTTCCTTAATGTCATGCATGCTTGAGCCACGCTACAACGTGTGAGGTATGTATAATATTTTTGCTTCATACGTACATGTGTAATGTACATTCATAAGAAATAGAAGTTAATGGCTTGACTACACTATTTAGATTCTTTTTGGCATAACCATTTCTTGTACAGGTTGTAAAAGCCCTTTGAGGACAAATGTGATATTGGGCTATATAAATAAAATGTATTTGAATTGAATTAGTCTTGAATTCTTAAATTAGTCTTCCACCATTTATTCACAGATTAAATGAAGTGGTAGGAACCAGGAAGGAACAGGGACAACCACCGGTGAGTGGAGCAAGTGAACAGCTACCTTTCACGTTGTGCCCGTACAACCAAATATATGTCCAAAGCAGGTGATCAGAGTGTTTGTAAGATTTTTGCATACTTTTTATATTGAGCATCATACCCTCATTATTTTCTTTCAACAGCACCGGTGGACATGCTTACATTGCATGCAATGGGCTGGAACCATAAAAAAAGTATCTCTCTACATCAGGCACTTTCCACAATATATGTGAAAGTAAGTTTTTTTTTTATATATATATAAATGTTTTGTGTGTCTTTTAGTTGTTGTGTGCATTTTGCCTGATGTTAATTGTACAATGTACAACAATCCTGATTATTGAATAACAGACATCCAGCACGAGACTGCAAGGCTAGCAGAACTAAAAACAAAGCTACATTGCAAAGATGAAGTGCCGTCACAATGGCTTTCTGATGTGAAAGAATGGGCAGCTGGTGGTAAGCGAGACCAATATTCTTCCCACTACTATCTGAATTTTTCAGTTTGATATTAAACAAGTGCCAAATATGGTAGGCTTATCATCTATTTCTTAACCTCCTAAGACAGGGGTGTCCAAAGTCGGTCCTGGAGGGCCTGTGTCCTGCAGAGTTTAGCTAAAACTTCCCTCAACACACCTGCCTCAAAGTATCTAGTCTGCCTAGTAAGACCTTGATTAGCTGGATCAGGTGTGTTTGATTAGGGTTGGAATAAAACTCTGCAGAGACACCGGCCCTCCAGGAGCAGGAGTGGACAAAGCTTCCTCCCCTAAATGGATCTTTCAGTTACCTCTTTGTCAATCTAAATTGTAATTTTTGCATAAAATTCAATTGCTGCTTTCCCTTTTGCTTGTAACATTTTTTTCTTGGTGAACAGTTCACAAACCCCTGTACATGTCTTTCTACACAGCAGCATGCTTCGCCACCGCCTTCGAAGTAAGCTGGCAGAGGACAAAAAGCTCCTTCTTCAGGAGATACAGAAATACAATGATCTTGTACTAGACTCTGCCACAAACATCATTGACCTAGCTTTGGTGGAGCATTCCCTCACTGGAGAGAGCAGTGTGTCTCAGATATGGCCGTGTGACCTTAATGGCAGTGGTATGTCAAGAATTTATTTACAGTTTTGCTTTATAGAGTATTCTGAACAAAAGCATGCAACATAGTCAGTGTTAAAATATTCATTTAATTTATTGGTGTTTGCTTATTATGTATCAGTTTGTAAAAAGTATGCATAATGCTATTATGCAATATTGTCTCAAATTAACATATAACTGTTATTGATTCTTAGCAAACATTTCAGTCAAGAAACGATTGCATGACCAAGTGATGTTGACAATGTGACTGCAAGAGGAAAGGGGCATTGTGGTGTTGGAGATGGCACAAGACTACACATGTGTGCAGAGCCTGGCAGTGGCTCTCAAGAACAAGATGGCTGAGGAGGGTAAGTTAAATAAAAATCCTGTCCATTCAAAGTTTGAATAAAGAAGTCACCCTCAGTCTCTGAACTTGGATGGAGTAGAACGGTTATTGCTCTGTTTACCATGGTCATTTGGCTTGTACATAATAAAATAGGCATTATAGTTGTTCACAACAAATACGGCTTTGCTAGACTGTGATTTAGGTAGTACTAGTTAAACACAGTTAAATATTTAACACAATGCCAGTTTCTTTAACTCACAAAAGTGTTAAAGGGGTCACATTACGACATTTTTTATTGTGTAAAATAAATGTTTGGTGTCCCCAGATTACAAATGTGAAGTTTTAGCTTAAAGTACACCACAGATAATTTATTATAGCATGTTAAAATTGCCACTTTGTAAGTGCGAGCAAAAACATGCCATTTTGGAGTGTGTGCTTTAAAGGAAACAGTCAACATCTAAACCTGGGTTAAGAAAATAACACATAACACAGAGATGGTGATAGAGAGAATAAAGTAAAAGATTGCAGATCTTCATCAGTGTTACTTTTTAACACACTTTAATATTGGGACTATATATATATATATATAACCCAGCAGTGTTAGTTTAACTAGGGTTGAAGGACAACAAACACAAAAAGTTTATAAAAGTTCATTACAGTTAAAATCGAAGCATTAAAAATGAGTTTAAATAATTTAGTTTCACTAAATGACAGGGGACCAGCCCAAACGGAAGACTGAAATGTGTGGGTGGACTGTAATTGCATCTCTAACTGTACGTTCACAACGCTGATGGAGACTGCTAAAAAAAACACTCTGGCTGCCCTGCAAACAACGCTATAGAAAAAGAGTAGCGGACACTCGAATACGTTCTACAGAATCCTTTTCCACCTTCTGATTGGTTGCCGCCGAATGTTTTCTCTGACTTCCGGCCACATTAACGCTCTCGTCGGTGGCGGTGTGAACGCATAGTAAGGAAACTGGCATTATTAACTCTGTCAATTAACTCCAACTCTGAACAACAATTTACTCTGAATATGTTAAATTTACTCTTTAGGTGTTCAATTCAAGTCAGAAATGTTTAACACTGAAATTTTTACTGTCCAATTTTGCTGTGTACTTAAGCACAACTATATTGAAGATGAAAACGGTTAACCAAAAGGACCTATCAGACATTGGCTGAAACACAAAATGTGTTTTTTTTCTGGTTTTGGTCTTTCTGCATTAAATTACCTCAGTGATCCATCATGTTGCCTCGGTTTATATAGAATCATCTAGCCGGGTACCATTGCAACAATGCACAGAAAAATGACAGCCATTCTTGTATGTAGATTTAAATGGGTGAAATTGTTTTATTCTATTGAAGTTTTTTGGCCTCAAAAAGCAAAGTTAATATCAAGTTAGTTTGTCTTTAATGTAATCTCATTTGTATTTTAGACAAGGGAAATGAAGGAGTTTGCTGTCTCTTAAGAAGAAGATCGTCAGTGGTGTCAGAAGGGTTGCAAGTCGTCCTTCAACAATACAAGACTGCATTAGGTCTTGAGGTCTCTGTCCTTCTACATGTTGAAGAAGAAGATCAAAGTGACCTCAGCAGTCCAGATACCAGCGAGGATGAAAACATAATTTAGGTATTTTATTTATTTATTTATTTATTTGTATGTATGTTTGTTCTCAAAAATTGACCAGAGGCTATTCCATCAAAGTGGATAAAGGAAAAGATTTTTGATAAGTCTCACAAATTTAAGTGGGAGTTCTGTTCCATTACTGTGGCTTAAGCCCAGTTCAGATCAAAGATTCACAACAAGACCAAGCTGTTTTAAAAGTTACAGGGGGAAGTTGCAGCAACATGAACTGGCTCATCTCAGCTCTACTCAAGCCAGCTAATGGGGTTGCTGCAACACAGCTTGTCAATTCGCCAGCTTCTGGTTTTAGAAGGTTTCAACACACAGTCAGCTTGTAACAGAGTCAACTGGTCAAGTGACTATTCAACTAAGTCAACTATTGGCTGGTTCAAGTTTTGGACGAAAGAAAGTGGGGAACAATTCGTTTATTTGTTTGAGGAACAGCTGTGTCTGTTTGACTAAAAACGTTAAATGTACTTAACTCTTCAGGGCACCTTATGTGCACGAGCACACTATATACCTATTCTGGCTCGGTTAAAGTCAACATGGACTTGTAATTGCTATATTACACTGACTTTAACTGTAGGCTCAAGCCATTTCACTGACAATGTTAATTTAAGCAAGGCTTTTTCAAGTGAGCACAGCTTTCCTTAGCTGCATTGATGGAATTTCCCCATTATTTTTACATGAAATCACATTTTTGTGTAATTAATAATGCTTTACACACCTAAAACAGCTGAACTTAACATTCTTTTTCTACCTCTTGCTTTCCCAGATAGAAACTGCACAAAGGACTGCGTTTAAGGAAATGGACTTGGCATATATCTGTGTAGTGTTAGTATGCTAACTACATTATTATCTGTATGCATCCTATATTGTTGAAATGTTCAACCTGTGTCTAGATTATCAAGCATGTTATTTAGCACGTTGATGCTCCTTAAATATGAACAAACATCTCAATATAGGTGTAACAATTGTATGATATTATCAGATGTAATAATTGAACTGATGTTATATTTGGCTAGTGTATTCATAATTTGTGTTTTTAAAGTTGCTA
Organism: Misgurnus anguillicaudatus; assembly: GCF_027580225.2. Lineage (NCBI taxonomy): Eukaryota > Metazoa > Chordata > Actinopteri > Cypriniformes > Cobitidae > Misgurnus > Misgurnus anguillicaudatus. The sequence goes on along the minus strand of NC_073358.2, from coordinate 30,532,963 downwards.
ATGGGCATTGTTAGCCACATCACAAACTCAATGTTAAAACACTGCTTTTTGTGCTTTATTGTGTTTATGTACTTGCATTGGTGCAGTAATATCGATGTTATGCAGTAAGGTAATTGGTGTGTTTTACAATGGCTTTGAACAGAGCTCAGCCAATCAGAATAATCATTGATAATAAAGTAAAAGTTTTATAACGGGTAAGTTGGTATGAAATATTGTAAGCACATTCATCAGGATGACTTTGCTGACCTTTTGACCTTTATTACCACATTTAGGCCAAACTGTGAAAACTCTACTTGATTGAGTGTATTATAGGATATAACTGTTGTGCACCATTGAAGATAAACATCATAAATTCTTTCTTAAAGATGGATAATTTGTTGGCCATGTGTCTGTCACTATCAGTTCTGTTCTTATAAGCACACTGTACATTAAGCACTATAGTATGCAAAAGAAAAATACACTACATTTATATTTTATGATTATACTTATATTGTGTATTACTACATTTGATAGATAACTTTATTCCCCTGTTCTGCTGGTTGTTTTCAAGTGTACTTAACAGTTTAGTGTTATTAAATTCAGCCTTATGGCTTGATTGACAAATTTGCATTTCATGTATTTTCACTGCTTTTATTGTGAAAGACAAAAAATAAAGTGTTTCTAAACATGAACATATTATGTTTTTACTTGTTCATACATTGTTAGTTAAAAACAAAATGTGATTATGCGTATTTATATGGGCGATCTTGGTTAATTTGACAACAGACTGCATTATACAATAAATGCATTACTTTAAAGCAGGGGTGGGCATTCCTGGTCCTGGAGGGCTACTGTCCTGCAAAGTTTAGCGCCAACCTTAATCAAACCTTTGATTGCAGCCTTTGATTAGGGTTTTTCAGGTGTGTTTGATTATGGTTGGAGCTAAACTTTGCAGGACAGTAGCCCTCCAGGACCAGGAATGCCCACTCCTGCTTTAATGCATGCATTGGTCTCCAACAAGGTTGCCTTGTGAATTGTCAAAGCACACTCTACTAATAGCCTGTTTTTAATTAATTTATTAAACAGGACTATTTATTTATTACATATTTTTATATTAGCTTGGCTTCTTTTATGTACGTTAACATTTTAAACTATTATAAAACATTAACAAGTAAAATAAAATAAAAATCAAGTAATACAAAAAAGTTTTTAGTAGACTATTTTAAAAAAAGTGGCCCTGCAGAATTGTTTTATCCATTGTGGTAGCCCTTGCTCACAAAAAGGTTGGGGACCCATGCTTTAAGGCAGGGGTCAACAATCCTGCTCCTGATGGCTCGGTGTCTCTGCAGAGTTTAGCCCCAACCCTAATCAAACACACCTGAAGGGCTGGAGCTAAACTCTGCAAAGACACTAGCCCTCCAGGAGCAAGACTGGTGACGCTTCCTTTAAGGCATATATTTTACTTATCTTCAAACCGCTTGCTTTTGCTTATATTTGATGATGTAATGATTCTAGCAGAAGTGTTCTAGCAGTGGTAGAGCTCAAACTAGATCAGTAGGACCCACAGCTCTGCATATTTTGTATGTTTTCCTTAACTGACACACCCAGAACCCAGATTTGTAAATGGATCTCTCCCTTAATGATGATCTAAATCAGATAAGGGAGACATGCAAAATGTGCAGAGGAGTGGATCACCTGGGTTTCAGATCATCAGCTCTGAGATTATGGAGAGATCCATAAACAGAAATTGGTTTGTCAGTTAAGATAGACCTAGAAATTATGCATAGCCGTGGGTCACCTGGGACAAGATTGAAAACCACTGGTTAAGGCAGACAACATAGATCTTGGATGTCATTATCCAAATAAGGTAATAATTCAGGCCATGTCAAATAGTTTCTTTTCAAAGGATTCTGTGAAGCTATGCATGCAAAGTCATGTCCAAGAAATTATGAGAATTAAAACTTTGTCACACGACTAAACATATTGAAGAACTCAAACTAATTTGGGCACTATTTCTACATAAAATAACTAAATAAAAATGAAGCTTTGTGTTTATTTGTGTATATAATAGGCCTTCGAAGTGCTCTCTGAACTAGGCCAGGGACAGCTTGAATCAGTGAAATGAGGAAAAAAAAACATTTTATTATAGAGCTATACCAAATGCATCCTTGGAAAGGTCTTGACCTGGGGAGTAACATATGTGAGTGTAAAGATTCTACATGACTCATGCTTTCTAAATTCTGACCCTTGAACCTTAACATTTTACCATTGTTGAAAGCTTATAATCCAGCAACAAGAATGTCTACAGATGTGAGACCAATAGTTATACACAGTTCTGGACCTCACTTATCACATGAGTATAGTCACTAATGGACACCATCCAAAAGTGCAGTACAAATAGCCCATAAGCAATTTTCACCCATTTAACAATTAGACTTTTAAAATCTGACAACACTAATGTTTTCCCCACCCCTTAAAACCCCTAGAAGTACCATCAGTTTTATATTACCACTTTCTAAATATGGTGAATATACCAATGTATTTAAAGACTACAATTCCCAGCAGAGACACGCCCTTGAACTTTTTACTAAGCATGCAAATCGGTGTCCATATTTGAAGTTCTTCAGACTTGAATTAGGGTTAGGGCTATAAAATGTATTTATACTATGCGTTTCAATAACCTACTACAGGTAAAACATACATATACTATATAGCGAGGACGACAGTTTATTGGTGATATTGTAGAGCGTTCAGCCTTCTCCAATGTGCTTATAAACTACAACATCCAGAGTAACGCGCCATAGAGCTTCGTACAAAGCGTACAAATCAGCCATAATACTTGTAGTTCTTCCGGTTTTCAAAGCGTGAATATGGTTATACAGATTTACTATTTATAAATCATCGATATTTTAGTTTGAACAGCCGAAACATAAATTATTATTTTGTATTTACATGTTCATGTTGAAAAACACGGCAGTATGTCAGTTCATTCGGGGTAGTTTAGCTAGTAGCCTACGAACTGAATTCAAGGTCAATGTCGGCGGGTGTACTGTACACTTCAAATAGCGATCTTATATTAAACAGTAAATACTTTCAAAAGCTGCAATGTCTACTCTCCAGACAAAGACTTTCAGTTCACAATAGTTGTTAACTAGTGACAAAAACGGTTTAATGCTAGTATATAATAGTGATTCAGATAAGTGGCCTATATTTATAAGTATTATCTCTAATTGGCATTTCAAAACCATCCACTTAAAACAACCTAAGGCAAAGTTATTTCTTTGTTCTACTTTTTCATAACCATGTCACCGTCATATTGTGTTTGGAATTAATATGATGTATGGAATAGTAAAAACAAAAAGGATTATCTTTTGCAATATTTGTGGCTCTTCACAAAGATACAGGTAAAAGAGACCAAACGCTTATTTATTGCTTAGTTATTTACTAGAAGCTTAAAGAGTGATCAAACAAATGCATTATTGAGATGCACAACAAATTTAAATGATGCAGCCTTTGGCAAATTGACCACATGTAGGTGCAGAGAAATGCATGATATATAAAGGAATCCTCAATTGGAGTCTAAACACTGGTGGTGGTGGTGATGAAGAGGTGAATAGCAATGCTCAAGCTCCTGGTGAATAAAGAATAAAGAAACTCCATGCGTCACATTTCTTGAATTTCTTGAACATTTCCACCTTTTACCACTACAGAAGGAAAATATGACTTCAAATGCAGCACAGAAAAATGTAATAAATAGTCAGAAACCAAAATGGAATTTTAGTGTAATACAATTTTTATTTAATTATTTTAATTAATTTGGAGAGAATCCTTTGGCTGCCAGGGATGGGTCCAAATCTCATCACTAAAACAGAAGAGAAAGTGTGGAGCACAAATTATAACATGTCTTTTATAAATATAAGTTTCTTTTTTGTCATTTGTGAAACAGTTCAGATAAGAAAATTATTGTAGCCAAATAAAAAACAAACAAAGTTAAAGTGAATAAATAAATAAATAAATGATGCATGCATTAATTGATAAAGCAAGCAAACAGAAGATTACATACCATACTGGACAGGGCTCCCAGTCCACCAAAATGTCTGCTTTGCCCTATTAAGGAAACAACAAAACAAAAAAGCAAACAGATGAATTTCATTTTTAGCATGATGTTTAGATTATGTTTGGCTATAGGCATAAAGTTTAACTAACACAGTGGGTCACTGTTGATATTTACAGCATCTGATCATGGATTTTTCTGTTCCTTCTTAGCCTGTAATTCAAAAAGACTAAAAACAGAAAGTATCTACCTAACAATTATGATGTCAATGTTATTTATTACCCACAAGGAAGTATTTGAATCCTATATTAGACTCTGCATATGGTCTACACTATGCATTTCTTTTATGACTGTCTAACCTTTGTGACTGTTGTAAGTAGTTAGAAAAATAAGCAATAGAACTATAACAAATAACCAGGGGTAAAATAGCAATGTCAACACACTGATAAAAGCATCAATGTTTACGTACACTTACTCCTTTTAAGCTTTTTTCTTATCAGGCATAAGCTTTGGTCCACCTGTAGGATAAAAGATTACAGTCCAGTCATATATCCACTAAGAAAAAACTCATTAATAAAAAGACGACAAAATGCTTAGTTGTAATGTGTGTCTGGTACTAAACATGGGCATCAGAAACAAAAAAATGTGGGTGGTTCTAAAATATTTACTGGGGTAGATACCATTTTCTTGTATTCTGGTGCATTTTAATATTAAAAAAATGCTTTTATAACCTAAAAGCTTTGTTTAGCGTGTTGTGGAAGTGCATCATGCAAAGTAGTAAAAACAAAAACAAAATGGAGTTTAATTTATAGGGACTCTAAATTAGACAAGTGAAACGGATTTGAGGAAGCAGCAACTAAAATGTGGAACGCAGTTGAATTTATTAAGGCATTACTCTAGTGCAGTGTTCTTCAACCCTGGTCCTGGAGGACCTCCTTCCAGAATGTTTTAGATGTCTCCTTAATCAACACACCTGTTTTAACTTATCAGCTTGTTAGGAAGACATTCTGGAAGGAGGCTGATGAGTTGGTTCAGGTGTTTTAAATATGGAGACATCTAAAACTTTCTGGAAGGGGGTCCTCCAGGAGCAGGGTTGAAGAACACTGCTCTAGTGGAATAGACTTGATTGCCGGTGCCCTGACAAGTGAAAAGACTAAAGGTACATTCACATAAGCGATTTTGTCGCTCGTCTCTTCAAGAGGTCGTTTGGGGGTGTTTCTAAATCTGGTTGTCATAAACAAATGAGTAACGTCTACTCCAGTAACTGATAAGAGACGGATGACATGAACTCCACTGCTTCGCTCTCACTGGTAGTTGCTCCAGAAAATCACTCATCATTTGCACAAAGTTAAGCTGCATTCAGACTAGCAGTAGCAGTGCGACGCGACCTCATCCACCTCAATGGAAGCTTGGTGACTTCTGGCGACACGACTGACAATGACCGTTGGCTTCTGAATGGGTGTGTCAAATTTGAGACAAGGTTGAGAAAAGTTTAACTTTATACAAATGATGAGCTACTTTCTGAAGTGACTACCAATGAGAGCAAAGCAGTTGAGTTCCTGTCATCCATCTGTAATCAGTTACTGGAGTGGACGTTAATCATTTGTTTATGACAACTAGATTTAGATACTCCCCTAACGACCTATTTGAAAGAGACGAGCGGCACAGTAACAAAGTCACACGTAATATGTATGAGGCTTTAAACTTTTCTTAAATTTGTCGTTCGGCTGGACATGCCCAATCTGGTCGCCAAAGGTCACTGTCACTCGTGTCATCGAGCTGGCATTGAAATTAATGAGATCGCGTCTCTCTGCGCTAGTCACTGCTAGTCTGAATGCAGCTATATGCACTAAGATTAAGATGCATTCTAGTCGATCGGATTACAAGTGGACTAGACTAAACACAGGTTTAAACAGTGTTCAAAACGTTTTGGGCTCATCCACTTTCGACCACATTCAGAGGTAGGCTTTCATTTTGTGAGCATGTAAAAGTTGTGCAAGCTTATTTCATCAATGGCTCTGAAATATCAGAGAAAGCTCTTACATAAACATGTACAAAACACTGTGCAGCATGTTTACTAACACCACAAGCAGCGACTTTGACATAATATTAGTTTGCGTCAATTTAAACCCGCCAATTCTCCCGCTCACTTTTAAACGAAAGCAGAGGGACTCGGTCAGTTTCTCACAGTAATTAGGATGAAGTGGTCGAAAGTGGACAAAACAGATCAAGTCAACTCAAGGTTTATTTATATAGCACAGATTTAACACAAGTGTAGTGTGTTAATCCATCTGTAAAACAGATACATTTAAATACCACCAATAATTACTCTACAAACATTATTTACATACCTGGCTTTTTCTTTTTGTGACAGAGTGCAAGATTTGTGACTGTGGCTGACCATGTGTAGACACCTGTGGGTTTGAAGAAAGAAAATTACTCATTAACCAAATAAACCTTTAACTTCTTATTTCAAATACTGGACAATCACAACATCACTGTGCTGCAGTACATGTATAAGTGTGAAGTACATGTATAGTTATTGTGATTTAAAGTTTTAAGTTAAGTGTTTATAAACAAGGACATTAAGGATCTACTGTATACATGATACTTAACATCTTCTGTAACTGTTTTTTTTTTTTAAATAGCCTTTTGTTATGGGTGATCTATAAGCAATGTAACTGTGTTTCAGCTGGTGCAAAGAGTTTGCTTTACTTTTAAAAATGTCTATAGTGTATTGCATGTACAAAAAATGAAGCATGACCAAAATCAAATCTACTTTATGGTTGATCTGAGTGGCAAAATATTCTGCTGCGGCTGAGCAGATTTATACAACGTTACATGTCATCTTGTAAATACAGATTAGTGCTGTCAATCTTCCTCTGTTATCCCATTCAAAGTACATTTCATAGTATTTTTAATATTCAAATTATCCCAATATATTGACATCTTAAAAAGTAGCCTGGTCACAGGCCTGTAATAAGCACATCTAATCATTCAATTGTGTCTTTATGAAACAAGAAAGACTATGACCATATTTAACACCTACAGCTACAAGTATAAGTGTAATAATTGACTCCGGTCCTTTGAATTATTTGAAATTAATGTACACCTGCGGTGTGATACTTCACTTTGCATCATGCCACATTACCACCTTGAATGTGCATTATTTTTGAATATTCGACTGCCCATCATCAATTATTCCTAACGTAAAAAACATAGGAATAGTAATTTTGCACTTAAGATTTTTTGCACTTACAAATGACAATCCACATTGTGTGTTTTTTGATGTCTTGATGACACATGACAAAGACACCTATTTTAATGTCAGAAAACCCTATAACATGACATGTTTGAGTTCATTTTCGCAACTTGATTTCATGCGTCCTGCAATGTGACCATTTCACATGCACACAATGCAATGTTGATGCTGAAAATATATCAGCCTTAACCTAAATAAAGCTCTATGGGAAAAACACTGGACAACAGGTAGCGTTAAGGTAACCCATAGCTTAAATACTTGAAACCCAGATATAAATTGCAACTCTTAAAATCTGTCTTAATTACCTTGGCCCTTTGTAGTGGTCGCCTGCTCCAGCTGCCCTTCCATAGTGTTCGCTGCCTCCACCTGTCCCTCTGTAGTGGTCGCCTGCTCCACCATGTTTGTCATCTCTTCCAGTTGTTTGCATTCTCCAGTGGGTCACAGGGTGTGAGGTGCAGTGTAACCAGCTGATCATAATGCCACTGGAATCCTGGGTCCAACCTGTGCAGGTTAAATCATATGGATGTTTTAAAACATAAGACTTTAAAGGGATAGTTGACCAAAAAATTTATAACTTTTGATCCTCATGTTGTTCTAAACTTGTATGAATTTGATTTCTTCTGTTAAAAACAAACAGATATTTTGACAAAATATTTTCTTTGTGTTCATTTGAAAAAAAAAAGAATCACTTTAACCATGAGATTGGGCTGTGCCTCTTAAGTGTTTGAATCATATGGTCTAATTTTTCCAAACCAGATTTATTGGCACTTTAGATTAGAGCTGAGGTAATGATAGACTACTGGATGTATTAGATATGTGCAAATCTATATTTGATTGATTCTATAGGACTATAACAAATACAATATATCTTTTGATCAGGAAAAAACTGAGTGCTTATATTATCAATTCAAAGAATAACACCAAGTGTGATGTTTGTTTAAAAGAAAAATGTATGCTTTACGCTTTCAAGTTAGCAGCAGCGCAAGTGTATGATGTCTCCAGCCAACATTTGATGGTTTCCTTTTTTGTGTTATTTCTGCTAATGGTCCATCTGCATTGTAAGCTCTACATTTCATACACAAGAGTATAATGAGATTCATTTTCATTTGATTCGGTAACTGAGTGACCTAAAAAAGGACTTTACAAATTTCATGGGTCTAATTGATGTGTGTCCCTACAAAAAAATGTTTAAGTCAGTGTGCCTAAACATTAAAAATAATGTTGTATGTGGGCTGAAAACAAATAAAATATGGCTTCTACAAAAAATAAAACATTCCAAACATAATAATTCCAAAGTTAACAGAGTATGTATTCAGGTATATGCTTGAACCAAGTTAACTATGGGTACCAAATCCCATCCGCTTGTTTGTCTGACATCACACAGCACTGCTTCCGGATCCAAAAGCTCATCAGATGCTGAGGAAACAACAAAAATACTGATATACAATCACAATTCTAACCTCTCTCTCTATGTGGACATCCCAGATGATTGTTCAGTCGTTACAAGGGTAGTGCTGCGAGCCTGGAGAATGTAGTGCACAGTCTGAGTTTATAAAAGCTTAGCTTAAATGCGTGAAATCAATAAACTACTATGTTGTAAATGTCTGTTTAGATTTCACTCAAAATAAGTTTTTTTTTTACATTTTCTAGGTTGATAGAAGCACTAGGGACCAGTATATTGATCAAATCTTTTGCCTACTCAACACAAGCTGTGAACTGTGACTTTAAAAATACAGTGCATGCATCTCACCTTCACAAAGGTATTCATAAAAGGAACCGATCTTCTGAAGGTAGTCCTGGGCATAGGCGATAATCTCTCACACTTAATATTTTGCTTCTTGGTCTCCTTTTCACGAAGCAGAACTGGCTTGTATCCAGTAGCATGGAGTTTTTCAAGCTGCAATGACAACATTGTGTATTTACTGAATGGAATATTGGTTAATGTCATTCAGGATATTTTTTACTTCATGGTGAGTTTAGCTTTTGCATAACCAAGTATGTGAAACAGGAAAGAGTAATACATTAAAAGAAAACAGCAAAAACATAAATGACATCATAAGGTTATAATAGAACGTTCTGTAACATTAGTAGGTTTGGCTGGTACTATGGTAACTATTGTGCAATTGGACAGTGACAATCTACTGTATAGATTTATTCAAAATAAAGTCCAAACGTTAATCATTAAATGGGTTGCTTTGGATGAACTACAGAATCTACAATAGTAGTATGAATGCAGTCTATTTGATAATTGTCATTCACAGAATTCCCGAGTGTCACTTATATTTTGTTGTGGTAGATAATTTAGGACTGTGATGTGTTAAAGTGAAAATGTGGTTACTGAAGGGAATTGCCACTAAAAAAACCAATATATTAAAAGAGATATATAAGAATATGTAAGAAATTCTACTTACTACAGCTGCACGATAAATCACATGTGATTTTCATGCGCATCTCGTCAGTAAAGCCGGTTGTTTGATTAGTAGTACACCAACATCACCTGCTTTCAGATGGAGCAGCATTTACTACACAAAGCCATAGTTCATTGACAACCAGGGCAACCTCGCATTAATTATCGCCTGCGATATGGCCCAGCTTGTCAGTGAACTATGGCTTTGTGCAGTAAATGATGGCTTTTAAAAGTGCCTTTGGGTTTATAAAATAAGCAACGTTAAATCTAAGTTGTGACAGGTGATTCGAATGACAGGATCTGCAGGGAGAACAGAAAATTTTTATTATGTAGTGTAAATTAGCTCTAATATAAGGCTTAAATAGTGTACCCCAATAGTTGGGATTCCTATTTTCTTACAAATATTATAAGACAAATATTAAAACTTTAGACAATATTAAGCTCACACAATAAAACAATGAACACGTTAAGTTACCCTAAAGGTTGATAACTTAAACTAGGTTAACGTTAGCTTATTAATGGGACTTTAATTAGACTTCCCTTGCAAAAATTAACCATTGTTTTACTACAGTTAAGAAAGAACCATGAATTTGAAAAAAAAGTCAAACCATGCTTGGCCCAGCAAAACCACCCCGCAAACAATCGACACACAAACCGCAGCCACCACACCTCCACCACAAAAACATGGTTAATTTTCGTACGGGTATGGCAATCTCACCCTAATGCCAAAAGAAAGGTGTGAATTATAACATTTAAACAAATAGTGAACTTTAAACGAAAGCATCGTGACTTACCTGGACAATGATTTTCGCGTATGAGAGAATCCCTGTCAATTACGAGTACCGAAGAAGAAATCACCCAATAGCAAAGAGGACTGGCTCAGATTCCATAGCAACGGAGGCAGAGAGGATTCTGGGAAATGCAGGCGTCCGAAACTGACTTATTTTTTTTACAATCAAAGTAGAAACAATCAAAATTGATGGCCATAACATCGTATTGTTGAATTATCAAGCACACGTCAGTGTTCATGTGTTGAGAAAATATTGTGATCTGCAGCGGGCCCACATGTAGTTTTAGCTGGTGCCTTCACCATAGTAGATGTCGATAAGGCTCATGGGTACTGTAGTATTTACTCTTGTATTTGAAACACGAAACCGATCGAAACATCAATATTATAGGATAAACATCTCCTGATTAAATTTTGAGTAAAGTAGCGCTTAAAGTGTAATCAATTAATGACAAAAAAAAGTAAAACAATCCCTGGTATATACTATTGCAATACATTAGATTAAATTCGTGCTTATAAACACGAAAAAATAATAGGACAAAAAAACGTGGTGCAAGCACGAAAAATTCTTCCTATTGAAATACATTAGATTGAAAGTCGTTCTGACTGGCACGAAAAAAAAGGGGAAAATCGTGTCCATGGACACGAATCAATAGATTAAATTACACGAACTGCCTTGAGACTGGGTATATCTTAATTAAACATACAGCAAATATACAGTCCTGTAAACATGTCATTTTAATGTAGAACAATATATATATAAATAACTTAAAGAGAGAGAAAGTCGTGATACCGCTTCAGACAAGGGATTCTGCCCCACGAAAATGTAGTGACCGCACCAATGAATGTAACAGCCGCACGCTACTGCAAAATACACATTTGAACAATAAAATCAATCGCCTAAAACATACTTTGCAGCGCAGGCATGAATACCCCCATTACGTCAAAATCCAAAGATGAGGGATTTGGATTCAAATATCGGACGACCCTTCTACGTTGTCAAGCGACGAAATGGGGGGTACCCTCAACGTCAGCTTATAGACGTGAGGGGGAATGACCAACTGTGCGTGATCGAAAATAATAAAATATCCTACGTTAATTAAGGCATGTTTTAAACACACAGCAACAGCCCTGTAAATATGTCATTTTATTGTATACCAAATATATAAAAAAGAGAGAGAAAAGTCGTGATACACCTATTCAGAAGGCTTTCCGCTCCACGAAAATGTTTGGTCACGTACCGCATCAATAATGTGGTCACCGCATCAATAATGATTGTATGCGCCGCACGCTTGTGCAAAAATGCACATTTGCAGCATAAAATCAATCGCCTAAAACCATATTGCGCAGGCAAACCGATAAACCCATTTCGTCAAAATCCAAAGATGAGGGGTTTGCATTCAAATCTATAGGACGACCCTCTACGTTTTCAAGCGACGAATAGGGGGTACCCTCAACGTCCGCTATGGACGTGAGGGGGTCATGACCAAACGGCAGTATGTGACGAATTGGGTGTGAGACTGTGTTGACCATCAGCTCAAATGGAACCTCATATAGACCTATTAATAAAAAAAAACAAGAAAAAAAAAACAACCTACCTACACAGGCCCTGCTGTGCTCCTAAGTCTCGTCTCGAAATGCTTTCTAAGACGTTCAGCTTCCGGCTATCAACGGCAAAACTTTATGCAACTCCTGCAACGCTCGCCCCAACTAGGCTACGAGAAGAATCAACAAAGGTTGCGCACTGTCGCAGTGGCAATAACTTAAAGCAACACTAAAGACTTATTGCTCTTTGCTCCCCCTACAGGTTAGAAGCGTAATTATTCATTACCACTGTCATAAATACTGCAGCATAGCTGGCTCTGATTGGATTGTAGGTCTGCCGTAAAGCAAGTTTTTGTACTTTTCACTCGAACTACAGGACCACTACCCGACGGTTGGAAACTTCTTTAGTGCGGTTTTGGCCGATAGAGGGCTGCAAAGCGAATGTGAAAGTGCCATTCACCCTGTTTTGAGTGGATGAACCACTGAAACTTTTTTGGAAACGTTATTTTAAGGTAAAAAAAACTCTTTGGTGTTGCTTTAATGATTCGTATGATTCAGATTTACACTATTGCATATGCTTGTCTCATGTGTGTTATATTTATTTATGCAAGTACATCTATGATTTACTTTCATCGTCCTTGGTTATAGGTGTTATCTATGGCAAGAGGCTTGAGGTTTAAGCTTATATTGGTGCCTGCTTGGAGATGCCATGACTACAGCATCTGGTTCTCAAATGACAGCCCTGTATTTGAAAGAAATACATTTTTTGCAAGTAACACATATTGATAATTTTTTCAGTCATCATATTTCATAAGAAAGAACACTATTTTTGGGGTATCTATCTAATGTTGTGAATCTGACTAAGATTTGTCACATTTTAAAATGAGCTTGGGACCACGTTCTTGTGTCCCATTCAGCATTGTCATGATGTTATTTTCTTCAGAGCTAATTCTCATGACAGAATTCAGGTGAGGTGGCAGATTTCAAATAGAATACCTTGTATACAACCTGCAGACTACCGTTTCACATAGACTCATTCAAAAGACTCTAATGTGAATATATAGAGCACTCTGGTGAGATCGAGAAAATGAAAAAGGATAGTTGAAAGCAGGAGTAAAAAGTTAATTCAGCATCGCAGAGGTCATCGCTGTTCCATCAAAAGAGGTTAAACCAATACTATCTGGTAACCAATGGTAACACAGGTTTCAGTTCCCTTATCAACAAAGCAGTTTTTGAGCATATAAAAGGCCAAAAGAATGAGATAGTCTAGATGATGAAGATTATATGTCTTTATATCAACAATCATTTTATTATGTATTAAGAAAATGACTATTGATGCGAACGCCCGAGTCACTTTGCGGGCAAAATGAGTTCCAGGTCTCTGCGGACCCAGAGCTATTGACTGAAGTGTCTCTTACAGGGGATGATATTTTTCCTATAGCTTTGCTCAGTGTTAATGGTGTTTGTAGAGCTTTAGGCCCTCAAAAACACACAGGATTTAGGTTTATTGAGGTGGTCTGTTAAATCAACACAATCCCTCAAACTGAGACTATGTGTGAGTGTTTGTGTGTTTGTTTGGAGACAAGATGTTGACTCAGTAAAGCTGAAAATTTGGTAGAAAGTTGTCAGTAAATGATTCATCAAGCACTAATGTCGACGTCTGCAATTGTTTGATGTTAAAGAGCACCTTTTTCATTGCTTAAAAATACGTGTTTGTGTGGTTTATGGTTAAAAAACACATTATTTTCCACATACCGTACATTTTTGTAGCTCCAGATTTCACTTTCTTCCTAAAAACGCACGGATTTGAAAAGCTCTGTGTCCTTGATTGGCCAGCTAATCTGTACGTTGTGATTGGTCTAAATACCTCTGACGTCCGTAAGAAATGTGACGCTCCTTACCATGTTTGAAAGATTTGGTTCCTGACAAGTGTTAATTTACAGGTTGTAAATCCAAAGCAGGAAGAATTATGATAATGGTGGTCTTGTCTACATCACCAATCCTAGGAAATAAACTGTTGCCTACCATCCGTGTGTCTGTTGTAGTACAAGAAAAGAGATTTACGTTGGAGACGATAGCTCGCGTCATTGTTTACACTGAGGTTTGTGCCTTTTGCATATCATTAACATGTAGTAATACACTTACACACCAAGAGAATTTTCAAAAACGTGAATCGGACAATAGGTGCTCTTTAGATAGATCTATTGCTATTGTAATTGCCACTTTTTTTTAAGTGTACGCAGAAGGTTATTAGCAATCATTTTCAGGACTGGATCTGTTTGTCTAACCAATAAAAGACAGTGGAGATATTTTAGGAAACACATTACTTTTGCATTTGCCTTTGGTGACTCTAATGGAACAGTTCACCAAATTTGCACAAATTGTGCTTTATTTTATCACTGTGTCAGTCCAAATTTCTTCCGTCAAACATAAATGAAAATTTTCTGATGATTGCTCCTGTAGGTGCCACTTTTCACGCAATTACAAAAACACTTTAACGATACTTTTATGGTTCATTAGTGTCCTATTGTACCTTTTGTATTAAAAGCACCAGCCCCCCGTACCCCTCGCCATTGCAACAGCATAGAAAAGAACATTTTGTGTTCAACAGATGAAGTCATGCAGGTTTGGAACTACAGGTCAAACTATTTCTTGTAGAAGTAGCTTCTCAAATCCTGGCACAGACTCAAGTCTAGATTACTGTAACTCAATCCTGGCCAGACTCCTAACGTATGCAATCGAACTTCTGCAGCCCATCCAGGAAGCAACTGACAAGTCGATATTCAGTCTTCCCAGATACGAAGCACCTGGTCTGTACCCTCACTGGATCTTATTCCTGCTCAGGTCATGTTCAAAACCTCTGCCTCGGCATATTAACAGACCAAAAGCACTCTACATGCAGCCAGTGATAAAATGTATGACTCAATCCTATCTGGCAGGCTTTGCCCAGATAATCTTCCCACAAGCATTTAATGACATTGCATTTCATTACATAATGGATTAATAATGAAGAGCTAATTCTTTAAAATGATTTAACTATCAGTACATGCGTTACATAGTGTGTAGTTTCATGAAAATTGTTTATATATTTGTCTATAATATATGTGCCCCTTATTGTGAAAATCTGTTTAAATTCTCAAATGATGAAATTAGGAGCATCAAAGTTTGAGTTTAAGTATTTGACATAGACACTATTAAATATATGACGATTTTATTTTTACAGAATGTTCTTCCAATTAGATCCATACCAGGATACTATAAATGTAGGCATTCACACAATTTATGAGCTATACACATATACAAAATGTATGTGGTAGGGTTCATTGATACTGCAATAAGAATTCTATGAATCTAACCTTGCTGTAAAGTTTATTGGATCCCCATAACCTTATTTTACATCTAGTAGTATAGTGCCTATTTATTTACACATACACATGATCTGAGTTGATACACCTGATCACACTAGTGCATCACTGCATGTTATTTTGCAGATTTAAAGTGAGACAGGCAATAGGAAAGAGAGATAAAGAAAGTGTGTGTAGTGAAATGAGACTGACTGAGAGAATCTTGCAATAATTTATCAGGTGGAATTGACTGAAGTCATTTGGCAATCAGTTTGTCCAGACACACAGAGTAACATACTGTATATTGAAATGAAAATTGTCTTGCTCCATGCATGGCATTAAATATTCAGCATTTTTTAGAGTAACGTTGTGGATTTACGTTTGTGTCAGTTTCAGGCACTCTTGAAAACAAATAAGAAAAAAATATGAAAGACTTGGTCACAAAAATGTATTTTATAAAACGTCCGTATCTGGTTCTTCATTCTGATTGGTTGAAACACGTTCTAAGCCGTGATAAAATTCCCCGGTAAACCCACGGTTCAGACCGCATTACATAAGTATCACTGCGCCACTGTTGCTGCGTACTGATTTATGAAAATAAACACCACAGTCTTTAATCATATTTTTAATTTGTCTACAATTGCACAATTAATGGTGATATCCAGATCAATTTCAATAAAGATTGTTAAGTCATCTCGTCAATAAAGATAAAACATTCTCTGAGGAGTTTTTTTTTACCTCAAATTTATATTTCCGCTATCCACTGGGTGGCGATCTTACCCAACTTAAACACTGATCATTCACTCAACACTAAAAACAGCGTTTTGATCGTGGCTCTGAATCTGATCTCTTACAAAAGTTCTTCACAAAAATGGAATTATCTCCGCTTTTAGCTGAATTTGAGAGGTGATAAGAGAACAAATGAAGGTAGGATGAAACAGGGTTTTTTAAAGCGGAGGGTCTGTTTTTTCATTTGATATTTTATGTTTATTCAAAGAAGATTATTTTTCAGTAAGGCATTAAACTAAAACTGGGTGGCAACTTAAAAGAAAAACGCTGACGGGGAAGAGTTAAGCATGATTCCAAGCATATTTGATCATCACTTCAACAGTTGCACAATTTAAAAAAACACAACAGTCTTAAATCATATTTTCATTGTGTCTTTGCTGCATCTGTGTTGGTTGGGAACTGCACTCTGTTTCAGCCACACTTGATTCTGATGAACTACTTTGTTTTGCGGAAGAGTAATATTTGTACTAATGTAATTACTACAACTTTTTTGTGTTTCATTTTTGAAACCCTGCATAGGAAGTAACCGTTTTATAAACGCAATAACCCCCGCGAAGCAGTGGGGTTACAGTGCATTCTATAACAGCTAAGGGGGTCTCAGGCACTCCGCTTCACGTCATGCCTAACAACGACCCTTAGCTGTTATAAAATGCACTGGTAACCCACTCCTTCTTGGGGCTAATTGCTTTTATATAAATAAAGAATACTAATACTTTAATTAACAAGATAACAAAATAGCATAGTGTAATCTGCAATATTAGAATATTTAACCCAAAATTTGTGTGTTACTGTGTATTTTTATATATATCATGTACTTATATAATCATGTATCATATATGCTTTTTCCAAATGATATTGAGTTTAATTACAAACTCAACTATGCTGGTTAGCATCTTTTGTTTTTTCTTCTTTCTTTTGTTTTGCTACCCTGTGATTGGATAATAATTCCTGAGCCCTTTCACATTAACATGAAAATACATAATACACTACAAAAAATATAAAGAATAAAATGCAAATAGAAAAGCACACCTGAAGATAGGATCATGTATTTTAGCCCTTTATCCATGTCGTATGTTTACATGCCTGTGTGTTTTCGTGTTTACTGCCTGAAAATCACACTGGCCTTTGGTACAAAAAAGCCAGCTCATAAAAACTTTCTATGTCTTGCATATTATTCAACACAAAGGTTTGTACAAACAAATTAGATGTTGCAGTGTTAAATTTATATATAACTGCAACAACGTATATGAATTACAGCTGTTGCTGTCATTAGAGCAACATTGGTTGGTGGCGAGAGGAAGGTATGGGACAATAAATTGGTTTTACTGCGGAAAGTAGATTGTGGAAAGGTGCTGACAGGTTTATGAGCCCTAGCAGGACAAACAGAGTGGACTGCTTCATGCTGAAGCCTCTCTGCGTCATGTTAATAGCAGGTAACTGAGTGCTTCCTCCTTCTGATCAGAGCCTAATATACATCAGAGTCACCACAGGCAGTCTATGCCTCAGAGAGAGCCATACAAAAGATATAATGAATACAAAAGTAATCGTGTACGATGTATAAATTATATATAGTGTACTAGAATAAGTATTAAAGAATAGCATGCTGTGGAAATAACGGAACTTAATTTTATATAGTTGCTTGAGTAATATAATTACAATTATGGAGTGCACTTAAAAAGCGCACATGGGGTAAACAAATGTTTCTTTATGCGTAACAGTTTTATGGAACACAAAGACAAAGTTTTTAAAATTTAACTAAGGCGTCTTTCTATACATTTGCTATAGGGGAGAGTGGAGGAGAAAGTACAATTTTTTAGAAAAACTTAATTTTAAAAGATAATGTTATAGATAGAGATATATTTTTGCTGTGGTCAGTAACTCACAAGTGTGGTCTATCAATACAAGGTGCAGATCTTACGTTTTGGGGGTAGTGTTACAGATCTGCTTGTTGGTTGAGGGTCTGCAGTTATATTTATGAAATACAAGAAGTTATTGTGTTTCTGATCTGGCTCAGTCGTTATACTTTCTTTTGGTTATAGCTCTAAATTAGACATTAGCATGCAGAGTCATTTTGCCAGCATGGGTCACATTTTCATAAAAAAAGCCCTTTGAAATGACAGGAAATATGTCACCATGGGAAAAAGAACTGCATGAAGTTTTTAACACTTAGGCATGGCACACAAATAGCACTCCTCACATGAAGCCCACAGGAGACTCTAGTGTGGTTAACACATCATTTCTTAACAGTTTAAAGTTAGCATAATAACAAATCTGTTTTAGAAGCAAAAACTGTTTTTATGATTGTAAAATAAAATAATAATCAAACACGATTTGCAATTCCAGCAGCTATAAATCCTTTTTGAACTGATGGGTACATCTGCTCTACAGATATAATTATACTGAAGGTCTTTCTGTAACTGCAGTGTTGCATTGAAAACAACCCTGACAAATAAAATATAACCACTGACCTTAATGGGCTGCCGTAATTGCATCCTTTCTGACTGCGGTCCTCACCTAAACAGCACTTTATTATAATTTGCCAATTGTCAAGACACTGTTATCCAGTTGCACTCAGTGTAACGATGAGTGGCCTTTACACTGAATAAGCATCACAAATATTCATCCAGACACCAACAAAACAATTTAATATCAACATACAGTAACAGTTTTCAACCCATTCGCAAGAATCAAAAGTTATTTTTGATTGATACAGGAAAAATGTGCAGGACCTAAAATTGATTGAAGTGGGGTGTTTGAAGTAGAGGGGTTGAGAAGGAAATGGGGAATTATGAATTAGCAAAAGAAAGCAATTATCTGGAGACAATGCTAGGTTTGATATGTAAGGAATAATTGATGACGTGCCATTGAATTATTTGAAAATGATGCCCATGCAAGGTGGTAATGCTCTACAGTGCGGGTGGGCATTATTTTCAAATAATTATTCTGCTTATCACATAAACATTGCCATGATGGTTATTTTAAGTTTAGGTGTGCATTTTACAAAAATAATAACCAACAACCAGAGAACATTTCTCAACCAATCAGAATAAAGCATTCAACAGGCCCGTGGTATAAAAATATTTATTCCACTATCTGTCACGCTGTTCTGGAAGGATGACCATTAGGCCGCCTCTTTATTTCTGATCTGATATTATTTCTTCCACTGGTATCTTCACTGGGGAGTTTGTCTTTAATACAGCAAAATATGAGCCCAGACGAAATCATTCAGCAGTGAACACACAGTCCCTTGTGCACCTCTCTATCATTATCCATCTCTGTTTGTCGCTCAGCCAAAATGCGTACAAGATCCAGCGAAACTGAGATAAAATTTTCTATCTCCCAACCCTAGCACTAAACTTAACCCTCACAGAAATGTTATGCATTTTTAATTTGCAATAAAACATATGGCAAGTTTATTAAGAAATTAATTACAGGAACAGTTGGGGTGTCCTGATCACATTGCAAAAGACATATTTTTTCTACATTTTGGTCCAATTATTGTAGATCAAACCAGCACAGACAGACTCACACTTCTTTTTAAACTGGGAAATGAGAACAGTACGTTCTTCGACAGTTGCCAGTTGGTTTAAAGCACACATAAAGATTCTAGCAGAAAGAAATTTAGACTTATTTATGGTGCAGATGTTTGAGGCAGACCAAAGAGAGCAACTGAAACTGTGCGTGAAGTGTAATGTGTCGACAGCAAACACTCTGAAAGTAGTAAAAAATTTCTGGAGAGGGCAAGGAAAGATTTTCTCCTGCATGAAGAGATGTGTGTACGACTTTAAAAATTTAACTTTATGAATTGTTTTATTCAAGTCTGCAGTCTGAATTGAATGTTATCATACAGATGAGTCAAAATACGAAGAGTTTCGTTGCAAAACGAGATAACCACCGTTTTTTTAATTGTTCAGAAATCTCGTTTTTTGGTTGTGCATTCCATTTAATTTCAATTCAACTGCAGCTGGTTTGTTTTGATTTAAACCTTCATAACTTAAAAAATACAGCTAAGTAGCAGCATAAAACAAAATATTAACATGATAACATAATAATAAACATGTTTTGACAAAATGTAAAAAAATGGATTTATCTCGTTTTGCAACGAAACTCTTCATATGTATTTCTTGGTTTGTGCAGCTTGAACTGAAAAAAAAGACATGTGTGGCATGACATGGTGTAGTCTGATGTCCAAGAGCTGGTTCTTTTAAAAGGCTGCTAACCTAGGATTTTTTAGCAATATAAAAGTCTCTGGTATCCCCAGAATGTGCCTGTAAAGTTTCATCTCAAAATACATTATATGATATTGAACATGGGCACTTGTGGACGCAATAAAAAATGCACTGTTGTGTGTGTCTCTTTAATTGCAAAGAAAGCTTCTGTTCCCTCCCCGTATGCAAAGTAGGGAATAGAGCGCTTACAAATGTGCTTAGGACTACATCAAGACATGTCTCTCGCAGAAGGTTGAACTACATGTTCAAAAGGCAAAGTTTGTGAGTGGTTATGATTGGGACGTAATCAATGTGACATCACATTGACAGGGGAACCCCAACAGCCTGTTTTGTGTAACTGTTGTGGTTTAAAGAAGATTCAGTCCCTCCAGAAAAAACGTGAGTATGCGAGCGTATGATTCAATGCATAATCAGCCAAAGTCCGCACATTTATGCGGCGGCCGCATTTTTGCTGAATAAATGGAGCAGATTTCTCCTCGCAAAATATGCGGGGCTTGCATAAATTTATAATCCCCACATTTTTTTTTACAAAACGTCATATATGTCTTAGCAGAAATTGGAAAAAGTTGCATTTACTTCACAAATGTGGAGCCATGTCCCCTGTTGTCATTGGAATGTTAGGAAGTGACGTAGTTACATGACGTGAACATCTATGAAAAGCTGCAAACAGATTTTGCAAGTTCATGCAGTTTTTGCAAGTTCCCACAATTTTGGCAAGTTCCCGCAATTTCATTGCATAAATATCCTGCATATTCCATTACATTTTTTAAGAAAACGTGCCACAAGATCAAGGATTTTTGCCAGCAACAATCACAAAAAATGATGCATTTTTCTGGAAGGACTGGAGATTACACAAAGAATAGATGGATTTGTATAATAACAGGATGTTTCTGCACACACACTGGCGACTCATTTTCTGCTAGAAACACATTTAAAAGTGCATTTTTAAGGTAAGGGGGCTTTAAAAAAGGTCTGAAGAGGGTAGAGATTTGTGTATGACTTTAAAAATACAATTTTGTGAATAGTTTTTTTTTTTGAGCTTGCAGTGTGAATCGAATGTTTTCGGACAAACAAATAAAGTCACGACAATGTGTATTTATTGGTTTTTGAAGCTTGAACTGAAAAAAACAAATGGCAAAACATTGTGTAGTCTGATGTCCAAGAGCTGGTTCTTTTAATGAAAGATTCACATTAAACCAGGCAAACACTGTGTGATTTACCATCCGTATTTGAGCTGATTTCTGAGATGTGCAACTTTAGTCAGGCCGGATTTCAGCTTCATGGGGTGTCATTTGTCACGCAGTGTGCAGGGGGAAACGAGAGGCGATTAACCTGGTCAGATTTTCTGACATAAGGGTTTGAATCAATCTGATGAATCATCCTCAGTGAACTCACCTGGGATCTCATTTATAAAACCGTGCGTAAGATCCTTACTTAAAGTCTACGTACGTCACGCACAAAAGTCACAAATTGCATACGCCAAAAAATATGAAGACTTATAAAAAAAAGCAATGTTCCCTTTATAAATAACAGATCACCTGCAAGTGTGCGTACATGAATCATCCTCAGATTCCACCCGGCAAGCCCATTCTCCCATTTAGTTGGTTTTTTATAGATCGCAACCTTTGCGTGGAAACTGGCTTTCGCACGTTTCGAGCCCCGTTTTGTGCGTACGCATGCTTTATAAATGAAAGCCCAGATCTGTAAATACTGGACTAACTAACTTGCGGCATCAGTTTGACTTGAAGCAAGAAATTTAAATTAGTATTTTGACTGACTGCTCAAGACACACATTTGTAATAAATGATAAAGATGACAAGCACATACAGAAATTACACCACAGCAGATCTAACTAAAAATCCATGCAGTGCCAAAGCAGAAATCTGTTTATTTCAATGTTGTTTATTGACTTTTTTTAATATGCACACAATATGAAGAGCCAATGTCGTACACAGAAATAACAATTTACTTTTCTTTACACCTATATTTTTTGTTTCATTCACTTTCTCTCTCACACACGCATACACACACATTTCCGCACACACACACATTCTGACAAAGACCCTAAATTACAAATTTCTTTCCTGTTATAATGTGCACTCCTGGTTTCGTCTAGTCTTTTTGTCCTTTCTCAATTTCATGACATTGTTACATAATTTAACATCTTTTCCCTTCATTCACCAGTCTGTTAGCTTTTGTTCAGAGCATCGATGCCATGGCAACGCACTGAAGAAACGTTATTGACAGCCGAACAGGCAGGCATGGTTAACTCTGAGGCAAATGATGACATAGAGAAAAGCGACTGATTGCCGTGTAATTCCACAGAAAGAGAGAAAGGGGAAATCACAGTTAAGCATGAGACGGGGGAAATTGGGGGAAAAGAAGGGATAGACTGAACAGAGACACAGAACAACCGAGGCAACTTTGTAGTTAAAGCAGTGCAGTTTGAAGGGGACTCTAGAGACAGAAGTTGAGAGATGGTCAAGGGATGAGCACTTGGTCGGTCTTCAAGTGTCCATTTAAGTCTCCATCATCCTCCAATGTTGCTTTTACAGTCATATGTGCTCATTTTTCGTGATTGTAGCTTTAAGTTTCACCCCTGGCAGACCGGAAATTCAACAAGAGTCCATTTTTGTGACTTCTGACCCATAGCTCTTTAAAACCCACGACATTGGACACTTTACAGCATTATCATCACAGTACCTATTTTTGTCCTTTCTGGTTTCTCACATCATTTCATTTGTGTGCTTTTGTCAATTTCCTGTAAGAAAACATTTGACATGCGCTAAAAGTCTCTAAAACACACACACTGTACATGAAATCTACACATAATTTAAAGCTCTTGATACATTTATGAAGTAACATAACGAAGAAATATTGCTAATGAAAAAAGATCAAAAAGTCAACACTTCATCATTTTTGTAATAAAATCTAAAATAATGAAATGGACATTTGTTAGTGCGTTAATCATATTACAGTAACAATGCAAATTTCTCAAAATTTAAGAGAAGTTGATGAAAATGGATCTTTATCAAAAGAGTGAAATAATTGGGTGGATAGGGGGATGAATAAAAAACAGGGAGATCAAAGGAAGAACAAAAGAGAGAAAAGGGAACAAGTCGGAAAAGAGCGAACAATGCGGGAACAATGAGCAGTGTAATTGTACTAAATGACATGTTGACCTTTTCTACTTCCACAGGGGACCGAAGAAAATAAACTCCAGGAGCGAGAGAGCGAGGGGGAGTGCAGAGGTAAAACAAATGAGAAGAAGATCACAAGAACAAAGAGAAGGCGAGTGATAAAAGAGAGAGCGAGCAGAACAATACTTGAGAGAAAAAGCACAATATTCAGGTCTGAGATGTCTGACCTTTGCAAAGTGAGCCAGAGGCAGTGAACGTGCCGACATACGTGTCCATGTTAACGCTTAAAGTGAGTTGTGTAGGGCAGCTAATTTAAATCAACAAAACAACACGTGTCCGTTTGTGTGTGTGTGCATCCGACGGGTACTGTATGTGTGAGGCAATGACACTTTGCGTATATGTGGAGGGAGCATTTGGTAAGTAAACACACTCGATCAGCGAGTACGTCGAGCCGATAAAGAGATCCCTCAAGAACACTCCAGCTCCACTAAACTGTCATCCTGACTCGGAATTGCACACTTGCGATGACGACGATATCACATTTCCATTTTATTTCCGTCTGTGTCGCATAAGCGCGTGCGGCCGGCCTCCATCTGTGTATGCGTGACATGAAGAGCTTGGCTGATGATCACTTGTTGGCAATGGCGATCAGACAAAGTGGCCAATATGCTTGTTAATGGCCCGTCAGACAGATGAGAAACAAACTCCCATAGAAACCTCTTCACTCCTCTACTTCCAGCTCGTCCTCTCATATTTCAAACCCGTCGTATTTAAACTACTGTAGCCCTCTTACTTTAAACACAAAAATTTTGGCTGGTTTTAGCATATTGATATGGTAAATAAAGTGTAGTGAAGCAACTGTATGAGTGAATTGGTAGAGCATTAGGTTAGCAACGCGAAGGTCATAGGTTTGAGCACCGGTATAGCTTGAATGCACCATAAGACACTTTTGGATAAAAGCGTCTACCAAATGCATGAATGTATATGGCAACAGGAATGGCATTTGGAACCGTTCTACTGTGTCTTTGTTGTACTTTCTCCTCTGCTCATGAATACTCGGGGCAATATAATGGTATGGTTCATTTACTATCATTGAAAAAATGTAAAGTGTGACTTAAAATAGCTGGGGAGTACAAAAAACGAGGGCCTGATCATTAAAGATTGTCACATGGAGGGCAGGACTTACAGCAGCCACACGACACACGAGTGACTTTTCCGCCAAATGAACAAACTAAACGAATAACAGAAAATTGCTAAGCTATCAACACAAGCTTTCTTTCAGGTGAGCGACAACAACTGTCCAACTGTTGTTTTCCACATTATAACTTCCAGATTTAAGTCTTTTTAACACATACGAGTATTGATTTTTTTTATTCGTTTGTTTACTTGCTCTCTCTCTCTTCGCGCGTTGGCCGGATCTTCATTTCCGTGAATTTTAGCGAGTACTGCCATCCAGTCCAGGACGACCACTCGATCCCGTCGGCGTAGGAGGTGTGCTGTCCGCGCAGGTATTGGCCGTTCAGGTTGGACGTGTGGCAGTTGCGGTACCACCAGGCGCCGTGATAGAACGAGGCGCAGTTGTTTTCGGAATGATCGTTGTCTCTGTCCTTTGTCGTGAACTTCATTCCGTTGTGCTTTAGTAAGGAATCGCCTGTTTGCAGGGCACAGTAGGAGAGTGCCAACAAACACACACACATAAACAAAAAGAAGAGGGGAAAAAGAGCAGAAAAAAGGCAATTATAAAAGTTGAAACAGAGCTGACTTGCAGTATTTTTAATACGTGCACCAAAACACACACAGAAACTCATTTCACACACAAACAAACACCAATGAATACAAACAACTCAAGACGGCGTGCGCACACACTTTCTAGCACACACCGGCAAATCTGCCTCATCTCTGTAGCCCAGACAAATGACAATAGCATTTTCAGCACTTTATCTTATTTCATTGTGAATTACGCATAGGAAGTTACCAAAAGCCTACAATGACTTGGATGAAAGCCATTTGGTTCTCTGAATGTCTCATTTTCTTCTCCCTCTTCCTCATGTTAACACCCTTCAAGACTTTGTTTTCATCACTGACGCACACTCACTTTGTGATGACATCATAAATAAACTTATTTATAACTTTATTTTATCTTTCTCACACAAACACACACACAAATAAGCAGATGCTGCTGTTTAGTTGAACAAATGTGTCACGTTAGGCGGGATCACAACTTAGAGTTCACACCCAAAAATTCCAGTTTAAGATGTGTTTTGGTCAATCGGATGACAAGTGGACGAGAAACACATCTCCATTCACACCTGGGGTCTCATTTATCAACAGTGCGTAGAAAATACATACTTTGTTCTACGAATGAAATTTAGTATGTGCATAAGTCCAAAAAAAATGTGTATTTATCAAACATGCACACGTGGTTCTTACGCACATCAAGTAATGCTTGTTGATAAATCCCACGTGTTCTTAAAGGGGTCATATATTTTGAGATTCTTTTATGATGTAAAATAAACGTTTGGGGTCCCCAGAGTGTGTGTATGAAGTTTGAGCTCAAAATACCCCACAAATAATTTATTATAGCATGTTAAAATTGCCACTTTGTAGGCTTGAGCAAAAGTGTGCCGTTTTTGGGTGTGCCATTTAAAATGCAAATTAGTGGATGAAATGAAAACCCTGATCACAATGAAGGTGGTTTGTTGTAACTGAAACTTAATTATGCTGTTAATTCCTTCTTTTCTCCCTCTTTCTCTGCTGTGGTTGGATTAATGGGCAGTATTATTGTAATTCGCCTTGCTACCTACCTCACAAAACAGGCGAAATCTGAACGCCTAATTTTCACATGGTTGCAGTAAATGGCTTACCCAAACAAAGTTACTAGGTTGATCTTTTTCACGTTTTCTAGGTTGATAGAAACATTGAGTACCCAATTATAGAGACAGAGCGCAACGCGTCATAACCCAAAAACCATGCCCACCGGCGGGAAAACTATCCATCCCTCTCAATTGACTTAGTATTGCGAGAGGCTCCCTCCTTTTCATTTCTGGCTTATAACAAAAACAGAATAATGCCTAAAAACTGCTGTATGACAATATGTACAGCTAACAAGCCAAAAAACCCAGAAATACGTTTTTATAAGCTGTTGACCACAAAAAACAAGCGTTTTTTTTAATAGAAAAGAGTTAAAGACACAAAAGTGGAAACAAGCAACTTTTCATAGTACTACTATTAGTAGAACTGGCCCACTAGAGGGAAACGTAGTTGGTGATTCACCTTTTCTCCTTAAAGGCTGGGTTTTACTGCTCGACAGCTTATAAAAACTTATTTCTGGGTTTTTTGGCTTGTTCGCTGTACATCTTGTCACACAGCAGCTTTTAGGTATTATTCTGTTATTATTATCATTCTGTATTTTGTTATAAGCCAGAAATGAGAAGGAGGCGGCCTCAAAGTGAATGGAGACGGGTGGATTTTTGCATTCTGAAACGCCTCAAATGAACCATATATGGTGACAACACCCTTCCTTAGTCACGTGGTTGTGCTTTTTACCCTCACCGCAAAAAGGGGAAAGAGAGAAAAAGAGGAACTTTACAGACACAGAAATGGAAGTACTGGTGGATGAGGTTGAATCCAAGTAGCACATACTGTTTGGTTCACTTGGTGCAGGAGGAATGACTAACAAAATTAATGACAAAAAAACATTGTTACCAGTGTGGTTAATTCCGTTGGGTCTGAGGAGAGAACACTTCCAGAAATTAATAAGGTGGTTTGACATTAAATTATCGGACAACAAATGCGTCACAGCACACCGACGTGAAATCTGGAGGAGGACAGACAACGCCAGAACTTTCCACCTTGGACAGCTGCATATAGCCAGCATCATCGTCACGATCTTTGAAAACGAGCTCCCGGCGGAACGCATGGTTTGCCAAGTCTTCCAATAATGCAAGATAAGCCATTGCACTGTGTCAAGCATTTGTCGCAGCTTTCTTTAGACACCAATTTGATGACACATCACAAAAAAATCATTAACTTCAACACTGATTTGCTGTTACTTTATTAACACTAATCCACCTGCTTGTGAATAATAAATACACACTTCTTTACACAATGGGGATGATCCTGTGTAGTATCGCTATCCTACCACTAGATTCCCTACGTAAGCATGCTCAGATGTGTGCGTATATTTACACATATTTTCGTAAGCACGGTTGATAAATGAGGTCCCTGGTGTTTTAACCAGTCTCTTTATCTTACTTTTGACCGTTTTTGTCCTGATTACTTTGAGGTGATGGTCTATGGACGAGTGAGCGTGAGAAATGGCATATTAAAGTTGACGTGCAGTAAAATTATGTCAAAGTACCACTGCTTGTACATTTTGTACATGTATATGTAGGGGATATTTAAATAAAAGCACACGCAATACATTTAATTCTTTCAATTCAAATATATCTATATAGTTCTTTTTACAATTGTTTAATTGTTTCAAAGCAGCTTTCCATAACAAATGCAGGAAAAACCCAACATGATCTCACAAAGTTCCGTGGGGTAGTCACAGATTTTTTTGCCCATTTTTCCGTAGAATTTTAATGGATCTCCGCATTTTTCCGTGGCCCTACCACGGACTTTCTTTTCCGTGGTATTCTCACGTATTGGTTACTCAACTGCTTTTTCCTATTTTCAAACCATTGTCGCTTCGGTTTAGGGTTAGATTTTGTGTTTGCATTAGGATGTCACTTTAAGTATTGGTTTGTACTATTTTTTCTGATTTATTATTTTATATTTTCTAAACTTTAAACAACTGTCGCCTAGCGTTAGTGTTAGAGTTGGGTTTGGGTAAGGATGTCATTTTATGTAAATCTAACCCTAAACCGAACCAACAATGGTAGGAAAATTTGACAAAACAGTTGAGTAACCAATCCGTGAAAATGCCACGGAAAAGAAAGTCCGTGGTAGGGCCACAGAAAAATGTGGAGATCCGTGAGAATGCCACGAAAATTTGTGAGATCAGGTTGGAAAAAACAGAAAAATCAATTGACAACGTCAGTAGCAGATTACGGCTAAGATTAAATCGTACTAGTGAGTGTAGTAATAATGTAATGTATATAAGAGGGTGCTAACTTAAGGCAATGTCAGCTGACTCCCTAGGGGTTGAAAAAACTCCTAGGACAAAAAACCTCCGGCTTTTTTAGTCAGGAGGAAAAAGTCCTATGAGGAAAAAACAAGCTCAAGCTTACACTTGTTTTTTGCATCGTCCAGGTGTGATCCGATCGACCAAAATGTATCTTCGGTGTAAACAGGGCCAATGTGGATACTTCTTAAGACTTAAAAATCAAGTATTCCATTTGATTTGTAATGCTATTGAAGAGGTTCTAGTTCACACAAGCAGTTCAATGATCTGTCAGCACCAATATAAACAGATTTAAAAAAATGATTTATTTATTTAACGAGAACATATTCTGAACACAGCTGTAAAAGATCCAGTACACTATGTTCTACTGAGAGAGAGAGAGGGCAAGAGAGGTAGGAATAGAAAGAAAGAGGGAGTGTACTGTAAGTGGATGAGTACAATTGAAGTAAATGTCAGGTAGTACAGCGTAACCTCTCCGCGATTCTATAATCCTGTTCAAAACCCATTTGTGTTTAACCTTTCGTCTGGTCTAAAGGATAAAGAACGATTCATAATAGAGGATCTCATATACAGTTTGAAGCGAAGCGGTAGGCATCTACAGTATTTGTCTCCTCTATAACAGTCCCTGGCCTTGAACATCTCTGGTCTTCTGATCCTCAATCAGTTTCTCTCAATAACATCAAAGACCCTAAACCAAGAACTGATTCCAAACCAATGCTGTATTTTTCTCCCGGAAACACGCGTCATTCAAGCTTGACAAATTTCCTCTGCAGCAATGAAAATAAGCCATTAGTCACACGAGGGTGACACAGAGTCTACCAAAAAAAGAAATACTTTGTGCTGTCTTGACAATTCTGCATAGGAAGCATTTTATCAACTCATGTCCTTGCAAACTGCCCGATTCAGTCACCTGCTCTTGGGAATCACTGTTCATTTTTCATGGCACGATATTATCACCTTTAAAACCCTTAAGGTGATGTGGTGGTAATATCATGTGCAACTGTCTGAAAAAGCTTAGTTAGGTGCACCACCATAAAAAAATCACTGTAATGTTTCGCGCGGGGTTGAGTATGTATGTGCGGGGTTGTTTGTGCTCACATGCTAGAGCGAATACCGAGTCACCTTGGAGCTGTCGGATTTTGAGTTGCAATAGACCACACCAAGCCGGTCCAGAAGAGATCTACCTGTCAAGCTCCGATGCAAATCATCACAATGATAATCTCAGTGCTGTGATTAGGGAAGACCTGTCAGGGAACATGCAGGAAAACCAGCAGCTCAAGGACATGAAGACGCTGCCCAGCAGAGACCACCTGCTCGACTTCTCGACAGATATGCTACGAACACGATCAGATTTGAATCTGAATATACCTGCTGTAAAGACAGGGGATCTCTCACCCCTCCTTCATGCTCTTTCATGGTGTGTTTATGTCTCTCCGTACCCTCCATTTCTCCTCACCTCTTGTCCTCTGGTTTGAACACAAAATGCACTTTCTATTTCTGTTTATCTCTTCGCTACCTGATGTTTGTTACAGGCTCTGAGGCGGTTTTCAATCTGGTCTGTGGAGATGCATTTGTCTATGTTCTTGACATTTATGTCAATGGTAGTAATTGATTTGGAGGCATTTCGTCTCCCGGACATGTGTCTGTGTGTGGTTATTTTGAGGAAGAAATGTGATACAGTGGTGTCCAGAAGTCAGAGAACACACGTACAAATGCTTTAAGTCTTAACAGACCATTTTCATGATTTAATGCTCCAGAAAGCGTGCTTTAATGGGAAAAAATAAATATGACATTTAGCACAACATAGCCCACCATGGTCAATATTACAGATCGTTTAGTGACCCTAAATATTTCATATATTATTTTATTTCTTGCTGTATATGTTCCTTAACTCATTCCCCGCCAGCCATTTTTGTGATTTTCACAAATGTTTCACAAAATGCCTTCCAGGAAAATGTTCTTCTAAAAATATACACAATATATTTATATGTAAAAATGTAAACATACAAATATGTCAAATGAAAGAACAGACACTCTGCTTTTAAACGAACAATTAACAAACAAACAAAAACGTGTCATCCTATCTATATTTTTCCTCCACTTATAATCTCTTAAAGGTGCAGTGTGTAATTTTTGGAAGGATCTCTTGACCGAAATGCAAAATCATATACAAAACTATATTATCAGGGGTGTATAATGACCTTTCATGATGAACCGTTATGTGTTTATTATCTTAGAATGAGACGTTTTTATCTACATACACCGAGGGTCCCCTTACATGGAAGTCGCCATTTTGTGCCACAATGTTTTAACAGAAGGTCTTAATGGACTAAGTGTTTTTTCTAAGTTGTCTCCGACGATGGCATGTTTGTCTGGTGGCGTTTACCGTAGCTTCTCAATGTGTTTCAAAAGCAAGGGGTGAGCAGTGGACTGAGCCGTTGGCTGCAATTCGCAACCCTTACCACTGGATGCCGCTCAAATTTACACACTGCACCTTTAAATATGGGTATTTTTCTTTAAAAATATTTTTTTAGCAAAAAGCTGAAATAATTGAATTTTTGTGAAGGAATTTTGTTAGAGATCAGATTCAGAATGATTACCAAAACATACACAGAGTTTAAAATGAATAAATAACGTTTTGGCTTTAGTTTTTTTCATAAATTGGTTAAGTGCTTAATCGCAGTTAACCATCTAGTGGATAATCGCGGTATTGCAGATTAACATAAAAATTAATCAGAAACGCCTTTCTTATGTAATTTTTTTCTCTTAATTGACCAGATAACTTATTAATGGCGGGGAAAGAGTTAATGGTGTAGAGCAGGGGTGTCCAATCCTGCTCCTGGCGATCGACTATCCTGCAGAGTTCAGGTCCAACTCTAATCAAACACACCTGCCTTCAATTTTCAAGTAATCTTGAAGTCCTTGATTAGCTGCTTCAGGTGTATTTAATTTGGGTTGGAGCTGAACAGTCGATCGCCAGGAGCAGGATTGGACACCCCTGGTGTAGAGAGCATTATGTCAGCAATGCAAAGGTCATGGGTTCGAGCTAAGAAAACACTTTGGGGCATTTTCCCGGACAGGGCGTAGGCTAATCTAGGACTAGGCCTTGTTTATATTAGGTAATTTAAGAAGTTTTTACAAACATACCTTACAAACAAACACTACAGGTGTGCATCTTGAGACAAAAATGTCACCGATATATGTTAAAATTGGTCAGGAACAGGTGTATTTAAATTAAAGCAACTCAAACATGCATTTTAGTCTGTGGCTAGGATAAGACAACGTGATCTCATGAGAATAAATGTGTATTTTTACGTTTCAGTGTGGTTGTACAATTATGTACATTTACTTACGTTTAAAACACACTGAAACGTATAATATTGACGTTCTGACCAGACTAATGCGTAAAATATTTACGTATTTACAGCTTTACAAACTTACAAATTTGTACGTAAGTTATTCCTATTCATAAATATTAAAATTGCGGGCATTGGTGTTTCTTACTCATATTAATAACAATTTTCAGTCATATTTTCTGGCTTATTTATTTAAGACAGTTTACCCATTTACGTAATGATATGATTATGATATTCAGAGAATTTTACAACATTGAACATTTTAAAACCTTAAAATGAATAACATTTCTGTTTTTTTTTTATATTTTTTAATATTTAGTTTGTTTGCCATGACACACAAAAACGTGTTTTGTCCTATGCTGTCTTCTATGCAATACGTTATTATTAATACTAAGCAATAATTACACCAAAATAAAACATAAATTCACAAAAGATGTTACTTTTATTCATTTGCTGTAATCCACATATTTAAAATTCATGCAATTGCGAGGAATGCAAATACAGCCCTTTATGAAGTGACCTTGATCCCAGTTCTCATCAGCAACCGTAAAGTCAGATCGCGCGTTCATTATAAATTTGAATTAAAATATCGGGCCTCAAGAAGCTTTACGACACATTGCTTTACGCCAGTGATATCAAATGCTCATTGGCTCTTTGCATAAAACGTGACATATTTCCTTCATTTCCGTTTCCATACATTTGAAAAAAGAAAATGCGCTGTGACAGAGGGAAGCCGTCCCGGATCAATGTTCTCTTGGATTAATAACTTTAATACTTCTCTTTACTTTACTCCATATACTCCAGAGAGGACCTTGGCTGCATGCAGCACATCGTCATTTTAACTACTTTTGGTACTGATTTATTTACTTTTTGGTACTTTTGGTATATAAATAAGTTGTTGTGATTACACTTGTCTGTCTGTTTTTTGTAACAGTAACATTAAATTATTTTAATAAACAGTTTTGCGTAAGACTGTAGTGGCTTAAAATATCCTTTGAATGCTATATTGTTACTATTGTTACTAAAATGTTCCTAAACATATCTGTCCGTTATGTTACATAATATAAAAAGAATACATTATGTATTTAAACATTTTTTATAAAAAGAGTTTGGGTTTAGGGTAAGGTTTGGGGTAGGGTTAAGGTGGTAACATATCGCTAAAATGGTTAAAGGGAAATTATACATCAATCTTTATGTAATGAAAGATACGTAAATGTAAAAGTTATTTTTAGCTGTAAAAACGTAATAATGCTACATTTAAATGTTGTAAATACGTCTACATTGTACGTTTAAGCATCTTTTTAAACATACAAAAAATATATTTTTTTGTTTTTTAAGGTTAAATGTAGGGATGCACCGAATCCAGATTTTTTAGGTTCGGCCGAATCTCGAATCCACCGTTTAAGATTTGGCCGAATCCGAAACCGAATACCGAATCCTACTCGCATCCTTATTCCATTAACACAGTAAAGCACATTAATGAAGTAAACAACGTCCGCAGTGTATTTTTTTTTATTTTAACTGTACATTATGCCAGGATGACAAGTTGGAAAAACTATTTTGACAATTACCATAAGCCTATGCATAATGAAAGCGATGCGTTGCGACACGCTCGTTTTTCCAATAAGCAAGCAGCTCCGCGTTGAAAACTATATTTAACTTTGAGTGAGAAGCTCCGCTCGTCAATGTCAGTTTTCACACGGCCGTCAAATTACAGTGGTGGAGGGGCGGGACATTACCACAGCAACCAACCGGCTTACAGCTGAAGCATCACAGCTACCAAGCGTTCGGCTGAAAAAAACAGCTGGCATTTGGCGTCCTCAAGGCGTTTTTTAGCCGTGTTTAAAAGTTTTGGTGTGTCCAGCCCCTAAGGCTCACCGAAAGAAAAAGCTCATCTCCACGTCAGCACCCGATGTGTGTAATCAACGGCCGCGTGACGTCGACCAGGGTAGCGCAAGCCAGTGCTGGCGCCAGCCGAGCGCTGATGAGGGGGCGTCTTAAATACCAGAGGGGGCGATCACACAAAATGCATTTAATTCCCCAAGCTAGAAAATACATATAGCTTTGGTACGTCCCTTAAGCTTTAACGTGTTATAAACAAACATCTCTGTAATACAACCACAAAAACTACAGCTATAGTGAGCAACGTACATGATCTGAACACTTTTACTATATACAACAACAAAAAAGCATACCTAAGGTTACTTAACAGCACAACACTGCTCATTTGAAGTTCAGACCCAGAGGTAGTTTCTTTTTAATCCATTTCGACTGTCCATTGTGAAATTAGTTAATGCAATATTATACCCTGAAATTATGAAATGTTCGTACTTCGTGTTTGCTTTCCGTAGTGCAAATAATTTTTACGTAATGGTGGGGGACAGTGTTTGCAAATGGTTTTTAGCGCTAAAACGGTCCAAGCGCAACATTTTATCAAAATTTTGGTTCAATTTGATCATTTAACGTAGTTATTTTAACTGCCACAAGTAATGCACCATAAGCTAGCGATTAAACACCAGCAGATAGAGAACCACAATAGCAAAATGACAATAATTCGTTTACACATTTAGCTATGCTTTAGGATAGGCTAATTCAAATACCTATTCGTTAACTATAAATTCAATGTCTGTTTTTTATCTATGAATATTAATAATAATACACGTATTTTACTTCTGATAAACAGGTGTGTGTGAGAGAGAGATAGTATGCTTACCTTTAACGTTAAATTCAGAACAATAATAGGTTGGTTGTACTTTAACTTGCAAGGATGCTGAAGAACATAAACATCTGAACTTTTCAAAACAGTCTGGCTGTTCATGGTGCCAGAATTGACATGACAGCCGAACATTTGGTTCTGTGCACCTGAAATGCTCCGATAATAATCCATGCCACGGCATTAATTGACGTGTGATAATCCGGAGTCCGGTTTGCAGAATTTGCAGTCCTATTTTACATATATCCATTGCTACAGGGCAGGCCCGGGTCACTCTCCCACTCCTTTCTGTAACTTTTGATATACTCTCGCACTTCGACATCTTGATTTCCCGCTGAGACTGACGCGGGCTCATTGTCGACGTGCGTCAAGCCGTCAACACAAAAGGCTTGTTCAACTCCATGCGGCGCTGCAAGAAACGACAGCCGGATGACGTCAAAGTACCGCGAGAACGATTCGAGAAATCATGCAAAGTGTAATTTCGTCTCGCTCTCGCGGCGCTTTGACGTCATCGCCTCACAGTTCTAGTGGCGCCGCTTGAAGTGTAACAAGCCATGAAGTGGGCGTGTGTTTATTAATGTCACCGTAGAATACATGCACACTTGATTTTTTGGTTTTGTTAAATAATTAGACTCTAAAATTCACTTTAGGAAGACAATACACAAGGCAAATGTGATTTTTAAATAAAATATTATCATTAAAATAAAATCCCATTCAACATTAATGGTGGTCTGAGGGGGCGAGATAGTGCCTGTGAGGGGGCGACGGCCCTGGCGCAAGCCTAGGGTTCGGTTCGGTGGAAAAAAAATCTAGGATTCGGCCGAACCCGAACCCCGTCAAGAAGCCCAGTATTCGGCCGAATCCGAATCCTGGATTCGGTGCATCCCTAGTTAAATGTAAAAACTACGTATTAATAGTGAGACCAGGCTGGATAAGCCCTGTCTGCGAAACCACCCCACAGTGATAATGCCAAATGCATAAATGTTAATGCAAATAATATTAGCCTACATTTCTAATTGTTTATTTCAATGTTTAAATTATGTTTGGAATCTAATAGTTTCATAGACATTTGCATCTTTTAATTTATGCTGCATTAGCAGGTACCTAAGTGAGGGCATTAAGTGCTTTGATTACTCTGACTGTGCCAACAAACACTGAAATTGACCAATTATCTATTCAAATAAACACTTATTAATGTTGACACAGATTTAATCTTGTCGAATTAATTTGCATATGAGGTCTTTCAAAGTAAAACCTGAATATTAGTGGTGAAACTGACCCCCAGTTATTGCAGAGACATGAGGTTGCCCTGTTATATGTACTGTACGTGTGTGTATATACCTGCGGTGCCAGTGTAATCAGCGATGGTTAAGGCGTAACCGTCATCTTCTGGATCAACTGAGAACAATCCAACGCCAAAGACGCCGTACTGTGCGAACGCCGTGCTGTTTTCAAAGTCCTCGAGATCTATGCGCAGTTCGTAGTTGCCTTGAATGGAGAGAGCGTGAATCTGTTTCAAACCTGAGGAGAGAAAGAGTCATTTGTTCAATTTCACTCTCATTTTCACTTTCATTATGCGCGAATAGAAAAAGTGTAATTGGATTAAAAGAGAATTGTGTGAATGTGGGTGTGCGCGGTTTGTCTTTCCTCTGTGTGTCCTGCATATCAAACAATATAATAATAAAGAAGAATATCAAATTTCTTTTCATTATGCAGAGCAGGTGCACACTTGAATACATAGCAGTTGTGTATGCATCTTTAGAGTAAGACTGGTTCTGGTGGCTTTCTTTAAGGCCCTAAAAAATAAAAGTCAGTACGGAGGTATCGAGAAGACCCCCTTTCTACAGTAAATAACCAATAAAATTTTGTTCCTGGCAAAGTTCAGTAAAGCTGAATTTGACAGCTTGTGAGCGCCACAGTTGTATATAAAAAACATAGATATATATGTACATAGATGCAACATTAGGCAGTTCCAGACATATAGTTCATAGTTTCACAATATTTACGTGAATTGCATGTTTGCAGCACATATTTTTTTCGGTTTAGAGCATTTTCATTGCAGTAGTAGAGATGAAGCAGCAGCACCGTGATCATTTCAATGCAGAGTCTATGCGGCACCCATACATATCTATGGCCACTTATTCAACTGTTGAATGTTGATGTGATTGGTTACACGTTTGTGTACGTAGGAAACCAAGGTGATCTCAAACTGCATTTTGAGTCTGTCTTTGGAAAACTGCAATTTTAGAAAGAAAATACGGTAACACTTTACTTGAAGTTGTCATTAAGTGTCATTTGTTCAATTATGTCATTTTTTAACGCAAAGATGACGTTGTTTGAAGTTTCTTTGTTATGACAACTTGACATAAACCAATACATCATAAATTGTCATAAATCTGTCATAAACATGACATAGCAAAATAATGATCAAACTTAAGAAACTACCTAGCTTTATGGGTTAACATTACATCAAACTGTAGTTTAAATGTCATTAAGTGTTAATACTGTGTCAAATAATTTTAAATAACTTAAAATGCAACAGACACGTCAAAATATTATACTGTACTTAACTTTATTTATGTGAACAATACATAAAAACTGACATCTAACTGTCAGGATTTTGGAACGAGGAAGAACCCAAATGCGGACGTGATGGAACAACACAGGACTTTATTAACAAACAGGGTAGAAACAGGAAAACAAAAACCCTCGATATAAAAATATTAATGACGCCAAAATAAAAGTATTAACACTTAATTACATTTTAATAACAAATTATATTTGTACCACTGTAGTTGATGTCAAGAAAAATATTCATTACGCTGTTATAAAACTATGACAGAGTATTAACACTAAATGACGTTTTATTGACAAATTCAATTTGTATCACTGGTAAAAAGTGGTCAGTTATGTTGTCTTGGTAATGTCAAGTTGTCATGACAAATTATGATGTATTGGTTTATGTCAAGTTGTCATAACAAAGACATCTCAAACAATGTCATCTTTGCATTAAAAATTACATAATTAAACGAATGACACTTTATGACAGTTGTCATAAAAGTGCATAAAATCTCCTTCATGTTCATGGCACGTGTCATGTCATATCAGTCTTATGAACACCCCTTCAAGTAAAGTTACCGAAAAGGCTTGGAAATGGTGTTGCATTATCCATTTGAATATGGTTTGTCTTAAGTAGTTTCTTTTTTTTATGCATTTCTGAAAGGACTTCACTAAGGATGAGAGAACAGAATGCACCTCATGTTTATTTTCTTAATTTTGCCTTGCCCTGGGTGTATACTGTATAGTGAAGGGATGAGAGAAAAATATGTGCACACATGTGCAATACATAAACTCTCAGGTTGTCACAAGCGCATACGAACCGAATCCTTGTTTCTTTCCCACTACTTAAGAAAAAGCATCTACAATATAATCTATTTTTAAAAAGAGGAAGAAACTTGCTGCTTTCAGATGCAATTTACATAACATTAATTCAGACATATTTAAAACCCTCAAGACTTTCCCAGAGGCTTTTCTGAAATAATTAAACATTGAGGGAGTTTACATCCATCCTTTTTTCCTTAAGAAAGGACCAGAGAGATGAGTCTGAGTGCATTAAACATAGGTGTGCTCCAATTTTAATTAAACATTATTGTGAAGATATAAACTAAAAACTACGATGCACTTTGTAGGAAATTATCATACTGATTGCTCAATTAACAAGTGAGAGGTAATGTGATTCAGAGTGTGTTGCTTCATCAGGTAAATGTTCTTCCTTGATTATTTCAAAACAGCACTTATGACGAAAAATGAATCACATCAGGGCAGGGAAACATTCTTCATTTTACTTTGTTCATGTGATGTTCATGTCAGGATTTATATAGTAATATCCAGTATTATTCTTTATGCATTAAAACGAAAATAATTCTGATACAAACAATGCATTTCATTGCAATTCATTAATCTTATTTCTTATTATTGCATAACTTCTAGGATAATTTCCATTCTAAACTCTTCATAGAATTATAAATGCACTATGTATTATGGGGGTAGTGGGTTGGAAAAATAGCAGTTATAATGCATAATGTTAAATATATCTCACAACGTTTCATAAACACAATGTGTACATGCACAGCTGACAGACAATAAGCCGCTTGTGTTCGCTTAAACAAAGGGAAACTTTGAGGTGCAGTATAAAAATAAAATGCATTGTCATTCATGCTTTAAATCTTAAACCCTCACAATAAAGCATATATATAAATGTCTCATAAATGTGTATAAAATAATTTTATAATAACTCTTGAAATTAACTCAATAGACCCTTTTTCAGTAAACATTGCGTCGTATTGGCTGTGTTTATGTGGAGGCAGACACTAGCTAGCTATGTTTTGTTAGTTTGTTTGGTAAAACTTTACAATAAGGTTGTATTTGTAAACATTAGTAAAAGCATTAGCAAGAAGTAACAATAAGCAATATTGTTTTTCCATCATTTATTAATCTTTGTGCTAATACACTTATTTATGATACCTCATGGTGCATTAACTTTTGACGGTTAAAATGTATTAGTAATTGCTAAAATTAAAGCAACACTATGTAGTTTCCATGTAAAAATGACTTACAGCTCCCCCATGTGGTTGAAAAGCGCAACAGTGCCTGGTATCAGACACTCTTCTGCAGGCAGGGGGAGGGCGGAGCTGTGTTTCCTACCCTCCACCGCCACTTTCAAAGTGTGCTTGTAGCAGCTAGGAGGTTGCTCAGGTTGCAGCAACAGTACAATTTGTCCAGTTAAAAGTTGTTCTATCACTGAAATAATTTTAGAGACATTATTTAAAGGTAAAAAACTACATAGTGTTGCTTTAACATGAACCAAGATTAAAAATGTGTATTGTTCATTGTTAGTTCATGCTAGCTAATGCATTAATCGAAAATAATGCACAGCCAAGGTGGTAATGCGGCATGTTGCGAAGCAGAGCATTCCTTTCATATAGTCAATTATTTTGCTTAAACCACAGTTGCAACAGACATTGCTCTGGTGGTTATTTTAAGACATTTGACAGGTCAGGTGTACGTTTATCAAAAAATAATGCATACTCGTGGAAAATTTCTCAACCAATCAGAACATAGCAAGTAACAGCCTTGTGGTATAAGCTCACTTAACGGATGGATGATGTGACAAGATTTCCTCCAGTTAAAGCTCACATAACACACGCCGTTTCTGCATTTCTGATGTTAATCTGGAGTACTTATAGAGTAGTATTACATCCTTTATATCTCCGAAGAGATATCCTTTAGTTTAATCAGATTTATAAAAGAAAGATTAGCTTTACCGATTCTTATCAATAACGTACGAAAAATGGGAAGGAGGAGTTACTACCACGGGAAGAGCGAGTACAAGTCATGCAACAATACAACACTGTTTAACTTATGATTCACTACATGTTCGTGTCATTTATATAATGTGCACGCGCCTATTTCCAACAAAAGACAGAAGTATTTCTTACCGCATGCAACTCATGACCCGGTTGGGACTTTTCAATGAAATCCAGCGCATCAAACACACACGCAAAACTACGCTGCTACCATGGATAATAAACTATATCCATTGTTTCCATAAGGCTGGCTTTCTTTTCCTTACATCCAAAAACACACTTTTTCTTTCGTGCCATTGTTGAGTTTTGAAATTAAACAAAGCTGTGTCGCATGATGTGATGTTTGCAAGTTCTAGCGTCTCCCGCTGATTGACGGGTGGGCGGGGTTTTCTAGGGGAAGTGCCCATAAAAAGAAGTGATGCGTATAGAAAACCCCGAAACGTCAGCTGG
Organism: Misgurnus anguillicaudatus; assembly: GCF_027580225.2. NCBI lineage: Eukaryota > Metazoa > Chordata > Actinopteri > Cypriniformes > Cobitidae > Misgurnus > Misgurnus anguillicaudatus. The sequence continues at coordinate 30,492,414 of NC_073358.2, read as the reverse complement.
ACCCATAATCGAAAAAAACTTTCGGAAACTTGTACAAACCCTGACGAAGTGCATTCAGCACAGAAATACTCTGTAACACGCCCAACTGCTTTTTTTGACACTTTGCCTACGTTTAGCATGAGGAAACAACTCTATAACTGTGTTATTAAGTCAGAATGCATGCAATACCATTCAACCACCCCTTTAAGTGGCTGACATCTACACCTATCTTATAGAGAAACCCAGTATATTACAGAAAATTGAGAGAGTATGTGCTGAATGGTCATTAACAGGATATGAAATATGTTTCTGGATTATTTGTTTCTATCCATTTTAAAGTCAACCATGATATGACCAACTTTTGAGCCTCTTGGACTAATAAGGATTACCTCAAAATCTGCTCACAAATATAGCCAATTCAAACCTGTACACTAATGGCCCTTTTTTGCAATGTAAAAGCACCAGATACACATTTAGAGAGAGAGAGAGAGAGAGAGAGAGAGAACAGATCCTATCCTCTCTTTTTGTCTGCCACAGAATTATTTTATGGGTCTTCTATTAGATGTCCTGTTATAGTGATACGGGCAGTCAAAACACAGAGGCTTGGACGCTTCCTGTTTTCCAGTAAATATAAATCGTCAGTGATATATTGGGGCAGACAGTGGATTGTGTGTTGAGCACAAATTTAAGGGAGCGCTAGAATAAAAAGCCTACGGGCAGGAGCTCTCACACAGCACACCTGTGATAAATACCACTCTAAAAATGACATATTCCTGCAATTATGCAGGTAAAAATTGGGTCAGAGCAATCTATAACGTTTCAAAGCTCCCTTGGGTCATCCTGCACCACCAACACATTCTAAAAGATTGTATAAAGAACGCAGAGGAAACATAAAAGAGTCCTTTCTCCATGCTCTTATTCACACATTAAATTGTTACTCTCTTCACCCTTGTGTTTTGCTAAGATTTTACGTTTGTGCTCCAGTAGACCCCAATAATGAGCCTCCAATGATGTGTGTGCAAAAATAATGCTAAGACTTTTAATAAAGCTTCTCTTACCTGACCAAAACCCAGTAGACCTATTTAATTGAGCTTTTCAAAAATGTTACTTTTATCCATAAAACATTGTTTCTACTTGGGGTCAAACTGAAAACCTGCAAAAACTCAGCAGCAAATCTTCACTGCATTAGTCAATATCTATACAGTAGGGGAGCGTTTTTGCATATAACAAACAATTGAATTTCTTTATGCTATAATATTCTGGGCCTCTGATCCCCAAATGCACCATTTTTTTAAATATATTGAAAATGTTGCTTTTTATAAGGTATAAAAAGATAATGTCACGAAACATCAACCTGATACATTTAGATTCAATGTACCCTGGGGTCTCTGAGATCCCACACAAAACATAAAGATTAAAGTAATATGTGTCATCAGCAGTTCAACAGACAAAAGGCATCATCTTTATAATGATCAATGTGTTAAAAGTCTTCGATCTGCACCTAATTAGAGTGATACAATTGTCTGGCTCATTAACAATTTATACACAGTGCAGAACTATATTTTTTTCCTTTTTGCAACAGTAAAAGGTTGAAATATTAATGATTTATTTGCTTAGATTTGAAAAGTATGTTTCAAGGGAACTAGTGCGTGCATTGAGTGCTTATAAATATTCCCATAAAATAAAGCCATTCTTCTGTATATTCCCATGGAAGAAAAAGACACATTGCTTGAATCATTACACTACCTATTTCTCTTTCTTCCTATTTCAGTGACATTTCTGTGAGTTAAAATATTCATCATGCTTTTTCTCTATATATGACGGCGTGCAGGAGAAAGGAAATAGTAGGGAGAGTGAAAGGGAAAAAGAACACAGAACAGAATGTGAAGTGTGTGTCTGTCTGGTGGAGAAGAATGCGGAGAGGGGTGAAGAAAGCTATGGAGGGCAGAGGAGAGGGCAGGAAGTGAAGAAGGTGTCTTTAAACACCTGTCTATTCTTTCTCTCTCCCATCAAGACCAGAGAATAGAGGAAAGGATCTCCCATAGACTTCAAAGAGAGAAGCTCAGGGGGGAAAACGCAATTTGTGTGAGCTCCCACAGACACCCCATACCCGTACATGTGAGTGAAGGATACACACAATAGGATTTGTAATGAAGCGCAGACGCAATTCATTCTCATTTTTTTATGTTGACCACAGCTTTGAAGAAAAAGTTTTAAAAGCGCAACTTTATGAACAAAAAGGACTAAATAAAGGGGCAGTATGGTAATTGTGGGGTCAGTTAAACACGGTGTTAACACACAACCCAGTGCAACCACATGCTTCGAAACCCGACCGCCTTAACTAGGTCAACCAAAAAAAAAAAAAAAACATTTCGCTGCACAAAAGGCTGTCAAGTGCATCTCGGAGAATAGCGCGTACGCGCTTCACACCGCGAGCAGGAACGCGCTTCACACGGCCGATATGAGAAAGACGTGGTCCGAACCGTCACTGTCTGGAGGATAACTAGCCAGTTGATAAAACATCTCGGAGAATAGCGCGGACGCGCTTCACACCGCAAGCGTGCACGAGCCGAGTCTCGAAGCACCCATGGGATTGGTGCCTATGTGCGTGTTTATTGTAGGAGTTTCATCCATGAAACAACAAATAAGGAACCTTTTTAGGGTTATAACATACACTGTAAAAAATATGGACGACGCAACGTCGCCTCCCTCCATTGTAATGAACTGAAGCCAAAAATCTCCAACCATGGCCGCCGCCATGTTACGTAAAAACGTCAGTTTGGAGACAAGGCATATGCAGAAGGAATCGTCTGTGGAGCCAGAGGCGGAGCTGCGTTATCAAACGTGCGCGCGCTCAATTCAACCACGCCAATCATAACGACACGCCCCGTTTCTATAACATTAAATTACTAGCTAAAATGAAACTTATCACAAAAATGAACATTTGAACATATATCAGCGTGATATACTACCTGAAAGGACCAAAACCATCTTTCGGAAACTTTTATTGGAAGTGTAAATATTTTTTTTATTTAGAGCAGAGTCCCATTCGTTTGAATGGAGAGGGCGGGGTTTATGACTTGTACTGCAGCCAGCCACCAGGGGGCGATCAAAGTGCCAGAGGCTTCACTATTCAAGATTTATGAGGTACACCCAGGTTATAATGTTTCCAGATCACTTTCTAATGGTGTACTGGTAGCATAGATTGATACTTTTTTCACAACCTTGAGTGACCAAGAGAGAATATTTTGCCTCATTGCTCCGCCCCCAAGCGAGTGTGTCATCACTGATATCAGTTGCCTTCTCTTGCAAATAGCGCACTAACTCTGAGTCTGCTGGCTGTTTGCGTACAGTCTCCCTTAGCAAGATGTCTTCAAGTTTGTGTAAACGCAGACTTTACTTTATATTTTTCATAGTTTGTGACGTGCACACCACCACAACCCGCACTTCATCACCGCAGTGGTTATGACAACCGTCACTGCCCTTGAAATAATTCTAATGAACTAAAATATTCAGACATGGGGTGTAGTTGAAAGCACTTTCTGCATTATAAAGAACCACCACTGTCTGGATTCCAGTGAAATGATGTCATACAGTTACAATAACAGATACTAAGAAACAGTCAGCTGCACCCTCCAAAATCGAGCACTCACAAACAGCCTTTATACGGGTAACTGTGCCATGCAAATTGCGCTCTGACTGAATCCTTTCTTTATAAGCTCAAAAACAATGCAGACATCACATTGTTTGGGTTCGGTTAACAGTAAAGCTTTTTATGGGTCTTAAGGAGCTGGATAAAGACATTTGAAAAAGGCAGATGCCCTGAGATACACCAGAAGCTGTGGATCAGTGTGGATGAGACTGTCACCTTCTTTCACTGTGTTCCAGCATACACTTACAGATGGAAAACTAAAACTTGAAAAGCAACTCGGGGAAAGTGACACCCCTGGGAAAAAGCAGCTGTGTAGTCGCTAACTCTGTTCCTGACACAGTGTCACATGTGTACAGATATTCAAAAGCTGTGTGGAGAGAGAGAGAGAGAGAGAGAGAGAGAGAGAGAGAGAGAGAGAGAGAGAGAGAGAGAGAGAATGCCTAATGCAAACCTAAGTGTAGTCAGGGTTTCATTTGAGACACAGCATGCATTTCCTAACATATCCAGGGTTGTTTAGGAGTCATTATTAAAATTAAATTATTACCAACACAATTCTAAATTTAACATTAAGGTTATTTACAATTGTAATAAAATAATGCGTTCAATCCGTAGTTTTCCTATGAGTTCCACCAGAACATTATCAGAGGATCTAAGCTTGCTGGCTCTAACATGCTCTTCTGCCCCGTGGCCATAGCAACAGATGAGTGAACATGGAAATGGAGATAGTTCATGGTGCTGATATCACAGGGTCATATTTGCAGAATCAAAAGGTGTAGAGCTATGGTTCAGTAGAGGTGACCAGGCCCACACAGCAGCTGTAAATACAGAATACTAGCAAAAGCGCTGCAGATTGTCACAGAACATGAATACCTGTCATTTATCAAATGCTGTGGCTCTGCTTCAAACTATATTGAGTTACACATAAAGGTAGCATTTTAAGCCTTTATAGGCAAACTGCAGGTGCAAAGGCAGTTTCAAAATATAACCGTTTCTTATATAACATAAGAACAAAATGATTTTGGACAATATTTACAGCAGCATCGCATCTAAAATTTAAAGCAGTGATCTCAATTCCAGCATTCCACATTTTGTATTTCGCACTTTTACCCATTTACTCCTAAAACGCCTGCTAAAAAGGCCTATAAAAACCTATGTTATTCTAAGATAAAACCCTTATCTCCTGAGGGTTTTCAGAAAAAATACTAAGAATTTTCAACGTCTACCAAATACGTAATATCTAAACCTCTGTAACACTTACAAGAAATAAAATGCATTTTAAAGGTAAGAATCTCAGGTTTTATTAAAACATGCTCCCTTGCACACTAACATAACACCACATGTTTTTAAAACATTCTTAAATTAATGAAAAAAGATGCCGAATACAAAATGCTGCACCCCGCAGCTACCGGCAGGAGGTTCAGAGTTGCCCAGTCCAGTAACAGGCGGTAGATGTAATGTTTCGGCACGAATGGGTTAAAACAGGGTTCCCACACTATAGTTAACTTCAAATTCAAGGACCTTTCAAGGACTTTCCAGGTCCAATACCCTCAAATTCAAGGACTAAATGTGGGGAGACATTTCAAGTGAGAGCAAGGTTACATCATGTTACCTTTTAAGATACATTGTTATAGTTCCCTTTCGCTGGGACTCGCTTTGAGTCACTGCGGTGACACTTTGGGAACGCCTCCAGGGGTAAGTGCGTCTGAATGTGTATATCAAATTCAACCAATGGTGAGGCTTAACGACAAAGACGGGAGCCAGGAAGTATATCGCTATCTGAAATATTGCAAAAGTCGGCGTTACAGGGACGCAGAAAGTATGGCAAGGGAGATGCAGCGTCTCGTTCCTTCTCAGGGAACAACAGTTACATACACAACCCAAGACGTTTTCATGTGTCAAACCCAACTATGCAAAAAAGCATTTTGGTATGAATCAACATTCGCATACAGAAGATATAAGCATTTAAAGCGAACAGTTTAGCACGTGTGCTTAAAAAAAAAGAATTTTTATGATATTATCCTACACTACACAGGGAATAATATGGATTTTTTCCCAGAAAACATTGTGCTTAAAATAGATTCAAGCACTTTCAATGACCTGTATCTATGTATGTATATTTTCAAAAACTTCCCAGGGCCTTGAATTTTCCCCCCAGATTCACAAACGTTCAAAGATTTCAAGGACCCATGGGAGCCCTGTAAAACACTTAATTCAAATCATCAACTCATTATGAAAGATGAATTGAATTGAGCCTGTTAGATAAGAGAGATATACAAAATGTGCAGAGCAGAGGGTCCCATGGACTGGAATTGAAAACTGCTTTAAAGTAATAAAAATCCCAGAATGCATTGCAAATATGAAAAATAAAAGATATCGGATGAGGCTGGAGTAATGTAAATTTCTATCATTATTAAATAAATGATTTGGATTAACAAAATAAAAATAGTTTTTGGCCAATAATTGTGCCAATAAATTTATTTTTAGACATTTCAGAGTATCAAATAATATTCAAACAATATGTCTATTGAAATCAATTGTAACTCAATGTTCTTTAATGGTTATTATAAAACGGGCAGTTCTGGTTCTTCATTCTGATTGGTTGAAACGCGTTCTGATCTGTGTTAAAATACCCCAGTAACCCCGTGGTTTGGACTGCATTGCATAGTATCACTGCGCCACTGTTGCTGTAGCCTACTAATTTATAAAAATAAACACCACATTCTTTAATCATTGTTTAATTTTTTGAAATAAAACATCTGAATTTTAGCTCAAAATTTGACAGCTGATAAAAGAGAACAAATGAAGGTATGATGAAACTTTGGTTTTTGTTTGAAAACATATTTGAGCCACACTTCAACAGTTGCATGATATAAATGTTAATGTATAAATTAAATTAATGTTAATTTATGAAAATAAACAGCAGTCTTTAATCATATTTTCATTGTGTCTTTGCTCCATCTGTGTTGATTGGGAAGCGCTCTGTTGCAGACACACTTGATTTTGAGGAACTACTTTGTTAGGCGGAAGAAAAGTAATATTTCTACTAATATAATTAAAACTTATTTGCGTTTTATTTATTTTTAATTCTACCCTTTTATAAAAGCAATAAGCCCTGCGAAGACGTGGTGTTACAGTGTATTTTATAACAGCTAAGGGGGTTTTAGGCACTCCGCTTCATGTCGTGCCTAACAATGCTCCTTAGCTGTTATAAAATGCACTGTAACCCACTGCTTCTTGGGGCTTATTGCTTTACTGTGTTGCGTTACAAGGCAGCTCCCTATGTAGACAGAATTTAAAATGGAGTCTAACTTTGCCCTACCCATCTCACGTTCGTTAACTCAAATTACTTTTGAATAAAATTACATTTTATAAAATAAAAATTCAGGTAACAAATACATTTAAATATATTTTAATAAATGAGACAATGCTTTGAACTACCAAATAAAACCAGTATAAAGTAAAATTTTAGACATTTGACATGAAGACTTGCTGAAAAAGTTTACAAATTTTTAACTAAATAAATAATAATAAAATGCATAGTGATCAAGATGGGAAAACAATATTTGGTTTACTAGTCGAAAGGGTTAGGGAGGGAGGGGAGCAGAATGGAGAAAGAGAAAAAAATCAGCAGTAAGTAAAATAATTGCCCATAATTCAAGTAAATAGCAAGTGCAATGTAATCAGTGTATCAATTGATCAACAGAATGGTGCCAAATTTATTATAGTTCAATTTTAAATAACTTATTGGCCTTACAAAACACACACACACACCTTTAAAGTGTATGCATAACTTTACTTTCACCTCCGTGACACTGGAATGAAATGAATGCACTCACTCACTCACTCACTCTCTAAAACATCTTTCATCTCAACATCCGCTCTCTCTCCCCTTCATTCTCCACCTTCTTTTTATGCGTATCATATTTCTTAGCAATATTAAACTCCAATGACACCCATAGTCAGCGTGAGCTGGTGCATTATGGAAAATGCACTCGCTGTGCTCGAGCTTGTGTGTGTGTGCGTATAAATGGGTGTGCGTGAGGGGGGCAACTTACAATTCTGCACAGAAAATGGATGCTCTTTGTTAGACCACTATAAGGCATGATTGTATAATTGATATGAGAGTGTGAACAACTGAGTAGGAGAGAAATAAAAGAGGAGATGCTGAGAAAGAGTGAGAATGATGGAGGAATGTCTTAAAGTCTAAATAGGAAGTGATAATGATCTCTCATCCGCTCCCGTCATATCTTCCCTGCAGTGATAGAGAAGCTCAGTTTAACACGGGTTATTCAATCTGATTAAATCTGATTTGCAGTGAATAGGATGAATATCAATGGATAAAGCAGTCAGTGACAGAGCTCTCCTTTAATGTGAAAGGCTGTGTTTCAAAATGTGTGTCTGAGACATAAAAAGGCTGGACTGTTGGAGCCGTGGCTCAGTGCTAGTGAATATGCTCTCAGCATATAAAAGCCATTGTGCTAAGAGGGATGCAAACTTGAAACCAGTTCCTGTTAAGAGATGTTGCCATTTCATCTCTCTGTTTCTTTTAACCCTTCTGTCCATTGAAGACCAAAAGTATTTTTTTTGCAGTGAATGAAAGTAGCTTAGAGGTTAGGCACAGATGTTTATCAACATGTGAAATTTAATTTAGGCTAAAATAAGATATTTTATTAAATTAAAATATTGGTGTAAACAGTTATGCATATGTCCTATTACCTTAGAGTACCTTAGAGGCATTGAATGGATTTGCTGTTGTGCTTTTCTGCCATACAAACACATAGATTCAACAGGAAAGATGTAGAAATTAGTTTGCAAATGGCCTGTGTAAAATGATCTTTGCCTAACAGCGGTTCAGCCTTTGATGAAGATAATAGCCTCCGAGCACCTTGCGGTGCTATCAATAATTCCCATTTTGTGCACTGGTGCTGGCAATAATGTGCCATTCTTAAGAGATAAATAGTTTTTGCTCCTCAAGGGTGGTCATTTTAACACCCTGTGCCAATGCTATTGTACTCGAACAGAACTCTGACAGCATTTCCACATTCGGATAAATAAATCCATACATGAATACTGAATAATTTGTTGGTGACAAATTAAACATAAAATGTAAAAATTGGTTGCATGAAAGACAAATTGAAACAATGAATGATGCAGAAAAGTAAGAGTGGCCATGGGACATTCAATGCGACTGTTAATCAAATATTGGGGTAACCAATATTTTTGCCCATTACCCCAAATTCACTTTGAACCTAAGCATCTACACCAGCGTTCAAGCAGATTATTCATTATATGGTTTGACGTCAGTGTTGTTCTTTCATTGCCAGGTGTGTGAAATAAGCTCATTTCTGGTTTTCAGCATTTTGTTGTACATCTAAATGCACTAATGAATCATGAACAGTACCGCCGCTCCCTATACATAGAGTATGCATTTTGCGTAGGGCACCAACTCACGGGGGGCACCATCCCTGTTGTTAAAAAAAGTTTCATTCTGTGTATATATATTATTCAAAAACAACAAATATGAAAATATTTATGCAGCATTTTGTAGTAAGCACATGTGACGGGCGTCACACGCCATCTCCGCATCTGCAGCGCCCCCACCTGATGTTAGCACCTGACCGCACATGATCATAATTTTGTTCATATTCAAGTGGCACTGAGCACACTGTAAAAAAAAATCCGTAGAAATTGCAGCTGGGTTGCTGGTAATTTACCGTAGATTTAAATGTATGTTATTTGCTGGCAAGATTTTGTTCAAAGTTAAATAAACATTAGACATTTACAAGTCTTTGTCTTTACAGAATAAAACTAGAAAAACAGCATCAAGCAAAACATTCTGCGAAACAAAATCTGAAGCAAAAAACAGAAAAAGGTTGATGATGATTTCTGGTTCCCAGAATGCTTTGAATGAGGCTGTCATTGTATAGTTTTATTCTGTAAAGACAAAGACTTGTTAATATTTAAAATTTATTTAACTTTGAACAAACTCTTGCCAGTAAATAACATAAATTTAAATCTACGGTAAATTACCGGCAACCCAGGTGCAATAACATTGTTTTTACAGTGCAGATCGAACCGTGTATTACATTAAAGTTCTGTGTTGGCGATTCAAAAGCATGCAGAGCTGGTAGTCATGTGCCGAACGGTCTGTGCAGTACCGCAGAACACACTTCACAATTGATGGGCAGCTATGACCAGGAAGAAACAGCGGCTGGTCTGGGAACGAAGGGAAAAAAGTCCAAACTTTAAAAAAAGAACCAGCATTTACGCAGTCAGTGACACATGATCCAGCACTAAAGCTATACAGGTGCAGATACAGAAAAAAATATTCATATTTTTGTGTAATTGTATAGTTTGTACAGTACAGCTGTTAAGATACAATTATAAAAACCATATATTTTATTATTTATTTATTTATTTTTTAAATAAGACATATATTATACTGACATATATTAGATGTCAGTTTTATTCTGACATCTAAGTTATAGTTATAGTTGTATGTGCGATGTTGTTTTTTAACTGAAGAGGTTGGGGCCACCACAATACAAGACCGCTTAGGGAACCTGGCATTTGGCCAGCAGCGGCCGTGCACATGAACAATTTGAAGCACAATGCTGGTGGAGCTGCAACAGTTTAGTAGAGATTACCACAGTTTGCCATCATTAGCCTGGGCTAAAAAGCTGTTTATGAAGCATCTGACATTCAGACAGGACCCCTGCTCAGAAGAGCTCAGCCTGGTATTCAATCACAGCAAAAGAGGCAGAATCTCTCACTTCACTATGAGTGCGCTGAACTTCTCTGAATTTCAAGAATGCTTTGACACATGAAGTGATCTGAATACATACATATATTATTATTAATTAAAAATATGTCTGAAACAGTACGTCTACTACAGACAGAGTAGACAAAGATCTATTCTATTATATTCATAAATTAGAGACAGTGTTTAAGTGTAGTTATGGGATAGAATTAAGGGATGAAAAATATAGTCATGCATTAATATGTGCTTTATAAGTACTAATAAACAGCCAATAGGCTAGTAATATGCAAGATTACCTGCTCATAAACAGTTTCATTGTGTGGGTTACTTTAATGGTCTGCAGATGTAAGTTACTTTAGTTCTGCAATCGAAAGTTTAAATATTTAGAAATTGTAGTTATTTATTCACCCTTGGGTAGGGTTGTCATGGTAAGCGCATAAACAAAATACTGCCCTTCATTCATGTGTAATGTTTAACTAATTGGTAATAAATTATGACAGTAGGTTTTTATTCATAAATTATTCAAAAAGTAAAAATTCAATTTCACTAAATTTTATGTTGCTGGCTGTAAATGCATGAGAGAATAGTATCATCTGCCGCTAGATGCAGCGAAATCTGGAATTACTTGGATCAATCAGAGCACATTTCATTACAGCCATGCTTACTGTGAACATGCTAAAGAGCTGACTTTGTAGATCCTCAACAAGTAGTTTTTCCTCAACAAATTGTTGTGAAATATAAAGATTATCCAGATTGGAGTGTTAGGCAGTCTGCTTTATTTATTTTTTTTGTTCAATCTTTCCTTTCACACACACATTCTTAATGTGTCCATCTAAAAACCATAGGATACAACATAGATTTCTTGTAGTTAGATAGCTCATTCTAAAAGGGGCCAAAATCGTATTGCTTAAAATAGCGTCTTTCTCAAACTTTATTTAAATATAGTTAATGATTTTATGAGCTCAAACATTTAAATAATAATGAAAAATGCACTAATAGCCTCAATATTCAGTGCCTTTTATATTGCATTAGTTACGCACAATTAGTTATTCATTTTCACTACATTAAAAGTCCACTGTGTTCCGGTGTAATTTGTACAGAGACTCTGTAGATTTGCACAAAACAAGCCTAAACAATTAGCTTTCATTTATTTTCGTCTGCCAATTTATATTTAAATCATACTGGTTAGGCTTATATATTTTTTCCCATTATGGAGAAAAGGTACACAATCTACCTCACATTCTTAATGCAATTCACTGCCCGCAGTGTTATCCATTTAACACTAACAAAATTAAAAGTATTTACATTTCAATTCAACTGCAGTAGGTTTGTTTTGATTTAAACCTTCATAACTTAAAACAGTGGTTCTCAAACTGGGGGCTGGGGCATTTTATAAAATAAATTAATTTATCATAAATTCTGTGCAATTAAACCTAAAAAAAAATAAGACTACTAACCAACAGCACTACTTCGTATCATTTAGTATGTTTTGTTTAATCAAAAGTTGAGTTTTAAAACAGTTTCTTATCATAAATGTTCTTTGTGGGGGCCGCGAAGAAATGCGCCGTACACAAGGGGGGCCGCACGCAGAAAAAGTTTGAGAACCACTGACTTAAAAAATACAGCTAAGTAGCACCATAAAACAAAATAATAACATGATAACATAATAATAAACATGTTTTGACAAAAAAAATGTATACTGCTGAATGCTAAATAACAATAGCCCAAAAATAAGACACATTTATACAGGACTAAGAATAATTGAAGATGTAATACTGCATGTCGAGCCATTCAAAATCCCTGGAAGGGGAATTGACCATGACAGCACAAACAAACAAAACTTTTAAATCTAAAAATCTTTCAAGTGATATAAAATTCCCATGTTTCTGTAGCATAACTTATGTTGTCACTTTTGTTAATGTTAACACAAAATAACACAAAATGACAGATAATGGGGTGGTTTCCCAGACAGGGATTAGCTTAAGCCAGGACTAGGCCTTAGTTTAATTAGGAAATATAACTAGTTTTAACAAACATGCCTTACTAAAAGCATTTTGAGGCAAAACAAAGTGCACTGGTGTATTTTAAGATATGTTAGTGCAAGTTGGTTTCAGTTTGGACACCTCTTACATTTATTTTAGTCTAGGACTAGTCTAATCCCTGTCGGGGAAACCACCCCAATGTGTTAAAATGACACATAATGTGCCAAATAGTATAGCACATAAAATGTGTAATCTTTTTTTAGAGTGATTCAGAGGTCATTTGATTAATCACTGGACACATTCCACCCCTTTCTTTAACATTGAAATGTTTATATGACAGTATACTGTATAAAGAGACTGAATAAAGAAAGAGAGAGTTAGCAGTATTTTTTCCCATTTGCTTATTATTTTGCTCCAATAAACAGATGGTCTTTCCCTAACAATGTGTTATAATTATTCCAATTACCAACCCGACATTTGTCAATATAGTAAACAAACAGAACAGATCATGCGTTGCCATTAACAGACTATGACCAATAATTTTTTTAGCTTTCCTTGTGTCTGTTTTGGAAGCATTTTGAATTAAATCAATGATTGATTTATCTTAATGGTCATTTTAGTAATGAGAGGGGCCTTCGTGCTATTTGTGCATTGATCACAGCCGGAAAAAGAGGAACTGTTTATGAAAGTAAAAAAACACATCATTTCCATTATTATTAGTCTGAGTTATGAGCTCTGTAATATTAAGTTCAAGAAAAACAGGTAAATGTGCTCCCACTCGCTATGACTGACGACTCCTTTAGTCCATTAAACAAGATAAACGAAAAACACCATTAAAACACATTACATCTTTCATATGCTCTTCCTCCCACACATAGCCTATCTATTGATCACAGTATTAGATGAACTGCAAAAATGAAAGAGAGATGAATAATTTCACAATAAAACAATTACATTGCTGCCCATTTTTGATGATGGTTAGTTTTGGTCTTATTAAGAAAAAATATTTACCTTGCAGACCTAAAAATATATATTTTGGTGTGGTTTGTTGACTATGGTGTAAGGTAAGGCTGGTAATACACAGAATATTAGATGTTATCAACATAATTGTGTTGAATATATACAATTGGAGAATCTGGAAAATCGAAATATTATAATTAATGTCTCCAAGAAAGCACTCACCCTTTATGTCTCAACTCACTATTATCAAAATGGCAACAACAAGTGCCATAAGTGTGCAAAGTCTACAAGAAGACAAGTAAAATGTATATGTTAATTTAGTAAAAATTACTACTACAGTAGGTCAACATTTTTACAGTGGCATTGTTTTAAATGTTGTATCATCATGCTTTTTTAAATTGGTGCAACAAATTAGTATTCTAGACCTGCAGAAGTAATGCAATTACTTTTTTAGTTTAATTAATTCAATAAAAAATTCACAAAATAAAACTATGTAGTTACATTATGCACTCTATGCGTACACGCTTGTGTGGGAACAGTTTGATTCAGAAACTGAGATGGCAGGCCAGAGCTCGTCATTTTTGTGTTAAAAAATATGCAATTTCTGAATGCAGAACTTTTCAGTCGAAACACCTGCAAGGCCTGAAAGAGATCAAAAGGATCTAAAAGGTAACGTAAACATTACTTTCCATGAAAAGTAACTAAGTAACGCAATTAGTTACTAATTTGGGAAAAACTTAATATTGTAATGCATTACTTTTAAAAGTAACTTTCCCCAACATTGTTCTAGACCAAAAGCAAAGGCAGCAAAATCAGCCTGATCTCAGGAATTTGTACGTATTTTACGAGTTGAGTAATTTGTATGAATTCATATATGAAGTGAATCGTACAAAAACATATGATTATCCTAAAAAAATTAAAAAACGAAACCCTACCCATAACCCCAACGTCACTGGGGCAAAAGCAAATCGTATGTATGAATGTGGTCATACAAATGAATATGAATTAGCCACTTCGTAAAATATGAACTAATTGCCATGAGATAGCTTTGGCAAGATCGACATCACTAAACAAATCAAAATTTGGAAAGATACAGAGACATCAAATTTTATATATATATATCCCACTTTCCTTTAGGGACTTAAATTGTGAGGAAACAAAATTATTGCTGATCTAGACTCTTAGAAACGATCTTTCTGCAACTTTTCAGTGCAAACTTTTTTGAGAGCAGACCAGGGAGCACAGTGTTGTACAATTGTACTCTTTCCCTATACACATACAGTATGTAAGTTTGAAAGTTGCTTTAACTCTTTACTTTTAAGAGTCAAGGCAACAAGCAAACAAGTTCAGAAACAAATACAAAGCAGCTATCTGTAAGTGCCGATATGTGGGTTGCCCTTAGTCTGGCTCCACTTGACACTGTGCTCTACTCCAGCATCAAGCAACTTATAAATAGAAAGAAAATATTTTTCCAACCAAGAGTTGGAAAACAATGTTTTGTGGTCCTAAGTACTATTTGGATGGGATTAGTTTTACATAGGGATGTGGGGTAAAGCAATTTTTATTAGAGCTTCTCAGTGATTTTAGTCCTGTTCGAATGCTCCATGTCAGTAATCATCATTTACTTGTATTCTAGGCGGAAAAACAAGTCAGTTCCTGAATACCCCGACACAAACTTCAAGACATCATCGCGGCCGCTGTGATTGCGTGTTGTTCAGAGAACTGACGAAACTGCGTCTTTCCTCCTTAAAAATATAATTACCTGAATCGTTGAAATGCTGAATTAAAATCGTTTTGGGGGTCGAATCGAGATCATGATCTTATAACGATTAATTGTGCAGCTCTACGCCCAACACCCACTCCCAAATCCTTCTTGTCGTTTATTGGCTGGAACACTTTGTTATGTTTCATGGTGGTAGGTTTGACCACTTTGTTTTTGTTGCAGTTTGTGGAGCCTGGGCTGTCTACAGATATGTTTACTGTATGAAACAAAAAATGTTGTTTTTGTTAAAAAGTAATTTGTTAAAAAGTAGAAAAATCTTGTCTCAATTATCTAATCTTATCTCAATAATTGTGTTCCTCGCTGAAGATTATCTTGTTGGCAGTGCTTTAAGTGGCCCAAAAGAGGTGCCGGTACTCTCTCTTTTTTTTTTTGCTGATTCGACTCCTATATTGAAGGGGTTTTATATTCAGCAGTCAACAGACGACCTTGTAAAAAATAATAAATCCTTTTATAAGTTTGTGGATTTGCTTGAGCTAGAAATAGCTACTGAACATAAATAAAATGTGCAAAAGGATTTTGAAAAAATGCCCTTAGAAAGAGCTACTGTAGAAAGAGCTATTGAACATAAATAAAATGTGCAAAAGGTAGATATGCGAGTAAAATTTTCAGCATGGTTAAATGCTAAAACTAGTTGTTCAGATAGAAAGAGCTTGAAAAAAAACTTTAAAATGACACCAAGACCATGTCTATGGGTTCAAGAATAACAAAATACTGGCCATCTGAAACTCGAAAGTCATTTATTTTGTCCTATTGTTTTCTATTTTGGGGGTGGTAAAACTACTGTGCACGTCGTTCAAATTTATTGAAATTTCGTTCACTTGTAGTTTAGCAATTAAACTAAATGTATATTACAATTTCAGGAATGTTTTCTGCACATCGCCTGAGGAAATCCAAAGTTGCGTCGAGGGGAACCAAACTGACAGCCACGACAACGGAGATTATCACGTACCTACAAGGCTTGCGTCTGACCTGCAGCTATCATTCTGGCTTGGTGGGATGTCAGCCAGCGAGTCCTCTAATTCTGACCTTGTTCTTTTACTACTCAAGTCTAAAACAAGGAGGGCATATTAAGTGTTCATTGTATTTTCATTTTAACAGAGCAGCTATGCTTGCGCGTTTCACACACAACCACACACCTCTCTTCAGAGCACATTGACACTGACTGACCGACGCATGCGCTTTTAACTTGTAAATGCAAGGGTGTATGGGTAATGTAGTCTCTTGGTGGGACGAATTAGGAAGCGTACATTAAGGGCGCTCTGAAAAGCCACAGCGCAGCCAAAGGATTTCTAAACAGATGTGCAAATGAGCGTTCCAGTATGCTAAAAGCACGTTCTGGGCGCACAGAGAGGTGGTGGTACGCTCAAGAGCTATTTTTGGAAGTGGTGGTACTGAGTACCGGCGCGTTCCAGCCCACTTGAAGCACTGCTTGTTGGACAAAATGTGTTATAAACCTTTATTAAACACATAGTTTAATATACAGTATGCAATAATCCAAAAGTCTATTGGAAAAATTAATGGGCTTTTTGGCGAGGGGAACCAGTGTCCCGCTAACTTCCGGATTGGCCTACAAACATGTCATCCCTGCAGCACTTTATAGAAAGTATCAAATCATAGTTATTGGGCCCTTAAAAATACCTCAGCTTCCTTTTCAACAGGAAATACTTTAACACAGAAAGGAACGCTGTGCTCGCCAGGCGATTTCCTGGGTTCTTTCATAATTCCTCATAAAGTCATTCCAACCGAGAAACTGCAAAGCAATGCCCAATTCGCATTTAACTCAATCTTAAAAGAGTCCTTGCTGCTATAAATGTGAAAAAAATCAATAAATGAATAAAAGTCAGATACTGAAATATTGGCAGACCTGTACTTTTCAGTGCAAGCCGTTTTTTACTTTGGCACAGATTGCAGGCTGAAACTGTAACAGGGTAAGCTCTGTTTTCCAAAAGTCGACTGTTCTGTATCACAAAACCAGAGGTGATTCATCAAAAAAGGGCAGCTTTTGCCATCACTAAAATTCTCATGAGTAAATGTTTGATGACACGGGTTAAGAGTAAGGAAGTAAAGTCATATGGGAATTTGAAAATTTGACTGGTTTAAAGGAACATGATGTAAGGTTTATCTAAATCTCAGGGGTAAACAATGTCTCCGTGTGTGAGATGGAAAGAGGCGATTCATGCTGAGAATATTGCATGCTACTCCTGTGCCTTTCTCAGCCTGTGGGGACCGAACAGAACAGTAAACTCTATAGAAATTGCAATGACCGCCATCCATCTGCAACACGTCGCACACAGTGAATACAAGATACAGTATGTGTCTGCTGAAGGAGAAACGGGGTTGGAGAGTTCACACTTGACTAAACCAAACTGTTCGTCTCTTTGATTTAAATCTATTTAACATAGAAAAGACACAGGGAATTTATTTCTATTCATAAGGATGCCCTTAGGGAGCAAAAGCCTTACTTGGCCACACCAGGGAGATGAGATGAAATAACTGCAGATTGTATCTTCATCTACGTTCTCATGGGTCACTAATGCACATCCATCTGTCATCTGCACACGATTCACTGATTTGTGACCTCGCATGGTGTGTTTTAGTTGTTTAAATTCTGTATTTTTTCTTTCTCTCTCTCATTCTCTGTATCTCAATAGAGACCAACACGCCAGTTGCCACTGCTCATCTCATTATGCACACAGAGAAACAAAAACACTCACACACAATAATGATTCTGGTTTAAACCTCTCTGCAGGTTAAGAGCTTGATTATAGCGCTTTGGCTGTCAAAAGCCATTTTGGCTCGCTAAAATGGTAAACACAGCAATTTGGGCTTTCTTGCTGATTTGAATCCCGCTTGCTACATGAAGAGGAGGAAAAGTAGAGAGAATGAGTGCTGCTGTTCATACTTTGATCAGGTGATAATACCGTGTTATGTTCAATCTCAGTCTTTATCAATTCAGGTTAGAACCTCCAGCCATCATTCCCCACCGCTATCAAAAATGTTTATTCATCCCATTCCAACGGTAATGTCCTCTCCAAACAGTGCTAAGCATAATTAACTGTGTAAAACTCAAAACATGACTGTCTGAGATCAGGTTTAGCAGCAGAGTGTTATAAGCCATTTTTACAATGAACAATGAATGTGACTCTTTTGTTATGTACATACGCAAAACATTGCATTTCTCGTTATAGATTACTCACAGGATTAGGATTGTGTCATTCAAATCTTGCGCTCGAGTTAAATATTTTCAATGTGCATGAAGACGCATGTGCACCGCCACCCCCCGCGCGACTTTGTGTCTATTCGCATTTTTGAATTGAATTTGTGAGTATTCTACTCGCGCAAAACGTTGAATTTGCCTTTGGTGTGTACGCCCCATTACTCCTGGATAGTCAGCAGCAGTTTCTTTGTCATTCATTCAACACATAAGTTATTAACCCTCAATTGGTCCTTGGGGTCTATGTGACCCCAATCGACATTTCATTAGTTAATAAAAGTGGTTCCCTTCATCTTAGAGTAGGGCTGTCACAATGATTAAATAAACGTCTCATCGTGATTGTTTGACCTCATCTTGATGATTTCAGATCACCGCAATGATTGCACATATCTCTATAAACATAAGGGGGAGCTGCAGCGCCTGTATAAACGAGACAGTATCAGATAACTTTTAAATATGTGTTATAAGTATTAACATTTACTGCCAGGTAAACCTTTCAAAATATTTAATTTAAATAATCACAACAATCTGTGAAATTATTTCATAAACAA
Organism: Misgurnus anguillicaudatus; assembly: GCF_027580225.2. Classification (NCBI taxonomy): domain Eukaryota; kingdom Metazoa; phylum Chordata; class Actinopteri; order Cypriniformes; family Cobitidae; genus Misgurnus; species Misgurnus anguillicaudatus. The sequence goes on along the minus strand of NC_073358.2, from coordinate 30,473,533 downwards.
AGAAAATTTTTTATAAAAATTAAATGTCAAAGCAATAAAATAGAAAAATAATTGTCATAACCGTCAAAGCCCTAAAACAGTCAATTAATCACCATTATAACCGTGACAGCCCTATCTCAGAGATAAACACTTTTGTGACTTTTCTGAAATAATCTATTTATACATACATAAAAACTGGGCTTTATTCAGTTGTTCTGGAGGTATGTAAAAAATAATCTGGTTTTTGGGGTCAGTATGACCTGAAAATCGGAAAATTTCCACACAGAAATGAAGGCCTGGTACTTGTGCACAAATGCATTGAAAAAAAAAACATGCTTACACACACACACGCACGCACGCACATGCGCACACGCACACAAACACACACACACACACACACACACACACACACACACACACACACACACACACACACACACACACACACACACACACACACACACATACACACACACACACACACGGGTATGACTGCCACAGAGAGCATTTGTATAGAATTAGGCAAATAAAATCAGCCACAAATGCAGAAAAAAATATATGAACTGGACCATTTGAGGGTTTACATATATATAAAAACATGTTAACTAATTACATTTATTCCGTTTTTTTTCGTTATATGCAAAATATGCATGAAGTGTTAAATATAACAAAAATACCCGCAAACACACGAAGAACGCTTATAAACATTAATTAACAAGCAGTTTATGTCTTGTATGTGCTGTACTGTATGTGTTTTTATTGTTATCATATATAATATCAGAATGTATACCAATCCATTCAATTAAACCAGCAAAATCTGCATATTTTAATTTTTAAAGTTTATTCTTAGTTGATTTTTTTATATTTTTGTATTTATTGTTCACTTGCAGTTGCTTTGAAAGGCTTTACTGTTTTTACCGTGGTTTTAACATGGTCACGCACATCAGATGACCGCACTTCCTTGATATGTTGACATTACTCTGCGTTAATGAACCATTGGTGTAAGTTACAAAATAAACACATAATGAGGCTGAAAACACTGCTTGTTAGTTATTTAGTAGTTATTTATGAATGATTGAGAGCTGCTTATCCAGCGTGTCTCTCTCTGTGCGGACCGAAAGCCAGTCTTAATCTGGTGGTCATCACATCACATCGGTGTGATCGCTCACTACAGGGAATGACCTAGGTTGATTACGCAAGGTTAAGGATAAGGTTTTAAAAGATGTTGTCCATCCATACTTTCTATAATCAGCCTGTTTCACTGCAGGCTTACTGTGCCCTGTATTCATATGATCTTCTTACTCAATATGCTGTATTGTCAAACCCGAGCTGGGTTTTTATGATAACTAGGCCAGTCTGCATCCCTACTTAAACTGCAGCTAACAGATGTGTAGGAAAACACTTAGTAAAGGGTGCAATTTTCTGCCTGTGTGTGGTTGAAAGAGTGAGCAGGTGTTGAGGTGCTGGCAGGTTTTTACATAGATAATCTTAAAAATCACAGTTTATGCTCGTAGGCTCTGCAACACACACAAAATCACATCTGAAAGTCGACTTACCAAGCCAGTGCTCTCCAGTGATTTTTCCAAATCCTTCCCTGTATGAGTCCCACTCCCTGAAGAAGTTTACAGATCCATCTTCTCTACGCTGGATCACCTGAGACATCAAAACAATCAGATTTAATGATATATAACCAAAAAAAAAATAAAGAAAGGAGAATACAAGCTTTAATATAGGTTCTGCCCGAAGTAACAAATGAGATCTCTTTAATGATCTCTTTTTATTTCTCATAGGGGACATTAGCATTCAGAAAAGTAAACAGTAACTTCTGCTTAAGTCTCCTGCTTTTCATTTCTTTTCTCCTGAGAAATAAACACTCACGTCTTCTCTACAGTTTCAGAAGAGATGTCTCAAGCAATGCACTTTTGAATAAAAGCAAATCTACTTCATGATGTCAGCTCCACTTTTAAATACACTGGATGAGAATTTATTTTTAGGTATGTGTGTGTGATATGGTGGTTTCCCGGACAGGGTTTACATTAGGCCAGGACTAGGCCTTTTTAAGTTGTTTTTACAAACATTCCTTTCAAAACACATTACTGCTGTGCATCTTGAGACAAATCAATGGCACTGAAATATTTAAAGATAGGTCAGTGCAAGCTGTTGTAAGGTAAGACAGCTAAATGTGTATTTTAGTCTGGGACTAGGCTTAAGCCCGGTTCAGCAAACCGCCTTGAAATAGTGGTTTACATAAATGTTTTATACAGTGGCGGCCGGTGACTTCTTTTTCGAGGGCGCTCAATGCGAAGTTCGTAACATATATGTAGCCCGTCATGTGTGTCGTTCGTAATGTAAAATATGTGTTCTGCACATCGAGTGATTCTATGTGCACCACGTGTCTTGTCAAAATAAGTGCCTGCTAAAGGGTTTATGATAAAAGAGACGCTCATGTTTGCCAGATACTCGCATAATCTCATACATAATCAGAGTTTACTGTTAAAAGAATAGTCCATTTTCTTAAAAGAAAAATCCAGATAATTTACTCACCACCATGTCATCCAAAATGTTGATGTCTTTCTTTGTTCAGTCGAGAAGAAATTATGTTTTTTGAGGAAAACATTGCAGGATTTTTCTCATTTTAATGGACACCAACACTTAACACTAAACAGTTTTTTTCAACGGAGTTTCAAAGGACTATAAACGATCCCAAACGAGGCATAAGGGTCTTATCTAGCGAAACGATTGTCATTTTTGACAATAAAAATAACAAATATACACTTTTAAACCACAATTTCTCGTCTAGGTCCGGTCCTAAAAGCGTGACCTCACGCAATACGTCATGACGTCAAGAGGTCACAGAGGACGAACGCGAAACTCCGCCCCAGTGTTTACAAGTGTGTTGAAAGAGGACCGTTCCAACATTGTTGTATGTGGAATGATGTCTTTGTGTCAGTTTATTGTTTAAAATGTTCCGCAAATGTGCGTTTTATATATATAACACGTGACCTCCCTATGTCACTACGCATTTACGTGAGGTCGTGCTGGGCCGGACCTAGACGAAAAGTTGTAGTTTAAAAGTGCATTTTTTTTTTCTTGTCAAAAATGACAATCGTTTCTCTAGATAAGACCCTTATGCCTCGTTTGGGATCGTTTATAGTCCTTTGAAACTCCGTTGAAAAAAACTGTTACGTATTGAGTTAAGTGTTAAGTGTTGGTGTCCATTAAAGTCCATTAAAATGAGAAAAATCCTGCAATGTTTTCCTGAAAAAACATACTTTCTTCTCAACTGAACAAAGAAAGACATCAACATTTTGGATGACATGGTGGTGAGTAAATTATCTGGATTTTTCTTTAAAGAAAATTGACTATTCGTTTAAGGGAGTGTCTTGCGTGTATTTTGTGAACGTGAGCGTCTCTTTAATCATAAACGGTTTTGACGCATGTGCAGCAGGCACTTATTTTGACAAGACACGTGATGCACATGATTCACATGACGCAACAAACACATATTTTAAATTGGCGCCCCTCGGATGAGGAGTCACTAGCCGCCATGGTTTCATATAGTAATTGAATTATTAAATATTTCATTGATAGAAAAACAAGGCAAAACAATGTTAAGTGATATCAAAAGCTTTTTTATAATTAATCAGGAGGAACCAGTTATAAGATTTATTTCAAATCTGAATAGAACTGAAGTTCATTCAAATTTAGACTCAAAGCATCAATTGTGAAAATAGTTTATGGATGAGACATCCTAAGGTCTGTGAGGTATAAATCTAGACTCAAAGAATTAGACAGATCAGATGAGCCCAATATAATTAGCCTGTCAAAATGACTGAGACTTCTAAAACATGAGATGCTAAATGTGTTTGTGTGTGGGTGAGAGTTTATATGTGTTTTCTGTGGCGTTGAAAGGCACTTAGTGCATTATCGTCAGATAAACAACTCTCAGGGGTCTCAACTTGTCCTTTTGCATTATCTGTAATCCTGCTGGGTAAATGGCATTATTTTTTTAAACTGATAATTGTTCTTATTTGGTTGATGGATTAAAGACAGTGTAAAAACTAGACTTTTATTTTAAGCACATTCGGTGGGATCCATCATAGCAATTTTCATGTCTTATGGGTGTAGCAAAAACATCAGTTTATGTTATTGTTCTGTTGAATATCCAGTCCAGATTAGATGTAAAGCTATGGATTTGGTATTTTTTTATTGAAAGGAGCAAGGTTTAGTCGGTACGGGATGACAGCTGTCAATCATCTTTAAGTTTCTGCTCGCTCCTCCATCACATTTACCCCGTGGCTGCCCTGGAGGCTCCTGGGAGATCAACCCTGCCTACACAGAACTGAGGCAGAAATTGCTGTCAAAGTTGAAATTACACATGCACGCACACACATACAATCATAGCTCGGTGATATCTTGCTTTTTTCCACTGATTCGATGCAGGAAAGCAGAAAAGGTCAAAGGGGCTTTGACCATCACTGTCTAACCATGCTGTCAGCGGAGACAGTGAAGAGAGACAGAGAGTATAAAGGTGAAAACAGAAATTGGCCATCTCTTTCCCTCTGTTCCAGTCACCTTACAGATTTCAGGATTAGAGCAATCTTTCTACAGCCCTCCCCTTGCCGTGACAAGGCTTAGAAATTTATGGTAATACTATTTAGCCTGGCTAGGTGGTATGACGGTTTATAAAACAGATAGTTCAGATCCTTGGTGATGATTGGTCAATAAATATGGTTTATTCACATTAAAGCACAGCTATGACCTTTTTACCAAGCTACTGTACAATTTGTATCACTGCACCACACATATACAGTGGTGTGAAAAGGTGTTGGCCCGCCTCCAGATTTCTTATGTTATTGCATATATGTCACACTTTTATGCTTCAGATCATCGAACAAATTTATGCATTAGTCAAAGATAACACAAATGCTGTTTTTACATGAAGGTTTTTATTATTAAGAGAAACAAAATCCAAAACTACATGGCCCTGCGTGAAAAAGTGTTTGTCCCCCTGTTAAAACATAACTTAACTGTGGTTAATCCAGGCCTAATTACTGCCACAACTGTTCGCAATCAATAAATCACTTAGGACCTGCCTGACAAAGTGAAGTAAGCCAAAAGATCCTCAAAAGCTAGCCATCATGTCGAGATCCAAAGCTATTCAGAAACAAATAAGAAAGAAAGTAATTGAGATCTATCAGTCTGGAATAGTTTATTTAACTTTGGGACTCCAGCGAATCCACAGTGTAAGACATTATCCACAAATGGCGAAAACATGGAACCGTGGAGATCCGTCCCCGGAGTGTCGGGCTGACCAAAATTACCCTAGAGTGCAGCGACGACTCATCCAAGAGGTCACAAATGACCCCACAACAGCATCCAAAGAACTGCAGGCCTCACTTGCCTCAGTTAAGGTCAGTGTTTATGACTCCACCATAAGAAAGACACTGGGCAAAAATTGTCTGCATGGCAGAGTTTCAAGACACAAACCACTGCTGAGCAAAAAAACTCAAAAAACATAAAGGATCATCTCAGTTTTGCCAGGAAAATGAGACTTTTGGAAAAATACTCTCATGGACTGTGAGACAAAAGTTGAACTTTTTGGAAGGTTTGTGTCCCATTATGTCTGGTGTAATAGAAACACCGCATTTCAGAAAAAAAATCATACCAACAGTAAAATATGGTGGTGGTCGTGTGATGGTCGGGGTTGTTTTGCAGTTTCAGGACCTGGAAGACTTGCTGTGATAAATGGAACCATACATTTTGCTTTTAACAAAAAATCCTGAAGGATAATGTCCGGCCATCTGTTTGTGACCTCAAGCTGAAGCGCACTTGGGTTCTGCAGCAGGACAATGATCCAAAACACACCAGCAAGTCCACATCTGAATGGCTGAAGAAAAACAACATAAAGACACTGAGTCCTACTCAGATGCTGTGGTATGACTTTACAAAGGCGGTTCATGCTCGAAAAACCCTCCAATGTGTCTGAATTACAACAATTCTGCAAAGATGAGTGGGCCAACATTGCATGTTATCGCAAACGCTTAACTGCAGTTGTTGCTGCTAATGGTGGCCCAACCAATTATTAGGTTTAGGGGTCAAACTCTTTTTCACATAGGACCATGTAGTTCAGGATTTTGTTTTCCCTTAATTATAAAAACCTTCATTTAAAAACGGCATGTTGTGTTCACTTGGGTGATTATCACGAAATCCAGACTTAGGAGGTGTCACTATCAGATTTTTTAAAAAGCCCTTGAAGCCATTTTTTCTTTGCAAATAAAAGATTAAGGTCTGAACTTACTATAAAAATTATTTTTAGAGGATTTAAAACATATTTCCTATAGAATTATCAAAAATGTTTAGATTATCATTATAAAATTATCATTATCGCAACATGATATTACATTAAATATATGGATTTACAAACTCATGTTTTGGTAATGAGAAATAAAAAGGTGTCTAGGTACTATGACAAACAAAATTTCAACTTTTATCTGGAGAGAAAATATAAGACCTGCTTACCTCATAGCCATCTTGAGTGTCACAGTCAATTATGTCCCTTCCAACTATGTTTTTTTTTTTTTTAAATGTTAGTTCCTTGAGGGCTTAAACAATGATTGAAAATTGTTGCGGAGGATGAGAAAATTGGTCTTGGACACATTTATATTCCTTATTATTGTCTCTCCATTTACCAATGATCACCAAATACCACATGTTTCTTTACTGTAAATGTTTATAGTATAACATCCACTGAAGCTTTTAATTATTTAGATTTTTTAATTATAAATATTTCCATGTCAAAGAACCCAAATCCAGTCATGGACATTTTGCGGTAATGAAAATTTCCCCTTACATGTGGAAAAAACAACAAAATTGGTTTGTATGATGTTATTTGAAATCATGTGCAAAATACTACATAAAGAGATGTTTGTAACTGTATGCTTCTTATTTTGATACTCTTACTTTGCATTTACTTTTTTTTATCATAAGTCTAATTTCGCGAGAATCACCCACTTGTGTTATCTTTGACTAATATTTCAATTTGTTTGAAACATTAATGTGTGACAAATATGCAAAAACAAGAAATCTGGAGAGGGGCCAACACATAGCTTTCAGTATTCTGTTACTGTTAATATGTTAAAGAGATCATTCCCCCAAATTCAAAAGCACCATTGAATTCCACAGTATTCTTTTTTCCTACTATGGAAGTCAACGGGGCTTCTGATTGGTTGGGTTACAAACATTCCTCAAAATATCTTCCTTTGTGTTCATCAGAACAAATAAATGTATACAGGTTTGTACCAACATGAGAGTTAGTAAATGATGACAGAAGTTTCATTTTTGAGTGAACTATCCCTTTAAGGACTTTATCTTATAATAGAATTGCTATGCAGTGCCTCCAGTGGTAAACATTGAGCTCTAAACTAAAGTTTATACTGTGGTACTCCATAGTGTGATTGTAAAAAAATCGAATACAAAGAAAAGTCGCATTTATAAGATATAAGCCTTTTAAAAATTACATAAATTTTTTATTACATCATTCTGCACTTCAGCATCTAATCAGATTGTAGGCTGTGGTAAACTAAATGTCACTGGCTACTTTCGAGTGCTCTAATTTCACTTTTTTAGTGAACATAATGTTAACTCATCCAACAAAGCTTCACATTTTAGAGCTCATTTTCCATTCTTAAAGCTTTCCCCAAAGTTTTTTACATGCACAGATACACGAAAAGGGTGAGCTTCACCATTGTGTTAACGCATGGGTTTTGATTGTTAAAGTTTCCTCAAACTAACCGTATACTGTAGACTCTGTACTTTCTCTATTCTTTAAAAAACCAAAAATCTCTTTGAACCATCTGATGCATCACTCATTCACATAATCAAAAGACTTCAAATCGTGTCACCTCATACAATATTAACCTGTTCGCACCCTGGTGTTTACAGTAATTGATCCCAAACTCTTACAGTGCAGTGATCTGTGAATCTCGCCCTGTGGTCTTTATGTCATGGCCCTGCCATTTCACTACAAATGACAAACTGCACCCAAAATGTCAGTCGCTGCAGACTCAACTAATTAAAGATTCTCTTTTAATTAAACTCCCCACCAGAGGATTACAGCAGCTGAGGGCACGGCTATGGCGTTTGCCATCTCTGTAGTACAGAACCTTTAGGAAATTGATCCTATTCTAGCATATGGTAGGAGGAGGTGAAAAATGATTTGTCATTTCAGAAAAGCTCTGTTGTGTTTGCTTCAGACAGGGCAATTTTTGAAGTGTGTGACATTTAATGTGTCACTGGCATTGTTTCTTTTAAAATCCTCAGTCAATATGAATCAAATATTAAGGTATTATTACTTATTATGCATTATTAAAGTTTTGAGTTTATTTCATTCATATATATATATATATACAGTATATATATATACTGTATATATTTGTACTTGATCTGTTATTAAATTATTAGTAGCAATTGTAGTAAAATTGATTTGAGATGAAAGAATAAAAATTACTCCATGATTTACTCTCAAGCCATCCTCGATGTACAGTGTATGATTGTCTTTTTTTAGACTAACACAATCAAAGTTATATTAGAAACTGTCCTGGCTGTTCCAAGCTTTATAATGTTGGTAAATGGTGCATCTGAAAAATATCAATATATCAAAATATAAATATTTAAAACTTTACAAACTAAAAGAACTAGCTTAGAAATGACCAACGCTCGTTCACCGGAGAGTGCATTTCCAACGCATGACGTTGGACGTTGCATACCCTCTAAAAACAGATGTGTTAAAAACAACACAATCAATCAGTGTTATTTTACTAACTATATTTGCGTTGTCCCAAATTTCTAATATAACTCTGATTTATTGAAAAAAGATAATATATACATTGAGGATGGCTTAAGAGTGAGTAATTTATTGGGTAATTTTCATATTTGGCTGAACTAAGACAGGCATTTCTAAATTTAGTGAGACTTTACTCCAGTACCTGCCAAAGGCATAAATGTAAATGTACATAAATACTGAGACCTGGCAAGTGCTTTACTGTTTGGGGAATCTAGATCAAGTAAAATCAAGTCAATAGTGGCTATGTTGAAATCTGAAAAGCTTAATGATACATGAAGTAATACTGTTGGCCTTTCTTGCTTAAGGTCACAGACAAAACAGAATAAATGAATGCAGAATTAAATAAATGATCAAACAGCAATTATCAGGAATAAAGTGAACAGCATATTTTATTCATTATTATATTCATACTAGATAATTTCTATTGCCATAATTACGGTGTGTGATAACACAAAGCATATGGCCATTATTTGATAAAAAACAAACCACTTATATTATCTTATGTTAGAATTAATGGTTTAAAAAGGACCCATTTAATGACATCATAGAATAAGCTTGTCTTCACTGAATCTTTTAAGCATTATAAGCATTTTAAGCATAAAACTAAAAATAGGGGAGAACAGGGATGAAAGTAACGGGGGACGAAAGTAGCAAAGTGATTTTCTCTGAGCCCTGACTACATTTGCATTCCAAAGTAAGACAGCATCTTTGGCACGCAACCCTTTACAGAGCTGACAAATATCACGTTATTTCATCACCGTTTTGCACGTGTAGGTCCAGAAAGCTGTTTTCAATTACTAGTAAATTCAAATAAATTCCTAAAGCAGTTATATTTTTTCATATAACACATTGTGTTTCTCGTTTTATGTGTTACAGTACTGATCAATCTACAGGTTATTTAGTGCTGTAACACATCCTGAAGTTTGACTTCTCAGAGTTTTTCAAAATAAAAGTAAATCGGGTTTAAAGGTGAGGAGTTTCTGTCGGGATGAAAGTAACACCTGTTACTTTTGTCCTGCTGCTAATACTGTTGCATTATGTTGAAAATTTATATTATTCTAGTTTAATTTAGTGTTCATACTGTTGAAAAATGTTTTATTCTCAAGTTCAATTCAAGTTTGTACTGTCGGTTGCTTTTAAAACATTTGATGAAACTGAAATTGAAATGAAAATTTTAATTTTTTTTGCAAAGATAAATGACAAATTGCAATTACATATGAACAAGGTCATAGTAACGTATATTTCCTTAAAACAAGTGTAACACAAAAATCTATCTTGTTCTGCTGTGTTACTTTTGTCCAAGCTGACAAGGTCAAAAGTAACAATGCGCTACTTATGTTCAAATTAAAATTATACTGAAGTCGTTTTACTTTTTTTTTATTCCACATTGTATTGATAGACCACACTTGTGAGTTATAGACCACAGCAAAAATATATCTCTCTCTAAAACATTATCTTTTTAACCCTTAAACCTAACCCTAACCCTTAAACCCTAACCCCTTCTAAACAAAACAAATGTAACTTTATTTTCAAAAAATGTAATGTCACAATAAATGCAAGGAGAGTGAATCCCAAGAAAAAGACCATGTATAAAAACAAAAGTGTTCATCTGAAACGGCAAGTTCAAGAGCAAACAGCCGATGGAAAGACTGCACAAGGTTTTCTGATTTATTGATTCCCTATGACTGCACTGCAAAAAGCTTTCTAAAGAAATTCAGCATCCCTGCATCTATCAACATCTAGGAGATGCTGCTATACAAAGCTTCACTTAAGAATGTTCAAGCCTGTGATAAAAACCCTAGGGTGACAGCTAGGAACAGAAGGCATCACTATTGCTTTTATAAGTCTACTATAAGACAAACAATACCACACTGAACACAAAGCGTGTTGGTGGTGTCCTGTAATGTCCTGCAGTCTCTGGTCCTTGATGTCTAACAGCATTTGAGAGATAGTCCGGTCAATACCCCTGTCTTAAAAATCAGCTGCATTCATTTGCCACAATAGTGGAGAAAAGCTGCAGCTACTAAAGGTTAAAGTTAGGTCTCCATGCATTTTTAATCCTACAATGACCACAACAGGAGCTGCCACATCAGGAACTGCCATAGTCCTGATCCATAGTAGCCCTAAAATGTATTTAAAATCTAAAGAGGACATCTAAGTAAAGCCTTCAATTCATTCACAAAGTCAAACCATGTACTAACCGCAGTAGTAATGTAGCATAAAGTCCAGTCGCGTAAGTTTATGGGTAAATACTAAATACAACAAACAAAATGGGTTGAAAATCAAAACTTAGGGTACCACCACAGCGATAGAAAAGATACAGTTTTGTACCTTTTTTCCAAGAGTGTACTGCACACACACACTAAACTTATACATTTACTGTGCAGAAACCCAAACACACAGGTGTGACCTGTAATGAGATCTAAGCCGATTAGCTTAAACCAGCTTTCCGGTTTTCCACACCACATTGTGATTAAGAGATCAGTGTTTAATCTGTGATTGACAGTGAGGCTGATTACATCACAAGGCCATGTCTAAAAGACATTCAAAACAGATGTCCGGTTTAAATCAGGATGACAATATTCATCAACAGTAATGATTTATGTGCAATAAAGACCTGGGGGGCGAGAGAGAGAAAGAGAGATGGAAACAACAAGAGAATAAATGAACGTGGCAAGAGAAAGATGGCTTTAGAGATTCAGTTGAATGTTTCTCTGACATTATCACATTTGTATGGCTGTGTAAGAATGAAGCAGCACAGATGAGAGCGTATGCAGGTTCAGTGCGGAAATGAAGCTGAATCTGAAATGGTGCTATTTCATTGTTGGCTCGCTCACATTTTAAGAAGCTGCCATTCAACTTGCTTATCTTTCACTAATTATTTCAGAAGAAAACTATTTTTCACAGTTGATCACCCTTCGCCTGTCTGGGATCTGTTCTTTACTTAATCTGGATAGGGAATTAGTATGATGTGATCAGTCTGAAAGGCGGAATCGTGTTTGATGTATAATCTGAAGATTTAGACACTAACATTGACTCAAAAAAGTGAGTATTGGTGTGTTGCAGACTAATCCCATATTTACTCTATAAAACAAGCGTTTTTCCCAGTATTTTCCCAGTCTCTATAGAGGCCGGTCCGAAGAGTCAATCAGGTGATGCAAAACTTGCGAGATTCGTTGTTAAGCTAGATGTTGTTAAGTTCAACGTCATGCGGTGCTGTGCAGACCGACAGGCGTATGACAAAAAAGTTCCACAAGAGTGATTGGTAAGCATGCGGATACTGGAGCAGTGTGCTCTTGTTTTGCTCTTGTCGTTCTGCACAGCTCTGCATGAAGTCAAACATGGTTACTGACTATGTTCAATGGTCTACAGGACAATTCTGCAATGTGCACGTTTGTGCCAAGGAAATCCCATGACGTGAAAAGCACCCCAAACATTTCACAACCTCCTCAGTTAGTCAGGTAAAGGAATATGAGCAGGTTTGAAAGTTAGTGGAAAGCAGCAGAGGTCACATACTCACAAGTAAATCTCAAATCTTAACCCTTAAGTCTCAAGCAAGTCAATTTTTGTGAGAGTCCAGTCAAGTCAAGTCAATTCTTTATGTCAAGCATTGCAAGTCAAGCCGTAGCTTGGGTCAAGCATGTAAATGGCAAGTCATACAAATGTTTGATGATTTAACTGAAAAAAGTTGAATCTACAGTAGTTATGGACTATGGGAGTTTTATTTGCAGCAAAAAAGGCCATTTGCATTTTTACTCACAAGGCGTCCACATACAGCTGAGTTGTTAATGAGGTGATGCATTCATATAAAAGCAATCATAGAAGCGAGAGCTGCTAACCCAATTCAGCACTAGTAGACTAAAATATAATGGATTCATACACTCTAAAATGCGTTAAAACAACCCAGCATAGGTTAAATTACAACCCAACGGGCTGGGCTTGTCCCTTTTTTTATTTAACTTTATTAAATATAATTTATTAATTAAATATAAAACTATTATAAGATCAAGCAAACGATTAAGATCTGAACATAAACTTTTTGTTTATTGTATTAAGCAATGAGTGGATGAAAGGATGACAGAGGTGACAGATGATGTTTATGACTGTGTAGATCAGCTATTACCAAAGACTGCAAAACACTGCAATAGTTATATTTCATCTGATTTTAAACAGCTTTGCTGTTTGTTAACTGTTAAATGAACACTGCTGCTATGTTATTTTTAGTTAATTGAATGTTTTATAAAATAAAATAAAATAAAATAAAATAAAATAAAATAAAATAAAATAAAATAAAATAAAATAAAATAAAATAAAATAAAATAAAATAAAATAGAATAAAATAAAATAAAATAAAATAAAATAAAATAAAATTTAATATTTGACATTTTCTTTAACCATTAATTTTTAATAATGTTTAATAATTGAATAATGACCTCATAGCATTTCCGTAAGTGTTTTTGTAAGAGAGAGAGTGGAAAATGTTGTGCATGTTGCGTGCCAATAAACAGCTGTAGTTTGATTTTTTATATTGAATACTACTTTGTTTTTAAAAATAGACATAATAAATATCTATATGGCTTTAAATTAAGAGTTTGGTTCCAAAACGCGATAAACGCTAAAAGTTACTAAAATCTGGTTAGTATTACAAAGTTCAAAATATCCGCCATGTTATTATGTCATCTTTTCTCCCTTTTTTCCCAAAACCCGATGAATGCCAGTCTTCCTTTTCTGCAGAATGCAATAAATCCGCTTAACAAATTACAGCGCACCATTCCACGCATTGTAAACAACAATGGCGGCATGTTGAATACACACGGATTCCTAGTTTTCCTCATCTAATTTGTACTTCATAATCAACAAACAAACAAAAGCAAAATAATACTTTTGATGGCATTGATAAACCTGTGGTGTGGCGGGGAAGAAATGTAAGCCATCAAAATCGAATAATTTATGTGAGAGGCAGTCGGGAGACGGAAAAATGCCGGCTGTTGCTTGTTCTCCCGACAACATTAAGCTTTTGTCATGCTAACACATTGACCCCAGGGGATCTTATGAAAAAAGTTCCATTATTTTACTCGAAGTCAACAAAAATCGAGCAAGACCAAAACATTTTACAGCTGATCGCTGTCAAAAATGTTCAGCAACGACGTCCCAAGTATAACCGCAGAAATATGACAAAATAAGTGTTTTGATTAATGCCTTTAATGTTTAATCAGTGTATACCACTAGACAACTAAATAAATATAACATGGCAAAGATGAATGCATATTTATATATTGATTCAATAGATTTATAGCATTTTGAAAAAAAAAACATGTCATGGATTTATTGCATTTTGTGGAAAAAATTATCAGTTTATATAATACATCTTTAAAAATCAAATTATGGATTTGAATTATGGATAACCTAAAGATGCTATGTGAAAGTTTGTAACAGAAAATAGTGGTTTTCATCTTGGCCACTTTCTTGGTATAGAAAACACGCTTTTACAGAAATTAGTCAAAATGGATTTATTGCGTTTTGGAAGCAAACTCTTCAAATATACCTAGTGATCGGTAATCAGACAATACTGCCTCAAGTGATCGGTGAATGGCCCCAAAAATCCTGATCTAAGCACCTTGGATACTCATTAAACTATCTAGAATTAAGAAAGCAATTTCATGTTTATAACAGTATCAAGGTGGTTCATATGCCTCTAATTCACTTTAAAGCTTAAACCCCTTATTACATGTCAAAATATAAACGTATATACTATAAATCCTGTACAATGGAGCATGTTGCGAAAAATGTGGGCTACTCTATAAAGTAACAGCTGTAACAACATGCCTTTAGAAATATACTGTACAAACGAGTTGTAAAATATGGATAAGCAATAAAAAGCAGTCTGACATTTTTCCAAAAGGAAAAAATACTTGCAAGTCCAGATTCTGCCATAGCCTGAGTTTCAATCTAAAACTTTTACATTTCAGGTCTCCGTGCTGTTTTAATATTTCAAAGAGGAGTTGTGGGTACTTTTGATAAAAGCACCATTTGATAATGCCAGATCACGTAGCACTCTAATAGATCTGCGCCCATAAATGATTTATAGAGTGCTCATTTTTAGTATTCTCCTTTTAGCAGATAAAATAATAATAGTGGAATACATTATCCAGGGGCAGAGCGCGGGTCATGAACGGAATACAGAACATCGCAGGTGATAATGCGATCGAGTGAGCGTGGTTGTGTGCACTTGGACATATGTGAGAGATGGAGAGACCTCGCGGAAAAGAAAGATAGGGTGAGAGACGGAAGAAATAAAGAATGAGTCTGTACGGCTTGCTCAAATCAAGGTAGAAGATATGAAACATCTCACTTGACTGACACCTCTATTCTACCTTGTCCTGGATCTTTCATCTGTCAAGGATTTCACTAGGTGTGCGTGACAATGTAATTCTATGCTTGGTTTTACCTGAAGAAAAATCAGTGTGTCAGAAACATACAATTGCTAGAATGGTCACCCCCCTCCCTCTCTCTCTCTCCCTTTCTCTCTCTCTATTTAGCATTATTGTTAAAGAAAAGTGTCAATCCTATTTACAGAAGCTCAGGGTGTCTGACAACAGAATGTTCCCTCTCTACTCCCTGTCATGCTTCTTGCTGAAATGAAAACAAGAGGCAACAAAAAGACGAGGGCTAGCAATATCCACTGTGATGGAACCAATGAATGAAAGGACTGAGGACTGAAGGGACGTTTTCTCATATTAGGGGAAATCTGAAGCTATAGCAGTGGCTCAGAACAGCTATATAAATTCTACCATTTCCATTTATTTTAGTGGGACACTGTGGTCTTAGATTGCATGCCAGAGTAAGAGTCTGCAAACACATGCATTCAACTAATAAAAAATAGGTCTGAACAAGGAATGGGATTTAAACTGTGGAGGGAGTTTGAAGGTGAAATTGGGGTGGGTAGTTCTGTTCCTTCGGTTTGCAAAGTGAAGGCAAGTGTGTGTGTTTTAGCTTGGAGTGGTTGGTTTAGCTAGGACCTCTCCTTTGGGATGTGCTCTAAAAGTAATGGGTTGCTTCTTATTATTCTTTTGAATGAGGGTCTATGGCAGCCCCTAGAAATGTACGGAAGTTGTGCCAACTGCGGTGCTCCATAGCGCCACCAACTGTTTAACATTTTATGAATGCTTAAAGGATTAGTCCATTTTCTTAAAAAAATCCAGATAATTTATATTTTTGTAGGAAAACATTCCAGGATTTTTCTAATTTTAATGGACTTTAATGGACCCCAACACTTAACAGTTTTAATGCAGTTTAAAATAGCAGTTTCAACGCAGCTTCAAAGGGCTCTAAATGATCCCAAACGAGGCATAAGGGTCTTATCTAGCAAAATTATTGTCATTTTTGGCAAGAAAAATAAAAAATATGCACTTTTAAACCACAACTTCTCTTCTTCCTTCGGCTGTTTGATGCGCCAGCGTGACCTCACGTAATTGCGTAATGACGTCGAAAGGTCACGTGGTACATATATGAAACGCATGTTTGCGAACCATTTTAAACAATAAACTGACACAAAGACATTAATTAGTATCATTTGACATACAACAACGTCGGAACGGTCCTCTTTCTCCACACTTGTAAACACTAGGGCATAGTTTCTATACGTCATCCGTGACCTCTTGACGTGTATTACGTGAGGTCGCGCTGGCGCGTCACAGGACCGTAGGAAGACGATAAGTTGTTGTTTAAAAGTGCATATTTTTATTTTTCTTGCCAAAAATGACAACCGTTTAGATAGATAAGACCCTTATGCCTCGTTTGAGATCGTTCAGAGTCGTTTGAAACTGCAATTTTAAACTGCATTAAGACTGTTAAGTATTGGGGTCCATTAAAGTTCATTAAAATGAGAAAAGTCCTGGAATGTTTTTCTCATAAAAACATAATTTTTTCTTGACTGAACAAAGAAAGTCATTAACATTTTGGATGACATTGTGGTGGGTAAATTATCTGGATTCTTTTAAAGAAAATGGACTAATCCCTAACACTTGTGCATTGTAGCAATACCCTTTCAAAAATGGCCATGAAATTAAACGGCTGTAAAAATGTATCAGATTAATATTTTTTTCATTTTTTTTTGCATAAATCTGTTAATCAACCTCAGTTCTGATCAAAACTACCAAATTTTTCCAAAAATTTCATGATTTGCTCTGTTTTTTGCACAGGCCTACTAAAGGGTTAATGGTGCCACATGGTGATCAACAGTAAAAATGACAAATTTTACCTCTTTGCAAAAGGTAAAACCACAAAGAATCAAAAATGCATGATAATAAGGTGTCATGGCTCTGCAATCAAAAACAATTGTCATTATGGAAGTCAATGGGGCAAAAATGGCCACAAACAATAAATGAGGGAGAAAAAAAATGCTGCACAAAAACTAAAAATGCATCAAAGCCAATGTTTTCACTAATCTTTTACATGCCCAAGACTGTGAAAAAGGTAAAAGAAAAATCTGTAATTTTGTGTTTTTTTCCCAAATCAGTGACACCACTTATTAACTTGGCAATTAAAGAGTTAAAATCATGGAATTTTTGTAAACATTTGGTAGTTTTGATCAGTACTGAGGTTGATTAACAGATTTATTCAAAAAAAATTGGAAAGAAAATTCATTTGATACATTTTTACAGCAGTTTAATTTAGTGGCCATTTTTGGCCACAAACAACACTTAAGGGTAGTAAATTTTCCCACGTTATATTGTTAAGTTTTTGAAAAATTTCAAAGCATTTTCTCAAAATATGTGTTAATATAAGATTTGTAACCAAAAATCATTCCATTTGCTGAAACACAGAGAAAATTGTGGCCAAATTAAGACAAAAACAAATAACAAAAATGGCCAAAAATGGCCCCAACAACATATAAGGGTTAAGCTAATAACATTAGAATTGCATGGCCTAGAAACAAAATTTGTTTTTGATCTGATTCATGGGGTCACAACAGACCATCTCCAATTTTGAGACATATGATCTTGAGACCTGAAGTCAAGCTTTTTGATATACCAAACCATTTGGATACAAAGCCTCCACAGAGGCATGAGCTCTGGACTTCACTGATTTAAAACTTTCCATCCCAGTGTTTCTGCATCTCTGCATCTCACTTGTTCTTCATGTTGAAGATCAAATGCATCTTTGCCACTTCGGCTCATTTCATTTCTACGTGTCATTAGTCTGCTTTCAATTTACACACACACACACACATTGTGGCAGTGGGTGTCTTTCTCCCAGTTGTAACAGTCTCATGAGCAACAAAAAGTGGGGCAGTTATGAAGAACTAATAGCCTGCCAGACTGAATACAACAGACTTTTTCGTTTCAAGCCATTTCCTCCCTATGACCAATGCGCCAACACATTTCTCTCTCTATCTCTTAAAAGCCTTCATAAGGTCACAGATTTTTATTCTCTTCAATAGGCATATATCCAGATGACTCAATGACTCGATATATAATCAACATTAGAATAATGTAATGGACCATTATTGAAAGTGAGCATATATTTTGATAAGTTGTGCGGTTCATTCATTGTTATTTACATATGGGTGACTTGAGAATATAACCCTGTACAAAAATGAATTGATGTGCATTCAGATCCTAATGATTCCTGAGAAGCCCAGGAAAGAACAGCACTTTGTAGTCATTTCGGTGCAGGAAAACTCCAATTGGAAACAGAATGTATTATCTCTAAACTAAACGAAATCAGCAATACCAAACCTCATTATCGTCATATCATCATCATGATCAAGACCGCAATCAGGCTAAGTGCCGCCATGATATTTTCATCATTTTAAGCAGCCAAACATGACAGTATCTTTCAGCTTTAAAAGATTATCTTATTTTGTTAAGAATCTCAATAAAGATAACAGTACATCTACATATTATTACTCAACTAGATGGAGGATTACTGGTAGATGGTTGTTTGAAGAGATTAAATGAAAAACTGTATATGATATCTAAAGTAAATTTGCTGCTTTTAGCTAACCCCAAAATCTCAGCAATAAGCTGGAAATGTAATGGATAATTTAGCTTTGTTGATTTATTTTAAAGACATCTGTGGATGCAACTGAATGCATTTGTTGAGTCTGTGTAGAGAAAAGATTGTAAGTGCGTTAGAGCCACAGGGATTATTTTTGAATAGGAGCTCAAAAAAGACTGCTGCTTGTTTAATTTATTTCAATGTATTGTTTAATATTAATCTGTTTTTAATGAACAAATGCAACACAATACAGTGAATTTCATTAAATTCAATCAATAGTACAACAGGACTTTAATTAATTAATTAGAACCACAAAATGTTAAACACAGACACGTTTTTATTTAACATTGCATATCTATGTCAATTATTTAATTGTTTGTTAAATTCAAAATTGCATATTTCATGCCACAAAAACATCAATTGCTAATGTTTTATAAAAGGCCAAAAATATATTAAAATATGCCATTATATTTTGTTTAAATATTTGCAACAAGAACAGGCATATTTACACATTCAATGGCATGTAAACAATTGCAAAAGTTTTTATTGAAGAAAATATGCAATATTAGTTAGTGCTATTGAAGGTAAGTGATTTGTGTGAGTACCGCGAGCACGAGCGAATTAATATAAAGTTATCGTTATTGTTCGGTTATGTGGAAACTAATATAGCTATCGTTATAGTAGTTAACATTATAGTTATCGTTAAAGGAATAGTCTACTCATTTTCAATATTAAAATATGTTATTACCTTAACTAAGAACTGTTGATACATCCCTCTATCATCTGTGTGCGTGCACGTAAGCGCTGGAGCGCGCTGCGACGCTTCGATAGCATTTAGCTTAGCCCCATTCATTCAATGATACCATTTAGAGATAAAGTTAGAAGTGACCAAACACATCAACGTTTTTCCTATTTAAGACGAGTAGTTATACGAGCAAGTTTGGTGGTACAAAATAAAACGTAGCGTTTTTCTAAGCGGATTTAAAAGAAGAACTATATTTTATGGCGTAATAGCACTTTTGGGAGTACTTCGACTCGCCTGAAAAGTCCGCTCCCCTTCTCACTCTCATAATGGGAGAGGGAGGGTATTACTGCGCCAAGTCGAAGTATAAGTGCCATTACGCCATAAAATATATTTCCTCTTTTAAATCCGCTTAGAAAAGCGTTACGTTTTATTTTGTACCACCAAACTTGCTCGTATAACTACTCGTCTTAAATAGGAAAAACGTTGATGTGTTTGGTCACTTCTAACTTTATCTCTAAATGGTACAATTGAATGAATGGGGCTAAGCTAATTGCTATTGAAGCGTCGCAGCGCGCTCCAACGCTTAAGTGCACGTACACAGAT
This sequence comes from Misgurnus anguillicaudatus, assembly GCF_027580225.2. Lineage (NCBI taxonomy): Eukaryota > Metazoa > Chordata > Actinopteri > Cypriniformes > Cobitidae > Misgurnus > Misgurnus anguillicaudatus. Next base: position 30,453,359 of record NC_073358.2, on the reverse strand, counting down.
GATAGAGGGATGTATCAACAGTTCTTAGTTAAGGTAATAACATATTTTAATATTGAAAATGAGTAGACTATTCCTTTAACGTGTGAAAAGCCCTTTATTTACACTGTTAAAGAGTTGGATTCTCAGTCTCAACATAGGCAACGTTTCAAAAAAATAAAACAGTTGGACGTATAACTGAGTATTTCTGTGCTGAATACTCTTTCATCAGGGTTCGTACAAGCTTTTTCCAATATGTCACATAATCTGTTATGTCTTATCTCGTGAAGTTACAGTGGAAGTCCTTCTATGGGCACAAGAGCATCAAAGTAGTAACCCGGGAGTAAAACTGCATCAAATTCTGTGTTTTGTTGTTCGTGTTTAAGAACATATAATGTAAACAACACGAACGAAAGTATAGTAAATCAAAAGTTATCCTAAGATTGGCAGAAACTGTGTGTGTTATGTGACCTTTAAATTTGTACATCAAAATCAAAGAAAATCCAAAGAAAGTATTATTTTCTAAGCGCTTCATTTAACTGTGTGAAAAAATCTCTAGTGAATCATAAAAGTTCTTGACAATGCCACCCCTTCAAATCATTATTTGCCCTTCTCACAGGCCCAGGAGAATGACCACAATCGGAGTGGGTGACAAACATCTTTTTTTTGGCAGCTGTTTTTTTTCTGGTGTATGTAACCCTAGTTACATTTTTATATAATTATTTCTTCATTATTTACATTTCTTTTCATATTCATTTATTTAGGGAAAAAAACACAAATGTTATGCTTTGTAACCTATTTGTATAGAAATGTAGTCAGCACAATGTGGTTTGGAAGAACTGTTAGTTTAACACTGGATTGCTATTATATGTAGACAGACTATTCATGTTGTCAGTAAGTTCATTAATCAAGTTCATCAATTACACTGATGCAGTAACTGACATCCTTTGTGATTTAGCGATAGCAATGAACTGTCACTACATTGGGCGAGAGCCAGACAGGACCACCACAGTGGAGTCAGACAACGCGCATATTGCCAAGAGTTGGAGGGATTGTAAAGTTTGCCGGTTGAACACAGATTCAAGTCAACCGGATGATGCAAAACGCAGACTCCTACCAAATACACTTACTTTTATTTGTGCTCTTATAGAGCGAAGCGGCCAGTTTGTGTTTTGATCGGCCTCAGCGCACACAAGCGACATTCAGGCCTGCAACGAGGTTTGTGTGTTATGTGTGTATGTATGGTGGGCCCACAATAAGTTATTTTCTTTGATTATTGAGTGATATTGTTTATACATGGTGATTTAGTACATAAACACTGGGTTAAAGTTTACCTTTTTGATTGAAGCTTAAAGGTCATTCTAGTCATTATGTTGGCTTAACAAAACCATTTCTGTTATTTCTATACTGTGCATTTAGAGATACCAATGTTATTGGTATAATTTGTTAAAGACCACTGTGTACTTCATGTGAACCAAATGTAATGTGAGGAAAAGAGAGTTACTGCAAAACTGTTGATTTTGATTGCATTTTTGAAAATTAACCCTTGAAGTGCCTGCAATTATAAACAAGTCTTATACACTGTATGGTAAAAATAACTGTTTATTTAGAAGTTTGCTACGCAGTTTCACTTACATTTAGTGTGTTTCATTTTTGTTCATTTATCTTGGGGTTTAAAATGAACCTTTTGGAGATATTTCATTTGTATATGGTGATTACCTACCTGATATTCTTAAGTAGTCATTTATAGTTACTTAAGCTAGTCATTTACTACCTATAGGGAGTGCTTTGTAAAGAACAGAGTAAAACTTAATAGGCAGTCTAGACAGCAAGGGGCAAAGATACTAAGATCACGTCCAGAGACACCAGTAAAAGGATCCAGGTATTAGCGTCTACAATTGGGAGGTTAAACTCCACCCAATACCTGAAGGGGGCTCTACATCATGCACGCATCATGTACTGTATCATTCCAACCCAATCTCACGGAAATTCGTGTTATAGTCACAAAATATTTGATTAAAGGCGCTCTAAGCGAATTCACGCGTTTTAGACCATAAAACATTTTTTGTTACATACAGCAAACATCTCCTCACTATCTGTTTGCTGCCTGTCCGCTGATCAAACTGTAAAAAACGCTATTTCTGTAGACAGCCCAGGCTCCACAAACTGCAATACAAACAAAGTGGCCAAACCTACAAACAGATACCATAACAAAGTGTTCCTGCTAATAAACGACAAGAAGGATTTGAGGGTGGGGGTTGGGCGTGTTCATGAAAGCACGGAAGGGAGGGGGAGCGGGATGAGTTAGCTATGCTCCGTTTGTTTGAAAACAGTTCAAACATCAACAAAAAGTGACGTCACACAGATTATATTTTGTTTTCTCATTGTTTTTTCCTATTTTTTTACCATTGTTGCTTGAGGTTGGGGTTAGAATCACTTTCTGTGACATTCTAAACCAAACCCCAACTCTAACCCCAAGTGAGAATAGTTAAAAAAAAAACATATAGAAACCAATGCATAAAATTGGCACGAAAAACAGCGGAAAAATCATTTCAATAACACGAATAAATTAATCAAATATTTTGTGACTATAACACGACTTACCGTGATATAGGGTGGATCATTCAAATCCAGGTATAGAGACACCATTAAAATAATCCCATACTGGCCCTAAACACCTTTCAATTGACATACCGTTTTCCTCTTATATGTATTTTAATTTAAAATAAAAGCATCACAAGGATTAAACCACAAACCCTTTTACATCCACCTAATGCTATGGATGTTCATGCTATATCATGCAGGCTTAGATAAACATATGTGAGTGTGACTCACCGTCCAGCCACCTCCGTCCGTGCTCATATCACAATAAACCTGAAAGCCGGCAGGGTAATGTGTGGGAAAAATAGAGTAGATGCCATCTTCCCTCTGACCACTGGCATATATATCACTACAGTCACGTGGACGAGAGCCTGAGAGAAAAAGAAACATATATATTGTTTTATAATTTACAATATTTTCTTTGCAATGCTTTGTCAATATAAACTCAAGTATGTTATATGTAATATGAGATAGAAAGAGAGATTATTTATTTAAAAAAAAAAAATATATATATATATAGCATGACTGCATAAAGTGTATCTTACAGAATGTGGTCACCATATTAGATCACCTATCGCAACAAGACAGCAAACAGCTAAACTAGGCCATGGCTAATGTATTGTCCAAGGAAAAAGTGCTAAAGGTTAGCCAATATGACTTCATGCCAGCTTTTCAAGGCATCTGGTGCATCTCAGTTCACTGGTCTCTGCTCCCAAAAGAGCTATACTTTCCTCTGATTATAGCAAACGCTTTCCCCTTCACTGTCACATGCTTGCATACAAGTGTCTGCTTCAAACTGGGGTTCATTACAAACCACACCTGTGGCTCTAGCAGACACATCGGGGTCTTAAAAGTAAAGTGGCGAAATGCTTTTAGACACATTAGACTTCCCGAGAGCGCAATTTAAGCACAGACACTTTCCTCATGTTCCCAGTCAATCGTCTAATGAGAATTCAGATCAGCAGGGTGTACGGAAATAAGGCAGCAGCTATACGCACAATTTAAACACAGTTTTCTGTGAAATTGGCTGATATTCTTTGGCTCGAGAGCGAGTCGTGAGTCAACAGTGGGAGGATTAGCGCCTCTGCTTGGGGACTGGATAGCTCATGGCTCTAAGCTGGTGATGTCGGAGCATGATCCGAGAGGGCATGTTGTGTTGTCGAGATCGTGGGAGTTGATAATTGTCAAGGGGTGCAGGTAGGATGGACAAACCATGTTAAACATTTTAGGAGGCTGCTCAGATGATGAATGAAAGAGTAGAGGGCTGGATAAATGCTCGGAGGAATTAATAACTAATCATCCTACTGGCCAAAACTAGGCAGCCATATTTGCTTTGATTTCAAAACAATGAGCATTAATAGGGAGTTAGTCTATTAACAGCATTTTATAGTACAAGTTAAAACATGACTAGAGAGATTTGGGCCTAATTTACATGCAAGAGCATCAGTGAGGTCAGATACTGATGTTAGACGATCTCAAAGGTCTGTCCTTCGTACAGGCCTGTCGAGTTATTTCACGCTAGACCCTTTCACACAAGACTGCTGGCAACCTATGACATTACCACACTGAAAGTCAATGAGCCCTTTTGTATGACAAAAATATTATACATACAAGAATTAAGAAACGATATGAGCAGACTGGATATCTCACCATTAGCACAGCCTTTAAGACGAACACCTCTGACCGGCGCCCTCTGCAGGTCAGCCTTCACCCTGGCCTTCAGACCACCCGTTTCCTTCTGCATAGCATTCAGGGCATCGCTCACAGAGTTTACGACCTTCACCATGTTAATCTGGCTCTCGGAGAGCAGCTAAAACACAAACATGTAAAAACTATTAAATGATCAGCATATTGTTACAACTCCAGTTCAGGAAGGTGGCCAAGATGAAGTGTGAGGGACAGATTATTTATGTAAGTAATAAGGTACGAGAGGCTGTACACTTGCCTTGAGTGCCTTATTGCTTTTATAAAACATTTACCACACAATATTAAAGTAAAAAAAATGTATTAGTGCAACTTTCATGGAGTTAAATCAATAAATATTCCTTAAATATTCCCAATATTCCTTCCACTAGAAAAAATAGTCCCTGACTGTGAAGAACAATGTTCCAATGTGTAATATGAATGAAAGCATCAAACCGTTGGGTGAAGCAGTCATAGTCGTGTTTTATTGTGAATAAAGCACAGCTATTGGCCAATCAGAATCAAGGATTGGAACTAACCGTTTTATAAGAGCAAATAATATTGATTAGGTTAATTGAGTACACTAAAACATATGTTACGTAATTTGCTACACTGAAAAAAATTATTCATTGAATTTAATCAATTTTTTTAAGGTAAGTGGTTGCAATCAATTTATTTAAGCTACATTTAAACAAAAAAAAATTAGTAAAGTAAAATAAAATATAAAACTTTTGTTTAAATGTAGCTTTAAAAAATTGATTGCAACCACTAACCTTAAAAAAATGTATTAAATTCAAAGAATCTTTTTTTTTTCAGTGTAGGGGTGCAGTAAGCTGCACACCTCTTGCATTACTGATTTTGGCTGTTAAGCTTACTTTTGGTAATACCTGTCAACAGATTACAGTTGAAAATTGCAGGGTTCCCACAACTTCAAATTCAATGACCTTTCAAAGACTTTCCAGGTCCAATACCCTCAAATTCAAGGACTAAATGTAGGGATACATTTCACGTGAGAGCAAGGTTACATTGTGTCACCTTTTAAGATACATTGTTACAGTTCCCTTTTGAGGGAACTCGCGCTGTGTCACTGCAGTGACACTTTGGGGACGCCTCCAGGGGTAAGTCTGAATGTGTATATCAAATTCAACCAATGGTGAGGCTTAACGACAAAGACTGGATGACACGGGATACAGGAAGTACTGTATATCGCTATCTGAAATATAGCCAAAGACGGCATTACAGGGACGCAGGAAGTATGGCACGGGAGACGCAGCGCCTCGCTCCCTTCTCATGGAACAACAGTTACATACGTAACCGAGACGTTTTCATGTGTCAAACATAACTATGCAAAAAAATCATTTTTGGTATGAATCAACATTCGCATACAGTAGATATAAGCATTTAAAACGAACAGTTTAGCACGTGTGCTTAAAAAGTCTAGAATTTTTATGATATTATCCTACACTACACAGGAAATAATATGGATTTTATTTTCAGAAAACTTCTTGCATAAAATAGATTCAAGCACTTTCAATGACCTGTATCCATGTATGTATATATTTTTAAAAACTTCCCACGCCCTTGATTTTTTCCCCAGATTCACACACTTTCAAGGATTTCAAGGACCCATGAAATTAGCTATAACCACCAAAATGGCATTACATAATTTTAATGAACTCTTAGCTAAATAAACCTCTTTAACTCTTTGGCCACCAGCATTTAAAAAAAAAGTTGCCAGCCAGCGCCAGCGTTTTTCATGATTTTCACAAAAGTTTAATGCCTTCCAGAAAATGTTCTTCTTTAAATATATAAACATACAATATATTATCTGCTTTCAAACAAAAAACACAGTTTCATCCTACCTTCAGGAGTTCTTTTGTAATCAGCTTTTGAATATGGGTAGGTTTCTGCAAAAACACCACATTTTGAGCAAAAAGCAGAGATAATTCCATTTTTGTGACGGACTTGTCATAGAGTTCCCATTCAGAGCGATCTTTAAAACAGACACGGACATGCAGCTGCTTGGCATAGGGCAATACTTCCGAGTTTAAAAAGTTGCCACCTGGTGGATAATAGCGGTATTGCAGAAAGACAGAAATACTAGTCATTGGCGGGGAAGCATTTTCTCTTGATTGACGAGATATCTCGTCAATGGCGCGAAAGAGTTAATTCATAAAGTTAAATGAACCTCTATTATACACCCTCTGAAATCATCTGCACTTCAAAAACAAATCTACCTCAAGTGACACTGAGCATAAACAAGGCGTATCCACTTAATTGGAAGCCTTATATTGTTTTCTATACTGAGATCCATTTCAGCACCTTGGACAGCAACAGACCTTTTATAGTTCTGGAGCATAGCAGAAAACAACTCTTAACTTGGAGAAAACCTTATAACTTGCTGGGTCTATATGAAACTTTGAATCACTGAAGTGCACTGTCAAAGGGTTGTTGTCTAATGAAAATCCTTGTAGCCTATGGGAAGGTAAAATCTTTCTGGGAGACTGTTCCCGAAAGGCAACCTGTCATTTGGAGTCAACCGCTTGACGTGCAATAAATCTGTAAAGGTCTTTGTGCCAGAATTATAGTGTGGTTTTCTACTCGAGGCAGTGAGCTGGCCCTGTTACTGCTTGACTACCTTGAAATAAGACCCCTGTAAAATACACAAACAATGCCTACCCAATGTGTGTTTTTCCCCTTAAACGTGACAGATTTGAATCATTTTAGATGGAGAATCCTTTGTGTACCTCTGAGTATGAGTGTGTGGTTGAGTGTACATTCAAATTTGTGAGACACATTCAAAATTAGCATGTTGTGTCAATCAGTGCAGAGCAATGTGCCTTACCGGGTCTTAAAAGACACATGCACACCTGTGCAGAATAAAGTTAAAACACACATAGGTGACCATGGACCACAAAACCTTAAAGGGACACTCCACTTTTTTAAAAATATGCAAATTTTCCAGCTCCCCTAGAGTTAAACATTTGATTTTTACCATTTTGGAATCCATTCAGCTGATCTCCAGCTCTGGCTGTACCACTTTTAGCATATAGCTTAGCATAATCCATTGAATCTGATTAGACCATTAGCATCGCGCAAAAAAATTATCAAAGAGTTTCGATGTGTTTTACTATTTAAAACTTGACTTTTCTGTAGTTACATTGTGTATTAAGACAGACGGAAAATTAAAAGTTGCAATTTTCTAGGCAGATATGGCTAGGAACTATACTCTCATTCTGGTGTAATAATCAATGACTTTGCTGCCGTACCATGGCTGCAGGAGGCGCAATGATGTTATGCAGCGCTGAAAAATAGTCCTCTGCCATTGAAAGTTAACAAGAGGACTATTTTCAGGCGCTGTGTAATATCATTGGGCCTCCTGCAGCCATGTTACAGCAGCAAAGTCCTTGATCATTACGCCAGAATGAGAGTATAGTTCCTAGCCATATTTTTCTATCATATTTGTAGCAAAAGTCAACAGTACATTGTATAGGTCAAATTTTTTTATTTTTCTCTCATAAAAAATATTTTTCATTAGCAATATGTGTTGTCTCAATACTTTGAATTTTTGCACCCTCAGATTTCAGATTTTCAAATAGCTGTATCTTGGCCAAATATTAAAAGAATATTTGTCCTATCCTAACAAACCATTCATCAATGGAAAGCTTATTTATTCAGCTTTCAGATGATGTATAAATCTTAACTTAAAAAATTACTCTTGGTTTTGAAGACCAGAGTCACATATGCACACATACTGCCATAGCTAATGAATGCAGATTTAGCATTTCCGACGAGACTAGTTGTACTCATGAAAGATCAAGTGGATCTTGTCTCACTTCTGTCTATGTTGTTCATCTGGTACACTGTCAAAAATAAAGGTACAAAAGCTGTCACTGGGGCAGTATCCTTTAAAAAAGGTTCCAATATGTACCATTTATACCCCATTCACACAGACCTTTGGTCCCAGAAAATACCCGTAAAATTGCCAGACAAGCATCTGTTTGAACACAAACACGTTCCGTAAATCTTTTGAGATCATTGCAGGAAAGGGGACCTAGTAAGATACACGGAAAACCCTCTGTGTGAACAAGAAGCCGAAACATTGCCGTAATGGGCGTGTCATAATGAGGAGCTTATAATTAACAGAAATGCCCGCTCGTCATCCCAACAATATCGTTCAGCTCCTCAAAATGAGCGTTTTAAATGCATATTAACAATCACGATGAGAAATGTCTGACAACTGTATAAAAGCAGAGATCTGGGAGCTCGTCAAATATCCACTCTGAAGCTGAGATGATTCACCAGCATAGAACGGCGCATCACGCGCTCCTTTATAGTCTTATCATAAACAAAAATGCACGCAAGATGTTTCTGGAGAGAGTAATAATAAATATTATGCAAACTTCAGACGCTGCATAGAAGATAGGGCAGGACTTTAAACAGGTCACGTGTCTTTCCGGGACCTTGCAGATGCTGGCAAATCATGGCAGTGTGAATAAACAAAGAATCAAACGATACCGGAAGAATCCAGGATGCATTTTCCGTTTATTTTCCGCAATGTCTGTGTGAAAAGGGCTTTAGGTACACATATGTATCTTTGAACGACCAATATGTGCCTTTAAAGTACTAATATGCACTCTTTGGGTACAAAGGTGTACCTTTTTGAAAGGGTACTGTCCCAGTGACAACATTTGTACCTTTATTTCTGAGAGTGTACATTGCCTATCACTAAAAATGTCACAATATCAAAACTCACAACTTTCCAACACCCAGTCAGTGGTCCAATAATGAGTCTTTCAAAAAAAATGTCTTTCTTTATTTAATCCCACCACTAAAATTGTTTGTTACATTCTTGTATACAGATAAATGTAACAAATATGGGATTTCAGCAGGTGGAATTTCTCTTACGGGACAAGAAAGCAGACAGGGCCCTTGACAGCTTATAGCTCACTGAACTCTAATAATCAGGGTAGGATTGACACATTCCCAAAACCACTCACACGCAAACACACACATGTAAGTGCAATGGCAGCGTTGTGCCCAGAGGAGGTAACCTTTAGCTTCAAGGCTTTTCCGGGTTTATATCACAGAAGTGGTTGTAATGCTGAGATGATTGACAACGCAGAATTACTTCCCGTAATGGCAGGGCGTAAACGGGGTAGTCTCTAAAGCTAAAATGCCAGTGGAGCTAAAATTAATTCACACAGACCTTGATGCTTTCATTCCTCACAAGCATTCCTCGCTTTTAGGGGTAAAACCATTTACTCTTGGAGGTTGGGGGAGGGGTTGTTCGGCATGCATAACACGATGCTTCACCGAGCGTATGTGTAAAATGCTTTCATGTGTAACCTGTAATCCTACTTCAGTGCACTATCAGTGCTGGTTTTAGCACAAATTAGCAATTAAATTAGCAGTACAATTGGGTTTAATCAGAGGCAGTGAAACAGCCTTTGTGTTCCATTTTACATGTAATAGGAGTTAACTACAGGTATAAATACATTTAATTAATAAGGGTTAATGGGTTAAAGCAAGTTAAAAAGCCATTTTAACCTGGTATCTAAATCTCTGCCTCTGTCATTACTCTCTTTGCAAGCCTGTGCTAAGTGCTGCTTTATTTACTCCTTTCCAAATTTCACACACCCAAATCTAAGTATTCACTCAAACAGCATCAAAATGAAGAGCGCGAAAGACCTCTCAAACGGCACAGACATGCACGCAGACACACCTGCATGGGTCACCGTGGCTGTCGGAAAGTCATTCGAAAACGAAAGGATTATTTTCCATTCAGCAGGGATTTTGAAAACGCTTTTCTGTGTCGGGCAGGTGTTTGGCGGTGATAAACAACTCTCTTTCGCTCCTTCCCGTCGCGTATCCTTGCGTCTGCGCATCACAGCGTGCGCATTTGATAGATTCTCATGTAAGAACTTGTCAGTACCTCGTGGTTAGACAGAGATGGTGTTAATCCTAAACCTTAAGTCTGCGTAATTCAGATTAAAGTCAGGTTTTAACTTGGTGGTAATTCACTTAACACAGGGAAGCAGGCGGCATCTGTCATTCCCCTGAAACTGTAGCCTTTAGAGCAGGAAGCAGTCGGTATCAATGTCTTCATATCGCCCTTCTCTGTCCTCAGCTGGCATTGACACGACACATTTCTCTGTAACACCAGAGCCGTGAATAATTCAGATATTCAGACAAAATATGAAAAGAATATTGGTGTGAAAACCAACATGTTCGTGAAATACCCTTGAAAAGCTTTCTCTACTTATTATTGGAACAAGGCAATAAGCTAAAAAATATTTGTAAAAACTCTGGGACGCTGGCACCAGGTAGACCTTAAAATGGCATAAAAGGATATTTACAAAGGCAAGCTAAGGCTGCTTTAGAAAAGATCCACAGCAAATTCTGCATACAAGCAATTCAAAAATGTGTTTTATTTTAAGAGCATTTACCTCAAGTGTCAGAGGCAAGTCGGAATATATAAAATGCATATTTTTTTACATTTATTATTCCATGTTGGTTATAATATCATGCCTATATTTATAATGCCATACATCATAGCACTGTTAATATATTATTTATGACTTAAAATTTAGAAGAAAAGAATCTAGAAAGAAATGACTACAAGTAATACAACCTAAAATATACAACTTCCTCTTACACATTTACACTAACTTTAAACAAAAATCTTTACATAATGTCCGTGAGAACATTACATTTACTGCTATACCTAATGCAATATCATAGGCAGCGGAGTGCCCCCCCTGTCCCCCTATGCCTATTACATGTACCTGTAAGGGCACCTTTTTGTGTTATATGTGTCTTTTAAGATAAAGCTCTTTTGCCACCTTTGCAGTGAATCTGTTAGAATCTCTTGAAAATACTTGGAGCGTTCAGATGCAAAAGCTACCTAACGCCACCCTTCATACAAAATGAGATAATATATTATACGTACTATACGATCATCAAATACTTTTAGTTCAAATCCAATTATTCTTGGCCTTAAGTCATTCAGAATTACTGGTTTGTTGGCAGAATCTATTAAACGCCACGTCGACAAAAGTCATCTATAGCACTAAATGTGAAACGACTTAGGATGTGGCACCCCTGATGGGAGGGTCAGTTTTTTCATTTTTACCTTTTGAATTCTGACTTTCATTATTTTTAATGCTTCTAGTTGCATCTTTAGTGATTTTGCAACTGTTAACTATGTCTTGTCTAAAGAAGTGGATTTTTTTAACTGTTTTTTTTTTTTTGCCGAATAAGCTTACATGCACTTAGAAGTGTTTGAAGTAAAAGACAGTCAAATTTGTTAAATACCAATGAAGTAACATTGTGACATTTGTGAAAATAAGGCATTTCAGTCACTGACTGATAACCTTTTCAATGCTATTAAAGTGAAATTATCGAAGCTAAAAATAAGAGCCTTATAAAAAATGCGAAAACATGTCAGACGCACTTAAAGGGTTTTTGCATTGGAACATTTACTTGCTTTTGCAGGGTTCTCATAATTTTGTTTTTACTCCAGTCATATGTAGCATGGTTTTGATGCTGTCCCAGGTTCGATTAACCATTATGCTATTTTGGTTATGGTGTCTCAATTGTGCCCCAAGACATGCACTAGGGTCTGTTTGAAAAGATGGTTGGTAGTAAAAGTTTGTAGTTGATATGAACTCAATTTATAAGTAAATGTATAAGTGATACATATTATATTAACATTTCGTATGCGCTTCTCCTCTGTCATGGACGCTCCAGTCAGGAACTGAAGGGCAGTGTATGAACAGACACACGGCGGCACTTCATGACAAATGCGTATCATTATATTACAATCTCTGAGCTTCCCAATATTTCCAGCCACATTGCTGCGTTAATCAATCCCATACATTGTTGTAATAGATCGTCAAATGTTTTTATTTGAATCAGCCCTTTAGATTACAGATGTATGTGATTTATAATTAGGGCTGGGTATCGATTCAGATGTTCCAGATCGATTCGATTTCGATTCACAGGCTATCAAATCGATTCAATTTCGATTCTAGTTCCGATTTTCGATTCCGATTCTCAACTCGATTTTTATACCCGATTCTCGATTCAACTCAATGAATATAGATAATATAGAATATTATATTATATTAGAATATATTCGAATATAAACTGAATGAATGAATGAACAGGCTCGCCTCTCGCTTCTTGGTAACATCGCGCAAGGCAAAAAAAAGGGTGACATCTAGTGGAGAAGACTAGTAATTAGATAAATGTTAATCTTACGTTCAATGTTTGCAGAAATAAAATTGGAAAAAAGTTGATTCGTGGCTGTGAGAATCGATTTTGAATCAACCACAGAAAAAAACGATTAATCGAGAAATACATTTCCTTTACCTGCATAAACTGTTTATTTCCTTTTTGATTGACGACGTCAACAATGCTGCTGTTTTAATTACGCCAGCAAATTCATCATAGCGGACAAAATAAATCGCAGATTAAGGTTTTAATACAGGTTAAAGTTTCAATCTAAGATGTGTTTAAATTTAAGTGGTGCAACACAACTCAAATTAAAATTAAACTGAGATCAACAAACTCTAGATTAGCTCTTAACTCTGCTTAATTTAATCCTTGTTGGTGATTCGAGATCAATGAGTGAAAAGCACAATAGAGGACGTGAAAGGGCTTTTCTGCAGATTTAATAAGACTTATTAGCAAAACTTAACGCAAATAATGCAAATTATTGACAGTCATAGGTAAAAAAACTAGTAGACTAAAATAGTTAACACTTTCCGCGCCACTGACAATTAAGAGAAAAATCATCAATTAAGAGAAATTAAGAGAAAACGCTTCCCTGCCAATGACAAGTTTTTCCGGCAATCCATATTTCCGCTATTATCCACCAGGTGGTGCTCTTACCCTACTTATAAAACCTGGAAGCAACCCCTTAGGGCAAACAGTAAGAACTCCTTGTATGTTTTGATCATCGCTCTGAATCTGATCACAATAAAAAAAATCACAAAAATGCAATTATCTCAGCTTTTTGCTCAAAATTTGAAATTTTGGAAGAAACCTACCCATATTTAAGAGCTGAGAAAAAGAGAAGAAATGTATGGAGGATGAAATATTTTTTGTTTGTTTGTTTGAAAGCAGAAGGTCTGCTCTTTCATTTGATATATTGTATGTTTATATATTTAAAAATAACATTTTCTGCAAGGCATTAAACTTTTGTGAAAATCATAAAAAATGCTGGCACTGGCTGGCAACTTTTAAAAAAAATGCCGGCAGGGAAAGAGTTAAAAGGAGAAAGGAAATATTATTTCATATAAGGGCTTCATATGATTATTAAATATATCAAGCAAAGGATTTGGATCTTATCAGAACTTTTTTATTGGAATGAAGGCAGTAAAAATAGTTTTTTTTTTGTCAAGAGTAGAGAAAAGGATGACAGTAAGCGTGACAGATGATGTCTATGATCGTCTACATCAGCTATCACCATAGACAGCAGAACACTGCAAAAGAGCACAATGAACTGTAGATAAAAAGCATATGTTATATTCATTTGATTTTTAACAACTTTGCTGTTTGTTAACTGTCGAACAAAATAGCTAAGTTGTATTTAATTAATTTATTGTTTAATAAAATAAAAAGTTAATAATAATAATAATATAATACATTGTAAAGTGTGTGGTTGAGCCATGGTACACATGTATGTGTGCTTCATGCACTACTTTAATCTCATTTTGAGCCAGGAAAAACAATGTATGTATGTAATACATAGGCCTAGACAAAATCTGTGGACTTGTTTTGCATTTTCTGATTTGACTGAGGAAAAAATCTGTAGATTCTTTATATTGGATTTAAAGATGGTAAAATGTATTAAACACGGATGAGAGGAGTATTACTGATAACATCATAAAAACTCTTTATAAACAGGGCCAGAGAATGTGTAAAACTTTCTGATGGATGAGCATTCAAATTTTGTGGAAATTTGTGAAGCTTTCTGCTGAGTTCTGCAGGCGCAGATTATGTGTGGGCCTGCTTATATGAAAATGTGTGTGTGTGCGTGCATGCGTGTGTGTGTGTGTGTGCGTGCGTGTGTGTGTGTGTGTAGCGTGCCATTACCTGTATAAGTCTGCTCTGTTCAGTCTGTAATGTGTTCAAGTCCTGTCCCAGGTTGCTTTGTCCTCTTCTCAATGACTCATAGTCCATCTTCAGCTGTCCTGCATGGGCAGACAGCTTCGCAACTTCCTCTGCCAAGTTGACCAATAGCGCGCGGTCCTGACCTTTGACGGATTTCAGATCTGTATCATGGTCTGTAAGCGAGTGCAGCAAAGATGTCTGCACACCTTCCAGTCGAAGAAAGTTACTGTTATAATCAGGGCAGTTGGGATCGATGAAGATATTAATGCGCGATCCATCGCCCCTCTCAACTGTCACCAGTGCATTGGCTTCATCCTGATTGGTGCTTATATGGGGCGGTCCATCTGACATGGGCGGGGCCTGGTAGTGGTTCATAAGAAGAATGGTTCCCGTGACTGTGACCGCGAGGAGAACGGCGACGAAGAGAAGGATGGTACATAGCAGATAGCTACAACTCATCCTCTGCAGAGAAAAAAGACAGAGACGGAGAGTTACAGCCATCATAATATCATAATCATCATTACCATTTCTTCAGAACAGAAAGTGCTTTTTAAAGCCCTTTGGGAATAATACTGCAGTCTGACAGAACTGTGGGAAAGAAAGACATGGGAGAATAGATGAAGGTGTTCCAGAATCCACTCTCTGCTCTATTCTACTCTGCTCTCCAGTGAGCTTTTATCAACTGCCTGTTTTAATAACAATGAGAAATACCTACTGTAGACCTAAAAGAAATCTACTTTTTTGTACTCAATTCTGGGTGAAAATCAAACTTTTTCAGAATTGCACGTTTTTTCCTCCACAAGTGTCACCCTGCTGGCTTGCCCTGATGGGAGATTGCTGACATCAGGTTTTGCATATTCTATTAATATACAGGTGCTGGCCATATAATTAGAATATCATCAAAAAGTTGATTTATTTCACTAATTCCATTCAAAAAGTGAAACTCCAGCTGCAGTCCACTCTTTGTGAATCTCCCCCACATTTAAATGGGTTTTGTTTCACAATTCTCTCCAGGATGCGGTTATCCCTATTGCTTATACACTTTTATACTTTTTTCTACCACTTCTTTTCCTTAACTTCGCCTCTTTATTAATGTGCTTGGACACAGAGCTCTGTGAACAGCCAGTCTCTTTTGCAATGACCTTTTGTGTCTTGCCCTCCTTGTGCAAGGTGTCAATGGTCGTCTTTTGGACAACTGTCAAGTCAGCAGTCTTCCCCATGATTGTGTAGCCTACAGAATTAGACCATTTAAAGGCCTATGCAGGTGTTTTGAGTTAATTAGCCGATTAAAGTGTGGCACCAGGTGTCACAATATTTCCTTTTTAGAGGGTATGCATTGACGTCACTTTTCCACGTGACCACGCCGGAACTCGCCCTTTTGAGTGGCAAGTGATTCAACAAAATGGTTGGTTTTCATAGAGGCTGCTGCGAAAACCGCCAGTAAAACTGACTATTATCAGCTTCAGTTGAATTTAGTTGGACTTGATAGCAGAGGTGGACAATACTTAGTTACATTTTCCAAGCATCTGTGCTTTATTAGGGTGTTTGTATTGGGAATTTTTTTTACTTCATTACATCTAAAGCATAGAATTATACTGTGTATTATTTAATATTGCATATAAAAAAAAAATTATACTTAATTACATTAATATTGTGTACTTTTACTTGAGTAAAAGTAAGTTAATGTACTTAAATATTAAATGTAAAACAAAAACATATTATTTATGAAATAAATAAATGTGATAATATGAAATTTAAAAATTATGATAATATGCTTTGAAATGTATGTTTTCCAAAGAAAAACACGGATAAAATACAAATACTCGAAAAAATAAGTTTAAGTAGAAAGTAAAACCTCTGCTTAGTGACCCTAGCAACTTATCAACCCACCTGTGGTCAGTGGACTTTAAAATAAACAATCAATTTACTTCTCCTTTCAGTGTTTCTTGGCAGTCAGTAACGATAGCTCCGAATTCTTCTTAATCTGTTAGTACAGTCTATCGCACAACAGCTTTTTCCCATTTCACACTGTACTCAAATGCTGCCGCTCTGTCTTTTGCCACTCACTGGGCATAACCACAGTCATTTTCGCCGAAGGTAACGTCACGTGCATACCCTCTATATTCACATTTTTTGATATACTGAATTTGGGATTTTCCTTAGTTGTCAGTTATAATCATCAAAATTAAAAGAATAAACATTTGAAATATATCAGTCTGTGTGTAATGAATGAATATTTCACTTTTTGAATGGAATTAGTGAAATAAATAAACTTTTTGATGATATTCTAAATATATGACCAACACCTGTAGATGGTACTAATATCGGCACAATTATAAAAATACAAACACATAAAATCCATGAGAGAGGTGGTCAAGGGCGATCCTGGGCCGAGGAGCAATGATTTCTTAAAATCATTTGTGCAAATCCATATGAATTAGCCACCCTGTAAAATAGTTAATGTGTCTCAAAAACAGCACTGCAGCAAATCTCAGATTCACATAGAAGTAGAGCGTGTGTTATGTATGTGTGTCTGTAATGTACCTTATTCATTCACTCCATTACCCGTTTCACACAGTTAATAGACGCCACTTTCCATCTCTGCTACCTCCGTTAATGGGAGTAAATTAAACCACTTTGAGTTTACAGTCCAAACAAATGCGTATGTGTTGTCTCCCCACATGTGCATGTGCGTGTGTGTGCGTCTGTATTGTGCAAGGATGCGCTGACTACGTGGGTGTGCTTTCCATGTATACTTTGTAGTTCTCTGCATAAGTGCCCACACATATGTTCTTTTTCAAGCCTTCGTGTTCATTAATATGCAAAACAGTCACGCTTGGCTTTGGCCCATGCTGATGAGTGGTTAATGGCTTGCTTTATGATTTGGATTTTACTACCATCTATGGGAAAATCTGAAAGATTTCTGGGAAGCACTTCAGTGAGCAGTTTACACAGCGAGATCAGATATCCGCCCTGTTTTATATACAGTACGATGGTTGATAAAACATGTTGAGGACACTAGATGTGATAAGCCTCTAGTTTGCTTTAAATTAGATTGTGTCACATTAAACTTGTTGAAGGCACTTGCTTTCATTGCATATATATACTGTGCAAAAGTCTCAGGCCACCATGCTACCATTAGATTTGTTGTTTTTGCAATTGTATAGTGATCATATATAATTATTTCTCAGTAGGGGTGGGCGGTATGAGCAAATATTCATATCAAATGTATTTTCCACTCTTCAGCCGGTATAACGGTATTACGATATGTTGCCATATAGATGGTTTCATCGGACACACGTGATACACGTCTGGATCCTAACCTTACTTCCGGTTTCGTTTTTTTTAAGGTCTGACAAGTTGCTAAACTGATCTCTTGAACAAATGCCTCGTCGAAAATAACAAATGTTTTGGTTTCCTAGGTAATCTATGTGTTGTTTTTTTGCTTGTTATATAAATAAACTACGTTTAAAGGACTTTGTTGTTATTTATTCTTAGCGGATTTTACCGGAAGTTACGTGGAGCCGCTTGTTTATGTTGTTACTGCTGAAACGGTCTATAAGATAAAACATTTTGGAGTCACACTGTAGTAAACCTTAGTTAAATTACTGGCAAAAATTGTATTTTTAACCTTATGGTACTAATAAGTGAGGGATTGGACATAGACATGATCTTTTCTCTTTTCCCATTTTTTCTTTAAAAGTGCCATTGTGTAAGCATCTTTTGCAGCGATTTTTATGTGAGCAAATCAGTGAAGACCCCTGACCACTCGGTGAGTTTCACGTCTTTGTAAACAAAAGTTTAATGCATTTTAGGAAGGATTGTTCCAGTGCACCTATACACCCATTGTAGATGTGTTGGTGATACAACAGAAACCAAAAATTATCGGGCCATCATCATATGTCCAAATTTCAATCAAAACAGTTCTATTTCATCATAAACAATCTGAAAACAGGGCTTTAAGTGTAAAATACAGAACTTGTCCTTTAAACCTAAAATAAATTAAATCCTAATTTTTAATTCTAATCAAATGACTTCAGGACTCCTCAAAAAAGCTCAAGATGTGTTTCGTGCCAAGAGAGGTCCCACTAAATACTGGCTGATGCCTGAAGACGACATTTAAATCTGAAAATAGTTTTATTTTTAATTTTGTGAACATATTTCCTGTATTTTCTGTTTGTATCTTAATAAAAAGAGTGAAAAATAAATATGGATGGACATTAAAACTTTGCTATAACAACAAAGCTGGTGATGGTGGCCTAAAACTTTTGCATAGTACTATCAGAGGCGTAGTTTCTAGGGGGAGACCCCCCAATTCACTCCCCCCAATGTGAGGATTTGACACAAAGAACGAACCCACACTCTTAAAACGAATGTGTTAAATTAACACATCTTGTGTCTAGTTAAGGACAACACATCTAGTGTGTTGTCCTTAATTTAACACATCTCTGTATTATTTTTAGAACAACACACTTTGTGTTGTTTTAACACATCTTGTGTTGTCCCTTTTATTTATATGAACTCTAAATCAACAGAAAATGACGCATAATGTGTTAAATAGTTTAACACAAAACAATGCGAACACAAAGACTAGAGCCGTTTCTTAATATGCGTTCTTGTCTGTACTTGCGTTTTTGTGGACTTGTGAAACGTCATCAGTCGCAGCCCAAGTACTGTTCCAATTCAAAGTTCGCATCAAGCCCAAGTTCACATAAAATCCCCGGATGTGTTCTTGATCCGCCCATTTTATCGAGGATGCATCAGAGGAGACTTGTGTGGCAGCGAAGTTTCCCAGAATGCATTTCGCGTCAGGAGTTCGTTCTTCCGAGTCTGAACTTGCAAGTTCGAACTACGAAGGACACAAGTCCGAGTTTGGCGTACTTGGTATTGAGAAACGGCTTAGATGTCACAAAACACATGATTTCAGACGGGTCCTGACACCCAATACATACAAATGCCGTATTCAGACTTATAACGGCGACACAAACCAAATCTACAGTATGTTCTTGATATACAATGTATGTCATTTTGCTGCTCTGCTTTTTTTTGCCAAAGCCTACAGTTTTTATTTAATAAAGGGTGTATAATTTTATTTTAGCTCCACACTAATGTGATTAAAAAGAAGAAACTACATTGTCAGCATGAATGACAAAACAGCAAAACCCACTGGTCAGTTTTTAATATAGTTTTCCAATTCCGTCATTATTTATAGACTTCTGATGCTTCATATTTATTCAAGCCAACACTTCATGATAAAGGACAACCGGTATGTTATTTAACAGCCTTGGCTGATGCGAGTATAAACTACATGTAATCTAATTGAACTGAATCCAGTAATGCCCCTTGGACACTTTTCTCCTGAGCAGCTGTTTCATCTTGATGAAAAACTGGCAAAACAGATTTATATGCAAAACTTTCAAAGGTTGAAGGTGATATTGATGGTGGGACTATATAAGGCATTTTCCCTGCAGATCAACTGTCTTTGCTATTGTTTTCTGTTTGTATTCTATTGCTGAATTTGCTACAGCTGAGCCACAGTAGATTTATAGCTATTTTTGCTTGCTGTATCCTGTGTGAACACTGCAAAAACTTCAGTCCTGAGTGTCACTCTCATTCTTTATTCCCATCTAAACGTCATAAACAAGCTACACTGAGCATTCTATATACAAAATCTGTGTTCTCCCACACACTCATGTATTCAGTTGAATTTTAATTTTAACACCCAGACAGATGAAGGGTGTTTCTGCAACAAAAAATATGCATTTTGCATAAAATATTCAAGATGCAATGACAGTTCGGTGGATATGAGACAGATGAATCCATAAGAGGGTTGATGCACATTGGAGATTTTGATGAAATGCAGAATGTAAGTTATTCGTGTGTGCGTATATGTGTGCATGTGCCTGATATTGACTGCCTTCTTATAAGTGTAGCTACAAACAAGCAAATCGGATAAAAACATACACATGAAAGTTCTGGCATAAGGCTTATTACTTGATGTAATGCTGCAGTATATAATCTTATTTTGAGCCCATCAGTTTTACCAGCCCATTCTCATGAATTGCGTATAAATAGCACGCCTTCTGAAAAGTCGTGCAATACATACGCCAAAATTCAATTTTGCTTGCATATGATATGCTAGTCCTTCCCGTTCACTTATGTATTGGTTTTTCAATTTTTAGTATTGCCGCTTGGGGTTAGAAAAACTTTTCTGTTACATTTCAGACATCCTTACCCAAATGCAATTCAAACCCCAACTGCAAGCGATAATGGATTAAAAATATAAAGAAGGAAAAAAAAATAGAGAAACCTATACATAAAATGACATCCTAACCCAAATTCCAAATCTAACCCCAAGCGACAATGGTTTAAAAAAAATGGGGAAAAAATTGAGAAACCAATGCATAAATGACACAAAAGACACGTGATGTTAAGTGAACAGGATGGACTGGCATATCATATGCACGCAAAATTGGACTTTAGTGTATGTATTGCATAACTTTTCAATAGGCGTGCTATTTATACAGGTATGCAATACATGAGAATGGGTTAATTTTATGCAGATGGGATTCCAGGGTTTCCGGCAGCACATTTCAGTTCAGGCGGACCGCCTAAGCTTGGAAACCCTACCGCCTTAACTAAGTCGTCCAAAAAAAATTTCTCTGCACAAAAGGCCGTCAAGTGCATCTCGGAGAATAGCGCGTATGCGGTTCACACCGCGAGCGGAGACGCGCGCCACACGGCCGAAATGAGAAAGACGTTCTTGCAAATTTAAAGTAAGTTAGCTGGTGATTTTCTTGTTTGAGCAACCTGCTAGCTAGGTTTCATGTGTCTGTTGATTCGATATAATTGTTGACCGCTTTTGCTCACTTTATTTATGTGCATTATTTACATGCTACAGTAGTTACACTCCTTTAAGATAATGTAATTAATAGTGGGAAATAATCAGTTGTTACCATTTTTGCGCCATCTATAATCGTTTACCTGACGTTCTACAACATCTGCATTAGTTTGTGTTTATCAACCCTTTAGTTTCACTTTATCATGCAGCTATTCCCATTAGAGGTATCTGTTAAAAACATTTAATTCATTAATAATCTAGTATGTGTTCATTTTCTGTCATGGTTTCTTCAAAATTATGTTTTATTTGAGTGTTTTAAATAAAAATATTTTAATTTTCATCACGATGCATATGCCACGCCCCTTTGATTGCCACGCCCACTCACCCAACCCTACCACCTTAACTAAAAAATTTTCTGCGTGAAACCCTGGATTCCATTTGTTTTATCAAAGTCAATTGCTGCAGAAGAGAAAGATACTGAATTCACAAACTTTATAAGTTTTTGACAAAACATGTAGAACAGATATTGTTCTGGATCATTCATTAATCTTTAATATTTGCTATTGATTTAATACTAATACATAGTAGCTTTCTTTAAAAAAATACAGTTAATGATGAACAGTTAAATTCAGTTAATTGCATCAATCAAATGTAGAACAACACAGAAGGAGCTTGAAGCAGCATTGATTTGTGATCCTCTGTAGAAAGCATTGTCTGTAAGTTTGTGATTAATTTTTATTCAGTTGTTTGTTAAATTTACCATTTATAAAGCTAAGTAATGTGGAATTTCAGCTATTTTAGAACTATATACAATGAATTCATGTTAGTGTTATGTTTTTGGAGATAACTAAGTAGTTCTATTGTGTTTACATCTCCTTTCTGTAGTTTCACTCTGTTTTTCGACATATTCATCGTGGTGTGGAATAAAGCAGCATTCTCCCACAAGCTTATGTGTTGGAAAGAGTTTATCTGTCTGTCTAACTTTGGGAAGAGTGACGCCATTGTGAGGGCAGAACAGATATTTTTTGGCGAGAGGGTACTAGGTGCCTACTTTCAAAAAGAATGTAATATGTACAGTTTTGATTTTAAAGCTCATGTAACACACACTGTTTCTGCATTTCTGATGTTATTCTGGAGTACCTATAGAGTAGTATTACATCCTTCATATCTCAGAAGAGTCTTTAGTTTAATCAGATTTATAAAAGAAAGATTAGCTTTACCGATAACATACGAAAAAATGAAGAAGGAGGAGTTACTACTCCTATTTGAGAAAATCCAGCCCATCAAACACACACGCAAAACTCCGCTGCTACCCCGGATAATAAACTATATCCATTGCTTTCATAAGGCTGGCTTTCTTCTCCTAACATCCAAAAACACACTTCTTCTTTCGTGCCATTGTTGAGTTTTGAAATTAAACAAGTGTCGCGTGATATGATGTTTGCAAGTTTTAGCGTCTCCCGCTGATTGACGGGTGGGCGGGGTTTTCTGGGAGAAGTGCCCATAAATAGAAGTGATACGTATAGAAACCTCTGAAACGTCAGCTGGACCTGTAATTGAAAAAAACTTTCTGAAACTTGTACGAACCCTGGCGAAGTGCATTCGGCACAAAAATACTCTGTAACACGCCCAACTGCTTTTTTGACACTTTGCCTACGTTTAGCATGAGGAAACAACTCTACAACTGTGTTAAAAAGTCAGAATGCTTAAAATACCATTGAACCACCCCTTTAAATTAGGTGAGAGACTGGAGCCCTTACCTTGGGCGTTGTTTGTCTGACTGTATCTGAGTCTGACCATCGGTGTTTGAGTTGAGAAGAGTTGGGCACACACTCACAGAATGTCTGCATTAAACAAAAAACAAAACAAAAAAACTAAATGAAGTGCTGTTATGTTTGCTATTTGACACCTTTAGTTGCATTTTAGATATGCGCTGTTCATAAGAGCAAAAGGAGTTTGCATGTAAATTCAGTTGGCATCCACTCTTTGCTCTAATAATATACTCATCCTAGTGATCCATCTCCTCTTATCTCGCAAACACACAAACATAAGGTCGCATGCAATTTGGTATCTCATCTGATTTTCTGTTTTATGTCCCAGGCAATAAAAGCAGACAATATTGCATTAGCATTTCAGTATAATGGTTGGAGAATAAGATCAAAGGAACATTAGGAAGGCCTCTGAGTGTTCTCTGTAATGCAGCTTTCACTTGCTGCATGACTGGTCCGGTTACCCAGTTGTTTTGAGTTACAATGCATTCATATGCTAAAGTCTAGATGTGGAATTTCAAGTTTGTAAAATACGTGTTCCTGCTTTTTCGGTCGCTGCACATTATTCACACTAAAACATTGCCCTGCGCACACCAATGGTGATCACATTTCATTAACCAATCAGATGTACTGGAATGAAATGATGGAATGGTTTGAAAACTGTTACATCGTTACAAAACATTTTTAATGAGACTGAGGATACATGTAATGTTAAACAAAAGAGGGATAAAGGGAAAGACTGTGTGTTTCTTGCATAAGCTGACTGCACAATAAGCTTATTTAAAGGTACTGTAGAAGCTTTACACACATTCTGTCCCCAGCTTAAGAGACACCATAAGCTGAATTATTGAATTACATCAACCACCTGGGAGAGGGAGAGAGAGAGAGAGAGAGAGAGAGAGAGAGAGAGAGCAAAAGAGGGAAAATATATAAACAGAAAAAACAATGAGATTTTGTGAGTTTATGGTGCTTAGTTTTGCAGCACTCTCCGGAGAGATACAAATCACTGGAATCAAAACATAATTTTATAGGGCTTTGGCACATAGCAGCTTTTGGATGATGGTTCTTTGTACTATAAAATAAAAGATCACGGCATAATTTTGAGAGGACTGTCTAGGAACTCCATCTGTCAACCAAGCAGCAGTTTATTTCTGGTAGAAGCAAGGTGGACAAAAATCAATTTTTGTTCACTAACCCCACATCACTAATGTATTACAGCGTTAAAACTAACTGATAACCCATTAACACTCCAGAAACTAGGATGTTAAAATAAAAGATCAGGGAGCAATTTGAAAGGACTGTCTAGAAACTCCATCTGTCGACCAAGCTGCAGTTTATATCTGGTAGAAGCAGGGAAGACAAATCAATTTTTGTTCAATAAACCCACATCACCAATGTAGCATTAAAACTAATTGATAGCCTATGAACAATCCAGAAACTAAAATGTAAAAAATTTACAAAGCAACATTTTAATGAAATCTGATAAGCCAAATCCAGGGTTCCCACACCTTAGTTAACTTCAAATTCAAGGACCTTTCAAGGACCTTCCAGGTCCAATAAGTTCAAGGACTAAATGTGGGGACACATTTCAAGTGAGAGCAAGGTTACATTGTGTTACCTTTAAAGATACATCGTTACAGTTCCCTTTTGAAGGAACTCGCGCTGCGTCACTGTGTGACACTTTGGGGATGCCTCCAGGGGTAAGTGCATCTGAATGTGTATATTATATTCGACCAATGGTGAGGCTTAACAACAAAGACAGGGTGACGCGGAAGCCAGGAAGTAT
Source organism: Misgurnus anguillicaudatus (assembly GCF_027580225.2). NCBI lineage: Eukaryota > Metazoa > Chordata > Actinopteri > Cypriniformes > Cobitidae > Misgurnus > Misgurnus anguillicaudatus. The sequence goes on along the minus strand of NC_073358.2, from coordinate 30,428,581 downwards.
ATTGCTATCTGAAATATTGCCAAAGACAGCGTTACAGGGACGCAGAAATTATGGCAAGGGAGACGCAGTGTCTCGTTCCCTTCTCAAGGAACAACATTACATACGTAACACAAGTTCAAGTTTTCATTTGTCAAACACAACTATGCAAAAAAGCATTTTGGTGAATCAACATGCGCATAAGTTAACAGTTTAGCACGTGTGCTTAAAAAGTCTAAAATTTTTATGATAGTATCCTACACTACACAGGGAATAATATGGATTTTTTTCCAGAAAACTTCTTGCATAAAATACATTCAAGCACTTTCAATGACCTGTATCTATGTAAGTATATTTTAAAAAACTTCCCAGGGCCTTGAACCCCCACAGATTCACAAACTTTCAAGGATTTTAAGGACCCGTGGGACCCCTGCAAATCCATCAAATTTCTGAATTTCTGTCTAAAAAGGTCTGTCCAGGTGCTTTTCATGTTCTTTAAATAGCATCACTTAAAGGTCCTAAAAAACATTCTGCTCATTAATATACTGTAAGCATCAGTGTTGATGAGTAGTTACTAACTTAACTACATTTTTCTTGAGGGTAGTTGAGTTACTGTTAATATAGTGTAGCTTTAACTGTAGTTAAATACTTTTTCCAGCAAGTAGCGGTGTAGCGCGACCAGACCCTATATTATGTTGTTCCTCTGCAATGCCTTTTAGCAAAGAGCAGCGTTGAGCGCAGCATCTTCTTTTCTTCTTAGATCACAAACTCAAATTCTTCATTAATGGCATTTATTTTCTGTCACGCATCTTTGCGGAGATCGTCTGATGATTACGTACGGAGCGTGCAGGGGTAATGGCGACACACTCATATTATAAAGTCCGTGATAAAGCGAGGCATGATGGCAGAATCTGACGATGTAGAGATTAATTGCCCATGGCCTTATTTCTCCAAGTTCATGTTAAAGAAACAAACCATAAAGCTAACACTTTCTTACGTAATCTGTGCAAACCAAAGATTTTTCTGTCTGCGTCAAAAACTTCCAGCACATACAAGTGAGTAATAGCCATTTTAAAAATGAATCCTTCCATTTTATTGCTTCTATAACAAATGTCTATTTCTATTTTAAGTGCAGTGATGAATCTGTGTTTGCCATTATTCCAAAATTCAACCTTCCCTGCCTGCCACAAAACAAACAAACCTAAGAACACTAACGTTGTGTTTGCACACAGCTTTATCTGTCAATCAAATAGAAGAAGAAATCCAAATATAACTTATATTATACTTATTATATGTTTAGAAAACCACATGATTTAATTATAAACCTTAGTTTGTTCATAATAATTATTAACAACAATTTATAATTATTTTTATAAATAGCTCAAATAAAAGGGTTTCATTTTTTCATTTAAATGTCATTTAAAATTTATTTTTCTCTTTTTATTTTCAAATATAATTTAACAATAAACAATAAAAGTAATGACTTACAGTGTATCCAGCTAGCCAACTGAGTTTGCCATAAGAAGTGGTGGAAAGCACACAGACTGCAATCATTTGACTCCATTGGTTGATCTGGTCCAAGCCTCTTAATCCTTTATTTATTCTTCAACTGAATGCCTTGTAAAGAGGGATTTTGTAAAAATAAAAAAAAATTCTTTCATCATTTCATGGCTTGCTTCCACAGATCAGTACTGTAACTAGTTACATGACAATCTGCAACTCAGTTACTGTATGAGACTCTGAGAGCGATCCAATCACATGAGGTCAAATAAAAAAAAACTATTTTGATTTGCATACAAAAAAGTTGGAGGGTTTGGGGCGCACAGTGCTGCGCCCCAAGGTGGATCTGAAACAAGCCAATTAAGGCTCAGCCTCGAGTCACATGCTTTTAACAAGTTACTGACCTACATACACACTCGTTCGGGTGGTGCCCCAGACACACACATGACACACACACAACAAACTCAGTTTTGATTTTTTTTATAAATGATAACATGAATAACAGTGAAATAGTACTATAATAGTTATTTTGTATTAATTAGCACTATATATTTAACTTTTTGGAAAAATGTTAAAATAGCTTTCCTCTCTGGCCAACTTTAAGGGGACGGCGTCCCAGCGCCCCCATTGACCAGCCGCCGCTGTACCACGTTTACCATAAACATTGTTCTGGTGCCTATTTTAAGACATTTGACAAGTTAGGACCCGTTAGGACACATGGAACATTTCTCAGCCAATCAGAATAAAGCATTTGGTATAACTACTTTTACTAATAAGTAGCTTGTAGCTTATCTAAGTACAGTTTCAAAGTAGCTTCCCCAACACTGATAACCATTATATTGCAAAGGTAACTTACTTGGATGTTTCAAACAAAACCAATCAACAATCCGTCTCTTTATTTCCTAACTTCTCTGTTTTGTTACAGCCTGTCACACATCCCTCTTTTACACATGACAGGCACAAATGAAAACACATTCAGTACTACATTAACCGATGTATTAACTTACTTGTTCAATAACATTGTTAAATTTAAAGTCACAGACACACCTTGATGTTTTCAAATAAGCAGAAACCTTGAAAGAAAAACTGCATGTTGCACAGACTTGCTACAGTGAGGAAGACAAATGGATGTGAAAACCAGTGCATCTCAAGTATGTCCACACTCATACATGGAAGAGATTACTGTAAATAATGCATGCGATAACAAGAAAATCATTACCACCTAACCACAGAGATGAACTCTCGTATATATACTGTACACACACACTGGCTTTATATTATACATTGGGTGGTTGTGCATGTCATTCAACTCTGATCCACCCCACATACTATCGAGTGCTAAGTGATGCTCATTGAACTAGGAGATAGAAGGGCAAGCCAAGGAGACCATAAACACGCACACACCCCCACACACATACTAAAATACAACTGACCACTGAAATGCAGGGAGCAATATGTGACCAGTCACGGAAAGTAGGGACACAAGTCGGATCTGGGACATTTTGAGTTATTCACAGATTCTGAAAGTGTGTGTAACACATAGAAATCTGATAAGATTCGGAGAAGTTGTGGCCATTTGAATATAGGAACTCAGAAATACTCAAACCGAGAAAATCGAGACGAAAGGGACTCTTCTTTCCAACTGGGGGAGACAATAGGGCTCCTTTACATCTCATTTAGCTAAGCCATACCCTATGTAAAGCCGTTTTGAGATACAGCTGTTCTAGCATGATATGTAGTATTTTATGACCAAATAACAACATGCAAAAATAAACATGACTCTTTTTACCTTTGTGGGGATCACAAGTCGAATCCAGTCTGTTTCAGATTATCCAATGACCATTTTGTCCACAAATGCGTATAATCCGTGAAATATAGATTCTTTACATCAGATTTCGCATGAATGTCTGGTAATACAATATAATATACAATCTGAAGACTATTTACATCGTAACATGTAAGGGTAGGCTATATGAGATTACACTCCGTTAAACACATGAACCCGCCTTTAAAGTTTGTATTTAAAATGGTGAGGTAGTATAATAGATCATCCAAACCGCGCCGTCGAAAACGTGACGTCCTTTAGAGATGTTACCAATCGATCGCTCGTTCCTCCATCAGCCAATAACTTCATGGACAATATTGATAGACAAAGCATGTAGCCAAATATATAAAGAATACAACGATCTCTGTGTAACTTCTGTGTGTTTGGACTCATGCTGCGCTGCAAGAACTGACATAGAGATGACGTCAAAGTACCGCGAGAGCGAGTCGAAATTAAACTACTCCATAAGATTTCTTGAAGAGCTCTCCCGGTACTTTGATGTCATCCGACTGCGGCGCCCCATAAAGTCAGTGACGCGGCTGACGTATGATGCGGCTGATTGTTATTTGTTCCGCCCCAGCTTCTTTTATTTTTCTTTTGTTTTGTGCGCCCGAGCTTTACAGTCTGGGTTAAATGCACGCTATAAGTTTGAAAAAAACCAACAACAACTTAGCAAACATGTCTGAGGAACAGGGCAGCCGCGTCACTACAGTCACGTGACTTCACGCTCGAGCCGGAAGAGAAGACAATGCTGAATAGTCGTAATTCTGCTATTTTTGGATCAAACTGTATTTCCGATGCACCAAAACACAATCTTATTGACCCACTGATGTCACATGGACTACTTTGATGATGTTTTTATTACCTTTCTGGACATATAAACCAGACATAGATTTTCAATTAAGGAGATAGAAAGCTCTCGGACTAAATCTAGTGATAAAACATCTTAAACTGTGTTCCGAAGATGAATGGAGGTCTTCCGAGTTTAGAACGACATAAGGGTAAGTCATTAATTACATTATTTTCATTTTTGGGCGAACTATCCTTATTTAGTAGTCACGCTGTTCCCTTTGGGGGCGGAGGCAAAAACACAAGCTTATACAGTATGTAAATATACACAGACAATGACGCCCCCCGCTGCACGCTAGAATCTCTGGAAAAACAAGCCTATTTTAACCGCAAAATGTACGCTTTTAAATATACAAAAACTGCTATCTCAAACATGGAGAGGCTTCTTCGTGATCTCAACTAACAGATTCTGCAATAAAACGAAAATCACAAATTTTGAAAAAAAAACGTTGTTTCTCATTTTCTCGAAACTTGTGCTGCCGACTTGTGTCCCTGGTTTCCGTGACGGGTCACATATGGTCACAGCCATGTGTGAACTGATCAGTGGTGGCTGGTCAAAGGGGGAGCTGGGGCGCCGCCCCCTTAAAGTTGTCCAGAGAGAAAAGCTACTTTAACATTTTATCAAAAAGTTAAATATATGCTAAAAATTAATAAAAAAAAAATCATTCATTAACTCTTTCACCGCCAGCGTTTTTTAAAAAAGTTGCCAGCCAGCGCCAGCGTTTTTCATGATTTTCACCAAAGTTTAATGCCTTCCAGAAAATGTTCTTCTTTAAATATATAAAAATACAATATACCAAATGAAAAGACAGACCCTCTGCTTTCAAACAAAAAAAAAAATGTTTCATCCTACCTTGAGTGGTTCTTTTGTAATCAGCTTTTGAATATGAGTAGGTTTCTGCAAACACCACATTTTGAGCAAAAAGCAGAGATAATTCAATTTTTGTGACTGACTTTTCATAGAGATCCCATTCAGAGCGATCTTTAAAACAGACACGGACATGCAGCTGCTTGCCGTAGGGCATTACTTCCGGGTTTAAAAAGTTGCGGAAGGTTAAACGCGGGGAAGCGTTTTCTCTTAATTGACGAGATATCTCGTCAATGGCGTTGAAAGAGTTAATCTGCTTCATGTGATGTTAAACATGTAAAGTGCTGCACGGTCTATGTTCATCTGTTCTCTTCTATGACAAAATATTTGACTATGACAAAATATTTATTTCGCTTCAGTTGAATTCAACAGTAACATTTTCAGCATTTTAGCTAAGCAGTAATGATACATTGTCATCGATAAATGGCTATTTACAGTCCTGCATTACTACAGTAAAAGTTTGATTTTGAGTTTGTTTGTGCCCCCCAAATATTTTTAGCACCAGCTGGCACTGGAACTGATGGTACCTTAGGGTAAAAACTTGTGGTGTTTTGATGTGCAACAATAAAACCTGGATTATCCTCATTTGACCTTTCACTCAAAACTGCAGAAGTTTACTTACTAGAAAAAAACTAAGATATATTTAGTCACATGTGGTCTCAAAGCTGGGCGTAGTTCTGTTCATACAAGATGAGGAAATTGGAAATATGAAAGAAATATTCGACAAACTGTAAACCCCTTGAACACAGTGGGGGGGGGAGATAAAATACAGCTTTGGGTTTGTGTGTGTTGGCAAAAGAGAGAAAGACAGATGAAGGATTTTTAGTCTATCATTCTGTTTCTCATATTGACCTTAGTGTGGTTTGAGAATTGTGGTTGGCTCTGCAATCTTTAAACCACTATGGTCAGAGATTTCAGTGGCGTTCGTTGAATGACATACAAACCCAAGCTAAACTAAGAGACCCAATCACCTTACACATTACTCGCTAGACCACAAAGGTTTGTTTCAGTTCACTAAGATACTTGAGTTCATGCCACCCAAAACCATTTTCTTATAATCTTTGAAAGTGATAAAGGTTTCCCTCTCAAACATAATAAATAAAAAAATCCCACCCCAATCAACAATACCATACACTCTTAAAAAAAAAGATGCTTAACCTGATAAGGAACACTGTGCCAAACACGGTACACCCCCTCCCTTGCACATGAGGCTGCATTACGTCATTGTAACTTTGAAGCATTCAATCTTCAAAATATACGGTCATGCGGCACATCGTTGGAAAGCTTAGACTTTCGGGATTCCACACAAAGCATAATATGATTTTTAGCCGTCATAAAACTGTACACCTGTAATCTAGTTGTTAGTTACCTGAACCGGGCGGCGTCGATTTAGGATATTTACTTACCTTCAAAATCTTCCCTTTATCCGCTTCGGTGAAACTATCCAAAACAAATTGTTCATAAATCCCCAAAAGTCCAAGGGAATGGAATATCAAAGCCTTTTAATCCAAAATGATTTGTTCATCTCACAATCTTGACGTTTCTGACCGAATTACGATATAAATAATGTATACAATTAGTTCACTAATGGACATTAATTCAAATCTCACTTTCATTCACGATTTATAATGAAAATATTCGGATGTCACGTTTATTGTGCAACGTCTGAGGAACAAATATGCCCCCTTGTGGAATTCAGCCGTTCCATAAGGGGCTACGTGGCGGTTTACATTTCGCTTATAAAATCGCACTGGAAAACGCGACCGTCGGTTGCTTCCTGTCACATGACCTGCGGTGCGCTTGCGGCATTCTGAAGAGTTAAAATGTTTTTAACTCGATGCAGTGTGGACGCGCCTGGAAGAAAACGAGCGTGTCGCTTCCATTATGAGCGTGCATACCATGTGCCTACATTTGAAAAAACGAACTTGAGCGCCAAAAGACACAAAATGTGAATCGGCCCTAAAAGTTTCTTCACAGCAATGCAATACAAGAACTTTTTTTTGGTTCATCAAAGAATAATTTAGTCAAGTGTTCTTTAAAGAACTATTTCTTATAAATTTTTATATTCTGAAAAACATTTTTTCTCTGTGAAATAAATGTTAAAGGACAATTTAGACAGAAAAGGTTCTTCAATGGCATCATGTTTTATGGCATCATGAATCATCATTTTTAGAGTTGTTAGACAATATAGAGTATCAAACTGATATTCACTTACTTTCTTAAAAATGAAAGTGCTTCATGATGCCATAGAACAACCATTTCTGGCTGAATAGTTCCATCTGGAACCTTTAACATTCAAACAATTGTTTCAAAAATGGTTATTTGTACTGAAAAGGGGTTCTTTCGATTATTAAAAGGAATTCAAGAAGTGGTTCTTTGAGGAACCAAAAAAATGATTCTAATACACTCTACAAAACACTAAAAGCTAAATAGCACTAAAAGTGGTTCACTGGCTCATCATAGGGGAACCATTTTAAGTGCCATATAGCACCTGTGTAGCACCTGTCTAGAACCATACTGTGCTATATAGAACCATATCACCCCCGGATTGTTCTTCATAGGTGCTTTTTAGGTGCTACAGGTATATAGAACTAAAAATGGTTACCTTATGATTACGAGCTTTTAGTGCTATTAATGCATGCAATTTTTTTAAGTGTATGGCATTGCTGTAAAAGCACCTTTATTATGAGGAGTGAAGTTAAAATAAAATAAAACGGCTCATATTAAATTTTGTTTGACCTTCTAAAGGTGCTTCCCTTTCATCGCCTTATGTTCTAAACAGAAAGAAAAAATATTACTTGTGCTATTTTTAGGCCCTCTTTACACCATATTTGTGAAAAATGCCACAAAGCACTTTGGGTGGAAACCACACACAAAACACTTAGCATGCAATTATTCTAGCAATAAGCCCAGAAAAGCCTAAAATGTTACTAAAGAGACAATTACATGTATAAATGCTTAAAACCCTTGACCCTTTCCAGTTTACAATATTCAGCTCACTTACATCCCATGGAGCTAAATACATAATCCCCAACTTATAACACAAAAACCACATATAGTCAAGGAAAAAACATACAAAGCCAAACTCTGTCATTACTCAGTGAACATAAAAGAAGCATTAAAAGAGGCTTTCACACCTTTAAATGAACAATAAAGATTAATTGTTACCTTAAATTTCAGACTGTTTCTTTTACATAATTTTTTTTCTCACTTTCATTATTCTCACACTTTAATTTCTCACACACACCCATCCATCACAAATTTTACTCTCTCTCTCTCTCTCCACATCCAAAAGTGAGCATCAGAGAGGACGCCTACCTAGCAGTGGGTGGATAAGAGAATTAGCAGAGTTGTGTGCATGTGAGTGCTTGTGTAGCTCGTAACCTCCAAAGCTGCACGGGAATGTGTGTTGATTCCCATGTAGTGCAATGCGGGTGTTTGGGCCTTGTCAGAGCCAATCAAAACCCATGGACTTTAAACTATATTATGGTATAATACCACAGCACTAAAAATAAAATAACCTCATTGCGTCATCCATAAAATGTAGGTCTCATGAAGAAAAATAGCTGGACCAAAACAACAGACCTTAATGGTCTATTTTTTGGTAGGTGAAAGGCAGTGATTATAGGGATAGCATTTAAATTAACTAAACTATTAGAAAAAATAATTTATTCTCTCTCTCTCTCTCTCTCTCTCTCTCTCTCTCTCACACACAGACACACACACACACACACACACAGAATAGAATGTCATGTTTGTGTAACAATGAGTAATTTGGCCTCTCGGTTCTTTGGACACTTGTCACAAGGATATGACTTTGAACGTGAGTCGAGAGCGGTTGAGAGTCAGTCTCATGCGGACTGACCAATGAACAGAGGGCCTCAAGTTAAGACCCTCTTCTCATTGGTCAGTCCACATGAGGTGGGTTAAAAGTTCGCTGAGCGTTACGTGATGCAAGGTGTTGCTACTACAGAAAAAAATTAGATATAGAGAAGCTAAGTGGGAGCGTGAAGCGGATATTAAAAAAGGAAAATGACATCAGAAACGCAGAAAATGAAAAGTATAAACAGTGGTGTAGTCTACGTGATACGCAGGCATCTGCGCGATCCGATCGGTGTATGAAATCAAATTACTATAGCGGCGCAAAAGTGACTGTGGAGCAGACTGCTGTGGCCCCACAAGAACCCACAGGGGAGTGACAGCAAAGTACAGCAAGAGCGATTGCAGTTATAATATGGAGAAATCTTTGACATCACCAAGAGGTCTGCTTAGCGCCAAATGAAGTCGAACCTGCAGTGTAGCTGCTCACGCGACACTGTAAACAAACCGACCATGTGGAGAAGTGAACGAGTGGAGCAGTGCACAACATAAAGTCCGGAGAGTTCACAAGACACATGTGAGTAAACAACATTTAAATCATCAATCCAGTTTATTACTTTATCTGGAGGTAAGGCTCCAATAAAATAAAATAAGCCAGTGTTTATGATGGTTTTTAGCTGCCTTCCAGCATGTTTGCTTGTGCTTCACAGTGTTAAACTTCCTTTCTCTGTGTTCATTTATATATCTACGTTCAAGATGTAGCCTATATGATCTTAAACTTCTGTGAGGAAATTCATGTCTGCGTTGATGTTCAGTTCAGACATGCAAATTAAAGATCATTTTCTTCACTTTGGTTTGGGTGTCTAATATTAGGCTATATGATGGTCTTGTAATAATAATTAAGTAAAAGCCTATTTTCATTAAGACAATGGTAGTGCCTTTGTATGAGCATTTAAATATTTGTAAATCAAAATACACCTGATGACAGTTTGAATTTGAAGTATTGAGTATATTTACTGTATATTACAGTAATATATTCTGTATATGACCATATTATGGTGATCCTGGGGTCGTGATGATGGGACCCTTAAATATTGTTGCCCAGGGTATAACAAAGTGTTAATCTGGCCCTGGTCTTAGTACACGATGTAACTACAGAAGAGTCGAGTTTTAAATAGGAAAAATGTAGAAATTCTTTGGTTATTTTTTTGCGCGATGCTGGTGGTCTGGTCGGATTCGGTGGATTATGCTAAGCTATGCTAAAAGTGGTAGCGCCGGACCCGGAGATCGGCTGAATGGATTCCAAAACAGTAAATATTAAAATGTTTAACTCTATGGGAGCTGGAAAATGAGCATATAAAAAAAATTGAGTGTTCCTTTAAAATACGGAAAAGGTTTACTACCATTTCAGAAACACAAACAGAAGAGACATACAGCGAGATAAATATCTTGCTGGAAATGAACCCTTGGTTATTTTGTCTGTGAAAACATCATTATTTAACCAGAACACCTCTTGCTCTCAAGTGTCATCTCTATAGTGACAAGTGACACTTTGATGCACAAAACTCCAATGAGACAAGCGTTTTAATAGGTGTTTAGAAAACACAGAAACACACAGGCAGCATGTGTATAAAGACATACTTGAGCTAAATTAGAATAAATCCTTTGCAATTTCCACCTTTAGCACCTTCCAGCGCCTTTCACAACAAACCTAAGATGTTTCACAACATTCCTGCAACTATTTTCACATATCAAAATAATAAAAAACAGGGTAAAACTGAGTGTAAATTTCATTAGGTTGAAATAAAACCATGTGATATCAAACTGAACATATGTTTTTCTACAAAGTGTAGTAAATGTTTATGCAAATCAGGGAAATGGCAGACATTCACTTGGGGGACTCTAGATTAATTTAAGATGACTTCTTAGATCAGTTTAAAATAACATAAACATATTTATTTATTTTGTGTATGTTTTCTTAAGTATTTAGTCACACAAACCTTTAACAATTGAACAATAAATTTGTCATTACGTCAAAGTGTGAAAATTTGGATATTTAGTTAATGGATATGGTTAATTTGCAACTATATGTCAACTAACTGTCATTAGAGCAGTAGACTGTAAGGGTTAGGGAAGAGGTTAGGGTAAGTAAAATAAGTTGACATGCACTTGCAAAGACTTATAGACAGTTGAATGTCTATTGAGGGATTATCACAATGAAGTGTAAATATAAATTAAGCAGACCATTAACTAATACTCTAAAGATTGGTAGTTGATAAGTAGTTGCAAGCTGGTTAGAAAGTGTACATTTCTGGCAGAGCTTCTGTTGCAAGAAGGAGGGTTATATCAGATAATACCATATAGACTTGTGGAATTTCAGCCGTTCCATAAGAGGCTACTCATTTAATTTGACCCAATAATCCCATAATAATATATATTTAATAAATATAGACTGTCCTTAAAATGATGAGAGAGTTTATTTATTTAATTTTCTTTTTTTTAAACTTATTTTTAAATGTCTGGTCCAGAAAATTGCCCTGTCCCTTTGATCATACATGGAAGTTGAACTGTGTACTTACTATTTTTTTATAAAACAAATCAAATTTACATTTACCTTTAATCTTGTATGAATTTACTATAACACTGAAATGGTAAAAATACACTATTAATATGAATAATATCAAATAAAGGTTTGTCCCCCAAATTTACAGTATGTAATTGGTGTTACCCTACCCAAAGCACTTTTATTTTGTAACAATGCATCAGCTCTTTGAAGTTTTTCCTGGGTCGAGAGGTCAGTGGAAGAAGATCAGTGGAGGAAGGCAAAAGGTTTATGATATGTCTTAATTTATTTGTCTAAAATATCATGATATATCTAAGAATTTTGAGATAAGAGTTTTTGGATGTCATTAGTTACTCTTTTTTATAGCTGGGAGTATTAAGATCTTTACATAAAAATACATGAATAAGTATGTGATTGTAACATCTCTGATGAAATAGCACATGACTAATGGCAGCCATTTTGTTATAATCTAAGTTTTTTTCCCTGTAAATTGTCATTAGTGTTACCGTCATTGGTGTTACTTCTCTAATGAGTACTTCCTAAGCACTATTCCTTTAACTGACCAACATAAAAGCATAAACAAACAAAACAAGATGGAAAAATTTTTAAGTTTATAAGTTTTAACATATTCATTATCTATTATTATATTCTCATTTTGTCAGGTATTGAATATACAACGTCATGGATTCTTTATTAAAATGTATTAAAAAGTTAAACATAAATTAAGCTCCCCGTTTTGCGGATTCATAGATTTGACAAGTTAATTAATGCTATTAAAGAAGTTTTGGGTATGTTGAAAGAAGTTCATTTAAGCATTTCCATCACCCGAATTCCACCTTTTCTGTAGAATGACCCAGGTACAGTTGGTTAGACCAACAAAAGTTCATTTTAAGGGTGAGATAAGATACAAATAGCACTTCAAATTAACAACTGTTAACTTTGTATGCATAGTTAACAGTGTAGTAACATTAGGCCTACCCTAGACCTCCAAAATGCTGCAATTTGATGAAGAACGAGTAAACTTGAGATATACTTTTGTAGTGTTCACATATCCATAGTGAGTCCACCTTTTTGAACATCAGCTTGCAGTTGCCCGCAGGGCTGATAAGAACAGGACATGCAGTGGTAAGAACTGCTCGCTCTATGCAGCTCGAGTGAAGAGGTTAAAGTATTACATTTTGAGACAATACTTACAAAAAATGCGAATCTGCTCAAACGATTTTTTTGCAGAAAAAGCTGGGAAAACACATTTGTTTTGGCATTAAAATGCAAAGATACTGTTGTTGGTAATTAATAATTATGGTTTTGTGAGATGACCCAGCTTGTATTTTAAGAAAAACATGTCTGTATGAAGCTGTTGACACTTGAACAAGCCATAACAGATTTTCAGGCTAAAGCTAAAGTTAGAAATATGGTAAAATTCGGCAAAATGTAATACATCTTACTTCATTAGCGTAGCTCTCTCTCTCTCTCTCTCTCTCTCTCTCTCTCTCACACACACACACACACACACACACACACACACACACACACACACACACACACACACACACACACACACACACACACACACACACATTCTGGTTTCCATGTTTTGTGGGTACATTCCATAGACGTAATGCATTTTATATCATACCAACTGTATATTCTATTCCCCTAACCTACCCCAATCCCTAACCCCAATCACAGAAACCCTTCTGATACTTCACATTTTCAAAATACATCATTTTGTTTGATTTATAAGCTTGTTTCCTCATGGGGATGTCAAAATGTCCCCACAAGGTCACAAAAACACTGGTATTCCTATCTTTATGGGGACAATTGGTCCCCACAACGTGATAATTACCAGGTACACACACACACACACACACACACCTTTCTCTTTCTATCTCTATCTCTCTGTGTATACTATGTATGACCTCATCATTTTGGTTGCTTAACTCTGACGAGCCACCTGCACAAATCATCTGTTACCACATTGACAATTAACCATATATTAACCCATTTAAAATATGTGTAATATTTCTGTCAGAACCCATTATTTCATCTCAAATACACATGAACCGGTCGATCCGCTGTATAGACGGTTTCATCGGACGCACGTGATAAACATCTGGATCCGAACTTTACTTTCAGTTTCGTTTTTTTAATGGTCTGACTACTGTAGTTGCTAAACTGATCTCTTGAACAAATGCCTTGTCGAAAATAACATTATTATTATTAGCGGAGTTTACCGGAAGTTACGTGCAGACCGCGACAGCCGCTTGTTTATGTTGTTACTGCTGAAACCTTCTATAGTGATTTTCAAATAAGTTGCAGCATTCCATTTTGATTTCGCCTCTATATTATTGGTCACAGGTTATTGTACATACTCACAATGCGACAATAAAAATGGGTTATGGGTCTCATAAAAAGCATTTTCTGTTTTTTTATTACACAGTTTGCTTCAGTAATGAGCTCAGAGAACCTTCTTTGGAAAATCAAACAAATGATAAAACATCTTTAAAATCTAAAGATGATCATCTGCAATTTATGCAAACCTTAATTCGAGCTTGTTTAAAGTGAGTTAGCCCAAAACCCATTATTACCTTGTGGCAATTATCACCGTCTATTCTGAATGTTTTAAAATTAAACTTTAACAAGAACTGCTCTAATTTAGTGAATTAGTCAGAAGAGCTAATGATAAAATTGCCATTTGGCTTTCCTTGCTTCTAATTGGGCTCGTTTAAAAGCCTGACAGTATCTCCACTGTGGTTTTAATGTGGAGGACTTTAAAGCACACTTCATTTGCTGTTATTGCAATGCTCTTATGCATTGGAATTTACCCCACATATCCATTATTATCACAGCTCCTGTTTAAGTTTAAAACCCGCCTCAGTATGTTATTCTAGTGCGGTGAGTTCATACTGTATCATGAGTTTGGTGGCAATATTTGATAGGTTACAATTCAAATAAGCTTCCTCTCTCTCACTCCCTTTCTCAGGGTTTTATTATCTGCTTGTTTATTTCTCCATATGTGTTGGCTTGAACTTTGAATGACAGATCTTCAAACCCATCAATCACAGTAGCGTTCAACCTTATCTGAGATTCACACAAGCACATACACATACACACAGGCTCATTATAAAATGCACCTGTGGCTCAAAGTCACTCAGTTGGAGAAAGTCATTATGCTCCTTAGATTCTGCTTCAGGTCTGCACCAAACTTTTGCATAGTCAGCACAAGAAAACTGCAGACAAACGAATTCATCCCTGTTGTTTAAAATCTTACCTTATCTTATCATGTGACTTTTGGGATTTAATGCACAGTGAAGGTAACAGTGATATTATAGATACATGCATTCTTGTGTGCTGCTTTTTAATTGAGTTTCTGTATAATCAAGCACGCACCCCTTCGACCGTTATGTCGCGTCCTGCTGCTTTTTTGTCTTGACGAGTTAACAGGCCATGTTAAGTAAAAAAGAAATGCTCGCATAATATGTGATTTATTATTCATGATAAGAATATTTAGCAGTGTTCTTCATTGTAGCCTTTTGTTAGAATTTGTAAAGCAATTCTTCACCCTGACTCATATCAAGGCCACGCTCACACGGTCAACGTTTAGCATTGACAACTGCATTTACTTACAGGTGTGAGTCTAAAAAATATTCTGTTCACACTGCAGCTTACCGTCACAGCTGGAATCCTTTCTCTTTGTGAACAAGCAACCAAAATCAGGCCTGTATTTTGCACATGATGCCTTAAGTATAACACTTAAATATCAAAGATTGAGTCTTATTTGGCAACAGAAAGTATGACTTTTAGATTGGTGGTGTGTCTTTAAGAAGTGATGATTCTATCCGCATGTGTACTAAATACCAAACGCACTCGAACACTCGAATGCAAACAGTATGCATACACAAGGTTTATGAATTATGAACGCTTATAAAACATCACAAAATATAGCTGTCCTGTGCCTGAAGATGGATTGTGCAGCATTACGAAGCAAATCTGCATTGTAGTAGGGCTGCAGCTATCGATTCTTTTTGTAATCGATTAATCTAGCACTGAATCGATCGATTAATCGAGTAATCGGATACAAATTTTGTGTGTGTTTTTAAACAACCAAAACAAATAATGCATAACGAAAATGACGTGGCTGTAAAATGTCTTTTATTTTTTATTGGCTTTTATTTCTAAAAAAAAACAGAGGTATTTGGCTCCAAAAAATAAGCCTATTTATTTCAATTTTACCCATTTTGTGTTTATAAGTGCCAGTGCCAACAATTAAACACTTTAATTTATTAATATGCACAACAGGTTTCATGCTGTAATCTAGCCCTGACATCAAAGTAAATATCTGGTTTATGTACATTTCTCTACTGCGTCTGGTGTGAACGCACAGTTAGACGCAGGGTTGCTCTAGCAGACAATTTCTTCTTTTCTCTTCTTTGTGTTTGTTTTTGCCTTCGATTGCTCGCGTCCCCTGGCGGTTCGAAGAATAGTGCAACAGCGAGCGTGTCAACTATAAAAGCCTCATCTGTTCATTTTTTCAAGGCGTGTCCGCACGGCATCGAGTTAAAAACATCTCAACTTTTTAGAATGCCGCATGCGCACCGCAAGTCATGTGACAAGAATCTAGACATTTTTGTAAGCGGACCCTTATTTTTTACTATGGGATGTCTAATCCCACCTAGATCAGAAGGTGAGCCAAGACTGCCATATAAGCCACATCACAGTTATTTACTAACCGCTAATGTCAAAATCATAGCCTTAAAAAATAAAAATAAACACTGCAAGGAAGAAAGAAATACAGAATACAGCTTGCCTGTTAGTAAGAGTTTGGTCAATGTTATCTTGTTACACACATATGTACAAAAACAAGAGGAAAGTAAGCACTTCAGAGTATAAATGGACCTGCATCTCTAAAGTTCTCTCAGCACACTTACAGCTACATTTCAACTCATCTCACATGCCCTCAGTAGTATCAACAGCACTAATATTGAGCTTGCTATATTGATTTATACATGCTGGAGAACAAGAGGGACTGTAGATTATTTTTGTTTAACTTTTTTCATGGATTTTGGTTCGACGTGGTTAAAACACAGTACTTCATGATTTTTACAGTATTCGCCTTCATCATTGTTGATTCTGAGCAAATAAGCAGTTACTGGTGATATATTCACGTTTTATTGATCTAATTCTCTGGCCTCCCTCCAAACCTCTCCTTTATCCATTTCCTTCTCTTCACACACCTCACTACATTCCCTCTCTGCCTCAAAATGAGGCAGCTATCTCACAGCTATCCATTCTCAGCTCTTCTGATTGATTTGACATGTAAATAATTTAGCATTTGAATAACTTCTTGAATTAATTTATTAATCTGCCTACTCTCTCTCTTTCTTTCTTTCTCTCTCTCTCTCTCACCCCCTCTTCCCCCTTCCATCCCTCCTCTTCTTTCCCCCATATGTTGTGCAGAAAAATTGATCTGTGTTCGGTGGATTGAACTTAGATGCAGTTTAAATAATTCATGTGCTGAATTACTGTTAGCGAAGACCTGGGTCTTCAGTGGAGAACTGGTGATGTGTCTCTTTCTTCATCCTTCAGTTTTTAAGACCTTCTCTCAATCTGTCAGTTTATTAGACTTTCAAAAATGGCCTGTGAAACCGTTGCTATTAACATCCCCAGTGGCTGCCACCCCCATATGATCATCATCTGACTAACTGTTTATGTGGATCTGTGTTAAAACCAAGATGTGAGATTACAGTCTGGTAAAAGCTGAAAAGGTGAACCATTCCCATCCTTTAATCTCTATCTCTGGGCTGTAATTAGTCCAGTGATTAACCTTGACATTCCTGATCACATCATTCCGCCTTAATGATGCTATTACCACTCCGTGTTAAATCAACTCGCACATTCACGTCCACCTATACAGCACACATAAGCGCGAACATACAAACACAAGAGCGGGAGGGCTAAATAATATCATTAATCAAAGACTTAATACACGGGAACGCCAGTCAATTTGGTGCATAAATACGCAAAGCCCCAATACCAGGGAAATTGAAATCTGAACAGCTATTTGAACCTGTCAAGCAGTCGGCTCAATGTTGTCTGTTAGCGGACATAATTAAGTTCTTTTCTCATGTTCTCTACTTATTTGGACTATTGGGCATCTGATATAAAATGACTAATCGATCAACAGGTCCAGGTTCGTTACAACGGTAGGCTCAAGTGCAGGAGCTAAAATTGTCATGGGCTGGAAGCCAAAAACTGCTTTACTCGTTTATTTTGATTTACTTTATATTCATTTTGAATCTTGAGTTGACAGTTCAATCAACAGTTAATGATTGTTTTGCTCTTTACATGAATTACAAGCCTTGCTTCTTGCGTAAGGCTCTGTAAGACTGAAAAAAGATTTATTTTCTACTGCTATATGCAAGACTTCTCACTCCGGGAGTCAGCTGTCATCTTTATGAATTTTAAATTCATAGCTTTGTGAAAAGTGTACGAGATCCTAATTACTAAACTGAAAACAGAAAGAACACACAACTGAAATATTTATTTTTTTGGTATTTAGTCATTTAGAGGTAATTTATGAGGTTTATAGTCGATATCAGGCGTTCATATAACATGACCAGTGTTGGGCAAGGTACTGAAAATTAGTAATTACTTACAGTTACACTATATATCAAAAGTAATTAGTTACTAGGGAAAGTAAGTCTTTTAAGTTACTTTTATGTCTGCTTTTTAAATGTAAATATGGATAGTACTGAACAGTCAAACAATAAAATGATAGGCCACAGTGGGCATCACTCTTTCGTTAGATTGGTTATGTACTAGGGATGTCCCGATCAGGTTTTTTTGCCCTCGAGTCCGAGTCATTTGATTATCTGCCGATACCAAGTACATAAAAATAGAATAAAGATGAGCGAAAAAAACAGATCCAGGATGTTCCTTATATCATGCCGCACGCATAGAGACAGAGCGCCGTTATGCAAATTTGAAAACCACGCCCACCGGGGGGGAAATCAATCCAACCGTCTCCATTGAGTTTGTGTTGCGAGAAGCCGCCTCCTTGTCATTTCTGGCTTATAACAAAAAACTGAATAATGCCCAAAAGCCGCTGTGTGACAACACGTACAGCCAACAAGCCAAAGAACCCAGAAACAAGTTTCCACAAGCTGTCGAGCCGCAAAACCCAGTCTCCAAGGAGAACAAAGTGGATCGCCGACTGCGTTTCCCCCTGGTGGACGCAGTTCCACCAATAGAAGTACCATGAAAAGTTGCCTGCATCCATTTCTGTGTCCCCAAACACTCGTTCCCTGGGGTCGACAGCCTACAAAAACTTATTTACAGATTAAACTTAAAAACAGAATAATACCTAAAAGCTGCTGTGTGACAAGGTGTACATCTAACACGCCAAAAAAATAAATAAATAATTTTTTATAAGCTGTCGACTTCAAAAAACGAGCGTTTAGACACAGAAATGGAAACAGGCAACTTTTCATAGTACTCCTATTAGTAAAACTGCGTCCAATAGGGGGAAACGTAATCGGCGATCCACTTTATTCTCCTTAAAGACTGGGTTTTACGGCTCGACAGCTTATAAAAACTTATTTCTGTGTTCTTTGTCTTGTTAGCTGTACATATTGTCCCAAAGCAGCTTTTAGGCATTATTCAGTTTTTTGTTATAAGCCAGAAATGACAAGGAGGCGGCCTTTTGCAATACAAAGTCAATGGAGACTGTTGGATTGCTTTCCCCCCCGGTGGGCGTGGTTTTCAGGTTGTGACGCGCTGCGCTCTGTCTCTATTGCTGTTTCTGTGTGGACTCAAAAGGGTCTAACTCTGTGCCAGCGCATAACTATTGATGTGTTTAAAAAAATGAAAATATATATAGTACATATGTACAGGGGGTTAAATTGGGATTTGTTTTGTGGGGATGCACTATACAATATAACACTATGTATCCGAGTCCTGATCGGAAGGTTACGTCCGATTCCGATCGAGTCTGAAACCACGTGATCGGGGCCGATTTCCGATCACGTGATCGGATCGGGACATCCCTATTATTAAGTTTCTTATATGGGTGGGCTATTTTACACGTAAGACTCTAATATATCACATACTGTAGGAGCCTATTTTACTTTAGATTCAACCCATCCTCATTTTTTGACGAACTGGGGACTTCAATACTATTACGTCCGTTGCCAACACATCCTCACCCCATGTCGTCAATATTTGACGACACTTGACCATTCGTCAATATGTGACGGGGAGGGTATACCTTTCGCGTCATTTTTTGACGAACTGGGGACTTCAATACTATTACGTCCGTTGCATTCTCTTTCCTATTTTCTTACCATTTTCGCGTCGGTTTAGGGTTAGATTAAGCAAAATTAAACAGTGTGCGCGAAATTAAACAGTTGTCACCTGGCGTTGGGGTTAGAGTTAGGTACGACAGTTGTCACCTGGCGTTGGGGTTAGAGTTAGGTTTGGGTAGGGATGTCATTATGTAAATCTAACCCTAAACCGACGCGAAAATGGTAAGAAAATAGGAAAGAGAATGCAACGGACGTAATAGTATTGAAGTCCCCAGTTCGTCAAAAAATGATGTGAAATGTATACCCTCCCCGTCACATATTGACGAATGGTCAAGTGTCGTCAAATATTGACGACATGGGGTGAGGATGTGTTGTTAGATTAAGCTTTTGAATATTTTTGTTAGAAATTATCTTAATATATAAGCTTAGTTTTTTTATGTATATCATTTAGACCATTTAAACAAATATTCTGTATGTTTACATTGAAAATATATAATGTGTTAAAATTGTGTACTGTCTCTTTAAGAATTTGGAGAAGCTTGCGGCGGGTAGTGTGCAGGACTACAGTGAAATACAGTGAAGTTGCACAGTTCTCTTTACCGCATCTGTGATATTTAAGATTTAAAGGAACACGCCCACATTTTGGGAATTTAGCTTATTCACCGTATCCCCCAGAGTTAGATAAGTCCATACATACCTCTCTCATCTCCGTGCGTGCTGTAACTCTGTCTGACGCAGCCCCCGCTAGCTTAGCTTAGCACAAAGACTGGAAATGCATGGCTCCAGCTAGTATACTGCTCCCAATAAGTGACAAAATAACGCGATCATTTTCCTATTTATGTGTTGTGATTTGTATAGTCAAACCGTGTACAAATAACAAGGTGATATGAGACACAGCGATCTTTTAACAGTATACATACTGAGAACTATATTCTCTGAAGACGAAGCACTGCCGCATGGGCGGAGTGATTTGCACAACTCTGACCGAATTCTCTGCTCCTCACCAGGGGCTTCTCGTGTGCTGCGAGCAGATCACTCCGCCCATGCGGCAGTGCTTCGTCTTCAGAGAATATAGTTCTCAGTATGTATACTGTTAAAAGATCGCTGTGTCTCATATCACCTTGTTATTTGTACACGGTTTGACTATACAAATCACAACACATAAATAGGAAAATGATCGCGTTATTTTGTCACTTATTGGGAGCAGTATACTAGCTGGAGCCATGCATTTCCAGTCTTTGTGCTAAGCTAAGCTAGCGGGGGCTGCGTCAGACAGAGTTACAGCACGCACGGAGATGAGAGAGGTATGTATGGACTTATCTAACTCTGGGGGATACGGTGAATAAGCTAAATTCCCAAAATGTGGGCGTGTTCCTTTAAGATCATATATTGTTTGCATATTTTTTTTTATGTTTGATTTAAATGTTAAACGAGATTAAATGAAGATATTAAACCAGAAAACGTAGTACGTGGATTGTTTTGTCGGATGGACACAAAGCGAGTGGATTGTTTTGTCGGATACGGAGCGAATGAAACCAAAACTGAACCTAAGTGCGCACTCACACATACTATGGAGTTTTAACATGGGTGTACAGCGCAGGGGGCATATTTTACTGGAAACAACAATCACGGATAGTTCTCTTCAATGAAAGCCGATGTAAACATCTAAGAATAAATTAACATTTCTCAGATTTATTGCTTTTGTGGACTACATGCAAGTGGATGTCATACTGGGATTACAAAGATAATTTACCAACATGAGACCGGATGGATTATGACTAGCGCACAATTTTTAAACAAAGGTATGTTGTCCATTTAGATTCATGTTCATACGCCATGATGAAGTTTTTAATTCATTGCGCCACCACGATCCTGCAACGTTAGATCAAAAAATGTCTTGTCTCCAAGATACAATATAGAGTAACGCGAGTGACAAACTCATGCTTGTTACCGCTAAAAGTAGTGGAATTACTTTATAACGTGTTACTCCCATCACTGAACATGACTCACTGTAAACTATTTACAGGGCAAAATGATCCCCTGAAGCAGCCTGGGGTGTCTTGTGCAAGGGGTGCAAACCTTCTGAAAACTCTTAAACTTCAACCAGTATGTCAGTCCAAATCTAGTAAGGATTGTTCATCCGCTAATGAAACCGAAGAATGCCTGAGGAGCTTTCAGACCATCAGAGACTGACATACCCATTGATGGACTCACACTCTTTCCAGACAGTTATCTGATTCATCTGTCCATCTTGTTTCGTCTGTGTCCCTTATGGTCTCTTTCTCTCCTGGACTCGCTATTCCTCAAACTCCTGCTAAGCAGATGAGCACTTTTGTTGTTCATAAAAGATTCAGTTATTGTAGTTTCCTACCATCACTGTTAAGCAGTTCACAGCCACCAACCAAATAACTGTACTCTGGATGACTGTGTGGAAATGTTCATCAGAATAGGCTATATAAAGAAATTGTCATCAGTGAAGCATTGATGAGGATTCTCTGTGCATCAATGAACAATCATCTTTAATGAGATTCACTTGTAACCAAGTGGAAAAAACCGATGTGCCAATGCCTCTCAAACCTTGATATGCTAATGCAGTAGCTTTACAATAGAGGACTGTATTCATAACAGAAGTCACAAAGGCAATAGAAAGTCAAGTAACTGAATGTGTATATATCAGGTGATCAAAAGTAAATGCATTTTTTACTTCATTCATCTTGCATTGGAGGAAATGGAACTTTGAACGTTCACTTTGAAACAATAAGTGCACTTTAACATGCTTAACCCATAATCTTAATGTATGGAAGCAGCTTGAATTGTGAAGACTTCACTACAGAACTTTACGATTATTGCTGCATCTTAAAATACAGTGTAATGCACATTTCATACATTTTTCAGTGAGTGACAAAGCTTAATGGCTCAGGGCTATTGTCACATGTGGTGTGAATGCCTAACATGAATTAAATAAATATCCCCAATGTGACCACATGTGCAGGCACTAACAGAGAACTTGCCGTGTACAAAGAATTGTGAACAGTGTACAAGGGCACGATACGGGCAAGGCCAACCTTGATCCTTCATTATATTGCGCTGGGTGATGTGTGAGTCTACCCGTGTGTCTGCATGCTCCCTTTAGCTGTGCATGTGTAAGAGATGCAATAACACTGGCAGGAAGAGATGAGAAAATGATAGGAGGTTTAAAGGAAAGGCAGGTCGGGCAGAATAAAGAAAGAAAGCGATCGTGCCTCCCAGGCCTCTATTGACGAAACCGTCAGTGTTTGACCTGATGGAGGGAAAAGAAGCAAGAGATGGACTGACAGGGTGAGACAGCGTAGGGGACAGACGGTGTGAGAACGAAAAAAAGAGAAAAACTAGGATAAAAAAGGGAGAATAACAAATATATTCACAAGGACACATATGGAAAACTTGTCTCATACACACACATTAAGAGATGTTAGGTAAATTTGAGAGCCTTTGAGTTGATGCATAAACAGGGCACTTGTTTCAACCGGAGATCATGCTTTAGAATACTAATCAAATGTAAAACCAAATCCAAGCATGTGTGTGTGTGTGCTTGAGAGTGTGTGTTTGCCTTACAGCGTGTCCTAAAGCTAGAAGAAATTTATACGATTTACTTGCAGTTCAACCTGACATCTCTCTCTTCCTCTCATCTACTCTCTATCTCCACTTCGCCTTGGTTGAGGGAGAAGGCATTAGTTATTAAGAGTTCATTTTGTGAATGGGTGATGTACTTTGCAGCCCCTTATTACATTTGCAGTTTGCTACTTGTCTGTCTTGCCGACATAGTGCAGTAAGTTATGCTACAAACTTCAAGGCTGACCTATACTATACAAATTTTACAACATTGTATATTCATTGATCATCATTTCTTCAGACCAAAACACTGGTTGGTTTTGGAATGTAGACATGCACCCTGTATCATACTTTATAACTAGTATCTTATAATGTTGAAAAGCTTTTGTAGTAAAGACTTATTAATATAACTCTACCACAATAAATATTGCTGCAGAAAATAGTGTGACAGTTTGCCCTGTCTCACCTACTTTTTGTTATTAATTTTGTGAGCTCATTCTAATTTAGGCCTTTACATATTTCACATATAGTGTACGTGCACCAAAAGCTTCATTGTGCACTTTGTTCCTGCTTAATGATAGTCAAAGAATAATTGGCATTGTTGATCGCTGTAAAAGACATTTAAAAGTCACGTTTTTTCTGATGCCATTTTTTAAACCCTAGTTAGTGTGTAATGTTACTATAATAACATAAATAATACTTGTAAAATGAGCTCAAAGCTCAAAGTTCACTGCCAGGTAATATATTTTCAGAATTCGCCTTTCAAAGCCTACAGAACGACCGGTTTGGACTACAATCTTCAACTTCCTTCAATGACGTCAGTAAAACTAAACTTTTTTGACTAAACTCCACCCACAGAAATACGTCAGTCACCAGCTAAGCTAACGGCAAGCTAAGCTGCTAATGCTATCGAATAACAACACACTAAATAAGCTACACAATCAGAGCTCGACAAGTATTTCTAAAGGAGGGACTTCATAGAACGAGGAAGACATCAGCCTGTTTTAAGGACAGTGAAAACAGCGGTATACAGATAAGTAAATTGTTATATTGCGCACTGTAAACACAATCAAAGCTTCAAAACCACAGAAAGAACGGGACCTTTAAACTAAATGTGCTGTGCTCATGCACTAATGTGAAAAGTTGAATGTGTGCTAACACTAAACACAACTGGTTCTGTCCATGGTTCTTAATATAGCACTAGCATGGTGTTGCTGTCCATGGTCCTGAAACGCTTTTTACAAACTAAATGTGTATCAGTGTGTGTACTTGAGTAGCTTTAGAGATCATAGATGAAGAGATCATCCTTTGAGGAAATCAGAGATCTATACTCCAATAAAAGGTTTTGGGTTACACCCATAAAGGTTTTTCAGTCAGTCCCTCTTGGGAAGCTTTAACTCTCAACTGGCATTAGTTCTTTACTCTGTGAGATATCAAATACAGTATTATACTCTTTATGATTGATCTTATCCAATCTGATGCAACAAGAACTTCCCTCAAAATTTATACACTGAACACTTCATCTTTGCTCTCTGACGTTTGTCTGGCACGTCACAAAATGTAAAAAAAATTATCATAATCTTTATTTGTGCTTCATTCTTTTACCAGTTTAAGACAGTTTCTGTGTGCATTAAGTCTCGAATATTCTTTGTTACTTTCGTTTCAGTACTCTTACAACAAAATCTTTTTAGCTAAAGTATAAACACGTATAAAATAAGCAGGGATTTCCAAAGTGACAGTCACCTAAAGTCAATTGTTTAAAATGCATAGACCCTGCCCTGCTGCTACTGACTATTGTCAGCAAAAACTGTGTGTGTGTGTGTGTGTGTGTGTGTGTGTGTGTGTGTGTGTGTGTGTGTGTGTGTGTGTGTGTGTGTGTGTGTGTGTGTGTGTGTGTGTGTGTGTGTGTGTGTGTGTGTGCGTGCGTGTGTGCGTGTGCGTGTATGCGTGCGTGCGTGCATGTGTGTGCCTAGTAATTATTATGGTGTGGGGACCAATTGTCCCCACAAAGATAGAAATACCAGTCAATTTGTGACCTTGTGGGGACATTTTAAGGTCCCCATGAGGAAACAAGCTTATAAACCAAACAGAATGTTGTTTTTTGAAAATCTAAAGTACAATAAAGTTTTCTGTGACGGTTGATTAGGGGAAGGGTTAGGGGAAGAGAATTGTACAGTATAAAAACCATTACGTCTATGGAATGTCCCCACAAAACATGGAAACCCAGCGTGTGTGTGTGTGTGTGTGTGTGTGTGTGCGTGCGTGCGTGCATGTCTGCGTGCACGCATGCGTGTGGGTGGATGTGTGTGTTTGTTTTAGGATATTCTCTATTGATTGATTGAAATTCTTTGACAAACTCAAAAATCAAACCCTAGCTGACATTTAGGTTTGTATCACATTCTTTATGCAATCAATCGGCATTTCATCTCACATACCAACAGCCTAAAACACATCTGAAAGGAAGCAGAAGGGCCTAAACTCCTTTCATGTTACTGATGCAGGCACAATTGCATTAAAACTATAAAACTGAAAACAAGGTATTTCATTTCTTGAAAGTGGGGTAGGTGATTTTGTCCAGAAACGCTGCTGGTTGAAAATCTTTTCACATACTGATATCAATCACTAAGTTACAGTTTTTGTGCTAGGATCATTGTGCTAGTTTTGATTGGCCTACAAAAAAACTAAGAAAAAGTCTAGAGGAAAAAGCAGAGTTTGTGTGGTTTGGCTTTGGAGAGGATTCTGAAGGGAGCTAGCTTTTATGCTTTCAAAGCTAGCTTGCTACGAAATTGCTATATTATACCTTTAATAGATGCAACTTGAATACAAAAACCTCAGACCAGATAATATAATCAGAGACCAGCTCTCATAACTATCTCAGAGCAATAGACCTAACTTCATAAAGTAATTTTTGAAGACTGGCACACTCTAAATTTATTCAAGAAATATTTTCTTGTTTCCTCTCATCCCTGCACAGAGAAATCTTGTCTGGATTGTGGTACAGTCTCATTCCAACCCGAGCACAGAGGAATACTCAGTTGGTTTGTGATACAGTCTCATTCAGCACAGAGAAACACAGGCTGGATTGTGATACAGTCTCAATCAGCACAGAGAAACACAGTCTGGATTGTGTGGTTGTCTCATTCAGCACAGAGAAACACAGGCTGGATTGTAATACAGCCTCGTTCAGCACAGAGAAATACAGGCTAGATTGTGGCACAGTCACACACCAACAAAGAGAAACAGCCTGGATTATGGTAACGTATCATCTAGCACAGAGAAACACAGGCTGGATTGTGGTAAATTCCATTTCTAGCACCGAAAACGCAGCCTGAATTGTGCTACAGTGGCTTTATACTTGGGTCTCTCCCTCTCTCTTTCCCCCATGCATGTGTACTTGATGATGTGGGTGTGTACCTAAGCTTTAAGTATTTCTTGAGCTGTGTTGGTTCTGATATTTTTTGAGTGTGAACGTGTGGGTTAAGGGTCGTCTTTTCAGATGCCGCTCTTGTTCCATTACTGCATTTGACAAATACACACATATAGCCTGGTTTTTAATCACTGTGCTGTCTGTCAATACTCACCTTCGACATAAACATTTTACATACCTGAGGCCATCTGTTATTCAGTGATGCATTTAAGAGTTTTCAGTTTGACGTTTTGCTTATTCTCTCTAAACATTGGCTCAGCAATAACATGCATCTGTGGTTTATCCACACCTGTGGTTTATTCACTACCCACCTTTCCATTTAGTCTCACCCTCCACTGACCCTCAGGTACATACATTTACTTATTTGCCATATAACGTATTACCTGATGTGTGTCCATTACGCACACACACGACTACCATGTTTCAATAACGTGTCTTTTTTCCCACAAATTGACTGCGTTTTCTCGTTGACAACCCATTATCCTTACATCTGTGCTACAAACTGTGCTATTCGCTCAGTTAACCCTTGCCAACCCTACGAAACAGTTTCCAGCGGGATGTTCAAAAATCTAATTATATTTTAAATTCGTCTGGATTGCGTTTTGAGTCACATTTTCTCGTCTACGCTTTGGAAAAGATTGAGATAAACTTCATATTAATCCCAGCACTTTGTGCCAGCACCACATATCAGCTGGATGTCGCATGACCGGTGCCCTTTTCTTCATCTACCCGCATAAACGGGAAACAAAACAGCCGCTTTCAGCCGCGCGCATGATCTATGGGCGCGCTTATGCGGAGTGACAGGAACAAGGCGCGCTCAACTCATTGTGCTATTCACTGTTCTCTGACAGAAGACTCACGAGACTGCATTTACACACATACAGTACACATATAGATGACTATCAGGTCTAATCAGAAAATAACATTAGATTGTACGATACCACGTCTAAAGGGAAAATTGTTGGAGTGGGACACACACCTGGTTTTTGCCCCGCTGTCCTTCTTCGAGTTCCGATGAGCTGTTCATGGTTCCCCATCGATCATTGACCATTCTCCGGAGAAGAGTCAATCCTCAGGCGCCTGTCAGTTACAGGCGGGGTGAAAACACAAGACACTGGGTCCTTCAGTCGCTTTTCTTGCCAGTTATTCCATAGAAACAGACAAAAAACATTTGTGGGAAAGGATAGCGAGGAGAGAACGAGAAGACACGGATCTAGCCTCTACTCCGGGACCACACGGACTAATTCTGGTCGAAAAGGGGCGGCGAAGAATCTAGCACCGCACACATCGTAATATCATACGCACTCGGTTAGGAACAATAATAAAAACTTAACACATTTCCTTTAAAACTTCCTTTTTAACCTCCAAAACGAGAAAGTCCGTTGATATTCCACACCAAACAGCGGCAATTAGAAAAAACGCGCGAAATGAACTCGTCGAGCGCCTGTATAATCCATACGCCACTCCAAAGACGGAAACTCTTGATGCTTCTGTCAGAAAGTGGATATTGAAGCAAAAGACGTGCGGTCTTGAAGATTAATATTAGAAGTGACCTAAAAGCACGTATATTCCTTATGAGGGCTGCGCGTTCGCGGGAAGGTTCGGAGAGTTGTTGTTAAAATGTTGCTTGAAACGCGTGCTTGCGGGTGGTGCGCAAGTTGGTTATGATTTGAAGGGAATCCGTTTTCCCAGGGTGTCCAGTTTGCAGAACGGAGCTGGACAGATGACAACGGATTTCTCGTTGATGTTTTGACAAGAGTAGCGCGCAGGACAAATTAACAGGGTTCCTGCTCTCGTGCCAAACCACTCGCTCTCCTCAAGCTCCAGCCGTTAAGCGCGCTCCCGTCGCTCGCTCAATTTCTTCTTTTCCCTTTCTGATATGACTTCTCCGCACCCTCGTCTACTCCAGGAAACTCCCACATCACTGCGAGGAGCTCAAAATGCGACAAAACGACTCATCAGAACAGATTGTGTGTGCGAAATAGGTCTGACTGACAAACCAGAACCTAAAAGCCATTTATGTGAATGCCTAATCGTAATATAAAGCACGCAGTTTAAGCCAACCAAAACGTTATAATTGACACAGATGTTTTTCTCATGTTACTCTTTAAAAAGCATACCCCTTCCATTATATATGACAGCACAGGGATTCATCTGGACTTTCATATATTCCCAATAGTGTCCCAATTGACTCACCCTATGAACTTATAAAAAATATACAGATGCAGTCCAGGTGAGAGGGCTCAGTGATGACCCCCAAACAATCTGCAAATGCAATATTATATTATATTTATATTAAACAACTTTGTGTGTTTGTTTGTTATTTACACATAAAGAGAACTACAGCTACATGCAATTGGATTTTTTAAAATAAAAGTCATTGTAATGGAGGACTGCTTATTTGGCCAAGGGGTATGATTAACACATTACCTGTTGAGAGTCCCTGATTAATAAAAGCCTGTTTTGCATTTCTAATAAACCAAGTAGCAAGGGCAAATTTGTTTGCATTTTATTTTGTGATTTCACAGGCTTGATTTGCATGAACTGCACATCACTATTTTTAATAAAAGCATTTATTTAACCCATCTGGCCTCAAGTAAGAGAGGAAAGGTTTTTCGTAGGCAGGCAGATAGCAGCAAAAGTGGGCTGGGGCAAAGGGCAAGGAAATGAAAGTTTTAAAGTAGCTCTTTGTTGGGTAATATATGGCTACATAAAGAACCTGTTACATCCATGGATCATTTTTAAAGAGGGGGCAGGCAAAATGGAAAGCAGATGCAATCTGGTAAAACTGTCATGAATGTGCAATAGAAGAGTAATGGAAGATGTGTGTCTGAGAGCTGTGTGCATATAGCGGTAAGCCCGGTCTGCCTCTCTCATTTGTCAGAATCCACACAAATCATATTACAGAGCTATACCAACATGCAATATTTGCAATATTTCAGACTATACAAATAAATACAAATGAAAAAGGAACGGTTATAAGTTGAAATTTCATTTGTGAAGTCACACCTAAAACATACCACTACAGGTTCCTGTACTATACACCAATTTAAAGATTTAATTTTAAAATAAGATCATGCACCCCACCTTTAAATATATTAAAATACAGACAGTGATCAGGAAAGCAGGATTTTTAAATTCTATTTGACCAATATAACACAAATACACTCACCTAAAGGATTATTAGGAACACCTGTTCAATTTTTCATTAATGCAATTATCTAATCAACCTAATCAGCCAATCACATGGCAGTTGATTCAATGCATTTAGGGGTGTGGTACTGGTCAAGACAATCTCCTGAACTGCAAACTGAATGTCAGAATGGGAAAGAAAGGTGATTTAAGCAATTTTGAGGGTGGCATGATTGTTAGTGCCAGACGGGCCGGTCTGAGTATTTCATAATCTGCTCAGTTACTGGGATTTTCACGCACAACCATTTCTATGGTTTACAAAGAATGGTGTGAAAAAGGAAAATATCCAGTATGCGGGAGTCCTGTGGGCGAAAATGCCTTGTTGATGCTAGAGGTCAGAGGAGAATGGGCCAACTGATTCAAGCTGATAGAAGAGCAACTTTGATTGAAATAACCACTCGTTACAACTGAGGTATGCAGCAAAGCATTTGTGAAGCCACAACACGCACAACCTTGAGGCAGATGGGCTACAACAGCAGAACACCCCTCCGGGTACCACTCATCTCCACTACAAATAGGAAAAAGAGGCTACAATGTGCACAAGCTCACCAAAATTGGACAGTTGAAGACTGGAAAAATGTTGCCTAGTCTGATGAGTCTCGATTTCTGTTGAGATGTTCAGATGGTAGACTCAGAATTTGGTGTAAACAGAATGAGAACATGGATCCATCATGCCTTGTTACAACTGTGCAGGCTGGTGGTGTAATGGTGTGCGGGATGTTTTCTTGGCACACTTTAGGCCCCTTAGAGCCAATTAGGCATTATTTAAATGCCACTGCCTACCTGAGCATTGTTTCTGACCATGTCCATCTCTTTATGACCACGATGTACCATCCTCTGATGGTTACTTCCAGCAGGATAATGCACCATTTCACAAAGCTCAAATCATTTCAAATTGGTTTCTTGAACATGACATTGAGTTCACTGTACCACAGTCACCAGATCTCAACCCAATAGAGTATCTTTGGGATGTGGTGGAACGGGAGCTTTGTGCCCTGGATGTGCATCCCACAAATCTCTATCAACTGAAAAATGCTATCCTATCAATATGGGCCAACATTTCTAAAGAATGCTTTTAGCACCTTGTTGAATCAATGCCACATAGAATTAAGGCAGTTCTGAAGGCGAAAGGGGGTCAAACACAGTATTAGTATAGTGTTCCTAATAATCCTTTAGGTGAGTGTATCTCTGAAAGCTAAAAGTTTTTTTTTTCTTTTTCAAAAATTACTTTTGCTCTGTAGTTTCATAAAGATGCACTCATACCAGAAAGTCACATATTGGCATAGACAGTGTGTGAACACTTCAGTGTAACAGGATTGAAGATGTGTGGAGTCTAAACCCTCTTGGGCCTCAGGCAACAACCTGCCACATGCTGAGACTACTTGATAGTGGACCGAGGGGAGCTTTTGGATGCAGGTGTGTATGTTAGTTGAAGCGTCCAGTAAGACTCGCATCTCAGCCAGAAGCCTTAGGCAAAGGACAGAGCAGCACTATTGGCAAGACTTAAACTCATAAGTAGGCGTGCCCACATTCCCTGTTTGTCAGCTTGTGAGTCTGATGGTTGTGGGCATGTGGGCACCATCTTTCGGTAGAGTGCATTTTTTGTGTGATTCGCGTGTGTGTCTATGTAGCTTTGCGTTTTAATGTGCCCTGTTTTTTTTACCATAAAGAACAGCATGTTGCTCAATGTGTGTGCATGTGTGCAGTGTGTGTACTTGCATGGTTGGTGGAACACAGGGACAGAAGCAGAGGTCTGTGAAGAAGCAGCGCTCTCCTTCAAATGCCAAAGCCACAATTTGTAAAACATTTGAGTGGTGGAGGGAAGGAGGGTGGCAGATGATGTGACGGCGAAATAACAAGAAGAAATGTCTGCAGAAATTGAACGATGAAAACTGGATGAAAAGTATACAAAAGTATATTTTCTCTTTCGCCTTTTCCCAGCAAGCACATACTCAAACACGTCTGTGACAACCATCCCCAGCTAGTTTAGAAGGAGACAGTTAAACAAGACTTCAAATGATAGGCTTCGTGGCTGCACTGCCAGTCACGAAATAGCCTAAGTCATTTACACTCCCAAAGAGATAAATGTAAAGAAACCGGAAATGCAATATAACCAGCACCATACTCACATTCAACATCAGGGGGGAATCAATACAACCTCCAGGTGGACACAGGAACGGCCCTATTAATATATAATGATAGTGTGAGGGAGAAACTGATCGAGAAAAGAATAGACCGCAATGAGCTGTATATATTGTAAACCTTGATGACGGAGAGAGAAGCAAAGACGGGAGGGGATTTTCCCCACTGTTTCCTAGGATTGGTGTGGAATGAAGCTGTATCTGCTGCAGTAAAGAGAGAAAGATTCCTTTTATTGATTCCCTCTCACATCACATACTCTCCGCTCTCTGCAATTCAGCATCTCTCTCTTTCTCTCTCTCTCTCTCTCACACACAGAAGGGCTTGGCACATGTAAAGGTGACATTCACTGATGGTGTAATTAGTGGCTGGCAACTCACATGAGGTCAGTGATGCTGATGATGTGATGAGGATGTGATCATGATGTGTGAAATAGCACTGATTATTCTTACAACAAAAAAAGTAAATGGAGGTCCACTGATATTAGATTAAAAGCTTTAAAAGTCATTGATTTCTGAAGAAGTGATGAATTAAAGAAAGAAGATGGACAATGTGCCCCATAGGTTATTTTGAGCCAAATGGATTTTGCATGCAAAACTCAAAATCAAAGAAGTGTCCATTAATCTGTTACCTTCTTTTAATCTGTTCAATATGCACAATATTATTAATTCTGTGCTGCATCCTTGTCCTTGTTGAGATTTTTGCCGTTTTGATAGTGTTTTGATCATGTTACATTACTTTATTAATGTATAATTACTTTATTATGCAGTCAGCCAGCCGCAGACATCAACGTCTGAGCACGCTCACGAGCTTTGCTGTTGCGGCTGCATTGGCTATCTGTGGAATTAAAACGTGTAAGAAACGCTCACAACATTTCCAATCTGGTACGGTAATGCGCAGTTAACCTCCTCTGTGTAGAAAATGTATGGTTTAAAACGCGACTGTCTCTGCGTTTTATTAGTAGATTCTAGATTCATTTTCTTGGTACAACGCCAAAGTTCGCCAGAGTTCACGGGGCGCGGAATCACACATGCTCACATATGAGGTAAAATTGAATGCAAAAAATCTGTTTCTCTAATAATTTTATCTAAACATATTTTTTAAAATTAGTATTGAACAATAAAATCAATTACGTGGCTATAGCTTATGTCATTTTCATTGTTATATACAGTACATTATGGATTTACAATTATATTAATTTCATAGGATAATGCAGTTGTCATTATGTCATTAAACAAAACGTAAATAAACAAAACATGCCATTTCAGTTGTAAATATGATGCCAATATGTCATTATTCTGATTGAATAGTATTTGATATAAAAGTTAGTCAACACTTTTATTTTGGAGGTTTTTGCATGAAGGCGCTCAGATTGTTATATAATATATTTCGTTTGATGTCTGTGTGCACAAATTTCTGTGAGCTGTGCACACTGTGCTCCCTTAAAAAAATTGGTGCATGATGCCCCTGAATGCTGATGGAGGAAGTGTAGTAATATTTTTAGCATTTAAGTCATGGGTCTCCAACCCGGTTCCTGGAGGGCACTTGACCTGCAGATTTCAGCTCCAGTTCCATCTATATATCTATCTATCTAATGTGTGTATATTCATCATCACAGATACAGATATGTTATTACCTAAGCTGATTTTAAAAGAAACGTGTGTTTGGACTGAAAAAAACTTCCTTTTGACATTTTCTTTCTCTCAAGTAGCTCTTTTAGATAAATAAAAGACTTTTAAAATGAAAAGTGAAGTAATATCAGATCAGCAAAAAAGGTTAAACTGATAAGCTAACGACAACCCGATTCAGTTCTTTCACATCACACGGGTCTCTCCATCTACGGTTTCTGCCTCTGTGATTCCACCACTCGTGCGCTGTCTGTCAGCGCAGGGTATCACTGAGAGGTTCATAATTATGTGAGATATTCCCTTGAGCTCTACTCTGGAACTTCCCATTGTTTCGGATCCTGGAATTCACAAAAAGCCAGAGGGAACATGGGAAAAGATACATGCTGGAAGCCATTTTAAAAAACATCCAAACATCCAAATCAAAGTATTTTAATGAGCTTTGATCCTTAAGGGACCAAAATTGACCATCTGTACACTGTAAAAAATAAGCTGTAATTATGCAGTAACTTACTGTAGAAGATAAAGACTAAAAATGTTTCATGTTCATTTAACTTTAAACAAACTTTTGCCAGTAAATAACATAAATATAAAATGTACAGTAAGTTACTGGCAGCTAGTTGCCAGTAATACGAGCCCAGTCTCCTGAAGATGCGTATAAATAGCACGAAGTGTAAAACTCGTGCATTACATACGCCAAATTCCACTTTGGCGTGCATATGATACGCCAGTCCTTCCCATTCACTTAAACGGTGCATCTTTTTTTGTCATTTTATGTATTGGTTTCTCAAATATTTTGCTTTTTTTACCATTTTCGCTTGGGTTTAGGGTTAGAACAACTTTTTGTTATAAAAATGACATCCTAACCCAAACCCCAACTCTAACCCCAACTCCAAGCGACCATGGCTTAAATATGAACAAAATCATGGAGAAACCTGTATATTAAATAACCTCATTAAGCAAATCTAAAATCTAACCCTAAACCCAAGTGAAAATGGTTTAAAAAACAGAAAAAAATTGAGAAACCAATAAATAAAACGACAAAAAAAGATGCACCATTTAAGTGAATAGGAAGGACTGGCATATCATATGCACGCCAAAGTGGAATTTGGCGTATGTATTGCACGAGTTTAACACTTCGTGCTATTTATACGCATCCTCAGGAGACTGGGTAGGTAATACCCAGAAATACTGTAATTTCTACAGAATGTTTTTACAATGTAGGTATATGAGATGGATATGTGTGTGTTTGACTGTTTAGTCCACTATTTTAACAGTTTGCCCAGTTGTTAAATCATCGCTTTAAGAGGATGTGTTTGGTTGTAATGAATCGTATCATTTGACAGCCTCGCTCTCTCCCATGGCTCACTTTCATCTTGTCATCATCAACTAAGCTGTCTCTCGTCGTAACTCAAAAATATAACAAGTTAACCTTTTGAAAGCATAACAACTATATTTAAAATTTATGGCATTTCACTCATTCTGCAAGCCCTCCTGTTAGGGCACAGGGTTTTTTGTATTTCCCTAAAGGGAAAAGGAAATTAAGGGTAGAAAAAAATAAAAGATTCAAACACGACATTATTATTATTTTATTTCATTAATTTCATTCCGCAGCCCCTGCTGAGAACCCAAAGACGGATTTCCTTTGCTGTCCTTTTGTCTTTCTGTCATGCAGACAGAAGACATTGTTCTCCTTGATCATTCCAGGTGCAAAACTGACCCTTAAAGTGTTAAAATGGCACTTACCAGGAAAGAGCAATTAAATATATGGAGAGCGCTATTTGATATTTGAAGAGGAAAGGAGATAAGTCTAGACAAGTTCATTCAATGGCATTCACGCTACTGTGAATGAAGACAAGTGAATCACTAACACATCTGAGAGCAGGATAATAATCTGGGATTTGATCATTCAGTTCAGTCTTATTTAGTCTCAGCTCTGCTCGAAGGCCATGCGCTCTGAAAAACAAAGCTT
The DNA here is from genome assembly GCF_027580225.2 of Misgurnus anguillicaudatus. Classification (NCBI taxonomy): domain Eukaryota; kingdom Metazoa; phylum Chordata; class Actinopteri; order Cypriniformes; family Cobitidae; genus Misgurnus; species Misgurnus anguillicaudatus. The sequence continues at coordinate 30,392,932 of NC_073358.2, read as the reverse complement.
AAAATGTTGTCCTCACCTGACTCTCAACAAACTATTACTCATCCTGAGACTTTAATCCAAAATATCAAAAGCTTTGGTCCAATGTTGTGCCTGAACAGTTTTTGACATTTTACCTATTTTGATGTTTGGTTTTGCTGCAGATGATACTGATTTCTGTTAGTTAACAAATCATAGCAGAAAGGCACTTTGTATAGGCAAAAATGATATCAAACCAATACAGTAGGTAAACATAAAAGTAGAAGACAATTTATGTTAATTTACTTTCTACTTGAATTGCATTTAAAGTATTTTCATATGCAGGTAATCTATATTTCTTTACAGTGTCAAAATTAATGTAAACAAACTGCAATGTGAAGCAACAAATCCATTGATCAAGTTCCACTCTTCTCCTCAGATGCTAATCACAAACATACTGTAAATGTTTTGCTGTCACTATAAATGTACAGGATAGACCTTTAACAACTTTATATTTTGCAATTGTTTCTGACTACTGCTTCTTCTATTCATTCTGATTTGATGATGCATGGCACTACCATCAAATTAAATGTAGCAGAAAACAAGCTTGAAAACAAATGCTTTGTTTACATTTCCATTTTTGTATTTGGCAGATGCTTTTATCCAAAGCATCTAACAGTGCATTCAGTATATACATTTTTTGTATCAGTTAGTTTGTTACCTTTCAATCAAACCCATGACCTTTGCTTTGCTAATGCAATGCTCTACCAATTAGGCTACTTGGAGGAAAACTGACCAAACAGTGTTTGGCACATTTTCTAAATTGGTGCAGTTAATTAATTGTTAATTGTTAATCGTTGTAAACTTGTGGACCTATTTTTCCAAATGCCTCACACCCGTACATTCTTCCATTGAGAGCTTGAATAATAGACACTCCAGCCCAGTTGGTGGCGATAATCCACCTTTGCCAATTGAAAGAATACAAGCAAGGTTCCCGGTGCAGAGTAATACCGTACCTCACAGCACATCTAATACAAGTCAATGGAGTTGTACAAAAACTACAATAAAACCTGTTGAAAAGCATCTTTTGCAGCGATTTTTGTGTGAGCATATCAGTGAACACCCCTGACCACTCGGTGAGTTTCACGTCTTTGTAAACGAAAGTTTAATGCATTTTAGGAAGGATTGTTCCAGTGCACCTATGCAACCATTGTAGAGGTGATACAATAAAGACCCGAAAATTCTCGGGCCAGCATCATATGTCCAAATTTCAGTCAAAACCGTTCTATTTCATCATAAACAATCTGAAAACAGGGCTTTAAGTGTAAAATACCGAACTTGTCCTTTAACAGAAGACATTACGGAAAATACACAGAAAATGCGTCCGGGATTGTTTGATTTTTGGTTCATTCACACTGTCAATGATTTTCCGGAATCTGTGCGTACATTCACACACATACTGTAAAGATCCCGTAAAGGCACGGCGTATTTAAAGTCCTGCACTTGGTAGGTTTTTTCACAGCGCCTGAAGTTTAATTATAAGGATAAGGGGCGTGTAATGCGCTGTTCTGTCATGCTGATGAATGATCTTAGCTTCTGTGTGGATAGTTACAAGCTCTCTGATCTCTGCTTCAGTCCACTTTGCTGACATTTCCCGTCATGAATGTTGACCTGTGTTTAAATCCCTGTGTCAAAGAGCTGAACCATAACTACTTGTTGCGATGACACGCGTGTCCTCCCTATGACACACCCCTTAGGGCATTGTTTCAGTGTCTTGTTCATACAAAATGTTTACTGTGAATGTTACGACAATTATGTTAGAGGGTTCACACAGAAGCCTCTCTGCCAATTTACAGATTTTTTCTGAGACCAAACTGCTGTGTGAATGAAGTTTAGTGGCAGCATAAAACAATTTAAAAGTATCAGTTAATCATCAATCACACTCTTGATGAGTACATTCTTTGACTCTCCAGGTGTTCGTTATGACTAACTTTCTGCCAAGAGAGGCATACATTTGTGTCAGCAAGTCTTTTCTATGAAATTAGTACATCTGTTTCATTTCAAGTTATTCTAATAAATTGACAAAAGGAGAATAAGATGTAAGTGAATGAGAGAAGAAAAAAAGAAACAAGAAAAGATGACAGGCTTTGAAGACTGTTGAGAGGGAATGAATCTGTCTTAAAGAACAGGTATTCATTTTAAAAACTGAGTTTTCAATTAATTTGACCGATGCTGTTTCTTAAGAATTTTTTCTTATAAAAACAAGTTTTATGTAAATAGTCTGAAAAATGTTTGTGAATGGAGCCTTGGAAGAGGCTTGTGTCATACATTTAATTTAAGATTTTCTGTACATGTTTGCTTAAAACAGCTGGTTTGTAGGAAAGTGTGCTGTTGTGTACTGGACTCTGTCTCAAAAGTTCAAAACTAAACCTGATTCTGTCCTTGTAAATCTGATTAACAAGGCAAAATTTCGGATGCCAGGGAAAGTTTAATGCTGCGTTCAGACCAGCCGCGGTAGAGGCGTCAAGCGCAAGTGATTTCAATGTTAAGTCGATCTAAAGATACATTGACGCGCATCTGAAGGTATCACAGCGTGAATGAGGTGTTTAGCGCGGCACGATAGATGCAATTCCGCTTCATTCGCGCGGCTCATTTGCGAATGGCGCAAATGTTTATGTTGCCGCGGGAAACGCGCAAGTTAAAAAATTTGAACTTTGGTTAAAAAATGCATTGCGTTAACCAGTCAGGAGCTTGCTCTAGTAGTGACGTGATTACAGGAAGCTAGTGAAGTAACAGAAGCCCTCCCATGACGTGAATTTTCGCGTGAATGTCTCGATGACTTAAACTTCACATGCGGCTTTCACGCGTGAATGAAACGAGTAAACTCAAAATGTTCAAGCCCCAAACTAGACGCAGTAGACGCGAATTTGACGCCTCAAGCGCGGCTGGTGTGAACCCACGGTAACTGTGGGTTCACACCAGACGCAAGTGCAACAATTTGCGTGAGTACAGTAGATTAGATTAGATTAGATTAGATTACACACACAAAGTCATCGCGTTGGGCGATGCGAATGACGCAATCAGCACTCACCTCGAGTGAAAAATTCACATGACATGAAATTAAATCCTGCAAGTAATCTAGAGAAGAAATGAAAGCAAACACCTTGAACACCTGTTGACTTTGCTTACATGTGGGAATATCATACATCTTCAAGTTATTTTGGCAAAAATGGCATAAATTGAAGATTATTTATAAAGGGTTACTCATAGCCGGACTATATTGGGTTCTATAGTTAGCCGTCATTTCAACCTCTTGTTTTTTTCTTGCTTGGTTCCTACTCTAAATGTTGGGTTATTTTAACCCAAGGTTGGGTAGATATTGGACAGAACACATGTAGGGTTCTGTCAAAAACCCTCTTCTTCTGTCCCTCCATCAACCACTAATATTTTCTATCGGCCTTAAAACAGGCTGCTGGTCTTGACACAATACTGTAACAAACGATTGTCTATGAGCGATAGATATTCCCTTGCATCCTTTCTTGGCAGCTACACGTTTCGGCTCTTTAAATCACAACTGACATTATTTGCGGAGATTAATAGTCAAAGTCTGCATGAGTGATATGCCGTAACTGAACAGCTAACGCAACAAACCAGCAGAGAATTACTGTCAAGATTTGAAATGTGTCATCTATACAAATTTACAATGAAGGCCCATAAATTATATTCCAGCATTATGGAATGGATGAATTCTGTCTGTGTTCGTGGTTTTACATTCCAAGCAAATATTAAAAAGAAAGAAGTGATAAAAAATGATTGTGAGGTATGCGTGCGTGGTTTACATCAATGTGATATGACAGGCTTGTTAGAGGTTTGTCTATTGTGATAAGGTCCTCGACAGCAGACACTGTAGCAAAGCTACATCAGAGGATGTTTTTATTGATAACCAGACAAAATCTGTTCATGTATAAATACAATTATACATGAATTCAAGCTCAGAGGTAAACTCAACTGCAATTTTCTTTCACATTTTAATGATTGATGTCTCCAATGTACTGAAATTGGCCAATCTTCCTTTCAAGGACATACTGGCATATGTCCAGAATGCTATGAGATTCTGTGTATTTCATGCAATTAACGCTCCATAACATTGTAAAGTTGCTCTACCTGACCCAGCATTTCTATTAAATATGTTCTAAGTTTAAGAGTTGCTATCTCACCACTATCTCAAAACTATTAACCTTTTGTGCTCGGTAAGTTATCTTCAAAACATTTAGCAAATAACAAAAAGCAACCAGCAAATAAGAGACACTGAGATACATCATCTACTGTACTAAGAGTACTGTACTTTTTCTTTTAAGCTTGTTAAAGCTCCAGAGAAATACAAATCATCATTACATCATCCCAGGCATCCTTTAGCAAAGAAATGGGGCTGTCTTCATTTTCTCCTGGTAAATCTGAGAATCCTTATGCAAAACTGCTGCTCTTTAATATTCATTGTTAAACAAGTCCCTCCTGTGCATTATTGTATTGTGCTAGTGATTATGCTGTTCTTAACAAAAAACCCTGTTTCCTCCAGGCTATCAATATTTTGAAACCAATGCTTTCTAGAGATTTTTTGGCTGGCTAAACTTCAGTCATAACATTACTGTATCCACCCAATACCTGGACACATTTTGGACCTAGAAATAAGAATAATACGTTTTTATTGCAGGTCTGATTGTATACAATTCTGGAAAGTACAGTAAGACCACCAGGCAGTTGCAATGAATGTTTATGACCTCTTTACTTCTGCCCCAAGGCAGAAAATAAAACTCTGAATTATGAAATTTCCTGATTGCTTACTCCATATTTACTGCAAACCTATTACAGCTCATATAAACATTTTACATTTCTGATCAGTAAAGCTAAAGGCAAGGATTTCATGACTAATAATAAATCTTTTGGAAATCATCAACTCAATATTTTCTCTTATGTCTGCTAATCTTTTGCAAATTCTTCAAACAACATAATATATTTCAACAACAACAAAAAATATTCTTTGACTTTGGTTCTTTTGTCACTTTATGGCAGCTTTCTGGCACAACCTTTTACTGCAATAACTACATTTCTTTCTTTGTGTCTCTATCAGCTTGACTTATAGTCACATTTTTTTCTATAATTAAAAAGAATACAATTTAACAATCCAGTTTAGTTAAAGGTGCAGTGTGCAACTTTTAGAAGGATCTCTTGACAGAAATGCAATATAATATACAAAACAATATTATCAGGGTTGTATAAAGACCTTTCATAATGAACCGTTATGTTTTTATTTCCTTAGAATTAGTTGTTTATCTACATACACTGCAGGTCCCCTTACATGGAAGTCGCCATTTTGTGCTGCCACAGCCTTTAAAGGACAAAAGTTTTCTCCGACAATGACATCTTTGTCCTGTGGCGGCTACTGTAGCTTCTCTATGCGTTTCGGTGAATGGTGGACTGAGCGTTAATTGCAATTCACGACCTCACCACTAGATCCTGCTAAAATATACACACTGCACCTTTAAGTCTAAAACCACAATTAGCATCCTAGACAGCCCCTTCAATTCTGTTAAAGGGGACATTTCACAAGACTTTTTATAAGATGTCAAATAAATGTTTGGTGTAGACCATAAGTGAAGTTTTAGCTCAAAATATCATATAGATAATTTATTATATCAAATTCTCACTTTGTAGGTGTGTGAAAAAATGTGCTGTTTTGGGGTGTGTCAATTAACATGCAAATAAGTTTATCTCTATACTAAATTGCAGTGGCGTGGTTGGATAGATTAAGGGGTGGTTTATCCCCTTCTGACATCACCAAGGAGACATAATTTAAAGACCTATTTTTTCACATGCTTGTGTGGAGAATGGCTTACCAAAAAGTTACTCTGTTGATCTTTTTCACATTTTCTAGGTTGATAAAAGCACTGGGGACCCAATTATAGCACTTAAACATGAAAAAAGTCAGATTTTCCTGCTATGTCCCCTTTAAAAATTTTCATATTATTCATTTCAGCATTGTGCTCATGATTTAACACCAGCTATCAGACCCGATAATTTGACATAAAACGGCAAGACATGAAACTTGTTGGAATTTCAACTGGTTTGCCATCCAATCCTGACAATCTCATTTGCATAGTATATTTTGCCTTAAATATACACTGTAAAAAATTTGCTGTAATTATGCAGCTGGTTGCCAGTAACTTACTGTAGAACACTGAAAAAAATGATTCATTGAATTTAATCAATTATTTTAAGGTAAGTGGTTGCAATCAATTTATTTAAGCTAAATTTAAACAAAAAATATTAGTAACGTAAAATAAAATATAAAACATTTGTTTAAATGTAGCTTAGATGAGTTGGTTGCAGCCACTTACCTTAGGGAATTGATTAGATTCAATGAATCATTTTTTTTCAGTGAAGATAAAGACTGAAAATGTTTTATGTTCATTTAACTTTGAACAAACTGTTGCCAGTAAATAACATAAATGTAAAATCTACAGTAAGTTACTGGCAGCTAGTTGCCAGTAATACCCAGTAATACTGTAATTTTTACAGGCATTTTTTACAGTGTACTTAATCTGTCTAAAGTATAAGGCTGCATTCCACAGAAATAAAAGCTTGTCGTAAAAATGTAAAAGATGTGCATTTATGTGTTTTAGCAACTTTATGTACACCATGAAATACATGAACAAAGTGCTTCAAATATACACTTTTTATTACACTAATGCACCACTTTCAGAGAAAAACTGTCTCATGTGGGGAAGAGAAGTGTAACAATCAGAAGTAATCATTCGGATTAACTTTATAATAATCCTACATAACTATTTGAAAAAGCATATATAAAAAGGAAATGTCGGTAAAGAATGCACTGCTTTTGGCAAAAAAGCATTGCCCATTCATTTTGTGCACTGCCTCGCATCAGACATACAGTAATGTCACTCTATTCTGCGTAGTGAAGTTATTCATGGCTGCAGGTGTCCAGAACCTCGGCACACACGTGTCAAACCATCCCACACAGACACGGACACGTGAGAAATATTAACAAGCTCCACACTTGCTGTGTTAAAGGTCATTCTCTCATTGACCCAGGCCTGTGGTTAATTATGGACACGAGGATTTGAGACCGCACTCCAAACTTCTCCTCTGGCCACAATATATAAGAAGCTGGCAGTACAACACAGAGCTGGCACCATTCAGCTACTTAATGAGCACAACTCTGACAGCTCCATCACAAGCACAGTCGCCAAGTGATGATCAGCATGTGCGTTAGTGAGCGGAGGGTTACATGGCTGTGCTGTTATCAGAAGCAAGCAGCTGATGTCTTAGCCTCCTTCCTTCTGCAAGCCCGACTAATCGATTCTCTTCATCCTTCTCGCCGCACATTCACCAACTCTATTTTTGCCCTGGCTTCATCCTAGCCTGTTATGGGATTATTTAGTCACTAATTTTCTCACTTGTGTGTCCTTTTGGTCTCGAAATTTGAGGATAGTGTGGGAGATTTCTAACTGGTGTTTTGTTGTTTGTGCAGTTTTGTTTTATATTTAATTATTTACTTTGGAGTCATGTTTAATTGCTCTTATGAATACTTTTGCTTTAAAGCTGAAGTATGCAACTTTATCTGGTTAAAACTGAACAATAATCAGTTATGAGTAAATACATAAATGTACTTCGATTCAAAACGGTAAACTTATAATAATGATATAGAATTTGAGTCTTTCAAATATGGGTAGGTTTCTTTAAAAACACCAAATTTTGAGCAAAAAGCTGAAATAATTAATTTCTGTAAAGGACTTTTGATAAACCCAGAATACACCGCAGGATTTTTGCCCTCCTATAAGGTCATTACCTTATCATCTGTGCGGCATGGATTGTTTAAACTCGGGTACGACAGGCATGTAGACTGTATAGTGATGACACGGAAGCTTCGGCGGCTGCACGAATTTCTGACACTGTTAGAAAACTATTGTAGGCTATCTTTGGATGCAAGACCGGGAAAACGGCCATCTTTGAACCTCTCTCACTGTACGACATAGGACTACCGATGAAGCGCCACGATCAGTGAAATCGCGACGATTGTTTCACAATGGCAATCTTTCGTCTGGGACAGCCAATAATCGTGCAGTGTATCCCGGGCTTTAGACATCAGATTCAGAGCGATCCTCAATACACACACGGACATGCAGCTGCTTGCCCTAGGGCGATAATTCTGGGTTTTATAAGTTGCACCTGGTGGATAATAGCGGTATTGCGGAAAGCCAGAAATACTCGTCATTGGCAGGGAAAAGTTTTCTCTTAAAGGATTAGTCCATTTTCTTAAAAGAAAAATCCAGATAATTTACTCACCACCATGTCATCCAAAATGTTGATGTCTTTCTTTGTTCAGTCGAGAAGAAATTATGTTTTTTGAGGAAAACATTGCAGGATTTTTCTCATTTTAATGGACTTTAATGGACATCAACACGTAACACTTAACTCAACACTTAACAGTTTTTTTCAACGGAGTCTCAAAGGACCACAAACAATCCCAAACGAGGCATAAGGGTCTTGTCTAGCGAAACGATTGTCATTTTTGACAAGAAAAATAAAAAATATGTACTTTTAAACCACAACTTTTTGTCTAGGTCCGGTCCAGCGCGAGCTAACGTAAATGCGTAGTGACGTAGGGAGGTCACGTGTTACATATATAAAACGCACATTTGCGGACCATTGTAAACAATAAACTGCCACAAAGACATTAATTAGTATCAGTTGACATACAACAATGTAGGAACGGTCCTCTTTGAAGACGCTTGTAAACACTGGGGTGGAGTTTCGCGTTCATCCTCTGTGACCTCTTGACGTCATGACATATTGCGTGGGGTCATCACGACCGGATCTACATGACGAGAAGTTGTGCTTTAAAAGTGTATATTTGTTATTCCTATTGTCAAAAATGACAATCGTTCCGCTAGACAAGACCCTTATGCCTCGTTTGGGATTGTTTGTGGTCCTTTGAAACTCCGCTGAAAAAAAACTGCCAAGTGTTGAGTTAAGTATTAAATGTTGGGCTCCATCAAAGTCCATTAAAATTAGAAAAATCCTGCAATGTTTTCCTCAAAAAACACAATTTCCTCTCGACCGAACAAAGAAAGACACCAACATCCTGGATGACATGGTGGTGAGCAAATTATCTGGATTTTTCCCTTAAGAAAATAGACTAATCCATTTTTAAGAAAATGGACTAATCCTTTTAAGAAAATGGACTAATCTTTAATTTCTTTTAAGAAAATGGACTAAAGAGTTAATGTTTTAAACAGAGATGGCGATAGAGAGGCAAAAGTTACGGATTTCAAATAACATTTATAATAAATAAAAATACCTGCAATGCATTGCCATTAACTGCAGGCAATAAATTTAATGTAAGCTGTTTTGAAAGGAAGAAAATAATGGGTTTAAAAGTTTACATCATCGCGTGATTTAGATCTTATTAAGATATTGATGTCTTCATCCATGCTACACCACCATAACAACTTCATCTATAAATGATCCAGGTGTAATTTGTTGTTTCCAGCTCATCTGAAGAGACTACATTTGGCGTGACAGTTTTTTCGCCTCGTTTATATTTAAATTCATTTCCAGAGCACACAGACTTACCCCCTTCCTTTAATTTGATACAGCAGAACGAAGGAATTCACCAGGTTTCTCATTCCTTCGTCTTCTCCATTTGCTTGTTCTATTTTTGCCAGCTGCCTCAGGCCACTATTAGTTTCTTACAAAGAGCCAAGCTTGGCGAGCTCTTTTTATTGTAATGTCAATGTTGTGTATGCTTCTCTCCTTTTTAGAAAAGGTAGGAGGATAGCTGGATGCAGCAGATGTTTCCATCATCTTCGAGTTGTTCGCTTTAAAAAGTTTTGCTGTTAGATCTACCGTAGGTCTGTTTTGTAAATTGTGCATTTAATCTTGGATCATCAACGACCACTTGACACGACAAGCCTGGCCTATGTGACAGTTTCATGAAAATGTGCTGCCAAACATCTGGAAGTCTGTAAGCACCATCTGCGTCCTCATATGGCTTTGCATGTATAAAACATAAACCGGTTAATTACTTTACAATGGATTTAGTAGTGGAGAGCATGGGAGAAAAGGGATGAATGATAATTAAAATAATCCGTTAGTCACAATGGTTCATTGCGAGGCAAACTCGAAAATATTACATAATAAATACAAATAAGGTTTTTTTTTTGCACAGACTGGAGAAAAGATGTGTGATGCGTGCAAATGTAAAAATTTATAGTATAAACTATGATAAAAAGGTGTATAAATATTTTTAAAAAGGTATGATTTTATGTGGGTATTTGTATAAGAATATTTCCGACATATTATCTCCTGCATCTAGAAAACATCATACATCACAAAAATGATACACATTGGAGCGTGTTTATGAATTATTGATTATGTCTAATGTGAGGCTGTACATGCGCAACACTGCCTTTTCATAGTCCAAACACATTTTTGCAATAATTATGTGAAATCATCTATTTATTTATAAGTCATTATGCATAATGTATTGAATTTGTCATTATCTTATAACTTGCTCTCTGCGTGTAAAGAATATGCAATATATTTTGCAGCGTGTATTATTAAAACACAGAATGACTTTGAGATGTAAGTGTTGTTTTTGTCTCCTAAAGAGCACATAATTACCACCAATCATGTTGTTATGCTTAGAAGTACATTCACATTCATATACACCCAGAGAGCATTTACACGGTGGTCCATTAACATTCCGAACGTCGACTGGGAGAAAGACAAAATACGAGACAATCTTTTATCCATTTAGCCACTGTTAGTGTTTGCTTTTGAATTAGTTCCAGACCTCACGACCCTTTCCTCCCAATGGCTATTTTAGATCAATGTCTAAGACAAATATTTCTGCCCTTTGTGTGACCCGTGCGTGAGCTTTCCATTAATTCCACCAGCCACAAATGCTTTCACCTCCTGCCAAATAAATACTGTCTGCGTTTTCTGCAAGGCCTTTTATATCAGGGTGGTTCAAATCTTGGAGATTCAATATCATTGTGGTAGAATACAATAAAAAATCTTATTGGACATATTGGATCGTGTTGTACTCCTGACCAGACATGCGCGTCTATGCTGTGTGTTAAACCCATGTGAGACAGTGTATGTCCATAGTGAGGTTCAATTTGATAACGCAAAATTGTAAGATAATAAAATCACTGTCAAAGTTCAATCACTGATCTCAGGATAGCTCAACTTATGTCATATAGTGTGCACAACCCAACACGGATTTGTAAATGTATCTTTATAACCGTCAGTCAATACTCTAATAAAAAATAAATGATAAAATTCAGCTTTCGGCAATGTGAAAGGGAAATTGTGTGATATTAAAAGAACTTACTGTTAATGTCTAAAGATGATCTATGGCTTTAAAGATGATTTATAATCTCTATCAACACTACCCCCCATATGGTGACATAGAGGATAATGGGTCTCCTGGTCTTCTGAGTGGATAACACACATCAGATTAAATATGATGTCTGTTCCATCGGGGCGGAATTGAAGAACATCTAAATGACTAAATTGTGCTGCTGTTTACCCATTATTTTGCCTTTGACCATTGTTTCGCTGAACTAGAACTGGCATTTCATTCTCTATGCTGTTTATTATATAACTCAATGAATGGAGAGCATTTTGTAAATAGGCTACTGTCCAATTTTGCCAAATTTAATATACAAAGCAATTAAAAAAAGACGTTTCATAAGAGTGTTATGTTTAAGATCAAGTATTTATTTTGTTAATCTTGGTCATGCTAAGCTCATGCAGTATAATATAAATTACACATTGTATAAGAACATAATAATAATTGTAAAATTATTAGAATTCATATTAATCAGTGGCGGCTCGTGACTGCTCATCCGAGGGGTGCTAATTCAAAATGTGTGTTTGTTGCGTCATGTGAACCATGTGCATCGCGTGTTTTGTCAAGGTGGGTGCCTGCTGCATATGCGTCAAAACTGTTTATGATAAAAGAGACGCTCACGTTCACAAAATACAAGCAAGACAGCTTAACAGTAAACTTTGATTACGCATGAGATTATGCGAGTATCTGGCAAACGCGAGCGTCTCTTTTGTCGTGAACCCTTTGGGCGCATCTGCAGCAGGCACTTGTTTTGACGGGACACGTGATGCACATAGGACAACTCGACGCGCAGAACACATATTTTGAAATTACAAACCAAACACATGACGGACTACATACATGTTGTGACGAACTTTGCATCAAGCCCCCTTGAAAAAAGAATTCACCAGCCCCCACTGATATTAATGCAACCTGTTGTGCACAGCAGGCCAAATCGGCCATTACTGGCTAAAACAACAACACGAAGCAAAACATTTGAACAATCTAATACGGTTCATAAGGCAGTAAGAGCTGGAAAACAGGGATTCAACACTGAGCCTGTAGCTACAGCTGCACCTCATTTCACCTGATAGGTGAAGAGGACAAAAACATTGAGCAAAGGCTCAATGTTTTGATAAAAAGATCTTCAAAATCATTTGTGTTGTGTACAAATACAATTTTATTATTCTCTCTAAAACTTATGACTGATATGTAAGGGATAAGGGTGACCATATGTGGCATTCTTTTCGAAGGCGTCCTGGCTAGGATTTCGGGTGCGTCTTCCGGAAGTCGTATTTGTCGACCGCATATGTCATAGAGGATTATTATTATTATTATTACAGAAAAGCAACCATTACATTTGAAGGTAAGAATGAAACTACGATTGTATGTTTAACTGTATAGCGTATGCGGTCAACAAATACGACTTCTGGAAAAAGCATCGAAATCCTGGCCAAGACGCCTCTGGGAAGAATGGCATGTATGGTCACCCTAGGAAAATAAGCCCGGTCAGTGTGATCAGAAGCCAACGCGAAGTGGTTTCTGAACACACAGCTTATTATATGAGGTATATGATTCTTATTGGCTATCTGTTGTAAAGCAACGAGTCATAACAGTCTAACCCAGCTTTGTTTCAAACATTACACAGTTGGCAACACAATGCAGGGTTAACCAAACAAAAGCAGCGCTTCAAAGCAGGGTTTCATAATCCTGGGATAACCTCGCTTCTAAATTATATAGTGTGAAACTCTATTTAATCTGGTTAAAAGCAGGGTTTAGAATAAAGATAAACCGGGGTTAAGCATATTGAAAAGCCCTTCAGTCAGGAAGATAAAAAACAGCTGCGTAAAGAACAAACTGTAGCCTCTTATGGAATGGCTGAAATTCCACAAGGGGGCGTATTTGTTCCTCAGACGTTCCTCAGAAACATGACATCCAAATATATTCATTATAAATCGTGAATGAAAAGTGAGATTCGAACGAATGTCCTTTAGTGAACTAATTGTATACACTATTTATATCGTAATTCGGTCAGAAACGTCAAGATTGTGAGATGAACAAATCGTTTTGGATTAAAAGGCTTGGATATGTCGGAGCCGATGTTGTAGTGGACGGTTCCTCGACACATGGTGCAGGCGCACTTCTGGCGACCCGAGTTCGAATCCCGGCTCGAGGTCCTTTGCCAATCCCATACCCCTCTCTTCACCCTATACATTCCTGTCATCTCTGAAATTACTTTCTATCAAATAAAGGCAAAAATGGCCCAAAAATAACTTTAAAATAAAAAAGGCTTGGATATTCTATTTCCTTGGAATTTTGGGGGATTTATGAACAATTTGTTTTGGACCATTTCACCGAAGCGGATAAAGGGAAGATTTTGAAGGTAAGTAAATATCCTAAATCGGCGCCGCCCGGTTCAGGTAACTAACAACTAGATTACAGTTTTATGACTGCCAAAAATCATATTATGCTTTGTGTGTGCGCTTAATGGAATCCCGAAAGTCTAAGCTTTCCAACAATGTGCCGCATGACCGTATATTTTGAAGATTCAAAGTTACAATGACGTAATGCAGCCTCACGTGCAAGGGAGGGGGTGTACCGTGTACGGCACAGTGTTCCTTATCAGGTTAAATCCAAAACTCAAATTTGATCTAAAACGTCAGCTTGTACGCAGACTCATAGGGACAGTTTGACAGTTAATGAATAAAGACCATAAGCATAAACTTTAATAAGCAGGATTCCATGAGGATAAGTAAAAACAGACGACCCACCTGCCATAAAACCAAAAAAGGCAAAGCTACTGACAGGAGGCAATAACAGGCAATATAGTATAGTTTAATCCTCTGGGGTCAAACCATTTTGGGACACTTGCAGAGATTCTGACATGCTCTTACATTTGGTCTTTTTTTGACAGAACACAAAGATTTGTTGTTATTGTCAATGTACACAAATTAAAGAACACCCTCTACAGTTTTAAATGATGTATAACACGTAAGTGTATGATTATTAATGATGGCGTATTTTAAGTTGATTTTTAAGTTGATTCTAAACGCGGCACCGTGTTTTTGGACCCCAGGGTGTTAACATGCATCAACCTGTACAATCTCCTCAATCTCCCGGTTCCAAACCTTTCTAGACAAATGTTAGATTTTGGAGCAGTTGTTGTAAATAAAACCTAACCTGAATAATTACATGTAACCCAAATCCTAACCCTATAGTAAGTACATGTTATTAATCAGTATTACTCAGTACTTAAGTCAGGACTGTCTGGTAGAAGATAATGTATTTCAATGGGACCTTCCTGGTTAAATAAAATTAAAATAAAATAAATAAGCCTATGGTTTTATTGCGGGCACCAAGTGCAAACACAAAATAATTATACTGTAAAATCTGCTTTAAATTAACAGTCCAAACAATAAGTACAAAGCTAAGTTTCTTGGTAAAGTTGATCATCTTTATTCATTAGACTGATTCTTTCAGCTGGTATACGCTACTGTTTTATTTACTCTGCAGGCTTAGCTGTAGGTTTAACAACAGTGTGAAACCCTCAGCTCATTTCACGGCTCCTTAACCTCTACACTAAATGAGGGAAAGCATATCTGTTTATGGTTACAGGGCTGTAAATATTAATCATAACTTCTTAAATCACTTACCAAGGGCTTAACAAAACTATGACAGAACATTTGAGAAAGATGAGAAAAGGTCTGAAAGGGAAAAGATGACAACATTTCACAAAACACTTGCAGACCAACAGCCTTTGGGACGGTTTCTCCTTTGGGTTCATCCGTTTCTGCAATTAGTGTACTGGAAATCACTTTGAATAAATATTGGCCTCTTACACTATGCCTGAACAACTCTTGCACATTCAGGCTGCTGATTTCAGCCTGTTGGGAAACACATCATTGGAAGCGTGTAATGTTTTTCAATCACCCAGAACACTGTTGAGTATCTGATTTCAGTTTTAAAGCAATATCAGTTGCATCGGATGTCGGATGGTGATGACTCACACATCATGGGAGAAAAGAGGAACCTTTTCGGATATTTTAGAAGGTCAACATTAATAACCAACTACATAAACTGCAAATTATAATATAATATAATATAATGTCAATATACCAAGTTTCCTGCACTTTTACCATGTCTATGTTCAAATCATACCTGTAATATAAAACGCAAACCAGGCAAAGTAGAGTTTTTAAAGTGTCCATGTCAAAAAACAGAAATAGACTCAAGTGAAAGGGTGTTTCTGAAGATCAAATGCAAAAGGGGTTCCACCTCCATCAAAAATGAGATGATGAGATTAAAGAGCACCAATTATCTGATTCACGATTTTACATTTCTTTTGGTGTGTAGGTGTGTAGTACTACATGTTAATGATATGCCAATGTTCATATACCCCAAAGTAAATGATGTTGCAAGTTATCGTCTCCAATGTAAATCTCTTTTCTTGGACTACAACAAACACACGGATTGTAGGCAACAGTTTACTCCCTGGGCTTAGTGATGTAGACAGACCGACATTATCATAATTCCTCCCACTTGGACTCACAGCCTGTAAGTTAACTCCTGTTAGCATTGCACGGTAACCAAATCTTTCAAACATGGTAAGGAGCATCACATTTCCGCCTGACGTCAGATGTATTCAGGCCAATCCAACGTACAGATTAGTTGACCAATCAGGGACACAGCGCTTTTCAAATCAATGAGTTTTCTACATGAATCAGTGCGATTCAAGAAGAGAGGGAAATCTGGAGCTACGGTATGTGGAAAATAATGTGTTTTTTAACCAAAACCATGCGGACACATTGTATTATCCCAAAATCCAAATACACAAAATAATGTTGTTTTTAGTAATGATATAGGTGCCCTTTAACCAAATGCTCCCGTTCATTAAATACTTTCACTTCTAATACGCTTCATCCTAGCCGTAGACCATTCAGAATCTATTAAGGGCGGTTTCACATTTGGTGCGATTGCCTGGTCCGAACCCAAGTTCGATTGCTCCCCCCTCCCCATGCCCCCCATGGACTGTGTTCACATATTATTTTTGCATCCGAACCGAGGTACGCTTGCATCATCAAGCTGCAGCCGGCCACTGATCTATATAAATGACTGGATTGTGCATAGAACGCTTAACGTAACAGCGTAAAGTGAAGCCAGCACAGAGTTCGAGCCGCCATCTTGGTATGCCCAACCCGCAGAGAGCGTCATTGACTTCCATTCAAAATCATGTTTTAAATTCACCCGCTTTACAGCGTATCAGTCACGCAAGATTAATTTTAGGATATGTGTACGTAACTTAACTGTTAATTCTGGTGTTATTTGCCATGTTTATGTTTTAATCGGGCAGGATAAGAGATTTATGAAAAAAACTTTAAGGTGAGTGTGTCTGGTGCATTCTGTTAATGACACGGGTATAAATAACGTTTTTTTGTCATACAGCTACATGTTCAGCGTTATTTCTCGGAATAAGTCTAGGCAACTTGTAAGTTAAGATAACACAATTACAAAACCAGCAAATTATTGCATGCACATACGGTACAAAGTATGATTATTTATTTAGATTTCAGAATGGGCACGTACGTCATTAATACTAAATATGCTGCGGTCTGATAATGTAATGAAGATGAATGTATAATAACTGATTAAAAACTAAAATGTACAACTTTCAGTAAATAACTATGTACATGCTTAGGATGTTTGTGTTGTAATAATGTACAGGGTAACTTCAGATATAAAAACGAAGACTAGTAAAGTGATGTTTTATCATTAAAATCTGATCGCGTCCATTGATTTAATAGAATAGTTTAGGTATACCAACATGGCGGCGCGGTGGCTTCACAGTTGTGACGTCATGCGCAATCCAGTCAATTATATAGATCAGTGCAGCCGGTGCGTTCTCATGTTGCTTGGCAACCGCTGTAAACGAGAAGACGACAAGCGTGATTGACGAACTGCAAGCACAGAGATGATTTCTGAATGCCTCCGCAAAAATTGACGTCGGCGGACAGCCCGTTGTCATCGAAACGACTTTAGTATGTTTGCGGCAGACAGACGCAAGTGCGTTTCTGTATTATTTCTTTGAAAACAAAACCAAAGGTTTAACAAAAATAAGAACAAAAGTCAAGCAAGCATTCTAAGCATTTTGTTGTCAAGTAAGTGCACGCACACAAACACACACGTCTGTTTTAGTGGGACATTCCATATAATACGTAATTAACAGCGGTTCACTTCAGCGATTTGGTACGATTGCGCTCACATCAGCAGCGAACCGATCTGGAGTTCACTTGAACCTGACCCCAGACCACCCTTTTTAAGCAGACTCGAGTATGTTTCGCGGGTGCGCACCCGAGTTCGGAAGACAGCGTTCACATCATCCAAATGTACCAAACTCTGTCAATTGAACCCGGGTGCGCACCAAAAGTGCTAATGTGAAAACGCCCTAAGAGTACAAGAAAACATATCAGAGGTACTTAGAGTTTTGCATCTAAGCTCATTTGTAATTCTCTACTAGTGTAGGTTAAATGTTAGATTTTAAATCTGTGAGGTTTTTGTTAAACACTGTGAGACCAATGCCAGTGAGGAGTAATATGTTGGTGTGTGTGGGAGTATAAAGTAAGAGAGATAGCATGTACAGTAGATAGTATAAGATCAAAAGTATGAGATGTCGTAGAGCAGTGGCAGAGGAGAACTTCAGAAACATCAGATTCAGTGACAGGTGAGACAGAAGAGCGCAGTGTAGTATGCGAAAGGTGGGTGGTTGTGAATGTGTGCTACTGCGAACTGACTACTGATGACTGTTACCTTGTCAGTGAAAGAAGTGGCTAAGTCATCAGCCGTCTGAGAGATGTTGGGACGAGGACAATGCTTTCTTCAACAAGTGTTTGAAGCACTGCATACAGTATCTTATTGTGTAGTAAGATGATTTGGCAATAGAAACACTGGTGGAACAGGAGATGATCAGAAACAGATTATTTATTCATTCTTCAATTTAGTCTAAGATGCTTTAAGGTTGTATTGATGTTTGTGAAGAACGTCAGAGATCCAGATGTTAACTGGTGTTAATGTTGGCCTGGAGGACAGCGAAGAGATGTTGCCAAAACAAAATGGATCATAACATTAGCTAAGTAACTTTGCAACTACATGCCAACTTACTCTCATTAGAGAGTTAAGAGAATGTTATGATAAGGGTTAGGGAAGGGGTTGGGGTTAACAGGATACAACCCTTTATCACGAAATCACTTTGCCGCGTTTGAGCGTGAGCATGTCACGCTTTTCTGTTTGTGTCACTGTCATGTATTGGTTACTCAACTTTTTTGTCCTGTTTTCAAACCATTGTCGCTTTGGTTTAGGGTTAGATTTGGTGCTTGCATTAGTATGTCACTTTAAGTATTGGTTTATACTATTTTTTACAAAAAAGATACAAGACTTATTCTTTTATTTTTTCTAAACTTTAACCAATTGTCGCCTGACGTTGGGGTTAGAGTTGGGTTTGGGTAGGGATGTCATTTTATGTAAATCTAACCCTAAACCGAAGCGACAATGGTAAGAAATTAGGACAAAAAAGTTGAGTAACCAATACGTGACAGTGACACAAACAGAAAAGCGTGACATGCTCACGCTCAAACGCGCCAAAGCGTGACATTGTCCATACATGCCAATAGGTACATAATTACATGATACTGGGTTGCAGGATAAGTGGCCATGTAGTTGCAAAGATACTTTTAGTCAATAGAACATCTTTTGGGGACCATAAAAAGCTGTTTACCGATATTAGGAAGTCTACTAATACTGTAACGATTGATTGTTGATATAAATAAACTATTACCATTACCCCATTCACACCGCATGCTGATCCCAGAAAAGTCCTATACAATTGCCAGTGGGCCTTCTGTTTGAACATAAAGACACCTAACCCCAACTGCTCCCGACGAGCTGGGTGGCGCCTTGCATGGCTGACACCGCTGTCGGTGTATGAAAGTGTGAGTGAATGGGTGAATGTAAAGCACTTTGGATGGCCATTGGTTTATGAAAGCGCTATATAAATGCAGTCCATTTACCATAAACATGTCCCACAATTTCTGGGATTGCTCCCGTAAAGGGAACCTAGTAACATTACCGTAACATTTCTGGAAAGCATCCTGTGTGAACAAAACACAGAAACAATGCCGTAAGGGGCGTGTCATGGACACACGTGTCATCCCAACAAGAAGTTATCTTTCAGCACTTTGACAATAAGAGTTTTAAATGCAGATCAACATTCACAATGAAAAATGTCTGTATACTGGAATAAAGCAGAGATTAGGGAGCTCGACAGGGAGCTCAAGATCATTCAACAGCATGCAAGCACTGCGCATAATGCGCTCATTTATGGTTTCTTGAGAAAGAAATTACAGATAATAAGCAAACTTAAGAAAAAAATGCTTGACAGAAAGTAGACAAAAAGTAAGAATGAGCCAAAAGCAAACGATCCCCAGACAAATCCTGGACACATTTTCCATATATTTTTTGTGTGAAAAGGGCTATAGTTAAGATAACAAAGAGAGACAAGGCTATGGAAGAAAGTCAGGCAGGTGAGAGAGGATACTTGAGAAAAGGCCAGTCGAGGGACTTGATGTCCTCTTGACAAATCCAGGTCCCGGTCAGACTCAAGATGCTAAAAGTTGACTGACTTATGACGGATGAAATGGAGATGTTGTGTTTACTGACTGTCTGGTCGGAATATTTTCAGAGATTCAGAATAAAAGATGCAGGTGCAGACAAGTCATCAGCAACTACACATCTTTAAATAGCCCCATGTCTTTTATAATGCCTATTTCACATGCCGCATAATTGAATGCATACTAATTTGTAAAAAGCGAAATATTGTTTTTTTTTGTTCCCGCCTTTGATAATCACTTTACTTCAAGTTCTCTAATAACGTATGTTTTAATTAAAAGGTATATTAGTTCTATTTCCATTACGGTACTGTCTTACAGACAAACAAAGCTATCACAGTTATGCAAGGCTAATTATTCATGAAGTTAATAAATGCCAGGAGATAAAAGCTCGGTCCACCTGCACAAAAAAATGCTTCTTTTTTCCATGTAGGTGGGTATAAGGGCACACATTTTAAGTATCAGGTATAAAAATATATCAAGCAACAGGAAGCTTAGCTTTGTATATTTCCCAGCAACATATAGATTTTGACTTTCTAAAGATTACAAATTTGTGTGGCATACTGTAGTTTATGTCTGTTTAAGTTAAAATCAGCTTTGTTGTAAGATTCTGTTTCATTTGGATCTAAATTTTGAATTTTCTTGAAGGCGTGTATACAAATTGAGACTTATCACATCCTGGGTAAACATGATGCATATCAGCAAATGTTGCTGATGAAATTATGTTGAAATAAAACAACACAGCAGGTATCACTGAATGTGTACCGCTCAGAATGATTCAGATGTTGATTCTGCCTGCAGCTTATAGTAACTGTAGATTTAATGTGTTGAATGATTATATCGCTCTTATGAAAAGCTTTAAAGGTGAATAAATCTCAAAGCGCAACAAGCTCAAATTTCGATTTATCACGTTTCTTATATCAAGAATAATTTAAGCACTGTGAGCCTTATACGAAACTATACCCATTATTGCCCATTTATCTCATCTTCTTGTACTCTCAAGCTCCTTCTGAAACAATAATGAATTCAATTTTCTCAGAATGGATATAAGACTGATTTCCACCACATGTGGAAAATTGGAAGATTCTTGGGGCAACTTATTATTTTGTCACTGTCACACTCCAGCAATAATATCTAGTATTTTTTTTATTAAAAGTTTCTTGCTGAATAAAGTTAACAAGATTTTATTGCTCACTTGGACAAGATTACTGAAAGAAAATATGTGCCATATACAGGCAAATATATAACTGCACTTTATATGATGTTTCATTTCAAAAGGAACAAATGAGCAAGAAAGGTGTCATCTTCAACCTTAACATTAAAAACTGTGACTTATTTGACAAAAATTACAGCCATTGTATGGTCGGCCATACACACTTGCTTCCAAGACGTCTGAAAACCCAACGCAGCAATCAAGCAATCACCCATCATGCAAAGAGTACAAGCTAATATGTAATATCAACAGCTAATGGAAAAAATAAAATGGATAAATTGTTCATAAATGATACATCTGATCCTTATAGCACACCTATGTAATGTTTTAAAATGCTGTTGTTTTTTGGGGACTATTAGAAAGATAAAGCACACGCATTGATTTCTTAAGTAAGAGACAAAGAATGAGAACGGTGATACATGAGGGAGTAGACCAGAAAAACTCTAAGCAGGATTAAAACTGTTTAAAAGGAAATGATTTTCTCTCCCCGCCCCTCGCTGTTTCTTATCCAGATCTGAGGTAGTTTAATGCTTAATTAGCCTGTTAAACAAAATCTGCCATCTCTTTACAGCAGGCTTCACAGACACTCACATGCACACGCACTTTAACAACATGCACATTTTTACTGCAGTCTCTCATTTGCATTCCCAGATCCCCAGCTATGAGCTCTGATCAGTTGACTCTTGGGAGGAAGCCTTCAAGAGATTCCTGCTAGTTAAGCCAAAACAACAACACCAACATGTGCATATATTTTTGTGTCTGTGCGTGTGTGTTTTTCTCTGACAGATTCCTAACATATGATGTCTTCTTTACATTTAAAGTAGTTTATTTCTGGTAAATTCCTATAGTTCAGAGATCAAATCTAACTCATATCAACTACTACACTAAATTAAGGTTACTTAAGTTAATTTATACCACGGGTCTGTTGAATGCTGTATTCTGATTTGCTGAGAAATGTTATGTGGGTATGCATTGTTTCTGATAAACGCACACCTAACTTGTCAAATGTCTTTGCACCAGAGCAATATTTGTGGTAACCGTGGTATAAGAGGAATAATTGACTCCGGTCCTTTGAATTATTTGAAAATAATGCACAACCTTGGTGAATTGCACCTTGGGTGTGCATTATTTTCTTATAATTCAATGGCCCGTCGTCAATTATTCCTTACGTAAAATCATGCTATGGATCCTTGAATTCTTGCTTGGCTGCCAATTCTCTGAAATCTCTCCTCTTCTTTAGAAACCAAAACATTTTATTTTCCACTTGGTATTTGTTTAAAAGGTCAGTTTAGTCAGTACTACAGGTTGCAAAATTTCGGGAATTTTCAAGGCTTTAAACTTTCCATGGGAATTAACGAGAATATATGGGAATTGACGGGAATATATGGGAATTGACGGGAATATATGGGAATTGACGGGAATATATGAGAATTAACAGGAATTAATTGGAATAAACTGGGAATTTTAAACAAATTGCAGAGTTGCTTAAACAGGAAACTTAAATGTAGTTAAAAAAAATTAGCAGCATAATTTTTTAAGATTTAATGCAATTTCAGTTGAATTTCTACCCTGCACATCCTTCAGTCATGCACACAGCATACTGCTTACTGAAGCGCGATTGACGCCACATCCCCTGCATGTACTTGCATTCTTCCATAACATGCACAAATAATCTCTTGAATATACAAAATAATGTCAAAATATCCATCTTTGCATGTATTCACGTAATTACATGAATTTGTTTAAAACATCCTTGTGCTGTGTGTTAACTAATGTGCAACAACATTATACTATTGTAAAGACAAATACACTGAGTGAGAAAACATTTAGGTGAGATAATTAAAACATTAGTGTATAAAAATAACCCCACACACTCACCCCTCCTAAAATAAACATATCTTCCATATATCACTAAATGGGAATTCTCCTCCATTCATTGAATACCACAGAAGGCACATTTGCTCCATCTATACTTCTAAGGTTAATTAATTTGATCCTGTTGATTAGTTTAATCTACATCAACATGTTATATTTTCTAAAATAAAATTAAAATTTTTCTGGTTCCATATTTATTTAAATAAGGCAGGCAAAAATCTCCGCTGTGTCCCGCTGACTGACGCGTTCGCTCATACAGCAGGTGGCACAAATTATGGATCGTCCGAAGGCTAGACCATCTCATTTCATTTCTCTTCGTGGACTTTAGAAGCTGCAACCTTCAAAGACAGAGTGCTTTCCTTCTGAGGTCGTGTCCTTAGAAGGTCACAGCCTTTTAATTGGGACACAGCTGCAGACACACAGCATGAGTCAAATGTAAACTAAGTACAAACATAGCCTCGGTATGAGTTGGTAGTGTTTTCCCACAGCCCAGTCCCACGAAATTTAGTTATATAGTCACGTAAATTTTTATTCTTTTTTGTGATATTATCACAATTTTCCGTGTTTTTCGTGATCGTATAACGAATAGCTGTTTTCGTGTGATTATCACGTATTGGTTACTCAACTGTTTTGTCCTATTTTCTTACCATTGTCGCATCGGTTTAGGGTTAGATTTACATAAACATATCTTTGGAAAATATTTTCTACCTGTCATTGGCGAAACAATATGTAAACGCATCAGTAATTTTTATCGTTTACTCCTGCTGTCATATGGAGTGCAACTAGCGAGTGCTCCAGGGATGCTCGTTTGCGTCTTTTGTTTACTTTTGGGCCTGGCATTACCAGCTGCTAGTATCTCCTCCTCGTGTACCTTCACAGCCTGGTTGTACTTAATGATGTGGCTAACATGCTGCGCAAGTAGGGAACGTAAATGCACCATACGTTATGTCGCTATATAATTGATACTGTATCACAAGATGACACTTTTTATAATGTAAAAAATTATACCATTGTTGTCATGGATGGTATAATATGGCACAGCCTTATTTGAACTGTAAGTTGTACAAAAGCAATAGTACGCTAGCAATTCTGCTGTTAAACTAACCACCAGTATTCCTTATGGCCATGTATTTGCTATTATTATTTTATTTAAACATAACATTCTCTTTTAATAACATTCTTCTTTTCTGTGATTACTTTTGCTCAGTTTCACATGGTTGGTCATTGGGGAAATTAGCACAAACACAAAATTAAACGACCTGTATGGGAACGAACACAGACAGGCTGTTTACTGCGGTAAGCTTCAGACGTCATCTTCCTGTGCTAAATCACTTTTTCTTCTCCTTATTTTCTTCTCTCCATCTCGCTATTAACCTCCCCCTGTGCCCTCGGTCTCCAGCTATCATTACTTTCTGCCGCTATGTGACATGCTTTTTCTTCTTTGTTACATCATATGCTAATCATCATCATCATCACTTTGCCATCACTGAATCGTTTACATGTGTTCCTCTTTGATCCTCCCCTGTTGCCCTTCTTTACTCCTGTCCATCTCCTTTCTCATATTTATCAATCACCTCTTCCATATCTCTCTCCCTCTCCATGTGAAGGAGCAGATGTCAAGTTTCCCTCTAAATCTGGCTGAATTACAGAAACTAACAGCTGCTACTAATGTTACTAGCAGCCAGTGTGTGCTATACACAGAAAGAGAGAGAGAGTTTGGCAGAAGGAAGAAAAGATGATGGTGAAGGAAGTAATTTCTGCTGAAAAATTAAGATGGTTTAAATGGTTTAAGTCACCTCTTTCACATACCTGGGCAACATTGATATATCATCAAGAGGTGGTTCTGACGAAGACATCAAAGCCAGAATTGGTAGAGCTAGATACGCCTTTATTACCTTGAGACCAGTCTTGAGGTCAACATCCTTATCTGTCCGTAACAAAATACGAATTTTCAACAGCAACATTAAGTCTGTCCTCCTTATGGCTTAGAGACCTGGAGAGTCACCAACACCCTAACCAACAAACTCCAAGTATTTGTCAACGGCTGCCTTCACAACATACTGAAGATCAGGTGGACAGACAAACTAGCAAACACTGATCCCATCAAGCAGCAGATTGCCAGGCGTAAATGGCGATGGATAGGACATACCCTGCGGATGCCCCCACAGGACATCACCCGCTTTGCAGTGGAATTCCCAGTGAAAGAGACGGTCGGTTGCCCTAAGACCACCTGGAGACGATCCTGCGAAGAGGAAAAGAAAAAGTGCAACCTGTCATGGGGTGAACTGAAAAAGGCTGTCCAGAATAGACTGCGTTGGAGAGCTGTTGTTGAGGCCCGTTGTTCCACGAGGAATCCAAGGAGATAAGTAAGTTAACTGGTGTTACCTGGTCTTCCCAGTCTGGACCAGGCAAAGACCAGCTTGTCCAGGCTAAAACCAAATAGACCATCTTAAAGGAATATGCAAATGACCCCATCATTTACTCACCATAATGCCATTACTAGGTGTATATGATTCCCTATATTAAGCCATACACAATCAGACTTATAATTACATATAACTCCTCCTACTGTAACCTTGTAATGTACCGAATTGTACCAATCCATTAACTCCAATGGATTTTTATATATCTTCTAAAGCAAAATGATATGTTTGTGAGAGAAAACAATTCCCATTTTCAGCGTATTTAAAGGGGACATATCAGGAAAATCTGACTTTTGCATGTTTAAGTGCTATAATTGGGTCCCCAATGTTTCTATTAAACTAGAAAATGTGAAAAAGATCAACCCATTAACTTAGTTTTAGTTAACCATTCTCTGCAAGCATGTGGAAAAAATAGGTTATTGAAATTTGTCTCCCCTTGTGATGTCAGAAGGGGATAATACCGCCCGCTTAATCTGCACTATCCAACCACAAGATCAGCTCATTTGCATTTAAAAGGATACACCCAAAATGGCACATTTTTTGCTCACACCTACAAAATGGCAATTTTAACTAATAATAAATGACCTTTATTGCATATTGAGCTAAAACTTCACATACATACTCTGAGTACACAAATTTTACATCTTAAAAAAATCTTGTAAAATGTCCCCTTTAATGACTGATATGTCATGTTTGAATATAAACACAAAATGGTTCCATGTCAGTACGACAATCATTGGTGTGTTTTGTCACCTAGTCGTGAGACTCGTGAGTGTTTTCTCTCACAAACTATTTATTTAAAGCAGCTAAGAACAGCTTAACAACAAAGGCTGGTTTAAGGTTTTTCCAGCAGTGATAGATAACAGAAATGAATAGAACGAGACCAATCCACAGTTGTATATGAACACAAAGAAACGCAGGTATTCAGAGAGCGTATGGTGCGCAAACACAAACACAGCTGTTGTGGTCATTATAGTCAGCAGTCTTTGAACCTCAGCGGAGACGCTACACACTGTGCATATTCTTTGTATTTTGAAACATTATCCATTTCGTCTACATTCTACCAAACCCAGAAACACCACATGTAGGGTTTTAATAGGCCTTGTCTTTAATGTGCTTCTTGCCTGAAAACTACACTCCTCGTCTGAGGATGCAGCGTTAATGGGCGTCTGCGGTGGAGGATATTAGGCGAAACTGTATGGAGAATCTACTTTTACAAGACACTTTTACCATTAGACACACTATGGGGGGTGCACAAACACACATGAACACTTTCTCGTGTACTTAGTCTTCACTGATCTATCAGTGAAGACCCTGGGGAATATACAGTGCGTATGAGTAGGGAAACCTACAGTAGTCAATTTAGGGCTACATCCTGCGAAAACCACAGTTTGAGAGATCTGCTGTTATAGGCCATATCATATGACACCTGGACGATAGATCCAACAAGATCTTTCATCTCTCACACAAATACTAATTGCCTGGAAACTAACACGCTTTAGATTGCTCATAGAGTCTTGTGTAATGTAAACCAGTTAGAGCTCTTAATAAACAGACCTCTGAAACATGCTTAATTATTTACTTCTTTAATACTTACAGTGAACAAGGCCCTCGACATCTGAGTCAGGTTACCCTGGAGAATAAATACGAAAAAATATTTATTCGCCTGCTGGAAATGTCATTCCTGTCATCAGACTGTTTTCCGTTTACCATTACTGTCACCAGGAGAAATGTTTGAGCAAGGGAGGTCTCAGTGTTGCTCACAGATGAGTGGGACCGGATGAAGAAGAAATGGCTTACCAGAGTAAAGAACTGTATAATGGACTTTCACATGACAGAGGCAATCTGAAAGAAGATAGATTGAACGTATACCCTGTGTGTTGTGTGTCACTGTTTGCACCACTGTCTGTGTGTCTGATAGGTATTGATTTATTTGTTTGTTTGTATAGTGTTTACCTCCGAAATATCCGCCAAAGACATCACACATCCACAGTTTTGTATTTAAAGAATTGTAGCCAGTATGCACTTTTGTAAGCAGCTGTTATAACTAGTCTATTGAAAAAAAAGTATTTTTGTTTAAATCACAACTATTCAAGATTAATGGTAACATTTTGTTACGGTGAGCAATAGCTTGCATAAAAATATTGTCTGTAAAGTCCCTGTAAAGTCAATCTTGAAAATAGTTTCTATACACGTTATAAATGTTAGAAATGTATGGGTGAAACACGCAACAAAGACTTGATAGTACGGAACTTGATAGTACGGAACTGACCTATCGTTAAGCCGCACCCTTCGAACTCAGATGAGCCAATAGCAATAGCAGTTAAATATCAGTTGCACTCGAACCGAAACTCGGACAACTGTTGTTTCAGCGCCATTGAAAAGCATTGTAAAATCATAAGGTCACATCAATTTTATTGTGTTTATGCTGTCAAAATGGTAAAACAATGTGCATGGGGTACTTCTTGGGAGAATGGGCAATAAAACATATTTTATTCCATTGTCTAAACCCA
Source organism: Misgurnus anguillicaudatus (assembly GCF_027580225.2). Lineage (NCBI taxonomy): Eukaryota > Metazoa > Chordata > Actinopteri > Cypriniformes > Cobitidae > Misgurnus > Misgurnus anguillicaudatus. The sequence continues at coordinate 30,364,877 of NC_073358.2, read as the reverse complement.
AACAAGACAGCAAAATGCCACGTAATGTCCAGATCAACAAGGATGAATACATTTGTTCTAAGGCAAGTCGAAGAAACAATGCTTTTATCTGTGCTATCGTCACCTAAGCTTATCTGATCGCAATCATTATACTAAAACAGCCTCGCCTCTAGTAAGTTAGATAACGTTAGATAGCTTGTGTTCATTGCCTCTCCATATTACACAGTTTAAATGTAAATTCATTTAATCTTACCCTGTGGTACATGAACAGTGTTAATCCTGATTTCATCTGTGATCATGACCAATGTTGGTGAAAGTTACTTTTAAAAGTAATGCATTACAATATTAAGTTACTCCCCTAAAACCCAAAAAAAGTAAATAATTGCATTACTTAGTTACTTTTCATGGAAAGTAATACTTACGTTACTTTTGTGTTACTTTTTACTTTTCAGGCCTTGCAGGTGTTTTTATAACTGAGAAGTTCTGCATTCAGAAATATTTCCATTCCATTTATAGCATATTTCCATTGCAAAAATGTCAAGCTCTGGCCTGCCATCTCCGTTTCTGACTCAAACTGTTCCCGCTCAGGTGCGCACGCATAGAGTGCGTAGTTCCACGTGACTATGTTCAGTTTAACCCTTACGAAAATTTTGAAAGTTTTTTGGTGTATTAATTCCTATCAGCAAAACCATGGTTTTACTACACTAGCCATGGTTTAACTATGGTGTTTGAAAACCATGTTTGTCAAAACCATGGTAATTTTGTAGTTACTATGGTTTTACTACAGTAACCATGTTTTTTGGGTTTTAACTGTAGTAAAACCATAATTTTCGTGAGGGAATTAACATATTTTTTTATCAAATTAATTAAAATGAAAAGTAACTTGCGTTACTTTTTTAAAAAGTAACTCAAATAGTACATTTATAAAATATTGTGTTACTTAACTTGTTACTTCAGAAAAGTAATATTATTACATAATGAACGTTACTTGTAATGCGTTACCCCCAACACTGATCGTGACGACCTTAACACCCCTTGCATTGTGATATGCAAACCCTCGCTTCCGAATTAATCTTGTTTCCCATCATATTAACATATTAATATCCCTTTATGTTATATTTAAGTCCCACTATTTAAGTCGATGAGAGGTGGTCCAAAATATATAAAAAAAATCCTGTGACAATTTTTTCAAACTGACAGCTCACCTTGTAAAACCGCTAGCAACCTTTTGTTTGTCCAAGCTCGATGTGGTAACTAAGGGGGCAGGGCTTAGCAATAGGTCAATTGCAGAGTTACACCGTTAAACAGTTTTTCACCAGTTCTGAGTTCAGAATTTTTAGGCGGACCTAAAATGGTGGCTTCAGCCACCGCGTATGGCCTGCGACACAATCATAATTCATGTTGAAGCGGTATTTGATAGTTGTGAGAGACGGCAGCTTTCACAAAACGTTCACAAAATACTCGACAGACACTAACTTAACACTAAACTCTGATTACACATCAGGTTTCTGGCAAACGCGAGCGTCTTTTTTATCACAAACCCTTTCGACGCGTGTGCAGCAGGCTCGTATTTCGACAAGATGCTGCAGATATTTTACATGATGCAACAAACATATTTTGACATGACAAGTCACACACAAGACGGCAAAACACATGTTGTGACAAGCTTTGCATCGTGCGCCCTCGAAAAATAAGTCACAGGCTCCCACTGCTGAAAACGTTTCTTTCTCCATTTTAATGTGGGTTCATTCAAGGTTTTAAAGCAGACAATATTAAACATTACTGGCATATATTTTTTTCAGTTTATGCTTGTGTGCCTGTGGTGAATAAACATCAGATATCGTTACTATCAGGATTGATCGTGTTTTGGCCAAGGTATGTCAACTCCTTCTTACATTTAAGCTTTGCTTCATTTATTTTTCTTTATGTAATATTTACTATTTCGTTTAATTCATTAAATCAGCGAAGCATCACTGATTTGATTTATTCATTTAGCACAGCGTCACTAAACTCTTTCCTCTCGCAATGAGTTGTGGGTAATATCAGCTGTCAGAGATCTGCATCTGTAGACCATACAGGTACTTTAAGAATATTATTTTCTACCATGATACTAATTCTTATTTCGAATACTATTTAAAATGGATAGTACAGTAGGTATGTTTAAGAGAGTTTTACTAATCATTCTTTCTCAGACTGGAGACAACATACTTTAAAATATCAAGGACAATACCTACAGCATCAACCTACTGTAGTCCATCAGGTATTCGGTAGATATAGTTCTGCATGTAACAGCAATACTATATATTCTCTTTCCCAGATCCACAGGGAGTTTTTTCCTGCAAATATAGAAAAAACATATTAGTATAACCTGTCGCATTGGTTAATGTATTCCTATCCAAGCAAGTCTAGACATACGCAGACAATTTTATAATGTAAAAAAACCTAGCATTTACACACAAACATTCACACTGTCACCCACCCCTGTCATCACGGGAACATCTGTCTCTGTGTTTTGAGAGAAACTGACCTTGTTTACCCCTTTTGCAGCAATTATCCATGACAAATAGGTCTGAAATTGTGAAAACATAAAGCGCACTCAATCCAAGCTCCTGCCTCTGATAAGATTCCGGCTGATGTACATCTTCTGTGTCATTTTCAATAGCAATTAATAAGGCCTTATTGTCTATTTCTGGCTAACAAATAAGGCTTTTAGAAACATACAGTATAGGCAGCTATAGTTCAGTTTTGCTATCCATGTAAGCCGTACACAATATGAAAGCATTTTACTTATTGGGAAACTCAAAAATGCCTTTTAAAACTGCTATAAAAAGATTTTTTATTACACTTGAAATCTACACCTCTCGTGTGACCTTAAAATTAGATTGTGATACTAGATCTTAATACTTCACAAATTCATCAGGGTTCATAAAACAGTTTTAGGTGCATTGGAGAGTGTTGTTAGATTTGTTTATAGACTTTTGAAAGCTGATTGCCTCAGGCCTTGAGATACCCAAATGTTTGAAATGTCGTTTATTTTTAAGGAATGATTTATTAAGGACATTCATAAAAGAGGTTATTGACTGTGCTATGTTTCAGTCGTCCTTGAGAGTCTTTGAGAAGTAGTCCATGAAGCCATCTTCATTTAATTTTCATCTTCATTCTTTTTTTTACTTCGAACTTTAGATTCGTAGAAACACGCTGTATTAAACACATTTTTGACATTTATATTTCAATGAACATTTACATTCAGTTTAATAGAGGAACACTAAAGAGGACATATCATGAAAATCTGACTTGTTCCATGTTTAAGTGCTATAATTGGGGCCCCAGTGCTTCTATTAACCTAGAAATGTGAAAAAAGATCAACCCAGTAACTTATTCTCTGCAAGCATGTGAAAAAATAGGTAGTTGAAATTTGGCTCCCCTTGTGATGTCATAAAGGGAAAATACCACCAATTAATCTACACTATCCAACCACGGCACTGCCATTTAGTGCAGATATCAGTTCATTTGCATTTAAAAAGACACACCGAAAAACGTCACATTTTTGCTCACACAAAGTGGCAATTTTATCATGTTATAATAAATAATCTACAGGATATTTTGAGCTAAAACTTCACATACGTACTCTAGGGGCAGCAAAGATTTATTTGACATCTTAAAAATTCTTTTGAAATGTCCCCTTTAATGATCAGTTTATCAAATTGAAAGCTAGATATCAGGTCTATTTCTATCAGCGAAAGTTTATGAATTAAAATAGAAATGATAAAGCAGATTAAAAGATTGGAAATTCTGCAGACAAACAGCAGACACGTTCAAATGCTCAGTGCAAACTCAAGTCTGAAATCCCCCGCACCTGCACTTCTTTATTCACATGGCATTATTTGAGTCAAAACCAAGGTTTAAAACACTTCAACAACAAACAAAACATTTAAAGATTAATCTTATAAAACCACATATACAGCACCAAATCCCAGCCCATTAAAATTGAGCCAAAAAATTTCACTTATAATCACACCAGAATAGAATTTGTGAGAATTTGTCATTTACAAATTTATGTTTACCTTTTTGTAATTTCAGCAAGTACAATGCAAAGGCCATCATTATTACAGTTTTTTCCAATTGCTAACACACAATTTTGCAAACTAGTCTGGTTTTATCTAAAAACTTAACACAATTTACAAAACCACACACCCAAATAGCAAAATACCACATATATCCTGCAAAATGAAGCACTCTAACCTAAACTACATATAACATTATCAAAATCAAACTTTGACACAAATTGGAACACACTTCATTCATATTACCAGATTTTTGTCTAACCAACTACACACAGTTGGGCATAATGAAAAGTGCACGTTTCTTTAGCATGCTTTGCCATAATACTAAAATATGTATTAGATGCACAAAAATATTTGCAGATACACACACATGCTGTTGAATTTTTTTTAGTTTTCACCAAACAAGTCACAACGCCTCGTCCACATCACAGGCAATATATTCCCTTGCCAGACATCGAAGGAAGAAGCACCTTGAGCGCCTTATCCATCCCTAAATTGCACCAACATCATTCTCATCATATGTCTCTTCCATAGTCTGCAAAAGAGGCATGCGCACAAAGGGCTGCTGGACATATACCTTCCATATAACTCTTCTATGGCAGGTATGGTGGGAGGTATTGCACGATAAATGTTTGGTAGTCAGTTTTGGACTGGAGCTACACGATGAAAGCTCACGTTGTGCCATACTACAACATACCGGTTTCTTTGGTCTACATCATTCATACACTCTGATGGTATGAGAATGTTGTGGAGTCTTTCTAGAAATGTGAGAGAATATGGGCTGTGTTGTATCAAGGTTGGCATGACGGTGGAGGACACCATCCATATTGGAGATGGCAGCACACATTGTGATGTTCCCACCATGTTAGCCAGGAACATCTATAATGGCTCTGTGGCCAATGACGTTCCTGTGGTCTTTTCTAGTGCTTACATCCTGATTGAAGTGTTAACAATTAACCATTCAGGTGTTTGGGGAGGTGGCACATATATTGGCCATTTAGCTCGTGTAGTGTCATTTTGAATGGTAGTGTTTTGAAAAGGCAAACATGTGACTTTATGTCAGATTGTTGTGTCTTGTGCAGAGATCCGTGTTCAGTGCATTTAAAAAGTGCCATTGTGAATTGCAAAATGTGTGTAAAGCAGAAAATGTGTTTAGACTTTTGGAGACTTGAGAAGAGGTGTTGCTCTCTGTGTGTCAGTTTAAATAGTTGTGCTGTTCATGTCATTTTAGTGTGTTAACAATTGGAAAAAACTGTAAGGTACAGGTTTTGTACATTTTGTTACAATCCACAAATAAATAAGTACATTTTGAGTTTTGAGATATTTGTTACTTTTACGACCCCAAACTTCCTCCTTCACTTGCAAAAAGTAACTTTATTTATGCTGTTATGTGCATACAGTCCTTACATAGCAAGCTTTTAATAGAGAAGTTTAATGTGGCAGCTAAATCATAATATCAAATTTCCTTAATAAAACCATTGCACATATTGTACTAACACACTAAACACTATGAGAGAGAGAGAGAGAGAGAGAGAGAGAGAGAGAGAGAGAGAGAGAGAGAGAGAGAGAGAGAGAGAGAGAGAGAGAGAGAGAGAGAGATTAATAGATGGCCTAATAATTTTAGTTGAATAAATAACTAAAAGAGTTTATTGTAGGGCTCTGAAAATGTAATGGATTACTCAGAATGGTTGAAAAATCAAGTGTGTGTGTGTGTGTGTGTGTGTGTGCTTGTGATGGATGAAGTGTGAGAATGTAAACAATCTACTGTGTAGTGACTGATGGATGCAGACGTTTTAAAAACCAAAGCCCTTTGTGATGAGATTTCACTCACTGCCTGCCCCTTACAAATGTAAGGGTTACAAAAGACTTAAAAAATGTCACGAAAATAAATGAAATGTTATAAAGTTACTATAAAAGTATTGGCATGTTTAATTGGTTTTCATTTGAACCAAATACATTCTCCCCTGTATGATAGGTAATCTATAAGTACACTATCTTTCCCATTTTATTGCTTTGTCATACACAGTCTAAGTAAGGCATATTTTCCATTCAATTCATTGTATGTGACAGATCCATGTATATATATGAATGTATGTATGTATGTATGTATGTATGTATGTATGTATATATGTATGTATGTATGTATATATGCATGCATTTTTCCATCCATCCACCCACCCATGTGCGTAAATGTGTGTGGAGGATGTTATTGGTATTTCTCCGAGCATCAGTATGTAATGTGTCCTTTGTGCCATGTGACTGGGAGGATTGGTATTTTTTTCCGATTTAATGTGTCCTCCTGTGTGCCATTTGACATGACGGAAATGAAAAAGGTCAATTCCTATTGATTGATTACCACGGTTAGTTTACTACCTAATGGGAAATAAAAGTGAAATGGTGAAACGCACACAGCGGGTCTATTGATAAACTGGCAAGAGTGGTAAAATCAACAACCCGCTCAATGACAGCAAACTGAGACCAAGAGCCGAGCCCGGCCCTCATCCACCTTCAAACAACCTCACACTAACATTAGCATACATTATATGCAAAGGAGATGACAGGAAATTGTTTTTTATTCAGTCAATTTACCAAATAATTTACTATATTTTGAGCTCCAATGGGATTTTCCAAACATTTATCAAGGAAAATAATGTGACACCTGTGATGGAGACCTTATAGAACAGCAGAGTTCATCTCTTTATTTAATCCAGCTAATGAATGCTCAGCATGACACTCATCCAGCCTTTCAATACAAACACGCCACATGAACATGTGACGTTGACACAGGAGGAAAGCACCACAAGGATTAAGTTAAAGCTCAGGAGATGTAGACACATGGCTGTATACATGAGCTCTTGTCACGTGAATCTGCCATACAAATAAATGCTTAACTAATTAAAGGGGGGTTCGACGGTATTTCATGCATTCTGACTTATTAACACTGTTTAAGAATTGGTTTCCTCATGCTAAACAAATGCAAAGTGTCAAAAAAGCAGTTGGGCGTGTTACAGAGTATTTCTGTGCCGGATGCACTTCGCCAGGGTTCGTACAAGTTTCTGAAAGTTTTTTTTTTTGAATACAAGTCCAGCTGAGGTTTCAGGGGTAAGCCATGACTTCCCCCAGAAAAACACACCCACACGTCAATCGGCCAGAGAGCGAGAACCGAGGACGCTCATGCATCACTTCACGCGACAGCTTTGTTTTATATCAAACTCAACAATGGTACGAAAAAAGAAGTTTGTTTTTGGATGTAAGGAAAACACACTTCCATTATGGAATCAATGGATATACTGTAGTATGTTTATCCGGGGTAGCAGCAGAGTTTAGCGTATGGGTTTGTTTATCGCTGAATTTCATTAAAAAGTCTCAACCGGTTCATGAGTTGCATGTGGTAAGTAAAACTTCTGGGTTATGTTGGAAATAGGTGCGCAAGTGCATATTATATAAACGACACAAACTTGTAGTGAATCATAAGTTATTCAGTCAGTGTGTATAAAGTGTTGACTCAGACTCACTCCTCCCGCAGCTCGTAACTCCTTCCAAATTCTTTGTACGTTATCTGAAAGAATCGGTAAAGCTAATCTGTCTTTTATAAATCTGAAACTAAAGACTCTTCGGAAATATAAAGGATGTAATACTACTCTCAGGGATGTGATTTTTCAGGATTAATCCGGAATTCCGGATTTTCCGACATGAAAATGTGACATACGTGAATCATGCAGATATGTAAAAAAAATAGGGGGTAGGGCGGTATCTCACAGCCGTCGCCATGGTAACCCGGGACGGAACCAGAATCGCCGTCCCCGCGCAACAGGGCCACACCGGGCAGCACGTCAGATGACAAAGAGATGCATTTTCCTTCCTTTCCAAGTATCAACAAGGACGTGTTTCCGACCATTCACAAATGGCGGATGGCGAAGTATGATTGTATTCACCATTCACCAATCAGACCCGATCGTTTCTCTCTTCTCCTCATTTGCGACGTTTGGCTGTCACTCACGTGACGCGAAACAAAGCGGCAAACATATACACATTGGTTTACTTGGTGGATTTGGAGCGGCAATTTTCAATGAAAAGATAGGAAAAACGAGCGCATTCCAGAAAATCCTGGTGGCGACTGAGAGAGGGACGATGCAACAATATTGGTTCCGAAAAAAGGCAAGGAAATAAGTTACCTCTGAATGTTTCTCAGTCGGAAGGCTAGAGCCTCCGGAGGTCTCATGCAGGTTGCATACGTCATCGAGCCTGGTTTTACCTAACTGAGCATTACATTCGGAAGTCATAAACATATTACCACAATTTACGATTAACTAAGAATAATAGTAAACTTTATAATTGTTAATATTGTGACTCTTGATGAGTCTTGATGACGTATGCAGCTTAGAAATGCGATCTCTGGAAGGCTGCAGCCTTAGGATTGAGAAACGGCCTCTGTATTATCGTTTGTTTAAAAGGTTTCGTGTTTTTAAAGTTTTAAGGTTGACCAATTTGATTAAAATAAATAGCTCCTGTACTTTTTTGTAAAGTTACTTTTATTTATTAGTGTCAACCTTCTATTGTTTATGTTTAACAGCTAACAAAGTTACTCATCTACAGGGGTCTAAAATGAGAAAAAGAGACCTTTAAGACACTTTATTATAACTAAAGGTCCTGTGTAGCTCATTTTACAGATATTTGTATTAAAAAAACTCTGGTAAAAATAGAAGTACTAATTTAACTTCTTTACTCAAGTAAAAGTATCAAAGTAAAGGCTTGGAAATGTACTTAAAGTATAAAATTATATACCATGCCAATGATAACCATTTTTTTATGCAAAGCTAGTGTTACCTGGATCACACACATGCTAGAGTGCAAGCTGAGAAACCTAAGTGGATATGGAAAAAAATCTTTGTAAGATTTATTCTTTCTTTATAAGCCATTGCCTACATTTTATTTGGATGTCTGCAAAATAGGCCTTCTTTTGACATGAACATTTGCATGTTGCACATTTAGCTGTTAAAGTTGGGTAAAACTGTAAAACAAAAATAAGTTAAAACATATTTTTTTGTCATGGTTGTTGATATAGAGAGAGGTGGTGATGGAGCAGTGGACAAGACACTTGCTTTTGATTCCCACAGTTACACATCCACCAAATAAGTTGTTATGTGTCATACTGTACAAAAAAGTTGCATGTTGCACATCTAGCTGTAAAATAAATTAAATGTAGTAAATTTTTTTGTTCAAATAAGTTGTTATAGGTCCTACTTTACTATCCGTATAGATCAGCCAATCACATGGCAGCAACTCAATGCATTCAGGCATGTAGACATGGTCAAGACGATCTGCTGAAGTTCAAACCGAGCGTCAGAATGGGGAAGAAAGGTGTTTTAAGTGATTTTGAACATGGCATGGTTGTTTGTGCCAAACGGGCTGGTCTGAGTATTTCAGAAACTGATCACTACTGGGATTTTCACGCACAACCATCTGTAGGGTTTACAGAGAATGGTCAGAAAAAGAGAAAAATCCAGTTAGCGGCAGTTCTGTGGGGACAAATGCCTTGTTGATGCCAGAGGTCAGAGGAGAATGGTCATACTGGTTTGAGCTGATAGAAAGGCAACAGCAACTCAAATAACCACTCGTTACAACCAAGGTACGCAGAAGTGCATCTCTGAATGCACAACACGTCAAACCATGAGGTGGATGGGCTACAGCAGCAGAAGACCACACCGGGTGCCACTCTTGACAGCTAAGAACAGGAAACTGAGGCTACAATTGCACAGGCTCACCAAAATTGGACAGTAGAAGTTGGAAAAAACGTTGCCTGGTCTGATGAGTCTCAATTTCTGCTGAGACATTCAGATGGTAGAGTCAGAATTTGGCGTCAAAAACATAAAAGCATGGATCCATCCTGCCTTGTATCAATGGTTCAGGCTGGTGGTGGTGTAATGGTGTGGGGGATATTTTCTTGGCACACTTTAGGCCCCTTAGTACCAATTGAGCATCGTGTATTGTTTCTGACCATGTCCATCCCTTTATGACCACAGTGTACCCATCCTCTGATGGATACTTCTAGCAGAATAACGCGCTATGTCATAAAGCGCAAATCATCTCAGACTGGTTTCTTGAACATGACAATGAGTTCACTGTACTCAAATGGCCTCCACAGTCACCAGATCTCAACCCAATGGAGCATTTTTGACATGTGGTGGAATGGGAGCTTCGTGCCCTAGATGTGCAGCTGACAAATCTGCAGCAACTGCGTGATGTTATCAAGTCAATATGGACCAAAATATCTGAGGAATGTTTCCAGTACCTTGTTGAATCAATGCCATGAAGGATTAAGGCAGTTCTGAAGGCAAAAGGGGGTCCAACCCGGTACTAGTAAGGTGTACCTAATAAAGTGGCCGTTGAGTGTATACACTGTAAAAAATATTTGTTAAAAAAGTAAGTGTTCATGCTGCCTTAAAATCAACTTAAACATATTAGTTGTCTCAACATGCAACTAGGAACCTTGCAAATGATGAAAGTGAAGAACACATTTAAATCCTCTAGGATGAGACATTACCATGTTAGACCATTGCTCTACTTTCCTTATCTCTTATACATCATTTCTGTGAATTTCCATGCATTTACCAGAATTACTTTAACAGTAAATGAAGAGTTTGGTTCTAAAACGCGATAAACAGCATTTAAAAAAAGAGAGTTACTTCCTAAATCAGTATTACATCAGGTCAGTATTTAAAAGTAAATTCTTAATTTTATGCAAAATGCAATATCCGCCGTGTTATTCTGTCATCTTTTCTCCCTTTTTTCCCAAAACGCAATAAATGCCACTTCTCCTTTTCTGCGGAATGCAATTAATCAGCTCAACAAATCACAGCGCTCCATTCCACGCATTGTTAACAAACAACCGTGTTGAATACACAGACCCCTAGTTTTCCTCATCTTGTACTTCGTGATCAACAAACAAACAAAAAAAAAATAATACTTTGATGGCATTGCTAAACCTGTGGTGGTTTTTATGTGACGGGAAAGAAATGTAAGCCCTCAACATCTAATAAAATGCAGTTGCTTGTTCTCCTGACAGCATCAAACTTCTCTCATGCTAACAGATTGTCCCCAGGGGATCTTATGAAAAGCATTCCATTATTTTACGCGAAGCCAACAAAAATCAAGCAGGACCAAAACATTTTACAACTGTTAAGCGACAACGTCCCAAGTAAAACCATAGCAATGGCAGTGTTCTTAATATGACAAAGTAATTGTTTTGATTAATGCCATTAATGTTTATTTTTTTAATCAGTGTACCACTAGTCAACTAAATGAATATAACATGGCAAATATGAATGCACATTTATATAATGATTCAATAGATTTAAAGCATTTTTTTTTATGTTTTTATAACCTAAAGATGCTATGTGAAAGTTTGTATCAGAAAATAGTGGTTTTCATCTTGTCACTTTCTTGGTTTAGAAAACACGTTTTTACCCAAAATAGTCTAAATGGATTTATTGCGTTTTGGAACCAAACTCTTCAAATATAAAAATGTGCTGTTCACACAAGCAATGACGTTACATATTTTTACCAACAAGATATCATTCACACATCAGTACCAAAATACGTTAAACTCTGTCAGAGCATGGAAGTTTCCTTTAAATCACCACATGGCAAGGTCAGTGTTGTGTTGTAAACAATTGTGGGTTCCGCCGTGTTTCTACTTTTGCGTAACAGTCGTGCACAGACAGTTGTTCTTGACCAAACAGCATTTTATTAGATAACTTCAAAATGAAATTGTGGAGGAAAGAGTCACAACCTGCGTCAAAAGCATTAGACGCGTGTGTGCGACCTCAAGAAGCGTGTGGAGAAAAACTTCCACAAACATTATAGGAGGTAAATGCGTCATCAGTGTAAAAATGTGTTTCAGTGTGTTGATGTCGTCTGTGCTCATACCGGTAATCCTATTCTTTGTTCACATATTGTACCAGGTAATTACTAGTAATCTTACAACTTCTCTTACTGGTTATTTAGCAGAACCAATTAACAAGTACTTTTAAAAATGGTCCTGTTCACAGGGATCAATATTCTCTCAACTGCAATTTATAGGTAATTACCAGTATAGACTGTACAGTGTGTGTGAAAGCAGCTTTTTTCTCTGTCTTTCTTACTCTTATTCTCTGCCTTTCTCTGTGTCACAAAGACAAAATAATATTCTTGTGATACAACTGTACTGAAGTTGCTGTTTTTGAAAAAATAAAAACTTTTACCAGTGAATAAAGTGGAATCTTGTTATTGCACAATATGCTTTTCCACCTCTGAACAATTTATCCCTCATGATGATAATGCTGAGTCAATCAGGCTATAGGTTACTGTAAAATATTAAAATCTCTGCGATTTCTATTCAGACCGAAAGGCGTTCAGCCAAATTGAACACATTTACATTCACATGTAAATGTACCCCTTTCACATTTGTTTATTGCATTTGAACATGCTCATTTATGACATCCCATCTAACGCCTGGCTTTGTTATGTCACTATAGTCCTGATCTGCCTTTCAAGGATTTTATCCACCAGCAATAACAGATTTTCAAGACTGATTGACAGCTATTGATCCCAGATTTCCACCATGCAATTTATTCAATGAATCTGCCTTGGGGAGATGGAATTTAAATGTACGATATAATAAAACTGCTGTCTATGCTTATTGCTGGATTTCAAAAGCCAAGCAGACAAGATCATTATTGCCACACAACATCCATAAACCAGCTGGGATGATTAGAACAATATACCCAATATTGTGAGTGAACAAAAAACTTTTGCAAACATGATAACAAGGCTGCATGAAAGAGACGATGAGGCCCATGGGGAAAATGATTGGTAATTGAATTTTCACAGGTCTGTGTTGAACAGTTGATCATTGTCATTGTGATGAGGTTTATTTGTCTAATTGTAATAACGGATTGATTGTTGGATCCATTGTGAGAAAGAGTGACTGCTAATAACACTATGTATGTTATATAATAACAGTAACAAAAATTGTTAAATTATCATACTGCACACTCAACATAATGTATGCACTGTAAAACTGATATCATATCAAAATATATATTTATGTTACTTTAACCTAACAAATTAAATTAAAGAGCACCTATTTCATTGTTAAAAAACAATGTTATTTTGTGTATTTGGTATAATACAGTGTGTTTGCGGGGTTTATGGTTAAAAACACATAATTTTCCACATACCATACATTTTTGTAGCTCCAGATTTCACTCTCTTCCTGAAACGCAGGGATTTGAAAAGCTCTGTTTCAATGATTGGCCAGCAAACATGTACGTTGTCATTAGGGGTGGCACGGTTCAAGAAAAAAATCCAAACCGTTCGGTTCGCTTTTCTCGGTTCGGAGCGTGTGTGCGTCCCACGGTTCGGTGGTTCATGACATGCGCAATGTATGTAGCCTCATGCCCTGTATGTGACCTCAGATAGCGTGTTTCCCTTTCGCGAATTGCGCGAAAGAAGAGTTGACCGGTGTGGAGAGTGAGTGCTGCAGGTCATGTTACATGTAGAAATGGCAAGTGGGAAGGAAGTCTGCCCGGAGTTGGAGGATGCGCCAGCGTCGTATAAGTTTGGTGTGTGGAAACATTTTTTATTTCATGTTACCCATGATGACAGCGGAAATAAAACAATAGATAGAACTGCAGTCTATGGGTTGAATGTGTTCGAACAGCCACACGCGACAGCCTTCTCTCCGCCCATTTATCTAATCTGAGGTACTGAACACATTGTTTAAACGTTAGGTCTTTTTTGACTTCTGCCGCAAACACACGGTGAATAGCGCTATTTTTAGCCTTTCATTGATAAAACGAAAGCGGCTGATTTCCGCGTAGTTTCATTTTGCTAGCGTGTGAAAGTTGTGCGACCTTATTTCATAAATTGCCCTTCAAAGTAATCAGAACAGAAGTGGTCAAAAGTGACGGATCTTTAATATTACAGGTGTAAACGTTATGTTTCTCTCTCGTCCACATAATCTCTGCAGTATTTAAGTAGTTGGCAGTTTGATAAATGCAAGTTATCTTTGTGTGCTAAAAAGGCACATAAGTTCATGTAGATGGATTCTCTTTTTTTGCCAAATAAATGTAAAGCATGTTGAAATCATCAATGTCTTCCCTCTTGCTGTATCAAAATCTCACCTGGCTCTCCTCAGAGATGGTCCCAATAATGTGCTTAAAGTCAAATTCAGTTTGTGCATGATTACATGATATAACTTTTTAATACATTATCCTAAAATATGGATAATTAATACATTAATAAGATAATACATTTCTGGAGTGTAAAAAAAATTAAAAGAAAAAATAACAACAAGAACCGTACTGAACCGAGAACCGTGACCATAAAACCGTGATACGAACCAAACCGAGGGTTTTGTGAACCGTGCCACCCCTAGTTGTCATTGTTCTGAATACCTCTGATGTCAGCCGGAAATGTGACACTCCTTACCATGTTTGAAAGATTCACTCACAATGCAATGCTAACAGGAATTAACTTACAGGCTGTGAGTCCGAAGCAGGAGGAATTATGATAATGTCGGTCTTGTCTGCATCACCAATCCCAGGAAGTAAACGGTTGAATACAATCCATGTGTTTGTTGTAGTCCAAGAAAAGGGATTTACTTTGGAGACAATAACTCGCATCATCGAGGGTTTGTACCTTTTGCATATCGTTAACATGTACTAATGTACACTTACACACCAAAGGAAATGTAAAATCGTGAATTAGACCATTGGTGCTCTTCCGGGCCGGCGTCAAGGGGGGGCATTCACGGGCCGTGCTCCCCCCAAACAGGTTGTTGTGCCCCCCTACACAGTTTTTGATTAATTTAATATATATCAAGAATAATTAAAATAAATTAAACATTGAATGTTTCATGACTTTTAATGTAATAAAGTGAGGAAAATATAGTTGATATAGGTTTTCTTTAATAAAAATAGACCAGTTTCTCTGATTGGTTGTATTGCCGGGTCTCATGCGTCATTAGGCTTTAGCATATTTGTGACTTGATACTAGCAACATGTTTTTTCGCAGCATTTTATGGATCGTGTAAAATATGGATATTAGAACATTTAGAACGAACCAGCACCGCCTGCTTCATCTGACTTCATGCAAACACGATTGGCTCAAACTCGGAGAATAGAGGTCGAGGTGGAATTTTCAAATCTACAGGACACTGTTTTAAGGAAGTTTAATGTTTGTACACGCCGGCTTCAGGTAAAAGGTAAGTTAGCGTTGTTTTAATTTACGTAAGCTTAAATGTGAAGTGTGGCTTTAGACCGTTAACAGCATTGCGACGTGGTTATGGTAAAGCGGCTTTCATAACGGCTTTTACTTAGGACGCGATGTGCGCTGGGCTGCGCTATGAAACCCATTCATTTCAATGGCTTGCGCCGCGCGAGGGCGGTTTGTTGTTGCGTCGAGCAAAGCGCGAGCGCAGCGACAGTCTGTAACGAGTCTGTAATGAGCTGACAGTCTGTAACAGTTGTATAAGTGTGTGCTTGCACTATATTTGTTGTTTTAATGCCTTGTTTTTGCAAGTTATTGTTGCAAATTGCGGGCCCCCCCGTTGGAAGCCGCGTGCCCCCCTGTCAGTTATGGTCTGGCGCCGGCTCTGGTGCTCTTTAAACAATTTCAATTTGTTTTTATAAGTTATGTCAACTTATCACAAGTCAACATTTTAAATAGTAGGTTGATTTGACTTGCATAATCAAGTTTGTCTATACAGTGGCAAAGAAAAAGTATGTGAAGCACACACTGTAAAAAATACTTTGCTGCCTTAAAATTCTTTGTTAAATCAACTCATGTCAACAGAGATAAGTTGTCACAACTTATAAAAAAAAGTCAACTTAATTTTATAAGTTATAACAACTCACCTGTAGTTATAACAACTCATCTTTAGTCGAGATAAATAATAGTAAGTTGAAATGACTTGTAAATCCGAGTTGATTCAACAAAAAATTTTAAGGCAGCAAAATATTTTTTTTACAGTGCAGGAATAAAATGTTTTTCTACTGTGATTTGCTATAAAATGCGATCTGGTCCTCATCTAGGTCACAACAATAGATAAACACAATGTGTAAAAGCTAACAACACACAAATCATACTTTTGTGTTTTTTGAAAACACCCATTAAACATTTACAGTGCTGGAGGAAAATTTAAGTGAAGCCTTGGATTTAATAGCTTGTTAAACCTTTTGCAGCAATTACTTTACACACATGTACGCACGCGCGCATGCACACACGCACGCACGCACACACACACACACACACACACACACACAAAATAATATGCTGTTATACTCCATATAACTCAATGTACAAGCCAGAAATTAAGCTCTGATTTTGCACAGGCCTACTAAAGGGTTAATGGTGCCACATGGTGATTAACATTAAAAATGACCAAATTTTACCTTTTTGCAAAAGGAAAAACCACCAAAAATCAAACATGCATGATTATATGATGTAATGGCTTTGCAATCAAACATGTCGTTATGAAGTCAATGGGGAAAAACAGCCACGAACAGTAAATGAGGGAGAAAAAAATAAATCTGATGCTGAACAAAAACTAAAAACGCATTATAGCCAGTGTTTTCACAAATCTTTGACATGCCCAAAACTGTGAAAAAGGTAAAAAAAATCCAGTTCACAATCATTTTATGAATTATATTGAAATTCAGTCATTTTGTGTGTTTTTTTCACTAAATCAGTGACATACCTTATGAACTTGGAAATTAAAGAGTTAAAATTATGTCATTTTGTCATTTGGTTGTTTTGATCAGTACTGAGGTTGATTAACATATTTATGTAAAAAAAATGTGAGAAATAATCATGATACAGCCGTTTAATTTATGTTTTCATCCACGAACAACACAAAAAGGTATACATTTGCATTGTTGAGTTAAAATTTTAAAGCATTTCCCCAAATAAGTGTCAATATAAGATTTGTCACCAAAAATCATTTCATTTGCTGAAACACAGAGAATATTGGCCCATAAAAAGACCCAACAACACATAAGGGTTTTAATCCATTTTTTGTTTCGAAACAACAACACCGAAGGGCCAGGGTAAAAAACAAATTTTGCTATACACATTGCAGAGATTGTTTGGAGTTTAATTTTGAAAGATGCAAACAAGAATGGCAAGAATTTCATAGAGGAGACAAGCAATCATAATATAAAGCTTAAGTTATTTATTCAACTAAAATTATTAGGCCATCTATTAATTTCTCTCTCTCTCTCTCTCTCTCTCTCTCTCTCTCTCTCTCTCTCTCTCTCTCTCAGTAAGAGGTCACATTTATTTAATTTATTTATTGCAAAAATCTGCTTTTATATATGAAGTTTATTTAACTAAGTTCGGGAGGAGCATGGTCATGTGATCCAACCAATCAGTGCAAAGAGGTGCCTATAAATGGCAGTCCCTCACCTCTGTCCCGTGACAGATTTTTTGCAGCATTTGGCCCCGCCCATGTTTCGTCACATCCGGTTTCGAGCGTTGTTGTGCGACGACACGCTTTCTCGGCCCGCCACTACTTACTCAGCAAGGATTAATTTCTTTCTACCTGAAAATTTGGGGATATTAACCGACACTTTCCACTTCACACCAGGACGCCGAATCCTACTCTCGCCCCTGCCAGCGAGACGTCCGCCATTTTTTCGCCTCGGTTCCTATCCGGCCCAATCGAGCCGAATCATTAAACAGGGACTGATAAAAGCCTCGAAACGATCACTATTGAACTTTATCTTTCGCGCAGGTTTAACGCTATGACTAAATGTCTCCTTTCAGACTACTAACCATTTCCCATGGAGCCTCTCGTACTCATCTAGCAAGCAAGGCCACCGGGCCCAAATTTCGCGCCCTCCAACTTCCACCGTACTCCGCCGAGTACCGGGTTTTTTCCTAATGCCTCTCACCACCGGTGGCAGGCGCTCGGCAGGTCCGGGCCGCGTCCTAGAGCGCCGGTTTCAATCAGTTCACTCACCCGCATAACAGTGGCTCCCGCTTCCATTTCACCAAATATTTCTGTTATATTCGCCAGCGTCGCAATCCGTTTTCCTCATCTGTATTGTTGTCCATAGGATGTTAACTTCAGGTGCTTCATAGCGTGAGGCTGCCTCCGCTAGCGGCTCAAGCACTGACGCTATTATCTCTCATTCCTCTGTTTTTAGTTCAACCTGTTCTAAATATCACCAAATATAACGGGAGATTGCCTCCGCAGACCACGGATCCTTATTCATTCAGTACCTCCCCATGCAATCGTTTTGAAACGCACGGATTATTAACACAGGGACCCAAAATAGTCATTGGTTTTTAATCGATATAATACATGCTTCCCTTTTTTATCGATATTTTCCTCCGCAACTCGGACTTCTCGATCTCAATGTAGACCGTGTTGATTTTTCTTTCCACGTTACTCTTAAAGTATTGTACTTGCATCCTTCGTTTTGTATTGATTTAGCTACTGTACAGAAATAATTTGCTCTGCTTTTCCCTCTAGTTGCAAACCTAATAAGCAACCGCTCACGCTTTCATCACAACGGCAGACTTTTGCGCTATCACCACCGGCCCGAATCATACTTTTAAATCAAATCTGTCAGTCAGTTCTGTAGTTTTTCAAGTCGTGCGATCTCACATTTACCATTATGTAAGTTATCTAGAAGCAGCGTCTCCAGCTGCTGGTGATACGCTACCAGGCGGACCTAACTCGCTTATTACACACTATTTTAGAATATATTGCGTTTTCTCGTCACAGACCCCCAATACGAACTTACTTTAATGGTTTTTCCCGCTATTAAGACGATCATTTACTGCCGACACCGTGCCTCTATCGTGCCCGGCGTTAAAGTGTCGGCTCGTATGTCCTTCTACAGGACTGTGTTTTGTTCCCTAAGAAGTGCACTAACTAGCTCCATCCTTGCCGCCGACGTTAAAAGCTGTTTCGTGTTCGCGTCATACCCTGATGGATATACAGCTTACCAGGGTTTTTCAGCACCCGCAGCAGCGCGCTCCGCATGTTTCCTTCACGTTAGGGGGTTATTTATTTCAAAATCTAACTCTATATTCGTCACCTGCCAGTCGATTCGTTCTTTTGTAGTCGATGGTGGAGCTATGACGCTGATTTTACCATTTAAATGATGTCTGACATTAATCATTGCTTAATTCTGTCCCAGGATCCCGGCATACTCGAAATATATTATTCCAATCTGCCTCTGCAGATCCCGAGCTGTTTAAATCATATGCCGCACAAGGTAATCTCTTAATCTTCCTTTAAGCGTTTTTTCCTATTTTTAACCAGCCCGTAAAATAAAAACCTGCAAGTATAGACCATGGGAAAGTTGACGTTAGTCTAATACCCTGATTGGCAGCATTCATTTAACGCCCGCTGGCATAGGCTACCGCATTCAATTCCGCATCACGGTTTATTTAACTTGTGGGGAAATCAGTCGCAAAAAAGTTGGGTTTTCGGTTTTATTTAATGTAACTATGCAATTCCCATATTCGCTGAAAAATCTCAATCTAACCACCCGATGCTTTTCCAGCAGATCTCCTTCACAGTTCAAAAAGTTTTAAAGATCCTGGCATTTTGGCATCGCTGAGTGCAAATCATGGGACCCATCCACCTCGTTCGGGTTTCTGGGTTTTAAGCTATATTTCGGTCATATAGCATTGTCGTATTTAATCTCCTTAGCCAGTTTTGTTTTAAATGTAAACTTCTCTCATCTAAAATTTTGTTCTGTCCTACATGCTGCTCTGGTAGCATTCTAAATAAAATTGAAAACGCTCAAATTTTCTAAATTTGTCAACGAAACACTGCGCCCCCTCGCTATGCTTTTACGATGGTCTTCGGAATCAAATTTAACTGCCACGCATGTGCCAGGGAGCAAAATCGTATTAATTTTTTTTTCCATCACCGGTAGTTAGCCTGCCGGCATCAGAACTGGATGCAAGTCCATCCCTAGTAAGTCATCATACAAAACCGTTTTTACAAAGTCACCAGGTAAAATCTTGATACCTCGATTTATATTCAGAGACATTTACCCTATCCTCCAAAGCTATTATTCAACGGTAAATCATTTAACCATGAACTCTTTTTTTCTCTACACTGTAAAACTCAAATTGTTGGCCCAATTAATTATTTTTTAGTAACTAAGAAAATTGGTTTAACTTGTATATATATATTTTTTTTGCCCGTCCAACATTTCATTAATTGGATTTTTACAGTGTAAGGAAACCACACCTGGAACTAATTAATTTGCTCGTTTCCAACACCTGAGCATTCCCGCTGTTACCAATCACATTCGCATGTTCACATGCCAATTCAATCGTGTTTTTTCTAATTGCTCAGCGCTTGCATATCAGCTCTTATTTCACGTAAATTTCTATCAGCATTTGCTGCTTGTCTAAACCTCATTATATTGTCATTAAATAACAATAGTTTTCTTTTTAAGCTCTGCTATTTGCAGTACTGCACATTTCCCCCAATCAGAAACTATGGAAAGTTTCTTTCTTCTGTTTATTCGTCTTGCCCCTTCAAAGTGCTGGGTGAGCCCCATTCGACCGCAGTTGGGACCTACCCGTCTGGTGCTGTGAGCATTCCAGCTAAAGCTCCCGCAGACGCTGCGAGGGTCCTTCCTGTCAAACACTTAAATTCGATGCCCAGTTTTGCTCCAAAAAAAAAACAAAAAAACAAACAAACCAAAAAAAAAATTCACGCCTTTTAATATATGCACTCTTGTTTCGACTGCATATGGGGTCTACCTCTCCGATGCCATGGGCATTTCAGGTCCGTTTCCAGATTTTTCTTTGTTGGGCATCTCATTTATTCAACAGTTAAGTCATTCAGGCTAATTAAGTGGCATAAATTTTTATAATCTAATCTTTGGCAAACCTTCATCAGCTATAAACAACTCTAAAACTCTCACCCGTCATCAAAACTATATTTAGAAATAAGCCCATTCGCCCAAACTCCATGCCGCCCATTACAATTGACTTAATGTCTAGGTGCCTTTCCGCCTTTCGGCTCGGTCACCACTCCCTCTACCACTCCATCCATACTGCCCGCACACTGGACGCAGTGTTCATTTTGTGTTTTTTGCTTTTTTGCTTTTTTCACTGTTCAGGATTTGCAGTCATCTAAAATTTTAGTCCAGTCATCTACCCTACAACTTCTGATTAAAAAGTTCTAAAACCTTGATACAATCTCGTTTTTCTTCAAACAAAGTAAGACTTTCAAATTTAAGAAGGGGCACTTTCTATTTTCAGTTTACCGAACCCCATCCAATTATATAATTCGCTAATAAATTACCTGCAGTACAGACGATCCTGGTCGAAACTTGTTTTGATCCTCTTTTCATCGACAACCGAATTTAATTGGCTACGAGATTTTGGTAAAATTTGTTTTAATCCAGTCTGATATCCAAGCAATTAAATTTTCATTCAGCTAATTCATTCAGCATCAGTGCCCCAACCACTCCCGCTCCAAACGGCCTCTCTAATCAACAAACTTAGGCCCTCAGTTGCCGGATGTCAGAATCATTTAAATTCTACATTAGATTCAACCACTTGCATATCAGAAAATCTCGTGTACGCCTAGTTTGTTTTGTTTGCTTCACCTGCACATTCATTAAAATGAATAAATAATTATATGTATATTTATCTGCGTGCGTTTATACTTGTGAGAATACACTGTATGTATACAGTATTCGTATATACTTTTCCCCAGCATTTTTCACACACAGTTGCACTCTACCGTGCACGTCGTAGTATGGGCTCCCCGTTTGTAGGCAGTGCGGGATTTTCTTTCACCAATTTAAGTTTCGCCCCTTCAAATCGCTGGTCGAGCCCCATCACTCATAATTTTCTTACCTTTATATTTTCATGTTGAATTTGCAACAGGACCTACCCATCCAATGCTGTGAGCATCTCCGCAAAAGCTCCCTTTGGATGCTGCGAGGGTCCTCCTGGTCGGACACCAATTTTTTTGCCTTTTTAACCCTATTCTAGAGCCTTCCTGTTTGACTGCAGGCGGAACCTACCCGTTCGATGCTGTGAGTATCTCCGTTAAAGCTCCCTTCGGACGCTGCGAGGGTTCTCCCGGTCGAACACCAAAAATTTTTGCTTTTTAAACCTTATATCAAGCATTTACTTTTTAATACAGGCGGGACCTACCCATCCGATGCAGCGAGCATCTTCGCTCAAGCTCCCTTCGGATGCAGCGAGGGTCCTCCCGGTTGGACGCTTAATTTTGCTTATTTAAAAAATGTATCGTAAAGCATTCCCGTTTGACTGCTGGCAGGAACTTCCCGTCTGATGCCGTGAGCACCTCAGCCAAAGCCCCCGTCAGATGCTGCGAGGGTCTTCCCGGTCAAACGCCTAATTCAAATTTTGCTTGTCTCGCTTATTAAATTTCTCACCGTCCTCACCAGCATTTCCCCTCTGCATGTGGAGACGTCTCGTTCGATGCTGCTAGCATCTCAACCAAAGCTCTCGTTGGACACTGCAGCGGCCTTCCAGTGAATTGGCCTTAACTCGTTAATTCCGCACCTTGTTCTAGTTCGCAAATGCGCTCCCCGTTTGACTGCTGGCGAGGCTTTCCCGTCCGATGCTGCGAGCATCTCAGACAATGCCCCCGTCGGATGCTGCGAGAGCCCTCCCAGTCAAACCACTAGTTTTCCCACCGCTTTCTATAGGTCTTTACGCTTACACTTTTTGGGGATGTTTTTTCTGGCTGCTGTCTGTCATTTGTGGCATTTTTGGGGAGTACTCTGGGTTCGGGCTAAAGTTCCGAGCTCGGAGCCCTCTCCTCGGACAGCACGCCAAATATGCTTTATCTCATTCCCTATCGATTACATGTTAATGCGAACTCGTGAAATGAAGTTTATTTAACTAAGTTCGGGAGGAGCATGGTCATGTGATCCAACCAATCAGTGCAAAGAGGTGCCTATAAATGGCAGTCCCTCACCTCTGTCCCGTGACAGATTTTTTGCAGCATCCCTCCTCCACCCCATCACCTCACTCTCATCTAGATTCATTCATCACAGTTAAAGAGAGGGGAGTACTCTGGGTTCGGGCTAAAATTCCGAGCTCGGAGCCCTCTCCTCGGACAGCACGCCAAATATGCTTTATCTCATTCCCTATCGATTACATGTTAATGCGAACTCGTGAAATATTAGTTTAATGCATTCAAATGCAGTTCTCATTCTGATTAGAATGGTTGGATTAACAAAGTGTTTTAAATTGACATGTCTATACGACATTATATTGATTGTGTATTGAGAAACACAATTTTTTGGAGTACCCACAACAAAAATGTACTCTTGTCCGAGTTTTTGCACAGCTTCCTGTATAAACACACAAAAAACATAAAAGCTTTTCCTCCAAACAAGACTGACAGACTGAGCGGATAACAAAAGAGAGGGGGTAAATAAGGGAAAACGAGTACAAAGGATCCTGTACTGTAGGTTGAAATGGGATGAAATCAAAAAGACAGCAGCACTCAATAGAATGAACAAAAATTACTGCCAACACAAATGAGTGTCTAAGTCCTTCTGTGGAAACAAACTAGTCAGTTTATATAAGTTTATATATCCAGAAATATCCACATGCCTATTAAGTTTTCAAAACGAACAAATGAACGAATCTGTTATTTTAAAACAGCTAAAATGAGGAGTGCTTGATACGATATGTCTGACATAAAATCCCCTCAAACCAATCTCAATTCCACCAAATCTCATCTTTCTCACTTTCCAGTTTCAAAATGTGACTATGTCATGACACAAATTTAAAACCCCCTTTTTAAACTACATTATTGACACTCACTTCTCACCACTCCTCTCATGTTAGAGTTTGGAGTGCTGATGACAGATTTTGAAAGACATCATCCAGCTGTCAGACAGATGAAGTCTGATCCCTCATGTATTAAAACAGCACATTATCCCACTCAATGCCCACTATCATGTAATCGTAATCTGCTATCTCAATTCCCAGGATTTCCTGCTGTGTGTGATATTCCATTATAAATAAATATATAACTTTATTTGGCTTCCTGGAAAACCTGATCAATCAAAGCATTCTGCATTGAAATATTTTCTACAACCATCACTAATATAAATGGTAATTTGCATGTTCCTCAAACTTATAAATATGTTAAAAATAAATTGAATGACTATATTTTATGTATATTTCACAGTGATTCTAAATCCAGTCCTGGAGTACCACTGCTCTGCACATTTTGTGTATCTCTCTTATTTGACAGACATGGAGATCTCTAATAATAAACTGATGATTTAAATCAGGTGTGCTAAATAAGAAAGACATAAATGTGGTACTCCAGGACTGGATTTGTTCTAGTGCAATGTGTTTTATGTCTTTTATACTTTATACTAATAGCTTGGTTGCTTATGCTGTTGCCATCAAAAGCACCCAGTCCAAAGTCATTTGCATATCAGATAGATAGACAAGCAATTTCACATCTAAGATGAAGTGTCATTATTGATTATTTTTTAAACAAATCACACAAAGCGTCTGGAAGGAACCCATGTATTCTGCACAGGGGGGTTGCCCGGTGGCTAGAGCCACTGCCTTTCTGCCTACATCAGCTGAGGTACCCTTCTCATCAACTGCCAACCTGCCCTTAAAGTGTTCTGTTACTACTCTGCTAAAGATCCACTGATTTCAATAATCCACATCGTCTTTTCCCGGCCGCTCCACACTCTAAAAATATCTGTTTTATTTTTGACCAATAATGGGTAAATATTGAACAGAACACATGCTGTGTTAAAAATGATCCCATGTTGGGTTGTTGTTATGCAACCGTTGGGTATAATGCCCCAGCAGTCGAGCTAAAACAACCCAGCATTGGGTCCATTTTAACCCACCGTTGTGTTCTGTCCAATATTTACCTATTATGGGTCAAAAATAACCCAGCCATTTTTAGAGTGCAGTGCATCTCTCATAATCTGTGTCCGGTCTTTGGAGATTGGATACAACAGTTTCCTGTTTGATGCGTTCACAGGTATATTCATTACATTCATTCATAGTAATTTGGTAGTTTGTTTTCGTATTTCGGTCGGTAATGATTTGCTCTCTGTCTTCTAAAAAACAACTTAGCAAGCAAACAGGTATGCCTGTAAGATTTCTGCTAAAGAGCTGTTATACTTTTAAATCAAAGACGACTTCAATGTCTATATGACATCTTTTAGGAATACCCAATCATAAATATCACCAAATTTGTGCTTGTTTGCACACTTTCTTGAAAACAAAAAAACAAAAAAACAATGCCTTCACAAAAAAGAAGACAAAGTGGAAAGTGAGGCTGCAAAAGGCAGTTCAACATTGCAAACACGGATTCAAAGCTCCAGCAAGCCAGCAGGCAAATCATATAGATTATTTAGCAGTTTGTCACACTTTAATTCTTGCTATTAAATATATTATGATCACTTGTCTTAATTGCTACTTGTAATCTATAGTAATAATCATCATATTTTATTAAAATCATATTAATAGTACCACCCCCCTTAGTTTTGGTTCGGGCCACTGCCCCTCAAAATGTCTGTGCATGGCCCTGGTCTTAATTCATCTTGACATCTGCCCAACATTGGGTATTGACGTGAAAATCCAATGTTGGCCCAACATCAAAATCAGAATTTGATCCGATGTCAAGACCCAACGTTGGCCTGACGTCAAGACTGAACTTTGGCCTGACGTCAAAATCCAACGTTGATCTGAAGTCAAAATCCAACTTTGATCTGACATAAAAATCCAACGTTGTTCTAAATTCAAAATCTAACGTTGATCTCACGTCAGGATCCAACATTGATCTAAATTTAAAATCCAACACAAGTGGATACAGCAATCTGACAACATAAATGTCTGGAACAAATACCTCAGCGAAAATAACTAATGTTTAAATAAATGTTTTTTCCAGCACACCAACGCTTTTATTCTCGCAGCCGGTGCATGTTTTCAATCGTTTCCAATGGAACCTCTGCGTTTTTCAAATAAGCCAGCAGCTAGCGGTTTTCTTCCGCGCTTCCGCTGCGTTTTTTTCTGCGCTCATCGCTGAGCGCCGAGAGTTGAAACATTTTCAACTTTGGATGAAAAGCTCCGCTCGTCAATGTCAGTCCTCACACGGTCAACCAATCACAGTGGAGGAGGGGTGGGACAAGTATTACAGCAACCAACCGTCTCACAGCTGACGTGTCAGAGCTACCAAAGCGCTTAGCTGAAGAAAGCTGTCACTCAGCTAAAAAACAGCTGGCATTCGGCGTTGTCCAGGCATTTTCATCCACGTTTAAAAGTTTTGGTGTGCACAACCCCTAAGTCTGTGAACATTTATTATGAAATATTAGCTTACAACCTAAAGTGTTTCTGCAGATATAAAATAGTCTTAATTCACCTTGACATCTGCCCAACATTGGGTGTTGCAGTCACAATCCAACATTGGCCTGATATCAAAATCAGACATTGATCTGATGTCAGGATCCAACGTTCATCCTTTTTTTGGTTTGGTCCATTGCCCCTCAAAATGTCTAGCCTGGTCCAACCAGACTCTAGTACATTCATTTCATTTGTACAGAGAGTCTGGCCACGCTCAATTGCAAAGTGTTACTTCCGTTAAGGAGGGTCCTCTCTTGAAGTTTAAAACTATTGGATCTGCCCAGAGTCACTCTGAATCTGCCATAACCAATCGCTAACGTTTGGTCGTGACGTATGTCACTCAGTCTGGCGCACAACCTCAATGTCATCGTTCTTAGCCACCCCCCTCTGTTCGCTGATTGGACCTGCAGATTTTTGCTGGAGAAAACAAAACTCTACACAGCAGTCCCAGACGTTGTGCTGAAGCGAAATTAAAATTAAGCGGAAGCACGTAGGAGGGCGGAGCGAGGCTACAAAATGTCTGGGCATGGCCTTGATTCTGCATCCTTTGAAGAAGGAAGCCCTTTCTCAAACTTTTGCTAAAGTAAAATGTGTACTACATAATGTATACAACGTTAACCACAGATCGGCTGCCAAACCTCCCATCACATAGCACTGATCCATTATCTCCATCTCCCCTCGTCTTCAGGAAACCAAAACATTAGTTATTTTCGCTGAGGTATTTGTTCCAGAGTTCATTTAAGTCAATAGTCAAACCAAACAGAGACCGGAAGTTAAGTTCCACCCATATGCTTAACCGCGACAACACACGTGTGTCTGATGAAACCATCTATATACACAATGTCTTTGTGAAATGGTACATAAATTCTTTTCAGTGTCCTATAGACCCCTTCAATGTTTGTAAACATCGAACGCCTAGGTTGGGTCCGCGCGCAGCATGGGGTCAGAAAAAAGGCACGGCTACTAAAAACTAATCATACAATACAGGCTTTCTAATTTAATCTAACAGGGCTGATAAATGATGACTCACCTGAAATGAAGTGAGCACTACAAACACAAGCCTCTTTGATCTTTGCATTGTCCCAGTCTGCATGTTTAATTGCTTGCAACCACGTCGCCCAATTTTCACAGCCCATGACGCAACACGTAGGTGACAATACTCTTTGGATTCAACCGAACAATACGCAACTCAACTAGATAGAATGACTTTTCTGACCGGGACATGCGCAGTGCGAACCGCGGATCCCCCCCCCAAAATTTCAGCTACGATGTTCGTTGATCTGAACTCAAGATCAGCTCTGCTAATGTGCAACCCTGAACTCATTTGCGCTGCTCTTAGTAGATTGTGTTGATCATTATGGAAATCAGCTGTTGCGCCTCTGTTATTTAATCAAAGTTTACATCAAATATTATATTTAGATCAAAGTGGCAATTTTAAAGCAACACTATGTAGTTTCCATGTAAAAATGACTTACAGCTCCCCCATGTGGTTGAAAAGCGCAACAGTGCCTGGTATCAGACACTCTTCTGCAGGCAGGGGGCAGGGGCAGGGCTGTGTTTCCTGCCCTCCACCGCCACTTTCAGAGTGTGCTTGTAGCAGCTAGGAGGCTGCTCAGGTTGCAGCAACAGTACAATTTGTCCAGTTAAAAGTTGTTCTATCACTGAAATAATTTTAGAGACATTATTTAAAGGTTAAAAAAACGACATAGTGTTGCTTTAACATTCTATAATAAATTATTTGTTGGGTATTTTAATTTAAAACTTCACATATGTAGGCTACTCGGGGGACACCAAAGACTTATTTTACATCTTTAAAAAAATCTCAAAATATAGGCTAACCCCTTTAACAATTTTGTGAGTCAAAGAAACTCTGGCCTAGTGTTAAAAATTTTATTATCTTCAAAGTGCTCATTTACCTTTAAGTTTGGAGCTATATAAACTCTGAAAAACTGTTAAAAACTACTTTGTGAGAGCCAATCTAACACTGGACTTTTTGCTGTAGATAACTTGTGCAAAATGTATTGCCGATATGTAATTTATATAATTTATATGAGAAGGGGGACAACTTTTCAATCCTAATTGTAATTTATTTACCCAGAACCCAAACTCCAGAGTGGTCGTCGAAATTCATTTAGCCATATTGAATCATACCTGTCAGAGCTTATATAAAGCTATTTGCATCAAGCCAGATAAACATCTTTAATTCAAACAGCAGTTCATTATTTTATGTAGCTTCACTGAAGCCTAAATAGCACAATATTGAATAAGTCACACACAGTCTGTTAAGATTTCCCTTTATAGACACATGCAAGTGTAAAATTTCTGCTAATGTACGGTAGGAATCGAAATGGAAGATAAGGCAGTATGTGTTACATTTAAATGGTGTGTAAATCAGACCTTAATTTTAGATTAAACATTTTAACAGCTGCTGTATCTGTACTGTATATTTAATGTATACTGCATGTGGTTACACTGCTGAAACCTCTCTAATATTCACACATTTACATATAAAGGTGCTCTATTAATAAATAATCATTCTCAGCTCAGGTATAGCACTGATGGCTGTATAATTTTAGCATGTGGTTTTCCTATGTCTTTACCCTGTTATTATTATACTTATAGGCATTACAGTGGGTTCATGTATACTGTAGCTGCTTTAAAAAGACATGTGTTGCAAAAATTGCAGTTTAGTTAAGCTCGACATGTCGAGTGACTCTCGATTCGAAGTGACTTTGCCTCATTGTTTCCATTTGCCATATCCCCACACCATCAGATTAAGGTGTTCAGGTTTGAGCGCTTATCATAGCCATCATGCTCGCCTTCTGTGACATTCGGTGACTGGGCAACAGGCTGCCTTATTTACCAAAGGGCATGTGGTCAAGCTGTGATAATGTTTCACTGTATTTCTGTGGCCTCTCCCTCATTCCCTCAATTTCAGTCTTAAGTACAAAATAAAGAACGAAAATGACAATAAAATAAAAAGAATTATTAAGGCGCTAGTATTGTTTGTAAAACTATAATTGTAATATACACCACTATGTGAAGAAATTAGAACGCAAATACCATAAAAAACTCCTTTCCTCAAGCTCTCTCTCCCATTCTCTTTTCCCTGACAGGAATTAGAGCTAGCGGCAAGCTAAGCCTCCCAAGCGGGTCTCCATCATGTCGGGATGTGGCATTCTGAAGAAGATGCTCCCAGCTCTTCCATGTCCAGACGTTGCCCTACATAAAAGGCTGTCAAGCTCGCTTGACTCTGTGCAAACTGCAGGGGGCTACACTGTAAAATTTGGAGCACATCTTATTACAAAGGCGAGAATTGAATTTCACAGTTTAAACCGTTACAGAATGTATCTGTGGACAAAATAAGAACTGAGTAACAGTGGATAGGAGATTCGAGTGAGTTTAAGATTGTAAATAGCAGTTCTGCGACATTAAAAATGATTCAGGACATAAATTACGTTCTTTTACCATAAACATGCTAAATATATTTCTTTCAATTTTAAAATTGACAATGTTATATAAAAAAAGGATAAAAGTGTGTGATAAAAGGCCAGCTGTGCAGCTTTGATGGTGTACGATATATTTTATGAGCTGCCTAATTTGTATGAATTTGTACGATCTGATTTGTACATTTTGTTGTTTGATACTTTCATCTGTGACGTTGGATTTGTGATGGTGTTTGATGCTTCATTATTTTTTACTAATAATCAGATATTTTTTGTACCATTATACATTTATACAAATTACTATGAGATTGGACTATAATATATTGTAGGAGCAATGCTTTTACTTACTTGACAGTTATTAGCAGTATATTTCACAGCAAAATCACTAGTGTTAGATGTACACTGCTGGTGTTTATATGAGTACCACCAGACCTGATGATACCCACATTTACACACCAGCAGTGAACATTTAACATTGATTTTGATATGTATATACACTGTAGGCCTATGTGCTTTTCACAAGTTTAGGGTCACTTGAATGAAGTGGTTTTCCTATTAAATGTTTGTCTTAAAACTTTTAAGATCTGAGAGCATTGAACATTTGAAAATGATTACATGGAGAAATATAGAATTGGGCTAACAAAATTGATGACTTGAATCAAATAATGGGCAGCACAGTATGGAGCGAGATATGTTTCTTTATTACATGCGATAAATTAAATGATCTGAGAGAAATAAAACTATTCTAGTTATCACACTGATAGCAAAGAAGCATTTCATGAGAAAAAAGAATATTTGAGAGAAAAAGTTTTCATACCAATAGCAAAAAATAATAATATTTGAGACTAAAAAAAAGTTTTGAGAGAAATTATTTTCTCATGATAGAACATAAAAAAATATAAATTTGAAATTTTTTAAATTATTTCTGAGAAAAAAAATCTCTCAAGTATGTTTTTTGCTATTAGTGTGAAAACATTTTCTCTAAAAAAAGAAGTGTTTCTATCAAAACGCTTTTCTTTGCTCTTGATGCAATTTCTTGCTCTCGTGTCAGGATTTTGCTTTCTCTGTGAAAATTGTGTCATGGGCGGGGCCACGTTCCTATTGGCCAGTCGGGAAGCATCGTCTTGTCTTGGGAATCGAACTGAATCATTACGCCGTTGTTCGGTTCACCTAGATAGATGCCGTCTCTGCTTTTAGTTGAGCACGGACACTCTAATGTTTGAGTAAGATGATGACACACAACTCGATGGATAGCTGGCTGAGCAAGTTCACAGCACTGAAGATTAAACATTAAAAAATGAAATGGTACTCTTATTCATGAATGAATGTGTATTATATTATTAGCTTGCTAATCGCTAATTAGCCATCATGCTAAGTAAACTTGCAAATGCCAAATGAATGTTTTGATTCACTTCTTATTTAGTGAGTAGTGATCTAGTTTCTACCTTTGCACTTGCTAGCCTCAAAGCACCTGAAGAGTAACTGCTTGTTCATACAACCTCCTGTAAATAAGGCCATTGTTGTTGTGACGGGTCAGTTATCTCCTCCGTTGTTTTTGAATGCACTTCAAACGATGCATTGGCTGGCTGCTGCACTCGCGTGACTCGCGTAGCTTACGTGAAACAGCGCGGCAACCAAAACAAGTAAAAAAAAATTGGTGGTTTGACTTTCATGACAAAAATTGGTGATAGTTATTATTTTTATCATAGTTTCACATAAGGGCGCACTCACATTATCCAAACCAAACCATGCCCCAGCGCGATTGTCACCCCTCCCTACTCCCCCAGATGCACGCATTCACATTGTACTTTTATCGATCCAAATCCGGGTGCGCTTTCATCATTAGGACGCAATTGTTTTGATAAAAAGCAGGAAGTAAAGCGCTCTCTTTACACTGGAACCCACTGTAATGATAAGTCTGCGTGCACGATTACAGACAGTCCTCTCACATGTCATCATATTGCTTAGTTGATCTGTCACGTGTGCAGCTCGGATATTCACGTAACACCCGCGGCGCGCATCAAAAGGTTTTTACGGAGACAGATAAAGGTAAGTGGTCGCGCAACTGATGTCTTTACCTTTTGAATCGCGCTCAGGCATGATTGCGCTCACACCACAGCCTTCCGCGCCTGAGCCCAAGTGAACCGCGCTCCAGCCCACCACTGGAACCTGGCCGGGCGCAATTAACCAATCCATGCCCGGGGGCAATACAGAGCGATCACACTAGTCAAACGAACCAGGTTTTGGGGGTCAAACATGCGCATAACGTGCATAACATGGTTTTCCTCGCATGAGAGGGTTTGTGGGCTTCACTTTGTGCAAGAGAGCTTAACGTGCATTATTCCTTCTCTCACGCATCTGGACATGTAATGCACGTGTCTTAGACTTTTCCTTGCAGCTTGTAACATGTGAACGCTACCATTTCCTTGCACTAGAGGTTGTTAGGCACGCAAAGGGTTAAAAACCACTGAGTGTGTTGTTTCCCCTACCTGGCACACAGAAAATTTTAGAGTGCATGGGCTTTAATGACGCACTCAGGATTAATGGCATCAGTTTTAAGAAGGTTGTGGTCATGACAGTGTTGCCCTTAGAGTAAATCAGCTTCTTTATTCATCCACCAATCAAGTGGCGGGTCATAAATGATAAAAAAATGAATAAATGAGTAAACTATTGCCCTGCCCCTGATACTATTGTGATCAGTGACAGTGGCGGCCAGTGACTTCTTTTTTCGAGGGCGCACAATCCGAAGCTCTTCACAACGTGTATGTAGCCCGTCATGTGTGTGGTTCGTAATTTCAAAATATGTGTTCTCTGCGTGAGTGATTATATATGCATCACGTGTCTTGTCAAAATATGTGCCTGGTGATGCACATGACGCAACAAAGACATATTTTGAAAACACAAGCAACGCACATGACACTTATTTTAAATTTGCGTCCCTCGATTGAGCAGTCACAAGCCACCACTGATCAGCAATCACACTATGGGGCATATTGCCCACCGCTACTGAGAACTCATGGAAAACTCTCGTTTAATTAAATGGCAAATTTCCATGTAAAATTATTACATTAATATAGATGTAACTAATCATGTTTGTTTAATGCAACTTAACCCTTTATACGTTGACCTAATGTAATAATTTATGTGGACATTTGCCACCAAGGTTTGAAAATCCCTGGTGTTGAAAAAGGCACCAATAAGAGCCTAGAATAGGTAAACGGCTTCAATGCTGTTTAAAAAGCATCCCAGGAAGCTTAAGAAGCTGCTTGATAAAATGCCAAGAGTACAGAAAGAGAAATTGCGTGTTTGAGTGAATAGGAGGATATTATCTTGATTAGCTCACTTCATTATTATTTTTATCACCACCAGTACTCACAGCACTCCTTGATGACATCACAGTAAAGACAAATGAGCTACTGGTGCAGTCTGACCCTTGTTTATACACTCATTGAAATTCTAAACAATTCATCTTCAGAAGTGAGTGCTTGAACTGCGGAGTTTGTGTAGAATTAAGTAGGACTGCCGAGACTAGATGAACACAGACTGAAGCACTATTCTGAGTTTGGAAAGGATCCAAGGATCATAAAAATAATGTGGGTTCGGATGAGGTGACATGCAGACTGGGACTGAAACAGGCAATTTGTATCACCACTAGCGGATTCTTTTTTTATACATTTGCAATTTTTATGTCAGAGACATCAAGGCGCAGACAGGCAATCTGAAGGGGCAAATAATAATATGTTCCGGTAGCTCAATTGGTAGAGCATTGCGTTGGCAGCACAAAGGTCATGAGTTTGATCCCAAAGAAATACATAACTTGAATGCACTGCAAGTCGCTTTGGATAAAAGCGTCTGCTGAATTAAAAAAATGTAATTTTAATTTATAAATGTCAATAATACAAGTTTGTGTCACAGTTACCACCATGATCTTGTTCTTGTAATTACAGAAAATGGGAAAACAATGGCACTCATTGCAGGTTTTTGGATTCTATGAACTCAAATAACATTTAGACCAGTATTAGTACCAAATTGCTATTTATTTGTTTCAAAATGATTGATTAAAATATCATTGATTTTGAGCTTAAAAAATACAAAGTGAAGAAAAATGTAAAAAGCATAACATTTCCAACAACACAGTGTAAGAAAATAGAGAGAACAAGCAAGTAATATAATGGCTTGGTTTAAGCACACAGGTGCAGTAAGAGAAAAGTGCACCGCTGTTGAATGATCTGTATAACAAACAGGGGGTAGAAACAAATATCCCAGGAGCCTGCTAGGACGCTTCTGGATTCTGGTGGGACACAAATGAAAAGGACTGTCATAACAAAGCCCTGTTCTCTCCCTCTGAATCACACATTTATACTCAAAAGACCAGAGAAACAAATAAAGAAATACAGTGTGCATCAAAACGACTGTTTTCCCCGAGAATGAAGCCACTGCAACATCAAGGTTTGAGGAAATTGCCTGTCTCTTAACCTAACAATACAGACGTTACATAACATGCTTAAAGACGTCATAAACACATAATATGATGTGGACTACCCTTAGTTTAGATGACATTTACATGTACACAATCACAAAAGTAATCTAACCAATCAAAAGGCCAACTTGGGGTTAAGGGAATAGATTATCCCAGAGTTAAAATGATGTCATTAATTAACCTACAGTATGTCGTTCCACACCTATTAATCTGTGAAAAACAAAGTAAGATATTTTTTATGAAATCCAATAGCTTTCAGACACCCCAGACAGCAATGCAACTCACAAAAGTCAAGGCCCAGAATGGCAGTGAAGACATCAAAATAGGCCACATGGTTTTATCATCAATTCATGAAGTGACAAGAATACCTTTTGTGCTCAAAAAGTCGGTCTCCGATGCATTATTTACGAAAGCAGCACACATCTCTCAAACACCTCCAGCTATTCACAAATCCTGCACTGAAAAAAAATGATTCATCAATTTCCTCATTTTTTTAAAGGTAAGTGGTTGCAATCAATTTATTTAAAGCTATGGTCTACGATTTCAAAGATTGTTCATTATTAATAACCTCGTTTAGATGCTGGTTATGGTTCTACAGTCAAATTCTAACAACATGAAGAGAAAAAATAATGAAAAAAAATCCATTCACTCTTTTGGGTGTAAAGCAGCAGAGAAGCTGCTCTCATCCAATCCCGGATCCACTTGAAACTCCACCTTGCGCTCGCGTCTCCACCCCATCGCACCCCGCCCGCGACATGAAATTTCTGACAGTGTATGGTAGCTAGCAAAGTAGCAATAGCTCACAAATGGAGAAAAAACAAAGCGACAGCAGCAAGCAGTCCCTACAGTCAAGGTTGGAAGAAAGAGAAAGTCTGTAGAAGAAAGAGCAGAGATAAAAAATAATGTGAAGAACGCCGGACTCAAAGTCTAATTAATATAAGGTCCGCCATTGGAGGAAGCTTCAGGGCGATTTGGGACTGAAAATCGACGCTGACACGGCTGACTTTTTGTTGAGCAGGTGCGCATTTATTTATACTTTTATGGTGTGAGGTGTTACATAAATATCTTTATATCAGTCTGACAACATGCTCATGCTGCCGGTCGGCTTTGGAATTTTAGCCGTTTAGCATCGGCCTATCACGGGTCAAAGTTATATTTCTTGAAGTGCTTGAATATATTTCAATAGGCCTAGCGGGTTTCTGTTCAAGCCGATCAGAATTTGAACAAGATGCCTTGTGTGCTGCTATAACAATTACTCAAAACCTTAGCAATACTAGCTAATAATTATTGTGCAATTAATGTGCGCTAGGTAGCACTTTTGACCAGGGGAAACGAGGCTCAGCAGGGGAAACGTATGACAAATGTTGTTGTGAAAGTAAATAACGTCAATCAGTCATAATTGTAAGTGTTTATTCCTTCAAAGCTTTATGTGTTCACTGCTTTTAGCTAAATCTCTGTAAATCTCGGTAAATCTCTGTTCCGATGTTTCGTTTCCCAGTGGGAGGGGTGTGTGTGTGGAGGGGCGGGATGAGTTTTTTAAAACTTCCCAACCGTCTCAGGCTTTCTCGACCAATTTTCAACATTGTAGTAGGCTACAGCTTTAACTCTTTCCCTGCCAGCGTTTAAAAAAAAAGTTGCCAGCCAGCACCAGCATTTTTAATGATTTTCACAAAAGTTTAATGCCTTCCAGAAAATGTTATTCTTTAAATATATAAACAAACAATATATCAGATGAAAGAACAGACCCTCTGCTTCCAAACATAAAAAAAACGTTTCATTCTACCTTCATTAGTTTTCTTGTAATCACCTCTCAAACATGGGTAGGTTTCTTCAAAAACACCCAATTTTGAGCAAAAAGCTGATATAATTCCATTTTTGTGAAGAACTTTTGATAGAGATCAGATGCAGAGCGATCTTTAAAACATACAAGGAGTTATTTCTCTTTCACGTGAGGCGCTACTTCTGGGTTGTATAAGTTGCGGAAGTGCTGGTGGATAATAGCGGTATTGTGGAAAGACGGAAAATCTCGTCATTGGCAGGGAAGCGTTTTCTCTTAATTGACGAGATATCTCATCAATGGCGGCGAAAGAGTTAAATTACATTTTAACAACAACAACAACAAAAAATAGTAAAACAAAGCAAAAAACTTTTTTTAATGTAGCTTAAATATATTGATTGCAACCACTTAACTTAAAAAAATTGGGTACATTTAATTCATAATTTTTTTCAGTGTGGTTTGTTGGCAGAATATGGTGTACACCACAAAAAGTGCACTGATAATTAAGTGATTAATTAAGAATGAAATGAATGGTGTATGTTCTGCTTTAAATATGTATGTATGTATGTAAATCAGACAGTTCATTGTATGTGCATTGTATGCATGTATATTTACATTTAGCAGACGCTTTTATCCAAAGTGACTTACAAAGATTAGCAAACAATAAAGCAATAAGTCATAGGGAGGAAATAGTACAAACGTTTTTTTTAACTAAAAGTTAGAAGAGATAGAAATGCGGTCAATATCTATGTCAAGTATTTTTGGAAGAGATGGGTTTTTAATTGTTTCTTGACTGTTGCAAGAGATGTGGCTGACCGGATTGCAATAGGAAGATCATTCCACCAGCAGGGAGAAGTATAGTATATACTGTATATATATTTATATACTAGGCATTTCCGAAAGCGGCACCTGCTAAAGCTGTATTCAAAGTGTTTTTGAGGGTTCATCTATAGGCATATATACTGTACAGTACCTTGTATTACATGAACAGGGTGGCAGTTGCGGCCAGGATGTAGTCTGGAAAGGAGCCAAATTCCTGGCCTATATTATTTGGTCTCAGTTTTTTTTTGGCACATTTTCTGAAGAGAAACGATTTTAAGAAACTTTTGAAAAAGTTTCAATTTTACTATATAAATAAATATGGATGTTTCTTAACCCTATTTATCAAAACCAGTCTGCAAAAGCAATAAACAGCTCAGCAGTGAAAGCATTTAACAGATTCTGTGCTTTCTCCCATTGTGGTAATTATGCTGCTGCTATTTAAATCAGCAGATTGAAATGAATGTTGAAGGTATTTGTGCTCTAACAACATCGATCTCTATTAAATGTGTTCATACTAGCTCAACAGTATAATTTAATCCCATACAATTAAAGATCTCTTGGTTTAAAATAAACAGATTTTTATGAGTTTTGTCAGCTTTTATAACCTTAACTTGCTCCTCAGAAATCTTATGTTATCAAAATGTAATTATGTTTCTGAATTTTACTAAACAACAAGTGGTTCTGATGTGTAATCTCTGTGTTTTGAACAACTTTATTCTAATCATGTCAAGTGAATCAGAAAATAATAGTTTCGTTAGAAAGCAAACACTAAATACTGAATGTGTCTGCTGCCTGAATTCAGTGCAAGCTGAACGCACGTCACATCACAGAACAGCAGGTGTCAGATTTTATTTATTACTGTCAAGAGTGTGCCAGGCGAGCTGACTGACATTGATGATGGCAGAAGCCGCTGCTTACTTGTTTTGTTATAATATACATATATATAATGTGTAATTATATATAATGAGATTGTTTTGTTGTTGTGTTTTTCATTAATATTAATATTAAACTAACTTTGAGCTTTAATTATTTTCCGTCTAATGCACAAGTTTTGCCAGTTACAAGAAGTACTGGAAGTAGTAATACATTTTATACTAAAAGATTACATATACTGTGCAAATTTTCTAGCTGAATATTTTGTTACTTTGTGTGCTTGTGGCAATGTTAGGCCCCGAGTGGAGGGGCCAAGTAAGTTAAGGTTCTCTTATCAAACACTAACAGAAAATCCTGCATCTTTAATTGATACTACAGCTAAAACTAAATGATTTTATTATAAGAAAAAAATTAACGACAGTGGAAGACGATGCCATCCTGGGCATGTGATCTAATTGGTGAGAGGCTAAAGTACCGTGTATCCCCATCTTTTCCTGAGTATGTTGTGTCAGTAGCGTTAGGTCCGGGTTATCCCTGGTTTACACTTCTGCTGCAATATTAATTATAGGTGTGTTTGAATTGCCACTGTGCAGACCAATCATTGTGTGATGGCAAACTATTGTGAGAGCAATTCGAAAGCCGTACTGTTGCATCGTTCTTACGATCAATCTGTGCAGCTCTGCATGTGGAATTAGTAGCCTACCTGAACCGTAGTGCTGGGCAATAATTCGATAACGATATTTTCCGCAGTATTTCGCGCAGGGCATTTTGCAGACTGGCACACATGATCTTGGTTTACAGTGACACTCACTCAGTTGGGTTTCCATCCAAACATGAAGCGAATCTTTTCAATATTTGCAAGAGAATAGAAAAACAAACAAATGTCAATTAGGTGCGTTTCCATCAAGTTGTTTAGAGTGAATGATGGTATTATTGTAACCAACAGTAAATGGAGCCAGGACTTCATGTAGTCATGATTGGGCAAGTTATGAACCTCTTACACCCTGAAGCTATTTTGGGGATTTTCGCCAGGATTTGGCCTACCAAATTTCAAAAGCTTCCCATACCCACATGCAGAGGTTTACATACAAAAGTTTGGTATCATTTTACAGGAAACTCTTTGAAATTACAAAAAACACTGTTGAAAGTGCTAAAAATTGTTGTATGTGTTGTCAGTCCTCTAATAAACACAAAAATAAATAGGCGCTTTTTGATGGTTTGTTTTTCTAAAGTTTTTATTTGAAAGTGTATAACTGTGGACCTGGGTGCTCCAGCTACCTGCATACAGTTTTGTTTGATTCCAGCAATTGTCAGCTTACAGAGGAAAAAGGAATTACCATGATAATTTTTTTGGCCATATCACCCTGCCCTACAGTAGCGCACTATATCAGCCCACACTTTGGGCTTACATTATAATGTAATGGTTATAAAACTGTATTTCATGTCATCCACAAACATGACTTGTGATTCCTGTCAGATTGATTCCTATTAACAGTAAAGGCGAAGACTGCAATTCCACAGCGCTCTTTCACAGCATCGTCAAGCTACGCCGTTGTTGTTCTTTAGCGACCTCTAGAGGGTGAAAATTTTCCTTTTATAGGCTACATCATAGATATGTATAAAGGCTAGATGTCTTACGGTGGAGTCTCTAACATCATCACCTGGCAGCCATCTTACCTCAAACAGCTCACTCTCTTGTAGCATTGAGTTTTAATGGTACAGGTACTTTTAAATTACCATAACGTGCTCAATTTTCTACCAATGTTCAAACGGTTGGGTTTCTTACAAACGTTATTAACGTGACTATAATTCTGGATGCTTTAACATGTTTCATGAATTTTTTATTTTTTT
This sequence comes from Misgurnus anguillicaudatus, assembly GCF_027580225.2. Classification (NCBI taxonomy): domain Eukaryota; kingdom Metazoa; phylum Chordata; class Actinopteri; order Cypriniformes; family Cobitidae; genus Misgurnus; species Misgurnus anguillicaudatus. The sequence continues at coordinate 30,325,184 of NC_073358.2, read as the reverse complement.
AGTATAAGTATGCAGTGTCATAGGCACATCTTTGACATTTATAACAAACCAAACCGTTTGAAAATCTGTAAAAATTTAAGCAAGTTATGGTCATTTAAAAGTACCTGCATCATTAAAACTCAATGCTACGAGTGAGCGAGCGCCCTGTGGTAAGATGGCCGCCAAAATGCGGACGTTCCACTCAATTGGCCAGCAGCGCGGGCTAGACATCTAGTTTTTAGATATATCTATGGGCTACATAACCAATGCTGCTTGTGTAAACATTGGCACAGTCTAAATATATTTACCCAAAGTCCCTTAACAGCAACTAATTTTGTCTAAATGAAAACGCCCTCGCCGGAGACCTTAAAAAGTAGCAGGGCACATTCTCTTCGGTAGACACCTTGCCTGATCTAGCATGCTAATGTAGTCAAGCTGAACATACAGTTCCTCATTATCCCACTATTCTACCAATTTCCTCGTTTCTCTCCTTTCCCCCTTCGCTCTCTACCTCTCTCTCTTTCTTTCAATTTTTCCTCGGAGATGTGCAATTCTGGAGTTCATTAAGTCAACTTGAGTATTCAGAGTGAAATGAGCTGTAAACTTTGTCTCAATGAGAGTGGGTTGCTGGTTTACCAAAGAGGATTTGCACTCAGAGACTACAATGGGTTTTCAATCCAAAATATGAACATATATTTATAATAAGTCTTTTAGCGATGATCAGAAGTAAGGGACCATTTGAGCAAATTTATCTCTAAACATGCATCCATTAATTTAGTGTAACACAAAAATTGCTGCTGTTCAGAAGATTTTGTCAACAAACCAAATCACACAATCAAACATTATGCTGTTTCTGGTTTAAATTATGTTTAATATGTACTGTACTGCGGTCCATATTATATCTCACCATTTGAATTAAACACTACACTGCCTAAGTGTCTTATATTTTAATGTGGTGTGCACAAGCTGTGTTAAGAGTGCTGATGTTGTATAACAATAACATAATATAATATACAATTCTGGCCGAACCATTAGTTAATCAACATTAACTTTTTTAGAACGGTTGTACATATTTATACAGTTAGGCTATGGCTTTGTGGCTTCAGTCACAGCTGTGATCATATCCAGTCCATTTTCAGTACAACACAATTTGTTGCACAACATAACCAGAAAAAAACGAGAATCCCCTTTTAACTTCAAGCTTTTGGCAGACACTTTAATTCAAAGTGACTTAAAGGAATACATTTTTTATCAGCATGTCTGTTCTCTGGGTTTGAACCCATGACCTTTTACACGCTAATGCATTGCTCTACTACTGAGCTATACAGGAGCACATTTTAAATATCTACTTCTTCATATCGCACAATTTACCCTGTAATCAGATGATATCAACAGTAACTAAATATTTCATTAAAGATCACGTTCAATCTTTAGTTTTATTCGTGTGTAATGTTGCTATAATAGCATAAATAATACCTGCAAAATGATAAAGCTCAAAGTTCACTGCCAGGCGATGTAGACTTTCGGTCTCGTGGACTTAAATTTTGCATGCTCGCTTAGTCTACGAGTCCGTAGGGTGTCCCATCTGTCATTTTTACGCTTTAAAGTGTGCTCATCAGCGCCCCCTTGATGCGGTCTCTCGCAAAGCCCGCACTGTAGCAGGCACCGCGCACTTTACCAACCCAGAAGTCCTTGCGAAAGAGCAATCAGACCAATCCGACGACGGAAGGGAGGAGTTCACACTGCCAGGCAACTTCCCTTCCTATTTCCGGCATGACGCTTGAGTCTGTCCCAAAACACGACTCTGGTGCACCCACATGAACTCGCATCAAGGGTCCCTAAAGTCTGCACTCTATGATGTCATGAAAGTGTGGACTCTGAGGAGGACCACAAGTCCGAAAGTGTGCCATTTGGGACAGGGCCTATAGCGAATGGTCAGTTTGGACTACAGCCCTCTACTTCCCGGTTGAATGATAATCTCCGCCCACAGGAATACATCAGTTGCCAGCTACGGCTCAAATGGCACTGCTAAGCTAAGCTTCTATTGAATCACAACGCACTAAACAAACTACACAATCAGAACTCGTTACGTATTTCTGAAGGAGGGACTTTATAGAACAAGAAAGACATCAGCACGTTTTTAAGACAGTGAAAACAGCGCTATACATATAAGTAAGTTGAGTGAAAAATAATGGGTGTTTTTACACGTGAAACACGAACACATGTTAGATTGCGCACTGTAAACACAATCAAAGCTTCAAAAACACAGAAAGAGCGGGACCTTTAAGACCTTATGATAATAATAAAACATAGGTTTTCAGTGTTTAGATTTAGTTTGGGTTTTTTAATAAGAGCTTCAACAAAACTTTAAAAACTAAACTTTGACTAATTCAAATGTGGAAATATTATAGTCATGTAAGTAAGCCGGGTGGGTACACCTACATCTCCCTATGGACTTTTCATATGACCTAGATGGCTACAGGTTTTATAATGGCTTTAATGATTTTTATTCCTTCAAGTCATTCCAGAATTTCAACAAGAGTTCATAGATTTACAACACATTACATCACTCCATTTTTATTGTTTGATATATTTCATTTCCACTGGATAAGTTGTGAAATGTCTTTAAAGGGATAGTTGACCCAAAAATGAAAATTCTGACATAATTTACTCACCCTCAAACCTGTATCCATTTCTTTGTTCTGCTAAACGCAAAGGAAGATATTTTAAGGAATGTTTGTAATTAAGCAGTTTTGGTGCTCCAATAATAATTAACCTTATTTTATTGCAAGGTCTTAAAAGTTACTAGATAAAAAGAATCTGACTTACAGTTTTTATTAAAATAAATAAATAATAGTCTGGACAGCTGTAATTATATGACAGTCTGAAATTAGCTCGTTCATGTGAGAGGCCATAAAAACCCACCGGCACTTTTATGTGAGAATAATCTGTGAAGTCTCTGCAGCACAATACTAATCATGGAGACTAATTTCATTAGAAATCCCAGATCAGTTCATTCTAGACTAGGTTGTAGAAGTTAAATCCCCAGTAAAAGTCTCAAATTTAATAAATTGGATTCTATTCTTGATAGCTGATTGATCCCGGTGCAAAATGCCTATAAGAAATTACTATAGGAATCTGAAGCCACTCACCAAACAACATTATTCTAAATCATATCAACATTTTTAAGGTACAGTATGTTTAATTTAAAGGCACCTAAATGCAAAGAAAAGCTACGGTAGCTGCCACAGGACAAACATGTTGTCATCTAAGATGATGAGCAGTTTGCCCTTTTAGGGCTACTGTAGAAAAATAATGGCGACTTCCACGCAAGAAGACCCTCGTATGTATGTAGATAAAATGGCTCATTCTAAGGTAATAAAAACAACGCATTTCATTATGTAAGGTCTTTATACTTGGGAGACAGAACCCAAGTGCAGACAGCTCTCAACAAAAAATACTTTTACTATATAACAAAAACACCCTTGAGGGGGCAAACAAAGACAATAATCAAATAATATAACGTAATGTACACTTAGCGGGGCAGGACAAGACAAGACAAGACAGGAACACAAGACATCATCGGACAATGAACAATGATCCAGCACCAGACAGTAGACACAAGGGCATAAAATATGTGAGTACTAAACTAGGAAACGAGGACACACAGGTGAAGGGTGTTAACTAATAATGAATAATTAACAAGCAAACAAGGGAGCAGGGCTAAGACTTAAGACAGGAGAGCACAAGGTACACAAACACAAAACACAGGCCACGTGACTCTCCACACAAAACAGGACAACAATAATAAGGGCTGCCATGATCCTGTCACATGAAACAAGGGAAAATACATACAGAGCTGACAGGATCATGACAATACCCCCCTCTTAAGTGACGCCTCCTGGCGTCCCCAGGAAACAGTACATAACACAAGGCATGACACATGACATAAAGACAAAGTCCGCTGTGCAAAACAGTGCCAGGAATCCGGACCCCCAAGACAAGAAGTGGGACAACTGTCACCGCATGAAGGTGGGCTTGGTATCCCGCCCCGCTCTAGGCTCACCTGCCCCCCACGCCCCTGTGAGGCTTGCCAACCAGGAACACGCCCGCAGGGCTCGCCAAATAGGCCCACACCTGCGGGGCTCACCACCCGGGAACACTCCTTTAGAACTCGCTGACCAGGAACAGGCACCCAGAACTCTCCCTCCGCAGAGCCGGCACTCGCGACACACCATCCGAGAAGCTGGGACTCCCTCCCAGCTCCCCATCTAGAACCGGCAAAAACGACAATGGTCCCGGACCAGGCACCCGTGGCTCACCAATAGGGAATGCGCACTCGCGTCTCACCGCCCAGGATCTCACGGCTCCTCGAGCAGAACACGCTCTCACGGTCCTCCCTCCAGGGACCCGCGGCTCACCAACCTGGAACGCGGGCTCGCGTCTTGATGCCCGGGAGCCACATGGCTCACCATCCCGGGACACGTACACTAAACAGCAGACACCAGATGACAGGAACACTCTTGACAGACACGAAAATAAACTTAGTAAAGCAAAAACAGAGCTGTCTGCTGGGTTTTAGAATGGCTGGATCATTCTGTCATGTGTGGGGGGGAGACAGAACCCAAGTGCAGACAGCTCTCAAACAAAAATAATTTTATTATATAACAAAAAACCCCTCGAGGGGGCAAACAAAGACACAAAATCAAATAATATAACGTAATGTACACTTAGCGGTGCAGGACAAGACGAGACAGGAACACACGACATCATCGGACGATGAACAATGATTCAACACAAGACAGTAGACACAAGGGCATTTAACTCATTCACCGCCATTGATGAGTTATCTCGTCAATTATGAGTTAATATTTAACTAATAAATACGCATTTCTGGACGAATTTCAAAGTGAGAGTGTAATACCGCTTTTGTCCACTATATGGCGCCAAACCGAATTTATCAAAAACGGAAGTTAAAAAGATTTAATGATTTATTTTAACTGCCTATATGTTTGATAGTCATTCTGAGTCTGATCTCTAACATAAATTCCTTAACAAAAACGCTATTTTTTAAGCTTTTTGCTCAAAATGTTGTATTTTTGAAGAGAAATATCCATATTTCAGTGGTAAAATTAAGTGGAAAAAGTAAATATATAATGAAACGTTTTTTCCCCATTTTGTTTGTTTGTTTGTTTATTGTTTGTTTGAAAGCAGAGGGTGTGTTCTTTAATTTGATATAATTTGCATGTTTATATATTTGTAGAAGATAATTTTTCCTGCAAGGAATTTTGTGAAACTTTTGTTAAAATCACAAAAATGCAGGTGGGCAACTTTCCTCAAAAAGTTTGGCAGTGAATGAGTTAATAGGGGATAACTAAATTATTCAGCTTATACCACGGTTACCCCAAACATTGCTCTGGTGGTTTGATTTTAAGACATTAGACATGTTAGGTGTGCGTTTTACAGAAACATAATCAACACCCATGAAACATTCCTCAACCAATCAGAATAAAGCATTCAACAGACCCGTGGTATAGACGGCGGTATAGGCGGCAAGTTCCGGCGCGTCTTGGACGGTGTGGGTGTCAAGGAGAGTTGAAATCAGCTCAACTTTATAGTAATTAGCAATGATGTGGTTCGGTGGCAACCAATCAGAAGGCGGAAACATTCAGCTGCAGAAGCCAACCGGAAGGCAGAAACCAATAGAAGTCCTCCGCTTGAGAGGATTCCAAAAAATGCATTTGAGCTTCAGAGCATCTACTACTCTTTTTCTGTAGCGACGTTGGCAGGGCAGCCAGAGCGTTTTTGATGCTCTCGCTGGCGGCGGTGTGAACGTACAATTACTGATTTTGCAAATACGTACAATGAGACTCTGCATTGCTGCACTGACTTGTGATGCATGGTTTTATTGTACAGCTCTATTCTTGTAGTTTCTTTAGCATCTGCTAAATGATTAAATGTAAGCAACATATATGTCCGTGCAGCTTAATCCTTGCGAAAGCATGACGATGTGATTTCTGAGTGCATGTCAGAGTCCACATATTTGAAAGTGCTCAACCTTGAAACAGTCAAAAATGAGGAGTCATTACTGAGAAAGTAAAAGCACAGAGGACGTGAAAATGGGTATTACATAAGAGCTGCAGAAGAGGGTGAAGAGAGAGAGAAAGAGATGGTGGAAAATAATAAACGGGACCAAAGAGTGGAAAAACAAAGCAGACAGTGGGTTATCACATTGGACAAGCTCACTTGATGACCATGGTAAGACGTCTTATGTTGGCAGTTCCAAAAATGAGGCTGAATTCGATATGGGAGGGCGTATCATGCCAGTTACTTTGTAATCACTTCTAAGAAGAGAATAAACTGGAAAGGAGGTAAGCATGAGACAGACAGAACAACTTAAAATGAGTGCTGATACGGAACAGACGAGTTCATTATTGCGATCTCACTGCAGATCAGGAACAAAAGAACATGAATGAGCAGCTGTCTGAAGCATCATCTGCACGACCTGACTGGTGGGTTAGCGATATGGCTGTTGTCTGAGGTTATAGAGGAAGCAAATCAGGCGTCAAACGTCTTTGTGCAGCATCACAGGTGACCTGACGCCCGACAACGAGGGAGATGAGGCGTGATGAAGGCTAATTATAATCACCTAACGTATTACAATCACTATCAGCCAATGATTTGAGCCACGTGTGACTGGCTGCCCTGGAACACGATGAGCATAAACTGATAAAAATTCATGACTGAGCACATTACCGATGTGATCTCATTTGCATTTAAAATTATTCATTCGTAAACTGGGGTTCTGGAAGCATGCATTATTACGTTTGGATTAACACTAATAATGTGCAATATCAACATATAAGCAGCTTATAAAATGTAAAACGATTTGGGTACATCTTTACAGACAGACACATGCTTATAAATCGTTTAAGCTTCACAGAATATTGAATTTATAGACTGTGTATTTATAATAAATGACACAATCACATGTATTAATGTGTAGTAAATGCATTTGCATTAAATGAGCAATTCCAATGTTGCGGATATGACATTTGCTGACTTAAAATATAATTTCTCGGAGAATGCATGTTTTTACTGAACCATCTATTTATATTTTCCTAAACCCCTGATGATAGAGTCCAGATAAAAAAAAATCATCTACTCTATGTTTTCTATAGGGTGAAACATGCATACATGATGGATGTGACAAAAAAGGACACAAGTTTATGCGAGACAAGATACTTTGTAGGAATTCTGTGAAATAAAAAGCACAAACCAAATGCAATAATACGCAACAAATGGAGAAGGGACGGCTCTTCAAAGAACATTTAAAATGTATTTTAATTTAATCTTTGTATGCGCATTTATGAGGAAAACCAGCGTTATGGAAGTGACAGAAAATTTGCACTTACTCAACTATGGAAAACAATAAAAACAAACGGTTTAAAACATTTGAAAAATACCAAATATTGAAATCTGTGATATCATTATTGCTAAAAGCTTTGGGTAAAAACTTTGCTTTTCATGATAGGGCTGACATTTGCATGGAATTGCCCAAATGCTGACAGCACAAATAAATTCAGATTTGTTTTGCTATATTTTGAGCATAAACCAAGTTTACACCTGTTATTACACTGTCAGAAAACTAGTCAAAATATGCACCCCAGCTGTCACTGGGACCGCACCCTTTCAAAAAGTGCATTGCACACTAAAAATAAAAGGTGCTAAATAGCACTAAAAGTGGTTCACTGGCTCGTAATCATAAAGGAACCATTTTAAGTGCTATATAACACCTATGTAGTACCTGTGTAGAACCATATTGTGCTGTATAGAACCATATCTGGTGCTATAGTGGTGCTATATCTCCCCCGGATGGTTCTTCATATGTGCTTTAGTATACTATAGCACTAAAAATGGTTCCCCTATGATTAAGAGCTTTAAGTGCTATTTAGCACCTAAAGAGTTTATATTGGTACGTCAGAGGTACACTAAGAAATGATTCATTCAATTTACTTACTTTTTTAAGATAAGTGGTTGCAATCAATTTATTTAAGCTACATTTAAACAAAAGTTTTTTTATTTTATTTTTCTATTTTTTTATGTAGCTTAAATAAATTGATTGCAACTTTATAAAATTTAGTATTTTTTTTCCATGTTCCATCAGTTGTTTAATAATAATATCTTTGATGCGACGAGAACACTTTTGTGCACAAAAAAATCCGAACAATTTTATTCACATTTTTTTTTCTCCTCCTTGGTTGTTCAGAGCGCGTTCACGAACAGACAACGGTGCATGCTGCTGACATCATCTAGTTGCCAATGTTTTACATTTTTTTCCGCTTTTTTATTTAGCCATTATCCAAACATTGTAAACAATAATAAGCAGCCCGTGTAAATGCGCAAATTACTAGCTTGCCTATTCTATGTCTGTACGCTGACAACTACATCAGCAGGTGACGTCAGCAGCATGCACCGTAGTCTGCTCGTGTACGTGCACTGAACAACCAAGCAGGAGAACAACCTGTTGAATAAAATTGTTTGTTTTGCGCACAAAAGTGTTCTCATGCTTCATAATATTATTATTGAATGATCGATGGAACATGGACCTTTTTGGCAATCTCTTTCATTCTTTTCTGGGGAAAAGTCAATAGGACAGTCACAAGCCTCCTGGTTTTCATCAAAAATATCTAAAAATGTGTCCTGAAGACATTTGGAGCACTTGGTGGTTTAGAACGACACAGGGGTATGTGATTTATGATGAAATTATCATTATGGGGTGAACTAACCCTTTAATGATACATATTGGAACTTTTTAAAGGGTATACTGCCCGAGTGACAGCTGGGGTACATATTTTGATAAAATGTGTTTTAGCCAATCTGATCAAAAATTGTTTGATGTTACAAGTTCCAATTGAATCCCATCTGACCTTAGGGTTTTTGTGGGGAAGGTCTCATGAGTTCACCTGAATTGTACTTATTCAAACACTTTTCACACATTCACAATTTAGAGATTTCAGATTCATTGAAATAGCGTTTCTGGGTACATCCAAACATACAAAAGTGTCTGTGTACACCTAACCTATAACATCACGCTGAGATCTGATGTAATTTAAGCTGTTTTAATCTTATGAAACAACAAAAATGCCTGAAGACAAAACATAATGCTTTCGCCATTTTGTGAGTAATGCATCACTGATATTTATTTTATGAGATATTGTGACTCAGCCTGCAGAAACACCCACACACCAATGAGTTTTAATTAATCACCCTCATATCAACAAATGTTCAAAGCTCAAGGCTTTAAACATGTAGAGCTGAGGGCTTATAGCATATGGCTTTAATGAGCTGAGGTGATGCCATGGAGATGAATTTGCGGAAGATGGATTCCTGAAGAGAACAGTGCTTACTATTGCTTGCCCTAAATACAATTCCCTAAAGTATTTTCAAAGTGATTATAGAATAATCTCTTAGCATTTTATTGCAGCCCAGTCACACGAAATTACGTACCTATAGTCACGTATTTTTTTTTAATTCTTTTTCGTGATACTGTCACGAATTTTCCAGTTTTTTCGTGACCGTATCAAACATTTCTGTGTATGTGTCGTTGTCACGTATTGGTAACTCAACTGTTTTGTCCTTAGATTTATATAAAATGACATCCTTACCCAAACCCAACTCTAACCCTAACGCCAGGCGACAATGTTTTAAATTTAGAAAATATAAAAAAATTAATCTGAAAAAATATAAACCAATACTTAGAGTGACATCCTAACGCAAACAACAAATCTAACCATAAACCGAAGCGAAAATGGTTTGAAAATAGGAAAATGTTGAGTAACCAATACGTGACAAAGACACATAAACAGAAATTTGTGACAGTATCACAAAAAACTATTTAAAAAATTATGGAATTATAGGTACATCATTTTGTGAGACTGGGTAGTTTACTGATGTGCAATGTTATGTGTTGTAAATGAGTGTTTTAAAAAAACAATCTGAATTTTGCAGAAACAGGTACAGAATATGTTTCAGCTGTGCTTTGAAAGTATAACCATTGCCTTTTTATTTCATATAATGCAGTGACAGGCTATAAAATGTCATTTTATTGCAGTCCTTTTTTAAGAATTCCATTAAATGAAAAGGAAAAACTCAGCAAATGTGATAATGAATAAAGGTGAGGTGCAGTTAAACTAAGACATGCTTTCATGTGTTCTGTAAAGTCCTTGAAAAAGGCTCAAGGCTAACTCTGACTATAGGAAAAGGGGGGAAACAAGAGATTTAAAGGGATAGTTCACCCAAAAAATGAAAATTCTGTCATTATTTACTCCAAACCTGTATGATTTTTATTTTGATGAACACAAAAGATGATATTTTGATAAATGATGGTAAGCACACAGCTGCCATATCCACTGACCTCCATAGTAAAAAAAAAATATTATGGAAGTATTGTGATAAATGATGAAGAAGATTTTTTAAATAAATTATGATAAGCACACAGTTAACAGTACCCATCGAATTCTGTCATATTCGTTTCCAAACCATTCTCACTCCCCAAGGTGTCAAAATCTGAAGGATGTTCAAACGCCTTCAGCGTTAGTATGAAGACGCGAAGGGCGCCCCTATGCGTCACTATATCGTCAAAATGGGAACTCCGTTGCTTTCATGCTAATCCCTCAGCGTCAGATATAGACGAAAGGGAATCCCGGAAGGTGATGCCGTCACATTATTCGACGATCAGCAGGATCATGCCGCTTCTGGACGGTAACTACTCAATTTTTTTTTAAACCAAAGTCGCTTGGGGTTAGAGTTGGGTTTGGGTTAGGATGTAATTTTATGTAACAGAAAGTCGTTCTAACCCCAACCCCAAATGACAATGGTTCCCATTTCGTCAATATAGTGATGCATAGGGGCACCCTTCGCGTCTTCATACTGACACTGAAGGCGTTTGAACATGCTTCAGATTTTGACGCCTTGGGGAGTGAGAATGGGTTGTCGTTTTTCCTACTATGAAAGTCAATGATTACAATTAGCTGTGTGCTTACCATCATTTATCAAAATATCTTCTTTTGTGTTCATCAGAAAAAAAATATTCATACAGGTTTAAACAAAAGTATGACATTATTTTCATTTTGGGGAAAACTATCCCTTTAAAAATGAAAGCTTTGAAAATAAAAGAAACAGTGATGCATTATGGCGTGACTAAAAGTGAAGCGATGTACTGTATATAAAACAGTCTAAATGCAAAAGAAAGCACAGGCAAGTGCCTCCGAGATATATTCACTGAGAAATTACAAAAGAAATTATTCCAGTAACAGAACCCCATAATGTCAGTATAAACAATGCATGTACTTGAAAACCATTCTGTGAGCACCTTGCATTAGATTTAATGCAATCGTTAAATTTGTATTAAGCCATGGACATAAATATTCTATAGCATTAAAGGATCACACATGTTGACAGGTTCATACAGATAAAAAATTTTTGTAGCTCTTGCACATTAAAAGCATTATTGATGTTCAGCTTAACCAATGCTACAAAATCTGTGTGAGAATTATGTGCCACACATAGCCTTGTATGGGTAATTACTGTGATTAATAACATTACACCATAATGACATTTCGTTTATGACCCCAACAGTGTGACTGATAGTATGTGTGTTTTATTTGTGTGTGAATGAAAGAAATTTTATGTCGCTTTATAAAGTTTTATGTATTCAACCACAGGTGAAAAGCCAAATATAAAACAAACTAATAGACGTGCTCACTTTGTAATTTAAACTTAAAAACAGAATTTGCATTTTCAAGCCTCAGGTTCCCTCTGAAAATTTTAATGGGGTTTTAGAATAACAGGTTTGATTTATGAATAAAATATGGTCTCTGCTTAAAATGACTTGAAGAGCTTTCTAGTTTTGTTATACCACATAAATTACACAGTCCTGAAATGTTGAGTGTGCATATTTTAAATGCATTTGATAAACTACTACTTATTTCTTCAGGGGCAAACCTTTCAAATGAGGAAGAAATTATTAAGTGCACCTTAAGGATTCATGGGGCGAACAAACACAAAGTTACATTTGTAACCCAGCATGCATGCAGTCAGTGCCAGATAAACCTTTAACGTTCCTTGCTACTCTTTCAGCTATTTACTTGCACCTGTTGATCAGTCTCTGTAATTATTGTTCTTCTGAGTCCAAGTTTACCCTTTCATCATTTGAAGTCCCTCATTAGAGAATAGAGGGTAATTTCTCCTATAACACACACACGCGCACACACACACATACTGCCAAACATGCAATTTAGGAGGCAGGAGACAGGAAATTACTGACAGAACTCATTAGTGTGCCGCTGTGGTAATAGTAACTACTCATTCCCAGTAAAACCAAATGCAACACTGATTCTCCTAAAAATGATCTAGTGAGCTGCAGAAACAGCATTTGAAGGTATTCCTCCTAACACAAAGGGTGTTGCAAAAGCTGGGGACACCTTCTTTTGGACAAAACACCAAAGCAGCACAGCATGTATGCTTTGTGGCGAAGACAAGCCGATGTAGCAAGAATGAAAGTTGCCGATACAGTTAGAGGTACTGTAAAAGACAGGAAGTGGCTGAAGAACAGAGTAGACAGCTGATGGCTGTTGAGGACAGATGTCAACAGACAAGGCTGTGCACAGACGCTCCAGAGAAAGCGAGAAAGCTGTCATTGATCTCCTCTATATTTTATCCTCCAGAAAATCGATCTTTCCTGTCTCTCTTTCCTCCAACATTACTTTTTTTTTGCACCCGTCACAGTTTTTCAGCTTGTCAGATGTTAAATGGATAGTCTAAAATTTCGTCCGTTATTCACCATAAAATGACTCGCCATTTAGCAGAAGCTTTTCATCTAAAAGCACTTACCGTGCTGATTATCTTCTTGAAATAACTTCCAGTTACGAGGCCAGTTTTTAAATGATTTTATCTTTCGAGCATTATCATTTCAGGCTGATATATGCTGCTACAGTATGTGTTTATCAGAAGGTTACTGGTAATCCTGTTGGATAGTCATGCAAAACAACGCACATACAATTCAATTCAATTCAATTTTATTTATATAGCGCTTTTCACAATTGTTAATTGTTGCAAAGCAGCTTTACATGAGTAGATGTAGAGGAGAACACAGAAAATCAATAGATAATATAAGAAGTAGAATATAGCAAGGCAAGGCAAGGCAAGTTTATTTGTATAGCACATTTCATACACAGATGTAAAGCTGGGTATCATCCGCATGGCAGTGAAAACTTATGTTATGTTTCCTGATAATGTCTCCTCGAGGTAACATATATAACGAGAATAGGATAGGGCCTAGAACTGATCCCTGAGGTACTCCGTATTTAACGGGGGAGTGATATGACTCTTCCAGTGATATGACTCTTCCTCATTTACATAAACAAAGTGATATCGATTGGTTAGATACGATCTAAACCAGGCTAACGCCTGGCCACTGATGCCAACATAGTTTTCTAGTCTATTGAGTAAGATGCTGTGATCTATTGTGTCAAAGACTGCACTAAGGTCTAGTAATATAAGGATTGAGATTTCACCACAATCGGATGTTAAAAGGAGGTCATTTGTAACTCTAAGCAGCGCTGTCTCTGTGCTATGGTGGGGCCTGAATCCTGATTGGAACTTTTCATATGTATTATTATTCGCTATGAATGTGCGAAGCTAACTTGCCACTACTTTTTCTAATATTTTAGAAAGAAAAGGTAGATTTGAGATTGGTCTAAAGTTATTAAGATCTCCCTGGTCAAGGTTTGGTTTTTTAATGAGCGGTCTAATAACTGCTAGTTTGAAAGCTGTTGGAACATATCCTAATTGTAGAGATGAGTTAAAGATATTTAGGACCGTGTTTGACACTACATGAAATACCTCTTTTAGTAATTTTGTGGGAACTGGGTCTAGTATACAGGATGATGATTTGGATGACATTACTAAATTAGAGAGCTCTTCTATTGTAGTAGGTTTAAATGACTCAAGATGTTCGTATGGTAATCTAGTGGATAATGTACCATTGGGTATATTGGTGGCTGCTTGCGTAGTTTCTACGTTTTCCCTAATAAACATAATTTTGTTAGTAAAGAAGTTCATGAAGTCGTTACTATTGTGTTGGAGTTTACTATTGGTTTCTGTTTGTTTCTAGTCAGTTTCGCAACTGTGGTAAAGAGGAAACGAGGGTTGTTATGATTTTCTTTAATAAGCGTACTAAGATAGGTAGATCTGGCGGTTTTAATAGCCTGTCTGTAGTGTTGAACACTCTCTTTCCATGCTGAATGCCATACCTCTAACTTTGTGCTTCGATAGTTTCTTTCCATTTTTCTAGCTACTTTTTTAAGGGCTGCAGTATGATGGTCATACCATGGAGCTGGCGTTTTTTCTTTGATTCTCTTTTTTCGAATGGGAGCAACAACATTCAACTTGCTAGTGCAAACGTTGTTCAGGTTTTCTATTATACAGTAATATCCAGATCTTCACGGTTATCTGCTACATGTGCCTCAGAGATATATTCACAGAGAAATTCAAAAGAAATGGGTATTCGAGGAACAGGATCAGGGCAATGATATTATACAGTGCCCGAAAATAGTCCCCTGCTATTAAAAGTCATCAAGGGGACTTTTTTGGCTACTGCGTAAAGTCATTGTGCCTCTTGCGGCCATGTTACAGCAGCAATTTTCTGTCGGTCTTAGTACACAATGTATCTACAGAAGAGTCAAGTTTTAAATGGGAAAAATATTGAAACTCTCTGGTCATTTTTGAGCACGATGCTAATGGTCTAATCAGATTCAATGAATTATGCTAAGCTATGCTAAAAGTGGTAGCGCCAGACCCGAAGATCAGCTGAAAGGATTCCAAAAGGGTAAGAATAAAATATTTAACTTTGGGGGAGCTGGAAAATTAGAATATTTTCAAATAAAGTGGAGTGTCCCTTTAAGGGAAAACAAAGATAAATGTTTATGGAGTGTAAAGCCGAAAGATTGCCATCATGAAACCATCGTCGCGATTTCTGTGATCGTGACTTTTCATCAGTGGTCCTGTGTCGAGAAAGTTCAAAGACGGCCGTTTTCCCGGTCTTGCGTCCAAAGATAGCCTACGATAGTTTTCTGACAGCGTCAGAAATTCAGTATGATCAATGTACAGTGTGTTTACTGCTGCGACATGCGTACTGGTTTTGTTTACCACGAGCGCATGCTGGTGACGTTGCGCTACCGTGT
This sequence comes from Misgurnus anguillicaudatus, assembly GCF_027580225.2. NCBI lineage: Eukaryota > Metazoa > Chordata > Actinopteri > Cypriniformes > Cobitidae > Misgurnus > Misgurnus anguillicaudatus. The sequence continues at coordinate 30,309,960 of NC_073358.2, read as the reverse complement.
GATGCAGCCGCCGAAGCTTCCGTGTCATCATCGTACAGTCTACATGCCTGTCGTACCCAAGTTTAAACTATTCATGTCGCACAGTGTGATAAGGTAATGATCTTATAGGAGAGCAAAAATCCTGCAGTGTATTCCAGGCTTAAATGTTAACAAATTCCACCATTTGGGGGCATTAGCACTAAATGACCTGTCACCTGCGGCAGACAACCGATAGCGTGTAATGGACAAAAGACCCTGTTCAGTAGGTCAGAAAGATAGGGAGGTGCAAGACCATTTAATGCCTTAAATGTAAGCAATATGATCCTAAAATAATATGTGATCCCACCAGCAATAAGTGAAGATCTTGCAGTACAGGAGTTATGTGAGTTGTGTGCCTGGTGTACATGAGAACCCTAGCTGCTGAGTTTTGTACACACTGTAACCTTGCAGTTAGTTTTTTGGGGAGACCAGAAAATAGAGCACTGCAATAATTCAGATGTAATGTGATTAAGGCATGAATTATGATTTCAGTATCAGATAAAGAAGAGTGTGCAATATTTTTAAGATGAAAAACGAGGTTTTCACAGCAGTAGAAATGTGAGAGGCAAAAGAAAGAGATGACTCAAAAAAGACACCAAGGTTATGTACAGAGTAAGATGGCTTAACATAAACGTTATCATTTCTAAAAGGCATCCTGTCACGGTGAACCGTGTCATGTTTTGTGTCTGTTCCATATTGTCATCACCTGGACATTTGTTAATTATCACCTCATTCATTCCAACTGTGTGTCATTAGTCTTTGTGTATTTATACCCGTGTTTGTGTCACACTCATCGCTGGATCATTGTCGTTGCTACCATGTTTGTAACCTGTTCTATGTTTATCTGTTCCTGTGTTTTACCTTCCTGCTGTTATTTTGATTCCTGTGTTTTGTTTCCCAGTTATTTATTAAATGTTATTTATTCAGTCTACAAACTCTGCACTTGCGTCCTCACTTCCTCACTCCAGCATACCAGTCATGACAGAATGATCCGGCCAGAAAAGGACGCAGCGAGTTTGCGGAGGGGAGCTTCCCCAAGATTTTTAGTAATGGATGTCGGGATACATCTACTGGAGTCAGCGGAGAGCGGACGTTCGGGTCTCCAGGCTCGGCTCAAGTTAGCGGCATCCACGCTCGATTAATTCCCCGGGGTGGTTGTCGCAACACATGGGCCGGGTCCTGGGAGGCCCGAGTCTGTGGTCATGGTTCCCCGGACGGACAAATCTTAGGGTCAATTCTTGGGAGGAGCCCCGCCGTGCTCGATGCGGTTCTGGGATCAACAGCGATCATGCCCGATTTATTCCCCGGGATGGTCACGGCTATCTACGAGGCCATTTCCCTGAGAAGAGTGGAGTTCATTCCTGGGCCTGTTACTGTAAATCCTCGTCGGTTCTCGTGAGGGATGAGTTGCCTAAGTCGGTTCCTTATGGGTCGAATCTTCTGGGTCATTTCCTGTGTCAGTGGAATTTTCTGTGTCGGTTCCCGCAATGGTTGAACTTTCGGAGTTAGTTCCTGCCATGGTTGAACTTTCAAGTCGGTTCCCGTAATGGTCTATGCACCAGAGACTGTTCCACTATTGGCCAGGCTGGTGACGTCAGGTTTCGTCCTGTCTCCAGTTCGGTCCAACCCACCGTGGTCATGCAAACCCTCCGCCCCTCCCCCTGAGTCGCCCTCCCAGACTTTGTTTTGTTTGTGGTGTCTGGAAGCCACTTTTTAAGGGGGGGGGGGGGGTAATGTTACGGTGATCCGTGTCATGTTTTGTGTCGGTTCCATATTGTCATCACCTGGACATTTGTTAATTATCACCTCATTCATTCCACCTGTGTGTCATTAGTCTTTGTGTATTTATACCCGTGTTTGTGTCACACTCATTGCCGGATCATTGTCAGTAATACCATGTTTGTAACCTGTTCATCTGTTCCTGTGTTTTACTTACCTGCTGTTATTTTGATTCCCGTGTTTTGTTTCCCAGTTATTTATTAATGTTATTTATTAAGTCTACAAACTCTGCACTTGCGTCCTCACTTCCTCACACCAGCATACCAGTCATGACACATCCATCCTATTGACTAATTCATCAAAGCCAATCAACAACATTTCAGTCTTTTTATTATTTAATTTAAGAAACTTTAGCAGTTAATGCAACTTATAACTGTAGTTCGTTTCCTCAACACGCGACAACAATCCAGTGTGTGACGTTAAATGAAAACAATAGGACATTATTTGGGAATCAAACTTATTTTTTTATTAGGATAATTCACAAACCTTTGTGATGATCTAACACTAAGAATTGTAATTAGTTGGTTTAGTTATTAATCTGCACTTTACTTTCCATCGTACCTCTCGTCCATCCCTATCTCTCCACTTCAATTTCCCCTTCATTCACCTCTCTCAATCTTCATATAAACTCTATTACTCTCACTCTGTTTTATCCCCCATCCCTCTCACTCACTCATTCCCTCCATTGGTCTGTCTCCATCTATTCCTTCCCCTCTGTCTCTCTCTCTCCATCAATCCATTCACTGGACACGTAGTTAAGCAGCCAAGGCCTATTGCACTCTGCAGGAAAATGGATGGACTCGCCTGGGTATACATTAACTGCGTCCGTTATTAGATCTCCTAGTGCTGAGAGTTTTGGTTCGCATCCCATTTTAAAGAGTGTACCCTCATTAGAGTTATTCCCAGCAATGACCAGGCAAAAAGGTTTCCCAGCTCATTAAGGCCACGGCCAATCAAAGAGCCCACTCAGACAGTACAGTATGACATGCTCACTGGATTCAGCTTGACATTTAGTCTATGGCTTTAACAGGCCTCTTGCTCTTGTACTATAAGATGTGTGATAGGCCAAAAACACTGAGGTAAGTGACGAGGATCAAGACTGACAGATAATACAATTGATGTCTCACAAAGCCAACATATGTCGCTTTTTCATAGCATAGTACCCCACGGTTTGGTTTGGGTCGTTCAGCTTACTTTTGGGGGCTTTCCCACTGGGTGCAGTACATAGTACCCGATACTTTTTTTTAGTACCACCTAGTTTGGGGTTCCAAGGGACCCGAGCTGAAACCAAAACGTGATGCAAAAACACTGTAGATCACTGATTGGTCTAAGAGAGAATCGTCACTACCAGCGTCATCGCTATAATGTAAAAGATTAGCTTTACCTTGCTTGGGCTGTCTCGAGCAAACCTGTTGTCATCTGTGCTCTGCTATAAGTCCCCAAACTCCATTTTAGCGATAGAAAAACCACAGGTTATGAATCAGGAACACCATATCAGTTTTTTCCAGACTTGCAGTTTGTGGCGGCACATTAGCGACGTGTACGTTCGCATATATGCTTAAATGCAACTTATGAGGCTCAGCGGAGCACTTCAAATGACGCCACAGGTGTTTGTACAGTGAGACAGAGGTAGTGATAAACGGGATGTGCAAACATCTATTTGTGGTGGTCAATTTTAATTTTGCGGCGAACTGAGAAATAAATTATTGTATGTGGATGTATAGCATTCCAACAACGCTCTCACTTGTATGATGTCACAACAGTAGGCAGTGCAAATATAGTGAGGTGAACTGACCCGAACTGACCCAAACCAAACCAAACTGTGGGGTACTATGCAATGGAAAAGCACCAATAGATCCCCATGACAAATGTCCATGTTTCCTCTTTACTTTTTTACTAACGGTGGAACGCTATATGAAAATCTGCCAGTAACAATAAGACCAACATGTTAAAACTTGCATACCACTTTGCAGAATTTGCAAGATTTTAGCTATTTGAGCAAATTTAATATGCATTATATGAACATATGCATACGCTTTATATGAACATATTTTTGACAATACAAAATTTAAAAGCAATAGTTGATGAAAATTACCCCATGATTTACTCAGCCTCAAGCCATCCGAGATGAGTACTGTGCAAAGGTCTTAGGGCATCATGCTACCATTAGATTTGTTGTTTTTGCAATTGTATAGTGATCATTTATACTTATTTCCCAGTCTCTTTATTAGAATACAACCAGAAAATACAAGAATTTGTTTATGTAGAATTAAAAAACTGTATAAAAGCTGAAGTGTCAAGTATTTAGGGTAAACTCCCTTTCCACTTGAGCAACAGCAGGCAGCTGCAGGATCTTTTAAACCTAAATGAAATTAAATCCTAATTTCAAATTCTAATCAAATGACTTCAGGACTTCAGTCACCCCAAAAAAGCACAAGATGTGTTTCGTGCCAAGAGAGGTCACACTAAATACTGACTGATGCCTGAAGAAAACATTTAGTTCTGAAAATTGTTTTGTTTTTAATTATGTGTACATATTTTCTGTATTTTCTGTTTTTATCTTAAAAAAGAGTGGAAAATAAATATGGATGGACATTAAAACTTTGCTAAAACAACAAAGCTGGTGATGGTGGCCTAAGACTTTTGCACATTACTGCATCATCTTTAAGATCAACAAGTTTTCAGTTATTTTAGAAAATATCCTAGCTTCCAAGCTTTATAATGGTTAAAAATGGGGTCCACTTTCTTCAAGCCAAAAGAATGTGCATCTGTCCTTCACAAAAATAATCCACATGGCTCCGGAGAGGAAAATAAAGGCCTTCTAATTGATGAGGTTATGTAAGAGAAGTATCCATATTTAAAACTTCACAAACAAAAATAGCTTGCTTCCATTAGAGCCAAATGCAAATTACAGTATGTGTAGTATGTGGACCATTCTGTACCCAGCTTCTTTAAATGCTTCCTCTTAGTTGGATTCTTAATAGGCATGGAGTGTCTTTTCATTTATACGCAGATGACACCCAAATTTATCTACCCTTCAAGCATACAAAGAAGAAAGGCCTAGAAACCTTGCTTGCCTGTCTGAATGATATAAGATCCTGGATGTTTTCACATTTTTTAAACCTCAACGCGGGTAAAACTGAAGCGATTGTGTTTGGACCCTTTGCGGGGAAAGAGATAACCATTGCTAATGTAGGAGATCTGTATCCTTATATGAAACCAACTGTGAAGGGTCTGGAAGTTACTCTTAACTCCTCCTTAAAGTTAAACAAATACATTAACACAGTCTAGTCAGTTTTTTTTCATCTGAAACTCCTTACTAGAGTTAAATCTTTTCTTACCCCCAAAGATCTTTAGAGAGTCATACATGCTTTTGTTTTATTCCGGTTGGACTATTGCAATTTCTATATGCTGGAATCTCTCAGGAATCTATTACAAGGCTTCAATGGTCCAAAATGCCTTAAAGAGCTCAAACACTTACTAAAATAACTGAAATTGTCTAAAAAATGATTGACATATAGGCTATATCTCGGATGACTTGAGGGTGCACTGTAAAAAATACTTTGCTGCCTTTCTTGTTAAATCAACTCAGATTTACAAGTCATGTCAACTTACTATTATTTATCTTGACAAGAGATGAGTTGTTACAACTTATAAAACGAAGTTGACTTTTTTAACTATATTTTAAAAGTTATAACAACTCACCTGTAGTTATTACATCTCTAGTCAAGATAAATAATAGTAAGTTGAAATGACTTGTAAATCTAAGTTTATTCAACAAAAAATTAAGGCAGCAAAGTATTTTTACAGTGTGAGTAAATCATGGAGTAATATTCATAATGTGAACTACACTCTAAATGACACTCTAAATGAAAAAAAATGGTACTAAATAGCACTAAAAGCTTGTAATCATAGGGGAACCAAGTGCTATTTAGCACATCTTTGTGCATTAAGCCTTTAACACATTATGTGTAATTTTAACACATTGTGTGTAATTTTAACACATTATGTGTCCTTTTGTGTTCAAATAACATAATTTATGTTAAAAGTAACACAAAATGTGTTGTTTTAATAATAACACAGAGATGGGTGGATTCTGGGACAACGCATTTAGTGTGTTGTCCCAGAATCAACATTAATGTGTTGTTTGTTTTTAACACATCCATTCTATAAAGCAGCTATAAAGAACCATCCGGGGGTGATATAGCACCACTATAGCACTAGATATGGTTTTGTACAGCACAAAATGGTTCTAAACAGGTGCTACACAGGTAATTAAAATGGTTCCCCTATATGATTACGAGCCAGTGAACCACTTTAAGTGCTATTTAGCACTGTTTGTTTTTAGAGTGTATCCTTTTAATGAATATATATTTTTCTTAATATTGCACATTGCATTCTACAGTATGTGGAATGTTAGCACCTTGAGAGCATCAAGTGTAGTATGTGTGAAAAACTGGATATTAAACTGGGTCATCATAACAAGCGTGGGGAAGAGTGTGCGTACTGTGGGATATTGCTCAAGTACAATGGCAGGTTCACTTCTTAGGATGCAGCAAACTTTCCTCCAATGCAAATTCAGCTGTTACTTATTCTCGTGGAATGTATGTAAACATTATAATGTATGTAAAATGTTTAAAGCTCCACTGTGTAGGATCTACTCCCATCTAGCGGTGAAAGTCTATATGACAACCAACTGAATATTACTTTCTAGCCCCCCCCCCCATTCGTAACGCATTTTAACTCGTAGGGTGGCCCAGCCATGTCATGCCAAGGTTAACATGGCTTCCAGTAGCTACAAAGCAAAAGCAATGAAAAAAAATGAACAATTTAAAATGTCCTTTGCCTGTGATTCATCAAAGCACACAGATTTATGTTTAACATGGAAAAAGTCTGATTTTCATGATATGTCCGCTTAAAATCACATACAAAAAGCAACCATAAACGTAGCTTAGACACTCCTTTTTCATCGACGCAAGGAAAAATATCACAGGGGCTGTTAAACTTGGTATTAAGATGTGTTTTCGTCGATCAGATCACAAGTGGACGAGAGAGACACATCACGTTTACACTTGGTGTTTAAATCCGTCTCTTTTTGTCAATTTTCGACCGCTTCTCTCCAGATTACTGAGGGGATGGTCTGTGGACGAGTCCCTCTACTGTCATTTAATCATGAGCGGGAGTAATGACGGGTTTAAATGGACGCGAACTAATATTATGTCAGAGTCCAATGCTTATGTTTTAAGTAAACGATACATGTCCGTGTATATGTAAGAGCTTCCTCTGATATTGGTGAAATAAGATCGCTCAACTTTCACACGCTTGTAAAATGAAACGAAAGACACGATTTTATCAATGAAAGGCTAAAAATAGCGCTGTACACCGTGTGTTTGTGCTAGAGGTCAGAAAAGATGAAAAACATTTATCTCAGTACCTCAGATTACATAAATGGGCGGAGAGACGGCGTGTGGCTGTTCAAACACATTAAACCACATGCGTGGTAACATTAACAAGTGTTATGCATAACCATGATATAGTTAGCCAAAGAACTATAAAACTTCAAGTTTACAACATAGACTGTATATAGATGTAAACGAATATGCTGAATTACCTGTGGAGAAGATAGAAAGTGTGCAACTTCTGTGTCCCTTGAGCCTCATGATCTTGGTAAACTAACATTAACTTACTCCAATGTTGACTTCGGTCTTGATGTTTTTCCTGTCGCGTTGTCGTTTTAAATCCCCGTTTAGCTTCCTTGGCGACGTGTTTTAATGTCCTCGAGAATAGTTCTTCAACAGGCTTTCAAATCTGCCTCAAATAAAAGCATTAGATCGCGGGATCATCACGGTGTGCGGCTGTTGTAAAATCCGAAGGATTTAGTCTACGCAGGTCGCATATCCGGGCTGCATACGTCATCAAGCCTGGTTTATTTAAATTGACTGAGCATTACATTCGCAAGTTATAAGCATATTACATCAATTTACAATTAACTTAGAATAATTATCAGCTTTATAATAGTTAATATTCTGAAATAAGACTGTCTCGATGACGTTTACCACCTACACATGCAACCTCCGGAGGCTTCAGCTAGCTGCCAGCGTGAGTGACTGAAAGCGCAAAAGGTGGAGCTTGAATTTCAGGAATGTCCCTCGTCTGCAAATGTATTTCAAAGATGGAGGCACAACATGGACGCGCCAGTCCAGCGACTCGACCGTATGTATTTTAAATAGCAGATTCTACACTTACGAGAATACTTTGATTAGTGGGGTGGAAGTAATTACACATGAATGAGCACATACTTTTGAAAGAAAGCATGGGTTTTTGCTAAGAATTAACTCAAAAAAGTACACAGTGGAGCTTTAAACAGAGCAGTATTACATGAAATACAAATGTAATTTATCTTTTTATGAAACATCTGGCACAAATTACGCAGACAGGCATTATTCAAACACTGTTTACCACCTATATAGATTGGTACCTATCTATATATCACAGTAGTATGCCAATTATTTCTTTTCATTTAATCTCCTTCTACTTTTTTCATGAATACAGCTAGAAGCTAGACACTCGTTTTATTCAATACACTGCTAATGGTACATTTAATATTGATTTATTCTCTCAAAGTAATACAATTCATGCAAAGCTTTCATATATTTTTAAGCATGGCTTTGTAAAAATCCACTTCAATGCATTTTGAATTGAGGATCTGAATTAAACAGTGTGACTCATCAAGTTTAACTCACCTAGACGCCTTCTCTGACTCGCTCGCATCAATTTAAAACATGGAATTTTACATGAGGTTTTTTACAGGTTTACATCACTTGTACTTGTGTGTTAATGTCACATTCAAAAAATTGCTCTAATATAATTCAGACAATTGTACTGTAGGTATGCTTCAAACATTCAGCCCAGTCTCCTGAAAATACGTATAAATAGCACGAAGTGTAAAACTCGTGCAATACATACGCCAAATTCCACTTTGGCGTGCATATGATACGCAAGTCCTTCCCATTCACTTAAACGGGGCATCTTTTTTTGTCGTTTTATTTATCGGTTTCTCAATTTTTTTGCTATTTTTTACCATTTTCGCTTGGGTTGAGGGTTAGACCAACTTTTTGTTATATAAAAATGACATCCTAACCCAAACCCCAACTCTAACCCCAACTCCAAGCGACCATGGCTTAAATATGGACAAAAACATTGAGAAACCTGTATATTAAATAACCTCATTAAGCAAATCTAAAATCTAACCCTAAACCCAAGCGAAAATGGTTTAAAAAATAGCAAAAAAACTGAGAAACCGATAAATAAAACAACAAAAAAACATGCCCCGTTTAAGTGATTGGGAAGGACTTGCGTATCATATGCACGCCAAAGTGGAATTTGGCGTATGTATTGCACGAGTTTTACACTTCGTGCTATTTATACGCAACCTCAGGAGACTGGGTTGAAACATTCCAATTAATTTGTATAGAAAATCACAGTAGTGTAGTACATTTAATCACCATAAGTCATTTTTAAAGTGCACCTATTTTATTTGCGTGGTTTATGTAAAAAACACAATATTTTTCACATACCGTAAATTTTTTTGTAGCTCCAGATATACTGATTTCCTCAAACGCATTGATTGGCCTGTATACCTCTGACGTCATCCAGAAATGTGACACTCCTTACCATGTATATTGTTAACATGTAGCCTACTAATAAACACTTACACACCAAAGGATATGTAAAATATTAATTCGGACCATAATTGCTTTTTTAACTACTGATGGTAATAGAGAGGCCAAAGTTCTGTAGCGAAACTTTTATCTTAAATGATGTCTTATAATTACGCTCTCAGAAAAAAATTTGTCACTGTGACTGGGGTGATATCTTTTCAAAAAGTATACGTTGGTACCTCAAAGGTACACATTAGATGTACATACTGGTATAATACATAAAAGGACCTTTTTTTAAATTATCGTCCCGCAGGAACAACTTTTGTAACATTATTTCTAAATAAGTATGTCTTGAATTATGTCAGTAACAATGGGCCATAAACATCGCTGATTGATCAGTCGTCACACACACTTTATTCCTGATGGACAGCAGCATGGATACTCGTCCTCCGTAACTTTATAGAATTGTGCAGTTTGTTGCCAGGATACGTGAGCTCCGGGTGCGTTTGTATTCCAAGCAGGTGCTCAATAGCTCACATTATGTGTGTGTGAATGTGAAGGTGAAAAAAAGGTTTAGTTGAAGATGTTACTCGTCATTGTTAAATACATCCAAAAAAAAAAGTCCAGTGGATAGAGCGCCTCGATATCCACACTGTTTATTAGAAGTCAACCCCTTAAAATGTGCATTTATAAACTTGTAGTCTTGATCTGTATTCAGATCCCTCCCTCTTACATCTGTAATTTCAAATCTAGTTAATCCATCTCTGAAAATTTGACAACCAAAACACATGAATAACAACATTTCTGTGACCTTATGGGCTTATGTGCAAATGTTTGAGTGTGGTGAATCACATCAGACGTTTCAGTACAATGTGCCATCTTTGAGAAAGGTCTGACAATTAGCACATTGAAATGTGTTTTTCTATAGTGATATGAGTCACTAACAACCCAATTTTAGGTGTATCAGTTAGTGTGCAAAATGTGAAAATTTTAGGGAGTGTCACTTTCACAAGTAATGCATTACAATTGGTTTACTTATTATAAATTCATTTTCCTACATTTTTTTTAATAATTCTACTTTTGCATGACCAGTTAAAAATAATAATATATAACATACTACAATGTTTTACTAAAGTAATCAATATAACGAATCAGCATTCCTTGGAAAATTCCCTCTGGTACAACTCCCATAATAAATGTATGCATATCAACGTCTCGGTTACGTATGTAACCCTCGTTCCCTGAAGGAAGGGAACGGAGACGTCACGTCGTGACCGACGAATTGGGAACCGCTTCGCGGGTGACCTATCTACTTCGAGAACTATCAAAAACGCCAATGAACTTGGCATGCAGGTATTTGCATAATGCCGGCGCCGCCCCGCCAGGTGCGTATATAAGGCACAGGTGCATAATACCAAATCAGCTATATTATTGCTGAGAAGCCGAGCAACAGTGCCCGGCCTGAACAGCAATGGAACAGCAAACTGTGGCGACGGGACGTGACGTCTCCGTTCCCTTCCTTCAGGGAACGAGGGTTACATACGTAACCGAGACGTTCCCTTTCAGTCGGTCACTACGACGTCACGTCGTGACCGACGAATTGGGAATCCCTACCAAAACGCCACTGCAGCTGAACCCTTCCAGTGCCTGCAAAAGCCCTCCGCCCTCCACATAAGGGGCGGAATCTAAGGCGAAATGCAGAAGGCCGGTCACTACCTGTTCCTTAACCCACGATAGTGAAGCAGCGAACTGGGAGAAGCGTCTAAACTGAGCGGAGCTAGAACACTGCGGAAGCCATCCCCTAAGAAGGTTAAATGGATGACATAAAAATATATGAAACAACCGACAGGTTGCTCAAAATAAAGTCTCTGAACAATACATGGTATGTTGAGAGATGCAGAGCAGGCTCTGCTAAGGAAAAACGTGGAGGATTAGAACCCCACGGACTATACACACAAATGAACCCCACGTAGGGGACAAATGTGGACGCCTAGCCTACACAGGTTTACAGAGAATACATCAGTGATAGGTTGACAGCGGATGCTCCGCAACACCAGCTATCAGGGCGGTGGAGGAGAGGCAAAAACAGTTTTTTAGACGTTTTTGCCCCGATGGCCTTCCATAATGGTGCAAATGTGCAGCACCAAAATAGAGGCTCCAAGCCGACACACGAGCCGACCCTCGGCATTCTTAACTAGTTAGTAGAAAGAACCCGAGTGGAAACCGGTTCGACACGAACACTATAGAATCTTGTGAACGTATTAGGTGTCGCCCAGCCTGCAGCTCTACAAATATCTGTTAGCGAGGAACCGCGAGCCAGTGCCCAAGATGATGCCACACTGCGAGTAGAGTGGGCACGTAAATTAAATGGACAAGGCACATTCTGCTTTTGATATGCAAGGGCTATAGTATCCACAATCCAATGGGACATCCTCTGCTTGGTGACAGCTTTTCCTTTCTGCTGACCACCGTAACAAACAAAGAGCTGATCTGAGGTCCTAAAACTTTGCGTCCTGTCTATATACACACGTAGTGCACGAACAGGACATAACAAAGCCATGGCTGGTTCTGCCTCCTCCAAAGGCAGTGCTTGGAGATTCACCACTTGATCTCTAAAAGGAGTGGTGGGAACTTTGGGCACAAAGCCGGGCCGGGGTCTCAGTGTTACGCTGGATGCAGCCGGCCCGAACTGAAGGCACGATTCATCGACCGAAAATGCATGAATATCCCCTATCCTCTTAACAGAAGCCAAAGCAAGGAGAGTTAAAGTTTTCATTGTAAGAAACTTAACACTCACACTATGCAGAGGCTCGAATGGGGCTTCCTGGAGTGATTTCAGCACCAAGGACAGGTCCCAAGGAGGAATAGAGGGGGGACGCGAAGGATTCAGTCTTCGAGCGCCTCTGAGAAATCTAATGACTAGGTCGTGCTGACCCACTGTTCTACCGTTTACGGGTGAATGGTGAGCTGATATCGCAGCGATATCGACTTTAATAGTGGATGGTGACAGCCTATTCTCCAAGCGACGCTGGAGATATAAAAGCACAACACTAATCGGGCATTCTCGGGGGTTTTCACTTCGGGAAGAACACCAGTCGACAAACAGGTTCCATTTAAGCGCGTAAGCCTGTCTCGTAGACGGCGCTCGCGCAGCAGCAATAGTGTTAGACACCTCTTGCGGTAAATCACTCATATCCTCCGTGCCCCGTCCAGAGACCACACATGGAGGTTCCACAGGTCGGGGCGCGGGTGCCATAATGTGCCCTCTTGTTGAGAAAGAAGGTCCTTCCTCAGGGGAATCTTCCACGGAGGGGCTGTCGTGAGGAGAGAGAGTTCTGGAAACCAGCTCCTGGTTGTCCAATACGGTGCCACCAACAGCACGCTCTCCTCGTCCTCCCGGATTTTGCATAAGGTTTGCGCAATGAGGCTCACCGGAGGGAACGCGTATTTGCGCATGTTTCGCGGCCAGCTGTGTGCCAATGCATCCACGCCGAGCGAGTCGTCGGCTAGTGAATAGAACAGGCGACAATGGGTCGTCTCTGGGGAAGCAAACAGATCTATCTGCGCTTTGCCGAAACGTCTCCAAATTTGCTGAACCGCAATGGGGTGGAGTCGCCATTCGCCGGGACGCGCAGCCCGAGAGAGCGCATCCGCCTCTACATTGAGCGTGCCCGGGATGTAAATGGCACGAAGAGACCTCAAATTCTTCTGACTCCAAGTGAGGAGGTGACGGGCGAGATGCGACAGGTGACGCGAGCGTAAACCGCCTTGACGATTGATGTACGCCACGGTCGCAGTGTTGTCTGTACGAACTAATACATCTTTGCCCCGTAACTCGTTGCTGAAACGGACGAGCGCAAGATATACAGCCCACATTTCCCGGCAGTTTATGTGCCAATGCAGCTGGGGTGTCGTCCAGACCCCCGAAGCCGCAAGCCCATCGTACGTGGCCCCCCACCCCGTGTCTGACGCATCTGTGCATACTATCGCGTGCCTGGAGACCTGTCTCAGAGGCACACCGGCTCGGAGAAACGCACGGTCTGACCACGGAGTGAAAGTGCGACGACACGCAGGTGTAATGATAACACGGTGAATGCCGCGCAACCACGCTCTCCTCGGGACTCGATCGTGAAGCCAACGCTGAAGCGGTCGCATATGAAGCAGTCCGAGCGGAGTTACAGCTGCGGCTGCTGCCATATGCCCCAAAAGCTTCTGAAATTGTTTCAGCGGGACCGCGCTCTTGCTCTTGAATGTATTCAGGCAAGTCAGAATCGACTGTACACGCGCTTCTGTTAGACGAGCTGTCAAATCGATCGAGTCCAGTTCCATACCGAGAAAAGAGATTCTCTGCACGGGGCAAAGCTTGCTCTTTTCCCAGTTGACCCGAAGACCCAAACGAGCGAGGTGTTTTAAAGTTAAATCTCTGTGATCGCACAGCGTCTGACGTGTTTGAGCTATTATTAGCCAATCGTCCAGATACGCGAGAATGCGCACACCTCTCTCTCTCAGGGGTTGTAAAGCCCCCTCCACTACTTTGGTGAATACACGGGGCGACAGAGAGAGCCCGAATGGGAGGACTTTGTACTGGTATGCTCGCCCCTCGAACGCAAAGCGGAGAAACGGCCTGTGTCGGGGGAGAATCGATACGTGAAAGTACGCGTCCTTCAGGTCGATAGATGCGAACCAATCGTTTGGACGAATGCATGGAAATATGCGTTTGGGCGTCAGCATTTTGAACGGCATTCTGTGAAGTGCACGGTTCAGCGAACGCAGGTCCAGGATCGGTCGCAAGCTGCCGCTTTTCTTGGGTACAATAAAGTAAGGGCTGTAAAACCCCGACCTCATCTCGGCTGGAGGGACCGGCTGAATCGCGTCTTTCGCCAATAAGACAGCGATCTCCGCACGGAGGACGTGCGCATCGGCAGCTCTCACCGTAGTGAAACGAACGCCGGAGAATTTGGGGGGACGCCGGGCAAATTGGATCGCATAGCCGAGACGAATCGTGCGTAAAAGCCAACGCGACGGGCTGGGAAGCTGTTCCCACGCCCCCAGATACCGTGCGAGAGGGACTAAAGGCACGATCGGTGTACCCGCGGCGGGCGCAACGGAGGTGATCGCCGGTGTGTGCGTAACGGCCGCACCGACAGCAGTGTTGTGTGTGATAACACTCACCTGAGTCCGTTGCTGGGTGGTTGAGTAAGGGAGGCTCTGCTGAAGACACCTCACACCACTCGATGCACCCTCTGGCGAAGGAGGAGGGAGACGATGGGTTATGAGCCCGTAGCTGTCTCCTACCGGCTGAGAGCGCGGTGGGGTTATGAGCCCGTGCGTCGCTCTCGTTCTCCTCTGATGAGTCGGAGAACGAGGGGGGGTTATGAGCCCTCTCGTATCTCCGGAGCTCATCTGAAGACCTAGAGATGGAAGTGGAATTCGCTCTTTTTGTGGATTTGTGGGTGCCGACTGAAAAGTCGGCGGAACAGAAAAATGAAACAAAAGATTCCCCAACCGGCCCTCCTCCGGTGGGGGGAGTGGTGCCTTCACCATCTCCCGAAGAGCGATCCCCTCCATCTCTAGGTCGCCCGTCTCAGGGCCGCTTTGATCTTCTTTTACCACCCTTTGCAGCGGGCTGAGCGGGCGGGGCGGGCTGCTGACGACCGGTTCCTCGCTTCTTAGAAGAGCCCCGGGGAGGAACGGAGGCGGCCGCCGCAGGACGCCCTCGGCGAGGAGCAGGCTGAGGCGCCGACGTGGATGGGGCAGGCGCAGGACGCTTCCGACGTGGCATGATCTGAGCGATGGCCTCAGTCTGCTTCTTGGCCGCGGAGAATTGCTGGGCAAACTCCTCGACCGTCTCGCCGAACAGGCCGGTCTGGGAAACCGGAGCATTCAGGAGCCGGGTTTTATCAGCGTCCTTCATGTCCGCCAGACACAGCCAGAGATGGCGTTCCTGGACTACCAGGGTAGACATCGCACGCCCGACGGCGCGTGCGGTGACCTTGGTCGCACGAAGCGCCAGATCAGTAGCCGCACGGAGTTCGAAAAACTCCGCCGAGTCGTGACCTCCCGCGTGCAGATCCCTCAGAGCCTTAGCCTGATGGACCTGCAGCAATGCCATGGCATGCAGGGCAGAGGCTGCCTCCCCACAAGCCTTGTAAGCAGCACCGGACAGCGCCGAAGACTGCTTACAGGCCCGTGAGGGGAGAGTAGGCTGGTCCCGCCAGGAGGAAGCGACACCGGCCGGACACAACTGCATCGTGACCGGGCGCTCCACTGACGGGATACCAGTGTACCCCTTGGCATCTCCACCCTCGAGAGAGGTGAGAGGTGAAGGCTGATACGGCCGGTTCCGGGCGGAAAACGGGGTTTTCCACGACCGCGTCAGCTCTTCATGCACCTCGGGGAAGAAAGGCACCGGGGGCGAGGACTGAGAAGCCCTGGCACCCCGAAGAACCAATCATCGAGGCGGGACGGTTCAGGTGGGGGAGGTTTAGTCCACTCCAAGCCGACCGCCTCCGCCGCCCGAGCGAGCATGGCTGCCATCTCAGGGTCGAACGCAGAAGCCGCAACCTGGCCCGAAGGCGGGAGCGGATCCGGATCGACGTCTGAGGCTGACAACCCCCCCTCCGACGTTACGGTGGATATCGCGTCAGGTGGAGGCTCGACAGAGCGCGAGGACACCGTAGAACACGGGCCGCTCGTCTCCATCGGGACCTCCGCTGGCAACGGATCAGGGCGCTGGGAGCTACTGGACGAACCAGCAGACCGACCCAGCACCGTTATACGGAGGTCATCCTTCGCCAATCTGGTAGCTGCGCCCTTAGCAGCACCAGACTGGGAAGGCGGGGGCCGTTGCCGGAGGAACGACACCCGTCTCCGCAAATCCGCTATAGTCATGCCCTCACAGATGGGGCATGAACTATCACGCAACGCTGCCTCTGCGTGCTGGAGCCCCAGACACGAGAGACAACGCTTGTGGCCATCCTGGGGGGCGATAAACACACCGCATCCAGAAACGGAGCACGGACGGAAATCCATCTTTAAAAAGACGACCCCGACCGTGACACGAATGAGTGGCTGTCTTTAAAAAGACACAAAGCTCAAACGTGCTGCTCTTTTAGGGAAATCACTCTTTTGTGCGAGCTGGTGAAACACACAGGGAGAGGCAAACGCACTCACTCGAACTCAAGTCCTAAATTAAGAGACAGAGAGAGAGAGAAAGGGTGGAAAAAAACACTGCGAGCCTCCGCTGAGGTGTCTTTGCCCAACCAACTTCAGCAAGCTGAGACTTTTCTTCCCAGAACAGGATCTACGAAGATCAGTTAGAATAGCTTCTCGTGAGCAGATGTCTGCCGGCTTCGAAGCAATAAAGCTGATTTGGTATTATGCACCTGTGCCTTATATACGCACCTGGCGGGGCGGCGCCGGCATTATGCAAATACCTGCATGCCAAGTTCATTGGCGTTTTTGATAGTTCTCGAAGTAGATAGGTCACCCGCGAAGCGGTTCCCAATTCGTCG
This sequence comes from Misgurnus anguillicaudatus, assembly GCF_027580225.2. Classification (NCBI taxonomy): domain Eukaryota; kingdom Metazoa; phylum Chordata; class Actinopteri; order Cypriniformes; family Cobitidae; genus Misgurnus; species Misgurnus anguillicaudatus. Next base: position 30,292,988 of record NC_073358.2, on the reverse strand, counting down.
GTCACGACGTGACGTCGTAGTGACCGACTGAAAGGGAACTACTATATATGCAACGCTGTTCACTAATCTGCATTAAATAACGATCCTCTTGTGTTATTTTAACATTTTCCAAGTGCACTCAAATAAGTCAATAAATATAATCAATAGTATTGCTACAGCTTATCCCCGCAGCCGTGACGTATTATGTCACTAAAGCTCAGGAGTGTCAGCAGCTCATGTCAGAATTAAACAGCCTCATCTTTGAGAAACGGCCATGCTACCGTTTTGTTGAGTGTCAAATCATTCACAGTGCTCATGCACACGCAGCTCAGTGAAGCATGTAGAATCCATTGAAGGCATTGGGCTCTCACATTTTAGCAAAGCTACAGTACAGCAAATGAAGGCGTCAGCCAGATGCATGGCAGGTGCTTGCATGCACACATTGCGAGTGTGGTTTGTTATTCTTTTGTACCTTATAATCAGTGTCAACCATGTGTAAACTTATCCACGCATATATTTTCATTGGCTCACACAAACATAACCCTTCATGTGGCTGGACTGTCGGAAAGCCATCGGAGCATGTGGATACGCAGTCGCATGGGGAGATGGGGCATTAGGCATAATGTGCAGTGTTTTTCACCATTAAGCCGATTTTGCAAATTAAAGGTGTCATTTTTGTGACTGCCTCATCGTTCAGGCAGCTTCCAGTATTATTTTAACCTGTCTTCACTGTGGGACATGACCGTGGCATAAAGCACCAGGTAAAGAAAGCAATATACAGGTTCTATTCACTGTGACAGCTGATTAAATTCAGGGATTTGTTGTGGAACAGCAGGGGGTTTTATATTGTGCTTGGGGATTATGTGCAGTGATTTACCTAATTTTGCTTAATTTGTGTCTTTCTCTGTCACTCGCTGACTGTTTGTGAGCATGTTTACAAGGTATGGATTTCATGCTTCTCTGAGCCTGTTTGTGGAACGCTGGCTCTGCAGGTTAGCAATTGTTTCTGAGCTGGTGTGAAGTAAACAGCAACATGTATTGCATTTGTAAAGGAATGAGTGTCAGGGATTTTTCCGTATAAATATGGATTTCCGTATTTTTTTTTTTACCTCGGTGGGATGACTTCTCTAAATCACGTAAATCTGATCAGTTTTATTTTTGGTGGGTATGAGCGCCAGTGTTGTTTTCATCAACGATGACGCTAAACGAAATTACTTCATTGACGCACCGTTTTTTAAGACGACAACGTGACGATGACTAGCTAAAAATGGCTCTAAAGTGACTTAAACATGACGAGACGCTTTCGAGTTTTCGTTGACGAGACGAGACGGAACGAAAATGATTGTCTGACGTTCACAACGCATGTCATTTCGGCCTATTTTGCGTGAAAATCTGTCTGTTTTAAGCTAAAAAGTATCAGCAATGCTGTCACTTCCTATCCTTGTTTTGGGTATGCCCACCACCCGGCTGCAGCCATGCCGCGCACGTGCACCAGATTCCACATAACAACACACCTGCGGCTGTGGAGAGTTCGAAGGACCATGGCGGCGACGCCAATAAACGGAAACAACAAGATGATTTATGGACATACTTTCGGTATAATCCATCAGAAAGAAAATGGAATGCATATTGGGAGATGACGCTAAATGTGGCCACAAAGTAGGTGGGAAGAATACCACCAACCTCAAGCGGCACGTGAATCACGCTAATATTTTTTTTAAAGGTAACTAACAAGTCACACTGTTAACATATCATATACATAAAATTTTACTGGACAATCTGTCACGGTCCTGTCAGACATCTGTGTTAGATGTAGGTCTGAGTGCATCTGGCAGGACCGTGATAGTATTATGTTCTGTGTGGGGACATGTGGAATCACATGGTGTGTGTGGTTTCCACATGTTCCCGGTGTCTTGTGGCTGTCATGATCTTGCCAGACCTTAGTATAGGTTCAGGTCTGTGTTAGAGAGCAAGATCATGGCAGCATTGTGTTTATGTGGGAATACGTGTGTTTTCACATCATGTATGTGTAACACGTGTTTCCCAGTGTCTTGTCACTTTCACCCTACTCCCTTATGTACTCGTGTCTTACGTAATTAATTATGTTCACCTGTTCCCCATTGATGTCGTGTCTTTATAATGCCCTTTGGTTGTCTGTCGTGTGCGCGTTCATTGTCTACAGTTGTCTAGGTCAGAGTTTCATGTATTCCGTGTTTCTGATTGCTGTTTCTATGTTCCAGTGCTTTTGTTCCTGTTCCGTGTTTATTTCCCTGTTTTACCCCCACGTGGGTTTTTGTGTTTAATAAACCTTCAGTTTATTATTATTTCAGTCGTGTCTGCGTTTGGGTTCTCTTTTGTTTATACCAGTCGTGACACAATCGGCTTGTGACACATTTCATGGTAAGCTTAAGGTTTTACATGTATCTACTTGTCAAACCTAAGCCCATTTCCAATACTTTTTAACGTAAATTAATTCGTTAAAGACTCCTTTTTTACTAAAATTGACCTAAACTTGACTAAAACCTTTTTGTGTTTTCATCGACTAAAACTTGACTAAAACCATCAAGTTTATAAGTGACTCAAATGTGACTAAAACTAAAAAGCATTTTTGTCCAAAAGACTAAGACTAAAACTAAAAGGGCTGCCAAAAACAACACTGATGCGCGTTGTTTGTAGATGCACACTTTGCCTCCAACATGTATCCTAGACATTAGGTTTGTTTGAGTTCATAGGGCGCCACAAAAACCGACAGGCAGGTGACATCAAAGTACCACAAGAGTGATTCGAGAAATCATAAGGACTCTGCTTTTGAATTGCTCTTTGCTCGCTTTCCTTCCTTCTTTTTTCCTTTTCCAATCACATGCCTGAGTGTCTAAAAACAAATTTGACTTCTGCCCCAACATAACCTCGCTCGCACAGCACATGCACACCCGTGGCTTAAATCTACTGTAAGACGCCTGCCACTTCTCTTTCATCGTTCTATCGAGATTGGCATGCTGCCTTGCAAGGCAAGTGGAAGGAACACCACATTCCTTCTTCACCGGAAGCTTTTCGACAAATTCTCAAGACACTAACTCCAACTGACTGACTGTGCCGATGGAAATCCAAGTCATTTTCTGACGTTGTGCCTGCCAAGTAAATGGATCATAATATCTGATAGTGGAAAAATCAGGGGGAACAAATTATTTGTATGGCAGTATTCTTCCAGTTCTCAGTATATGATGGCAAAAGTACCATGCTGAAATGCCACAATACATTTATTTTTAAGTCATATTACAGTAATGCAACAAAGTACACTACAATATCATTCTAATATGATCAGATTTTGTGTACACTAAAAGCACATCTACAAGAATTCCAACATGATCTCACAAAGTTCCGTGGGATAGTCACGGAATTTTGTGCTCATTTTTCCGTGGCATTCTGACAGATCTCCGCATTTTTCCGTGGCCCTGCTTCGGACTGTCTTTTTCCGTGGCATTCTCACGGATTGGTTACTCAACTGCTCTTTCCAATTTTCAAACCATTTCCGCTTCGGTTTAGGGTTAGATTTGGTGTTTGCGTTAGTATGTCACTTTAAATATTGGTTTATACTATTTTTTCTGAAATAGTAGTAATTTTTATTCTTTTATATTTTCTAAACTTTAAACAGTTGTTGCCTGGCGTTGGGGTTAGAGTTGGGTTTGGGTAGGGATGTCATTTCATGTAAATCTAACCCTACACCGAAGCAAAAATGGTAAGAAAATAGGACAAAACAGTTGAGTAACCAATCCGTGAGAATGCCACGGAAAAATTAGCACAAAATTCCGTGACTATGCCACGGAAATTCGTGAGATCAGGTTGCTTATAATGGTGTATAGGTGTTGTTGTGACTTATAAATATATTTATAGAATAGTAATAACTGCCTATAAATAATTATTAAGGGGGTTATAATTCATTATAAGCATGGGCTTCATAGAAGGTGTTACCAAAATATTTAGTCATGAAAATTCTAAAACTCAGTTGACTAAGTGGTCATGGCTACAGGAACAGAGAACATGACAGGAAGATAAACAAAAACAGAAGCATAAGCAAAGATAAGCTGTCAATAATATAAATGTCAAGTAGCTAAAGAGAAACAGTGTTCATTAAAGAGACACATTGTCAAAGGTAGAAAGAGTTTATCTAAAGTATAATAACATTCTGCCAAGACTATTAAACAAGTGGAGTCATGCTTTGCAATATACTGCAGATTCTATTGCCTGAATTTAATTGGATTTTCTTTATTATTTACGCTTTTGTAACTTGTATTTCAAACAGAAACCTTACTTTATATAATGTTAAACAAGCTTTTTTGTAAATATTCTATTCAACATTCTTAAAGTAACCTATACAGTACGTATGATCCTTAATGAAGTCTTTCAATTTGTCCAATAACACTTTAGAAGTATGTATATTATTTTTGGCATTTGTAATAATCCATACCAGTGCACTTATATAATATGAATATGAATGCACTTATATAACCAGAACTTGTATAATAGTGGATAGATTTTTAATAATAGAGTTACTCAGTTGTGTCCCCATTTGGTTCTCGTTCATCACCTTATGGACTTTGTGTGAGAAGAAGTGAAATAAAACGACTCATGGGAGAAAATAATTGAGTAACTGACCTGAAACAATGCCGAATAAAAATTGGCTTGTTTGAAGTCTGTGGCCCAGGCAGCAGATATCCCCAGATATGCTAAGTAGTTAACTTTAATGCCATTGGGAGCCTCTGAGGGCAGCAGTTTCTGGTAATAAACATGTTTTGAAGAATAGAGGAATACTAACATAAAGACAAAAAATATTGATAAATAAATCCAAACACATGGCAGTTTTAATAACAGGTCTATCAAAAGAAAAGTACATTTTTGTATTTAGTCAATCCTATAAACAAAAAGAAAATTTTTATGAAATAGTTCACTACAAAATCTCATTATAAGAAAAATAAAAAACAAAAATCAGTGTCATGAGTTGCATAAATGATATACTATTCAATTACTATTTGACTAGTTCCTACATCCCCTTCCCTCTCTGTCACCCAAACATAAAATATTTGGTGATTTAGTAACAGAATTGGGTGTTTTAGTTGCATTGTGGTGAAAACTGAATTGCTATTTTTGAGCATTTGAGAGCAAATGGCTCATATATCTTGTTCAGCTTTGAAGCAGCTTTGCTGAGTAGATGTTTTGGGCCTGAGCCAGCCCTTTGTCCCTTTAGTGCAGAATGGACTTCTAGAGTGTTCCACAGAGAGGAGAGGTAATAGAGTCTAAGAGCAAAGCGGGTATCACTAAAGGGAGTTAAATGAGATCTCTTAAAACATCTTTGTCTATGCCAAAGTATGTCTTCCTGTACAATACAAGAATGCTGACTGTACAATCTCCTCTCTTACGCTCTCTGTCTGTTGCTCTCAATGACTCAAGTGCACACATGATACATGTTAGCTTTCTCAATATGCGCTCTTGTCTGTACTTGCGCTCAAAACATCATCAGTCGCTGTCCAAGTACTATTCCCATTCCAAGTTGACATCAAGCCAAGTTCGCATAAAGTCCCCCGATGAGTTTTTGACCCACCCCTTTAAAGGGACACTTCAACGATTTGCATTAAGCTTTGTATTGTTAGAACCCCAGTCATGTTTTTGAATGGTCGTGCATCATTTTCCCAGAGATGGAAGAAATACAGATTTCAGTGATGCACTTCCTTCTTTCAATGATGTAAAAATCATCATTTTGCATCATTAAAAGAAGGAACTGCTTTATCTTTGTCGAGGGTGAAAGACTATAGACACTCATTCCTCATGTTTACATGGTGGGGGCTATTTGTGGGAGCCACTCACGCTAAAGACCTATTACAGATCAGTGCGTGGGACTTACGAAAATATACGAACACAGGCGAAAAAAATGATCAGCCGCCATCTTTATGCTAAGCTAAGCTAACAGACGTTGTGGAGTGAGCCAGACTTCATGTTACAATAATAGTGGAAGGTAATCGTTATGATATGGAAGAGGGTGATTTCGCAAGCGTGATGCTCTAATCCGCTGTTCATGGCACCTTTATGAGCCACAATACAGCAAAGAGCTGAGGCAGATGGAGGAACAGAAGCACCAGGAGTAGGCCGGAGCAACCCTCGGCCTCTGCTGCGTAGAGAAGCCCGGACTGGCTCGAGCTTGGACGGACTTGTAGTGGCTGTACTCTCGCTGTGTGCTTTCTGTATAACATTTCTGCATCAGATCAGGATATGGACGTTTGTTTGGTGAATGTTCCCGAGCAAGAAAAGGTACTTTGCGTGTGTTTATTTCACAGATGTGTTTCGGCTTACAAGCACAAGCGCTGAGCCAGCGCTTCTGTGGAGTATACATATTGTGCGGTGGACGCGTTTGTGTGCAGGATGTGGCAGTTTCATATAAATATATATATATATATATATATATATATATATATATATATATATATATATATATATATATATATATATATATATATATATATATATATATATATATATATATATATATATATATATATATATATATATATATATATATATGTTTGGCCAAGCACTCTCAAAAATATATCAGAAACTGAATGAAGCTTGCTCCAACCCAAACTTCATACCGTATATGGATAGCGAAGTCATGGATACATCTTTTAGGATCCTAAATTGGAAGCGACAGTCAAAGCCTGCAGGGATAAACGGATGTCTGACTATAAAGTGAGTGTTTCTATTTTCTTTGTTATATTAACGTGGCATTTATGTACACAATAACATATCTGAGCGGTGTTCCGATTAATGGGAGTGGCTTGCAGAGCTGTGCATTGTGGTGCATTGTGGGAGTTGAAGTTTTCCATACAAATGTGCCCTAAAGTCACATTCTGTCATTTCTTGGTGAAATAGGTACAAAATTCTAAATGTATGTTACACAGTGGTGTCAAAAGTATTCATATTCATTACTCAAGTAGAAGTATAGATACTAGGGTTTAAAAAGACTTTTGTAGAAGTTGAAGTATCAACTCAAGCCCTTTACTCAAGTAAAAGTGAAAAAGTACTGTGCCCGGTTGCATGAAACTCCTTAAGTGAGGGTTTCCCTGAGGGAGAAAAAATCCCTGAGGTAAGGGATTTATTTAAGAGCGTTGCAACAAAGGTCTTAACTGTCACCCTTACCTAAGTGTTTATACTAAGTATTTTACAGCAGTCTCTGCCAAAACACGGCAGCGGAGACGCGGTTGCTATGGTTACAAAATCTCACAGCGGTAACAAATCAACGCACGCAGCTCAACAGACGGCGGATTTGTGTACAATGAAACATCGCAAATAACAGACTGTAAAGTGCCGCGTGTATAAAACCTCAAAGTAATTCAAACTGGAAACAGTTTAGATTGACGGACGATCAAACCGCTATTCTCCTAATAAATGCGCATCCTTTTCTCTAGGGATTATTTCGATCGTTAGAAATGCGCGTTGGTACTTCATTTTCTTAAATAACCATAAAATCAGCCATCGCGTCTGGCGTTAAGGGACCTGTTATAGTCCCTTAAGTTTTTAAGGGAAAATGTGACTTAAGGACTTTGTAGCAACGCATAGCAGAACTTAAGGTAATACTTTAGCATTTAAGGGTAAATACTTATTGACAGCCTTAAGGTTCACTTAAGGGTTTTTCTTGCAACCCATTTTTAATAAATGGCACCCTTAACAATATATTTAAGGGATTTCTTAGCTTAAGGACTTTCATGCAACCGGGCACTGGTTTCAAAACTACTTAAAGTATAAAAGTAAAAGTAATGTAAGGAAAAATATGTAATTATGGAAAAAAGCCTAGGCCGCGCCATAGGGGCCTTTTGTGCACTACCCTATCTCCTCTAAAAAACGTTTCTAAAGGCCATAATAACTAAAGTGTTATATTAAAATGTTAATGTTAAAAAATGTGGGATGCACTCGGGCCAGGGGTATGCAATGTCCGTCCTGGAGTGCCGATGTCCTGCAAATTTTAGCTCCAACCCTTATAAAACCTTGGCTACCTGTAGTTTCAGGTGACTTTTTCAGGGGCTTTTGATTAGACCTGGAGCTAAACTCTGCAGGACATCAGAACTCCATGTTGCCTACCCCTGCACTAGGCTATCTGTTTCAACTGCATACGGTACATGCCCATTAAAAATGAACGCATTTTAGTACAATGCAAACAAGTACATAAAAGCAGTGGTTCTCAAACTAGGGGCCGCGAGATGGTGCCAGTCTTATAATAATTTATGAAATTGTAACGGGTGTGCTTTAAAGAAAGCGATGAAGATGAGAATCCATATGCAAAAGGTGTTTTATTGTAAAATCCCAATAAGGGCCAGCAAACAAATCCAAAGGTAAATCCAAATCGTAAATCCAAAGACAGGCAAAATATATCAGGGCAGGCGGCAAACAGGCAATATCCAAATACAAGGCACAGGTCAAAACAGGAACAGATACAGATACCAAAAACAGATTAACAGATACAGATAACAGATTCAGATAACAGACAGGATGTGGCGATGTAATAATCAGCATTGAACTGGAGTACAGGAAGTGGCTTTATACAAACAGACAGGAAGTGTGAAGTGAAACATGGCAGGATGTATTTCAAAATAAAAGCCAGAACAGAACAGGATATCAAAATAAAAGTCCAAAATACAAAAATGCACAGAATACAACCAGAACACATAACAAAACTATTACAGAACCCCCCCTCTAAAGGGCGACTCCCGGAGCCCAACATACACATAATAAAGTCCAATAGAGGGTGGGCGGGCGGGCCAGGACCTCTTGGCGAAGGCAGGGCAGTTCAGGAGAGGTCCTGGGTCATGAGGCCAGGATGGTCCAGGAACATGGGGCAGATGCGGGCCTGGGCCATGGGGCAGGCTAGGACCTGGGTCATGGGGCAGGCTAGGACCTGGGTCATGGGGCAGGCTAGGACCTGGGTCATGGGGCAGGCTAGGAGCTGTCTCATCGGGAATGCAAGCACCTGCGTAATCGGGCAGCCTAGGACCTGGGTCATGGGGCAGGCTAGGACCTGGGTCATGGGGCAGGCTAGGACCTGGGTCATGGGGCAGGCTAGGACCTGGGTCATGGGGCAGGCTAGGACCTGGGTCATGGGGCAGGCTAGGACCTGGGTCATGGGGCAGGCTAGGACCTGGGTCATGGGGCAGGCTAGGACCTGGGTCATGGGGCAGGCCAGGACGTGGGTCATGTCGCAGGCGAGGCCCTTGGTCCTGCGGCAGGCTAGGACCTGGGTCATGGGGCAGGCTTGGACCTGGGTCATGGGGCAGGCTTGGACCTGGGTCATGGGGCAGGCTTGGACCTGGGTCATGGGGCAGGCTTGGACCTGGGTCATGGGGCAGGCTTGGACCTGGGTCATGGGGCAGGCTTGGACCTGGGTCACAAGGAGAGGAAGGATCAGAGTCCACTTCGGTCTCCGCCTCAGCGTCCTCTGCCTCCTTCCTGTGTCCGGGTACTACCCCCCCCCCAAAAAAAACTTGGAAAAGCTTCCAAAGCCCAGGGTGGCGAAGTCCCAGGTGGTGGACCAGACAAATCAGATGAATCAGATGAGCCAGGTGAATCAGATGAGCCAGGTGAGTCAGATAAGACAGGTGAGCCAGGTGAGCCAGACGAATCATGTGAATCAGGTGAGACAGACGAATCAGATGGGACAAGTGAATCAGGCAGGACAGACATATCAGATGAATTAGATGAATCAGAAGAATCAGAGGAGTCGGGCGGATCAGGTGAATCAGGCAGGTCAGGTGAATCAGATGAGTCGGGCAGATCAGATGGGTCGGGCAGATCAGATGGGTCGGGCAGATCAGATGAGTCGGGCAGATCAGATGAGTCGGGCAGATCAGATGAGTCGGGCAGATCAGATGAGTCGGGCAGATCAGATGAGTCGGGCAGATCAGATGAGTCGGGCAGATCAGATGAGACGGGCAGATCAGATGAGACGGGCAGATCAGATGAGACGGGCAGATCAGATGAGACGGGCAGATCAGATGAGACGGGCAGATCAGATGAGATAGACGGGACAGATGAATCGGATGGTTCAGATTCAGGGCCTTGAGGAACCTCGGGAACAACAGAGCAGAAGGCAGACCAAACGCACCACAGGGCTATTGCAAATTCAGGCAGTATTGAGTCAATGAAACATACCTCTGTGGTCGTCGGTTCAGGCAGGGTGGCCATCTTGACGGCAGGTGTAGGGTGTACAATAGCTCTCATTAGTGCAGGTGTGGTTGTGATGATAGCTCTCTGAAATGCAGGTGCAGGAATGATGGTAGCTCTCTCGAAAACAGGTGTGGAAACAGGTAGGATGGCGGCCATTTTGGGAACAGGCGGGATGGCAGCCATTTTAGGGACAGGCAGGATTGTGGTGGTTTTCTTGGAGACAGGTGCAGGTGCAGAGACAGGCAGGATGGCGGCCATTTTGGGAACAGGCAGGGTGGCGGCCATTTTAGGGACAGGCAGGATGGCGGCCATTTTAGGAGCAAGCATGGTGGCGGCCATTTTAGAATCAGGCATGACTTGTACAGGTGTGGGTAGAACAGGCATGACATGGCTTGGTGGTTTGTGTACATTCTCTGGAGGTGTATCCGCAACACCCACAGTGAATGGTGAGCCACACAATAGCAGGGCAAAGTCAATATAACTCTCCAGGGACCAGGCAGACATATCATGGGGCATACACAAGCGCGGCCATTCATCAAGAGCATTGTAAAAAAAGTTCTTAAGAGTAATATCATCAAAATGTACCTGGTAACTCAAGTCCAAAAAATCATTCACATAATCTTCAATCGGACGGTGGTTCTGACGGAGTTCTAGCAGGGCATAAACAGGTTTCATGGTGCTGGTGGGAGATTACTGACCTTTGCTGGATTCCGGGTTATGGCTGATTATTCTGTACCAGGGGTTGCTTTAATGAAAGCGATGAAGAGGTGAATCCATGTGCAAAAGGTGTTTTATTGTAAAATCCCAATAAGGGCCAGCAAACAAATCCAAAGGTAAATCCAAATCGTAAATCCAAAGACAGGCAAAATATATCAGGGCAGGCGGCAAACAGGCAATATCCAAATACAAGGCACAGGTCAAAACAGGAACAGATACAGATACCAAAACAGATTAACAGGTAGCAGGTAACAGATTCAGATACAGACAGGATGTGGCGATGTAATAATCAGCATTGAACTGGAGTACAGGAAGTGGCTTTATACAAACAGACAGGAAGTGTGAAGTGAAACATGGCAGGATGTTTTTCAAAATAAAAGCCAGAACAGAACAGGATATCAAAATAAAAGTCCAAAATACAAAAATGCACAGAATACAACCAGAACACATAACAAAACTATTACAGAAATACTTTATTATAAATTCTGTGTAATTAAACCTCAGAACAATAAGGCTACTAAACAAAAGCATTACATTGTATAATGTAATATGTTTTGTTTAATTCAAATTTTATGTTTTAGAATGTTTTATGTCATACATTTTCTTTGGGAGGGGGGCTGCGAAGGAATCCACTGTACACAAGGGAGGCCACAAAAAAAATGGTTTGTATACCACTGCATTAAAGAACCTTATATGTGTACTACTGAGCATTATATATAAATATTAAGTATTGTAATGGTGCAAAAAGTCAAACTTCAGAGCAGGGCCGCTGCTGGTCAAACTTTTACAGTGGTGCCCTCTTAAGTTAAAAAACAACAAACTATAGTATGTGTGAGGATAGAAATATGCTATTGTTATCATTTATAATTGTATTTTGACAGCAACACTAACTACAATTACACACATATGCAATTATATATTAAAGCCTATATTTCTGCATCTGTCCCAGTAGAGCTAATGGACTTCAGCTTAATCTAATGTGACAAAGCTGATCTTACATGTCAGTGTAAATCCAAGTAATTTTGAAGACTGTCTTTCTTGTAAGTAAATTAAAAGTCAGGTTTAAGGAAACAGCTGATGTCTATTAACAAAAGCAAAAGTTGGTATGTATGGTTATGTGTTTCATTGATTTAACACTCAAGCATTTAGCTAAGTAGGTTTTGTTAATGCAAATACAATTTAGAGCAGTTATTACAAAACAACAGATGTCTTTAGCATAGATATCTTTGCCATGCTTCAAAACGCAACGCAGCACAATGAACAACTGAAGTTACATGATATAAATTGGTATTGTTACACTAAATCACACAGATGGATTGGTGTCAGCAGCCAGCTATATATTTACACAGGCTTGTGAATGTGAACTGACCTGAAAGTGATCCGCGAGTTTTATTTCGTACTTTCCATTTGAAGGCAGAATGCCGCGTTCTGTTACTGTACAAACAGATGGCGGATGATATCAAAGCATTGCGAGAGCAAACTGCTCCGCATGCTTTCTAATCGCTCTCGCGGTTCTTTTATGTTTATCTTTGCAGCGCTATCAAACAAACTTTTGATCATCTGCAGTCAGCTGGGGGGGCGGGGATTGCGTACGGCGGGGATTGCGTACAAACCAATAGGGTGTCGGTATGGTGTATGTTTATACTTCTCATCCAACCACAATCGCATTCATCCAGATGATGCAATTTATCAAGATAGGTTTTTACGCTGACAAGCCGGAATGTAAAAAAAGAAAACAAGCAGAAATTAAAAGAAGTAACGAGGCGATTTTTGAAATGTAAGGAGTAGAAAGTACAGATAATTGCGTGAAAATGTAAGGAGTAGAAGTAAAAAGTCGTCTGAAAAATTATTACTCAAGTAAAGTATAGATACCCAAAATATCTACTTAAGTACGGTAACGAAGTATTTGTACTTCGTTACTTGACACCTCTGATGTTACATTTCGACTATTAATATGACCCACTTTCAATAAAGATTAATGTTTCTATCGATGAAATTTCCCTTTAATCAAGGATGTATCAAGAGGTGAATTGTGTGGACTTATGACAGCTATGTTTTCCAAAATGCATTTTGCATCAACAGCAATGTAGCAGAAAACCCATATAATATTCAAAATATGACTCTTTCTGTCTCACAAAATGTAGTTTTAAGTTTTAATTTTAGGAGTACCCTGCAGATCCATTTGCAATATAACTAGACTGTGTTCCCCGAGTTCTTATTCCCGAATCTGTTCTTGTCAAGTCCAAACCAAAAAGTACACAAGTCCGAAATTGCCATTCTAAGGCCATTTACATTTCCCACAAGTTCAACTGGTTGAGCATGGCACAAACAACACCAAGGAGGCAAACAAAATGTATCTTGAATGATAGATGCTTTGGTCGAAGGCATCTGCCAAAGGCGTTTTTTATGTCTGTTTAATGGAAATCAAATGCATGGCTTTGCATTTGCAAGCATCATGCTCTTACAGCTGAACCTATTAAGCATATATTTTCAATTATTTATGGCATTATTTTTATCCTTACTGTATAAAAGGTAATACATTTTAGTGTCATTGCCAAAAGAGGAACAGCAGTGGATATAAGTAATATACAGGGTATTCAACTGAATCGCTGCTCTTATTTTTCGTGGTTTCAATGAGTGCAGGTGCAAAACAGAAAGAGGGTGTGAGTCAGTCTTACCATCCACTGGCTTTAACAAACACTGTTTTGTCTATCAACAGGCTAACTTAGCCATTTGGTATTCATGGGCACCAATGCAACTCCCTCTCTCCCTCCCTCTCTTCTCATTCACATACACAGATACATTCACACTAAACACTTGTTCTCTCTCTATTTCGCATTGCTATTCCTCTATGATGCTCTTGACGTCGCTGAATTACCAAGTCAATTTGTAGGGCTTAATAAAAGACTGTCTTCCTTTGAAGGCAGAAAGGGATGGGGGAAAAAAGCTGAAATGAGTTTGTTTTTGCACTTCAAACCCAGTGCATGACTTTCCTTGTATAATTTTTAAATTTCCACGAAAAGCAACAAATAACCATTTACACATAACAAATAACCATTCCAACACAGAATTGCAACACATTCACCTTTGACCTCGGCGTAGCTCTAATACACTAAACAAAGCTTTGTTCTCCACCATTGTGGAAATAAATAAATAAATAAATAAAAAAAGAAAGAAAGAAAGAAAGAAAGAAAGAAAGAAAGAAAGAAAGAAAGAAAGAAAGAAAGAAAGAAAGAAGCAAAACCTTCAATAAGGCTTTCTTGGATTAAGAGTGGAAGTTGTGTAGAAATCACGGGGACAATATCCCAATTTGTTTATTCTGTCAGTGAACCTAATCTGTTATTCCGGAATATAGGAATTTTTGCAGATGCTTTTCTCTAAAGCAACTAACAGTACACATGGGGACAAACCCTCTGGAGCAACCTGGAGCAATGTGATACCTCAGGCTCACCAAATCCTCAAACTGCAACCTTTCAGTTACCATGCCTGAGGCCATATTTTTAAAAGTTGCTTATTCATACAGTAAAACTATCCTAGCAAAAGCTATCATAAAACTAGAAATGTGTGTGCACAACACTGCATGCACATACAGTATTGTGATTTTAAAAAATCAACTTAGCATAAATTTGTGCCACCCTACTCTGTACAGTATATGCACATTTTTAAGGAAGAAATCTACCTGTATAACTGTAGGAAAAAAATATAGGAATTTATTACTTTGTCACAACCCCCATTTCCATACTGTACCATCTGCATTTCTGTGCCTACTGATGTTGATCACAGACTATTGTTACAGCTGTTTATTCAATACAGTGGGGGTTAAAGGTGTGGTCTTCTGATTGGTCAGTTTGAATGGATGATGTTAGGTTTAGTCACATGGTCAAGGGAAAGAGAATATAGGTCTTGGTTTTCATGAGATCTGGGCTTTTGCCTTTTGCCTTTTGGCATTTGCTTTCTGCCCTCTGCTTTTCTTCTTTACCTGAGTTCTTGGGTTTAGGCCTTTAGGCCTAGATTCCAGTTCTTAATGGTGATTCTCTTTCTTCTAAACTTTATTTCTTTCTCTATCTTATCAGGTAATATCTCACATACATTGGAAACAGTTAATTGTTTGTATTAAGTACCATTTCATGCATCTAAAGTGTAACCATTTCAATTGTAACTTTAAGTCAGTGCTGTTATTAAACCTTTCATTTACCAAACTGTTGTTTAGTTTTGATTTAGTGTTAATACTTAAACGCTACATATTGCAATTCAATATATTTATATTCTAGCAATGCTCTCCCACATATTTTGCTATTATAACTGCACTTATTTCCGTCGTTGGTATAGGTTGCAGAAGGGTGATAATTGACCAGAAATACACAGTTTTATAATATCTTGCTGTTAACATTTCTCAGTCATTTCGGCGTTCCTACAGACTGAACCACTGTAGTGAATCCACCCTTACAGTTTTGGTGCCGAAACCCGGGATCCCTTGCAGTGAGTTTTCTGAGTTGTACTTTGTTTGATCAACTGAATGAGGACTTTATCACAGTTTATCTTGTGAATTTGTTAAAGGCCTTCTGACCACATAGTGGGTAAGTCTGTTTTCATTGTTTCATGGCATGGTTAGTAAAATCTCCATTTGCATGATTTGTATGGAACAGAAAATAGAAGGACCTTAAATAGTTCTAACATTGTTGTACAGTTAGAGATTATTTCAGATTATCTCCTCAGGGATGGAAGGGATTAATTTAAGTAATGATATATTGTTTGCTTTATGGAGCGAGAAAGTTGAACCTACACTTTCTAAATTATATAAAAAGGGTTTGAATTACAACGCTACCACTGATGATATTCTCACATGGTGGCACACAGTTGGTAGTGAACAAAGAAAATCCAAACATGCTGAAACAATTGAGGCTTTGAATTTCATGACGTGCAAGCAGCTACGTAAAAATAATGCGATTTTTGACTCAGTCCTGAATGCTAAAGGTGATGAATTGAGAACCAGAAACGCTGAATTACAAAAGTCAGAGGCAAAGATCCAAAATCTTCAAACTCAGATAGATCAACAATTATCTGAGCAGTTAGCTCTGACTGAACAGTGTGAGAAGTATAAAGACATCATTGCGGATGTAAGGGCTAAACTAATTGTACGAGACACTAAGTCTCCCCAAACGCTTAACAGCGATGGGACTAAAAAAGATGCTACTTGTACTAAAGAGAATGTATATTCCAGAACCCAGAAAAGTGTTCCTATTTCAGTGATTGGGGTGATGCATCATCATGCTGGAACAGAATCGCATGTTGTGAAAGAAGCATTAGAGAGTCACAGACCTCCTGAAGCTCCAGTAGAACCAAGCTACAGACCCGGTGGCAAAATGAACAGGCTTTGTAGTTCCTGTCATAAAATAGGCCATACAGAGGAGAAATGCTGGTCACTGGGCAGGGGCAGACCTCCACCTTATTATTTGAAATGTAGGAAATCATTTTCTAAGGGCAGATATAAACAATCTGGTTTTGCAGGTAAAACCATTACTGAGTTAACTGCATTGTTTATGCAAGGACTCCAGCTGTTAACCTCACTTGCTAGTGGCTTAGCAGCCAGTTAGCATGTGTTTAACATTCTCATAGATGATCCTGTTTGCATTTCCTGATTTGTAATTGTTCGTAATGCATTGTTGTTTCTATAGAACACAAATTCTAGTTGTTTGTTATACTATATGTACACATAGGCTAATGAAGTTAATTTCTTAAAACACTTGACTGTTTCCATTGTAAGTGTTAGACAAAACATTTAAGTGAGAGGTTGTTGAAGCTACATGTATTCTAGACCTGTCGTCTTGTGTTAATGGAATAACTTTTGCTCTTGAAATTGTCTATTAGTTTCAAGTTGTATGTGTTTCTATGTTGAAAGATTTGTCTCCTAAGTGGTAAACTCTGCTATTCTTTGTATAGCTGCAGTAAGACCCTAAAGAGGAGCACAAAAATGCCATGTGGCTACATTGTGTTATATAATTGCATTAATGAAAATGTTTTACCTCACAACAGGATCCAGTAGCACTTTTACCATGCTTAACTAAAAACATGGGTGTGAGAAGATTTACAGAGCCAGATTACAATCTCATACTTTTAATATCAAAATGGCTCCCTGTTTAACAACAGGACCAAATTTGCATCACAATCTTAACTTCCTCACCTTTGTTGCAGCATGGTATTCACACATAGCCTCAGTTAAATTCAATCACATAGCAAACACAATTAGCCTCACTTTAGTCATTATTTCAGACTGTCTGATTTTAAGCATCTGTTTGGTTTCTTTTCAAAAAGTTTGATTAGTTTTATGTCTCAAATACTGAAATCTTGATAGAGTTATTTTCTATGTGTAATAATATCATTCATTTTGCTATTATGTTTCACACATAATTCGCTTTTTATGTAAGACATTTAAAACTATCATGTTCTTTGTTTTCATTTTGTTCATTTCATTTATAATGGTTATACTGGGACATTAAGATCTTTAAATATCATGTATTTGGTTACACTGAATATATTGTTGTTGTTACTCCTACTGACAAAGTGGGTTGTTAAAACTAACATTTGCTAAGTTTAAAAGGAAGCATTTCATTTACATGTTTCCAAAAACAATGTAAGAGCTTTTATTATTTTTTCTTTTATTCTCACCTTGACCATGTTTTAATGTATTTGACAGGGATTTTAGGCTGAAGATCAATCTGACCATTTAAAACTTCAGTGACAAATGCCATATGTTTGCTGTTGTTGTGCCATTTGCTTAAATCACAGGATTCCTGCTGTTTCACATCTTGGGTGTTGCCTCAAAGAGAAGGAAAAAAGTGAAGTCCCCCTTCAGGGCCTGTTCTTGTGAAAGTGTGAAGTATCGATGGAAATCTGCATGATTACGAAAGGTGCAATTCCATTCGATGAAGCCTTTCATGCAGGGCTGTAAGGAGAAGGACATCTTCAAGTCTCATCAACCAGCAACCAGTTTGGACAATAAGTCTGAAGATGACCACTGCACACAACTGAAAGCATAATCTTATGAACTGTGTCATCATGGGTCTTCTTACGTGTGGCCCACGCTGCCAAAGGGCGGATTTGTAGGAAAAAAATATAGGAATTTATTACTTTGTCACAACCCCCATTTCCATACTGTACCATCTGCATTTCTGTGCCTACTGATGTTGATCACAGACTATTGTCACAGCTGTTTATTCAATACAGTGGGGGTTAAAGGTGTGGTCTTCTGATTGGTCAGTTTGAATGGATGATGTTAGGTTTAGTCACATGGTCAAGGGAAAGAGAATATAGGTCTTGGTTTTCATGAGATCTGGGCTTTTGCCTTTTGGCATTTGCCATTTGCTTTCTGCCCTCTGCTTTTCTTCTTTACCTGAGTTCTTGGGTTTAGGCCTTTAGGCCTAGATTCCAGTTCTTAATGGTGATTCTCTTTCTTCTAAACTTTATTTCTTTCTCTATCTTATCAGGTAATATCTCACATACATTGGAAACAGTTAATTGTTTGTATTAAGTACCATTTCATGCATCTAAAGTGTAACCATTTCAATTGTAACTTTAAGTCAGTGCTGTTATTAAACCTTTCATTTACCAAACTGTTGTTTAGTTTTGATTTAGTGTTAATACTTAAACGCTACATATTGCAATTCAATATATTTATATTCTAGCAATGCTCTCCCACATATTTTGCTATTATAACTGCACTTATTTCCGTCGTTGGTATAGGTTGCAGAAGGGTGATAATTGACCAGAAATACACAGTTTTATAATATCTTGCTGTTAACATTTCTCAGTCATTTCGGCGTTCCTACAGACTGAACCACTGTAGTGAATCCACCCTTACAACAGGTATAAAAAAACATTGTACCTATTTGGGTACATTATACTGTACCTTAATTATCTATTGTGTACCTTTAAAGCTACAGTTAACTGTTCTGTACCCTTAACATGGTATTATATTGTACCCTGAAAGGTACAACATTTCAATGTGTTGTATACGACTAAAGGTACAAAAATAAACCTTTGAGGGTAGCTACCACCCCAACGACAGAAAAGGTACAGTTATGTACCTTTATTTCTGACAGTGTTAAAATACAAAAAGAATGAAATCTATTATTTTTGCATTGTTAGTCAGAGAAGCCTCAAGTGTCTTTCTTGTCTTGTGTACATAGCAATATTTGATGAATTACCTTTAAGTTGATTTTCAAAAGAAACTTCTGAAGTTTAGTGTATTAGGTGTATAGATGTTGAATTCATATAGCACCTAACAGAGGTGTGCAAGATATACCGTTTGCAATAATTTCGTTCTTGTTGTTTTAACGATGTGCAAAAATTATATTATCGAGTATTTCACTTGCTTATCAAAAACCAGCCTTCAGTGCGCACAAATTTAATTTGCATGTGCTTTCAGAGTGCGATGTAGCAGCACATTTGATTGCGGCGTGTGCATAGCTTGTAAAAATCAACGTCATATTTATTTTTAATACTCTATATTTGTTCTTTTGAATCAGAGCCAAATAACTCAGACACTATCATGTTTGTCCTTGCATTACCTGAAGATCACTTCTCTATCTGGCACTTGTTGAATAAGACAATCACACCAGCTGGAGACTCCAGGTTTAGCATATCGGCCATTTCATACCAGCTGTAAGTGTTTATGTAGCCTACACAGACACACAATTCAACTGTTCACAGCTGTGCGGGTATGAAAATGCAATGTATAAATTGAACGTCCATTTTGATGACTCAAGACCATGTTAATCTAGCAACCCTTAAAGCTTGAGCTATTGAGGCAAAGCATTAGAGAATCAGAGAGCAAATTCTGGGGCTGTGTCCAGTTAAGAGTTATGTAAGGTACCACCCACAAGCCCAACGACGGATGCAAGTGGAGTGGGTGAAGGGGACTCGTGTTCGTTCCTTCCTCAGCGCTTCTAGAAGAATAATTCCATATCATGATTAAATTAATTTCGTTGATCTCTGTGTTTAAATTATAATCTGACTCCAATTTAATATATTAAGAATTTTGTGCATTATTCCAATTATCTGTTGATCATAATTTAGATGTTTGATTATTTATATATTCCCATAGTCTTAATTATTCGTTCATTAGGGACCCGATATCGCACAGGATATACGCCGGCCGTTTGCGTACATCTCACGGACACAAAATTGCCAATTCTGATCTTAGTCAGAGGTTGCCGGGTAAACTAATATTTTTATGTCTGGCCGCCCCATGCTTGCTCCGATCATAAAAATAGTTACTTTAGTCACGATCATGCAACTTGCTAAGGCAGGTGATAGACATAAATCTGAGAGTCCTGGTGAATGTGCTACCTGCTCCATCCAACATCAAAACACCAGTGTGTACATATCATGACATACTTATTTTGCGGTAATATCAGACTCCTTCTAATCTACTGGAAATAATAATTTCTGAAAGAATTAAAATAAATCAATACAATTCCTGAAGAATTCAGATGAATCAAATGTAACAATTTATTATACCAGGCAGGTTTCAGCTTCAAACATAAATTAAACAATATCATACAGAATTTGATTCAATTCCAATTAATTAAAATGATCAACAGTTGCAAAAGTTACAGAGTCATACCTCGCAATAGACACTCTGGCTACAGAGTACTTCCATCATGAATATAATATACCCAAAATGGTGTAAGAAGATTCTGTTAAAGATTTCTCCCATAATGTTTGAATACACACACACAAAGTGTGGGGAAGTTTCTTACTAAAGAATACTTCCATAATGTCTGAATACACACACGCAAAGTGTGGGGAAGATTCTTGCTAAAGAATACTTCCCAGAGTCTCTTGCCAAGCCACCTTATATACACAGAATGAGACAAAGAATAATAAAATCTCAAAACAGGATTTGGTTGGTCGGTTCTCGTGACCTGAAGGAGCACCAAATGGGACTGTTAACCATCTGTAATCTAGATCTCCTCATGAGTTGACACCCATCACAGGAGTACAGATTATGTCTTAAGTCTTAAACTTTGATATACTTTCTCTTAGCATTATAGAAATTAGACCTTTTTAACCATCGCACCATGACCTTTAAAACAACACCAAACATTAAGATGAAACCTTTGTAGCATCACAACATATGATATATCCAATGTTACATGTGTTTAGTATATTTCCAGTAACCAAAACCTTAAAGGAGAAGAGAGAGGGGGTGAAATACAGATCAGTTCCTGTGTATCCGTGACCCCTGTGGAGAGAGACAAAACGTCTCTCAAAAATAGACACAGAATGTGTTTTTTATTGTTTTATGGTCCAGCTCCAAATCCAAAACTTGTCCACCTGTCCTACATCTCCTCCCCTGACCATTGGGAAACTGTCAGAGTACCCAAGGGGTCATTTTGGGTGGACTTCTTGGGTCTCCATACGTCCTTTGTAAATGTAACAGTCTTTTCAAGATGAACACCTGTAATGTTAAACAATGCCTGCAGATATCAAAGCAGGAACTTAACTGTGCTGAACAGGTGTCTGTGATGGACAGAATCTCTGTGGTTCTCGTAGTTAGATAATCTCCCAAATGGATCTGGTTGAAATTTGTTGTACAAAGTCCATTGTGTCAGCCAAACGCATGCGCTCTGTTCATGGAACCTGTCTCCTCTCAACATTTAGAAGCATTTGTCTCTAATGGGGTCCTCCCCTGGATATTTTCCTGACCTTTTGAACAGTCCTCTGTTACCTTATTGGCAGAAGGTATTTTTTTTGATAGAAAAGTCAGACCTCCGTAGGTGAAGGAATTCCTCACACTGAGAATGTACCACTGTATGAGAGGGAATTAGAATATAATACACATGACCATGAAATGACTGAACACTGATGAACTTGACTTTCCTTGGAAGGAAATAGTTGTGAATGATTACAATAACACATGACATTATTAGATGTTTCATGATATTGGTGCGAATGGTAAATAAGGTCTCCTTTCCTTTTTCAAAATAATTTGTCCCAAAAGGTGATCCCATTACCAAACTCTTCACTACTATGCATATTGAACATAGAGTGGAATTTTGATATAATCTGTGTATTTTAAAGGGAGAGTGGCAAAAGTTAATTTAACTAGCATATTTACCAGTGGTATACATTATTAAAGCATATAATAACAATACCATTCAAATATAATACAAATAAATGTAAATTATATGTATATAAAATACAGATATTTATACTAAAGTATATATAATATGATATATTTATAATTTTAATAATAATAGAATTATTCAAAACCTTGAAATGCAAGTTAACCATGTATATCTAAGAATTCAATTAAGTACTTAAAACATACCCAGACAACTTAAACTTAAATCAAATAATTTCTGAATTTCTTATTTATCCATTGTCAATAATTCTTTGCATGTTGTCAAATAATTCTGTACATATATGTTGGTTTAGTCACATTCAATGGTAAGGTGTCTGATTTATGTGATTGATCATTAGAAGTGTCAGCACTTCAAATATAACCATTTTGTAAAGTTTGAAATGTTTAGACATGTCTGCAGCCATGCTAGCCATTTCATTCTTCACTTACTTATTTTAATCTGAAATAGGTCTTATGTAATCAATTAATAGTTCTTATTTTACCTGTATTTGTACAATCAGAGACAAAACAATTGATGTGTGACTATAACCATACATATGTTCCATGCACACTGAAATGTTTCATGTAGTTCAAGAGAAAATTGACCCAATAGTTTATATTACCATGAAATTAAAATCATAAGTTGACCTTTAATTTTCTCTCCTATGTGTGAGATGCTAAATGGGTTTGCATGTATGACAAACTCTAGAGTTTGGATTCTAAGTCATTTATCATACATATGTGTGATGTTTTAAGCCTGGATAGTTTTAAAACTTATACCAGGTCGCAGTGTTATGTTGTTGCAATGGTGAAAATATGTGCATTACATGTTCATGCCTGGAAGTGGGTGGATTCTAGCCTAAAGTAATCTGTGTTGCAAAATTTTAGTTCCGATGCTACATCGGGAGGTCATATAATGAATATAGTAGTTTATTACTGTGAGATGTGTATGACCCCTCAAAGCATTATCACACCCACCTCCTGCATTTTAGGTTTGTGCCTGTATTTGGGCTCAGACACGTCTCTAGTGTCAGGACTCTTAAGGAGTCATAGTAATCCACCTGAAAGGAAAAAAAGTTAAGATAACAAACAAAGAAACATTAATTTCTAAAATTTTGGGCAATTCGCATTAAGATATGGCATCATCTTTAGTTAAAAATGATGTCACTATCACACAGCTATCACTGACAGCAATGCATTAGGGTGTAAATTCTTCCTGGTAAGAAGATTTGTATCATTACTTTCTGCAAATTAATTTCAGAGGCCAGATTAAGTTGAGAATTTTCTGTTATATTTGACTATGTTGTTTCAGTATAGTCTGAGTGTGTATAGCACCATAAACTGCACTTGCATTTAAACTGTGAGCATAAGAAGTCCCAGTTTTGCTGGGGAAATTTTTGGATTAACTTTTTAATCTTAAACTTAAATGGCTTTACTCTGAGTTGTTCTCAGTACCGTCAGCTCACATGTTTAACTGCTGTGCTGTCTGTTTATGGTACACACTATTAAACTTTTCAATCTCTGTGACCTGTAGGACTGTAATTTCTGATGATTTAACATTTCCCACAGTTTTAACCAACTATAAAAGTACATTGACTGATCAGATTCAGTTTAAATTGATGTTTCAAATTTATAAAAGAGTTGTTTGGTTTGCTATCTTGTGCCATGATATTATCAGTGTTCCTGCAAAGCAAAAAACAAAACCAAACAACAACAAACAAACAACAATAAACAACAAAACGAACAAGCAAAAACATACACATACCCCCGTTTTGGCACGAGATGGTGGACCAAATAAATCTGAATCTAAATATTCCCTGGGCCTTTTGTGGGTCTTAATCATGTAAGTTTGAAATGCATGTAATGCATCATTTTTCACCATATTAGGCCTGTCTGGCCATTATAATATAATATATTATAATGTAATTATAATATAAATTACATTATATTAAAAATAATATTAATTAAAATAAATGTTATAACTGGTCTCAAGGGCTTCTAGAATGATGTTACATTTGCAAAATTGAGAACACATTTCTGTGAATTGACCCTGCAGTAGCAGCTGTATTAACAGGTCCACTAACAACAACAACTCTTTGTTGTTTTTAGGATGCAATGCACCGCAGCACATACTGGGTACAGAACTTAACTCATTGCTCAGCTGGGTTTTTTTTATGACCCTCTGGAATTGGGCACAATTTCCTCATGTTTTTAGCTGAGGTCTCATTAAGTCTTATTTAGATGTTATTCTATTTGAATATGAAAAGTAATCAATGAATAGAGCGTAAGGCACAAATTTTGCTTTAGATTTTAAAGTCAGAAACTTTTAGCCTGAAGACATACAGAATTCTAAAAACACTTTTACTAGCTCCCACTGATTCACTTTAAACAGGAATTCTATATTCCTGCTTTGATGTCAGGACTCAGCTATAAGCTCTATTTTTATGACTTTCACAATCTTTAGACAATTAGACAACAAATTGCTCTTTAACAATTACCACAATCTCATAGAGAAACAAAGACTCAGCTTCAACAATCTCTAGACAACTGGACTAAATTGTTTATTTGACAATTCCCATAACCTCATAAAGAAAGGACTAAGCCTAGAACTTTTAACACCGCTGTACTGTATATCATGTTGTTAATCATCGCCTTAAATCACTTTGATTGATTCACAGAAAATAATGATGTATGTTATTTGTTACAATCAAGCTAAAATATTTACCTTGAAACAAGGAGAAACAGCAGATCTTTTCTGAGAGGGTCTCAGTGGTGAAACTTTCTCAGTCAGATAAGATCACATGTGTTTTATTGATCATTTTAGCAGTTTCATCATTATCTTGCTGTGCATAAGTCAAAGCTTTAGCTCAATTTACCTTATTTACACAATGAGAAATTCTGCATTAATTAAGGAATTGTAACAAAACTTCCTAGTTCCATTTTATCTACACTTATCTCCCTATTTGCTTAATATCCAACATTTAGTTCCATTCTGCTTGCACTGAACCTCTAACCCCAACAATGCTGCCTTCAATCATTTACACTTCCATCTCTCCTTCATTCTCCATAATTACAATTATCTCCTTAACTCATCGTGTATAGTATGTAAACTGTATAGTTTACTGCATTTACTGATCCTATAAAGATTAATACAAACATTTGCTCTTGTCATATCAATCATGTAAACCTGAAATTCACTTCTCATATGCAAACACCTTAACTTACACTGTAGTTTATAACATCCTTTATTTAAGTTAATTCTTGCTCTGAAGGATTTTGTTCCTTTAAATGTTGCACATGTGCTGTGAACAACATAAAATCTCATACAGAGAGTTCAATAGTTATCACTGTATTAATTCAATGTTTACCCTTATTTGAGAACCAGAATAAAATTTGGAAGATGTTAATCCATTTTAAGTTAATCTTTTGTTGCTTTAACAAACAAAAGATCTTTAATTTGCTACCAAAGGGAATTTATTCTCATCTACACTGCTGTTGTCATGCTGTGTATTTCCATTAACAGAGTTATTATCGCCTGTTTTGCGCAGGTTTGTTTACATACATGGACGCATTGACTTGGGCAAGGAGTTTTGTCATCCCGACTGGATTTTTATTAATCACGGATATTCTAATACTTTATGGTTTTCCGATATAATTGCGAGATCGTTCCACGAAGCAAATAGATAATCGCCACGGCGATGTTTCCACTTTTAGACTCAAATTTACGACTTTGCGTAATGTACCACGATAACATTTAGTCATTAGTCCATGTAATATTCACTCCTACTGAGTGTAAACGCAGGAGATGATGTTTGAATCGAAGCGCGAGGAAATATATTATTTCCCTATCCGCAATGTTATTATTTCTCTGACAGCTGTGTTGTTATTCCAATTGTCATGCCTAACCGGATTTCTCCGGACTTTCAATGGGAGTTTAACGTCCCATTCTACAACATACGGGTGCGTTTATGTTCACCCTCAACATTTCTAATAGGCAAATAAAATCAACTTACCAACACAGCTGCAGACAGAAAAGTAGACGTTTAAACCTCCTATTTTGCGATGAATGGAATACTCTGTTATGGTTGAAATGTCGCGCTGGAAAGCTTCCTGGAGTACCACGTCACTTGTTCGGGTGTACTACGTCATCACGTCCCGTGGTATACGAGATCACGTCGGGATCACCAAGCTGTAAGGTACCACCCACAAGCCCAACGACGGATGCAAGTGGAGTGGGTGAAGGGGACTCGTGTTCGTTCCTTCCTCAGCGCTTCTAGAAGAATAATTCCATATCATGATTAAATTAATTTCGTTGATCTCTGTGTTTAAATTATAATCTGACTCCAATTTAATATATTAAGAATTTTGTGCATTATTCCAATTATCTGTTGATCATAATTTAGATGTTTGATTATTTATATATTCCCATAGTCTTAATTATTCGTTCATTAGGGACCCGATATCGCACAGGATATACGCCGGCCGTTTGCGTACATCTCACGGACACAAAATTGCCAATTCTGATCTTAGTCAGAGGTTGCCGGGTAAACTAATATTTTTATGTCTGGCCGCCCCATGCTTGCTCCGATCATAAAAATAGTTACTTTAGTCACGATCATGCAACTTGCTAAGGCAGGTGATAGACATAAATCTGAGAGTCCTGGTGAATGTGCTACCTGCTCCATCCAACATCAAAACACCAGTGTGTACATATCATGACATACTTATTTTGCGGTAATATCAGACTCCTTCTAATCTACTGGAAATAATAATTTCTGAAAGAATTAAAATAAATCAATACAATTCCTGAAGAATTCAGATGAATCAAATGTAACAATTTATTATACCAGGCAGGTTTCAGCTTCAAACATAAATTAAACAATATCATACAGAATTTGATTCAATTCCAATTAATTAAAATGATCAACAGTTGCAAAAGTTACAAAGTCATACCTGGCAATAGACACTCTGGCTACAGAGTACTTCCATCATGAATATAATATACCCAAAATGGTGTAAGAAGATTCTGTTAAAGATTTCTCCCATAATGTTTGAATACACACACACAAAGTGTGGGGAAGTTTCTTACTAAAGAATACTTCCATAATGTCTGAATACACACACGCAAAGTGTGGGGAAGATTCTTGCTAAAGAATACTTCCCAGAGTCTCTTGCCAAGCCACCTTATATACACAGAATGAGACAAAGAATAATAAAATCTCAAAACAGGATTTGGTTGGTCGGTTCTCGTGACCTGAAGGAGCACCAAATGGGACTGTTAACCATCTGTAATCTAGATCTCCTCATGAGTTGACACCCATCACAGGAGTACAGATTATGTCTTAAGTCTTAAACTTTGATATACTTTCTCTTAGCATTATAGAAATTAGACCTTTTTAACCATCGCACCATGACCTTTAAAACAACACCAAACATTAAGATGAAACCTTTGTAGCATCACAACATATGATATATCCAATGTTACATGTGTTTAGTATATTTCCAGTAACCAAAACCTTAAAGGAGAAGAGAGAGGGGGTGAAATACAGATCAGTTCCTGTGTATCTGTGACCCCTGTGGAGAGAGACAACACGTCTCTCAAAAATAGACACAGAATGTGTTTTTTATTGTTTTATGGTCCAGCTCCCAAACCAAAACTTGTCCACCTGTCCTACACTGTGAACGTACAAAATCATACGGTACCCCCAAGCGACGGAAAAGGTACAGTTTTGTACCTTCATCCTAGACTCTAAGAAATAAGAGTACAAATGCTGTCACTCGGGGTGTACCCTCTTAAAAAGTACAAATTTGTACCTAAAGGGTGAACATTAGTACCTTAAATGTATATACCTAAATGGTACACATTAGGCCCTTTTAAGGGTACTGTTCCAGTAACAAATATTGTACCTTTATTTTTGACAGTGTATGAAGACTGAGCGATTGTTTGAATGATTGCATTAAAGGAGCATTTCACCCATAGAAACATTAAAGTAATATTCAATTTTCTTAAAATAAAAATCCAGATAATTTACTCACCACCATGTCATCCAAAATGTTGATGTCTTTCTTTGTTCAGTCGAGAAGAAATGATGTTTTTTGAGGAAAACATTGCAGGATTTTTCTCATTTTAATGGACTTTAATAGACACCAACAATTAACACTTAACTCAACACGTAACAGTTTTTTTCAACGGAGTTTCAAAGGACTATAAACAATCCCAAAGAGGCATAAGGGTCTTATCTAGCAAAACGATCGTCATTTTTGACAAGAAAAATAACAAATATCCACTTTTAAAGCACAACTTCTCGTTTAGATCCGGTCGTGGGGATGCGCTAGCGTGACCCGACGCAATACGTCATGACGTCAAGAGGTCACAGAAGACGAACGCGAAACTCCACCCCAGTGTTTACAAGTGTGTTGAAAGAGGACCGTTCCTACGTTGTTGTATGTCAACTGATACTAATTAATGTCTTTGTGTCAGTTTATTGTTTACAATGGTCCGCAAATGTGCGTTTTATATATGTAACACGTGACCTCCCTAACGTCACTACGCATTTACGCTAGGTCGCGCTGGACCTGACCTAAACGAAAATTTGTGCTTTAAAAGTGTATATTTGTTATTTTTATTGTCAAAAATGACCATCATTTTGCTAGATAAGACCCTTATGCCCTGTTTGGGATTGTTTATAGTCCTTTGAAACACCGTTGAAAAAAACTGTTAAGTGTTGAGTTAAGTATTAATTGTTGGTGTCTATTAAAGATTAAAGTCTATTAAAGAAAAATCCTGCAATGTTTTCCTCAAAAAACATAATTTCTTCTCGACTGAACAAAGAAAGACATTGTGGTGAGTAAATTATCTGGATTTTTCTTTTAAGAAAATGGAATATTCCTTTAATCTTTATTGAAAGTGCGTCATATTTGTAGGCGAAATACATTTCGAATTTAGTGCCTATTTGACCGAAAAAAGGGGTGTTTATAGTCTCACCCCCTCAACAAAGATATTGGACTTCCTGCTTTCAATGATGCAAAATGATGATTTTTCAAGTGCAACACTGAAATCTGTATTTCTCCTGTCTCAGTGGAAACTAAGGAAATGATGCACAATCATTCAAAAACATGACTGGGGTTCTAACGATACAAAGCTTAATGCAAATGGGTGAAGTGTCCCTTTAAAAAACACAGGATAGGAAACTCTTATAACGTCAGAAAATGAATAAACCTATTTATACAGTCATCTAATTGTTCACTAGGGAATAAGTAATGGAATGACCATCTATGTTCTAAATGGCAATTCTCTCTCTCATAACGCAGGCCTCTTTGGTAAGAAGTAAGTCATCAAATGTATTAGGTTCTTCATTTTCTTCATAGGGTTAGCCTTGTAATTAACCTATGAATATCACTTCTGCTTTATGCTGTACAGCTCAAGAGGGTTATGGCTTGGTTAGGGACGGCTACTTAATTTAAATCTTTTAGTGGATGTGAATCTATTCATGTTCATAGTATGTTCAGCTCATTTTTTGCCTAATTTTTAAGTTATTATTAATATCCATTTCCTACTGTATTTCTTTCGTTTTCTAATTTATTTTATTTGTTTTTTGTCCATCTGGACGCTGCTATTTCTGATGTGCCCAGATTCTAGCAAACACCCTTTTTATTACAGCACACTAACCAACTGTGCCGATTTGGGAATTTAGCACAATTATCTTTGTTTTTATGATTAAATGTATTTACAGTATATTTTCTAAATATCCATTATGATGGTCTTGAAGATGTAACCAAGGACTAATGAAAAAAAGTTATGAAAAAAGTGTGATACTGCCCTATCACACCAGGACAACATAACTGCACTGTATTTAATCTGTACTTAATGTATATCAAATGTACATCTATCCTTATGCCCACCCACAGTGCACTTCATGAGTACATTGTGTTTTGTGTATTATGTGTATATACACAGTTCGTTTATTCGTATATTATGTGTATATTGTGTACATCTCTGTATAATGTATTTTATGTAAAAGTGTGATTTGTACAGTTTGTCCTATTGTATTCTGGAGCATGCACCTAAGACTTCCACTCAGCACTTGCACATGTGCTAAAAAAGTGACTTGATTTGAATATAATGATATATTAGGTTATGTCCTCTAAAAGTTAGTCTTCTGGTGTCTCAGAAGATTAGGGATTTTCCTAGAGGAACATATTTAAATGTCACACCTGACTTGGTATTAAAAGCTAAAGATCTAGTTGCTATATTATGGGTATTGTGTGCACACATTGTGTTTTATGGTATGGAAATTAAGTACCTTTTGCCTATTCTTTTTCTATTCCGGGTAGGCAAGAATAGTCAAACTATATCCCTAAGTATACCAATCACATTACCTCAAGTAAAGTAACGCTCTAAGATTAGATCACACTGTACTCATGTATAATTGTCAGAAGACTTAATTTAATTATTAATAGTTAATTATCTGAGCTAAGTTCACAAAAGCGGACTTCTTATTGTCTTTTATAAAATAATGTATTAATACAATTATGGTTGTTTGCGATTACAAGTTTTGCCGAATTGAAAAGAAATAAAAATATTAAATAAAAAGTAATGAAACAAAAATACAGAGTCTAAAAATACTAAGTCTAGAGCACACAAGATTTCAGGCTTTCAGAAAACGGAGA
This sequence comes from Misgurnus anguillicaudatus, assembly GCF_027580225.2. Lineage (NCBI taxonomy): Eukaryota > Metazoa > Chordata > Actinopteri > Cypriniformes > Cobitidae > Misgurnus > Misgurnus anguillicaudatus. The sequence continues at coordinate 30,262,291 of NC_073358.2, read as the reverse complement.
TGCTGGCTGTGGCATCCAGATCTGAATAAGTCCTGCAGCAGCACCAATTTAAAGGCAAAGTCTCAAGGCCAAATTCTAGGATCATGTTCAAGGCCTAATGGCAAGATCCTTTGATCTTAAATTTTCTGGGGAATTCCCATAACGCATCAGAGTGTAATGTATCTCTTTTACTTTGTTCTATCTAATACATGCATCAATCTCTCTACTCTAAGTAAATCAACTTAAAATCATACATGTGTTTTCTTTTTTTTTTATTAAACATGCAATTTAAGAGCTGGCATATTTCCAACTCATTGATTATAATACCTTGCATTAAAGCAACACTTGGAGTATAAAACAATAAAATGTGTATAAAACAATAGAATACAGATTTATATTGGTTATAATACTTTGTATATAAAGGTTGGATAATAAAGCAATAAGCCCCAAGAAGCATTGGGTTACCAGTGCATTTTATAACACCTAAGGGGCGTTGTTAGGCACGACGCAAAGCGGAAAAACCCTTAGCTGTTATAAAATGCACTGTAACCCCACTGCCTTGCGGGGCTTTAATGTTTTTATAAAACGGTTACTTCATATGCATAACGTTAGCAGGATTTCATAAAATAAAACACAAATAAGTTCTAATTATATTAGTACAAATATTACTTTTTAGCCAAACAAAATTGTTCCTCAGAATCAAGTGTGGCTGCAACAGAGTAGTTCCCAACCAACACAGACGCAGCAAAGACACAATGAAAATATGATTAAAGACTTTGGTGTTTGTTTTCATAAATCAACATTCATCTAAAATATACATTAACATTTAACTTGTGCAACTGCTGAAGTTATAATCAAATATGCATGGAAGAATGCTTAACTTTAACTCTTTCCCCGTCAGCGTTTTTTTTTTAAGTTGCCAGTTGCCACCCAGTTTTATTTTAATGGCTTCCAGAAAAATTATCTTCTTTAAATAAACATAAAATATATCAAATGAAAAAACAGACACTCCGCTTCAAAAAAAAGTTTCATCCTACCTTCATTTGTTCTCTTATCACCTCTAAAATTTTCAGCTAAAAGCGGAAATAATTCAATTTTTTGTGAAGAACTTTTGTAGGATATCAGATTCAGAGCCATGAACAGTACTACACGATGTTTTCAGTGTTGAGTGAATGCGTCAGTGTTTAAGTTGGGTAAGATCGCCACCCAGTGGATAGCAGAAATATGAATGTGAGGTAGAAACTCCTCAGGGAACATTTTCTCTTTATTGACGAGATGACTCAACAATATTTTTTGACATTTATCTGGATATCGCCATTAATTGTGCAATTGTAGACAAATTAAAAATATGATTAAAGACTGTGGTGTTTAGTTTCATAAATCAGTACGCAGCAACAGTGGCGCAGTGATACTTATGTAATGTGGTCTGAACGTGGGGTTATCGGGTTATTTTATCACGGCTTAGAACGCGTTTCAACCAATCAGAATGAAGAACCAGTACGGGCTGTTTTATAATTTGCATTTCACACAACAATGGTTGCAGCAACAAAGTTAGATTTAAGAGCATGTATGAACATGATATCTTTTAACACAATCCTATAGCAATACTAAACTAAACTATTTTACGAGATGGCTAACTGAATTTATAAGATCTGTTTTTTTTTTGTACAATCTTTATATCTGGGACATTGAAGTTAGGATGGGATTTCATACCTGCTGTCAGGCAAACATACATTTTTGTGTGATTTACATCATATGAATTTATTTGAAATCGCCACCACGGCAAATAGATGTTTTAGAGTGAGATCAGGTTGCTCTTTTCTATAACCACCAATCAAGACATTTATATGCTGGCCTATAGCAGATATAGATATGGTGTGTGGACTGATATGTGAAATCTCTATTCACTTCGAAAAATGAATATGTTTTTTTCTGTTATAAAAGAAACTGGAGAAATAACGTTTTAACAATTATAGGAACATTTTGAAATTATTGTATATATATTTTAGCTTGTACAGCTATGCGAAAAGCCATCTGTACTTTTTCATAACCTTTAAATTAGAAACCCTTTTTTCATTTGACATTCTTCATGTCGATCTGAATATTTCAATGGTGTTAAAATAATAAAAAAACCATCAAAAAAGACAGTTGTCAACAGTACAATGGTTTAATCTGCACAAAGAACACACTACAGCTTGTACTGTATTACGTAATCTTTTAGTTACAGGACCAGTGCGGCACTATGAGTATCAATGCATGTATCTCTCTCTCTCTCTTTCTCTCTCTGTTTCATTCTGAAATTTCCTTTCACATCTGATCTGGCTGTGTATCACTCACACTTTCTAGATTTAATTAGCGGAGGATTGGAGAGACTGCCCTTGGGAAACAAGTTTTCCCTCGTCTTAATTAGTCTGTTAACTTCATCAGAGAGGCAGCACATTGTACATACCCACAAGAGAGAGCAAGAGAAACAGAGAATATGACAGGCTGGTTATTTTATTATGCAAAGCCTGCCATTTTTTGCACATTTAGACTTCCATCTCTCGTGATAAAAGTAATTACTGTCTACCTGGTGATCATATGTTTGTCTTAGATTTCTTGTTTACATATTTATGCATAGATCCATACATAAATTAAGCCTAAGCAACACAGTTAAATGTACCATGTCAAAAATAAATAGAGCTATTCCCTGCTCCTGGCAGAAATATTATAGAATGAAACACGTCTTTATACTATAAAAGCCACATAGATCACTAGGATAGGAAATCTTCTTTAAACACGTGGGATTATGGGGGTGCTCTTTAAGGCATACAATACTCTAAAAATATGCAATGGGGATCCTTTGAAAGCATTGCTTTGCTTTAACCTTAAACATACACTCACTGCACAAATGAAAGAGATAGTCAATATAAAATTTTGAAAATAAAAAGTTTGGTCATAATTTAATCATCCCTGTGTTGTTCTAGACCCTTGTTTGTTGTAAAACTTTTTTACTGTATCCAGCTATAAAACCACACATTTATTGCTCTTAAAACGACAAAACAAAGTATGGAAATCATACAACAGGTTTATGTAAGAAACAGACCACAGTGCATCATATGAAGAGTTTGGTTCCAAGACGCGATAAACGGCATTTTTGAAAAAAATGAGTTACTGCCAAAATCAGTATTATATCAGGTCAGTAGTTAAAAGTAAATTCTTAATTTTACGCAAAACCCAATATCTGCCGTGTTATTCTGTCATCTTTTCTCCCTTTTTTCCCAAAATGCGATAAACGCCACTCCTCCTTTTTTACAGAACGCAATAAATCCATTCCTGATATTACAGCGGACCATTCACGCAATGTAAACAAACAATGGCGGCGCGCTGAGTACACAGAGTCCTAGTTTTCCTCATCTACTTTGTACTTCGTGATCAACAAACAAAACAAAATAATACTTTAATTGCATTGATAAACCTGTGATGGTTTTCTGTGACGGGAAAGAAACGTAAGTCATAAACATCTTATAATTTCCGCAAGAGGCACTCGGGTGCTTGTTCTCCCGACAGCATCAAGCTTCTCATGCAACACATTGACCCCATAGGATCTTATGAAAAACTTTACATTTATTTTACTCAAAGTCAACGAAAATCAAGCAGGACCAAAACATTTTACAGCTGATCGCTCTGAAAAATGTAAAGAGACGACGTCAAGTATAACCGCAGCTATGACAGTGTTCTTATATTTATCTTTATTAAAGTCTTTATTTAATTCTACTTATATCCGTGAATAAAAACAGCATGAAATGAGAACTGCTATTATATACATAATAAAACACAACTCTCCATATGTTTACTTTATACATTTGCGTGTGAGACAAAGGATGATGAATTTGCCCGGTAGATTTATAGACACTCTATCGGCTGACATTTACAGACAGTAATGACAAGTGACAATGAAAGATGTGAACTAATAGAAGAAATGACAGAAAGACTGATAGAAGGTAAGAATGAGAAGGTGGTGGCATTTCATAGTTTGCCAAGAACCCTTACAGGCTTGTCATATCCTTCAAGAAGTGAAGGAGAAGAATCTAGCATTAAAACCACTAGTGTGCGAGTTTGTGTGTGTGCAACACTCGCATAATATAATATTTGTTTAGGATCTCTAACACTGTTCTGTGTAGTTCATTGCTCTGTAGTTAGTCAGGCTTTTTCGCCCTTGGTGACATCCCTCAGCCCCCTATCTCAGCATGAGTTCAAGAAAATTAAATGTTCAGAGGAGCACCAGCAGCTCTGACCTGCAACATGTGAGAATGACTGGCCTCAAGCACGCTTTAGGGATGCAAAACGCTAAGTATACACCATTTCCCTGGTGTGACTTGCTGTATATGTGCGGTGCTGTAAGGCTTCTTCTTGGTGTTTTTGCACAGTCTTATCTCTAACCCTTAACCCAATTACATTCATTAGAGTCTATTAGAGTTGTAGGATGTACCACTGAGAGTTTGAGATTCCCTCTATGTTCTCTCATTATCTCTTTTCCAAAACCTAGTAAGCTGCCTCACTGCCTACATCCTAAATTCGCAGCTGTTAACTCATAGATGAAAACTCCTAAGTGACAGGACTGGAAACAAATTTGAATGGTATACGTGGGAACCCCATGTGCAACTAGCACTCAACTTGCAGTTAATTTTAACACAGACTGATCACATGGAAAATCGTGTTATAGGCACAAAAAATGTTCTTAATTTATTCATGTCCATGGCACGAAATTCAGCTTCGTGCCTTGAGCACGAATATCTTTTTCCTATAAATTTCTATAAATAGTTTTTCATGTCCGTGGCACGACTTTCTTTTTTGTTTCATTTTATGTATTGTTATCTCATTGTTTTTTCCTATTTTCTTACCATTGTCGATTTGGGTTGGGGTTTTTACATTTTTAGACATCCTAACCCAAACCCTTAATCTAACCCCAACTCCAGGTTTTAAAAGCCGAAGAAAAACATGTAGAAACCCAGTGTTCAAATTGAATCAAGTCTTATGGGGGGTCCCCACCATGCAACATGACATAGCAGCAAACTCAAAATGGCAACACATTAGTACATGTAAACACAAATGTATGATTCATGTAATACTTCCCAAAATATTTTTGTATAAAGGCTAGAAACTATAATCATTTCAAAATATAAAGTTTGACTAGATAGGACCTAAATGTGTTAGGCCTATAAGTGGTGTTTAAGTTGAGTGCAGGATAGCCTACATTAGGTGGGGCAAGTTGCTTTCTTTATTAGTCACTTAGACTATACATTTAAATATTTTACTCAAAACATAATTCAGCAAAAAAGCTGTTCAAATTATTTGAACTGCCATCAATGTCATTCACAAAATGTACTACGGGTTTGTCAGCATTATTTTTACTAAAATAAAAATATCTGAGGGACCCCCTAAGTATAATTTTGACTTCTTATTATGGGTCCCTAATGCCTTATGAGGGGTCCCGGATCCCCCCAGCCCCCCCTCAATTCAGGCACTGTAGAAACCAATACATAAAAGTACATCCTAAGCCAAACCCCAAATCTAACCCCAACCCCAAGCAACAATGATTTAAAAATAGGGGTAAAAATACATAAACAATACATAAAATCACGAAAAAGAAAGTCATGCCACGGACACGAAAAACTATTTACTGTATAGAAATTCATGAAAAAGACATTAGCGTACGAAAAAAAGCTGAATTTCGTGCCATGGACAGAACAAATAAAAAAAAAAATTTGACTATAACAAGACTTTCCGTATGATCATGTTGTTTTAATAGCATAACATTAGCATGTTGCTATGCTAACAACACAATACTCTAATAAGCATAAAAACACAAAGCATGCACTATATGTTTAAAAAAAACATAAATAACCGCAATGTGTGAGTGTGTGAATTAAATTATTGCATCTGTAACAAATAATGAATATAATAAGTTGTAATAGGTTAAGCATGTTTTTCACTTTGTACGAATTGTGTGTGCTTTTAAGAAGATGAACAGGGATAAAGCTGACCAGAATACAATACACTACTTCGCTGACCCAGCTACTATATATTTCACATCATTCTTTGTGGCACAACAATAATAATAAAATACAAAGAAAAAGCATCAGTTACACACCTAGAGCTTAATTTGGTTGCTCCGGAGCGGAAAGCTTCATGTATTTATTATCACAAAACTTCCAGGAGGACTACAAATTGGAAAAGTCTTAAAATGTTCCCTCCATCGGCAGTTTACCAAGCGATTAATCCCTTCAGATGACAGGAAGATACAGCTAATGTTAGGGACAGAGAAAGACAGAAAGAAACAAAGAGAGAAACAAGTTATCAGTTAGAATGACATAGAAACAGAAACAAAAATAAATAGCGAAGTATTACAATTGGATAACCTTCCTCCTCCACATGCTTTTGTGCAACTTCCCGCGACCCTCTGAATCTCAGCAATTCCGAGTTCAGTTTAGGAATCTCAAAACCCACTAAGCTGTGTTTTCAGTTTTACTTCCCGTGGCAGGCAATTCACAGTTCACTGGGGAAGTCATATTTTTGTAGTGTTTCTTGCTAGAAAGAGTGAAAAGCAGAATAAAATGAATACCACGTGCATTACATGCTGGATTCTAGGTTAAACACATGCAGATAATATTATATGCTATATGGAGATAACTGGAGAATTGTAAAAAAAAAATATAGCTGCAAGCAGCGATACGGGGTCAAGCACCTTCAGCGCAATGAGCACCCAAAGCACAGCAAAAACCACACGACGCAGCAAATGCGCAAAGCGCAGAAAGCGCGCAATACAGAGCCCAAACCCGAAGCAAAGCAAATGCAGAGCAGAACCACTGCAGTGCGGAGCAACAACAGTAAAGATGGCAAAAATATAATATCAGACAAAGTATTCAGAAGTTATAAGCAGTTCCATAAGAACTGTTATAGTTTATAACCCCTAGGTGGCGCTGTACTCTGACTTCCCAGGTACCTTCAGGACATCATGTCGAAGCTCCTTACTCATTTTTGCGCGGTATGTCCAATAGTTAAAAAAATATAACAAATTATGTGAAATTTCAAAATGGCGGACAGGTGGTTCGGTCAAACCCGGCATAATACACATCGACAGATGCGACATGAGGTAAGCAATCCATAGACATCAAGATCATAATTTTCTGACAAACAGTTCAGAAGTTATGGGCAAAAATAGCCTATTTTTATATCTCATGACCCATAGGTGGCGCTGTCACCAAATTTGGCATGAACCCCAAGTTCATGGTCCACATGAAGTGTACCAAATTTCATTTCAATTGATCAAAGAATGACCGAGCTACAGCTTCAGAACCATTTTTGCGTCAACCTCGTTAAGTTTTCGCATTTATTACTTTTGAACAAAGAGAAATATCAAAATTCTGTTCGGTCATTTCTGTGGGGCTCACTCCAAAGTTAACCTGTGCCAAATTTCTTAACAATTGAACCAAATTTGAAGGAGGAGTAGCGAATAAACGGAATACTGTACGTTTCAAAATGGCCGCTACTGTAATGGGTGGAGTTTTACTGTAAGGTATTAAAAACAACAAGCATGAGGAGAGCAATCACGTGTACCAAGTAGAATTTTCATAGATCAAGCGGATCAGCAGTTATAACCATTTGAACATTGAATTTTTGCACTGCTGGTGGCGCTATAGAGTTAGTACTAGAGACCCCATTTTTGGTCACATGACTTTTTAAGACCACCACTACAACTGTGCCAAATTTCATCATTTTCCTATGTACGGTTCATAGGGCTGCCATAGACGCCTATGGCTAAGAAGAGGAAGCAGAATAATAATAATAACTAGATAGGTACATTTCCTGAAGAAAATGTGAAGTGGTGCTTGCCGTGGCAAAATTCTGGGGACCATATATGATTATACTCCAAGCTAAAAGTAAAACGGTCCAACCCCCGTGTCTCTACGATGTTCTGATGCGGAGATATAAGGCTTTGTTTACTCTGTTGCTAGGGTACTGTATTTGGTTGCTAGGGGAAAAATTGGCACCCCATAATGATTACACTCCGAGTCACGAGTCAAACGGTCCAACCCCCGTGTCTCTACGATGTTCTGATGCGGAGATATAAGGCTTTGTTTACTCTGTTGCTAGGGTACTGTATTTGGTTGCTAGGGAAAAAAATGGCATCCCATAATGATTACACTCCGAGTCACGAGTCAAACGGTCCAACCCCCGTGTCTCTACGATGTTCTGATGCGGAGATTTAAGGCTTTGTTTACTCTGTTGCTAGGATACTGTATTTGGTTGCTAGGGAAAAAATTGGCATCCCATAATGATTACACACCGAGTCACGAGTCAAACAGTCCAACCCCCGTGTCTCTACGATGTTCTGATGCGGAGATATAAGGCTTTGTTTACTCTGTTGCTAGGGTACTGTATTTGGTTGCTAGGGAAAAAATTGGCATCCCATAATGATTACATGCTGAGTCACGAGTCAAACGGTCCAACCCCCGTGTCTCTAAGATGTTCTGATGCGGAGATATAAGGCTTTGTTTACTCTGTTGCTAGGGTACTGTATGTGGTTGCTAGGGAAAAAATTGGCATCCCATAATGATTACACTCCGAGTCACGAGTCAAACGGTCCAACCCCCGTGTCTCTACGATGTTCTGATGCAGAGATATAAGGCTTTGTTTACTCTGTTGCTAGGGTACTGTATTTGGTTGCTAGGGAAAAAATTGGCATCCCATAATGATTAAACTCTGAGTCATTAGTCAAACGGTTCAACCCCCGTGTCTCTACGATGTTCTTATGCGGAGATATAAGGCTTTGTTTACTCTGTTGCTAGGGTACTGTATTTGGTTGCTAGGGAAAAAATTGGCATCCCATAATGATTACACTCGGATTCACAAGTCAAACGGTCCAACCCCCGTGTCTCTACGATGTTCTGATGCGGAGATATAAGGCTTTGTTTACTCTGTTGCTAGGGTACTGTATTTGGTTGCTAGGGAAAAAATTGGCATCCCATAATGATTACACTCTGAGTCATGAGTCAAACGGTCCAACCCCCGTGTCTCTACGATGTTCGGATGCCGAGATATAACTGTTTGAATTTTATGTTGCTAGGGTGCTCAAAAGTGGTTGCTAGGGGCGTGGCTTATACCTATGTAAGTATCCTGAGAGACTGATTGGATGCCTGAGTAAAATGAGTCCACCCCCATGTCTCTATGACACTGTGGTGCAAAGATATCCATCTGGGCATTTTATAATGGCAGTCTATGGGAGATGTTGCTAGGGTGCCCAAAATTGTTGCTAGGGGCGTGGCTTAATAGCTCTGGGATGATCCTGAGAGATTGATTGGGTGCCTGACTAAAATGAGCCCACCCCCTTGTCCCTACGAAGCTGTAATGCGAAGATATCCCATCAGGAACATTTTTATTCCCTTATATGGGCGTGTTTCCTGCCCCATTATAAGTCAATGGGAAATTTCGGGTGCCTCTTACACCCCAGGGGTACAACTTACACCCCAATGTGATGTATGTTCTTACAGAGACTACCACCCTCTTCAAATGTAGTAACCCACATGTTTCTACCAAATCCACGAGCGGAGCTATGACCCGTCAAAGTTTGGCGCAATGTTAAGTCAATGGGATTTTTCGGGTGGTTTTTCGCCCCCCTTTCGGAAATCCTGCACCCGATCGCTTATAAAAGATATAGCACACCATTCCTCAATAAACCGGTCGATTTGAGCCCTCATTCGTGGGTCTACATCAAACGGTGTGAGACGAGTTACGCGCCGAAATTTTGTCCAGATATAAGAAGAAGAAGAACTAGATAGGTACATTTCCTAAAGAAAATGTGAGTGGTGCTTGCCGTGGCAAAATTCTGGGGACCATATATGATTATACTTCAAGCCAAAAGTAAAACGATCCAACTCCCGTGTCTCTACGATGTTCTGATGCGGAGATATAAGGCTGTGTTTATCCGGTTGCTAGGGTACTGTATTTCGTTACTAGGGAAAAAATTGGCATCCCATAATGATTACACTCTGAGTCACGAGTCAAACGGTCCAACCCCCGTGTCTCTACGATGTTCTGATGCTGAGATATAAGGCTTTGTTTATTCAGTTGCTAGGGTACTAAAATTTGGTTGCTAGGGGCGTGGCTTGGGAGTGGCCAATGATGTGACCAGTTGTTACACTCCGAGTCACAAGTAAAACGGTCCAACCCCCGTGTCTCTATGATGTTCTGATGCTGAGATAAAAGGCTTTGTTTACTCTGTTGCTAGGGTACTGTATTTGGTTGCTAGGGAAAAATTTGTCATACCATAATGATTACACACTGAGTCACGAGTCAAACGGTCCAACCCCCGTGTCTCTACGATGTTCTGATGCGGAGATATAAGGCTTTGTTTACTCTGTTGCTAGGGTACTGTATTTGGTTGCTAGGGAAAAAATTTGCATCCCATAGTAATTACACTATGAGTCACGAGTAAAACTGTCCAACCCCCGTGTCTCTACGATGTTCTGATGCTGAGATATAAGGCTTTGATTACTCTGTTGCTAGGGTACTGTATTTGGTTGCTAGGGAAAAAATTGGCATCCCATAGTGATTACACACTGAGTCATGAGTCAAACGGTCCAACCCCCGTGTCTCTACGATGTTCTGATGCGGAGATATAAGGCTTTGTTTACTCTGTTGCTAGGGTACTGTATTTGGTTGCTAGGGGAAAATTTGGCATCCCATAGTGATTACACACTGAGTCATGAGTCAAACGGTCCAACCCCCGTGTCTCTACGATGTTCTGATGCGGAGATATAAGGCTTTGTTTACTCTGTTGCTAGGGTACTGTATTTGGTTGCTAGGGAAAAAATTGGCATCCCATAGTGATTACACTCTCAGTCACGAGTCAAACGGTCCAACCCCCGTGTCTCTACGATGTTCGGATGCCGAGATATAACTGTTTGAATTTTATGTTGCTAGGGTGCTCAAAAGTGGTTGCTAGGGGCGTGGCTAAATACGTATGTAAGGATCCTGAGAGACTGATTGGATGCCTGAGTAAAATGAGCCCACCCCCATGTCTCTATGACAATGTGCTGCACATATATACATCGGGGCATTTTATAATGGCAGTCTATGGGAGATGTTGCTAGGGTGCCCAAAATTGTTGCTAGGGTCGTGGCTTAATAGCTCTGGGATGATCCTGAGAAACTGATTAGATGCCCGAGTGAAATGAGCCCACCCACTTATCTCTACGACACTGTAAAGCAAAGATATCCCATCTCGAACTGTTTTATTCCCTTATATGGGCATGTTTCCTGCCCCATTAGAAGTCAATGGTAATTTTCGGGTGCCTCTTACACCCCAGGGGTACAACTTACACCCCAATGTCATGTATGTTCTTACAGAGCCTACCACCCTCTTCAAATTTAGTAACCCACATGTCTCTACAAAATCCTCACTCGTTCCTATGACCCGTCAAAGTTTTTGCAATGTTAAGTCTATGGGATTTTGCCCCATTGACTTTTCATTAGGGCACTTTTGGGAGCCTCTTACACCCCAGGGGTACAGCTCACACCCGAATGTGATGTATGTTCTTACAAAGCCTATCACCCTCTTTAAATGCTGTAACCCACATGTTTCTACAAAATCCTTGAGAGGAGCTATGACCCGTCAAAGTTGGGCCCAATGTTAAGTCAATGGGATTTTTCGGGTGGTTTTACGCCCCCCTTTCGGAAATCCTGCACCCGATCCCTTATAAAAGTCATAGCACACCTCTCCTCAATAATCCGGTCGATTTGAGCCCTCTTTCATGGGTCTACGACAAACCGTGCGGGACGAGTTACGTGCCGAAAAAAGTGTCCGGATGTAAGAAGAAGAAGAAGAAGAATATCCCTGACGAATAATAATAGTGATGCCTTGCATAAATACAAGCACCACTAATAATAACCGAAAGCAATAGTAATAGTGATGCCTTGCATAAATGCAAGCACCACTAATAAATATAGCTGCAAGCAGCAATTGCGGGGTCAAGCACCTTCGGCGCAATGCACACACAGCACAGCAAGCACACAAAGCACAGCAAGCTCACAATGCACAGCAAGCACACAAAGCACAGCAATTACACAAATCACAGCAGGCACACAAACCACAGCAAGCTCACAAAGCACAGCAAGCACACAAAGCACAGCAAGCACACAAAGCACAGCAAGCTCACAATGCACAGCAAGCACACAAAGCACAGCAATTACACAAATCACAGCAGGCACACAAAGCACAGCAAGCTCACAAAGCACAGCAAGCACACAAAGCACAGCAAGCACACAAAGCACAACAAGCACAGAAAGCATAGCAAGAACACAAAGCACAGCAATTACACAAATCACAGCAGGCACACAAAGCACAGCAAGCTCACAAAGCACACAAAGCACAGCAAGCACACAAAGCATAGCAAGCTCACAAAGCACAGCAAGCACACAAAGCACAGCAAGCTCACAAAGCACAGCAAGAACCACCATAATGCAGAGCAACAACAGCAAACATGGAAAAATAGAACACATGTGAACTACAGACAGGTTGAGAAGAATTGATGAGGAAGAACAAAACGTCATGACTCAGGTGGGATCTGAACCCAGGAACTCAGAATCTCAATGCATATGATTAACTAGATGCGCCACTCAGTTGACACAGTTCATAAAGCAGCAGACAAGAGATTAGAGAGCTGAAATGATTAACATATGTCAATCACCAAAGATGCAGGAAAGACACAGCAGAAGCACCACAATGCAGAGCAACAACAGCAAACATGGAAAAATAGAACACATGTGAACTACAGACAGGTTGAGAAGATTTGATGAGGAAGAACAAAACATCATGACTCAGGTGGGATTCGAACCCAGGAACTTAGAATCTAAATGCAATTGGTTAACTAGATGCGCCACTCAGTTGACACAGTTCATGAGGCAGCAGACAAGAGATTAGAGAGCTGAAAGGATTAACATGTCAATCACCAAAGATGCAGAATTGACACAGCAGAAGTAGAAATAACAGAAATACAATGTACATTAGTTCAAGTGAAATTGAAGACAAGCAGACCATTATGTATAGTGATGCTATACAATGTAATATACAGTCACATTAATTTATTACTATGACAAATAGACAACGTCACAGGCACGGTAAACTTTAGAGTGGTATTTCTAAGAAAGAGAACAGAATATCAAAAATCTGTTCGGTCACATCTGTGCGGATTGCTCCAAACATTATACGAGCAGAACCTGACATAAAATACACAAAATTTGTAAAAGGAGTAGCGAAAAAATCATTTACCATATGCCTTACAATAACACATGAACATAATGTTGGAAAATGACAAACAAGGTATCGTTGCGATCAGCATAAAACAGTGAATACAATTTCACAAAGAAAATGTATATCAGACAATGTATTCAGAAGTTATAAGCAGTTCAATAAGAACTGTTATAGTTTATAACCCCTAGGTGGCGCTGTACTCTGACTTCCCAGGTACCTTCAGGATATCATGTCGAAGCTCCTTACCATTTTTTGCGCGGATATGTCCAATAGTTAAAAAAATATAACAATTTATTTGAAATTTCAAAATGGCGGACAGGCGGTTTGGTCAAACACGGCATAATTCACATCGACAGATGCGGCATGAAGTGAGCAATCCATAGACATCAACATCATAATTTTCTGACAAACAGTTCAGAAGTTATGGGCAAAAATAGCCTATTTTATTATCTCATGACCCATAGGTGGCGCTGTCACCAAATTTGGCATGGACCCCAAGTTCATGGTCCACATGAAGTGTACCAAATTTCATTGCAATTGATCAAAGATTGACTGAGCTACAGCTTCAGAACCATTTTTGCGTCAACCTCGTTAAGTTTGCGCATTTATTACTTTTGAACAAAGATAAAAATCAAAATTCTGTTCGGTCATTTCTATGCGGCTCACTCCAAAGATCATCTGTGCCAAATCTCATAAGAATTGAACCACATTTGAAGGAGGAGTAGCAAAAAAACGAAATACTGTACATTTCAAAATGGCCGCTACTGTAATGGGTGGAGTCTTACTGTAAAGTATCAAATTCAATAAGCGGGATGAGAGCAATCACGTGTACTAAGTAGAATTTTCATAGATCAAATAGTTCACCAATTATAACAGTTTGAACATTGAATCTTTGGACTACTGGTGGCGCTATAGAGTTACTGCTAAAGACCCCATTTTTGGTCACATGACTATTTATGACCATCTCTACAACTGTGCCAAATTTCATCATTTTCCTATGTACGGTTCATAGGGCTGCCATAGACTCCCATTGGGGAAAAATAATAATAATAAATATAGCTGCAAGCAGCAATTGCGGGGCCAAGCACCTTCAGCGCAATGAGCACCCAAAGCACAGCAAAAACCACACGACACAGCAAATGTGCAAAACGCAGAAAGCGCGCAATACAGAGGCCGAACCCGAAGCAAAGCAAATGCAGAGCAGAACCACTGCAGTGCGGAGCAACAACAGTAAAGATGGCAAAAATATAACACGTGTGGAAAACCAGACAGGTCGAGAAGAACGTTTTAAAGTGAACACAAAAGGAAATCTCAATAAGTGAAAGTAAGAGCTGAGATTCGAACCCATGACCTCAGGTTCCCAAAGCACAGCAGTTACGGCATGTGCCACTGAGTAAACGATTAAACCACTGAGTTGGTGTGTCCAAGCTATAGAATAGAGATTTAGAGCTGTAAACATTGATATCCAGCAATTACCAAAAGTGCAGAAATGACAACAGAGAGCACAAATAACTGAAATACAATGTATAGTATGAGATTCACAAAACTTAAGTGAGAAAAAAGTTAAGACAAAATATCACTGCACATGGGATTCGAACCCATGACCTCAGAATCTCATGGCATGTGGTTAACCAGATGCACAACTCAGTTAACACAGCTCAAAGGGCAGCAAAAAAACAGCTTAGGTGCTGCGAGGATTGACATGTGCCAATCAACACAGATGCAAAACTGACAGTGCAGAGCAGAACTAACAGAAATACAATGTATATGAGAATCAAAAAGCTCAAGTGAGATTGAAGACAAGAAGATCATTCTGTATAGTAATGCTATATATACAGTCACATTAATTTACTATGACAAATAGACAATGTCACAGGCACGGTCAACTTTGGAGTGGTATTTCTAAGAAAGAGAACAGAATATCAAAAATCTGTTCGGTCATTTCTGTGCGGATTGCTCCAAACATTATACGAGCAGTACCTGGCATAAAATAAACAAAATTTGTAAAAGGAGTAGCGAAAAAATCATTTACCATATGCTTTACAATAACACATGAACAGAATGTTGGAAAATGACAAACGAGGTATCGTTGCAATCGGCATAAACCAGTGAATACAATTTCACAAAGAAATTAATATCAGACAAAGTATTCAGAAGTTATAAGCAGTTCCATAAGAACTGTTATAGTTTATAACCCCTAGGTGGCGCTGTACTCTGACTTCCCAGGTACCTTCAGGACATCATGCCGAAGCTCCTTACTAATTTTTGCGCGGATATGTCCAATAGTTCAAAAAATATAAAAAATTATGTGAAATATCAAAATGGCGGACAGGCGGTTCGGTCAAACCCGGCATAATACACATCAACAGATGCGGCATGAGGTAAGCAATTCATAGACATCAAGATCATAATTTTCTGACAAACAGTTCAGAAGTTATGGGCAAAAATAGCCTATTTTCATATCTCATGACCCATAGGTGGCGCTGTCACCAAAATTGGCATGAACCCCAAGTTCATGGTCCACATGAAGTGTACCAAATTTCATTTCAATTGATCAAAGAATGACCGAGCTACAGCTTCAGAACCATTTTTGCGTCAACCTCGTTAAGTTTGCGCATTTATTACTTTTGAACAAAGATAAATATAAAAATTATGTTCGGTCATTTCTGTGCGGCTCACTCCAAAGTTCACCTGTGCCAAATTTCATAACAATGGAACCAAATTTGAAGGAGGAGTAGCGAATAAATGGAATACTGTACATTTCAAAATGGCCGCTACTGTAATGGGTGGAGTTTTACTGTAAGGTATTAAAAACAACAAGCATGAGGAGAGCAATCACGTGTACTAAGTAGAATTTTCATAGATCAAGCGGATCAGCAGTTATAACCATTTGAACACTGAATTTTTGCACTGCTGGTGTTGCTATAGAGTTAGGACTAGACACCCCATTTTTGGTCACATGACTTTTTAAGACCACCACTACAACTGTGCCAAATTTCATCATTTTCCTACGTACGGTTCATAGGGCTGCCATAGACTCCCATTGGGGAAGAAGATGAAGAATAATAATACTGACAGTTCCAATAGGTGCCTCAGCACCTTCGGTGCTTGGCCCCTAATAATATTAACAGAAACAATAGGTGTCTCAGCACCTTCGGTGCTTGACCCCTAATAATACTAACAATTCCAATAGGTGTCACAGCACCTTCGGTGCTTGACCCCTAATGAGTAGGTGCTGGTGAAAAATATTTTATAACTAATCATAGTTTATAGCAGAGATATTTATGTTTAGGTCCTGAAGGGCCACTGTCCTGAAGAGTTTAGCTCTAACCATAAACCAACACACCTGAAGAAGCTAATTGAAGTCTACAGGTGCATCCCAAATGTAACACTTATGCACTACCCTACTCATTTTCTAGTATTAATGTGTAAGTGGTGTGTTCACACTTCATGCACTCAACGGTCATGGTATTGCATCCTGCATAAACTGTTTTATAGTAAAAGAACGACAGCCTGAACTCATGAGAATTCATAGTCGGTTCAATTTGTACAAGTTAAACGTACAAAAACGCATGATTATCATTAAAAAACAACCCAAATTTACAACGGTCAAGGCAAATTGTAAAAAAAATGAATGTGGTCATACAAATTAGCCACCTTGTAAAATACGTAGAAATTGCCATGAGATAGCATTAAAACGACACATATGCAGATGTCATGACAATCTATCAGTTAATGTACACACCTTGTACTTTGAAGTTCGCTCTGCTCTGTGCCATGTCTGCAGAATCGGAATCAATGCCGTTTTCATATGAGATTTAAAGGGGTACTAAAGCATTCACAAATCAGTGCACAGATTGTGAAATAAAAAAAATGTAGGCAGACTGGGCAGAAATTTTGGTGGCGAAAGACCACCTAAAACAGGGCCTAGTGATGCAAATGCTTGGCTTGAGACCATCGCAGGGCAGGCTAAGTCCCCCCCCCCATGCCGAGCCTGTCTACACTACCCAGTCTCCTGAGGTTGCGTATAAATAGCACGAAGTGCAAAACTTGTGCAATACATACGCCAAATTCCACTTTGGCGTGCATATGATACGCAAGTCCTTCCCATTCACTTAAACGGGGCATCCTTTTTTGTCGTTTTATTTATTGGTTTCTCATTTTTTTCTGTTTTTTAAACCATTTTCGCTTGGGTTTAGGGTTAGATTTTAGATTTGCTTAATGAGGTTATTTAATATACAGGTTTCTCAATGTTTTTGTCCATATTTAAGCCATGGTCGCTTGGAGTTGGGGTTAGAGTTGGGGTTTGGGTTAGGATGTCATTTTTATATAACAAAAAGTTGTTCTAACCCTAAACCCAAGCGAAAAAGGTAAAAAATAGCAAAAAAATTGAGAAACCAATAAATAAAACAACAAAAAAAGATGCACCGTTTAAGTGAATGGGAAGGACTTGCGTATCATATGCACGCCAAAGTGGAATTTGGCGTATGTATGGCACGAGTTTTACACTTCGTGCTATTTATATGCATTTTCAGGAGACTGGGCTGGTCTACACTGTAAAAAATACTTTGCTGCTTGAAATTTTTGGTTAAATCAACTCAGATTTACAAGTCATGTCAACTTATTATTATTTATCTTGACAAGAGAGGAATTGTTACAACTTAAAAAAATAAAAGTTGACTTTTTTCAACTATATTTTATAAGTTATAACAACTCACCTGTAGTTATAACAACTGCTCTCTAATCAAGATAAATAATAGAAAGTTGAGATGACTGGTTGACTAGTTGATTCAACAAACAATTTTAAGGCAGCAAAGTATTTTTTTACCGTGTACTGTATGTACATTTCTACAGTGGCAAGAAAAAGTATGTGAACCTATAGGAATAAACTAGTTTTCTACAGTGATTTGCCATAAAATGTGATCTGATCACATTTTTGAAATGACCTCAAGAGAGCGGTTTAAACAAGACATCCTACAAATGTTTTTGAGTTGAAACGGTTTTGTAAAGGGGAATGGGTAAAAATTCCTTCTGAATGATGTGCAGGTCTGATTCAGAACTACTGAAAGCACTTCTTTAAAGTAATTGCTGCCAAAGGAGGTTCAATGAGCTATTAAATCCAAGGGTTCACTTACATTTTCCTCCAGCACTGTGAATGTTTAAAGGATGTTTTCAAAAAATACACAAGAAACTAGGATTATTTTTGTGTTTGTCAGCTTATGCACATTGTATTTGTCTATTGTTGAGACCTAGATGAGGATCAGATCACATTTTATGGCAAATCAATGTAGAAAACCAGTTCATTCGGGGTTCACATACTTTTTCTTGCCATAGTATATAAAGTATCCCCCTCTTTTTTTTCTATCGGCTTTTAGCCTGGTTAATGTCCATTTCTACATTCCACCATTTCTCTTTCTATTAGTAGCTTTACATTAATCTCATACCCATCCATACTCCAGTTAAACACTCTAATGTGTGGAAAGGCATTAACGTTTCTTTTTTTTTATTAAAATGCACATAAAAATCTATAAAAGAGCTGTCACGTGCATAGCACAGCCGCAGGAAAGCTTTTCCAACAAAAAGCTGACAGAGAATGTTAGAGCTCTGAGGCAATTACAGTAAAGTTAATGAGAATTTGACAGAAAGGGAAATGTATTACTGAATCCTGACAGACAAATAGATACCTGGAGGAATAAAAAAGGTGTTTTGCCCTCAAAATGAGATGAATACTCTTGACAATCAAGTTTAAGGAAGGCTGTTTGTGTCTCAGACAGAAAAAGACATGTGAGTAGACAAATATCATAGCTTTGGTGACAAGCAATGTCTCGTCGCCTTGCCCTGTGCACCAAAGGGGGAAGAGAAAGCGTGAGGAAGGATATAAACAGAGAAGAGGACACAGGTGGGCCAGCTGGTATAGCTGAGAAGAGCTTCTTCACTCTGCTGAGGATGTATAAGTGTGAATGAAGGATCAAACTGACATTTCGGTTTCTTGTGAAAGAGATGGAATACAAGAGAAGAAAAGATGTGGGGAAGAGGAAAAGTTTCACACACACACGTCTGCTGAGGGAGTAAAGATTAGCTGTGTTGACAGCCTCAAATGGTAAAGCAGGATCCTTTGGCACATAATGTTTGTGTCAAGATTACAGTTTTACATTTTCTACTTCTTTAGCTATGTATGTTATTAAAGATATTGATCTTATTTCAATATATTACATTGTCATAAGGCCGCTCATGTTGTTTGGAGTTTTCTGTTGTCAGATTTTTGTGATGATAGGGCTGGGAAAAGATTGATCGTGATTAATCGCATACAAAATAAAAGTGATTTTGGCATAATATATGAGTGTGTGTTATTATACATATAAATACACACACATTCATGTATTTATGAAACATTTACATGTATATTTATTTATATTTTTATATATTCTATATTATATATAAATTATATATATATATATATATATATATATATATATATATATATATATATATATATATATATATATATATATATATATATATATATATATATATATATATATATGAATCTGACATGAATATATTCGTGTGTGTGGTTAAATATACACAATAATTACACACAGTAGTACACACACATATATTATGCAAAAAAATAACTTTTATTTTGTATGCCATTAATCTTTTCCCAGCCCTAGATAAAATACATAAATAATACTAATAATAATGAATTTATAATAAATAGTTACAAGTATATGAAAAGTATATACTGTACATGAAACAATTATAAAAAAATTGTAAATATATCAACTGAATATATATTGTAAATAAATACTATACACAAAAACATGTTTAACAAGCCTGTTTTTTTCTGTTCTTAGTGTACCCAAAATTAAAGCGACCATTTTGAATTTTGAATTTTTATGATTTTCCTGCTTAGTGGTTCTGTGATCCATCTCCATTTTGTGTTCATCGTGTTTTCCTCCTGTGGTAAAAATCTAAGTTTTATTGTTGTTTATATCTACAGTATATGGTGTTTTTTTATTAACCATGTGTAAATTCATCATTCAGCACCATTTTCCAAAGACAAAAAAATGGTTTGAAATTGCTAGGGTGGTATCTAGAAGGAATTTCCCTTGCGTTGATTAAAATTATTCATAAAAAATGTTTTTTCCTCGCTCATCTGCGGTGTGGGCGCAGGTATTTCGTTAAAGTGGTTTGAATTTTGTTAAGCAATCAGTTTTATTATAGTGGTTTGTATTTGTGTTGTTTAGTTAAAGTAATTTTAAACTTTAAAACGGCATTTAAAAGGCAGACAACGCTAATTCTTTCATCTCAGTTTCACTTTGCATGCTCAATGCTTTTCAAACACTGTATGATTTAAAGGAGCATTTCACCCATAGAAACATACATCTTTATTGAAAGTGTGTCATATTTGTAGTCGAAATGTAAATTTGGTGCCTATTTGACCGAGAAAAGGGGTGTTTGTAGTCTCATCCCCTCAACAAAGATTGGGCTTCCTTCTTTCAATGATGCAAAATGATGATTTTTACATCACTGAAAGAAGGAAGTGCAGCACTGAACTCCGTATTTCTCCTGTCTCAGCGGCAACTGAGGAAATGATGCAGGACCATTCAAAAACATGACTGGGGTTCTAACTATACAAAGCTTGATGCAAATGGGTGAAGTGTCCCTTTAACAAAATATAAATAGCCTAGTATTACATTTTTAATTGAAAAAAATTACGAAAAACAAATTACTCTCTTAACTCTTAACGATTTATTTGGCCTTTATTATACATGTAGGCCTATGATGTGTAAAACAAGAAGGACATAGCTTTATGAATTTACCTTGAAAATCGGGGTTTGTGTGGTTGCTTGTCATCCATGCGGTTGGCTTGTCAGTCTCACAGTAATACAGGATTGTGGTTTCCGCAATAGCCTTACTAATCACATCAACACGTTGAACAAGTGAATCAGTAGTTCAAGCCATAGATATGTATGGATGTCACATAGACTCAGCACTTCAGATCTGCTTTTGTGATGCTCACATGTGCAGTGTGTTAAAAAAAATTTTTTAAAAAAATTGCGCTGCAAACATGCAGTTCACATACGCATTGTGAAATAGGACTTATGTGTCTGAAACTGATGAATGTAGCATCTATTTATTGAAATATATATATATTTATACAACAGTTCTTTCTGGTTCTCGAATCTGATTGGCTAAGAGCTATACGATATTGTACTGATAACAGCACTGTAACCGCTTCACCTTTCGTATTATTCCGCCACCTAGTGAATGGAGGTCCTAAGCAGGCTCATCTCTGAATTGAAAAACACAGACGCGCTGTGTGAATCACTCTCCGTGTGTGTGTCTCATTAGTTTACTAGCTCATAAATCAGTCTGTGAATCCCCAATCAGAAGTATTATTCCGTCAAAGATCAGCGCTCTTGGATGTTACGTTAAAGTTAATGGGAGAAATGTCTTGTCACATCGTGTGGAAGATTAACACTTGGAAAGAGGAATATAAACACTCGTTTTTTTCTGGAGCTAAGTTATATCTTTTATCAGAACGCGAAAACACCGTGGAACAGCAGGTAAGCCCCGCAGCTTTTAAATGTGGACATTGATCATTTACTTTATCGTGACGTGACTATTAAAACATATTATGAGATATCGCCACTGGTATATTTATAAGCAGCGTGCAAAAACATCTCTCTGACACTTATAAAAAACCGTTTTGTATAGTACTGACAAGAACAAAGTTTGATAGTAGTGGTCGAGTGCTCGTATCGCGTTAAGAATAAATGAGAAAGCAATAGTAACGTTATACAAGTATAGTTTTATTAACTTTTACCTCGCGCCAAAACAATAACAACACAAAAGACACTAAATATGAATAAAAAAACAAGTACAAGTTTGATCATGACACCAAATACTGCTGATTTGATCTCATTTTGACGATCATAAACAAACAAGGCCAACATGAGAGCCGGGGAATCCCTTTCAGAAATGTAGCCCAGAGAGGGCGGTGGTCAGCGGGGCAAGTGAACACTGATGTCCGCTCATGCTTTGGTTCTCATTTGTACCGAATCTCACTAAGCAAACGTTCAAACAGGCGCTATCTTTACTAATCGACTGCAGATTTAAATATAATACAGATACATTCTCGACTGAACTAATCTTAAAACTACACTTTGTGACCAAGAAACGGTAATATAAAGAAACGGCTTTTCCGTCCATTGGGTTGTTGTGAGCTTCAAAGCAGCCGAAAGTTTTACCTGTCATTCTGGCCGCCCTCAAATCCGTGGCGGAAGAAGTAGTTCTCAAACAAAGAGGCTTTTAAAATAACTCCGTTGTTGTTTTCTAGTTTTCGTTTTTCAAACGTGTGCCGTCGAACTGTTGTATGAAAGCAATATCGCTCTCGGAGTCGTGTGATATAGCTCTGTATCATCACGGCTGTGATTGCCTCCGGCACTCGGCCTACGGCCTCGTGCCTCTGGCCGAATCACAGCCGTGATGATATGGCGCTGTGTCACACTCCTACTCGAACGATATTGCTTAAATATGGTCCAAGCCGTACGATTGAGTTGAGGTGGGGACTAATTCGACAAATTCGAGCATCCATATATCCGCGTATATTAAATAAAGCAAGGGTGTTGAGATACATTCAAGCTGTTTTAAAGAATGACAAACTTCTGTCACAGGAAAAACTTTTATATATGCTATTATAATGCTCAAATATAAGTTTTAAGCGGTTAAATTGTTGACTACCGAGGGAACTTTAAGGAATTTGAGGTATTTAACATAATATGCTATTGCAAACACAATCAGCCATCAACTGTTTGGTTTTGCAGTTGACTGGCCTGAGAAACGGGAACTAACCATGCTTGAATTGTGAATGAATGAATCTTTTGAGTCAGTTAATGTGGTGTTAGCCAAACAGTCTGGATCATTTCTGCATTTTAATCAATTCATATAATCTATACAGCTTTATCATGCTTTAAATTGTTTGCCGCAATGTCTCTAAAGCAGCAAACTTAAAACATAAAGAGAAATATGAGCACTTGATGAAATGTTTTCCTATAATCCATTAAAAAGCTGCAAATGAATCCCCTCACGAGCATTAAGACCAACACCTGCAGGTAAGATATTACGCTTACGTATGATTTACTTATGTGATTAGGTTTAGCCTATTAATACCACAAACAGCCTACCCGTAAATGGAAAATAGTTTTCGGAAAAATGGTCCAAGATATTTAACTTCATTGTAAATTATTAATCCCAGTTGGTGCATATAGGCACAAAAATACAATGAAATTCCCATACTGCTGGCCAAATGGCACTCTAATGCTTAATGCATTGCACTTCATGTCCCATAATAGACTGATTCTCATTGTGCAGTTGCACTTGCATAAATCTTCAAATAAATTAACATTGACTTCTCTAATATGTGCTGCAAATGTTTGTCACCTTACAAATATACCACACAGTAAGTCTGAGAGAATCTGTTGTGTTCACTTTAACTCAGTGCACTCTTATTGAAGACATTCGATTGAAGAATAGCGCAGCCTTGGAATCTAAATTTCCCATTTATAGTCTGTGTGTGTGACTAAAAAGAGAGATGATGGTGATCATCTTTTGTTGTCCCCGGCCTTTCATTCAGCAAGATCTATCATCAGAATGTATCATATAACCTTCAACATTATTAAAGAGAGAGAAAGAAAAAGAGAGTGGAACTAAAGAGTGTAATGAAAAAGCTGCTTACGAAATGCTTTGGATATCGGACAGATTGGGTAAAGGTGAAAAGAGGCTTGTTTGATGAGTTGCGTCTGGGTAAGTGGAAACAGATGCAGTGGGTGTGGCCTGTGGATTTAGAGATGCAATGTATTATAAATTAAATGTCCATGTAGTGATAAGTGAAAAAAGGTGCTATGTATTAGCTGTTATTGAGCAAAGGTCAGAAAAGGTATGAGCTGCTCTCCCTTCATTTCATGGAGACCTTCTGACGCAGAAGAATAGCGACCCAACATATTGGCCACACACATATTGAAACAGTCGGCCATCTTTGGGGTGTGGGTCTTTGTTGGTGAAAAGTGTATAGAGTCTAGTATCTTATGGAGAGGTGTTTGTATGATTTAACATCAGCGGTGATAGGGCACCATTAAGTTCTCATATGCCTTGCTGTCAGCGGCATTCATTATGTTGACCCTTCTCTCTTATGCTTGGATCCATTGGCGATCAAAGTTTTTATGTATTAGTGTGCAGGTACCATAAATACTGGCATGGCTCCAATTGCTGCAGTTTTGCCTTACGCTGTATTGTAGAGTTGATACCAGCTTTGGGCGTGCAGAAATTCATTAAGAAATCATTTAAAACTCCCTCTCTCTGGGAGTGAAAAATCTGGGCTTCATTCCAGCTTGAGATTTATGTGCCGCACATGAATCGTCTCTCGGCCCTTGGAGACGAGAAGCTAAAGATTTTATTTTTATTTGTGTACACACACAACAGCTGAATAAGAGAATTAGACAAGGTGGGAGAGAATTTGTCTCTTTCTCTGTGTAAACATACATCTTTATATGTTAACACATGTTTAACCATTTTTACAGTGACACAGTTGAAAAAACTTTGTCAACACTCACCAGCCTAAACAATCACTGCATATATTTACTTTATTATGCCCTACAGTAAATCCTCAGTTTAATCTGTTTTACAGTACCCCGGAACAATGCATGCAATGAGCGACGACGCAAGTTTTTTTTTTTTTTTTTTGCTAGTTTCAGCCCGACGCAGTTTTCATTTTCACATGGGAGATGAGACTCTCACAAAACACACCTGGCCATGACTCATTAAGAAATAGGGACAACCTATTTCACTCTTTGCTAAACTTGCAAAAGTGGATTCAAACACGCCCTAAGTGAGCTTCTACTGTACACTTTAGACCATGCGCTTGTGTGTTTAACTGGAAATAAAAAAATTTAGGTCAATTTTGTTGGATAATTACAGTTAATTAAAGTACACAATGCACTTTTTTGGATACTAAATATTTATGCATAGACAATATTTGGGTGATTCTCACGAAACCATTGAAACACCACGGCACTAATGATTTTAGCTTTAAAATGTGTAATATAGTAACATTAAAAAGCATCAGAATTAACACAATACTGTCTACCTTGCACAATGTGTGATTTCAACATAAGAATTTATAATTGTAAATTTTATCTCATTTTCTGCTGAAATTCTCATTACAATGTGTCCGGCTGTGTTTGAACATGCGTTATGTTGTAATTGAATCAAATTAACACAAAAATATTAAGAAAAAAAAATAAATGGATGTTTTGCTAGACTACTTTAGATGACAGAAAAATATTTACTGAATATTCATGTATAATAATAATGAAGAAAAATTAGGAAAATGATGTGTCCATGCCTGATGTTTTCATCCTCCGCAACACATTTTGAGAACAGTTTAAGCACACATACAGAATTTTAATAAAGTTTGATTTTGAGTGACCAAGCACATGGACCAGTTACTTCAAGATGGCTACCAGGTAAGATCATTTTTTACAGTTAATTTGAAATATTGTCGTGTCAAAATGCTTACACGACATTTTGATTATCATTACCACAACAGATGCTTATTAAATGTTAATTTAATTAATAGAAGCATAATACTTTGATTTTAAATGCATGTGCAGAATATCCAAATTATGTTCTTTCAGGTTTGTCATGTCATTTTGAAAATATGTCAGTGTTGATGTTTTCTGACTGTTGCGGTAATGAGATTTTTTAGGACTAATTTTTTAAATTATGTTACAAAAAGTGTTAAATGATAAGTAAAACTTTTTAAATTAATGTTCCCATTTACTCCAGACTTTGTTTTTCAATGTCTGCTGGGAAAAAAAGTAAATTTAAGCAATTTTTACATTTTCATGCTTGACATTTTTAAAACCAAGTTTTCGTGAGAATCACCCATTTACTCCTTTAGGTCAAGTAGGTAATTTTGCTTTTATGACCTATTTGTTTGCAACACTCTAAACAAATGCTTGGTTGTTTCAACCTATGATTGGGTAAAATATGGGCAAACCCAACCTAGAAAATGTACATTTAACGCAACCAAGGGTTGAAACAAAACAGCATATCGTCGCTGTCCAATGAAAACCACGTATGTCCATTTTGTCGATTTTGAGATTTTTCGATGGATTGAATGTCCAGGTACATTTCCGTATACAGTATGCTTCACATATCTAAATGGCCAATGAAAAGTTGTAAAATCATGTCATCTGATTTTCACGTATATCCATTTGGTGTCAAAGCTATCTCCCACCCTGTGGAAGCATCTCACCGGTCTCGTGAATTTTCATCGAAGCTCAGCACTGGATAGCCGAATAAACATAACCTGGGCTGCGTTCAGC
Organism: Misgurnus anguillicaudatus; assembly: GCF_027580225.2. Classification (NCBI taxonomy): domain Eukaryota; kingdom Metazoa; phylum Chordata; class Actinopteri; order Cypriniformes; family Cobitidae; genus Misgurnus; species Misgurnus anguillicaudatus. The sequence continues at coordinate 30,235,625 of NC_073358.2, read as the reverse complement.
CCTGACAAAACGCTGCACAACGTTTATTAAACAGAAACAGTGGTGTGTTGAACACCCTGTTGTGATGACGCAAGAGTTGCAACTACGGTAGCTGAGAGGCCATTCTTTGTGTTCTTATTTAAATGTTTCTGAAGCCTGATGAAATCGTTATAAATGTGTGTTTAATACTGTAAAATACACTCAATATTACAGTCACTGACCTTGCCGTCCACAATGAAAGACATCATTCCAACTTGAAAACATTGAGCGAGCTGTCCCTTTAGTACCGCGTGGTTTATTTACATCTTGCCACTGATTGGGCCGACATTTCTGACACACCCACCAAACAAGTTTACAGTCTCAATGCAGTTTAAAATTGCAGTTTCAACGTAGCTTCAAAGGGCTCTAAACAATCCCAACTGAGGCATAAGGGTATTATCTAGCAAAACGATTGTCATTTTCAGGAAGAAAAATCAAAAACGTGCACTTTTAAACCACAACTTCTCGTCTTGAACTAGCCGTGTGACCTCATGTAATGCGTAACGCACAAATGTGAAATGCACCTTTGCAGACCATTTTAAACAATAAACTGACACAAAGACATTAATTCGTATCATTCAACATACAACAACGTCGAAACGGTCCTCTTTCTCCACACTGGGGCAGTAGTTTCGCATACGTCATGCATGACCTTTCGACGTGCTAACGCATTAAGTGAGGTCACGCTGGTGTGTCACACAGCTGGTGCAAGACAAGAAGTTGTGGTTTAAAAGTGCATATTTTTTAGCAATCGTTTTGCTAGATACGACCCTTATGCCTTGGTTGGGATCGTTTAGAGCCCTTTGAAGCTGCGTTAAAACTGTAAACTGTTGAGGTCCAATAAAGTCTATTAAATTGAGAAAAATCATGGAATGTTTTCCTCAAAAAAACGTATTTCTTCTCGATTGAACAAAGAAATGCAACATTTTGGATAGCATGGGGGTGAGTAAAAAGTAATCCTTTTATCCCAACGAAGGGGTTTGTCCATATTTCACCCAACGACAGTTTGAAACAACCCAACATTTTTATATAGAGATATACTGATAAATAAAAAAACTTTTTTTAAAGTTATAACTGAAAACATGGTTAAAATAGAAGTATTTAGTGCTTTTAGACTTTTAGAGTAGTACTGATGTAAAGCTAAGACGCATAGTCAAGATTCAAAGCTCTTGAGGGCCATGAGCACCAATTCAAATTGATCTGCCTTTACTTATTCAGCTAAGGTGTGCTGCCCAAATGAAAGGTCCAGTTCTCAAAACGGCCTTGGGTGAAACTGGATGTACATGAGGAAGTTTGTTAAAGATCAAAGTAAAGCGGGGAGAGAAGGTCTGAAAGTGAGAGGGGTTTAAATACCGAACTCGGCCTCAGATAAAAGCCTAGCTAGTTCTCTTTGAATTCCCAAGGGAAAAGGAGGTTTCGACATCACCCCACATGAAAGATATGTCAGTTTGAATTGTGTACAGGTCAGAGAGGCTTCAGTGTTGGATGGCCCCAGATGAAAGCTACACTATTTATGGGTCAGAGCATTTAAAGTGCTCTTAAGGTGAAGTGCATGTGTGAAGCTGTGCGTATGCACGCACATTTCCTCTTGATCAAAAAGAATATTCTTCATTTTTCTCATCGTAATAACCAAACACACTCTGGCTTTCTGATCCTCTACTTCAATGACCCACACACACACAGCTCTTGTTGCTGCATACATTTGAAATACGCTCACCAATATTCATAAGAACAAAAGGTCTGGAAAAAGGCTGAATTGTGCATGTAGTTTGAACACCACTTTTAATGTTTCAGAATTAAGGTCATCTTTATAGCTTCAATATTTAACAGGTGTGAAACACTTGCAGTGAGTCCTTGGCGATTGTTTATGAAGATAAATGCAGACCTTAACCTCATCTGTAAAATAAATTGTTACAGTGTGAAATGCAACCATTATAACACAACACTTCTCTGTGAATTAAAAATGAGGGAAAAGGTTGATGGGCTTTACAATTTTACAATACAATTCACTCGGATAGTTTACTTGTTCCAATAAATTATTTTCACATTTTTTATTTGCATTCTTTGTGTAAAGTCATGCAAAGTACTTCGACTCGCCTGAAAAGTCCGCTCCCCTTCTCCCTCTCATAATGGGAGAGGGAGAGTGTTACTGCGCCGAGTCGAAGTACTCCCAAAAGTGCTATTACGCCATAAAATATAGTTCCTCTTTTAAATCCGCTTAGAAAAGTGCTACGTTTTATTTTGTACCACCAAACTTGCTCGTATAACTACTCGTCTTAAATAGGAAAAACGTTGATGTGTTTGGTCACTTCTAACTTTATCTTTGATTGGTAGCATTGAATGAATGGGGCTAAGCTAAATGCTATCGAATTGTCGCAGCGCGCTCCAGCTCTTACGTGCATGCACACAGATGATAAAGGGATGTATCAACTCCTCTTAGTTAAGGTAATAACATCGTTTAATATTGAAAATGAGTAGACTATTCCTTTAAACTAGCCTAACGGTCTAATGTGAGACATGACATGATGCTGTACCTCTTTTTACTTATAATTGTGACAACGAAAAGGGCAAGCCGTGCTGATCATTAAATGGTCTAATTGGAGATAATTAATCATTATCTTCTCTCCTTCCTCTGAACTCTTCCTGAGGCGCGTATCACGTGCTGATGTTGAATAATGGAGCTCACGGAGGTGTATAAAGGTTTGAATGACTTTGGCTTTTCCTGTCACTTGACGATTTATCTTGATTGCTTCATACTCCTTTATCTTGTTTACGTCTGCTCGGCTTATTTAGCAAATTACAAAAGGAGACCACTGATATCAGACTAATTGCAGGAAGAAGATTATAGTCATTTAGTAAGGCCTATTGTGTGTGATGTGAAGTTATCAGCCTGTGTGTCTGGCAAGTTTTTTGAAACATTGAAATAGTTTGTTATTTTTGAATGTCTTCTTTAATTGTACATAAGAAAAGGTAATTTTGATGTTAAAGGCGAGCTTCAAAACTGTCCCCTAGAGGGAGCACACACCCCTGCTTTAATTAGACAGACTTTGATCCATTTACATTTAAGTTATTTAGCAAATGCATTCATCCAGAGCGACGTGCTTTACAAATCGAGAAAAATGATTCATCCTGGGTAGACAGTAATAAGAAAAGTTCCAGAATAGTTGAGAGAAGTGTCAGCATAGAGTACTGATGCAGATATGTGAGTGCAACGCTGTGTGAACAACTGAAAGAGAATAGCAGAGAATTTTGGAGTTAGATTTTTTTAGCATGTGTATTCATGAGTCAAGTACTAACATTGGATGTGAATTTTTGAAGAAAGAGAGAAATTCAGCTGTTCAGATCATTTCAGATTATTGAGTAAAGAGAATGTGAAGGTGGGTGAAAGTGATTTTGTGTCTCTTTCTTTTGGTACCATGAGGTGCTGCTGACTCAGAGATAGATATCATACTGAATCAAGACTTTTCAAATACAATGTAAATCAAGTTCAAGTGAATTAAGTAAAGGAGAATCAAGCTATTTAGGTCTGGAGGTATTCTACATATATAACTTTGAACAATCGCATGGTACCAAACACAAACACATTTATCATTACATTTACATATAGCAGGTCAGTTGTTATAGTGATTTCAAAATGACTTAATTTTCTCATATTTCTAAAGGGCTCTGACTATTAAAGAAAGATGGGGAACCAGACAGCATTGCCTGATTATTCAAATACTTTCCTTGACTCTTCCTTCCCTCCACCTGGGCGGAAAAAAATGTATCTTAAGCCAGTTGCTTTCTTTTGATGTTGGACAGACTTAAGACTATGAGTTTAAAGAGGCTCTTTTGGTCTCTTCTTCACAAGTTAATTTCACATGGATTTATATTTTCTAAAATGAGTTATAGTTTCTAATATACAAGGATTTAAGGGTTTATCTACCTTGCTGAAAAGACCAGTGTCAGTATGGCTATAGCCAAAACTAGTGATGTAGTACTCAAGACCGATTTCTGCTTTCTCTGACTTGTCAAGGTGGGCTTAACATGTTGATGATGACAGAGCAGCACTGTTGAGGCAGTTTAGAAAGATAGGCAGAAGATGATGCATGTGGTAGGGATTTTTTTAATGATAGTAAAAGCATAGTCCATATTAAGACGTTAAGACTGCTCCTCTAAACAATTCCCAATCTAGCTTAAGGGTCTCGGTCTTGACCCTTCAAAGACTCGGACTCGGCATAGGCGGTCTCGTCCCCATCACTAGCCACCACACACTTTAAAAAAAAGATGAAGGTACAAACATTGTCACTCTTCAGAAAGAATCTAAGGGGCTGTCCACACGGAGACGCGTATCACTGTATACGTATACATTTGTTATCGTATTGGCGTTTCATCCACACGGATCCGGCGTTTTGGGAGACTGAATCCACTATTTTTTGAAACCGGGTCCTAAAGTGGATAAATCTGAAACCGACACCCTTGTGGTTTCATCTGTACAGCCAATCCGTATATTTTGTAAAGCGAAAACGTCATCGCATCACGTGTCGGAAGCGTCACACGTAACAGCAACAACAATAACGGCGGACTACGTGACTGTGTTCGTGCTACAGAAGCTACTAAAGCCTTCTAGCTTTATTACAGCAAAATCTATTGCTTCTGTGCAATTGTGGTGACCAACAAGCGATAATGGACAACACCATACGTTGGTTATCCGCATGCTCAAAGTCTTCTTCTCCGTGTATAGTGTATATTTGTGGCAGAATTACAGCGCCCCATACTGGTCCGGCATATATACTACACCGCTTTCAGTCGGTTTCAGTGGTTTCGTGTTTACGGATTATTTTTTTAGAGCAAGGAAACAAAATGATCGGATAGGGAATGCACCGGCTTCGTGTGGACATAGCCTAAAAGGTGTATATTGGTACCTCTAAGGTACACGCTAGTACCTTACCTAAATGGTACATATTAGAACCTTTTAAAAGGTACAGTTGCAGTGACAAAGAGGTAAAATGTTGTACCTTTTTCTGAGAGTGCAGCATATGTTTTGGGTTTAAGATGAAAAAATAAATAACTTAAACCAGTGGTTCCCAACATTTTTCACTTTAAGGCCCCCTAGTTGCCCACAACAATATTTGAAGGCCTCCCACTCACTCAATTTTTTCCACATAAAATGAAATAAAACTTGGAATGACTAGACAGATTTATTTAAAATTGCCAAAAAAAAGAAAAATCTTGATTTTTGCTTCTTTTAGCTTATTTCAATGCTTGTTTTGTCCAATTTGTAATAATTTTAAGTCATGTTGAGGCCCGTGGGAAATCTGATGTGGGCCCAGACCCCCTGGTTGGGAAACACTGACTTAAACCATTCAAAATGATTTGCTAGTCTTGATTTAAGTCGTAGTTAAATTTCCCCTGTCCAAGCTGTTATTATACCTGGTCTACCAGCCTGATCAGCTTTTAATGTGCACAAAACTCCTCTAAAACTAGTAAACAGATCAGCCAACCAGCTTAAGAAATGTTTGTTTTCAAACATTGATAAACCATCCAGAAACACAAACTGCTCTTTTCAGCTTGCTAACCAAGCATTTTCCCAAAAGCTCTATCTTCATCTTTGAATGTCTCCTTATATTAATCTGTCTCAGTCTTCCTATTATCCTGTATCTTCATGTCCATGATTCCCCTTGTCAGTCTTTCATCCCATTTCAAATGCTAACCATCATTCAGAATGACATAAATTCAATAACATTAAACCAATTTAGGTTCATTTATTAGCACTCTACCCCTACTTCCCCCTTGAAATCATAATTGTGTTACTTGGCCATGGCAGTCACTGAAACATGAATATTGAGTCTGCCACAGGTGTTGAATACAGAATCTCAGAAGCATGGCAGTCTAACACAAACCTTACACAAAATGAAAGCACATAAAAAGGTGGCATGTTAAAAAATAAAAGGAGGTACATACAGTCTCGCCACAAATCTGAGCTGGACGTACAGCCGTAGAGAGAACTGTGTGTTCTGTAAGGAATCTAAGAAGAGGGAGAAGTGTGGATCAGTTGCTGTGGGAAAAGAGCTAAAGAATGTTCAGCTAACCATTGGAGAAATACCAAAACTGAATGTTGATCAGAAGAGTTACACTGAAAAAGGATGAACTGCAATGTTTAGATTATAAATGTGACTGTGCCTTTGAAAAACCAGCTAAAGTCATTTTTGGGGATTTTTCTGTTTTCTTCATAAATTCATGTAAAGAACATTCTGTGAAAATATAACATTTATAACAGATTCCAAATTATTATGCATGTCACATATCAGGAAGATTTCAGTAAAAAGACATTCAGGTAAACTTTAAAAAACTTGCTTTTTGTTGTATTTCCCATATCTTTTTTAGCAAACTGGTATCAATTTCAGACAGGGTTTTTCATTAGTTTGCAGGGAGATCTTAGTAAAAGAAAAAGTTTTCCACATTATTAAGCAAGTTATAGTTCTCATACAATATGGGAATGAAAAAAGATCTTTCTAAAGACAAAAAAGTTTGCATTATCTTAAAAACGCAATTTATTTCCTATAAAAATTCATATTTGGTTGACCTAGACAGAAATTATTGAACTGTTATAAGATTTATGAGGAATGTACATAAGTGTCAGTATTTGCGCTCGGACGAGAGAAGAAACAGGAGAAGGGATCCATTTGCAGTTGAATTTAATGAACAAAACTCAGGTCAGTTACAAAAACCAAACACGATATATCACACGGGGCAAATCACGACATATACACAATGAACCGCGACAAACAAGTGAACAGAAAGTGAATATATACATAGCAATGACCAATGGTAAGACAGGAACAATAATTAACTAATGCAAAACACATGTGGGTAATGAAAGATGTTATCAATGAGTCCAAGGTAACAGATGACAGAGGTGGAATCACAAACAATACAAAACAGCAAGGCATATGACCATACAAGAACCAAATAAAGAAACAATAAACAAAGAGACTGCAGACACAACCCCAACACATAAGGATTTGGCTATATGAAGGCTTTTTAAGGAAAATATTAGGAAAAGGCAGCAATAAAAGCCAACATTAAGAAGCAAACATGTATTTAAAGGTAGGGTAACAGATTTGATCCTAAAACATTTTTAGTTGTGCTGGCTAAAAGTCTCCTCACATCCTGATAGCAATCACTGTTGTTTAAATGTATTTCTAGAAATTTATGTTATCTGTGAAAGGCGTAGGACCAAAAAATGTTCAACCAATCATAGATTTCGGTCAGAACGGACGTTTCCTTTTTTGTCCCTCATACGTAAGCGTAATTTGAATGCCCACCGCGCAGCGAGTCCACGCAGACACCATACGTCATCGGTGCGTTCACGTCGCTCACCTCCTGTCTGTAAACAGTGAGAACAGCAAACTTTTCTGCTGAATTGACAACCTGCACAGGAGCCACAAAACGAAAGGCATCTTTTATAACAACAGCAGCAAAAACTGCCCGGATCAGCAAAGAACAAAAACCCAAATGAACATCTGTAACTTTACTGCTTTACCACGAGATGCAAACAGCTGCAGGAGGCAAAGGGTCTGAAAGGGTCGTTGCACTGTTTATTTTGGTAAGGTAGGTACGCGATATGTTTGTATTGAGATGGATTCAGATATTCTACTTTGATGAAACATTGTGTTGCTTATGAAATTTGTGTTCGTTTACGGATTAGCGTAACGATATAGTTACTACGTCTACACAACCGAACGTGTGCTTAAATTTATTCTGATGTAAACACATTGTTTATGTTGGTTCTTTTGGTAATGTTATTCACTTTGTACTGCAAAGTTTTCTCACTGGTGAATGAGTCATGAGATGTGACCGTCTGATCTGTGCGTGTTCATGTGTTTTGAAAGAGGCGTGACTTTGGATGGCGATTTGACTTGAGGGTGGGATCGTGATTTCATTGCTAGGCGGCTACCGTTAGCATTTTTCAAAATGTGTTACCCTACCTTTAAACCTGCTGGTGTCTCTGTAATCCCAAGAACCCCCCAATACGGAATCCTTCAGTGCATAATATCCCCCCAAACAGTGCTTTAAGTGGCCCAAAAGAGGTGCCGGTACTCTAATTTTTTTTTGTTTTTTTTGCTGACTCGACTCCTATATTGAAGGGGTTTTATATTCAGCAGTCAACAGACGACCATGTAAAAAATAATAAATCCTTTTTTAAATTTGTGTATTTGCTTGAGCTAGAAATAGCTACTGAACATAAATAAAATGTGCAAAAGGATTTTGAAAAAATACCATTAGAAATAGCTACTGTAGAAAGAGCTTTTGAACATAAATAAAATGTGCAAAAGGTAGATATGTGAGTAAAATTTTTAGCATGGTTAAATGCTAAAACTAGTTGTTCAGATAGAAAGAGCTTGAAATTTTTTTTAAATGACACCAAAACCATGTCTATGGGGTCAATAATAAAAAAATACTGGCCATTTGAAACTCTAAAGTAATTTATTTTGTCCCATTGTTTTACATTTTGCGGATGGTAAAACTATTGTGCACGTCGTTCAAATTAATTGAAATTTCGTTTACTTGTAGTTTAGCAATTAAACTAAATGTATATTATAATTTCAAGAATGTTTTCTGCACATCGCCTGAGGAAATCCGAAGTTGCGTCGAGGGGAACCAAACTGACAGCCGCGACAGCGGAGATTATCACGTACCTACCTACAAGGCTTGCCTTTGACCTGCAGCTATCAATCTGGCTTGGTGGGATGTCAGGCAGCGAGTCCTCTGATTCTGAAGGTGTTCTTTTACTACTCAGAGTCTAAAACAAGGAGGGCATATTACGTGTTCATTGTATTTTCATTTTAACCGAGCAGCTATGGTTGCGCGTTTCACACAGAAACACACACCTCTACAGAGCACATTGACACTGACTGACGGACGCATGCGCTTTTAACTTGTAAACGCAAGGGTGTATGGGTAATGTAGTCTCTGCTCTCGGTGGGACGAATTAGGAAGCATACATTAAGGGCGCTCTGAAAAGCAGCAGCGCAGCCAAAGGATTAAATTAAACCTCTGATTTTTAAACAGATGTGCAAATGAGCGTTCCGGTACGCTAAAAGCACGTTCTGGGCGCACGGAGAGGTGGTGGTACGCTCAAGAGCTATTTTTAGAAGTGGCGGTACTGAGTACCGGGGCGTTCCGGCCCACTTAAAGCACTGCCCCCAAACCATTTTCAAACAGTTTTATTCATTGACATGCCATACACTGAATAGTATGAATGTCAAACAAGACTGTAACATTAGGGCAGAGTAATGATTTGGACTGGAATATTGGGAAGTAAGATGGTAGGTCCCTTTAGGGTCCCTGATGGTGTCTACAAGATAAAGTATGTAGAGTTCCTAAAAAAAAAATTTTCACTATGGGAAATGAAAATAATCTTGTCTTCTGAGATAAATGTATTTTCATGCAGAATAATACACCATCCCATGTTGCCCTATACACCACTGACTATTTTAATTCATATAGGCATAAAATAAGAAACAAGTCAAGGTGTGACCACCACCATCTTCTGACTTTAGTCTATTAAGAGCCTGTGGAGCATCATTATATGGAGGTTCTGTGAGGTGGACAGCACTATACAGTAATTCGAAACATCAACTCTGGGATACAATATAGCGTCTTCAAGTGAAAGACAAAAACTGTACATAGATTTACAAGTTCAATATAATGGGAGAGTTCAAGTCATGTCAAAGATATCTTCATATATTATATGTTTGTGTAAATACATTATTTGTTTGGTTTTTAGAAAAAATGACCTGTCCATGCAGCACATTTGAAAGATGTCTGTTATTGGATCATTATATCCCAATATATCATTATAGATTTGGTTAAAGTGCATTCTGCATAACAACATATTTTTCAAAGTATTAAAGTATCTTTTGATAAAACATTTTATTTAAAGTGCACTTATTTCATTGCTAAAAACAACATTATTTTGTGTTTTTGGTATAATACAATGCGTTCACGTGGCTTATGGTTAAAAAAACACATTTTACACATACCATACATTTTTATAGCTTAGATACCCTGCTTTCTGCGATATGAAAAGTGTTGTGTCCCTGATTGGTCAGCTAATTTGTACTTGTGATTGGCCTGAATTCCTCTGACGTCAGCCGTAAATGTGACGCTCCTTACCATGTTTGAAAGATTTACTCACAACGCAATGCTGACAGGAGTTAACTTACAGGCTGTGAGTTAAAGCGGGAGGAATTATGATAATGTCGGTTTTTGATGTGAGCATGAAAATATATTGAATTTAGCTGCCTAGTTTGTAAGGATTTAACATATCATAACTTTAAACCTTCAACTCCAAACTTTAAACCTTGGTTAAATAAAATGAGGTTTACATTTAACCCATTATTTTGATCATGGATTTAAGTTATATTTAAGATTAACTTTAGTCCTGTTGCACCATAACTTTAAACTCCGATTTAAATCTCGATTATGGTTTAATTAAATATAGAGGTTTAAAAAAATTAAATATTTGACTGACTGAACAAAAAGTAGAGGTCTGACAAAAAAATGTATGCACATTGCACTGTCAAATTGCGAAGCAGTGGTGTGGTCTAGATTTGTGTAGTGAGTATACTGTGATTTTTTTCCTCTCACCCTTATGCTCACTTGTCCTAGCGCAACACCCCATAAGCACCACCACACTCACAAATGCATAGTATACAGCATCTACATATAATTCAGTGCATTCTGAAACACTGCTAATGTGTTATCATCATGCCAGTTTATTATAAGCTAAAAAAGACTTGCAATGCCATTTACAGCTAGGGAAACTGGACTGATTTTAGACTGTTTTAGTGTTAATCAACATTTAATTTAGGGCCAAAATAAACTAGTATTTAATAATAAGTATTTAATAAACTGTTTACAATCTCCACACCATGGCTTATGATTATGTGGTCTGATATGAACATCAATGCAAACAGAATTACCTCACAGAAGTTTGAGACCCTTTACATTACAATCTTAAAAGATAAAAAATGAAGACTTTTCAAAAGGGAAGTTTAACACTGAGGCACAAGCAAACATGCTGAAAGAGGAACTGATGGCAGTTAGTGAATTATATTAAAAATCCAGTCATTGTTGTCAAAGTCAAGTCGAGTCTCAAGTCTTTTTAAATTATGTCGATCATCAAATTTGGGACTCGAGTCCCTGGCACTACACCACTGCTTAAAACTTGATGATTTGAGTGCAATACTTTCAAAAGGATGTCTAGAAATGTAAGTAAGCTACTGTGTATTTTCAGTCACGTCAACACATTTATATCATCATGGAAAGTAGATGAGGATGTAAATAAGGAGCTTAGATGCAAAAGCAGCTAAACAGCATTTCTGTCAAAATGAGAAAATTATTTTGACCAAATGTTCTCAGCTTGTATTACATGTTCATCAAATACATACAAATCCGTTTAATCCCAGCCACGCGGCATTCAGAAATACGGCATTGTTGTTGAATCCGCCAAAAACCACGGCGATTTGTTGTCAGAATCCGATAAAAGCTATGTTGATTTGTTGTCAGAATCTGCTAAACGGCTGCAAAATGACCGTGGATCACATTCAAACTTGAATAACTTTTGTGAGAATACTTCCTGAATACAACTAATTTGTGGTAATCAAATGGACAACAGCACCCCCTAAGATGTGGTTCAGTTTCTTCACTTTTACATTCTGACAATGTTCCTAGTGGCATCTTTAGTGATTTTGCAGGTCTTGTTCAAAGTAATGGAGGTTTTTCAAAAGTAGCCTAAAGGTTTTTGCCAAATAAGCTTGCATGCACAAGGTTTTGCAGCAAAAGATAGTCGCATTTGTTAAGTAACAATGAAATGACAAGTAACATTTGTGAAAATAGGACATTTTAATTACTGACTAGCCTTTTTATTGGAATTAAAGGGAAATTACTGAACCTAAACATAAGAGCTTGATAAAAATGCTAATTTACAAGAAAACATGTCAGACGCACTCCTCAAATACTGCCATTTCCTCTTAGTAGGAGCCATTCATTTCTGACGATGCTCAGAGTTTTGGGGCATATTGTAAAACGTAAATTATTTGTTTGTAATTTGCTGTTAATACAGCCATATGCATGTTGCAATTTGATCCAATAAATGACGCCTGCACCATGTGATGTCACATAAAACCCATGAATACAGTTATGGTTTATATATACTAAAGCAGAGAACATGGTTTTTCAGCATTTAACCAGGATTAAGCAAACTGGATCAGCATGGAAATGTATACTCTGCAGGTGTTTTTAGCAGTCATGTCAAATTCAATTATGCTTAATTTGCTACAATTAACAAGGATTTTTTTATACCGGGATGTTGAAGACCATCATTAAAGTAATCTACTTACTGGTAAAATTACAGAGAAAGCCGAACTCTTTCTTGTATAACTGATGATACAATCTTTGGCCTTTACTACCTAGGATCAGTCAATGTCTATCAGGGTGAGAGAATTGCAGACGGTTCAATAGTGAAATGGTAAGGATTGATCTGATTAAAAGGCAAGCTATATTGAACCTAGTCAGAGTCAGTTGTCTAGGTGGAAGAAGTTGATCATTAAGAAATAATTCACTCTTGTTCACGCTTCACACTTTAGTTTGTTTAAAAAGTAGGTAGATAGAGAATCAATCGATTTCTTTCTAAGATTGAATATATGATATACTGACAGCCTAATAATCATAAAATGACCCCTATAGCACATAAGACCTTCCTGGTTCTCACCAGTTTTGTGTCTTATGTCACACTACACTGCAAACTTTTATTGCATATACAACAAATAAAATTACAATTAAAAAAACTTTCCCAGGAAAAATAAGTACAAAAGTTGTACCTTTTTGTCATAGGGGTGTTACTTTTTATATAAGTCCTAAGTACTATTCAGACGGCATTAGTTTTGTTTTTTCCCAGTGATTTTAGTCTTGTCCGAATGCTCCATGTCAGTAATTTTACCTTCTGTAAAAAGGTCCAGAGAAATTACCTCAAGTAATACTAATCCAGTGTGGATAGACCAGTTGTAGATATACAAGTAATTTCGTAATTTCCTGTAATTTTGCACAGTTTTTCAAATATAGAAGCCCTTAAAGAAGCATTCAGTTGCGATCTAGGCAGTGGAACAAATCGGTGGCAAGTTACTTCCTGCGTAACATGACACAGACTTTTAAAAAAATGTCAAAATCACTTCTCAGAGGCACCGAACTTTTTCTGAAACTGACGTTCTCCCCAAACCAAAATTAAACACAGTGTTTCCTCCTTGGTCGATTTCAAGTTTTTATTGCCGTGTTTGCACATGTGATATCAGAAAGCAAGGTAATGTGCACATGACGACGAGGGAGTTGACGCACTGCGTAATCCAGTTACCCCTCCCAGTTCTGAATGTTTTACTGAGATTTTTAATCCCGTGCGAACTGACAATCAATACTACAGACGTCCTGTGGTAAAATTACTTTACTCCATCTACCCCCGTAAAACTAATCCCGTCCGAATAGGGCTCTAATATGTACCACTGTATGCGGTAACTCACTGGCAACGTGTTGCCAGTGAGTTACTGTAACTACCCAATTACAGTACCATAACTGTACATGTTTTTTTACAGTATGATGGCTTTACCGCAGTTCAATTTTACAGTATAATACCCTTACTGTAACCTAGTTTTAAAAAAATATTGCCTTGAAGGGGAATCGAACCCAGGTTGCCCATGTTTTAGGTCAGTACCTAAATAACAATACCACAGTGCCACAGAGTCACTTAATGAAAGTTACTCGCTACACTCCCCAAGTAGCCTCTTCAGTCACTCTCCTGACACTCCGAGGTGCGAAATCTTGGCGTCACTAGTGTTTTAAAGTCTTGAGGTCAAATTCAAATCTGACGGTAAAGCATTTATCCATAATCCCTTTCTTGTTTCTATCTACAATTCTCAAAAAATTATTTACACTGCTGAAAAACAATTCACATTTTGAAAATTGTTTCACTGCTAAAAGCATAACAAATAAAATGTATTTCATTTCATAGATATATTTTATTTTTCAATTTTATATTCTTTTATAACACTATTTTATTCAACTACAGTACTGCTGTTGTTTTGCAGCAGTCAACAGCAAATTTAAAACATACAGTAAATCACTGTAAATTAAATGTTAATACCCATAATGCAATGCATATTACAGTAATGAACTGTAAAAGAAAATGATGGATTTTACTGGGCATTTTGTGGTAAGTAACTGTAGAAATTACAGTTAAGTCTAACAGTGACTGTGGATACAGATATGTACCTTTAAGAGTGTGTTCCTTAAAGATACCAGTGTCAACTTTTGTACCTTCATGTCCCTTTTATTCTGAGAGTGTACAGGTCTACTTCAACCAAGATAGCACATGCTCTTTACTGCCTTCTCAAATTTTGTTTCCTTTTAGTAGTGCATAAGTGCTATGTACACTTACATGATGAACATTTATATGCATCAGAACTCAGGTGTGAATTGATGGCCATGTAGAGAATATAAGTGGAGCTTTATGGTAAGCAGTAGTGCTGACTTGCAGTTGGAAACTATATTAGCTACAACTCATTTAGAATGCAGAGAGTCAGACCGTCAAGCATGTAGACCTGACTCCCAATCTGCGGTAATATAGGACGGTTTGCACGCAGCCCCTCAAAATCACGCTGGAGTTTTTCGTGAGCGCCCAGGAAGGACTAAGAGATGAGTTTTGACTACCCTCGGGCAGTAATCTTCTCGCCTAGTCTCTCTCATTGAATGTGCAGACATTGCTTCTGCAAAGAGTCAGCTCATGTCAGACATGAATGCACTTAATTAATGTACGACTACCTCCCGGGAGAAGTGAGCTAAAGGCAGAGAATGCAAATATACGCACGCTGGTGCAGAACGCACATCCAACTCCTCACAAATGCACACAATATCCAGGGTCTTGCACGTGCAGTTATTTAAACAGGATGCACAATTGGGCTCAGAATAACAACAACGGAGGCACAATGTTGCCTAACAAACATCACACAACTCTGTGAGCTTGATATTGACGTTCCATTTATTATTCGTCAATTAACGTTCTTCAGGGGGGAATTAGCCGGAAATCTCATTATTACACAAAAACCATCACTCCACATGAGTGATGGTAAACAGTGCATATTGCTTAGGGATAGCGGATGACACTGACACCTTTGCTTTTTCATTCCTTATTGACAAGCTGCACGCTTCATGCGCAAGTTGTCCATTCGCAGCACATAGCCCATAAATCATATTGTGGGCCTGGGAAAGCCCCTCCTGTCAATCAAACGTGTTGCTTTGATAGTGGTGGCTATATTTACATGTAAACCAGTGATCGGGGTAGGCAATTTCAAATGCATGACCTCTTCGATCTCATTTGCATGCTATTTTACTTACCAGCGCTTCAATTATTTGCTGAGAATTGCGGTTGTTTTTTACCAACATTTTATCTATGTTCACTTGTTGATCAAATCAACAACGCAAGACTTTAAATTGTTAAACGCAAATGTTAGACCTTGCCTGCTTCCAGACAATTATCTAGACAAACGTTTACACAGTTATAATGAATGTGTGAAGATGTGCCTATTTTCCTGTGGTCCGGTCAACAATAATTGTGGTTACAAGGTATACAATACCTGTATAGAGCACTTACTGTAAAACCGCAGTACTCCACATAATTTTTCTGTCATAATGTTATTGTGTTTACGCTCATAACCCCAATCAGAGTATTTCATTTATATGAGCATCATTATAATCACAGTACTCCCTTAATCACATTATGAGATGGCATGTAAACATTGCCACTAATGGATTTCCAGTAAAGCTGCTTTGAATTAATTCGAACCGAAAAAGAGCTAAATGAATTAAATTGATTTGATTTTTTTATATTATGATTGTGAATATTACGTGTTTACTCCCTGTAGGAAAGGAGCATCGGAAATGATGATGAGATTTGTCTCGCAGTTGTTTCTTATAGACAGCAATGAGATTGAATGGTAGGTTTATCAACAATTTCTCTTCTACAAATGTGTCTGATGTAGCATTCAGTTCATAAAGAAATCTGATGTTTGGAAATATTCAACATTATTGGTTTTACAGACCCAAAAATGAGCCACTTACTCAAAATACAACAAAATGACTGTTTACAGTATATACAAATATATGACTGAATTACTGTCATTTTTGAGTTACACTGAAAAAAAATGATTATTTAAATTTAATCTTTTTTTAAGGTAAGTGGTTGCGATCAATTTATTTAAGCTAAATTTAAACAAAACTTTTATATTTTATTTTACGTTACTAATCTTTTTTGTTCAAATGTAGCTTAAATAAATTGATTGCAACCACTTACCTTAAAAAAAAATGATTAAATTAAATGAATAATTTTTTTCAGTGTACTTGAGTATGCCTACATGCAGTATACTGCATATTTATACCACAGGTCTGTTGAATGCTTTATTCTGATTGGTTGAGAAATGTTCTATGTGTGTTGATTCATTTTCAGTAAACGCACACCTAACTTGTCAAGTGTCTTAAAAATAGGCACCAGAGCAATGTTTGTAGTTACCGTGGTATAAGAGAAATAATTGACTCTGGTCCTTTAAATTATTTGAAAATAATGCACACCCACAGTGGCATAAGTGGCATAAGTGGGTAAACAATTATTCTTTACATATTGTACAAATTAAAAAGACTAAGGCTGTTTCCCAATTCCAAGAACGCAGTGAACAAACTTGCGTTCTCCTTGAGATCGGTCTTGCCAGGCGACATTGGAAGAACAAATTCAGAAGGTTGTGAGAATTGAGATGTCCGCGATCTTCCTGTTGGTCACCTGACCTCCCCAGATTTAACATTGCAACATTCATAAAGTGACAAACATACCATTATCTGCATTATTATGTACATTTTTTATGATGTCATTATTTGTAATGGCAAATATGTAAATTTTTCAGTTACCTTGTCAAGAAATAATTATATAATCTAAAATAAAACTCAATTAAGTTTAGTTGTTCTATGCCAATAAAACATTATTTCTGCGCGCAAGTCTGCACTCGATGCATCCTTGATATCATCCAGGTATTATTAGTGCATCCTCTGTAGTTGCATTCTTGAGAATAGGAATTGAACTTCGATGGGAAATGATGATGTAGAGCGAGAATACAAGAATGCAAGATCGCTGAAGAACGCATATTGAGAAACACAGTGACCCTGCCTGTGAAAACCCAACTAAAATCATTTTTTGAGACTTGTTTCACGGGCAGTGTCACAGGCTAAAGTCTCAAAATCTTATAATGAGATTAGGAGCATCAAACTTTTTAAAGTTAATAGAATGATTGAACGGAGTATTTATCCTTGTTCTGTGATGTGAAATGTAGACACATTTTTTTTGTTTGGGTCTGTAATGGTTTAGAAGCTTCCTAAAAACCTCTCTCAGAAAGCTCTATTAGGGTGGGTGATTTTAAACAAGTGGTTTTGCACGTATTTGGCTCCCCCTACTGGCTTAACTTGCAATCTCATTACTGATTGGCTAACTTTGCTGCCACTCAAAAAATGTAGCCAATTATTTTAAAGTGGAAGGGCGGTTAGATGCCTATGATGTCATAAGCATCAGTTTTTCAGATTAGGCTGTTTTCTGGCTGACATTTCTAAAAGAGGAATTTCTATGAGACTGAGATGTTTAGCATGTTTAGCACTTTTTGTATGTTTGTGAATGTGGGTAGACTACCATTATTCAACAAAGACAAGGTAAAAATGGTTTTTCATTCTCTGTCCCCTTTAATCATTGATCTCCGTTTTATTTGCAATCTTAAAGCAACAGTATGTAGTTTTTTACCTTTAAATAATGTCTCTAAAATTATTTCAGTGATAGAACAACTTTTAACTGGACAAATGTGACCCGTCACGGAAATCAGGGACACAAGTCGGCAGCACAAGTTTCGAGAAAATGAGGTTTTTTTTCAAAATTTGTGATTTTCGTTTTATTGCAGAATCTGTTAGTTGAGATCACGAAGAAGCCTCTCCATGTTTGAGATAGCGGTTTTTGTATATTTAAAAGCGTACATTTTGCGGTTAAAATAGGCTTGTTTTTCGGGAAGATTCTAGCGTGCAGCGGGGGGCGTCATTTTCTGTGTATATTGACATACTGTATAAGCTTGTGTTTTCGCCTCCGCCCCCAAAGGGCACAGCGTGACTACTAAATAAGGATAGTTCGCCCAAAACTGAAAATAATGTAATTAATGACCTACCCTTAAGTCGTTCTAAACTCGTAAGACCTCCATTCATCTTCGGAACACAGTTTAAGATGTTTTATCGTTAGATTTAGTCCGAGAGCTTTCTTTCTCCTTCATTGAAAATCTATGTATGGTTTCCATGTCCAGAAAGGTAATAAAAACATCATCAAAGTAGTCCATGTGACATCAGTTGGTCAGTAAGATTGTGTTGAAGCATCGGAAATACAGTTTTCAACGGCGCTGTTTGGATGATCTATGATACTACCTCCCTATTTTAAATACAAACTTTGAAGGCGGGTTCATGTGTAATCTCATATACCCTTACATGTTACGTTGTAAATAGTCTTCAGATTGTATATTATATTGTATTACCAGACATTCATGCGAAATCTGATGTAAACAATCTATATTATGAGATATTATGAGATATATTATACACATTTGTGGACAAAAATGGTCATTGGATAATCTGATTCGACTTGTGATACCCACAAAGGTAAAAAGAGTCATGTTTATTTTTGCATGTTGTTATTTGGTCATAAAATACTTCATATCATGCTAGAACATCTGTATCTCAAAACGGCTTTACAGGGGGTATGGCTTAGCTAAATGAGATGTAAATGAGCCCTATTGTCTCCCCCAGTTGGAAAGAAGAGTCCCTTTCGTCTCGATTTTCTCGGTTTGAGTATTTCTGAGTTCCTATATTCAAATGGCCACAACTTCTCCAAATCTTATCAAATTTCCATGTGTTACAGATCGTTGGAAAGCTTAGAAACTGCACTTTCAGAATCTGTGAATAACTCAAAATTCCCCAGATCCGACTTGTGTCCCTACTTTCCGTGACTGGTCACAAATTGTACTGTTGCTGCAAACTGAGCAGCCTCCTAGCTGCTACTAGCACACTCTGAAAGTGGCGGTGGAGGGTAGGAAACACAGCGCCGCCCCTCCCCCTGCCTGCAGAAGAGTGTCTGATACCAGGCACTGTTGCGCTTTTCAACCACATGGGGGAGCTGTAAGTCATTTTTACATGAAAACTACATATTGTTGCTTTAAAGTCTTTCAGTCAGTTATACAGATATCAATGTTATATTCTCACAGCATTTGAAAATCATCCATTACATTATATAGGATGATTGTAGAAAGCACAGTAAATCACAAAAAAAAATTAACTGGGTTTTCACAGGCAGGGTAATTTGTATACTTAAAATTATAGTACACTGTAAAAAAATCTGTAAAATTGCCGCAGCTGGGGTGCTAGAAAAACACCATAAAATAATGGGCACAATAAATTACAGAAATGATACAAAAATACAGTATTCGGTTATTCAGTTATTGTATAGCAGGGGAGAGCACGGGCGAAAGTAAAAATTTTTCAGGAAATAAATTAATTTTGAAAGATAATGTTATAGACTGAGATATATTTTTGCTGTTGTCAATAACTCACAAGTGTGGTCTATCAATACCAGGTGGAATTTTGTAAAAATGTAAAATGACTTCAGTATAATTTCACTTTGAACATGAGTAGTGAATTGTTACTTTTGACCCTGTCAGCTGGGACAAAAGTAACACATATGTGGTTCAAAAGTAACACAACAAAACAAGAAAGATTTTTGTGTTACACTTGTTTGTATTAAATATACATGACTATGACCTCGTAATAAGTATGCAAACTTATTTTGTCATTTATCTTCATAAAAAATACATTTTTATTTAAAATTTTAGTTTTATTAAATGTTTCAAAAGCAACCAACAGTACAAAGAATAAAACATTTTTCAACCGTTTGAACACTATGAAAATAAAATTAAAGCAAATTAGAATAATATAAATTTTCAACATATACAACAGTATTAGCAGCTGGACAAAGGTAACAAGTGTTACTTTCGACCCGACATGATCTCCTCACGATTTACTTTTATTTAGAAAAACTCAGAGAGGTCAAACTTCAAGATGTGTTAGAGCACTAAATAACCTGTAGATTGATCAGTATTGCAACACATGAAATGAGAAACACAATGCGTTACAAGAAAAAAATGGCCGCTTTAGGAATTTATTTATCATGGTTGAAACAGCTTTCTGGATCTCGCGGAAAACGGTGAGTAAATAACGCACTGTTTGTCAGCTCTGTCAAGGGTTTGTGTGGTAAAGATGCTGTCATAGTTTTGAATGCAAATGTTATCAGGGCTCGGAGAAAATCGATTTGTTACTTTCATCCCACGTTACTTTTGCCCCGGTTCTATTGTGTAGTGCAATGCAGTGTCATACAGTACAGTACAGTATAGTATAGTACATAAAAAAGTATAATTTACTATATATGTTCATATGGCTGAAAGAGATTAACTGTAAGCCAGAAACTGCGACAATAGGAGAATTTACTTTTAAAATACTGTAATATTACATTTTCTGAGCTATAAACTTTAAAGCTCTGTTGTGGTACAGAAACATAATTGAGAACTCATTTCAGTCCTCCTCAAATTATTGGAAGTTTATTTTCACTTTCCCCATATGTTAAGCATCATAACTCATTGTTTACAGTTTAGCAGGTGCTTTGGCGACGTAAATGTTAAGTGTTAGTCATGCCAGTAAAGATGGCATCAGAACAATGCTTGGTGAAGGGGATACTAATAAACATACAGAATACTGGAAGACAGACATACAGACAGTAAGTGTGTGCGTTAGTTGAGACATTGTGAAGGCAAGGTGTCGGCGGGTGTGATTAATGCGTTACAGTGCAAGAAAGTCGAAGAGATGCAAATGTCCAAATGTGAAAGAAAAAAAAAGGCAATCAAGAGAGACATAGAGAGAGACCTGTGAAGAATAGCTCCTTCAGACTGTCCCCATCTTATCAGAGAGAATGTGCTCTCTCTCTCTCTCTCTCTCTCTCTCTCTCTCTCTCTCTCTCTCTCTCATATCTGCAGTTGACAGAGGAACAGCAGTGTGTGCACGCTTATGTGTCAAAGAAATACAGTACATAGAAAGGGCATAAAGGAGCAAACTGGTGAATTAATGCACAATTGCCCAAGGCGCCTATATAGCCTCAGGGAAAAAAAGATCGAGAGACTGAGAAAGTGAGAGCAAGAGAGGCAAAGACGGAAAGAAGTAAAGAAAATGAATAGTGACAGCTCCTGAAGAGGAATACAAGGATAAAGCAAGGATTACACAAGTCTGAGAAAAAATAAACACAAATGCAAGCACACACACTGTGTACAGACAAATAACGCAATGATTGTCCTGAGGTTAGACAACGGGGCAGCGTAAGTCATGTTTGTTGGCCATATTTTTGAAGAACAATAACATTCTTGTGATCAGAGAAATTGAGAAGATAACTTGGCTGCAAACCATTTTTAAATAACAAGCAAGAGATTGAGAGTTAACACTTTACATTAAGGTTACACATCCTGTCCCCAAAAAGATAAGAATACCAGTAAATTTTTGACCTTGAGGGGAAATTTGGAGATGAGGAAACAAGCCTTTATGTTTGGGTTAGGGGAAGGAAATAGAATATACAAATTAGGTTACACAAAAAAAGCATTTTCTTTAAAGTGTTTAAAGAAAAGGAGCATCTTATTTTGTAAGTAGAGATTATTATAGAAAGAGTGTTAAATTGACATTCTGTTAAACTTATAGGGAGATTGTTGGTGTGAGAAAAGTTCACAATGAATAAAATTTGTTTTGTGGCTTCTGTATGGTGCTAAAAGTTGACTCAATTGATTTGGGATCAGATATGCGCCACACTCTTTGTTGTCTGAGAAAAACAAATCACAAATATTGCTAACTTTAAATGCTTTCCAGAATAGGAATGTCCCTTCCACTATAACTGACTTGCAAGTAGCAATAGCAAGCTGTTTTCGTAAAGCAATTTCACGGGCTTTTAAGAAAGAGAAAGTATGACAGGTTTTTCTTCTTTTGAAACGGCTCTGAACCCGTTGTTCATTAAATTAAGAGAAATCTTCCCAACCACACCACTTTGTGTGTTTGAAAAGACACCGATGTGCTCTGTAACTGCTGACTTTATGTTGATGACATTGGCTTTACACTGCCTGAATTATTCCTGGGGTTCTTTTATTAATTATTCATTTAATTGCGACGCGCTAATGCGTAGCAGCAAGCTGTCCATATTTATATGAAATTCCCGTCGCTCTTGATATGGTTGGGTCATTAATGCAGGGTTTTTAATTTACTGGGAAGAACACGGGAGTAGAACAAAGACTAAAGCTTTATAACAGAGGCGCATGTCATTTTCACGTAAAAAGTCTTGTTAATTGTATCATGGTGGTATTAGCCAAGTTGGAAATGACTTAACAAATTGAAGTATTAACTGCAGAAACTTTATGTACATTCATGTTCTTCGCAGACACTTTTCCCTTTGTTAGATGTCATGGGTTTAAAGGGATAGTTCACCCAAAATGAAAATTCTGTCATCATTTACTCACTCTCATGTTGTTACAACCCTGTATAAATTTCTTTGTTCTAATGAACACAAAGGAAGATATTTTGAGAAATGTTTGTAACCAAGGCATTCGTGGACCCCATTTATTTCCATGGTAGGAAAATGTAATACTATGGAAGTAAATGGGATCCTGAAAGGTTTGATTAGAAACATTTCTCAAATAATACACTCTAAAAATTATGCTAAATAGTAAAAGTGGTTCACTGTCTTGTAATCATAAGGAACCACTTTAAGTGCTATATAGCACATATAGAACCATAAGCAGTGCTATAGCCTGACTATAGCACCATTATGGTTCTAGGTGCTATAGGTGCAAATATATGTCCTTCTTTTGTACAACCCCAGGACAGAAAAAGTTGGGACACAGTGGAGATTGTGGGTGGAGAAGGAATGGAGTAATTTGCAAATCTCATAAACTTATGTTTTGTTCACAGTGGTATATAGATAACATATCAAATGTTGAAAGTGAGATATTTTGAAATGTCATGCCAAATGTTGGCTCATTTATGATTTGATGGGAGCTACGCATTCCAGGGGAGGTTGGGACAGGTAGCAATGGGAGGCCATAAAAGTTAAATGTACATACAAGGAACAGCTGGAGGAGGACCAATGTTTAGGAATAGGAATGTTGTCCCATTCTTGTCTAAAACAGGCTTCTAGTTGCAAAAAATGCAAGGTCTTCCCTGAAAGAGACGACGTCTGAATGGGATCATATGTATCTAGAACTTGGATAAACCTTTCAGCATTGATGGTGCCTTTCCAGATGTGTAAGCTGCTCATGCCACACATACTCATGCAACCCCAAACCATCAGAGATGCAGGCTTCTGAACTGAGCGCTAATAACAACTTGGGTTGTCATTGTCCTCTTTAGTCCGGATGAAATGGCATCCCAGTTTTTCAAAAAGAACTTCAAATTTTGATTCGTCGGACCACAGAACAGTTTTCCACTTTGCCAAAGTCCATTTTAAATGAGCCTTGGCCAGAGAAAACGCCTATGCTTCTGGATCATGTTTAGATATGGCTTATTTTTTGACCTACAGAGGTTTAGCTGGAAACAGCGAATGACACGGTGGATTGTGTTCACTGACAATGTTTTCTGGAAGTATTCCTGAGTCCATGTTGTGATTTCCATTACAGTAGAATTCTTGTATGTGATGCAGTGCTGTCTAAGAGCCCGAAGATCACGGGCATCCGGTATGGTTGTAGGCAGCAACATGCTTCTCTCATTGTTCTCACAAGAAACATTTGTCTTTAGCTTTACTCCCACATACAACATCTGCAATCAAATGTCATTTTAACAAGAATTTAATTATTTAAACCAAATTCAAGCTATGAACTCTTATGTTAACATATGTCTCAAAGTTAACATGCTTTTTAAAAATTCAAAAGAAACCTCTGAGCAATTAAGTTATTCTCTGTCAATCTAAAGGCACTTATAAATACACTCATACATTTTAGAAATCACTACTAAACTAATACACAGAATATTAGATACATAGCAATACATAGTTGCTGCAGGTACAGGATAGTGCAGGTGAATTGTAACAGTTTGCTATTAAAGGGCACCTATGGTCCGATTCATGATTTTTGGTGTGTACGTGTCTATTAGCACCCATACTCTAGCCCAAAACTACTTTTACTAAAATGGTTGTTTTTACTAAACCATTAAGAGTATACACATAACTATGGTATCATCACTTTGAGCTTCATTTTCCAGGGTTCAACATTATTCTAAGTTAAAAATGTAAAAAATTGGAGAGGACGAAGTACTTTGGAATAAAATCTTTTTATTACTAAAAAACTTAATGATAAATATGTGTGAAACCTAATGCAATGATCCCAAAGCCACAAGTCTAAAGAAGTTATGTTTCACGTTTGAGGTCAATAGGTCCAAAATGAGGTTCTTGCAAGGGTTTTTGTAAGACTAGTGCCTTTTCTAAGTGCCACTCAGCCCCAAAATAAAAGTCTTTTGTTTACATGCATACGCGCTCATTCTTGTTATTATTTATACTTATGTTAGCGTATAAAATGCCGTTTCCACACAAGGAAATAAAACATACCACAAAAATCGGTGGATTTGTTATCTAATTGGCTACACGTTCTGTCTATCATTATTTTCCATAAAGTCATTGGAGGAATGAGCGAGTCAGATGACGTCACAATATTTGACAGCGCTGTTTGGATATTATGTGTTATACTCCCACCTACTTTTAGAAACAAAGTTTGACCACTTTATGTGGTTTATGTGTTTAGCGGAACCTAAAGGGTGATCTCATATACAGTGTTACGACGCAAATAGTCTGCGGATTGTAAATTATATTCTATTACAAGATGTAAACAACATCTTCATATATATATGAAGAGTTTGGTTCCAAAACGCAATAAATCCATTTTGACAAATTTTGGTAAAAACGTGTTTTCTATACCAAGAAAGTGACAAGATGAAAACAACTATTTTCTGTTACAAACTTTCACACAGCATCTTTAGGTTATAAAAACATAAAAAATTCAAATCCATAAGTTGATTTTCAAAGATTTATTATAAAAACGGATTATTTTTTCCACAAAATGCTTTTATTCAAAATGCTATAAATCTATTGAATCAATCGCCTATATAAATGTGCATTCATCTTTGCCATGTTATATTCATTTAGTTGACTAGTTGTACACACTAATTAAAAATATAAACATTAATGTTATTAATCAAAACACTTACTTTGTCATATTAAGAACCCTGTCATTGCGGTTACTTGACGTCCTCGCTTAAGGTCTTTCACAGAGATCAGCTGTAAAATGTTTTTGGTCCTGCTCGATTTTCGTCGACTTTGAGTAAAATAATGGAAAGTTTTTCATAAGATCCTCTGGGGTCAATGTGTTAGCATGAGAAGCTTGCTGTCGGGAGAACAAGCACCCGTCTCCCGAGTGCCTCTCAGGGAAAATATTAGATGCTGATGGCTTACGTTTCTTTCCCATCAAAGAAAACCATCACAGGTTTAGCGATGCAATTTAATTATTATTTTGTTTTGTTTGTTGATCACGAAGTACAAAGTAGATGAGGAAAACTAGGACTCCGTGTACTCAGCGCGTCCGCCATTGTTTGTTTACATTGCGTGAACGGTGGGCTGTAATATCAGAAATGGAGTTATTGCGTTCTGTTAAAAAGGGGGAGTGGCGTTTGTCGCATTTTGGGAAAAAGGGAGAAAAGATGACAGAATAACATGGCGGATATTGGATTTTGCGTAAAATTAAGAATTTACTTTTAACTACTGACCTGATATAATGCTGATTTTGGCAGTAACTCATTTTTTTCAAAAATGGCGTTTATTGCGTTTTGGAACCAAACTCTTCATATATATATATTTCATGGATTATACGCATTTGTGGACAAAAATGGTTATTGGATGTATTGTATTAGACCGTTTTCATGGGTCATTCACACATCTAAAACAGACTGGATTCGACTTGCAATCATTATATCAACACAAAGGTCAGAAGTCACATATTTTGCATGTTGTTATCTAGACTTCTGTCACAAAATACTACATTTATGATGCTAAACCCGTAGACCTTTTAAACGATGTAAAGTAATGTTAATATATTAATGTTTGTAGACAGTAGGCTGTATAGATATTGTTAGCAGTGTTAAAAAACTGACGTCATCCCGTACACGAACTAGTGTGCATCGAGAGGTTAATGATATGCAAAAGGTACATACCCCGAAGTAAACGATGAGTTATTGTTTCCTACGTA
The DNA here is from genome assembly GCF_027580225.2 of Misgurnus anguillicaudatus. Classification (NCBI taxonomy): domain Eukaryota; kingdom Metazoa; phylum Chordata; class Actinopteri; order Cypriniformes; family Cobitidae; genus Misgurnus; species Misgurnus anguillicaudatus. The sequence continues at coordinate 30,209,145 of NC_073358.2, read as the reverse complement.
AATCTGTTTGTACTACAGCAAACACACGGATTGTAGGCAACAGTTTACTTCCTGGGATTAGTGATGTAGACAAGACCGACATTATCATTATTCCTCCCACTTGGACTCACAGCCTGTAAGTTAACTCCTGTTAGCATTGCATTGTGACCGAATCTTTCAAAGATGGTAAGGAGCATCACATTTACGGCTGATGTCAGAGGTACTTAGACAATCACAAAGCACAGATTAGCTGGCCAATCAGGGACACAGCGCTTTTCAAATCCATGCGTTTCAGTGAGAGAGTGAAATCTGGAGCTACAAAAATATAGGTTTGTGAAAAATAATGTTTTTTTTTTACTATAAACCACGTGAACACATTGTATTATACCAAATACACAAAATAAAGTTTTTTAGCAATGAAATAGGTGCCCTTTAAAAAAACAGAAGGATTTTGTTTTTAGTATTTCATATATTTAGTGTAAAATCTGAATCAGTTGAATCGTAAAGATGTTCGTCTTGGGAGAGTTTTCATTTTTATTTTGTGCAATCAGGGTGGAAAACTTGCTAATGCGATTGGTCTTTCATTTTGTCTAATTTCTCGTTAATTTACTTTGTGAATGTCTTTTGAGATGACCAAATTTAAATTCATAAACTCACAGCATCTACAAGCAATTAGGAGAACAGTAGTGGAGTTACTCTCGGGGGTGGCGACAGACAAAACCACCAAAGCATAAAAAATGCATGTTGCTATGGTGCTTTGAATATTTAAAGTAGTCAGAAATTTCATTAGCATGTATTGTGCATATCCAAGTTCAGAACTGCATGTCTGGGAAACCGGAAAAAGAATAAATGCAGCATAGAAAGTATGTGTGTACGGGGTCCTATAGGTGTCTCTTGAGACATGTGGAAAAATGTATTTTTAAATCAAGGCTGACAGTCTGGTTTAAAATATAATTATAACACAATCTAATCTATAGCTAGGTTCCAAAAATGGTGAGCTGCTTCACTGCGTACTACCTGCATAGGCTGCTGCCTTCTATGTTAGTATCCCAAACAAAATGTAATCTCATAAGGGCTGAAGGGCTGGCAAGGGGAACAGAGTGATACCAGAGACACTGTTTACTGGAGAAATGGACCATAATTTGAACTCGATACTCAACATTCAGTATGCTAGAAAAGGAAGACCCACCATCCAAAAGTCACCACTTGGTCTATACATCAGATCTTGTCTGTTTGACAACCTGTTCTGTTTTTAAGCACTGCATAACTATCCCAACCAAGACTGTCCTTCAAAAATAATGACCTCATAGGTTGTTTGTGCAAGCACCTTATTACGAAGTAAAGTGACGTATTAAGGGATTAGTGTCCTCTAGCGGCAGTAGCTTATACAACCTGTTGTTAGGTTTAAAGGTGTTTGCCTTATACATCAGATTAGACACATTTAAAGCAACACTAAAGAGTTTTTGCTCTTTGCTCCCCCTACAGGTTGGAAGGGGGATTGTCCATTACCACTGTCATAAATACTTTAGCCTACTGCAGCATATCTGGCTCTGATTGGATTGTAGGTCTGCCGTAAAGCACGTTTTTGTAGTTTTCAATCGAACTACAGGACCGCGACCCGACGGTTGGAAACTTTTTTAGTGCGGTTTTGGCCGATAGAGTGCTGCAAAGCAAATGTGAAAGTGCTGTTCACCCTGTTTCGAGTGAATGAACGACTGAACTTTTTTGGAAATGTTATTTTAAAGGGATAGTTCGGCCAAAAACGATATTAAACCCATTATTTACTCACCCCCAAGCTGTCCAAGTTGCATATGTCCATCGTTTTTCTTTTTATAAAAAGAAAGAGATGAAAAGTAAAAGGAGATCTAGACGGGTGGCGCTCTTCACCCCTTACCCCACTTCCCTAAAGTTAGTCTGCACCCTATAGAGATGACCTGGTCAAGATGAACAATGATGAACTTTTGGATCCTGTAAAGGTCTCACACACACACACACACACACACACACACACACACACACACACACACACACACACACACACACACACACGGTGAGTGCAAGTAATGAAGTCTGTGATATGAATAGATTTTCTCCTGCCAATTTAAGAATTACCAAGGTTGAACATGAAAAGGAGCAATCCAGACTGAGAGAAGATGAACTGAGCATGTGGCCATATGTGACGGTGCAGCAGAGGCCATCAATTGTACGCCAGCCTGTCACATTATAGAATGACAGATTTAAACAAGTCCAAAAAAGTTTCTTGTAAATGAGACTGAGACAGCAAAGACACATGACTTGAGAAATAACAAGTGTGATAAGATGGATATGAGAAAGGAGATGACAATTAGGTAGTGGAAGGGTGAAGGGTGTATGGGATGCAGAGGAGGTGAGCTAATGGTACATGGAGATAAAAAGAAGAAAAATAAAGTTGATTGGGTAGGCAGATGGTGACATGGTATAGAAGAGAAAATTGTTCTGCTCCAACAAAAACTGAGCTGTACATATAGGTGCAGATTAAAAATTCTGTTCTGTACAGTATATAACTGTAATTAATCTTTTTAAAGACCATACAACAATAGAAAATCACCAGCACTAGAATACAGAAAGATCACTATTTTACTGGCAATACACCCCTTGAAACAACCTGCATCACTCCATTAAATCCACTCCACTGTGGATCCCTACTGAAACCCAAAGGCAGTTTAATTCTCACCTGTGCTTTGATTACAGTTTGAACACATTTCACAGAGTAAATGAACTGAGGCCTTCGGTCAACAGGGAAAAGAGAGCAAACTCAAACGATGCTCGGCTTACAAATGGCTGCATATTTGTTGCCATTTAAAAGCACTTACATATACATGCAGATAAGTGCAAAATTTGTACTTCGCGCTAAAGCTGATTAGTTTGAAATTAGATCAAATTAACTGACATAGATAGAGATAGCTAAGTAGTTTGTGTTCATGCTAATTAAAGCATTGGTTAACAAAATACAGATGGACAGAGAAAGACAGAAAAACAAAGTAGATAAATGACATTCATCACACTCACAGCAATTACTTTCATAGCAGTACATGAATGAAAATAGAAATCTGCGCTATTTCTGCAATTGACAAAAATCATGCATTTAAAGGCACCCCCCAGACTGAACTATGGGCTAAAGGGAAATTAACAAAATTAGTGCAATAAATTTAATTAACGTAATAAAATCAAATAAAAACCACCATGGAATTAAGCCATAAGGAAAACAATGCCTCTTGTGGTCATTTCCATTGTAAGTTAACTGCACTAGCATGTTTTTATGTGTAGTGAAAGTGGTACATTTTATAATCTTTGCTCTTACACCTCTAGGCCTCCACAGGAAACAGAGAAAGAAAATGAGAGAGCAGATTGAAATCAGTGATAAAAATCTGTAAAGGTCAAACTGAGACCGTTGTGGGAAATAAACGGCATGACTCTTTACCATCGGACCCTTAATTAAGAGCAGTAGCAGCACTTAAACAGGAATGCTTTTCCATAAAAAAACTTTTTGGTGTTTTTTAGCCATGTGTTCCATTTCAGTGTGTCTCTACACAAAGACAAATGAGTTTATTATCTGAAAATGCTTACTGAATAACACAAAATCATTCAAAGGGAACATATACAGAAGAGTGACTTGCGCACTCATTTTAAAAATTATCTATTCATTTCAGTTTCGCCTGAAGGGAAAGTATTACCTGTCTAGTGAAAAACAGATTCATGAAGCTTGATGGAAGAACGAGCTATTGTACTTCCTGCAAGTGATTTGCATGCCTGACACCAAACTCCATTTGCACTTGATCACAAAGCTGATTTTACCAACAACACTCAACTTGTCCGATGTACTCATTTGCCCTCACAATGATAAATACGCTGTCACAAAGGCCAAAGAGGACAAGCAATCTTAAGACCTTTGCATATTGGGTCTGAAATACTCGTCCGAAATGTTTGCATGCTAAAAATAAATACAACCTCATGTTGTGTAAATTACACTTACAACACTGCCTCCGAAACTTTCATCCGTCATAAAAAGACGGTTTAAATCAGGGTTGATTTTTTTGCAATTTTTGCATCCATAGCAAGCATTTTGAGAGGCGCTTTGACATGAGACGATTGATCAACAACTATTGTGCTATTCATCCATTCATAGTGACTAGTGCAAACATTATGAAGACTTTGTATTGTTTTGCGAATGTTTTGCAATGGATTAACTGATATGCATTGGATACAGTGAGCAAGGTTTATGTGCTTGACTAATTTGTAGGATTAGAAATATATAGAAATAGTTACTTTTAAAAGTAATGCATTACAAAATTAAGTTACTCCCAAAAAAGTAACTAGTTGAGTTACTTAGTTACCTTTCATGGAACATAATCCTTATGTTACTTTTTAGTTACTTTTGCGTTACTTCTTCTTTGCTGAGGCTTGATCTCTTTCAGACCTTGAAGGTGTTTTATGACTGAAAAGTTCTGCATTCAGAAATTGCATATTTCATTACATAAATGTCGAGCTCTGGCCTGCCATCTCAGTTTCTGACTCAAACTGTTCCCACACAAGCGTATATGCATAGAGTGCATAATGTAACTACGTTTTGTTTAATTTTGTACATATTTTTTTTCCTGAATGAATTAAACTAAAAAAGTAACTCAAATATTAATGTGTACATTTAAAAAGTAATGCGTCACTTTACTCGTTACTTCAGAAAAGTAATATTATGACGTCATGCACGTTACTTGTAATGCGTTACCCCAACACTGAAAATAACGCATAAAATTACGACTAGAGTGTGCAAAGATCTTTAGAATGAGTTTAAAACACATTGATAATAATAATCAAGGTCTCATATGGGACAGTATAGACAGTAGTAAACTAGTCATCAATCAGAAAAATGTCAGGTGAGACAGAGACACAAAGTGTCACAATATAGCAAAGACGTGAAAAGATAACAAAATCAGATAACAGGTTTTACTCTTGCAAAGCTCTAGGCTGGAAGATTTAATCTGCTTGTCAAATTTTCGTACTGAATCAAAGATGACAGCCAAATTTTTTACTTCAGCATCCACCATCCATTAGCAGATAGAAGCCCTAAGGTAGTTACATCCTCATATCCTTACATCCAGTAAGGCCAAAATGATAATTCATCTTTCATTCTCATTTAACTGGAAAAACAATTTTATTCATTTAACATTATCCAGAATATCAAAAAGGGATTTAAAAGGATCATTGCCTGGTTTAAAATCTCTGCACCACCAGGATCCCCAATGTTATAAAAGCTGAAGAAGATGACAAATGTTTAATGCTGACAGAGAATATACTTTCATTAGGTAGGAGGTAAGCCACCTTACAGATCTATGCCTGGAATGCCAAACCTCACAGAGACGGCCAATGAAAACAGCATGATCAATTGTTTCACTAACATCCAATAAAAAATTAAAGTGATACAACAACGAAGCTCACTTTTAGCTATAAATCTATATAGCTGACTCTATTTACCAAGCCTAAAACACAACTGAAAATGTGGCAGAGAGATTGATCTTTAATAAGGAAGCAGTAAAAAAGGACTTTCAAGATTTTTTTATAAATAGCGATTTAGAGAGAGCTTTATGGTAGAGGGTCTAGACTTTGGATTTCATGAAGAGGCTGGTGACACCTGCAAGATTAAGCAATCCCACACTAAAAATAAAAAAAATGAAAACTCGCTGGTTTTCAATAACCTATGCTACATTGTTTCAATCCAAAAAGCTGGGTTGATTCAACCCATTACTGATTCAAATATGGACATTTTCTAGGTTAATTTAAACCAGAGGTTCTGTTTGTCCATATCTTACCCAACCATATAGGCTGAAACAACCCAGCAATTGTAGTGCATTTATAACACTGTTCAATTCAGACCAGTAAAGTGCATTATGCATTAAGAAGGTGTGGGCATGACATAACAGAGCAGGACATATTGTACAATAACATCTTGTGACAGAGACACAGCTTCAACATACAACGAGTTCGAAGAGAAGCATCTTATTTTTATTCTGTCATACCGAACAAGTGTAAGTAAATGGATGCTTATCTTGTGACTTATTCTTTAGGCATCCCTTGACTGCCCCAACTCCATTTCTATAAATTTCTATTAAACATTCAGTAAAACATTTATCAAGTGGTCTATGGGGATATCTCGAGTAGTCTCATGCTTAAGCCCTCCATCAATGACAGCAAGCCAATTGACTTTAGATTTATCTCACTCCAGGGTTTTATTACATGTAAAGTACCATTTGAGCATGTCGGCACGGGGGTCTTTCAATGGCGGACCGATCGTTTGTCATCAATCATACAAATGCAATATCAAAACCATTTCACAAATGTCTATGTAAAGTATGAATCAACAGACTGTGACTGTTACGAATGTTAAGCATTATATTTATGATTTGTGGATCTGTGGGAATTTCTGTGAGATTGGTCAGATAAATAATTTGGTCTCTGTGCTTTTTGATACTTTTTTACAGGACCTCAAAAAAAACAGCTTATCTTTCTTCTATTTGCATTTTCCTTCTTAGCCCCATGACTTAAAATGTATTGTACTATGTTGGTATTATATTATATCATCAACAAAAATGCATTGTAATATATTGCTGTTTGACCATGGTTGTGGTCCTGCTTTAAGTCTCCCAGTTAGTCCAGTTAAGCCATACAGTACTGTATAAAAACAAATCAAGCAAATCTTGATGAGGTAAATCAATGGTTGGTTTTGGTGGTCTGTGTTAACTTTAGACCACGGGCTAGGTATTAGTGAGTCTGCATTTAAAGGTTGCACTACAGACATAAGGGTTATGATTGGAGAGTTGTCAGCTGTATCAACATAAAGGAACTACAAAGTCCATGTGGGTCAGCAACCATAAATGGATCAAAATAAGCTAAAACTTTTAAGGCTTAGAGAGAGTCATACTGTAACTGCTTTGCGGCACTTTCAGCCAGGAGAGTTGGAACCCCAAATTGTGCCTCTAGGATCTTTACAGTGTAGAAAAACAAAAACAGTGTAGACAGATACATCCTGTATATATGAAGGACCCCCAACAAGCACTGTACAGCTGTATTTGTCTAGCAGTTTTTTATTAGAGACATGTGTCTCGGTCTTCAACATGATGACTCATCAAGACTGCAACAGTATTAACTCTATGTTTGCTGTTCTCATCATAAAATAACTGACTTGACTGGTTGTCCATAACAATATGTCTGGTATTTACAATGGCGTTTATTGTGATTAAATAGAATTTTAATTAAACAACAACAATAAAAAATGAGGAGCTCAGATGCAAAAGCTGATAAACGCCACCTCTGTCAAAAAAAAATGAAATAATGATATTAACTGAATGCTCTCGGCAGTCGGCACATACAGTATTATATTTTCATCAAATACCTTTACTTAAAATCCGCTTAATCCTGGTCTCAGGCCATCAGAAATACTGCTTTGTTGGCAAAACAAAACTAAAAAGAAAATCAGCATAATATTAGCAAAAGTCTTTGTCAGTCAACCTCTAATTGTGATTGTTGTAAACAGAGATGTTATCACATAAGTTGATGTAAAAAAATAAAATAATTTGAGACAATGAATTATGTTTCATTCAGAGGCTCATGGTTCCCCAGTGACACCCTGTCCTCCCAGACCAATTAAAAATCAGAAAAAAAAGGCTTGAGGCTCGAGTCATCATAAATCATGTAAAAGGCATTATTCATTTAGTAAATTAATGAACTTGTCCAAAACCACCCACACACATACACAAACGCACACACACAATTTTCATTCATTTCTATCAGAGATGTGGGATTTCGCAGCTATATTTTTTTCATAAAAGGCTGGCTGACTCATAGTGAAGCTCAGTGTCTAGTCTCGATGGGAAGTTAACCGGTGGGGATGTTACCATCTCTTAAGATAAACATTTGCATGAACGTCTGCATGTGTGTTGAATGTGTGTAGGAGTGTATATGTAAGTACATTTTACATTAACTAGATGTAATTTATACCCCTAATTAACCCTTTGACTCCTTTTTATAGGATTGTAGGTGTGTGTGTGTGTGTGTGTGTGTGTGTGTGTGTGTGTGTGTGTGTGTGTGTGTGTGTGTGTGTGTGCGTGCGTGCGTGCGTGCGTGTGTGTGTGTGCTGGAGGTTCATGTTTTTAAAGGCTCATTTCTCTTTAAAATGTAAATTTTAATATTTTATTGGTGCCCCAAATAATTAGTCTCAGCCCCTGTGTACACCCATCCATCATCTACTTAATTCAGATGTTTATTGGTAAAACATTACAATATCACACAAATAAGGGTTTTCAAGATGTGTTTAGACATGAACAAAATTTGGTAACAAGGTTGCAAAAATTGCAAACCTCATATAAAATGAATGGAAAATAAAATAGCTCATATAATATTTAGCTTGGCCTCTTGAGGTTGACAAGGACTTGTTGAAGGTTAAGAAGCTCCTTTCACTGACCATTCGTTGAGAAAAAAAAATATCTAAGAAGTGCAGTGCCCTAATTTGTATCCCATCCATGGAAAGTGCCATATGCTCCTGTGGGAATATGCATTAATTATGCATTATTCTACACACAAAAAATTGTCCTTAATGCTACTAAAAGCTCGTAATCATAAGGGAACTGTTTTTAGCACTACAGAGCACCTACTCTGTAAAAAATTATATTCTGGATTTACTTAAAAATATAGTGCATCAATTTTGCATCTACATTTTTAAGTACATTTTACTTGAAAATTTAACCAATTGCATAAATTGCTTAAAATTCCATGTAATACTTACTTAAAAAATGATGCACTATATTTTAAAGTAAATCTTTAATTGTTTTCAGTGTATATCTTTGGTGCTAAAGCAACATAGCACCACTAATGGTTCAACAGGCACAATATGGCTCTTTATAGGTGCTACTCGGGTTCTACATAGGTGATGTTTAGCACTTAAAATAGTCCCCCTGTAATTACGAGCCAGTGAACCACTTTTAGTTCTATTGTTAGTGCTAAATTATACGTTTTACACTGCCTGTTTAACTTTTTCAAATAGTATTATAAACAAAGACAATGCAGTGATAACAGAACAACCTACAGTACAGCATTTTTGACATGTTTCATTAAATATAATGCATGCAAGCACCTAATCTAAGCCACTGATGAACTGTTAAATGAAAAATGTCAGCAGTGTAAATCAGATGCATAGAAAGTGAGAGGAAAGTACTATAATTGAGGCTTTTATCATTTCCTCACTTAGTCAAGAGAAAGAGAAGAAAAGGATAGAGAAGGATAAAACATGCATAAGATCCAGGGTTATGTCCTAATATAACTAAGGCATTTAAGTAGTTTTTTAAAACATAGCTTTTTTAAAACATAGCTTACAAAAACAATACTGGTGTGTATATTGAGACAAAAACTGATGATGATATATTTTAAGTTATCTCAGTGTATGTTTTGAAGTTAAGGAAGCTTAAACATGCATTCTAATCTGCGACTAGGATAAGCCCGAGATGAAGAATCAAAGAATGATCTCTAGTCTGGAGGATACTCAAATAATGTCTGCGTGGGCCTCCGGAATCCTGAGTCCAGTTGTGTACGGTTCCGTGGTCCCTCTTTTATCGGAGGTATGTCCTTTGAGTTCTGTGCTTCCCATGTTTGCCATGGCTCTGTGGTGTACGTGGTCTGCTTACTGTTCTTTGGTTTCCTGTGAGTACTCTCAAGCCCGTAACCCTGAATCACCTGACTTACCAGAATCGCCTGAATCACCTGTTTTACCTGGTTCACCTAAGTCACCGGTTTCACCTGGTTCACCTGAGTCGCCTGTTTCACCTGGTTCACCCGAGCTCCCTGAACTCACTGCCCGACAAAAGATGGCAGATCCCGAGCCCCCTGAACTCACTGCCTGGCCAAAGATGGCCGTTTCCGAGCTCCCTGAACTCTCTGCCCAGCCCAAGAGGGCTGTTCCCGTGCTCCCTGAACTCTATACCCAGCTCAAGATGGCCATTCCCAAATGAACTGAACTCTCGGGCTGGCCCAAATAATTTTTTAATGGGGCAATACCACCACGGTCGCAGTGACCGTGAGCTCTCTGTGCTAACCTGTCTTCAGAGTCATGGTTACTGTGACCGTTGGTGTCCTGCCGGCGCCTCCAGCACCACCTGTCCTGCATGCACCTCCGGTGCCTCCTGTCCTGCCAACGCCTTTGTCCTCTCCTGTCCTGCCGACGCCTCCGTGGCCTCCTGTCCTGTCCGCGCCTCCTGTCCTGTCCGTGCCTCCATGGCCTCCTGTCCTGCTGGAACCTCTGTGGCCTCCTGTCCTGCCGATGCCTCCGTGGCCTCCTATCCTGCCGGCACCTCCATGGCCTCCTGTCCTGCCAGCACCTCCGTGACCTCCTGTCCTGCCAGCGCCTCCGTAGTCTCCTGTCCTGCCGACCCCTCTGTGGCCTCCTGTCCATGCCTCTATGGCCTCCTGTCCTGCCGGCACCTCTGTGGCCTCCTGTCCTGCTGATGCCTCCGTGGCCTCCTGTCCTGCCGGCGCCTCCGTGGTCTCCTGTCCTGTCGGCACCTCCGTGGCCTCCTGTCCTGCCGATGCCTCCATGGCCTCCAGTCTTGCCGGCGCCTCCGTGGTCTTCTTTCCTGCCGGCACCTCCGTGGTCTCCTGTCCTGCCGACGCCTCTGTGGTCTCCTGTCCTGCCGGGGCCTCCGTGGCCACCCGAACTGCCCGCACCTCCGTGACCACTAATGTGGGCAGCACCCTGTTAACCCTGATGTCGACAATCGTGGAGGTTTCCCATCCACTCCCAACCTCCAGGATGCCCCCCCCCCTGGCACTACTTTGTTCCGTTTCTATGCGCGAGGACGCGACTCCTTGGAGGGGGGATACTGTCACGGCCACATTCTCATTGCCCTCATGTTTTTCCCCTGTTATCACTCCCAAATAAATAAATGTAAAATGTTAGTGCACAGTTTGAAAGTTTCAGTAGATATTGATCCACATTTGTCAAGTTCCAAGGCAGGCCTTCATACTACAGTTAAGACACTGAATTAATTTAATTATCCTCATTACTAACTCATATCATTATTTAAATGGGAATTATGACAAGAAGTCGCAGACAGCTGTCCTCCCGCAAGTGTGCTACTAAGGACCAGTTTTAGTTCATTTACAAATGATGCCCGTTAAAACGCTGTAATAGGAGAGATTTTGTGTGCCAAATGATAAATGAATGTACGCTCCCCTACCCCTGTACTATTCTCTCCCACGGATGTTTAGTTGGTCCACAGTGTGAAGTGTGCTCATTCGTCTTGATAAAATAATGATGGGCCAGTTTTACAGCAGTTGTGGCTCTAAGGAGCTGCCCGGCAGCACCGTGCTATAAAGCCACCAGATTGCACCCTGCTCGCTTTGAGACAAAGCCAATTAAATGCCTGTTTACTAATATGGCTACAAGTATGGAGATTTTTTATAACAAAGACGTTACAGTGGAACGACGTTGAATACCATACAACAGTGACATTTCAGTGACAAACTGAAAAAGGTTAAACTGTCATTATTTAATAATTAAAGCCAATTATCACTTCATTAAATTGAGTGATAATTTGCTTTTGGAAAAAAATAAACACTAATTGAATATGATAAAAATAGCATTCACACCTTGAAATATAATCCACACGTTTGACTATATTGCAAGTGTATTGTTTCACATCTGACAGGTACATTTGGCACATAATTGCATATCCCCGCATGATGCTGACTTTTGCATTGCATTTCAATTTAAGCAGTACAGAAATTGTTCCACAACTAAATGGAATCACTATCTATTCAAAGAAAAGCCATGTCGTGGGTATATTGCATTTCATTTTGTTCATCTGTAATGACTGCATTTCGGTGCGGCACAAACTCTCTTCTACTGTATTTAAAAATGAAAATCAAACAATCCATTCTCTTTAATGCTATACAAACTGCATTTGTTAAATAAATAATTTAGTTACTACTTGAGATTGCATTTACTCAATAAGCTCATATTATTAAATTAAACTTTGCTGAAATTTATTGTCATTTACCGCAAACACTGTGCGACTGTCAACTGATCAGTTCAAATATTTATATGTACCAAGAAAACTTGATGTAATTTGCATTCAATTAGATTAAGTTAAATATTAATGTACTGCTAAGTGATAAATAGGTCCCCACAAATCCCTTTGTCAGTGTTAGTAGTTTAAGGAAGTTTATTAGCCATGTCTCACCACACAGAGAGGCCGTCTCTCATCCAAACTTCTCTTTTCCATTTTGTAGCCCCTCCCTCTTTTTATCTAATTATTTGTCGACCCTCAACTCCCCTCCAACCTTTCTCTCCACCCTCTATTTCGACTGTGAATTCGCATGAGAGAGTTTGTATCCCAGGCTGGATAGAGCTGTTAAATAACCTGTTGAAAGGCAACAAGATGGAAATAAACTGTGGATAGGAGGATGGAGTAATATTTTGGATTCTTCACACCTTTCCTGCTCAGTCAAATGTATGTGTGCATGAGTTGGTATGTGAGATAATACAGCTTGCATGTTGTGTGAAACACTGTTGCATGGATGTAAATTCAGAGGTGTGCTTTTTTAAAGTTTGCGTAGAATAAGTGCATCTTTTATATGCATGACTGCTATGGGATATTTTTCTGCTTGTCTTTGAACTTTAGCACAGAACCACTGAACTTCCTCTGTAGCATGTGGGTCTGATTTGGATAATTTCCTAGACGTTCCTTGTTCTTCTGAAGTTTGTTTCTTTTTTGAGCAGAATGATGGATACACTCCACGCTTCACTTTCTCTTGTTCTTTTGCTTTTCACCACCTTCTCCTCTATTCTTGCTGGTATGGACTCTTGTTACGATGAGGAGGGCAACCCGAACCGCTGCATGCCTAAATTTGAAAACGCAGCTTTTAATCGTTCCGTGGTCGTTTCAAACGTGTGCGGCATCCCGCCCGAGGACTACTGCATGCAGACGGGCTCCACGAGATCATGTCACCGCTGCGACGCCTATGACTTGGAACTGAACCGCAACGCCTCTTACCTGACGGACTTCCATGCGGATGAAGAGCACACCTGGTGGCAGAGTCAGTCCATGTTCTATGGAGTTCAGTATCCTAATTCAGTCAACCTTACTCTGCATCTCGGTAAGACGCCAAGTTGGGATTTAAAAATTACTTTTCATATAAAAAAAATTATGGAAAATATACAGTACTGTGCAAAAGTCTTAGGGTACCTGCTACCATTAGATTTGTTGTTTTTGCAATTGCAGTGATCATATATAATTATTTCTCAGTCTCATTATACAACCAGAAAATACAGGAAATGTGTATGTAGTATTAAAAACAGTATAAAAGTATAAGTTGAAGTGTCGAATATATAGGGTAAACTCCCCTTCCACTTGAGCAATAGCAGCCTGCTGCAGGATCTCTTAAACCTAAATGAAATTAAATCCTAATTTCTAATGATTTCAGGACTTTAGTCTCCTCAAAAAAGCTCAAGATGTGTTTCATGCCAAGAGAGGTCACAATAAATACTGACTGATGCCTGAAGAAGACATTTAGTTCTAAAAATTCTGTTTGTATCTTAAAAAGGGTAAAACAAATATGGATGGATATTAAAACTTTGCTAAAAAAAAGCTGGTGATGGTGGCCTAAGACTTTTGCACAGTACTGTATGTCTCTAAATGTGTACAAAACAGTAATGAAAAGACATTTTTTGGTAGAATGGAAGTAATGCAGTGTGTAAAAATAAGGAAACATGAAGGATTGTCCCAAGCTTTCCTTATAGCAGAGCACTTTAAAAGTCCTAATATGTACCATTTAGGTACAGATAAGTATATTTGGTATGAATATGTACCTCTCTGGTACCTCTTTTGGTATGAATAATTTATTAAACGTTTTTTTTCTGCCAGAATATGTGAAAACGTGTAATTTGCATTTAGTTTCTTTATTTGTAGTTAGTTGTCTGTGAAACTGTCTGCAAGCATGTATCTTAATAGTATAAGTCTAAACATTTGTTTGTTTATTTTGTTTATATACTGTATTTGACATTAAAGCATTCTACACTGTAAAAATTGCTGCTGTTTGCCAGTAACTTACTGTAGATTTAAATGTATGTTATTTACTGGCAAAGTTTGTTCAAAGTTAAAAGTCAAAGTTTTTATCTTTATACAGAATAAAACTATAAAATATCAGCCTCATGCAAAGCATTCTGGTAACCAGAAATCCTCATCAACCTTTTTCTGTTTTTTTCCTTCAGATTTTAGTTCCCAGAATGCTTTGCATGAGGCTGTTATTTAAGTTTTATTCTGTAAAGATAAAGACTTGTTAATGCTTAATGTTAATTTAATTGTTGCCAATAAATAATATACATTTAAATCTACAGTAAGTTACTGGCAAACAGCTGCCATGAAATTTTAAATCTTTTTGGGATCTTCTTTAAAAATCCCACAACATGGAAATTTGAGTAGCAAAATTTTGGCCCGGTTAATATTTAGATCTTCTTATTTTTTATAGTTTTTTTTTAAAGGTGCAGTGTGTAATTTTTAGAAGGATCTCTTGACAGAAATGCAAAATAATATACAAAACTATATTATCAGTGGTGTATAAAGACTTTCGTAATGAACCGTTATGTGTTTATTACCTTAGAATGAGACGTTTTTAACTACATATACAGAGTGTCCCCTTACATGGAAGTCGCCATTTTGTGCTCCATGTTTCTACTGAAACCCTTATTGGACAAACTTTTTTTACCTAAGATGTCTCCGATGACATGTTTGTCCGGTGGTGGCTACCGTAGCTTCTTTATGTGATTAAAAAACTAGGGGTAAGTAGTGGACTGAGCCATTGGTCGCAATTCACCAGCACCTCACCACTAGATGTCGCTAAAATGTACACACTGCACCTTTAAATAGCTGAACAGGTAGAAAACAGCAGAGGATTAAAATGCAGAATGGGGTACTTTCATGTACACATACCACAAAACATTTATCCAGTTTTTTAACATGTGAAAGCAGGGAAATATAACACATTTTAGACCAAAGATGACAAGAATTGTTTATCCTCCAGAGAGGACTTTAAACACGCTGAGATCAGCCATTTGGCACAGTCTTTGGTGTAAAACAACAACAATTCTGTTTACTCCTATTGCACTGTTAAAAAAAAGAAAGAGTTCAAAGCCATCAGTTGCTCAACAAAATACCTGACTGTCTGGACAGATCTATGCACAAGAAACTACAAGTAGACATGAACACAATACAATGTTTTTACTCTCGAGAAAGAAACAATAAAAGAAAGAAAGAAGGAAAGATACTTTAGTTTTAGATCTGAATACTTAGATACTGAACCGCATCCCTCTAACATGTTCATTTATTAGCTTTGATTCTAAGATGGGTTGCGGTTGGGTGTTTATGAAAGGTCTTTTCATGTTTCCTAACCAAACAGAATACATCTCAGGGAGGCCTACACAGACAGCGGAGGAAGCTAAAGGGGTGGTACAGAAAACATTACAAAGAATAAGACAAACACACAGACCTGCCAGTGTCCAGTGGCAGGTCAGGTCTTTCCCATACACACACATATAAACACACAACCAAACACACATACACAGAGGTTTGAGGAATGTGTCCACATCTGGTTTCCATTGTGATTCATTCATCTTCAAAGAACCAGAATGAGATACAGATGTTTGTAGCTAGACACTTCCAGACATGAAAAATTGTCAAATGCAAATTAGACATAGAACCATATTACATTTTGACTGGTAGCCTATATACATTTTAAAGCAATATAGTTAAACCATGAATGCTGCTGTTATTTTTAACTTACAGTGTTTATCCTCTGCTAAGATTGTTAATGATATTCCAAAACCTTAATTTAACAAAATATCTAGTTTACTTTTAATAGAGATGATTGCAACAATCCAGCAAGCAAATTTGAGTTTTTAAAGACGTCTAAGCCACAAAACACTCTAGGCTAAAACAAGACAACATTTGGGCTGTCGATGAACATTTTAAAGAAGCCCCAAAATAAAATAAGTAAATGAAACCAAACACCTCGTAATCACTGTTGACTTTACTTACGAGATGCAGTAAATATCGCACATTCGCAAGTTATTTTGATAACAACATGTAACCAAATTCAAGTTTATTTTGGCTAGAAGTGGGTCTACTCATAGCTGGACTTTTGAGTTTTAGGTAAATATTAAGTCTGGTCAAGTTTAAGTGAATTCAGACAAAACACACCCACAGATGTATACACAGATACGTTTAGTCTACTCATTTTGTTTTTCAGGACAAACAAGAATAACAGCTGCAGTGCTACAGTATGACCAGATGGCTTACTGTATAAAATAAAATGCACTTATAAATCTGGTGTGTTACACACATTCAGTAATCTGCTGCTTATTTCAGACTGCAGTTTCATTCATCACAATTAGAGTTGGAGAGGAACTTTTATTTCTAGCTTTTCTTTTTCATTGTCTCTCTATTTCCTTGAACTGTTTTCTCCAGCCAAGATAATCGCTTTCATGCTGAGATATAATGATGCTTAAATGATTTTAACATGGCAACCATCATGGACCATGTTTGAAGACAGACAGCACTAGAAAGACAGAACTACGGTGGATACAAATATCTGAATTGTATTCTGATACTTTCAGGTCAAGAACAGACCAAGGCCATATTTATGGGGTCTCAAACCAAATGATCTGAGAGAGAGAGAGAGAGAGAGAGAGAGAGAGAGAGAGAGAGAGAGAGAGAGAGAGAGACAGTTGAGAGATGTTTCAGTTTATTTGTGGATTAAGACATACACATTCAGTATATTAGCTTTACAAAAATGAACAAAAATGTAAATAAGGCAGTACAACAGCAAACTTTTTTGATGGTTACATTGATCAAACAATATATTTCATAATGGCCAGAAAGAAAACAAATCAAAGGATATTTCTTGTCATTTTGTACACAACAGCCTTCTTGACATGTTTTATTTATATTTCTTAGACAAATAAACAAATATGTCATGGATAGCAGAAATGCACAAAATCACAGTTCAATGTGATGTTTAATACATAAAGGATAAAAAGATGCGGAGGAAAACCTTACACAAGTTTGGTAAACAACAGCTTAAATCTGATGTGTATAAATCTCAAGTTTAAATTTTAACAATTGAATTTCTTAGTGTAGGCTATTCATTTACATTGATAATCGTGGCACAAAATGAAAAATATCTGTATGCATTGCAACGTAGTAAAGTTAACCAAATTCACAATTATTAAAGCGAAGCAGTCGTACATCAAGAACACAAACTGACGCAGAAATACATGTCCGCGCGCGACTGTTGCCAGGTGTGAGACCTTCAGGCGGAGTTGAGAATTGGGCTAGCCTACTTTTAAACTGTTTCTGCAAGTTAATGTTTTTCAGTGGGTTAAAGTAGGATTTCCATCATTATTTGTTGGTATTTGGGCTGTGAATCATCATTGGAATGCTTTAAGGCTAGTTTTGAATGGACATTGGGATGGTTTTGTTACGCGGATCTGATCTGGCAACCCACGTAGCCGTGCGTGCGTGCGCACACAGAAGTGCAGGTGACGGTGCATGATTGAGGTACGCTATGAAAAACTGACGAAACTAATCTTATTTTGACATGCAGCGTTGACATAACTTTTGGGCGAGGCAGTGAAAGCGTTCAGCAGAACCGAGTTTGAGGGAGGTAAGACTTGATAATCAAATTAAAGGGGCGGTGAATTTGTCGATTTTATTGTTTTATACTGTTGTCTCATGTCTACTTATGATGTTCGCGTTGTTTTTACATTCAAAAACATCAAAAGCAATAAGTAATAGGCTATTTAGTGGCTCTCTGGAGAAAAGCTTAGTTTGAAGGGGCGGGCCGCATTGAAGACCTGGAGGTAAACACCCACTGCTGTGATTGGACAGCTTCATTACCCGTCATTACATGTGGGGAAATGTTTTAAAAACATGTGTAAAAATAGCAGACGAACACATATATGTTTTACCCACAAAAGATTCTGGGTGCTAAAGATGATACACATAAATTACAATACGTATAGTAAAGTAGAAACAAAACTTTAAACTCGACGTGACTAAAGTACCGTAAACAACACTTATCAATAACTTTGTATATTTCTATTGTGCTTGTAAGGTTGCTCTTAGATACACGTAACGTTACATACCACAGTTATTTGATAAAAAAGCTTTGTTGAGTGTTTGACCTTTTAAACGCAACTTGCCTAAATTACCGTATACAACACAGTAAGCGGGCATCATAATCTAAATTGCGGATGATGAGTCCTTGCTTATCACTAACTTTGCATATTTCTACCATTAAATTACAATCGTATTGTTAAGTGTTGTACCTTTATTAAGTGTTGTACCTTTATTTAATGTTTTAGTAAATTAAAACAGTCAAACATACGTGTTTAGACACGGATGTTACAACAGGACATATCAAGCGATCTCTTCTAACAAAGCAATAGTGAAACGCAGTAACTTAAATAAAATAAAATGTCTTACTTGCTGTGTCATTTTCGTCAGATCCAATATTAGTGGTGCTTTTATCACAGTCTCTCTGCAAATCCAGCCAGCATCGACTTGCTTCTTTACAAATGAATCCACAAATGAATCCGCTGTACACAACGTAATCAAACACTCCCCACGCGAGCTGGAACTTCTTCAAAAACAACCTTTATCCATGCATTCCTAATGTTATGTTCCGAGCCTCCGAATTAAAGTATTTAGCTTCTGTGTTGTTTCCACGCAGTTCTTCCACAACATGGTTATTTCCATGGTATAACAGATCACCCCGTCAAAATAAAAGTCTCTCCGAAAAAAAAAATGTTAAAAGTAATTTTGGTTACATTTGGCAATCTTTAAAGACATGTTTACTGATTGTTGAGACACACGTGTGTCACGCGAAGCTGTGGGCGGGGCTACAAAAGTGATAGCTGTATTTGGATTCGGGGAGGTGCTTCAATTCTACTTTGATGTCATATTTCTCCGAATTCCACACTTGGTGTAATACTGGCTTGGTGCCAAAACTGTTATATTTCAGTAGCACGGACGTTTTCAGTTCTGAAACTTGCAGGATGTTCATTTAACTATGATAATCTCATATAACAAATTATCAAGTTAAAATTGAGTATTTGATTCACTGCTCCTTTAATCAGGTCAGGTTAGATATCAAATGAAAAGTCTGAAGAAAACCTCTGTCAAGTTTATAGAATAGCATTTTTGTATGATAACAATGAATAAATCTTTCAGACAATAATAGTTGGCTAAAAACTTCAGTATTTTAAATGCATACATGTTAACATTTCCCAGTGCTTGTTACAGTTTAGGGGTGGTGGGTTAAGCAACGGTGGCTTTTAAAAGTGATAGAAAAAGTAAAGGGGGGGCCTGTGCCCCAGTAAAGCTACTGTATGTTTAGCAACGCCCCTGGTTTACAGGCTACTCTATGTGCTTTAATTGTAGATCGCTTAAATTGACTTTTGTGGGATCTTCATAGCAACAGCAGTAATTGAACAATCATTTCTGCGATGTCCATTTTATAACAACTATAAATATTATTTGTGTGAAGGCATTATACACAAACTCATTTTTGTACACATTTTATTCCCCAAGGTAAGGCCTTTGAGATCACATATGTTCGTTTGAAGTTCTACACCAGCCGACCAGAGAGCTTTGCCATCTACAAGCGTACAGAAGACAATGGACCATGGCAACCTTACCAATATTACAGCGCTTCCTGTCGTAAAACCTACGGGAGAGACAAGAAGGGCTTCATACGTCCAGGAGACAATGAGAGGATGGCTGTCTGCACAGATGAGTTTAGTGATATCTCTCCCCTAACTGGTGGAAATGTGGCCTTCTCCACGCTGGAGGGACGACCCAGTGCCTACAACTTTGATCAGAGTCCTGTTTTACAGGTTTGTTAAATCATTTTATTACAGTTTATCTGAGACATGTCATTTAATGCATTAACAACAGGTTAAAAACATGCTTGTGCCAAAAAGTATAGTGTATTTCCAAATGTGGTTTCCTGACTAAGAGGTCAGTCATACAGTTTTGCTAAAGCTAATGATCAATAATCTGAAACTGCTGACTACTAAATGCCATGCATACATAATGTTTATCTTTATTGTTGTCAATAACTTGTTTTATTGGCTTTTAGTGCTTCCCTGTACAATATGTGGAGACTTCAAGGAAATATTCATTACTTTTAAGGGTGCAGTGTGGGGCTTTTAAAAGGATCTCTTGACATAAACACAATTTAATATACATAACTATATTAATAGTAGTGTGTATGTAGTCATTGTGTTTCGAAATTGAGGTTGGTTGCAATTCACAATCTAAATGCTATAGATGCTGCTAAAAAAAACACATTACACCTTTAAGGCCATATTTACATGACAACGATGTAGTGAAAATAGATAAGTTTTTCTTTTGTGGTTCCGCCAAGACGACTAAATTACGTATGCCAGGACAGTAGATGGTTATTTTTACCTTAGAAAAACCACATTCTTCTACAGCGCGATAAATTCAAACAATCAAGATGGGAAGCATCAAGCATTTTTTTTTTAGGAGGTGACCCTGCATGACTATAAAGTGCCAAAACTTTGCTGGAAAAGTGTTATGGGGCATACACACCAAACA
Source organism: Misgurnus anguillicaudatus (assembly GCF_027580225.2). Taxonomy (NCBI): domain Eukaryota; kingdom Metazoa; phylum Chordata; class Actinopteri; order Cypriniformes; family Cobitidae; genus Misgurnus; species Misgurnus anguillicaudatus. The sequence goes on along the minus strand of NC_073358.2, from coordinate 30,188,467 downwards.
TGAGTTCAACGATTTGCGCAAGTAGATTACATACAAAGTCAATGCAAAGACGCGATCAGATGCATCCTCACGCGGGGCGATGTGAATGACGTGAATTGGGCAGCGCGATTAGCGTGAAAACACGTGCTACTTGCCTCAAACGCGCCTTCGCGCAAGTCAGGTTGAAAATATTCAACTCAAGCAAAAAATCTAGTAATCTAGAGCGAGCAATGCGATGCTAAGCGTTTGGTGTGTACGTGGCATTAAGGTGCACCGATTTCAAATTTACAGGCTGTAAGTCAAAGTGGGAGGAATTATTATAATGTCAGTCTTGTCTACGTCAACCGGCCCAGGAAGTAAACTGTTGCCTACAATCCGTGTATTTGTTGTAGTCCAAGAAAGATTTTATGTTGGAAACGATAACTCGTGCATCGTTTACCTTTGGGTTTGTACCTTTTGCATATCGTTAACATGTACTAATACACACTTACACACCAAACAAAAAGGAAAAATCATGAATCAGACGATAGTTGCTCTTTAATATACTATTATATAATATATAATTTGCATTTTCAGGACCCCAAATCGCTGTCAACGTGTAAACGAACAAACAAATTGTCGTGTAAACAGCCTCTAAGTTTCCGAGTTTCACAGCAGAATCACATGGCCCAATGTGGGTGTGCTCACCATGTCATGTTTCTAAACAGAGACTAGAACCTTTCTTAAGGTTTGTACTGTAATAGGCTTTTTCCCACATAGAGATACAGTCATAGCCATCAAATGAATTTCAGAAAATCTGAGGTGACAGCCAACAGTCAGAGCTTGATATTCTCTAAAAAAAGACAACCGCAGAGTCACACATTTATTAAATGTATAGGTCCAGTACAAATCAAACCTAAGTTGACGAGAAATTAGATGATAACTACCTGCCAAAAGAATGAAATGTCTCCACCTCCACATCTATTTTTAAAATAAAAGATGATGATGGTGAGGAAAAAGAACACAAGACTGGCCAACAGATGGATTAAAGTGTGCTCATGAAGGGTTTTTTTTAGCAGCCTTTGTCTGTAACTTTGAAAAAAGTGAATGTTATCATTAAGTCGTACAATTACTCAAGCAAAAAAGGTTTGAGAAGTTTCACGTAACACTCTTAAAGTAAAGGTGCTACAAAGGTTCTTGACAGCGATGCCATTGAAGAACCTTTTTTGGTTCCACTTAATTAAAGGTTCTTTTAAGGGGTCCTTCCACATAAAACTGTTTTACTTGTTTGTTTGTTTTTTGATATGTGTCAGGTCCATATGTGTTTGTGTTGTGAATGTGAAAATTAACTTCTACGTCCTCTGTCAGCTCTAGCCACTGAAAAGAAATAAGCGGAGAAATCAGGTCAATTAGAAAAGCTGCCCAGTGTGACGTGGTATTTATCGAGGTCATTACTATTCATGAGCTCTCCAACTTGAGACCGCGCCCACATAATACGTGTAGTTCAGTGAGTTTCTAACAAGTTACAGCAAGGATGGCTGAATGTCAACCTACTGTATTCGGGCCATTGTTTTTGTCGAGAGACATCATTCCTATCAAACGAGGAAAGCATAACATTTGCTCTGTGTTCGGATGTTCAGAAGAACGCTGGATTTGAAGAGAGACTGTGATTAAAAAGCAATGCTACTCCATCAATATTGGATCCAGACAGAATGGCGCAGCTTATGTGAGTAAAGCACTTTAGTACAATGTGTCACAGTGACGGCCGGTAAGAAAGACATTGAGCCCTATCTTGCACCGAGCGCAATTGACTTTTTCAGTGACGCATGTATCATTCGTATTTTGCACCAACGCACAGCGGGTTTTTCACTCCACAGACGTATGTCGGCAAACTAGGTAATGAACTTGCGCTCCTTGGGCGGTCATAATAATAGCAACCCGCCATGGAACTTGCGCCCTGGCGTTTAAAGGGAATGTTGGATAGCGTTCTGATTGGTTTATTTGACGTTACGCCCAAACCACATCTATGAATAATGAATCTAAAAGACCAACCCCTTATTGATTTGCACCTGCCGCAAGAGTTATTTCTCCCGCCGGGAAAATAGCAACAGCGCCCAAGATCCGCCCACAAAGTCACTTGCGTTTCAGATCATTAAAATAGGGCCCATTGTGTCTTAAGACACTCACTAAACAGTAAACTGATTACACACATGAGATGAAATAAATGACTATGAAAAACTATTATCCAATCATAGCAGTGGGCGTTTACTTCCAAGTCGTCAATGCGGCTGGCCCCTCAAAACAGATCCTTTCTCGAACCAGCCTCAAAACCAGGGTACAAAATTGCCTATTACTTATTGCCTTTGATGTTTTTGGATGTATAAACCACGCGAACGTCATGAGTAGACCTTAGAAAACAGTATAAATCAATAAAAGCGACAGAGGAAAGGGACCTTTAATATCAATTTCTTTATAATTTTTTATAATCTAAAGAACCTTTTATCACCTTAAAGAACCTCTTGTGAAACAGAAAGGTTCTTCAGATGTTAAAACTGCTTTAAAGCTTTTAAGAGTGTATGCTATTAGATCAGCAACTTGAATTATACTGTAAGGGTTACTGGTGCTCCCACAAAAGAAACATTGAATAACACCTTTAGCTTTCTTTTATAAGCCCTAAAAATTCTGCTTGTGCACTTATAAGAAAATAGATTATGTGCATGAAATGGAAAGTCATTTTATGAGAAAAATAACAGACTTTTACAGCAGATACACCTTCACATTTACTTATTAGTATACTCAGATGCTTCACACAGTCAGATGCTTTATTCCAATGAATTAGTGCAGTAGCTAAACAGGCATCATTATATTTTGACGTGAGGTTTGTTTGGAAGCTCATATTAAATAAAAGCTTCATGCTTCATTCATCATGTCCTTGCCATTAAACCTTTTTCAGAAAAAGCCTAAAGAAAGGATGAGGGAGGGTGCAGCAGAAAGATGTCATTCCATCATATGTCAGTAGATATACTGTATGAGATAGAGTTTACTTTTTGTGACCGACGCTTGTGGTCTTATTTTAGGAATAGTGTCTCTATCACAGGTGGGAGATGATTTAAATTTTTAACAGGATAATGTGTGAGAACTACCTAAAGGTTTCTTGTTTTGCATGTTTTGATTTTTGCACAAGATAAAAATATATACTGAATGGGCTGAGTCACACAAGGCAATATTAACTCTCACACAAAGCGTGAGAGAAAGAGAGAGAGAGGCAAACTTTCTGTTCACGGTGACAAATAAAAAGCTGAGATCCATCTTGACCACATACAGACTCAGTGGACACAAGCTTATTATAGAGATGGACACACAAAAAAACATGGCTGCCTGCCACAGGAGGACAGGTTGTGTCCGCACTGTGACCAAAAACCAAATTGAGACACAGCTGCACTTTCTAACAGAATGCACAAAGTACACGGATATACAGACAATTTTCTACCAAAAAATAAACTGCATAAACAAAACATTTAAAAACCTGTTAGGAAAACGCAAGGACTGCTGTGTGTTAGCAGCACAATATGTGTCTGCACGTCTTAATATAAGAAAAAAATCAATCTGATCTGACTTAATGTCTCCATTTTATGTAGATACTACTTTTTTTGCGTTTTGTTTTTATTCTTTATTGTATTTCTACTTTACTATTCTACCTTTAATTTTGCACTATATACTTTGTTTAAATTTTTACTTTTATTTGCACTATTGGTACGCAGACAAGCCGCAAATGCTTTGGCAATACAAATGTACAGTTTTTGTCATTCCAGCACACTTAAATTGAAAATTGAATTTGAGAGAGAGAGGTTAAATAATGGTCACTTTTTCAAAGGCAATATAAAGCTATTTTCTTTAATGCACACAGAGCGCCCTTCTCCCCCACCAATCTGTGTTTTTTTATTGCATAAACTTGTTTATAATGACTAACAGCTCAGCATCCATTTATCACCTACACAGCAAAATCACTGCTCTTAAATGTACTGTACAATGCTGGCCAGGTTTGGTGGTACTCATATTAACACCAGCAATGTACATTTAACACTGATGATTTGCCGTGTACATTGTGTCCGAGTTCTGCTCGCTCCTCATAATGCAGCTCCTTTTTTGTTGTATGTCTTGTTGTTGGGTCTACAGCCTGTAATAAAGTTTATATATATAAATAATGGCCTCTGTACAAGCAAAACTAGATCTTCTGCAGATGGGAGCGGTAGTAAAACTCTCCAATTATTTAAATGTCACCCTTTTGTTATATTAATTCACTAACTTGCTTCTCTGTGATTGACATAAGGATGTAAACAGAGCAAGAAAGCGAAAAATAGCTTAAATGATAATGATGAAATAACTGCATCATTTAAAGGAATATTAAATTTTCTCAAAAGAAAAATCCAGACAATCCACCCACCACCATATCATCCAAAATGTTGATGTCTTTCTTTGTTCAGTCGAGAAGAAATTATGTTTTTTGAGGAAAACGTTGCAGGATTTTTCTCATTATAATGGACTTTAATAGACACCAACAATTAACACTTAACTCAACACGTAACAGTTTTTTTCAACGGAATTTCAAAGGACTATAAACAATTCCAAACGAGACATAAGGGTCTTATCTAGCAAAACAATTGTCATTTTTGACAAATAAAAATAACAAATATACACTTTTAAACCACAATTTCTCGTCTAGATCCGGTCGTGATGCGCCAGTGTGACCCCACGCAATACGTCATGACGTCAAGAGGTCACAGAAGACGAACGCGAAACTCCGCCCCAGTGTTTACAAGTGTGTTGAAAGAGGACCGTTCCTACGTTGTTGTATGTCAACTGATACTAATTAATGTCTTTGTGTCAGTTTATTGTTAACAATGGTCCGCAAATGTGCGTTTTATATATGTAACACGTGACCTCCCTACGTCACTACGCATTTACGTTAGGTCGCGCTGGACCGGACGAGAAGTTGTGCTTTAAATGTGTATATTTGTTATTTTTCTTGTCAAAAATGACAATCATTTTGCTAGATAAGACCCTTATGCCTCGTTTGGGATTGTTTATAGTCCTTTGAAATTCCGTTGAAAAAAACTGTTACGTGTTGAGTTAAGTGTTAATTGTTGGTGTCTATTAAAGTCCATTAAAATGAGAAAAATCTTGCAATGTTTTCCTCAAAAAACATAATTACTTCTCGACTGAACAAAAAAAGACATCAACATTTTGGATGACATGGTGGTGAGTAAATTATCTGGATTTTTCTTTTAAGAAAATGGAATATTCCTTTAAGTTAAAATGTTGGTATCATAATGACAAGAAAGTCAACATATGAGAAGCTGAGAATAATGCTTATTTACAAGAAAACATGTCATACACTTTGATGGTTTTGCATCTGAGCTCTTCATATCTAACCGACACATTATTTCAGGGTGAACACAGTGATGAAAAACTACATGGCACCATAGTATGCGAAATAAGTGAGGGTTCACTATACATGCAGGGTGTGAAGTACAGCTGTTCTGGGCGAGATGTGGGGCTTGGCAACCCCACCTGCAGGTCATTGTACTTCTTTCAGTATGTCTTCCACATAAGCGCACACACACACACTTGTATTTCACCCTCCATTTATTTCCCTCTGTACTCATTACTTTAATCACTAATTCTTTCACTCTGTAATTAGAGAGTGGATGTAGTGATTTAGTCACTTGAATAAAGTGTCAAGTGTCTTTCATTATCTTTTCTCCCCTTTGCTAATGTCCAGACTGCTGAACTTTCCACATGCACAGGTTAGTCTTAATAGAAGCCACAGTCTGACTGCTTTGTAGGGCCATACGTGCCATTTTTCGTGTCCTGGCCAGGATTTCGGGTGCGTCTTTCAGAAATTGTATTGGTCAAACACATACTGTATGTCATTGAGGTTCTCACATTTCTCAGGTTGAATAGTTCTTCCCCTTTCTCCAATTAAAAAACTGCTTACCAGCTGCGTCCAAAATGTACCCCTAATTTCTCATATTAATTACAGATTTACATTTATTCATTTAGCAGATGCTTTATCTAAAGTGACTTACAAATGAGAAAGCATTTTGTCTAAATCACAGTTTCCTTCTCAGTTTCCAATGTCATTAACTACTTAGGGCCCTATTTTAACGATCTAAGCTCATTGTCTACTATAAAGCACATAGCGCAACGTCTTAATGGGCGTTTCCGAATCCACTTTTGATAATTTAACGACGGTAAAAATGGTTTGTGCGCCGAGAGCATGGTCGAAAAGGGTTGGTCCTATTTTAATGAGTAGTGGGAGTATTTTGGGCGTAACGTGCAATAAAACAATGAGAGTCTCAGCTCTCATCCCCTTTAAAAGCCAGTTGCGCTGGCGCTATGTCTAATCCCAATTTAGATGACGGACTTTGTAAACTGAATAACTAAGCGGAGGAAGAAGATCCCCAGTTTAAGATTAATGTTAAATAATTGTGTTGTTTTTCACTTATTGTGGAGTCACGTATTGATTGCTATTTTTTTATTAAAACCTTTAAAACCCGTTTTCTTTTAGTCATGGAAGTAAAAAAGCAGGCTTTTAATTGCTTTAAATGGCTATCCAATATCATCAAAAAATAATTTACAAGTATGTAAGAAAAGGTTTGTACTGTAAAAATACTTTATTTGTAATACACAGGAGATAAAGAATTTACAAACGGCTCTCCGCACGTTTCAGCACTTGGACAGCGTCATGAGTTTTTTTTAAGCATTACTTAAAAATGTTTCTCATCTCACCATATCCACAGGTACAGAGTCATCATTTACAATAAATCCGTGAGGTAGCATTAAAAAAAAAACATTTAAAGACAGATGCATTTGTTTAAAGCAAAGCATTTATTTACTTACCAGGCTGCAGGTGAAGCAGCTCTTTTTGTCTTCTAACGTCTCATAATTAGTCCTCATTTATGTCCAAGAGACTCAATAATCATCTTTTACATTCAATCCTTTAATCTTTCATATTTAAAAGCCTTTTTGTGCTGCTGCATTCATGTATGTGATAAGCAAACCCGCGTTGTCGTCCCGTTTATAGGCGCATATTACTAATGCGCTCTTTAAATAACAAAAAGACATATTGCGCCATTGACTGTAGACCAGGTTTTTGTTGGTCAATGGCGTAGTCTATTTTAGTTGCCGCAAAATAGCAACACGCCAATAATGCGCCTGAACACACCTCGTTTTCAGACCAGAACGCCCATGGGCGCAAAAGGGGCGCAAATGCATTTGCTATTTAAACGTGAAATTTATAATTGGGCAGGGTGGAAACTAGCATAAGACACTTGCTAGAGACCTTACACTCTGCAGTATAAATATATTTTTTGCAGAATTGGGCACATCTGAATTTTAAAGAGTCATCTACCCACATAATTTGTAGTAAGTTGATATAAATTTTCCTATTTTACACAAAAACGTTGTGCTCCACAACTTGTATATTTAAAAAAAGTGAAGATACAGTTTTGGACCCGCCAGAATTTGAGTTATAGTTCGATTTAAATGTTGTGGCCATGCTGAGCTTGAGTAAGAGGGCTTATTTCAGAAATGAGACACAACAGGAAACTGCAAACATCTACCACACATTGAAAGGTTTAAGGCCAATTGAATCTCTGAGTGCACCACATTACTGAAAAATGCTTGGCTTCTGGAGTTTGCTCACTTAAGCCCTATTCGCACGGGATTAGTATTATCTGGGGACCACGTGCGATTTAAAAATTACTTCCCTACATCTGAGTTTCATGTGGCACATTCACACGGAATAAGCAAAGCCTGTGATTTGACTGACTTACACCGTGTCCTATACATGCAGCGACACGCAGTAAAAGGTACCTTTTCCATTTAATGAAAGTTCTGAACATTATGAATATTGATCATTAAACATGGATGAGGAGAGACTGATTAGAAGTTTAAAAGTATATATAAAACGAATCTCAAATTTCACAAGGAAAGTCATAAGAAGCAGAAGGAGCGAGTGCAACTGGTCCGCAAAACGAAATAAAAAGGCGCTCAGGTATTATCACAGGACCTCTGTGTTCTGCAAAATATGGTAATTTGTGGGAGAATTTTTACTTTACAGACATGTAATCAAAATGGCGGAAGACAAGTATGAGATGTGAGTAACGTCAGCTGTTATTTATGAATATGCTGTACAGTGCAAGACGACATACTCTCTGCCTCCTGACCTAATGTGTAAAGCACCGAGCACAATGTTTTTAATTGGCTCTGACTTCTAGCATCAAACTTGCGCAGTCTTTAGGCTATCATTTAAAAAATTGAAGGGTTCTTCGCCTCTTTCATTTTGGTTTTATTTAGCAAGCGTGGGAAAGTTGGGCAAACTTTTTTTATCAATTGCTGTAAAATGACTCTGACATAATATTAGTGTGGGTCAATTTTAATATGTAATTTCTTAATGACTCGGGTTTTCGTGTTTTGCCAATTCCCTTGAAGTATTCAGGACAAAAACGGTCCACAGTGGACAAAAGAGATGGATTAAAACTCCAGCTACATGTATGAACGGGAATGTGTCTCTCTCGTCCACTTGTGATCCAATCGACCAAGCGCATCTTAATACGAGGTATAAACAGCATCTCTATTGTTTACTCTGCGTAGAGGGATTGACGCCCTTAACTTATCCCACACATTTTCTCGTATGTCACTTTAGTTGGAAAGCAGCTCCGCAGGAATAAAATATATACGTTGCATCTCTCAGGAGACAGCTACAGCCATTATTTGCTGTTACCTCCCAAGCTTTCATGGTGGAACTGATCAAGGTTGCGCGACGCTGCAGTTCTGCATTTTTGTGATCGTTAACAAGAATGATGGCACAGCATGCCTCCCATTTCCCCTCTCTGTCACTTCTTTGATGATTGACTGTTTTTTGCTTTCAAAACCTCTGTCGGGGTTTTTAATAGCTGAGCTTTCCCTAATGGCCCAGTTTTCCATAGATTTCTGCTCGGTGAGGCGTTCATCGACATGCTGATTATAAAGCAACCCCAGATCAATAAGCAAGCCAGTTTACATGAAAGCGGTGACAAATCTTTTTTTTGAGCACCTCTTAGCTCCTCTATTTTTCTTTTTTGTTTTACTGTAGCTCAACTTTGTAGAGCATGGCATAAGCAATCCCAAGGTCATGGGTTTAAATCGTTTAAAACACACAAACAGGCAAAGTATATCTGAATGAAATTTGCTTGGGATAAAATTGTCTTCTATAAAATGCGTAAATGTACAATAAAGTTTCATCATCGCCGTGCACTTATAAAAAAGTCTGTCACAATAAATCCGTAAAATGCGATCGATTCTGTAAATCCCATCTGGGCAGAATCTCATTCTGCCACCTTTTTGTCATTTCTTGTCTTTGCACGCCTCTTTATTTTAACGAGAAAACAGACTAAGTTCTAATCTGAATGCAACTGAGATCAATGAAGTCAAACCCTTTCATTAAAACACACACATTTTCTCTCTCTCTCTCTATCTCTCTCCTGCTCTCTCTCTCTCTTTTCTTTCTTTCTGTGACACTGTTAAATTAAAATGTGAAAAGGCAAAGTGACGCATTTGGCTGACCGCTTGCAACTCTTTAGCCGTAGCGACCTGAATGTTCATGGAAATGAGCTGAACTTGTGGATGTTATAAAGATGCGCTGACCTTTGTAAATGTGGCAGACAAGACTTGGGAAGTATGTTTTTCATTATCGGAACTTCCTCTGCCTTTTTCAGTCTAGACGGAAACTATTTTAAAAGCCCTTCAGCTCACCCACTTAGCTCAAGAAGACCATTAAATGCAACAACAAAACACAAATGCAAGAACACAGACCTTTTTACTGTTATATGTTTGGCTAGGCACATTAAATCTCTAAAGGCCACTCTGAAGCTCTTGCTTTGAAAAAAAATGAAATGAAAGGCTTAAAAATAAAAACTAGCCGAGTGGCTACGTTATTCTGGACTAACAGTGAATATCTAATTGTTCATAAGTCATTTTCAACATGAACAAAGCATGAAAGAGAACAAAAGAGAAAGTGCAAGTGTATCACTGACACATGGTTGACCTTCCTGCCTTGATCTTCACCAGTCTCCCAAACCCATTCATATTTCATCAGCTTTAAAGCCACAAGACGGCATCCAGCCTTTAGTATTAGCATTTTAATCCTCGTGTCTCTCCTACTGCGCTTTCTGTAGAAAGAATTTTAACAGACAGCTTTCTCCTCGCTTAAACCTCTCAGAAGAAAAAAGAGAGAAATGAAAAGATGTTTGAACTCCAAATCGGATGACAGAGATGAGAAGCCCCCTGGGCTACATTTCCATCTTGAGACTAATTTGGGGAAAGAAAAAAATCAGAACGGTGCTTGAAATGACAGTAGTGTGCTTAGTGCTGTAATAGCTACTGTATTAAGCCTTTTTTGTAAACTCTGTCAGATGCATGGTTGGGTTAAAAAGGGACTAAGCCGATGGTTGGCTTACACATTTATCTATGCTGGATTATTTCCACCAAAAATAATGGGTTGGGTCAAAATTGTTGATTTTAGTGTGGGTTTGAATAAATAGCATATTGTTTTAAATGCAGCTTTTTGTTTAAACTGTGAAAAGTGAAAAGTTGGATCAACCTACTTTTTTTAGGTGATACCAATTTAAGTGATTTTTTAAATTTTGATACAACTTTTCACTTTCGCAGTCACACTGTATTGAGTATTGCCAGCCAAATCACAGATGTGCTAATATTTAGTACAGGATCATTGCATATACACTCACCTAAAGGATTATTAGGAACAGCATACTGTGTTTGACGCCCTTTCGCCTTCTAATTCTATGTGGCATTGATTCAACAAGGTGCTGAAAGCATTCTTTAGAAATGTTGGCCCATATTGATAGGATAACATCTTGCAGTTAATGGAGATTTGTGGGATGCACATCCGGGGCATGAAGCTCCCGTTCCACCACATCCCAAAGATGCTCTATTGGGTTGAGATCTGGTGACTGTGGGGGCCATTTTAGTACAGTGAACTCTTTGTCATGTTCAAGAAACCAATTTGAAATGATTCGAGCTTTGTGACACAGTGCATTATCCTGCTGAAAGTAATTATCAGAGGATGAGTACATGGTGGTCATAAAGGGATGGACATGGTCAGAAACAATGCTCAGGTAGGCCGTGGCATTTAAACGATGCCCCATTGGCACTAAGGGGCCTAAAGTGTGCCAAGAAAACATCCCACACACCATTACACCACCAGCCTGCACAGTGGTAACAAGGCATGATGGATCCATGTTCTCATTCTGTTTACGCCAAATTCTGAGACTCATCAGACCAGGCAACATTTTTCCACTGTTCAACTGTTCAATTTTGGTGAGCTCGTGCAAATTGTAGGCTCTTATTCCTATTTGTAGTGGAGATAAGTGGTACTTGATGGGGTCTTCTGCTGTTGTAGCCCATCCACCTCAAGGTTGTGCGTGTTGTGGCTTTACAAATGCTTTGCTGCATACCTCGGTTGTAACGAGTGGTTATTTCAGTCAAAGTTGCTCTTCTATCAGCTTGAATCAGTCGGCCCATTCTGCTCTGACCTCTAGCATCAACAAGGCATTTTCGCCCACAGGACTGCCGCATATTGGATGTTTTTACCTTTTCACATCATTCTTTGTAAACCCTAGAAATGGTTGTGCATGAAAATCCCAGTAACTGAGCAGATTGTGAAATACTGAGATCGGCCCGACTGGCACCAACAACCATGCCACGCTCAAAGTTGCTTTCTTTCCCATTCTGACATTCAGTTTGGAGTTCAGGAGATTGTCTTGACCAGGACCACACCCCTAAATGCTGGAATGGCGCTGATGTCAATGTTGATCTTTTATTGTATGCATCTTTTCAATTTTCCACTATTATAAAACAAATTGGCTGGAATAAAAAACACTCACCTTGTAACCAGATGCTTAATGGTTTCTGCAAAGTAATGGATTACATCAAAGAGGGATTTTTGTATGCATGTTTTTACTCAGTACGGCATTATTATATATATTTTTCCCGCAAACAAAATTCATGCTGAAGATGAAAGTTGTCCTATGAATTTAAATTTAATTTGTTCAGTCATCCATTAAATCAGCATACGCGCTCTCTCTCTCCGGGTGGGTCTGAAGAGTTGGGTGTTAAATTGGAATGCCAGCGTTGAATGAGAATGAGAGATGGGGAGAGCATAAAAGAGTAGCACACAGTGAACTTAAGCAATCAAATTAAAAAAAGTTATTCAGTTTGAAATGAGGAACAAGCCTTTTCCTGATGCATTCTAATCACGAGACCCTCCTGGCTGAGACCCTCATATTAGAGAGATTGGAGAGGAAGAGAAGGAGAGGGACTGTAAACAAAATGGTGCAGTGTGTGATGGGAAGACAGGATGTGCCCCTGAGAGGCACTCAAGTATGCTTGTGAGGGGTGTAATTTTACTAAAAACACTGCACAAAGCGTAAGAATAAAAACATGCTGCAAAACTGAGGCCCAAAGAGGCGATTTTTCAATTTTTGACTTAAAATTTTTTCTCTTTAGTCAGCAGTTTTAATGAACTCATCAGCCGAACCGGCAGAAGCAAATGAAGAGTAATTAACTGCGTGCTGCCGTTTGCACAAAGAACCGCCAATAAGCCATCTAATAATTAACCTTTCAAGGATTACTTCCATCCTGCCATGTAAATAATATCTCAAAGAGCAACCGGCCCGAGACAATTAGCTATAGTTCAGTTAGTATTAATCAGGAAAAAATAGCCAGACAAAATTAAAATCGAATGTGATATTTTCTTCATTATGGCATGCCGTCACTTTGAATGTCAATGCGGTTTAGCCGTATAATACTGGATTACTTGTATCAAGGTGGCAAGCTTTTTTCATTTGACTAAAATCAAAACACCTGTTTTCTCAGAATTATCTACAGTACTGGTCAATGTTCAATCAGCCCCTTCAGAAAAAACACGATTATGCGATCGCATGATTCAATGCATAATCAGCCAAAGTCCACATATTTATGCGGGGGCCGCACTTTTTAAATGCACCGCATTTTCGCCACATAAATTGCAGATTTCTGCTCGCAAAATTTGCGGGCTAGCAGGGTTTCATAATCCTCGCATTTTCGTAGCAAAAAGTCATATATATCTTAGCAGAAAGTTGAAAATGTTGCATTTACTTCACATATGCGCAGCCATGTCCCCTGTTGTCATGAGGACATGTTAGGAAGTGATGTAAATGAACATCAATGAAACGCTGCAAACAGTTTTTGCAAGTTCCCGCAATTTTGGCACGTTCCCGCATTTTTGGAACATTACCGCAATTTTGGCTAGTTCCTGCAAATTCATCGCATAAAATTGCATAAATATCCAGCATATTCCATCGCATTTTTTAAGAAAACGTGTCGCAAGATCAAGGATTTTTGCGCTCAACAATCACAAAAAACTTTTTCTGGAAGGACTGTTCAATTTTTTCCACATTTCAGAATAATAGTAAACTTATCAATACTATGGCATAACATGTAATTTAATGAATTATGTTGAGACAGTACCATTTGCCTAAAATTAGCTAAATAATCTTTTTATCAAGTAGTCTCTTAAATGGGACATGTCATGAAAATCGACTTTTTCAATTTTTAAGTGCTATAATTGGGTCCCTAGTGCTTTATCAACCTAGAAAATGTGAAAAAGATCAACCCAGTTTGGGTAAACCATTCTCTGCAAGCATGTGAAAAAATAGGTCATTTAAATTTGGCTCCCCTTGCGATGTCAGACGGGGATAATACCGGCCCTAATCTGCACTATCCAACCACAGCACAGCATTTAGTGCAGATATCAACTCATTTGCATTTTAAAGGACACATCCAAAAAGGCACATTTTTCCTCACACCTACAAAGTGGAAATTTTAACATGCTATTAAAATATCTATATGGTATTTTGAGCTCAAACTTCACATACGTACTCTATGGACACCAAAGATTTATTTGACATCTTAAAAAATCTTGTGAAATGTCCCATTTAAGGTCTCACCCTGAGATGCATTTTAAACAATGCTGACAGAGTTTACATTTATTCTGGGCTCTTGGCTGCTTTATCTTTAGTATTCAGTCAAAGTCATCCATTTTAAAAATATTTTTTTAAATAAATTTTAGTTTTCTAATAAAAGAAATTTTCAGGCGACTCGACGTACTCCCAAAAGTACTATTACGCCATAAAATGTAGTTCCTCTTTTAAATCCGCTTAGAAAAGCGCTATGTTTTATTTTGTACTATACCAGACTTGCTCGTATAACTACTCGTCTTAAATAGGAAAAACATTGATGTGTTTGGTCACTTCTAACTTTATCTCTAAATGGTACCATTGAATGAATGGGGCTAAGCTAAGTGCTATCGAAGCGTTGCAGCGCGCTCCAGCGCTTACGTGCACGCACACAGATGATAGAGGGATGTATCAACAATTCTTAGTTAAAGGCAGGGTAGGCAGGAATTATCTAAAAAACTTATTTACAAGTTTGTCTAAACTGTCTTTATATACAAATGCATAATTAAAATGTAAGTACTCTGAAAAAGAGAGTATAAAACTCGAGTGTCTGTAGACCTCTCACGACTGTGTTAAACACAGTTAATTATTTCCATCCGGGACGAAACATATGATTAGCTTGCTCAAATATCACTCTCTCTCGCGACCATGGCTCCACCCGTTGCTATGGGATCTGCCCAGACATGCGCACACCCGATTGATTTGAACGTGCACAAGGCAATAGGAAGAGCAATAGTACAGCAGAGAACTCGCACTCACAACTCACAGAAACTGCATTCACATCTTACAGTACCTGCATATCCAGTCAGCGAAGGCAAAAAAGGAATAAACAAAGCAATCAAACGAGAGTAAATATCGCGTGGCTTTTCCTCTAGTCGATGATGCGGTAGCGGTATTGTCTGCGGAGTGTAGTCCTCGTCAGAGTCAACAATGCTTTCATCACAGAAACTCTTCCATGCAAAACACTGGCTGAGTGAGTACTAAAAGCCATCCGTTTATAAAAGCCATCTGTTTATATTCCTAGTGATAAAGTTAGGTGTATTATTACATGTGATTGTGACTTGATGTTATAACATGCCCGGCGCTCCTTCCTCTCCGCTTGTCTGAGGTAATTCGCGCGTTCATGTGTTTTGGGGGCGTGGCTTAAGAAGAAACCCAGAAGGGAGGGGGTGGAGTGAATGGAAAAGTTGGCTGTGTTTGGAACGGTGCTGAGGGGTCTGCAGACACTCGATTTTTGTACTCTCTTTTTCAGAGTACTTACATTTTACTTGTGTATTGATATATGGGGTCAGTTTGGACAAATTTGTAAAAAGGTTTTTTTGGATGATTCCTGCCTATCCTGCCTTTAAGGTAATAACATATTTTAATATTGAAAATGAGTAGACTATTCCTTTAAAGTGACAGTAGCCTGCTGCTTTCTGTGTCAGAAATGTGTTGATTTCATAACAAATATATTTACATTTAATACAGATGTCTGAACATTAAAACAAGATTTTAACACCCCCTTAAGCTTGGAAGAGCTAGGACATTTTCTAAATAACTGAAAATGTGTTTGTCTGAAAAATTATGGACATATGTATCTTCATGGTTTCATTTTTGGGTGAACTATCCCTTTAAAGCTGCGGTCCATAACTTCATCATTGAAATACATAAACAAATATCAGTTACTATACAAGTACGTTTAACTGTCTTGTTACTGTGATTCGCAAAGGTAAACTGATTTATCATTTGAGCTGTGTTGGCTGTCAGTTATAATTTTATGGGAAATATCATTTTGACGTCATTTCAGTCCACGTACAGTACAGATAAGTAGGTAAAATAATTTTTTTCTTCAACCAGAGTTTTAAATGCAGCTTTAAAATGATTTGTGTTTAGCCATATTCTGTTATCATACAGTGAAGACATAGATAAGTTGCAGTTGGGGATTATCAACCATTTTACTTCCTCATGGCACTTCGAATCAAATGTGCCTTTAATTCTAACCCAGGGAACATCCTTTAATGGCATAGAGTCTGAGCCAATAAGCTGAGCTGTGAAGTGGCAATACGATTAATCACGGTACAAACACGGAGAAATGATAGAGCGCTTGCTAACACCGCCTTGACTCAAGCAGATAAACCAACAGGGTAAAGAAATCTTTGCATCTCTTTTTATTTCTGCTTGCTCGGTTTGCATGTTCTGCTTGTTCCATTTTGATCACCATCCCTATTGAATTAAACCTCCATTTATTGAACTGGGGCTTTGGGTGGAAGTTTTTAAGTTGATGTCTCACAGAATAAATACACGGTTAACAGTGTGTGTCTAGTTGTACTAACAGCAAGAGAGGCATTATCTCCATCTAAATCTAAAATAATATGCCACTTTTTTTGAAAGGCCTCTGAATGTTAGGTTAATAAATAAATGACTTGCTGTTTGCATTTACTCAACCATAGCTCCTACCGCTTAAAAAAATGAAATAAATAAATGAAACATGAATCTAAATGTCATTTCAGGACCTGCTTGACACCCACGCATATATTAAGCTCTGCATGCTTATTTTGAAATATCCCCAGCCACTGAGGATCAGAAAAGTAATGCAGTTTGTGGGGATTCGAGGGACTAAGAATACATTTGCAGGCCCTTCCTGCAGATTTGTCTGGTGTATTATTGGAATTATGCCAATCTCAGGGGCTGCCTTTCGGGTACGTGCCCATGCGATTGCCAGGCTTACCTGTCTTGTCAAACCACCTTTAGATAGATCAACTGTTTAGCCCAATAGAATATAGTCAAAGGAGATCAGCTAACCACTCCATCTCTTTTTTTATTTATTTATTTTTTGCTCTGCAGTCCTAAAGTTATCTACGTTTAGGATTCACGGCACATTGTTTCTCCCCTTAAAAAAGGCCTTTTCTACATCATGCACAAACAATGCAAAACACAAGCAAGGGAAGACGCGGAGAGGATTGAGACAAAAACAAACTTTAAAAAAAGGGCTAGGAATAATCCGTGCAGGATTGCGGATGAAGGTACAAAAAGACAGCAGGGAAGATGAAGAATAATTTACACGGGGAATGGTGGAGGAAGAAGAACAGAGGGACAATATTATGAAAACAGAAGCAAAGCCGGAGGAGCATCACTGGAGAGACAAAGAAACATGGATGGGGTTATTTGTTTCTCAGTTTTGTTTACTCGACTCTTCTGAATAGGAATGGAGTTAGCAGCTCTCCGAGAGCAAATTTGGATTTGCTTCCAGAGTTTTGCCGGCCAACTCCTTTCTTTCCTTTATCTTGCTCCCTCGTTGCACTGAATGAGAGATGCAGTCACCTACTGTATGCCCGCCGGGTTGTCACGCATGCTCAGAACCCATTAACATGAACCGGTCAATGGGCAAACGACCGATAAGGATGGCTAAACTCTGTATAATTCACATTCACACACAGACTTGACCAGACTTGTATAACATGGTAATATTTGCTCAGGCAAAATAAAATCACCCCTCATTATTTCCAATTTATTTTGTCTCATGTGCAAACACGTGAATAAACAAACAGGCACCAACCCCAGAAGATCTGACCTCGCACTATAAATGTAATTGTTGAGATAATGGGCCAAACTTACTAACAAGATATGAAAAATTAGCACTGAATAGGCATGGACACAGTAACTTACGACTGCAAATGCATTTGTAGGAGTTTCCCTTTTAGACGCAAATAGGGAAAATCACGCAGCACAATTTACTAAGATTTGCGCTTATCAGGTTACTGGTATTTGCGCCATTATTTAACGCCTAAGACCTGTCTTAAACCCTACGCTAAGTTGCGCTGCTCTTGGTAGATTGCGTTGGCCATTCTGTAAATGAGATTTTTATGCCTGTGTTTTTTAAAGTCACAATGAAATTGAAACTAAGAACTTCAATAATTTTTGGAATATTGTGGTATTTTTTTTACAAATGACTCGGTAAGCTTTATTATTTTTCTTAAATTCATGTGCCCTCATATTCTTTAATAAAAAACGCAAATCTCATCCCCTCCTCAAAACAATCTCTCTTTTTGCTCTTCTAGTCACGAGAAATGTGAACAGACGTTGTCTGAAAGAGATTAGGATGGCGGATGCACGTAAAATAATAGTTGCCTCAGCCACCTAAAGTATTATAGGATTGGCAAGCAATACATTGATTATTGGAGTATCGGTGCATCATGATACTATTGATATCGTGAGCCATGTACCGTAAATTGAATCATATTATTACACGGCTCTCTGGAATGCTTGATTCTGATTGGTCAGTTGAGACATTTGCAGGTTCGTTCTTTTCAAATAATAACCGCTCCAAAGTAATAACGCATAGCCGGTACTACTTTTACGAGTAAAATCGCTCCGCGCCAATAAAGATCAATAAAGATTACTGTTTGGCGCCATCTTGTGCCAAATACTGGACAACCACAATTAATAATGGAAAATTTTGACATTAATTTTAACATGTACGGAAAAAACAAAACATTTAAACAGTGGATAGAAGAACGAACAACGAAGACACAGAGAGCTTACTGAGACTGAACTTGACAAAATAGAGCATGACAGCTACGAAACCAACACACAAAAAAATACAGAATGGGCATTAAAACTTCTCAAAGACTGGCTAAAAGAGAAAAAAAAATGGAGACAGACAAGTATGAAGCAGAGGATCTTAATAAGGTATTACGATCATTTTATGCATCTGTGCAAAGTTTCGCGGAAGGATAAAAATGTTAATTTACAACCAATAAAATGTTTCAAATTCATATTCATGTCCAGTTTTTTTCTTATGTGGCAAGTAGCCGTGTAATAACCGGGAAAATGTAGAGGCAGCCGGTAGTTATCGGGAAATAAGCCCCTTCAGTTTGATACAAGACTGATCACACTGTCGGGGCCTATTTCCCGACAACTACCGGCTGCCTCTACATTATCCCTTACTTGTTAGATATCCTGTGATTCCCATTCCTATTTCAGAAGCGTTTCACTTGAAAATACGTCACGCTGGGAAAAATACGTTTGCTACTTCTGTTTTATGGTAACTTTAAGATGCGCCAGTTCCACTCTTATTGCCAGGTTTTTTTTTACATTCATATGCTATTTTGCCCTGTTTACCCCTAAGGGTAAAAAAATCAGAGAATTTAAAGCTGTGTGTGCACCAGTTTGTTTTTTCTTTGATTTGCATCATGTAAAAGGGTTGGTTCACTCTTTGTCATTGCATGTATGTACAAACAAGCTGTGATCTTGTGAGACACAAAAAAACAAGAACACACAGGCATCAAAGTATTGGGCGCTCAAACTCTTTTTTTTTTTTGTATCTTTCTCTGTTTAGGACTGGGTGACAGCTACAGATATCCTCATCTCTCTGGACAGACTGAACACTTTTGGTGATGAGTTCTTCAAAGATGCCAAAGTGCTGCGCTCATATTTTTATGCCATATCTGACTTCTCTGTGGGGGGCAGGTAAAAAATACAACACAACCACAAGGGAAATATGGCCTAAAAGAGACAACATTTAAAGTTTTTGTTGTTTTCCATTTAATCAAATGAAAACTTTTTTAACTTTATTTTAAAATATTAAGACAAATATAATATTAAGACAAATTCCAAGTGATGAATTAAACATAAACCTTGACAGGAATAGTGACTCCAAAAACCAAGTACCAAAAAGAGTAGATAGAAAACACATACAACATTGTGATAGTCAAATAAAATAATAAGTTAGACAGAGAGAGAGAGAGAGAGAGAGAGAGAGAGAGAGAGAGAGAAAGAGAGAGAAGAAAAATACAGCAGGGAATAAGTAAAAATTCCTTACTCATCAATTCAACTTTAATGCACATACATACATTATAATAGGTGTCAATCCTTTTATGAAAATGTTTAGTAGAAATTTTTAAAGCCTGTTTAAAGGACTTTGGGACAACACTTCCTCAGATCATGCTGGGATGTGTAAAACAATTTGGGACATTCTCAGATCATACTGGGATAACGTGCCCTGCGTTCCAGTTAATTTTTTATGACCTTCCCTCGCTAACTTCCCTCAGTCTTGTTCACTCGGATGTATGTCATTGCTTACGTTGCACGAGTGCCCACTACTGGCGGTAAAACTAGTGAACACTTGAAGTGGGTTCAAATGAAGTGCCCTATGCCCTTGATCACATGGAAAATGGAGACCGCCCATCATTTGAACTTTGCAAAGCGCGAGCTGCTGAAGTGACGTCACAATCGTGTTGCATTGTGGGATATAGAGCTGCCTGAAGTGTACATATGAAGTAGACTCGCTCCCTCGGTCAAAATCAAAGGATTGAGGGTCAGTCTATATAAACTTCCCTCGTTCACTTGATGAAGTGGAACGCACTTCAAAATGCCAGTGTTTAGGGCAGTTTGAGAGTGCAAAAACTGGAGTGGAATGCAGCCATTGACTCTGAGGTTTTCACAAATTTGGAAAGTTCATGTTAGCTTGAGTCGAGATGGCACTGGATATTTTTAAATATGTCCCGCCCTGTCTTTGAGTTTCAGTGGAATTTCTGTGAATGCATTTAACGAAGCAGTGCATTACAAGGCTCTTCAGGGGGTCTTTAAAGTGATAGGGGTGCACCAAATACTAAAGGGCTCATTGTAGTTGTGGGTATGTCCTGCGGAGTAGCCATGGTGGCGTAGGCTACGCGTCGATTTTCATATATACTTCTGCGTCGTCTACGTGCAAACGCGCAGACCGCTGGTAGGCAGTATCCTCGTGTGCAACCACAGTAGCAGCTCAACCACCAAAGCAGCAGCAGCTTGCTCAGTTAACCCACAGACGAAAAAGAAAATGCAGCTTGTTGTGTATGTTTTGAGAAGACCAGCAGTGATGAAAGGAAATAAACAGTGACTTTTGTTGCAGTTTGAGTTAAATTACACCTCAACTTGGCCCATCTTTGTTCTCACCGTCGCAAACGGAAATACCTATGAGACAGTTTTTTTTACCTGACGGGAGGAGTTCTAGTGGACCAATCACAGCGCTTGCGGTCTGTGTAGAACTGACGCGCTGTTAAAAATTTGGCGATGTGCATGTCAGGCTACGCAAAGCTACGCAGAGGCTACGGATAACCAACGGCGTAGACCTTACACACGACTATAAATTGGACTTAACATTTCTAGTTGATGCTTATTTTGGCATTCAAGTTATTTTTTTAACAAAACCAACCACCATGCGTGACATTCATATGCAATAGAATACAATATAAACAGTGGCAATAAAAGCATTTTCACAAATCACAAGTGTTTTCAGACCTTTGGAACTAAAGATTCCATGCATCTGGTTGCCAGATGTGTGATGCCACACATAAAGAAGGAAAAAAGGATGAGAATGAAATTAAAGTGTCCACAAAGAGACTGATGAATGAGAGAGAGATTTGTGAGTGAGTTGTGTGCTGCAGGGCCAGTTTTTTTCCTCACCTAGTTTATCTGTAGAGTAAACAGGATGAAAAGGATATGTGTATTTTTATGTATGCACAGATGTTTTCGCCATCTGTGTATTGTGATTGTGTGTGTTTCTGCAATTGTGTACTGGTGTGCATGTCTAGTTTTCTTCTCATTGATTGAAAACAGTCTGGTCTTTATTCTGATTATTCCGTTTTTCTTATAATAAAATACACGTTAATCAGGTCATGTAGTGGTCAAACATTTGACGCACACCACAAAGCATAATAAGTAACAAATGTGATGTCTAGACTGTGGTCGGTGAGGGGGTCATTGGTGAGAATTTGTATATTAAAGCATTAGTCCATTTTCTTAAAAAACATAATTTTCTCACCACAATGTCATCCAAAATGTTGATGTCTTTCTTTGTTCAGTCGAAAAGAAATTATGTATTTTGAGGAAAACATTCCAGGATTTTTCAAATTTTAATGGACTTTAATGAACCCCAATACTTAACAGTTTTAATGCAGTTTAAAATTGCAGTTTCAAAGGACTCTAAACGATCCCAAACGATGCATAAATATCTTATCTAGCAAAACGATTGTCATTTATGCCAAGAAAAATATGCACTTTTAAACCACGACTTGTCGTCTATCTCCGGTCCTGTGACGCGCCAGCGCGGCCTCAAGTAATACGTCATCACGTCAAGAGGTCACGGATGACGTATGCGAAACTACGCCGCAGTGTTTAGTGTAGAGAAAGAGGACCGTTCTGACGTTGTTGTATGTCGAATGATACTAATTAATGTCTTTGTGTTAGTTTATTGTTTAAAATTGTCTGCAAATGTGCGTTTCATATATGTAACACATGACCTTTCCACGGCATTAAGCAATTACGTGAGGTCGCGCTGGTGCTTCATAGGACCGGAGATAAACGAGAAGTCGTGGTTTAAAAGTGCATATTTTTTATTTTTCTCGTCAAAAAAGACAGTCGTTTCGCTAGATAGACCTTTATGCCTCGTTTGGGATCGTTTAGAGTCCTTTGAAACTCCGTTGAAACTGCAATTTTAAACTGCATAAAACTGTTAAGTGTTCTTCCATTAAAGTCCATTAAAATGAGAAAAATCCTGGAATGTTTTCCTTAAAAACATAATTTCTTCTCGACTGATCAAAGAAAGATATCAATATTTTGGATGACATGGTGGTGAGTAAATTATCTGGATTTTTTTAAGAAAATGGGCTACCCCTTTAATCTATTGTAATCTTTGTTGTATTTTTTAAGTATTTATATGTCCTGCAGATTTTTATTCTTATTTCAAGGTTCCTACAGTATTCCAATATTTGCCTTGTATTTTGGTAAAAAAAATTCAACCAATTTACTTTGTAACCTTTTACCCAGTATACTGTTATTTCGTTTAAGTTTCCTGACTAATATCCACACTTACACTTGTCTTACAAGATATTAACACTTGAAAATAATGAGAAAGTAATGTTAACATTGTGATCTTACCATTATTTCAGGTGCAAGTGTAACGGTCACGCCAGTGAGTGCGGAACCAATGAGGAGGGACGTCTGGTTTGTGCTTGTGAGCACCATACCGCAGGGGTCGATTGTGAACGCTGCGCTCCGTTCTACCAGGACCGCCCATGGGCACGGGCCACTGCTGACTCAGCCAACCAGTGTGTGAGTGAGTACTAGCCTACCTGAAGCCTCTTTATTTATAAAAGAGAGTTCTGTTTGTAACTGGAGACTGTGAAATAAAAAAAAGTACAAAATACATTTGTAAAAAGTATATTTTATAAATAATGTATAAGGAACAGCAAGGTCATCATGGGTCTTTTATTCCCAGACAACACACAATTGCACAGCTGGTTTTGGATAAAAGTATACAGGTAAAAAAATTACAATATTTAAAAAATGTATGTCTTAGAAAACATTACTTGGGTCTAGATTTAGTTTTTTTGTCTTATTAAAAGTTTTATAAATTTGAGTTTTACACATGGCCTGTTTTACACATTCTTCATTTGCGATACCTGGGTTGCGTGCATTCATTTCGCAGCCCATATTAACAGTCGCAGCATTCACACTGCATGAGTCCCAGAGGCGGCACAAATGCAGAGATTCAGCGCTAGATTTTTGCCTTACCTTACACCTTGAAATGTTTTAACACATACGGACTTGACTATGAACTTATTAACATAATTTTATTTAAAGGTGCTATTTAAAGGCACTATATAAAATGAAAATGAGCCCATGATTTACCTTTAAGTCATGATTGTCTTTTTTCAGAATAATGCTGGGTATACACCAAAAGATTTTTTTACATATTATAAGATTTTCAAATGTGATAGACCAAACATGACGATAAAAAATTCTAGGTTTAACAGTTTTAATCCTGTGGTGTGCCATGATGTGTCAAAGATAGCACACACACGAACAGATTTTTTTTTAACCAGAGTCTCAACTGTGAACACAGGAAATCTCACGGAGATCTCGCAATGTCTCTCGTGGCCAAAGGTGACTTCACAATGAAAACAAACATGGTGAACAATGGGTATAAAGAAATGACATAAAATGTGCTTTTGAACATCTCTGATCTCTGATCTCACTTTGGACTGTGCCTGCTGTGCCATGACTGTAGTTGTTATGGTTTCGTCTTCCATCAGCTCGCCTTCTGATTGGATATTGTTTCGTTTCACGTGATAATCTCAAGAGCATGTGCGTGTTTTTCCTCGGGGTTCCCCACACACATCAGGATTTCTGATTGTAAATATTAACTCATTCACCGCCAGCCTTTTTGAGAAAAGTTGCCCACCTGCATTTTTGTGATTTTAACAAAAATTTCACAAAATTCCTTGCAGGAAAAATTATTTTCTATAAATATATAAACATACAAATTATATCAAATTAAAGAACACACCCTCTGCTTTCAAACAAACAATAAACAAACAAACAAAATGGGGAAAAAACTTTCATTATATATTTACTTTTTCTACTTAATTTACGACTGAAATATGGATATTTCTCTTAAAAAATACAACATTTTGACCAAAAAGCTTAAAAAATTGCGTTTTTGTAAAGAAATTTATGTTAGAGATCAGACTCAGAATGACTATCAAACATAAACGCAGTTAAAATAAATCATTATTTTTTTTAACTTCCGTTTTTGATAAATTAGTTTTGGCGCCAACAGGTGGATAAAAGCGGTATTACACTTTCACTTTGAAATTCGTCCAGAAAGGCACGTTTATTAGTTAAATATGAACTTATAAATGACGAGAGAACTCGTCAATGGCGGTGAATGAGTTAAACATGTTTAATATTTATGATTCACGAACGTGGCGGCTCCGACGTTTTTCCGATCAGGATCGGACACACCAAATGGAAAATCTGATAAGATAATCTGTAGAACCATAAAGATAATCGGAACATAGTTAGGATTGTTGAAAGGGGGAAATCAGCCCAAAATCAGCACGATAATCTTTTGGTGTGTACCCAGCATAACACGATCGAAGTTATGTTAGAAAATGTACAAAAAAGTCCATCTATCCTTTACAGAAGTAATCCACACACGGTGGAGGGCACTCAGTGTAATTTTGTAAAAAAAAAACATTTTTAAAACTTTACAGACTAAAATAGTAGCTTTCGGTAATGACCGACGTATGTTCAGAAGTGAGTATGTAGCGACGTATAAAGAAGAGATGAGACGATGCATGTTACATCATATGCTGGAAACGTAACTTTGTAAAGTGTACCATTTACCCTCGCAGCAACGAAAGCGGCATTTAAGTAATTTAAGTCTGTGTGTGTGTGTTGCTTTAGGGGAAGACTGTAATTGGCTATTCTGACAAACCCATAAGGCGAAAAAAGCATGTTAATTATTTTCTTTCTGTATCACGCTAAGCCCCACGTTCCATTAATTAACTTCAGGTTTCTGTGGTCAACAGATGGGTTTCTGTTGTTTCTGTTGATAACTGTTGTTCCTTTTCATCAAAGTGGATTTAATGAATAAACAAGTTTTCATAAGCGTAAGCGGCATCAGTTGGTGAAGAGGTGAAATGGACCATTGATGCATTCCATGCATGGTTGCGTCACAAAGTTTTTCTTCACTGCCTGTGCCAAATTTATCATTTGTATGGCAGGCTGTGAGTTCTACCACCATATGTCTCTTGTAAAACTTCATTTAACGGATATGTTAATTGACAAAGGACGTCTGTTTTACCCCCTTGTCTAAAAGAGGCAGAAACAGTGCGAGAGAAATTATGCGCATTCAGCTGGCGAACATCAAAAAATGCTTATTTTTCCTTTTCTGGAATGTTTGCAGGCCTTCACAGGGTTGATACCCTAGTTTTGATATATGAAAATATATTTTTTTTTACGCTGCTATATATGTATATGTATATTTATATGAAGGGTTTTGTTGCAAAACTAGATAACGTTTTTTTATATTTCAGAAATCTCGTTTTTTGGTTGTGCATTCCAATTAATTCAGCTGCAGTTGGTTTGTTTTGATTTAAACCTTCATAACTTAAAAAATACAGCTAAGTAGCACCATAAAACAAAATAATAACATGATAACATAAAAATAAACATGTTTTGACAAAAATTTTAAAAACGGATTTATCTCGTTTTGCAACGAAACTCTTCATATGTATATGTATATGTATAAACATACATACAATTTTTCAAACGTTGGTAATAGAGCAACCTAAAGATGTTTGAAGATTACATTCACACATGTTCTATTTGGCAATGTCTGGATTTTTATATGTGACCCAATCTGTAAATATTTTTGTGATTTACAGATTTCTATACAAAATCATCCTACTGTAGCCTACATAATGTATTAAACAACTTATGAAAATATAATGTTGATATCTTTAATATTGCATAAGGCGAAGATTAAAATGAATGTTTAGGAAGCGATGACTGCATTGATGCTCATTAATTAAATGATCAGACTTACTGTAGGTTCACATTTGGTCATTTTGTCCTATTTAAAGGTCCCGTTCTTTCTGTGTCTTTGAAGCTTTGATTGTGTTTACAGTGCACAATATTAGATGTATTCACGTTTCACCTGTAAAAAAACACTGTATTTTTCACACAATTTACTTATCTATATAGAGCTGTTTTCACTGTCCTAAAAACGGGCTGATGTCTTCCTTGTTCTACGAAGTCCCTCCTTCAGAAATACGTATCGAGTTCTGATTGTGTCGTTTGTTTAGTGTGTTGCGATTCGATAGCAGCTTAGCTTGCCGTTAGCTTGGCTTGCCGTTAGCTTAGCTGGTGACTGCCGTATTCCTGTGGGCGGAGTTTAGTCAAAAAACTGTTCTACTAACGTCATTAAAGCAGGAAGTAGAAGACTGTAGTCCAAACCGGCCGTTCGCTGTATGCTTTGAAAAGCGAATTCTGTTTAAGAAAATATATCACCTGGCAGTAAACTTTTAGCTTTATCATTTTACAGGTATTATTTTTGCTATTATAGCAACATTACACACTAACTAGGGTTTAAAAAATGGGATCAGAAAGAACGTGACCTTTAATGCAGTATGTTTAGAGTTGCGTGCTTTCTCAAACCATCCCCAAACAGAGCAATGTTTTATAATTGCCACAGAGCCATAAATATGTATACTTTTGAGCTAAAATAGCTTAAAATGGCTTACATATAGTCTGTCTACATTATGCTGGGAAAGGAAAAACATTACAATGTACATGCTAATGGATGCCACGTATGCATTTTATCATTTGGTCAGTGTTTGAGTATCACTGTATTGTAAACTTTTGATAATACATCTTTATATGTTTTTTTGTACCTCATAATTCAGTTCTGAACAGGTTAATAATTGTTCCTCATAGTCTTCTGTGCTATGCTTTTGGTATAATGGTAGGTAATCCTTTTCTCAGCGGCAGCTCCAGAAACCAGGCCCCATTAGAGTGTGGTAATGTGATAGTTATTGCAGAGTCAATAGACTGGTGGATTGTAATAAAACAGGTAATGTCCCACAATGCCCCCCCTGGGTGACTGGTGCATATAAAGCTGGCTTTCGTATTCTGATTGGGTGATATGATAATAAGGAAGATTGTTATCTCACAGGCCTGTGGCAGGGGAGCTTATTAGGCTGGTTGGTGTTTGTGTTAATACGTGATATAATGCTTAATAAAATTGAACAAGCTGTTGTAAAGTTTACCTAAAGGCATTATAAAATTGGCTGCTATTTATGTATTTATTTACCTGGCTTTTATTTGGCAGATTCCTTTTATTCATTCATTCATTCATTCATTTTTATCTTATTTTGTTTCATCTATTTTACCTTGTGCTCATTCTGGCACATTTATAATGTTTGTACTTTTTCAGTCAATTTATTCTACTCCCCCATGTCAGTTTTATTCATGTGTTCCTCAATTGACTCTTTTTCTCAGGGTGTAACTGCAGTGGTCTTGCTGATGAATGTGTGTTTGATGTGGAGCAGTACCGCAGCACAGGACACGGGGGGCGCTGTGTTGGCTGCAGGGGAAACACAGCTGGCCCTCACTGTGAGACATGCAGAGAGAACTTCTACAGATCATCACCACAGCAGCCCTGTCAAAACTGCAACTGCAATGCCTTAGGTGACTCAAGCATACAGTACACACACACACACACACACACACACACACACACACACACACACACACACACACACACACACACACACAATGTTTGCACACATGTACGTTATGTAGCCTTATGTAGTTTGTGTATAATGTGTAAAGTTCTCAATTTATTTCTTGGATATACTTATTCTGTCTTTTTTTGTCTATTTAAAAGTATTATGCACAGTTAAAGGGTTATGCAAAGTTAAGCACAGTTGGTTCTGGGCAAATTTTCTATAGTTTCACCATGCTCTGTAAAAAAATACCCAGATTATTTGTCAAATCAACATATATTTTTATGTTACTTTAAAGGGACACTCCATTTAAAAAAAAAAAATACTCCAGCTCCCCTAGAGTTAAACATTTGACTTTTACCGTTTTGGAATCCATTTAGCCGACCAATAGCATTAAGTTGGCAAATAACCAAAGAGTTTGCCATTGAAAGTTACTAAGGGGACTATTTTCAGGCGCTACGTAATATCATTGCACCTCCTGCAGCCATGTTACAGCAGCAAAGTCCTTGATTACTACACCAGAATGAGAGTATAGTTCCTAGCCATATCTGCCTAGAAAATTGCAACTTTTCATTTTTTGTCAGTCTTAGTACATAATGTAACTTTTGTACAGAAAAGTCAAACTCTTCGAAACTAAATATCAAAACTCTTTGGTTACTTTTGAGCGCGATGCTAATGGTCTAATCGGATTCAATGGACTATGCCAAGCCCTGCAAAAAGTGGTACTGCCAGACTCGGAGATCGGCTGAACGGATTCCAAAACGGCACAAATCAAATGCTCAACTCTAGGGGCGATGGAAAATGAGCATATTTGCAAAAAAAGTAGGCTTTCCTTTTAACTTAAAAAAATAAGTTAAACTATTTAAACTTTTCAAAACTTAGAATAGTAGGTTAAATTGACTTGTTTTAACTTCATGCTGCATTTTTTTTACCGTGTGTAAGCTCTACATGGCCAAAGTGACTCTGACATAACTTACCTATTGTGCTAAATGGAATTTAACCTTGTATTATATGTAATCTTAAATGCTTTAAATCTCACACATACATCATAATCATGCTCATGCAAATTTCAATAAATCCTAACATTCAGTTATAAAGTAAGTGCACATAAGAAAATAAGAATCTTACATGTTTGTTTTTTCCATTTTTGACTTAGTCAAAATAGATTTAGTACACTTAAAAAAATACTGGGTTATTTTAAACCCAGCATTGGGTCAAAAAGGGTCAAGCCCAGCTGTTGGGTTGAGAAAATGTTTATATTTGACCCAATAATGGGTTAAAACAACCCAGCATAGGATAAATTACAACACAAAGTGCTGGGCTCGTCCCTGTTAGACCCATTGCTTAGTTGAAAATAACTCTGCATTTTTTAGAGTGTATGTTTGTTTATATGTGTGTTCTTCACAATATTGGTGATTTAAGATTTTACTGTTTATTTGCTCTTCACAATGTATGTGAAACCTGACTCTTTTAGCAAAAAGAAGCAATACGCAGGACTGCAGGATATCACAAATCAACAAGAATACTGTGTTCATTATTATTTTAAACATTATGCCCTGCCTGAAGCTATAACATTTTAAATATGAAGTTGCATTCAGAAACGGTGTTAATTAATTTATATTTACCACATATATATAAAATAAAAACAAGCTTTATCAATATATCATTACGCACATGTCCATCTTATATCTAAAATAGCTATTGCTTTAGGTCACATACTGTATGCGGAAACAAACATCTATTATCATTTATTGATCAAAAATGAGTGTAAGAACTACCCATGTACTCATTAAAAACCCAAGAGCTGTGAAGGACTGTGTTAAAGTCTGTTCGCTCCTTTTCTCTCTTCAGGTTCTATGAGTATGCAGTGTAATGGCGAGGGAGTATGTGTGTGCTGGCCAGGTGTTTCTGGTGTAAAATGTGACATTTGCAAGTCCGGTTTCCATTCTCTCAGCCCTGGTGGATGCAGGTAATAATAGATAATCACTTCCAAAAATTTGACGAAAGGGATAAACATCACACTGAGACTGTGAAAATAGCTTTAGTCTTATACAAATGTTCTGTGCCAAGCAGAATTGGGTCAATTAACATTAATTAAAAAGTGCAAAAATAAAATTCTGTAAATAACATTAAGCTCTATAAAGGCTTGCCGAAGTAGTTTAGCAAAGCAAACAAAAACATTATCCTTAATTAGCTGCCCTGTATCTAAAGTCCAAAAGGTCCACTAACATCTATTAACATCTGCGAAACTACCTACACTAAGGCAGAATTCCTGCTGGGTCTTAAATTTCTTACCTCTGATGCGTTGTCCGCAGTAAATAAAATGGTAAAACGCTGTAGAACTAATCAGTGGTGGAGGCAGAGAGTGTATGATGAGCAGGCCAATAAAAATATGGACACAAAAAAGTTCAGATCGCACCAGAGGGTGCACATCATAATCCACGCATATCGTGCCATAAGCTATATTTCAGGGGTTGTGATCTGACTGTATACTGTGGGTTTGGCAAGAAACAAACCTTTAAATTTTGTTTTGTATAAGCAAATTTTTTCTGGGTTAATTTAACTCAACTAAAAGTCAGTGGCTTCTTTAAGCATTGCCAGGTTCTGAAAAATACTGTAGAGGACCCAGAAGCAAAAAAAAGCAGCACTGCTTTATTGAAAATCAACTTAACAGTCGGGCCATCGAGTCTCGAGCCACCAACAGTGAGTCAACTTTAGTGATGTAAAGGAGTGTTTTCTTTACCCCACTGCTTCATAAGTTTTTACTCCCTTTACTTCAAAACTGCTCTCTGCTGCAGTGTACTCTGCGTGCTCTACTAAAACCCTATCCCAAATGGTGCACTTCATGTGGACTTTCGGTCTCGTGGCCTTAAATTGTGCATGCTTGCTTAGTCTACGAGTCCGTAGACGGGGACACTCGGCTTCCAACGGGAGGCACGCAATTGCAACAATAACTTGCAAAAACAAGAAATTTAAACAACAAATACAGCAAGCACACACTCATACAACTCGTACAGACGAGCTCATTTCCCGTATAAAGTGCAAAAGACCACAAACTATGCGCAAAACTATTGAACTTCGACCGCAGCATGAGCGCAAGCTGAGCTCCGCTGCGCTCGCGCTTGGCTCGACGCAACAGCACACCACGTCCTAGCTTTAAAAAAGCCGCTTTACCATAATCACGTCGTAATGCTGTTAACGGTCTATAGCCACACTTCACATTTAAGCTTACGTTATTTAAAACAACGCTAACTTACCTTTAAATTAGCTGAAGACGGCGTGTAAGAACATTAAACTTCCTTAAAACAGTGTCCTGTAGATTTGTAAATTCCACCTCGACCTCTAATCTCTGAGTTTGAGCCAATCGGTGTTTGCATGAAGATGAAGCAGGCGGTGCTGGTTCGTTCTAAATGTTCTAATATCCATATTTTACACGATCCATAAAATGCCGTGAAAAAACACGTTGCTAGTATCAAGTCACAAATATGCTAAAGACGTAAGACGGGTGAGACGCGGCAATACATCCAATCAGAGAAACTGGTCTATTTTAATTAAAGAAAACATATATCAACTATATTTTCCTCATTTGATTATATTACAAGTAACATTGAAACATTCAATGTTTAATTTATTTTAATTATTCTTGATATATATTAAAGTAATAAAAAACTTTGTAGGGGGGGCACAACACCTTGTTCGGGGGGCACTGCCCGCGAATGCCCCCCCATGACGCCGGCGCCCTGTGCAGGCTTCACACACTTTACCAACCCAGAGGTCCTTGCAAAATAGCAATCGGACAATGGATGCGAGGAGTTCACACTGATGGGCAGCTTCTCTTCCTATTTCTGGTGTGACGCTCGAGTCTGTCCCAAAATACGACTCCGGTGCGCCCTTGTGGTCTCGCGTCAAGGGTCCCTAAGATCTGCACTACATGATGTCATCAAAGTGTGGAGTTCCACAAGGGCGAAGTTTGCCATTTGGGACGGGGCCTATATCCCCTCTTCAGCGTAAATGGTTGAGGAGTTACGGATAAATGGATAGCAGTAGAATCAGAGCCCTTTAGTAACCTGTCAACTCCATTCAGTTCAATTGATTGTATATAGAGACAGAGCGCAGCGCGTCATAACCTGAAAACCACGCCCACCGGGGGGGAAATCAATCCAACTGTCTCCATTGACTTTGTATTGCAAGAGGCCGCCTCCTTGTCATTTCTGGCTTATAACAAAAAACGGAATAATGCCTAAAAGCTGCTTTGTGACAATATGTACAGCTAACAAGCCAAAGAACCCAGAAATAAGTTTTTATAAGCTGTCGAGCCGTAAAACCCAGTCTTTAAGGAGAATAAAGTGGATCGCCGACTACGTTTCCCCCTATTGGACGCAGTTTTACTAATAGGAGTACTATGAAAAGTTGCCTGTTTCCATTTCTGTGTCTAAACGCTCGTTTTTTGAAGTCGACAGCTTATAAGAACGTTTTTTTTTTTTTTTTTTGGCGTGTTAGATGTACACCTTGTCACACAGCAGCTTTTAGGTATTATTCTGTTTTTAAGTTTAATCTGTAAATAAGTTTTTATAAGCTGTCGACCCCAAAAAACGAGCGTTTAAAGACACAGAAATGGATACAGGCAACTTTTCATAGTACTTCTATTAGTAGAACTGCGTCCAATAGGGGGAAACGTAGTCGGCGATCCACTTTGTTCTCCTTGAGGACTGGGTTTTACGGCTCGACAGCTTGTGAAAGCTTGTTTCTGGGTTATTTGGCTTGTTAGCTGTACATATTGTCACACAGCAGCTTTTAGTCATTATTCAGTTTTTTGTTATAAGCCAGAAATGACAAGGAGGCGGCTTCTCGCAAAACAAAGTCAATGGAGATGGTTGTGATTGATTTCCCCCCCAGGTGGGCGTGGTTTTCAAATTTGCATAACTGCGCTCTGTCTCTATGCAATACATTTGAATCAAATCACTTTGTGTATTAATGAGTGTGTAGTGGATTATTTCTCATCAAAAATTTGTACATTTAGGCGGATGTTAGTAGAAACGGGCCAGGCTAGGACAGATTGAGGATAACGTTCGCAACACATGACAAACCACGAACAGCCTTTTAATTGCACATTTTGTTTTCTTAATGCAGATTCATCAATTATTGTGTAATTAACGAGGCTATTAAACACGATGGCGGTATAACATATGGGTAGAGTGTTTTTGGCATTGTGATTCTGCTGGTTAATGAAATTAAATGCAGTAAATTATTTTATTAAAAACTTGTATTAAAAAATGCATATATTAGTAAGTTCTGGGATTAATAATAAATAGGAGTGATGAAGATGGCATCTCCCATCAGATGTTCATATTAACAACCTTAAAAGAAAACGACACTGAGCCAGTATTATTATTATAATTTATAATAAATTAAACATCCCTTATGAGTCTTTTTTTTTAAATAATTTTTTTTTTAATCCTGGATCAACATTTAATCAAAGATTCCCCAACCCTTAAAGGACAAGTTTGGTATTTTACACTTAAAGCCCTGTTTTCAGATTGTTTATGATGAAATAGAACGGTATTGACTGAAATTTGGACATATGATGCTGGCCCGAGAATTTTCGGGTGTTTGTTTATCACCTCCCACCTCTACAATGGGTTTATAGGTGCACTGGAACAATCCTTCCTAAAATGTATTAAACTTTCGTTTACAAAGATGTGAAACTCACCGAGTGGTCAGGGGTGTTCACTGATATGCTCACACAAAAATCGCTGAAAAGATGCTTTCCAACAGGTGTTTTAGCATTCGTTGTAATCTTGTGGACCTATTTTTCCAAATGCCTCACACCCGTACATTCTTCCGTTAAGAGCTTGAATAATAGACACTCCAGCCCAGTTGGTGGCGAAAATCAGCCTTTGCCAATTGCAAAAATACAAACAAAGTTCCCGGCGCAGAGTAATACCGTACATCACAGCACATCTAATACAAGTCAATGGAGTTTAACAAAAACTACGATAAAACCTGTTGGAGTGCGTCTTTTGCAGCAATTTTTGTGTGAGCATCAGTGAACACCCCTGACCACTCGGTGAGTTTCACGTCTTTGTAAACGAAAGTTTATTGCATTTTAGGAAGGATTGTTCCAGAGCACCTATACACACATTGCAGTGCACCTATATACACAACCTTGCTAAGGGCTCTGAACCAGAACAACATTGATACCAATTAGATTAAACTAATACAGTACTAATGAAATAGTTCATCATATCACCTTTAAAAGAAAGACAAGCATAACAATAGAGTGAAAAGCAATGTTTATTATTACCATAATTCATTATTTTGTTATTATAATTCACAGTTTTATTTTTAATTTAAAATAATTTATTTACTTATTTATAAAAATGAAATATTATTTAATAAAATGAAATATTGCATTTTGAAGCATCCAGCTGAGGAGATCTGCACTTTTTCTTACCA
Organism: Misgurnus anguillicaudatus; assembly: GCF_027580225.2. Classification (NCBI taxonomy): domain Eukaryota; kingdom Metazoa; phylum Chordata; class Actinopteri; order Cypriniformes; family Cobitidae; genus Misgurnus; species Misgurnus anguillicaudatus. Next base: position 30,153,957 of record NC_073358.2, on the reverse strand, counting down.
ACATGGTCCATGTGGATAAGTGTTTTTGGGTGTAAATTAATTGGTTCATTGGAGCGAAACTTGAATGAAGAGAGATGGGAAAAGGGTGAAAGACGTGGAGCATTTGTCAGGTAATAGCATTATGGGTAATAGCAACTCAGTTAAAGCTTAGGTTTAAGGCCATGTTGCAGATCATAGATGGTGACATAAAGTTTACACCTGAGAGATCAGCTCCAGCTCAACAGCAGTGCATCAGCTTGAGCTCGCTCTTTTTAATGGCTGTATATACATTATATGTCTGTGTTTCAAACAGGTTGTGTGAGTGTGATGAGAGGGGAAGTGTGGGAGTGTGTTCAACTGAAGATGGACACTGTCATTGCAGAAATAATGTGGAAGGACAGTTATGCAACAGGTGACCTTATACTTAACACCCCCTCTTGGCCTCTCTTTCTCATTGGAGGGTTTGGATTACTGATATGTAATAAATTGCTAAAAATGCCTCCTATTGTTTTCGTATCACACACATACAGTCAGGGTATCTACAGTTACCATCAATCAATAAAGAAACTGACATTTCTAATCACTTCTGCAAACAACTCAATAAATAAGTAGAGCATTTAAAATGTCTTTATATATATAATTTAGATAGAGATAAAACCTATATGATGTGTGTGTGTTTGTGTAATAGGTGCAAACCAGGCTCCTTCAACCTTCAGCTGGATAATCCAGAAGGTTGTAAGAAATGTTTTTGCTTTGGCCACTCCCTCGCCTGCTCATCCTCCAATCAGCATGTGGCTGTCAATATTACTTCAGATTTTCTAGAAGGTAAATTGCAAAGCATCTTACAATGGTTTGACAGGTGGCCAGATGTAAAGTCCAGTTTTGAACAATTGACATCTTTGCGGTTTATTTTTATGCATGTTGCATTGATGTATAAAATGGATTTACAATGGAGTATAAAATAAAGCTCAGTTTTGAGAAGAATTTAAGGAGGCTTGGCAAAAAAATGACATACAGTAAAACACGTTTATAAAGACATAGCCTAGGACAATTACTACAAATTATTACCACAAAAGATAATATTAATAACAGATATAATTGATGTTTGCTTTATTATTCGTATGGCATTTTTCTAGCCATTTTTTTTATTTTCAAATAAAACCCAGATATACTGTGGTTTGCATTTTTTAGCAAATGATTTTGTCCAGTATGCATTAAAAGTTTAGTGCACTGCTACATGCATTCACATTTATGGTAATTTTGTTCTTTCTTCATAGGTTATACACATTTATATACGCACATTCTTTTAAGTAAGAGCTGTTCATTTACAAGGATATGAGTTTACTTGCTTGAGTCATCTGATAATCATTGTGTAGCATTTTCAAACCACACAGTGAGTTCAGAATAAATTAAAATATAAAGGTAATATACTATTTGTTGAAGAACCAAACATGAAGATAATGTAAACCACAGAGCTATTTTTACTCATAAATAAAAAACATTAAAATGTAACATCGCTAATTTTTCTGTCAGGTTTGCCTACTAAGTGAAATCTTGACTGAACAGATATAGTTACATCTTTAATGTGACTTCATGGGGTGGTTTTCCAGACAGGGCTTATCCTACACTCTCAGACAAAGGTACAGGAGGTACGAAAGTTTTCACTGGGCGAGTACCTTTTCAAAAAGTACAGTTTTTTAACTAAAAGGTACATATTGGTACCTCTAAGGTACAAGCTGGTACCTAGAAATACATACAGTAATAGTACCTCAAAGGTACATATCTGTGCCGAAATGGTACATATTAGGACCTTTTTAAAAGAGTGTACAATAGCCCCAGACTAAAATGCCTGTTTGAGCTGCTTTAACAACTTTGATTGACATATCTTTACATATGCCAGTGCCATTGGGTCTTATTCACTAATAATTACATACGTTTTTCGTATATTTATACACACACTTGAACTTCTCACGAAAACTTTCCGCCTAATTCACAACACGTGCGTACGCTCATGAGTTAGTGAACTTGAAGTGTTCTACATGACCGGTCGTGTGCTCGAGGTTGGAAATTTGCATAAAACACAGCCAAACCAGCTCCATATAAGGGCGCTGGTCCACAGAAAATTTTAGAGCAGTTTGTCATAGAAGCAAAAGAGCTCGATAAGAAATCCATGATCATATTTATTATCAGTAAAGTTCCGATTTGCTTTGCATTTTTTGTTTGGGAGGTTTTGCTGTAGGCAGCCAGTGCTGTCCACCAACCGGAGTAACATTAAATAAGTATTGGATGCGTTAACAAATATGACATTTAATTATTAGTTATGACAAGCAATTTTGCGTACATTTAGAAGACGTTTTGATACGAAAATGTTTACGATTTGTTTGTGAAAACATCCGTACGCACATCTCACGCACAAATTTGTGCATACACAATCATGAATGAGACCCATTGTTTTGTTCCAAGATGCACACCAGATGTTTTTTGTAAGGTGTGTTTGTAAAAACTACTTTAGGGTGTTTTCACATATGTTGGTGCACACCGTGGTGAACTTCCTGTATTTGGTTCGACCCGAGGTCCAGCAGTGTTCACACCACAGGTGGGTCGCCCCAGAGTTTGGAGACAGCCGCTCCGAGACCACCTGTTTAGAGCGGTCTCGGAGCGGCCTTTTAGTGCGCACCCGAGTGCAGCTGTTGTGTTCACACTGACCCAAACGAACCGTACTCGGAGCGACACGTCATTTGGGACGACCTAAACAGTGTATATGTGAAAACACCCTTAAATGTCCAAATATAACAAAGGCCTTGTCCTGGATTAATCTAAACCCTGTCTGGGAAACTGTCCCTATGTGTTTTACACATGCTTTAAATATTTCTCAGTGTCAATTGTGCTCTATGTGAAGATCCAGATGGATGGAGGGGTGTATTCACTAGAGGACAGGACCAATCACTGATCTGGAAGGAGGGAGAGGTTTATCTGTTGCCCAACAGAGAGGAGAATGGCTTCTACAAAGCACCTGGTAGGAAAGCCAATCCCTTACAATTGATCAAACACCAATTTCCAAAGTAATTTGTTGCACAACATTTGCTAAAAGATTTCTTGTGTCATTAAATAGTTTACTATGATTTACCTTGTTTGTCTCTTTAGGTCTGTTAGCTCACATAACACACGCTGTTTCTGCATTTCTGATGTTAATCTTTAGTACCTAGAGAGTAGTATTACATACTTTGTATCTCTGAAGAGTCTTTAGATTAATCAGATTTATAAAAGAAAGATTAGCTTTACCGAATCTTTTCGATAACGTATGAAAAAATGAAGAAGGAGGAGTTACTACCGCGGGAGGAGCGAGTACGAGTCATGCAACACTTTATACAACACTGTTTAACTTGATTTACTACATGTTCGTGTCATTTATATAAAATGCACGCACCTATTTCCAACATAAGACAGAAGTCTTACTTACCGCATGCAACTCTTGAACCGGTTGGGACTTTTCAATGAAATCCAACGCATCAAACACACACGCAAAACTCCACTGCTACCCCGGATAATAAACTATATCCATTGTTTCCATAAGGCTGTCTTTCTTCTCCTTACATCCAAACACACACTTCTTCTTTCCTGCCATTGTTGAGTTTTGAAATTAAACAAAGCTGTCCCGTGATGTGATGTTTGTAAGTTCTAGCGTCTCCCGCTGATTGACGGGTTTCCGGGGGAAGTGCCCATATAAAGAAGTGATGCATATAGAAACCCCTGAAACGTCAGCTGGACCTGTAATTGAAAAAACCTTTCCGAAACTTGTACGAACCCTGGCGACGTGCATTCGTCACAGAAATACTCTGTAACACGGTCAATTGCTTTTTTGACACTTTGCCTACGTTAAGCATGAGGAAACAACTATATAACTATGTTAATAAGTCAGAATGCATGAAATACCATTGAACCACCCTTTTAAGATTAAAATTTCCTGTAATGTACCAAGCTAGTTGGACCATCCATGGCAGTTTAACACTGTCCTATCCAACAAGTTTCCAGTGACGAGCAATATTAGGACTCACCCAAGCAAACCGTGCCTGAGCGCAATTGTTCCCCTACCCCAGAAGCATGTACTCAAACTGTACTTTGACCGATCCGAGCCCGGACACGTTTTCGGCATTAGGATGCGATTGTTTTGAAGAAAACTGGAATATATGCCAAATCCCTTCACCGTGTAAACCACATACCATGTGCCAACTTAACAATGACTTTAAGCAATGAAGAGCTTTGGATGGTTGATACAGTACAGTACATAAGGTTTTTAGTCCAACAATTCTCATTACAGAAAAGGTTACCAGACACAATGCTAAAACAAAAAGTGAAACCAAGCCCCTGACAAAATGTTCATTTGTCGCATTTCACAATCGGTTAGAAATAACAAGGAAGGGGTCGCCTTTATCCTTTGTCGACACATGATAAATAATTAACAAGAATCAACATGTTTGGCCATAAATAGTCATCCAAAATGCAGGCTCTGATGTTAAAACAGTGAGACAGAGCCACCCAAAGGCTAGATTTTAGTCCAGGTACTCTTTGTATAGTGGATAGGCTAAGGGTATTTACTTTTGAGCAGTTTACACAGCAATTCACCACCACGGGAAGACACTTAGCCAAAATAGCTCTCCTGCTCACTCTGGAGTAAATCCTGTTAACATCATGTCTTCATCTCTGGCAGCTTACTACAAACAAAACTAAAATGCATTCATGTCAGTGCATAAATTGCATCTTAAGCAGACTTTCTCATGTATTTACAAGGTCCAAATGAGCAAGTCTGTGTGTGTAGCGTGCATGTTTAGTCTCATCTGTCTTTGTTTAACCTGCGTTGATTAGTGGCCAACCAGCCGGATAGATGCAGCGTTGCATCTCTTCGCAGCTTTCTGCAACACTCGGTACAGTTTTGCTTATCGCTGCGGCGCAGAGCTTGTTTGTGCTGTTCTGGCTGCTTGGTTAAAATGCGCAGAGATCTATTGCTCCCCCGATGCTTTTAACGGTCTCATTTTCTCTCCTTCCCTCCCCTGTCGTCTCGTTCGGCGGTGTCCCTGTATTCGGCCGCATTTCTCCCGTCACGCCACCTGAGGACTGCTTAGTGATCCTTTCTATAAACGCTGTTGTTTGATTTGAGCCGTGTGCTTTATTTGTACTTTTAATGCTTTCCACACATCACTGCACTCTGCAGAGAGACATTTCTATGCGAAGAAGGGATGTTTCTCTGACTAAGCCTGTCTTGAGTATTGGAAGGAGTTTAATAGATACTACATTTCTGTGTATGCTTTACTGAATGAAACCGCAAATGTTTCTTCACTTGAATAGCTCATCTAGCCCGGCACAGCGTTGGGCTTTTGACACCAGTGAGTCTGCCATGTCAACAGTGGTGACAAGATACCATAGCCAAGCAACCAAGCCAAGAGTTTAGCTAGCAGACCGAGCCAGACTTTGTATGCGTGTGAGTGATCTCCCCAGAGCTACATCTGCTCCGTGGTGAGAGGACAGAGTAGCACATTTATCATAGCTTTGAGGAGAAAACAACGTGTCACACACACATGCACACGTAAACACACATGCACACGCAAACTCTCAACACACCGCTAAAGCTGGTCACAGTCTGTCTCGTTGTCAGAAACACAGATGGAGAGAAACAGGGGTCGGAATAAGATTAAAGTAAAAGAAGGATGGGGCAAGGTTTGAAAGCAGATCTAAATATCCCCTGTCGACTGATAGATGCGGTCGGGTACCATTGTGTCTATGGACACCTTTGCCAGTGCACTCTGACAGCCCAACATATGCCTGGATGAACTCTCACAGGCGATCAGGACTCATTGGTGGGATGTACGGTGTCTATGGTGATCAACTGAGACAAATTATGCTCAATTCTTTAATCGCTCAGATTAATGTTTAAAACTATGATTCAGTCATAATTTCCATCTCAACTAGGGCTGACTGATAGATCAGATATTTATGACATACTATTACTCACAATGACTTATATAAAGCAAAATTGTGAACAAGACATAGATATATTAGAACCATCTCCAATTTAAACTGAGGTTGCATTAAAGTTGGATTAGGGGTTAGTTTAAATGAATATTTTTGGTTAATTAGTTGTGTGCACTGTCTGTTGTGATAAATCGACTCAAAACTCTGATTCAGGGATCTTTTACAGATTTACTAAAGGGTTATGAAAGCCCCCTCTTTCAGCTCTAGTCTACCTCACCATCGCTTCAAAAAGTGCAACTTAAATGGGTGTGACCCTGTGAGAAGAGCAAGAAGTGGGCGGGGCACAGGAGAACAAGTGAGGACGAGCGACTGTGATGTCAGTTGCCTCTCAAAAATATCATTAACAATTAGTAAGACTGACGTAGAGTAGTAGCAGTGGTATTACAGAAAGAATTACACTTGTTTTAATTAAAAGAAAAGTCAGGTGAAACTGTTATAGTTGAAATATGAAAGTACCACCTTTCAAAAAAAAGGAAAAGTCCTCAGGACATCGTACAGCATCCTTAAGGGGGTCACACACCGGACGAGAAGCGCTACGTTGCGTATAGGACAACTCGAAGGTACCGTATCACCGGATGTGCACATTGAATAGCGCAAGCTTAGTCAAATTGCATCTACTTTAAAATGCTGAATATATGTTAGCAGCCAATGTTAATCGTTAAAGATTTGGGACAAATATGATGTTATTTAATGTTAAACTATGTGAGTGGCGCTCGGGGATTTGAGCAGTGTCCAGAGTCATAGCGGACAGGCGCCGCCGGTGTGAGTACATAGATAGAAAATAATGTGTGCTGTTATTACATTCATGCCGCGACCCCCTTCAGACTAGACGCAAACTGCCTTCCTGAGCAAGGTGGAGGTCAACCTGTTGTCTCCAATTCTTGAAGCTTTCCCAAGATAAATTGTAGCTGATGGTAAACCAACTGCCTGCATCTAAACCAAGTCTAGCCCTGAGTGCATGGCAGGGAAAATCATGGCATGTACTTACATTCTTAAGCTATGTTTATACTCGACGCGTCCGCACGGGTCAACGTGGAGTGGGCATTTTTTTTACTTTCCGCGCGGCTCCGCATCCGAAAATGACCGAACTCGAGGCGATTCTGTCCGAGCAGGCATGCCTGTGACGTATCTCTTTGATCAATCCAAGCAAAACAATGTATATATTCATCTGACACTCTGGAAGTAAAGTATGGAAACTTAGCAGTTTAAAACACTAATTATTTTACACGATTCAGAATGTTTGGCTTATATTTGTATTGAATGAACCACTGGATGAGGAATAAAATACAAACCTTAAGATGTCTGTAATGTTTGTTTAGTAAAAACGTTAATGAAATGATAATGTTTAATAAAGACATATTTAAAGGATTGTTTTATTCATGTTCTCATATTTATATATATCAAACTCTAATGTTAAAAGCACTAGTGTTGTTCCAGCGGACGACTTCTTCTATCCTCTTCTTTGTGTTTGTTTTTGACGTTATTGCTCGCGTCGCCACCCAGTGGTTAAAAAAATAGTGCAACAGCGAGCGCGTTAACTATAAACGCCTCGTCCGTTTGGTGAGACGCGCGCGTGATCCGCGGAGGCTTGCGTTGCGGACCAAAGCGCGTGTATAAACAAAGCTTTACTCTGCGTTCACACCAGATGCGGTCGAGGCGGCAAACACGCGGTATTCGCGCGTAGTTAGACACTTGAACATTTTGAGTTTACTCAGTTCATTTGCAGGTGAAATTCTAGTCATTTAAGACATTCACGCGGAATTTCACATAAAATGGGAGGGGCTTCTGCGACTCCGCTCACTTCCTGTAATCTCGTAACTAATAGAGCAAGCTCCTGATTGGTTATCGCGATGCGAAACTCCGCCAAAGTTCAGATTTTTTAACTCACGCATTTCCCATTGCGGCACTCAATTTGCAAATGTAGATCACTCACGCTTGCCACCTCTTCCGGGTCTGGTGTGAATACACCACAGAAACATTTAGTTTTGACCCATAAACGCCTCTTTTTATTCATTTAACACTTAATTTATCCATTTGGCAGATGCTTTTATCCACTTTTTGTCACTGGGATTTAGGTACACATACAGGATGTACCTTTGAGGTACCAGTACAATAGTGTACTTTTTGAGAGTGTGTGTTCAACAGTGTCATGTATTTTTTCATGAAGGATTAAGTGAACATCTTATCGTTGGAAAGAATGATACACAAAGCTGTGACATCTACATTTTAAAACCCAGAAGATGAAAATAGCAATTAGTTACTTTTTTAGGGAGTAACTCATTGTAATGCATTACTCTTAAAAGTAACTTTCCCCAACACTGAAAGCAACATAAAAAATGTATACAAAATATTTTTTTGATACTCAATATCTGTTTAATTTCTGGTTTTAACAGATTAAATATAAAAATAAAGCTCAAACCTAACTTTCTCCTTTTGTAAAAATTTATAGATTGTGTACATTATGTTCTGTGATGTGCAACATCTGTTTACATCTGGGAACATGTTATAAGAGATAGTTTACCAAAATATAAAAATTCTTTCATAATTTACTCACCGTTATGTCTTTCCAGATATATTTGACTTCTTTATAAATGTCATCATGTTATTGTGGCTCATCATGGTGAAGCTCCAATAACACATCCATCCATCTTTATAATAATCCAAATGACCTCAATGAGTTGATGTATTTATGTCTTCTAAAGCAAAGCAATACATTTGTGAGAGAAAACTAGTAATATTTTGAGTTTACTTTGCAAGCAATATTTTTTGTTTATCATTATAATAGCTCATTTTAGCTGACCACAGTAGGATTGTTGAATTGGTGCATATAAAATATCAGCATTATTCTTCATTTATTTAGTGAACAAACATTATTGTAGTTGTATTGTAATTTGAAATATAGTTTCATTTTGGAGTCTACTTGGCTTGAATGGCTCTTTGGTTAAAATGTTATTTATTTTAAAATAGTTAATTTTTAAAAGCAGAGCTGTCAATAGCAGCAACTGCAGCAATACGGCCAATTATGTGGGTGAACACACACCTCTGTTAAAAGATCTGCTGTGAGAGAGTATACCGCATTGATACCCCTGCAGGGTTTTCTATTAAATTAAATGTTGTGGGATGACACCGGCGAAAAGTGCAAGCACACCCCACTGTGGTTTCAATGAGAATGCTCAGAGGTTAATACTTGATATGAACATGTCGACCCTCACTGACTAGACGCAACTCTAAACGGAAGTCCTAGTGAAGACAGATGATGCAGGTGTGTCAACCCATTTATGTTTCCCTCCTGCTCCCCTGGCTCCCAGTGTAACAAAAAACTCAGAAGTGTGAAATTACAGACCTCAGTATGGGCAGACAACATATTAAATTTGACGCTAACAGAAATGTGGCTGTGAGGGATAAAAGGGATTGTGTTACTTTGGAGATACTGTTTATCGTAATCTCATTTTCTCATTTCCTTTTAAAAGCACAAATCCAAAACCTCAAAAAAGATGTAGGGAGTGCATTTTATCAGCGTCTCCCCTGGGTCCTTTTTCCTTTTCTCTTGTTTGTGTGAAGCTCAAGAAATATAATTGCAGCTTTGTGGGTTTAATTGAGTCAGGGAAAAGTTAAAGCTCGGATTGATTGTTGAGTTTGATGGTGGTTGGCTAAATGTCACCAGGCTTTGTCATCGCGGCCACCATTAATTTGTTTGTCTGAGAGAGGGTTAACAGGTTGAGAAGATGGAGTTAAACACAAGTGCTGGGAGGGATATTTTATTTGTTTGCGCTGTGAATGCCTCTTCACTTTCCTTCAGTCGTTTTTATATTTTCTCATTTATAGTTTCAGTTTTTCACTAGAGACAGAATCGTAAGTGCCTCTGGTTTGGGAAAGTCAGTGTTGGGTTTTAGAAACAACATGTCAACTATATATTATATATACTTTCTTGAAGTTAAAGTTTGCCTCTGCATCCCCGTGGGTGCCACAGTTTGTGAATCAACTCTCATAGGGCTGTTTTTAACATGCTGTCAAGCCTGAAAACAGCAGGACCTCAACAGGTATAGAACGTTTTAGCCTCCCTTTGTTGAAGTTGATTCGTACTTGTCTCTGCATGTAGAGCGATGGGGGGGCGGAGAAGAAAACGCACTCCTGCTAAGTATCTAACAAGCTTTCGGGTTGTCTAGGCTCAGAATGTTTTATGGTTCTTTGTTTCAGATGAGGCATGCGGCGCGGTACATGTTTTTGAGGCCTTAGGTCGATGGTGAGAGGATGATGGGAACAGGAAACTCTCAGGGGGTGTCTGATAATGGTCCAATATGTGAGATTTGTGCCCCACGGAAGGCCACTGCTTTATGTAAAATGAAGGACTGTAATTTTACTTTGATTTGTGTGTGGGCTTCAGCTAAAGAAATTAATATCTCTTTTTTAGGAAATTGTTGGAATTGCCTTACAGATTAACAGTTTTTTTTTTGTATGCAATATGATTTTATATTTTGATCCTCAAATCATTTGGTCTGATGAATATAAAGCAAAAAGCAGAAGAAACTATTGTACCTACATACTGGTACCTCAAAGGTACATATGTGTACCTAAATCCCAGTGACAAAAAGACACAACTTTTGTACCCTTTTCTATGAAAGTGCAGAAGCCAGATGATTTCTCCTAAAGCATTGCTCGAATCAACACTAATATTTATATAATACCAGCTATTTTCAAATATTGATAGCGTTACGAAAGGTTTCTCAACGTCCCAAAACCATAAAACAATTTTACTCTAACCACTGGCTATTTTGATGTCTAGACAATTTTTTTACAGCCTCTCTTTCCCATGGCTTCCCCCTTTACGTTCTTTCTACCACATACTCGGAGATATTACTTTCTCTTTATGTCCTCATCTTTGAGAAATGAACTTTACCTTTTGGGAAATGAAAGCTTTAACATCTTTGTGAGGTAAAAACCAGCTGAATACAGAGTGAGCCAAACTAACAGCACAAACTGTATTTTATTTAATCAAACTCCTTAATTTCCCGATAATATGGTTATTCTTATATGTAATCTGTTAAAACCTGAAAAAAATCAAATAAAGAGTATCAACACATATTTTTTATACTTTTTTATGATGTTGTTGTCAGGATCCTGCCAGAATCATGTCTTGAATTATATCTATCTTTGTGATGGGGTCCTGGCAGTACCGTGTTTTATGTGGGAAATGCGTGGTTTTAGTATTGGTTTATTCTGGCCACGCATTTCCCGGGTCTCGTCTCTTTTTCCCCGATCCCTTACTTGTAATGATTTCCAGGTGTATGTAATTTATTTTGTCCCTATTTAAAGTCCTTGTGTTTGATGTTCTTTACACGTGCGTTTTGTTCTTTCTGGTTCCTGTCTTGTTCCATGTGAGTGTATATCAAAAGAGTATTTTTCTAGTGTTTACTTTGTCTTGTTTTTGTGCAGTTTAGTGTATGTATATCTTGTCAAGTTTAGTGTCAGTTTAGTGTAGTGTTTATCCTGTCCTGTTTTGCCCCCTCGTGGGTTTTTGTTTTCTTGTTTATTTGTTCAATAAATTATCTGTTAAACTTCATCCGCTGTCTGCGCCTGGGTTCATCTCTTACAAAACCCTCACAGTTGTTTGTAAAAATACACTATTTCATAGAAATTAATTCATATAAATCTTTTAGGGTCCACATACAGTACTGTAAAAAACAAAGAATTTAATCAATAAAATTGAGGTAACAATTTGCATTCACTTTGTTTTGGTAGATTATATCCTACCTATTTCTCATTACATTACATAACTAATTACTTATAAAAATTTGAATAACATTAACTCTACTTGAAGTAAGCAACAGTTCATCTACTAAATTATTAATATTAATGACTAGCCATTAAGACAAATTACACATTACTTTTTCAGGGAGGGTAGATTTAAAAAATATTTAGACACAGGAGATTGCATTAATTGCTTTTTATTGACCAAATAAAAAATGTTAAACATTCTAAACTATCATACTTTCCAGACTATAAGCCGCACCCGAGTATAAGCCGCATCATTCAAAAATGCGTCATTAAGACAAAATAACATAAGTCACAGTGGACTGTACGTCGCGTTTATTTAGATAATTATTTCATAAAATTCAAGCCAAAGAACAGAAATTTAATCTGTTAAGGCGAGTTATTCAACTAAACAATAGCAGACAGAATAGCAAGCTGAATAGATGTCTGTACGTTTAAGTAATATTATCAGGTATTTAAACGATAAACCATAGCATACAGAACTTACCTGGAAGGTTGAATAGGCTACTCGTCATTCCACATTACAGAATCCATTGAATTATATAAATACAGGAGCAGCATATGGCGGACTCTCACGGCTGTAGACGGTAATGTTGTCTCTTGCCTCATAAATGTCAAAATGAATTCATACTGAATTACAAGGCGCACCTGTCTATAAGATGCAGCACCAGCCAACCATATTTCATTCAAAAATAAACCAAAGTCTTCCTGAAATGTCAAAATAGCAACATGATCTCACGGAAAGTCCTGTTATAGTTAGGGCTGTGTATCGCCAACAATTTCCCGATACGATACGTATCCCGATACAAGGACCCTGATACGATGCGCATCACGATACAAGACTATTTTGAATTACAATTTTGTTCAGAATTAAGTAACATTATTACTATTATTGTTTAATGTACATTGAATAAGCAGTGTTGTAACAGTTGTCTTTTTGCCATTCATTTATTAGCTTTTGGGGTAACTCATAGAAATTCTTAAAATCTCAGAGTTAAAAAAAAGTATCTTACTCTAGGCATTATATTTGTCTCTCATTTCATTATTCTATATCTATGAATATATGTGTAAACATGCAGTCAGACTTAATACTATTTAATAGAAATCAGATTATTAATGTGACAGCTATAGTTTGAAGTAGCTCTGTATCTCTTCTCTATATGTACACTTTTCAGAGAGAGAGAGAGAGAACGCGGCTCACAGGCACGTGCGCCAGCGAGACAGACACGTAAAGTGAAAATATACCCTGCTACCTTTCTACATACTCCGCGGGACATATGCATCCTTTCCATATGGATCACGCATCAGCAGCGATTGGTCACGTTACTTTAAAGGCGCTCTAAGCGAATTGAAGCGTTTTAGACCATAAAACATTTTTTGTTACATACCGGAAACATCTCCTCACTATTTGCTTGCTGCCTGTCCGCTGATCAAACTGTAAAAAAACGCGATCTCTGTAGACAGCCCAGGCTTCACAAACGGCAATATCAACAAGTGGCCAAACCTAGCATCACATAACAAAACAAAGTATTCCAGCCAATAAACGACAAAAAGGATTTGGGGGTGGGGGTTGGACGCGTTCATGAAAGCACGGAAGGGAGGGGAAGGGGGAGGAGTTAGCTACGCTCCGTCTGTTTGAAAACACTTTCAAACGTCAACAATAACTAACGTCTCGCAGATTCGCTTAGAGAGCCTTTAAAAAGTGCATCCGAATCGATATGGAAGATGATGTATCGATGCACGCATCGTCAGGCGTCCATGACAATGTATTGTCGTATCGATATTTTGAACACAGCACTAGTTATAGTCACGCAAAATGTGATTAATTTATTTGTGTCCATGGCACGAAATTCAGCTTTTTCCTGCTTTGAGCAGGAATGTCTTTTTCGTTTAACCCGCACAAATTTCTTTAAATAGTTTTTCATGTCCTTGGCACGACTTGTCTAAAAATGTAACAAAAAGTTATTCTAACCCCAACCCCAAGCGACAATGGTAAGATAGGAAAAAAACAATGAGAAAAAAATAAATAAAATGTGCAACAAAAAAAAAACGCTCATACATTCAATTTTAAGAGATTTAACTTTATTAACAAGTCACATTACAAATAAAATATAAATCCTACATACTGTACAAACACAACGTGAGTTCACCCCTATAGCCTATTCAGTGAAGACAGAAAATGGATTCAATAAAAAGGCATTGCATTGTTAACTGGTAATAGTAAAAGAAATGTTTTCAAGCATATGACTGCTGCTACTCTTTAAAATGAGTTGGATGCATGCATATAAATCCATTTTGACATTTTACAATAGTACTTACCCATTCACAATGCAACATTGAACCTTAATGATGTTCATGAGATCTAACAGCAGACGCTGAAAAACATGAAAAACAAGCAGTGTAATTGTATGTGTCTGCACTGTGTGAGCTCTGCTGTGTGCATGCATGCAGATATATTTTGAGGATATGTGTGGCGGTACATCACGGGGTTCTTTGAAGTTTTGTTAATGCCTTTTAATGAGGCAGTGGGACATGAGCTGAATTTACGGCCATCCTCTTACATTCTCTTGCATCTGGAGGTGTAAAACACAGAGATCCATAGTAGAAAGATCTCTTTATTTTGTGAATTAAAAATGTTTGCCTCCAATTATATTTTTACAGTTATGGTGTACAAGCACGCACACACTTTGTTCTTCTGGTGTTTATCTTTGGTAATCGGGTCATCTCAGCTCAGTGGCTGGTGTAATGTGCTGGTAATCTGCAGGTTGTGAATTTGTGTTCCAGAAAATTCTGCGCTGCCCTTGAGCAAACCTCTTAACTCAATTCACAGGCCAGCTGTTGCTGCCTGATAGATGTTACAGTTGTGTTTCCCAATCACACCAAAACAGTATGCAAATCGTAATACACATGATAATTGGTGCCACTTTGAAAAATTAGGGTCTGTTTTATCTTATCTCACAGACAGATTTCTGGGGAACATGTTGCTAAGTTACGGGCGGACCCTTAGCGTGTCATTTACGGCTGAACTGGAGGAGCTCTTGCCCAGAAGTGTGACCGTGGTGTTGGAAGGAGCGGGAATATCTGTTAGTGCTGAATTATACTCTCAACAGGAGCCTCATCGCTCACTGGACAAGACACCCATTAACACCTTCACTCTCAGGTGTGTGCAAGTTTGTTATTCTTTAATATATATGATTTTGACTTGGTCAAAATTTTGGTAAAAATGTGTTTTCTATACCAAGATGAAAACCACTATTTTCTGTTACAAACGTTCACATAGCATCTTTAGGTTGTAATAGCAGGAAAATGAAAATCCATAATTTGATTTAAAAAAATATATTATAAAAACTGATTATTTTTTCAGCAAAATGCAATAAATCCATGACAATTTTTTTTCAAAAGAAAAGAAAGAATTTACTTTTTAATACTGACCAAATGCAATACTGATTTTGGCAGTAACTATTTTTTTTTTTTTTACAATTGGCGCTTATCACGTTTTGGAACCAAACTCTTCATATTTATGATATACCCTGATGTGGGTGGAATAGTTGTCAAAATCAGACGTTAAAATTCAATGCACTATTAACTTTTTTACATTTACATTTTTATACATTTTCATACGCTTATAGTAAATTCAAGCTATATTGATTAATATGTTAATAATGTGTTTTCCGTGTTTATTAACCTACCGAAAGGGTTTTGTCTGTAATTTGCCTAACAATAACATGGGTTGAATCATGGGTTAAATTTGATTCAATGATCAGGTTTAGCTGAAAGGTTTGGCAAAATAACAAGGTAATGTTATTAATGTTATTGGACGAGATTTTTTTTTTTTTAAATTACAGTATGTGACTGCATTGACTTATGCACTATAAAAGACAACTGGTTTATAATAAGAGAAAGCAGGCCATCTTGAAACTGTGTCATTTGTACTTCATGTTTGTATTGTATCGTAAACATTGGTAATAGGACCAGATGGAGTCAACTTTTCCTGCCCTCATTTAATTTTCTTTAGGATGGATTTTGATACAATTAAAAGTGTTAAAGGGGACATTTCACAAGACTTTTTTAAGATGTCAAATAATCTTTGGTATTCCCAGAGTACATATGTGAAGTTCTAGCTCAAAATACCATATAGATAATTTATTATAGCATGTTAAAATTGCCACTTTGTAGGTGGGCAGTACAGTGATGATGACAGTATAGTGGTTGGATCGTGCGGATTAAGGGGGGAAGTATTATCCCCTTTTGACATCACAAGTGGAGCCCAATTTCAATTACCTTTTTTTCACATACTTGCAGAGAATGGTTTACCAAAACTAAGTTACTGGGTTGATCTTTTACACATTTTCAAGGTTGATAGAAGCACTGGGAAACCAATTATAGCACTTAAACATGGAAAAAGTCAGATTTTCATGATATTTCCCCTTTAAATGGAACTAAGGGTACTAACAACTAGCTTGCCATGACTCATGTCTCTGCCTGTATCTCATTGTTCAACTACATCACCGGCCACATCACGTTGAAACAATGTTGAAATAAATTATTTATTATGATATATTTTGTTATTTAGGAAGGCATTGGACATAACAAGATTGAGCACTTTTATTACTATGAATAGGGGACAATGCAATGCTCAACATGGCCACCCTGGCAATGGAAGTCACACATGGCAATGCTAAATATTTAGTAAACAAAAATATAAGGGGAGGAATCAGCAGAAATCTGTGGTGCTTTCTGTGGAATACTGCAGACAAGATTCATGAGCCTGGCAATAGACAAGTAAAGTTCAAAAATGTTTCTGCTGAGAAAGAGTTAAGAGCAAAGAGAATGTGGTAAGAGCAACTTTATTTACAAAAGAATGAAAAGAACGAAAGGGATGCTACCGGATGACAAGACGCTTGCTTGATCTGTCTATAATTATGCTCTTTTGTGTGCTGTCATCAATTTTTTCTTCAGTTTTTGTGTGAGATAACCAAGTAAACAATCTTCCTAGAAACTATGCTTTTTTAGGAAGTTTGCATGGCCTTCTGAGAGGCCTTTTTCCACTTTTATAAATGGATGCTGGTGTTTAAAAAACATGCCAATCCCTGCAGCTTAGAAAAGTTTTAAGAATTGATTAAAGGGGGCATGGCATGAAAATCTGACTTTTTCCATGTTTAAGTGCTATGATTGTGTCCCCAGTGCTTCTATCAACCTAGAAAATGTGAAAACGATCAACCCAGTAACTTAATTTTGATAAACCATTCTCTACAAGCACATGAAAAAATAGGTCGTTGAAATTTGGCCCTCCTTATGATGTCATAAGAAGCTCTTATTATTACCACCCCTTAATTTGCACTATCCAACCACAGCACTGCCATTTAATGCAGAGAAAAGCACAATTGAGTTTTAATTGCAACAATCCACCATCATTGTGATAAGTGTTTGAATTTCATCAGCTCATTTGCATTTTAAAGGACACACCCAAAACGGCACATTTTGGCACAGACCTACAAAGTGGAAATTTTAGCATGCTATAATAAATTATTTATATGGTTTTTTGAGCTAAAATGTACATATGTGCTCTGGAGACACCAAAGATTTATTTGACATCTTTAAAAAGTCTTGTGCCATGGCCCCTTTAAATGAAGAAAAAAAAGTTTGTTAAATGCATAAGGGAGGTGCACAGCAAGTCAGTGTTGAACTGAGAATGTGCTTGCTGACAATGTTAATGTTTGTTATATTGCTCAAATGTACCTGTATGTATATCTGTCATGGTTGAAAAAAGAGATTTATCACAGAAATTAAATGTATGAAATAATAAAACACGTTTTCATGTAATTTGCTAGAATCATCAAAATTGTCAAAAGGTAAAAAAATAAGCAATTATACCGTAGCTATTGCTAAATGGCTGAATTGTAAATGCTATAGCTAATGGTAAATAGTAAGATGACCTAAAATAGATCATATTTTGTTTTTTTTCTGTTTGTTTTTCTTTTTATAATCTTTTAGCAGGGACAGAGAAGATAGATTATTAATATTATGGAAAAACAAGAACAACAGGCATGCCACCTGCATATGTGATAATTGAAAAGGTGGGAAGTAGTGCTAAAAATATTTGCCTTATAGGAAAATATCTAGCTTAGAAACATAATATCTAGGGACCTTAATTTTAGAGATTTGGAGGCCAGTAACAGTAAAACCCCAGAGCATCCTAGAAACCACTTAGCAATCCACTAAAAATCACTATGAATACCATAGCAACCGCATAGCAATGTATTAAAAACCACTCTGATTACTCTAAAACCTTGTTATTACTCTTTAATGTTCCCAGGTTGACAGAGATGGATGTACAGCCATCTATAACCACGTATGAATTTCTCAGAATGCTCTACAATTTGACTGCTCTACATGTCAACAACGCAGGAGGCCAGAACTGTGAGTGATTGTTTATATGGGTGTATGTTTGGGCAAGCATGAAAATTAGATCATTCATCTCAAAATAAAATGTGATCTTTACTCGAACCGGACAGAATATACTGTACTTTACTGTAATATGCATCAAATAGTTGTTTTTTCTGCAGAGCCTGTAGCCTTGGCCATGCCCCCAAAATTGTCCCCTGACCTGTGATTTATGAATGAATGGTGTTTTAAAAAATAAACATGTCAATCCCTGCAATTTACGAAAGATTAAAGAATTGAGTCCAAGGGTGCCACACACGTCCTAAAAATTGAAGCCAAAACATTTTGATCGCCTTTTGATGGCTAGCTGCAGTAAAGGTCATAAAGTGCTGCCCTCTCAAATTTTTCCAAATTATGGTTTCTGTTATTTTATTTATTTATTATCATATTGATATACATGTAATATACCAAAATATAGGTTTGGTTTAAGTTGTTTATTAGATGCTGTTAAACATGTGTGTGGTTCGTAATTTCAAAATATAGAGAGAGATCCTGTGTGCATCACGTGTCTTGTCAAAATAAGTGCCTGCTGCAGACACGTCAAAAGGGTTTATGATAAAATTGACGCTCACGTTTGCCAGATACTCGCATAATTTCATGCATAATCAGAGTTTACTGTTAATTGAGTGTCTTGCGTGTATTTTGTAAATGTGAGCGTCTCTTTTATCATAAACGGTTAAAAAGGCAGGGCCTTTTTACTGCTGCTCCAACTCATGATCACTACTCTGGTCCAAATGATGTCATCGGCGCAAGATGTCAGCTGGCATTTTGGCTTCGTTTTTTTTACAATGGAACTCTATAGAGACGTATTGTCCATCTTTTTTACAGTCTATGATTGAGTCACTGAACAAATAAAGTTTGAAATTCATGAGGCAGGTGCAGCAAGTCAAGTCTGAACTGAGTTCTGGGTTGTGGCTGGGTTATATTTGCTACATTGCACACATTTATCACCCCGAATTCATGACAGGAATTAGATTTGCTGTACTTTAATAAGCGATCAAATAGTCGTTTTTCTGGTGAGCCTGCAGTCTGTGCCATGCCCCTAAATTCTCCCCTGACCTGTGATTGGATATTGATTGTATGTCATATGGCCGGATGTATGCACAATTTAAGTTGTTCAGTACTAAATTTACTGCAAAATGTATTAAAATATTGTAAAAGGTCAATTAAATAAAAAAATTGTTTTTTGCTTTAAAGTAAATCATCATAAATAGGTTTTAAATTAAGAGATTTGCTTTTGATTGTGGCACAGTTATCATGGCTGAAAAGCATGCATGTGTTATATTTCTTTAAATTTGCTGTAATTTGAATAAATAAGCTAAACATTATGAATTTAAGTTTGTCACGACACACATGCATACATCAGTATGGAGCTGCCGAAAGAGTAAATTACAAGAAACTGGGTTCATACCTGCCAACCTGTACACACATACATGCTTTTTAGCTAATCAGCATGAGTCTCATCCTCTTTTTCTCTCACACACATTCAATCTCTGTCTCTTTGTGTTTTCTTTATCAAAGGAAGTAAATTAAAGCTCACCAAAGACCATTATTATTCATCTCCCAGTTCTTACACAGTTGCTGTTATTGATTCAAGAAACTGCTTTGTTAAAATGAGTGTATGTGCGTTAAAGGAAAACACCACAGTTTTTCAATATTTTACTATGTTCTTACTTCAACTTAGACAAATTCATCTTTTTTTCAATTCGCGCACTTTTAATCTTTGTACAGCACCTCGTGAATGTGTTAAGTTTTAACCAAGCCCCATTCATTCCTTAAGATCCAAACAAACGTTTTATTTTGTGCCACCATACTTACTCGTGTAACTACTCATGTAACAGTCTTTAAATAGGGAAGACATGGAAGTGTTTGGTGGCTTCTAAATTCATCCCTGTTTGGATCCTAAGGAATGAATGGGGCTAGGCTAAATGCTAACACATTCACGACACGCTGTACAAAGATTAAAAATGCACGCATTGAAAAAAGATAGGTATGTTTTCATTCATCTTAGTTAAGGTAATAACTTAATCAAATATTGAAAAAACAGTGGTGTTTTCCTTTAACTTCTCAGCCACAATATGCTGATTGTAATCAATTTCTATATAGACAAATTTGCACTATAGATACTACAACAACATGCATGCAGATCAATCTAATTTGCAGTAACTGTGGTTTGAAGATTCAGAGGCTGAGAAGCAAAGGACCCTGAGATGAGAGAGAGAGAGGGAGAGAGAGAGAGAGAGAGAGAGAGAGAGAGAGAGAGAGAGAGAGAGAGAGAGAAAGTTGTCTGTGTACAGGCTCCCTCTAACTATTTATGAAGCAGCATGGATCTATGAGAAACAAAGACCCACTCACCTTCGCCATGTTCCACCTCTCCTCCACCCAGTCCTTATTGATTAATTCATTCCTTCTTCATTTATTCATACGGTGATCAAAGATTCAATCTGTTTGCACCCAGTGGTCCATGTCTGTGTGTAAGCAAAGGTGAGCTTTAGCAGGCAGGCTAGCTGTGATACACCGTGAGGGCAATTGCAATTGGATCGGACACCGTGATTACTTTTCCTAAAGTGAATCTGGCATAACAAGTAGTGGCTTAGCTTAGTAGCAGTGTGGCAACTAGCTTAGAATGCAAGAAGAAACGCTTAAGCAGTATCACACGAGCAAGAGCTGATGTACTGAATATCAACACAACCAGGTTTCGGCCGAAGGCACAAGTCTGAAGGTTGAGCCGAAGGTAATGTGACTGGTATACAGAGTTATATTAACAAGATGACAATATTGAGTAAGTTACTTTTAGACACAATATGGCAAGTTTTCCTCCACTAACCGAAATTGTTCCAAAAGAAACCAAATAAAGACCAGTGCATAAACCGGCAATGTATGAATTGTTACTCATCATTGTACGGCTTTCCTTCTTCAGCGAAGCCCATACATCAGCCACCACCCTTTCTTCACAGTTTTTCACATTTCTTTTCTCTTTTACAGACACCTCTCAACTCTCCATGGTAACCCTTGAATCTGCCGTCCAGTTGACTTATATGGGAGGACACGGTCCACTTGCTTCGTGGGTGGAAGTGTGCTCATGTCCCACGGGATTCATGGGACAATTCTGTGAGCTCTGTGCCCCTGGATTCACCAGGGAGACCCCTAATGGTGGACCCTTCTCCCATTGTGTACCCTGTAACTGCAATCAACATGGGACCTGCCACCCTGAGACAGGTAAGAGAGACGATCTATTTGTGTGTCTGTGCAGTCTGTACACAGTGCAGTGTGCCATCCAAACATACATTAGTATGTACTATTTTCTTTCTCCAGCAAAACAATCTCCATTTAAATGTGTCATTTTCTTCAGTTTTCCTTTGTCTTCGATGTGTTAAAAGATGTTTGTGCATATAGCAGATCCGTAAAGTCGCAAAGATTAAAGTAAAAACCCCAGAGAGATATTCTTTCTAAAATGCTCATCCACGCCTTCCTAACACACCCCCACATTTCTATGTCACTGTTTGGCATAACACCACCCAAAGTTTATGCGAAGAAGGAAGGTGTAACTTTGTTATTGCGTTGTCATGGAGACGCTTTGGGAGCTGAAATTCCAAATATCATAAGGGGCCAGGGTGCAAACTTGTCACCTTTAAGTGAAATTTGCCGTTTTGGATAAAAAAAAAAAAATGTGATTCATCTAGATCTGATGAGTTTTTGAAAATGAGGGGTGAGGGGGGTCTGCGACAGGGTGGCAGTGAATGAAATTATGAAGATCATGTCCAGCCATTGTGGTAATGATGTCAAATCACTTGCCAGTTTGGTGGGTTATGTTTTACAATGTATAGTCACCTTATTTGCTGCTGAAGGTTAAGCAGTCTGTGCATATTGAGCGCACACACTTATCTCATAGTATTTTCGAGGTTATGCGCCCATGTCACGTTGCTCTGCGTGTGGTGACAAAAAAGTAACATTTGTACATGTATTTAAGCAACGCATTGTACACGTCGAATTGTACAGGAGTTTGATTCAAGTTGTTCGTTCAGAGTTTATATTCATACTGTATTAAACCTATTTACTCTGAACAGAACAGACCCTGAATTATTTGTTAATATGTACTGAATAATATTATATACAAATGTATGTAACACTTTACAAAAAGGTTGTATTTGTTCACATTAGTAAATGCATTATGAACAAAAATTAACAATATATTGTAATGGATAATCCACAGCTAGCCACACATTAAAGGTTTTTAATGCACGACGTTGAGGCGAAGAACAACTCGAAGCGGAGGCGGAGGTTCTCGTAGAGCGATGCGTGCGCGAGTTACCTGTGTGCGTCTTTTCTTTAAAGTCTACGACAAAGATGAGGTCAATACAAAAAAACCACAACTAAATGGGCAGTAAACACTTTCAGTGACTTTTTGCGCCAAAGACAGAACAATTGTGATTTCGAGATCTACTCTGCTTCTCTTTTAAATGAGACATTGAGGGAGTTTTATTTGTTTTACACGAATACAGTGTTGCAAGTTTGATGTGTCAGGTATAGACGGCATTGCTTGACTTAAAGTCCCCATGACTCAGAAGTGCCTTTTTTCCCCGTGGTGACGTATATCCGAGTGAAACTGGCTTCTGAAATGAAATAAGGCAGGGCTGGATTTGAATTTGTCCATCGAGATCTGATTGGATTGTTTGAAGTTGGGTCATGTTGCTAATTGCTAATCTCTGCGATCTTCTCCCGGACCCCGCCAACCTGCCATACTTATGACCGGAAGTGAAGAGAGATCGTTTTGAGCAGGGGAGGAGATTTGCATTTTTGATTAAAGATTATGAGCACACACACATTTTTTTAAAATAATGAAGCTCACAGATAAGTCATTTGTTAATAATACCACTATATATATATATATATTGTAACGTGATGGATGTGATGAGACACACCAAACTTGCGCTTGTGTCTTTTTCACCTTTTTCACCCCTGATGAGTTTGCACCCCTTTGATCATAACATTTCTGTCACAGACTTAAGGTATTCAGCCAATCACAATGCACTGGATAGTTGGCCAATCAGATCACATAGCACATTTGAGATCTGTGAGCTGCATAAAAATGCATTTCAGAAAGACAGGGCATAGAGGAGCAACAATAAAGTATGGTATGTGGAAAATAATGTGTTTTTCGAACCTTTAACCATGTAAACACATTGCATTTCACCAAATACACAAAATAACGTTCTTTTTTAGCAATGTCATGTATGACCCCTTTAATAAAATCTGTTTAATCGGTATAGCCATCTTAGCTACGCCCAAATGCAGCTATTTTCTTTAAAGGTACAAGACCAGCTCATACTGTACCCATTTCAATTTTTTTAAACATTATGACACATGATTATTTGTAATGAAAGCTTAAAACAATAGTATCATGAATTTTGCATTTTAACTCAAATGCAACAATACATAAATAAAAAGGCCGGTCCAACTAATGCACACATTTGTTACATATAATAACAGACTCCAAAAATAAGAATTTCAACTGATAAGCAGAACCTCCAATCCTGCAGCTGCCATTATTGCAACCATTGTGATTTCTCCTCTTCATCTACAAGTGTTCTGTCTCCTCCTCCTCCTCATATTGTCTCTAACTACAGTCTCTTTATTCAGTTTATCTACACCTTCGGCACAATCTCTTATAATCCCATTCCTGTCATATTCTTTACAGCTTCCTCTCATTCCCTAAGGTCTTCCTCTATTCTTCCTCCTGTTCTTTCTCTGACCCCATTAGCAGATAGAAAGGTGGGCTGTGTTTCTGTTCAAGCTAGATAGAGTTCAGTCCTCTCTTCCAGTAGACCTGTGAACAAGCCCCCAGCTAATTAATTGTAATGTCGATTACACAACAGAATTTATTTGTGCGTGTCTCCTTTAAGCAACGACTCCTGGCGTGGATTTGTGCATTTGTCTTTTCGTCTCTCTCTCTCTCTCTCTCTCTCTCTCTCTCTCTCTCTCTCTCTCTCTCTCTCTCTCTCTCTCTCTCTCTCTCTCTCTCTCTCTCTCTTTCACTTTGTCTTTCTTTCAAAGTGATGAGTAATTTCACCCTTTTAATATGCAGCAAATTAAATCCCCATCATTCGTATTATGAGCATAATGTGTGATTAGTTTGGTGCAAGACTTTAACATTACAAATTAATGTCAGACATGACTTTATCTACTACTTCGAGGGAAAAAAAGAGCAAATTGTTTGTAAGTATAAAAGAGAAGAAAAACGAAAGGATGGAGTGAGCATGCGGGAGCTTGATGAGCTTGAGGGAGGCGCACGAATATCGAATGTATGCACAGGAAATCTCCACCTCCCTGGAGAAAAGGAGGAGCTGTCTTTCTTTATTTATTTAGGAACCTTTTTAACTTCAAAGCAGATTTCACAGGAGTCACAGCGGGTGCTGTTCATTGCCATTTAGCTGCTTAAATATTTTCCAGGTTTGAACTAAGTCCCGACTTTTCATTTGCATACGCTCACGTCGCTCTTCATTTCACTGTGCACCATAAACACAGCGTATTTTATGCTCATTTCGTATTCGTAAACCTAATTACGTTATGTTAGTGCTTTGATGATTGCTAATTCCATCTCAACGTAGGGTTACGGTTTTAGCATGCCGAAAGGCCACGCCCCCCGATTTATTTTCTCAGAATGATCGGGTGTTGCTCACGCTAAAGTAATTTGGGTGTAATTGGCTGTTAATTGGTTATTAGTCTTGTCACTCAGCGCAGGTGTTGTTTGTTTGGCTTGAGATAGGAGAGGAGGGACACTTACCCCTCCAGGCTGGAGCCGGTGGTGCTTCATAATTGTGATTTATTTAAAGTGTGCTTCTTTGTGTCATATCTATTTCCCTGCGAGCAATACAACAGATTGGAGAATGTTAATATTTGCAGCAGAAAAATGGTATTCTTGCATAACGTTGCGCCGGAGGGCTAATGAAGTCAAGCATATGTCCTACGAATGCACATATATTCTGTGCCCATGTGTTTTTTTTTTTTTTTTGAGTAACTTGAGAAAGTTAATTTAAGGGATTCCATCCATAAAATTAAGCTGGGAGTGCTGGTATTTGTTTTGTACGTGGAAAAAGGTAAACAATAACAGAGAAACGGTTGTTTTGTTTTTTCATATAAATGTATAAACTGTTTCACTCACTGATGTGAAGCACATTCATTCTTCACCTTAATATATGTATTGTAGTTGTGGTGTCTATTTCTCCTTTTATCAATTTTTTTACTTTCATTCTGCGCTTCTTGCAACGCAAAAGCGTGGAGTAATCAGATATGGATCAGCAAATTTAATGGAAACAATGAATTGCTGTATGCTAAATACTGTACACACCACATGAAACACCTCATATATCAGCAAATACAGAATTCCCACAAGCTTGCCTAAAGCCTGACATCGGCTTAGCATGCTTTTTTGTTGTACATTTACATAATACTGTATGGTAGCCTCAGACTTTAAAAATAAAGTTTATTCATAGATCATCATGTTATACGTGTTAAATCTGAGAAAGTGTTGAAATGTGTTTTTAAAAAAGTGAGTCATGGATTTAAAAGCTTGTTTTTCAGTATGTTCTATTCAAGGTTTCTCTCGGTCTGCTCCTACAGACACTATTGTTCTCATTTACTGCAGCAGGACATTTTAAAACATATAATGGAAGGAGAAAGAGGTTTTTTAGTGAGAAAAGACAACTGTCGGTCTTGTCATAGGATATCAGCAGTCTATAGTGAACACAATCTTAACATTGATGATTGAATGAAAAGCACATCTCATAGTTTCTTAAAACTTCCCAGCCTTATCTGTACAAATGAATAAATACACATTTACATTCTAATAGACACACATGCGTTCTCCTAAATAAATCTGTTTGTTGTGAGCTTTACTCTGAGGAAAAGGGTTTGCAACAAAAAGTATTCTGCTAACCATCTGGAGCCTCATGAATTAAAATGCTACAGTCTAATTAGGCCTTTAATGTAGACCACGCTTTAATGAATATTCCAACCGGCAACTGCGATACGACGGATACACCCCGACAGGTTTCGGGATAAAGATATTCCTTTCTTTTCCTAAAGGACAGCTGTAGGGTTGGGTCCTTTCATCCTTCTGTTTTTAGAAAGAGGGGAACGTCTTGATTTTTTTTACTCTCATTCTTTTACCCCTCTGAAAGAGTCTGGAAGGGCCCTTGTGGAGGTGATGACATTTAGCCACCGTTGAGCAGTGAATAATTTAAAAAGAGGAGAGGTACAAATGTCAGGCAAAGAGAAAAAACATTGCCTGAAGAGATGCGAGATTTCAAATAAAGAAATCTCATTGATATAATAATCCCAGTAGACATCTGGCCGATGAATATAGTTGTGTTTAGCTCAGAGGAGTCTGCAAATATTTAAGATTTTGATAATGCATTTGCCATCTTGTGTCTATTAGTTAGACATAATTTAAAGTGCACATGATTCATTGCTAAAAAAAAGCTCTTTTGTGTATTTGGTATAATACATTGGGTCTCATTCACTAATAATTGCGTACGTTTTTCGTATTTATACGCACAGTTGAAGTACAAGTACGAAAACGTTCCGCCTAATTCATTTGATCTTATCCTTGTTCTTACGTTAGTGAATTTGGAGTGTTCTACATGAGTGGCCGCGAGCACGAGGTTGGTAATTTGCATAAAACACGCTCAAACAAGTTCCATACACGGAGTTTTCCGCAGCGCAGTGCTGGTCCACAGAAAATTTTAGAGCAGTTTGTCATAAAAGCAAAAGAGCTCTAAAAGAAATCCCTGATCATTTTTATTATTGGTAAAGTTCCGATTTGCTTCGCATTTTTTATTTGGAAGGTTTTGCTGTCGCTGGAGAAAGCCAGTGCTGTCCACCGACTGGAGTAACATTAAAGGAACAGTATGTAGGATTGGGGCCAAAACGGGTATTGCAATCATAAAACTTGTGGCTAAAACTGGTACTGCAATCACACAACTGGTGGCCAATACACAAAATGACAACATAAACATCAGTTGAGGGCTGCAACTCCACTTTTTAAATGACAATATCATGCCTGTACCACTGTCAGTGATATAAGTATTTGAAATGAAAATGATTTCTTAATGTCTAGTGACATTTCAGGGCCATTTTATGATTAATTTATATAAATTTCTTACATACTGTTCCTTTAAATAAGTATTGGATGCGTTAACAATTATGACATTTAAATATGACAGAGACGCGCATTTGTATCAAAAATAAAACAGACAACAACACTTAACGTTCATTTTCAAAACTGTGCTACTCACCGAGTGGTTCGTGGTGTTCTTTAGACAATTTTTTTATCATCAACAAACATCACAAACCACTCTGTGAGTAGTACAGTTTTGAAAATGAACGTTAAGTGTTGTTTTACTGACATGTTTGTGCATGGCCATTGACTTCCATTTTGAAGCAGTCAAGAGACGCTTCTAAACGAGTCAAAAAGTCAAGACACGACCCATTGTCAAAATTTCAGTGTCCATCACTGTAGTTCATCCAAAACAAACCAGAAATGAGACTCAAAGTGTTAAATACCGGAATTATCCTTTAAAAAGTGAGGAAGGAAAGCGTGAAGATTTGATCTTCTTTATATGTTTAAAAAAAATAAGTAGGCTATAACAGTTCGACAGCACACGTTTGAAAAACGAAAACTAGAAAACAACAACGGAGTAATTTTAAAAGCCTCTTTGTTTGAGAACTACTTCTTCCGCCACGGATTTGAGGGCGGCCAGAATGACAGGTAACATTTTCGGCTGCTTTGAATCTCATATTAACTCAATGGATGGATTCGCCGTTTTTAAATATTACAATTTCTTGGTCACAAAGTGTAGTTTTAAGATTAGTTCAGTCGAGAATATATATGTATTATTATATTTAAATCTACAGTCGATTAGTAAAGATAGTGCCTGTTTGAACGTTTGCTTAGTGAGATTCGGTACGTATGGGAACCAAAGCATGAGCGGACGTCAGTGTTCACTCGCCCCGCTGACCACCGCCCTCTCTGGGCTACATCTCTGACAGGGATTCCCTGGCTCTCATGTTGGCCTGATGGTCAAAAATTAGATCAAATCAGCAGTATTTGGTGTCATGATGAAACTATTACTTGTTTTCTTATTCATATTTAGTGTCTTTTGTGTTGTTATTGTTTTGGCGCGAGGTAAAAGTTAATAAAACTATACTTCTATAATGTTACTATTGGTTTACCATTTCATCTTAACGCGACACAAGCACTCGGTTATTATTAGACTTCGTTCTTGTCAGTACTATATAAAACTGTTTTTTATAAGTGTCAGAGAGATGTTTTTGCATGCTGCTTATAAATATACCAGTGGCGATATCTCATGACATGTTTTAATAGTCACTCCGCGATTAAATAAATGATCAATGTCCACATTTAAAAGCTGCGGTTCTTACCTGCAGTTCCACGGTGTTTTCGCGTTCTGATAAGAGATATAGCTCCAGAAAAAAAATGAGTGTTTAAATTCCTCTTTCCAAGTGTTAGTCGTCCACACGATGTGACAAGACATAACTCCCATTAACTTTAACGTAACATCCAAGAGCGCTGATCTTTGACGGAATAATAACTTCCGATTGGGGATTCACAGACTGATTTATGAGCTAGTGAACTAATGAGACACATGGAGAGTGTTTAAAAACAGGGCGTCTGTGTTTTTCCATTCAGAGATGAGCCTGTTTAGGACCTCCATTCACTAGGTGGCGGAATGATACGAAAGGTGAAGCAGTTACTTTGCCGTTATCAGTACAATATCGCATAGCTCTTAGCCAATCAGATTCGACTGTTGTATAATATATAATATAATGTGTATATAATAATAATAACAATAATAATATAGATTATGTTTAATAATAAATAATACAGAAAATACTATAATATAAAATATAATCACGTAAATTTTATAAATTAACATTATTATAAACATTATAATTATAGCCTAGTTTTTGATTATAGCATACATGATTATTGCGTACGGGTGGTTTTAGGTTTTCTTGAATTTTTGCGTACATTTAGAATTCATTTTTACGAAAAATTTTGTTAAATCATGATTTGTTTGTGAACACATCCGTACGCACATCTCACGCACAAATTTGTGCGTATGCATGCTTAGTGAATGAGACACAATGTCTTTGCATGGTTTATGGTTAAAAAACACATTATTTTCCACATACCGTAGCTCCAGATTTCCCTCTCTTCTTGAAATGCACTGATTAATGTGGAAAACTGATTGTTCAGGTAATCTGTTGTGATTGGCCTGAATACCTCTGACTTCAGACGGAAATGAAATGTGACGCTTCTTACCATGTTTAAAATATTCGGTCAGCCTGTAAGTTAACTCCTGTTAGCATTGTATTCTGAGTCTGAAGTGGGAGGATTTATGATAATGTCGGTCTTTACTACATCACCAATCCAAAGAAGTAAACTGTTGGCTACAATCCATGTGTTTGTTGTAGTCCAAGAAAAGAGATTTACGTTGGAGATGATAACTCGCGTCATCGTTTACTTTGGGGTATTTACCCTTTGGATATCGTTAACATGTACTAATATACACTTACACACCAAAGGAAATGTAAAAAATGTGAATCAGATAATTGGTGCTCTTTAAGATAAACCTGATTAATCTTGATTGAGTAGTCATTAAATATAAATCGGTTTCTCTTTGTGAGACTGTTGACCTGAAATCACTGTCAGCCAAAAAGCTGTTTGAAGAAACAAGGAGACTTTTATTCCAGAATGCAAATGAACAAGCTCTACGCCAACAGTTTTTGATCTGCACACAGGGACGGTCTTGTTCTGTTTTAATGCCTTGACTGTGTTTCTCTCTTTGTGTGTATCACATCTGCCTGTCAAAAGGTGCCACATCTGTCTCATATTACCATAAGGGCAACTCTAACATTCGCCGAGGGCAACAGGCAGATGGTAGCAAGAATGTATTTTACACTCAAAAGGAATTAATGTAAAATGAATGTAACTCTCTTTCTCTCTGTCTCTTTCTCTCTCTCTCTCTCTCACACTCTCTGTGTGTGTGACTTGGCGTCTGCCTCTTTATGCTGATGTGCTTTCTATGATTAATCATTTCAGGTGTATTGCACACATTCTCATCAGCAATCACAGTGCTAACAAGAATGTTGTCATCTGTCATCTTTAAGCCTTCGCTTTAGGATCAAGAGTGATTTTGAATACCTTTGGTTTAAATCTACTTGTCACCTGTTGCCCCTGGATTGCAACATGGTGTGGGCACTGAATGAAATGAAAATCTCTCTCCTCATTGGCTACAATTTGCTGCACACATCAAGTTCAGGTCATTGCTGCTCGCTTGCAGAACGACCACTGGGTCTGTATACCTTTACTCGGTGTTGTACATCTACACCCCATCTAGAACCCTGCGGCACCCTCACAAATGACCACAAAATCACTCTCCCGCTCATTCATCTTTACTATTCCTTGCTGGTTGAATTTTCTTCCAAACTCTGTCCAGTCAGCTGCATCCCTCACAACATTGTCAGAAATATGTTGAATGATCTGCTTATAAAAAAATTCTAGCCTTTATTCGCTTCCTAAACAGGTATTGACTGTAAGAACACTGAAACAATCACTTCTCATATTATTGCCTCCAGAGAATTACTATTGTTTTTCTCCTTTTGTAAGTCACTTTGAATCAAAATGTCTGCTAAATGCTGAAATGTAAATGTAAATCAGTCACAAATGAATATTTTCTCTTTCGCCTCGTGTAAAGTGGGTGGTACAGTTGCTGGTATGACCTGTGAGATGTGTAAACATATAGCCTTTAGCCTCCTTGTTAGTGTGCCTGACTCATGCTGACTTGGCCTCCAGTTCAAATCCCACTAAGCGCAGGTCAAGTGGAACCGGTTTAAGTGGTGCCGTGACCCAGATTGGAGTGAGGTTTAGGGATGAGTGTATGGGTGTGGTTTATAAGCCTTATTCCCCAATCTCAAGAGGTGCACTTGCAACTGATGCTAGAGATTATATCCTTAAGGGCCAGATTTACTAACAGTTTGTGCCAGCGCAAACCATCATTTTGGCGTTAAATAACGACTGTCGAGATTTCCTAAAGACGCGCAGTGGATAATTATCGCTGAAAAGGTGCGTTTTAGTTATTTTTGCAACTGACCTTATTGCATATGCATTCATGGGAGTTTTCCTTTCAGACTCCAAAAAAAATTGTGGAAGGAGAGTATTAACCCTCAGAAACCTAATCAATCGTCGACGATTGAAAACGGCACCTCTGATTCATATTTAAATAATTTATTAACCGTAAAACGTAGCTTCGTACCGTTTTTTTCTGCTAATAGCTGAGGAGTTAGCCATCACGGGGATATATTTGGTGTCTTTCTAGCTTTTACAGAAGGTTTTTTATTCAGCCTGAAACTTGTCCCTCTTTTCGGAGTTGTTCAGCAATGCATCCAAACTCTTACATCCTAGATGTATCCACTTGATGTCCATAATTTATCGATTTTTCTATCGGGTTTACTGCTAGCTAAATGCTACAATGTCCACTGATGCTTTCTGTTTGTGTGCGTCATCACGCATGTGTGCGTCATCACGCATGTGGCTTGAGGCTTGGCATCAATAAATGTCATGAAAACGCTTGGACTTTTTTTGTAAAAATGTAAATAATTTTTGATCTGTATAATTTATAATGTTCATTTCTGTGCTCAAGGACTCCAAAGACATGAGACAACTGTTTTACAGAGGAAAAATACTTAGCTTTTATTATTTTGTGTGTGATTACAATAAATATATAATTGATTCAATTTCTGTTTTATTTTTTTATTTGTCTTTATGGTCCCATAACTTATTTTACATTCATGTGACATCAATACAACACACATATTCTGACAGTCCAACTTGTCCTGAAAAAAAATATGTTTGTAGATTTTCTGTGCACTACAGGGTTGATGTTTTACAAGCTTTTTAAGAAAATAAAACCAGACGAACAATACATTGTAAAAATGACCTTAGGGCTCTTAAGGGGATCGCACACCGGCCGCGCAACTCAGCGCCGCGCAGCGCCGCGCCGTTCTAAAAAAATGTAACACATTGTTTTCTATGAGTGTACGCACACCGGCGCCGACAGGTGGCGCCTGTCCGCGCCGCCCAGCTGTGACTCAGGAAGTTGTTCAAATCCCTGTCGCGCCACACAGCGCCACTCACACAGTTTAACATTACATAACATCATATGTGTCCCAAATCATTAACAAGTAACATTGGCTGCTAAAGTATATTTTACATTTTGAAATAGACGTTATCTGACGAAGCTCGCGCTATTTAATGTGCACTTTCGGTTTACAATACCTCCGAGTTCTCCTAGGCGCGACGCGACGCGGCGCTGCGCGGCGCCGAGCTGCGCGGCCGGTGTGCGATCCCCTTTAGGGTTAAATGATTCACACAATGCGATTTATTAATATTTGTGCGTGTGATATTAGTGTTTTTGCACCATTATATAACGCCAAAATGTCTTCGTTTTGAGCTTGAAATGGCTATAAATGTAGCTGATAAAGAGTCATCAGAGAGCGTGTGATACAAGGCAGAGGATTTTTTTCACATGTAACCGTTTATTTGGAATGTCAGAGGAATATATGAAGAGTTTGGTTCCAAAACTTAATAAATCCTTTTTGACTAATTTCGGTAAAAATGTGTTTCCTATACCAAGAAAGTGACAAGATGAAAACCACAATTTTTTGTTACAAACTTTCATATAGAATCTTTAGGTTATAATAACATTAAAAATTTAAATCCATAATTTGATTTTCAAAGATTTATTATAAAAATGCAATAAATCCATGACAAGTTTTTTTTTTTCAAAATGCTATAAATCTATTGAATCAATATATAAATGTGCATTCATCTTTGCCATGTTATATTCATTAAGTTGACTAGTGGTATACACTGATTAAAAAAATAAACATTAATGGCTTTAACCAAAACACTTATTTTTGTACATATTATGAACACTGTCATTGCTGCTGTCATCCTTGTGACGTCGTCGCTTAACTTTTTTCACAGCGATCAGCTGTATAATGTTTTGGTCCTGCTCGATTTTCGTTGACTTCGAGTAAAATAATGGAACGTTTTTTATAAGATCTCCTGGGGTCAATGTGTTTTTCCTTCGCGCGAGTGCCTCTCACGTAAATTATTAGATTTTGATGGCTTACGTTTCTTCCCCACACCAAAAAGCTCCCTTTCACATTATTTATTGGAGTGACGTGTCGGGTCTCTACGACCCTTCCTCAGACAGTCACTCCAATAAATAATGTGAAAGGGAGCTTTTTGGTGTGCGGATCTTTCTCTTTTGTTACTTATATTTAATCCTGCACCCATATTTAATTTGGATGTGCCTGATTCTATCGTTTTGCCTTACGTTTCTTCCCCGCCTTCCCCAGAAAACCACCACAGGTTTATCGTGTCATCAAAATTACTATTTTGTTTTTTGTTTGTTTGTAGATCATGAAGTACAAAGTAGATGAGGAAAACTAGGATTCTGTGTGTATTCAAAGCACCGCGATTATTGTGTACAATGCGTTGAGTGGTGCGCTGTGATTTGTTGAGCGGATTTATTGCATTCTGTAGAGAAGAAGGACTGCCGTTTGTCGCGGTTTGAAAAAAAAAAGGAGAAAAGATGACAGAATAACAGGGTCAGATATCGGATTATGCATAAAATTAAGATTTTACTTTTTAATGCTGACCAGATACAATACTGATATTTGGCGGTAACTATTTCTTTAAATGGCGTTTATCGCCTTTTGGAACCAAACTTTTTATATTCAAAAATATTATTTGCCAAGCCATTTTTTTATTTACCGGAGGAAATTAAATTGGAGTCACAAGTGTTTCAAAACTTACAGCAAACCAGCACTTTTCAGTGTCCTATGGCTTTGTTAGCTGAGATGTCCGTGGTGCTGAACTCACACGTTAGTAGATCATGTGCAACTTATCATCTCTGCTTATTTGCGACCCTAAACTAATTTACGCTGCTCTTAGTAGATTGCATCGGTCATTATGGAAATCACCTGTTGTGTCTGTGTTATTTAACTTAACTTTAATAACCCGCAGATATTACCACTCATATCGCATCCTTTTTAGGAATTGCGCTCTCTAATTTGCCCCGTTTAGTAAATCTGTCCCTTAGTCTCCTTGTTTGTGGACTGACTTCCATGCTGGCTTGGTAACCAGTACAAATCCTGCTCGGACTTGATTTAATGCATCCAATTACACGCATCTCAGCTTGTTTAATAGAGATAAGCTTGATTGCAGTTTTTCAAAAACGTTACAAGTCCAGATGAGCTACAACAAATTTTAGCACCACTAAAATCACTTCGCTTTTCATCCTACTAAGTGTATTAAAATACAGAGTTTGTGCTTTGTGTTATATAAAAGAATAATATTGATCTTTGTGACTGTTTAGTTGTTCTTGGTGAGTTGATATAAGAAGTAGCACTAAATTTTAATTTCATTTCCTCCAGGTCAGACTGATAGAGACACATGCCTGCATACACACACACACACACACACACACACACACACACACACACACACACACACACACACACACACACACACACACACACACACACACAAACTGTCTCCAGACCACCCAAAGACTGCAAATAAAATGCCTCTTAAATCTAATTCACCAGAACAAATAAACAGAGGAAGAGGAATCCGGCTGCTTTCAAAATCAGCTTTCGAAAAAGCCAGACACCCCCAAAGCAGTGGCTTTTCTATAAAGACCCCACACCTTTTTATGGACTAAGGTGCTTTTTATTAAAGTTACCACACTGGTTCTCTTTTTTGATTTCTCTGTCCATCTATCTATTCCTTTCTGTCTCTGGCTTTCTCTCCCTCTGATTTAGATCTGTTGATGCACTCGAAATCTGTTCAAATTAGAGCCCCTTCCAGACCACAGACAACACACTGTTTTATTTATATCTTAGGTAAAGATGGGGAGTCTGAAGGAATGAAGACATGAGGCTGAGAACGAGAGTATTGAAGCTCTAGAAATAAAAAGTTTTTTCATCTGAAATACTTTAATAGAAGTTTTAAAATGTGAATGGAAAGATGAGGATGAAAAATATGCTTATATTTACCTGATCATCCAGAATTATGAGAGTAAAGGATTACGTGGATTAACACAAAACAAACCTTTGAAGAGCTTAGATGCAAAACCCTCTAAGTGCGTATGACATGTTTTCTTGTAAATGAGCATTTTTTATCTTTCTGCTGAATGGCCTGAGGCCGAAATTAAGCAGATTTTAAGCGAAAGTATTTGATGAACGTATAAAAATTGCTGACAGCATTAGCTTAAGATAATATAAACTTATTTTTGACGGAGGTGCTTTTTTATCCGAGTTCCTTCCCCTTCATATGTTACTTGCCAGTGCATCTATTATTCAATAGGAAAAGCGGCTGTTTTATCATTTTTACTACTGTGTGCTTGTACCCCGACCCATAACACAATTTATTCAGTTCAAGCTCAGCAGGCCTGTTGGTTGCTGCTTTTATTTGCTTACTTCAAATGCTAATTTTACAATACCGTTGTTACAAGCCCTTTTATTGTACACAGACTTGTTAGCTGTAAGCATAAACATTTCCTTAGCTCTAAAAAAAAGTGTGACTTCCTACAATGCACACGTTTTTAAACATGAAGAAACAGAGTAACACATCATCCATCTGAAGCTCAAGCACATGCTCACATTAGTCAGAGTGAAGGAAATGTGATTAAAGTCTGAATTTAAAGCGTAAAATGTAAATGCATTTTTTTCCATAAAATGTTTTCAGGTTCTACATGGAGCCTCAAAAACTGTATACACTCTATGACATCGCGAATGTAAATGCAAACAGATTATTATTGCTTCAATAAAATAAAATCTTTCATTTCAATAGATTTAAAAAAAATAATAATACTGTGATAAGCCTTCCCTTTACATTTCTGTAGTCAGCAATACTGTAGTGTTAGTCATATTTCCTAACATTCATTTTTAGTACAAATTTAATTCTGTTATTGTTAACCTTACACATTCTCACTGGTGCTTAGTGATTTTGTGGGCCAGCAGGATTCAGCAGTTTACTTTGTCCTTAAATGTTAATGATGGTGATTATTTGACTGCTAGTCGTAAATTAGCAGCACACAGGGCACCAATAACAGTTTCTCCACACTAACATATTGATGGACACTGACATTCAGTACTGAGTTGCTTCTCTTTGTGTAAGTGTGGAGGGTGTTTTTTTGATTCTGTATGTTCCATACATGTCAACATTGATATTCAATCAGAAGTTATTGATTCGTTGTAGGATTAAGCAATCAGGGCATACAATTTTTCTCCTATAATGCCATAATTTTCTCTCTTAGAGCTCCATTGTCCAGTAAACTGACAGATAGTTATCTGCAGGGTTTATTTGAGGAGCTCAGATGCAGAAACCGCTAAATGCCACCTTTGTAAAAAATGAGATAAGGATATTGAAAGAATACTCTCGGCACGTATTTTCAGTATTTTTTTATTAATCTGCCCTTAAAAAACATGTACTTCCAAATTGGGCAGAACTCCCATTAATCATGCCCCTCCTATAACTGTCAGTCTACTGCAAGTTTATCAAATACCTTCATTTTAAAAATGCTTAATCCCAGCCTCAGGCATTCAGAAATATGGCTTTGTTGGCAAAATCCTTTAAAAGCCACAGCAATGTCGGAGCCGATGATGCAGTGGGCAGCGCTTCGACATGTATTTCTTTCGCACTTTCTGTGACCCGAGTTCGATTCCCGGCTGGTGGTCATTTGCAGGTCCCATACCCCTCTCTCCTCCCTGTACTTTCCTGTCATCTCTTACTCACTGTCAAATAAAGGCAAAATGGCAAAAAAGCCACATAGATTTTTTATCAATGTCCTCTAAATCCACAGAAGATAAATTGGAAGAAGGACGGCACACTAAACGACCGTAGATCACATTCAAACTTGAATCCCTTGTGAGTAACCTGCATACAACCCGAATGTGGCAGTCACATGGATCACAGTGCCCCTTAATGTCTGGTTTCTGACTTTCATTATTTTCAATGTTTTTAGAAGTGCTTTTTTGGAGTGAAAGACAGACAATTGTTAAATACCAATGAAATGACTAAAGTGACATTGTTAAAATAATGCATTTCAATAACCTTTTAATTGCCATTAAAGTGAAATTACTAGACCAAAACATAAGAGTGATGAAAAATGCTAATTTACAAGAAAATATGTCAGATGCACTTAGAGGGTTTTGCATCTGAAGTCTTCATCGTTATTTTCTAACAAATCAAGAGGACCTATCAATTAAATGAGTTTTTACCACTGAATTAGAAAGAAGCAGTACATTTTGAAAGACCTTTTAGACTGTCTTTGTTCACTGCATAGATGTTTTGATGCATTCTCTCTTTCTCTCTCTCTTTCTCTCATTCTCTTTCTCTCTCTCCTATAAACATAACCCTTACACAAACAAATCGGTTGACATTATTGGATTTACAGCAGTAAAGTAAGCCTGTTTATGAGCATTATGAAGCATTTGGACTAATATAGTTTGGTCAACTTCAGTGTCAACGCAAATCAGTTTTTGACCTTTTTCCTCTATATTTGCAAAGACTTTTTTTAAAGATTTGGCCCTCACATGTAGTCAAACCTGTACACAAACTGTCTCTCATTCTTTGTCTCACACACCCTCCCTGTCTTTATATACTGTTTGTAATGGTCTATTGCCATCTGCTGTTTTAAGTAGGTAGAGCATTTTCTGAATTCATCTTTATTATTGAAGGGTGTAAGTGTGTGCAGTCAAGCCTCTATGATATTGGTTGCATTATAAAATTACACTTCAGTATATTAAACCTTATATTAAAGTACTATAGTATATTAAACAGCATAATGTTGTGTGTGTCTGTGTGCTTCCTTGTTTACCTGGTGTAGATATTTCCATGTGTTGTTTATCTCTGTGAATACTGTCAGGACAGCAGTTGCATGTGGGCAGAATCTAAATAGAGCCCTGTGTTTTCCCAGTGGCAAATTTCAGGCTGTTTTTTAAGCGAAATGTCGAGCTGCATGTATGCACAGATGAGCTGATACATGAAAGGTTGTACCTTGGGCATTCTGGTTCACCACAGAAACACATCTGAGTTTGTTTGCTTTTTAGAAACTCATATTAAATTCATAACGCTCTTCCATTACTAGATATTTTATTATTTTGGGGCATCGATCTGTTAAAATACTTAGAATAAGAAATTATGATCCACACTCACACAAACATTCTTCTTTTTGCGTTTAATTTTACATTTATTATTGGGAAAAGACACACTGTTTCCCTCTCTCTGTGTGTGGGCGTGTTTGTGTGTGAGGTTAAATAAATTTGATGATTGTTTTAGATTATGTGCCTTTCTATGTGGTCCCAAATTCATTTCCTGTATGCTGTGAAACCCAGGCTTAAGTCTCATAATCTAATTATGAGATTAGGAGCAACAAACATTCACTTTATCCATTATTTCACTATGATTTTAATCTTTGAAATGGCCTTACTCGGTTATTGTTAAATATATAAAGAATATATTTTTACAGAATGTTCATTTTGTAGGATGATTTTTTGCAAAAAACTGTAAATCACAAAAATGATATTAGCTGGGTTTTCACAGGCAGGGTCACATAGGTATTAAGATATGAAGAGCTCAATGCAAAAGCCGGAAAACGTAACCTTTGTCAAAAATGAGATAATGATATTGCTTATAATGATTGCTTGCCATTTTATATATACAGCGGGGAAAATAAATATTTGACACATCAGCATTTTTATCAGTAGGGGGATTTCTAAGTGGGCTATTGACAAAAAATTTTCACCAAGCCAAATATTGAATTCATACAAAAAATCCAAACATTTAAGTATACAAGTTGAGTCATAATAAAGTGAAATGCTTTGAAACTTCTTTGTTCTCATTGGTAGTCCCTCCCGAAAATCGCTCATAATTTGCATAAGTTAAACATTTCTTAACTTTGTCGCACGACTGGACACGCCCCGTCCAGTCGCAAACGGTCATTGTCGCTCATGTCGCCAATCTTCCATTGAAATCAATGAGATTGCGTCGCTCTGCTACAGCTAGCCGCTGCTAGTCTCAGAGGAATGTAATTTAATTACAGAAATTAGTTACTAACTAAAAACTATTACACCCAACTATATATCTGCTAGTAACAGATATATTTGTTTGGTGTTCGGTAACTAGCCAGTATATTAACATTTTGAGATGACTTTAGAAAAGTACAAAATTCACAGTGCATGGGATAGAATATTTATGATTAGGTATCAGCTGATAAAACACACAGGTTGATATCTAGTATACTCTTATTTTGTCTAATTGTGTATATTTTATTTTAGGTGTGTGTGATTGCACAGATTTCACCACTGGCCTCTATTGTGAGCGTTGTCAGGATGGTTACTATGGCAACGCATTGACTGGCAGCCCAGGCGACTGCTCACCTTGTCCTTGCCCAGATCGTACCACCTGCGCCCAGGTGCCAGGCACAGGGGACGTTGTTTGTACCAACTGCCCAACAAGCCAGAGAGGTCAGTTGCAGACATTTTTTTGACATCTACATGCTTCTGAAACACAAAAACTTGAATTAAATATATTCTGTTAATGAATTTGAATATTGTCTCAGGTGTAAGGTGTGAACTGTGTGAGGATGGTTTCTATGGCAACCCTCTGGGCTGGGGTGGTGAAGTTATGCCTTGTGAGAGGTGCACGTGTAATGGAAATGTGGATCTCAACGCAGTGGGTGTGTGTGATCACGTGACTGGACGCTGTCTGAAATGCCTTGGACATACAGCTGGAGACCATTGTGAAAAATGCAGATCTGGTTACTATGGTAACGCTTTGGCTGGTCAAGTCAGCCCAGAGCAAAAGTGCAAACGTGAGTGTAATGTATGAGATGAAAAAGCACAAAATTTACTTTTTACTTTACACAGATACAGATTGTAGATATACAGTTGAAGTTTACATACACATCTGATCAACATCTGTTACGTCAACACAAAAACAATCGTTGGTCATCCAGGTAACATTGCACAGTATAAAGAACAAAGCATCAAGGATTGTGTGTTGTGTGCTATCTGTTAATGTCTTTTATGTGAAATAGATTATTCAGGGAACTACTAAATTAAAAAAGTCAAATTGTTAATTCCTATTTTTATTATGTGCACTTAAAATTCCAATATGTATCCACAGCATTGTATACGTATTTTTTGTTTTTTCTATTTCTCAGCTTGTGCCTGTAATGTAGCGGGAACATCAGGTCCTTTCAATGACTGCCACCCAGAAACAGGCAATTGTGTTTGCCAGAGTCATGTGACAGGAAGGGACTGCGGACAATGTGAAGCTGGCTACTTTAATCTTCAACTAGGCTTTGGCTGTGAAATGTAAGATATGGGTCTGTCTGCCTTTCTGTTTATCTGTCTGTTTATCTATCAGTCTGTTTATTTTTATTAACTTCAGGTACAGTACAATGGTTACATTTTTAACAAAATATAATGCTCTGTTCTTTTCTCATTTTTTAGGTGTAACTGCAATCCTATTGGCTCCTCCTCTTCAGCATGTCATCCAGTCACAGGCCAGTGCATGTGTCGACCAGGTGTGGAGGGGACGTCATGTGATGCTTGTCGAACCGGCTTCTTTGGTTTTTCCTCAAGAGGCTGCAGAGGTACCAACACGCAGAAAACGTCAAAGTACTACGAGAGCATATCAAATTTAGGCTTCTCCGTATGTTTTCTCGAATCGCTCTTGCGGTACTTGGATGTCATGATGTCAAAGAAGCCCAATGATTTTCAAAACCTGTCTGAAATTCACCACCCACTTCAATATATATAATTTTTTCCCATAGACTGTACAAAGTATGGACTTAATGTCCGTGACGTCACCCGTAGGTTTGTGAAGAGCTTTTTTGAAGCCAATAGTTGGCGGGGCTTGCTGTCACCATCTTAGCGTTGCGTCACCACGCATACACACACATTCATGTTTGTATTTAAGAAACATTTACATGTGTATATATCAGTGGCGCCTGGTGACTTCTTTTTTTGAAGCTCATGATGCGAAGTTCGTCACAACATGTATGTAGCTTGTCATGTGTGTGGTTCGTCATTTCAAAATATGTGTTCTGCGCTTTGAGAGATCGTGTGTGCATCACGTGTCATGCCAAAATAAGTGCCTGCTGCCTTGAACTTGAACTTGAAAGGAGACGCTCGCGTGTCAGTGTCTCATGTGTAATCAGAATTTACTGTTAAGGGAGTGTGTTGCGTGTATTTAGGGAACGCGAGCGTCTCTTTTATCATTGACGCGTCTCCAGCAGGCACTTATTTTGACAAAACACGTGATGCACACAGGATCTCTCCACACGCATGACACATATTTTGGAAAAGGGAACCCCACACCTGACAATCCGAACACTTATTATGAATTAGCGCATCCTCGTAAGTGCAGTCATGAGCCGCCACTGGTATATATATTTATTATATTTTTATTCTATATTATATATAATTTTATTTTAAATACATATAAATAAAACAATTCTGAAATGTATACATGTATTTGTGTGTGTGTTTAAACATACATAATAATTACACGCAGCACACACACACATATATATTATGCAAAAATTAACTCTTATTTTGTTTGCGATTAATCGCAATTAATCTTTGCCCAGCACTACATTTATTTATACCAAAACAACTTTAGAAGTAATATAACTTAATCTTACTCAATTAAAAATACATAATTTTGTATGTTTTGTCCAACACGTCATTAATTACTTATCTTCAGTTTTAGAAAGTCATTGTCTGTTTATCATTTTGCCCACCTCTAATGTAATTATCTGTCTTTAGCGTGTAATTGTGACCCCATGGGCTCGACCTCCATGCAGTGCCATGACAATGGGACGTGTTCTTGTCGCCAGGGGTTTGTTGGATACAAGTGTGACAAGTGTGAATTAAACTTCTACCAGAACCGTCTGACTCACCAATGTGAAGAGTGTCCAGTGTGCTACAGTCTAGTCAGAGACCAGGTCAGTGCGTGTGCGTGTGCGCGTGTGTGTGTGTGTGCGTGCGTGCGTGCGTGTGTGTGTGTGTGTGTGTGCGAGAGAGAGCCCTCAAACACAGCTTCTGCTCTGTTTCCATTGTATGTCTATTTGTTTGTGTGATTGTGTATGGAAACAAGACTTTAATCACAAAAATCACCTCTCCAATGTGTGCAATAAACATTCGATAACCTTCCTGTAGTTTTATGATACCTATTAGTTGCTTAACATTCCCTCTTCAACCTCTGGATCGGTCTGTAGGGCTCATATACTGAGCATTGAGGGTTTATCATTAGCTTCCAACTGCACTTCCCCCTTTTTTACATGCAAACAAAAATATTGAGCTGTTTAGGTTTTGTTCTTTATTGAACAAGGTATGATGCCGTTTGGGGCTGCAGATGGTATGTGAGCACAAAGGGCCATCTGTTGTCCAAACCATGAGATCTAAATATTTACAGTACACAAAACTTGAGCTATTGACAAATGTTTTGGAAACAAAAAGAATTTAGACGTTGTGGGCCCATTGTTTTGCTCTGTGTCTCCTGATAAGTTTGAGATTTATAAGCTTTCTGTCATATATGGAATATCCTTATATAATGCTACATTATACCTATTATACCTACTTTTAAAAACCCTTCCACTTCCAGTATACAAGCAAAACTCAGACGCGGACTTCATTCCCAATTGCTGTTACTTAAATATAAGAAATGTGATCTGTTTATGTAATGGCTGCCAGGGAAATTAAAATGTTTATAATCACTTTTATCTCAAGCATTTACTAAACTCTTTTAGTTAAATGCCTTCCAATGTCAGGACTGCGAGTTGTTCATAATGACCATGAATGGGTGGTAATGGCTCTAAACTCTAGTGCAAATCTGAAGGGTTTAAAGGTAATGGGTGTGATGAGTCTTTTAATAAAAATGTCTGGGGCTAGTATGTGGGTTTTTAAGGAAGTTAGAATCTTAAAATGTGCTCTTAAAATAAATTAGATTTGTGATTTAATGTGAAATAAAAAAGTGATTTTAAACCACCGT
This sequence comes from Misgurnus anguillicaudatus, assembly GCF_027580225.2. NCBI lineage: Eukaryota > Metazoa > Chordata > Actinopteri > Cypriniformes > Cobitidae > Misgurnus > Misgurnus anguillicaudatus. The sequence continues at coordinate 30,110,573 of NC_073358.2, read as the reverse complement.
TTGCCATCGCAAATAAGATAATAAGGAGGATAAATCATTTGGGGGCCAGAATTGAACCTGTGTGAACACTAGTAACTAGGGGAGATGAGACACTTAATCCACGAGACGAGACGAGATTGGGTTAACGAGACGAGACAAGATTTATAATATATTTTATTATAAAATAAATGAATGAGAAACTGAAATCACATTATTTTCCACTATTCTAAAACTGTCCCTAACAATTATTTGCTAATTGATAATGAAGTTATTAGATTTTTTTGTAATAAAAATAAACCCAAGTGAGCAATAACCTTTAAAATTACATAACAATGATGAAGAAATAAAAATTGTTTCAAATAAAGTATCGAAACAAGTAAACGCATTACAGTAATATGTAGCCTTTGTAATTAACTCTTTCCCTGCCAGCATTTTTCATGATTTTCACAAAAGTTTAATGCCTTCCAGAAAATGCTCCATTTTAAATATATAAACATACAATATATGAATTAAAACAAAATCTGCTTTCAAACAAAAAAATCAGTTTCATCCTACCTTCATGTGTTCTGTTTTTATCACCTCTCAAATATGTAAGCAAACTTTTGAGCAAAAAGCTGAGATAATTAAATTTTTGTGAAGGACTTTTGATAGAGATCAGATGCAGAGCGATCTTTAAAACATACACAGACATACAGCTGTTTGCCCTAGGGCAATACTTCCGGTTAATATGAGTTGCGGAATAGCGCCACCTGGTGGATAATAGCGGTATTGCAGATTGACGAGATAACTAGTCAATGGCGGGGAGTTAAAAACAGCCTTATGTATTATAACAAATGCCTGCAGGGGGTGCTAACGTACCCGCTTCTGTTACGTTCATGTAGATGCTTACTTTTAGCCAAACAACGTTTAAATCCATTTAAATCTTTAATATGTGTCCAATTCTTTACAATAAAAATGATACAGCCACTGTTATTCTTGAGTAAGAAGATGCTGAGATAAAATCATGTAAAGTCGAAATGAGGGTTTAATCTGCTAAAACGCTTCACATATGACACCGATCAACAGATAAACACAACGCCTCTCAGACGAACATCATTGGAAACCCACATAAAAAAAACACATGCAATAGAAGATAGAATATAATGCATGCACATTGCACTAGAAAAGGTTTAGCCAGAAACTTAAAGGAAAACATCACCACTTAGTTTGCAGCACTTCAACTACGGGTACAGTAATATTGATGGAAGTTTGAGCGAGAGGGGGAATGATCAGGAGTGATGATGTTACTGCACACCGAGGTCGAAGTGTTGCAAACTAAGTCCTCTTCCACCATACATTATAGTTCTCATTTTTTATCTGTTTAAAAATCGCCATGTTTTTTTTTTTTAAACCATACTTACTCGTGTAACTACTCATGTAACAGTCTTTAAATAGAGAAAACATTTGTTTGGTGGCTTCTAAATTTATCCCTGTTTGGATCCTAAGGAATGAATCGGGCTAGGCTAAATGCTAACACATTCACGACACGCTGTACAAAGATTAAGTGCACGCATTGAATAAAGATATGTATGTATTAATTTGTCTAAGTTGAGTAATATAGTAAAATATTGAAAAACATTGGTGTTTTCCTTTAACTTTATACTGAAATTAGGACAGTGGCCGTTTCTCAAACGGAAAGCTGGAGCCTCCGGAGGTCGCATATGCAGGCTGATTACAGTTAACTGAGCATTACATTCGCAAGTCATGAATATATTACAACAATTTATGATTAACTAAATTTGATAGTAAACTTTATAATTGTTAATTTTCTGTAATAAGACTTTGCAGTCTACAAATGCGACCTCCAAAGGATGCAGCCTTTTGTTTGAGAAACGGCCAGTTAATTTAGCCATACATATTCGTTGCACGAGATCTCATCACACCCCTAATAGTAACACTAGTTTTTTTAAAAAAAAGCATTGTTATTTTATGTCTAAAAGGAGTGTTTCGATGTGCTTTTAACATGCCAATCTGATAATTAATTATTCTTCCTCAAATGTGCTTAAAACATTTTTCACATTATTATGTGAACAGGCCGGTAAACTGAAAGACAGACTGCAGGAGTTGGAGACACTTCTCTCCAGCTATGACTGCAACAAACACATTCGCCAGTATAAGGGGCGACAGTCACCCAGACACCAGCATAACAGTCTGGACAATCACATTCAGAAGGACCAGGATGAAGACTACCTGCCCAATGCCCTGGAAGACCTTCTTGCTATTCAAGGTAAAAAGCCCATATGAATTAAAAAAAGCATTTAAGCAGAGGCGCATTTGGGCACCCTTTTCTAGCAGAGTCAAGGAGACAAAGCAAATTTGTGTCTTGCTTTACTTGTGTTCACCTGTCATAAGACTGACAGTTACTTTGTTGAAGAAAAGTAATCTCTGATGTTCCTCCTTTGTGCAGAGGCTCGCGAGGCCTTCATCAAGCAGTTCTCACAGCTGGAAACATCTGCTCAGACCTTACAGCTGCAGCTGCGCAACATCGCAGCGGCGCTGAACTGCAACCTCACAGCGGGCGTTGAGGAATCAACAGAGGAAAAAGAAACTTCAAGGAGGGAACATGAGTGCCGGGAGCTTGTTGACACGCTGTCGGCTGTTCTTAATATGCAAGAACAACTTCAAACGATGACTAATGACCTTAACAGCATGGTAACTCTGCAAAAATCAGAGATATGAATGTTTAACCCATCTGAGGAGAGAACATGTTTTAATGGTAAAATATTTTCCTAGGTCATCCCTACTGTCATCCCAAAAAAGCCAAATGAATGGAACGCCATAGTGAATGAATCTGAGATGCTGGTTAAAAGGTTTGGAAAAGGATTTCTAAACATATCTGACTCAACCTTGGTGACTTCTGGTTATAAATACAGTATACTGTATATACATCAAACCAATATACACTCACCTAAAGGATTATTAGGAACACCCGTTCAATTTCTTATTAATGCAATTATCTAAACAACCAATCACATGGCAGTTGCTTCAATGCATTTAGGGGTGTGGTCCTGGTCAAGGCAATCTCCTAAACTTCAAACTGAATGTCAGAATGGAAAAGAAAGGTGATTTAAGCAATTTTGAGCATGGCATGGTTGTTTGTGCCAGACGGGCCAGTCAGTTACTGGGATTTTCACGCACAACCATTTCTAGGGTTTACAAAGAATGATGTGAAAAGGGGAAAACATCCAGCATGTGGCAGTCCTGTGGGCGAAAATGCCTTGTTGATGCTTGAGGTCAGAGGAGAATGGACCGACTGTTTCAAGCTGATAGAAGAGCAACTTTGACTAAAATAACCACTCGTTACAACGGAGGTATGCAGCAAAGCATTTGTGAAGCCACAACACGCACAACCTTGAGGCGGATGGGCTACAACCACAGAAGACCCCACCAGGTACCACTCATCTCCACTACAAATAGGAAAAAGAGGCTACAATTTTCACAAGCTCACCAAAATTGGACAGTTAAAGACTGGAAAAATGTTGCCTAGTCTGATGAGTCTCGATTTCTTTTGAGACATTCAGATGGTAGAGTCAGAATTTGGCGTAAACAGAATGAGAACATGGATCCATCATGCCTTGATACCACTGTGCAGGCCGGTGGTGGTGCTGTTATGGTGTGGGGGATGTTTTCTTGGCCCCTTAGTGCCAATTGGGCATCGTTTAAATGCCACGGCCTACCTGAGCATTGTTTCTGACCATGTCCATCCCTTTATGACCACCATGTACCCATCCTCTGATGGCTATTTCTTGAACATGACAATGAGTTCACTGTACTAAAATGGCCCCCACAGTCACCAGATCTCAACCCAATAGAGCATCTTTGGGATGTAGTGGAACGGGAGCTTCGTCCCCTGGATGTGCATCCCACAAATCTCCATCAACTGCAAAATGCTATCCTATCTATATGGTCCAACATTTCTAAAGAATAGACCTTGTTGAGTCAATGCCACATAGAATTAAAGCAGTTCTGAAGGCAAAAGGGGGTCAAACACAGTATTAGTATGGTGTTACTAATAAGCCTTTAGGTGAGTGTACATGTATGTAGATAAGTGCCCTAAAGAATAAAATGTATGCAAGTAAATTGGATTTGTGTATCTTTCATATGTTTGACACTGATTCACGTAAAAATGTTTGCTCAGATTTCCGTAATGATGGTTTATGTACTGATTTGTTTTGTCTGACTCAACAGTCATATAGACATGGCAGCTCATATAGAACAGACTGCAAAAGATGCCTTCAAAACGGCTAACAACGCCTATTCTCAACTCATCGGTCTGCTAGAAGACAACTCTACACAATCTCATATACAACATCTCACAGTCAAGTAAGTTATACTCTGTCTGTCTTGTCTTTCTATGCACATTTGTGACCCTTTTTATGAAATCCAGGCTAAAGTTTCAATCGAATAATTAGATAAAGATTCCATTCAATAATTATAATTTGAATCTTTCAGTTGGTAAATATTAAAGATAAGGTTATATGTTCACAAAATACTCTTTACATTATTGGATGATTTTATGTAGAAAACAATAAAAAACTAGTTTTGGGCATGTATTGACCCTTCATAACCCTTATATTTGAACATCACTCTTTATTTTCTGTCCCTATTTTCTTTTTGAAAGGCTGGAGGAGATGCAACAGTTGAAGGAGAATTTGACTTTAGAGGTTAATGAGACTCAAGCGACACAGCTGTCACTTCAAAAGCAGAACTCGGAGATTGCTGCTCTTTTACAGAACATCAGCACATCAATATCACAACTGCACAGGACGGATGTCAATTTCACCTTCACGGGAGAGAAGACCAACATAACATCACAAATATTCAATCAAACAAATGTCACAATGACTCAGGATCCAAAACTCTCTCAGGTTTGTCCATGTGACCAAATTGGAAGCCTTGGGTTTATTATTGTTGCTTTAATACAGTAATTATTGAGAACCAATTGAAATCTTATTGTGCATGCAGAATTGATTCACCGGAATGGAACAATGCTAGTGGTTTGTTGTTGTTTGGATTGAAAAGGCCTTTAGGCATTGTTGTTGCCTGCAAGATATAATCCCTGAGCAATACAACGTTACTATGCAACAAACATAACAATCGGGCACTGCTGTGCTGTAGTAATAATAATAGCAACAGAAGCATAGTGAAAAGGCTATAGCTGTGATGTATTTTGAAACCAATCCGCATCAAGCTCCAGAACTGTCTATTTTACGGTATCCCATGATAAACACTAACACTCATAAACAAGCTTTCATAAACCGTGTTATGTGGTCTAATTGTGTTTATTGTGAGTGACAGCCACAGTCCGAGTATGAAACTGCATTCAGAAAACAATTATAAACCAAACTGATCTGCATTTCAGAGCGAGGACCTGATGAACAGAACAGCAGAGTTGGACGTGACAGTCCAGACTGAAGAGCATCTGGTTAACAAGACTAGAGAGGAAATTCAGGCTCTTGTGGATAGTGCAGAAGAACACCTGAAAACTGTTCAGAAGCTTGAGCAGGTGAGTCTGACACACCAATCAAAAGGTACAAGGTTTTTGGACACATACTGTATGATGGTAGTCCATGACATGTGTGACCCTGTCTGTTAAATCCATAATATAATTATTTGATTTCATGAACTGATTTCACTTTAAAAGTAATATTTTCACAAAATGTTCTTTAGATTATGTATGGTCCCCTGTTTGGAGTGCATGTTGTCCCTGTGTCAGCATGGGTTTTTTCAGGGTACTCTGGTATCATCCCACATTCTAATGACATGCAGGATCGGCGGTCGTCAGGTTTTGGACATAAACTGACGTTATTTGTTTCAGTGTGCTCTGTACTGTCTGCTAAATAAGTCAGTGCAACTTTGGACTCAGCCAGCAGCAATGTGAGCCAACAGTGTGCACTACTTTGTTGGCATCGGTTTGGTGTGTCCCTATCTTTTATGCCAAATCGTCCTTCCATAACTTGTGTACTGTATGGATTACCTTGTGTGTTGATTAACCACCAGTTCTTACCATGAATATAGCCCTGGATGCTGGAATGCGATTAAGTAATAAAAATCAAACAAACATTATGTATTATGATTTTATTTAAATAAAGACTTAAAGGGACACTCCACTTTATTGAAAATATGCTCATTTTTCAGCTCCCCTAGAGTTAAACATTTGATTTTTACCGTTTTGGAATCCATTCAGCTGATCTCCGGGTCTGCCGCTAGCACTTTTAGCATAGCTTAGCACAATCCATTGAATCTGATTAGACCATTAGCATCGCGCTAAGAGTTTCTATATATTTCCTATTGAAAACTTGTATCTTCTGTAGCCGTAACATGGCTGCAGGAGGTGCAATGATATTACGCAGCAGCCGAAAGTAGTCCCCTTGGTAACTTTCAATAGCAGGGGACTATTTTCCGGCACTGCGTAATATCATTGGGCCTCCTGCTGCCATGTTACGGCAGCAAAGTCCTTGATTATTACGCCAGAATGAGAGTATAGTTCCTAAACATATCTGCTTAGAAAATCGCAACTTTTAATTTTCCGTCGGTCTTAGTACACGATGCAACAACACAGAAGAGTCAAGTATTAAATAGGAAAATATCGAAACTCTTTGGTTATTTTTTGCGTGATGCTAATGGTCTAATCAGATTCAATAAATTACGCTAAGATATGCTAAAAGTGGTACCGCCAGACCTGGAGATCAGCTAAATGGATTCCAAAAATGTTTAACTCTAGAGGAGCTGGAAAATGATTCTCAAATAAAAAGTGGAGTGTCCCTTTAAGGTGGGTTTTTATAAGCAGGGTCACATTTATTAAATTACATTGGATTAACTTGTACTACATCTTAAATTCCATATGTTATGTTATATATATGGTAATCCTTCAATACCATTTGTGTATATCCAAGTAGCATGATTTTACCATTTCACACCATATTGTAACGTGGTAACCAAACTTTGTGAGGGCATCAATTAGAAGTCTCTTCATCCTGTGAATAGTGGCACCTCCTGCCAGTCAGTCGGGTGGGAAATTGCATGAGGGGAAAACAATGGTGATGTTTTCTCAGCTCGAAGCAAATTCAAATGTGACAATTTCCTGCCAAAAGAACGTGTAATGAGACGCATGCTTTGTTGTTTTATCTGAAGCTGACGACTGTGGCTGAAGGATTTAAAGTGTCAGCCATCTCCTCTGTGGTGACAGGGAAAAATATTGAGGCGGAGATTCTGTCTCTGCAAAATGGTCTAGAAGGTAAGGTTTTCCCTTTACACTTAAAGCATCTAATGTTATTTTATGTTGTTATTAAAATATAACCATTCAGTCTGACAAAACTGACTTTATATAATCAGTTACATATGAAGAGTTTGGTTCCAAAACGCAATGAATCCATTTTGACAAATTTCGGTAAAAACGTGTTTTCTATACCAAGAAAGTGACAAGATGAAAACCACTATTTTCTGTTACAAACTTTCACATAGCATCTTTAGGTTATAAAAACATAAAAAATTCAAATCCATAACTTGATTTTCAAAAATTTATTATAAAAACGAATTCTTTTTTCCACCAAATGCAATAAATACAAAAAAGCATTTTTTATTTCAAAATGCTATAAATCTATAAAATCAATGTATAAATGTGCATTCATCTTTACCATTTTATATTTATTTAGTTGACTAGTGATATACAATGATTAAAAAATAAACATTAATGGCATCAACCAAAAAACTTAAGTTTCTTTGTTATATTAAGAACACTATCATTGCTGCGGTTGTACTTGACGTTGTCTCTTTACATTTTTTACAGCGATCAGCTGTAAAATGTTTTGGTCCTGCTCGATTTTCGTTGACTTTGAGTAAAATAATGTAAAGTTTTCATAAGATCCTCTGGGGTCAATGTTTTAGCATGAGAAGCTTGATGCTGTCGGGAGAACAAGCACCTGAGTGCCTCTCGCGGAAATTATTAGATGTTGATGGCGTTTCTTTCCCGTCACAGAAAACCATCACAGGTTTAGCAATGCAATTAAAGTATTATTTTGTTTTGTTTGTTGAACCCGAAGTACAAAGTAGATGAGGAAAACTAGGATTCTGTGTGTATTCAAAACGCCACCATTGTTTGTTTACATTGCGTGACTGGTGGGCTGTAATTTCAGGAATGGATTTATTGCGTTCTGTAAAAAAGGAGGAGTGGCGTTTATCGCATTTTGGGAAAAAAAGGAGAAAAGATGACTGAATAACACGGCGGATATTGGATTTTGCATAAAATTAAGAATTTACTTTTAACTACTGACCTGATATAATACTTTTCAAAAATGGCGTTTATCGCGTTTTGTGAACCAAACTCTTCATATATATAATGTCAGTTTTGAATGGTTGTATTTTCCAAAATTATATACATTAAACATTTAATCGCTTAATACTTCTGGCACTGAAGTATTAAGCGCAGTTTTTTGGATTGAAACAATGACTGAAGATTGTGTGCCAGTAGAAACAAAGATAAGGTGGAAATGTTATGTATATAATTATATGTATATAATGTCCTTTGCTGTAGACATTGAGCAAGACTGGCCTCGACTGCGCATCCTCAACAAAGAGTTTCTGAAGAGAGAGAAGGTGCTTAAGGAGAAGATCCTGGTGGATGTGAAGAAAAAAGTGAAGCAAGGAGAGAGGCTGACCAAAGGTGCAACCGAGAATGCTGTGGCTGCTAACAACACGGCTAAACTCGCTGAGGCGTCTGCAGCAACAGTGGCTAAAGTAGGCTAAACTAAAGTACAAATACAGAAACTACATGGACTTCCAACCTGATCTCACAGGAATTTGTACATATTTAACGAGCTGGCTAATTTATATAAACTTGTACGAAGTGAATCAAATTCCTATGACAAAAACATATGATTATTAGAAAACAAACAAACCCCCAAATTCAACGCCACAGGGGCCAGACCAAATCGTACAAATTATTACTTTGTAAAATACGTACAAATTGACATGAGAGTTAGATTCCTCATCCTCAAGTATTTCTGTGTCGAATGCACTTCGCCAGGGTTCTTACAAGTTTCAGAAAGTTTTTTTCGAACATGAAAGATTCATGCATAACAAGCTTTATTTCTTTTATGGGCAATTTCAGTGCATGAAGTACAGTGGAAGTCCTTATATGGGCACTTTAACCGGAATAGGGCACAAACACACCAACCAAGAGCTTACACGAAATCTATGTCAAAAAAGAAAATTTAAGCTTGTTGGAAACAATGGATAGTTTGTTTATCCGGGGTAGCAATGTAGTTGTGCGTGTGTGTTTGTATAACGCTTGATTTCGTTGAAATGGGGGCGGTCCCATTCAGGTCATGAGTCGCAGGTGGTAAGTAAAACTGTGTCTGTGTTTAATTGGCTATCTCCACGTAAGTGCATAGTGTAAAGGACACGTACATAGTGAATCCTTATATATCCACAGATAGTGGGATAATGTTTTGTGTGTGTTGCTTGCTCGTGACTTGCTCCGCCTGTGATACACTTCGAGGGGGTTGAGTTTATTTGGAAAGAATTGGTACACACTGCAAAAAATGACTTTCCTACTTAGTATTTTTGTTTTCAGTAAAAAATTACATCTTTTTACAAATTACATCATTACATCTAAGTCTAGTTTTTAGACAAAAATATAATATTTAAGTAAATTAGTGTTTAAAACAAGCAAAAAAATCTGCCAATGGAATGAAGAAATAAGTTTACTTTTTTCATAAACACTTAATTCAAGAAAATTTTTCTTATTCCATTGGCAGATTTTTATTTTATTTTTTAAACACAAATTTGCTAAAATTTTGTATTTTTTGTCTAAAAACTAGACTTATTTTCCTAGATAATTTTGCTCATTAAGAAAATACATCTTACACATTTTAAGAATTTTTAGATATTTTCACTGAAAACAAGCCAAAAATACTAAGTAAGAAAGTAATTTTTTGCAGTGCAGGTACACTCTCAGAAATAAAGGTACGAACGTTGTCACTGGGGCAGTATCCTTTCAAAAAGGTACACCCTCGTCCCCAAAAAGTACATATTGGTAGTTCAAAGATACATATTTGTACCTAAATGGTACACGTTTGGACCTTTTTAAAGGGTACTGCCCCAGTGACAGCTTTTGTACCTTTATTTTTGACTGTGTAATCTGTCTTTTACAAATCTAATAAAACTAAAGACTTTTTGGATATATGAAGTGTATGTAATGTAAACATTATTTGTTTTAAATAAGTAAAGAAAGAAGTGTTAAAATGTATAAAAATATCAGCAACTTTGGTTAATCACTTTGCAGTTATTGAATTCATGTATAATTGATATTTTTAAGCAAATTAAGTCCCCAAACTCTCAAAAAGCGAATAAATGTGGCATTGCCTTAGGGCACCTTGCCTGAAACAAATCTAAAACATGAGAATTAAAAGGCTTTTTGGTTATTCATGTCAGGAGGCCAAAGTGTCCTTCACACGGGGGAAGCGGACAAAACATGCATCTGCACAGCTGAGCTCAGGGCTGGATGTCACCCTTGAGCAGTTGACCGAGCTGGAAAGCCAAGCCGCAGGGAAGCTGGAAGCCGTGCTGGCCGAGGAGGTAAACGTTTGGCATTCAATTATAGTAGTATTGCCAGTCTTTGTGAAGTTGGATAGGATGCATGTGTTCCTCTGCTGTACATTTAGTGTCATTAGCACAGTGGTTCTTTATCCTGGTCTTGCAGGGACCCGAGTCACTACAAATATACTTTGTTATTTAACACACCTGTGTTATTTAAATCATCATCTCATTAGCAGATGAACTGAACCGTGAAACAAGGTAGATGTGCAGTACCACTGCTGTAGAAGGACTGAACTGTAAAAGTATAAAGTGTGATCAGGAAAGTCTAGATTAGGTGTCAGGGGATGGTGATTTTAAACTTCCATGGTGTTGATAATGTTATGTCTCCTCAGGACTTGCATTCTTCAGAGAGTGTCATAGGCAGCATGGAGACAGCCAGGGGTCAGCTGGAGTCATTTACAGAAATACTAGCTGAGCTCCTACAAAAACTGGGTAAATGTGCAACCCTTAATTCTATTCTATTCACTTGCAAAGTGACTAAATGGGTGATTCTCACAAAATTAGACTTATGAGGTGTCATGAAACATTTTGAAAAAAAAGTAAATGCAAAGTAAGAGAATCAAAATAAGAAGCATACAGTTACAAACATCTCTTCATGTACTATTTTGCACATAATTTCAAATAACATCATACAAACCTATTTTGTTGTTTTTTCCACATTTAAGGGGAAATTTTTTATTACCGGAACATGTCCATGACTGGATTTGGGTTCTTTGACATGGCAATATTTATAATAAAAAAATCTAAAAAACAAAACGCGTCAGTGCAAGTTATACTATAAACATTTACAGTAGAAACATGTGGTATTTGGTGAACATTGGTAAATGTAGAGACAATAATAAGGAATATAAATGTGTCCAAGAAAAATTTTCAATCATTGTTTAAGCCCTCAAGGAACAAACATTAAAAAAAAATAGTTGGAAGGGACATAATTGACTGTGACACTCAAGATGGCTACCAGGTAAGCAGTTCTTATTTTTTCTCTCTTGATAAAAGTTTACATTTTGTTTGTCATAGTACCGAGACAACTTTTTAGTTCTCTTACCGAAACATGAGTTTATCACGTTGCGGTAATGATACTTTTTGATAATGATAATCTAAAAAAATGTAAACAATTCTATAGGAAATATTTTTTTAATCCTCTAAAAATAATTGTTATAGTAAGTTCAGACTTTAATCTTACATGTGCAAAATAAAATTGGCTTCAAGGGCTTTTAAAAAGAACTGATGCTGGACACCTTCTAAGTCTGAATTTCGTGAGAATCACCCAAATGTATATTAATACATTTATTTATATTTTCATAATTGATGTATTTAAAGGTGCATCAGATGATTTTTCTCTGCAAACAAATCACATTGAAATGTGTCATCATGTCCTCATTCTTTCCACTTAATGTGCAAAAATTTAAATGGTGCCTCTGTCCATATTACTTTACTATTCTATAAAATGTTAGACAAATACATTTCTGTTCATACCGTCATAAAATATCTTTTGTTTTAGCAACCATAAAACCAATCTCTATTAATCATCACTATGTCTTTTTTATTATGTACAGACAGAGAATGATTGGATAGTTGATTGAATACATTAATGATTTATAGGAATACTTTACCCAAAAAAAGTTGTGTTATTTACCTTCATGTTGTCCTAAGCCCATATATAAAAACGTAAGTAATTTTTTTGCGATTTACGGTTATGAATATATAAATAAAAAAAGTTCCTAATAAAAAAGTTACATAGATTTGTACTACATAGGAATAGGTAACGTTTTTCCTGCGTTTTTGAAGCTATGATTGTTTAAGGTGCGCAATATAACATGTTTTCATGTTTCGTGTGAATAATGCTGTTTTTTTCCCACAATTGACTTATTTCTATAGTGCTGTTTTTTATTGTTCAAAAAACGGGCTGATGTCTTCCTTGTTCTATGAAGTCCCTCCATCAGAAATATGTATGGAGTTTTGACTGTGTAGCTTGTTTGTTGTTTTGTGATTCAACAGCAGCTTAGCTTAGCAGAGCCGTTTGTGCTTAGCAGGCGACTGACGTATTCCTGTGGGCGGAGTTTAGTCAGAAACTCTTATTTTGACGTCATTCAACCAGGAAGCAGAGGGCTGTTGTCCAAACCGACCGTTTGCTGTAGGCTTTAAAAGGGGAATTATATTAAAGAAATAAGAAAATACATCGCTTGGTATTGAACTTTGAGCTTTATAATTTTGCAGGTATTATTTATGCTCTAACAGCAACATTACACACTAACTAAAGTTTGAAATGGGATCAGGAAAAACGGGACGAGAGCATATTTTTTATATTAGTTTTATTTCTTTATAAGTTAATGTTGTTGTTAAATATGTTTTAAATGTATTTCTTCCAATAAGTTAATAATCTCATATTTGTACTCTCCTCTCTTTTATCATGAGCAGAAGATAAAGTGGCGCTAGAGAACTTTGACAACATCCTAAATGCGACAGCAGCCCGTCTTCATGTTCTCAAAGATGCTGTGGAGAGCCCGGCACTCACAGGAAAGATCCACAAACTTCACAATGCTGCACACAGTCAAGAGAAACAGCTTCAAAGTCTTGAAGAGAACCTGCGGGAGATTCGAGAAGAAAGAGACAGTCTGGCTGACATCGTCCAGAACTTGCCCAAATGCCCTCAAAGCGGGCACTGAGCTTGTGCGAGGGGGCAAAGGAAGAGGAATTATAGAGACTGTCTATTTCTATGAGGAATCCCTCACAAATGAATCTCTCTGTCAGAGAGATGTTGACTTAGATCAAGAGAAATAGTCACCTCATATAACAACAGAAGCTGAAGTGAAAAAGAGAAAAAACTTCTAAAATCCTCCATCTGCAGTCCTCATTTAACTCTGTATTGACTGGTACAAAGGAAGATTAAACATATAAGTGACGCATTAAATGCAAATCATTTACTTAACTATTCATTTGTTGTGAAGACTGAGTGTGTTTTTATACTGATTTATTTTTCAGCCTTACTGGTAAAAGTCAAAAAGCGTGCGCACTTTAAATGTATTAATATTCAAGAATAAACTGAGTGTCATTTTAATAGATAATCATATTAACCTTATGCTTGAATAATGATGATGTGCAGACTTATTATATTACAAATTGACTTAATATTACAAATAGTGTATTTGCAGGAATTTTACAATACTAAACAACACCAATTATCCTATTCACGATTTTACATTTTCTTTGGTGTGTTAGTGTGTATTAGTGCATGTTAACGATATGCAAAAGGAAACCCCAAAGTAAATGATGCACATAAATCTCTTTTCTTGGACAACAACAAACACATGCATTGTAGACAACAGTTTACTTCCTGGGATTGGTGATGTAGACAAGCCCGACATTATCATAATTCCTCCCGATTGGACTCACAGCCTGTAAATTAACTCCTTTTAGCAACCGAATGTTTCAAACATGGTAAGGAGCGTCACATTTCCGGCTGACGTAAGAGGTATTCAGGCCACTCACAATTATCTGTATGGGACACAGCGCTTTTCAAATCAATGAGTTTTGTACAAAATCTGGAGCTACAAAAATGTACGGTATGTGGAAAATAATGTGTTTTTTAACCATAAACCATGCAAACACATTTAATTATACCAAAAACACAAAATAATGTTTTTTAGCAATGAAATAGGTGACCTTTAAATGTTCAGTTCATGGGAGTTCTTGTAAAGATGTAGTCACTTTTTGGCCACTTGGGGGTGTTGTTAACACACAGTTTTTGAGATAATATCCCGAAACTTAGAATTTGTTTTTAAAATCTGTAAATCAAGACCAATTAAACAATTTGTTACCCCCTTTTTAAAAGATGTTTATCATACATTGTTTAACATTGTTTGCATCAGTGCATGTTGACATATTTTGACAGCATATTTAGTATCTATCATATTATTTAGTACATCATATTAAATATTTATTCTGTGCTTATTATCCATCTGTTCATTTATTATGGCCACAAAAGGATTATGTATTAGCTGCTTTCAGTGATAGTTTTTAATCTGTTATTTTAGGGAACACCTCACTTCAGAAACATGTTTACACTGCAGCTAACACATGTTTATTTCATTACAAATTCTCATTGATAACAACTTTCATATTGTATTTGGTAGAATATGGTTTGTAATGCAGACCAGTTTTGGTTTCAGATTATAGTTAGTGAAAGAACTAAACGTGATCTATTTTGACAAACAACCAAGTTAAAAAAAAGTGTATCATATGAAACTACAAAATGAGAACCATGCATGTTCCCATAGCTCAACTTAAGTATTGTGTTAGAAGCAGCACACAGGTTATGGGTTTGATTACCAAGAAACATACTCTAGAAAAAGGTTGAGTTGATTTCAACCCAGCATTTAGTCAAAAAGGGACAAACCCAACCCATTTGGTTGTAATTTAAAGGGATAGTTTCTAAAGATGAGAATTATGTCGTCATTTGTTCACTCTTATGTTGCTAAGCCTGTATTTTGTTCTGATGAACACAAAGGAAGATATTTTTCCTACTATGGAAGTAAATGGGGCCCGGCTCATGATCGGTTTGGTTACAAACATCCTCAAAATATCTTCATTTGTGTCCATCAGAACAAAGAAATTTATACAGGCGTGTAACAACATGAGAGTGCACAAATGATGACAATTTTTATTTTTGGGTGAACTATCCCTTTAACCTATGGGTTGTTTTAACAAACATAAACATTAGGTTAATATTAAAGGGGACATTTCACAAGACTTTTTAAGATTTCAAATAAATCTTTGGTCTCCCCGGAGTGCATATGTGAGGTTCTAGCTCAAAATACCATATAGATAATTTATTATTACATGTTAAAATTGCTACTTTGTAGGTGTGAGCAAAAATGGGGTGAAAAAAGTTTTTTTTAAGTGTCCTTTTAAATACAAATTAGTTGATCTCTGCACTAAATGGCTGTGCTGTGGTTGGATTAATTGCAGATTAAGGGGCGGTATTATCCCCTTCTGACATCACAAGAGGAGACAAATTTCAATTACCTATTTTTCACAAGCTCACGTAAGCTCAAAAGTTACTGTTGCTGCTTTTTTACATTTTCTAGGTTAATAGAAGCACTGTGGACCAGATTATAGCACTTATACATGAAAAAAATCAGATTTTCATGACATGTCCCCTTTAGGTTAACACTTAACACAACTGGGTTTGTCCCATTATGGCCCCATTGGGTTATAAATAACCCAGAATATTTTGCTGTACATACTGATAAAATGCATACCTTGAATCATAATGCACTGTAAGCTGCTTTGGACAAAGTGTCTGCCAGAAATGTCACTGTAAACTAGTGTTGTGGATATTAAAGATAAATATCTATGTAAGCAACCACTACCCATAATAAAGCCCACTAAACAATGCCATATATAAAAACAAATACAATAATTTATAATATAAATGATCAAGCATGAAAACCAGACGTGAATGAATCGTGACAAAATATTTCCCAGGGGAAAGCTGGTAATGTGCCTGCATTAACTCTCTTCACCACACGGTGGCGTCTGCAGCTGCGTGCAGCGGCCAGTGGGCGCATCACACAGTAGAGCAGCGTCTCTCTTTTTAAAAGCGTGAGATTCCCTGTCTCCCGCATAACCGACGCGACCATTCACTGAGCAGCACAAGCCTTTCCCTGCTGTCCATCTACATTACCTTCTCAATATGCCTTCAAACTTACAAGGTAAATTTATTTTTTATTTTTTTTATTAAACAATGCTTATTTAACATTTTATGCACGACGCTTGTTTGTTCGGTGCGTGCGTGCCGTGCCGTTAGCGGTCGACTGTCCTTATCTCGTGCCTGCAAGTGTATCAAACAGCCCGGCTAAAACACACCAAACGGGTGGGTAACGGTCTTTATGTCTCATTTTCAGGCGGGAAAGCCTTCGGGTTGCTTAAAGCTCAACAGAGGGACAAACTGGAGGAAGTCAATAAGGTAACGGAGCTCGTGGATTATTATTGTTTTTTTTTTCAGGACACGTTGTTTTATGTGTGAGGCGCGTTTATCTCAGTGGCCTTGAACACTCCCCATCAGCCCTAATGGCATTATTCTTACCGCTTTTCTTATTTCTTATTTTTCTTCACTTCATCTCCGTGATCTCTTACCTGTAAATCGTTATTTCAGACTGCAGCTCAATTGTTAAGCTCCATTTTACAGCGGCATGACCTAATTTAGTTGGACAACTCGAGCACATTAAGCCGCAGAGATCATTTCACGATCCAGAGCAGGGCCGTGTCTCAAACCTATTGAGCTATTGTCTACCTTAACCACATTTCATATCAATTTATCCATCCTGTAGGCATTATAAAGGGATAAATGCTGTTTCTAAAAAGTTTTAGAACGTAGTTAGACGCGCGCATTTAGTCACAGCTGCATTAAAATAGGCTACAAGAGGAGACGTGTTGACCTATTGTTTGAAAGGTTACAGACAATCTCAGACCTTTCATGAAAAACCCAAGAGACCGTTTTTAGACCGGGGTTATTGTAAAGCTAATATTTAAGATAAGTTGTCCTTGAAGTGATACGAGACGGCTGTCTCTGTGCTTTCAGAGGGGAAACAGGTGTCTGTGAGTGGGCATGAATAGAGTCATTATGTGGGAGAGAGATGGAGGAAAGGACAACAGCGGCTGTTCTCCACATCTCTCTCTCTCTCTCTCTCTCGTGTCCCTTATGTGGACTGCTGATAGCTTGTTCTGGTTCCACTGAATTTCTAGAAGAAAATCAGGACTGGTAATGATGGCCTGATATGATATTTGCAGCGCTCAGCTGCTCACCTGCACTTCTCTGGTCAAATAAATACAGCGGCGTTAAGAACATGTAGCCTGTTTTCGGGTCTAATAAGATGTTTGATATTTGCTTTACTTTATTTTTATAATACACATTTATCTGCCTAATTAAAACTGCTTTAGCTGACTTGTGGGGAATTTAGCTGCATACTAACCTTGTAGCATCATGCATTATCTTTAGTATAATGCAACACCACAAGATGATATATCTGATACAATATCTGATCTGTGTGGGTTTTTACATTGCAGAGTTGTCTTGAAGGTGAACCCTTTATAAACTAACTGATAAGAGTTTTTGATGGTAACGCTGAGATACTGGAGCAAATAGTTTACTTATCGAGCCAGTTTCAGATACCTAGGTGAAAATGTGTTGACGGGCAGTCGTGATGCAGTGAGATGTTGACCACAACCAGCTTTATCTTCTTCAGTCTACATGACTCAATAGGCTGATTCAGATCTGTCCTATCCTCTCAGCATTGTGTTTATCAGTAGTTTATTTATTTATTTTCTCCTTTCATCTGTGTGTGTGTTAGAGAGACGCAGAGACAAATAATGCAGCAAACCTATGAGCTGTATTGATGTCATGAGTCATATTTGAATGTTCAAGATTCTTGATGTTACACACACACACAAACCCAAAGTATTTGCTGTACAGCAAATTCATTTTCTAGTCAGCATCTTCACTAAACCTTAATTAAAACACAGACTCCTACTACACACACACACACAGTTTAATGCAGGGGTGGGCATTCCTGGTCTTGGAGGGCCACTGTCCTGCAAAGTTTAGCTCCAACCCTAAGGGGGCGTGCACACCAACGCTTTTACGCCCGCGGCCGGCGCATGTTTTATTTGATTCCAATGGAAACTCTGTGTTTTTCAAATAAGCCAGCAGCTAGTGTTTTTTTTTCTCGGAGCGTCGAGAGTTGAAAGAGATTCAACTTTGAGTGAAAAGCTCCGCTCGTCAATGTCAGTTCTCACACAGCCATCCAATCACAATGGAGGAGGGGCGGGACATTACCACAGCAACCAACCGGCTCACAGCTCAAGTATCAGAATTACCAAAGCGCTTGGCTGAAAAACAGCTGGCATTCGGCATCCTCAAGGCGTTTTCAGCCACGTTTAAAAGTTTTGGTGTGTCCAGCCTCTAATCAAACGCACCTGAAAATCTCAATCAAAGGCTTCAGTATAGGTGTGTTCGAGATCATCCGGCGCTGCGCAGACCGATCGGCGAGGTTTGCCGCTTGCAGTCGAGGGAGGAACTGAAGACGGAGCCGTCAAGCCGGACACCTGCTGCTTGCCGTAGTGACGTGTGCGCCGTGTTTCCTTGTTTTTAATCGCGAATGAAGTGAATTTAGATGCTGAATTTGATAAAAACAAATCTTTTAATAAAAAGTTGCAACCAGAAACATTTTATATCGAATATTTTAATTGCTGCTTATACTGTATACCCGAAAATAACGGGAAACAAGCATATATTATTAAAATGCCAATAGAGCGTGTTATTTTCATTTTTATTTTATTACACGACACAATATAACATATTTAAGCATATTAAAGTGTTTTTTCCTGTTTTAAAACATGAATTTATAAAGTTTATTAGTGAAACTAAAGGTTGTATTAAACTTGAAACGCACGTGATAGTTGACATCAATGAGGAGACCAATCAAGTAAAGCTGTTACGTCATCACAACTCCGGGCAGCCGCTCTGGAGAAGCTGCACCGGCTGAGCCAGCCGGCTACTCTCGAAACGCTCTCGCGGTACTTAAAAACCATTTGACACAGTCACGTGCCTGCAGCGCCAGCTGAAGTCGGACAAAAGTACTAACCAAAATGCACTGCTACAAGTCAGCCGCCGATCGGTCTGCGCAGCGCCGCATGAAGTCGAACACACCTTATGACTTGGCAATGACATTCAGGTGTGTTTAATTAGGGTTGGTGCTAAACTTTGCAGGACAGTGGCCTTTCAGGCCCTGGAATGCCCACCCCTGCTTTAATGCCTCACTAATGAAGTAGGCCGTTGATGCTTGCTATGCTTCTCAATGAATTAGGGTGAAATGCCCCTACATCCAAAAGCCAGAGGGCGGTCTCGTACAGAAACTCAATATATGCCACAGAAGAAGAACCATTACACGTAGCTTCTGAAAATGACTTAAGCATATATTTATATTGCTGTTCTTCAAACCTTTTCAGGTTTTTTTAATGATAATAAAGAATATGTATAATAATTACGTATCGTTTTGCACATCTAGGTCCGGAAAGCTGTTTTCAACCATGATTAGTAAATTCCTAAAGCTGTCATTTTTTTCTAATAACACGAGTGTCATGTGTTAAAGTACTGCTCAATCTACCGGTTATTTAGTGCTCTAGCACATCCTGAAGTTTGACTTTTTCAAAATAGAAGTAAATCGAGTTTAAATGTCAGGAGTTCCAGTTGGAATGAAAGTAACACTTTCTATTTTTTTTTTATCGTTGCATCACTAAATATGCTTTCATTCAAACTGATAGAGGCTTTAAAGGTCATTTAATACCAATTTTGAAAATGTATAGCCTTAAAGGGGTAGGTTACCCAAAAGGAGATTCTGGTCCACATCGGATACCAGATACTGGATGCACTTGGTTGAAAACTGAAAAAATCAATTGTAGAAGTTTTTTAAAATTGTATTAATATTAGATTTTTTTAGTTTCGTTAATTTAGTGAGACTGATTTGGACTACAAACCAATAAAATATTCGAACTTTTCTAAAAGTAACACTATAATTGAAATAAAAAAATGGAATCAAAAGTAAAAAAAAATTTTTAATAATGTGAAGTTTTAGAAAACTACAACATTCAAAACAGTAGTAAAGTAATGCAGTAACATCGACCTGCATTGCCTTCCATTGTATGGACACAAAACAACATGTGCATTTCTTATCATGTTTTGTGTTCCTTAGAATAAAGAGTCATCATACAGGTTTTAAATGACATGAGGGTAACAGGGCTTGACATTAAGCATTGTCATGTGGTAAATTTGTCAGTCACTTCCGAGTCATAGTAAAAAAGGTACTTGCCCAAAAAAAGAGAGTGATTTCGGCCGTGTGAATTTGGTTTAGTATAGAACAAAGGCTATTTCGCAGATAAAAGCACTTGATTATTATAGTGTTTCTCATACAATCATTTATTTGATTTTGTGTCAGCCACATCAAAATTGACTACCACAAATAAATATTTGCACACCACATTTTTCACTACTTTCACGGTTCGGGTGGGCAGTATGAGCTAAAATTCATATCAAGGTATTTTCCACACAATAAAAACTAGAGCTGCAAATTTCGACTATTTTTTTCAACCGATTAATCTATCAATTATTTTTTCGATTAATCGAATAGTCTAAAGATTTTTTTTTTACAAATAATAAATGTAACATCTGCTATTAATGCCAACATTTTATTGAAGCATTTCCTCAATTAAACAAATACACAAACAGTGCCAGTGCCAAGGAAAATATAACAAATCACATAAAAACAAGTCCAACATTAATTCAGCCTAACATAAACAGTGCAAAAGGGGCATTATTCACCTTAAACAAATAAAATATATTAATATTAAAGAAGTAAAATAAAAATAAATCAAACTGAATAATAACTCCTTATTAATATAAAAACATGTCCCGCTCTTTATTGTTCCAGCCCTAGTGCTAATCATAAACTAATCAAGAGTCATCATTAACTACAAAATGACTCACATGAAATCATTGTTTATTAATACATTAACTAAAAAACATGTCATGTTGTACTTAATGATGACTCTTCATTAGTTTATGATTAGTACATGCATTTACTCTGCATTAGTTCAGACTGAAGTAAAAATAAGTTCATTGTGATTCATGAACCCTTATTATAAAATGTAACCATTATATTATTACTGTTAATATTATTACTATCAGTAGTAACGTTACTGCATTCTCATTTAGCATCAACATTTAACTTTTCTTAAGTCTCGGGTAAATACAAATTTAGTTAGCATGATCTTCTAATATTTTATAAACGGCGTTTACGCTGCTGTTACTTTAAATAAACGCATGTCAGGAATACCTAACGAGACGAGCTTTTATAATATCTGCGCACATAGAAAAAAAATAAGCTATGGGAACTCCGCGCTGCCAGCTGGCTTTCAGTGCACGCGGGCACATGCCTATCTCAGTGTAACAGTAACTTATTATTTCATAACTTCTTAATATAAAAGGTTAAACATGTCCCGCTCTTTATTTACTGTTTCAACATACTGCCCAGACGCGATGCAATGTCGTGTCTCTCAGGCGTCTCGCAGCTCGTATTAAACTAAGATGTAAACACAGCTGTATTAAGCACAATATATGCCTGCATTGATTCTATTGTTGTATAAAAACTTACTGTAAAAATTCAAATACTTACGCTGCCGTCGCGTCATTTTGAGGTCGGAGAGCTCCAGGTTGTTTTCTTTTAAGATGATCATGCACAGATGTTGCGCTGCTGTGGTATGCCATTTCAGTTTTACACAGTATGTGTTTTATTTGGTCTCTGCTTAAAGTATTCCCACACTTTTGATCACGTTCTGGCTGTTTGGTATAACACTTGTATTATCCGGTCGGAGCTGAAGCCGCCTTCATTTGAAAACGTAAACAATGCGACGCATCGACGCATTTCCGGCAAATCGACGTAATTACGTAATCGACTACATCGACGCGTCGTTCCAGCCCTAATAAAAACCTTCCTTGTCTTTAAAACCGCTACTTTTTCATGAAATGGAAAAAACACAAAGTACTAGTTATTAATAAACGTATTTAATGAGTTTAAAGTAACCAGCAGAATCACAATGCCAAAACACTCCATCCATACTTTTTATGCATAAATATGCACTATGTACTGCCATTGCATTTACTAGCCTGTATCTCTAATTACACCGTAATGGATGAATCTGCCTTAAAATTGAATTTTCCATTAAAAGGTTGTTCGTGGTTTGTGTTGCTAACGTCATCCACTAAAGGGCTCTGATTCTACCACTTTTCATTTAACTGTAACTCCTCAACCATTTGCACTATCTGAAAAAAATTGAATTGTTCCTAAAAGACAATTTGCGCTGTTGAGCAATATATAGTTTTTTACAGTAATTTCTTAATTTCCGTCCACCTTTTTTATTCTTTCACTCACTGTCATTTGAGAGAGAGGCGCGTTCTTTCATGGCTGCCAGTGTTGATTCTGTGGCGGGCCGCCACAAATAAATCAATATATGGGAAACACTGCTATTAGTTTGAGTCGTTTATAATATGCATTTAAAAAGCAACACTCGTCAAACATAATCATTATAAATATTCTTTATTATTATGAAAATACCTGAAAAGGTTTGAAGAACAGCAATATAAATATGCTTATAGGCATTTCCTGGAGCTGCATGTGTAAATGGTACTACTGCTGGGCATATGGAGTTTCTGCATGAGAGTGCCCGCTGGCTTTTGGATGTAGTGACATTTCACCGTAATTCATTGAGAAGCATAGCAAGATAATTAATTACACGATTTATCATCCCAGCCTAATGCTTATTGTATCTTGTAAAGCAGTGCTTCCCAATCCTGGTCCTCAAGGACCCCCTTTCAAAAAGGTTTAGATGTTTCCTAATTTAAAGCACCTGATTCAACTAATAAGCCTCCTTCCAAAATGGTAATCCCTAACAAGCTGATGAGGTAAATCAGGTATGTTAAATAAGGAGACATCTAAAACTTTGAGGAAGGGGGTCCTCAAGGACAAGAATTGTGAAGCACTGCTGTAGAGGGAAAGTTGTGTGTGGCACTTTTTTTTACTTTGATGCAATAAATGTTTTTCTTGAAAAAAAATGAGAATCGTGTGAGAGAATTGTGATCTCATTTCCCATGGAGAAAAATTGTGAATCACATTTTAGCAAGAATCGTGCACCCCTTGAGGATGAGAAAATGATGACCGTTCACTCCAAAATGAAAATTCTATCACTTATTTACCAGGACTTGACATAAAAATGTTGCTAGGATATTTGTTTTTGAGTGAACCATCTCTTTAAAATTGTATTACTGACCAACAGAAAAGTTTTTAAAATGTTACCATAGCCATGAGAAAAATTGGAATGTTAGGGAATTTTAAAACTGACGACTTTGAGAATCAGGAAAGTTTGCTGGCCCTGGGATGTGAGAAACTTATTCATGTATTTTAAAATTGTCACAGATTGCAAGCATGTCATGATAGAAAATTAAACTGAGAATCAGCATTCAAGAGGCTTGATGTATATCACTGTGGACACTGTACACATGCTCTATATTGCTTCCTGCCCTGAGGAAGATCAACTATCCCAAGAGAGTCGTAATTCATTCACCCTCTCTGTTCCAGTTACAGATCATACTAACTCTCTCTGTCCTTGTTTTCAGGAGTTTATGGAAGATCAGAAGTACAGGGACGAGGAGGATTTGGCAGAGAAGCTGGATTCTTTTAAAAGTAAGAGGTGCAGACTAAAAGAGATTGTTTTTCAGTGATCTTCAACCTCGGCTGAGATGAGGGTGAACACCAACATACTGTTGAGCCACCATATAGCCTACAAACGTTTGTTTGTTTGTTTGAGGAGGAATAATTCATGAGCTGATGTCAGTGCTTATAACTTGTGTGGGTGTTTGCACATGTGCGGTTCAGTTGGTTTTTCCATATGGTCTTGCAAGAATGTGCTGTTCTTGCCCCCTTGTTGTTGTTTTAGCGTTAAGGGCTTTTGAACATGTGCTTTTTGTGGGAGAGAGAAATAACAGCCTCTGTGGGTGTGTGTGTGGGAATAAGACAACTGGAATGTAAACTTCAGAGTCCTTCAGACTCTTCGGTCAGTTTGTATTGTGGTTTTGCCTTTCTCTCTACAGGGTTCCCGCGGGGTCTTAAAAAGTCTTAAAAAGTCTAAAATTCAGAATGTTAAATTTAAGGCCTTAAAAAGTCTTAAAAACACCCAGATTTTTATCCCAGGTCTTAAATTTAATTTACCCAAGTCTTAAATTTCTTACCTCTTTTCATTCCCAAAAAGCGTTGTCCGCAGAATATAAAATAGTAATTTAAAACGCTGAAGAACTAACTTAATCAGTGGCGGAGGCAGAAAGTGTATGATGGTGGGTCTCTAAAAAGAACGTTCCGCCCTTTGTCATAATCCACGCAAATCGTGCCATAAGCTATATTTCAGGTGTTGTGATCTGACTGTTTACTGTGGGTTTGGGGAGAAACAATCCTTAAACTTAGTTCTGTATAGGCAAAAATCTTTTTCGGGGTAATTTATAAGCCCGTGGCTTACCTGAGCATTTGCCAGGTTCTGAAACATAGAGGACACAGAAGCGAACAAAAATCAATGCTGCTTTATTGAAAATCAACTTAAACAGTCGGGCCATCGAGTCACGAGCCACCAACAGCGTGTCAACTTTAGTGTTACACAGTTTTATATTTTAGACCTTAATATTGCTCTTTGCTGCGATGCACTTGAACCTAACGCGCTTTCCCTTCAGCTCTTCACAAACAGCAGCGATTGGCAGACGGAAAGCAAGAAAGTACCGTAATTAGCCATATATTTCAAAAAAGTGCAATTGTTTTCTTTTAGGAACAATTCAAACTTTTTGATTGCGCAAATGCTTCAGGAGTTACGGTTAAATGAACAGCGGTAGATCAGAGCCCTTTCGCATAGGCAGGCTGCTGCATACGGCATCGCCTGGTTTATTTAAGTTAACTGAGCATTACATTCGCAAGTCATAAGCATATTACAACAATTAACGATTAACTAAGAATAATAATCAATATTTTAAAGTTAATTTCAAAGTTAATATTCTGAAATAAGAAATGCGACCCTTCGGAGGCTACAGCCTTCGGATTGAGAAACGGTCTTAGTGGATAACGTTAGCAACACATATCAAACAGCCTTTTAATGGTAAATTTCATTTTCTTAATGCAGATTCATCCGTTATTGTGTAATTAGAGAGGCTATTAAACCTGAAAAAAGAAGAAAATTTCATTTTCTTAATGCAGATTCATCCGTTATTGTGTAATTAGAGAGGCTATTAAACCTGATGGCAGTATATAGTGCATATTTATGCATAAAACGTATGGGTGGAGTGTTTTTTTGGCTCTGTGATTCTGTATTCAATTAAATGCAATACATTAATTTATTAATAACTTGTATTAATAAAATGCATATATTAATGCTTTTAGGGATGAATAATAATTGAAAGTGATCTTTTGTTCTTTTTATATTTATAAACAGGCACAAGATATATACACAGCACACAGCCAGTTGTACATTAAACATTATGGGGTGGTTTCCCGGGCAGGGATTAGCTTAAACCAGGACTAGGCCTTAGTTTAATTATGACGTATAACTAGTTTTAATAAACATGCCGTACTAAAACCATTACTTGTGTGCATTTTGATGTATTTTAAGATATGTCAGTGCAAATTGTTTTCAAGTTTGGAAAGCTCTTATCCATGTCTGGGAAACCTCCCCTATAAGCTTATGTACTACAGAGTGTGATGCATTTTAAAGCTTAGTTGTATGAGGCAGTGTAAAACTAGGCACAAACCAGCAGCTGACCATACTAACTGATCTAATATTTGTCGGCGCCAACAATCGCGGTCTAATAGAGTTAAGCATAATGTATTTCCATGTATTTTGATTATCTGTTTTAAAACTGCGTTCATTTTATATTTTTCTATAACTGAATCAATAAAAATAGAATGTTTTAAGAATTTCTGAGATAATTTGAATGCTTCTAGTAATGTGTCGTGTTGGTCTTAAATTTTACTCATAATGGTCTTAAAAGGTCTTAAAAAGGTCTTAAATTTAACTTGCTGAAACCTGCAAGAACCCTGTCTCTAAAAACTTAGGTCACCTAAACTCTTTTAGAGTTTATCTCCCTCTTTCTAATCTCATGATTTCTCTCTGATACCTGATCTTTGAAGTTTAAAGTCATTGTGATATCAGTATCATTTTTTTTTCAATATGTTCTTTACATGACTGGTACTGGTCATATTGCATACTCTGTATAGCTCCCAGGGAACACGCATACTGATTAAATCTATTAAAAAAAGGTTTACCTTCTAATGCACTGAAATTTGCACTTAGTATGCCAAATGCATAAATGTAAATGTAGATTCATAGCTCATCCTATAAAATGACTTTTCTTTTACATTTTAGGGTGCACTCACATTAGGGCCAAACCGTGCCCCAGCATGATTGTCCCCCCTTCCCTATTCCCCCCAGAAGCATGCACTCACACTGTACTTTGAGCAATCCGAACCCCGGCATGCTTTCGTCATTAGGATGCGATTGTTTAGAAAAAAACAGGAAATAAAGTGCTCTTTTAACATTGGAGCCCATCCTAATGTTAAGTGTGTGTTTTTTGAGTTATTTGAGCGTAATGACACATCATATTGCGTAGTTGATTTGTCGCATGTATAGGGCCCTATAAAATCCGTTTTATTTTTTCCCAAATTCCATTTTCTCTGTTTTAATTTTTGGCAATTATATTTTTTACCCTTTACTTTTATTTTAGTCATAAAAAGAGTGTGCCTTTAATGTTAATGATTAAAATGTAAATGATTTGGGGGAAAAACTGGATAACAGGATTACTTAATGACTATAAAAGATACATTACACACGCACATACACACGCACACGCGCGCGCACACACACACAACTCAATTCAATGCATTGTTTTTTAGTGTTGTTGCAGGAGGCTACAACAAGGTGTCAAAGCAGTGGTGCCTTCAGAAGTGCCTTAAACACATCAATCCAGCGGAACGCGATCCATATTTTATACACAATCGCTTGAAATGCATATAACTTTACAAACATACACAGGATCTGACTTAGGACAGCATGAGCACGCAGCTCTTTGCACGTGCGAGCGAAAGAGAGACAGAGAGCGGCGCCATGATGCAGATGATTATATTTTAAATGCGAGGGATAGTTAGTTTGCCTCAGCTCGCTTGAAATGCATAAAACTGAACAAATACATGAGGATTTGTGTTCGGACTTCGGACAGATGCGTGAGCGCGTGCACGTGAGAGGTACAGTGAGACAGACATGGATGAGAGAGTGCATGTATCTTTGCGCTCACCGTGAACAGAGTGTTGACTAAACTTCCAAAATAACAGTTCTCCGGTCACATAAAAGTCATGTGAGACCTGCTCGGAACTAAGTGCTTAGCGTCGAATTTCTTAATTTTTTCGCTGACGAAAGCAGAGTCGTGGAGAGCCGCTTCACCATGGTTTCAGTGTTTTGGAGGGGGTCTGAAACGACGGGAGGGGGCGTGTCGCACAGATTTACTTCCCCTGGTCTGCATTTCCCCCAGACATACGTTCGTCTCCCACACAAAAACATAATTTTATTCAAAATATGCAAAATTCCGCGTTAATACTAGATTCCGTGTTAATTAGCCAATTCCGCGATTCTGTCCGCGATTCCGTGATCGCGGAAATTATAGGGCCCTACATTCATGTAACCCTGATGAAGGTGAGTGGTCCCGCGATTGACGTCTCTCCTTTTGAACAGCACCTTGGCAAGATTTCCGATCACGCTGCGCTTTCTGCGCCTGAGCCCAAGTGGTCCGTGTCAGAGCTCACCCTGGGCTTTGGGGGTCAAATGTACCTGGGTTTGGATAGTGTGAGTGCGCCCTTAACCACCCCCTCCCACCCCATTTAACAATCTGGCCATTTTTGTTTTATGTAACACCCGCTTTTTACCATTCAAATCAGTTATGGTCCAAGCCAACACTTTTTTTCTCATTGATTATCTGGCTTCACTCACAAATGCATCAGGTTACGGAAGTAAAACTGTTTGCAAACTACATGTCATGTTAACTCAAACCCTAAGGGCTCGCCATTGCTCTGAATAATTTACTATTAACTGCGTGCAGTGTGCATATGTGGGTTTGTAGGTCATTATAGCAAGAGTTACTGTAGGTTAATAGGGTTAAGGTAGCTTTTGAGGTTGTGCTGTTGTTGTTTTGTTAAACAGAAGAAAATGTAGGAACAGAAAAGGACAAAATGCCTAAAGCACAACAAAGAGGAGAGTCATACTCTCTAAATTGCTCTTAACAATGTTGAAGTGAAAGCCTGCATGCACATTCTCATGGTCTGAGCCCACAACACAGTGTTTGACCTACTAATGTCAGTATGTGTGGATGGCTCTGTTCTAGAAACAGAAATGAAATGCAGAAGTTGGGGGAAAAACAATAACTCTGAGAATAAATGGGAACACAAACCAAAAGAGGTATAAATCGAAAATGTTAAGGAGGGAAAGTTTGTACAGTGTGGCTGTGGCTGCATCGATGCATTTTGACCGACAACCTTTTTGACCATCGCTCGCACATGCATATTCAGCTCAAGGGTGAACAGACTGTGTTTGTGTTCATAGGGATCCACTGTGACCCTCTCCTTCCCATCAGCCTCATCTCACGGGGGCTCCATTACACACTCAATGAGACCGCTCTGACAGAAGCCTCATTGTGAGTCTGAAACTATATAGAGAGAGAAAATACTCTGGAATGGGAATAATCAAATGGGACAATGATTCAAATCTGGCACTAGCTGTCCTCATTTGCAGATATAGCCAGCAGCCCTTTGTAAAATAGGCCTCATCACGGTTAGAGCACTGAGAAGTGCATCATTTTTCCAAACACGCCTCTCTGTTGTTTGTTTCAGGACTGCATCTGTCGTGCTTGAACTTTTGTTTCTGCCACTGTCAGATGTTACTAGCAATTGTGAGGGTGCGTGGGTCCGATTTTGCCTAGATTATGGGAACCCACCACAAGAGAAACGGCCTAATAAACTCCTCAATAATGGTTTCATTGGAAAGTATAAATGCAGAAAGATGTGTGTAGGGGTTAGGGAGTAGAAAAAAAAAATTGCCCCGTGTAAATTGAATAAACATGTGCATACAGCTGTGTTTGTGCGGTTTGCTGTAAAGAAAGGCTTTGTTAATGTGACTGTTGCTCCTTGTACTTGATTATAAAATGTTGCATATTTTTTCAACCCCCAGATAAATATGCAGAATTTGACCTGAACGATCAAGGGGAAATCGGTAAGTATGTGTGTACAGTATGTGTAGTTAAGACTGTGTGAGTGTTAGTGGGGAAGAGCTCTTTGTGTAGATGATACTGTATGTGACAGATGGGAAACGTGAGAACTTCCCTGTAACCATTAACAGCCACAGGTTGTCATTGCTGTTGAAAGAGAAGACATGACTGTGGCATGTGGAGAGATGTAAAGAAAAACACCATGTTTCTGGAGATACCATATACATTTTTTTTAGTTACTTTTAACTAGTGGTTTTGCTCTAAACACATTTGAATGACCCAATTCTACATGCTAATGTTCTCTGTTTGAAATAAATGTAAAGGCGCTTTTGGTTTCTTAATGTCTTTGATGATTTTAAAGTATTGTCATAAACTAGTAAAGCTAAAAATCTAGTCAGCATCACTAATATACAGTATTTGTCAGATGGTGGGCAACTAGTCATCTATCCTGCTGTGAGTGTGTGTGTAGTATTTCTTCTGTCGTGTGCCATCAAAGGAAGTTGTGTGTATATGATGTATTTTTATCTCTTCTGTAGACATGATGGGTCTAAAGAGAATGATGGAAAAGTTGGGTGTGCCAAAGACTCATCTGGAGATGAAGAAAATGATCTCGGAGGTGACAGGGGGCTGTAGCGACACCATCAACTACAGGGACTTTGTCAAAATGATGCTTGGCAAGCGATCAGCTGTTCTCAAACTGGTAAGTGTGTGTGTGCGTGCATGTTTTAACTTGTTCTCTTTCTGTCTTGTTTCTGTGTTGGAAAATTCTGTTATGCAGAATTCCTCTTCTGTTTTCTACTGAAGTGTGCTTTGGCACAGTCTGGCTATTTTTAGGTTTGTGTTTAATCTCGTCAGCAAATCCACAACAGGATCAGCATATCTGTGCTATTATCTCTGTGGCAGAAGGTCTGCTGTGACTGGTGATCATTGTGTCATCACTATGAGACGGATGGTGTCTCTGTCAGGCCATTGTTTTCTTTACAGATGGTTCTTAAACATACCTGAGGACCCCCAAAAAATGTTTAATATTCACCTTAAACTAGGGATGTGACAATTAATTGTGCGATTATGCTACTTAATGAATTACAGTGAATTGCAGGTACATCCAAAAGCCAGAGGGGGCTCTCATGCAGAAACTCGGTATGTGCCGCAGAAGTAGTACCATTTACACAGGCATAGATATGTAAACTAGATGTCGCCTTGGCTAAGACAGTTCATTGGAACAATGCGTCAAAAGGAGCCACCATCTTGAAACAGGGGAGCCCTGCATCAGAAAATTTAAAGTTTTGATATTAAGAAAATCTACTTTTTCTAAATATAATGCATCATGCTAGTAGGCCTAACATCCATACGCAGCACAACAGTCTGGCATCTAGAGATCGACCAATGTGGATTTTTCAGTGCCGATACCGATTTTTGTTTCATCAGCCTTAGCCGATGACCGATACAAGACCCCTGTTCCAAGATTTTCTTGATGGCGATATTTGGAGCCGATACATGCTTTTGCTCAGGAAACTGCCCCATAGAGATGAGACATAAAAACCTGCTTTGTCCAGCTATGATCAGCTATTAGGCCGAGCTTTTGATGTTGTCAGCTGTAAAGGCCTGGTTGTTTTTAGTCATATGACCTGCCAATCGCTTGCGGCTTCCAGCACTTTGTCTGTAAATAATGCCAAAAAAAAAATCGCCGAACATGGCAGCCACATGTCAGCCGATGCCGATACACATAAAACTCGCAAATATCGGCCCGATATATCGGCCGGCGGGACCATCGCCTTACTCTCAACTAGTACCTATACCAGCTAAGGGGGGGGAGTACTCTGGGTTCAGGCTAAAATTTTGAGCTCGTAGCCCTTCCCTCAGACAGCAATGTTGTACTTGTTAAATTGGCAGAGACATGATAACTGTGTGTTAACACTTTATACTTCAGAAGCAAGCAACGTGTGCGGGTGAGTCAGTGCTACAGTCTCCCCCTCTCACACTTTCCCTCCCTCTTACTCACGCTCTACCTCTCTCACTCGCTTTCACACTCTCTCTGCCCCT
The DNA here is from genome assembly GCF_027580225.2 of Misgurnus anguillicaudatus. NCBI lineage: Eukaryota > Metazoa > Chordata > Actinopteri > Cypriniformes > Cobitidae > Misgurnus > Misgurnus anguillicaudatus. The sequence continues at coordinate 30,079,021 of NC_073358.2, read as the reverse complement.
CCGTCCGTGTGTTCCCATGTATGAGAGAAAGCGCTGTTTCTGAATTTAAACTGTTGCATTAAGCTGTCGTTTCTGCATAAGTTGCAAAGTTTCAAAATTAAATTGTAAACCACTCGTGTTTTAATCAATGAACTGTTGTTCTTATGACTCAGAGAAATGATAAAGCATATAGCAAGTTTACAAACTGTAGTATTTTGTCTGTCAATTAGTCACGTTTATGTATGTATGTGCATACGGCACTCGTGAGTTTTACAGTTTTGTTCACGTTTTTTGAGCATCGCTGCTGCAGTAGACTGGCGGTGCCTCTATTAGCGGCTTTTCTCCTTTTCTGCCGCCGTTTTAAACGGTCCACAAAACACACACGCGCACCAACGCGTGAGGAGGAACTGAGGTTGGCAACAGATTTGCATACTACGAGTTGATTGGACAGGTACTCTCATGTAAACGCACGAATAGCTTATTCGGAACCATACATAAGCGGTTTTATTGTTTTTTTTACCAAACTATATTAGAAATACGTGGTTGAATCAAACACGGTGCACCACAGGATAACGGGACTATTCGATTCTTTACCGAGAACTGTTACACCACTACTAAAAACCTGTGGAACTCTCTGAGATCCATTTCTAATGTGAATTTTAAGAAACAGCACCTACTTACAACTGATGATTTTATGAAAGCAGTTAAATGTTTTTTTTACGGTTTGATAATGCAGATACTATTAAGGAATCTGAAGAGATTCTGTTGAGTGTATACCATAAGCTAGATTACTTGTGGACCCTCAAGAGGTCACTTCAATATTTTGTTAAAATATGTTCAAAGAAATCGTCTGGGCCAGATGACATCTCTGCTTATCTTTTACGGGAATGTGCAGAAGAGTTAACCCCTGCATGGTGTCCAATCTTCCAGCAATCTCTAGACCAACATATGTAAAAAAAAAAAAAATCACTACACCTGTCCCTAAAAAATCTGGTGCTGTTGATAATGACTTCTTCAGACCAATTGCTATAACATCTGTTATTGCGAAATGCCTGGAGTAATATGTGGTGTCCAGACTGAAATGTAATAAATTCATTGTTGGATCCATTACAGTTTGCTTATAAGGAGAGAAGGGGGACTGTGGATGCTGGCAATACTGTCACACATCTGATATTTAGAAACCTGTAATGCATATCCACGACTGCTATTTGTAGATTTTAGCTCTGCTTTTAACACGCTTCAGCCACAGTTACTCTTAACCAAGCTTGTAAATCGTACTGTTAACCATTTTATTGTCAAGTGTCTTTCTTTAACAAATCGTACTCGATATGTAAAAGTGAATACACTTTCTGATCTTAAATCTATTAGCATTGGTGTTCCTCAATGTTGCGTTTGCTCTTCCATAGGGATGCTCCGATTGATCGACTGCAGATTGATATCAGCCGATAATGGCATTAAATGACTCGATTGTTACTCGCTAAATTTGCCGATCTCACGAACCGATCTTTCTGTTTACTTTTGTCATCATGGGGCTCCTGAATGCGGTTGCAATTAGAGACCATTTTTACGCAGAGCGACCATTTTTATAACCCGTTGCTCATGCGACGTGCAGATTTGGATTTCTCTCTTTGCCTGTATAGAGATATGATTATTTTCTATGAGGAAGTGCTCCGGTCCTGATAGCGTGATGCGTCTTCACATCCCCATCACACAGCGTATACAACACATATTAGCCGTAAGTTTTTTATTTGCATGCGTTTTGACCTTTTAAACTTTCATTTTCCTCACAGCTGCCTTTTGTCCGCATACACATTCACATACATTGTCATCAGTGCACGTGTACAGAGCGATCTCTTTCACGTCTTAAAGCTACAGTAGCCTAAATATGCTAATTAGTGTGTGGTGTGATGTGATGTGATGTAATGTAACAAAGAGGTCCATTCCTATACTCTTAAAAATCCTATAGGAAACTCTGCACTCTGTAAGCAGTTACAAGGGGTGTGCAGATTTGGATTCTGAATGATGTCATATTCCCACAGGGCACCCATAAATCTACTAACACACTGTTGAGGACAGACCAATCCCAAAATCATGTTTTGCATTAACGCTAGTTAAGATCCTGTCCAAGTTGGCAAGGGTTCCACTGACCACCTCCCTGGTCCTGGAGAAGACGATAAACAAAACCTCAGGCTTCCTGTTTTTTTGCTTGGTTTCACAACTTTTTTTGGATTGTGTGTGTGTGTGTGACAAAAATGTGACTTTGGCCCAAGTTCCACAATGCTACCATATTAAGTCATTTTTGTACACTAGGAAGTCTCTTATACCCAGGTTAAAACAATGTTGGCTTGCTTGGTGGTTTAATGACCACTGGAAACCCAGGGATGGATCTCTCTGTACTTCGAATGAGAGTGATGTTTGGGTTAAATATGATCTTGTACATCTTGGAGTACCTTGTTCTGTTGAGATACTAAATTAAAACATTTATCTTAGCTTATGTTGAAAATGTGTCCAGGCATGAATAAGTCCGCTTAATAGGAACATTTAAAAAAAATTTTTTTTTCTAAAAAGTAAAGTATTGCCTGCATATTTCAAGCGGGAAAAAAACACCAGCTGTGTCCTGGCCCTGGGTGGTTGCAAGATATTTTTAAATGGCTCAAATGATGCCCGAACGCGACATGCATACATTTTTTTGTTTTTTTAAAGAAAGATCTGAGAAAAATCTGACAGAATAAGACCCAAGTATGACCCAACACAGTGGCTTTTTTAACCAACTGGACCCAAATGTAAATGGCATCGATGTGTGTGCAGTCAGCAGCCCACATGCACCAGACAGAGGTTTGGAAAGGGACTCGGTGCACACAAGTGAGACAGTTCAGGTCTTCTCGGGTCCGTTCGGCAAACACATTCATTTTAAATTACCCAAGGCTGTTAATATTATCCCCGACCTGTGTCTGAGGCACACGTGAAACTGCGCGGGTCGGACCTCGGGTATTCGGATCCAAGAAGACCCGTGAAGAGTAGACCCCTAGTCTGTATCATCTGTATACATCAGAATTGTGCACATTGTGAATGGCTAATTGGTGGTAAGCTGTTAGTTGAGTCAGGGCTAGTTAAGGGCTTATAAGAGATTTGTGAAGGTTTACCTGACATGGAAAGTCACCTGCTCTCACTAGATCTGTTCACAGTCTCACTTTACATTCTTACTGTGATGGTCTTGCTCTGTTATTTGTCCATGTCATAAATCAGTTCCACATGCTTGTTAAAGCTTTCTTTTGTATCTTTTTTATATGCATAAAACAATGCACTATTTTTGGAAGAAATCAATTTTGTGCTCTATTTGCTTGGTCTATCTGTATGTTATGTACAATCTTTCTTTGTTTTTTTTTGCCTACTTTAATATCTCTCTATTTATCTACCCGTGTTGCTCAGTCGGAAGCTAAGCTTGCTTTAGTCAGAGCTGGACACTTGAGTGGACACAAAAACACTTAAATCCTGTGCCTTCATGTGTTCTTAAATGTCTATAGTTGGATACTGAAATCTTATCCTTTAACAGGGTGTCCGCGGGGTTTTAAAAAGTATTAAAAAGTGATAAATCAAAATTGTCAAATTTAAGGCCATTAAAAGTGTTAAATTCGGCTTAGAGGTATTATTTTTTCCAAATTAGGTATTATTTTTTCAGACTATCAGGTGTCCTATTCTGATTGAAATTCTATCTGCGTTCGCGTTAGTTCGTTTAAATATGGGCTTATCTGGGCACATAATCAAAGATCTTTCGTTTCTGGGATGTTATCAAAGCCTGGAGTGGAGCCAAATCACGTTCCTCTCTACTGTGAGCGTACTGAAATCACTACGCACCGGATCCACTCCGGGTTTTCTGACTGTATCCCGTTAAGCGGAGGTAAAACTTTCAGCTAGCATGGTCAAACTTATAGAGCAGGAAGGCTCCGATGTTTTGAAGATCGATAAAGGTGTAAAAGACCAATGGAGATTGACTTGGCTTAGCGAAATGATGAAGATTGGCAAGCCTTTCCAGGGAACTACACTAACCTTTTCCACTGGTGGCACTTGCGCTACCAACTTTTTCAGTTACTGGTGCAAAATATGATTTGGTCGCACATATTTTTTTCAAGTTATATTAAGGTGCTCTGGATAATAATGAACAATAATGAAACTGTATTGCATACAGAGATGCTTTTTATTTTACTTGCCATCTTTTAAACCACATGCCGCCTTGTTTTCTTAAACGTTGCAGTCGTGTTTCCCACAGATCTTAAATTTACTTGGTGGTGAAAAGGGCAATTATTACCCACTGACAAATAATGGTCTACTATACATGTGACGTAGAACTAATAATGTGTGACACAACACAATACTTTGATTTATTGAAAATTAATATTAATTTCACATTATATTTCATTAATCTAACCACCCCAAACTTTCTTTGCCATTAACAAAGCTGACACTGTTTGTCAAAGCATCACGAAAACACTTACTGTTTTTGCACTGATATATGAAGCAATTAGACCCCTTTTATCAAACTCAATATAATACAATATGTATAGTATATTAATAGACAGTGCAGGTCTATAGATTATAAATGTGACTGATGTTATGACTGATGTTATAATGGTAATAATTTCTATTAGATAGGCACTTTTCCTGCTTCTGCTCTCTTTCTATTTCTCTCTTGCCGATTTCAAAAGCTTAATCCACTCATTTTTAAAAGTCTACTTGCTGTCCCGGTGACAAACTTTACATTGCTTTGCTCGTTCAGTGCAATTGGCTTGACATTAGCATTGCTCTTTGCTACAATCTCTGTCCAAACTTAATATGGATATGGTTTTAGAAAAGATATGGTTTATTAATAATAAGATTATTAAAAAAACGTGAGAAAGCAAATGCAGCGCGTGGTCGTAAAAAGAACCATCGCCATAGAAACCGAAGGCACGCTGAAACTTCACTCGAGCTTTAGCGCGGTAGCGCTCATGGCCGTTTTCCGATCGACTCGGGTTATAAACACAACATTAATCAGACTTGGGACCCAAAGTAATTAAACTAGGACCTAACCGGACCCGACAGACCACTTAAAATATAAACCCGGAACCATACGGGTCCCGCGTCCTCAGTGAAGAAAGACCTCTGCTCAAGTTCAGAAACATGGAAGACACTGCGCTTGCGTCGCGTCGCACCTAATTCATTGAGAAACAGCTGAGCACGCAAACGCACACTGATAGGGAGAGACACGACGTGCTTTCACCCAAAATGAAGCCAACGTGTTGATGGCTCAGAGCACGTTATAAAACGTATTCTTAAAATCCACATTTCTGTTTTAATAAATGCTCATAGTAAATCATAGCATATTGTCTAAAACATTAGGTAGCACATTTGCGACCCATTAAAAATTAGGGTCGCAACGGCAGTTCAAAAGGTCGCATATGCGACCATTTTGGTCGCAGTGTAGCTCCCTGCTTTCAGTTCGGGGGCTAAGAAACCCAAACAGCCAGGTAACTTGCATGTCTCCGCACAGTATGACTACATTAGGGGTCCTGTATTTTGGGGGTAAATGATTTCTCACGTACGTGATCATCCGCGTCACGTTTTTTAATGCTATGCTGATCTAGCCGCGATGGGTATGTTGAACTCGTGGGTAAACTTCATGCGGCGCCACAAGAACCAAGAGGCAGGTGACATCCAAATCCCATCAGAGAGATTGACGAGGAATCATAAGAGGAGACTGCTTCCGAAATGCTCTCGCGGGACTTTGATGTCATCGACCTGTCGGTTCTTGCAGTTGCATTTGCGTGTGGTCACACAAACGTAACATTTGTCCATATATTTAAGCACCGCAGTTTAAAAACAAGTGATTTTAAGCCATTCAAACACATACAACAGTGCTAAATGCATCCGCTGTTTCTGTGTCAGAGGAGCACGCAAGCCGCGCATTCGATTCTCATTGAGCTTGTGTAGTAAGTATTTTTGCCGCTTTATTGGCCTTAAATAACACGGCAAAAATACTTACAACACAAGCTCAATGAGAATCAAATGTGCGGCTTGCGTGCTCCTCTGACACAGAAACAGCGGATGCATTTAGCACTGTTGTATGTGTTTGAATGGCTTAAAATCACTTGTTTTTAAACTGCGGTGCTTAAATATATGGACAAATGTTACGTTTTATTTATATATGCCTCAAAAATCCCGTCTTTGCAAATATCCTCATATAAACACGACCATTTAGGTCTTAGGAGAAAGTAAACAGCAGAAACATTGCGCATAAAATAGCACATCAGCGCTGCCTCTATTGTAACATAATATTTAGTTGATAAAGGTACAGTCATTTAATTTCATTCACTATGGTTACAGACATCCTGTGCGAATTCTACACGAGTTTGACTCGAGTTACTCGTTCAGGGTTTATATTCATACATAACGTTTGTATAGCTGTGACTGTAAGCTGTTGTGTGAACAGAACAGACCCTGGATTAGTCGTTTATGGGTACTGAATAATATGATATGAAAAGTTGTATTTGTTCACATTAGTAAATGCATTATGTAACATGAACAAACAATGAAAAATATTGAGTATATAAGCATTAATGAATTCTTGTTTATGTCATTACAGTAATTGATGGTAGTTCATGGTGCATTCACTAATGTTAACAGTTTCAACTTTGATTAAAAAAAATTAGTAAATGCTAAAATAAATACATTTACAATTAATAAATAATGAATAAAAGATTCATTAAAGGTGGTGATATTCATGTTTTCTTTTTATATAGTGAGTTATTTAGCCGTTTCGCCTTCACATCTGAAATGCCCTGCAAACTACAGCTACCTATATATGCAACAGGAGACTTCAATATGGAATTTATGGCAAAAAATCTCCCCTTAAAATGTTATAGGTCTCACCTAAATAAAGTGTTAAAGGAATATGACTTGGCCTGAAAAACATTTCAGTCAGAATAATTTTTTTCACTTTAATCCATGTCTATTCTTTTTGTATGTTATACATGTCAAAATATGTGTAAATAATAGAAAGGTCACTGATTAACACTTGCAATTCAGTGTCGTGATGGTTTTAAAAAAAATATTCTAAAGGTATTAAAAAAAGGTATTAAAAAGTTGTAAATTTAACTTAAGGATTGCTGTATATACCCTGTTTAAAAGACAAGACCGTGTGTGTAGTAGGGCAGTGCATTGCCAACAACTTCTTGATATGATATGCATCCCAAAGCCACGATATGATGCACATCACGATATGGGTTAAATTTGAATTGAATTTCTTTTGCTTCGAATGTTGGGGGTCTTCATGCGTTCACTAATAATGGTTACAAAACCAAAACGGGCATTATAATTACATACTATAAAAAGTGTCAAAATCGATATGGAGGGTGCTGTATTGATCATCAGGAGTTCATTATGATGCATCACCGAATCAATAATAATAACAATGGTTTGTATTGTGTTAGTGTTTTGTGTATTGAAATATTTTGGATATGTTGACCTGTTAATGCTTGTTAATACTTTTTAAAAGGGACATTTATCTAATTAATGAAACCTAAATTTCTAATGTAATGTTTTTAGAGAGCAACAGAGTCTGTTTTATATTGCTTTAGAGGTGTTGTGTTCACCTTGCACATTGAAAGACTTGCAAAACATATAATAAATATTTTATCTTGAATTTTTCATATAGCTTGACTACTTGAAGCTGAATTTGTTTTCCCACTGTAATTTACATTTTTAAGTGCCAAAGGCTGTGACTGATGACTTTTTTTTTTATTAAAATCTTTCCATTTGCTTAAAAAAATAGCCGTTAGGTAAATGTGTATGTAGTATGTACTTTAATAGACTTTCTGTAAGCATATGTGCAATTGTACTTAAGGGTGATTTTTTTTTTCTGTGCAGGGTGATGATGTTTGAAGATAAAGCTAACGGATCCAGCTGTAAACCCGAAGGCCCGCCACCCAAACGTGACATCACCAGCCTGCCATAGATCACAGACGAAGTGGAGATTTTGATTGACATCCCTGCATTTGCAAAACCCGCCCATGTAACATTATAGGGGCTAGGCCTTACCTAGAAACTTTTGCCAGGACCCAGGGAAAATCTTAGTTTGGTGAAGGACAAAATGGATAAAAGAGAGAAAAGTCTATATATATATATTTGCTGTGAATCGGTCAATGCTCAAACCAGTAGCTTTTTATAAGTCAAAATGTATATATTTATATGAAAATTATGTTTTTTGAATAGTGTGTACAAGCACAAATCCTGTGAGTGAAGTAATTGTTAAGTTTAGTGTGAAACACTGCAAATGTACTAAGTATAGGGGTGTACAAGATTATACCATTTCAAATTGTGAGGAAAGAATGGTTTTAGAATTAAGATTTCTCTCCTCCCATAGTGTGCTTTTTTTACCATAGTGTGTTTTATCATCCCAGTACATTTGTGTTTGCCAGTTCAGTCTAATTCGCTTTAGCTTTCATTAACTTGGCTTACCATTTCTTAATGTGACATCATACTGTAGATGTTAATGGGGTGTTTGCTTACAGTAAGATCCAGTTAGTGCTCAGCCATGAAATGGCTCTTGATTTGAGTTGTTCTGGTGCTCCTTAATGCAGGATTTCATACTATTTCTTCACAGGAAGAGAAGTGGGAATACTAAAACTTGAGAGAGGTGGCAAAGGAGGAAGGATAATTTGCTAGAGCAGGTTACATTCATCAAACTATAATCGCTCGGATATTGTATCTCTCCATTTTCATTCCTTACATTGTCTTCATACTCTCCCTGATGATTGTGAGTATGTTTGGTCGTGATTTGTCTGAACTGCAGTCTGTAATGTTAGTGTTTTGTACATGAAATTCACAGATACTGTAAGAACAGATATGCTTTGAATCGAACACTTACGACCTGCCTTTTTTAAAGTCTCCTATGTGAATTGTGAATGACGGCATATGATAGATGTGACATAAAGGCGAGCACAGTCTTAAGAGACGGGACAGGAGACTTGTGGTCAGTGTATAGCATATTAGTTTGAAAAACTGCTCTTTCCAAGTGCCTCACTCATTTAATGTAGTCGAGGTTTTGAGTGAATATTGAGTGAAGCATCTTTGAAAAGGATTGCGTGTGTGTGCTTCAGATCTGTTTTTATTGTTGATCTTTTTTTTTAAGACATCCAGGAATGTCTTTGTGTGAAGTCCTTGGACATCTTATCTTATTTTAACCCAAGCAGGCTTAAATGTTGTGCAGCTCTACTGGTAATATTCTGTATTGTTTGTTTTATAAGAGCTGATGTGTGGATTTTTAATTGAGTTTTATTTCTGACAGAGAAGGATAAAAGTGTTAAAAATCAGCTAGCAGTAAAGGTTTGGCTTTCAATTGTATTTTGAATTACTACATGCAAAACCACTTTTCTTTTCAGCTGTCATGTGAATTTTTATAGATTTTATTTTTGTGCTTCTGTTTAGTTTGTCAATAACATGTTTTAATTTTTTTTGTTAATATGGGCCAAGTGTGAATCAATGGCGGCACTGTATTGCTTATTTTTTTAGAAATGCATTTTAATGATTTATTTGATTTATAGTTTACTTTGCCAGCATATTAATTAGCAAAGGCATTTGTAAAGTTTTTATCAAACACCAAAGTAAATACCCTGCTGTTACGCCTTGAGCTATTAGTAGTGCTTCTTTGTGCGTGTGTGTGTGTGTTTTGATGCTATATTCACATGTGAACACATCACTTATATGATTAATCTGTAGTTTATAATTGGCATGTGTGATCTCACCCACATCCTGAAAATATGTTATGGGTATAGCAAGATCTATTAGGTTTATGGTTTATAGCACGCTGCATCGTTTTGTGTGAGGGTTTGCTTCTGCGTTTCACACATGGAAACAAGACACTTAATTGTTTCACGTGTTTAAACAAAAACCCAGATTACAACTGTTTTTTTTTTTTAGTTGTGTAATGTGGTTCCCTAAACTAATTATCATTGTAACTTATATTTTAAAATGAAGAAGTTTAGGCATTTCCAAAATGATGATAAGGACCTTTAAGTTTTAACCTCAGTGGTCAGTTCACTTCCTCCTCTGGACTTCTGCTTTATTGATTTAGAAAGCACTGGCTTTGTTTACACCACACACAGTTCTTTATACAGCCATGTGCTCTACATATTAAATATTGTTTGAAAATAAAGTGTCAAGTTGCCGCCTTGTCCACACACAGTCAAATGATGCGACTTTGTTTTCTCACATGCATTAGACTGATTAACACTGAATCACATCCACTAATGACTGCCTTTGTAGTCTTTATTTTTATCTATATTTTATTAATCATGACGTCTTGGAGTTTTGATGGGTATTTCAGTGAGGCAATCACAATGATTGAACATATCAACATTTTGTGGAAGTTCCTACAGATTTAACAAACTTATTATTATGCTGTTTGCACTGTGATACTGTTTATAAGGTGTAAGACAAACTTTATTATTGTCAATATTGGGTTGCCCCCTACTGGTGTAAAATAGGAAAGCACGTTATTTCACTAATGATTCACAGAAATGTGGGTTTCCCCTGTTCCTTTTTAAAGGTGCCGCCATATACACATATTGCCAAAAGTTTTGGGAAACCCCTCCAAATCATTAAATTCAGGTCCTAAACCTTGTAGAAAGTCTTCTAAGAAGAGTTGAAGCTGTTATAGCTGCAAGTGTGAGCCAACTCCATATTTAACCAGTTATGGTCAAGACTGGCATTGACCTTGTACAGTTCTTTTTAAATACGTGCAGGTTTGTTGTTGTTCCGATCGTTTTTTGTTACAGTTTAATTTTGTTTTACAATTTTATCTTGTTCAAGGTATCTCGCAACATTTTATGGTCAGGGTTAAATACCTTACGTAAGGTAGTGATGGGAGATTCGAAGCTTCGATTCAATGGAACCTTCGAAAAATGATTCACTGTTTCGAAGCGCTCGAAACACCTAAATATGGCGCCATCTGCTGGTCCAAATTGTATACTGTTTACAAAAAAAAAATTGCAATGGTTTTTCTAAAAATACTTAAACCATTAAGTAAAAGTGTATTCTGTGTTTTTAGTTTTATTTAGGGCAAACAGATAATTAACATTCTACACTTGCTACATATGCACATGCTTGTCATTAAATCTGTCTATAAACAAAATGGTAGCGCTATCAATCAGAAGCATTGATGCTCAATGAACTTGCATAATATCTATTAGACACAGATCATTTGTGGTCTACTCCCCCTTGTGTGCTTTTGTTTACAATAATATAAACAAATAAAGAAGAGTTACGTTGCAAAACGAGATAAATAAATTTTTTTAACATTTTTGTCAAAACATGTTTATTATTATGTTATCATGTTATTATTTTGTTTTATGGTGCTACTTAGCTGTATTTTTTTAAGTTATGAAGGTTCAAAACAAATCAACTGCAGTTAAATTGATGTTAATTGGAATGCACAACCAAAAAACAAGATTTCTGAACAATAAAAAAAACGGAGTTATCTCGTTTTGCAACGAAACTTTTCAAATATAAAGGGCATCACAAACTATATTAAATTCACTTAAAATTGAAACAGTATCTCTGTTGTTGTTTTTTTGTTCCTTACACATTTTAGATTCTAAATATACTTTAAAGGCTGTTTGAAAAGGAACAAAATTGGGTTCTTAGTTACTTCATACTCCCTCTAATGGTGAACCATCTGATTTTCAGTTATGACGTAAATGAAGCATCGTTTGCTAAAATCACGCGATCTATGGATTTAGCCAGTTTGAAACACGCTAAAAAGTTTGAAACAGGTCCCGAACCAATGATTCGAAACAAAAGAGTCGTAAATGTTTCGAAGCTTCGTGTGTTTCGAAATCGCCCTTGCTGTTCAAACCGTGCTTGTGATGGGGCCGAGTAACATACTATTTCAGTGTAGTAATAGGTTTCAGTTCAATCTGTTTAACCTAAGAAAAAATAAAATTGACAAAATAAATTTTTTAATAAAATTATATAAAATGTGTTACATTAACAGTAAAACATTACGTAACTTCAAGAACATAAATAAAAATTTTGCTGTGAGCTATGTCCGGAACGTTTTCTGTTCATTTGTTTCGAACGGACTTATTTGACTGCTGCACCACTGAGTGGAGAGTGGAGTGCGTCGAGAAACTGTTACCGGCTGGAAGTTATCTATATTAAAAGCTTTTGACAGTTTTAATTGTATTCTGCGTGTTGTCAGTGACAGAAACAAATAACAGGGGGTGCTCCTGGTGTTGTTTAATTTAGCGTATCATTAAAATCGATTTTGACATGAATTTAAAGTCCATACTAACCCAGTCTCACCGTGACTTTGATCACGCACAGTCTTGTGGAACTAAAGAAATGAAGCTGTAAATCTTTATTCAAACATTCACCTTAAAAATGCACGTTGTAACGATTCCAGTTCTCCGAGGGGTAAGTCTGTGGTCTTGAATGTCTGCCAAATGAATGCGTGCATTTACACACATTTGACATTGATTGAACTGTCTGACAACATCTGTCATTATCAGTGTATCCGACACCTCCTGAATGGATCCTCGCTGACCTGCAGATGCAGAATAGCGTGGAAAAGAAATTACAGCTTTTTTAGAGGTAAAATAAAGTGTATAGCTAATAAAGAAGTATAAGCTAATTCAGTTGAATTAGTAGTATATTAGTTGAAATCTACAATGTTTCACTGTTCACACCATTTTTGCAGATGATGTCAAATCTGTTAAAGCGGTGCTCAACCCGGACATCTCAAAGTAAGAAATTAGTATGTATATTCAATGCATGTACAAATGTGTATCTTTTCTGTATTTAAACATGCAAAGAAACATTTTAGTGCACTGGACAATGAACAGCAGTCACATGTAGTCAGATGCAATCATACGTCTGATTATCCTCCTGTTTAGGATTCGTAACATAGGAATCATGGCACATATAGATGCAGGAAAGACCACGACGACAGAAAGAATGCTGTACTACTCAGGATATACCAGAGCTCTTGGAGGTAAGAGAAATTCAGAACTAAAACATTTGTTTACATTTACAGTGTGCATTTGGGCAAACACTTTCACCTGAAGTGACTTACAGTGCATTCAAGCAGTACATCTGTGTGATCACTGGGATCGAACCCAGCATCTTTATTTTTTTACACAACATTTTTCCAAGTGGGGCTATAGGAACTATGTATAGGTAGCAGGCCTAGGCTTTTAGTTGTGCATGTGTGCTTTTGTGATTAGACATCTGTTGTGTGGTTTAGATGTGGATGATGGAGACACTGTAACTGATTATATGGCCCAGGAGAGGGAGAGAGGCATCACCATCCAATCAGCTGCTGTTACCTTTGATTGGAAGGACCACAGAATTAACCTCATTGACACACCAGGTATGGGACGTATACAATAAGTCATCCGATGCATGCATCATCGTTCTTGTAGATCAAGCTAATTTGCAACACTTGACTCTAGACATGCTTTTTAACTATAATAATAACACAACAATCAAAAGTAATTTAAAGAACATTTTTTAATAAAGATGAGAAAAAAAAGATTGTTGCTGAATTAACCATGATTAGGTAGCTTTTTAAAAAAGATTAAAACTTGCCACAGATTTTAGACAATCAGGTAATGAATTACAAAATTTTACACTTTTCACTAAGAGATTTTTTTAAATAAAAATATTTAAATACATTTATATATAAATAAAGTTTTTCTTAAATTTTTACATGAATGTGTGTATTTATAGAGTACACACACATATGGAATTAACATCTAACACATTCTGCACATTCTGATGGATTGTCTTTCTGCTCTCAGGTCATGTCGATTTTACTTTGGAGGTTGAAAGAGCTTTACGAGTTTTGGATGGAGCAGTCGCTGTGTTTGATGCATCTGCTGGAGTACAGGTTCGACTGAAACTTTTGTGGAGTTTTGGCGTATTGTTTTTTTGTAATGAAGACAATTAAAATGATTTTTCCAGTAATTTTCTGTTCCATACAGATACTGTACAGTATTTTGATAGTTAAGCTGTGACAGAATTACCATTTAAAAAGAGAATAAAAGCATTCATTTACATTTGTATTTATTTATCATATGTTTGTCTGTTTGTAACCTCAATTTCAGGCTCAAACCTTGACTGTGTGGCGACAGGCTCAAAAACATAAAATCCCCTGCGTGTGCTTTCTTAACAAGATGGACAAACCTGCGGCTAGGTTATACACACATATTTACTGTTATTTATTTTCAGGATGCCATACCACATCGTCTTTTGTTAAAACTTTCTTACGTTAAGAAAGTTTAATATCACTCTCTTTCCTCATAGCCTCAAATACTCAATAGACAGCATAAAGACCAAACTAAAGGCCAACCCTGTTCTCCTTCAGGTAACCTTTGTGTAACCGACCAGCTATTCAGTGACCAATAAAAACTTTATAAGCGTTAATATTTTGTGTCACGTTCAGATTCCTATTGGCTCAGGAAAGGGCTTCACGGGATTGGTTGACTTGATCACCAAGCAGAAAATAATGTGGCTGGAAAACTCGCTAGCATCCGATGGTCGTGATTTTGAGATGAGAGCCCTTCAGCCATCTGAAGACCCTGAGTTGCTTCAGTCTGTCAGTGAGGCCAGAGGAGCTCTGATTGAACAGGTGAAGAGAAAAGTGTTCTCGCTGATATGATGACCACAGCACCGATATTGATTGATTCATTGTGTATGATTTGTTGCAGGGGCATTTTGTACTACAGTTAGAATCAAATGTTTACCACCACTTGTTTTGACAGGTAGCAGATCTAGATGACGAGTTTGCTGAGCTGCTGTTGGGAGACTACGGTGAAAACTTCGATGCAGTGCCTGCAGGGAAGGTAAAGAAACACTTCCTGTGTGTATTTGTACACCTTTTATTTCTCTGTTTCTCTAATCGTTGCTACACACCTGATAAAGAAAGAAATTAGGGCATACAGATTATATGCGTTTGTGTCCAGTTGCAAGAGGCGGTGAGAAGAGTGACATTAGCACGTAAGGGGGTGCCCGTGTTGTGTGGAAGCTCGCTAAAAAACAAAGGGGTCCAAACTTTGTTGGATGCCATAACTGCTTATCTACCCGCCCCCAATGAGAGGCATCACGATCTGGTGTGAGTGTTACACTCTTCTGTTCAGTTCTACATCTTTTTAATTTGCATCATTATTTCTTATATATGGATTAGTTAATGAAGGATCTTAGGATACCTTCTTGTAGGATACATTACGGTACCTAATAAAAGATTGAACAGCAATGATAAATGATCAAATAAATAAACAAACATACATTGAAATACATAAAAATCATGAATAGTAGTAAAGTATGAATAGTAGTAAAATGCACCACTAATGTATGTTTGTACTCTCGACTCATCTCTTAGAGATTAAACACAAACACAGGCTGCTTTTCAGAAACTCAGATCCTAAGACCCTTCATAACATTCACAAGATTAGTTATGGTTGTTCTCATATGTGTACTTGTGTGTATGTTTGTGTGTGTGTGTGTGTGTGTGTAGGCGCTGGTATAAGGATGATCTGTGTGCACTGGCCTTTAAGGTGATCCATGACAAGCAAAGGGGTCCGCTGGTGTTTGTCAGGATATACTCGGGAACCATGAAGGCTCAGTCAGCAGTGTATAACATTAACAGAAACGGGACGTAGGTTCAACTAATTTTTAGTATGTAAAGATTGATTCTATGAGCACAGATTGGTTTTCTGTATATTTTTAGATATGCAAAATTTTGTTATGTTTTGTGGCTTCAGGTCTTTTTACACTTTTTGTAGTATGTGTGAATTCAGATTAATTAGGAAAACAAATCGACATTGATTAGGAAAGTTTTTTGATGGTCATACCAATGGGAAATCACAGTACATATTTTCTGACCTGTTTTGAAAAGTTCATAGTGGTGAATTAATCGAATGGAAAAATTAATTAAATAATTAAATAATTATTATATGAAATAATTATTTAATTAAATAATGACATTTGAAATAAAATGCATTATTTACATGTAAAAAAAGTATCATATCATGCTGATGAGATATCTACTGTATATGTGATCTTGGACCACAAAACCAGTCAAAAGTAGCATGGGAATATTTGTAGCAATAGCCAACAATACATTTTAAGGTTAAAAAAGTATTTTATGCTAAAAATCATTAGGATATTAAGAAAAGATCATATTCCATGAAGATATGTTGTAAAATTTTCCATATATATATGATGTGTGTGTTGCTAAGGACTTCATTTGGAAAACTTGAATGGCGATTTTCTCTTTTTTTTGCACTCTCAGATTCCAGATTTATTATATAAAGTTTTTATTCAACTTTTAGATGATGTATAAATCTTAATTAAAAAAGAATTGAGCCACGTGACTGGTTTTGTGGTCCAGGACCACACATAAGATCTAGCAAAAGTATTCCTCTTGATGTTTTGAATTGCTCTTCAGTTTTTAAACATGTAAAAACATCCTTATATCTTTTTATTGCTCAGGGAAAGAATGAGTCGGCTTCTCTTGCCTTTTGCTGATCAGCACATAGAAATTCCCTCCCTTTCTGCAGGAAACATTGCGCTTACAGTAGGACTCAAACAGGTAAATATGTAATGTCCTTAAATGCACAATAAGTTATTTAAAGATAGTTTTTTTCTTGAAAATGTATGACTGTTCTTCATGTGTTTGTAGTTAACAGTTTAAATGTTCACATAGTAGTTTTTTGTTTATTCTGCCCTGGCCAGATATGAAGGTTTTTTTACAGATTGTAATTAATTTACTGGAGAATAATTTTTTTTATAACATTTTGGGGCAGTTTCCCGGACAGGGATAAGACTAGTCCTAGACTAAAATAAATGTAAGAACTGTCCAAACCAAAAACAACTTGCACTGAGATATCATTAAATACATCAGTGCCCTTTGTTTTGCCTCAAAATGCACACAAGTAATGTTTCTAGTAAGGCAGTTAAAACTAGTTTGCCATATTTCCTAATTAAACTAAGGCCTAGTCCTGTCTTAAACTAATCCCTGCCCGGGTTTGAGTCAGACAGTGACAGGCGACACCATCGTCTCCTCCAAAGCCTCGGCAGCAGCTGCAGTAAAAAGAGCTGAGAACGAAGCTGAGGACAACAGGAGTTCACATAGGGAGAGCAGCAGTTTGGTGCTCGCAGGGGTGGAAGTACCAGAGCCAGTGTTCTTCTGTTCCATTGAACCTCCTTCCATGGCCAAACAGGCAGGTAAGAACAGGAAAATTGATGGATTTGAAAATAAAGGATAGAGCCAGTGCCAAACAGGAGATCTCACTGTGATTTGTCTTAACAGATTTGGAGCATGCGCTTAGCTGCCTACAGAGGGAAGACCCCAGTCTGAAAGTCAGAACAGACCCTGACTCAGGACAGGTAAACATTTAGCAGTCGTTTATTCCGAATTTTTAGGTCTTATTTTTGTTTATTACAAAAAAATCCAAATATAAGGAAAATTGCCTTTAAAGTTGTCCAAAAGAAGTCCTTAGCAAGATAAAATAAATGATGTTTACAGTTGGAAATGTACCAAATATCTTTATGGAACATGATCTTTACTCAATAACCTAATGTTTTTTGGCATAAAATTAATATTTTAACCCATACAATGTACTGTTTTTTTTTTGTGGTCCGGGGTCACATTTATGCAATTGGCAGACACTTTTATTCAAATGACTTTAGCTCTACACTTTATATTAGTATGTCTGTTTCCTGAGAATTTAACCCATGACACTGCTAACGCAATGCTCCAGCACATAAGCTGCAGAAACACGTATTGTATAGTCATACTAAAATATCATATTGTGTGAAGGCACACGACACCACAGCATCATAGAGGTGACACAAGTGAGACCCACTCACATTTTCTTTAAAAGAAACGTAGTCAAGTTCATCATTTACGTTAACAGAACATCTTTGTTTTCAAATTAAAGCATAAACAGAACCTGGTAAAGAAATCTCTTTCGCTCTCATTCTCAAACTCTGCTTGCATACAGATGATCCTGTGTGGTATGGGGGAGCTCCACATTGAGATTATCCATGACCGCATCAAGAGAGAGTTCAACATTGAAACTCATCTTGGACCCTTACAGGTGGCCTACAGAGAAACCATCCTTCAATCAGCATCAGCCTCAGGTGAGGCTTTAGCCAATCAGCAGTCACCAACATAAATATCATTGTAGATAAACAAAAAATGTGAATTGTTTCTTTATCTATAAGTCATATTGCATGTGGTGGATTATAACCACATTATTTTATGGCAGGTCATTTGTATTTCTGTTTATGACTCTTTATGATTCTGAACGATGTTTATAACAGACTTTGTCCGTGTTGATGATAGTCATAAAATGATAAAATGTAAACACACGGTAAACAGAACATATATATATATACTGTTTGGCTAGTTGTAGGCAAAGTGGATGACCTTAATTGCTTATAAGTCCTGTTGGTGCCATACTGTATCTGTTATTGCTGTGCACACAATGATAAGAATAGTTTGTAAGGAAGTACTAGGCCTAAACTTTAACACAAAAGAATTGCAAGAATTTTAATAACAACAACAAAAATGCATCAATTCCAAATCCTGTATAACGTGTGTTACAGATACGTTAGATCGGACCCTGGGAGATAAGAGGCATGTAGTTACTGTAGAACTTACAGTCCATTCTTGGACCGAGTCTGGTACTTCCTGTGACATCACTTTTGAGGACAAAGTGAAAGCTCAACTCTCTTCTGACATCAGAGAGGCCGTGGAACATGGAGTTCAAAGCGCATACTTTCAAGGTAACAGAACCATTTGCTTGTATTTGGTACAGAAGAAAAGTCACTTAAGACTGGATCATTTACATGCTGCTGGTAACCCATCTCTTATTTCTCTCTGCAGGTCCTGTGATGGGATGTCCTGTACAAGGAGTACAAACAGTCATCCAGCATGTAAGTTGGGAATCGGGCACTTCTTCAGCCATGGTGTCTGCCTGCGTGTCCCGCTGCATGCTCAAGGTATTTGCAACTCTGCCTTGGGTTTTTTGTTATGGTAATTTTGAAATAATGGCACATCTTTATTTTGTTGATGTCTTTGTGTTGATAGGCTCTGAGGCTGGCGGGAGGGCAGGTTTTGGAGCCAGTAATGGAGCTGGAAGTGACGTTGGGAGAGGAGAATCTGAGCTCTGTACTCGGGGATCTCGCCCAACGGCGCGGGACTGTCCGCGAGATCCAAACTCAGCAGGAAAACAAGGTTTTACTGGCTACGGTACCTTTGGCAGAGATGATGGTAAGTAGTAACCGCAGAGCTTTTTTTTGAGTCGCTAAAGTGTTACTGATATGCAAGTAATAGCACAGATTTACTGCTTTAAAGGGACACTCTTTTAAAAATATAAATAAAATAAAAAATAGGCTAATTTTCCAGCTCCCCTAGAGTTAAACATTTGATTTTTACTGTTTTGGAATCCATTCAGCTGATCTCCGGGTCTGGCAGTACAACTTTTAGCATAGCTTAGCATAATCAGTTGAACATGATTAGACCATTAGCATCGCGCTAAATATTAACTAAAGAATTTTGATATTTTTCCTATTTAAAACTTGACTCTTCTGTAGTTATATTGTGTACTAAGACCGACGGAAAATTAAAAGTTGTGCGATTTTCTATGCCGATATGGCTAGGAACTATACTTTTATTCTGGCGTAATAATCAAGGACTTTGCTGCCGTAACAAGGTTGCAGGAGACGCAATGATATAACGCAGTGCCCGAAAATAGTCCCCTGCTATTTAAAGTTACTAAGGTTACTTTGGGCACTGCTTAATATCATTGCGCATCCTGCTGCCATGGTACAGCAGCAATATAGCGATGCTAATGGTCTAATCAGATTCAATGGATTATGCTAAGATATGCTAAAAGTGGTACCGCTAGACCCGGAGATCAGCTGAATGGATTCCAAAACGGTAAAAATCAAATGTTTCACTTTAGGGGAGCTGGAAAATTAGCATTTTTCAAAAAAATTGGAGTGTCACTTTAAGGCTATGCTAACATAATATTAATCATGAAAAAAAATGTGTTAATTTTTAAACAAAATAATGTGATCGTGTGCTTGTTTCAAGGGCTATTCGACCGTCCTGCGCACTTTGACCTCTGGGAATGCCACCTTTTCTCTGGAGCTGTCCAGCTATGAGCCCATGAATCTTCAAGATCAAAACACACTGCTCAACAAGATGGCTGGACTGGCTTGAGCTGATAACCAAATCACCAGCTGAAATGTGAACTGACTGTTGTTACAGATACAAATTTGATTGGCTTTAGCATGACAACGCTTATTGTCCAATCAAAAAACAGAAGATATACTGTATCCTTGAGACAAATCTGCATATGGACATTACAAAGACATGCCCTGTTTTTTTTTTCACGTATACGCTTAAAAGAGAAACTTTGAAACTAATTCTCTAATGAAAATGGACAGTGTACAGAAAGTAAACATATGATGGTGCATAAATGCATAAACATTTTATTTATTTTGTGCCTAAAACACATCCCGTGATATAACTACCAATAGAAGGTCCCATTACAAAAGGCTTTATACAAGAGGTTTAATACATCGTCTCCTAACACAATGTACTAAATTACTCATTTAAAAAACAATTACAAACATCAAGTAATTTCCTGGATAAATGGCTCAGTGCATACCATAACAAACCATAATAACTGGATTGCTAACATGATTTAGATTTAAGTGTTTTTTCTGTTGATCCCTTTAACTCGACTTGAACTGTATCCCATACTTCATTTGCCATTGTACTCATGACGACAGTGACCGACGAACAGAGGTTGTGCAGGTATACCTCTCCTGATGGTTAAAAAAACATAATTAACCTTAAAAAAGGTATGTGATTGTTTGTGTGAGTTTTAAGTGGCTAGCAAATTAATTTAGGCTAACAATCAATTGGATATACAATCATAGTCATACTTACTTGACCATGCGACAACGATGCTGTGCTAGGCGTTTATAGGCATTACTGAGGTCTGTCACGTTCTTATTACTCCAAAGCCTTTCTGCAACAGCGCTGGCCCTGGGCCTGTAATGATAAAACACGCATTTATTGTACAACTCTAAATATGTCAGTCAATACTAGTTTTGGCTCATACTCAAAGCTTAAAAGTAAGTTATTACAAGAGGAAACACACACACTCACACACTAACAGTGCTTACTGTGACATTATAGTTATAATGCACATGATTAATATCTATATAGTTTAAGGGAGGTTTCAGTCGTACCACAATCGAGGAGTGAGGTTGGTGGCATCCACAAATTCTCCCCAGAGACAAGCCTCTCCACCAATCACAAGCTGTTTCTGCGCATCTGTGCCTGAGGACAAAATGTCAATTACACAAAAATTATTGTTTGGTTTACTAATGTAAGAAATTCGCAACCGCAAAAATTGCAAGGGTTCCTGATGGTTACGTTCAGCTGCCCATTTTTTTTTACAAATAATTATTTTATAACATTAAATTTAGAAAAGTTGGTCCTTCTGTATATAATCCTCTACATGAGTGTGAATTGACTCTTTGTTAAACATGCATAATACCTGTACACACCTCCTTCTATACCTAAATACTATACAAACCAATTGAACTCGCTCCTAACTGGTTAGAGACAACTGTTAGTCTGTCGGCACATTAAGTCTATCTGCTTATGGAAGGTTCATTCACATGTAATGCAAGGTTCTTCTCAATGCCAGTACTATGATCAATATAAATATAAGGGTCAATAATAATAATAACTCCTTTAAGAACAATAGAGTCCTCGCACCCCGGTGTGCTCGGGCCCTAATGACGTTACATTAATTATTTTATTCTGTGTCTGTATAGTTCAATTAAATGTAAAAGGGTTAAAATTTCAAAATAAATTTGCAGATTATCTGCATACATTCTCTTTTTTGAGGACCAAGTCTAAAATTTCTGGTTTTATTTCATTTTGAAAGAATATCGGGGGATAATTGCAAAAATGTCAATGTGGTATAACAGGTCTGTGTCAATTGGTGTAACTAGTATTTTTTTATGAAAATATAAATATATTAATAAAAAATGTGGAATAAAATATAATCATCTAGGTTTTAGTGTAATATGATATTTTTTAAAAAAAAATTTTGTCGAAGATTATTTTAAAAAACAGAGCTTTTTACAGCATATGTCTGGACAAATATTACAAAAAGCATTAAAATGTACATGTAGTAATAACTAATAAAATATATTTTCGTGTTATATTTAAAATATATATTGTTTTGATGATTATACGTTTACATGCCATCAAGGTGGATAAAATATTTAATACTTCTCATTCTTTGGTGCAATTGGCGTTACACCGTTTGACATTTTCAGATCCAGTCATTCTTAACTTTAATAAAATTACATTTGCACCATTTTTATTAATTGATAAAATCAACATAAATACACCTGATGCATGCTTTAAAAATGTTTTTAAAAGATTTTTGAATTTCTCATCTTGCCAAATCGTTTTTGTCACTGACCCATAAACAGACTAATCATAGCCTGAAGAGGCTACAACACAGTTGATACAGAGTAGCATCTACATTGTAAAAAAAATTGTTGGTTCAACTTAAAAAAGTAAGTTACCCAGTTGCCTGAGACAGGAGAAATACAGATTTGGGTGTTGCACTTCCTTCTTTCAATTATGTAAAAATCATCATTTTGCATCATTGAAAGCAGGAAGTCCAAAATCTTTGTTGAGGGGGTGAGACTACAAACACCCCTGTTCTCAGTCAAATAGGCACCAAATTCGAAATGTATGTTACATTCGACTACAAATATGACGCACTTTCAATAAAGGTGAATGTTTCTATGGGTGAAATGCTCCTTTAAAAATATTAGTTAACTCAAAAAAGTTGAATTAACTCAAAATTTGAAAGTTACCACAGGTAACTTGCTTTTTTATGTTGAATCAACTTAGGTTTTTTACAGACAACATTCATGCACTTTGTATTTCCCACTCATTCACCAAACCTTATTGTATCCAAGTATTTACCCGAAACAGAATGGGTAAAAAAGTGCATCTTTTTTGCAATCTTTATCCAAGAAATTACAAACACACCAGTAAAATTTCGTGGGTCGGCTTTGTAAATGTCCTCCCAGTCCTGGCCGTAGGTGATTCGGTTGAGATACCAGGGTGTAGAGAGCAGAGCATTGAAACCAGCTGCTGTTATTCGCGCCATTTCATCCTGGTACTGTGGCTGTCGTTTCCACACATGGATCTGTGTGTCTGCTTTGAGCTACACGTGTACACAAACACGCATGTATAACAAACATGCATGCGTCAACATATGCGGATACTTCCTGCCTCACCACATTTCCGAACTTTACTTTGTTACACACAACTGTTAAATATTCCTAGGGATGCACAAATCTAAAACATGGTTGTCCTATCCTGTTGTAGACCTAAAGTGTATATTTTCTTTATACTTATGTCAACAAAATGACTGTAGTTTTATCTCTTTATGTCAGCAATAATATCTAATATTCAACATATTGCACAGCTCTGGCTCCTACTAATCGAAACACACCTAAACAAGCTAGTCAAGCTGTTCAGGATAACCTGATGAGGGTTACAGCTAAACTCTGATGCCCTACAGGACTTGAATTAAAACATTGCAGTATAGATGTATAATAACTTTTATTGTAGTAAATCATGTATTAGCTATAAATAGTTATTTAGATCTATAAATAATCAACAAATTTTTAATAAATATTATTGGAATAATATTGGTGCATCCCTAGAATATCAACATCTATAAATACTGTACATATATTAAGCAAGCAAAGCATGCTTAGTGTTCAGGTTAGTAGCCTTAGAACCGGACAGCAGTTAACACAGTTTATACTTTAATATCTGTGATCACTGAGGTAGAAATGTAGTGTTGGTATACATTTTGTTTTACTGGTCCGCTAAAGACAAGCAGAACATTCAGGGAGATGCATTTTGTGTAATGCCTTTAAATTGGCAGGGTTAAAGAAATTAAATAGTTTGTGGGACGGGCAAGATAGAGGGGGAAATATTGCAGCCCGTATTTTACAGCACATGGGCAAAAATGTGTGAAATTGTTAAATAACTTGAGGAGCTCTGATTGAAATGGGATGTTCAACCAAAATCAACACTACAGCCAGGCTGAAAACAACAACAAAAACACCACAGTACGCCCTTAAATTCCCACAACTGCAATGAATCCATCTGTCAAATTCATCTATGATATTTAGACTTTGATATGGATTATTTCATATTTGCATACTTCACTCAGGGTATCAGTATTTTAATGCATGTATTTAAGGTATTGTAGTATAAATACTAGGTTTGTTGAAACTGACACCACTTCTCATGATTTTACTTAAATTAAATATTAGATTTTTACACAAGGTCTATGAACATGCAGAGAACCACATCTATGTAAAACTAAACTAACTACTACAGTATCCCTAGATTTGAATGCAAATTAAAGTAGTTGTGTTGAACAAAAATAAACTAACCATCGAAACTGAGTGGCTCAACTTTGTAGTATTTTTGCCAGTCCTGTCCATAGCTAATCCAGTCCAGGTACCACGGGGCTGAGAGAATGGTTGTAAATCCCGCCCTGGTCACATTTGCTAGCTCCTCCTCCATATTGCCCCCAATCCACACTTCCACCACAGTGTCATCCTTCAGCTGGAACATGCATAAAGCACATTTTGTGCAAATTATATTGAATGTTTCCCTCCCTGCTGTTAGTAAGGGTAAAGCATAGCAAGGCTAAAGCAGTTATGCATGCAAGCGCAATTAAAGGAATGTTTTAGTTGCATGTTAGCAGTGAAACAGTGAGCAAGCAAGCAGGCAAATACATGTAAGCCAAAGCTGATGTGTGTAATTTTTCCAAGTTTATGGTCTGTTTTTTTTCAAGCAGCAGAAGACAGGTGTTCAGAAATCCCATTTAAAAATCACTGATGCTAGTAGCTTAAAATTATTTTCACAATAACTAGTTTAGATTTTCACAAATCACTGTTTTGACCTGTTTAATAAATAATACTTTCAAAAAGACAGTTCAATTAAACTTATACCATGGGGCTGTTGAATGCTTTATTCTGATTGGTTAAGAAAAGGTTCAATAGGTATGCATTATTTTTCGATAAATGCACACCTGACCTGTCAAATGTCTTAAAATAATCTTTGAGCAATGTCTGTGGTACCCGTGGTATAAGCAAAATAATTGACTCCGCTGCTTTGATTTATTTGAAAATAATGCACACCCAGAGTTTTACGGAGCGAAGCAAAGTGGAGATACATAAACTAATTCAAATCAGAGTCTCAGCAAGACTCAATGTTTATGTATGTGATTTTTACACTGCAAAAAATGACTTTCGTACTTGGAATTTTTATACAAATTTATACAAAAATTATAAAATGTAAGCAAATTTGTGCTTAACTAAAAATCTGCAAATGGAATAATAAAAAAATTTCTTCAATTAGGTGTTTATAAAAAAGTAAACTTTCAGGAAAAGCACTAATTTACTTAAAGGACAATTTCGGTAATCAACCCTCAAAGCCGTGAAACTCACAGAGTGGCCAGGGGCGCTCACTGATATGCTCACACAAAAATCACTGCAAAAGTTGCTTTCCAACAGGTTTTATCTTAGTTTTTGTCCAACTCCATTGACTTGTATTAGATGTGCTGTGAGTTACGGTATTACTCCGCGCCAGGAACATTGTTTGTATTCTTGCAATTGGCAAAAGTGGATTATCCCCACCAACTGGGCTGGTGTCTATTATTCAAGCTCTCAACGGAAGAATGTACGGGTGTGAGGCGTTTGGAAAAATAGGTCCACAAGTTTACAACGAATGCTAAAACACCTGTTGGAAAGCGATTTTTGTGTGAGCATATTAGTGAACACCCCTGACCACTCGGTGAGTTTCACGTCTTTGTACACGAAAGTTTAATGCATTTTATGAAGGATTGTTCCAGTGCACCTATACATCCATTGTAGAGGTGGGAGGTGAAACAATAAACACCCGAAAATTCTTGGGGCAGCCGCCTATGTCGAAATTTCAGTCAAAACCGTTCTATTTCATCATAAACAATCTGAAAACAGGGCTTTAAGTGTAAAATACCGAACTTGTCCCTTAATGTTTATTTTTTTGTCTAAAAACTAGACGTATTTTCCTAGGTCCTTTTGCTCAACAAGAAAATGCATCTTAATTTAAGAATTTTTTAATATTTTTACTAAAAACAAGACAAGAATACTAAGTAAGAAAGTCATTTTATGCAGTATAAGGAGCTACATTACTTCACAACCGCATTGATGAATAAAGATGAATCATACCTTCACACCATTATCAAACACTTCCTGCCACACCATGTAACCTTTCTTGGTAGCTGCCACAATGTCAACCAACCTGTTTGTCAATAATGAATAGTTATAATATGTTAAATAACAACATCTTGCAATCTGAGGAATAGTTTAGTTCACAGTATGAAGTAAATCAAAGGGCAGCAAATCAAAGTTTTATCATATATTCATATTCTTCATTTTGTGATAATGACTTCTGTATGTAGTACCTCTGTATGTAGTAGGACTCCAGTTTGGTGTAGTCTGTGCCAAAGGATTGCTCCTTCATAAACTTCTGAATGTCGGGATTAGACTTCCTACAGGAACAAATAAGGTATGCATTAATATTTTGGAAAAGTATAAGTTGCTTATTGTATTCACTTTTCTATTAATTACCAGCAAGTGAAGTCAACCTCATCACCCCCCAGGTGAATGTAGGCATCCGGGAAAACAGTGCTGATCTCTTTAAATAACTGGGTCATGAACTCATAAGTGGAGTTCAAGATGGGGTTCACCGGCCCGAATGTTCCAGATGGCGTAGATCCAGAATAACAGGGTGTTAGTAGATCCTTTTGGCCTAAGGGCAGGGAGAGAACATTGTCATATTCATCAATCATAATAACTGCTAATTTGGTAAAATGGTAAAAATGCATGGTTATGGTTAATGTTCACTGACTGACCGTTGCCCCATGACTGTGTGTGTCCTGGGGTGTCAAACTCAGGGATGACCCGAATCCCCCTCATGCGAGCAAATTCGATGACCATCTTCACATCAGACGGCGTGTACACATGTGTATATGGGTGATAAGCTCCCTGTCATTTCACAAAACAAACCAAGAAAACAGCGTAAATGTTTAAGTGCTTTGAGATTAATTCCTCAAAAGCTATGAAACAAAAAAAAATATCCTAAGGAAACAACTTCGGTATTTCTATTCTAATGTTTCACTTACCATTTGCTTCCAGTGCAGCATATACAAAAAAGGTCGATGAGAAAAGCAAACTAAAAAATTGCTATTATAACCCTGAGTACACTGTGACTCCTACAGCTGGTTTTATAATTGCTACCCGTATGTTTGAAACCTACAATACATACATCTGATAGACAGACCGTAGATTACTCTGACCATTTTAGAGTGCATGACATGCTCACCTTCTGACTTAAGTCAGGGAAGGTGCGGCTGAGATATGGGAAAGACGGATCGTCCACAATGTGCCAGTGGAATACATTAAACTTGTTCATTGCCATCACTTCCTGTAAAAATAAAGTGTTTCATTACAGAACACTGTGAAATAAGAAGCACTTCAATACCAATAAGCAATAGATCATTTGTTAACAATTGATAATAATAATAATAATAACAGCCATTACATTGATCGGGACATCTTGGGTCAAATTACAGAGCTTTACACAATTCAAGAAATAACAAGTGTTCTTTCACAGTATACTGGTTATAACCATATTCTGCCCTACACACTTTTTTAGAAAACCCCTGAGGTAAGTTTCAACCTGTCTCGTGATTCCTGTCATGTGTCGACAACCTGACTTTCCTGTTTTAAATAATATAACTTCCTTCCCCTTTCTAAAGTATGGGGAGTCAGCTGACATTGGGTTAACTTAGCACCCTCTTCTACATGTCATATTATTACTACGCTCACTCGTACAGTTTAATCTTTGCCGCTGTAGCCTGCTGCTTATGTTGTCCATCAATTTTTCTGTGTTTTCTCCTGCATCTATTAATGTAAAGATGCTTTGAAACAATTAAACAATTGTGAGAAGCGCTATATAAATAAGTGAATTAAAGTCAAATGAAGACAATGTCACAAACCTCTTTTGCCATGTAACAACATAACTCCCGCTGCTCCGTATTACCTGCTGTATAAGCTTTGCATAGCCGACAAGCACCTCTCCAAAAATGACAATGCGTTATATTCTACGTGGACTGCAAGCGCTGTGACTGGTTTGCTTGATACTGTAAGTTACATCAGTAACATACCCGTGTACACTGCATACTAGTAATCTGCATGTGTAATTGAATGTCGACAGGAACAACGTTTCAGAAGTATAAATTAAAACAGAAGTGTAGCCTATGCGTAGAAGCTATGGCATAGTTCCTACTCAATACTATAAATTGGTCTTTAGGAGCCCATATTATGTAGGGCAGACACACCTGACTTTGTAACAGTGCAAATCACACTGGTTTAATGGGGCGGTAGGCAAGTGACATCACCGTAATGACATTTGTTGAACAATATTTTTATTATATTATATAATATTTTATATTAGTTGTTGCAGCCCTACTATAGAGAAAAGAGTGCATTTGATATTGGCTCATTTAGATTTAATCACTACCTTATTTAATAAACAGACCTATTTGTAAATGGTTAATGGTCATTAAACAAAATATTTTATCTTACCAAATTTTTCAAAATGACTTTGAGTGGCAGGTAGTGACGGGATGTGTCGAGGAGAATTCCTCGATGGGCAAACCGTGGAAAATCTGAGATGACTGTCTTATTGATGTGATACTGTAAAGAAAAAACAAAAATGATCCCTGGATTTGAAATCTACTGTATACACATACTGTGATTAGTCCTGTACAATTTTATGATTTTAAATGATAAAACAGATAAAGGTATGCTTTTATAAACTGCTTTTAAATGTAAGGCAGCAATCTGTAAGTTTTCCCTAGCCATCACCTTGCAAGTTAAACTACATATATCTACATGTTTGAAGAAAAATTAGGTCAAACTGACATTTCCCCATTGCTAATCGAGATAAGGCAAGGAAAGTTCTCAAAACAAATTGTTTTATATGGGACTGCAGCTAAGGTTAAAGGTTTGGTTGGTGTGAACTTACGGTTCCATAGTCATCTTCATAAATCAGCTGACTGAATGTTTCCAATCCTTAAAACAATAAACACAATAGTGGTTACACATTTAAAAATCACTTAAACAAAAGGACATTTATATATCTTTTAGGTATTCAGAGTAGAATTTTAATAACGCATGACTGGAACTGAGCTGCTATCTTATATAAAGTTGTGGCATGCTTATAATAAGGCACTTTATCTTGTAATTACATTGTTATTAGTTTTACTTAAGTATAAGCAGCAAAAGCTTTACAAATATTACAAACTATCGTTCTTTCATAATACACATTGTTGGTAAAGTAAATTATTTAAAGACCCAAGGAAGTGGCTTAAAATACTCGCACTTTGTCTATGCGTCATTGTTATTTTAATTGAAACAGGAAATAATGGTGAGACATATTAAGTGAATCCTGTATAAAACAACCAATGGTGTTTAGTTTACGAAAAAGTGAAGTCCAATATGATGTAATAAAAAACGTTGATCTGTAATGGTGTAAGAAACTGTGGGGTGGTTTCTTGGACAGGGTTTAGATTAATCCAGGACTAGGCCTTAGTTAAATTGGGACATTTAAGTCGTTTTTTACAAACAAATTTTACTTTTGTGTTTAAAACAACACAATTAGTGTTACTTTTAACACAACTTGTTTTTTTTTAAAATTAAAAGCAACACAACATGACACATAATGTGTTAAATAGCATAACACAAAAAATGTGTAAAAAGTGAACATCCTTTCTTAGAGGGTTCTGTCAAGTTTTGAAGCACATAAGTTACACTTAAGGCTAACATAATTATATACTAAGCCAAAAAAAACTTATTTTTTATTGGGAACTTTCGCTTACCTCTCAATGCTCCCCATACATTAGAAGCTTTTAGTACAGCAGATGGTTGATTCACTGTCAGCTCATCTACACAAAGAGGACAGAATTTTACACAGAAATATTGTTTACAGGACTTTAACAGAACACCTATTACTTCTTACTGGTTAAATGTCAAATAAACAAAAAGCTCAACAATCACTAAATACATTAACGAGATTACACTCCACATATGTCGCCATTGGATTTGTCTTTTTCTATTGGATTAGAGAGAGCGGATCACCGGTGACAGATTATTACGTTGACTGCCATTGTTAGTGCTCTGTCACCCGCCAAAGAAACACGGAAAGGAAAACAACTCATATGACTCGTCGGTCTGTAGACTCGGGTATCCGTCACACTCTGGATCAGCTGATGTGACCCACACCTGAAGTTCAACGAGATCTGGACTGAAAGCTTGCTTGCTTCTTTTGTCCTGCTTCCTCACTTCACCAAATATGTACTCAAAATACCTGAAGGCAGATGGTTAGTTCATGGCTTTCATGACTGAAATAGTCAATTTTGCTTACTATTGCACATTTCAGCACCAACCGCACAGTAACCCTTGTAAGTTAGTCGCGTGCGCGATACTGTAATTTCTATTTGCTTGAGTGTGTATGGATACTCAATAGCGTCATGCACGAGAGGATATGTAGCCTACACAAATACAAAATCTGTATACATTACCTGCGAAACGCGTTCTGAAGTAAACTGCAGCTCGGCCCGGCGGATGACTCTTTACCGTGGACGATCTGAAAGCTGTTTGGGCTGAGTTGAAAAGAAAGGTCAGACGATTTAAAAATCTGCGGTAGTGGCCAGAGTGAGATTTCATCCAGCTCGTTCAGTTTTTCACCAAAGTCATCGAACAGCCAGCCGTGACTAAAGGCTATCGCTGCGACCAGCGACGCCAGTCTAAACATGTAGTACATCGCTGTGTTGAATGGTGAGCGGTCAGCTGACTTCTGTTTCTTGTATGAAGCATCGAGATGTGCTTTGGATTTGTGGGCGGTGTCTAAACTGCACTCGAGTCACGCGACTTACAAAGCCTATTTGTGTATTATTCATGAATAGTGTTTCATACGTAGTGTAATTTGTTTGCCTTTCCAATATATTTAGTTGATTATTGTTAATACGTAACATTTTTGAAAAAGTAAAATAAATAAAAAATACAAAGCCACATGCGAAACTGCGCAGAGCGATCGGCGTATGACATCAAAGTACCGAGAGAACGACTAGAAAGCTAGGCTCTGCAATAGCTATCGCGGTTCTTTGATGTCATTTTTTAATGCAGCACCGCATAAATTCGCCTAATGGAGCACTGGTCTTGTTTAGACTTAATTACCAATACCCCTTTTAGGTAGTTTAGAGATTAAAAGTCTAAAGAAAGTACATGTTTTACTTAGTGATGGGAGAAACGAAGATTTTCAATTGCTTCGAAAAATGATTCACTGTTTCGAAGCGCTCGAAACACCTTTATATGGCTCCACCTGCTGGTGAAAACGTTGTACAAGCAACAAGATGTCAGTACAAATATGTAACACTTTTACAAAATAATAGCAAAGGTTTTTCTAAAAATATGTTTTTAATAAAAATACATTATTTAACTTAATTAAGACATTAAGAAAAGTTTATTCTGTATTTTTAGTTTAATTTAGGGCAAAGAAATAATTAACATTCTAGCTACACTTTTAAGTATGCACATGTTTGTCATAAAATCTGTCTATAAACAAAAAGTAGGTAAATGGTAGCGTTATTATCAGTCAGAAGGATGAATGTTTTATGAAGTTGCACCATTTGTGATCAACTCCCCCTAGTGGTGAACCATCAGATTTTCAGTTATGACGTACGAAAGCATCGTTTGCTAAAAGCACGTGACTGGCCAGTTTGAACACGCTCCGAACCACTGATTCGAAACAAAAGATTCGCAAATGTTTTGAGGCTTCTATAGTGTTTCAAAATCGCCCATCACTAGCTTTATGCCTACTTTGTTTACAAATAGCATGCGTCCCATTATCTCTAGTTTTACAGCGAATAAAAATTAGCCCTGAAACCTACGTAACTGGCGAAATTAGACACTGAAAAATAGATTAGAATGTGATTTTCCCAAGTAAAATGGCAAGGCAGCAAAACAGTGGTCCTAACATTTTAGGTATGATATGACACAATTTATGTAAAACTTGCTACATAGGTAAAAGATAATAAAGCGTGAACCAGAATTAAATGGGGTTTGTGAATGCATGAAAAAAACGTTGAATTTTCTTGAATTTCTCTTAGCAGAAAGACGTTTCCTGTTTTACTGAAAATAAAATCAAGCTTCAAGCTGTGGACAGCTACATGTGTACCAACAAGTTCCGCTATGTGACGCTATATATCAATTTCATTTAAAACGTTTTCAAATTCGATATTGCACCACAGCAAAATATCTTTCAATAATCTTATGTTCACTCCCGAGGATTTATATTTCGCTGCATTTTGTAAATGCGTTTCTGCATAGATGCATTTTTTTCATTTGCCATTTTTTCACTTATATCTACTAATGTGTATTACTATTAGCTCGCAGAATTCGTAGTTTTTTTTTTTACTTAATATTACCCAAACGATATAAATAAACTCCCCTGCACATATCAAGTACTACATTTTGAAAATGTTGAAACATCACTTCATGTTCGATAGGGGGCGCCATTGTTCCACTCATACAACTTTAAAGGCAGCTCACAACACAGCACACCAATGTCCATGGCAGGGCATCTCAAACTAGTAATGATCGACAAACTTTGGTCTCGAGTCTCGACTCAGATTCTAGTTTATAAGATGACTTTAACTTGTAACAAATAAGCCAACATAGAGCAGTTTCCAAAGGAATTTTCACAGGCTCAGCAGGATAAATTAAATTAAAATTGACGGCAAATACCAATAACAGTTCAATTAAATGGGTGTTATATGGCAAAAGTTAATGTTTATATGGCATGAATAAATTAATACTCGAACCCCAATGTGTAGCCTAATGCAACTTGATAAAAACCACTGATATTGACAAGTTGCTCATCCTCACTTCATCAATCTATCGCCTCCTAAAGAGCGGAGGTGCTCCGCCTACTTTTCTTTCTCCGCTTAAAGCTGTTCACACCCCTCAGCTGTTCATTATTCAGAGTCAGACCTGCGCGAGCGCTGGCGGCAGTGGGAGCTTGCACGGCGATACGCGCGAGTGTGTTTTTAAAACCGTACTCCCAAAAACCTAAACGTTGGTTTCTATGTAACTCGACAATCTACCACACCGTAATAGCACGGTAGTTTATAACGTCTAAACCTTCTGGATTAAAGTAACCCATCATTTGTTTCAGTTTGTGGTTTATCCACAAGACATCGGACGCGGCTGCGAGAGCGTCCAGCGCCGCCAATATTGTGGCATGATCGAGGGTTAAAGCAAACAGAGCTGAGGTCCCCATTGCTCCTGAACAGGTAATCTATGCAGTTTGTGTATGCAAAAAATGTAAATTCTTGTGTATTTTTGTGTGCTGTGAATATGTGTTGCATTACATGGAAAGCCATGTTTCGCGGTTGGTTGTTTGTTTATTTACATTTATTTACGCTTTATCCAAGTGACTTGCATTCAATTCATCTTATCCATATGTTTTCTTCGGGAATCGAACTCATGACCCTTGTGGTACAAACACAATTGTCTACCATCTGAGCTACAGAAACATGTTTATATTCGCAAGAGCTCCGTATAAAGGGTTGTCTAGTATCAGGCAGTGTTTTGACATGCAGTTCATGAGTGTTCCTGTAGCTCAACCGCGCAAAGGTGGTGGGTTCGATTCCCAGGGATCAAATTCTGGTAAAAATGTATAACTTGAATGCACTGCAGAATGCATTGTAAACGTACAAAAAAAGATATCTGTTGACACCGGTTAAAGCATTACAGACTGTCATTATACCACTTGCTGTAAACTATCAGCTGATCCTATATTGTAGTAATAATTATTATATGTATATGGTTCACTTGTGTTATGCACTATACATTACATTGCTGTTTTACAGAGATGTGTTGCACAATAATTAATAGGCAGTGTCAGCACAGGGCTTCTGGCTCGTGTACTTCACAGCTGTGGCCAATTGAGAAATGCATTATCAGGTGTGATACATCACCATAGCTTGTGTGTATCTAATGTATTTAGTTCTGTTCTGAACTACGCTTTACCTCCGCACAACATTAGCAGAAACACAATTAAATTCTCCCCGGAGGGTTGCTGACAGCCGACAGGGACCAGGGGATGTGTATCGGTTACATGGAAATTCATACTGATTGGATTTGAATGCGCACCATATAGGCGACCAGATGGTGGCCGGTGACATTGACACACTAAGTGTTGACTCTGTGCCTGGTACTCGACTCTTTGTTCATTTTCCACAGTACGACGGAGGCAGGGGTGTTTACTTCTGAAAGTTTCTATTTTTTTGGCCTCCCTGCATTTTTATCAGCCGCCTTTGAACACCTGGTAATGATTAGACCGTCTTGCAAATGTTCACATTCCAGTCGGCTAGACATCAGAGAGGCTTCCAGTGGGTTTTATATTGTGTTTGCAGAGTTACATCATCTGCTGCTTTACTGAGGCTTGGCGTGCGCTTTGTGGATTTTTGCTGATATTGATCAAATCACTCTATAGGGTGATGTCAGTCATATCCTGCAATACAACAACTGACAAGCTGTTCAATGCCCTGCCGCTTGTCGATCCTCAAAAGCTTTCAGACGTGCTTACGACATAAAGATGATAAAGATCTGTGTTTTATTTAGTAATGCCATGTTTTTTTTTAATTTGCCTGCAGAAAAATCTGTCTATCAGAAACATATACTGCTCTCTTTTGAAATTTTGTATATAAATATATCTCTTTCTTTTTTAGGATTCAATGAAAATGTCTGTCTGCGTTCACGAGAACCGCAAGTCTCGTGCCAGCACGGGCTCCATGAACATCTATCTGTTCCACAAGTCCTCATACGCTGACAGCGTGCTGATGCACCTGAATGCTCTTCGGCAGCAGAGGCTCTTCACTGATGTTATGCTGCATGCCGGAAGCCGTTCGTTCCCATGCCA
This sequence comes from Misgurnus anguillicaudatus, assembly GCF_027580225.2. NCBI lineage: Eukaryota > Metazoa > Chordata > Actinopteri > Cypriniformes > Cobitidae > Misgurnus > Misgurnus anguillicaudatus. The sequence continues at coordinate 30,043,827 of NC_073358.2, read as the reverse complement.
CAGGGCCGTGCTGGCTGCCTGCAGTCGATACTTTGAGGCAATGTTCAGCGGAGGGCTAAGAGAGAGTCAGGACAGTGAAGTGGACTTTAGGGACTCCATTCATCCAGAGGTATTATGTTGTTTGTATTTTGTGTACTATTAACTTTCAACTTTCATGTTAAAGTTCAATTGATTGAGGAGTGTCACTTAAAAAAGTAGCTATGAGTTCTTAGTTTTGTAAAACAAAGGTTGGCATGGCCAAAGGATACTATGTAAGAACAACATTGTTTTTCTGTAGCTTTTAATTATAAAGAAGCTTTTACTTAATTTTGACTAGGTGTTGGAGCTCCTATTGGACTATGCCTACTCTTCAAGAGTGATAATAAATGAGGAAAATGCGGAGTCTCTGCTTGAGGCCGGCGACATGCTGGAGTTTCAGGACATCCGAGACGCTTGCGCCGAGTTCCTGGAGAAGAACCTCCACCCATCCAACTGTCTGGGCATGCTGCTGCTTTCAGATGCTCACCAGTGCACCCAGCTGTTCCAACTGTCCTGGAGCATGTGCCTCAGCAATTTTCCTGCTATCTGCAAGACCGAGGAGTTTCTACAGCTGCCCAAGGACATGCTGGTCCAACTGCTGGCGCACGAGGAGCTTGAAACGGAGGATGAGCGTCTGGTCTACGAGTCAGCCCTCAACTGGGTGAACTATGACCTTGAAAGAAGGCACTGTCAACTCCCAGAGCTCCTGCGTACCGTGCGTCTGGCTCTCCTGCCCGCCATCTTTCTCATGGAGAACGTCTCCACAGAGGAGCTTATCAACGCCCAAGCCAAAAGCAAGGAGCTGGTGGATGAGGCCATCCGATGCAAACTGCGCATCTTGCAGAACGATGGCGTCGTCAACAGTCCGTGTGCTCGGCCCCGCAAGACCAGTCATGCGCTTTTCCTGCTTGGCGGCCCGACGTTTATGTGTGACAAGCTCTACCTGGTGGACCAGAAAGCCAAAGAGATCATTCCAAAGGCGGACATTCCCAGCCCCCGCAAGGAGTTTAGCGCCTGCGCGATTGGCTGCAAAGTGTATGTGACAGGGGGTCGAGGCTCTGAGAACGGTGTGTCCAAGGATGTTTGGGTGTATGATACGCTTCAGGAGGAATGGTCCAAAGCAGCTCCGATGCTTATAGCACGTTTCGGCCACGGTTCAGCCGAGTTGCGTCACTGTCTGTATGTTGTTGGAGGTCACACAGCCGCCACTGGCTGCCTGCCTGCATCACCATCTGTGTCCTTGAAGCAGGTAGAGCAGTTCGACCCAGTTGCTAACAAGTGGAACATGGTGGCCCCGCTACGAGAGGGGGTAAGCAATGCAGCAGTTGTCAGCGTAAAGCTCAAGTTGTTCGCCTTTGGAGGAACAAGCGTAGCCCATGACAAGCTTCCGAAAGTTCAGTGCTACGATCCTGCAGAAAACCGTTGGACTGTTCCAGCTTCTTGCCCGCAACCGTGGCGCTACACTGCAGCTGCCGTTCTCGGCAACCAAATCTTTGTAATGGGGGGCGACACCGAATTCTCAGCCTGCTCTGCCTATAAATTCAGCAGTGAGACTTATCAGTGGACTAAGGTAGGAGATGTTACAGCAAAGCGTATGAGCTGCCAGGCGGTGGCTTCTGGGAACAAACTGTATGTGGTGGGTGGCTACTTTGGTACACAGCGCTGTAAAACGCTAGACTGCTACGACCCCACATTGGACGCCTGGAACAGCATAACTACCGTACCTTATTCGTTAATCCCCACTGCTTTTGTCAGCACCTGGAAGCACCTCCCAGCCTGATGGACGCATGCATGTACCCCCTTGTGTGACCCTGCTGTTTTTGAGAGGTAAGTCAGAATGAAATCAATAAAATCAGTATGAGACCTTGTCTTTTCTAGACCATATAACAGATAAACATGGGATGAAGAGTCTTATGTGAAATTTCAGTTCTATTTAATAGTGGATATTCCTCCAGAAAATCACGTTGTTGTGTTTGCCTTCCATCCAAATTACTCCATATGAGCGTAGGTTAAAGGAAATTAGGCATTCTGAGACAATTATGCCTAGAAACACAAGGAAATTTCAAAAGAAATGTTTAGATGCATGAAGCAACTGTTTGTTAAAGTCATAAACTTGTTAGATAATAATTTGCGAATTTACTTTTCCAATTTCCAACTTTGGCCTTGTGTAAGCATATCGATACATTAAAACAGTTCATCTTAGATCCTTCTTGGTTTATATGCACACTGGATATGTAGATTTAATTGATCCCCTATGGCCTTCCTGCACTGACAAAGAACCTTATTAAAATCAGCGGCAAATTAAGTATTGACGGAGCAATTACATCGTCGTAGGTGTCCGAGAAGAGAGCCAGCGTTCCTAGAATATCAACCAGGTCAGCTAATATGCATAGTCAGATTTCTAATCCATCAATTTCCCACTTTTCTCTCTTCTCTCAGCTTCCTTTTGTGATGATCTATTTCCTTTCCTAGTTCTCCTATCAGCACCGTAAGGAGTCTTTTCTGTTGTGTAGACATGTCCAAAAATGCATCAGTTTACTTTAATCAATAACGTGGTGCTTTTAAATCTGGCACATTAATGGATGGTTATAGTGGTTTGCTACAGTTGACTTGTCTCCTGAGGCCGGTTCAACAAAGATGGTTGTGCAGAGTCCAGAAAAATACTGGCCATTAAGCATTAAGCCTTGCCCAGTCTCCTGCGAAACAGACTTGGGTCACAGCAGGACTGCAATGGAAAAGGGCATCAGGCCTTCCAGTATCTTCTGCTCGGCAGTGATATTCCCTGTGATGCTGTGTCTCTTTGTGTGTCTCTTCTGTCTGGCCTGGCTGATACAGAGACTGATGCATCTGATTGTCCTCCACACACCGTGAAAGAGGAAAAATGGAGAGAAAGAAAGACTGGCACCTTTGCTTCAGAGAATTGAGAGACTTTGAATTAAAGCCAGAGATTTAGCTGTCAGAGATTCAGACACACATCTACGTATACCACAATGCCATAGGCTACACCTGCATTTCGGTCTATGTGTGGGTGCATGCAAATGTTCGCATTAAAATTTAGATTCAAAGTAAGCGTGTGTGTGTGTGTGTGTTTTGAGGAGGTGGCTTGCGGTAGGGCTGAATGAGTTATGAGTGTGCAGCGAGGGGCGTTGCACAGCGGGTAATTGAAGCAGAATAGAAGACTTTTATTGTTCCTGAGGGGAAAATTTGTCTAGGGGTGGAGGAAGGAGGGAAGGGAGGAGAAGAAGAGAGATGGCAAGAAAGGGAGAGAGAGGTTTGGTGTAATTGGATGAGCAAGCATGTTGACGGCATGCAGCATGCTAGCAGGAAGTCGAATCAACATTACAGTACCTGACATGATTGGTGTGGTCTGGCATGGCGATGGTGGAAAATGCTGCCGAGGCTGTAATGTTTGGTGATGCTTGCATACAATAAAAATGCTTTTTAAAGACCGGGCCCGCCTGTTTGAAATGCCTGTTGTTTTAAATGCCAAACATAACAATTTAATTGATTTATTGCTGTAGTGAAACAACAGCGGGGCTTCGCTCTCAGCTTTAATGCTGATTCAAATGATTTTTGAGAAATTCTGGCTTGATTCGTGGATCGACTAACTTGGAGTAAAACACACAAGTAAATGAGATGAGGTAACTCGGATGAGTCATATAAACTGTTTTAGTGTGGTCACTCATGTTTTACACTATTGAAATCATCGCAGTTCAGGGCTTATGAAAGGATTCTGGGTGGCAACCAAAATCAAGCACCGCTGTTCATATAGTTTGGGTGTAAATAAAAACGGGGGTGAGGGAGCCAACAATTAGAAATGAAGAAAACTGCAAGAACATGTGGTAGAGACAACACCACAGAAGAGCCCTAGCCACAAATATAGACACACAAAACCACATGAAAATGAGATAAGAATCGGTGGTTGAAATATTAACATTATTTTCCTTGTCTCTTCTGCTTTACCGTGGGTTCACACCTGCCGCGTTCGAGGCGTCAAATTCGCATCTAGTTTGTCGCTTGAACATTTTGAGTTTACTTGCTTCATTCGCGCTTGAAATTCTAGTCATCAAGACATTCACGCGGAAATTCACGTCATGGGAGGGCCATAGGCTTCTGTGACTCCACTCGCTTCCTGTAATCACGTCACTACTAGAGCAAGCTCCTGATTGGTTAACGCAGCACATTTTTCCGCCAAAGTTCACATTTTTCAACTCGCGCATTTCCCGCGGCAACGCTCAATTCGCGCAAATGAGGCGGAATCACGACTAACGCAAAGCGCTAAACAGCTCATTCTCGCCGCGAGACCTCCACTCTTTACATTGACTTAACATTGAAATCACTTGTGCTTGACGCCTCTACTGCGGCTGGTCTGAACGTAGCATTAGAGCTGATTGAAAGGGCAAGCTAACAATAGAAAGCTTTGCATGGGTATTAATAATTTATACCTTCATTATTTATCTGTCTTTATGACTGGTAACCGGTTTGGCTGGGGGACGACTACCATAACCTCAAACAGAGTGAACCACATCCAACTGGACGTAGTTGAGGTCAAAGACGGTAGACTAAGCAAGATATACGCCAACTTAACTTGAATCGTCTTCTCTGCAAAGCAAACCAAAACAAAAACTGAAGCTTTCCAACACTTAAATTTGTTTGGTGTTCGCCGTTAGACGTTTAGTTTTTACAATCTTGGAACGTGCGTGTGAACGCCGCCCACCACGACAGGTCAGTTGATTTCAAAGCGGTGGTCCTTCCTTTGTTCAGAGAGGCATTCCTTCGCATTTAAAAGACCATGAAGTGTTTAAAGCAAGATTCCTCCCTACTAACAATGAGAAGTTTCACTCCTGACCAGAGGAGTGGGAGGAAAACGAACACAGATGAGGGGAGAGATGGGGGAGGAGTGGATAAGGGAGGGTAAACACAGATTTTCGGGCTTTCCACGCGGCTGTCTTTTCTCACACTGAAACTACTGATCTCTCTTTCCTCATGAGGATGAATCTGGCTGCAGATATCTCATCCTCCCTTTAATTCTCACACAGACGTATCTATTTTCGTCTCTCTTTACGAAAAAGTTCGTTCTGTTGAACTCTGAAAAATTGCAGTCATGTTTATCACAGATAAGCATTGTTTTAAAATAATTACCATCTTTATGTGCCTTAAAAATGGCAGATAGGAAGAGATTTCCATCTCTGACAAGCCTTCAGTCCTAATCTAAAAGAAATAACAACATAGTTCCTTTGAAAGACTGGCTTGGATAATGCATTGTTTCATCATCCATGGTGCTCATAATCAAAAGTAATTTGCTTCCTACAAACACAAAGTTACATCATGGTGTGTGTGTGTTGTGTACAGCAGGACTATGTTAGATGGGTGTGGAAGTGAAGGGAGGTCATTAGTCTAAACTACGTTCATTCACTGTCAGCTTCATGCTGCTTTATATGAAGTTCACGGTTCACAGAACATTTTGTCTTCAAAAGCAGCTCTGTAAAATCTACACCCATCCAACTCCTGGATCAATGGAGGCTTGGATGTAGCATTGTCTCTTTGGAGTCCTCTATGAGTCGGTTTTAATTTGCAATAAACCACAGAGCTTTATGGCCCCTGTTCTGTTATTTGCATGACATGCATGCACAACTGTAAGGTAGTAATGAAATATAAAGGATGGGAGCGGATAACTTCTGCTTTCAAATGACCTCATCTTTGTTTTTAATTCAACCTAGAGGCGAAGAGAGAAAGACAGGGAAGCTATGACTTCAAAATGGATATTGGCCCATATTGCTAAAGCTTCAGGCTATAAGGCAGCTGTAGAGTCAAAGACTAAATAAAATAATTTTTGATGTCACTAGTAGACGAATGCTTTAGTTTTACTGTATTACATGTGCTTTAGTTTCCTGAAGGTTTTGTTGTTAATTGTATTGCTGTTGTTGTTGTTCCGACAGTAATTTGATTGAATGAAGTACAGATCTGACCTGTGTCCACAGTTTAACAGGTGTGAGCGTCTGACACATCCTCTCCTTTTTGTTTTTCTTTGAGAGAAAAGGAAGAGAGTAGGACCAAATGGTCCGTGTCTGGATTGTGTCTTGTAAACGTATTGTTTCCTGGACTGCATTTTGCGTGGGAGTGAGTTTTAATGTGGGTGTAGTTGTTTGGAGGACATGCAAGAAGATCTGTGAGCGTTTATAGTTCTGGATTTTATTACAAGTCTAGTTGTTATAGTATTTAGCTTTTGAAAATGGCGTAATGGGGAAGTAGCTTCAGTGTTTAAATGAAAAACTGATGACTGTGTGTGTTGACTGTGTGTCTTCTTTCTCCACAGAGTTTCTCATATCCCTGTGTCGTATCGTCTACTGGATTCGAACTGTGAAGAAATTCTATAACCCTCGTGTGCAATTTTATGAAGAGATCATCTCTCCCATAAGAGCTAAACATTGATGTACACAGTGTCCGATCACAAAGCTTTTCTGCAAAATATTTCCTGCTTCGGAAGCGGCGTGCGTTCATTGTCACATCCAGTATTTTGTGGAGTGGGCTTCACCTTGAAAACCAAAAGTACTGCAATGCACCCAGCACATTTTCATCATAACCAGCATAATCGTCGCACTTCTCTCCCATATTTGTGTATTTTTGTATAATGTTGATGCTGTGCGAGCTAAAACCGACTTGTATGCCTGCCTCGATTTGTGTACTGCATGAAGGAAGACTGGAAGCTTTTCACTGGGAGATCAGGAATCTCGGCGCATGATTGCAAACATTAGGACGGGAAGATGAACAACTCCCTCTTTTTCTAGGACAAGTACCTCACTTTATCATGTGTGTTTACCTTCTCTTCTCCCACTTTTGAAAAGATAATCCTACTTGGAATGACAAAGACTAAGGGACCACATGTTAAGCTTCAGATTAAGGTGATCAAGAAAAAAAAATGATTAAGGCTTTTCTACTTGTTCTTCACGCCTCTGTACGCAGACTGATGCTGGACTCTTCTTGCTGAACAGACCTTAGCAGCTCGGTGTGAAAATGGACATGGGCACAGTGTGTCCTAATGTACACACCAGCTGTGTTTATGTGACTAAGTGGGTGCGAGAGAGTCATGTCCCAGCATGTTAGTCCGAGTAAAAATCCTTCTGACCCCACTGAGCCCCTTCCCACAACAACCTATCGCAAACACACCCCCGCCACTGTAAACGCCTAAAAGGGAGCGAGCGTGCCCTCTGAGGACGGCGTAAAATAACCAATAAACAGTGTCCGTTTCGTAAGTAGATTCTAATGACTGACTGACTGGAGGTACTCCTGTATCGTGCAAGACACTTCTGCTTTGCCTGTACTATTCTAAGCACATACGCTCACAGTAAACGTGAACGACAGAAGGAGAGAGAGAGAGAAAGAGGTGAGAGTCATTTCGTCACCTTGCAAGGGAACGCAGTCTCTATGGCAACGTCAATGAAAAACCTGAACTGTAAAATTAAAAAAGGATAAAAAGTGCAAGAAGAAACTGGTTGTCTTAAAATATTTCAGTGTCTTAATGGTCTTAATTTATATTTTTTTTATATTGCTTTTGTTTCGATTCATGGTGTATTAACAATTGTTTTGTATTTATTGTTTTTCTGCTTGCGTACATGTTTGGATGTATCAAAGATGACAGGTTTTTGTATCGCGCATGGCCCAAAATGCTAATGTTCCTGCTGCTCTTTTGCACATTAGCGTATGGTAATTTTGACTGAGCGGGTGGAATCTGTAGTGGTCAGCTTGAGCTCATCTGATCAAAACCAGAACGGGTCTTGGGAGGTCGTAGGTTATTGACAGGATAAGAATGAGCCGAATGACGTCACAGGTTCATATTACCCAGGGTGCAAAGTAGGTGGAGGAGCTGTGAAGTGAGAGGCAGAAACTTGGTGGACTAGTTAGTCATAAATGGACTACTTAAAGGGGTAGTTTACCTAAAAAATTATTTACTCACTCTCATGTTGTTACCAACCTGTATAAATTATTTTGTTTTGCTGGACACAAAGGAAGATATTTGTAATCAAGCAGGAAACAGGAACACCATTGACTTCCATTGTAGGAAAAAATACTATGAAAGTCAATAAAATGCTCAAAAAGGGTTTGGTTACAAACATTTCTCATAATATCTTTCTTTGTGTTAAGTAGAACAATTAAATTTATACGTAAGGAATAATTGACGACGGGCCGTTGAATTATAAGAAAATAATGCACACCCAATGTTAAACCGTGGGTGTGCATTATTTTCGAATAATTCAAAGGACCAAAGTCAATTATTCCGCTTATACCACGTTACCGCAAACATTGCTCTGGTGCCTATTTTTAAAGCATTTGACAAGTTAGGTGTGCGGTTTACAGAAAAATAATCAACACTAGGGCTTTAACCATAAATTGCGTATCCCATTAAAAAGACCTGTCTAAAATCGATTCTGAATCGCAAGGGTGCGATTTCGTGTTTCACGCGCAGCTTGTGCGTGTACTTGGTCAGTAAGAAGTCCTTATCAATCTAAAATCATTATGAGTCTGAGTCGTTTATAACGTGCATTTAAAAAAGCAACACTCGTTAAACAAAATCATTCAAAATTTTCTTTATTATCATGAAAATACCTGAAACAATCTGAAGAATGGCTATATAAATATTCTTCTAGACATTTCCTGGAATAGCGTTAGTAATGCTACTTCTTCTGTGGCACAAAGGGAGTTTCTGAACGAGAGCGCCCCCTGTCTTTGGGATGTGCCGGGATTTCACCATAATTCATTCAAATTCATTAATTGAGAAAACGCGCATTTGCACGATTAATCGTTACAGCCCTAATCAACACCCATGGAACATTTCTCAACCAATCAGAATAAAGCGTTCAACAGGCCCGTGGTATAAAGTTTATAGCAACATGAGAGTGAGTAAATGACAGAATTTTAATTTTTGGGTGAACTATCCCTTTAACACTAACCACTCCCCAAGTGATCCCAATGCCATGATACCCAGTACTGATGCACAAAATAAAATTTAAAGGGATAGTTCACAAAAAACGTACTCTTATCATGTCCAAACTTCTTCTGTGACTTTCTACTTTCTGTGAAATACAAAGATGTTAAGCAGAATATATGAAAGGCACCCTATTTAACCACACATGCATTTCCAGCTTACATGGAAGTGGGTCCTAAAAAGAAAAAAAATTATTTCTAACCAGTAGTGTTACTTACACAGTGAATTTGCAGTAGACCGTTTTTTTTTCTTTTTTTGACCTATCCCTTTAACTACAAACCTCTGAAACATTACCACAGATTGTTGTCCATTACAAGTGGTTTTAACTAGTGCCCAGTGCTAAACACAGTCCAGTAAGGAAGCTCTGCTCGGCATCCATCACTCTAAACGTCCTTTGTGACTTGTAAGGAGCTTGTAAAGCTATCTGAGGAATTTGACATCGGCAGCTGCTCTAAGAACAGCTGGAACCGTCACCAGCATGTCGTAATTTTGACTGTCCCTCGCAGTTTGAAGTATTATAAGCAGTATGAGTGGCTGAATACCACCTCCCTGGATGATGTAGCTACAGCCTGTGGTGTAGAAAATGTGATACTATAAAAATTATAATTTTTGTGTTGTTATGATTAAGCTGCATCCCAAATAACTTTTAAAAGCGATGTCTTCATAAGGGCAAAGACACTATGGTGCTTTTATGGCAATGCGAAACATCTGTAGAGATAGATATTAGTTTTAAAGCGACACAAGACGACAAAGGTTTTTGGGTTAGGTTGAATAACACCGCTAGCAACTCACTATGCTGTAGCTTTTGTGTCGAGTACAAACAAACTAAATCGCTTTACATTTATGGACATTCAGAATATAGTGTTCTGTATTGTTTCACTGCACAGCGACATAGCATGTAACAGCTATATATATTGTAATGGCTTTCTATTGGAAAGCCCATATAGAGAGCGAGCGAGAGAGAGAAAGAAAAAACAGCAATGAGTAGTTCACATTCCTCGCACAACCCCCCAGCAAAGTAGGAAATTCTTGCTTACTGTGTTCCCTTTTAGCCTTTAGGGGGTCTTACACCACCTCCATCTTTGACCTGCCACCTTCCCCCATTCTGACCTCCAGCCAATCAGAAAATCCCATTCCACCCACAGTTGCCACAGTGATGGTCAACAATCATTGCCCCCCCCCCCTTTACTTCAACTGGTAATAGTCAAGTGTTTTGTTTTTCTCTTTCTCGCTCTCTCGAACTTCTCTGCTCCTTTTTCCTCCGTCTCAAGTGAACGATTGAATCAGATGTGACTCACAGGCCTGTGCGCACTGAGAACTCTTCAACGCTGTATGCCTTCACAAACAGATGCATTGCTCAAATACTGTCAATGTTGGCTGTACTGTTGTTTTCGTGAATGTCTTTTTTTTCTTTTCTATATTTGTCGTATTATATTATTGTATTGTTATTTTATCTCAACCACAGCGGTTAACATTATTTTGTACAAGTGATTTTTTCACAATGTGAAATTCATGGCTTAATAAAAATAAGAGTTTTTCCTCTTGATCGATATAAAAGCACAACGTTTCATTCGAGCTTCTTTTTCCTAATTCAACACGATGTTTCAGAGCTCACTTTTTTCTGTTGTTCATGCAGAGAGATTTGAAGTGTACAGCAGTTTTTTATTCCAGCCTTGGATGACAAGCTCATTAAAACATTTCTCACATATCTGGGCAGCTTTACGTGGCCAGCAGCACTGTAGAAAGTATTAAATGACTTTGGGTTATTAAGGGCCCTTATAAAAGTAGAGAAAAGGCTGAGATCATCTCATCGTCGTGTGTGTCTGTCTGCAAGACAGGAAGCAACACCCTACGTGACCCATAAGATACTTTCCATTTCATTTCATTGTTGCCTTGGTAACCCTGACCATTATCACCAAACTCTGGCAGCTGATATAAAACATAAAATTTTAAAAGACCTCATCACCCATCCATGTCCATCTTTATTCCCGTACTCCTTTTATTGTCTAGCATATGTTCTTAGCTGTCCTCCTTTTTCTCTTTAGTTTTTCATATGCTTTTTGTTTTTAACCCTAGTCATTTAGTGTGCTTTTCAACATTATCAACCGCAAGCTTGCGGTTGTAAATAAACAGACACATGCATAGTGTTACAAACCTGCTCTTCCTGAGGATACAAGTGTTTACATTCCTGTGATAAAGCAACTACGTTTCAGTAGGATAAAGTAAGACCAGTTTTTCCGGCTGCTGAGATGTACCCAAGCACGCTTCGGAAAGATAAGGATGTGCTTATTTGCACACCGAGAAAGTCACAAGGTTTGCACTTCTTACGGCTCAGGAATCCATGATTACAATATTTTATAGCAACAGATACTGATATCAGAAATTAAATTAAATTATGCAAAAAAAATCATTTGTAGTACAGGTACACTTAAAATAAACACTGGAGCGACATGATGTCTTGTGTTCCTGTTGCCTGGCAACATGTCTGTCATTGAGCCTGTATGCTCTGTTTTTACTGTCATCGTAGATGTCACACGGTGTCTTGACCAATTATAGGTCACTTTGCGAAATCTGATCCATTCACCAATCAGGTGCAAAGCAACCTGGAGCCCAGCCAATAACAGGCAACGCTAACTAAAAGGAAGCTTAAATGTGTCTGTAATTACAGGCAATTACAGTCTTATATTACATCTACTTTTTGAAGTGTTTTTATGGGTTGCACAGTTTATAACCTATAAACTAACAGAACGTTTCCGAAACGAATGATATGACAGTTACATATCTACTGCTACTCAATTGACACTTTATAGGCCTAACTTTTATTGCTGTAATTTATCAGCTTATTAAATTATACCTCCATTATTTTTTTTATTACTTGCACATCTACAACATTTCACATGACCCTTTTCTGTAGGTTAAATATAAAAATATTTTTTCCTGCGAGTGTAAAATTATGTTAAAAAGACATAAAACCCCCAAAATGAAAGTGTATATCTTCATTTACCTACTTTTATGGAGCATTAGGCCCTTGTGGAATCCGAGTAAAGAAATAAAACTTTCTAAGGGTGAATAGATAGACAGAATAAAAATTTTGGGGTAAACCGTATTTTCAGTACAAAAATAAAAAATGTATAATGTCTTGAATTAGCAAGCCGTGTTTCAGCAGGGTTCACTCCAAGACCACACGCAAAAAACGCGCACATAATGGCTCTCACTGAGCCTCTATATCTGTTAACAACCTCCAGAAAGGTTAGCGGGGTCCCATTAGTTGCCCCCAGTAGTGCCTGTTTGTGATCAGGCCCACCTGTAGCACATTAAAAAGAAGAGGAAGGGAAGGAAGAGAAAGTGAGCATGTAAACATGCGATAGATGGAGAAAGAGGGCAGCAGAGGAGGGGTGAGTCTCAAGGGGCTTGTGATTCAGACCACACACAAATGGCTGGAACCATCCGAGCCTGTTCCTTTTCTCATCCAGGCCTGGCTCCTCTCACACTAAGAGCTTTTTGGATCGGTATTACGGGGACTGCCAGAACTGAATATCCTCTCAGAATCTGCAAGTCGGTTATTTGGTTAGGATTACCTACCAGCCTCTGTTGCTATTGCTTGGATGAGAAAAGGTTTGGCAGACAATCTGTAGTATAAGATTGTATACATTATATAGTACACATTTTACACAGCTGCTCAGTGTAGTTTTTGATACGCTTTATCTATGATTTAACTAAGGTAATCATTGTTTATTTTGATTGTTATCAGAAGTAAACTACTCTAAAAGGACTCCTTGCGGAGTTCACCGGAGATTACGTTTGTTTCACGAAAGTCATTTGTTTATGTTGTTACTGCTTAAACCGTCTATAATACCATGCCCAGATTCTCTGAAACTGTACAAACACACACAACACGTAATCTATCTCTCTTTTCTTATCATTGTACAATAGCATGAAGCTGAATTTTCTTATCCTTTTCACACACTGTTGTTATTACTGCTTTTCGACCTCACTATAAACTGGAAACAGCTCATTACATATCAATACACACTATCATACCGTCCATTACCTACACCACCTGCGTGATAAAGGTTCCCTCTGAGCCTTTGATTCTGATAAACGTCGCTTTAACGTCATTATTTTGTACTCCGGTACAGTGAGCTATTTATCAAGTCTGAGCACACGCAGTCAGGCCCAAAACCACAACAACTCACTGATTTTCTGGATGTCTTTCAGTGACGAAGAAGCAGCAAGTAGTAAATCCTTTTGGCTTGTGTGTGCGTGCGTCTGTGGGGTGGCTTACTGCACTCTCTCTATTGGGAATAGTTTACACAAAAATAAAAATTCCCTTATCATTTATTCAACCTCATGCCATCCCAGATATATATGACTTCCTTCTCAGCTGAACACAAACAATGTTTTTAATAAAAACATATCTGTTAGCTAACTTTACATACATGTGAAGTTAAAAACTAGCCTACACATATATAGGTTCCCACTGTAATGTTCTAAGCAAATATATGATGTTCTGAAAGCGCATGCGATTTACAGGAAAAACTGATGCGATAGACGGTAGCTACTATGCAAACTAGAACATTACACCCATGTGTCTCTAACTCAAATGGTCTTATGACATTTTGCTACGAGACAGGCAAGAACCAATGAGATTAAAAGTTATTACCATTTTGTACACTCTCAGAAATAAAGGTAAACTGTGTCACTGGGACAGTACCCTTTCAAAAAGGTACACCCTTGTACCCAAAGTGTGCATATTAGTACTACAAAGGTACATATTGGTAGTTCAAAGATACATATTTGTACCTAAATGGTACATATTGGGACCTTTTTTAAGGGTACTGCCCTAGCGACAGGGCCTTTATTTTTGACGGTGTAGTTTAGCACTCGGATTTTTACACAAAAAATACACTTCTCTGGCCAAAATATATTTAAAAAATATGCTAAATATTGAATATATTTTTAAATTTGGAAATATATTTAGTTTTAACCTTAATTTATCAACATATATTTCAAAATGTATTTTAAGGGCAAACATTTTTTAAGTTTACATCCCATATGGAAAATTTGTTTTTTGCCTAAATATATTTTAAATATATGCTAAATACAAGTTAATTTTATAAAGTATATTTTTGAAGTTGAAAATATATTACATTTTTAACTTTTTAAAGGTTTGTAACATAAACAATGGTTTTCTTCCAATGCGATGTGAATATATTTCTATGGATTAAAATATATGGAGGGAGCTTTTTTAAAGCTTTAAAATTTATTTACTTTTAAAATATATTTCAAAATATACAAAAAATAGGCAAAAAATATATCAGTGAAAAATACATTTTTGTAAACATGTTCCAAAATATATTTCAACAAATTTTTGTATATTTTAAAAAACTTTTTTTCCGTATGCTAAATTAGCAAAAATATTAGTTGTTTTCTCACATACCTATCGTTATGCTTTAGAAGAAAATAATTTTTTTCCATAGTCAATCATTTTATCAGTTAAAGGCACACAAGGCAAGTCTGAGTATTATTTCTCTACTAGCTCCCCCTAGTGTCTGGGAGTAAATGCTTTCTATATCTGAGACTTTACGAGACTGAAGGACACCGGGTCGGATACACTTGCAAGTGGGGTATTCTTCCTACAGACGGTAGGGGCGGGCGAGAGAGTCTTCATTCGTCATGTAATGAGTCATTTAACCATATACCGACTTACGAAAATGATTTATTAACATAAAAATGCTGCCTTGTTTCCCTTTAAAACCATAGACTGTAAAAAAGATGGATGTAGTGTCCGTGACGTCACCTATCTGAAGATTGTTTTTGAAGCTTAGAGGAGGCGTTGCCTTCTGTCGCCATCTTGGCCGCGCGTCATCACACATCACTCGTAAATATCCGAAAATGGGTAAAGAGGTTGGTGAAGCTGAGGTGTCTGGTTGCTGAAATCACGCCCGCCTAGCTCGATTTTAGTGACCACAGTGGCTGGTCATCCTTCACTCAAGTGGCCTTGCCCTTAATTATGCAGAACTTTAAAGCTTAATATCATTTAAATGGAGGAGTTACAAAAAATGCACCCCCCCTCATAGTAGTCATGAAGGGCAAACTTAGCTATATAGACCAAAAACTATTTTTGTACCAGGCTGTAAACATTATTTTCTACTGTAAAGTTGGCCATTTTAACATTGGGGTATATTGGAATTGACTCCCTTTTGAAGCCTGCCTCTAGCGGCCAGTCGATAAATTGCAGTTTAAGTCACTTCCGTATTGGCTTTATCAGAGAGATCGGAAGGTTGCCCCTCGGTTAAAACTCATCTTTGACCATCATAATATTACATATAAAAGTTTTCCCTGTCACAGTAATTTCTTCATACTTAAAAAAACAGCTTGATTGTAACTCTACACCCTTGCTTCATTTAGTATACGTTGCTCTATGAATATGCAAATTCCCTGCATCTACTCAGTAGCACAGCTCGGACCATATATGAATATGCAAATGATTACTCTTTCGCACCACCTCGGACTATAGATATATATGTAAATAGATGCTACATTCAGCAGTTTCAGACACATAACTGCTAAGTTCGTTTTCACACAATGTATACATGAATTGCGCGTTTGCAGCACTAATCTTTTAGCGCTTATGTTAACAGGTTACAGCATTCACAGTGCATGTGTGAGCAGCACATGTGAGCATCAGAAAAGCAGAGCTAAAGCAGCTGTGCTGCAAACGTCTCACTCTCAGCGCAGTCTATGAGATATCCATACATAATATATCTATGACTCAAACTACTGATCCACACGTTAAACTGTGTTGATGTGATTGGTTACATGTTTGTGACGATGGAAACCAAGGCGATTTTAAACCACAGAAAATAAGACTGTCTCCAGTTTTATGGAGAAAATACTCAGCAATGGTGTAGAATGATGAATTTGCACATGAATTGTCTTAAAGCAAATTAAAAACACCACATAGACATATAAACAACAATAAAAACTTGATTCTTCCCACAGTGGGACTTTAACTCATTGGAGTCATTTAGATTATACTTTATGAATAAATACATGCTTTTAGATCTTTAACATTTTGGGACATACAGTAAAGAGGTCAGATGCAAAAGCTGCTAAACGCCACTTCCTTAAAAAAAATAAGATAATGATTGTAACCAAATGCTCTTGACACAACCTATATGTTTAGTAAATTTTTTCACATAAAATCAGTGGAGGCCAGAAAAGTAAAACTTAGTGGGTGGACCTCAATTTTACATTAAAGAAGTGGTTAAAAGGATTACATTACTTTTTTGAGTCATGGATCGAATAATTTTTGGATCAGCAAAAAAAAACATATAGGGAAAAGAGGAAAATAATATAAAAACAAATCAAAAAATGAAAAGCATAATTTTTTTTTTGAAAAGAACAAAGTTACAAATTAAGGTATAACAGTATTTAGGAACAGAAATGCAATGAAATGAATAATAACTGTCTTCTTTAAAAGGTTTAACAACACATACAAATTATACAATTTCTAAATAAATAGCTATTTATTTCTGAATGATGGGCATTTGAGGGATTATTATTAGCAAAATTATTATATTTTATGCAGGATTTCTTCTGCTTTTCCAATATTTTGTGTCTCTTCTGACTGGGTGGGCCAGCCGTAAATCTGAGTGGGCCAGTGCCTTCCTGGGGCCTTATTTATAAAGTGTGTGTACGCAAAAATCCACAGCAAAGTCCATATTTATTAAAACTGTCTTTGATGTGGAAAAGTGCTTAGTTAGATTGCTGCAGGTTTTTGGAAATATAATCCATTCTTGCTCCTCGAAAAAATTTAAACATTGACAGGCACTCCTTTATCAACATGATCTCACAAAGTTCCGTGGGATAGTCATGGAATTTTGTGCTAATTTTTCCGTGGCATTCTCACGGATCTCCGCATTTTTCCGTGGCCCTGCTACGGACTGTCTTTTTCCGTGGCATTCTCACGGATTAGTTACTCAACTGCTTTTTCCTATTTTCAAACCATTTTCGCTTCGGTTTAGGGTTAGAATTGGTGTTTGCGTTAGTATGTCACTTTAAATATTGGTTTATACTATTTTTTCTGATTTATACTTTTATATTTTCTAAACTTTAAACAATTGTAAAAATGTAAAAATATCGGTTTCTAGGCAAGAATCCAGTAATCCAGTTTGATGCTATTAACAGAAAATCATGCCAGACACACTTTGCGGATTTTGCATCTGAACTTCATATGTAGTTACAGATATGTTTTTTGAAAAAAGTTTTGTGTTTAGCTAATTAAAAGGATGTCAGATAGATCATTATAGGATGATAGTAATTATGAAAGAATTTAAATTTTTGGGTTAACTATTCCTTGAACCCGTCCTAAAATATTCTAGTTGTTTAAGATGCTACGCATGTTAGTCTGGCTGTCATAACAACAAGCATAATTTAAAACAAGACTGGAAATTCTGGCATCACTGATTAAGGTGGATATTTAATCTACACACAATAAATAACCACTCCATCCAGAAACTGGAATAAGGAAAAGACAAATTTATCAGATTTATTGCCCTTTAATTAAAGAAGAGAATGCTCAGGCTTTAATCTGCATGAGGGACTTCACTCTTATCGGACTCAGCCACACTCGTTAAAACGCTGGTCTTTACGAACTGGAAAAGTAATTACTTAGGAATGGATGTTGTCAATATCATCCTGCTCTGACCCGGACATATATTGACCGTTTTCCCCATTGCTTTGATTAATTTAACATTAAATACTTGCCTAATGCGTGCTTAAGAAAGAGGGTTGTCTGCTTTACACGACATAATCTGTTAAAACTGTTAATTTATTACTTTTATGTGCTAAAGTCATCGATTGTATCTCTTTTTTTAAACTTTTGATCTTTGAGCTGTGTTTGTCAGATCTTTGACAAAAGAAACAATACGCTATTTACATTAAAGTTTGCTGTGTAGTATGCATTATACACTCACCCAAAGGATTATTACGAACACCATACTAATACTGTGTTTGACCCCCTTTTGCCTTCAGAACTGTATTCATTCTACATGGCATTGATTTAGCAAGGTGCTGAAAGCATTCTTTAGAAATGTTGGCCCATATTGAAAGGATAGCATCTTGCAGTTGATGGAGATTTGTGGGATGCACATCTAGGGCACGAAGCTCCCGTTCCACCACATCCCAAAGATGCTCTATTGGATTGAGATCTGGTGACTGTGGGGGCCATTTTAGTACAGTGAACTCATTTTCATGTTCAAAAAAACATTTGAAATGATTCGAGCTTTGTGACACGGTGCATTATCCTGCTGGAATTAGCCAACAGAGGATGGGTACATGGTGGTCAAAAGGGATGGACATGGTCAGAAACAATGCTCAGGTAGGCCGTGGCATTTAAACGATGCCCAATTGGCACTTAGGGGCCTAAAGTGTGCCAAGAAAACATCCCCCACATCATTACAACACCACCAGCAGCCTGTACAGTGGTAACAAGGCATGATGGATCCATGTTCTCATTCTGTTTACGCCAAATTCTGACTCTACCATCTGAATGTCTCAACAGAAATCGAGACTCATCAGAACAGGCAACATTTTTCCAGTCTTCAACTGTCTAATTTTGGTGAGATTGGTGAGCTGTGCAAATTGTAGCCTCTTTTTCCTATTTGTAGTGGAGATGAGTGGTATGCGGTGAGGTCTTCTGCTGTTGTAGCCCATCCCCCTCAAGGTTGTGCGTGTTGTGGCTTCACAAATGCTTTGCTGCATACCTCGGTTGTAACGAGTGGTTATTTCAGTCAAAGTTGCTCTTCTATCAGCTTGAATCAGTCGGCCCATTCTCCTCTGACCTCTAGCACCAACAAGGCATTTTCGCCCACAGGACTGCCACATACTGGATGTTTTTCCCTTTTCACATCATTCTTTGTAAACCCTAGAAATGGTTGTGCATGAAAATCCCAGTAACTGAGCAGATTGTGAAATACTCAGACCGCCCGTCCGGCACCAACAACCATGCCATGCTCAAAATTTTCTCATTCTAACTGTGCATTCAGACCGCCACCGGCGAGAGCGTCAAAGTGGCCGGAAGTCATTCATTTTTAATAAGAGCCGGCGGCGAGCTCCTTTGAGCAGCTGCGCGGCGCGTCATGTACAGCGTGAGCGTCGAGGAGAGTTAAAATCAGCTCAACTTTATGGTAATGAGATATGACGCAGTTCGGCAGCAACCAATCGGAAGGCGGAAATGTTCGGCGGCAACCAATCGGATGGCGGAAACCTCCGCCTGAGAGGAATTCAGAGAATGCATTCAAGCGTCAGAGCGTCCACTACACCTTTTCTTTAGCGTCGTTGGCAGGGCAGCCAGAGCTTTTATTGACGCTCTCGCCGGTGGCGGTCTGAATGCACAGTAACATTCAGTTTGGAGTTCAGGAGATTGTCTTTACCAGGACCACACCCCTAAATGCATTGAAGCAACTGCCATGTGATTGGTTGATTAGATAATTGCTTTGATAAGAAATTGAACAGGTGTTCCTAATAATCCTTTAGGTGAGTGTATATTACCTTTAATATACATATGTGCATGCTGCTAATAAATTTTTTATATACTTTTAAAAGTGTGTGTGCATGAGAAAAAGGCCAAAACTGCAATTCCATTCACTACTTTAATGCATACAGTTGCAATACCTTTTAGTATGTTCCTCTGTCTCACATAGTAGAGCATTGCATTAACATAGCAAAGCTTGTGGGTTTGATTCTCAGGGGAAAAAATATATTCAGTATAGACTGAATAGCTGTAAGTCGCTTTGGATAAAACGCCTGCCATTTAAATGTACAACACACTAATTAGACTGTGTACTTACTCATAAGGGCAGTTATCGAGCTATCAATGTGACGTATGAAGTTATAATACCTACCAATAAAGGGCAATATAATGCACACACGTACCCATCTGCAGCCTCTGCTCCACCAGTTTGTGTTGTTAATAGTCTAAATCAGCAGTGGATTTAGATTCTTCACTGGCACTGTGGTCTGACGTTTGGGGGCCGCCTCCCCTTTCATCGGTTAAATAAGCTGCTCCCTAATTAGACAGCACACGAGCAGATGGAGTGTGCGTTTGGGGAGTGGGAGGCGAAGGCCTGTAGAGTTTGTAATTAGTAAAATATTGTAGGAAATTCAATGGCTGTTTTGAAATCGTCACAGTTTTATAAGCAATCCTGCAATCCCTCACCATGACACTTTGAATCAGCATGAAACTCTACAGCGGTTCTTATCATATGTTAAATCTCCCTTGTCTACATTTAAATGCGAAAATGAGTGTGAGTTGGTGTGTGTGGGAGTCTATGAGCCTTTTCCTGTAACTCCCACGGTGGCTTATTAGCTGTAGGCTTCTCTAGTGAATCTTTCTTTTAGTTTGTTTCTCTATTTCCCCATTTGTTTCAGCGGATGAACGCCCCTTTCTCTCCCTTCTTATTTTTCTGCCTAATCTGGCATTTTCTGGTTAATTAACATTCAGATTCCTTTGTTGACTTCTGTAAGCTGTCCTAGATGTAAACCAGAGGAATTCAGAGATAATGTACGCAGGAAACACACACGTACTGTATGCAAACATACATTCTTAGTATAAATGTTCTGAACAGATATCGAATTAGTTCGATTTTAGACCACACACACAAATGTCAAGACATCTGGCAAACATAACGGGTAATTAGCACACTTTAAACCACTCATGCCTACTGTATAGAGGCCAGCAATTCATGTTTACTGTAAGTAAACACACATACAGACACAAACACATGCTGGACACATTTTCACACCCATGGATTGTGGCCAGAAATAAGATGAAAGCAATCATCCGGGTTCACAGCACATTATAGTCTGGTCTGATTTCGGTTTTAAAACCCAGACCAATGTGCAACTAGACTGTGGAAACATCTGTGAATATGGGTGGCAACCGGATATGATATCTTGTGCCACGATGTTGGTGTTATCCACACTTCATCAATTCCAACGTCCTTGCACTGTTACTCTTTTTAAAGTTTTTGTTTGTTTGTTTGTTTTAAAACTGTATTGTACAAAACACTCACAAATAAATGTGCTTCAAGATTGCTTTTTGGTTGACCTTTAACGTCCAAAGAACATTTTTTGTTACAAACAAACAGTATGTATTTAAATAAAGTTTTTTTTAGAAAGGTATGAAAGAAATAATTCTTCTAAGAACCTTTGACTGAAGTGTTCTTTGCGGAACCAAAATGGTCTTCTACGTCAGTGGTTTTCAAACTGGGGGCCGCGAGATGGTGCCAGGGGGGCCCCAGTTTTATGACATTTTATGAAATACATTAATTTATTATGAATAAGGCTACTAACCAAAAGCACTACTTTTTGTATAATTTAATGTTTCTTTAAATTAAAATGTTGAGTTTTAGAACAGTTTTTTGTCACAAATTTTCTTTGGGGGGCCACGAAGGAATGCACGGTACACAAGGGGGGCCGCACGCTGAAAAAGTTTGGGAACCACTGTTCTAAGTCATCGTTATGAAGTACCTTTTAAAGGGACATTCCACTTTTTTTGAAGATATGCTCATTTTCCAGCTCCCCTATGTGCTATTGAAATAACCAAGGGGACTATTTTCGGGCAGTGCGTAATATCACTACGCCTGCTGCAGCCATGTTACAGCAGCAAAGTCCTTTGTTATTGCGCCAGAATGAGAGTATAGTTCCTAGCCATATCGGCCTAGAAAATGGCAACTTTTAATTTAGTACACGATGTAATTACAGAAGAGTCAAGTTTTAAATGGGAAAAATATTGAAGCTCTTTGGTTATTTTTGAGCGCGATGCTAATGGTCTGATCGGATTCGGTGGATTGTGCTAAGCTATGCTGGAAGTGGTAGCGCCAGACCCGGAGATCGGCTGAATGGATTCCAAAACGGTAAGAATCAAATGTTTAACTCTAGGGGAGCTGGAAAATTATCATATTTCATATTATCAAAAAAATATGTCCCTTTAAGATCCTTTATTTTTAAGGGTGAAGAGATTGATTGATCAGTGTTTTCTTCAACTATAAAGGACATGGCGTGGCAAACAGACTTCATGTGATACAGGTCAGAGTTCAGTCTTGTAGGCTACTTTGGAATAATTCACCACAAAATGAAAACTTTAATGCTAGTTACTGAATGCTTTAACATAGTGTGAAAAATATTAGTGAATAAATACTTTGGTTACACATTTTTTACAGTGTTACTGATACAGTGTGTAATTATACATAAGTACTGGGTAATAATGATTAACAACATTTAGGGGCGGTTTCCCGGTCAGGGCTTATCCTAATCCCAGACTAAAATGCATGTTTGAGCTGCCTTAATTTAAAAACATTTTGCACCCAGCTTAACATATATCAGTAACATTGGTTTGTCTCAAGATGCACACAAGTATTGTTTTTGTAAGTTTTGTTTGTAAAAAATACTTAAATGACATAAAATAACTAAGGTCTAGTCCTGGATAAAACTAAACACTGTCTGGGGAATTGCCATGTAGTGTTAGAGTTTCATTTAGGGTTAGTTGCATGGGTTAATTATGCATAATTTACTATTATTACCATAGTAATGACACACAAACATGTTTAACTATATTTTGGCTTTAGAAAAAGTGCACAATGGAACTTTTAGCACTTTGACAGCTCCTGGATTTAAGGAAATGTTTGCTGCATAACATTTCTTTAAATGTGATTTTTTTTTTGTATACAAGGCATAGTTTGACATAAGATGATGGTAAATGAATAATGACAGACTTTTGGTTGTACTTTTTTTTTTAAATAGATTGACAACTGCAAAAGAACAACACTCAATTTATTTGTTTAGTAAACACCAGACGGATTTAACAAAGGTTAATGATGATGTTTGTTTTGCACAAACAATGTCTGCCGGGTGAGTCACTTGAAAAGCATCACTTGAGACACACACACACACACTTTAATTTTACACTATGTCTGGACTGTCAGGACTCATTGTAAACAGTCTGCACTCCAGGAAAATGTTTAAACATTGGAAACCACACTATGGACAAACTAGCCACTAAACAAACTAATGCACTGTAAGTCGTTTTGGATAAAAGCATCTGCCAAATGCATAAATGTCATTTAAATTAACAGTCAAACAAATTGAAATACGAAACAGAGCTTTTCTGTGACGTGTAGACTTTTAAGATTATTTATTGATTTGGGGTGCTTTTCCGGACAGGGATTAGAGTAGTCCTAGACTAAAATAAATGTAGGATCTGTCCAGACTGAAAAAACTTGCACTAACGTATTTTAAAATACATCAATGCCCTTTGTTGTTTGTTTTGCCTCAAAATGTGCACAAGTAATGTTTTTATTAAGACATGTTTTTTAAAAGTAGTTATATTTCCTAATTAAACTGAGGCCTAGTTCTGGCTTAAGTTAATCCCTGTCCAGGAAACCACCCCTTAAACTTTAACAGAAAATATTTTGACTCATTTCAGCAATTCAGAGTCGACTCCCTACTTTAGAAGCCAATAACTTTATTAATTGTGCACTTTTTGGTTTAACTACTTTGCACATCGTTTACATTGGTGGACAGCTGCATGACACACTGCAATACAAGTCATTTTCAATATTGGATCTGTCTGGCACTTTAAATTGAACATTGCTGATTTGTTGGGGCAGTGGTTTGTGTCAAATTATCATTGGCAGAAAACAAATACACCACAGATGGTTTTATTATAATCTTGGGACAATCCCTTTTCTTGTAGGTCAATCCTTTTGATGCATTTGTGAGTGTGTTTGGCCAAAGTAACACAGAGTGTTGGGTTAAAAAAGATGATATGATTGAGAGAAGGTTTTGGAAGTTTTCGTTTGTGTTCGCAATGCTCTTTTATCATAAAAGTGTCTCTCATTCTCCCACAGTATTAATGTAGGTTTAATCTGCAAATATAGTTTTTATTTGAAATAGTTTTCTGTTGCATATCTGGAAATAACTATGCCAGTATACTGTCATGGCTGGTAAGATAAAAAATGACATTGATTATATTCTACCAACAGACGATCGAACAGCTTCAGAAAATATATAAATCATCGAAATTAATACAGATGAAGAGGGAAATGAGTAAAAGCATCCATTTCCTCTTCTGGATAAATTTGATATGATATGGTATAATATGAGCATTAAACTCGAGATATATTATTAGATAAGATATATTAAAGTCAAGATATATCTCATTTTACAAACTGAATCAGATTTAATCAAATGACGAATAAGACAATTTTAAGATGAGACTATAAGGAGATACAGGCATAAAAGAAACATAGCACCCTATCGTAAGAGCCTCTGACTTCAAGACAATTTCTTTAAGTCATCTATGTCAAATTTCAATGTCTGAGAGTCTAATTTATCAAGTATAGTACCCTGCCACTAGTATAATGACTGAGACTTTCTCATAGGTGTAATGTAATTTATTAAGTTTGTTTACTTCTCTGGGCTGGTGTCAATCCATCATAAAAGAGACACAAAATAACATGATGATATATTTTGAATGATAAAAATTAATTTTATCTTACACTGCCTTGTTTTCCTCACATTCACTCTTTCACGCACACACTGACTGGTACTCTTATTATTACAAGGCTTTTCCATTGACTCTATTGTTTTTATAGTGAGCTAGCTCTATCCTTTATCCAGTCACTCGTAGAAGCATTATGGCAATTTTACATTTTCATTTAGACATTGTTTAGTCAGTTTTTCCAACATTGTGAAATTAAATTCCAACAATATTGGAACACACTCACACACACGCGCACACACACTTTATGAGCGGCACCTCTTTGTGTGTAAAATGTGCTGTTTTATGAGCTATACCTTGTAGCTACTGTTAACAGTTGAGATTAAAACCGAATTACCCTTACAACATGAAAGCTGCAAAGAGTATTGTGTTAATGGGCGTACAGGCCTTGTCATAAACAAAGGTTCCGATATGGAAACAGTATGGCAGTGAGCAATTACACATGTGGCGTATGAGTTTAAATACCACATTTTATTTTTCATTATACTACAAATATAAAAATGAATGGCACATATGCAAGTGCACAATATAATAACATTTTTCCTTTCTCTCATAACTTTGTCTCTGAAGAAAGGCCAATAGCATGACCATCTAATATTCCAGCGCTGATATTTTTATTTGGTAATCTTTCCTTTTGTCCAGTCTCTGGAAGAAACATTTTATGGCATTTGACATTTGAACCAATTTGATTAGAGTGGAAAAACAGACATTAAACTGAGCTAATTATGCATGCAGAGAGAAAAAGAGAGAGAGAGAGAGAGAGAGAGAGAGAGAGAGAGAGAGAGAGAGAGAGAGAGAGAGAGAGAGAGACAGAGAGAAAAGTAATGATTGCTGAATTTAGTGTCACTGAGCCAATTAAATTCATATCCTTCTCAAATGGTCCAGTCACAGATGAGACATTGGACCTAAATGGAGCTTTTGTCTCTTACCAGAAAAAAAGTCCTCTTGTCACCTTGGAGGTTACATAACTGCTGTTAAGACATTTTATACTTTCGGCAAACACAAATTTATTTAACAGCTCCTTTGAGAGTTTTATATAAAATAAAATTAAAATTTGAGTTGTCAACATGCAATAACCCAACTAATGTGTTTGTCAGAACATGAGTTATGTTAACGGTAATATTTTACAATAGGGTTGTATTTATTAACCTTAGTAAATGCATAAGCTAATTTAAACTAACAATGAGCAATATAGTTTATCACTATTTATTATTCTTTGTTGATTCTTTGTTAGTTAATGGCAATACCATTGTTTAAGTTAGTTGATTATCCATTAATTCATGTTAACAGTGACAGCTTTTCATTAAAAAATGCTGAAATGAATATGAAGTAAGATTAATTATTTTTTATTTACACTAAAACTTCTTTTCCATTAATTGTGGGATATTAAAGGCAGCGAAGGATACATATGCTGCCTTTAAAAATCAATCTGATGAAGCTGTCTTAGGAAACAGGAGGTAAAGCAAAAATTGGATTCGGACGTGCCTCCTACATAGGCTTTTAGGTGCACCCAAAGAGAAAAAAGTGATTATTCAAAATCTTGCAAATTTGGTTGTTGAAATATAACGAGTTGCTGAATTTATTACACTTACAAGGGTTTTAGTGCTTGAAAATTAACTTGTAATTTCTTAAAGGCATAAATCTTTATGATGTGGAGGGTCATATTTATTACATCCAAATTTCTCTTTGTCCTTTTAAGTGTCAGATTTTAATGGCTGTTGTTCGTGTTTTAATGTTTGCGGTTTGTTTGAAACATTTCAATGTGGCTTCATTTATAAAGGATGAGGTAACTAGTGGAAGCTTTTATAAGGGACAATTACAAACCAAGACTCACATTCACACACAATTAATAATCTTCATGTCTTCTCTTAGTCCCCTTCAACAGTCTTGCAGAAACAGCTTCTGACCTCCATCTTTCCTCACACACACACACGCACACACGCACACACGCACACACACACACACACACACACACACACACACACACACACACACACACACACACACACACACACACACACACACACACACACACACACACACACACACACACACACGCACACGCGCGCACACACACACTCTTTATCATTTCCCAGACCATTACCAGACAAGGCAACCATTTTTCTGAGATAAGGTTCTTTCTTAGAGGAATATTTCGTGATCAGGGCTGCTCTCCTTCCATGGTGATGTCTCCAGGGAAGTTTATCAGTTTTCCAGAGGCATCACACCCTCCCTATCCATCCAGCCAGCTGACTCACATCCCCAGACTGATGATAGTGAAATCATTTGAGGTAAGACTCTATGTCTTCATAGCTTCGTATCACGAGCTCCATCTCTCTCCCTTTCTCTTTTCTCTCCCCCATGTCCTGTTCTTTCTCTGAATCTGTATTTTTTTGTGTAAGATCTACATTCTGATCATCTCTTTTTCTTTCTTTCTTTCTTTCTTTCTTTCTTTCTTTCTTTCTTTCTTTCTTTCTTTCTTTCTTTCTTTCTTTCTTTCTTTCTCTCTCTCTCTCTTTCTCTCTCTCTCCGTCCATGTACCCTTTGTGTTTAAGATTATTCTCATAGGACTCAGGTTCATTCCGGCCCAATTCAGGCAGGTTATCCAAAGGTCA
Organism: Misgurnus anguillicaudatus; assembly: GCF_027580225.2. Classification (NCBI taxonomy): domain Eukaryota; kingdom Metazoa; phylum Chordata; class Actinopteri; order Cypriniformes; family Cobitidae; genus Misgurnus; species Misgurnus anguillicaudatus. The sequence goes on along the minus strand of NC_073358.2, from coordinate 30,016,643 downwards.
AGTCTCGTCTTCCCATTTCCTGTAGCCCCTGGAGGATCATGTGTGTTAGCACTCATGACTCTTTCAATTTTGCTCTGTATAAGTCTTTGTTTTACTATAACAGTCGTGTTGTGTGACTGCTGATATTCTCAGAACAGAGGTCATGGGTCAGAGGTTAAAACAAGGGGTGTTGTGGCCTCGCCATTGCCATCCTGTGTCCTGTGATGACTTTCCATGAGACCATGTGGAATGCTAATTGTGCTTTTTTATGTTCTCTCTCTCTCTCTCTCTCTCTCTCTCTCTCTCTCTCTCACACACACACACACACACACACACACACACACACACACACACACACAGGGGCGCTGCTAAGGATTTTGGGCCCCATGAAAAGAATCTTGACAGGGCCCCCAACACAGCTAAGACTTTTTTCATATTAATTTACATAAAATCATGCGCTTTTATGGTATTTTGACTACCAATGGGGTGAGAAAATTTTACTTGAATTAAGTGTTTAAGAAAAAATAAATCTTATTTCACAATTTTTTTCTCACCCCATTGGCAGATCATTTTGCTCGTTTTAAGGACAATTTCACTTAAATTGTACATTAATTTGTCTTAAAACTAGACTCATTAACTCATCAAGTTATTTTGCTCATCAAGAAAAAGCATCTTAATTTAAGAATTTTTTTGATATTTCTACTGAAAACAAAACAAAAATACTAAATAAGAAAGTCATTTTTTGCAGTGTTGAATGTTTAACTAAAACTGTGTATTGTTATTTTGTCCAGTGTTTTCTTGACCTAACATGAGGAGAAAATTGAGTTCCCTTATCATGCATTTTTAACACTAGAACGGCCACCAGTAGTCATTTTAACCGCAACATTAAAACTCATGCATTGCAAAAAATGATTTTCAAGAAAAAATTCTTAGTATTTTTTCTTGTTTTCAGTAAAATATCTAAAAATTCTTAAATTAAGATGCTTTTTCTTGATGAGCAAAACGACCCAAGAAAAAAAGTCTAGTTTTTAGACCAAAAATATTACATTTAAGGGATTTTGTGCATAAAACAAGCAAAAAAGTCTGCCAATGGGGTAAGCAAATTTTTCTTGAATTTAGTGTTTAAGAAAAATGTTCAAGATTTTTTTGCTTACTCCATTGGCAGATTTTTTTTGCTTGTTTTATATACAAAATCCCTTAGATGTAATATTTTTAGTCTAAAAACTAGACTTATTTTCTTGGGTCGTTTTGCTCATCATGAAAAAGCATCTTTATTTAAGAAATTTTAGATATTTTAACTGAAAACAAGACAAAAATACTAAGATTTTTTTCTTGAAAATCATTTTTTGCAGTGTGGTAATTATCTTTAAAACTAGAACAAACAAGCCGTCATTTTGACCGTTTGAAATTTGCATAGTCAATAACTTTGTCTAAATAAATCACGTGCATAAATAAACGTGCTTACTTGTCGAAAAATGCTACCGTAGAGACCTGGGGCCTCGTGTACAAAGCGTGGGCGTTAGCACAGAAAATTGCCGTAAGCTACGATCATTGTCACGGACGGGCGGTCCACTAATAATTAAGGCCTACTTACAAACCCACCTTTTCTTGTGAAAAATTGGGTAACATAATGTCGACCCTTTGCCTCTTTCACTTCTTATTTTTTTCTCTTTCCGTTTTTGACTTCCAGATTTTTTAGGCATTTTCACTTCCTTGTCAGTCAAGTTGATATTCTGCCGGCACTATAAGTGAAGTCAAGCTGTGTTGGCTGGATTATACAATTTGGGCGGACTGAACCGACAATTGAGAGGGGGGAAAGGGGTCCACAGACGTTTGTGTTTCCTAAACAAATACATTTTTTGATACCAGGAAACAGCAAATATAATAATTTAAAGTTAATAATTTTACTATTAAATATTTTTTAGCACCACAATTTTGGGGGCTTCTCTGGGCCCCCTCTTACTCGTGGGCCCCGAGAATCGTTATTGTTTACCCCCCCTTTACAGCACCCCTGCACACACACACACACACACACACACACACACACACACACACACACACACACACACACACACACACTACATTGTCATTCCTAGTGTTTTAATATGAATACATAATATTTGCTGAGTTTTAACTAGCATTAACTATGCAAATCGCCAAAACAATCTATCTGCTTGTAACATTAAACAGGCGAGAGCGGGGCACAACCTAACGCTTTTTGGCTTTGGCTCTATCATTTAAAAAATATTTTTGTTAGATAATTTATTTTTTACACAAAACTCTCTGCGACAAATGAACAGTTAGGGGTAGTTTCCCGTAGCGTACAGGGTTTAGATTAATCCAGGACTAGGCCTTAGTTATATTAGGAAATTATAGTAGTTTTTACAAACATACTTTACAAAAAAACATTACTGGTGTGCATCTTTAGACAAAACATTGGTACTGGTATATGTGAAGATGTCAGTGCAAGTAGTTTTTTAAATTAAGTCAATTTAAACATGCATTTTAGTCTGGGACTAGGATCGGCCCTGTCTGGGAAACCGCACCATGAAGTTTATTTGTGGGATCTACTGTTATCGAACAATTACACCAAACGTGACAGGAGTGCAAACTTTACAACTTACCCCATAGGTGGGGTTCATTGTAACAAACAGAGGGTTTATGCTAAAAAATTTATAAAATTCTGTCTATATACTTAAGGTGGATATTGGGGCGGTTTCCCGGACAGGGTTTAGGCTAATCCAGGAGTAGGCCTTATTTATAATAGGTCATTTAAGAAGTTTTTACAAATGTACCTTACAAAAACACTACAGGTGTGCATCTTGAGACAAAACAATGTCACCAATATATGCTAAAATTAGTCAAGACAAAGTGTTTTTAAATTTAAGAAGCTCAGACATGCATTTTAGTATAAGACTAGGATAAACCCTGTCTGGGAAACTGCCCCATTGTTTATATATCTGCCTATAATACAGATATCCACACATTCATTCATTAAGTCCTCCATGATCCTTCATCTAACCATCACTACATTATGCATCAATGCATATACATTTTTTTTGAAAGGGCTGCACAATTAAGAAAAAAAGTCATAATTGTTCAATTCAATTCAATTTTATTTATATAGCGCTTTTCACAATTTAGTAATAGTATCAGAGCAGCTTTACATTAATAGAAGAAGTGAAAAGCACAGAAAATCAACAGATAGCACAACATAATACACTATAGCACAAGCAGCTAAATTTGCTGTGGCTATAAATCAACATTAAAGCGAATGTATCACTAATGTAATGTATAGAAGTTAAGCCCAAGAAGGCTGCCTCACTGGGTTGAAAAACCCCCTAGGAGAAAAAAACCCCGGAATTTTTAGCCGGGGAAGTAAAAAAAGTCCTAGGAGGGAAAACCCCTTGGGAGATATATATATTAAGCGGGTTCTTCCGGTGGTCATTGGTCAGGCATCAGCTGGGCATCACGTTTAAGAACAGCCAGTAGATCAGAGGTGTGCCGACTTTCACATTTACCGGAACTGGATCTGTTTGTCTCATTGTCCTCGGGATCGAGGACAAGACAGGGAGAGAGAAACAAAATAGCGTAGGGGCTGTTCACATGTAAAGCAAGTGTCACACAGTGATGTGGTTTAAGTCAGCTCGGTTCCGGACAGGCTAACTATTGCTGGTTAAGTGTATTTCATAATTGTGAGTTATTTTCCCTGATATGATATTAACAGTTATCATTTTGATTAATATTATTTACATTGTTTTCATTTCATTATTATTGTATACCTGAGGCTTAATTGTAACACAGTGTTACAACTACTATAAACCCGATGTGTACATTTTGTTTTTCAATCCCAGCTGTCAGTTACTAAAAGGTTGCTGACATGTTTCAAAATTATGTTTTAAAACAGTGATTAAAATAATATAAGGTTGGATTTAGTGACTTACACATCCAACTAAAAAAAAGACATAAGATGAAAAATTTACTTTAATGCCTCCAAAACACACATCAAACCAACACATCAAAACTTGTCACAAATTCTAAGGAGATCATCTTCTGACAGTTAGAGAAAAAAACAAAAACACAGATTTGTTGGCCCTGTATAAATATGTGAAGCATCCATGTTACAATTAACCCCGCATTAGTTTGCGGAAAAAGTAACATTTTGATTGTTTTTAAGTTCACCCTGTTGAAAAGTGGTATAGTAGTGTTATTCACAAGCACAGTTACTTATTATTTATTAACCTGAAACAGTAGTGGGAATGTGTTATATATATATATCCCTCAAGCAATTACAAATTAACCATCTAACAACCGGATTTTCCCATCCATCTTAACTGTGTTTACATTCCCACCTACCTTATGTCATAAAAAGGGAATAAATCAACCAAAATATTGATTTAGTTTGCTAACTTCTGAGAACTATATGTATTAATGGATTGAAGTTAAATGTCGTCCATATCTCTCTATCCCCACATATACACACTTCTTTTTCTGTCTCTCTTTCCCTCCCTCCCTCACTCGCTCACTTACTTTAGTTATTTTCAAACTCATGTCATAACCTGATGCTTGCCAGATCCAGTTGGCTGATAGACTGATGGATGAGTTTTAGGATGTTGTGAGTCAGGATTCCTCCTATTTAAGTGCTTTAGATTTACAGGAACAGTGTACATTTCTGTAAACATAGCAGCCAATATAGCTATTACAGTTAATTAGTTATATTTCCCTGCGATTGCAGTCGACTTCAGTACAATCTAAGTGTCAGATGGATTATATTTATCTTTGCGAAATAGCATATGCCAATGCCATCATTTAAATCCTGTCACATGCATAGCCAATGTGTTCATGTTCACACAAACAAAAAAATAACCGTACCCACCCATTCCTGCCCCCGTTTTCCTCTTTAAATCACTACCATGTGTTTTGGAAAAGGGCCCTAGGCCAGACGTTTCAGAGACACCCAGACAAACAGGCTTCAGAGGGTAATCGACCGCAGACTGAAAACCTTCAGCCCAGTGTCCTTCTGATGTGACAACAGCTGATTTCATAACTGATGTCCTCCAGACCAGACTGGGTTTGAAATCTTTGAATCATCCTCCTATAGATGCATACTGCGGGTCAAACGCAGACCTATGTGCTTAAACTGGTCCTTTGTGAATTAGTGGACCAACTATAAATCAAGCACAAACCGAATAATCTATTATACGCCTAATGACCAAGCACATACTACAAGACTGAAGCTTGTTGCTAACGCTTTGAGTCTGTGACCCCGCATGTAGCCAATACACTGTGCATGCTGCTGGTGCACATGTGTGAGACACGTTAGTCACAGATTTTAGCTGCAACAAATTTTAAAGGCACAGAGTTGATACCTGATTTTGGTGTGTTTTATAACATGTGCATGTGTATTCATGAATGGGGTGTGTATTTTCCAATTAGGGAAATTAGTTTAAAAGACTGAAAATCAATTGAAGGTCATTTGAGGTTGTATAAAGTGATGCTTATTGCATAGATAGTTACCCAGGGGTCCAAAGTGATCACTTCAACAGGGGTCACTGTTTTGGAGGGAAAACCAGTCAAAGGGTGATGTGAGGGTGATAGTTCTCCTTCTTAAATTCAGTGGGGTGCGTGCCTGAAGGCCTCTCTGTTGGAAGTTATCCTTTTGAGTAGGGGTGGATATGAATGGCAAGCGTCCTCTTCTATTATGCTGCTAATAGGAAAGGTCGGAGGTCACATTTAACCCCCATTTCTTTTATTCGATGAAGTTGCTTGCTGATCCACACTGTCATCTACACATTAGCTTCCAGCTGAGAGATTCATTTTCTCTCACTCACATGATACAAACAGATAGACTTTGTTTTGTGACTACTCCAAGTCTTTCCTTATTGTTTATTCTTTTGTTTTATCAGTTTAGGGAACAACATGAATCAATTCTGTAAAACTACATCAGTAAAACAAACATAAAAGTACAGTTTCTCTTTAAAATGCAGTGTAATATGTGTGTTTTTTCATTAAAAGTGATGTAAATGAATAAAGATCAAAGTCAAAACTTAAGTAAAAATGGCTCACATATACTACCATCCTTGTGTAAATATTCCTAAAGAAGCCAGATAAATAAGCATAGTGATGATAACACACAAATAGCCTTCTATGCAATGTTAACCTTTTAAAAAATAATAATGTTTGTTTACATAAATGTGTGTGTGTATGTGTGAGAGATAAATAAAGGTCAATGTGTTGTGGGATACAGTACATGGGGTTGTGGGTGGTCTCTGTAGTTTCTTTATCACAGCATGTTTTTCTAATGCGCCATGAGCCTCACTAATTAGACTATATGTCTAATCTCTTTTACAGTTAGGCTTGTGCATGTTTACCTTTTAAATTTTTGTCTAGGGTCACTAAATATTGGGGTCACTAGAAATATAAAACCAGAATACATTATGCTTAGCGGTAAGCACCATGTAATGCGTCAAAAATACTTGAATCGGCCTGTCCAGTCTGAGCCAGGCTCGATGTTAATGTCCTGATCCTAGATTGGGTTTCTCGCCAAGCCGGGGGTCTTGTTTTGACAGATGATAAGATTACGTTTCTCATGGTCTTTTAAAAACACATTTGTCTAGCCGCAGCGAGAAAAGCATTTGCCGAGGACTGAGTGAGAACATAAACACAACAATTACAAAGAGTGATAGCTTAAAAAGAAAAAGAGAGGGATGACAAAGAAAAACAGAAATCAAGAAAACAGATTGTTTGCTGAGGATGCAACCAGCTATTTAACAATATTAATGATAGACCCTATACAGAATCACAACACATTTAATTTTTTTATTGTATTTTATGATTGTTTTGCACAGCACTTTGGTCAGTGTAAGCTAAATTTAATTTAATTTAATTTAATTTAATTTAATTTTATTTTATTTTATTTTATTTTATTTTATTTTATTTTATTTTATTTTATTTTATTTTATTTTATTTTATTTAATTTAATTTAATTTAATTTAATTTAATTTAATTTAATTTAATTTTATTTTATTTTATTTTATTTTATTTTATTTTATTTTATTTTATTTTATTTTATTTTATTTTATTTTATTTTATTTTATTTTGCACTATAAAACAAAGAGTGTTGACTATAGTGCTGTGCATACCCAATACAAATAAATAAATACATAAAACTGCACACAAAGACATAAAAGAGTATAAAAAAGGCAACTTACATAGACAGAAAGCAACATTAAAATGTACAGTACTGTGCAAAAGTCTTAGGCCAGCACCACCAAACTTGTTTTAGAAGTTTTAATGTCCATCCATATTTATTTTTTAATCTATTTTATTAAGATACAAATAGAAAATACAGGAAATGTGTACAAAAAATCTGTGTTTGTGACCTCTCTTGGCACTAAACACATCTTGAGCGTTTTTGAGCAGAATTAAGTAAAAATACTAAATTCTTTAAAATTAGAAATTAGGATTTAATTTTATTTAGGTTTAAGAGATCCTGCAGTTTCCTGATATTGCTCAAGAAGGGGAGTTTACACTAAAAACTTGACACATCAGTTTACATTTTTATACAGTCATTAATACTATATACACATTTCCTGTATAAGACTTTTGCACAGTACTGTATATGCAGTAAACGGAAAAAAAAATTATTTATTTAATTTACTTTTTTTTTTTATTTACAGTTTTTTTTTGATTGCTAAACGACAGTGGGCACAACTGGAGCTACATGTGCAAAACTCTAACTACAGTCTGCAATACCAAAAGTCACCTGAGCTAAACTGTACATATCACCTGCAAAACTCACTTCAAGCAACACAACTCTAAACACATGACACAAAACAGCTCAGTGCAGCCAAACACTATACACAACTCTCACTGAGATAACACACACTGTCATTCACAACACACTGAGAGGAAAAACACTAACATCAAACACCAATACACAAAATACTAACTTTTCATCTTTATAGTTTGAACAATTTCAGTGACTTCATACAAAGTAATGTTTTCTTCAAATAATTATTTATTGATTGATTGATTTATCACATGATTTATTGAAATTTTTAGAACAGAACAATTCAAGGTAAATGAAAATTTGCAGTTTGCTTCAATAGTCTGGAGTAATTTATGGAATTACAGTAATGAAAAAAAGGTAGAAACTAAAAGTACATACTGTAATTCATATATGAAACATTTTTTTTTATAAATGAGTAGCTAATCGTACCTCTCTCTAGCATCAGGCCACTACATGCCACCCTTCTCCCTCCACAAACCCGTCTTCCTTGTTCCATTTCCAAAATTAGTTTTTCTGAGCTCTACATATATATACATCATATTTATATGAAAGGTAATATTTTATATATATGAAATTGGAATTTATATTTATATGAAATTGCAGTTAGCAGTGTTTGAAAGGCACAAGACTGAAATCAATTGTGTTTTGAATGTGTGGTTCACAGTTTTGACAGCAGTGTGTTAGCATTTGAACAAAGTGCTGTAAATCCACAGTGTTGTGCAGGTTGTGTTTAAAGTCATGGGATAAGTGTGTAAAGTTTTGAAAACTGTGTTCAAGCAATGAAAAACGAACTAGAGTTTGGTCCACATGAACTGCTGCTGTGCAGACTGTAGTTAGAGTTTTGCACATGTGACTCCAGTTGTGCCCACTGTCGTTTAGCAATCGAAAAAAACTGTAAATGTTTTAAGGTGAGTGGTCGCAATCAATTTATTTAAGCTACATTTAAAAAATAAAATAAAAAAATTAGAAAAACAAAACAAAAAACTTAGGTTTAAAAAATTTATTGCTACCACTTACCTTAAAAAAATTGAGTAAATTGAATGAATTTTTTTCAGTGTAGTTTGCATTATATTAATATATTTAATATTTATTAACATATTTTTTATTTAAATGTGTATTTACAACTGCACCATTATACAACTAAAATAATCTTTTGACATTGACAGCCTTAAAATAAGCCATTTTTTGCAAGTCACTAGTGAAGAGCTTGGGAATATGTCAACCTAATGAACATAATTCCCTGAAATGTGTTTGTTCTGCTTTTTGTAACTGAATTTGCTTATATTTAATGTGTTTCTCTTAGTGTGAACAAAGCTTCAGTGACATACTGCAGATTTGACTTTTTCCAGACACATACATCATATAAATGTCATAGCAACGTACAGTACTGTGCTATCAGAGGATTTAACATCAATGCACAATTTCTCCTTATATAGGATCATTTTACCCACTATGAATTAATTCATCACGGGAAAAGTTTTTAGTAATCTGAGGACAGCATGATGTTTCACATGTCTGCTTAATGTAAGAAGAACCCGCTGTTGTGAGTTAATTCTGCACATTCACAGTAATGAAGGAAAAGAAGAGAGAAGGTCACATTCCTCTGAGGCGTGTTTTGACTCTTCTGGACAGCTGGAAACTGCAGTCTCTCCGTTTAAAAGCACTGGACAAATGTCTGCCAAAATGGAAATGTATTAAAATGACAAATAATGATAGAAGCAGGAAAGCAGAGCGAAGGGGAAAAAGAAAGAAGTATTGAGAGAAGGGAGTCTTAAGTCTTTTGTCAGGGGGCAGTCAGTGTGAAATACTAAGAGAGGCATTAGTAAGCCTTGGTTGCCTCTCTGGCTTAAGTCTGGGCATTAGCTGCTCTGTTTATTGTTTGCTTGGCTTAAGCCTCTTTTGCCGTGGCAGATGTAACAATATTTCACAAGCATAAGAAATAAGTCATAGTTTCTTGGTCTTTTTAGAGCTTTGGGTTAGCAACACAAAGGTAATGGGTTCGATCGCAGAGAAAACACTGATTAAAGAAATGTATAGCCTAAAAGCACTATATATATTATTATTATTATTATTATATATTTTTTTAGTGTATTGAGGTTTTGTTTTTCATTTGCAAAAACTTTTTCTCAGTGTAATGTGTCTCATTTATCGGACGCATAACAGCACGCAAGCAGGCACTGGCTTCTTTAGTGAGCACACTAGAGTGGACATGACAGAGTAATTCTCATGTGCTTACTAAGGGTGAAAATATTGCATCATATTGATCAAAAACATAAAAACACCATTTGTAAGCAATAGTGTGGTTGTGGGTGGATGTTTATACTCATATGATATATATACAAGTGTGTTTTTGTACATGCAACACTTCATTTCCTCTGTTTAATAATAAAAGATTTGTGCCTTTTAGAGATGTCAAGAGGTCTGGAAGTTGTCTTATATCATGTCAGTACAAACCCCCTCCTAAACTTGTAAAAACAACATCATATCCTGTCCTTGAGATGAGGTTTTCTCAGGGTCAATGAGGGTTCGTGCCCTATGTAAAGATTCTTCACATGTAAACGGATCAGGCTGACGTAGAGAGAGGGTGTAAGAGGATCAAGTTCTGCTTCTAAACAAGTGGTTTTGACATTTTTGACATATACGAAGGCAATACATATACCAACAAAATCCTGTAGATCATTATGATTATTCCATCTGTCTATCCATGTTACATGGAAGCAAGTTAAAATTGCAAAACTTACGCAATATCACCTGCAGCTTATGCAATACAGTGGACAGATACTGCAAAAGTGAACACCTGACATACTGCATATTTCTCGTTACTGTGTGTGTGTGTGTGTTAGGTGAAAAACTGAGGTTTTGTCTGTGTTTATATTTTGAGGGTGATGCGTATTTCAGATTGAAATTCTCAATCATCAAAGTATGCGAGTGAAATGTCTAATGAATAACCTGCAGAAAAATTCATGAATAATTTTCGGCAAGTGTCCAGGGATTTCATGTTAGGAAAAATATGAGATGGATTATTTGCTAAATGTGAGTCTGGGAGAAAAAAAGAACACAACGTATGTGGTTGTGTGTGTGAGGGGTGGGATCTTGCCATTACTTCACAGAAATACATATCAACTTAAATTCCTTCATATAGCTTATAGCTTTACTTGTCAATTTGTCAAACACATTCATCACTCAATTACATCACTCCTTCGCTTCCGTGCTTTCCATATTTGCATATTTACATATAATAAAAATGTAATATTCATCTACAGTGACTCCTGCACAAGAAATAAGGATTAAATCTACTATAAATGTTGTAGAGAGAGAGAGAGAGAGAGAGAGAGAGAGAGAGAGAGAGAGAGAGAGAGAGAGAGAGAATTCTGTGTCTTCCTCTGTAATGACAATGAAAGTTGATTGAGGATTATTTGGCTATTCATCCAGTCAGTCTCTGTAAGACTTTGCCATGAAAGGCAAATGAAAAGTGGGAGTGAGAATAAAAGAAAAAGGCTGAATGAAAGAGTAGCAGAGGAGAGAAATGAGCTTTGAGTAACAGTATCTAATCTGTTAATTCAGTTTCTGTAATTACTTTTATAGATCACTGCTAAAACATTAGCTTGGGATCTGCAGTTCATCTGAGGATGAAGGGAAGTTTAAAATGTATATTAATTCTATTCAATGCATGCTGTGTGCATATTCAAATAAAGTGTGCATAGTGCTGATTTATCATGTAATAATAAGGAAGATTAATAGATAAATATTTCTCAAATCCTTTCAATCACTTTTCAAGTGTACCGTAGAGATCTGGATATAATATATAATTTAATCAGGCAGTAATGGAATATATTAGGATTTTGGTAATATAAAAAAGTGCATAATTTTGAAATTGATCATGCTAACATCTTTGTACAAAAGTCTAAATAGGTGTGCACACCAAAGCTTTTAAATGCAGCTGAAAATGCATGGAGGACGGCGAATGCCACCTGTTTTTTCAGCTGAGCGCCAGATTTCTTAAGCTGATACTTTTGCTTTGTTTATCAGTCGTTGTATGATGCGCTGGTTGTTGTAATAATATTTGTCCCGCCCCTCCTTCACTGTGAATGGACAGCTGTTTGAGAACTGTCATTGACGAGCTGAGCTTTTCACCCAAAGTTGAATATTTTTCAACTCTCTGCGCTAGGTGCTGAACGCGGAAAAACACTGAGCATCGGCTTTCATCGTGGAAAAAAATGCTACACTCTCAGAAATAAAGGTACAAAATGTCGCTGGGACAGTACCCTTTTAAAAAGGTACACCTTTGTACTCAAAGAGTGCATATTAGTACTTCAAAGGTACATATTTGTAGTTCAAAGATACATATTTGTACCTAAATTATATATTAGGACCTTTTTTAAGGGTACTGCCCCAGTGACAGCTTTTATACCTTTATTTTCAATGTAGCGGCTGGCTTTTTTTAAATATGCTCCACTTCCATTGGAAACAATTGAAAACATATGCCGACCGCAAGCGTAAAAGCTTTGGTGTGCACGCCCCCTAAGAATTAAAAATCTAAATAGAAGCTTTTTAGTGGTCTAAAGGTACATTCACATTATAAGCGACTTCGTCGCTGTGTGTCGCTTGTCTCTTTCAAAAGAGGCGTTTCTATATTTGGTTGTCAACAAATGAGTACCATCCACTCCAGCAACTGCCCTGCTGAAAAAAAGAATAAAACCATTACAGAAAATTCTAATGGTTTCCATTAAAATACCAATAGGAACCATTAGCTTTTACCATTAAAACCACTACACTGTAGTGTGCTTTGGGCCATATTCCACTAGAACCAATACATAGAACCAATACATACCATTAGAGACCAACAGAGACCAATACACTGTAGTGTGTTTTGGGCCATATTCCATTAGAACCAATAAAATTCCCAATAAAGCCAATAGAAGTTCTATGATGGTCTCTATTGTTTTTTTAGCAGGGTGACGAAAGACGGATGACTTGAACTCCACTGCTTCGTTCTCATTGGTAGTCGCTCCTGAATGTTGCTCATAATTTACATTACATTAAGATAAACATTTCTGAACTTTGTCGCGCGACTGGACATGCCCATCCAGCCGTCAACGGTCATTGTCGCTCGTGTCGCCGGATGCCGCCGAGCTTCCATTGGAATCAATGAGATCATGTCGCTCTGGTACTGCTAGTCGCTTATAATGTGAATTTACGTTTAGATGTTTGCTTTCCACTGTAATTTAATCCACCAATTTATTACCACCTTCGCCAAATTTGTTTGCCTACATATCTTAAAGATCTATGAAATTTGGAGGCTGTCCTCAAAAATAATACCTTATAGTTCGTTTGTAGCATCATATTATGACATCAAGGTACGTGTAAGCGATTAGTGCCCCCTAGTGGCCAATAGCTTATACAACCTGCGATTATGTTTTAATTCATTTTTCGGAGGTTGCTGCGAGGAGTGGGCAGGGAGCAGCTCATCAAAATGATCTTTGAGTTCGTCCATTTGTGCTTTGCAGTAAAGAGAAAGGTCACGCAATGACATACCGGTTTTGTACTAGTCACAACGCCCCACATGATACGAAATCGCAAGTCAGGGTTCACCATACTTGAACTTTGCTATGCAGCGACTTGTGAAATATCGTTGCAAAAGCTTGCACGAGGGAAGTCAATAAAAAACGAAAAGTTTACTGTGACCGGCCCTTTAGCTAATGTAATGAAGCACACGTACGTATTATTCATGCTTTAAGGGGTTTATAATTTAGTGGTGTTCCAGCAAACACGTGATTGTGTCTGGCCGAATATTTCTTTTGTTATTCTGATGAATTCGTTATTCGTTTTGAAGTCATTAACCATGCCCTTCTGAATAACGTATTTGGCTTCGGGCACATCCCTAGTCACGACACACATGAAAGCCAGTGTATGTATAGAAAAATATCAAACATTGATGGGGACAAATTGACTCATTCAAATTATTTTGAGGGGGCATGGCAATATCTATTGGGGTTACAACGCTGCACAATGTTTTACTTTATTCATACCCAGCCAACATGTATATGTGGGCCCCACATGGGTTTTACTTGGGCTACATGGGTACCAAGTGGGCATGGTCCTATTATGGGCATCTTATATGGGACTCACTTGGGTTAGTGTAGTAGGCCCCACATGGGTTAAAAAACATAGGTTCCCTATATGGGTCCTAGTTGGGATGTTAATGGGAAATGAGGGCATGGGCTCATAATAGGAAACACATATGGGGCCCTCTTGGGCAACCAATATGGGTCTTAAATGGGCTAACACAATAATTCCCATATAGGTTCCTTATATGGGTCCAAAGTGGGACCCACATAGGTTATGAGTATATGTGATTTGAATAAGGAAACACAAATGGGACCCTTTTGGCCAAACCATATGGGTCCAACATGGGCAAACACAATTATTCCCATATAGGTTCCTTATATGGGTCCAAAGTGGGACCCACATAGGTCACCTATATATGTGTTTTGAATAAGGAAACACATATGGGACCCTTTTGGCCAAACCATATGGGTACAACATGGGCAAACACAATTATTCCCATATAGGCTCCTTATATGGGCCGAAAGTGGGACCCACGTAGGTCACATGTCTGTGTTTTGAATAAGGAAACTCATATGGGGCCCTTTTGGCCAAACCATATGGGTACAACATGGGCAAACACAATTATTCCCATATAGGCTCCTTATATGGGCCCGAAGTGGGACCCACATAGGTCACCTGTATATGTATTTGAATAAGAAACACATATGGGACCCTTTTGGCCGAACCATATGGGTACAACATGGGCAAACACAATTATTCCCAAATAGGCTCCTTATATGGGCCCAAAGTGGGACCCACATAGGTCACCTGTATATGTGTTTTGAATAAGGAAACACATATGGGACCCTTTTGGCCAAACCATATGGGTACAACATGGGCAAACACAATTATCCCCATATAGGCTCCTTATATGGGCCCAAAGTGGGACCAACATAGGTCACCTGCATATGTGTTTTGAATAAGGAAACACAAATGGGACCCTTTTGGCCAAACCATATGGGTTCAACATGGGCAAACACAAATATTCCCATATAGGCTCCTTATATGGGCCAAAAGTGGGACCCACATAGGTCACCTGTATATGTCTTTTGAATAAGGAAACACATATGGGACACTTTTGGCCAAACCATATGGTTACAACATGGGCAAACACAATTATTCCCATACAGGCTCCTTATATGGGCTGAAAGTGGGACCCACATAGGTCACCTGTATATGTGTTTTGAATAAGGAAACACATATGGGACACTTTTGGCCAAACCATATGGTTACAACATGGGCAAACACAATTATTCCCCATACAGGCTCCTTATATGGGCTAAAAGTGGGACCCACATAGGTCACCTGTATATGTCTTTTGAATAAGGAAACACATATGGGACACTTTTGGCCAAACCATATGGTTACAACATGGGCAAACACAATTATTCCCATACAGGCTCCTTATATGAGCTAAAAGTGGGACCCACATAGGTCACCTGTATATGTCTTTTGAATAAGGAAACACATATGGGACACTTTTGGCCAAACCATATGGTTACAACATGGGCAAACACAATTATTCCCATACAGGCTCCTTATATGGGCTGAAAGTGGGACCCACATAGGTCACCTGTATATGTGTTTTGAATAAGGAAGCACATATGGGACCCTTTTAACCAAACCATATGGGTACAACATGGGCAAACACAATTATCTCCATATAGATTCCTTATATGGGTCCAAAGTGGGACCCACATAGGTCACCTGTATATGTGTTTTGAATAAGGAAACACATATGGGACCCTTTTGGCCAAACCATATGTGTCCAACATGGTCAAACACAATTATTCCCATATAGGTTCCTTATATGGGTCCAAAGTGGGACCCACATAGGTCACCTGTATATGTGTTTTGAATAAGGAAACACATATGGGACCCTTTTGGCCAAACCATATGGGTTCAACATGGGGAAACACAATTATTCCCATATAGGCTCTTTATATGGGCTGAAAGTGGGACCCACATAGGTCACCTGTATATGTGTTTTGAATAAGGAAACCCACATGGGACCCTATTGGACAAACCATATGGATACATCATGGGCAAACACAAATATTCCCATATAGGCTCCTTATATGGGCCAAAAGTGGGACCAACATAGGTCACCTGTATATGTCTTTTGAATAAGGAAACACA
Organism: Misgurnus anguillicaudatus; assembly: GCF_027580225.2. Taxonomy (NCBI): domain Eukaryota; kingdom Metazoa; phylum Chordata; class Actinopteri; order Cypriniformes; family Cobitidae; genus Misgurnus; species Misgurnus anguillicaudatus. Next base: position 30,000,625 of record NC_073358.2, on the reverse strand, counting down.
TATGGGACACTTTTGGCCAAACCATATGGTTACAACATGGGCAAACACAATTATTCCCATACAGGCTCCTTATATGGGCTAAAAGTGGGACCCACATAGGTCACCTGTATATGTCTTTTGAATAAGGAAACACATATGGGACACTTTTGGCCAAACCATATGGTTACAACATGGGCAAACACAATTATTCCCATACAGGCTCCTTATATGGGCTAAAAGTGGGACCCACATAGGTCACCTGTATATGTCTTTTGAATAAGGAAACACATATGGGACACTTTTGGCCAAACCATATGGTTACAACATGGGCAAACACAATTATTCCCATACAGGCTCCTTATATGGGCTGAAAGTGGGACCCACATAGGTCACCTGTATATGTGTTTTGAATAAGGAAGCACATATGGGACCCTTTTAACCAAACCATATGGGTCCAACATGGGCAAACACAATTATTCCCATATAGGCTCCTTATATGGGCCGAAAGTGGGACCCACGTAGGTCACATGTCTGTGTTTTGAATAAGGAAACACATATGGGGCCCTTTTGGCCAAACCATATGGGTACAACATGGGCAAACACAATTATTCCCATATAGGCTCCTTATATGGGCTGAAAGTGGGACCCACATACATAGGTCACCTGTATATGTGTTTTGAATAAGGAAACACATATGGAACCCTATTGGCCAAACCATATGGTTACAACATGGACAAACACAAATATTCCCAAATAGGCTCCTTACATGGGCCGAAAGTGGGACCCACATAGGTCACCTGTATATGTCTTTTGAATAAGGAAACACATATGGAACCCTATTGGCCAAACCATATGGGTACAACATGGGCAAACACAAATATTCCCATACACTGAAAAAAATGAGTCATTGAATTTAATCAATTTTTTTAAGGTAAGTGGTTGCAATCAATTTATTTAAGCTACATTTAAACAAAAAAGATTAGTAACGTAAAGTAAAATATAAAACTTTTGTTTAAATGTAGCTTAAATAAATTGATTGCAACCACTTACCTTAAAAAAATTGATTAAATTCAATGAATCATTTTTTTCAGTGTATAGGCTCCTTATATGGGCCGAAAGTGGGACCCACATAGGTCACCTGTATATGTCTTTTGAATAAGGAAACACATATGGGGCCCTTTTGGCTAAACCATATGGGTACAACATGGGCAAACACAATAATTCCCATATAGGCTCCTTATATGGGCCCAAAGTGGGACCAACATAGGTCACCTGCATATGTCTTTTGAATAAGGAAACGCATATGGGGCCCTTTTGGCCAAACCATATGGGTACAACATGGGCAAACACAATAATTCCCATATAGGCTCCTTATATGGGCCGAAAGTGGGACCCACATAGGTCACCTGTATATGTCTTTTGAATAAGGAAACGCATATGGGGCCCTTTTGGCCAAACCATATGGGTACAACATGGGCAAACACAATTATTCTCATATAGGCTCCTTATATGGCCCGAAAGTGGGACCCACATAGGTCACCTGTATATGTCTTTTGAATAAGAAAACGCATATGGGGCCCTTTTGGCCAAACCATATGGGTACAACATGGGCAAACACAATTATTCCCATATAGGCTTCTTATATGGTTTAGAAGTGGGACCCACATAGGTCACCTGTATATGTGTTTTGAATAAGGAAACACATATGGGACCCTTTGGGCCAAGCCATATGGGTAAAACATGGGCAAACACAATTATTCCCATGTAGGCTTCTTATATGGGTCTGAAGTGGGACCCACATAGGTCATGAGTTTATGGGTTTTGAATGAGGATACACATTTGGGACCCTTTCGGCCAAACCATATGGGTACAACATGGGCAAACACAATAATTCCTATAAAGACTCCTTATATGGGCCCAAAGTGGGACCCACATAGGTCATGAGTATATGGATTCTAAATAAGGAAACACTTATGGGACCCTTTCTGTCAAATCATATTAGACCAAAATGGGCAAACACAATCAGTCCCATACAAGCTCCCGACATGGACCCCCATATGTAATTGTCATTTCATGCCCTGTTTTAAACAGGGATCCTGAAAGGTTTATGCCTATGTTTTCAGACTGTCTTACTTCACAAACCATGGTGACGCTAAAAGCAAGACATGTAGCCTAATAGTTTATGAAGTCCCAAAGGACTGCAGGATAACTTCTAAGTAAAGACGGCTGCATCAATGTAACAGAAGCCTTGCATTTTTTACCCAAAGCTTATATTAGTGCATTTAAAATGTTATTTGTAATATGATGACAAAACATTGCAAAAATTAGTTAGGTTCAGGCTCAGGTTAAAATTTTCCTGCAAGTCTAAAGCGATCTAACATAATTAGCAAAAGTGAGAAAGAGACCATATTCACCGTATTCTGATATCTAGACCAATCAGTTTTCACTGTGGGCAGGCTTACAATCAACCTCTCTCTTCAGCTCAGTAAACCACTGTACAGTAGTTTATTTACAATGTACAGTAAATGACAGAGTGTCCAAAAAAACCACTGGAAAATAATACAATATTTACTTTATTTTTCAAGTACATAAAAGTGTATCTGTGTGTAAACCCTCTGCTTTTAAACAAAACAAAAACATTTGATCCTATCTTTATTTGTTCCTTTTTATCTTATTTTAAATATGTGTAGTTTTTTATAAATATAGGGTCAAAGGAGTTTAAGGTGTCCTTCATAATTGTACATATATTTTATAGCTGTTAAAAGAGCAACCATATTAAAGTAGGCTAATAAACAATATAACACAATATATAATTTATATTGATGATTTAATTATTTTAAATGTATGTTTTTTTTTGCGGGGGCTTGTTGGTGAGCTTCCTTCCCAATCAGTTTTTGTAGGGTGGGATGTCTGAGTGTAATTTTAATAAATTAAACAGTCAAAACTGCACAAAAATCTTTTATTTACATTGTCTCCAATGTTTGCTATACTGAGAGGATTTGTTCATATGTAGAACTAATTTTATGTTTTGATAGATACTAAGTGAATTATCACCATACACCAAAGGCCTCTATCATGCTCTGGCCAGACCTTCAATACTGAAAGTGTTTAGAATGTTCAGCCAACATTGAGACAAGCTGAGTCATGCTGAGTCCATGAGTTTAGGTCCATGAGAAGAGCATTGAGCAACTAGGCTCTCCTGATTTTGCCAAGTGGTTGATGTCCTCAGGGCAACTTTATGTTGACCCGGGGGTAACATTTCAATCAACCAATCAGATTTCAGAAATAAGTTTACAGTTTGTTTCACCAACTATGGTGTGGTGCAGGGGTGGCTGGTGACTTCTCTTGTGAAGGATTCAAAAATTTGTGTTTGGGGTGTCATGTGTGTTGCTCATCATGTCAAAATATGTGTTTGTTGCGTCATGTGAACCATGTGCATCATGCATCGTGCCTGCTGGACACACATCGAAAGGATTTGTAATTAAAGAGGCGCTCACAAAATACTTGCAAGACACTACACTAAATTCATGCCACACACATGACAGGCTACATGTTGTGATGAGATTTGCATCATGTGCCCTCGATAAAGAAGTCACCACGCGGCCGTCACTGCGTAAATGGCTACTGGATTTTATTTATTTGGGGTCTATGGGCTACAGTTTTCCAAAATATACCCTTATGAAAATTAAATAATTAAATTAAATTAAATGGTTTACTACAGTTTAAACAAAAAAAAAAAAAACATACTCTAGTAAAACCATGGTTTTGCCAATAGTAGGCCTAATCAATACCAAAAAACATTTTACTGTACCACAAAAAAACATGCTTAATTTTCGTTAGCTATGCTGTCTCTTTTTTCAATGGGCTATTATACTTTCATGTAGAAAATTAACCATGGTTTTACTATAGTTAAAACAAAAACAAAAAACATAATAGAACCATGGTTTTGCTAGTAACCAATACACCAAAAAAACATGTTTACACTTTTACCACAATAAAACCATGGTAAATTTTCGTAAGGGCTATATGCACATTGTGTTTTGGGGTATATTTATGCAGATACAGGCCCATACAAATTCTAAACCGTAGACATTGTGTGTGTTTGTGTGTGTGTACGTGTATTGCAATAAACTCGAATTATATGTGTATCCTACAGAAAATGCAGTATTAATGCTAAAAAGTGATTTGTCCTGCATCATCACTATGTTGTATTCGTTTAAAAAAACGGCGCCAAGAAAGAAAGGACATGCGCATTGTTCTCCTGAGCCAGTTAACGTAGAGCTGGTACATTGCTGTCTTCACTGGAGTGCTGCAAGCTCGAAGTGTGGTGAGTAGATCTGTTTTATTACAATATATGACATTAAACTGTTGATAAAAAGTATATTCAAGTAGTCAAACATTAAAATATTCTTGGATGTTATTCTAAATCAGTGGCGAAGCTCGCCGGGATAACGTTTGGTGAATGCGTACGGTCGAGGTTGCGAAAATCAACCTTGTGTTTAAATTGTTAGAGTTTTAAAACATTACATTTACTCTGTTAACGTAACATTTACTTAAGAAGCGCTTTAGGATAACAGTTATAGTGGGTATTTTTACTTTTACTCGTAACTCGATGATATTTCTATTGACATGCCCTCAGTTTTGCACGACGCACGATGCAGTACGAAATGCGAACTTCAGATTATTATTATTATTTCATAATTTGCCGAAGCATTTGATTTGTGAATGAATGACTCTTTTGAACGAGTCGGTTCTTCACAAAATATTGCAAATGAATTACTGTTTTGTACCGGGTCGATTCTAAACTAGCTATTGATTGAACGGTTTGAATCAGTTTGAATGATTTGTTCCGTGTGCTGCAAGATCTGAATCATCTGTACATCTGCAGGCTGCAGCACTTCTCGCTCGTAACGTGAAACTTAAAAACACGCCAAGGAGTGGATGCAAGTGAACTATCAATCTACTCAAACAGAAGTGGGAAATGTATTCGAAGACGAAAATGCTCGCGCGACCTGTGCGTCAGACCCGGATAAACGCACGCGAGCTGACAAAGTAAGTTAACGCGCTTTCAGAAATGTTCACTTGAATCACAGCAGGAAGAAAATCCATCGACGATTGGCGTCTGATTCGCTCTAAAAAGTAATGTTTGTTCAGATGTGAGTGCTTTTTGTGACACATTAGTTTGATAATATTAGATAACACGAATTACTGTATTTTTACTCAAGTAAAATATTGACTGCTGTCCCCTCCTATGGAAATCACGTTTTCGTTTGGCTGCATCTAGTAAGAGCACTATTTTGTTTGCTCAGTTTGATCACTGATATCTATTACAAGTTTTAATGTCATTTTGGATGTAGGGAAGCAATTAGGTGCAGCGTTATAACAAGACTATTGACTTCTATGCCTACCTTTACATGAATTTTTTTTTAGCGTACATACTGTATAGTATAGACTTGGTTAGTGAACTTTAACAGTAGCTGTTAACTCATATAATTTTGTCATTTTTATGGATTTTTTTCAGATCCTGAGTAGCTGTTATTCAACATAAACACATTTCCGCACACATGAAGATGGATGACGATAGTTCATCTTAAAATGAAACTTATGTTTATCAGCTTACCCCCAGGCCATCCAAGAGGTAGGTGACTTTGTTTCTTCAGTAGAACACAAATGTAGATTTTTAACTCCAACAGTTTCAGTCTGTCAGTTGTATAAGTGGATGGTAACAAAAACCGAAAGAGAAAAAAAACATGCACAGACAAATCCAAATAAAACCCTGCAGCTCGTGACGACACATCCGTGTCCTACTTAAGACACAAAACCTTCGGTTTGTGCGAGAAACCGAACAGTATTTATATCATTTTTTACCTCTAATACAACATTATCCCCAGAGAAACGGCAGCCCCTACGCCCTCATTCTGTGCACCCGATACAGTAGGTGGCAGTATGCACCTATGAAGTTGTTTTGCAACCCGCTATTAAACATTAGATGAATAAGAAGGTGATGTGTGAATGCGCGTGTTTCATTTTAAGATGAACTATCGCTATAAACAGGCCCATTGGCTGCCTACATATTATAATAAGCTGTTTTAAATTTCAAATGTTCAATGCCTTATTGCACCGAGCCCAACCCGAACATAATTTCTAAATATCTATCCGAACCCGGCCCGTCGGGTACCGTCGGGTCCCGCTGGCTCGGTTCGAGTATCCATCCTTTAATACCTACTGTATGCCAAAGACTGTCATTGTAAAAAGTACAAATGTGCCATTTTTAATATTTCTTTATCTTAAAAATTTATTTGGTTTTGCAGATGCTCTTAAGAACAACGCCCTGATGTCCAAGGTCAACCAGCAAGAAGCTGAGAAGGCACTGCTAAAATGGTTTACTGGGGCAAGGGACAGAGGAGGACAGAGAGCATCAAGAATGCAGAAAAGGATGTCTGTTTGAGAAAGGTTAAAACTACAGTTGTTGATTTGAACTGTTGTAGTTCTTTAATTTTTCTTAAAGGAAAACACAATCATTTTTCAATGTTTACCATGTTCTTCCCTCAACTTGGATGAATTGGTGCAGACCTCTCTTTTCTCAATGTGTGCACTTAAAGGTGGGGTGCACAATTTCTAAAAAAAAAACGTTTTGGAAAAGGGAGACAGGCCGACTATCAAAACACACTTGGAGCCAATTAGCAGCATGTCTACTAAATGACATCGTTGCCTGGGTTGCGTATGTGTGGGGCGGGTCTATCAAAAGAAGGTCCAGATTCTATTATTCTATTAGGGTAAGGGTGTGTTTGTTTAGATGATTTCAAATATCAACATTGGCTTTCATGCACCCTGCCTTTATTTGTTGTAAAGTGTGGCGTGAATGTGTTAGCATTTAGCCAAGCACCATTCATTCATTAGGATCCAAACAGGGATGAATTTAATAGCCACCAAACACTTCCATGTTTTCCCTATTCAAAGACTGTTACATGAGTAGTTACACGAGGAAGTATGGTAAAAAATATAACTATATTGTATGGCGGAAGAGCACTTAGTTTGTAGCACTCGACCTTGGGCACAGTAACATCATCACTCCTGACTACTCCCCCTCTTGCTTAAACTACAGTCAACATAACCAACATGCCTGTACTAATGTTAGTACATTGAGCAGACTCTGCGAAATATCAAGTTAAGTTTAAGTGTACGCATTGAGAAAAGAGAGATATGTATTTATTCGGCTAAGTTGATGGAAGAACATAGTAAAATATTGAAAAACTGTGTTTGTAATTATCTTACTTTCATTTACTTTTAAGGGCCCCATTTCACTAATTTTGTAAAGGGGCCATAGCATGAAAATCTGACTTTTTCCATGTTTAAGTACTACAATTGGGTCCCCAGTGCTTCTATCAACCTAGAAAATGTGAAAAAGATCAACCCAGTAACTTCCATTCTCTGCAAGCATGTGAAAAAATAGGTAGTTGAGATTTGGCTCTCCTTGTGATGTCATAAGGAGCTCTTATTGTGGTGATACCACGCCTTGATCTGCGCTGTTCAACCGCGGCGCTGCCATTTAGTGCAGAGAGGGAGAGACAGAGAAAAAAATTCACAGCACAATTGGGTTTTAGTTTCAACAAACCACCATCATTTTTATCAGTGTTTGAATTTCATCAGCTCATTTGCATTTTAAAGTAGGGATGCACCGAAATGAAAATTCTTGGCCAAAACCGAAAAAAGGAAACCAAGGCCGAAAAACCGAAACACCTAAAGAAATTATTATGCCAATTATAAGTACAATTGCATTTATGGCTATCACTGTGTACTAACTTTACTAGGGGTGTGTGATGGATAAAAAAAAACCTCACAGTTCGGATCACATTACAGTTTTTGAGGCACAGATCAGATTATTTTTCGGATCAGCAAAAAGCAGGTGGGAAAAAATCTAATAAACAATAAAGAAATTGCAAACATTTACAAAAAAGAACAAAGTTGTACATTAATAAGGTCTGAAATTAGCATTAGGTACAGAAATCAAATTAAATGAATCATAACACAATAAATTAAATGTATTATTATTTTTAGAGCTATTTGTCTCTTTGTCATGCACAGCAAAATCCCCGGTGTTAAATAAACACTGTGGGTGTATATATAATCCACCCCCAGATGGGTGCGCACAAAGACCGGTGTCAAAATTCAACACCGAAGCAGTGCTGAAGTCAATGAGACAATGAAGCGATGATCAAGACATCAACGGCGAACACCCGCTGGTCACCCCGTGCCAAATCAACCTTAATTTTAGAATTTTCCCTGTCTTTAATTTTTTATTTTGATGACTCTTTTTCTGGATAAAGTAATACTCAAATAATGCAGAAAGACAAAATATTTAAATGTTATAGATGAAATCCCCACAGTTAAATAAACACTATCATCATCTCTGTTTGAAAACCAAAACCACAACTTGCTTGCAGAGTTACATGGATGATAAGTTTAACTTCGATACAACTGCTGTAAATCTGGTTAATAAAGTTAGTCACCATTGCTCCGATTAGTGTTTCCTTTAGTTGGGTACTTGGGTCTTGAAGTTTATTGTTAGTTTTTTTCTGCTCATTGTGGAAGTGTGTTAATTAAACACTTCTGTTAGAGCAGAGAAAGATGAGAGAAATGAAGTCTATAACTGTTACTATGTTAATTATTATGAAAACATAAGTGTTGTGATTCAATGATCTCATACAAAAAAATAATCACTGTATATACGTGTTTAATTTTATATTTGGTCCACCCCATGAAATCCATATAGCCTTAAGAGTTAATATTTTTCACCGAAATCTAATTTGTGGTGTCAGTCAGACACACGGAGACATCAACAATCAGCCTATAAAACACAATCATGGTGACAATCAACAACAAAGCTTCATGCCGCAATGCATGCTGGGTACCAGGATTGTATAAAACTCATTCATAACTCCCATCATGCATTGTGACATGACAAAATTGTGCAAATTTCTTACCATTTACTGTCACCCTTGTTGAGATTTGTATCAGAAGTTATGATGTCTCTCTTAAGCAAAAAAAAAAACTAAAAAAAAACTAAAGCATTACAGCAGTCTTACAGAACAGTGTCATTCATAGAGCATGTTTGTATTTGCATTGTTGTCTTTATCACTTATTTATGCTCAAATGTTTTAATGATTGGTAAAGAATAAAATAAATAACCAATCTCAGATGCTATGAAAAGTTTTCCCTCTACATTAAGCAATGAACAAACATTCTTAATAAAACAATATAACAATTGCTAAAAGAGGAAAATTAGTTTAGTGAAGGTCAAAGGAAAAATGTCTAACTAAAGGAAACGTTAATTACAATAATGGTGACTTCAAATGAACCCATAAGAAACACAAACTTAAGATTTAATGTGATACATTCTGTGATTACATCACGTCAGAAAGAAGATTTGTCTACTAAATCACGTGTGTGGATGCTGGAATAGTTGAGCACTTGTATTTTGTTCTGACAGCTGTTTAGAAGTTAAATTTATCATCCCGGTTTAGAAAATAACGCTGCAAGTTATAATTTTAGTTTTTTTAACAGAGATGATGATAGAGAGGCAAACGTGCAAGATTGCAGCTTTTGGAGTCATACTCCCAACAATGTTCATATAATACTGGCGATTTCGCTGTATTCATCTATTGCATTTTGTCTTTCTTCATAATTTTAGCATTACTTTCTCCAAAAAAAAAAAAAATCCAGGAAAATTAAGGTTGATTTGACACAGAATGACCAGCAGGTGTTCACCATTAATGTCTTAATCATCAATTCATTATCTCATTAACTTCAACACTGCTTCAGTGTTAAATTTTGACACCAGTCTTTATACACACACATCTCGGAGTGGATTATATATACACCCACAGTGTTTATTTAACACCGGGGATTTTGCTGTGTGGGTTGTTTGATTAACATTAATGACACAGACTTAAGTAGGTTAATCTGACTGTAATCTATACATACACTTAAGACATAAACAAATGTTTTTATTAGAAAAATAATACTGTGGAGATAATTTTGTTTATATGTGCCCTGGCAATAACAGAAAGATTTTATGTTTGCTTGTTTTTTTTTTTAAACGCGTTTCTCTCGTATGTGCACTATTAAACGCGCGCGCACACATAGAGAACGAGGGTGGATCCCAAACAGCGCAACAGTCGCTCCACATAAAAACGTTACGTTGTGTTTCGTTGCTTTATTCGCCGAATGTATGTTAATGGATTACAGTATGAGACACATTAGCGCGACTCTCTCTAAAGTTTACACATCAAGACATGCTTAATCTTTGCAGACGCGTGCAAACAGCTCGACCGTGAGTGAAACCTGCTTGAGCACGAAGGGGAGGGGTGGGTGACGACTGATCACCGTGAGTGAAACCCAAGCGCTAGTGCACGGATGGGAGGGGCGCAGTTAACATTCATTTTCGGTTGACTTTTTCGGCTGGATTTTTTATTTCGGCCGAAACAGATAATGCCATTTTTGACCGAAAATTTCGGCGACCGAAATTTCGGTGCACCCCTATTTTAAAGGACACACCCAAAACAGCACATTTTTGCACACACCTACAAAGTCGCTGTTTTAGCGTGCTGTAATAAATTATTTATGTGGTATTTTGAGCTAGAACTTCACATTTGTGCTCTGGGGACACCAAAGATTTGTTTGGCATCTTAAAGGGGTCTTGTGAAATGGCCCCTTTAAGATGTAAAATAAATCTTTGGTGTCTCCAGAGCAGTGATGGGCAGTAACGCGTTAGAAGTAACGCGTTACTGTAATCCGATTACTTTTTTCAAGTAACGAGTAAAGTAGGGGATTACAATTGCAAAACCAGTAATTAGATTACTGTTACTTCCCCGTTAGCAGGCTGCGTTACTGCGTTATTTTTTTAATCTTGATTTTGTTTCGTGAGACTCTCTCGTGTCGTGACGCGAGTCGAGTGACAATGACGTATGAGCGCCGCGAAAGATTCCACCTCAAATCTAAGCAAACACCTAGCAAGCCGGCTCAGTAATGTGAAACTTACTGAAAATATCCCTGAACCCCCAGCTGACATGACCGCTGCGGCTCCATCTCATACACGTTCACGCGAAATCTGATGTAAAACAACGGACTATATATCTGTATTTCATGGATTATACGCATTTGTGGACAAGCTGACGTGACCGCTGCGGCTCCATCTCATACATGTTCACGCGAAATCTGATGTAAACAACAGACTATATTTCATGGATTATACGCATTTGTGGACAAAAGTTGTCATTTGATGAATTTTATGGGTTATTCACACATCTGAAACAGACCGGATTCAACTCGCGATCGTTATAAGGTAAGAAGTCCAGTTTATATTTTGCATGTTGTCATCTGGACTTCTGTAACAAAATAACTTACTACATGATATGATATGTATCTCAAAACAGAGACCATACACTGATGCTAAACCCGTAGACATTTTAAACGATGTATATTAATGTTGATATTAATATTATTAATGTTAGCAGGCTTAAAAAAACGAATAAGTGCGTGTCGAGAGGTTAAAACAGAGAATGTTTAATTTGATTCAATTTTAGATGATGGATGCAGAAAGAATAGAACTATGCAGAAAGGTCTTGGCCCACACTTAAGGGGTAAATTCCCTTTAACTACAGTAAGATAATAATTTAAAGGTGTTGCATACAGTATAATCCCTTAAATGGTTCTCTTAGGTAAGGGTAATCGTTAAATGTTTCACGACAGTGACCCAGGTTTATAAAATACTATTGTTGCCATGGAGATGCAACAGAAAAAGCTTAAGGTTTTTTTTGCAACCTTAAGTTTAAATGAAATATAAGGGTGAATTTAAGGGAACATTACACTTAAGGTGCTTTATGCAACCGGGCCCTATTGCTTTATACTGTGTAGCATATTCAGGTCGTGCATCATGTTTTTGAAAAGTAATTAGTAAAGTAACTAGTAAAGTAACTAATTACTTTTGAAAATAAGTAATCAGTAAAGTAACGGGATTACTTTCTTAGGGAAGTAATCAGTAATCAGTAACTAATTACTTTTTCCAAGTAACTTGACCAACACTGCTCCAGAGTACATATATGAAACTCTAGCTCAAAATATCGTATATATAGATAATTTGTTATAGCAAATTGAAATTGCCACTTTGTAGGTCCAAGCAAAACTGCGTCCTTTAAACGTGTCCTTTAAAATGCAAACACAGATCACAATGATGGTGGTTTGTTGAAATTGAAACTCAGTTGTTCTGTCAATTATTTTTTCTCACTCTCTGCACTAAATGGCAGTGCCATGTTTGGATAGTGCAGATTAAGGAGTGTTATTATTATAATAAGATCCCCTTCTGATATCACAAGGGGAGCCACATTTATATTACCTATTTTTGACATGCTTGCAGCGAACATTTTACCAGGTTTTCATGCTATGGGCCCTTTAAATATAATTTTTTTTCTAATTGTATTCGCAATATACTTATCAAAGTACGTACCTCCTTATACTATATATGGTGGCAAGGAAAAATGTGAATCTTTTAGATTTTCATTTTTTTTAAATAATTTTTTCATAAAATGTGATCTGATTTCCATCTAACATAATGTGTCTAAAAAAATAACACAACTTCTGATCTTTTATGTCTTTATTGAACACACTTAGTGGCCAACCACATCAAACGTGTTTATGGAAGTTGCAGGCGCCTTTTTTTGAATGATATTTTTTGGGCAGGGAGCGTTTATGCGTGCCGAACGGCTTGCGGTTTTTGCTGCCAGTCGCAGCACTCGCTTTTGAAGGAGCGCTGAGAGCGGAAAAGCGCACGACGTCATTCGCGTCTTTCCATTTTCCAATCGAATGAGGGGAGAGGCAGGCCTTACAGTGTGGTGAGGGAAGTTTACAGTGCTTTGAAGAACCGGACTCTCTCACTCTCTCCTGCGTGTTTGTGCACCTCTCACCCTCAAACAAGGTCACAGTAAACGCCCTCTTTTTAAAGTTTCTGCTAATATGACAGTTAACAGCAAAAGAGCGCTCACGCTTTAATATTTGGACGTCTCATGTGTATGCCGTTCTTCAAGTCAATCCATAAAATCTCTATTGTGTTGAGGTCTGGGCTTTGACTTGGCCACTCCAAAAGGCGGATTTTGTTTTTCTGAAGCCATTCTCCTCTGGACTTGCTCCGGTGTTTTGGGTCTTTGTCCTGTTGCATCACCCAGACATTCCTCCTACAGACATTCACACATTATCCTGAAGAATTGTCTGATAAACTTGGGAATTTATCTTCCCCTCAATGATTGCAAGCTGGCCATACCCTGATGCAGCAAAGCAGGCCCAAATCAACAGGTCTTCTCCATAATACTTTACAGTTGGGATGATGTTTTCATAATGATATTGCGTGCCCTTTCTATGCCAGATGTAGTGCTGTGTGTTTTTCCAAATAGTTCAATCTTCGTTTCATTAGTCCACAAAACATTTTGCCAAATACCACTGTTGGAATGTCAATTTGTTCTTTTGCAGATTTCAGGCGTGCAGCAATGTTCTTTTTAGTACTGTAATTAGTGACTTCCTTTGGCGTCCTGCCGTGAATACACTGCTTGTTCAGTGTTTTACGTGTTGTAGACTCAAATACAGAGAGTTCCAATAATGCCTTCAAATCTTTGCCTGTCATTCTGGGTTGTTTCTATACCTCATTAAAGGAATAGTCTACTCATTTTCAATATTAAAATATGTTATTACCTTAACTAAGAATTGTTGATGCATCCCTCTGTCGTCTGTGTGCGTGCGCGTGGGCGCTGGAGCGCGCTGCGACACTTCGATAGCATTTAGCTTGGCCCCATTCATTCGATGCTACCATTTAGAGATAAAGTTAGAAGTGACCAAACACATCAACGTTTTTCCTATTTAAGAGGAGTAGTTAAACGAGCAAGTTTGGTGGTACAAAATAAAACGTAGCGCTTTTCTAAGCGGATTTAAAAGAGGAACTATATTTTATGGCGTAATAGCACTTTTGGGAGGACTTCGACTCGCCTGAAAAGTCCGCTCCCCTTCTCACTCTCATAATGGGAGAGGGAGGGTGTTACTGCGCCGAGTCGAAGTACTCCCAAAAGTGCTATTACGCCATAAAATATAGTTCCTCTTTTAAATCCGCTTGAAAAGCGCTACGTTTTATTTTGTACCACCAAACTTGCTCGTTTAACTACTCCTCTTAAATAGGAAAAACGTTGATGTGTTTGGTCACTTCTAACTTTATCTCTAAATGGTACCATTGAATGAATGGGGCTAAGCTAAATGCTATCGAAGCGTCGCAGCGCGCTCCAGCGCTTACGTGCACGCACACAGATGATAGAGGGATGTATCAACAATTCTTAGTTAAGGTAATAACATATTTTAATATTGAAAATGAGTAGACTATTCCTTTAATGAGTCTTCGTGGTGCTCTTAGTGTCATTTTGACTGGGTGTCCATCTCTTGGTAGAGTAGCAACAGTCCCAAAGCATCTCCATTTGTAGATTGTATGTCTGTAGACTGGTGAATTTCTACAGTCTTTGACATAACTTTTAACCCTTTCGAGCTCCATGTAAAGCAACAATTCTTGATTAAAGCTCTTTTGATAGCTCTTTTTGGTGAGGCATGGCCCATATAAAAAAATGAACTCCAAAAGTAAACTTTAAAGTAGCTGTAGTCCACACCTCCAAATACATTATCTTAAAGAGACTCCAGGTGTGATAAAACCTGACTCCATTTTGCTTTTTCGAGGTCTCGTTCGCTTAAAAGTTCACATACTTTTTTCACAAGCACTATGAGTTTTTAGGTTGTTCTTAAATAATTCTGTTCTTTCATGTCTTTATTGTTTTGTTTTTTTAGAACCATTATGTTTGTCAATACCCTTGACTTGATGAAGACCAGATCACATTTTATGACAAATTTATTTAGAAAGCTATGAAATTCCAAAAGGTTAATATACTTTATCTTGTTACTGTATTTCTTGAAGGACATACTTCTTTTCAAAACACTCAAGACTCTAAAAGGTTCTAAAATAGTTTTGTGCCATTGTAACAAATGTGGCATGATGGTTAGTTAAATAAAAATGGAATTTGAAAGGATTTCAGTGTCACTGTGTGCTTTACTTCTTTCTGCCCTGTTAATACAGGGCGTCATCACACTCCTCTCATTACAATACGCTAACTGGATAACACTGGATATGTCTTATTGAATATGCAGTTTACTAAAATAATGTATTTACCTGCAACAAATTAATTACAGCCTAACTATAGTTATTGTATTTACTAGCTGCTGACCTAGGATTTATAGTTATAATTTTAAAGAAATCTATATTTTGCTGTACCTTTTGTTGTGAATTGTGTCTTTTGGGGTATTTTTTGTCTAAATATAGTCAAGGGGGTTGTATGATTCTTTGGTTCACAACTTCCTATTCTGAAAGTTTGATCAATTCTGCAACAAATGTATTTATGGTAACAGACTCAAAAAGTTTTTCTTGTGTAGTTTAATGCAAGTTCAGACTAACATTTTAATTTTTTTGGTTTAACCTCTGCCACAGCTTTTCAAAGCTGAAACTCATGTAGATGTAGCAGAAACGCATACAATCCCACCAGCAACCCAGATTTTAGATCAGGTAGTCTTCGTGTAGCACCCATTTAGAGCTGTAAGATGGGTCCCAGATGGGTTTTGCTTATGTTGTACATTTGGGAACTACCTTAAAACCGAGTAAAATCCTGCATATAACCTACATGGGCAATTGACAAGGGGCAAACATGGAACCCACGGACAATCTCACTTACAACCCATATTTCATGACCATGTTGTCCCTATGTAGTACCCACATAAAACTCAAATCTGGGCCCAACATGGGCATTATGCATATTGCCCAATTGGGGCCCACCAAACACCCAGTGAAATCCTGCAGATAACCTACATGGGTAATTGACAAGGGGCAAACATGGAACCCGCGGACAATCCCACTTACAACCCATATTTCATGACCATGTTGTCCCCATGTAGTACCCACATAAAACTCAAATCTGGGCCCAACATGGGCATTAAATTGGGGCCCACCAAACACCCAGTGGAATCCTACAGATAACCTACATGGGTAATTGACAAGGGGCAAACATGGAACCCGCGGACAATCCCACTTACAACCCATATTTCATGACCATGTTGTCCCCATGTAGTACCCACATAAAACTCAAATCTGGGCCCAACATGGGCATTATGCATATTGCCCAATTGGGGCCCACCAAACACCCAGTGGAATCCTACAGATAACCTACATGGGTAATTGACAAGGGGCAAACATGGAACCCGCGGACAATCCCACTTACAACCCATATTTCATGACCATGTTGTCCCTATGTAGTACCCACATAAAACTCAAATCTGGGCCCAACATGGGCATTATGCATATTGCCCAATTGGGGCCCACCAAACACCCAGTGGAATCCTACAGATAACCTACATGGGTAATTGACAAGGGGCAAATATGGAACCTGTGGACAATCCCACTTACAACCCATATTTCATGACCATGTTGTCCCCATGTAGTACCCACATAAAACTTAAATCTGGGCCCAACATGGGCATTATGCATATTGCCCAATTGGGGCCCACCAAACACCCAGTGGAATCCTACAGATAACCTACATGGGTAATTGACAAGGGGCAAACATGGAACCAGCGGACAATCCCACTTACAACCCATATTTCATGACCATGTTGTCCCTATGTAGTACCCACATAAAACTCAAATCTGGGCCCAACATGGGCATTATGCATATTGCCCAATTGGGGCCCACCAAACACCCAGTGGAATCCTACAGATAACCTACATGGGTAATTGACAAGGGGCAAATATGGAACCCGTGGACAATCCCACTTACAACCCATACTTCATGACCATGTTGTCCCTATGTAGTACCCATATAAAACTCAAATCTGGGCCCAATATGGGTGTCGTGCATGTTGCCCAGGTGGGGCCCACCTAGTAGCAAGTGCCATCCTGCATGAAATCCATGTGGGCAACTGGCATGAGGCCATTATGGAACCCGCGGACAATCCTATATAGGGCCCATTTTTCAGCCCAGTTCATACCCATATGGGCCCTATATACCCATGTTGGCTGGGTAGGACATCGCCATACCCACACTGGGTCTAAATCCCTATCCTCATGTGTATTAAACATAAAACATGTACCAAAAGATACTGATTGTGACAGTTTTAGTATTAAATGTTTTATGACAAAGAAAAATCAATAAAAGCAAAAACATAAAAATCACGCACCCACAAAGTCATAAAAATATTTTATGGTTTGCTGTTTTCAGTGTCACGTGAATGTAAGAAACACACGTTTGTCTGCTGTTGTAGCTGGCTTGTAGCTCCAGGTAGCCTTTCAGCTTTTATTGTGCGCTGAACAAAATGCTTGCCGCTGGTACCTTGTTGCACCGTGACTACTTAGGACAGGGTTTCAGGCATACGGAGAAATAATACGTCAAGAGAGGATAAAGAGGGAGGCAATATCAGGAGCAGAGCCAGGTTGCTGACTCTTGAGTTAATCCAGTGAGGTAAAACCGTCAAATACCAAACTTAATCCATCCACAAGGAACACACACACACATTCACACATAAACTTCCCTACACTCTTAAAAATCAAGGTGCTCCACGATGCCATATAGTGGTTCTCAAATGGGGGTACGCCTACCCCTAGGGGTACTTGGGGGTACTGCATGGGGTACGTGGAGAAAGTGGAAACCGCCAGTTTCGTGATAAATACATAGGGCTGGGATTTCACATAACCCTCAGCACTGTGCTTTTTATGTGGTGAGCTGTTAGCCAACAGCGCAATGAAGTCAGCTCATCTTCAACACATCTCCGGACTTAACCACCGAATGACCACAAAATGATCACAATAAACTTTAACTAAAAAACACTGATTTACCTTTAACAGTTATGCCTAATACTTTAAATAGATTTACATAAAGCTATATAAATGTTTATAAGCAATAAACCTGCTCTGGGGCATACGATATAATAACTGTCTCACTCTCGTTTCACTTTATTTATTGAAAGGGGAAATTTCACAAGATGTCAAATAAATCTTTGGTGTCCCCAGAGTACGTATGTGTAGTTCTAGCTCAAAATACCATATAGATTATTTATCATAGCTTGTTAAAATTGTGACTTTGTAGGTGTGAACAAAAATGTGCTGTTTTTGGGTGACCTTTCAAATGCAAATGAGCTGATCTCTGCACTAAATGGCAGTGCCATGGTTGGATAGTGCAGATTAAGGGGCGATATTATCCCCTTCTGACATCACAAAGGGAGCCAAATTTCAATTATCTATTTTTTCAGATGCTTGCAGAGAATGGTTTACCAAAACTAAGTTACTGGGTTTCTTTTTCACATTTTCTAGGTTGATAGAAGCACTGGGGACCCAATTATAACACTTCAGATTTTCATGATATGTCCTTATATTTGTGAAGACATCTCATAGACAAACGATATTTAACCTGTAAATCTAGATATAGATTTAGGTATACCTCTAAATGTTACTTATTTTATTGTTGAGGACATTTTTAAAATATAGGCCACATAACTACAGCCAAATCTTAACCCACGCATAGTGTAACTTTTGCATGTATTCACTCTCTCTATCTCTTTTTCTCCCACACACTACAGACAGACTCACACTGACTCATCACACATACAGGACACTGTCACATTATATCAAGGCAGATGTGCTCTAGCGCACCACATCAATGTCTGTCCAAATGTTTAGTCTTTTCCTCAGAAAGCACACACATACAAGTCAACCCAAGTGATGTAAAACAGGGGCCTGGAAATTGCATTGCATTCTGCTTTTTGTAGAAATTGTATTTTGTAGAAATAGAGTATGTAAAAATGATAAGGACAAATGTTAACGTAAAGGATTTTACCAAATTAAGATCTAGTAGTGATATCTGACTTTGTGTTGTATACATAGGGGAGAGTTTGTCTGACTAAAGTTGTTAATATCTGTGTACTTTTATTATCTAAACACAGCCGACAGTCAGAACACTCATCACCTAAACTGTCAAACATCTGTATGGTTTCTAGAAGGAATGTATAAACTTGTAAATAAAACTATTCTGTGAGTTTTACGATAAGCCAAAACTACATTTCTGAGTGACTGTGCGTGTGCGAGCTCACGTAAAATGATTACCTGGTTTCTGGATATTGTACCTTTAGAACCGATGCTGCCAAACAATAAATCATTCAAAGCATTATTTCTTTCTCAAGGTCTATTTCCTTTTTTTTTTTTTTGGATGTGAATTATTTATTATCTTGAAGTTCACCATGAGAGATTGCTTTCAGATCTTTTCAAATCTACAGTCTGTATTCAACTGCATGCACGATCATCTCCCCAAATAGAGAGACACACAACATTGTCAGGTTATATTACCCCTGCATAGCGGTCTGTGCCGAAGGGCGCGTGAGCCAGCAAGAGAGATGGGGAAAATTAAGGGAAGAAAAGATAAAACAGCGACATCTTCCTCTTCTCTTTTTAATAGGATGTGCAGTTGTTTGGCTGAAATTGTGCAGCGGTGATGGCCATACCTACATAAATCATAGCTCCATAACTTCGGTAATGAAGAAACTGCCGGGAAGGGTAGAGAAAAAATCTATTTAATGTCAAGGACGCAGTGGCAGAGGGGGTGCAAGTGTGTGTGTGTTTGTATGTGCATCTGTGTGTGTTAAGGGAGTCCATTTGATTTATAGGCCCAATCTTAAACAGTCCTTGGCAGTGTAATGCATAAAACTCTTATCTGCAGTGTGTGTCTCTCTGTGCTTCCTCGTGTGAGTCTTTGTCAACTCATCCTTACAACATTTAATGTGTTTGTTGTTAATAAAATACAACTCCAATGAGGGATTCATTACAGTCTCTGAAACTTTCTGAGGTTTAAGTGTAAAGAACAATAAAACAACAATTTACAAACCCAAACTTTTGCATTTTCCCCACACACTAATGTATAAACACTAAAGTAAAACAGGGAGCATTCACTATAAGTTTTCTTCTTGACTACTGTAGCAGTAAGTTATAATACAGTAAGAGATTAAAGTGGGAGTTGAGGATAATAGTAAAGGAGTTATTATTGGAGAGAGTGAAGCAGACAGCTTGTAAACCTTTGACTGACAGGATAGATGAAGATGCTTCTCTTAAACTTTTTTTTTAAACTCTTAAAATCTGTCTGAAGCCTCTATGGAAACTTCCTATCAACACAATATCCAGTATCAGTTACTTGAATATACATTTTGCATAAAAACAACTTATGTTTTTTGTATGTATTTGTTTTAGAGATTAGTTTAGCCACTAGCCAGACCGATAAATAAATGAAGTTTACTTCAGTTCAGACGTCTGATGAAACCTATTATTATATAGCTTCATTACTGGTAATATCATCATTTGTATTTGTTATGTATCTGTTATCTGTTACACGCTCCCAATGAGGAAAAGATTAACAGAGACAGAAGAAAACAGAAATCTACAGCAATACAGGTGAGCTAAATATGACATTTATTAGTAGATGTAGGTTAGTAAATGTAGAAAACTGTTTTGAGACTAAAATAATGGATCTGTCATTTTGTACTAAACTATTAAAAGCTGTTTTTTGTCAAAACAACATTCCAGCATTAAGCAATATAAATATGGAAATCTTTAGCAAACTAATTAAACAGAAAATATTTCTGAGGTTTCCACGCTGTCAGAAAACAATGGTCTCTAGCTGTCACTAGGATGATAACCTTTCAAGTATACCCTTGTAGGCTACCTAAAGAGTTCATAGTACCTCAGAGGTACATATTGATACCAAATGTATACATGTGCCTAAATGGTATTAACACCTTATTAAAGGGTATTGCACCACAATGAAAAAAAAGGATTTATTCAATTTACTCAATTATTTTAAGGTAAGTGCTTGCAATCAATTTAATTAAGCTACATTTAAACAACAGTTTTTTGTTTTGTTTTGTTATTTTATTTTTTTTAAATGTAGCTTAAATAAATTGATTGCGAGTTTGTGACCACTTACCTTAAAAAATTGAGTAAATTGAATGAATCATTTTTTTCAGTGTGACAGCTTTGGCTGGGTTTACACTTTGCATTAACATGCGATCTCTGTGATCCGTTCACGCAGATCCGATCATCAGTATATCAGGACACGGTGCGTTTACATTTGTCAACATCAAAGTGGCTTCTGTATCTGGATGTGTGATCGGATCCCATGAGGAGAGACGCGCTGGATGAATAGCTGTCAATCAAAATGGCTACAGCTGTCTATACCCACATGATTTAGGGTTGTCGCGGTAACCGCAATCCCATATTATACAGCAGATAATAACTAACAACCCCAATAACCGTGATGTTCACATTTTAAGCTTCATATTTTAGCTTTAAAGACTTTATCTTTCTTTATCTGCAGCGTCCGCACTGCCGATGAACGTTTCAGCCGGTGTAACTTTACCTGAACTTGCCTTTCACCCACATGCTTTTCATCAATAGCAAAATGTACGTGTTTTCAAGTAACTTAAAATGTGTTAAATGAGATAGAAACAGCCGACTGACCAGAAAGAAGGGCACGTTATGACCTTGGTATGTCGCCATGGAAAATCAAACATTATAACGATTAATTAAATTCTGCCATTAAATATTAAATCTCTCCATGAATAATTGGAATATATTAAACATATGCCCGAATAAGTTAAATACAGTCAGCAGTGTTAAAATGCGTTTGTAAGTCGATTTATTTCAAAATACTTTAAGCTTAGCTAGCATTGCTCCACAAATATGACTTTGTGCATCTCTCACCTGCGCTCCATGACCTAACGTCCTTAATTTTTGTCAGCTGTTAGTGAGAGGAGATGAAAGTGGGCGGGGTTTTGTGTGGCGTTGACCTGTAAATGCAGATACGATGCTGGATTGCGTTTACATTACACTGAGATCCGATCACAAAGCGTCCTCGACAACCTCTGCATCAGGACACACAGATTGGATAACATTCCGATCACAAACGCGTTTACACTTGTCTTTTAAATGTGTATGTGGACAACATCTGGATACAGATCGCATGTTAATGCCAAGTGTAAAGGCAGCCTATGACACCTTGTCATAAATCCGTCATACATGACATTGCAGAATAATTATCAAACTTAAAAAACTACCTCGCTTTATGGGTTAACATTTCATTAAGCTGTTATTAATTACACTGGAAAAAATGATTCATTCAATTTACTCAAATTTTTAAAGGTAAGTGGTTGCACTCAATTTATTTAACCCTTTAACTGCCAGCTCAACCAAACGGTTGAGCACATTTTGAGTCCCTATATTTTATTGAGATGAGTACCTAACTTAACTCAAGCTGATTGAGCCATCTCTACTATTTGTGTAAGATATGTTTTGCCAAAAAAATCCACTAGATATCAATGTATCAATCAACAGCACTTGTCACAACACATCTTGTTATGTGGATTTTAGAAATAAAAAAATCACTTCTGTTATATGAACTGTTCTTGTTGAAATTTTGCAAGGGTTAGGGTTAGGGTTGTTTTCAGATCATCCATTTCTGCAGTCAGAGTGTACTATTTGCTATGAAATATACATTTCTGATCATTCACAGCTATGAATATGACACAGCTATTGTTATTTCTTATTTAATATATTGAGATCATTTCTTAAGTATGTATTTTTGCCACTTCTGGATATTTTTTTGAAATAACTATAACGAATTCATATAATTAATGTATGGAAATCATAATTACTCATTAATTAATCAATAATTACTTCTTAAAAGATGTTTTAAATTGTTTGAAGGATTGTTTGCAATGTTGGCTTACTCTACACAGCATTGCTGGTTTACAAAGAAATGTTAAAGGGGCCATGTCACAAGACTTTTTTAAGATGTCAAATAAATCTTTGGTGTCCCCAGAGCACATATGTGATGTTTTAGTTTAAAATATCATATAAATAATTTATTATAGCATGTTAAAATTGCCACTTTGCAGGTGTGAGCAAAAATGTGCAGTTTTGGGAGTGTCCTTTAAAATGCAAATGAGCGGATGAAATGCAAACACCGATCACAATGATGGTGGTTTGTTGAAATTGAAACTTAGTTGTGCTGTGAATTATTTTCTCTGTCTCTCCCTCTCTGGATTAAAATACTGGAAATGGCAGTGCTGTGGTTGGAAAGTGCAAATTAAGGGGTGGTATTATTATAATAAGGGCTCCTTCTGACATCACAAGGGGAGCCACATTTCAATTACCTGTTTTTTCACATGCTTACAGAGAATGGTTTACCAAAACTAAGTTACTGGGTTGATCTTTTCTAGGTTGATAGAAGCACTGGGGACCCAATCATAGCACTTAAACATGGAAAATCTCAGATTTTTATGCCGTGACCCCTTTAATTTATCTAAAAAAAAGACAAAAAAAATTATTTTGCACTACCAAACTTGACAGTTTGTTTCTTATATCATAAAATACTAATATGCCATTGTATTACTATCTTTGGCCTTCTTTTATTTTAGGTTTTAAATGCAGAATATCCTTATTTTTTGTTAATTTTGGTCATTTTTATTGCAAAAAACATGAAAACATGTCATGTCCTGTGTTAAAATGAAAACCTGAAATATTTTAATATGTTATACTTCAATAAATAAAGAAGATTAAATATACAAAACCATTTTATTTGGATTATGTTTGTAAAAAATTAGTATTATAGTTCATATTTTCTAATTTCCATAGTATGTGTTTGAATTCCTTTAAGTGACATATCAACCGTTTGGCAGAGGCCGATTTTTAAAAAATGATGGGATGTGTTGAAAAAAAATACATTGATTGTGTTAAGTGGTGACATAAGGATATAAGAAATGCAAACAAAATTTTTTTCAAATGCCTTTTTCTTGGTGTGGCAGTTAAAGGGTTAAGTTTCATTTAAACAAAAGTTTTTGTTTTGTTTTTCAATTTTTTTTGTTTAAATCTAGCTTAAATAAACTGATTGCGACCACTTACCTTACAACAATTAGTAAATTGAATGAATCATTTTTTCAGTGTATGTAATTGTACTATTTTTATTTAATTTTAGGTGAATCTGTATCCAAATGCAATAAAATATAATTGATTTTATTTCTTAAAAACATGTTAGAGTATCAACACTTAATGACATTTTAATGACAAATTATATTTGTACCACTGTAGTTGAGGTCAAGAAAATATTAATACTGCTTTTAAAAAACTATATGACAGAGTATTAACACTTTAATTACAAATTATTTGTATCACTAGTAAAAAGTGGTCAGTTATGTTGTCATGACAAAGACATCTCAAACAATGTCATGTTTGCATTAAAAATGACATAATTGAACAAATGACACTTAATGAAACCTCCTTTATGTTCATAACACATGTCATGCGTGATTATCAGAGATGGGACCAAGTCACACATGTGCAAGTCTCAAGTAAGTCTCAAGTCTGAACTTTCAAGTCTCAAGTAAGTCCCAAGTATTTTTTTTCTTGGGCAAGTCAAGTCAAGTCGAGTCACAGGCTATGTCAAGTCAAGTCAAGTCAAGTCCTGTAGTAGGTCAAGTCAAGTCCAAGTCAAGTCACCTTATTATTGTAATTTTACCTGCAGAATCTTATCTTAATAAAGATATATAGAATATAAAGATATAAAGAAATACTAATTTTCAGTAAAATACATCATGGAATCAAACTAAATTGTAATCTCTTCCGTTCGCGCGTCTACATTTAAAATAACGAACCTAAGGGCACAAAAGACGCAATATGTGAACCGCTCTTAACATTGTAGAATCCAGTATTTTTTCTCTGTGTGTGTGTGTGTGTTAAGGTGGCAAACGTAGAAGTAGTAGTCAAGTCTCGTACCGCTCAGATCAAGGGAAGTATTTTAAAAAAATAAATCAAAATTATTTTGCCCACATTTGTCCCCAACACGGTATGATGAGGGTTAATGGCTACTTTAGCTATTATTACATTAGCTAACTACCAACTAACCAGATATTAACAAATTGTCAAGCATTTACTGGGCAGAATGGCTCTTCAAATGACGGACGCAATTGGAGGTTGTGGCTGCCCGTGATTTTAATGTTGCATGTCTTGCAACGCACTGTTCGTCTTTTGCCATCTTGTTGAAGCCGAAAGCGATGATCCTCGCTACCCCTCCGGCTGACATGTTGATATCTGTTCTAAGTGGGTGTGGTGTGCATAAGGTACGAGAGGGCATGACTGATGATAGTGTCGTGATTCAGTCATGACAATGCCATTCTCAGCCTGCGCTCCAGCTGGGTCAACTTTATTTTTTTTAAATAGTTTATATATTTTAACTGAAAACATGATGTGAATGTGATTAACACTCAAGTCATTCAAGTCATCGTGTCTCAAGTCAAGTCAAGTCCCGAGTCTTTAACTTCCAAGTCCGAGTCAAGTCTCAAGTATTTTATTTTTTGTCAAGTCAAGTCACAAGTCACAAAAATAGCGACTCAAGTCGACTCGAGTCCAAGTCACCAAGTCCCAAGTCCCCATGTCTGGTGATTATGAATGTGTCATGTCAGTCTTATGAACACCCCTTCAAGTAAAGTGTTACCAACCATTTTGTTCAGGTTATTTCATTCCTTAAAGTTTTTGTCCAAACATGTGTATAAAAGAAAATCAAATGATGATATTTGTTTAATGCTTAAATAACCAAGACTGGCTTTGTCATCCTTCGAAGACACTGGATAGTTCAGTGAAACTCAGTTCCTCTTGACCTGGTTGTGTCGGTTGAAATCAGGCTGTTGTATGACTCATACCCTATGAAGACACAGACACACAGCCCACGAGCACTTTCTAACCCTGACCATGGTAATTCAATATAAATGAGTCACATCAAGATTTAATAATAATAAAACTACAAAGAAAGAAAGCAAAAGGTGTATAGTCAGCATATAAAAGCACCCATTATTGCAACATATTCATACGTATAGTCACAAGTCACTTCTCTCCATTTCTGTCAAGCATAAGCAATTTCTGCCCTTTTGCTGATATTATGCCCGACACTCATTGATAGATTCATTTCATTAGAGTTCACATGAGTTGACCTGCAAGTGTCATCAACCTGGTATGTGTGGTATGTGCAGCTTTACCACATAAATGACTTTGAAGAAAAAGCACTGTTGGTATGCAGACCTTTTCAATGGACTCTTTTTCATGTTCTGGTATGACAGCCAGTGGTTAAGAATAGCCTGAGGCTGACAGCAAAACAATTAGCTTTTTATGTTTTAATAGTTGTAATGTTAACAACTCACCTGTGTGAGATTAGAATGAATAGCGGCTGCTTTTGTAAAGGTAAAAGGATGTATTCGTGAAAATACTAAAAATAATGGATTTTATTATTATTTTAATGTTCACAGCAACACACCCTCTTAGTGTGATTTACATATTCTGAAGATCCTGCCCAACTGCTATAACAATATGTGAGATGTGTATTTCAGCTGGGTGTTGATTCATGTCAGTGACACAACTTTATTCTTGCTGAAGTACAGGCATAAAGAGACAGTTCAATTGCTCTCGATTGTCACAGAGAGATAAGAAGCGAGAATGAATGAGAAAAGATAGAAAGGGAGAGAAGATGAGCTGTCTTCCTCTTTGTAATGGCCAAGTTGGTAGTACAAACAGAAAAGGCTGAAAGCGCAATGATGTGCTGTCCAAACACACATTCACTGATGTATGATACAAATTTACAATTAAACCAACTCAACGAGCCACTTGGACACACATTTGCCAAGTTGTTTAAAGGATTAGTCAATTTTCTTAAAAGAAAAATCCAGATAATTTACTCACCACCATGTCATCCAAAATGTTGATGTCTTATTTTGTTCAGTCGAGAAGAAATTATGTTTTTTGAGGAAAACATTGCAGGATTTTTCTCATTTTACTGGACTTTAATGGACACCAACACTTAACTCAACACTTAAGGAGTTTCAAAGGATTATAAACGATCCCAAACGAGGCATAAAGGTCTTATCTAGCGAAACGATTGTCATTTTTGACAAGAAAAATAACAAATATACACAATTTCTCGTCTAGATCCAGTCCTGAAACGCAATACGTCATGATGTCAAGAGGTCACAGAGGACGAACTCGAAACTCCGCCCCAGTGTTTACAAGTGTGTTGAAAGAGGACTGTTCCGACGTTGTTGTATGTGGAATAATACTAATTAATGTCTTTCTGGCAGTTTATTGTTTAAAATGGTCCGCAAATGTGCGTTTTATATATGTAACACGTGACCTCCCTACATCACTACGCATTTACGTTAGGTCGCGCTGGACCGGACCTAGACGAAAAGTTGTGGTTCAAAAGTGCACATTCTCTATTTTTCCTGTCAAAAATGAAAATCGTTTCACTAGATAAGACCCTTATGCCTCATTTGGGATCGTTTATAGTCTTTTGAAACTCCGCCGAAAAAAAACTGTTACGTGTTGAGCCAAGTGTTAAGTGTTGGTGTCCATTAAAGTCCATTAAAATGAGAAAAATCCTGCAATGTTTTCCTCAAAAAACATAATTTCTTCTCGACTGAACAAAGAAAGACATCAACATTTTAGATGACATGGTGGTGAGTAAATTATCTGGATTTTTCTTTTAAGAAAATTGACTTTTCCTTTAATAGTTCCGTTTCCTAAAAACAGCAAAATGGTTTACCTCAACTGATGAAATAAACATCAAGGTCACTGAGGATAAGTTACAGATTGCAACATCTACAGTATAGATGAGTATATCATTTACCGTCGCAATGTGTGGTAGCCAAATCATAGTTATATAAGCACATATTTAGCATTTGAAAGATTCATATTTGCTTCAGGAGTTCCTAACAACAGTTTACATGTTTGCAAGGTCAAAAAACACTTTTGTTGTTGTATGAATTTATTTTTTTCTTATTTCCCATCCACTCTCAAATTAATTGTTTGAAGATTCATCTTGCCAATCCCCTCCTTTGCTTGACGCTACTCTGCGGCGTAGGTCTATGGTGCTTGCATCTTTATTTATAATAATGATATTGTTCCAGACTGTTTTATAAATAAAGTTTGTTTATTTGTTTATCTGCAAGAGACTATGTAGAAGCATTGCAAGTTGTGACATAGCAACATAAATAAGGGGATTCGAACTCTGGACAACTCTTTCCAGCGACCATGAGCTCACAAGATCCTCATACTGTAGTCACAATGTGTGTGTCACAGTGATCTAAAAGTGTAACCACACTACACACTCACTGTATGCTCAAATGAAGGTCACAATATGATGTCACTGGACACTCACTGTGTGCTCATTATGGTCATGATGTGAGGTCATCATGGCACACTCATTGTGCACTCATACCATTAACTCAACGTTCTGAATTCACAATGAGCTTGAGCAGTATGAGAATGGTGTGACATCACTGTGATCCTCCAGTATCCACCTTTTCCTAGTGAGATATAGGAAGTGAATGCCCCCCTTGTGAGCTATATTTGTATTGCCTCCTCTTAACCTGCTCAACATTTTAAAATCACAACGAGTTCACATATTACTCACACTGTGATTATCACTGTAAGAGAATGGCGTGATCTCACGTGTTGACTGAGTACAGCCCCAGTGATAACCTTTGCACCTTTTTTTCTGATAGTGTTGGACCCCATTTTCCCTTATTACAACCTGAATTCAACAATGCACTGAAAATATCCATTAGAGATTCTGATCCATGTTGACAATACAACCGTAAAGCAGTTTGTCCAGATTTATGTGCTGCACATTCATGCTGTGAATCTGCCGTACCATCACATCCCAAAGGTGCTGTGCTGGACTGAGATCAAGTGACCGTGAAGCCCATTAGATTACACATTGAACTCATTGTCATATTTGTGGAACTAGATTGTGATGATGTGGGCTCTATGACATACTGCATAATCCTGCTGGAAAAAGCCATTAGATGATGAGCAGGCCATACAGTAAAATGATGTAAATGGTCAGCGATCAGATAGGCTGTAGCATTTAATCAGTGCTCAATTGATATTACGAGGCCTAATGTGCAAGAAAAAATGATCTGCACCATAACACCGCTAGCAGCTAACACAAGGCATGCAAGGATGGATCGATGGATTGATGTTAATTACAAGAAGTTCTGACCTTACCATCCTGTGTTGTGTCAGAATTTGTGATTTGTCTGACTACGTGACTTGACGTGATAATTCAACAACAGTAGTCCTTCTGCTGTGCCGTTAATCTGCTAAATCTGGTGTGTTGTGTATACGCAGAGATACATGTAATGTAATACACGGATATTTAATTTATAGCATTGTAACCCTGCAGTTAGCTTCACCCAGCCTGGCCGTTCTCTTCAGCTTTTTCACATAAACAAGGCCCTTTTCTCCCACACAATTGCCACTCACCTAAATCATCCCCTCTGGCATCAACAATCCACGGTCAAAGTCACTTAGTTCACATTTCTTGCCCGCTTCTGCATGCTTTTATGCACTGAGTTGCATATAGATATGATTCTTGCGAAATTAGACTTATGAGGTGTCATGAAACATTTTGATAAAAAAAGTAAATGCAAATAAGAGTATCAAAATAAGAAACATACAGTTACAAACATCTACATACTATTTTGCACATGATTTCAAATGACATCATACATTTAAGGGAAAAATTTTCATTACCGCAATGTGTCCATGACTGGATTTGGGTTCTTTGAAATGGAATTACTTATAATAAAAAAATCTAAAAAATAAAAAGCTTCAGTGCATGTTATACTATAAACATTTACAGTAAAGAAACATTTGGTATTTGGTGATCATTGGTAATAATAAGGAATATAAATGTGTCCAAGAAAATTTTTATCATCCTTCCGTCAAGGAACTAACATTTTTAAAAGAAATTAGTTGGAAGGGAAATAATTGACTGTGACACACAAGATGGCTACCAGGTAAGCAGTTCTTATTTTTTTTCTCCAGATAAAAGTTGAAATTTTGTTTGTCATAGTACCTAGATAACTTTCTAGTTCTCATTACCGAGTTTGTAAATGCATATATTTAATGTAATACCATGTTGCGGTAATGATATTTTTTATAAAGATAATCTAACAATGTAAATAATTTATAGGAAATATGTTTTAAATCCTCTAAAAATAACTGTTATAGTAAGTTCAGACCTTAATCTTATGTGCAAATTTTTTTTTTGATTTTTTATTTCTGATGCTGGACACTGGATTTCGTGAGAATCACCCTACCGGTGCCTATTATCTGACATTGGCTTCTGAGTGTGTATTCTCAGTTATCTACTCTCGGCATTTATTTATTTTGTGCTCTGTGAAATTGATTCAGAAACCATAATAAAAGAGCATCAGGACAGAAAAGGCAGATTATCCCATTGCAGTGTGTTGCATCCTGTATAGAGTTAATTGAGATGCATTGTTTAATTCCCAAGTCTTGTCATGCTTGTTTTTCATGCCAAGTATTCGGATATGGTGTGAATATGTCGATAAGCAAACAAGAGCTCCCAAGCATAAAGACCAAGCAGAATTACACCAACCGGATGATTTAGCAGTGCACTGAATGAACATGCAAATGGTGGACTACTCTGCTTAGTAAACAGCTACCTGTTTTTAGCAAGGACTAAGGTGAATCACCCCAATAAATTTTATCAGCCATGCTGAGGTGTTTTACCCCCTCACAACCACCTCTCAGATTGTTCCTACAACCAAGTCATACACACATTACACATTTATGCACACGCCCCCATATCCATACCACCCCAATGCTCCATTGGAATGTTTAACTGTGTCACACTAACGTCATGGCAGAGTGCCTGGATTTGGTAGCTTCATTGACATGAATGACCTCATGGTGTAATGACAGGGAAAACCGTTAGCCTGGGGTCAGTGGACTGCAGATGGGTTGGATCATTTCATGCTAATGCAGCATTAGTCAGGCAGTTAGAGAAATGGCCCGACACCAATCTGATCAGTGGTTTGATCTCCAGTGGTGCACAAGTCAGGCGATACCATCCAGTTCACCCCACCTCTGCTTTAATGTGTTTAACCTCTCCATGCACTGCATTATGGCTGACCCCGAGTTCTGACCCTCAGGTCTGTCAGGATATTGAGATATCCGGAACTGAGGTATCTGTTGCCAGAGAAAAAAAGTTATATGAATAAAGATCTTATATATGATGGTTCAAAAGATTTATATTTGTTAAGTGCTCTTCAAAAAGAAAGCCTATTTGCATGACTGTTTTGTAGTTTTTGTTAAGCAAGAATCAAGGTTAAGCTGATACACTCCAATGGCTGATTGTATAAGGGAGAGTGGGGACGAAAGTATAATTTTTCAGAAAAACTTCATTTTAAAAGTGAATGTTATAGACAGAGATATATTTTTGCTGTGGTCAATAACTCCCAAGTGTGGTCTATCAATACAAGGTGAAATTTTGTAAAAATGTAAAACGACTTCAGTATAATTTCAGTTTCACTTGCAGGGACGAAAGTAACACAACAAAACAAGATAGATTTTTGTGTTACACTTATTTTTATTAAATATACGTGACTATGACCTTGTTAATATGTAACAGCAAACATATGTTGTAATTTATCTTTGTAAAAAATTATGAAATTACATTTTCATTTTAAATTTCAGTTTTATCAAATGTTTCAAAAGCAACAAACTGTACCAAGTTAAATTGTTGAGAATAAAATATTTCTTCAACCGTTTGAACAATATGAACATGAAATTAAATCAAATTAGAATAATGTCAATTTTCAAAATATACAACAGTATTAGCAGCGGGACAAAAGTAACAAGTGTTACTTTCGTCCCGACAGAATCTCCTCACATTTAAACCTGATTTACTTTTATATTGAAAAACTCAGAAAAGTCAAACTTCAGGATGTGTTAGGTCACTAAATAACCTGTAGATTGATTAGTATTGTAACACATGAAACCAGAAACACAACACGTTATTCAAAATGACCATTTTAGGAATTTACTTATCATGGTTGAAAACATCTTTCTGGTTCTACACGCGGAAAATTATGAGTAAATAACACAATATTTGTCAGCTCTGTCAAGGGTTGTGTGCCTAAGATGCTGTCATAGTTTGGGATGCAAATGTTATCAGGGCTCGGAGAAAATCGCTTTGTTACTTTCGTCCTGCGTTACTTTTGCCCCGGTTTTCCCAGACATTGCATACAGCGGTGTAAAAAAGTTTTCTGGTTTAATTTAAACCAATGTCCGTTTGTCCCTTTTTATCCAGTGCTGATTTGAAAATATCTCAGCATTTTTTAGAGTATGACTTTTGCACAATACTGTATGTGGCAGGAAAAGTTAATACTACAGCTTTTTAAGGCTAACAATTTCCACAAATCAATTTAAAATTTAAATCATCATGGCAACTGATCCAAGGTTAGTCATGCAGTTTTATTAGAGGTGTTAACCTGAAAAATAGAAATGAGAAAGAACAAAAAAAAAATGATAATAGCTAGAGGCCCTTTTTGCGTTTGAAAACTGCATACAGGAAATGGATGAAGCATAAAGAGAAATATAGAGAAAATTGAAATAAAAATTGTTAGTAGATTATATCATTCAATGCATTTTGAGTGCAGTACATTAAATTACACACATAACCCCGCTCATGTGCTTGTCATCATTTTCTGCAGGATGAGACAAAGCTTTGAAGATCAAAGTGTGTTTGTGTGTTTCACAGTAGGGGGTTTATTACTAGGGATGATGTTTCACGTCTCATTTAGAATAAGTCACTTGCAACACCAAACAAAGCATTTGTGTCCGTATAAGTAATGTTAACTTTGGTAACTAGGTGGTAGCAAAAAAGTGCTGTTTTCATGTGTATACCTTTAAATTAGGGATGCACAGATATGGAAATTTTGGCCGATGCCGATAACCGATAACTCTTTATATTTGGGGGCCTTTACAAAACAACTGAAACTCTGGCTTATTAACAATTATGTCTGTCAACATTAAAAGCCGATCCTATTGAGCTGTATTACATATTTAAAATTTAGGTATTATAGGTTTTTTGAAAATGTGTGTTTTATGTGTCTTATTACTGTAATAGGAACAGAGTACCTTATGAACTTTATAGTGTTATTTATATTGTAGCTAGTCAAATTCCTATACATTTGTAATGTATTTTCTTGTTTGTATTTTAATGCCTTTTTACATCTTGGGCAGGGGACTACAGATGAAAAATAGCCTTTTGGCTAATTCTGGTTTTTTTAACAATGTTTGTACATGTGTTTTATGAAATTGCGCTGTCCCCTTTTAAAATAAACCATTAAATCAAATCAAATATAGGCCAATAAATATTCATATTATTTTCACAATGAAAAACTCCCAGACCGCGGACATCTTGTCTCTGCGCTAGACTAGCATACTCTTCTTAAGACCGCAACACGTGTCATCTTCGTGCTATGTCACAGAAAGCACCAATCAAAACTCCACATGGCCAGCAATGAGCAAGTGAAGTGGTTCAACAAACCAAAATAATCCATCATTTATCGGCTTTCATATATCGGCCTAATTTTGCTATCAGACCGATAACCGATAATATTAAAAATAAGCAGTTATCGGCCGATATATCGTGCATCCCTACTTTAAATGCAAATGAGCTACTGCCCTCACTCACTTACCATTGGCCAATGAACGCTTTTGGTTAAAAGAGATCTGATTCCTGTGATACAGTCTGAGAATAGTGAATAGTGCATTATAAAATTTGCTAACAAACACATTAAGAAAAGCTTTTGTGTAAAATTAACCAGTCAGTCAGTGACTGTGGGCAGGGCTTTATCAATGTGACATCAAATTAACAAAATAATTAAAACAGCATGTCTAATGAGACTGCTTTAGGTTAATAAGGAATGTAAAAAAGTAGGCGGTGGATTTTTTTATTGTATGGTTGTTGTGTTGTCACACACTGCTACACACATGTCCAAACACAAAAGATTTTGCATAATATGTGTCCTTTAAATATTTTGACTTCCTTAGCCAACTTTACCTGCCTCTCACCCTCATGCCTCTTCTTTCGCTTCATATTGTCCCTCAGCTCTCCTATTACCACATTATCAAAACTATTCATCCTAGACAAGTAGTTCTCTCAGCAGCTTTTAGTTAGCCAGCCACCTATCAGATCATACCCACCCCATTACACACACTCATAGTATATATACTGTGTACTGTACTCTCTCTCACACGATATACATACATATATGTGTGTGTGTGTGTGTGTGTGTGTGTGTGTGTGTGTGTGTGTGTGTGTGCGTGTGTGTGTGTGTGTGTGTGTGTGTGTGTGTGTGTGTGTGTGTGTGTGTGTCTTTTGATGTATATTTACATCAAATATTTAACTCAGATAAATATGTAAGGAATAATTGACGACGGGCCATTGAATTATAAGAAAATAATTTTCAAGTCAATTATTCCTCTTATACCACGGTTACCACAAACATTGCTCTGATGCCTATTTTTAAGACATTTGACAAGTTAGGTGTGCGGTTTACAGAAAAATAATCAACACCCATAGAAAATTTTTCAGCCAATCAGAATGCAACATTCAACAGACCCTTGGTATAATTCATTTTAATTTATGTCTGGTTATGCATTGGTTGTGCATAATAATGTAGAGGTCAGAAAAATACTCTATGCACTTTTTGTCTTTTCGCATACATCAACCCTTAGTTTTCTGGCTCAGATGGAATCACAGAGTCATGTGTGCATCAACAAACAATAAATTCATGCACACACAAAAAACTATTGATTTTTAAAACAAAAACTGATTTCCTTTGAGGCATTCTCATGTTTAAGAATCTTGTGTAAAAGTAAGCCTCGAATTATTCAGCTTTTTATCATTATAATATTTTTTGTTGTTGTTGTTGTTGTAAATGGGGAAACATAGATTGATCACGTTTGTCTGCAGTCTTCTTCAACTGCTGGATGCAAACTGATAAATGCATCATGCAAAAGTTTATAGGCTGTCTGAGAGAGGCCAAAGCGTGACGCATATGCAGTTAAATTTAATGATGTAATACGTTTTTGAGTCCATATGTGCTGTTTTTGATGACTTCAAAGAGGGAGGTGCTCAGGTTGATTTAATATGTTGTTGGTTGGGAAGTGATATTATCCCTCTTTGCCCCACAGAAAACAAAGCAAGCACAGCAACCATCCCTAGATCTCTCCCTCCTTCTCTCCTCTTTTCTTCTCTTTTATTCCTGTGGTCTCTTCTCCCCCCACAGGACAATGAGTCGTGCTGTCAAGCTTCTGATATTAGATTAAGTGGGAATCAACTATATTGGCACATCAAGTAAAGCGGTAAGAAAAAGATGAAAGCCATCTAAATTGCTATATCATATTACACACACACTGGCAGCAAATCAATCATTTAACCTGAAATATTTGCTAGCTAAACAGTGCTACCACAGGTGCGTTGTACATGCACAGTTAATCATGACTGTAAAGGTGGTTAATGTCAGATTTTTGGCTCACCTGTCTCACGTGCCTTTTTATGTCTCAAATGAAAAGAAAAATACAGTCTTGAGGGTTTAATTATGTAACATTTATAAATGCCTCCGATGAAATGCATGCTGTCAAAACTGGAGAGTATCTGTCAAATCAGAGGGCGGCATGTTCACAGATGTAGTTTTTTTTAAACGTCGTAACTTTTAATCCACGAAGAGCAAGGCCGTAGCCAGGATTTTTCAAATACCGAGGACATTTTTTTTATTGTTTAAATTTTTTCCATATTACAGAATAATAATAAACATGTCCAAACTACGACATAGCACAAATGTAACTGTGTCTGTGAGAATTTTGTTGGTGACTAAAAGCATCCAAAATAAATCAATGGTTACATTTCATCATCTGAAGTGCAAGTCACCCTTTGCCTAGAAACTGCAAAACTGTGTCATTTTTTCAAGAAGCTTCTTAAATTTTCAATTTAGGATGATTTTTTAAGAGTATAGAAGGAGTTTATATATAATAAAGGCTCTTAGTGGCTGCTTTTTCTTCAATATTCAGTGTAAGTCATCTATTTAAAAAAAAATATTTTTTGGTTTCTAAAAACAAAAATTAATCTGTTTGGAACAGCTATATTTTGTCTACAAAAGTAATTTCAAGCATTTAACCATAAGCCTTCAGATTAAATGATTTTTAAGAGCATAGTTAACATTTTAGTTAAGTGACTTTAAACTTTTGAGCAGTAGTGTAGGTTTTAATCTCATTGGTAGCCGTATTGCATCCCATATTGTAGGCTATTTGCTGCATAACCTTTAACTTTCTCATCTTCCCTTCTTCTCTGCTCATCTTTTGCTGGCTTTCCAAATGATAGTTAAGTTTGTTACAGCCTTTTCATTTTCATTTGCTTTATTAGATTAGAATTACAGACGTGGAGAGACTCTTTCTTACGTTGCATGTTACACAAACATTATTGCCTTTCTTGCATACTATTCTTGTATAGAAGCAGTGCTTATTATACTTTCTGTTTGCAACCGCTAAGTTCAACCCAGTCTCAAGGCAATTCGTGTTACAGTAACTAAAATCTTGATAAATTTATTCGTGTTCGATGACACGAATATCCGCTGTTTTTCGTGTCTCTGGAGACGAATGTCTTTTTCGTCCTTCCCAGCACGAATTTCTATCAATGGCTGTTCGTGTCTGTGGCACGACTTTCTTTATCGCGTCATTTTATATTTTGTTTTCTCATCGTTGTTTTCTATTTTTTGACCATTGTCGCTTGGGGTTTGGGCTAGAATCACTTTCTGCGACTTCCTAACCCAAACCCCAGCTCTAACCCCAACTCCAGGCGAGAATAGTTTTAAAAGTAGACGAAAAACATGTAGAAACCAATGCAAAAATAACATCCTACCGCAAACCCCGGAAATAACCCTAACCCCAACCGACAATGATTTAAAAATAGCAAACAACGATGAGAAAACAAACTACAAAATGACGCGATAAAGAAAGTCGTGCCACAGACACGAACAGCCATTGATAGAAATTCGTGCTGGGAAGGACGAAAAAGACATTCGTCTCCAGAGACACGAAAAACAGCGGAAATTCGTGTCATCAAACACGAATAAATTAATCAAAATTTTTCGTTACTATAACACGACTTCCCGTGAGACTGTGTTGCTAAGTTACCTTTGAGCTTGTTGTACTTCCATCGCTCTGTCGTTGCGGGCGTGAGGGACGCGGGCGTGAGGGACTCGGGCGGACTGCACGTGAGGAGCTAATCCTGCTTCTGGTTGGCTAACGATGGAAATTCAGCCAATCATCATTGATTATGTGGTTGTCCCACCCCCTCTAACATACACAGGCCAATCAGTTATGTGTTTCACACCCCTCAACACACGCAAGAGAAAAACATTGCCTGTCTAATGATGAGAGTTTACTTGCTTCAGTGAGATTAATTATACTAATGTGCAGCATTTTAATGTCAGTAACGCTGTAAGGAAACAACGTTTATATATAACGCCGTTATTTCCATCACTGCACGTGATGATCCGTAGATGCAAGGATTGTCTCGTCGGCTATTTTCACATCAAAATGAAACGAAACTTCAAGAAAAAACTACCGAGGACATGACCTCGGTGTCCTCAATGGTAGCTACGGCCATGACGAAGAGGTTATAATCAGCTCTGAATAAACATTGCGAGTGACAGCTTGTTGGCATGTTGCTGGGACAGTTCCAGGATGTACCGGTTTTAGTTTATTACTTTGGAAATGAAAACAAAAATCAGGCTATTCAATTCAATTCAATTCAATTGTATTTATATAGCGCTTTTCAGAATACTCAATTGTTTCAAAGCAGCTTTACATTAATAGAAGCAGTAAAAGCACAGAAAAACGACAGATAGCATAACATAATACACAATAGCATAAGCAGTCAAATTTGCTGCGGCTATGACGCGACATTATGAGCGAGCATATTACTAATGTAACGTCGAGAAGAAGAAGCTAAGTTAAGCCCAAGCAGGCTACTGTAGGCTAATGAGGATTTATGTTTTATTGGATATATAAATACAATCAGTGACATCTTTTGGTTGTTTTACTGAATAGTTAATGTGAAAAATCCTTGGGAGAACATGGTTTTACACAACTTACTGAAACAACTGAGTTTCCTGTGTATTGCGTATGGTATTTAGAGCCTCAAGAAAAAGCTACAGTTATTTTTGTAATTCATTTATATTAAGTCAATATATTTTTTTATGTCAAAGTTTCATCACAGGCTGTTTACTTATAACAGGACAGAAGAAGATTTGCCATGTAACAAAAATGTTTTTCTTATTAGATTGCATTGTCATTATTTTGCCAGTAGATAGTAGAAAATATATATAGTATTCTTTTACATGAAGGGCATATTTAAAAGTGTACATATTCGGGCTGGTCAGGTCTATAAATAGGTGACCTATACCATGTTTAAAAAAGTGATTTTTTTTTTTGAAGACTGGACTCACTCCTTATAAGTCTGTATCTAGGGCTGCAGCTATCGATTCTTTTTGTAATCGATTAATCTAGCACTGAATCGATCGATTAATCGAGTAATCGGATAATTTTTTGTGTGTGTTTTTAAACAACCAAAATAAATAATGCATAACGAAAATGACTTGGCTGTAAAATGTTCAAGCATTTGGCTTTTATTTCTAAAAAAAAACAGAGGTATTTGGCTCCAAGAAATAAGCCTATTTATTTCAATTTTTTTACCCATTTAGTGTTTATAAGTGCTAGTGCCAACAATTAAACACTTTAATTTATTAATATGCACAACAGGTTTCATGCTGTAATCTAGCCCTGACATCAAAGTAAATATCTGGTATATGTACATTTCTACACCTGCAGCATTTACCATTAGGCTTTTAACATATAATATATCATTTCTGGGGTGAGCCTATTTGCTATGGTAACAACCTGTGTGTATGCGCGCACGTGCACTTGTGTTTGTGTGTGTGCACGCGTTCTGGGCGTGAGGAAGAGTGACACCCCAGTCAGACGTTCAGTTGCTTCATTGCATTTTGGTACGGCAGAAATACATACATTACTTTTCAATAGAACGCTGCATTTGGTTTGCATCACTTGCATTGCGGTGCATTTTAGGTTAAGAATCCGTTCGAAAAATCACAACATCACGTCCCGCTGTATACAGTGAATGCATGCTGAAATTATTGTTGCGTGGCTACATAAAAGTTTAAGCATATGTGATGCATTGCGCGATCGGTCTGACTCGCGTGAGAGAGAATAACCTCCTAATGCTAAACTCCAATAAGACAGAGATTACTATTATTGAACAAAATATGTCAGATTACAAGTTGCCCATATATGATTGCACTGTGGTGCCGTTTTTTGGTACACACACCGTAGTGCATGCGTGTGTGTCAAGGGGTTCTTTTTTAAACTATACTGTCCTGCAATTGAACGTGAATACGTTTACTACACATCAAAGCTAAACAACATATCTAGTCAAACCGCATAACGACATCGCTACAAATACAGTATGGGATTAAAATCAGCGGAAGCT
Organism: Misgurnus anguillicaudatus; assembly: GCF_027580225.2. Lineage (NCBI taxonomy): Eukaryota > Metazoa > Chordata > Actinopteri > Cypriniformes > Cobitidae > Misgurnus > Misgurnus anguillicaudatus. The sequence goes on along the minus strand of NC_073358.2, from coordinate 29,961,056 downwards.
ACGTTACCTTGTTTCATCGACGCTTGGTGAAACAACAGTGGATGGTTTCAGTTCAGATGCTGAATGTAATGATCCCAAACTTTAGACAGTCTCTCTCTGCCGTTTATGGACATATTCGCTCCGCCATCGCGCCAACTAAATTCAAAATGTATCACGCGCTATGATGTGCTTCCTGAACATTGAACAACGGTCCGTGTGAATCAGATCTCGGCGCGTGTAGTGCGCGTCATAGGAATTTAACGAGGCTTCGAGGCAGAATTTTTGCCTCGAGGAATTTTTTGAATCAAGTAAATCGAGTAACTCGAGGAATCGTTTCAGCCCTATCTGTATCATTTTATTTGTATTTCAGGAAAATTATATCCATTTCTTTCTAAGTATCACTTACTGCAACTTTTGTGTTTTAGAATATTGCTCAACAGAATTGAATCTTACTGCTTTATATAAAGTAAAAAAAAGAATGCTGGAGTGGTACAATGTTACGACAACGGTAAACAAATAGGAAAAAACAATGAGAAAACAATAAAATGACACGAAAAAGAAAGTTGTGCCACGGACACAAACATTTATAGAAATTTGTGCTGAGTGACACAAAAAAGACATTTGTGCTCAATGGCACGAAAAAGTAGAATATCGTGCCATAAACACGAATAAATTAATCAAATAATTTGTGACTATAGCACGACTTGTCGTAAGACTGGGTTGTTGTTCAATTCCCAAATACTGAAGGGTCAAATGTGTTTAAACATTAAAGTGCATTTTTTAATTTTTTGTTTGATCATTTAATCGTATATTGCTTTTATGTTCTGCAATATGTGTTTTAGGCTATGCCTCCTTTCAACATATGCCAAACCACATAGGCATTTGATCACAAACACTACATTTTTGGTGTTACATTAAATAAGTCCCTTGGAGTTGACTCAGGCCACAAAGTACCATCAATGGAGCTGTCTACGTAATGTGCTACTTTTGTTTTGGTAAATGATGTACAGTAGTAAGGGATGTCATCATTATCTTTTGAACAGGTTTTACAAAGATTTACACCATGGCTAAACTTCAGGTGCATCCCCAGCACTGTTTTTTATTGGAAAAAGGGTAACTTCTTTATATATTCTTCATCACTTTATATTCCTGTAGGTGTCATAATGACTTTCATTAAAGCCATGCCCATGATACAGTGGGTTGCTGACATACTTGTGACACATTAAAGTGTGTGACACATTAAACTCACAAGAAGGCAGCAGATACCCATTTCCACAACAAACATAATAGCTCAGTTTTCATATTTGCTTCTTTTTCTTTGTTCTCAGATTCCTTTTGTTTCTGAAAAAAGTAAAACAGCTGAAGCCATGTCATTTTAATCTGATTTGCATTTTGGCAGATAGAGAGGGAAATGGGAAGCCCTCTATATGGTCCAGTACATCCATACACACACCACACCCCCCAAACACAACCCACATTTTAATTTGCATTCCATACAAACAGGTGTGACACACATTCATCTGCTTCCAGTGAAAGATGAAAATAGATCAGTGTTTTCTCTTTAAATGAAATAAATGCACTTATACAGTGCTGTTGGATGAAGCATACTACACCCAGTAATGGATTGGGGAACACAAGTATTTGTCCATCAGTTAGGAAAATTTGTGTATGAGAGTGTTGAAAGAACTGGAAATAATTTCCATACTCTATATTTGTCATATTGGTCAATGACAAAACATTGAAAAGCATTCTTTTGAGTCAGAAACAATGTGTTTTAAAAGGTGATTGAACATTTCAGTACATCTTAATGCTTTTTCAAAAATTTTTTGATATCTCTATGTACAGTGTACAACCAATCATTTTATTTTTGTCAGATACGTTATCTATAAGAATTTGTTCTTACTATAACTATGTTGACTGTGGAGTTTATCATGTGTTATAAAACATCACTCCTAAAATTTATAACCACAAATAAGTATTACAAATAAGTATTAAAAGTGAAAAGTTGGATTAACACCTAACATGTACATTTTTTTTCAACATAAATTTTCATTTTAGTTTGTTTCTAAAAAAATTAAGTTAAATAAACCTACATTTTTTGTGTTACTACTTACAGTAACTTTTTAAGTTGAATCAACTTTTTACAGTGTATAATATATTGTAACTGTTGTTATCATATTATAACATATTATACTGTACTGCTTATTATAAGGCATTATGCCTGAATTATAATGCATTGGGAATACTCTTAGTCTTTATGCATTATAAAGAGGGGCTTAAACAGTGTTACCAATTTTTATCACTGTATTTTTTATTACTTTTTTTAGACTTCATTTTAAAATTCTATGTTATTTTGCATCTCGAGTATGTTTATTATAGGCTATTTTAAAAATGTTTAGCTGTTTTTTACTAAGACTCAACAAAAATACTGATATGCTTTCAAAGTGGGGGTAAGTGAGGACATTTTAACATAGTTTAGATATTAACTGTACTCATTTTGAGTGTGGCGGATACACCAACATAACAACAGTCACCTACTCCAATTCAGTTTGTCACTTTAACATCTAGTACACAGTTAAGACATTTATGGGACTGACAGCTGCATTTAACCAAATGAACTCCCCAAAAAGCAGATTGTGACAACCGCATTTACAGAAATGATGCCGGTGCATGGAACTGAAGTTGGTGATGACGTCACAGTAAGCCTATAAATGACCATGTATTGCCAGGTGCTGTGTCAGTGATACAACTATGACTCTTTTCCCTGAATGTATATGTATTTATAAGTTTTGCACTAAAGAGGGAGACGCGCATATCCAAACACTAGCCCGAAACGCTACCTCTGTGAATGTGATTTAATAAATCAATATATTTTTGTGAGTTCAGTATGCGGATTCCTTTTTTATAAGTTTTGCAATAAAAAATATTGTCAGATGCCTTGATTTTACAGAGTTAGCAAGATGAGCAGTCTGGTATTGAACCTGAGTAACAACGCCTCACGCAACAGCCCCTCTGCTCTGGACAGCTCTTCCGAGATATATTTTCATCACATTCGGAGAAGGAACAGATGTGTTTTTCCCATATTCAATCTAGCTCATATTCAGTTTGTTCATTGTGGTCTAAGGGCAACACAAACAACATGATGAGTTCACTTTGTTAGTATTGACAGAAGAAATACAACGCCTATATCAATGTAACAAGTTTGGAAATTATTTAAAGAGCAGGGACAATTTTTTACGTTGTATAGAGATTAGTGTATTATCCAAATTCCTCATTCTTTTCATGACTGGCATAGTTCTCCTGTGTCAACTCGTTTAAAGCAAACAATTACAGATGTACTTCATTGTCACAGGGCAAGATAACAAGGTTATACACTTTCACATTTTGCAGCAGTGTTTAAAGTGGTTTACGGCAAAGTAGACTCTTAACCTGAATTAGTTGACTTTACTAGAAAATTGTGTTTTGAAAAATAAAAAAAACAGCAGCCTAAAATCCCATCACTTTTTTATCTGTTTTTATCTTTTTTCTCTGTTGAGTAAAATAATTTATAGAGCTATTTTATCTCCTCTTTTATCACTATTTTATTGTTCTAGCCACAATGCCCCAGCTTTAAGTTTGCTTGTTTTTTAGCTTGTACGTTTGCTTGTTTACACTTTTAATAAAATCTATTTCAATAGCCTACAGACAGTGTTGGGTAAGTTACTCAAAAAAAGTAATAAATTACTAGTTACTAATTACATCTTGAATCATGTAATTAGATTACTTTACAAATTACTCTCTCCAAAAAGTATTTAATTACCTATAATTACTTTCTAAATCCTATGTAGTACATGATACAAGGATAGGCTTGAAATGGCTCAAAGAAATCATATATACAAGTACATCAATTATTCTTGTCCGACTTTATGGTCCAATTCTCTCTATTAACTAACTATTAACTACTTTTTGCCTCAATATACTCCATCTACTGCTTATTAATACTAAAGAAGTTGTTAATTTTAAGTATTGGTAGAAATGGGGAGGGTTAAAGATGTAGAATAAGGTTTTGCAGAATCAGGCATTAATATGTGCTATTAAGTATGAATAAACAACCAACATCTCATTAATATTAATGCTAATAATCAACCAGTTAATAGTGAGAATTGTATACTAAAACCATGTTAAATCCACTATCGTATTATAGTATACATAATTGTTCTACAGTCCATACACAGTATTTAGTTACATCAGAAGTAACTGTAATTAGATTACACAAAAATAAGAGTAATCCCTTACTTTACTTTTTCGAAGGAAAAGTAATTAAATTACAGTAACTAATTACTTAGTAACTAGTTACACCCAACACTGCCTACAGATAATTGACATGATTTTCCAGCCTTTTTAGGAACTTTATAAGGAGATATGAATTCTGGTTTTAAAGTGAATTTTTGAAAAACATGAGGATGAATTATCACTATACATTTTATGTGAATTTAAATATATTTTAATTCAAATTAAAGTATTGTAGCACTTGCATGTTATATATATATTGTGATTTGGCACCTATAATACTTTAAAAATATATTATATGTATATATGTTTGTTTGCATGATATTTTCTGTGCCACCCTAGAGTAACTGCTGGCCCCTGCTCGCTCGGCCACGCCTATGAAAAATCCCTGGCTCTGCCACTGAATATTTGGGATAACAGTGTACACTATATGGGGTTGGTTTAATGTCTGTAACTCATAATATGATCATTAATTTACAAATATTTATCCAAACTAACGTAAAATACAGTATTGCAGTACAACTTTTGTTTATATCATTTTATTTTCAGTATAAACAGCAACTTATATATTTAGCCTTTCTGTCTATTTTACATTCACGTTTTTAAGGTGAAAAAATAATTGCTTAGGCAGCTGAATTTTAAATGTGTTTGTCCAGGACTCCTGGTGAGCTGCGTCGGTTGGGTAATGATGGAGTGTTGGTCTGGGTGAATATTTTTCTTTTAATACTTATCCTGGATTTCACACCATACTAGTCTAATCTGCACAGAGTTAAAGTAATTGGAATTTATACTGACTGCTGTGACACAGAGCTATATCTACACAGAGACATGCTGTATACATCTGTATTCTCCCCCATTTCCTATTAAAATTTTAAGGACAAACAATATTACCATGTTCAGGTAGCATGCAATTAACACTCACTTCAAACAGACAGAGATATAGAGAAAACCTCTCAAAAATGCAATATGCATACTGTGCACGTTATGTGGATGTTCTGTATGCATGCTTTATTCTGTTTGGCAAAATGTGCTGTATTTGACCCGAGCACATCGTGTGGGATAATGAGTTGACCTTCAATTTCCATTCTGACAAATTAAGAGGAAGCAATATCAACTGAGATTTTTAACATTACCTTTGTGACTCATTATTGGACTGCCAAAAATTAATAGGTTTTACTCGGAATAGGATTAAAAATGGCAAAATTTGCATATGTATTTCTGGAATTACGAATCGATGCCTGTCAGTCATGTAACCATGCAATATTGTGAGATCATGTGAAAACAGTATAATTGCCTAGAGCTAACTTTTTGCTTCCATTCTAGTTAGAGCAACTTTAATTGCTTTATTATTATTTCTCACTGGTAAGCCACTTTACATAAGTAACTCAGGACACGTTTCGATTCAAATAAATTCAATTCGGTTAAATACAATTCAATGTATTTATAGCTTTTCACAATTTTTCATTGGCCCAAAGGAGCTTTACATAAAATAGAAACAAAGATTACATAGAAAAGAATGTTATGTGTAATGTTAAAGTCATACAGTCACACAGTATAATGCGTATGTGCTCTGTTCCGGTCAAGCTAACTATTACAGCATAAGTATGTTTAGGAGCTAAATTAGGTGAATGCTTGATTAAGGAGATGAGACTTTAGTTTAGACTTAAAGGGCTGCAACCGTAGGAGTTTTCAGTAACATGAAAAAGTCTCTGGTATCCTCAGAATGTGTCTGTAAAGCTCAAAATACAGCACAGATCTTTCATTATATAATGTTAAACATGGCCATTTGTGGCTGTAGTGAAAAATGCGCTGTTTTTGTTTGTGTTTCCTTAAATGCAAAGAAGGCTTCTGTTCCCTTCTCCGTATGCAAAGTAGGGGGTATAGCGCTTACCAGCCCAGTCACACGAATAGTCAAGTACATTTTTGATTCTTTTTTGTGATACTGTCACGAATTTCCCCATTTTTCGTGATCGTATCACGAATTTCTGTTTATGTGTCATTGTCACATATTAGTTACAGTGGCAGAGCTAGACTTTTAAAACAGGGGTGGCAAAGGGGTGGCAAGGTATTATTTTGGGGGGTCAATATACAAAGTGTTCAATTACACTAAAAATAAATTATTTTCCACAAAATGTATATAGATTAAATTAAAGTTGTTTATTTTCCAAAATGTACACAATTATATTAAGTATACAGCAAAAATAGAACAACTGGGCTGGGATCTGTTTGGCCCTGATCTGCACCTGACTTTTGCTTCTTTAGAAAGAAGTTGGTAATATCGCTTTTTCTCTTCATTCTGCTGTCCCTAAAGGAAAACTTGGTTACCGTACACACCTCATGAAGAAACCAAAATTTGGAACAATCTGATTGTTATAATTTACCATAAGTACACCAATACTAATAATACAAATAATGTAATACATTACGACAAAATCTGAGTTTATTGAGGTCTAGCCTATTTGACAACAAAAGGAAAATTGCTTAAAGACGTCTAGACATGTTATGTTAAGGGAGGAGGGAACGAGTTTCCGTAAACTTTAATGTAATGATGTAAATAGACTTCTGTCCCTCACATTTAGCTATGGCTTCAGACGACTTTGTGAAATTATCAGAGGCGGACAGAGTACACAGCTTCAGTACTTGAGTAAAAGTACAGTTACCCCTTGCTTAATTTTACTCAAGTGAAAGTAAAAGTACTACAGTCAGATGTCTACTTAAGTAAAAGTACAAAAGTACTTGTTTTTAAAAGTACTTGAGTATCAAGAGTACAAGAGTACATTTTCTAAATGTTGCATTACTACTGCCACAGTGCACGTTAAACCATGTGAGATGATTGACAGCTGTACAGCAAATGATAGAGCTCTGAGGTCAAATCTGATGCAAATCAGGAAGAGGAGACACAAATCGCTCTGTTCACTGTTTGAGCTCTTCATATCGCATAATTTAGTGGAAAATTAATAGAAATGTTATTCTGTAAGACTAAATATTTTACTAACATGTGATAATTAATCATTATTTCCCCAAATATGCTCACCATTGTACTAATAGCCCTGGCGGATTCTGTATATGTATCTATTTGAACACAAATAAACCGGAGAAGAAGAGAATAAATGTTTTACGGATGATGATTTCTATTCAAAATAACGAGCATTACAGATTAATATTTTGGACTCCTGGCACAAATTAAGAAATGAATGTTACTGCAAACCAGTTTAATAACAAACAGTGGTCAAATGTTGAAGCTGGAGTCTTAAACCTGTCTTGTGATGCTGAGTTTGTCCAGATCAAGTAAGAGTGTGATGACGAGTAATTCATTTTGAACAACAATAATCCGGGCTCACCAGTGATTCCTGCCGCTGAAGTTTTGTTTTGGTAAACACAGCAAACACTTGAAAAGAAAACTATCATTAACTTGTTCAGAAAATTTTAAATAGTCTGGCGAGGTGGGGCCACGGGTTGACACATTCCCAGAATGGACCTGCTGCGTCTTCATCCATTGTTCCGTGAGTGGTTTCGTCTCTTTTCTAAATCTGACCATAGTTACTTTGGTGGAAAGCTGAAGGTGATTGCTGATAGGCTGTCCCAATCAGTTGCGCCTGCATAATCCAATCACGTTTAAGAGAGGGAAACAACAAATTGAGGGTTTCTGAGATTTTTTTTCCTCCTTTTTTTAAAGGAAAAGTAACGGGTACTTACAGTTATGGATAGAAATGTAGTGGAGTAAAGAGTAAAATATTTGCCTCTCAAATGTACTTGAGTAAAGTCATGAGTACTCCCAAAAAATTATACTCGAGGAAAGTACAGATCCCTCAAAATTGTACTTAAGTACTGTACTCAAGTAAATGTACTCCGTTACTGTCCGGCTCTGCAAATTATAATCCAACCGTCTCAGACCCAAGTCACCCAAACTGACGTGAAAAAAGCGTGAGGCGCACTGTACTATCTCCACGGTGGTTTTATTAAGTTCAGTATGCTGCTTTACACGTGCCAGTATGAAGCCTACATAATGTCTGTGATTGTTGCTGAACATTTGCTAACAACGTTTTTATTGTTTTAAGCATCTTCATGCAGGCGTGACAGTTTTAGTCAGTTTCACAAGACTAGTAATGCTCATTGAGGTATTAATGCTAAGCACTACAGTGCAACGTCTCCCTTACTTCCTGTTAAAACAGTACTTAGTTTAATTTAATACCAATAAAAGCCGTACATACCAGCAAAACGATCTTCCTCGATCCTGTGTGTGCTGCCGCGTTATGTTTTGGAACACGAAGGAGCTGCGTGTCAGCTTAACCAATAGGCTTGTTCGACTTCATGCGGCGCCGCAAGAATCGACAGCCGGATTACGCCGAAGTACTGGGAGAGTATTCGCAAAATCATACGGAGGAGTTTGCTTTTAAATCACTCTCGCGGAACTTTGACGTCATGCGGCTGTCGGTTCTTTTCGAACACTTGTGCACACTTGTGCGATACATTCACATCCGCTGGAGATTTGAGAAATGTTTGTAAAAATCAAACAGTGTAATGTTTTCAGCGGGGTGGCAACAGGGGTGGCAATTGCCACCCCAACTAGCCCTCTGGCTCCACCACTGATTGGTTACCCAACTGTTTTGTCCTAGTTTCTTACCATTGTCGCTTCGGTTAAGGGTTAGATTTACATAAAATGACATCCTTACCCAAATCCAACTCTAACGCCAGATGACATTTTTTTTTAAATTTAGAAAATAGTATAAACCAATACTTAAAGTGACATCCTAACGCCAACACCAAATCTAACCCTAAACCAAAGCAAAAATGGTTTGAAATTAGGAAAATGTTGAGTAACCAATACGTGACAATGACACATGAACAGAAATTCGTGTTACGATCACGAAAAACTTAGAAATTTGCGACAGTATCACGAAAAAGAATAAAAAAATCATGTGACTATAGATAAATAATTTTGTGAGACTGGGTAGTGCTTACACATGTGCTTTGGACTACATCAAAACATATTTCTCTGGCAGAAGCTTGAACTACACGCTCATAAGGCAGAGTCTGTGAGTGGTCAAAGGTGGGGCATAATCAATGTGACATCACATTGATAGGGGATCCCCAACCGTTTGTTTTGTGTGACTGTTGCGGTTTAAAGGAGATTATACAAAGAAGAATAGATGGATTTGTACACTCTTAGAACGAATGTGTTAAAAACAACACATTAGTGTTAATTCTGGGACAACATACTAACTGCGTTGTCCCAGAATTCACCCATCTCTGTGTTGTTATTGAAACAATACATTTTGTGTTACTTTTAACACAAAATGTGTTATATTTTAACACAAAATCAACACAAAATGACACATTATGTGTTAAATTTACACATAATGTGTTAAAAGCTTACCACACAATGATGTGTCAAAAATTAACACATCCTTTCTAAGAGTGTATAATAACAGGATGTTGCTGCACACACACTGGTGACTCATTTTCTAATAGAAACAAGTGCATTTTCTAGGTTAGGGGGGCTTTAAACTGATCTAGTGTGTCAAAATAACAAACATTGCTGGTAATACCATAGCTTTGGGGCTAAGTAGGAGAAAGATCTACCATTTTTAGATGATTTTGATATTCCAGGGCAGGAGTCTCCAACCTTTTTGTGAGCAAGGACTACCACAATGGATAAAACAATCTGGAGGGCTACTTTTTGATATAGTCTACTCAAAACTTTTTTGTTTTACTTGTTGATTAGGGCCGGGCAACGAGGAGCAGGCAAGAATGGCCTGCACCGAAAGGTGTAAAGCCCTATTGTTATTATTCAGATTTATTTATTTATTTATTTTTACGTTTGTGGGCAATTTGGGGGCCTTTACATACTCGAAAACTTTTGAAATTTGGCAGAGACATCAGAGTCCAACAGGAAGTCAGCCATTTTGGATGGTTTCAAAAGTGCATGCTGTGAACTTTTTAATACTCCTTCTAGGGAATTCATGCGATTGACACCAAACGTGATGAACATGATGCCAAGACATTGGAGATGCTAAATTGCGAAAGGATTTTTTATATCTCAAACGCTGTTGCCATGGCATTGTGTCACACTTTACTTTTATTTCAGGCATATTTAAGGCTCTCGGCATGAGTAGATTAATCTAAAATTTGGCACACACATCACAGTTGTCGGCTGTTAAGTGTGAACAAACAGGTCAGACATAGGTGTGTCTCTTAAGTCGCTTACTAGCGCCCCCGTTTGTCTAAAATGTGGGGTTTGTTTTACCTACAGTACCCAAATGGGTCAGTAACAACATTAAATAGCCCACTGATATTTACCCACTTGATGCCCTTGCCCACCGGGCATTGTTTTCTTGGAGGCACCGTATAGCGATTAAAAAACGTGCGAGGGCCTGCCATCGCTGCTTGCAGCTATATTTTTATTTTATTTTACTTGTTGATATGCTTTAGTATTGTTTAAAATGTTAACATACGTATTAACCAAGCCAAGCTAATATAAAAATATGTAATAAATAATATTACAATTGAGACTATTAATAGAATGTTCTTTGGGGAGCACCTCACAGTTGGAGGGATCCTAGGGATTATTAAGAAAATTTTTGAATTTTTTTTGATTAACTTTTTTTAATCAACTTCTTCAAGTTGATCCAACTTTTATTTTTTACAGTGTAGTCAATTCTTGAAGTCATAAATGAATGAATAAGCGTCTTGAAATCTGAAGCAAACAGCAGGTGGTGCATTTTTGAGATATAAAAAAAATGCTGCACTGTGAAAGTTTTTTCTAGCACTTAAGTTTAATCAACTTGACTAACTTTCTTGAGGAATTGGTATAAATAAATAAAAAAGTTGAATAACTTTATTTATTATTTTTTTTTTATAGCAATGTCTAACTAGTCAAAAAAGTTAAAACGACTAATTAATTTAAGTTGTTTAAAACTAAACATTTAAGTCCAACAAAAATTTTTACAGTGTGTGTGACAAACATTAGAAATTTGACTATCAAATGATAGATTGCTATCTAACATCACACATAGGTTCTTGACTGTGGAGGACGTAACATCAGCACAACCATCTCTCTCTACACACTATGTAGTATGCAGTATGTTAGTATTGTTAGTATTCTGAACATATCTTTAGTCTTTACTGAGAAGGATCAGATGGCTCCTGTGACTGGAGTCAGAGGTAAGTTGAGCAGTACACAAGGCCTAGTGTTGCAGATCAGGGCCAGGGTCTCGTCCAGCTGTCTGCCCAAGCAGGGTGAGTTTAGAGTGGGCCTCCTTTTCCTGCGTCCCCCCTAAGAGCAGCTGTCAGGATCCAAGAGAAATGGCCAATTCAGAGCAAGCATATAAAAGCAGTGTTTAAGACCTTGGTGAAGAGTGATGGTTGACATACACACACATGTTAATGCATAAATTAAAAGGGTATCGTGATCGTGTTGCGCTAAACACAAGATGATTCAGACACCTGCCTGAACACAATGAGTCTTTCACATATCACAAAGTGCGCTTCTTCATACTAATCCTCTGTGAATAATAAATAACAAAGATATTAACATTCATCTTAGTTTAGCTTCGTACTTTAGCTCCCACATGTCTTTCATATAATCCCACGGCTGATGACAAAATACATTTTTCCAGCTACTTGTAAGCAGCAACAGCTTAGTAATTTCAAACGCTTGTCAAATGTGATCCTGTGTGCGTAGATCTATTTCCTGTGAACTACTACATGCAACCTAAATATTTATGAGCGTTTGGATGACTCATGCAGTGGAAGTTGTGATGTATGCTCACCATGACAATTTCCCTTGACCAAGACGGTGAGTTCAAGCAATCCATCATCAGTTAAAGAGTTTAAAGTTACACTTTAATCATAAAAGATGCCTTTATGCATGCAGACCAAGTTTTGCTCCAGTCAGTGAATGTTGCGTTTGACCTGTCCAAAAAATTGGATGTGTTACAAAGGTTGAAGCGAGCTGAGAAAAGATAGCAAGAAAGCTTTTCAGCGAAGGCCCAAATAGCTGCCGAGAGAGAACGCAGTAAAACTGTGCTGATAAGGAGATTAATTCATGATCCTTCAATGATCATCTGCAGAGGTTCAATCTTTAGCCCGTGCAGAATAAATCACATCCAGACGCGCTGCAACACGCCTCCACACGCGACAGACCGAGCACTGTCTTGCCAACGTTCAATTGTGATGGATTTTTATGACAAACAATTACACTGTCCTGCATAAATGCATCTGTTTGCTGAGGATTGTGTGTTCATTTGCATCTGTTGAATGAGATGTGGCCCCTCTCTAATGCGTTTGTACCTTGAGGTCTTTTTTCTACTATAATGACTGTCATATTGAATGCTGCTTGATTAATGTTCCTCGTTCTGCTTTTTTGTAGGATTTAGCATTTTTAAGTACAATAGAGGTGAAGCCATCCTCTGGAAATGAGCTTTTGGCAAATGTAGTGGAAATGTGTTTGCTAAAGTGTTGATCTGAGTGCTTACTGCATATGAACACTTACACTAAGTGGTCGCTTTTATGCTTGGGTAAGCGTGTTAGCATATAGAAGCAGGATACAAATCCTAAAAAATGCCTACCACATCCCATAAAGGACACTGATTAACATGATTAACCTGCTCTTCTGGGTACCCACCTACATAACCAAGCTTGACCTAACCAGGTTTACCTGTGCCATTTGATCTAGTAGTCAACCAGGACTAGCTAATTACGTATATACACGTATCAGTGTTGGGGAAAGTTACTTTTAAAAGTAATACGTTACAATATTAAGTTACTCACAAAAAAGTAACAGCCCAGTCTCATGAAATTTCGTTGTATATTCACGTAATTTTTTGATTTTTTTTCGTGATATTATCACAAATTTCTGCGTTTTTTCGTTATTGTATAACGAATTCCTGTTTTTGTGTGATTATCACGTATTGGTTACTCAACTGTTTTGTCCTATTTTCTTACCATTGTCGCTTCGGTTTAGGGTTAGATTTACATAAAATGACATCCCTACCCAAACCCAACACTAATCCTAACGCCAGGCGACATATAAAAAATAAATTAGAAAAAAATATATAAATCAATATATAAAGTGACATTCTAATGCAAGCACCAAATCTAACCCTAAAACGAAGCAACAATGATTTAAAAATAGGAAAAAGCAATTGAGTAAGCAATACGTGATAATCACACGAAAACAGGAATTCATTATACGATCACGAAAAAATTTGTAAATTTGTGATAATATCATGAAAAAAGAATAAAAAAATGACATGACTATATCACGAAACCTCGTGAGACTGGGTAGAAAAAGTAACTAATTGCATTACTTAGTTACCTTTCATGGAAAGTAATGCTTACGTTACTTTTTAGTTACTTTTGCGTTACTTTTGCGTTACTTTTTCTTGGCTGAGGCTTGATCTCTTTCAGGCCTTGCAGGCGTTTTTCATGAATGAAAAGTTCTGCATTCAGAAATTGCATATTTCATCACAAAAATGTCGAGCTCTGGCCTGCCATCTCAGTTTCTGACTCAAACTGTTCCCACACAGGTGTGTATGCATAGAGTGCATAATGTGACTATGTTTAGTTTCATTCAGTACATATTTTTTATCTAATTAATTAAACTAAAAAAGTAACTTGCATTGCTTTTTTAAAAACTCAAATTTTAATGTGTGTACATTTAAAAAGTAATGCGTTACTTTACTTGTTACTTTAACAAAGTAATATTATTATTACGTAATGCACGTTACTTGTAATGCGTTACCCCCAACACTGCTCTGTATACATAATTATGGGTTGTTTCAACCCATGGTTGGATAAAATATGGACATTTTCTAGGGTCATTTTAAAAGAAAATTTACCCAACCGTGGGTTAAAAACAAGTGTGTGTGTCTCATACAGTGATTGGCTGAGCAGGTTTACAAATGTTGCTTAAACCATCTGCTTTGTGAGACACGTTTGTAAAAACGCTTCTTATCTTGGGTGGTTTGTTTGTGTTTTCATATGCACTCTGGCAATGTTATGAATGAGGAATTCACCTGATGTTGCGTTGTGGCAGGCAGTGACATGACAAGATCTACATCTAGATTGTTGGTGTTTCACAGCCTGTTGTTGTCAATGTGTGTATGTGTAGTTGTGTAGAACTCAAGCGGCTGGACATGAACTTGTGTATGAGCTCATGTCTAGTGTTACGTCCGTGTAGGTGTGTCTTTGTTGTTGTGTCTCTCTCTCTCTCTCTCCGCTGTCTCTCTCTCCAGATACACCCAGTTTCCCGATTGGACCATCAACCTGTCAATCATTGCAGTATATAAATGACGTCACATCAGGTTCCACCAATCTCCATTCTCCCACAGTTTTAAAAAGGACGCCAGTTCAAACGCGCGTCAGTCATTTGCGGCTCATTTACTGTATTTACTGTACAATTATACACCCTTCTGTTACTGTGTACTGTCTGTTTCGCTTGTTATATTTACCCCGCCTGTGTATGTCAGTTCATTCTCGTTTTTCGTTATCTCATTTACTCCGTTGTTTTGTCCTGAATGTTCTGGCGTTTCGTTTTCCCCGTGCCGGGGAAAGGCGGACAGGTAAGATTGTCGCGCGACATACATTGTGCACACGTAGGGAAATATTAATTTTGTATTAGACACACTATAGTTTAGGAGTGAGTGCCACCCTTGTATGTTTTTCCCCGACTTTTAGCTAGCTAGTGTAGTTTAGTTAGGGCGTGTATACGCTGAAGACCTTTTGTTTTATTTTTATTTTCTTTAGATTAGTTTAGAGGTCTTTAAAAATAGTTAGCTTCGTTTTGTTTTGTTTCTTTCGTTGATTTAGCACCACTCTCGTCCCCTTTCCTTTGGTTCTGTGTTTTGTGTTCCACCCCTGTAAATATTGTAAATATTATTTTGCTATTTTCATTTTTGTTTTCTTATTATTATTATTATTATCATTATCATAATTATTATTATTCACGCTTTTGTCACTTTGTTCACTGGTTCACATTTAATAAATAATTTTCAGTTTATTCCCGTGTCTGTCTCCTGCCATCCAAACACACACACACCCAAAAAGGAAAAGCTTTTCAAATAAAATGTTACATCCCTCACCCTAGACAGCCTTGGGTCGTAACATTTATTGGGGGCTCGTCCGGGATCATTAAAAATTGATAATCCATTTTAAATTTTTGAAAATTTTCCTTTTCCTGGGTGTGCGTGCTTGGTGGCGGACGACTTTGTGTTAGCGGTCTGCTTTTGGCCTGCGGTTGG
The DNA here is from genome assembly GCF_027580225.2 of Misgurnus anguillicaudatus. Lineage (NCBI taxonomy): Eukaryota > Metazoa > Chordata > Actinopteri > Cypriniformes > Cobitidae > Misgurnus > Misgurnus anguillicaudatus. Next base: position 29,945,565 of record NC_073358.2, on the reverse strand, counting down.
CGGCCTGTTTGTTATGCCGCGCTGCGTGTTTGTGTGGGTGTGGTGTGTAACAGTCATGGCATTGTTTAATTTGCAAGCCTTTATTGGTAATCCTACAGCAGAACAAGTTGAATTATGTAGGAAAAAGGAGTTGGAATCCATAGCAGAGCATTACAATATTTCTTTGGGCAAACAAATGCTTAAAAAGGAAATCAAACGTAAAATTCTACAAGGTTTGGTTGAACTTGATGTTCTTCCTGTGATAAGTGCTGAGGGTGGTAAGACCGGTGGGAAGGTTGATGTTGGTGGTGATTCTGTTGGCCATTCTAACACTGACGATGAGGTGGACGAACGGGTTGGAGCTGTGGGTGGCGCGACGGCGGAGGCCGATGCGAAACCTGGCTTGTCACCCTTCGATCCATTTTCACCGGTGTCCACGGACTCGAGGATAGATGCCCGATTAAAAGTCCGTTTGGCCCGCCTACAAATAGAGGCACAAGAAAAAGCTCAGGCACGCCAGGCTGAGTTGGAAATGCGTCTGGAAGTGCGCAGGCTCGAGATCGAGGCCGAAAAGCAGGTGAAGCTGCGGCAGCTCGAGCTGGAAGCGATGAAGGTCGCCGCCGGCTCGGCTGCGCATCCAACGCCCGCACAGGTCTCAAATGTTCCTCCACCGGTTAACCCGTCCTCAGTTGCTTTTGATGTAAGTAAACAAATTGCATTAGTACCACAATTCAGAGAGTCGGAGGTGGATACTTATTTTAGCGCTTTTGAGCGTATTGCCTCCTCCCTTTGTTGGCCCAAAGAAGTTTGGCCTCTGTTATTACAATGTAAATTTGTTGGAAAAGCTCAGGAGGTTTGTTCTGCATTATCGTTAGAGGATAGTTTGGTGTATGACTCGGTAAAGGCTGCTGTTCTTAGAGCATACGAGCTTGTTCCTGAAGCTTACAGACAAAGGTTTAGAAACCATAAAAAGAATTCTACCCAAACCTTTGTTGAGTTTGCCAGGGAGAAAGGAACTTTATTTGACAAATGGTGTGCAGCTAGTAAAGTGGATGACTTTGACTCGTTAAGAGAACTTGTGTTGCTGGAAGAATTTAAAGGATGTCTTCCTGAACGTGTTGTAGTTTACCTTAATGAGCAAAAAGTAACTTCATTGTCACACGCCGCTGTTCTGTCGGACGAATTTGTGCTTACGCACAAAGGGGTTTTCTCCTCTGCCCGTAGCGAGAAAATTCCTCCGGTGCCGACTCATTCTCAGTCAGCTCGTCCCAAGACTAGCTCCCCTCAGCCAAAAGAGATTAGAGAGTGTTTCTACTGTCACAAACAAGGGCATATTATAGCTGATTGTTTAACGCTTAAACGTAAGCAGCAAAACCAGCCTAAAGGTGTAGGTTTTGTTAAAACACTTAAAAAATCACATACGCTAAACGAAGTCATTGATGATAATTATTTACCTTTTGTTCTGAAGGGGTTAATTTCCTTAACTGGAAAACCTGGGGAACAAAAAGAAATAAAAATGCTTAGAGATACGGGTGCACTACAGTCTTTTATTGTAGCGGATGCGTTGCCTTTGAATGAGGAAACTTTTTGTGGGTCAAGTGTAATTGTACAGGGTATTGAAATGGGTTTTGTAAAGGCACCGTTACATCGTGTATATTTGAATAGTGATTTGTGTACCGGTTTTGTGAAAGTGGCTGTGCGACCTTCTCTGCCCATTAAAGGTGTTGACTTTATCCTTGGCAATGACCTCGCTGGAGGAAAAGTTATGCCAATATTAGAAGTGGTCGACAACCCAGATGTGATTTGTCAGGCTGAAGATCATTCTGGTGATTACTCTGATGTTTTTCCTGCGTGCGCCGTCACTCGCGCTCAGTCACGGAAAAATGGAGAAGCGGTTGAATTGTCAAATTCTTTCTTAGCTCCTCTTTTGGTTGATGACGCTCCGTTAGAAGTTGTTGACTCTCCTAAAAAGAGTCACACTTTGAAAACGGGGACGCAAGGTTTTGGTATCGCAGATTCAGACAAGCTGAAGTTGTCAGTTTCGCGAGCGCAAATAGTGGCCGCTCAAAAAGAAGACAAGACACTCGCGCCGTGTTTTAAATCTGCTGTCTCGTGTGAATTCGCTAGGGATAAGAAAACTGCTTACTTCATTGACAATGAATTGTTAATGCGTAAATGGTGTTCCACCCCACAGCAGGATTTAGACTGGAATGTTGTGTACCAAATTGTTATTCCTTTACCTTATCGACAGCATGTCTTATTTTTAGCCCATGATCATCAGTTGGCTGGTCATCTTGGTGTAACTAAGACCTACAATAGGATATTAAGACATTTTTTCTGGCCAGGATTAAAGAAAGACGTTGCGAATTACTGTCGTACGTGTCATACCTGCCAATTTGTTGGAAAGCCGAACCAGGTTGTTCCGCCTGCTCCGCTCTCCCCAATTCCAGTGGTGGGAGAGCCGTTTGAGCATGTAATAGTAGATTGTGTTGGACCGTTGCCTAAGACTAAATCAGGTAATCAATTTTTGTTGACTGTCATGTGTGTGGCTACCCGATTTCCTGAAGCCTTTCCATTACGAAAAATTACTGCTCAGGTCATTATCAAAGCATTGACAAAATTCTTTTCAACATTTGGTTTTCCTAAAATTATCCAGACAGACCAAGGCACTAATTTTTTGTCAAAACTTTTCAATCAGGTATTAGAGTCTCTTGCTATAACTCACCGAGTTTCGAGTGCGTATCATCCCCAAAGTCAGGGCGCACTCGAACGCTTCCATCAAACCCTTAAATCCATGTTGCGCAAATATTGCGTGGAAACGGCTCGTGATTGGGATGAGGGTGTCCCTTTAGTTCTGTTTGCCGTGCGTGAAGCTGTTCAGGAGTCCCTCGGATTTAGTCCGGCGGAGCTCGTTTTTGGGCACACCGTCAGAGGTCCTTTGAAACTTTTAAAAGAACAAATCATGTCTACTGAATCGAGTTCAAAAGTTAATATATTGGATTACGTTAGCAAGTTTCGTAGTCGGTTGCATGATGCATGCCTTCTTGCTAAAGAGTCATTGGCCTCTGTTCAGGAGAATATGAAACGCCAGTATGATTTCAAAACAGTTGCCCGTTCATTTTTACCTGGTGACAAAGTGCTAGTACTTCTGCCTGTCACAGGTTCATCACTGTCTGCCCGGTTCTGTGGTCCTTATACAATAGCTAAGAAAATGAGTGAGACAGATTATATGGTTAACACGCCAGATAGGAAACGTCAGTCTCGTATTTGCCATATAAACATGCTAAAATCTTACCATGACCGTGAGAAACCCCTCGCAGATGCTGCGGATCAGATGAAAAAGCCCACTATCTCTTCCGTAGTTACCGCCGTTGATCTGGGTTCCTCTCGTGGTTGTGCGGGTGATGACGAGGATGGAGTGATGCTTCGCAACACTCCTCAGCAATGTGCGCGGTTACCAAACTCTGAAATAATAAAAGATCTCCCGTCATTCCTTACTCATTTAACTACAGAACAGAGTTCTGACATTGTTAAATTGATTTCTGATTTTCCCTGTCTTTTTGGCGATGTTCCCCGACAAACCACGGTTTTGCAGCATGAAATTAATGTAGATGGTGCTCGTCCTATTAAGCAACATGCTTATCGTGTAAATGCAATTAAAAGGTCTATTATGCGCCAAGAAGTAAAATACTTACTAGACAATGGGTTAGCTAAACCAAGCTGTAGCCCGTGGAGTTCTCCGTGTCTTCTGGTTCCCAAACCTGACGGAACGTTCAGGTTTTGCACCGACTACCGTAAGGTCAATGCGGTAACGGTGCCCGACAGTTATCCTCTTCCCCGCATGGAAGACTGTATTGACAATGTTGGATCAGCACATTTTGTTAGTAAATTAGACATGTTAAAAGGTTATTGGCAAGTTCCACTCACCCCTCAAGCTTCTGAAATTTCTGCTTTTGTAACTCCGGATCATCTTCTACAATATTCTGTTTTACCATTCGGTCTTCGTAACGCACCTGCAACGTTTCAACGACTTGTTAATTTGGTGCTTGGTGATGTGCCCAATTGTAGTGCGTATTTAGATGATCTCGTTATTTATTCAATGGATTGGGCTGAACATGTGTGTACGCTAAAAGCAGTGTTTGAGCGCCTTGACAAAGCCTCTTTAACACTTAATTTAGCCAAGTGTGAATTTGGACAGACTACTGTTACCTATCTTGGTAAGGAAGTGGGTCAGGGTCAAGTTCGCCCTGTTGCGGCCAAGATCACGGCCATTATGGAATTTCCCGTTCCCACCACCCGCCGTGAGTTGCGCAGGTTTCTGGGCATGGCCGGGTACTATCGAAGTTTCTGCAAAAACTTCTCGACTGTTGTCCAACCTCTTACCTCCTTGCTAAACCCATCTAAGTCTTTTGTGTGGTCCCCTGAATGTCAATATGCTTATGTTAATGTTAAGGCTTTACTCTGTAATGCTCCTGTGCTTGTAGCACCCGATTGTACTTTACCTTTTAAATTGGAAGTGGATGCCAGTGGTGTTGGTGCTGGAGCTGTTCTCCTTCAGGAGGATAAATCCGGTGTAGACCATCCCATAAGCTATTTTTCACGGAAGTTTAATAAACATCAACTCAATTATTCTACAATAGAGAAAGAAGCTTTGGCCCTTATTCTGGCTTTACAACATTTTGAGGTTTATGTTGGTTCAAATAACTTACCTATTACAGTTTTCACGGATCATAATCCCCTGGTTTTCTTGTCACGCATGTACAATCACAATCAACGTTTAATGCGTTGGTCTTTGTATTTACAAAACTTTAATTTGGAGATTGTGCACAAGAAAGGTAAAGACAATGTTCTAGCCGATGCCCTTTCCAGAGTTTAACCCTCTAATTGTGTGATAGAACAAACACCTGTTTGTTCTTAAGGGAGGGTGTGTTACGTCCGTGTAGGTGTGTCTTTGTTGTTGTGTCTCTCTCTCTCTCTCTCCGCTGTCTCTCTCTCCAGATACACCCAGTTTCCCGATTGGACCATCAACCTGTCAATCATTGCAGTATATAAATGACGTCACATCAGGTTCCACCAATCTCCATTCTCCCACAGTTTTAAAAAGGACGCCAGTTCAAACGCGCGTCAGTCATTTGCGGCTCATTTACTGTATTTACTGTACAATTATACACCCTTCTGTTACTGTGTACTGTCTGTTTCGCTTGTTATATTTACCCCGCCTGTGAAAGTCAGTTCATTCTCGTTTTTCGTTATCTCATTTACTCCGTTGTTTTGTCCTGAATGTTCTGGCGTTTCGTTTTCCCCGTGCCGGGGAAAGGCGGACAGGTAAGATTGTCGCGCGACATACATTGTGCACACGTAGGGAAATATTAATTTTGTATTAGACACACTATAGTTTAGGAGTGAGTGCCACCCTTGTATGTTTTTCCCCGACTTTTAGCTAGCTAGTGTAGTTTAGTTAGGGCGTGTATACGCTGAAGACCTTTTGTTTTAATTTTATTTTCTTTAGATTAGTTTAGAGGTCTTTAAAAATAGTTAGCTTCGTTTTGTTTTGTTTCTTTCGTTGATTTAGCACCACTCTCGTCCCCTTTCCTTTGGTTCTGTGTTTTGTGTTCCACCCCTGTAAATATTGTAAATATTATTTTGCTATTTTCATTTTTGTTTTCTTATTATTATTATTATTATCATTATCATAATTATTATTATTCACGCTTTTGTCACTTTGTTCACTGGTTCACATTTAATAAATAATTTTCAGTTTATTCCCGTGTCTGTCTCCTGCCATCCAAACACACACACACCCAAAAAGGAAAAGCTTTTCAAATAAAATGTTACATCCCTCACCCTAGACAGCCTTGGGTCGTAACATCTAGGTTGTGATTGCAAAACAAAATGAGAGCTGTTGCCTATGTTTGTGTGGCTTGTTTTGTATTGTGTATCCACCACATTTCCACTCTTATCGCTAATCTTCACGCATGGCAAATCATGAGCACACACACTTGACTTTAAACAGCTTACAGTGTGTTTGTTGTCAAGCACTGGTGTGTCTCAGGGATTGCATCCACACTTTTCAACAGAAGGAAAAAGGAAGTAGATATCCTCAGAAGATTGTGGGGTTTTATGTAAAGGGATGACTTGACAAAAAGAGTAACTAAGAAGCATCCTGTTTTGTTTTGTTGTATAGCTTTTATAATTTTACAAAGTTGCATAGTTTTACATACTGAACATAAACTAGTTATATTTTTTTTGTTTTAGAAAATATTTTATTTTTATGTAAATTTGCTATCTGAGATAAAAATAAACATTTTCAGTTTTTTAATGAAATTTCTAACTGTAATGTGTAATAACTGTAATTATTATAAATGAAGTTTTAATTATGTGAATTTATATTATTGTATTAATACTGTGCCTGTTGTGTTTTACTTTTGTATATTTAAGGTTGTTAAATTTGATATACTGTTTATTTTGCGTCAATGCATCATTTTTTCTAAAATAAATGAAAGAATTCTGGCTAAAATATTTATTTTTAAAGTCTGAAATGTTTATGTTGATGCATCCTGCTGACAGGTGCGGTGGGCAGGAAAAACATGTGACAAGCTTCCTCCTTAGACTAAACCGTCTCATTTAAAGTCGCAATGAAACGTGGTGACGTATATTCAGGTAAAACCAGCTTCTGAAATGAAATAAGGCAGGGCTGGATTTGAATTTGTCTATCGAGATCTGATTGGATCGTTTGAAGTTGGGTCGTGCTGCTAATTGCTAATTCCAGCGATCTTCTCCCGTATCTTCTATACCATATGATCGGCAGTAAAGAGAGATCGTTTTGAGGAAGGGAGGATATTTGCGTTTTTGATGTAAGATTATGCAGGCACATGAATATTTTTAAATAATGAAGCTCATAAGTCATTTGTAAAAAAAATACCACAATATTCCAAAACAAATTACACTTTTTTATTTTATTTTCATGGGAACTTTAAGGTTACTTTGGCTGCATCCTTCAAAGAAGTCCCATGCGTCCTTCGAAGGATCCAGCCTTTGACTGGGCTAACAATAGGGCTGTAACGATTAATCGTGCAAATGCGCATTTCTCAATGAATGAATTTTAATGAATTACGGTGAAATCCCAGAACACCTAAAAGCCAGAGGGCGCTCTCGTGCAGAAACTCCAATTGTGCCACAGAAGAAGTCCCATTACAAACACTATTCCAGGAAATGTCTATAAGAATATTTATATCGCTGTTCTTAAGATAGTTTTATATGATAATAAACAATATTTTGATTGATTTTTAAATGCACGTTATAAATAACTCAGACTCATAATGATCTTACATTGATAAGGACTTCTTACTTACCAAAATGTCATAGTACACGCACAAGCTGCGCATGAAACACAGAATCGCAGCCTTGCAATTCAGAATCGATTTTAGACAGGTTTTTAATGGGACATGCGATTTATCGTTACAGCCCTAGCTAACAAGGTACCAAGAGACACCAGGAGAGACAACCAATTAGGGACCAATGAACAAAAGAACTACAAAATAACTACAAAGAAAACAGGAAATCAAAATAAAAAACTGAAAGTCCATGGAACACAGAACAGGAATGAGACAATAACAGTATGAAGAAACGAGTGGTCATAAAAGGTTAATTTGAGGCATATAATATGTAATTCAAAGTAACATTTTCTTTCACAAGCTCATTTTTGGATAAACAAGGGCTAAAATAATAAATCAACTAAGGAAAATCTATTGATTATGGAGTGATGAATTTTGAAACTAAAGTTAGTATTTGTAAATTATTTAATTTATTTGTAACATGTTTATAACAATTATTTGATATAAAATCCATAAATCCATAAATCCAAATATTAAGATCAGTACCAAAAAGTAAAATGACGATGTGCTGCAGCCGCGGTCCTCTCTGGAGTATAGAAAAATATTAAAGTTATTAATGCTCGAGAATGTTTATCCGGCTTCCCATCTGTCACCGCCCGCATTTCAAATTGTAAGTGTACACCGTCTGAAACGAAAGACGAAAATTATGCAAATCTGTGTCGTGGCACACAAAGAGCCAATAAGCGTTTGATATCACTGCAGTAAAGCAATGTGTCGTAAAGCTTCTTGAAGAGCCATAGTTGAATTTAAATTTATAAAGCGTGATTTGATGTTTACGGTCGTTGAACAATCAAGATTGTTGGTTAAAGAGCTGAATTTGGATCTGTTCCTCACAATCGTATGAATTTTGAAGATGTGGATTGCAACAAATGAATAAAATTAACATTTTTTGTTGCATATTTGATTATTATTTGAGCTCTAAGGACATTTATGATCACATGATTTTCTTTCTTGTTATTTTATATTATAATGTTTAGTAAAAAATATATTATATTAACACATATTTTATGTTACTTTAATGTAACAATTTTTACAAATCTACTTGTTTTTCTATGTCAACTTACTGTATCATGTCAAACGTAAAAAAGTAGGTTGCATAGACTGAATAATTACGGTTTTTAAACTTCATGCCGCATTTTTTTTACAGTGCAGTGCCCCAATCTGCATATTTGTATGAATAACAGAGGTCACTTCAGTTTAGTTGACTTGATACTGTAGTGTGGATATTTCCATCCTCTGAGCAAATGTGGATACAATTACCCAGAAAGTATTTGCTGAATTAATATTTTCCTCTTTATGATGGAAAATGTCTGTTTGAAAACAATGTTTCAGAAGAAACCCTCCAGAAATTGTCTTTACTCAAACAATCAAGGAAAAATCATTAATATTTTCTGTTTTGAAGCCAAAGCTTAAAACGTTTAGTTGATTGAACTGTTAACCTTACAAAATCTATTAAACTAAAACATTCAAGAAAAATGAACTTAAAATTATTAGTTCATGTTGTGAGGAATACCCATAATCCTTTGCGCCTGACTATTTAGATTATTTTTTGCTTTTTCACAACTTAAAAACTGATAAGAACTTTCTCTATTCAAATATTTGCTAATATAATGTCATATAGGTTCAAGCTCTTATATTATTGATGTTGTTTTGTTGTAAATGATAATTTTGTGAAGTCACCGTTCAGGTGATCAGTGTTTCCATACATGAACACTGTTCAGAACATTTCATTGTATTTATTTCCACTGTACTTACAATGTATGTCAAAACACATTTTTTGTGTGTTTCTGTGGAGAATCACGTTTATTCAATGATTGACAGTCATTAATTTTTGTTATAATACCATTTATAACATCAAAAGTAATATAAAGTTATAAAAACTAAAGTTATATGCAACAGATTTCCTCACACATTTCTAGTAATGTCATCTAATCTGGGTTAAGAGTGCATTGGAAGAAATTAAAACATTAAGTACATTAAACTTAAAATTAATTGTTATTTCAACCAGGCAAAATCAACTTTTTTAGGGCAACGAGTTTCCATAAATTGTTTAGGTTCAATCAACCTGTATGGGCTTACAGTGTAGTCGAGATTTAACATGTTCAGCATAACAAAGACTGGAATCCCCCACACACTCCAGAAGTTTTAATGTAAAGGGAAACAGATAGTCACCAAAGCTTTTAGTAGAACTATTCTCATAAAAACCCTGAAATGTGCCCTGTTTTGTAGTTCTAAGATGTTTGTATGTTGTAAACAAGCTATATAAGCTGCATATATCAAAGCTCAGTGGTCCTAAACTTCGCACTTTTGCTGCATATACTGGCTATGGCAACTTTAATAATTCATAATATTGTTCTGATATCTTATGAGCTTTGGGGTATCAAGCCCCTTATTCGTTTTAATAAAACCTTAATATTCTCATTCGCTCTCACTCGCGCTCTCGTTGCTCTCTGTTTCCTTTGTTCCAACAAATGAAATAAAGCGCGTGCTGATTTAAATTTTTAATTTGCAGATAAAAGTTGAATAATACACCTCTGGGAAATCTCTTCATTTTTTATCTCTCTATATAACTCGCTGTTTCTCTCTCATCGTCTCTCTCAATGAGTTAGGAAATACTGTAATTACCCATAATGCCTGACATATCAAAAGCACATTAGGGATGGACTTCAAAAGGCCTTCAAGCAACTACATGCATTAAGCTGAACTAACTGCTCTGCTGATGAAACCCTCCCCTGCTTTACTGGCTTTTTAATAGTACTTACATCTGAGAGAAACACAAACTGCTTTGTTTCACTTCTATTTTTGTATTGATTGATTTTAAGAAAATATATTGTTTTTAGTTTTGTCACCTAAACACTGCATGTGTCAACAGTTTCATTCATTTTTCTCTTTAAAAATAAGTTCAGATACAGCATGTCCCATAAGTTACATTTGCATTAACTGCTATTCTTTAGCCATTTAGTGTTGGAAAACAAACAAAAGTATACTTCGACTGAATTATAGTGAAACTTTGATTAATTTGAGACAACATCATCATTAGTGTACAATCATTGGATGGTCAATAAAAGTGTAACTTTGAGGTCGTATCTTTGTCTCTTTGTTTAGAGAACATTACGCTTAACAGCTAAAGTTTATCATTTGCATATAAAGTATGAGTGGAAGACATAGTTCAATGCCTTTATTGTATAATTCACACTTTTTAGTATGTCAATTTATAAACAACTGTTGGGCATGCTTGCATAATTTCATTTATAAGTATACTGTATATGTAGATGATTCATCCACCAAGACTGGATGAAATCTATAAATTCTTTAAATTGTCAGAGTGCATTTAAAACATAAAACGGAAGACCATTAACTTCCTTCAGATAAGACAGATATTGGACATAAGGCCTGCAATTAGAATATAAACGTACAAATAGACGGATGTACTGTCACCTCAGCCAACACAGTTAAAAACTTGGGCATTACACTAGACAGCAATCTGTCTATCTGAAAATCACATCTTAAGTCACAAAAACAGCCTTCTTAAACCTTAGAAACACCACCAACCTGCAAAAAAAGTTTTCTATCTCTGATGCATAGATGCTTGTTTATGCATTTACTGTATGACAGCTGCAACTACCTCACAAGAAATCGTACATATTTTAAGAGTTGGCTAATTCGTATTCATTTATACGACCGCATTCGTAAGTTTTGATATGATTTGCCTTGACCCCTGTGACGTTGGGGTTATAGGCGGGGTTAGGGGTTTGGTTTAGTTGTTGTTGTTTTTTCATGAGAATCGTACGGTTTTGCACGATTAACTTCGTATGAATTGATCCAAGTTAGCCAACTCGTAAAATATGTACGATTTCTTGTGAGATCAGGCTGCTAGACAGGATTATTTTAATGCAATTTTAGGTGGTTGCCCTGGACTAGTCCAAAACGCAGCTGCTAGAGTTCTTACCAGGTCACAAAAGTTTGATCATATAACCCCAATTTTTGCATAGTTACACTGGTCACCAATTAAATTCTGTATTAATTACAAAATGTTGCTACTTACTTATTAAGCCCTACATTGATTCAATATTGCACTACACTTCATCACACTGTTTAAGATCACAAACCTCCAGACTTGAGTAGTTCCTTGAATAACAGAGAACCAGCCTTCTTTGGCACCTACATTGTAGAATAGCTTTTCTGACACTACTCAGGGCTGAGACACGGCTCCGAATTTAAATCTAGTCTAAAGACACATCTGTTTAGGCAAGCATGCATTCTGCAAGCTAATTTTATAAATGACCAATAGTCTATACTTTACCTTAAATAATGTGAATTGCAGTTGTTAGTTATTTTTCTATTTTCACACTGGGAATAAACACACTGGGAGCTCCAGTCCGGATCCAGCCTCCCACATGGACACAGATGACCCAACACAAATGGAAGATGACGCCAGACTGTAGAAGGACTTCAAAGGATTTCATACGACGCTGAACTCCTATTAAAAATTTCTTTGTAGTTTTTCTTTGTAGTTTTGTGTTACTAAACTTTTGATATATTCAATTTTGTGCCTTCTGTAAAGCTGAAACAGTGTTAACTGTGAAAAGCGCTCTACGAATAAAGTTAAATTGAAGTCCATGGTATGGATTATGTTCTTATCTATAACAGGTTAATAATACAATAATAACAGGATACTAGTACACTGCAGTAGCATGTATTATGACATTCACTATGTTGTACATTTGTAAACTGTATTTTTCAGTCAGTTGCAATGTTTTTCCTAAATAAAAAGATTTTATTAACATTTGCATTATTAATCTTTATCCCAAGCAGGTCCATTCATTATAGTCACAATATTATTGACCTAATAACATATTTTTCCACATTGTAGTATGCTGTATATGCATTGCATGGAGATGTTACATGTGTACCTCACTATAATCAAATCGTAAAAAATTTACTGCGGAATGACCTCACAAAATAACTGTGGAAAATACCATCCACCCACGAACTGTCTCTTGCTTTGTTCCACAACTCATATTTTCAGAACCACCCAACTCAAGATGAGTGTCAGGAATACTAGTGAAAAAGGAATGATGATGAAACACTGTGAGTGCATGAGAAAGACAGAAAGTGAATAGGAGTAAAAGAATGACAAAGACGTGGCACTTCTTTGTGGATCAAGACAAGCAAACAAAATGTCTGTTGTCTCAATGGTGTTTGGATTATGGGAGCATATTGGTGGCTTTTCTGGTTGATGGTTTTACTGGGTGTTCCTTATATCTTGTGTGATTGTAGTGAGGCGTGAGCTGTCTTGAAATTGCTTTAAAGCCATTTAAACAATAGACTAGTTATTAATATGTGTACATCTTTATTTAATAATTATAAAGCTTTTTTAATCTTTATGCATTTGACACAAGCTTTTTGCATAGACTTAATGTACATGTAAGGTATATGTTTCATCATTAACTACATTTTCTGTAGTTAAAATCCCACACTTTTTTACAGTTGTAAATGTGTGGTTTGAGTTTTTTATGTCACACAAATACATTACAAGTCAGTAAAGTTGTTTCCCTGGCTAGTGTGCTTACATCCAGCCTTTTTCAATAATTAATTATTTCTTACCTTTTTATAGTTTTTAAAAACTTTTCACATTACAAGAACCATTTGTGCAACAGAGATGTTCTTTAAAGGCTCTTTATGGAACCATACAGCCTTTCAGTCCTGCCTATTAAAACATTTTTGACTGATCACCACAAGGTAGAGCGATTCATTACAAAAAATAGCAAAACATGTATATGCAAGAGAGATTCTTTGAGTTATTAGCCAAGTTTTTGTTTAATTGCTCTAGCTTTCAAAGTCACTGAAGTGCCTTTAAACAAAAATAATGTTATTAAAGCTACATAATGTTATTTATTATGTTTAGCTTTCCCTCTCAGGGCACCGTAAACTGTAAATTACTCTCTCTAGAGACGGCAACAGGAATTGTATTACCGAGCAGCAGATTGGTTCATAAAACCGTAATCTCCATGGCAAGGAACAAACACAGAGATGTTTTTTGCCTTTTACTCAATAACGTGAAGGTTTTCTTGCTGAGGCAACAGAGAAGCAGATGTTAAGGTCAGACTTTTTTTGGTACGTATCTACACAATGAAATATATAACCTTAACATCTGATCTTCATGTTGTTAAGTATGCAAAGACTGTTTTATGAGGTGGAAGAGGTACTTTCATCCTGTACACTATAAAAATGTATTGTTGCACTTAAATTTTTAAGTTTAATCAACTTGAATTTACAACTTCAGCTTTCTTGACTAGTAAGGAGTTGCTATAAATTAGGTTGGATTAGCGTAACACTTTGTTTTTCCTCATTACTGCAGAATAAACTTAAAATACTTCATCATTAATAATCATTTGATTTCAATGTTAAAGGTGCAGTGTGTACATTTTAGCGGCATCTAGTGGTGAGGTTGTGAATTGCAACCAACGGCTCAGTCTACTGTTCACCTCTTGCTTTTGAAACACATAGAGAAGTTACGGTAGCCGCCACCGGACAAACATGTCATTGTTGGAGACAACTTAGTAAAAAAGTTTCTCCGTTAAGGGCTTCTGTAAAAACATGGCTGCACAAAATGGGGGCTTCCACGTAAGAGGACCCTCTGTGTATGTAGATAAAAAGGTCTCGTTCTAAGGTAATAAACACATAACGGTTCATTATGAAAGGTCTTTGTACACTCCTGATAATATAGTTTTGTATATTATTTTGCATTTCTGTCAAGAGATCCTTCTAAAAATTACAGACTGCACCTTTTAGTCAATGTGAAGACGCGTTGACGTGCGTCTGGAGGTCTCGCGGCGCGGATGAGTCATTTGGCGCGGTGCGGAAGACGCGATACCGCCTACTTCGCTCTAGACGCGCAAATGCATTCAAACTGTTCAAGCGGCAAACTAGGCTCGGTAAACGTGATTTTGACGCCTGAAACGCGGTTGGTGTAAACGCAGCATTAGCGGCACAAAATGTTGTGGGTTCAATTTCTAGATTATACAGTTACTGATGAACATGCATTCTTTATCAGTTTGCTTTGCTATGGATATATGTAGTCTAGATATTTGTAACTACAGTATGTAGCCCTGCTGAAAAAAACAATAAAACCATTATAGAAAATTCTAATGGGTTCCATTAAAATACCAATAGGAACCATTAGCTTTTACCATTAAAACCACTACACTGTAGTGTGTTTTGTGCCATATTCCATTAGAAATAAAACCAATAGAATTTCTATGATGGTGTCTATTGTTTTTTTAGCAGGGAGGTACATCATAAAAAATACATCTAAAATTAATTTATTTTTATTCATGCATACTGTACCAACAAGGTATAATAATAACGGTATAATTTTGCTAGGTTCGATCAAGCAGCAACTACCGCTTGTGTCCAACAAAAGTGCTTGGTCATTAAAATGTAATAAGAGCTAATATTATGATATTCTAGCCTGTCATCGTGCACAGACTGTGGTTTAAGATGGAAATGTAACCCATGGTACATGGTCAGAGACAGGGGTTGCCCCAAAAACTGTAGCCATAGTGATGGATTAAACAAAAGCCAATGTGGTGCGTTCTGCTCCGACCATACAATATATCACTGACCCACAGAGACAGCATAATAGGGTTAAGTTTGAGTCACATGGATACGCCCTTGTTTTTACATGGGAGTGTGAACGTCATATCTGTGTTTTTGGAGATTTGTGTTTGCGGTCACGTGCATGCGTTACTTGGTGTAATGATAGAGGATGTATAGAGAAAAGTAGTCTGTCATCAAAAGGTGAATGTGTGTCAGTGTTTGTGTGTTTGCAAAGAAAAAATAACCACACGCACCAAGATTATCCAATGTTAAGTATCAGCCATACTTTCAAATGGAGATGTGAAATTCAGAGTCTCAGTGTAGTTGAATTTTTGTTCTAGCCTGAATACATGGTTGGTATGTGCGATGTCTATGTTTGTGTGACTTTTAAAGGTGTTAATATTAAAAAACCTCTTCCAAAAATCTGAATTACTGTACAAGGTGTAGGAAAAACCTATTTGATTGTACTATTTTTAATTTAGTTTTTTAAATACTTTTTATAAGAGGAATTTGCACTATATTCACAATATACTATTTAATTTAATACAGGTACCTGGTTTTATAGAGCAAAAACAAGAGCATAGTTACAGGACCTTAATAAGAAATCTCCACTCTTTTTAATTTCATTAGTTGATTTAAAAAGCTAAATAAAGTTAACTTTTTAACTCAAGGATTACTTTAAAATTCTTAATATGCAATGAATATTTTACTGAAGTATGTACCTTGACTTTTAATAAAAAAAACTTTGACACTGCACACAAATAGTAATTTCAAAGTATGTTTAACACCCTGTGGGTAAACCATTATGTAATGAGTTTACAGTTATATAGCGATGATGTCATATACTGTATTCTGTAGCACCGCAGCAACAAACACTGAACACTATCACATAATAACATGCCCCAGAACAGGAATTTATTATTAAAGTCAGGTTGGTAGAACAAAAAATATCTTTAGCAGCTACTGCATACTTCCCCAGCTATTATCTGAGCTTCTGCGTCAACTCCCCACAACCCCAGTGTTTAAAACTTTATGGAAAGAGTATCCAGATGTGCCGAGCACAATCGATATCTGTGTTCTGAAGTGCTTCGAGCGATATGCTTTGTGAGTGCCACGGTGTTTGAATGTGAGAGCATGTTTACGTGCGTGTTTTGGTCGGTTGCTGGAGACGGTTTTAGACTTGACCAAATGAGAGCGTGTAAAAGTGGGTGGATTTTTTTAATGGATAGATTTAACACCCTTATGATTTAAAGAGCTTATGAAGAAAACAGCACACACGCTCGAATTATGTTTGCACTCTTGGAAGAAGGAGCTCAGGAGAAATGTTTTGTTTATGCACACATACATGTGTAATTTAATAAACTTTAATGCCATCACACAGCAAAATTAATGTTCAGATTCTTTTATAAGAGATGTCCAATACACAAACAGTACTACATATTCTATGACAGGGTCACTGCTGAAATTCAAAATGTATGTGGGTGGGCCCTGTCTCCCCTGGGCCCTGTGAGTATGTTATGCCTCATATATATACTTATGGTATACACTCACCTATAGGATTATTAGGAACACCATACTGTACTAATACTATGTTTTACCCCCTTTTGCCTTCACAACTGCCTTAACTCTATGTGGCATTGATTCAACAAGGTACTGAAAGCATTCTTTAGAAATGTTGGACCATATTGATAGGATAGCATCTTACAGTTGATGGAGATTTGTGGAATGCACATCCAGGGCACGAAGCTCCCGTTCCACCACATCCCAAAGATGCTCCATTGGGTTGAGATCTGGTGACTGTGGGGGCCATTTTAGTACAGTGAACTCATTGTCATGTTCAAAGAAACCAATTTGAAATGATTCGAGCTTTGTGACATGGTGCATTATCCTGCTGGAAGTAGCCATCAGAGGATTGGTACATGGTGGTCATAAAGGGATGGAGAAACAATGCTAAGGTAGGCTGTGGCATTTAAACGATGCCCAATTGGCACCTAAAATGTGCCAAGTAAACATCCCCCACACCATTACACCATTGCATTAAAGAGAAATTGAACAGGTGTTCCTAATAATCCTTTAGGTGAGTGTATATGGGAAATTAGTAGGCCCCTCTCATCAGAGGGCCAGGACATCATCCATGGTTTTCGTTTCTGTTGATGGCTGTGTCTACAGACTCTCACATGCATTAAGGAGAGCACGGTTGCTTATGAATGGACTGCTTTGTGAGCTTTGTGTGAAACTGATTACTATTTAAACACATCAGTTTGCAGCTTAAGGCAACACCATGTTGATCAATAGTCTGTTTAGTTGTTGTGTTTAATATGTGTACTCATTAATGTCTTTAATATTTATGACTTCACACTTTTGGACATATATGTGTATAGGTATTTAATATGTAATAAATATAGCTGGTCTCTGAGGGAGAAAAGCTTAAAGACAGAAAAAAGAAAGAGGGCACTCTCTTATTACCTTGAGTTTAGCACTTGGTCAGGAGTAATTCATCATGCTGTAAGAGGTTTTAAACTCACACACGCACAAAGACACACACACACACACACACACACGCACACACGGTCTGGACACCTCATCTCACCTTGTGTGGCCTTGATTAAAATGAGACCAAATTGACATTAATTCTATTTTAAATAAACATGCCACCTGCAGGAGTTCGTGATTGATTCAGATGATTGGTCGGGGGGTTTGAAGTCAGTGGGGGTGTTGTAATGAATGAGTCCTGTGTCCTCTTGAAAACAACAACATCCCCTTTGCCTATTAGGGTGAAGACCTCATTTAGATCTGACTGCTTTCTGCCTACAGGTTTTGAGTCAGAAAGAGAGAAAAAGAGGAAATAAAACACAGTGGGGATCCTTAGTAAATTTGGATAAGATTTGATTAGATTTTGTTTACAACTGACTGATTTTTGTTTTGATTATATTTTATTGTTGTACGTTCGGTTTTGACATTTAGATGTAAACAGAAAATGAGCTGCTGTTAAACCCGTGCATGATCAGCAGCAGAAAGCGTGGAACTGATTAACTGCAACTGATTTAATAAAAACTAAATGAAATGCACCATTAACAATTAAAGTCAGTTAACAAATATTATTAAAGTAAATATTATTATGCAAATATATACATTTTCTCACCCCAATGGCTTTCTTTGTTCTTCAGAACCAAAACACAGATTTAAAAAAAATGTTTTTGGATTAAATGTAAATTGATGGTGACCCCCTTCTCAAGCTTTTAAAGGATGCAGAGCGCCATTAAATAACTCCATGTGACTCGTGCCATATATTTCAAGTGTCCTGAAGGCATACGAAGGGGTATGGAAAAGTAAACAAAATGAAATATAATCCATTATTTGATGAAGGTAAATTCAACATTTATTAAGTAATGTATTTATTTATTGCTTAACTATTCATATGCTAATTATTATTCCTAACCTATACAAATTACATTTACATTGTTTTGTTTAAAGGAAAACACCACCGTCTTTCAATATTTTACTATGTTCTTACCTCCCCTTAGACTAATTAATACATACCTATCTTTTTCAATGTGTGCACTTAATCTTTGTACAGCGCGAAGTGAATGTGTTAGCATTTAGCCTAGCCCCATTCATTCCTTAGGATCCAAACAGGGATGAATTTAGAAGCCATCAAACACTATTTAAAGACTGTTACATGAGTAGTTACACGAATGAGTATGGTGGCACAAAATAAAACGTGGCAATTTGTTAAGCGAAAAAAAAAATGAGAACTATATTGTATGGCAGAAGAGCACTTAGGTTTGCCACACTTCGACCTTCGTGCGCAGTAACATCATCACTCCTGACTACTCCACCTCTCGCTTTGTTAATATTACTGAGGTAAGAACATAGTAAAATATTGAAAAACTGTGGTGTTTTCCTTTAAAGCTTAACTTTGATATTTATACAAATTCTTCCCATCTTTTCATGTAAGTGGATAATTTTAATAGTACTTTTAACATTGTATGGACCCATGCTTCATGAGTCATAAAACTTGTGGATTAAAAGTTTTTAGGCTGAAACCACATGTTGAAGCCTTGACTTAATCCAGCGTGAAACACATGGAGAAAGACCTCATGAGCACCGCCCTCTCTCTCTCTCTCAACCATGATGTCATGTTTCTTTGGTAAGCAGGCCAAAGCAGAGATGACCTTTGTGACTTGTTGGCTGAAATCACTGGTTTAAGAAGAAGCCAGACTGTGAATCAAAATGACACATATTGAACTCCTCCCTTCTTTCTGGAAAATTTCTGGGCCTCATCTGCCAAATTTTGTAGTACCTAATATCAGTTGAGCCATGGGTCAGGGATTGTTTTTGACTAAATCTGATCTAATATCAACGAGTTACAATTAATCTGTGTCTGTGTGTGCAGTATACCTGGCTTTTGTCATCTCTGTTTCTTTCAAGTTCTGTCACTGTCAGGGGAGTCATGATGACAAATCCATGGCAGGATGTTGATAGTGGCAAAATTATTCAGGAAATAGGCTTTTACAGTATTGTCAAACTGTCTGCAACTTGTTTTCACTGGCTGAAACAAAACTAATGCCAAACTAATGACCAAAAATTTACAGTGAAGAAATCTGTCAGCTCATGTACATCTAAGATCTAAAAATGTGTTACAGTGGAATCCTCTTGACCTGTGGACTATAAAGAGACTAATCCTTAATGGTGTCTGTTTTGTTAGTTTTAGCTTAGTATATATCGTAGGCTACTGTAAAGAATGTAATTTCCGTCTAATAATAATATTTGTTTGCTGGAGGTTAGTTTTACGGTCTCTAACAGTCTCATGCCCTTATGCAACAAAAATATATTTCTCAATATATTACATGACAATATATTTAATGTGTCTCCATATATTGTGAAATTTACATAGTAATATATATCATGATATATTATATAAGAATATATTATATATATATGTAAGTGATATATTGCAATATATTATACAATACTGCAATTATTGCCGTTTTCATATATTGAGTAAATACATCTCATTATACTATTTAATATATCCCATAATATATTGGAAATATATCAAGTAATATATTGATACATATATTGGCAATATAGTAATATGTTGATACATATATTTTAAATGTATGTAATATATTGATACATATATTCTAAATGTATGTAATAGATTGCAGAATATATATGGAGTAATATGTTGATACATATATTATAAATTTATGTTATATATTGATACATATATTCTATATTTAATATATTGCAGTATATATTCGCAATATATGGAGTAATATGTTGATACATATATTCTTTATGTATGTAATATATTGCAGTATATTAAATCATGTAAAGACAAACTATTACATGGAAAAACATAGTGCCCTTTTTGGTCTTGGTTACAATATATTTTGTATCAATATATACATGTATGGTCTATTCATATACTGCAATATAATGGAAAATATACATATTAAATCCTATATATGGGAATATACTGCCTAATATATTACATGATATTTTCTATGCATATATTACAATATATTGGGAAATATAAATATTAAATCCGATATATAGGAATATTGCCTAATATATTACATGATATTTTCCAATATACTGCAGTATATTTTTGTTGCATAAGGGTGATTAGATGAACCAGATTATGGATAACATAACCTGCACCATGATGCATGTGCTTCTTATTGTTATTTCCTTAAATGTATTGTGGGAGTCCTTGTGCTGTGAAGGTCATTTCTGAAATTTTACCAGAAAAGGTGAACACACATAAAAAAAAATCTGTGTGACAAAGGACATTTCTATTTCAGGTAACATGTGTTTCCTGTCATGTGTTGCTATAGCAACATTAAACCTGACAACATAAATTCCTCTGTTCATAAAGCAGGTGACATTGAACAACAGCTGACAAAAAATGACAGATGTAAAACATGCAAAATGTTAGATAAGATAAACAACGCATAGTGATGATAAGAGTGTCGTTACATTAACACATATACAAACACATTATAAAGTGCTGAACAACAGAGCATTTGATAGGATAAATTATGAAAGTAAATGGTTTAAAAACATATCAATCATTAATAATTCATATGGAGTCCCATGGATTTGTATTTGTCCCTTTACATAGAATAATGCACCACACATTTTGCCTGTCCTTTCCCTGAGTTCAAGTCCCACACATGCACAAAATTATTATAACTTTGTATAAAACTGTGTGTGAGTGTGTTTATATTTGTGTGTAGGGGTGAGGTGATATAGGACCTATATCTCAGTGCTTATGCTCGAGTGTAAGCATTTGTGTCTTTAACACTGTGCTTTGAATATTAGAGACAAACTTTATAAAACAGAAACTCGTGTAACCATAGCAACGGCAGCAGGTTGCTGTTTATTTCAGTAAAAGCCATTATTACACGGCTCGTTGGAATGTTTCATTTTGACTGGCCAGTTGTGACATTTGCTTAAAACGAATAACACAGGTAACCGGATGCTGCAAATCATTTTGACAGGTACAGTTGAATATTACACAAAAATTAAATATGAATGTATTTTAATAGCCTATATTTAACATTATATTTACAAATGATTAAACCAAATAGTGTGTACGTGACCGACTAAATGGGACCTCTCATCTCCTGAAGCTAGGGAATGGAGGTGTCACTTCCCCTCGCCACGGTTACTGTAGCGCTGCTGAGCATCCGGTCTTCTTTGACTCGGCTCCTCAGTGAAAACCTGAATATGTAATGCACCTGCTGCCTATTTATACTCCCCCGGCCAGCCGTGGCCAGCAGATGCAAATACGTTGGTTCTTTCTAGTTACACTAGTTCTCTAGGGAGTTCCCAATTCATCTGTCACTGACATGACATCACCATCCCCTAACTTCAGGAATGAGGGTTACATCCGTAACCGAGATGTTTCTCAACAAAAAAACAATGAGGAACTTTTTTTAGAAAATAAAAGATATGACTACAAAGATCAGATAATGTGCAATGTGTTTATCTCAGATTGTAAAGAATATAAACACCTTTTAATGTGTTGACAGATTCATTGTCATTATCACTGAGCTGCCAGGACTAATGAAAAACTGCAAATAGCATTCTGCTTATTGTCATTCTTTAATGTCAAGTTTCCTTCTATTTAATGTGGGCTTGTGTTAACGGCTTCATAACACGCATAGTTTTAATGTCATAAACAATGTGACATTAATGCCTTAAGTTCTTTAGTTACAGCTTTCTGTGGCATTCCTGTCCAGTTAGCCTAAAGGGAACATACTTCATATGTTAGCTATGCAGGCACCAGCAGGTAAAACAAGGACATTCGACTGCTTTTGAACCTGAACAACAGCAATCGTGTTTTCTGAGTTCAGTGGAAAGTTAAAGTTTATGAACTTCAAAACAATTCTTTTTCACAGATTAAGCAACGATGTCAGGTTTAGGTCCATAAGAAAAAAAAATGCTGGATTGTTTCAACAAATGCAGTTAAAGTTCAAGGAAAACACCACCATTTTTCAATATTTTATGTTCTTACCTCAACTAAGACGAATTAATACATACCTATCTTTTTTCAATGCATGTATTTAGCTTTGTACAGCGCGTTGTAAATGTGTTAGCATTTAGCCTAGCCCCATTCATTCCTTAGGATCCAAACAGGGATGAATTTAGAAGCCACCAAACACTTCCATGTTTTCCCTATTTAAAGGCTGTTACATGATTAGTTACACGAGTAAGTAAGGTGGCACAAAATAAAAACATGGTGATTTTTTAAGCGGATAAAAAATGAGAACTATATTTTATGGCGGAAGAGCACATCGTTTCTGCATTTTGACCTTGGGCGCAGCTCTTCTGCCATACAATATAGTTCTCATTTTTATAGTTCCTAGAGTCTTTGGGGAATACTTGCAACTGTCGTAATTTCCCACCCCCACACTGTACACCTCAGAAAATAATGACCAGGTAATGTTTTTACAATTTCATACAAATATTAGGCTACTGCATAGTCTACTAAACTACTGATGATGGTAATAGGATAATAAGAAGTTTATTTCAAGTTTAGAGTAGGCATAAAATAATAAAGTAGCCTACCGCGTTTCCTGGCTTAACGTTTTTACATGATTGCAGCTAAATCACAAGTAAACAGTCTATAGTCTATGTCTACTGTATTATTTCATTTGTGTTCTTTTATTGTAATGTAAACATTACAAAATGCCATGATAAAGTGAATTGTGTACATTGCATTATTTCATAACATTGGTCGTTATAAGTCACTATACATGATTATTGCTATTTATCATAATAGTTGGCAAATTGTGCATGTTAACACTATTTACAACCTCTAGGCTTATTTATGTCCTGATAATTATGTGAGATATTGACAACTGTTGTCATGATAATCGCATGACATACTACAAGCAAGCGCAACAACATAGACCGCAAACAAGTTTACACATAAGAGATTTACTTACTAGTCCATCAACAAGATCGCCAGATCAACATCCCATCCAGTGCTGTCTTTTAGCTCACGCCAACGAGTAAAAGCCTGATCGAGTGGGACTCTTGTCCGGTTCCTAACGCGGTCAGATTCTCTTTTCCTACTCTCTTCCGAATGCGCTTTCTTAACTTTTCCATCGTTGAGCATCACGTCTCAAATTCCTGCATGCAGTTGTTGTTTAAAGGCTTGTTCGACTTCATGCGGCGCTGCAAGAACCGACAGCCGGATGATGTCAATGTACCGCGAGAATGATCCGAGACGGAGGAAGTCGAACAAGCCTGACGTGTGTGACGTCGTTGCCGTAAAACAAGTCATGATTCTCGCGAGATTTGTCAGGGTCGATCCTCACAAGCTTGCATTGCTGGTTTTGCTAGCGCCGTCCTCACCGAGCTTCAACAGGAGGATAATTCGCCCTACTATGACTTTTTTTACCACCGAAATAACTTTGAAGCTGTTATATTAAGGTAAAATAACTGCATAGTGTGTCTTTAAATAGGCAAATAGGCGTACAACCTTCTTCCTGGTTCTCCCAGGTCTCGTCCAATGCCGTCTGGTTTGCCTCCGACGAATTGGCGCATCAACAGTTTCACTGAAGTAATTAATGCGCCTTCTCTGATCAGTAATACTTGCTGTGAATAATTTGTACAACTGCTGGAAAGACTTGTATATTTATCAGAGCTGCTATGGCAACTTGAAGGTCCGACGTATGGAAATAATCTGACATGTTTGTTGTTATTTTCCTGAACTGGCGCATGCATGTGACGTAAACGCGTACGCGACGAGAGCCACCGTGAGCAGACTTTTGCGTGTTTACTCTTTAGACGAGAACGCAATGGTAGATCGTTTTTAAGATTTCCACTCTGAAGGGTGGTTTCACTTTTTTGCGTTTTTAAGCCCCCAAAACGCCGTCGCCGTGTAAACGAAAGGCACATCCAATAAAATATTTTTGCATTTTCACCCTCGAGCGTTCGTGTAAACAGCCCCTTAGAAAGGATTTACACATACTTGTGTGTTAAGCTTTTAACACATTATGTGTCATTTTGTGTTGATTTTGTGTTAAAATATAACACAAGTTGTGTTAAAAGTAACACAAAATGTGTTGTTTTTATAACAACACAAAGATGGGTGGATTCTGGGACAACACATTTACTGTAGTGTGTTGTCCTAGAATCAACACTAATGTGTTGTTTTTAACACATTCGTTCTAAGAGTTCTAACACATTTAAGTTGTGTAACTGTAAGTTGACATAACTTAAAAAAAACTGGTTGAAATTGCTTAACTTCATTTAAGTTAAAGTAACATTAAAATATATGTTGATTTAACATCATTTTTTACAGTGTGGTTGGCTAAAATATGGACATTTTCTAGGTTAATTCAAACCAGCGGTTGGGTTTTTCCATATTTTCAGGGGTTGTAACAGCTCAGCATTTTAACAATGTATATATTATCTACTCAATCCATTCTCTAGCTCTGTTGAAGAAGAAAGTCCAGGAGCTGTAAAGCAACTAATAGCGGCTGACAGTTTTAGCTTCTAAGCTTCAGAACTGGCCACGGGATCCTTCATACCTTTTGATTCAGAGCAGGTCGAAACATTTAGGAAACTCTAGAATGTTTTTAGTACGCCACAAGGGCATTGTAGAAGAAGGGGAAGACATTAAATCGGTTGGAATAAGCGTGCGTGTGTGTGCGTTTTATGGGCTAATTCTGGATCTTATTAGAGCCTGGTCTTGTGTTTCTTCCCATGAGAACAAGGTCTTTTCTTTAAATGCTAATATGTTGCCGTGCAAGCTTCGGTGTTGTCAGTATGGCTGAATGCAGAGCGTTTCCCCCACTTTGGTGTATTTTAAAACATACTAAGGGCGAATAATGCGGCTTTGTGCCTCGTTGCTCACACACATGTTTTGATTATTGCATCTTAGTTAGGCTTCTAACCTTTCTGCTTTATTGAATAAAAGCAGGGGTACAGATAAAACCTGTTTGTTTTAGAGTCAGGAGCGGATAGCATTTGTGTGTTTGTTCATTGATGCACAATGTTATCTTGACCTTAAACCCTGCTCACTTTGTGTAACTGTTAATGAGACTCGGTAAAAGAGCAAAGATCAAAACACACAACACGCTAATGAGCCGACACACCTCCCTACACAGGAATGCAAATTTGTGAGTGTGATTTTGTATGGCAGGGAACAGACTGAGATTGTTTAGAGCTAAAACAGGAGTTCATTGACTGTATGTTGCAGATATTTACAGGTATTTGCAGGTATTTCCCTTAAGCCTGGAGTATACGTTGTAATTGTATATGTACGCAAATGTACGCCCACAGTTGAACGCATGGCCTTGCAAAGCATACAGTAGTTTATTTGACTGGTACGTGTACACAAACATTCGAGACATGTGCATTATGAAAAAAATACGAGGTAGGCTATGCATGGTTACCAGAGGCAGACACTACTTAAGTATTTTTACTTTCTACATAAAAGTACATTTTTAAGTATTCGTATTTTATTCTTTGGAAAACATACATTCCAAAGCATATCATCATCATTTTTACTATACATTTCATAATTTCAAGTTTTTGGTTTATATTTAATATTTAAATACATTAAACATTTTTTTTACTTTTACTTTTGGACTTTTACTCAAGAAAAGTAAAAGTACAAACATTTTATGTAATTAGGTATTAAATAAATTTTAATATGCAATTTTAAAGGAATACACAGTATGATTCTATGCTTGTAGTGAACATTTTTTAGTAAAGTAATTTTTTCCCAAGACAAACACTCTGATAAAGCCAAAAAATGGAAGTAAATTTCTTCATCTTGTGTTTTTTCAATTTCTGTGTTGGGTGTGTAAAAGTGTAAAAAGTCACCAAATTCAACCTAATATTATTTAAATCACTGTCTTGTTAGTGACTTAGTTATTACTAAGTCATTAAGAACATCAGTCAATACCAGACTAATAATATTAACTCATTCCCTGCCAGCCATTTTTGAAAAGTTGCCCGCCAGCATTTTTTGAGAAGTTTCACAAAATACCTTCCAGGAAATATTTCTTTTAAAAATATACAATACAAATACAAATATGAAAGAACTCTGCTTTTAAACAAACAATAAACAAACAAACAAAACAGAAAAAAATCATCCTATCTATATTTTTTTCTCTAAATATGGGTACTTTTCTTTAAACATATTTTTTAGCAAAAAGCTGAAATAATTGCATTTTTGTGAAGGATTTTGGTTAGAGATCAGATTCAGAACAATTATCAAAACATAGACAGAGTTTAAAATTAGTAAACAACGTTTTGGCTTCAGTTTTTTCATAAATTGGGTAAGTGCGTGTATGATAGTGGATCTAGTGGATAATTGCGCTATTGCAGATTAAAGGGGCAGTATGTAGTTTTCAGCGACCTCTTGCGGTGATGTTTCAGATTGCAACCAATAAGTTTACAAGCTCGTGCTCAAACTCATGAGCGACGGCCAGACTGAAATCGGACGCACGCAAACAAACGCGTCCGCAGTTTACATCATCGATCGACGGCTGGGCAAACACACGCTAAAGCGAAGGCTAGCAAACCAAAACAACATCTATTCAATTCAATTCAATTCAATTTTATTTATATAGCGCTGTTCACAATTTGGTAATTGTATCAAAGCAGCTTTACATAATAGATGCAGTGAAGAGCACAGAAAATCGACAGATAGCACAACATAATAAACGATAGCACAAGCAGTTAAATTTGCTACGGCTATAAATCAACATTATAAGCAAACGTATTACTAATGTAACGTATAGAAGTTAAGCCCAAAAAGGCTGCCTCCCCGGGTTGAAAAACCCTCTAGGAGAAAAAAACCCCGGAATTTTAGCCGGGGAAGTAAAAAAAGTCATAGGAGGAAAAAAACCCTTGGGAGTTATATATATATATATATATATATATATATATATATACTAGGGCTGTCAAAATAAACGCGTTAATAACGCGTTAACGCAAATTCATTTTAACGGCACTAATTTTATTAACGCGCGATTAAGGCAACACGCAATTACTGTTTGACCCACAGCTGGATGAATTGAGACGCAGCAAGTGACTGGCGCTGTCTAGATGAGTCGGAGCTTTTCATAAAAATAAGAACATTAAGCTCTCGTCTAGCGAATCCAATGCTCTAAATGGTAATTAAACATCTAAAATGCACGTTTTCTGCACGTGCAGTTTTCTTTATCTGCACGTTTTCTGTAAGGTGTACCGTCCCAAATCCATAAAGCAAAGATGCGTCTTCTTTCGCTTTTTAGTTTCGTTTTAAAAAGCATTCAGAAATTATAGAAAATAGACCGCAGGACTTTCTTGATGTTAAAATAATTATTAAGAGAGATAAAGTTCGGAATCTGATTGATGTTAAAAGACTTATTAAGAGTGACAAGGCTCAAAAGCGATGTCTGACGCAGACGTCTGAAGCGCATGCACACAAACGCGCGAGTGCATGACACTTCGTGCTATTTATACGCATCTTCAGGAGACTGGGCTCGATATATATAGACATCTAACACAAAATTAATTAATCTGTTATATCTGAAGTGAATGTTTGGTTAACTGTTAAGGAAAAGTATCTGTTGTGTCATTTATATTAAACCCTTGCATTATCCTACAGTCTTAAAGTGGTCTGTCTCAATGTCAAAATGTGTTAAAATATAAATGACACATTTTTGAAAATTTGCTCATCCCAACTCAATTTGCCAGCACAGGTCACAAATGATGCAGCAGCAAACAGAAATTGAGAAAGAACAAGGTCTTCTAAAGGCAAAAACATTTATAAAACTATGGCTGATTGTTCTGTTGAAAATGTAAACAGGCTGTTGTAGACATACATTTGCATATAGCATATATATTATCCAAATCCATGCTGATTAGAGCATTAAAAATCTTTAAAAGTGTTACATTTAGGTAAATTTAGAACAGATAAAAATGTGCGATTAATTTGCGATTAATCGCGAGTTAACTCATGAAATCATGCGATTAACTGCGATTAAATATTTTAATCTATTGACAGCCCTAATATATACACATTGAAACGGAAGGAGATTGAGCGGAGATTAAGCGGAGATTAAGCGGAGATTAAGCGGAGATTAAGCGGGTTCTGCCGGTGGTCTTTGGTCAGGCATCAGCTGGACATCACGTTGAAGAACAGCTAGTAGATCAGTTGTGTGCCGACTTTCACATGTACCGGAACTGGATCTGTTTGTCTCGTCCTCGGGATCAAGGACGAGACAGGGAGAGAGAAACAAAATCTTATTAGCGTAGGGGCCGTTCACATAGAAAACAAGTGTCACACAGTAATGTGGTTTTAGTCAGCTCGGTTCCGGACAGGCTAACTATTGCTGGTTAAGTGTATTACATATAGTTGATGATATATAGTCTAAAAAACTAAAGCACAAAATCTGAATATATTTTACATGTTTTGTAGTAATGTTAGCATGCCTGTCCAATAGGATGAAAGCCAACTCTGGATCCGTTTTTATACCCAAAACAAAGCGGAGGTTTCTCCATAATTCAAATGCCCTGCCGATGTCAATCCGTGTTTTTGTCCGAAGTTGATCTGATTCATGTTTGGCCTTACGAGCTTCAGCAGATAATATTTGTTCTTCATAATATGTGGAGTTTGTGTTGGGAGCAGGATGTTTTAGTTTGTTATCAGACATGTTGCAGTGTCGTCGCTGTTGAGTGCAAAGTCAGTAGACGAGGCGAGAGGCTCAGGAGCGCGCATGAGGTGACGTCACTGGATTTCGCGCCAAATCCAACCCGGTACTTTAACATAAAAATAATTGTAAAAAATGTCAGAGGTAATAGCAAACACCGCAAAGTGGATCATTTTAATGTGAGATTACAACCCCTTCTCACACAGGCAATTGAAAGGGGATTAGTTTAAGTAGAAACAATACATACAGCTCCTTTAACATAACAATTCATCAGGAACATGTTTTTATGCAAATGTTTTCTCTTAATTGATGAGATAACTTGTCAATGGTGGGGAAAGAGTTAATACTACTATTTGTGCGTAAAACAGACACAATGATTTTTTGCTGATTTTCATGTGTCAGCACACATAGGTACGTATATGAAGAGGTACTTCGACATTTTAATTTGTGACTATTACACCTGTGATAATATCAGTAATGACAGATATGTGAAAGGTAGTGTTATGGGCCTGACAGTCGTATTATTAATAATAGAAAGTGTGCTGACAGGATGACCTCTGCTGTTAGGGATTCAACCTAAAATGGGGACCATTGAGGTTTGCAGGTGGTGTAATAAATGCCACAGCTGTGACCTCAAACAGTATCCGATTTTGATGTTAAAACATATTAGAATTGTGTAACATTTATTTAGGCATGATATTTGTTAATTCAGATGTGGGTGTAAGTAAAAAATGGTTTAGTGCTTGCAAGATACAAATTTAGACATTCACATCACACACGTTTAAGCATTAAGCAAAATAAAAGTGAAAAACAGGGACAAAAGTGTTCATTTCATAGGATATAAATATCTCAACACAGGACAAAACTAAAAACTGAGATAAGCTTCACACAAATACAGTACATACACATAGCTGCTGATATCTGATGTTATGCTACCGTGTCTCGGCTCTCTTGAAGTGTGTGCAGATGTGAGCGAGTGGAGAGATGCGATAAAGTTTTGATGAAAAGCCGAAACAGGCCGAGCAAATAAAACAGATTTATCTCGAAATCAGAAGCTCATATATCCGAGCTGACTCATCCTCGGAAAATGCCTCTTTTCCTCGCATCGCTCATGTAGTCGCACAAACCAACGCACATACACTCGGGAAGAATACAAAGATGTCCCAGAATACAGAAATGTGAAAATAATTGGATTTTATTTAAATGTGCTTTGCAAAGAGGTCCTGCAATTGAGTTTCGTATAGACTGTATAGAAGTGTATCATATTGAGAACACTGATATATTGTACCTAATGCAAGATAGAGAGCAGCTGTCTCACCTGGGAGCTGAGGGAATGCGATCTCATCACGAGTAAGTTCATGATTTGATCTGTCTGAGACAGACAGGGTTAAAGGGTTAAGCTCACAATGTCTTGGTTAGATCTGATTTCATATGTTCATTTACTGTATGTGTGTTACTGAATTTAAAATGCCCATTGCATGGAGAGAGAGAGAGAGAGAGAGAGAGAGAGAGAGAACAATAGAGGTTTATATGTCCATCAATATTTGCTTTTCCATTACCCTTTAAATTGACATTGCGAATGGAAAAAGCAGTCAATGGGAACACGTCAATTTCGCAAAACTCCCATATATCGCAAAAAAGTTTTAATGCTCGCATGAGGTGGTTTTTCAGGCAATAAGGAAGAGACTCAAAACTGTTATGAGTTTATTTGCATTTTCAGGTCACCTGATGCAAGTAAGTCACACAATTATATCGGTATGTATTACATCCTCCCAGAAACACTTTAATACGTGTCTGCTCCCAAGTTTCAGGTTTTCCTTGCAAATAATATCTGGCTTACACTCCTACATCTCTTGTGATTAGTGCTGGGCAAGAATTAATTGCGATTAATCGCATACAAAATAAAAGCGATTTTTTTTATGCAAACTGTAAGTGTGTGCTGTATGAAATGATTATGTCTATTTAAAGGTGCTCTAAGCGAATTCACGCGTTTTAGACCATAAAATTTTTTGTAACATACAGCAAACATCTCCTCACTATCTGCTTGCTTCCTGTTCGCTGATCAAACTGTAAAAATATGTGATCTCTGTAGACAGCCCAGCCTCCACAAACTGCAATAAAAACAAAGTGGCCAAACCTACCACCAGAAACGATAACAAAGTGTTCCAGTCAATAAACGACAAGAAGTATTTGGGGGTGGGGGGTTAGGCGCGTTCATGAAAGCATGGAAGGGAGGGGGAGGGGTTAGCTACGCTCCGTTTGTTTGAAAACAGTTCAAACATCAACAAAAAGTTGCGTCACACAGATTCGCTTAGAGCGCCTTTAAATACACACACATTCATGTATGTATTTAAGAAACATTTACATATGTATACATATTTTTATATATTCTATATTATATATAAATTTAAAAAAAACTTCTGAAATGGATATATGTATATGTGTGTGGTTATATAGACGCTTTCAGCAGTAACAACATAAACCATAAACAAGCGGCTTTCGTGGAACACACGTAACTTCCGGTAAACTCCGCTAAGAAAAAATAACAACAAAGTCCTTTTAAAGTAGTTTATTTACATAACAAGCAAAATAAACAACATTTAGATTACCTAGGAAACCAAAACATTTGTTATTTTTAACAAGGTATTTGTTCAAGAGTTCAGTTTAGCAACTAGTCAGACCATTAAAGAAACCGGAAGTCAAGTTCCAACCAGACACATTATCGGGTCACCGCACGTGCGTCCGATGACACTGTCTATGTAAGGAAAAATTGACGACGAGTCATTGAATTATTTGAAAATAATGCACACCCAATAATCCACATCCAAGGTGTGGAGTGCCATTACACTGTGGGTGCATTATTTTCAAATAATTCAAAGGACCGGAGTCAATTATTGCGCTTATACCACGGTTACCACAAACATTGCTCTGGTGCCTATTTTTAAGACATTTAAAAAGTTAGGTGTGCGGTTATCGAAAAATAATGCATACCCATGCAACATTTCTCAACCAATCAGAATACAGCATTCAACAGACCCGTGGTATAAATAAATAATAATTACACAGTACGCACACACATATATGCAAAATGTCACTTTTATTTTGTATGCGATTAATCTTTGCCCCCACTACTTTTTATTTAAAATAATGTACTATTACCTCCAAAAAACACCTATACGTTGACGCTTCTAAGGACTTTCTTTGGCATTAATGTTTGAATAATACTCATACGTCTCCTTCGGTTAAAAATGCCTACCTACAACAGTCAACATAATAATTTTTCAGAAAAAGGCAAATCCTGGTTAATATGATTTCATTATGGTGCTTTCTATTTTACTATCTTTACCACTAAATATGTCATAGTGTACAGTAGAAGGAAAACAAGATGACAAGATTTAATATTAAAGATTAAAATAAGATTTAATATTAAAAATATAAATATTCAAAACTGCTGTACTTTGAGGTTTTGTTGACGGACTGACTGGTTAAAACAAGACAGTGCAGTTTCTTTCTGTATTCACCCCGCATCTGACTGCAGACAAAATTTCTATTGAAAATCATCAAACAAAAACCCAAATATGCAACTTTGTGTGTCAGGGATGAGAATGCTGTTGAAATAACATCAAACACAAAAGGAGGTGAGAATAAACCCTAGGAGGAAGAGAGGGAGACGACACTCACTCTGACTAATAGTACAGTCAGTAGACCATGAAGTTAAAGTAGAGCGTGTATTGTATAAGACTGATGGAATTATCCTACCACAACAAAACACGTTGCAAGAATGAATGAGCACTCATGAATTTGAAATGGTCATGAAAATTAAGGGAAGAAGGGAAGAGATGGACAGATGATAAAAACAAGAAAAGGTAGAAAAAAGAATAGTGGAGTCATGAGAGCTGTGTTACACTGTTGTAACAGTTGTGTGAAAGGTAAAAATTATTATTTAGGCCTTCTTTTCAGGTATAATGTTACCAACACAATCTCTTGGACAATTGTATGTATTGGGTTAATTCAAAGTAATTTCTTTGATCTCATTTGTATGTTTTTATACTGCACGGTTATGACAAAAATCATAATTGTTGATTATTTACCTTGGTATTGTAATTTACATTGAAGTTTTGAAATGTTTTATAACTTTCTGTAAAGCAGTTGCATGGCAAATTCTAAACATCTAAAACTAAATAATTATGGGAGTGATGTTTAAAAAATCTAAAACGAATGGCTAAAAACACCTCAACTTATCAATTATAAAATCTCTGATTCAACACCATATTTGGTGCCCCAAATGCTGCCGAAACGCACAGAAATGAGCACAATTGGACAACTGTAATGAGGCTTTTGGCGATTATGTAATTGTTTCAACCATAATTGTAGTTTTTTGATTAATTGTGCTGCCCTAGTTCGTGACTGCTCATCCAAGGGGCGCTAATTCAAAATAATTGTTCAAAGTGTCATGTGTGTTGCTTGCGTTTTCAAAATATGTGTTTGTTGCGTCATGTGAACCATGTGCATCACATGTTTTGTCAAAATAAATGCCTGCTGCAGACACGTCTAAAGGGTTTATAATAAAAGAGACGCTCACCTTCACAAAATACACGCTAGACACTCTCTTAACAGTAAACTCTGATTACGCATGAGATTATGCGAGTATCTGGCAAACGAGCGTCTATTTTATCATAAACCCTTTAGACGCATCTGCAGCAGGCACTTATTTTGACAAGATACGTGATGCACACAGGATCTCTTGACAGGCAGAACACATATTTTGAAGAAAGGAACCACACACATGAGGGGGCCCACACATGTTGTGACGAACTTTGCATTGAGTGCCCTCGAAAAAAGAAGTCACCAGCTGCCACTGGTACAAATACCTGTGAGATCCAACCCAGTCTCACGGTAAGTTGTGTTATAGTAACGAAAATTTTGATTAATTTATTCGTGTTTGATGACATGGATTTTCGCTGTTTTCATGTCTTTGGAGACTAATGTCTTTTTCGTCCTTCCCAGCACGAATTTCTATCAATGGCTGTTCATGTCTGTGGCACGACTTTCTTTATCGTGTCATTTTATATTTTGTTTTCTCATCGTTGTTTTTGATTTTTTTGACCATTGTCGCTTGGGGTTTGGGTTAGAATCACTTTCTGGAACTTCCTAACCCAAACGCCAACTCTAACCCCAACTCCAGGTGAGAATAGTTTTAAAAGCGTACAAAAAACATGTAGAAACCAATGCATAAATTGCATCCTAACACAACCCCTGAATCTAACCCTAACCCCAAATGATCTAAAAATAGGAAAACAAAATATAAAATGACACGATAAAGAAAGTTGTGCCACAGACACGAACAGCCATTGATAGAAATTTGTGATGGGAAAGACGGAAAAGGCAATCGTCTCCAGAGACACGAAAAACCGCGGAAATTCGTGTCATCAAACACGAATAAAGTAATCAAAATTTTGCTTTCTATAACACGACTTGCCTTGAGACTGTGTTGTGAGATCAGGTAAAATGTTAAATAATTACTGTTTATGTATTTTACTTTAGCTCATCTATGCACTGTCAGAAATAAAGGTACAAAAGTTGTCACTGGTGCAGTAAGCATTTTAAAACGGTCCTAATATGTACAATTTTGGTACAGATTATACCTGCGTTACCAAAATATACCTTTCAGGTACCAAAATGCAGCTCTGAGGTACTAATATGCACTTTTTCGGTACAAAGTGTATTTATTAAAAAGGTACTGCCCTATGAGAGCTTTTTTACCTTTTTTTCTAAGGGTGCATGTTAAACATCTAAGGAATAAGAATAACTGAATACCACTACAGACACATAAAGACACATAACACCTTTATAACATATCAATTATCACCAAACTGAGCAGATCAAATCCCAGCAAGTAAAATTAACATAATCACATTTTGTAAAATGTTGTAATTTTGGTCATGCTCTTCTACTCATTTCAACATTTAGTCCAAGCAAAAGCATTTAAAAACAGCACAATTTGTAATTATAATACAGTGCCACGCTTTCTGCTGATATTGGTCATTTTTCTTGTGGTTAAAAAATGGCAGAGCATGGAGAGCTAAAGTACAAGATACCATACAGTACCATACAAATGTTGATTCAATGTGTAGATTATTATTATTATTATAATCAAAACTAATTCCTCAGCGTCATGTACTACTCTGTACTAGAGGTGGGAGGAAAATCTATTATTTTTACCTTGTGAAATTGATATCCTCACAGCAAAAATCTATATGTTTAGTAACATTTTTCACATTTAACATATTTTTAGGGAGGAAAATGCACTGTATGCCATCGTTTGAAGACAAGTGCAGATAAATAAATAAACACATAAGTAATAGGTCAATATTTCACCGTTGTCAAGATCGATACACTAAAAGGAAACAATATCGATATTATCAATATACAGTATCATATACAATATACAGTGCCCTCCACAATTATTGGCACCCCTGTTTAAGATGTGTTAAAAGCGATCAAATTAATTCTTTCTTTTTTTGCAGAAGCATAATCTCTAACAGAAAATTTTTGAAAAATATACCCTTTAGCACAAGTTAATAATAATTTTTAAAAAGTCCACAAATTAGGAAAAAATATACATATTATAAAATCACATGTTCCACAATTATTGGCACCCCTAACAATTCCTATGAAAAAATAATAATAAAACAGTTTTAAATATATTTTTCTGTAGTTGCTAAAGTTGGTCAGGATCTAGGAAGTTTTAATTAGTAATTCATGACTTCCTGTTTCCCTGAAGTATAAATATGACGTGACAAAGAGGTCTAATTCTCTTACCCATTTGTCATCATGGCAAAGACAATAGAACACACCATTCAAGTAAGGCAGATTTGTGTCGACCTCCATAAGTCAGGCAATGGCTACAAGAAAATAGCCACTCGCCTTAACTTGCCCGTATTTACCATCAGAGGAATCATTAAGAAGTTTAAAACAGCTGGAACAGTGACAAACAAGGCTAGAAGAGGTCCCATGTTTATCTTGCCACAACGCACAGATGGTTAGAGAAGTAAAAAATGTTCCTAAGCTTACTGTCACAGAATTGCATCAAAGAGTGGCATCAGGGTTTACAAAGTCTCCATAACAATTATCAGAACCTCTATACATGCCAACAAGCTGTTTGGGAGGCATGCAAGGAAAAAGCCTTTTCTCACAAACGTAAACATCTGGAGTTTGCTAAGCGGTACTGGAACTTCAACTGGGATCATGTGCTTTGGTCAGATGAGAGCTTTTTGGCAACAAACCCTCTAAGTGGGTCTGGCGTAAAACAAAAGATGAGTATGCCGAAAAGCACCTCATGCCCACCGTGAGGTATGATGGAGGATCTGTGATGCTGTGGGCCTGTTTCTATTCCAAAGGCCCTCAGAACCTTGTTAGGGTGCATGGCATTATGAATGCTTTGAACTACCAGGACATTTTAAATAAAAACCAGAGGGCCTCTCAGCTGAAGATGGGTCATCATTGGGGCTTTCAGCAGGATAATGATCCAAAATATGTGGCAAAATCTACACAAAAATGGTTCAGCAGTCACAAACTCAAGGTCCCCAGACCTCAACCCAATCGTAAACCTGTGGGGCGAGCTAAAGAAGAGAGGACCCAGGACACTGGATGATCTAGAAAGATTGTGCAAAGAAGAATGGTCAAAGATCCCTCTCTCTGTCTTCTCCAATCTTGTGAAATGTTATAGGAGGAGATTAAGTGCTGTCGTGTTGGCAAAAGGGAGTTGTACAAAGTATTAATATCAGGGGTGCCAATAATTGTGGAACGCATGATTTCAAGTTTTTATTTTTCTAAACGTGTAAATTCTCCACCACCAAAGCAATGTACTTAAATAAAAGGTTGGATTTTTGTCTTTTTTTGCATTTGGGTTCTATGTTGTTTAAATAAAAAGGAGAATTTTTAGAAGTCCACGACCACATATTAAACAGGGGTGCCAATAATTGTGGAGGGCACTGTAGATCGAATTATCAATATGTTGGAGCAATATCGCACTACTGCCTTCCACTCTTAGGGGCGTTTTCCCAGACAGGGCTTATAAGCGTAGTCTAAGACTTGTTAGTGTTTTTGCGTCATGTTAGTGTTGTCTTGATCGAAAACAACTTCCTCTGACATATCTTAAAATATATCAGTACGAGTGTTGTGGCTTAAGATGCACCCCACTAGTGTTAATTTATAAATAATGCTTTTAGAAATGTCTTAAATATCCTAATTTAACTAAAGCCTAGTCCTGGCTTTAGTTAATCCCTGTCCAGGAAACCATCCCTTGTGTGTAGTTTATGTGCATGTCAACTTACAATCATATAAATCCGAACTTCTTACCTTGCACTGGGATTTATAAATGCTTTGTGTGTGTATGTGCGTGTTTGTGTGTGTGTGTGCGTGGTGTGTGTGGATGTGTGATTGACAGTCATCTGCCTAAATGGTCCTGTGCCACACTTTGCTCTCTACAGGCTGAGATTAACTCATTAAGCGTGTGTGTGTGACAGGCAGCCTGTGATCTACTGCTCTGGGCTGCCTGGCCCATGGCACCTGGAGATTTATAGAGTCATAAAAGGACTCTCTTCTCCCCTGTACCAGAGAAGAGAGAGAGAGAAAATAAAGTATGTCAATGACAAGAAGTTCTAGAAAGGAAATTAAGAAAACCTCAAAATATCAATATAAAGAAAAACTCGATTTCCAAAAGTTCATTTTTTACCAAGTGCATATGAGACAAACTGATTAAGCACTGACCTTGGAAAGCAATACCCATAACCAGTCCTTCACTGGTGTGATTGTGTGTCTTTCTGTAGGTGATGGTCAGGTCACCATAAGCCCCTCTAATTACAGAAGACAGTTGCCTTTCTCTCTCGCTTGATCTTCTTCGGAAAGACCCAAAAATAGACAAAAGAGAGTGCAACACTGCAAGCAGTGATTGATGGATGAAGGAATGTCATTATACATGTGGCATGAGGGGAGGAAAGGCTATCGCAGACACGCGAACCCGTCATGCTTTCATGAACCACGATGACAGAACATATGAAACAAAGGAAGTCAGTGAGTAGTAGTACGGTTTCACAGTCAGTGTCGTGTAATGCTGGGTTCTGGCTGTCACCACTTACAGTACATTGTTTTCACAAATGCTCATGCATGGATTTGCACCTTTGATGGTTAAATTAGGTTGAACAAAAGGCTTTTGATTGGTTGGCTGGTTTGAAATCTTAACACGTCTTTAAATTCATTTGGCCTGCATGGTAACACTTTTAATTTATTTTTTAAACCTTAACGGCTGTTGCTTGTGTCTCAAATTGGATGACCCGGCGATTGATTGTGCTGTGTTCACACTTTCTCATTGACATTAATAACTGGAATAATTCATGTCATCAACACATACACATCAGCAGTTGCTCCAACAATTGTGCTTCCATTGTTTATTATTAGACAGCTGTTGGAGGACAATGAGATCTCATGAGAATACGTGTGTATTTTTACATAAAGTGTGGTTGTACCGCACATACATTTACTTACGTTTTCATACACACTGAAACATATAATATCGACATGACAAGACAAGACTACACTTTAAAAACATTTCTGTAATCATTTAACCATTTTGAAATATTTAGTTTGTTTGTCATGACACACAAAAGGGTTTTTGGTCTCTGCAATAAAAATTACACCAAAACACAACATAAATTTACAAAAGATGTTAATTTTATTAATTCCCTGTAATTCACATCTTTAAAATTCATGCGATTGTGAGGAATAGATCTAAATTCAGCCCTTTATTCAGCAATCTTGATTCCAGTTTAGCCACCAAATGTCAAATTTCATGTTCATTATTAATTTGAATTCAAATATTGCACCTTTAAAGGAACATTTCACCTGTAGAAACATTCATCTTTATTGAAAGTGCATCATATTTGTAGTCGAAATGTAACATACATTTTAAATTTGGTGCCTATTTGACCGAGAAAAGGGGTGTTTGTAGTCTCACCCCCTCAACAAAGATATTGGACTTCCTGCTATCAATGATGCAAAATAATGATTTTTACATCATTGAAAGAAGGAAGTGCAACACTGAAATCTGTATTTCTCCTGTCTCAGCGGAAACTGAGGAAATGATGCACGACCATTCAAAAACATGACTGGGATTGTAACGATAGAAAGCTTAATGTAAATGGGTGAAGTGTCCCTTTAAGAAGCTTTACGATACATTATACGGCAGTGATATCAAAAGCTCACTGGCTCTTGTGTGCTACGTCACATATTTGTGACATTGCTGTCTTTTGCTGCGTTCAGACCAGCCGCGCTAGTGGCGTCAAGCGCGAGTGATTTCAATGTAAAGACGTGTTGAAGTGCGTCTGGAGGTCTCGCGGTGCGAATTAGGCGTTTAGCACGGTAGAAGCGATTCCGCCTCATTTGCTCATCTAGTTCGCGCGAATGGCACGAATTGAGCGTAATTTTGAACTTTGGCGGAAAAATTTGGTACGTTAACCAATGAGGAGCTTGCTCTAATTGTGACGTGATTACAGAAAATGAGCGGAGTCACAGAAGCCCCTCCCATGACGTGAATTTCCATGTGAATGTCTCAATGACTAGAATTTAATGCGCAAATGAAGCGAGTACACTCAAAATGTTCAAGCGAAAAACTAGACGCGGTAGACGCGAATTTGACGCCTTAAATGCGGCTGGTGTGAACTCACAGTTTCAGGCAATGTACTTTTGAAATTTGAAATGTGTGCCTTGACAAAGAGAAGCCGGATTAACGTTTTTGTGGATTAACTCTTTCGCCACCATTGACGAGATATCTCGTCAATCAAGAGAAAATGCTTCCCTGCCAATGACGAGTATTTCCGGCTCTCCGCAGTACCGCTATTATCCCTTCTGCAACTTTTTAAACCCGGAAGTATTGCCCTATGGTAAGCGGCTGCATGTCCATGGTTTTTTATAGATCACTCTGAATGGGATCTCTATGAAAAGTCCGTCACAAAAATTGAATTATCTCTGCCTTTTGCTCAAAATGTGGTGTTTTTGCAGAAACCTACCCATATTCAAAAGCTGATTACAAAAGAACTACTGAAGGTAGGATGAAAGGGTCTGTTCTTACATTTGGTATATTGTATGTTTATATATTTAAAGAACATTTTCTGGAAGGCATTAAACTTTTAAACTTTTCTGAAAATCATGAACAATGCTGGCGCTGGCTGGCAACTTTTTTTTAAAAACGCTGGCGGCGAAAGAGTTAATAACTTTAATACTTCTCTGTACAGTGTAAAAAATATGTACCTTAATAGATTTAATGAAAAAAAGTAAACTCTTTTTAAAAAATCTTTTTAACCTAAATTTAACATAAAAATGTGAGTAATTTGAGTAATTCTTAATTAATACATTACTGAGTAAATTCTACAGTATGTTGTGTTAAAACTACATGAATGATTTTGGTAGACATAACTAACTAGGCATGTAGACTTGTAGTTTCCAGCATGTTTTGCATGGGACTCCATTTGGAGAGTAAAATTTGAAATTAAATGCTATTTGTTTTAACTAAAAAGAAAGACTTGTTAGTGTTTAATGTTCATTTATCTTTGAGATTAAAAAGACTTTCTTTAAAGTATTTTAATTACCATTGTTCAGAAGAGAGATGAAAATCATGATGTGTGTTAATTCACTCAATGTGCTAATTCCAGTACTGAGTATCTTCTTACTTGTTCGTCATAATGTGTTATATAATAATAAATATGTAAAGAAGAGAGATAATTTTACATGATTAAAGCAGGAAAAGTAAACCTTTAAAAGTACTTAAAAATATTATATATAATAATATAATATAATTTTATAGTTTAATTTTACTTAACTAAGTCAAGTAGATTAACATAATTTCCATATGTGTTAAATTTACTTGAAAAATATTTGTGCAAAAACTTGCAAAATAAAATTAAGTATATTCTACTTATTATTATTATCTACTTATTGTTATTATTTTTTTCAGAGAGGACCGTAGCTGTAGCACATCATAATTCTAATTACATTTGGTACTGCTTTTGAAATTTTTTTTTTTGTTATTTCTCAGTGATGTCTGTCGGTTATGCTTTCTACTAACAGTAAGTTAGTTACATGATTTTAATCAACTGTTTTGGGAAGGTTTAGTGGTAAGATTGTATTAGCGGCCTAAAATATCTTTCAAATGCTATATTGTTTGAATTGTTAATAAAATGTTCCTACACATTTCTGTCCATTACGTTGCATTATA
Organism: Misgurnus anguillicaudatus; assembly: GCF_027580225.2. Classification (NCBI taxonomy): domain Eukaryota; kingdom Metazoa; phylum Chordata; class Actinopteri; order Cypriniformes; family Cobitidae; genus Misgurnus; species Misgurnus anguillicaudatus. The sequence continues at coordinate 29,904,142 of NC_073358.2, read as the reverse complement.
AAAAGAACACATTACATATTTAAAAAATTGTGAAATAAAAAAGTTTTGTAAATGTTTTACGTTTTGTAACTGTATAAACGTAATGCTATGATGTTGCAAATATGTCTACATTGTACGCTTCAGCATCTATTTAAACATACAAAAAAGTTATGTATTAATAATACGTATTAACAGTGATACCAGGCTGTGTGGGAACAGTCACACTGAGTTGCTTAAACTGTCAAAACTTTGTCCAAAGCAGTGATCCAATTAATCAACAGTCTTTAAATGTCACACTAAGCGATCAAAGACTTCCAGTTGCCAACTACTGTAAAAAAAATCTGTTTATATATAGCCCTATACTGTGCACCAAGCTTAATTTTTATTCCAAACCTTATTCCTCAAACGCTCATTGCATTTAAAAATATCCAAGATATCAATAACCGTAAACAAAGTTATTGATCAAAGCAGCATTTTTCATTATCATTTGATTAACCACAGGATTTGGATCCCTGAGCTAAATGCTACATGTGGTTTATAATATAAAATCAACTAAGAACTCATTGTCAGCATTTCCTACTAGAATTTTAATGATCTGTAACAACAGACATGGCAGCACACTGGTGGAAAACTCCCTAGTAGCCAAGTAGGTGTGTGTTAGGAAACTCTTAGGAATAATTATAGAGCAAGTACATAACCAATTAAAGTGTGGAGTGCACTTTTTAAAGTTTATATCTTTAAAGTGCTTACTTGTTTTTGCTTCAGAAGCAATGACTCATACCATGCAAATATTACGGAGCTTTTATCACCTTAGTTTTTTTCTGTAGTGAAACACCAATGTGCATGCACACACACATATCTGACAGATGGCAGGCACTTGACAAAGACTTCAATTCTGTGGCCACTTGCTTTAATTAATACTTGCACTAGACTCTGAGTGTTGGCAGCTGCATTCAGAATTTGCACCTCCATGATACCCCAAACCTTTCACTACAGTTCAGACTAGATGAACAGCATGAAGGAAGTGTAGACATAAGATACAAAGTACAAGGTGCCTAAATAATCTAAATAATCTCTGTGAAAAAAATAAAAATAATCTCTGTGAAACCCAGGATAAAGTCTTGTGATCTAGTTATGAGGTTATGAGCATCAGTTTTCACTCATTTATTTTTATCTAAACATGACCTTAGTTAAAATATTAAATATATCATGGCTATATTTCCAAGAATTCCTACAAAATTACATAATGTAAACGGTAAAAACAAACAATAAAAACAAAATGGAACACAATACACAGTATTGTCCTCTCTTGGAAGTCTTACTATAACACTTTGACTTCTGAGTTATTGACCACAGCATTATTTTTGAAATTACGTTTTTTTAAAAATTATACATTGCCCCCTCTCTCCCCTAACACAAAAAAATGTCGCTTATGATTTTGCTATGTGCATTTTTTCAGTCTAGTACACAGGGACATATGTGTTTATTTTTGCACCACTAACATATCCACCTTTTTCTCGAACGTGGAAGTAAGTGATGTGATGTATTTCCTTTCCGGTCCAAGATTTCTGGTTCAATAGCCAGCCGGTAGAAAACAGTGTAGTGGGAGCACGCATAAAACATGATTTAAACAGTTTATATTCAATACACCTGACATGTATGAACCAGTGTGAGGATGAAATTAAGAAGTGGCTTGATATATGAAGATATATTCAATCATTTCGTGTTGTTGATCAGAGGTAACGGGTCTTCAAATATAAAATATAAAAGCACAGAGACATACCAGTATCTTTACAATGGGAAAGTCAGTCGAGTGTTGTAGAATTTACCAAGACTTCGTGTTTTTAACTTTTCAGGGGCTGGTTTAAAATGTCACAACTGTCCCTCTGGTGTGAGGTTTTTTAAACTGCAATTTTTAATGGACTTGTTTTTGGCGACACTTTTAGCATCAAACGGTCCGACACAGTCAGCACTATCTTTCTCATTCAACACATTGTAAGTTATTTGAACAAACCATAATAAATATATTGAACTACTACATGTATTGAGTATTGTTTTCATTTTATGAAAATATTATTACATCGCTTCTTACACAGGTGGAGACAGGAGCTTATGAAATTATTTGCTTACTTTTAAAGTATTTGCTTTTTCATTTAAAACATAACAAAAGTACACGCAAACACATTACAAACTATTATAGACTTTAACTAAGCAGATTATGTCGTATATATTATGTACTTTAATCACATTTTTGTAATAATATATAGTAGCAGAATAAATAAATCAGCTAAATCAGCATATTTTTATCAGCGTAATATTAGTTGTTTTAAAGAATTAATGTATTTATTGTTTACTGAAAGGTTTTTTTTGATGGATTTGTAAATACAGATCATGATTGCATGTGTGCCACATTCAGTTCTTGTGCATGTACTGTATTATGGTTAAAACAAATGTTTTGTAGAGATTTACTGCGTTTGTATTAGCTATTATGGCAACCCCTAACTGCACAAATTATGTCGGTCTTCCTGGATTTCAGAATAAATATTAAACACCCAGTCAAAACGGCACACTTGTGTCCTTCGCAATCGACTACCATTAGCTTTAGTGGCTCAGCAGAAGTCATAAACAGGAAAGCTCAAAGATGGTGGCACCCACATTTACATCAAGAAATAGGTGGATACAGATGCTGTATTTGTATGACAATTAGACCCTTACGAAAATTTACCATGGTTTTACTACAGTTAAAACCAAAAAACCATGGTTAGTGTAGTAAAACACTACCAAAAAATACACCAAAAAAACATGTATACCACTCTTTTAACACAATAAATTAATAAGTTAATTTTCGTAAGGGGAGGCAATTGGTGGTGTGCCACTTCTGTCTCTTATTCCTGTCGTGTTGTTCCTGAGTCCTCAGGGATGTTTTAGAAGTCAAAAATGCCTTATTTTACCCATACAGACAACTTACAGTAAGACTGTTAGCAAGAAAGCCTGAGGCTACACTTTGTACTTCCTCTCTCTCTCACTGAACATCATGGGATCACAAAGAATGTTTAAAAATTGGTATTCATTATTTTTTCTTTCATTTCTTTTTAACGTCTTTCATTTAAACCTGATAAATAGAAGCAGAACGTTTGAAGTTTTCAAAATATTTCAACAAAGAAACTTTCCACTTAAAAAATAAAATCTGAATATATATTTGAGCACTTGGCTAAAACTTTTATTATTTGAGTTGTGATGTATATAGAAATACTGCATTCTTTCTTCTCAACAAATGAAGATAAATCTCTTGGTATTTGAGCCGTGTTACTAGGCCTTGGGATGTTGTAAAGAAATCAATAAATTTACTATCCTGCATCTCTCGCCGGCGCTGTCCTCGCCCACCTATCTATGTGGGGGGAAAGATAAAAGGGAGAAAGAGTTCAGTAGATATTGCTGAACCGGCTACTGCCTAAGCAATACAAATGTACTGTCATTTGTCATGCCGATGAATCATGCTGAAACCGAAAATAAGAGAAAGAGGAATGGATGCATCATAACATATTGATCTGCATAGCTGATTAATGGCAACCCATGGGTTGTTCATTAGTCAAGGCCTGTCGTGAATTAATGGGAATTATGTTAAATGCCTCCCATGCATTGAATTGTCAGTAATGTACTTTAGATCATGCAGTACAAGCTATGTGTGTGTTTGTGTCAATGTATGCGTTTGTTTATCAAGTGGGTCATTCATATGCAAAGATTGCAACTTTCACCACATTCAGACAGATGTTTCAGCATGTAAATAATTCTGTACGCCTGTAATCTTAGATCATATGCTTGTGCGTGTGTGTGCGCTGTGTCTTACAAGGGGGAATTCATTTACCACTTTCCATTAAGAAGCTTTCAGAGATGCTGTGCTCAGCATGATCTTGATTCAGTCCAATACCGCATATCTAATACTTGGTGGTTATCATAATGCACATACCTTGTAGGGGTTTGCCCAGGACTACGCCAACCTTGACCAACAGCAGCCTTGGATGAGTACTGATAGAAAAAAATAAAATCTCATATTGCATATAAATAGCACGAAGTGTGAAAATCGTACAATACATATGCATACGATACGCCAGTCCTTTCCATTCACTAAAACGGCGCATCTTTTTTGTCATTTTATTTATTGGTTTCTCAATTTTTTTGCTATTTTTTACCATTTTCGCTTGGGTTTAGGGTTAGAACAACTTTTTGTTATATAAAAATGATATCCTAACCCAAACTCCAATTCTAACCCCAACTCCAAGCGACCATGGCTTAAATATAGACAAAAACATGTCTATAACCTCCTTAAAGGGGACAGAGAATGAAAAACCATTTTTACCTTGTCTTTGTTGAATAATGGTAGTCTACCCTCATTCACAAACATACAAAAAGTGCTAAACATCTCAGTGTCATAGAAATTCCTCTTTTAGAAATGTCAGCCAGAAAACAGTCCAATCTGAAAAACTGATGCTTATGACATCACAGGCATCTAACTGCCCCTCCACTTTAAAATAATTGGCTACATTTTTTGAGTGGCAGCAAAGTCAGCCAATCAGTAATGAGATTGCAAGTTAAGCCAGTAGGGGGAGCCAAATAGGTGCAAAACCACTTGTTTAAAATCCCCCACCCTAATAGAGCTATCTGAGAGAGGTTTTTAGGAAGCTTCTAAGGCATTACAGACTCAAACAAAAAAAAAATTGTCTACATGTCACAGAACAAGGATAAATACTCCGTTCAATCATTCTATGTCACCTTTAAGCAAATCTCAAATCTAACCCTAAACCCAAGCGAAAATGGTTTAAAAAACAGAAAAAAATTGAGAAACCAATAAATAAAACGACAAAAAAGATGCGCTGTTTAAGAGAATGGGATGGACTGGCATATCATAAGCATGTAATTGGAATTTGGCTTATGTAGTGCACAATCTTCGTGCTGTTTATACGCATCTACGTGGGTAGCATACATATTATGTTTTTTCTCCTTGCAATGACATTAAATGGAAACTTTCACTTAAATTTCTTGATATCTCCTGACAAAAATACCCCTTTGTGTCCCCTCTGGAGGATTAAACAATGTCTCAAACAATTAATAATGTCTATTCTCATTCATAAAATTCAAAGAAATGTTGCAGTCAAAAATATGAGTCAACACAAACTATATAATTAGTTTATCAGAACTCTGTAGAGTATACATTTTATTTTGATTGTTTAGTGATTTTTATAATACATATAAAGCAGCTTTATAAAAAATATGAAAGCATACACTCAAAGAAAAAAAAATAATAACAATGCTGGGTTGTTTTTAACACATGGCTTTAAAAGGGACAAATCCAACAGTGGTTGTTTTAACTTGTATTTGGGTCAAATATAAACATTTTCTAATTTAACCCAACAGTTGGGTTTGTCTTGTATGTTTTAATGATTTGATCAGTTGATCAGTATTAGTGTGTAAGGTATACAGTAAATGAAATGTCTTTCATTATTATACACAATCACCATTTCATCTATTGTATTTCCATCATAAAGAATTTATGAACAGCCCACTGCAGTTCCTAGATGACATTGTTGGGATGTGTGTGCACGGGGCGGTCTAATGGGGAGGTGTAATGTTTTATTGCACCTGCAATCTTTGTGGATCGCTGGGCTCATGATATATTAAACATTTGCTTGGAGGTCACAAACAGTGTTATGAACTGACACTTGGTTTAAAAGCAACCAGTTCCTTAAAAAAATGACAATAATGGCAGAAAGTATATGTTCGGAAGGGAAGATCTGATTCAGAAAAAAAATAACATAAAGTATCTGGACTGTTTGCTAACACGCTGCCCTTTGCTTGCTTTTTCATTCTTGAGACATAGATTTTTTCTGTAGGCGGCGGTCTGTGGATGCAGTTGTGCTCCTCCGCTTATCAGTCAATATAAGCTAATGGACTGCAGTTATGTGTTCTGCGAATGTTTCAGTAATTACAATTTCCACTTTGCTATAGATTAACAAGAGCTATGTTGTTGATAATGGTTTTTAGGGGGGATTTTAATCATTGTCAAAAACTAATGATCACATGCATTATAATGTACACCATCTGAATCACAATCCAATCTGAACTACATCATTTAAAAAGTAATTCATTGTAAGATATATACAATGGTTTTTAGGGCATAAATTGTATAAATTGTATAAATTGCAGCATTGCTGGCAGTAGTTTGCCAGTACTTACTGTAGATTTAAATGTATGTTATTTACTGGCAATGGTTAAATGAACATTAAACATTAACAAGTCTTTATATTTGCATGAGGCTGTTATTTTAGATTTATTCTGTAAAGCAATCTGGGAACCAAAAACTAAAGGAAAAACAGAAATAGGTTGATGAGGATTTTTGGTTCCTAGATTGCTTTGCATGAGGCTGTTATTTTTATAGTTTTATTCTGTAAAGTTAAAGACTTGTGTAATGTTTATTTAACTTTGAACAAACTGTTGCCAGTAAATAACATATATTTAAATCTACAGTAACTTACTGGCAAACAGCTGCATAACTACAGCATTTTACAGTGTAGGAGAAAGTGAAAATATAAGCATTTATGAGGAAAAAAATGCAAAATCATTTCAACACATTTGGGAGTATAAAAGTGAACCTAATCTTAGTCAGTCTCTGCAAGATTTTTACCCATGCAAGAACAGTAAAGTGCACACATTGCAGAATAAGGACAAGGTGGTAAAACATGAAATGTGGTATCATTACCCCTCAGGATATGTGAGGATGTCTTTATGAGGATATAGGGCAGAGAGAGTTGCTGGTCTTAATGAAGACAGATAGAGGCGTGTGATCTTTAATAAGTTACGATTGGTCCTGGTGACAGGTCCATTATCGGCTGCCCGTGTGACTGCCTGATATAAAGGAACCTATAATTATGAGAGTTTGAGGCACAAAGAAAAGCTAACATGCACGGATCCGTACCGAGACGTCGGTTTACAGTAGACGTTATACAGGATGGATGTCAACACGCAGATGCAATCAAACACACACAGTGGGGTAATTTTAGGGAACAAAGCCACCTCCACATGCACACTGCTGAGGGAGCAGGTGGGTGGACTCGGATGGTAATAACTGTAGTCAGCTGAACTCCAAAATGAACCTTTATCTTCTATCATGCAGGCTTTATATTGCTATCCCGCTGCTGAATGCACACACACATGCATGCGCACACACACGCACACACACACACACACACAAACATATAACCCACCACACAACCCTTCCACACTTACTTTATCCATCATCTATGCACACACACATTAGTTAAACATCCTTCCAATAAAGCTCTGTTACACACACACTCATGTAAACACATGCCATTAATCCATGACACAGACTTGTTGAAGGACCCCACACCCATACAAGTGCTGCACATGCACAATTTGACTGAGGTCATACACTGCTCTTGTATGGTTACACAAACACACACATACAGAGCCATTCATTCTTTATCTTCCTTTCTTATGAACAGCTGAGTCTGGCTGCAGTCGGCCATTGAAAGTACTATAATGACACATACAAACGCATGCTTGCGTACGTGTATGTCCGTGCGTGTGCATGCATGCGTGAGTGTGTATGTGTGTGTGTGTGTGTGTTATTGTCCACACTGGCGATATGTTAAAAGGTTGAGTATGTGTGAGTGTATTCACCCACACAAGCCGCAAATGCCACACAGTATCAATTACAGGTTTTGTGTGTGTGTGTGTGTGTGTGTGTTGTGACAGGTTTTGTAAGGGACAGAATTAAGCAGATACAGAACCACAGCTGCCGTTTCGTCTCTCAACGCATTAGTTCATCTAACAGCACTATTTAATCATTAGTTTCTAACACTATTATAACACAAAGTGCAGTATTAATTTTATTTTTGTCTTTATTTAATCAAAGTCTTTAGACAATAAATCATGGGTCATCTTCGTTTTTCGGGGCAGGGACCCCTTAGATGAGAGAGGCAGGGACCACCTGATATTAAATGTGTAAAACTAAGATATTTATAGTCTGAGTATTTCACAATCTGCTCAGTTACTGGGATTTTCACGCACAACCATTTCTAGGGTTTACAAAGAATGGTGTGAAAAGGGAAAAACATCCAGTATGCGGCAGTCCTGTGGGCGAAAATGCCTTGATGCTAGAGGTCAGAGGAGAATGGGCTGACTGATTCAAGCTGATAGAAGAGCAACTTTGACTGAAATAACCACTCGATACAACCGAGGTATGCAGCAAAGCATTTGTGAAGCCACAACACGCACAACCTTGAGGCGGATGAGCTACAACAGCAGAAGACCCCACTGGCTACCACTCATCTCCACTACAAATAAGAAAAAGAGGCTACAATTTGCACAAGCTCAACAAAATTGGACAGTTGAAGACTGGAAAAATGTTGCCTAGTCTGATGAGTCTCGATTTCTGTTGAGACATTCAGATGGTAGAGTCAGAATTTGGTATAAATAGAAAGAGAACATGGATCCATCATGCCTTGTTAGCACTGTGCAGGCTGCTGGTGGTGGTGGTGTAATGGTGTGGGGGATGTTTTCTTGGCACACTTTATGCCCCTTAGTGCCAATTGGGCATTGTTTAAATGCCACGGCCTACCTGAGCATTGTTTCTGACCATGTCCATTCCTTTATGACCACCATGTACCAATCCTCTGATGGCTACTTCCAACATGTCACAAAGCTCGAAACATTTCAAATTGGGTTCTTGAACATGACAATGAGTTCACTGTACTAAAATGGCCCCCACAGTCACCAGATCTCAACTCAATAGAGCATCTTTGGGATGTGGTGGAACGGGAGCTTCGTGCCCTGGATGTGCATCCCACAAATCTCCAACTGCAAGATGCCATCCTATCAATATGGGTCAACATTTCTAAAGAATGCTTTCAGCACCTTTTTAAATCAATGTCACGTAGAATTAAGGCAGTTCTGAAGGTGAAAGGGAGTCAAACACAGTATTAGTATGGTGTTCCTAGTAACCCTTTAGGTGAGTGTACAATATATACATAAACAGAAATATATGTGTATCATTCAAACATGTCTTAAAAGAATAGATTAATTAAAAATATACTAAAAATTACAAACACATAATAATCAATACATATTTTATCTTTAAAAAATCTTTTGTTAAAAAAATTGCCAAAAATAAAGACAGCCTTCGTTTAGGTCCCCTATACTTGTTTTACAGTACTTGCATGCATTTACAGTAACGTGGAGTTCTGTAGTTTAAAAAAATTATAGTTTCCAGAAATTGTTCTTATACACAGAGAACATACTTAACAATGAAAAATGTATACCTTAAATGCACTGTACGTATGCTGCTTTGGATCATGTCTGCCACATGTAAATTTAATTGTTTTACAATATGTTTCACAAACACATATGCCAACTCTGCCACACAATCTGTCAGAAATATGTTTAAGACTTTAGGATTCCCACATTGTAAATGGTCCATTTTACGGTGTTTAAGTCAATGATGGGCAGTAAATCTTTGATATGCTGCCTGTTGCTTTAGCAGTAACTGTGTAGTTTGCTCATGATGAACTGCATGAGATAAAGTGATATAATCAGCATTATGCATTAACTGCTTTTTTGGTAAATAGATTTATGTTAAAGGAATAGTCTACTCATTTTCAATATTAAAATATGTTATTACCTTAACTAAGAATTGTTGATACATCCCTCTATCATCTGTGTGTGTGCACGTAAGCGCTGGAGCGCGCTGCGACGCTTCAATAGCATTTAGCTTAGCCCCATTCATTTAATGGTACCATTTAGAGATAAAGTTAGAAGTGACCAAACACATCAACGTTTTTCTTATTTAAGACGAGTAGTTATACGAGCAAGTTTGGTGGTACAAAATAAAACGTAGCGCTTTTCTAAGCGGATTTAAAAGAGTAACTATAATTTACGGGGTAATAGCACTTTTGGGAGTGCTTCGACTCGGCGCAGTAACACCCTCCCTCTCCCATTATGAAAGGGAGAAGGGGAGCGGACTTTTCAGGCGAGTCGAAGTACTCCCAAAAGTGCTATTACGCCATAAAATATAGTTCCTTTTTTAAAACGTTGATGTGTTTGGTCACTTCTGGCTTTGTCTCTGGATGGTGCCATTGAGGGGGTGGGGCTAGGCTAGATGCTATCGAAGCGTTGCAGCGCGCTCCGGCGCTTGCGTGCACGCGCACGGATGGTGGAGGCATGTGTCGGCAGTTCTTGGTTAGGGTAATAACATATTTTAGTGTTGAAAATGAGTAGACTATTCCTTTAAGTAGCATTAAAGTGATTTCCAACTCACAGTACTACCATATAATTTTTTTTTTACTTAAATGATTAAGGCCAATGATTTACCTTCCAAAGTATTAATACAGTAACATATCGTTAAATAGGAGAGCTGCAAATAAACAGTAAAGAACTGTAAATTAACAGTTGATTGCTGCAATCCAGCTGCCAGTAGTTTACCGTTATTTTACGGCCAGAAAAATAACAAACATATGTGATATGCAAATTATGGTGTCAACATCTTATGGAGTTGGCTAAATAATCATAGGATTTTATGACTAATAAAAAAAATTTAAAAACCTCCTATATTTGCAGTCTTTACGAGTGAATGACATCTTTGTAAATATTTGACACATCATTATTTGTAGCTTATAGTGTTGTTTCTTACTGAGTCACTTGAGGTGTACTTATAAAGTATTCAGGAATTCAGATTTTTTTATGTGTCCCGCTGCACTCTGTGCTGCCTTCCAATATTGACTGTCAGATAAAAGCCTCCTCAGTTAAAATCAGCTTTTTAAATGACGGTTATTGTTTCAGCGCTTGTTTGTTATTTGTGTGGCAAATTTTCTGTTGATCTATTAAAGTAACAATCTGGGAGAATCCCTTTCTTAAGCTGGCAGAGAAAGACAGTAATTCAGAAACCCTTCAAAGTGTCTGTACACACCCTTCAACGCTAAAGACTTATTTGAAAGCTTTTATCTGACAGGTACACGGCCCTCTTTCTTTTTGTCTCTCTCTTTCTCTGGTATTAACTTGACTGACGTTCTCCTCAGAATTAAACAAAAAAAATACATGAAATGCTTTTTGAAGCGTTTTGCTTGTGTTTGCGCTTCTGTGCTGACAGCTAAAAAAAATGAAGGCTTCTCTCTGACTGAAAGGTGTGTGTGTATTTGAAGACTGTCAGTGTTGCATTTTTTGACAAATACAGGCTTTTAGATTGATACAGTGAATAAGTGTCTTGTTGACTCAGGGGCTTTGGGGATTGGAGGATTTAATGCAAGTGACACTTTAAGATTACACCTTCAGAATGCCCTCCGGATAAAGCATCTGCATGTGTGCGTGCATACGTGCTTTGCTTACCCGTGTGAAAAACCGATCCATAAATGTTGTTTCATGGTTTTCCGTTATTGTCACCCAGAAGCCCTACAAAAATCACTGATTTTGACGTCTGTAACAGCCAGGCGTGTATTTGATTTTAAACATTGGGGGTGTTAACTGCATATGTTTTCATTAAAGGAATATTCCATTTTCTTAAAAGAAAAATCCAGATAATGTACTCACCACCATGTCATCCAAAATGTTGATGTCTTTCTTTGTTCAGTCGAGAAGAAATTACAGTATGTTTTTTGAGGAAAACATTGCAGGATTTTCCCAACTTCAATGGACTCCAATAGACACCAACAACCAACACCCAACTCAACACGCAACAGTTTTCAAATGACTATAAACGATCCCGAACAAGGCATAAGGGTCCTATCTAGCGAAACGATTTACATTTTTGACAAGAAAAATAAAAAATATCCACTTTTAAACCACAATTTCTCGTCTAGGTCCGGTCCTGAAAGCGTCAGCGTGACATCACGCAATACGTCATGACGTCAAGAGGTCACAGAGGACGAACCCGAAACTCCGCCCCAGTGTTTACAAGCGTCTTGAAAGAGGACCGTTCCGATGTTGTTGTATGTCAAATGATACTAATTAATGTCTTTGTGTCAGTTTATTGTTTACAATGATCCGCAAATGTGCGTTTTATATATGTAACATGTGACCTCCCTACGTCACTACTGGACCGCGCTGGACCGGACCTAGACGAAAAGTTGTGGTTTAAAAGAGCATATTTTTTATTTTTCTTGTCAAAAATGACAATCGTTTTGCTAGATAAGACCCTTATGCCTCGTTTGGGATTGTTTATAGTCCGATGAAACTCCGTTGAAAAAAACTGTAAAGTGTTGGGTTGAGTATTGAATGTTGGGTTCTATTAAAGTCCATTAAAATGAGAAAAATCCTGCAATGTTTTCCTCAAAAAACATAATTTCTTCTCGACTGAACAAAGAAAGACATCAACATTTTGGATGACATGGTGGTGAGTAAATTATCTGGATTTTTCTTTTAAGAAAATGGAATATTCCTTTAAGCTCTGTATAAATATTAAGGGGTTGTAATTGCTAGTTTTATGGGTGTTAGAGTACCTTTCCCACATCCCTACAAGAAAGTACCCCCCTGTGATGGGTAATCACTAAGACTTTGTGGCCCTTATGGGACAAAAGACTTTAAAATTCTGCTTGCGCCATTCCCATCAAAAGTCATATCCTCAATCCTCTAATTACCTGAGCTCATAAGGTTTAATGAATGACATATGTGCTTGCGTATGTGCGTGTTTGTGAGGGTTTAGAGAGGACAAACGGGGAAGTGCTTGTTTTATTCTGTCAGGTGATGAAAGACTCTCCCTGAGGAATATAGAACTGAGGAATAGAGGGATTAGGAAGAAATGAAAGAGCAAACGAGTGCTAAACACATGATTGTCTGGTGTTGCTGCGGGGCTCTGCCCGGCATCAAAGCTCAGCACTGTGTGCATGTAATTACTGTATGTTTGGTAAACATTTGTAGCCTTTGTAGCTGGAGACCTCAGGAATGACATGTAAAATAAACCTTTGATTCCCTGATTTCATAAGGTGGTGGTACAGTATTGGTACCGTGTGTAATAGATGGAAGAAAACTAACACCTACAAATTATAAATATATATTTTTGTGGCTAGCACTGTTGCCTCTGAGCAAGAAGGTCCCTAATGTCCTTCCTTGACTTGTGTATAGATTAACTTTGTCTGTAGATGAACTGCTTCTCGCCATGAATATAGCCATATAAATAAATAAAAGCATACAGCAAATGTGCTCATTATTTTTCTCTAGTAATATGGACCACTTTGGACCATATGGATAATTTTTATATTTACTGAATTAATATGCATTCATTGACATGTGGTTTATAACAATATTTGTTCAATTATTTAAAAAACTGGAGGGTGCAAGAAATATTGAGAAAATTACCCTTAACAGGGTCCACAGGTCTTTGAAATCCTTGAAAGTTTGTAATTCTGGGGGAAATAATTCAAGGCCCTAGGAAGTTTTTGAAAATATACATACATAGATACAGGTCATTAAAAGTGCTTGAATCTATTTTATGCAAGAAGTTTTCTGGAAAATCCATATTATTCCCTGTGTAGTGTAGGATAATATCATAAAAAATCTAGACTTTTTAACACACGTGCTAACTTTAAATGCTTATATCTTCTGTATGCGAAAATGCTTTTTGCATAGTTGTGTTTGACATTTTACTGTTGTTCCCTGAGAAGGGAACGAGACGCTGCGTCTCTCTTGCCATACTTCCTGCGTCCATGTAACGCCGTCTTTGGCAATATTTCAGATAGCGATATACTTCCTGCCCCGGGGCAGGTTAGCCGTGCAGCGTAAGATACCATGGCGACAAACACCGATTAAAGCCGCGCTACTTTCATGGTACCTAAAACCCAGGGTTGGCGCAAACTAATCTTAAACTTACCTGGCTATCCACTTAAACCGACTTCATGGTATAAGCCCCTGTTCTTATGACTGTTTTTGTGGTCCAGGGTCACATATACAGCAGTACTGTGCAAAAGTCTTAGGCCACTATCACCAGCTTTGTTGTTTTAGCAAAGTGTTAACGTCCATATTTTTTACTCTTTTTAAGATACAAATACAGGAAATATGTACACACAAAATTAAAAACAAAACAATTTCTAAATGTCTTCTCCAGGCATCAGTCAGTATTTAGTGTGACCTCTTGGCACGAAACACATCTTGAGCTTTTTTGAGGTGACCGAAGTCCTGAAGTCATTTGATTATAATTTGAAATTAGGATTTCAACTTATTTAGGTTTAAGAGGTCCTGCAGCTGCCTGCTATTGCTCAAGTGGAAGGGGAGTTTACCCTAAATACTTGACACTTCAGCTTATACTTATATACTGTTTTTAATACTACATACACATTTCCTGTATTTTCTGGGAGAAGAGATAATTATATATGATCACTATACAATTGCAAAAACAACAAATCTAATGGTAGCATGGTGGCCTAAGACTTTTGCACAGTACTTTAAAACTTGCCTAAAGTTTAGAGCTACACTGGTTTCTCCTCAAAAACCAAAAATAATGCCCCTCCACGCAATAGTAAACATCTCACCAAGTTCTATATTGTCTTCTGTCTAATAACATTTCATCTGGTTCCTTAACACCCCCCCTCCCCAATCAAAAACTTGGGCCACCTAGCAGCTATTTTTCACATTCATTATGTTTGTCCCTCGCGCAGCGCAGAGGAGATTAACTACCAAAGCCGTCACAGTAATATGTAGAATATGCACAGGAAAAGTTTCTTTCGAAAAAGTGCCATAGGTAGGATGCTGGTTAATGACTGTTATTTATTTGCAGGCTGACAGGTTTATACTGGAACTCCCTCTGAAGTCATTACGGTGCCACTGGGATGCGTTTAGTACGGGTGGCTGGCGTCCTCGCCCACGGACGCATTACTCAGCTGTGGTATATATCGACTGTGTCGGTCCCTAGCTGCGTGTGCACATAACCTTTAGGAGTCTCTAAATAATGAGAGAAGAGAGATTGAGGTGTTGCTGTAGTGAATCTGAATGTGTAAAACATTTTTCATTACTGTGATTTCAATTTTTCAAAACCTTCATTTTGTACGGTAATTAGTGCAGCGCCATATGATGTTTCACTGTTATTTTGGGGTCTTAAAATGATTTGTAAATGTACTTTTCAAAAGTAAAAGTTTTCTAGTTTAATGTACAAAAGAAAAAGCATAATAACAAAGGCATTTGCACAACGTTTTGTCTTCCTGCAGCATGGGCGTCATTACTTTGATAAATGTGTTATACGTTTTACGGACTGTTGAAAGACTACTGTGGATTATAAAGCTGACAGTTGTTTGGGAATATAATCAGTCTCTCAGTTAAATACCCATAACTGCTGCTGTAATATAACACAATTGCATTTCTAAGTTTGTGCATTCTCTGATATAGTCTTTCAGTAGGCCCTTCTCAGTCTTTTCCTGTCAATTCTTTTACCCCTTTCTTATATTTGTATAACATATGCAGAGTTTTTACATTTGCTGTCTGTCATACTTGTCACTCACCCCTTATATTCCTGCACACATCCCTATATATACAGTGCCTTGCGAAAGTATTCGGCCACCCTTGAACTTTTCAACCTTTTGCCACATTTCAGGCTTCAAACATAAAGATATAAAACTGTAATTTTTTCTTGAAGAATCAACAACAAGTGGGACACAACCATGAAGTGGAACAAAGTTTAATTTACATAATTTGCATATTTCAATAATGACCTTTCTTGCAAAGTCTATGCTATACTCAAATATCATAGTGCAACGTAAAGGGGGGGTTTAATGCTATTTCATGCATTCTGACTTATTAACCCAGTTTAAAAGATGTAACCCTCATGCTAAACATAAGGTAAGTTGAGCTTGTGACGGTGCATTTCTGGTCCAAACTTACGCCTTCTTTCTCCTACAAGTTTCTGAAACCTGGGGTTCAGCTGTTGCATTCCTTGTATAAGCCACTCTTGAACAACAGACAGAGTTAGAAGTGTCTCGATCTTCAAAAAGGACTGGACTGCTGCTGAGTGGTCCAAAGTTATGTTCTCTGATGAATGTAAATTTTGCATTTTCTTTGGAAATCGGGTCCCAGAGTCTGGAGGAAGAGAGGAGAGGCACACAATCCATGTTACTTGAGGTCCAGTATAAAGCAACGTCATTGTGAATGGGTTTATGTTTGTTCCCTGGCTGCATTTCAGAGAGGATTGCTTACAAACAAGGCTCAGTTTGACGCCAGATTTGCCACTTGTTTACAACTGATGGAGCAGTCCCAACTTTAAAAGACCCTATTTAGGAGTCGCAACCACAGGCGTAAGTAAATAAAAATCTCACGTGTTTTGTTTGTGTTCGGCGCATATGTGTATGTAATGTAAACAAAACAAACAACTGCAAACTTACGACATTTACACCTTTTAAATGGGCAAATGCAGAAAAAACTGCAGGAGAGGACGCTGGCGCTGTTTGTTCGCCGCTTCTCCGCAGGCGATCTTTAATTATGCTTATGCTGTTTACATAATTTGAATGCATATATTTTGCACATACGTTGTGGTATATACTTTGTGCTAGAGTTATTTTATACCAGTGGAGAAGTTAGGTAGCTAGGCACCTACCTGCTGCAGACGAGTTCTAGCTCAGTATGGCATTCCGCTATTCCAGCTCGCAACTCCGACGACTTCGCAGTTTCGTAACCACAACTGGATTTAACATCACCATCATCAAAGAACTTGGACTTCTTCGCCGCCCTCGTTACATTCATAGAGGCTCCGGTCGAAAATTCATCTTACACAACCAGCCGAGCTGCTCTGCTACAAATATCCCGTCTCTCTGGTCCTCATTCGCATGTTTGTCGCGTCATCAGAGCGCGGCCGCTCCAGTTACTTTCTACACTGGAAATATCGCGAGACCCCTCCACTCCAGTATGGGATCTCCGCACTTTCGGTTGGATACAGTTTATGGATTGGATTGTAGTCTGCATGGAGTGGATTTTAAAGTTCTGCGTGGAGTGGATTTTAATGTTTTACGACCTGTACAGAGATTTACCCCACAGTCATTGATCAAATTCGAACTTTTTAACACTCAATCCATCAATAATAAATCCACACTGATAGAAGAACACATCAGAGAGAATGGACTTGACTTCATGTGTTTGACAGAGACCTGGCATCAGCCGGAGGTTTACTCTGCATTAAATGAAGCCTGCCCCCCCGGCTACAGTTACTTGGAGGCAGCTCGCAGTACTGGCCGCGGTGGTGGCCTAGCGGTAATTTACCGACAGGACCTGGAGCTGTCCCCCATCGCGTTGCCTGCAACATCTTCCTGCGAGTGTCTTGCATTTAAATGTAAGCCCCCTTTTCCAATGACTGTTCTCCTTATTTACCGCCCCCCTAAACACAATGCTGTCTTTTTCCCAGAAATATCTGATCTCCTTACAACACTCTGTACTACCTCTGCAAATACAATAATTCTGGGAGATATAAATATTCATGTTGACACCCCCTCATGTCATATTGCTGCTGATTTCCTTCAGTTGTTAGACTCCCTCAATTTACAACAACATGTTGATGTCCCCACACATTCCAGAGGACACACCCTTGATTTGGTTATTTCTAACTCCGCCCCCATCAGCAATCTACATGTTTATGATCTGGGTGTTTCAGATCATAAGGTTGTGTCAATGGAGTTGCCCTTTCCTTCCCCCCACACCAAACCACAGCGGCAAATACAATACAGAAATTTGAAAAAAATTGATGCGGATGCCCTGGCCCAGGATCTTCAACATCTCTCCTCCAGCGTTACTGACCGCCATTCCATTACTGATTCCGTGGATTTTTACAACCAGTCCCTGAGCAGTCTTTTGGATGTCCACGCCCCCTTAATATCCAGATCAGTTTCATTCAGGCGCTCTGCACCATGGTACAACTGCGAGCTGCGAAAGATGAAGGCGGCTGGGCGTGTCCTTGAGCGACGGTTAAAGACAACTGGTCTGACTGTTCACAAACAGGCTTACAGAGAACAAAAGAAGGCATATGCAAAAGCTCTGAGGGACGCACAGTCCAGATATTATTCTACTATCATTAACAATAGTCACGGAAACTCCAAGCAGCTTTTTTCAACTCTAAATCACCTTCTCAAACCTCCCATATCCTCCCACTCTGAGACCACTGAGGAGATGTGCAACATGCACATCAATTTCTTCACACAAAAAGTAAAAAACATCCGCTCACACCTCTCCACCACTGCTGTCCTGCCCCTCTCAACGGCTGACCCACCGTTTGAGATTGTACAGCCTCTCTACTCTTTCTCTAATGCCACACAGGAAGAATTGGAGTACGTCATTAAAAAAAAAAAAAAAAATTTAAAAAAAATGAAGCCATCCACATGCGCCCTGGACCCTTTCCCTTCAGCTTTGCTAAAGGCCAACATCTCTGCTGTTTCTCCATTCATCACCAAGATTATAAACCACTCTCTACTGGTTGGCCATATCCCACCAATGTTAAAAACTGCTGTCATCAGACCTCTACTGAAAAAACTTACTCTGGATCCAGAGATACTCTCAAACTATAGGCCCATCTCCAATCTCCCATTCCTGTCAAAGGTTCTGGAAAAAATTGTTGCAGCACAACTCCATGTTCACCTAAAACACAATAACTTGTTTGAAAAGTTTCAGTCGGGTTTTCGTGCGGGCCATAGCACAGAAACAGCATTGGTCAGGATCACAAATGACCTCCTGAT
Organism: Misgurnus anguillicaudatus; assembly: GCF_027580225.2. NCBI lineage: Eukaryota > Metazoa > Chordata > Actinopteri > Cypriniformes > Cobitidae > Misgurnus > Misgurnus anguillicaudatus. Next base: position 29,885,459 of record NC_073358.2, on the reverse strand, counting down.
GGCAGCAGATACCGGTTCCCCATCTCTACTCATCCTTCTTGACTTAACAGCTGCTTTTGATACAGTAGATCACAGCATTCTCCTTCATCGCTTACAATACACAATTGGACTGTCAGAAAATGTTCATAAGTGGTGTATCTCATACCTGACTGGCAGAACCGAGTATGTCGCCCTGGGCAAAGCAAAATCACATACTCAAAATGTCACCTGCGGTGTTCCTCAGGGCTCTGTGCTGGGCCCCACACTCTTCTCCATATACATGCTCCCCCTTGGCAGAATCATTAGTAGACATGGTATATCATTCCATTGTTATGCTGATGATACACAGCTTTATCTAAGGACAACCCCCACCTCTTCTTCTCCCTTGCCAGCATCCTTACTGACCACATGCCTGGAGGAGATAGAGACATGGATGAAGCTCAACTTCCTTCAGTTGAATAGCTCAAAGACGGAGGCCATCTTAATTGGCACACCACATCAGCTCCGCTTTTCAACTATTAACAGTATCACTTTCTCTGGCCAAAACATCACCCTTTCCACATCTGTCACCAATTTGGGTGTTAAATGGACTCTCAACTCACCTTTGACACCCACATCAAACACCTCTGCAAGACATCATTCTACCACCTCAAGAACATTGCCAAACTCCGCCCATTACTCAACCTGGCAGATGCAGAGAAGCTCGTCCATGCCTTTGTCTCCTCCAGGCTGGACTACTGTAATGCACTCCTCATCGGGATCTCTAGCAAAAGCATCCAGCGACTACAGAACATCCAGAACAGCGCTGCCAGAATCCTGATGAGGGTGCGTAAGTATGATCACATCACCCCTATCCTTAAATCTCTCCACTGGCTCCCTGTCTAATTCAGGATTGAATATAAGGTTTCCCTTCTGACCCACCAGTGCATTCACGGAAATGCCCCTCTTTACCTACAGGAACTCCTCAACCATCACACCACTTCACGCACCCTCCGATCAGCAAATACAAACACTCTCAACATCCCTAGAACCAAGCTCTGCAGCATGGGTGGTAGGGCCTTCTCATCGGCTGCTCCGAGATTATGGAATGCCCTCCCTGAACACCTGAGGGCACCACAAACTATTGATGTTTTTAAAAAAAAAACTTAAAAACATATCTTTTTAAGAAAGCTTTTTACTGAATGTTATTTTATGATTGCTTTTCTCTTTAAAAATTATTTTATCTTGCATTTTTATATATTATATGCTTTGTAGCACTTTGAGATTGCTGTAATGTAAAGTGCAATACAAATAAAATTTATTATTATTATTATTATTATTAAAAAACACATCAAGATTTACGGCCCTTTTTTTATTAAAATAGCAGATAAACAAACAACGATTAATTACTGCTAAATGACTAAATGTAAATGTAATTACCAGATAGGGATGTCCTTTGTATTGCTGCTGTTGTTCCTGTTGATCAATTACTGACTCAGTATCCAATTCTGCATCATATGTGTATAAGGCTGTATCTGACTGTACACTCTTAAAAAAAAGGTTCCTTGAGGTTCTATATAGAACCGTGGGGTTCTATACTTGGCCAATAGAACCTTTTACCAAAAAAAGGGTTCCATATAGAACCCTTGGAAGGCATATAATTCACGTTTTGTGACTGAAGTGTAAACTAAAGATTACACAATAATTGCAGACCTACACAACTCATTTACAAACCTACACAACTCATTCACAAACCTTTTTGTGTCAATAGGCTGTGGTCAAATAAAGAGAGAGTAATAAAGAGAGAGTCAATAAATAGGCTATGAATATTTAGTGTATGCTTTATTTCCTGTGAGCTTTTGTATGCAATTTTGTACATTAGCATGAAACTTACAGTGCAGTTTGCGGTTTTGGTGAATTACCAGGTGTTTTCTTTATTTTGTACATTCTATATTGTCAATGTTTGTTTAATTTAACCTGAAGGGGCATTAAAAACAAATAATCGCAAAAGTGCCCTCTGGTGGCGTATATATGCGTTGCACCATGAGCGAAGATGAGCCTCGTGACGTGACAGTTTTTTTTCAAACTGAGGTGAGGAGTTCGGCTCCGGACCGGCATTTCTGCTTGTTTGTACCCTGAGGTAAGTAAACTTTACATTTTTGAAACGATATTACTGAAACATTTAGTATAATTAGTTAATATTTATTTTGTTAGAGTAGGTGTTGTGCTAAATAGTGATACTAGAAGCTACATTTATAATATTTACCTCAGTTAAAAAATACTGCTGGTAACGTTGAAGCACTTGACGGGCTTCGTCAACCGTCAGTTATAAAAGCTCTGTTAAATACATTTTGTTCCGGGTTTTAATGAATTACGTTACAGTCCTGCTTTATTTCTTTTTCATTTTAAATTAAATTGCCAATCACAATAAGACAGCTGTGTTGTAAGGAGACGAAATTCGAGACAGGGGTGTTATTTTAGTGAAGCGCGTGGTCAAAGGAACCGGGTGGAAGACGGTGGAAGGGAAATTATATGTAAATGTTTGTCGCAGTTTTACACATATTCCGTGAGTATTTTTCGCTTGTTCACGAGTGTTTTATCAGGGTTGGAGCTAAACTCGGAAGGAAAGTGTAAACTGCTGGCCATAGTTGAGAACATTCCGCCGGTCTGTATTATAAATGCACGATTGCAGTGCAGCGTTCGTATCCGCAAGTCTAGATATGCATGTTTTATGTGATGCACACAAATAATTAATGTGATGGTAGCTGTTAAGACATTTACATTTAACATTCAAATGTTTTAAAAACCAAACGTGTTCAGGTTTTTATGTGTATTTGTTTTGTGAAGTGTAATTTATGCTTTTTTCCTCTCCCCCACAGATAACCATGGTTAATAAATGGTCAGACACGTCACTGGCTTTAAAGTATAAACCCTATTGATGCAAAAAGGTAAGGTGCTTAAATGGACCTCGTAAACCTGACTTCTGTCACTAATGTTCATCAAAGAGCAAAATTAAAGAAATCTGTGTTTTGTAGCTTTAATGATAATTCTTACTGTATGTGTTTCATTTAGAATTTAGCATTAAAGACTGTAAAGTGTTTGAGGATTTAATTTAAATTCTGTATATTTCACACTATTTTTTATTGAACATTGTGTTTTGAAAAATACATCACTAGTCAATTGCAACCTCAAGTTAATGTAGACTTTAAGGAACTTTTTGTCTGAAAGTGGATATATAAAGATTTTGTGTTTTAAGATGCTGCATGGAATGACAATGAGGTTTGGAACAGACTTGGTGAAGAACATGGAAACATCTCTAAATAAAATGGCCCCAAACAACATCAGGAGTGCAAAAGAAGGAAGTAAAAAACATCTCTACGTCAATCTCATTGGAGAGGAAACCACAGAAGGTGCTTGTTCTTTGTCCAGTGTAAAGTAGCCTTATTTGCATTGTCAATGTAAAGGTTCTAGCACCTATAAATTGTATAAGTGAAAATGTGAAAATAATGTTAGTATAAACTTTTTCCTTGCCATTGAAGAGTAAACTTGTTAATTAAGAGACGCTGGCTGAGAAAGAGTTAAAGTTTACCCACAAATGAAAATTGTCGTCACTTTCTTCAGCAGAACACAACAGAAGATATTTTGAAAAAGTATGGTAATCGAACAACAATGGTGCCCATTGACCTGCATTGGTTTTGTGTCCATTAAATTGCTAGCAGAGTTGTTCGGTTACAGACATTCTTCAAAATCTTTTTTGTGTTAGTGTTCTGCTGAAGAAAGAAAGCTGTGAACGTTTGAAATAACGAGTGAGTGAATGAGTTTTCTTTTTTGAGTAAAATGTCCCTGTAATTGATATCTGTACCTAATGTACAATAATTTGTATCTTTGTAGGTCTGGTGAGGAATGCTGCACTTATGTTATTGCAAGCATTATTTCAAGAAAATCCCAGCTTCCTTGACTGTGTGTAAATAGTGTAAGTATAGTTCTGTAATTTAGTTAGCATTTGAGGCACTTTATTTAAAGTAAAATTCAATGCAAATATAAAAATATTACTCTGTTTACCCTTAAATAGCATACAGCTCTACATCAATTATTATGAGTCTTGTTGGTTCTTGAGTGTCGCTTGCCTAGTTGTCATACTTTATTTGTGTTATTATGGGATAATTTTAAGTCTATTTGATGGCTTCTGTTAATTGGTAAAAAGCACTTAAAAGGTGAAATGTTTGTTTTACAGGAACCCAAAGGTCCCACACCAACCATAGTGTTCAACGGCTCTCTTGATCTTCTAAAATCTGAAAGTAGCAACTTTATAATGGACAATGTGAACATAATATGTGGAAGACATTGACATCACAGGCTGTGGAATGACTGTTTGCGTTTTTTTTCTCCTCAATGTTCAATACCCTTTTGCCATTAAGCACACAGTGACTTTAATTTATAAAATATATGCTTACATTTTAATACCTGTACAAAACAAATGTACAATCAACTTGTGTAAATTGTCGTTCTATTTAATAGATTGCTCATGAATTGTCTTTAAATGCATTGTGATTTCGGTAACACTTTACAATAAAGTTCATTAGTTAACATTAGTTAATGTATTAACTAACTTGAACAAACCATTAGCAATACATTTGTTACAGTATTTATTTATCTTTGTTAATGTTAGTTAATAAAAATTTAAGCTTTAATTGCTTGTTCATGTTAGTTCAGAGTGCATTAACTAATGTTGACAAGATTTTAATAAAGTATAAGTAATTGTTGAAATTAACATTAACAAAGATTAATAAATGCTGTATAAGTGCGGTTCATTATTAGTTCATGTTGACTAGTGTAGCTGGCTAGTGTTGACTTGTGAACCTTGTTGTAGAGTGTTGCCGTGATTTCTTTTCATCATTTCAGACACATGTAATTTACTAAAAATTAGTACTGCATATACTGTACAGTATCTAAGGGAAATAACTTGAACAAAATTTTTGAATGTAGTGTAATTAAGAGTTTAGCTGTTTAATACAGAGATGCAATATATATATATATTTTAAATGTAAACTAAATTTTTGCTGTCTAATACAGAATAAAGGGATGTGATTTTAAGTAATTTTTAAAGATTTATATATTTCTGTATAATACAATTAATAAATAGTAAACTTTTATAATTATCTAGATCGGTTATAATTTCTTATCAATAATAAATTACTCATAATAATAAAGAACCTTTAATGGTTCTAAATAGAACCATCTAACTTTGATTCAAAGAACCATTTGGGGTTCTTTTTAATGAACCCATTAAAGTGGTTCTATATTGAACCATTTGGGGGTTCCATATATGAAGCGGGTGATAGAACCATTTCTGGTTCGATATAGAACCATTTTTTTTAAGAGTGTAAGAGAGTTATTTAAAAAAAAAGTTTTTATTTAAGTTTGTTTCCATCAATGCCACAGCTGATAGTTTAGTTTCCAAAGGCTGTGCATACTCGTAACTCTTTAGCTCCGCCCACCGTATGCCTTCAAGTGTTCGTCTTTCTCTGGAAAAAAGCGGAATGGCTGTTCTGTCTTTTACTAATCTGACAACACGAAAGACTCTTTGGACATATAAAGGATGAAATACTACTCTATAGGTAACCAAAGATTAACATTAGATTGGCAAAAACTGTGTGTGTGTTATGTGAGCTTTAAGAACAAAAAAAAAAAACAAGAAAAACTTGCATGTATGAACATATTTACTACATTTAACCTTTGATACAACAGTCAAACTACATACAATGTCTACATACAACAATTATACAAAAACATGCTCTATGTACATATAACTTGTTCCTTACGGTTTTAGCAATAAATAACGTCTATGCTTTGGAAGAAACACAAATCAACAATATAGCAGATTTTTCATGCACACTGAAAAGCTTTATATATATAATTTTTACAATTACGTAATTTAAAAAAGGCAAAATACACATTAAACTCTTTTTAGTTTTACTCAAGTGCATGTTAACCCCCCCAGTACTTATGCGTAGTAATGCTTTTTTTGAAACTCGGGGCTTGAATTTAAATAGGGCCTTTAAAGTGTGCATTATGACAACATGTTATTTTTTTTGCAAGATATGTCCATGAATAAAAATAATGATAGTCTTAATCCACATAAAACCAAATGAAACTGCACCTGTGTGAATAATATAACTTGACACTTGAAAACTGCATGAAAAATCCTTTAACCAGTGTAGTGATATATTTACAAATCAGTTTAATTTAGTTTAAGACAAATGTATTAGTATGCTTATGAGACTTTCCTGACGTGGACTCCCCATATATTATATGCGTTTCCGAGGTATAAGGCAGAGCACATATTGCATTCGTCTCCATATGAACATGTGAAGCCAGTTTCGAAATGTGTGAAAATTAACTGGAAAGAGGTGACAATGTGATTCCATACACTAGCATGTGTGCAGACACGCACCCACTTTCGTGCATTACAACCTTTACTGAGTCACACTGCTTGCGGTGACTGAATTTAGAAATCAAGTAATTGTTTATGTGAAGAAACAAAAGCGCCATATTTTAGTGTCCAGTAACGTAAACGGACATGGACAGTTGACGAAAAATTACATCACGCAGCAATGTGGGTGGGATTGGGGATTTTTTGTGTTTGTGTGTGACTAGATGTGTGCTGAAACTGCCTAACCCGATTCTGTCATTGTAGGCTCCAGGCTATAAAGCAAAATACAGCCATTCACACAAGCCCTACCTCACACACAGACCAAAGTAAGCGCTGGAGAATGTCACAGATTATGACGAGATTTAAAAAATAAAACAAAGTGTGGTATTCTGGTCTCAGAATGCAAATTCGGGTCCATATCTTGTTTAAAAAACAACTCGAGCTTGTTCGTTTCAGAGATATACAATGTTTTCCTCTCCATCAGCATCTCTGTTCTCTGTCTCCATGGTAACAAAGGGCTGGTTGACGAGCAGGACATCGGCTTGATAAAGCCCTGCCCCTGGGACTCCTCCGCACAACGATCCCGGGACGTGACTGAGCTGACCCACATCTGTAAAGAAAAGATTGAAGGCTGTTAATTCGTTTTTCATCAATACAAATAATCTTTTTCTTCAACTTGATTAAAATAAAAACCAGCGGAGCTATGGTAGTTTTACATAGGGAAGTTGTCACAGGGGTATTCTCTTAATAACCACAAGGTTTTGAGTCCAAATAAATGTGTAAATGGTTTTGTATGATGGTTTCCACATCCCTCAGAAATGAGAAAATTTTCCAAACTAAACAAACTCAAACAGATTATGGCTACGGCTTTATTTTAAACAATATAACCACGCTCACATAAACCAGCACTGCTGACAAGTGATCTGCTCTAGCACTTACAGAAAAAGTGTGTGAACTGTCACGTCACATATTTGACATGCATCTGATGCTGTGAATTAATTTCACTAATCACAATGAATGAATTACCTGTTTCTCAATGAGACCTAACACATCCCCCAATTTCATTGCTTTCATTCAAGTTGTGGTGTTATTGTGCATGTGAGCAAACATAGTTATCACGCAATATCATGCAAATCGGACTTTTTCCATGTTTAAAGGTCACGTTCTTTCTGATACCATTTTTAAACCCTAGTTAGTGTGTAATGTTGCTATAATAGCATAAATAATACCTGTAAAATGATAAAGCTCAAAGTTTACTGCTAGGCGATATATTTTCTTTAACAGAATTCACCTTTCAAAGCCTACAGCGAACGGCCGGTTTGGCTTACAGGCCCACATGATGTTAGTAAAAGAGTTTTTTGACTAAACTCCGCCCACAGGAATACGTCAGTCGGCAGCTAAGCTAACGGCAAGCTAAGCTGCTATCCAATCACAACTACAGGTTGACCGATTTATCGATAATTGGCCGATTTTTGGCATATTTTAAAAAATCGCCTTTGGACGATTTTGCTGCAAAATTAGGCCGATTAATACGCAGGCGCATCTGCGGGCACCTAAGGGTTGATGTAGAACTCGTGATGCCCCCTCTTGCTGCAAGCAGAACAGCTTTAGTAAACGATAGCAGGCGGGATCGCACAACAGTACAACAGCCCGACCGGCTTATGTCTTGCGGTGCACCATCCGTGCGGTCACAAAGATTGGGCTCATTTCATGTGATTAATGAGTGATGATCTTTGTTTGCGTGACAGAGTGAGCAGGGCCGCGCACACCCTTTCTGTCTTTAAACTGTCTCTCTCCGTCGCGCATATTACTAAAAAAACTGACACGATGGCGAAAGGTCGGAAGACTAAATCAAATCCAGAGAGGAAATGTTTTTCGGGATGTTACAGTAACAATTTGTTTACAGTTTTGCGTTGCTCAACCTGGATTAGCACACAACGCATCCGATTCGCGAACTGACTCCTTCGTTTGAATAAACCTTTGAAACCACAGATCTGTCCCAACACTGAACCCACAAGACGTTACTGTCAGCACAATCAGTCACAATCAGTCAGAAAGATTTGCCCTAAATAACAGTCTAAACTAAAAAACATAGAGGTTTACTATGTTAACTTTATGATGATTAAATAATTTAGCAAGTGTATCAAAGAAGGATTTTATCCTACAAAGCAGTAAAAGCCATGGTAAAAAACTGATCAAAGAGCAAGAAATGATGACAGCAGAGTGTCAGGTAATATCTGTGTCTGATAAATGCATGGTGCGGAGGAGGTTTTAATTAGAAAGACCAGTCATACATTTTTTAAATACTTTGGCTTAAATAGTGACATTTTTACATTTAAAATATCTGCTAATGATGAGGACATTTTGATTATTATGTACAAATAGAAAATCTGCCAAACATATCAGCCAAGAAAATCGGCATCAAACACAATCAAAGCTTCAAAAACACAGAAAGAACAGGACCTTTAAATGCTGTAATTTGGTCACCAGTGCTTTTATCAACCTAGAAAATGTGAAAAAAGAACAACCCAGTAACTTCGTTTTGGTAAACCATTCTCTACAAGCATGTGGAAAAAAAAGGGCATTGAAATTTGGCTCCACTTGTGATGTCAAAAGGGGATATACCGCCCCCCTTAAGGGTGTTTTCACATATAGTTCATTTTAAAAGAACCCAAGTTCACATAAAGTGAACCAGAAACGGAACTAGCTGAATGTGACCTCAGTCCTTTTGGTGTTCAAAATAGAGTTGATTCAAAAGAGGACTCAGATCTTTTTTTAGTCCTCTTCAGAACTGAAGTGATCTCAGACCCTTTCTTGTTCACATCACATCTTCATAAGAACTCAGACCCCAGCTTTCTGTGCAGCAGTTGATTTTGATACAATGTCAAAACCACACGCAAAACAAACCGGGGACCTCATTGATTTCACATATCAAAAAGAAATCCAACCACAAAAGAAAAGAACCCAGAAGCGAACCGTACTCAGACCACCTCCAGACGTGGTCTGGGTTCGGTTCGCTTTTGGGTCCTTTTAGGGGGGTCTGAGATCACTTGGTTTGTTCACATATGCACCCTGAACTGCTCTGAGAGCGTTTGGATGGCTCAAAGGAACTAAGTGTGAAAACACCCTTAATCTGCACCAACCACAGTGCTGCCGTAAAGAAATACTTTGCATTCTACTATTAGCAACTATTGCTATCATGGACACCTGTGTAAATGTCATTTCCACCTTTACCAGTTTAGTTCAATTTAACATCTGCTAAAACTTCTGGGTAAGCAGAACATCAAAAGTGCTAAATGTGCATTGTGGGTATTGAGTTAAATAAATCCCTATAGAAGATAAGGAAAAGTGGAAACATAAACTGACATGAAATGATACAAAGGTCTGTTAGTAACAAGTAAGAGTAATTAAGACGACCAATGAATAGGGTGTATGCAACCTTTAGCACCGACAGTTAGAGCAAGTAAATAGCAAGATAAGTTATTCGCTGCAGTACAAACGTGCAAAACATCTCTGCATTCAACATGTATTTACCATTACATTTTACAGAGATGAAGTATTTCCTTAAGAGAGAGAGAGAGACAATTTATAATGTTAAACAGACAACTCTGACAGCTCATGTGGTGAAATCTTATAAATAATTGTCTCTTCCTTTTCTAAGATGACAGGTCACTCTGTAATGAGTTTGGTAAAGATTTTTTAGATCGATGTTCCAATCAGTCTCCCGTAGCTGGCGGCCCTTGGTTCACATGCCACTGTCATCCAGACAGCAAATAGACAGAGGTGCAATTGATTATGGAGACAGGTGTGCGCGCCTGTGTGTGTGTGTGTGTGTGTGTGTGTGTGTGTGTGTGTGTGTGTGTGTGTGTGTGTGCGCGCGTGCGTGTGTTTACCGTGGGTGTGTGTGCGCGTGCATGTGCACCTGCGTTATTAAACCCAGATTAATAACACAAAAAGACTGTATCGACCTTCACATGTTTTAGTAATGATTCACTAGAGAAGAGGAGATGACTAGATGAAGTCGATATGATGCAATTAAATCATGCTTTTTTGCAGTCAGGTACACTATTTTTTCCTCATTGAAAAGTTTTCACCATAAAATAATAAAATATTAATGGCAAATTTATCAAATACGTTCAGGTGAGATTAATTCAGTGGTATCAGTAGCTAATACAGGCATGAAGATTTACACAGCACTGGGCTGGCTCACATATTTCATCCTACAAACCCCTAAAATCAGAGTCTCTTAAAAATAAAAGTGCTAACCAATGCCACAGAAGAACCATTATTTAAGTAAGAAAGAAATGGTACTTTTAAGGATTTGACTAAATTGTTCTTTAGGGAACCAAAATGGTTCTTCTGAGGCCATCAAAGGGGACCCTTCTCAAAACGTTTTAGTCATCTCTCTATTTCCTAAAAGGTCATAAAAGGTTTGTTCGACTTTATGCAGCACCACGACTTGAAAGCATACAGAGTCCTCTACTCTCAAATCTCTCTTCTGCATTTCTACATTTCAATAAATAATTTTTAAACCGAAAACTATTGCTTTGTATTTTGCTTCATGCAAATCCAAGTTGATCGGCACACTATAAAGACAAAATGCTGTATGTATCTTTGACATGTAGCAAAAAATCAAGCAAAACAAAATATTGAGACAAAATAAAGTGCACAATAATGACCTAATAAAAATTACGTACAGTACACAGTGACTGGGATGATAATATTACCATTGTTTGGGCTCTCTGTGCCTTGACTTCTTAGCGAGGCTGAGTACATTATGCCTCCGGTCCAGCTGTCCTCTGATACTCCAACAGAGCTGCGTCTGTGATTGGATCGTGCCAGCAGTGAATTGAGACTGTTCTGAGTGCTGGGAGAGTCTGTATATCCTAAAGATCCTGAGTGCAGATGGGATGTTTGATGATGACGGTGTGGATGATGAAGATGGATGTGTCTGTTGTTTAGTGATGGAGACGTAAACGCTGCCTCATTCACAAAAATGGATCCATGCTCATGCTCGCCTCCCAGGTGACTGCCATCCTGCAAGATGAAGGAGAAGATGTGTGTCACTCACATATCTACCGGTACTGTACACAACATAACTTATCTAGACCGTTTATAAACCCCAGGCTACAAAAATTTAAAGTTGCGAATTTCTAGGCCGATGTGGCTAGGAACTATGCTGCAGCCAAAGTCCTTGTTTATTACGCCAGAATGAGGGTATAGTTCCTAGCTATTATTGGCCTAGAAAATCACAACTTTTAGTTTTCCGTCAGTCTTAGTACACAATGTAACTACAGAAGAGTCAAGTTTAAAATAGGAAAAATATCAAAACTCTTTGGTTATTTTTTAGGGCGATGCTAATGGTCTAATCAGATTCAATGGATTATGCTAAGCTATGCTAAAAGTGATACCACCAGACCGGGATCAGCTAAATGGATTCCAAAACGGTAAAAAAATCAAATGTTTAACTCTAGGGGAGCTGGAAAATGAGCCTATTTTTAATAAAAGTGGAGTGTCCACAATAGTTTTATTTATTAACATTAATTAATGCTTTAGTTAACATGCAATAACAATAAACAATACTTCTAAAGGTTGTAACTATTAACATTAGCTGATGCACAGTGAACTAACATAAACAATTGTATTGCCATTAACTAACATTGCCAATTACTTTAACAAAAACTGTAATGCTCATTGGGACACACTTCATTTTACGGTCTCACTGTTACAGTGTAATTATACATTTACTAAGTACATTTACTAAGTAATTATACATTTACAAGTACTAAGTAATAATCATTAACAACATGTACTTACTATAGGGTTGGGGTTAGGATTAGGGTTTGGTTTTGGGTTATTTGCATGTAATTATGCATTATTAACTGTTATTACTATAATAATTACATGTAGCATGTGTAACAAATAGCCTGGGTGCCAGCCGATCTTAGCCCCACCCACAACATTTTGAGGACGGGAAGATCGGTCTGGGGTTTCTCCGTTGAGGAGCTTCTATGCTAGACCCAAAGCTGATCGAACCAGTCAAATTATCAGGGCGGGCTTTATACGATGATGGACAGATGATCAACAGTAACGTAATGAACCACATCACCAAAGAGCGCGTGTGTTGAATCTGTTTACAATGAAATAGGCTGCCGCAGAGCATTGACTTTAAAAGAGGAATAGAGAAACACGATCAAGGCATTTGTTGATCAGAAAGATGTTTTTGCCGTCCGTTCTACGGGATTCGGCAAACGTTTCATTTATCAGCTAGCTCCGATGGTCGCTATGAAGACGGGACATGAAAACCCTATTGTCATTGTTGTTTCTCCTTTGGTCGCACTTATAAAGGACCAAGTTAAAGAAACAACTGAAATGTGTATCACCGCGATGCAACACGGCGTGCACGAGTTATAATTAGTGATCGTTGTCAGTTTCTTTTCGGAAGCCCGGAATCGTGGCTGCTGAATAAGAAGTGGAGGGACATGCTAGGCTCCGATATTTTTCAAGCCAACGTAATGGGTATCGTCGTGGATGAAGTTAATCTAACGTACAAATGGTAAGAGATAGTCTGAATGTATGACTTAGTAAATACTTAATGTTGTGATATAAATGAAATGTTGTAAACATAGTAGGTGTTGATGTACGTTTGCTAACTCAGACTTAGTATAATCATAATGTTAGTGTCATTGTAGCGAAATAAATAGCAGTTCGGTCAGGCTGCAAAGACGCCATTTATAAATAAATAAATACATCACAGGACGTTACAATTATCTGTGGTATTTTCTCATCATATGGTGCTGTTATTTTAAAGCCCATTCCATTACTTCATGTTTTTTGACTTAATACTCAGTAGAGGATGTATTTATTTATCATATAGGGGTGGTTTCCTGGACAGGAATTAGCTTAATCCAGGACTAGGACTTAGTTTAATTATGAAATATTACTAGTTTTAACAAACATGCCTTACTAAAAACATTACTTGTGTGCATTTTGAGGCAAAACAAAGGGCACTGATGTATTTTAAGATGTCAGTGAAAGTGGTTTTCAGGACAGCTCTTAAAAATGTTTTAGTCTAGGACTAGTCTAATCCCTGTCCGAAAAACCGCCCCAAAGTCTTTTAACTTATATAGCCATATAAGTTTACTATGTGTCAAAAACGTAACCACGATCAATGATAAAACAGAACAAGTCTATGACAATGATTTGTTTTGCTGTCAGGCATCAACTTATTCTTTTCTCTCTTTCTAAGAATCTTCATTTTGTTACATATATGTATTAAAGGCCAGGCTGAAACTTAGTTATTCACCCCTTTCAGAAAGGCTCAAAACCACTGTTCTGTAACAATACCCAAATTGAACTGACTAAATCCTTGCGTGGGATTTGTGCGTGTGGGTTTTACAGGCAGACATGCAAGTATATTCCTCAAAAGGTCAGAGCTTAGATGGTTTATAGTGACTGAGAAAAATAGTCATCATCATTTCACGAATGCCTTCTGAGGAGAATCCACACAATAATATTACAAGAAAAAAGTTGATTTCTTAGATTGAAATAAATCACTGTGGATAAAAGCAAAACACTACCAAGGAGGAGTGTTGTGTTAAAAAGCAATCTGTACAGCAAGCATTTAAGCAGTTTTCTAAATGAAGAGAGAATTTAACCAGACGATGCTGTAGCATTGGGAAAGCTGCTTTGAATTTGCAAAGCTCATAACAATAAAACCACTGGGGTGACAAATTATTAAATATGACTTTGATTTAATTTTTATGACAGATTGTTTTCAGAGCTGTATAAAACTTAAACAGAGAAATTCAAGTGAGGTTTACATGCTGAGTTAAGTTTACTTTTCATAAATGCTGCATCTCTGCATGTAGTGCCGCCAATGCTACAGAGCAAGTACCAGACAGACGGACACCATTGCCCTTGAACACTTTCTGGTCATTTTTAAACCGTCCTGTTTAAAGCAAATAATGCATCACTTCCCTGACCTGGAGAACTGAGTACACAGAGTTGTTTTTAATTATTTTGTTTCGGTAGGGGCTTTTCAATTATCATTAATCATTATCTTGTTTATTAGCACGCGGTCAGGAGGCAAAGGCTAAGACCGTCTGACATGGCTTAAAACTGATGAGCCATGACTTGCTCTCATTATCCCAGGTAATGAATCAGAGACTCAGCTTTGTTTATGTGTGTGGATGAAACAGACGTTTGACCGCAGCCGAATCCTCTTTGTGTACGAGAGGCCAAAGAAAGAAATGATTTCTACATCAGTGGCTTGCCACATCTGATTTGACTTTGCTTGAAAGGCAACATTACAGCTTTGGACCTGATGTGTTTGGGGTTCTGCCCTATTTTTATTTATTTGTTGGGAGGACTGGCTTGCTTAAATCCAATCATCCCCCCAAAAATGGTAATCCTGTGACAGAGACAGGGAGGAAGAAAGTAAGCACATATAGAATTAAAAGCAGTAACATACAGGAAAAAAAGACAAAATGCAAACACAGCTGAACATCTAATATGACTTTGACAAGGAGTGCTGATATTTAGTGTAATGCTGCGTTTACTGTGGGTTTACACCAGACGCGAGTTCAACGATTTGCGCGAGTAGATAACATACAAAGTCAATGCAAAGACGTGATCAGACGCGTCCTCACGTGGGGCGATGCGGATGACAGATAGGGGCGGCGCGTTTATAGCGAAAACACACGCTATTTGCCTGTCGCCCACGTTGAAAAGTTGAAAAATCTGAACTTCTGCGGATTTCCGTGCCACGTTAACCAATCAGGACCTTGCTGTAGTAGTGACGTGATTACAGGAAGCGGGTGGAGTCTCAGCAGAGTCGCAGAAGCCTCTCCCATGACGCAAATTTTAGCGTGATGTCTCAAATGACTTGAATTTCGCGCGTGGCTTTCATGCGCAAATGAAGCGAGTAAACTCAAATGTTCAAGCACCCAACTACGCGCAAATAGCGTTTTGCCACCTCTACCGCAGATGGTGTAAATGCATCATTAGAGTACTAGAAGGGTTAAATATTGGCATCAAGTTTATCTTACTAGGTTTAAGACAGGATTTCAGTTTATTCTGTGACCCATAATGGTTGATTCTGATTTGGCTTCTTTTGAAACTATTTTCATTGGCAAAGCAAAAATTTACAAAATTCTGGCCATATTGTGTCTGAAATGTAAGTGACTCACATACACTCCCGCTCATGTGATATTGCTTAAATGGGACATTTCACAAGACTTTTTAAGATGTCAAATAAATCTTTGGGGTCTCCAGAGTACATATGTGAAGTTTTTGCTCAAAATATCATATAGACCATCTATTATAACATGTCAAAATTGACACTCTGTAGGTGTGAGCAAAAATGTGCCGCCTCGGGTGTGTCCTTTAAAATGCAAATGAGCTGATCTCTGCATTAAATGGCAGTGGCGTGGTTGAAAAGTGCAGATTAAGGGGGTGGTATTATCCCCTTCTGACATCACAGGGGGAGCCAAATTACAATGACCTATTTTTTCACATGAATGGTTTACCAAAACTAAGTTACTGGGTTGGTCTTTTGCATGTTTTCTAGGTTGATAGAAGCACTAGGGACCCAATTATAGCACTTAAAAAAAAACCAAAAAGAAAAACAAAAGACCACAAAAAGAATGTGATAAGAGAAAAAGTAGGAAAATATATATTTGTCTTAAATTCAAAACTGACAGTTTTGGTTCATCTTCAAAGTGAGATGAGAGAGGATTTGGGAAAGCTTCCCTATGACATCACTACCTGGGTGTTTTGGCAATAGAGTAAAGGCGAGATGAGGAAAATAGATATTTCAATGTTTAGAAGACAGCTGTGTCTCCAGACACACGGTGTGCTTTATGACCTGCCTACAGCAAAAGGTTTTAGGAATATTTGAAACATACATAAATAGATATAGAGAGAATGCACATATGTGTATATGCACACACTACAAAGACCCCAAAGCAAAACAAAGACACACACAACCCACCACAGGTAATGCACAAGCTCAGAAAACACACACACACACACACACACACACACAATCATAGTGTAGACACAACAGTGGAGGTTCATCAGGATGTACAAATGATCTTGGATTGCTGATCGGAAAGCTATAAATTAATCGAACTATAAATTAACAAGACAGTGCTTTTACTACTGCATGAAGGGGGAAAAGTGCAGTGCTCAATTTGGCTGCTGTACAGATAGAAGTCCCACCTTGTAAAAAGAGCCAATCGTCACAATACTACTTTTAATATATTATCTATCTGAATTGTGAAAGGTTCACTATATAAATGAATAATGGTAATGTAAGGAGTATAGGTTTGGTCCATTCGGTAAATTTTATCAATTAAAAAATGTTCAGATGCAAAACCCTCTAAGTGCGTCTAACATGTATTCTTGTAAATGAGCATTTTTATATCAGGCTCTTTTATTGAAGTTCACTAATTAATGGGATTTTTATGGTATTTAACAAATTTTACTGTCTTTCACTGCAAAACCCTAAATCCACTTCGTCACAAAATCTGTAAATATGCAAACATTGCAAATGATAAAAGTCAGAATTAACCTTAGCATTCCTGAAAAAGTCTTTAAAAAAATGCATAAAAAGGACAAAAATTGTACCTGCTGTGTTGATTGTATTTTAAAACGGTTTACATCATTCGAATCACAAGAATTTCAGCTTTTCAAAGATATGTGCCATGTTTAGCTTTTGTTTTTGAGTGTTTTTATTTGATGAAGTTTTCTGTTAAATAATGCAGTGTCCCTCCCACAGTACACTGGAATTTTAAGGGGTTAAAATTAAAAAAAGAAGAAAATGAACCACACGTTAGGGGGCGCTGTGATCCATGTCAATGCCACACTCGTGTTGTATTCAGGACCAAGTAGGGGTGCGCAGGGCAAAAACTAATGCGGGGTTAGTTGTAACACGGACTGTTTACATTGTTGCACAGGGTTGAGCAATTCGTTTTTTCCATATTGATTCCATGCTGTCAAAAGATGATCTCCCGAAAATTATTGGGAATGTATAATGTTTTTTCAGAGAGTTATTGATGAACGAGTGTTTTGGTGGCCTGTAAGTACATTTTTTCATCATATGTTTTTTCGGTTTCTAAGTTGGGTTTGTAAGATACCAAATTCAATGCAATGTCATATTAATCAGAGTCTTGTTGACTAAAACACAGCATTGTTTTGAAATATGTCTGCAGCTCTTAGCAACTTTTTGGTGGGCTTGAAAATATTTTGACCCAGTGGGGTTAATTGTAACGCTGTGTTACAACTAACCCCTCAGTACTTACAATATGAAAACCGCTAGCGTTAGCGTAATTCTGGCAGTTGTTTTAAATAGGCTACAAACGAATGATTGCCGGCTGCCAACAAAATAAATGTGCCTGTCTTATCAAAAATCGTGTGTCAAATGTATTTCTTGTTCATATCTTCAATATTGATTGAATAAGGTCATGTCAAAGATTAAAAATCACAATGAAATGAATGGCTAAAATTAGACTTTGATGCTCATTATCTCAGAATTTGATACTGTAGTATGGTTATTACAGACTGGGTCACATATAAAAAAAAAAGTCATAATTGTGCTGCTTTTCTCACATAATTATTTAGACATTTGTATCCATTCATTATTTAAGTATTGTTAGAAAAGGGCTGGATGAATGAATACAGTGTGAATACCTGTCTATTATAGACATATATATAAACAATATCCATTTCAAGTATATAAACAAAATAGTATTGAAATATTTGCCTGCAAACTTAATTTTAGCAAGTGGTACAACTAACCCCTACCTGTAACAATTAACTCCACCTATGTGGTAAGTTGTAACGTTTGCACTTCTGTCATGTTTGGTGTAATTGTCCAAGAATGATAATTACTAGAAACAAACTTCAAATGTTCATTTGTAGCAGAGATGTGTGTGTTGCTTGTGTAAAAATATAATTAAATCAAACTCAAATATTTTTTGAATGATTGAGCCAAAACCAAAAAGTGTTAGGTTGTGCCCCGCTCTCCCCTACTGACAAGGGACCCAAGTTTGAATGTGATCCATGGTTGTTTCCCAATCCCATCCTATCTCTCTCCAGTGACTCATTAATGTCCTCTCTAAAGAAAGGTTAAAGGATCGAAAATTCGGTCAATATCCTATAAATATATTAATTTCATAAGTCTGCATTAACATATAATTAATAGGATAAAGCATATTTGACGTGCTGTCCAAGGGGAGGGCTCGAGCTCAGGAAATTAGCCTGAAGCCAGAGTACTCCCCCTCTTTAACTGGGATAGATGTACCCACAGAGAGTGAGGCAATAGGGATGCTGCAAAAACTGTCACGGGACAGGGGTGTGGGGCCGGCATATAGAGACTTCTTCAGATTGATTGACATTGACCGGATTCTGCCGGGAGGCCGGGATTAGGCGAGTTTGAAGCGAAACTATTGGATTAGCCTTTAGCTAGTGTCATTATCTCATTTTTGATGGAAGTGGCGTTCAGCAGCTTTTGAATGTAAACTCTTTAAATATTGAGCCAAATCCACTACAATCTTTATTGTAGTACCTATTTTCTTGTGCTAAATCTGTAAATTGTATGTGATGAGCACAAAATAAATTGCACATCATTCTTGTCAAGAAACAACATCAAAGACCGCCACCGTGTGGCACACAATCCCACCCATACACATTACACACACCTGTGTCTGCTGCCCATCCAGTGGTATGACCAGATCAGGCTTAGATTCAGGCTCCAGACTCTCCAACAGTCTGCGCTGGGCATCCAGCCTTTCCTTCTCCTTCTCTACGCTCTTCTGACCTTCTCTCAGCCTCTCCAGGCTTTGCTGGTACTCCTGCAGCTGCTCTTGGAGTTCCTGTCGCTCGCTCTGTAACCTCCGCTCCTCTAGGTGGCATAAGAACTCCCTCCCCTCCAATGCCGCCTCCATCTCCCACTGTTGAACTTCCCGCGCCTGGCATTCCCGCTCCCACTGCTGGCGTTCCCGCGCCAGGGTGTCCCGCAGACGTGCCACGTCTGCCAGCTCCTCCCGCCGACGCTCCACCTCCCTCTGGCGCTCCTGCTCCTGCAGGGCCAGGTTGCCGCGAACAATAGGAAATGGGCGGGGATTAGGGGCTGGGCTTGATAACAGAAGGAGGAGTTTCTGAACTTCATAGCAACTGTCTTGGATGGTGACCGCGGCCTGTAGACTGTAAAGGAGATCAAAGGTAAGGTGTCTTTGATCACAGCAGACAATGACTCTTATTCTCTAGAATTAGCAGGAGTGTGGTAAACATTCCCGGCTAAACTGTTGCCAGGTGACTGCCTTTTTCAAATCATCTGCCCTGTTTTGCAAGTAATGTAATAACTTACACAAGCTCTGTGCATGAAATGCATCTGCATCTTTGAATCTACAGTGACTTAAAGCAGCTATCTGTAGCTTTTGGATTTTTTTAATTCAAAGGGGATGTGTGTATTTTAGCAGCATTTAGTGGAGTGATTGTGAATTCCACAAAATAAAACTTAGCGATTTTTTAAGCGGATAAAAAATGAGAACTATATTGTATCAGCGGAAAAGCACTTAGTTTGCAGCACTTCCGCTAAAAAAATTCCCAAATTTTATTTTGTGCCACCATACTTGTGTAACTACTCATGTAACAGTCTTTAAATAGAGAAAACATGGAAGTGTTTGGTGGCTTCTAAATTCATCCCTGTTTGGATCCTAATGCTGTGTTTACACCAGCTGCGGTAGAGGTGTCAAGCGCGAGTGATTTCAATGTTAAGTCAATGTGTGTCTGGAGGTCTTGCGGCGCGAATAAGGCACTTAGCATGGCGCGGTAAACGCGATTCCGCCTCATTCACGTGTCTAGTTCGCGCGAATGCCGCGAATTGAGTGTTGCCACGGCAAATGCATGAGTTGAAAAATGTGAACTTTGGCGAAAAACGCACCGCGTTAACCAGTCAGGAGCTTGCTCTAGTAGTGACGTGATTACAGAAAGCGAGCGAAGTCGCAGAAGCCCCTCCCATGACACGAATTTCCGCCTGAATGTCAAGATGACTAGAATTTCACGCACAGCTTTCACGCGTGAATGAAGCGAGTTAACTCTGTTCAACTGTTCAAGCGACAAACTAGGCACGGTAAACGCAAATTTGACGCCTCAAACGCGGCTGGTGTGAACCCACGGTAAGGAATGAATGGGGCTAGGCTAAATGCTAACACACATTCTGAATAAAAAAAGTGACGATGCAAGCTCTGTAGAGCAGTTTGTCCATTTGGGGATTCTGTAAAAACATGGCGGTGCAAAATATCAACTTCAATGTAAAGAGACCCGCGGTGTATGCCGATATAAAAACCCGCTTATTCTAAGGTAATAAAAACAATGCAGTTCATTATGTAAGGTCTTTATATACAGCACTAAAAATATAGTAATTACACTGAAAAAAATGATTATTAATTGAATTTAATAATTTTTTTAAGGTAAGTGGTTGCAATCAATTTATTTAAGCTACATTTAAACAAAAGTTTTATATTTTATTTTACTTTACTAATCTTTTTTGTTTAAATGTAGCTTAAATAAATTGATTGCAACCACTTACCTTAAAAAATTTATTAAATTCAATTAATAATTTTTTTTTAGTGTACATTGCATTTCTGTCAATAGATCCTCCTAAAATTTACACACTGCACCTTTAAAAGGTTTTACATTTTGTTTGTTTTGGATTGCAGCTGTAATGAATTATGTTAATTTCAACTGTTTTAAGATTAAACATAAATGAGGCAGATATTTTAGTTAGGCAGTTTCCATTTAAACTACTTGTAAAGGACTTAAAATGATTATTTTTATCATAAAAACAAACAAAACCTAAATGGTTCCTTCTGTCAAAGGTATCTGGAGTAGCTTGAAAATGCCACTGCTGTTTTTAAACACTGTTTCAAAAGAAATGCAACAAGTTTTTTGCAGGTGTGAAATTTATTACACCTGCATTACAAAGCCTCCTATTACGCATCAGGGCCATATGTATTATATAAGACCACATAATTGGTGGAGACGCTTAGGCAATGTGAAACCTAAGCCTTAGACAGAGCTATTACAAGTGAGTCATGATGCGTGCTTGTACCGTACGTGTGTGTCTGATGTAAACAGACTCAGTCTGTCCATTATAATTATTCTTCCAGTTTGTGTAAGATTGTGTGACAGAGGTGAGCTCACCTGTAGACTGTACAGCAGCTGAGTCAAACTCTGGACACTCTGACTCACCTGCATTGAGCAAAGAAAACATCATAAACAAAAGCAATAAAAATAGCAAAGCAAAACCGCCTCGCTTTCGTTTGTGTCAAATTCTACATCCTGTTGATGACTCCAATACAATATCTTCTTGACTACTGAACTGATCAATATGTTTCGTTTATGTTCTTGGCAGACATCGGCTTCCTCCTTTACTGTGAAATGAAAGTGCATACGTTGGGTCTACTTTACATTAAGGCGTGCGTATTGATTTTCTCAACAACAAAAAATAATAATAATAAAAAAGAAATTGAGAAGGGCCACCAAAAACTCTCATATGCCAGTTATATTGGTTGCTGTTTCACTGCTTTCACTGTGTTTTATTTTTGTCAGTTTCCTAGGTCCATTAAACATTGCCCTAGACTGAAAAGTGCGAATCACTTAGAGAATCAATATAAGTACAGTTTGAGATGTTAGTGTTGAAGTGTCAATGAGAAGAAAGTTGCCATAAATACATATTTTGTGTCAAAATCAGCAGAAAACAAGTCTGCCCTCTTAAAGGATTAGTCCATTTTCTTAAAAGAAAAATCCAGATAATTTACTCATCACCATGTCATCCAAAATGTTGATGTCTTTCTTTGTTCAGTCCAGAAGAAATTATGTTTTTTAAGGAAAACATTGCAGGATTTTTCTCATTTTAATGGACTTTAATGGATTTTTTTTCTTGTCAAAAATAACAATCGTTTCAGAAAAAAACTGTTATGTGTTGAGTTAAGTGTTAAGTGTTGGGGTCCATTAAAGTCCATTAAAATGAGAAAAATCCTGCAATGTTTTCCTCAAAAAACATAATTTCTTCTCGACTGAACAAAGAAACACATCAACATTTTGGATGATATGGTGGTGAGTAAATTATCTGGATTTTTCTTTTAAGAAAATTGACTATTCCTTTAAGGTAAGATTTATGTTCAGTCATTATTAGGTGTACAGCACCATCTGGTGGACACAACTATTTTTGTTTGTCATATTTTTACAAAAGGTATATCAGTTAAACTGTTACATAGCCAAAATTAGCATTGCAAAGCTGAACCATACGCAAAAATATCTGGGTATAAATGTATAATAAATATCTAAAACTTAAAATCGAAGCGAAATATCTGAAAGTCACCTGAAAGGCGGTTTTCAATAAATTGTTAAAAAGGACAAACAAATGATTGTTGCTTTTAAATATTGATAATCTCTTTCTGTAAGCTTTTGCCAATGTCAGCAGCACAATAACCAATTTAGCATAACGTACTGTACAGCATGCCGCCAGACGCCAGCGACAGCAGAAAAGACATCCAAGAAAATGAAGGCCTAATTCTTAGCTTTTATTTTTAATGAAACTGGACCCATGAGGCTGCGAAATGGACTCTTATTTCAAGCTCATTAATACTTAGTAACATAAAGGATGAGATGTGATAGTGGAAAAATAATGTGAATTATTCATGTGGCGCTTGGAGATCGTACCGCACACGCTGAACGTGGCCTTTTGGGTAAGACTACAGTTTAAATCATTAATATAGTAAAACATTCAATATTTCTTTATTTCTATTCATAAAATTATAGTACCACAGTTAGCCTACTAAACTTTTTAAAGCATTATTATTGAACTAAGTCACTATGTTAATAATGAATGTTTTATTGCTACATGAGCTTGTAAAAGCAACATTTACAGCACATTTACCTTCAAGTCTAAATGTTCGTCAGCGACTATGCTGTGAATAATGGCTTCTGTCTCCACACCACCTTCTCCTCTCCGCTCCTCCTCCTCACACCGTGAGGTGTCGGCCAGAGGGCTCTGAGGCTCAGACAGCGGTGAGGAGGGAGATGTACAGGGTTCATGTTGGATCTGCTCCTCTATAATGGCGCAGTGGGATGAGAGAGCTGCTTTCAAGTTCTCCGCTAATAAAGAGAAAAAGAGACAGCAAGATATTACTAACTAAAAATATTACTGTACTTGTATTCAACACAATGTAAAGAAGATGGTACTATTGTTAAATAAATTCAGTATGTCCATTATTCATGTTCATGGATGAGGTAATAATTTAACCTGTATGTTTGATCACATCGTTTTTTGCCATCATAATGAATTAGCTGCAAGGCGCAACAGAAACTGAGGATAGCGCGGATATTACTTCATTGATAGGTGACAATAACAAGGGCTGAGCTATTATTTAAAAAAAGAATTTATGTGGATTTATAAATCCTTGGAAAATTTTGGGAAAATGTAGGTACACACCTGCAAAAGGTGCAAGTTTTTATTCTATTTTATCACACATTGTGGCTTTAATGGAACAATTTTGAACACAGACACGTGCATGTGTGTGTGTCTGTGAATGAGGTGCTGGGTATGCATGTGCCAGCTGATTCTCACCCTCTTTAAGCGCTGCATTAAGTAGCACAGCAGCCTGAGGAATATCTTCAGTACTGGGCCGTACAAGCAGTCTGGGCTCTGGTCCCGCCTCACGCTGGCCAGCCATGATTGACAGCTCGGCATAGATGTGCATTTTCTCCTCCAGATTGGCACAGATCAGCTGATCGTGGCCGCACAGAGACTCTGAGAAAGAAGGTCATTTGGTTGTCATGTTCAAAGAGGTGCAAGAGGATCTTTTGCTTGCACAAATTGAAAACCTTGTTGAAGGACACAGTAAAAAAAAACATTTTCATTTTTACGTTATCAAGAATGGAAACTGCAGGAAAGACTAGTCACCCGCATATGTTGTGTTTAGATGTTCGTCTTTAATATTTAATGCTGGTGTGCAGCTTGCCTTACCAGGCTACGTGACGCAATTTTACATTCTACATTAGTAGAGTGCATGCGGACCACTGAATTTGACATTGTACGCGTAGGTCACACATGCATGTACAGGAGTATGTAGCATGTAGGCCACGAGAGGTATTGTATGCATCGAATGTCAGCGCATGTGTATGAGACAAATTAACTATGCTTTGCAAGGCTGTGATGCACTGATGTATTTTAAAGCTCACATAACGCACTGTGTTTCTGAATTTCTGATGTTAATCTGGAGTACCTATAGAGTAGTGTTACATCCTTTATATCTCCGAAGAGTCTTTAGTTTAATCAGATTTTTAAAAGAAAGATTAGCTTTACCGATTCTTTCCGATAACGTACGAAAAAATGAAGAAGGAGGGGTTACTTCCGCGGGAGGAGCGAGTACGAGTCATGCAGCACTATACAACACTGTTTAACTTATGATTCACTACATGTTCGTGTCATTTATATAATATGCACGCACCTATTTCCAACATAAGCCAGAAGTCTTACTTACCGTGTGCCACTTCTGACTCGGTTGGGACTTTTCAATGAAATCTAGCGCATCAAACACACACGCAAAACTCCGCTGCTACCCCGGATAATAAACTATATCCATTGTTTCCATAAAGCTGGCTTTCTTCTCCTAACATCCAAAAACACACTTTTTCTTTCGTGCCATTGTTGAGTGTTTAAATTAAACAAAGCTGTGTCCCGTGATGTGATGTTTGTAAGTTCTAGCATCTCCGCTGATTGACGGGTGGGCAGGGTTTACCAGGGGAAGCGCCCATATAAATATGTGATACGTATAGACACCCTTGAAATGTCAGCTGGACTCAAAATCGAAAAAAACTTTCCAAAACTTGTACGAACCCTGGCGAAGTGCATTCGGCGCAGAAATACTCTGTTACACGCCCAATTGCTTTTTTGACACTTTGCCTACGTTTAGCATGAGGAAACAACTATATAACCGTGTTAATAAGTCAGCATGCATGAAATACTATTAAACCACCCCTTTAAGATATGTTAGTGCAAGTTGTTTTCTGTTTAGACAGCTCTTACATTTATTTTAGTCTACTAGTCTAATCCCTGTCTGGTAAATGTCCCCTATATACAAAAACTTAGTCTTTGGTACTTAAAGGTGCAGTGTGTAAATTTTAGCAACATCTAGTGGTGAGTTTACGAATTGCAACCAACTGCTTAGTCCACTGCTCACCCCTCGCTTTTAAAGCGCATAGAGAAGCTACGGTAGCCATCACCCAAAAAATATGTCATTGTCGTAGACAACTTAGTAAAAAAAGTTTGTCCATTAAGGGCTTCTGTAGAAACATGGCGGCACAAAATGGCGACTTCCATGTAAAGGGACCCTCAGAGTATATAGGTAAAAAGGTCTCATTCTAAGGTAACAAAAACATAACGGTTCATTATAAAAAGGTCTTTATACACCCCTGATCATATAGTTTTGCATATTATTTGCATTTCTATCAAGAGATCCTTCTAAAAATTACACACTGCACCTTTAAGATAAACTTAAGAACATCTAAGTGTACTCAACTGTGCTATTTTGAGACACCATTATTTCAATACACAGAAAATCAATTAAAATATTACTGGTATTTAGTACTGTATACTTTATTGCAAGTGCACTCACAGACTACTAAAGCAGAACTAAGCTTTTAAATAGTATGTTTGTTTGTAGTGTATAACTTTTACACTTTAACTTTACTGGTATTTAAGTTCAAATTGTTTGCTCTGAGCCACATAACATATGATGGATGTGTGGGAGAAACTGATTGGTTGTATCACCTTGTAACCTGTGGATCTTTTGAACTTTTGCTTCAGCAACTCTCCTTTCCTCTTCTGACTCGCTTGTGGTCTCTGTCTCCTCTTCAGGGCAACTAAGCAAAACAGACATTAGCCAATTATTACAATTAAATCCTAACACAGAGATCATAAAGTTTGCCACTGTTAATAACCCGGCTGTCCTTATAGACAGGAATGAAGAGTGGTATTATATGAGCATTTTTACAACATGGATATAAGTAAAGTTGTTCTGTGGAACAACGTTTTATACCAATAATAGCCATAACGCAAAGCTTCACAGGCTCACATAATAGTGGCAATGACTGACAAAAAAGCATGCTGATTGGTAACCAGCAAAGAATGATGTTCAATCCTACAACACATACTCCACATACTCAGGGCTATGGTACATACTTCTCCACAGCTTCTCTGATGTGTCTCATCCAGACATTGCGCACCTCTTTAGAAGCAGCGTGCACCTCATACATCTCAGGCCCAGGTGAAGAAGCACTGATCAGAAACATGCCTCTCTCCTCATTGGCCACCTCTCGCACAATCAACTTCTGCAGAGGAATCACTGGAGGCTTCAGGTCCTGCCAGACAGAATCATGTGGAGAGAAGGTCATCACATGTTTACACAAACTTAAAGTTCACCAAAAAAATTACATTTTGTAATCATTGTCTCACCCTTAAGTTGTTCCAAACCTATAAAATTGCTGAACACAAAGATTTTTTTGAAGAATGTTGTGGCACCATTGACTTCCATAGTAAGAAAAAATAATATGAAAGAAGTGAATTGTGCCCCTGATTTGTTTAGTTACAAACATTATTCAAAAAATCTTCCTTTGTGTTCGGCAAAACATAAAAATGTATACAGGTGTATACAACTTAAGGGTGAGTAAATGAGAAATTAACTTTTTCGGTGAACGATTCCTTAAAATTCAATGAAGCTAAAAACTTAAAGTAAGCATGGAAAACCAACCACAGCAGCAAAGATGTACTTCTGATCTTTCTCCTGAAGAAACACCAGATAATCTGACAGCAAAAGCGCCAGGACATCTGTGGACAATAAGATGCAATGAATTAATGAATTCATTTTCATTTTATTTATAAAGCGCTTTAACCTCCCAAGACCTGAGTTTGGTTTGTCTTTTTTTCAGATTTCTGGATTTATATTTTGGGGTTAGAAGAACCAATAAATATAATAATCAAATATGTTTCTTTGAACATGAAGCAGTGCAATTGTCCACATTTGTGTACAACATGTTCCAGTTACACAAAATTAAGTATTTTGGTGCAAAAAACAAAAAAATTATGTCCACATCTGTTGGTTAAAGAAGGTAGGAACCTACCAAAGTGCTGTACAGGGTAAAATACACAATAAGTATACATAAAATAACACAGTGGTAAAACATATAATACATAAAAGTTTAATTAAAGGCCAAAAAAAAGAAAAATTTTAAGCTGCTTTTTTATGTATTCTAATGACAGAATGGTAATTTATTCCAGAGGGTGGGACCAGCAATCGCTAAAGCTCGATTTCCTCTTGTCTCTAATCGACTTCGGGGAATTTGGGAGGAATTTATCCTTAGAATAAAGGCTTCTAACAGGAATATAAAGATTGAATTGGTTTGATAAGTAGTAGGATTTTTAATTCATATGGAACGCTACGGGCAGTCAATGTAATGATCTTAGAAGAGATGTTTCATGGTCAAATTTTATATAGCCCTTTAGGAATTTTGCAGCAGCATTTTGGACTACTTGAAGGCGAGAAATTTTAAACTTTGAGATGCCGTAATAACAGGAAATTTCAGCAATCAAGCCGCGATGTAATAAAGGCATGAATTGCAGTCTCTAAGGAGCACTAAGCGAGAAAAGGTTTGACTTTGGATAGCAAGCAAAGCTGAAAAAAACTGGAACCAACGACCGAACTTATTTGTTTATCGAAGGTCAAGTTGGTGTCGAATATTACCCCAAGATTTCTCACATGGGGAGCTGTGGAGGGATAAAATGTCCGGAGGTCAGGTTGGAGGTGAGACCTGGCATTTTCGGGGCCAAAGACTACAATTTCAGTTTTATCTGAAACTAAAAAGAAGAAATTTAAGGAGAGACACAATTTTATCTTATTTAGACATGTATGCAGGGTGTTTAATGCACATGGGTTAATCTTAAGCACAGGCCATGTCACTCAATGACAGTATATTAAGATCTTTTATCTACTTGGCCAAATTAAAATAAAACATAAATTGCTGTTTATAACCTTTCATGATACAGTTTTCCTACTCCGGCTCTATTTTTATGATTTTTATTTTACACAGATCGTAAGCTTCAGGCACCAAATTCCAAATTTAGCTTTTGTGTAATTAAAATTTATGATAAATGTTGAATATATATAATAAAATAACTGAATTAACTCATTCCCCACCAGCCTTGTTTTGAAAAGTTGCATTTTTTTGTGATTTTCACAAAGTTTCACAAAATGCCTTAGAGGAAAAATGTGTTCTTAAAATATATAAACATACAAATATATCAAATGAAAGAACAAACAACAAGTAAACAAACAAAATGGGGAAAAACGTTTCATCCTATCTATATTTTTTATCTCTGCTTATAAACTCTTAAATATGGGTATTTTTCTTCAAAAATACAATTTTTAAGCAAAAAGCTGAAATAATTGCTTTTTGCAAGGAATTTAGTTAGAGATCAGATTCAGAAAGATTATCAAAACATACACAGAGTGTAAAATTAATAAATCATTTTTAGCTTCAGTTTTTTATAAATTGGGTAAGTCAATCGCGGTATTACAGATAACCATAAAAACTCATCAGGAACATGTTTTTTTCATGCAAATGTTAAAAGATGACTATGTTACCAAAATATTGTTTTTATTTTATATGCAGAAAATTATGTGTGTGGACTGTGTGCAAGAGGGACTGAAAATGTTGACTGTTCACACTTAATCGGACCACTCAGTTATTTAAACCGCAACATGGCATATCAATGTGCTGACCTTTTAATCTTCCTGTGGCCGTCTTCCAGAGCAGAGGGTCCTGGTGTAGCAGAGCCCTGCCATTGGTGATGTCCTGCTTGCGGAAGGTGTGACCGCTTTTCAGCTTGGTGGAGCATTTGTTCTCCATACGACCCAGAACCTCGCTCAACCTCTGGTTCTGATCGTACTGACTCACACTCTGGTTCACAGCTGAGATCAACTCTCGGATCAGAACAATTGCGCGAGATAGGTCAGCGTGCTCTTCTGTGCCCTCTGACCGAAAGAGAGAGGGAAAGATAATGACCAGATTGAGTCCAGTCTTATGTGCACTGTATATATGCATCTATATATTTGCATTAGTGTGGGTAGTGAGAGGATCAATACCCTCTGTGTACTGCAGTATTCTCTCCAGGAGGACAGGGTACTTTGTGATTCGCTGCGTCACTAATAAAATGCATTCTGGGATCTCTCGCCTCTTTACCAGCGAGTTGCTACTTTGTTGCTGTGGAAATAAAAAGCTCAGATTGACTTCTAAAATCCAGCATAGTCAAAAAGCATGAGAGAATATGAAGAGCTCAGATGCAAAACCCAACCAAGTTTCTTGTATACAAGTATTTTTAGCAGACTCTTACTGGATTGGATCTAATTGGAATTTCTGTATGGCCTGAGGCCGGGATGAAGCACATTTGAAGCAAAAGTATTTGATGAAAGTATAGTACTCGCCGAGAGCATTTCATGATCTCATTTTTGCCGTATGTAGCATTTAGTGTTTTGCATCAGAGCTCCTCATATATTCATATGGAAATGATGTCTATTTATTGTGTGATTTTACACTTACTTTAATAAACAGCTGAAATCTTTTGTTCTGTTGCTGAAGCTCTTTGAAGAAACTTACTGCCTCTGAGTGGTGACTGCAAAACTCACCATACACCCGTTTCATCTTTTCTGCATTCTCCTGGGAGAACTATGATGGCAGAAATTTACACCATTGTATTGTTATACTTTAAGACTAATAAAATCATATTTTTTATTTTATTTAGGCTACTTTTGCCAATTTTTCATGTACACAGACAGTGGAAGGTAGGCATGAAATTATACAGTAGGGTGAGAAAAAGGGAATAAAGGGGACTGTACACCCACAACTTATAAAGCAGACAAAGTTTTGGAAATAAAGTGATATTATTTAAAAAGAAAAATTACTTTAGATTAATCAACAGTTAGGGCCGATTTTCACTTTATAGCAAAGCTTGTATTTTTTTATTTGCCTTCCCTGTATTTTTTAATCACCTGCACCCACATACCAAATGCTAGGTAGCTGCTAGGCCACTTTGAATTCTCATTCTGGACTGTCACTTAGATCAGAAATATTCAGACTACTTTACTTTACGTACTTGTTGCAAAAAAACGTCCCCCACACGGTGAATGAGGTAGTTCTTGGTGCTGTTGGGCTGGATACAGCTTTGCCGTCGTTCCCTCATCGATGACAGGAAGTCACGGTGCAACAGTATTAATTCATCCAAACAAGGAAAAATCCGACCAATAGTGTCCGCATCCAGTCCGACTTCCTCCCGCATTCCCCGCCTGAAGACCTCCGCCATTATCATGAGGGTATGAACGTGATGGAGTTCTGTCTGCATGAACTCTGAATTAGAAGGACACAATACACATGTTTAAATAATGAAGAAAAAACAGCACAAATAATACCTTAAACATTTTTAGTTCAGTTTATTTCACAATAGCACAATTTCACACATTGCAATTGTTGCTATATCTGAAACCGTGTTGGAGGTAGTAATTTACAAATTGAAAGTAATTACCCAATTGCTCAGCTACATTTTTAAAACACAATAAATTATACAGTACACAACACACTACATATCAATGCAGCAGCTACTACTTTAATGCTATTGTGAAAATGGACTCCCAAGAAGCAGCAGCTTATAAATAGGGGTCCTTATAAATAAACATTTCAGTGCACAGAACATTTAACTCTTTTCCCACCATTGACTAGTTATCTCATTAATTAAGTGAAAACATTTGCATTAAAAAAACTGTTCCTGATGAGGTTTTATGTTAATATGCAATACCGCGAATATCCACTAGAAGGCCCAATTTATAAAAAAAACTGAAGTAATTTTATTTTACCAATTTTAAACTCTGTGTATGTTTAGATAATCGCTCTGAATCTGATCTCCTTCACAAAAATGAAATTATTTCAGCTTTTTGCTAAAAAATTATGTATTTTTAAAGAAAAATACCCATATATAAGCAGAGAAGAAAATATAGATAGGTTGAAACGGTTTTTCCTGTTTTGTTTGTTTGAAAGCAGAGGATCTGTTCTTTCATTTGATATATTTGTATGTTTATATATTTTAAGAAGAATTTTTTTCTTGAATGCATTTTGTGAAACTTTTGTGAACATTACAAAAAATGCTAGCGAGCAACTTTTCAAAAAAAGAAGGCTGGCAGTGAATGAGTTAAGCTGTAGTTAAAACATTTTCAGCTGACCGTAAATCACATCCTGTCTCTTGATGATGCGTTTTTCTTGCATCTTACAGAACTGAGGGTCTACTGCTAGGCTCCATGACTCCGCCTCCAAATCCACTGCGTTCATCACCAGCTCAGTTTGCAGCGGGGAGTCTACCGAGTCTGTATGGAGGGACACAAAAAATAAGTACTTCAGACTTCAGTGTTTCTAAAGTGGCTGCTCTCGTTGCAGTTGTTAAGGTGAATGAATTGTAATTTTAAAAAGCTCTGTTGTGTTTAGAACTTCACAAGATTAGTGCATTGACTATTTGAACGAGTAAGGGTTCAAACTTCAAAATTGGGAGAGATTCTACCTTCAATGAGGGATGAATCTGTGGATGTTGAAGATTCCAATGTTTGGAGATCCTCGGGCTGGATGTGGTTTTGCCAGGAGGAGGAATCACTGTCTGCTTCTGGGCTCTCACTAAGCCTAATAGTAAAATGTCAAAACATGCGTTGAAACACAAAGAAAACATAAACTTGTAAAGTTTAATAACTAAACATTTTAAGAATTGGTAATTATATGCAATTTACAAGATGAACTAAATGTAAAGTAGTGGATTACTTTTTTGATTTACTATTTGTTTATTTTGTTAAACACAAAATAAGATATTTTGATAAATGATGGCAACCACACAGCTGCCTTCCATAGTACTTGTTTTTCCTAATGTGGAAGTCAATGTGTAGAGTCAACTGTGTGCTTACCTTTACTAATTAAAATAAACTTATACAGGTTTAAACCAACATGAGGCTGAGTAAATGACAGAATTTTCATTTTTGGGATAACTATCTGTTAAAGAATAATTTATCTAGCTGCTTTTTGGTGTAAATACCTTACCTTTCAGTACCTGACGGCACACTTCTGGACAGGGGACAAGGAAGAGGGGTGGCCTCTCGTGACATCATCACAGGGAGAGAGGCAGAGGGGGACATCTGAGAGGATGAGGAGGAACCTTCGCGCACTGTAAAATCTACATGTGACAGAGTGGAAAGATAAAAGTGACATAATATAAGGGCCTGAAAAACTCCCAGAATACACTTTCAGAAAAGGTACAATAAGGTACAAAGGTTGTCACTGGAGTGGTACCTTTTCAAAAAGTACACTTTTGTACCTCAAAAGTACAAATTGCTACCTTAAAGGAAAACACCACCATTTTTCAATATTTTACTATGTTGTTTCCTCGGCTTAGACAAATTGATAAATCTCCCATTTTTTTAATGCGTGCATTTAATCTTGTATAGCTAGTCGTGAATGTGTTAGCATTTAACCTATTCCCATTCATTCCTTAGGAACCAAACAGGGATGAATTTAAGCCACCAAACACTTCCATGTTTTTCCTATTTTCCTACTAGACACTAGGTACCCATATTAGGTACATATTAGGACCTTTTTAAAATGTAGCGTCCCAGTGACAACTTTCACACCTTTTTTCTGAGAGTTTATGAGACATTTCTGATGCGATCTTC
Organism: Misgurnus anguillicaudatus; assembly: GCF_027580225.2. Taxonomy (NCBI): domain Eukaryota; kingdom Metazoa; phylum Chordata; class Actinopteri; order Cypriniformes; family Cobitidae; genus Misgurnus; species Misgurnus anguillicaudatus. The sequence goes on along the minus strand of NC_073358.2, from coordinate 29,852,246 downwards.
TTCCATATATTGTGTTTAGTAATATTCAGGTAAAACTTACTTTGAGGAAGAGAGGCTGTCTTGCTTTTCACTGTTGTCACTGAATATTTGTCATGAGGTTTCTGTAAAAATAGTTATTATTATTGAACAGTTTTAAACACATTACACATGCATTTACATTATTACATCTTTTTACACTTAAGTGTCCACATATGTACTGTAATAATGTGATTTAATAATGATTATGTCTGACCAAACATGGCCATAAGTGTCTCTGAGTTTAACTATTAAAGTTAGGTGATGTGTAAGACTTGAGCAAACACAAGCATAGTCCACCTTCTGGCATGGCGTAGTCGAGTCTTTACAGCCCTTATGGACACTAACTGCACAATCTAGAGGAAAGAGAAAATAATTAGCACAAATCCAATGAAACTTAATGTAAAAGTATTGGCTGAACTGTTCAGTGATTTCTAAATATTACAAAAACACATAAAGAGATAAAATGACCTGCCACAAACACTAAAATTTACAAGATTAACTTCAATGAAGAAAACTTAAATTATTTATTCTTACTTGTACAGTGGAGGATGTCTTTTCCAGAAGCAGGCTTTCCACAGATCTCACAAAGTGAGGGCCCCATGACAGATCCTGCTGAGAACTGGTGCCCATTTCCCTGCTTGTCTTTGGTCTCTTTCTCCTTCCCTTTCCCCTTAAAAAACCAAGGGAAAGCCATAAAATCATTGAAAGTCCACATCATAAGGCTTTCCATTACCAAGACACATGAAAGTTAACATTTTTATCCTTTAGTCTGACATGCTTATGTGGCAAACAAAGACCAATGCAGCGTTTTTGCTGGTGAAAGAGTTAAAGAGGGGTTTAATGATTAAAAAGGGAGTCCTCTGGTTGTTTTTGGAACAAACGGTCAGTCATTAACCCACACTTTATTTGTTTCTACTTCCTGTTTGGATGTATACCAAAGGGGTACAGTAAGCAACAACCAGGCTGCGGCCATAAATAAAAATGTATTTCTGTAGTTGTATATAAGTAACTTACACTGTTGAACTCACTGTGTGTTTACCTTGTTCTTGTTGCGGGTGCTATACATCCGACTCTTGATGAAGCTAAACGTGCGGCTGACACTGTATTTTTCAGATTCTGTTTTGGAAGGGATGATATATTTGTCCCATTCCTCTTCCTCGATCCTGCAATACACAAGACCACTTCCAGGAATCACATGGGATGTGTCAATATCACAAAGACATGCCAGTACAGCTAGTGCTTTTTCAGGCATTTAAAAAGTAATTTGTTACAGATTAAGTTATGCATTATTCTCCTGGCTGGAGGAAAAATAATAATTAGTCACCTAATTTCGAAACTAGGCACAACAGCTAAACAGTGGACACATTTTTTGCATTTTATACATACCGGATTGCAAGCCTTTGCTTGGTGGGAGGTGAGTCAGGAAACAAGCAAAGTTAGATGAGGTCACAAACATAGAAGCTTTAAGTGGGTTATGATGACGTACAGTATTTTAGTGTCGACACAGTGAAGCGACAGCAAGTGATTTCATGCCGGGCATGTGAAGATGCATTCTGGGTATTATAGTTAGATGCCTTTAGATAATTTACATACAGGTTAGGGTATGTTAATAAAAGCCTCAGAGGTGCGGCTGGGGTTCTTGGGAAGGGGGTACCGGATTGACATACTCTTTGAGGAATTCGGAGAGCGTGAGGTGTTGGAGAGAGTCGGCCAGCTCTTCGTTTGTCTCATCATCGGCCGACTGAGCACGTCTACGAAACCTTAACTCCCTATAGAAGTACAGTACAAAACTCTGTCTGTTTATTGAGCACTCACACATATTTATTACATTGACACATTTGGATCACTTGGCTAAATTATCTTTGGGAATTGAACCTATGACCTTTGTGCTGCTACAGGAATGCACACACAGCACAAACTAATCATACTTCTATTATAATGTGACCACTGCATGGCGCTATTGTGCTTTGCTATGGAAATGTGTGTTATGAAAATAAACACTTGGACATGAGTTTACAGATGCAGCAAACATCATGATAAAAACATTACAACAGACAGGGGTCTTTAATTTCAGATTGAGTATCCTGCTTGCCAGATACACACAAACATGCACAAAACGTATTGGGTCTATTTACACTAATGTACTTTTTTATAATACAAAAAAATTCCCATTGCATTCATATCTTTTGGAAAGGTTAACATCTCGAAAAGACGCTATGACCTTTAGATTTTAACAGGAAGCACTTTGTTGCCTGGCAACCCTGTCACCACAGACAGTGGAGAATTCAGCACAACATGTTATTTGTTGCTTTTTATGTTTTTAAAGGATTAGTCCATTTTCTAAAAAAAAAAATCCAGAAAATTTGCTCACCACCATGTCATCCAAAAAATGTATGTCTTTCTTTGTCTTTTTTTGAGGAAAACATTCCAGGATTTTTCTCATTTTAATGGACTTTAATGGACCCCAACACGGTTAAAATTTAGAGTTTCAAAGGACTCTAAACGATCTCAAACGAAGCATAAGGGTCTTATCTAGCGAAACGATTGTGATTTTTGACAAGAAAAATAAAAAAATATGCACTGTTATGCAACACCTTCTCATCTATCTCCGGTCATGTGACGCGCCCACGCGACCTCACGCAAGACGTCATCACATCAAGAGGTCACGGAGGACGTATGCGAAACTACGCTTCAGTGTTTACAAGTGTGGAGAAAGAGAACCGTTAAGACATTGTTGTATAATTAATGTTAGTCACTAATTAATGTCTTTGTGTCAGTTTATGGTTTAAAATGGTCCGCAAATGTGTGTTTCATATATGTAACACGTGACCTTTCCACGGCATGGCATTACGCATTTACATGAGGTCGCGCCGGCGCGCCACAGGACCGGAGATAGATGAGAAGTTGTGGTATAAAAGTGCATATTTTTTATTTTTCTAATCAAAAATGACAATTGTTTCGCTAGATAAGACCCTTATGCCTCATTTGGGATCGTTTTGAGTCCTTTGAAATGGCAATTTTAAACTGCATTAAAACTATTATGTGTTGGTGTCCATTAAAGTCCACCAAAATGGAAAAATCCCGGAATGTTTTTCTCAAAAAACATAATTTCTTCTCGACTGAACAAAGAAAGACAACAACATTTTGGATGACATGGTGGTGAGTAAATTATCAGGATTTTTTAAAGAAAATTGACTAATCCCTTAAGGCCTGCATTACCTTTTCTCTTGAGCTTGCTCTGATGTGCTGCTGGCACGATGTTCTGTGGAAGAAAAAAATTTGTGTTGATATAAAGAAAATACACCAAAGCAAAGTCTTGGTGGGTTTTAGCATTTACATTCCTTTCTATAAAGGCCATCTATTGGTGTTTCTTCAAGAATCATAAAGAACATCTAGTACCTAGAAATATCTATGGTTTTCTTTTCATTCATCAATAAACTGATGGCATCACTGTTATTGTCCAACACATTAAATAAGGCTGAAAACTTTATAAAGTAAATGCAGACGTACTGCAGTAAGGCTTCCACAACCAGCAAGCAAAGCAAAGCAAAGCCATGGGGATTAGTAACTGTAGGCATAGCTCATACATACAGTACTGTACACATTCAGACACGTAAACACGAAAAAGTTACACTATTATACAAACACACACACACTTGTCCTTTTGTCACTCTGACATAAACACAAAAGCAGCAGCATGTTGTTAATAGCATGGAGTGGCGGGAAATTGGGTGAGCAGGGGAGCGGGCGAGTGGGTATGCTGGCGTGGCTGTACTTACTAACAGGGTTGAGCAGAGAGAGAGATTTAGACAAAGACAGTGCCTGTAGTAGAGACCTGCTGCCACTGGTGCTGGAGAGGGCGCCATCTACAGGACACAGCGGACATGATACTCACTACAGCCCAGCACTATTCTACAGTACATACTGACAACAAGCAGAAAAGGGGAGCGTGTGCTGCTTTGACATGGGAGACTTTGGATTAAATAACAATTGTTAATACCAAATAATTGCCATAGGAAAGCCAATAAGGCTACTGAATAAACAAACCGCAGCACACTTAGCTGTGTCTCATACATGCTATACATGACACAAAATCTGTCTAAGTAGGTAAGCTAATTTTTGAGACACAGCCATCCACTCTTCATGTATCTGTTAGTATTGTTTGTCTTTTACCTACAGCTTTGTTAGTGACTACCAAACATGCTTTTAGTAACCTCTGACGATCAAAGACGAGCTAAGTTTGTTGCTTTTTCTGCTGTTTGCTGGAAGAAACTCAATGAGTGCAGATCATCCGATGTTTAAAAACATTCTTTGTAGACATACTGTAAGCAATATTTTGCAGTTACAGTACACTCTAGATAAAGTATAAAACAATAGATCCAAGAGAACACTAAAGGTACATAGCTAAAGCTGAAGGTACATTAATCCACACACTAATGTATCATAACAAGTATACGTACAAACATATAAACATATTCAATGACAAAACTACTTAAGTGTGTTGCAAATCAATTCTTCCTGTCATTCCTTAAAGGAAAACACCACAGTTTTTCAATATTTTACTATGTTATTACATCAACTTGGATGAATTAATACATATATTTTTTTTTTCACTGTGTAGACTTAATCTTTGAACAGCGCTTCTTGAATGTTCTGGCATTTAACCTAGCCCCATTCATTCCTATGGCTCCAAACAAAAGTTTTATTTTGTGTCACCATACTTACTCGTGTAACTTCTTGTGTAACAGTCTTTTAACAGGGAAAACTTGGAAGTGTTTGGCGGCTTCTAAATTCATCCCTGTTTGGAGCCATAGGAATGAATGGGGCTAGGCTAAATGCTAACACATTCACAAAGCGCTGTACAAAGATTAAAAGTGTACGCATTGACACAAGATAGGTATGTATTAATTCGTCCAAGCTGAGGCAAGAACGTAGAAAGTCATTGAAAAACTCTGTTTTTTTCCTTTAAGTATTATGCTGCGTTTACACCAGCCGCGGAAAATCAATGTGTAGATGCTTTGACGCACGTCTGGAGGTCTCGCAGCGCGAATGAGGCGTTTGGCGCAGTACGCGCGAATGGTGATTTTTGTGCATTTCGTGTTTGACGCGAATTTGCGGCTGACGCCCAAGTTGAAAAATTTGAACTTTGGCAGATTTTCGCGCCGCGTTTACCAATCAGCAGCCTGCTTTCTGCTGTGGTGGCAGCCCCGCCCGGAGTCACTCATTCAACAAGAAGGAACGCTTTATATTGTCCGTAAGCGGTCACCTGGAGCTATACGACACAAGTTCTTATTTCTATAGCGACAGGAATAAAAAGGACCTCGCTTGGAAGACTGTCAGTGAGGACATTGGGCAACCTGGTAAGTTATAAATACACATTTCACATTTGAGTCACTTTTTTCCCGCGCGTCTTCACTCTAAACGTGCGAATGCATTCAAACTGTTCAAGCGGAAAACTAGGCGCGGTAGACACGATTTTGACGCCTTAAACGCGGTTGGTGTAAACGCAGCATTAGAGGAAATATAAAAGATGTGATGAACTATCTTAGCCTTAGCCATCTATACAGTAACAAGAGAAAGACAGTACTTCTGGAAACATGATATGTGACACAAACATCTTGGTGTAACTTTTTCTGTTTATGCTCCATGATCACTTGCATTCATACACTGACATTTGAGACTTAACCTAAGCAGTTAAAGAGAGAGGTTAAAAGTAAAAGGTTAGAGTTTCTGACCCTGGTTGAGGTCTGTGGATGGAGGTTGAGCATCTCTACTGAATCGCGGAGGCAGCAGGCTGATTTTAGGCGAGGTGTAGGAATATGAACGAAGACGGATGCCTTGCTCAACATCCTGAGAGGAGAGATAATAAACAAATTAATGTAATAATGTTCAAAATGTATGGTAGTTTTGATAGTTTGAAAACGTCTACACAACTGCAGGGTCAGAGTGGGTGCGGTACCTTTGCAGGGGCGGAGTGCGAGCCGGAGGAGGCGGAGTGAGAACGTGTGCAGGTAAGATCATGGGTGGGGTTGAACTTAACATGCTCATCTCCGCTATTTTTGAGCTCGGAGGCTGGCTGGGGAAGGGGCTTCTTTATTAAAATGTCGTCGTCGTCATCCTCTTCACTGTCCACCTCCAAGGCCACCAAACTCGGGCTTAGAAAGAGGATTGGACTTCTAAAAATTCTCAACAACCACTATGCGTAAGACGACCATCACTTAAACATTGTACTGTAAATAATCAATTATTTTGTGGTACACATGCTCCACCAGTCATTCATGTAGCTCATGGCAAAACCTTTTTGCAAAGTTGCATTTTGTGCAAATGTTTCCAGTCTGTTTATGCATTGAAAATGAGAAGCAGAGAATTTTAAACTGTCCTGCTTTATGGGGCATCTGCATGCAGTAAATATGTCCCTTGAGTTTGTTTTTGTTTTTTGAATGTCTAACAGATGTTTAATAAAATCCAATGTCATGTGTCTTGCAAACAAACATCAAGACTTCAAACTTGTGGAGAATGTCAATGAAATATTCATAGAGCGTTTTGAGAGGTTTTGGAGACCATTGTTACTAACTAAGGGGTGAAGACGGACTACTGTGTTTATTTTTGGGTAAACTTCAAATAAAGATACTTTATAATGCCATAGAAGAACCATTTTGGAATCAATTGTTCCATAAATAGGGTTGCAGTCATCATGGCCTAATGGCTAGTGAGTCAGGCTTGTAACTTGCCGTTTGGAGTCTCACAGCCAGCACTAAAGTGCCATATTAACTCATTTATTTTGTTAAAATGTTACCCATGATTGGCTGACAGATACACTAGCACATAACCATTAGAGGCACATCAACATTAGCAGTCTTACCTCAGGTCACATGACTCTGTAGGTGAGCTTAACGTGTTACAGGTCTGGTCAGCAGATCGGGTGGTTCGCATGAGTCTATCCAGCATCAGTCCTGGTGGAGAGGTGGGGGAGAGAGCGCGATTGGCAGGATGCCTTCCCCTCCGCCCTTCTTCATCTTTAATAGGTGAAGGAGTATCTATTTCCACTGGTGACATTTGCAACACCCCACTATCTGTCCCAGAGCTGTCCTCTGTGACACCAGGAACAGTGTACTTTAAATCAAGTTCCTCATCCTAGAAAATAACAAATAAAATACATTTTCATGTAACAGCAGTGATTGTCTAAGGTGTTGGGTCTGAATTTATAAAGTTAAATGTAAAGCTTGACTGATTTGAAATTCTGCTGGTACGATCGTAGTAGGACATCTTCAATAATGTCAAACAAACAGCTTTGTTTTGTGGCTGGAAGTTTAGGATAAAACGTGCATTAGCCCAGACCAAATAGAGATGTCTCTAAGACTTTCACAGAGCTCAATCAAACAATTAAGACAATAAATGAAAAAGGTGAAAGGGAGGAGGTGGGATTTAGATAAAAAATATAATAGCTGATCAAAAATACAGAGTGAGCTGATCTGCAGGAGCTGAGATAAGTGTCAAACCTTGGTGGAGTTTTTAAGCATTGCTGTGAGTCTGGCTGTAGCTGCTTCTGAGGGCCGACGTTGAATCGGCGGGCAGGAGCCGGGAGAGGAACTCAACTTCTCTGTCGAAACAAAATGCTCTGTCAATCAGTGTGTGCTTGTGTCATTAAGCACTTAAAGCTGATTGAAATATAAAATTGCAGTCATTTACAGAGTAATGTTCTGTGTGTGTGTTGTGCTTCACCCCGCTACTCATCGGATGAATTTGATGTCTGTGATCACCGCATCAGAGCGGATCTGTCATTATACATCCACACGGCAGAAGTACATCCGCATAAAAAAAACAATCAATCTAAATCTCTATTTGGTTATCTATTTTTACACTTCCACCCTATGTGCCACCAAGCGTGTGGGAAACACTGAAGTGAAGTATCTATTTGCCACGCTGGTTCAGACAAAATGATAATGCAACTCAATAGATGCCTTAACAGTTCAGATGAAGGTGTCTCTCAGTGGCGGCTTGTCAATAAGGGCCGCTGGGGCGCCGCCCCCTAAAGTTGGCCAAAGAAGAAAGCTACTTTAACATGTTACAAAAAAGTTAAATATATAATGCAAATTAATAAAAGATAAATTGTTTAGTTGTACTATTTCACTGTTAGTCATGTTATCATTTATTTAAAAAATAAATAAAAACTAAGTTGGTTATGTGTGTGTCATGTTTGTGTGTCTTGGGCGCACCCCAAACGAGTGTATATGTATGTCAGTAAAAAGAGTAAAAACATGTGACCCAAGGCTGAGCTCTAATGGGCTGGTTTCGGATCCGCCCTGGGACGCAGGACTGTGCCAGCTCCTCTTTTATGTTTACAGACGTGACGGCATCACGCAAAGACGAATGACTTTTTTTTACTTTTTCCTGGGAAACCGACCCGACATTATAAATCATTATTATAAGCTTTTCATTTTGAATTTGGGCAAGGTAAGGAGACAGTTTAAAACACTGATTTTTACATATTCAATAACTACATTTTTATTTTTCAACTGAAATATTTTTACAGATTGTAGCTTTTAACAAGTTAAATATAGATTAAAACTAGTTCAATCTTTGTGCCTCATTACTTAACAAGAAAAAACTCTGAAAGTTAGCATGATGTTAAGAACAGCTGTTATGCTATACTGTACGTGGCTGCCTGCTTTGTTCTGTGTTCTCTGGAAAGACTGACTGCCTCTGTGTCTTTGGGCAATCTTTGAACGCCAAGAAGGAAAGCAGTTAAAAGAAACCAGTAGTACAGCATGGTCTCTTTATGGCCATTAAAAGTAGTTTTTAAGCATTTTTGCTGAGATTGTTAAAAGAACAATTTACCCAAAAATGAACATTCTGTCATAATGGACACATCAAGTTTCAATCAACTATTAATATACTTTCAAATACATAAACAATACCCCCCAAAAAAACAAATCCCAGAGACCTTACACCCCTCTTTTGGCATTTTAAGATCTTAACAATGTCAGACCCTATGCTTAAACTTATGAAGACACCATAATGTGCAAACTTAAAATTTTAATGTAAAATATTCTTCTAAGAATGAAACTTAAATAAGAAAGAACTTAATCGTCTACTATAATATGAAACAACAATGAAAAGTTTCATACACGCACACTTAATCATAGAAGTTGTGATGCCAATGCAGCCAAACTGGTAAACAAACACTCAGACATTGTCAAATACACCCTCACTAAAAATGTACAAAAGTTATTCCTTGGGACGGTCCCTTTTAAAAAGGCCCTAATATGTACACTGTAAAAAATAATTTGCTGCCTTAAAAGTTTTTGTTGAATCAACTCGGATTTACAATTCATTTCAACTTACTATTATTTATCTTGACTAGAGATGAGTTGTTATAACTTATAGTTGAGAAAAGTCAACTTAATTTTATATTTTATAAGTTGTGACAACTTATCTCTGTTGACATGACTTGTAGTTGATTTAACAAAACATTTTAAGGCAGCAAAGTATTTTTTACAGTGTACCATTTAGGTATCAGTATGTACCAAACATGTACCTTAGAGGTACCAATATGTACCTTTTAGGTACAAAAGTGTACTTTTAGAAAAGGTACCGCCCCAATGACAACTCTTGTACCTTGATGTACCCTTTTTTTTAATTACTTTTATGTGCAGAAATACAACATAGTTCACAGATAGCTGTCCATTCATACAACAAAATCTTCCTTTATACAAACAAGACATGATACAATCAAGCATACCAAGTTAAAATTTCAAGGGAAAGGTCTGTATATGTTGGCACATAATGAGTTGCACGTGTCCAGGCAAATGATCAATGTATATATTTGATTGAAATTGAGATTCTGATAACTCTAAGGGGCATACAAAACGCTTTGATAAGGATGTGCGTAAAAGTCTTCCAACAACAACGAAAAAATCTAAACCTGACGTCAACTTACTTTCATTCCTCTCACCACACACACAAGCTTAACTCCCTCAGATCGCTGAATAAATCACATTTGCATAAAACACAAACACTGCTCAGGTACTAAAATCTCATTACCTCAAAAACAGATCTGCTACTGATGCTAACACCACAAACAAAGGGTATGATGCGGTTTTGACTAAAAATAAGACATGTTTTCGATTTATTGTTTTTACGAGCAGAGATCTGTGATAGGCAGCGATCATTACCATGGTAACGGTATCACATAACACAATTTACATGACATTTATTCATTTAGTAGACAAGTTTATCCAAAGCGACTATCAAATGAGAAAACATAATTTTTGGATATGAAGACAAATTGAGGTGAGAAATATTTCATTTACCATTGGACTGATCACTGCCACAGATATGGTAATGTTTTATTACCATATACAAATATTGTACTGTAAGCCCAGCTGGAAACTCGCTGAAAAGTTTGACTTGTTGCTAAATTGAGTTTGCCATAATGTCAATTACGATTTTATATCCATTTACAACTATGACACTGGCCAGCATCTGTACCAAAACCCAAATCTGATCACTGAGACAAGACATATAACCTAAATTACTTGAGATGCTAAAATAAGGTTGTACATTTGCGTCTTTGTTATATCATTTAAGCAGATGATGATAAACGCTGGTTCTCTTTCACATACTCACTCATTACCTGCTTTTTGTATCCGTCTCCTGATTCTCATTTTTGGGAAGGACGGCCATGAGTAGTTAAACGGAGAGTCTGAGTCAGAGTCCATGTTTTTATTTCCCCCAAGTGTACCGTTGTGAGAAACGCATAACGTTAATAAACCGTGAAGTTAAACAAATGCAGGAGTTGGAAGACGCTTTCCAAAAAAAAATCCAGATTCCAGAGATAAGCGTTCAGGAGATGAGCCTGAGATGAGCACCGATGAGTCCGAGTGTGTTTGTGTGTGTGTAAAAAAGGTGGACTTGGTCTCAGTGCTCTATACTCCCACTTTTTTTGTGGCAGGCAGAGTCAGGACTGACTCTAGACTTGGGAGACCACGACAGAGGGGTTTTCAAACTAAGATGTCTGTAAGAATTCGGAAGGTCAGCCAAGGTTTAGGAATCATTAACCATACGCGCTAATAAAACCCTATGAGGTCCCGGGATGCAGAAAGACACACCTCCCCTCAGCTCCTTATAAACAATAATAAAGCAAGTCTGCTGTGAAACAATTAAACATAATCATCTTCAACACATACACACTAAATTATTAAAACGCATCCCATTTCAAGAAGTTCACTAACTTCCTGCAGGCAGGAATGAGTCATGCTTTGTCTCACTCTGAAAAAACCCTTTAAAAGCGTGCCAGAAAGACATGCAACATGCATTCATTCACATTTTAAAAACAACAAAATTCAAGAAGAATTGCCAACAACATAATACAAACCATGCTCTCATATGTATTAACACTAATTCAACTGAGTATGTTTGTCAAAGGTTTCTTTTTTCTCATTCATTTTCCTCTGGAAAAGAAAAAATGAATACATATTTGCGTAACTTTAATTTGCATAACGAAAATCCGTAAAAAAAAATCACCACAACCAGAAAAAATCCTGAAAAGCCTGTATTCATCTGCATTTACATACATTACACCCACTGCTGAGCTAATGCATTACAGTGACAACATAAGTCAATTATAATAACTGTGTACGTGTAGTAGCCTATGGACCTATACATAAGCACATACTCAACTACAGATAGTTTCAACGGTTGTCACTGTTACCCGCCTGGCCCCAAGTTAACTTCCAGTCTGTTTGTTTAGCGGTGTGGCTATCAATTAATCTGACCTCTGGAATAAATACCTTGTCAAAAAATAAAAATAAAATTATTTCCTGAATACGAGTGCAGACTGCAAGCATGGATCACCTCTGTGCGAAGAGAGGATTGGCAGCCAGGCAAGAATTCAAGTATATGTAACTAAATTAACATTGCATACATTAATTTTACACAATAATATTAGCTCAGTTGTAGTAATTGATACTCTTTTGCTATGATTTGAACTACGGTAATTTATTTATTTATTTTGCTTGTTATCAGAAATAATATACTCTAGAATAGAGCTGTGTATCGTCAATAATCTTGAAATATACGATACGTATCATGGTACAGGGGTTGTGATGCAATATGCTTCAATACACTGCGGTACTGTAAAGCGAGATGGTATATTGGGATATTTCCAATTTTAGGAATACAACAGGATATAATTTTAGGAAAGCTGTCATTGAGGGCATACCACTATATGCAAACCTTAACAAAACATTTGTGGCGCGCCCCTATGCTATAGTACTTCCTATAGTAAACTCCAAACTGCCAGGAATGTTGTATTATTATTGTTTTTGTTTTGTTTTTTCGATACAGTGTTGCCAAAACAAGATATTACGATACTCCCATGTAACGTTATTGTGGTCTAGGAAGTTAAGTTTGGGCCACAGAAGTTGTTTTCACTGAAACCGTATATACAGAGACAACACAAGAAACTCAACTATGCACAGACTTAACCCTACATGGATTAAACAATACACAGACTCAACCCCACACAGACTCAACCATAGCCAGACAACACAACAATGTTAACCCTATATGGACTTAACCCCACACAGACTTGACTTTATACACAGACTCAACCCTACACGGACTTAACCCTTAACAACTTCAAATTCACAAAAAACACACTCAGGAACCTTAATAACTCCAGTTTAACTAGCTAATATCTCAGAAAAACCATGTCAGACCAGCCAGAGCGAAACCTGGAAAAAGCAGGATTACAGCCAGGTGTGTGTGTGTGCGCGCATGAGTTGAGATGGATTACTCTCTGCATGTGGTGGACTTCCAGTCTCTGCTGGAGAAACACACAGTGTATTCGCGCGCGTGCGTGCGTGTGTGTGTGTGTGTCCTTTAGCATGGGCTCCAATAATCCAAACAGCAGACTCGCTCAGTCAACCAAATGTTTCAAAAGGCATTTCATTTGAGAAAGCACAGGGCAGTATTTCCTCTAGGTGAAGATATACAGTAGGATCTTCTTAAAGACGAGTAAAAAAATCAGTTGGTTACATGAGCTTCAGATTACAGTCCTTTCTCCGCATCCTCCTGTTCATTTTCTTATTCCTTTAATGCTAGGACAGCAACATTGTCCAGTCAGAGACCTCAAAAAACACTTTCCTCCAGACCGCTCTTTTTTGTGCAGTGTGACTGTTTTAGTCTTTTACAGAATCTGGGCTCCAGCCTCAACTCTCTCCTCCCTTTGCTGAGTTTTTAGTGGCTAACGTCTGTGTGTTTAAGTTTTAATGAGAAATGGGGCAGTGATAGTTTGGAAAAGGAGAAATGGGTTGCAACAATGGATGAATGAATGGATTAATAAAGAGTTAATGAATAAATAATATAATTTATTATTATACTACTAAAAGTGTCATGAACTGCATCTTTTTGAATATCATATTGTGAGATACGCTTTTGGATCTCGTTTTTAAAATATTCTATCCTGGTTTTGCCTCTCTCTACCCTGTGGTGTTTTGATATTTAAGACTTAAGTAAATGGCAACTGGTATCATTGGCAGTTCTGCATATTAATACGCTGCTGTGATGTACTCTGAAAACAAAATGGTTCATTTTGGTTAACATATAAAATACGTTTATAAATAAATAAGAACATTTTAAACAAATTATAGCCGACAAAGCAATATGGTAAACATGTTTAAACTATTGGAGTTTTCATCATACTATGACGCCATACTGAGGAAAAATCTGACATGAAGCGTTTTAGCAGTTTGGTTTGAATTAAAATTGTTTTCGGACTTACATGATGTTTTTATGTATGGAATAATTAATTGGTAGCTGGTTGTTATTGCAGAAATAAAGGTATTGATAGTTTGTTGCTTATTTCGCGCTAACAACCGACTGCCTGTACATTATCCTGCTTATTATTTGCTAATTTTTAATGAATGCAGATCTACCGCAAAGAAAACCCATTTACTTTGGGCTATAAGATAAGACAATAAAATGTCACAAGCACACTGTTTGGTTTAATCATTTGTAAATATAATGTCATATATGTTATTAAAAGACATTTATATAAAAATTTTGTGTAATATATTAACGCGTACCTGTCAACGTTATTCATTTTGAGTCGTTGTTATCATTATTACACATGACTCTAAAATGCTTGATTCTGATCACGATATTCCAAGGTGTGTTATTCCGAGATAACAACCGCCTGAAACTTATAACACATGGCTACAAATCTTTTTGACTAATATTAAGATCAGTGATGACATTAAAATGTGAAACACGTTCTGTGAGATGGGCTAAATGTTACAGCATCATGTTAAATGTCAGCCTTTGTTCAAGTTAAAAAACCTATGCTTGTTAACATTCCTGCCACTTTACAGTTGACATTGTGTGTGTGTGTGTGTGTGTACCTGGTAATTATCACATTATCACAAAGATAGGAATACCAGTGTTTTTGTGACCTTGTGGGGACATTTTGATGTCCCCATGAGGAAACAAGCTTATAAATCAAACAAAATGATGTTTCTTGAAAATGTGAAGTAGGAGAAGAGCTTCTGTGATGGTTGCGGTTAGGGAATGGGGTAGGTAAGGGTAATAGAATATACAGTTTGTATGGTATAAAATGCATTACGTCTAAGGAATGTCCCCACAAAACATGGAAACCAGAATGTGTGTGTGTGCGCGCGCGTGCGTGCATGCATGTGATTGAATTCAAGTGCCAATCTCATTTAAAAGACAAAAAGACCCCACTGTCTGGTGCCCTTGCTGAACTATATATCTTTCTAAATGAAAAACTAAAGGCTTTTTTATCTGCATCAAAAAAGGACAGTGTATCCACATACAGTGTCTAAAAATGTCAAGACATCACTCGAGGAGCTTTGACATACAGTACAGCTAATCCAAATATAGCTAATCCATGACGTCACCCATAGGGTTGTGAAGAGCTTTTTCGAAGCCAATAGTTGGCAAAGCCATGCCGTCGCCATCACTCACGTATAACTGAAAATGAGTAAAGAGGCGGGAGGTGTGTGAAGCTGAAGTTATTGGATGCTGAAACCACGCCCACCTAGCTCGACAGTAGTGACAGCAGTGCCGGTTCAGCCGTCACTTAAGTGGCCACTCCCTTATTTGTGCAAAACCTTAAGGCTTAATATAATTGAAATGGATGAGTAACAAATAAATTAGCTATATTGACCAAAATCCATTTTTGTACCAGGCTGTAAACATATTTATTTCTGCTGTTAAACTGGGCATTTTAAATTGGGGTCTATTGGGATTGATCAGGTTGCCCATTGGATAATACCAGGCTTAAATTAAAAGATGCTGCTTTATTTGTGTAACTCGGGTTGCTGCTTTTGACATAGTGTTGTCTAATAGAAGAGAAACTATATGCCATATTTTTAAGAAGTTTTAAAAACGCATTCAAGTTCTTAAAGGGACACTTCACCCATTTGCATTAAGCTTTGTATAGTAAGAAACCCAGTCATGTTTTTGAATGGTCATGCATCATTCCCTCTGTTTCCCCTGAGACGGGAGAAATATGGATTTTGGTGTTGCACTTCCTTCTTTCAATGATGCAAAAATCATCATTTTGCATCATTGAAAGAAGGAAGTCCTATATCTTTGCAGAGGGGGTGAGACTACAAACACTCCTTTTCTCGGTCAAACAGGCACCAAATTCTAAATTTATGTTACATTTTGACTATAAATATGATCCACTTTTAATAAAGATGAATGTTTCCACGGGTGAAATGCTCCTTTAAAGGTATAGCGGAAGATTTTTCCGTGTGGATTATCTAGACTATTGGTCATCCCAGTTGTCAATCATTCTGATGATATGTTGACATAAGGCCGACGTACGTGCTCGTCTCTAGGTTCGCTTTCTGCACATGCGCACTTTCAGGTGTATATGTGTGGTGGGCTACGGTTTCAACCATTCATTGATGCTCGCGTTCTCACCGTGTTTTTTTCGAAATGTCTGAGGGTCGCAAGAGAAAAAGTGTCTACGAATTGTATGACAAGAAGAGAAAAGCCTCTAAAGAAAGAAACAAGGCCAGATTGTTTTTGGGAGACTATTTCACACACTGGCGTACGCTAAAAGCACAGGTTGGGCTTGCCACGCAAAGTTTCTACTCAACAGGTTTCGAGCTGGACCGAATGCATTCAACCGCACGTGCATTTGTGCGTAAAGTAAACTGATCACTTTAGCGCCGTTTTGCAGTTAAACTGTTTAAAATCAGTTGAATGCTAACATTTGCAAACCTTTGAAACACTTACAAATGATAAACTTTCCCTATTTACATTTGCATATTAATCCGCGAATCACATGCGAGCCGAACCGTGGGTCGTGATCCGTACGGATCACAGATCAACTGCGATCCGTTACACCACTATTAGCGATGCTAGCCCTGGCACAAGTCACGAACCGCACAGACACGGTAAACATGCCGACAGCAACTTGTAAACAGAGCGAAGAGAAGAAATACGCTCCTGCATGCTCTCTCTCTCGTGCACGCGTTTAATAGGCATTCCCTCTCTGGAGCAGGTGGAATGTTGCATGTAAATTTTTTCTTTTAAAAAATTTGGAAAAATCTTACGCTATACCTTTAATATCACAATTAAAAACCAGCACTGATCAAATGTAGGACACTTTCCCTAATATGTGACATGCGAGACAAAGGTTCAAAAGGCTGTGTGGTACAATGCAAAGTGGGATGGGTGGTCACTCTGATAACAGACCTTGGCACATGACCACTATTAAGTGTTCGGCAACATGGTCGGTCCAGTCAACATGAGCTAATATGTAGAAATGGGATAAAAATACTATTCCTATATAACAGAACACAAACACTATCAGACCTGACAGCAACCCTGCAGCTAATGAATAAGCACAGCAGATTGTTGTTTTATGCAGAAAGTGTTGATAAAGGCACAAAAGCAAAAAATATGATGATAAATGTTCACCAACAAACTAAATTACGAGCACGAGCAACCCTAGTGGTAACAAACAAACACAAACGTATGCATATCTGTACCTGAGTAAGATGTGTTTAGGTCTTCTTCCTCTTCATCAATACAAAGAACAAGCTGTTCTTCAAAGACCTGAAAAACAAGACAGCAAAAACACACTGTTTTTTTAAGGACTAAAACGGAACAAAACAAGAACACAGGCATGAACATCTGTCCATTAGAAAGCTGAAAAAAACCCAAGCACAGGAGAGCGCACATGGCACGTCTAAACCAGACTAAGTGATACGTTATTGAGGTTTTGATTCCAAGAATCAATTTAGACACACACGCAAAAGTATGATCCCACTCACACTATCTTCAAGCATATGGTCCTCAACTTCCAACTGGATGTGCAGATCTGGGAAGAGCAGAAAAAGCTTTCATTTGGACATAAACTTGGTACACAAAATCAGAATTTGACACATTTTTTGAGACCCACAAACACGCCTTTCAGTTCGAAAACCAGAGGAACCAATCACCACGGTAACAAGTGACAGGAAGTTACTGCAAATTAAGGGCATGAGGTCACATAGGCTAATGTTGCAGTGACTCCATCTGTCGACACTTCAATCTGTCAACTTCTCTTTCTCTATTTATAGAACTTGCATCACTCCATTTATTCTTATCGGTCCAACCGTGTGGTGGTTATTTCTTTCAACCCTCCCAAATATACAGTGTCTGTCTCTCTCTGAGCCCACCCAGAAGGAATGCGTCTCCTCATACTGGACATGTTTGGGAAACCAGCCGGAGGTTCTTCACAAAGCCCGCTCTGTGTATGTGTGTATGCGTGTGTGTGCATTAGTGTATGTGTACTCTGCATCCCACAGTCCACCACAATGTCCTCCTGAGTGTGCCAAATTCACCCAATGTGCTCTAACAACACTGCCAGACCTAACTCACAGTGACAGACAGAGACAGAGAGTATGGTGTGTGGAGAGCTGGGTTCAAGAAGGGGGAATGGAACAATTGAAACAAATAGAAAAAAACGGAAGGAAAATGTGGAGGAGAACTGAGGTTAAGAGGGAGCCAGGAGAACATTTATCAAATCGACATGATGAAATGTGATAAGACTTTGTATATGCAAAACATAGAGGCTAACAAAGACAGAACAGAGGGGAAAATACTAAAATAAACTTTATGACCATGATGTTTATTTGTTTTTTTTCCAAGTTTCGCTTCTAACCACAAGGCTTATATCACCAAAGTCTTCATATGAAAGCCTACTGCAGTTGATCTTTTTTTAGTTAACTATTGCTAACAAGATATATATCTCAGGCTGTGAATTAATATAAATGCATTCAGTGACCTCAGGCCTAATGAAGAGGACAGGCTCACCTTTGTCACACAAATCAGATGTGAGTGTGCTCTCAACAGAAGACTCTTTTAAACAGCCCACCTGTAACACATGCGTCACATCCAGAATCAGATTTGTGTTTTGACATACGTGGAATATAAAAGATCAAAAAGTGAAACCTGACTTCAAATCTGCCTTTGTGCAGCTGTAATAATGCATTATAGACTTACAACAAATTCATATACAGTATCCTTTTGGTTGGATATGAAATTACAATCTTAACATGTTTAGTCTTATCTAAAGAACTAAAAAAACAAACAAAAACTCATTATTTCTCATAATTGGATACATCTGTACATACATAACAATGTATAACAACATAAGTTACAGAAATATTGGATGTGATCTTGTTATGTACAGCAGTGGTTTTCAAACTGGGGGCCGCGAGATGGTGCCAGGGGGGCCCCAGTTTTATGACATTTTATGAAATACATTAATTTATCATGAATCCTGTGTAATTAAACCTAAAAAAAATAAGGCTACTAACCAAAAGCACTAATTTTTTGTATAATTTAATGTTTTTTTTTATTAAAATGTTGAGTTTTAGAACAGTTTTTTGTCACAAATTTTCTTTGGGGGGGCCGCGAAGGAATGCACCGTACACAAGGGGGGCCGCACGCTGAAAAAGTTTGGGAACCACTGAGGTACAGTACTGTGCAAACTGCAAAAGTCTTAGGCCACCATGCCAGAATTAATTTGGTTGTTTTTGCAATGTTATAGTGATCATATATAATTATTTCTCAGTCTCTTTAATAGAATACATTCAGAGAAAAAAGGAAATGTGTATATAGTATTAAAAACTGTATACAAATGTAAACTGATGTGTCAAGTTTTTTAGGGTAAACTCCCCTTCCACTTCAGCAACAGCAGGAAACCGCAGGATCTCTTACACCTAAATGAAATTAAATCCTAATTTCTAATTTTAAATTAATTAGTCTTTTTACTTCATTCTCCTCAATAACGCTCAACAATGTGTTTAGTGCCAAGAGAGGTCACACTAAACATCAACGATGCCTAAAGACGACATTTAGTCCTGAAATTTTTTTTTTTGTACATATTTCTGTTTGTATCTTAATAAAATAGATTGAAAAATAAATATGGATGGACATTAAAACTTCTAAAACAACAAGTCTGGTGGTGGTGGCCTACTTCTGCTCAGTACTGTATGTAAACAGCTGTTATCACTGAAATACCGGCCTGCCGCTCAAAGCGATAAAAAAACACTGCAATAAAGGTTTCCAAGTTATGAGTCACTTACAGGCTCATAAAACTCTGTTTCGCACATCACTTTCCTGTAACAAGCTATTAGGAGCTTATTTATAACTGGATGTAATTTCACCTGAAACACTTAGGGGATTAGGTTGTTTTTCATCTGTAGTAAATATGTTGAAACACATTCTCCAATAACATCACAATGTGCAGACAATTTTAAGTAAAATATTTGTCTTGTGATTTTACTTTGTGTGCTCCGACATCACTCTGTTCATTTGAGTGCATTTTAAGGGGATATTTCATGAAAATCTGACTTTTTTTCATGTTTAAGTGCTATAATTTGGTCCCCAGTGCTTTTATCAACCTAGAAATGTGAGAAAGAACAACGCATTAACTTAGTTTTGGTAAACCATTCTCTGCAAGCCTGTAAAAAATAGGAAATTAAAATTTGGCTCCCCTTGTGATGTCAGAAGGGGATAACACCGCTCCTTAATCTACACTATCCAACCACAGCACTGCCATTTAGTGCAGAGATCAACTCATTTGCATTTAAAAGTACACACCCAAAATGGCAATTTTTGCTCACACCTAAAAAAAAGTGTCAATTTTAACATGCTATAATAAATTATCTATATGATATTTTAAGCTAGAACTTCACGTACATCTTTGGGATGCCAAAGATTTATTTGACATCTTAAAAAAAGTCTTGTGAAATGTCCCCTTTAGTTGCCAGTATGATCCAACTACTGTGTTTTCGAGTAATATTTTGTCCAGTTCGGTTTGGTGCCAGTATTGTTGCTAACTAAGCTAAATTAAGCTTAAATTGGCAGACCTAACAAAAGCCAACTCACACCAACTCATAACATTTATATAGTGCCTTTCTAACATGTAAACTGTAGAGGTAGAATCTCAACCCCCACCATCAGTGGATCTATGCATCTATCTGGATAATACAGTATCAGTGGACAACTGTGTAAACAATGAGCATTAGTAGCTTTGCCATTTTATTCAGTGGTTGACGCGGATGCCAGGGTTACAAGACTAATATTTTTAATAAACACCCTGTCATTTCTTTCACCACAGAGAGTCAGGGGACTGATTTATTGTCTGATGTACAGTACTTTACAGTATACTTTATACTGTACATACTAAAGACAGTGATGTGAGCACCCCCTGCTGGACAAAAACATGGAGGTCTCCAATCCAGATGCTGAGCTTTAAGGGAAAGTACACCCTAATATGAAAATTCTGTCATAATTTACTCACCCCCATGTTGTCACAAACTGTATTTGTTTTTTTTTCTGCTGAACGGAAATGAAGATATTTGTAAAAAAGCAGGTAACAGAAGCACCTCTGACTTCCATAATAGGAACAAATACTATTATTAAAGTCAATGGTGCTCAAAAATGGTTTTATTACAAACATTGCTCAAAATATCTACCTTTGAGTTCAGAAGAATAAAGAAATGAATACAGGTTTGTAACAACATGAGGGTGAGTAAATGATGATAGAGGTTCCCATACTGGAGGGTGGGCATTTTATAAAATACAATAAAGGGCAAATATTTCATTGCTAAAAAAATATTTTGTGTATTTGGTATAATACAATGTGTTTGCGTGGTTTATGGTTTAAAAAACACATTATTTTCCACATACCGTACATTTCTGTAGCTCCAGATTTCACTCTCTTCGTGAAACGCATGGATTTTGTACAAAACTCGATCAATTTGAAAAGCGCTGTGTCCCTGATTGGCCAGCTAATCTGTACGTTGTGATTGGCCTGAATACCTCTGACGTCAGCCAGAAATGTGACCATGTTTGAAAGATTTGGTCACAATGCAATGCGACAGGAGTTAACTTACAGGTTGAGTCCGAAGCGGAAGGAATTATCATAATGTCGGTCTACATCTCCAATCCCAAGAAGTAAACTGTTGCCTACAATCTGTGTGTTTGTTGTAGGCCAAGAAAAGAGATTTACTTGGAGACAATAACTCGCATCATCGTTTACTTTGGGGTTTGTACCTCTTGCATATCGATAAGATGTACAAATACACACTAACACACCAAAGGAAATGTAAAAACGTGAATCGGACCATAGGTGCCCTTTAATTAATCCTAAATCAGACCTCTGAAAAATATAGCTACCAACCAACAGCACTAGTTTGTATAATTTAATATGTTTTGTTTAATTTAAATTCTATGTTTGAAATTGTTCTGTCATGAATTTTCTTTGGCGTAAGGAGGGGCGTATACCTAAAGGTTTGAGAACCACTGGCTAAAGCAATAAACCATGAAGAAGCTGTGGGGTGACAGCTGCTATAAACATCAAAGGTGTTTATATTTAGCTCAAAGATTAAACAAAGTCTTTCAATAGAGAACAAAACTAACACTGAATATAAATGCAAACTCACCCATGCAAGTGTATTCGGCTCTCTGCTCTTCTCTCTGTACAGCTGGATGCTGCTTTGTGCATCTATTTGTGTGCTGTGTTTGACAGACAGGCTAATAGAGTCAGTGACAGGGCAGAAACGGAGCTGGTGAATGCCTTCAGTCCAGACCCGACACATCCACACTGTCTTTAAGGGCCTGATCACAATATATTAGTCACAATCAGCTGTTACAATACACTGGATCAATACCATCACTGAGGTGACACATGCGTTATTAATCATTTATTTCCGGATCTAATTATAGTGTATTGTGTAAAGCTGGATGTAATGACTCACTTTTTTAAAGAGCTGAAGAGCGCCGGATCTCCGTGTTGCGTGAGAGGAGTCTGTCCTCCCTTATCGAGTGTGGGAACCATCTTATGACCTCTAGACTCCTGGAGGAGGAAGTGACTGAGGTGGGGAAACCCTAAACGTGTGGCCGTATGATACGTCTGAGCCTGAAGATCTGAAAATAAAAGAGAACGGGACTAAAGCTGACTGAAGCTGAGAACAACATTACAGGACATAATAAAATGTGTTATGTAAAAACACTCACAAAAGAACAACATTCCTACATTAAATAAATCCACAGTTTCAAAATAAGATTTTTGCACACAATACAGTCACTCAATACAATAACCCAATGACACCATATGTAGCACAAAAGCTAAACTACACAGTGAAATATAGACGGTTTCAGCAGTAACAACATAAACACGCGACTTTCGTGGTCCTCACGTAACTTCCGGTAAACTCTGCGAAGAATAAATAACAACAAAGTCCTTTTAAAGTAGTTTATTTACATAACAAGCAAAATAAACAACATGCAGATTACATAGGAAACCAAACATTTGTTATTTTCGACGAGGTATTTGTTTAAGAGTTCAGTTTTAGCAACTAGTCAGACCATTAAACAAACAGAAACCGGAAGTAAAGTTCGGACCATGATGCTTATCGCGTCACCGTACGTGCGCCCGATGAAATGGTCTATATGAGTATGATGTTTAAAAAAATGGATGGATGATATAATTTTTTGCCAGATTGGGAGTCAGCTCATTTACATTTTACATTTTAAGTGTCTTTAATATTAACAATAATGCTAAATCACATGATTTAAAAGAAGCACATTTTGGGTGTAGTGTTGAAAAATGGGGTACTTAAAGAGCACCAATTATCCGAATCACGATTTTACATTTTCTTTGGTGTGTAAGTGTGTGTTAGTACATTAACGATATGCAAAAGATACAAATCCCAAAGTAAACAATGACGTGAGTTATCGTTTTTCAACATAAATCTCTTTTCTTGGGCTACAACAAACACACAGATTGTAGACAACAGTTTACTTCCTGGACCGGTTGACGTGGACACGATGGTCATTATCACAATTCCTCCAGCTGCTGACATAAAGCCTGTAAATAGTCTAAGTTTTTATATTTAAAGAATTTACTACTGACTAATCCATGATTCAAACACAAGTTTTGAGCAGTGCAGAGTAGCGCTTGTTGTTTGTCGTTTCTACGATCACAAATGCAGACATGGTTTCATGTTTTAGTCTTACCAATCTGTTACGTCCTGCTCAAGCTGCTCTGGCAAAGTTGATCGATCAAATTTGGTATTCTGCATTTTCTGGATCAGATTCGGCTCTTATTGATAAGGCAGTAAAGACGATATTAACTACTAACAGCATTGCTAGATAATCTTTCAAACAGGGTGAGAAGCCAATCACAACGTACAGATTAGCTGGCCAATCGAGCACACAACGCTTTTCAGAACGATGAGTTTTGTATAAAATCAGTGCATTTAAAAAAGAGAGGGATTTAAGGAACAACAATAATGTACACAAAATAATGTGTATTTTTAACCATAACACATTGTATTTAGGGCTGTGCAAAAAAAAACGCCTGCAATTCTCATGAGTGTTTCATCAGTAAAGCCGGTTCGGTGATTAGTATTAAATCGCCATCAGCTGCTTTCAGATGGAGCCGCGTTTACTACACAGAGCCGTAGTTCCCAGAGAAGCTAGGCAAAATCGTGCTCATAATCGAGGAAAATCAACTCTGATAATCTATGCGATTTTGACTAGCTTCTCGGTGAACTACGGTCAGTGGCGGCGTTTCACGAAAAACTAGGGTATGGCAAAAATTATTCGTACAAGAAGGCCATTCAAATAACTAATCTACGAAACCACATTATATGTGTACATACTCCACCAACCTGTACAAAATCATAATACGATTGCACGGATGTGCACTTACTGACAACAATACGGAGGCAATACAAATAAAAACAAAAATAGAAATCATGGTTGTTTGCTTTTCAAATGTTGTAATTCTTAACTTAGTGCAACTCCAGCAACACAAGATAATATCAAAACATACCCTACACAAACTTGTCATGACAACCGCCAATAAACACTTATAAAAACACAATAAAGACTTTTAAATGATGTGATTTAACCAAATAAGACTAAATAAAACTCTTAGTAAAACAGGGCTAAATGCAAAAACAAGTCTTACCTTTTGTCGTCGTGCAGATTTTATTCCACAAGTGGCCATATTAAAAAATGTGCGCAAATAATTAATACAATTCACTTCGACTGCGCTACAATTTCCCAGTGTAAGAGAACATGTTTATTTATCCACAGACAACAAATCATTTTACTTCTGGAATAATGTATGCAGCATAGCGCGAGTGTGGGGGAGAACGAGTCTGTTTGAATGTTAAAACAAAAAAAGGATTTTACTAGAGAAAATAAAGATTATAACAGCAGCGTTCATCACGAGACCTCCTGCAGGGACTTCAAGCTGCGCTGCAAGAACGACAGGCTGATGACATCAAAGTACCGCGAGGGTGAGGCGGGAAATCATCGGAAGAGTTTGCTTTCAAACAGCTCTCGCGGCACATCCGCATGTCGGTTCCTGTATTACAGCATGAAGTCGAACACATGTGTAAATTATCCATATAAGTGATGTACCAATGTTCAGATATGTTCTACTGAAAATATTTAAAATGATCTCTAATGAGCATCATTATATCCTGTTGATTTCTGGTGTTTTGTCTGAATGCTAGGGTATGGCAACTGCAATTGTGTAGTTTACCGCAAACGCCGCCCCTGACTACGGTTCTGTGTAGTAAACGCTGCTCCATCTGAAAGCAGCTGATCGCGATTTACTTCTAATCACAGAACCGGCTTTACTGAACACACGCGCATGAGAATCGCAGGCGATATTTGCACAGCCCTAATTGTATTATACCAAATACACAAAATAACATTTTTTTAGCAATGAAATAGGTGCTCTTTAATGGGACGGGGGTAAACCAGATAAAAAAAGTTGTGAGACACTGCAGTGCATTACACCAACTGAAGACCAAAAGCAATAGATATTTATGAGACACTGCTGCACCCACAAAACTACTACATTTCACTTTAAATCTACTTTATTACATTAATATTATAGCTGACAGTAAAGTTATGGGTTTAACACTGTAAGTGCATGCACACAGCTATCTAAATGAGAACAAGCCTTTGTATTTTGTGTTATTGAAAAAAAAATCATATTCTTAACGGATTCCAACAAAGCGATATTTCTGAATGGCCCGGGGCTGGGATTAAGCGATTTAAACGTCCTGTTTTTCCAGATCCCATTTTTCAAACTTTAGTTAGTGTGTAATGTTGCTGTTAGAGCATAAATAATACCTGCGAAATTATAAAGCTCAAAGTTCAATACCAAGCGATATATACAGCGGGGAAAATATTTGACACATCAGCATTTTTATCAGGAGTATTTCTTAGTGGGCTATTGACACAAATTTTCCACCAGATGTTGCCATCAAGCCAAATATTGAATTCATACAAAGAAATCAGAACATTTAGGTATACAAGTTGAGTCATAATAAATAAAGTAAATGACACAGGGAATAAGTATTGAACACACTTTATTTAATACTTTGTAGAAAAGTCTATGTTGGTGATTACAGCTTCTAGACGCCTCTTGTATGGAGAGACCAGTAGTCTGCATTGCTCAGGAGTGATTCTGGCCCATTCTTCCATACAAATGGTCTTTAAATATTGAAGGTTCCTTGGGCCATTGAAGGTTCTCTCACTGGGCCATTCAAGCAACTTAATTTTCTTTCTTTGAAACCACTTCATTGTTTCCTTGGCCAATTGTTTGGGATCATTGTCTTCCTGAAATGTCCACCCTCTTTTAATTTTCAGCTTTCTGGTAGATGGCAGCAGATTTTTATCCAGAATGTCCTAGTACATTTCTCCATTTATCCTGCCTTCAATAATATGAAGTCTGCCAGTACCCCTTGCTGAAAAGCAGCCCCAAACCAGTGGGGTGGTGGGCAGTGGCATTTCTTCTCCAAACATGGTGTGTAGAATGACTGCCAAAAAGTTCAATTTTGCTTTTATCTGACTATACTATAGTTTCTTAATAATCCACAGGCGTGCATGGATGACATGGCAGTTCAGTGTATTGCTTATAGTTTTCTTTGAAACAACAGTACCTGCTTATGCAAGGTCATCCTTAAGTTCTGCCCGAGTGGTTCTTGGCTCTTGAAAAACTTTCCTGATTATTCTTTGGACTCCTTGGACAGGGATCTTACGTGGAGCACCTGATCGTGGCTGGGTAATGGTGAAGTGATGCTCTTTCCATTTCCGGATAATGGCCCCCTCAGTGCTCACAGGAACATTCAGCATTCTGGAAATGCGCCTATAACAAACCCCATCAAAATGCTTTTCAACGATAAGATTACGAAGATCTTGCGAGAGTTATTTGCTTTTACCCATCATGAAGTCTTTCCTCTGTGCCTCCTGGGTAATGAGAAGCCTTTATGGGCAATCAATTAGGACTAAAGCAGCTGATATCAATTTGTACTGATAGGGGGCAGGTTTCTCTCTCAATGCTGACAGAATTCAGGTGATCTCCTGGCTTTCTATGCCATTTTGCACCTTATTCTCTTCATGTGTTCAATACTTACTGTATTCCCTGTGTCATTTCACTTTATTTATTATGACTCAACTTGTATACTTAAATGTTCTGATTTCTTTGTATGAATTCAATATTTGGCTTGATGGCCACATCTGGTGGAAAATTTGGGCCAATAGCCCACTTAGAAATTTCCTTACTGATAAAAATTCTGATGTGTCAAATAATTATTTTCCTCGCTGTATTCCTCTTTCAAAGCTTACAGAAAACGGCTGGTTTGGACTACAGCCCTCTACTACCTGGTTGAATGACATCAATATAAGAGTTTTTGACTAAACTACACCCACAGGAATACGTCAGTCGCCAGCTTTGGCTCAAACGGCTCTGGCTAAGCTAAACTGCTGTTGAATTAGAACACTCTGAGCAAGCTACACAATCAGAACTCGTTACGTATTTCTGAAAGAGGGACTTCATAGAACAAGGAAGACATCAGCCGTTTTTAGGACAATGAAAACAGCAGCACAGAGATAAGTAAATTTTGTGAAAAATTGTGTTTTTTTTACAAACAAAACATGAACACATGTTATGTTGTGCACCATAAACACAATCATATCTTCAAAAACACAGGAAAAATGGGATCTTATAAGCAAAAATATTTGATGATTGTATAATATGTGCCAAGAGCATTTGGCTAATATCATTATACATCTTTGCTAGTAGGAATCAGTTAATATTCAGTGCATAAATCCTTTGTATTTTCCACTACCGAATAAACAACCATATATAAACAAGATGTTTCTTTGCCATATGCACTAATGTAAGCATACAGACCCTAATACCCTTGTATACTTTCACATTGATGAGCTAGAAGTTTAAACACACATTTAATCTCTGTTCGCTCCACTTCGGGTCATAAACATGCCAAAGTGATTTGGTAAAGCACTTCGTTTTTTCTGCACTTCTTGTAAAAGGTCATGTGTGTTTTTTCTCTCCCAACTTATTATGCATAGAAACTATAAAGCCATTTCTAGGTAGATTCTCCTGTTTAAACACAAAGACTCTGTCAAAACATTGCTGTTTGTTTGAGTGGCTTGACAGGCCTGACAACCAATTGGCTTAACCATGAACTTGGGGCGAGACAACATGTCACTAGACAGAAGAGGGGAGTGTTCTGGAAACCATTTCAGTTTTTCTAATTCTGTCTGATCATGTTAGTGGCAGAGAAATTTCACCCAGCATTAACTGTTTACAAGCATTTCGGTAAGTGTGTGTTACATTCACATTTATGCATTTGGCAGACACTTTTAGCCAAAGAGACTTTACAGTGCATTACAGGGACAAGGTATACATTTTTTATCAGTATGTTCCCTTGGTTCAACCCCATGAACTTTTGCACTTCTAACACAACGCTCTACCTCTAAGCTCTACATGACTAGTAAAGGAAAAAGAAAAGTGAGAGAAAAAAGGACCTGCCCATCAGGTCATCACAACGTCCTAACTCACAAACAAACCCAAACACACTCAAATTCCAGCAAACTAGCTCAGGATAACAATCGGTTCATCTTCGTATGAATGAACTTCAGGATGTTCAGGATAAAAAAAGTGTATAAGATAAAGCATCTCACAGGTATGGGATTAGTGAACTAAGCACAGGGTGTTGACAGAAAAACAGAAAGAGGGACATGAGGAAACCAGACTGGTGTGTTGGTATAACACAACACACACGCACAGTAACTGACTGAACAGATGTCTGTGACTCTTTGCTCATATTGACTGAGGTAGCTGACCGTGCGCGGCACTGTTTTGATTTTAAAGAGGAGTGTCCGTGAGGTGAGGCATTTCCAACTGCTTTTTGTTTACCTCATGCACTCATATATTTTGCACGAACTTGCAGAACGTTTATTTACTGGAGAGATAAAAGGCAGCTGTTGCTGCTTATCTCAGCAAGCTTGCCAACATTGATAATTTGACCGTTTAAAATAACTTGATAAACAGATACATCCTTTACATGAGAATGTCTTTGTTTTTAAACATTCAAAGCAGTGTTAACACTTTGCATCACATCCTTTCGGAGAAAAAATCCCTGACAGTACCAAGAATGTTGTTAAAGAGTCCTGCCATAAATTGAAAGTGACACATCATTCAACAGACAAAGCAACAAAATGAACGCTAATTTAGTTGTGCAATTTAGCGCGAACAATCGCTAGTGTTATGTAAGAAGCCCCTGTGTGTGCTAAAGACATTCTTTAAATCTTTTCCTCTTTTCACTGTTCAAGAAATTAGTTAATGTCCCATGATGGAATGGACACATTTTTCATTCGAACCTCATAGTGTGCCAGCTACACAGCCGTATTTGACCGAGAGAAAAAACTGGACAAACATAAAAGTTTTATGCTTAGACAACATATATATCTACAGTGTAGGGTTGTGACAATTAATTGGGCAAATGGGCGTTTTCTCAATGAATAAATTTGAATGAATTACGGTGAAATGCAGCCACATCCAAAAGCCAGGGGGCGCTCTCGCTTAGAAACACCATTTGTCCCACAGAAGAAGTAGCATTACCAACACTATTCCAGGAAATATCTAGAGGCATATTTATATTGCTGTTCTTCAGATTGTTTCAGGTATTTTTATGATAATAGAGAATATTTTAAATGATTGTGTTTGACGAGTGTTGCTTTTTAAACGCAGGTTATAAACGAGTCAAACTTGTAGTGATTTTTGATAGATAAGGACTTTCTACTGATCACGAAGCCGTATACATGCACAAGCTGTGCATGAAACACTTACGCCTTACGATTCAGAATTGATTTTAGACAGGTCTTTTTAATGGGAACGTGATGCATCAATGCACATCCCTACTACATTGGCAAGAAAAGTATGTGAACCTTTTGGAATGTCATGGTTTTCTGAATAAATTTGTCATGAAATGTGATCTGATCTTCAGAGTCAAGGGTATTGACAAACATAATGTGTCTCATTCAACATTCAAAATGGCAGTGGAAAAAGTAAGTGAACCCTTAGAATTAATAACTGGTTGATTCCCCCTTGGCAGCAATAACCTTAACCAGGCGCTGTGGATCAGACCTGCACAACGTTGAGGAGGAATTTTAGCCCATTCCTCCTGGCAGAACTGCTTTAGCTGTGTCATATATTTATGTGTATGGCCCTTTTCAAGTCAATCCATAGCATCTCTATTGGGTTGAGGTCTGGTCTGCCACTCCAAAAGGCGGATTTTGTTTTTCTGAAGCCATTCTGTTGTGGTCTTTCTCCGGTGTTTTGAGTCGTTGTCCTGTTGCGTCACCCACCTCTACACAGTTTCAGCTGACATACAGACGTTCCCACATTATCCTGAAGAATTATCTGATATTCTTGGGAATTCATCTTTCCCTCAGCTGGCCAGGCCCTAATGCAGCAAAGCAGGCCCAAATCATGATGTTTCCTCCACCATACTTTACAGTTGGGATGATGTTTTCATGATAATATGCCGTGCCCTTTCTGCACCAGATAGTTCAGTCTTATTTTCATCAGTCCACTAAACATTTAGCCAATACAGCTGTGAAGTGTGGAGTGCAAACTTCAGGCGTGCAGCAATGTTCTTTTTAGTAAGCAGTGGCTTTCTTCGTGGTGTCCTGCCGTGGATACACCACTTGTTCAGTGTTTTACGTATTGTAGACTCATGAACAGAGATGTGAGCGAGTTCTAATGATGCCTTCAAATCTTTGGCTGTCATTCAAGGTTGTTTCTTTACCTCAATGATGAGTGTTCGTTGTGCTCTTGGTGTCATTGGACTGGGCTTCCACTTCTTGGTAGAGAAGCAACAGTCCCAAGGCGTCTCCATTTGTAGATTGTTTGTAGACTGGTGAATTTCTAAAGTCTTTGAAATAACTTTGTAACCCTTTCCAGCTTTATGCAAAGCAACAATTCTTGATTGTAGCTCTTCTGAAAGCTCTTTTTAGCGAGGCATGGCTCACATAAGCGTGTTCTTCAGTGAAACTAGCTGTAGTCCACACCTCCAAACGTATTATCCTAACGAGACTCATGTTGTGCTAAAACCCGACTTCAATTAGCATTTTTGAGGTCATTAACTCAAGGGTTCACTTACTTTTTCCACTGCCATTTTGAATGTTGAATGAGTGTGTTCAATAAAGACATGAAAGATAAAGCAGTAAAGTACACAAGCCTGTGCTGTATCATCTAATAAGTCACGGCTGAATGGCATTGTTAGGCATGACGCAAAGCGCTTGTGACTTATTCACAATACAGCACTAGCCTCGAGTACCTTATTGCTTTTATAAAATGATTACCACATAATACAAATATTTAAGTCAAAAATATATCAGCGCAACTTTCACTAAATTAAAGCCTTCCATCCGCAGGAAAAAATAGTCCCTGACTGGACTAATGGTGCTGCACAGTGAAACACAGAATCAATGGGTGTAGCTGTCATAGCTGTGTTTTATTGTATATAAAACACAGATTTTTACCAATCAGAATCCAAAACTAGAACTAACAATTTTATAAGTAAATTAGTTCTGGGCAAAGATTAATCGTGATTAATCGCATACAAAATAAAAGTGATTTTTGGCATAATATATGAATATGTGCTGTGTGTAATTATTATGTATAAATAAATACACACACATTCATGTATGTATTTAAGAAACATTTACATGTTTATATATATTTATTTATATTTTTATATATTCTATATTAAATATAAATAAATAAAAATTATATATAAGTAAAACAATTCTGAAATAAATATATGAATGTGTGTGTGGTTAAATGTACATAATAATTAGACACAGTACACGCACATATATTATGCCAAAAATCACTTTTATTTTGTATGCGATTAATCGCGATTAATCTTTGCCCAGCAAAGTAAATATATAACAATCTTCTGTTTATATTAAAGATCCATTATTTTCATAATCAAAGAGGAGTACCTATATGAACATGTCCTAAAAAGTTTTTTTGTTTTCAATATACAGTACCTGCACATGTAAGGATCAATTGAAATTATATTATATGCTCTGCTTTGGTTCCTAATTCAGATAAATTACCCCACTGTAATTTAATCTGGATGGATATATAGTAAATCAAATTGTGCTTTTAAATACAAGTCGTCCCACCTACTGTACTAGAAATATACACAAATATTTGTTTTTTAAACACAAAAAGTTTAGTATTTGTTGGTATGCACTGAAAACATTAAAGACTGGTGGGAATCAGGCTCTTAAATGTGGACAGGAGTCATATTATTGTTTACGATTTTAGGGATATGTCACTATTATTGACTAGTTGTCACATGAGAAGCATGCTGTTGCACCCAACACTCATCTTCATTGACTGTACTGATGCAACATCCGTGTTTCCTCAAATTGGAAACCCCCAATGGAACCTTGCACATGATCAAGTTAAAATGGTGATAAGGATGAAATCCTGAAGCAATACTTCAGTCCTGTCTGTAACTGTGGGTGTAATATCATCACACAAACCTTCTTAAAGGAAAGAAGGCATAATGAATTGATTAAACATGGCAGTGGATCTTATTATAAGATACTTAAGACACATGGTTTTACACATGTCCCAGGAATTTAGAGCAACTCAATTTGATGAGTTTTGATTCTAAGCGAATACAAAACACTATTAGTCAGAGTTACTCAGGTGTAACTAAAGGGTTATAGAGTGTAGTCCTGTGATCCACTAATGAGCCATAACATATAGTACAGAGATCCACGTTTAAATGCCTGTCCAGAACAAAAACTAGTTGCATAGTTGCAATTTCTTTAATCCAGTATCTTACCCAACACTTGTCAAATGGTAAACGCAAATATGCAAAAAAAAAAGATCACAAGACCCTTAAAATGTGGTAAGAACACTAAACCAAAATTATGTTTCCCAAAATATGAATCACATGACCACTATTACAGTCTGGGATATGGTGCATTGAGGGAGTAAATATTTGTCTCAGAATTAATTTCTTTTAAGGGTTTGCCAAATCTATTTGTGCATAACAGTCA
This sequence comes from Misgurnus anguillicaudatus, assembly GCF_027580225.2. NCBI lineage: Eukaryota > Metazoa > Chordata > Actinopteri > Cypriniformes > Cobitidae > Misgurnus > Misgurnus anguillicaudatus. The sequence continues at coordinate 29,819,267 of NC_073358.2, read as the reverse complement.
GAATCCAGAGTAAACAGGGACAAAATATGAGTTAGCAGTACTGGATAGAAAGGAACAAAAGAAAAGGTAATTGACTGACCTTGATTCACCCGTCTAGTTTGGCCGTCCCATTTCAGAAAGTGCAAGTTAGCCAAGGCCTGTGTGATTTTTTCATCAATAGCATTGTGTTTTCCTGCTGTGCATTTGTGCTTTGGATCAACCTCAGACGTTTTTGATCCTTCTCTCGGGCTGTAATTTCCCTGATCACAAAGACCGAGCTCCTGTTTTGTCTCTTCTGGTGTTTCAGATTGAATTAATTCCTTCAGATCACAAAACTCATCTGTTCCCTGCAGGTCATTCCTATCTAAATGATTCTGTTTAGATGAGATCTCTTTCTCCGTGCAGAATTTCTTTAAGATGTCCTCAAGGCTGCTGGACGTCGAGGGATCGGAGTTCATCAGCTGCTCCGCCACCTTTTGGGCCTCATCTCGTTTGTACTCCAGAAAAAGCTCGTCCGAATGAGAGATTGGGCTGATGGGTAAATTGCTACTGTCTCTCATGCAGCTGTAGAACTTCACAGACACTTTCTCTGGAACATCGTGACCTTGACAGAAGAATAAAGAGTTTGGGCAAAGTTTTAGTAAATAAAGTTATGTGAAAAGAATGTAAAGAAATGTGCAGACTTGTAATGAACCAAATGTTTTTAAAGGGATGGGTCACCAAAAAATGAATCATTTGCTAAATTGTCATTTACTCACTCTTTTGTTGTTACAAACCAGAATCTTCATTTTGGGTGAACTATCACTTTAAGTTAAAGGAGTTTCTTTCTACACCCTAAATAAAAATGGTGGTAAATAGCACTAAAAGTGGTTAATTGGCTCTTAGTCATGGAGGGAACCACTTTAAGTGCTATGTAACACGATCACGACTATAGCACCACTTACCCCTCGTTCAGACAGCCAGAGACGTTATCACTATGTGTCGCCCGTCTCTTTCAATGAGGCGTGTTTATATCTAGTTGTCATAAACAAATGAGTACCACCAACTCCAGTAACTGACAAGAGAAGGATGACGTGAACTCCACTGCTTCATTCTCATTGGTAGTCGCTCCCGAAATTCGCTCAACATTTGCATAAAGTTAAACTTTTTTTAACTTTCTCTCGTCGCTGGACATGCCCATACGGTCCCCAACGGTCACTTTCACTCGTGTCGCCGGAAGTCGCCAGATTTCCATTGAAATGAATGAGATCGCGTTGCTCTGCTACTGCTGGTCGCTGGCTGTCTAAATGGGGCGTTATGGTTCTATATAGCACCATATGATTCAAAAATATTATTTTTGACTGAATATTAAAGGAAAAACAGCCAATAAGTGCCCAGATTAAATGTGACCTCATCCGATATTTTTTTTTAAATTCTGGTGAAACTTCAAGAAGCTTCTTGAAATGACACGCATACATGTTTCTAGGCAAAGGGTGACTCCACTTGATTTATTTTGAATGCTTTTAGTCACCAAAACAATTCCCACAGTTACATTTGTGTTAAACACAGTTTGGAGTTTATTATTATTCTGTAATGTGGAAAAAATATAAATAACTTTTCTCCGGTAGTGTATATTTTATATTATGTACTTATAAAGAAGACATTTCAATCAAGTGACCATAAACTTTTCAAGATAGTGTACATCACAATATTGTCTTGTGTTGCTGTCTTGCTTGAGGTCACATGGTAAGTCAAAACACAAAACAGGATGTTATCAAGCACAAGCAATTTGATGTTAAAAATAAAGATATATTATATAACTTTTTATGATATTTCAATACTTTTTAATATTCACTAAACTCTAAACATAGAAAAACATACTCCACATTCACAAGTGATATCCAGCAAGCCAGTGATATCTGCAGAGTTTACATGTTATAAAAGGTATTTAAATTCAATAGTCAAAAGAAAAGGCATATGAACATATGGCTCTCAGTAAGTAATTAAGTGTCTTACCTGGAACAGTGAATCTAAGTGAACTGTGGTCCTCAGTTCTGTGGGCTGGAGTCACATGGTGAAGGGACGTGCCTATAAGGACCACATAATAATCAGTGTCCTCCTGAATACACTGAGACCCCTGCAGCTTACCACAGACTTCCACTTGACCCTGAAAGTGAGAAAAAGAAGTATAATATTATATAGTGGTTGACACTCCACTTTTTTGGAAAATATGCTCATTTTCCAGCTCCTTTAGAGTTAAACATTTGATTTTTACTGTATTAGAATCCATTCAGCTTGATCTCCGGGTTTATCGGTAGCATTTTTAGCATAGCTTAGCATAATCCATTGAATCTGATTAGACCATTAGCATTGCGCTAAAAAATAACCAAAGAGATTCAAAATTGTTCCTATTTAAAACTTGACTCTCTGTAGTTACATTGTGTACTAAGACCGACGGAAAATAAAAAGTTGTGATTTTCTAGGCAGATATGGCTATGGCTACTCTCATTCTGGCGTAATAATCAAGGACTTTGCTGCTGTAACATGGCTGCAACAGGTGCAACGATATTGCGCAGCACCTGAAAATAGTCCCCTGCTATTGAAAATAACCAAGGGGAATATTTTCGGGCAGTGCGTAATATCACTCTAGGGTAGCTGGAAATGAGCATATTTTCAAAAAAAGCGGAGTGTCCCTTTAAGGTTTTTCTGTTTATTGAAACAGGGAATTTCATATTAAATGTCAAACAATTTTGATTACACTTTATCTGTACCTACATGTCAACCTTAACTTTTTGGTGTCCCCTCTCAGCCATGTAATAGAAGAACCATTTTGGTTCCTCAAAAAAAAAAAAAAAAATCAACCAAAGGTATTTAGAAAAAAAATTACTATGAAGAACCTTTCTTGAAAAAGATGTTCTTTATAAAAACCAAAGTGTTGGCTTAGTAGAATAAGTTGACATGCCTTTACATAGCCAGTAGAATGTTAATGATATGTTTATATATTAAGCAGACAGTCTCATAATACTGTAATGAGAGTAAGTTGACATGCAGGTGCAACATTTCTTTTAGTCAGCAGAATGTCAAAGGAGGTCATGAACATAAAGTGACACCAGTTAGTTAAAATGAAAATGAAACTAAAGTAAACAAGGAACTATTAAAATGACAGAATAGGGAAAGGTTGCTTTAATTGTTACACCAGTTAACCATATGAGAATTGGGAAATTTTGGCTTGATTTAGAAGCAAATGGTGAAAAAAAAACTACTCCATAGTCGGTGTTTACCCATCTAAATTTCCATTTGTACACTGAAAAAGGTCTTCTGCATTGAGTTATTTTTGCATAGTAATTTGGTTACCACAAACAACATAGCTAAACTATTATGTAAATGGAAAACAACAAATGAAGAGATGCACACCTTTAAACCAGACAAGTCTTGTAATAGTTAAAAAGGTAGTTAAACCTGGTTGTAACAACAGTAGAAAACCGTAGTCCTTTTTGCACATTGTCACATTGTTGTGTAAAAGTGACTCATATGACACAAATGAACTGTCAGTGCAGGTAATGCGTTCAATTCTGAAATGCAAAGCTTTAGTTGTTTAAACTACATTGTAAACTATAACAATGTTCATAATGTTTAACCAGACTGATTAAGAGAATTACTCACAACTCATTGGCTTATTATAAAAATTATGTATCGTGATTATTAGGGCGTTTAGGCAGTATTGTGTCAGTGACGCATGACCTATTAATAAAGGAATTGGTATTAGTATAGGAAACATATACATAATATACATAATTTGAAGTTTATTAGTTAAATGCACCTTTACATACACATTTTTCTCTTTTTTAGAAAGATGTTATAGGGTCCCAAGATCCAAGATATCTAGAAGTGATTATAAATAATGTATTTGTTAATATTAATGAAAGTTATTATAAAACATTGCAAACAAATACTTCGGTGTCTATCATATCAGCACATCCATGCGCACAAATACATTGACTAAAAATAACAAATTCAAATGTGTAGTCATTCATCATCAATGGAGGCATTCAGACCCACATAACACACACAACCCATAGAGATCTAGCCATAATTCCAGGCCCTGATTTTATTAAACAGACCCTGGATCAAAGCAACACCCCATAAAAGAGGGGCGTGAATAGTAAATTCAGTCTCGCCAGGGGCATGTGTGTGACAGGACACTTTTCACTTTCTACCTCCCTTCAAAATAAACCCCCTTTTGATTGTTTGCTTTCCTTCACCAGACGTCTCCCTCACTTCCTGTCATTTACGGGGCCCTGCAGAAACCATGATGGAGGGAGAGCGGAGGGAAATGAGGCTGCTCTGGTGTAGGAATGGGGGAAAGGTAAGAACTCTTTACTTTTTCTGAGGCTTAGTGCTTTACATGGGGATGAATGATAAGCGTGGGAGTCTCTCTCTCCATCTTTCTTCCCTCTCTCTCTTTTTCTTTCCTCACCACTTACAGCAGATATCCACAGTGGTCTTCTCTCACAACGTCCTTATTTCGTAGCTTTAAACAAACACTAAAGCTAACACTAGCGTGGTGAGGTATAAAGTGAGACACATATACCAGAGGAAAAACTCCCGATAGTCTGTGCTTAGTAATAGAGTGAAAGAAATACAAACAAGACATTGATGCATTTCACAGACTTAAGGGCGGTTCACATTATAACGTTAACGATAACTATAACTATTATATATCAAAATATTGTTTTAAAAATCATTTTATATTGAAGAGAATAGCAGAGTTCACACCACAATTATAACGATAAAGATATAATGAACGATATCGTTTGGGGTCACTTTCTGTGCGATTTTTTTCTAACTAATGAACGATAAACCATTGACAGCCAATTAAATCTATAGACCCCTTCAAGGTTTGTAAACATTGAATGACTATCGGGTTTTTTGATGATACTGAATAATACGCAACTCAATCTGCATAATGACTTTTCTGACCCCGACATGCGCAGTGGAAACCGCCTGTGACGTGAACTGTGAAGGGGTCTATTTGAACTTCAAGTTCACTTGCATTTGAAATGACAGACACTGTGGAGAGCTGAGATCCTTTAGATAAAATTACCTCAGGTATCCAGCGCTGATGCAGTTGCTTTGAAATTGACTAGCCTACGTAATGTTTTTATTCTACTACACTGACTACGTCAAAAGGTAGATTCACTGTTTAGAGTTATGCAAACGATGCATGTTGAGGACAGATGTAGACAACTACAAGCGTTTTTATTAAAGGAAATATGCAATAGTTAATGCCATTGAAGTTAATGATTTGCATGAGTACTGCGCCTCCTGAGCGAATTATCATAAAGTTATCGTTATCGTCCGGTGGTGTGGACGGCCGCTAATATAGTTATCGTTATAATGTGAACGGCCCTTGTGCTTAAGCCATACATTTTATCAATACAAGTATTCTCTGATATTCAAACTTTAACCACCACTTCCGCATTTTTCCACAGGTGTTGCCATAATTTCTACAAGCTTCTTTGATAGGCGACATTGATAAGGGACATTATTTAAAATAGGAATTTCTCTCGACTTACAAATCCTTGCACTGTAAAAAATACTTTGCTGCCTTAAAATTTTTTGTTGAATCAACTCGGATTTACAAGTCATTTCAACTTACTATAATTTATCTTGACTAGAGATGAGTTGTTATAACTACAGGCGAGTTGTTATAACTTATATAATATAGTTGAGAAAAGTCAACTTAATTTTATAAGTTGTGACAACTCATCTCTGTTGACATGACTTGTAAAACTGAGTTGATTTAACAAAACATTTTAAGGCAGCAAAGTATTTTTTTACAGTGTGGGAACTTTTGGGATAATGAAAGTAAAATATGAAATATATCACACTTTGCAGTAGTAGTGGGCGATACGGACATGATATTTCAAAAATATTTGCGGTAATGATATTTATGGTGTATAGCAAAAAATATGGGAAAGGAAGGCCATTTTCCATCCAATGAGCTGTCACTGATTTGTATTACATGTAAGGGCACTTTTGTCGCATAAACATCAACTAAATAACATTAACATTAATCATGACACATTTGGGGTCGTGAGATAAATGTTCATCTCAGATAAAACAAGTGAGTAAATCAGATTTTCATATGAACACAGGATAAATCATGTCATCTGTCTGCGTATGTTGTGAGAAATAGGGTGTCCTTTAGGACCCAGGAGTAAGCTGCATGATGTGCATTAAACTGCGCTCGCGGAAGACACAAACAGAGTAAAACGGAGCTTCAAACTTATCAGATCACATAATTTAATGGAAAATGAATAGAAATTATGGATCTGTCTTAATAAATATTAAGTGAACATGCGTCAGTACAACTAGATTTTTCTAAATGTGAAAAAAACTTTATTTGGATTTAAATTCAGTCAGTGAAGCACTGTCATCACAGACACATTGGAGCAGACGTGAATGGATGTGGTTGTCTCAGGTTATTTCGCTAGACAGGGGTTTTCAAGCTGTGACACTATCTCCTCCTTGCGTACCTTCACAGCCTTTTTTATCATGTAAAAAATTATACCGGTATTATCATAGACAATATGATATGGCACACTACTTTGCAAGTGTTTTTGGATATTGTATTACAAAAATCTTACATGTTGTGGCTTTAATAAAATAAAATGCTTGTTAATACCTGAAAAGCTGTGAATTTGGTCATAGAGTCAGTGCATCTGTCACACCCATAAATATCTAAATGCTTCATTTCATACAAAACAAGATGAAGCACTCAGAAAATAAATGGTGCATTTGCCACAAAACAATCTGAAAGAAAACCATCCAATCAGATGAACTATATACTATATAACAATATTCACATAAAGGAATACATGAAGAACAGCATGAACAAGTTCACATATTGACCAATGTTTAGCCTTGTTCTTCTTCTCATGCTGGTTGTACTTGGAACTGACGAGGAGAAACCAGTTACATCTTTGATCAATAAGGGACTGTTTTTGTCTTCAGCACCTGTTTACAGACTAGATCCAGAAAAACACCTCGCTAATGCACCCTACTGATCCCCATGGAGTGCATCTGTAGCTGTGTGTGTTCCCTTACCAATGACATAACCGCTGCCACCTGAGAAGGGTGTGTACGACTTTCTCATGTTCTAACAAGATTTGTCTTTAAATGCATGTTCAGTTGAGCATTATTTCTATTCAACATAGCGTATGTCTTTCTGCAATATTTCGAGACTTGTTATGCTTACAGGACATTTATAAAAAAATGAAATAAATAAGTTTTCTGAATAACGATGCTGCTTTAGTTGAGGAGTTCAGAAATAGGTGTAACGCCAGTGATAGATACAGACAATTTGTTTTATTTGTTTATAACCAGCAGAGCTAGTTTTAGAACAATGAGTAAAAGCTCCAGAGCTGCAAACATGAACGTGTCAAACGGCGTTTATATCTGGAGGTTGGGTCCATCACATGACTCGCATCACAGGTTTGCTGTAATTGTTGTAACTATATGTCTTGTCTAGGTCTTGTCTATAGGCCTTGTAATAAATTAATATGATTAAGTAACATAATTTAGCTTATAAATGTTAACAATATTTATTATGATATAATATTAATACAGATGTCATTAACACGTATTAAGGGTAAACTGACTATCAAAAAGACAAGCCACCTGACACAACAGCACAGGATTCACACTGAATGCAGTATGAGCCCAATGAAGTCTGTGAACATCGTAATCTTCTTAAGAAACTGAAATAGTATAGCTACAAAAGTCTCCTTTATTAGAGATAATCACTTGTTGGGTTTTCTTTGATCACAATGTTCTTGTCTGAACAAACCAGCTCAGGGAATTTAAAAGACGTGTGATATGTTGGAATTTCTTTGTGGTAGTGAAGCTACTCTGCCTAAGTAGTGTTAAAGAATTCTACAACTAATATAAAATTACATAATCTGAAAAGTAAACCCCAAAGTAGGCTGGTACAATTATTTTTGAAACATCACTAAGATCCTATCTGAGGTGCTAGGTTTAATTGTTACCTGTGTGTTACTAACATTTAGAGCTATGGATATACCAACTTTAAAGGGGCAATAAGTAGGATTTTAAGTGTTTTATTAATCAAAATCAATGTCTTTATTCATAAATATGTCCTCGTTGATGTCAAATGACCTCTGCCAGTGATCTGACTTTTCTTTGTAAGCTTAAAATTTCTTCTCTTTACTTACATTGAATGGGTAAGTCCAAGGAGGCATCCATATCGTTCCGCCGTATTGATAAACTATAATAGCAGAGAGGGACAAAAAGCACTTGCCTACCAACGCGTTTCCACAACGCGTTTTCATTCAGAACATGTGAACCAGCTACAACGGACAAGGAGATCAGCGATTACATAACGGCTACCGTAGTTGCAACACGCATTTGGAAAGGGGAGGCGCTAGAGAGCACTGTTCGTTTGAATGCAAAATACAATTCCACCACTAGATGGGGGTAAATCCTACATATTGCCCCTTTAAAGGTGCCATAGAATAAAAAACTGTATTTACAAAATATAAATAATAAGAGCTCTGTACATCGTAATAACATATTGTGAGCCTATCGGCATCACAGTTGAGATGTACGCACATTAAATTACACATTATATGAATTGCAAAGTTGTAAACATGTTAAAAACAAAGTTCTGACTGTTGAATTAGCGCTGCATGCTAATTATGCATTTAGGTTGAAGTTCTACTATTGACGTTACAGTTACGTTTTGCAGGTCCATACTGATAAAAACACAAACTTGCCACTCAGAAATGTCCATTAACAAATTTCAAAACAATTGGCTGTTACTCAAAATCTGTACTTTCATCTGATACAGGCTCAAACATATAAGGTCTGTTTACTGATGTGAGCTACTGGCATGAGCCTCAGAGCAGAGCAATCAGAGCAGAGCTCAATATTATTATTCATGACCCTTCCAAATAGGGCAAAAATAGACAATTTAATTCAAAGCACAAATCCTAGGGTTGTAAATGGACATGTAAAAACGTTTCTAGATATTCTTAGCACTTAAAGGGCCGCTTAACCTGGGTGTTTTTTAGCAATATAAAAGTCTTTGGTATCCCCAGAATGTGTCTGTAAAGTTTCAGCTCAAAATACCCCACAGATCTTTCATTATACGATGCTGAACATGGCCATTTGTGGCTGCATGAAAAATGTGCTGTTTTGTGTGAGTTTCTTTAAATGCAAAGAAGGCGTCTATTCCCCTCCCCGTATGCAAAGTAGGGGGTAGAGCACTTACAATGTGTGTTGGACTACATCAAAACATGCGTCTCTTAATATGGTTGAACTACATGCTCATAAAGCAGAGTCTGTGAGTGGATATGCTTGGGGCGTTATCAATGTGACATCATATTGATAAGGGATCCCCAACAGCCTGTTTGTGTGACTGTTGCGGTTTAAATGAGATTACACAAAGAAGAATAGATGGATTTGTATGATAACAGGATGTTTCTGCAAACACACTGCTAGAAACACATTTATAAGTGCATTTTTCTAGGTTAGGGGGGCTTTAATAAAGTTACATACGTTCTATGTAAATATCAAAGAACAATTTAACGTAGTATTTCAATGCATTCTTTGGCACCTTTAAGGATTTTTTATATTTTGTTGTGTTTTACTTCATTAAAGGGCAAATATTATCCAAAATCCACTTTTACAATGTCTTTTGACAGTGTGTAAACATACAGTGGGGCAAAAGGGTGTTTAGTCGGCTACCAATTGTTCAGGTTCTCACACTTAAAAAGATGAGAGAGGCCTGTAATTTTTGTCAAAGGTACACGTCAACTATGAGAGACAAAATGAGAAAAAAATCCAGAAAATCACATTGTCTGATTTTTTAAAGAATTTATTTGTAAATTATGGTGAAAAATAAGTATTTGGTCAATAACAAAAGTTTATGGCAATACTTTGTTATATACCCTTTGTTGGCAATGACAGAGATCAAACGTTTTCTGTAAGTCTCCACAAGGTTTTTACACACTGTTGCTGGTAGTTTGGCCCATTCCTCCATGCAGATCTCCTCTAGAGCAGTGATGTTTTAGGGCTGTCGCCGGGCAACTCAGATTTTCAACTCCCTCCAAAGATTTTCTGTGGGGTTGAGATCTGGAGACTGGCTAGGCCACTCCCGGACCTTGAAATTATTCTTACGAAACCACTCCTTCTTTGCCCGGGCGGTATGTTTGGGATCACTGCCATACTGAAAGACCCAGCCACGTTTCATCTTCAATGCCCTTGCTGACGAAAGGAGGTTTTGAGTCAAAATCTCACGATACATGGCCCCATTCATTCTTTCCTTAACTCGGATCAGTCGTCCTGGTCCCTTTGCAGAAAAACAGCCCCAAAGCATGAGGTTTCCACCCCCATGCTTCACAGTAGGTATGGAGTTCTTTGGATGCAACTCAGCATCTTTCTCCTCCAAACACAAGAAGTTGAGTTTCTACCAAAAAGTTATGTTTTGGTTTCATCTGACCATATGACATTCTCGCACTCTACTTCTGGATCATCCAAATGCTCTCTAGCAAACTTCAGACTGGTCCGGACATGTACTGGCTTAAGCAGGTGGACACATCTGGCACTGCAGGAATTGAGTCCCTGGCTGCATAGTGTGTTACTGATGGTAGCCTTTGTTACTTTGGTCCCAGCTCTATGCAGGTTATTCACTAGGTTCCCCCATGTGGTTATAGGATTTTTGCTCACCATTCTGGTGATAATTTTTACCCTACGGGATGAGATCTTGCGTGGAGCCCCAGATCGAGGGAGATTATCAGTGTTCTTGTATGTCTTACATTTTCTAATAATTGCTCTCACAGTTGATTTCTTCACACCAAGCTGCTTACCTATTGCAGATTCAGTCTTCCCAGCCTGGTGCAGATCTACAATTTTGTTTCTGGTGTCCTTTGACAGCTCTTTGGTCTTGGCCATAGTTGAGTTTGCATTCTGACTGTTTTAGGTTGTGGACAGGTGTCTTTTATACCCCTAACAAGTTCAAACAGGTGCCATTAATACAGGTAACAAGTGGAGGACAGAGGATCCTCTTAAAGAAGAAGTTACAGGTCTGTGAGAGAAAGAAATCTTGCTTTTTTGTTATTGACCAAACACTTATTTTCCACCACAAACCGCAAACAAATTCCCAAAAAATCAGACAATGTGATTTTCTGGATTTTTTTCCTCATTTTGTCTCTCATAGTTGAAGTGTACCTATGATGAAAATTACAGGCCCCTCTCATCTTTTTAAGTGGGAGAACTTGCACAATTGGTGGTTGACTAAATACTTTTTTGCCCCACTGTAACTACCTTATAAAAAAATCCTCCTACTCCTTCGTTTTTTAGTCCTCACTAAACCAAAGCAGTCTCATTAGACATGCCGTTTTGATTCTCTTGTTAATGTGATGTCACACAAACAAAGCCCCGCCCACAGCCACTGACTGACTGGCTAATTTTACCCAAATGCAGTTGTAAATGTTCTATAATGTTCTAAATGTGTTTGTTAGCATGTAGCGCTAATGCGGCTAAATATATCATTGTCTCAGAAATTACTGAAAGGATTCAGATCTATTTTTAACCAAAAGTGCTCACTGTCTATAAAGAGTCTGTCTTAAGAGTAAGAAGTTGTAGCTCATTTGAATTTAAAGGTACACATAAACATCACATTTTTGTTCCCACCCAAAACAAATGATATGTGTGGGGTATTTTGAGTTGAAACTTCAAAGACATATTCTAGGCACACCTGAGACTTACAGTATATTATAAAAATGGGCACATGTGCTCTTTAACAATTTCATCCAAAATGTTAACTGAATATAACAGGTTTCTCAATGGGGTTAAACCCAGCACAATCTACTAAAACATGCTCCTTCAAGGATAAACAATTTTGACATAAAGAGCATGTTGGTCAGAGAGTTAAGCAGATAGTTAAATCCATATGACACAAACTCAAAGGGACAACAACATCTGTTCAAATACAGCAAAACAACAGTAAAGCAGCAGTTTGTATTATATTCCACAATGGCAACTGGAGTCCTCAAGCAGAATCACAATATGCAAATTTAAAATGTTTGTTGCAGATGTTACAGCCATACATTGAGCTGTGTAAATGATCAAATATTGATTAATTTTATGACAAAACTTAAGAATAGACACAGAGCAGGTCAACCCTATTTCACATTTGTCCACCTAAAGATATCTAGCCTCATCACTGCGTCAAAAACACTTCATGAATAGTTTTGATATTCTAATTTATCTTGTCCAAATTTACTACTTAGATTTTAATTATATATAGTTCATGTGAAATTTTGCATTTTAATTTTAAAATAGCACACAAATTTTTTTTGATACGAGCTCTATGTGGTGAATCTTCATGACCCACTAGTTTCACAGCCAAGGTTTGTAGTGTTTAAGCAGAAAAAGTATCATGTGTCTACTGAGGAAATGCTTTCCTTACATTTCCATCTGATCTCTAATCCAATACACAGGAATAGGAAGAACACAGTGCACAGGAATCTTTTTGTGTTTACCATGCTGCATGAGAGGATCCAAATATTCCCTTAAGAATTCCAAAAAAACATCAGATTTCCAAAGAACAAAGTTTCGGATAGTAAATGACATAGCTCTAGAGGGAGTTGCTGTTGTCCAGCAGACAACATAATCATGACCCACATTGCATGACTTCACTCAAAAAACACCTGACGTACACAACCACTTTTAATGTTTTCCAATGTGCATAATAAAAATGAAACAGGCCAACTGAAACTGGGATAATTAAGACAATAAACCAGGTGGATGGTATTTGCTCCAATACTTGTAGAATGAGACACACACACAACCTTGCTGAAGTATTCAAGACTTCATTTAAAACCTGTGAGCCTTATGTGGTCAACCAAAGTTGCCTCTGTTTTATCATATTCTCAGCTCTCTGTAGTTCCGGAGTTTACTGAGTGTTATCAAGCAAAAGGCCGACAGACACACATGGTGAATGCTGTTTGTTCCAGTCAAACATCGGCATGGTTTTCCTCACTCACTTCACAGATGAAACCGGACACATAGCCAGACTTTCCTATCTCTCTAATGAGATTTGGGAAACAAAACATGTCCCCCATATCTCTACAGCGTAAAACATAAGTACTTACAATCATTAACTACCATTTAAGATAACTGACATGTTTATATAACCTCTGCATTCTATACTGTTATGAATAAAGTCTTGTTTTAGCATGTGTTGCAGTAGGCTGGTATAGTACTGTTATCACAAACCTGTATAGCTGTCTATTATAAACATTAATGAAACCTAAGGCTGTCACAGTGAACGAAATTCCCTTGCAGGGGGAAGGCTCAACAATGCAGTATTATGTCCTCATGTATCCCTATTTTGGTGCTGCATAAATAAGCTTTACTGATCAGCTATTATTATGTGGCATATATTGTTGCATTTTAAATGGCAAAGTCAACAATCACTTTTAATTTACTGGTAAATGCGAAAAATTGAGGGGCAATCAAAATTCAAGGCAGACTGCGTGGCTTTTCTCCTTTATGGTCAAGACTAGCCAGCTTGAGCTAAATATAAATATCCAGAAATCACAATATATGATTTTTTTAACTATTTATTTGTATGATACAGCTGCAAATAAGTATTTGAACACCTGTCTATCAGCTAGACCCTCATTCTGACCCTCAAAGACCTGTTAGTCTGCCTTTAAAATGTCCACCTCCACTTTATTTATAATCTTAATTAGATGCACCTGTTTGAGGTTGTTAGCTGCATAAAGACACCTGTCCACCCCATACAATCAGTAAGAATCCAACTACTAACATGGCCAAGACCAAAGAGCTGTCCAAAGTTGTACATCAGCTTGGTGAAAAAAGGTCCACTGTTGGAGCAATCATTAGAAAATGGAAGAAGCTAAACATGACTGTCAATCTCCCTCGGACTGGGGCTCCATGCAAGATCTCACCTCGTGGGGTCTCAATGATCCTAAGAAAGGTGAGAAATCAGCTCAGAACTACACGGGAGGAACTGGTCAATGACCTGAAAAGAGCTGGGACCACCGTTTCCAAGGTTACTGTTGGTAATGCACCAAGACGTCATGGATTGAAATCATGCATGGCACGGAAGGTTCCCCTGCTTAAACCAGCACATGTCCAGGCCCGTCTCAAGTTTGCCAATGACCATTTGGATGATCCAGAGGAGTCATGGGAGAAAGCCATGTGGTCAGATGATAATTCCACTAAACGTGTTTGGAGGAAGAAGAATGATGAGTACCATCCCAAGAACACCATACTGTGAAGCATGGGGGTGATAGCATCATGCTTTGGGAGTGTTTTCTGGACATGGGACAGGGCGACTGCACTGTATTAAGGAGAGGATGGCCGGGGCCATGTATTGCGAGATTTTGGGGAACGACCTCCTTCCCTCAGTTAGACCATTAAAGATGGGTCGAGGCTGGGTCTTCCAACATGACAATGACCCGAAGCACACAGCCAGGATAACCAAGGAGTGGCTCTGTAAGAAGCATAGGTTCTCCAGACCTAAACCCAATAGAGAATCTTTGGAGGGAGCTCAAACTCCGTGTTTCTCAGCAACAGGCCAGAAACCTGACTGATCTAGAGAAGATCTGTGTAGAGTTGTGGGCCAAAATCCCTTCTACAGTGAGTGCAAACCTGGTGAAAAACTACAGGAAACGTTTGACCTCTGTAAACAAACAAAGGCTACTATACCAAATATTAACATTGACTTTCTCAGGTGTTCAAATACTTATTTGCAGCTGTATCATACAAATACATTTTTTTTAGATTATGTCTCTCACAGTGGACATGCACCTACGATGACAATTTCAGACCCATTCATGATTTCTAAGTGGAGAACTTGCAAAATAGCAGGGTGTTCAAATACTTGTTTTCCTCACTGTATATGTATCCAGTGATATGCACAGGAGTAGAGATTTTCTAGAGGTTTTTATATTAAAGTGTGAAAGTCTGTAATATAGTATATATAGTACAGAGAGTGTTGATCTGGAAAAAAAGCTACATTTGTCGTTCATAGTATGCGGCTCTTCACCTTTATTTCAAAACCTGATGTGGCCCTCGAGTAAGAAAAGTTTGCCCAACACTGTTCTACACAGATCGAATAAATAAAACGCTAAATAAACTAGACTGCCCAATATAAACATACAGAACATTGTTACTGAGGATAAACAAAACAGATAACAGTTGCTAAGTGACCAAGTTTGTTAAACTGCTTTGCATGTTTGTGTTGATCATATTGATCAAGTAATTCCATTATCTCATCTCAGTTAGTTTGGGTGCTCAGAACTTAAAATACATTCACTGCATCTATAGACAGTAACTAAACATTTCTAGAATAATAATTTACTCTACGTCTTTCTTTCTTCACCAAATGATTAAACATTTAATATACATGCATGAATTTTAACAAAAGGATGGGATAGCTTTGCGAAAAAACATGAACACACGGTTGCTGTGATAGATTGTCTTCAAACGAGGTTGGCTTGTCAGTAGCGCAATGTTACACTATTGCGGTTATCCAAACAGCCCTAATGACATCTATAATGAAATCTTTTCTGTAATCTATCCAAAGTATTTACACATCACATGAAACGTTTTATTGAATACCAAATAAACTACAAATAGAAACAAACCAGGTGACTTTAAACCTGCTCATCTTGATTGTTATTCATTAGGCATTCTTTACATTTTTAATAAACACAAGGTTAGATTTGCGTCTTGCCGAGAATACAAACAGTCACGACACACCCTGACGTACAGGGTTATTCAAATCCATGCTCAGATTTGCTGAAGGAGCACAAAATAGCAGACCACACCCACACTAGCCAGTTGAACACTTATTTCTACTGAAAATAAACATTGTATCTCAACTTCTAACAGTCATCCTAAAATATGGTACCGTACAAAATACTGTATAATACTGTTACTAATGTCATTTTCTACTTAACATTACCTCTACCTAAATGTGCATTGTGTAACTTTTAGAAAGATCTCTTGACAGAAATGCAATTTTTTATACATAACTATATTATCAGTGGTGTATAAAGACCTTACAAAATTAACTGTATTGTTTTTATTATCTTAGAATAAGCCATTTTACCTACATACACAGCGAGTCCCCTTACATGAGAGTTGCCAAAAACCTACACACTGGTCCCTTTAACATTATACCATTTTTTATCAATTTTACTTTAAAAGTAAAAAAAATCCTCAACAACACTAGCTAGCACTTATCTATCGGTAGTCCAGGAACACCTGAAAGCATTTAGCGCACACACTCATATGCACACACAATAATTGCTTTTAGTTCTCAGTGAATGAAATGTTTGTCTACAGTGCCGTACTGGGAGTTGAGAGTTGACACTATGCAAGCCTGCCATAAACTCTCAACATATCCCCTTACAATAACACATTATCCCCATCACAGTCACACACACCTTAAAAACCCTAACACACCTAACACATAGTGCACCTCATTCATAATGAGGTCACAGAGAAGTATTGTGCGTCTCTCTCGTTCACCCCACACTGTGATTATACAGCTGAGCTGGCAAAGTAAAGTGAGATTTAAAATAATCTACTTCTGTAGGGGTGGTATAGACTGTTGTTTGCTGGTTTGAATCTTGCAAGCAGTGATCCATCACCACTGCGTCCTTGAGCAAACCCCCAGGCTGCCCCAGAGGCCATTGGTTGTGTTATGAAGGTACCAAAGTCAATTTTGATAAATGTGTCCACTAAAACGACAAATGAATAAAGAACTATTTGGGAAAGAATGTTTAGTTGTTCCGAAAAGTTTGCATGTGACACTGTAGTTGATGTTGGGTACCTGGAAATTTAGACAAACCTAGCTGTAAATAATTAAAAGACTGTTACAGTGTAATGTTGTCTAAGGAATGATCTACCATATTATAGAGTAGAGCTCTCAGTCCTGTATAACCTGCCATTTTGATACAAATCCATCTTAAATAAAGTGGCTAGCCATAATAAATAGGGACAAAAAAGCTAGCACTGCTGCTTTGGGCCTTATTAGCTGCACATGAGTTAGACTTTGCTGAACTTTCCTTTTCTCTCCAACATTTTAAACAGTATGCAAACTTAAACAAATGCAGTTTGAGAGACACTGACCATACAATATTATTTCATTAAGGTAAGAGCTGTTTCCAGAGGACTTTCGGTCATGCCAGCTATACACACATGCACAGGTAAAGTCATTTATAAATGAGTTTTGTCATCTGGCAAACAGGCCAAATGAAAAGACGAATCCCAAAGGAACAAGGAAACAAAGGAATGAAAGGGTCGAATTTCATGAGAGAGAGAGGGAGAGAGAGAGGTAGGGAAAGAGAGGCAGAAGAAAGGAAAGGAACAAAATGAAAATTTGTGACACTCACATAAAGTGGCACCTTTCTCCTGCTGAGCTCCATTATAGCAGCAGCACCTGACAAATGAGAGAAAACACGTTTTAATACCAGGAAAAGACCCACACCCACAAATAAACCAAACACATCTGTAGAGTAAAGCACATGTGAGCAAAACAGGTTTTCACATCTGAGCAATATGTTGAGCTGCACAATGTATGGAGAGACCGCATAAAAACAAATCACCAGAAGAACAGAACATGCATACGTGATTTTCCTTACTTTTCGTTTACTGTCTATTTATTAGCACTCAAACAAATATAAAAACTAACTTGCACATAAACATCACGTCTGTTTGTCCACCCTTTAATTTTTGCTGACTCACGGAGTCACCTGACTTCCCTTTTAATTGGACCAAATCCTCAGAGAGGGAGGGGAACAAAAACCTTGCCTTTTTTAATTGGAACATGTTCACATAGCTGTGTGGACAACAGAGGGCTTAATCTTTTGATCCTCCACATGTCAGAACATAGCGTCCATCAAAAAGCAACCCTCTGTCTGTCTAACTCACACTGGGCATGAGCACCCCGCAATGTTCCCTCTTCCAGGTGAGAAAGTGAGGCCTTATTATTGAAACACTGCTAGTTTTGAATTAGAAATGCATAACGATTAATCACGATTAATCTATAGCATAATAAAAGTTTTGTTTACATCATATGTGTGTGTATAATAACTTTGTATAGATAAATGCACACACATGCATGTATATATTTCAGAAATATTTACATGTATATATACATATGTATATTTAGGGCTGTCACAGTGATTAAATAATCGTCTCATCACCGCAATGATTGCATTTCTCTCTAAAAAACACAAGGGGGAGCTGCAGCGCCTGTATAAACGAGACAGAATCTAATGGCGCAACTTGACTGACAGTGTAACGCGATACAATGCAAAGCAAATTAAAAGCAATTTAACTGAAAAAACACATTATTATTTATGTATAATTTGTATTATATATAAATATAAATATATATTTTTTCCTTAAAATTATACATGCATGTGTGCATATTTATATATCTTAATATTTATACATTGTTCATACACATATATGATGTAAACAAAAGCCTTTATTCTGCTATAGATTAATCATGATTAATCGTTATGCATCCCTAATTGTGTTTTTATTTCTTGAATAGGTTGTGAACGTAATAAACCAATATTAAACACTTAAAACTTTTTACATACTGTTCCTATCACTTAAATGGCAGAGCACTCACGACCGCAAAGGTCACGAGTTCAATTCCCAAGAAACACAAGATTTACACCTTGGCTTGAATGCACTTGTAAGTTGCACATTTGGCCATATCATGCCTGTAATGTTAGTTTCTCAGTGTTAACTCCTTTACCTTTTTGAAATTGATACGTAAAGCAATATCACACCCACAGTTGTACTGCTAATACTGAATATCGGCATCATTATGTGATAGCAGAGATGGTCTTACAGCATTTCTGTGATATTCAATACAACAGTGCTGCTGTATGATCAAATCAGCGTATTAGTTTCTAGATTCATTAAAGCTGGTAAAATGGCTTTTCACTGTTAAAACTGGTCAAGGTCACCAATGCTGCAAGATCAACACTATATTCATGCGTGATGTTTGTTCTTCATCAGGTTTGGAAATGCGTAAATCATTAAGGAAATCTGCATGAGAAATTAACTGGTCAAATACAATGGGCATCTATGTTTTTAGCAGTAGGAGTCCTGTTTGTTGTCCTGTTCACACAAATGCTAGTGCAGTGGGTGACTGCACAATGACGTCACATGTAACTCAATACAGCCTACTGATCCTACAACACGTACATGCACACCTACAAGCACACCAAACACAGCTGATATAGACATCATAAAAACCGTATACTTTTATAGACACCTACGTCACATATCCCTAAAAGAGGTTGTATATTTATGTACATTTGAGTACGAGTAAATGAAGGTCGTTTAAGGTCAAGAGAAAAACAGAGAGATTTTTAGATGGTTTAGACTGAAGCTGATCGACATTTAGATAGACTAAGCAAGTGTTACACAATCCCAACCAGTCAGACCTAGATATTAATATATTTTCTAGACTAGTTATCTTAGCATACATCCCCATTTCACCCCACTATACATTATTACAGCAGGTGCTTTTAAGTCCATATAAACATATACAATTAAGCATGATCTAATTAAGCTATAAGGTGGCTAGGGTTCTTAAATTGACTTTTGATATTCTGTATAACAGCACCGTAACTTTTGACCATTAACTGTTTGTTTAATACATTGTTTGGGGAAAAACATTACATGAAAGATCAATTTCACGAGTATGTATTATACAGAAATTATCATTTCAATATATTCCAGTTTGTACTTTTTCTCTGTTACTCAAATGCCTGTATTTCCTCTTTTTATTGGGATGAGCAACAATACTGGATTATTATGCCCTCTCTCTCTCACACACACCTGTAGATTCGGTTTCACCTGGAAGGCATTAAAGGAGTTTGGAGTTTTACCAGGGCTTTTATGGTGTAATTGCCACACCCTGCTGTTTAAAAAACAAATAGGCATGGCTTAAACGTGGACTCAATACCAGTCAAGCAGATAACTTATAAAGCATGTACACAGAAGTAAAAAATCATGAAACGATTTATTCAAAAAGAATAAGACAGACAAGAATACAAATAGTAAAAAAGCAGGGTTTACACTGTGACTTAAGCCTGGTTTGGTTTCTCTGTGTGAAATTAACCTGACTTTGACCAGACATGGTCGAAATCCACCTGTAATCTTCTGACATATGCCACGTCCTCTTTATTACCCTACGTATAGTAAAACCCATTACAAACCTACTACATTATCTCATGAGTCTCAGTCATGGCATAATCACTATTTAAAAAATTTAAAAAAGCTAAATAGCATCTATTAAAAAGGGCCATTAAAATTACCGCCATTTAAATAATATTCTTGTAATGCAATACTTTCTGTTAAAAACTTTAAAAAGTTATTAGACCCATATTAGTCTTGTGGGATACTCACTAGGCCTTGTTGGCCTGTAAAACATTCTTTTGTTGCCTCTGTTTGCTCAGTATTCAATAGAGCAAAGAAGAGAGACAAAGACTGAAGAGTAAAGTACTTCAAAGTCTCTTTCATGCCAGACCTTTCTATTTCTATTTCTCTGGCCTGAGAGTGAGGTCAGAGACGCTCCCTGGCCACAGCGTTCTTGCAAGATACCAGAGTTTGAGGAAAAGAGGAAGTAAAATTTCTCCTGATTAACAGGACACAATGCACTCTGATTCCCCCTTCGTGTACAAGACATACTCCAGAATACCGCTGATGCACACTGTATCCGTTTTTCTGTAAATATGGACGTGGCTATCTTTCTAAAGTGTATAATCGGTCAAGCTACAGTAAATACAGGAAATAACTAAAAAGCAATATGCTAAAATTCCATTTCGATAAAGGATCTGCAAGACATATGGTCAGAAACACCATAATTAACTTATTTCAATTATTTTATAATTTATACATTACTAAGCATTTCAATAGTTTACTTGTAGATGCATGTTTTTATTGTCATTGCTATTATCATTCATTTTAGTACTGCACATTATTGTTAATATCGTTCATTTTAGCTACTGTACTGTACTGTACTGTGCAGTGCAGTACAGTACAGTACTGAAGTAGCTACTGTAAATGTTGCCATCCTCCCACAACCAATATCGGATTAATCTCGGATTAAAAAAAAGAACTGATGCAAAAATACAGTCCAAAACTCTTCTTACAAAACAAACAAACACTATGAGAGTGAATAACTAAAGTGGGTACTGTGTGCGCGAGATACTGTAGCGAGCGCGCGCTCCAGTTCCCATAGCTGCG
Organism: Misgurnus anguillicaudatus; assembly: GCF_027580225.2. NCBI lineage: Eukaryota > Metazoa > Chordata > Actinopteri > Cypriniformes > Cobitidae > Misgurnus > Misgurnus anguillicaudatus. The sequence goes on along the minus strand of NC_073358.2, from coordinate 29,797,964 downwards.
ACTGTCACCCACTGCCAAACAATAACAGCTTTCACTGTCTTTTGTGTAGGTGCCTTTCTTTCTCTGCACAATTTTACAGCAATTCCACACACACAAAACAATATTCAAGTTTGACAACTGCAAAAGTTGGTTACTTTAAAGAAAATACTGAGCTGTTTAGTAGTGTATGAGCGTTCTCACCTGTTGAAGACATGCACAACTCCTTTCTCACTCCATACGGGTGTATTCGCTTCAACTTCACAATTTTAAAAGTTTTGAATTACTTGAAGAAAGTATCCCGTCACTCTCTGACCGCTTCACGCCCGGTACATCTGTGTGTGGACAGATGCGGATGTTTTGACTGGACGCAGGTTTGTGGATGCGCCACCGGTGAATACTTCAGCTGCTCGCTCTCTCGTCAGCGCGGTGTGTAATTATGGCCCCGCCCTCCAACGAGCGCATTAACCAATGCCACTAAGGTGATCATGAATATTCAGGAGGCTACTTTACTAGAGGCTGTAGGATGGTTACCAAGCAATGTCACATGACCTAATTAATATTTAAGAGTTAAGACTTCGCCATAATTAATTCCATGAAAAGAATACGGGATAAAAAACAACAAGTACAGCACAATAACTTTTTTAAGGTCGATTTAGGCCAGTTTATCTGAAGGTCTTTAAGTCTTATTGCACTTGCATTCGTCATGTTTAGGCACTTTACAACAATTATTCCTTTCCCTTAATTATAACTATTATACAAAATATTTAGTGCATTAAAAACAAATTTTTAATATAAAAAAGTTTTATAAACTAGTCACCAAAAAGATTATGTATATTATCCATCTAATAACAACGATATATGTTTGTGGATGTTAAAAGTAAAAAAAGATATATGATTGTTTCTGATTCCCACATAAAAAATAATGAAGTATTCTTTAGTATTTACTATAGTACATTGTGGTAAAATCCCTAGATACTGCAATGTTATTGAACCTTACCATATTAATGCATACTGCAAAATTTACTACATTATGGAAGTGTTAGCAATTTATATAATAGACTACAGTATTACTACAGTTTACCATATTAAATACTAAGGTATCCTACAGTGTTTTTCGTGTATTTTTCTAAATCACAACTCTCTTCTGCTACGTTACAAAGTCAGAAGTGTCACATCAACCCAGAATCAGTTTACCCTAAGTGCCCTTGGAAATTGAACAGGAAATGGAAAGGAAGTCAATCAGAGTGCCCACCCTTCCTGTCTGTTCTCCAGCAGGCTGGACAGAATCCAAGGACCAGAAACAGAAAAGCCCACCAGAGGTTAGGAGTCTGTGATTAAACCACTGTGCACCAGATGAGTGCCATCCAGTGGTTGGTGAGTAACAAGCTGAGGAACAATCTGAAATACATAACAGGAAACATTAAAACACGACCATTATTGTAACTCTAAAAAATAAATACATATCAAATAAAAATAAATAATAAATATATACCTTAAAGAAAGTATGCAACAGATTAATGCATACACAAAATATATATAAAAAAATTGTGAGTGCACTAAAAAAGCCTTATGTAGGTCATTTTAAAACCTGATATTTGAGATTTCATTTGCAAGGCAAACTCAAAAGGCTTGTTTGTTGAGGTTTCGAAATAAATAAATAAAAATAATCCTTGCTGATGTTTTTCTTTTAAAAGCGTATATTTGTTTATCTCCCTCGAGTGATCTGTTTTTGTTGTTTACTTCAGTGAAGCCCTTAAGTTTTTAATCTTAAAAAATAAACATACATAAATAAACAAATAACTTGGATTTTATAACGAGTATGATCTAATTCTCACTCAATTCTGTTAAAGACAAACAAAAGACAGAATAAAATCGAAATCGTGCAATATGGCTGTTTGTTTAGACTACTCGAAAATGTTTGGTTTGTTTTACAATCTGGTGCTTGCCAAGTTGTTCAACCTTCTGCATTAGTGTCTAGAAATGTGAGTAATGTGAATTTATACTGTCACCTTCTGGGCATATATGTACACTGCACTCATGGCACGAAGGTGACATGTGTATAAAAAGTTGGAAATAAATACAGTAAATGGAATGCAAATCATTGCAAAATATTCATTGTATATTTTTGTCTCAAAATATATTTGATTATTTCAGAAAATCTCAATAGCTACATATAAATGCAACATAAAATAAATGGCAGATTAGACATTTGGTCATTGACCATACATGTATGTGTGTTTGCAATGTATAGAAACAGGTATTTAGAACAATGCTGAAATACAAAAAATTAAATAAAGTTGAACTTAAATCAGAAGCATGTAGCCTTTCTCGAACCCACACGCACTGTATACACCGATCAGCCATAACATTATGACCACCTGCCTAATATTGTGTAGGTCCCCCATAGCTGAAATTGCTGAAAAAGGAAATGCTAGTTCTGATAGAAAGGTCTAGAGTCCATTAGTGTTGTAGTCAAGACCACCTTAACCGAGACCAAGTCATGACCGAGATCAAGACAGGCCGAGGACGAGACAAGACCAAGACTTTAAAGGTTTGAGACCAAGTCAAGACCAAGACAGACCGAGACCAAGTCAAGACCAAGACCATTGCAAGTCACTGCATTAAAACACTTATGATAAAATGTGGAGTATGCATATAATAAGGCACTTCTTGTCTGTGTGTGTGCGTGAGCGTGCGTGCATGTGTGTGTGTGTGTGTGTGTGTGTGTGTGTGTGTGTGTGTGTGTGTGTGTGTGTGTATGCCATCAGAGAAATTGATAAAATAATCAAAGGCTTTGCAGATATGTGGGAATTTACAACAAACACTAAAGAGCTGAAATCAACTTAACTATTTATTAGTCTTTCCATGGCTTGCCATCCACTTAACACAATGCAGGTGTTTTTAGTAATAAAATTAGAAAAAATTTAATTGGGAGAAACTTAAACAATGCTTAAACAATGCCAACTTCATGCCAAACCTGAATAAACTGCATAAAATTAATGATAAAAAAATTTATTTGGGATCTGCCATCAGTTGTGGTCTTGACCGGTCTTGAAATAAAATTCGGAGTCCTCTTTGTCCGAGACGAGACCGAGTAAAAATGCGGTAGATTCCAAGACGAGACCAAGACCTTTAAAAAGTGGTCTTGAGACCGGTTTCGAGACCGAGACCAGTCTCAAGAACTAGAGTCCATGCCTGGATGGGTCAGGGCTGTTTTGGTGGCAAAAGGGGGACCTACACAATGTTAGGCAGGTTATAAAGTTATGGCTAATCGGTGTTTATGAGATTTTGAGATTTTGAAAGGCAATATCTGATTGGTGATAAGATTATTAGCACACATGAACATTGCCAGTCACTGTTAATCTAACCGGACAGACTCTGCATGAAGTGGAATAGAGGAAACCTCCCATTGAGTTTGTCAGCATCCTACCTGTGGACTGAAGCTGAGCTGTGACCCAAAAAGTGCCTTTAACTCTCTGATCTCTTTCATTAACAATGCACAAACAACATCACACACACACACACACACACACACACACACACACACCAAAAAAAACATTACTGGCCCCCCACCGTACCATTCTTCTGTCTGTCTTCCTCACCTTGTGAGAAAAGTGAGTTCACATCACGGTAGACATGCATGCAGGGTAGAACAGCAGGACGTCCAAGAAAAAGCATCCACAAAAGCTCCAGCATGAAATCTGAATTCCCAGCATCTCTGTTAGAAGAAAAATTCAATAAACTGGAAGGACATCTAAAGAAGTGCAGTGAGATCTTCACTGTAAACCGATCCATTTTTTTACATAGAAAACCGTTGTAAAAATACAGGAAACATGTAAACAAGTTTGCATTTAAAAACTGTAAAAAATATATATGGTAGCATTTTTTTTTTATTACAGCATTTTACATAACTGTATTTTTCCTGGCAAAGTGTTGAAAATTTTACAATTCTTAACCATTTATTTAACCGAATCTAATTTAATTGAATTAAAATAGAATAAAAATATTAGAACGTAAAATTACATATATAATCCAGTTGAATATTATATAGACTTTCACCATAAAATATATGATAGGACTAATTTACACCATTTACTTTCAAAAACCATACATTTTTATTTCACACTTTAAATGTAATGTGTTGATACAGTTTTTAAGCATATATGTCAAGGTTTTTAGAGTTAGCCAATTAACAGGTTTTTACTATAGCATTTTTACATATTTTCCCCCATTTAAAATTACAAACTTTTATTAGATCACCCTCCCACTGCTCCCCCTTTGGCTCCTGACTGAGTCATAGCATCAGTCATTCTTCATAAGCCCTGACAGATCCTCAATATCCCATCAGCATCCAACATGAGCATGAAAAAACTAAACAAGTGAATTATAAGACGGAAATTCATTTACAAGACCCACAGTGTGTATTTTGAGCTACACACAAATTATTTTACCTTAATTTATAACTCTTTTATGACCTATTTTCCCAAGTACATTTTATGCTAATATCATTAAAAACATTAATCATAATATTGCACAATGATGGAGTTGTCTTAAAATTAACTGAACTTGTATCCTCATGAATTCTTTTTACTAAATAGTTTACTTGCTGCATATTTGATGCCAATCCTTAGGACCACCTCCACATTTTTGTTTAAACTATTAATCTCCTTAGATGTTTAGGAAATTTTTCCAACAAGTGCTGCATTATGCTGTATGTGTTTGTGTTGGATTACAAGTATTTTGTTTACTTAGATAAATCCATTTTTTTAAAAGACCTCAAATCCTACCTGGCACACAAACAGTGCTTTATTATTACTCCCTGTAAGATGAAGTCCACCATTATTATTGGGCCAAACATATTTTTTTCCCTAAAATTCTGCAATTTTTATATTTACATATGGAATGGGTTTAATCACAATTAAAGCATTTTCAAACAAAATGTGATGCATTAATATAAAACAGAAGAGGTGCTGTTGTTGGCCTTACTGTCTTAGTGCCAATGAAAAAGATTAGTACAATATAAACTGCCTAAATCCAAAACAAGGGTTTAAAATGCTGTCTTATCCAGCAAGAGTTAGGAAATCTCCACTTTCCAGCTTTAGAAGCATGTGAATGAATTTGCCTCACTCAGTCAACTCTAAACAAACAAAGATTAAAACCATGAAACAAGCCTAAAAATCATTTGAAATAGATCTGATGAGATCAGGCACCACCAGAAAAACCTTCCTGCACATGTATCAAGTGGTTCTGTTGGTCTGATATGGGTTTGTAGGCCTATAACACCATGAGATTAAGTGTCAGAGTCTTAAATCAGGGGGTCTTATAGTCTGATAAAACAGAAATTTGACAGATTATGTACAAATATTTGTTATATATCCCCAAACTGATTAGTTTGCTGCAGCTTTGACAGGCGGAAGGGAGAACATAGGCCTGATGCATGAATGCAGAGCCAGTCGAGAGGAATAGGAAGTCACATATTTGTATGTTAGGGGTCAAAAATTTAAAACACAATAGTCAATACAAAAATTAAAATTTGCAGATACAAGATCATTGTTTGAAACAAATACTAGATTAAACAAATAAATCCATAAATGGGTGAGACATAAAATGTGTCTGTTCAAATTGTACTCGTTTCTCAACTGTACCCAAACAGAGAATGGAAATGTTATTATCTGTATATTTTTGCAATGGTGATGTGGTCGGACCAGACTTCAGTCTATTTTGTTTCCTTTTCAATCAGCTGTTTGGAACAGATTTTATATAAATATTTATCCATTGCTCCACTCCATTCTGAGAACGACTTTGCTAGAGGATTACATATCAACTGACCACTAATTCGAAAATTACAAAAAGCTTCAATAAACAAATGACAAGAGCTCATGAGCACCCATACTGAGGAGGGTAGTAGGGACATTTGATTGCAATTATTGCACTCAAAAAACAACATCATGTTATCCAAGATAATGTGTTCACTTATGCCAAAAATAAAATAATAAGAACATACGAGGAGCTCAAATGCAAAAGGCGTTAAATGCACCCCGGTCAAAAATTGGATAACGATATTAACTGAATGCTCTCGGCACATGGGGCCTATACCTTCATCAAATACTTTTGCTTCATATCCGCTTGATCGCAGCCTCAGGTGATTTGTTGGCAGAATCCATAGAGAGTGATAAAAAATGATTATTTACAAAAAAAACATGTAAATAATGCGCTCTTCTTCACATAGCCCACTGTTCCAGTTACCAAAGTCTACCAGAAGCTCTGAAAGCATGCACATATATGGTACATTTTTCCACACAGTGAACTACATAATCATATTTCAATCATATCGGATTGAAAAATTGGCCATGGTTAGTACAGGGAGTTAGTAGTTGTCAAAGTAGGCAATTTTTATTATAATTTATTATAGCTACCAGAAAATCTCTTCCAGTGTTCAACAGGTAGATAATTGAGTCAATTCAATTGGGGTGGCAAGTGGTGACAGTTAAAATAAACTTTAAATACCAATAAATTATAAAATGTTTCCATATTTGTATTGTGTAGGATAAACACAATTTGTGCACTATTAACAATTAATTTTTTGTTTTGTTTTAAAAAAATATTTCATTCAGTTTGAGATGTTGCATTTGTAACAAAATATGCATGCCACCACTGTACCTCAGAGAGGTATCATGGATTAATTGCAACAATATAACATTTTTAACACAAATTAAGTGGTTATATTGTGAATATAGATTTTACAATTTTATTAAATATATTAAATATGTTAAAAAAAAAAAAAAATATATATATATATATATATATATATATATATATATATATATATATATATATATATATATATATATATATATATATATATATATATTGTAATATTAAAGAAAACAGTAGTGTACCCCACATTCATGTCTGTGTCTGGACTACGTCCTGTTCATTGCAGGTGCTGGTTGATCTGAGGGGTGCATGGTGAGTGCATTCTTTCTTATTAATTTTCTTAAAGTTTAGCTAAATTTCTGACAATTTCATGTGTCACACTTTATTGGTGTCTTTGGTGTTATGTTTTTAACTTGCAGATTTTACATATTTTAATAATTTTTTTTTAATAAAAACATTAATATTCCCTCAATGCCCCCCTATCTTGAAATCATATTGACGGCAGCTTAGGAAAGACTGGATTGTTATCACTGTCTTAATTACATCAAATATTGGTAACACCATAGACATAAGTGGATGTTTCACCAGTAGGTTTTTTAATTATTTAAAATTAAACATGTTGTTAAGCTTAATTTTAATGGATATAACATATTACACTAATTTATACTGCATAATAATACATTTTATTAAAAGAAAACTAAAAAGCATTTATAAAATTTCTGCCTCTCATTTGCCACCCCCCCCCCCCAACTGAAGAATGACCCAATTCTGTATATGTATACTAAAATGTATACTTTATAATGCATTGAAACTTTTATTTTAGTTTCAAAAACTATGATACTTTGGTGGAAATGTTTGTTTTCTGTAAAGAGCTACTGATTTGAAGGAATTAATAGGCTACTAAAGTAATGGCCTTAAGCAAAACTAAATTTATGTAAATAATTGTATAAATTAGTTAATTTGGTAATTGTTTGTCGGTGTGGATTTCAAATAACAATGTAACATGTAATTTTTTAAAAGACACTTCTGGCTCCACCCTCCCGAACACGTGATCGTTTGAAAAAACTTTATTCGCATTCACCTCTTGAACAACCTGTCAAAGCACAAGCTATTATTAAAGCGGTAGGTATTTTTGATTACTTTATTTAATAAAAAACGCTTTATAGTTTTGAATAATGTTAAATAAGATTCACATAAATTGAAATGAAAGCCAATATAATAAACTAGGATCATCAGCCTGTAAATCGTGCTATGCTGGATATGAAATGCTATGCTGCATTTGATCACTGCTGCTTTATATGTTGCTAAAGTAAAAGAAACCGCTTTATTTAAGAGACGATTGGTGAAGGGTTCATAATCTCTTATATTGATAAGCAGAAATGAATCGATATAGTTTGCTAGCGTGTTTACTAGCCTCTCAACCCAAAGTAATCTCTGCATGTGATGGTGTTGTTGTTTTCAAGGATTATCGGGCTTTTTTCCAAACGTGCATGGTTTAACGTTAGTGTTTAGAAACAAATAATGCACAAGCTATTGTAATACAGTAAGCACACTCCCTGAATACATTTATTAGCCTTTATGTTATTAAATTTTTATCTTTTGTAGTTCTTGACTTGTAGTTCATGTAGCTAAATTGGTAGAGCATTGTTGGTATCAGAATGGTTGTGGGTTCGATTCCCAGTTAACACACACGCACAATCTAAACACAATGTGTTTGATACAGATATGTCGTTCTGATATAAAAATGTTTTCAGTATTTCCAATACATTTTAACACTAGAAATGGTCTTTATTACCATCAAAAGTTTCATGCTGGCTGAAAATTTAACAACACGCGCCTTGGGAGACAGCAGTAACTGACAGCATCAATGCATCATTTCATAAGACAGCTATTTAGCTACAGCTGTTAATGTTAGCTACAATGTTTAAAATCTGATTATTAAGAGGTTTTATATTTTTACTAATATGACCATTTCTTTAAATATCCTAGGTTCTGCATTTCTGCATGGGAGCTACACTTCATCCATGCTTATCATAAGGGTTTAACACAGTTTGAGGAACAAACACAACAGCCATTCAAATCTTCTGTGGCAAACCACTGATTCTGTGAGAAACCAATGTCATCTGAGGAGATGGAAAGCCTGTGCCCTTTGCCAGAGGTGACGGGCATCAAGGTAGAGCCACCAGTCAGCATCGGCTCAACGGAAGATGCCAACTCACAGAACACCATGGGCATAAAGTTTATTTTGCCCAATCGCTTTGACATGAATGTGTGCTCGCGCTTTGTAAAGTCTTTGAATGAAGAAGAGAGTAAAAACATCCAGGACCAGGTGAACTCTGATTTGGAGGTAGCCTCTGTGTTATTTAAAGGTACAGAAAATAAATATTTGCCATTTCATGTTGTGGTTAAAATGAAATGCATGGTAATTAAACCTATATAAGGTCTTGGAATAAAATATTTAAAACCTAATCTGGTCCAAAAAGTTCTTGTGTTTTTTCTCTCTCACCAGCTGAGTGCAACATCCAGACATCTCCCTCACCTGGTATTCAAGTCAGGCATGTGTACACACCATCCACCACCAAGCATTTCTCTCCTATAAAACAGTCCACTACGCTCACCAATAAACACCGCGGCAATGAGGTCTCATCCACACCATTGCTTGTTCATTGTAAGTAGATCAGTAAATGCTCATTGTATTTCTTTTCGTCTTTTACCTGTTCTACTAATGACCATATTTGGCAAGACTGTCACTCAATGTCACCAAAGAAATCCTCAATGTTTAACTATGTATATGTCAAAATATCTCAGTTTCTAATCTGTTTACCATGGAACTAGTCTTTAGTAATTGACTATTACTTACCTGTATTTCAGCACTTTCTATACACCAGTTGGCAGCACAAGGAGAGATGGTGTTCTTAGCAAGTCGAATAGAACAAGGTTTGTTTCTGTGTGTAAAAAGCAAAACTTGAAATTTAGTCTTACACAGTACAGGTGATGCATGATTGAATGACTGACACCTTCCTGTTTTTCCTTTCAGAGTCTGTAATAAACCTGCAGGATGAAGAGGGGTTCACACCGTTGATGTGGGCAGCAGCTCATGGCCAGATAGCTGTGGTGGAGTTCCTGTTACAAAGTGTGCGTGCAACTTCACGATTACCTACACATTCACTGCATTAGGTGGTCTTTTCCGGTATCTGTACACCCTTTGCAAGACTGCTGCAGCACTGTTTGAATGAGCCACTTTAATCTATTATTATGGTATCATCAATTTCATGTATTAATGTTTAAAAAAACACTTTATTGGCAACTTTGCATGTGAACAGTTATTTCCTATCTTTCTGGGCAAAAAAACTACAAAATAGAGCAAGTTTCTTTTACCAGTAAACATCTCTTTTTAAAGGGGCCATGGCACAAGACTTTTTTTAAGATGTCAAATAAATCTTTGGTGTCCCCAGAGAACACATGTGAAGTTTTAGCTCAAAATACTATATGAATAATTTATTATAGCATGTTAAATTTGCCACTTTGTAAATGTGAGCAAAATGTGCCTTTTGGGGTGTGTCCATTAAAATGCAAATAAGCGGATGAAGTGCAAACACTGAACACAATGATGGTGTTTTTTTGCAATTGAAACTCAATTGTGCTGTGAATTATTTTCGATTAAGGGGTGGTATTATTATAATAAGAGCTCCTTATGACATCATAAGGAGAGCCAAATTTCAACAACCTATTTTTTCATGTTCTTGTAGAGAATTGTTTACCAAAACTAAGTTACTGGGTTGATCTTTTTCACATTTTCTAGGTTAATAGAAGCACTAGGGACCCATCATAGCACCTAAACATGGAAAAAGTCTGATTTTTATGCCATGGCCCCTTTAAGACCTTAACTTGTTGTCATGCAACTAAATAGCACATAATTAAAATAATAATGCATAGCAATACATTGTTTCTGGTACACAGAATATGTAATGGATAAATCTACAACTTCCTTTCAGGGTGCAGATCCTCACCTGTTGGCAAAAGGGAGAGAGAGTGCATTGTCACTGGCCTGCAGTAAAGGATACACAGATATCGTTAGAATGCTTATCGACTGCGGGGTTGACGTGAACGAGTATGACTGGGTAAGTGATTCAGTTTTTTGATTTCCAAAGGTCTCATTGGAACACTTTAATATGCGAGATGTGAAAATGGCAGTCATGTGTCTGCCTTTTCAATGGTACACATTTTTATTCTGTTAATTAAAATATGTTAAAGGGATAGTTCACCCAAAATTTCAATTTTGTCATCATTTACTCACTCTCAAGACCTGGATACCTTTCTTTGCTGTGCTGAATACAAAGGAAGATATTTGTAATGAAGCATACAATAGGAGCACTACTGACTTCCATAGTAGGATAAACAAATACTATCGAAGTCAGTGGTGTTGTTAAATGACAAAAGTTTCATTTTTAGGTGAACTATCCCAAAAGGTTTCGAGAAAGATTCGGTTTATGGTTCTGTGAAGCCATAAAACTCAATGTTAATAAAAAAAAAGATCTAAATTAATAAATCCTTTATTATACATGTTAGGTCCAGTCATATAATTGGACAGTGCTAAAAGTGCTATATATATAATGTTGGTGTGCACATGTTTGTGTACGTACATGAAATGTTTAATTTTTATTAACTATTTATAAATGAGATATATATATATATATATATATATATATATATATATATATATATATATATATATATATATAATGACTTACGCACTGATTGTGGTTACTGCACTTTAATTCCAGAATGGTGGAGCTCCGTTACTTTATGCAGTTCACGGTAATCATGTTCGTTGTGTGGAAATCCTCTTAGGTAAAATCTTAAAATTAATTCTGGTTAATTGTATTGCATTCCTTTAAGTTTCCTTCATAAGTCCTCAAGTTTAGTCTGTTGTAGTGTAATAACTGTTACTTCACTCACCAGAGAGTGGATCTGACCCCACCATGGAATCAGATTCTGGTTTCAACGCTATGGACATGGCTGTGGCAATGGGTCATAGAAATGGTAACTATAAATGTATTAGTCTCAATATATGGGTAATGACATGAAGCATTACATACAGACTTAAAAACATAAAATTTTAGATATCAGACATAACTGTAGTCTTTCCAACTGCTTCTCAGTTCAACAGGTCTTGGAGGCACATCTTCTAAAGCTTCTGCAAGGTATCAAAGAATGACCATGGCAAGCGACACTGAGAGAGGAAGTACAAGGGGGCTTTGAGAAAATAAGTGTTTACGGTTAGTGAACTGATGAAGTGGACAATATTTTGCACGTGTGATACTCACCAGCTTTATATGAAGTTGTCGATGTTTTTTGGTCTATCATTAAGTTTATTACAAGACATCTGAATTTAAGAGTGTTAATTTGTGTGTGTGAGTCTTGTTTTGTCGTGATTTCCGTTAACAGATGCGTAGTTGCATTGTGTACTTCAAAATGAACTTGCTGCAAATAAGCTGTTTTACATGGAATGAATATGGCTCATAAATGTTAGGTGAACTAAATAATGGATGCTTAAAAAAATAATTGGAGAAAAACTGTTGCAGTCATGTTATTTACATAAAGGTGTCTACGTTTTAATTCAAGATACAAAAGTTGCAGTTTGTGCTTCTGCAAAAATTGTATTTAGATTCAATTTGGTGCTATGACATTGTAAATAAACCATTATTTAAACTACAAAACAAGTCTGCTATGTCTTATACCTTGACTTCTTCACATTTATTTATGCTACATTGAAATTTAGCTTGTTATTACCTCTTACTTTACAAAGTCTTTTATAGCTTAAAAAAACACTTATCCCTAACCAAGTGTATTTTCTGATGTTTTTTCTCCAACCTGTCTTAACTGGGTGACATTGTTAAAGCTAACAAAAAAAATTCTGACCTCAACACCAATAAAGACAAAACAAATGTGTATTTAATAAGCTTTTTGACAATAGCAAATGTTTATTTCCAGATGTTGATTCGGATAGGCTGCAAACAACTAAGCCTCAGTAACAGGGAAGGTGGAGGCAAAGATGCCTCTTATACCGCACAAGCAAACACACACACACACTCAAAAAACTGTGCATGAACTTGTGCGGTGCAAATAATCTCACGCTCTCTGCCTCGACACAATGGGGTCACAGCAGTGCATGAAAAAAGATTTTGGGGTGCAATATGTTTATAAAAGAAACTGAAATAAAGTCCCACATGTCTCTGCGGAGACCGGAGATTTAACGCATTTCCTTCCCATGAAGTTAATTAGCCTCGTTCTTTGAAGCCTCATCGAAATTCTCCACAAGATCTGGAAGAAGAGAAAAAAGGCATTCAATGAATCAAGATGTCAACTACATATAGACAAGGACAATTCAAAAGGCCGTGATGACTTGACAGCACCATACAAACATTGTTTGATAACGACAGGAAACAAAATCTCCTTTTTGAAACAACCTGCAAGTGTTTATGGTAACATGATATGAAAACGGTAATATCTGCATGCCTGTCCCACAGCTTGTCTGAGGGGGCAAGGGAGTGTGATTTCAACAGTGAACATAAATGAGCACTGAGAAACTGAGAAGTCCACAGCTGTTAAAACTGAACCACAGTGGATCAAAAGCAGGTTGTCTTTTATGAGATGAAATCTGATAAATGGGACATCAAGTATTCTGCTCCAGGGTGTCAAGAGTGGAAATCACTAACAGAAGGCTGAAGTCTTGATTGTTTTTAGAGGGGACACCAAAATGGCTCAAACTGTTAACCCTTTTGTCATCACGCGGGAGAGCTACCTTTGCAGTGCAGAGATGTTAGGTGTCAAGACTTGGGTTACCAACTAGGTTCTGCTCATAGAGAGATGTGGGGAATTAAAATGGTAACCTTGTGTGTTGGATGGCTCTTTTAAAAAACGAAAAGCAACCCAAGCTTTCAGTGCTCTAAAACAATAGTTAAACACCTGCCTAAATGCATTTTTTGGACATCACCACAAGCAGAGCCAGTGCTCTAACAAAGACGTGTGCTGTGCTTACAATACACCACACATACAAAATCCCATACTGGTAATGATTGTAAAGTTAAAGGTAGAATGCAAATAAAATCTAAAATACACAAGCTATATTAAGAAAAAAAAAAAACAGCAAATACATATATAGGAATTTGTGTTGAGGATTGTGACTGGGTGGTAAGGTTCATAATGACATACTGACCTGGAACTTCATCATCTTCCTCTATACCAGCTACGGGGGCCTTTCCATCACCAGCTGAAACAACACAAGAAATTTTTAAACCTTTGTATCCATATTAACTACTTTAAACAACAAAATGTTGGGTGACTACAGCATTTACTGACATTAGGGAGAGTGTTTACTTCACAAAATCAGCTTATTACCTGTTTTTATGCATTTAAATGCAAATCAATAAACCGACTATGCAGAAAACGGCGATTAAACACGATTTGGAGATTTGTCAAGTTTCTGCAGGCAGTGATGTCACCACATATATTCCATATAGGGGCGGTTTCCCAGACAGGGATTAGACTAGTCCTAAAATTAACAGAAACTGAAGGCAACTTGCGCTGATATATCTTAAAATAAATCAGTGCCCTTTGTTCTGCCTAAAAATGCACACAAGTAATGTTTTTAGTAAGGCATGTTTGTTAAAAAAAACTAGTCCGGATTTAAGATAATCCCTGTCCGGTAAACCAACCCCCAGTCATTTAAAAAGGAAGCGAGAAATTTTAAAAGCTATACTGTTTAATCTTTTATGTTTGCAGAATCTGTCAATGTAAAATAAGTTTATTTCTCTGTCAACTGCTTAAGTTGAGAGCAGACTAATGATAGTTTACAAATTTGTGGTGATTATCTTTAAAATGTGGAGATATTTGAACATAACTGTAAGAGCACTGGTTAAGGCATTTACATGTAACACAAAACTGCGGAAATAGGCCAAAATCTGCTGCAAAGTAGGACTCCAAAAATACTCAAAATATTTACTGCCTTTGCCACAGTGATGAGACTAAAACATACAAATCGTAGATTTATCAGCTCAGATGTTTCATCCTAATCTATTATAAGATTAATAAATGCATTAAACAAGCCAATTCCGATTTTATTAATGCAGGTGTTTGAAAAAAAAAGCCTGCTTATTAAATACACTCACCAGATACTTTATAAATTACACTTGTTAACACAAATTGCTTATCAGCCAATCACAAAACCATGTCTGACTCTGACATGACACGCCTGTCAGCTGAGAACAGGAAACTGAGGCTACAATTTGCACTGGATTACCAAAAATGTTGCCTGGTCTGATGAATATAGATTTCAGCTGTGACATTCAGATGATATAGGGTCAGAATCCATCCTGCCATGTATCAACAGTTCTACCCGGTGGTGGTGGTGAAATGGTGTGGGGGATATTTTCTTGGCATATTTTGGACCCCTTAGTACCAAATGAGCATTGGTTGAATGCCATGGCCTACAAGAGTATTGTTGCCGACCATGTCTATCCCTTGATGACCACAGTGTACCCATCTTCTGATGTCTACTTCCAGCAGAATAATGCACCATGTCACAAAGCTCAATTCTTAAAATTGTTTCTTGAACATGAAAATGAGTCCACTGTACTCCAATTTCCACCACAGTTACCAGATCTCAATTCAATAAAGCATCTTTGGGATGTGGTGGAACGGAAGATTCGTATCCTGGATGTGCAGCCGAAACATATGCAGCAACCACGTGATGCTATCACGTGAGTAATGTTTCAAACATTTTGTAGAATTGATTTCATGAAGAATCAAGACAGTTCTGAAGGCAAAACTGGGTCCGACCCAGTACTAATAAAATGGGCAGTGAGTTTATGTTTAACTGTCATTATTTAGACTCCAACTATATTCTGAAGTGTAGAAACAGTTAAACCAGCAGCAGTGGCAAACCCAACCCCCATGCATAAGCTTACACCTGTTGTCAGCACAAGCACAACCAACACTTTGGGTGTTTAATCACTTTGCTGCTTGCAAATACCAAATAAAAACAAACTGTAAGATCTATAACCTCTATAAACATTTGTTTCCATTTCGTTACAGTAAAACATTACAGTAGCACACTTTATCATTCATCAAAAAGATCCTTTAAAGATATAGCGGAGGATTTTTTTCGAATTTTAGAAAAGAACCGCCTTCTCCACTTTTTAAAAAAATGCAATTGCGCAACACTCCTGATTGACAACTAGGAGGACCAATAGTCTTTTTGATCCACCCAGAAAAAGAAAATCCTCCGCAATACCTTTAAGTTCTACATTTTTGTCACAAAAAATGGCATTAGATGAGTTAACTCTAGGAACCCAATTTCAAAACCTATATCACCAGCTTGTTTGGGTAGGGCCTCAGCAAGTCTGCGCAAGCTGGTCAGGCTGTCAGCACCCAGCTGGTTAAGAATAGAGGGCAGCATCTCCGTCAGCTGTTTGGTCTCTGCGTGGCCCGTGATGGTGAAGGTGTTGGCTGCTAGTGAGGCCTGCACTTTGGGATTGTTGAAGTGAATCACTGTGCCCTGGTTTGTGAACATGTTCACCTGCAAAGCAAGAGTGTTGAACAAATTTTCATTGAAAGTTGAATTAAAAACATGGATGCACACTAAAGCCAGTGCAAATACTTTTTTTTTTACATATATAACAACAGTAGTGTATTAAGCAGACCAAGACATTACCTCCTCAATGCCAGAGATGTTATTTACTCCCAACTTTTTCAGCGAGAATTGAAGCTTTTTATCATCTGCAGTGGCTGTTCTGTGAACGACCTTCTTCTTTCTGCGGGCAGTGCCCTATCAAGACATAACATTGATACAAATGTAACAGACTTTCTGCTTATCCTGTCTTAGAAATGTGAATATCTATGAGCCTCAATCAGCTTAAAGTGAAAGATTTCTCTAAACATAGCAAAAATGTCCTTTACCTTTCCGCCAATGCGGACTTGTGCCTGTAACTTGGCTAATTTTTCTTGGTTCATTATCGTTTCTTTCATCTGTAAAACACAAGGCATGGTCAGTGATAGTGTTAAACAGATATACTGCTGAAATGAGTTAAAGGGGTGCGGTCTGAATCACAAGGACAAGCAGACTTCTCTCATACGCCCAGAATTTTTTTAAACATATAACAGTTAAGCCGCGTAAACAACTTAAACGTTACACTCAGATCCTTGCTCAACATTTCAAGCTCAAAGACAGAAAAAGTCGAGCGGAGCAGCAGCAAGTAACTTACAGGTTTTAAGGCCTAACGAGAAAAAGATAGGAACTGGTTTGTCACGACTCACGACAGAGGAACAAGAACGACCACCTGACTGAAACATTCAAAGTCAGGCAGCTGTCATTTATATAACGCTTACAACTTGATATTCACCCAATCGAGTTTCAGACTACCAAGTTATCCAATTAATGCGACGGTTTCTCTGCGAATAAACGAAAACTCGGATCACAAAGGAAGAAATTAGCCAATTGAGAATACAGAGAAGCTGAAGGTAAATTTAGTAACAAAGAACTTCATCAACGAACTCTTAACATTAGGTATTTATATACAAACGCAACAAACGTAACGTAAATCGGTCCCGCCTGAAGACTCGTGCTGTTTGTTTGCAGTAAGTTAGCAGCAACGCTAGTCTCGTGCGCTCTCAGGCCTGTCTCCCGAGAGGGCCGAGTCTCACCCGAGCCGACTGCGACATCTTTTTGCGGATGAATCCTACAAAACATCAGCCGATTTTGGTAAATAAGTTCCTTATTTACCTTGAGCCTCGTAACGAAGAGTGGTTGTGCAGGAAATATAGTATTTAGAGCTCCTCACTGACCTGCACGCCAGCAGCAAACACACGCGGAGAGCAAGATGGAAGCAAGAGAGGAAGACGGAAGTGACGACACGACTGAAATGCGCTGCAGTGGGCTGGAACCACAGTGCCTGCCTTCCTGCACTCTGGGCAAGAATAGCTAGTATGGTCGGGTCTTTTGGTGACAAGTGAGTTATAAATTACACAACAACAATAATTAATAACAGTCCACTATGATTCATAGGACAAATACAATTTTAAAATCCATTATTCCTTGCATCTGGTTGCAGGCTAGTGCATGTCTTAAAGGGATAGTTCACCTTAAAATGAAAATTCTGTCATCATTTACTCATCCTTATGTTGTTCTAAACCTGTATGAATTTATTTTTTCTGATGAACACAAAATAAGATGTTTTGAGAAATTATGGTAAACATACAGATGGTTGTAACCAGTGACTTCCATAGTGGGAATAAAAAAACTATGATGAAATTTAATGGGTACCGTCCACTGTGTGTTTATCATCATTTATCAAAATATTTTTTTCATCATTTATCACAATACTGCCAAAATATGTTGTTCCTGCTATGGAAGTCAATGGTCACTATCTGCTGTGTGTTTACCATCATTTCTCAAAACATCTTCTTTTGTGTTCATCCGAAAAAAACAAATTCATACAGGTTCAGAACAACATGAGGATGAGTAAATGATGACAGAATTTTCATTTGTGGGGTGAACTATCCCTTTAACCAAGATGTACAAATAAAAATGTGTGAAAAAGTCTGGGGAGTTCTTTCAGTCCAAATATGACCATACTATATAAACGTTAATAAAATCAAAGGTCTGTTTTAGTAGGGGCTCATAATAATTCATGGAAAATCTATAAAGTGCAATTACGGCTATAGAACATGCACACTTTTCTAAAACGACAACTAATTGCGTTTTATGTGCGAATCACCAATACTGAATACTTAATAGGGGAGAATATATGTAACAATTTAACCTAATGTAAGTTAACGGAACTGTCGATTAAAGCACGCGCTCAAGCTATAGTGTCTATAGGGATGATGACCTGTTTGTCTATATAGGAAAATCGAAGAAGGCTTATTATGCACCAGACAGGGACCTCTTTTTTAAAAAAAATTCATATTAAAAAGTCCACATAGCATGAAATTGTGACGTCTGGGTGTGCACATGTAAATCTTGAAATAATTTGTGATCATGTAAAAAAGAACATCTTCTCTTCGCACTTCTCAAAAGGTTTATATACACATCCACAGTCAGAACAAAGCTAGTCGAAGCATGGTTGTGGGGTCTATCTTTTGAAGGGCAACATAATTTTTCAAGCAAGCTTAAAACGCACCATTTAACCAGGTTTATCTTCACCAAATATACGTTTTGCATTTGAAATTAATTGTACACCTCGCGTAATCCATTCAAACCTAGAAAATTTAAATTACATTTATGGGATTTGTCATCAGAGCCCCAGTTGCGTTCGCTCATTCAGTGCTTTCATGTTATCCCGTGCCACGAAAAGCGTATGTGGCTCAACCCTTCAGGACTTTAGAAACACTTCAGATGTGGTTTAAGCTGGTTTAATACACACATACGAGCAATGACCCGACTCACGTCGCCCAGTACTCAAAACTCTTGTTCATTCACTCGCACGAGCATGACAATTATGAGGAGCCAACAGAAGCGCATCACTTCCAGTCATTGTGGTGTCCAAGATAACTGTGCATGCACTCCCAATAAATATTGTTCAACCATCAGCCATTCAACATAAGGCTATTTTTAATAACGAATTGACTTGTGATCATGTTTGTAGCATTTGAACTCGACACTCTCTTGGTATTACATTTCAGCTAAAAGCAACTTAAAGTTTATTTTCCAGAAAATTATTTGACCAAATTTTTAGCCTATATCTTAACATACCGTGTCACCTGTAAGTCCAATATAGTATGATTGCCGTTGTGTAACCCACAAGGAAAATGTATTGTGTTTCACTTGCTGCGAATTTTAACAACAAATTTGGAGCACAATTTAGATTTAGCTAGACTGTGTAAATATAGCTTAATGTAAAATTATGATACGATCTTGATTTCTCTGTCATCCGCGTAGTAGTTTCAGATGACATTTCTAAACATTTATTTAAATCAGGACAAAACATATTGAATTTTAATTAAACTAAAATAAAGTCATTAACAAGGATAATTTGCCAAACATATAAAAATAGCCAACTTCAAGAAATAATGGAAAATACAGATACTTAAAAATTATTTAATATTTTATTTAATTTTTCATAATTAAATAATACATTGTTTGTAAAGAGTATAGTCAAAACAAAAGCTATTCCCATAATCATAACGGATTCCATCAAACCCGTCAGAGATTTTGTTTATTTGACTTTGTTTCTTAATAGGCTTAATAACAAACAAAAACTGACCGTGGCTGGAATTTAGATAAACAATGTGAACAGGTCAGAGAATGATCAAACTGCCGCGAGATGGCACTCTTTCAGCTCTGGATGAAGTAAATATATGTTAGGTCCACAAGCCTGACCACATGAGTCACCATAAAACGGCCATCAAACCGGACCAGATGTTTTTGCCATCATGCAAAAATATCCTTAAACACACTGCATCCTTAGAAGAACCAACATGGGACTGTAATAATAAACGAAAAGATAATTCATTTTGAGAAGTTTGAAAAGTTTTTATTTTTGGTCGTATCCACGAGTTTCCATGGGTCAATGTTGTGTGTCTTTTGGAGTATGTTTTCATCACTCCTACCACAAGTTGTTTTAGTAGTAACTTTAAATGCAATTTCTCTGTTTTACTGTTTTTTCTCTTCTTTTAATTGTTAAAGCTAATAGAAAATAAGTTACTGCTGAGCCACTCTTTGTTTGCTTGTGAAATATATTACAATTATATATTAAATAATATATCTGGATAATAAAATAAAGCTATAAGTTATTATTATTATCATCAATAAGGATTTTATTATGATTTTTGTTGTTATTATAGAAAACAAATTGTTAGGTTACAATTAATGTTGTGTTTTGACTGGCATTAATACCTAGGCTATAACAGTTAATTTTATTTTAATTATTTCATTTAAGTAAGAACATTCATTAATTAAAAATAGTGAGAAACAATTGATATTTAATTATATAATTTAATTTTAATGCAATGTGTGTAAGTGCTTTATTAACTTTAACTTTAGATTTCATAGCTGATGGATTTTCTCTAATTTATTCACATTTTGTGAATACTTGCGTTCGGACTCACTGTGGTTGGTAATAACAAACATGAGAAAGAAACAGACAGAAGACAGAGACAGACACTTTCCTTTAAAAGAAAAAATCAAATAAACAGTATAGGTCTGTTTTCATCCAAGAATCCTTTTTGAAAGGGAATATGTGTTTGCATTTAAATATGTTTAATATTGAATAATAGATTAATACATTTTAACTTTGTTATTTTATGAGGCATGAATTGTCGGTGTCTGATTGTGTATTTATAAGCAGTATTTTATACCATGTCGTAAATATTATCAACATTATTGTAAAGTCTGTTGTTTCATTTGTGCACGTTGGACGCATGTGTCATTATGAAAACAGAGCACAAACTGTGCTATATTAAAAAAATAAAATACTGAAAAAATAGTCGTTTATAGTCTACTGTAGATTTCAATTATCAGCTGAATATTTTAACTATGGATACGACAATTTGTCACGCGCGCAAGTGCACCGTCTTTTCACAGGCTCGAATGCTTTTTCGTGATCCGCGTGACTGATGCGAGTTAACAGCTGACTTTTTTCCATTACCAATGGCTCGCGGATGATCTGGAGCACTCCCGTGTCACGCAAACTACTATGCGTACTGAGGCGGACATAAAAGCCAGCGAATATGTGAAAGCATTTTTAAAAAATCAACTAAACTACAATTCCAAAACTTTCAATGTCCAGGAACCTGACATTAAACGCAATCCCCAAACGAATAAGTAGTTAAACCATTTATGGCTGGTTTCATTTTACTGTAAAAAATAAAATATAATAATAGGGGAGGGTCCTACCATTACGATGTGCTTAATGCGCTGAATTTTGCCGAATCAATAGGCTGTTGAAGAAGACAGCAGCATTTTATCCAGGAAATGAAAACTCCAAGAAATAATAGGCACTAAATATACCCATAGAGCTTCACAGATGTTTGAGTTATTATTCAAAGATCGCTTTCTGACTGATATTCTTTATCTCCTCCATAGCAATGGTGACGCTTTGTTGTCATGTGATCAGGGAGGTAGTATAAAGCGCCAGGAAAGGTCCGCCCTCTTTGGAATCCTGGTTTGGCCTTTAGGAGGGTCTACCCCTATACTCCCCCGACAGAATAAGCGTGTGGATGTTGGGATCTAACCGACCTATTGATTCAAAGCCGACACTGATCCATTAAAAGCCTATGGCACTGGTGGCACGCTGGCACGTCCTCTCTGCCTGTCGCGCATCTGCCCAAAGCGTCATATGAGCTCTCTCGAATCGAGAGGGCAGGTAACAGGCTCAACACATCCAGCGCGTACGCCGTAACCCATCAGGGACCAAGAGAGAGCCATGACTTTGAGCTCTGAAATGTCGGATGCGTCCGTGCTCTCAGAGGAGACCGACATCGACGTGGTTGGGGAAGGAGACGATGACGGACATACGCGCTCCTACGTGGACGAAGTGGCTCAGATGCACGACGAGATTCTGCTCAGCGGTTCCCCACCTTGTGTGGACCCCTCCGCCGCACGGGACCCCTACAAGCCAGCGACCAAAAACACCCTGGTGAAACCCCCATACTCCTACATCGCACTCATCACCATGGCAATCCTCCAAAGTCCCAAGAAGCGCCTGACGCTCAGCGAGATATGCGACTTCATCAGTAACAGATTTCCATACTATCGGGAAAAGTTCCCAGCTTGGCAGAATTCAATTCGACACAACCTGTCCTTAAACGACTGTTTCGTCAAGATACCACGGGAACCTGGGAACCCCGGTAAAGGCAACTACTGGACACTGGACCCAGAGTCAGCAGACATGTTTGATAACGGGAGCTTTTTACGACGTCGGAAACGCTTTAAACGCCAGCAGGCGCCGGAACTTCTCCGGGAACACGGAGGCTTTCTCCCCGCGACCGCTGCGTACGGGTACGGACCTTACGGTTGCGGATACGGTCTACAGCTTCAGTCCTATCATGCACATACTGCGCTTCTTGCCTTTCAGCAACAGCAGCAGCAGCCGCCATCCGCGTCCCGGCATCCCCACACCGGAACTCTCATCCCCGCGCCTTCCCTCATGCCAACCACTACAGAGCTCACCTGTTCCCGCTTCTATCCTCCCCTAAGTCCCGGTCTCTCACCCCCCATACAGACTGCGGCTAAGTCCCCGGTTCACCGTTCACCCTTCTCCATAGACAGCATAATTGGGAGCTCTTTAAGCCCAACGCAATCGCACTGTGCCTTACGGACTTCCCCGGTGGTCCCGGTGCTGCCGCCGACCCTCGCGTCTCAGCACTCCCCAAATACGCCACGTTCACTACCGGGAGTCTTGCACGGACCGACCTCTTTACACGAAACGTACGCAAACAGGATTGTCAGTGGCACAAGTGGCTGTTAATTTTTTGTTTTTTTAAAGCGATACACTCCTGTGTTTAAGGTAGGATTATTTTTGTATTGTTTATAAAGAGCAGCTGAATGTTGGACATTAACACTTCCGTGCCTATATTCACGCTGTAAAATAATAAATATATATTTATGTTAACATGTTTAGTTTAATCTAATTTCTGCCCCCACGAACTTTTCGTCGTCAATGTGATTGTGGTAATCGCTGCACAGGGCGTCTCAGGACAACATTTTTGAACAGGCGATAAAATAAAATTTCAAATGTCTACAATGATATCTTGTGTGTGAAAACACGATGTTTTTAGTTTAGCAATTTGTACTTTGTAATGAAAATTCAGGAGGGTTAAAAGCAAGCATTTTTATACAACGTGTACTTCTCAGTAGCTTAATAAACAATGTACATTCTTTGATATTGTATACTCGGAGTGTGATATTTTTTACACGGTCTGTTTTTCAATAATAAATATTGTTTTACAAAGCAAGATGAGTGGAAATTACCTTATTGATAGGTTCAATTAAATCATCAAATAATATCACTGCAATACACTGCCTTTGTATGTCGTATTAATCCAGTGAAAAATAATTTAACCAAGGCAGAAAAACGCACTAATGTTGGGATATAGCCATTGATGACCGTTAATCAGGCTTTATCAGTATTAAGTCGATTTTACAGAAAAGGTTACCCACAAATTTTATTATGTTTTATAAATATTCCTTAATTAAACCAGTGCAATATTTAAAGAACAAGAAGATTAATGAAAGCAAAAACAAGAGCACAAATTTTAACCAACACCAAGTAGACAAAACTCTTTACACGTGACTGTAGTTTTTGCTGTGGTAGCATTTGTGGAGATGGCGTCATGCATTGCTCGAGGAAAAACAAGTAAGAGAGAGGCGCAGTTAAACTCTAAACATTAAAGAATGTTGTAAAATGAAAAGCAATATAACGGAGTTTTCTTTTCAGCCATATGACGAGTTAAATTCGGTAGGTGACTTACTCCAGAAAAAAACGATCCCGGATGCATATTTTACTGATATTTGATTTCTGCCTAGATAAAGTGAGATCTCTGTGTGAACTGTTGTGGTCACGCTCTTAAAACAATACAAAGTAAGTGATTTGACACTTTGCCACCCATTTATCATTTATCAATGAAAGGACAATGTGTGTTGCTTATCCAAACATTGTAAAATTGCCTGCTTTGAAGAATCTGAGTGGTGTGGGTGCTTGACCTTGGCTTGACAACATGGTGGAATAGGCACGCAATTTCAGAAACTATATATAGTATAGTATATTTTGTAGCTAAACTTAAAATAAAATTAAAATAAAGCTCTTTAAAAGTTTAGTAAGATCCCGTTTATAAAACAACATGATAGCTAGAAATAGCATTGTTAAATTGGGACTGAATAAAGAACAAAATGGCTTAAAACGGGTTATATATAATATATTTTAAAAATAATATTGCAAATAATCTGCAATCATTTCATTAAATCAAGACATTTTCATTCCGCACGAGGTGGCACATTTAGAGATAGACCTGAATATTTTATATACGATAGTAACTTTTACATTTTCTTATCCCTTAATTTCAGAACGTGCACTCATCACTAGCAGACAACCGAAGCGGCAGTGTCGGTTTCACATCATGGCCTACGTATCGCATGTTCTTTCCCACATTTATCTCTGTAATTACTACCCAGCGACAGCATAGTGTCACTGGGGTGAGAAACGTGTTGTTTCCCTGCCCTCAGGTCGATGATAATCGGCGTGATCTGAACCAGCTGGCCCTGTCCATGGGAGTAAACTCTTCTACACTTTTTCTTTTTGTCATCTGCGGTCACTGTAGGGGCCAGAATTTATTTTACACAGTGGGCTAGAGACAGAAAAAACGGTCAGTTTAACAGAGGCCGAAATGTTTTTCTTTATAGGGATGGAAGAAAGCCAGTTTGCCCAACTTCAGCAAATGCCACTGGGACCTATCATAATTCTCTTTGGATTCTTATACAGGATAATTGTTTGGCCGACGATTGATACCGAAATGTTTCACATCAACAGATTTTGATTTCACATCAAAATATTTTTAGGCAGTAAATGTGGAGCACACATTGTTTAAAATTAACTATTACTGATTAAAATTACTCATTTTAAAAACTGTATTTTTGTATGGAGACTCCGCCAAAGAGCGCAAAAAGGGGGTATCTGGAGTAGACGTAAAGGAAATGCACAGATAGTTCAGTAGGCCAATGGGACAGGAAACGCTCGCACGCTTACATGCACTCAAATAGAGTAGTGCCACAGTGATGTAACCATGCTACTGCTTGCTGGAGACAAACATGACTAGGGTAAACAGTCCACAGATAAAAGCTAAATATAGATTACATTTTATGACACATATCATGCATTTACCATAATATATAATTTCCTTTGTCTAAATTAGAGAGCATCTATTCAGACGTCATTTTGCATGTGTAGATAAATACAAGCGTCTTGATGTTGATCATAGTAGACAAGCTAAAAGGGGAAGCAACCCCGATTCTCCGGTCACAAACCGTGCCAGAAGCTTTTGCTTTCAAGCACCAACAGGATATATTTAGGCTACAATAAGCTCGTTTAAATTATATAATAATTTTAAGAGTTGGGGGAGCTATTGCATCGTCATTTTAAAATAATAAGCATGCATTTTATTCCCATATTGGGCACTTATTACACACACACACGCACGCACACAAACATCATCAGACACAGGAAAAAGAGAAGTTTATATAGGCCCATAATTCCATCTGTTTTTATTTACCATTAACCTAACTACAAAAATCAATACACATACACACGCCTAACTTATTAATAGATAAAAATATATGTCAGTTTATGTCAATGCGATTATAGGGTTGTCATAGCAGGTGGTCAGTAGTAGGCTTATAACTGTTATTGTACCTATTATTATTATTATTATTATTATTATTATTATGCTTTTAGACCACCAGTACACGAAAGTATATCTAATTTTAGTAATCTAAAACATTTTTTCATTAAGTGCAACCCACATTATTCATTTTCTTCTCCATGTTTGTCGTTTGCAGTTAAGTTGCTTTTTTCGGCGATTTTCAATTTCGCAATAATAATCTATAATAATAACTCGGGTTATAAAAGCTCTTTTACGTGACTTTATGACATTAATTTACTAACTGCACTGTTTAGTTTTTATACACATTTTTTCATAGACAGATCTTGATTAAACAATTATGTGCAATATAAACAAAACAGTATCTGGTCACAAATACACGTGTATTGCAATAACATACTTAAAAATAAATTAGCTAAACTGTTGAGGGATTAAAAATAATTAATTAATTAATTAATTAACTAAGCAAGACAATAATAATAATAATAATAAATACTACTACATATATTAAGTATATACATATATATATATATATATATAATACAAATAAATCTGAATTTTTCTGTGTCTTATTTGCTTGCTTTTGATTTCCGCGTCTATTTATACTTTGCTAATTGCATATCTTTTGCAAATTTATGAAAATACGTATTGTTTTTTTAGTGCTCAAAACTGACAGAATAATTGTTTGACTAGAACAGATAATAACAAATCCCGAGACCAAATCCCCCACAAAAAGACGCGGGTATCGACAGCCAAATGCCTCCCCGCTTATATAAGTAAACACAAATTTACCCTTTTAAACCTTCCATATCATTTAAATGTCAAAAACATTTTTTTTTACAAAGAACATATTTCGGCTGTCAGAAACATTTTGTGCTTTTTTACACAGCTTATGTTTACAAAAAAAATTAAGGGTACCATAATTATATACTACAACAACAAAAAGTTATAATAATAATCATGTTGAAGACAGATATATGACGGATAAGAATTTTATAATAAATACATTATAAAACATGAAAAATTAACACATTTTGGCCTGTAACTTTCATCAGCTAAACTTTATTATTATTATTATTTTCGATAAGACGTTGAAAAATACGGGATAGTTTAGAGGTTATAGAGTGAACAAATGAGACAGGAAGTTAAAGATTGAATGCTTCAAAGTGAGTTAATGTTTTTGTGGCCAGCATCAAATAAAAAAACAATAGGCTACACAAACATAGGTGGTCAAAATGTTTTGCTCTTACATCCACAAATCTGAAACTGAAAATGGTTTAACGCCAATAAACGCCAAGCTGCTGCAGTTTACAAAACTTGAAATGGCTAAAATTCTCCTTTGATTCAGCATTTAGGATCCTCAATAGTCTTGAGGATCAGAGTCACACAAGGTAAAGCATATACCTTTCACGGTAAACCCACAAATATGAATGATTTCAGGAGTTTATGATAACACTGATATGCAGTATACAAACAGCAGTTTGCCATCAACATTAGTAACTGTACACAAACTAATCTTTAAATGTCATGGTTAAAATGCAAACATAAACAAACCCAGAACTAACAAGCCCTATAAATACATTTAGGCTAATTG
This sequence comes from Misgurnus anguillicaudatus, assembly GCF_027580225.2. NCBI lineage: Eukaryota > Metazoa > Chordata > Actinopteri > Cypriniformes > Cobitidae > Misgurnus > Misgurnus anguillicaudatus. The sequence goes on along the minus strand of NC_073358.2, from coordinate 29,770,360 downwards.
CAGGATGATGAAAGCAGACTAGACTGATCTGATTTGATAATGCTGACTATTTACTGCCATTGTTTGTTTGTGTGTATAGTGCAAATTAGGCAGAATGAAGGCCAAAAGAAGATTTTTTACAAAGAAAATTTGCACATTTAAATTCTAAAGAAAACAAAAAAAGTTCAAATGAGGTGAAACTGGACTACAAAGGCTACACTGTAAAAAGTAAAAAGGCATGAGGGGCTATTTCAGCCTGGTCTGAAATGTCACTGGTGTAACCCAAGATTAAATTTATTCAGTAATATAAAAACAATATCCATTACTTGAATAAAACCAGATAATTAAAAGCAGTCACCACATTTAAGCACAGTTGAGTGACATCATCAGATCAGACTATTAAAAGCAACATAAAGCGAGCAGATATTTCCGCAGACACACACACTTTACTCCCCATGTCTCACTTTGATTATATCCTCTATTAATGTAACTTTTTCGAATCCATGTGTGTTTGTGTGAATGAGCAAGAGCGGTATTACAAGCATAGATGTAGTAGGGCAGTGAATGCTCTCCATGTGAGGGGTTGAATCTCTTTCTGATCCATTCACATTGTAGCCCAGCAACATTTATCCTCTGTAGCTGTATAGAGACAAACAGCATGTGTATACGTGTGTGTGTGTGTGTGTGTGTGTGTGTGTAATTGTGTGTGTGTGTGTGAGTTTTACGCTCCATTAGCAAGTTTGAGGACTAAAGCTAGGTCTGAATACGGCTCCAATTAGAGAGAGAGCCCACTAACACACTGGTTGCCACCCAACTTCAGTCAATTACTTCTCTCTTCTTTTCATGCTCTCTCTCTCTCTCTCTTTTCTTCTTCTATTTCTTTCTGTCTTTTGTTAATTCTGCTTTATCTCTTTATGCCTTTTCTGCTTCTATCTGTTTCATCGTCTCTCTTTTCTGTACTTTCTTTAAAATGCTGTCCACTGCTATACTTTCACCATCCAGTTGTCCTGCTGTCTGTGTTGTCACTGAATCGAAGGGACTCCTGTGGAGAGGTTACCAAAATATAACCAGTAGCTCAGCTCAAGGAAAGTTATTTTGATGCTCACTTAAAAAAAAGAGTACACAGATTTTCCATCGATACCGAAAGCAGATTATTCAGAATGATATCTGCCGATATTGATAGTTTGGGTGGTTATATTAACTTGCATTAACTAAATTCTGAAGGTTAAGTTTTTTCATATAATGACCATTGATATTAAACATTGAACTTGTTATGTTTCTTAACATTTATTACACAGAACTCAAATTCATTGCATCTTCCTGTTCTCTTTTGATTGACAGGGCATATATCGGCCATGACTATCGGCTGTTTTTAAATATCGCCCGACAGCTAATAGTAGGAAATTGCATTTTTCGACCGATATGATTGTTGCCCGATTTATCGGTGCATCTCTTATCACAGAAGTCTTTCAACTGAAAGGTTATTTTAAGTGTAGATAACTTCACAGAACCATGTATAAGCACACATACATCATAATCATTTGCCCAAAAATTATGTCTTAAAATATCTGCAAATAGTTTGAACCTTAATTAATGATTATTAATGATAAACCTATGATTATTTAAATAACGTACTATGTTGTACTGTGAATCTATTTTTTCATTACACTCTTAAAAAAAATGGTTCTATATCGAACCAGAAATGGTTCTATCACCCGCTTCATATATGGAACCCCTAAATGGTTCAATATAGAACCACTTTAATGGGTTCATTAAAAAGAACCCCAAATGGTTCTTTGAATCAAAGTTAGATGGTTCTATTTAGAACCATTAAAGGTTCTTTATTATTATGAGTAATTTATTATTGATAAGAAATTATAACCAATCTAGAAAATTATAAAAGTTTACTATTTATTAATTGTATTATACAGAAATATAAATCTATAAAAATTACTTAAAATCACATCTCTTTATTCTGTATTAGACAGCAAAACTTTAGTTTACATTTAAAATGTCTCATTACATTCAACCATTTAGTTATTTAATTATTTCCATTAAGCATTTTCACTTTTTAATAAACATACATACGTTTATATATAAATAATATATATAAATAAATTGCATCTCTGTATTAAACAGCTAAACTCTTAATTACACTATACATTAAAAATGTTGTTTAAGTTATTTCCCTTGCCATAGATACTGTACAGTATATGCAGTATTAATTTTTAGTAACTTTTACATGTGTCTGAAATGATGAAAAGAAATCACGGTAACACTTCACAACAAGGTTCATCAGCCAACATTAGTTAGCTACATTAGTTAACGAACTAATAATGAACTGCACTTATACAGCCTTTATTAATCTTTGTTAATGTTAATTTCAACAATTACTTTATTAAAATCTTGTCAACATTAGTTAATGCACTCTGAACTAACATGAACAAGCAATTAAAGCTTAAATTTTTATTAACTAACATTAACAAAGATGAATAAATACTGTAACAAATGTATTGCTTATGGTTTGTTCAAGTTAGTTAATACATTAACTAATGTTAACTAATGAACTCTATTGTAAAGTGTTACCGAAATCACAATGCATTTAAAGACAATTCATGAACAATCTATTAAATAGAATGACGATTTACACAAGTTGATTGTACATTTGTTTTGTACAGGTATTAAAACTTAAGCATATATTTTATAAATTAAAGTCACTGTGTGCTTAATGGCAAAAGGGTATTGAACATTGAGGAGAAAAAAAAACGCAAACAGTTGTCACGGAGTGACTATGCGGGGCGGAACCAAAAGGAGAGTGAAGAGGTTCCGCCCGGACCGGTTTGTACAGACACCGGCACTTCCGGGTTCCCCGGGAATCCCCACACTCGTTGAAACAAGGCACAGCTGTGTGAGTGACGTGGCGAGTGATGGTTGGGCGAGCCACGCCTGGGAGGAGGATATAAAGAGAGAATGTAGAAGTTACTGGAAGGGTCGATTTTCGGGCGAGTCAACTTCCGCCTTGGGCAGCACAACGAAGACCAGCCTCCGAAGAGTCCGCAGGCTCTGCTGATCCGGCGACCACTAGGTAGCGGGCGGAAAGAGTGTGGGGCTGGTCCGGGCGAAAGGACGGCGTGGTTGTGTATAGGAAGTTACTTGTCAGAGTGAAGTTTGATCGCGTTGGATATACGCTGCAGATGCCGGCTGGGTTGTTAGTCCTTCGGGTGCTGAAATACGTAGTTCTGCTATGGCTAGGAGCTGTGGAGAGAGAAGAAACACTGTTCAACAGTCAAGTAAGAACCTCTTGAAACGGAAATACACAAAGCTTTATTGAAGTGTTGTGCTGTGTCCTTGTCGTCCGTACTCACCTTAGGAGGGTCTTGGACCCTTGTGGATGCCATCAGGGGCCGCCGCGACGGTGTGTGCCCAACCCACCCAGATACGCTCTGTAGCGGTGTTCCAGCTGGAGTCACGTGGAAACCCCTCCAACGTCCCTGGCCCCGTAATACTCCCCCTGAGGGCGAGAAGCGAGATTTTTAGATTCCCTTTCCCCACTTTAGTTTTAAATAATTTAAATAAAGTTTCTATTTCTATATTTTACTTACCTCTGGTTTGTCTGGTCATTGGGGTGCTTTGGGACCTCCTCGAGGTGGAACTAGGAGGAGCGTGATCCGCGACAGGGGCGGTCCGCTTCTCCGACCTGTGACACAGTCATTCCACAGCCTGTGATGTCAATGTCTTCCACATATTAAGTTCACATTGTCCATTATAAAGTTGATACATTCAGATTTGAAAAGATCAGGAGAGCCGTTGAACACTATGGTTGGTGTGGGACCTTTGGGTTCCTGTAGAACAAACATTTCACCTTTTAAGTGCTTTTTACCAATTAACAGAAGCCATCAAATAGACTTAAAATTATCCCATAATAACACAAATAAAGTATGACAACTAGGCAAGCGACACTCACGAACCAACAAGACTCATAATAATTGATGTAGAGCTGTATGCTATTTAAGGGTAAACAGAGTAATAGTTTTATATTTGCATTGAATGTTACTTTAAATTAGGGCTGGGCGATTTGACCTAAAATCAAAACCTCGGTTAATCTAACATTTGACATCGGTTACGATTAATAAACGATTATTTTTTGCCTCATAGTTCACTGACAAGGTTGGAAAGTTTAGGGCACACCTTAAATCAGCCTGCAATGCAATTATTCACATTTTTCCCAAAATAACTGCATTACTGAAAAATATTAAATAGACTTAACTCTATGCAGATGTTGCATGTCATTATGTACAATTGATGAAACTTTCAGAATGGGAAGTTATGAACCAAAGAATCATACAACCCCCATGACTAATTATAGACATCAGATACATACATAATAAGTTGTATCCAGATAGCATATTGTAATGAGATGAGTAGGACAAAATACATACTTGGACTGTATCCTTTACACATTTCTTGTATTCAATCCATTTTTTCTTAACTGGGCACTGATGTCTAAGACATTTATTCTCATCTGTAATGCTTTTGGTGTTAATGTAGACTAGAAGTTCTCCCGTTCTCTCTCTCCGTCATCTCAGAAGTGTCTAATTAAACTCACGCGGGCGCGTCTTTTCGTGGTTTTGAGTGAGTGAGATGTGATGACATTACCCGGGCTGCTTAGAGACCCATCGGTAGATTAAACTGAGCGCGTGTGCGGTAAAAACCCGATCGCGCATTCCGTATTTTTGTCACAGGTGCCTGCACATTCGCGAGTACTTCTTAAAAAAAAGTACTGTGCTTCTTTTGGGCACTAGATGATCCTGCTGCTCAGTTAAACAGTGTTTGAGTTCTCCTCCATGTTTGGCTGTGCCACGGACAGGACGGGGCGGAGTTACGCAACATCACACACAGCAGTTTGTTTTTAAAGGGAAAGTATTAACAGGATTAAACACCGAAATAACCGACATGATAAAATAATGTCGGTTAGAGGTTCTGAATTTCGGTTTCGGTTATTTTTCGATTAATCGCCCAGCCCTACTTTAAATAAAGTGCCTCAAATGCTAACTAAATTACAGAAGACTATACCTACACTATTTACACAGTCAAGGAAGCTGGGATTTTCTTGAAATAATGCTTGCAATAACATAAGTGCAGCATTCCTCACCAGACCTACAAAGATACAAATTATTGTACATTAGGTACAGATATCAATTACAGGGACATTTTACTCAAAAAAAGAAAACTCATTCACTCACTCGTTATTTCAAACATTCACAGCTTTCTTTCTTCAGCAGAACACTAACACAAAAAAGATTTTGAAGAATGTCTGTAACCGAACAACTCTGCTAGCAATTTAATGGACACAAAACCAATGCAGGTCAATGGGCACCATTGTTGTTCGATTACCATACTTTTCCAAAATTTCTTCTGTTGTGTTCTGCTGAAGAAAGTGACGACAATTTTAATTTGTGGGTAAACTTTAACTCTTTCTCAGCCAGCGTCTCTTAATTAACAAGTTTACTCTTCAATGGCAAGGAAAAAGTTTATACTAACATTATTTTCATATTTTCACTTATACAATTTATAGGTGCTAGAACCTTTACATTGACTATGCAAATAAGGCTACTTTACACTGGACAAAGAACAAGCACCTTCTGTGGTTTTCTCTCCAATGAGATTGGCGTAGAGATGTTTTTACTTTCTTCTTTTGCACTTCTGATGATGTTTGGGGCCATTTTATTAAGAGATGTTTCCATGTTCTTCACCAAGTCTGTTCCAAACCACATTGTCATTCCATGCAGCATCTTAAAACAAAAAATCTTTATATATCCACTTTCAGACAAACAAGTTCCTTAAAGTCTACATTAACTCGAGGTTGCAATTGACTAGTGATGTATTTTTCAAAACACAATGTTCAATAAAAAAATTGTGTGAAATATACAGAATTTAAATTAAATCCTCAAACACTTTACAGTCTTTAATGCTAAATTCTAAATGAAATACATACAGTAAGAATTATCATTAAAGCTACAAAACACAGATTTCTTTTTATTTTCTCTTTAATGAACATTAGTGACGAAGTCTTACAAGGTCCTTTTAAGCACCTTACCTTTTTGCATCAATGGGGTTTATATTTTAAAGCCAGTGACGTGTCTGACCATTTATTAACCATGGTTATCTGTGAGGGAGAGGAAAAAAAATTACACTTCACAAACCAAATACACATAAAAACCTGAACACGTTTGGTTTTTAAAACATTTGAATGTTAAATGTAAGTGTCTTAACAGCTACCATCACATTAATTAATTGTGTGCATCACAGAAAACATGCATATCTAGACTTGCGGATACAAACGCTGCACTGCAATCGTGCATTTATAATACAGACCAGCAGAAAGTTCTTAACTGTGGCCAGCAGTTTCCACTTTCCTTCAAGGTTTAGCTCCAACCCTGATAAAACACTCGTGAACAAGCGAAAAATACTCACGGAATATGTGTAAAACTGCGACAAACATTTACATATAATTTCCCTTCCACCGTCTTCCACCCGGTTCCTTTGACCACGCGCTTCATTGAAATAACACCCCTGTCTCGAATTTCGTCTCCTTACAACACAGCTGTCTTATTGAGCTTGGCAATTTAATTGAAAATGACAAAGAAATAAAGCAGGACTGTAACGTAATTCATTAAAACCAGGAACAAAATGTATTTAACTGAGCTTTTATAACTGACGGTTGACGAAGCCCCTCAGTGCTTTAACGTTACCAGCAGTATTTTTTAACTGAGGTAAATATTATAAATGTAGCTTCTAGTATCACTATTTAGCACAAGACCTACTCTAACAAAATAAATATTAACTAATTATACCAAATATTTCAGTAATATCGTTTCAAAAATGTAGAAAGTTTACTTACCTCAGGGTACAAACAAGCAGAAATGACGGTCCGGAGTCCGAACTCCTCAGTTTGAAAAAATAACTGTCAAGCCTCGAGGCTCATCTTCGCGTCTGTTAATAAACAGAGGAATATAAACACACACACATACATAAATAACATGTTTAATATAATAAAGCTTGACGGTGAAAGATTTTATACCCTAAAATTGCCAAGTTTCCCTCAGACATCACACGTAATTGAATTAAACACTATTGGGCGGTTTTCTCGGACAGGACTTATCACTGACTAAAATACTGACATCTGTTAACATATGAGTGCTATTGTTTTGTCTCAAAATGCACACTGGTATTGTATTTTATAAGGTTTGTTTGTAAAAATGTCCCAATTATAATTAAGACGGAGTCCCAAACCCTGTCCGGTATTATCTTAACTAAAATAGCTCCACTTTAACTCGGACACATAACGTAACACACACTTTAAGTCGGTCACATAACATAACACACCTTTATATAACTTATATGTTTACAAAAACGTCGAGTATTTGCGTCTTTGCCAATTAATATAGTCAAAAATTAACATTTATTTACAAACACTTACCTGACGTGACGTGAGGAAACGGCTGATGACTTGTGTCGTTGTGGGAAACAGTGAGTGATTCCGGCTGTTACATGCGGAATGATCTCAGATGAAATGACCTGTCATTCAGATCCTTCCGAGTTAAGTTAAGACATTTTAAATTAAAAACTCACGCACATACTGTACATACACACGCGCGCGTGAGCGGGTCGCGCGCACGCGCGCGCGCACACGGGTACACACACGCCCAGCCAACATTTGTATATAGGGCCCATATGGGTATGAACTGGGCTGAAAAATGGGCCCTATATAGGATTGTCCGCGGGTTCCATAATGGCCTCATGCCAGTTGCCCACATGGATTTCATGCAGGATTGCACTTGCTACTAGGTGGGCCCCACCTGGGCAACATGCACGACACCCATATTGGGCCCAGATTTGAGTTTTATATGGGTACTACATAGGGACAACATGGTCATGAAGTATGGGTTGTAAGTGGGATTGTCCACGGGTTCCATATTTGCCCCTTGTCAATTACCCATGTAGGTTATCTGTAGGATTCCACTGGGTGTTTGGTGGGCCCCAATTGGGCAATATGCATAATGCCCATGTTGGGCCCAGATTTGAGTTTTATGTGGGTACTACATAGGGACAACATGGTCATGAAATATGGGTTGTAAGTGGGATTGTCCGCGGGTTCCATGTTTGCCCCTTGTCAATTACCCATGTAGGTTATTTGTAGGATTCCACTGGGTGTTTGGTGGGCCCCAATTGGGCAATATGCATAATGCCCATGTTGGGCCCAGATTTGAGTTTTATGTGGGTACTACATGGGGACAACATGGTCATGAAATATGGGTTGTAAGTGGGATTGTCCACGGGTTCCATATTTGCCCCTTGTCCATTACCCATGTAGGTTATCTGTAGGATTCCACTGGGTGTTTGGTGGGCCCCAATTGGGCAATATGCATAATGCCCATGTTGGGCCCAGATTTGAGTTTTATGTGGGTACTACATAGGGACAACATGGTCATGAAATATGGGTTGTAAGTGGGATTGTCCGCGGGTTCCATGTTTGCCCCTTGTCAATTACCCATGTAGGTTATCTGCAGGATTTCACTGGGTGTTTGGTGGGCCCCAATTGGGCAATATGCATAATGCCCATGTTGGGCCCAGATTTGAGTTTTATGTGGGTACTACATAGGGACAACATGGTCATGAAATATGGGTTGTAAGTGGGATTGTCCGCGGGTTCCATGTTTGCCCCTTGTCAATTACCCATGTAGGTTATCTGCAGGATTTCACTGGGTGTTTGGTGGGCCCCAATTGGGCAATATGCATAATGCCCATGTTGGGCCCAGATTTGAGTTTTATGTGGGTACTACATAGGGACAACATGGTCATGAAATATGGGTTGTAAGTGAGATTGTCCGTGGGTTCCATGTTTGCCCCTTGTCAATTGCCCATGTAGGTTATATGCAGGATTTTACTCGGTTTTAAGGTAGTTCCCAAATGTACAACATAAGCAAAACCCATCTGGGACCCATCTTACAGCTCTAAATGGGTGCTACACGAAGACTACCTGATCTAAAATCTGGGTTGCTGGTGGGATTGTATGCGTTTCTGCTACATCTACATGAGTTTCAGCTTTGAAAAGCTGTGGCAGAGGTTAAACCAAAAAAATTAAAATGTTAGTCTGAACTTGCATTAAACTACACAAGAAAAACTTTTTGAGTCTGTTACCATAAATACATTTGTTGCAGAATTGATCAAACTTTCAGAATAGGAAGTTGTGAACCAAAGAATCATACAACCCCCTTGACTATATTTAGGCAAAAAATACCCCAAAAGACACAATTCACAACAAAAGGTACAGCAAAATATAGATTTTTTTAAAATTATAACTATAAATCCTAGGTCAGCAGCTAGTAAATACAATAACTATAGTTAGGCTGTAATTAATTTGTTGCAGGTAAATACATTATTTTAGTAAACTGCATATTCAATAAGACATATCCAGTGTTATCCAGTTAGCGTATTGTAATGAGAGGAGTGTGATGACGCCCTGTATTAACAGGGCAGAAAGAAGTAAAGCACACAGTGACACTGAAATCCTTTCAAATTCCATTTTTATTTAACTAACCATCATGCCACATTTGTTACAATGGCACAAAACTATTTTAGAACCTTTTAGAGTCTTGAGTGTTTTGAAAAGAAGTATGTCCTTCAAGAAATACAGTAACAAGATAAAGTATATTAACCTTTTGGAATTTCATAGCTTTCTAAATAAATTTGTCATAAAATGTGATCTGGTCTTCATCAAGTCAAGGGTATTGACAAACATAATGGTTCTAAAAAAACAAAACAATAAAGACATGAAAGAACAGAATTATTTAAGAACAACCTAAAAACTCATAGTGCTTGTGAAAAAAGTATGTGAACTTTTAAGCGAACGAGACCTCAAAAAAGCAAAATGGAGTCAGGTTTTATCACACCTGGAGTCTCTTTAAGATAATGTATTTGGAGGTGTGGACTACAGCTACTTTAAAGTTTACTTTTGGAGTTCATTTTTTTACATGGGCCATGCCTCACCAAAAAGAGCTATCAAAAGAGCTTTAATCAAGAATTGTTGCTTTACATGGAGCTCGAAAGGGTTAAAAGTTATGTCAAAGACTGTAGAAATTCACCAGTCTACAGACATACAATCTACAAATGGAGATGCTTTGGGACTGTTGCTACTCTACCAAGAGATGGACACCCAGTCAAAATGACACTAAGAGCACCACGAAGACTCATTAAAGGAATAGTCTACTCATTTTCAATATTAAAATATGTTATTACCTTAACTAAGAACTGTTGAATCATCCCTCTATCATCTGTGTGCGTGCACGTAAGCGCTGGAGCGCGCTGCGACGCTTCGATAGCATTTAGCTTAGCCCCATTCATTCAATGGTACCATTTAGAGATAAAGTTAGAAGTGACCAAACACATCAACGTTTTTCCTATTTAAGACGAGTAGTTATACGAGCAAGTTTGGTGGTACAAAATAAAACGTAGCGCTTTTCTAAGCAGATTTAAAAGAGGAACTATATTTTATGGCGTAATAGCACTTTTGGGAGTACTTCGACTCGGCGCAGTAACACCCTCCCTCTCCCATTATGAGAGTGAGAAGGGGAGCGGACTTTTCAGGCGAGTCGAAGTACTCCCAAAAGTGCTATTACGCCATAAAATATAGTTCCTCTTTTAAATCCGCTTAGAAAAGCGCTATGTTTTATTTTGTACCACCAAACTTGCTTGTATAACTACTCGTCTTAAATAGGAAAAACGTTGATGGGTTTGGTCACTTCTAACTTTATCTCTAAATGGTACCATTGAATGAATGGGGCTAAGCTAAATGCTATCGAAGCGTCGCAGTGCGCTCCAGCGCTTACGTGCACGCACACAGATGATAGAGGGATGTATCAACAATTCTTAGTTAAGGTAATAACATATTTTAACAACAAAATCCGCCTTTTGGAGTGGCCAAGTCAAAGCCCAGACCTCAACACAATAGAGATTTTATGGATTGACTTGAAGAACGGCATACACATGAGACGTCCAAATATTGAAGCGTGAGCGCTCTTTTGCTGTTAACTGTAATATTAGCAGAAACTTTAAAAAGAGGGCGTTTACTGTGACCTTGTTTGAGGGTGAGAGGTGCACAAACACGCAGGAGAGAGTGAGCGAGTGGAGTCCGGTTCTTCAAAGCACTGTAAACTTCCCTCACCACACCGTAAGGCCTGCCTCTCCCCTCATTCGATTGGAAAATGGAAAGACGCGAATGACGTCGTGCGCTTTTCCGCTCTCAGCGCTCCTTCAAAAGCGAGTGCTGCGACTGGCAGCAAAAACCGCAAGCCGTTCGGCACGCATAAACAGCACGCAAACGCTCCCTGCCCAAAAAATATCATTCAAAAAAAGGCGCCTGCAACTTCCATAAACACGTTTGATGTGGTTAGCCACTAAGTGTGTTCAATAAAGACATAAAAGATCAGAAGTTGTGTTATTTTTTTAGACACATTATGTTAGATGGAGATCAGATCACATTTTATGAAAAAATTATTAAAAAAAAGTATGAAAATCTAAAAGATTCACATACTTTTTCTTGCCACCATATATAGTATAAGGAGGTATGTACTTTGATAAGTATATTGCGAATACAATTAGAAAAAAAATTATATTTAAAGGGCCCATAGCATGAAAACCTGGTAAAATGTTCGCTGCAAGCATGTCAAAAATAGGTAATATAAATGTGGCTCCCCTTGTGATATCAGAAGGGGATATTATTATAATAATAACACTCCTTAATCTGCACTATCCAAACATGGCACTGCCATTTAGTGCAGAGAGTGAGAAAAAATAATTGACAGAACAACTGAGTTTCAATTTCAACAAACCACCATCATTGTGATCTGTGTTTGCATTTTAAAGGACACGTTTAAAGGACGCAGTTTTGCTTGGACCTACAAAGTGGCAACTTCAACTTGCCATAACAAACCATCTACATATACGATATTTTGAGCCAGAGTCCCACACATGTACCCTGGAGACACCAAAGATCCACTCCACATCCCAAAGGGGCCATTTCACAAGACCTCTTCAAGATGTCAAACAAATCTTTGGTGTCCCCAGAGCACAAACGCGAAGTTCTAGCTCAAAATACCATATAAATAATTTATTTTAGCATGTTAAAATAGCGACTTTGTAGGTGTGTGCAAAAATGTGCTGTTTTGGGTGTGTCCTTTAAAATAGGGGTGCACCGAAATTTCGGTCGCCGAAATTTTCGGTCGAAAATGGCATTATCTGTTTCGGGCCGAAATAAAAAATCCAGCCGAAAAAGTCAACCGAAAATGAATGTTAACTGCGCCCCTCCCATCCGTGCACTAGCGCTTGGGTTTCACTCACGGTGATCAGTCGTCTCCCGCCCCTCCCCTTCGTGCTCAAGCAGGTTTCACTCACGGTCGAGCTGTTTGCACGCGTCTGCAAAGATTAAGCATGTCTTGATGTGTAAACTTTAGAGAGAGTCGCGCTAATATGTCTCATACTGTAATCCATTAACATACATTCGGCGAATAAAGCAACGAAACACAACGTAACGTTTTTATGTGGAGCGACTGTTGCGCTGTTTGGGATCCACCCTCGTTCTCTATGTGTGCGCGCGTTTAATAGTGCACATACGAGAGAAACGCGTTTAAAAAAAAAAAACAAGCAAACATAAAATCTCTCTGTTATTGACAGGGCACATATAAACAAAATTATCTCCACAGTATTCTTTTTCTAATAAAAACATTTGTTTATGTCTTAAGTGTATGTATAGATTACAGTCAGATTAACCTACTTAAGTCTGTGTCATTAATGTTAATCAAACAACCCATGACAAAGAGACAAATAGCTCTAAAAATAATAATATATTTAATTTATTGTGTTATGATTCATTTAATTTGATTTCTGTACCTAATGCTAATTTCAGACCTTATTAATGTACAACTTTGTTCTTTTTTGTAAATGTTTGCAATTTCTTTATTGTTTATTAGATTTTTTCCCACCTGCTTTTTGCTGATCCGAAAAATAATCTGATCTGTGCCTCAAAAACTGTAATGTGATCCGAACTGTGAGGTTTTTTATCCATCACACACCCCTAGTAAAGTTAGTACACAGTGATAGCCATAAATGCAATTGTACTTATAATTGGCATAATAATTTCTTTTGGTGTTTCGGTTTTTCGGCCTTGGTTTCCTTTTTTCGGTTTTGGCCAAGAATTTTCATTTCGGTGCATCCCTACTTTAAAATGCAAATGAGCTGATGAAATTCAAACACTGATAACAATGATGGTGGTTTGTTGAAATTGAAACTTAATTGTGCTGTGAATTTTCCTCTCTGTCTCTCCCTCTCCGCACCAAATGTCAGCGCCGCGGTTGGACAGCGCAGACCAAGGTGTGGTACCACTACAATAAGAGCTCCCTCTGACATCACAAGGAGAGCCAAACTCCAACCACCCACTTTTTCACATGCTTGCAGAGAATGGAAGTTACTGGGTTGATCTTTTTCACATTTTCTAGGTTGATAGAAGCACTGGGGACCCAATTGTAGTACTTAAACATGGAAAAAGTCAGATTTTCATGCCATGGCCCCCCCAAAAAATTATTGAAATGGGGCCCTTAAAAGTAAATGAAAGTAAGATAATTACAAACACAGTTTTTCAACATTTTACCATGTTCCTCCATCAACTTAGCCGAATAAATACATATCTCTCTTTTCTCAATGCGTACACTTAAACTTAACTTGATATTTCGCAGAGTCTGCTCAATGTACTAACATTAGTACAGGCGTGTTGGTTATGTTGACTGTAGTTTAAGCAAGAGGGGGAGTAGTCAGGAGTGATGATGTTACTGTGCCCAAGGTCGAGTGCTACAAACTAAGTGCTCTTCCGCCATACAATATAGTTATATTTTTTACCATACTTCCTCGTGTAACTACTCATGTAACAGTCTTTGAATAGGGAAAACATGGAAGTGTTTGGTGGCTATTAAATTCATCCCTGTTTGGATCCTAATGAATGAATGGTGCTTGGCTAAATGCTAACACATTCACGCCACACTTTACAACAAATAAAGGCAGGGTGCATGAAAGCCAATGTTGATATTTGAAATCATCTAAACAAACACACCCTTACCCTAATAGAATCTGGACCTTCTTTTGATAGACCCGCCCCACACATACGCAACCTAGGCAACGATGTCATTTAGTAGACATGCTGCTAATTGGCTACACGTGTGTTTTGATAGTCGGCCTGTCTCCCTTTTCCAAAACGTTTTTTTTAGAAATTGTGCACCCCACCTTTAAGTGCACACATTGAGAAAAGAGAGGTTTGTATTAATTCATCTAAGTTGAGGGAAGAACATGGTAAATATTGAAAAATGATTGTGTTTTCCTTTAAGAAAAATTAAAGAACTACAACAGTTCAAATCAACAACTGTAGTTTTAACCTTTCTCAAACAGACATCCTTTTCTGCATTCTTGATGCTCTCTGTCCTCCTCTGTCCCTTGCCCCAGTAAACCATTTTCGCAGTGCCTTCTCAGCTTCTTGCTGGTTGACCTTGGACATCAGGGCGTTGTTCTTAAGAGCATCTGCAAAACCAAATACATTTTTAAGATAAAGAAATATTAAAAATGGCACATTTGTACTTTTTACAATGACAGTCTTTGGCATACAGTAGGTATTAAAGGATGGATACTCGAACCGAGCCAGCGGGACCCGACGGGCCGGGTTCAGATAGATATTTAGAAATTATGTTCGGGTTGTGCTCGGTGCAATAAGGCATTGAACATTTGAAATTTAAAACAGCTTATTATAATATGTAGGCAGCCAATGGGCCTGTTTATAGCGATAGTTCATCTTAAAATGAAACACGCGCATTCACACATCACCTTCTTATTCATCTAATGTTTAATAGCGGGTTGCAAAACAACTTCATAGGTGCATACTGCCACCTACTGTATCGGATGCACAGAATGAGGGCGTAGGGGCTGCCGTTTCTCTTGGGATAATGTTGTATTAGAGGTAAAAAAATGATATAAATACTGTTCGGTTTCTCGCACAAACCGAAGGTTTTGTGTCTTAAGTAGGACACGGATGTGTCGTCACAAGCTGCAGGGTTTTATTTGGATTTGTCTGTGCATGTTTTTTTTCTCTTTCGGTTTTTGTTACCATCCACTTATACAACTGACAGACTGAAACTGTTGGAGTTAAAAATCTACATTTGTGTTCTACTGAAGAAACAAAGTCACCTACCTCTTGGATGGCCTGGGGGTAAGCTGATAAACATAAGTTTCATTTTAAGATGAACTATCGTCATCCATCTTCATGTGTGCGGAAATGTGTTTATGTTGAATAACAGCTACTCAGGATCTGAAAAAAATCCATAAAAATGACAAAATTATATGAGTTAACAGCTACTGTTAAAGTTCACTAACCAAGTCTATACTATACAGTATGTACGCTAAAAAAAATTCATGTAAAGGTAGGCATAGAAGTCAACAGTCTTGTTATAACGCTGCACCTAATTGCTTCCCTACATCCAAAATGACATTAAAACTTGTAATAGATATCAGTGATCAAACTGAGCAAACAAAATAGTGCTCTTACTAGATGCAGCCAAACGAAAACGTGATTTCCATAGGAGGGGACAGCAGTCAATATTTTACTTGAGTAAAAATACAGTAATTCGTGTTATCTAATATTATCAAACTAATGTGTCACAAAAAGCACTCACATCTGAACAAACATTACTTTTTAGAGCGAATCAGACGCCAATCGTCGATGGATTTTCTTCCTGCTGTGATTCAAGTGAACATTTCTGAAAGCGCGTTAACTTACTTTGTCAGCTCGCGTGCGTTTATCCGGGTCTGACGCACAGGTCGCGCGAGCATTTTGTCTTCGAATACATTTCCCGCTTCTGTTTCAGTAGATTGATAGTTCACTTGCATCCACTCCTTGGCGTGTTTTTAAGTTTCACGTTACGAGCGAGAAGTGCTGCAGCCTGCAGATGTACAGATGATTCAGATCTTGCAGCAAACGGAACAAATCATTCAAACTGATTCAAACCGTTCAATCAATAGCTAGTTTAGAATCGACCCGGTACAAAACAGTAATTCATTTGCAATATTTTGTGAAGAACCGACTCGTTCAAAAGAGTCATTCATTCACAAATCAAATGCTTCGGCAAATTATGAAATAATAATAATAATCTGAAGTTCGCATTTCGTACTGCATTAAAATAAAGTGCGTCGTGCAAAACTGAGGGCATGTCAATAGAAATATCATCGAGTTACGAGTAAAAGTAAAAATACCCACTATAACTGTTATCCTAAAGCGATTCTTAAGTAAATGTTACGTTAACAGAGTAAATGTAATGTTTTAAAACTCTAACAATTTAAACACAAGGTTGATTTTCGCAACCTCGACCGTACGCATTCACCAAACGTTATCCCGGCGAGCTTCGCCACTGATTTAGAATAACATCCAAGAATATTTTAATGTTTGACTACTTGAATATACTTTTTATCAACAGTTTAATGTCATATATTGTAATAAAACAGATCTACTCACCACACTTCGAGCTTGCAGCACTCCAGTGAAGACAGCAATGTACCAGCTCTACGTTAACTGGCTCAGGAGAACAATGCGCATGTCCTTTCTTTCTTGGCGCCGTTTTTTTTAAACGAATACAACATAGTGATGATGCAGGACAAATCACTTTTTAGCATTAATACTGCATTTTCTGTAGGATACACATATAATTCGAGTTTATTGCAATACACGTACACACACACAAACACACACACACACACACACACAATGTCTACGGTTTAGAATTTGTATGGGCCTGTATCTGCATAAATATACCCCAAAACACAATGTGCATATAGCCCTTACGAAAATTTACCATGGTTTTATTGTGGTAAAAGTGTAAACATGTTTTTTTGGTGTATTGGTTACTAGCAAAACCATGGTTCTACTATGTTTTTTGTTTTAACTATAGTAAAACCATGGTTAATTTTCTACATGAAAGTATAATAGCCCATTGAAAAAAGAGACAGCCTAGCTAACGAAAATTAAGCATGTTTTTTTGTGGTACAGTAAAATGTTTTTTGGTATTGATTAGGCCTACTATTGGCAAAACCATGGTTTTACTAGAGTATGTTTTTATTTTTTGTTTAAACTGTAGTTAACCATTTAATTTAATTTAATTATTTAATTTTCATAAGGGTATATTTTGGAAAACTGTAGCCCATAGACCCCAAATAAATAAAATCCAGTAGCCATTCACGCAGTGACGGCCGCGTGGTGACTTCTTTATCGAGGGCACATGATGCAAATCTCATCACAACATGTAGCCTGTCATGTGTGTGGCATGAATTTAGTGTAGTGTCTTGCAAGTATTTTGTGAGTGCCTCTTTAATTACAAATCCTTTCGATGTGTGTCCAGCAGGCACGATGCATGATGCACATGGTTCACATGACGCAACAAACACATATTTTGACATGATGAGCAACACACATGACACCCCAAACACAAATTTTTGAATCCTTCACAAGAGAAGTCACCAGCCACCCCTGCACCACACCATAGTTGGTGAAACAAACTGTAAACTTATTTCTGAAATCTGATTGGTTGATTGAAATGTTACCCCCGGGTCAACATAAAGTTGCCCTGAGGACATCAACCACTTGGCAAAATCAGGAGAGCCTAGTTGCTCAATGCTCTTCTCATGGACCTAAACTCATGGACTCAGCATGACTCAGCTTGTCTCAATGTTGGCTAAACATTCTAAACACTTTCAGTATTGAAGGTCTGGCCAGAGCATGATAGAGGCCTTTGGTGTATGGTGATAATTCACTATCAAAACATAAAATCAGTTCTACATATGAACAAATCCTCTCAGTATAGCAAACATTGGAGACAATGTAAATAAAAGATTTTTGTGCAGTTTTGACTGTTTAATTTATTAAAATTACACTCAGACATCCCACCCTACACAAACTGATTGGGAAGGAAGCTCACCAACAAGCCCCCGCAAAAAAAACATACATTTAAAATAATTAAATCATCAATATAAATTCTATATTATTTTGTGTTATGTTGTTTATTAGCCTACTTTAATATGGTTGCTCTTTTAACAGCTATAAAATATATGTACAATTATGAAGGACACCTTAAACTCCTTTGACCCTATATTTATAAAAAACTACACATATTTAAAATAAGATAAAAAGGAACAAATAAAGATAGGATCAAATGTTTTTGTTTTGTTTAAAAGCAGAGGGTTTACACACAGATACACTTTTATGTACTTGAAAAATAAAGTAAATATTGTATTATTTTCCAGTGTTTTTTTTTGGACACTCTGTCATTTACTGTACATTGTAAATAAACTACTGTACAGTGGCTTACTGAGCTGAAGAGAGAGGTTGATTGTAAGCCTGCCCACAGTGAAAACTGATTGGTCTAGATATCAGAATACGGTGAATATGGTCTGTCACTTTCTCACTTTTGCTAATTATGTTAGATCGCTTTAGACTTGCAGGAAAATTTTAACCTGAGCCTGAACCTAACTAATTTTTGCAATGTTTTGTCATCATATTACAAATAACATTTTAAATGCACTAATACCCATGCAAGCTTTGGGTAAAAAATGCAAGGCTTCTGTTACATTGATGCAGCCGTCTTTACTTAGAAGTTATCCTGCAGTCCTTTGGAACTTCATAAACTATTAGGCTACATGTCTTGCTTTTAGCGTCACCATGGTTTGTGAAGTAAGACAGTCTGAAAACATAGGCATAAACCTTTCAGGATCCCTGTTTAAAACAGGGCATGAAATGACAATTACATATGGGGGTCCATGTCGGGAGCTTGTATGGGACTGTTTGTGTTTGCCCCTTTTTGGTCTAATATGATTTGACAGAAAGGGTCCCATAAGTGTTTCCTTATTTAGAATCCATATACTCATGACCTATGTGGGTCCCACTTTGGGCCCATATAAGGAGTCTTTATAGGAATTATTGTGTTTGCCCATGTTGTACCCATATGGTTTGGCCGAAAGGGTCCCATATGTGTTTCCTTATTCAAAACACATATACAGGTGACCTATGTGGGTCCCACTTTCGGGCCATATAAGAAGCCTACATGGGAATAATTGTGTTTGCCCATGTTGTACCCATATGGTTTGGCCGAAAGGGTCCCAAATGTGTATCCTCATTCAAAACCCATAAACTCATGACCTATGTGGGTCCCACTTCAGACCCATATAAGAAGCCTACATGGGAATAATTGTGTTTGCCCATGTTTTACCCATATGGCTTGGCCCAAAGGGTCCCATATGTGTTTCCTTATTCAAAACACATATACAGGTGACCTATGTGGGTCCCACTTCTAAACCATATAAGAAGCCTATATGGGAATAATTGTGTTTGCCCATGTTGTACCCATATGGTTTGGCCAAAAGGGCCCCATATGCGTTTCCTTATTCAAAAGACATATACAGGTGACCTATGTGGGTCCCACTTTCGGCCCATATAAGGATCCTATATGGGAATTATTGTGTTTGCCCATGTTGTACCCATATGGTTTAGCCAAAAGGGCCCCATATGTGTTTCCTTATTCAAAAGACATATACAGGTGACCTATGTGGGTCCCACTTTCGGCCCATATAAGGAGCCTATATGGGAATATTTGTGTTTGCCCATGTTGTACCCATATGGTTTGGCCAAAAGGGCCCCATATGTGTTTCCTTATTCAAAAGACATATACAGGTGACCTATGTGGGTCCCACTTTCGGCCCATGTAAGGAGCCTATTTGGGAATATTTGTGTTTGTCCATGTTGTAACCATATGGTTTGGCCAATAGGGTTCCATATGTGTTTCCTTATTCAAAACACATATACAGGTGACCTATGTGGGTCCCACTTTCAGCCCATATAAGGAGCCTATATGGGAATAATTGTGTTTGCCCATGTTGTACCCATATGGTTTGGCCAAAAGGGCCCCATATGTGTTTCCTTATTCAAAACACAGACATGTGACCTACGTGGGTCCCACTTTCGGCCCATATAAGGAGCCTATATGGGAATAATTGTGTTTGACCATGTTGGACACATATGGTTTGGCCAAAAGGGTCCCATATGTGTTTCCTTATTCAAAACACATATACAGGTGACCTATGTGGGTCCCACTTTGGACCCATATAAGGAACCTATATGGGAATAATTGTGTTTGACCATGTTGGACACATATGGTTTGGCCAAAAGGGTCCCATATGTGTTTCCTTATTCAAAACACATATACAGGTGACCTATGTGGGTCCCACTTTGGACCCATATTAGGAATCTATATGGGGATAATTGTGTTTGCCCATGTTGTACCCATATGGTTTGGTTAAAAGGGTCCCATATGTGCTTCCTTATTCAAAACACATATACAGGTGACATATGTGGGTCCCACTTTCAGCCCATATAAGGAGCCTGTATGGGAATAATTGTGTTTGCCCATGTTGTAACCATATGGTTTGGCCAAAAGTGTCCCATATGTGTTTCCTTATTCAAAAGACATATACAGGTGACCTATGTGGGTCCCACTTTTAGCCCATATAAGGAGCCTGTATGGGAATAATTGTGTTTGCCCATGTTGTAACCATATGGTTTGGCCAAAAGTGTCCCATATGTGTTTCCTTATTCAAAAGACATACACAGGTGACCTATGTGGGTCCCACTTTTGGCCCATATAAAGAGCCTATATGGGAATAATTGTGTTTGCCCATGTTGAACCCATATGGTTTGGCCAAAAGGGTCCCATATGTGTTTCCTTATTCAAAACACATATGCAGGTGACCTATGTTGGTCCCACTTCGGGCCCATATAAGTAGCCTATATGGGAAGAAGTGGGTTTGCCCATGTTGTACCCATATGGTTTGGCCAAAAGGGTCCCATATGTGTTTCCTTATTCAAAACACATATACAGGTGACCTATGTGGGTCCCACTTTGGGCCCATATAAGGAGCCTATTTGGGAATAATTGTGTTTGCCCATGTTGTACCCATATGGTTCGGCCAAAAGGGTCCCATATGTGTTTCTTATTCAAATACATATACAGGTGACCTATGTGGGTCCCACTTCGGGCCCATATAAGGAGCCTATATGGGAATAATTGTGTTTGCCCATGTTGTACCCATATGGTTTGGCCAAAAGGGCCCCATATGAGTTTCCTTATTCAAAACACAGACATGTGACCTACATGGGTCCCACTTTCGGCCCATATAAGGAGCCTATATGGGAATAATTGTGTTTGCCCATGTTTTACCCATATGGTTTGGCCAAAAGGGTCCCATATGTGTTTCCTTATTCAAAACACATATATAGGTGACCTATGTGGGTCCCACTTTGGACCCATATAAGGAACCTATATGGGAATAATTGTGTTTGCCCATGTTGGACCCATATGGTTTGGCCAAAAGGGTCCCATTTGTGTTTCCTTATTCAAATCACATATACTCATAACCTATGTGGGTCCCACTTTGGACCCATATAAGGAACCTATATGGGAATTATTGTGTTAGCCCATTTAAGACCCATATTGGTTGCCCAAGAGGGCCCCATATGTGTTTCCTATTATGAGCCCATGCCCTCATGTGGGTCCCACTTCGGGCCCATATAAGGAGCCTATATGGGAATAATTGTGTTTGCCCATGTTGTACCCATATGGTTTGGCCAAAAGGGCCCCATATGAGTTTCCTTATTCAAAACACAGACATGTGACCTACATGGGTCCCACTTTCGGCCCATATAAGGAGCCTATATGTGAATAATTGTGTTGGCCCATGTTTTACCCATATGGTTTGGCCAAAAGGGTCCCATATGTGTTTCCTTATTCAAAACACATATATAGGTGACCTATGTGGGTCCCACTTTGGACCCATATAAGGAACCTATATGGGAATAATTGTGTTTGCCCATGTTGGACCCATATGGTTTGGCCAAAAGGGTCCCATTTGTGTTTCCTTATTCAAATCACATATACTCATAACCTATGTGGGTCCCACTTTGGACCCATATAAGGAACCTATATGGGAATTATTGTGTTAGCCCATTTAAGACCCATATTGGTTGCCCAAGAGGGCCCCATATGTGTTTCCTATTATGAGCCCATGCCCTCATTTCCCATTAACATCCCAACTAGGACCCATATAGGGAGCCTATGTTTTTTAACCCATGTGGGGCCTACTACACTAACCCAAGTGAGTCCCATATAAGATGCCCATAATAGGACCATGCCCACTTGGTACCCATGTAGCCCAAGTAAAACCCATGTGGGGCCCACATATACATGTTGGCTGGGCGGGCATATTTAGAAGTTTTATTTAAGATTGTTATGATATTGGGACTATTTCTCCACCCGCTTCCTCAGCTCTGAAGTTCAAATTCGCATGTAGTCCGGTTATAACAAATGTAAAAGATATGAAACATCACTCAACAGCAATATCAATAAGTGCAATCCTAAAATATGATTTAAAACATAACCCTTTCATTGTTAAGTATGAGAAATCAAAATGAATTAAATCACATGTTTAAACGCCACAGAGATATCAGAGCCAGCAGTCTGATGGGCGTGCTGAGGAGAGGCTGCGCTGGGCGGGGTGTGAGCGCTTAAGTGTCTGTGATTTTCTGGAGCTCCTATGGAGCTCATCTACGTCCGAAAGTGTCCGAGCACATTTTTAAATAGACGCTATCTTTATTAACCGACCGCATATTTAAACTTTAAGCACATACATTCACGCCTGAACAACTCTTACAATTACATTTTGTGACCAAATAACAGTAATATATGAGCATTTTGTTGTCAGGAAACATAGCTGTCATAAGTCCACATATTTACCTGATTTGTCTTAATTAGTTCAGTCAACACTAGCCATTCTGAATTTTGACTGGATTTGAAAATAACCATTCATTTAATATTTTAAACACAGATCTTCTCAACTAGCTCAAACAAAAAAATTGGTTTAACTTATATATTTTTGCCCGTCCAACATTTCATTAGTTGGATTTTTTACAGTGTACACTAAATATTAGTAGCCTATTTGTTGACTCTCTCTTTATTTGACCACAACCTATTGACACAAAAAGGTTTGTGAATGAGTTGTGTAGGTTTGTAGATGAGTTGTGTAGGTCTGCAATTATTGTGTAATCTTTAGTTTACACTTCAGTCACAAAACGTGAATTATAGAACCATTTTAATAAAAATGGTTCTTTGCCTTCCAAGGGTTCTATATGGAACCCGTTTTTTGGTAAAAGGTTCTATTGGCCAAGTATAGAACCCCACGGTTCTATATAGAACCTCAAGGAACCTTTTTTTTTTAGAGTGTACCACACACTTTTAAATTATTACACATTTTTGTTTAATTTTAGTAAAATGGTCCTCAAACTTTTCGGAGTGTGCCCCTTTTACTGTGCATCCATTCGCCCCACCCCATTTTCATGACATAAAACAATCTCAAACTTAAAATCTGAATTACACATAACAAAATAAATGATACAATGTAGTGCTATTGGTTGTTAAATATATTTGGTCTGAGATTTGATGAAGTTATGATAAAGTAATATATTTCATAAAATCTCATAAAACTGGGGACCCTGGCAACATCTTCAACACCCCAGTTTGGGAAACACTAGATTCTGTGACTTCATATTGTCTCAAAATGTGTATTTTATTTGACCTGAAAGTGTTAAACACATTTATTAACCTCTTAAACTCTGCCACCCCGATAGACCCAGCGGGTCCAATACTGCATCATCATACTTATTTAAAAAATCTAGACATAAATGGTATCTTTGAAAGTATAGACCCAGCTTTCTTACCAGTCTTTACATAAAATAACTTAAATTGGGGCCACTTTGTTAAATGTGTATGTGATTTTATGTGCCCAGAGAAAGACAATGATTCTTAGAAGTTGAACTTTCACAGGAGACTTTTACTTAGGTTTCATCTTTATCTCTTCTAAAAAAAAAATTTAGGAAAATTGTAACAACAAATTCTTTATATAGCTTTAAAACTAAATGTGGAGACATGCAGCTCTGATAATAATTTCTTGGAAGAATTTAATGACCTGAAATCAATGCAGTCTTTGGTTGCTAAGCTTATAGAGAATACATGTGAGATTACTGGGTCTGTTTCTTAGAAGAAATTTCTGGGAATCACAAGACTTAAGCAAAAGTCACCATCTGCTATAAGTCTAATCACACTGCTGTTTAGAATAAACAATCAAGATATTAAAGAGATTTTACTTGTGATTTTCTCTCTGATTGTTTTAGTAGCTAATGGACAGACATATTTCCCATCCTTTCATGTCTAGCATAATGGCTAGCCCAATGGTGTTTCCCCAAGCAGGCTGATTGTGGACGCCAGTTACACGCAATAACGGCACTGGAGCATAAACATTTTAGCACGCCATGCCGGGCCATTCATCACAGTGACACCCGTAGGTAATCTACACCGCGCACTGCACTGGACATTAACCAGTGGCTCAAAACGACTCACACTTTCTCTCTGGCTAAAGGCTTTGCCCTTTTACACAGAGTCATGAAGTCCATTTCACTGATTGTCATAAAGTTATGGTCAAGTATGTAATAAAATAATTACTGAAAATATATAAACGTAAGTGCTTAACACGCATCTTTGTTACACAGTTGTCCGATATCTGTTTTACAAGCTATTCATCATTCATAATCTTTAAGAGGAAATGCAGCAAACGTGCACTGTTGTTAAAATAAGCATTTTGAGGATGTCTGTGTAGAGCATGTGCATGTGTGTGGCCGGGGAAAGCAGCAGTTAGCGTTCCTGTCTTTGCCTGCTCTCTGTACTTCACATTTGCATGACGCCCCTGTCAGTCATTCAACGAAACCAAAAGCAACAGATGGAACCACCCATGAAGCTCTGTTCTTTCAGCCTCCATCTCACACTGAACCCTCCCTTCACCACTTCTCTCCTCTAGAACATGATGCTCTAACTTCATCAGTCATTCACCGTTTCTGGTGAAAGTGACTATACTTAGGGCTTACAGTATAGGCTCAGAGTAGCAGTGGTTACCAAAAGTAAACTACTATTCAAAAGATAAGGGTCACTTGACTGAAATGTTAGTCATGATCTTCGAAACATTAGATGGGATGGGAATAAAAAAATGGATGGGATGCTGGTTGAGAAGATGCAAAGAGTACATACAGGGGAAAGGATAATTACACTCTAAAAACAAACGGTGCTATATAGCACCAAAAATGGTTCTTTGCTCGTAATCATAGAAGAACCGTTTTTAGTGCCATACAGCACCGGCGAAGCACCAGTGAAGCACCTATGTAGAACCACATAGTGCCACACAGAACCATATGTGGTGCTATAGTGGTGCTATATGGCCCCTATATGGCTCTACACAGGTGCTTCACCGGTGCTACATGGCACCAAAAATGGCTCTTCTATGGTTACGATTCAAATCAACAGTTTTGGTGCTATATAGCACCGTTTGTTTTTTTAGAGTGTACTTTGAAGATGCTAAAATGTAATTTAGATTTGATTTATTTTAGTTTATAGTCATACAAAAACTTATTTCCCATAGTTATATTTGTGATATTCCATAGTTTTGAAGTTTACTTTTATTGTAAAAAAGAATATGTGACCTTAAACTTTGGAATGGTACACTGTCAGAAAAAACAGTTTTTCCTAGCTGTTATTTGGGGCAGTGCCCTTTCAATAAGTACAACCTTAACCATTAACTGACACTATCCCGTGAGCAGGACACCCAAGTTTACTTCAATATTTTTCATGTAAATGTTAATCTATCACGACAAACTATATTGTTGGAAAGGTCTGTAGTTTTCATATTTCACCACCTTTTAGCAGCTATTATAATGCAGTGACTGTAATTTATTAATTTGTGACAAGAGTATGCAGCCAACCGCACAGCAAACCATTTTTTTCATAATTTTATACTGAATATTTGATTCTTACCATTTTGGAATTCAGCCAATCTCCAGGTCTGGCGCTACCACTTTTGGCATGGCTTGGCGTAGTCCATTGAATCTGATTGGACCATTGGCATCGCGCTGAAAAAATAACCAAAGAGTTTCGATATTTTTCCTATTTAAAACTTGACTCTTCTGTAGTTAGTCTGTGTGACATGTTATTACACAATTATATTATGCAGCAGCCGAAAATAGTCCCCTTAGTAACTTTCAATAGCAGGGGACTATTTTCGTGTGCTGCGTAATATCATTGCACCTCCCGCAGCCATGCCACGGCAGCAAAGTCCTTAATTATTATGCCAGAATGAGAGTATAGTCCCTAGCCATATCTGCCTAGATAATCATAACTTTTAATTTTCCGTCGGTCTTAGTACACGATGTAACTACAGAAGAGTTAAGTTTTAAAAAGTAAAAAAAAATAGAAACTCTTTGATTTTTTAGGCGCAATGCTAATGGTCTAAACAGATTCAATGGATTGTGCTAAGCTATGCATAAATGCTACCGCCAGACCCGGAGATCAGCTGAATGGATTCCAAAACAGTAATAATCAAATGTTTAACTGTAGGAGAGCAGGTAAATGAGCATATTTTCAAAAAAGTGGAGTGTTCCTTTAAAGGTGCAGTGTGTAGATTTCAGCACCATCTAGCAGTGAGATTGTGAATTGCAACCAACGGCTCAGTCCACCATTCACCAAAACGCATAGAGAAGCTACAGTAGCCACCACAAGACAAACATGTTGTTGTCTAAGACTAAATACAGTAGTGACAAAACACGCTCTGTAGAGCATTTTGTCCATTTAGGGCTACTAGAAACATGGCGGCCTAAAATGGCGACTTCCATGTAAGGGGACCCACGGTGTATGTAGATAAAAACGGCTCATTCTAAGTTAATAAACACATAGCAGTTCATTTTGTAAGTCTTTATACATCACTGATAAAAAGTTATGTATATAATATTGCATTTCTGTCATTAGATCCGTCTAAAAGTTACACACTGCACCTTTAAGTCCTCACTCAAGAAAGTTGAACTGACTTGTTAATTCAAGTTAAAATTAAACATTTAAGTGCAACAAGGAACTTTTTGCAGTGTAGTGTAATTTTATACTGTCTTTACAGACTGTTACACTTTGATTGGTTCGCTTCTTTAATAAGAAATCCTGCACAGAAATGATATCCGTGGTAGCTCCACACATCTTTGCAACTGCTGTTCTCAAACGTGGACCATGTCAAAGTGAGACTGGCCAAAGACGGCAAGATGGACTGCCTAATTTGCGGTGAGAAATCAACTCTCCAAATGGAAATGTTGCAGTGAGTGAAGCAACAGGAAAACACGGGGTATCAATATGTTTGCCAACCAGAGTTTTGGCTGTGTACTTGCAGAACAAAACAAAGAGCTATGAATGCAAACAACCTTGTGGGTCACCATGCACGTAGAGGCTATGCCAAAGGTACTACGTTTAACCACACTGGGGCCTTTACTGTGTAACACAGCTCTCAAATTTTTACAAGGTTCACCCTCACAGAGGACCTCACGCAACTCTGCCCCTATTCACACCATCACTTTTGACACAACAGCTCCATCTGTACCACACTTTGTTCCATTCAGCTATTCACAAGGGAACCCCTGCCTAAGAGCAAGCCACATCGAAACCGACCCAGCAACAGATTTGAGTTATAAGGCTTTGATAATCAGCAAGATAGTGATCAGAAACCACAGGGCGTGCGTGGCATTCCAGAAGTGAGGGAAGAGAGAGTTTATGGCGTCACATGGTTCGCGGTAAAAGGGGAAACGTTTACAGGCCCGCACCTCCATGTCAAAGTAGCTTATGTAGCACGATGAAGCATGAGATTGGGGAGAAGTACGCAAAGCCTCCCGAAGCATTGCCAAGGTTATATGGTCTACTGAAACATGTTCAGCATTAAGGCCACCCGCCAAGGCGCACAGACTTACTGCTCTCCTTGACAGCGAGCTGATTGGGTTATTTAGCATACATGATTATGACATAATCGTAAACATCAGGTCCTTTAAATCCTCATTTGCTGTAAACGATTTAACAACGCAGCAGCGATTATGCAACTGTTGCTCACTTTATGAATAAATAATACAAATGTTGTATTAATTCGAAAACATTGACTTTTTCAATGGAATGGAGGCGGGATCCTGTAAGAGTGACTCAAGTTGGTAATTTTGTGCATGTGTGTATTCTTGTGAATGTTCGTGGCATTCACTTTGTGTTGCTGCAGTTCCTCGTGGCTGACAAGCCAATCCCATTCTGCCCAACTTTCTTGGCTTGAGGTTCTGTGGTCCCATGTCTGTTGAATAAAAGTAAAGCCATCTCTCTTCAGTGTCTCGTATCTTTGTTGTTCTGCATCCCCTTGTCTCTTGGTGTCCGTTTCTGAACAAAATTATCAAATTAATCCACTCTCTTTTATGCTCAATATCAATCTCTCTCTCACTGTGACTGCGGCCTCTGTCTCTCTGTCCCTCAGGTAAAAAGCGAGCCTGTGAAATAACATTATGTTTCCCGATGTGGGCCAGATGAATGCAGGCTTTTGTTTTTGCTTATCCCCTCTTCCAACAGGCCTGTTTTAAACGTCTGCGCAAAGCACCTCTGACCGGAGCGGAATCTCTCCCAAAGTAGAAAAAGATGGCGTTTGATTTGATACTTCCTCCCACGACGGCACATGCTTCCTGTGTCCTGTCACAACATGGCTGGAACTGAGCCGGTACTTTGGGTCTCTATGACGACTGAAGGCTGACGCTTCGGGGTGGTCGGAGTGTGTGTGTGCATGTCTTTATATGTGTGTGTGAGGGTTGTACATGTTGAATGGCTCGCAGTAGGAGGTTGGAGTGGAGTCTGTAGGGGGGTAACTGGATATATTTGTGAGATGCTGTGCGACTGAAGGCCCATAGATTTCCTCATACGCTCCTCTATCTCACTGCCTTGTAAATCTATTTTTCTTCCCAAACAACCCAGTTGCCAGATCTACAGTTCAAGATATATATCATTGCAGGGTCCTCTTTCTCTTTCCCTCCCTCCCTCACATATCAATTTAGCAATTCATCTATCTTAAAACTTTGGTCTATTCTGCTTTCTACAGTCTTCCTGTAGCTTAATTCGCAGAACATTGTGCTATAAGTGTAAAGATCATGGGTGAGATTACCAGGGAAAACACATAGGCCTACTACTGATAAAATGCATAGCTTGAATTAAACTCCTCAATTAGGATAAAAGCGTCTGCCAAATGCACAAATGTAAATTACACTCTGAGGCAAAAAGGTACATGAAGTTGTCACTGGGGTGGTAACTTTTAAAAAAGTACATTTTGGTACATCAAAGGTAAATATCTGTACCTAAATGGTACATATTATGATCTTTTTAAAAGGTAACGTCCCGATGACAAAAATGTACTTTTGTACCCTTTTTCCACGAGAGTACATTTTACATACTGAACACACAAAAAGTGAAATATATATGAAGAGTTTCGTTGCAAAACGAGATAACCGCCGTTTTTTTAATTGTTCAGAAATCTCGTTTTTTGGTTGTGCATTCCAATGAATTTCAATGCAACTGCAGTTGGTTTGTTTTGATTTAAACCTTCATAACTTAAAAAATACAGCTAAGTAGCATCATAAAACAAAATAATAACATGATAACATAATAATAAACATGTTTTGACAAAAATGTTAAAAAATGGATTTATCTCGTTTTGCAACGAAACTCTTCATATATATATATATATATATATATATATATATATATATATATATATATATATATATATATATATATATATACAAATGCAATGACTTACTTTCTTTAAAAAAAACAATTAACTAAAAGGGGCCATGGCACAAGATTTTTTTTAAGATGTAAAATAAATCTTTGTGTCCCAATCGTAAACATCAGGTCCTTTAAGTCCTCATTTGCTGTAAACGATTTAACAACGCAGCAGCGATTATGCAATTGTTGCTCACTTTATGAATAAATAATACAAATGTGCGCACAGTATTCATTCGAAAACATTTGACTTTTTCAATGGAATAGAGGCGGGATCCTGTAAGAGTGACTCAAGTCGGTAATTTTGTGCATGTGTGTATTCTTTTGAATGTTCGTTGAGAAAGAAAGTTGTGGCATTCGCTTTGTGCATTTTTCTTTCTTTTCTTTCAAAACAATTTTTTTAACTTAAAGGGGCCATGGCACGAGACTTTTTTAAGATGTAAAATAAATCTTGGTGTCCCAAAAGTACACATGTGAAGTTTTAGCTCAAAATACCATATAAATGATTTATTATAGCATGTTAAAATTGCCACTTTGTAGGTGTGTGCAAAAATGTGCCGTTTTGGGTGTGTCCTTTAAAATGCAAATGAGCTGATGAAATTCAAACACTGATCACAATGATGTTTTGTTTTTTTTTGCAATTAAACCTCAATTGTGCTTTTCTCTGCACTAAATGGCAGTGATGTGATTGGATAGTGCAGATTAAGGGGTGGTATTGTTATAATAAGAGCTCCTTATGACATCATAAGGAGAGCCAAATTTCAACGACCAATTTTTTCATGTGCTTGTAGAGAATGGTTTATCAAAACTAAGTTATTGGGTTGATCTTTTTCACCATTTTCTAGGTTGATAGAAGCACTGGGGACCCAATCATAGCACTTAAACATGGAAAAAGTCAGATTTTCATGCCATGGCCCCTTTAACAGATAAGCTTTTACAGACATATACGGAGGGGACATGGAGAAAAAATTAAATAAAGTTTAGTTGCGCGTGCACGCGTGAAACTAAACTTTTTAAAAACATTCTGCACATGAAGGTTTCGCATGAGCACATGAAAGTTTCATGTGAGCACATTTTTTTCACTCCAATGTCACCGTAGGGGCTCGGTACTAAACTAATTTACATAAATAAAGAATATTAATAAAAATAAAAAAGTGAGAATATAAGCAAAGAAAATCAATATAGCTACACCTCAGTGGGAAAATATTTACATGCACAGACACACAGACATGCAGAAACACACGGTTGTGATTTTGTTCTCTACAGCTTTTTGGCTTGAGGGCTCTATGGGTGGGTGGTGAACATTAATTACTCAGGCTGCCCAGTGTAATGTACTGCTCTTTAACCCAAAACTCCCTTTGAAACCTCTACACTAGCGTTTTCATTCCATTTGTATTTCTCCCCTTTTTCCATCGATTCATGAAACACCCAGAGAAAAGTAAAAATATCCACTTTATGTGTGTTATGAACTGGCTGGTTTTATTTCTATTAAACAAACTGAATTGCATTAGACCAATAATAGTAACGTATAAGAGTCAGGTCGGATAGACAATGCTTTAAATAACAACCATTCATGTTACGTTTTTATAGATTTCCTTTTTTTTTATAAAATGCTGAATATACCTTTTAACAAAACATAAAAACACTGTGTGTGTGTGTGTGTGTGTGTGTATGTGTGTAAAGTTTTATAATCTGCATTAACTTACATTAACAGCCCTATAAAAGTAAAGTCTTTATTGGTCATGAATTGGTTGTATACAAGGTTGAGCTGGTTTATAGTTGCATGTAATTTTAATAGCTTATACGTAAATAGTTACAGGTCAATGTCAGTCATATGATTTTTGATTATAAATGATGAAAGAAAATTATCAGCTTGCCAACTGAAAACCTCAATAGTGAAATTAATTTCCTTGTTTGTTCTTGGCTACCGAATTAGTAATATATCCTTTCAGACCATGTTGTTCTTTTCTTGACAATTGTTTGCATGCAGATTATATCCCATGTTTATTTGTGATCATTCATCTATAATTCTTTATTAGGAGGTTTAGACCTCGGTTATTTGCCAGTGCACATGCCTCTATTCATCTTCGCATTGAAATAATATTTACCCAATGTTTCTGACAGATTCCACAAAACATATGCTTATCCTTCACTAATAGTTCTGTATTTCAGAGCCTAAGACAACATTCTTAGCTTTGTTTCACCAGAGTGTTTGTTGTTTTATCTAAGAAATCATCCAGGCTGAGAAAATGCAAGAATATCCTTCAGCAGGCATGACACAGAGCTGTACACATCGACACACTTATGCACACATGCATTGCTCCATACATTTACACACAAAGGCGCGCGCACACACAAAATCTACTGTTGTGCCAAAGCAAACAATGTGAACATACAGTTTTTGAACCCATTAAATTGTACTTTGGGGGAATTCCACTTAGTTACCTTTCTCTTTTATTGATGTATGAATTATCTATTTATGTTGGAAAACTAAAACAAAACCACAAATGTGCACATAAGCACTTAATGTGAGCACAAGGCATCTCTATTTCCCATACACCCCATCAGGTCAAAAGTTTGTGAGTGTATTGATTATTGTGTCTATTTTTGGAAATACCATGTTAATGTACACATTACAATATTTGCATTATAAGGAACAGTGGACAAACATGACCCACTGTGTGTGTGTGCGTGTGTAACTGGTAATTGTCACAATTGGTCCTCACAAAGATAGGAATACCCGTAAATCTTTGACCTTGTGGGGACATTTTGAGGTCCCCATGAGGAAACAAAGGATGAAATTTAAACATTTTAAAATTACAAAGCAAAGAGAAGGGAACACTCATTGAGCAAGCACAGTCAAGTACACAGTATTATTTGTTTGTCTTCTCATATGACTTTCTGTCACGTTTTGGTTATTTCAGTAAAAGTTTTATTAGTTAAAATAAAATGTAATCTATTTTTCTATTGTTTTTAATGACCGAGTCTATATGGTCTATATTGATTTTATGAATTGCCAATATGACCTAGAAGACTTTTATAGTCTGGAAGGAGTACACACACACACATTCTTGACCCAATTCAATGTGAGACATTCATGCTTTGTTTTTCCAAGGCATTCTCTACTGGGACGTATTACAACCAACCGCAGCTTTATGGACCTGCAGAAAGAAAGAAAGAGAGTGAGTGAGTGTTTGAGAGCAAGAGAGAGAGAGAGAGAGAGAGAGAGAGAGAGAGAGAGAGACTGATTTCCACAGTGGCAGATTCACATTCTCCACAGTCATGAGCAGATCATTCACTTTCTGTGACCCTCAAACTCTTCCATCTTCTCCTCTGGAAGAAAAAGTACAGCATCGGGTGGCGACCCGTTTACGCTCTCCCTCGCGCGCAGGGTCGTAAAACTTTCGAGTGGACGTAGTGAGGCCGAGTTCACTTAGAAAGACTAACTCTGTGCAACCACAGTTTGTCTGAAAAGCTTTAAAAATAAACAGTGTAGTGTATCATAAAGCTCACACTATGAAATGGACAGCTGTCGATTGCTAAAATAGACAGTAGCTCTCTTGCCTTCCCATATGTGCACAGTTTTTCTGGTGCGGCTGTGAGTCCTATGACATTTAACCTTTGGAGAATGCAGAGTACGACTGCCTTAAATGTGCTCCAACATCCACAAACATCTGGATGAGTTATACCTTAGACATCCCTCAAGGCCATAAACACACAGATGGACCAATGATGAAAAACCAAGCAGCTCTCACCTCGCTTAGTCATTTTCTAAGCTGAGACACTTCAGTTCAGTTTTTAATAAAATGATGCAAAAGTAGGAAGTACACTTTCTGTTCAATGCAGATGTGGGTTAAAAGTGTCTCTGGAGTGAATATTTGGATAGCTTGCACAATGTTTCACAAAGGTTTGAAACAAAATACTAGTGTGTATAATAATGATTCAACAGCTCAGAGGACTGAACTCTATTATCATGTCCAAACAGAGAGAGGAGTTGGAATTTCTAATATGACAGATCTTTAAATGTTGAATTTAAATACCTTACTGACGACTTGTTTTCATGAATCAGTTAAGTCCCTAAACTGAAGAGTTGAATTAATGACCGATTACTGTATGAACGTGTATGTGTGTGATGAACCTGTATCCCTTTCCACATCTGTTTAAACCAGTGGGAGGACAAGCTGCTCAATATCTGACTTTCCTCCCTCTTTCTGAAACTGAGCATGTATGTGTGAATTAATCTCTTATCTTCGAAGGCTGAGACAGAGATAGGAAGTGATGTGGATTTTGTGTAAAATGCGTACTCACACACAGGTTTTCATTTTTTAGGGAAAATTCCATATAGACATAATGATTTTTACTGTATCTGTATCTGTATATTCTATCATCTTCCCCTAACCCAACCCCTAAACTTAACCCTCACAAAAAGCTATTTTAGATTTTGAAAAAACATCATTCTGTATGATTTATGGCTTTCCTCACAGGGACCAAAAACAACAAGGTCAAAAAATACTGGTATTACTATCTTTCATGGGGACATTTGGTCCCCATACCATAGAGATTACCACCCATGCACACACATACGCACGCACGCACACACATATGCACGCACGCACGCGCACACACGCGCACACACACACATTTTGGTTTCCATGTTTTGGGTACATTCCATAGACGCATTTTATACTGTACAAACTGTATATTCTATTCCCCTTACCCCAACCATCACAGAAAACTTTCTTGTACCTTTTGTAGATTTTCAATAAACATCATTCTGCTTGATTTATAAGCTTGTTTCCTCATGGAGACCTCAAATGTCCCCACGAGGTTACAAATTTACTGGTATTCTTATCTTTGTGGGGATATTTGGTCCCCCCAACGTGATAATTACCAGGTACACACACACACACACACACACACACACACACACACACACACACACACACACACACACATTACATCTGTAATGTATTCTTTATATGTTTCCATTTTCTTTAATAATGGAAATTTAAAAAATGGTAACATTATTTAACATAATTTAATAAGCAATAACACTAACTATGGGAATTATGTTGTGACTAATCCTAAATAAATCAATATCCTCAGAATTAACAAAATAATTTGGCAGCTATTTTATCAAGCAGCTACATGAGGTTCACCCTAAGATGCTTTTTAAACAATAATGAATTTTCATCTGGGGTCTTACTGTCTGCTTCTCTTAATTATTTGATCCAAGTCTTCCATTTCAAAAATATTTTTAATTACATTTTAGTTTTCTAATGAAAGCAATCTACGTTGGCACAATTATATTTTTATCTACGAAAGTAACTTTGAACATATAAACACACACCTAAAGAAACATTTCAGTTGAGTGTTTCTAAACTTTAAACAGCACTGTCAACTATAAAGAGCAGGCTAGTACTAGCTAAGCATACATTAAAACACTTGGGAGCTTGCTTGACATGCTGAGTCATACTGGAAACACTGATGTGCTGCATAATCCATTCATGAGTATCAGATAAGCTAATATTGGGTTGCGCTAGCCAAACCTGTCATGGCTAAGCAGACAACTTGAATGTGATACTTGCGAAATGACAAAACAGTCCGCTACAATACGCTTTCCATATTTCAGAGTTTTCCAAAAGAAAAACATACACAATGCCCATAGGAAGGGTTACTGGAGAAATATGAATCTTTTCCCTCAAGGCCTTTTCTTGACAAGTTTCTTTTATTGATGGAATGATAGGTGAAAAGTCAAAGCATTACTGTACATTCAATCAAATATGAAGTTCTCTGAAGTTTTGGAATAAACAGAACATGCTATTTTTATACTCAGTAAATAGGATGGAGAATGAATAGGAGAGAGGGGTGAGTCAAAAAAACAAAACAGCAGATTCCACAATTATATTTATACAATGACATAAGGCTTATTATTTCAACGACTGTCCCATGCAGGGAGAAGAAAATCTTAATGTAAACTTTTAGAAATCCCTCACTGATTAATATGCACCTAGAGTCTCACTGGAAAATTAATGAAAAGAAAAACTAAACTCAAGTTATGAATATCATTGCCCATTAGGTTTTAATACTGGAATTTGGCATGTGGATTGGAATATCTTAGTAAATGATGATCTACAATCATCCTGTCATCATTCATTTATAAGTTTGTGTGTGTGTGTGTGTGTGTGTGTGTGTGTGTGTGTGTGTGTGTGCGTATGCACACCCCTAGATTAATACATGAACATACTGAGGCCATTCAAAATGTCAAAACAAAAAAAATGTTAACAAGCTGGCTTAGAAAATGAGCACAGACAAGGGTTGGAAATATTTAATAAAGATATTGCAAAACAAAACCATTCTTCGTAAACTCCCATAAGAATGGATGGTGACTGTAACAACACACAGAGAATGGCTGCAGTAGGCCTGATGACAGACTTAATGTGTCTGAAACTCTCCCTTTAATGATGGTTCCTCAAGGGAGGGTGAACGCTCATTATATCAAAAAAAATACTAGGTTGGGTGTTCTTTAATCTGATAATTGGCCAAATATAAAAGAGAGAGAGAGAAAGAGAGAGAGAGAGAAGGGGTGATAAGAGAATGCGAGTGTGCGGAGCAGAGTGTAATTGTGAGCAAGAGAGTAGCAGCGAGAGGAGGAAAAAGACCTCGATAGAGATGAAAATGAATAGGACACCATAGAGAGATCAGAGAGTGGGAAAAAGAGACTGAGTTGCTGAAGTGCTGGACTGAAAGAAAAGCCCTTGTGGGGACCGAACACTCCCCTTCTTTTGAAAATTTGCGTGAGGCAGGCCGGGGCCGTTTTTCCGCTTGACCGCTTTCGGCCTGAACTGTAAAACCGAGACGACCTTCCCTCATTAGTCCTGCCGACCTGCCAACAACATGGCCATTTAGTGTACCCAGAATCCCATTCTTTGAATTGTAGGGGTTACGTCGAAGGTCACCCAAAATATTGATGAACTGTTCTAAGGCTGAACAGTGGGGGTATAGTGGGGTGACAAACAGCTGTATATGGCAAACATTGAAGACCTTAAATTATTACGCACTCAACTATGAGCACACACAAAAATGCACATTCTATCGGAATCGCCTTTAAATAAAAATTGGCTCTGTAAGATAGCCTTCGGTGAGGTGACTGACTCTTGTGTTTAAAAAGCAGACAATCTGGTCATGTGTGTACATCGAAGCTGGCATGAGTCACAGAACATTACCTATACACATTTGACCACCAGGTTAGATGATGCTCTAATGCAAAAGGACACAACACAAGAAAACCTAATGCGGTGTTCATTAACTAAATGACTAAGAACAGAAACCCATGGCAGAGTTAAGGAACTAACCTCGGGCAAATTGTTTCAATAGCACAATGGCAGTGCAGCCTGGCACACATTTATCCTAAATCTTAACAGCTGGTCTTGTGAGTCACGGTTAAGCCTTAAGATCTTTTCTTGGACTAAGAATCTGTTTCAAATGGATATTCATTGCATGTTCACAATTTTAAAGCTAAAGCTTTACAAGATAAACACAGGCTGGGGATGATGATGGTGCTGCTTTTATTATTTTGTCATATTCTATGCATTCTTCTTTTACGATAATGAAGAAAATGTCAGACATTGGAACATACGTGTTAATTTTGGCTTGGTGCTTCCTGTGATTGATTTTAATGTCATGGCATTGAACCATGCCTGCCATTCAATAATGTACATTTTGGAGGTTTGTTGCCATTTTCTTTCTGTTGCTTTTTTAAAGTCTATTATATGTATAGATGTAAATGTTTCTTAAAATATGAAAATTTATCACAGAATATTTATACTACAATTGTCTGCACCTCAGTTGTGGTGTAATGACCAATTTTGCCACTAATGTTTCCTGAAGTGTACTTGTAGAAGTTTAAAAAAAGTTAATGGTTAAAATGAAACGCAAAATATGTCTGTCAAACACCAACAACATTAGGGTTAATTATAGCAATCGCGGAATTTTCGTGTAATTTGTGTCAATTTATATTTCTTAAGCTAGCCATGAATTTAGAAACTATCCTAACATCCTAGCACATAATGTATTTTAACTGCTGTGAAGTTGGCAAAAATAAAATAAGTTGGCATTTTAGATGGCAAAAAAATAGCAAATTATTTTCTCAGTATTTGTGCATGTGCTTTAGCCGCTGCCATAGAATAACAAAACTGTTATTTCTGAAACCTAATGGTCTAATGATGAGAGAGATTTGAGGATATTACTGGTTGCATTACTGTTGTGACGTCTTGTCAGATTAATCCTGCTTTTTCTCACAGATTCATTCACATCTGTGCTACATGAGCAGACAGATAAATGCACATAAACAAACTTAAATAAAAATTAACGTCAAAGTAAATAAACCATGACGTAGCGTTAAATTGCCAGGAATGTATCCAGATGTTGCAATATGTGTTTTAAATTGTGCACAAATCCACAAGTTCAAAGTACACATTAAAGGCATGAAGATAAGATCGGGAAACTGCCATTACCAGTATTCGTCCTCTAAAAACTAAACCTATTTCATCATGTATTTGTTAATCTTCTAATAGAAACCTGCTGCATCTTTAAGTCTTGTTTCACGGAGCGTGTAATAATTCATCAACATAATTTTTACACACTGCTCCTCCTATATGGCCAACCTGTTTAAAGCTTCGAAGGAGAGAAATAACACATTGAACATTAAAAGCATTTCTTTCTCGGGAAACTAAGACTTCTGAGACATTTACCCTCACATAAAAAAACGTTTTGCCCCGGGAACTTTTCAGTGACATTTTGCAGCGTGGAGAACTATTTCCTCCACCATGCAAAGCAAAATGGCCCTAATTGGTCTGGAAGTCTGCAGCCGTTTGGGAAAATGTTTGTGATATACCATGCGCACTTCTTCTATTGATGCTGCCGCCCTGGCTAGTCTAGTGTTTACAGTCCGGCCGAGAAAATTAGTTTATTATTTGGGCGGCAATTGCAACGTGACACCAAAGTATTACCTTGAACTACTGCGCTCCATTGAAAAAGCTTTGTGCGCTATAATGGCTATTCATTATAGGTGTCACGATACGTTTATGGTGTCATTAAAACAGATTGTACACAGAAGCAAACATTTCACCAACTGGGACTTATCTGTTGGCAAAGCGTAAAGATACACCATTACTGAAGTTCATCAGATATCTGGACTCCCCTCTGTGTTAGCTAAAGCACCATAGTGCCCTATTATGACGATAACAATCTTGAGAATTTTTCCTTTTGTATACGAAAGGCGAATTACTCTTAGAGCGCAACCGATGGCGTCCCAGAGGACCGGCTGGGAATTTCCTCCCAGTTTATCATACCTCGCTATGGGTTTGTCAAGGTGGCGCGCAATATATCCAAAAGTGGGAATTCAGTTACGCGCGCAGATGTTCTCCCGGGGTAGATAATATTCGCATACTATCAGTCCTAAACAGATTTCAAAGTTAGAATTAAGGTCCTAAATCGTATGTTGAAATGATTACGCTTTTTAAAAATAGGCCTACCTGGATGGTCTACTATTTCGTCATCACGCTGGACCTACCAAATGATAAAAAATAGATTTTTTGCAGGTTCTTAGAACTGAATTAGCCTATAAAAAATATGTATTACATTCGGTTTCACTGAATTTTTTACCAGTTTGTTTTAATTGCTTATTTGCTATTACTAAATTTTGCATCAAAGTACAGCAAGCGTGATTGGACAGCAATGCTTGACCTCATGCGCCGCATGAAAATGGGGTTGGAAGTTGAACACGCCTATTGATAGGCGTGTGAAAGAGCGCATGTAGGGTCAACGAAGCATCCGTTAGGAAGATAACCTGGAGGGGCAGGGCAGCGGAACCAATGGATTTTTTGCTGCACAAGAAGACATATATATAAGGAGGCAAGCATGTGGTGCTCAGATGTTGGTGACAGGTAGCCTGGGGGATAGACAGAACGAAGGCATCACGGTAAACCGCGGTAAAAGTTCCTGTAATTCACCCAGAGGAATATTCATGTGTCAAGATGGGCCTGCCTTCTCCCCCAGAGAAAGGAGTAAATACACAATTAACCATCGCAGTCTGTATTAGGGCCGCTGAATGGCGGTAAATCAATTACTTGGCCCTCACATCTGGTCGCGATTAGTGTGTGTGTGTGTGGGGGGGGCTGTATATTTTTGTTCTCTTGAACAGATGTCGTGCTGTATGTTGCATGATTTGGAGTATATGGCATGTAATTACTAATAAAGATATATTAATTCGGAAAGATGTGCAACTGCAAAGTCAAGAAAATGTAGGTGTGGTGGCTTATTTTTCAATGGGGTGCGTAAAATGTTCCACTGAGATCCTGACATGTTTTGTAATTTATTTTATAAGCGTGTTATTTAACCCCAGTGGGGAGTACGGTGCCTTTTTACCGCCGAATATAAAATATTGATGCAAAATACTTGACACCATGGAAAGTGGTTAAAATTTGGACAGGTTCTTTGCCATACCGGGCTAAATATGTCGGTTGGAGTATACAAGTATGCGAGCTTTGAACTGTGCGGTTTTAAGTTTGCAAAGCAAATGCGATTGTTTTGCCTGCAGCACAGGAAAATTCTTTCTTCTTTTCCCCTCCTCTCTACGGTTAGCTTGAATGAGATGCCTCTAGTTTTTTTTTTTTTTTTTTTTGCTATTTCAGGATGCTGCGACTCACGTGTTTGCATTGAATCATTCAGAAATACGCGTCCACGATCTCAACATGGACAAACAGCAGGATGTATTGCAGACGATAAAAAAAGAAAAGAATTAGGTTACATCATCTTACAACTTTACAAATCTTTATAACTATGCCAAGTTCTTTGAACTGTAGTATTTGTATTTATTTGGTTTCAGTTGTTTTACTCTTTAAAAAATTATAACAATAGCAGTTAGCTTTCAGGAATATTTGTATCTCTTGGAAATCATGTTTTTCCTTTTAGTATTAAATAATATTAAAACACATTAGCATGCACTTTTATGCTGACAATTTTACTTGCAATCAATTACATTGCTGTTTAAAAACAGGCTTAAAGGGGCCTTTTTATATATAATTCTTGTTACGGCTACTTTTACCTGCACGGTTGTTTCAGCATACGTTTTAAAACAGTAATCATTTTTAAAAACGAAGTTGTTTATTTTGACGGAAATAATATTTAATTTGCATTTATTGCATTGATTGGTCCAGAAGGGCCAATGGACATTCTATACAATTTTCATTAAAAATTACGTTCTTGAAATGAAATTATTCGGATAAATAATTATTTAAATAAATACTGTATTTCGTAATTCTAATATTTATATTAAATATTAATTACCAGTTCTGTTAAGGATTATAATGTGCTTAAAATTATTTAAGTTGTAAAAGTTATACAAAATAAAATATTTACTAATTGTAACATATTAGCCCCATCTCTGCAGGGTAAAGCGAGCAACCTTGTGACAAGACTTAGGATTATGCAGTCGTGACCACTAACCTAACCAGATGCTTTTGAAAAAGAGTTCAAGGGCGACCTTTAACTCCACAATGCTCCACAGCCTTATTAGACGGATCGCTGTCATCGAAAACCACGCATAGGCTACTGTCCGTCACAGGCTACACACACGCTTACTCACCAC
Organism: Misgurnus anguillicaudatus; assembly: GCF_027580225.2. Taxonomy (NCBI): domain Eukaryota; kingdom Metazoa; phylum Chordata; class Actinopteri; order Cypriniformes; family Cobitidae; genus Misgurnus; species Misgurnus anguillicaudatus. Next base: position 29,728,894 of record NC_073358.2, on the reverse strand, counting down.
ACATCATTGTATGCACATGTTTTCAGTACTTGCAAATCTGTCAAAGCACAGCATCTATTTAAAAACATGAAACTGTGAGGGTGAGATCATATAATCGATATCATAATGGCTGCTTATTCCAACTGAAAGATGAGAAGAATGCCCGTGTCACAGTCTTTTTCAACTCATTCAAACTTAGAGTATCAGTAAGAGACATGATTTAACATCTGGTTTCAAGCTTACACTATCCGGCTGAAATTCCCAGACTCAGCAGTCAACACGAGACATGATACCAAATTCGAGCCAGTTGCACAAAACAGGGAAATGCGGAAATTATGTGTTTATTCGTAGTGCTTCTGCCACCTGCCACATTTTTTTGCAATTTTATATTTAACTTACATTTTACAGTTTAACCTAAATGCAGCACGCAATAATTTTTTGATTCTCCTCAGCATAAATAAATATGCTAAATTAAATAAGATAAAAAATGTATGTATTTCCTTTTTAATCGATCACTACAACGCATGCAAATTATGGTCTACATAAGCATAACAAATGTTTCAAGTGTGTTTCAAGCATATTCAAGTATGCAAGTTTTTAGGTTTTCGCTGCGGTATTCAACTTATACAATTAACTATTAGCAAGTAGTTAGCCAATGTAATTGAAGCATACATTGAAACATAACAACATTTTCCATACTGCCCAAATAATTGTCGTGAATAGATTTCACTTTATACCTGCTATTTCCATATAACAGCAGCGTATAAAGTGAAATCAATTCAAGACAATTATTTCAGCAATATGGCAAATGTTGTTACGTACACAATGTGCAGTGTAATGTCAATAATAAACATGTTTATTTTTATTTAAACAGACATGTTTATTGCACTTTTCTAAACGAATAATTAGAGCAATATTAATTAAAATACATCACAATATCTGACGACTGCGTACTCGTTGATTAAAGGTGAGATTAATAAACGAATACAGTTTTAATACTTTGTATACTGGGTGCCATTAAGTAAGAAAAAAATGTGTAAAAAATGTATTTCATGTATAAGCCACCTGTTTTATCAGCTTTGATATACATTTTATTAATATGCCTATTGTCAGAAAATTAACACGTTTCAAGCTTCTGTTGTGTTTTTCTTACAGCCTTAATACAGATGAAAATAATTTTTTGTGGCAGATACATGAGATTATTAAAAAAAAAACTGTGTGTCGATTATGGGGATATATGTTGTTAAATGTGCTTTGCCATTAAATTAAAGACTTAAAACAGTCTATCAGAGTTAAACGAATTTAAATAAACAAAACGTTTATTGTTGGGTTAAGGTAATAATTAATTTAAATTCATTTAGTTTGAGCGCTGCCAAATAACAACAACAAAAAGTTTTTTTTTTCAAAAAATATATAGTACACACATATAGTTGTTACATCTCGTTGCATATATTATAATAAATAGCCTACTATTATTTAGCTTATTAAAATTCTTCCAATAGTTTCCTCAAATTCTAAATATAGAACTACAATCCTCTTTTTTATGTTTGGCGCATTGAAAGCAGAAACGGTAATGTGTAAATTCATTAAGTGTGTAAATTCATTAAGTGTGTAAATTCATTAAGTGTGTAAATTCATTAAGTGTGTCAAGCATATTGTTCATTACATTGGAAAATAATCGGTGCAGATAAGCCAAATGTTGCGCATTTCCATTAGGCTACCCATGATAAACCTTCATTCTGAATGTCTCAAATGGAGATTAAAAACTTCCAGAAATATTAGCTAATATTAGCGCACTATTTGCTAATTTAAAACACATCTAAACAAATACATATGGACAGAAATTTTCTATGTATCTATTTGTGTACAATTTCAATTAAAGCGACACATCGGTGTTCTTTTAACATTATAAGAAAATCCACCTGTCGCCGATGAATTTAAAAGGTTTTCAGAGAAATCTGTCTCTCACCGGTGTAGGAATTGTGAGCCATTATGCACACTATAAATATAAAGGTTGGCAAACATCCCCAGCAACATGAAAGGCGAGAGTGATTTAGCGATACCAGCCACTTACGTCTAATAGAGGCCCACCAGAACAGAGTCATAAAAGCTGCGGATGCCTATAACTTCGGAACCAGGCCCAAATACTTACATCACTTCCAGCACTACTCATTAACAATAGACTAAAGTTTAAGTAACTCCTGTTTTTAAATCCACAAACCTTTTTCCCGTTATAATTACCCCACTCTATCATCCAAGTGAAATTGCAAGCCTGAAAAGTTTGATTAACCCTTCCGAAATTTCTCATTTCTTTTGCGCAACAGATGTCTGAGTTTAAATGTGATCTGCACATGGCACATACGTCCCTGAAACCAATTATATCCGACGACATAAATAACCCCCATAACTTTCAGGTCGTCTGATTGTAGTTGTAAACTGTAACTAGATAATGTTAATAGCAGATGCCAACATACCGTATATTAACTATATATTCACTGCGCGTATTCAGTGAAACCTTTGGCGTGGAAACCGAACACAGATCCAAATGATAGACCCTGAATACACTGGATGGGAGACCGCAATGTGACCGAAATCTTTGGGGAAATTTTAAATTGTGTGTGGTCCAAAGTTTTATCCAGACTCTGAAACTCTTGTATATGAACAGAAATTCAGATCTGGTAGTGCCATAAACTCCCAAGATTAAAAAAATGTTAATATAAAAATAATTAATAGGCATATAACAATAGCCTATAAAAAGTCATAAGTAAAAAAAAGTTTGGATACATACAAAGGCCAGTGGTTCGGCTTTTGCTTTTTCTGCTCCCTAAATAAACCGTGTGTGAGTCTTTATGTGATTGTTAGGATAATTTGGATGGTTTTACTGCCTACCGCCAGTCCCTTTAAAATGTCATAGAAGTCTTTTATACAGGGCTTGTTTTCTGAGCAAACAAGGTCTCTGAATTATTTATGTGGTTGGCCTATTGAGGAGAAAGTCGAAGGATACAGTGCAAAAGTTTGACCCTAAGGTCCCGTGGACCCTGCCAGCGGAAAATTCTTCAAACGTTTACCAAACGCGGGTCCCCTCTTAACGATATTTCTCACAATGCAGTTATGATAATATTTTTCCAGGCGCTTTAGCTCCACACAGATCGAAAGTATTTGCGTGGCAAAATCCCAGAGTGGTGCTTTGAATGATGACTGTTTTTTTTAAAGCGAGTGCTTGTGCAGAAAGTAAGCAATGTTGTTTTACAAACCCAATTAAATCACAATAATTTGAACGATAGTCCAACACTGTAAAAATGCAGCATGAAGTTAAATTCAAGTATATTCAACATACTATATTGAGAATAGTTAATAGTTGACATAACTTATAAAAAACTATTCGAAGTTGTTTAACTTAATTTTTTAACTTAAATAGGTTAAAAATATATGTTGATTTTACAAAAATGCTGCATTTTTTACTATGCATATATTTTACATATATTTATCCTCACAAAAAAACTGGAAAAGTCATGTATAAATATATTCATATATTTATTATATTATATTTTTAATGCCCCATATAGGCTTTGTTACTTGTTTTAAATAGTAAAAAAACTTTAAGTTCCAATGTACCATGGGAGTAACATTGCATTATTTGATAGAAAACTTCATCAAATACAACAACTCAAAAACAAAAAGCTACACATGTCACATATGTTTGAAAAGCTGAGATTCTTGTGATTCGAATGATGTAAACCCTTTTAAGATACAATCAACACAGCAGGTACCATTGGTATCCTTTTTAGCCACATTTTTTAGCCTTAAGACCCTGTTCCTTGCAGAACATCTTTATCAATCTACACTTGTTGATCATGGCTTGAAAAATTGGAAAAACCCATCCCATGGACTAAATTAAGTTGTGTCCATATTTAACTCAACCATGGGTTGTAAAAATCCAGTATTGAAACAACCCAACATGTGTTAATTTAAATCCAATAGTTGGGTTTGTTTAAATTTTACTCAACTATGGGTTGAAACAACCCAGCATTGTTTCACAATGCATACAGTCAACTCGAGCCAAAATTATGCTATATATGTTATTTTATCACATACTGTATGGTCTTTCTCACTTTTTCTGCACTCGACAATAGCAGTTTAGGTTCCAATAAACAATCTATTTTTATTTTGACCCCCTCAAGAGACTAACTGGAGCAAACTGAAAGGAAATGCAGCCTCTTGAACTTCTAGTCAGCGAATAAGCTTTCGTAAAGGTGATGTCAGACTTTCTCCACATGCGTAATTAACCTCTAGTGCTCTCAAAAGGCGGGCGCTGGACTTTGATTAGCTAACCGTCATCAGATCACCTCCACCTCCATCGTTTTCTCCCTGTCAAATAAGCACTTATGTCCACATACTGCTTCTTTCAGACCAACCCATCGCCAATTAACACCTAGGCCACCGTTAATGAGACTGAGGAACCTTCCACTCCAAAACTTTTCAGGCGTCCGGACATTCAAGAGGCGGCCCTCAAACCAGGCCTTCAATGCCGTATGGGTTCTATTGACGCGACTTCAACCAAACACTTCAACCAAGACCCTAAGAGGATGCTTGAGAGGTAAAAGGAGAGCAAATGTGAGGCCTAATTTCAAGGCTGGGTCTGCAGCCCATACACAACAGTAACTACCCTTGGCTTGGAGTCTCGAATCATACTTTAAAGGTCATCTTAAACACCATTTCTCCTCATTTTATACTGCAGTTAAATTAGAATTTTCAAACCAGCAGGTACATTCACTCATGTAAAACGTCAGTGTATTGTTACAGAAGCTATCAGGTCCAATAGTACATTGTATTCCTTAAAAATAAAGGTTCTAATAGGGTTCTTCATAGCAGTGCCACAGAAAAACAATTATTGATAATACAAAGAACCTTTTAAGTCAAAGGTTCCTAAAATAACCATTTATTTCAACCCTTTTCATAGTCAGAAGAATCTTTTTCAACTGTGCAACAAAAAGGTTATGTGGATGTTGAAGGTTCTTCATGGAACCATACAGCCAAAGACCATTTTTGTGCATGTTTATTTCTCTCTGGTGAGCAGTAATTTTTTTCAAAATGTAATTAGAAATCAGGTGTATATAAACGTGCTATATAGAACTGAATGGATGAACTATTTTTTTCTTTAAAAATGTCTCTAATGTGTCCAATGTTTAAAGAAAAAGTTATTCAGTAATTCTAGCTTTATTAAATGAAAATAATTAAATTACTTTAGTTCATTTGAAAAGATGTTTTAGGTCATTTTAAAAATGTACAACTGCATATTAAATAATATACAGAATTGATTTAAATGTAGCTGATGATAATTTTATACCAACCAATTGAGGTGTTGCACATTCCTGAATTTAATTAAAGAGACCTTTAATACAACAAGGATGAGAGCGGGGTAAGTTGTCACATTGTTCATAACTCCAACAATAGAGGCACTATCACAAAAATCAAATAGACACTTTGTGTGATGACTTCTTTTATAGTCAACTTTGTGTTCACATGTGGTCAAGATTGCTCTAATCTGACATTAGCACAATTTTCTTATTTTTTGGCTTTAAAAGTAAAAAAAATGCACTTTACATTAAGCAATACAACTTTGTTAGGTATGAATGTTAAAAAATATTATTTTGCACAAAATAGAGGAGACAATAACTTGTCTTTTGATACTTTAGCTGACATGCTATGTTGTGCTAACCCTGAGATTTAGCCAATGTTAGCAGACATGTCAGTTTGGGGCAAGTTGTCTCTATGTATAATAAAGGCTAGATGTCTCACCCGCGCTGCTGGCCAATTGGAACGTCCGCATTTGGCAGCCATCTTACCACAGGGCGCTCGCTCACTTGTAGCATTGCGTTTAATGGAGCATGTACTTTTAAATTACCATAACTTGCTTAATTTTCTACCGATTTTGTAAACGGTTTGGTTTGTTATAAACGTCAGAGATGTACCTATGACACTGCATACTTAATGAATAATTTTCATGAATCTTGTTAAAGCATCCAGAATTATAGCCACGTTAATAACGTTTGTAAGAGACCAAACTGTTTGAAAATCGGCAGAAAATTAAGCAAGTTATGGTAATTCAAAAGTACCTGCACCATAAAACTCAATGCTACAAGTGAGCGAGCTGTCTGAGGTAAGATGGCCACCAGGTGATGACATTAGAGACTCCGCCGTAACACATCTAGCCTTTATTATACATATCTATGGTCCCTATACGGACTACCGGCACATCCGGGAACTTGACTGTAAATTTCGTCACCGCCCCTTTTTGGGGGTAAATGAACCGGACCTTCCATTGACTTCCATTCAAAATAGCGGAACAAAGCAACGTTTTTTCACAGCCGGCAGGCATAAATAACTTATGAAATCACTCAGATTAAACATGTTGAGTAATTATCTGTCCACTCTGTCTGCCATAGAGCACAAAAGATACATTAACACATTTAATTTGGTCAATATAAAAACACGTCCCTTTCATTCTCCCAGCGACAAATTTGTGTAACGTATGATTGCTGGAATATCACTAAGGCTAGTTGTATGGCTGGACGGAAAAGTGCACTCAGTACTCTAAATATAAAGACATAATATATAAATACGAAGTAACTTTCAAATACGATGTAAAATCATTCACTTGCTTCCCTGTTGACTTGATGATGTACGAGTAAATGTCCGGGTAAGACACCTCTGGCCAATAGGGAGCGTTGTTACACAAATTTGACACTGTGAGAATGAAAGGGACATGTTTTAATAGTGACCAAATTAAATGTGTTATATCTTTCGCGCTCTATGGCAGGCAGGGTGGACAGATAATTGCTCAACATGCTTAATCTGAGTGATTTCATAAGTTATTCACGCCTGCCGGCTGTGTACGAGCGTTGCTTTGTTCCGCTATTTTGAATGGAAGGCAATGGAAGGTCTGGTTTATTTCCCCCCAAAAGTGGGCGTGAACCTATTCAGAGACATTCTATGACGTTGCGCCGGTTGTGCGTATAGGTTTGTTCGACCTCATGCGGCACCGCAAGAACTGACAGCTGGATGACGTCAAAGTTCTGCAAGAGCGATTTTAAAGCAGACTCCTCTGTATGATTTTGCGAATCGCTCTCGCGGTACTTTGACGTCATCCAGCTGTCGGTTCTTGCAGCGCAGCATAAGTCGAACAAGCCAAATGACTTTGGGGCAAGTCGTCACATGCTTTTCACACTGGTTATTCACACTCTTAGTTAATGGAACCCTGGGTTTTCCATTTCACTTTTCCACTGTTTGTACTTAACCAGGAGTTAAGAGATAACCCTATTCATAATCTGATGTTTCACACTGTGCATTCCAAAACCCTATAGGTCAGGTGTATGAAACCCTGCTCCTACAACTGTCTGTAATAATCAAGCAACCCTTAACACCTTGATTAGCTGCTTTAGCTGGGTTTAATGGGGTCATTACATTATAACCCTGCTTCATTTCACATTGCGTGCTTTTGGCACGGCAATGGGGGGTAACCCCATAAAAGCAGGGCTAGCAGGGTTTCATTACCCTTAGTTAATTTCAGGAATAACCCGCTTCTAAATTACAAGTGTGAAATGATTCTTAATTTTCCAGTTCTGGTTTGAATTTAAAAATTAAAATCAATAAGTAGTTGTGTTCTTCTTTTTAGATATAGTAATCTAGTGTGACAACTTACCCCCCAATGGGGCAAATTGTCATAAGTGAACATTCCCAAATCAACAGTCTACAACTCCGTAGTGAGAAAAGATATGAAAATGTAATGAATACAACATACTGTATGTGCCCAAGACTTCCTTCTTTCATTTGGTATGAGATTTATACCATTGTGATTTATGGTGCTCAGTAAATGTTAGACAGTGTGAAACGTATGATAACTTACCCCACTCTCCCCTAAACAGTTTCAGAAAAATAGATCCTCAACTTCGATTAATAAAATGAATCATCATAACTGTAAATGCATATGTGATTACATCATGTAATAAAAAAGACACTGGTGTTGCTTATTTAGTTGGAACTGATGCACAAAATATATCAAATATACATCTACAAGATCTCAGAGAGATCCATAAAGTGAACACAATAAGCATAATGAATTTAGGCTGCTGTTAATTTAGGAGCCTTTTACAGAGTAATTTTTCAATTATGTTGTAATATATTGCTCTTTTGCAACATTAGTATGGATTTACATGATTTTAACCTTTCAACAGGCAGTTGTGTCAGCCACAAGCGTATATTTAAGAGGATATGAGAGTATGATAGTGATTAGTTCGAGAGAGGTTCTGTATGTAAACATGACAACATATGTTTTACATTATAGTGTTGATTTCGCTGTTGTTTATAGACTCCACCTAAAAGTAAGTGAACACTTTTTCTGATTTCTCAGTGATGGCACCTGCACCATTGTCAGATATTTCTATCATACTCTTATAACATCAGAAAACACTGTTATGAAAAAGTTGTTCACACAGCACAGGGAAATACTAAGACATGTCTTCTTGAGTAAGTTTAGTTCAAGTAATTTAGGACTAATTCAGTCTTTCTCAATAAACAAGAATTTGTTTTTATTAAGTGTGTTAATCATTTTTGTCCTGGTTAAAGGTTCTGAGAGTAGAGAGTGCTAAAGCGATCAAACACACTTTAATGTTAGGTTATGGATACCAACAAGTGTGAGTGAAAGCAGCAAATAACATGTTTACTTTTTCCAATAACGATTCCTAAAATGTTACTGTTTTGAAAAAAATCTGCTGTTGCAGTATATCAATTTGCCTGTGTTGTGTGTTGAAAAACCGCTGTGATTAAACTTATTATAAAGAAACTGGAAAGGGTTCTGCATACAGTGGTCTAATGTGTGTTTGTGTCTGTTTACATCACAGAAAACACATACAGCACAAGGGCAGATAAACAACAACATTGGCCTGTTTCTTTCTCACGCGAAACCTAGAGTGATTCAGCAATTGCCAATCTGTGAATAATCTGCCCTCTAAAAGAGGGTAGATACTGTGGATGTGCCTAAGAGCTTGAGTTTCTGGCCCAAAATGGAGACATAAAAGCAATTCACAAAGCAAAAAGAAGCAGCACTAACACACTTACACTTCTACAAATAACTGTGCTTTAAAAGTTCTTCTCAACAATGCTGTAGAAGATTCATTTTTGGACAAATTGTTCCATAAAGAACCTTTAACATACAAAGAACCTTTCTGTTTTAAAAGAGGTTCTTTGTGGTGAAAAAAGGTTATCCAGATTATAAAAAGGTAAGAAAGAAATGGTTCTTTAAAGAACATTTGACTAAATTGTTCCTTAAAGAGACAGTCCACTTTATTTTAAAATATGCAAATTTTCCAGCTCCCCTAGAATTAAACATTTGATTCTTACAGTTTTGAAATCCATTCAGCTGATCTCCGGGTCTGGCGCTAGCACTTTTAGCATAGCTTAGCACAATCCATTGAATCTGATTATACCATTAGCATCGCACTTAAAAATAACCAAACAGTTTTGATATTTTTCCCATTTAAAACTTGACCCTTCTGTAGTTACATTGTGTACTAAGACCAACAGAAAATTAAAAGTTGCGATTTTCTAGATATGGCTAGGAACTATACTCTCAAACTTGCGTAATAATCAGTGACTTTGCTGATGTAACATGGCTGCAGCAGGCGTAGTAATATTATGCACTGCCCAAAAATAGTCCCCTGCTATTGAAAGGGGACTATTTTCAGGCAGTGCGTAATATCACTACAAGTGTTAAAAAGTGCTAGCACCAGACCCCGAGATCAGCTGAATGGATTCCAAAACGGTAAGAACCAAATGTTTAACTCTAGGGGAGCTATGAGCATTTTTCAAAAAAAGTGGAATGTTCCTTTAAGGAACCAAAAATAGTTCTTCTATGGCATCACTGTGAAGAACCTTTTAAGCATCTATGTTTTTAAGAGTGTACAAACATTCAAAACAGAATACCTACAAATACTGAAAGTCCTCTGAACGTCTCTTTACTTTTCACACCGAGAACTCCACTACAAATGAGAATAAATAAGCATGTCTGGTTAGCATAACCAAGCTGTATGCTAACCAGAGTGTGGAATCTACAAAAAGGCACAAGGAAATTGGCATTTCATTTTATAGAATATAGAGATAAAGTAATCCGTTTGAGCTTGCACTTTCCATAAACAAAGGGTTACCAGATTTATCAAAACTAAAGTTTGTAAAAAATATATACAAAAACTATGGGATCATTCATTGTATGTAGGCATTCTTTATGTATACTTATAAAAAAATTAAATGTTGTTTTGACCATTTTAAATATTGATATATATTAGTTATATTTATAGATTTGGACTTTTTAGTTAGCTTAGCATTAAATATAGTGGATTTTGCATATTTACATTAATTGTCACAAATAAAAATAAAAATATACATAAAATTGTTACATATAATTGGTATCGAGAGAAAAGTGTATTTTTTTCATGAAAGTATCTTTACAATTACAATATGTTTAATTAAAGTATCTTTACAAATAACAATTCATAAGAAATATAAAAATGTTGATGTCATTGGGTTTTTAATACAACAGAAGTATAATTCACCTTTTTCTCAGATTCCCATGTTTGTTTTAAGAATGATATTTGCATAAGTAGTTTAAAGTTTTATTTTATTTGTTTTTTATCTGATAGGGACAATGCTCATTGATCAACAAACAAGTTACTTGCTGTAAACAAGCCAGAGTTAGCTACAAGTGCCAGTTTTCATCTGTTTTCTCTAGCCAGATCTTAACAGGCACCCTAAAATACAAAAGTCGATAAAAATATAACTTACACACACTCTTATAAAACAATCACACGCACACACACACACACACACACACACACACACATACTAGTGCAAACAAACGTAAAAAGTGACATACTTTTTAATACTCTTCAGTTTGTATTCCATTCAAATCGTGTGATTTAATAAATAATATGGAATAAAAAGGTTTTTAAAATGTATTCACGATGCTTACAAAACATACAATCACAAGTCATTTGTCCTGTATGGTGTTTTTCTTTATGTTATGCGATTTCTCGATTTAAGAAAATTTCAAATATTATGCAAATTTGAAAAAGAAACAAACATCTTTTCTGAGCAAATGGGATGCAGGATTGATAAATGTCTTAAAAATGTATTATTGTTTCTCGTTATACCATGAAGGAGAAAACTGCTCTTGGAAATTGGTTTATGTTACGGTTGGAGAACTAACACCACTCTCTGGTGTGGGGTTCCCCCAACCACACACACACACAAACTTAAGAGATCTGGGATGGGATCATAAGTGCTGAACACTTTGCAGACCTCTCCAATTTTCTTGGTGATTTGCTAACTTGAGAAAGCCTAAGCCGGGTGAATGATGGTGACCAGCTTCACGCTGCAGCGATAATCATGTTTTCGCAGAGGGGTGAATGTGAAGCAAATTGTGGGGTGAAAAGGTGCTTCAAAAGAAAAAGAGTTCGAACACCATCACACGCCCCACACGTCGTGCTTAATGTAAATCGCATAGTGGGGGCATATACCACATTAAGCTTTGAAAATGAAACTACTTAAGGTTCAGGAAGAGATCTGTAGCGCAGTCACTTTTAATGTGCATCTTAAACTCGTACATCATCAGCGGTCATCTAATACTCCGCCTTTTCTGAAAAGTCTACCTCCGTTCCCACCATGTCACCAGCACGGTATATCATCCTTTGTCTCTTTTACAAACACTACCTAAGATTAATTACACATTAAAAACCATACACAGTGACAGAAAAGATTTTGTCATTTTCCCAACTTTCTATGTGAAGGTTATGATGCAGTAATCTATTTATAAGATTAGGAGCACTAAAGTTTGATTTCAATCAGTAATTTTACTTGACCTTACTCAGTCAATATTAAAGATATCAAGGTTATATTTTCACAGAATGTTCTTTACATTAAGTAAGATGATTTTATGTAAAACAAAAAATTGACTTTAGCTGGGTTTTCACAAGCAGGGTCACACATAAAAGACCATGCAGGGCATATTAACAAACAAAAAAAGATCATGACAGCTGGGTCTTGTCAGACTGAAAGTACATCAAAGCATCCTGGTAATGGCTGGTTAAAATGGTTTTCATTTTTCATCAGCACCAAATGCCAGCCGTGACATAGCTTGTGCCTGGGGCTGTTCTCTCTTTATCGCTTGAACACTTTCTCTCACACGCAGGATTGATGACTAGCGGTATGTCTTATTGAACTCTGCGTCCCAAGAAACACTAGGTAGCGATCTTGGTAATGAGCAGCCCTGTCTCTGATTTCACACACAGACCTAAGCACTTCTTTTTGGAGAAACACGTATAGGGTTAATGCTCTCAACGAAAACATTCTAAATATCTTTCCTCTGTTCCTGTAGAAGGTTAAACCTTTTGTAATCAAAGCCAATAGCACAGAGTACCACCCTCACCTAAAACAATAAACACGCACATGCACATACACACTTATTCAAACACTCAAACAGTCAGGATCAAAGAGACACGGCCACGCTGCACCTTAAGCTACAATAATAAAGCGAGCTGCCGTTGTGTCAGGACCTGGGTTACTCATATTTTCCTATTTGATTAAGCCAATATATCATCCCTTTCCACAGACACACACTGATGAGTTATGGTGGGAATTTTTTTGAAATAAATTCCATCAAGACAGCCGGCCCTTTCTGCTTTTGCTCAACACACACACACACATGTATGTACAAACACAAACGAGCTCACAAACAGACTTAAGATTTGACTGACCGCGCTTTAGCCTCCGCTCGGCGCGCTTACAATTATGCCTACCGCAAAAGACCAAAGCCAAAAGCACATGTGTCACATAATTGTGGCTATTCAGCAGGGAACTCCTTTTTGTACTTATGCATGTACAAAGTAAAAGTGTCTGGGTGTGTTCAGAACGCTCCAGTGTGGTGAGGACTATGGAAAACAATAATTACATTCATCATACTTAATCTCTGACAATAATCTGATATACAGGATATCTGAAGTTATATATGAAGAGCTCAGATGCAGAAGCCACTAAACGCTACCTCAGTCAAAAATAAGTTAATGCATGCTCATATATACGTCGTTCATCAAATATTTTCGCTTCAAAACGGCCATTCAGAAATACTGGTTTGTAGGCATAATGTGTTAAACACCATTACAATTTTTAGCAAAGTCCTCTAAGTGCAAGGAATGAGAACTAAATAAACGAAAGGACAGTGAAGAGTAACTTTTTTAGAAGTGGAGATTTTTTGCATAAAAAGACTGTCAAATTTGATGAATCCCAAAGAAATGACTAAAGTGACATTTGTGAAAATAAAAGGCATACTGACTAATAACCTTTTCATTGCCTTTTCATAAGGTGAATTTACTGAACCTAAACATAAAAGCCTGATAAAAAAATGGTCACGAAAACATGTCAGACGCACTTAGAGGCTTTTGGGTGATTCTCACGAAATCCAGACTTAGAAGGTGTCCAGCATCAGATTTTTTAAAAAGCCTTTGAAGCCAATTTTTTTTGCACATATAAGATTAAGGTCTGAACTTACTATAACCATTATTTTTAAAGGATTTAAACAATATTTCCTATAGAATTATTAATTTTTTTATTATCATTATAAGAAATTATCATTACCGCAACATGATATTACATTAAATATATGCATTTACAAACTCGTGTTTCGGTAATGAGAACTAAAAAGTTGTCTAGGTACTATGACAAACAAAATTTAAACTTTTATTTGGAGATAAAAATAAGAACTGCTTACCTGGTAGCCATCTTGAGTGTCACAGTCAATTATGTCCCTTCCAACAATTATTGTTTGAAAATGTTAGTTCCTTGAGTGCTTAAACAATGATTGAAAATTGTTGCGGAGGATGAGAACATTTTTGAGACACATTTATATTCCTTATTATTGTCTCTACATTTACCAATGATCACCAAATAGCACATGTTTCTTTACTGTAAATGTTTATAGTATAACATGCACTGAAGCGTTTAGTTTTTAGTTTTTTTTATTATAAATATTTCCATGTCAAAGAACCCAAATCCAGTCATGGACACATTGCGGTAATGACAATTTTACCCTTAAATGTGGAAAAAACAACAAAAATTTTTGTATGATGTCATTGGAAATCATGTGCAAAATAGTACGTGAAGTACGTTATTTTGATGCATTTACTTTGCATTTACTTTTTTTTATCAAAATGTCTCATGACACCTCATTAGTCTAATTTCACGAGAATCACCCTTTTGCATCTGAGCTCCTTCTCTGCCATTCAAATTCAAGCCAATGTTTCTCTAGAAAGCCATCTGCTCTATATCATGTCAATGAAACAGACAGCCCTATGCTATTTTATGAGATTTATTAACTGTTGGACCGTGATGTATCAATCATATACTCATCAGCCTTCATTAAACATCACTTAAACTATAAATCTCTTGATTCATCGAGCGAGGAAACATTGACATTTAGCTTCTTTGACATCTTGGAAGACGACGTGTGTGTGTGGATGTGTGAATATGCCACCATGTGTGTGTTTTTTAAGATTGCAGGTGTCAGGGTGGGTGGGCTTATGTGTGGCTAGCAGTGGCCCCTTTGAGAGCCCTGCACGGTGAAGTTAATATCTCTTTCCCATCTTTTCCCCGGGCCCCTCTAAATATTGTGGCTTTCCCTCATCCAAGCCCTGTGCAGAACTGGGGACCCTCACTTATGAAATTACAAGCACTTGAAAAGATCTAATGTGCTTTTAATTGTGTCTCTCCATTCAGAAGAAAAGAAGCAAAGGGAGAAAGGGAGCAAGCGAGTGGGCCTGGAGTGTTTCATGTTACAATAGAGAACGAATGCATTCGTTTCACAAAACAAGCGTATGCGCTGTAACCTTACTGACACGAGGAGGGTGGAAAGGGAAGCGAGGAGGGTTTTTTTTGAGTGGGACACCCACCGACAGAACTTCAAACCGAAGTGATGTAGTCTCCAAATTGTTCTGTGTTTTCATTTTCTTTTACTTTTTCCGCTTCTGCCTCTTTTCAAATGAGTTAAAGGAATTCTCTGGATAGCATCAAATGGAAAGCCATCAACGCTCACCATACAAACAAAATACGATGCCAAGCAAACACCGGACGTACTGCAGCTACACTCTGCGAAGATATTATTAACTTACTTTTTCCATTAAGTAGGAAATAAGGATTAACCCGAACACAGTATTCATATAACACCAGGGCACGCTAGGTAATTGGAGACCAATCATCCAATCACAGTTACTCCTACAGAAAAATGCTTTGTATTTTTTAACCTGTCGACCCATAACTCATAAATGTGTGCGATTACCACTCGAAAACACTTGGTAGGTCCAAAGGTTAAAGACATAAATCTCTGTTTACTTTGCTATGGCCCCTCCGTGCCAGAGGGATTTGTACCAAAGTCCCTTTTTGGGAAAACAAGAATACAAAGACCTAATGAAGACTTAGAGCTGATCCAGAACACCAGATAGTCAGCCATTCTGATTTGCTTACCTTGTAAAAGAACACAGATAACAGCTATAGAAAAGAAAAAAAAAGAGGTTTGCATATAGCAATAACAGATGTATATATGAAATATATCTATTTATCAGATTTTTCTGTAGCTGGTGTGAGTTCAGGTGATAAAATGTTTTTCTGTTAAAGACAACTGTTTTAGGATATCTGTGAAGCTGATGTGTACCTTGTAGTGCACTGTGAGTTGCTCCATATAAAGCGTCTGCCAAATGCGTAAATATAAATGCTGTCTATTGCATTATTCTCTTAAATTTAAAATGATTTTTATTTGTTTATTCATTCTTTACCCCGTTCCAGCATCTATGGCTATATTCATGGCGAGAATCAGTTAATCTATACACAAGTTGATCTATACACACATTGGGGGAAGGACAATTTGACATCTCCAATACACCTAACCTGCACGTTTTTAGACTGTGGGAGGAAACCAGAGTACACGCAGTAAACCCACGCTGACACATCATGCAAACGCAACAAACAAAGACCTTAACCCAGAAATTATTTTTTTTATAAAACTTTATCTTGAAAGTTATAGTTATCATCCTTGTTGTGAACGCATGGCAGGGTTTCCCGCAGCACTTTTCAGTTCGGGCGGCCCACCTAAGCTGGGATACCCTACCACCTTAACTAGGTCGTCCAAAAAAAAATTTGCTGCACAAAAGGCCGTCAAGTGCATCTCGGAGAATAGCATGGACACGCTTCACACCACGAGCGGGCACGCGCCTCATGGCCGAAATGGGAGAAAGACATGGTCCGTCACTGTCCGGAGGATAACTAGCCTGTTGATAAAACATTTAATTCATTAATAATGTAGTATGTGTTCATTTTCTGTCATAGTTTCTTCAAAATTGAGTTTTATTTAAGTGTTTTAAATAAAAATATCTCTTTGATTGCCACGCCCCCGGCCCGCCCACCTGCACAACCCTACCACCTTAACTAACACATTTTATGCGGGAAACCCTTCATGGTATTTTTCTTTTTAAAACTTTATGCAGCACATCACTGTAAAAAAATGCATATGAAGTGTAACCCGTTAATTGGCGCTGTCCTGTGAGTGGGACACCTACGTTTATTTCAATATTTTCTATGTAAATGTTAATCTATCACGACAAACTATATATTGTTGGAAAGGTCTAAGAATGTAGTTTTCATATTTCAAAACCTTTTAGCAGGAATAATAATGCAGTAACTGTAATTTATTCATTTGTGACATAAGTATGCAGCAAACCTCAAAGCAAACCAGCACAAACCTCAGTTTTTTGACAATTTTATGTATTAAAAATTATACTATATTGCATTTTTATTTATTACAAATAAATGTAAACTGCTTTAAAAAAAATATTTTCACCTCCAGACACTTCCCTAAAAAACGTTGAAGTGTCTTCTTTAAAACCAAAAATTACCAAAATTAAAACCAAAATTAGGCTTCTAGACCAAAAAAAATAAATAAATGCCAGAGTTATATTAATTTAAAGGTGTATATCACCTTTTCACCAACCCCTCACTCAAAAAGGGCTGCACCAGTTAAAGGGTTAAGTTAAAGGGTTAAACAACTTAATTATGCACGTCAATTCAACCTACGTTTTGAAGTTTTGATTTGTGATAAGTTGACATAGCCTAGGAAAACAAGTTGAATTTTTTAACTTTATTTGTTAAGTTAAAGTAACATTAAAATATACAGTATGTTGATATGATATAATTTTTTACAGTGCAGTGTGGCAGTTCACAGGCTACATTTTTTTCCACATTCATTTTCCATGTGTTTTATATACTGATTAGTATTATAATTAAAGGTGTATTATTTTTTTCTCTAAAAAAAGTACAAAAAAATGTATTTTAGTACCCTAATAGTACCCTAATGAGGATCTATATAGGGAAGTGGTCTCCAACATGGTGCCCGCAGGCCCCAGGATGCCCGCACAAAGTCTGTAAGGTGCCCGCCAAAGCACATTCTATTATCAGTCTCAATTACAATATTTATTTATTACATATTTATTATATTAGCTTGGCTTCTTTATGCATGTTAACATTTTAAACAATAATAAAGCATATCAACAGGTAAAAGAAAAATGTTTTGAGTAGACTATATTAAAAAGTAGCCCTCAAGTTTGTTGTATCCATTGTGTTGGAGACCCCTGAAATAGGGTATACTATAAAACTAACTTGATGTCAATTTGTTGGCCAACCTATAGGTTAATTTGCCATGGGTTCCCTCTGGAATGTGAAGCTAATATGTTATTAGAACAAAAGGCAACATGTCAATAATTTTACACCTATTCTGTTCTCTTGCTACAGTATGCTAACCAGTTAACAGAGTGCTGGAAGGATGAGGTATTTAGGTAGACCAACCCAGGAAGTTAGCAGGAGACTGGTACCTCGCTAAAAAAGCCCATTTATTTTTCCCATAGACTTTTGGATTATCGCAAAAAACAACAAAAGTTTAACAAAAGATGATAATGACATTTACACGTTTTGTCCAACAAGTTAATCTTTACAAATGAACAAAGTCTAAAAAAAAAGGTTATTACTATGTACTAACATTAATTACCTGCAAAACTATAAACTTACTGTAAAACTATATTGTTATGAAATTACATTTATATTCAGTCATTAGCAGATGCTTTTGTCCAAAGTGACTTACAAAGGAGGTGAACAATAGAAGCAATTATAGCAACACAAGAACAGCAATACACTGGAAATAATCTCATCAAGTCCAACACAGTATACATAGACGAGGGTTGGTTAGTAATTTTTTTTTAAAGAAATGTACAGATAAAGAAAGAAAAAATAGAGAAAGATAGTAAGTCCTAAAAAGTGAGGTAATGGCGGAAGAGATGTTTTTTTAGCCGAGTTAATAGTTATCAGTTATTAGTAAGTTATTATTATTAATTTGGCTAATGCGTTTGTGATATGGCTAAGTTTAGGAATAAGGGCATGGTTAGGGTTAGGATTAGGGTTAAGATTTTGTTGTAAGG
This sequence comes from Misgurnus anguillicaudatus, assembly GCF_027580225.2. NCBI lineage: Eukaryota > Metazoa > Chordata > Actinopteri > Cypriniformes > Cobitidae > Misgurnus > Misgurnus anguillicaudatus. The sequence goes on along the minus strand of NC_073358.2, from coordinate 29,710,355 downwards.
GTTGGGTTATGGTTAAGTGTAACAGTAACAGTGTAACTACATGTATTAATTAAGTGTCGGTACTTTAAAGGGGGGGTTTAATGGTATTTCAAGGCATTCTGACTTAACACAGTTATAGAGTTGTTTCCTCATGCTAAACGTAGGCAAAGTGTCAAAACCGCAGTTGGGCGTGTTTCAGAATATTTCTGTGCCGAATGCACTTCGCCAGGGTTCGTACAAGTTTCGGCTAGTTTTTTTCGATTACAGTTCTAACTGACGTTTCAGGGGTTTTCGATACGTATCACTTCTTTATATGGGCTTCCGCCGGAAAACTTCCCCCGGAAAACCCCGCCCAGCCATCAGTCAGCGGGAGACGCTAGAGCTTGCTAACAGCTTATCACGTCACTCAGCTTTGTTTAATTTCAAAAGTCAACAATGGCACAAGAAGAAGTGTGTTTTTGGATGTAAGGAGAAGACATCCAGCCTTATGGAAACAATGGATATAGTTTATTATCCGGATTAGCAGCGGAGTTTTGCGTGTGTGTTTGATGCTGTGGATTTTCAGAACCGGGTCATGACGAGTTACACGTGGTAAGTATGACTTCTGTCTTATGTTGGAAATAGGCGCGTGTATATTATATAAATGACACGAACATGTAGTGAATCATAAGTTAAAACAGTGTTGTATAGTGTTGCATGACTCGTACTCGCTCATCCTGCGGTAGTAACTCCTCCTTCTTCATTTTTTTGTACGTTATCGGAAAGATTCGGTAAAGCTAATCTTTCTTTTATAAATCTGATTAAACTAAAGACTCTTCAGAGATATAAAGGATGTCATACTACTCTATAGGTACTCCAGATTAACATCAGAAATGCAGAAACAGTGTGTGTTACGTGAGCTTTAAATGTAATTGCACCAAACATGAACTGCACATAATAAGTAAATTGTTAAGGTAGTTAAGGCTACTTAATATAAAGTGTAACCAAAAAATGTAGCCTTCAAAATTCATAAAGGAGGTGTTCACTTGTGAAGGTTATCTTGTAGGACAAAATGTGTAAGTGTCCTAAACTTTTATTAAACACACAGCTTATTTTTTTCGATGATCCAAAATCTATGGGAAAAATGAATGGGCTGTATAGCGAGGGAACCAGTGTCCCGCTAACTAGGGTTGGCCTACAAAAATACGTCACCCCTGCGACCCCTATTAGCGCTTTCAGAGATTTTATGAAATCATAAAAAATTTGTTTTAAACATGTGCACGTTTTGTGGCATATACACCCCAGATTGCACACACACGTTCCATGTCTTGGCAATTCAATGCTGTCTGAGGTCGGGCTGAAAACAATAGACTTTCCAATTCTCTGTAGCACAAATTCTGTTTGGGTGGTGCTCACTTATTAACGCCAACATATGTGCGACAAATATGCCACAACTAATGTCAGAAGAGAAGACCACAGGAACACATGAACGGCTGCCACCCAAATGTGCACTAATGTCTCTGCGTGGGAAAGTTGTGGAAACTCAGAGTTGTGTGACAGACTTTCACCCGCATCATCCTCCCCAATAAATTAGAAAATTATCTGATTACAAAAAGTTAGATAAATGCCTCAATTATTTCTTTGATTGACCAACTATAGTCTCCCAGTAGCTGTAAGGAGCTTTATCTATTGAATATGAACCCCCAGAGCAAGGTTAATCCTTTAATCGACGAATATAACCAGATGGATGAATAAGTGTTGACAAGAGATGTGAATGTTTTACCACAAACCCATTGTCAACCACTTTAAAGAGCAATGAGATAATCCTTCTATTCACAGACAGTCATTGCATTTCAGTGGGGTTTACCCCACACATACACAAACCCACACACATTCTCTCTCTCTCTCTCTCTCTCTCTCTCTCTCTCTCTCTCTCTCTCTCTCTCTCTCTCTCTCTCTCATTAACACTTGTGCTTATAGGGACAGAAACTGGTCAGTCTTTGTGGCAGGTGCAGTGACCATTCTGAATCTTAACAGAGATCAGGCCTTGCTCTCTGACACCATTATCTGAATTCACAAAGGAGTGCTTAACTCTGTTCTGAGATCAGTGAACCTGAACCTATGATAATCAATTTCTGCATTTTTCACTGCCCTGAGATCTGTCCTACAAGGCTTAATCTAATCCATCTAACAAGAGACCAGTGCCCTGAGATCTGTGTAGCAGAGTGAACAGACAGAACAGACCACCAACTCACTGTTAGTCTGGAGTCACTGGACCGGAGTGTGTCTTCACAATCATTCAATGAAGCCTTGCCGCAAAGTGAGATATAAAGAGACAGACAGAGATAAATAGGTTTGCGGGTATGTGTTTGTGTGAAATAATTAAGCAATAAGTTACGTCAATCTGTAATATTTGTGAACACCCCTCCAACACCTTTAAAAGGGATAGTTCACCCAAAAATGATGTCATAATTTACTCACCTCATGTTGTTCTAAACCTTTTATCTTTCTTGTAATGAAAACTAAAGAAGATGTCGGAGCTGATGGAGTAGTAGGTATCACTCTGACATGTGGTGCTTTCAAACTTTTGGCAACCCGAGTTTGATTCCCAGCTCATGGTCATTTGCCGATCCCGTACCCCTCTCTCCTCCTTGTAATTTCCTGTCCTCTCCTCATTGACTGTTAATAAAGGCAAAATGGCCAAAAATATAACTTAAAATTTTTTTTTTTTTGATAAATGATGGTAAGCACTAGTGACGGCCAGTGAATTCTCTTCTCAGGGGCACGAATTCAAAGTGTTCGGAGTGTCGTGTGTGGCTCATCATGTCAAAATATGAGTTATGTGTTTGGTGCGTCATGTTTGATCGGGCTTTCTGTTCTGCAGCTCCTCGGGTCTGGAACGCCCTCCCCGACCATCTGAGGGTATCTCAACATACTGAGACTTTTAAAAAAGAACTAAAAGCATTTCTGTTCAGCAGAACCTATGAATTTTAATTAACCTTTTTAAACTTTACGAAATATTTGGGGAGTGGTTATTGATGTTTTTACCAGGTTTTTTTATGATATTTTTGTGACATGTACTGTAGCACTTTGAGATTTGCCATAAATGTGAAGTGCTTTACAAATAAAATCTATTATTATTATTATTATTATTATGTGTGTGGCTCGTCATGTCAAAATAAGTGTTTGGTGCATCGTGTGTGGATCTCAATGTGAAAATATGTGTTTGGTGCGTCGTGTGTGGCTCGTCATGTCAAAATATGTGTTCGTTTTGTGATGTGTGTGGCTCGCCATGTCAAAATATGTGTTCGGTGCGTTGTGTGGCTCGTCATGTAAAAATATGTGTTCGGTGTGTCGTGTGTGGGTTGTCATGTCAAAATATGTGTTCGGTGCGTCATGTGAACCTATGTGCATCATTTGTCATGTCAAAATACATGCCTGCTGCACAAACGAAAGGGTTTATGATAAAAGAAACGCTCATGTTCACAAAATACTTGCAAAACACTAACTTTGCACTAAACTCTGATTACACGTGAGATTCAGCGAGTATCTGGCAAAAGTGAGCGTCTCTTTTATCATTAACCACTTTAAAGCATCTGCCGCAGGCACTTATTTTTACATGATGTGTGATGGACACAGGTTTACATGACGCACCGAACAATATTTTGACATGACGAGCCTCACACATGACTGGCTAAATAAATGTTTTGACGAGCTACGCATCGTGCGCCCTCAAAAAAGAAGCCGCCACTTGTAAGCACACAGTTAATGGTAACCATTGACTTCCATTATAGGAAAAACAAATACTGTGGTAAGTCATTGGGTACCGTCAACTGTGTGTTTATTGGCACAAACAGTGACCTGGCTGAAGAAGTCATAACTGAGCTTTATCATGAATAAACCAAGGCCATTTGACCAATCAACATCCAGATCTTGAGCTATCCATTTTATAATGACATTTTGATAGAGCATATGGAGTGTACTGAAAGCACAATATAACTTAAAAGCTACTTTGTTATATTATTTGCAAAGCTGTGTAACAATGACACAGCTAGGATTTTAGTGGTTTGACAATTATTAAAGGAATATTCCATTTTCTTAAAAGAAAAATCCAGATAATTTACTCACCACCATGTCATCCAAAATGTTGATGTCTTTCTTTGTTCAGTTGAGAAGAAATTATGTTTTTTGAGGAAAACATTGCAGGATTTTTCTTATTTTAATGGACTTTAATAGACACCAAAAATTAATACTTAACTCAACACTCAACAGTTTTTTTTCAATGGAGTTTCAAAGGACTATAAATGATCCCAAATGAGGCATAAGGGTCTTATCTAGCAAAACGATTGTCATTTTTGACAAGAAAAATAACAAATATACACTTTTAAACCACAATTTCTCGTCTAGATCCGGTCGTGATGCGCCAGCATGACCCCACGCAATAAGTCATGACGTCAAGAGGTCACAGAGGACGAACGCGAAACTCCACCCCAGTGTTTACAAATGTGTTGAAAGAGGACCGTTCCGACGTTGTTGTATGTCAACTGATACTAATTAATGTCTTTGTGTCAGTTTATTGTTTACAATGGTCCGCAAATGTACGTCTTATGTAACACGTGACCTCCCTATGTCACTACGCATTTACGTTAGGTCGCGCTGGACCGGATCTAGACGAGAAGTTGTGCTTTAAAAGTGTATATTTGTTATTTTTATTGTCAAAAATGACAATCGTTTTGCTAGATAAGACCCTTATGCCTCGTTTGGGATTGTTTATAGTCCTTTGAAACTCCGTTGAAAAAAACTGTTATGTGTTGAGTTAAGTGTTAAGTGTTGGTGTCCATTAAAGTCCATTAAAATGAGAAAAATCCTGGAATGTTTTCCTCAAAAACATAATTTGTTCTCGACTGAACAAAGAAAGACATCAACATTTTGGATGACATGGTGGTGAGTAAATTATCTGGATTTTTCTTTTAAGAAAATGGAATATTCCTTTAAACTTTTAAATCATTATCTGAATCTGGATGCATTTACACAAGCCACACATCCTAGCAGAGTAAGAAACAGTGCCAAAAAATGATAAAGGGGCTTTTGTGTTGCAGTAGGAATGTTTAGCAAGATATCAAGGCACAATTATATGTGGTCTGGTGCTTTAACAAAGTTTGGGGTTTAACGTTCAAATACATTTTAATTCATATATAACTACATAAGTGTAATGTTTGGATTTAATTTAAATGTGTTATCGATAAAAACCTGTCCTAAAATTCCTGTCCTTGATTTTTCACAATAAACCAAATCTATGATCTTTATGACCCTTGTACCACTGCACAGACAAATACAAGGAATGTATCAGAAATGTATAAAATGTACCTCCATAAGATATAATAAACAAATTTTACTCACTCCAATATAAATTTAATTTATATATATATATATATATATATATATATATATATATATATATATATATATATATATAATATATATATATAATTCATATTGGAGTGAGCAAATTTGTTTATTATATCTTAATAATATATCTTATATATATCAGCAATGTCTATAGCAGTGTGGTCCTGCAGCACACTGCAATTATTTCATAAGGCTGAATTAAGTGCCTAACACAAAGAGGTCGCACTGCTGTCAACCTCCCACTTACTCATGCTCACACAACCTTGTTGACAATGTAAGAGCAAACTGCTATTGTCTCAGGATAGCCTCATGCCTGGCTTGCCCTTAGTCTCTCTTAATTTGATTGGCTGCCAGGTAGGTCAGCCCAGAGCCCTTTAGGAAGAGAGTCACGTCAACTCACTCCGGAACAGTTTTTGGCGAATCATAGCCTCTCAAGAGTTCACAGAAGTAACTGTCAGCCCCATATAACTGCAGCAGAAAAGACTGAATTAACTTGATGAAGGTTTTTAAAAGCACCAATTTCATTGTTAAAAACAACATTATTTTGTGTATTTGGTATTATACAATGTGCTTGCATGGGTTAAAAAACACATTATTTTCCATATACCATACATTTTTGTAGCTCCAGATTTCACGCTCTTCCTGAAACGCACAGATTTGAAAAGCTCTGTGTACCTGATTGGCCAGCTAATCTGTACGTTGTGATTGGTCTGAATAGCTCTGATGTCAGCAGGAAATGTGACGTTCCTTACCATGTTTGAAAGATTCGGTCACAATGCAATGCTAACTTACAGACTGTGAGTCCAAGCATGAGGAATTATGATAATGTCGTTCTCTATATCGCCAATTCCAGGAAATAAATGTTGCCTACAATCTGTGTGTTTGTTGTAGTCCAAGATTTACGTTGGAGACAAAAATTTGCATCATTTGCATATCGTTAACATGTACTAATACACACTTACACACCAATGGAAATTTTTAAAAACGTGAGTCGGACAATAGGTACTCTTTAAGACTTAGGATATTTAAAAAATAAGATTGTATATTAGCATAACATGTGACTTAAATCACTTTGTTCATTTAATGCGTTTGTAGTAGATTATTTCTCATTAAATTAGTACATTAGGGGATGTTACAGATATATCCTACAACATGCATAAAGATACACTAAAATGGTGGCTCGATGAACTGTGCAAGGCCGCGCCCCTAACACAATGGCAAGCATCCATTCAGGTTGTAGCTGTATTTGAAAGTTGTGAGATATGGCACCTTTCCCACAAGTGAGCGTTGTTTCGGCACCGACACGCCCCCACCATTTGAAAGCAGAGAATCCTGCCTATTTCTCAAAGATTTTGATAACTTATTTTACTTACTTGGCTTTTTAATCATTAAAATTTGTCTGGGTGATTGTTAATACATTTACATGTGGTGTGACAAACTGAGAACACATTTAATATCAAACTTTACATGGTTCTGTCTCTGTTTACTCTTTTGCCTTCTCTCACACACACTCAAAGACCCACCACATGATAAGTAATGGAAAATAGCCGGTGACTGTATAGGTTTGAGGTAAAATGGCAAAAGAACTATGAAGTGCAACCTTTCAAATGATTATCGTTTAAAGGCGGAGTGCACAATGTTTGAAAGCCAATGTTGATATTTGAAATCACCTAAACAAACACACCCCTACCCCAATAAAATCTGGACCTTCTTTTGATAGACCTGCCCCACACATACGCAACCCCGGCAAGGATGTCGGTTAGTAGACACGGTCCTTACTGCTGATTGGCTACAAGTGTGTTTTGGTAATCGGCCCGACTCCCTTTTCCAAAGCGTTTTTCAAACATTGCGCACTCCGCCTTTAAAGGTCATTGGTTCGATTTCTAGGGAATAGCCCAAAAATGCAGGGCTCGAATGCACTGTAAAATCACTTTGCATATAAAGCATCTGCCAAATGCGTTAAATGTAAAAATGTAAGTTTCTGTCATGGAATCATGTCTCTCTCTCTCTTATATGAGAGACTTTTACATCTAAAATAATTGGCAAGTACAAGCAGGTTTTCAGAATATAATGATTTTATGTAGCAAAACCACAGCATTAGCCAGAATGTTCTGGTATAAATGGGTGTTAAAGTCTTTATTCTTGACTTTGATATGTATTAATGCCACACAGAGATTTGGCCAGGGGAAACAGAACTGGGTTCAGTTCCTATCCAAAAATTTCTCACGGCTGCCACACATACAAAGAAGTGTCATAAAAAAGATCAAGTTAATCGGCTCCAGACTTACAACACATTTGCAAAAAGGCTAAGCCCACTTTATGAAGGAGAGGTGAGGACAGAGCGTTCATTTGAGATGAAGCCTGCCAGTCTTTGCGAGCACTCATCATACTGTAGACTAGTAATCGAATCACACAGCAAATATATTAAATTTAACACTTCGACTACATGTCACAAACAGATTGTTCCCGTTAAAATTAGATTATAAATAAAATAGCTTTGATTAATCATTTATCTTAAATTTTAATTTAACAAAACTGATTACAACAAACTCATGATTAGATCATTTTATAATCTAATCTAATAAAAATTAGCAAGTGAAAAAAGTCCGCAGGTGCCAAAATGTAAAGCCCAACTCACACTGGTCCAACAACAACCAACACCAATAAAATTCTAAAGTCTCATTTACTTTGATCTAACAACTGCCAACAAGTCTGACACGACTACCAAGAGAAAATGACAGGTGGGTGGGTCTGTGTGTTTCCCAATCCCTCTTTGTTGGTGGTAAAGCAGAACCTCCCAAATAGCTCAAAAGACTAGTGCGACTGGGAAGGAAAGATTCATATCTTTTCAATGAAAAGGCCGGGGTTTATTGCTCTGTGTGCGCATGGCCATGTGCATATATTTATCACAATTCTAGAAACTGATGGGGTGTTATGATTAATGATGTGGTGGATGAAAAGCATCCTGCATATACATCAGTCACTAAGCATGTACACAAACACACACAGTTAAGAAACAGTGAGCGTTGGTGGTCCTTTGGTGACACAGTAATAACTGTAATAGGATATAGAGCGATACCACTGACGGAGGCTCCTTGTTACACATCCTCTATGACGTGTGCCGTGTGACGTCTATGAGAAACACATGTGCTCCGGTCAATGGGAGGAAAAATATGACAGCTCAAATCACATGTGGCAATTTTCAGTTAAGTGTGCAACGTAGCCAAGCATGTACAGGCACTGGCTGGATCTTTTCTGTTTCTATCTCTACATGCACATAGATACTCAAATCCATCGGCACATCAATTGAACATACTGCATACAGTAGCGTGGTTTATCTATAGGAAAGAACAATATGTAAGGCGTAATGTAGACATGCACACTTCTTATAAATATCCATAGAGGCATACAAAGCAGATATATCAGCTTGAAGTATTTTCCTGTACTTATTTTTGTATATTTTTATTGTAAACTGCTCTTTTTATCACAAAGAAAAGATCTGCACTGAAACATGTGGCTATTAATCTCTATTAAACCACACTGTGGGGACCACACAGACACAAGCGCAATTCGTCCCTATGGAGATGACCGACTGCCATACTGACCACTTTCCGAGTCTCGTAAACATAGCACAAAATATGATATAGAGAGATGCTCCCACACCCTCAATTTTACTACTACTTTTTTATAGAGAGAGAGAGAGAGAGAGAGAGAGAGAGAGAGACTGAGAATACACACAAACAAACACACAACCTTTTCTTCAAATCACACAAACAAAAAATTCTACACCACATGAAACATTTTATAAATTTAACAATGAATTAACTTGTGTGTCATTAATATGTATTAATCATTTTAAATATATATTCCAACACCACATTAAAACATTTAGCGACTAATTTTGCATTGAAATGGAAAAACATTTGAATTGCTGAGCCTAAAGACGTGCAGAGTCAGACCTGGCGAGCCGTTTTTCCACTGGTTAATGTAAATGACAGATGAACTAAAGAATGTCTGATTCACTCTGGGTCTTGTTAGATGACAAGCTGTGTATCAGACAGGGTTTGTTTTGAGAGCTTTGTGCAGTAAAGCAAACATCTTTAGTTCTATGTCTGGAAGCCTCCACTTCCACCTGCCATGCTAATGCGTTTCAGAATGTGTTTTAATGCAAGACAAAAAAAATAATACAAATAATCTAATAAAATGTGTGTACAAACAATTCACTTAAAAATAATAAATTACTCTTACCAAACATGCTGCTATTTTTTCAAAAATGAACAATAATATAGCCTATATATATATATCACTGTAAAAAAATCAGTAGAAATTGCAGCTGGGTTGCTGGTAATTTACCGTAGATTTAAATTTATGTTTTTTACTGGCAACATTTTGTTCAAAGTTAAATGAACATTAAACATTTACAAGTCTTTGTCTTTACAGAGTAAAACTAAAAAACAGCATCAAGCAAAACATTCTGGGAAACAAAATCTGAAGCAAAAAAAAAGGTTGATAATGATTTCTCGTTCCCAGAATGCTTTGCATGAGGCTGTTATTGTATAGTTTTATTCTGTAAAGATAAAGACTTGTTAACATTAAATATGTATTTAACTTTGAACAAACTCTTGCCAGTAAATAACATGAATGTAAATCTACGGTAAATTACCGGGAGCCGAGCTGCCATTACATTGTAATTTCTACGGAATTTTTTTACAGTGTATATATATATATTTATTTATATTTCCACAAGTTACTTTTATTTTATATCATAGAGACACCAAAGAAGGTATTTTGATAAATGATGGTAACCACACAGTTTACAGTATCCATTGACTTCCATAGTAGGAAAAAAAAATAAGGAAGTTAATGGGTATTGTCAATGCTTACCATAATTTATCAAAATATCTTCTTTTGTGTTCATCAGAATAAAGTAACTCGTACAGGTTTAGAACAACAAGAGGATAAATAAATTATGACATAATTTTCATTATTGGGTGAACTATCCCTTTAAGGCTGGTAGGCGCCCCCTTGAGGAAATCCCCTTGGTTTGGAAAAAAAACCAGTTTGTAACAGTATTCAGCCCATTTTCAACCAGAGCACGAACTGTGACGTCATCAGCCAGGTAAAATATTCTATTTCACTTTTTTTATAAAGTGGTCTTCATGTTGTAGGACATTTTATACTTTAGACACTCTAGACATTCGAGTAGCCTACTAACTCACAATGTGTGACTTTAGAAGATATTAAGCAGTCTATACTCTATACTATACTTGACAAGAAGTTGCAAAGTTACTTATAATTAGTAAAATTTCTATGTAGAATATCAAAATAAAGTGTTTCATATAAGCATATATTTTATTGAGGATTGGTTGATTATATTTGTATATTATATTATATGTTATACCACGAGGCGGTTGAATTCTTTCTGATTGGTTCTGAATGGTTGAGAAATGCGGGGAAGCATTATTTTCCTATAAACGCACAGCGGAAGGAATTATTTGAAAATAATTCAACAGCCCGTCCTTACATATTATATTATATTATATTATATTCCATTGTTGGACAAATAAATACATTTTCGGGGTTAATTTAACCCAACGGATAGGTTCGTCCCTTTTTGACCCGGCGTTGGGTTAAAAATAACCCAGCATTCTTTTGAGTGCATTATATGTTATATTATATGACATTATATTATATTATAACCCATTGTTGGATCAAATAAATATATTTTTGGGGTTAATTTAACCCAACGGATTTTGACCCAGCGTTGGGTTAAAAATAACCCAGCATTCTTTTGAGCGTATTAATTATATTATATTATAACCCATTGTTGGATCAAATACATACATTTTCGGGTTTAATTTAACCCAACGGCAATATTTTCGTTCTTGTTTAACGCAACGTTGGGTTGAAAATAACCCAGCATTCTCTATTCTATTATATTCACGTCCCATTAAAACATAAGCCTTAGCATTCGTTTTACGTAATGGCATAAATATAAGACGTATAGTCTATTGGTGTGACTTGGCCGCGTGTCCAGAAGCAAATAAATGACCGCTCTCTCGCAGTAACATTTGTAGTGAAATGAACTGACGTGGAAACAGGCAGCCCAGGTTCGTTGAAAATATATGGATCTGCCAAGAGACTTCTAAGGGCAGACCAAGAGAAATGTTTTCACTCTAGTTGAGCTCATAGGATTTGGTTTGTGTTCGCGCGGAGGCGACGGAGTTCACAGAGCGCTAATTAGTGAAGGAGAGTCAGGAGAGCCACACCGTCATTTATCATGCATGCGACCATTCAGCGGCCAACACTAACGAGCTCTGCCAAAGAAAGAGAAATACCATCAGATTAATTATTCATTTTGAGCCATGTGTTGTATAAAAATACCCCCTCCCCATCTCTTTCTGCCTGCCTTTCCTCGGCTGTTTGTTTTGCAGAGGTACCTTTTCTGGTCGTACCTCTCATATACATCCATGCCTAACCCACATCGTTTATTGGGCAAATACAATTTCAAAGTTATTATGTAATTAAAATCATGTTTCACTGCTGGAAACTTCAAAGGAGAGGCCTCGTTTCCGTGGACATTGTTTGCCGCTGATGTAATAATTTCCCTGGGATATTTAAAATAAACACATTAGGCCCCAGGAATTCAAAACTTGTCTCATGGTATAAGTCACGAGCTCCTTGATTGGCGCGAGTGACGGACGTCACGAAGCGGCTGCTTGGCGAAACAAACCGTCCGGATCGTAAAAGGGGCGGCCGTGTCCTTCTATTCAGTGTAAATGATACATGTTAGAGTCTGGGCAATGGTTACCCATGTTTATTAACACCATTTCTTCACACTAGTCCTTGCTAGCTTCTCCTTTTCTTTATCATCTTCCTGTCTCTTCATGCTTGGTGGTCTTACGATCTGCCTGACCTCAGCCATGTGTTTTCACTTTCTCCTCTGATCTCGCCTCCGTGACCAACGGGGAACGAAATACAAATTGAATGGTAACCATTCACAGACCCGTTCCATCACGTCGACGTTCAGGTCACTTTATCTTTCCCTTTGAGGGGAGACTACAATAAAAGACAGGCCTTGATGTTGTGTAATTCCTCCTGAAGAACCTCATCCCATTTTAATCTTGTCTAGTGAAAAGTTTATTTTTCCTTATCTTTAAACGAAATCGAAACGAAACGTTTAGGTTGAGGTAGACTGCTAATAAAAATAACAATATGTTTCACTGCTTGGACTGTTTTACTATTCTCTCAGTAGGCTTATACTGCGGATGGCCAAGTAGCTTGTTAAATTGCCATTATAGAAAATGGATCATGCTGATCCGGTGAGGTGAACTTTTATTTTTGCTTTTCTGGGTGGTTATTTTTTAGTGTCTAAATCCCCATCCCCGTGTAATCTTGATGGTGCCGCGCGCTGGACAACACGGACGCTTGCCGGTGGCAGGTTGTGTTTGTTCAGCTTTTATTGAGATGTGGTCTGAAGAAGTTAAAAAGAGCCTTTTTGTTGTTTTTAGGCTTGGTGTTTTCTCTGGAGTGTGTCCACGAGCTTCCTTCGTTCTTCATGTTGAAAGTCTTTACTCGAAGGGAAAAGCCACGGCTTTTGGACTTCATAAAAAACGGAAAAATCTCATCTCTAGGGATAACTTATAATAAAATCGAACTACACAAACTAGTTTGTTAAAAAATGTAAGATAAAAAATAGGCTACATACGCACGACGTTATATACAAAAGCATATTTTTGTAATCATAACGTTCTTTGTAATTTAGAATCTCAATTATTATTATTTTTCTATCTGCTACCCATTACCCATTATTATTATTTAAAAAAAAAACAGGCACCTGCTGTGCATTAATGCTCGAGGTATTTTTCTTCGTGCACGCTTTCGCCTCTAAATCATTCTTGTAAACTCTGATTCGTTTACTTAGCCTGGATTTCATTGCGGCGTTTTGCACGGTTTACATCTTTTTGGTTTATTAGCCCTTGGGGTTACTTTGCCTAAACAAGACCTGAATACTTTGGCTTTAGGTTTCATGGATTTTCACTCAGCTCCTTGAATGCTGCTCAAAAGGGTGTCAGGGTTTATGGTATGCATTTGCAAAGCGTTACGGTTGTCAGATGGAAAATATTCACTGAAACAAGTTATATTAATCAATCAATGTTATCAACAGAACATGTAACATTATTATTATTATTATATTTACTTTTACATGTAGGCTATAGAAATTGACTTCATGTTTATGTGTTCACATAAAAAATCATTTAAACACGTACTTGAAATATTTATTTATTTCGTGATATAGGTTTGGTTTTTTTATTATTCTATCATCCAATTTAATAGAAATTGTTAAATATTGTAATAGTCAATTAAATTTGATTTTTGAAAAATCATTACATATTTAATGAATTTGATAACTTAGGTTTGAAACCGACATATATCTATATTATTCTTTCTCAACATAAAAAATATATTACGTATTAATTATAGGCCTACACGTATTATTTTCTTGCGGTTTGCACTTTTCGCTTTACAGCAACGCTAACTTCCATCTCAAATAAATAAACATAGACCAGTAATAGAAGGCACGTGTTAACCGTTAAACACAAAAACTTTATCCCTTATAACTCTCTATTAACATCGTTCATCATCGCTTATGACAAAAACACTATTTTCATTCTAAACATATTCAAAAATTGTCCCTAATATAAGTTTGGAACACATTGTTTTATCATAATCATTGATAAAATTATCACTAATTATGTGGACCATTGCTTTATCATATTGATAATACAAGTAATATGAGTGTGGACCATTGTTTTATCATAATCATTGATCAAATTATGACTAAGAGTGTGGAGTATTGCTTTATCATAATAATTGATGGAAGTTCAAATTGATGACAAGGCATTTTATTATTTCAAAAAGTTAGGAGAGAAACATATATTTCTATTGGGTGTGGTCAAACAGCTGTAAGGTTTTGACTGAGAATGTGGGGGGCTCTCTCTCAATTCCAACACACATTAATAATGAGCTGTAGCAGAAATTACCTCCATTTGCTTTGGACCCTGAAGCATAAAAGCTGTGGTCATCACAGGTGTCAAAGCAAATTTACCTCTCAGTCACTCAAAAAAGGGTATTTTCTTATTTTATAGGTTTCCCTATATGGCAGAAAGCAAAATAGCATTTTCTTTTTGATAGTTACAGAAATGATGAATAACAAGTTCAAACTATAAAAAGACAAACAGGAAGTGGCAGCATTATTAAAATAAAATTTAATTATTTAATTACTGACCAAACTGCCAGGCATCTTATTTCCAAAAACAGCTTGAAATAGCAACATGCTTATCTAAAGTGAAGAACTCTGGCTGAGGGGAAAAACAGAATTTGATTAAAAGCAAAGACTACAGTTTAAGACAGACATCTGCTTAGGGTGGGAAAATGTGTGAGACACATGCTGATTTGCCTCTGTGTGTCAATGAAGATAAGTGTTTCGTCAATTTATGAGGTGCTGAGCTTTTTATCAGATTTTACCAGATCTGATTTACGGTGCAAAACCGAATCAAAGATTTTCATAGTCACGAATGCCTACATTTTTGACATGCTTACAATCTGCTGTCTCTGTTTTTTACCTCTAGTAGGGCTTCAATCATACATTATCAAATTACTTTGCCATATGCTAATATAATAGTAATATAATAATTTTTCATGCTTTTTATAATTTTATATAAGGAATTTAGCAGTGAAGCTGATAAGAAACGATGCTGACATCATTGTCCCCACATCAAGTTTATGTGCACCCTAACCTTAACCCTAAGCACTTTGCCTATACTATTTTTCAAATGATCCAGCAAATATACTTCGTTACTGTACCTAATGTGAACATCTGCTTGGCCAGTTCAACACACTGCTCTTCATTTCAGTTTTTGTGTAATTGGTTTGTAAATCTTTTTCTTTATCTATTTAAACATTTGATAGATTTGTGAAAATAAATTTATCTTGGTTAACCATCACCCAGTAAATATTTTCTTTATTAACATCTAAGATTGTCCGTGCTTGCAGCAGTCTTTTTCTTGCAACTGTTCTTTTGTTTTAATGTGTTTGTGAACCAATTACGGTTTATAGTCTTACAGTTTATAGTTCAGACTGGTAATTTTAAAACAATTTTTACGATTGGCACTGAACTACATTTTACCTGAGGAAATACTTTGAGCGACCACAGTTTCAGTGTTTAGATTGAAGCCAAGACCATCAAAGACCAGCTTCTCCCATTACGGAATCTAGCAGCATTCCTTTATGAATAACTGGAAACCCCCAGAGAAAAAAGAAGAACTTTTTGAGGAGGATTGTCATCATTTACGCTATCTGTAAAATGATAATTTGCTTGGTAACATGCTGTCACTTCTTACCTGTTTCACCTGTCCAAGATTGTGTTGTGTCTGAATGCCCAACATATACACCTGCCCAAAACATAAATCATGTGTGATATATCACCAAGTTCCCCTTAATAAATCATACCCTGTTAATGTGTTTGAAATCAAGTACAGTAGCAGATTGAGTGAAGGTTTTTTAATCCATGCTTTTGGTCCCAATTTCCCTACAGTCTGTGTTGCATGTTCAGTTGCATTTCCATAAAAATTATCGTTTTGCACATTTTTTCTTTTTAGATAATACTTATAGGCGTGGTTTCCAATACAGGGTTTAGCTTAAACCACGGAAAACTGAGCACAAAATTCCGTAACTATCCCACGGAACTTTGTGAGATCATTTTGAATAAAACGTTACTTGTGTGCATTTTGAGACACTGATGTATTTTAATGTCATTGCAAATTGTTTTAAATGTGGACAGCTCTTACATATATTTTAGTCTAGGACTAGTCTATCCCTGTCTGGGAAACTGCCCCATATTGTGCCTTGCTGATCATAATATTGTTTTATGTACAACACTAGTTTGGCCCAGTGTTTTCTGTGCACTAGTACCATGTAGGTACCATCAAAAATCCTGGAGACAGTTGTTAATTCTCTATCTTTTAAACACGAATACAAATTGTTGTAAACAATCACTCAGAAATATACATGAGATATATATAACTTACTTGTAGCTTGTAGTCGCAACACATACCACGTGGCTTATTCAAACATACGGGTGCATATTTCACGCTGGTTGAATGATGCAGACCTAGCGTAAAACACCACTGATAGGCCGATGGTCTGCCAACCATTTCCTGATGAATGGGGATTTTAAATACGCGTCTCTCACCACATCCTTACTTTCTTAAAGGTCTAAAAGAGACGAGACAACTTGTTACATGCTGATGTTGCGACGGCTATATCCGAAATTCATTAACACCGTAGCTTAATTGTGCCAAAAAGGTTGCGTATTCATGAAAAACACATTCTAGTTGTGTAATAGCGCTCAACACTCTGGAGAGGGCGCGCGCACACTCGTTCTTCTTCTTTGCTAACGGAGCTAAACGAAGCTCGCGCGGGGTCTTGTGACGCAATCGAGATGTTTTCTACTGATTTTTAACGCGATTTTATACGGTGATTCCGTTAAAGCACATTTTAGATTTAGGTTTTTAAGTTTGAAAATAAACAAATCAACCAGTAATGTGCGTGGTAATAAATTAATTATGGCGTAAATAATAAGTACAACTTCTTAAAAAACATACTATGCAGGGCCGTGTAAGCCATTTAAAATACAAAATGCAAGCTATTTTTAATAAAGAACATACAATTAAAATAGTTATTTCATAAACTGTTTTGGTTTTTCTTTCTTTTTTCTTCACATACAGATACAGTAATACTGTACCGCTGAACTGGCCCACCTGGCAGTTCATGACCACCTATCAAGTCCTCAACAATCTCACCAGTGTTACATCTTATCTGAAGTCATGTAAAAGCTTACTGTAGTTCCTCCCTTGCAATTACTTTGGGGTTTTATGACTATAACAGTCTATCAGTGGATATAATCTACATGCCCAATTACAAACCGACACACAAAAGAAGAGGAACAACAATGCAATAAATCTGATATCCTTGGACATCTTCCATGCATAAATAAAGGAGGAAATCTACTAAACGGATTTGATTTATTTATCTGCTTTTTTGCTGCTTTTTGCTTTTTTAAATGGCTTCTTTGAAGTTTAGTCCTGTATATATAACACCATATAAGGATGATGTTTATTCTCTCTCTTTTTTTGGTATATTAAGTATGAAAGCAATTCTATGTGATTTTGGGAAAGTCTATTTGTACAATTTTTATTTCCTCATTCTTTCCATCACATTTCAGATGCACACCAACTGACACTTGACCACATATCACGATGTGGTTACTGTTTTAAAAATGTTATATGTGAGAATATTACAGTTTTTTTCGATTGCTAAACGACGGTGGGCACAACTGGAGCTACATGTGCAAAACTCTAACTACAGTCTGCAATACCAAAAGTCACGTGAGCTAAACTGTTCACATCACCTGCAAAACTCACTTCAAGAAACACAACTCTAAACACGTGACTCAAAACAGCTCAGTGCAGCCAAACACTAAACACAACCCTCACTGAGATAGCACACACTGTCACCCACAATACACTGAGAGGAAAAACACTAACATCAAACACCAATACACAAAATACTAACTTTTCATCTTTACAGATTGAACAATTTCAGTGACTTCATACAAATTAATATTTTCTTCCAATAATTATTTATTTATTGATTGATTTATCACATGATTTATTGAAATTTTTAGAACAGAACAATTCTTTAAGGTAAATGAAAATTAGCAGTTTCCTTCAATATTCTGTAGTAATTTATGGAATTACAGTAATGAGAAAAAAGGTAGAAACTAAAAGTACATACTGTAATTCAAACAAATAAATGAAGAGCTAATCCTGACTCTCTATAGCATCAGGCCACTACCTGCCACCCTTCTCCCTCCACAAACCCATCTTCCTTGTTCCATTTCCAAAATGTATCTTTCTGAGCTCTATCATATTTATATAAAATAATATTTTATATATATATATATATATATATATATATATATATATATATATATATATATATATATATATATATATAGATATAGATATATATAGATATGAAATTGTAATTTTTATTTATATGAAATTGCAATCAGCAGTGTTTGAAAGGCACAAGGCTGAAATCAATTCTGTTTTGAATATGTGGTTCACAGTTTTGACAGCAGTGTGTTAGCATTTGAACAAAGTGCTGTAAATCCACAGTGTTGTGCAGGTTGTGTTTAAAGTCATGGGATAAGTGTGTAAAGTTTTGAAAACTGTGTTTAACCAATGAAAAATGAACTAGAGTTTGGTCCACATGAGCTGCTGCTGTGCAGACTGTAGTTAGAGTTTTGCACATGTGACTCCAGTTGTGCCCACTGTCGTTTAGCAATCGAAAAAAACTGTAAGGAACAAGTGAATGAAAAAAAATGTGTGAGAGAGACAAACAGAGAAAGAGGGAGAGAACAGACATGCTCATTCAAAGCAATGCAAATGTAACCCAAGATGTAGGCTGACTAAACACTGAGCCCAGGTGGCTAATGGGAGACCAGGATGACCAAATGACCACCATCATAGTGGGTCCATTCTGATGACTTTCTCTCTCTCTCTTACTCCCAGTAACTCGTTCTCACTCCATCTTTCCATCTGCTATGTATTACACCCGTCAGCTCTTCTGTTTGTCCAAGCAAGACTCGGATGGGTGGTCTTCAGATAACAGAACGCCAGGGGCCTCCCGTGTCACCAAATTACCCAGACCCCTGTGTTTTTCCTTCGCTCCTTTCAAAAACCCACAAGACTTTGCCGCAAGGACTGGAGTGGACAGTGGACCTAACATCTCTCAAGCCACTATCACACAAAAACCCCCTAATCCAGAAATGTTACCTCATACCTTTGTACAGATTGTTGCTAATTTCTACCTTTCGGATCCTTTGGAGGTTTGTTTTTGAAGAGAAGCAAAATACAAAAAAAAATAATAATAATTTTTGATGAAATAAAAGATAAACTTATCATAGTAAACCCCTGAATTGGAGGATTACAATGTTGTATACTGGGACTGAGCAGCTATGAAAATCACAAAAAGTTTCAAAAATTTAAGCCATGTACAGAGTTTGACAGTTTGCTCTTGGTCAGCAGGTGGCAAAACCCAGCACAGACAGGCGTCCTCCAAACCAGGAGGGGGCGTTAGAGCTCCATCTGTATGTGTCCTCATTATCTATAAAAAGTTTATATAATTATAATATAAACAGTGTTGGGAAAGTTACTTCCAAAGTGTAATACATTATATATTACAAATTACTGTCATTTGAAAGTAATTAGTTACATTACAATATTACTGTCTCTGAACTGTAATGAGTTACACTACTTTTGCGTTACTTTTGAGTTACTTTCATCAAAATAACAGAAGTATGACCAGGCATTATAAAATGTTAAAATGTAGTTTATTGATGCTTATAAATCTAGAAATTATGTGTTGGCCCTCGAGCTTTGAATAGGCACAGTGAAGACTTATGGCAAAATACAATAACAGTCACTGTCAGAATCATAAACATAGACAAATGATCTAGTAAAAGTCTGGTAAATTATGGTACACATACCAAACACAATAGAGTAAGAGCCCACTATAATGCAACCTATAGCCTAATAACATGGAATACAGCTCATTTCAGTACAATATAAGGATTACATGTAGACAAACATATAAAACACAGACAAACAGAGGAGCACTGCTTTTTGCCAAACAATGAATAGGCTATAGGCTCCCATACAAAGGCTGGTAAAAACTTTAAACAGTGATGTTTAAATGTACTATTTAGATAACCATGTTTAAGTCTTCACTAATGTTATGTTGTAGTTTAGGTTGCTGTTTGTAATAAAACTGTAGATAGCATAGGAATATCCTAGCAATCTATTATGTATATGGACTGTAATCATAGCAAAGCTTACCTTGTCATTGCTGGTGTGATATGGATTTTACTGGCAACATGTAAAAGTCTCTTTACTTCTGAGGTTCACGCAGCATGGAAGACCGATAGAAACTTTCTGTTGCTTTTACTTAATGTTCTTATTCGTAAAATTATGCGTGAGCGGGCTACCGGACCTGATTGGGACCACTTTAGTCAATGCTTATAAAGCCGCGGACTTCCCAGATTCGGCTCTTTAAGAAACATGTCTATATTTGACGCGCACCGCGTCCAAATCACATTTCAAATACAAAGTTAAAGTAAAAATTAACATGTTGCATACAGCACGTGGAAACAGACATACGCTGCGTCCCAAACCGCCTACTTCCATACTATATAGTAGGCAAAGAGTACGAGAAGTAGTGCTTTTCGCCCACTATATAGTATAGAAGTATGCGGTTTGGGACACAGCCATATACCCACGCAGCTTTTTCATGTGTGGATGCTGGTCGCGCGCATTGGTCAAAAATAAAAAAACAAAAATAACACGGTCTAATTTAGAAATGCATTGTTGTAACGCGCTCGTTACTAAGACTGTAACGAGTAAAATATTACCAAAGTTTTATTAGTAATGCGTTATATTACTGCGTTACAGCAAAAACTAATATATTACTGTAATATATTATATTTTGTAATGCGTTACTCCCAACACTGAATATAAATAGTATAAATACAACACAGCGCAAACGGAAAGCCATCTTGACTCAAATATCCAGTCACAGCATGACAAGAGAAGCCTAATTTTATTTGTATATGCACAAAGACTTGTACACACAACAAAAGAGCACAAGGTCTGAGCTGCTGTAATCTCTAAACTGTGTGCTTAATGAAGAGAAAGGGTCAGTGTTGAGAGGTCAGACTTATGCCTGAAAACATACACACAGATAATCTCCTTGAAGTACAACAAATCTGATCTTGACAATAAGCATATGAAAAAGCACTGCTGGGATTGTGTGTGTGTGTGTGTGTGTGTGTGTGCGCGTGCGTGCGTGGCATCATTGCGGTGGAGCTTGGAGGTGACCACACTGCTGTCCTCAGCCCTCCATCTAGGTCACAAGTCAGCTTCTTTATTGGAGCTTTACTGACACACGCTTTTGTCTTCTATAACAGTAACATCAGGCTTTTCCTCTGGTACAGAAAAATCAAACAACATCTGTTAATTTTTTTTTGAACAATTAAAAAAAAAAGTTCAGAATCCAGAAGTTGTGTACACATCCACATATATATGACAGGAGGGTATTGCATACAAGGAGAGATAGATAGATAGAGAGAGAGAGAGAGAGAGAGAGAGAGAGAGAGAGAGAGAGAGAGAGAGAGAGAGAGAGAGAGAGAGAGAGAGAGAGAGACATCCAATCTAAGTGGGAAGGGCGTGCTGGAGGCACAGGCAATTCAAATGTCACACAAGTGGGTGGTGCGAGCTTGAGGCGAGACTAAAAAAAGATGGGGTCAGTCTGTTTAAACAACTTTCAGTGGGTCATTAGTTGCAGGTGGAAGGAATAAATGACAGCATACTCTTCGCTGTTATTTTTTCTTCTTTTTTCATCATATTCCTCTTCCTTTCCACAGTTCTTTTCTTCAGAAATGCACAGAGAAAAGAACATTGTTGGTAACTATTTGGGACCACCAAGGAGAGGGTCTCTCTCTTTCTCTTTCTGTTGGCTGTGCATGAGGATCCACAATTGACTTTAGCATGTAAATCAGTTTTTCCTGTGATTTCTACATCTATGGTGCATATGGTGCGTCTATTCAGTGTGCGTATGTACAGATGACTTCTGTGTTGCTTTTTCAGTCCAAATCTTTAGGTAGATGTGTTGACTGGATCAAATTAATTTAACACATTAAACATGTTTGATTCATTCCAAAAGTTACACATATACAGAGGCGGACATTTAAGTATTTTTACTTTCTACATAAAAGTACATTTTAAGTATTTGTATTTTATCAGTGTTTTTCTTTGGAAAACATATATGCAAAAGCATTTTATCATAATTTTTACACATTTCATAATTTCAAGTTTTTGGTTAATATTTAATATTTAAGTAAATTAAACATCTAGGTTTTTCTACTTTTACTTAAGTAAAAAGTACTTTTCTACTTTTACGCAAGAAAAGTAAAAGTACACAATTAGGTATTAAATCAATTTTAATATGTAATATAAAAATATATATTTTTTCCCAAGACAAACACTCTGATAAAGCACAGATGCTTGGAAAATTTACTTAAAATACTAAAGTAGTGTCCGCCTCTGCACATATATAATGGAAAATAATATATTGAGCTATAATGACTTCATATTTTCTCACAGCTAATATAAAATATGGAGAAAAATTGGTCAATGGTATTGATGCAAACACGTTTATTTAAATCCGCTAGCTCAAAATCCAGTTAACAAACCACACTTTAATTGTTTACACTTTAGAGACCAATTTAAGTTTGTTGCCCATTGACATCAATAAAATCTGACTGATCTGACAGTTGACATGTTTAAAATGTCTCTTATAGTTTAATGTATGTCTTTTAGGGACAGACAGGACTTATCCTAGTCCCAGACTAAAATGCATATTTGAAATGCTTTAATAAAAAAACTTGTACTGACATATTTTAACATATATCAGTGGCATTATTTTGTTTTAAGAAGCACAGCAGTATTGTTTTTTCTAAGGTATGTTTGTAAAACTTAAATGTCCTAAGGCTTAGTCCTGGACTTATCTAAACCCTGTCTAGGAAACAGCCCCTTATAGTTTATAGTCTACAATACAGGACCAGACACAATTTGAAATTGCCAATCCAGTATGTATTTTAACAAAATTCATAACCACAAATGGTGATTTGTTATACCACAAAAAGTCTGTCATATTACGTTGACTGATTTTTGGCACAGCTTTTATCCAAAGGCTAATAGCTGCTTATTTAAATGCAAAACATAGCATTTTCCTATCAAAATGTACATCTGATGTCATCATTTGCAGGATAATGGGGCGGGACACTAGAAGGGAAAGAGCGATGAGCAGAAGGGCTGAAGGTGACTAACCCGCTACAACTCCAGTAGTGCAGTTTATAGCTGAAGTTTCTTTTAAAGCCTTGTAAATATAAAGACCCACCATCAACACATAATCTCTTATGTAAAAGGCCTGCCATCAACACATATAATCTCTTAGCTGAGCCCATTGAAAGCCAGGGCTTTGGGGTTAATTCACCCATCGCTCTGTGTTTGAATCAACTCCAGACTCGCATTGAGATGAAAGCCCGAGAGTCCCACGGACGAGCTGCACCATGGGGCCCAGTGGGCCTCTTCAACGAGGCCGGATTACTGCTTGTTGGTCTGGCTGGGACCTCCATCAGGACAGGGAAACTGAAAAGAAAAACAATAATTAGAGATAATTGCTTGTGTCCAAACATGAACATTAAAGCCCCCTGCCTCCCACCTTTCCTCTCTTTCTATCTCTCTCCCTCTCTTTTCCTCTTTGACCCCAATACCCCCGCCCCCCGTATCTCCCAGTCTCTCTTTTTTGGTAGTATATCGGGTGCAAAGAGAAAAACACACCCCTGTTTTGACAGCTGGGCAGGCGAACATAATTTGTGACAGCTGAACTGAAACGTCTTTAAACAAGAAGGAAAGGGAGAAAAGGGGGGTTCGGGTGAGAGACACTGAGTGGAAAACGAAGAAGGAATTGCGATTAAAATGAGTTATTGATACAGCAGCGAGGAGACATGAATCGAATATACTTGTATATTAAGAAGAAAAGAGGATGGTTACTGAAAAAATGATAAATGGAGGACAGTGAAAAGATCTTAACTGATCCAGGTGGAAATATTCAACATCACCAGCCAAAGCATCAAAAAGAGTGATATATTTTCACTCAAACGGCTCGCTCAAACATGGTGTCATGCAAAGTTTGACACATTGGGTTAATTTGCTGCTCCGCAACTGTGACCCCTGAACTTCAAGGTCCAAGGAGTTCAAACTGAACCCAGAATGAGGCAGCCAAAATCATGTCAGTCTGAAGGAGCAGTGTCAAAGGTCACTGCAGAGATCTCGGGGTATATGGGCCAAAACAAGGACCATATGTGAATAGATACACATTTGAAACCAAAATAGCCCCTTATTTTCCATCCCCTCTAACCCTTCTGTAGGCACATACAGACGGACCCACCGCAGACACACTGCATCCAAATTGAATTAAGTCATAAATATAAGTGCTACATTGACGTTAGAGAGGCATTGACGGAACATTGGCCGACTGCCCTGTTAAACTGACAGTGACAGAAGTTTTCCCTGAAGAAAAATACTAATGCAAACAATGGAATACGTTTTCAAAATATCCGCACTCCCAGCACTGCTTCTGTTTACATTTACTCACCAAATCTATTCCAGTCTAAGAACGTGGATGAATTAAGAGAGAGAGAGAGAAAGAGAGAAGAGGAGGGGATTAAACCACCAAATGCACCTCTGGCCGTTCTGTAAGAAATGCCAGGCTTGTTAGATTTTCACAGGGAAATATTTCATGAAAGTTTTATGGAAGTTAGATCAGTTGACATATTGCAGCCTGCCAGATGTAGGATCCCCCTCTGATAAAACAACTTTTCATTTTCTCCATGTGCTTTTTTTCTCACTGTCTCACACACATACATGAGTGTTGAGATCAGATGCACGCCATTCATTACAAACACCAGCCTCATAAATCTAGTAAAGTAATTCAGTGTGCTGGCACATTGCGTTTCTCAAACTACTGTACCTGCAGTGAAATCATCTGGACCAGCGATGTGTCTGTGCTGTGAGGACCACATCAATGTCCTCCAAAGCTTATTTTCGAGAATCTTACTGATGCTGTGTGGACTGTAGGGTCTTTTTCCAGACAGCAGTCAAACATCTGCAAAGACCATCTGGGCCATTGAGCTTCATTACGTCTATATCTGTTTTATTGAAGACAAGGACATGATTTCTCGATCAGATACATTATTACTACTGCACCACAGCTTTGAATGGCAGAACATATGTGTGATTATGAACGGTTTGTGAGGTTTATTGCATTGTCTGTTACTTTATGACATTTATTAAGGTGTAATGAATCGGACTCTGGAGGACCATTTTTCTGACCAATACAACCTTGCTTTGCATGGGTGAACTTTCGATGAAGAATCTGAGGACAGTTTTGACGTCTTTCCAGGACCAGAAGTGAAATGGATCTTGAAACTTTGGCATCACTTTTAAACCTATGAGATTTATGCCTCTTAACCACAAATGGTTTTTTCTTACTAATTGTTTTCTGAGAACACACTGAATTGAGAAAGAAATTTGTATTACTTTTAAACAGCGACATTTTTCCATTCCAAGCCGCTTTATTCCGACCCTGCGGTTAATAATCCAATTTTGTGATTCATATTTCTAAATCCGACGGACCATATCAAGTTCTTTATCGGAATCGGCGAAACACCTGTTTAGTTTCTGAAGCCAGAACGTAAAAATCCAGACGTGGGAGGTATTAAAGTTGTGGAGAGGAGGGCATATAGCTCCTCCAGAAAACACAGATATGAGTCAATGTCTTTCTCAGGCTATGGAGAGCAACTGGCGGCCAGAGTGAATAAGACTTGAATGGGGGCCCGGGGACCGTTGATAGATTTGCCATCAGATCTTATTAAGGCCCTCACACACACATCAAACCGGCTGCACACAGTAAACACACATTTATCTCAGCACTCCCAGCTTCCATTCTCTTCTTCCCTAGTGATCATTGTGTTAGGAAAATGGAGAAAAAATATCCAATGATGTGTGTGTTGGGGGACACTTGTCTCAATAGCAGCCATCCTGTTTCAGAAGCGTAATGTAAATGATCTGTTGTGCGCACGGATGTGTTTATAAATGTATAGTGTTTGCATGTGTGTGTGTTTAAGACTGTATGTAAATGAGCTGCAGTGTCTGTGAATCATTTCCCGTTTGCCATATTGATCTCATCATCCTGGAGTTTTACTGTCAGATGCGCCCCAAACACAATGTGTGTGTCTGGGTTCACTCGTATGGTAATGTATAGGATTGCTCATGTGTATGCCAGCCATTCGTTCAATGAATCTATAACAGCGAGCGAGCACATCATTAGTGCATATAAGCTTAAACCCACAACAGCACAGCGTTTGAGTGCTTTAACCTGTATATAGTAATAAGGATTGTGTGAGTGATGCTCGCTCTATCTGGGTGGCAGTACCTCTAGAGGGGTGGCTGGCTCTGCAAGCAACATGAACAGCGGGTGGATAATTTGGATTTGATTGGTTTCACATGTTTTTCATAAACAACAAAGCTCTCTCCCTTCAGTTCGCTCTGCTGTGTTGCGCTGAAAACATGGAATCCATTTGTCCCCTTTTACCCTCCTTGCTATTTAGCATTACTGAGCAGCATGTCACGTGTTGAACAGACCACCAGCGCGATGGGCATCCCGGTTATAGTGACGGACTGTGATGCCAGTGAAGTGGCATTTAGCTAAAGTCACTTCCCATGGAGTCTTAACACTGGGATTTACTCATTCGTTCTGCATGCTCCAGGATGACATCACTCATCCCATGGAAAAATAAACCAACTTTGAAAGTTCAGATGAAACCTGTTTAGCTTTGGTGTTGGTATAAATTGGGAAAAGTGTTTTCTTTATGCAGTGCTTTAATGCTTTAAGATGCTTAGATATATTTCTAAATGTACTTGTGAGTACAGTGTCACTTCTAATGAAAAATATGAAGTGAGTTTTTAAGATAATCTAGCAAATATTTAATCATTTTTCAGTTCAAATGTCATATATTCAGAATACTTAAACACAGGCTTGTGGGACATCTCAAAGATCTATGATACCTTCAAATATCAACCTATGAAAGTGGATTAGTTTCAGACTTTAAACTTATACCCCCAGATCTTTTCATACAAAATGCATTCTTCTGGATTGTAAAAACTGTTTTCTAGATGAGAGGTGGTTGGAGACATATATAATAGTTTAAAATAATACAGCAGGTTGGTGGGCTTATAATCTGGTTGCCTTTACAACATCATTATGCAGGTAAACATCATGTTTCTCAATTGATGGTCATTCAAAAATATTAAAAAATATTACTTAATAACAAAATTATGTTTTGCAAACAGCCTATAAATCACAAAAATAATTTTTGAACAGTAGATTTTTCTTAAATTTCTAAAATTCCCAATTCTGCCTAATATCTGTTGGATTTAAAATTTGTTTTTCTCCTGTCTGACAGGAACTACTATTTTCAAGCACATCAATGGGATTTGACAAAGTGAATTATCATTTTGATGCAGGCCAAATTCTACATTCATATGTTATATTTCAGCTATTAGAGACTGTTCAAGTTCAAGTTCACATGATAACTGAAATCCACTTCAAGCAGCGAGTTTGGAGATGATTTTATCAGTTTAGTATGAAGGTTTATGTTTGTTTAAAAGCAAGCAGTTGTACTTCAAGTAAAGTGAGCCACAGTCCTTGTGAAGGTGTGAGTTGGTTACTTTACTGTATCTGAGAAAGCATCCTATTGAGAAACACTGTTAATGTATCCACTTCCCTCTCGGTTCATCTGGACACGTTCAGATGTTAGGCGTGTTCAGTAATAAATAAAGCGGAGCTCTCCAATATTGAGCTTTGTCGGCCACCCGCGTTTTTTATTGCGCAGTGAAATTAATGACATTCACATTGCTCTGGGTAGGCCTATAAAAAGGCGCAATTCAAATGCTGGCACTTGTTTAAAACTGTGCTATGAAGAACTTGCACTTGACGATTCTTTTTGGGGGTCATATTAATTGTTAAAACCCAGAAATAATGCTCTGAATAACCTATAAAGATTTAGGCTAGAAGAAAGATGTTAAACAGAATAAAAATGTTTATTCGTTATAATTAAGCAGAAATTCAGCAGAAGAACCGGCTTTAGTATTTTAATGTTGATACAATTAATAAAATGTTCGACAATAATACAAGCGATTAGTCACAAAGTGAGCTACATTTTAGCGTGAAAAGGAAAAACATGTCGTTACAGTACTTTAAAGACTTCAATTAAGCAGTTTATATCACCTCTAAAGTAAAACACATGAACTGAAACGGAAATGTCTTTATCTTTAAAAATGATGATGGGTGTCAAGAACAATTGATAAGCAAAATTTACAACTTATTAAAATTGCATTTCTGTGAATAATTTAGAAATTTTAAATAAGTATATAGTCCGAGAAAACAAAATTGTATAGTGTAACTAATATGCAAATAAATTAATGTTCTAACAGAACATACAAAAGCAAAAATGTACAATTAGATTTTAGTTTTAAAATAATTTCAGACTACCATTTAGATGCCGTTTAAGAGGAAAGTAAATTTATGTTTGCTTTTGAGCAATTATTTTTATTATTTTAATTTATATATTAAAGGAAACCTTTTATAATCCTACCGAATTCGTAATGCTTTCATTAATTCATAGAGATTAATTAATGAATTCATTAAGAATATCAGATTTAGTTAAGTGAGAAAAATATATAACAAATAAAGATCAAATAAAAAGGGAACAATTACAATAAAATTAAAACAAATAATTAAAATGTTTAGAGTTTTGGAACACATTGTTCGAGCATTACCATCTTAAATTTAATTAAAAATTAATGTTCATTTAGAATAACGACTTCATAATATTTGATTCAGTGTATGTTTTAAATGCGATTTAAATAATAAATTTTCGATTTGACACATAAAAAGAAATAAATTAGTTATGCAGATTTCTATCATGAAATAACAGCATATTAACTGTATCGTGACAGATTATTTTTGTGACATAATAGCATATTTTTATTGTGACAGATTTCTATTATGACGTCAGTAATGTAGTTTCCATTTGTTGCACACAAGAAACGCAAGCTACGCACATTCATACAGACAGTCTCACCTATTCAAAAAGACTAGTTACTAGTGAACTTAAGTTTTTTGGAAACGAGGCATAAGGCATTCAAAAACGAAAAATATATTGAAATTATTTAAAAATTAGTCGAACGTTCACAGACGTCCTCATTCTGCCCTCATGTGGCCCTCACGCGACGCTCGCCTATGTCATAAACAGAAGGGGCTTTTAAACTTTTAATGGCAGTGAACCTTTAGCGAGGGACCGCTTTTTTAAATATTTATCTATTTTGTATATAGAAACATTTGTTAGATAAATAGTAACCTTGATATTATAAAGACAGCAAATTGTTTGCAAAATTAAATAGTTTTCTGGAGACCCTTATCCTGTGTACACTTAAATAAGAACAATTATCACACACTTTCACATTATTTGCAACTGGAAACAACATTTGAGCTATAGCCTATTTTAGGACTTAGTAGTAACATGCTGTTCACGTTAACAAGTCAAAAAATTTAAACTGAAGAGCTTTTCAGATATATGTTTTTAAATGTTTTATTAGTTATGAGCAAGAATCATTTGAGGAGGTGGCAAAAAGTTGCTCATATGCAGGTGGAGAGGAGGAGTTGTCTGCTGTGATCGCTTTCTTATTTTCCTCTTCCATTGAGCAGCTGTGATTCCTGAAACGAAACCAATAAATGGCAAATAATGACAAAAATGTACCTTGCTTAACTGTTGTTAACATTTTCTATGATTTTAATATGAATTTTTGTATTCAAATAAAACTTTGGTTTGAAAATATATAAGAGTGTCATGAAATTCACCTCACTGTTTCCTCACCACATTCCCATTAATACAAATTATCTAATTACACTGTAATAAATTAGCTGTAATTATGCAGCTGGTTGCCAGTAACTTACTGTAGAAAATAAAAATATTTTATGTTCTTTTAACTTTAAACAAACTGTTTCCAGTAAATATCATAAATGTAAAATCTACAGTAAGTTACTGGCAGCTAGTTGCCAGTAATACAGTAATTTCTGCAGATTGTTTTCATATTAGCACATACATTAACATTAAGGAAATTAGCAGATGCTTTTATCCAAAGCGACTTAAAACAGAGAGGAAAACAAAAGAGGTTTTAGATATTGTGCAAAACAAACCCAAGCAACATTATGATAAGATTTAAATTAACAATTCGAGATTTAATATGATTAATAAAATGTTTTATTGTAAACAGTCAGGTTATGCATTGCACTTTTTGTTCCTATATAGCTTAGCATTGTGTTAGCACACAAAGGTCATGGGTTTGATCTCCATGGGAACACAAATACTGATTTAATCACTGTAAGCAATTTAAAACATTTGCCAAATGCATAAATGTCAATGGAAATGTAATGCACTTTACTACTTTACTGTATGACTCCATTATAAACAGATTAAAGAGTTAATTACACTGTAAGAAAAAATGGTCAAAAATTTGTCAAGCTGTCACTGGGTCAGTATGTTTTTAAAAAGATCCTATACTGTATGTACCATTAAGATACAGATGTGTATACATTTAGTACCAATATCTAGCTTTGAGGTAGGCTACTATGCACTCTTTGGTACCAGTACGTACTTCGGAGGTACCAATATGAACTTTTTAGGTGCAAATGTGTAACACCCCAGTAAGAGATAGAGACCATTTTTTCTGACAGTGTAATCACCTGCAGAAAATAATAACGTTAAGGCATGCAGTTTCTAGACTGCAACCACTGTAAATGTCACATTATACTGTAACTGTATACATCTTAATCACTGTCTGTCACCAGTTTTCAACATTACATTTCCTTCATACCTGCTTTCCCTTTGTTCCACTGTGGAGCTGTCAAATTCCCCAGAAAAAGAAGCAAGGCTCTCCTTGGGAAACACACTGTAATACTGTGGCGGGGGGCTCACTGAAAATGCCAGCGGCTGGTGACCAGAATGCAAACCATCAGCAGGGCCCTGACTCAAAGAGGCATACGGTGGCGGGATGTACTGGACTACCGTGGCCCTGTGGAAGGTAATGGGTCGATTAAGTCCAGTGAAGACAAACGACGGTCCCGACAGGGGCGGCAGAGAGTCTATTTCACATGTCCTTTCCCCATCATTCTGCTTACAGGACTGGCAGGAGAGCATTCGGAATTTGCAGACGCTTATGAGCACAAACATACCTCCAACTGACAACAATATGGGTCCCAGCAACTGTGTCCATTCATAGCTTTGGTTGACATTGTACTTAGTCCACCCCATGGCTGTGAATGTCATGCCAACTAGGGTCAAGAAAGCTCCAGAGAATAGCAACGTGGCACCAGCTTTGTCTCCATCTGACACCTGACTGTCTGTGTTGCTCGGTTCCAGGCTGCGCATCACAGGCACATGGCTGGAATTGGGGTGGATGACATTGCAAACAGAAGCTATGGCATCACTTGGACCTGGAGAGTTGACCCCATGATTCCAACTTTCTCCAATGCTCATCCATAGATCTTGAAAGCCGTAACGTGTCATCTTGCCAGCAACACAATACTTTTGTATGGTGGGTGAAGGGTGTGCTAATGCAGGTCTTGTTCCATTCAGGTTTAGAAAACTCTTCTCGTCTGTGTCTAAAAGCACCTTTAAGATCACTGAGTAGCTAAGATTAGTTAACAAGTAACAGATCAATTCTGCTCTTATGACTGAAACATGAACAACTACAGTACAGCAGTAGTCATCGTATGTCTGTGAGCACTGAAATGTGACATCTTTGTTCTGAAGACTGAAGTTGATGAATGATGAACATTAATGTTAACCAAATGCATTATATGAAGTGGCATTAACAGGGTTGGCATAAAAGCAGACAATAATATCTGCCTTTAGACTGTGGACTTGTAAATGACTGTAGACTGTAAATGTTTTATAGTGTTTTTGATTATTAACTGGATTATCTTGGCTGTTTACAACTTTACATGGACAACAAATACAGGTATGTGCAGTACAGAATATGCCTCAAAATACAGAAATAAAGGAGATCCTCCTTATACAATCAATTCACCCTGGCAAATACGATTTCAAACTACGATTTCAGCTTTTCTTTCAGAAGTTATATTATTGTTATCATATACATAAACTAAACAAAATTGCACGTTAGATCATGAAGTAATTTTACTACATATGCTAGAGCAATGTCACTCAGTGAGCCTTTGGGAAAACACAATTTTTATCAGTTTTACTCTTTCATATTTCTCTCTAGAGTCTTAAAGGTAGGGTATCTCATTTGATCCAGAAACATTTTTAGTTATGCTGGTTAAAAGTCTCCTCACATCCTGATAGCAATTACTATGTAAAGTTGTTTAGATTTATTTGTAGAAATTTATGTCATCTGTGAAAGGCGTAGGACCAAAAAAATTTCAACCAATCATAGATCTCGGTCCGAACGGACGTTGCTTTTTTGTCCCTCATCCGTAAGCGTAATTTGAATGCCACCACGCAGCTTGTTCACGCAGACACCATACGTCATTGGCGCGTTCACGTGTCCTCACCTCCCGTCTGTAAACAGAGGGAGAATATCAAACTTTTCTGCTGAATTGACAACCTGCACAGGAGCCACAAAACGAAGACATGTTTTATAACAACAACAGCAAAAACTGCCTCGATCAGCAAAGAACAAAAACTCAAATGAACATCGGTAACTTTACTGCTTTACCACGAGATGCAAACAGCTGCAGGAGGCAAAGGGTCTGAAAGGGTCGTTGCACTGTTTATTTTGGTAAGCTAGGCACGCGATATGTTTGTATTGAGATGGATTCAGATATTCTACTTTAATGAAACATTGTGTTGCTTATGAAATTTGTGTTTGTTTACAGATAAGCGTAACGATATATAGTTACTACGTCTAGATTATGAAAGCGCTGATTGCTAATTCTGATGTAAACCTGTTGTTTATTTTGGTTATTTTGGTAATTATTCACTTTGTACTGCAAAGTTTTCTCACTGGTGAATGAGACATGAGATGTGACCGTCTGATTTGTGGTGTTCATGTGTTTTGAAAGAGGTATGACTTTGGATGGCGATTTGGACGGCGTGATTTCATTGCTAGTCGGCTAACATGAGCATTTTTCAAAATGCGATACCCTACCTTTAATAGAGTAAAATATTAACTTTACACTGAGAACTCTGCATGACTGAGCAAATTTAAACTAAGATTCACCAAAAACACAAACTGTTAAAAATTATTTTAAAAATGCCCCCCCACCCTAATATGTACAATTTAGGTACATATGTGTATACATTGGGTACCAATATTTACATTTGAAGTACTAATATGCACTCTTGGTACCAGTTTGTACTTCTGGGGTACTTATATGAACTCCTTAGGTGTTGAAAGAGTACGTTTTTTGTTAAACCTTGTTACCTTTTAATGAACTACTATATGCATTTATTCATGTATTTATACTTTCACAGCAAAGTGCATGATTTCCACCTACATCAGATTGTTTGTCACATTGTTTAACCATTGTAAGGATATTCACTGTGTTATATCTGTGTTGTGACACCTTCATATTTTATACTGTATGCTAAAGAAAACACATACAGACATTATGGGTTTGCTTGTCTCCATTAGTTTTAATTAACAAAAATATTCCTAACATACATGTTATTCTCAACTCAGCATTGGAAAGGGACAACCGTTTGTTTTAATTCAAAATGGGTTGTTTTAACTCATTTTTGGATAAATATAACCATTTTCTGAGTTAATTTAACCCTATAGACCCCTTCAAGGTTTGTAAACATTGAATGACTATCGGGTGCGCGCGCAGCACGGGGTCGAACTGTTCATACCATTTAGGCTTTATAATTTAATCTAACAGTGCTGAAAAATGATGACTTACCTCAAATGAAGTGAGCGCTACAAACACAAGCCTCTTTGATCTTTGCATTGTCCCAGTCTGCACGTTAATTGCTTGCAGACGCAGATGTTGTATTTTTTTTTTTTGAGATTCTGCATGAATCGCGAAAACTTAACGGAAGACCTGGTGCGATTTTCACAGCCCACGACGTAAGTAGGCATTTTTGACGATACCGAATAATACGCAACGCAATCTGCTGTAATGACTTTTCTGACCCCGACATGCGCAGTGGGAACAGCCTGTGACGTAAACCGTGAAGGGGTCTATAGCTGGGCTCGTCCCTTTTTGACCCAACGCTGGGTTGTAAATAACCCAGCAATTTTTTTAAATGTAGGTAAATTTTATTCTATAACAGAGAAGTATTTTTAAAGGGACACTGCATTTTTTTTGAAAATATTCTCATTTTCCAGCTCCCCTAGAGTTAAATATTTGATTTTTACGTTTTGGAATCCAGGGTTGAATTAACTCAGAAAATGATTATATTTAACCAACAATGGGTTAAAACAACACAGAATTTTGAATTAAAACAAAGGGTCGCTAAAAAATAACGATATTACTCCTATTTAAAACTTGATCTATTTAAATACTATTTAAATATCATTGTGCCTGCTGCAGTCATGTTACAGCAGCAAAGTCCTTGATTATTACACCAGAATGAGAGTATAGTTCCTAGCCATATCTGCCTAGGAAATCGCAACTTTTAATTTTCTGTCGGTCTTAATACACCATGTAACTACATAAGAGTCAAGTTTTAAATTGGAAAAATATCGAAACTCTTTGGTCATTTTTTAGGGCGATGCTAATGGTCTAATCAGATTCAATGGATTATGCTAAGCTATGCTAAAAGTGCTTGCGCCAGACACGGAGATCCCTGAATGGATTCCAAAACGGTAAAAATCAAAGCTCTAGGGGGGCTTTTTAAAGTGGAGTGTCACTTTAATAAACGCATACAGAAAAACACATTTTTACATCAGTCAACTACTCGTTGGTGTGGGATAAAAATGTCTAACGCCCCTGGAACAGAAAAGAAAAGAAAAACGAGACTACCACAACAAAACTAAAGTACACATAAATTGCCAATACAACAGACACTACAGTTAGACACAAGACACCACCCTTTACAAAACTCAACCTCACTAAATATTGAAACATCTTAAAATAATTTATGAACATTCAGTTTACAAACGTGGTTACATTTGTACACAATTTGCTCTTGTTTATTTCTTTTTTTATCTACATAATTCTTTTTAAGTTAACACATAAATCACATGAATTATGATGTAACACAAATAATCTGTTTTAATATAATTACCTTCTAATTAAATTAATTTAAAGGGATAGTTCACCCCAAAATTTTGTCATCATTTACTTGCTCACATGTTGTTACAAACCTGTATTAATTTCTTTGTTCTGATGAACACAAAGGAAGATATTTTGAGGAATGTTCATAATCAAATTGTTCATGAGCCCCATTTACTTCCATAGTATTCTTGATTCCTACTATAGAAGTTAATGGGGCTCACGAACGGTTTGGTTACAAACATTCCTCAAAATATCTTCATTCGTATTCATCAGAACAAAGAAATTAATACAGGTTTGTAACAACATGTGAGCAAGTAAATGATGACAAAATTTTCATTTTTGGGTGAACTATCCCTT
This sequence comes from Misgurnus anguillicaudatus, assembly GCF_027580225.2. Lineage (NCBI taxonomy): Eukaryota > Metazoa > Chordata > Actinopteri > Cypriniformes > Cobitidae > Misgurnus > Misgurnus anguillicaudatus. The sequence goes on along the minus strand of NC_073358.2, from coordinate 29,674,574 downwards.
TAAACATCAGCTCCATTTTCAGTTTTAGATTGGAAGAAGTTGAGTGTTTATATGGCTTGTGTTTTTGCAGGTTTCTGGGACAATTCTGCTTCAATTACAGTTGACACAGGATGAGCCGTGGAGTTTTACCTCCAACTAATGAGTTTGAGCCAGCGCTTGGACTGTATTTCTTGCAGCATCTGGGCCATATTTGCAGGTGAAATGAAGTATTTTGCAGAATTAATTTCATATTTGATTTTGTCCAAACACACGGTGTGAATCACAAAAAGGTGCCAATCATTTTTTGTTTTTTTATATAAAAAACAAGACACTTTGAAATGAAATCATTTACATCTGACTCATACTGATTTACAGTTTTATAATGATTGAAGGATTGTGGGTTGTGATAAATTCCTCGAACTCTTTGTGAGACTGAAGGTCAAGCCGTGTGCCAGAACCATCCTGTGCTGGAGTTTTTGTTTGAATTCTCTTCACAAAGTTAAAGAGAAGACACCTGAGAGACATTACGGAAGAGAATAGATTCCAGCAGAAGAATGTTTAAAATCGGCTCAGATTTTGGGCTCGACACACTCTTTCAATTAAGCCGAGTCCAAATATTTATGAGGAGAACATTTCCTCTCTCTCTTTGTGATCATAATGTGTGCAGTATGCATGCGAATAACAAATGTGTGTACTGGTATGTGTGCGTGTAGGGTAGAGAGGAGATTATTGGATATCCAAGCTTAAATATTGTCAGTGTCAATGCTTTAGATGATTTATCTTTCTTTGTTATTTTTCTATGAAGTGACAAAACAAAAGCGGAGTAATGTCTTTATAAGACTCTGCACTCTGGATTAATTATTGTCTCAAGACATCTAAGAGTTCTGATAGAGGATCAAATTCCACACAACAATTTCTCAGTGGTGGACAGACCTTATGGTCACTGACAGCTTGTTGCTTTATTCACAGACAGCTTCAAATGATTATTCACCCTATTAAATAATTTAAGATGTGCAACTATATCACAAAATTTTCTCACTCTTGACATACCCAGGTGTCCTAAATTCCCCTATCTCCCCCTCCTGTCAGTGGTTCATGTGGCGTCCTCCAATAGCCGTCCCGATAACGTATAGTGTAAGAAAGGGCATTAATGTCTTTCCGTTGCACACATGACCCCCCTCGCTCACAACCAATCAGAAAAAAGCAACTCAACCCATTTGTTTCCACCAATGCGACTTTGCAGCATCATTTATTCAGTTCCAAATTATAATCAAGGACAATTGGAATAATACTTTAAATGTGCCAGGTGAGCAGATAAAATCTTTCTACCGAGAAATTTAGATGAAAAACCTAAAATAAGGTGATATCATATATGCTACAGGTGCCTTTTACATTTATACATCTGGCAGACCCTTATCGGAACTAAGGGAATTAAGCCCATGACATTATTTTTGCTAATGCAATGTTCTACCAGTTGAGCTAAAAGAACAAAATAAATGATGACATGAACAAATGATTTATATGTGACAAACTTTGGTACAGGACATACAGCCTTATTATTGTTGTGTTTTGGTGCACCTCATCTTTGGCAGGAAGACAGTATAGTAGGACACTGTGGGGGCTGCACCATGGGAGTTAAGATGTCGCCATCTTCCATCGCAGCCCCCGACCTTGTGACAAATTGCCCATGACGTGACTTCGCTTGCCAGGCACGAAAGGCTCTCATTGTCCTGCATCACCAATTCCCTTTATTCTGCCTCTCTCTCTCTCTCTCTCTCTCTCTCTCTCTCTCTCTCTCTCTCTCTCTCTCTCTCTCTCTCTCTCTCTCTCTCTCTCTCTCTCTCTCTCTCTCTCTCATATTCACTCACTGGTTCAACCTTCCACTACTCTGATCTTTCATCTACCAGTTCTCTATTACTCTCTATGGAGGTTTACGCACCCATTCCCCAATCTGATGCTTTTGAACCGCTGTTGAGAGTGACATATGGCGCTTTCCATTGCATAGTATCCAGAGATGTATAAAGTACTAGCGACCCAGACTTGAGTAAAAGTACAAGTGCTCTATCAAAAAAGTGACTTGAGTAGAAGTTGAAGTGCTCTTTAAGCACAGCACTTAAGTGGAAGTACTAAAGTATTAAACATGCTTTGTACTTAAGTATTGCAAGTAGTTTATTTTAAAATATACTACTCAAGTACTGAAAGTAAAAGTACAAGTATTGTGTAATGTAGTTATTAAAGAAAACAGTCAAAAGTTTGAATATGATATTGTTTATATTATTTCAAATGTTTAAGCTAAAGGACACTCACAATTCCTTTGGCTGTAGCAGGAGTACAAGTACATGAATGTTCAGATAATTCAGATTAATTTAACTGATCTGGCGATAGAGAATTCAGAATTAATGAAATATTTGTTGATAAAATGGTAACAGGTAAAGGTACAAGGTGTTTCATTGAATTTAGGTTTCCTTCTTTCGCGCACACTCGCCCTTTCTTGCGCATTCTCTCTCTCTCTGTCTTTCTCGCGCACTTTGGTTCTCTCTTCGCTTCACATTTTTCCACAACCCCGGCTCATATTTGTGAGTGAGAGGGAGGGAGGGGTCGCACTTCACTATCTCCAATTGGTTCAGACCACCATGTGACCATGATTCGTAACATTTGAGAGTAACGAGTAACTATGCAGCACATAAAAAATGTATTGGAGTAAAAGTATTAAACTCAAAGAAAAAATGTACTGAAGTAAAAGTGGAAGTAGGAGAAAAAAATAATACTTCAGTAGAGTACAGATACTGTCTTTTAGTACTTAAGTACAGTAGTGAAGTAGTTCTACTTCGTTACTATACATCTCTGATAGTATCCCACGGTTTGGTTTGGGTCAGGTCACCTTACTTGGCTTGGCTAGGTTTTCCATTGAGTTTAGTAATACTTTGTAGTTTGAGGGATTATAGGTGTGTCGTTATATTTGCGCCGCCTACTGCTGTGACATCATACAAGTGAGAGTGTTGTTGTACATTTCCATACATTTATTTATTTCTTAGTCCGCCACAAAATTAAAATTGACCACCACAAATAGATCTTTGCACATCGCATTTATCACTACCTCTGTCTCACATGACAGTTTCTGTACAAACACCCGTGGCGTCAGTCGACGCGCTCCGCTGAGCCTCATTTAAGTTGCATTTAAGCATATATGCGGACGTGCGCGTCACAAATGTACCGGCACAAACTGCAAGTCTGGAAAAAACTTTTATGGTGTTCCTGATTCACAACCTGTGGATGTTTTTCATCGCTAAAAGGGAGTTTGGGAACTTACAGCGAACCACAAATGACAACAGGTTTACTCAAGACAACGCAAGCTAGCACGAAGGTAAAGCGAAATTATACTAATCTTTTACATTATATAGATGCTTTCATCAGACGCACGTGCCGTGACGCAATACGCAACTGGTCAGAACTTTACTTCCGGTTTCAGTTTTTGGTCTGACTAGTTGCTAAACTGAACTCTTGAACAAATACCTTGTTGAAAATAACAAATGGTTTGGTTTCCTAGATAATCTACGTGTTGTTTATTTTGCTTTTAATAAAATAAACTACATTTAAAGTACTTTGTTGTTATTTATTCTTAGCGGAGTTTACCAGAAGTTACGTATTGACCACGAAAGCCGCTTGTTTATGTTGGCTGCATCCGAAAACTCTAAATTGATGCCTTCTGCGGCAGCTTTTCAAGGCAGGATGGCATCAAGGCATGTCCGAATCCAATGTTAGGTTTACTTCCTGACTGCTGAGATCTTGTCCCACAATTTTATGCGTGTGTGCGCATGGGGATTTTAGATTTTAGCGGCACAAATTTAGTGTAAATAAATGTATATTTTCACTTTTTACACCTTTTAATTGCATTTCTAGAGAGAAATTAGTATTGTAGTTTTCAAATATGTGATTAGTTATCACAAAGGTGCTCTCTGTTTATATTTCAAACACGCTGTGTCCGAAAGCGTTTCTCTTAGCTGCCTTCATGCCTCCAAAGTCATTGCCTCATGAGGCAGCAAGGCAACAAGTTGTTGCTGCTGAAACCGTCTATAGCGATGACGCTGGTAATGACGATTCTCTTAGACCAATCAGTGATCTACAGTGTTTTCCCGTCATGTTTTGGTATCAGCTCAGGTTGCTTGTAACCCCAACTGAGGTGGTACTAAAAAAAGTCTCGGGTACTACGATTTGAACCCAGTGGAAAAGCTCCCAAAAGTAAGCTCAAGGTGACCCGACCCAAACCAAACCGTGGGGTACTATGCAATGGAAAAGCGCCAATAGACAGGCTAGGACAGAGAGAGAAAGAGAGAGAGGGCGAGAGAGAGAGAAGTGTTGTTGGTGAATGACCAAAGGTAACCAATCACAAAGTTAAATCACAGTCAAATTCCATTCAGCAGATGGCCAACTTTCGATGCCAGACTGTAAACAGAACGAATAAAATTTTGCATTCATAAACACGGTTGCTTTGTCACTAAACCCTCAGCCGAATTATTTAATGAATGCCTGCGTGCGGCCAGTCAAACGTTCTTAATTTAAGCCACGCAACATGGAGACCGTTCAATATACACATACGTAAACCTCAAGAAAATCAACAGAGTTCTTTCCATGCCCAGATTTATGTCCATGAGGACCTCATTTAACCATCGCAGTACCAGCAAAAGGGTCTGCGGCTTCATCGCCTTGACTCGTCGACAGGCCCCGGCCTCTGCAGCGAAAGCGTTACGAGATGTAGAGATGTAACCAGACGGATGACATGGTGCTAAAACAAGGTTTCTATTAAACCATCTTTCATCATATGGATTCTAGAGAGTGAAATATGAGCGCTGGGAGAATATGAGGGATTTCAGATGGTATGAAGCAAGCACTGTTGTTTTGGGAGACCTACCAAGGGTCGATGAGGAGGAGGAGGAGCTGGCAGATGCGGAGGGGGAAGAAGAATGATATTAGGTGTGGTTAGGAGAAAAGGAAGAAAAAGATGGAGAAGGTATATAAAGGAATATGGTTAATAGATGGGAGAGGATAGAAAGATGGTGGGAGAGAGAGAAAGGGAGAAGCCAACGGATTAAAGAGGAGCAAATGAGGGGAACAGTGTGAGATGGAGGAGAAAAGCAAACACATTTTTAAGTTATGAAGGTCCAGCTAGTGTTTGTTCAGATGGTTTTGCTCATGCTGAAGAGGGGGGTGCTGGATCAAAAGGCCATGTCATTCCGTAATGGTGCTTAAACTTAAGTGATGCCGATTCTGCGCTCTCCTTCTTTAATAACTCAACTCCATTACCCCACATAGTCTCTGAGAAAACACTGCCTGTGACAACTTCCAAAGAACATTTGAAATCAGTTAGCTAAGAGACAAAAGACCCTCTCCTCTTTAACCCCATGCCTACAATCTTCAATACAGATCATTGGGAAATTCACTTCGAGACGCTGATTCAATTGCTTGAATCATGATAGAACAAACCTCTGAGAATTACAGTAGCCACCAGATCAGGTAAGTACTACATTCGTTTCATCAGATAAGGAGTGTAAACAGCACCTAGCAGTCAATTCAAATGAATTACTGTACTTAGGATTAAGCAGGTCCGATGTAGATTTTTTCCGAAAGGGTTCACGAAGGGGTCTAGAACCCTGACACGTACGTAAACACATAAAAAGACGATGTGCGCAAGAAACCCGAATGGCTAGCACATGTGAGTAAGTTTTATTTCACTTTGCGAGGAGCACTGGAAGTGCAGCAGATGTGTTCAGAAGCATGACTGTGTAAACACGCACACAGCGCAGAGAGAGAGAGAAAGAAAGAGAAAGAGAGAGATAGAGAGAGTACCAAAGCACATCACTCGCTCTAACTCACGAATGACTAGATCTAAATGCCGAACTGCTTTATCGTCAAGTCCATCCACACTTTTCCGACTATAAATCAAGCATCAAGTGCACAAATACACGGAAACAAGACAGAGTAGTCAAGAGTTATGGGTTACAGTCTATAACCTGATCTCTGTTTGAATGCACTTCAGCTATCGGAGTAGTAGATTCACTTTGAACAAGGGGGGTTGAAGTATGCACTGTGCATATGTTTCCATTAATCATTGTATAAATATCGGGTAGATGTACTTGCAAGTTCTTTTACCTCCCCCATCCTTTCATTTCTCGACAAGAGTATATGGTCCAGGTCAATAAGCTGAATGTAGACTGCAGTTTCTTTAGTAACAAAGGTGAGTCAGACACACATAATGAGGTTATCTAGAGGTCAGTGCGTAAAGCGTGTATGCATGTTCACTCAAAAAAATTGTTTGTTCATTCAACATAATTGAATTAAGGAAAACTTTTCCACGAAATTAGTTTAGGCTTGTACAACAAGAATACAATAAGTTAATTTAAACAAATAATCTTTTGTTGCACCAACTTAATAAATATATTTTCATTGCTCATAAAAATATCTTGTTCAACAAACTTAATTCAATTAAGGAAAACTTATCCACGCAATTAATTCTGTTCTGTTCAACAAAGACAAAATAAGTTCATTCAACCAAAAAAGTCTAGTTAAACTAATTGTCAGTTTCTATATAATACTAATTAGCTTAAGCACACGTTAGCATGCTAATGACACATTGGTTGAACATGTGAGAAGAGACACATGTTAGTGCTCTTTAAAAGAAGTACGTCACATCCACAACTTAACCACAAGCGCCACTCTTCTGCACGATGGTAACCAAACAATTTGTAAAAAAATAACACAAACTCTTCTAAATCAATAAGATAAACCAACATTAAACACTAAAGTCTTTCTCTTTACCTAAAAATGCATAAAATAACACTTAATTTAAAAGAATACTCTCCAAAGGCAGCTGCATGCAAAGCATGCTGGGAAATACAGATTCACGGCCCAGAAATAATAGCAACAAAAATCATTCATGTGGTCACAACATAAAATGATTGAGTTCATGTAATTTTTTTACATTTAATCAGATTGAACATTATAAAAATAGGTTGAGACAAAAAAATAAAAAATTGTGTTGTATTAACTTGTTTCATTTAAGTAAATTAGACAAGGTGCAAAAATATTTTTTTTGAGTGTTGTTTCAGGAAAATGGTGCACAGATTGGGGGGAATTTTGTACAAAACGTTTCAGGGGCAGAATATTCAACCTTTAAATTAACTAAATAAATCGGTGCACAAAGAAAGTGCACAGGGCAAATGATTAAGTCGTAGTTTCCCATAAAGGGCTTTAAACTAATCACATAGCTATCTCAACTTAAAGAGCACGAATGGACCGATTTTATATTTCCTTAGGTGTGTAAGTGTGTATAGAGGGTTTTCACCGACGTGACAATCTGGGCGGTAAACCGGATGCGCGGCCATTGTGGAGGCACTAGGTGTAAAGAACTGAACGGAATACAATGGATTATTGTGCGCTTTGGATACTTTAAGTGAATATAGACATATCTAAACAACACAAAACGCGCCCAAGATACAAAGGCATATAGGGAAGGAAATTACAATTTATAGGCGGTGCAGATCCTTACGAGTTAGCTCCCTCTTCTTGGATCCGTGACTACCCGGCAATTCGTTCTTCAGTTGCATATCCTGATATAGTCAACTACCTGGTTTTCATGCCGAGCCCATATGTGATAAATATACAATATTTATTTATTTATATAAATATATAAACTTTATTTATATACCAAATTTAAAATAGCCAGTGTCCTTCCAAAGTGCTTTACAGTTAGCACACAGTAAAACAATAAAAGCAATAATTGTTTTTACCATTTACCATTACAGTAAAAATATTATTATCATTACAATAGAAAATTTGTTATGAGCAATTAAGTACACTAGCATTAAGGGCAAATTTTTAGTTGTGTTTAAGTACATTTTGTGCAAACACTAAAAGTACATATTAAATACTCTTTAAATAAAACACAACAAGTAGAAGCATACTTGTTTTATACTTTATGTACATCAATCATATTTTTTATACAATACTACTCTTTTCTTGAGCTTTGCCAACCACAAGCGCCTCCTCTGATAATTTCTTGCATTCCTTTCCCTGGTTTTTAATAACTTTTGGAAGTCGATAATATTCCAAATGTTTTTCTCAAACTGTCCTAATGGTACAATCTCAAACACTGCAATAATTAGCCATATTCCTTGACGACGTTCGGGATATACTTCAGTGCCTGTGCTCTGTTGTGATGCGGAGTTCCTCCAATATGGCGACTACCGCTCTGATGACGCCTCGTGAAAACCTTCTATTAGTACATGTTAACGATATGCAAAGGTACATACCCCAAAGTAAACGATGACGCGAGTTATCGTCTCCAACGTAAATCTCTTTTCTTGGACTACAATGAATGCACGGATTGTAGGCAACAGTTTAATTCCTGGGATTGGTGATGTAGACAAGACCGACATTATCATAATTCCTCCCACTTGGACTCAAAGCCTGTAAGTTGTTAGCATTGCGCGCAAATCTTTCAAACATGGTAAGAAGTGTCGAATTTCCGGCTGATGTCAGAGGCCAAATCACAACGTAGGGATTAGCTGGCCAATCAGGGACAGTTTAGTACAAAATCCATGCGTTTTTAGGAAATCTGGAGCTACAAAAATGTGCGGTATGTGTAAAATAATAAGTTTTTTACCATAACCCACGCACACACATTGTATTATACCAAATACACAAAATAACATTTTTTTTGTTAGCAATGAAATAGTTGCGGTTTAAAACAGCTTAAACTGACCTATTTTTAACTCTTTCACTGCCATTGACGACTTTTCTTGTCATTTAAGAGAAAACATTTGCGTAAAAAGTGTTCCTGATTAGGTTTTATGTTAATCTGTAATACCGTGATTATCCGCCAGATGGCACACTTACCCAATTTATAAAAAACTGAAGCAAAAATGTATTTACTAATTTTAAACTGTGTATGTTTTGATAATCATTCTGAATCTGATCTCTAACAAAATTCCTTCACAAAAATGCAAGTATTTCTGCTTTTTGATATATTTTTTTTTTAAGAAAAATACCCATATTTAAAGGAACAGTATGTAAGAAATTTATATCAAATAATTATATAATGGCCCTAATATGTCACTAGACATTAAGAAATCATTTTAATTTCAAATACGTATATCACTGACAACAGTGGTCCTGCCAGGATATTGTCATTTAAAAAGTGAAGTTGCAGCCCTCAACTGATGTTTATGTTGTCATTTTGTGTATTGGCCACCAGTTGTGTGATTGCAGTACCAGTTTTAGCCACAAGTTTTGTGATTGCAATACCAGTTTTGGCCACAATCCTACACAGTTCCTTTAAGAGTTTATAAAGAGAGAAAAAAAATATAGATAAGATGAAACGTTTTTTCCCCCGTTTTGTTTGTTTGAAAGCAGAGGATCTGTTCTTTCATTTGATACATTTGCATGTTTATTTATATTTTAGAAGAACATTTTCCTGGAAGGCATTTTGTGAAAATCACAAAAAATGCTGGCGGGCAACTTTTCAAAAAATGGTTGGCGGGGAATGAGTTAAATATATCAGTGCCGCTGTTTTGTAACAAGATGCACAGCAGCAATGTGTTTTAAAACAACTTAAAAACAACTTAATTGTCCTAATATAAATAAGGCCTAGTTCTGGCTTTATCTAAACTCTGTCCCTCTGTGTATAAGATGACTTTTTTAGATTAGCAACTTACTTGAGTGATAAAAATACTAAAAGATGGTATTGCTTGGTGCTACATTGTGTACGAATAATCAACCCAAATCACATGGTGCCAATTTGTCCGTATTTTACAAGGTGGCTAATTCGTACGACAACACTCGTAGGTTTCTGTACGATTTGTATTTGCCCCATGACAGTGGGGTTAGGGGTCGCACATAATCGTACATTTTTGTACTACATACTTCCACGATTCACTATGTGACTCTGTATAAGTTGATTCTGCTGAGTGCAACATTGTGTAGGAACTTCCAACGCAATTTCATGGCATAAATAAGTACATATTTTATGACGTAGATGTTTTTGTATGATTTTCCTTTGCCCCAGTGACATTGGGGTTAGGGGTGAAAATCGTACATTTCTGTACAATATACTTCTATGATTTACAATTGTTAATGATGACTTTCTTAAAATGCCATTAACAACTTGAGTAATAAAAACAATAAAAGTTAGTACTGCTGGGTGGGACATTGTGTAGGAATGCAATTTCATGGCAATTCATATTAATTTGTACAACCACACTTTGTACAATTCGCCCCAGTGACATTGGGGTTAAGGCTGATAATCAGATGTTTTTGTTTATCTATAGTTCTGTGATTTAATGTTGTGCAAGATGACTTTCTTAAAAGACCATAAGCATCTTTTTTGTGTGATTTTTTGATTATTTTTTAATTATTGCATAACTTTTCAAATAAATAAGGCCATCTTGAGCAGTGGCGGCTCGTGACTTCCCTTCCGAGGGGCGCTAATTCAAAATAAGTGTTCGAAGTGTCATGTGTATTGCTTGTGTTTTCAAAATATGTGTTTGTTGCTTCATGTAAACCATGTGCATCACGTGTCCTGTCAAAACAAGTGCCCGCTGCACACGCGTCAAAACAGTCCATGATAAAAGAGACGCTCACATTCACAAAATACACACAAGACACTCTCTTAACAGTAAACTCTGATTACGCATGAGATTATGTGAGTATCTGGCAAACACGGGCGTCTTTTTTATCATAAAACCTTTAGACGCGTCTGCAGCAGGCACCTTTAGACGCTTTGCATCGAGCGCCCTCGAAAAAAGAAGTCACCGGCCGCCACTGATCTTGAGTAATAAATAATATAAAAATTAGCCAACTTGTAAAATACTGTATATACTCACCACAAAGCATGTTTGTTAATAAATCTATGCAAAGAAAGACAGGATAATCAGTATTCTGTAATATATTTTATATTTGTATAGTTTTATATATATTACACATTTATTACTGACACAGATCATCATAAAGCAGAGAAAAATGGCAGAAATATTTGTAAAAATGTACATTATGTGAGTAAAAAAAAAATTACTTGCGCAAATCTTTTACATTTTCATTAAATGTGGACATAAAAGAGACCTTTTAAAATGTTCTGAATGATATTCAAATATTCACGTGATGTCTGTAGAGGCAGCAAGAACCAGCTCGCTAACTACACCATTAGTTCATATTCTTTTAAAGAAGCCCTGGACTGAAGAAGGCAATATTGTTGTATGTATTTGAAAGCTACATTGACCTGGATGTTCACCAGTTGATTTCTGCCTCTGTGCTTGTAATACCAACACCACAGTTTTATACAAATGAATTAAAATCACAATTCTTAAAAAAATTACAAACAAATGGTGAGGATTCAGTATATAAAATCTTCACTTTGTTACTTCACAAAACTGTTAGGCTACAATTGAAAAAGGTTCCTGGTGAAAACAAGGCATGTTTCTAAAAAAAAATGTCACTGTTTCCAGATTCAAGAGATCCTTCATTGTTGACATTTGGTGTTTTTTTAGTGTTTAAGGTACTGTATTGGGGTAGGTAGCCATTGGAGACATGGTCTTCCACAGAGGACAAGGCAAATAGCCCTTAAAGGGGGCTAACAGGGTTTTCACAACCAAACCACTGCATGCTCTCCACTGGTTTCCAGCATATACAGAAAAACCATTTGAGAATAAAAAGATGGTGAACCGGTGTAGTACAAAAACTAAACAATATTTAAAGAGAGTAGATTTGGGGGGTCTGGGGGTAGACGATTCTGGGACCAGGCACACATTTCAGCTTCCCTGTGATTTTCATTGGCCCACTGCATCTTATTGTGCTTTTCAGACAATATTTGGCAAAGCCATTCACTAATCTGAGCCATTTATCTTAAGCAAAAATACAAAACTCTCCAAACGATGTGAAATACATAAAAAAGTACCCTTGTTCCTTAAAATAACTGAGAAATTGATATCAAACTACACTGTAATTCATCTCAATATTCAAACATCCAAAACATTTGGTCTGTTTATCAACAAAAATCCCTCTAAAAGTTCAACAGTCATCAAGTCAGGGTTCGCTTTTATATCACAGTGATGATTTTTTCGCTGGATATTTTGGTAGAATTACACCAAGGTTTCTATCTATAAAGCCTGAGCATGTGCTTATACTGGACAATGCATATAAACATGACCAAAGAGGCACAGGACAAGGGTTTTGGTACAAGGAGTTTAAAGAACAAAGGCTAAATTTGATATTTCGATTTTACGGTTTCCCTTTTAATTCAACTGAGAAGCAAATTCTTATCAGAAACTGCACTGGCACTTAATAATAATAATAATAATAACAAAGGAAGATATATGATATGATATGAGATCCTGAAATCGAAAAAGGGAGAAAGATCGTCTCTTTCACACTTAAATATGTAAATGCTTCTGCTGTACAATTAGTTTAAGTAACAGGAAGGAGGCACTGAGGTCAGTGTTTAAATTTCCTTTTGCTGTTATGCAAAGCACACAACTAACTAGTAAGTTCTCTTGACAATGTTAAAAATGGCACTAAAATTTACCAGCAATCCATTAAAGTCATTCTGAAAGCTTAAACCTTCATTGCACATTTATAAAGAGAAACACAGAAATATACTGTAGACGGGAAAAACAGAAAACAAATGTAAGCAGTAACAATTATTGAATTTAGCAAATATTGTGTAATGCTGAATTACCAATGGGATTTTGGACAAATAAAGCATTTTTGAATCTGCGGATGAGCCACTTTTCGGCGGATTGCAAGTAGAAATGAATGAATGCTACACAAATATACAGAAAGATTGTTAGTGCAGTATTCTCCTTTTTTGCTTAGATATGCTTCTGTATGTTTATACACATATAATTCATATTACAAATTGTTAACTATACATATAAAGAACAAACACTACCGTTTTGACTTTATAAAAGTCTGAATAGATCAAAAAGTATCAAAGATTAATGATTTCATTCACCAATATCCTGACGTTTCGTCTTTTTAGTTTTTTTTTAGTTTTATTTTTCTTTTTACAGTGTTTGATACTCAGTGCTACGTTACTGTAGTATAAAAATCTCTTGTCTGCAGAAAGGTGCTTCTCTGGAACTGGACCATTCAGAACGTGGAGAGGAAACAGAAGCATGAGAGGCCTTCACCCTCTTTTTCCATCGCCTCTAAAGATCCACCAGAAATATCATTTTGAAGCATTGACAGAATAGATCAGAAATTCACCTCCAGATTCCCTGTGTGTTTATTCTGCTCAGATCTCAGCAGTCAGCCATATAGCGACCTGTGAACACACACGCACATACTTAAGTATTGATATGTCTTCCTTTAACCCTGTCATTGCAATGACAAAATTATTCTAAATAAAAAACTGCATTGAAACTCAAGCCTACAGTAGGATATAAAAACACAGATTCTATACATTTATAATAAGAGGCATCAAGAAGGTTATCAAATTAATCATTAACTAACAATTAAAGGCGGGTGCATGATTTCTGAAAAACACTGGAAAGGGAGTCCAGCCGAGTACCAAAACATTCTTGTAGCCAATCAGCAGTAAGGGGCGTGTCTACTAACGACATCGTTCCCTGGGCTGCGTATGTGTGGGGCGGTTTTATCAAAAAAAGGTCCAGATTCTATTGGGGTAGGGGCGTGTTTGTTTAGGTGATTTCGAATGTCAGCATTGGCTTTCAGAGATCATGAACCCCGTCTTTAAGCATTTGTATGAAAAATATTATCTTTAAAAAAATAAAAACATGATTTTCAATGGCTGTATGTGTTCTGGTGCAGTGGCACCTCAGTGAAGTCTTACCAGTAGCAAATCTCTTTTTATTAAGGGAGAGCCGGTAACCAGAGCCTACTAGTTCCATGTCTACACCAGACAAAGTGCTGCCCTCACTGAAGAACTGAACAGCCATTGTGGCGGGGATGGATGGGCCATCAGACAGCTCAAACTTTGCCCTCAAAGAACCAGATCCTGACACACACACACACACAGTCAACCTTAAACTTTGTGCCAGGTGGCATTTTAACCTTTTTGACATTACATATAAAGTACACAGTTACACAAAAATGAAGTAAAATGATTCTTTAAAACTCTTTTTTGATCACGTTTCATTCTGTCTCTTTAATTTTCAGCAGTAATTCCCACTAAATTAACTTGGGGTGACACTAATTTTCATACCTTCATTTTCAGACTTTTCAGAGATGTCGCTCAATTTCCATAAAGACTTGTTCTGTTCTGCATTCCTAATTCAAAGACAGTTACAATCTTGTCAAAATGATACTGAGCAAAAGTGACTGTTGTTTGTGTATAAGGATGTCCCGATACCACTTTATTTCCGATTCAATACCAGATTTCAGAATATCAGCTGATACCGATACCTGCCTGTAATTAAACTATTGTAATTAAATGTGTATAGTGCTTTCTGCTACATCTAGTATAATTTTAAATGTAAAAATCAGTCTTTAAAATGATTTACAAGTTACAGAAAACATTTGTAATTATTAATCATGGCAGTGTTTAGGAGAACATATAATAGGTACGTTTGATCAGTTAAGTATGCTAAATTTTTTTCCTTAATTGTGTAAAACTGTTACAGTAAAAAACGCTTTAGTGTGCAGATATTTATTTTGGGAATGATGCGCTTGACCGGACATTTTATGCACATTCCGGGTGCAGAGTTGATGCGCCTAAATCATATACACGCTACGTTTATGGGCTTTCTGGGTGCAGAATTGATGCCCTTGAAGCACACCGCAATGGAAAGTTCATAACTGTTAAAACACAAAGAGATGCATTGTGTGCTCAGCACAAAGTAAATTGCATCCATCCAATGGCTTACTGAGACTTTATAAAATCAGATCTCTACAATTAGGCTACAGTTATTGTGTGTGTGCGTGTGTGAATGATGCGTTTCATCCGTCCGCTTCACCAGTGCATTAACCCAGTTGCGAGAAAGAGGCTGTTTACACTTGGCATTAACATGTGATCCGATAGACGAAAACGCAAGTGGACGACGTTAATGCCAGGTGTAAACAGTGTTCGAAACGTTTTGAACGCGTCCACTTTCGACCACTTTCAACCACATTCAGAGGTAGTCGAAAACCCTTTTGATTGGAGCGCTTTTGTAGTGTAAACGCACATATAAATGAATGTGTTCAAACAGCCACACGCGACCGCCTTCTCTCCACCCATTTATCTAATCTGAGGTACTGATCACAATGTTTTACGTCTTTTCTGACTTATGGCGCCAACACACATGAACAGCGCTATTTTTAGCGTTTCATTGATAAAATATTTCAACAATTGCACTGAAAATTCAGAGAAAGCTCTAACATACACATGTAGAAAACACTGTGCAGCATGTTTACTTACTAAACAAGCAGTGGACTCTGACATAATATTAGTTCGCATCCAAATAAACTCATCATTACTCCCACTCACGTTTGAATGACAGTGGAGAGACTCGCCCACCGTCTCGACAGACCACCCCCTCACAGTATTCAGGACAGAAGCGGTCGAAAGTGGACAAAAGAGACAGATTTAAATAGCAGGTGTAAACGTGATGTGTCTCTCTCGTCCACTTGTAATCCGATCGACGAAAACACATCACCAAGTGTAAACAGCCCCTAAGTTACAATGTTTCTGTAAACTTAAATATCACAGTATCGGAATTGGATCGGTCATGTTGTCGGTCCTCGATCCGATCCAGCCAAAAAGCCCGGATCGACCCGATACCGATCCAGAATAACAAATATCGGGACATCCCTATTTGTGTATACATAATATATAAAAATATATATTTTGTGTCTATTTGTCAGTCCTGTACCTTATTGCCTTCAACTCACCAGATGGCTGTTGGGAGGGATTGCATGCTAGTAACCCCGCCGCTGACAGGTACTAACACCTGTATGTTACTAAGGGCTGCAGGGGGCTGCATGGCCTCTGGGTTGTACTGATAGTCCACCCGCAGATCTGTGGTAGTAGGGCTGCATTTCCAATACACTACAAGGTTCAGAGGTGTTGACTGGATCCCATTTGAACATACCTGAGGAAAAAGATTGAATAGATCAATCCTCACAAACTTCAATGCAATGAGTTCAGTGCAGCTGACCAAGCAGGTTTATAACAGTTAATACTGGTTTAAATTCTGACTAAATTAGATACGACAATAAGGATAAAATGGTCAAGGTCTCTCAAAGTGTGCGAGAGTTTTGGACTAACTGACCTGCCCTATAGTGGAAGTGCTGCATTTTCACTCCATCTTATACTCAATGATCAACACGCCATATACATGGCTTTTTAGGCCCTGCAAACTTAAACCTTTGGTCTTTGTGATTAACTAAACAGTTTTTCAAATGTCACTAAGAATACAGCTTGCTGACTGAGTTATTTTTTTAATTAAAAGAATTTCTTGCGATTACCAGCATCCTGACACAAAACAATAATCTTAAAGTGCACGCTCTGGACGTCCATCCCTCACAACCTCGGTTTGGAATCAACATGGCGGCAGACTGAATGAGGCGTATACTGAGAAATAAAAAGTTATTTACCTGGTATTTGAGGACGTCGACATTGTAATATGATGCAGTAGGGTTCTGCTCAGAGCTCTTCCTGAGGTATGCCGTCAATACAGGCATGTTTAGCCAGAAGTCTTTAGTGTTTGTGTCGCTCTGGGAGGAGTCGCTGCAAAATGCACACACATACACAGAATATTAGCAACTTAATAATTCATTGCTGCGTGTTGTTGTAGCAGCATGAACAACTTAAGCCTACTCCAGCAATCCATCTATTAAATCACAAATCTCTCTTGATTCGATTAGTCATGCCTGGAAGCATGCCTTGTAAATCTGAGCTTCAGGGAAAGATGAAACATGGAAGACGTTGTGACTATAAGACGACGAAGCTGCTATAGCAATAATTTTTTTAAAGGAAAACACCACAGTTTTTTCAATATTTTACTATGTTTTTACCTCAACTTAGACTAATTAATACCTATCTATCTTTTTTCAATGCATGCACTTAATCTTTGTACAGCGTGTCGTGAATGTGTTAGCATTTAGCCTAGCCCCATTCATTCCATAGGATCCAAACAGGGATGAATTTAGAATTCACCAAACATTTCCACGTTTTCCCCATTTAAAGACTCTTGCATGAGTAGTTACACGAGTAAGTATGGTGGCAGAAAATAAAATGTGGACATTTTTAAAAAATGGATAAAAAATGAGAACTATATTGTATGGTGGAAGAGCATTTAGTTTGCAGCACTTCGACCTCGAGAATGGGAATAGTCAGGAGTGTGGATGTTACTGTGCACAGAGGTCGAAGTGCTGCAAACTACGTGCTCTTCCACCATATAGTTCTCATTTTTTATCCGTTAAAAAAATCGCCACATTTTATTTTGTGCCACTATACTTACTCATGTAAGAGTCTTTAAATGAGGAAAATGTGGAAATGTTTGGTGGATTCTAAATTCATTCCTGTTTGGATCCTAAGGAATAAATGTGGCTAGACTTAATGCTAACACATTCACGACGCGCTGTACAAAGATTAAGTGCACGCACTGAAAAAAGACAGGTATGTATTCATTCGTCTAATTTGATGTAAGAACATAGTAAAATATTAAAAAACGGTGGTGTTTTTCTTTAAGCCACTTTATTTTCTCATGTTATACTTAAAGAAATGTATTGTTTAACACACCGACACACTTACCTGTGCAGTAGCTGTTGGTTAGGCATGATCTGCTCTAGTCTGCTAGTGTTTGAGAGTTTGAAGCTGAGTACAGCAGGAGACGGAGAGGACGTGAAAATTTTTATGATGCCACTTGGAAATGATAGGGTCATGTCTCCTGTGATCTTCACAATGCACCTAAAACACAGAGCTGGGTTTAACACGGAGCTAAACCACTTTAATTCATCAACACCAAAAGACTTAAACACCTGCCGGACACCACAACCCTAATAAATGTGTGGCTGCATGCGTACGGTCATATTTGATGCTTTAACCAAAGTGAAGAAAACTTTAAGGGCTATCTGATATTAAAGATTTAAAATGTAATTAATAAACTTAATGTAGTAGATAATTTAATTCAATTTGCACACATTGCAAGTTTTATAACAAGCATGTAATGGCAGTTGCACTGCAGTTGATGGCGAAAACTATTAAAGGTGACATAGAATGATTGAACGGAGTATTTATCCTTGTTCTGTGATGTGACATGTAGACAATTTTTTTTTTTTGGGGGTCTTTAATGCCTTAGAAGCTTCCTAAAAACCTCTCTCAGATAACTCTATTAGGGTGGGGGATTTTAAACAAGTGGTTTTGCACCTATTTGGCTCCCCTACTGGCTTAACTTGCAATCTCATTACTGATTGGCTGACTTTGCTGCCACTCAAAAAATGAAGCCAATTATTTTAAAGTGGAGGGGCAGTTAGATGCCTGTGATGTCATAAGCATCAGTTTTTCAGATTGGGCTGTTTTCTGGCTGACATTTCTAAAAGAGGAATTTCTATGAGACTGAGATGTTTAGCATATTTAGCACTTTTTGTATGTTTGTGAATGTGGGTAGACTACCATTATTCAACAAAGACGAGGTAAAAATGGTTTTTCATTCTCTGTCCCCTTTAAGAATGTACATGCAGATGCAGGGTTCTCGTAGTTTTTCCATGACTTTTCTAATGAATTGTAGAGATTAAAATAAACAATATTTTAAAACTGAGCATATCCAGAAACATTTACATTCCCTGTATACACGTCTTATACTTATATTACAGTTTTTTTCGATTGCTAAATGACAGTGGGCACAACTGGAGCTACATATGCAAAACTCTAACTACAGTCTGCAATACCAAAAGTCACCTGAGCTAAACTGTACATATCACCTGCAAAACTCACTTCAAGCAACACAACTCTTAACACATGACTCAAAACAGCTCAGTGCAGCCAAACACTAAACACAACCCTCACTGAGATAACACACACTGTCACTCACAACACACTGAGAGGAAAAACACTAACATCAAACACCAATACACAAAATACTAACTTTTTATCTTTACAGATTGAACAATTTCAGTGACTTCATAAAGTAATGTTTT
Source organism: Misgurnus anguillicaudatus (assembly GCF_027580225.2). Lineage (NCBI taxonomy): Eukaryota > Metazoa > Chordata > Actinopteri > Cypriniformes > Cobitidae > Misgurnus > Misgurnus anguillicaudatus. The sequence continues at coordinate 29,655,467 of NC_073358.2, read as the reverse complement.
CTTCAAATAATTATTTATTTATTGATTGGTTTATCACATGATTTATTGAAATTTTTAGAACATCATAATTCTTTAAGGTAAATGAAAATTAGCAGTTTGCTTCAGTAGTCTGTAGTAATTTATGGAATTACAGTAATGAGAAAAAAAGGTAGAAACTAAAAGTACATATTGTAATTCAAACAAATAAATGAGGGGCTAATCCTGCCTCTCTCTAGCATCAGGCCACTACCTACCACCCTTCTCCCTCTACAAACCCGTCTTCCTTGTTCCATTTCCAAAATTTGTCTTTCTGAGCTCTACCTATCATATTTATATAAAATATAATATATGAAATTGGAATTTTTATTTATTTGAAATTGCAATCAGCAGTGTTTGGAAGGCACAAGACTGAAATGAATTCTGTTTTGAATGTGTGGTTCACAGTTTTGACAGCAGTGTGTTAGCATTTGAACAAAGTGCTGTAAATCCACAGTGTTGTGCAGGTTGTGTTTAAAGTCATGGGATAAGTGTATAAAGTTTTGAAAACTGTGTTTAACCAATGAAAAACGAACTAGAGTTTGGTCCACATGAACTGCTGCTGTGCAGACTGTAGTTAGAGTTTTGCACATGTGACTCCAGTTGTGCCCACTGTCGTTTAGCAATCGAAAAAAACTGTAATTTCCATAATTGGTACAGGTCTGGAAATGAGAGTTTTATGACTCCCCAATGCTTCCAGGTATTTTGTGATCATGGGAACTGTGCAAAAGTCTAAATGGTCTTGGAGATCATGTTAAACTTACTTGCTGGGATCTGCTCCTTTGAAATAGGCATTAACTGACTCAGTGAATGCTACAGCAATAGGCAATGCATCATGGGATGCCAACGTCACAGGACTGGGCCCACGGGAGGTCCCTGCAAGGAGGAGAGGGGCACCAATAAAGAAACATTAAAAACATTCTGGGAGTTATAATCCACATTATTTCTGTCATGCATACTCATCAGCCACAACAAATCAGCAACAATAATCACAGTGTTAGGATTTTTAAGATCATTCACATTAGTTTCAGAGACTGGAAAAACATCATTCACTTAATTATAACAAACAAGTGTAATAGAAGAAGATTTAGAGGTGAGCTAGTTGGTTTAGTAGATGGAGCAATGTGATTGGTCGTTCAGGAACAGATGATAACTCAGGAGTCAGTTAGTACTGTGAGTTCCAATAAAATATTCCTCGCGGTTCTTAACTTTACCTGCCGGTGTCTCACATCTCTTCTCAAATGTGGGCAGTTTCCCCATGATCACATCGTCCTCTTAAGTCAAAATGAAACCATAAAAAAAAGAGGAAGAGCATAGGCCACCAGGGAGGGGTGAGGATGGAGTGATAAAGCGTGCGATGTGTTGATCATGATGAAATACAATGTGTACATACGTGTTTGTGCAGACATATCTGTGTGTTCATGCAAATGGATCATATGGGTGATATGAATTAACTCACCGACAGTCGGTGTGTTGCTGGCGCTCAGGGAGGTGTTAGAGCTGAGGGAGGAGGAGCTCTCGGCTCGAGCGAGGGGAGCAGGAGGAGGGCTGCAGTTTAACACTTTAGGAGGGCTAAATGGTCGGCCCTGAGGAAAGCAACTATGTCGTCAATATTTTACAACTCAGTAAATAATTATCAGGCATTTTGTGAGTGTCTCTACTGTACTTGACTTACGGTCTCATTTATGCCAGTCAACTTGCCAGCAGGAATTTTGGGCCGTGATAATGGTCTTGGAGGAGGGACTATGGTTGCTGTGCCCAGAGGAGTGGTTGGCCTGTTTGGAGGTGGTACTGGTCATAAGAAGATGATAAATATTAGAACCACAAGACTTACAACAGACGTAGCACTGGTAAGAAACATGACTGAGATGTAATAGTTGAACTAGAAAACATGACAACCAATGCTGAAAAACATTTTGTACAAACGAAGAGTCAAATCGAATAAATACAACTGATCTGAAATCAGCGATAGTCTAATGACACTCAAACATGCGCATGCTTAGTTGCAGTGTTACAATCAAAACATTTCATAAACATTATGAACAAACATAAAGTGAAAACTTAAAAAAATATATATATATATAATAAAATGAAAATAAAAAAATTATATAATTAATAAACTTAAAGTAAGACCATCATTTATAACCATCTTATTCATATTTATAAAAATGTGAAAACTTGAGCTAAAAAAATTTGAAGGCAGTTAAAGGTGCAGTGTGTAAATTTTAGCGGAATCTAGTGGTGAGGATGCGAATTGCAACCAACGGCGTAGTCCACTGCTCACCCCTTGCTTTTGAAACACATAGAGAAGCTACGGTAGCTGCCACTGGACAAACATGTCATCGTCGGAGACAACTTAGTAAAAAAATTGGCCGTTAAGGAAAATGGTGGCACAAAATGGCGACTTCCATGTAAGGGGACCCTCTTTGTATGTAGATAAAAAGGTCTCGTTCTAAGGTAATAAACACATAACGGTTCATTATGAAAGGTCTTTGTACACTCCTGATAATATAGTTTTGTATATTATTTTGCATTTTTGATGCCTGAAACTTCTAAAAATTACACACTGCACCTTTAATATAAAATAGATATTTTTAAACCAATTAAAAACCTTGCAGAATGCAGACTTGAACTGAATTATGGAGTTTTTTTATACTAAGCAAGTATTTTTGCTCCTTAAGGGGCAGAACCCACCAAAGCTTTTTTACGCGGCTGAAAACACCTGGAGGACGCTGAATGCCAGCTGTTTTTTTCAGCTAAGCGCCAGCTTTCTTCAGCTCTGAGCCGGTAGGTTGTTGTGATACTTTTCCCGCTCCTCCTCCAGCATGATTGGACAGGCGTGTGAAAACTGACATTGACGAGCTGAGGTTTTCACCCAAAGTCGAATCTCTTTCAACTCTTGGCGCTTAGAACTGAGCGCAGAAAAACCGCAGAGCGTCGACTTTCAGCGCAAAAAAAAAAACGCTAGCTGCTAGCTTATTTGAAAAGTGCAGAGGTTCCATTGGAAACAAGTGAAAACATGCGCCGGCCGTGGGCGTAAAAGCTTTGGTGTAAATGCCCCCTAACTCTTTCCCTGCCAATGACGAGTTTTTTGGGCAATACGTTTTTGCTCTTTTATCCACCAGGTGGCGCTTTTACCCAACTCATAACACCCAAAAGCAACCCCTTATGCTGCGTTTACACCAGCCACGGTAGAGGCGTCAAGTGCGAGCGATTTCAATGTTAAGTCAATGTGAAGACACGTTGACGCGAGTCTGGAGGTCTCGCGGCGCGGATTAGGCGTTTGGCGCGGTACGCGCGAATTGTGCATTTTGTGTTTTACGCGAATTTGCGGCTAACGCCCGAGTTAAAAGATTTGAACTTTGGCGGATTTCGTGCCGCGTTAACCAATCAGGAGCCTGCTTGCTGCTGTGGCAGCAGCCCTGCCCGGAGTCACCCATTCAGCATGAAGGCTTGATATTGTCCATGTGCATTCACCCGGAGCTATTCGACACAAGTTCTTATTTCTATAGAGACAGGATTAAAAAGGACCTCGCTTGGAATAGGGGCAACCTGGTAAGTTGTATATACACATTTCACTTTTGAGTCACGTGACGTTTATCGACCCGCGCCATTTATTTCCCCCCTATAGTAAGGTGACTAAATACAAACCGGTACCTCTGTCGATAAATGCACAATCAACATCAGCTATCCTGCAAACAGAAAACTGCATAGCACTTGCCCCTCCCACAAGAAGCGGATTTTGCCTCTGACGCGCGTCAAATGCTTGTTTTCTTTTAGACTTGTGAATGCATTCAAACTGTTCAAGCGGCAAACTAGGCGTGGTAGACGCAATCTTGATGCCTGAAACGCATCTGGTGTAAACGCAGCATTAGGGCAAACAGTAAGAACTCCGCGTATGTTTTGATCATCACTCTGAATCTGATCTCTATCAAAAGTCCTTCACAAAAAAGCAATTCTCTCAGCTTTTTGCTCAATATTTGGTATTTTTGAAAAAGCCTACCCATATTTGAGAGGTGATAAAAAGGGAACACATTTTTTGTTTGTTTGAAAGCAGAGGGTCTGTTCTTTCATTTGATATATTGTACATTTATATGTGTAAAGAAGAAACTTTTCTGGAAAGCATTAAACTTCATAAAAAAAATTAAAATGTTCTACTGTTATTTTGTAACGGTAAACAATAAATATAAATATGATGGCTTAAAGGTGAATACTGGGTTAACATTTCATTCAAATAAATTCATAAAATCATAAATCAAGCAAAAAAAAAACCAAAATAAAACATTTAAACAACGTAATAAATTTTTTTACAAAATAAAATAAAGTTATTAAAATCACAGTACACATCACACAGTCATGTAGCACAAAACCATATTTAAACATGCTTAAAACTCTCATTCCGCAGCATTACCATCCTGTGTTCCTCTGACTGGTGCTTCCTTCTGAGAAAGGGCGAACTCGTCTCTCCCAGTGCTGGCAAAGGAGTCAGCAGCAGGCCCTCTGGAGAACAGCTTAGTTTGTTGAGACAAGGGCACAGACCGTGGCCGTGCTGCCTGATAAGACGGTCCACGACAAGGCACAAAGGTATCATTAAAGGCAATCCATTGACTCTGGGCCCAGGAAGCAACTGCATCTGGACCGGTTGCTGGAGCACTGAGAGGGGGACTGTGGGTAGTGTAGTCCTTAGGAGGAGTCTGTAGAGCTGGAGGCACACTCGTAGCTCTAGCCGGGGCGGAACTGACTGGGGCAAAAGCCTCATTGGGGAGCTCCCAAGGAGAGGTGGAGGGAAGAGAGGGGACAGAGGGGAACGAGTTGGCAATAGATGTAGGAAGTTTACTGGGAAGTGGAAAAGCAGGAGGCTCTGCAACCTCAAGACTGACTTCTGATGGAGAGCTGGGCTCTGGCTGTAAATCCACTTCTGTTTAAGGGGGTCATCAGAAAAGAGATAGCAATGCAGGGTTGTAAAAATACACTTAACACACTGACACTCGTGCAAACTTCTATTACACAGAAAATCTGGGTGTACTGGATATCTATTGTATGTAGAGGATGTGCTGTAATCTCTGAATCTGAATGTGAATTACAGCTCTGTACTTCATACAATTTTAAGACAATTCTGCATAAACAAAAAATTAGACAAAGTAAAAAACAGACATTTTATATAAGTTATGGAATGGTCAACCAAATAAAAATAAAGCAAAAAATAAAAAATCAAATTAGGTAACATGTTATAAAATGTAGGTCAGCATTTAAAAGGCATTAACCATGGTTCAATATTGAAAACGTACATGCACATCTCTTAGAATTGTACGGATTTTTAAGAGTAAACAAGCTAAAACAAATAAACATTTCTAACATAATTAACATTTTTGCTTATTTCTTAAGACTTTGGGGCAGGTGTTTGTTAGGAAAAGCTTTAAAATGCAAATGAAAGCTGCAGACACTTGTCACAAGCATTACCTGGGTCTTCAAAGACCTCATCATTTAATTGCAGGGGGATAGATGTAGAGAAAGAGGATAGGAACAGAGAAGCCAAGTCTAAGAAAAAAAGAGCGTTGAACAAATACAAGCAAGAATGAGAAAATAAAATAAATATTGAAGAAAGAGACTCAAATAAACATAAAAAAAAAATAATGTAATTTGACTGAAATAATGTAAATACCCCAGAATGACATAAAAATCCATACGCAGATGTGTAATACATCAGCACATTACTAATGTCTTCTTCATTGTTCTTTCTGTTGCTTTGTCAGAACCATATCAAGGTCATGTCTGACAACGCTTGTGACACAGGGACTCCAAACTCCCCCATATGACCACGCAATGTGCCAATTAATTCTGGATTACGATTGGCCCTCGCAGATAAGGTCAGAGATGACTGACAGGCTTGCTTTTTTAAGTGACTGAGTTGAGTGGCTAATTTGCAAGAAAAGCACTCATTTATTTGCAAATGGTGCTTGCCTAGAGTCATGCACCCAAACAGGGTTAAAATAAATACAAGGCATAGGTGTTTATAGAGTAGCCAAAATTACCTAATGCTATTAAAACTAAGGGATTTGAAATCATTTGCACTTCCATTTAGGCACACAACAGATTATAAATCATCCTACATAATGTTATGAACATTCTATGAAAATATTGACATTTATAATATTTATTGACTAAGTCCATGTCAAAAATTGAAATCAATCTTTGATGCTCCTAATCTGATTATTAGATTATGAGACTTTAACCTGGATTTCACAAACAGGGTCACACATCCGGAAATAGATGGGACAGCATGAATCATCATGTTTCTAAGAATTTTTTTAAAGTTTATTTGTGTGTGCTCACGTGAAACTTCCGCGTGCGCACGTGGAACTTCTCGTGTGCGCGCAAAACTAAGCTTAAAAAAAATTCTGCACATGAAGGTTTTGCGTGAGCACATGAAACTAAACTTTAGATTTTTTTACTCCAATGTCACCTTAGGGGCTCGGTATGTTTCACACTAACTAGACAGCTAGAGTGCAAGCTGCCTTTGATGTCAACGTGGACATAGCAAATATTTAAACTAATACAAAAATAGTTATTATATACTAGATTTGCAAATAAAAAAATCTGCATTAAGTTACAAAAATTTCACTAGTGGTATCAGACTTTTTGGACAGAATGTTAAAGGAATATTCCATTTTCTTAAAAGAAAATCCAGATAATTTACTCACCACCATGTCATCCAAAACGTTGGTGTCTTTCTTTGTTCAGTCGAGAAGAAATGATGTTTTAGACGAGAAGTTGTGCTTTAAAAGTGTATATTTGTTATTTTTCTTGTCAAAAATGACAATCGTTTTGCTAGATAAGACCCTTATGCCTCGTTTGGGATTGTTTATAGTCCTTTGAAACTCCGTTGAAAAAAACTGTTAAGTGTTGAGTTAAGTGTTAATTGTTGGTGTCTATTAAAGTCCATCAAAACTAGAAAAATCCTGCAATGTCTTCCTCAAAAAACACAACCTCTTCTCGACCGAACAAAAATGACACCAACATCCTGGATGACACGGTGGTGAGCAAACCATCTGGACCTCTCCCCCAAGAAAATTGAATATTCCTTTAATATCATCATGCAAGGGTACGTAAAGACATAAAGGGATAGTTCAGCAAAAAAAAAAAAAAGTCTTCATTTACTAACTCTCACTGTATAAATTTCTTTGTTCTGATGAACAGAAAGGAATATATTTTAAAGACACAGGCACAGATAAAAAGCCTATGAATATTACTGCTGCCGAATATTGTTTTTGTTCCTGTACAACTACCAATATTCACACAAAGATTACACTACATATTGTCAATTCCTCAAAATACTGTATATGGAAGCTCCTAATTCCCACAAGTAAAAATACTGTTTCAAACGAACAATTAAGGTCAAGAGTGCACAACTCAGCCCTTAAGGACAAACTGTCTTGTCAGGAATGAAAGCGAGAGGGACATGTGAAGCGTAAAGGACTCAGACGACTTTCTATACTGAAATAAAAATAGATGGATATGATGCTAAAACTAGATCAAAAACAGTTCCTACAATTTTTTTTTAAATCAAATGTCTTATGTAGTTTAAAAACCAAACAACTAAAATTTATTAAAATAAAATAAAAAAATCAAACACAAAGACGTAACTTAAAATGTTTTCTATTGCATTTCCTAAAAAAAAGAAATATCACAAAAAGATAAGATACAGTGAAATATTATTTCACTAAAGGATATTAGGGTTTCCGTGACAACAGTAACCCTGAGCAAACTCTCAATAGGCGACTGTTGTGGACTGGAAAAGCCCAGACACTTTCACCAGCTTGTAAAGCATCATCAATAATAAAAGAGGTCAGACCTAAGACAAGCCTCCCACAGGCTGGGGGTGGAGGAGGTGCAGTATTGAATGAGTTACTACCTGCTTATACAACGGGTGTCTGTCTGACAGTCTGTCTGTCTAATGTTCTGGGAATATAACAAAACTATGTGTCTTTGTGAACTTAGAAAAATCAATCACTCTGAGATATTGTAGTAAATGATTTTAATGCAGTTAGCTTTTTTTGTTAGCTTTACTAGAAATGCTTCATGTTTGATGTAATAAAGCAGATGGGTGTTACCTGATGAGTGGGGTCCAGACGAGCCAGAGCCAGTGCTGGATGGGCCAAATGGATCCAGAGACAGCAGGTCATTATTGGCTAATCTACTGTTTAAAGTAAGAGAAGAACATGTAGGTTATATAGCGCACTTATTAAAAAAATGCATTATCATGTCCGTGAACATATTTGTACAGTTTATTCATACTTTAGGCATGTGAATGAGTGATTATAGTATCAAGCAAAAATTTTTTAAAGGGGACATTTAACAAGACTTTTTTTATTGATGTTTTAGCTCAAAATATCATATAGATCATTTATAATAGCATGTTAAAATTACTACTTTGTAGGTGTGAGAAAAAATGTGCCGTTTTGGGTGTGTCCTTTTAAATGCAAATCAGCTGATCTCCGCACTAAATGGCAGTGCCGTGGTTGGATAGTGCAGATTAAGGGGTGGTACTATCCCCTTCTGACATCACAAGGGGAGACAAATTTCAATTACCTATTTTTTCGCATGCTTGCAGAAAATGGTTTACCAAAAATAAGTTACAGGGTTGACCTTTTTCACATTTTCTAAGTTGATAGAAGCACTGGGGACCCAACTAAAAAAATCAGATTTTCATGATATGTCCCCTTTAAAACAAAACAGATAAGATAAACAGATAAAGGTTTACAGAAGAGAATCTCTTACTCGTTCGAAAAAGGCTGTGGTATTTTGGTTCGTCCCAGCTCATCACCTAAAGATCAGACGTGACATAGTAAGAAGACGAGCAATGCTTTAGACTTTTGTTATGATCTGCTCATTAGTCCCAGATGAAAACTGCAGCTCATGTGTTTCATGCAGTAAACATAATGTTAAGATCAATAACAAACCTAATCAGATCAGTCAACTAGTGATTTGGATAGACTGTTAGAGGCATAGTGCAATGCTGCACTTAACTAATCATTAACAATATCAAAGCTAAGAAAATACACTTGATTTAGCAAAGAAGGTGTTCATCCATCCATTAAAGCGAAAGTTCACCCAAAAATGAAAATGTTCCCACCCTCATGTTGTTTCAAACCTGTATGAGTTTCTTAATTCTGTTAAACAAGAGATGATATTATGATAAATGATGTTAACCACACCCCCATTGGTTCCATTTGTTTTTCCTACTATAAGGAAGTGAATACACTCTAAAAAATGCTGGGCTGCCCACAACCCATACTGGGCAAACACCGGACAGAACACACTGCTGGGTTAAAATGTGTCAAGCCAACTTCTGGGTTTTTACAACCCATGAGTGGGTAACCAAAACCCAGCATTGCAGCTGCATGTTCTGTCCAATATTTAACCAGCATGGGCTAAAGACAACCCAGCATTCTTTAGAGTGTGTGTATCGTCAACTGTGTGCTTACCATCACTTATCAAAATATCATCTCCTGTGTTTAAGTATAAAGAAACTCATACAGCTTTTTTTGGGTGAACTATCCCTTTAAGTGCTATTAAGTTAGAAACCCGTATAACTGAATTGATGATTTAGTAACTTGAGGATTACGATTAAGTCTTTACTACATGAGACACATGTTCCTATTACCCTATTTATCACAAAAAAGCATCAAATACATACAATAAAATAATCTGCAAGTTACTTGCAAGACAGTAAACACAGCAGAGTCACTGTCAGTATTTAAAATTGTATGTATTTGAGACAAACAAATTTACAGTAAGACATATGGTACATTAAACAAAGGACATATGACAGTCGCGTTAAAAGACACAATAGGTTAATTGAGACACGACTGAATTTGCAATTTAAACATTTTGTTAATTTATTATAAATCCCGTCATACCCACCAACACAAACGCAGCAGCTGATCATAAATGATTAGATGTATACTCGCTAAGATTCCTAAATACTCACCTGACTTTGAGATAAAAGAAGGGAATGTGTGTTGTCGTGTCAATCCTAAGTTTGTGTAAGATGCAGATTTACAGAAACATTTAGTTCGGAGCATACTTTAGTTTAGTATATACCCAACTTGTGCATTTGTGATTTTATATGAAACCTTACTAAAAAGGTGTAGAAAAATTGACATGGATTGAATTCATTTTATAAAAATAATGGCTTTGATCCTCTTATATTCTAAAATTCTTGATATTACAGCCAAAGGTTCATTACAGTGTCCACTACATCTACTTCTGTATGCAAATGGCAATGCTCAGGGATGGGCAGTATTTTTAATACAACCCCAAATCAGAAAAAGTTGGGACACTGTAGAAATTGTGAGAAAAAAAGTAATGGAATCATTTACAAATCTCATAAACTTATATTTTATTCACAATATGTAGAAAGTGAGACATTTTGAAATGTCATGCCAAATATTGGCTCATTTTGGATTTCATGAGAGCTACACATTCCAAAAAAAGTTGGGACAGGTAGCAATAAGAGGCCAGAAAATTTAAATGTACATATAAGGAACAGCTGGTGGAGGACCAATGTTTAGGAATAGGAATGTTGTCCCATTCTTGTCTAATACAGACTTCTAGTTGCTCAACTGTCTTAGGTCTTCTTTGTCGCATTTTCCTCTTTATGACTGAAACAATTTGTTTTTTGTGCACAACCAACATAGGCCGAAAGCACCAAGCCAAACCACCCAGCCCAGGCCACCAAAACATACACGTTCCAGTAGCCTAGGCTAAATAGTTTAGCTTGGTACTTTCAGCCTATGTTGGTTGTGCACAAAAAACAAACCGCCTCAGTGTTGTACAACAACAATTGGGATTTTAATGCCACGATATTGGTGTTGCTAATGCAAAGTGCCGTTCGTTACCGATTGCATATGTCAGATTTTGGCATGACTCAATCAGAGTCAATGTAATGGTGAAGCAATAGATCAAATAGTCCAACTGATGGACGGTTTGCAAAAAAATGTCATGCTCCCTTGTAAAAGTATTTTTTATTATTTTCAAAATACAAAAATACAGTTTATTTTGATAGATTTTGTTGATGCTGTATTTTGTAGTTTATTTTGATACACTTAAAACTAAGGTATTTGGTATTGTATTTCAAAATGCATTTTGATGTATCTTTGCCCAACCCTGGCAATGCTGAGGTAACATCTTAATGTGATTTCAAATTTAACACGGCATGTATTGGATTAAATGGCTTATTGGGTATAATTCTCTGACAGATCTTATCGATTTCAGCACGTGCAGAAAGAAGAAATGTTTAGTATTTCAGCGCGAAAATAAATATGGATCTATTGTCTTAATGGATTTCCAGTATATAAAACTTTTCTGGGAGGTTAAAATCTTCACTATTGATGTGAGAACATGCCGCCGTGTAAACACTACATTCTGGCATGCATCTGTGTTCATTTAAGCCACAATTTACTGGAAAAATGTAAAATTATGATGGATAGAAAAACATAAACACACAATTAAGCAGTTAATCTTGCTCGTGGCTTAAGGAGGCAACGATGGACTACTCGGATGAGGAACAAAAAAAGATGTTTATTTTCTCATGGGATGAGTTGGCTTTGGAAGGGTCACCGGAGCAACATGAAGGAGACTTGGTGAGAAACGTCACGGCCAAGAAAAACGAAAAAGAGAAGTCAAAATGGAAGGCGCTCTCCCGAGCCAAACCTTCGGAGTGACATAAGGATAGAGGGGAAGGGGGAAAAAACGAGAGGAATACTCACTGGATTGGTTCCTCTTCAAATGAACCTGGAAACGAAAACATGCTTTTATTAATGAGAGTGAGAGGAGTTATGAAAACAGCACAGGACATGAAATGCTTCATCCCTGCATTCATTCAATGGATATTGGCCTCCCAGGACGGCACGCACATGCAGGAATGAGCGGAGAATCATACTGGGGAGATTACATATTCGAACCATACGTTTACATAACAAGATTCTGCATGCAGTCTAAACATTAAGAAATGAATGGCAGAGAATACAACTAAATTCACTACCGGGATTGTTTTGAAGCTGAGAAATGTCAACACTGGTCAGTAAGCAAAACACCAACAAACAGACAAAGACACAAAGATGGAAAGGGTTGGTTTGTTGTGAGTATGTGTATTCAATGTGATCCATATGAAGCATCTCTGCCCGAAACTGTCGGAATGAATGGAAAATCCTCTCACTCAGTTCAATAAAGCGTTTGATGAAAAGGAAAACACCAGAAAAAGAATGGACGGCCGGAAAAACTACAGCTAAATGGCAAACTGTGAGGCAAGGCTTGTGGAAAAAAAATACACATGCATGCACACACACACACACGCATAAAGGAAAATGTTTAGTCCCATAGGCAGATAGTGGCAAATGGGTTCAATTACAGCTCAGGCCACACACCAGCCAAAAGAGAGCGAGAAAGAAAGAGAGGAAGAGCGAGAGAGAAAAAGAGAAACAACAAAAAACAAGAGGAAATGGAAAGCTCAATAATATCAATAATTTATAACAGATGACATGGCATTCGTCATCACCTATATTTCCTGACTTGGCCAAACTTTTCATAAAAAAACATCCGCCAATGTGATGACAAAAAACCCCCAAATGAAACAAACACTGGATGAGGACTATAAAAAAACAAGAAAGAGGAGGAACAAAAGACGGGTAAGACAAATGATAAATATAGCTTAAAGTATTTATGAAACACATTTGAATTGAGACAGAAAGCAAAGTTCAAGCTTGGTAAAATGAAAAGACTCTTTATAAAAATGTCTGACAATTTATCTTAAAGCTAAAAGGTGTCGGCAAAGGTGTCTAAAGTTAACGGTTGCCCCCACTGTGCTCGCTGAAAACACAAGCTGGCACACGTAAGGATGTGTTATTGCAGAAATACATCACTGTCACTATTTAAATCACCACTAAAAAATAACGAATGAAGGACACAGAAAGAGCAGGACAAACACACACGGACAAAACAGAAAAGCAGTGCAGATAAAAAGAATCATAGATATCATAAACATGCTTTCTATGTAGCACATTATACATCTAATGTTTATCAACTCATAAATACACACACACACACAAAAAGTTCGAAACAAAAGTGTAGCGGTAAAAATTAGACAGGAACTCCAGTGAATTTTGCCCATTGTTGTAAATGCGTCAAAAAAGTGAAAGTTTTTTTGAAAGTTCAGTCATTGCTTAATCATCTTCGTGTTTTTTAAAAAGCTGTCGCATTCCTGTTTTCTGTAAAACACACATATTGAGTTTTAAAGGCAAAAGATGTTTTTCATACAATAAAAGTAAAAAGTGACCACAGCTGTCAAGAAAGATTTTCGGCAATGACTTATGCTTCCTCACATAAAGCGACAGCATATTTAAAATACACAAACACAATGCGTGAAGTCCCCCGTTCTCCATTCACTTTCATTGTATATGTTGTATTGGATATCTTGCATGTTCGATTAAAGGTTTGAAACAACATTTGGGTGAGTAAGTTATAAAAGTTTATTATATACTAACTTTTTCTTTGCAAATTTAACGTGCACACGCATTATGAATACTACATAAGACGAAAGGGTTGTGATGCCAGACTTGCCGAAGTCTTGCGGCAAATCTTTCATAAAAATCTGGGGATGATTAGATTAGTTTAAACGACTGGCTATATCAAGACAGTGGCTGGCTTTTTTTAATTAAATATCTTTTGTTATGGGCACAGCTCTTGCTTTGATGTGTCTCTGTGTATGTGTGGGTCTACCTTCGTGATCTTACTCATTAGAAACAGAGTCCCCCCCGTGCTTCCTGTGGTGAGATTTTCAAGCAGGAAGTTGTATGGGTTTGTTTACCAACAGCACACACACAGATGGACCACAGACGTAAGATACGCACACGGCCGACACACTGTACTGCACTGATTGTTATAGCTTACTTGACCGCAACTACACACACACACAAACACATGCATACATATGCATGCAGACATAGAGGCACTCCATCTATGATGGTAAATGACAAAAGAGCAGTTTATTTCCATGTGTGCTGTCACCTGTCATCTAATAATAATTAACCCAGACTAAAACCATTCAAAGATAATTTCATGTTCATTCTCTCATTGGAAATGTGCTATAACCCTAATGTGTGTTTAAACAATATTGTTTTCAATGAGCCAGTTGTGTAAAGCACAGGTGTGTAAAAATGTGTCTTACGCGCACACAAATAAAATGCATTTGCACTCAGGCACACAATTTAGTTTAGAAGAAAAATGTGTGTACACATTTGCAGCATCTCTCAAGAGCCGAATGGTCATTCTGTGAATACCATAATGGATTACTGCCCTCTAGTGGCTGATTTATTCAGTGAAAATCTGAGTTTTAGTGAAGGAATAAATGAAGCAAGCGACTGATACGGTATGAAGTGTGTGAGAACCGGCAGCATGACTGTAAATTATATCAACCAATCAGAACTGTCTGTGCTGATGCCATACAATCCAGACAACAAAACACCCTTTATATAGAAACCCAGGGTCCATTATTTTTTATTTGAATGAATGTGATTCCGAGTTCCCGTGCTTTTATGCTACGCTTTTCTAAATGCGAGTAAGGTATGACCATGGGAACTTTCGACATGGTCTGTGTGTTTGTGAGGAGTCACTTACTGCAGGAGTGGGCGAGAGCGTGATGTTTCCGATAGAGGCCTTCAGCTCATCTAGGGTGGCTTTTTGCTGGTGGGTGCCGTTGTTGGTCTGCACGGGTTTGATCTTGACGTGAAACTTTCTTGGCTCGTCCTCATCATCCGAGTCACTGGACGAATAAAAGGAGTTCTCTTTGGCATGTGATCAGAAGCTATTAAGGAAACGGCACGGTGAGTGTGATCGAAATTCAACTATAGGACCATAAGGTGGATAAGTAAGCTTTCTAGGGTTTTCAACACATGTTTTGATCTACACAGAGCGATGGCACAGCTTTGGTAAAGAAAACAGAAAAAAAAACAATGGCTCGGCTGTGATTCATATGAAATGTAACCAAGAAACATATCAGACTGTGTTCTCAAGCCAAAAACTGTGTTTGAGTGTTGGAGAATGAAACTCTTTCAGGGTTAAGATGAAAGTGGAAGAGATGGATCTTGAAAAAAGGATATCATTCTCGTTGACTTCTGGTCGGATACAGAAGCCCTCCTCGTCCAACTGAGGCACATTCTGCAGTGAACACAGAACACACCTCTTAAAAACGCCATTATTCACACTTTCAAAACACAAGGAGAGTCCGACTGAGGTAAAGCACAGTAATGTTAGCTATATTGTGAGAAATATGTAAACAAGCCCAAGAAGAAATCATCGGTAATGTTGTCTTTACTTAAAATCATAAGAATTATGGACAATTCTTCAACAACATTAGGTCACCACTCACTGCGTTATGAAGATCTATAGCACCATAGAAACCTGGGGGAGCTCCGTTGGAAGCGTTCTGTAAGAAGTATGAACAAAAGGAGCTTTGTGGATGCGATTCAACATGAATGGAATTTTTCCAATATAACCAGAAAGTGAACACTTTGATCAGAAATTAATGAGGTGCTATTACTAAATTCAAGAGAAAAATTTGTGTCGTTAATTACAGAGCCACGATATTACATTGATATTGCGTATAACATGGATAGTTTATTGATATTTTGTAACATAAAACATTTGATTAATTTGTGATATTGAATATTTTCAAAGGTGGTGTTTTTCATTTACTATACATTTTTAAGTATAAAGGCCTGGTTACAAAGACAAGGCAGTAGCACTTTACTTGAAGGGGTGTTCATGGCACTGACATGACACATTCATAATCATGACACGTGCTCTGAACATGAAGGAGATTTTATGCACGTTTATGACAACTGTCGTTAAGTGTCATTCGTTTATGTCACTTTTAATGCAAAGATGACATTGTTTGAGATGTCATTGTTATGACAACTTGACATTACCATAACTGACCACTTTTTAACAGTGATACAAATTGAATTTGTCATTAAAATGTCATTAAGTGTTAATACTCTGTAGCTGAGGTCAAGAAAAATATTAATAACGCTGTTATAAAACTATATGACAGTGTTACAAATATAATTTACCAATAAAATGTCATTAAGTGTTAATATTCTGTCAAATTGTTTTATAACAACATCATGAATATTTTTCAGTTCATAATGTTTTTTTTAAAGTTTCCGTCATTTGTTAAACAAATAAAATAAATTGTTAAATAATAATAATAATAATAATAATAATTTAAAATTGATACAATTATACTTTATTGCATTTGGAGACTGATTCACCTAAATTAAATGAAAACTGTACCATAATGGGTTAAGCCATGCAGCGTTGGGTCCATATCGCTGTAAAGTTAATTACATTAAATTAAATTGATTAAATGTTTTGTTATTTTTTTCTTTTATGTCAGAAAATTTCTTAACCCTCTGTGTGAGGAAGAACAAGTTCTGTTAGTTGTCAGTTTTGTATGTATTGTGCACATACATAAAGTTAAGTATAATCTTTTGACATGTCTGTTGCATCTTGTTATGGTATTTAAAATTATTTGACAGAGTATTAAAACTTAATGAAATTTAAATGACAGTTTAATGTAATGTTAACTCATAAAGCTAGGTAGTTTTTTAGATTTGATAATTATTCTGCTATGTCATGTTTATGACAGACTTATGACAAGTTATGATGTATTGGTTTATGTCAAGTATTCATAACAAAGACATCTCAAACAATGTCATATTTGCATTAAAAATGACATTATTAAATGACATGTGCATGGAATCTCCATGTTCATGACACCTGTCATGTCAAGATTGTGGAGGTGTCATGTCAGTCTTATGAGCGCCCCTTCGGGTAAAATGTTACCGAAAAAGATGTTACTGGTGTGTATCTTAAGACAAATCAATGGGACTGGAATATTTTAATATCTATACGCGCAAGTTTTTTTTCAGTTGAAACAGCTCAAACATGTGTTTAATATAGGACTCGCCTTAAGCCTTGTCTGTGAAACCAGGGGAATATCTTACCTTTTAATTCCACTACATTTCACATTAAATATCCTTTAATACTTGATTCTTTTCATAAAAGTCTAGTACTTAAGTAATTTAACTCATGGATATGTTTATATAAAAGTATACATAAGATAGAACTAGATTGTAATGTATTTAAGTATTACAGGTAAAAAAACAACTTGATTGTATGAAATGTAGTAGATTAAATAGTACAGTATTATGCATCAGAATGTAGTGAGGTAAAAGTTTGCTTGAAAAGAAAATACTTGAAAAAATGTACTTGAGTAAAAGTAAAAATATTTGAGTACTTTACACCTGAATATTTTAATGTAGAATAATTTTAAAATCAATTTGTCATCAAGTTGTTTTAACATCACAGGAATACTTACAACAGCTTCTACTTCTGCCGATTCACTATTCAAGACAGAGAAAAAGGTAAAACAAAAAATTAAGTTGCATTATTGCTTTTCTGTCATATACTCTTTTACACAGTCAAAATAAATATATATATTTCAAAATGTAGCAGAGAAGATTACTTTACTGTAACTTACGTGGAATCTGTATCTTTGTCTCTTCGCAGACCTGGTATGACAAAGGTCTTTCTTTTTCTAGGTTTGGCACCTAAACAGAAACAACAGTGACTATCACAAATCTACACTAATATAATTGTATCTGAAACAAATGTATTTAGATTTTCAGCCTCAGGGTGAACTGTTGTAAAGAAATATTACAGAAATAAAGAGCCATTATGTGTTATGTATGTCTATTTTCATGCATAGCAATAATTAAAACAAATAGCAGTAGAGAAAGTAGAGAAAATAATCCTGCAGACCTTCGGTGGCGACTGAGACGTTACATTCCTCAAATTCAATGAGTCCTGTAATTAAAACAGACAAACAAACTACTCAAAGGCATGTTGATTTACAATATTATGTATTTAGGGGCTATGATATTAATACTGTATTATCAGTGTGTCAGGAAACAACACACACACAGTATCATTCCTAAAAGCATTTGTGTTTCTAGCCCCAGACAGAAATCAAGTAAATAAACAAATTCATTCGACACAATTCAATAACGCTGCACACAAGTGAAACTTTGTACACCTCTATATTCATTTCCTGCTTATGAATTTGCCTATGTCCCTCCAAACTTTTACACTATCAACGTGACCCATTTCCACACTGACACACGGATGCAAGAAATAAAGCAAACTTTCATACCAAACAATTCACAGTTTCTACATTTTTATAAATTCATGACCTATCAACATTTCATCCAGTCTTAATAAATACCACAAACAGCATAATAATATTAATTCTGAGCTTTCGTGACTGGCTGTGAAGAGAGGAGAGATGCCCCTCAGTGCACTAAGAGCCCTTTAGAGCAGTTTTCTATTGTGTTAACGCGAGTAAAAGCTAATGCTTGTAAAAGAAAACATAAGATGGCATTTTACTACTACCAGACCCAAGCAAAAAAGCCTGGGGCGTAATATTTTCACCGCACAGAAAATGCCTTGACCTGAAAAAACAATAGTGTGTGATGTTTAACTCAAGCGGTTCAATAGTGTTTCTCTAGAGAACGGCAGACCTCACGCGCAATGTTAAGTGCAGTCACGACAGACCCACATCACACACAGTAACGTACATACAGTGTGACTGATCTACTCTACTGTACCAAATCAGATCTTTCTCTTCTGATTCCTTTAAAATACAAAAATTCATAACCGAGAAGACATATAGTGTCAAATCACAATATAATGATACACAGGATAAGGAACCTGTCTGTCATTTAAAAACTGCTTTTATTTTATCAGAAATTATATACTTGAATAATATGTGACTTCGGACCACAAAACCAGTCATAAGTAACACGTGTTTATTTGTAGCAATAGCTAAAAATAAATTGTATGGGTAAAAATTATATATATATATATATATATATATATATATATATATATATATATATATATATATATATATATATATATATAAATAAAATATTTTAAAATTATTGTTTTTTAAAATTATTAGGATAATAATTTAAAATCATGAAGATATTTTGTACATTTCCTACCGTAAATGTATCAAAAATGTATTTATCATTAGTAATATGTCTTGCTAAGTACTTTATTTGGACAACTTTAAAAGGTGATTTTCCCAATATTTAATTTTTTTCGCCCCCTTAGATTCCAGATATTCAAATCCGTGTTCCTGTATAGCTCATTGGTAGCGTATTGCGTTTGCAGTACAAAGGGTCCGAACCCAGGGAACACAAGAACTGATAAAAATGTATAGCTTTTAATGCACTGTAAGTCGCTTTGGATAAAAGGTCTGCCAAATGCATAAATAAAATAAAATAAACATGTTATTATAAGTAACACAAGTTTTTTTTTTAAAGGAAAATATTTTGGCACAATACTTTGTCAAATTACGCAAACTTCTGGAAGTATAACCAAGTTAATACCATGCACACATACAAAATAGGATTATATTGTATTCATTACATTGTGTTCCTTAATAGTTATGTTCATTGTAACCTGCCAAAAAATTTTTAATCAGATAAATTAAGATTGAGTTTTCCAAATAGCTTCAGGATGTTGAATAAAGTATTATCTAATGAGCTATCATCTGGTGCAATGAAAATACTTCTGGGCTCCATCGAACAATATTTATGCGCACAAATTCAAACATCAGACACAACAATGCCACCTAAATATGGAAAAAGAGGGTTTTGTTTAAATTTGTCTAAACAGACAGGCTGCTTGGTTTACATGAATGCATGTGTGTTCCTAACCATACTTTGAGGAAAACATTGCTAAAGAAAATACCCCCAGAGATTAAATGTAAATAAAACAAAAATGGTTCAAAAAGAGAATACTTTATGTTTTAAACTTAAAGTTAAAAAAAGTAATAGATTATATAAGGATCATTCATTACTAAACATAATACGGTTTTTAGCCTAAATAAGCTTAAAAAAATAAAGGCAGTCAACGGCATTGCCTTTTTAGATAAGGTAAACGCATACGTCTTCTATTACAAGCGCTCCCGCACATGCATGTGTTTGTATATGAGAGGTGCATGCAGTCATGCACTAACTTAGGATGTTTTTATAAATTGCGTATGTTGAGCACGGCATCTCGGATGAAGCGGTAATGAGAGTTTGCGTGTCTGGCTGAAGGCCAGCTCGCAGCCCAGCTGGATATCGCTGAACTGCTCAAGCCACCTCCCCAAAGCCCAGTGTGTCACTTTGGGATATTTTCCGTGGTACAAAGTTTGTTCAACCTTTTTCTCTCTCTCTGTATGGTTCGGGCCGCTCTGATTTCATCAGCTTGCCACACAGGTTATTGCTTTGACAGCAGTGCAATCCCTAATGAACAGCTTGATACGAGGGGAAGAATGTTTTGTTGACCGACACAGTTTTTAACCTCAATTAATTCTGCTGTCAAAACAAATGGAGGGCGAACCAAGCCTGAACGCCACGTCTAGACCCCTATACATTCATACATAGTTTAATTGGGCTACCTGTGCATGGCGGACTTAATATGATGAGAGTGCAGTGAGATTAAAGCCGTCACGAAAGCCAAAATCCAACGACTAGCGTAAAAAATTCTGTTTATATTGGCGACTAAACAGGTTTAAAACTGTAGCACTCCACATCCTTTTAACTTCAAGTGAGATTATATTCTTTGTGTGAAAAAGCTTGCACCCTGTGAAAGGAAGGAGAAGCAGGAGGTCAAATAAAAAAGACCACGGAGGAATAACAGAAGAAAAACAGCAAGTACGCAGGGGGGACGTGTAGCTGCGTCAAGCTCTATCAAGCTCAAGTGATTTAATCTTGAGTTAAGGTGAGCGAGCATGACATTCCACTTAGCATGTGACGGCACTGTTAACATGTGACAGGCCAACGCTGCCCGAGACCTGGGCTGAAAAGCCTCTGTAAGGATCACAGCGCTGCGAAACCTCTAGTGTAAACACCTCCACGCTACAGCAATCAAGTCAAAACACACTCCTAATGTGTTTCAAGTGCAGGTTCATGTATATTCCTAATACCCCACCCCAAACGTGCCACGAAGTCAGCTGTTAGTGAACTCATTACTTCAGTATTGTTAGTCATATCAAGACCAAAGCCAGATCAAATGATTTGTGATTTGGTTACCTGGTCTCTCTTTGCCTGTCCCTTTGCTGTCTGCAAGTTTCTGTATGAGGCTTTCGACAGAAGTGTTCTCCATGTTATTCACAAACTCTTGTTGCACCTTCATAAAAAAGCAGCATAATGAGTACATACTGTATGTCTTCACACAATGGCGTTATACAAATAAATTCAAAAAGAGGTTCGCTATTTGATTACATGGTATGTTGTTATTATTATAATATTGTATTATTATATCATGTTATTTTAGTATCTATACATGCATTATCTGATTTATAATTCCTTAATCAAATAAAATAAAAGACACACAAAAATGTACTACACTGATAATTACTCAATTCATTTTTCAGTATATCTCAAAAAGAGTGCACTAGAGAGACAACATAAAAATATCTACAGCCATAACATATCTACAGCTTCCACTCCCAACGCTGCGTGTGTTAGCAGAATTGGTGCCATACTAAGCAAAAAAAAAAAGGGGGGGGGGTTACTAGCACTAATAATTTGAATAGTAACAGTTTTCACCCTTTCTCTGACTTTTCTTTGCATTTTTCATATATGTGACCCTGGACCGCAAAATCAGTAGCATAGGTATATATGAAGAGTTTGGTTTCAAAACGCAATAAATCCATTTTGACAAATTTTGGTAAGAACGTGTTTTCTATACCAAGAAAGTGACAAGATGAAAACCACTCTTTTCTGTTACAAACTTTCACATAGCATCTTTAGGTTATAAAAACATAAAAAATTCAAATCCATAACATGATTTTCAAAGATTTATTATAAAAACTGATTATTTTTTCCACATAATGCAATAAATCCATGACAAGTTTTTACTAAAATGCTATAAATCTATTGAATCAATAGCCTATATAAATGTGCATTCATCTTTGCCATGTTATATTCATTTAGTTGACTAGTTGTACACACTAATTAAAAATATAAACATTAATGCCATTAATCAAAACACGTACTTTGTCATATTAAGAACACTGTAATTGCTGCGGTTATACTTGACGTCGTCCCTTAACGTTTTTCACAGCGATCAGCTGTAAAATGTTTTGGTCCTGCTTGATTTTCGTTGACTTTGAGTAAAATTATGGAAAGTTTTTCATAAGATCCGCTGGGCTCAATGTGTTATGACAGAAACTTGATGCTGTCGGCCCGGGCAAACAAGCACCCGTCTCCTTAGTGCCTCTTGCGTAAATTATTCGATGTTGATGACTTATGTTTCTTTCCCGTCACAGAAAACCATCACAGGTTTATCAATGCTATTAAAGTATTATTTTGTTTTTGTTTGTTTGTTGATCACGAAGTACAAAGTAGATGAGGAAAACTAGGATTCCGTGTACTCAACGCACCGCCATTGTTTGTTTACATTGCGTGAATGGTGCGCTGTAATCTGTGGAGCGGAATTACGGCATTCTGTAGAAAAGGGGGAGTGGCGTTGTCATAAACACAAAGCATATTAAAACGTGTGTACTTGTCCGTCTACTGTATGTTATGCTGGATTCACACGGAGGCAGAAAGTGAGCTACATTAAGTGGCCGTTCACATTATAAAGTTAACTATAACGATAACTATTTTAGCGTCCACATCACCAGACGATAGCGTTGCCGCGGGAAATGCGCGAGTTGAAATATCTGAGCTTTGGCGGAAAATCACGAGAACTTTCGCGATAATATTCACTTGTGCAAATCACTTGCCTTTAATGACATTTACTAATATTGCATATTTCTTGTAATAAAAACTTTTGCAATTGTTAACATGTCACTGAATATGTAAATATGCTGTTCTTGATGCATTTACACAGTGGGTAACCAGCAAGATGTCCCTGCCTGGAGGATGCCGAGTGCCAGCTTTCTTCAGCTGAGCGCTTTGGTAGCTCTGATACTTCAGTTGTGAGCTGGTTGGTTGTTGTGATACCTCCACTGTGATTGGATGGCCGTGTGAGAACTGACATTGACGAGGGGAGCTTTTCACTCAAAGTTGAATATTTTTCAACTCTCGGCGCTCAGCGCCGGTTTTCAGCGCAGAAGAAAACCACTAGCTGCTGGCTTATTTGAAAAACGCTGAGCTTCCATTGGAAACACCTGAAAACATGTGCCGGCCACGGGCGTTAAAGCTTTGGTGTGCACGCACCCTAATAGTTTGTGTAAACTAATATCTTACCTTTAGGCATAGTCAATGTGGTCGGAAAAAAAGGATTACGTAGTGAATTTCATAGCAACTTCATTAGCGCTGGATATCTGAGGTAATTTTATGTTATAGACCTCAGCAATGAGCTTCTCCACTGTCATTTCAAGTGCGCGTGCACTTGAAGTTCAAATAGACTTGATTGGCTGACAACAGTTTATCGTTAATCGCTCAGAAAGTGATCTCAACGATATCGTTCATTGTATCTTTATAATCATAGTTGTGGTGTGAACTTCGCTATTCTCTTTAATATAAAATGTAATATTATATATATATTATCCTGATAATGTTAATATAAACTGGGAGGATTATGATGCCAAGCTTAACACTCATTTTGTCTTCATTTGCCGTTTCGTCTTTTCCACAAACACATCCCATTGTTCCACATTGCTATGCAGATCTAGATCCCCCATAAACCTTGTGCTTTTATCCTGACTTGAGGACTTATCTACAGACAAACACTTAAACTAACTTGCATGTTCATGTAAACTTCAAGTTAAAAGATTACAAGTTATAAATATGCAACAAAATAAGTATAAATCTGATAATAACCACAGAGAAATTCAAATCTTATTTGCTTAAGGCTCGAGCGGTGTGTGGTTGGGTGGAAGTCTTGACCCACGCATGCAATAGTTAGTTCTGTGGTCAATAAACAGTTAAATGCCTAACAGAGCCTATGGTAGTATATGAATGAGATAGTTGTATCAATGGCCTGCATGAAAGTGTGTTTAAATAAATAACGGGGTGTGAATATGATATAAATCACTCTAAAGCAGACTGGAAACAGTACTGATTATTGTTTTAAAGACACTCTGAGGCTTTTATAAGCAATGTGCTGTTGATTTATGTTTTTATGATAGTGTTTATCTGCCTCTGGCGCCCTCTATAGCTGCCAGGTGTTACTGCAAACATATTGCATATCTACACCATAAATAGATTATGTTTATCTATAAACAAACACATTTGCTAGCAAATTATAATAGCCAGCATTAATACAGTGTTGTACATGTTTGTCTGCTCACCTCTCCGATCTGTGTGTGCGTCTCCTCAACAGACTGAGAGTATGAATGAATAATGTCCTGCATACGCAAGATGTGTTCCTCTTCAATGCCCTGGAATTTCTGTACACAGACGCACATAAAACAACATTCAAATTACTTTCTTAAAAAGAGTTCAAAAGCAGTTTAATACTGGATTCAACTTTTAGTCATTATGGAAAAAAGTCAAATTTCAGATGAAAGCAGATGTTAGAAATAATACATCAGAGCAAAATCTTTTTCCACCACACTCCCGTATGTGCGTGTCTACATAAGACCTTTTCTTAAGTTCTATGAATAGCTGATCTGGGTGGTCTGGGTGGCTAAGAAGCGCTATTATACAAACGCACAAACACAGCGATAATAAATATGCTTGTGTGTGTGTGTATAAATGATGGCTATATGCCTGATTTACTGTTTATGCTCATCACAGACTGACAGTTGGGCTTTAGAAGATTCGAGGGGAAGATGAGAAAAAGACCAGGAAATGAGTGGAAACAAGATAATGACAGTATAAGCAGAGCATGTGTGACCACAGGGAAAAAAGTGTTACCACAAGTGTGCATGTGTCTGTGGATCATACGAGAAAGCATCAATACAGAGTTTTTGTGTTTTTAAGAATTCAAATTATAGTTTGAGATTTAAAGGGGCCATGGCACAAGACTTTTTTAATATGTCAAATGAATCTTTGGTGTCCCCAGAGCACATATGTGAAGTTATAGCTCAAAATACCATATAAATAATTTACTATAGCATGTTAAAATTGCCACTTTGTAGGTGTGTGCAAAAAATGTGCTGTTTTGGGTGTGTCCTTTAAAATGCAAATGAGCTGATGAAATTCAAACACTGATCACAATGATGATGGTTTGTTGCAATTAAAACTCAATTGTGCTTTTTCTCTGCACTAAATGTCAGTGCTGTGGTTGGATAGTGCAGATTAAGGGGTGGTATTATTATAATAAGAGCTCCTTATGACATCATAAGGAGAGCCAAATTTCAACAACCTATTTTTTCATGTGCTTGTAGAGAATGGTTTACCAAAACTAAGTTACTGGGTTGATCTTTTTCACATTTTCTAGGTTGCTAAAAGCACTGGGGACACAGTCATAGCACTTAAACATGGAAAAAGTCAGATTTTCATGCCATGGCCCCTTTAATAAATTCTACTTCATGTTAATCCAAATTTAACGGTCTCACATGTCTTATTTTGAACACAGTAATGATAAACAAACACATTACGCACACTCAGTACAGAAGACAATGAATGCATAAAATTATGTTAATGCTAATACGCAAACATACCTGTGCAGTTTCTGACATTCTGTGCTCAAATTCGGTCTTTGCGGTTGCATATTTATCCACATATGCTTTGTAGGACTCAGTGGCTTTCTTGACCTTCAATCCAGCCTACAAACATGCAAGACAAAATTCATGTGTTTTATACATTTCGTTTAATACATTTGTGTGGATAGCAAAATGTGTATTCTTTGTGAGTCTGTATATTTGTTTAAAGGTGCAGTGTGTAATTTTTAGAAGAATCTCTTGACAGAAATACTAAATAATATACAAAACTATATTGTCTGGGGTGTATAAAGACCTTTCAAAATGAACCGTTGTTTTTATTACCTTAGAATGAGACGTTTTTATGTACATACCGAGGGTCCCCTTACGTGGAAGTCGCCATTTTGTGCCGCCATGTTTCTACAGATCCCTTAACGGACAAACCTATTTTACTAAGTGGTCTCTAGAGATGACATGTTTGTCCGGTGGCAGCTACCGTAGCTTCTTTATGCGTTTCAAAAGCGAGGGGTGATCAGTGAACTGAGCCATTGGTTGCAATTCGCAACCTCACCACTAGATGCCGCTAAAATTTACACACTGCACCTTTAAAGGTGACAAAAAATATTAAAGATAGTTATTGATCAGATTGCTGGTCTGGCATGTAAGATTGATAGGGCTGTAATAAATACAAAAAGGCCCTCATGACCCAACCTTAATCGGGGGACAAACATGATGGGAACTCCAATTATTTTAGTACATTTCCTATATGGACTTACCACACGAAGTATTGGATATATTTGTCTCAGTTTGTGTACCTTGTCCAGGTCTCGCTGTGTGGCTCCCTCTTTCCGCATACGTTCTTGTTCAAGGGTCTTGCTGATGTAGTTCTCTTTGCTTTTCTGTAAGGCCTGTGACACACTTTGAATATTCTGCACTGCCTCCAATGTAGTCGACACTTCCTCCTTTGTCTACCAGCCAGAAAAAAACAAAATATTCTTACTTTAAACTTCTGCTATGATATTTGTTACTTAACACTAACCTTACAGTAAGGGCATGCTGTTAATCACTATTAGTCCGTGCTTATTTTTGTAATTACAAGGAGATAAACTATCACAAGCAGAAAATTGTATTGAAGCAGATGATTATTCAGTGTTAAACAAAAAACATGACATCACAAGGAACAGACAGTGAGTCATCCACAACTTTAAAGGATGACGTTATGGCTAATGGACTGCGCTACATTTAAAAAACAAAGATGCTTGAGATCACCTATTGGCACAGATATCAACGCTAAGTCTAAAATCATTCCAAACATGTTTTATTAAATTTCCATGGTAGTAAATTTTACAGCGCACTTAAATACAAGATGGATTTTACGTTTAAAGAGAACAAAGATTTTTTAAAGGATCATAAGATTATTATTGTCAGCTGACTTTATCCACCCCCAATACCCAATGTGAAAGTAATCTCATTATTTTTCATTACTTTAATGTGAAAAAATGATTGCATATTATTAATTGTATAATAAAACTGTTTAAAAGATTTGTAAATTAATGTCTTTCAAACTAAACTATTTGTTTATGTGTATGTTTGTGTTAATTTTATCTAGAACATTGCTGTATTATTTGTAATACAATAATGAGGACTGATGGAATATTTATTAAGATTGATACTTGGTTTTAATTCTTAATTTAATTACTAATTGTAATGAAACAATGTACTTGACTATAATTAAAATTAGGCTTTATTTTATTTTTATTTGTTACGGAGAGGGAAATTTGGCTTAAATATGCTTTTATAACTTTTACCAGTTAAAACAAACAAAAAAAAGATTTGCTGACTTGTTTGTTTTCTCAAGAGAACCCCCACAACAGACAGAAAATTGCTTAATGTTTTATCACATCACTAGGCTGAAGCCATCTCATAAATTTATAATGAGCTGCTACTATAAGTGTCAGGTTGCTTTACTGTGATTCAGCATTATTATTGATTCAATAGCTTGTTTTTCCCCATCAAAAATAAAATTCATGTTTGGTAGATATAGCATTCTTAACGGAGTATAATGGCTATGGATGCAACACATAACAGCCACTATAATGAATATCGCTGGTATCATGTTATCTTTTTATTACAGTTTTTTTGTGTATTGTTTATTATGTACAATTTTAGCTAATTAAATAAATAGATAAATAATAGTTTATAATCAATTTTGGTCATGTTAGAATGTAAATATAAAGTCTGTTATAAATGTTATATTTGTTATTTTTTGTTTAGATAAAAAGGATTCAACTTTTTCATAACTTAATAACATGCTTTCCTAATGTCTGCATAACAGATTTCACTGATTCAGAAATCGTATTCATTAAAACAAGACCAACGTCCTTGTTTCAATTCCCCAAAATTTCCCTTAAAATCATATTTTTATGTTTAATTTCAGAAATGGAGGGCCTGATTGTGACATTAAAAGCAATGGGTTGTCTTTCAAGTTTAAGCTTATAGTAATTACAATCCAGACCGATGACCTCTTTTAAAGAGCGCCATGTGTATTGCACATTGCCTCATTTAGTTGAAAAAATAAAGAATTAGATTTATACTTTGCCATGTGGCATGCTATAAAGAAACTGATATAGATATAAATCAAAGAGCATAAATGACAGCAGCCACCATACCTTCTTATGATTTTTGGCTTGCTCCTCTACATATTTCTGGACTTCCTTGATGAGCTCTTGCAGCTTGCGGACCAGCTCCAGGTGACACAGAGCCAGTTTCTCTGTGGAGTGTTTAAACACTTCCCACACTGGTGCAAATGTCCTATGAAACAAATACAATACCTTCTCTCACATAGCACAAATAAATGTGTTAAATATGATTTGTGATTTAACACCACTATGTGTTTATTCTTTCAATATCAGATTTATCCACTGCTCCTGTGTGTTTTTAATGGAAACGTCTCTCTACCAGCAAAAACCAAAAGGCTTGTAATGCAAAGCAAATCAAGACTGTAATGACAATATAATATATGAGGGTGTGAAATTAATTTTCAATTAAATAAAGTACTTTACACCAAAGAAAAGCATATTTTAATTTCACACAATCATTTTTTTTTTTACAAATAGTCATTATAAAAATGCGGGCAATTCTGAGACCATAATAAAAACTAACAGAGTTAATCGCTTTTTCCTGCAGATCGTTTTGAAGTAGCTTATGAAGTCATGCCAGAATAGCAACATGTCTAGCATTAACAGGAAAGTACAGTAAGTTTGCCAGAATAAAGTTTTTGTAAAGTAAAGTTTCCAAAATGTTTCAAACAGGTAAGCGATGTGCAAAAGGGCACAGCAAACAGCTGTTGGGGGTTATTTTCTCTTACGTTTGTAGTGAACTTTAGCTTTCATGGTACTAGATGAAGCTCCTGAGAGGTTGAAACGTTGCAGGTTTTCCAACTCATTATAAATACATTATTAAAATGTCCATAATGAACCCCAGTGGGCTTGTAAACACACACACACACACACACACACACACACAAACACACACACACACACACACGCTCTCTTACCCTAGCTGAGAGCAGTTGCTAGCAGTCTTGGCCAGTTTGGTCATTGATCTTGAATATGCCTCCTCTATGGTGGCCCTGAGAAAACAAAATGGAAATGTGTGAATAAATCATTCACACGCTAATGATGACATGCCATCTAAAACCCAGCTTATAACTGTCTCGAAAAATTTATGAAATAACGCTGATTTCAATTAACCTATAGACCGTTTTTATTCTCACAACAATTATGAATAAGCACCATAAATTATGCTTTGCATGTTTTAAAGGAAAACGCTGACGTTTTTCAATATTTTACTATGTTCTTACCTCAACTTAGACGAATTAATACATACCTATCTTTTTACTATGCATACACTTAATCTTTGTACAGCGCGTCGCGAATGTGCCAGCATCTAGCCCAGCCCCATTCATTCCCTAGGATCCAAACAGGGATGAATTTAGAAGCCCCCAAACACTTTCATGTTTTCCCTATTTAAAGACTGTTACATGAGTAGTTACATGAGTAAGTATGGTGGCACAAAATGGCGATTTTTTTAAGCGGATAAAGAATGAAAACTATATTGTATGGAGTTTGCAGCACTTTGACCTTGGGTGCAGTAATATTGATGGAAGTTTGAGCGGGACGGGGAGTGATGATGTTACTGCACGTAGAGGTTGAAGTGCTGCAAACTAAGTGCTCTTCCGCCATACAACGTAGTTCTCATTTTTTATCTGCTTAAAAAATTGCCACATTTTATTTTGTGCCACCATATTTACTCATGACACTACTCATGTAACAGTCTTTAAATAGGAAAACCATGTAAGTGTTTGGTGGCTGCTAAATTTATCCCTGTTTGGATCCTAAGGAATGAATGGGGCTAGGCTAAATGCCAACACATTCACTATGCGCTGTACAAAGATTAAATGCCCACATTGAAAAAAGACAGGTATGTATTAATTTGTCTCCAAGTTAAGTTATAACATAGTAAACTATTGAAAAATGGTGGTGTTTTCCTTTAAGAATTGCTCAATGTAAGCTATGAATAGTCATGTCATGCCTTGGTCCCTTGATCTGCGTAAGAAATGTACTTTCAGTCAACAAATGCATTACTCATCTCTTCATGACAGACACAACAACTGGTATACTGCCAATATCTCAATACTAAAGCATTTATTTGGTGCTTGCGAAATATCATGTTTAAGTAAGAGTGAGCAGGGCACAAACTAACGCGGGGTTAATTGTAACACAGCTACTTTACAGATTTATACAGGGCAGAGCAATCTGTGCTTTTGGTCTTTTTCTCTTACTGTCAGAAGATGATCTCCTGTGAATTTTAAAAGTTTTGATGTGTTTTGGTTAAGATATTGAACAAAGAGACATGAAAGTTAATTTCTTCATCTTGTGCTTTTTTCGATTTCTAAAATGGGTGTGCAAGTCACCAAATCCAACCTTATATTAATTTTAATCAGTCTTGTTATCTATAACATAAAACAATTTTAAAACATGTCAGCAACTCCTTGTAACTGACAGCTGGGATTGAAAACATTTTTACACTGCGAGGTTCCAGTAGTTGTAACACAATGTTAAAAGTAAGCCTCAGGTATACAATGATAATGAAATGAAATCAAAGTAAATTTCATTAATCATAATGATAACAGTTATTATAATATCAGGGGAAATAATTGACAATGATGATTTTTTGTGTTAATTTTCCAGACGTTTAAAAAATCTATTTGCATTAATGCATAATACAAGGATGGTTAGGTGAAGGATCCTTAATGGATGAATGTGTGTGTCTCTATCTATTAGGCAGATTTGTAATATCCACCTTTAGTATATATAGGAAGTACTTTATTTAATTATTTAAAAAATTATTGAATTTTTTTCTAGCAAGTGTTACAATTAACCCCCTCCTAAGGGGTAAGGTGTAATGTTTGCACTCCTGTCAATTTCAATGTAATTGCGCGATAACTGTAGGTCCCACAAACAAACTTTTAGTGTTCATTTGTAGCAGAGATGTGTGTGCTTATTTTGTAAAAAAAAAAAAAGATTAAATCTAACTTAAATATTTTTTTAGAGCCAAAGCCAAAAAGCGTTAAACGAGACTAAAACAGAAAGAAATCCTAGTAGGCCTACTGTTTTACTCGTCAGTGTCCAGAAGAGGGAGACACGCGCACATTCTCCATACTTTCAATGTGTGCCTCAGTCGTTTCACATTTAATAACAATATATAAACGATTGTCCTTGAAACATTCTTATAATACACTTTAAAAGTAAAATAACATTAACGTAAATAAAAAAGAAAACTAGCAAGGTATCGTAAAGATTTAGTAGTATTACGAATCACTCGTGCTGGATGACAGCTGTAAAATGTCAGTCATAAAGTTCACGAGACCGTTTAAACTGTCAGCTCAATTTAAATCCATCAGCGTGCTCGTCCACCACAAAACAGGTGAGAGAGGAAGCTGACGAAATGTAACGTTAGTGGGGAACCTGAAAACTTGTCGTAAGGTTTTGTGATGAAATACTTTCCAATAGAAAAGCTTTAATAACTTCAGACATTTCGTATTTTTGTTTGTCTTTTCTGAGAGGTAAGCATTTCAGCAGAGATTTATTTTTAACCCATCGTCAATGACAATGAAACAATAATAAAACAACAACGGGCAATGAAAAAAAGCTTTACTTTATGGATTTTTAGGGAACGTGTTTCTGTGATCCCCTCCAGTGGAAGATCTTGTACAATTTCTGATGTATTTTTTTTTTAGGTGTGCATTTCATCAATCATCCGTGAGTCACTCGCTTTGTTTACGTTGCACACACGTCTGATTTGCATTTCAAATATTTACGAATGGCTTTCTGCACTGTCATTCTGCAAGGGACGAAATCTGGTATGTTATTGACGTTAACTAATATT
The DNA here is from genome assembly GCF_027580225.2 of Misgurnus anguillicaudatus. Lineage (NCBI taxonomy): Eukaryota > Metazoa > Chordata > Actinopteri > Cypriniformes > Cobitidae > Misgurnus > Misgurnus anguillicaudatus. Next base: position 29,623,285 of record NC_073358.2, on the reverse strand, counting down.
ATTTAAAGCAATATTGCTTAATGTTAGTTCATGTTAACTATTATTAAAAAAAACCACGTATCACAGAAGTACGACAAATATCTATGTGCGTTGAATATAACATTACATGCACATGAGTCACAAATGATAAAACCTGATCAAATTTCCAGAAAAGTAACCTATTTAATCAAAAATATACATCAAATCAGGTTAAAAGTAGTTAAATAATACTTGGAATGAAAATGGTATTACCTTTCTCTGATGAAGTCTGCTAGCTCCTTGCTGGATATCTGGCCATGTTTCATGTTATGATACAGTACATCAAATCCATTGTTTTTTTCGCCCTGACAAAAAAAAGCAAATACTCATTAACAGAACACCAGATGAACAAGAAAATCAGCACATTACTTTTCTGACAGATAAGATAATAAGCAGAGCCACAAAACTTCTAGGCAGCTCTGGTATATCAGCAATAGTTTACCACATTAGGTTCCCCAACAATCAATGCTGTCATAGCCTGAATGGCAGCTAATTGATGCCGTAAAGCATACTGGTCTACCATGTTCATCCGTGACATATTTTCTGTTGTTGTTTATCCCCGAAGAAAAAAAAGAGCTTTAAGCTTGGTCCAAATCATGCAAAGGGTCTCACAGTAATCATGGTTACAACGATACAGAGTGTCCGATATCAGCATTTTAAAAATGCATGCAGCCAACTAATGCATAATTCAGAGTTGAAGTGAAGCCCAATCAAGCCTCTAATTTTAGAATTTTCAAATAGGTTATCTTTTAAATGGTAATATGATAGATTGCATTTTATACTAGTTTAGCAGTACTTTGTTAGTCATGCTTATTTAGGTAGGCCTACATGTCTGATAGAATGGGAGAAAACGGATGTACCTGCAGACAGTCACAAATACATCAACCCTTTATTACATAATTTTTTTTTTATCCCAACTGGATTAACAACCCAAAAATTAAACAAAATTTTATGCAGTACATTAACAAAGTATTCAGACCCCCTTCACTTTTGAAGCCTGATACTGCAATCATTAAAAAAATATTTTTTTAAGTGAAAACAGAAACTGAATTTTGCAGACATTTTTTCTTTTTAATAAATATTAAATTTACATAAGTATTAGGAACCTCTGCTACAACACTTGACATTTAGCTCAGGTAATTATTGCTATGGTAAATTAAATTGAATGGACATGATTTGGAAAGGCACACACCTCTCTATGAGGCTGTTTACACCTGCCATTTTGGTCGAATGGATCACAAGTGGACGACGCTAAATACAGGTGTAAAGCGTTTTGAGTTCGTCCAATTTCGACCACATTCAACGGTAGTCAAAAACGCATTTGTTGTTTTTCCTATACGAGTAAACGCATAGAAATGTTCTTCTCCTCTTTCATTATGGTTTCATTTTGCAAGCATGTAAAAGTAAAACACAAGCAGCGGACTCTGAAATTTATATTAGCGTACGTCAATTTAACTCGCCCAGAGACCAACCCCTCAAAGTAATCGGGACAACAGCAGTCGAAAGTGGACAAAAGAGATGTTTTAAAACACCAGGCGTAAACGGAACTTGTCTCTCAAAATGCATCCTAAAGGGATAGTTCACCCAAAAAGGAAAATAATGTCATTAATGACTCACCCTCATACCCACAAAAATTCTGACTTTATTCAGCATTGTCTTCTCTTTCCCGTCTGTTGTGAAGTGCATGCATGAGACTAAAGTCACGTGACTGCAGTGACATGGATGACGTGTTATCCTCAGACATGTTTGCAACGTTTTTTTTTTTTCAAACTTACAGTGTGCGTCTCCCTCAACCTGTAAACGAAGCCCGGGCGCACAAAAAACAAACAAACAAAAAAAAACAGCTGGGGCGCACCAGATAACACGTCAGCCGCGTCGTACCTCATCCGCGTCACTGCAGTCACGTGACTTTAGTCTCACGCATGACGCGAAAGAGAAGACAATAGTAAATAAAGACATAGTGTGTGTTATTTTTGGACCAAAATGTATTTTCGATGCCTTAACACATTCTAACTGACCCAGTGATTTCACATGGACTACTTTCATGATGTTTTTATTACCTTTCTGGGCATAGACAGTATACCGTACGTACATTTTCAATAAAGAGTCAACAAGCTCTGAGCTCGGACTAAATATAAAACATCTTAAACTGTGTTCCGAAAATGAAGGAAGGTCTTACGAGTTTGGAACGACATGAGGATGAGTCATTAATGACATTATTGCCATTTCGGGTGAACTATCCCTTTAATTCCAGGTATATACAGTGTGTAGATTGGACAAAGTGCAGGGCAACCATCACTGCAGCTATCCACCCTCCACCACAAAAGCACCTGAAGGACTAAAATGTGAGGAACAAGATCCTCTGGTCTAATAAAACAAAAAATGAACTGTTTGGCCCTTAATTCTAAACGTTATGTCTGGAGGAAACCAAACACTGCTCATCACCTGCTCAGTACCATCTCAACATTGAAGTCATTTGGGTACTGATTGTAGATGAATTCTTTATTTTCTGTCTCTTCCTATCCCTGTGAGTGTTTGCTCGGCTATCTGCTCTAAGTGACTTTAAATGTATCTATGTAAACATCCATGTTTCTTACCATAGTAGTTAAAAAAATAATAAATATCAAATAAATGGCTCAAATCCAAAAATAAGCATACCTGCCATGCTTTTAAATGTCCATTTCTCAAAAACCAACAGTACAGATGCTGATTTGGCACACCTCAGGTTTTCCATTAATTAGTACACCAAATAAAAGTTAAAAATGACTTTTCTGCTTGTTCAGTTGATTCATGTATTAATAGTCACAGTATTTGCAGTAGATCCGCCCACAGCTATTTAGCACAGTTTTTCTTTTAGAAGTGACTTAGTTTAAAATAAATGCAAAAAAAATCAATGTATTTATTCAGGCTTAATACGAGTACATGCACAAATACATACTGTATGCACAAATTAAATCTACATCTGATTCTTTGTTCTCTATATTTAAGATTTGATAGTGTGACTTTCACATCAGTTTTTGTAGACACAGCAAATATCACACAGTGTGCGTGTTTCCTGTAGCAAAGACAGCTGAGATCGGTGTGATGATATGTGCAATTGCGGGTCATTGTGTGTTTGTGTGCGTGTTGAAAGAACAGCAACAGGAAGGGCAAGCTCTACAGAAGTGACCAGAGAATGCACTGATATAAAAAAGGTACAATAGAAAAATTAAAACAAACTCAGGAACCGACCTGGGCGTCTACACCTTGTATACCTTGTATTCAGTTGAACTGTTTTAATACAATATTTTGGATTACCAAACATAGTATGATTGCATGATCTGACATTGTAATACAAAATGGATCATATGTTGTATTTAGCTCATGTGATTAAATGGAGAGTTGAGATATAAATGAGAGAGCTTAAAAAGAGGAAGTGCACATAGAAGTCTGAAATGCAACATTCACTTGCATACACTAACACTAACAATAAAGCACACAGGTACTCCCATACACACATAATTATCACATTTAATCTCTGTAAAGAAAAACTGTTGCAACCCACAACTACTTTTCATTGTTTTTTTGTTTTTCAAAAATCGGAAATGTCAAATATATGTAACCTCTTACAAATCAAAGAGAGAGAGAGAGGATGCTTAAAATGTTTTAATAAAACAACCCACAATAAATGTAAAGCAAAGCACATAAAGTTGATAATCTGACTGTGAGAAAATGCTTACAATCTCCAATGTACAATACAAATATGTTTATGTTTATATGTGTTTATGTGCATCTCTATGAGTGAGTGTAAACCAAATCAGCCTGAGGCAAAGTCAAACCAAACAAAATTCATATTTGTAGCCAAAATACATACACCACAAGACAGCACAAAGGTGAAGATGTGTGTGAGAAGCTTTGCTTGTTCATGTGAATATAAAAAACTGGTCTTGCAAACAAGAAGAGGTTTTAAGTTAAAATACCTTATGCAAAGACACCGACTTTAAACACATGCACACACACACACACACACACACACACCTTGGTATAACCCTAACCCACCCCTCTTGGAAAGCGATATACATTATTATTCATATAAAAAATGACATGACTGCTATGAACATAAGACAATGGTGCATCTGGTTATGAAGTAAATTATTTAGTAATTACTTTTTTGCAAAAAAACAACAAAAACCTTTGCTACACACATTATGCATCACAACAATAATGAAGGTGGTATCTTAAAGTTAAGTAAGAGGCTCCAGAAGTCCTTTACGCTGTAATGCAACATATATATTTTCAACGCAGTATATGAGATGAGCCAACACCCAGCCAGAGAGAGGGCTGAACAGCATGGTTTACTCATAGCCATCTACTTAGCATAACCCATTAGGTTTTATAAACATTACAAAGCATGCTAAAATTGACATAGCTGACACTGTCTGGCTTATTGCTTGAACCAGTTAAAAGTTATGTTTTGTAATAACATTTGTATGCATTGCGTGTTTCTTAAATTTATGATGAAGACCAGGAAAAAAAATAGTGTAGTAGTTATATTAACTTTACTCGCAATGCTAATTAAGATTTACTCTAACAGTAACAGCACTGCATTTTAAAGAAATATGCTAATTTTCCAGCTGCCCTAGAGTTAAACATTTGATTTTTACAGTTTTGGAATCCATTAAGCCGATCTCCGGGTCTGGCACTACCACTTTTAGCATAGCTTAGCATAATCCATTGAATCTGATTAGACCATTAGCATTGCGCTAAAAAATAACGTGTTTCGATATTTTTCCTATTTTAAATTTGACTCTTCTGTAGTTACATCGTGTACTAAGACTGACGGAAAATTAAAAGTTGCGATTTTGTAGGCAGATATGGCTAGGAACTATTCTCTCATTTTGGCGTAATCACGGACTTTGCTGCTGTGACATGGCTGCAGCAGGCGTAGTGCCCGAAAATAGTCCCCTGCCATTGAAAGTTACTAAGGGAACTATTTTCAAGATGGTCCTCAATGCAGAACACGACATCCAGTGGCGAATCTAGATCCAACTCCACCCACTTTATATACTTTGCTCCACCGAATGAACCACCATATTTGTGTTGTTGCAGCCTGCAATTAGTTGCAATTTATCAAGTCTACGTTTGATTAATAATATAGTCGAGAATGATTCATTATTTACTAGTAAGTAATGATCAAAGTTAGGTGTAAGGGGAGGTAAGGGACACGTTCCCGACAGGGTGATATCACTGAAGGGATTTATTTGCGACCCGGATGGCTATACATTATCCCACTTGGCTTTTCCTATATGAGTAAATATAAAAACACAATTTTATTTGACATCTTTTATTAGCACATTTGTAAGAAAAGTAAACCTTCTGCGAGGGAAACCGGTTTCCTAATGGCTGTAAGCAAAGATGCGTTAAAACAAGTTCAAAAAAGCCCATACAAGATAAACATTCAATTTATTAATTTCTAAATAACATGCCTGTATACACATTCATAGGTATAAACTGTGCGTAGTAAGATTACTCGTAGTACTCAAAATAAGTTACTCCAAAACATTATAACAAAAAACCTAACATTTCACCTTAATGGCCCTACTTTTATTGTAGTCATAAGTAAAGTTTTTTTGTCCGTCAAAAGCAGGGCCCCAGATTGCACATGTGCGACCAGTAAATTTGACCTAATTTTTGTGATGTGAAACTGAATTTACAACAGCACATTGTACTTTCTGTATCTATCATCAAAGTATTTATTAGCAATACAGTGGAAATTAGTAGAAATATGAATATTTAGTTATCATGTTGATTTACGGTATGTGCCCCTAAATTTTCTGGTTGCGCCCCTAAAATTTTCAGTTGGGGCCACTGTGCTCCTAGTGAAAAAAGTTAGAATGGAGCCCTGAAAAGAATAACTTAATTTAGTTATGACAATGCAGAAATGGTAACGCAACAACAAGTGTATGACGTGTCTTGTGGTAAAACTGCCGACCAATCAAAATGCAGTGGGAATAGAACTCTGGACCTGGATCCAGCCCCGCCCCCTGGAATCCATTTTTTTTGGCGCGATGCTAATGGTCAATAATCAGATTCAATAGATTACGCTAAGCTATGCTAAAAGTGGTAGCGCCAGACCCGGAGATCAACTGAATGGACTCCAAAACGGCAAAAATCAAATGTTTAGCTCCAGGGGAGCTGGAAAATGTGTATATTTTCAAAAAAAGTGGAGTGTCCCTTTAAAGCGCTTTATAGTGATGTTTCAAATGCAGGGCTCGACAATAAAGACAGCCCGATCGCCCGATCGCCCGGGGCCAGTGTAATCGAAGTTCATGGAAGGCTAGATGTCTAAACTGCTCAATAGGTCCAGTGCCGCAACTTTATGAAAGCTTGTCATTTGTACTTGCCTTGCCAATTTAAATATTTAATCAAAGAAGACAGCGGCGGCACAAATACTGAGTTCACGTTTTCTTGCACTGGAGTAGACATGTTTGCACAAAATTATCTTAAAGTGCAGCGATTAAACTTGTAAACATAGTCAGTTATGTCTTCAGTAAATGTTAACGGTACAGAAATAAAACGCACGTGTAACCGTATTTTGGATCCATGCATTAGGCCTTAAAGCAACAGCACCCCAAATTGACTTTAAACTAGTCTCAGTGTAGATTAATCAAACAACAATGGACAGAGAAAAAAGTCACTCACTGTTCTTGACTGATTCACTTTTATATTAAAGGAATAGTCTACTCATTTTCATTATTAAAATATGTTATTACCTTAACTAAGAATTGTTGATACATCCCTCTATCATCTGTGTGCGTGCACGTAAGCGCTGGAGCGCGCTGCGACGCTTCGATAGCATTTAGCTTAGCCCCATTCATTCAATGGCACCATTCAGAGACAAAGCCAGAAGCGACCAAACACATCAACGTTTTTCCTATTTAAAACGAGTAGTTATACGAGCAAGTTTGGTGGTACAAAATAAAACGTAGCGCTTTTCTAAGCGGAGTTAAAAGAGGAACTATATTTTATGGCGTAATAGCACTTTTGGGAGTACTTCGACTCGCCTGAAAAGTCCGCTCCCCTTCTCCCTCTCATAATGGCAGAGGGAGGGTGTTACTGCGCCGAGTCGAAGTACTCCCAAAAGTGCTATTACGCCATAAAATGTAGCTCCTCTTTTAAATCCGCTTAGAAAAGCTCTACGTTGTATTTTGTACCACCAAACTTGCTCGTATAACTACTCGTCTTAAATAGGAAAAACGTTGATGTGTTTGGTCACTTCTAACTTTATCTCTGAATGGCAGCATTGAATGAATGGGGCTAAGCTAAATGCTATCGAAGCGTTGCAGCGCGCTCCAGCGCTTACGTGCACGCACACAGATGATAGAGGGATGTATCAACAATTCTTAGTTAAGGTAATAACATATTTTAATATTGAAAATGAGTAGACTATTCCTTTAAGGACTCATCTGTATTTAATTTATGCAGTAAAGACTATGCAGTACTTTTTTACATTTGGATGCTTTCAATTCAATTTCTGTAATTGAAAAGTATTATACTGTTAGATCAATCTGAAAATTATTTCTTTGGACGTTTGTTCTGTTGTATTTATTTGTGCTACTTGTTCTTACTTTATTATTGACAATTTACTTCTCTTTAACAATATTTGAAATGTATGAAGTAGACTTCTAGTTATTGCTGTTAGTGTTAACCTTATTTATTAAGGCTGCATGGGTCAAAAAAACAATAAAGACAAATAACCAGGCCTGTTTTAAGTAAGTGCCTTTTTGTGGGGCCAGCGATAATTTTGGCAGGGCCAGCAAATAACAACAAATTATATTTTTTAAAGTATTATTCTTCCATGGCCAGTTAGGTTATTAAAACTGCATGTTTGATTTCTCTAAATGGAATAAAAGTTTTAGTTTTTAAACACATAAAACTACAGTACACTGCTGTAACGGCTTGACATTTGGTCAAAAATCCAGGAAATCCATCTACAAACATTTACTACGTGTTATGACAGTGGCATTCTGAGAGCAAACCTCTGTCTGGTAAATCAACAATGAGAAGGGCATAACATCTAGACTTTAGCAGTGTCAAGGTTCAACCTTATCCCTTTCACTACCGCTTTAAGTCACTCACGTGACCTTTCCCTGTAGCAGGGTCATCTGCGTCTGCACTTGGGACATCTGTCTACAGATAAATCAACGGAAATGTACCGCATTCAAATACATTAAAAGTCTTTGCATTTTAATGGCGTAATACACTGACAGGTGTCCTACTATTAAATGAGGGCATAGTTAGTCTTGTTTTAGATAAAATATAAAAGATAAAACATTAGTGATAATGAACAGTGATTTTAAAGAGCTGGAAATTTTAATTAGGCTTGTTGATTCATTTAAATGTAGGATATTTTACAAAAGCTTTCAGAATATTATCTGGATGCTATTACAATGTCTCCACCAGATCTAAACAATAACAACAGAGCACTCAATAAGATTAAAAAGTAGTTGAAACACATCCTTTAGATATAAAGCCCAGGCCCGTCGCCACGGGGGGCATTAGGGGTCCGTGCCCACCCAGATGACACAACGTGCCCCCCTAAACTTATGGTCAAACTTCTAATTAAAGTTAAAAAAAATTACATAACCTTACTTACTTTCATTACGCATGAACGCTCTAGATCTCTTTTGGTAAATAGGAGCCCAGACACATACTACTGATTTCTACAACGGTAACTTAAAAACAATCTTTAAAATTTAAATCAGATAATTTAACGCATTGTTACATTAAACGTATTAATATAAAACATAATTATATGAAACAAAATAATATTTAGAATAAAACATCACCAAAATATCCCCTGTAATCCTTTCTTAGACTCACCTAATTATTTATTCAAATACAACAGCCAATGAAAAGTTTCCAGCAGCATACCCTTCAATACGTTTATATTTTGTTTCAGACGTTCTGTTTATTAAAATAAGACGGAAATTTGTGAGATCAGGTTGAAAATAAGAGTTTGGTTGTAGTATGGTACATAGATATAAATGATATAAGATGTTTATACAGTAAGCATGGTTAATTTTCGTAAGTTGCAGCTGGTTATTGCTGGGTATTGTGCCATCATCAGCTCATGTCTGAGAAAAACTCACGTGCAAAAATCAACATTAGAGGAAAGATCGAGTTCTTATGAGATTTTACTCCTGTGACCCGCTTTAAGGGGAGTACACTTTTATATGCTACAGATCACGTTTGTTTAATTGCTAACGTTAACCTGTATGTATTGTTGTTATTGCGTTGTTGGTAGAGCTTAAGACTCTTTACATCGTGTATAGGCGTGAGGTAACTTGTGTGTTTTGTTGTCCTTGACCAGACTTGTATTTGTCTATTTTAAATGAGTTTGTTCAGTCTGTGGCCGTTTATTTTTATCGGAAGGCTGCAGCCTCCTAAGGTGGCATATGTAGGCTGCATACGTCATCAAGACTGTCTTATTTCAGAATATTAACAATTATAAACTTGACTATTATTCTTAGTTATTCGTAAATGAAATTCGCGAATGAAATGCTCAGTTAACTTAAATAAACCAGGCTTGTTTACGTATTAAACCTGCATATGTGACCTTCAGAGGCTGCCTTCGGATTGAGAAACGGCCAGTTTCTCACTTTATGAAGTGTGCCCCACCATGAAAACAAAATGCCCCTAGTCCTGTATGTTCTGGCGACGGCCAGAACATACAGCTTTTGGATTATCGCAAAAAAAAAGCTCTGTGATCAACAAAACATTGATGGTAAACATTGACTTCCAAAGGAAAACCAAATGCAAGGAAGTCAATTGGTACCATCAACTGTGTGCGTACAATCATTTATCTTTTTGTTTAACAGAGTAAAGAACCTCATACAGGTTTATGAGGGTGAATAAATGATGACAGAATTTTCATTTTTGGGTAAAGTATTTCTTTAATTAAAACCCTAATAAAAAACATAGACTTCAGGACAAGAGAAATGTAAGTGCTAAAATGCTAACTCGTTTCTTGGTTATGCCTACAAAAATGCATCATTCCTTCATACCCTAAGCTTAATAATCGAACAAAGGTCTTATACATAAATAATAAGGGCTGTGCAAAAATATCGATACAGCTAACTATCGTGATAATTTCTTCCATGATAGCGTGTCGATATTTCAATCTCTACTATCGGTATTTTTTTAAACCCATCAAATCCCTCTTTTGTGTCCGTCAAATGACTTTCTCCGCCCCTGCTGCTGTAGTTGTCACTGTCCAGTTGTCTGTCATATATGGCCATTCAGCCAATAGCCTCTTTCACATTTACCAGTAAATACAAAAATGTGCTGTTCACACACGCAGTGGCGTTCCGTTATTTTACCTGTAGCGCGCGGCGAGCTCAGTGTTGTATTTGTAAACAATCCACGTCGTTCATAACCACGGTCCGTATTTTGTTGTTTTCACGTTTGTAGTAAACAGTCGCGAAGTTGCTCATGACCAAACAACATTGAATGAGACGACGTCAAACCGAAAATGCGTTTTTAACAACAGTACTGTTTGCACTTTAGGCTTCACAGAGGGCGTGCTAAGGACGTCGGCAATTCGGCGGTAAGCTGTTTTAATCAACTTTGGTGAAGAAATGGGGACGTAAACTTCAGGTGTGCTTAACTTTCAAGCAGCATGTGTGTGTGGAAACGTCAGTAAACACTGCGGGGGTAAACGCGTCATCTGTATTAAAACGCTATGAGGCTGTTTACACTTGGCATTAACGTGTTTTCGTCGATCGGATCACAAGTGGACGAGAGAGACACATTACGTTTACACCTGGTATTTAAATCCGTCTCTTTTGTCCAGTTTCGACCGCTTCTGTGCTGAATACTATGAGGGGGTGGTCTGTGAGACGGTGGGCGAGTCTCTCTGCTGTCATTCAAACCCGAGCGGGAGTAATTATGAGTTTATATGGACGCGATCTAATATAATGTCAGTGTCCACTGCTTGTTTAGCAAGTAAACATACTGCACAATGTTTTGTACGTGAGTATGTAAGAGCTTTCTTTGAATTTTCACCGCAATTGATGAAATAGGATCGCGCAACTTTCACCCGCTTTCAAAACGAAACTACGGAGATCAGCCGCTTAGTTTTATCAATGAAAGGCTAAAAATAGCGCTGTTCACCGAATGTTCACGCCAGAAGTCAAAAAAGACGTAAAACTTGTGTTTAATACCTCAGATTAGATAAATGGGCGGAGAGAAGGCGGTCGCGTGTGGCTGTTCGAACGCATTCAACCACATGCGCGTTCCGCAACTCCAAAGCGATCCGATCGAAAGTGGTTTCGACCACCTCTGGATGTGGTTGAAAGTGGTCGAAAGTGGACGAGCTCAAAACGTTTTGAACACCGTTTACACCTGGCATTAACGTCGTCCACTTGTGATCCGATCGACGAAAACACATGTTAATGCCAAGTGTAAACAGCCTCTATGATTGGCCCGAAGCTGTCAGCACGGTCTGACGTCGTCCGTTCTAAATGTCGGTAATCCTATATTTTTCGTTCACACACAGCGCTTACCGGTAAATTACTGGTAATCTTACAACCTGTCTTACTGGTAAATTGGGAGCACTGATTTACCGGAAAGGTTCTGTTCACACATGACATGTTAACGGCAATTTACCAGTAAATTACCAGTAAAGACTGTATGTGTTAATGGGACTAATGTCTCAGAAGTTAGCAGGAGTGAGAAAATGGCAGACAAATTAAAACACCTGCAGCTTTCAAAGCTGACATGTGGAATTACTTTGGCTTTAAAAAAAAGTTTTTAAAAAATCAGCTCTATTTTTTAATTTTTGATCAAAAAAGAAAAAGTATTGCAATGTACTGCAACATGCAACGTATTGTATCGTATCATGATACATTGTATCATGATTCATGACCCATGTATCGTGATACGTATCGTATTGTGAGGCCCTTGCCAATACCCAGCCCTATAAATAATACCATATATCATTATTTTATCTGGCAATAATCATAAATCATCTCAGCAAACCTAACTGGCACGCACATTTTTCAGTGCATATTTGTTTACAGCAGGGGACTAAATTGTTTTTCATACATTAAAAATGAAATCACGGCCTATACTCATAACCTACATAATCTATATGGTTAATCTATTTTTATACTCAACGAATGACTAAGAAAACATACCGCTAAAACGGAGTTCTCAAACAGAAAACGATCTACTGTATGAGTCAACAGCATTATATTTCCATTTATGCTGCAAGTATCTTCTGACTGTAACAAGTCCTAACATCCACCAATAAAACCAACAAAGAATGTGAGAAATAGGTCAAAAGCTCAATAGAAAAACACACCACACTCTTCACATTGGGAGGAAATATGTGGTCGCATGTGTGGGGTGCGAGATGAGGTTTCCTTGAAACACTTCTTTGTTGTGGGAGGGTTCACATCTGTGTGTGTCAGGTGCTCAAGGACAGAAAAGATGAATTTCAAGAAATGATGATGTCATGGCAGATAATTATCAACAATGTTTTGACGATCTGCCCTTCCCTGCTCTTTTTTTTCTCAAGCTTGATATCTTTAGGTTTAATCGCCTTTACTGTGATACTAAGGCTCGTTGAAGTACAAAAATACAGGGCAGAGGACTTTTAGCTAGCCAATACTCAAATTTTCGATTTAAATACATAACTAGCTACCATATTGATGTCCAAGACTGTTTGACGTGTAAATATTGATCCACGCTACTGGTTGTGGATTTTTTTTTATTCAATGCCTGAAATATCTCCAAAGGAGTCATATGTAAAAATGACACTTTGGGTACTTGGTAGGTATGTTCTGTTGGTTCTAGATGAGTAATGTATTGAAATGAATGAGTATGGCTGTCTGTATGCACTATGCAGGGGTATGTGTGTGTATGTCTGTGCCTTGCATTACAAGCACACAGCTGATCATAGGCGTCCCTGTTCCACTCGGCCCTCAACACAAAGACTTGATTGAGAACCACACAGCTTACAATCTCAGATCTCTCTTCATCCCTCACCATCTCCTATTTTGACAGTGCAAACTACTTTAATGGTAAACCATGATCATATAAGTCACAGGTCTAGATAAGACTATCTCAGAATGCATACACAGCATTCAACTTTCATTTATAATCAACAGGTTCGTGACTATCATAAAAAATATTAAATAACTTTACGTCCTGTATGTTATCATTTATGAAGTGACTTACTTCCTGAAACACGTGATAGATTGCAGTAGAATGTGGAAGATAAAAACAGACGTGGCATGCTCACACCTAACACACACACACACCCCTACATTCTACATAATAAACAAATATGTCTTACGATGCATAGTTTGAGGAGACAAATTATGAAATTATGACATAAAACAGGAATATTAAATAACACCCTGGGCAGCTGCAAAACTCCAACAAGTAGCATATTGCAAAAACGTCTAACCTAACAATAACCCAGCGATTTACTAACAGTTTAGTTACTACATGGTTTAATACTCCGTACAAAAAAATAGTAAGGGTAGAGTTTATAATTATTTGATTTACAGATATAAATAATTAAACGCAATAAAAACTGTACACACGAAATTCTGGCCTCTGCTCTAACGTCATTACGGAAACACGGCATTTTGAATGACAGTCGTAACATCCAATCCCGTTCCAGAATAGGATCATAAACATTCCAAGAGGCTAACCGACAACCAATCATATTGAACAAAGGTGGACTCTAGTTGGCTGTCTGTGTTAGATGGAGTGTAATGAGGCCCAATCCCCGGTCTCGCTGGACGCTATTCTCCGAGAAAAGTGAGGGGGGCACTGGCCAGTAGGCTCTATCGTGCTTGCATCGACCATGTTTTACCGGTATGTTCCCTACATCGGCAAATGTGTGTAAGAATAGTCCCAGAAATCAAGCACATCGTAACCAATTTAAAGACTGACAGAAGAGTTCATCTGACGAGCTGTCTTGAATCCGCAAACCCACATTAGAACACAGCAAAAACAACCTACCCAGAAATTTTCCAGGAAATAGGGCGTTATCATCTTGCTCTCTCCTCTCTTCTCACAGCACCTATTTTCTTAATTCCAAGTGTGTCAATTGTCGCGTTTAATCCTCACGTCCTCCCCCCTGACGTTGTTGTGTCTGGTGCTTTTTCTCTTTTCCTGCTGTTCTGCTGGTTTTCCTCCCTCTGAACGCAAGACTCCACCTCCACCGCTTCGCTTGATTTTCCTCCTCCACTTGTTCAGAATTTCATTGAAGATTGTTTTGATGAAAAACAGCGACACTAGTGGTTGGTACGAGGATTGCCACAACTCCCATGATGCAATAGTGTATTCATGGCTAACTCTAATCAGACACCAACGAGCTGTTTATTATCTTTCGTGGGTTTATTGAAATTGCTTTTTAACAATAAGTTAAATGATTAGTCAATTTTCTTTAAAAAAAATCCAGATAATTTACTCTCCACCATGTCATCCAAATGTTGATGTCTCTCTTTGTTCAGTCGAGAAGAAATTATGTTTTTTGAGGAAAACATTATTTCTCATTTTAATGGACTTTAATGGACTCAATACTTAACAGTTTTAAAATTGCAGTTTCAAAAGACTCTAAACGATCCCAAACGAGGCATAAGGATCTTATCTAACGAAACAATTGTCATTTTTGGCAATAAAAATAAAAATATGCACTTTTAAACCACAACTTCTCATCTTCCTCTGGTCTTGTGGCGCGCCAGTGCGATCTCACGTAATACGTCATCACATCATAAAAATTCTTGGAATGTTTTCCTCAAAAAACATAATTTCTTCTCGACTGAACAAAGAATGACATCAACATTTTGGATGACATGGGTTACCAGGATTTTATTTATTTATTTTTAAGAAAATTGACTAATCCCATTTAAATTTATAAGCAGGCAAATTAATTATAATTTTATGATCTTTAAATAACCATGAAATAAAAAAATGCCATTTTCACAAAATTAACATCAGTCATGTTTTATACCTTCATAAGCACACTGATCAAATTAAAAAACTTTTTTATTAATAAATCCACTGAAATTCTTTCAGCAAGTAGAAATGTAATAATAATAAATCAAGTAATCGGTAATTTTTGAAAAGGGTTTATTCTTATCAATGTACAGATCCAAGCAGTGAAACAAACTCACGTCCATAACAACGTCATACAAATATCATTACAAAAATTTTACAATACAATATATATTCTTTGCATGATCCAAAATTTTTGGTGGCCCCTAAAAATGATTACTTTCAATATTTTTATCTTCTTCAAATTCAGTTTACAAAATAAAAGTTCACTATAAACGAAACTGCTCTCGGTTCAGAAAAAGGGAGCTTTCGAGCAAAAGTTTACTTCATTATTATTATTTAATTCCACACATAGGAGCTATACAGTAGTTGGTGCAGTCTGGGGTGAGGAAATAACAATTCGATTTTTGTCCACTTTGTACTTCACAAAAAGAAAACAAGAAAAAAGCTGTAAATCCATTTGCTTATTTACTGTCCAAGTGTCATAATACTTATACCCCACCCCCTAAAAACTCAAGTCTAAACTTCATTTACATATCTTGAATAACAACCTTGAATTCACATACATGGGGGCCGATTTCTTCTAGTTTACAGGTATGCCTATGTGAAGCTGTGCATTGCTATACTGTTAAGTAAGCCATGTTTTGCATTCGAGTGTCTATTGTATCTGACATTATATCTCCACAAATAAAAAAACAGTTTACATTCTATTACAAGGTGACAAAATGACAAAAATATGCCCATTAGAAAGGATAATCACCAGCAGCAGAATGGATTACAGTGAATTGTTCTATTATTATTATTACTTGTATGAGAAAACAGGAGACTGAGGCAAATGCATACAATAAAAGAAATAAAAACAGCAAATAAAATAAAATAAAAAACAGTAAACATACCTCCTGAGGTCTCTACATTACAACATAAAATATTCAAGTAGAAATTAACAACACATAGCAGCTTTCATAAGTGTAAGACAACACACTTAACACATTCATATTATCTGCCTACACCTTGCTTCTTTGTTCTTGCAGTTTTCAATCTATGTCAGAAGAGTCTCTGACCGCTCTAAACTAATCTTCATGTAAAACAGTTTGGAATGTGACAAAAAACATTTTGCAGAAACACATCAACACAATAACATACAAACACCTGACAGTATCCCATTGTGTTCAGATCTAAAATGATCATCTCTAAACCAAGCAAATGTTTTAACGTACAATTAACTTGTATGTTCTGGGAGTTGCTTTTAATACAGATCTTAGCCTATACTTCACACAACAAGTTTTACTTAATAAAAAATGCTGGATTATTTTGAACCTAGCGTTGGGTCAAAAAGATACACAAACAGCTGTTAGGTTAAATTTACCCAGAAAATGTTTCTATTTGACCCAACTTTGTGTTGAAACAGCCCAGCATAGGTTAAATTATAAATTTGTCAGCATTTTTTTGAATGCATGTACCTCTGAGATTACAAAGGAGTATAACCCCTTCAGTTATCTTTAACTAGTTCTTAATACATCATCAGTAGCCTGTAAATCCTCACACTTTGGGATACATTTAGGAATTTTTAAGGCTTGCTACTACACACATGAGGGACGCAAGTACTGCCTCCACAAGCACTACACTGTCCAAAATTTGACACAACACAATGTGGGACAATTTTAATTTCATGCAGGAGGTAAAGAAAATAAAACATAATATACGGATGGAAAATGCATCACTTGTTGTGTATGTGTGGATAAATGCATCATTACTTAAACTAATCTATATCGGGGGCTAGAAAAATAGACTGCTCATTGGGCCACCAACATGCACAAAATCGACAACTAAATATCCAGATTAACCCGATCAGTCAAAACAGATATCACAAGCATCTTCAAAATCATGCTCCGATTAAACTAAGAAAAAGACACTGATGTAATAAGTCCAAAAATGAACAGAATGGGTGTTCAGCATTCACTGACAAATTTAGATCTGTGTTAAACCACATAGGAACCCAGTGAGCCAGACTCGTTCATTCAAACTAAGCAGAAACATATAAGCCTTGAATCATTTTAACTTCAGAACAAACTTTTTAACATCTTCACTGTGTTGTGCTACTATCAAGTTTTCCCCTCTCGCGTTACACATGCAAACTTAAATAATAAAAAGGAAAACAAATAAAAATTATGCAGTCATTCCGGTTCTTCTTATATCTTTGCATTGCACTGCCAGTCTAAAGATGAAAGACCCTTAGATAAAAATCCTTTCACTACCAGTGATAGGAGAGGACTTACGTTACTACAGTTACATTATGAAGTTGTTACCTTTTAGACAGTGTCTAAAACAAGGTACGTATTTAGCGTTTACAGTCTTTTATATTTGCCGTCTACTGCTGTGCATAGCTGGCACACAAAAACACTGTCTGCACGCTTTCATGCAGTCAAGCTAAACCCTACTTCACCCCATGCGTAGGACTTATGCTTAGCATCCAGTTTAGATTTACGCCCCACCCACCCATCTAAACCCTCTTTAATAGTACAATCCAGAAAATAAACAAAACACCTGTTTTAAGCATTTTCTCCAGGCACCTTCCAATGTCCTCCAATGGACCTAGAAGTTCAACACTAGAGAGTTACACATATCTTCGTGTCATAGTTTTTTGAAACCCCTGAATGTCCCGTTAAGTGTCCTGGTGAACGAATGCTACAGTAACAACATATTTTGTTTTCACCCTCATGGCTGATTGTTATGACTTGATGAAAAAGCTTTCCTCCCTGTTTTGGTTTGGTGTGGTTTCTTCGACTAGGGCCACAGCTAAACGCTTCCCTCCCACCCCGTCCAGAGGGGTCCAGTGGGTTTGGTTTGGTTCCCACCCCTGCTAGACCACCCTTCCCCCCAGGTAAAGGGCAACATATGCCCTGGGTATTAGAGGTTCCCATCCTCCATTGCGAATAAGCTGTGGCACAAAAGAGAAAGAGAATCATATTAATGTATAAGCACACGAAAGTAAAGACCGGCACAGTGTTGTAGATCAATGTGTATAAGATCTCAAAAATCTTAATTATAACATTGTATTAAATTTTTAGTAAGCTCAAATGGGATCTGGATTTATCCATTTAGCAAAAGCTTGAATTCAAAGTGACTTTTTAAATGAAAATTTGCATACATTTTATTGAACATCTTATTTACAGAACAGATTTAAATTTGGTCATCTGTGACCAACACTTTTGGTAGCTGAAAGCGTAATAAATTACTAGAGATAACAAACGGTATTAGTCAATTAAAGCAATTTTTCTCACTATCGGCCAATAGCAAAAAGCTGACAGTCATGGCCGATATGCTCTCAATCCAGAGAACAGGAAAATGCAACGGACTTAAAGGGACACTCCACTTTTTTTTAAATATACAAATTTTCCAGCTCCCCTAAAGTTAAACATTTGATTTTTACAGTTTTGAAATCCTTTCAGCTGATCTCCGCGTCTGGCGCTACCACTTCCAGCATAGCTTAGCACAATCCATTGAATCTGATTAGACCATTTGGCATCGCGCTCAAAAATAAGCCGGGGAGTTTCGATATTTTTCTCCATTTGAAACTTGACTCTTCTGTAGTTACATTGTGTACTGAGACCGACAGAAAATTATAAGTTGCTATTTTTTTAAGCAGAAACGGCTAGGAACCACACTCTCACTCTGGCGCAATAATCAAGCACCCCGCTGCTGCACCATGGCCGCAGGAGGCGCAACGATACCACGCACTGCCCGAAAATAGCCCCCTGCTATTGAAAGTTACTAAGCGGACTATTTTCGGTTGCTGCGTAATATAATTGCGCCTCCTGCAGCCATGTTACAGCAGCAAAGTCCTTGATTATTACGCCAGAATGAGAGTAAGCGCTATATAAATAAACATTTGTGAAAGCGCTATATAAATAAAAATTGAATAGTATAGTTCCTAACCATATCTGCCTAGAAAATCGCAACTTTTAATTTTCCGTTAGTCTTAGTACAGGATGTAACTACAGAAGAGTTTTAAATAGGAAAAATATCGAAACTCTTTGGTTATTTTTGAGTGCGATGCTAAATGGTCTAATCAGATTCAATGGATTGTGCTAAGCTATGCTAAAAGTGGTACCAGAGTAGGAGATCAGCTGAATGGATTCCAAAACGGTAAAAATCAAATATTTAACTTTAGGGCAGCTGGAAAAATATTTTTTCAAAAAAGTGGAGTGTCACTTTAAGCTCGGTGTATAGAAAATTTAAAGAGACATCACTAGTTTAATATTAAAGGCGGAGTCCATGATGTTTGAAAGCCACTGTTGATATTTGAAATCACCTAAAGAAACACGCCCCTACCCCAATAGAATCTGGACCTTCTGTTGATAGACCCGCCCCACACATACGCAACCCGGCATTTGATTTGATTTGATTGGCTATTAGTGTGTTTTGGTAGTCGGCTAGTCTCCTCCTCCAAACCTTTTTTCAAACATCGTGGACTCCGCCTTTAATGGTCATTATGTGAATGAATAACATTCAGAAAACTTGATCTGCAAGTTCATACACCCACAAAACTATCGGTAACGGCAGATTTCACTCTAAATAATCGGTAAGAAAATTGTCGCATCTCTATAAATTACGCACAATCTATAATACGGAACATTAATGGATCCAAGAATGTGTAGAATCAACACGTTCTCACTCCCAACTCGCAACATATTGACACTTGGTCAGCAAAAACACTTTTTGAATAAAATGTGACTGTATTGTATCCCATGTTTTATTTAATATACAAAAAGGTAGGTTTGTATATAAGCAATGGAATACACAGTGCACCGATAAACAATGCAAAAAAGGGTACCCTGTGCATTAAAAAGTGACACTGAGTAGCGGTGACTAAGCAATATGACAGTCAATATGTGGCAAGTTGTGAATGAGAATTTTATTAATGATTGCCAATTAAATTCTGTAAAAACTGCAGAATTTTACACATTTAATTTTGACACAGTCATCAGTTGATTTGGCTAACTTAGAAAATGTCTAGTAGGAAATTTACCTCTTTAACCCAGTAACATCTACACCCCATAAAGGGCTGCGAGTCTCTCTTTGAGTGGAAGGGGAAACTGGTCAGAAAAGCGTCTCCAATTCTCATCTCCGACCTGGTTCTTAAATCCATGCAAGATCTTACAGAACATACACTTAGTTTGAAAACAAAAATCCATAATCATCTTGAAGCCTTTCCGATTTTAATTAAAAGATAATCAATAACATGATGATAAAAATGAATTTTTGGTGCTCTACCTTACAGAACATTTCTCGAAGATCATCTTTTGGGTTCATCCAGGATGCTACAGCATCACAGAAAAATATGAAGTCCTGATAGGGAAACAAAGATTATTTCTCATTTTTCAGAGAACACAGAGGGACATCAGTGAGAGTCAAGTGCCTTACCTGCACCACACCACCAGGGTTGACTGTGATCATGGTGCAGATTCCCCTGAAGGCAGAGTCTTTTTCTTCATTGTCTCTTATATTGCGAAGAGAGGTGCACCTAGTAAGGGAAGAGCCCATTTTCAAATAACAAGCCTGTGCAGTTATTTCGCAAGTGGAATAAAACACAATATCATTACTAACACCTCAGAGCACCTTGACGATCAGACGTTTTAGCAGAGAAATTGTTCGACTGAGAAATCAAAATAGATTTTCCTTAAAGGACAAGTTCGGTACCTCACACCCAAAGCCCTGTTTTCAGACCGCTCGATGAAATAGAACAATTTTGACTGAAATTTGTACCGTAAACTCACCGAGTGGTCAGGGGTGTCCACTGACATGCAAAAAAACGCTGCAAAAGATGCTTTCCAACAGGTTTTATCGTAGTTTTGTCCAACTCCATTGACTTGTATTAGATGTGCTATGAGGTACGGTATTACTCTGCGTCGGGAACATTGTTTGTATTCCTGCAATTGGCAAATATGGATTATTGCACCAACTGGACTGGAGTGTCTATTATTCAAGCTCTCAACGAAAGAATATATGGGTGTGAGGCGTTTGGAAAAACAGGTCCACAAGTTTACAACGAATGCTAAAACACCTGTTGGAAAGCATCCTTTGCATTGATCCTTGTGTGAACATATCAGTGAACACCCCCGACCACCCGGCGAGCTCCACGTCTTTGTAAACGAAAGTTTAATGCATTTTAGGAAGGATTGTTCCTTTGTGAAGGTAGTGGGTGATACAACAAAAACCGAAAATTCTCAGGCCAGCATCATATGTCCAAATTTCAGTCAAAACCGCTCCACCTCATCATAAACAATCTGAAAACAGGGCTTTAAGTGTAAAATACCAAACTTGTCCTGTAAACAGAAAATGTTCTTAAGTAAACTACAAGTTCAAGTTATTGTTTACTAGAAGAGCTCAATTGGATGCAATATTTCCTGACAATCCCACACTGATTTTGCAGAAATTTAAAGTTTTTTTTATTAACATTATTATTTGTTATCTTGTTTTAGGGACTTATCATCTATGTTTGCTTTATACATTGCAAGCAATTCAAACCTTAGCTATTTTAAATCTTTCTCATAATCGTGGTCATAAAATGTCCTCATAACTTTCATTATTTATTATTATTATTTAAAGGTGCAATGTGTTATTTTTAGCGAATTGCAATCAACCTCAATTTTGAAGCGCATAGAGAAGCTACGGTAGCTGCCACAGGACAAACATGTCATCGTCTGAGACAACGTAGGGATAAAACGCGCTCTATACAACAGTTTGTCACTTAAATGTCACACACTGCACCTTTAAGACAATTTCTAAAGAAACAAATATCTACATAGCACCAAGAAAAAATGTCAGCTTTTGTTGTAAGTTCAAATAGTGCAAATTTTGGGACAGGCATTCTGGGATACAATACATGCAGCTATAGGATCTAACCGAGACGAAAAGGTTTTCTTAATAACTTTGTATTTTCTCTTCTATTATTTAACTACTTCCTTTTCTAAAACCAGCAAGCATTTGATATTATCCCATGCACCCAATCAGTTGTTAGATAGCGACAATAAAAGACGAAAACAGAAGTGAAAACTGAAATAAATCAATTGAGAATACATGAAGGTGCTACTGAGGCAAATTAAACGACAAGACCTAGGGACAGGGTTAGTCACATGGTTGGCAATGACTTAGACTGAATCATACAGAACAGAGAGAGTGAGCAAAAGAGAGAAAGGGAAAAATAGAGGAAGAAAGAGATGCCTGCTCTCAAATGTCTTAAACAGGCCTCCTTATTGATTTTGCAATGCAAATCTAATAAAAAAGTATGAAAATAGAAATGGCTGGAAAAACTTTTTGTTTAAAAACTCTACAAAACATTAAATATTAGCACAAATCTCAATCAAGACCACAAGATAGGCAGGGGCCGTTCAAGAACATTGGGAAAAGGTCAAGAGAGAGAGAGCGAGTAAAGGTTGAGAGTGAGTAAGAGAGAAAGAGACAGAAGATAGAAAGAAGAAATGAATGAAATAAAAGATTGAATAATACACACCAGGGTCTTATAAACTGCTGTAGCATGGGTGCCACCTCTTGAGGACAAACGTAACCAAGACGACCAATTGTTATTGCTAAGGTAACGCAATCACGGTTATACAGCACCAAACGCCAACCAAGACATGAGCGAATGAGGGGGGAGGAGAAAACAAAAAGAAACAAACAAACAAACAAACAGACAACTCAGAAACAGAACTCAACAGAATCTGTGTATGAGAATAAACACAAGATTTCACTAGTGCTCTTCACAGCCCCAGACTACAGGGTCAAATGTAAAATATGACACTAAAAAAAACATATATCTCGTTTAAGGGAGGAGTCTTAGAAAACACAGCTTCTCGTAGTTAGAAAGCTTGAGATTCGCTGATTCTTCAAATCTAATTTTCAATGTCTATGGGACCAGATGACAGCATCTCTTTTCTGTTGAATTCTCACGTACAAAATATAAAATACAAAACAAACTTGTTTCCTAAGGTTTTCTCCCTTAAACTCACAAATATTTCTTCAGTAGAACAGAAATGTTTTTCTTTCTTTCTGTCTCGTTTCTTTAAGAAATGCATATTACGCCAAGCGAACTACATGGAGAGGACAAGATTCCACCAGGATCTTAAGAGGCACAGAGGAGGGAGACCTAAGTTTAAGAGACACAAAACTATGCAACATTCTCATTA
The DNA here is from genome assembly GCF_027580225.2 of Misgurnus anguillicaudatus. Lineage (NCBI taxonomy): Eukaryota > Metazoa > Chordata > Actinopteri > Cypriniformes > Cobitidae > Misgurnus > Misgurnus anguillicaudatus. The sequence goes on along the minus strand of NC_073358.2, from coordinate 29,600,024 downwards.
AAAGACAGGCATTTATGAACAGTCCAATGAGACATGCAGAAAGCAGATGATTGGCTCATTAGAGAACGCAGTTCAGTGCAGGATAAGCTGATTCAAAGATACGCATTTAAGCACTGTCCACCATATGAAGCATTGTTTGTTTGTAGCAGTATACAGTACTGTTCAAAAGTTTAGAAACACTTTTTTCACATTTAAAAATTATAGTAAACTTATCACACAATTGTAACTATTACATAAGAATTATATAGTGACTAAAAGCCCCAAAAAAATTTTTAAATGATGTTATGTTATATCTAAGATATTGGATGTACCAAGATGGAGCACTAGTATTACTATGAATGGGGGGAATGCAACGGTCAATATGGCCACAGTAAAGAAAGTCACGCCCTCCAGTCAGAAGAGCCAATTGGCAATTGCTGAAGACTGACACTTTCTGGGAAAGGGGCTCTATACAGAGTCGTGTAATGGGCCGACATAATAGGTGTGTTCGACTTCATGCGGCGCTGCGCAGACCGATCGGTGGCTGACTTGAAGCAGTGCATTCAGGTGAGTAATTTTGTCCGACTTCAGCTGGAGCTGCAGGCATGTGACTGTGTCATATGGTTTTTAAGTACCGCGAGAGCGTTTCGAGAGTAGCTGGCTAGCTCTCCAGAGCGGCTGCACGGAGTTGTGATGACATAACAGCTTTACGTGATTGGTCGCCTCACTGATGACAATGATCACATGCGTTTCAAGTTTAATCCAACCTTTAGTTCCACTAATAAACATTATAAATTCATGTTTTAAAACAGGAAAAAATACTTTAATATTCTTAAATATGTTATATTGTGTCGTGTAATAAAATAAAAATGAAAATAACAAACTCTATTGGTATTTTAATAATATAGGCTTGTTTCCCGTTATTTTTGGGTATACAGTATAAGCAGCAATTAAAATATTCGATATAAAATGTCTCTGGTTGCAACTTTTTATTAAAAGGTTTGTTTTTATCAAATTCAGCATCTAATTCACTTCATTTGCGATTAAAAACAAGAAAACACGGCGCACACGTCACTACGGCAAGCAGCAGGTGTCCGGCTTGGCGGCTCCGTCTTCAGTTCTTCCCTCGACTGCAAGCGGCAAACCTCGCCGATCGGTCTGCGCAGCGCCGGATGATCTCGAACACACCTAATCTCATTCATTTCAAGAGAAGTTTGGCAACTTCTGGCGACACAGGTGACAGTGACCGTTGGCGACTGGATGGAGCGTGTCCAGCGATGCGACAAAGTTGAGAAAAGTTACGCCCCATTCAGACAGACAGCGACCAGCAGTAGCTGAGCAACGCGATCTCATTAATTTCAATGGAAACCGGCGACCTCCGGCGGCATGAGCGAAAGTGACCGTATGGACGTGTCCAGCGAAGCGAAAAAGTTAAGAAAAGTCCAACCCCATGCAAATGTCGAGCGAATCTCGAGAGCGACCACCAATGAGAACGAAGCAGTGGAGCTCACATCATCCCTCCCCCGTCAGCCACCGGCATGGACGGCACCCGTCCGTTCATGACAAGCAGATTTAGAAACGCCTCATTGAAAGAGACGGGCGACACACATTTAAGGTACATTCGCATTATAAGTGATTTTGTTGCGTCTCTTTCGTTAGGAGGCATTTCTAAATCTGGTTTTCATAAACAAATGAGCAACGTCCACTCCAGCAACAGACGGGAGATGGACGACCCGAACTCCACCACTTCGCCCCCTTTGGTAGTCGCTCCAGAAAGTCGCTCATCACCTGCATAAAGTCAAACCTTTCTCCACCCTGTCGCGTGACTGGACAAGCCCCATCTGGTCGCCAACGGTCATTGTCACTTGTGTCGCCGGATATCGCAGAGCTTCCATTGAAATTACTCCTTTGTTTAAGACAACCAGACAAGATGAGGTGCACATGCACAAACTTGTGCACATGCGCAGTAGCTGAAACAACTTTAAATAAAGGTGGTTTTAGCACAATTTAGCTTAAGTAACAAAAGTTCCTGCAGTTAACGATAGGCTTTATTGTTAGTCAGAAATATGTCATTTAATTGTTATTTTAGCATACGATTTTTTTCTTGCATGACTGAAATAACTGCCCAACCCTTGAAGGTTTATAAACAGTACTACTGAAGGAATTTCCATCTATTATTAGCCCGTATTCGCTCCTTTCATTTTTTATTTGGTCCAATTTATCCATTTTTAAAAAGATCATGAGAAATGTTTCTGTAAAGTGTTTCTAAACTTTTGAATGGTAGTAAAGAAATAGAAACATGAAAATCCATCTTGAGTTTTAAAACAATATAACATTACGTAAAATTCTCACAAAAATACCGCAAGAGAAAGAAAATTTCTTTCATTTTCCCCAAAAGTTATGTAATTTTCATTGGCGTAGTCTTTGTAATACAAAAAGCGAAGATATCAGGAATCCTGCATCAAACGTTAGCCGTCCTTAACTAAACAACATTCAACATCTATTAGCAGATATGCATTCACATTGAAAAAGAAAAGTAACTAAAAACAACAGAAATAAACTGACAAACAGGAACACATCTACAAGTACCCTTGTTTCTTTGCGTGTGCGTTAGGAACGTTACACTTCACCCTTTATTCAAATGTCTATAATCATTAGTGAGCGGCCATTACGGCTCAGGCTACAGGCTTTGTTTAGAGCTGCCCAATCAGAGTGGAGTGTAACTGGGATATAATGCACTAGCTCCAGGTGCTATACATTCATGTAAACACCAAAAACAGATTTAGATTTCAGTTTAGCAGTTTCATCTAACTAAATAATAAAGACTATTTATTAAGGTTTTAGACATCAAAATCAAAATACAACTTGATACTCCTCTCAAAGCTGGCTTAGAGCTAACAGGTAATACATTCTTCACTGTTTGTAATACCTTACTGATTACCACAACTACAATTTCATTACAATAATATTACTTATAGTAAGTGACCGTTATTTATCAACTTCAATCAATATCACAGCTGGACAGTTACAAGGTCTGTTTTATATACACATGCATAAATATGTAAAAACAGAACTTAAGTTTAGTTAATTAACGCAAAATCGTTTCGTTTTTTTTTTTTTCTTAAAATGTTTAATATTTATTACCCTGCCAAATAACGTGCAAGGGTAAAGATATTTACATTTATTCATCAACAATTTCTTTATAACCTTCATCAAACCTTGTAAGATCCAACTTCTGGAGTTTGTATGGAGATTAATATGCACTGCAAAATGGGGATAGGGAAAGTTTGGGAAAAGGATGGGAAGGAAACCTCTCGTGAGGGGTCGGCCTGGTCTTGCACCCCTCAATTGGTACCTGTATTTTCCAGCAGAGTCTTGGGTGTGTTGGGTCTGTTAATAATCTCCACCAACTGCTGAAGAACCATTGGGACGTATGGCTGCATATCAGACCCTGATTGGAGAGATTAGAGAGGAACTACTGAGGCCAGTACATCAGTGATTTAAATGCAAAGGTTGACGTTATAGAAAGAAGGATAAAAAAATGAAAAAACATCCTACCTTTGATACTGTGTAATAATAAGGCAGTAAAAATCAAATATGGCATGATGATACTCACCCATCTGTATTGATATTTCTCCAATTGCCCATGTTGCGTTGTTGCATACTGATATCAATTCTGGGTTCAGGTTTGTGCCCAAGATAGGCATGAAATTAGCTGGGGAGAGATTAACACAAACAAAGCTTTCAGTACCAGAAGGTGTGCCATTTATAAACAGGTTCAATTTGATACTGCGTCAGTGAATGTGATTAACTGCATACCAATGCAAGGTTTGACATGCTGGAAGCAAGCTTTGGTCAAATCTCCTAACAGGGCAAAAGAACTCTGCCGAACCTCTGGCATTTTATCCTGAAAAGATAAAAGATAAGCAGTTATATTCCTTAACTCTAAATAATTAAGTAATAGCTATTTAACAACACCATTATACTGAAAACACATTGTAGCTCTGTTCATAAATCTAGTGAGCTGCCAACACTGACAACTGCCTAAGCAGCTTCTGAACTACAATGTATTGAAACTTTTGGTATTGAATTAATTAAAAGCATATTTCTAATTCCTATTTTTCATGGATCATCTGCCATCTTGGATTATTTATTGCAGCAATGCTTCTTAACTATTTTGTCTCATAAGAGAACCACATGTTTTGACCAGATTCTTAAGTTGCCTACCTAATGTATAATGCATTAAAAAGGTAGTTCAGAAAGATATGAAGAGTTTGGTTACAAAACGAGATAAACACCATTTAAATAAAAAAGTTACCGCCAAAATCAGTATTGTATCAGGTTAGTATTAAAAAGTAAATTCTTCATTTTAAGCAAAATCTGATATCCACCGTGTTATTCCGTCATCTTTTCTCACTTTTTTCCAAACCGCGACAAGTGCCAGTCTTCCTTCTCTACAGAATGCAATAAATCTGCTTAACCAATCACAGCGCACCATTCCATGCATTTTAAACTAGGGATGCTCACATTGACCGTTTAACCGTTAACCGAAGGTAAGAATTTATGACCGATTAACATTATCAGTTAAAATAAAAAATATTTGTTAATACATGGTACGTGTCGTCATGAGCCGACAGACATTTCGCCACTTTTTCTATCTTTAATTTGTGAATGTCCTGTAAATGACACAAATTATTGCTGCCCTGACGGTCTGATAAAGTAATAATTTGTATGAGAAATCATTTGTATGCGTGTTTGGAAGCTGAACGGAGACGCGCGCATGTCCGCGCAAGATGACGCGGTCCCGTCTCGTGCACATCCGAACAGACGTTCGCTGATGGCCTCTGACCCCGTCCATAAGCATCTCTCTTTTTGCACAAACGGAGAAAGACGACGCAAAAGCAAAACTTTCTGAAAAGCATCCTGCTTTAGAAATGACCACTGTGGTAGATGAAACAGAGACAATCTGCCCTTTTTGGATATTAATCCTCTGGACTGATCGCGTGCTTTTTAATAAGGTAATGTTGCGTGAATATCTGATAATGTATGAATCCTGGTTCTGTTGTTGATCTGTCGCTGCTGTTTGCACGTTCAAATTAAATCTTTTGTTTCTACTAGTTCACATACAACCGTCAACTGTATTTTTACTAAATGACAATTTCATATTAAAATCTTATAAGTTAACGGTTAATGTTCGGTTTAGAAGCTACGGTTGTCGGTCGGGAAAATTAACTGATATGAGCATCCCTATTGTAAACAATAATTGCGGCGCTTTAAATAAACACAAAATCTTAGTTTTCCTCATCTACTTTGTACTTTGTGATCAACAAACAAAAAAAAAAAGTAATTTTGATGGCATTGATAAACATGTGGTGGTTTTCTGTGGCGGAAAAAAAAGTAAGCCGTCAAAATCGAATAAGGAAATATGCCGGCTGTTGCTTGTTCTCCGGACAGCATCAAGCTTCTGTCATGCTAACACATTGACCCCAGCGGAGCTTATGAAAAACTTTCCATTATTTTACTCCAAGTCAACGAAAATCGAGCAAGATTTATAGCATTTTGAAAGCATTTTGTGGGAAAAAAAATAATCAGTTTTCATAATAAATCTTTGAAAATTAAATTACAGATTTTAATATTTTATGTTATTATAACCTAAAGATGCTATGTGAAAGAGTGTAACAGAAAATAGTGGTTTTCATCTTGTCACTTTCTTGGTATAGAAAACACCTTTTACAGAAATGAGTCAAAATGGGTTTGTTGCGTTTTGGAACCAAACACTTCCAATTTTGAGTAATGTTTGTAACCAAACCAATCAGAGGCCATACTGACTTCCATAGTAGGAAAAAGAATACTGTCAATGGAAGTCAATGTGGCCTCTGATCGATTTGGTCACAAACATCACCCAAAATATCTTCCTTTGTGTTCATTAGAGCAAAGAAATTTTTACAGGTTTGTAACAACATGAAAGTGATTAAATGATGACAAAGTTTTCATTTTTGGGTGAACTATCCCTTTAAAGTCTGTCAAGGCATTTCCCTGGATTTTCTAACAGAACATGCCTCTCTGTCTTGGTTTTGTAACTGTCGACTGTATCCAGGATTACCTGCATGCACTGGAACATAAGAGTAAGAATGTTGCTACGGGCAACCAGCTGTTCAATGTTCCCGCCGAGACCCTCCGCTAACCCACTGAGCAGATCCAGAGCAACGATCATGAAATCTTTATCAGGAGCTTCATAAAACTCAGGCTGGGTCTGGTGAAGCTGTGAAACAGAAAGACAGAACTCGAATAACCAAAATTTTTTGTAAGGACCAAAAATGCATAAATATCTGTGGATGTCTGCATAAATGTTATGCTTGTCTAGGTTTTTCCTGTTAGACAGCATTTTATTGCGTTTGTGTGTAGGAGGACCCTTACCGCAGCCTGGGCAAGTGTTTTCTGGACCAGATTGACACACCGTTGATAGACAGGTTCACAGTACGGCAGAAAGCCGCTCTGAAGAGCAGTGGCCACAGATGAGAGACACTGTATGAAGAATAGATGTAGAGTTATGATCACAATCACTACTACAAGGTATAGGCCTATACACTTCCATGCTCAATTACACACAACAAAATACATCCATCAGCGTAATTCCCCCCCATTTAAGGGGGAATGTGTAGAATGTGTGCCGATCACTATTACAAAACAATACCAACAGGGTGATCTGGATCCGTACATGAAGCAATAAGGGCCTAAAGTGTTTTATCTTGCATCATTACACGGTGCTCTGATTGGCTAGTGGCAACAATCCTGAGACGACAGCCTAAAACTAAACCTTCTTGACAAGTGCAATTAATTGGTTTTAAATAAATTTAAAGGTGCAATGTGGGACTTTTTACCTCCTTTTCGAAACGCATAGTGAACCACCGCAGGACGAACACGTCATTGTCTGACAAAATGCGCTCTATAGAACAGTTTGTCCATTTAGGGCTACTGTAGAAACATGACGACCCAAAATTGCAACTTGCATGTAAGGCGACCCATGGTGTATGTAGATAAAATGGCTCATTCCAAAGTAATAAAAACAATACAGTTCATTTTATAAGGTGACTAATCATTACCAGCCCTAATATTTACTCATGTGGCAAGTAGTCATACCAGACGGTTGTTAACGCAAATAAATCCCTTCAGCGTCATACAAGACCCCTTCTGTCGGGATTTATTCTGCAATAACAAACGCAGTGACTTCCCGGTGACTTATCTTCCGAGGAGCGCGAATTCAAAATATGTGTTCAGTGCGTCATGTGAACCATGTGTCTTGTCAAAATACATGCCTGCTGCACAAGCGGCAAAAGAGTTTATGATAAAAGAGACGCTCACGTTCACAAAATACTCGCAAGACACTCACTTAACAGTAAACTATGATTACACATGAGATTAAGTAAGAATCTGGCAAGCGCAAGCATCTGTTTTATCATAAACCGCTTTAAAGCGTCTGCAGCAGGCTCGTATTTTGACATCACACGTGACGCACCAAACACATATTTTAAAATGAAGATTAAGCATGCATATAGATTAATTCACCCGATGGACGTTCACACCGCCAGCGAGAGCGTAAAAAAAAAACGCTCAAATGCATTCTCTAGAATCCTCTCAAGCGGAGGTTTCCGATTGGTTGCTGCTGAACAGCAGAAGTTTCCACCTTGCGAACCGCGTCATAGCTCATTACCATAAAGTAATGTTAATCCATGTCTACTTAAAATGTATATTTACATTTTTTTCTTTAAATAAAATAAATACATAACTACTCTACAATTAACATTAACTGAATTTAAAGATAAACTACACTTATCTGAAACTTTCAGAAGCATAATTCTGTGCACCTGTAAAAACTAATGTTAACCTAATGTTCAGGGGTTGTAAGTCTTTAAAATTAACAAAGTTCTTGAGAATCATGATCTTTATTTTAAGTAAAAGAATCATGATTCTCTTTTCATACAGAATCGTGCAGCTCTAACACATGACGGGCTACATACATGTTGTGACAAACTTTGCAACGTGCACCCTTGAAAAATAAGTCATCTGAACAAACGCCTGGCTGAGTGGCTGTATGTTGTCCTTACTAAAGACGGACTAACTGGTAATTCTCTTACTTATTACATGGCTACTACTTACCAAACTGATAAATATTTAATTTTAAATGATGCAAAAACAGACCACAGAGTGCTATAAGACGCTTGAACTAGCCGGAAATTAGTTCTCAGAAACAGTTTAGCGATCATTACTCATAAATATTTTAACATTATGGCGCGGTTTCCCGGAAAGAGATTAGACTAGTCCTAGACGAAAATAAATGTAAGAGCTGTCCAAACTGAAAACAACTTGCACTGACATATCTTTAAATACATCATTGCCCTTTGTTTTGCCAGAAAATGCACAGAAGTAATATTTTTTAGTAAGGCATGTTTGTTATAACTAGTAATATTTCCTATTAAAACGAAGGCCTAGTCCTGGCTTAAACGAATCCCTGTCTGGGAAACGACCCCAAAATGTTACTACAAATCAGAATCAAGTATTCCTGCACGGTGTAATAAAGATATATTTTAGAAAGCACTTTCACTCCTATACCTCGAGTAAGGGGAAGAGGTCTTTGTCTTCATCTTTTAGTTGGTTCCACTTTTGAATCAAAGGAGGCATCAGCATCTGAATGTATTCCTGTACACAAAAAAACGCCTTGTGAATAACAACACACAGGGTGTACGGTTATACATGTGTGTTAATAAGACATGCACAGATCTTCTTGATCAGTCAGATCAATGCATGTATTTGCATGCAAAATTCTATGCGTGTCTATAAAAGCTATATCCTAGGCGAATATATAGAATATATTCATATACAGAAGTGTTCATGTGTTTGATGGTGCAATTACTGGTTTATTCAGATGGTGGCCCACGGAGTCGGCCAGAGTCCCAATAGCATCATAGAGGATGAGCAGGTTCTTGTGCTGGTATTTACTGAAAGCAAAAACTAATGTGTCCAAAATGTAAGCGAGATACGGCACCAGCTCGGTGCACGCCTCCTCCTCAAGGGTAGCAAAGGCACTACGAGGCAAAGAAATTTGATTTGATTTAACAAAGAAATAATTTTATTTCATTAAGACACAACATACGACACATGCGTACCTGCAGGCGGCCTCTTGGACGCGCTTGTTGCTGTCCAGTATGCGCTTAAGCAGTTCAGTCATAAGAGGTTTGAGGTAGGTGTCAGGAGGCTGGCTCACCACCCAATGCGCATAACGGCTCAGAGTCCAGCAGGTGATGGATCGAACCAGCGCTTTCTTATCAGACAGACACAGTACCAGATGAGGAATCAACTCTGGGAGGTAAGGGATCATCCCCTGCATACAGCCTAAATGAGGGGGAGAGAATGAGATAGAGATTTTACACTTTGCTTTTTAAAATTTTAATTATAGCGTGTAATTGTGGATGGCTTTTATTTACCTTCAGCAATGGCTCCCAGTACAAGTATGCCAGACTCTTTAATAAGCCACTCTGGATGGAATAGCAATTCTTTCAATAAAGGAAGAATATGCAACAGTAGATCATCTCTGAAAACATTTGCCAGGACGTCCAGTGCAGCTGCAGAACATTTTCCTGCAAACCCCCCCCCCCAAAAAAAAAGATAATCACCTTGCATAGAACTGATATTTAATGTTTTTGTTCCGGCTCTTTGTTTACAGTGAATTTTAAGATTACACAGAATGACTGTTCAAAGCGTTCTTACTCAAGTTCCAGTCAGAGATGGTTTCATCATCATCCAGATCATCGTCATCATCCTCATCATCCTCAATTGAGTCTCCTGCCTCGTGTTGCTGGGCAACAGTGCGCGAGCGATGGAACCTCGGGCGAATGTCTTGCTCGTTGTCTGGGATTGCTTCATCTTCTTCAACATCACCCTAAAAAATATTACATAATAATAATAATACAAATATTAGGCAATTATAATGTTCTTAAAGTCGCCATGAAACGGAAGTAGCGATTGCCTTATTTTCCCAGTGGTGACGTATATCCGAATGAAACGGCTTTTGAGATGAAATAAGGCAGGGCTGGATTTGAATTTGTCCATCGAGATCTGATTGGATCGTTTGAAGTTGGGTTGCTAATTGCTAATCGCTGCGATCTTCTCCCGGACCCCGCCCACCTGCCATACTTATGACCGGAAGTGAAGAGAGATCGTTTTGAGGAGGGGAGGAGATTTGCAGTTTTGATTAAAGATTGTGAGCACACACAAATTTTTTAAAAATAATGAAGCTCACAGATAAGTCATTTGTTAATAATACCACAATATTAAAAAAATATAGTTTTTTTATTTCAATTTCATTGTGACTTTTTAAGCCAAGAGCTGCATAAAAATATTATTATGATGGTGTATGTATGCACATTATAGAAACGTGTGTTGAGTTGAAAGAGAACGAAACTGACCTTCAGAAGGATTATGTCAATCTCAGAGTATTTCATTCCATGGACAAGAACTGGTGTCAACCTGCATCAAACACAAATACAAAACAAAATCCTGATGATCTGATCATTAGCATTGCAATTTTTTTTTTGCTAAACTCAAAAATCAATCAATGTATAACCATTAAATTCAAGTACCAAGTTTGCATTGACAAATTACCCTTTTCTGTAACACTTTACTTAAAGGGGTGTTCATAAAACTGATATGACACCTTCATAATCATGACATGACACGTGCTATGAATATGAAGGAGATTTTATGCACGTTTATGACGACTGTCGTTAAGTGTTATTCATTCAATTATTTAATTTTTAATGCAAAGATGACATTGTTTGAGATGTCTTTGTTATGACAACTTGTCATGACCATAACTGACCACTTTTTACCAGTGATACAAATTTAATTTGTCATTAAAATGCCATTAAGGGTTAATACTGTTATATAGTTGTATAACAGTGTCATGAATTATTTTTCTTGACCTCAACTACAGTGGTGCAAATATAATTTGTCATTAAATGTCATTAAGTGTTAATACGCTGTCAAATAATTTTATAATAACGTCATGAATATTCTTTAGTTAATAATGTTTTTTTTAAGTTTTCTCCATGTGTTTAACAAATAAAATCAATCATTCAATAATAATAATAATAACAACTGATAAAATTATATTTTATTGCATTTGGAGACCAATTCACCTAAAATTTCATGAAAACAGTGCAATAATGGGTTAAGCCTGCAACGTTTGGTCAATATCGCTGGAAAAACAGAAAATTACATTAAATTAATGAATTAATTAAATGTTTTGTTAGAATTTTCTCCTGTCAAAAAGTTTTAGAACCCTCTGTGTTAGAACGAGCAAATTCTGTTAGTTGTCAGTTTTTTATGTATTGTGCACATACATAAAGTTAAGTATAAACCTTTTTGGGGGGCATTTTTTCAAGGTATTTAAAATTATTTGACATATAATAACACTTAATGACATTTAAGTAACAGTTTAATGTAATGTTAACCCATAAAGCTTGGTAGTTTCGTAAGTTTGATCATTATTCTGCTATGTCATGTTTATGACAGATTTATGACAAGTTATGATGTATTGGTTTATGTCAAGTTGTCAAAGAAATTTCAAACAATGCCATCTTTTAATTAAAAATGACATAATTTAACAAATGAAGAGTTTCGTTGCAAAACGAGATAAATCAATTTTTTTACATTTTTGTTAAAACATGTTTATTATTATGTTATCATGTTATTATTTTGTTTTATGGTGCTACATAGCTGTATTTCTTAAGTTATGAAGGTTTAAATCAAAACAAACCAACTGCTGTTGCATTGAAATTAACTGGAATGTACAACCAAAAAACAAGATTTCTGAACAATTAAAAAAACGGTGGTTATCTCCTTTTGCAACGAAACTCTTCAAATGACACCTAATGAAAGTTCTCATAAACGTACATAAAATCTCCTTCATGTTCATGACATGTGTCATGTCATGATTATGAATGTGTCATGTCAGTCTTAATAACACACCCCTTCAAGTAAAGTGTTACGTAATGTTCTTTTTTGCATAAACAAGCAGTCGTTCACGCCTATCTTAATTGTGCTAATTAGATCTAAATGCATTTATTTAAAGGTGCAGTCTGTAATTTTTTTGGAAGGATCTCTTGACAGAAATGCAAAATATTATACAAAACTATATTACGAGGGGTGTATAAAGACCTTTCATAATGAACCGTTATGTTTTTATTACCTAAGAATTAGACGTTTTTATCTACATAGCGAGGGTCCCCTTACATGGAAGTCGCCATTTTGTGCCACCATGTTTCTACAGAAGCCCTTAACGGACAAACTTTTTTTACTTAGTTGTCTCTGAAGAAGACATGTTTGTCCGGTGGTGGTTACCGTAGCTTCTCTATGTGTTTCAAAAGCGAGGGGTTAGCAGTGAACTGAGCCATTGGTTGCAATTCGCAACCTCACCACTAGATACTGCTAAAATTTACACACTGCACCTTTAATATAAGGTTTCTCAAATCTAAGCAACACGTTGTGGTATGCATGCTTACTTGGCCAGGTGTCCACACAAAACTTCCTTACACACAGGTTGTTCGGCAAGCGTGAGCCAGAACTCGCAAGCCTCTAGAGCGACATTTTCATCCTGGTCCTGTGTCCTCTGTAACATGTACTGAGAAACAAAAGGAAAGAGGTGGATTATGGGTAATGTAGATTTAAGGGAGTGTCACTTAGTCTTGAAGCAACAGTCATCAACACGCAATAATTCCACTAGAGGCTGCTGTTGCATCATTTTGCCTCTCAGGTGCCCCTCACATTTTATTTGAAAACCCTTTATCATTGCACACAATGCTTGGGGAGGTCAAGATACACGCATATCATGGAATCGAGTTATTGGTCCAACCTCAATAATGTTGTGCATGTGAGGAAGGAGACGATCAAGACGGACTTCCAAGAGCATGACTAAAGCCCTGCATACGTTTTTCCTCACTTCTGGCTCCTCGTCGCCTGCCAGTGCAAACAGGTTCTAAAAAACACAGATATTTAGAGAAAAACATGACCATAAGTGAACAGCCAATTTCCTTAACATTAAAAATATTTTATATAATGTGGCCTAAAGAGGTTAGTTTTGGAGGTGGGCTGCATACCTCAATGAAGGGATCTATGTGCAGCATCAAAGCCTGTGTTCTGCTGATGATGAACTGGTTTACACACGCAATGGCATGTGACCTACAACAGACCACCAAGCATATAAAACACAAATAAAGAAGTCCTGACAAATAAAGGCGGCAAACCTTAGTAGTCTACATAGTCAAAAAATGGACAAACAACATGCTTGGACCATCTAGAGCAGGGGTCGGCAACAGGCGGCCCGCGGGCCAAAAGTGGCCCGCCAGCAATATTTTCTGTCCGTTTTTTAATTTTTTTTTTAATCAGACTTTTTTATTTTGCAATAACAGTTTACAAAAATGGCCTCGTGTATCATTCCTTCATTCGTTTTTTCAAATCAAAACCAAAAAGAAAATAAAGAAAAACGACTTGTTTTTATATTATTTATTTCCTGAACTAAAAACCCACGACTCGTTTTCTGAATGTGCGCTCAGATCAAAAATAAAAAAATGAATGAAAACGGGTTCGGACAAATTTTAATTGAACACCTTAGCAGACATATACCAATGAAATAAATTTAAACAGATCAGTTACTAACAGATTACATTTTAATAAGGGTTTTAATAAGGGTTTGAATAGCAACCATGCTTTCCTGTAAGTCTCATTCGCTTACAGTCCGACTTTTGAACTTTTTTCATTATTATTTATTCGCGTATAACACACTGACAAATAGCAAGAATGTCCTGAAAAATGCGTATAATAGCTATCTTAACGGGCCGCTTTTTCTCGTTCTCTTTCTCTACCAGCGCATCCGCGATCATAACTGTCATTAGAGTTTGAGCATACTTCTAAAACACAATCAATCAAATAATTGCAGAGGTATGACTTCATGAATCATTTGCAAATTTACCTCGTAAATTCATCAGTTCATCACGCGTGAAGACGTTAAACTCCGTGACATTGCAAATTACTGAAAGGTAATTGCTGGCTTTTAGAAACCACTACAAAATATGATAAAAATAATCTCTTTTACTGCAGTAATATTTTAACTAATACACTTTTAAAGTAGATTTGAAAGGAATACTGTTGTGTTCTGCTACTTGAACTTGGGGCTCGAGCCCGACCTAAGGTTCGACCAGCCCTTATACGCAACCTCAGGAGACTGGGTAGGGTTCGACCTGCCTTCGAGAACAGCAAGTCAAGTTCGTTTACCGTTAATTATTAAGACTAAATGGGCAGGTAAATTCGTTAAAAAAATGAAAGTAATCCGCCAAAATATGGTTTTACATGTCTATTAAAATAAAGCCATTATTAATTTTCCTAACGCATAGTTCTTTGATTTTTACCTCCGTTTAAAACGTTATAAATTTGGCAAAGGAGGATGTTCAGCGATTTGAACAGCAACTCCGCAACCAACTAGGTTTCGGTTTATGATGGTGAGAAATTTGAGTGAGAGGCTTTGTCCTATTTAATTTATTATTTATATTTCATTATAAATACAATGAATACAATGTTAAAATAATATTTTTATTGGCACGAACACAATTTTTGTATAACATTTAAAATTATCTGTCTCTTTTCGTTAGAGACATTTGAATGTGAGATTCTGGAAACGTGACGTTAAGTTTTGCGGACCCGTCAGGTCGGGAAATAAAGCGGGTGAACACAAAGTGTATGAATGTATGAATAGAACCTTGTCGGAGCTGGACAAAAAACAGTCCAGCGGAGACCTCCTTAAACCTTAGGTGTGTATGTGTGTGTCCCGGATAAATATTAATAAAAAAAGGAATAGTTCAAAAGTCGGACTGTATTTCATGAGAGCATAAATGCCTGTAATATTACCACTATAGTACTTGATCTGTTTAAAATGATTTAATTGATATATTATGCCTATAAAGGAGTTAAATAAAAAAAATGTCTAATCCAGTAATTAATTTTTTTATCTGAGCACACAATCAGAAAACCCGTGGTGGTTAATTTTTTCATTTTTGTTTTTAATTTGAAAAAAAAAAAACGATTGAACGAATGATACACAGACCCATTGCCATGTTTTTAGCAATTTTTAATGCCGTCTTTCGTCTTTTAAATAGGACATAAAGACAATGTTTCTTGACAAAAGATCAGATAGCCTTTACTAGGCTAATTCAAAATAAGACGTAAGTGTGCCAATAACAGTTGGCCCGCCATCTACTGGCTAAAAAAAATATTGGCCCGCGGCCAAAGTTACTTGCCGACCCCTGATCTAGAGCAGTGGGGTCAAGGCACGGGATCCAGTATTGTTTGAGCACAAATAAAATATTTCACAAATAATAGTAGAAAAAAGTAAAGATGATGTTGAGGGAAGGTTGGAAACCATCTAGCGTATGGTGGTCAGAAGAAAAAAAAATTAGGTCCAAAGAATAGAATGTGCAGGTATATGGGGTGTTATAAGCAGCCAATAAGAGTGTAATTGCATTTGTTTCTTATAGCACCAGAGTGATTAGCCTTATGGCATTAACAAAAAAAAAAAACTGAGGGTTTCCACTAACTTCAGCAGTAGAAGGCAGTTGAGCAGCTGCCATTGAGATTAATGGGAATACCAGTTGATGGAGTGTTCTGACTTTTTGTTGCAAACCGTTTGAAGCTGAAATGCTCAGTCCGTGTAAGTTGTTTTGACGCACAGTACCTGATTTTGGGGCTGCTGTGCTTGAAGAACTGCAGGAACTTGGGAATCATCACATTAAGTGGGCGGTCCAACATGTCGCTGTCTAGGATCTCAGCCGAGTCTTCACAGATCTTTTGCAGAGCTCCAAAAGCCCCCTGAAGAACACAAAAGGAATACATACATACTGATCAAATGTATAGCTTGAATGTCCTGAAAAATGTTTTGGATAACAGTGTCTGCCACGTGCACGAATTAATGCAAATTACTATTTTCCTTTCTTGCTGTCCCAAACAAGCTTTTAGTGTCAGATGACAGATGTCCAAATCCTATTTTTTGGCACGAGATGCACCTATTTCGATAAAAAACCAAGTAGGTTTATGTGCCGCTACCTCAAGCTCACAGCTGATTGGTTGACAGACTGTACAGATTGTATGCAGGTTTAAAACAGCGTATTTGTAAGTGTTGCAAATTAAAATTTTAATCAATATCATTCACTGTTTTAAAGGTGCAGTGTGTAATTTCTTAGCAGGATATCTTGACAGAAATGCAAAATAATATACAAAACTATATTATCAGGGGTGTATAAAGACCTTTCATAATGAACGGTTATGTGTTTATTACCTTAGAACAAGACCTTTTTATCTACATACACCGGGGGTTCCCTTACATGGAAGTCGCCATTTTGTGCCGCCATTTTTCTACAGAAGCCCTTAACGGACAAATTTTTATTAATAAGTTGTCTTCGACGATGACATGTTTGTCTGGTGGCGGCTCCTGTAGCTTCTCTTTGTGTTTCAAAAGCGAGGGGTGAGCTGTGGACTGAGCCGTTGGTTACAAGGTCGCAACCTCACCACTAGATGCCTCTGAAATGTACACACTGCGCCTTTAACCCTTGTGCCTTGTTCCAATTCACTACCCTTTCGTTTTGTTAGCGGCCAAAAATGGACACTAAATTAAACGGCTGTAAAAATTTATCAGATTAATATATTTTTTTGCATAAATCTGTTAATCAACCTCAGTACTGATCAAAACTACCAAATGTTTCCAAAAATTTCATGATTTTAACTCTTTAATTGCCAAGCTCATAAGTGATTCCACTGATTTGAGAAAAAAACACAAAATCACAGATTTTCAATATAAAAAGTGATTGGTAAAAACATTGGCTTTGATGCATTTTTAGATTTTGTGCAGTATCAGATTTTAAAAATTTTCTCCCTCATTTATTGTTTCTGGCCATTTTTTCCCCATTGACTTCCATTATAACAACATTTTTTGACTGCAGAGCCATGACACCTTATTACCATGCATGCATACTTGATTCATTGTGGCTTTTCCTTTTGCAAAGAGGTAAAATTTGTCATTTTTACTGTTGATCACCATGTGGCACTATTAACTCTTTAGTATCCTGTGCAAAAAACAGAGCTTAATTTCTGGGTTAAAAAATGCATCAAAGCATTCAAAATGCATCTAAAAATGCATCAAAGCCAATGTTTTTACCAATATTTGACATGCCCAAGACTGTAAAAAAGGTCAAAGAAAATCCAGTCCACATTCACTTTTTATATTGAAAATCTGTCATTTTGTGTGGTTTTTCCCCCAAATCAGTGACACCACTTATAAACTTGGCAATGAAAGAGTTAAAATCATGGAATTTTTGCAAACATTTGGTAGTTTTTATCAGTACTGAGGTTGATTAACAGATTTATGCAAAAAAAAATTGAAAAAAAAATCTATTCATTTTTACAGCAGTTTAAAGGCGCAAAAGAGGATGTTTCCGCCGACTGAGAATCCAAAGACCGTTACTGAGTTTTTTAAATAAGCGCATGCGCAAGAACAGCCTCCCTCCTTCACAGCTCATATCTGGGAAACGCCTTCCATAACTCGTGCACGAGTATTTGAACACGAGTGTTTGTTTACCAATGTCATATGCTGTGTCGCGTCAGTTGATTCATTATGTGAAAAGATATTATAATAAACACATAAGACTTAAAGTTAGATCAGTCGACGCTAATCCCATTTCAACTAGCGTGTAGCAGCCTGGTCACTTACAACTACAGTACAAGAACAACGTCGATATACCTGAATAACAGTACAACAATAATTATTCCACAAAGAAAGAATAATCACTGTTACCTGTCGAAGAGAATTTTTGCGACCTGCGCGTCTGACACCTCTCTGTTCCTTCATTGCTCTCCAGTGTTGAAATGTTTCTCCAATAACGACTCTGGTTAGATAACATTCTTCTGACAAATTTCTCCTCTTCTCAGCGACTTAAAAACTCTTTCTTTTGCGTCCTCCTTCGGGTTTCTTCTCTTCCATGGTGCAGATTCGAGGAGGAAAGCAGGAGCGAAAATGAAAATAAACCGAAACTTAAGACGGAGTTTCATGCGCTATGCGCATGCGTCACTCGTGTAACGTTACTGGAGCGCGCACGTCTCTCCCAAGAAACGTAATGGCAGTGATTGACAAGCCAGAGGGCCAATGACGATTGCGATGATTGCATCAACGATTGGCTGATGTTTATAAGGCCCTACCTTATGCACAGATGACATATATTAATTTTATTACTTTCAGTGCGCCTTATAAATAGTCTTTTATCATTTAGTAAAGACAGTTTCAGGTAACATTGCAAAAATGTATTAAACAAACATCCTCTTTTCCACCTTTAATTTAGTGGCCATTTTTGGCCGCTAACAACACGTAAGGGTAGTAAATTTGCCCCAGTATATTGTTAAGTTTTTTTTAAATTTCAAAGCATTTTCTTAAAATATGTGTAAATATAAGATTTGTCAGCAAAAATCATTCCATTTGCTGAAACACAGAGAAAGTTGTGGCCAAATAAAGACAAAAAAATAGCAAAAATGGCCAAAAATGGCCCAACAACACATAAGGGTTAAGGGGACATTTCACAAAACTTTAAGATGTGAAATAAATCTTTGGTGTCCCCAGAGTACGCATGTGAAGTTCTAGCTCAAAATATCATATAGATAATTTATTATAGCATGTTAAAATTGACACTTTGTAGGTGTGAGCAAAAATTTGCCATTGTGGGTGTGTCCTTTTAAATGCAAATGAACTGATCTCTGGCATTACAGGGGGAGCCAAAAAATTCAATGACCTATTTTTTCCACATGCTTGCAGACAATAGTTTACCAAAACTAAGTTACTAGGTTGTTCTTTTTCACATTTTCTAGGTTGATAGAATCACAGGGGACCCAATTATTGCACTTAAACATGGAAAAAGTCAGATTTTCATGATGTGTCCCCTTTAAAACAAACTGAATATCTACAAATATAGCATCTTTATCAACTGTTTTCTCGCATTGGCTTTGGGCCATGCCTTTTGTTGAGCACTGTCAAGACAGATATGCTCTCGACTATTCAAGATTATTTAAAACAATCGAAAACCTTATTAAAAATCTTGACGCTAAGGCACCACCCTAACACATCAAACTCCCTCACAGACGTTTCACCTGTAAAAAATGTAATCAGGTCACGAGCACAAACAGCGCCGTGGCAACGAGCTGTCTGGCCTGACTGTTGCCATGGCAACAGTCTCCACTGTCAGCTTGCTCTTGATTCGAGACAGCACATTTTGAGCTGAAAATCGGAGAGAAATGAGCACGTAGAGGAAAGCCTACTGTCTTTCAAGGTCAAAACAAACATACAAAGTCTATTTCAATCAGTATCTAATAAATACATGCTTTCCAAATATGTCCAATAGGCTGATGAAGATCTGTAAATGTTTACATTTGAAGGCATTTTTCATTCTTATGCTAAACAAAGAGTCCATTGTCTTAGGTTATTTCAAAATAAATACTGATAATTAGTTTAATAAACTAGTAACCACTCAATGAAAACTTTACTGTACTACAATACGTTGTTATTATTTTTACAACTACAATCTAAATATTGTGGGGTGTGCCAGAAAGCTTTTACTCAAAGCTCCAGGAACATCTCAACCATCCCACCTAGATAACATATGACATGTCTGCACATTTAACCAATTACCGAGCATAAACCCACCCTACGCCCAAGCTAAATAAAGTCAACCCCAACATTCTGGAAATGACTAGGCTCTCTCAACTGCTCAGACTGCATGTAGCACCCAAAAGGTGTCATATTCCACTAAAAACCTGAGCAAAAAATGCATGCATTCTTTCTCCAAACAAAAACAAACATACACGTGAAGTTGCAGGTTACCGATTACTTATCTTATTCATTTACATTTATGCATTTGAAAGATGTTCTGATCTAACAGTATATACAATGCATCTTGTAGTATAGACTGCATGTTTCCTGGGAATTGAACCCCTGACCTTGGCATTGGCATCTGCATCATCTACCACTTGAGTTACAGAACCCCATTCATGACGCATGGTAAGGAATGGCTTTCTCTTACTCAGCATGCAAGTGTTGGTGTGTGAGCTTTGAAGTAGCTTTCCATTCAGGGCCCTAGACTCTACTATATATAGATGTAAATATTCTACATACTTAGACATGCGGCATGAGGATTTGCCAATCATTTTGGTCAGGCATGACATTCCCCTCATACACCCACCAAGTAAGAGCAGTGAATGTAATCTGACACGCACAATCTTGCAATAAATCTGCGTAAATAGGCCTAAAGCTGCAATCTGTAACTTCATCACTGTTTGAAGCATAACATTTTAAAAAGTTACTTTAAAAAGGAGCTATTTTCGTTATGTAGGTTGAAGTCTAATGATGTCAAACTGACACTGCCCACACAATCATACCTGGCAGTTCATTTTGCATAAATCACTAAATAAGCTTGTCGCTGTAAATCAGAGTAAGGTAAGACCAATTTTATGTACTTGCTTGATAACTGACGCATTGCAGCTTCAATTAAAGGGATGTTGCTAATTTAGCAAAAAATAAACGTACCTGCATTCTGTAATAACATTCCTGTAATAGGAAATTTTATGCCATCAGGGCAGATTACCACTACTTAAAATACTACTTAAATGCAGTAGTACCACTTCAAGCCATGAGAAGCATCTTTAGCTCAGACCTATCTGCTGCTACAAGCAAAGCACCTCTCCAAACCTTCTTACACTTACCAAGATCACACAAGGCAGTTTAAACACTACATGTTCAAGAGCTCAATGGCACGACAAATAGGAAAACAGCCCACAGTGAGTACAACCTTTATAACCACCCTTAACCCTGACAAACGTAACTGTAAAATAGACTGTTGTGGCCTGTAGCGCAGTGATAAACTTATGCCCAAAAAGATTTTGGAAAAATATGCATATATTATAATATATTATAATTAGGGCTGGGACTTTAACGCGTTAATTAAGATTAATTAATTACACAAAAAATAACGCGTTCAACATTTTTAACGCATTTTAATCACACTTATTTTTGGGTTATTTCATTGGATGAGTTTCGGCGGACCGATTATACTGGAGCACCAACTAGCGTTCATGACTTCAGACAACAACAAACCACAGTGAACATGAAAGAAGAAGCTGATGAGATCGCTTTGGTGGCCCCGTGGATGGGAATTTTTTTTATAAAAAAGAACGGATGGAAGCGTCGATAAGAGCATGGTTGTGTGTAAGCTATGCAACAAGGAATTCACATATCACCGCAGCACATCGAGCCTCAACTATCATCTCAATGCAAAACATATAGCAGCTAGCGTGGACGTTAGCCCGACTCCGATTACAACGACTTGGTTGAACAAAAATAAACAACATTTTGTTGCTTAAGCTTATGTATTCAGTCATTATTCATGGTATACTAAATTCCATGTGAAAAAATAACTTCTCAATGTTCTCAGGTCAAATATTTATATGTGATTAAAATGTGATTAATTTCGATTAATTAATTACAAAGCCTCTAATAAATTCGATTACTTTTTTAATCGAGTCCCGGCCCTAATT
Organism: Misgurnus anguillicaudatus; assembly: GCF_027580225.2. Classification (NCBI taxonomy): domain Eukaryota; kingdom Metazoa; phylum Chordata; class Actinopteri; order Cypriniformes; family Cobitidae; genus Misgurnus; species Misgurnus anguillicaudatus. Next base: position 29,578,373 of record NC_073358.2, on the reverse strand, counting down.
ATAATATTATAGGACTGTCAATCAATTAAAATATTTAATCTAGATTAATCGCATGATTATCATGAGTTAACTCGTGATTAATTCCATTCTTAATCAAAAAATTTTATCTGTTCTATATTTACCTTTATTTAACAATTTTCAAGTTTTTAATACACTAATCAATAAACATGGACAAATATGGATGCTTCATGAAAATGTATGTTTATTATTAGTTAAAGAGTCAGCTAAGTTATTTTGAGAAAAATCCAGTTTAAAAATCCAGGTTCTGTTGTAAACAGCATGCACGAGACTAAAGTCACGTGACTGCAGTGACGCGGCTGACGTGTTATCTGGTGCGCCCCAGCTGAGTATAACATGCCAGACGCGTCACTGCAGTCACGTGACTTTAGTCTCATGCACGCCATTTACAACAGAACCGAAAGAGAAGACAATGCTGAACAAATTCGTAATTTTTGTTATTTTTAGACCAAAATGTATTTTCGATGCTTCAACACATTCTAACTGATCCACTAATGTTACATGGACTACTTTGAAGATGTTTTTTTAACCTTTCTGGACATGGACAGTATACCGTACATAGATTTTCAATGAAGGGTCAGCAAGCTATCAGACTAAATCTAAAACATCTTAAACTGTGTTCCGAAGATGAACAGAGGTCTTACGAGTTTGGAAAAACATGAAGGTGTGTCATTAATGACATTTTTTCATTTTTGGGTGAACTATCCCTTTAATAGTTAATTTAAAGGGATTTTTTAATAATTTTAACATCAAGCAAGCCCTGCATTTTCTAATTCCTGCATGATTTAAAACCAAAACCTCAAACATGCATGTGGATGGACACACATCCTTCGTATAGGTTAATCATTTAGGATTGGTACACCTCTCAGAAAACATACAAATAAAGATCATTTTAGACATTTAGTGACTACGGTCTAAGGCTGCGTCTTAATTCATCAAACAATGGGCTAGACCAGGGGTGTCAAACTTAGTTTCTTACAGAGTTTAGCTCCAACCAGCCCCAACACACCGGTCTTGAAGTTTCTAGTAACCTTGAAGACCTTGATTAGCTGCATCAGGTGTGTTTGATTAAGGCTGGATCCAAACTCTGCAGAGACACCGGCCCTCCAGGAAATGAGTTTGACACCCCTGGGCTAGACCCAGGGTCAAACAGAAATTGCATGTTGCATTAATCAAGCGTTAATACAATTAGCGCCTTTAAAATTAATTTACGTTAACACATTATTAACGCGCTAATTTTGACAGCCCAGTATACACTCACCTAAAGGATTATTAGGAACACCTGTTCAATTTCTCATGAATGCAATTATCTAATCAACCAATCACATGGCAGTTGCTTCAGTGTGTTTTTATAAATCTTATGCCTGCCCGCTGCAGCGGAGTCGTCTAACTTCAGAAATTTGAATGCACATACATGCTGGAGTTGATCCACACGTACGGTGTATGTGCGCGCGATCGATCGACCAACCAAACGAGAGAGAAAGATGCTTCTGATAATATTGTCAGTTTATTTCATCAAAACCGCATCTTCGCTATTACACTATAAGGACTCAGCATGTACTCAAGGATTTTTTTTAACTCCTCAAAAAGAATGGAGTAATGATGACAGCCCTAAATACAACGTAGAGATAGTCCTCCTAACACACATTTAAAGTGTTATTAAAAAATGTAACAGCGTTTTGTTAAAAAATGTTTTTTAGCAGGTAGGTCTTGTCAGCTTTATCATTTTAAAAGTAGATTGCTACACAAAAAAGGCTGGACACCCCTGATTTAATGTTTATGATTAAAAAAGTGCATATAGCTGCTAATTGTATTTGTTGTTTGCTGATTTTCAAAAATAAAACTTGTTAAAATGTTTTCAGTGTGTGTATCAGTTCTTTTTGAACATTTCCATCTCATTTTAAGAAAACCATGATAATATTGATAACCGTGATAACTTTGGTCACGATAATCATGATATGAAATTTTCTAACCGTCCCATCCCTAGGTGTGGTCCTGGTCAAGACAATCTCCTGAATCCCCATTCTGACATTCAGTTTGGAAAAGAAAGGTAATTTTAGCAATTTTGAGCGTGGCATGGTTGTTGGTGCCAGACGGGTTGGTCTGAGTATTTCACAATCTGCCTAGTTACTGGGATTTTCACACACAACCATTTTTAGGGTTTACAGAGAATGGTGTGAAAAGGGAAAAACATCCAGGATGCGGCAGTCCTGTGGGCGAAAATGCCTTGCTGATTCTAGAGGTCAGAGGAAAATGGGCCGACTGATTCAAGCTGATAAAAGAGCAACTTTGACTGAAATAACCACTCGTTACAACCGGAGGTATGCAGCAAAGCATTTGTGAAGCCACAACACCCACAACCTTGAGACGGAAGGGCTACAACAGCAGAAGACCCCACCGGGTACCACTCATCTCCACTACAAATAGGAAAAAGAGGCTACAATTTGCACAAGCTCACCAAAATTGGACAGTTGAAGACTGGAAAAATGTTGCCTGGTCTGATGAGTCTCGATTTCTGTTGAGACATTCAGATGGTAGAGTCAGAATTTGTCGTAAACAGAATGAGAACATGGATCCATCATGCCTTATTACCACTGTGGAGGCTAGTGGTGTAATGGGGGATGGGTTTTTTTGGCACACTTTAGGCCCCTTAGTGCCAATTGGGCATCGTTTAAATCCCATGGCCTACCTGAGCATTGTTTCTGACCATGTCCATCCCTTTATGACCACCATGTACTCATCCTCTGATGGCTACTTCCAGCAGGATAATGCACCATGTCACAAAGCTTGATTCATTTTTAAATTGGTTTCTTGAACATGACAATGAGTTCACTGTACTAAAATGGCCCCCACAGTCACCAGATCTCAACCCAATAGAGCATCTTTGGGATGTGGTGGAACAGGAGCTTCGTGCCCTGAATGTGCATCCCACAAATCTCCATCAACTGCAAGATGCTATCCTATCAATAAGGGCCAACATTTCTAAAGAATGCTTTCAGCACCTTGTTGAATCAATGCCACGTAGAATTAAGACAGTTTTGACAGTCAAACACAGTATTAGTATGGTGTTCCTAATAATCCTTTAGGTGAACAGTGACTTGTAAAATGGTTAATTACACTCCTTGATTCTGGTTGGTCAATAGATGCAATTTATTTATGAAAACGCTGCACCTAACAATTCTGTGAATCATTGCGAAGTACTCTCTTAGCAATGTAAACATATGTGATACATTCTGTTGCTATTCCCAGTGGGGACTATTTTTTCCAGCGGAAAGGCTTTTTGTGATTTTGTGTATAGATTTGAAATTAATTATCTGGCATATTAAGAACAACTATTTGAATTGGCCTAGCCATGGCCTACTAAAGACATAAGATACTGTAAGTGTAAACAGTAAAGCACACTGTCTTTCAATCATGTCTGTGCTTAGTTGTGATCACATCTGATCTCCACAGCAGAAAATAACTGACCTCAATCTGTGCTAACAAGCCTGCTCAGCAAGAGTCTGGCAGTCACACAGAGAAGCACATTGTACTGCGTATGTTGCAAGTCTTTTTGTTCATGTTTGGGTGTGTAAAACTGAATTTATTCAATTAGTGCATGCTAGTACATAAAAGCATCTCTGGTTTGTGCTTAACAGGGGTTATGGCCTGCCATGTTTGCTTAACCCCAATACAAACAGTAATAAGTTGCAAGACATAAAAGCTACTCGCATAAAAGGCCCGCAGCACTCGGGCTTACAAAGCACCATCCTAATTACAGGCCAAACCTCAAACTGTCAACGCCTGTCAACAAGATTAATTAGGGTATGACTCTCTAATACGCGTGTTAAAATGCCTACACATTTTATAGACGAGAAAGAGTCCAATTTTGATACTTGATTTGTTTTGACATAGACGTGACCAATTATTAAAAAGTAAAGGAAGATTTTGATGATGACAACAAAATGATGACACATGTTCTGTTCATGTGGAAGTCAGGAGTGATGACGCCCTTTACAGGCATGCAGCACTAACATATGTAAGAGCAACAGCTGAGAGCTTAGATAAAGAAGTCTTAGACATTGAGTCATTATCATCTACACATCATCTTAAAGCTTTAGTTAACCACCAAATAAAAAGCAGGAACATATGAAATACTGAGATATGTGATTGATGAAGACAAACACAAGAAAAAATGACAAGACTTCAGCAGTCTACAGCAGATCACAGGCTGCAACAGAAACTCTGTTTACACCTGGTATTGAGATCTGTCTTGGGTGATCGGATGTGGCACATTAGCCTCTTTCACACAGTAATTCTGGTAAATTACCATGAATTTACCAGAATTAATTTACCAGTAAATACAAAAATGTGCTGTTCACACATGCAGTGACGTTCCGTCTTTTTACCAGTAAGACATCATTCACACATCAGTATCAAAATACCGGTAAACTCGGACAGAAAGCGGAAGTTACTTGTGGCGCGCGGCCGGCGAGCTCCGTCCGTGTCGTAGGCTATTTGTAAACGGCGGGTTATGACTTAATATCCACGGTCCGTATTTTGTTGTTTTCACATCTGTGGCAAACGGTCGCGAAGTTGCTTGTGACCAAACAACACTGCATTAGGCGGCGTCAAACGGAACCTGCGCGTTTGCACATTAGGCTTCACAGATGGTGTGCTAAGGACGTCGGCAATTTGGCAATTAGATGGTAAGCTGTTTTAAACAACTTTGGTGAAGAAATGTGGATGTTAACTTCAGGTGTGCTCGACTTTTAAGCAACATGTGTGTGGAAACGTCCGTAAACAGTCTGGGGGAAACCGCGTCACCTGTATAAAACTTTCTGATTGGCCCGCCCGATCTGTCAGCGCGGTCTGACGTCATCTAAATGCCGGTAATGCTATATTTTTCGTTCACACACAGCGCTTACCGGCAAATTACCGTTAATCTTACAACCTGCCTTACTGGTAAATTGGGAGCACTGATTTACCGGAAAGGTTCTGTTCACACATGACATGTTAACTGCAATTTACCAGTAAATTACCAGTAAAGACTGTATGTGTGAAAGGGACTATTGGCATAGGCCTGTCTCATGTGAGTACTACATAATCACTTATTACGACTGTATAGTAATGCATATTGATAAAGCACAAAGTAAATTTAGATTTGAAACCATTGTTTTTTAGTGGTTGTTTGCAAGTAAATAATCCTTCACTGCTGTCCAGGATACATCAGGGCCGATTATCTTTTATACTCCACGTTCAATGGGGTCACACGCATTTTTCATTTGTGGCTTTGGTGGCCCGATAAAAAATTCTAAAAATCTATTCTTAGGGTCCCAATTTGATTCAGAATTGATTCTTGACATACTAATTAGCATATTTGTGACATCATCATCATTACATCACTTTGCCAAGCCGTTCTCATTGACAATTATGTTATTTTTCTGCTGTCAGACATTAAAACAAAGTAAAAAAAAAAGATTAACATGACTCATGAATTCTACACGTTAACCAGCAGTAACTCCTACGAACTGCCGCATCGTCTTATTATCATTATAATACACCTACAATAAGGAGCAGTGGTTTCGGCTAATATACTTATGTGCATATTTTTACAGAAGTTCATGTTCTTATCTCTAAACAGTCAGTCATTTTATTCATCTTGCAGTTTAGAATTAGTCAGACTGGGCTTGATGTATTTGTCTTTTTCTTCTTTACCGCTCGCGTAAGCTCCACTGTAGGAGCGCATGTAGGTTTGGGCGATAAACCGGCAGGCACGGTTGAGATTTTGGAGTATCGTGTCTATTGAGGTTACGCACCCACTTCACGTCACGAAACTTTACATTTGTACACGATTTTAAGCACCGCAGCTTTAAAACAAGTGATTTTAAGTCATTAAAACCTAAAAAAACTGTGCTAAATGCGCACGCTATTTCTGTGTGAGAGGAGCTTTAAGCCGCGCATCCACTGCTCATTAAAGTCGCCATGAAATGGAAGTAGCGATTGTCTAATTTTTCCAGTGGTGACGTATATCTGAGTAAAACTGCTACTGAAATGACAAAAAGGTAGGGCTGGAATTCAAATTGTCCATTGAGAATTGATTGGATAGTTTGAAATTGGGTCATGTTGCTAATTGCTAATCGCTGCGATCTTCTACTGGACCCCGCCCCCCGCCACACTATATGACCAGAACTAGATATCATTTCGAAAAAATTTTCGTTTTTGATTAAAGATTATGAGACCACATGAAGTAGAAAAAATGAATATCACAGATTATTAATTTGTAAAACAAAATACCACAATATTCCAAAACAAATGACAGTTTTTCATTTTAATTTTGTAGACTTTAAGCTTGTGAGCATTTTCCCCACTTTATTGGCCCTAAATACACATATGCGTCAAAAACCCCTCATCATCACAACCATTTAGGTCTTTAAGGGCGGAGTGCACAATGATTGAAAAACGCTTTGAAAAAGGGAGTTGGGCCGACTACCAAAACACACTTGTAGCCAATCAGCAATAAGTGGCATGTCTACTAACCGACATCCTTGCCGGGGTTGCCTATGTGTGCGGCGGGTCTATCAAAAGAAGGTCCAGATTCTATTGGGGTAGGGGTGTGTTTGTTCAGGTGATTTCAAATATCAACATTGTGCACTCCGCCTTTAAGAGAAAGTAAACAGTTGAAAAAGGAAACGCATGTAAAACAACAGTATATTGGACTTTGGTCTTCAAGGGGAAGTTACTGATATAGAGTACTGTGCAAAAGCCACCATGCCAGAATTAGATTTGTTGTTTTTGCAATGTTATAGTGATCATATAAAATTGTTTCTCAGTCTCTTTAATAGAATATATCCAGAAAACACAGGAAATGTGTATATAGTATTAAAAACTGTATAAAAATGTAAACTGATATGTCAAGTTTTTAAGATAAACTCCCCTTACACTTGAGCAATAGCAGGAAACTGCAGGATCTCTTAAATCTAAATTAAATTAAATCCTAATTTCTAATTGTAAAGAAATTAAGTATTTTTACTTAATTCTGCTCAAAAACACTCAAGATGTGTTTAGTGCCAAGAGAGATCACACTAAACACTGACAAAGCATTTAGTCCTGAATTTTGTTTTGTACATATTTCCTGTATTTTCTGTTTGTATCCTAATAAAATAGATTGAAAAATAAATATGGATGGACATCAGTGTTTCCCATACATTGATTTACTCGTGGAGCACCGTCACGTAATCAACACTGGGCACCACAAATAGATTTTTCATGATCCCCATGTACATTTATATTTTACTGTTTAAAAACATCTTAATTTATTGTTGCAAGCACCCAGCATGCCCCTCCCTTTCTCGTGTGCAGCGCGCGCCTCTCTCACATAACAGTGAAAAAGTGGTGGTGTTTTCAATGTCCGTTCCTCCGTATACTTTCTTTTTCGCGTAAACGTCAACAGTCACAAATTTTACTGACAGAGAAGACGGCTGATCGAGTTTATCATGACTTGACGAAAGGTTAGCATTAGTGTTTCCAACACACACACCCATTCTCTGTGATGCGGTATGCATGCGCACGTGTTTTGTTGTAGTAACTTTGTGTAACAATTACTGTGTATTCTCTCATATTTCTGAATTTGCACACAATTGTCTGCGCTATACGCAACAATAACACTCACATTTAAATAAGGGCTCATAACAAGACTTTGATGAGAAGAGCAACAGCAGTAAGACTTCAATGTAAATGTATGGTGATTTATAGAACAGCTGTAAATATACACGTACATTTCATAATTTCCTGTTCTTTTGCGTGTTTTTTTCAAATATAAAAGCGCATAAGCATTTACTAGCATTCTAGGCGAAAAAACAAGTCAGTTCCTGAATACCACGACACAAACTTTAAAAAGTCAAATTCACTTCTCAGAGGCAAGGAACTGTTCCTGAAACTGACGTTCTCCCCAAACTGAAATTAAACACAGTGTTTCGAGTTTTTCTCGTCTGTGTCACATCTGATATCAGGAAGCAAGGTAACGTGCACAAATGACGACGAGAGAGGTGACCTGCTGCGCAATCGAGTTACCCCTCCCACTTCTGAATGTTTTACTGAGATTTCTAATCCCGTCCGAATTGACCATCAATATTATTATATATGTATTATCCTTTAATACATCACTCATTGTTTATCTTCAGTAAGCTTGGGTTTTGTTTGTTTTTGTCTACTTTTTATGCTTGTATAAGTTTTTTATGAGAATTATAAAATTATATGGCATTAAAGATTTTAATTACAAAATCCTGAGTTTTGGGTACCATGAAAATAGCTTGTACCAATAAGGCCTGTTCACATTGGCTTGGTTTTGTCAACTTGAAACTAATCCTTTAACCCCAAGTTTGTTTAACTATTTTCATGGTACAGGCCCCTGGGGTTTCCAACCTTTGTGAGGAAGGGCTACCACAATGAAAAAAAAACAATCTGGAGGGCTACTTTTTTGATATAGTCTACTCAAAACCTTTTTGTTTTACTTGTTGATTTTATTTTATTTTACTTGTTGATATGTTTTATCATTGTTTAAAATGTTAGCATGAATTAAATAAGCCAAGCTTTATAAAATAATGTAATAAATACATATTAACATTGAGGCTATTAGTAGAATGGGCTGGAAACTCAACCTAGTGTGGGCAACCTGATGCATGTTGGCGACCACTGCTCTAAACTGTCCGCATACTGCACAGCTCCGGCAGTTGATGGTCGCCTTTTGGGTCTAATAACGTCACGTTACTATTTTGTAAACTAAATTTGAATCGCGATTGCTATACTTTTAACCCACCCCACAGAATTTAGCACTGATGACATATACATTGTAATGCCAAATGAAAACAGGATGAAAGCACAGAAATTGTGTGTAGGTCTCACCTCACAGGTGTTATAGTCTTCTGAGTCCAGCAGTAAACAAAGTTTTGGTAGAAGTTCTGGCCAGTTCTGTAACTCCCCTTTAGAGGCTATAGTTGTGATCAAAATACCTGAAGAACAAAAACATTTAAATGTAGTATATTTTCAGAATATGCACAATTTAGACTTACCTGTACCAGTTTATATAAGCTACTTTTTATGACTAAAATCAGATTGTTTACGCAAATTTGATGACATGTAAAAACATCAAGACACAATATAAGAACTAAAGCTGCAACTAGTGCTGCACAATTAATCGCATCGCAATCGCGATGTCAGCCTGTTCGATTATATGATAGCAAAATGTTGCAATTATATTAAATAAATAAATGTGTGGACTTGTTAACACAAACTTTCTGATAACAGTTTGATGATTTTCCTTGCTGTTTAAAAAAAGAAAGAAAAATGAACAAAAAAGGCAGTGCACGTGTGGCATGCACATGTGTGGTGTGCTTCGTCACTTATACCAGAGCGAAGATGGATGCAGAGGAGGTTGAGTGATCTGGTAAAAAAAAAAAAACTCTATGTCTGTTGTATTTTGGATTTAGGATTACTGACACTGAGCAGTTGCTACATCACGTGGCAATACGAAAACATTTCTAGTTTTACAAATACACATTTTAGCTAAACTGTGTGTGGATTTTCCTTAAAACCCATCAAGTTGACTCATGATACCATTTAGTATAATCGCACATTGCAATATTAGCATCAATAACCGCAATGGGAAAAATTACCCAAATCGTGCAGCCCTAGCTGCAACTAATGATTGTTATTCAATCAATCAATCAATCAAATCAAATCAATCAATCAACTAATGATTTTTTTTCCATTAACCTACCAATGATTATTTAGGCATGACCTTAAATGACAAGATCAAATGCAATTCATTAAGCACAACCAGCATACGTTTAAAGTGCTTTCTCAATGTCAGCCCTTCAAAAACGCAACAGAACCATGGCTGACTACAACAGTGTAATGCAACAGCGGATCAATAGTTTGCTTTATTATAGTGTTAAATGCAGACTGTGTTTAAGATAACAAATAAAGAAAAAACTACTTTGAGATGCATATTTTAATACTAATCTAGGTTGAGCTAAATCTACTACTTATAGCATTCATCGCTGAAGCCTAAAACTGACAGGGTTGTGGTTCTGGCAAAAAATCTTTAAAATGGGAATAAATAATTTGTTAAAGTATCTTATGCAAATCAATAACTTTATGTAATAGATTAATCAACTAGGTCGACATGTAATTTTAGCCCTTATGTAAACAAATGATATTAGATACATCACTATATTTATTACTGCAAGTAAAACATGTTTTATTTAACCAATACTAATTATTTTCAAAACTAAATAAAATTTACATGTAACCTGCAAGTCTTAACGCCCAGATCAAATCTTTTGACAATAACCACATATCTCTTTTGTAGCACATGTTTACATTTACGTAAGACACAATTCGTATCCGTTATCAGTGTTTACATTAAACTGATTAGTTGCTATGAGCACAACGACTTGCGCTTCACTTATGCAGTGTCACTCAAATGTACAAGACTTTAGGTATGTTTTATTCATAAAACTCAAACAATATAACTTGGCAGTAACACGTATCCTTGTGTGTGTAGTATTATCTGCAAGGTTATGTATTTCTGTCACAGATGAAGGAGTGAAACTACTTGAAAGTCTGAAAATGTACACTCGACTGTAATTAATAAGAGAAAAGGTGGCTTTTTATTGCTGCTGTTGTAAGAACGACTTTAATGCTTTCCACATTGATCATACAGCAACTGCAGGTGTTTAAAACACAAGCGCTTCATTCGCATCTGGTGCCTTTGTGTCAGAAGGCCAGCCGGTAAATTTTCTTATTTGGCTTTAATGCTCTTTTTTTGTGCCGAGTAGTGACGTCAGAATCAGGCTTGTGCACAATTCAGAATTGGCCCCCATTCAATTCATGAATTTGAATTTAATTGACTCCGCCCTACAGAAAGTTGAATTTGAATTGGAATTGGAATGACAGGAAGTGGAATTAAATTCATGGCAATTCAAAGAAATTCCACAAACAAAACAGAAAGAATCTCACATACATTCAGTGTTAGGAAAGTTACTTTGGAAAATTGTTTGGAAACCATTTTAAATACTTGGTTAAAGTAAAACATTCTGGGAAATGAAGTCATGTTCCATCGTGTTCCACAAAATTACAATTACAAAAAATCAAACTTAATTATTTGTTATGTGACTAAAGTTTTTAACATTAATTGCTGGGGGAAAACATTTTCTGTTAATGTAATCTGTACAAGTAGTTAAAACTAATATAATTTATAGATTATGTAATGCAATCAAATCTGACATATACTGAAAGCTTCATTTTTAACACTTCACTTACTGTATAATATGTATATGAATTTCTTTGAATTTCTATTGATTTTCTTAAGTTTCTTAAAGGAAAACACCACCGTTTTTCAGTATTTTTCCATGTTCCTACCTCAGCTTAGACGAATTAATACATACCTGTCTTTTTTCAATGCGTATACTTGATCTTTGTACAGCGATCGTGACTGTGTTAGCATTTAGCCTAGCCCCATTCATTCCTTAGGATCCAAACAGGGATGAATTTGGAAGCCATCAAGCACTTCCATGTTTTCCCTGTTTAAAGACTGTAAGTAACACGAGTATGTATAGAGGTACAAAATAAAATGTGGCAAGTTTTTTTAAGAAGATAAAAAATTATAACTATATTGTATGGGAGTGCAGCACTTAGTTTGCAGCACTTCAGGCGCAGTAATATTGACAGAAGTTTGAGCAAGAGGGGGAGTAATCAGGAGTGATGATGTTACTGCACGCTGAGGTCGAACTGCTGCAAACTAAGTGTTCTTCCGCCATACAATTCCGCTTAAAACAATTGCCACGTTTTATTTTGTGCCACCATACTTACTCGTGTAACTACTCATGTAACAGTCTTTAAAAAGGGAAACCATGGAAGTGTTTGGTGGCTTCTAAATTCATTCCTGTTTGGATCCTAAAGAATAAATAAGGCTAGGCTAAACGCTAACACATTTACAACGCACTGTACAAAGATTAAGTATGTATTAATTTGTCTAAGTTGAGGTGAGAACATAGTAAAATATTGAAAACTGGTGGTGTTTCCTTTAAGGCAAAGTAATGAATAGGTTATTTGCATTTAGTGCAGGAATAGAAGATCAGATTAACATACATTTAGCTAAGACTCATTTATGTAGTCGAATGCAAATGGAACAGTTATACCAAGTCAGATATCTATCTGATTAGAGAGGTGACCAGGTTTTAAAGGTATAGGTCGACCGATATGGCTTTTTCTCTGGCCGATGCTGATATTTAGAAATCAGGGTAGCCGATGGCCGATATGGTTGGCCGATTTTCTATATGTACATAATAATCAAAATGTTATCACCATTAGCAGATATTTTAAATGTAAAAATGTCACTATTTAAGTCAAAGTATTTAAAAAAAATTATGACTGGTCTTTCTGAAGAGTTTTACAACGTCCTCTGTCTGCACCATGCATTTATCAGACACAGATATTACCTGACACTCTGCTGTCATCATCTTTGATCAGTTTTTTACCGTGGCTTTTATTGCTTTGTAGGATAAAATACTTATTTGGTAGACCTGATAAATTATTTATTCATCATAAAGTTAACATAGTAAATGTCTATGTTTTTTAGTTGAGACTGTTATTTAGGGCAAATCTTTCTAAACACGTTTACATTCTCATTTCTGAGGCGCTATAAGTGGCTGATTGTACTGACAGTGACGTCTTGTGAGTTTAGTGTTTGGACAGATCTGTTGTTTCAACCGTTCATTCAAACGAATCCGTTCAAAGGAGTCAGTTCGCGAATCAGACGGGTTGTGTTCTAATCCAGGCTGAGCAGCGCAAAACTGTAAACAAAGTGTTACTGTAACAACACGAAAAACATTTCTTCTGTGGATATGATTTGGTCTTCCGACCTTTCGCCATTGAGTCAGTTTTGTTTTGAGTAAAAAAGCAGGGAGACAGTTTAAAGACAGAAAGCCTGTGCGCGCGGCTCTGCTCTCTCTATCATGCAAACAAAGATCATCATCACTCATTAATCACATAAAATGAGCCTAATCTTTGCACGGACAGTGCACCGCGAGACATAAGCCCGTCGCGCTGTTGTATTGGCTGCTTGATTCGCACAATCCCGCCATCGTTTACTAAAGCTGTTTGTGAACAAGGCACGGCTGCACACACACGGGAGCGATCTGCTTGCAGCAAGAGGCAGCGTCACAAGTTCTACAACAGCACTTAGGTGCCCGCAGATGCGCCTGCATATTAATCGGCCTAATTTTTTAAAATATGCCAAAAATCTGCCAATAAATCAGTCGACCTCTAGTTAAAGGCCCTATAATGACGGCAGGAAGAAAAGCTCATTGTAAAATAATGTGAAATAAATATAGTAAAAAGGACATTTTAAAAATGAAACTTGTGCAATGGGGAGAAAATTGGTAAAATATTTAGGAAAATGACAAATAAAACATTTTTTGGGTTGTTCGGTATTCAGCTGAGTGTTTCATTTCATTCGGTTTCGGCCAAGAATTTTTATTTCGATGAATCCCTAAAAAAATCTTATTTTGGTGGCTGTGTAAATTGCAGCCAAAGACTCCTGTAAACCTTGCAACCATAGCACAGCACTACGTGCCTTTTCACGAGCTGATCATCATGAACACCAAAGACAACTAACCCAGACACTCCTAGTACACCACAGAAATTAATAAATCATCTTGTACAAAAAAAAACGACAAAAAGCCATGCACAGACCCAGAGCCATAATAAAGTTTATGTGATGGCTCAGAGCCAGAATGTAAATGCACTGCCGGTCCATACTCACCCACTGTGGCTCTAATGAGCGGTGAGGAGTCCCCAATGTTCTGCAAACACTCATTTTTTATGAAGTCAGAGACTCCATTTGGGAAGTTCTGGTAATGGGCCTTAACGTTGTTCTTCAGAATGAGACCACTGAGAGAGCGAGTGGGCTCGTCTATGTGGAAGTGAGAAAATAGGATACAGTTTACAAGCAGCATTAGATGAAAGAAACAAACAAAACTGGTTACTGGTGGCTCAACAAAGGACTTTGTCCGCATTTGTAGCTGCACTGCACTGTCAATGCAAAGGTCATGGGTTTTATTCCTAGGAAACATGCATACTAACAAAACTGTATAGACTGAATGCGCTGTAAGTCAATCTAGATAAAAGCATCTGCCAGATGCATAAATGTAAATGCAATAGATCTTATCGTGATAATTTAGATATCAGAAAGGAAGAAATCTTGGTTCATTCTGTAATGTGAGGTCTCACAAAGGACATAGGTTCGAAAGATCTTTCTGCAAATAAGCTTGCAGTGCACTTGACAGATTACCATACTTGTAGCACCAGTAATGATGCTGGATTTAGAAGTTACTCGTGAGACTATACACTGTCTAAAACGAAGCAATATACAATGATTTGCTTGATTCAACTTCCTCTTATCAGATTCATTCCTTCCAGTAAACACAATTCCCAATTCCCTCTTAATATATTACATTTCCCCTCAAACCATCATGGCATAAATGCTCATAAATGGCAATAACCACATTGCAGATCAACAGCGGGCAATTTCCTGCATCTGCTTAGACCACCAACACAAGATGTGTGTCCATGTACAAACAACATTTAGAGAGGAGATATTATATACACACACAAACACATCAGCTCTACAGACTTGATCCATCAAGACTTCAGAATTAAAGAGGTTCATCTCACCTTCTGTCTTTAGCTTTGTGAGCACAAATATCAAGTAGTTGTTGAAGTCTGGGTATTGATTGAGCTGCTCAAGTTTCTGTGGTGTGAATTAAGGAACATGTAAACCACAGAGTGGCCCAATTGTAAGGTAAGCATGTTTTAAGAAACAAATGTATAAACTGTGACCTAAGAGCAACCTCTTAATACATTAGCCTTACATGTCTTAAAGCATAACGTGTGATTATAATCATTTCCCTTAGGAAAATTAACCATGGGTTTACTAAAATAAATATAGTTTAACTATAATAATTGCAGGGTTCCCACACCTTAGTTAACTACAAATTCAAGGATCTTTCAAGGACTTTCCAGGTCCAATACCCTCAAATTTAAGGACTAAATGTGGGGACACGTTTCAGGTGAGAGCAAGGTTACATCATGTTACCTTTAAAGATACATTGTTACAGCTCTCTTTTGAGGGAACTCGCGCTGCGTCACTACAATGATGCCTCCAGGGTTAAGTGTGTCTGAATGTGTATATCAAATTCAACCAATGGTAAGGCTTAAAGGACAAGTTCTGTATTTTACACTTAAAGCCCTGTCTTCAGATTGTTTATGATAAAATAGAACGGTTTTGACTGAAATTTGGACATATGATGCTGGCCCGAGAATTTTCGGGTGTTTGTTGTATCACCCTCACCTCTACAATGGGTGTATATGTGCGCTGGAACAATCCTTCCTAAAATGCATAAAACTTTCGTTTACAAAGACGTGAAACTCACCGAGTGGTCAGGGGTGTTCACTGATATGTTAAAACAAAAATCGCTGCAAAAGATGCTTTCCAACAGGTTTTAGCATAGTTTTTGTCCAACTCCATTGACTTGTATTAGATATTCTGTGAGGTACGGTATTACTCCGCACCAGGAACGTTGTTTGTATTCTTGCAATTGGCAAAGGTGGATTATTGCCACCAATTGGGCTGGAGTGTCTATTATTCAAGCTCTCAACGAAAGAATGTACGGGTGTGAGGCGTTTGGAAAAATAGGTCCACAAGTTTACAACGAATGCTACAACACCTGTTGGAAAGGAAAGGATCTTTTGCAGCGATTTTTGTGTGAGCATATCAGTGAACACCCCTGACCACTTGGTGAGTTTCACGTCTTTGTAAACAAAAGTTTAATGCATTTTAGGAAGGATTGTTCCTGTGCACCTATGCAGCCATTGTAGAGGTGGGGGTGATACAAGAAACACCCGAAAATTCTCGGGCCAGCATCATATGTCCAAATTTCAGCCAAAACCGTTCTATTTCATCATAAACTATCTGAAAACAGGGCTTTAAGTGTAAAATACTGAATTGCATAATCCAAAACGCAATAGCGGTGTCCAAATCAAAAACGATCTGACTATTTTCAATGAACCTGAAAAGTTTCTAAAGACACAAAGTTTATTAACTATAAATAATGTTCAAATAATGTTATAATATTCATTCCCGCTGCCATTGCATTTTCAAATTATGCAAAAAAAATTTGGCTAACATATTTTGTCCCATATGATGTGTTTTGTATTTATAGAGAATGTCTTAACACATTTTGTTTCTCTTTATATTTGAACAGAATAATATAAATTATTTGCACACTTTAATTATCGGTAACTTAAATTGAGATTTTAGTAAATTTAGGGCATTTATTAAAAAGGACGTGAGAGCTCAATTCCAAATAAGCGCTACAAATACACAGGCACAATAATGACATAAGCACATTTCTATAGTGTCCATTGCAATCTATAAGAGCAGCGCAAATTAGTACAGGGTCGCAAATAAGAGACCTCGGCAGGACATCGCAATGAAAATGTGGACTGCGGAGTGTGAAATTCCAGCTAAGTAAAAGTACACTAAGAACCGGAGGACAAAAGATGAAGGGTAAAAGAAGTTTTGAAATATCTGACTTGACTTTTCCTTGGGACTTCTCCTCCTCTTTTCTCGAGCAAATTAAACATAGCATGGATTGGCAAACTATATATTATATATATATATATATATATATATATATATATATATATATATATATATATATATATATATATATATATATATATATATATATTTTTTTTTTTTTTTTTTTTAAGTATGTTCCTCTGGCAAAATGTAATACTCTCCTCGCATTAATGTTGCTTCTAAAAGGAAAACTTCCACAAATGCATATGCAATAAGGTCACAAAAATAACACCTTTTCAGAGCTAAATATCTACTGCGTGTCTTTAGTAAGTTTAGTCGTTATTTAACGCCAAAATGATGGTTTGCGCAAGCTGTTAGTATCTGGCCCTTAAAGGGGTCATATGATGAAAATTTTTTATTTGTAAAATAAGTCTTTGGCGTTCCCAGAGTCCATATGTGAAGTTTTATCTCAAAACACAATAGAGATAATTAATTATAGCATGTCAAAATTGCCATTTTGTAGGCCTGTGCAAAATGTGTCGTTTTTGGGTGTGTCTTTTAAAATGCAAATGAGCTGACAAAATGCAAACACTGATCGCAATGACAGTAGTTTGTTGAAATAAACATGCTTCATCAGTCAGTGCTTTTTACTTTAATGTTTAAAATTAATTAATTAATATTACTAATTATTTGACTTTTAAACACAACTTTGGTTTAGTTTCGATGAAGGGGTACTTGAGCCTTACTGATAAGGCTGTGGGGGTACTTAGGGCTAAAAAGGTTGGGAACCACTGGTATACGTAACCCGAGAAGTTTTCATGTGTTTTCAAGCATTTTGGTATGAATCAACATTCGCACACAGAAGATATAAGCTTTTATAGTTTAGCATGTGTGCTTAAAACGTTGAGAATGTTTATAATATTATCCTCCACTACACAGGGAATAATATAGAGTTTTTTTCCAAAAAACTTCTTGCATAAAATAGACTCAAGCGCTTTCAAAGGCCTGTATCTATGTATGTATATTTTCAAAAACTTCCCAGGGCATTTAATTCCCCCCCCCCCAAATTCACAAACTTTCAAGGACCCGTGGGAACCCTGTAATTGTTGGGTAAACCATTTACAACCACAAATTTACCATGACCTCACTACTACCCACATGAGAAATAATACTACCAGTATATTTACTATACATAAACTTTGGTATTTACGATAGCAACATTTCTAATACTATATGGCTTTGCAACCTTTTTTCAATTACTATAGTAAACAGAATACTAGTAATAAATCACTAGTAAACTGTAATATACTACAGTATAATTCCTACAATTTACCAGAATACTACACTTACTATAGTGAATATTAAATATTTTTTACGTGGGTAGAATATAGTTTAACCAACATATTTGTTAAACCATGGTACGACAAATTGCATTTATGGATGATGATGATGATGATAGCATCCAGTGATACGAAAATCGACTGGTTTAAAAGGACTCGAGGTGAATTACACCGAGGACAAAAGATAGCTCGCGGCACCACTTGTTTTTAATAACAACTACATAAGAGCGAATTTTATGGCATCAAAAGTAGCGTGGACATATGACAGGATAAAACACTACAACGAGCGAAATAAAATTTAGTATAAATGGGATAAATACAATCATTTCATGTCTTTCTTTAATATAAATATTGTGGTAACAATTCGCACCGCTGCAGCTAATCATAAGCTGTGAATTAAAAACCTAACTAGACAGCACCGCTTTAACCTTCCCAAAGCGCCAAATAGTCTTTAAAAAAATGTCATGTACGTGGGTAACTCGGTTGGTTTTGAGACCCACCCATGTTGTTACATTAGATCAGATGATTGTTTATAAATAATCACAGAGGCGATGTTACAGTTTCTCTCAGTGTATGTGATGTTGGTAGTTGACAGCAGATAGACCCGCTCTCATCTAACGTTAAAGCTCGTGTTAAACACTCTCCAAATTACAGACATCGACACACACACCATATACGGGCCACACTAATCTGAAAGTAAACAAACATATAGACAAAATCGCTAACACAGCCCCGTTCACCGCGTGTCCGTTACAAATCTCAAGTGTGTACGCCAAATCACAGGCCAACTACAGTCCATAAATACGGTGTTTTATTGATCGAGTAAAGGATACTTGTTGGACGGATCGTTGCGTGGATGTGTCGGGAGACTGTGATTCTTTGAGCAGCTGTAAGATCTGCTGAAGTCCATGTTCGTCAGGTTTCCACTGGCACTCCATCTTGTGTGGCAGAAGTCTCTCTCTCTCTCTCTCTCTCTGTGTGTGTGTGTATGCCCAGACCTACACCCTTTCAAATCAAATAACGGCCTCCACCTTGACCTTCGGTTTTAAAACCTGTGCGATAAAGCGTAAGAAGAAAAAAATCGTTACACGAGAGTTGATGTTAAGTGGATCCGTCTGAAAATGCGCGTTTGTGGGCGTCTGGTTGTTGGTAACGCTAAGCTAGCTCACATGCATGGACTCGGTCTGGTCGGATCACCGCACATCTACAGCGATAAGCCTCTGTCTAGCATTGCCCGGGTCCTAGCGCCTGTCCAAACTCTGGGCAAGGTACTGGGAGGAAACCGTTTTAGAGAGACCCCAGAAGGGGCGCACTCGAGCCAGCCCGGCTAGCTCAGTCGGTAGAGCATGAGACTCTTAATCTCAGGGTCGTGGGTTCGAGCCCCACGTTGGGCGAGCATTTTCTTCATTTCAAAATATGGGTGATTGTACACTTGTATGTCACTAGGAGTTACTGTTCTTCCACGTGCTTTTTGCAACAAACACTTACTGTGGATAGAGTTTAAAGACTTGAAATTATGTTATGATTTACAACGCATAGTAACATGTTTGTTTAGAGAACAAAATAAATAAATAAAATAAGAGCTACTGTTGTATCAATTCGAGATAGTAAAACTACAAAAAAACAGAGTTACTAACAAACGACAATTAATATGCCAAAAAAGCATGGTTACTACACTTTTACTATAATACCATGGTTCATTTTCGTAAGGGTATGTAAAACAACAACAAGAGAATAAAGAATGCATTAACACTTGTGACTTTGTGCTTAAGGAAAAGTTCTGTCTTTAGGCATTCTTGGCTAAACACTAAACCTTTGTTTCAGTCACCAAATGAGCCTGTTTAAGTGATTCTGTAAAGTGTAAAGCTTGGGAACATCCTTATTATGAACATATTCAAGTATTTATTACTTGATAAGAAACATGTTTTATATTTTAATGTCAATATTGGAACCATAGACCATTAAAAAATATGGACGTAGTGTCCGTGACATCACCCGTAGGTTTCTGAAGATCGTTTTTGAAGCTTAAAGTAGGCGGTGCCTGCGTCACCGCGCATCACTCACGGATATCCGAAAATGGGTGAAGAGGCGGGACGTGGGTGAAGCTGAGGTGACTGCTTGCTGAAACCACGCCCGCCTAGCTCGAATCTAGTGACGGCAGTGGCTGTTCAGTCGTCACTTAAGTGGCCACACCCTTAATTATGCAGAACTTTAAAGCTTAATATCATTTAAACTAGTGATGCACCGATGTATCGGCCACCGATATTTATCGGCCGATTTTTGATGAATTTGAAACCATCGGCATATCGGCAATAGCACATGACAGGCCAATACCAATTGTTTATTAATTAACTGCATAAAGAAATCCATTATATGTAAAAAATGAGTTAATGTTGTTAATAAAATAAATGCTGAATAGCAAAAACCACCTTTGAAGGTTATCATGCTGTCTTATTATATTTGTTTTAATTTGTGCCTCTCTTATTATGTTGGTCAGTTGAATGTTAATTAGATCCAATCCATGTTCAGTAAAAATAATTTGATGCAGAAATAAACTAGCTAATAGACCAACTGTATAGTATTGTATACAAGTGTTTAATATCGGTATCGGCCAGAAATCGTCTGTTTAAATCGGAATCGGCCCAAAAAAATCCTATCGGTGCATCCCTAATTTAAACGGATGAGTTACAAAACAATTCACCCCCCCCCCCACCGTTGTCATGAAGGGCACAATTAGCTATACAGACCAAAAACACTTTTTGTACCAGGCTGTAAACATATTATTTTCTACTGTAAAGTTGGCCATTTTAACATGGAGGTCTATGGGAATTGACTCCCTTTTGGAGCCTGCCTCTAGCGGCCATGGCCTGCAGTTTAAATCACTTCCGTATTGCCTTCATCAGAGAGATCGGAAGATTGCCCCTCAGTTACGACCAGTAAATCTTATAAAAGCTAAGGGGCGTTGTTAGACACGCAAAGCGTATAACAACTCTTTAAAATGCACACAACACCACTACTATTGCTTTTATAAAACGGTTACTTCATATGCATAGCAGGATTTCATAAAATAAAACACAACAAATGTTGTTATTAGGATACAACAGAGCGCGGTTCTCAAGCAGTAACACACTGGCGAAAATGATTAAAGATTCTGGTGTTTATTTTCATAAATCAACATTTATCTAATTTATATCGTGCAACGGAGCATGCTTAAATTTCCCCGTCAGCTTTTTAAAAAAAGTTGCCACACAGATTTAGTTTAATGCATTCCAGGAAAATATTCTTTTTTAAATAAACATAAAATAGGTATGCGAGTAAAATTTTCAACATGGTTAAATGCTAAAATTTGTTGTTCAGATAGAAAAAGCTTGAAAAATCCTTGACACCAAGACCATGTCTATATGGGTTCAAGAATAACAAAATACTGTTCAAATTGGTCGTTCACTTGTAGTTTAGCAATTAAACTAAATGTATATTACAATTTTAAGAATGTTTTTACTTCGCACGTCGCCTGTGAAGTCCTAAGTTGCGTCGAGGTAAACCTAACTGCGGAGATAGTCGCGTACCTACATAAAATATATCAAATGAAAGAACCGACCCTCTGCTTTTAAACTGAAAAATAAGTTTATTCCTACCTTCATTTGTTCTCTTATCACCTCTCAAATTTTTAGCTAAAAGCTGAGATAATTCCATTTTTGTGAAGGACTTTGTTAGAGATCGAAACTTATGCTGCGTTCCAGGCAGGCTTTTAAACCCGTGAGTTACGACTTCAAAACCACGACTCACGACCCTATGCGTTCCAGGCAGCCTGTAACTCGTGTTTTTACAACCTTCTACCGGTAAAAGTGCACTGGAACGGCAGTCAAACCCGTGACTTCCCACCCGTGAACTCGTACTAGATCGATGTACTCCCAGTTCAGAGTCGTGAGTCGTGGTTTTGAACTCGTGAGTTACGGGTTACCGGTTGCCGGGAACGCAGCATTAGAATTGAGTTTTTTTAGTGTTGAGTGTATGCGTCAGTGTTTAAGTCGGGTAAGATCGCCACCTAGTGGATAATAGCGGAAATATGCATTTGAAGTAAAAACTTCAGAAAAGCGTTTTCTCTTAATTGATGAGATAACTCAACAATTTTTATTGACATTCATCTGGATATCGCCATTAATTATGCAATTGTAGAAACATTTAAAATATGATTAGGTGTTTATTTTTATAAATCAGTACGTAGCAACAGCGGGGTATGCATATGACGTCACCGTCGGCGATAGGGACTGCAGTTACGCCCACTGAGTGGCAAATGACAGAGCGGTAGCATTTGAGTACAGCGTGACATCGGCGAAAACACGGTGAAAACGCGTCGAAATGGGAAAAAGCTGTTGGGCGATAGACTGTACTAACAGATTAACAAGATTTCGGAGCTATCGTTTTACAGACTGCCAAAAACACCGAAAGGAGAAATAAATAGATCGTTAATGCCACAGACCACAGGTGGGTTGAGTTGCAGAGGTTTTACTTTCTACTTAAAAGTATTTTTCAAGTATTTGTATTTTATCCATGTTTTTCTTTGGAAAACACATTCCAAAGCATATTATCATAATTTTTTATTCTATTACATTTCATAACTACACGTGTTTGTTTTACATTTAACATTACATTAACACAATTTTAATGTAATTAGGTATTACATACATTTTAAAATGCAATATTAAAGAATACACAGTATGATTATATGCTTTAGAATGAAGTAAAAATTTTCCCAATACAAACATCCTAATAAAGATTCTTGGAAAATGTAACTAATGTAACCAAGTATTGTCCACCTCTGCTATCAAGTCCAACTACATTTAATTTTAGCTGATGATAGTCAGTTTTACTGGCATTTTTTGCAGCAGCCCCAATGAAAACCACACATTTGTTTGTTGGCCTATTTAAAAACACTTCAACTACTGCTCTTTAATCAAACAATCTTTAATTGTTTAAAAGAGAAGACCTACAACATTTATACAGTGACTTATACAGTGACACTGATTATCAGTGTGTATTAACAAAATGTCCTCAACTTTTCTGACAAACATGGACTTCAGCAGAAATAGCACGTGGCATGTTTTCAAAAGCAAAAACATGCAAGATCCCAAATAAGAGGAACATGTTCAAAGTGATTTTAAGTCCTCACATGACTTCAAAAGCTGAAGATGACAGCGGTTGGGTCAAAATACAAGGAGGTAGATGATCCTAAAGTCATCCTTGAGAACGAGCAGATGAAGAATATATTCACTGTTATAACAGTGCACACTAAAGCGAAGACTCGATTCTTCTGCGTTTACTCTGATAGTAGCGTGGACCGGAGTGGTCTAAGAGTCCTTCGGCTTGTTATTCTTTCCTGATCCAATATTCTCAAAGGCCTTCTCTTTCCTAAAGGTGTGTGACACAGGAAATCGTCCAGGGTTTGCTCTGTGATCTGGCCGGCCTCTTCTAATCGTCTCACCACCTGCTCCACGTCTCCCTCCCATAGACCATTAGCACTATTCTTCCTCAACACATTAACCTTAGAGAACCAAGAAGAGCAGAAAACAACATAAAGAGAGAAAGAGAGAGAGGAAAGGATCAAAAAGAGAAAAAATGCCACACAATCTGTTTTTTTAAATACACTACCAGTCAAATTCGGACACACTTGAATGAAATTTTAGATGAAAATATTTTGGACTGGATAGTAAAATGAATCTTTTATTAAAAAAAGCATCTCAGTATGTTTGTTTTTCATGTACTATATATATTTAATAAAAAAAAAGTCCAATACATATTTTAGTGAGTTTATATTTAGATTATTTATTAAAAATATTTTTTAAATATTAATATATTAAAAACAAGTACTATTGGCTTTGTCCATAATTTTTAACTGGTCCATACTCACCACTTCCTGAGAGAAGTCTGGTTTCTTCACAAACACTGGAGTCTTTGATACTAAGGCTGTTGTAAGAACATAGATTGCATCTTTCATGGACCCTGACATAGCCAATATAAGAACCTAAAAACAAAGCAGTTACACATTTACAAACTCTCTATTAAGCATTCATTCAGACATAAACACACAAACAAACTTGCCTTCAGGTTCTGGCATAGTCTGCTGTCTGTGCACATGATCTGAGAGTAGATTGTCTGAGCTTTCTCCACATCATTCTAAAATATACAAGGATAGATAAAAAATACATGATAAACATTTTACATTTTTCACATTTACAAACTAGTATTAGGATTTTTTCAAACAATGCTCTAAAGCTATAAATTTATTTTATTTTTCCTGGGAATCAAACCTATGGACTTTATATTGCTAATCCAATACTCTACCTATTCAGCCACAGCAACATTAATATTTTATATCATTTATTATTAATCTCTATGTTTAATGATAAGCAGTTAACAACTGAAATCAAAGAATTAAAATTTTTCTCAAATTTCTCAAATGAATTTAAATTGGATATTAGGATTTTAATCAACGTACCTGTTTGAGAGCAAGGGCAGTTGCAAAGCAATAGGCATGTCGTGGGATGAGACTGCCCTTAGTCTGACCTTCTTCCAAAAGGGCCAAACAGATATGATATGACTTTGATGTGTTCTGCCAATCACATGAAACAAGAACAGATGTGTAAAACGTCACTCAGCAAAATCTGATAACATTAAAGGATAGTTTCAAAAATAAACAATTTGTCTTCATTTACTCACTCTCAAGGGTTTTAAATAATTATGTTCTTCATTGAGGTTGTTCAAAATTAGTTTGAGGTCGAGTAAAAATTTTTTTTGGGGGTGGTCAACTTTTTTAAATTGACAGTGATGCACCCTGTGTATGTGTATATGCACAATATACACATAAAACCACAATGTTCACGGTAACAGCTAGTGCACCAGTTGGTTATTATTTCTAATACAAAGCACTTAATAATCTAACATACTACTATATGGCAAGCCTTTACCAGTTTATAGCAAGTAGCCATTGCCAATGTAAAGGTGTCTTTGTTGAATGGCACTCCCTGGTTTTTCATTTTCCCCACCACCTCAATGCCACCTGTTAGAAGATAAAGAATAGAGAGTATGCATACACTGTAAACTGATGCAGATTTAAATTAAGACTTAAGAATGGAGATAGAGACCAAGGAAACCTACTTTCATAGCATCCTTTATTAAACAACATATCAATGGCAATATTGAAAGATGTGGAGTCTGAAAAAAATCCTTTTAGAGCCTATGGCAAGAACAACAAAAAATAATATGTTTATTTCATTTCATAAGCACAAGCTTAACGGTCGGTCACCTAATATGAGAAATGTACTTTATGTTATTGAACATAATTGTATGGTGTATGTGTGTGTACACAACCACTCTGTAATGATAAAAATCTGCCCACTCCATTTTTTTTAACCCCAGTAAAACTTACATAAATTATTTATAGGGTATTTACACCTGAAACTTCACATACACATTCTGGGGACTAAAGGGGGTCGCACACCGGCCGTGCAGCTCAGCGTCGCGTCGCACCGCGTCGAGTCGCGTCTGGGACAACTCGGAGGTATTGTAAACCGGAAGCGCACATTAAATAGCGTGAGCTTCGTCAGATAGCGTCTACTTCAAAATGCAAAATATACGTTAGCAGTCAATGTTAATCGTTAATGATTTGGGACAAAAATGATGTTATTTAATGTTAAACTATGTGAGTGGCGCGACAGGGATTTGAGCAACTTCCTGAGTCACAGCTGGGCGGCACGGACAGGCGCCACCTGGCGGCACCGGTGTGCGTATACTCATAGAAAACAATGTGTTCAATTTTTTTAGAACGGGCGGCGCTGAGCTGCGTGGCCGGTGTGCGATCCCCTTAAGGGGCTGATCACACCAAAAGCGTTTATGGCAGTTGCAGGCGCATTTTTTTAATGATATTCTATGGGCAGGGAGCGTTTGCACGCTGTTTATGCGCGCCGAGCGCCTTGCGTTTTTTTGCCACCTGCCGCGCACGCGTTTTTGAAGGAGCGCTGAGAGTGGAGATGCACCCGACATCATTCGCGTCTTTCCATTGTCCAATCGAATGAGGGGAGAGGCGGGCCTTACGTTGTGGTGAGGGAAGTTTACAGTTGCTTTGAAGAACTGGAATCCACTCGCTCACTCTCTCCTGCGTGTTTGTGCACCTCTCACCCTAAAACAAGGTCAGAGCAAGCGCCCTCTTTTTAAAGCGCAACTAAACCCCTGGTCGGAGCCTGACTCCACCCACTGGCAATTTTGAAAAATGCAAGAAAAGTGGGCAGATCCCAACGGAGATAGAGGGGACGAACTAAGCTCGTACCAAGAATGTGGTGAGATCGTAACAAGGGCGTGGTGAGCTTGAACCTGCTTACGTCACGAGTTACTTTTTGGACCCAACATCCAATAGGAAAATTCAACTGCAGTAGCCACCGTTTAACCTGAAGAGGGCAGCACTCAGACGTTTTTTCACCATATATTGAAGTATTGGAACACTTTATATCCAAATGTCAAAAAACTTACTAAAATCAATGAACAGCACTAATAAAGCATCATTCTAACAGATCATTAACTAAAAAAAGTTGGTTAAGGGTTTAGTTACTCTTTAAAGTTTCAGCTAATATGACAGTTAACAGCAAAAGAGCGCTCACGCTTCAACATTTGATTGACAAGACAGCTGAGTCGGTGGTTGCCTAGCAATATAAAAAGCCACGTCGCGCTGCTCTTTTAAAAAAACAAAAAAGGCAGTGCGTCGCGCCTTGCGTTTCCAAGCGTTTAAAGCGCTTTTGGTGTGATTAGCCCCTAATTCTACATCTTGAAAAATTGCCATATTAGGTGACCTTTAAATACAATCTGCTTTTGTAGGCTGTGTGTTTATGTGAAAGTACCGGATCCATGAGAGTTGTGGCTGCCAGATCCTCTAAACCCAGCTCATAGCATAACCTCATAAAAAGCGGGCCAAACCTGAATTCCCCAAATGCCATGTTGCGATTTTCTTCATGGTACCTGCCAAATAAAGTTAGCGAAAAAATGAAAACGATTTCTTATGATAATCTTCTAACTTTATCTGATTAGTTTGGACTTCTAGGTTTTAGATATGTGATGAGGTGAGAAATGATCCAAGTCAGACTTCTACCTGTAAATAGCATTTCTTGCGATAATAACATCTTCGGCAGACTGGCATAAGTGCAAAAGACGTTTCAATTCATCCTTTAGGATAAGCTCATTTTTCTCCATTTTCTGATTTACCTTATCAAAATAATAACCTGAAAAAAAGACATAAGTAAAATCACATCAATTCTATTAAATGAGTGCATGGGGTACTGATGCATTAAAAGAGTGCCTTCCTTTTGATCCTGACACCTGATGGGCGACAGCAAGTTTCCTCTGCTGAAAATCTTGCAGCTTCACGACATCTTCAGACAACAGATAGCGTTTGGCTGAAACATATGACACAAGTATTTAAACACGTTAACCTCTAAATGAGTGTGATGTCATTAATGGTAACAAGAGGACTGTAGCTCTGGCAAGATTACTGTCAGCACATTTGTTTTTAAGTAACACGTGTATATGTAAATTGCAACTTTGAATGAAAATATATACGTAATAATGTAAGTGCATATTGTATGGAGCGCAACTTTATCTTCTTTACTTAGTATGACATTGGACTTGGACACATTGGAATGTACTGACTGAAGCTATAATAAATAAAGGCAAGCATTATACAGTTATAGTAAATACCTCCATCTCGGCATTTGAAACAGTCTGACTGCATGGCTCCTCTGAGCACTGCAGCTTTAGATGTATCTGTCCATAAAACGCGAGCACAAGCGTTCAGACCCCTCAGCGCCATGTCTGAAGCCGAGTGTGTCTCACTGTGTCCTGTCCGTCGGTCCAGTAAATATCAATCAATATTTGAGCAAGTTCCGTTATTTAGATTTATTAGACAAAGAATACAAATGTGTACTTTAAAACGAAATACGCAATTGTATATTCAATTAAATATACAAGTAAATAAAATGATATAAATAAATCTGCCACCCCCGTTTTAGGTGAAATTGGAATATTCCAATATGGCGCTCTCCTGTTAGCTAATGTGTTTACAATGTCAATATTGGTTTTTTTAAATTATTATTACAGATAATCCGTCATTTATTTAGGATTGCATTGTATTTAAAACTTATAACACTGATTCTAATGTTTTTCATTTTAAATTTGGTCGTCTTGATGCACGCTACATTTAGCTCATATAAAGTCAATGAGCGCATCTTAACCAGCAGATGGCACTACAAATTAGCACCTCAAACAGACATTGGTATAATACATGAGTATTTGGCATTTCCATTTGCTTTATTTTGCCTGACTTATTTAAATATGTATAATAAATTGATATCAAATAAATCGAGTAATGTGGCAATAGCAATAAGGGATTAGTCGTTTTAAAAGACTCTACACCTGACAGCTGATTGTTTTAAAGGGGACATATCATGAAAATCAGACTTTTCCACGTTTAAGTTTTATAAATGGGTCCCAAGTGCTTCTATCAACCTAGACAAGATGAAAAAGATCAACCAGTACTTTGTTTTAGTAAACTATTCTCTGCAAACATGTGAAAAATAGGTCATTGAAATTTGGCTCCCCTTGTGATGTCAGAAGGGGGTAATACTGCCCCTTAATCTGCACTATCCAACCATGACACTGTCATTTAGTGCAGCTATCAACTAATTTGCATTTTAAAGGACACACCCAAAATGGCACATTTTTCCTCACACCTACAACGTGGCAATTTTAACATGCTATAATAAATTATCTATATGGTATTTTGAGCTAAAATACACATATGTACTCTGGAGACACCAAAGATTTATTCGACATCTTTAAAAAGTCTTGTAAAATGTCCCCTTTAACAAAAATACCAGCCATTTTGTAGGCTGCTAATTCCTATCCTAATCTATTAGTCAAGTTTAATTACATTTTCAAATGTAATTTCATTTCAAAAGGGTGTATGTTTTTCTGTTTGTCAAAGAAATGGTTAAAAGGCATTTGTATTAGAGAGACAGATTCCCTAGATGCACTTTCAGATTCTCTGTAGCACTTTAATGTCTGCAGGGATTTTTGTATTGCTCCTGGTGTATAAAGACAATGGAAAATCTTTTGCAAACGCTGCCCTTTCTCATCTGTTCCAACCACACAGTTGTAAATAATCAATTGTCAGCTGGATAATTGCCAAGCTTCCTTTCTCTGCAGTTTGAAAGGGCATTATTAATAGGGCTAAGATGGAGAAAGTAGGCCTATGCCAAGGAATCATGTGTAGCTCAATGTTCAGGGTGAAAGTATTGACTGTTTGTCCCACATGCAAGACTCCATTTTCTTCATTTCACAGAGACATTGTGGTTCTGTGTTGTGATGTTTAAACAGCATGAAATACTTAAACACACACTTTTTGTTGATTTTGTTAGCCTTCTCTGTGATGATGAAAGAGATCACGGTCCTATTATTGATGATTTTCTTCACTGGTGTAACAAAGCATTTTAATGCAACTCAATGTGGCAAATATAAATTAATTGGTTAGCTATTTTAAACACAAGCCCTCTCAGAATATTATTTTTAAGGGGCAAGAAGTTGTGGAATCTTATAAGTTGGTAGCTTGATTGCTAAACAGTTGAATTAGCTAATACTGAGATGATCTGTAAGATGGCATAACAACGTTTGTATTGTACATTTTAGGTTGAAAATACTCTTACGTGCCTCTTTTATAAAACTTATATTAGTCTATTCTAAAAATTATCTATAATATCCTAGTATGGTAATATTAGTACCAATGGTAGGAATGCTTTGTTCACCCAAAAATTAAAATTCTGTCATCATTTACCCATCCTCATGTTGTTCTAAACCTGTATGAATTTCTTTTTTCTGATGAACACAAAAGAAGATATTTTGCGAAATGATGGTAAACACACAGCATATACTGTAGTGTCCATTGACTTCCGTAGTAGAAAAAATATTTTGGAAGTATTGTGATAAATGATGAAGAAAATGTTTTGATAAATGATGGAAAGCACACAGTGCTGTAACAGTACCCATTAAATTCCATCATATTATTTTATTCCTACTATGGAAGTCAATGGCCACTATGCTGTGTGTTTACCATCATTTCTCAAAATATCTTTTTTTGTGTTCATCAGAAAAAATAAATTCCTACAGGTTTAAAACAACATGAGGATGAGTAAATGATGACAGAATTTTCATTTTTGGGTGAACTATCCCTTTAAATAGTAAACATGATTTACTAAATCAGTCTTATTAGTGAGAGGTCATTCCTTATACTCTGAGTTTGAGCTTTTACCTTCTGGTTTGCGATTCAGATTTCCTTCAGTTAGGAGTAATAGATACAGATATTCTTCTATTCCCACATAAATGTAGGTAACAGAAAATATTTATTTTATTTTATTCGTTCCCTACTGAAAAATAGCTGTAGCTGTTTTAGCTGGTTTAAGATGGCAGTAGCTGGTTTAAGCTGGTCCTCCCAGCATGGCAAAGCTGGTGGGTCAGCTGCTTGTCCAGTCTGACCAGCTAGACCAGCTTAAAAAGTAATCAAAACACAGCTAGACAAGCTTGCTTAATCAGCTAAAACCAAGCTGGGATATCAGCTAAAACCAGATCACAAGCTATTGCTATCTTAGCTGCATTTTTCAGTAGGGTTGTAATTTGTATTTGTTATATTGTGGTGGTGGTGTTGTATGTCTTGCCGCAAAACCAATTGCCCTGTGGGGACATAAATAAAGTTGAAACTGAAAATTTTCCAGGGTTTGTGAATAACCCAGCAGCACTGAAAATGATACATAAGAGGAAAGGGAGATAAACATGTACTGACATGACTATTAATTCAAACAAGTTAATTGTTTTATTGGGTGATGTTTCTTGAAGACCTTGGAGCTGATTGGATGCAAGAATGACATTGATTTTATTGCCACAACCTGCCCATAACTCACATAGATGTGTGAGGTGCTGACAATGCACTTAAGTGCACTGAGATTAAGTATAAGATGTTAGTATGTGCAAGATGTTGTGTGTGTGTGTGTGATATGCCAAAGATTGACACTGACAGTAACAGAGTAACTAATATTGTAATGCTCCTGCGTGATCCTTGTGGGACTCTGCTAAGTGTTTCCTTAGCAACAGCACCTCACCCCATGCAGCTGAAGGTCTCTGCAGCCCTATTGGATGCTGACTCTCAAGTGAACTAGATTATTGATGAGATTCAAGATGGAGGTGTTCAAAGAAAATATTGTATTTATGAGCAGAATAACATGCCAATGTCTATTCATAGTAATGTCTCCTGACATAGATACAGTGACTTCATTTATAATCTACCACTCATTTAAAACAAAGAGATTTGGCTGGTATTCCAGCTCAGTCCTTTTATTTGCTTGTACTTGTATACAAACTAGGTTTTGGCATTTTAGAATTATGTGTAAATATTCACACAAAAAATAAAAATATCCCAAACTTTTCAAATTCACCCGACCTTAGCTGACCTTAAGCTTTTTAGGTGAACTGACTGACCCGCATTGATCCAATGCCATCAGATACAAAAGATTGCATGTTGTGACCACACTGAACTTCAGCCAAAGTTATTTCACTGGCACTTTGCCGCTAGACATTTCCATTATTATTTAACACTATGGTTCTGTTTGGGTTTGAACAATGCCTGCAGTGCCTTCACCATCATTTAGTGTCCTCTGTGGCACTGGTGCCATGGTACATTGGAAAACTCTGAACACAGACCTATTTATATTTACCCAATATATCAGACCTATTTATATTTTCTCAATATATTTACCCAATTTATCAAAAAGATGAAAAAAAAAAATATATAGACGGTTTCATCGGACGCACGTGATACACGTCTGGATCCGAACTTTACTTCCGGTTTCGTTTTTTTTAATGGTCTGACTAGTTGCTAAACTGATCTTTTGAACAAATGCCTCGTCGAAAACAACAAATGTTTTGGTTTGCTAGATAATCTATGTGTTGTTGTTTTTTTTGGTTGTTATATAAATAATACGTTTAAAGGAACACCCCAGATTTTGGGAATTTAGCTTATTCACCGTATCCCCCAGAGTTAGATAAGTCCATAGCCTACATACCTTTCTCATTTCCGTGCGTGCTGTAACTCTGTCTGACGCAGCCCCCGCTAGCTTAGCTTAGCACAAAGACTGGAAGTGAAGGGCTCCAGCTAGCAAACTGCTCCCAAAAAGTGACAAAATAACGGAAATAATTTCCTATTTATGTGTTGTGGTTTGTAAAGTCACACCGTGTACAAATAACAAGGTCATATGAGACACAGCCATCTTTTAACAGTATACATACTGGGAACTATATTTTCAGAAGGCGAAGCACTGCTACTTGGGCGGAAAGATTTGCTCGTAGCATCAGTGAAGCCCCTGGTGAGGAGCAGAGAGTTCGCTCAGTTGTGCAAATCACTCCGCCCAAGTAGTAGTGCTTCGCCTTCTCGCACACTGCACACATTTAAAAAGTTTAAAGCGAATGTTTTGCACTTGTTTAATCTGACACATTTGAATACATTATGTTCATGTCTCAAATCATGTTTTCACAGTGAGTATTGAAGGCATAAATAATGAATCAGTTTTGTCAAAGCCCCATCTTTAACCAGAATTCATCTGGACATTAATACCTGGAGCTCAGATGTCTTTAGAAGCAAATTAATCTCTGACAAATGCCCGTGAGCAGTAACAAAGTTTGAATATAATAGAAAACCGAATAAAGTTTGAATACAAATTGAATATAACCAAGAACACAAAATATTTTCCACAAATTGTTTTATTGTGGACTTAATTTCCTTATTTTATTGTACTTCCCTTTACATCAAACACCCTAAAGCCGGTAGAAGGTATCCACACAAACATCAAAAAAATCACAAGGTAATACTTCCACTTGAGACTATCCTCTACTCTAGATATGAGGGTTAGGAATGAAAAGAGGAAAGCTGTAAATACACAAGATATAGGTATACTGTATTTTGATACACAACTGCAGACATTTTCTTACTAGCACCCGAAGGTGTGAGCGAGGAAAGGCAGAGAGTTTATGAGGGTTTGAGAGGAGAGAGAAGTGAAGGCAAGTGTTAAAGTGAGACAGAAATAGAGGATAGACTAAATGAGTGTGGTGTGTTTGTAGTCATTTAGATGTCTTGCAGATAAACAACAGTGTACTTTGCGGAAGCATGTAGTTAGAAGTCTATTGTTGCTTGCTGCTGTTGCAATAGCATGAAGAAGTCTCTAGTTTTGAATTGTGATGTTATTTCATAATAAGTGTACTTTTATCGTAATGTAATGATGTTTCAACCGATTATGGCTGTGGAAGCATTTCACAGCTTGTCACAATCTTGACTATGTCAAGAAGACATACACAATGGAAACATTGTGTAAAATCTGTCCAGTATAATGTGGTAGCATCGTAAGAATTCCTGATTGGAATTAAAATTCAATGTACCTTTAATCAGATGTTAACAATCATTTTTAGTCATGTCTTTAATCATGAATTATTTCAGTCAAATCCTTGCAACGACTTGTTGGCAGTAAAGAGTGGATTTCTCCTCTCAGTAAAGCAGAGAGAAATGTGAAGTATACCGTAAAACATTACACATGCAATATAATCCAATCTCTCAGTCTGTCATCCAGCTATTTATAATTATAGTACAGTGCCTTTCATGAAAGATTTGACAGAAAAGACAAGTTTTCCATTTGTCATCTTTCAATGTACCACAATATACAGTACCACACCTCTTGATGGCTCAGGCAACATTGACAAAAGAAGAATATTACAATTGTAGATGAATAAGATACAGTGCATACATATGCACTTTAAACATTAGATTACATTTGCATTCAAAAGTAAAACCAGTCTCATTTGGTGTTGAAAAAAAGATAAGGATAGTTACTAAAGAAAAAACAAAAATAAATGATGGCCATAAAGTTTCCTTGTTCAAAATCTCCATTCACAATTAACTGCATAGGAATTCCCATCTAGCAAATTTAAAAACTATAAATTAAGCATTAAATAAGTCATTGAAATATATCGTCATTAATCAAAGGATAAAAAACAATAACATGTGCAAAAAGTAAGCAGCATTTTTAACTAATAAAATAAAATAAATGAAGTGTGAATTCATGAGATTAAATATTAAAAAACAAAGGGCTGCTAGCTATAAAAATGAATATCTTGGGACAGTACAAGTCAGTGAATTCAGGTATGAGATGAATGTAGCTTTAACTGTATAATGTAGTTTACTGTAGCTTTAAGGTTTTATGCAAAACAAGTTACTTAGTTGTTTTCCCTCTGGTACTATTTGTATTACTTCGGCTCTATTTTGCATTTAATCGCAAAGCATTTCATTCATATTTTATGCAAGTATTATACAACTCGTTGTGTCCGGAATCATTTGTAGTATTACCTATAAAGCTTTTGCGTCATGTGATATACTGTATATGGTAGGTGTCTTTGTGAATGTGGATCAAATCATTTAATTGTTCTTATATTAAGTGCATCATATTTTTGTACATTCAGTTAACCTTTTTTAAGGCATTAAAATAATCCTTCAACCTTTGGTGTAAACATTAACATTTTATGAGTTGAGAGCTGTATTTAAATGAGTATTTGTTGTAAATTTTATTGGAGCTTACAGTAAAGTATTTATTCACTGACACGGTATTCGGTCAGATGTTCAATTTGCTGTAGTAGCTCTGCTGTCTGTTTATGTGTGTGTGTATTTAAGTATTATACAGTACATGCCAAAAACTGAGAAATGTATTAACTAGGTGTGTAATGTGAGGCAAAACATTTCTTATGTGATCGTGTGGGCAAGGTTTTCCAGTTGTTTGTACTCCGATATACAATGTCTACAACATCTTAATCATAACATTCACAGCTCAATTTTACATGCAGGAAAAGACTCATCTTGCATGACCACAGTGCTGCTGCTCGCCAAAACCATAATATTTAAATCTTGCTGCTTCTCATGGGTTTCCTGATACCACTCTCTCATAACTTCTGTATCATGGGTTGGAATCAGTGTGACCTAAAGGAAAATTCATATAAATATCATATTCAACATTTTATGCATGGCAGAAAACACTTTAAATAAATAAAGACATTACAGTATTGAATTGTAATACAGTACCTGCATATTATTTCCCCATTGGTTCTTTCCTTCCAATAGAGCATCCAGGACTGCTCTACTGGGCTCCTTTGCTGTTTGATCATTACCACTGACTACATAGTAGGTGGATCGGATCCGTTTAAAGAACTCAGCATCTACATTCTTGGCATTGCAGTGATTTGGGATGTAAACTAGGTCCATATACATCGGAGGACAGTTGGGTACTGACATTCCACTACTGGCCTTTGTACTTCCTTAACAACAGAGAAAATATATGAATACATTTTAGATATGAAAAGCAAATATCAACACAATCTTATGGCAATTCGTACGTATTTTGCGAGGTGGGTGATGCGTACTAATTCGTATGACCACATTCGTATGTTTTTGTATGATATGCTTCCACCCCTGTGACGTTGGGGTTATGATTGGTTTAGGACTGGCGTTTCATAACTGTTTTTAATGGCAAACGTATTTTTTTGGAACTATTCATTAGTACAAATTTATAAGAGTTAGCTAACTCATAAAACACGTATGAATTCCTGTAAGATCGGATGGGCAAATATATATTTTTATATTTAGAATAACTGTTAAACTGTGAGTATAAATGCAGGGTTACCTGAAGTGTTACTTTTCACACCCCTTGACGCAGATGTATTGGTAGCATTTTTGGCATCTTTATCCTCTGTAGTCTTTTTTGGAGAGGATGTTTTCACCTCTTTGACGGCACTTGTTCTTGACAAGCTTTTTGTTGTGGATGACTTTGCTTTGTTGCTGATCTTGTTCTTTTTTGCCTTCCCTCCTTCCTCTTTTTGGGATGCCTCCTCAGCCTTAAGGACCTCTGGATCCACCATTGAGACATCAGGATGTGGTGCAGCAGGAGCAGGGTCTTTGGGGGTGACCGGAGGTGGGTCTCCATGTCGATAAATGAGAGTCCTATCTGTTGGTAGTGTTTCTGAGTCATCCTCAGAGTCGATATTTGCATCTGCAGTTATTGATGGGCACTCTTCTGTGCCAGGAGGAACATCAGAGTCAGTTTGAGAGGGTGCTGACTCACTCACAGAGGTTGGTGGAGTTTCCTCACACTGCTTGCTCTGCAGTTTCCCTCCAGGTGGAGGTGACCCGTCCCCAGACTTAGCAAGCGGCTTTTCTTCCTCCAGAGTATGTTCCTCATTCATGAAGTATTCAAGAGGGTTAGGATTTATAAATGAGGGAGAAAGCTCAGTCTTAGGATGCCTGTATTCACATGAGGTCACTAAACACAAGTCCACATCTGCCCGTGAATGGCAAAAGCTCTGTTTTGAAGTATCTGGCCCTTTAGATCCACCGTCACATTTCTTGGTAGATTCCCCATATCGTGAGGTGGGACTGCTTTCTTGAGCCTCTGTCTGATTAGAGGAGGGAGAATGTTGGGATGGAGATGACACTTTGGGACTGGTGGGGGATTCCGGGTCTGTGAAAGGATTGGTTCTAAGGCTGAGTTTAAGTTCATCTGTCTTCTGTGAGATACAAGATGACACACTAGCAGATGAGGGTGATACAGCCTTAGAAGTCTCCTCTACATTTTGTTGTGTGTCCTCTTGTTCATGCATACTACTCTCATGGCAATATGAGGTAGGGCTGGTTTTAGATACGTCTGGTCCTTCATATAAGGTGCTTGGTCCACCTAATACAGGAGTTGAGTCAAAAGATAAAGGGGACTGATTGCGGGGTGACAGTTTTGGAGTTGCAGACTCCAAAGAACCAGCATTTGGGGAACCGGCATATGGGGATATTTCTCTTGGCTCCCCAGTTTGGGTAGGTGTTTTAATGGATGGGGTGGACTGTGTGTCCTCTTGTTCATGCATACTACTCTCATGGCAATATGAGATAGGGCTGGTTTTAGATACGTCTGGTCCTTCATATGAGGTGCTTGGTCCACCTACTACAGGAGTTGAGTCAAGAGATAAAGGGGACTGATTGTGGGGTGACAGTTTTGGAGTTACAGATTCCAAAGAACCAGTATTTGGGGAACCAGCATATGGGGATATTTCTCTTGGCTCCCCAGTTTGGGTAGGTGTTTTAATGGATGGGGTGGACTGTGTGTCCTCTTGTTCATGCATACTACTCTCATGGCAATATGAGGTAGGGCTGGTTTTAGATACGTCTGGTCCTCCATATAAGGTGCTTGGTCCACCTAATACAGGAGTTGAGTCAAAAGATAAAGGGGACTGATTGCGGGGTGACAGTTTTGGAGTTACAGACTCCAAAGAACCAGCATTTGGGGAACCAGCATATGGGGATATTTCTCTTGGCTCCCCAGTTTGGGTAGGTGTTGTAATGGATGGGGTGGACTGAGAGGCATCTGACGGGGAAGCAGTTTCAACCTGGGTACTATCAATCTCTTTGAATAGCATTGCCTTCTCCCCTTCTCCTACAGGTCTGTGCTGTTCTCCGATGAGACATGATCCATCTGAAGGGCTGTAATCAACCTCTGTTGGACCATTTTCAGTGGCTGTACGCTGAACTCCTTCTTTTGACAGTTGATCTGGTGACTGCTTGCTAAAATTTACTGGAAATGACTGCTTTGGAGATTCATTTTTATTGTCAACTGACAT
Organism: Misgurnus anguillicaudatus; assembly: GCF_027580225.2. NCBI lineage: Eukaryota > Metazoa > Chordata > Actinopteri > Cypriniformes > Cobitidae > Misgurnus > Misgurnus anguillicaudatus. Next base: position 29,540,609 of record NC_073358.2, on the reverse strand, counting down.
GGACTGCTCTGGAGATTTTAATTCCTGTTGTTGCATTATCAATTTACCATTTTTTGGGGAAACATCAGGGGAGATAGACATAGGCCGCGGACTCTCCTCTTTAGATGGTGAGACGTCTGCTTCTTGCATTGTGGTTAAAGTCTGAACAACAGAGACAGAAAGAGAGTCATCTACCTCTGTGGAATAAGGGGAGCCTACTTCAGCATGTAGTGATGGGGAGACATCATCTGTTGTGGGTTCCCGTAAAGAGCTTGTTGCAAGTGATGCTGTTGAGGCAGAGGCAATGTGAGAAAACGTATCCTCTGCAACAGCTTCATCAACTGGAGTGTCAGATTTATCCGATGTGGTTCCCTCAGATATAGACATTTTGCTTTCTTCTTTAAATGTTGCAAAATGCTTGGTTTCAGAAATACTTTCTACTTTGGTGGATGGAAGTGAAGATGTAACTGAAGAATCAAAATCAGTTGCAGATGTCTTACCATTAATATCAGACTTGTGGTCAAGCTCAAAATTGGACTTTTCCTCCACGGTTGAGTTTGTTTCCTGACAGGGTGATTGCACTTTATCCACTTTTGAAATGGAAACTGCTTCATCAATAGGACTAGATTCTTTGGGAGAGTACTCTTTGTCACTTGTGATGTCAACAATAATGGGACCTTGGGATGTGGAGGTTTCCTCTGCTGGTAAAGTGCCAGCTTTCTCCTCAACTGGGGATTGATAGTAAGGTGTATGACCTGAGGACTGAGGAGATAAAGGTCCCTCTAATGTTTTCTCGTCTGGACTGTATGAGTCCATTCCTTTTGACATTCCTGCAAGTGTGGTGCCCAGCTCAATTGGTGAAGACACGCCTGTATGAACATAATCAGTGTTTATATTTTGATCACCAGAAGGTGACCTGACAAAAGGAATGGTTGTAGTGGAAGCAGTAAGTGTGTCTGAAGCAAAGGAGATTTTCTCTTTAGCTACACACTCTTTGACAGATCTGTCTTCCTCCAGTGAGGATGGTGGTGAAATGGTTGAGGCTGATGCGTGATAATCATGCCCTTCAGTGGCATCACTCTTCGAGTGATCTAACTCAGGAACATCTTTGAGAGGTGAGAGTGTCTTTCGTTCATGATCTGTAGTAATACCGTATTTAACAAAATCTTGGGAGGGAGAATCAGTTTCATCATTCGTTGTCTCGTCACTCATCAGATCTCTTGGAGTTGACATTTCATCCATTGGAGTTGGAACACTTGAGATCTCAATTGTAGACTGAGTGTGTCCAGATGTGGTATATTCTTCTGGAGGCTCATCTCGATTTTCATCGTCAGAGGCAGCATCACTTTCTGAACCTGCTGGCAAGGTTTCATCATGAATGCAAACAGCTGCCGATAGCTGTGTGGTTACGCTAAAAGTCTGCTCCTCAATTTCTTTGTGTTGTCTATATTGTGGTTCTCCAGTGCCATAATCTACTCCTACCTTTGTTTTCTGCTCCCCTTCCTCTCTATCATCTTTTAAACTAACTGTTGTTCTTTCTTGCTCATCCACTTCCTCTATATCTCCTTTTTCTTCATAGTCTCCTGTTTCAGATGACTCTTCCAGCCCTGTTCCCTCATCTTCAAGTTTGTCACTGGTGCCGTTGCTTTTTGGATAGGGTTCTACATCCCCTGGAGTACCTCCACATTCTTCTTCAGCTTCTGTGGTTGCTATTCCTTCATCTAGGGACTCGACTGCTTCTGGAGACTCTTTGTAGAGAGTTATTTCCTCTTGCTTGATCATCTCTCCTTGATCAGAATCTTCTATTTTGGTCTGAGATAGGATTTCATCATCTTCAACCATTTCTTCTGCTTTCATTGCCTCAAAGTCTTTGGTGAGATCTTCTGGAGAAGACATTAATGATCTCTCAGCTTCAAGGGCATCTGTGACACCAGCCTCAGCAGCAGGTTCTTCAGCAGTAGCACTTGAGGCTAAGGTTTCTGCCAATGATTCTCCAACTTCTTTTTTAGTAGGTTTAGACTTAGCCTTTTCTTTGGATTTTGCAGGACTACTTGGTACCTTTCCTCGTGTTGCAACCTTTGGTTTAGGTGCAGGTGCATGTTTTTTCACTTCTGCTGTGCCAGGGACATTCTTTTTCAAGCCTCCAGCCTTCCTCAAATCCTTTTTAGGCTCTTTTTCATCTTTCTGTGTTTCTTTTTTTTCTTCTTTTTTACTCTCTTTTAAAAGGGAATCTTTCTTAACGTCCCGTTTCTTTATCTCCTTTTTACCCTCTTCTTTGTTTACCTTTACTTCTTTCTTAGGTGTGGGTTTTTCATCCTTTTTATCATTTATGCTCTTTTCAACTGATTTCTTCATTTCTTTCTTAATGGGTTTTGGTTTAATATCAACTTTTTCTGGGGTGTCAATTTTTGATGTTTGCTCAGTCTTGCTTTTAATGTCCTTTTCTCCTGATTTTACTTTTTTCACAAGGGCTTTTTCTTTTTTCTCTGTTTTTTGGATCAGCTCCTTATTTTCCACAGAATGAACAGAGTCAGCTGTACTAAGTTTTTTAACTTTTTCAGGGGTTTCTTCTTTGGACTCTTTTGGAAGGTGTTTAATTGGTGATGGCTTTGATGTGGACTTCAGGCTCTCCTTACTGTCTGTCTTATGTTTCATCTTTGCTTGCTTGAGTGTCGGTTCTGAATTTGAAGAAAGCTCTTTCTGTGTGATCACTGGATGCTTGAGGAATTCTAAGTCTTTAAGCTTCTCTAGGCCTTCAAGTATGTTATACTGAGTGGAATTACCTGGGAACAAAACACGGACTATTTTTTCGAATGGGTTAGCAGGATGCCACACAATCAGTGATGAAATTGAAGACAAGTATGAGATAGGGAGCTCTGATTCTTTTCCATTCAATGAAAAGATGGGGGCTTTGTCTTTTTCACTGCCAGTCCATTCTTTAAGGAAGTACTGCAACTCCTTGCTATTCTTAGCTGGATTAAGAACATACATTTCAAGCTTTCCGACACCCATTTTCTGGAAAAGAATAATAGGTTCTATGGTATTCCCTATATTCCTACACAGAGGTTCAGGTTTTAAAGACAGCTTGTTTAGGTACTGTAGAGTGAGAGATGCCTCCTCAGCATTTCTTCTAACCCTAAAGTTAGGGTCTGAGTTTTTCAGATTCTGGGGCATGTTGACAAACATAACACCAATATCAGGTGAAATCATATTCTTTGTCCAGTCACTGTTAGTTGTGGATCCCTGGGACTGCTCCTCTTCAAGTTCAGCAATTTTGCGTTGCAACATGCTATTGATACCAGGCAGGTTGTCATCGCCAATGTGTGTTAGGAGAATAGAATCCACTCGGTCCAGATGCCGTACCAGCTTCCAAAAACAAGACTTTCTATCAGATCCACCATTAATCAGCATGTTGAAGCCATTAACCGCAAACAGTGCTGAATCACCTCGGCCACCAGGGAAAATATAACAGCATGGTTTGGATAATTTTAGAAACCCACCTGAGGTAGGGGGTTCAAGCATGTCAAATGGAGATGGGATCTCTACAGATTCTGAGAGATACTCTGTGAATTCAGACAGACCTTCCATTTCTGGAAGGATGGTTGGGGTGTTAAGCTTCATATGGATGAAGTCTTGCAAGTTGTGTTTGTCCAGGTTTGAATTTTTCCAGTCACCATGTTCAGGACAGAAAAGGGTTAAACTGGCTTTGTTGGCTGGATGTATGGTGCTTAATAGCTCCCCAATCTGTGTGTCAAATGACAACATTTTACTTAACAAGACAGCTTGAACTTGAAATAGTATTTTCAAGTTACTCTTTTTTCAACACATTCTTCTAGATATATAAAGCAAACCACAGCAAACAACTAATAGTGATAACCACCCACCTCTTGATCTGCAAAAATGTCAATGAAGCTGGGGAGAGAAAAGGAGCCAGACTGCAGAATAAGCTCGCCTGTATTTTCAAAACACTGTCCGGCCAGAACAAGCAGCTTATGGTGAGCTGTGTCAGAGACCATTAGTCGTACCTGGGCGTAAACAAATTTGATAAAATATATGATCATTAAACATTGACAATAAAATAATCCATCCCTGAACTGCTGCGAAAAATAGCACGTAAAGGCTATCATATTAGGTTTCGAATGCAATCTTTACAAAAAAATATGTGTAATTTATTGCAAAAATGTTAAATCATGTCTTTTACAGAATCTAAGTCACAAGAACCAAGTGACAAAAAGGGTATAAAACTTTAAAAATAATATGTCCACATACACATCTTCAGCTCTGCATTAACAAGGTCAAACTAAATTACTTTGGCTTTTGGTCTCATTCCTTTATTTCTTGCTTTGTGTCCCAGCCAGTGTTTTCCAGTTTGTTGCCAGTGACTGTTCTGGGCGGTCTGCCAGACTCAGACCTGCAGTGTTCTACCATATTATTAATGCAGAGTCAAACTGCAGTCACAGCGTGCCAGCAAGGGTTTTGTATGTGTGTGTGTGCATGTCTGTGTGTGTGGATTTGTGAGTTTGCCTGCAACTGAGACCCACCCAAGTGGGTAAGTGTTTTTTTGTTTCTTTCAGTGGCAGCTCGTGACTGCTCATCCGAGGGGCACAAATTCAAAATATGTGTTCAGAGTTTCATGTGTGTTGCTTGAGTTTTCAAAACATGTGTTCTGAGTGTCGAGTTGCCTCACGAGTTTTGTCAAAATAAGTGCCTGCTGCAGACGTGTCTAAAGGGTTTATGATAAAAGAGATGCTCGCGTTTACAAAATACACGCAAGACACTCTCTTAAAAGTAAACTCTGATTACGCATGAGATTATGCGAGTATCTGGCAAAAGCGAGCGTCTCTTTTATCATAAACCCTTTAGATGCGTCTGCAGCAGGCACTTATTTTGACAAGACACATGATGCACACAGGATCGTTGATGCACAGAACACATATTTTAAAAACACAAGCAACACAAATGACGGGCTACATACATGTTGTGACGAACTTCGCATCGAGCGCACTCGAATAAGAAGTCACCGGCCGCCACTGGTTTCTTTATATTAGTAAACGATACAATACAGATTATCTTTAAAATGTAAAAAACGTAAAATCCTTTTTAAAACATGAACCTTATTGTTGCCAGGACTGCAAATATGTCATGGTGCTAATGTCCCATAGGGTGTGTTGGGCGGTTACCTCTGTGCTTACGGCTCCATCTGAGGGGTTGATGAGCACTACTGTCTCCAGCACATTGCTTTTGTGGTGCAGAATCTTTTGCCCTGCCAATAAAAGCGCACGTTACTAATACTTAAAACACAGAATGCATAGAGCTCTTCAAATGCTTTGGAAGGTTTAAGTAAATCAGAACATTATTGTAAATGTATTTACTGAAAATGGCTTCTCGAGACAAGCTTATTATAACGGGAACCATACAAATGTTGCTACTTAAAACCACAAAGGCAAGTTAATGAATAATTTTAGCAAGAAATTTCAGGAAAAGACATAAGTGTGGTCTCCTTTCCAGCACTGTCCCTTTAGCCCTTAGTGTCATACATATTTGGCTATGTGCATTGTATTTGGCAGCTGTCACATATAATTGCCCAGTGTGTACTCATGCACACACTCTCTCCTTCTCCTCATTTCTCTGCACGCTCTATTGACAAAGATATCTAATTAACCTCTACCCTTCCTCCAGCAACTTGTCATCCTTTTTAGCCCAGTGAGTAGCTTCTAGTATTCCACTGTGGTTCCTTTTATATTTTGTGCTACCCATACATCTCTTCTGACACTGTGACAATACTGTAATCACACTTCTTACATCCTGTGGCATAAAAAAATAAAGTGAAAATATTCCCATCTCAACTGTGTGGTTAAATCCATCCTATTATAAATTCATAAAGCTGTGCGGAAGTGTTGAGGCTGTTAGCGCGGATGAAACAGCAGCTTTGTCATTGTCAGCTGAGCCTGTGCTATTACTGCAAATGTCTATGAGCCCACCTGCCCTTCTATAATATCATACTCATCACTCACTCACAGCAAATACGGTCCATGGTTGCATAATCCTGACAATGTTGTTTATATAGGTTGAGTGACAGAGTGCTTCATGAATGCTGAAAGTGGCTTGAAGAACAAAGGCTTTAGCTACAAAAACAGATCATTATTGTACTTTCCCACTTGTGTCTATTTGATATGTTGGTCAGGTATGTGTGGGTCTCAAAGACTGATGGTAAACGGTTTGCATGTGTGTGCAAACATCCGGGTGGCTCTCTCATAATGCATAGGTAATTACAGTGTTGTTTCCTACCCGCTGACTCATCATTAAAGGAATAGTCTACTCATTTTCAATATTAAAATATGTTATTACCTTAACTAAGAATTGTTGATACATCCCTCTATCATATGTGTGCGTGCACATAAGCGCTGGAGCGCGCTGCGACGCTTCAATAGCATTTAGCTTAGCCCCATTCATTCAATGGTACCATTTATAGATAAAGTTAGAAGTGACCAAACACATCAAAGTTTTTCCTATTTAAGACGAGTAGTTATACGAGCAAGTTTGGTAGTACAAAATAAAACGTAGCGCTTTTTTAAGCGGATTTAAAAGAGGAACTATATTTTATGGCGTAATAGCACTTTTGGGGGTACTTCGACTCGCCTGAAAAGTCAGCTCCCCTTCTCCCTCTAATAATGGGAGAGGGAGGGTGTTACTGCGCCGAGTCGAAGTACTACCAAAAGTGCTATTACGCCATAAAATGTAGCTCCTCTTTTAAATCTGTTTCGAAAAGCGCCACGTTTCACCTTGTACCACCAAACTTGCCCGCACAACCACTCGTCCCAAACAGGAAAAACGTTGATGTGTTTGGTCACCCCCAACTCCATCTCTAAATGGCACCATCGAATGAATGGGGCTAAGCTACCCTGCTGAAAAAAACAGCATCAAACCAGCATGGACCAGCATGGGAATTATGCTGGTCTATGCTGGTTTAGCTGGTGGTCACCAGCATACCAGCACCAAAACACAACATATGCTGGTATGACCAGCATGGGATGCTGGTGCTAATGCTGGTTTAGCTGGTGCTAATGCTTGTTTGATGCTGGTTTAGCTGGTGCTAATGCTGGTGCTGATGCTGGTTGGATGCTGTTTTAGCTGGTGTTCACTAGCAAACCAGCACCAAAACACAACATATGCTGGTCTTGCTGGTATGCTGTTTTTTTCAGCAGGGTAAATGCTATCGAAGCATCGCAGCGCGCTCCAGCGCTTACGTGCACGCACACAGATGATAGAGGGATGTATCAACAATTCTTAGTTAAGGTAATAACATATTTTAATATTGAAAATGAGTAGACTATTCCTTTAATGGTCTGAATTCATTCTCTCATGCTTTCATTCTACCACTTCGCATCCTTGTTTCTTTTATCTGCTATAAACAAAGAACATCACAAATCAGCTTAGATGCGGCAAGATACTTATCCGACAGTCTTTTTTAAGCAGCATGTCTGAAAGCCTAGATGTGGGTCACACTCTCTGATCATTAGCAAATGGGAGAAGGATTCCTTTGGGAGAACCTGCTTCATCAAACTCTACTGAAGGAGGGAGGATCATGGACAGAAAGAATAAGAGGTTGAAAAAATTAATCAAATGAGGGTGATAAGGGACCTTGGTTCATTTTGAAATCCATCTGATCTAGATGGATATCTGCATTGCAAGATTGGGTGGGGGCGCGGATACTTTATATAGAACAAGCGTGACTTTCCTTGAAAAGGTGCAGAGTGGAGATTTGTTCTGCTGCAGTGTACCTGCAGAATACAGACATCCACCATTCAAATCTCATTCCACTTTCTCTGTCATGCTTGCTTTTTTATAATTGAGCAGGTTTGGTGAAACAGCTGAGGTGGGAATAACCTGTCGAAAATGGTATAGGCCAACACACAAACTCAAGCATCATTAAAGGCTTGCCTCACATTGGGGGACACCCGTTTATGCGACAAAAACAGCTGCTGTCAGGAACTCCACAGAGATAGAGAGAAAAATGTTATTCGATTCAGTGATGCGAAGTAAAGTACTCAGAATTATACTATGGTCGATAGCTTTCTGATTTCTTCTGCCCTTGAAAAATCTGCCACTGACTATTATCCACATGGGTGGGTAAAACGGTGATTTTACAATGAATCTCTTGCCACACCATGATTTTCCAGCCCTGACATTATTGTGCTTTTCAGAGATACACAAATAAATCAATTTTCTTTTGCTTCTCTTGTTTTGTTTACAGGTGACATTTCACAAGACTTTTTAGAACGTGAAATAAATATTTGTTGTCCCCAGAGTATGTATGTGAAGTTCTAGCTCAAAATATCATATAGATAATTTATTATAGCATGTTAATTGAGCAAAAATGTGCTGTTTTTGGGTGTGTCCCTTAAAATGTAAATAAGCTGATCTTAAATGGCAGTCCCGTGGTTGGATAGTGCAGATTAAGGGGCAATCTTGTCCCCTTCTGACATCACAAGGGGAGTCAAATTTTAATTACCTATTTTTCAACATGCTTGCAGAGAATGGTTTACAAAAACTAAGTTACTGGGTTGATCTTATACATATTTTATAGGTTGATAGAAGCACTGGAGAGGCAATTATAGCATTTAAACATGGAAAAAGTCTGATTTTCATGATATGTCCCCTTTCAAACATTATGGAAAAACATATTTGTGATAAAATTGGATATGCTGTCAATGTAATGGTCCTAATGTTATTATTATTCAAACTATTTTTTAAATGTTACAAAAAACTTCTATACTATCTGACAGATATCACTGAATGGTGTCCTGTGAGATCACAACGTGACTAGGCTCTGTAAGCAACCAAAATGTGTTTGGGACCCATGCTTTTATCATAACCAATCAGAAGCCTTGATGGACTGCTTTTAGAGCAGGGGTCTCCAACGTGGTGCCTGCCAAAGCACATTCTATTAATAGTCTCAATTGTAATATTTATTTATTACATATTTTTTATATTAGCTTGGCTTCTTTTATGTACGTTAAAAATTTAATCAATACTAAAACATATCAACAAGTTAAACAAAAACGTTTTGAGCAGACTATATCAAAAAGTAGGCCTTCAGATTGTTTTATCCATTGTGGTAGCCCTTGCTCACAAAAAGGTTGGAGACCCCTGTTTAAGAAAGAGTCTTCACAAAACTGAAAAATTGTCACTCTAAATTACCCAGACTGCTCAAATGGAAAGTCATGTTATGGTCACGCAAATGTTATTAATTTATTTGTGTCCATGGCACAAAATTGTGCTTTTTTTGTGCCTTGAGCACGAATGTCTTTTTCGTGACACTCGCACAAATTTCTACAAATAGTTTCTCGTGTCTGTGGCACGACTTTCTTTATCGTGTCATTTTATGTATTGTTTTCCCATTGTTTTTCCACAATCAAGGCTTATTATTATTATTATTATTATTATTATTATTTTCTTACCATTGTCGCTTGGGGTTGGAGTTAGAATGACTTTCTGTTACATTTTTAGACATCCAAACCCGAACTCTAACCCCAACTCCAGGCGAGAATAGTTTTAAAAAAGCGAAAGAAAAACATGTAGAAACCAGTACATAAAAATACATCCTAACCCTAACCCCAAGCGACAATAATTTAAAAATACGGAAAAAAATGAGAAACAATACATAAAATGACACGACACGAAAAACTATTTATAAAAAGTTTGTGTGTGACGAAAAAGACATTCGTGCTTAAGGCACGAAAAAAAGTTGAATTTCGTGCCATGGACACGAATAAATTTTTAAAACGACTATAGCACGACTTTCCGTGAGATCATGTTGATATAATGCAGACATTTCAAACCCTTTAAAAGTTTAACTGACACACATTAAAATATCACCTAAAATCTGGCAAACTTCAGTGCAATTTGCTGTGTCAGGTTAAGTACTGCTTCACCTGCAAAGTATAGTTTTTATCGGCTCCCTCACCGAACCCTTTACTCACCGCCGTGTCCTGATTTCAACTCGCACTGAGTTGACCGTACCCAAACTGAACAGCCTTCGGGCAACCAACCATCTCATGACAGTCACCACAAGCACGCAAACAAAACCAGCACTTGCACAAATGCAATGCCACAAATGTGACACTTGACTGACCTTGCCTCTCTGTCCAGTTCAGTTCTACCCTTCCATCAAAATACCAGAACAGAGATCATAAAAGGCCCTTTCAAACACACTATTGATGCCTCATATCACAGATCCTTATTAACATCCACACAACACTGAAAAACTTAATGGAGCTGTTGGTGGCAGTCTCACATTTTGTTAAATTCTGGATGAAAGCATTTGCCAAGTGCTTTCAACTACACATAACCAAAACCACAAACAAATTTATTAACTGGATTATATCAAGCATTATCATTTGACTTCATAATATGGTATAATGTTGCATCAGTTCCTGTACTGTACTGTAACATTATCCTACTGTTTATTTTAATCATATCACCATATTACAGATCATCATTTACAGTGTAAATACACAGTGGACAGTGCTATCCCAGTTAAGTGCTTATTGATTACATTAAAGCAGTGGATGCTTTGCTATTGATTAAATACTGCACTGTCTGTTCCTGTGTGAATCTGCTGGAAAATGATAGCTGATCTAAACTGATGTGATGTGAGAGAGCCTGTCTACATATGTGTATGTAGGACTTGATGCCCCACGGTTTTCACAGGCCTTAGTCATTTCATGATTTTTTTTACTGCACTGACTCTCCCATATCCCATATGCTGTATGCCTGCCAATATCTGTTTAACAACCCAATAAATAACCCACTTTTCTTATATCCTGCACTGAAGCCTGTAAATGCTACGTGAATTTGACATGCTTGGATATTAGATCTGATATTAAGCTATAAAACTGAAATCGCTGTAAAAATATAACAATAAATGGGGATGGTGGGGTAAAGCAATTATCCAGTAGGCAGTTATATGAGATGGTAAGCTAATGGTTTTGCATTTAAAAGCTTTATTTGGCATAAATCAGCATAATGTCAATTCCATTGTTTATTTTCTAAAAAGCCTCTTTGAATAACCACTCATCAAGCAATAAATCAAATTATGCAAATGAAACACACAAGTTTCAGGTTTATCCTAAATGGAGGATTAGTGGCCAGTGATATATACATGCTTCATCCTCCCCCTAAAGGCATTCAAATGTGCAAATAAGGGATTCTGATGATCTCATCAAAGTAATGAGATTTGCTGGTGGTCTTGACTGCTTTCTTTACTAACATATATAATCAAAAAGATCGAAATGAGGAGTGCAAATCATTGCTATTTGTGTATGTGTGCATTCAAGCAAACATTTATCATCTGTGCACCCAAACCAGTATCATTTTACAAATGAAGGTCAATGTTGAGCAGATACTGGCACAGTCTCTCTTCTGGAGAAGATCTTTCCATTGAGGTTAACATTAAACTGCCCGTTTCTTGCTCTTCTCTTTAAAAGAAAATTATATGGGAAGGCTCATTCAGACTCACTCAGTCGGAACGATAAAATAATAATATAACGTGTGTTACAGAAGTTAAATATTCTCTTATTCTCTCTATAATTTCTTTAGTTCAGTGGATTCTGTTTTGAATTCAGTATGCGATCTGACTGCATTTGAAGAAGTTTGTTCAAGCCTGTGCGTTGCTAATTATCTTGCATTGAGCTTTGCATCCCTTGTAGCAGAAAGAAAGAAAGAAGAAAATAATGGAGAGAAACAGTGTCTAGAGAATACAGATGTGTGGACACAAGGGAAAGGGTTTAATTCAAAATTCAAAAGCCACTCCAAACCCATTAAGAACACACACAAACAAACAAACAAATAACAGTTTGCTACTAAATCAGATATTAAACTTTGAGAGCAATTTTGCTGTATAAATATTTAATCTTAGATCATCATAAAATGCTACAAAAGAGCTGGCTGGCATCAGAGCTGGCTAAGGGATAGGAAGTGAGCGGATCACATTTAGCCTACCTCTCACATCAGCTGAAAACCTAGCAGAGTGCCGAGAAACAAAAAGCTTCAGCTCCTGGTCCAAGTTACAATCGATAAGATTGGTGTCCCATGAACGAATTCCTGCAAGTCATAATGAAAAAAAAAAACCAAAATGAGTACTGTAGCACTTTTCTATACCTTCTGTGATTAATACTTTATATAATGACTATACAGACTGCATTCAACAGAATTACAAAAAGAGGGTTAAAATATGGCATATACAGAAAAACAACAAACTTAACTCAGAAATTTGTAGCATGAGCGTATTGTTTTTATTAAACTTATTACATTTGGACACACTCACTTTACATCCAGAATTTTACATCCAGTCGCACATGTGTGACCAGTAAATTTGACCTTTTTTTGTGATGTGACACTGAATTTGAAACAGCACCTTGTACTTTCTGCATCTATCATCAAAGTATTTATAGTAGAAATGTGAATATTTGGTTAGCATGTTGATTTACGGTGTGTGCCCCTAAATTTTGTGGTTGCGCCCCTAAAATTTTCAGTTGGGGGCTACTGTGCTCCTTGTGAAAAAAGTTAGTCTGGAGCCCTGAAGAGTAGAGAAGGAGTTCATATTTAATCTGGGCTCTTATTGGCTGCTTTTTCTTTAATTTTCAGTGTAAGTCATCTATTTAAAAAATAATATTTTAAAATAAAATTAAAAATTTTTAATAACAAAAATTTATCTGTTTGGCACAGGTATATTTTTGTCTACAAAAGTAATTTTAAGCATTTAACCATACACCTTCAGCTTAAATGATTTTTAAGATCATAGTTAACATTTTAGTCAACTGTGTCCAAACTTTTAGCCTGTACAGTGCACCAAACAGATCAGGGACACCACTGACATCCATAGTAGGAAAAAACAGTACTATGGAAGTGAATGGTGCCCCTAATCTGTTTGGTTAAAAGCAATCTTTCTTTGTGTTCATGCAAGTCATTTATACAGGTTTGAAACAGATTATGACAGTTTTTCAATTCTGGGTAAACTACATATTAGTTTAAAACCTTTCCAGCATAATAAATTGAAACACAAGGTCATTTAAATTCATTCAATTACAGCTAGGCTCAGTTGCTTCGCATGCAAACTGCAAATCAATGTCTGGAAAATCTATATGTTCTAAGACTGGATACCTGATCAATGCAGAGCCAGAAAAAAAATAAAAGAGATTTCAATACATTTTAAACAAAAATAACATTAATTTTAAAGCTCATTATCTTCATCTGAGAACCCTCTTATGTGGTAAGAAGGTATACGTGATACTTGTGGTCACGACTCACAACAACAATCAGGCATTTGAAAAAAAATGGTTTCAAATGTGATATTTTGTTTTGCAATAATACAATACAAAACTAATGTACATTGTTTATTACAATACAAAGCAGCACTGACTTAGGTGAACCTGTACTAAAAATCAGAAACTGTCTATACATTCAAAGCAAAGTCCTCATCAAAGCTAACGTAACCTACTCCTACAATAATATCAGATTAAAGAAAACCTGGGTTCAGTAAAAAGCCGGTTACGTTTGATGTATTAGTTAGGTTGTTATTTCCCTGCATCGTGTAATCATACTCATTTGGACAATAACTACAGATGACGCTGCCCACAGGGTGAAAAGTCATTTTTATGCAAGGCCCTTCTGACTTTCCGTAGACACTGCAGTGCGGACCGAGCCACGCCTACAAGCCGGTGTTGGACCAGACAGCTGTGACTGACGGCGTGCTCGACTTCATGCGGCGCCGCGCAGACTGGTCGGCCCATGACGTCAAAGTAGGGAAGCATGAAGTCGAACACACCTTGAGCAGAGTGTAAATGATGATTATCGACTAGGATGCGCTGCAACAATATCTCTTAGTCTGTCAAAGTTATGGCTTTAGATTTTTTATTCAGTGACAAACTGAATGCATTGTTTATATTGAGCGCATGAAAATATCTTCCCTACATGCAATTCGGTATTTTATTGTGACTCCCACAAGAGCCGCAAACATGTGTGGGATATAATGAGAAAAACACGAGTGTAAGAAACAAAGAGCTGGCGTGGCACATCCAGGGTTGCTCCATATAGGCTACTGACTGCAGATGATGACAATCCACCCCGCAAAAACCTTGACGCATTATAAATATATGCTGAATCATTCTAGCTCACAAAAAATCGATTAACTCAGAAACTGAACTTTAGCGTAGGACAATGGCCAACAGCAACACAACTGGATGGCCGGATTGAGCTGCGCACGCCCTATGAAAACACATAAAGCTGGTACTGATGATGTCTTTGGGAAACGGGGTGGCGCGATGCGATCGGTTTTGATAAGAGATGCAATAGACTCGCCAGTTACAAACAGGGAGGGGCTGCGCTACAGTTTCCATCTCCAGATCCACTCAACAAAGAAATCCGATAACATGATACATGGAAAGTTTCTTGCAGTCAGCAAAAATATTAGTCTAGAGTCATCTGTTCTGATGTCTGCACCCAAAGTGGTTCAAGGTTAAAAAATCTTGTTATTGCAGCTGCAGAGGATTTACAGATACATCCAAGCATACTAAATAAATGATGCATTAAATCATCTGAAACATCCTAGGCACGCTACAGAAATTTTTAGCTCAGCTACCTTTCTCAATGTCCGCAATGGCACACTTCAGATGTTCTTCAGTGACTATCTCTCCAATGACCACCAGCAGGTAATATTTGCTGTCGTCGAAGTGATGTGTCGAGGCCGTGGGTGATGCCGTGTTCCTGATGCTACTGACACCTCCAAAGGGTGCGTGGGTATCTACAGGATCAACTAGCGTCGCCATTCTCTCAGACACTCACATGCACTCACGAGCGCACTCACTGCCTCTCTGTCCGGCAAACCTGAAGCGAGCCGAACAGCGGGGCGCAGAAGGAGTGGCCCGGCTTTTATATCCCCAGACTGTGTCATAATGATGAGGAACCACTACTGCCTCTCCTCTCATCCAGCTGATGTCATCCAGCAAATCATAAAACGGCGCGAGACCATAGATTTACATCATTTAAAAATTTACATACTAGTCAGTAGCTTTGAACTTAAATGTGAATTTTACGAATCTTTGAAATATGTTTTGTTTACATGATGTGATATTATTTTGGACATTGGTCTTTTGTTTTTTTGTGTGTGTTTTTTGTTCTTTTATACGTGCTGGTGAGCCAAAGAAAAAAACAGGCCATAGGCCTACCAGAAAGTAACCTCTAAAAACAAACGGTGCTAAATAGCACTAAAAGGGGTTCACTGGCTCGTAATCATATATAGGGGAACCATTTTATGTGCCATATAGCACCCGTGTAGAACCATATTGTGCTATGTAGAACCATATCCTGTGCTATAGTGGTGCTATATCACCCCGTTTGGTTCTTTATAGGTGCTATATAGCCCTAAAAATGGTTCCCCTGATTACGAGCTTTTAGTGCTATTTAGCACATATTTTTTAGAGTGAGAGACTATATCCATTTTATGTGCTATATAGCACCTGTGTAGAACCATATTGTGCTATGTAGAACCATATCTGGTGCTATAGTGGTGCTATATCACCCCGTATGGTTCTTTATAGGTGCTATATAGCACTAAAAATGGTTCCCCTATGATTACAAGTTTTTTGTGCTATTTAACACACATTTTTTAGAGTGAGAGACTATATGAGTCTTTGTATTCAGTCAGTGCACAATTTTTAGGATCATTAAAAATTTTTGCATTGACAATTGAATGGCAGCTAAGCCTTCTTTCCCCTTATTACAACTGTGACAAATAAATTAAATAAATTATTATTTAAATACACTCTAAAAACAAACGGTGCTAAATAGCACTAAAAGTGGTTCACTGGCTTGTAATTATAGGGAAACCATTTTAAGTGCCATATAGCACCTACGGTACCTGTGTAGCACCTATGTAGAACCATATTGTGCTATGTAGAACCATGTTTGGTTCTATAGTGGCTATATCACCCCGTATGGTTCTTCATAGGTGCTATATAGCACTAAAAATGGTTCCCCTATGATTACGAGCTTTTAGTGCTCTTTAGCACATATTTTTTAGAGTGAGAGACTATATGAGTATAGCACTAAAAGTGGTTCACTGGCTCATAATCATAAGGGGGAACCATTTTAAGTGCCATATAGCACCTGTGACCTGTGTAGAACCATTTTGTGCTATGTGGTGTATATCACCACTATATCATATGTGGTGATATAGTGGTGCTATATCACTCGTATGGTTCTTCATAGATGCTTTATAGGTGCTATATAGCACTAAAAATATTTCCCACATGATTACGAGCTTTTAGTGCTATTTAGCACCAATTTTTTAAGAGTGTATATTACAATGATAAGCATTAAATAAATGAAATAATTATTGAAATATATTACTCAAATAAAATATAAAACACTTTAAAATTTACTCTAAAATGGCTGGGGTATTTTTTTAACCCATAATGCGTAAATATTGGACAGAACGCATGCTGGGTTAAAATGATCCAATGCTGGGTTAAAAATAACCCAATTTTGGGTTGTTATGCAACCATGGGTTATAATAACCCAACAGTTGCGTTAAAACAACCCAGCATTTGGTCAAGTTTTACCCAGCAGTGTGTTCTGTCCTATATTTACCCAGCATGGGTAACAATTACCCAGCCATTTTAGTGTTGTTGTAAGGTATTTTCTGTCTTTTTGCTTATTTATATATTGACAGGAAATGCGGAAATATAACCTTATTTGCCATGAAGTCACAATGCAGAATACAAAACCTAAAAGTAATAATTGTATTATGTGAGATTTTTTTTATGAATTTGCTTAATTGTTTGCTGCATTTTTTTTGTGTGCTTCAATGCTTTCAAACAGCTTCAATAGACTGAATGCTTAGGAAAAAAAATCTTTATATATTTTACTTTCTCTTCTTATCCAGACACTCGTTTGCTGTAGATGAGAAGTGCTATTCCTTGTCTCATCTTGATGATGTCATGCCAATGGACAGAATTTCCTTTTCCATTTTTTCATTGTTGTGCTGCAGCAGTGTCACTGGGTTCACCTGAAACTCTGAATCAATTCCTTCAGTATTCAAACACATCACAATTATGACACACACATACATTTTCAATAAACAATCTGTCAGTAATAAGTAAGGTTTGTATATTTATTTATTTTTTTGTGGGGGGGGGGGGGTCCTTCATTCAGTCTATAGTTACAGTCTTACCATTTTTATAGATTTTGCTTTATTTCCTAGCAGTGCATGTGTAAATATTTCAGAAGGATAAATCAATGTGTCAGTCACTGCAGTGTTGCCTGTTGGAAGTAGGGCACGATTCACCACATCAAACATTCATTACGTTACAGCTGGAAAAGTGGAAGCCTGTTATAAACAGGCTATATTATGAAAAAACATATGTGAGTCAGTCAGAGGTGGTTTGCTTAAATTGGGTGTGATATTAAAGTTGAGAAGAATGAAAGATATAAATTGTCCATCTTGAAAGATGGTTGAAATCGCATGAAAGCATGATGGTGGCTGTGTACGCTGAATTATTTGACTGAGTTTCTCTTTGTAAAGTCTAAAGAAAGAAATTGAGACAGAGTGAAGGTTGAGAATGAAATTATTTCAGCAGCAATTATGTTGAGTGGTATCTGTCATGACAACAGCATCTGTTGCTATGGTAGCTGCTCCACTGGGATCACATTATGGAGTCAGTGCTTTATGAAGCACCAGATTTAAAATGTTTGCTGACAGTCGAGATGCCCAACTGGCCCAAGAGCGGCCCGTACAAAATGTTGTTATGGCCACGTTTTGATCAGTTCCTATTACTTATTTATTTAGACTTATAGGTTAAGGTATTTTAAATGTTTTGATCAGCTTATTGTTTTTTACCCTTATTTATACATTCATATTCTTATATTAATTTTAATTCAATTTCTTCCCCACTGAAACCTACAATTAGCAAACATTTGCCTACAAAACTGACACTGGGTACACTAAAAAATCATCTGCATTTGATCACTTTATTAAAGTCACAAATCGATCTATCAAAGCACAGACAACATTGTGTTTAAATGCACCTGAAAATGATATTTCTATAATTATCCAAGTGTAATTATTGTGATACGACAAGAAAACAAAAGAAAGTCCACAGGGATGGTAGGAAAACAGCAGGAGTTTGACATGTGGTTTGTTGTGTTTTGATGAGTCACAGGCACCTCCCTCTGAGCTGTCTTGCTCTATGAACCACAGACACTGTCTGCTTGCTGGTTTTAGCTGGTTTATAGTAGTGGAAGCTGGTCCTCCCAGCTTGCAAAGTTAACCGTCTAAAAAAGTGACTAAACACAGCTAAAACCAGGCTGGGGGACCAGCTAAAACCAGCTCATCAGCTTATGCTGGTTTTGGCTGTAATCTGTAGCTATCTGTAGTCTAATGTTCCAGTATAGCTCAGTGGTAGAGCATTGCGTTAAAGGGATAGTTCATCCAAAAATGAAAATTGTGTCATTATGTACTCACTCTCATGTTATTACAAACCTGTATAAATGTCTTTGTTCTGAGGAACAGATATTTTTAGAAACGTTTATAAAAGTTAGTGGACTTTCCATGGTTTTCTTTTATTCTACTATGGAAGTGAATGGGGTCCACAAACAGTTTGGTTACAAACATTTCTCAACATATTTTTCTTCATGTTCATTGGAACAAATAAATGTATACAGGTTTGTAACAACATGAGGGTGAGTAAATGAGGACAGAATTTTCATTTTTGGGTGAACTATCCCTTTAACAGTGCAAAAGATCATATGTTCGAAACAGGGAACACTCATGCTGATAAAATGTATACCCTGTAATGCACTCTAAAGTTCCATTTGTAAGATTTTGCAGTAAAATATCCAAAAAAACACCAGGCCAGTGTTATATATTTTGTTCAAATGATTATTTACAATATCTCTAAAGTTTTCAACTGCTTGTAAATCGTGAGAAAATTGCCATTCTAAACAGTGACACTGGGCATTGCAGTTGCCTGTCAGTGACATTAATATCCACGTTACCCTTTGTTACTCCCTTTAGTTTACTGACGTGGAACATCCATGACTAACAATTTAGTTTTGAACATAACATGAAATAATGAAATAAAACGATGTCATCAAACGCAACATTTATAAAAGTTGATTACTTAACCTCATCCGTTAACATGATTTCTCATTCCCATCTGATTGATGGCCATCAGCGGTTGAGTTAAAGGAAAAGTTGGGTATTTTACACTTAAAGCCCTGTTTTCAGATAGTTTATGATGAAATAGAACGGTTTTGACTGAAATTTGGACATATGATGCTGGCCCGAGAATTTTCGGGTGTTTGTTGTACCACCTCCCACCTCTACAATGGCTTCATAGATGCACAGGAACAATCCTTCCTAAAATGCATTAAACTTTTGTTTACAAAGAGTGGTCAGGGGTGTTCACTGATATGCTCACACAAAAATCGCTGCAAAAGATGCTTTCCAACAGGTTTTATCATAGTTTTTGTCCAACTCCATTGACTTGTATTAGATGCAGTGTTGGGTGTAACTAGTTACTAAGTAATTAGTTACTGTAATTTAATTACTTTTCCCTTGAAAAAGTAAAGTAAGGAATTACTCTTATTTTTCTTGTAATCTAATTACAGTTACTTCTAATGTAACTAAATACTATGTATGGACTGGAAAACAATTATGTATACTATAATACAATAGAGGATTTAACATGGTTTAAGTTTACAATTCTCATAAATTAACTGGTTGATTACTAGCATTAATATTAATGAGATGCTGGCTGTTTATTAATCCTTAAAAGCACATATTAATGCCTCATTCTGCAAAACCTTATTCTATGTCCTTAACCGTCCCCAATTCTACCAATACTTAAAATTAACAACTTCTTTAGTATTAATAAGCAGTAGTTGGAGTATATTGAGCCAACAGTAGTTAATAGTTAGTTAATAGAGAGAATTGGACCCTTAAGTGGGATCAGGATAATTGATGTACTTGTATATATTATTTCTTCGAGCCTATCCTTGTATCATATACTAAATAGTATTTAGAAAGTAATTAGTAATAAGTAATTAAATACTTTTTGGAGAGAGTAATTTGTAAAGTAATCTAATTACATGATTGAAGATGTAATTAGTAACTAGTAATTAATTACTTTTTTTGAGTAACTTACCCAACACTGATTAGATGTGCTGTGAGGTACAGTATTACTCCGCGCCTGAAACGTTGTTTGTATTCTTGCAGTTGGCAAAGGTGGATTACTGCCACCAACTGGGCTGGAGTGTTTATTATTCAAGCTCTCAACGGAAGAACGTACGGGTGTGAGGCGTTTGGAAAAATAGGTCCACAAGTTTACAACGAATGCTAAAACACCTGTTGGAAAGCATCTTTTGCAGCGATTTTTGTGTGAGCATATCAGTGAACACCCCTGACCACTCGGTGAGTTTCAGAGCAGCCATTGTAGAGGTAGTGGGTGATATAACAGAAACCGAAAATTCTCGGGCCAGCATCATATGTCCAAATTTCAGTCAAAACCGTTCTATTTCATCATAAACTATCTGAAAACAGGTCTTTAAGTGTAAAATACCGAACCTGTCCTTTAAAGACAACAAATACCATAATTCCACGCTTCTTCAGAGCATCATTCTTTTACGTAATTGTTATTGTTTTGATTGTGCGCCCTCTAGCAGCGGATTATACAAGTTGTTTTGGGGTCTGCCAAATGCGTAAATGTAAATGTATTTTTTTTAAATAAAAAATTAAAAAGATACTGGTTTCAAACACACCTGTAGAATCCATAAAAATCTTGCATGTTTAGGATCCCAATGTTTTTCAGTATTGTGCTTCCCTCTAGTGTTTGGAATTGGAAGCAGTGCTGGGACCAAATGCAGATGTTTCATCTCTTATCAAACTACAGCAGCATCCCAATAAAAAACACCCAGACAATTCAAAACAACCATCCAATACAGAAAAAAAACAACAGCGTGTGTCCCATTTGGTAGACCAGGTTCGATTCCGAGGAAACACTCATTCTGATAAAAACAACTGATAAGAAACACTTAATTTAAGAAAATCACATTACTATGCATTAGTTTATATATCTGATATTAGCTGATATTTTTGTATAATCACTTTAATAACTAGAACTATTTTCATTTATTATTTTTTTAAACACAATAGACTACTGTATATATCATAGCTATACATTGCTACATGATCATCTCCAAACCTTCTCCATACTGTAGCTCTAAAGACTTGAAGCAGACTCTTTATTATTACGTTACATACCAAATTGCAAAATATTGCCAGGCTCAACTGTAATGCATCATGTAACGTTTTTCAATGCTCCACTGGATGGCGCTATCATGCTGCTTTAAACGTTTTTCTGTTTTAGCATTGAGAATTCTTGTTCCTCAGATATGCATATGGGAGGCTACATAACCCCATCTAATGAGTGAACCTAGCTAGATAGACAAACTGACTCCAGATCTGTATATACTCTGGTGATAATTTATGTTAACCCTTCCTTAAACATCAGACAACTGTTTTCTTTTTACCAGTTGGCTGCATGTCTGAACAGAATGTGTAATATGACTCATGTATTATGCAGTCACAGTTTATGGTTCTTTTAAAAGAGCTTTTAACTGAGAATAACAGCGGTCCCTCTTTATTTGGTATGTTAGATTTATGGTATATTAAACACAAACCATCATTGTCTGGTGTCAAATGAGCCCTGAAGTTGAAGCTTATCATTTGCAAAGCCTTATGGGTATGTCAAAAGATCTCTCTTAACCTAACCCACGGTTCATTGGATAATGATTGTTAATTTTATTGCTGTTTACGGTAATAAAGCTCAAATGTCAAAGCAAGAGATTTAAGCTTTATGAACAATTTTCAATTTCTTAATGTACAATATGTAACATCACTAACTTGTAAGCACTTGTAAGTCCTAATCTCTGTTGAAATGGGTGGATGATCTACTTAATGGTGGAAAGCATCTTTGGGAAGTCAAAAGGGAGCTGGAGATTAACAGCTATTACTGTTCTTATAGACACAAACCCACAAGGACAAGCAACTTGACTCATTTCAAATTGCCCCAAGAAAAATTGCCATTAACAGACAGATGTTTTTTTTACCACAATGCTGACACCGAGTGACTTATACTCAAGTCCCTGGATATGATAGCACACGTAAATACAGAGGAGGAGGACCAGTGAGAATGATGTCATAGAGAAAATAGCGATCAAGCTCATGAGTTGACATAAGGTACTTTATTTAGCTAATCTAGTTGTACAATAGTTCATACTAAGTTTTTTTAAATGCGATGTTCCTAAAAAGTGATTAAAAAATATCTGACAGAACACACCGCTGTGTTGAAAATTAACCCAATGCTGGGTCATTTTTAACCCAGTATGTGTTCTGTCCACTATTTACCCATTATGGTTTAAAAATAAGCCAGACATTTTTTAGAGTGTATGTTTACATACTTTAATGTACAATGATCTTAATGCAAGCATGCTTGATCAGGATAATAAATGATGCAATTCGTCTTGTACAATAACTATATTGCTCAATGCTCATGCAGTTAAAGTGCTGATATGATTGAATGACTCATTTTCTATGGAATACACAAACTGCAATTCTCAGTAAGATCATCAATCAAAACAAAAGCCGGTTAAAGGAAAACACCACTTTTTTAAAAATATTTTACTATGTTCTTACGTGAACTTAGATACCTATTATTTTTCAATGCGTGCACTTTTAATCTTTGTACAGCGCTTCTTGAATGTGTTAGCATTTAGCCTAGCCCATTCATTCCTTAGGATCCAAACAAAAGTTATGTTTTATATTACACTTATTTGTGTAAATACTCATGTAACAGTCTTTAAATAGGTAAAACATGGAAGTGTTTGGTGACTTCTAAATTCATCCCTGTTTGGAGCCATGGGAATGAGTGGGGCTAGGCTAAATGCTAACACATTCACGAGGCGCTGTACAAAGATTAAAAGTGCACGTATTGAAAAAAGTATGTATTCATTTGTCTAATTTGAGGTTAGAACATTGTAAAATATTGAAAAATGGTGGTGTTTTCCTTTAACAGCAGTTATCTGTATGGATGTTATCATGTTCATCATGCTAGAGATTTTATTACAGTTTGTATATATGACTGAGGCCACACAAGCTCTTTCTGTCAGCTGTGTGTATTATTTTGAACATGAAGCTCAAAATACTGAATTTCGGAACCAACAAACTTGCAAAAATTTATTTTATCATTGTATTTTTAATTTAACTACTATATGAAGCAAAAGCATTTAACACATTGTACTAATTGTGCACATGTGTGTTAATTTGGGGTTGTTTGGGGTGGCTTTAGGGTTAGGAATAAGGTAGTTTAGGGTTTAAAAGCATGCAAATACTTCTAAGTATGAAATGTAAGTTTTGTACAGAATTGTTATGTTTAATACAATTTTCTTATATAAGTACATTAAATAAACCATATTTAACCTCCTAATACCCGAGCTTTGGTTTGTCTTTTTTTCAGATTTCTTCTAGATATTTTGGGGTTAGGAAGAACCAATAAATATAATGACCAAATATTTTTCTTTGAACATGAAGCAGTGTAATTGTCCACGTTTGTGTTCCAGTTACACAGTATTTGGTGCAAACAACAAAAAATGTGATGTCCAGGTCTTAGGAGGTTAAAGGTGGCTCTGTGGGTAGCAAGGATCTACCTGTTTTGAGCCTGGGCTGGGTTAGATGGCCTTTCTTTGTGGAGTTTGCATATACTCTCAGCATGTGTTTACTCCGGGTACTTTGGTTTCCTCCCACAGTCCACAGACATGCAGGTTAGGTGAAATAGAGATATCGAATTGTCCATAAGATTGTTCTTCAGAATAAAGTGTTTAAAGTATTACACTTTTGATTTACTGTGATCAAGAGCAGATGTGTGACATTTAGTAAAGCTTTTAGACAAATATTTCACCCTTGGTTTTTAAAGTGCTTCCAAAACTTTATGCGATTGGCTCACCTACAGACATTTTAAAAGCAAAATAAAGTCATAATTGATTAACCTCTGCTGGGATAAAGTAGCTGGTCATAAAGTATCCATAACAGAAGTTATAAGGCTTAAAGCAAACAGTACCATTAGGCTGCTCTAAAAAGTTGATTGTTTCTGTCACAACCCCATTCGCTGTGCCCTCATGTGTTTCCCCTTTTCGACCATCTGGACACCATTTCCCATGATCCTTCACTCTCCTCGCCTGATCTTTATTTGTTATCAGCACACCTGCCAGCTATTGTCATCAGTCACCTTATATATACTCTGTTTGTCTTCCTCACTTTGTTGGTCATTGTTTATGTTAGTGTTATGTTCCAGTTTAAGTTCCAGGCTTTGTTATATCAATAAAAGTATCATTTAATTTATTACATCAGTCTTCATCTTGTCTTCCTCCTCCACCACACCCTGACAGTTTCCTTATGAACCTTGTTTATAGACTATTTCAATTGGAACATTGGAGTAAAATGAATAAATGAAGTGAGTTGCATATAAACTCTGTGACTTTAAATGACATAACTTGAAATATTATTGACATTTTTCCTCCTCTGTAAAATATTGACTGTCACGGATTAAAGGCTTTACTAGTCCAGCATTTTACATGCAAAGCTCTCTAAACATTGTAATGAGGAAATTTAAAAGCTTCAGCACTCCCCGTGACTCTAGGGCATGTGCTATTACGGGTAGCAAAAGGTTTAGATAAACAAAAAAGGTAGACACAATGTTTGAGTCTTTATCATTTAACAGCAAACAACCTGGTATACAAAATTTATTATTTAGCTTTACTGTTAACATCCAGTCTAGTCCAAAATCACACTCCATGCTTCATCCACACCTTTTCTATAAATTTTAGATTAGGTTTTAATATGAAAGAGAGCCCAGCATGCAAAAACCGAGACAGTGAAGTGACAGCTAACTATGGACCCAATATATAAAGTGGCGTGAAAAGGTGTTGGCCCCCCTCCAGATTTATTATGTGATTGCATATTTGTCACACTTTAATGTTTCAGATTATTAAACAAATTGAAATAATAATCAAAGATAACACAAGTAAACACACCATTCAGTTTTTAAATGAAAGCTTTTTATTATTAAGGAAAAGCACAATTCAAAACTTCCTGGCCCTGTGTGAAAAAGTGTTTGCCCCCCTTGTTAAAATATAACTTAACTGTGGTTTATAACACCTGAGTTCCATTTCTTTAGCCACACCCAGGCCTGATTACTGTCACACCTGTTCACAATCAAGAAATCACTTAAATAGGGCCTGCTTGACAAAGTGAAGTTGACTAAAAGATCCTCAAAAGCTAGCCATCATACCGAGATCCAATGATATTTAGAAACAAATGAGAAAGAAAGTAATTGAGAAAAGGTTATAAAGCCATTCCTAAAGCTTTGGGACTTCAGCGAACCACAGTGAGAGCATTTATCCACAAATGGCGGAAACATGGAACAGTGGTGAACCTCCACAGGAGTGGCCAGCTGACCAAAATTACCCCAAGAGTGCAGCGACATCCAAGAGGTCACAAAAGACCCCACAACAACATTCAAAGAACCGAAGGCCTCACTTGCCTTAGTTAACGTCAGTGTTCATGATTCCACTATAAGTAAAAGACTAAGATGGTCTGCATGGCAGAGTTCCAAGACAAAAACCACTGCTGAGCACAAAGAACAAAGGATTGTTTCAGTTTTGCCAGAAAACATCTTGATGATCCCCAAGACTTTAAATACTCTGTGGACTTACAAGACAAAAGTTAAACTTTTTGGAAGGTTTATGCCCCATAGCTTTTGGCGTAAAGGTAACACAGCATTTCGGAAAAAGAACATCATACCAACAGTAAAATATGGTGGTGGTAGTGTGATGATCTGGGGCTGTTTTAAAGCTTCGGGACATGGAAGACTTGCTGTGATAAATGGAACCATGGATTTAGCTGTCTACCAAAAGTCCGGTAGGACAATGTCCGGCCATCTGTTTGTGACCTCAACCTGAAGCGAACTTTGGATTTGCAGCAGGACAATGATCCAAAACACACTAGCAAGTCCACCTCTGAATGGCTGAAGAAAAACAAAATGAAGGCTTTGGAGTGGCCTAGTCAAAGTCCTGACCTCAATCATATTGAGATGTTGTGGCATGACCTTAAAAAGGCGGTTCATGATTGAAAACCCTTAGATTTAAAACTGCATGTTGTGTTCACTTTTGTTATCTTTGACTAAAATTTAAATTTGTTTGGTGATCTGAAACATTAAAATTTGACAAATATGCAAAAACATAAGAAATCTGGAGGGAGGCCAACACTTTATCACACGACTGTTGTCTGGCTTTGAGTAACTAACTTCTACCCTAAATAACCTTAAATTTGGTTACATGCCAAAAATCTTGGAGAAGTACTATATTCCATCATGAAAGCAAACACCTGTTGACTTTGTTTACATTTGTTTTAGATGTTCTAAACATATACGCATCGTCTATTCTTGGGCTATGGCTAGACGTCTATTAAACTTTCACTGACAGCCCATATTTTTCCTTGTTTTAGTTTAATATTTCTTGCTGGAAGAAGAGAAAGCAACAAGGACAGTGGAAGAAGGGGGGTATTGGGTGGTCTGCAATGATTCAACCTGGACTGGAAAAATTACAGTGTATATCAAAACATGTGGCTACAACCCTGATTTTATCCACACTTTTAACCATTTTGCTCATAATTTTTAATCTAAAGCATTACATTTTAGAGTGACTCTCTTAGCAGCGAATATGCAGAGACCTTAACTTTATACAGTCAGTATATCCACCTTTTGTACAATGAGAATAGCAGCTCATTTTTGCTCTGTTTGTGTTACAAGTGGCAGTGACAATTACAATATCCCATGTACTATTGGAAATAGACAGACAAATATTCATAAAAGAAGAGAAAGTGTAGTTTCTTAACTCTTGAGAAACCAACAGAAGAAATGCACATGCAAGCGTCCTTTCCCTTCATTGTTTTCCCAGCATTTAAAGTTGTGACTGGATTCTTTTTTGCATTCAATCAGTCCACTTGTGTAAATCAACAAACATGACCAATCTGAACAGTCTAATAATCATGAAGTCCTGAAATCATAAATTTATCTTAGCCACTGAAATGTAAAACCTCTCTATGACCCACAGAGTACACCAGCAACTATCTCAGGATCTGGTAAACAAGAGCACGGGTAATTACACAAGGCCATGATAAGTGCAGATACGCAATTTCGACATCTTAAAAGTATTCTGAAATGCTTGTGTATTGGCACGACACGTAGTATCAGCATGACAGGTGGCTTGAGAAAGGACAGGGGAATCTCATGGACTATTTGGAGTCATCACTGGCAGTCTGACTAATAAATGTCTTCAAAGTGACCATCTGTTTGCCAGGGGGCATGCCAAGACAGATTAGTCTTAGTAGCGTGCTCACTGAAACCACCGCATTTTTGGACTGTATTTATTTCACAGAAGGCCAACTATCTACACTATGGGACAGCTACTCTCCCAGGAACACTTGGGAACACTCCCATGAGCCTCAAGGGTCAAAAATATCATACTGTATTATTCCAACCTTTTTTTGTTTAATGGGCATCATTTTGTTGCCAACTGCTTGCTTTATCCCACCAAACGTCTGTTTTCAATTTAAGTCTAAACTAAAAACATTTCTCTTTAAGAAAGCATTCACATAATTTGTCTAGTAAATTTACTTATCCCGCAATAGTTAGCGTTCCCGGAAAAAACATTCACATAACTTGTCAGGGTAATATATTTATGCAGCTATAGTAAGCCTGTCTGGAACCGATTTTGTTTCTCTTCCCTGTCTCGTCCTCATTCCAGAGGACAATGGGACTAACAGACCCAGTTCCGGCTGCCGTGGAGGTCATCACCCACTGATCTACTGGCCTTCCTTCAGCGTGATGCCCAGCCGATGTCAGACCAACGACCATCAGCTGCCCCCATCTAATTATCCATGTATATATATATATTATGTTTTAATCACCATAAAATTGTATTGTAATCGTACCTATTATATAATATATCCTGTATAGAATCAGCTATTTCTGGCTCTCTCCCAAGGTTTTTTCCCCTCCTAGGACTTTTCGCCCACAGTTTTTTTTCTCCTAGGATTTTTTTTCAACCCCTGGGGAGTCCGCTGACATTGGCTTAACTTAGCACCCTCTTATACGTTACATTTTTACTACGCTTGCTAGTATGGTTAATCTAAACCGCTGTATTCTGCTGTTCATGTTTTTTTCTGTGTTTTTTCCTGCATTAATGTAAAGATGTTTTGTAATGCTATATAAATAAAAACTGAATTGAACTGAAGTGTGATTTTCTAATGATCATGAAGACCTTGATTAGCTTGCTCAGATGTGTTTGATCAGGGTTGGAGTTAAACTCTGCAGTTCTCTGGCCCTTCAGGGTAAGATTTGGGGAATTCTGATCTAGGTATTATGCAGAGTATATGTGAACATTTGACCTAGGAATTTTTATTATTAGTTTTCAGTTATGTTCTGCAGACTGCAAACATCTGTCAAGCATTGAGAATGTCGAAAGCGTTATTTACAGTAAAGACTTTACTCATTGTAAGGCAGTGCTTCCCAATCATGGGGCCTGATGTATAAACGTTGCGTACGCACAAAATAAGCATAGAAATATCCGTACGCAATTTTTCACGCACATATCAGGATTAATAAAAAATAAACTTGGCGTAAATAACTGCGCAATGCGTTCAATGGTATAATTGATGCGCTTGCCGCCTGAGATAAAGACGAACATGACCCGAAACGATCTCTACCAAACATTTAATCTGCCTCTGAGTTTGTTTTCCATTAAAAATGTTATGAATATAATGACACTTGTCTGGCAATATGTGAAACCAGTATCAACTTTGACAATGCCAGTGTTTAAACAGCATTTTTATAATTTCATAAAAAACCATGAGGCAAAAAATTATAATTTCTCTGGCCAAAAGTATATTTTAAACATATGCTAAATAAATAATTTTAATCTTTTTAAAACTGTTTTGTTTACAGGTTCGTAACAAAGTTTTTCTTCCAATGCGACGTGAATATATTTCCTTGAATTACAATATATGAAGGGCTAAATATATATGTTTTAATGTTTTAAAATGTATTTACTTGTGGAAAGTATATTTTTGTAAACATATTTCAAAATGTATTTCAGGAAATATATATTTTTGGCATTTTTTTTATTATTTTGAATTAAAAAAAATATTTTTACGATATTTTCCTTGTGTTTTGTAATGTCAATCCATATTAAAATGATATGCAGACCATATTATGCCCAGTAAAACTAAGGGTTGTACGCTCCATATATGGTTGTTTCGGGGAGGAGATGGGGGCGGGACGCACGTACGCACAATCTTCCGCTCATTGGGATTTATGAATGGAATTTTGCGCAGTTTCTGGAGTACGCATGGTTTTATAAATCTGAAAACTTTTGTGCGTACACAAATTCTGCCTTATGTGCGTACGCACACTTTAAGTATGGGATCTACGCAAAGTTTTATACATGAGGCCCCTGGTCCTCAAGGCACCCCTAGATGTCTCCTTATTCAAAACACCTGATTCAATTCATCAGCCTACTTCTAAAATGGTAAACATGTCTCCCTAACAAGCTGATGAGTTAAATCAGGTGTGTTAAATAAGGAGACATCTAAAACTGTCTGGGAGGGGTGCCTCGGGATTGGGAACCACTGTAAGGCCTAAAGGGCCTGAACAGATTTTGCACTAATATAATTGTCTCATTGACATAGATTAGAACAGTTTAAACATGGTGTTTATATAGATTTATATTGCATTTTGTTTTAGCTTTAAGCGTTTAGTAAAACAAGATGTAGCAATAAGTCGGCTCACAGTCTTGATGATGAAACTGCTTCTTACCAGACAGCAATGATTCCAGTTAAGTCAACACACTGAGTCAATTCAGCAGCTAAACCTCCATCCGTTAACCACAGGTTTGTGACAAACAACGAAAGTGTAAGATTTGCACAGTGATGACGCCTAAGAATTGAAAGAGGTCAACTGGAGTTTCCTCTCACAAAATATGAATGAAAGATCAACTGAAGAGCTCTCATTTCCTGTGCACCCCATTAAGTAAAATTTCGCTTAGTGTCTATATGGATGTCATGCCAGCACATTTAAGTTGATATGGTACAGCCATTGCAGCAGCTGAACTCGTGAGTGAAGGTGAAGGCAATTCAACACACACCATCATTGTTCATTTTGCCTGATCCCATTTATTCTTGCACCTTTGTCATTGAATTCTGCTTCTGAGTATGTCTTTCATCTACCAATTACAACAATATGTGATGAATTGTGTGAAACCCACGCAAAAGTCTCATAATCATGAGATTATGAGCATCAGAATTTGATGTCAATCATTGTTTTCACATTGATTTTAACCCTTGAGATGGCCTTACTGAGTCAATATTAAAGTATTAATGAAGGTGGTAACACTTTACTTGAAGGGGTGTTCATAAGACTTGACACCTTCATAATCATGACATGACACGTGCTATGAACATGAAGGAGATTTTATGCACATTTATGACAATTGCCATTAAGTGTCATTTGTTTAATTATGTCATTTTTAATGCAAAGATGACATTGTTTGAATTGTCTTTGTTATGACAACTTGACATTAACCAATACATCCTAACTTGTCATAAATCTGTTATAAACGTGACATAGCAGAATAATGGTCAAACGTAAAGGGATACTTCATTGATTTAGCATTCAGCTTTGTATCTGTAGAAAGTATCCCTGAAGTATCCGGTGAAGTATCCCTTTAAGAAACGACCTAGCTTTATGGGTTAATGTTACATTAAACTGTCATTTAAATCTCATTAAGTGTTAATACTGTAAAATAATTTGAAATATCTTAACAAAATGCAGCAGACTATATAAGATTATACTTAACTTTATGTATTTGCACAATACATAAAAAACTGACAACTAACAGAACTTGTTCATCCTCACACAGAGGGTTCTGAAGTGTTTTGACATAAAAGAAAAATTATTTTAATGTAAATAACTGTTTTTACAGCTATATGTACCCAACGCTGCATGGCTTAACCCACCATTGTATTGTTTTCATTTAATTTTAGATGAATTGGTCTCCAAATCCAATAAAATTATATTTTATTTTAATTATTATTATTATTGAATGGTTGAATTTATTTGTTAAACACATGGAGGAAACATTATGAAAAAAACATTATGAAATGAAAAATATTCATGACGTTGTTATAAAACTATTTGACAGAGTATTAACACTTAATGACATTTAAATGACAAATTATATTTGTACCACAATAGTTGAGGTCAAGAAAAATATTCATGACGCTGTTATAAAACTATATGACAGAGTATTAAAACTAAATGACATTTTAATGACAAATTAATTTTGTAACACGGGTAAAAAGTGGTCAATTATTTTGTCAAAAAAGTCATCTTTGCATTAAAAATTACATAATTGAACGAATGACACTTAATGACAGTTGTCATAAACGTGCATAAAATCTCCTTCGTGTTAATGGCACGTGTCATGAAGGTGTCATGTCAGTCTTTTGAACACCCCTTCAAGTGTTACCGTAAAGGTTATTTTTTCAAGAATTTTATGTAACAGTTACTCACAAAAATTGACTTTGGCTGGGTTTTCACAGGCTGGGTCACAAAGACAACATAGAGCAGTGGTTCTCAAACCTTTTCGGGGTGCGGTCTCCCTTGTGTGCGATGCATCCCTTTGTGGCCCCCTTAAAAAAAAATTATGTCATAAAACATTCTAAAACTTAAAATTAAACAAAACATATTAAATGATACAATGTAGTGCTGTTAGCCTTATTTTTTGAGGTTTAATTACACAGAATTTATGATAAATTGATTTATTTTATAAAATGTCACAAAATTTGAGCTCCTTGGCACCAGCCCCCTAGTTTGAGAACCACTGACCGAGCAGAACATCTCAATCTTGGTGATCACTTTGTGTGCTTATGTGCTTTATATTGATTACTCAAATTAGGATTTAACAAGAACAAGGTGTTATTATTAGATGATGACATGTTTCTCGGAAGACTCAATAACCATCCTTTTCACAAGTTTAAAAACCTGGCTATTAATGTGATGTGTTGCCTTCCTCAGCATGAACTTATAAAAAAGATGCTGGAAATGGATCAAATATGCAGATGATGCCGGGAAAGCAAAGTTTGTCCTGGTGGATTATAACAGAGCTTAGCACAAATAAGGGTCTCATAAACAACCATCACAAGTCATAAAAACACCAATTGATAACTTCCAGATACCACTGCAAAGTAATATGCATTAAGGATACTAAACTGGGTTTTGGGTTATATTTGTAAATTCTGTTATAAATGTGAAACAAATGTCTGTTGTGAAACAGCTTATTCAAGCGCAGCACTAAATAAATGCAATTATTGCTTTTTTCAAGGTTCTGCAAGAGGAATGTTGACCTGGCTGTAGACATCTGTTTTAGTGCATTAACTTGCTCACATTTAAAGGTATAGCAGAAGATTTTCTTTTTCCAGGTGGATCATCAAGAATATTGGTCATCCCAGTTGTCAATCATTCTTTTGATATTTTTACATAAGGCTGTCGTACGTGCTCGTCCCTAGGTTCGCTTTCTGCACAAGCGTACTTTGAGGCTTATATGTGTGGTGGGCTACGGCTTCAGCCATTCATTGAAGCTTGCATTCTCACCGTATTTTTTCAAAATGTCTGAGGTTCGCAAGAGAAAAAGTGTTTACGAATTGCATGACAAGAAGAGAAAGGGCTCTGAAGAAAGAAACGAGTGTTTTCGGAGAATATTTCACACGTTGGCGTGTGCTAAAAGCACAGGTTGGGCTTCCCACTGATGCCTCAGTCGCAAAGTTTCTACACGACAGGTAAGTTTGGCATGCTATTTGGAGAAATCCATTTAAAATCACTGTTGATGTAAGCTATGATTAGCAATGCTAGCCCTGGCACAAGTCACGAACCATGCAGCAACTTGTAAACAGAGCAAAGAAAAGAGGCTCTCTCTCTCGTGCACACATGTAACCCTGGATTCTCACCGACTGCGGAACGGCTGCAGATCGGCTCCGCTGCGTTACAGATCCACACTCTGCCGTCCGCCAATA
Organism: Misgurnus anguillicaudatus; assembly: GCF_027580225.2. Lineage (NCBI taxonomy): Eukaryota > Metazoa > Chordata > Actinopteri > Cypriniformes > Cobitidae > Misgurnus > Misgurnus anguillicaudatus. Next base: position 29,507,386 of record NC_073358.2, on the reverse strand, counting down.
CCCACCAGTTCCGTATTTGTTGTAGAGCGGCTGCGTGCTGAAGTGACGAGGACCCATGAGGTCTCGCAAATTCACTTGATGATCGTGCAATATCTAGTTCTGTCTCCGCCCATTATGACGTTAAATTATGATGTTTTGCTGGACCAGCCCAGATCACAACACGAGATCTCGCGAATTCAGGTATGATCACGTGACATAGTCATGGCTCCGCCCTGTGGAGCTGTCCGGCATCCGTCAAAAATAGAAGCTCTGCGTATTTCTTCCGGAGGGCCGCAGTCAGTGGAAATACACACATTGACTTGAATGGAAACCGATTGACTCCGCCGCCGTTCCGCAGCCGTTCCGCAGTCGGTGGAAATCCGGGGTAATAGGCGTTGTCTCTCGGGGAGCAGGTAGAGTGTTGCGCATGTGCATTTTTTTTTAAGTGGAGGGGCAGTTATTTTCTAAAATAATGGAACATTTTCCTCTTTACCTTTAAGCCAATTAAACAAGTTTTATCAGTCATACATCTAATGCCAGTTTTTTCTAACACATTTTCTAGTAATAAAAATGGCTGGAAGGTTATCGAAAGGTCACACATTTATGTTTCAGCAGAAAATACCTCAAACGTAATCACAAAATGATATGAATGACAGTATCTTTGCAAAGAGCTCATTGACCAAAAAATGTGGTTTAACTGTGTAAGGAATGGCCAATATCAGAGATAATTCAATTGCAGCATGTGATGTGAGTAATGTGATCCTTTGAGTAAATTGTATGTATACTTTATCTAAAGATACGGTTTCATTTATCCTTATTAGTCAACAGTATTTGTCATAACCACAAATTATATCCAGACTCCTCTAAACTATGAAGTCCAATTATATCCAAGAGAAATCTCATTAATCAGAAAGACATGACCTTTTAAAAATGTTAATAATTTGCAGCCTGAGGTCTGAGTTCATCAGTGTGCTGTTTTCATGTTATCTGATGCCAGGGCCAAATGTCAAGGGTTGATCATCTGCTTTTGAAGAACAGCAGGAGCTCCCATATCAGCTGCTATTTGGTAAAGATGGCAGGTCATCCTCAATCACCTTTGGCTGCCATTTTTAGAACGTTGTTTGAAAATACTTCACTAAAATAAGCTACATACATCCTACCAAATCAGTCATAAGACAAATATTTGAAGAATCTAAATATTTACAATGGAGACTTCATAGGAAATATTTACAAAAAAGATAATATATTTGACTGACTAAGTCTGTTTAATATAAAAAAATAGTTTGCCTAAATATGAAAGTGAACTTTTATAATAATGTTATAATATGTTTAATAACACTAGAATATATAAAAACTTAATAAAATAATGTTAATTGCATGCTATCTGTTGTCTGTCATCTTCAGTCTATCCATGCCAATGTTGTTAATCAAAAATTATAGACTTAAATTATAATTACTGTAAAATTTGAAAAAAGTACACAAAGCTAAGCTGTCATCTTCTCAAATGATCTTGTCCTATTTGCATTCAAAAAGAGTTAAAACGACAGAAAAAGAATGAAGACAGAGTACAAATGTGTGTGGAGTTTGCTGCCAATGTACTCACATGCAAACGATTAAAATGCAAGAACAGATGTGGTCAACACTTTACTAACTAGATTGTTCTAGTCGAAGCATTATAATTAGCTTCTTTTAGGCATTAAAGGAGTACAAAGGTACACATGGAAAGACCAAATAGCAGTTGTGACTACTGGTACAGTTTGAAAAGAAATCCAGCTTTATCCAGCACATGACGGCTAAATTTTCCCAATCCTGCACTGTTGATCACATAACAACAAAATCCCCAAAAAAACACAGGTTCACGCATACCACACATGCATGCACGCACGCACGCACACAACACAGATCCATGCAGGAAGTTTGAAGATTGTGTCTGTTTAGGTTTGTTTTTCCACAAATTTTGTTAGGTTGATTGTTTGTTGTATTTTCCATGAACAGTTTATACATCGTGCAGATGTCCAGGAGGTTATTTATCTGGCCATTTTGCATGCTAGTGAACTTCAAAAAATGTTCATGACATTAAGTGCCTTAAAAACACAATATCGGCACAAAATATTCAAGTGCTCTCTCGGAGGGACAGTTAAAAAACAGATGCATGAAATGTTTAATGTTTAACTTTCAAGATGTTTCCTGAACGTGTACCCATTAACTGCACACACTTCCTCGTTAATATTCATGCAAAGGGAACAGAGGCCATTTAGTGTGAATGTGTATATACTGTATATTTCAACAAGTAATACTTTCTGTGCAAGGTTATGATCTGCTTAAATGGCCCAGCTCTTTCCATTAAAATAAAAAGGTACTTTCTTTTATTGATCGTCTGAAGGCAGTTCATATTTGGCTCTTATTAAAAGATTTCCTTTCAGACTAAACCTTCACTTACCTCTAAATAAAAGCTATACAGACATAATATAAGCATTTTTCCATCTATTTTTTATACATAATATTTCAAGTGTCATAATAGAACAACTGGGTACACTGAAAAAAATGATTCATTCCATTTACTCAATTGTTTAAAGCTAATTGGTCGCAATCAATTTATTTAAGCTACATTTAAACAAAAAAATTAGAAAAACAAAACAAAACAAAAAACTTTTGTTTAAAGGATTAGTCCATTTTCTTAAAAAAATCCAGATAATTTACTCACCACCATGTTATCTTTCTTTGTTCAGTCGCGATAAAAGTGAGTTTTTTGAGAAAAAAAAATTCCAGGATTTTTCTCATTTTAATGGACTTTAATGGACCCCAATAAGTAACAGTTTTAATGCAGTAAGTTTCAACGGAGTTTCAAAGAACTCTAAATGATCCCAAACGAGGCATCTGAAACGATTCTCACTTTTGACAAGAGAAATAAAAAAATATGCACCACAACTTCTCGTCTTCCTCCGGTCCTGTGACGCGCCAGCGCAACCTCACGCAATACGCCATCACGCCGAAAGGTCACAGATGATGTATCGAAACTCCGCCCCAGTGTTTACAAGTGGGGAGAAACGCTCCGACGTTGTATGTGGAATGATACTAATTAATGTCTTTGTTTCAGTTTATTGTTTTAAAATGTAAAATGTGCGTTTCATATATGTAACACGTGATCTTTCCAGGCATTACGTAATTACGTGAGGCTGCGCTGGCGTGCCACAGGACCGGAGACAGACGAGAAGTTGTAGTTTAAAGTCCTTTAACTCTGTTGAAACTGCAATTTTTAACTGTTACGTGTTGGGGTCCATTAAAGTCCATTAAAATGAGAAAAATCCTGGAATGTTTTCCTCAAAAAACATAATTTCTTCTCAACTGAACAAAGAAAGACATCAACATTTTGGATGACATGGTGGTGAGTAAATTATCTGGATTTTTTTTTTAAAGAAAATGGACTAATCCTTTAACATAAATAAATGGATTGCGACCAATTACCTTAAAAAAACTAAAGTAAACACAGAGTAAATTGAATGAATATTTTTTTTCAGTGTAACCCAAATTATTAGTCATTTGATTTTTCTGTATAATACTTTACATTAAGGTTGTATTTGCTAAAATTTGTAGCTATATTATGATGACTTACATAAACTAACTTTTAGCAATATAGTTTTTCATCTTACAGTATTAATCTTTAACAATTGTGCATAATAGTTTATTGTGCATAAACTAATGTTAACCGTTACAACATTTAAAAAAAAATATTAGTTAATGCTGAATTTAAATAAGTGTCTAACACACATAATATAAGCACATTTAGAACTGTGATATATCACATGGTGCACCTTATAATCCTACACTGTTAGACAAAATGGGTAACACTTTATTTTAGGAGTCCATAATAATGCATGAATAAGGCATTAATTAAGGATTAATTAAGTATATAGTTATACTATATTAAGAAAATAACAAATTATTATCTGAATAAATAGTATGACTATGTTAGGCAATATTTACTAAATAAACTTAATAACACCTTAAATAAAGTGTTACCAAAAAGGGTCTAAATATGTACCCCAGCTGTCACTAGGGTAGTACCTTTAAATAGGTCCTAATACCATTAGGTACAGATAAGTATATGTGGTACCAATATGTACCTTATAATGATATTAACTCTTTAGGTGCAAAGCTGTGCCTTTTGAAAGAGTACTGACCCAGTAAAAGCTAGGGTACATCTTCATATTATTTCTGACAGTGTATAATCGCTTTTGCCAGCAACTTGAATTAATTAAATCTTTAATTATCTATGTTGTATTTTTCAATCTTTATTAAAGTCGGCCAAACTGTTGGGTTTAAATAGCCTAGAACAAGCCCATATTTTACCCAAACATGGCCTGAGAAAAACAGCACTTTTTGAGTGTAGTATTAGAAGTGCATTAGGTATTAATAAACAGAACATCTCACATTGTAAACTCATAAAGAGTCATCATTTATGAGTGCTTTGATGTCCTTTATTAGTTGTTTCCACCAAATGGGTCATGTAAATACTGAATAGACTTACTGTAAATGCTAGAAAGTCCTAAAGAACGGTCATAATTTTGACTTAAATGTTAAAAGCTATATTTATGTACATCAAAAACTTAAATCAGATGTATGGCTCCGAAAGCTCAAGTAAATGTGTGTGTGGCAGTATGTGTGTGTGCGCGTGTATGTTAAATAAATTGAATAATTTCATGGTTTATGGCCTAACTAATTCTCATCTTTCACCTTTCTGTGAGAAACAGAACATTTCTCATGGCTGCAGACACTGATAACACAATCATTAGAGAAAAAACTTAAACAGCTGCTACAGTATAATGAAGCATGCCAACCGACATAAACACACACTTATATTTGTTCCTGTTGACTTCTTCCACCGGTCTTTCAATTGACTGAAGGGTTAGGGGTTGACAAAAGGATGTGTTTGTTATATACCGGGCCTATTTGAGGAAACAAAAAGTAAATTACGGATTCACTCCATGTGGCTGTTAGATTCACAGCAGGATTATGAGCTGAGCGGGAAGGCAGGGTTAGATAACCAATGACGCAGAAAAAGAAGAAGTCGATGCCTAAAGCAAAAATATATTTAGGGACTTTTTGAGATATGAAACTGCTATGTGTGCCAATGTTTATTAATAATAAAATAATAGGCATCACATTATATTTTGCTTTAGGATAGAAAAAAAGAAAATCAGGTTGTGGTGTTGAAAAAAATAATGCTTAATAGCACTAAAAGTGGTTCAATGGCTGGTAATCATATAAAGGAGCCACTTTAAGTGCTATATCATCTATGTAAAACCATAAGTGGTGCTATAATCATGTAATGTCATTTTATTATGCTATTTTTAGTGCTATTTAGCACCATTTTTCAGAGTGTAACATCTCATGTTTTCTGTTTACTGCTGGCATTGTTTCTTCATTTATTACTTTGAATCTTTTCCCATGCCCTAAGATTCTGAAGCATAGCCTGAAGATACAGCTTGCTTAATCCATGAGCTTAGAAGAACCAATAAAGACTTAATGAATACGAATAGATAGTGCCTCTCTATTGTGACTGAGTCAACACTTTGCACATATTGCACACAGGAAGTGCTTTGTCTCATTCAAAGACCAAAAGGATGAGCCTCATAGAGTTTGATGAGTTGTGGTTTATGTAACTGCTCTGTTGTCCACCTTCACATGCATTTCCTGATGCAGTGACACATAACTGAACCTTCTGCTCAACAATTGAATTGTGCTTATGTTATGGGAAAACAGCATGATATGTCATGGGAATGTATTTTGTCTGAGTTATGAGATCTATTGCCACAAAATCATTTTGCCAAGTAAAAGGTTTTGATGGATCTTTTGTTGGTCCTGGAACTTTTCTGTCCTATAACCCAAACCCTAACTTACCCCTCAAACTGGAGGAAAATAAGAGATTGAAAACAGTGGTATTGATTGAGCCCCTAACTCAGTCCTAATCACAAGACCAACGTTGACCCCAAACATAATCCTATACAATTTGATTGGTTAAAGGACAAGTTCGGTATTTTACACTTAAAGCCCTGTTTTCAGATTGTTTATGATGAAATAAAACGGTTTTGACTGAAATATGGACATATGATGCTATCACCCCCCACCTCTACAATGGGTGTATAGGTGCACAGGAACAATCCTTCCTAAAATGCATTAAACTTTCGTTTACAAAGACGTGAAACTCACCGAGTGGTCAGGGGTGTTCACTGATATGCTCACACAAAAATCGCTGAAAAGATGCTTTCCAACAGGTTTTATCGTAGATTTTGTTCAACTCCATTGACTTGTATTAGATGTGCTGTGAGGTACAGTATTACTCTGCCGCCAGGAACGTTGTTTGTATTCTTGCAATTGGCAAAGGTGGATTATAGCCACCAACTGGGCTGGAGTGTCTATTATTCAAGCTCTCAATGGAAGAATGTACGTGTGTGAGGCGTTTGGAAAAATAGGTCCACAAAATTACAACAAATGCTAAAACACCTGTTGAAAAGCATCCTTTGCAGCGATTCTTATGCCAGCACATCAGTGAACACCCCCGACCACTCTGTGAGTTTCACGTCTTTGTAAACGAAAATTTAATTCATTTTAGGAAGGATTGTTCCAGTGCACCTACACAGCCATTGTAGGGGTAGTGGGTGATACAACAGGAACTGAAAACCGTTCAAATTTCAGTCAAAACCGTTCTATTTCATCATAAACAATCTGAAAACAGGGCTTTAAAGCTCAAGCTCATGTAACACACGCTGTTTCTGCATTTCTGATGTTAATCTGGAGTACCTATAGAGTAGTATGACATCCTTTATATCTCCGAAGAGTCTTTAGTTTAATCAGATTTATAAAAGAAAGATTAGCTTTACCGAATCTTTCCGATAACGTACGAAAGCGAGTTACTATCGCGGGTGAAGCGAGTACGAGTCATGCAACACTATACAACACTTATAACTTATGATTCACTACATGTTCGTTTCATTTATATAATATGCATGCACATATTTACAACATAAGACAGAAGTCTTACCGCATGCAACTCGTGAAAATCCAGTGCATCAAACAAACACGCAAAACTCCGCTGCTACCCCCGATAATAAACTATATCCATTGCTTTCATAAGGCTGCCTTTCTTCTCCTTACATCCAAAAACACACTTCTTCATTCTTGCCATTGCTGAGTTTGAAATTAAACAAAGCTGTCGTGTGATGTGAATGTTTAAAAGTTCTAGCGTCTCCGGCTGATTGACGGGTGGGCGGGGTTTTCCAGGGGAAGTGCCCATATAGAAGTGATACGTATAGAAAACTGTCAGTTGGACCTGTAATCGAAAAAAACTTTCAGAAACTTGTACGAACCCTGGCGAAGTGCATTCGGCACAGAAATACTCTGTAACACGCCCAACTGCTTTTTTGACACTTTGCCTACGTTTAGCATGAGGAAACAACTCTACAACTGTGTTAATAAGTCAGAATGCTTGAAATTCCATTAAACCCCCCCTTTAAGTGTAAAACACCGAACTTGTCCTTTAATCAAAACATTGTTCCCATGAACCAATTATAGACATTTTCAGCAGTAACAACATAAACAAGCGGCTTTCGTGGTCAGCACGTAACTTCTGGTAAACTCTAAATGCTAAGAATAAATAACAACAAAGTCCTTTTAAAGTAGTTTATTTACAAGCAAAATAAACAATACATAGATTACCTAGGAAACCAAAACATTTGTTAATTTCGATGAGGTATTTGTTCAAGAGTTCAGTTTCAGCAACTAGTCAGACCATTAAACAAACAAAAACCAGAAGTTCGGCTATATGTCTATACTCTGTGAAAAGTTTCAAATAACTTAAAAACAAATGCAAAAGGTTAACCCAAAATCTATAATTTGTCTAATTTCAAAATCTTTTAGCATCTCATGAGACAATCAGCTTTAGACATCTGAATATACATAAATAAAATAAATACAAATATCCAACAGCGTAATGTAGCACACAACGTATCACCCTATGAGCAATACTGCATGTTTCAGCTCCAAAGTAAATTTGGTATCTTTAGTGTTTTTAATGCGACAGAAAACTAATTATGGGGCAGAAGAAGCTCATTATCAGATGAATTATTCCTCTGTTTTTCTAAATGCTCTTAAAGTATCACTTACAAAGTGTCTAAGTACTTAGTAATTTGACTGTAGATAAAAGTCTGTTAGAAATAAGGCAGCCTTTACTACAGGAGAAAGCAATAACTTTTAGAGGATTTGGCTGGATAGTTGTTGCTATATCAGGGTAGCAGGAAGCATCACCTGTGTTGAACAGGAGATGAGGTCGTGTTCAAACAGAGAAAAACACAATTTGCCTCAAAATCGGTAAAGCCTGCAATATTGAATTGATCACGCAGTGAAAGAACATTGACACGCACAACATGTGCACAGCATGATCATAAGACGAGTTTAGGTCAGTTTTGTAGAGCTGTAATAAAAACTGAACTAATATTTAATCATCATAAGAGACTATGTGCTTTTGGAAATGTGACTCCACCCTATAAACCGGACAGCTCATTGTGAATAGCAGATGTTCTTTTCTTTGTTGTTTTCAAATGTTTATTCTTTCATATTTTAGTAAATTACAATGTAAATCATTTTAGAGTGCTTATAAAAATATTAATATAACGCTTCAGTTGTACTTATCTTGTATAGTCTCTCTCTCTCTCTCTCAGAACGGAAAACTATGTAGACACACAAAGCCGCAGCAGCAAGAGCAAAGTCGTGCTGAAACATTAAAGCTGTGATCACATTCACAACAGCTTGAATAATGAAAAGTTGCCATTTTGATGCATAATGCAGTGAGGCTGATACATATATCAACATGAATTTAATATATAATTATACCATGCTACTATTGTTTTCTTGTTTACTGGTCAAACAATGGTTAGGATTAATGGTTAGTGTTTTGTATCAGACTCTGCAGTGCAGACAGATGAATTTAATGAGGGCATGCCGAGTTTAAGAAGTGAACTGTTAACATGAACACCTTTTCAATGTATGCTGTGTGAGTACATATTTGGTCATACAGTCCCCTAAAAGGACTATTTACAGTATGGCTATTTGCATCCCAGTGTATAGAAAGACAGCAACACTAGACGGGGCGTAATGCACATGTATTTTTTTGAAAGGGGGCAATCCTGTTCATTCACATTTAAACATTAACATTTAGTAGATGCTTTTATCAAAAGTAAACAAAACAAAAGTGATGAAAAACAATGAAGCAATTCATCTTAGATAAGCAATATAAGGGAGTGCTATGCAAAGTTACTGTCAGCTTACAAAAGTTAGAGATCTGTTTAAGGAAAGATTAGTAATTTATTTAGATCAAATAATATATATATATATATGAAGAGTTTGGTTCCAAAACACAATAAATCCATTTTGACAAATTTTGGTAAAAACGTGTTTTCTATACCAAGAAAGTGACAAGATGAAAACAACTATTTTCTGTTACAAACTTTCACATAGCATCTTTAGGTTATAAAAACATAAAAAATTCAAATCCATAAGTTGATTTTCAAAGATTTATTATAAAAACGGATAATTTTTTCCACAAAATGCAATAAATCCATGACAAGTTTTTATTCAAAATGCTATAAATCTATTGAATCAATAGCCTATATAAATGTGCATTCATCTTTGCCATGTTATATTCATTTAGTTGACTAGTTGTACACACTAATTAAAAATATAAACATTAATGTCATTAATCAAAACACTTACTTTGTCATATTAAGATCACTGTCATTGCGGTTACTTGACGTCCTCGCTTAACGTCTTTCACAGAGATCAGCTGTAAAATGTTTTTGGTCCTGCTCGATTTTCGTTGACTTTGAGTAAAATAATGGAAAGTTTTTCATAAGATCCTCTGGGGTCAATATGTTAGCATGAGAAGCTTGATGCTGTCGGGAGAACAAGCACCCGTCTCCCGAGTGCCTCTCAGGGAAATTATTAGATGTTGATGGCTTACGTTTCTTTCCCATCACAGAAAACCATCACAGGTTTAGCGATGCAATTAAAGTATTATTTTGTTTTGTTTGTTGATCACAAAGTACAAAGTAGATGAGGAAAACTAGGACTCCGTGGACTCAGCGCGTCCGCCATTGTTTGTTTACATTGCGTGACTGCTGGGCTGTAATATCAGAAATGGATTTATTGCGTTCTGTAAAGAAAGGAGCAGTGGCGTTTGTCGCATTTTGGGAAAAAAGGGAGAAAAGATGACAGAATAACACAGCGGATATTGGATTTTGCGTAAAATTAAGAATTTACTTTTGACTACTGACCTGATATAATTTTTTCAAAAATGGCGTTTATCGCGTTTTGAAACCAAACTCTTCATATATATATATATATATATATATATATATATATATATATATATAGAGAGAGAGAGAGAGAGAGAGAGAGAGAGAGAGAGAATGAAAGGCATATTCTGTGGGCAGCTTTAGTCTGCGGTTTACATGCATGCTTCAGTAAAGTGCATATTAAGAGCGGTCACAGGCTGAAGTGGTGACATGCCCACACATGCATCCCTGTACCACAAACACACAAAGAACAGCACGGCACACAGTTACTTCTATAAGATTGTAATGCCTCATAGGAAACAGGCAGTCATGCGTTCAGTCCAGAGATTATAAAGGATTGTACAATTGTAAAAGAAATCTTCCCATGACTGAACTTATGGTTCTGAATGAATAGACCAATTTCCTGTGCCAATGATGTGCATTATTGTAGTCTTGTGATTTGAACCACACACATTGATTTTACAGCAATATCGGTTATAGACGACCATGCACTTGCTTTCAACATTCCTGTTAGATAGGACTGTCTTATATCCCTGTGCCAGTACGCAAGTTCTATATATGGCAGTTTAAAAGGGAGAATGAAGTTGACAGTAAACTACTGCCTTTTAACTACTGAGCTACTGCTCCCACTCGCTTACCAACAGATCGTAAGCACTTTCGGTTAAAAAAATAGATATAATTTCTGTGAATCTTTAGGCGCATTAGCACTACACATGCTAACAAACCAAAGCTATCGAGAATTCATACATATTTTACGAGTTGGCTAATTCGTATTAATTCATACGACCACATTTGTACGTTTTGGTATGATTTGCTAGACCCCTGTGATGTCGGGTTTAGGTGCAGGTTAGGTGTTTAGTTTCATTGTTGTTTTTCATGAGAATCATGAGAAAAAAGGAGGCGTGTTCCGGCGCAAATTATCCCTGATGCTACTTTGCAATTTCAAAAAACAATTGCGCCACTGACCAGTAAAAACTAGTCTAAAGTCAGTTGCACGTTGTTCATTATACTATTTTAAGGGCGCATGCTTGACCATAATGTATACAGTGCACAACGCGCACACACTTTGCTTATCTAATCTACACAGATGCAACAGTTATTTTTGCAAATCATAAATTGTTACAATAAAAAATATTAACACATGAGATAAGGGAAATCATTGTGGTGAGCATTGTGGTGATAGTTTTTATTTATTGTGTGGCTGCGTTAAAAAATTCTCATGCAAATAATGATTAAAATATTTTTATAAGTTTGTTGTGTGGCTGTATTACGTTTATTTTATGTAAATAATAATTAAAATGTTTTCATAAGAAACCTTAATGTATGTGAACTTGATTTGTAAGTGTACTTTGGGGTTGGACTGCTTGCGTTTCTTGGCTTTCAGCGGTGAGGGTGGACACAGCGATGTCCTCTGATGGTGTCAGGTCCTGTGTAGAGGCAGATCCACCTCCCGTTACGCGGCGTGCCCGATTTATGCTGGCAAGCTTGGGATTCCCTGAACCTACTTCAGAACAACCCCTTATAGATTTGCGCCTGGCGCAAGAGTTATTTCTCCCGCCGGGAAAATAGCAACAGCGCCCAAGATCCGCCCACAAAGTCACATGCGCTTTGCGCTTGACATTTGCGTTTCAGATCATTAAAATAGGGCCCATAATGTGTTAAAATAACACGTAATGTGTTAAATAGTTTAACACAAAACCAATGTGTTAAAATTAACACATCCTTTCTTAGAGTGAAGAGAATCAAAACAGCACGTCTAATGAGACTGCTTTGGTTTAATGGGAATTAAAGGGGACATTTCACAAGACTTTTTTTAAAGATGTCAAATAAATCTTTAGTACCCAGAGTACATATATGAAGTTTTAGCTCAAAATATCATATAGATAATTTATTATAGCATGTTAAAATTGCCACTTTGTAGGTGTGAGCAAAAATGTGCCATTTTGGGTGTGTCCTTTTAAATGCAAATGAGTAGATGAGCGGTATTATCCCCTTCTGATATCACAGGGGGAGCCAAATTTTAATGACCTATTTTTTTCACATGCTTGCAGAGAATGGTTTACCAAAACTAAGTTACTGGGTTGATCTTTTTCACATTTTCTAGGTTGATGGAAGCACTGAGTACACAATTATAGCACTTAAACATGGAAAAAGTCAGATTTTTATGATATATCCCTTTCAAAAAAGATTGTGTTACACAAAGAATAGTTTGTTACAATGTAATAATTCATTAAAGGAATAGTCCATTTTCTTAAAAGAAAAATCCAGATAATTTACTCACCACCATGTCATCCAAAATGTTGATGTCTTTCTTTGTTCAGTCGAGAAGAAATTATGTTTTTTGAGGAAAACATTGCAGGATTTTTCTCATTTTAATGGACTTTAATGGACACCAACACTTAACACTTAACACGTAACAGTTTTTTTCAACGGAGTATCAAAGGACTATAAACAATCCCAAATGAGACATAAAGGTCTTATCTAGCGAAACGATTGTCATTTTTGACAAGAAAAATAAAAATATGCACTTTTAAACCACAACTTTTCGTCTATGGGTCCGGTCCAGCGCGACCTAATGTAAATGCGTAGTGACGTAGTGAGGTCACGTGTTACATATATAAAACGCAGATTTGTGGACCATTGTAAATAATAAACTGACACAAAGACATTAATTAGTATCATTCAACATACAACAACGTCGGAACGGTCCTCTTTCAACACACTTGTAAACACTGGGGCGGAGTTTCGCGTTTCGTCCTCTTTGACCTCTTGACGTCATGACGTATTGCGTGAGGTCACGCTGACGCTTTCAATATGAGAAGTTGTAGTTTAAAAGTGCATATTTTTTATTTTTCTTGTCAAAAATGACAATTGTTTTGCTAGATAAGACCCTTATGCCTCATTTGGGATTGTTTATAGTCCTTTGATACTCTGTTGAAAAAAACTGTTACGTGTTGAGTTAAGTGTTAAGTGTTGGTGTCCATTAAAGTCCATTTAAATGAGAAAAATCCTCAAAAAACATAATTTCTTCTGGATGGAACAAAGAAAGACATCAACATTTTGGATGACATGGTGGTGAGTAAATTTTCTGGATTTTTCCTTTAAGAAAATTGACTATTCCTTTAATAATGTGTTAATTAATAATGTACTTAATATAGGATTAGGAATAGGGTTTTGTGGGTTTATGGTTAGTTGCATGCAATTATTGTATGCATATTTTACTGTTATTACAATAGTAAGTACATGTAGCATGTGTAACAAAGACACTGCAAAATAAAGTGCTAGTGTATATTTACCCTTTCTTGTATTATAGTACTAAGAAACGTGTTACACAAAGAAAAAGTTTAGCTTCACTTTGAAAATGTCTGGGTTATTTTTGACCAATGTTGGGTAAATATTTGACAAAACACTTGCTTGGTTAAAAATTACCCAATGTTAGGTTGTTATTATGCAACCATAACCCAGCAGTTGGGTTAAAACAACCCACATTGGGTCAATTGTAACCCAGCAATGTGTTCTGTCCAATATTTAAGCAGCATGGGTTAAAAATAACCCAGATATTTGTTTTTTTTTGCAAATTACTGCTTACGCAAACAAATGGTGTCATTACGATTATTTTTTTGAAGGTCAAAAGCTAAAATGTGCCATGACTTTCACAGATGTGCAGCTCAATTGTAAGAACATTGTGAACTGTGATGTTCAAAGTCCTCAAATGGCTTTTACTCAATGAAACTCTGGCTGCCACTATAACTCTGGAAAACCCACAGGCATCAACATGACAATTTGACAAGCAGCTTTTTTCTAGTCAGTAACTATGTGTCATTCATCATGTCTTTCACTGCTTAATTTAGTAAGCATTAGGCAATTCATTACTTGAGTTGTCCTCTAAGTCACTACTGTAAATCTTTAAATTGTATTTTCTAGAGCTCCTTTAACCTCATTTTCACTCTGAGCGGTGAACATGCTCACATGAACACAAAAATGCAGTACACAATACCAACAGACACACATAATCGCCAGCACAAAGCACGTACCTACAAACATTTTCTCCTGGGGTTAAGCTGGCGATTACCGTGTTGTTTTTTGCTTGCCCAAGGGAGAATACTTGCAACTGTCAAGACTTGCACTGCCGAAGCTTGTGTTAAAAGCACATATGAAAGTCAGAGATGACAGGCGTAATTTAAGCCATAATTTCTTTTATGAGTGTTTTCTAAAAATGATGAAAGCCTGGGATCCCACCAAGCTCCTAAAATTGTGAGCACAATGTAACTGCCTTCTCTTTAAGAGAGGAAAACTGTGCCAGTCTGTTACTGGTACAAATGACACAGTCCATTCCTCACCCACCCCATCTTTCTTTGTCTTTACTCACAGAGTTGTTTTTAAGCCTTAAACATATTAGGCATGTGCACAGATTCAAAGCCTGGCTAACGCATTACTCACACTGAGAAATCCAGCTTGCATACACTGGGATATTTTCAATCCAAGACTGGATAAAAAAGTGATGAACTCAACCTTTTGGTTGTAAATGAACCTATGCTGGATTGTTTTGACCTAAAATGCTGGGTTGTTTTAACTCATTATAGGTAGACATTAGTACTTAAAGGTATGGTAAATGGTAAATATAAGGATCAAAAGGTACCGTCCCAATGACAACTTTTGTACCTTTTTCTCTGAGAGTGTAGCAAGAGGCCTTTGCAAGTACTTGTTCATCGGTTATGGCTCTGGGAGACAACTGCCATGGGAAAATGAAATGAATGAAAGGTAGTGAGAAAAGGTCATTCACAGAAAGATATGAGAAACTGGTACTTCTGGGAAATGTCTAGGCAGCTTGGGCCTGGTCTTAATTTCAGAGCGGGAACTCAAACATGAAACAAACTTTCATCATAAGATTTTCAAACACAAGCACACATAGGCAAACACTAACGTCAGAGTAACAGAGAGTTCTGAGTGGCGTCTGTTTTGTGTTATTTCTCTTGCATACTGTTCCCCTGTATGGTGTCAGTGAATTTAGCACACCTCCTGCTATATATATATACATCAACTGCATTAGGAAATCTCATGCTCTTATTTTAAGTTCAGTGAATGTTAGAAATCATAATCTTACCCTTTAAAGTTACAGGAAGTACAGTATTGTAGAATTGGTAATGTATTGCTAGGAACTGCTTGCAGGGGGTTTCCCTCGTTTTTCTAGTTCTAATACATATTGCATGTTTTTACACAACATTTTTCCACTTTCTCATTCAATATATCAGGTGTTTCAACTAGAAACTAATTCTCATTTCTTGCACACTAAAATCTCACCACAGATCTCTTTACTCTGCCTTCTGCTTTACTCCTACAACCTGTACCTTATCTGCTATATAAATACAGACTCTTTGGGACCTGTATGACAGTATGATACATGCTGCATGGTTTCTGGTTCAGGAGGGTAACCTATACATTCCTCCTGTTAAATTTTTTTTTCCTTTAGCTACACACACAGACTTTGTAGCATGTATGTGGGCTAGATGCCTCCATGAATGTGGACTGCAGTTACTGACTATTATAATGTCAGTCCTTGTTTAATGATGTATACACATCATAGCAGTCATTCTGATGGGATAATTGCTGCTGTAGTGTTTTCTGAAGTCTGATGTTTTGTTTATTCTTGTGATAACCTTGTCTTTTACTGTCACAATGTATGAAAGACCCAGTGAAATCAAAATAGAAGTTTTGTGCATTTGACATTAGGGATGGGACGATTACCAGTTTCACGGTTAACCACGATAAAATGTCCTGACGGTTAGTATTATCGTTTAAAATTTAATTATCATTACAACCGTGTTTGATTACCATGATTTTGAAAACTCGTGGTAAATCCTGTCCAGCCAGAATCTGTCAGAATCCTGCCAGATCCTTGTTTGTATTTAGATCTAGTTTAGCATGGCAGGGTTCTGACAGTACATATGTTCTATGTGGGAGATGCGTGGTTTTAGTATTGGTTTATTCTGACCACGCATTTCCCGGGTCTCGTCACTTTTCCCCCGATCCCTTACTTGTGAATATTTTCCAGGTGTATGTGATTAACTTTGTCCCTATTTATTGTCCTTGTGTTTGCTGTTCTGTGCACGTTCGTCTTGTCACATTTCCTGTTGGTTACTTGTGAGTATTCAGTGAAGTCTAGTCTCAGTTTGTTTTATGTTTTGGAAAAGTGTATTGTTAGTTTTGTTAAGTTTAGTGTTAGCTTAGTGTTGTGTTTTCCTTGTCTTGTTTTGCCCCCTCGTGAGTTTTGTTTTTCTGTTTTACCCTGTTTCTCAAATAAATCCTTTGTTGTTAATGTCTGCATCTGGGTTCGTGTCTTGAGTGTGCAAATCCTGACAGAATCAGTTTGACGCAGGCGTGCACATGCAACATAGTTTTTTGCACAAAAAGGCATTTAAGAGATAATGTATTGTATTCATTCACAGTAAATTTTTTAGACAGATTTTTTTACCACAGAAATAATTTCAGGGACATGAAATATTAAATTGTGATTTAAAAAAATAAAAATGTTTTCACTGTGTTTATCAGTTCTTATTGAACATTTCCATCTCATTTCAACAAAACCATGATTATATTGATAACTGTGATAACTTTGGTTACTATAACCATGATATGAAATTTTCATACCGTCCCATCCTTATTTTACACCAAGCCATCTGCATCCTTTCCTTAACACATTAAATAAAACATCCATCTCTCTCGAGAATCCAGACTAAAAATGTGAGCTATTTAATTAATTTAATTTTTCACAAAACAACAACTTCATTTTGACATGCATTTTTATTATTGTGGAGAGAAATGAGATGTGGTGAACATGGTCCATGAACCTGTGACTATCATCAATATGTAAACCTCTTTTTTTTAACAACAATTTAAATGGTTAATCAGTTCTTATTTTTTGTCCAAGCAAAAATCTAAATATTCAGGCAACTTATGGGCTTTCTTCAAAACATTCTTACTGATCATTTTAAGTTTGTTAGGCCTACACTTAATATGGATTTCAAAGTATACAGTGTATTTAGAAAGCAGAAAATTCACCAGTCCAGGTATGCAAAGCTTGTTGTGTCATACCCCAAAAGTCTCAAGGCTGTAATTGCTGCTTCAAATGAGTAAGGGAAATAACAAAGTTAATACTTTCTGAATACATTGTAGTTCAAATAGCAACATTTTAAGTAATGTTTACTTGATAGTTTAAGTAAAGACGTCGTTTGGGTGAATGAGAGGAAATGTTTTACTGAATTTTCTTTTCACATGTAGCCTATGCTAAACACGTGTTGTTACAGGAAATGCGTCAAATCTCAACAAGAGCACTTATGACATTTCATAAGCCTCACTTCACAAGAATTCTTTTTTTTGAAAAATGCATGATTTTGACACCATCTTGCAGCAAATGAGCATGAGCACTCACTTTGAAATTAAAACATTCATGGTCTAGTAGTTAATACAAGTTAAGGTTGAATTAACGGAGCAAACTGCACTCTTTTGACATCAGAGGTTCATGTAGACGTCAGACAACATTGGAAAATACAGTAGGATAAAAAGCGTCTCTGCTATACCCAGGAGCTTGTGTCTGATTGACTGAATAAACATGAAGAGTGTTTGGGTGATGGAAACAATTTGCAAACAAAATTTTTGTATTAGGAGTTTTTAGAATTTTTAAATATGATATATTTTGGATTTATACCTTATATGTCATAAAATAAGATCATTTTTATTGCTCAAACAACAAATATTATTAGCATCTTTGTTTGCTGAGAGTTATGCTATGACTTCTCCCTACCTTTTCTTAAAGCTCCCGTTCTGTCTGTGATTTTGAAGCTTTGATTGTGTTTATAGTGGGCAATATAACATGTTTCATATAACACAGTATTTTTCACACAATTTACTTATCTGTATAGAGCTGTTTTCACTGTCCTCAAAACAGGCTGATGTCTTCCTTGTTATGTGAAGTCCCTCCTTCAGAAATACGTATCGCGTTCTGATTGTGTAGTTTGTTAAGTGTGCTGTGATTCGATAGCAGCTTAGCTTAGCAGAGCCGTTTGAGCCAAAGCTGGGGACTGGCGTATTCCTGTGGGCGGAGTTTAGTCAACGAACTGTTTCACTAACGTCATCAAAGCAGGAAATAGAGGGTTGTAGTCCAAACCAGCCGTTCGTTGTAGGCTTTTAAAGAGGAATTCTATTGAAGAAAATATATCGCCTGGCAGTGAACTTTGAGCTTTATCATTTTACAGGTATTATTTATGCTATTATAGCAACATTACACACTAACTAGGGTTTAAAAAAATGGTATCAGGAAGAACGTAACCTTTAAGCACTCGTAATGTTTAACAACACATTTTATATGTGGCCCTGAAATCTTTTAATAATTAAAACTTGTATCTATTATATGGTATTTGAATAAAGCAGCGCTTCACCTACACCGTAAAAAAATTCAACACCTTTCAACTATATGTTTTAAGTTAAAACAACTAATCTCTAGTCAAGATAAATGATAGAAAGTTAAAATGACTTGTAAATCTGAGTTGATTAAAGAAAAAAATCTAAGGCAGCAAATAATTGTTTACAGTCTATTCTGAGCAGGGAAGGAAAGATTCGGGAGTTGCGGCTATGACGGCCTATCACACGTTTTATACACATGGAAACGCAAGGCTTTTATATTGCTAGGCAACCACCGATGCAGCGGTCCTGTCAATCAAACATTGAAGCGTGAGCACTCTTTTGCTATTAACTGTCATATTAGCAGAAACTTTAAAAAGAGGATGCTAGCATTGACCTTGATCGAGGATAAGAGGTGCACAAACACACAGGAGAGAGTAATGGTGCTTTTCCATTGCATAGTACCCCACGGTTTGGTTTGGGTCAGCCTACTTTTGTGAGCTTTTCCACTGGGTACAGTACGTACAACCCAATTGTCGACTGATGTCACGGGTGTTTGTACAGAAACTGCATGTGAGACAACGTGATGAATGCGATGTGCAAACATCTATTTGTGGTGGCCAATTTTTTTTATTTGTGGTGGACTGAGAAATAAATGAATGTATGGGCATGTAGTAGCCTACAACAAAGGGTTTTTAGAGAAAGATCACCCAGTCATTGCGTAGGGGATTGGGCCTCTCTTGCAGCATTAGGGTCTCCCAAGCAAGCTGTTGTAAATGTAAGTTAATGTATGTGTGGTGGAACCACACTTTACGTAAAAAATCTTCACGTATTCTCATGAGATCACGATGCACATGCTCAGAGTGCCTCTGATGGACCGCTAATGGACTGGAGTCATTCCTCAGACCTCATTTACAAATGTAAATGCATAACATAAGAATGTTATGAATTATAAAAAAACTGTCTGAGCAAGCAATTACCAAGAAGGGCGGAGCTAAGGACCAAAGGCATCAGGATAATTTTGCAAGATTGCAGCAATAGTTTAGAGCAGTGGTTCTCAAACTGGGGTCCGGGGCCTCCAGGGGGGCCGCGAGATGGTGCCAGGGGGCCTCCAGTTTTATGACATTTTTATAAAATACAGTAATTTATCATGAATTCTGTGTAATTAAACCTTAAAAAAATAAGGCAGCACTACTTTGTATAATTTTATCTTTTGTTTAATTAAAATGTGAAGTTTTAGAACTGTTTTTTGTCATAAATTTTCTTTGGGGGGGGGGCGCGAAGAAATGCACCGTACACAAAGGGAGCCGCACGCTGAAAAAGAATTGAGAATCACTGGTTTAGAGAATAAAACAACCATAAAGATGGCTCACAGAATATTTTGGTACATTCCATGCTAATAATGATAAGAATAATCATGCCCCCCCCTCTCTCTCTCACACACTAACATGTATATTCCCTTAAATGTTTATACCCTGGGAATTGTTGTCATGCGGTATCTTTGATTATAAGTTTGTGACCCCAGTACAGCCTGACATTAGTACCATGAAGTCAAATGTGGGCCGAATACCACAGCGCTTGCATCTTTTAGTTTTAAAACAGCTCCCTAAAGAATTTATTTCTTCTCCTGAGAGCCCAAGAAGCATTTATATATGACTAGCCACACCAGAAAGAGGCAATCATACAAAACTATGGATATTCAGACACATGCACACAGAGCAGCATGCAAATTTGACAGATGCACACAATGCAGTATGAACACTCGAACACTCCCACATATCCAAACAAATATATGATTGCACTCAAAGCTATCCTTATCATTACATGGTTAATTTGGCCTTCAGTGGGTATACGCTTTTAACCACGAGCCAGTTCGTACTTGTTTTCAATAGAAAATGTCCCAGCACAATGTGTCTCTGATATCTGATGAACAATTACAACTCGTTTTTCATCTTGTCAGGTAACTTCATGTACTGTTCTAACCAACAGCAATGAAAGAGACCCGATGTTATGCTTTACTGTACTTTACTGCTGAAATTCTTTCTGCAGATTGTGGTAAATAATAGGTTTATATTCCTTAATTGCAAACTATGCACCACATGAGCCAGCTTTGAAAAGCTACGAGGCAAATATCATCAACTTCAACTTTTTTTCTATCTCTCTTTCTGTATCTCTCCCATAGAGAGAGTCAGGTGGAATGTGTCATGGATTCATTAGGAGGATGGATTGCAGATTGAGACTTGCCCTGTAAACACCTACCCCCCAATTTTACAAAAGCTGAACAAACAGGGGTTCTGTCAGGTCTTTAAACAGAAGCAAACCTAATCTGCCAAAGGGCACAACACAATTTAAGCTGTCACAATAAAACATTACTTGAAAATAACACAAATTTAAAGAGATGCACCTGCAAATGGAGACCAATGAGACCAATGAAACATTGTCTCTGTGTGTTTACTGTATATACTGTAGTACTGGGGTGTGTGCATGTGTGCTTTTTATGAAATTGCAATGCTTTTTCAAGAACCATAAACCATACTTGCTCTACACATTTACCATGTTTTGGTGTCAAATAACACTCTTTATTTCCTCTCTTCTAACAGCCACACTTGGACACACACACATAGACTCCCACGTTTCCATTAAGTCTGCATCCCATGACAATAAAATTAAACTTTTCCCAAACCAGGACAGACATTCCAGTAATCAGATGTTTTATCTAAGTGAATACTTAGTTGGAACGCACCGCAGGGTGAACAAGGTCATTTGTCTTGGCTGAACCTTCTTTTTAAAATGTGGACCATTTAGTGAACATTGCGATGGTCTTGCTTCAAAAATAGTTTTTTTTTTGGTGATTGAAACAGTGATATCCTCATAAAATCCAGATGGAAGAAATCATGTTTGTATCGTTTGTTTTTTATGTTCAGCTCAATGGTTGACACAGTACAAACTAGACACTCAAGTGTCATGTCACAAAGGTCACAGTAGAGTTATTATAAAAGGAAAAATAACAAAAGAGTATAATACATTAAACATTGTCTCTGCTAATGACATTACACTTTGAAAAATATTTAGTTTGCACTTTAATCAACTTGAATTACAATACAAATCATTTCAGCTTTCTTTGTGAGAAAAATAAAGTTTAATTATCTTTTCATTTATTTCAACTTTATTTTTATAATGTATATAACTCCTCACCAGTCAAGAAAGTTTAAATAAATTGTAATTTCAAATTGATTAAACTTAAAAATTGAAGTGCAACAAGGAATTTTTACGGTGTAAAGACTTCCTGGTCACACTTTAATTTAGGGTCCAGTTGTCACTATTCAACTAAGTTTTTCACTTCCCCTTTTTTTGAAAATAGGCTCATTTTCCAGCTCCCCTAGAGTTAAACATTTGATTTTTACCTTTTTGGAATCCATTCAGTTGATATCCGGGTCTGGCGGTACCATTTTTAGCATAGCTTAGCATAATCCATTGAATCTGATTAGACCATTAGCATCTCGTTCAAAAATGAGTTTCAATATTTTTCCTAAAAAATCTCAACTTTTAATTTTCCGTCAGTCTTAGTACACAATGTAACTACAGAAGAGTCAAGTTTTAAATAGAAAAAATAACTTTTTGGTTATCTTTTAGCGCGATGCTAATGATCTAATCAGATTCAATGGATTATGCTAAGCTATGCTAAAAGTGGTACCGCCAGACCTAAAGATCAGTTGAATGGATTACAAACGGTAAAAATCAAATGTTTAGGGGAGCTGGAAAATTAGCATTTTTTTTAAAGTGGAGTTTTTCTTTAAGTGAACAGATTTGACTACTTTAGTAATTTCCGTAAGCAAAAATCCTTATAATATAGCATATAATAAAGAACTTTGGGTAGGGCCCTTTTCAATTCCAACATGTGAATGCCATTCTGCAAAAGCAATGGTTCAAAAAGAAATGATTGATTCAGTTTAGTCTGGACTTGACTGGTCTGCATAAAGACTTAAACCCAAATAACTTTGGTATGACTTGCAGGCTTTGAGACACAGTTTCAGATTTACCTTGATCTTATGAGAAAGTGTTCTTTGTAATACACATACTGTTAAATATTTCTGTAGAAATTACACTATTACAGGCAGCTGTTTGCCAGTAAAGTACTCTAGATGTAAATTTATGTTAACAGTTTGTTTAAAGTTAAATAAACATTAAACATTAACAAGTATTTATCTTTATAAATAATAGCCTCATTAGTTCTGGGAACCAAAATCTGAAGGAAAAAGCAAAAAAGTTTGATAGGGATTTCTGGTTGCCAGAATGCTTTGCATGAGGCTGTTATTTTAATATTTTATTCCGACAAAGACTTGTTAATGTTTAATGTTCATTTAACTTTGAACAAAATCAAAATGTTGCCAGTAAATAACATCAATTTAAATCTACAGTAAGTTACTGGCAAACAGTAGAAGTGCACTAGAAGTTATTTACTGTATATAATTAATAGAACTCTAGACCCCCCCCCCCCCAAGTGAAAACACTTTCTAAGAGTTGAGAGCTGCAGAATAAAAAAATATTTAAATCCACAAATTCACAATTTACCTAAATTAGAGCAATACATTTATAAAAAAAACATGCTTCAAGTCAATGATGTACAGGTATACAGTATGTGGGGTTCAGAAACTTGACCCAGTCATTGTAAGAAAGATAATGATAAGCTTTATTATTAACAGTAGAAGTCCTAATAATGGGAGTAAAATGTTGAATATGCTGTCAAACCTTCTGTTGCTCTTGGCTGTGCATTGCACATGTCAGGAGAACATTATATTGAGGCATAGCAGCAAAGAAAACGGCCTGTTAAATCCTAAAGGCCGAAAAGAGAGGCTGGAAATTGCGTACTAAAATTTTTGCACATATTGATAACATTATAAAAACTTACATTGTAAAACAGATATGAAATGATGACACATGAGATAACATTTACAATGTCTGAAGAAAGACACTATAAGCAGGGGATTCCCGTAATGAAGACATATTACTGTAATGTTGGGTTGTGGTTTTTCTTCTGAAGAAGGTCCAGAGGGAAACCATCATACAGTCATCCATGTTTTAAGAGCCTAAAATACACTCTAAAAATGGTGTTAAATAGCAGTAAAAGTGTTTCACTTATTCATAATCATATGGGAAACACTTTAAAGGGTCCAGAAACATTTTTAGTTATGCTGGTTAAAAGTCTCCTCACATCCTGATATCAACCACTAAGTTGTCTAAATGTATTTTTATAAATATATGTCATCTGTGAAAGGTGTAGGACCAAAAAATGTTCAACAAATCATTGAACTCGGACCGAACGCAATAATTGGACGCATGCAATTTTTGCTCCTCTTCTGTGAACGTGTTTTGCATGCCCTGTTCACACAGACATCATGTCATCATCAGTGCCCCTTCAGGTACGCTCACCTCCTATATATAAAGAGGCAAAGTAATTTTCCTGCTGAATTGACAACCTGCACAGGAGCTACAAAAGGGAAGATATCGTTTTGAACAACTGGATTAGCAAAGAGCAAAAACATGAATTAACTTTGGTAACTGTACTGCTTTCCACGATATGTAAACAGCTGCGGTAGGCAAAGGGTCTGAAAGGGTTGTTGTAGTGTTTCTTTTAGTAAGGACTTTATTTTGATGAAACATTTTATTGCTTATGTAGCTAGCTTGTGTAACCTTACGAATTAGCATAACAATATTTATGTTTTCAATATTACAAGCAAACTACTACGTCTAACATTACACAACCGAAAACTTTCTATAGCTAATTCCGATTTTAAACAGTTGTTTATGTCCATGTATTTTGGAGGAGGCGTGGTTTCGGCCAACAGTTGCCTGAGACTATTGCTATATAATAATCTGGGGACATTTCATTACAACCGTAAGCATAAACACAAATAAGCCCACACACGGAGATACAGTTGAGCATTCAAAAAATATAACCCCATATGGGTTACTTTTAAGCAAGGACTAGGCCTTAGTTACTGTATAAATTAGGACATTTAAAGGCAGGGTGCATGATCTCTGAAAGCCAATGTTGCTATTTAAACAAACACACCCCTACCCCAATAGAATCTGGACCTTCTTTTGATAGACCCGCCCCACACATATGCAACCCATGCAACGATGTCAGTTAGTAGACACGCCCTTTACTGCTTATTGGCTACAAGTGTATTTGGTACTCAGCCGGACTCCCTTTTCCAAAGTGTTTTTTCGAAAATCATGCACCTCGCCTTTAAGTAGTTTTTACAAAAAACATTACTGATGTGGATCTTAATACTAAACAATGGCACTGATATATTTTAGGATTTCAGTGTTTTCAGTTAGGAAAGCTCAAACATATGATTTTTTTGTCTGGGACTAGGCTTAAGCCATATGTGGGACACCGCCTCTGAAACATCTGAACTGAACATCTCTAAAGCCACTCAAATGTGGATAAACACAATATTTACATTAGTAGAGTATTCCTCTGTAAAACAGACAATGTTTCAACTGACACAGAAACCATTACTCACTCATTTCCTCAACATGCTTCCTTCCTCTTTAAAACCCTTAAATTCTCTTTATTTCATCACTGAATTTCACCATGTCAATGAGCAGCTCATAGTTTTACAGACTAACAAGTCATATCAGGTCAAAGTTTGACTTTTCTTAACATACTTTTAAGTGTTAAGTTCAATATACAATCAGATTTCAACAGCTTCTAATCCCATTTAGAATCTGACTGTGGTTTGTATTTCAGTTTACCACTGTGTTATCTGCTGAAAACATGAAATCTATATTATCTCTGTCAAAGGTTATTCCATGGTGACCACTTCTACAAAAGCAAATTCAAAAAATGTTCATCTTTTGCATTTTACTGCTTTACCTGCAATTTATAAAAGAATACAACATGAAGTTAGAACAGCTTGTCATGCAAGTTAATTCAACCTAGTATTTTAAGTTTTGACTTGTGAAAAGTTGACATAACTTATAAAAACAAGTTGAAATTGTTTAACTTAATTTGTTATGTTAAAGAACATAAAAATATATATTCTACTATAAATGTTGATTTAAAGGTATAGCGGAGGATTTTCTCGAATTTTAGAAAAGAACCGCCTTCTCCACTTTTAAAAAAAATGCAATTGCACAACACTCTTGATTGACAACTAGGAGGACCAATAGTCTTGATGATCCACCCGGCAATAGAAAATCCTCCGCAATACCTTTAATGTAATTTACAGCTTGGAAGTCGATTTTTTTTGCATCAGGGAAACCCTTGAAATCTCGAAATGTGTGTGACCCATAAACTTTTAATCTAAATGTCATGTTATAGTCATGAAAATTTTTTAAAAATGTATTTGTGTCCATGCCACAAAATGCAGCTTATTTTGTGCCTCATATTTTGTGCCTTGAGTCTTTAGTTTATAGTTTTAGTAAATTGTTTTTTTTTGTGTTCATTGCATGACTTTCTTTTTTGTGTCATTTTATGTATTGTTTTTTCATAGGTTTTTCCCATTTTCTTACCAATGTCGCTTGGGGTTGGGGTTAGAATGACTTTCTGTAAAATTTTTAGACATCCTAACCCAACATAACACGGGGCGTAAGCGTTCACGCTTCCCATTCACTTTTAATGGGTGACGTCATGCGTTGCCGAACTGAATTGTGGATCCGTTGGTGCCGCGTCACTGCCATTGCTCGCGGCAGAAGTTGAACATTTCTCAACTTTTCAAGCGGCAACGTGTGTGTCAGCCAATCAGATCACCTTATGCAAATAACCTAGGCAAATAACCTATGGCCCTGTCCCAAATGGCGCACTTCATGTGCGACTTTCGGTCTCGTATCCTTAAACTGCGCATGCTCGCTTAGTCTACGAGTCCGTAGAGTATCCCATCTGTCATTTTTAAACTCCGAAGTGTGCTCATCAGCGCCCCCTGTGAACCCTTGATGCGGTCTTCGACGAAGCCCGCTCTGCAGAAGGCTTTGCGCACTCTACCAACCCAGTAGTCCTTGCGAAAGAGAAATCAGACCAATTAGACGACGAAAGGGAGGAGTTCACACTGATGGGCAACTTGTCTTCCTATTTCCGGCGTGACGCTTGAGTCTGTCCCAAAATACAACTTCGGTGAAACCTCTTGGACCCGCGTCAAGGGTCCCTAAAGTCTGCACTACATGATGTCATCAAAGTGTGGACTCTGAGGAGGACCACAAGTCCGGTGTGTGCAATTTGGGAGAGGGCCTTTGTTTATGGAAGACCGGGGCATGTGTTGCAGCCACTGTGATTGGCTGTTGGCCACGCTTCAGATAAGCCAGTTAACGCTTCCGTCCCATGTGAATGTACCGTTACACCAACTCAAGGCGAGTATAGTTTTAAAAGCGGAAGAAAAACATGAAGAAACCAATACATAAGTACTTCCTAACCCAAACCCCAAATCTAACCCCAGCCCCAAGCAACAATGATTTAAAAATAGGGAAAAAAATGAGAAAACAATACATAAAATGACATGAAAAAGAAAGTTGTGCAACGGACACGAAAAACTATTTATAGAAATTTGTGCAAGTGACACAAACAAGACATTCGTGCTCAAGGCACGAAAAAAAGCTGAATTTCGTGCCATGGACACAAATAAATGTATCAAGTTTTTTGTGAATATAACACGACTTTCTGTGAGATCATGTTGGTGCAACTGATACAGTATTTCTCAACCCTTTTCCCAAGGGACTACAAGCACTGCAAAAATGAGATGTCTTACTAATCTGAGTTTAGGTAGAGCACTCTACTCTTGGAAGACAAAACAATATCCAGTGTTGGGTTGCCTGCATGAGTAAGATTGAGATACACTGGAAAGATGCTTAAACTACATGTCTAAATATAAAGACGTTTTGAATTACTGTGTGCAAATGACGAAAAACCTCTAATGTTAATGGCACTGTCTGTAAAACCCAAGCTAAAGTCATTTTTGTGATTTACTGTTTTCTACTAATAATCATCATACATAATGTAAAGAACATTTTGTGAAACTATAACTTTGATATCTTTAATATTGACTGAGTAAGGTCATGTAAAAAGATTAAAATCTAATTTCGATGCTCATTATTGGATTGAGATTTTAGCCTGGATTTCACAGATAGGCACAAATGAAATTTTTAATGAAGAAATAGTTGGAGAGTGTGGGCCAAGTTGACCACCAAAACATATGAGATAACTGCTTTGATCCTTTCCACGTTACCTTAGAACAGATCAAAACTTTTAGGCTGTTTATTTGAGTTTAATGGTACCTTTATAAACTCTTAGAACGAATGTGTTAAACATTTATTCTGGGACAACACACGAAATGCATTGAATCCACCGATCTCTGTGTTATTATTGAAACAACACATTTTGTTTTACTTTTAAAACAACTTGTGTTTTATTTTAACACAAAATCAACACAAAGTGACACATAATGTGTTAAAATTACACATAATGTGTTTAAAGCTTAACGCACAAAGATGTGTAAATCCTTTCTAAGAGTGTAGTACACTGTTAACCCAGATATTGTAAACATCACTTAGGCCCAGATTTACTAAACACGGCAAATAAGAGTGAAAGCGCAATTCCAAAAAAGCGCAGATGGGAGTGTTAATATCTGCGGGTTATTTACTAAAAATTTTAATATGCAAATTAAATATATTCTAATCTTGAGTTTAGCACCACAAACATCACAGCGGAAAATTCGGGGTGTGAAATCCTAGCTAACAAAGCCACAAGACACTGAAAATAACTGCAGGACAAAAAAAATTAAAGCTGCAAGCAGCGATGGAAGGGCCCTCGCACGCATGTGCACCGCCAGAGGTGGGTAGAGTACCAAAAATCTGTACTCAAGTAAAAGTACAAGTACTTATACAAAAATGTACTCAAGTCAAAGTAAAAGTAACAATCTAATTATTTACTTGAGTAAGAGTAAAAAAGTATTAGATGAAAAAACTACTCAAGTAGTTAGTTACTCGTTACTTCCGATCTGATTGAAAAGAAGCGTAAAATCCCTGAATTTCAGACTACTTGGAGGGCTTTCACAAACCTTTCCTTAAAAGTCTCATTGTTCTGCTTATATACTACTTATAAACCTAGGTTAAAGTAAAGCAGTCTATCTCAGTCCTCCAACATGATCACAAACGTGTCATTAAAAAAAATCTTAAACACACACTGACTGTTTTCTGACAGTTAACTGTGTCTTTATTTTCACGTTCACAACAAAATTTGGCTGCATCTGCCTTTAAACAAGCTTACAGTAAGGAAAAAAGAATGTGTGTGTCTGTTTGTTATCATGTTTTTATATGAATAGGTTATTTTCATTGCCATTAATGTGCAATTAATGAACATAAGGAGCTTGATAAAATGCTTATTTTAGAATTTCAAATGGAACTTATCTGTTTTTGCAAATCAACTCTGCATTTATGTAAGCAATAAGGTACGAGAGGCTGTGCTGTATCGTGAATAAGTAACGGCTGAAGGGCGTTGTTAGGCACGACGCGAAGCGGAGTGCCTGCAACCCCTTCAGCCGTTACTTATTCACGATACAGCACTTGCCTCGAGTACCTTATTGCTTTTATAAAACGGTTACTACACAATATTAAAGTAAAAAAAAATATTAGTGCAACTTTCATGAAGTTAAATCAATAAAAACATTCCTTCTGCTAGAAAAAATAGTCCCTGACTGCGAACAATAACATGAAAGTTCAAATAAAAACAACAAACTGTATTCAAAGTTTGTCTCATTATATGTTTATGTGTTGCTAAGGGTGTTGCTAAGGGCGCAGTGATATTAAATAGAACTGTTGGGTGAAGCGTTCATAGCAGTGTTTTATCGTGAATAAAGCACACCTATTGACCAATCAGAATCAAGGATTGGAACTAACCGTTTTATAATATAATATATAAAACATGTTTCTTTAAAAACATACTTTATTCTTTTATTTTTATAAGTATATAGATTCTTTAGGAAGGAATTAAATAAAATACAATCCAGTTTTTATTCGAATGTATTTTCTACATTTAAGTAAGGTGTCGGGTTATGTGTAGGGGAGAACAGGCGAAAAGTACCATTTTTCAGATTTTTTTTTTAAGTTTTTTAAATTTTTAAAGATAATGTTTCAGACAGAGATATATTTTTGCTGTGGTCAGTAACTCACAAGTGTGGTCTATCAATACCAGGTGGAATTTTGAACAAATGTAAAATGACTAGTATAATTTCACTTTGAACATAAGTGGTGAATTGTTACTTTTTTTAACACAACAAAACAATGTAGATTTTCGTGTTACACTTGTTTTTATTAACTATACATGATTATGACTTCTTTAATATGTAACTGCAAACATATTTTGTAATTTATCTTTGTAAAAAATAATGAAATTATATTTTCATTTTAAATTTCAGTTTTATCAAATGTTTCAAAAGAAACCAACAGTACAAACTTAAATTCAACAGTTTGAACACTATGAAAATTAAATTAAATAAAATTAGAATAATATAAATGGTACAAAAGTAAGTGTTACTTTCGTCCCAACAGGATCTCCTCACATTTAAACCCGATTTACTTTTATTTTGAAAAACTCTTGAGAAGTCAAACTTCAGGATGTGTTAGAGCACTAAATAACCTGAAGATTGATGAAACGAGAAACCCAACGCGTTAGAAGAAAACCATGACCGCTTTTGGAATTTACTTATGGTTGAAAACACCTTTCTGGATCTACACCCGGAAAATGGTGAGTAAATAACGCGATATTTGTCAGCTCTGTCAAGGGTTGCAAAGATGCTGTCATAGTTTGGGATGCAAATGGTATCAGTCCTCTTAGAAAATCGCTTTGTTACTTTCGTCCAGCATTACTTTTGCCCCAGTTCTCCCGTATTATTAATGCAAGACTTAACATGCTGTTCAATTTGTTTAGTTTTATGAGGAAATGATATGGAAATGTGCAGATGTGAACGTGTGTTGTTTATAAGGTTAGAGTAATTTTCATTGCGTGCACAAGAGCGCATATGACAAAAACAGGGCGTGAAATAATATTATAATAAGGCACTGCAGAAAGTGACACTTACCGCCGTGTTGTTTCATGTTGGAGCTTGAATTCCTGTACGCTGAGATGTCAGTTCGTTTTGGTGCACAAAGCATACATTGCATTATGAAACTATTCTTTTTGACCTTTTGTAGTGTAAACATAGACCAAACTTGAGGCCACGCGTGATCTGCCTCCGATAGCTTGCATAGGTCATCCTCCCCTTCAGTCATCTCCTTTCATCTACGCGCGCTAAAGGGTGAAACGTAGCCACCCCTCACAACGCACGCTGCCTCTCTAATGTCTCGCGAGACTTTCGAACAAGCCATATAAACTTAAAAAATAAAATATATTCATTAATTATTACCATTTGAAAGTAGCGTAGTAACGCCACCGAATGTAGCGAAGTAAAAGTACAGTTTTTTCATTAGAAATGTACTTGAGTAAGAGTAAAAAGTACCCATCTTTAAATTTACTCTAAAAGTACTAGTTACCAAAAAAAATTACTCAAGTAAATGTAACGAAGTAAATGTAATTCGTTACTACCCACCTCTGTGCACCGCCACCCTATGGCATTAGTAAAGGAGTGAACCAGGGGGATATGAATTAAAGTGGGTAAATATAGGTGGATATTCAAAGAAAAATGTATGTGCCACATCGCCTGTGTGCAGCAGGTGGTGCTATGACGGTACCTGATTATTGTTATATTGACGTGTTCAAGCCGGGACCCTTATCTAACGTGTGAAGTATAGGGCAGATCAAACAATGTATGCCTGAATTACAACAGCTTCCTGTTTCATGGTGAAACATCACACTTTGCCAGGCTGCCACGGACACGCCCTTCAACGAAAAGTCAAGATCTTGCCAATTTATCATCGCAAAGGGCTTAAGATCAGTCTGACCAGATATGATGATGATTTGATTAAATCTCTAAGAGCAGTAAATCACAGCGTACAACATGGCATTTCCTGCTACCTTTAGGTGGCGCTATGACTGAAGCTGAATATTGGCATTGAAATGTGTTCAGGCCAAGACTCTTATCAAACGGCGAAAACGCTGAAATTTGTCAGGCCGCCACGGACACACCCTCCAACGAAAAGTCAAAAGCTCCGCAATTTAACATCGCAAAGGCCTTTAGATGAGATTGACCAAATGTGATGACGATCTGATAAAATCTCTAGGAGGAGTTCGTTAAAGTACGAAGGCTGGAAATTACAAAATTTGCACAGAAATCACAGCGAAAAATCAAAATGGCCGACTTCCAATGGGATTTAGAGCTACGCTCCAATAGAATTTTTTGTAGGTCTTGGTGTGATAGATGACCCTACCAAATTTCGTATCTGTAGGTTTTTCATAGTGGCGGGGCTGTTCTCTTGAAATTTTGCAGGTGGCGCTATTGAGCCATTTCTACACGCCCACTTCTGGCGCCTATGCCACATGTACATTTTCGCCACTTCTGACGTGTGTGCAATGTTTTATGACTTTTTGAGCTTGTTTAGCCTGTCAAAATGCGATTCATTTAGCGATACTTTGGGGGGGCGCCAGGGACACGCCCTTTAATGAAAAGTCAAGGTCGTTGCTTTTTATCATCACACAAGGTCTTGAGATTACACTGGTGAAATATGATGTTGATATGTTTAAATATCTAAGAGCAGTAAGTCACAGCGTAAAACATGGTATTTCCTGCTGCCTCTAGGTGGCGCTATGACTGTAACTGAATTATGCCATGTTTATGTGTTCAAGCCAGGACCCTTATCAAATGTGTGAAGTCGGGGGCAGATCGGACAATGTATGCCGGAATTACAACAGCTTCATATTTCATTGCGAAACATCACACTTTGCCAGGCCGCCACGGACACGCCCTCCAACAAAAAGTCAAGATCTTCGCAATTTATCATCGCAAAGGGATTAAGATCAGTCTGACCAGATATGATGATGATTTGATTAAATCTCTAAGAGCCGTAAATCACGGCGTAAAACATGGCATTTCCTGCTACCTCTAGGTGGCGCTATGACTGAAGCTGAATTTTGGCATGAAAATGTGTTCAGGCCAGGACTCTTATCAAACTTGTGAAGCATGGGGCAGATTGAACATTGTATGCCGGAGTTAGAACAACATCCTGTTTCATGGCGAAAACGCTGAAATTTGTCAGGCCACGGACACACCCTCCAACAAAAAGTCAAAAGCTCCGCAATTTAACATCGCAAAGGCCTTTAGGTGATACTGACCAAATACGATGATGATCGGATTAAATCTCTAGGAGGAGTTCGTTAAAGTACGAAGCCTGGAAATGCCAAAATTTGCACAGAAATCACAGCGAAAATTCAAAATGGTTGACTTCCTGTGGGTTTTAGAGCCTGGTTCCAAGGGACTTTTTTGTAGGTCTTGGGGTGATAGATGATCCTACCAAATTTCATATCTGTACGTTTTTCGTAGTGGGAGGGTTGTTCTTTTGAAATTTTGCAGGTGGCGCTATCGAGCCATTTCTACACGCCCACTTCTGATTCCTATACCACATGTAAATTTTCGTCACTTCTGACGTGTGTGCAAATTTTCATGAGTTTTCCAGCATGTTTAGGCCCTCAAAAATGCGATTCATTTCGGAGAAGAAAAAGCAGAAGATTCTGAGCAAAAACAATAGGGCTTTGCACCTACGGTGCAGGCCATTCTGGCCTGCTCCTCGGTGCTCGGGCCCTAATAAAGGTTTACAAGAATTTGAAAAGTTGTGTGATTGCAGTACCAGTTTTAGCCACAAGTTTTGTTGTTGCAGTACCGGTTTTGGCCACAATCCTACATACTGTTCCTTTAAGCTTTTTCAAGGATTAAGAACTGATTAAATGTTTTAACTAAATATTTGTTAATAATTAATTAGTTAATAAAATGTCATTGAGGTTTAAGCTCTTATATTATTAATGTTGCAAGTGATCAGGGTTTACTTATAGTACTCCACAGTACTGATAATCCATGTAAAAATGCAGTGTTGTGTGTGTTTATGTTGAGAATTTTGTATTATAATGCCATTAAAAAAACAGTAAAAGTA
Source organism: Misgurnus anguillicaudatus (assembly GCF_027580225.2). Classification (NCBI taxonomy): domain Eukaryota; kingdom Metazoa; phylum Chordata; class Actinopteri; order Cypriniformes; family Cobitidae; genus Misgurnus; species Misgurnus anguillicaudatus. Next base: position 29,473,589 of record NC_073358.2, on the reverse strand, counting down.
ACTAACTGAAGATGTTGGACAAAGCAATTGATACAACCCTGTATCACGAAATTACGTACCTATAGTCACGCAATTTTGTGAGTGTTTTCCGTGACACTGACACGTTTTTCTGCCTCTTTTCTGTTTACGTGTCATTGTCACGTATTTGTTACTCAGCTGTTTTGTCCTATTTTCTTACCATTATCACTTCGGCTTAGGGTTAGATTTACATAAAATGACATCCTTACCCAAACCCAACTCTAACCCTAATGCCAGGCGACAATGGTTTGAAAATCATAAAATATAAATCATGAAATAAAGGTTGAAACTTAAAGTGATATCCTAACGCAAACACCAAATCTAACCGTAATCCGAAGCATCAATGGTTTGAAAATAGGACAAAACAGTTGAGTAACAAATACGTGACTGTGACACGTAATCAGAAATACGTGACATGTTCACGCAAAAAAGGCGGTGTCAGTGTCACAGAAAATACTTACAAAATTACGTGACTATTGTCATGGCTAGTCCGTGTCATGTTTTGTATGTCTCCGCTTACGTCATCTGGACTATTCACAGACTGATTGCTCATCTCACCTGTTCCTTGTTTAGTCATTGTGTATTTATACTGTTGTCTGTTTCACACTTGTCGCCGGTAGATTGTCATTGCAACCATGTCTGTTCCCTGTTTTGGATGTTCCTGTGTTTTGTTACCTGTACTCCTCGTGTTATGATTTCCAGTTTTATCATTAAATGTTATTTATTTTCCGAGCTCAGCATTTGTGTCCTCACTTCACCAACCCTGTCGTGACAACTATAGGTACGTAATTTCTGATACAGGGTTGATTGATATTACAAATAGTTTTAAGCTAAATTAACTTAAAGTTAAGCTTACTGAACTTGCTGAATTAAGTTAGAATTACTATAAATTTTAAGTTAAAGTACTCTTGTTTTAGTTCACACGACTTAATTTTTAGGGCAACAACTTTCCTCCAATTTCTTAAGTAAATCCAACTTTTTGGTGTTTAGAGTGCATTTCCCTTGAGAAAAACATAACGTTTGTAAAAAGCTACATCATGAAATGACTTGGAAAAAATTGACAATCCATCACCACCAAGTAGGTTTTCAAAAATGTAACTTCAATATATTTTTATAGACACTGACTCATGTTTGCTCGCTCTCTGGAAAACCCTAAACACTTTCCACATTGTGTACTCACGTTTATTTAAATATATTTTGATAACTGCTTATTGACCTTGGTCACGGAAGCATGAAAAAGCTAACATAACCAATTAGTCAGCTGTGTCGCCTGCCAAACACAGACAGCTCAACCAACAAGAGCTACAGAGGATTGGGGTTTCATCAAGACCTGCTTTGTCAGAAGACCGAATGGGAATTTACCAAAGTTATGTGTAATGGAGAGCCATTGAATGGCTAACACTATGATTAAATACAGCATCAATGTTCTAAAAATACTTCATGTTCTTGTGTCCAAAAGGCTGATGCAATATCTGGGCAGAAAATGCATAGAAGTACCTGTCATGTACAGTTTGACACCCCACCATTTCCCACGTTGAGACATCAACAAAGTGCACCAACACTTTTATTTACAGCAAACTATAGTGCAGCTAGAAATATATTTTAAACAGTGTGTGTGTGTGTGTCTTCCATACGAATCAAACCCAAAAACCTGACCCTGTACTGTGCTCTAGATCAAGAGTGTACTTGGTCCAAGGGCCGTTGTCCTGCAGAGTTTAGCTCCAACCAATACACCCCATTAGCCAATTACATTCTTACTAAGCAAGCATGCTAGAATTTTGCATTCAGGTGTGCTGAGGAACGTTCACGCTAAACTCTGCAGGACACCGGCCCTACAACACCCTCCACCCTTAAAAAAAGTCCAGACAGTGTATATTGCAGAATATATGTGAAATGTTGTAATAATTGGAAAAAGTGCATGTTTTAGTAATCTGACATGCAGATTTGCATTGCTGACCAATAACAGATTGGTGTCAACAGCTTAGTTTGACAGTGACCTCTTTGAGTGCAGTTCAACTTAAAGAGCTAAACTAAAGATTTGTGACCCTGTCTGTGAAAACCAGGCTAAAGTCACAAATTCTGAGATAATGTGTGTAGCAAGTGGCTCGGAGTCAGATTGAGGCCATTTGGCATCTGGATCGTAAACAGCCCTAAAATTGTGACTTTAGATAACCCTGTGTCCTGATAACACAATCACCCAGATATCTACCACCTATCAAGGCTGTAAAGTGGGCGACAATTAAAACAAATGCAGTCTTCAAAGGAGGTTCAAAGGGATCCCACCAGAGAAACCTGAGAGCCGTTCGTTCGACGATTGCCAGAGACACAGCTGGGGGCACAGACTATATGTCTGTGATGAAACCACATTTAAAAATCACAATGAGCTGTTTTAATGTATATATATGTTATATCCCTTTACTGCATGATCATGTATGTGTGATGTAACTGTGTGTTAACACTTTAGTTAGATTTTGTTCACTGTAGCATGGTTCATATCTTAGGTATGAAATTATTATTCAACGTGATCTTAAACCCATGTCTTGTCTAGTATCAAATTAATCTACTCTTTATTTCCCAATCATTTCTATGTATCATATTACCATAAGCCGCATCAATGTCATTTAGTATCGATTTGAAGAGTTATGGAAACAAACTTTTATCATAATGCAAATGTGATGTCTGAAAGAACAAAGGCTTGTTTCCCCGCGCACACATTGGTCATACACCCAAAATGGGCTGGGCGTGTGAAAGGTCAAAACGGCCTATCGCCCAAGCCATCATTGCTCATTGATCATTGCTCAATTGCTCAGTTCGCTCAATCTCTCAATCGCTGATTCGCTCAGGATCTCAGTCAGTGGCTTAGTTCACTCATGAGCGCCCAGTCGCCCGGTTACCCAGGTAACCCGTCAGCGCAGTTTGGAAACTCGCTGAGACTCACCCAGAGTCCCTCGGATTCATCATCTTTTCCCTGAGCCCTGTCTCTTCAGGACAGTCTTTCCTGGCTTTGCGCTAGAGTTTGGAAAACCCCGCGGACCAATCTGCCCTACGAAACAACTTACGGACTTCCATCTTAAACGAACACACCTGGATTCTCTCTCTCTCTCCTTGCTCGCATTGCGAGCATAAGAAACTTCGCACCGCATCACAAAGAGCCAAAAGCAAGTATAAACTCGTTTTACTCTCTGATGTTTAAGCTTTACCCCTTATGAAAATTAAGGCGATTCTTAGAGATTATCCGATGGTTTGTGCAGATGTTAAGCAATAGTGCTTTGCCAATCTTTACTCTCTCTCTCTAGCTTTTTCAAACTTTTCTTTCTCATCTATGTTTTATGTTATTGTATGTGTGTATGTTTCGTTAGTCGTTATGTGTACTTCATTTTATAGTTAATAAACCGGTTTGCATTTTCACAATTGAATTGTTTCTGTGTTCAATGCTCATGAAAATAAAGTCACTATCTCTGCCTTTTGATCCAGCTACACGCTGCGAGTAGCACTGAATATCAGTGAGAAGGTTAATTTTAAAGGCCATGAAATTAACATTTCTTAGACGTTAATATACGATTATGGATATATGTCTTCGGTGGACGAACATATTAATTAATTGTTATTATTAATTCTGCTACGCCAGGTAAAACCTGATAAACTTGTATAATTAATTACAGTTAATTATACATATTCCCTTTTGAGCTAAAATCTAAGATTCCCTTGGGAATCCCCGTAGTGTTTCGGTCGGAGGTTCATAGTGTTTCAAATAACGTTATTTCCCTCCTCCCGCAAATTCGCTACATGTGCATCAAAGTTTGAAACCTTATGATTTCAATCTTTGACATGATCGTAATCGGGCAGCATTTAAGATATCAAGGTTATATTTTTACAGACTTTTTTTGTATTGTGTGTGGGGTGATTTTATGTAGAAAACAGTAAATCACCCAAAAAATGACTTTATCTGGGTTTTCAATGGCAGGGTCACATTTAAAGGTGCAGTGTGTAGATTTTAACGGCATCTAGCAGTGAGATTGTGAATTGCAACCAACGGTTCAGTCCACCGTTCACCGAAATGCATGGAGAAGCTACGTTAGCTTGAACAAGGACAAACATGTTGTTGTTTAAGACAAAATACAGTAGTGACAAAATGTGCTCTGTAGAGCAGTTTGTCCGTTTAGGGCTACTGTAGAAACATAGCGGCACAAAATGGTGACTTCCATGTGAGGGGACCAGAGGTTTATGTAGATAAAAATGGCTCATTCTTAGGTAATAAACACATAACTATTCATTATGTAAGGTCAGAGCCGGCGCCAGACCATAACTGACAGGGGGGCACGCGGCTTCCAACGGGGGGCACGCAATTAGCAACAATAACTTGCAAAACAAGGCATTAAAACAACAAATACAGTGCAAGCACACACTTATACAACTGTTACAGACTGTCAGCTCATTACATTATCGCTTTGCTCGACGCAACAACAAACCGCCCTCGCACGGCGCAATTAAATGAATTGGTTTCATAGCACAGCCCAGCGCACATCGCGTCCTAAGTAAAAGCCGTTATGAAAGCCGCTTTACCATAATCATGTCGCAATGCTGTTAATGGTCTATAGCCACACTTCACATTTAAACTTATGTAAATTAAAACAATGCTAACTTACCTTTAAAAAAGCTGAAGCCGGCGTGTACGAACATTAAACTTCCTTAAAACAGTGTCCTGTAGATTTGAAAATTCCACCTCGACCTCTAATCTCCGAGTTTGAGCCAATCGGTGTTTGCATGAAGTCAGGTGGAGCAGGCGGTGCTGGTTCGTTCTAAATGTTCTAATATCCATATTTTACACGATCCATAAAATGCTGCGTAAAAACACATTGCTAGTATCAAGTCACATGCTAAAGCCTAATGACGCATAAGACCCGGCAATACAACCAATCAGAGAAACTGGTCTATTTTTATTAAAGAAAACCTATATCAACTATATTTTCCTCATTTGATTACATTAAAAGTCATGAAACATTGAGGGGCGGTTTCCCGGACCAGGATTAGCTTAATCCAGGACTAGGCCTTAGTTTAATTAGGAAATATAACTAGTTTTAAACAACATGCCTAACTAAAAACATTACCTGTGTGCATCTTGAAGTAAAACAAACGGCCCTGATGTATTTTAAGATCTGTAAGTAAAAGTTGTTTTCAGTTTGAAGAGCTCTTAAAAGTGTTTAAGTCTAGGACTAGTCTAATCCCTGTCCGGGAAACCGCCCCTAAATGTTTAATTTATTTAAATTATTCTTGATATATATTAAATTAATCAAAAACTGTATAGGGGGGCACAGCAACCTGTTTGGGGGGGCACGGCCCGCGAATGCCCCCCCCCCTTGATGCCGGCCCTGTGTAAGGTCTTTATTCACCACTGAAAATAGAGTTATGTAGATTATATTGCATTTCTGTAAAGAGATCCTTCTAAAAGTTACACACTGCACCTTTATCTTGATCACACACACATACACGCACGCACGCATGCATGCACGCACGCACACATACGCACACACAGTCACACTTCTTGATCTTGATGTCATCCAATTCTGACCTGCTCTAAAAAGAGCAGAATAAAAAGAACCTGTTTGGTAAGTTAGTAATTAGTTTGTAGTGAAACAAGTGTACAGCTGGAATGTTAATTATTGATACTAGGACAAATGTTATTGTTTTAAAACTTTTATTTTAGTCACTATGCAACTGTAATTGGACAAGCTAACTTGAACGACAATTTTTAAATCAAACTTGAAAGGATGGTTGGTTTCACACCACACCTCTTATCTTGATCCAGATCTGCTGATCGGTAGGCTACATGTGATGTTGATGAAGCTTGCAACCAACAACTTATGGTCACACACTTCCTTGTAAATTTTCTACCAATCCCGGGGCAAGAAAAGATGCAGCATGTTCTCAGTAAAAAATAAACCTCACAGGAAACCACACTGTTCTCAATGCTTTCATTTCAAACGAGTGTTTGCATTTGGTGCACGTATGGTTTTGTGTGACGTCTGAACCTTAAACAGATATAGTGCGTCAACGTGACATAAGTCATGCCACAAGAACAAAACAAACAAATACAAAAACAAAGGCGACATTTCAATAATTAAGTGAGTCATTATGTTTCTCATAAGTAATCAATCACTACATAACTATTCAAGTCATATGCCTTGAATTTGTAAAAAATTTGCAGTACCTTAACAATTACACAGCACAATTGTGAAGGTCTTATAATGAATCCTGCAATAAAAACGGTTAATACTGCATCTCTTGCAGACAGTGGAGTAAACAATTGTGGTACAGTAGTAAAGGCCAGTAGTAAAGTTAATACAAAACATGACATTATTACATTTGAGTGCTGTATAACCATAGTGACACGAGAAAGGGTTTAAAAAACGTAATTCAGAAAAGGTGAAACAGAGTTGTGTAAAACAATGTAGTAACTGCTTCCGATCAGAGACTTCATTGGGTCATGATGCATTTTGCGCAATAAGTGCATAAATCTTGTTTTAAATGATAAAAGATTTCCATTACAAATAAAATGGATAGCAGATGTTTTGTCAGACCTCACCCTTCATTCACATGCACATCTACAAGATATATATATAAATCACGAAGGAAAATATTAGCCTACTTTCCAAGCATGCAAATCTTTTTTCACTCACATTGTGTTATTTGTTTTATTTTCCACAAAGATGTTTTTATATTTACAACTACACTGTAAAAAATGCTGTAATTATGCAGCTGGTTGCCAGTAACTTACTGTAGAAAATAAAGACTGAAAATGTTTCATGTTCATTTAACTTTGAACAAACTGTTGCCAGTAAATAACATAAAAGTAAAATCTACAGTAAGTTACTGGCAGCTAGTTGCCAGTTACAGCCAGTAATACTGTAATTTCTACAGATTTTTTTTTTACAGTGTATGTATAATAAGTGTTCATGTAAAATACATCAAATGTCAAAACAGTTGCTACTGTATTGACCATAACATTGCAAAGCAACTTTCAGGTTTACTTTAGATGCTGACCAGACACCTAACTAAAAGAGGTCAACGATTATACATTCTGTAGATAAATATTTGTCGATATTTTAAGTTGAGTTAGAGATGTGTCAGCTTGCACTGACAGGTGGGTGTCAAACTGCGTAGCCTAGCCTACTACAGCTCGGGGGCGGAGTTGTCAGAAAGCTCTCAAGTAAAACTTGTGTCCGTTTAGAGAAGCAAGTGCGCAGCGCTCGAAACCGAGGGCAGAACGTGTAGTCTCTAGCTAAATGTATCTTAAAGGGTTTATGCGTAAAAGCGCGCATGCAGGTCGTGGGATATGCTATCTGTGGTGTATTTGACATGGCAAAGTGAATGGGCGCATTTGGAGAAGTCCAGGGCGCGCGTAAAGGAACCCTTCTGATCGTATTATCAACTTGCGCGTGAGGAACAATTAAGTGAGGATGAACGAGACGGACAGTAAGGTTGTAGGCAGTAAAGGTTTGGACCCCAGTATTCCGATTATAATGTTTATATTCGGTGTGGTCGGCAACGTGATCGCCATTGTAGTGCTTCAGAAGTCGCGGAAAGAGCAAAAGGAGACCACCTTTTACACCCTGGTGTGTGGACTTGCTGTGACTGACCTCTTGGGCACTCTTCTGGCGAGCCCTGTCACCATTGCCACCTACGTAAAGGGCAAGTGGCCCGGCGAGGAACCTCTGTGCCAGTATTCCGGATTTATCTTACTCCTCTTCTCCTTGGCAGGACTTAGTATTATTTGTGCCATGTCCATCGAGAGATACCTCGCCATAAATCACGCTTATTTCTACAGTCGTTACGTGGACCAGCGGGTTGCGGGTCTTACACTCTTGGGAATCTATGTCTCCAATGGTTTTTTCTGCGCTTTTCCCAGTATGGGATTTGGAAGCGTGGTGAAGCAGTATCCAGGAACGTGGTGTTTCATCGACTGGCATAGCAACAACCGCACGGATGCCACTTTCTCCTACATGTACGCCGGCTTCAGCTCCTTTCTTATTCTCGCCACGGTCATCTGTAATGTTTTGGTGTGCGCGGCTCTTATCATGATGCACAAGCGCTTCATGCGCAGGACCTCGCTCGGCACGGACCCGCGGCGCATCGCCGAGATCAGGCGCAGGCGCAGCTTCGCGCGTCTGGCTGGCGCAGAGATCCAGATGGTCATTGTTCTGATAGCCACCTCTATTGTCGTACTCATTTGCTCCATTCCATTAGTGGTAAGTGTGTTGTGGTGGCCTTCTGAATATGTTTGGGAAATTACAGCTTACTTTGATGTGGAGAAGTTGCACAATATGGGTAATTGTGATGTACAGGGTGTGCGAAAAAAAGAACCTGTACCAGCATGTAGATGAATTGAGTTGATCCTTATGTGCTAGTCAAAACATTAATAGCCTTCATATGTTGTTTATGTTGTTTTTAAATGAAAGTAGCAATTTCAAAATTTTTACAATTTAATTGTTTTCCAATTAAGTTGAGAAGTAAAGAAAACATGGCATATATCATATTACACTGCTTTATCAAAGGTATGAATTTTTCAGAAATGTGGCTCTGTTGTCAGTTTTATCTCAGCCAAAATAAATTTTGGAAAAAATACTATAACTTACATGTAGACCCGCCTAGAGCAGTGTGCTGTTACAGTGCAATCACCAAATGACAAATAGGAAAACTGATTGCATTTATTCACATTTTGGCATTGAATCTCTGAGACCCAAAATAAAAGTGTTTTTATTGAGGATATGATCACGGCACAGAATTAGATTTTGTCAGAAAATGTGTTTTGACAATAAACACAAATGTACTCTAGAGGAAATAAAAATGTAGTTATAGGCCTAAACTCTGTTATTTTCAACCAAGCATTTACTCAAAAAAGGACGAGCTCAGCCTGCTGGGTTGTAATTTAACCCATGCTGGGTTGTTTCAACCCAAAATAGAAGGTTGTATTAAACTATTGTTGGATTGAATATAAATATTCTGGGTTAATTTCAACTCAACTGCTGGTCTCGTACCTTTCTGACCCAACGCTGGGTTGAAAAAAAAATAAACCAGCATTTATTTATTTTGAGTGTAAGATCAAAATGCATGAAAATCATCATCTATTAGTTGAATCTATTAGTGCAAAACATAAATACAACACAAAATGAGCTGTAAAATAGTCACTTTTGCAAACACAAAATTTATAAACAAACAAAAAAAATCTGATTTGTTTTCAGTATTGTAAGTGCTAGACTTAGGATTATATGCAGTACAACTTTATTTGATAACATCTGTGTGTTTATTATTTTAAAACCTGCTAATCTAAAACATACTTATAAACCGCATGACTTTTTGTCAAACTACAATAAGCATTTGGATTTCTGTATACAGACCAGATGAGGTGTAGTCTATAAACCAGTCCAAAGTCAAAATGCTGAGCTTGCCTTTACAAAGTTCAAAAGAGGTAAAACATAAAGACCCTAATAAATGATGCATTTGTAATTTATTAATGATAGATAACTGTTATGGTGTACAGTACATTGTGTGCATTTTTTTCCTTTTCTTATGCATATATCTGACATAAAAAAGATAATTCGTTTTCTATATTATTGTGATTAGTGTGTAAAATAAATGACAGATATAAGCAAATTGGTGACGTCATATATCTTCTTTCCTTTTTAGGTGCAAGTGTTTGCAAACCAGCTGTACCATTTACCAGTAGAGAAAGACATAGAGAAGAACCCAGACCTAAAGGCTATTCGAATAGCTTCTATAAATCCCATTCTTGACCCCTGGATCTATATCCTGCTGAGGAAGACGGTCGTGCAGAAACTCCTGGAAAAAATCAAGTGCCTCTTCTGCCGTATCGGTGGGCGTGGTCTTGGGCAAAGCCACGGGGACTTCCACTGTAGTAACGGTGCCCGGAATTCATCCGTTGCGTCTAGGGATTTACCATCTGTGGCACTGCATGAGCTGCCAGAGGTGATCAGCACTTCGCAGACGTACCTTTATTTTCTGAAGGGGGCACAGGGGATGAGCTGCTGCAGTCATTCTGTGCAGAGGGGGATTAGTTCGACTCCCACCGAGCAAACGCTTCTGCGTGACTCTCAGGGGTCAGACTGTAGCAGCGGACACAGCTCGAGCAGGACAGAAGAGAGGGTGCAGAGCACGGACTCTGCGAAAACACACTTGCTCACACACTCGGACAGAAATGAACAGGAACCCTTGCAAGTTACATTTACAGACGAGACCCTGACGTTAGGCGAAAGATGCATCTGAATGTGGAGAGAGCCGTAAACTTAATTTTATGGAGACTGAGCATTGTACTTATCAATATAAGGATATTTCAGAGGAATGCACCAACCAAAGCACTAAAATTCATGCAGTTTATATGACAAACTGTGAAAGCGAGAGAAAATATATAGACTACGAGGAGATGTTTACTAAAGTATGAACATAAATGTTGCTAAATATTTAAGACAAAATAATGAAAAGAAAATTGGAAAAGTTTGAAAGGGTTTGCATTTCGAAAGAGATAAAAACTTAAGCAACAGGATATGCTGACTTCACATATTTTAAAGATGACGAATGTGTCTATAAAAAGTTTGAATGTCTGCAGTAAATGCTATTAGTTTTAGATGTGAAAATCAAGAGAAGACCCAAGGGAAGGGCATTTCTGTGTTCACAATTTCAGACCTTATGTGATTTTGATGGATGGCCTTGTGAGTTGATCTTGTGAGCAAAAATATGTGTTACCATGCTTCACGTTCCTTTTTGCAGACGTTCTGGTGAGATCTTGCTAAAGGTCACAAGTTCGGAAAAAACATGCGTGTCTTGTTAGCTTTTCTCATGATGAAATTTCTGCAGCCTTAGATGTCGAAATATTTCCATTTCCTTATATTAAGGTGTCAAAAACGCACTTATCACGTCTATCGATGCATAAACAATTGTCAAACACCATTTCAAACCAGTACGTATGTAAAAACCATAGCTACAGTAGCATTCTTTGGATTTTCCATATTTTGTGAATTAACTAAACAATTTCATATTCATGTTGATTGTCAGTATTTTGATGCAGAAACACACAATGTAAATGCAAATAACAATGCATAGCAGATCGTCAAACTTTTTGTTTTTTCAAGTTGATAGGATGTATACCGAGGAGGTAAAATGATTAAGCTATTAATGTGTAGAATGTTGTTTATGCGGGCATACGTGTTGTTGCACTTTTAAATCCCTGTAACCACTGAAAAATGTACTTTGGTTAAAATTGATTTTTAAGATCTTGATTAGTTAGTGGTCGGCAAGGAAGATTGGTGTTAATCTGTAAATATTTGTGATATTGAAATGTGAACCTGTCTAATTGTAATAATTTAATTTATTGCAGTATTTTCTAACAATCTGTAAATTGCAGTTATTTCTTCTCTGTGAGAAGGTCAAATGTGAGTTTTATTGTCATAGCAATTATATGATTTTATTTCATTTCATTTTGCATATCTCATGTAAATCACCTCTATCCGTTGCATGTATGTAAATAATTCAATATTATGATGTACATTTCTCTTAATTTTTTTTTCAAACACAAAGTAATACATGAATTCTTTAGATCTTGTTGTGCTTTTATCCTTGATGTGAATGGACTCTTCAAAATGTGCAATGGTCAGTTATCAAATACTACAATAAAGTCTGTGCCACTGATTTGAAGTGTAACAGATAAATGGAAGCAGATGTTTTCTCGTTCATAATGTCAGTCTAAGCCCAGTAGTATTAAAATACTTATTACCCTAAAAGGCTTAGTTCCATTTGCATGTACCTGAAGAAGAATATATTAAACATTTGTCAATGTTAAGAGCGGATCTACTCCAACAAATAATTATTCATTTTGATGGCAATCACATGAAGGCAAGTGATTAAATTGGAAACTATAAATCATCTGTAACATTTGAGTGTATAGACCCCTTAAAAGTTTGTAAACATTGCAACGTCTCCGGGTGGGCGGGGCTTAGCTGGAGGCAAAAAGAGACGTGGAGGCAATGTTGACAAGCACGTTTCAGGAGAGATTTATTAAACATGAATGCAGAAGAACTGCATTATTATTGTATATTCGAACAGAGGAACTGTCCGAATATACAATCCCAGATTCTCTGGGACCGTGACAGCTATTTTTGTAAATTAACTCTTGCGATTTTAACCAGGTTTTGGATATTTCCTAGACAGCAAATGAATTACTTTTGGGTGGTTTGGGGAATTTTGTCAAGGCTTGTCTAATGTAACCTATCGCTGGGATAACTATGATTGGGTGATTTTCACGAAACCATTGAAACACCACGACACTAATGATTTTAGCTTTAAAATGTGTAATATAGTAACATTAAAAAGTATCAGAATTAACACAATACTGTGTTCTACCTTGCACAATGTGTGATTTCAACATAAGAATTTATAATTGGAAATTTTATCTCATTTTCTGCTGAAATTCTCATTACCGCAATGTGTCCGGCTGTGTTTGAACATGCGTTATGTTGTAATTTAATCAAATTAACACAAAAATATTAAGAAAAAAAATAAATGGATGTTTTGCTAGACTACTTTAGATTACAGAAAAAATATTTACTGAATATTCATGTACAATAATAATGAAGAAAAATTTGGAAAATGATGTGTCCATGCCTGATGTTCTCATCCTCCGCAACACTTTTTGAGAACAGTTTAAGCACAAATACAGAATTTTAATGAAGTTTGATTTTGAGTGACCAAGCACATGGACCAGTTACTTCAAGATGGCTACCAGGTAAGATCATTTTTTACAGTTAATTTGAAATATTGTCTTGTCAGAATGCTTACACGACATTTTGATTATCATTACCGCAACAGATGCTTATTAAATGTTAATTTAATTAATAGAAGCATAATACTTTGATTTTAAATGCATGTGCAGAATCTCCAAATTATGTTCTTTCAGGTTTGTCATGTCATTTTGAAAATATGTCAGGGTTGATGTTTTCTGACTGTTGCGGTAATGAGATTTTTTAGGACTAATTTTTTAAATTATGTTACAAAAGTGTTAAATGATAAGTTAAAGTTTTTTAAATTAATGTTCCCATTTACTCCAGACTTTGTTTTTCAATGTCTGGTGGGAAAAAAGTAAATTTAAGCAATTTTTAAATTTTCATGCTTGACATTTTTAAAACCAAGTTTTCGTGAGAATCACCCGATTAGCAATGTGGATTATTTTCAGAGACCATTCGAAGGATGGCAAACACATCTATCGCTGTATGTTTGTTTAACATTTAAGCTAAACAATATCGCAGTTGACGACTTTTCACCCATAAAACACAAACTTGCTGATTTGTACTAGATAAAACCAACACAAGATTATTTGACCTGATATGAAGTGTGCACTGCAAACACGAGCATTATTTATGATCGTCTCCGTTAGTCTGTACTCCGTATAGCGTTCAACCACAATTGTCGTCTTGATTTCTGTGAAGGAATGTCTGCCGGGATCCGGTAAAACTTTATTTTTGAACCAAAAGTGCTGTTCCTTCTATTGTGGCAGCCAAAAACACATCAAGATGACATTTTAAAGTCAAAACCTCAAACTTTTAGCGCTCTGGCTATGAGTTCCTACTTATTTTTTTGCCTCCAGTGGTGACGTCACAGTGACTTGAGCAATTAAGGGGTCTGTACTCAACTGTTTTTTACTTTAGGGACAGCAGTACCCCCTCCCAAAAAAAATGTCCAAATGTAATATTTCCAAAGTGCCAGCAATAGTTTTGTTAAGTTTGTCTAAAATCTCATTAAATGCATATGCACAGACATGACAAAAACATGTTAGAGCTCAATAGATTTTAAAAAGTACTAATAAGCAGTCTTTATATCGTTCTGTATAGACTGGGCACAATGCCAGCAAACAATTTCAGGTATTTATCTTAAAGAGTTTATGGAAAAATAAAAACGTCCGTCATTTTTTACTCACTGTCAAGTCATTCAAGGTTAAACCCATAAAACTTTCTTCCAAGTAACAAAAAAGGATCAAGTGTAAGGAACAGTGAAGCTGCTCTTTATACCAATACAATGAAAGTCAGCCAGTTTGTAACATGCAATGTTTCCCATTTTATAATATCTCAACTCTGGCATTCCTTTTTTTTTGCTTTGTGATAACAACTACGGTAAATCTATCCAGTGATTCACTAGGGTATCATTACTGTATACGAGCCAGAGCAAAGGATCTGTACGCAGTAACCTATGGCACCAGGGACAGATCCATGTCAGAGACATTCATAGACTGTAGACGTCTCATAATTGCATTAGGTTTATTATGTAAACTATTCAGAAAACTCTTCCCAGCATGAATCATTTATTTGCACGCTTGCTCTGACGTACATTCTGCCACCTGTCCTGATACGGTACGTTTAAATAAATGTCAATCGACAAACGTTTTTATTTCAGGGAATAGTACACAGGTCGGGTCAGTGTGCCGGGCATCTCCTTAAATCACCATTAGCAAAGACGTTATCATCCTCATTTATTTAAATAAATAAATAAAACCTTAGAAAGTGATTATACTGTAGGGAGACAGAAGGATGCTGCTAGCTTCCTCCCATAGTCCCAAAGGTGTTAAATAAAAACCATTTGGTTGATGGCACATGCACACATATGGAGAGCATCAATGCGAATTTGAATGACAGTGGATGCTAAACTGCCAATTATGAAGACATAGACATTTTAAAGGTCATCATCGTTTAATAAAATAAAAAATGTGTGGATCTGATGATAGAACAACACAAGCAAAATACTTAAACCAAGATTAACAAAACTAAAGAATCCTTAAATATTTTTGTTGAGAAAGTTCAGAGCAAGGTTTTTTTAATAATTATTATTATTATTAAGGTGGCATATTAAAGAAAAACACCACCATTTTACTATGTTCTTACCTCAACTTAGACGAACCAATACATACCTATCCTTCCTCAATGCGTGCACTTCTAATCCCTGTACAGCGCGTCGTGAATGTGTTACTGTAGCATTTAGCCTAGCCCCATTCATTCCTTAGGATCCAAACAGGGATGAATGTAGAAGCCCCCAAACACTTTCATGTTTTCCCTATTTAAAGAATGTTACATGAGTAGTTACACGAGTAAGTATGGTGGCACAAAATAAAACTTTAGTTTGGAGCCATAGGAATGAATTGGGGCAAGGCTAAATGCCAACACATTCACAAAGCGTGTACAAAGATTAAAAGTGCACACATTGAACAAAAATAGGTATGCGCCAACTCATCAAGTTGAGGTTAGAACATAGCAAAATATTAAAAAACAGTGGTGTTTTCCTTTAACAGGTATTTCTTACATCTCTACGATGACATACAATTGATGATCCTATCTCTCCCTTCTACAGTACATAAACACTCAACACACTTTTCCTCTTCTGAACACCCTTCACATATGAGTTAATCCTAACCTGTTTGCATAAAAACAACAACCGCACTAACCAAACACAGAAAATTCACTGTAAACGTGAAAAGTTGGATCAACATAAAAAATGACTTCATTTGGTAACACCTAAAAATGTACATTCTCAAATTAAATTACTTAAAAGTATTTTTCACTTAAACATACAAGTTGAATTTTTTTAGGTGTTAACAATTGAAGTATTTTTTTTTCACTTTTTACAGTGTAAGTTAATGGACCAAATGTGAGTTGTTTTATGTGTGGGTGTGCATGTAACAGAGTTTCTTGCTGCTTTAATGTTTCAGTCCTGAGTGGGGACTCTCATAAAATGGGACTAAAGCAAGGCTGACTGGAGATAATGACAACAATGTACACTGAGAAAGGACTTTTATGCTATTGTGGGAATCTAAACTGAACTTAAAACGAAGAAATTCATGCTGTTTAAGTGAAAACAGTCCTTTCTGATGTTGAGAGAGCATCTAGTACTCACTACACAAGCAAACCACAAACTCCCCAAGTATTAACTATTTTATACACTGTACATTATGAGAATCCAACCAAAACAATCAGTCAATACTTAACATTTTAAACAAAATACACATAAAAGAAAATGTCTCTTTCTTTAAAGTCCTCTTGCCTTGACCAAAACACCTGCTGTGGATGAAGTGGGTTTGTTGTCATCCTCAACAACCACTTCCTTCGCCACCCCGTGCGTGTCTACGACAATCGCCGTTTTCTTTAAGTCCTCATATTTTTTCTGTTTCTCCGCCATGGCTGTGCAGGCCTCAATCACTTCATCGCTTTCAAAATCATACTCGTTTTTCAGTTCAGGGGCTTCCATAACCAGCTTTTGGGCTTCATCTGCCTGTTTTTCTCTTTTCAGGAGAGCTTGTTTCTGCTCGCGGAGTTGTACAGCCCAGCCTAAGTCCTCCTCCCATAGGGGCCGCTCAGATGGATGCAGGTGCAACGCCACTTGAAAAGATCGTACAGCCTGGAACACATAAAGATGATCGGGAAAGTTACGTTATATGATGTTATATCTGTTGAACACAAAACCAGGTGTATTGTAAGTATAAGTGTAACTAAATGTGAGCAATTGCAGGGGTGCAAACTCATCAGGGGTGAAAAAGGTGACAAAGACACAAGCATTATATATATTGTTCATTTTTTAGTTCATAATGCATTTACTAATGTGAACAAATAAAAAACTTTTTTAAAGTGTATTTCATATTATTCAATAATTCAGGGTTTGTTCTGTTCACAGTCATAGCTCTAATACAGTATGAATATATGAACCCTATACGAGCAACTCCAATAAAACTCGTGTACAATTCGACGTACAAATCTTATTAAAGGCTCTCCAACAGAAACAGTGCGCGCATATAGCACTGTTGTTTGTGTTTCAAAGGCTCAAAATCACTTAATTTAAAACTGCGGTGCGTAAATACGTGTAAAAAAATTTACGTTTTTGTGACCACGCGCACAGCAACATGATGTGGATGCGTAACGTCGAATGAGAAAATACTATGAGTTAAGGTTGTGCGCTCAATCTGCACAAACTTCGGCAGCAAATAAGGTGACTAACGTTATAAATTGTAAAACATAAGAATAGCTGGACATGATTTTCAGAATTTCATTTACTGCGAGCCTGTGTCACAGACCCCCCCACCCCTCATTTTCAGAAACTCATCATGTAGACGAATCACAAGAATGACCTATTTTGGATCAAAAACGGCAAATTTCCCCGAAAGGTGACATGTTTGCACCCCTGAATTTGGTGATTCTCACGAAATTAGACTTTATGAAGTAAGAGTATCAAACTAAGAAACATACAGTTACAAACATCTCTTCACGTACTTTTTTGCACATGATTTCAAATGACACCATACAAACCAATTTTGTTGTTTTTTCCACATTTAAGGGGAAAACATTTTCATTACCGCAACGTGTCCATGACTGGATTTTGGTTCTTTGACATGGAAATATTTATAATAAAAAAATCTAAAAAAATAAAAAGCTTCAGTATGTTTTACTATTAACATTTACAGTAAAGAAACATGCGGTATATTTGGTGATCATTGGTAAGTGTACAGACAATAATAAGGAATATAAATGTGTCCAAGAAAAATTTTCTCATTCCCCGCAACAATTTTCATTCATTGTTTAAGCCCTCAAGGAAATAACATTTTCAAAAAAAATTGTTGGAAGGGACATAATTGACTGTGACACTCAAGATGGCTACCAGGTAAGCAGTTAAAAGTTAAAATTTTTTGTTTGTCATAGTACCTAGACAACTTTTTAGTTCTCATTATCGAAACATGAGTTTGTAAATGCATATATTTAATATAATATCATGTTGCGGTAATTATCATTTTTGATAATGATAATCTAAAAAATTTTAATAATACATATAAACAAATCCTCTAAAAATAATGTTTATAGTAACCCTAACCCTAAGGCTTTTTAAAAATTCTGATGCTAGACACGGATTTCGTGAGAATGTACACTGGATTTCTTGAGAATCACCCAATTGGGGATAAGATGCCTTGATCAAGGGCACCTCAGTCGTAACCTGCCTGCTGTATGACTCAAACCGGCAAACTTCTGGGTAACAAGCTCGACTTTAACCATTATGCTACGACTGCCCGGGTTGGTTGACTGATGACAGTGACTGATGATCATCTACAGGTATAAAATTCTCTATTTTGTGTTTTATGGAACAAGATGTTATACAGGTTTGGATCAACATGAGGATGAGTAAATAATGACGGCATTTGTATATTGTAAGCATGTACACATATAGATGAAACGAGATGCATGTACACCCACTGTAGTTCTACCAAACAATTTACTAAAAAATGACATGAGTGAAATGTCCTTCTCTACTGATTTAACAAAATAGGTTGACAAAATAGATCTTGCTTCTGTACTCCCTGATGTTCATTCCCATTCCCATTCCAACCAATTTTCAGGCTTTGGAAGGTACAGTTAATAATAGCGGAGGCATATGTCGGTCTTTGTTACGATCAAAATGAGTTGCTGGAGTCCAAAGATGGCTGCGTATTATTATGGTAATATCAGGAGATTGCATGGTTGATTATTCCAGCAGCATTTACCGTGAGTAATGCGGAAACAAATTACAAGGGTATCTTATGACACATCCACCCATATCAAAAAAAGATTTACTGTCGGAGATAAATTTTATTTTACAGTAACTCATCTAACTGTAATGCCTCCCTAAGGAAATCAATTAGTTCAGAAAGGTTTCATTTGTTTGTACTTCAACTTTTGACTAATACTCAAATATTTGATATGACCACAAAAACAGAAGCAGAAAATATATTTCTCCGCATCATTTCAATGACAGCATATACTTTAGCTTAGACTTTATTTCACAATCTTGCCAAATGAGCATACTTTGTGTTGTCTAAATAAAATAAGATATTGCAGTAGTCTGTGGGAATGAAATAAAAGGTCCTAAAACATGCACGACTACAATTCATTTAAAGTCTACCTGTAGTCGCTAATGTTATAACTTAAAACTCATCTTTAAGCATCATAATAGGGGATCAATGTATATGCAAATTTGTCTCTGTATCTACTCAATCGCACAGCTCAAACCATTTATGGGTGATTCTCATGAAACCATTGAAACACCATGGCACTAATGATTTTAGCTTTAAAATGTGTAATATAGTAACATTAAAAAGCATCAGAATTAACACAATACTGTGTTCTACCTTGCACAATGTGTGATTTCAACATAAGAATTTATAATTGTAAATTTTATCTCATTTTCTGATGAAATTCTCATTACCGCAATGTGTCCGGCTGTGTTTGAACATGCGTTTAATCAAATGAACACAAAAATATTAAGAAAAAAAATAAATGGATGTTTTGCTAGACTACTTTAGATGACAGAAAAAATATTTACTGAATATTCATGTTTAATAATAATGAAGAAAAATTAGGAAAATGATGTGTCCATGCCTGATGTTCGCATCCTCCGCAACACTTTTTGAGAACAGTTTAAGCACACATACAGAATTTTAATAAAGTTTGATTTTGAGTGACCAAGCACATGGACCAGTTACTTCAAGATGGCTACCGAGTAAGATCATTTTCTTACAGTTAATTTGAAATATTGTCTTGTCAGAATGCTTACACGACATTTTGATTATCATTACCGCAACAGATGCTTATTAAATGTTAATTTAATTAATAGAAGCATAATACTTTGATTTTAAATGCATGTGCAGAATCTCCAAATTATGTTCTTTCAGGTTTGTCATGTCATTTTGAAAATATGTCAGTGTTGATGTTTTCTGACTGTTGCGGTAATGAGATTTTTTAGGACTAATTTTTTTAATTATGTTACAAAAAGTGTTAAATGATAAGTAAAAGTTTTTAAATTAATGTTCCCATTTACTCCAGACTTTGTTTTTCAATGTCTGGTGGGAAAAAAGTAAATTTAAGCAATTTTTACATTTTCATGCTTGACATGTTTAAAACCAAGTTTTCGTGAGAATCACCCTTATATAAATATGCAAATGTCCCCATTTCCACCCTTTCGTATTCACAACAGATGCTAAAATGGTAGTTTCAGACATATAACTGCTAAGTCTGGTTTCACAATGCATGTGAACTGTCTGTTTGCAGCACTAATTGGTTTTAGAGATGATGTTACCAGATTAGACTAGTACACACTGCACGTGTAATTATAGATGTGATCATGTGTATAGATACGTGTGACATGGCAAACCAAAGCCATTTCAACATGTGGGAATGAGACGTCTTTGAAAAACTCAAATTTTATGAATAAAATACTCAGCAATTGTGTTAAATGATGAATTTGCGCATGGTTTGTCTTAAAGCATAATAAAAACATCACATAGACATATAAACAAGAATAAAAACTTCATTTTCACCACAGTGCGACTAATAAGACTCAGGCATGTGGTTTAGGCTAAATAAAGACAAGCAGACGTGTCACTCACGATGAACCGTATACCTAAACTAATATTTTGTACCCATATTATCATGTGACTGTGAGAAAGCTAACTATTCATTTGATTTAAATAGGTTTATGTGTGTAAGCTGCTGTTTAAAAGAGACGCTTAGTCTACTCCAAAACAAAGCTTCTATATGAAACTTGAAGTGTTCTGCTCTGAATCATGTTACCCTGGGAATGAGCGGGAGGATATGAGTACAGTATGAGGAAAGACAGAAAGAGCGACATTTGTTCTCGTTTCCCCCCTATTCAAATATTGACTTCATAAATAGGATTTAGTGGTCCTTTTGACTTTCATAATTACTCTATTGATTTTACAAAGGAATTGCTGACTATTTCAACCA
Organism: Misgurnus anguillicaudatus; assembly: GCF_027580225.2. Lineage (NCBI taxonomy): Eukaryota > Metazoa > Chordata > Actinopteri > Cypriniformes > Cobitidae > Misgurnus > Misgurnus anguillicaudatus. The sequence goes on along the minus strand of NC_073358.2, from coordinate 29,452,761 downwards.
AAACACCAGATCACATATATCAGCCGAAGAGATAAAGACTATAAGAGCTGTTCCCAGAGTGAGTCAATGCCAAAAATACTGTTCTTGTCAAGAACAAAACCTTTAATGAGGATTTAAAGCTATCTGATGGCTTTAGGAGATCTCTTCTTCACCAGGCGCCTGATCGATTCTACAGACGGTAAATGATTTCAACAGTTGTGCTGTAATCATGGAAAAGGTTCATTTATTTTGACTTCAACATAAGGAGTATCGGACCATATGAGGATTTAAAACTATAATATGTAAACCAGGGGTTTCAAACCCACCCAGCCCCTCTTAGCAGCCTGCAACTACTGTCTAAAATCTAACATAATCTGGCCTGCAGGAAGATTTGTGACTTATTTTCATATTTGTTTGTGACATTTCGCGTCTAGCTTCTTCCTTCCCTTCCGCTGTGGAGGTTGCGCTCCCGCGGCGTCTTTCGTTGCTAAGCAACGATGAGGTGAGCTCTCTGTGACGGTGAGATAAATGGGATTTTAATCACTCATTTGCACATCACCTCAATCATATCATTGTCACCATGCGATTAATCAATCTGTTTGGGACTTTGGAGTGTTAGTTTGTGTTTCAACAGTAACCAGCAACTCTAACCCCAATGCACAATCTTGTTTTTTTAACAGTCTGAATTCCCATGCTGCTCTACGATCCCATGAAAGCCTAAACCCTTAACAAGCTTAAACATTACTCCTCAGATTAAGCATGCTTCTTCCTCCTCCTCATGTTATTTTTCTATTTGATGAAATTACTTGACACATGTTTAGCCCGAAATAGATACCTGTACATATTTAATCAATCTTTAGCCAAGATCTCAAGCTTGGTACGTGTGCGGTGAGTGAGCGATACAGCACAACACTTGCATTAACCCCAAAACACACATGGGGGATTCTCGCGAAATTAGACTTATGAGGTGTCATGAAACATTTTGCAAAGTAAGAGTATCAAAATAAGAAGCATACAGTTACAAACATCTCTTCATGTCCTATTTTGCACATGATTTCAAATGACATCATACAAACCAACTTTGTTGTTTTTTCCACATTTAAGGGGAACATTTTTATTACCGCAACATGACTGGATTTGGGTTCTTTGACATGGAAATATTTATATTTAAAAAATCTAAAAAATATAAAGCTTCAGTGCATGTTATACTATAAACATTTACAGTAAAGAAACATGTGGGATTTGGTGATCATTGGTAAATGTATAAGGAATATAAATGTGTCCAAGAAAAAAAATTCTCATTCTCCGCAACAATTTTCAATCATTGTGTAAGCCCTCAAGGTTGGAAGGGACATAATTGACTGTGACACTCAAGACGGCTACCAGGTAAGCAGTTCTTATTTTTTCTCTCCAGATAAAAGTTGAAATTTTGTTTGTCATAGTACTTAGACAACTTTTAGTTCTCATTACCGAAACATGGGTTTGTAAATGCATATATTTAATGTAATATCATGTTGCGGTAATGATCATTTTTGATAATGATAATATTTAAATAATTCTATAGGAAATATTGTTTAAATCCTTTAAAAATAATGATTATAGTAAGTTCAGACCTTAATCTTATATGTGCAAACAAAAAATGGCTTCAAGATCTGATGCTGGACACCTTCTAAGTCTGGATTTCATGAGAATCACCCACACATACAGGTACAAGCACAAACACACACATTCACATACATGTACATTCTCCTCCAAGTGCAGTAGTTACTAGCCAGATGAATGCAGGATCTGCAAGTTTTTTTTTTCATTAAGTATCTGTCTAACGAACACATTCATACACAGGTTGGGGCAGGTAAGGAGTTGCATTGTTCCTCGAAGTAATCTTCCATACTCCTGGGCGTGAATGTCCTGAAGTACACACTCTGTTACTGTGCCAGTTGATCTGAATGATGGATAACTGGCGAGAGCATTTGCGGTAAACTCACACATACTGACAGGAACAGAGAGCCAACAGGGACTGAACTAAATGAACATTTTATTATGAACTGCTACAAGGCAGAAAAGGGCAAAGGAGAAATATTTCACCATATAAAATAAACTTTATATAAATCTTTTTTTGGGGGGGAAAGATTTAATGACAGAAAGACGAAGAGAAATGAGAAAAGATAAAAACTCCAGATGACTTCTGACTTCACTTAGTTTTTGGAAAAGTCCGTAGCTTGGATAGTTTTTCCATACGGCTTTGTGAATGTTAGGCCGTGTTCACACTGAAGCGTTTTTTCCTGAGGTCAGCGTATTTTTCAGCGGTTTGCAATGGGAGTGTCGAATTTTAAAAAATGCCAGCACCTGGCAAGGCGATGAACTTTTAGTCCACGCTGTACACTGGGCACTTTCTGTTTTTAACCAGTAACTTGGGTAGAGCGCTGCATGTGTCAGTGTGACTTTTTACTCAGACGTCCATCAAAGTGGTGGAGGGGTAAGACAAATATCGCTCCAAAGTCCTTTTAAGGAAGTCGTGTCTGCGACGCCTCCAGGTCTTGTTACAACAAGACCCGTTAATTCTGCACAACTTCTCTCTCCCAGAGGACTCCATTCTTTATCGATTGGCTCTTTTTACTCAGAGGCGGGACTAGAGTGGGCATTCTGACCCATTCATATCAATAACAGTGATGCATCTTGTTTATATTAAATATCTTTGCCGACAATTGTGTAACGACGTATCATAGCAACCAAAGTGAAAATACACACAGTCTGCGTTTTCAGCCATGTATAAACATTACGTTATACACACAAACTTACATTTGTCCAATATAAACATGAAAACTTGTTTAAACTTGAGTGTAATTTGTGTTTGTCTATTGTCATCACTTATCGATCACATTTTTTAATTTAGAGGTGAATTCACAGATGTGAGTCTATCTGGTCAACTAGCTGCTGTTATACATTTTGTTGGACAATTGTTCAAGCACTTACTAGTTCCATTTCGCCGAGATTAAGCTGGGCGCGACCCAAAGTTTGCCACGCCTCCCACCAGAGGGGTCGGAGTTTGGTTGACATCTCCGCAGACTGCACAGCCAGGAACACCTCTTGAAGGATGATTAACACCTATGGGTAACACATTAAAATTTAAGACTCACATGCCGTTACATTTTTCCAGTTTTCTTCTGTCCAACTAAACAGAAAAGGTTTAAAGTCAATCTTTTAGACTGAGTTTCCACATCATTTGATCAATAACATTTCCATTACATTTTCTAGTATGTACACAAGATACCACTTTTTCAATTAATATATTTAAATAAATATACTACATTATATACTTACTTAACCAGCATACAAATATCTTCAATAAGACTACCTGAGCATTCAGCAAAAAAAGAGAAATATCTATAAAAAAGGATCTGATTCAGATTTTTTACTTTTTTTAATTTTACTTATTTTAATAAGTTGTATTTACTCAATTACCAAATAAAAGTAATTTATTATTTAGTTTTACATCCCGATACATTATAAACCAGAATGAATACACAACAACCACTTATACTCCAAGAGTCAGACAATATAATGACAATGAGAGAGCAAACACTGCTGAGCCACATGGCGACGTCGGGATGTGCCTGCATCAAAGGTGCTTTCATTACGCCGTTTTATTTACTTAAAGCCTTTAATGCCTCTGAAAATAAGGCCAGCCCAATAATGAATGTAAATACTATAGTTTCCAATACAGGTTGTTGCCACGGTAACAATAATTGAAAGGCAAAAACAGTCTGTAATCTTATTTTCCAGCAGCTAAACAGGTAAAGTGTAATGAGCAGATGGAGAGAATAAAGTGAGCTGCTAATTCCACAGTCAGTGGGAGAGAGTTTAAGGGATGAGAAAACAACGATGTTTAAATAAAAAATAAACCGAATGTTCTCAACTTTGACGTCACACGCACTGCTTGTAGATCAATCAGGGCAAATCCAGAGCCAACCAGTCCAGTGCCCAACGGTATCAAATTGCTCGAGGGAAATTCTATGTCATTTACTCATCACTTTCTCACTTTTTTCAAGTGACTCACCTGGTGTGATCATGTAGCCAGCCTGATAAAGGTCACCAGTACTACTTTAGTTTACAAGATGGAAAAAAATAAGGTCAAAATTCTCAACTGCGATTAACACATGGACGTAAAATGTGATTTGGATAATCCAGTCGTTAAAAAGTAGACCCCATGTAAAGTCCTGATGAAATAATTGTTTTCCATTCAGTATGTTAGGCTTAAGGATATAAACTGGTATGGTCCAGAACCAGTGGCGGCTGGTGACTTCTTTTTTTGAAGCGCACGATGCGAAGTTCGTCACAACATGTATGTAGCTTGTCATGTGTGTTGTTCGTCATTTCAAAATATGTGTTCTGCGCTTCGAGAGATCGTGTGTGCATCACGTGTCGTGCCTGCTGCCTTGAACTTGAAAAGAGACGCTCGCGTTTGCCAGATACTCACATGATAAGAGTTTACTGTTAAGGGAGTGTACTACATGAGCGTCTCTTTTATCATAAATGGTTTTGACGCGTGTGCAGCAGGCACTTATTTTGACACAGGATCTCTTCACACGCAGGACACATATTTTGGAAAAGGGAACCTCACACGTGACAATCTTATTTTGAATTAGCGCATCCTCGGAAGAGCAGTCACGAGCCGCCACTGTCCAGAACACTGACATTTAAAAGATACAAGCATTCAAAAGCTAGTTTGTCACACACGCCTCCTAGGTCATCCACACTTCATTTTCTCATTAAATTTCCTGTCTAATCAAATGTTCCGCCCTCTACATAAGGGGTTCTCACAATAAGAACCACACAGTTTTCCTACTGATGATTCAAAAAGTATAACTGTTGAGTCCGAATGTAATTTGAACAAAACAACCCTCTTAAAAACACATAAGTTGAATCTAGGGGTGGGCGGAATGACCAAAAATGTATTTCAAGGAATGAGTCATTTTTTTTAATGGTAATGGTATATTTCATGGTATATGTTTTTCAGTTTATATTGTTTCTGGAATATAAAAATGTGCAGATATTTGCCACTCAGAAACTTTACAACTATTAGCATTATGTGCGAGAAGTGATTTCTTAATTTGGCGACAGAGCTCCTAGCGCGTGAGAGAGAGAGAGAGAGAGAGAGAGAGAGAGCGAGACCCGTGGTGGATTCACTGGCCCTTATTATGAAATTACTTGTTCATTTGTTATGAGTGGATTATTTTACATGTTTCTCCGTCACACTCAGTCTAACATTCGGGAGTGCAGAGTTGGCAACGCCCACTTATTTACATTCTGCGGTATACACGGAAAACTAATTTTATTTATATATAGAGGGTATGCACGTGACGTCATCTTCAGTGAAAATGACTGCGGTTACGCCCACTGAGTGGCAAAAGACAGAGCGTCAGCATTTGTGCACAGTGTTTAATAAGCGAAAACACAAGGAAAACAGCTTATAAATGGAAAAAAAGCTGTTGTGCGATAGACTACTAACAGATTTAACAAAAATTTGGAGTTATCGTTTTACAGACTTGCAAAAAATACAGAAAGAAGAAGTAAAATGATCATTCATGTCAACGTCCACAGACCACAGGTGGGTTCACAAGTTGCTAGGGTCACTATCAAACTGAGGTTTTACGTTCTACTTAGTATTATTTGTATTCAAGTATTTGTATTTTATCAGGTTTTTTTTAAAACATATATTCCAAAGCATATTATCATGAGTTTTACTCTATTACATTTCATAAATACAAGTTTTTGTTTTACATTTAATATTTAAGTACATTAACATACTTTTACTCAAGTACAAGTGCACAATTTAAATGTAATTAGGAATTAAATAAATTTTAATATGCAATATTAAAGAATACACAGTATGATTCTATGCTTTAGAATGTAGTGAATTAAAAATGTTCCCAAGACAAATACCCCAATAAAGCACAGATGCTTGGAAAATGTAACTAATGTAACGAAGTGTTGTCCACTTCTTCTATCAAGTCCAACTAAATCCAATTCAAGCTGATAATAGTCAGTTTTACTGGCATTTTCGCAGCAGCCGCTATGAAAACCACACATTTTGTTAAACGTTTGCCACTCAACAGGGCGAGCACCGGTGTAGTTACTTGGAAAAGTGATGCCAATGCTTTGAAACAGTGAACTTGAGAAAACAGCTAAACTCTTAAATTAATCTTCAGACTATTTTTTGCATTCGTTGGGTGTCTCATCACAATCAACTCGATTCTCGGATGTATAATAATACTTCCTTGGCATATTGTGTTCCAAGACGTTTGGGTGTGTAACTGATAGAATTTTTAGTTTGACTTTGCGTCAGAATCATAACACAAAACAGGGAACAAAAATCTGTTTTGTATTTCTCAAGCGTCACATTATGTAAACTGCATTTATAGTAAGGAAATATGCAGATGTCATAGCAAATAGCAGTAAATACACACACCTTGTTCTCTTCTGAAGTTCACTCCTTACGCCGCGACCGCGCTAAAAACTCGGGTAAACGGGATGGAGCAACTTTTTCTTGTTCTGCTCGGTCCTGTTTTTTTCCTCGGCGAAGAAACGTGCGGTTTAAAAAATCAAAACAAATGACTTTGAAAGTGGGGGGACAAAATCAGGATTTTGAAAAGTAGGGGGACATAGCCCATGCTTTAAAACAAGAATATGTTTAGTAACTGTTAGAATTTGAAGGGGTCCTTAAACATTTTTCTTTATTATAAGGGGTCCCTGGCAGCAAAAACTTTGATAACCCCTGCTCTACGTTATTTGACACTTGCACATGAAATGAACACTTGTTGATACAATTTCTAGTATTAGTATACAACTAATATGGGGAATGGTACTGTAGTGCACTAAGTAGTGGATAAGAAAAAATTCAGACGTTGTGAATTTGCTTTCCATTGGGGTAAATGAAGTCTGATATTGTGTCAATGGCATGTGAGCTGCTCCTGTGCACACACACAAAATGTATCCAACCTGCTTACATTCTTCACAGAATGATGTATTATAAAGTGCTGTAAAAAAGATCAAACATCACGAACAACAGCCTGATGAGACTGCCATATGCCATCATAAATTACACGTCACTATTATTATTGCTTCTATTCTGTAACAGTTTAAATTATATCTAAACCGGTACCCTATTAGACTTAATACAACTGTGGTGTGAGCTGCTACAATGCACACACATACAGTGTGCTCCGGGTGTAGCGTGATAGCAAAAAGCGGATCATATGTGCAAATCTGCTTCAAAAACAGTGTGGAGGTGATCAGACATATTATGTATTATACTTCCGCCTACTTTTAGAAACAAAGTTTGAATGCAGGTTTACGTGTTTACTAGAACCTAAAGTGTAATCTCATATACAGTGTTACGACGCAAATAGTCCGCGGATTGTATATTACATTCTATTACAAGATGTTCATGCGAAATCTGATGTAAACAACAGACTATATATCTGTATTTCATGGATTATACGTATTTGTGGACAAAAATGGTCATTGGATGTATTATATTAGACGGTTTTCATGCGTTATTCACACATCTGAAACAGACCTGATTCGACTTGCGATCGTTATATCAACACAAAGGTCAGAAGTCACGTTTATATTCTGCATGTTGTCATCTGGACTTCTGTAACAAAATACTACATTTATGATGCTAGAGCGTCTGTATCTCAAAACAGAGACCATACACTGATGCTAAACCCGTAGATGTTTTAAACGATGTAATGTTAATATTATTAATGTTTGTAGACAGTAGGCTATATAGATATTGTTAGCAGCGTTAAAAAACTGACATCATCCCGCACACTGCACTTCAGTGGGCCTTTAAAGGAGCATCGTTGCAGCCATCCATTAATGACTAATCAATTTCCATTGTGCGATTTTAAACGACATGTTATGTAAAATCAAAGTTTCACATGTAATATTTGGCAAGGCTTTATTAAACATCTTAGTTTGCACCCGCATACCAAAACGTCAAGCCGTGCCGCTACATGAGATTTGTGAACGAGAACATGGAACTGTTATTGTTTTGATAGCAAATTTCACAAAAAAAATCTATCAAGCGAGGGGTGCAGAGAGTTCAAACTGACATTTTAAGCACACCCATGAGTGCCCTTAAAAACAACACAGCAACAGACAACATTGGAGACGTCAAAGCCAAAATACTTGCCGCAAAAAATGAAGAGTGATGCGAGGTGAAGACAGTCATTCATAAGAGAGAGATGGAAAAACAGACTGATAAATCAGGGTTACGAAAGGACAGAGTGGACCAGGGCAATTCATTTAATAACAACTGCTGGATGCAACCTGTATAAGTGAAACGAACGAGCAAACAAATGTGTGTGTGATTGGCTCACTGAGCAGCTGAGCCATTGAATGTTTGTGTATGCACTTCTATTTGGGGATACATGCAAGCATAAGTAAGCAATCGCCTACACAAATCATTCAAACATCAAAGTGAGCTAATCTTTTATGTAAATCAATGATTAATTAAATAACATTTATCATAACATCTGTCAGTACAATGTGTCTGGCAGTAACGTAAATATAAATTCATGTCATATAGATGTCACTGGGATGAAAGGGAATAAATGATCAAAAGAAAAAATTGCCATTGCAAATATCCTGTTGCGTCCAGACGGAAGAGTCAGAACTAAAGCTGAAAACAGAATGGATGATTGACAGGTGAATGTACAATTAATATGATATTATGGGTGAGACGAGAGAATAAGGTTTAAAATGAATGGAGATAAGATCGTTTGCTGACAGAAAACCAATAGGCATTATTGGCTTGTCATAACATGAAATTTATTTTCGCTGCTATAATCTGTCATCTTAATGATGTTATGTATTCTGCGATTATAACAATACCTGCCTTGGGCTGATATGCAGATATCTTTATAACATGCAGCTGTTGGGCAGCTACTGCCCGATACTGTGCCAGTTTTGATAGCCTTGAAATCCTATTAGTCTGTATACACACTTGCTTATGTATACACCCTGTTACAACTATGTACAACCATGCGGTTTGTACAAATACAGGTGTGTACAAACCTAGTTCTGTGGGTACACAGTTTTAGAATGAAGCTGCTCCAGCTTGTTAAGTAATAGAGCAGCATGCCTGCCTGCAGGCTCTTCACTTGTCTTTTTTTCCCGCTGCACATTACATGGGCTTAAAGGGATAGTTCACCCAAAAAAAACCAAAAAAAACATTGTTATTATTTACTCACCCTCATGTTGTTTTAAACATGTATGAGTTGCTTTATTTTGTTGAACACAAAGATATTTTGATAAATGATGGAAAGCACACAGTTGATCGTATTTACTGATGTCCACTTGTTTTTCCCACTATAGAAGTCAATGGGTAAAATCAACTAAGTGGTTACCATCATTTATGAAATATCTTTGTGTTCAATAAAATAAAGAAACTCATACAGGTCTCAGCCCCAGAAAATCATCGCTTAAAGCGTCCTCAACACATGCTGTTTCTGCGTATCTGATGATAATCTGGAGTACCTGTAGAGAAATCCTTCTAATCTCCAAAGAGTCTTTAATTTTATCAGATTTAGCTTTAGACAGATTAGCTTTACCGATTCTTTCCAATAACGTACGAAAATATTTGGAAGGAGGAGTTACGAGCTGCGGGAGGAGCGTGCCCGAGTCAACACTTTATACAACACTGACTGGATAATTTATGATTCACTACATGTTCATGTCATTTATATAATATGCACTTATGCACTTATTTTCAATATAACACAGAAGTCTTACTTACCGCATGCAACTCATGACCCGGTTGGGACTTTTCAACTTTTTAATCAAATACAGTGTTAAACAAACACAAACGCAAAACTCCGCTGCTACCCCGGATAAACAAACTATATCCATTGTTTCCATAATGCTGGGTTTTTCTTTTTTTTCGTGCCATTGTTGAGTTTGATATAAAACAAAGCTGTCGCGTGAAGTGACGCCTGTAACCTAGAATCCTCAGTTCTCGCTCTCCTACTGATTGACGGGTGAGTGTATTATAAGTGATAACAAGTGATATGTATTATAGCGTACCCTTGAAATGTCAGCTGGACCCGTAATCGAATTTTTTTTCAGAAACTTGTACGAACCCAGTCGAAGTGCAAAGAAATACTCTGTAACACGGCCAACTGCTTTTTTGACACCAACTCTAAAACAGTGTAATAAGTAGGGATGGGCACCAAACTCCGTACTTTTATAGGCACCGACCGAGTTGTGTCGGTACTACCGATTCACATAAAGTCAATCGGTGCTCAATTTCGATACCTGAGAGAACACATCTGCACACCGCGTGAGTCTGGTACGCGCGAGAGAGAAATCGTGTGGGAAGTGACACCCCTTTGCAACTTGCTCAATGGCTAACAGAAAGCGCTCTAATGTGTGGTTACATTTCACAAAAAATTATGCAGACAATGCTACCTGCAATATTCGTAACAGTACGTGCAAGGCAGGTAGTGGTGATACATCCAACCTGAGGAAGCACTTATTTAAACACAATCGTGTATTTAAAAGCACAGGAGTGCTTATTAAGATGCGTTTTCGTCGATCAGATCACAAGTGGACGAGAGAGACACATTCTGTTTACACCTGGTATTTATCAATACCAGTCCGTCTCTTTTGTCCACTTTCAACCGCTTCTGTCCTGATTACTTTGAGTGGTGGTCCGTGGAGACTGCGGGGAAGTCCCCCTGCTTTCGTTTAAACGCTAGCTGGAGTAATGGCGGGTTTAAATAGACGCAAACTAATATTATGGCGCTGCTTGTGTTGTAAGTAAACATGCTGCACTGTGTTTTGTACATGAATATGTTGGAGCTTTCTCAGATTTTTCAGCGCAATTAATGAAATAAGATCGCGCAACTTTCACACGCTCGCAAAATGAAACGAATTAAATACGCGGAGATCAGCCGCTTTAGTTTTATCAACGAAAGCCTAAAGATAGCACTCAAGATAGCGTGACTTTTCTCACGCTAAAAGTCAGAAAAGACATAAAACTTTGTGCTCATTACCACAGCTTACATAAATTGGCGGAGAGAAGGCGGCCCGTGTGGCTGTTCGAACACATTCAACCACATGCAGACCAAATGCCAATGCTGGCCAGCTTGGCAAAAAAGTATCTCTGTGTCCAGTCCTCTTCTACATCCTCAAAGCGAGTGTTGTCTACAGCAGGGGACACAATGAGCGTGAAGTGGACACGGCTTTTACCTGAAAAAGTTGACATGCTGATTTTTCTAAAAAAAAAAAAAAAAAACTGCTAGTCTTGTTTTCTACATAAAAGTTTACTTTTATGTTGCTTTTATGACGTTTATGTTCATTGATCATTTGTCTTATGTATTTTATTTACTTTTTTTATTTATATGCAAGACATATGCCCTCGATGTTGTAGAGATTTATTTATTTATTTAAAGATTGTGTGTATTATTGAACATTTCGAAATAAATAACAAAATGTTGAAAATGAGAGGTTTGGGCTTATTATGTCCACTGAAAGTCACTTCAGCCAGAGTAAAGTACAGAAAAAGGTACCGCTGAGTACCGATATAGAATTCCAGGTACTGGTATTGGACCCGGTACCGTTAAAATGTGAACGATACCTACCCCTAGTAATAACTCAGAATGCATGAAATACCATTGACACCCCCCCCCCCACCATTTAAGATTTTACAGATTAAACACTGCTTTCTAAATGACAAGTTTGAATTCTAACCAACTGTTGAACAAACTTTAACTCTTTACTATCCGCAGCATGTGTGAAATAGTAGCGGGAACTCTTATTTCTGTTGTTATATTTCTGTTAAATCCAACCAAGCAAATTATAATTCATATAAGCTTACATTTGTGAATCAGGGTAAGGTAAAGTTTTAAACACTGATTTTATATGCATTTACACAACTTTAATAATTGCAGCTTTAACGTCAAACATCAACCACTGTTGTAGATATCTTGATCCTAAGCATGTTTCCTTCTAAAAATTAATGCTTGAAATCAGTTAATAAGTTAACTATATAATATGATTAAAACTAGTAGATCTATTTAATGGATCAGCAGGACCAGAGAGTGAACAAAAGCAACCAGTACATGCAAACCAGGTTTGCACAATAGTGAAAGGAAACTTATTTTGCAATGTTATGTTTTCATGCAAAATACTGGATAACTTTGCCAGATGACTAAAAGCTCAGTTTAAGAGGAATAAACTTCTTCCTTCCATTTTTATATTGCTCACTGATTTCTCACAAACATCTGTGATTTCTTTCTGCAGTGTAAAACCTTTCTTATATAGTGTCCCACTGGCAAAAGGGGTTCAAAATAGTGTTTCTTTTGAAAAACAAGCTCTGTATGTTGTGACTATTGCAGATGCGCACGTTTTGCGTTATCGATGCTGAAACGGTATATTGTGCGGCTCTAATGGGAACTCCACCGGTGAATACATGATGATGGTTGGTAGAGAAAGATCCCGACAATTTTAGATGTAGGACACATTTGTGACATAAGTTGCATGGGTATATTTATAACAAATAGTCAACAATACACAGCCGATATTATTCACAGATATTTCATGTACCAAGGCTTTTGATCAGTAAGTCCTTATCGATCTCAAATCACTGTTTGTTTGAGTCGTTTATAACATGCATTTGAAAAAGCAACACTCGTCATACATAATTATTATTCATATTTTGTATCATGAAAATACCTGAAAAGGTTCGAAGAACAGCAATATAAATATATCCTTAAGCCATTTTCAGGAGCTGCTTGCCATAGCTGCATGTGTATGGTTCTTCGACTACAGCGCATATTGAGTTTCTGCACGAGAGCGCCCTCTGGCTTTTGAATATAGCGCATTTCACCGTAACTCATTGAGAAGCATAGCAAGTATCACTGGCCGATATAGATGGTTTCAGCAGTAACTAAATAAACAAGTGGCTTTCGTGGTCATCACGTAACTTCCGGTAAACTCTGCAAAGAATAAGTCCTTTTAAAGTAGTTTATTTATATAACAAGCAAAATAAACAACATGTAGATTACATAGGAAATAGTGATGCACTGATGTATCGTCCGCCGATATTTATCGGCCGATTTTTTATTAATTTGAAACCATCGGAATATCGGCAATAGCACAAGAAAGGCCGATACCGATTGTTTATTAATTAACCACATAAAGGCAATGAGTTGCATGTCTGTTGTTCAATTAAAATGATTTAATGTTCTGGTGTGCACTATACTTAAGCACCGACAGAAAACCTTTGTTGAGCTGGCTCAAATGTCTTGGACAATAAAAGAAACTTTAGTGTATTTATACTCTGTTTAAAGCAATAGCACTGGCATTATTTATGTTTATTAAAGAAATCCATTATATGTAAAAAAAAAAAATGAGTTAATGTTGTTAATAAAAGAAATGCTGAATATCAAAAACCACCTTTGAAGGTTATGTTGTCTTATTATATTTGTTTTAGCTTAATTTGTGCTTCTCTTATTATGTTGGTCAGTTGAATGTTAATTAGATCCAAACCCCATGTTCAGTAAAATTAATTTGATGCAGAAATAAACTAGCTAATAGACCAGCTGTATAGTATTGTATACAAGTGTTTAATATCGGTATTGGCATCGGTCAGAAGTTGTCTGTTTAATTCGGTATCGGTCCCGGCCCAAAAAATCCTATCGGTGCATCCCTAATAGAAACCCAAAACATTTATTATTTTCAACGAGGTATTTGTTTAAGAGTTCAGTTTTAGCAACTAGTCAGACCATTCAACAAACAGAAACCGGAAGTAAAGTTCGGACCAGACGCTTATCGCGTCATCGCATGTGCGCCCGATGAAGCTGTCTATATCGGTGCACCCCTATTGGCTATTACAAGGCGATTTTCTCAATATGTTCATGTTTTGCACCCTCAGATTCCAGATTTTCATATAGTTGTATCTCAGCCAAATACTGTCCCACTGTCCCCTAACAAACCAGACATCAACATTACATTGCAGATGGGGTATAAATCAAAATTTTAAAAAATGTAACCGTCATAAATGAGCTGGCGCTTTGAAACTGGTATAACTGGTTGAGTAGCTCATTCGCCAACAAATTTTAAACATCCATCTGCTGTTATTAACAAAGATTTTCTATCAATGATGTGTAAAAAGAAATCCTGTGACTAACATTTATGTCACCTACTGCAACCTAATTATAGCATTACTTCATTGTTTCAATGTAGGCTGAATACCAATTTCAGGTAAACGTGACTCATGAACCGGTGTGTTCATTCCTTAACAGTCTTACCGTCAGCACTGTACCCTACAGCAAGTCAATTAAACCCTAGATAACATTTCTTACATCAAGACACAAGGAAGCACATGCTAAATTCAGGCTGCATTTATTTATGTTGATGCAAGATGAAATAACTAACATTTGTAGAGGGCCAAGGGAAAAATTATTGTTTCAAGAGCAAATGAAACTTACATTAAGTCCATAGTGTTCTCACGGTACAGTACGCTATGTTTGTGCAGTACAAGCCTGAGGGATATGTGAAGAGAGAGTATCGGGAAAAAAAACCCTAGATGTCAAAACGTTCTGTTACAAAGACCGCAGATAAGGAGTGTGTATGGGGAGTTGAACTTTGGGAGGAGGAAATGAAAACAGACCGAGAAAAAGAAGAGAACTGAAAGCGCATGTCAGACTGTGTGTGCGTGTATCTCTGCATGATTGGTGCATTCCAATATTGCAAACTTCAGCTGTAAATCACTCACATTAAGATCAACACAATATATAGTGCATGTGAACTGAACTGTGACTTCATCTCACCTGTGACTTCATCTCATACAGCACAGCGTCATCTGGTGTGAGCTGAAGCGCTTCATCCCACTTCTTCAAAGCCTCCCAGTTCCTAACACACAAACACAGAATCCAAAGCTCATATAGACATAGCACATACAGGATGTTTAAATACACATGAAGTCACATGTGTTATAGCAAAAATGCATGTACACACCTGACCTATAAATCTTACCTCTGCAACCAACACACTGCCAGGAAAAAGCAATGTAAATGACCAAAAGAATGTAAATGATAATACTTTGTTGCAGCAGTACAGGGCAGTAAAGTATAGAGTCAAGTTTAATATTTATATTTACATTTGCATCTACGCAATTCACACACGCTTTGATCCAAAATGGTTTCATTGTTAACTTCTGGTTTATGTTTGTTTATCAGTCTGGCTAAACGACCTCTAGAACAAATACTTTGACGAAAATTAAAATTCTTCGTATTCCTGAAGATGAGTTGAGATGGTGAGCATGGATCACTGTGTAAAGACAGGTAAGCATTGTCGCTAACATTGTGTATACAGTAATTTTACACAATAACGTTAACTCAGTGTCGTAGTTGATACACTTTAGCTACAATTTGAACTAAGGTAATTTACTTGTTATTTATTTTGCTTGTTATCAGAAATAACACTGGAATCTGCTGTTATTGATTTTGCAGAAGTCAGTCTTCAAAGGTTAAGTTTGGGCCACAAAAGCCGTTTGTTTATGTTGTTGCTGCTGAAACAGTTGAATAAATACATATAGTGAAAATAGAAATGATCCTAAACATTAGTTCCACCAACAATTAGACAAATCACACATTTTTAATTGATTATTAAGCTTGGTTAAAACAAAACTACAAGAACTTTTCACACAACTTCAAGCAAAATGAAACATAATGTGTTATAAATTAACACATCCTTTCTAAAGTATATTAAACAAACATTTGCTTTCCCGTTTAAAAAGCAAAACAAGATCCTTTCTTAAGTAAGCTTGCTTACAAAAACGGAAAATGTACAATTCTGGTAGTCTGCACCATTTTCCCTGTGAATGGTATGTATGGTGTAAAAACAAAACATTTGTCAGCATTTCAGCATGTGTCACAGCATGCTCTTTTTATCCTGCCCTCCAGAAAAAGCAAACTGGTTAGAGAGTATAAATAAACATTTTAAAAGCTCATCAAAAGCTCGTTAAAAAGTTATTGAGACTACAACCATTACTCAAAAAAGAACTACGATCAGAACCTATTTGAATAAAAAATTATCCAGTCAGATTAAAAAATAACATGACCTTTAGCTACGTATTGCAGGCATTTACACACAACAAAAAGTACATTTGTTAGAATGCAAATAAATATTCTGGTGAGAAAATGTCAGATGGTCTGATAAGAAAAACCTTAAAGACTAAAGTGGAGTCAAAGCAAGTGTAATTTGATACTTGAACATGCTTCAACTATTTGCATTCTGGCGTGGACATTTTGCCAGTAAATGTTAGAACCAGTTTTTTGGGGGGAAAAAAACACAAAAAACATTTCCTAATATGTACTCTTTCATTTACAGTGCATAAAAAGTTTTTGCAGGTTATTTGGTAACCGGTTAAAGAGCAACTATGATTCGACTCACAATTTTCATTTCCTTTGGTGTGTAAGTGTGTATTAGTACATGTATACGATATGCAAAAGGTAAAATCCCAAAATAAACTATGACACGAGTTATCGCCTCCAACATAAATCTTTTCTTGGACTATACAACAAACACACGGATTGTAGGCAACAGTTTACTTCCTGGGCCTGTTGACGTGGATACGACGGTCATTATCATAATTCCTCCCACTTTGACTGACAGTAAGTTAACTCCTATTAAAATTGCATTTTGAGCGAATCTTTCAAACATTGAAAAGAGCGTCACATTTCCGGCTGACGTCAGAGGTATTCAGGCCAATCACAACGTACAGATTAGCTGGCCAATCAGGGACACAGCGCTTTTCAAATGAATGAGGTTTGTACAAAATCAGAGCGCTTGAGGAAAGCAGTATATCTGGAGCTACAAAAATGTACGGTATGTGGAAAATAATGTTTTTTATCATAAACCACGCAAACACATTGGATTATACCAAATACATAAAATAATGTTGTTTTAGCAATGAAATAGGTGCCCTTTAGGAAATTACAGATGCATTATGTTGTTGAACATTTCAGATTAAACCATTAGAAAATGCTGTCCTCTATGGAAACCCATTATGTAACAATACCAGTGTTTTAAAGGTCTATACATATTAACTGGTAATATGTTGGTAAAGAAGGTTATACTCTTTGATAAACTGCAAGGTCTTGAGCAGACAGTGACCGCCTCTTCAAGATATCAGCTCTTGAATTTACAAAGTGGGATGGTTTACTAGCGTTACACATCAGTTGTGTAAATATAACAAGCTGTTTCGTTGAGATGTCCATAAAAGCTTCCTCACGCCATGCCTTCTTTCTGTATTTATATTGCATTTAATCAGAGTAATAAAACATGGTTGTTGTCATCCCAGATCATTTTCATTCAATCAACGGAATACAACAAATCACCCTGGGAGGAAATAAAAAGTAACTAATTCAAAAAGAATTTACACAAAATGTTGTAGGTGTGTAACTTAAGCAATACAATTCTGAGAAAAGGTTAAAAAAGTGCACTGTGTAGGTGTAGGTATGTGAAGGTGGGCGTCATGAATTAAATATACCTGTCAACTTTTCAAACGTACGTGCACATGATTATATAAAGAGTTCAAATACAAAATCCGCTAAACGCCACCTCAGTCAAAATGAGATAATGATATTGATTGAGTTTCTTCATTTTTACCATTTTAATTCTGACATTCATTATTTGCAATGTTTCTACACTCTTAAAACTAATGTGTTAAAAATGTTGTGTCTAGTTAAGGACAACACATTTATTGTGTTGTCTCTTATTTATTTGAACACAAAATCACACATTATGTGTAACAAAGTGTAAAAAATTAACACATCTTTTCTTAGAGGGTAGTTGCATTTTCAGTGATTTTGCAACTGTTTTCTATGTCTTGTCCAAAGGTTTTTGCAAAAATAACCTTGCATGCAAATTTGTTGAATACCAATGAAATGACTAACCTTTTCATTGCCATTAATGCAAACCTACTGAACCTAAACATAAGAGCCTGAAAAAAGCTTTTACAAGATCAGAAGCACTTGAGGGTTTTGCATCTGAACTAATTACATCAAACATTTTAACATAAACCATATGTTTTATGTTAAAAACCCTCTAAGTGCATCTGACATGTTTTTTGTAAATTAGCATTTTTTATCATACTCTTAATGGATTCTGCCAACAAACTGGTTCTGAATGGCCTGAGGCCAGTATTAAGCGAATGTATTTGATAAGGGTTGAAACGTGCCGAGAGCATTCGCTAAATGACGTTTCCAAGGTCTTTGCATCTAACCATCCGACTACCTGCCCGCTAGATCCCATACCCATCCATCTTCTTCAGGCCATCTCTCCATTGGTTATCACTGCTCTCACCTACATTATCAATTCATCTCTTTCCACTAGTACCTTCCCTGCAGCATTTAAAGAGGTCCGGATAACCCCACTGCTGAAGAAACCCACAATAAATCCTGCTATGCTAGAGAACTACAGACCTGTTTCTCTTCTTCACACATTCAAGAGTCCTGGCAATGAACGGGTGTTTGACCAGCTCTCCTCTCACACAAAAATACCTCCTGGATAGCAATCAGTCTGGTTCAAAAGCGGTCACTCCACTGAGACGGCGCTGCTCTCATTCATTGAAGCCCTAAGGCAGGCAAGAGCAGCCTCCAAATCTTCTGTGCTGATCTTAATGGATCTATCTGCCGCTTTTGACACGGTCAATCACCACATTCTCCTGTCAATCCTCATGGCTATGGATGTCTCCGACACAGTGCTTCTATTGTTCAAGTCGTACCGCTCAGGTAGGTCATTTAGGGTATCCTGGAGAGGTGATGTCTCCGAACCCCAACATCTCAATACCGGGGTGCCTCAAGGCTCTGTGCTTGGACCATTGCTCTTTTCGATATACATGACATCCCTGGGTTCTGTCATTTCGAAAACATGGCTTTTCCTACCACTGCTATACGAATGACACTTGTCGTTCCACCCAGATGATCCCACGGTTTCTGCCTGCATCACAGCATGCCTGAGGGACATCTCACTCTGGATGAAGGATTACCATCTCCAGCTTAACCTTACGATGACAGAACTGCTTGTCATATCATCTGAACCAAAGATTCAGCACAGCCTTTCCATTCTGCTAAGTTCCTCAACCATAACGCCTTCTAGGACAGCCAGAGACTTGGTCACTGATGATCAGCTTAGCTTCACGGAGCATGTTGCCAGCACCGCCCGCTCTGGTAGATTCATCCTCTACAATATTAGGAAAATTAGACCTTTCCTAAATGAGCATGCTACGCAGGTCCTATTCCAAGCTCTTGTCCTGTCCATGCTGGACTACTGCAATGCGCTACTGGCGGGCCTTCCAGCCTGCACAACCAAACCCCTACAGATGATTCAGAATGCAGCAGCAAGAGTAGTCTTCAATGAGCCAAAGAGGGCGCACATCACTCCTCTCTTTGTCAAGTTACACTGGCTTCCTATAGAAGCTCACATCAAATTTAAAGCTCTGCCCCTGGCCTTTAAAACCACCACTGTGTCAGCACCCCCTTACCTTCACCTGCTTATACAGCCTTATGTACCCTCTCGATTCCTATGCTCTGTCACCGAGTGACGGCTTGTGGTGCCATCCCAAAAAGGGAAAAAACATTATTGCGTACCTTCTTTGGAGCGGTTCCTCATCTATAGAATGATCTGGCGATCGCGACACGATCTGTTGACTCTGTAGCTGTCTCTAAGAATCAGCTAAAAACCCATCTCTTCTGCCATTACCTCACTTCCTAATACAGGACTTACTATATTTCTCTACTTCTCCTTTTTCTTTATCTGTACATTCTTAAAAAAAAATTACTAACCAACCCTTGGCTATGTATATTGTGTTGGACTTGATGAGACTATTTCCAGTGCACTTATGTATTGCTGTTCTTGTGTTGCTATAATTGCTTCTATTGTATACCTCATTTGTAAGTCGCTTTGGACGCTTTGGCGTTTAGCGGCTTTAGCATCTGAGCTCCTCATGCCGTTTGATATTTTGATTGATATTTTTGGTAAAAAAATACAGGAAAACCATTTACAATTAGCATGTCAATTCTCCTTTTTATTATAAGTATGTGATGTGCAGGCCATCTCTCTCTCTCTCTCTCTCTCTCTCTCTGTGCATGCATGTGTGCAAGAGTGCTCTCGGGCAAGTGATAAGCATATAGACAGCATTTCCAAAAAAAAAAAACATCTCACCTTTTTTCCAGAATTGCTGTGAGCATAAATCAACAATACAACCATGTTCTGTATTTGTACAGTAAAAGTGTTTGGGTGTGGTTCTGTAAAAAGGTGTTATGTGTGACAACTGACATGATGAGGAATTCACACATTATGCAAAACTCTAACATCCACTGCTATGAAAGTTACACAGTGTCCCTATCAGAACATAATCTAGGTCCTTAACTCCTTATCACTATATGATAAATTAAAACCCTAAATTAGATTTCTCATTAAATACAGGCTATAAATAACACTAAGATCTTTTGGGCAATATGGCATTGAGATAAGAGACCTAAACAAGGAGCACAAGCAGCTATATAGCCCACACCCATGCACAGCAGTGAGATATTACATGAGATCTTGCACTTGTGTAACATTTCATAAGAGTATCTATAAAGTAAAAACAAGATGTGACTTGGCAAAGGTTTAGCCTTGCTTTGAGCAGTGACAACAGAGAATGCCAATAGAAAGGTATGTTAATAAATAGATCAAATGTAGGGCAAGAAATTACTCTAATAACATATAATAACAACATACAACATAATATTATATAACCGCAAAAGGATGTTTTGCATGTGCGGTTAAGATTAGGAATGTTATGTTCCTGTTTAGACCAGTATCTGATATTGGTCATATTTAAAAGTTTAAAAAACTGAACCTCACGATAAATGTTTTCACAAGAAATTAGATTTGTCCTAGTGGATTTGGCCTAGTGGATTAAATATCTGAAATGATGCACTAAAAACAAGCAAAACCTAACAGAAATGTCAAATTACTGAGTCACTGTTACAATGCATTAAAACTTCCCTTTTGAGTTTTTAGAATTTATAAACAGCTCTTGTTCCATTTTCCATAGGAACTGAAAAGTGCATGGCACCTAGTGCCACATGAAAGGTTAACATGTGAAAAGTTATATGTGCAAACGAAATATATACAGTGAATTAAAAACAGACTTGAAATGGGAGAAAATGTTTACTCATGTTGGTCTGGTAATAAGAAACAAATAACCCCAGCATAGAGTATAAAAAAACACTGGAGTCAGTACCAGAGTAAGCAATTGGTCTTGAATGGGGTTAAACGGCAAAGTAAACAAAATCGCTGAGAAATTCACCTTTGCTAAACTCCCATGCTCCTTAAAGAGTAACTAAACCCTAAACCAACTTTTTTTAGTTAATGATCTGTAAAAATGATGCTTTATTAGTGCTGTTCATTGATTTTAGTAAGTTTTTTGACATTTGGATAAAAAGTGTTTCAATACTGCAATATATGGTGTAAAAACGTCTGAGTGCTGCCCTCTTCAGGTTGAACGGTGGCTACTGCAGTTGAATTTCCCTATTGGATGTTGGGTCCAAAAGATGACTCGTGACGTAAGCAGGTTCAAGCTCACCACGCCCTTGTTACTATCCAACCACGCACTTTGTACGAGCTTAGTTCGTCCCCTCTATCTCCGTTGGGATCTGCCCACTTTTCTTGCATTTTTCAAATATTGCCAGTGGGTGGAGTCAGGCTCTGACCAGGGGTTTAGTTACGCTTTAATAAAAGGTGTTTGACTGTATACCGGGTAAGAAATTAAAAAATACCTTCTATTCTCTAAGATAACTTTCTGTTTTCATCAAAAAACAAAGATGTACTGTATACACACACACACACACATTCTGGTTTCCATGTTTTGTGGGGACATTCCATAGACGTAATGCATTTTATACCATACAAACTGTATATTTTATTCCCCTTACCTACCCCATTTCCTAACCCCAACCATCAACCCTTCTACTACTTCACATTTTCAATAAACATGATTTTGTTTGATTTATAAGCTTGTTTCCTCATGGGGACATCAAAATGTTCCCACAAGGTCACAAAAATACTGGTATTCCTATCTTTGTGGGGACAATTGGTCCCCACAACGTAATAATTACCAGGTACACACACACACACACACACACACATTTAACTACTTTATTTAAGTCCACAATTCATAATACATATACATAAGGACATAAATGTTACAGATACAAAACATGGCTGAGGCCAGATCCCTCAATATGAATCTAATGACAATTTAGACAGCAGATTTATGGATACACACAACACCTTCTTCTCCATATATGGCGACTTCCAATGATGGAGGATATTGAACAATATTTAGCCATTTGCTTTGCCCTTGCTTTTGTAAAGCCAACTATCCTGAACCCCCTAATGACAAGCCTGTGCACATGCCCCAGGCTGCCAAAAATGAATACCAAGTATTGACCTTTATAGCCAAGGCCAGTTAATCGCTGTACAAGAGGTTGATATTTTACTAACTTTGTTAAGTAAGCCTCCTCTAGACATGAATCAAAACAGCAGCCTACTTCCAGGATGAACACATCCTCTTTGTGCTCATCAATGATTATAATATCAGGCCTGGTGGCATTTAAATCAGAGAACACAGACACTGTAGGACACTTAGAAAACATTTGTGAGTTAACAAAACCATTTACATGTATTGACACATTTGAAGAAAATAATACTGATAAATTCTCAGATAAAATGTCCACTATCCTATCATGCCTGGAAACGTAAAGACTTCTGTAATAGTGACACCCATTTAATATGTGTGACATAGATTCTATTACTTGTTCTTGCCCATGATGTATACACCATGATGGATGGGAACGAGGATACCAAATTGACAGATTTAGCCTTGTTGGATAGACCTGAAGTCTCGCCTTAACTGTAAAGATCAATATATCTTCATCAATAGATGAATTATGAAAGATTGTGTGTGAAATGGAGTGATCTGCAGAAGGGATACATGCGAGCTTTCCTTGGATTTTAAGTCCTCTCCAATGTCTCTGACGTTGCTGATGTTTAATTAACAGCAGAGACGCGCGAGTATTTCCAAGAGGAACTGGATGGTACATATCATCTTGCAGTAAAGTTGCCGTCACAGTTATGTTTTTATCCTTAATCATTACTTGATGAGGTACAGCATGTCTAGTATCAACTCCAGACCACTGCAGGTCAACACCAGTCCAATTGCAAAGATCGTTGAGATCCGGCCAGTCCGATCTAACCCCGAAACCGGCGGCACGAGTGTCAAGTTTACCGTTCGCTTTCTTACGAAATCCTAGAAAGCTAGGATCCGATTCGCGGGCGAGGGGGACTTTGCGCTTCCCAAGGTCGAGAAAAAGTGAAGCACGGGCCATTTCTCTCACAGTCCTATCGTCATTATTTAGCATGCTTAATAAGTGCGATAACCTAGTGGCGATGTAAGTCCACTCAAAGTCTGGAACTCCTAAGCCCCCCTCACTTCTGCTGTGATGAATATACACACACACACACACACACACACACCTAAATGATTATTAGGAACACCATACTAATACTGTATTTGACCCCCTTTCTCCATCAGAACTGCCTTAATTCTACGTAGCATTGATTCAGCAAGGTGCTGAAAGCATTCTTTAGAAATGTTGGCCCATATTAATATGATAGCATCTTGCAATTGATGGAGATTTGTGGGATGCACATCCAGGACACGAAGCTCCCATTCCAGCACATCCCAAAGATGCTCTATTGGGTTGAGATCTGATGACTGTGGGGGCCATTTTAGCACAGTGAACTCATTGTCATGTTCAAGAAACCAATTTGAAATGATTCAAGCTTTGTGACATGGTGCATTATCCTGCGGGAAGTAGCCAACAGAGGATGGGTACATGGTGGTCATAAAGGGATGGACTTTGTCAGAAACAATGCTCAGGTAGGCCGTGGCATTTAAACGATGCCCAATTGGCACTAAGGGGCCTAAAGTGTGCCAAGAAAACATCCCCCACACCATTACACCACCAGCCTGCCTAGTGGTAACAAGACATGATGGATCCATGTTCAAATTCTGTTTACGCCAAATTCTGACTCTACCATCAACAGAAATGGAGACTCATCAGACCAGGCAACATTTTTTCAGTATTCAACTGTCCAATTTTGGTAAGCTTGTGCAAATTGTAGCCTCTTTTTCCTATTTGGAGTGGAGATGAGTGGTACCCGGTGGGGTCTTCTTGCTGTTGTAGCTCATCCAACCTCAAGGTTGTGCGTGTTGTGGCTTCACAAATGCTTTGCTGCATACCTCGGTTGTAACGAGTGGTTATTTCAGTCAAAGTTGCTCTTCTATCAGCTTGAATCAGTGGGCCCATTCTCCTCTGACCTCTAGCATCAACAAGGCATTTTCTCCTACAGGACTGCTGCATACTGGATGTTTTTTCCCCTTTTCACACCATTCTTTGTAAACCCCAGAAATGGTTGAGCGTGAAAATCCCAGTAACTGAGCAGATTGTGAAATACTCAGACCAGCCCGTCTGGCAGCAGCAACCATGCCACGCTCAAAATTGCTTAGATCACCTTTCTTCCCCATTCTGACATTCAATTTGGAGTTCAGGAGATTGTCTTGACCAGGACCACACCCCTAAATGCATTGAAGCAACTGCCATGTGATATATATATGAAGAGCTTGGTTCCAAAACGCGACAAACGCCATTCTTGAAAAAAATGAGTTACTGCCAAAATCAGTATCATATCAGGTCAGTGTTTAAAAGTAAATAATTAATTTTGCGCAAAATCCAATATCCGCCGTGTTATTTTGTCATCTTTTCTCCATTTTCCCAAAATGCGATAAACGCCACTCCTCCTTTTTTACAGAACGCAATAAATCCATTCCAAAAATTACAGCCCACCGTTCACGCAATGTAAACAAACAATGGCGGCGCGTTGAGTATACGGAGTCCTAGTTTTCCTCATCTACTTTGTACTTCGTGATCAACAAAAAAAACAAAATAATACTTTAATGGCATTGATAAACCTGTGGTTGTTTTCTGTGATGGGAAAGATTGTCATCAGCATCTAATAATGTACGCGACAGCATCAAGTTTCTCATGCTAACACATTGACCCCAGGGGATCTTATGAAAAACTTTACATTATTTTACTCAAAGTCAACGAAAATCGAGCAGGACCAAAAAATTTTACAGCTGATTGCTGTGAAAAATGCTAAGCAACGACGTCAAGTATAACCTTTTCAATGACAGTGATCTTAATATGACAAAGTAAGTGTTTTGATTAATGCCATTAATATTTATTTTTTTAGTCAGTGTGTACAACTGTTCAACTAAATGAATATAAAATGGTGAAAAAAAGATGAATGCACATTTGTCCATTGAATTAATAGATTTATAGCATTTTGAAACAAAAACTGTCATGGATTTATTGCATTTTGTGGAAAAAATAATTTGTTTTTATAATAAATCTTTAAAAATCAAGTTATGGATTTGAATTTTTTATGTTTTTATAACCTAAAGATGCTATGGGAAAGTTTGTAACAGAAAATAGTGGTTTTCATCTCGTCACTTTCTTGATATAGAAAACATGCTTTTACTATATATATATATATACACGCACACACACACACACACACACACACACATATTAATATATCCTATATATAAATTGTTTAAGCTTATTCACATCCTTCTAGGAACAAAACGACTTTCGAATGCAGTCATACAGTGAGTGCATTGTGCTGACTTGTACCAACTATCCTCCAGCTCCATGTAATTTCCTCATCACAATCCACTTATTCTCCCCAAAACTTGATTATGAGGGTCACCAGGGGCAACACAGCTCTTCAAGGGCTGCTGCGTTTTCACTTACTGGTGTAAAGCATTAGCTAGAACCATTGTATAAGGGAGTATCATCATCAACTGAAGCTATCATAGCTCAATCTGTAGTGAGGGCGTGTGGGTTAAAGGTGATTTAGAGAAAAAAAGACATTTAGAGGCTTACGCAACAAGAGGCTTTCGAGGTTGACAATCAAATTACATATTTGATACAATTCTAAAACTCGCTAATTTTTACAATATAAATCTCATTCACGAACAATAAAATATATTTTTCAAACTAAATCAACTTATAATGATGAAGCACAACTGATGTGAGATCTGATGTGTCTAGAGAACCCCTGACCTCCTATTTTAGTCCTGGCTGGTAACAGATTGCTATTTTTGCGGTCATTGGCTAAATAGGCCACTGAAAGCGAAGAAAAATTGAGCACAAATCTTTTTCATCATTTTTTAAGGTTATACAATGAGTCAAAAATATTTAATAGCAAAAAAATGGTTCAAACAATTAAAAAATGGTACAAAACCATTTTTCTTCACTTTTTATCCATTCAGCAGATTATTTCCTCTAAAGTACATTTAATAAATACAGTATGTTATCAGTACTCATTGCACAATTACTTGCTGTGTTTCGTCAACAAGACTACTGAAAGCTCCAAATTACCAAAATAACCTAAAGTCATCAACAACAGGCAGCCCTGTCCAAATCTGCAGCTAAAGAACATTAAGTGGATAAACTGTCCCTAAGCAGGTGTGAACCGCAAGGGTAAATATACATAAACACTAAAGCCAATAGCCCTGTATTTACTTGGTTTGTTCTGCACTAAATAAATTCAACACGCTGCCAATGACCAGCTGCTATTCAAAGCCCCAGACTTCAATTAGAAAACATTATTGTCTGGCCTTCCGTGAAATGTGGGAGAGATTTTCTTATTTCCCCTGCAAAACTGGTGTGACGAAAATATTGAATTCTCCTGTAATCACTTCAAAAAGACTAGTGGCCTGCAGCTTGCTATTACACAGAGCCAAAGTGGAGCTTAATTATGCCATTAAGAAGCATTTCAGACTGCATCTCTTAGGGGAATGAAAGCTTCATGGACAAAAAACAGAAGACAGAAGGGCAGAGAGTAATTGAGAAGGCAATCGGAACTGAAAGGTTGTACAAATAAATAGTGACACTCTTTCTTGACCTTTCATGGACTTGTTAAGACTTTGCAGGTTAAGGGTAGTACTAACCAAGGCTTGCCTTTAATCCTTGGCTCTGATGCATCTTCCAGTAAATTGAATCTATTCCTTTATCCTCTGAAAGCAATAGCTGGCTATGACGTTTATAGCCTTTCTTTGGACAGTGGGAAAAAATAAGTGGCTTATTTTGACTTATTGTTCCCGTTAAGTGGAGGGCTTCTTGGTAAAATGATAAGAAATTTAAGTCTACTCCAGTAAATGTCAGACAAGTCTTTTTGCTCTCCATTTCTCCATTTCCAGTCATTAACATTCACTCAGCTCAAAGCATGCACTAATATTTACATAAAGACACCTGCTATTCTGATTAATATATAAGAACCAAAGCCAATCTCTAGGAACGAAGAGTTCAAATGAAACAATGGAATAATTACTCATACAACAAAGATAATATTGCAATTAAAGAAAAAAAAGATTTAGCTGGATGCATTACTTTGTTTCTGCTCAGTCTGTCTTCATGACGTTCTGCTGAACTGTCACAGACCTGCTAAAACACATCTCGCACTGAAATTCCCATTTACCTGCTAAAATGTCCGGCTTCTCTGAACTGGACTGAACTTACGTTTAGGGCTCTGCATTGCAGATTGTGCAGAGCTTTCTTAATGAAATCCAAAGTCATTATCAGAATAAAAATGTACATATAGATAAATTACAAGCCTATATCCTTTCTGGTCTCAATTCAGTCTAGCTTTTCCTGGTTGCATGTTATTGTAAAGTATGTGCATGTGCACTTACAGTGAACTTACAGAGTACTTATGCAACAAAATACTGTAAATTGCATGTCCTTCATATGGGTCAGGGTTACGTTCAGGTTTAGAACTGGTATCTGGTAATTACATAGTTACACAAAGTATATAGCATGTACATAAAACAGGACTGTAAAATAAAGTTTTACCGTTATTCTTTACTATAAATCATGTAAGGAGGTGGATGAGGCACTGATCTTAAATTAGTCTAAACAAGTGAGTCACAACATCAACACAAATCATAATGTACAGCTTGGAGTCCATAGCTACCCCACAGCCCCATCTGCTGGATGAACATGGTGATGTTATGATACTAGTATCGCCCTGGACGATCACTCTTGAAAACTGTTTTTGTCATTGACAATAATTTCCTTGTCATGGGGCTAACCAAAGCGCTGACCTGTTTAAATAACAGATGTATAACCGTAAAAGAAAACGGCAGTCTTTACTGGAATGACTTTGTCTGGCACTTGAATCAAATATTATTGGACAAATACGTGAAACAACGCCAGATTTGAAACTGTTTTGAAAAGAGTCTGATTTATGGCTTTTTGTATCTTGACATTTGAAAATAAGCATGTCTGAATAACATAGCAGGGATTAACTATGGCCTGCCAAAACCAAGATATCAATACTAATTTACGTGTGTGCGTGCTTGTGTGCGTGTGTTTAAAAAAATCTTCATCAATCTTATTTAGTTTTAATTCACACTTGATTTCTACCAAACACACAATTCACAAGTAATTCTGGTGGACAAATTGCTAATGGAATATCACTTTATATAAACTTTCCTAAAAAAATAGGAAAATGCCTCAACCGATAACGTGCTATTTAATTTTTTTAGGCCCAATTCTTCAAACTGCAAACAAAGCTTTTAGAAATAAGGATAATCTGATATTTATAACACTGGTTTACCAATAGAAGAGCCGAAACAGTTTGCCCTTTATTATTATTTACTTTGACAATTTTAAAGGGGCCATGGCACAAGACTTTTTTAAGATGTCAAATAAATCTTTGGTGTCCCCAGAGCACATATGTGAAGTTTTACCTCAAAATACCATATAAATAATTTATTATAACATGTTAAAATTGCCACTTTATAGGTGTGAGCAAAAATGTGCCGTTTTACATGTGTCCTTTAAAATGCAAATGAGCTGATGAAATTCAAACACTGATCACAATGATGGTGGTTTGTTGCAATTAAAACTCAAATGTGCTTTTCTCTGCACTAAATGGTAGTGCTGTGGTTAGATTGTGCAGATTTAAGGGGTGGTCTTATTATAAGGAGAGCCAAATTTCAACTACCTATTTTTTCATGTGCTTGTAGAGAATGGTTTACCAAAACTAAGTTACTAGGTTGATCTTTTTCACATTTTCTAGGTTGATAGAAGCACTGGGGACCCAATCACAGCACTTAAACATGGAAAATGTCAGATTTTCATGCCATGGCCCCTTTAACACATTTTGTAACAAGTGTTGCACTATAATTATTTCTTGTACATTTAACAAGCACAGAAACCTTTACCTGCCCTGCTCAGCGAGTACAGTGCCCTCATCCTTTAGTCTCTTGCTCTTAGTGGCACAATCCTCCAGCAGCACCTCTCGCCGTCGCTTGATCGCATGCAGCCAATCAACTCCCTCCTTCTCCGTGTCATCTTCTTCCACCTGCTCTGAGTCCTGTTCAAACTGCTGCACGGTCGCCTTGGAAACTCTTTCCCCCACCTTACGCTTCCAGTTGAAGGAGGCCATCCTGGTAAAACCGAACAAAAAATCAGGCAAAAAGTATTGTCAGGGACATTTGTGAATGTAACAAATTTAACAGAAAAATTTGTAACTATTGAGTAATGTTTACTATGTACATATGGTCCATGTGACACTGTTACAGAGAGTAAGAGCAGCAAAAGTATGCACTGTTTTTTATTACATTTAAATGTATCTATG
Organism: Misgurnus anguillicaudatus; assembly: GCF_027580225.2. NCBI lineage: Eukaryota > Metazoa > Chordata > Actinopteri > Cypriniformes > Cobitidae > Misgurnus > Misgurnus anguillicaudatus. The sequence continues at coordinate 29,422,938 of NC_073358.2, read as the reverse complement.
AGGACAATAAAAAAAGGAAATTTGAAATAATACTATATATTGTATTCTATACCAGTGGTCTTCAACATGGTGCCAGTGGGCACCAGGTTGCCAGCACAGAGTCTGCGAGTTGCCCGCCAATGCTCATTCTATTAATAGCCTCAATTTTAATATTTATTTATAAAAAACTTTTGAGTAGACTACATAAAAAAGTTGCCCTACAGATTTTGTTTTATCCATTGTGGTAGCCCTTGCTTCCAAAAGGTTGGAGACTCCTGCTATATACTATACATTTAATAATTTTCCTGATCTCTGTGGATTCGTTCCTTCCTCTTTCATGTAAACCTGCTTTGAAACAATGCAACATTGTAAAAAAGTGCATTAATAAATTTGACTTGACTAGTTATTTGCAACCTCCCTCAAAAAAAAAAAAAAAAAAAAACATACTAGAAATATGTAAGCCTTCAGTACGTCTATCATATATAGTAACAGGTTTTTAGTTCAACACAATCCGCACATTGTTATTCTGAAGTCATAAAAAAATACTGAACATTGTAAAAACCAGTAACATTGGTTCAAGCCATGTGGTAATCACACTGCTTCGTCAGTGCAAAATTATTTGACCACTGGTCAAAATAAGATTTTCTCTACGCAACCACTTCGATCGCTGCATTAAAACAAACGAACGTGTTGTGTCCTTGCATTTGTTTTGGCTCAGTACAGTTGTGCAGGGTACATTTCTAAGTTCAATGTTTTCTGTAATGATTCACAATATAACTAACAGAAAGAACATTATGTTTAAAACATGCACATGTTAAATATTGATATTATCAGTGTTTAAATATTGTGAATTGGCATTAGGTCTGGTCTGGATTTGGTTAGCTACTGCTTAAAATGACATGAGGCAGTTTTGAGCATGGTTTTTGACTGTCTCGGTTTTGACTGGCTTTACTCTAACGTTACTGTTTGTAAATTACATCACAGTTTTGCGTGAAACTGGAAACACGAGTTTAACATATTAAACTGATAAAGCCAAGCCTAATTTGAAAATATTAAACATTTCCCCTCTTCATTACTGACAGATGTTTTGACAGATCAACCCTAGGCGATACTCACAAATGTTTTGGTTGTATCGTGATTCCGCTGCGCTCTCTAACCCGGAAGTAACTATCTTAAAGGTACAGGACCAATCCACCGTCTGAAATCTTTCGCGCTATTATGTATTTTTTTATTTATTTATTGTCTAAATAGCATTTTTATACAAAAAAGCGTGTACACCCAATAATAAAAAAACAATACTTTATTTATGTTATTCGTTTATTAATTTATTTACAATGTGGTAGAAATAAAATATGCATTATTTTTTTAACAAATGATGTCGCAATATATTGTTTATTATTATTTACATTATTGTTATTATTATTATCATTGCTGTTTTTTGTATTAAAATTTAACTTACATTTATACATGTATATGCTTTTATCAGACTTACACTGTATTATTATTATTAATATTATTATTGCTATTATTACAGCTATTGCTGTTGTTGTTGTTGTTGATGTTGTTGTTGTTGTTGTTGTTGTTGTGGTACAGTATAACTAAAAGTTACAGTTACAATTTCAGATTTTTATTTTCATTTTAGAAGTGTACGTTAATTATGTAAATCAGTTGTTTTCTTTTTTTTAAAGAAAAAACTTTATACTGTGTTGTTTGTTTTAAGTTTGTGTAAGAGCTCTTCTGACCCACTCAATTTACCTGAGCAAAATCAAGCACGTCATACACGTTTGATTTTGCGTGAAGGGACTTTAACCTTTGGATTGCACGTTGATCACGGTACACATGAAGAATTTCTGCTGACTGTTATGCACTGCTTTTAAGCAATCATTAGTCAAAAATAATGTTGATAGATTGGTTTATATACAATGGACATTGAAAATATTGTAGAATATTTTGTTATATTATTACTTTTAAAAGTGATCGTATTTGTTGCAGGCTGATTAGAAATGGTTTGTTTTGTTAAATTAGACATTTACAGCCTTGGGCTTAAGATTAAAATGTAAATACAACTATATGTTAAACAATCAATCACAAATGACACAATCAGCTCTATTGTTACTCACTATATTGTATATTCTTCAACACTTAGGGTCAAATCTCTGATAAACTCTATGGACTTCGGCCAGCCTCTCATCTCAATTCACCAGATGTATAAAAACCCCTCCTCCCTTCTAACCCTCTCTGCAATTGGCCAAACTGACCTCCCACCCCCTTTAAAGACAAAGTCAATTATCTATAAATTCTAACATATTTTCTCTGACACACGTCTGCAGGAACTCAAAGGCCGCAAACTCAGATAGTCAATCATCATGTCAGACAGAGGTGCATTTGATACCAATGTGGTGACCCTCACCAGGTTTGTTTTGGAAGAGGGCAGAAAAGCCAAAGGGACAGGAGAACTTACAACCCTTCTGAACTCCATGTGCACAGCCATCAAAGCAATTTCTACTGCTGTCAGAAAAGCTGGTATTGCCCATTTGTAAGTATCTAGAAATGTATGCATATCTTTACATTTATGCATTTGCACTTTTATTCAAAGCAACTTATAGTGCATTTAATGTATACATTTGATCAGTATGTGTGTACTGTAGAAATCGAACCCACAACCTTTGCACTGCCGATGCAATGCTCTACAAGCTGAGCTGCAGATACATACTGCATTTTTTTGGTTCATGCTTACTGAATTTGAAAGAAAGTGTAACAGCTAAAGGTTATGGAGAATATGTCTGCAGTAACTGAGATGTTATAGACTATATCTGAAGACTCCATAAATTGCATAAACTGAATACTTTTTTATTTGAAAATGCAATTAAAAAATAAAATGTGCATCTACCAAAGTTTGAACTTTGTTATACGTTTGTTCAAAATGCTTTTCCTGATTTAATGATTGGTTGGTCAGTGCAACTACTATGCAAACAGCAGGCTGTTGCAATGATAAGACCCTGATGTTGAAAAAGGGGGCAAAGTTTTCTCTCAATCAGAGAAGCCTGCAATATCTAAGCTAGCTCTTAACTAAGAGGAAAAGTTATAAAAGTTAACTTTCCTGTGATAGCCTCTATCATTGTTAAAAATCTCTCTCTATTTATCTCAGATATGGAATTGCCGGGAGCACAAATGTAACAGGAGACCAGGTTAAAAAGTTGGATATTCTGTCCAATGATCTGGTTGTTAACATGATCAAGTCCTCTTTCACATCATGTGTTTTGGTGTCTGAGGAAGATGAAAAAGCCATTATTATAGAATCAGAAAGAAGGGTAAGTGTATATGTTCACTTCCATTTTATTACCCTATGGCATCTTTTATTCTTACAATTTTTAGTTTACATTAACACCATTAATCTGTGTATTAAAGTAATAACTGTGTATGCCAATTAGTGAACATGCTCTTCACAGTATCATGCAATAACTTTATTTATTTTGCTCTTCACCCAGGGCAAATACGTGGTATGCTTTGACCCTCTGGATGGTTCCTCAAACATTGATTGCTTAGCTTCTATTGGGACAATTTTTGCAATCTACAAGAAGGACAATCTTTAGTACCCAGTACAGTCAATGAAGATCTCATCTTTTTGCAGTCATCAGAAGATTAATAGGAATAATTTATAATAATTTACTCTTATATGCACACATGAAATGTAGGACACTGATGATGAGCCCTCAGAGAAAGACGCCCTACGGAGTGGAAGAAACCTTGTGGCCGCTGGTTATGCCCTCTATGGCAGTGCCACTATGCTCGTTCTTTCCACAGGTCAAGGAGTCAACTGCTTTATGCTTGATCCTGTAAGTCATACATAACCTATATAACTTTACAAATTCTCTGAAAATAAGAAAGATAATGCTTTTCTCTTCATCCGTCATTAGGCTATCGGTGAATTCATACTTGTTGACCGGGATGTGAAGATTAAGAAGAAGGGAAAGATCTACAGTCTCAATGAAGGCTACGCACAGTATTTTTATCCTGATGTCACAGAATATATCCAAAAGAAGAAATTCCCAGAGGTAAGAAACAGTCAGAAACCAGGTGTCTGCTAAAGCCAAGCTGAACATACTGTATCCCAATGAAGCGCAGACCTCCTGTACATAGTTTACTGTATGCTTTGGACTTTAAAGGCTTGAAGGCTTGTGGAAATTAAAGATTCAATATGTTTTAATTTTATTGTATTTTTCTTTCCTACTATGGAAATCAATGAGGCTCATGATCGGTTTAATTACAAAAAGTCCTCAAAATATCTTCCTTTGTGTCCATCAGAACAAAGAAATGTATACATTTTTGTAACAACATGAGAGTAATGATGACAGAATTTTCATTTTTGGAACAATTATCCCTTTAACTCGACTTTATGTTTTCTCTCTGACCCGCAGGATGGCAGTTCACCCTATGGAGCGCGCTATGTAGGTTCCATGGTTGCTGATGTGCACAGGACACTTGTTTATGGTGGAATTTTCCTGTACCCTGCTAATGTCAAGAGCCCCAAGGGCAAGGTGAGAACATTTAGGAAAAATACACCCTCAAATAGTTAAGAAAAAAAATCTATACCAAGCGGCATTTACAGTTTATTTTAAGGCAGGCATCTCATTGGTTTAATCGTTTTTTCTTGTATTGGTTGGGATTTAGCTACGGCTGTTGTATGAGTGCAACCCAATGGCCTTCATCATGGAGCAGGCTGGAGGTATGGCAACAACGGGAGCCATGAATGTTCTGGACATCAAACCTGACACAATTCACCAGAGGGCTCCCGTGGTGATGGGCTCTCCTGATGATGTGCAGGAATATATCTCCATCTTTAAGAAACATGCCAAATAAGATGCAACAAGATGACCATCTTTTGCCGTCTTCTACAGCTATTATCACCTCACCATGTAAAACTAATGACAAGACATTGGTTACAAGTTTATCGTTTCATTTTCATGAATGTTTGTGCTGGGTTTATTTTGTACGTTTATATCCCCAGTTATGTGATTTGTAATGTTATGATAAGTAAATATTTCAATGTTATATATTTTACAGTGACTAATATTTTCAGTTTGCTTTAAAAATAAAGTTGCATTGTTTCATTATGCCTTATTTTCAGATGAATTATTTCAGCTCATTTGCATTTGCATTTAAAACGACACACCCAAAAATGGGTGTGTCGCACATTTTTGCTCACACCAACAAAGTGGCAATTTTAACATGCTATAAAAAATTATCTATATGGTGTTTTGCGCTAAAACTTCACATACGCACTCTTGGGACACCACACTCTAAAAATGGCTGGGTTATTTTTAACCCATAATGGGTAAATATTGGACAGAACACGTGCTGGGTTAAAAATTGACCCAATGCTGGGTTATTTTAACCCAACTGCTGGGTTATTATTCCCCATGGTTGCATAACAACAACCAAACATTGGGTAATTTTTGACCCAGCATGGTGTAATTTTTAACCCAGCATGTGTTCTGTCCAGTATTTACCCATTATAGGTCAAAAATAACCCAGCCATTTTTAGAGTGCAGAGACTTATTTGGCATCTTAAAAAAAGTCTTGGGAAATGTCCCCTTTATAACAAACTAACATGAACAATTGTACTGCCATTAAAGATTAATAAAGGCCGAAAAATTATGATGTTCATTAGTTCATGATAGCTAATCCATTTCCTAATGTTAACAAATATAATGTTGGTGTAAAGTGTTACCAATATTCCTACACTCTTAAAAAAAAAATACTGGGTTGTTTTAACTTATGGTTTGATCAAATATGGACAAACCCAACTGTAAAGTTATAAATAACCCTACAATGGGTTGTTGTTACACAACCATGGGTATGAAAAACAGCTTTTTTTTCCGAAATATGTATAACCCCAGCTGCTGGGTTTGTACGTATTTGACCCAACCATACATGTAGGGTTGAAATAACCAGAAGGATGAATGAATTTATGTGGAAAACAATAAAGTGGCTTTAGATTGGTTTACACAGAATTGTCACATATCGTAAAAAAAATGCATTTACTGACTACTAACTATTTTAATGTATTTAAATTGCCCACCAAGAACTTTTGGAACTGAAGGATCTGAAGTCTACTGTATCTATTTATGTGATGCATTCTAAACTTGTGGAATAAACTATATATTTTACATATTAATTAAATTTTTAATATAATCAACAAGATCATGATACTTTATATTATAAAACATGTCATTTATTAATGACATTTAAATTGATGTAGGCCTTAAATGCATCACTTTAGTGAATCACATTTATTTCCATAAAGTCAGCTAACAAATTTCTTAAGGGGGATAATAACAAATAGACAAGACATTGACAACAAGATCTCCTGAGGTTGACAACTGTTTCTGGAGGTTAAGCTTTTTCACTGACAGATTGTCAATTTTTTTACTATTTTTTACAATTTAAACACATTTTGCAAGATTTTTTTTCTTTATATTTGCCTTAAAATATTGAAGATATATTGTTTTATGTGGATGTAATAAGTCTAACTGTCAATAAACATGTACATATATTATTAGGATGCTATATAAGCCTTAAAGTCAACAGTTTTATGCAATGTGTAGCCTAATATAGGGCCGGAAGAGACCCTAGCCCCAAATATACTCTTGTAGGTCTCAAAATACCAATTTGTTTCTAAATCAATTGCTGTAGGATATTTTTTATCTAGTCTTTTGTGATTTTGACCATATTAAGAGAAATTCATTTAGTTGAATGAGTAGTTTATTCTACAAAAAAGGCTGTTTAATGGTTTTGAGGACTACATATAACAGTTACAGGACAAAATTTAACTCCATACTGCCTAATTGTGCTAACATTAAAATTGTCTAAGTTCTCTTATACAATAATTATGTCCATCAAATTAGATTTTTAAATTTATTAAAACCAGCCATAATTTCTCGAGTCGTTTGATTACAAAACATTTGTCGCCATCTTGTGGTGCAACGAGCCAAAATGAAAAGCGGGTTGATGTGAAAAGGTGACGATGACGTCAGACGCAAAGAAGCGTCGCTGTGTTTTCGGTTGCAGGTGTCTCCAGCTATCAGGAAGCAGTTGACATACGTAGTGTACTAAGGTAACGTCTCATTTAGTTAATAACTTCATACTCAAAGTAATTGTTCCGTGATGCAATCTAGTGTTTACATGGTATTATATTATTTTGTTATGTACAGCTAGCTAGCTAGCCAGATGTTCTTCTGGTTAGAGTTTAGGTCGTCGTGCATATATCAAGAAATTGTACTGTAGTAAGTGGTTACGCAAGTTGTTGACATTTCAATATGAGAACTGTAAAAATGTCACTGTGGCTTTGTATTACAAAAGGAAACCCCACAAGAAGTCGCACACTGCGTTCAGGTCAGCATCCACTTTGAAAAAGCACAGTCAAGCTAGCTCTGAGCCCTCGCGGTCTTTTCAGCGCGCACATATACCAGAGATCACGGTAAAGTGGTGATTTCAAAATTAAAGTCATATAACGACAGTTTCCAACTCAAATATTTGATAGTGTATTTTAGGTGGCTGCTATTGTTGCTACCCAGTTGTTAGGGCCATGAGGGTGGTTGTTAAAGTGTTACTATGCAGTTGTTAAGGTAAATGCTTTCTTCAGAGTTGCCATTAGGTAATCTGGATGATTGCTATCCTAACGTTACCCCAAAGCCTAACCCTAAACCCAACATCTTGCGAGATTTGCCCGTCGCTGTATCCCGTTGCTGTAGTGATCTGGGAGATTGCAAGGCCGTTGCTAGGGTGTTGTAGGTGGTTGCTATGATGTTCTGTGTGATACCATAGCAACAGCTGATTGCTAAGTTATTATGGGTGGTTGCTAGGTTGTTGCTATGGTGATTGGCCGTTGCTATGGTATTAGGTGGTTGCTTGGTCGTTGTTTTGATGTTCTGTGTGATTGCTAGGCTGTTGCTATCATAGATATGTATAAAGGCTAGATGTCTTACAGCGGAGTCTCTAACATCATCACCTGGCGGCCATCTTATCACAGGCAGTTCGCTCACTCAAATAGCATTGAGTTTTATGGTGCGGGTGCTTTTAAATGACCATAACTTGCTCAATTTTCTACCAATTTTCAAACGGTTTGGTTTCTTACAAACTTTATTAACGTGGCTATAATATTAATGGATGCTTTAACATTTTTCACGATTTTTTTTTAGTATAAGTGTGCAGTGTCATAGGTACATCTTTGACATTTATAACAAACCAAACCGTTTGAAAATCTGTAGAAAAGTAAGCAAGTTATGGTCATTTAAAAGTACCAACACCATTAAAACTAAATGCTACGAGTGAGCGAGCTGCCTGTGGGAAAGATGGTCGCCAAATGTGGACTTTCCACCCAATTGGCCAGCAGTGCGGGCGACACATCTAGCCTTTAATGTATATCTATGGTTGCTATAGTGTTCTCTTTGTGATTGCTAGGCAGTTGCTATGGGGCTCTGGGTAATTGCTATGCAGTTGCTATGACAGGGCTCGAAATTAACGCTGGTCCTGGTCAAGTGAATGTTTTGGATGGGCAAGTGAGACAAGTAACTTGAAAATGCCCACCACTAGGGCTATCGCAATGATTAAACGATCGTCTCATCGCAATTGTTTGAACTCGTTGCGATGATTTCAGATCACCACAATGATTGCACATGTCTCTAAAAAACACAAGGGGGAGCTGCAGTGCCTGTATAAATGAGAAATTATCAGATTACTTTTAAACATGTGTTATGTGTATTCATTGAAAATTATTTCATGAACAAACAAAAAAAATGTATGAGAATTAAATGTCAAAGCAATAAAACAGGCAATTAATCATCATAATTGTCACAATTTATTAGACAATTAACCGACAGCCAAATTTCATAATTGTGACAGCCCTACCCGCCACAAAATCTAAACTGAAGGCCACAAATAGATTATTGCACATAGCATTTTTTTTACTACCTGTCTCTCACATGACTGGTTCTGCACACACACCCATGGCATCAGTCCTTCCACTGCGACTTTGAACCCTCAGTTAAGCATGATTATACTTGACAAACTTTTGGTCATTTTTGGATACGGAGCCATGCACAAAGTTACAAAAATTTCATGCACACCACCACACACACTAAGCATGCACATCTGCCCACTCACACGCATACAAACAGCGTGCACAGCATTTTTATAACTTGCGCGTGGCTGATAGTGAGTCTTGGGTGAATGCTAGGCAATTCCTAGGGTACTAAAGGTGGTTGTATAGGCTGTCTCTCAATCCGCTCCCTAGCTTCCGAGGATGTGAATCAATATAGAGGGTACGCACTTAACGCCACCTACGGCGAAAGTGACTGCGGTTATGACCACTGAGTGGCAAAAGACAGACTATGGGCGCAGTCACACCAAAAGCGCTTTAAACGCTTGCAAACGCAAGGCGCGACGCACTGCCTTTTTTAAAAAAGAGCAGTGCGGCGCGGCTTTTCATATTGCTAAGCAACCACCGAGTCAGCTGTCTTGTCAATCAAATATTGAAGCGTGAGCGCTCTTTTGCTGTTAACTGTCATATTAGCAGAAACTTTAAAAAGAGGACGCTTGCTCTGACCTTGTTTGAGGGTGAAAGGTGCACAAACACGCAGGAGAGAGTGAGCGATTGGAGTCCGGTTCTTCAAAGCAACTGTAAACTTCCCTCACCACAACGTAAGGCTTGCCTCTCCCCTCATTCGATTGGACAATGGAAGACGCGAATGACGTCAGGCGCTTCTCCGCTCTCAGCGCTCCTTCAAAAACGCGTGCGCGGCAGGCGGCAGAAAACCGCAAGGCGCTCGGCGCGCATAAACAGCGCGCAAACGCGCCCTGCCCATAGAATATCATTCAAAAAAGGCGCCTGCAACTGCCATAAATGCTTTTGGTGTGACTGGCCCCTAAGAGTGGCAGCATTTGAGTACAGTGTGAAATCAGGGAAACACAGGGAAAACGTGTCTAAATGGGAAAAGCTGATGTGCGATAGACTGTACTAACAGATTAACAAAAATTTGTTGCTATTGTTTTACAGACTGCCAAAAAACACAGAAAGAAAAAGAAAATAGATTCATGCCAACGTCCACAGACCACAGGTGGGTTGACAAGTTACTAGGGTCACTATCATGCAGAGGTTTTACTTTCTACTTAAAATTATTTTTTCAAGTATTTGTATTTTATTCATGTTTTTCTTTGGAAAGCATACATTCCAAAGCATATTATCACAATTTTTACTCTATTATATTTCATAAATACAAGTTTCTGTTTTACATTTAATATTTAAGTACATTAACATTTTACACAATTTAAATGTAATTAGGTATTAAATAAATTTTAATATGCAATATAAAAGAATACACAGTATAATTAAATGCTTTAGAATGTAGTGAAGTAAAATTTTTCCAAAGACAAACACTCTAATAAAGCACAGATGCTTGGAAAATGTATTGTCCACCTCTGCTATCAAGCGGGGCTGGACTGGGAAAAAAATTCGGCCCTGGCATTTTGGCCAAAACCGGCCCACAAAACATACACTGCAAAAAAATTATTTTCAAGAAAAAATGTTCTTAGTATTTTTGTTTTGTTTTCAGTAAAAATATCTAAAAATTCTTAAATTAAGATGCTTTTTCTTGATGAACATAATGACTCAAGAAAAAAAGTTTAGTTTTTAGACCAAAAATATTAAGTTATTTTGTGCATAAAACATCTGCCAATGGGGTAAGCAATAAATCTTGAACATTTTTCTTAAACACTAAATGCAAGAAAAATTTGCTTACCCCATTGGCATTAGCTTGTTTTATGCACAAATCACTTAAATTTAAAATGTTTGGTCTAAAAACTAGACTTATTTTCTTGTGTCATTTTGCTCATAAAGAAAAAGCATCTTATTTTAATTTTTTTTATATATTTTTACTGAAAACAAGACAAAAATACTAAGATTTTTTTTTCTTGAAAATAACTTTTTTTTGCAGTGTATAATTACAAATACCACCCATCTTTGCACGCCTTTAAATATGTATAGCAATAGCAACTCCAATTCCATAAAAGCACTAAACCCAATTAATAGCAGGTAGAAAAGAGTGAGTGTTGACACAACAAACACTTCTAGAAAGTTTTATTTATTAATGCAATAAAACTGTTTAATCCACACTTATGAATCCTAAAACAAGCTTCATGCAATTGGCAAAATTTGCCATTGAATTGCTGACTTTTTACAAAATACAAGTGCTGCTTACAGTAATATTGAAAACTGATTATTACTTGCAGTACTTACAGGAAAGTATGCACTACATTCACTGAGCTAAACTTGTGTGATTACAGTAATAGAGATTTTTAACATTATCTGTCAAGTGTGTTGTTATATACAATAAACACATCTTTTTCTGTAAGCAGATCTCCTGGATTGTTTGATTTTGCTTGAAGAGAAATGATACGTTTTGAAACAGACAATCAACGAAAAATCTATGAATCAGATACACTCTCGTAGTCACAGAGCAAAGAGTGCAATTATTTTATTGCAGCTTTATCACCATAATTTTGCGTTTTTGACTCAGTTGTATCAAAGGGTATCTATCTAAACTTGTGTTTTGAAAGCAGTTCTGCTTACCGCAGGCACTAAACTCATTTCTCCCTGATCTCTCTCCCTTTCCTCACTGACACTTTGCGTGCTGGTGCTGCCAGACAGTGCCGCCACCATCATCATCACCAGCGACGCGAGTTGAAAACATTTGTGTTTTTTTAACACATTTTGCAGCGCCTGCCTGAAGAGCCTGCTTTTTTGTTGCGCGTTTTTTCTCCATCTCTCTCTCTCTCTCTATTTTGACATGTGAACTGACCGACGATGCATGCTCGCTTGCACAGAGACCAAAGCAGTGATTGGGCCAGCTTAATGTCATTCAAAAAAAAAAAATAACCAATGGGCTGCTGCTTAAATGTGAGAGGGCCGGTCTATCTAGGAAAAGAAAAGATGATGACTGGGATGGTCAGTCATTGGGCCAGCTTAATGTCGTTTAAAAAAAATAACCAATGGGCTGCTGCTTAAATGTAAGTGGGCCGGTCTATCTAGGAAAAAAAAGGATGATGACTGGGATGGTCAGTCATTGGGCCAGCTTAATGTCGTTAAAAAAAAAAAAACAATGGGCTGCTGCTTAAATGTCAGTGGGCCGGTCTGTCTAGAAAAAAAGACGCTAACTGGGCTGCTCAGACAAAGATAGTATGAGATGTGTCGGCCCAAAAAGTACGTCGGCCCACCGGGAAACTGCCCGGTGTGCCAGATGGCCAGTCCGCCCCTGCAATCAAGTCCAACTAAATTCAATTTAAGCTGATGATAGTTAGTTTTACGGACATTTTAAGAGCAGCCGCTATGAAAACCAGCCATTTTGTTGAACATTTGCCACTCAACAGGGCGTGCTTCGGCATGGTCACATAGAAGAAGTGACTTCAATGCATATCCTCTATATCGTATATGCAGGTTTAATTTTAAAACACTTGTTAAAGTATATTTTAGGAAAACACATATTTGTGGATAAATTTGAAGGAATATTACATTTAAATATGAAGTAGTTTTTTCCTGTCTAGCAACATGTGTTTATACTGTATTACAACTAAACTTTGTTTTCATAAAAGTTCTGGTGCATTTCGTGAAGTTTATTGAGTTGGCCCGCATTTATCGAGTTGGCCCGAGAGAAACAGAGACAAACAAAATGAGAGAAAATTGAAAATAAACATTTGTTATGCATAATATTTATAAACATACCCTTTTAAACTACTTGCAAAATCATCATTGGCGGTCGCGCGAAGCGAGTATGACTGTCCGCTCTTTTGGGACTACTGTATTTATGGTTCTTCAGATGGCTGTAGAGGCCAATCTGCGATCCGCATACTTTGGTGCATGGGTAGGTGGGGATTTTTTTATGGTGGTCAAGCCTTTCATCTTTCTTCTTACGAAGCTATCGCTTTGTCTCTGCGGCACGACGGAGTTCTGTTACATGATTTGCTGCACTATCCTGCAAAGAAAGTCTTCCAGGAGCTTCTGTTTAGTGCAATGTGTTTCCAGTTGCTCGATGTAATATTGAATTTCTTCAAAATGGCCTTGGTGTTGTCCTTAAAACGTTTATTTTGCCCCCCAGTTGCTCGACTACCTTCCTTTACCTGGGAGTACAATATTTGTTTAGGGAGACTGTCCATCGTAATTGGTACTGCATTATTGTAGTGGTGATGCTGGTCATGTTGGCTTCCTCCAGGACACTGATGTTGGTGCATCTGTCCTCCCAGCTGATCCTTAGAATCTTTCACCATGATCTTTGATTTAGCTGGAAACCAGCTGGACTGTTGTTGTGTGTAATATAAAACATTTAGAAGAGGTGAATAATGACTGGCAGGAAATTTGACTCCTCTTGTGATGCCATGTCACCACCCTTTAATCAGCACCATCCAACCACAATACTGCTATTTAGTGCAGGGATCAGCTCATTTGCATTTAAAAGGACACACCGAAAAACTGCACATTTTTGCTCACTCCTAAAAAGTGGCAATTTTAACATGCTATAATAAATTATCTATATGGTATTTTGAGTTATTACATTTTGAAACTTCACATACATACTCTGGGGACACCAAAGATTTTGGCTGTTCTTAAAAAAGTCTTGTGAAATGTCCCATTTAAAAGGAAACTACCTGTTTCCATAGAATAATCCCACATCAGAATGACAGTTCTCATATATTTGTCACAAATTGTCACTTATACAATATCAGTGCAATCTGATGTGGTGTTTTCAAACTAAAAGTCTATAAAATGTCCTATATGTGTCCTCTGATGGACAATAGGTAATAAAAGAGTGTTCTTTGTTAATATATGAAGACCTTGGATGCAAAAGCCGCTAAGTGCTATCTCAAAAATAAAATATTAAAGGGGACAGAGAATGAAAAACCGTTTTTACCTTGTCTTTGTTGAATAATGGTAGTCTACCCACATTCACAAACATACAAAAAGTGTTAGAGATGCTAAACCTCTCAGTCTCTACACTCTTAAAAAAAATGGTTCTATATCAAACCAGAAATGGTTCTATCACCCGCTTCATATATGGAACCCCCAAATGGTTCAATATAGAACCACTTTACTGGGTTCATTAAAAAGAACCCCAAATGGTTCTTTGAATCAAAGTTAGATGGTTCTATTTAGAACCATTAAAGGTTCTTTATTATTATTATTATGAGTAATTTATTATTGATAAGAAATTATAACCAATCCAGAAAATTATAAAAGTTTATTATTTATTAATTTTATTATACAGAAATATAAATCTATAAAAATTACTTAAAATCACATCTCTTTATTCTGTATTAGACAGCAAAACTTTAGTTTACATTTAAAATGTCTCATTACATTCAACCATTTAGTTATTTAATTATTTCCATTAAGCATTTTCACTTTTTAATAAACATACATACGTTTATACATAAATAAATAAATTGCATCTCTGTATTAAACACTCCAAAAAAACTCTTAATTACACTATACATTAAAAATTTTGTTCAAGTTATTTCCCTTACGCATAGATACTGTACAGTATATGCAGTACTAATTTTTAGTAACTTACATGTGTCTGAAATGATGAAAAGAAATCACGGCAACACTTCACAACAAGGTTCATTAGTCAACACTAGCCAGCTACACTAGTCAACATGAACTAATAATGAACTGCACTTATACAGCCTTTATTAATCTTTGTTAATGTTAATTTCAACAATTACTTATACTTTATTAAAATCTTGTTAACATTAGTTAATGCACTCTGAACTAACATGAACAAGCAATTAAAGCTTAAATTTGAATTAACTAACATTAACAAAGATGAATAAATACTGTAACAAATGTATTGCTCATGGTTTGTTCAAGTTAGTTAATACATTAACTAATGTTAACTAATGAACCTTATTGCAAAGTGTTACCGAAATCACAATGCATTTAAAGACAATTCATGAACAATCTATTAAATAGAATGACAATTTACACAAGTTGATTGTACATTTGTTTTGTACAGGTATTAAAACTTAAGCATATATTTTATAAATTAAAGTCACTGTGTGCTTAATGGCAAAAGGGTATTGAACATTGAGGAGAAAAAAAACGCAAACAGTTGTCACAGAGTGACTATGCGGGGCGGAACCAAAAGGAGAGTGAAGAGGTTCCGCCCGGACCAGTTTGTACAGACACCGGCACTTCCGGGTTCCCCGGGAATCCCCGCACTCGCTGAAACAAGGCACAGCTGTGTGAGTGACGTGGCGAGCGATGGTTGGGGATATAAAGAGAGAAGGTAGAAGTTACTGGAAGTAAACTTCCGCCTTGGGCAGCACAACGAAGACCAGCCTCCGAAGAGTCCGCAGGCTCTGCTGATCCGGCGACCGCTAGGTAGCGGGCGGAAAGAGTGCGGGGCTGGTCCGGGCGAAAGGACGGCGTGGTTGTGTATAGGAAGTTACTTGTCAGAGTGAAGTTTGATGGCGTTGGATATACGCTGCAGATGCCGGCTGGGTTGTTAGTCCTTCGGGTGCTGAAATACGTAGTTCTGCTACGGCTAGGAGCTGTGGAGAGAGAAGAAACACTGTTCAACAGTCAAGTAAGAACCTCTTGAAACGGAAATACACAAAGCTTTCTTGAAGATGTGTGCTGTGTCCTTGTCATCCGTACTCACCTTAGGAGGGTCTTGGACCTTTGTGGATGCCATCAGGGGCCGCCGCGACGGTGTGTGCCCAACCCAGCCAGATACGCTCTGTAGCGGTGTTCGAGGTGGAGTCACGTGGAAATCCCTCCACTGTCCCTGGCCCTGTAATACTCCCCCTGAGGGCGAGAAGCGAGATTTTTAGATTCCCTTTCCCATTCCCCACATTAGTTTTAGATAATTTAAATAAAGTTTCTATTTTTATATTTTACTTATCTCTGGTTTGTCTGGTCATTGGGGTGCTTTGGGACCTCCTCAAGGTGGAACTAGGAGGAGCGTGATCCGCGACAGGGGCGGTCCGCTTCTCCGACCAGTGACACAGTCATTCCACAGCCTGTGATGTCAATGTCTTCCACATATTAAGTTCACATTGTCCATTATACAGTTGATACTTTCAGATTTGAGATGATCAGGAGAGCCGTTGAACACTATGGTTGGTGTGGGACCTTTGGGTTCCTGTAAAACAAACATTTCACCTTTTAAGTGCTTTTTACCAATTAACAGAAGCCATCAAATAGACTTAAAATTATCCCATAATAACACAAATAAAGTATGACAACTAGGCAAGCGACACTCACGAACCAACAAGACTCATAATAATTGATGTGGAGCTGTATGCTATTTAAGGGTAAACAGAGTAATATTTTTATATTTGCATTGAATGCTACTTTAAATAAAGTGCCTCAAATGCTAACTAAATTACAGAAGACTTACACTATTTACACAGTAAAGGAAGCTGGGATTTTCTTGAAATAATGCTTGCAATAACAGAAGTGCAGCATTCCTCACCAGACCTACAAAGATACAAATTATTGTACATTAGGTACAGATATCAATTACAGGGACGTTTTACTCAAAAAAGAAAACTCATTCACTCACTCGTTATTTCAAACGTTCACAGCTTTCTTTCTTCAGCAGAACACTAACACAAAAAAAGATTTTGAAGAATGTCTGTAACCGAACAACTCAATTTAATGGACACAAAACAATGCAGGTCAATGGGCACCATTGTTGTTCGATTACCATACTTTTTCAAAATTTCTTCTGTTGTGTTCTGCTGAAGAAAGTGACGATAATTTTAATTTGTGGGTAAACTTTAACTCTTTCTCAGCCAGCGTCTCTTAATTAACAAGTTTACTCTTCAATGGCAAGGAAAAAGTTTATACTAACATTATTTTCATATTTTCATTTATGCAATTTATAGGTGCTAGAACCTTTACATTGACTATGCAAATAAGGCTACTTTACACTGGACAAAGAACAAGCACCTTCTGTTGTTTCCTCTCCAATTAGATTGGCGTAGAGATGTTTTTTACTTCCTTCTTTTGCACTCCTGATGATGTTTGGCGCCATTTTATTTAGAGATGTTTCCATGTTCTTCACCAAGTCTGTTCCAAACCTCATTGTCATTCCATGCAGCATCTTAAAACACAAAATCTTTATATATCCACTTTCAGACAAACAAGTTCCTTAAAGTCTACATTAACTTGAGGTTGCAATTGATGTATTTTTCAAAACACAATGTTCAATAAAAAAATTTGTGTGAAATATACAGAATTTAAATTAAGTCCTCAAACACTTTACAGTCTTTAATGCTAAATTCTAAATGAAATACATACAGTAAGAATTATCATTAAAGCTACAAAACACAGATTTCTTTTATTTTGCTCTTTGATGAACATTAGTGACAGTCAGGTTTACGAGGTCTTTTAAGCACCTTGGCCCAGTTGCATAAAGCACCTTAAGTGTAATTTTCCCTTAAGTTGTTTCCTTTAAACTTAAGGGTGTTGCAGAAAAACCCTTAAGGTTTTCTGTTGCGTCTCCATGGCAACAATAGTATTTTATAACAACAAACCGGGGTTGCTGTCATGAAACACTTAACGATTACCCTTACCTAAGAGAACCGTTTAAGGGATTATATGCAAAACTCTTTAATTATTATCTTACAGTAGTTAAGGGGAATTTACCCCTTAAGTGTCATAGTTAAGGGAAAAACTTAAGGTGCTTTATGCAACCGGGCCCTTACCTTTTTGCATCAATGGGGTTTATATTTAAAAGCCAGTGACGTGTCTGACCATTTATTAACCATGGTTATCTGTGAGGGAGAGGAAAAAGCATATAAATTACACTTCACAAACCAAATACACATAAAAACCTGAACACGTTTGTTTTTTAAAACATTTGAATGTTAAATGTAAGGGTGGGTTGACAGCTACCATCACATTAATTATTTGTGTGCATCACAGAAAACATGCCATCTAGACGTGTTGCGGATACGAACGCTGCACTGCAATCGTGCATTAATACAGACCGGCGGAATGTTCTTAACTGTGGCCAGCAGTTTCCACTTTCCTTCAAGGTTTAGCTCCAACCCTGATAAAACACTCGTGAACAAGCGAAAAATACTCACGGAATATGTGTAAAACTGCGACAAACATTTACATACTGTATAATTTCCCTTCCACCGTCTTTCACCTGGTTCCTTTGACCACGCGCTTCACTGAAATTACTGTCTCGAATTTCGTCTCCTTACAACACAGCTGTCTTATTCTGATTGGCAATTTAATTGAAAATGACAAAGAAATAAAGCAGGACTGTAACGTAATTTATTAAAACCCGGAACAAAATGTATTTAACAGAGCTTTTATAACTGACGGTTGACGAAGCCCGCCAGTGCTTCAACGTTACCAGCAGTATTTTTTAACTGAGGTAAATATTATAAATGTAGCTTCTAGGATCATTATTTAGCACAACGCCTACTCTTACAAAATAAATATTAACTAATTATACTAAATGTTTCAGTAATATTGTTTCAAAAATGTAAAGTTTACTTACCTCATGGACAGGGTACAAACAAGCAGAAATGCCGGTCCGGAGTCCGAACTCCTCACCTCAGTTTGAAAAAAAAAACTGTCACGTCACGAGGCTCATCTTCTGGTGCAACGCAAATATACGCCACCAGAGGGCACTTTTGCGATTATTTGTTTTTAATGCCCCTTCAGGTTAAATTAAACAAACATTGACAATATAGAATGTACAAAATAAAGAAAACACCTGATAATTCACCAGAAACGCAAACTGCACTGTAAGTTTCATGCTAATGTACAAACTTGCATAAAAAAGCTCACAGGAAATAAATCATACACTAAATATTAATAGCCTATTTGTTGACTCTCTCTTTTTTTGACCACAGCCTATTGACACAAAAAGGTTTGTGAATGAGTTGTGTAGGTTTGTAAATGAGTTGTGTAGGTCTGCAATTATTGTGTAATCTTTAGTTTACACTTCAGTCAGAAAACGTGAATTATAGAACCATTTTAATAAAAATGGTTCTTTGCCTTCCAAGGGTTCTATATGGAACCCTTTTTTTGGTAAAAGGTTCTATTGGCCAAGTATAGAACCCAACGGTTCTATATAGAACCTCAAGGAACCTTTTTTTTTAGAGTGTAGAAATTCCTCTTTTAGAAATGTCAGCCAGAAAACAGCCCAATCTGAAAAACTGATGCTTATGACATCACAGGCATCTAACTGCCCTTCCACTTTAAAATAATTGGCTACATTTTTTGAGTGGCAGCAAAGTTAGCCAATCAGTAATGAGATTGCAAGTTAAGCCAGTAGGGGGAGCCAAATAGGTGCAAAACCACTTGTTTAAAATCCCCCACCCTAATAGAGCTATCTGAGAGAGGTTTTTAGGAAGCTTCTAAGGCATTACAGACCCCAAAAAAAATTTGTCTACATGTCACATCACAGAACAAGGATAAATACTCCGTTCAATCATTCTATGTCACCTTTAACCAAATGCTCTTGGCACATAGTATACATTCATCAAATACTTGTGCTTCAAATCCACTTAGGGTGTTTTCACATATAGTTCATTTTAAAAGAACCAAACCCAGTTCACTTAAGTGAACCAGAAAAGGAACTAGCCGAATGCGACCTCAGTCCTTTTGGTGTTCACAATCAAGTGGACTCAAAAGAGGACCCAGTTCTTTTTTTGGTCCTCTTTAGAACTGAAATGATCTCAGACCCTTTCTTGTTCACATCAGAACTTCATAAGAACTTAGGCCACAGCTTTCTGTACAGCAGTTTATTTTGATACAATGTCCAAACGACATGCGAAGGGGACTGGGAACTCATTGATTACACATTTCAAAAAGAAATCGAACCACAAATGAACCCAAAAATGAACCATACTCAGACCACCTCCGGACGTGGGGGTCCACTTTTGTGTCATTTTAGGGGGGTCTGAGATCACATACACCCTGAACTGCTCTGATAGTGTTTTGAGGGCTCAAACAAACTAGGTGTGAAAACACCCTAAATCCCAGCCTCTGGGTATCAAAAATGCAGGTTTGTTGGCAGAATCAGCATAGAGTCTGATAAAAAAAGCTAATTTACAATAAAACATGTCAGATGCAGAGGGTTTTGAATCTAAACTCTTCATATATCTTTTTTATTCAGGATGACATTAGCAACTGTTGCCGTCGCGATCCTTGCGATAGGAGGGGTTGCTATGTTTTCTGCTCTTCATAAAATTGAAGAAGGACATGTGGGTGTTTACTACAGGTCAGTTCCTTAAGGTTGTCCCATAATCTGAGAACTTATGTTGCTTTACAGCTCTTATGCATTAAGATGCTTGTTTCTTCTTAGGGGTGGAGCTCTGCTTACTGGCACCAGTGGTTCTGGATTTCATCTGATGCTGCCTTTTATTACTACATTTAAGTCTGTACAGGTAAGTTACTAACAGAGAGCATGTCCGAGTATGATTAACTTGGTTTTCGGTATCTTATTCTTGCTCTCTTTCCAAAAGACAACTCTACAAACAGATGAAGTAAAGAATGTCCCATGCGGCACAAGGTAAGTTGCATTGTTCATGCATCAAGGCAAACTCTTGCTTAGGGGTGGGCCGATTATTAGCCTGGTCGTTTATTGCCGCTGATATTAAGTATTTTTATGATTATTAGCAGTGTTGGGGAAAGTTACTTATTAAAAGTAATGCATTAAAATAACAAGTTACTCCCCAAAAAAGTAACTAATTGCATTTCTTAGTTACCTTTCATGGAAAGTAATACTTACGTTACTTTTAAGTTACTTTTCCGTTACTTTTTCTTACTTGCTTGAGGCTTGATCTCTTTCAGGCCTTGCAGTTGTTTTTTATGACTGAGAAGTTCTGCATTCAAAAAATTGCATATTTCCATCGCAAAAATGTCAATCTCTGGCATGCCATCTCCGTTTCTGATTCAAACTGTTCCCGCTCAGGCGCGCATGCATAGAGTGTGTAATTCTACGTGCACTACGCTCAGTTTAAATCAGTAAATTTTTATCTAATTAATTAAACTGAAAAGTAACTAGCATTACTTTAAAAAAAAAAAGTAAAAAGTAACTCAAATATTAATCCGTACATTTAAAAAGTAATGTGTACTTTACATGTTACTTCATAAAAGTAATGTTATTACGTAATGCACGTTACTTGTAATGTGTTACCCCCAACACTGATTATCAGTATCAGCCATTTTCTAAACCGATTTGCAGATGAAATTGTTTGATTTTTAAAATTTGCTATTTCGCTATGATGCAGTCACATGTTGGAACTCACCATTCTGTGGTCTAGATTTATGCATTTTTACACCTGGCCAGAGGTGGAAAGAGTAATAAAATATTGTACTCATGGAAAAGTAAAGTTACTTTAATAATATTCTACTTAAGTAAAAGTAAAGTTACTGGTCTAAAAATCTATTCAAGTAAAAGTAAAAATTAAGTCATTTTAACTCAGAGTAAAAGTTACTTTTTTACAGCGGGGAGAGGGGGAGGATTCTAGTATAGTTAAAAAACGACAAGGGAATATTAATCTCAAACTAGTTGTTTTTAATTGTAGGAACATCTTTACAATTAAAGTGCAATAACAAAAAGTTAATAATAAAAAAGCTTTTTTAAAGTAAGAAACATTTATGGAATTGTTTAATGATTTTTACATGTGAGTTATGCACTTTTGAAAATGGTCAGCAGCGTGTAAATACAATCACTATAGTAAGGTTGTAATTGATGTATTGCTGGTAACATACATTATTTTATTAAACTATATATAGTTTAAATGAGCATATAATAAGATGAGTGCCATGTCATACTTTTGACACGTTTCTTTTCTTTTACTTCCCTGACCTGGGTACCTGATATCAGACCTTTATTCTCTCTCTCTCTCTCTCTCTCTCTCTCTCTCTCTCTCTCTCTCTCTCTCTCTCTCTCCAATGTCTAATGACCTGCACATTCTCGAGGACGTTCTTAAGTTGTGTTTGACTTGACGCGAAGCTGCTAGACCTCGGAAGATAATGCAGATGGTATTAAAACTCGTTGTGCAAATGAGCGGTAAAAATCCAGTCGGCAATTTCGTACCCAAAGCATGAATCCTACCTTTCATAGGAATGAAACACTCGCTTCGCGTCAGTGGAAAGTGGTCGCTTAAATATGACCAGGGGTTTCTATCATAAGATTTGAACTAAGGCGGGTCTGCATTAGCGCGCGCCTGTCTCGTCCGTCTCCATGGTTCTTTTGCGCGTTCCCCCGGACCCCGCCCATTTACATCCGTTGCGCGTCTTTATCACCCTGCTTTTTTAAAATATTTTTTTACTCAGTAACGGATATGATTTAAAATGTAGCGAAGTACAATACTTTAAATAAAACATACTTAAGTAAAAGTAAAAGTACACAAAAAAACTACTCAATTACAGTAACGTGAGTAAATGTAATTCGTTACTTTCCACCTCTGCACCTGGCATATACAGTACCCTCACCGGTCACTTTATTAGGTACACCTTGCTAGTACCGGGTTGGACCTCTTTTACATTCAGAACTGCCTTAATTCTTTGTGGCGCAGTTGCTGCAGATTTGTCAGCTGCAAATGCAAATCCATGATGCGAATCTGCCATTACACCACGTTCCAAAAGGTGCTCTGTTGAATTGAGATTTGGTGACTGTGGGGCCATTAAACCAGTTTAAGATGATTTGAACTTTGTGACATGGTGCTGGAAGTAGACATCAGAAGATGGGTACACTGTGGTCATAAAGGGATAGAGATGGTCAGCAACAATACGCAAAAAGGCCATGGCATTTAAATGATGCTCCACTGGTACACAGGGGCCGAAGGTGTCCCAAGAAAATATCCCCACACCATCACACCACCACTACCAGCCTGAAACGTCGACACAAGGCAGGATGGATCCAGCCAATGTTTTCTCAATCTTTTATTGTCTAATTGTGGTGAGGCTGTGTGAATTCTAGCCTCAGTTTCGAGTTCTTGGGTGACAGGAGTTGCACCCAGTGTGGCCTTCCACTGCTGTAGCCCATCTGCTTTAAGGTTCGACATGTTGTGCGTTCACAGATGACATTCTGCACACTTTTTTGTGTACAGAGTGGTTGTAACAAGCGGTTATTTGAGTTACTGTTGCCTTTCTATCATCTCAAACAAGTCTGCCTATCCGGTTGATAAGTGATGACGTAAGGAATACTGTTTCTGGGTCCAAACCTCCACACATTTCAATAGAGGACATTTTTTCCCATTCTAAAGCTTGGTTTGAACTTAAGCAAGTCGTCTTCACCGCGTCTATGCCTAAATGGACTGAATTGCTGCTATGTGATTGGCTGATTAACAATATGTGTTAACAAGCAATTAAACATGTGTACCTAATAAAGTGGCTGGTGAGTGAATATTGATAAAAAAAATTAAATGAAAGTCAAGGGGGTCGCACACCGGACCGTTCTAAAAAAATTGAACGCATTGTTTTCAATGAGTGTACGCACACCAGCGCCGACAGGTGGCACCTGTCCACGGCGCCCAGCTACGACTCAGGAAGTTGCTCAAATCCCTGTCGTGCCACAGAGCGCCACTGGCACCAGTGCCACATAGTTTAATATTAAATAACATTAACGATAAATCATGAACGATTAACATTGGCTGCTAACGTATATTTAGCATTTTGAAGTAGACGCTATCTGTCTAAGCTTGCGCTATTTAATGTGCGCTTCCGGTCCTGCAATAACTCAGAGTTGTCCTAGACGCAACGCGGCACTGAGCCGTGCATCCGGTGTGTGACCCCCTACAGAATCACTAATTCTCAAATACCAGCATGCAGATTATTGGCGTTTTAAGCAATTACTGTATGAATCATGAATTGCACAATAACCGATAAATGTGTTAAAACATGTACTTATAGGCTGCGTCCGAAAACTCTAAATTGCTGCCTTCTGCGGCAGCTTTCCAAGGCAGAAAGGCATCAAGGCATGTCCGAATTGACTTGGGCGCATGGGACATGTGATTGGTTGAGCTTGGTCGAGTTTCGAAAAAATAAAATGGTGGCCAAGAAAGCGACTGGAGCCCAAATTTAGTGTAAATAATGTTATTGTTTCACTTTTTACACATTTTAATTGCATTTCTAGCAGGAAATTAGTATTGTAGTTTTCCAATATGGGATTAGTTATCACAAAGGCGCTCTCTGTATATATTTTAAACACGCTGCCTTTGAAGTGTGTCCGAAAGCGTTTCTCTGAGCTGCCTTCATGCCTCCGAAGTCATTGCCTCATGAGGCAGCGAGGCAACAAGTCAGCTGCCTAAGTTTCAGACACAGCCATAGATAAACGTATAAATAAATGCAATCTGCAAAAGTTCATTATATATTTTCAGGCTGTTAATGCTGGAAATGAAGTCATGGAGACAAAAGAAAGATTAAGATTCATTCTTAGTAATTTATGACTTACAGTAATCTTTTTTGGCTTTCAGTGGGGGTGTAATGATCTACTTTGATCGCATTGAGGTTGTGAACTTTCTTGTTCCATCAGCAGGTAATAGGTTTTTGCTCTTATATGTTCGATTGATGAATAATCCAGTCATTAACTTTTTGGCACAGTTTAGTCAGTGGCTCTGTAAATTTAAATGACAGCCCTGACTGTTAATGTACTTGTTAGTTTACTTGATCCCCTCCATTCATCTCCTTTTTATCTTTTTCCCTGCTGCAGTGTATGGCATTGTGAGAAACTTCACTGCTGACTACGACAAAGCCCTGATTTTCAACAAAGTTCACCATGAGTTGAATCAGTTTTGTAGCGTTCACTCACTTCAAGAGGTCTACATAGGTTTATTTGGTAAGAATTGTGCTTTAATGTCCTGATGCAGGGATTTTTACTGCGTTGGATGATTTGTTACCTCTTGTTAAGATTTTGTTGTGTTAGAGTAAAACCCTTACTGCTGACGCAAGGTTTTTGTCCATATAGTTAACTTTTATTAAGAAAAGATAGAGAGAGAGAAATTTTTTCAGGAATAATAAAGCAATAAGCCCCTATAAGCAGTGGGTTACCAGTGCATTTTATAACAGCTAAGGGGTGTTGTTAGGCACGACGCAAAGTGAAAAACCGCCCGTGTATCCCTGGTAGGAAAAAAGAATACTATGGAAGTAAATAGGGTCCAAAAACGGGTTTGTAACAACATAAGGGTGAATAAATTAGAACAGAAATTTCATTTTTGGGTGAACTATCCCTTTAAGTACATTTCTGTAATCGCATCCCTAATTTTTCAAATTGAAATTAGCATGACCATAAATGCTGTCAAAATATATTTTATATGATTAGTTATTTATGCCCTGCTCACAGATAAACCCCTCTGTTTTTTTTAGGATTTTTTACTAACTGAAAAGTAACAAGACACAATATGTAAACAAGTTGTTTACTACTAGAATATTTTCTGTGGGCTCTGAATCAGACAAAGCTTATATATTAGGTATAATACTTTTTAGAGTAATTAATATACATCTTCTGTTATTCATCAGTGTTTCTCAAAGTATGCGGTTTGACAAACATGAGGAAATTGGGTCATTTTTGTGCCAATCTCTAATAATTCCTTTATTCATTGACCATACACTCAAAATGACAACTTTTAAAGGGATAGTTCACCCTAAAATGAAAATTGTGTTGTCATTTACTCATCCTCATGTTGTTCTAAACCTGTATTCATTTCTTTTCCTGATGAACACAAAAGAAGATATGAAGAGTTTGGTTCCAAAACGCAATAAATCCATTTTGACAAATTTCGGTAGAA
This sequence comes from Misgurnus anguillicaudatus, assembly GCF_027580225.2. Classification (NCBI taxonomy): domain Eukaryota; kingdom Metazoa; phylum Chordata; class Actinopteri; order Cypriniformes; family Cobitidae; genus Misgurnus; species Misgurnus anguillicaudatus. The sequence continues at coordinate 29,397,138 of NC_073358.2, read as the reverse complement.
ACGTGTTTTCTATACCAAGAAAGTGACAAGATGAAAACCACTATTTTCTGTTACAAACTTTCCCATAGCTTTTTCCTATTTTTTTATGTTATAAAACATAAAAAATTCAAATCCATAACTTGATTTTCAAAGATTTATTATAAAAACGAATTATTTTTTCCACAAAATGCAATAAATCCATGACGTTTTTTTTTTTCAAAATGCTATAAATCTATTCAATCAATGTATAAATGTGCATTCATCTTTGCCATGTTATATTAAACAGTGATATTCACTGACAAAAAATAATCATTAATGGCATTAATCAAAACACTTACTTTGTCATATTAAGATCGCTGTCATTGCAGCGGTTATACTTGACGCCGTTGCTTAGCATTTTTCACAGCGATTAGCTGTAAAATGTTTTGGTCCTGCTCGATTTTCGTTGACTTTGAGTAAAATAATGTAAAGTTATTCATAAGATCCCCTGGGGTCAATGTGTTAGCATGAGAAACTTGATGCTGTCGGGAGATAAGCACCAGTCTCCCGAGTGCTTCGCGTAAATTATTAGATGTTGATGACAATCTTTCCCGGCACAGAAAACAACCACAGGTTTATCAATGCCATTTAAAGTATTATTTTGTTTTGTTTGTTGATCACGAAGTACAAAGTAGATGAGGAAAACTAGGACTCCGTGTACTCAACGCGCCGCCATTGTTTGTTTTCATTGTGTGAATGGTGCGCTGTAATTTGTGGAGTGGATTTATTGCGTTCTGAAAAAAAGGAGGAGTGGCGTTTATCACATTTTGGGAAAAAAGATGACAGGATAACACGGCGGATATTGGATTTTGCGTAAAATTAATTATTTACTTTAATTATTTAATTATTTTATTTAATACTGACCTGATATAATACTGATTTTGGCAGTAACTAATTTTTTTTCAAAATTGGCGTTTATCGCGTTTTGGAACCAAACTCCTCATATTTTGAGAGATGATGGTAAACACACAGAGGTAGGTGACCATTGACTTCCATAGTAGGAAAACAATATTTTGGAAGTATTGTTATAAATGATTAAGAAAATACTTTGATAAATGATGGTAAGCACACAGTTGATGTTGCCCATTAAATTCCATCATATTTTTTATTCCTACTATGGAAGTCAATGGAAGCTGTGTGTTTACCATCATTTCTCAAAATATCTTCTTTTGTGTTCATCAGAAAAAAGAAATTCATAGTTCAAGTTTAGAACAACATGAGAATGAATAAATGATGACAGAATTTTCATTTTTGGGTGCACTATCTCTTTAAAATAAGCCTAACTTTAATAATATATAATTTATAAAAAGTATAAAAGTTAACAATGGATAAGTTTATGAAAAGGAAACTGGAGATTTGGCACAAGAAGAGAAAAACAAGACAGACAGTGGACCTAATCAACTAAAAAGCCAGAAAAGAAAGTACTGTATGATGACTTTTGTCAAACAGTTGCATTATTATTATTTACTTTGGAAACAAAGTCTTATTTTATGCAAAGTGATAAATCATCCGCATGTTTATTTTCTCTATTGAAAGTGTTTATGATGTGAATAAATAAATTCCAACAGTTAAACTTAAAGCCTTCTTGATTACCATTTTGTTGGGGCGATTGGGGACAGGTACCCTTCCCTACCTCCAAAGTGGAAAATGGCAGAAAAAGTTTAATCCATAAATGCAATGTTTTTGCTTCCCTCTAGTGTTACCCTTTAGGTTAAAGTGCTTGATTTTGCACAGTTGGCACTGTAGCTTCTCAGCTGCTGTGAATTTGAAGCTGGCGTGTATTGTGTACACATGCCATTGATAAACTGTCCTCTTTTTTGTTTTTTTATGGTTTTTAGATCAAATAGATGAGAATTTAAAGCTCACGCTGCAGGAGGATCTCACCAACATGGCTCCTGGACTCATTATTCAGGTGCGAGTGATTCAGCAAAGATTCTAACATGATTCTCTCTTTTTCCCCTGACATTAAATGGAATTTTATTCTGTAAATAGCATTTCCTCTTTTGCCTGTAGGTCAGGGCTGAGCTAAATGGTCGACTAGAAATAACAGTGATCTCATAACTCATTATCATTATGTTTGAGAAACATTTACTGACCTACCATAAGATATTGGAATGTGTATTGTGCATTTGTTTATGATTTCTCATGCTTTATTTAGCTTTGGTTTGGCAAGCTTTAGATTCTCATCAAATCCCTCGGTGCAAGAGCAGAGTTTGAAAAGACTTGTGCATAGACCCTAAAACATTCTTGTGAAACATCCCATAATCATCTGAGCAAGCTGTAGCCTGTGATCAGAACATTTTGGGTGTGTCATTTTAACATTATACATATTGCTCTCCATCATTACTGTTAACCACTACTCTATCATTCATTCATTCATTTATTAGATCATTAATAACCTGATTCAGACTCGTGTTCTTTGTTCAAGCTGGAAATGTTTTGGTCCCTAAGTAGCATTTGGTCAGATCCACTTAGTACTTGTATTCAGTTCACTTACTATGTGTGTTCATGTTTCCTGCTACTTGATTTTGCCCTTGAGGGTTCAGGCAAAAAATACTGATAGTGCTTTAATAGTAGCTTAACTCCGCACATCAGACATTGTTGTATAACAAGCCCTTGCTGGGAAGCTTGTTCTGGCTACATTAGCTTTAAAGGATTAGCCCTTTTTTTTTTAAATATCCAGATAATTTACTCACCACCATGTCATCCAAAATGTTGATGTCTTTCTTTGTTTAGTCAAGAAGAAATTATGTTTTTTGAGGAAAACATTCTAGGATTTTTTTCAGTTTAATGGTCTTTAATGGACCCCAACACTTATAAGTTTTAATGCAGTTTCAAAGGACACGAAGCAATCTCAAAAAGGGTTATGGGTCTTATCCAGCGAAACGATTGTGATTTTTGGCTAGAAAAATACCAAATATGCACTTTTAAACCACAACTTGATAAGGTCACGTGTTACATATATGAAACACACATTTGCGGACCATTTTAAACAATAACCTGACACAAAGACATTAATAAGTATCATTCCACATACAACAAAGTCGGAACGGTCCTCTTTCTCCACATTAGTTTCGATACGCCATCCATGACCTCTTGACGTGAAGCTCGGGTCTTGGGAGGTTAAACATCCTTTCTCTTTATTTATAGTTTATTATTTTTTCCTTTATTTCTCATTTCCTCTCTTATAACCAGGCGGTTCGTGTTACCAAACCAAACATCCCAGAAAGCATTCGCAGGAACTATGAACTAATGTGAGTTTGCAACTTGCTATGACCTGTTACAGCTTTTATAATGATCTGTTTAATTTACAACCTGACTATTTGATCAATATCTAAACATTGCGTTACGGTTTAGTAAAGAATATTTTGGCAGTGCTTACTGATCGAACATTATTCATTAAAAGTAATTCATCCGTATCTTTCTCTCTGTTGCGTTCTTGTGTCTTTTAGGGAGGGCGAGAGAACAAAGTTACTCGTTGCGGCTCAGACACAGAAGGTGGTAGAGAAAGAGGCAGAGACCGAGAGGAAAAAGGCGGTCATAGGTAAACAAACCTAATTTTTAATATTAAGCCCCATGAGTTTGTTTGGATTCTGATGAGGTCACTGCTCACATAAAAATTAACGTTTGTCATTCCGTCCTTATCTTACATGTGCAGAGGCAGAGAAGGTGGCTCAGGTGTCTGAAATAAAGTTTGGACAGAAAGTTATGGAAAAAGAAACTGAGAAAAAAATATCAGAAATTGAAGGTAGGTTTTTCATTGGACTCAGAGAAACTAGACTGCAGTGTTCTTCACTTTAGTTCCTCAATTCTGAGAGAAAACTGAGAAATGTAGAGCAAAACTGTCTCTGGGGATTTGGATACTTGTTGCACACCATAAATGATAAAAGTATATAAGTGTAACATACACATGCTATTACAGTGCTAAACAGGTAGACAATAAAAGACTGATAAGCTAAAATTAAATAAAAAGATTTAACAATAGCTATAAATGAAAACTCATGACAGTTGTGTAAATCGGAATCTCTAGGTCGAAGTTAAAGGAATATTCCATTTTCTTAAAAGAAAAATCCAGATTATTTACTCACCACCATGTCATCCAAAATGTTAATGTCTTTCTTTGTTCAGTCGAGAAGAAATTATGTATTTTGAGGAAAACATTGCAGGATTTTTCTCATTTTAATGGACTTTAATAGAGCACAACATTTCATACTTAACTCAACACTTAACAGTTTTTTTTAATGGAGTTTCAAAGGTCTATAAACGATTCCAAACGAGGCATTAGGGTCTTATCTAGCGAAACGATTGTCATTTTTGACAAGAAAAATTAAAAATATGCTCTTTTAAACCTTTTTTGCTTTTAAGTTGCATTTTAAGCATATATGCGGAAGTGCGCATCGCGAATGTGCCGCCACAAACTGTAAGTCTGGAAAAAAATTGGTGTTCCTGAATTTCAACCTGTGGTTTTTCATCGCCAAAAGGGAGTTTTGGAACTTATAGCAGAGCACATGACAACATGTTTGCTTGAGAGAGCACAAACAAGCATGAAGGTAAAGCTTTTCTTTTATAGCGATGACTTTGGTAGTGACGATTCTCTCAGACCAATCTACAGTGTTTTTGCGTCACGTTTTGGTATCAGCTCGGGTTGCTTGGTACCCCGACCAAGCTGGTACTAAAAAAACTATAGGGTACTACGTACTGCACCCACTGTAAAAGCTCACAAAAGTAAGCTGGGGTTCTATGCAATGGAAAAGTACCATTAATTTGCAGCACTTCGACCTCTGGCGCAGTAATATCAAAACTCCTGTAAACTCTCCCCTCTTGGTCAAACTCAGTGAGAGGGGGAGTGATGATGCGTGCTGAGGTCGAAGTGCTGCAAACTAAACTGCTGGTGTGGGCAAAGTTGGTGTAGCCCGACACGTAGCGCAGACCCGCTTTTTGGCTACCCAATTTCGAGTCCCTGTCCTTTGCCGGTCCTGTTCCTCTGTCTGCACCCTGTACTTTTCTGTCCTCTACTTATAATACTGTTTGTTAATTAAATGCAAAAATGCCCCATAAAATAATTTTTAGGGATTCAGGACTTATCAAATTTCACAAATTGACTAGTGCTGTGAAGGATCGCACCCGCGGTTCGGCTCGCATGCGATTCGCGGATTAATATGCAAATTTAAATAGGGAAAGTTTATCATTTGCACGTATTTCTAAGGCTTGCAAATGTTAACATTCAAGTGATTTAAAACCATTTAACCACAAAAAGGTGCTAAAGTGAGCAGATTTCTGTATGCACATGCGGTGAAATGACAAAGAGAAAATCACTTATGTGGCTCTAAAAAAATAATAATAACAATATTTAATATGTACAGTAAAGACAGTGTTATTTTTCATTTAATTCGATTTCTGTACCTGCTAATTTTAGACATTACTTAATGTGCAACTTTGTTTTTTTTATATAAATGTTTGTAGTGATGCAACGATGTATCGGCTGCCGATATTTATCGGCCTATTTTTGATCAATTTGAAACCATCGGCATATCGGCAATAGCACGAGAAAGGCGGATACCGATTATTTATTAATTAACCACATAAAGGCAATGAGTTGCATGTCTATTGTTCAATTAAAATGATTTAATGTTCTGGTGTGCACTATACTTAAGCATCGACAGAATACCTTTGTTGAGCTGGCTCAAATGTCTTGGACAATAAAAGTAACAAACTGCACTTTAGTGGGGGAAAAGAAGTCCAACTTTTTTTGAAGTAGCAATATTTATATGGTCAGTCGAATGTTAATTAGATCCAATCCTTGTTCAGTAAAAATAATTTAATGCAGAAATAAACTAGCTAATAGACCAACTGTGTAGCATTGTACACAAGTGTTTAATATCGGTATTGGCCAAAAAAAATCCTATCGGTGCATACCTAAATGTTTGTCATTTCTTTATTTGTTATTAGAATTTTTCCACCCCTTTTTTGCTGATCCGAAAAATGATTCGATCCATGCCTTAAAAACCATTATGTGAACCGAACTGTGAGTTTTGTGATCCGTCACAGCCCTTGAATTGGCTAATTCAATATGGCAGTGGTTCTCAGCAAGGGGGCGCGTCTCCTTAGTGGGCACAGAGAACTCGCGGTTATTTACCAAGTCCCGGCGGAGGATGACATCAGGCTCACACTATCCAATACTAAATTGTTTTCCACAAGAAAGTTTCCCACATTCACTTCTTGCCATGGGGAAAATGTGCCCTCTGCCCTTTAATAGTACTGAAGGGATAGTTCACCCCAAAATGATAATTTTATCATAAACCAAGTCCTCTGGTGGTCTTCAGAACACATTTTAAATATTTTGATGAAAACCAGGAGGCTTGAAAACTCAGTCCCATTGACTTCATTTAGTTTCACAATTCTTTTTCCCAGAAATAAATGAAAGACATTGCCAAAAAGGTCCATCAGTAATTCAATAATAATATTATGAAGCGACGAGCACAATTTTGTGAGCAAAGAGAACAAAACAAACGATTTTATTCAACAATTTGTGTAAGGGTTAGATATTTCAGAACAATTGATACAAATGATCTTGCACAACTTTCACATGCTCGCAAAATTAAACCACATTTTTCGTTTTATCAGTGATAACCTGAAGATTGCACTATTATATAATGATAGGAAAGCATCCAGTGCACAGGTGAATAAGAGGAGAAACTGACCGGTAGTAAAATTCTCTATGTATCAATGTGTTAATTAAGTAGAATTGTTTACTATTCATACATTGTCTGGGTAAGTGTCGCTACTGTATGTCTTGCCATCTGTTTTTTAGCTTTAAAAATAATTACATTGGATAGTTTTGGGAAAAGATGATCCTAAGCCAGCAGACTGAAGTACTCCAGACACCACAGTGTTTTGAAATTATGCCATATGTTCAGACATGAACAGAGTTCTTTTGAGAAATCTCTGAAGGGCCTTTAAATTTGAAAGGTTTGGCTGTGGTTGTGTTTAAAAAATCAAACGAAATATAACAATTTCCCTAAACGAGATGGATTTTTGTAGAAAGACTTAATGCGCCAGCTTTGTATTTGTTCAGGTATCCGATTCAGCATTACGGGATTTTGTTTAGTCATACTGCCAGAAATTTGCAGTACTTTCCCACAGTCTCATAGAGACAAATGTGGCATAATTACTGTGTCTTATACAAACAATTGCACTGTGTAAATTTCCACTAAGCAGGCAGTAAAGTTACGTCATATGCGGTCATACCATGTATCTCCCTGGTCTCTGTATTACTCTAATTCACAGCCATTTTTACTTTGTTTTAATATCTTTGCATGCAAACTTTCTGCTGCTCATTTGCTATAAGCTCCCCTGGCCAAATAGCAAAAACTATGCTTCACCATAAAATGCCTTTACGGCACGGTTTCTGCCTTGGCTCACACAAAAATATTGATATTGATCTGACAGCAATGTTACAAGAGAGTGATCCTAAGATTGAATGTTCCGATAATCCGGCTTGCATTTCACACACGAGGCAATTTGCGGGAAAATCTACGAAATCAAAGCCAAGTGTGAGTGCAGCCTGAGACCTTGTTAGGTTGGTAAGGATAAAATGTATGATCTTTGGGACTATAAAATGTCCCAATGAGCAGACACTGCATATGATTATATAAAGAAAACAGGCCATTACAGCGACAAAGTCTTTTTGGACCAAATAAAGCCAAAACCTTAAGAGGTTGAATAACAATTTCACTTCCACAAAACAACATCTGTTCTTCATTTCTCTGTTCATTTTCTTTTGTGCAGAATGAAAGTGAAAGCGATTTAGAAACTCATTTGTGTAACGTTTATGATGTCATTATACCAAATTATGTTATTTTGAAGCATGTGGAGTGAGGAAGGTAAGTGTTTGAGCGCCCTGCAATTTTGCGGGTTGTCCCACTTGGAAGTCGTGGAGGGTCTAAAGTTGTCATCGTGGAGGCATGTCCGCTGTGAGAAAAAAATCTAAACTTTTAATTTTAACACATTGCTTTGTGTTAACACATTATGTGTTGTTTTTAACACATTATGTGTCATTTCGTGCTGATTTAGAGTTCATATAAATAAAAGGGACAACATAAGATGTGTTAAAACAACACAAAGTGTGTTGTTCCAAAAAATAACACAGGAATGTGTTAAATTAAGGACAACACACTATATGTGTTGTCCTTAACTAGTCACAAGATGTGTTAATTTAACACATTCGTTTTAAGAGTGTACTGCCCCAGTGACAGATTGGGACAATTTTTTACTATTTCTTCTCACAGTGTACTCTATACTATTGGTAATTTTGGCTGGGTTTTGAATGCTAGTAGTAAAATTGTGACATCTGAGAGGAGAACAACAAAGATATTTACTTTACTGTATATTAAACAGAAATGTGGCTGTGTGTGCAAAATTAGGGATGTCTTGTAGAGAAACGTAGAGGAAGAAACACTGTTGAATGAGATTATCATTAATCTGTCAGAATGAACCGTTTGAATATATTCTGTCATGAGTGTAAAATAGGATTGACTGTAAATTTACAATGACGAATCGTTCATCACCACTGAATGAGAGCTTCTGGGAAACCCTATACAGCAGAAATATTGAACTCCTGCTCTAAAAAAGATGAATGTTGCTGGTTTAGTGGCATTAATTTTGCTCTCTCATTTGTTTTCTCTCTTCATCCGTCTCCATCTCTGATGTCACAGACAGTGCTTTTCTCGCTAGACAGAAGGCAAAAGCAGACGCAGAGTTTTACACTGCACAGAGATCAGCTGAGGCCAATAAGGTATGCGTCAGTAAAATGATACCCTATATATTCTGTTCTATGAATAACTACATTTAACACACTTATACTTTTTGTCTTTTCACAGCTGACGCTCACCCCTGAATATCTCCAGCTGATGAAATTTAAGGCTATAGCAACTAATAGTAAAATTTATTTCGGAAACGAGATCCCTCACATGTTTATGGACGCGGGACCGGGAAGCTCCTCCAAAGTTGCCTCCAAAGCCTTTAATGCTTTCTCAGAGGGGAAACTGGACTTAGAATGATGAGATACACTTAAGAGAGAGACCTAGTTTGTAGCACAGAGACTAAGACTAAACACACAGCTCTAATTGCCAGGCATTATACTGAACTGTCCAGCTGAATGCTATGAGCCCACTTCAGTATAACTAACATGGTATCAGTTGGGTAAAAAGAATACATCTGTATTTAAACAGGTGTTAGGTATGCTCCGGTGACTTGGAGTTAAAATTATATAATTATATTACAGTACGTTTTTCTTTTGTACAGAACAAAAGGCATTAGGTCGTTTATTTGAATCTGAGTATAGTGTACAGAAGCCATTGAATAAAAGGTGTTGTATTCTTAGAGATGAAGATTTGTGCATGTTTTAGTATATATTGAATTTATAAAATGAATCCGTTTTCATTCAAAAATATGCTTTACTAAGATGTTTGGGAGCTTTTGGCGTTATATTATTTTTCTAGTCTCCTAAGGCCAATTCACACTGGTCCAACAACAACCAAGTCCAACAAACCCCAACATACTAAAGTCCCATTTACTTGATCCAACATCTGCCAACAGGGGTTTTACACTGACACTTGGCGTTTGTTGGTCCAACAACAACCAAGTCCAACAAACCCCAACATACTAAAGTTCCATTTAATTTGATCCAACAGGGGTTTTACACTGACACTTGGCGTTTGTTGGATCACTGTGAATTGGCCTTAAAATGATCTTATACTGTAACTCAGGGACTTGCTTATTTATATTAAGTTTAAATTTCATGTGCTCTCCAGAAGCACTAAACAAACACTGTCTAACTCTTTCACCGCCAGCGGTTTTTTAAAAAAGTTGCCAGCTAGCGCCAGCGTTTTTCATGATTTTCACCAAAGTTTAATGCCTTCCAGAAAATGTTCTTCTTTAAATATATAAACATACAATATAGCAAATGAAAGAACAGACCCTCTGCTTTCAAACAAAAAAACGTTTCATCCTACCTTCAGTGGTTCTTTTGTAATCAGCTTTTGAATATGGGTAGGTTTCTGCAAAAACATTTTGAGCAAAAAGCAGAGATAATTCCATTTTTGTGACGGACTTTTCATAGAGATCCCATTCAGAGCGATCTTTAAAACAGACACGGACATGCAGCCGCTTGCCATAGGGCAATACTTCCGGGTTTAAAAAGTTGTGGAAGGGCGGTATTGCGGAAAGATGGAAAATCTCGTCATTGGCGGGGAAGCGTTTTCTCTTAATTGACGAGATATCTCGTCAATGGCGGTGAAAGAGCTAATAGATTAAAAAAAGACATTTGTAAAATTCAGGTTTTCTGAATTTTGTAAGTTTTTGGGGATTACCATAATGGTAAAGTGTGTTTCACTTATGTTCAGGAAGAGCATGTTCATACCATTCTGCCATGTATGCAGCTTTACTTAATGAGTAATCATGTGCAAATACTCATGCAGTAAACTTACTAATGCTTCCTGTCAGCACCATTTACAGTATAAGAAGAAATGACGAGGATGTAGAAAATCTTGATGACAGTTGTGGTAGCAATGTCAAAGCATGTCGTACTTTGGGTTCATCGGAGTCTGAACCCTGAGCAAAGTCAGTCTTAACACTTTATACAGTTTCAAACCTGTTTTCTTCCCACCCCTAATGCTAATGAGGTTTAATTAAGACTAGTACTAGAAATGACCCTGGTCCCCAACTGTGTCCCCAAATGGGTCATTGGATTTATACAATGTTGTGATTTGTATAGTAACACCGTGTACAAATAACAAGGTGATATGAGACACAGCCATCTTTTGGCAGTGTGCGTTCTGGGAGCTATATTCTCAGAAGACGAAGCACTACTACATGGGCGAAGTGATTTGCACAACTCTAACTGAACACTCTGCTCTTCACCAGTGCTTCGCCTTCTGAGAGTGTGGTTCCCAGTGTGTGTGCTGTTGGGGGATGGCTGTGTCTCATGTCACCTTGTTGTTTGTACACGGTGTGACTGTGGAAGTCACAACACATGAATGGGAGAATGTTCGTGTTGTTTTGTCGCTTTTTGGGAGCAGTGTGCTGGATGGAGCCGTTCACTTCCAGTCTTTGTGCTGGGCTGGGCTGGCGGGGGCTGCGTGGGACGGAGTTGCCGCGCGCGCGGAGATGAGAAAGGTATGTATGGACTTGTCTGGCTCTGGGGGATATGGTGAATGGGCTATTCCCAAAGTCTGGGCGTGTTCCTTTAAGAAAATATCACTTCAGGTTATATTATTGGATTGCTTGACCTGAGATTGCCTTTATGATTATCAAGCCTTTTAGAGGGATGAACTTGTTTCAACAGCTAAGTTGTAGTGGAATCTGTGTCAAGGTAGACTATAAATTCGTATACATTCATTACATATGGTAAAAAAAGAAATGTTGATTTTTTTTAATTGTCCAACAAAAGCAAGTAAAGTTGGTTAGCTCAACACAAATTAAATTTGCAACATGACTTTCAAAAAAAAAGAGGGAACTTAATTTTTAATCATAAGTATAAATCAATTCAATTGTGTGGGAAAAAATATTATGAATAAATAAATATATACATTTTTGGTGTCTCCATCGTATGTATACAATATAGATAATTTATTATAACACGTTAAAATTGCCACTCTGTAGGTGTGAGCAAAAATTTGCCGTTTTTGGGTGTGTCCTTTTAAATGCAAATGAGCTGATCTCTGTACTAAATGGCAGTGCAGTGGTTGGATAGTGCAGATTAAGGGGCAGTATTATACCCTTATGACATCACAAGGGAAGCCAAATTTCAATAACCTATATTTTCACATGCTTGCAGAGAAAAGAGTTTAAGGTACTGGGTTATTCTTTTTTACATTGGCTAGGTTGATACAAGCACTGGGGAACCAATTATAGCACTTAAACATGAAAAAAGTCAGATTTTCATGATATGTCCCCTTTAAACCAACAAGCTTTTTTGAGTGTAACAGAGCTGAAGTTCACTGACAAGCTATAGGCAATTTCTCAGACTAATTGCCTGAGATAATAAACGTGATATGGCCTAGCTTGTCAGTGAACTACGGCTCTGTGTAGTAAATGGCGCTCCATCTGAAGGCACTTGATGGTGATTTACTAATAATCATGGAACCGGCTATACTGACGAAATGCGCATGACAATTAATTGTGCAGCCCTAGTGCCTACATTTCTATGTCCAATTCACAGTGGAAAACAGTGTGATATTTGGTTTGGCTCGGAAATACATCAGAACACGGAAGTCGATCCGACTCCTGTTCCTGTTCACAGGGACTTCAATTGTAGCAGTGTCAAACAAATCATTTTTTTTAGCACAAAAAGCTTACAGAATCTTATCTCTAAAAATCTACATACTGAACCTTTTCATTTAGATCAATGTACAAGACAGTACTCTCGTTGCCCTCTTTTTGTGCCTTTTATATTGCGCAGTAGATCTTCATCCAAAACCATTTTTTCTATCTGTCTGCTCACTGCTGTTGACACGCACTGAGACACTTTTCTGTTTCTCCATTGCAACCTTTATTCTTTATATTTTACGTGTTGAGTCAAGTGTGTTTATGCAACTTTCAATGTATTTCTTTCATCATACTTCTAAATAATAGTTATGTGCATTAATAGCATGTGTCAACATTTATAAGCTGCAGGGGGAAGTGTTTTATTTCTAAAATAAATACCTTAAAAATCAGTCAAGTATGTACACGTCCACATTGACACTAACAAAAAGGTTTTGTAATCGCTGGAAAGTGTTGTTAGAATTAATGACACACTCTCAGAGAAAAGGTAAAAAAGCGGTCACTGGGGCAGTATCCCTTTAAAAAGTACAGTTTTGTAGCCAAAGGGTGCTTATTACATGTACTTAGTACAACAAAGGTAGCCTACATGTCTGTACCAAAATGGTACATATTAGGACCTTTGAAGGGTAGATGACGATGATGTACCGCAAATTTGTACAATAAGGTTTTTTTGCTGAAACAGATGTGTGTAGGCTGGTTGTTATAACCCCCAAGTTCCTAGGCTGGTGGGAAGAAGAAATGGAGGAACCGTTTGGTTGTTATAGTGGTGTGGGTTGATCATCAATGATTCATTTTAAATCACAACAGATGCGTAATACTTTTTAAGGTTTGGATTTAAGAGACAGATGATTGATTCCTAAAGGACTTGATTATTCATTGTGAGTGCTTTGTCAATTAATCATATTTCATGATGTCAAGGTTTTCAAGATTACAAAATGATGTCTGTGTGTAGACCAAAAAGGACTCCAGGTATTTAACCTTTGGTGTCTTGTTTTAGGCTGATGCTTAAAAGATGTTGACCTGTGGTGTTTTAAATAAAGATATTGTGAACAAAAATAAGCAGTACAAGGTTTCCTCCTTAAACTTCTGACTGTCAGCATTTCTCTATTGCATTTATCTTGCAGAACCGATTTGGTGGGCTGGCGCCTTTTTAATGAAATCCTTTTCTATCTGGCAAACATCTGGACCTCACAACAACAAATTAAAACTCTTCTGTAGTTACATTGTGTACTAAGACTGACAAAATTTGTAAAGTTGTGATTTTCTAGGCCGATATGGCTAGGAACTATACTCTTATTCTGGCGTAATAATCAAGGACTTTGCTGCAGTACCAATGCTGCAGGAGGCGCAATGCTAAAAGTAGTACCGCCAGACCCAGGGAATGGATTACAAAACAAACAAAATCAAATGTTTAACTCTAGGGGAGCTGGAAAATGAGCATATTTTCAAAAAAGTGAAGTGTCCCTTTAATTCTGCAAAAATTTTAATGTTGAAGATTAAATGCCAACGGAGTACTAGAACTGATTTTTGTATCTTAAGTAAAGGGAGAAAAACAGCATAAAATAAACGTGTTAATGCATGTTGAACATTTTCAAATGTCATTTTTGTTTACTGTACCTAGAGACTAATGAATACATTATGCAAATTAGTGGTTGCCTCCTGTTTTGTTATTTGCTTCTTTCGCTTATGATGTTGGTTTTGTTTATTATGATTTAATCAGATAATGAAAATGTAGTTTGAAAAGGTCTGAATATTAAAAGTTGTTTATATGTTGGAGCTTTAGACGGCTAGGAAATGGGTTCAGACTACATTGTGAAGTGGGAATAATATGATCATTTAAGTTTAATTGTATTCAGTTTGAACTAAATGCACATACTGTAATGCAAGCAAACAAAAGGCAACATTCAAGTGCTAACACTGCTTAATGAAACACTGTATTTCACGAGTTCACACTTACAAATAATTAAATTATTGGCGTGCTGTCCGGGGAGAGGGCTCTGAGCAGGGAATGAGCCTGAAACACAGAGTACCCCCCCTCTTAAGGAAATAACTTGGTAAGTGAGAAAAGACGGGGTGGAGGAGGGATTCTGAAAGATGTGAAGGATTTTCGGTGAGTTCAACTGTACTGAATTATATATGGCTTGCTTTCGAGCTGATTGGGTGTATTGTTGATTACCGATTGTAAGCGGCTGGTGCTATTGACTACTGATTGAAAACAGCTGAAGTCACTTAGGTATTTTATTTGACGTGTTCCTCCCGAACTTTGTTAATAAAACATCATTTTGTTTAAATAAAGTCACAAGTTTAAGAGCGTTCTTAACCTTAAATAAACATATTCCACAGCTAACAGAAGAAGGTTGGGAATGAAATTTTTTCAGTTGTACAAGTGTGTGATTAGAAAGTTATGATGAAAACCAGGAACACCAGTGAAACCAATGTCAGATAAACGGTTTAAAAGAATACTATATGTGAAATTGTGTAGAAAGCTGCACTTAAGTCGAGTAAAACAAGAATAGATAAGAGTCCGCCATCAGCAGCCATTAACAGATCATTTGTTACTCTTACTGCAGTTTCCGTGCTATGCTGAGAGTGAAACCCTGACTCAAAACACTCATACATGTTATTGTTATTAAGATGTGCATGGAACTGTGCTGCCACTGCTTTCTCAAGAATTTCTGAAATAAATGAAAGACTTGAGATAGGACAGAAATTATCTAAATTGTTAGTGTCAGCACCAAGTTTCTTGAGAACTTGTGTAATAGCAGCTATTGTAAACGATGATGGAACAGTGCTGGAGTTAAGAGAACTGTGAATAATTCGCGTTATGAGAGAAGATAGATGAGAAAGACAGCCCTTTACCAAATGAGTTGGCATAGGATCGAAGAAAACGTGGAAGAATTCGATTTATGAATTAACTGAGGAATTTCTTTTTCAGGTGGCAGGTTAAAAGAAGAAAAAAAGACGGAGAGGGGAAAGTTAATTGAGACAATGTTGGTATCCAAAAGCCCTTTTCACACAGACATTCCGGAAAATTCACGGAAAATGCATCCTGGATTTTTCCAGGATCGTTTGATTTTTTGTTCATTCACACTGTCAATGATTTGCCGGCAAGGTCCCGGAAAGACACGTGACCTGTAAAGTCCTGCAGTATCTTCTACGCAGGCAGCGTCTGAGGTTTGTATATTATTTATTATTTCTCTCTCCAGAAACCACTCGCTTGCATTTTCGATTATGATAAGACTATAAAGGAGCACGTGAACGCACAGTTCTATGCTGGTGAATGATCTCAGCTTCAGAGTGGATATTTGACGAGCTCCCTGATCTTTGCTTTAATCCAGTTTTCAGACATTTCTCAATGTGATTGTTAATATGCATTTAAACCCCTGTTTTGAGGAGCTGAAGGATATATCTTGTTGGGATGACGTGCGGGCATTTTTGTTTATTATAAGCTCAAATGAGCACGTGACACGATATTCTTTTATGGCGCTGGATGATCTCCGTTTCAGCGCAGTAAGTGACAAGCTAACTTATCTGATATCTACATCAGTCCAGTTTGCTGACATTTCTCGTCGTGAACGTTGATCTGCATGTAAATCTCTCATTTTAAAGAGTTGAACCATAACTTTTGTTGTGATGACACGCGCGTCTTCACTACGACACGCCCATTACGGCATTGTTTCGGCTTCTTGTTCACACAGAGGGTTTTCCGTGTGTCTTACCCTTATGCAACAAAAATATATTTCTCAATATATTACATGACAATATATTTTATGTGTCTCCATCTATTGTGAAATTTACATAGCAATATATATCATGATATATTATATAAAAATATATTATATATATGTAAGTGATATATTGCAATATATTATACAATACTGCAATTATTGCCGTTTTCATATATTGAGTAAATACATCTCATTATACTATTTAATATATCCCATAATATATTGGAAATATATGAAGTAATATATTGATGCATCTATTCTAAATCTATGTAATATATTGAAGTATATATTGGCAATATAGTAATATGTTGATACATATATTTTAAATGTATGTAATATATTGATACATATATTCTAAATGTATGTAATAGATTGCAGTATATATTGGCAATATATGGAGTAATATGTTGATAAATATATTCTAAATGTATCAAATATATTGCAGTATATATTGACAATATATGTAGTAATATGTTGATACATATATTCTTTATGTATGTAATATATTGCAGTATATATTGGCAATATAAGGAGTAATATGTTGATAAATATAATCTTTATGTATGTAATATATTGCAGTATATATTGGCAATATATGTAGTAATATGTTGATACATATATTCTTTATGTATGTAATATATTGCAGTATATATTGACAATATATGTAGTAATATGTTGATACATATATTCTTTATGTATGTAATATATTGCAGTATATATTGGCAATATAAGGAGTAATATGTTGATAAATATAATCTTAATGTATGTAATATATTGCAGTATATATTGGCAATATATGTAGTAATATGTTGATACATATATTCTTTATGTATGTAATATATTGCAGTATATATTGGCAATATATGTAGTAATATGTTGATACATATATTCTTTATGTATGTAATATATTGCAGTATATATTGGCAATATATGGAGTAATATGTTGATAAATATATTCTTTATGTATGTAATATATTGCAGTATATATTGGCAATATATGTAGTAATATGTTGATACATATATTCTTAATGTATGTAATATATTGCAGTATATATTGGCAATATATGTAGTAATATGTTGATACATATATTCTTTATGTATGTAATATATTGCAGTATATATTGGCAATATATGGAGTAATATGTTGATGCATATATTCTTTATGTATGCAATATATTGCAGTATATTGTAAAATACATGAGTAATATGTTGATACATATATTCTATATATATGTAATTTATTGCAGTATATTGATAAATATAAATAATTGCCGCTTTTAATATATTGCACGTGAATATAGTATATGTGTTTATATATCTCAAAATATATGCAATATTATATTTATAAATATCCGCCATATTGTATTCCGATATGCAAAAATGTATTAACAATATATGTACAGATATAGTGTCACATGTATGTTTACTATATGGTAGAATATATTTTAAATAATATGTAAAATTATATAGAAATATATACATAAAAATATGTACACACATTTATACCACATATTAACACAGACTAATGGATAATCTATCAAAAGCCACCTTTATTTTCTTTTAATCAGGCACACATACTAAAACTAATTTGAGGTAGAGAGCTAAACAGACCTATTACAACCACAAGAGGTTTTGCACATGGTCAGACAATGTGGTTTGCTTTACATTACATAAATGTCTTGCATTACATTTACATAAATTATATTTTAAAAGAGTGACATAAAACAGAAAATATACAAAATATAAATTAAAGCAATTTAAATTACCAAGGTCTATTTATTTCAAACTTTCAGCAGTGCCGTTATACAGTTAAAAATACAATATAAACCAAATGCACAGACAATAATAGATCAATAAATAATAAACAAACTTTCAAGGAGCTTTGGCAATGTGGAAAAGCAAAGAAATAAATTGCCAAAAGAACAGGCCTTTATCCTGGTTAGGAGTCCATCTTGGCTCTTCACTGATTTAAAGGCGGAGTCCACGATGTTTGAAAAACACGTTGGAAAAGGAGACGGGCTGACTACCAAAACACACTTATAGCCAATCAAATCAAATCAAATTCCGGGTTGCGTATGTGTGAGGCGGGTCTTTCAACAGAAGGTCCACATTCTATTGGGGTAGGGGCGTGTTTGTTTAGGTGATTTCAAATATCAACATTGGCTTTCAAACATCATGGACTCCGCCTTTAAATGACTTATATAACTATGCTTTTGCACTTCACCTGGTGTCTTAGCTCGCATATTCTGCTGTTGATGGATTTTCTAACATCAGCTTCGGCCGTGGAAACTGGTTTAAAACAGCATCTGTGGAACAAAACAACAACGATTACTCTCTCCCTTCTCACTCCTTCCCCTCTGGTTCACAAAAATCTCTCCTGGAAGAGATGCAATCAAAACTGGAAAGCACCACCTCTGAAAACGATGTACCTTGTAAAGCTTGAAGTTTGAGAGCGGCCCTGTCCCAAATGGCGCACTTCATGTGGACTATCGGTCTCGTGGCCTTAAATTGCGCGTGCTCGCTTAGTCCACGAGTCCGTAGGGTGTCCCATCTGTCATTTTTACGCTTTGAAGTGTGCTCATCAGCGCCTCCTTTGCCCCTTGATGCGGTCTTCAGCGAAGCCCGCACTGCAGCAGGCTTCGCGCACTTTACCAACCCAGAAGTCCTTGCGAAAGAGCAATTAGAGCAATCAGACCAATCAGACGACAGAAGGGAGGAGCTCACACTGAGGGGCAACTTCTCTACCTATTTCCGGTGTGACGCTCGAGTCTGTCCCAAAATACGACTCCGTTGCACCCACGTGGACTCGCATTAAGGGTCCCTAAAGTCTGGACTACGTGATGTCATCAAAGTGTGGACTCTGAGGAGGACCACAAGTCCGGAGTGTGCCATTTGGGACAGGACCAGCATGCCAACGATCAGTCTCCTTCTCCAGTTTTACTGGTGGTTAGCAAACAACTTTTAGGTGCATTACCGCCACCTACTGATTAGGAGTATGGGTTAGGACCATAGGTCAGGACCTATCAGCCTCCTTGTTGCTAGTGTCTCTTACATGTCCTGTCCTCTCCTCGCGCCTGAATCTCAGCTTCCTACTCAAGCAGTATGCTCCATCTCCTTTGTTGTGGTTTTCCCTTTTCAGATGAAACAATCTTCAGATTTCAAAGATGGACTTTATTGTCAGCAAAATAAAGCCGTGAGGAGATCTTGCAAGATCCACTAAAGTTTTACTGTACCACCAGTGGTATATATAAGGTGGCCTCCCCACCCCATGTACTCCATATATGGTCTAATATTCAGTAACATATGGTTTGTATCATATGGAAAACATATGGCATCACTTTATCAAGAGTACAGTACGTCTTTTGTCTCGGCCTTCGGCATGTAACGACCTTCCCCATGTATAGGAACATACTGCAATGCATGCTGGTAAATTTCATACACACACTGGTAAACTATGGTTATATTCATATAGAAAACATAATGGTAAACACACACTGGTAAACTATGGTTATAGTCATATAGAAAAACATAATGGTAGAGTAAGATTATACTTAATTCCTTTATATTCGGATTAAAACAAACTTCATCACCTTTGGCACGCATTCTGGTTGAAGCAGTCGGTGCTGAGTAGAGTACTGACAAATGTAGAAAATGAAAGAAAGGTCTCTGCTGTTTCAATAAAACTGTTATTTGTGTAATGCAGATTTTTGTCTTCAATTTTTTCTTTAGGCTATATGCCATGCATATTCATGAATATGCTGTAGTTGTTTATTTGGAAAGTAAAAATTGTTAAATCATACATACATACATACATACATACATACATACATACATACATACATAGCACATGCATTATATTCATGGGCATTGCTAGATATAAAGCTCTACTGGGGCACAGGCCCCCCATTTTTTGCTGACTTTTTATGAAAGCCTGCTGTGTGCAAGAAGTGTGCAACACTTCTATACAATGTCCTTTGCTTCACCCACTATTCTACAGTTCAACAGTTACTGCAAAAGATACATATATACAAGTATAATCTTCATTATACCTAACATTATTACACATTTCTTGAAACTATGCCTCATATTCTCAAAACAGTAAAGACAATTCCATAAAGTCTCACACAATACTCCAAACATCATATTTTCATGTCATGTCAAATGAAGCTCTACACTCAAAACCATTCCCTCTTACTGAAATACCAAACTTTTCCCTCAGACAACACACACAAGCTTTCAAAAACACACAAACTACAACATAGTATTACACACTGGTGCAATCAATTCAAAACAATATATCCAAAACTGGTAAGTTGCTTGTGGTTCTCCCCCTCAAAAACCTTTTCACATGACCAAAAAGACACAATCAATGTATGCATTAGCACATTTTTATTCATTCATGTGCTATACACAGCACAACTGTAATTTTTTTATTATTTCGCCTCAACATCCCATCTTAGTTCTGGGTCAGGCCAGGGAATCTCATCTACATCACAGGCTATATTGGTCCTAGCCAAACAGCGAGGGTAAAATCCTCTTGCCTGATCCACCCCTTGCATTCATCTGCTGATATGTCTATCTGTATGGAAGGCAATTTGATTCTTTATTCCAGTAGTCCAACAGTGTATGCACACTAAAGTTACTGTATAGAGCAGTCTTACTGTAAGTACACCTATCTGTTTTCCTCCCTGAAGGCTCTGAAGATGGAGGCATAAGTGAAGTGACTCAAATTAGGCTTTACTCGTTGCTCAGCCTCCCTCATAGTCATACCATGGACTAGAGTGGCTTGAATTTCACCTTGAAATTGCTTGTCACCTTGCCCTTCATCTCCTTCCTCCTCTTTCACCACGTCCTCCTCCTCTTCCTTCACCATGTCCTCTTCCTCCTCCTTCACCACGTCCTCCTCCTTTCCCTCCTCCTCTCCCTCCTCCTATTCCTCTCCCTCCTCCTCCTCGACCTATTTCTTCATCATTTCCCCTCCCTCCTCCTTTACCATGTCCTCTTCCTCCTCCTTCACCACATCCTCCTTCTTTCCCTACTCTTCTGCCTCTTCCTCTCCCTCCTCCTCTTCCTACTCCTCCTCCTCGACCTATTTCTTCATCATGTCCTCTCCCTCTTCCTTCACCACGTCCTCCTTCTTTCCCTTCTCTTCTGCCCCCTCCTCTCCCTCCTCCTCTTCCTACTCCTCCTCCTCTACCTATTTCTTCATCATGTCCTCTCCCTCCTCCTTCACCATGTCCTCTTTCTCCTCCTTCACCACGTCCTCCTTCTTTCCCTCCTCCTCTTCCTCCTCCTCTTCCTCTCCCTCCTCCTCTTCCTTCTCCTCAACCTATTCCTTCATTTCTCTGTGGATCCATTGTTTCAAAGCTCAATGAACAGATTCAGGCCCTTTTATGTATGTAGAGTTTTGAAGTAACAGTTCACCAAAACTGACTCATGTGTTAACCCAGGTGAAAAAGTAGTACACTTCCATAGTGTATTTAAAGTGCTTTATTTTCGCACACTAATTTTGTACTTAATATACTAAAAATTCATCTTTAGTACTTCTTAAGATGTTCTTCAGATCATCTTAGTGTACTTCACTGTGCTATTTTGAGACACCATACATATGAACTAAAATGTGCTAAAAATGTATTTAAAAAATGTATTTAGGTACCACTTGTAGTAAACTTGAACCCATCTTTGTATAAAAGTTGTGTTCAAGTTTAATACAAGTGTTAACTAAATACATTTTTTATACAGAGATAGTATGTTAAAAGTGCATGTTAGTTCATATTCATGGTGCCTCAAAATAGCACAGTGAAGTACACTTAGATAATTTTAAGAACATCTTACATCTGTCTCAGCAACAATTCAATTCTACAGACTTGACAAGGTTTTCCTGAGATTTTTCCTCTAATGTTTCAGACCTGACCGGGTAAGGATGAAGTTTGTCTTACCTCCTTAAAACTCATCATCTCTCTTGTCTGCTTCGCTTTCCCTGCTTTGCACAAAACATGTTCATCTAAAGAAGCCAATAATGATCGAGTCAAAATAAGATTATCATTATTATTTAGAAACTTACTTTAGTCTAGTCATGTTTTCATAAGCTAACTCGCTTGGCGTCACCTTTTGAATGCGGTTGTGTGCAGATGAACGCAAAGACGTGCGTGGACATGGATACGTGTGTGCACGAGTCAATGCGACTGCGTCGCTTTTACAAGTGTAAATTGGGTAACTACATTGCATATAGATCCGTTTTTGCCGCGACTATCTTTGTATAGGAATACACTAGTTAACTGCTAAAATTTAAACTTGAGATTTACACCGGGACACAAAAGATTTACACTGGGGCATGTGCCCCAGTAAAAGGGATCTAGCAACGCCCCTGCATATATTGCAGTATATTAAATCATATAAAGACAAACTATTACCTGGAAAAACATAGTGCCCTTTTTGGTCTTGGTTACAATATATTTTGTATCAATATATACATGTATGGTCTATTCATATACTGCAATATAATGGAAAATATACATATTAAATCCTATATATGGGAATATACTGCCTAATATATTACATGATATTTTCTATGCATATATTACAATATATTGGGAAATATAAATATTAAATCCGATATATGGGAATATATTGCCTAATATATTACATGATATTTTCCAATATACTGCAGTATATTTTTGTTGCATAAGGGTACTAGGTCCTCTTTCCGGCAACGATCCCAGAAGATTTACGGTACATGTTTGCATTCAAACAGAAGCTTGTCTGGCAATTTTACGGATATTTTCTGGGACCAAAGGTCTGTATAAATGGGGTTGTT
This sequence comes from Misgurnus anguillicaudatus, assembly GCF_027580225.2. Taxonomy (NCBI): domain Eukaryota; kingdom Metazoa; phylum Chordata; class Actinopteri; order Cypriniformes; family Cobitidae; genus Misgurnus; species Misgurnus anguillicaudatus. Next base: position 29,374,251 of record NC_073358.2, on the reverse strand, counting down.
GATATACATGTGTCATGGCAACATGAAGTTGGTTCCACTCTTTTAAATTAGGGATTTACATGCAATACAACATTCACGATGAGAAATGACAGCAAACTGGACTGAAGCAGATATCAGGTAAGTTAGCTTGTCACTTACTGCGCTGAAACGGACATCATTCACCAGCATAGAATGGCGTGTCACACGCTCCTTTATAGTCTTATCATAAACAAAAATGCATGCGAGTGGTTTCTGGAGTGAGAAATAATAAATAATATGCAAACTTCAGACGCTGCGTAGAAGATAGTGCTGGACTTTAAACAGGTCACGTGTCTTTCCGGGACCTTGCTGGCAAATCATTGGCAGTGTGAATGAACAAAAAATCAAACAATCCCAGAAAAGTCCAGGGTTCATTTTCTGTGTATTTTCCGTAATGTCTATGTGAAAAGGGCTTTAAACAATAACATGTATGTGTGTTTTCAGTCAGGATTTCGCTCTCAGCATAGCACGGAAACTGCAGTAAGAGTAACAAATAATCTGTTGATGGCTGCTGATGGCGGACTCTTATCTACAGTATTCTAGTTTTACTCGACTTAAGTGCAGCTTTCTACACAATTTCACATATAGTATTTTTTTAAACCGTTTATCCGACATTGGTATCACTGGTGTTCCCTATGCCTGCTTTTCATCATAACTTTCTATCATACAACTGAAAAAATTTAATTTCCAACCTTCTTCTGTTAGCTGTGGTGTCCTTCGGATGAGACGTTAAACCGAGGTCCTGACTCTCTGTGGTCGTTAAAAATCCCAGGATGTCCTTCGAAAAAGATTAGGGGTGTGACCCGGCATCCTGGCCAAACTTGCCCATTGGCCTACTAATCATCCCAATATCTACTAATTGGCTACAGTATATCACTCTGTAACCTCTCCACTTATAAACTGGTGTGTGGTGGGCTTTCTGGCGCAATATGGCTGCCGTCGCATCATCCAGGTGGATCCTGCACAGAATCCCCCTTTCATGTAAAGCGCTTTGAGTGCTGCAGAAAAGCGCTATATAAATCTAATGAATTAATTAATAGATATGGGTATTACATCTGCAGTACAACAGATAAGGTCCAGAGTGTGAGGCCTTTACAGTGAGTTGAAAAGTTCACATATAGTCGAATACCAAAACTGTCTAAACTAGAATTAAAAATCCCTTGTGAGTGGGTTACTGGTATTATCCACATGAATGTTAAAATCGCCCAGGAGAATAAGATTGGGAGACAAGGTACACAGATGGGTTAAGAATGTACACAGTTCACTTATAAAAGGATTGCAGTATTTTGGTGGCCAATAAATAAATGCTAAAACTGTGGGTATTGGACCACTGATTAATATAAAGCAACCGATTCAAAGGAAGCGTGCATTTGTACAGACAGCAGGGACGTTTTATAGATCGTGAAGTATTGCAAGACCTCCCCCGCGTCCGGAGGCACGAAGTTGCAAAATGTAGAAAAACCCAGGAGGACATGCGGGATTCATTTTCTTGCTGACAGGTCGATAATGTCTACTATTGTTGACAATGTCACTGATGAGGAGACTCTTTTTGGAAAGTGAACAAATGTCGATGGTCGATCGACAAATGTCGCTGGTCGATCTGGGTAACGTTATGTTAGTTAGCGCGCTCTGATCAGTATTCTGACGAATGGCACCACATGACTTTTTCCAACTAATTCATATTCTGACGAATGGCACCACATGACTTTTTCCAACTAATTCACATTAAACATGCTTCTACTTATGCCTCCATTCACTTTTCCCTGTAGGATCAAGTTCATAAATATAGCTTTGAAATACTTTTGAAAGATGTTTGATGAGATAGCATTTTCTGTGCTTTACATTGGTTGTACCACCTGACACAGAAAGTATGGTAGAGAAATGTTGAGTGTTTTATCTTACAGATTAGTAAAAAATAACAGTAAAAAAACTGTTATGTGTTGAGTTAAGTGTTAAGTGTTGGGGTCCATTAAAGTCCATTAAAATGAGAAAAATTCTGGAATGTTTCCCTTTAAAAAAAAACATAATTTCTTCTCGACTGAACAAAGAAAGACATCAACATTTTGGATGACATGGTGGTGAGTATTATCTGGATTTTTCTTTTAAGAAAATTGAATATTCCTTTAACATGTACTAATACACACTTACACACCAACGGAATTAAAAAAACTTACATTGGACCACCTTTTTATAACAACCTTTTAATAGTTGTCTTAATCTGTTCATTTGTTCGAACAGTTACACCTGCTATTTTTCAAATTTGAGACACCAAAACATAAATGAAAAAATACTGAAAATGTATTTAAACTAAATATGTTATGTATAAATGTCATAACTGTATAAAGTTATTTTTATTTCAATTTTTTTTTAAAGCATCTGGACACAAAAATATGCATGTCTGGTAATTGATCAATGTGTTAATTATGTTGGCGACAGACTTATTCTCCAGTCTTAGTGCGTCCGTACTAGTCTGACATACTGTATTGTATTGTTTTGTCTTCCCAACTCCCAACATTGAGACCTGATGTCTGTACAAACACTGCATTAACTCCTGCTCTCAATCTGCCAAATTAAACCCTGATGACCACAGAAGAGTAAACATTCAGAAAGAAACAGCCACTAAATACAAAGTCAAATTTTGGTTTTATTGCCATTGGCGTGGCGTGTTTCCGAAATCCACAATGCAGCATTTAACAAAGTCATGACTCATGTTGAATACTCAGCAAAGTGCCTGCTGGCAACAGGCAATAAGAAATTTGAGTTATACCTTGTATTTGCTTTCTTAATACATGATTTTGTGTGGATGTCCATGATTATAGGAATAAAACATGTGGTGCAGTCTTCTTCTAATTAAAAGAGCTGAACTATGATGATAATAAATGGTGACGTACATCTGCAGATGTTTATCAGAAAGAGAGCTTCGCAATGTTAAGTCACATCAGACCTTGAAATTGTTGTTGAGGCGCTTACATTAAATGATCTATGACAGTTCCAAGAAATTGCTTTGGGGTGTTGTCTTTTGGGTTTTACAATAGTTCCTTAATAGTTTAAACATGCTGTCTAGGGAAATTAATCACCTTTTGCTCTGTCTTGCCATAAGAAACTGGGACAGCACAGAAATGAGAGGACATTGAAAATCCTTTCTTACATTATTTTTAGAATTATGCCAAGTTAAACAGCTATCTGAACAGACTGACTATAGACGGGATTGGAAGAGTGCCCTGGGGCACCAGGTAACAGGGGGCACCATATATTTAGAAGCAATTGTCACTTTAAAAGACTGTTATATATAAGATTTTTTAAACACAAATAAACATAACATATGTTTATGTTTTCTATATATGGTTCATTTGTGATAATTCAAATGCACATGCAGACAAACTCACTAATTGCCCATATCCTAACCCATATGGTGCATACATTTTTTTTCCATCTAGAATAGTTTATTTAATGTTTTTAGAGTTATCTTGGTTCTGCAGTTTCTCTTCTTGTTCATCTTTTCTTTAGTAATTCAGTTTATTAACAGCAGTTGTTTATCATCACGTCATTATCTCATTAAAGGTCCCAATCTTCCTGCCTTTTTGAAGCTTTGATTGTGTTTACAGTGCACAATATAACATGTGTTTATGTTTCATGTATAAAAAACTCATTATTTTTCACACTTATCTGTATAGCGCTGTTTTCACTGTCCTAAAAATGGTCTGATGTCTTCTTTGTTCTATGAAGTCCCTCTTTCAGAAATACGTAATGAGTTCTGATTGTATGGTTTGTTTAGTGTGTTGTGATTCGACAGCAGCTTAGCTTAGCAGAGCCGTTTGAGCCAAAGCTGGCGACTGACATATTCCTGTGGGTGGAGTTTAGTCAAAAACTCTTACTTTGACGTTATTTAACCGGGAAGTAGAGGGCTGTAGTCCAAACCGGCCATTCGGCCATTCAAACACCCACACATGGCTTTGGTTTAGTCCATGTTGGCTTCAGTTTCTACATGAGGTTCATGGAAGTCAGATGGGGCCCCATGGAACCCACAGACAAACTAGTCCAGGCGTTTTAAGCCAAAATGGATGTCAACCGTGAACAAATTGCAACAGAATCAAACTCTACTGATTTTGTCCTGATGTCAACTCAGTAATTTTCATAGTGATATCTAAAGGTTACAGAAAAAATAATGAATAGGCATATGAATATATTTGGGTCTTTTGTGTAGCATTGCTAGAATATAAATATATTGTATTGCAATACGTAGTGTTTAAGTATTAACATTAAATCAAAACTAAACAACAGTTTTGTAAATGAAAAGGTTTAATAACAGTATTAATTCAGATCCTCACGTGCCGAATGTTTTTATTATTGTTTTTTTTTTAGTTTATTGCTAATCATCTATTTACATAATCATCATAATCATTTTATAATCATTAGTTATCCATATAATTATTTGATTATTTAATATTATTTTTTATTATTATCAAATTATCATTTTTATCATTATATTATTGTTTATTTATTTATTCATTAATTATTATATTTTTTCATTTATTCCTTCATTATTTTATTTCTATATTTTGGTATATTATTCCTTTATTCGTTATATTTAAATATTTTATATTAATTTAATGGATGTTCAGTCTCATATTTGTGATTATTTGTCTAACATTTGTGAAGTTTAATGAGATGTCATTTTTAAAAAGATATAGATAAAGAGAATGTTTATGGAAGTTCATGGTCTATGGGATGTTGCTTTTAAGCAATTTTGGTATAACAGTGCATGCTGAATTCATGCGAAGTTTGAACATCGATACATATTGCAACTGAACTGTCCATCAATAAAAACTCTGTTTCTATTTTATCATCAAAACCTTCGTCTCGTGTCCTGCTTGTGTCCTCTAGCTGTGGTCGATCAACCTCTTAACTGACAGAAGCCTGTTAAATGAGTAAATTTATATTTTCTGACGTGATATGGCGTCCGGGGCTGGATCGTAAATATTATATTTTGTCTGGTGTGGAACCCTGATCTAACAGTTTTGGCATTGTCAGCAGGATAGAATAACATTTTGGTTGTCTCTGTCCTAATGGGGAGTTGGGATTATCTCTTGCACAACCAGATGAAAATGTTTCCAGACCACTGGCTTCTGACTCCGAGCCGCGAGTGAAGACGGGGGTAACTCCAGCCGATATTCTCTCCTGACACATCCACTTAAGCAAGAGTGAGTGTGTTCTGACATTTTACAAAAAAAATCAGTACGTACTGTGTTAGTAACTTGTCTACTGGCTCAGATTATATTGTTACTTCGATAATGGTGCAGTCAGAAATCAAGCTAGATGATGTAATTAAAAAGCTAACAGAACAGCTGAAAGACCACTTTAAGATCAAACAAGCAGAAAAAGAAAAATTCAGTTGCTAAATATAACATCAAAGTACATTGGGCGGTCTTTAGGTTCCCAAGACAAAAGTGAAGACATACTGTATCTAAGACATTTAAAAAAAAAGCATGGTGTAAAATTCAAAGAATGAAAACCCGAGAATTGAAGCATTGGATTTTTGTCACTTTGTCTAAATGTAGAAATTAGGAAGTGAAAATGCAATTAAACAATCATAACAGAGATTTGGACCTAGACGAGAAGTTGTGCTTTAAAAGTGTATATTTGTTATTTTTATTGTCAAAAATGACAATCGTTTCGCTAGATAAGACCCTTATGCCTCGTTTGGGATTGTTTATAGTCCTTTGAAACTCCGTTGAAAAAAACTGTTAAGTGTTAAGTATTAAATGTTGGGCTCTATTAAAGTCCATTAAAATTAGAATAATCCTGCAATGTTTTCCTCAAAAAACATAATTTCTTCTCGGCTGAACAAAGAAAGACATCAACATTTTGGATAACATGGTGGTGAGTAAATTATCTGTATTTTTCTTTTAAGAAAATTGACTTTTTTTTTGGTTTAAGTATAATCTAAGCGTTTATTAACTTGTCGAGAAAAGGGGAAATGAGATGTGTGAGTGTCACGTGTCATTTATGTTGCTTAACCCTTTTCCAACCAGCATATTTTAAACAGGGGTTTGTAACATAAATTTTAAATTTTTAGCTTGATTAAACCAGAATACAAATGGTTTAAAGTTTTTGATATGGCTAATGGATTTTGGTCTGTACCAATTGTAAAAGAAATTCTACAGTATCATGAATTGCATTTACAATTTAAGGTCAATACACCAGCAGTCTTTGCAATAGACATTTAAGACATTAAAGACATTTGAAAGATTTTGATTCAACATCAGTTATCATTCAGTATATTGATGATATTTAGATTTGTTCAATGTTTTTTTTTTGGGGGGGGGGTTACTTACAGTAATTACAGTCATAATTGTATTGAAGGGTATGCAGAAAGATTACAACCCTTAAAGAACTTAACTTTGTTTTACAAAGCTGGGGGCCGTGTTTACGAGCAATTCAGGCAGTGTATTTGGTCTTGCAATGTCAAAAGATAACCATTTGCTGCCCACACACTGTTTATGCTCTATTATCTCTAGGGAGAGCTGCTCGTATGACATTGAAGAAGCCACTCCATCAAATCCAGCTACATTACTTGGTCCGTCTGAAGCAATTCAAAACAGCCATGACTGTAGAAATTATACAAACATTAAGTGTTGATGAATACTTTTAATTTGCCACTTCAAAATTCCAGTTTGATTATATCCACTTTATACACTGATGTTCATCTTTTGTGGACAAATAGGAATGCAAAATCACAAAAAGCATGTGAATTGGCTAGTAACAAAAAGTTAACATTTATATTAATTTTTGTTATGCCTAGGGAGCTGTGCACAACTCTCAAGCAGGTTGGCAGCAGAGAGATTTCCTCATATCCGTAGGTGAGGTACAGTACCAGGCAGCTACAGTTGCGGCCGCATGAACGCCAGAGAAACTCTTACTGCTCAAACTTGTCATCTCTGGTGACAAACTACTCACAGCTCACAGACATAGCTGAGATGCAAAATCAATTGGCAGATGACAATATTTGGAGATTTCAACACCGATTGGTAACTCCAAAAGCCTTGTTTTCCTTATTTGGTCACACATATACACAGTGTCAGACACTATTTTAATGCAAATTGGTGGGGAGTGGTTTTAGGAAACATGCTAAAGAAATTGTTAGCATAACTTATCAAAGACACAATTCAGCACCCCCAATTCTATCAGTTGCAAGCAGAACACCACGGGGCTGTTTCGTGAATTGCAGTGTGACTTCATAACCTTTCCTAAATGCAAGGGTTATCAAGATGTTTTAATTGTAGCTGATACCTTTTCTCGTTGGGTGGAAAGTTTTTCCCACAAAATAAGGCTTCAGGTTCAGAATGGATGAAAAATGCCTCTAGAGGGGTACAACATAGTATTATGTCGACGACATAGTATTGTGCCATGGCAAATGGTTTATATAAAAACTTACAACATTCAGGTGTAGAACCAAGATGGGACGATCCTTATGTGGTCCTACTAGTTACCCATAAAATTCAGCAGGAAAATTGCTAGGTAAAATTGCTGAGTGAAGTTGCTAGGTAAGGTAAACCTATGGACACATATTAATCTGCAAATTAGCTTATACTCCCGAATTTTAGACAGGCGAAAAGCTGAAGGATGGAGTCATGAGAAGATCTTCGTCTTTTAGTGATGAAGGGGTCACCCACATGATGAAGATATGGGGTTGGGGGGCAAATGTTTAGCTTCCACCGGACTGCAGCAGCTTAGTCGCCTGATGGTTTCATAGTTTCTATGGAAGTCAAAACAGGTTATTTTCTAGAAATAGGGAGTTAAAACAAAAAATATTTCCTAACAAATCAGTTTTTTGGCTGTGAAGCTCTCTTGTTTTCCTCTCTTTTGTTTTAATGTTTTCGCAGAAATGTATGTTGGCGGCCTTCAAGAAATTCGCTGAAAAATGTAGGCCTTATCATGCTGACGAGTTTCCTTGGTGCTAACCTCCAGCAGACAGGATCGCTGGAACTTCGCTGTATTTCGAGATTCTGCCAGAGGAACAGACTGGTAAGACTTTGTGGATTCCGATTCGGTGTCTTCATTCCATGAAGAGAGACATTCTGAGTTTCTAGAATCACAACTGAAACAGTTGCAAGTGTTGTCTTCATGACATGACATAGAGTCAGAGATGTAGATGTGTGTTTCACATCTGTTCGAATGACTCATGGATTCACTCTAACTGTATGCACTCAGTCTTTGTATTGGCCATTAATTAATATACACTCACCTAAAGGATTATTAGGAACACCATACTAACACTGTGTTTGACCCCCTTTCACCTTCAGAACTGCTTTATACGTGGCATTGTTTAACAAGGTCCTGAAAGCATTCTTTAGAAATGTTGGTCCATATTGATAGGATTGCATCTTGCAGTTGATGGAGATTTGTGGGATGCACATCCAGGGCACGAAGCTCCCGTTCCACCACATCCCAAAGATGCTCTATTGGGTTGAGATCTGGTGACTGTGGGGGCCATTTTAGTACAGTGAACTCATTGTCATGTTCAAGAATCAATTTGAAATGATTCGAGCTTTGCGACATTGTGCATTATTCTGCTGCGGCATATTGGATGTTCCCTTTTCACAGCATTCTTTGTAAACCCTAGAAATGGTTGTGCGTGAAAACCGCAGTAACTGAGTAGATTGTGAAATACTCAGACAGGCCCGTCTGGCACCAACAACCATGCCACGCTCAAAATTGCTTAAATCACCTTTCTTTCCCATTCTGACATTCAGTTTGGAGTTCAGGAGATTGTCTTGACCAGGACCACACCCCTTAATGCATTGAAGCAACTGCCATGTGATTGGTTGATTAGATAATTGCATTAATGAGAAATTGAATAGGTGTTCCTAATAATCCTTAGGTGAGTGTTTGTACAGGGGTTTTGTTTTGAGATTTAAGCCACATAACTGTCATACAAGATTTATCCAGATTAACCAGGCCAATTTGATAATTGACACCTCTATCTTTGAACACTCTAAGTGGTGCACCCCAATTGATGGTTTTGGTATCAGAATGGCAAACAGATAACTTTCTGTAGTGGCAAACACTGCTTGTGTGAACAGCAGACTGCTTTCCCATGAATAATCGACAACCTTAAAAACACATCTGTAAGGATTAGACGTTATCAGTGGTTCAATAATCATACAGTTGGCACCAGCTTCACCTTGTGATTTGGTACAGTTAGAATCCCCAAAAAGTATAATGAAAATATATTCTTTACCGCCCCTAAATGGCTGTGCTTTGGCCATTTCCATCTTTAACAATGCCATCCATTTTCAGCATCTCTTCTAAGCAATAGGGCATAGTAAGCTCAAAAAATAGTCAATGAAAGTTTGCTTGCTATAATCATTTAATTTTGTCTATATGATTACAGTTTTTCTCAATTGCTTTGGCTCAATTCTCAAATGAAAATTTTATTTCCAAAACAATAAGATCAGATCTCTAAACAATTAGCTTATTGTTCACATCAGATTGGAATTTCTTATTGATTTGAGCAAATTGCAAATGCTTTGGCACATGTGTGCAAACAATAAGTACAATCGTCTGCAGTTTGCCCAACAACTACTTGCATATGGCTTGTTGATCAAAACTGATGAGTCAATTCTCACTTAAACTGTCAAACTCTTCACAACTTCTCAATCATTTGTCATCGTGTACGCCATCACATTCAAAACGATCCATTCACTTATCAAAAACTACTAAACATGCATGTACACTCCATAAATATCTGACATTGATATTGTTTATAATGTATGCTTCATTGGAGATTGTTTTTCCCCGGTGCATGGCAATGGAAAACATAAGATGTGATGTGGATGAAAATCTTTGGCTTGACCAACAAGAGCGACAGGATGTCCAACAAGAATAATTCGTTTTTCATTGAGGTTATTTTGTAGTTATTTTCTATTATATTTTTTTGTAACATAGGAGATATGAAATGAACAGCAATTGGACAAGCAAGCTTTCAGTTTAAATGTGATACACATACAAAAATAAATGAAGAGAATAAATAGAAATGTTAATTTACTTTTTTTTCTATGTACTGTTGACTCTTCTCATTTATTACGATTTTTTTATGAAACCTTATTTTCTATGGTGGACTTTCATGGTGAAAAAACAACTAAACATTTTGACCAGTGTTGCTCACACGATGACAAAAATACTTTATATTTTGGTGCCCTTGGCCAAATTACTGACAAGATAACTAGGTTTTGAAGCATGAATAAAATGTTTTGAGTGTGTAACTTCATTTTGCAGACATGCAATTAAGTTCTGAAGTTCCATTAAGCAGTTGTGACATTTGCACTCCCAGTTTCGAGAATAATAAGAATGTTGCGAAAAATGTGCCAAAGCAATTGAGAAAAACTGTAAGAGGGGGGAGTGATGGATCCTACCTTAGATCCTCACGTGCAGAATGTTTTTATTATTGTTTTTTTTTTTTGCTAATCATTTATTTATATAATCATCATAATCATTTATAATCATTAGTTATCCATATAATTGTTTATTTGATTATTTACAGTTTTTCTCAGTCGCTTGGTACATTTCTCAGATCAGAATTGAAATTCTCAAAACTGCTTGTTTAATTCTCACATCATTGTGTCACTTGTGCACATCAAAAAAGCAGTTTCTCATTTCTTTGAACAAGTTGCAAATGCTTTGGTACATCCATGCAAATGATTATGTACAATTCTCTGCTTTTTCCTACATTATCAGTTGCTTATATCATGTTGATCAAAATGTATTATAATGGGTCTCTGTTGAATAGTCTCACCCCCCACAATATTTAGGCATTAGTTCATAGTATAAGTCTTTACATGCAAAATGGTTGAACATGTTGTCAAAATACAGGATATGGTCAAACATATTTCTATACATTTCCATTAGACATTTTTTCTAAATCTGTCCTGAATTGGTAAATTGCTCCCAGGTGAATCTTGACTTTCTCTAACAGACAGAAACGTCCACAGCAAGCAAAAACCGAGACGTTGAAATGACTGCTAACTATTGACCCAATATAGTCCGGCTATGAGTAACCCACTTCTACCCTAAATAACCTTGAATTTGGTTACATGCCATTTTTGCCAAAATAACTTGAAGATGTATGATATTCCAACATGTAAGCAAAGTGTGTTCAAGGTGTTTGCTTTCATTTCTTTTACATGTTCTAAATGTATATGTATCATCTATTCTTGGGCTATGGTTAGACATCTTTTAGACATCTATCATGTTCACATTTCTACTTTTGTTTTCTCTTTATGCTATGCAGTGCTGTCTTTATCTTTCTTTATGGCAATGACATGGTCTTTCAATGAATTACAGTACAAACAGTAAAAGCGTACATGTAAATTTTGTCCAGTCTCTTGCAATCAAACTCACACATAACTTATACTAAGTGTAACTTACAATTTACAATACTTGTCGTCAAAACTTTAGCCATAGTTTACATCAGAACATCACTTCAGAGTAAACTGTTATATTGACAACATGACTAAACAATTTGACTGTCTTATCCGTACACAATGACACAATGACTTGTTATTCTGATGGCACTGACATGTTCATTGACACAGATATTTAATTTTGACAGATGAACTAGGTATTTTGAGTAAAAGAGTGGCTTTTGCAGGTTATCCATGATGTTTTGCTATTTGTACAAATTGTTGTGAGAAATGCACTTACTGTTTTGCAAATTGTGAGTATGATTCGAGAAATGTACCAAAGCGACTGAGAAAAACTGTAATATTATTATTTTATTATCAAACTCTTTTCTTATTTTATCACCAAAACATTCGTCCTGTTTGTGTTCTCTAGCTGTGATTAATCAACCTCTTAACTGACAGAAGCCTGTTAAATGAGTAAATGTATATTTTCTGACGTGATCTAGCATCCGGGGCTGGATCGTAAATATTTTATTTTGCAACATTACTGACTTAAAGTTACAAATGACATGGTTACACTATAAATGGTAAATAATACTTAGTACAATTAACTGTTTCCAATGTATGTGAGATATTACATGATAGTATAGAGAACAGAGAAAGAAAGAAAGTTTAGATGAAAGAGAGTCACCATTGAGAACTGGAATCTAGGCCTAATGGCCTGAACGCCAGAGCTCAAGTAAAAAAGAAAAGCATAGATAATCCAAGAGCAGAGCCCATGGAGACCAGCCCAAAGGAGCATGAGCGCAAGAAGAAGAAGAGGGCGAAGAGCCCCCCCCCCCCCCAAACATAGTCTTTTATCCCCTTTCCTTGACCATGTGATTAAACCCAACATGATACATTCTGTATTGGACCACCCTCTGTATTGGATAAGCAGCTCTGCAAAAAGTCTTTGATTACTGTCAGTAAGAACAGGAATGCAAATGGTACAGGACAGATTGTGACATGGTAATAATTTCCTACAAAACCCACTTAGGGCACATACTTCAAGCCCATATGGTGCTGCCTACATCACATTAAGGAATGTTTGCTGGGTTTTGGATTAAAATGAAGTCAAACTTGTTTGTATGTACTGAAACATCCTACATGTGTTTATAAATGCCTGTACTGTTGTTATAGACTGTTTCAGCAGTAACAACATAAACAAGCGCCTGTCGTGGCCCGCACATAACTTCCGGTAAACTCCGCTAAGAATAAATAACAACAAAGTTCTTATATAACAAGCAAAAAAACAACACATAGATTTAACTAGGAAACTAAAACGTTTGTTATGTCCGACGAGGCATTTGTTCAAGAGATCAGTTTAGCAACTAGTCAGACCATTAAAAAAACGAAACTGGAAGTAAAGTTCGGATCCAGACGTGTATCGCGTCAGCGCAGGTGCGTCCGTTGAAACCATCTATACTTTGGGAGTGTGGTTTTTAGTTGTCATAGATGTTGATGTATGTTATACTTTAATGAACACTTAAATGAACACACATTTTCTGTCATATACGTTGATCATTTAAAAAACCCTTTTGGTTTTATAAAGTGAATGATAGATGATACTTTGTGCTGTACTTTTACTTTTTTTCAAAAATTGGTAACCTTTCTGAAAATAAAGTTTGTACTGTAATATGTTGCTGTCTTTACATTATACCACATTAACACCTTATGTAGCATTAAAACTTTAACACTACATTGAAGTTAACAAATTACACTGAGGGAGTTAATTTTTAGCAAATAAAAAAGTTTTACTGATTAGTGTAAAGTTATAGTTACATTTTTAACTCTGCATAGAGTCAATGCAAAAACTTTTAAAAAGTCAACACTTTCAAAAGTATTGAAATTAACTCTTATAGTGTTATTCTGTGGTTCAATATTTTGCTGTGTATATAGTTACTTATATAGCTTGTGTTTTGCACATATGCATTCCACTGAAATCCACAGTGATTTCCCATCAGAAATGCATTTGATGGACATGATAAATGTATATCTCCAATCTCTTACAGTACATCAAAAAAGGAAGAGCACACACACACACACAGAGAGAGAGAGAGAGAGAGAGAGAGAGAGAGAGAGAGAGAGAGAGAGAGAGAGAGAGAGAGAGAGAGAGAGAGAGAGAGAGAGAGAGAGCTTCATGCTTCAAGAAGTCAAAAATTTTATTCTGACTTTATAGTTTCTAGATTACAGCTAATATATTTTGCTTATTTTTGGATAAGAGAAGTTATTTGTTATGTTACAGTTTCAAAATGATAATAAAGAGAACACTTAAAAATTTAGAGTTAAATAAAGCTACCATGAATGGGTAAAAATTATCCTCAGGGAAGATTGGAACCCGTAGATTTGGGCCCCAGCATATTAGTTTTCTGTTTGGGTTGGTCGCCAGCCATTTTCCATGTGTCCTGCAGATTATTTAAAACTAAATTATTTACACAAATATTTGTAATGCTATGATTTTAATGGCAGTATGTTGTCAGGATTGGAACAGATGAACCCAATTGCGGACAATGAAGAGTTAACTTGTAATATTACGCACTGCCTGAAATAGTCCCCTTGGTAACTTTCAATGGCAGGGGATTATTTTCGGCAGTGCGTAATATCACTACGCCTGCTGCAGCCATGTTACATCAGACAGCAAAGTCCTTAATTATAACGCCAGAATGAGAGTATAATCCTAACCATATCTGCCTAGAAAATCACAACTTTTAATTTTCCGTCGGTCTTAGTACACGATGTAACTACAGAAGAGTCAAGTTTTAAATAGGAAAAATATTGAAACTCTTTGGTTATTTTTTAGCGTGATGCTAATGGTCTAATCAGATTCAATGAATTGTGCTAACTTATGCTATGTGCTAGCGCCAGACCCAGAGATCAGCTGAATGGATTTCAAAATGGTAAAAATCACATTTTTAACTCTAGGGTAGCTAGAAAATGAGCATATTTAAAAAAAAAAAGAGGAATGTCTCTTTAAAGCAATGTAATAACAATATCAAAGGGCAAGTTTAAATATTTTGTTTAATTCAATTCTTGATTAGTAGGCCTGTGTCAAGTGAGTTTATACAACAGTTCGATGGCACTTAATGTTCTCAGTTATTAATGTTCACAACGTTTCTGTCCGATGTGTGTACACTCACAAAAAACATTGTTTTTTCAGTTTGTGACCCTTTTTATTGTCTGTGACCATGACCTGGCAATGTTTATCTATGTTTGCCCTGTTAAAATCCTGGTGCAGGTCAAGTTCAGCAAACAGCAAAAGTATGTGAAGCTGGATTGTATTGAAGGGCGATTTGATTTAATGAGTTTTTTTTAATTTAATGGTTTAAATGTGCAAGTATTGCATATTCAAAATAAAATTATGCTCTTTATATGTTTTTTTTTTTTTTTTAGAATTTTCTGACTCCTTTTCTTTCATATCTTTCACTGACTAGAGCTGCAGCTCAGGTGCATCCATTATAATCTTAGGTGAGGTCTCTAAACAAACAGGTTAGTAAAGCTTTATTGTCTCTTAACATTGTTTCACGTTGAGTCTCATTTTTTTCGCATTCTCATGCTTTTGTTTTTTATGCGTTATTTGAAGATTGTGTTGAAGTTCAAGTCTGGTGGTAAAGAAGTAGTGCAAGAGTATCAAGCAACAGAAACCCTTCCTGATGCCACAAGAAGAAAGATGATTAACATACTGGTGGCTCACATGATCGATACACATGGGTATTTTTTGTGCATATTTTGTTTATTTGTACTAATAACTGCATGGCCATTGTTTAAATTTAGATGACTAATTTGATATCTACTTTCAGGCACCTCCCACATAAAGCAATTAGAGAACAGTATGCTCTTAGCATAGTGATGCTGCTTCCTTTTCTTTAAGATCCATATTCAACAAAAGGCTATGTTGTTGTCTGTGTTGCTGTTTGCTACTGCATATTTGCATGTTTTCACACCAGGCCATTTCTGTAACACTACAATTTGATTCTTTGATATGAATAAAGTATAATTAAGTTAATAAACCTGTTTCAGGAACACTTCTACTATACTGTAAGTAACACAGGATATACAGTATTGCTTGGCATTTGAAATGTTTTCTCACCCAGTTGGGTTAAAGTTGATGGTGTGGAGTATAGAGCTGCACTTGTTATTTGCTTTTGTCAAATAAATGATATACTTTTGGTTGCAAATCACATTTATATTTTGGCAACCAAGCTGTTTACTGAGAATTTTGTCATTTTTATGCATTTAGAGTTGTGTGAAGGTGCATTTAAAATGCATTTAAATGTCAGAGATTAAAATGTATAAGCCATTTGACATTCAAAGCTCATAGAGTGAAGGTTTGTATATCATACCTTCTTTTGTAAATATATATTTTTAATAATGTTTAAATGTAGCTTCATGTTGCATTGCAAGATCTTAAACGCATTATTTGAGTATTGGCTGTATTGGCAGTGTAATTGTTTGATTCTGTAGTGTTAACTATTGCCTAAAATAGTTAAACCTAACTTTAAATAATATTGTTCAAAGTAACACTCCCTGGTCTCAACTTCATTCCAGTTTGCAGACATGTTGTCGTCATCGTTGTTATCATCTTATTGTTCACTATGAATGTAATTCTACATTTAAACCCCCCGGGCAACTACTCGCTCGATATCTATGTCATTACGATGACGCGTGCGTCCTCACTACGGCCCATTACGGCATTATTTCTGCAACCTGTTCACACAGAGGGCTTTCCAGGAATTTTATGCAAAAGTTACTAGGTCCTCCTTTCGAGAGTGATCCCAGAACATTTACGGAACGTGTTTGCGTTCACACAGAAGTCTTTCTGACAATTTTACAGAAATTTTCTGCAGCCAAAGTGGTGTGTGAATGAGGTTAAATACTCCCGTCCCTAAATAGTTAAACCTAACTCTAAACAGTGATGATTTTCTGAATCCCCTTTTTATCTGTATGTACACTCTAAAAATGTCTGGGTTATTTTTGACCCATAATGGGTAAATATTGGACAGAACACGTGCTAGGTTAAAAATTGACCCAATGCTGGGTTATTTTAACCCAACTGCTGGGTTATTATACACCATGGTTGCATAACAACAACCCAACATTGGGTTATTTTACCCCAACATGAGGTCATTTTTAACCCAGCATGTGTTCTGTCCAATATTTACCCATTATGGGTCAAAAATAACCCAGCAATTTTTAGAGTGTACAGTCAGTGACGTTTGGCCTTAGAAAACCGAAATGTAAGTCCTTTATTCAAACATATTGCAAATAAATATTGTGTATATGTAGTTGTGCAGTGTGTTTTGTAGATGTGCTTGGAGTATAAGCTCCGCGCTGAAAAGAATTTATGGAGACTTGGCAAAAACATAAACACAAATCTTATTGAATCAAGCCAGATGAGAATTAATTTGTTAAAAAACAAAAGAGAGGATCAACACTGATACAATTGCAGCCTTTTATTTTATGTTTGTTAGAATAAAACCCATATTCCCCAACCCGATGTGCTGTAAGTTGTCATTTTTGCCAAATAATTCTGTCCAATAAGTTCCTTAACCAAGTTTAGTGTTCTCCCGTTTGTACCTTAAACCTTATATTGTGATGGTTTAAAGGGGACATTTCACAAGGCTTTTTTAAGATGTGAAATAAATCTTTGATGTCCCCAGAGTACAAATGTGAAGTTTTAGCTCAAAATACCATATAGATAATTTATTATAGCATGTTAAAATTGTCGTTTTGGGTGTGTCATATTAAATGCAAATGAGCTGATCTCTCCACTAAATGGCAGTGCCGTGGTTGGATAGTGCAGATTAAGGGGCAGTATTATTATAACAAGATCCCCTTCTGACATCACAGGGGGAGCCACATTTCAGTGACCTATTTTTTCACATGTTTGCAAAGAATGGTTTAACAAAACTAAGTTGCTGAGTTGTTCTTTCTCACATTTTCTAGGTTGATAAAAGCACTGGGGACTCAATTATATCACTTAAACATGGAAAAGCCTGATTTTCATGATATGTCTCCTTTAATCGAATTTGAGGGGGAAATAAATGGAAATATTTTTCAGAAATTCTTTCTGGAGTTCTTTGCAGCGATGCAATAAAAGTACCATTTTGGGTTCCTCGATAAACCATTCAGTCAAAGGTTGCTTTAGGAACCAGTTCTTTCTTACCTTAGGGCTCAGTCACACCAAAAGCGTTTATGGCAGTTGCAGGCGCCTTTTTTGAATGATATTCTATGGGCAGGGCGCGTTTGCGCGCTGTTTATGCGCGCCGAGCGCCTTGCGGTTTTCTGCCGCCTGCCGCGCACGCGTTTTTTAAGGAGCGCTGACGGCGCATTCACACGGGGCGTAAGCGTTAACGCTTAACGGAAGGCTTGTCTGAAGCGTGGCCAACAGCCAATCACAGTGGCCGCTACACATGCTCCGTTCTTCCATAAACGTAATTGGCTGGCTCTGTCTAGGTAATTTGCATAAGGCGATCTGATTGGCTGACGCGCGCGTTGCCGCTTGAAAAGTTGAGATATGTTCAACTTCTGCCGCGAGCAACGGCACTGACGCGGCGCAGACGGATCCACAATTCAGTTCGGCAACGCATGACGTCACCCATTAAAAGTGAATGGGAAGCGTTAACGCTGACGCCCCGTGTGAATGCGCCGTGAGAGCGGAGAAGCGCCCGACGTCATTCGCGTCTTCCATTGTCCAATCGAATGAGGGGAGAGGCGGGCCTTACGTTGTGGCGAGGGAAGTTTACAGTTGCTTTGAAGAACCGGACTCCACTCGCTCTCTCTCTCCTGCGTGTTTGTGCTCCTCTTATCCTCAAACAAGGTCAGAGCAAGCGCCCTCTTTTTAAAGTTTCTGCTAGTATGACAGTTAACAGCAAAAGAGCGCTCACGCTCCAATATTTGATTGACAAGACAGCTGACTCGGTGGTTGCTTAGCAATATGAAAAGCCGCGCTGCACTGCTCTTTTTTAAAAAAGGCAGTGCGTCGCGCCTTGCGTTTGCAAACGTTTAAAGCGCTTTTGGTGTGACTGAGCCCTTATAGTCTGTAAAATGTATTCCACAAGAAAGAACCTTTTGTTCAACAGAAAGATTTTATACAGGAGATGTTAAATGTTCTCTATTAACCACGCAGACTGACAAAAAACATAAAATTTAAAGAGTGTCCCCAGGCCATGAAGAGGTATAAAAATATAATCTTTAAAAGGTTTACAAACGCAAGGCGCGACGCACTGCCTTTTTTAAAAAAGAGCAGTGCGTCGCGCCTTGCGTTTGCAAACGTTTAAAGCGCTTTTGGTGTGACTGAGCCCTTATTGTCTGTAAAATGTATTCCACAAGAAAGAACCTTTTGTTCAACAGAAAGATTTTATACAGGAGATGTTAAATGTTCTCTATTAACCACGCAGACTGACAAAAAACATAAAATTTAAAGAGTGTCCCCAGGCCATGAAGAGGTATAAAAATATAATCTTTAAAAAGTTTACAACTGCACTTTAAAACGTTTATATAAGCATGACACCTTTTCCACGTTGTGAAAGTAAGTTAAGCTACAGTAAAAAAAAAAAAGTTAAGCTAGAGTAATGGGGAGGAGAGCAACGTTTCTCTTGGTTGGAGCTTTGACTCATTGTCACATTTCCTCAGAAAGTGAAGCAGTGCACTATGAACACGGTTTCCTTTACAGGCATGATAAGAAAAGTTGCGGACATGTAAACTTACTTCACAACGATGCTAATTTTCGCATTGCTCTTCGGGAACGATGAATTGCTGCAATGGATTTGGGATTTCGTGTATGAGAAGCGTCATGTCATCCTCATGTCACCTCACTGGAGCGTGTTTGCGGCTTTCTGCGCTCACTTCATCTTTTCCGCGCCGTTCATGATCTTGGATCTTTTGAGTCCGCGTGTGCCGTGGATACAGAAGTACAGGATTCACCGTGAAGTTGCTACTTTTCATCAGTGGACTCGATGTGCCGCTCGCATCTTATTGAAATACGCAATTGGCGTTTTGCCGTTGACTACGCTTTTTATGTTTTTACGGCACACTCATTTCCCAGAAAGAGCACCGTCTTCTTTTCTTGCCCTGAAGGAATGCGTTTCTTGCTTACTAGTGTTTGATACCCTGTTCTTTATATTTCATTACTCCATCCACAAGTAAGCTTTACATATATTTCAAATCAAAACTAATTATTTTGTGAAAATATATTGAATTATCTTGTTAAGAAAAAAACATTTAGGTAACTGCTGATGACTGTATAAAGAGTGGAATTTGTTTATTCTGGGTTTATTTTAATGTGTCAGATCCTGCAGCTCACATGCATTGCGTTAACAATGCAATGGTCATTGGTTCGATTACAAAAATCATCCATATTGATTAAATGTATATGAATACAATGTAAGTTGCTTTTTAAAGCGTCTGCCAAATGAATAAAGTACAGCACATACATACACAGGCTTTATTTAGTATGTATCTGGGGTTTCTATTTGGATGTGTTATATGACTTTTAAGTATTGTTAAATGATCTGCAAATTGTTTTTTTTTAAAGAACAATCTGAAATTCTGTGTTATTTTACATTTAACAAAACAACCTAATTTAATTCTTCTAATTCTAAATAGGAGATCATGCCGTCTAATTAATAAAAATTTGAGTTCACATTTTACATTCATTCATTTAGCAGACGCTTTTGTACAAAGTAATTTCGTTATATAGTCACGTAATTTTTTTATTTATGTTTTTCGATATTATCACGACTTTCCGCGTTTTTTCGAGAACGTATAACGAGTTCCTGTTTTCGTGTGATTAATCAACTGTTTTGTCTTGTTTTCTCATTGTCTCTTAGGTTTAGGGTTGGATTTGCATAAGACGACATCCCTACCTAATGCCAGGGGACATAAAAAAATACATCAGAAAAAAATAGTAAACCAATACATAAAGTGACATTCTAATGCAAGCACCAAATCTAAATGAATATGGTTTAAAAATAGGAAAAAGCAGTTGAATAACCGATGCGTGATCACACGAAAACAGGAATTCGTTATACGATCACGAAAAAAATCATGATAATGTCACGAAAATAGAATCAAAAATTGACGTGAGGATAGAGGGTATGCACATGACGTCACCGTCGGCAAAAGGGACTGCGGTTACGCCCACTGAGTGGCAAAAGACAGAGCGGCAGCTTGAGTATTGTGAAATCAGCGAAAACACGGCTAAAAAGCTGTTGTGCGATAGACTGTACAAACAGATTTACAAAAATTCTGAGCTATCGTTTTACAGACTGCCAAAAAACACTGAAAGGAGAAGTAAATTGATTGTTCATGCCACGTCCACAGACCACATGCAGGTGGGTTGATAAGTTGCTGGTCACTATCAAGCAGAGGTTTCACTTCTACTTAAAAGTATTTGTATTTTATCCTTGTTTTTCTTTGGAAAAGATACATTCCAAAGCATATGATCATAATTAGGGCCCGAGCACCGAGGAGCAGGCCAGAATGGCCTGCACCGAAAGGTGCGAAGCCCTATTGTTTTTGCTCGGATTATTATTTTTTAGGGCCCGAGCACCGAGGAGCAGGCCAGAATGGCCTGCACCGAAAGGTGCGAAGCCCTATTGTTTTTGCTCAAATTTATTATTTTTTTTTTTTTTTTTTTTTTTTTTTATTTTTTTTAACACTTTTGGGGATTTTGGGTGCCTTAACATACTCGAAAACTCTTGAAATTTGGCACAGACGTCAGAGTCGTCCGTCATTGCAGAAAACCAAAGGCTGGACAACGGGCGTGGCACAGGGGCTCTGTAGCGCCCCCTGTAATGCAGAAGAAACCATTGATGCACAGATCGGGCAAAAATTTACGCACATGTACGAGAATTGGTACGCTTATAGATCTCATCAACCCGAACAACTTTCGCCCTCTAACATTTAAGCTCCGCCCAACAGGAAGTCGGCTATTTTGCATCGTTTAAAAAATGCATGCGGAGAACTTTTAAATACTCCTCCTAGGGGATTCATGCGAATGACACCAAACGTGGTGATCATGATGTCGAGACATTGTACTTGCTAAATTGCGAAGGGATTTTTGATATCTCGAAAGGTCCTGCCATGGCGAGGCGACAAAGTCGTGGCGAAATCAGAGAAACAGGAAGTGTCTTATATCTAAGGCAAAAAAATTCTTATTGTTATGCCAAGCGGGGCGTTTGTTCGTCTGAAGATTCCGATCGCATCGATGTGTCTATTGTGAGTCTCAGGTATAGCGCCACCACCAGGCGCCAGGAAGTGTGTCAGTCATGAACTTTTAAATACTTCTCCTAGGGAATTCATACAATTGACACCAAACGTGGTGAACATGATGCTGAGACATTGGACTTGCTAAATTGCGAAGGGATTTTTGATATCTCGAACGGTGTTGTAATGGCAAGGCGACAAATTTATGGCGAATTCAGAGAAACAGGAATTGTCTAATATCTAAAGCAAAAAAATGTCTTATTGGGATGAAACGCAGTGTGTATGTTCGGCCAAGGATTCCAATCGCATCAATGTGCCTATTGTGAGTCTCGGGTATAGCGCCACCAACAGGCACCAAGAAGTGTGGCAGTCACTAAAGGTGGATTTTTTGACAGTTCCATGCAATGTTCTTTTAAATACTCCTCCTAGGATTTTCATGCAATTGACACCAAAAGTAGTCAACATGATGCTGAGCCATTGTAGATGATAAATTGCGAAGGGATTTTTGATATCTCGAATGCTGCTCCCATGGCAACACGTCAAACTTTACTTTCATTTTCAGGGATATTTAAGCACTTGGCATGCACTTTGGGTGCCTTAACATGCTCGAAAACACCGGGAATTTGGCACAGACCTCAAAGTCGTCGGCCATTAGGACTGGGCAAACGCTGGAACACGGGTGTGGCAGTAGGGCTCTGTAGCGCCCCCTGTAATGCAAAAAAAATATTGGTGCACAAATCGGGCAAACATGTACGCACATGTACGAAAGTTGGTACGTATATAGATCTCATCAACCCGAACAACTTTCACAATCAAACCTATTAGCTCCGCCCCACAGGAAGTCGGCCATTTTGGATGGTTTCAAAAATGCATACGGTGAACTTTTGAATACTTCTCCGAGGGGATACATGGGATTGACACCAAACGTGGTGATCATGATGTCGAGACATTGTACTTCCTAAATATTGAAGGGATTTTGTGATATCTTGAACGGTTCTGCCATGGCAAGGCGACAAATTCATGGCGAAATCAGAGAAACAGGAAGTTTCTAATATCTAAGGTAAAAAATGTCTTTTTATGATGACACACGGGGTGTTTGTTCGTCTGAAGATTCTGATCGCATCGATGTGCCTATTGTGAGTCTCGGGTATAGCGCCACCACCAGGCGCCAGGAAGTGTTGCAGTCACAAAGGTTGATTTTTTTGACAGTTCCATGTGATGTTCTTTTAAATACTTCTCCTAGATTGTTTATGTGATTGACACGAAAAGTGGTCAACATGATGCTGAGACATTGTAGATGCTAAATTGCGAAGGAATTTTTGACATCTCGAACGCTGTTGCCATGGCAACGCTTCAAACTTTACTTTAATTTCAGGCATGTTTAAGGCTCTTTGCATGCTTAGATTAACTTTAAATTTGGCACACACATGAGAGTTGTCGGCTGTTAAGTGTTGACAAAAAGGTCAGATAAAGGCGTGTCTATTTAGTGGCTCACTAGCGCCCCCGTTTGTCTAAAATGTGGGGTTTCTTTTACCTACAGTACCCAAATTGGTCAGTAGCAACATGAAATAGTCCACTGATATTTACCCACTTGATGCACGTGCCCACTTTGCGTCGTTTTCTCGGAGGCACCGTGTAGCGGTAAAAAAACGTGCGAGGGCCCGCCATTGCTGCTTGCAGCTATATTTTTTATTTATTTTTTTTATTTTTTTCAACACTTGTGCTAATTTGGGAGCCTTAACATACTCGAAAAGTCTTGAAATTTGGCACACACGTCAGAGTCGCGTGCCACTAGGCTCATGCAAAGGCTGGAATACGGGCGTGGCAAGGGAGCTCTGTAGCGCCCCCTGTAATTCAAAAACAAACATTGGGGCACAGATCGGGCAAAAATGTACGCACATGTACGAGAGTTGGTACACATATAGATCTCATCGACCCGAACAACTTTAGCCCTTTAACATTTAAGCTCCGCCCAACAGGAAGTCGGCTATTTCGGATTGTTTAAAAAATGCATGCGGTGAACTTTTGAATACTCCTTCTAGGGGATTCATGGGATTGACACCAAACGTGGTGATCATGATGTCGAGACATTGTACTTGCTAAATTGCGAAGGGATTTTTGATATCTCGAACGGTTCTGCCATGGCGAAGCGACAAAGTCATGGCGAAATCAGAGAAACAGGAAGTGTCTAATATCTAAGGCAAAAAATGTCTTATTGTGATGACACGCGGGGTGTTTGTTCGTCTGAAGATTCCGATCGCATCGATGTGCCTATTGTGAGTCTCGGGTATAGCGCCACCACCAGGCGCCAGGAAGTGTGTCAGTCACAAAGGTGGATTTTTTTGACAGTTCCATCCGATGTTCTTTTAAATACTCCTTCTACGATATTCATTCGATTGACACCAAAAGTGGTCAACATGATGCTGAGACATTGTAGATGATAAATTGCGAAGGGATTTTTGATATCTCGAATGCTGTTCCCATGGCAACGTGTCAAACTTTACTTTCATTTTAAAGGCATATTGAAGCCTTTCAGTTCCATGCAGTGAACTTTTAAATACTCCTTCTAGAATATTCATTCGATTGACACCAGAAGTGGTCAACATGATGCTGAGACATTGGAGATGCTAAATTGCGAAGGAATTTTTGACATCTCGAACGCTGTTCCCATGGCAACGCGTCAAACTTTACTTTTATTTAAGGCTTTTTTAAGGCTCTTGGCGTGTTTGGATTAACTTTAAATTTGGCACACACATCAGAGTTGTTGGCAGTTAAGTGTTGACAAAAAGGTCAGATAAAGGCGTGTCTATTTAGTGGCTGACTAGCCCCCCCCCCCGTTTGTCTAAAATGTGGGGTTTCTTTTACCTACAGTACCCAAATGGGTCAGTAACAACATTAAATAGCCCAATGATATTTACCCACTTAAGGCCCTTGCCCACCGTGCATCGTTTTCTCGTACGCACCGTGTAGCGGAAAAATAACGTGCGAGGGCCCGCCATCGCTGCTTGCAGCTATATTTTTTATTCTATTACATTTCATAAATAATACGCTTTTGTTTTACATTTAATATTTAAGTACATTAACATACTTTTACTCAAGTTTATTTTAATGTAATTAGGTTTTAAATAAATTTTAATATGCAATATTAAAGAATACACAGTATGATTCTATGCTTTAGACTGTAGTGAAGTAATGTTTTTTCCCACGAGGAAAACGTGTCTAAATGAGAAACAGCTGTGGTGCGATAGACTGTACTAACAGATTACGAGATTTCGGAGCTATCGTTTTACAGACTGCCAAAAAACACAGAAAGGAGAAGTAATAGCCGTTCATGCCAACGTCCACAGACCACAGGTGGGTTGATAAGTTGCTAGGGTCACTATCAAGCAGCGGTTTTACTTTCACTGTAAAAAATACTTTGCTGCCTTAAAATTTTTTGTTAAATCAACTCGGATTTACAAGTCATTTCAACTTCCTATTATTTATCTTGACTAGAGATGAGTTGTTATAACTACAGGTGAGTTGTTATAACTTATAAAATTAAGTTGACTTTTCTCAACTATATTTTATAAGTTGTGACAACTCATCTCTGTTGACATGACTTGTAAATCTCAGTTGATTTAAAAAAAGATTTTAAGGCAGCAAAGTATTTTTACAGTGTTTTTCTTTGGGAAACACACATTCCAAAGCATATTATCATAATTTTTATTCCATTACATTTCATAAATACACGTGTTAGTTTTACATTTAATATTTAAGTACATTAACGTACTTTTACTCAAGTAAAAGTACACAATATTAATGTAATTAGGTATTAAATCAATTTTAATATGCAATATTACAGAATACACAGTATGCTTTAGAATGTAGTGAATTAAAATTTTTCCCAATACAAACATCCTAATAAAGTGCAGATGCTTGGAAAAACTATGCAACTAAGTATTGTCCACCTCTGCTATCAAGTGCAACTAAATTTAATTTAAGCTGATAATAGTCAGTTTCACTGGCATTTTCGCAGCAGCCGCTATGAAAACCAGTCATTTTGTTGCACGTTTTGCCACTCAACCGGGCGAGCTCTCGCATGGTCACGTGGAAAAGTGACGTCAGTGCATACCCTCTATATCACGCAACCTTGTGAGACTGGGTAGCACAAATCTGTCAATTTGTTTAAGTACCGTAGCTTTTTACCTTTAATTCTGGACAGTGCAATTTATAGACATTACGAATGAAGTTTACGAGATGATGATGAATTTATGAAATTGCATTCATATGAAAAAAAAAATATTTTACTACAAACAATACCTAAAAAATGCACAGTTTCTGTAGTTCAACCATGGTTACCATAAAAAAATTGTTTAATTTAAACATGGTTCTCTACACAAAATGGTTTACTACCATGTATCCATACAAAAACAGTGCTGTGAAAAAGTGTTGGCCCCCTACCTGATTTTTTTCATAGCGCTTGATTGTCGTTGTTGCTGCTAAGGGTGGCCCAACCAGTTATTAGGTTTAGGGGCCAAGCACTTGGCCATCCCATGTGTGTTTGGATTTAGTTTTCCCTTCATAATAAAAACCTTCATTTAAAAACTGCATGTTGGGTTTACTTGTGTTATCTTTGATTAATATTTAAATTAAGTTTGATGATCTGAAACTATAAAGTGTGACAAACATGCAAAAAAAAGCATTTTTATTCAAAAGCAGGAAAGGGGCAACACCTTTTCACTGTATAATAAACCCATGGTTAATTTTCATAAGGCCATGATCACACCGGTCCGGTTCTGTATGTACTGTACAGTAAAGCATGCAGATTTAATTGTGTGAAGATTTATAGTGTAAGATGTACAAATGTTATGAACAACAATTATAAGTTGAATTATATTTTGAATATCCATCAGCTTAAATTCAGAGCATTTGTCCAGATTTTGACAATATTCAAACACTGATATGTACACCGTAAAAAAAATTCCGTAGAAATTGCAGCTGGGTTGCAGGTAGTTTGCCGTGGATTTGAATTTATGTTTTTGACTGGCAACATTTTGTCCAAAGTTAAATGAACATTAAACATTTACAAGTCTAGTAAAACTAAAAAAACAGTATCAAGAAAAACATTCTGGGAAACAAAATCTGAAGCAAAAAACAGAAAAAGGTTGATGATGATTTCTGGTTCCCAGAATGCTTTGCATGAGGCTGTAATTGTATAGTTTTATTCTGTAAAGATAAATACTTGTTAATATTTGGAATTTATTTAACTTTGAACAAATTCTTGCCAGTAAATAACGTGGATGTAGATCTGCGGCAGATTACCGGCAACCCAGCTGCAATAACATTGTAATTTCTGCGGATTTTTTTTTACAGTGTATATTTGGATTAATCAAGCAAACGTTCTCATTGCTGCTGCTCACAATCTAAATTCAGTGTGTTTTTCCTTCAGAATTCCCTGGCTGTATCACAACATCCATCGTATTCATCACCTGAACAGGGAGACATTTGCACTGGCAGCCCAAGACTCCAGTATATACGAACTGCTTTCTCTTCAAGCCCTTGCATTTTTTAGTGCCATGCTGGTTGGCTGCCATCCTGTAAGTGAAATACTTTTCCATGTGATCAACACCTGGATGGCTGTGGAGGATCACTGTGCATTTGACTTTCCTTGGGCATTGCATCGGCTGCTGCCATGCTTTTCCGGGGCTCCGCACCACTTGGCCCACCATCAGCAGTTTTTAGGAAATTTTGCCCCTTACTTTAGACACTGGGATTGCATTTTTGGGACCTCACTGCACATTCAGGACCAAAATGAAAGAGGAAGAAGGAATACAGCATAGTGTATAACTTTGTGTGGTGGCCCATTTCCAGTGATCTCATCCACAAAGGGATATAAACATTATCAATTTAATCCAAAACTAAGCCTACAAACACAGGAAATGAGTTGGAAGTTGGAATGCCTCAAGTTAAATACTTGGCCTTTAATACTTGTAAATAATGCTTTTACTTGTGTATTTCCAGTAGTAGAGACTTACTAAATTTTATAAAATGGAGCTTATAAATAAAATTCTTTAAAGGCTGAATGACATTGAACAAAAATTATGTCCTTTTTATGTCTTCTGCTTCCACGCTTGCAAGTCATCTGTTCACTTCTTGTGAATTTAAACACTCCCCACATTGTCTCTTTGAAGGCCATATAACATCTGTATGCAGCAGCTTCTCTCGGGGCGCTCTGCATTTCTCCCCTGGAGTGTGCAAAAAAAGATGTCTCTATAATCTCATTTTTTAAATTAACAGCGCAGCATTCATGGAAACAGCTACCGTTTCATTTTCAGTATTGTTCCCCACAGAGCACTTTGGTAAATTATGAAAGAGTTACAGGCAGCTGTAAACCTATACTGGTACATTTACGCTGTTGTGATGGAAACTGTTCAGTTGGTAAATTTCTGAAAACTCCAAAAAGTCCCCATGTCTTATACTTGTGCTTTCCTCTGAGAATCGACTTACCTGATAGTTTGAGCAGAATTCCAGTGCAATTATTTCATTAAGAACCAGAAGAAAAAAGTACCAAGTAACTATTACTATGGGGGATTTCCAAACGGAAATAAGTATCCCTATGTGCAAGGCCATATGAAAAAAACTTTTTGGTGTATTATTTAACTGTTTTATAGTCACTGCACATACACTCCCTGACAAAAGTCTTGTCACTCATCTATTTTGTAGAAACACCTGCTATTAACCTGACTTTTGATTAATCAATTGGTTTTAGAAATAGCTCATATAAAAGCTAAAACCCTCCCAAATGATGTTTAATGCACTGAAATAAATTAGTTTCACTAAAAAAAGATTTATCATTTAATCAAGACAGAAAGGTCAAATTTTGGCAAGACAAATGTTTTGTCGCCTATACAGAAATAAAACAAATTTACTGCAAATACAAAAATATGTCAGCAAATCATATCTTGTATGACTTCCATGAGCTTGAAGGACTGCATCCATGCGGTTTGGCAAGGATTCATACAATGTATTGATGAAGTCATCAGGAATAGCAAAGAAAGCAGTCTTGCATGCCTCACAGAGTTCATCAATATTCTTTGGTTTCGTCCTCCATGCTTCCTCTTTCATCCTACCCTACATATGCTCAATGATGTTTATGTCTGGTGAGTGGGCTGGCCAATCCTGGAGCATCTTTATCTTTTTCACCTTGAGGAACTTTGATGTGGAGATGGAAGTATGCAATGGAGCACCATCCTGCAGAATTTGGCCTCTTTTATGGTTGGGAATAAAAGAGATAGCTAAGATTTCTTGGTATTTTAGACTATTAATGTTGCCTTCCACCCTGCAGATCTCTTGCACACCCCCATACCTTATGTAACCAGACCATGATTTTTCTGCCACCAAACTTCACTGTTTTCTGGGTGAATCTTGGATCCATGCGGACTCCAGTAGGTCTCCTGCAATATTTGACTGTGGTGTAAATCAACAGAAAAATCATCTGAAAAATCAACCTTCTGCTTTTCCAGCGTCCATTCTTTTAGCAGGCTGTGGGCCTTGGCAAATGCCACACGTTTTTTCAATTGTCTTTTCTTTAGTGCTGGCTTCTGGGCACTGATTCCACCATGGAGCCCATTACGAGACAGAATCCGACAAACTGTTCTGGCGCAACTACTGTGCTCGCTTCGCGTTCGCGCGAGTCTCAAATCAAACAGTGATTGACAGCTCTCTGGTCCAATGGTGCGGTGGGCATTTTCAGGTTGACAGTAAATCTAGCTGGCCCATTGAGATTGGAGGGGGGCACCAGGGGGGGCCAATCATATTCCAAGGGGGGTGGTGCCACCCCATGCCCCCCCCCCTCTAGACACGCCCCTGTCAGGGACCAGGTCTAAAATGGGCTGGCCTTGGATTTTCGAGCCAACAAACGGTCCTCTCGAGCAGTTGTCTTGTGGGGTCTGCCTGACCTGGGCTTGTCAAAAACGTCTCCAGTCTCTTCAAATCTTTTTTTTATCCTCTGTACTTGACTCTGAGACACATTGAAGGTGTCTGCCCCATCAGCAGTGAATCTGGTCTTCAGCCTCTTGATAATCAAAACTTTAGTCTCAGAGTGAATCTTAGGCATGTTTGCCGAGGTCTAGTTGCAGTTGATGTGAAGGTCTAGTGTACTGGGGTTCTTTTTATATACACCTGAGACCTAATTGATCCATTATTAGTCACAGATGAAGCTCATATGACAAGGCGACAAGACTTATGTCTTTGCAAAAATTGACTCAATGGGCTTTACCAAGCTGTGAGTATAAGAATACTTTTTGACAGTTTTGTTTTGCACTGAAACATTATTACAAAAGCTGTTGGGATTAAAATGAACCATTTATTGAAAAAAAAAATCTCGATTAGAAATATATTTCAGCGGCACTTCAGTTCAATTTGTACACAAGACTTTTGTCAGGGAGTGTAGTCCTAAAATAATTAAGTACATTTTAATCCAAAACTTTAGTGCATTCAAGTAAAAAGAGTTCATTTAACTTAAGCATATAAAATCCTTTAAAATAAAACATTGAAGTAAAATAAACTGTAAAATTTGCACATGTTGTAAGGAATACCCACAATCTTTTGCGCCTGAATATTTTGATTTTATTAAGCTTCACAGAATAAGAACTAATAAGAACTTGTTAATAAAATGTCATAAAGGTTTAAGCTCTTATATTATCAATGTTGTTTTGTTGTAAATCATAATTTTGTGAAGTCGCCATTCAGGTAATCGGTGTTTCCTTACATGAACCCTGTTCAGCACATTTTATTGTATTTCTCCCAACAGTGCCAACAATGCATGTCAAAAACACAGTGTTGTATGTGTTTCTATGTTGAATCAAGTTTATTTAATGATTGACTTATAGTTTTGTGTTACAACTAAGTAACTAAGTCCATACAACTATGTTAAAGAAAATAACAAACAGTAAATACAATCTACCATAGAACAGTAAATAAGATTTATTTAATATTTTTAGGACAGCAATGCTTCAATATTCAAAAAAGTAATAGACTTTACCTAAATGATTAAAATAAATTATAGTAATAATAAAGTTTTACAAGTTGTTTTTCAGTGTGCACATTTTGGTTTTAGCTTATTCTTTCAAAAATAACTAACACAAGCAACATAAACATCTCTGTTACAAATGCACATTAACCCCTGTTTTCACAAGGCTTAAAGTTAGTCCTAGATTAAAACACATGTTTGAGCTTTCTCACCTGAAAAAACCTTGCACTTGATGGATCTTAAAATATGCCAGTGCCTTTGATTTGTCTTAAGATACACAGCAGTCACGTCTTTTCCTAAAGCATGTTTATAACAATGCCTAAACATATTAATTTAACTAAGGCCTTGTGCTGAGCTAAGCCTTGTAAAACCAAGCTTTAAAGTTTGTTTGTTTCTAGAAATTAGCATTCGAATCTCATACAATGCATTGAAAGTGACTGAAGGGCAAATGTTACAACTATGGGGTGTCACGGTAGGAAATCCACTGTTTCCTCCATGTCATGTGTGTGTGTGATTGTTTGTTTACTCACCTCAGCCATGTGCTCATTAGAGCGATTCAGTTCACCTGTGTGTTGATTGTCTCGCTCCAGCTGTTCATCATTACATCTTCTCCATAAATACTCACATGACTTTCTGTTCCCTGCCAGATTCTTTCATTTTGTTCGGTCCTGTGTTGTTTGGTTGTCTCGTGTCGATTCGGATTACTGTTACAGTTGGATGTGTATTGTCGTCGTCTTCGTGTGGATGTTCCCGTGTTCAGCCTGGATTTCACCACTGCTCACCACTCCACCAACGTTGCACTCAATACTCTCTACACCAACTTCCACCATAGTCTTCGCCACCATTGCCAGCAACATCAACACCGGACTGTGTCACTTCCGCATTGACTCTAAATACTCTCTCTCTTTTTATATTTAATAAACATTGTTTGAATTTTCCCCTGCAGTTGTTTCTACTCCTTACGTGTCATTACAGAAGAATCTGGCCAATCATGGAAGCAGCGGGGGAACAACCCATTTCCGCGTTGGAGGAATTTCTCCAGCGATCATTGGCTAGGATGGATCATCAGGACAAAGCAATCGATGATATGCGGAAGGCCGTCCACGCAATGGTGGCGAAAGTTTCCGAGCTCTCCCAGCGATCTCCACACACCACGCTACCCACTGCGCCACCCACGCCGCCCGCATCATCTTCACCTCCAGGGGGTAGTTCGTTCCCAGAACCCCATTTACCCATCCCGGAGAAGTATTCTGGTGAGCCAAATTGCTGCCGCACTTTTCTGTCACATTGCTCTCTTCATTTTGCCCAACAGCCCAGGTCATTTTCTCTTGAGGAGACTAAGGTCACCTTCACCCTCTCTCTGATGACTGGCAAGGCTGCCCTCTGGGGGACGGCGGTGTGGGAGAATAAGGACATTTGCTGCTCCTTGTTCGCCCTGCTATCCCAGGAAATGAAGAGGGTTTCCGATCGCTTCGTCGCGTTAAGGAGGCCGCCCGTCTCCTCACGGAGCTTCGACAGGAAGAGCGTCGGTCTCGGACTATGCCATCGAGTTCCGGACCCTGGCGGCGGAGTGCAGGTGGAACGAGGAGGCGCAGTGGGATCATTTCCTGCATGGGTTGGCGGATCGGATCCAGCGAGAGATCGTTATGGCGGAGATACCCACGACGCTTAATGGACTGGTGGATTTGGCGATCCGGGTCGACGCCCGACTATCCATGACCGCCCGTAGGAAGTCATCTGCCAAATTCCAGCTGCATTCCGAGGTTTCCCATCTGCCCAGCGAAGTCTCCGTCGGCGGACTCTCAGATCCGGAGCCCATGCAGGTGGGTCGAGCTCGGTTACCCCGGGAGGAGAGGAATCGGCGGAGATCCCTCGGACTGTGTATGTACTGCGGTGAGCCAGGTCATCAGTGTCAGCGATGCCCGGTAAAAGACCAAGCCCGGTAGTAAGACGGAGGCTACTATCGGGCGGGATCTCTGCCAGCAAGACCACGACATCATCCACTCTCCTTCCGGTGAGGCTACGGTGGTCCATCAAATCTCACTCTGGTTACGCACTTTTGGATTCGGGGGCGGAGGGTAACTTCATCGACAGCTCACTTGCACGTAAGCTCCAGTTACCATTCATTCCACTTACCCACCAGATTGCGCCCTTCGCCCTCAATGGACATCAGCTTCCCACCATCAAGCACACTACTGCACCCATCACACTCATCACCTCTGGCAACCACACTGAGACTATTACATTTTTCATTACTGACACTGCTCTCTCCCCTATAGTTCTTGGTCACCCTTGGTTCCATTCCCATAACCCCAAGATAGACTGGAAACTGGGTTCTGTTACCAGCTGGAGCGAGGAGTGTCATAAGTCCTGTCTTGTCTCTGCTTGTTTATCTGTGTCTGAGTCTGTGTTTCAGGGGGAAGCAGTGGATTTGTCTAAAGTGCCCACGGATGTACCATGACCTGAAGGAGGTGTTCAGTAAGTCTCGGGCTGATTCTCTACCTCCGCATCGTCCCTATGACTGTGCTATAGACTTATTGCCAGGTACGTTTCCGCCTAAGGGCAAGTTATACTCTCTGTCCGTTCCGGAGATGGAGGCCATGGAGAAATATATTTCTGATTCTCTGGCAAACGGGGTTCATTCGTCCTTCCTCTAGGGATGCACCGAATCCAGGATTCGGTTTCGGCCGAATACTGGGCTTTTTGGCGGGGTTCGGGTTCGGCCGAATCCTAGATTTTTTTTCCACCGAACCGAACCCTAGGCTTGCGCTACGCTGGTCGACGTCACGCAGCCGTTGATTACACACATCGGGTGCTGACGTGGAGATGAGCTTTTTCTTTCGGTCAGCTGGACACACCAAAACTTTTAAACACCGCTGAAAACGCCTTGAGGACCCCAAATGCCAGCTGTTTTTCAGCCGAGCGCTTGGTAGCTGTGATGCTTCAGCTGTGAGCCGGTTGGTTGCTATGGTAATGTCCCGCCCCTCCTCCACTGTAATTGGACGGCCGTGTGAAGACTGACATTGACGAGCGGAGCTTCTCACTCAAAGTTAAATATAGTTTTCAGCGCGGAGCTGCTTGCTTATTGAAAAAACGAGCGTGTCGCAACGCATCGCTTTCATTATGCATAGGCTTATGGTAATTGTCAAAATAGTTTTTCCAACTTGTCATCCTGGCATAATGTACAGTTAAAATTAAATAAAATGAAAAATACATTGCTGTGGACGTTTTTTACTTCATTAATGTGTTTTAATGTGTTGGAATAAAGATGCGAGTAGGATTCGGTATTCGGTTTAGGATTAGGCCGAATCTTAAGCGGTGGATTCGGGATTCGGCCGAACCAAAAAAATATTGATTAGGTGCATCCCTACCTTCCTCTTCTCCAGCGTGGGCGGGGTTATTTTTTGTGGGGAAAAAGGACGGATCCTTGCGACCTTGTATTGACCACCGAAGGTTGAACAACATTACGGTAAAGAATACGTATCCTTTACCGTTGATGTCTTCAGCCTTCGAGAGGTTGCAGGGAGCGTCCGTCTTCACTAAATTGGACTTACGTATGCATATCATTTGGTCCGTATTAGGAAGGGGGATGAATGGAAGACGGCATTTAACACCCCTAGAGGCCATTTTGAGTATTGCGTCATGCCTTTCGGGCAAACGAACTCGCCGGCAGTCTTCCAAGCACTCGTTAATGACCTGTTGCGAGACATGGTAGACCAGTTCATATATATTTACCTGGATGACATATTGATTTTTTCTTCGTTTCTCCAGGAACATTTGCAACACGTACGACGGGTGCTTCTGCGGTTGCTAGAGAATGGGCTTTTTGTCAAGGCGGAGAAATGCGTTTTTCATGCACAGTCTGTTTCTTTCCTAGGACACATCATTTCGACTGAGGGTGTCCGCATGGATCCTGAGAAGGTTAAGGCTGTGGTAGATTGGCCATCCCCAGAGTCTCGCAAGGCCCTGCAGAGATTTCTGGGGTTCGCCAATTTTTACCTGCGTTTTATTCGCAACTTCAGCCAGCTAGCCGCACCTCTGACCTCCTTGACTTCCCCTTGTTTGACGTTCAGGTGGTCAGACGCAGCCGAGGCTGCGTTTGCCAAACTTAAAAGCTGCTTCGTTTCAGCTCCCATTCTGGTTACCCCTGATCGCTCACGTCAATTCATAGTGGAGGTCGATGCGTCAGAGGTGGGGGTAGGAGCAGTGTTATCCCAGCGCGCATCCTCAGACGAAAGGGTTCATCCTTGCGCGTATTTTTCTCACCGTTTATCTCCTGCGGAAGTTAACTATGACATTGGCAATCGAGAGTTGTTGGCGGTCAAGCTAGCATTGGAGGAATGGCGTCACTGGCTTAAAGGGTCAGTGTACCTTTCATTGTCTGGACGGACCATAAGAATCTCGAGTACATTAGAACAGCCAAAAGACTTAACTCCAGGCAGGCTCGGTGGGCACTTTTTTTCAGACGTTTCGATTTTACAATATCTTACCAGCCGGGTTCCAAGAACATCAAACCCGATGCTTTATCCTGTCTTTTTGAGCGTTCCGATCGTACTGCTACTCCCGAGCCCATTTTACCGGAGACCATTATTATCTCCGCGCTCAGATGGGAGGTCGAATCGAAGGTTTTAACAGCCTTAGAAGGGGTAACGCCCCCGGGTCTGTGCCCACCGCATCGATTATTTGTGCCGGAGAAGTTACGGTCTGACGTCCTCCAGTGGGGTCATTCTTCCAGTGTTGCTTGTCACCCAGGGGTTAGTAGAACTAGATTCCTAGTCAAGCAACGATTTTGGTGGCCTGGTATGGCTCGTGACGTTCACGACTTTGTCTTGGCTTGTTCGGTTTGTGCCACTGGTAAGACTTCCAATCGACCTCCAGATGGGTTACTCTTACCGCTGTCTGTCCCTTCGAGACCCTGGTCCCACATATCGCTAGATTTCATTACCGCCCTCCCACCCTCTAAGGGTAATACGGTGATTTTAACCGTAGTGGACTGGTTCTCGAAGGCGACTCATTTCATTCCCTTGCCCAAATTGACATCAGCCAAGGAAACAGCGGTAGCTGTCATTGATCATGTCTTCCGAATACATGGCCTCCCGACAGACGTGGTTTCTGACAGGGGTCCCCAATTTGTGTCCAAATTCTGGCGAGAGTTTTGTAAATTGTTTAGGAGCGACTGTTAGTCTTTCATCCGGGTTCCATCCCCAGAGCAATGGTCAAACCGAGCGAGCCAATCAGGATGTCGAAAGGGTGTTACGATGTTTGGTTTTCAAGAATCCTTCGTCCTGGTGTCAGCAACTCTCAATTGTGGAGTACGCACACAATTCTCTGCCAGTGTCATCTACGGGCATGTCTACATTTAAGTGTAGTTTAGGGTACCAACCACCTAATTTTGTCAGTACGGAATCCGAGGGGTCAGTCCCCTCCGCACACGCACTAGTCCAGAGGTGTCACGTACCTAGACCAGAGCTCGTAGAGCTTTGCTCCAGGCAAGGTCGCGCACCAAGGCCAAGGCCGATCGCCACCGGTCGAAGCCTCCCCGTTACGTCGTCGGTCAAAGAGTGTGGCCGGAGGAGAGAAGATGGGTTCCTGCTCGAGACATACTGGATCATTGCCTTATTGATGATTACAATCGACAGGTAAAGCAGGCTGGGAATGTCAAGGGGCGTTCCTAGGGGAGGGGGTACTGTCACGGTAGGAAATTCACTGTTTCCTCCGTGTCATGTGTGTGTGTGATTGTTTGTTTACTCACCGCTGCCATGTGCTCATTACAGCGATTCAGTTCACCTGTGTGTTGATTGTCTCGCTCCAGCTGTTCATCATTACATCTCCTCCATAAATACTCACATGACTTTCTGTTCCCTGCCAGATTCTTTCATTGTGTTCGGTCCTGTGTTGTTTGGTTGTCTCGTGTCGATTCGGATTACTGTTACAGTTGGATGTGTATTGTCGTCGTCTTCGTGTGGATGTTCCCGTGTTCAGCCTGGATTTCACCACTGCTCACCACTCCACCAACGTCGCACTCAATACTCTCTACACCAACTTCAACCGTAGTCTTCGCCACCATTGCCAGCATCATCAACACCGGACTGTGTCACTTCCGCATTGACTCTAAATACTCTCTCTCTTTGTCTATATTTAATAAACATTGTTTGAATTTTCCCCTGCAGTTGTTTCCACTCCTTACGTGTCATTACATGGGGTTAATTGTAACAGGCAGAGGGTTTGTTGTAACCAATGCTAGAAAATTCTAACTAAAATAAGTCAATGCTTATATCTGATAGAGGTGGATATTGTTTACCTCTGTCTATGATACATACATAGATATCCACACACACATTCCATCCATGATCCTTCATCCACACATCCTTGACAACGAAATGGATGAATGCATATGAACAGATATTTTGAAAAGAGACAAAATAATGATTAACTTATTATATATTATTAACTTCACTTTGGATGGAAGGATGGATACACTTTTTGGGCTTTAAAGGTGCCATATAATGGAATAATAAGAGTTCTGTACATGGCATTGACATATTGTGAGCCTCAAACACACTGTAAAAAAACTTTGCTGCATGCCTTAAATTTTTTGTTAAATCAACTCAGATTTACAAGTCATGTCAACAGAAATTAGTTGTCACAATTTATAAAATATAGCTGAGAAAAGTCAACTTAAATTTATAAGTTATAACAACTCACCTGTAGTTATAACAACTCATCTCTAGTCAAGATAAATAATAGGAAGTTGAAATGACTTTTAAGGCAGCAAAGTATTTTTTACAGTGCACTATTGCTTCCTACTTCTTATGGAAACCTTGTGTATGCAAAAGACCACTGAAAAACAGGCCATCTCAAGATAACACAGACTGTGACATTATGATGTAGGCTACGCCCTACATTAAATAACACATTAAATTAATTACAATGCTGTTTACAATGCTAAAAAACAAAGTTGTGACTGCTGAGTTAACACTTTTAATGCTATATGCTAGTTTTATTATTGACATTGCAGTTACGTTTTGCAGATCCATATGAAAACACACAAATAAACTTACCCCTTAGAAATGTCCAAATGTTTCTCAAAATCTGTATCTTCGTCTGATACAGTCTCAAACATATAGATGGCTTCATTGAACGCACATGCATTGTCACAAAGTGGAGACTGTGAGCTAGAGGTCTTCACGGGTCCACTTAGATTCGAAAACACAAGGTCCGACCCGTGACCCAAGCGTGTTCAAGTCTAAAAGTTTCAAGTTTGTTATTAAGTAAAAGTATTAATTTTAAATTGGGTAAAAAATACCCCAAAATAACACTTAAGTACAGTAATCAAGTAAAATTACTCAAGTACTTTACACCTCTGACATTGAGTCTTTTTCTAACCTATTATTTTGGCTGGGGGTAGGCAAATTTTCACACATTTCATCAATTTTTTATGCACATTTAACGGTTACTTTGGTGTCGTTGTCAGAAGGAAAACAAATGGAGCAGCAGGCCAAATTGGATGCGAGGCCAACGGCGTTTCTTTCTGTCTGATGGGTGCATGTGGGGATGCAAACTGCACACACGTCGGTGCCTTTTACATTTGTGTCCAGTCGCGTTAAAAAAAAATTGTCACTTGTTCGGGTCGGACTTTGGTTTAATTTTCTTGAATTTGTTTCAGGTCGGGTCTTTCTTTAAAAAAAAATGTAATCACATCGGGTTTGGGTAAAAAGTAATTTGGGTCATTTTGGGTCAGGTTCATTTTTTTGGAACTCTTCTTTAAGCATGTATCACAACTGTGTGGAGAGGTCTGGCAGCCAGGCAAGAATTTAAGGACCTGTAGCTAAAATTGTATACAGTCATTTTAAAGCTCACATAACACAAAATTTTTTTGCCAATCTATTGTTAATCTTTGTTACCTATAGAGCAGTATTTCATCCTTCATATGTCCAAAGAGTCTTTCGTGTTGTCAGATTATTAAAAGACAGAACGGCCATTCCGGTTTTTGTCGGAAAAACTCGAACACTTGAAGGTTTACGGTGGGACAGCCTTTGGATACTAATCTAACAGCTGTGACATTGATGGAAATCAAACTAAAAAACTTTTTTTAAATAACTGTGGCTTACAGTCAGATACAGCCTTATACATATGATCCAGAATCAGATACTGAGTCAGTAATTGATCACAACAGCAGCAACAATTGCCCAACTAAGGTGGAAATGTTTGCTGTTGTTCGTGTTGTTTACATTACATTCACATGCGCCGATTGTGAACAAAACACGTGAGATTTTTATTTACTCACGCCGGTGGTTGCGACTCCTAAACAGTGTCTTTTAAAGTTCATCAGTCAAACTGAGCCTTGTTTGTAAATTAATCCTCATCGAAATGCAGCCAGGACACAAACATAAACCCATTCGCAATTATGTTGCTGTCTGGGAAAATGAACTGCATCCACTGTTCTTATGACATGGAAAGCTAAATAAGGGTTTCTTCTCCTTACATCCAAAAACACACTTCTTTTGTCAAACCATCTTGATAAAACAAAGTTGTTGCGTGCATGTGCAGTAATACCGGTAACTTCTACTCGACAGAGCAGTGTTATCACGCGTTCTCGCTCTCACTTGACGTGCAGGTGTGCTTTTCTAAGGGGATAAAGGCCCATTAAAGGAATATGAGGTCAATCAGTCGTAACCTCAGTTAAAAAAAAACTTTCTGAAACTTGTAGGAAAAAGGAGGTTTGAGTTTGGCCCAGAAATACTCAGTAACAAGGACCCCTGGATGTGGAGACAAAGCCAGGAGTGGTGGGAATGTGATGGTAGATTGACATAAAAGTCGCATCATATCCGGCTTGGTTGTTCACACCGCCTGAAATAGCATTACTTCCCCCCCCCCCTTTAAACAGCAACATTAGTTCGGTGTAGTAGTTGATATGCGTTAAACGAAGGTCATTTGTCATTAATTTCCTGTTATCTGAAATAAACTACTGTAAAAGGACTTTGTTGTTATTGATTCTATGTAGAAGTCTAACGGAGTTCACAAAACTGACCACCAGTGTTGGGAAAGTTTACTTTCTACATGTTCAGTGCACAGTTCACACATTTTAAAATGAACTAGTTCAGTTCATAGTTCATATTTCAAAAATGTGAACTAGTTCACAGTTCCAAAAATGAATTAATTTATAGTTCTTTTTTCCCATATTATTTTTTAAAAATGATTGCCATTATAGCCCATATAGAACCACAGACAGCAATTATTTTATCAGTTTTAACACTGAAGCTAAATGCGTCAGATTTCATCTTCATATCCAACTTTAAATCCTTGTCCAACCAGGGTTTCCATTAGCATTGACTGTCTTTTAATTTTTGTACATACCTTGAAAGGCTAGCCAGATGCTTTAAGGGGGTCGCACACTGGGCGAGAAGCGCTGTGAGGCGTCGTGTGTAGGACAACTCGCAGGTATGGCACACCGCACGTGCACGTTAAATAGCGTGAGCTTAGTCAGAGTCTATTTTAAGATCCAGAATATGCGTTAGCAGCCTATGTTAATCGTTAATTATTAAGGACAAATATAATGTTAATGTTAAACTATGTCAGTGGCGTGGCAGGGATTTCAGCAGCGTACAGAGTCAGGGTTATTTTGATGACGCATGCAGCCGTGAAACGCTGTTGTTGCCAGACCGGGTGTTTTTTTTTTTTTGCTCACATTAAGGCCTGTTTACAGTGTGTTTTAGTCGGGTTTTCGCCTGGAAGACTAGAAATCTGGCAACCTATTGAACGATGGTAGCCCCTGAAATTCCACAAGGGGGGGTATTTGTTCCTCAGATGTTGCACAATAAACGTGACATCCGAATATATTCATTATAAATCGTGAATGAAAAGTGAGATTCGAACGAATGTCCGTTAGTGAACTAATTGTATAAACTATTTATATCGTAATTCGGTCAGAAACGTCAAGATTGTGAGATGAACAAATTGTTTTGGATTGAAAGCTTGGATATTCCATTTCCTTGGACTTTTGGGGATTTATGAACAATTTGTTTTGGACAATTTCACCGAAGCGGATAAAGGGAAGATTTTGAAGGTAAGTAAATATCCTAAATCGCGGCCCGGTTCAGGTAACCAACAACTAGATTACAATTTTATGACTGCTAAAAATCATATTATGCTTTGTGTGTGCGCTTAATGGAATCCCGAAAGTCTAAGCTTTTCAACAATGTGCCGCATGACTGTATATTTTGCAGATTTAATGCTTCAAAGTTACAATGACGTTTATGCAGCCTCACGTGCAAGGGAGGGGGTGTACCGTGTACGACACAGTGATCCTTATCAGGTTAAACTGAGAGAGCGTGCCGTTCACACGCATCAGAATGAACGAGTTCACAATAACGTTCATCAGGCAGTAACACAGTATGTTCAGTTCAAGTTCCCCCAAAATATTGAACGAAAGTTCATGAACTCGTTCAGGCACAACACTGAAATTGACTGACTGACATGAGCCGTGTTGTAAACAGCCAATCAGAGCACACCTCAACATTATTATTCATGACCTTTCCAAATAAGGTAATAACAGACCATTTCATTCTAGGGACAAATCCTTGGGTTGTTAATGGATATGTAAAACTGTTTCATAACTTACATGTAGATATTAGAAAACTATTTAACATATTGTATCAATGCATTCTTTGGCACCTTTAAACTCAGTAATTGTTTACTACCATTAAAAATCTTGGAAGAACAAGAACATTTTAACTTTAATTGTATTCTTCTAAAAGAAGATAATCATCTACATCGAGGATGGCTCGTGAGTGAGGAAATCATGGGGTAATTTTCATTATTCGCTGGAGTATCGCTTTAAACATTTCTCTGTGGTGCATTAGCAGTATTGTGAAAATGTAATGTCACCACTCATTCAAAGCCATTCATTGCTATGATTCTTGTGATCTCAGCAATCTAATTACAAAAGCAACTGCTACTCACCTTCTCTCCGTCACCTTAGTTCTTGCATCATTGGCTCATCTAAAATAGGAATCATTTTTCAAGTATGAACCCTGCAAGGATTTTTTATATTATTACGGTAGATGGCCTCCTAAAGAGCACTTAACACAAAGTAACTATTATATCTGAGGATGAGATATCCACACAAGACAGATTTATGACGCAGTATTTCCAGTTACCATGACAGGAGTGCTTTGTTTCAAACAAGTCCTACTTAGCTGGCTGGCTGTGTCCCCCTGAGGTACTTCACAGACAAATCCCTAATGGGATGGAGGCTATCACTTCTTAAATATTTTCCATTTGCCTTTTTATGATCCTGCTTTTCCCGCAGACAGCTCAGTGGCATTACAGGCTGCAGTATCCCTACAGGACCCTTTTTGTCAAAATCGATCATCTCTCTGTCTCCTTTATTGATCAAATGATACAGCTGTGCACTGTAATGAATGGTAACATAAGCAATGTCTCCATCACTGCTGAAAAATGTACTTCTGCGTGTCTGTGGTTTTAGTCACTCAGGCCTAGATGTCGTCCCATATTATGCAATAGCCTAATTTTCCTTTTTCAAAACCATCAGTAGATTTAAATAAATACTGATTTCATTATATAACGTGTAAATTAGTGAATGGTTGTAAACATTTGTGTCTGACACAGCATTCTGTTTCTTTGCATATGCTTACACAGAATAGGTAGACAAAATTAAATAGGAGAGATACAGGCAAGATAAGCCACTTTTCACTTAGGTTGCTCTTTGTGCAAGGGAAAGGGGGACAGACGTAAAACCAATATAGCCGGCTTAACCATCTGATGCTGTATTAGACAAACGTACTGTAAGCTGTGTGTATCAGATAGAAACTTTAAATACGTATTTGTGAAAAAGTTGTCATGCATATGATGGTGTAGTGGGGAGAGCCATTGAAGGTTTATTACTGAGATTTCAGTTACTCTTTACAATATGTTTCATTTTAGTATGAACTTTGTCTCAGATATTTCACCTAACATTGTAAAATTAGGCATGAGACATACAGTAAAAGTGCTGTATTGAGATATGAGTAAGAAGTGTTCAGATAACTTGTGTGATTTTAGAAATTAGAAATTACAATAAAATGACTTTAGCTCACAGACATGGTCTAATTTGGAAGAGAAATTAATAATGAAATGTATTTAAATAATACATATTCATTTGAATGCATACGACTTTGATGTTTTGGCAAATCTGAGGCCTTGTTGAGATGTCTTCTGAAGCTCTGGAGGAGACGTTTAAAATTTGTTCTTCGGGGAACATTCTGAGAAGAAGTCAGGAAAAAATTTCATTTGGTCTCCATTAAATCACATTGCTGTCTTGGGGAAACATACAAATCTGCTTTGTGGTTTTTTTAATTGAATTTCCTTCCCTAATATGATCACACTTATCCCCCTCTCACAGCTGAATGTTCTGTAATGAATGAGAGGCTTGTTATACAGTATATACAGTACTAGTCTAGTTTCCAATTGCAGCACTGTACTGTCTGTAGTTGTGCCTGTAGCCCAGCTGGGGGCTCTTCACACAATGTTTACACACACAAGGTTTTCGCTTTATAGCCTCCAGGTCACCACCTCTCCTGTGCACCACCAACTTTGACAGTATTGATGTGTTGAATTGAGATATTGCTTGTGGGTTTTCAATGAAATAGCATAGACATGTAAGCAGAGGTGTCATGCGCATTTTTTTTTTAGTCAAATGGATTTTGCATGTAACCTCCAAAATAAACAAAGAAGCTTGTTAGTTGTTCGTTATATCTGTTTAATATGCACAATATTATCAATTATGTGCTGCATCCTTGTCACTTTTCAAATATTTTCGACGTTTTGATCGTGTTATTTTATTTAAGCTGCAGACGCAACAGCGCAACGTCATCAGGATCTGAGCGCGGTCGCGGGGTCAATGCTGTGCATTTTGCTATCTGAAGAATTAAAACTTCGTCAGACAGAAACGCTCACGACATTTCCAAACCCCAGTACGGTAATGAGCAGTCCGATGTGTAAAAAATGGTTTAAAATGTGACAGTCTCGACGCTATATTAGTAGATTTCTAGATTTATCTTGGGAAGTACAAGTTCACGGGGGGCACGGAATCACACGCACATGAGGTAAAAATTTAGTCCAAAAATACGTTCCTCTAATAAATGTATGTCAAAATATTTTCCAAAATCATTATCGACGATTAAAATAAATCACATGACTGTTGCTATGTCTTTTTCATTGTTTAACGTTATATAGCTACTTTATGGATTTAGAAATTACATGACTTTAAATATTATAATAGACTATTTGTTGTGCAAATGCATTAATGGCACAATTAATTAACAAAGTCA
Source organism: Misgurnus anguillicaudatus (assembly GCF_027580225.2). NCBI lineage: Eukaryota > Metazoa > Chordata > Actinopteri > Cypriniformes > Cobitidae > Misgurnus > Misgurnus anguillicaudatus. The sequence goes on along the minus strand of NC_073358.2, from coordinate 29,330,242 downwards.
TTAAACAGAACGTACATTTAAAAAAATGCCATTTCAGATTTACATATGATGCTATTATTCTGATTGAATTAATTGAAAAGTATTAAAAAGTCAACACATTTCTTTTGGTGTTTTTTATGAAGGCAGGGGGGCTCAGATTGTTAGGAGAGCCATGGAAAAGACTATAATATTTATTTTAATGTCTGTGTGCACACATTTCTGAGCTGTGCACACGTGCCCCCTTAAAAAAATGGTGCATGAAAACCTTCTGCACATAGGTTGCACATGATTAAATTAGGTTTTCTTAAAATGAAATAATTAACATTAATTAAAATTACATTTAATCATGTTGAACTGGTGTACATAATTAAATTACGTAGATCCAACTTTTTTTTTAAAGAAAAATCATTTTAAGAAAACTTAATTCAATCATGTGCAACCAGAGATTTTTTCAGTGAAGGAAATCTGGTGGCCCCTGTTTAACAGCAAACAAGTTTGTTTTTCAAAATGCGTAAATATTTGTTAACTTATCTGTTTTTTCCCTTGTGCCATTATTAATTGTAAAATATGAAGAAAAGTGTAAATATTTGAGCAGTTGATAAACAGTATAGAGATGAAAATATAAAATTATATTTGGTTTCATGCACTGTGATATAGGCTACAGACAGTGCCTTCAATAGTCACAAATGAACAGTAGATGGCGATCACATCTTTTGCACGAGTTACCCTTTCAGTAAATACTTAGGATATATAAAAGATTTACATTGTTTTGTTTAAATCATTTCATTATCCACTCAATAGTTGTATTGGATTTAATGGCATATTAAATTATCCGCACACTTTTGTCTGTGCATGTTGATGCAAACACAATTAAAATACAAATTAAAGTCACCTTAACACAAATAAATAAAAAACATAGATAATTTATTAAATATGCCAGGAAACAACATTGACAACAACAGCACCATTGCAATTTCCACATGGTTCATTTAAATACAAAAACACATTGTCTTTTAATTCAAATTAGTAAAAAAAAAAAAATGTATTGTTGCGACTACTTAACACAGATGAGAAAATAAAAAAATAAAAATCTGATATGTATTACATTCAACACATGGTTTTTAACACAATGATAATCACTAAACCTTTCACATGATAAATGGGTTGCCTACCTGTACAAGTATACAAAAAAGAAACTAGCACCATTTTACAGTACAAAATGTCCCAAATTAATGCTGCAATGTTAAAGCTTTTAAATTAGTTTTATAAATGATAAAGCAACATTTATCTAAGATGCAAAAGAGAGAAACAATTGCTTTAAATGCCTTTTTGGATGCAGTCCATTTTGAAGAGGTCATTATGGTAACCTATTCCCGGCAACCTGAAATGCCAACTCTGAAACTACTCAGAGAATAAGACTAACAAACTGCGGTGTTTTGAAGTTCACTTCAACGTCACCACCAAAGTACAATGAGAAAAGAGAGGGAATGATTAAGCAAGAAAAATAGTTCGTTTCCGAGTCATTACTTGTTGCTTTATTTTATATAATTCATGTTAACAGTTTTATTTTTAAGCACAAAGCCTATGAAGTGAATAATGAGTTTGTTTAATGAACTGACTTGTGAAGTGTCGTATGTGTGTGTCTTTTTTAAACAGTATTTTTGGAAAGCCCTTCAGCGGTGTGAACTCATATTGTAATAAACCAAACACCTACTAATGATGTCACTTGAATGACCCTTGTTCTATAACAACCCATCAGGGACAGAGCAGGGTAAAATATTTTGCTTTCCATTTCTCTGTGGATAAATACTGTATTGTATCTTTGTTATCCCACCTGCATCTGTCCACAGAATCACTTAAGACACATCTGCGTGTATTTACAGACACACCTGCTGGCTAAAGGTGTGCTGGCGTCAACTCATGCGGCAATATTTGATGTCTTAATTCCTACTGATATCTACAATAAAACCTCAGGCTTTTAATCGCAATCTTCTTCATGGAATTGTAATCTATGTGTTTTAAGACACGTTAACACATGCTGCTATTTGACTGGTTGTTATGAGATGAAATTACAATGTTTTGGTGATTTTCGAAAACAGTAGCTTTTGTGATATTTATGTTGCTGGTACTTTGCATATCTGGTGAATTAGTGGCATTTTATATCAACTGAATAATACTCTCAAACGTGAACGCTGTTGAAATAGACCCAATTACAACATTTTGTGTGTATAAATACAGAAAAAAACAGAAAACATTATTTTGGCAATGCGACACTGAATCTGTGCACCAGCACAGTGTAGCATTGCCAATGTAATTTACACTTTTTGCACCACCATGAAATGAAAAGCTTAAGATAGAGGTGGGATATATTATTGATATTAGTTTGTATATCATGCATACTGTCATAAAGTTAAACAAATTCAGTTTTTGAGGATTTAAAAAAAACGATAAAGAAATTAGCATGGAATGTAAGTGCAAAATGAGGTCAAGCTTCAAAGCAAACCGTGATATTGAATGTTGTGACTTGATACATTTTGTTGCTAGCTAATTTTGGTAATCCTTATAAAACTTGAAGCCTTGAGGCTGCAGATCATCATTCACAGTGGAATGCAGGGTCACACAACAACCTGTGATGGGTATCGTTATTCTATGCCAAAATTCCAAACCCTGGCATAATTTTGGTCCAGTGGCAACCAATCCAGCCATTCCTTCCATCTAATGTACAATGATTTATTCATTGATTCCTGTTTTGTGAATCTTTAGTAGTACCGAAATGCCAAGGCATAAAACTGTGGCATAGTTACAAAACCTCTGGTTTGGCTTTGACAGCATAATCGCCATCAGTCCATGACAAGCTTTAACAAAGTAAAAACTAAATCATGAACTGCCAAGGAAAAAGTACTGTTGGCCATAAATCCAGTGATGAGCAAAATCAAGTCCAGTCTCTGCAGTGGATGAAAGCTTTTCTAACTCCTTAAGTCTGCTTTGGTCAACTGTACATACATAGGGATTATATTTACTGTAAACCTATCAAACAATGCAGAATATGATCTGGATCATAGATGGGCAGTAGATCTGCTTGTATAAAGATAAAATTAATTTCCAAATATTTTAAAAAGCAAAACAGGAGTGGTTCTGTATTAACTCCTGAAACATCAAAGGCATTCAAGCAGTCAATGACGTAAACCACACTGTTCGATTCATACACTGAAATGACTGAATTATCGGACAGTTTAATCCACAAATTTATGTGTAACTTCTTATAACTGAGCCAAACCAAGGCTAAATAAAAACCATTTGTAGTTTGCCGCCTTCTCACGTCAACATGCCTTTCCAGTAGGGCTGCAAGATATAACAAAACCGTACAGGAATATACCGAAATACACATACGGCAATGATTTGCGATGACTGAATGATTTTAAAACTTCAAAAAGGTATGTATGGTCAAAGTTTTAAGTCGATCCAAACAGCAGAGAGGCTGCTAAGACAGTGATGCTTTCTTTTCCTATAATATAAATTTTCAGCTTTCAAATATATTTTTCTCAAACACTGTAAAAATTATGTCAAATCAAAATACATTTTTATGTTACTTTAACTTAAACTTGTTTTTATAAGTTATTTCAACTTGTTTTAACTTTATGTATTCAAACAGATTTTACAAACTTTAAAGCATGTTTGTGTAATTGCATAATTTAGCAAGTTTTTGCAGCCCTACTTCCCACTGACAGTTTCTTTGAGAGTGACAAAAAACACACTTCTAGTCAGAGGTCGTTACAAAAAAATGTGCGGGAAAACATGCATTTTTACACTTACCAGAATTCCCCATACCAATACGATGCATAAAAAGTTTGCATTGATTGTTTACTGTATGTTGTATCCGTGAGTGTCTCATTACCACGATATAACAAATGCAGTTGTGATCCCTTTAACAATCTCCTTTTCCACGCTCCCACTCTCTCTCTCTCTCTCTCCTGTTTTTGGTCCCAGGGCATCAGAGTTGATGGCAGAGTGAAGTCCGAGCCAAGGCATAGTGGGCTATTTGTGGGTACGATGCTTAAAGGCCAGAATGCCTAGAACTCCGGGGTGTTGGAGAGTTGTTGAAAGTCCAGTTCGGTGCACTCTACTGGAGCATGCAGCCCCCAGCCTGTTCGCTGCTCTACAGCACAGCAGGGTCCTGGTGTAGACTTTCCTCCAACCAGGGTGAGAATGACACGCTGGTTGGAAAGGTCAGAGTCTGAAGAAGAAAAATCAGGTGATTCCTGCGCTTGTGAGATGATTCCAGCCTCACATCCGTAAAGGCAAAAATCAAAAGAGACGTCATCAAGTGTGCGAGGGTCCCCCAATGGCAGACGAGAACCTTAGGATGACACAAATCACTACTGTAAGAAAAAGCATGCATGGGTATTTGCTGCGTTTTTAAATTATATTTACTTTATTTTAACAACAATGTGCTAACTTTGCAGGTTAGCAGGCACTTATTTAGAGATTTATCTGAAATAGATGCTTGGATCTCTTTCTGGAAGTGACGTTTGGTCATGTGGTGTGTAATGAGAACAGGCAATTTTATACTACTTTAATTTTGCACATTGCGAGTTCACAACTTGTCACATTAACACACGCTCACCTGATCTGTTCACATCTGCCTCCTGCATCACTGTGCATACTGCAGTCATGGGAATTGAGGATGCGTCACCTTTGTGCTGATGGGTACTGACTGGTGATAAACAGCCTGTGAGGAGTTGAATGAAGAAAGAAATACTATGAATAACCTTGTTATGGATTTGTTATGTAGGTATTATATTTTTCAGTGAATGCCGTGCTTGTTTAACTTAATATATTGTAAGTTTAAACATCTTTAATAATCATTAATAAGTCATTTCAATTTTTTTAACTAGTTAAATGTTGCTATGAATTATAAAAATAAAGTTGTGATGAACTTAAAGGAACAGTATGTAGGATTGTGGTCAAAACTGGTACTGCAATCACAAAACTTGAGGCTAAAACTGGACAACATGACAACATAAACATCAGTTGAGGGCTGCAACTCCATTTTTTAAATGGCCAGACCACTGTTGTCAGTTATATAATGGCGCTTTTCCATTGCATGGTGCCCCACGGTTTGGTTTGGTTTGGTTTGGGTCGGGTCAGCTTACTTTTGGGAGCTTTTCCATTAGGTGCAGTACGTGGTACCCGATACTTTTTTCGTACCACCTCGGTTGGGGTTCCAAGCGACCCGAGCTGATACCAAACGTGACGCGAAAACACTATAGATCACTGATTGGTCTGAAAGAAACGTCACTAACAGCGTCATTCTGTTAGCTTTACCTTTAGTGCTAGCTTGCGCTGATGAACACGTCAGCATTATATGGTTAAATATGGCGCTTTTCCATTGCATAGTACCCCACGGTTTGGTTTAGTTTGGGTCGGGTCAGCTTACTTTTGGGAGCTTTTCCATTGGGATAACTTCGTAGTACCCGATACTTTTTTTCGTACCACCTCGGTTGGGGTTCCAAGCGGCCCGAGCTGATACCAAACGTGACGCGTAAACACTGTAGTTCACTGATTGGTCTGAGAGAATCGTCATCGGCGCCGTCATCCTATTATGTAAAATATTAGCTTTAGCTTAAGGCTTGCTGCTAGCTTGCGCTGTCTCGAGCAAACATGTTGTCATCTGTGCTCTGTTTTAAGTTTCCAAACACCCTTTTAGCGATTAAAAACATCCACAGGTTGTGAATCAGGAACACATAAAAGTTTTTTCCAGACTTGCAGTTTGTGGCGGCACATTTGCGACGTGCACGTCTGACGTCAGTATTATTTATGCTTTAATGCAACTTCATTGAGGCTCAGCGGAGCGCCGTCGACAGACGCCACGGGTGTTTGAACAGAAACTGTTATGTGAGACAGAGGTAGTTATAAACGCGATGTGCAAAGTAAACTTCTATTTGTGGTGGCCAATTTTAATTTTGTGGCGGCACATTCGCGACGTGCACGTCAGTATTATTTATGCTTTAATGCAACTTCATTGAGGCTCAGCGTAGCCGTCGACTGACGCCACGGGTGTTTGAACAGAAACTGTTATGTGAGACAGAGGTAGTTATAAACGCGATGTGCAAAATAAACATCTATTTGTGGTGGCCAATTTTAATTTTGTGGCGGACTGATAAATAAATAAATGTATGGGAATGTACAAGGACGCTCTCTCTTGTATGATGTCACAGCCGTATGCAGCGCAAATATAACGACACACCTATAATTCCACCCACTGCGAAGTGATACTAAACTCAATGGAAAAGCTAACCACGCCAAAGTGAGGTGAGCTGACCCGACCCAAACTAAACTAAACCGGGGGTACTATGCAATGGAAAAGCGCCAATAGTTAAATAACGTCAGTGAGGCTCAGCGGAGCGCCGTCGGCTGACGCCTCGGGTGTTTGAACAGACACTGTCGTGTGATACAGAGGTAGTTATAAACGTGATGTGCAAACATCTATTTGTGGTGGCCAGTTTTCATTTTGTAGCGGACTGAGAAATAAATAAACGTGCGGAAATATATAACGACGCTTTCCTCTCACTTGTATGATGTCACAGCTGTAGGCAGCGCAAATGTAACGACACGCCTATAATCCCTCCCACTGCGAAGTGATACTAAACTCAATGGAAAAGCTAACCACGCCAAGGTGAGGTGAGCTGACCCGACCCAAACTGAACTAAACCGTGGGGTACTATGCAATGGAAAAGCGCCATAAGTATTTAAAAATGAAAATGATTTCTTAATGTCTAGTGACATATCAGGGCGATTTTATGATTAATTTATATAAATTTCTTACATACTTTTCCTTTAAGCCCCTTCAACATTTTTTTTGTTTATTTATACCAACACACTAGAAAAAAGTTAAAGTGACTTGTTCATTCAAGTTGTTTAAACTTAAAGGGACACTCCACTTAAAAAAAATGCTAATTTTCCAGCTCCCCTAGAGTTAAACATTTAATTTGTACCATTTTGGAACCCATTCAGCTGATCTACAGGTCTGGCGGTACCACTTTTAGCATAGCTTAGCATAATCCATTGAATCTGATTAGACCATTTAGCATCGCGCTCAAAAATATCCAAAGAGTTTCAATATTTTTCCTATTTAAAACTTGACTCTTCTGTAGTTACATTGTTTACTAAGACCGACGCAATGATATTACGCATTGCCCGAAAATAGTCCCCTGCTATTGAAAATTACCAATGGGGACTACTTTCGGGTGTTGCGTAATATAATTGCGCCTGATGCAGCCATGTTAAAAGAGCAAAGTCCTTGATTATAACGCCAGAATAAGAGTATAGTTCCTAGCTATATCGGCCTAAAAAAATTACAACTTTTAATTTTCAGTCGGTCATAGTACACGATGTAACTACAGAAGAGTGGAGTTTTAAATAGGAAAAATTTTTGAACGTGATGCTAACGGTCTAATCAGATTCAATGGATTATGTTAAGCTATGCTAAAAGTGTTAGCGCCAGACCCGGAGGTCAGCTGAATGGATTCCAAAATGATAAAAATCACATTTTTAACTCTAGGGGAGCTGGTAAATAAGCATTTTTTTAAAAAAAAAAGGTGGAGTGTCCCTTTAAAAAATTAAGTGCAACAAATAATTTGTTTTTGTATATTTGTAAGTGAGTATGTATATTCATACGTGTACATGTCTTTCTGAGTGAAGCACGTGTCTGGTATGTGACACACGCGATGGCAAACAGGAAGGTTGTTAAGACGGCAGTTGCTGCACAAGCAGTCACCATGGCAGAAGCATTTTGGACAAGAGCTTCTGAGGTCTGGCCTTTTGCCACACCAATCACTTCCCCTCCTGAAAAAAAGCAGAATCTATTAGAACCCACACATACTACCAGGGCCAAACTCTACAGGAAGAAAACCTCTCGATTATCTGACCGAGAATACTAAAATAGGTGTTTGTTAAAAATCTGTTTTGTCTCTAAGACTGCATTAGACTCTGTAAAAACAGCAAACAAAAATGTGGGCCATGGTCAGATTCTTTGTTAAGCCAGTCAAAAAGCTCTGACAGGCCTTCTGATGTTAATAATATTAAATCTTCCCTGCGGGCAGCACATACAGGGGATACAGGTGTTCCTGTAGCTCAGCTGGTAGAGGAATGAGTTAGCAGGCAAAAGGGTGTAGGTCTGATATACAGGAAATAACACCTATACAAGTGCAGGGTAAAGTTCACTAAGTTGACTGTTTGGGTTTTACATTTAAGCATTTGGCAGATGCTTTTATCCAAAGCAGTGCGTACAAACTATACACATTATCAGTATGTGTGAGAAAACGCTTCCCTGCCAATGACGAGTTTTTACAGCAATCTGTATCTGTCTTACACAACTTATAAAACCTGGAAGCAACCACTAAAGCCAAACGGTAAAAACTCTGTGTATGTTTTTAACATTGCTCTGAATCTGATCTCTATCAAAAGTCCTTAAAGGGACACTCCACTTTTTTGAAAATATGCTTATTTTCCAGCTCCCTAGAGTTAAACAGTTGATTCTTACCGCTTTGGAATCCATTCAGCTGATCTCCGGGTCTGGGGCTATCATTTTTAGCATAGCTTAGCACAATCCATAGAATCTGATTAGACCATTAGCATTGCGCTACAAAATAACCAAAGAGTTTTGATATTTTTCCTATTTAAAACTTGACTCTTCTGTAGTTACATCGTGTACTAAGACCGACTGAAAATTAAAAGTTGTGATTTTCTAGGTAGATATGGCTATACAGAATATCCTTGCGTCTCCTGCAGCCATGGTACGGCAGCAAAGTCCTTAATTATTACGCCAGAATGAGAGTATAGTTTCTAAACATATCTGCCTAGAAAATCGCAACTTTTAATTTTCCGTCGGTCTTAGTACACAATGTCACTACAGAGGAGTCAAGTTTTAAATAGGAAAAAATATAAAAACTTTTGGTTATTTTTTTTACCCCCGATGCTAATGGTCTAATCAGATTTAATGGATTGTGCTAAGCTATGCTAAAAGTGGTAGCGCCAGACCTGGAGATCGGCTGAATGGATTCAAAAACGGTAAGAATAAAATTTTAACTCATATTTTCAAATAAAGTGGAGTGTATCTTTAACAAAAAATGCAATTATCTTAGCTTTTTGCTCAAATTTTGGTATTTTTTTAAGAAATCCTACCAATATTTGAGAGCTGATAAAAACAACACAAATGAAGACAGAATGAAAAGGTTTTTTTGTTTGTTTGTTTGAAAGCAAAGGGTCTGTTCTTTCATTTAATATATATTATGTTTTATATATTTAAAGAAGATTTTCTGGAAGGTATTAAACTTTTGTGAAAATCATATAAAATGCTGGCGCTGGTTGGCAACTTTTTTTTAAAACGCTGGCGGGGAAAGAGTTAAGCTGATGTGCGCTGCTCTCTTGCTGTTTCTCTTTAAAGTCTGATTCATACTTCTGCATCTGTGCCATACCCTCCACACCAGTGGTTGGTAATAGACAGCCTGTGGACCAAAACTAAGCGCCAACAATAATATCTGGCAAAAGCCTGCAGCCAGATAAGTTCTATATCGGGTGGTTTTGAAATAGATCTGTTATGACAACAGTTACTCACAAAGCTGCGTTCGACTTAACGCGGCGCTGCAAGAACAGACAGGCGGATGACATCAGAGTACCGCGAGAGCGATTTGAAATAAGCCTGCCCTTCACAAGTCGGTTCTTGCGGTGCCGCGTTTAGTCGAACACACCTAATAATTTCGTCTTTATTGATTTTGCCTTTAAAAGAAAGGTACAAGAACATTTTTGCAGCAATGTTTTATTTTAAGATGAGTTGAGAGCTTTTCATTTGAAAAGGTTTTGAACGACATTCAAAAAAGTCTGTGGATCACTAGACACACCTCTAAAATAGCCACCACGAAATGTGTGGTGTGAAAAATCTAACAGTGACCCATTGAAACATTTGCTTATAACACGGGCCATAATATTTAACACATTTTTTTCACACAATGTAAGAGCGTACCTCGAGTATACAAACAATAAAAATGCAGTTTAGTATGTGAGGATGCCAAGGAATAAGTGTAAAAGTAGGCTACGTCAAATAATTGTTACGTTAGGCTCCATTGTGTAATAAACAAATTTAAATGATACACATTTATTATTCACAATATGGAAAGAGGAAATAAAGTCCTTTTTTAGTTATTTTTATTCATTCACGCTGTGGCCTGCCATCTAGTGGCAAAATGTTTTTGGCCCCGATGCCAAACTTACTTGCCAACCACAGCTCCACGCCAAAGGCAGCACGTCAGTTTTCAATTATACTTCGGCGTTATTGTCCGAGTCGACATGCAGACTGCTAGTAGGCATTGTTGACGGGCATGTTACCGGTGTAACTGTGGGTTCACACCAGACGCGATTTCAACGATTTGCGCGAGTAGATTACACACAAAGTCAATGCAAAGATGCGATCAGACGCGTCCTCGCGTGGGGCAATGTGAATGACGCGATATGGGCGCTGCGTTTGCCGCGAGAACATGCGCTATTCGTCACAAACGCGTATTCGCCCAAGTTGAAAATATTCAACTCAAGCGAAAAATTTGCATGACTCAAAGTTAAATCCTGTGAGTAATCTAGAACGAGTAACGCGATGCCCAGCATTTGGTGTGTACGTAGCATTAATGTGGGTTCACACCAGCCGCGTTTGAGGCGTCATAATTCGCGTTTAACACGTCTAGTTTGCCGCTTAAACATTTTGAGCTTACTTGCTTCATTCGCGCATGAAAGCCGCGCGTGAAATTCTAGTCATCGAGACATTAATTTGCGTCATGTGAGGGGCTTCTGAGACTCCGCTTGCTTCCTGTAATCACGTCACTACTAGAGCAAGCTCCTGATTGGTTTTTCCGCCAAAGTTTAAAATTTTTAACTTGTGCGTTTCCCGCGGCAACGCTCAATTTGCGCCATCCGCGCGAACTAGATGCGCAAATGAGGCGGAATCGCGTCTACCGCGTCGCCCTAAATGCCTAATTCGCACCGCGAGACCTCCAGACACGCGTCTTCACATTGACTTAACATTGAAATCACTTGCGCTTGATGCCTCGGCTGGTGTGAACACAGCATTACACAGCCCTGACCTGTTGAGGCGTGGACTCCACTAGACCTTTCTATCAGAACCAGCATTCACTTTTGGCAATTTCAGCTACAGTAGCTCATCTGTTGGATTGGACCACATGTGCCAGCCTTCACAGCCCACGCACGTGCATCAATGAGCCTTTGCCACCCAACTTGTTTATCCTCAAAGTTGATGTGTTAGAATCAGGATAAATGGGCAAGTGTAGGGATCTGAGTGACTTTGACAAGGGCCAAATTGTGATGGCTAGACGACTGGGTCAGAGCATCTCCAAAAATGCAGATCTTGTGGGGTGTTCCCAGTCTGCAGTGGTCAGTACAGTACCTATCAAAAGTGGTCCAAGGAAGGAAAAGTGGTGAACCGGCGAAATGGTCATGGGCGACCAATGCTCATTGATGCACGTGGGGAGCCAAGGCTCCGATCCAACAGACGAACTACTGTAGCTACAGTAAAATGCTGAAAATGTGAATGCTGGTTCTGATAGAAAGATCTAGTGGAGTCCATGCCTCGACGGGTCAGGGCTGTTTTGGTGGCAAAAGGGGGATTTGCACAATATAAGACCAATTGCAGCATTAGACTTGATGCTGTGTTACATTTTTGGGTGAGGATACGGCGTACACTCGATGCAGAGGTATAAATCAGGCTCAAGTGTCTCTGTGTGTAACTCTTGGGGGCGGGCTATGAAAATTCAGCAGCTCAGTCTGGATAAAAATTTGTTACTGCCACCTTTAAGACACTACAATCTAAATCCTGCACACATCAACAACTAACAAGCCCAGAACCATAACTCACTGATTCAAACTGAAGAACGGCAACTCCCTTATTCTAGCGCCTTTCTCTCTCCCTCTTTCTGAACATATCCCTCTTCCTGTTGCTGGCAGTGTGTCTGATCAGCAGAATGCTAAAAGACCTCTGTCAATGCATGACAGAGTGGGTTCAGTGAGGATCAGACCCTCAGTCCATGCTGAGCACTTTCAGAGGGCATTGACTGATCCAAGCTGGATAAGTATCTCCCCTCTTACTTCACCCCGTAATCACATTGAGGGAATAAAGAGAAGCGAGATAAAACAGTGAGAGAAAAGAGGGAGTATTAATACTGAAGCAGAGTTAAGAGCAGGAGAGAGGTGACGAGAATGGGAGCGTGCAGAAGTGCAGAGAGCACAATCAGGATTGAGAGGTTGAGAACGTGAAAGAAAAACAGGGAGACAGACAGGTTCGATGAAAACATACTACATGGACCATACGTGTGTGGGTTCAAAGTGAGGGCTTGACCTCTGAGAGTGTGATTAAAAGGAACATTTCACCAAAATATGAAAATTCTGTCATAATTTACTCATCCTCATGACTTCCTAAACACACAAACAAACTTAACTAAGTTCGGGAGGAGCATGGTCATGTAATCCAACCAATCAGCACGAAGGGGTCTCTATATATAGCTGTCCCCCACCTCCATCCGGTGACTGTTTTTTGCAGCATCCCTCATCCACCCCATCGCTTCACTCTCTGCTTGTACATCTATCCCAATTAAAAAGAGGGGAGTACTGTGGGTTCTGGCTTATATTCCGACACTTGCAGCACGCCAAATATGCATTATCTCATTAAACTATTGATTACATGTTAATGCAAACTCGTGAAATTGCCCTTGTGTTATCTTCTTATATGGGGGGTTAACTTGGTGAAACTCCAATAAACACATATACCTAAAGCCTGGAATACACTGCAGGATTTTTGCACTACTATAAGATCACACTGTGCAACAGGGCTAATTTTTGATATAGTCTACTCAAAACTTTTTTGTTTTACTTGTTGATTTTATTTGACTTTACTTGTTTAAAATGTAAACCAAGCTAATATAAAAATATGTAATAAATAAATATTACAATTAAGACTTTTAATAGAATGTGCTTTGGGGGGCACCACGTTGGAGACCACTGATGTAGACCGTACGATGATGACACGGAGGCTTTGGCGGCTACCTTACACGTTAGCGCAAAGTCACCAGCATGCGCAAGTGGTAAACAAATACCAGTACGCAGGTCGTAGCAGAAAACACACTGTGCGTTGATCATGCTGAATTTTTGAAACTGTCAAAAACTACTGTAGGCTATCTTTGGGCGCAAGACCGGAAAACTGACGTCTTTTAACCTCTCCCACTGTACGACATGACCACCGATGAAGCCACGATAGCAAAAAATAGCGATGATGGCAATCTTTCATCTGGAAAAGCCAAAAATCGTGCAATGTATCCTGGGCTTAATCTCAATGACTTAAGTGGGTTATGGCAATTAGTCACAAGACTAGTTTTGATAAAAAAATATAATAAAAGGGCCGAGTGCTTTTGATCAATATCATTATCTCATTTTTGACAGTGGTAGTGTTTACCGGCTTTTGCATCTGAGCTCTTAACCCACAGGAAATAATGGATGTATGTGCTGACATTTTTGTTGACCCCCATATAAGAAGATAACATGACAGCATTTAAAAAAATGATTTGCTTGTGTTCAAATGAACAAAAGGAATTTATATACATCTGGGATGGCATGGTGTATTTTGGTGAATATTTCATTTAAAGGTCAATGCGTATCTGTTACAAGTAACTCTTAGTATTTCTTGTGCTACTCACTGCTACATTGTATATTGTTGAGGGGTGTGGGGCCACATGGAAGGCATTCCAAATCTTCTAATCCATCCAATCGTGTTTTGCTGTAGAAGCTGTATTGAAAAAAAAAATCCATAGTATTTGGTTTGAAATTCAAAACACATATGAGTGTGTACTGTACGTATAATGTAGGTGTGTGCATTAGGGAGGTGCACGCTATCTTTGGGTGTGGGTTGATCACAATTAATGAATGACATAAGCATTGCATTTCAAGTTTTAGAAAGGTTGGTTGGTTGGTTTGTGTGTGTGTGTGTGTGTGTGTCTCACCCAGGTAGGCAGTTTCCACACATAGCATTGTCTGTATGTGTGCAGCGTTTTATTTGGTATCTGTTGAGCCTTCGGCAGTTCTGGCACAAGGCGCAAGGATGAGAACCCCAGTCCTCCTTGAACCAGCGGGCGTCACATACACCACACACTGCTGACACACCTACACCATAACCACACTCCTAATAGCCAAACACACAAAAACATATTCAGTTACATGATAAGTTCACTGGTTGTGTCAAACGCTGTCTGAGCAGTGAGCACACAGGTTTTCAAACCTGCCTTAAAGTCATTTAAGGTCAAGTTTATGCCTCTGGTGGCAGGGATGTGACATTGCATCATGTTTACAAATCCCATTAATTGGTTCCTCTTTTGTCAGCTTTATTTTATACAGTATGCTACGATGCCATGCATTAACTTCTCTCAGTGAGGGCATCTCTAGAAATAATGCAAAAACTACTTTACTGGGCATGCACATGCATTCTGGCTGCAGCTCATGGCTTTGGTGCATGGAAACTTTAATTCACTGAAAGCATGCAAACTTAAAACAGAACTTATGGAAACTGTTCAACTTTAAACTGACAAAAATGCTTATTTTAAAAGTGTCAACTCTAAATAACACTGAACACCTTTTTTTTACACGTTTAACAGCAAAATGCCTGATCATCAAAGCTAAAGTTAATGAGTAGTAATCTTAACTTTATATTGAAATGATTAAACATTGTATAAATAATCAACATGGTTGAAGGTTTTGTCTGTAGTTTTCAAAAATCTAAAAGCTGTAAAGTTGCTTCACAAATTTTACAAAACTCTCTCCATCTCACCTCTTTCAGCTCTTGACCAGGTGGACATTGTAGGCATTTGTGACACTGTCCGGCGTGATAATACTCATCTGCTGAGCAATCCATTGCATATCTGAAAGAAAAAAGAAAGATGTGTGATGTTACACAGTAATTTATCCAGTTCAACCATGAGGCCTAAATTCAATAAATAGCTCATAAAGCCATTTCTTAGATGCATTTCAAATAGTTTCCCGGTTTTTTTAAAAGATAAAAGCATTAATTCAGCTAAAGACAGGCTAAATAAACCCTAAGCACACTGTTTTATAGGAACCTGATTTTTATTTATTTTTATATGTGTTAAATGTGCATTTTGATAAACTAAATAAGCATTTAATCGACGTCATTTATTCGATTTGTCTATTATTTTATGTGGAATTATTTTTAGTACATATCCCGCTTGAAATATTTTGTATATATTTCCCCAGCCTACAATAAAAATAAATAAAAGGTTTTAACAGTTTTAACGTTGATTCCAATGATAAAAGATTAATGTTGATTTCAATTCATTCTGAAACTCAAAGAACACAGAGAAACAGATCAGGCGAGAGAGAGCAAGAGAGGTAACGTTTCGGCGCATGCGGAACATTTAGGTTCAATCTAATACAAAAATACCACCGTTAAACGTCCTGTTGGGAATAATCTTCCCCCGGTATAAAATCCAAGTGGGGTGCTTAATTTGAGCGAAGTAGGGCGCGCTGTTAAGAAGCATGCGGTGCCCGTATCGTCCTACATCATATGAACCGTGTTGCATCTGTAAAGTCATGAATCAGGGACAGCAGCATCATCAACAACAACACTTACACTGCAGCGGGGCCAACTCTCAGCAATTAATTCATTCTCTGTCCCATTACAGTAAGCGGCTCCGTTTGTTTGGGTAAGTTCGGTCCAACTCAGCTTCTGTTTAAATGTGTTGACGGTTCTCATGCAGCTGGCACGTTTGCCCGGTGCGGCGGGTGCGCAGCGCTGAGGGACACGCAGACATGCCCTGACATGTCGCGAACTGACAAGATGCTAACGCGCCTGACCTCTTGACTGTGTTTACAAACAAACGCGTTTGAAAGTCTGTTTAATTGTTTCTTTGCCCTTTTAAATATGAGTTTTCTCTCAGTTTTTACTTTAATGATTTTTCTTTATTTATTAAGACGTACAATATGTGTCCTTGTCCTATTAAAATCACCTTAGGTGTTGAGGTGATACACTGAGGAAAATATAACGTTAGGCTAGGCTAGCAAAAGTAACCGTTTTTTATTTTTTATCTATTTATATATACGACTTAAATTACATGGTTTAGCTACATTTATCAGCCGGATTTAACTATAGTTAGTAAATGAGAACGGTATTACTACAAAAAAAACTGATATTGTTACTATATAGTTAAACCATGGTGCATGGGCGTATACAATTAAAGTGTTCACTAAAAATGCTGGGTTCATCCCATGGGTAAAATATTGAACTAACCTAGCATATGTTAATAAATCCTACAGTTGAGGATGTCCAAATACTGTACTTAACTACTGTATGAGTTAAAGCAAACCTTCCTATGGACGCAAGATGGCGATAATGAGTTTCGGTATTGACCTTTGAAATGGAATCAAATGACCTTACATAACATTATAGGATTTAAATTGCATTACAGCTCGTTTCATTTTAAAAACCACATAATATGTATTCGCAGTTCATCACATTATATTACATTGCACTTCATTGTGCTTCAAATTAGACAGCGTTGCATTATATTACATGACATTGTAAGGCGAAAGCTCCAGCCAGGTCCCTGTTCTACAGTATGATGAGTTGACAAAGTGGCACCCCGTGTTTTGTACCTTACTTAACCCGATTAAGGAGCGAGACAAGGTTTCATTTGTCTCCGCAATCATCACACACAAATAGACAACTGGGAAATTGTTAAGCTAAGTGAAAAGTTTTTGTATATGTGTGTGTTTGTGAATAATGAAAGGATAACTGCATTTCCTGAGAGCAATTTGCAAGGTGAATGCACCATAGAGACTATTATGTGTGTGTGTGTGTGTGTGTGTGTGTGTGTGTGTGTGTGTGTGTGTGTGTGTGTGTGTGTGTGTGTGTGTGTGTGTGTGTGTGTGTGTGTGTGTGTGTGTAGGAGGGCGTTGTAGCCTTGCATAGCAGTCGTGGTTTTGGCAAAGGAAGAAAAACAGATAGGAAAAGTGGGAGAGAGTGCATGACAGACAGGGCACTTTTATATATTGTCAGGGTTATTGTGTCTGAACTGAACCAGGTCAGAGACAATGTTCTACATGGATCCTTCATTTATCCTTTAATTTTGTTATATTAATAGAAAAGATACACCGGTTAACGACAAACCAGTATGGTTATAATGAACCATGCCCTAATGTTCTTTATGGTATAGCTTATTCATTAGGCATGTCCCGCCGGGCCTAGTATGAGTACTACTGGAGGCTTGCATGGCCGTTTGTGTGATCATCACCCAATCCCTGAATTTTATCTTTGTCCGTTCTTTTCCTCTTCCACTTCACACGCGTTCTTATCAGAAGTGTAGATTTGCCCTGACCTCCAAAACTCTGCATGTGTATGTGTTTTGACGTCTTACCATATATTTAGGTCCAGGACAGATGTTCTATGAAGGTAACCCAGACAGAGAGACTGATAAGCTGTAGACCAAGAAAAGATAATGCAAAGAAGCTTGTTTTCTCTTTAAACTTTGAACACAGCTTGTTTTTTAGGACCATGGCTAAATGAAGGCATGTGTGCCTGCCTGAATTTATGCATGTGCATAAATTGTGGGTTTGTGTGTGTGCGTTGGTGGGAGTTTTAAGTATGAAGGCCATAGAGCTGAGCCAGGCTCAGAAAAAGTTCAGATATCAACCACCTGGAGAGAGGGAGAGAACCTAAACACATCCTGCTGTAGTCTTCGTGGTAACTGAACCCTTGTGATAGTTCTGAACATTGGTGATGTTACAGGTGCATATTATAGTACAAATGGCTTGTATTAAAAAAAAAAAAGTTTATCCCTAATGACAGTAGTTGATTTGGCCGCAGGGACATCTCTTTGCACCTGGTGTTGACAGAGGAAAAACTACAGTATGAAAAGTGGCACAAGAGCCCCTAAAAACATCAGCGTTACTTTCAGAAGTGGAGTTTCCCTCAAGGGTATTGCTTTACACCAGCAGCATAAATATAATGAGCGAAACAAAGACAAACAAAAGAGGACTGTAAAGAAAGCGTGCTTAATGTTTTTAACTTAATAAGCGAAATGATAGATGCGAGTGTTAATTTCTACCGCAAAATCCAATTTATAACATCGCCAGGCAAAATGGGACAATGTCAGAAACTGATTGAGGTGCAGGTAGTGCTCTCCTCTGAGATAAGGAGGAAATGTTTGTGTCCATCAGATCCTTGGTTAACACAGGGCACCCTATTTATCAGAGCTGTGTTTGGCTTTCTAAGGATTAACAGGTAATCTAAGCCTTGTGTAGCTGTAAGGTCTGAGGATTGACTACTTAGGGGTAAGTGAAAGAAAATGACCTGGATAGGGCATTGATGAAGTTGTTGGTCTGGGTGGCTCTTTGAATTTTGACTAAGGCTGGGTACACACTAGGGATGGGACGATTACCGGTTTCACGATTAACCACGATAAAATGTCTTGACGGTTAGTATTATCGTTTAAAATTTAATTATCATGACAACCGTGAAAACTTGTGGTAATTCCTGTCCAGCCAGAATCAGTTTGACGCAGGCGCGCACATGCAACATAGTTTTTTGCACAAGAACACCTATAAGGGCTAATGTAATGTATTCATGGTAAACTTATTAGACCGATTTATTTATTTTTTTACCACTGAAATAATTTCAGGGACATGAAATATTAAAATGTGATTTTTTTTAAATAAAACTTGTTCAAATGTTTTCAGTGTGTATCAGTTCTTTTTGAACATTTCCATCCCATTTTAACAAAACCATTATAATATTGATAACTGTGATAACTTAGGTCACTATAATAATAATATGAAATTTTCATACCGTCCCATCCCTAGTACACACCAAAAGATTTTTTACATCTTATAAGATTTTCAAAATGTGATAGACCACAAACATGTGGATAAAAACTCCTACACTTAACCGTTTTGCTCCTATAGTGTGTGGTGTGCCATGATGTGTCAAAGACGGCACACCACACACAAACAGATTTTCAACCAGAGACTCGACTGTGAAGGATGCTCCGATCGATCGGCCGATAATGCTTGCTATGTTTCTCAATGAATTACGGTGAAATGCCGCTACATCCAAAAGCCAGGGGGCGCTCTCGTGCAGAAACTCAAAATGCGTTGTAGACGAAGAACAATACACACGCAGCTATGACACACAGCTCCAGGAATTGGCTGAAGGATATATTTATATTGCTTCCTTTTCAGGTATTTTCATGATAATAAAGAATATGTTTAATAATTATGTTTGACGAGTGTTGCTTTTTCAAATGCATGTTATAAACGACTCAAACTAACAGTGATTTTAGATCGATAAGGACTTACTGATCAAAAGCCGTAGTACATGAAATAGCTAAGCTGTAATAAGATCGGCTGTCCGATTCAGAATAGTGATCGGCCACGTGTTTTAGTGGAGATCGGCATAGATCGGAGCATCCCTACTGTGAACACAGAAATCTCGCGAGACTTCCAAATAAGCATGGCGGACATTTTGCAAGAAGGAATTTCAATGATTGTGTTTGGAATGATTTTTACAGAAAATTCAAGGAAATAAAGAAAAGGGTTTAGGTGAAGTCGTGGAGAGAGCGAGAACATGGTCTGTACAGTTCACTTTGCATCAACTTTACTTTGTGCTGCGCCATGACTGCTTCCGTCTTCTATCATCTTGCTTTCTGATTGGATATTGTTTCGTTTCACGTGATAATCCCAAGAGCGTGCACGCGTTTGTCCCCGGGGTTCCCCCCACACATTAGGATTTCTGATCGGGGTTTCTGATTTGCGATCGGGCGGCTCCGACGTTCTTCCGATCAGGTTCGGACAGTCTTAACAAACCTTACACCAAGGGAAAATCTGATAAGATAATATGTAGAACCATCAAGATAATCGGGGCATAGCTAGGATTGTCGGAAGCGGGGATATCAGCCCAATTATCTTTTTACCAACTTGCTTGTCACTGCAAGTTGGCATTGTCCTGCTTCACCTTTTGCATGGCTGTAGGACCTGACAGCTGTTTTATCTTCATTCTCCTTTTTTATTTGGTCAGGTGCATTACCACTTGTCCATCAGCATCTACTTGAAATAATCAGACTTATGATTGACAGGCGAGGTGGGTGGAGGTTGTAAATAACCTTGTTCTGCCTTGTGACCGGGGACAAAGACATTCAATGAGATCCTGGTCCCCTGGGTCTGTACTCTGCTAAGTGAGCTGTGGATTACCTTGTGTCCTTGGTTGTACAACAGGGACTTCCCTTCTCTGGGTTTGACACATTCTTTGTGGCAGCTCCCTAATACTATCTTGAATGACCATACACAGTTGTGTTGGTTGTTTGTTTCACTGCAGGTTCGTAGTGGCTGAATGGCTACAGTGTGTCTTGTAGTTTCAGAAGAATGTTATTTATTGTACGTGAGTGTGTGGTTTATAATATAAAAATACAGAAGATTGCAATACACAGATTGGACTCAATATTCTATGTTATTTCCGGTAAATAGTAATAAATAAGTTGTAAATTAATCTCTATTGGTAGAGCATTTTGTTTGTATCACAGAGGGGAAGTTTGATCCCCAGGGAACACACATAGTGCTAAAATGTTTTACTATAAATACATTCAACATAATGGTATATTAAATGACATAGACAAACATCCTGATGGAATAACCAAGTAAAACACAAAGAAGACAGGGGGTTTGGAAGAGTCTTACAGTAATTACATTAAACGGGTTAGATAGTCTGGCTTGTAACCCAAAGGTCGCTGGTTTGAGTCTCATGGTCAGACTCAGATGGCCTTGAACAAGGCACCTTAACCCCAATTGCTCCCCGGTTGCTGCAGTGATAGCTGCCCATAGCTCTCTCTCTCTGTGTGTGTGTGTGTGTGTGTGTGTGTGTGTGTGTGTGTGTGTGTGTGTGTGTGTGTGTGTGTGTGTGTGTTCAAAACTTGCATTTCAAGTGTTCACTACTCACTAGGATTGGTTGGATGCAGAGGTCACATTTCGAGTAAGAAAATACTTAAAAATCAGGTCACTTTTAATTTTATTTAGTTGTTGGTCATTTTAGAGTTCCCATTTCTGGCGCACACAGTAAAGTATCGTTTATTTGAGATTTCCTGAATGTGTGGGTCAATGTTACACAATTGAACCATTCTACAATTTATGGTAACATCCTGTGACATCTTATAAATGCCAAAATCACTGATTTTCAAGAAAAGCTCATTCACTCATATAAAACCTTGTATGCTGTCACATAAAAGCTCACACAGCCAAATAAAACCCAATATGGTCATATAAAACTTACTGTCAACCTCAGAGTTCATATACAGTACTCTTTCCCGGGAACAGGCCATGTTCACATTTAAACCTCAGATATGTTGGAGATTTGAGGGGAGGGATTAAAAAAACTGAGATTAAAACACTGAGTTACTGAGATTACAGTGGTACTTTATGACCACTTCACAATTTCAAGTTGATCCCTGTTTGCTGACGAAAAAGTTGCCATCATGTAGCATTTGGAACACAAATTCCCCCAAGACATATAATCAGATACCGTTTACTTTCAGTTTGTTTTATTTGTTTTCACTCTTTAGGGTAAAACAAGTTTAGTTTCAGTTTTGTAGCTTGAGTATAGTTTTTCGATATATTTAGTTACTTTTACCTTTTAAAACACCAAAGGTCAATACTTGTATTAATGGTTCTGTTCTTCCTGTATTTTTGAACCTTTGGTTGTGTTTACAGTGCACAACATAACATGTGTTCATGTTTCACGTGTGAAAAAAACAGTATTTTTCATACAATTTACTTATCTCTATAGCGCTGTTTTCACTGTCCTAAAAACAGGCTGAAGTCTTCCTTGTCCTATGAAGTCAGAAATACATAACGAGTTCTGATTGTGTAGTTTGTTAAGTGTGTTGTGATTTAACAGCAGCTTAGCTTAGCAGTGCTGTTTGAACTTAACTGGCGACTGACGTATTAATGTGGGTGGAGCAGCAGCCGAAAAAAGTTCCCCTAAGCTGCATTCACACCAGCCGCGGTAGAGGTGTCAAGCATGAGTGATTTCAATGTTAAGTCAATGTGAAGACGTGTTGACGCCACTGATCTATATAAATGACTGGATTGCGCATGACGTCACAACTGTGACCTGATATAATACTGATTTTGGCAGTAACTCATTTTTTTCAAAAATGGCGTTTATCGCGTTTTGGAACCAAACTCTGTACTTATTTACAGAAATAACGCTGACCGTATAGCTGAATGTCAATAAAACTTTATTTATACCTGTGTCATTAACCGAACGCAGCAGACACACTCACCTTAAGGTTTTTTTTATAAATCCATTATCCTGCCCGATTAAAGCATAAACATTGCAAATAACACCAGAATTAACAGTTAATTAACGTACACATATCCTAAAAATAATCTTGCGTGACTGATACGCTGTAAAGCGGGTGAATTTAAAACATGATTTTAAATGGAAGTCAATGACGCCGTCTGCGGGTTGGGTATACCAAGATGGCGGCTCGAACTCTGCGCTGGCTTCACCTCACGCTGTTACGTTAAGCGTTCTATGTGCAATCCAGTCATTTATATAGATCAGTGCATTTAGCGCGGTGCGGTAGACACGATACTGCTTCATTTGCACATCTAGTTTGCGCGAATGATGCAAATTGAAGATTTGTCGTGGCAAACATGCGAGTTGAAAATTTTCAAAGTCCTTGCTTTTTCATATCTGCCTAGAAAATCACAAGTTTTAATTTTCTGTCTGTCTTAGTACACGATGTAACTACAGAGGAGTCACGTTTTAAATAGGAAAAATATTGAAACTCTTATTTTTTAGCATGATGCTCATGGTCTAGTCAGATTTAATGGATTGTGCTAAGCTATGCTAAAAGTAGATTCCAAAATGTTAAAAATCAAATGTTTCACTCTAGGGGAGCTGGAAAATGAGAATATTTTCAAAAAGGTGAAGTGTCCCTTCAAAGACAATATATCGCCTGGCAGTAAACTTTGAGCTTTATCATTTTGCAGGTATTATTTATGCTCTAACAGCAACATTACACACTAACTAAAGTTTGAAAAATGGAATCAGGAAGAACGTGACCTTTAAACACTTATATTAAAAAGGTTTATGAACTGAACATCATGTTTTCATATTTAACACAAAACGCTTGTGAAATTTTAAAAACTTTTTGGGTTATAATTAGTATTTTTGTTTTAATAATTTCTGAAGTCATAAATATTTTTAAGCCACTTCGAAATTTATTTTAATTAAGTTTTGTAAAGAAAAGTTTATACATTTTGTAAATAATAAAAGTAAAAAAATTACACTTTATAATAAATTGTAAAAAGTTTTTAATAATTTGTCAATTTTATTAATATCAAAAACACAGCAAAAAGTTTCTAGCAAGTCTTTTTCTAATTTACAGAATGTGCAGCAAAGCAGAGAATGGAACTATTTTTGGAGAGGGTAAAGGAACCATAGACAGAAATATTGAAAAAACGTCATACGCATAGAGCTACTTTGGGACCTCAATTCACAATGCTCCTGCGCCCACCATTCTCATATTTATTTTGTAGAAAAACATGCCAAAATGTTTTGTTGAAATATCAAAACCAGGCTATCTAATTGAACATGTAAACAAGACCGAGTCTGTAAAAACATCACCTATCAATTGACTGTGTGTATGCCAGTGTTTAGCATGTGTGTTTTTGTTCTTTAACCGCCCTTATGTAACGCAGTCTGACTGAATGTTTTATTACCCGAAAAGTTTGACTTGACAAAGAGAAGCATGTGTGGTCAACACATTGTACATTTTATTAGGATGAGATCAACAGTAAGAAAACTCACTGATGAGCATAAAGCTGTACTATAAACTTAACTACGTCTGTGACGTAAGTGCATTGTGGAAATTCTGTTTTCACGATTTTTGATTCAAAACAGCACACTGAAGTGAAGAAGTGCAATAAGCACACACACACACACACTTACACAGGCATATCAAACAAAAAGTATACACTCACAGGTGTATTAGTGGTCTGTGAGGAAACAGATTAACTCAGAAAGTCTGTTATACTCAAACAAGCAACAACAAATGCAGGACATGAAAGTGTGGGCGGGGTTTATTTCATTACTCCCACTGACCACAGAGCAGCGAGCATATAAACAGTCACTTACCTCACCAGCTCTGACAGCTCCCCCAGACATGCATGAATCAAAGCCAGAGACACCAGTGATCATACTCTGGCACACGGGGGAAATGCAGAGAATGTCTGCTGACTTGAAAGAGGATGATGAGTGATATATGATATAATCAAGTGAAATGAAGACCTTCCCTAAGTACCAATATTATAATTGAAAGACGAGTACAAGGCCATGGTTTTTTAGGCATTGTCAATGCACACACACAAACACAGATCCCACACAGTCGTGCATTATGAAACACCCATCTTCTTGGATAGTGAAAACCACATTGCACTGACAGATGTTATTTCTCAGTTGTTGGCATGACGGCACCACAGAGAATGATAAACTTTATTCAGCTTGTTAAAGCTCAGGCTCTCTTCATGTCTTTGTCAGCTCTCACTTTCCCTCTTCTGTTCGGGGTAAAATTACAGGATTGGATTGGTATTTCTCAATGTTTCTATGTAGATGCTTGTAAAGGAAAATATGACATTATAGACATCTGTGGGGGGGGGGGTGGTACTTAGAGAGATTTAGAGGTTATTGTGTATCATGATCTTTTGTTCTTCGCACCTTCATATGTTAAAATACAGTTAAATAGAGTAATTTTCTCATTTGAGCCGGATGAATATTTATTCTGTCTTTCTCTAATTTACCTTCTATTTCAAACAGAATTAAATGTGTTCATATACTGCAAGTGTATGTGTGTGCAAATACCTTCATTTTAAGTGTATTATAAGAATATTATACAAAATACACACACCATGTCAAGATAAAATCATGTATTGATGTATTTTAAAACTAAAAAATACTTTTTCAAAGAAGCATGAAATTTTTTCGCTAACCTTCTATCAGTTGGCCTATTTGATCTATTACCATACACTGACTCAGTTGATACACAAAGTACATAATGTTTGATAGCAAGAGCTTTTCTCTGCACGAGTCATGCAATAAATCTGACATATGAACAAGTAATTCATAAGAAAACAACTGATGTCGGAACCGATGGTGTAGTGGGCAGCGCTTCGACATGTGGTGCTTTTGCACTTTCGGCGACCCGAGTTCGATTCCCGGTTTGTGGTCATTTGCCGACCCCATACCCCCTCTCCTCCCTTCCTGTCCTCTCCTTATTCACTGTTAAAAATAAAGGCAAATGGGCAAAAATATAACTTAAAAAAAAAGAAGACAACTTTTTAAACTAAATAATAATTTGATTGTTATCATAAATATAATAATATATTATGTGTCAGTGAATGGCAGTCATTCATGCTATGTTATGCAAAATCAAAATCCTACTAAACTAGCTACTTCCATTAGGACTAGTCAACTGGCGACCCGCGGGCCAAATGTGGCCCTCCTATCATCTTTATACGGCCTGCCGGTCATCTATGTCTGATTTAAAATCAGCGTGGTTATTTTTACCTTTTTACTGTACATGACATATGACGACCGCAAAGAGAGTCAGAAATGGGCTGCGTGGGATGCCAACCATCTGCGGGTGCGTAATGCCAATTTGAGCTTTGGATGCATAAAAAATAAACTTGCGCGACTTATCTGCGTGACACGCTGACCGGAAGGTATGTATTAATTACGTCATCATTAACAGTTGAAGTCCAATTCCAATTCTCAAGAACGCAAGTACAGAGGACGCATGAAAATACCCGGATGAGTTCTTGATATCGAGGATGCATTGAGTGCAGACTTGCGCGCTGAAATCTGGGGAGGTCAGGTGACCAACAGGAAGATCGCACACATCTCAATTCTCACAAGTGCGTTCTGTGTTCTCGCGACCTTCTGAGTTCGTTCATCCAAGGTCGCCTGGCAAGACCAGTCTCCACGAGAACGCAAGTCCGTTTGCGTTCTTGGAATGCAAGTGTCACACTTCGTCTTGTATTGACTGCTCGAGGCCCCCCTGCCAGAAAGTTTTAGATGTCTCCATATTTAAAACACCTGATTCAACTCATCAGCCTCCTTCAAAAATTGTAAACATGTCTCCCTAACAAGCTGATGAGTTAAATCAGGTGTGTTAAATAAGGAGATCTAAAACTTTCTGGGAGGGGGGCCTCGAGGACCAGGATTGGGAAGCACTGGCCTAGGCCAGTGGTTCCCAAACTTTTTCAACGTACGGCCCCCCTTGTGTACGGTGCATTCCTTCGTGGCCCCCCATAGAAAATTTGTGACAAAAACTGTTCTAAAACTCAAAATTTTAATAAAAAAAAAAAACATTAAATGATACAAAAAAGTAGTGCTTTTGGTTAGTATTTTTTTTTTAGGTTTAATTACACAGAATTCATGATATATTAATGTATTTCATAAAATGTCATATAACTGGGGCCCCAAAAAAAGTAATCTGAACAAATACAGTGTTTTCCATTTGTGGCGGCCCACCACAAAATAAAAACCAACCCCCACAAATATATTTTTGCAAAGTGCGTTTTTCACTACTTCTCTTACATGACAGGTTCTGTACACACACCTGTGGCGTTAGTCGCCGAGCTCCTCTTATACTTGACGCACCCACCATGCACATGCAACGAAAATGTCACGACCGAGTGGGCGACCCCATTTGGCATGGCAGTGAACATTGCATTTTGTGTCTTTCCGTGCAAGCTCCGCCTCCGAAAATGATCGACCTGAAGCCATAGATACCCATTTTTCACACATGCCTATGTGAAAAATACGTTTTTTCATATATCTATTTGTGGGGGTTAGTTTTGATTTTGTGGGCCGCCTTGTATGGGAAAAACTGTACTTGTTTAGATTACTTTTTCAGATGTAGAATATGACTTTTAGATATGCTGCCACAAATAAACTGTAAGTCTGTGGGAAACACTGAAGTAATATATCTTATAATATTAATATATACTAATAATATTTATTCAATGGAACATCTCTGCTCTATATGATCCCTTCAGATGTTGAAAAGACCTGCTGCTGATATTAATTTTTGTTTGCGTTCCCCTTTTAACTTATGATTTTCTGCAGTTTGAACTTTTACTGTTTTAACAGATGATTTCCCAGATTTAAGAGCGTAGTGAATTGACATATTTACTTCTCGTTTCCCTTCTCCAGCTGATTGTCGTTTAAAACTTTACAGATTAAATGCCTTTAATATATTAAAGTTTAAGAGCAACTGTTGGCTACACACTCCCATCCGGAGCACATGCGACGAAGTAGCTGACTCCTTTTCTTTCTATTTACGGATATGATATAATCACACAGAGCTGTATGATGAACTGTATCCTGCGTAAGCAAACACTAACTTTTGAATCAACATATTCAAAAACAAATTTTTCAGCATTTTAAAATGAAAAAGAAAATGTTATAGTTTGCAGCTTTAACATGAACTGTTAAAAATTACAGTAGTTTATGCAAAAAATTGACAGAAAGCTCGCAGCCTGCACGTTTCTTACCTTGACCGCGTTCTTCCATATGGATAAATTTTCTGTTCTGATCTGAACAACTATGGGCTAACTACTGAGTAGACACCAATCAGAAGCTGCATTTTTATGATGTCATTATGTAGACTTCTTAAAAAGTTTTTACAGTATTTTAAAACTACAAAAAACTAAAGTATTTGATACAAAATATGAAGGCATTTTCATCAACACTCTCAAATACAAATTACAAAATGTGTTTAAATAGGAGGACTGGGAGAGTAAAACAAACAGCTGCTTACAATATTCCTAAAGTTTTCCTTTGTCAACCACAAGCAATTTAATTGTTTTAATTTTACATTTTTATTGACATGGTGCCCATGTGTTGACTTATTAAATACCCACACACAGCATGAAGTGTTTACTTCACCTCTTTACCCATTAGGACAGCCATGAGAAAGAAAGATCAAAAAGTCTTAAACCACAATCTATTTCAGCAAAACCCATGCTTTTAGAGCAGAAACTCCATCTGCAGACACAAAATATAGATATGATTGATTATACACAATTGTATATGCTAAGTGTTTCTATGTAGAGAAACATATGCATCGTTTCCTTGAAAATATGGGCAGCTGGGGGTGATACTGTGCAGGTACTGTAAATGTTGCTCTGGTCTCCTGGGATGAGGCATTACGTACAAACTCAAAAAAGTGTGTGTGTGTGTGTGTGTGTGTGTGTGTGTGTGTGTGTGTGTGTGTGTGTGTCGTGTCAAATTTAATCAAAAAAAGATTTCAGTGTCACATATTTAAAATAATAATATAAAAGTTATAAATCAGGTATATTAGGATTAACTGTGCACTGAAATTGAGAACTCATATCAAAGGAATCTTGTTGTAAGGAAGATAACGAACCAATATTAATAAACTGTGTTATTAATATGCTGTGTTGATATGTCTCTCGATGTGCTTAAAATTCTCTTCATTCATGTCTCGCCATTAAGTTCAGTGGACCAGATGAAGGGTTATTGGCAACCCTTTTAGACAACATGCACACTATGCTGTCTGCTTTTCTCATGAGCTGCAAGTATTTGTTTATGGTAGTTGCTTGTTCCAAGAAAAAAGGCTCCCGACTTGTCTGTTTTACCTGGAAACTGACTGTAAACTGCAAAACATTGCATCGTTTCTCACGTCATGTTTTACCCAAGTACATGTCTGCTTTCAATATGTTAAATAATTAAGTTTTCGTTTGGCCTCCTAGTTAGAAGGCACCGCCACAATCTTAACGTCTCTTTGCTCTACCAGCTGACGTAACAAGAAACACACGCAGCAGTGTCCAAAACAACCAATAAGGTTGGGAATACCTTATGACGTTGCTGAGAATTTAACATTCGCCAGTCTTAAAATGTCTTGATGGTAACATTGCACAAAAATACATTTTAGTGTCTGAGGGCATATATATATATATGGATGGTATAAGGTCCTAATATGTAAGAGTTTGTTACAGATATTTACATTTGAGGTACAAATATGCACCTTTTCGGTACAATAGTGTACTTTTTGAAAAGGTATCACGGCCGCCCCAGTGATAACTCTTGTCCCTTCTTGAACCTTTTTTCTAAGAGTGTATCATCTACAGAGCAGAACATTGCAGACATGAACATTATTTTTTACTTGAGTGTATTCATTTAGGGCAGTAAACAAACCTTGGCAGTGTCGACAACCTATAACTCAAATAAGGATTTATAAAACGATCCATAAATAATTAAAGACTAATATATTACTTGACGTGACGTATGAATCTGTCACTTTCAAAACTTGTTTATAGCACTATGTTCTGGCAGTAAATATAGTGTCCAACATACAGTAAGACAAACAGCTAACACTAACAAATTAATATAAGATAAATATACGAAAAACAAGTGTTTTATTCAGGGTAAATAAGCTGCACTTTGCCATAGTGCTCTAAGTAAATGAGGAATTTGAGTTACCAAGCAACAGGTGCTTCACACACACGCTCACACATACACACACATGCGCACATTGACTGGGACAGAGAACACCAAGAGAGACAAACAGACAAAGTGGATGAGGGATGTGGGGAATTTGTAATCCTAAGCAAAAGTGCGATGAAGACATATTTAAAAAACGAAACTAGATAAACAACACTGACCACTATCTCGTTATCTTAACAATCTCTGGCCAAAACAAAGCCAAACAGCCCTCTTAACTTCCATCTTTCACTCTCTGCTCCTCCCACAAACACTCACCAATTCATTCTGAATAAGCCACTCATTCTGAAAAACCTCAGACACTTTGAGACAGCATTCCTCGTCTAAATCAGACGCTGTTCATGACAGTTCGGCACTGCCAATGCAATTCCATTTTCTTTTAATTCTCACATGGCACGATTACTGGTTATATGAAAGGTTTCTTTAAAGTCCCTGTAAAGTCAATCTTGAAAATAGTTTCTTAACACATTATAAATGGTGAAAATTTATTGCAGAAACAGGCCACAAAGACCGTAAACTACGTAGTACTGAACTGTAGAGTTAGATCTTTAAACAGTTTTTCACCATTTCTGAGTTCAGTTTATAGGCGGGCCTAAAGCGGTGGCTCACATAGCCCGGCCCCTAGCACAATCGCGATCATCCATTCAGGTTGTAGCGCTAATTGGAAGTTGACAGAGATGGCAGCTTTCTCGCGAGTGGGCGTGGTTTCAGTGCCAACCGTGAACACGCCCCCACTGCTAGAGAGCAATGAATGCTGCCTATTTTCCAAGATTTCGAAAACTTATTTTATTTACTTGCCGTTTTTCCATCATTTAAATTGGGTTGGGTTGTTAAAGCATTACTCCACTTTCATAAGAAAAATATGATACTTTACTCATGCCCATGTCGAGTAAAGAAAAAAAGAAAGAAAGACATAAACATCTTGGATGAGGGGTGAGTATAAATTATCAGGACATTTTCTTATGAAAGTGGAGTATCCTTTATCAACACATTTTTCTGTGGGGTGATAAACTCAAAACACACAATCTGACTTTACAGGGACTTTTAACTTAAAGTTATTTTTATTTGTTTTATACATGTTTGACTAAAGCGTAAGAGGCTTCAGTACTGTTATTTGTTGCACACTGTAACTGACATTTTAGTATGAGAAGCTCAGATGCAAAAGCCTCTAAATGCCAAAATGAGTTATGATATTTACCGAATGCTCTCAGTTCAATTATAGTATGAATCTGTATAATATGTTAATCACATACTTCCGCTTCCAATACACTTAATCCCAGCCTCAGGCCATTTATTAATACTGGTTTGTTGCCAGAATCCATTAAGAGTCTGACGAAAAAATGCTAATTTACAAGAGAACATGTTAGACGCACATAGAGGGTTTTGCATTTAAGCCCTTCATATATAGTAAAGCACTTTTGATCTGGTTATAAGTATCTGGAATAAATGTTCAGTTCATATGGTTTCATTTGGCAAACAGGTATAGGGAAATTATTCTGTTACATTCGACATACATTTTTTTTTTTTTAGGTATTTTAAAGACAATTGCATTAGTTAATACTGTATTCTCACTATAAGCAAGGTAAAATAAAGTTAAGGGGATATTAAGTAATTTGTTTGAAATGTGCTTGGCTCAGCAGAATTCAGATCAGTTCTGTTATGTCAATAATGTCAAGTCAAATTTATCTCTACAATGTATCACATATTCAAATCACATATTCAAAGGAAGTAGCCAGGGGGGAAGATGTTTAGGTGAAGAGGAAAAAAATTTGGGAGGCTTTACACTTATTATAGCAGCCTGTCATCTTATTGCAAATCACACATTACAATAAATATACATTATGCCAAGTATAATAAAGTCACGCGATACAGAATGTGTTAAAATTACTACTAGTAGATAATAATGACAGCAATTAAGGCTTTTGAAGGAATTCAGTGACATGCCGGAGTGGTGTATAACTGCCACATTATTAATTATGTCTGGATGATTTTTCATTTTCCGAATCTTATAGAAAGTAAGACAAGTGTGTGAATGTAAAAAAACATGCTTAACAAATCAACAACAAATCTGTAAGATTTGTGGCTTTATTTATGCGGTGTTTATTTTCCAGCATATTATGGCTGTCTCATATTTTATCATACTGTCAGCCGTATTCCTTTCCTAAATTCACAAAAAAATCTAATATTTAATAATTTGTCTTAATATTGTATCGTTTGATACCTTTTTTTTAATTTGAAAGTCTGTAAAATAATTACAAATTCTATTTATATTTTTTAATATACATATATACAAGAACATTTATTTATGCAGGGTTAAATATTACACTATTGCTTTGCAATTTCAAAGTATTTATTTCTTGCTTTTCCCGTGGGTTATACATTTAATATTCACGTTTTGGGATTATTTTGATTACAGTAAAAAACGACATGAGATAGAACAGAGGCCCAGGCCTTCTGTATTTACAGTAGACTTTTATACAGGACAGGGCGGGCTCGTGGATTTGATCATATTCTTCACCTTTGATACAAAAAGCGTAATATTAAGTGAAATGGAGTTGTTCTCCTCTCGTCATATGCGGTGTGATCTTATTTACCCGTATTGTTGGCGCCGTTCCTGGGGCCGTATTATTTAGTCCTGACAGTTAAAGCGCTCAAGGACTTTCCCGAGCGAACCCTCCGTAAAATTAGTGCTTAGCCCAGCAAAACACCGTGACACAGCAAGCTCTACGCGCATTACCTGCGAATAAGCCCAAGAGAGCACCTGACACGAGAGGAAAAGGGCTGTTATTGTACTTAAAAAGGAAAGTGTAGGTTGTTATGATGCACCCAGGGTACTGTAGCAACCGCCGCCTCGGCTCGGACTGATCATTGGAAACAGACAGTCAATATCTTATCGCGCGTTCTCAAGGTAAAGGGAAAACAACTCGAAATTCCCACCCCCGGTCGGACTTACTTTCATTCGTTCTTTTGAGGATAATACGCACACATGAGCGACTTTTGCACGGAGTGGGAGTGAATAACGCGTTTAAACGAATTGCCAGAATAGCAGCGTTTGAATAACAGACGCCCCAAAACCCGAAAGTCTATTCGTTTGCGCTGTCAAAAAGTTAAGACTTTTCTTTTCCGCTGATTGAGTGCCGCCTATGCGTCTCTGTCTATGCACGCGATTATACAGCCGTCTGGTTATTTTCGCGTACGCAGACTCGCGCCGCGCAGCTCCTCTTGTCTGCAACTTTTAAACGGGAATGCTTGAACAGCCAGAGGGATTTTGTCAATGAACTTGTTGCGGTGAGTGCCCTTTAAACACTCACGGCCTGTATCTACTGGAGCGTCTGTTTCTACACTATGGAGGTTCCGGTCGAGTCCCCAGACGCAGTTTTTCACGGACCTTACCAAAGCCTTTTTCAAAACGTTCGCGTCGTGCGAGCGAGCAACGCCGAGAGTTTGGACATTTCGAGCTTAAAGAAGTGCGGGTGCTTGCGCGACTCGACGCCGAGGGAAATGCGTTTGAACAGGCTGTCCCCCAGCACGGGATTATGCTGCTGCCCCGAGAAAGAGTGCGAGAGCACGAGTTCACTGATGGAGGCAGAGACAAGCCGTATCCATTTTCTCAAGAGTTTAACAGGAAGCAAAAGCGACTCGTCTTGTGGCGGCTCGGGCCGTAAAGACGCTACCGAAACCAGCGGCCGTTGCTCGGGTTCGCGTCGGGGCACGGAAAGCGGAGAGAAAAGCGGTGTCGCAGCTGAAGTTCACTCGAGCCGTGACGCAAGTGTGGCGAGTAGTCGCGCGTGCAGCAGCAGCAGCACCACCATCTCTGAGACAGCGCGCGAGCTGTGCAAAGCCGTGTCTGTGTCTTTGGGGTTAGCCATGGAGTCCAGCGAACTGGGCGAGGTGGGACCGCACCACGCTCCGCCAACACCCCTGACCACTGAAAGTAGCACTAATGACATCTATTTGTTTGGTATGCCTTTGCTAGACTGTTCATTGAGCCAGCGGGAGACTGGAGGTAAACGCGGAGAGTACGGTCTCGCGGCGGGACGAGAAAGAGGCGCGGAGCTGCAGGGGAGCGATAAAGTCCTCGGGATGTTTAAAAGTGGCCACCTGGAACAGCTGCCAGGTGAGAGGACGACCTTGCCGTGCAGCAACTCATCTCATACGCACTTAAGCGCGGACGTGCAGGAGGTGCATGAGTTCGGCAGCCTGTCCGGGGACATTGCCAACCTGAGTTCAGAAGGTACAGCGGCGACGACAGCACCGGATATGGACGCATCACGAGCGGCTTCGTGCCAGTTTGAACAACTGTTGCCCGCGAACATGGCCCATTTCGTCCACCCGGAATCGGATCTCAGTACCGGACCGAGTCGGAGCTTTATGAAGCCCGCGTCGATGTCTGGTGAGTTTGCGGGGCCCTCGGAGGACAGATATTCCGATTACATGAATATGTACAACGTCAAAATAAAAGCCGAGAACGAGAACTGGGGGTACCCGCATAGGTACACGGAGGACGGGAACGGACAATACGGGCCTCCCAAACAGAGGACCCCCTACCCTTCTGGCCATGAAGCTCCTTTTATCTGTAACCCCTACGAGTACGGACGAAGCGGAGCTCTGGTGCCACGGGAGCGACCTCCGCCCGAACAGTGGTACCCGGGCGGGATGCTGACCCGTCCCCCTTACCCTAACGTGCCCTGTGTAAAAAATGAGATGGGCGAGTGGCTGGATGTAACAACGTTCACCGACGGCAGGTATGAGGATTTATACACTTTTTTTGTTCTTGATAAAACAATTAGGCAGAGCGCTGTATGGATGTATTCAAATAAACCAGAAGTAGTTTCAAAAAAGTCAATTAGGTGCACACCAGGATTGAATTGCTTTTAAATGGTTTTCCCCATAAGACTAACATGCTCGCATTTTTATTTCAAAACGCAACTTTATAGAGGATGGGACGGATAGAAGGACCGTGAAAAGTTTGGCATATGAGTAATCTGATCTGTCCTATAGTAATGTTTCATTCATTTGATCAATAATTACATAGCAAGTGAATTTGATCTGAAAATTGTGCACATGGTGGACATCTGCGATGCATGTAAAAGATGCTTACAGGAATAATACAATGCATGTGAGTTTGCTTTGTGCATCAGGATCAGTCATGTTTCCGACTGTTTTACAGGCTAGGTATTAAATTTGTTATTCCTAAAGGAAGCGTTAATTTGTTTGAAGTTCCTCTTTATATCTGCAGCCAAGTCAACTAGTACACAGAGACAGCTGTACACATTAACACACAAACTAGTGTTTAAAAGACAGGCCAGCCTCCTCACCCAGAGGATTGCTGGGTTCCAGGGACACTGCCATGAAGGCAGCCCCACACGGCTGTGTCCAAATGCAGGAGACCCTGCCAAAATCATCAAATCTCTTATCGTAGAGGTTCCCTTTAGTCTTTTTGTCTTCTTTATGAGCCATTCACACTTTTACGTACAGACTGTATGCTACATGGACAAAGCAAATTTTGTTTCACAAGTACAGACACGTAGTAACATTTTTAACGACTAGCAATACTTAAACTGCTTATACTGAACATTCACTTTATTTATTTATTTGTTTGTTTATTTTAATGCATGTAGCACTTTGTCAACATTTTAGTTTTTAAATGTGGTCTCGAAATATACTTAAAGCTGACAATGGGATGGCTATCCTAAAAATAAAATCAGATTTACTGATATAATCAAATCTGCACCACCTGGGACAAAGCCGGACATGGATAGGAAAAATATCCAGAGGCTGAAACTTTTTCGAAACTTTACCTATAACTCGAATTACAGGGAAAAGTTCAGTTAGTTGCGTCCCCGTGCATTTTGTCTAAAGAACTTGAGCGAGTTTTGGGTGCTTCATTCAGAGGCACAGTTGAGCGCCCATTTTGTCTCAGGCTGTTTTTAGTGTATGCGAGTGAGTGTGTGTGCGTGTTTTTTTCTGAAAGGAATTTGAGACTAGTTGTGTGTTTAACCTTTGTATCTTTTGAGTTTGAGTTGGAAGCAAAACCACTTGATCTTTTAAAAAAAAATCTTTTACACTGGCATTGATATCACAGTAAATCTGAACATGACAGATGGAAAAGGGGACTATGAATACCACACCAGAAGTTTGAGGAATAATATATTTATTGGAGAAAGAATTATACACACTTACATTTACAGAGTAGTTGATGTTGGTCTGGATGCCTGCTTGATCAACCCATGCTGTATTTTTCCACATATTGAACTGTTTTAAAAAGCAAACAGGTTGATTGTTGGCCATTGCAAAAATAGACATCTACTGGTTGAGCGTGACAGATAGCTGGATTACCGGTACACATCTGAATGTCTGGGAGTGTTTATGAGTGGGAAAGAGAGGGACAAAGAGAGTGAGAGTTTTTTTGTGTATACGTGTCTACAATATGTAATAATCTACGGTACACCTTCGTCAAATCCAGTTCTGGTAAACTAATACTACAAACAAGGCAAATGTATTTTTGGTAGAACCATCACATGGGGGTAGTACCAAGAACCCATTTTAAATGTTCTGTGTAGCCCCATCACTTTCGAATTCTAAGAACCCTCAAGATCAAAGTGTTCCCGATTGCAGGGCAGATTACTAATTTAATTGCTGTTACACCAGTCCTGTTCGAAACGTGTTTTTATGTGCCTAACTACGGTAGTAATAAAACACTTTTTGTACTGTGATCAGTATGTACTGTATGTGTGTGCCGTATGAATACATTCCCACCCAGACACACTACATCCGGCATGTTTGGATTTCGACCTGTACATGTTTTTATCATTGACGTTCTGTAAACAGCTGTGCAAATTATTTATTCAGGTGTTGTTAAACAAATAAAAAAAATAATGTGACCATATGAGGCGCATATCAGATTTTTTTGTCATCTATTTGGGTATTTAGAGTCTACTCTTTACAAATCAATAATGAGGATTTGGACCTAGGGCTCATTTTGCATACTGATTTTCACACTTCACATACTATAGGAATAGGCCTATGTGCACATGATAGTACTGATAAGTGGGCGGTGGGGGGCTTTAAAATAAAATTTATTTAAATTCTTTTTTTTTTGCAATTAAGTGCAGTTAGCATGTTTTGTCCAACAGAGACAGACATTTGACACTTGGAAAGCAGATGTAAATCAGTAAATTTGTTTATAGGGTCAATCAATACAGAGATAAAATATTCTGACAGTAGGGATGAACTTGGGCACCTTTACCAATTGGCCTAATTTTATCCTTAATCATGCTATATATTATTTCACTCAGCCTTAACTTAAAGAGTACATATTTTTATCATATATTCTATCTGTGACCCAGTCTGTGAAAACCCAGCCTAAAGTCATTTTTGGTGATTTACTGGCTGTTTACATAAAATCATCCTACATAATATAAAGAACACTCTGTGAAATTATAACCTTGATATCTTTAATACTGACAGGCCATGTAAGGTTATGCCAAATATTGACATTAAAATGAAATTGATCATTTAAATCAAACTTTGATAATCTAAAATTTATAATTAGATTATGAGACTTTAGGCTGGATTTTACAGACAGGGTCACATATTAAAATAATATTTTTAATTTTTCATTCATAATTATCATCAATAGTTTATTGCACCAGTAGTCGTAATTTAGTTTGAAATTCAAAAGAAATGTGTTTGTATCTTTCAAATGTAGTTTTTTTAGTGTCTTATATAGTTGCCACTGCCTTAATCAATTTCAGTCTCTTTGCAAAGCCTAAATTAGATTGTGCACATATCTCTTTTTGTAAACTAAAAGTTTTCCTCAGCCCATGATGTTCCAAAACATTGTACAGCTTTTGTCCTGTGGAAATTGAGGATGTTATGTAGATTTTTTTCCATATGACAGCTGAATTCTTTCCCAAAGTTCTTACAGTAAATCTCATTAGCACTCCTATTCAGATTAAAAAAGTATGTGTTATGGGATCACACCGAATTCAGAAGACTTAGTTAGAATATGTACTTATGTACTTTAATGGTGTTTATCTATTCCATAGCAACAATATGGGGATAAGTAAATAATGACAAAGTTTTCTTTTTTTGGTGAACTATGTGTTTTACATCATTTATAAGTTGGGCTGCCACTAAGTAAATAATCTGTTGGTTATTATCTCAGATAATCAGTTCACTTCTTGTATTATTGATTTTTTTTTCAGAATCATCTTGAATTCGGTGCTACCTTAAAAAATATTCATTCAATTTTCTTAATTTTTTTAAGGTAAGTCGTTGCAATCAATTTATTTAAGCTACATTTAAACAAAAAAAAAAATTAGTAAAGTAAAGGAAAATAAAAAACTTTTGTTTAAATTTAACTTAAATAAATTGATTGCAACTACTTAACTTAAAAAATTGAGTAAATTGAATCAATCATTAAGGACTATACAAGTGTATACACAGCATAACAACACTATACATTGTAAATAAAACATTTTTAAATATTAATGTTTCCATATAAAACCATTTCCCCCATAATAATGTAAAGGACTACTTTTTAGTTTTAAATAATCCAATTATTACTAATCCATTTACTGTTTTACTACAATGTTAGGGATTACATGAAGAATTCCGCTCAGGTATGATAATTTAAAATCTAACTTTAATATCCAACAGTAAATATTGCAACATTTAATCACTTGCCGTGATAAACTGTTGGGAATACTTCCGATTTATAACATTTACAAAAATGAATATTAAAATGTAATGTTCTGGTGAAAAACACCTCTCAGCCTCACCGAACAGCACTTTCCAAGCTCCTGACACAGCAACATTCCCACATGAAACCAGATGCTTGAGACTTTATTTTAGGTGTTTAATATAAAGATGCTCATATGCTTTGGTTGACTTGGGTCAACACCACAGTTGGTTGTATTAAGTCATATTGTTTACGTATTATGCAGAGGTGCTTTCCCATAGCTAGGAACACCATAACATTTGGCAGACGACAGCTTCATCTTACTATAATTGTTAGCTATGTACCAACTGGAATAATAGTATCTTCTTCAGGTGTTTTGAAATTGAAATAATAGTATGTATCCCATTTCCTCCTTAATACTTAATTGTGACTGAATGTTGTCTGAATACTGAATAGGCGTTAAGGTATGCAGTTATATTACTTTACTTCCTTAAAACACGTACACTGTAAAACACACATGGCTGATAAAACGTAAACAAATAAGGCAATCTGATGAAGTGAGATTTTTGAGTTCAGTGATTGTTTTAACATTTGCCAACGTTAATTTGTTTATCGTGGATTTCGCTAAGTTGACAAGATCACAAAAGTTTTTCTTTTTATAAGTTACAATTTAACTTCATGTTGCTGGGAAATTTAAGGAGAGACCATTGGCATATAACTGTTTGAACATAAACATTTGTGTTGAATGCACTTTCAGCACCAGCAGTATTGCATCATGCACTCTTGACTGTACTGAAACACAACCATGGTGACGACCATCAAATATCATTCATTAAAAAACAACTCTAAATACAACAGATAACTAACACAGACAATAACAGTACACATTATGCAAGCAAACACTAAAACAGTAATCTTTTAAAAAAAATTATCCACTGAAATAAGCATTGCTAAATGTAAAATTGTTTGTCCATGTCCAGTGAACCAAAAAATCTTTGTTAGCAACATGTTTAGGCTTATTTTATTTATTTGTATATATTCAAAATAATAAATTCACTCCTTTTCATACATTTGTTTATTTATTACAATGTACCTTGTCTTCAATATTTCATGCATGTATTTTCAAAAAGTTTGGTCTTCATGATCTTTTAAAGACACTCCTTTTTGACTGAATCTATCAGGTCCTCTCATTTGCCGGTCCTGCCCATCCACCAATCAGATAAGACCATTTTATTTTAAGATTCACCTGTATTTCTTTGTTTTACAATTTGTCATTATGTAACTAAAATGGGGTGCAAATACTGTTTTAACTTTAAGCAATTACTTTGTGACAAAAGTTTCAGCAGCCTAAAAAGTATTTTTGCCAATAAAAAAAACTTTAAAATTACAATGCAGATTTTGAGTAATTCAGATAATTTTCTCAAGAGTTTTTTTTTGACTGGAATTTTAATAAACCTAAAGTAAAATTTTACACAAATATAGTGGGCCTCAAAAGATCAAATTCAAAATGTAATGTAAAGTGAGTAGACTTGTTTGGAAATAAAAAGTAAATAAGTTTATAAATTTACATCAAAGAATGGTATAAAGTAAAATGAGTCTACATTTTTAGAACTGTGAACTATTTTAAATCTTAAGGTCAATTTGAAACATTTGGGTTGCGAAAACCAAGAGATTAAAATTTGGGTTTGTTTCTTGACCATATCCTTAAAATGGATAAACATAATGATGTGGTTGGCGCTAGCTCCTCGCTAAGATCAAGCCATTTCTATCCAAGAAAAGGTTGGAGATCGCCATCCATGCTTTTATCACATTTCATTTTTGTAATTCCCTCAACTGTGGCATTTCAAATAAATTAGTTGCACGTCTTCAATTAATCCAAAATGCCGCTGCTTAATTCCTCAAAGGACAGCGCAAATTTGATCATGACACCCCATCTTACGTTCATTGCACTGGCTTCCTGTTCATTTCCGCATCACCTTCAAAATTCTACTTTTTTCTATAGATCCTTACATAACCAAGAAACTTTTTATCTGTCTGAACTTCTTTACCCGTATAGCCCATCTTGTACATTAAGATCTAAAGATCAGAATCTTCTTCTTCTTCCCAGATTGTGGCTAATAAACAGAGAGGACAGAGTAGGGTGGTCCATATTTTTCAACTTTTAAAAGTTCATGCTCTCACCCCACTAATATGTTTGAATAAATTAATATAAAATTGGGCACATTTTTTAAATATTAATTAATATTTAGAGGTTGCTCAAGACCTTTGAAGTTTAACATATTTATATATTATGTAATTCTTTGTTCTAGCATGTATAATTGTTTACTTATAACAGCAATGCACTTATTTGACCATGCTCCATGCAAATAAAACTCCTGTTTTAGTTGTGATATGTCTTTCAAAGCAAGAAAGCTTCAATGTAAATGAAGCACAATAGACAATATACACTCAGACAATGGCTGAAGCAACACGAAGCAAGCTCGCTATATGGTTACTCGGATCGGTAGAGACTGAAATAACTGGAACAAAGTTACCCTCCAAGAAGCAAGTTTTATGTGTGTTGTGCGTAATGGTACATTTTTGCAAAAATATGTGTTTTCGGAAATATTCAAAGGCTTTGAGCAACCTCAAGATATTGTAGGAACAATTCAACATTTTGCACTGTGTGTTTTTATTGATATCCTAACACATTTAGGGGGTGAGAGTTGAACATTAAAAAAAATAAAAATTGACCCATTATAAGGACCACCCTAGGACAGAGCCTTTGCCATTGCAGGCCCTAAATTATGGAATAGCTTGCCGGTCCACATTAGAATCGCTCCATCCCTAACTGCTCTTAAAATCCTACTTGTTCTCCCTGACTTTTAATATTGTGTGATGTCTATAGATGTTTTTATGTTTTTTAGATTTATGGTTTAACTTTCTTTTATCTTTTAATTCTATTAATATTAATATTATTACTACGATTATTATATCTTTCTTATCTCTATCTTTTTTTATATATATGGTGGTTCAGATGGATTTGATACATAAACCTTTGTAAACCTTTTTTTGGGTGTTTTAAAATAGGATCTGTCTATATCC
This sequence comes from Misgurnus anguillicaudatus, assembly GCF_027580225.2. Classification (NCBI taxonomy): domain Eukaryota; kingdom Metazoa; phylum Chordata; class Actinopteri; order Cypriniformes; family Cobitidae; genus Misgurnus; species Misgurnus anguillicaudatus. The sequence continues at coordinate 29,288,852 of NC_073358.2, read as the reverse complement.
ATCTAAAAACCAACTACTACCCATCTACCATTTTGGGTTGGTTTCGTACCGATAAGTGTGATAAGCATCTTAACCTGCTAAGTTGCAACCATATGGACGTACATGACAATTTGAATGCTTGATCAGGATAATTTTTGTAAGTTGTAACTCTGCTACCCATATGATTGAGACCATCTTCCATTGATTATGAACCATTGAATGGGATTATTGTTTCAGTATCGTTTGTCTAATGAGGCTAAGATGTAGACTCTGGAGGCAAATGTGGTTACATGAAAAAAAATCAACAAAAGCTTCCAAGTATAGATCCAATTACACAACAAAGCTCCTTTTGTTTAAAAAAAAAGGATATCATTTGCTATAGCCTTGTTTTATAAACCGAGTGTATTTGACATATTTTGAATCAAACATGTCCACGCTAAAGAACATAATCATATATATTCAAAGGATTGATTTTTGAATATCTGTGGATGTAAATTGGATGACACCTGTATGAAAATAAATCATACTAATATATTTTCTTAGCCATTTCTGTTAAGAAGAGGAAAAGATATATGACTGTCTAGAAAATAAGACCAGCACATGTAACTCAACTCAAGACAAACAATTTTGGCAAATAAAATGTTTCTTACTGTAGCTAATCTAATGAAAGATTTACGCACGTGGATGTTTTTCAAAAAATAAAGTATTTTTTGTGAGATTACTGAATGCAAAGACCGTAAATATAAAAGTCAAAAGTATCCCTTTACAGTTATAGTTTCCAACTCTAATTTCTGGTTAAATGAACCGGGTTTAAATCTGTAAAAAGCCAACAAACGCAAATCTGTGACCGCACAATATATCTTAACAGCAGGTCAGCTGTTGACAGCAAACAGGAGCGTATTGGTTGCTGCTCACAATGGGTGGTGTAGTTTATCTCTCGTTCCCCTGTGCCAAGTCCCCGTTGGCTTCTCATTATCTTCATGGTTATAGAGAAACAATGTTAATTTGTCATTACTGGCTTGACCAGTGACAGGTGTTTTTATGCAACTGAACTTTACAGAGCTCTAGTCTATTTTGATAGTGTTTAGTCAGTTGTATCAGGTTCATTTGGCACATTTTATGCAAAAGACATCTGAGAGGATTTTAACTCAAAAAAAGAGACCACCAAACCAGCATTTCTACATTTGAGTTTTTGCAAAATGTTAATTATTTGCCTTAAAGATGGGTAATGCCATGTGTTCTTAGGTTTAAATGGCTTCAATTCAAATCAATAATAAGAACATCCAAATGTCACTCCTAGAAAAAAACATAAACTGACATTTATGAGCTAAAGTTAGTTGCCTTCCATTAATGGTCATATGTGAGAAAAAATGATCAGATGCAACTCGGACAGGCTTTCAATCAGAGTTAATGCTTTTGAGAGACGTCAGCACAAAGAGTTTTTAGAAATGTTAACATTAGTCTAAAGTGCAGTGCTGATGTGCAGCTTATTTTTACTTAAATCCCACATAAAAAAAACTCTTTATGAGTGAGTTTTATGGTTTATGTGTAAACCACATTATGTGAGTTTATGGTTTACAGGTTTATGTGTAACACTACAAGGCCTAAATAACATTAATTTACACATAGCGTTGGGTCAAAAAGGGACTAATTAACCTAGCAAATGTTTATATTTGACCAAACAATGGGCTAAAACAGCCCATGATTTTGAGTTGAAATAACCAAGCAGGTCAAATTATAACAAAGCTGGATGGGTTGGTCCCTTTTTAAACCTATTGGGTTGAAAATAACCCACCATTTTTGTGCACAACAAAATCACCAGTGTTAATTGTACACTGGTGGTGTAACTACCCAGTCTCATGTAGATGCGTATAAATAGCACAAAGTGTAAAAATCATGCAATGCGTGCATATGATACGCCAGTCCTTCCCATTCACTTAAACGGCACATCTTTTTTTTTGACATTTTATTTATTGGTTTCTTAATTTTTTTCTGTTTTTTAAACCATTTTCGCTTGGATTTAGGGTTAGATTTCAGATTTGCTTAAAGAGGTTATTAAATTTATAGGTTTCTACATGTTTTTGTCTATATTTAAGCCATGGTTGCTTGGAGTTGGGGTTAGAATTGGGGTTTGGGTTAGGATGTCATTTTTATATAACAAAAAGTTGTTCTAACCCTAAACCCAAGCGAAGATTGTAAAAAAATAGCAAAAAAAAGAGAAACCAATCAATAAAACAACAAAAAAAGATGTGCCGTTTAAGTGAATGGGAAGGACTGGCATTTGATCATATGCACGGCGAAAGTGTTATTAGAAAACTTTTTTGAAATAGATGACTTTCACTGAATATTGAAGAAAAAGCAGCCAATAAGAGCCCAGATTAAATATGAACTCTTTCTATACTCTTTAAAATTCATCCTAAATTGAAAATTTACGAAGCTTCATAAAAAATGGACACACATATGGTTCAACAATTTCTAGGCAAAGGGTGACTGCACTTCAAATAATAAAATATAAGAGAGTTTTGGTTTATTTTGGATTCTTTTAGTCACCAACATAATTTTCAAAGTTGCATTTGTGTTATGCCATAATTTGGATGAGTTTGTTATTATTATGTTATATGGAATAATGTATAAATAATGAACGAGTAAGTGTGTCCAAACTTTTGGCCTGTACTGTATATATAGACAGGGTGGGACTCATACACCACCAGTGTACATTTAACACTAAATCGTAAAATACTTGTAGGAATACTGTACACAGTATTTCAAATTACATAGGATTTTTTTAAATGCAGAACATTTCATAAAGACAAACCATTTTACTTGGTGATAATTATATGGCTCTTTTTAAAAAAACAAAAAACAAATGCATTAACACTGTTAAAGAATAAGCAAAGCAAACTGACACTTAAACTAACAGCTTTTCATATAGAAGCCGTTTCACCTCATTCTGTCTGCTTATCTAAGCAAAATTATATAAAACGTGCATATAAATACACATAACGGTTTTGTGACCAGTGATGCAATGCCTAAATGTTAACAGCACACAGACACAAAACACAGTTTTCATCCTGATCTGATTTGCTTTTTCTGTTGCAAACACGCAATCTTTGTGTGTGTTTGTGCTGAATTGTCATATTGCAGAAGTCCTTACAAAGAGTGTCTAAAGGACGAAGCATAGTCCATATTTTATGTGTACGCAAGGGTCCGCCTACAGTGTGTGTGACACCATTTTTGTCATCAGAAGATTTTGGAAATCTTGTGTACGCGTTTGGCGATGCATGCACCTACAGGACAACGTATGTAGCCCAGGAAATGCATTGCTTTTTGTTCAAATGCGCATGCGTCAAACGTACGTCTACACGTTTCGAGTCAAGTAAACTAAACTAGAACATATTGCGATGTAAAGATAAATTGTTCACTTCAAGATCTTGTATATTATGAGATAAACCTTCATCTTACTACACAATAAATAATTACTGTAGCAGTGACAAAAAAAACAATAGCAAACAGCAAAACAATCTTATTACCACATTATTCAATTATGCTGCATTGCATGACGGGAGCTTGCGACCTGTAACACATCAGCAGCATTGTTGAATGCAAAAACCTTTCAGGCAGTTCAACATTTGGGTGAATTACAGGTTTTTACTAACATGTGCTTTCATGAATATTCAAAATAATTCACATTTTTGAATTTCATATCAGGACTTGTATCAGCCCTGTATGCTGAATAAAATGTAAAAACATTTCTACGTTGTACAGTGTCAAATTCTAAGATGAAAGCGAGGGAGACAGGGAAAGGGTTTCTTCACATTTCAATCACTAAAGTTAATTGTTTTATTAAGATGTCTTCCTTCGAGACAGGTCAGGAGGTGAAGTGAACTTGCTCAGCGTTCTTCGATAGTGCAGGGAAAGCTTACACACATGAATGCATGCATATGCTCCATAAAAGGGAATGGGCACACGATCACTGCACCGTGCTGGAAGTTACAAGAATAATTTTGGGATCTAACCTTTTCGCTTTGCCATCCTGTCAACACAGGTGCTTATTTGCATATATTAAGAATGCCTAAAAAGGTTCACATTTTGCTGAATGTGAATCTTTACATCAATCCTAACTTTGTTAGGGATTGGAGAAACCATACCTCACCCTTGCTTTCCAGATCTCAGTCAAATAGCAAACATCTTCATTTATTATCATTTCAGAGATCGTATTCATATACAGTAAGAATGTTGTGCGAGAAATCCCAAGGCTCATATGGGCTGCAGGCTTTTTGATGTGTCAGTATTCATATGACATGCTTTGAGTTACACAAGTGCTAGAGCACGATTTAATTGTTTTCTCACTCAAAACTCAACTGAGTTTTACGATTTCATTTCCTAAGCAAAGTTTGAGAACAGCTGCACAATTTCCCTTTGTACTGTACAAATATTTTGTCAGGAAAGTTAAAAAAATAAGCTTCATGTGGTTACTGGTTTCATTTAAAAGTATTATTTAATATAGCTGAATCAATTTAAATAAATTGAAATAAAAAGTTCGACAGGTCATTTAAGGTAAGGAAATGATGAAAAAATATTTATAGATATTAATAATATCTTTTAAGATAACAATTTCCACTTTTGTACTTTATCCTGCAAACGTTAAAGTCAAACGTTTCGCTGACAAGAACTAAAGTTTCACCCTATCAGTCTGATGAACCTCATTGTCCTTTATATCTCTTGGTAACATTACACAAACCTATGCATGTTTTGTCCAGAGCCCCCCATCTGGAGTGGCACAGGCCCTCCCACGGGTGTTTCATCAGAGGCCTTGGCTAGAAGGATTTAATCAGGACTGCTTTGAGGGTGTCCGTTTTTCAGTCCCCCCTCCCTGGTGACCTATTTGTTTACCCATGAGTGCTTTCTCTTGGGTCATTACTGCCTTGTTTTTTAAGACAGACATGATACACACAAATACTGGATGCGTGTTTTGAAATAAGAGACATCTTTATTTAATTGGATTCGAGTGTATGTGTGTGTGTGTGTGTGTGTAACATCTGATTCTACAAGTTGTAAACTTGTTTTCCCCAAAACTTTTTCAGAAAAGTGTTGGGGAAGTGATGAACTAGACTTGTTAGTTTAACCCGCGATCCCTAAATCACCTGTACACCTAATCACCTCCGGAAACACACTCGCAACACACTCAAACGCACTGTCACCTCACGTACAAACCTGTTACACCTCTCGCATCAGCGTCTCACTTACACATGTACTTTGAAGTTTTGAACACCACTAAGTTTTACATGAAAAACTAGATTTAAGTTGGCCTTTGACACACCCAACTGATTCTCCCGAAATCCAGATTTAGAAGGTGTCCATGCATCAGAATTTTTAAAAAGCCCTTAAAGCCAATTTTTTTCACATATAAGATTTCTTCTTATGAACTTACTATAATCATTATTTTATAGAGGATTTAAAAAATATTTCCTATAGAATGATTTAAATTTTTTAGATTATCATTACCGCAACATGATATTACATTAAATATATGCATGTACAAACTCATGTTTGGGTAATGAGAACTAAAAAGTTGTGGAGGTACTATGACAAACAAAATTTAACTTTTATCTGGAGAGAACAAAATAAGAACTTCTTACCTGGTAGCCATCTAGAGTGTCACAGTCAATTATGTCCCTTCCACCAAATTTTTTTTTTAAATGTTAGTTCCTTGAGGGCTTAAACAATGATTGAAAATTTTTGTGGAGGATGAGAAAATTGGTCTTGGACAAATTTATATTCCTTATTATTGTTACTACATTTACCAATGATCACCAAATACCACATGTTTCTTTACTGTAAATGTTTTTAGTATAACATGCACTGACGCTTTTTATTTTTTAGATTTTTTAACTATAAATATTTCTATGTCAAAAAACCCAAATCAGTCATGGACACGTTGCGGTAATGAAAAATGTCCCATTAAATGTGTAAAAAACAACAAAATTGGTTTGTATGATGTCATTACAAATCATGTGCAAAATAGTACATGAAGAGATGTTTATAACTGTATGCTTATTATTCTGATAGCATTTACTTTTATTATCAAAATGTTTCATGATACCTCGCAAGTCTAATTTCACGAGAATCAACAAGGTTTACATAAAGATGGCTTTGTATATTTGATAGAGATCGAGCAATACTGTTGTTTTTTAACCGATACCAAATATTTTGATGCTTATATGCCCGATAATCGACGATGTGCTGAACTGAAAAACATTACTACAGGTTCAAAACCAAATTTTGAGATAATAAGTCTGATTTTAGCCATTCATTTCATTATGATTTCAATCTTTGACATGACCTTATTCAATCAATATTAAAGATAATGAACAAAAATTAATTTGACAACCGTTTTTTGATAAGACAGGCACATTTATATCGCATCATTCGCATCGCCCCATGCGAGGACACGTCTAATCATGTCTTTGCATTGACTTTTTATGTAATGTACTCGCGCAAATCGTTGAACTCGCATCTGGTGTGAACCCACAGTTACACACCCAACTTAGAAACCGAAAAAACATATGATGAAAAAATTTACTTTCATGCCACCAAAACAGTCGTTCATCAATAACTCTCTGGAAAATTATACATTTCCAATAATTTGCGTGAGATCGTCTTTTGGCAGCGTGAAAAATACCGGAAAAACAAAACACTCAACCTTGTGCAACAATGTAAACAGTCCGTGTTACAACTAACCTCGCGTTAGTTTTTGCCCGCGCCCTACTTTATGTCAGAAAAACTGATATCCGATAATGGGAAAATGCCTAAATATCGGAGGAAATTTTGGGATACAGATTTATCGGTAGATCTCTAATATTTGATTAAGTTGCACGGTTATAGTAGACAAAAAGAAAAGAAAGTCACACGTTTATGTGTCTACATTTAGTCACTCTTAATCGCTTCTTCTGCATATCATTTGCTTTTAACGGCAAACCCTTATGAATGTGGAACACAAAGCACAATAAAAAAGATGCTTGTTCCGAAAATGGTGTTCACAGACAGTCAAATTTAGTCCCAGGTTTACTGAGTTTATTTTAAAATGATATCCAATAGGTAAACCCTCCAAAGGAATGGTTAGTTGATACCCCTTGACATAATAAATTTAAATCAGTTTAAAGTCTACATGCGCACGCCAATATCTGCATGTAGCATTTCACTCTTCAGTAACTCTCTTGTTTCCTTAATGGTAATTCCGAGTGTGTGATTTCCCAATCTCATCTGTCAGTGCCATAATACACGAAAACCATTCCGGCGTTAGTTGCTGAAGAGAGGGAGGGGTCTGCATGCGAGTGTTTGTTTTAGTTATATGTGTTTGTCCTTGTGTGTACCCTTGACATATCATGTTACTGAGTATAGTTATGTCTGCTGTGTCCAATCAACTTCTTGGCTTTGTTGCTGTCCCCTTCACACAAACATACACACAAACTTCTAACCTCTCTATCGTAACTTCATCCTCCCTGTCTCTAGCTTTATCAGTAACACACACACACTCACTCTCTCGCAGCTATATTTTGATGTCATTAACACTCCAGCCAATATGAGCACCGTTCTGAAGAGCTGATAATGCCGACAACCACAATAGCCTAAACATCAACGTTTCATCAGTAACACAACACTACTGTGGTGTTTTACACGGCACACAGGAACGTTAATTGGAAGTAATGTTAATATGACTTATCTTACATCTGTCATTTTACATATGCACTTGATTACATGCTGTTGACACTAATGTAAACTTAACACTTCCCGAGGGTACGATACAGTACCATTCCTGTATGTTTACTCTCCAGAAGATATAGGTACTTAACTTCACACCTGTCAGTAGGCAAAAAGTAACTTGGAAATTAAAGTAGTGTGCACATAGCACAAGCAATACATTTACAGAGCCAAAGTTACGATAAACACAGGATCACGATTTCATCGAGTGCTATAAAAATGTCACTCGAGTGCGGTAAAACTATCAAGTTTTAATATCTAATATACAGTAATGAGAAAGACTAAAGATCATGTCAGTGGAAATAGAAAGTGAGAGCAAACTAACACCGCCCGAGATCGTGGTGCGAGGTTGTGTAGTGTGACTGCTCTGGCTTACAACCCCAGCGCGCCTGTATTTTTAGCCAGAGTGACCTTCTTAAACATGACATTGCATGAGGTCAAAGCAATAGCTGCCATAGTCCTGATAGCGAGAGACACCAAGACCCTGTGATTGATACGGCTTGTTGGGAAAGTGCCACAGCTGGCAGGTCAGTGGTGTTCGTGAACCAACCAGAACGCCTCCCAACAATGCCAGAACTTCCCAGGCGCTTCAGAGAGATTCATCCACACGCAGGCCTCGCCGGAATCCGCACGGAAATTCGGATTGGTTACAAACATTGCTCAAAATATCTTTCATTGTGTTCAGCAGAACAAAGACGTTTTTACAGGTACTCACCCTCAAGTTCCAAACCTGTAAAAATGTATTTGTTCTGCTCAACCCAAGACGACATTTGGTCACCATAAAGTGGATTCGAGTTGACATTAGTAAAAAATGACTACATTTTCATTTTTGGGTGGACTATAGACGGTTTCAGCAGTAACAACATAAACAAGCGGCTGTCGTGGTCCGCACGTGACTTCCGGTAAACTCTGCTAATAATAAATAACAAAAAAGTACTTTAAACGTAGTTTAATTATATAACAAGCAAAAAAACAACACAGAGATTACATAGGACACCAAAACATGTGTTATTTTCGATGAGGCATTTGTTCAAGAGATCAGTTTAGCAACTAGTCAGACCATTAAAAAAACGAAACCGGAAGTAAAGTTCGGATCCAGACGTTTATCATGTGCGTCCGATGAAACCGTCTATACCTTTAAAGGGACATTCTACTTTTTTTGAAAATATGCTAATTTTCCAGCTCCCCTAGAGTTAAACATTTGATTTTTACTGTTTTGGAATCCATTCAGCTGATCTCCGGGTCTGGCGGTTCCACTTTTAGCATAGCTTAGCATAATCCATTGAATCTGATTAGACCATTAGCATCGCGCGAAAAAATAACCAAAGAGTTTCAATATTTTTCCTATTTAAAACTTGACTCTTCTGTAGTTACATCGTTGTACTAAGACTGACGGAAAATTAAAAGTTGAGATTTTCTAGACCGATAATACCGATAGTACATTTATACGCCAGAATGAGAGTATAATTCCTAACCATATCGGCCTAGAAAATCGCAACTTTTAATTTTCTGTCATTCTTAATACACATTGAAACTACAAAAGAGTGAGGTTTCAAATAGAAAAAATATGTTTTTAGCACGATGCTAATGGTCTAATCAGATTCAATGCATTATGCTAAGCTATGCTAAAAATGGTACAGCCGGACCTCGAGATCAGCTGAATGAATTCCAAAACGGTAAAATCAAATGTTTAACACTAGGGAAGCTGTAAAATGAGCATATTTACAAAAAAAGTGGAGTGTCCCTTTAAGAACAGAAATTAATTTTGCTTCTGTTTTATGAGTAAGGTCACTGATTGTTTCTGCTGTGAAAATTAAGTGCCAGTTAAGTTTGTACTATATGGTTTATATTGACACAACAATCAAGTTTATTTAATGCCACTTTGTTTTCTTGCACATTTTGTTACAAAGTAAAACCCTAAATTTAAATAGATTTTTTAAACTAGACTTTTGCTGTATTTAAGTCATTGCATGTAAAAATCTCCTTTTTCTTTACTCTTTGCATTTGCGCTTCTGTTCTAGTCTCTGTATTATTTCTTATCATTGCAGTAATGTGAATATTATTGGCTCATGCATGATAAATGCTTGTAATGTTCCTCATTTGGATAAAAGCGTTTGCTAAACGATAAGATGTAAATGTAAATTAAACATTTGTCATCAAATTGGCTACAATTGCTGTTTGGTTGAAATTATGGGTATTCCTCGATTGAAAAAGAATTACCCTTTTTATGGGTGATGTCAGAGAACATCAATTTCGAGATGTAGGTTGAATATTGTCAAAAAGCTGTAATAGATAACTTTTTGATAAGATAACAATCTCTCAGCACTAATTCAGGACTAAAGGAGGAAATAATAGGGTCTTGAGTGAACGACAGAGTAATGCATTTCATGTAGCCCATATGACAATCTGTCTGTTCTCAGAGATTGTTTAAAGCTAATGCAGAGAATGACAGCAAGCATCAGCACCCGACTGTGTGTGTGTGTGTTTCTTGTCGGCTTATGGTGGGATTCTTGTGGGAAATTAAGACAAGCCTAGGTGACAATGTGATTTAATTGTTTCTAAAAAAAATAAACTGACACATAGAGGACTGAGGCCCAGCAATGTGCAGAGCCCTAGGGAGTCTTTTTTTTCTTTTTCTTTTTTATTTAACTCCCCATACACAAAGTTTTTATAATTTGAGCACATATGTTAGACAGGCATGAAATATGAAAAATATGCCCTCTCTTAATCGCAGTCATTTTGTTCACTTTTCTGATATTACTATGCGTGTGGTGATAGAATTGGGTGCCATCATCAGAACAGAACAGTGATACCGAATGACTCTCTTTAACCGAGAATCTTTCCATCATCCCTAAAGGGATAAAGCAGTTATTACCCTTCATTAGAGACCTTGGCACTTGCATTTGGATAATGTCACCTTTACTTACCTCCATCATTTGGCCACTGACACACACACACACACCCCGGCTCTCACTTATGCATTCTTTCAGAGAATGTCACCTGTTATCACCGAGGGCCGGACCTGCAAATGACTTTTACAATTTAGCAGCCGCAGTAACAATTGATGTTAAACTTCACCGAAATTCAGCAGCAATCCACAGTATCTTCATTCCATTTAGTCATCTAAATGTACAGACGTTCACCCATTATTCGTGCCGTACATTTCTCCGCTCATTCGGCTGAGAGCTTTTTAGTATGTGTGCTCTCTTCAAATCACAGATAATGGACCTTGTATGTTTTCCTTCATAACGCGGGAAAACAAGTTCCATATTTGCATTGTTTTGCTGCTACAATAGAGAACAGAGCATTCATTTGAGTGTTTTGTCATGCCATTAGCTTATGCTGTGTTTTTATTTGTAGGTATGATGGTGGAAGAAGTGACATTTTCCCAATGGAGTTTTTCCTTCCACCACAAAGGACCTGCCTGATCTGCTCTGATGAAGCATCTGGATGCCACTATGGGGCTCTCACTTGCGGAAGCTGCAAAGTTTTCTTTAAAAGAGCTGCTGAGGGTAACATACACTTTTTTTTATAACAAAAGTCTCTTAAAGGAAAACACCACAGCTTTTCAACATTTTACTATGATATTATCCCAACTTAGACGAATTCATACATACCTATTTTTTTTCAATGCGTACACTTAATCTTTGTACAGCGCGTCGTGAATGTGTTAGCATTTAGCCTAGCCCCATTCATTCCTTAGGATCCAAACAGGGATGAATTTAGAAGCCACCAAGCACTTCAATGTTTTCCCTATTTAAAGACTGTTACATGAGTAGTTACACGAGTAAATATGGTGGCACAAAATAAAACATTTAAGTGGACAAAAATGAGAACTATATTGTATGCTCCTCCGCCATACAATATAATTCTCATTTTTTATCCGCTTAAAAAATCGGCACGTTTTATTTTGTGCCCCAATACTTACTTGTGTAACTACTCATGTAACAGTTTTTAAATAGGGAAAACGTTCAAGTGTTTGGTGGCTTCTAAATTCATCCCTGTTTGGATCCTAAGGAATGAATGGGGCTAGGCTAAATGCTAACACATTAACGGGGCGCTAAGTTGAGGTAAGAACATAGTAAAATATTGAAAAACTGTGTTGTTTTCCTTTAAACACACTGTGGACTGCATTTTAGCAGCTAAATGTACTCACCATATGTGAGGACTGTATTCACTTTAATTAGAGCTTTTAATTACAGCTATAAACTGTCGTTAAAGCCACATTAAAACCTGTTATTTCTTTTTCATGAATTAATATACTTCTGACCATGTGTCCAGTGCAGCTTTTATTGTTTTTATTGGTGTCACCTAAAATAGCAACAATTGGCACATCTCACACAGAAACTGTTGTTTTTATATATAAATATATAGCAGTACAGTTAAAATGTGAGAGAAAAACAGAGAGATGCATAAGAATTTAGTTTGTAACTACACACAAGTCCCAACTACACACAAATTAGGGACACATTCTTTCCCTGTTATGCAAAGTGAAAGCAATCTTTTCAATAGAAATCTAACACCTACAGCCTTACAATATAAAAACTTGGCTGTGAAATAAGTTAAGGTTGGCCATTAAAATGGGTAATCAGTAGCAGACAAACACTTAGGTGAAGGTACACTGTTGTCATACAATTATTTCACATACATATATAATTACATATTGATACATACATGTAGTATTTATATATGCATGAAAGTTTCGCTCATCATCGTGTGATCTGGAATGTCAACCCAATTTCATGGTACGTATTTTACGGAGTGTCTAATTTCTATTCATTCGTATGGCCACACTCATTATCATTATTTGACCGAATAATTTCATTATCTTTATGGTAATCATACGTTTTTGTACGATTGACTTTTTCATTCGAATTGGCAAACTCTGACGGTCCTAATACTTTTATTAACAATTGCAAAATGATAAAACAAGGCATATTGTGACATTATATTTGTCATTAAACAGATGCCAAAAAATATACAACATTCATATCATGCACTAATGACATTGCAAGCCTTTTCAATGTGTTTAATGTATAATGTTCTGTAAGTCACTTTAAATAAAAGCATCTGCCAAATGCATAAATGTAAACGCCTTTAAAGACCCAAGATATAAGTATATAAATATAGTTAATGCCTTAATTGAATGATAACCAGTTCTGATAAATGGATGCCCTTTTTGCTTTAAACAACAACAGAGATGCTGGAAAAACACATTTCAAAGTTAAGAGAAGTTTAAAGGTCTTGCCCCACAGCCAGCCATGAACTTCAGTTTAATCAAATACAGAAATATCACACTATTATACTTACCGCTCCAACAGTTGTTACTGGAGACAAAGAGAGATAAAGAGGGAAAATATAATAAAGGAAAAGTTGAAAAAGTCTTGGCCCCCTAATAGTCTTGTCTAAATAAGTGTGGGTTGATCTGTAAGTGTTTCTGAATATGATTAAAAGTGAAGTGTGTAATTTAAGCGTCACCAGTGGCACCAAATAATGACTTAATTTTAAACAGGTTTCCCGAACACTTCCTCCCCCAACCTTCGGTGGTTTTACAAACCGATTGCCGTGCCCCAATGCTACGTCACTGGTTGAGACAATGACATGCTATGTTAGCCTATAAACAAATCCTTAAACTGAAATTATAGTGGGAAAAAGACACGGCATACCTACTATATGCACACACACCTACATTACAACGCATAAAAGTCTCAAACTTTGATCAGTAAATGATGGTGAACAACCTTCTTCACGGGTAATTTATTTAAGATCCGGACTCTGCTTAACAAGCATAAACTCATTTGTATTCAATTATGGTAAAAGCTGAAATGAGGTGGGCACGTGTACACGTGTAAGAATACACTGGGATATTTTCAACCCAGCGTTGGGTTGTAATTTCTCCTATGCTGGGTTGCTTCAACTCATCGCTGGGTCAAATGTAAACATTTTCTTGGTTAACTTGACCCAGCGGTTGGGTCTGTCCCTTTTTGACCCAATGCTGGGTTGAAAATAACCCAGCATTTCTTAGAGTGTATAATGTGAGCAAACAAAATGCCTTTGAACTTTATTATGGAATTTAAATTTGGTTATTTGTCACATACACAGTTATACACAGTTACAACTTGAAATGTTAAAAATGTTAACTTGCTTATGTGGCATTCACACCAGATGCTGAAGAGGAGGAAAACACGAGTGATTTACATGTTAAGTCAATGCAAAGACACGAATAGTCATCCTGCGGTGCGGTACGCGCAAATGGCGCAGTGCGAATGGGGCAGAACGCGTTGAAGGTGCAGGGCGCACGGAAGGTACGGGACAGATGGTGCGTTCTGCGCGAATGGAGTGTTGCCGCGGGAAACGCGCAAGATTAAAAATCAGAACTTCGGCAGATATTCGCGCCTTATTAACCAATAAGAAGGGGCTTGCTCTAGTAGTAACGTGATTATAGGGAGCAGACAGAGTCGCAGAAGCCTCACCCATGACGCGAAATTCCATGTGAATGTCTTGAATGACTAGAATTTTACACGCGGCAGCTTTCACCCGTAAATGAAGCGAGTAAACTAATGCTGTGTTCACACATTGAATGATGTCAATGTTAAGTCAATGTAAAGACGCGTTGACCCGTGTCTGGAGGTCTCGCGGTGCGAATGAGGCATTTAACGTAGCACGGTAGACGCGATTCGCGCATCTAGTTCGCTCGAATGACACAAATTGATTAGGGCTGGGCAATTAATCGCAATCGAACCCTAATCGCAATGTGAAATGTTGCAATTAGCAAATCGTGAAAGGATGCGATATGATAAATAAGCAGAGAGGCTTTGTGACAATCTAACCAATTGAATGAGCGCAAGTATGGCCGTGCTGTCTCTGTGAGAGGCACGTCAACCAACACGGCACTTCTCCTAAACTGACGATGGGTTTCAATTTAAAGCACGCTTACAGCCTGTGTCTCTCAATGCTAATTATACTTGCGCCTGTCTCCGCATCGCAAGACTTCACGCCCGTGTCTCCCAAAACGGATGATGCGTTTAAACTTGACACACACGCGCAGCCCAACAATGCTTACAAGCCTGGCTCCTTATTAAAAACATTTAACTGGTTTGCTAATTTCACTTGAATGAAATGAAATAACATTAAACGCATTTTCTACTTATTTTAAAAATCCCAAATGTATTTAATATTTTGATAATTATGAAGTTGAATAAAGTTCTTTATTTACAAAAAAACAAACATGCATACAAATCTTTCCAGTAAAACTCAGTCATCCATTTAAATTTTTTTTTTACTTTTTGTTAAAGTTGCAGCTATAATAAACCCACTTATTTAAATACTGTTAGTCTAAGTTAAAGACCATTTAACATTTCATAAAATAAAGCATTGTTACTTATATTCTTAATTTCTTTATTTTTGTTTCATAAAAACCCCCTGATAAGAATACAGTTAAATCACCAGACCCATAAACAGTATCAGTAAGATCTAACCATCTAAAGAGGCAGATGCACATTGAATGTGCCACAAAATGTAATTGCAAATCAAATCGCAATTCCTGGCAGAAAAATCGCAATTACATATTTTTTCATAAATTGCACATTCCTAGAATTGAGCATTGCCACGGGAAACGCGCGAGTTGAAAAATCTGAACTTTGACAGAAAAACGCTCTGCGTTAATCAATCAGGACCTTGCTCTAGTAGTGACGTGATTACAGGAAGCGAGCGGAGTCGCAGAAGCCCCTCCCATTATGCAAATGTTTGCGTGAATGTCTCGATGACTAGAATTTCACACGCGGCTTTCACGCACGGATGAAGGGAGTACACTCAAAATGTTCAAATGTCTAACTACGTGTGGTACACATGAATTTGACGGCTCAAACGCGTCTGGTGTGAACCCACTGTCAAAATGTTAAAGCGTCCAACTACGCGCGATTGGCGCATTTTTGCCGCCTCATCCGCGGCTGGTGTGAACGCACAGTCAGACTGCAATAAGATGAAATTATGACAGTAAAGTAGGATAAGTAGGATAAAAATCATAATAGAATACAGAATGTTGGCCTGAGGATATTGTTAAACATTAAAATAACACATAGAAATGCTGTTTAGTTCACTACATCAAGATTAATAGCAAATACTTTTTGAACGATAAGCCTAATTTGGGGATTTTTTTGAACAGTAAATGTGTCCGCCTCACCGTGAATATGTATCATATTGTGATTTTGAGTCAGACCTTACTGCAGTTCTGTTGTTCTGTAGTAGTTCTGTATCCCTGATTACGACACACACACACACACACACACACACACACACACACACACACACACACACACACACACACACACACACACACACACACACACACACACACTCAAAACAGAACCTCTTTTCAGATTTCACTCTGCACTTTTCATTTGGCTGTCCCAGAGTGCCCTGAGTGAGGGCTGTGACCTATCAGAGTGGCTTGTCACGTTAACTGCTCCCTTTAATTGGAGCATTCTCTCTCTTTCTCTCTCTCTCTCTCTCTCTCTCTGCAATCTATTTTCTCAGATCTATGTTTTATCTCAGCGTAAATGGGCTGAGTCCACCTCTGTTGTTACTGGTGCTATGACTGCCAGCGGACTCAAACTAAGTCAAAGCCTCTTTCTGTTTCTCCTCCTTCTCGGGAAGCAGAAGTATCTCTGCGCTAGCAGGAACGACTGCACCATTGACAAACTCAGGAGGAAGAACTGCCCGTCCTGTCGTCTGAAAAAGTGTTTTGAGGCGGGGATGACACTAGGAGGTAAATTTCTGTGATAAAGTGTCATATGTTCAACTCTGGCCATAGGCAATTCGTTTCATTGGGTTATATTGGCACAGGGGTGCCAGTCATTCCACTGTTGTTCCAACTTGGAATCGTTCAGCCAGAAATGAAAATTATACAATTCTTTCGATCTTGTTCCAACTCATTTTTCCTGCGAATCAAAAAATATGATATTTTACAGAATCTTTCAATTATTCCCAAGAACTTTAAAAACTACAGAACACTGTATAAGCAGTCCATAGGTGCTATATTGAAGCCTTCTGGGACCATAGGCTAGTTGTGTTTGAGGAATGCATTCAAATTCAAGTCATTATTCGCTGATAATCTTCCCCTCCAGTGATCTGTTAACTGGAGTGCTGCTCTGAACGGATCATTGAGTCAGTGAGGTGAACTCAGGACCCAGATCAGTTCGATTCGTAAAGGAATCGTTCCATTTGATTTGTGAACCAGATCAGCCTGTTGATAGGAAAGAGCAGGCAAAAAAATAATTTTTTTTTGTGTGGCTTCAGATGTAAAGCGAACACCTTGTACAGAGTAGACTATAACATGGTTCTTGTTTTTTTTTTTAACCAAAGGTGTTAGCATAACTTTACTACATTAGATGTTGTTATATGGGAAGGACCTGCATGATAAATCTTTAAAGTTCCACTTTTTATGGGCTTGGAGTGACATGATATTGAATCAGTGATAGTGAAATATTTAAGGCATTCTAGCTGTTTGAAACCCGAGAGTTGCTGGTTTGAGTCTCATGGCCGGCAGGATGTGACTGAGGTGCATTCGAGCAAGGCACCTTTACCCTAAATTGCTCCCCAGGTGCTGTAAGGATAGCTTCCCACTGCTACGGGTGTGTGTGTTTACAACTTGCAGTGCTTGTGTTTTGAGTACGCGTTCCACACTTGACAAACATGTCACTTTTATATTTGGGTAACCTAATCCATGTAAGCCTTAGGGCTGGTAAACAGAAGTTAGTTCAGTATCCCTTCAGAAGCTAGTTCAGAATCCCTTAAAGGACAAGTTCGGTATTTTACACTTAAAGCCCTGTTTTCAGATTGTTTATGATGAAATAGAACGGTTTTGAATGACATTTAAACATGATGCTGGCCCGAGAATTTTTGGGTGTTTGCTGCATCACCCCCACTTCTACAATGCCTGCATAGGTGCACTGGAACAATCCTTCCTAAAATGCATTAAACTTTCGTTTACAAAGACGTGAAACTCACCGAGTGGTCAGGGGTGTTCACTGATGTGCTCGCGCAGGAGTCGCTGCAAAAGATGCTTTCCAACAGGTTTTATCGTAGTTTTTGTCCAACTCTATTGACTTGTATTAGATTTGCTGTGAGGTACGGTATTACTCAGAGCCGGGAACGTTGTTTGTTTGCAATTGGCAAAGGTAGATTATCGCCACCAACTAGGCTGGAGTGTCTATTATTCAAGCTCTCAATGGAAGAATGTACGGGTGTGAGGCGTTTGGAAAAATAGGTCCACAAGTTTACAAAGAATGGTAAAACACCTGTTGGAAAGCATCTTTTGCAGCGAACTCGGTGAGTTTCACGTCTTTGTAAACGAAAGTTTAATGCATTTTGGGATGGCTTGTTCCTGTGCACCTATGCACCCATTGTGGGGGTGGGGGTGGGGGGATACCACAGAAACCGAAAATTCTCGGCCCAGCAGCATATGTTCAAATTTCAGTCAAACCGTTCTATTTCACCATAAACAATCTGAAAACAGGGCTTTAAGTGTAAAATACCGAACTTGTCCTTTAAGTAATTTTTTTTTTTCGTTTTTGTGGTACATAAGGATTTAATTTGATTCTGGTTTTGTTATGAAATAATAACAAAGCCTATTTGCATAAATGACTATTTAGTCACACAGATCAGACATTTCATCTGAGATCATATGATATGAGTTGATATCGATCAATGGAAAGAGAAAAGAAAAATCAAGTCTTCAGGGTAGCAGCTATAGCGGTCATCTTTGCATATAGAGAAATGTTAATGCTGAGATCTATAGCGATTAAGATGACAATTAAGAGAAAGAGAATGCATGTGGGGGTGTGTTTTGAAATTATTTGAACTTTTACACCGAAGTCATGCAGTCAGGTTTGCATCTGTCCTTGATCTTTCTCTCTAGGGCACCCAAATGCTGATGAATTATTAATGAATAATTAAGGGTTTTTCTCTCTGGTCTGCATTAAGAGGTCTCCCTCCCTTTAGGTCCTCATCTGTCTCCGCCTCTCTTCAAAGGGTTTTCATAAATGAAAAAATTTTTCATGTGATCTGCTGTTAGTAATGGATAAAGGTTTTTAAAGTAATCGAAACTGTTTATTGCACGCTGCTTTTAACAGTTAATTTACCGCAGGCTTATCTTTCAGAAACAGGAATTTCATTTTGAAGAACAGGTGCTGTAGATCATTTTGAAGAGGAGGCCATTTCATTTCGCTCTCTCATTTAATTAGGACTTTTTCCAAAGCTTGTTTTATAACTTTTTAGATTTGAGATTGCGATTGAGATTGCATACTGTAGGTCACTGGGAGGGTAACAAGTTCCAATCAGCTCAATTGTGATAACTGTTTAGTCTTTCACTTATTCCCGCAATGTTTCTGTGTCATCCTTTGAATGTGCGAAATTAACTCTGAATCCATCTCTTTACGATTCAAACTTAAAATTATTAGAACAGTTAAGCTGTAATTAGAGTAGTGCTTTAGCACGGCTTTACTGTATTACAAATTACAACCAGAAAATCCAAAATCTTCCGCGGCTCCTAAATGCTGATCGGGGCTTTGCATCATTTATCAACTGTAACTGTGTGATGTCACCATGCTAATCCATTACATTAATGCTTTTAACAGTCTAAATTCATTTATGTCTGATTAAACTTGAGCCTGCATCCATATCAGCTGATTCGACAGGTTCTTAACCCCTGAGCTGTCTGAGGTAGGTGTCAAGAGCTTAACACTATTACCACGGCTTAATAGTTTTATATTTGCTTCAGAGATCTTCATTACTCATCTCCTATTTCTGTACAATTTCCAATAATCTAAAGTCCCCTTCCATGTCAGATGAGAGAAGAGCCAAGATCACATAATCTCACTTGCCCTGCGGCAAGAATTTGGTTATTTATAATTTAATGGACACATTTAAGTGACTACAGTTCAACTTAAAATTCTTCTCTGTTGAAATTTATTTAAAAGCAGCTACACTGAAATGTTGGGATTGACATGAGTACCCAAGTACTTGAGGCTGGCATCGTCGTCTGGGTTTTCCTCTTCATTTGCACAATGTGTTTATTCATGATGCGCCTGGCTCTGAAATAACATAGGGCGACTCAGAATAATTGAGTTATAAAATGCAGAGAAGTAGTTTACTGGAACAATGCACATCCCTTATGAAAATTACATGGTTTTACTATGGTATTTGTAGTCAAATCATATTAGCCACAAATTTTCCATATTCTCAGTACAGGAACTTGATATTATTATAGTCAACCATGATTTTTTTTAGTAAAACTGTGGCAATGCTATCTGAAAAAGAACACTATGCTTTTACTATAGTAAAACCATGGTTATATTTGGTAACATTCACACTAAACAGAAACCTTAGATGTTTGTTTGCCTTTCTTGTTAACAATTTACTTAAGGGGTGTTCATAAGACTGACATGACTGACACTTCATAATCATGACATGACACATGTCATGGGCATGAAGGAGATTTTTATGCATATTTATGACAACTGTCATTGACATTGTTTGATATGTCTTTGTTATGACAACTTGACATAAAACAATACATCATAACTTGTCATGACAACTTGACATTACCAAGACAACATAAATGACTGCTTTTACCCGTAATACAATTTGAATTTGTCAATAAAATGTCATTAAGTGTTAATACTGTTATGTAGTTGTATAAAACTCTGTCATATAGTTTTCTGCTATGACATGTTTATGAAAGATTTATGACAAGTTGTATTGGTTTATTTCAAGTTGTCATAACAAAGACATTTCAAACAATGTCATTTTTTGTAATCAAACTTATAAAAAATGTCATCTTTTATAACATATGATTTTGGCCAAATGACAACAAAAGAGTTAGTTGAAAACTGTAAGATAATGAAATCTTAATGTGACACACTATAGGACATTTTATATGTATTTCTTAATGTACAGTAGAAAAGCATTTTCTTATAAAGATTTATTATGGGAGGAAAACACATAATGCATTTAAATGCATTGCTTTCATATTCTGGGCTTAACTGCTTGCAGTTACATTGTAGCCTATGCTTCAAAATGTGGCCTTTCAATATCACAGTCTTAATGCATTATGCCACTGTCAGTGTTTTATAATGTTTTGCTGTACTTACTTAGTCTGATATTTTGTAACGCAAATCTTACTATTTGCTGGTAAAAATCTTGCAACTCCCTTTGATTTTGGTAAACCCCTTGGTTTTGGTAAAATGTTAATTATATAATGACGTGCAAGTGTTTGGCCATATATAAAACCACAATATAAACTTTGACAACCCAGTGTTTAACCCTAGTGTTACTTTTTCAAAACAACTCACATTGGCATCCGCGTATATAATTAAGTTTGGACAGTTTACTTAGTTTAGTGTAAAATGACGGAGATTGACTTAAGTCACGGGGGCGCAAATGCAAAATTCACAGTGTTGCCAAATCCCATTGCTAAAAGTATTGTTTTAACAAATAAATAAGACACTTTGAGATATTTATAAAGTGATGATTAATTGTAATTTAGTGTTAGCGATTTCTTTGATTTATTGAACGACAAGCTTTGAATTTACTTTGTTCTTTATAGCCTATTATTTTTGTTTGTTTTTCGTACTAATATCTGGCAACACTGGGTGACCCCCACCTAAACTGACAGTTATAAAATAAGGCATATCATTCAGCGCGTGCAGATTTTTGCTGACAGGATTCGGTAGGACAAAAGCAGTCATCATCACGATTGTGTCTGTAAAAGTACCAACTGTATCAAAAAACAGAAATTAACTCTGCTATAAAGATGTAGAACAATTGGGTTTAATTAAATGAAATATGCCAAATATGTTAACACTCCAAGCGTAAAACAGTACATTAAAGCTAATCTCAACTTTAAAAATAAAAATAAAAAATTATTTGATGCCTTAAATTTTTTGTTGAATCAACTCAGATTTACAAGTCATTCCAACTTACTATTATTTATCTTGACAAAAGAGGAGTTGTTATAACTACAGATAAGTAGTTATAACTTTTAAAATGAAGTTGACTTTTTTGAGTTGTAGCAACTCATCTCTTGTCTGTAACGACACAATAAATTGGAGGAAGCAAGCGCAGGCGATCAACACCGATTTATTATAAATGATGGTAAAGACAGTGAAACAACAGAATATGTGACAGAGTCCAGGATGTTGGCAATGGTGATCGAAGGTCTACGGTGGCTGAAGAGTAAAGAAGCGTAAAGTCGGTGAAGAGTGTGATGATGGCCAATGGACGAAACCAGGAACGGACCCAACACTCACACGGAGACGACAACACGAACACTGATCCAATACACATGAAGACGAGAGACGATAATCCAAGTGGTACGGCTGCAACATGAAATGAGGATCTGACAACAGGAAGAGAGATGAATGAGTATATGTAGCTGATGGGTGATGAGGATCAGCTGGAGCGAGTAATCACTACACAGGTGACAACACTTAATCAAACGAGCACATGGACACAACGTGAGTACAAACACAAACACAAAACATGACACGGAGGAAACATTGGATTTCCTACCGTGACATTGTCAAGATAAATAATAGTAAGTTGGAATGACTTGTAAATCTGAGTTGATTCAACAAAAAATTTTAACCAGCAAATATTTTATTTACAGAACTAAGCATTAAGAACTTTATGTTATTTCATTTAATTTATGAGTAAACCTTTAACAAAATCATCCTGACACATTCATAAGAGCACTAAACAAAGTTCTTGTCTGGTATCTTGTAAAATTCTTGTCCATCTAGTATTGCTGCTTGTGATTAAAATAATAAGCACTTTTGCATGAAAAATAAATAAATAATCCACCCTTAGGGCGCAGTCACACCAAAAGCGCTTTAAACGTTTGCAAACGCAAGGCGCGACGCACTGGCTTTTTTAAAAAAGTTGCGGCGCGGCTTTTCATATTGCTAAGCAACCACCGAGTCAGCTGTCTTGTCAATCAAATATTGAAGCGTGAGCGCTCTTTTGCTGTTACCTGTCATATTAGCAGAAACTTTAAAAAGAGGGCGCTTGCTCTGACCTTGTTTGAGGGTGAGAGGTGCACAAACACGCAGGAGAGAGTGAGCGAGTGGAGTCCGGTTCTTCAAAGCAACTGTAAACTTCCCTCAGCACAACGTAAGGCCCGCCTCTCCCCTCATTCGATTGGACAATGGAAGATGCGAATGACGTCAGGCGCTTCTCCGCTCTCAGCGCTCCTTCAAAAACGCGTGCGCGGCAGGCGGCAGAAAACCGCAAGGCGCTCGGCGCGCATAAACAGCGCGCAAACGCGCCCTGCCCATAGAATATCATTCAAAAAAGGCGCCTGCAACTGCCATAAACGCTTTTGGTGTGACTGGCCCCTTTGTCAACAGTCCATTTTCCAAAGTGTAAAATGGCAAAAAGGTTAATACAGAAAACATAAAATCCCAGGTAAAAAATTATGTATAATTGAATGTACTAAAACTACACTTAAATACTAGCAAGTTGTAAGTTATGTAAAGTTGTAAAGAAGTTATGCTACAAATATAATAATTAAAAGTAAAGTTATACTTGAGTAGTACTTCAGTGCACATGAAAAGTAAATACTAGTAATATTTAAATAGATTTTTAAGTGTATTGAAATAAATGGTGTCTCAAAGTAACACAGTTGTGTTCACTTAGATGTTAATCTTAAGAAGTACTAAAGACTTATTTTATATTTTTGGTATATTAGCTACAAAATTAGTGTGGGAAAATAATATATTTACGACGTGTGTACTTCAAAAAAAGAGAATTTAAGTGCACTTCTTTCACCTGGGTAATTGCATCCCTTGTTGGCAAACGTTATTTACACTAGATCCACCCCCTATTGTCTGGTTGGACCACTAACGTTTAAAAAGATGAAATAAACTTAACGTCTTTAGTGGCGCGGGCTATAGGATGTATGACTCATTCGAATACACCTTCTGCCAGCCAACCTCACTCCTCTCTTTCTTCCTATCACGTATCACATCAAAAGGCTTTTATTTTCAATAGAAATTAAGAAAATATTTAAAGAAAAAGTGCCTAACAAATATTAAGAGTAAAAGTATTTACAGTATTGGGCATGGTAAGGGGTCTGTGAAGGGAGGGTTTTTTAGGGTCCCAATAATGGAGCATCTTTTTAATAATTTTAATAAATATATTAATTTACACTCTTTGTTAATTATTGGATTCTGTTAATCTACAAAAATACTGAGTATATACAAAAATATAAATAGCATCTTATTTACTATTTACACTTACTGCAAATGTAGTAATTTTATAAATGTAATAAATAAAACATATTTTGACCTATTGTAAAGAGCATATTGCTAAGAAAATGGTGATATAGTTTAAATACAATATATCACTATTTTCAGTTGTGTAAATTAGATATATTGCTAAGAAATATCCGCTTCCATTTCTTGAAAAGTAGCGATTTTGAAGATACAAGGTTTCGATGTGACAGCGACGGTATTTAGCTGTGCTGCACAACATTAGAAAAATGTACTATGGTGTACAGAGCTTTGACACTCATTCTTTGTTTGCTAAGTTTGAAAGTGCTTGCAACATGTTAATACCAAGTCTAAAAGATTTATAGTTCGCAGTTAGATATCCTAGACATGTGGTTAGCTAAAATAAACTTTAATGACTTCATGATGGCTTAAATGAGTTTGTGTGTTTGTTGAGGGCCAAGTAAAGCCTGTATTACATGTCACGGGGTTAAGTTTTACACTTTGCGATCTCTAAGTAAACATAACAGGAAACGTTATGTTCTTAAAACTGAAACAGTTATTTTATTGTTATTGACTCTGTAAACAAAACTATAGTAAATCATTTAGACATTATTCATTGGCAAACACCCTGTTTAACGAGAGGGCTGGGTCTGCATCTCACCCTCCAGCTTGTCAAAGACCGGCATTATATAGTTGAAAGCACACATTTCATCTGTGGTTCATTTCTAACTTGAAATGGTTTTGATGAATATATATACTAAATATGTGCCTTCAAATGGTAGCAGAGGTTTCAGTGATGCTTCTGCATATTCACTCATGGATGCGCAGGAGTTGCATCCGGGTCACATCGTAGCCTACATTTCAAGAAATAGTTTAAGGACAAGAAACTTCAATATGTAGGTCTAGCCTATGGCTATAAAGATATGCCTGGAGAAAATGACTTTGATAGAACCCTCAAGTCATGACCCAAGGTTGTGAACTTCTGTTAATAGTTCTAGGCAATTTAATTGTCTATATAAGGACGAACTTTGTAAACGGTCATGAAATAACCATTCCAGAATTCACAATTCTTCGCTAGCTAACCAGGTGTTTTTGAGTTTGCATATTTAGATGACCAGTGTTGTGCCTAAACTAGTTCATTGAACGAAAGAATTTTATATATTCATAATTTGGGCGAACGTGAACTGAACGTACTGTGAACTCCTTCATTCTGGTGTTTGTGAACGGGACGTTCTCTCACAGAGAACGGCTATGTTTACATAAATGCGTTTACCTTATAAAGCGCATTACTTTTGCCACGTTTACGCTTTTCATTTACACTACGCCACCATTTTCGACCCTGTTTTAGTTTGAGAACTCAGACGTTGCACTGCAGTGTAAATGACGGAGTCTTATGTAAATGAACAGCTGATGTTAACGTGACAGCGCATCATTTTCAAAGTAAAAATTGTTTTTATTCAGGTAAATGGAGGTTTGCAACGGAGGTTTTGCCAAAAATAGTAAACATCTACCAACCAGCTATTATAAACGCTATATCAGATTGTTTTAACATGTCTCCTAGATAATGTTTAAAGGAACAGTAGGATTGTGGCCAAAACTGGTATTGTAATCACAAAACTTGTGGCTAAAACTGGTACTGCAATCACACAATTGGTGGCCAATACACAACATGACAACATAAACATCAGTTGAGGGCTGCAACTCCACTTTTTAAATGACAATATCCTGGCTGGACCACTGTTGTCAGTGATATAAGTATTTGAAATGAAAATTATTTCTTAATGTCTAGTGACATATCAGGGCCATTTTATGATTAATTGATATAAATTTCTTACATAATGTTCCTTTAATGCTCATTTAGCCGATTGCGCTTTTTGCTATTTCTGTGTGGCTAGCGGAGGAAGTGCACGGACGTCGCACACTTTTAAAAATTACGTCATATACTTAAGCCTGTCAAAAAAAATACAGTCAGTTCGTACGAACATTTTTAAATGGACTATAAGATCATAAATATGAACTGCGAACAATGAACTATTATAAACATAACAGCGTGAAATGGCTGAAGAGGTACTATTAAAGCAGTAAGCATTTCTGTAGGCTAAAGCTACTTCACCTCTTATTATGTTTGATTAAAGTTTGCATTTGCTGAAATTTATTTTTTGGCTTCAAGTTTACTGTTTAGAACTGTTCACTTGAATGCTTCCTTTTTAAATCATAAAGACCTTTCTGTTTGGTTTATAATATCAACATTAACCTAATGGGGGGAGCTAGAACAATATAAGACTTACCATACACATTTTTTAGGTTCAAAAATAGTGTCTGTTGCAGTTGCCGGCAAAGGATCCACGTATGAATTTTTGTCAATATCGCACACCCCTAGGCTGCATAAATGCGCAAAGGTAAGCTATTATTAGAGTAATAAGTTATTTTACACTTTTATGCACATGCCTCGTTACGTGATTGGTCATGTTTCACGCGTTTATGGTCGTGTAAAGTGTGGATGAAGATTCTTTTTAAATTGCCAGTGTAAACGAGGATCGTTTTTATTCTTTCAAAATGTCGTTTTAAAACATGAATGCTTTTTGGTCTGCCAGGTGAAAACCCGGCTAAAAAACACTGTAAACAGGCCTTAATTGGCTATAATGGCAATAATTAAAAAATAATAATAATATGGGAAAAAATAACTATAATTTAGTTCATTTTTGGAACTGTGAACTAGTTCAAAATGTTGATGAACTATGAACTAAATTAGTTCATTTTAAAATTTGTGAACTGAACTTTGAACTAGTTCATGTAGAAATTGAACTTTCCCAACACTGTAGATGACCACAAATTGTTGCGGTGCCATTGTAATTAGAGATGCAAGAGGTTCCCTAATAAGCATACACAATAAGCTAATAGTGGACTAATCATTCACTAATAACAAATATTAAAGGCATGAACATGAACTCTTCTGAGGGAATATTCTCATGCTGTCAAAAATAGGAACTTGTGCGTGCAGCTATAGACAGCAGCACCTTGACCTTGATAAATTGCGAAAAATTGCTTGCTATTATTATTTTACAGGAACATCCACTGACTTATTTGTTGTGAAGCCAGGGGTTTACTAAAGATACTTGTTCATACTAGATATAATTAAGATGAAATAGAGCATAATTCTAGAAGAACTTCTACAAATGAAGAGCACGGTATCGTGTAGTAATGCATGCCTTTCACATAATCAACCTCCAAGTCCTCAAGAAGGCACGCACACTTCTTGACTGGTGACAAAGACCTAAAATTACAACTGTGAAACGTTCTCTGACGACTGATATAGCACATGAATATGGCTCGATGAAGTTGTTTTCTCTGATTGTGGAAGAGGTGGCATGGCGAGGGATCTAAATTAGGAGAAGGGAGATCCAGTTTCAATGGGACACGGCCTTTCTGGAATCATTACCGAGCACATGCAGAAGGGTAGATAGGACGAGCAGGTATTATTCTATAATCAGCCAAATCAGTTACAGCTTCCATCAGCATCTAAATTACAGGCGTAAGAGACGGAAAAAAGAAGAGTAAAAGAGAGTTTGGCATGAAATGTGAGGTATTTCCAAAGGTACTGAAAGGAAATAAAATGATAGTGACAGGGTTTTTGGGGGGTGGGGGCCTGTCTTTCTTTGAGTGGAGAAAAGAAGAGCACCAAGAGAAAAAAGAGAGGAAAGCGTCATCAGCACATTACAGAATTATGGCACTTTTGCCCCTCCAGACGCTCTCTGGCAGCTGGAGGCCATATTAACAACATCTCAACACCTCTCTCAGCACTGTCCCACTGACACACGCGCGCACACACACACACACATGGAACCGTGTAGACTCGCTGCCACACAGTTTCCTGCTTCACTGTAAGACTGTCAGGGGTCTGGGTGAAAATTGAATACATGATGAGAGTTATTGGACATATGAGAGAAAAGAGGGTAAAACTCAGAGGGAGAGAGAAGCAGATGGCAAAGAGAACAGAGATGCGGTAATGCAGAGCCCAGACTTGCAAAATCGCGGATAGGGGTGACTCGCATTGCACATGAAACGTGAACAAACACTGCACACTGCATTAAACACGTGGCATGTATAGATAAATTTAAGCACTCTAGCTTTAAAAACCATCACATTCGGGGACTGATATATACACAATAAGATACATGGAACAAGGTGTTCCCACTGGGCACACCCGTTTTTAAACATGTTTTGTATAGGGCGGCACTTGAAGTTAAGCGGTTGTTGTCTGTCCCCAATGTGCTACCAGGCAGTGTCTTTTAGAAATGACACTGTTTACTTTGTTTAGAGAGAGACCAGGGACCTCATGTCATCCAATCATTTACATTTATGCATTTGGCAGATGCTTAAGCGACTTAAATCGCATACATTTCAGAGCATACATTTTAACAGTATGGGTGCGACCTGGTTATCAAACCCATGACCTTGATGTTGCTACACCTTTAAGAATAAACGTTCCTAAAGTGTGATTTGTCTGGTTGTACGGTTTCATGAAGAACCTTTTCTGTTCCACATAAGGTTATCTTGTAGTAGGAAAAGGTTTTAAAATCTATAATAAAGGTTGCAAATAAATGATAATTTGAATGAAAGGTCCTTTAAGAGAACAAAAACAGTTCGCTGCCAAGAACCCTTTTGGGAACCTTTTTTAAAAATTTGATATTACTTGAGCTACTGTAACACATTGTCATAAATATAAAAATAGGTCCTATGCATTAAATTGTATTTCTTCACAATAAAACCTTTGGGTGACTGCTATAAACGTCAACATTTTAATTAAAATTTTCTATCACTGAGCACTTACATCAAGCTATTGACAGTCTCTTACCAACCATATTTGAAATAGATTTTCTCTTGGGGCCTCATTTATAAAACTGTTAGTATCCTTACAGAGGGCTCTATTATACACTCGGCGCGATGTAGCACAATGCGCGACGCAAGTGTCTTTTGCTAGTATCAACCCGGCGCACTGATAATTTTCACGTTTAGCGCCACGTTATTTAAATAGCAAATGCATTTGCGCCCAATTTTCTGGTCTGAAAACGAGATGTGTTTTTGGCATTGTTGGCGCGTTGCTATTTTTAGGCAACTAAAATAGACTTTGCCATTGACCAACAAAAACCTGGTCTAAAGTCAATGGCGCAATATTGTTTTTGTTATTTAATGAGGGTGTTCATATACGGGACGACAATGCGCGTTTTCTTATCACACACATGGTAGTGCAGCAAAACACAACCCTTTTTATAATATGAAAAAATAAAGTATTTAAATGTAAAAGCAGGGCTCCAGACTGCCCCCAAATGGTGGCATTTTGCCACCAAAATTTGATAGTGTGCCACTGAATTTTACATCCAGTCGCACATGTGCGACTAGTAAATTTGACCTTTTTTTGTGATGTGACACTGAATTTGAAACAGCACATTGTACTTTCTGCATCTGTCATTAAAGTATCTATTAGTAAAACAGTGGAAATCAGTAGAAATGTGAATATTTGGTAAGCATGTTGATTTTTGGTGTGTGCCCCTAAATTTTCTGGTTGCGCCCCTAAAATTTTCAGTTGGGGGCCACTGTGCTCCTAGTGAAAAAAGTTAGACTGGAGCCCTGAAAAGATTATTATTGAGTCTCTTGGACATAAATGAGGACCGATTATTAGACGTTAGAAGGCGTAAAGAGCTCTATTTTTAAATGTTTTTTTAAGATGTTACCCCACAGATTTATTGTATATGACGACTTTGTACCTGAGGATTTGGTGAGATGAGAAACATTTTTAAGTAATGCTTTAAAAAAAACTCATGGTGCTGTCCGAGTGCTGAAACGGCTCTCCGCACGTTTGTAAATTCTTTATCTCCTGTTTCTTACAAATAAAGTATTTTTAGAGTACAAACCTTTTCTTACATACTTGTAAATTATTTTTTGGTGATGTTGAATATACATACATTTACAGCAATAAAAAGCCTGATATTTTTACTTAAGAAAACGGCTTTTAAAGGATTTAATACAAAAAATATAAATTTTAATAAAAAAATGAAAACAACACAATTATTTAACATTAACCTTCAGTTTTTCAGTTTACACAGTCCGTTATCTAAATAGGGATTAGACATAGCGCCAGCGCAACTGACTTTAAAAGGGGAAGAGAGCTGAGACTCTCATTGGTTTATTTCACGTTACGCCCAAAACACACCCATTACTCATTAAGAGAATAGGAACAACCCTTTTCGACCATGTGCTCTGCGCACACATTTTTTTCCTGTCGTTCAATTAGCAAAAGTGGATTCAGACACATACGTTTTGACCGTGCGCTTTAGACCATGTGCTTAGATCGTTAAAATAGGGCCCTAAAAATCTTTGTACGCAGAAAAGCCAAAAATGGCATATAAACAAAGCAATGTTCCCTTTATAAATCACAGATCACCTGCAAGTGTGCATACATAAATCATCCTCCGATCCCACCCTACAAGCCCATTCTCCCATTAAGTTTGTTTTTTTATAGATCACAACCTTTGTGTGGGAACTGGCGTACACACATTTCAAGCCCTGTTTTGTGCGTACGCACGCTTTATAAATTAGACCGCTGGTCTTTCTTTAAATTTAGGATTGATCTCAGCAGTCCTGTTCTGTGTAAATACTCATTATCATGAGCCCCACAGGACAACCCGTGTCACTTTATCTGCTTTCTTGAAGTGTCTGGGATTAGGGTGAGCTGTCAGTTTCTGATTGGGTACCCAATGTCACCTGAGAGTTGAATCGATAAAAAATTAACATTGGAAATCGAATTTCACACAGTTTAAGCTTTCTTACCAAGAAGTTGACTGCACAGCTTGAGGTTAAAGTTGGATACCAGCTGTATTAGTACTGTATTTATAATTAGTAACAGGTAGACCTTGCAGACTTGTACTACTATGGTAGTACATTTATTTGCTGCATGCACAAATTCACACACTCAGGCGCCACTCAATGAAAGATACTTTCTTACAGTTGAACTTAAGGCTGAAAGTGTTTTCAAGCTGTACAAACATAATATAATTCAGATGATAACACTCTTTTTTTTAAATCAACTATTAAATGTGTATGAATTACAAATTCAATGAAACATTACAATGTTTCATTGCTTCAGAGCAGCTTTACAAGAAAGACAAAGAACATCTTTTAAACCGGGGCAATTATTAAATGTATTGTATATACAGGTGCTGGTCATATAATTAGAATATCATCAAAAGGTTGATTTATTTCACTAATTCCATTAAAAAAGTGAAACTTGTATATTATATTTATTCATTGCACACAGACTGATATATGTCAAATGTTTATTTCTTTTAATTTTGATGATTAAGACTGACAACTAAGGAATATCCCAACAGCTAAGGAAAATCGCAAATTCAGTATCTCAGAAAATTAGAATATTACTTAAGACCAATACAAAGAAAGACATTTTTAGAAATCTGGGCCAACTGAAAAGTATGAACTTGAAAAGTATGAGCATGTATAGCACTCAGTACTTAGTTGAGGCTCCTTTTGCTTGAATTACTGCAACAATCAGTCTGTGGCACTGCTCAGGTGTTATGAGAGCCCAGGTTGCTCTGACAGTGACCTTCAGCTCTTCTGCATTGTTGGGTCTGGCATATCGCATCTTCCTCTTAACAATACCCCATAGATTTTGGTCAGGCGAGTTTGCTGGCCAATTAAGAACATGGATACAATGGTCCTTAACCCAGGAACTGGTAGCTTTGGCACTGTGTGCAGGTGCCAAGTCGTGTTGGAAAATGAAATCTGCATCAATATAAAGTTGGTCAGCAGCAGGAAGCATGAAGTGCTCTTAAACTTCCTGGTATACAGCTACGCTGACCTTGGACCTCAGAAAACACAGTGGACCAACACCAGCAGAGGACATGGCACACCAAACCATCACGGACTGTGGGAACTTTATACTGGACCTCAAACAACTGGACTGTGTGCCTCTCCTCTCTTCCTCCAGACTCTGGGACCCTAATTTCCAATGGAAAGCGAAATTTACTTTTATCAGATAACATATCTTTGGACCACTCAGCAGCAGTCCAGAAGCAAGATGCTTCTGACGCTGTCTGTTAAAGAGCGGCTTGTCTGAAACCAAGGTCTTGCATACGTCTGTGCATAGTGGTTTTTGAAGCATTGAATCCAGCTGCAGTCCACGCTTTGTGAATTTCCCCCACATTTTTAAATGGGTTTTGTTTCACAATCCTCTCCAGGCTGCGGTTATCCCTATTGCTTGTACACTTTTTTCTACCACATCTTTTCCTTCCCTTCGCCTCTCTGTTAATGTCCCTGGAAACGAATACAATGGTCAATGGTCGTCTTTTGGTCAACTGTCAAGTCAGCAGAGTTCTCCATGATTGTATAGCCTACAGAACTAGACTGAGAGACCATTCAAATGCCTTTGCAGGTGTTTTGAGTTTATTAGGTGAGAGTGTGGCACCAGATGTCTTCAAAATGGAACCTTTTCACAATATTCAAATTTTCTGAGATACTAAACTTGTGATTTTCCTTAAATGAAAAGAATAAACATTTGAAGAGTTTGGTTCCAAAACGCAATAAATCCATTTTGACAAATTTCGGTAAAAACGTGTTTTCTATACCAAGAAAGTGACAAGATGAAAACCACTATTTTCTGTTACAAACTTTCAGATAGCATCTTTAGGTTATAAAAACATAAAAAATTCAAATCCATAACTTGATTTTCAAAGATTTATTATAAAAACTAATTCTTTTTTCCACAAAATGCAATAAATCCATGACAGTTTTTTATTTCAAAATACTATAAATCTATTAAATCAATGTATAAATGTGCATTTATCTTTACCATTTTATATTTATTTAGTTGACCAGTGGTATACAATGATTAAAAAATAAACATTAATGGCATTAACCAAAACACTTACTTTGTTATATTAAGAACACAATGTTTTAGCATGAGAAGCTTGATGCTGTCTGGAGAACAAGCACCCGAGTGCCTCTCGCGGAAATTATTAGATGTTAATGGCTTACGTTTCTTTCCCGTCACAGAAAACCATCACAGGTTTGGCAATGCTATTAAAGTATTTTGTTTTGTTTGTTGATCACGTGTACTCAGCGCGCCGCCATGTTTGTTTACATTGCGTGAATGGTCCGCTGTAATATCAGAAATGGATTTATTGCGTTCTGTAAAAAAGGAGGAGTGGCGTTTGTCGCATTTTGGGAAAAAAGGGAGAAAAGATGACAGAATATCACGGCGGGTATTGGATTTCGCGTAAAATTAGTTATTTACTTTTAACTACTGACCTGATATAATACTGATTTTGGCAGTAACTCATTTTTTTCAAAAATGGCGTTTATCGCGTTTTGGAACCAAACTCTTCATTTGAAATATATCAGTCTCTGTGTAATGAATGAATTCACTTTTTGAAAGGAATAAGTGAAATAAAGCAACTTTTTGATGATATTCTAATTATATGACCAGCACCTGTATATAATAGAATGCTAAATCATTGCACATTTTATAGTTATTATAAATATATTCTTATCTAATGAAATGACATATTATTTTCTGCCAATCTTATGTTAATCTCAAGTACAGAGTAGCATCTTTCATATTTCACAGAAGTCTTTAATGTCATCAGATTCTTTAAATATAAAAAACAGACTAGCTGCTGGAAGCGTACCGTGGGCAGAGTGAGTCATGAGCACGCAACACACACAATACATCATTGCATTATCCCTAGATAACACTTGATTTACTATGCGTTTGTGTTGTTTATATTATATGGACTTACATGCCGTATGCCAACAAAACACAGACATTTGAGGCAGTTGTACTCACTGCCTGCGGTTCCGACTCATGATCGGTTATTTTATTGCTCTGACCTTTCCATCTTTCAGTTTTAAACCATCTGCAAATCCAGCGTCTAACTGGGCTTGTTGATAACCGTGCTCTTGCGCTTACTTTGGTTGATGTGTGTGTGCTATTCCAGGAGAGGACTTCCACCCTTTATGACTTCAATATGTGTCCATCAAGTTTTTGAAACTTTGCCCATGTTTAGCATGAAAATCTAACTCTTTAACAGTAAGAAGAGCATAAGTCATCGCCTTTAAAACTGGAAAAATATCTAAATGAAAATCTGATTGTATTCGATGTAATCTAAGTTTGTGTAATATCTCACCGTGAGTCAATCTTTACAACAATGTCACAAAACCATTCAATAACCTCACCAGAGATATATGTTTGCCGCAGTACCAGTTTATCATGCGATAACAGCACTTAGACAAATGCCTAATTTTAAATTTGCATTCCTTAATCTAAACAAAACCAATTTGTCTAAGGAATGTCAGGAAGTGATTGATATTAATAACATAATGTATATCTGGACTGTGTGATAGCATGGTGGATTTAAATGCATACTGGAGTGTGCATTTTAATTTGGCATAGATCTAAACCAGTCATAGGGTAGCAGATGCCTCCAAGTGAAAGTGAGTTTGAGGTGAACTAAATATTGCTGTTAAAATGCCCTTCGTTTGAGAGTTGAGTAGAAACAGTGACTAGGGAAAATCGAATATTGGAATCTTGTCAAATATAGTGAACTATGGACCACTCTCATTTGGCATCTCTTCATTCAAGTACTAGTTAAAACGTCACATAGATTATCTCTATTTCAACAGGCTAAAGCGGGATTGGGTGCATTAACGTTAACCAGTTCAGCATTACACTGAAAAGATGGAACTTTGCCTTTTCTTTAAAAGGTGATAAAACGACGACTGTAAATCCTGCTGATCTGAAAAAGAAGAAAAATCAAATACAGTACTAAGCTTGTCAAATAAAGTGAACTATGGACCTGCCTTTTCAAAGTGCTGCAGATTTCAGTTGCAGACGATGCCAATGAATAGATCATCATACACAACATCTTATATTCACATAAACATTTCTAAATTCAGTGTAACACTGTAGGAAAAGCTGAACGTATTATGTCAAGAAGAAAGTAAGATGTCTTGCGTTTGAAAGAAGTAGAAAATCCGAGGAAAAACTCTTTGAAAAACTCGGCAAGCTTAGACTTTTAATCAAGAGTGACAGATAGAAGAAATTTCAGCTTCTGAAAAGAAACCTCCTGTGCGTGTGTGGTGTGTGGTGCAGGTGGAAACGAAACATTCCCATACAGTACGTTTAACCAAATTCAGCCAAATTCAGTTTCTATTTAATCATGTAACTACAAAGTCATGGATTGGCATACAGTTCACTTCACATTGTCAGAAAGCAGGAGAAGGCCAATGTTTGTATGGAAATATTATTTTATTTTCAAAACATACTTTTAAAACATTCGTTTCCAGGGTTTGATTGTTGCATAAGCATACTTTATTCCTATTTGGACGTACTTTGCCATTTAAATCATTTCCAAACCGAACACGTCTGTGTTTTTCCTTTGTAAAATAATGGAGCAATATGCCTACTTCTGCTAACTCATGGGTCTTCGGAGAAATCTAATCCCATGATTGTGGTAAATTATTTTCTGCATTTCACCTCATTTATTTTGACCTTCATCAAAGAGCGTAACTAAAGCAAAATTTCAGGTTTTGCTGCCTGGTGCATCTACATTATAGATTTAGACTTTTTTGCCAACTTTGTGGGTACGTTCAAGTATTGCTGACATGAAAAATCAATAATGAGGGTCTGATCTCACCATAATTAATTCTTAATTATATTAATTATATATCACACTGATAAATCTAGTCCTTTATATACACACATCCAGTGTCCTTTGTGTAATGTCAAACAGTCAATTTCATTTGTAGTACACAACGGTGGCGGCCGGTGACTTCTTTTTCGAGGGCGCACGATGCGAAGCTCATCACAACATGTATGTAGTCCGTCAAGTGTGTGGTTTGTCATTTCAAAATATGTGTTTGGCACATCAAATGAACATATGTGCATCAAGTGTCTTGTCAAAATAACTGCCTGCTGCAGATGCGTCTAAAGGGTTTATGATAAAAGAGACGCACATGTTTGCCAGATACTTGCATAATCTAATGTGTAATCAGAGTTTACTGTTAAGTGAGTGTCTTTTGAGTATTTTGTGAGCCCTTTGAAACTGCAATTTTTTGTGAAGTGTTGGGGTCCATTAAAGTCCATTAACTCTTTCCCCGCCAGCGTTTTAAAAAAAAAAGTTGCCAACCAGCGCCAGCATTTTTCATGATTTTCACAAAAGTTTAATGCCTTCCAGAAAATGTTCTTCTTTAAATATATAAACAAACAATATATCAGATGAAAGAACAGACGGAAAATCTCGTCATTGGCGAGGAAGCGTTTTCTCTTAATTGACGAGATATCTCGTCAATGGCGGCGAAAGAGATAAAATGAGAAAAATCCTGGATTGTTTTCCTCAAAAAACACAACCTCTTCTCGACCGAACAAAAAAAGACATCAACACCCCGGATGACATGGTGGTGAGTAACTTATCTAGATTTTTTTAAGAAAATGGACTTATCATTTAATCATAAACGGTTTTGACCCGTGTGCAGCAGGCACTTATTTTAACAAGACACAGTGATGCACATGGTTCACATTGCACAACAAACACATATTTATAATCTGTATATAATCTTTAAAAAACGATTTATCTTTATACAGCTGCAAATAAGTATTTGACACCTGTCTATCAGCTAGAATTCTGACCTTTAAAGACCTGTTAGTCTGCCTTTAAAATGTCCACCTCCACTCCATTTATTATCCTAAATTAAATGCACCTGTTTGAGGTCGTTAGCTCCATAAAGACACCTGTCCACCCCATACAATCAGTATTCAGTAAGATTCCAACAACTAACATGGTCAAGAACAAAGAGCTGTCCAAAGACACTAGAGACGAAATTACACCTCCACAAGGCTGGAAAGGGCTACGGGGAAATTGCTAAGCAGCTTGATGAAAAAAAGGTCCACTGTTGGAGCAATCATTAAAAAAATGGAAGAAGCTAAACATGACTGTCAATCTTCCTCGGACTGACGCTCCATGCAAGATCTCACCTCGTGGGGTCTTAATGATCCTAAGAAAGATGAGAAATCAGCCCAGAACAACACAGGAGGAGCTGGTCAATGACCTAAAAAGAGCTGGGACCAGTGTTTCCAAGGTTACTATTGGTAATACACTAAGACGTCATGGTTTAAAATTATGGTACGGAAGGTTCCCCTGCTTAAACCAGCACATGTCCAGGCCCGTCTTAAGTTTGCCAATGACCATTTGGATGATCCCGAGGAGTCATGGGAGAAAGTCATGTGGTCAGATGAGACCAAAATATAACTTTTTGATCATACTTCCACTAAGCGTGTTTGGATGAAGAAGAATAATGAGTACCATCCCAAGAACACCATCCCTACTGTGAAGCATGGGGGTGGTAGCATCATGCTTTGGGGGTGTACAGGGCGACTGCATTGTATTAAGGAGAGAATGACCAGGTATTGTGAGATTTTGAGGAACAACCTCCTTCCCTCAGTTAGAGCATTTGAAGATGGGTCAAGGCTGGGTCTTCCAACATGACAATGACTCGAAGCACACAGCCAGGATAACCAAGGAGTGGCTCTGTAAGAAGCATATCAAGGTTCTGCCTTGCCTAGCCAGTCTCCAGATCTAAACCCAATAGAGAATCTTTGGAGGGAGCTCAAACTCTGTGTTTCTCAGCATCAGGCCAGAAACCTGACTGAACTAGAGAAGATCTGTGTGGAGGAGTGGGCCAAAATCCCTCCTGCAGTGTGTGCAAACCTGTTGAAAAACTACAGGAAACGTTTGACCTCTGTAATTGCAAACAAAGGCTACTGTACCAAATATTCACATTGACTTTCTCAGGTGTTCAAATACTTATTTGTAGCTGTATCACACAAATACATTGTGATTTCTGGATTTTTTTAGATTATGTCTCTCACAGTGGCCATGCACCTACGATGACAATTTCAGACCCCTCCATGATTTCTAAGTGTAGAACTTGCAAAATAGCAGGGTGTTCAAATACTTATTTTCCTCACTGTATTTTGAATTTGCGCCCCTCGTAAGAGCCCAGATCAGTACGGAAAAATACATACGTCTTCTGTTAATAATTGTAACTAAAACACTATGTAGAAAACAAATCCCGTCCAAGCCGTTTCTTATTTTTTCTTATCGTCCAAGTGTTATTTATTTTGGTAAGTATTTTCCACAAGGTCTCCACAATCTTTCAAATATCTGTTTCATTTAAAGGCTATAGTCAGGGAATTGGAAATGTAGATGTTTGGAATGTGAACCAGAGTCAACATCAAGACTTCATCTGCGTCAATGTGATCGCTCCGCTCGAATGATGTATTAGTATTGTATTCGTTTTATGAGAAGCTTATGTAGCCATCTGAGTCTGATTCGATGAGAGCTTTAAACTTTGATGACCTTTTATAGATTCTTTCGATTCTTGAAATAATTCAGATTGTGAAGACTGAACAAACGTTTCTAAATAGAGCTGTAACGCCAAGGAACATTTCAAATTAAGACAAATAAACACCAGAAATCCTTTTAAACCACGAGAGTAAAGCTCTATTTGTCTCTCATTTAAGATTGAATTTATAGCATGTGGTAATACGCATGCAGTAATAAATTTCTTTCTACCAAGAATCATTGTAAACGCATGTTTATGTAAAGGATCAGAACAACGACAACGAATAAATCAGAGCAGACTGTCAAACCCCACTGGTGTTTATAAGTGTGTTCCTGTTTAGTTTGAAACAGGAACACATTTGACTTATATCATGTCTACACATGGGCGTAGTTGTTGAAAAGTAGACCGTGAGGAAACATACCAGCTAAATTTACGACAATACTGAATAATCTCCACCAATATATCTAGTCATCATACTGTAGCTGGGACTGAATAAAATACAATAAAGTATGTGATTTGAGTGTCTGTCATGTTTCCTACGTAAAATGAAAGTATTTTATTTCCATTTGTAAATTAAATGA
Organism: Misgurnus anguillicaudatus; assembly: GCF_027580225.2. Taxonomy (NCBI): domain Eukaryota; kingdom Metazoa; phylum Chordata; class Actinopteri; order Cypriniformes; family Cobitidae; genus Misgurnus; species Misgurnus anguillicaudatus. Next base: position 29,249,845 of record NC_073358.2, on the reverse strand, counting down.
AAATCTATTAGGAACACTGTCCAGCACATGTTGTAATTGTGAGTTAAACCCCTGTTTGTGCTTGATGTATTTGCTATGGACAGGCAATGACCTAACATTAATGCATTTAGCAGATGGGTCATTCTACAAAAAAGGTGGAAATGCTTGTCCCTTGCTTTTGCAGACCCCTTAATCATTTAATTTGTCCCAATTATCCCATAATGATTTATATTTAATAAATATAGACTGTCTCTAAGAGGATGAGAGAGTTTATTTATGTAATTTTCTTTTTTTTCCTTTTTAAACTTTTTTTTTTAAATGTCTGGTCCTGAAATTTGCCCTGTCCCTTTGATCATACATGGAAGTGTGTACTTATTATTTAAAACCATGTTTTTTATAAAACAAATCTAATTTACATTTACCTTTAACCCTGTATGAATTTACTACAACACTGAAATGGTAAAAATACACTATTAATATGAATAATATCAAATAAATATGTGTCCCCCAAATTTATGTCATTGGTGTAACCCTACCCAAAGGACCTTTATTTTGAAACAATGCATCAGCTCTTTGAAGTTTTTCTTGGGGCAAGAGGTCAGTGGAAGAATTGCAGTGGAGGAAGGCAAAAGGTTTGTGAGTTGTCTTACCTTATTTGTCTAAAATATCATGTATCTAAGAATTTTGAGAGAAGAGTTTTTGGATGTCATTAGTGTTACTCTTTTTTTATACCTGGGAGTGTTAAGATCTTTACATAAATACATTATACTGAATAAGTATGTGATTGTTACATCTCTGATGAAAAAGCACATGGCTAATTTGTTAAAATTTTTGTTTTTTCTGTAAATTGTCATAAGTGTTACCATCATGGTTGTTACTGTCATTGGTGTTATCGTCTTCTCTAATGAGTACTTCCTAAGCACTATTTCTTTAACTGACCAACATAAAAGCATAAAAACAAAACAAGATGGAAAAATGTTTAAGTTTATAAGTTTTATCATATTCATTATCTATTATTATATTCTCATTTTGTCAGGTATTAAAGATACAACGTCATGGATTCTTTATTAAAATCTATTAAAAAGTTAAACATAGATTAAGCTCCCCGTTTTGGGGATTCATAGATTTGACAAGTTAATTAATGCTATTATAGAAGTTTTGGGTGTTTTGAAAGAAGTTCATTTAAGCAGATTTCCATCACCCGCATTCCACCTTTTCTGTAGAATGACCCAGATGCTTTTTTCTAAAGCTATTTACTGCACATCCATTTGAAAATCAAACCCTTGACCTCGGGGTTGCAAGCGCAACGGTTGCGCTACCACTTGTGCTACAGGCGCTACTTTCAACTTTGCGTGTGCCAGCATGCCAACCACAGCATGAAGCATCTGTAAAAATTAGAAGTTGTTTTTCTGCAAACATTAAAGTTACACAACGTGGATATATTATAATTTGTCGTACAGTATGAGGGAGAACATAAACACCTGACAGCAGCGCTTTGTGACTTTGATTGTAATCTGCGCTCAGGCATTTAAATTTACAGTTTATATTTTACAGCCCCGAGATGCATTTAAATTGCAGCGAAGCAGATGTTAAAAATGCATTTCTTTATGCACAACATTTCTTTATGTAAAAAGAAGAGCTGTAGAGAACCAAGGTTTTAAAAAACAACTCCGGTGCATTGTTTATTTCATGCACAAAAGTGTAGTTGACAAAAAGTTACATAAATAGTCTTTTTAAAGAAGAAAATCTGATTAGCTGGTCTTACACATTGGAGAAAATTTGCAATAATAAGTAAATATCAAAATATTGTTTGAAACCAAAATTTTATCAGTTATGTTTTTGCTGTCTCCCCGTGACATTAAGAGTGTAGGTGAGTCTTGTTAGATGTCAGATCTTATGTATAACACATCCTTCCACAACATCATCACTATCAGTTGTTTGTCTTTCTAGTGTCGCAGTTTTGGTAGAAGTGGATCTTGGAGTTACTCTCCCAGGTGAATCAAGTATTGAGTCAGCAGCCTAGAGTTAGATGCCCACATCCATAACCATCAAGCATTAGACCCCATCCTAGTATATTGATGCATCGGAAGGTAGACAAAGTAATTGCTCAATGCTGTATTATTTAAGACATGCTTTTTGCATTTGTGAGGGTGGAGTATGTATCCTGCTGTTGTGGGTATTTCCTCTTCTTTGAAGAGTATTTCCTTGGATTGCTTACAAGCTGTCTCCCCACTGTTCAAAATAAGGATGTTACGGCAAGTACTGCAGAGGTTGCACTGTTTACATGTAAACACACTTTGTCATTGAAGCGTTCTGCTGGGTATCTTGTGGCTTGTCTGCGCTTATGATGACATAGCTCAAGTGAAGCTCAATTAAAGTAAACTAGTTTCCACTGAAGTCTGTTTGGATGCTTCACAACTATGTTAAACATTTCACATCAGCTCAGTGCATTCTGTGTAATTGTCAGCTCGATGCAGAGAAACAGCACTGCCGTGTGTATGTGTGTCTGTACTGTACGCATGTGTGTGTGAACTATGAACACTCTCAGGAAAGTAATCAGGGAACATTTCTCCAAAGTCAGCCTGACATGCGCTGTTAGAGGAAATAATGAATTTCGGTATTGAACACACACACAGACGCGGTTTGCTTCACCCACGGCAAATTAATGCCAACACAACCAGTTTGTCTGTATGCGTGTGTACAGGTCTTTTTTATTTTGTTGTGCGCTTTTGATATTAGATATTGGATGGGAGTGTACTTCAGTTATAATTAATATGGTTTGTGTGCATGTATGTGTGTGTGTGAGATGAGCCCAAGGTTGGAAGATTGGTGTATTTTTGCTGGCATTAATTTTCTGTGGGTGGAGCAGGCGAGTACGAGCAGGTCAATCTAACCTGACCTATTTACAGTGTGTTGCACAAAGATCAGACTGTCGATAAAAGACGCAAATCCATGCAATCACACTCACTCACTCACACACAGCAAGGCGCTTTGTATGCGAGTAATTCTGATGAAGACGCCAAGTCAAAAGTTATAATGTAATATTTACTCAGACTTTTCCCCCTTCCTTTTTGCTCACCCGCTTCATTAAAAGTGAATTATAAATATCAGGCGACTGTAAACAGTATGATTGCGCATGACGGCACGATGAGGTTTAATTTACTTGTTTGCATATGAAGAAATAATTGCAGGATTTATGAAAAGAAAAGATGAAATGAGATGAGGATCAAGTACTGTTTTATAGCTCTTTTATTTTTTTTAAAGAGATACAGGTAACACTTTTGAGCATTTGATCACTCCCACAGCTATTTTTTAACATTAGTCTCTTGTAAAATTGCTTTTGCTGCCATTTATGTGCCGTTTCATGTTTTTCACCTTATGATAAAATCACTGTAATTTTTAATCCCCCATGCACAAATTTGCAGGCTCACCTCTGTGGTCACATGGATTAACATGCGAACTTAGTCTGTGTTTGGTGTTGGGACACCAGGAGGCAGTTACATAATTATGTGCCGCATATCAGGCTCAGAATATAATCAGATCAGGCTGACCTTAAATGAAAGCGCTCACCGCTCGGGTTATCATTGGTCCGCCCTTAAACGAATGGGATTGCTCCAACACGCTGGGCCAGTTACACACATCTGTGTTTTTCAACAGAAACACACGTCTTGGTAGATTGTTGGATAATTGGCCAGTTATGATTTCTGAAGCCACTTTAAAGTCTTCATGAGAATATTTTTAAAAGTGAGCTATTATTGTGTTGAGTAGGCGGGTCTCAGACATGATAGAGCAGAAGTTGTTAAACCTATATTTATCTGAAGATTTATTGGCTCTGGGTTGGTGGGATTTTTTTATGCAGGACATTTGTCAAGGTAGTCTAATGAGCATATTATTATTCATAAAACTGACAGTCTATTTAATATCATTACGGGGTGTAAATATGTTACTTTGAATCTGAAGTTTACCTTTTTCTGAGACTCTTTGATCTTCAAATAAAGATGGATCAAATATGTGCACATACGTTTGTAATTAAAGCTACATTACAAAAAGTGTGGGTGAAGCTATATTAAAACATGACTATTCATTTTCACGCTAGGCTATATAAAAGTGAAGTTTATTATTGTCTAGGGGTGCAGTTTCTATGCTAATATGGTCGTTTAGCTATATGCTGTTGCTTAGAATTAAAGCGAAAGTTCACCCAAAAATGAAAATTACCCCATGATTTACTTACCCCATTATTTACTTAGCCATCCTCAATGTATATGATTATCTTTTTTTTCAGATGAAAACAATTGGTATTATATTTAGAAAATGTCCTGGGTATTCAAACCTTTATAACGGAAGTAAATGGTGTTTCCGATTTGAAGGCCAAAAAAGTCCATCCATCCTTCACAGAAGTAATTCACACGGCTTCGGGTGGTTAATAAAGTCTTTCTGAGGGCAATCGATGCAAAATATCAATATTTGAAGAGTTTCGTTGCAAAATTAGATAAATCCATTTTTTAACATTTTTGTCAAAACATGTTTATTATTATGTTATCATGTTATTGTTTAGTTTTATGGTGCTACTTAGCTGTATTTTTTGAGTTATGAAGGTTTAAATCAAAACAAACCAACTGCAGTTGAATTAATATTAATTGGAATGCACAACCAAAAAACGAGATTTCTGAACAATTACAAAAATGGATTTATCTCGTTTCGCAACGAAACTCTTCATTTAAAACTTTGTAAAACAGGGGTCCGCGGCCCCCAGCACTCTAAAAATGGCTGGGTTGTTTTTGACCCATGGTGGGTAAGTGTTGGACAGAACACGTGCTGGGTTAAAAATGTACCCGATGCTGGGTTATTTTAACCCAACTGATGGGTTATTATACACCATGGTTGCAAAACAACAACCCAGCACAGGGTATTTTTTAACCCAGCACGTGTTCTGTCCTATATTTACCCATTATGGGTCAAAAATAACCCAGACATTTTTAGAGTGAGGGGGTCCGCCAAATCATGTTTAACCACAAGCTATTTTTTGCTAAAAATAAAAAATATATTTTTTTTAGTAAAACATGTACGTTGCATGCCCCCTTTAAGTTGCGCACGTGCATAGGATTGAAGGTGCGCGTTCAGTTTAGCCAGCGGACCAAAATAAAATATTTGAAAATGTCTAAATGTCTACTCAGGAAGCAGCAGTAGCGACAGAAAGGCCATCATAAAACAGGTAAATCTTATGTGTGTCTTTCTTTCAGAAGGTTATTTTAGAATCAGTGCGACATGTTGTCTCATCTATATTTCTGAACTTGGACGGCTGTTTCAGGTTGTTCAGATTTAAGGCGCTGATTCAACAGGCAAACTACACCACGCCGCGTCTGCATTATAAAATTTGACAAAACTATTGCTCGCATTTCAAAAATGTATGATACGCGCGCCGTGATGGTGCTTTGTGCAAGATTCATAGTCAGGTTGAAATCCGCCTATCAAAAAGTTGCCCAAAAGAGATGCCCTCGGACTTGTTGCATGTTGTTCTCCTAAGTCTAATATGATGCTCTGTAGAAAATAAACACGCGTAACTCAAACACGTCACAATGAGGATCCATGAGAAAGGCAACAGACCTCAGAATTATAAAGTAACACAACCTGTATCTCCACCAGAATAGACAGTCTTTGTGCCATTTACCATGATCAGTTATAAACTGAAAGCCCAGGTTCAGGTAAATGTGTAATTGTCCATTCACAGTAAAATGAAAATGTATTACACTGCAAATACCTTAAAATAATAATTTAATTAAATCTAATTTAACAATAAGAAAATTATGCATGTACAACAACAGCATATAATAGTGCTAATGTGCTGTGTGACAATATGGTTTGTTTCTATTTATAAAACAGTTCCAGTCCTTGATTCTGATTGGTCAATAGTTGTACTTTACTCAACTTTGCGTTGTGCCTAATACGAAAAGGCAGCCTCTCGTATCTTACTGCTTATTAAATATCTCTGTTTTACACATTTAGTATCAGGGAGTCCCTGCTCCATCCCTGTCTTATCTTAGGGGTCCCCGCCCTAAAAAACGTTGAAAACCCCTGTTGTAAACTAAAATAACTAGCTTCTGGTAACCACCGGTCACTATGCCAGTACGTCTCATACATTACATCCTACGCTGGAATCGCATTCATCGAGACTTAACTTAAAATAAATGCAATTACACTATAAAACATTGGCGCGAGAATTAGATATTAAAACGCCTTAAGTGGCGCTGTCCTGTGAGCAGGACACCTATGTTTACTTCAGTGTTTTGCATGTGAATTCTTATCCAATCATGACAAACTATATATTGTTTGAAAGCTCTACTTTCATTTATCATCACCATTTTAGAATGACATAGCGACAGCCATTTTCTAAAATGCCACGGGTTCACAGGTAGGCCCACTTCGATATTATATATTTGGAACACTAATACCCTATCCTAAACCTAAAAATCTTGACTACAAACTATATATCATTGGAAAGCTCTAAGAGTGTAGTTTTCATATTGCATCACCATTTGGGTAAATTATGACGGAGTCAGTTTCCAAAATGTCACGGGGCTACAGGTGGACCCAATATGTTTTTACATATTTATAGCAGTAATACCCTGTTCTAAACCTAAAAAATCTTGACAAACTATATATCATTGGAAAGCTCAAAGTGTAAAGTGTGTAGTTTTCATATTTCATCACAATTTGGGGGAAATTATGACATAGAAAGAATCAGTTTCTAAAAGGTTACGGGCCCACAGGTAGGCCAAATTTGTTTATAGCACTAAAACCCTACTCTAAACCTAAAAAATCATGACAAACTACATATCACTGGAAAGCTCAGTTTTCATATGTCAAGGTCATCTGATGATAGAAATAATGTAGTGACAATTTTTTGTTATAACTGCATATTTATTATTATGTATTTATAACACTATATCCTATAATAAATCTTCAAAAGTCTTCAATATCTTCAGCTCTAAGAATGTAGTTTTCAAAACCTTTTTGCATTAATAATAATGCAGTGACAGTAATTTATTAATTTGTGACAAGAGTATGCAGCAAACCATTGACACCTAGTGGCCATTGTTGGTAAACCACTAAAAGTGTGACACAAACCACATTTTTGTGATTTTAACTTTAAATCTGGATCACAACTACTTGAGACTTATGGCTTCATGTTTGCATTATTACTTTTGTGAAATATTTTAATTTTTATCATTTCATTTATAAAATGTTTATGTTATTAAAATATTTCTATTTCTTAAAATAAATTAAACTGCTATAAAAATATATTTTCACCTCCAGATACTTCTGTGAACCGTGTTTTCTTTAAAACAAGACCAAGATTAGGCTTCTAGACCAAAAAATGCCAGAGTTATATTATTTGAAAGTGTACATCACATTTTCGCCACCCCCAGTCAATAGGGATTTGCGCCACATAAAAGGTTAAATGTCTCAATATAATAAACGTAAGAAGATTTTTAAAGAAACTGCACAAATCGTGTTTCTTTGCCCACTTATTACAGACATTTTTTCGGAAGGTAAAAAATTGTAGCAGAATTGTATTTTTCCGAATCAAAGTAATGTATTTTAAGCTTGTTCTTGGCTCCCTTGGCACAATATAGTTTGACCGACCTTTAATATAAATTGTCAAAAATCACCACTTTTTATTTCTATAATCCTCCTTGACCTACTGTTGTACCCCACATTAACGGTACGTGATCGTGAAAGTAAGAGAGCATGCAGGTGTGCCTGAGCAGCTTTGTGCTTAATAAAATGTATTTAGGGTTTGTTTTGACAGTAGTGAACAGTAACAACAGTAAGCAGAGATGTGTGAATGACGGGAAGCAATAAATAAAGATCAAGTAACCATGTGTCTAACCTGCATCCGCTCTTAAGAATTAATATACAAATTAAATTGAATTTTCTCTACTTTCCTCAGCCACTTTTATCTCTGCTGTGCTATCTAATATAAAGACAAAAAAGCCTATAGAAATACACTTAGAGAAACACAAAAGTGATTTGAGGTTAACCTCTGGTTGTTGTTTTGGCCTATCCAGCCCAAATAAGTAACAAGACTTTTCGCTAGATGCTTTGTTTCTATTTCTGTCACATCACACTGGCAAGCCCCACCTCCAGTGAAATCATTGGTACAAACTACTGTTTCACATAGCTGGATTAGGTTACAGTGTTAGCATCTGGTTATGATATGGCATAAAATGTAAGGAAGTAACAGACTTTACCATAATAATAATAGTATCACATTATTTATACTTTTAAAAGGAAAGCAGGATTTTTGTATTAAGCAGACTGTCATAAAGAGACATACATTAGATGCGCGTCATAGAAATCAGTAGTGTCTCATAATTATTCATAAGATTTTCTTCAATATGACAGGCGTTTGTTCAGTTTGCTCATAATGCATTGATCAGAAATTTGTATGTGGACAGTTGAAAGTCTTGCAGTTTGACGTACCATAGACTAAAAATGTAGCAGTTTCTTGTTCCTTTATAACAATTTATTTGAAATTTGTACGCCTATAATAAGAGATTGTGTTAATATTTTACAGTGTATGTTAACGCAGTGGTTTTCAAACTGGGGGCTGCGAGATGGTGCCGGGGGGCCCCAGTTTTATGACATTTTATGAAATACATTAATTTATCATGAATTCTGTGCACTGTAAAAAAAAAGTTGACGTAACATAAATTTTCAAGGCAACTTGCTGCACAGCTTACTCTTGGATGATGTAGTTCACCTAACTCAATTTACTGAGTAATGTCAATTTACACCAAAAAAGTTGAACCAACTTAAACTGATTAGGTAATAAGCAAATTTCTATGTTTACTCAACTAGTGACTAAGTTGGGTAAAAAGTAATTTAGCATATCCAAATTTAACTAATCTACATGTTTTGGACTGTACACAAAAAGGTCTCATAAACAAAGTCTTTGTCTGACTTAAACCAGAGATCTTTTTGCTGTGAGGCAACAATGATGCGCGCTAACTCATTGTGCTGCCCTCTACACTGAACACACACTTCTCAATCATGGTAACAATGAACAAACATAATTCTTTGAAAATTACTCTAAATACAACATATAACTAACATTAACAACATAAATAAATCCAGCAAACAGTCATCTTTTTAGTGAATATAAACCAAAGAATTGAACATGTCGCAATGCATGCTGGGAATCATTCCGACCATTGTTTTTTTTTAAATTGCTTGTTCAGATTACTCAGTTTGGCAAGTTGGGTGAACGAATTGGACAAAAACTTATACATCTAAGTCCAGTCAACAAAATAATATTTGTTAGCTGAATGATTATTCTCTTTTCATTCAGTGAACACAAAATAATCAATTGACGCCCTTCAACAAAGAAATCTTTGTTCAAGTTACTTAATGTTCTTTGTTGAATGAACATTTTAAAGTTGGATTTTTTGCAGTGTGTAATTAAACCTAAAAATTACACTACTAACCAAAAGCACTAGTTATTTGCTTAATTTAATTTAATGTTTTTTTTTTTAAATTAAAATGTTGAGTTTTAGAACAGTTTTTTGTCACAAATTCTTTTTGGGGGAAGAAATGCACCATACACAAGGGGGGCCACACCCTGAAAAAGTTTGGGAACCACTGTGTACCTATATATTTATATAAAATGTACAATCTGCCTTTACCCATTAAAGAGCACCTATTGTCCGATTCAGGATTTTACATTTCCTTTGGTGTGTAAGTGTGTATTAGTGCATGTTAACGATATGCAAAAGGTACAAACCCCAAAGTAAACCATGATGCGAGTTATCTTCTTCAACTAAATCTCTTTTCTTGCACTACAACAAATACGGATTGTAGGCAACAGTTTACTTCCTGGGATTAATGATGTAGACAAGACCAACATTATTATAATTCCTCTCGCTTCGGATTCACAGCCTGTAAGATAACTCCTGTTAGCATTGCATTGTGAGCGCATATTTAAAACATGGTAGGGAGCGTCACATTTCTGGCTGACGTCAGAGGTATTCAGGCCAATCACCACGTACAGATTATTTGGCCAATCAGGGACACAGAGCTTTTCAAATCCGCGCGTTTCAAGAAAGAGAATGAAATTAGGACCTACAAAAATGTACAGTATGTGGAAAATAATGTTTTTTTAACAATAAACCACGCGAACACATTGTATTATACCAAATACACAAAATAACATTGTTGTTTTAGCAATGAAATAGGTGTTCTTTAACTGCCTTTACCAGCCGTGCTGGCAGAGGTCTGCAAATGTTTGGTTCCAACATGAATTTTTATGGGAGAATTTGTTTTATGGACAGATGGACCTGAGGATTTATTGATCAATGTCTGTTTTGTTTGAAACAAGATGCCGTACCTGCTTAAGCTGTTAATTTCTGCATCTCAAATGCCATCCATCCCTGCTGAGAGTGAGTTCTCACATCAGCCCAATTGTGAATCAACGTCACGGAGAAATCAAAAGTTAATGAGCACTGACATATATCGTTGAATACAAATCTTAGTGACTCTGCATTTATGTTTGCATTCATTTACAGACACAAATGACCTTTTCATATTTGCGTTTGCATTGTTAGCTTACAAAACAGCATATGAAACCTGTGCAGTTTGTTGCAAGCAATAGTACAACGACGTTTACAATTGTGAGAACTTTTGCTATTGTTAACCTCATAAAAATGAAATTAAACTGGCTGGACCGCACTACAGAGAGCTGTTCTGTTCTCGCCCCTACCCTCCGCAGCTGTCCACTGCTACTTTTTTGGCATTTTTCAAAATTGTGGTGAAAATTGGCCCAGACTAAAATGGGGCTTCGTATTCATTTTCAACTTGGAAAGGTAAATAAAATGTTTGAATTCCTTTTGGGTTTCGTAAACAAATATTGCAAGGCTCCAAGCTCAAATAATCCCAAGGGAGCCACTGGCTCCTCAAATGGAACATGAGGAGCCAAGTGACTTTATACATTAGGTGCCAGACTACAGCATTGCTCAGTGTAGATGTTTGCTCGGAAGCGGTGCTGGCCGTGCTCACGATCAAGTTTTGTGAATTCATTTTAGCAAACACTACTGATTAAAGTCCCGCCTTCAAGTAAAAAGATCCAATCGTCAGTTGTTAAAGACTACACCTGGTATTAAGATGCATTTTGGTCGATCGGATCACAAGTGGACGACGCTAAATACAGGTGTAAATGGGGTGTAAAACATTTGGAGCTTGTCCACTTTTGAGTCTACCAAATTCAGAGGTAGTCGAAAAGCATTAAGTAGTCGTGCATGTGGTCGAATGTGTTGGAGCAGCCACAAAAGTCTGTCTCCTCTCCGCTTATTGATCTTGTGTGATGCACAATGTTTCAGACATGACTTCTAGCACGAACCCACAGTGCTTGGCGCAATCTTTAGGCTTTCATTGATAAAAAAAGCTGCTGCTCTCCGCCTCTTTGCTTTTGTTTAGTTTTGGGAGTGTGTGAAATCTGTCTCATCAATTGCTCTTAAATATCTTAGAAAGCACTTATATATACATGTATAAAACATTGTGCAGCATGTTTACTAACAACACAAGCAGTGATACACTCATATAATATAATGTTTTTAGTAAGGCATGTTTGTTAAAACTAGTTATAAACTCACATAAAGGATTATTAGGAACACCATACTAATACTGTGTTTGACCCCCTTTCGCCTTCAGAACTGCCTTTATTTTACGTGGCATTGATTCAACAAGGTGCTGAAAGCATTCTTTAGAAATGTTGGCCCATATTGATAGAATAGCATCATGCAGTAGGAGATTTGTGGGATGCACATCCAGCTCCCGTTCCACCACATCCCAAAGATGCTCGATTGGGTTGAGATCTGGTAACTGTGGGGGCCATTTTAGTACAGTGAACTCATTGTGATGTTCAAGAAACCAAATTGAAATGATTTGAGCTTTGTGACATGGTGCTTTATCCTGCTGGATGTAGCCATCAGAGGATGGGTACATGGTGCTCATAAAGGGATGGACATGGTCAGAAACAATGCTCAGGTTGGGGTCTTCTGCTGTTGTAGCCCATCCGTCTCAAGGTTGTGCGTGTTGTGGCTTCACAAATGCTTTGTTGCATACCTTAGTTGTAAAGAGTGGTTATTTCAGTCAAAGTTACTCTTCTATCAGCTTGAATCAGTCGGCCCATTCTCCTCTGACCTCTAGCATCAACAAGGCATTTTCGCCTACAGGACTGTCGCATACTGGATGTTTTTCCCTTTTCACGCCATTCTTTGTAAACCCTAGAAATGGTTGTGCGTGAAAATCCCAGTAACTGAGCAGATTGTGAAATATTCAGACCGCCCGTCTGGAACCAACAACCATGCCACGCTCAAAATTGCTTGAATCCCCTTTCTTTCCCATTCTGACAGTCAGTTTGGAGTTCAGGAGATTGTCTTGACCAGGACCACACCCCTAAATGCATTGAAGCAACTGCCATGTGATTGGTTGATTAGATAATTGCATTAATGAGAAATTAAACAGGTGTTCCTAATAATCCTTTAGGTGAGTGTATTTCCTAATTAAACTAAGGCCTAGTCCTGGCTTAAGCTAATCCCTGTCTGGGAAACCACCCCTATGAGTATTTATTTGTATATTCTCTGCTTCTGTTGTCAGACAACAAAACAAATGAAATGGTAACTAAACGTGACCCATTAAAACTATGCTGTTGACATATACGTTGTTAATAAGCAACCGAACTGCTAAAGTCCGCCTAGGTAATAAACTGAGCAACTGAGCTATGTCCATATTTATAGGCAGTACAGGGCACACAAAATGCATACAGATCTCAAGCTACGGCACATCCAAAAAGTTGCTAGATTTGTCGCTAGACGTTTTTTTGGAAAAAAAAAGTCGCTACAGGGGTCTAAAAAGTCACCAAGTTGGCAACACTGGAAATAAAGTCTATTGTATACAGTATAGGGGAATAATAGACACATTTTTAAATTAAGCACTATCATTAACTTAACAACTATATGGTGTTTATTATGTGGCTCTTTATAATAAGTGACTCTGACTGCGGCATTATACCTATTTGTAATATTAGAAGTGGTCAGAAGCAAAACCCTCTTAAGTGCGTCTGAGATGGAACAAAGCGGTACTTCTAAATGGCCTGATGCCAGGATTTTCAGCGAAAGTATTTGATGAATGTATTATATGTGCAGAGAGCATTTACTGTAGTTAATTTAGGTTTAATTGTCTATAGGAAGTATGTTGTTTAATTGTGATCCTAGTAAGCAATTTTAGAGATATTTGCCCTCACTCATCCAAGTACTGACTGATATTGACGCAGAGTACTTCTTAAAGGGACTTTGACAAAAGTCAAATGGTACACTGATTATCAAGTCAAATGATGTATTGATTATGGTTCCAGCACGTCTCAAACTATGTTTTCCCCATACAAAGTTCTTATTTGCTTATAATTCAAATCTACAACTGGGCTTATCTACAGTGTTAACCTATAATAATAAAATGACTCACGTGCTTCGTACTCCTTGAACTTCCCACAGAGTAGATCTGCATTGCCCGATACGCTGCATGAATATGCAACATCAGGTCATTAGTGTTCTCAGTGTCAGTCTCGCGAATGTGAGTCGAAAAGTTTTGAGAATGATCATACTTGAAACTGAGAAATCGTGGAAAAACGGTGCAGTTTTAACAATAGTTCACTCACCAAAGAACTGGCCACGGTTTTTGTGAAGACTTTGTTCCTTGCGCCTATAGTTTCATTCGGCATAACTGGATTGTTAGGATGATTTTGTAAGGACCCTGCTGCACTAAGCAGAAAAGAGGATCTCTGCAGTGCTGGTCGTAGAGAGAGAGCGAGAGAGAGGTACACACCCGGGGAGCACCATTCAAGCTGTTACATCTTGATAAACTGCATCAGACAGGATATTAGACACCTATTAGTTGTCTGAATTTGTCGGGTGATTGTCTCTCGGTAGCAGGCTCGTAAATCAGACGTTATCTGTGTAGCTTCATATTGTGCCTGCGTCTAGGAAGACCTGTACAGTGGTTTTATTGCCACGGTCGGATTGCCTTAAATTAGTACACGCTGAGTTATGTGCTGAGTGCTTTAAAAACTTGTAATGATTTTAGGAAAGACTGCTAATATCTGCTGTATGCTGCTTTTCACAGTTGGAAAATTTTTATGTTTTGAAAAAAATATTTTATATGTTTGCAAATCAACATTAACAGGATTTGATTTAAAATCCAAATATGCGTTATTGCGAAACTTAATTCACATTTTATTTCAAGGATTCGTAGTGGTTTATAAAAAATGTCTTTCATATGACTGCCCCAAATGACCTCTTTTAAAGCAAACCAGACTTAGTCTACTTCTGTTTCAATCTATGGTTTGGTCAATTATGGACCAACCCAGCCGTTGGATAAAAATGAACCTAAAATTTTCCTAGTGTGAGATTGTACAAATGAATACGATTTAGACACCTTGTAAAATGTCTTATTGCCGTGAGATCACATGCACATCCAAGCACACATATTTAGGTTTCGGTTCGAGTCTCAAATGTGCGCGCAATCAAGCCAGACAAGTTAAGTCAGTGGCTCACCTCAAGCACGTCAAGTCAAATCCTGCTGAGGATCAGGTCAGGTCAGGTCAAGTTCCAAATAGTACCCGATGGAGGTTATATTACTTATTTTCTTTCAGAGCCTTGTTGTGAATCATTATACATGCAGTGTCTGAGAAGAAACATAGGATTTCTTTATCAACATTTACATCTAATAAAGGTTTTGATTCCCTTGTTATGTGAGTGAATTAAGTTTTGATTTACAAAATACAGTAGTTGTTTTTATCACTGTAATTCTTATAAAACAACTTGTAGGCAGTGGAACAAAAAATTTTTTTAGGGATGCAAGCAAACTCAAAATCAAACTTTTATTGTAGCAATGCCGGATTGTTAATAGCCATTTATCAGATGACAGTGTATCAATACTGCTTAGCTAAAATGCTTAAAATGTTACTGTTGAAGTCAACTGTTAAAGCATGAGATTAATGTTCTATGAATCTGTAAATTTGAGTATAATGTGGGAGGTTGCGTTAGACTTTTTTAATCTGTCATTTTTTTGACGAACAGCGTTGTAAAAATTCCGTCATAGTCAATAATTATCCATCATTTCATGTTTTAATGAACGTTCACATGTTCATCTCTAATCATGAACTTGCAGGAAGTTAAAATGAGTTTATTTATTTGTTAAGAGAACAGATGAACAACGACTGTGCATCACTTAACATGTTTAACATCACATGAAGCAGATTTGTTTTTGACATGTTTTTTTCTCGCAGTGACAGTGGAGGTGATAAAACACGCAAGCTTTGTGGCAAATATGAACAAATTAAATCCCAAAATACTACTGCAATTAAAATATCAACAAACATGTAAAAATCTGAATTGAACTAAACTCATCTAAAACCATCTTGTGTAATAAACACATGAAGGCAGATTAATGCAAACTCTATTGTTAGATTTTGTGTCTTTACCTCAGACAGACGACGTCTTGTTACAGTTTTACTTTTGTTCTGGAGAATGATCTTGCGCTCCTACATTACACTGGAGCGTTTAACTTCAGCAGCGATGCGCAGACTTATCAGCGTATGACATCAAAGTATCGCAAGAGAACTTAGAGACAGTATTGCATTAGATCAACACAGTGCTACCGACTGGACATGACTAGAAAGTTGTAAGTGCAATCTGTTAAAATAGCATTTAAATTTTTTCCTGCTTAAAAAATATAACTTTTCGATTAACGCGACCACACACACACACACACACACACTAAAGTTGTCTAATCACAGGCCAATACGTTTCTTTTTGCTTCAATAGCAATAGCACAAACACATGTTTTCCCTCACAACAGACAACATACAGTCCAACAGCTCATACTGCACGGTTCTTGAAGTTCCCTTTAACACAGTTTTTTTTCCGTGGGTGCTTTTTAACTCCATAAACAACAAAGACGACCAAGCAACGGAATATACCGGATTATCTGAGCTCTCGCTCTCATTATGTCCACGCAAATTCAGCTCAAACGCGCCACAATATTTCGGACAGTCTATCACGCATTGAGACTTTAAAACAGTAAAGACAGAGAAACAATAAAAGTCATGACTTACATCATATCCAGCTAGCCAACTTCGTTTGCCATAAGAAGTGGTGGAAGCACACCGACTGCAATCATTTGACTCCTTTTGTCGGTCTGGGCCTCTTAATCCTTTATTTATTCTTCAACTGAACGCCTTGTAAATTGTGATTTTGTAAGGAAAAACGATTTTTCAAGATATTTTGCTTGCTTCCACTGATCATTACTGTAACTATCAGTTACATTGCAATCTGCAAAGCGGTTATAAGATTCTAATAACAATCCAATCACATGAGGTCAGAAACATAAAAAACAGTATTGATTTGCTAACAAATAAAGTGGGAGGGTTTGGGGCGCACAGTGCTGCGCCCCAAGGCTGACCGTAAACCAGCCTCAAGTCACATGCTTTTACCACCCACACATCGAACTCAGCTTTAGGGCTGTCACTTTTTATTCGATATTTGAATATGCATTCGAACATGACATGAAATATCCGTATTCGAACTTTAAATAAACCATCCGGTTTTTAAAATGACATGTTTAGCGCATTTTTCACAGTAACACCTCGTAATGGGAAGGAGGCTGAGACTGAGACCGACGACGGCAACTGTGCGCAAGAGAGGAAATCAAATTGGACCAACATGAACCTAATGTGCATGTCAAGATAGAATTATAGTTTGTATATAAAATGACATATTATTATAGTGTTAAATATTATATAGCAGAATAAAAAGCTTGTGTTAATATGTTCGCATTATGAAATTAGCATGTATGAAGATAATTATTTTTACAACCCAATGTAAACTTTATATTAAACAACAACAGCAATTGTCTTGTAAACGGATTTGAAATGATCATGTGCTGACTGTCGCGCATCACATAGACGACAGAGTCAAGTAAGACCTGCTGAACTCAGCTGTAAGTTTCATTTCATCTCAAATATCAAATGGTTTGTGCTCTCTATCTTTAAAAACGGTCAATCAAACAGCACGCGCAGAGATAATGCACTTGTCAAGGACGGCTCACAAACGCGCGGGATAGGTTGTGTATGTGTGCTTGTTGTCAATGAGATTTCTCCTCACAAACAGGCTCAAGCGCGGGATATGTGTGCTTGTCAATGAAGGGCATTAAATCTGCGGAGTTTTACGCCGAAATCTGCGGGCGCGGATTTCGTTTGGGCTTGGCTATATGCCTTACTCCTGCTGCTGTTTAAGTTGTCACCTGTTCTGAGACGTTATTATTCATAAGTTGATAACCTGCTACTTCAAAGATTAAGTAAAAAAAGTAATGCAGACAGCCCTGTTTATGACTGTCACGGTTAAAAAATTGAATCTCCATTACGTTTTTTTTTTTTATGCGCGCGGGGGCACCTAGATATCCGAATATATTCGGATACATTTCATGATATTCGATATCCGTTCGAATTTGATTTTTCTCAAAAGTGACAGCCCTACTCAGCTTTGATTTTTTTAATAAATGATAACATGACTAAAAGTGAAATAGTACAACTAAATTATTTTATTTTGTATTGATTTGCACAATATATTTAACTTTTTGGTAACATGTTAAAGTAGCTTTCCTCTTTGGCCAACTTTAAGGGGGCAGCGCCCTAGCGCTCCCTATTGACCACCCGCCACTGTTTGTAGGTACAAATAAATACAAAATTGGCTATAGTTCACATTTGCAATCTTTATATCTTGCAATTCACAATAATAATGATGTCGGAGTTGTTTTTCTTAATAAATGCAAAGAACGTAACGTAACCTGCAGTTTTATGATTATAACAGGCAAAAGTTATGGATTGCAGCTTAAAATCTGACAGAATCCATTGTGAAATCAAATCCTGTATATACAAAGGTACATGTATAATCCAGGTGAAAATGTAACTTGTGTGCTATAAAATTAAAGTCACCTGTAGCTGACGAAATATGCTACAACATTTTTACCACGACAAGGTGACATATTAACATTGCATTAGTTGCATTAATTGTCACATGTTCACTGTTTTTTATTTTTTATACATTTTACAGGTCTTTATACTGCTTCCAACCTTAACAGTGTTGAAGTTCAATAATTGTGGCTAAGGATATTTATTTTAGATTGAGAATCCTCAATGAGGCAGATTACTGCACAAAGGCTCTTTCACGCTCAAATGACAGCCAATGCTGTGTAGAGAAGAGTTAGGGAGCGCGCACGAGAGAGAGAGAGAGAGCGAATGAGAGAGAGAGAGAGAGAAACGTGAAATGCAGTATCACTAATTCACACTGATTGCAATTACAGTCCAAAAAAGACAAAATTATTAATTATCTGTGTGAATGAATTTAGTAATTTCACTAATCACTCTAATCACTTTACTTTTTATTCTTTCAATAATACCAGAATCCCGTGCAGAACTTTACAGTCTATGTTTTTTATCTATATTTTATAGCCAAAGGAAACAATCTCAAACATCCAAAAGGTTTTGGAAGCGCTGTGTTCTTCTTTTCTGCATGCTGTGATGTAATGAGAAGTCCAGTGCTGCTGCTGGTTCTTTGGCTTTCATTATCTGAATCAAGTCATTGTCGGTACACATGAAAGGATAAACACTCAAGTCAATGCAGATGTCTTGAGTCATCAGTCAAAGTCAAGTCAATTTTTCATTTAGTCAAGCAAGTCACAACACCTTAAATTTGCAATGGGTCTTGTAACAATTCATTACCTCTCAAAAGAATAGTTGATGGGTGCAACATTATGCATGCATTTTTAAACATGTACATGTAAAATGTTCTTCCATTAATGGCACACCGATGTTTGTTTAATCTGAAGCCACCTGTAAGTTAAAAAAAGTTTTTAAACTTTAAACTGAAGCTGTTTCTTATTTACAGCTGACTTGTGACTTTAGAGAGTACAGAACTTGTCACACAAACAGTTTCGTAACACTCTCTCAGAAATAAAGGTACAAAAGTTGTCACTGGGACAGTACCCTTTAAAAAAGGTACACATTTGTACCCAAAGAGTGCATATTAGTACTACATATTTGTCCCTAAATGGTACATATTAGGATCTTTTTTTAAACGCTATCGCCCCAGTGACAGCTTTGTACCTTTATTTTTGACAGTGGAGGGTTTAGTGTGTAGGTACTCGTTTTAAATTATGCAAACATTTAGTGCGGGAAAAATAAACACATACATCATATATGTCACAGGATTATTTGTAGTGCTTGATTTCTGACAGTAGTTTCTGACAGCACTGCCTCTGGGTCCTTGACAGAAGCCAATGATAGAAAAGTTTTAGTGATGATGACATGAGCGGAGGCGGATCCTCTGTCACATTAATCAAACAAATGAAAAAATACAAATAACAATACTCATACTTGTCAATACTAGTTTGTTTTGCGTCTGGTTTAAACTAAGTCACTCAAATCTGTCAGTGATGGGCTTAAGTGATAACAGATAACAAAGCCTGGCTGTTTTAATGGGTTTTTACAAGCTGTTTTTTATTGACAGTGTTCAGTTTCAGTAATAAAATCACTTTGCAGTAATCTGGATTTAGCTATTATAGCCATAAGCTTTACTTTGGCTCTCTTAAAATTCACTTCCTCCAATCAGAAGGCTGATTTTTAAGATCCCTGTTCCTCGAATTTAAAAAGCTGTGATTTTAGTGTAGCTCTGAAGTACCACTAATTCCAAGTTACTCTCAGTAAACCATAACAATAAATCTGGCAATAAATGATTTCTTATAATAAAATATTAGTTTTGTTTTAAAATGATAAAAACATCACAAATCAGATTATTTTGGCAATATGAATATAGTATATATAAATACAGTATTGGCCAAAAGTGATGTTTGTACAATAATGCCCCATCAAAATATGAAGTGTCTGGTACAAAATAAACAAAACAATAAACCTTTAAGGTATTTATTGGAAAAAAGGCAAGCCACAGTGTGTTATAGGGAATCTGTGTTTTATTCAAATATACAAAAAGAAAAGAAAACAAAAAGCTTTTTGGTAATATTTGTTGATCCCCATTTGTGACAATATTTTGCAGTCTTTGTGCTATGTCTGTGAAATCCAGACTAAAGTGTCATATCTAGTTTGATTTCACGCATTGATTTCAATCTTTGGCATGACCTTACTCAGTCAGTATTAAAGATATCAAGGTTATATTTTCACAGAATGTTCTTTACATCATGTAAGATGATTTTATGTAGAAAACACAGACAGGATCACATATATTTGCACGTCATTTTTTTTTGCAAGCCTCCTTAAATTCTTGTAAAAGCTGAGCATCTACTTATACTCCAAACACATTTAACATGCATACAAATTGTACTATTGAAATGCATCTTAAAAATATACTGCATATATATTCTATTTAACTCTCAAATGGTCCTTGGGGTCTATATGACCCCAAAAAACATTTCATTAGTTAAAAAAAAGGTTCCCTTCATCTCAGAGATATAAAACTTTGTGACTTTTCCTAAATAATCTATCTTTACATACACAAAAAAACTGGGCTTGATTCGGTTGTTCTAAAAGTATGTAATTTTTTTATTAATCTGTCTCTAGGGGTCAATATGACCCCAATTGAAAGTGAATGGGAATTGCATGGAAAATTAACTTTTTTCCATTTGTCAAAAAATAATCAATAAATCCAGTATAAATCAGAAAATTTTGACACAGAAATGAAGGCCTGGCACTTGTGCACAAATGCAATGCAAAAAACACATGCTCACACAAACACATACAAATACACATACACACAAACACACACAGGTATGACTGCCACAGAGAGCATTAGTATGGAATTTGACAAATAAAATCAGTCACAAATGCAGAAAATAAGATATAAAGAAAGGGGTGTGATCTATTCTAATGCACGCACATGTACACTCACAAACACACACACACACACACACACACACACACACACACACACACACACATATGCTCTTTCTCTCTCCTTCTCATGCACACTCTCTCACGCAAACTCTCTCTCTCACACACACACACACACACACGCATTTTTATAGAATTTGGCAAATAAAATCAGCCACAAATGTAGAAAAAAGATTTAAAGGCGTGTGACCTAATGCACGCACATGTACACTCTCTCTCACACACACATACTGTACACACACACAAACACAGACACACACATACGCTCTCTGCCTCTCACACACATTCTCTCATGCACACATGCTCTCTCTCTCTCTCTCTCTCTCTCTCTCTCTCTCTCTCTCTCTCTCTCTCTCTCTCTCTCTCTCTCTCTCTCTCTTACAACACACACACACACACGCACGCACATGCACGCACGCACACACAGACACACACACTTACACTCAGTCAAATTTCTATGGCATTTTGTAAAAACAGACATTTCAAAATGCATCAAAAACTATAAAAAAAATACTATTTGAAATAATATTTATTTTTAATGTTCTTTTTTAATGCTCATATAAACATAAATTTACAAAATGTATCACAAAAGTAGTGATTTGAGCAGTTGTCCATATCCAGTAAAATGAATGGGTCTCTATGGGCATCTGCTGGTCGAAATGATTTAATTCCTAAACTGTAATTCTTTTGTTTTTTTCTAAAAACCGATGGCTGAATTCAACACCTATCAATATCTAAAAACAATCAAATTTAGATCATAATTTATGTGAATTTTCATAAAAATGTTATATTTTTCAGGCAAGCCTGAAATGCCTGAATGTAGTTGAGGATTTTAGTGGTAAACAGGTACAAACGTACTTCAAATCTCTCAAAACACATCTTTATTGTATAGATGAGAAGTATATATTATTTGTATTACAGTTTTTTTTTACAGATGCTAGGACACATTTCTCAATACTTAGGTCACTTTTGTAAAACTCTTCACACACAGTTCTCCTAACAAACTTTCAGCTTGGCAAAGCAGTTCATTTCACATTCAAAATGCACTACAACTACCAAAACACTTTATTAAGGTCTCAAATCAACTTATTCTTCCAGAACACTAGCAAAGGTTGACAGCCGACAAACACACTTTGTCACCCACAAAACAATGACCTAAAAACACTAACAACATGGATCATTATACAATGTTTTCTCATACAATATTTTATGTAGTTTATTTTTTAGTTTTTTGCACTCCAAATAATTCCATAATACAATAATTTGTATACACACCATCCACTGATGTCTTCTCCATTTGGCCAATTGTTTTTATAGCATTTATTTTTTAAGATTTAACATATATTTTATTAAAATATTACCGTAGAAATGTAGCAAATTGCTGTCTTATTCAGTTGTGTATTATGCTATTGTTTTGAACATAAGTTTAACAGTTTTGAAAACAGTATGTAAGCATGTGCAAATTGGCCTGTATGTATAAAGAGTTTTGGCAGTTGTGTCTGAGTGAGAAAGAAATTCATGAAATTTGAGAGATGAAGTAATTGAATGCATTTTGTGCCAAAGCAATGATAATTGATCCTCAGTTTAGCCCACATAGACTTCTGTTGTGCTCCCTGTGTAGAGTTTTGCAAAAGTGACCTAAGTATTGAGAAATGTGTCCGTAAAAACCTGTATTGAACATGTATATTTTTCTTACAATTATGCTTTCAATTTTGGGGTCATATAGACCCCAAGGGCCAGAAGTGTAAACAGAAAACGAGGAGTGTTTGAGGGTTAAATCAAAACATGTTTTTGTGGGCAGATTTATGTGTCTACATTCATGAATCTTTCTCTCTCCCTATTTTTTTTTTACTCAGATTCTCTGTTTGTAAACTTAGATCAAAAAGCCACAGGGCATTTTGTCACCACAGATTTATAAAACTATCATCACACCAGTTATACAGACTTATTATACAATTATACAATTAAGCACTGTTTGATGTGGAGAGGTCTCATTCAGTCTTTTCAAGTTTTTGTACAAGAATGTTCATCGTATTTTAGCAGGTGCTCGAGTGCAAAACTTAGTCCTCTGTTCTTTTTCTAAGCTTGTAAACTCTGTGTGTGTGTGTGTGTAAGTGTGTGTGTGTAAGTTATATTAAAGCAATATGCCACAAGAGGTGTTGTTAAACTCTGGTAAAATCACTCTAAGAGCCTCTCGTTGCTTATTGCGTTTTTTGATGTGGTAGTGACAGCAATTTAATACAAGATTCTAGTGTTGAATAAACAAGTAAATGTATTAATTGTAATAAATAATCATTTGAACTTTCTCATTTTGAGGTTCTCGTTTATTCAGTTCATAATAGGCAGTCACAGGTGCACCTCTCGGCTCTTTCACAATCGCTTGGAACGTGGCTAATATGATTACAGTTCAGGGCAGGAACTATCCATTTTCTAAATTTAAGTCCTGGTCTTACTTGTCAAAAACGAAAGTAATTTGTTAGAACATTGACCCACTGTCCTATTACTCCGACCAAGATAGATAGTGTGTTTATTTGTGTGTGATGACACAAGCCACAGTGTGTATTGGCAAAGCTCTTTGAGTCACAGAATGATCAGAGTAATGCTGATCTTTAGCAGGACGTTGTGTCCTAGAGATAGGCCAAGCAACGGAGCACAGATAATCTCTCTCCCCAAGGCCCTTGAAATCTACTGCTTTACTCTTAATCTGTCTCAATCCTCTTTTTTTCAACTAAAGAGAGGGAGGTTAAAAGATCAGGTGTGTAGAAAGCAGGACAGAGAGTGAGAGAGAAGAAGAGCGCAAGAAGAAGAATAGAGAGACAAAAAGAGAAAGGTAGAGACAACCCATCAATCTGATGAAAAAACAGCTTTCAGCAGCTTTTAATAAAAACTACACGTGGCTGAAAGCTCAGATGATTCAGAAGGACTTAAGAGAAGATAATGTAGCAACCTGTTAGCGGAAATATTGAAAATCTTTTGTCTTTTCACACACTGAACGCTCTTAATCCTTAGTAAAACAAGCTGTAAAGCAGCACTGATCTGAAGAGAGTTTAGACAGCCGTACGCAGAATTAGACTCTGGTGCATTCTTCATGCGTAAAACAGGACTGTTGGCAGTACAGCATATTTGCAGTGCATTTGCCTTATGGTAGGTGCCAGCAGTGAACAGAGGAACTTAAATGTCAGGGATGACTAGAAGACTTAATGCAGTCAAAGTCCGAGGCCACATTCTTTCTGCGAGCTTTCAGCTTATTCTGAATAATTAACAGAGAATCGTTTATTATCTTTTTATGTGAGGAACTACAGTTATAAACTTGATTACCCACAAGTCTTTTCAGTGAATCGTAAATCTTTAGATTCTAATGGTTTATTGATTTTATTGACTTGTGATTTAATCCCTTAATGTACTTCAGTACAACACTATCCTTCATTTAGTCCAACAGTTGATCCCAACATTTCCTCTACACGCTGTTGCTTTTTAGATTACACTGTAAAAAAATTACATGATTTGAAGTGATATTATCAACATATGTTTTATTTTATATTAACTTTTAACTATCAAATCAAGCTAAGCTGTTTGAACTTAAGTTATAATAACTCTTCACTAGCCAAAATTTTGAAGTTTATTTAACTAAGTTTGGGAGGAGCATGGTCATGTGATTCAACCAATCAGGGGTGCGTTTGCCGAACAACGACGTAACTCGCTGCTGAACGACCGTAGTACCATGCATAGTTTAAGAAACAAACTATGTTACCCGAAAGCATAGTAACTTTGTTGCACATTCGTCTGTCGTTTGAACCATGTTGGTTCAATAACATAGTCACCCGGGAAGTGGAGTACTAATTAATCTGTTCAAATCGATTTAATGTCAGATTACTGCTGTTAATATCTTTGCACCGGACGACAGATTTTGTTATCGTGATTTAGTTATCCGTTGTTTTTTAAAGATATTTAATTGATGCGCAAGTTCCCTCTTACGTAACTCCTCCCAGGGATTCCCCAGTTTAAAAGTCTTAAAGGATTAGTCCATTTTCTTAAATAAAAAAATCCTGATAATTTACTCACCACCATGACCTCCAAAATGTTGTTGTCTTTCTTTGTTCAGTCGAGAAGAAATTATGCTTTTTGAGGACAACATTCCAGGATTTGTCTCATTTTAATGGACTTTAATGGACCCCAACACGTAACAGATTTAATGCAGTTTCAACAAAGTTTCAAAGGACTCTAAACAATCCCAAACGAGGCATACGGGTCTTATCTTGCGAAACGATTGTCATTTTTGACAAGAAAAATAAAAATAACCACAACTCTCGTATATCTCCGGTCATGTGACGCACCAGTCCATTTTCTTATTTTTTTTTTAAGAAAATTGATTAATCCTTTAAAGCTTGTTGGACTGCGCACACACTGAAAAAAAAATTCATTCAATTTACTCATTTTTTTTAAGGTAAGTGGCAATCTATTTATTTAAGCTACATGTAAACAAAAGTTTTTTGTTTTGTTTTGTTTTTCTAATTTTTTTGTTTTGTTTTGTTTAAATTTAGCTTAATTTTCAAATGCAGCGGTTTAATTCTGTGTACAAACTTAAAGTCGTAAAATAAAATAAAATTTGTATATATTTAGAATGATGAATATAGAATGTACTACATATTTTTTGCTTATTTTGTTTAAAAGCATGATCAGCGTAAGTCTACATATTATAATAACAAGGAATTATTCTTCTAACGACAGGTGAAACACAGGTTGCGAATGTTCGTTTGAACTAGACTGCCACCAATTGGTTTGCCACCAAAATTTGAGAGTGTGCCACTGAATTTTACATCCAGTCGCACATGTGACCTTTTTTTCTGATGTGACGGTGAATTTGAAACAGCACACTGTACTTTCTGCATCTATCATCAAAGTATGTATTAGTAATACAGTGGACATTTGTAGAAATGTGAATATCCTGTTACCATGTTGATTTACAGTGTGTGCCCCTAAATTTTTTGGTTGCGCCCCTAAAATTTTCAGTTGGGGGCCACTGTGCTCCAAGTAAAAAAAGTTAGTCTGGAGCCCCGGGTTTCGGGAAACACCAAATCGTTGAACTTTGTCAGTAACGACGAAACTTATGACAGTAGTTGGCTAACGATGCTTTTGGGAAACACACCCCAGCGCTGTCCTGTGACAGTTTTTTGCAGCTTCCCTCCTCCACCCCATCGCATCACTCTCTGCTTGTACATCTATCCCAGTTAAAGAGGGGGAGTACTCTGGGTTCGGGCTAAAATTCAGAGCTTGGAGCACACCCCTCGGACAGCACACCAAATATGCTTTATCTCATTCACTATCGATGACATGTTAATGCGAACTTGTGAAAATACAGTGTATTTTTATATAACTGTATTTTATTATAATGCAAGTTAAAATCTCTGGCCTTACCTTACTATATTAAATTCAACAAATGAAATAATATTTTAGCAGTACTTTGTTAAAAACAGCATTCTTTTCTGTTTAAATTTATGGAAGTATAGTTTTGGTTGACCGTGAGTATTTTGGCAGGGTTGACCTGAAAAGTTATTGCAGACAGATGATGGGTGTGCCTTTTCTTTAGGCATTCACTGCATGAAAAGTGGGATTTTCGTCCCCGTAAGCGCCTGTAGGCTCCCGAAAATTTCCCTAATTTTCGGCAGCTTTCCTCAATTTACAGGCAGCGAGCGTCGCGTTCGTCTGTGTCACAAATTGTCGTAAACGAACCATGACGCAGGTGGAGAGCCCCGCGGGGGTACGATGCCTCTAATTAGCATATGAATAGCAGCGAAACCTCTGCCGGCCAGGTAGAGCGTCTCTAGTCTAATTAGCATGTGAATAGCAGCAAAACTAGAGTAACTGCCCACTTGAATGTACTCACTCAGTATTGGCTGAAGCCACTACTTTTAAACAAGTAAAATCTCCCGTGAATGGTTGGCAGATCACTTCAAACCAATCACAAGGGATTTTTCTTGTTTAAAAGAAGTGGCTTCAGCCAATACCGAGTGAGTAAATTCAAGTCGGGCCGTTACTCTAAAGAGGGGGGTTATTGGGCACCCTGGCTCATTATAAATGTAAACCCCAATAATAATAATAATAAATATATAATTTATGTGATATTAATTTTTTATATAATAATGTCATTGTGCTATGTACTTCATTATTCACACCATCAAGAAATATAAGAGAAAACAAAGAGGTTTATTTATAAACACACAGCTGTTTATTCAAAGAAAGAGCTTTAATTAGAAACACACAACTATGTACAAAGCAGCATAATGTCTCTTATGTTGTCCTCCAAACACGTCAAAAAGTGCCCAAGACATTCGGGAAAGATCCCTAAAAATCTTTTTCAAAGTTATCAAGTGTTGAAAAAAGAAAAAAACTCAAAAACGTTGTAAAAAAAAGTCGCTTTTGCAGGCATATATGGTGAGTTCCCCTGTACTTTGGTATCGCCTCTAATCTGAATTGCAGCGTGGCACAGAGCTCGGAGAGTTCCAGGCTGCGAGAGGGCGGTGGCCGCACAATCCATCCAGTCACCCCGTCAACAATGCCGTCTTCATCAGACATGAGATCTATGGTGGCGCACTTACAAATGTCCATCTCACCCTCAGCCAGCACACATCGTCTCGCTTACAGCAACTGTAATATAATCAATAAAGACAATAAGTGACCAGAAAAATACTCACATTGACAAAAAACTGATCTAATATAATAAATCTTACACTTTTTCTTCTGGGTCGACTCCGAGCTAAACTTTTCGCATTTTCCGCCCGCGATGCGAGTTCAGGTTGTTTGTATCTGAAGCTCCGGCGAACCGACTCATAATACGTCTTACAGGCAGCTGGAAAACAATTAAACGAGACTGGTATTAATAAACAGAGTCACGGTACAATTAAACAAGAAATGAGGAAAAACATTAGAAGTTATACTTACAAACAATGTCGTCATTCTCAGCAGTTAAATGTGGACTTGCTAAAATAGCCCCAACCAAATAGAAGGTCACGGCTTCGTTATGAGGCGACGTTAGTCTGTGAAAACAAGATGTGCGGGTTTAAGATCGGATCTATTAACGTACCTATTTCCTTATACAAGAATAAAAGCATATTCTTTAAATCGTAACGTTACCTTTGCTCTGGTTCAAAGCGCCTGCAGTGTACCTCAGAGACGCCGTACAGCCTCCTAAAAATTACAATACAAAAACACCTCTAAGCAATAAAACACACAGCTTGGGCTACTTAAAAATATGCTTTTACATAAAATCATTCTTACCGCAATCTTGGGATTGTGCACCCGTCTTCTCTTCTTGGAGAGTTACAAACACCCAACCAAACATCGCTTAATGTTCCTCTTGTACTGCTGTGTGAGCCGTGGCCATGACCTCGCACGCGATTGGACGAAGGCGAGAAGCCTGTCGGGCTCCTCCAATCACACGCGAGGTTATTGATATAAGGAAAATCTTGTGAGACGTGCGCGCATGCGTATGATATAAACAACAAACGCGATGTGCCGGGAGCTCTGTGTGATATCAACACAGTGTGCTGTCAGTTGAAAGATGGAAGTCCCAAGACTGAAGAAACGACCTTGGCGCTTCCATAGATATGTATATAAAGGCTAGATGGCTCGTCCGCGCTGCTGGCCAATTGAGTGCAACGTCCGCATTTTGGCGTCCATCCCACGACAGGGCGCTCGCCCACTCGTAGCATTGAGTTTTAATGATGAAGGTACTTTTAAATGACCATAACTTGCTTAATTTTTTACCGATTTTCAAACGGTTTGGTTTGTTATAAACGTCAAAGATGTACCTATGACACTGCATACCTATACTAAAAATAAAAAATAAATTCATGAAACATGTTAAAGCATCCAGAATTATAGCCACGTTAATAACGTTTGTAAAAACCCAAACCGTTTGAAAATCGGTAGAAAATTGAGCAAGTTATGGTCATTTAAAAGTACCTGCACCATTAAACTCAATGCTACGAGTGAGCGAGCGCCCTGTCGTAAGATGGCCGCCAGGTGATGCCGTTAGGGACTCCGCCTTGAGCCATCTAGCCTTTATATACATATCTATGGGCGCTTCTGTGAACATTGCAACACTGACCTGTGTCATACACAGTATTTTGACCACAGAAAGCGCTATTTCAAAAATGGAGTTTGGGAGAAAAAATCCAAAAGGACTACGTCAGGTCAGATAACGTACAGAGCCTGCTGCTATCCAGTCATGTGTAAAGACCCGGAGGATAACTTTACTGGAGTTAGAGAGATTGGTGAAAGTGAATCTGAAAGTGCAATCCGAGGACCCAGAAAAAAAAGTGATTGAAGAATTTGAAGAAATGCACCCAGCGAATTGCAGTTCAGACAACGGTGAGCATAATTACATATTTTTATATAAGCTTGGCTTGCTTTACGTATGTTAACATTTTAAACAATACTAAAACATATCAACAAGTAAAATAAAATAAAATCAACAAGTTAAACAAAAACGTTTTGAGTATGCTATATCAAAAAGTAGCCATCCAGCATGTTTTATCCATTGTGGCAGCCCTTGCTCACAAAAAGGTTGGAGACCCCTGGTCTAGTTAAATGTGGTTGATTATCACTGTTGTTGTTATTTTAATAGTATAAATTAATTTATAATTAAATAGGAATATCGCGTTATAATGCATAACGGTATCTTCTGTTTGTTGTTTTTCAGATGAAACAGCAGATGAACAAAGCATTCATCTTTTCCTGGACATCTCCTGTTGTGTGGTAAGCATGAAATTACATTTGGATATACCAGTATAAAGTTCATTACATGCTAATCCAGAGCTAAAATGGGAAAACCTAACATGTTTCACCCACATTATTGTTTTCCACTCTCAAATTTCTGTTAGTTTACTAATGAAAGCAACTAAAGTATAAACACACTTTATAAAGTATAAAAAAAAACTAACATGAAGTTGAAGTGGATGAAGTTCCCACAAAGAACTTAACTGGTTCATTGCACTAAGATAGAGCTAGCTGTTTGAGATGCACATGATCTTTTCCAACTACAGTTTTCAAATCTTTTCATACTCAAATGGCCATATTGATGAGAAATTACCATATTAATTAAGTTCTTTTTAAATCTCAAATGACCATATTAACGATGGGGTTTTCAATCTCAAATGGCCATATTCATGATGGACTTTTCAATCTCTAATGGTCTAATGGTGGTGCTGAGTATGTGCATTGCATGTGTTTTAAATATGTCCTTTAAATTTCCATAGGATGACTATGTGGATGAAGAGGGGGAAATCCTTGCTGAGGAGCAGACTGAAGCCTATCCTTGCATACAAGATGGGGAGGAGCATGGAAGTGATCAGTCCAGAAGTGAAAAAACAGAACACTTGTTGATGAAACTTTTGGCCATGATGAAATTGACTGGTATCCTCCGTGACGACTTCTTACAGTATGTGGTTTGTCCAAAATGTATGACAGTGTACATGCTTACTGAAACCTATGAGCGCAGACGGGATGGTACAAAGGTTTGCAGGACTTGTGGTCACATCCCGTTCTACAATCACCCAAAGCAGAGGTCTGCATTAAGGAAGAAATATGGCTCTGCCTTGCTAAGAAAGGCTACATATTCGAGCGGTGAAGAGTATGTCCATCCAATACATTCTTACTGTTACAAGAGTGTTGTGCAGTCTCTGGGAGGACTTGTTAAAAGACTTGGATTTGAAGAGAAATTAGATGAAAGGCGAAAGCGGGAACTGCCAAAGGGTGTGTTAGGAGATGTAAATGATGGACAAGTATGGCAGGATTACCAGTATGTGAATTCAATAAACTGTAGTCATGCCACTATGCACAGTATTTGAGCTGTGATGTAATTGCACAAGTTACCTTGCTTCATTCCCATCCGGACAGACATTTTGTTGTTTAACATGTTGTTTGATGGTGTTTGCATAGAATGCACAAATTGAGCCTGATTAAAACTGTTAAAACAATTAAAATTGTTGAAATAAATAGTTTGGTGTATCTTTTTTACCTAACATTGGTTATTGCTAATTACATACAGAGTAATTAATATACACTGTTAGCCTGGAGAAATTGAATCTACTTAAAGGGATAGTTTAAAAATTATTAGGAAAAAATATTTTGAAAGTATTGTGATAAATGGTGAAGAAAAGTTTGATAAATGATTGTCATTAAACTTAAAGTTGATTTTGAATTACTCTGTCCAACATCTCCACTTAGTTAACTGAGTTGAAAAAAATTATATTTTTAATTAATGTATAATTATAATTCTCTTAGTGTTATAAATGGTATTATAACACAAAACTTATGACTTAGTCAGTCATTAAATAAACTTGATTCTCCACTGAAACACAATACAATACAATGTGTTGTTTATGTCAATAAACACTGATCACCTGAACGGGGACTTTCATTTACAAAAATGGTAATTTATCATTTTAAACTAAACAACATGAATAATATTAGAGCATAAACCTCTATGACATTTTAACAAATATTTAAGTAGTTAAAGTTCTTATTAGTTCTTAATTCTGTAAAAAAGCTTAAATAATCGTAATATTCTGAGACAAAGGATTATGGGTGTTCCTTACAACATGTCCTGCTAAAATTCATTCACTTGAATGTTTTAGTTTGATTAATTTTATACACTTAAAAGTTAAATGAACTAAGATTTTTAAGTAAATGTCCATAACTCAAAATATTAAGTGATGTTTACATCATGAAGACAATGTGTTAACCGTGTAGCATACTTTAAAAATAAATAAATTCAAACTAAAATTTAAGAGTCTGTAATTTGGCTTTACTGATACCAAAGATTTTCTTAAAATCAAAGATTAAAACCTCTCAGAATGTTACCTGAGTAAAACTCCCCCAGCTGCTACCCTGATTTGCATTTGTATAGCTCACAGCATGTTCATTTACATGTTAAAGCCTCCCCTAGAATTAGGGGAAGGGGGGACAACTTCCAAGCTAGACCCACGTCAACTTCTGACAACTTACGGCAGTTTTCGGTGTTGGCTGCAAATTGTCGTGCGCAGTCGTAAACTTGGAGTTTCACAGCAATCTACAGTGCCACATTCTGACGAAAATTCCACTTTTCATGCAGTGATTGTAACTTATCATTCCACTAATGTTTCAAAAAATGAGCAAAATGGAATTGCAAAAACATGCTTTGGAATCAATGGAATTGTCATCTAACTATATACATTTTATAAGCGTTTTAACACAAACATTGAAATTAATCGTGATTTAGCTGTGTGTATATGCTATTTTTATTCTTTCTATTGATAATATTCTCATTGTCACTACTTTGCATGCATGCTATGTTACCTAAATATATTATGTTAGATTTGGCAGGTGCTGAAAACCCTGAACAAAATGTCTATAAAAATCGAAAAAAGTGCATTTTAGTAATTACGTAAATTATCGCTAAAGAAGATAAATGCTCTACCCAGCGCAAAGAGAGAAATGACAAAAAAGGTTTGGGCCAAGGCTCATATATTCAAGACTTTAGCCCAGAAAAGCCTGGACTGTCAATACCCCTGTTGAATTAAAAAGCCTACAGGCTATCACATTGTAAAATAAGACTTTGGGACAATTACTTACAGAACAGTAACACAACAACATTAACTCAGATGTATCCATAAATTAACAAAAGACAGAGCAAACGGACTAATTAAGTAAAAACACATGGCACAAACTTTGCTTTGTGTAGTTTTTCTTTCCCTCTAATTAACGTGTATTAGCCAAACACATTGGCAATTTTAAATTATAATCTTTAAAATCATTATTTATAAAAGAAGCTTAAGAAGAAAGGCTGTCCTAGGAAAGCCTCATTTAAGTTTTTTTTCATGACAGGTGCAGCTGTGGTTCAGTATTTTAAAGTACTTTTTTGTGTGTAATGACAGTAAATCCGGCTACTGATTTTTCGGGAGCAGTTTATAGCACTGCAGGGGACGGTGGGTATCATCAGGGCTGTAATTATCAGACGCCGATGCACCATGTCACATTTTTAGCACAATTTTGTGTGTGTGTGTGTGTGTGTGTACGCGACGAAAGTGTGCGGTGTCAGACGACACACACATCTCGCTGTTTCCCTCCCCTGACACGTGAATGTTTTAATTCAAGTTTAAAAAAGGTGAAGTCGTTTTGGTTTGTCAGCCAGATCACAGATCTGCTCTGCCGCTGGACCTGGGCCGCAGTTATCCGGCCTAAAGTTTGACTTAAAATCTCAGAATTATATAAAGTTCACTAGACGCCCTGAGAGTTTTCAGACAAAAAAGTGACTTGAGTCTGGAGACAGTTTAACTCAAACCTTTGGTTTTGTCGTCAGGGTCTTTGTGTAGGTGTAGATATGTTCAGAGAGAAAGTACAGCTCCTTCTCTGGGTTACAGCATTATATTTTGGCTATATAATGAAATGTATAGAATAATATTTATGTGGGCTGGGTGGAGATATTTTTCCAGTCTCCAAAAATGTTTAGAGCTGTTTAGTGCCACGTTGAATTCCTCTTACAAACTATGTGTTAATGTAACGAATTGGAAATTATATTTTTTTAGACTGCATCATCAAAACACTGACACTCATATGGATTCGATTTGAGTTTGAAACGAATGATCTGTCAGGAAGGTATTTCTCATTGACAGGAGCTGAACTAGGGAACAAATACAGTATATAGCTTGTGTTTCTTGTAATTTGTCAGTGTAACACCTACCATTTTTTCATTAATTTTTGCCCACTCCTCCTGACAGGACGTATCAAATTTAAGGTCTACTTAAAGTTCAGCCTCAGCTTTTTAACAGATGTCCTCACATTCATCTTCCTCGCGAGTGTCACATACAGGGCAAAGCAATGCCGTCTCTTGAGGATGCTTGACTCTTGCTCTGCGACTTTGTCCGAGCCAAGATCGGACTATAAATCTATAGATGTCATCTTTAGATTCTTGGAGACTTCCTGCAGTGTCTTTCAATCAGCTCCTGGGATGTATCTGGCTTGGGTAGATTGCCAGTGATTGAAAATCCTTTCCATTGGTAGATGAATTGTAGATGGTCTTTCAGTGAGGATGTTGGAGTCTAGTAAAAGAGTACAAAAGGCTTGTAAATAGATTTAAAACCCTCTCCAAGACTCCCAACAGCGAAGACCAAACCAGGCCACATGTTTCTGATGTTAATTCTTTTTTTTAGACTGGGCAAAGTTTGCTTTGACATTAAATTAATTTAATGTGTCCTTTTATTACTATTTAATATGCACATTTTTTAAAAATGAAAACATTAATGTGACTTTTTAAATATATGGGCGCAGGACAAAAATTATGCTCTTTGCTGGATAAAGTGTGTGACACGGCTTTTAGTACATTACAGTACAGTAAAGGTAAAAAAAAACAGACCACAGCTTTCACGCAGTCTGTAAACCTTGTGACTTATGGCTTGTTGTTTAGGCATAGGTGTTTGTTGTTTATGGTGTTATGTTGTTTATTCATTGCTATGTTTTGTTTTTAGAGTGATGCAGTCTTTTGTTACAACTTAAGTACAGAGCCCATCAGACACACACACACACACACACACACACACACACAGAGACGCACTTACTATGCTGTATGAACAAACAAAGATCCACAAATCATATCGATCACGTATGAGCTCCACTGTGCATTACGTT
Organism: Misgurnus anguillicaudatus; assembly: GCF_027580225.2. NCBI lineage: Eukaryota > Metazoa > Chordata > Actinopteri > Cypriniformes > Cobitidae > Misgurnus > Misgurnus anguillicaudatus. Next base: position 29,215,188 of record NC_073358.2, on the reverse strand, counting down.
TTTAATACAAATCATTTGTGTTAAGGATGCACTTATTTGATTTGTTTGTATTTGTGTAATGTTTAGTTACTTAAACATAAAAAGCTTGACAAAACAAACAGTAGACAGCACACGAGTGTGGTTGTAAATCCATCACGCAGTACAGCTGTTTTGCGGTAAGCGAGCTACTGAACAGAGCAGATGGCGGCGGATGACTACACGCTCCAGCCCTCTTCTCTGACACGTTTGAATCCTGTTTATGCGAAAGCGCTTGAATAGTTTCACCTTTCGGACTCAAATGGCGCCACGGATCAATTTACAACTAAATGCATCGTTTCGGTTCTTCACTTTCTCAGACTGTCACGCTAGCGCACTTCTTTTTGTTTCCCTTCTTCACTTCTTTTGTGGTCAGGTTTGTTGTTATTGCCAGTTATTGGTATGAGTAGTAAACAGGTTTTGCAAAAATAATGAGCTTGTGTGGCTTTTGATACGACAGTCCACCATGAAAAAACGGATAGAGTTACTGACAGATGGGAAAATGCTCATATTAAAAAGTAATCAGTTGTAATAAAGTATTTGCACTTTGTAGCATATTAATATAAACCAATTTGTGGGGTCACCTTTGGATATCCAGTATCAAATCTGGGTCCTGATGAGGACCACTGTGTGAACCAGCAGCTTTAGTTCATTAAAAAGGAACTATCGTCTGATTCACATTTTTACATTTCCTTTGGTGTGTAAGTGTACATGTTAACGATATGCAAAAGGTACAAACCCCAAAGTAAATGATGACTTGAGTTATCGTTTCCAACGTAAATGTCTTTTCTTGGACTACAACAAACACACGGATTGTAGGGAACAGTTTACTTCCTGGGATTGGTGATGTATCCAAGACCGACATTATCATAATTCCTCCCGTTTCAGACTCACAGCCTGTAAGTTAACTTCTGTTAGCATTGCATTTTTGCATGAATCTTTCAAACAAGGAGCTTCACATTTCCGTCTGACGTCAGAGGTATTTGGTCCAATCACAACGTACAGATTAGCAGGCCAGTCAAGGACACAGAGCTTTTCAAATCGAGTTTTGTACAAAATCAGAGCGTTTGAGGAAAGCAGGATATCTGGAGCTACAAAAATGTATGGTATGTGGAAAATAATGGGTCTCATTCACTAAGCATGCGTAAGCACAAATTTGTTCGTAAAATGTGCGTATGGACGTTTTAACTTAAAAATCATGATTCAACAAAAACTTTCATACTAAAATTTATTTTAAATGTATGCAAAAACCTAAGAAAACATACGCAATAATCATGAACAAGGTAAAATATATATATAAAATATGTAACAAAGATATATAGGGTTCTTTTTCCTTTTGACGCTAATGTCATTCTACAGAAACGACGTTAAAATTGATTTTTGCTTTTCTAACAATTAAACTTAGACCACATTATTAGATTACTCTTTGACTTTATGAGTACACATAAATGACAGCTTAATGATTTTTTTATTTTTTGTGTGCATGTACTTATAGACTGCATACACCATTTTTTTATCACTGGTGTTACCTTACTTCTTTAGCAATATTAAAGGTGTTTATGAAATATTAATTTTATTTTTTTTTTCAGCCTTAAAGCTTAATTCTTAAGTGTAGCAGAATTCAATGAATTTAAAATTATCTTCATGTCATATGTAAAGATTTTATTTAATGTGAAAGAAAAAAACCACAGTAACACCAGTGACACAACAAATCAAAATAAGTAGTTTAATCAATTTGTATACTAGTTTTTTGCAATTCCCAAACAATAAAGGAGGTCATACCAGTGACTTAAACTTAAAGCTCCATATGAAATCATGAGATAAATGAAAAGATTTCTGATAACTGAAAAGAGGCAGTGGCTTCTCTTCACAGATCTCCAGGAAATTGAATGGAGGAAGTCAAGTGATGTCGTCATTGTGATTTTTATTTAAAAATAAGAGTTTTTTTTGTTAAACGGTAACACCAGTGACACAACTCCAGGGGACCAATTCTTTAATTATATATTTTATAATATTTATTTGGAATTTTGTATTTTTAATGTCATTTACATCATATATTTGATCGTTATGGACACATCATTGTACATTAAATGGAAGAAAACACTGTTTTTGATCTCAAAATAAAGCATTTTCCCTTTGTACATGACTGTGGGGATCAGCACTTCTGTGGTGCTTGGAATTCTAATTAATTAATAAAAATCAAATATTGCTCCATTGATGGCTCAAGAACGTGTAATTGTTCAAATAACATATTGTTTTATTTTAAAATAAAAAAAATAGTAACCCTAAAGGGTTTTCAAGTGTAATATTCTGTTAAGGCTAGGGATAGAAACATTGACATTTCTGTAGAATGATCCATATATAACAAAAATATATATTATAGGGTTCTTTTTCATTGTTCATGATTATTGTGCACGTGTGGTCTAAGTTGTTCTTACGTTTTTGCAAACATTTAAAAGAAAATTTAGTATGAAAGTTTTTGTTGGTTCATGATTTGTTAGTTAAAACATCCAAATACACATTTCACAAACAAATTCGTGCTCACATGCTTAGTGAAAGAAACCCAGTGTGTTATTTAACCATAAACCACACAAACACATTGTATTATACCAAATACACAAAATAACTATGTTTTTAAGCAATGAAATAGGTGCACTTTATGTAAATGTCTTATATTTTTGTAAATATTAAGTAAATTGCTTATTATTTTTTTATAAAAGATAATTTTCCAAACGTTGAACACACCTTTTCAGTGTTATATAAAGTACAGAAAAACTTGACAATAATTCTGTATGCAAAGTGAATACCATAACAAAACATCAGAAAAACAGTAGTATATATACAGTATGAAGAGTTTCATTGCAAAACGAGATAATTCCGTTTTTTTAATTTTTCAAAAATCTCATTATTTGGTTGGGCATTCCAATTAATATCAATTCAACTGCAGTTGGTTTGTTTTGATTTAAACCTTCATAACTTAAAAAATACAGCTAAGTAGCATCATAAAACAAAATAATAACATGATAACATAATAATAAACATGTTTGACAAAAATGTTAAAAACGTATTTATCTCGTTTTGCAACGAAACTCTTCATATATACTTTATCACCAACACGGTACTCTGTTTATTAATTTGTTCGATTTTGTTGTTTTATTAGTTTGTTTTTTTGTATTTTTCAGTTCACACAGTTAAGTTTAGGCTTAAGCTTGACACATTTTTAAGACTGCAAACTGAAAAAAAAGGGATTCCAGTTACTGTAACTGTTACGAAAAGTCCTAAAACTCTTTTTCTGCCAGTCAAAGCCATATGCACATATCTGTCATTATAGCTAAAGTTCACATCAGTCAAAACTTTTCACAGATTCTGAACGGAGCTCCAAAACTCTGAAACAAAACGTTTGCTCTTAAATAACGGTAAACTGTTCACTCATCTAGGTATTGAACGCTGGCTTCTCACCTCTGAAGTTTTAACACATTCATATCATTCCTCCAGTCCCAGCTTCGAGTCAGAAATGATATGTCAGAAAAGGCATTTATTTAAACTTGGACATTACCTGTCATTTTATACTGTAGTACATTTTAAGTTTCATTGTACAGCGGTACAGCTTAGGTTTTACCTAAGAGATGACCTTGTGCCATAGACGTTTTAAGAATAGACATAACTGTTTGCTTGTTTAAACTGGCATACGCTTGTTAAATATCTGCCATTGATGTGCAAAGCTCTGTGTGCTTGCTGCAACCCGTACAGTAAGCTACTACGTCTAAAAAAAGGGTAACTTTCCAGAATGCGTGGCATTATAGGACCTTCTTATAGAGTTCAATCCGTCTACAGTTCATTTGCAGCTGAGGCAAGTTCTCACGAAAGCTGCGGAGGCCGATGTCTCAACCCCACTCCAACTGAAGAGCTCTCTGGGCGCCACCAAGATTAGCAATCTAGGTGCAAGAGGCAGCGTTTTACAGGAAAATCTTTTGTTTTATTTGCCACGAATGTTATATTTTTGCTCGCATTTGCTGCGTCGGCTGGTTAGTGAAGTTGTTTTCGGGGAGGGAAACGTAAAGGTGGCATCTTTGGCGCCTCGCCAGGAGTTTACCGCAAACCCATATGCTCTGGTAAACCGCCTCAGGATGGAGTTATAATCTCTCTCACTCTCTCTTTCTTTACAACGCTTTATTCTGGACCACAAGCAGGGAGGTCTATCGTCAGCAGAATCAGAGCCTCCATTTTCGGAGGATCTCAGAGGGCATTTTCATTTGCGCTCGTCCTCTTAGCCAGCATTGAAATCGGTGACCTTACAAATGATTCAGGGTTTTTTTGTCTTAATGAACACCATCCCCGAGTTGTAAATCATCTCAACTGATAGTCTTTCATTCTGCACCCTGATGCTGCCCATTGAATAATGATCACCTATGATTTATAACAGAGTCGCCGATGATAGGAGGCTATGAGCGTTAAAGCAAGTAATGACACAGATGCTCAGCGAACTACTGTACATTAAATCACACACATATACATTTAAATCTTCTCTTTATTCGCCTTATTAGCGATGTCCTTAGAATAAAGATTGTGCATTGTGAGAGAAAGAGGAAGAGGGAGGAAAGCGGATGTTTCTAGTGAAAGAATGCACATCCTTGAGTATTTGGTGAGCGGCGCATGGTTTGCATTCTTGAACGACTGTAGTCGAGCTCTGTGTTAGTGAAATACATCAACACACTTACGCTAATCCAATCAGGTCCTTTATTTTAGTGGCAGACGGGGGAAAGCACATGGTCTCAGGTGTGTTTTGCGGGCAGTAATCTTTCTTTGTGCTGACTGGCAGGAGATAATGTGGCGGAGACACTCCTCGTCGCACTGCAGGTCTTTATTCTCCTTTGTGTAACAGAGATCAGTTCAGGTGCAGAAATAAGATCCTGACAGTACTGTTTAAAAACGAGATACTTGATACGTGTTGAAAAAAAAATGTGTTTCTGTTGATTGTTTATAGATTTTATATATATTGCTTTTATTTTTTACTCCAGCTCGTAAGCTGAGGAAGATCGGACAGATGAAGGGTCCAGAAGAGATCGGCCCCGTTCAGTGCCCATTGGAGCTTCAGTCCTTGTCCCCCAAGCCGAGCCTGACGTTCCACTCGCAGATGATCTTCCTCAACATTCTGGAGGCCATCGAGCCCGAGGTGGTAAACGCCGGGCACGATCACGCTCAGCCCGACTCGGCGGCCGCCCTCCTCACCAGCCTGAACGAACTGGGGGAGAGGCAACTGGTTAAGGTGGTGAAATGGGCCAAAGGACTTCCAGGTAATTTTTAAATGACCTGCTTTTAATGTAAATCAGACAGTCGGTTGTTTAATAAGAATAGCCTACTTAGTGCCTCACCTCGAGTGCCTGTTGATTCAAGTCGAGACATCAATGGACTGATAAACTGTTTGTGTGTTGGTTTCATTTTTACTCGGCGATTTAATAATGGTGTGTATTTACAATTCAGAAGCTTAAGTGGGTTTTGTGTATTCTGCTTTTCTCTATGGGCTTTGATGAAGGGCTATTTCAAAAGGAAAGACTTCAGTCATATGTAAAATGCACCATCAAATGCCGAGGAGAGAGAAAGCGGCCTGAAACAAACATATTTTTTGAAGCCGATAGTTTGACAGCATATGATTGGTCTGCGTTTTTTCAATGTCTGATTATTGATAGCATTAATAAAACTTTAGGGCCTGGCATCAATCTGATCCGAAATTAATGGCATATCTGTTTCGAATGAAATGGGATCACGGTTAAACCCCATCTGGAAAACTCTTGAGTGTTATCCTTTGTTACGCAAAAGGGTGATTCTTACGAAATCTAGACTTAGAAGGTGTCCAGCATCAGATTTTTTTTTTGCACATATAAGATTAAGATTTATTTTTTCGAGGATTTAAAAAATATTTCCTATAGAATTATTTACATTTTTTAGATTATCATTATAAAAATTATCATTACCACAACATGATATAACATTAAACATATGCATTTACAAACTCATGTTTCGGTAGTGAGAACTAAAAAGTTGTCTAGGTACTATGACAAACAAAATTTTAACTTCAACTGCTTACCTGGTAGCCATCTTAAGTGTCACTGTCAATTATGTCCCTTCCAACAATTTTTTTTTTGAAATGTTAGTTCCTTGAGGGCTTAAACAATGATTGCGGTGTCCAGCATCAGATTTATTTATTTTTTTGCACATATAAATTAACATTTATTTTTTCGAGGATTTAAAAAATATTTCCTATAGAATTATTTACATTTTTTAGATGATCATTATAAAAATTATCATTACCACAACATGATATTACATTAAATGCATTTACAAACTCATGTTTCGGTAATGAGAACTAAAAAGTTGTCTAGGTACTATGACAAACAAAATTTTAACTTGAACTGCTTACCTGGTAGCCATCTTGAGTGTCACAGTCAATTATGTCCCTTCCAACAATTTTTTTTTAAATGTTAGTTCCTTGAGGGCTTAAACAATGATTGAAAATTGTTGCGGAAGATGAGAACATTTTTCTTGGACACATTTATATTCCATATTATTGTCTCTACGTTTACCAATGATCACCAAATAGCACATGTTTCTTTACTGTAAATGTTTATAGTATAAACTTGCACTGAAGCTTTTTATTTTTTAGATTTTTTAATTATATGGACACGTTGCGGTAATGAAAATTTTCCCCTTAAATGTGGGAAAAAACAACAAAATTGGTTTGTATGATGTCATTTGAAATCATGTGCAAAATAGTACGTGAAGAGATGTTTTTAACTGTATGCTTCTTATTTTGATACTCTTACTTTTGCATTTACTTTTTTTTATAAAAAAATTTCACGACACCTCATAAGTCTAATTTTGCGAGAATCACTCAAAAGCATTGCTAGCCTGTTGTCTTCTACGTAGCCGAGCTCTTTTCAATCCCCCAAAAAATTCCTCAGTTCAAATTAACACGCGCCTTTTTCTGACTTGACAATGGGCAAAATATGATTCATGGCCTGAGCTGGCAAAGCTGAAATAGAGTCGTAAATGAACTCGCTGTGCAATAATAGCATCCAGACAGCTGACAAACTGTGAGATATAGGGAGCAAAACAAACCACAAATATCTCTCCGTTCTCCATCTACCTGTCTCGCAGGTTTCCGTAACCTGCACGTGGACGATCAGATGACTGTCATACAGCATACCTGGATGGGAGTGATGGTCTTTGCTCTGGGTTGGAGGTCCTACAAGAACGCCAACGCGCGGATGCTGTATTTCGCGCCGGACCTGGTCTTCAACGAGTCAGTCCCATTCTTTTATATATTACACGTCTGCGTCTTTCTTATTTGCCTGTTTTCTTTTCAGTTCACCACCCACCTCTGCATCTGTCATCCTATTTTCTTTAATTCATTTGTTCGTTTTGTAAACGTATTAATCCATCCTTCCTCACAATCATTTTTCTTTTCATAACTCTTCAGCCACCCTTCTTTTTACCTTATTCCCTCTCTCTCTCTCTCTCTCTCTTTTTCTGTCGGGCAGGTACATATCTTGTACTTCATGCACACAATAACAGTCTAGTCCTGGATACTTCCCAGATTCATTTATAATTTACTGCAGGCTTATTATGGTGTAGAGGATCTTTGTCACAAACACAATCCCACGAGAGATTGGATTTTTCAGGGGTCTCACATGCTCTCAATGGCCTTTTTTACCAATATCTGAAATAGATTTCCCTCCTAAATGCATCTTGTCCGTTTCCCATACCAATGCTCCTGCAGAAATTGTGTGTTGGGCATGAAAAATATGTTTCATTTAGCGGGAGATATGAAGTTATTAGATGACTGACCGCATTAGTCTATAATCTGTAATGGTAATTAGCAAGCGTAAAGTTGTTGCCAGCTGTCAGAATTTGTTAAACGTTTCTTTGTTTGCCTTTTTTCCTCCCGTCTTTGTCTCCGTCTCTCTTTCTCTGTGAATCTGCCCCCTATCTGTCAGTCGTAGGATGCATATCTCCAGTATGTACGAGCACTGTGTTCAGATGAAGCACCTCTCTCAGGAGTTTGTGCTTCTGCAGGTCACACAGGAAGAGTTTCTCTGTATGAAGGCCCTCCTTCTTTTCAGCATCAGTGAGTGTTATAAAATACATATTGTTGTATGTTTTGTGTCAGCTTTTATGTGTGTTGTTGGGACTGAATGTAGGCACAATGATTAAAAAAACCTGAAAACATACGAAGAGTTTGGTTCCAAAACGCAATAAACTGTGTTTTCTATACCAAAAAAGTGACAAGATGAAAACCACTATTTTCTGTTACAAACTTTCACATAGCATCTTTAGGTTATAAAAACTTAAAAAATTCAAATCCATAATTTGATTTTCAAAGATTTTTTTTCCCCGCAAAATACAATAAATAAAAGTTTTTTAAAATGCTATAAATCTATTAAAATAAAATATAAATGTATACTCATCTTTGCCATGTAATATTCATTTAGTTGGCTAGTGGTATACACTGATTAAAAAATAAACATTAATGGCATTCATCAAAACACTTTGTCATATTAAGAACACTGTCATTGCTGCTGTCATTGGGACGTCGTCGCTGAACTTTTTTCAAAGAGATCAGCTGTAAAATGTTTTGGTCCTGCTCAATTTTCGTTGACTTCGAGTAAAATTATGTAAAGTTTTTCATAAGATCTGCTGGGGTCAATGTGTTAGCATGACAGAAGCTTGATGCTGTTGTGTGAGAACAAGCAACAACAGCGGCATTTTCGTCGTCTTTTCGTTTCTTCCCCGTCACTGAAAACCACCACAGGTTTATCAATGCCATCAAAAGTATTATTTTGTTTGTTTGTTGATCACGAAGAACAAAGCAGACGAGGAAAACTAGGTTTCTGTGTGTATTCAACACGCAGACATTGTTGTTTACAATGCATGGAATGGTGCGCTGTGATTGGTTAAGCGGATTTATTGCATTCTGCAGAGAAGGAGGAGTGGCGTTAATCGCGTTTTGGGAAAAAAGGGAGAAAAGGTGACAGAATGGAATGGAGGATATGGGTTTTTGCGTAAAATAAGAAGTTACTTTTTAATACCGACCTGATACAATACTGATTTTGGTGGTAACAATATTTTTTTAAAAAGGCGTTTATCGTGTTTTGGAACCAAACTCTTCATATATACCAGATAAAGGTATTTACCTGACAATGCTTTATTATCTCAAAATGTTTTGTGTAAAGCTTCAGTTTAGGAGTAAGGGTAGAAATAAATATCATTAGTTCAATATGAAAACAATAGAAACAAAGGGAAAGTCTCCACTGAGACACAGAATTGTGAAGCACATTCACACTGAAAGCTTAGTTTGGGATAAATTTGTTTGCATGTATGTTACACTGTAAAAAGTAAAAGTTGGATGAACGTAAAAATTACTTCTATTGGTAATAGGGTGACCAGACGTCCCAAAAAATTCGGGACAGTCCCGAAATCTATGCTGCTGTCCCGAATCCTGATATATATATATACACTGTAGGCGCGCATTAAGATATGCACCGATAAGGCAGTTAAAACCTCTGTGAAATATGCTGACGTCGAGCCTCCACAACCTCGGTAGGATATAGCTCAAGTGTGAATTTAAAGTTGTATTGTTTTTATTAATTTATCTAATTCATCTATATGTACAAAGACAATAGTTTTATAGAGTAAATTAAGAGAGCGAAAGCAGCCGTGAGGACAGTTGAAAGTGTAGGCAGTGACAGTCAGTCGCGTGAAGGAGGCAGATTGGTCAAGGGCGATGCACTGTGTTAAAAAAACTTTTATACGTATTATATAAATTTATATGCATGTACTTATATTGATAAAAATATGACTGGTTCAGTAACTTCAGTTTGAAATTCATTATCTTTTATTATTAAATAAAATAAAGAAAATTATTTTTGGATGATCTAACTATTGTATAAAGTATAAAATACTTCTATACATATTATATCAATTTATTTATATGCATATGGACATATATTAATATGATTGGTTCAGTTTGAAATTCATTATCTTTTATTATTAAATAAAATAAAGAAAATTATTATTGAATGATCTAACTATTGTATGAAGTATAAAATACTTCTATACGTATTATATCCATTTATTTATATGCATATGAACTTATATTAATATGATTGGCTCAGTTTGAAATTCATTATATTTTATAATTAAATAAAATAAATAAAATTATTATTGGATGATCTAACTATTGTATGAAGTATAAAATACTTCTATACGTATTATATCAATTTATTTATATGCATATGGACATATATTAATATGATTGGTTCAGTTTGAAATTCATTATCTTTTATTATTAAATAAAATAAATAAATTAAACAATTATTGGATGATTTCAGGCAATCTCATCTGGTCACCCTAATTTGTAACACCTCACTTAAAAAAATAAGGTGAATTTTTTAAAAAAAAATTACTAGTAACACCTAAAATATTGAAACATTTTTAACTTAAAATTTTCACCCAATGTGAAACAATTTAGGTCGAAAAAACTTTTGATTTTTAGGCGTTACTAATTAAAGTAATTTAAAATCTAAAGTTTTTTTCAACCCAAATTTTTCACATTATGTAAAAATTTTAAGTTAAAAATGTTTCAGTATTACTTGTAATTTTTATTTTCACTTAAAAAAAATTCTTTTTTGAAGTAATTTTTTAAGTTGATCCCACTTTTGCTTTTTACAGCGTATTTGTTCTTTAACAAGTGTTTATACTATTAACAGATCACACAAATCTTAGTTTTAGAATCGTCTCAAATTTTGGTAACAGGGTGGCAAAAAAAAACGCAAAGCTCATAGAAAATGAAACAACTCGTACTGTAATAGTTTGGCCTGCTGAGACTGACGCAGTTTAAAGGTTAAGCACATGGTTTAACTGACCATTTGTTAAAAAATGAGTTTTAGATCCAATTTTGTACCTTATTCATGGACACTGATATTTACCAATGAAAGCACAGTGAAATAAACAAGGCACAACAAGCAAACACAAAATCAATAATTTTCAATGAATACATCATGTTCTCTTCTAAAAAGTGGATACAAGTTCAAGTGGAGATTTTTATCTGTTTTTTATTTGTGCAGTTCCAGTAGAGGGGCTGAAGAGTCAAAAGTATTTTGATGAGCTGCGTCTGACGTACATAAATGAGCTGGATCGTTTAATCAACTACGGCAGGAAGAGCAACTGCGCCATGCGCTTCCAGCAGCTGACCCGGCTGATGGACTCCCTGCAGCCAGTTAGTAACACACATCATCACACATATAGTACAGTGCACACCTGCAGGATCAAATACGCAATATCTGTCAAAATTAGGAGAGGATATAGTATTAGTTGATATCTGGGTAATTCTGTATGTTTTTTAGCATTTAGTTAAATACATTTAGTTTAGTTTCTCTTTTATCTACATTGGACTCCTATACTGTATACAGATGCAATCATACTGTATTCTCATTCATAGGATTTTGGTTAAATTGTAAAAAAATACAGTGTACATCAATGTATGCAAAGTAATGGGAATGGTGGCAAATCATAAATTCTTGGCACGATTACATTTCATAAGGTCAAATGTAGCAGTATTTTCCAATAGTGACTTACTTTAAAACGCACTGGGACACTTTACATCAGCCACAGAAATGATAGCGTGTTACATGTAATATTGGTCCTGGGTGTTAACTATAAGCCTGCGCCACAGTGGATTTCCAGAAACACTCTTTCACGTACAGACAATTGACATAAAATATGTTCTGGCTATTTCTGTCCTTTTAATTCGTCATGTTTTGTCTTTTTCCCCGCTTTCCCTTTTTCTCTCTCTTCTCTCTCACCCAGATCGTTCAGAAGTTGCACCAGTTCACCTTCGACCTCTTTGTCCAGGCTCGGTCACTCCCCACAAAGGTCAGCTTTCCCGAAATGATTGCAGAAATAATCTCGGTCCAGGTGCCAAAGATCCTCGCCGGCCTGGCTAAACCAATCCTGTTTCACAAGTGACGACTACATGAACCACCGATCCATACCGACCCCACCCAGGCAATATGAGCCAGTCAGTTCGGCCTGATCCTGTTCGATCCAGCCTACACCAGTCTGTGACGCTTTTAATCTAGACTCGATTTGAGCGACGAGACTGAACGATACTGATTTTCGCTTCTCCATTTTTTAGCATTTCTCACTCCCCCTCCCTCTCTCCCTCTTCTATAGCTCAGTCTCTCTCACCCTCCTTTTTGAAAAATGGCCCTGAAAAGTAGCGGGACCATTACATCATTACAGTTGTCTATCTTCTTCTCAGAGATCATTTGAGCTCATTTTCTCAAACTGACAGCATGGTGTGAAGCAGGTTTTGTTCTTTCTTTCGACCAGCAGTTATCCTTCAAGAGTTACAGCGTGTTGCCTAGTGGACGAGTTGGAAAAAAATATCACACTGCAGATTCATCTGAGCCCTTAATCAAAAAAAAAAAAAAAAAAAGGAGGAAAAAAGGACATTACGCAGATCCCCATCAGGTACAGGAGCCTGTGACCTGCCTCGACTCTCTATGCATCATATCTGCCGGGGATAAAAAAAGGTTTCATTGTCTGTGATTCGAGCAGACAAAACAGCATGCGTACAGAAATGCATCACGAAAACTGAGACGCACGTGATTTCGTGCCTGTGACTCTCGCTCGACACGTTACTTAATACAGTCCTGTACTATAAAAAAACCAGTACGGTGTACGGACAGCAGCGGACTGACAAACCATCTCCTCTCTTTGTTTTATTCGTTTATTGATCGCAAAGCAAGTGCTTCATTTATTTCCCATGAAATATGGAGGCTCATCGATTTGGGATATATTTTGAAGATTTGTGACTTTGAGTTCGAAATTTGCATTTGAGAAGACACAGCAATGCCTCCTTTAGACAGGGCCCCAATTTTTACCTGGATATTTAAGTGCAAGGTATAATATTGACAGTTTACCAAACTGTATATACACGACATAAACACAGCGAAGCTTGGATCAGCATAGAACGTGTTGAAATCTAGGCCTATCTATATCTATATATGCATGCCGTCTTCATATCCATTACAACAAAACAACAAACAAATAATTGCATGCTAAAGCCCTAGATATTATAACAAACCAAACTGCATTTCCAGTAAGCTAAGTGGATATTGTTAGGAAACGGGGCTGTTTCCCATAAGGCTCTTATGAAGTTACTCGCTCTCTTTGTCCTTAATGGAAGATTTGGCAAGGTAATGTTCTTGTGTGTGTGTATATATATATATGTAAAAGTTAAGCGTGGTTCTTTTCAACCTTTCTATGTGCTAATGTATGGATGTAGTCAATAGTTTTACAGTACAGTTTCCTCTCTTTCCTTCATAGTAAGTGCCACCGAGGGATTTGTATTTCTCTGCGCTAGCAATAAGTAATCACATGCTTAACAAACACACACAAGCTGTTCTTAGGATACCAAAGCATGCTTAAATGGTGCACAGCTTTAAACGATAACAAAAAAAACGCAAAAAAATAAAACATTATCTGCTAACACGGGATAGTACTGTTATTTTATCATCAGACTAATAATCGCTTTTACCAAACATAATCACCATCGACTGTCGCGAGACCGCACCAACTTATAGTTTGAGTTTATTCGAAAGGGTGTTGAATCGCCGAAAAATCAAAAAGAGACACGTGTATTTTTACTCGCTTTCGCTTCAATTAAAGCGTATTTATCTGTCAGAACAGAACATCTTTACTCGCTTTCCACATACCTGCCGCACGCTCATGTTTCGTGTCACCTTCTTTCTTCACGCGCTCGGTTTCTAAATGATTGAATAATGCCTGCAGCGTTATGTATGTAGATTACTCTTTAAAGAGCCCTGAAGTCTCGGCGACGTGTTGTCTTTGTCAGGCCTGGTGTGACCCCGGGTGTACTTTTGAGTTTTGCGCCGAGTTAAAACGCAGAGACGCCGTTAGCTCTCGAGCGCGTTGACGGTTTAAATGTGCCAGGCAGAGAATAGGCTGTCAGAAACGGCTCCTCTGCTCTGACAGCACCAAGCACGGCGCAATTACACGCAGGTGTTTACCCATTTAGACGGCCCGAAAGCACTCATTAGAATTTGCAGAACTCCAAACTGCACTTTTACCCTGCCAAAAAACAGCTCATGACTTCCACGGCAAATACGTAGCGCTTTAGGATAAAAAACGTTTGATCATAAAGACATGAATTAGACATCGGACTAACTTATAAGAACGCTCGATCGTAATTAATACGACGTCGGTGTCCAGCTACAGAGAGTTGAGATTTGGCTTTTTGAGAGGGATACGCTCTCGCTGTCTTACAGTCGTCTGTTTACAGTGGAAAGTTACTCAGATGTAACACCTCATTTGGCTCGCGTTGCGCTCATGAACTGACTTGTGCTTGGATGGTCCGTAAGCTGATTTACATTGTGACTTTCTTAACACATCTCTTATGAGCTATGATGTAGAACTATTGTGTGTGTGTGCGTGCGCGTGCGTGTGTTGGTTTTCAATTAAAAGTCTTAAATGGTTTCAGATCTCCGCTTTAAGATTTACTCTTACTGTGTGCAATGTGGTCAGCCAATAACAAAAGCATATGTGTATGTTTATATGCTCTCTTGTAAATCCGCTCACAGGCTCTGCATCGCCACCCTTGTAGGTACACCCACCATCACAGTTTTTGTCTGATTAAAGAAAGCAATAAGGACATTTTTGGAGTCGTTTTACAAAACGTTTTTATATTGAATTTGGCCTGCGCTGGATCTTGTTCCTATCAACGTTTCTGCTTTCATATATATGTATATAGAGGCAACAACATAAACGAAACGGCTTTTTGGCCCAAACTTAACTTCTGGTAGACTTCCTCAAAGATTCCAATAGTAAAGCTAAGTAATTTACCTTAATTTAAACTTAACTACTACATTGAGCTAACGTTACTTTGTGAAATGAATGTATACAATGTTAGCTACAGATCTCCCCTCGTCTGTTCCAGAGGTCAGTTTAATCGCAAGCCAGCCGGCTAAGCAAACACCTGAAGTTAACTTTGGGCCAGACGCGTAACAATGCGCACGCGTCCGTCCATCCGCCGAAGCCGTCTATAAAACGCAAAACGGTCTGCATGTCACCAGGATGTTTCTTGCAGTTATAAATTGGTCTTTTAGTACACTAGGGACTTTTTAACCACCAAATGATTTCACCCTGATGTGTGTATTTTTTTCCTGGCAACGAAGAAAGTCATTTGGCTTTTTAATGCAAGGAATCTGCTGAGATCTTCTTGACAAGCTGTATATTAATAATCGCCTTACAGAAATGAGAGCGCCACACCGGTTCGCTAATAAAAACTCATTCATGTTAACATGGCAGGCAGAGCTGTATCTATTTCCTGTTTTAGCTTTGTAAACCATATAAAAACTCTCATAATAAATGTAACAGCTACGTAAAAACATTTTGCTGGCTGATACTAATTAATCATTAGCGAATGCTTTTTTACAGCGTTTTCTCTGGTGTGAATAATTCCTGTCTTTCCCTGGTATTATGGGAGTTTTTGGCCTTTCCATATACAGACGGAAGAGCTGGATGGTTGGGCTTTATATGATTAGAGGAGAAAATTCTGGCTTCTTAAACGATGTTTGTTACTTCGATCTTTGTAACTTTATAGTCTTTTTTTACAGCAGTTGTGTGTGAGGGTGTGAGCGGGTGTGTGTGCATGCACGCTTTTTGCAGAATATTTAGTATTGCTATGTAGTGTTGTATTGACACTGTTAACTGACTTTTATTTTTGAGCAGTTTGCGAACTGATTTCCACTCACGGATAATCGCTTATCGGTCGCTTTCGTGCTCTGACTCTTGTTGTTTAGAGCTTGTGTAAATCGGGTTTGTTTGTGTTTTACCGCTTTCAATTAAATAAAAAAACATTTCAAAATCAAATGCTTTTCTGTAGCTTTTATTTTACTTTTTTCATGTGACGCTTGATATTTGAGAATGTAAACAATTTAAATGGTTACTTGAAAATTTTACCTTGTTCTGTGGTACCTTTTAGTACCTTTTATGGCAGGGGTGGGGAATCCTGCTCCTGGAGAGTTTAGTTTCAACCCTAATTAAACAAAACTGAAAAATCTACATGGCTGCAGGAGGTGCAATGATATTACGCAGTGCACGAAAATAGTCCCCTGCTATTGAAAGTTACCAAGGGAACTATTTTTAGGCGCTGCGTATCATTGCGCCTCCTGCAGTAATGTTATGACAGGAAAGTCCTTGATTATTACGCCAGAATGAGAGTATAGTTCCTAGCCATATCGGCCTAGAAAATCACAACTTTTTGATGATTTTCTGTCGGTCTTAGTACATGATGTAACTACAGAAGAGTCAAGTTTTAAATAGGAAAAATATTGAAACTCTTTGGTTATTTTTGAGCGCGATGCTAATGGTCTAATCAGATTCAATGAATTATGCTAAGCTATGCTAATAGTGGTACCACCAGCCCCGGAGATCAACTGAATGGATTCCAAAACTGTAAAAATCAACTGTTTAACTCTAGGGGAGCTGAAAAATGTGCATATTTTCAAAAAAAGTGGAGTTTCCCTTTAAGGAACAATTGTGTACCAGTTAAATGTTAGGGGTACAAAACAGTTAACAGTACATTTAAAGGACCCCCCCCCCCGCGTTTTTCAATATTTTACTATGCTCTTACCTCAACTTACACAAATCAATACATACCTATCTTTATTCAATGCGTGCACTTAATCTTTGTACAGCGTGTCGTTAATGTGTTAGCATTTAGCCTAGCCCCATTCATTCCTTAGGATTCCTTAGCACTTAGTTTGCAGCACTTCGACCTGCAACCTCGATATCTCGTCAATCAAGAGAAAACGCTTCCCCGCCAATGACGAGTATTTCCGTCTTTACGCAATACCGCTATTACCCTTCCGCAACTTTTTAAACCCGGAAGTATTGCCCTATGGCAAACGGCTGCATGTCCTTGTCTGTTTTAAAGATCGCTTTGAATGGGATCTCTATGAAAAGTCCATCACAAAAATGGAATTATCATTGCTTTTTGCTCAAAATGTGGTGTTTTTGCAGAAACCTACCCATATTCAAAGGCTAATTACAAAAGAACTTCTGAAGCGTTCTTTTTTTGTTTGAAAGCAGAGGGTCTGTTCTTTCATTTGGTATATGGTATGTTTATATATTTGAAGAAGGACATTTTCTGGAAGGCATTAAACTTTTGTGAAAATCATGAAAAACGCTGGCGCTGTCTGGCAACTTTTTTTAAAAACGCTGGTGGTGAAAGAGTTAAATAACATTGAAGTGTTTGCTGGCTTCTAAATTCATCCCTGAGGCTATTTTGGGGATTTTCGCTTGGATTTGGCCTACCCAATTTCAAAAGCTTCCCATACCCACATACAGAGGTTTACATACAAAAGTTTGGTATCGTTTTACAGGAAACCCTTTGAAATTGACACACTGTTGAAAGTGCTAAACATGGTTGTATGTGTTGTCGGTCCTCTAATAAACATAAAAATAAATAGGCGCTTTTTGATGTTTTTTTTCTAAAGTTTTTATTTGAAAGTGTATAACTCTGGCCCTGGGTACTCCAGCAACATGCATATAGTTTAAAAGGAATTTTTTCTCTATCATAATAAATGCAAAAGTTATTTTACTCCAACTGAAGGGAGGAATAATACCCTTTTTGTATACAATTTCTGCATGAAAACATTTGAAGTGTCCCCATAACCACATACAGTGGAATAAATGCAATATCTTTATATCATTTTAAAGAAAACCATTTGAAGTTACATAAAAAGCTACTGTTTCTGACAAATATTGTTTTTTAGGTTGTTTTTCATATGATGAAACACCAAATTTTCTTTTTTTGTGTTGTAAACACTGTCTTTGCTAGTGTATAACTGTTTCTGTGTGCTCTAGCAGACTGCAGACAGTAAACACCCCAAAAAAGAATGATCTCTTTAGCATGTCACATTCAAAAGTTATTCTCATTTTACTGAAGGGTGTGAAAATACATTTTTCATATAAATTAATTAATTTGTTGTTTTGCACATATAATAAATAGCAAGGGATTATTCATGCACACAAACAAAATGCTGTGAATTGACTCATTGTTTAGAGTAGGACCTAAGATAAAAGATGGTGTATCATTTGTGGCTATCTGAGGAAGTTCACGCTCAAGTTTCACATAAATTTACAAAAGACAGTTTTTTACCTCATTATTCATTCGATGATTGTGGATATGTGTTGATAATAGAACAAAAATAACGCTTATTCCTTAGAATACCTTATTCCTGAGAATGAGAGCTTTCATTTGATATAAGACTTGCCCATGTTTGTCATACTTGAAAAAGATGAAATATTTGAATATTAAATGATATTAAAAATATGGAGGGGGTGACAGTGTAAATTAAGTGTAAATTACTTTCTTACAGTAAAATATATCTCAAAGTGATGCATATCTGCAGAAAGTAGAGACTCTACGCTTTCAAACAGTATCTCATATGTGGTACTGGGGTCCATAAACAGACCATTAAAGATTAAAAGAATCTTTTATATTAAGTCATAATAAGGATTTTTGGACCCGGGAATGAATGGGGCTAAGCTAAATGCTAACACATTCACGACGTGCTGTACAAAGATTAAGTGCACGCATTGAAAAAAATAGGTATGTATTAATTTGTCTAAGTTGAGGTAAGAACATAGTAAATATTGAAAAACAGTGGTGTTTTCCTTTAGAGGTACATAATAGATCCTTATGGTACAGTAATGTCCCCACAAAATGTTATGTTTACCTGTATATACAAAAACAGTTTTAAAATGTAATATTTTAATTAATCAAAACATATAAAATTATACATAGTAGTGCTGTTGGTTAGTTGGCTTATTATTTTTTAGGTTTAATTACACAGAATTCATGATAAATGAATGTGGTTTATAAAATGTCATAAAACTGGGGCCCCCCTGGCACCATCTCGCGGCCCCCAGTTTGAAAACCAATTCCTTAGGGTACCACTTCATCGACAGAAAAGGTACAGTTTCAAACCTTTCTTTTTTTGACAGTGAATTTGAGAAGTGGCTCTATAGAGGTCAACCAAGGATCGTTGGATTTTTGCTCTGTCGAGTTTTGCACAGCTGTTTTAATTTACTCGGAATCCAGACGTCTGTTTTGCTGCCAATCATGTACTGATTGTTATCTTTTGGCAATTTTATTCTGTACAGTAAGGCCTTACTACTGTCACAAGAAATCAAACACAACAACTTTTGTTTTTTGTTTACAAGTAGTTGCATTTTCTTGCCGTACAGTTCTTGCAGTACATTCAAACACAAATACAACACAGGGTTTAGTGACTGTTAAAAAAGTTTAAAGAAACAACTAAATATTTACAATAACATTTAATGACAGAGTAAACATAAAACATACTGGTGCTTTACGTGCTTTAATGCACCCCAATCTGCTTCAAATGCAAAACTGAGCTCCTGCCAAACCTCCATACAACTCTGTAAAATTTCCACCTTATCGACATATAGAGATACTTAGTCTCTTATTTAAGCCTTCACATTTAAAAATCAAAGTAAACATCCGGAAAAAGGCCCAGAGTGGTTTTAAGGTCAAACACTTTTCGGTCAAAGATAGAGACTTTCATTCGAAAAGGTCCAGTTCAGCTAAATAAAGAAAGAGTTTTCTTATCAGTAAGGTTGACCGATAATTTTAAAAAAGGTGAAATAGAGGTATGGCAATGCCTATTGAAAAGAATAAGCACATTTAGCTTTGTGAACTTGTCGGGTAATGAAAGTTCCTCTCTTTCAATTCCTTTCGGTTTGCCGTATAGGAACCCCACAGGCGTGTCCCACCAGATGAAAGGAGAAACATTTTGCAATTACCGTAACTAGTTTTCTTGTCAAAAACATTAAGAATCAAAACCCAGATCATTCATCTTCTTCCAGTTACTAATAACTGAGATAATAATAGATAATGAATAGATCCGTGTTAAGCTTTAGAGTAATTAAACAGATTAGTGTTGGTTCTGAATATTATATAATACATTCGGGTCTAGCCAGCTTCAATCTTTCTTCAAGTGACTTCTGTAGTGCCAACATACGTGTGCGAGACTCTTGTAAATTCCCAGAACTAGGTCAGAGAAACAATAGGGTGGAAGCAATAGGGAGGAAGTTATCGCTACCGTTCACAAGAAGAACGTTTTCAATACAAAAAGATACAATGCTTTGTTTCTGTCCTTTCATCCGAAGAAGAATCAAAGACTTAGTTTAACAAAGCAAGCAAGTGCGGAAGACAAAAACAGTACCCCTTCAGATTCATTCACAAAAACAAACTGGCACTGATGATCAGTGTCTGCTTGTAACATTAATAATTGATCTCCCAGTACCAGGTCTAGACTCGGGCCCGTGCTGCACGCACACTCACTTGACCGCAGCTGTGCGCTAATTGGCCCGCAAGTCGATTGACTGGAAGTTATTTCTTATTTAGTGTTCTGCAAACAAAACCAAGTGACAGAAATTAGCCTTCAGTACACACGTGCACCTAATTATATGTGACATCTCTTACGATACTGATACTTAAAAGAACAACACTATCAGTTGCGCTAATAATAATGATAATGATAATAATAATCACAACAAACAGGACTGGCTGTACCTCATCTCTTGAGGCTGCAGGTGAGGCATTACAAGAAGAAATTGGACTGGAGCTGTGGGACACAAAACAATAAGTTGTCATTATCACTCTCTTCTAAAACATAGCGAGCTGCCTACTGAGGCGGCATTTTAAGCTATGTAAACTGTTCCAAAAGGTTGGTTGTTTTAATTATGCTTGTATATTATTTTTCAACTGTAAATCTTCAAATGTCTCCTGCACTCGTACTATGCGCATTACATTTAGGCACCTGTATAGCTGCTTTAAGCACAGACTGGTGAAATCAACGGGGCGTGGTGCTTCATTACCGACTTTCATTTTGGTTAACTTTGATGCTTCGCATTGGTCGAACCTTTTATCTCGGTATCCTCTGAGAGTTCCCTCAGGGATCTTTTCTAGCATTGTGCAAGGCCTTGAACTTCAACTGCACAGTGTGTGTGGGGGGTGGAGGGTGGCTTGGAGAGAAGCCACAAGCAGTGAAGGGAATCATCCTCAAGCTGCCAAACTGCTATCTTAACTATTTTAGAATTTGGTAAAAGATCAACTCATACTGATGTGATATTATACACACAAACAGGATAGATCATTTACTTGTTTCATTTCTCCGCACTTTCTTATGGAAAGTTTGTCATGTTGTATTAAAAAGACAAAATTTATTTTAAAATATATATATATATCTGGTGACATATCTTAAATGACATTGTTTTGAGTTCAATCTTATTATATTGGCAATAATATTTTGAAATAAATAGTTAGCTTTTTTGCATTTAAAGGAATATAACATTTTCTTAAAAAAATTCCATCATTCAAAATGTTGATGTCTTTCTTAGTTCAGTAGTAAAATTTTCAAGAAATTTTTCTCATTTAATAGACTTTATTGGACCCAATATTTTACAATTTCAATGCAGTTTTAAATTGCAGTTTCAAAGGGCTCTAAACGATCCCAAACGAGGCATAAGGGTCTTATCTAGCGAAACGATTGTCAAAATAAACAATAAGCCCCAAGATGCAGTGGGATACCAGTGCATTTTATAACAGCTAAGGGGGTAAAATGCACTGTAACACCACTGCTTCCCAGGGCTTATTGCTTTTATAAAACGGTTACTTTATATGCATAGCAGGGTTTTATAAAATAAAACACAAATAAATTGTAATTATATATTAGTACAAATATTACACTTCCACCAAACAAAGTAGTTCCTCAGAATCAAGCGTGTCTGCAAAAGAGCGCAGTGCTCAAGCAACAGAGACGCAGCAAAGACACAATGAAAATATGATTAAAGACTGCAGTGTGTATTTTCATAAATCAACATTCATCTAATTTATACATTAACATTTATATATAACGCATTTCAACCAATCAGACTCACGTAATGCGTCATCACATCAAAAGATCACAGATGACGCATGTGAAACTACCACGCCAGTGTTTACAAGTGTGTAGAAATGGGACCATGCTGATGTTGTTGTATGTGGAGTGATACTAATAATGTCTTTGTGTCAGTTTATTTTTTAAAATGGTCTGCAAATGTGCATTTCACATAATGCGTGACCTTTTGATGTGCTTACGCAATCACGTGAGGCTGCGTTGGCGCTTCACATGGTTAGTGCAAGATGAAGTTGTGGTTTAAGAGTGCATATTTTGTTTATTCTTATCAAAAATGACAATTGTTTTGCTAGATAAGACCCATATGCCGTTTAGAGCCCTTTGAATCTGCGTTGAAATTGCAATTTTAAAATGCATTTAAACTGTAAAGTGTTGGGGTCCAATAAAGTCTATTAAATTGAGAAAAATCCTGGAATGTTTTCCTCAAAAAACATAATTTCTTCTCGACTGAACAAAGTAAGACATCAACATTTTAAATGACATGGGGGTGAGTAAATTATCTAGATCTTTTTCTAAATTGAGTATTCCTTTAACTTAGGACATTACAGAAATGTTCCAGGTTTTCTCTAAGTTAAGAAATATCTTTAGCATTTATCACATAAAAAATGTCTATTTTAATAAAAGAAAATGGTTATAGGAAGGTTACAATGGGTGGATAATATAATTATTTTATTTTTTATATTTTATTGGATTTAATTAATTTTTAACCAATGTTTAGCTTATAATAAAAAGAAAGGACCTGTGTGACTTTATCTAGTAACTGGAATACAATTAAAATGTATAATTATTAAAATTTTATTGTCTTTGTATGTAACAAATAGGCCTACTTTTATTTAGATAACTGCTATTGCAGTTGCTGTTCTGATCAGTTCATAATTCTGCTTATAGATTTAATTATGACTATATTAACCACAAATTCTTCTAGAATTGTGTCCAAAAATCCATAATCATCATCAAAGGCAAAATAAATGAAAAGTACTGTGGAAAAATAATACATCACGATGCTTTCATTTCTATCCGGACGGGATTATATTTCTCAGTGGACCCCTGAGTTTGCCAAATGGCAGTCAGTAATTTGCTCCATAAATTTTTACCAACGTTAGGAAGAAAAAGAACCACTGACACACTTAAAAATGACAGGATTAAAATCACAAAGAGCATAAATTTTCATAACCGCCACTGGAAAAACTAGTCCCATTAGACAACTTTACAGATTGAATCATAAACAGGCTTCATTTAATAAATAAAGTAAGGGCTTTAAGAAAAATTAAAGTTTAATGTTTCTTCACTGAGTTCCCGTTTCCTTCACTGTTAACCCAGAAATTGTCTTTACTTAAACAATCAAGTAAACATCACTTAATATTTTCTGTTTTGAAGCCAAAGCTTAAAAAGTTTAGTTGATTTAACTTTTAAGCTTACAAAATCCATTAAACTAAAACATTCAAGTAAAATGAACTTAAAAGTATTAGTTCATGTTGTAAGGAATACCAATAATGCTTTGCGCCTGAATATTTTTATTATTTTCTGCTTTTTCACAGAATAAGAACTTTCTCTACTCAAATATGTGTTAATAAAATGTCATATAGGTTCAAGCTTTTATATTATTGATGTTGTTTTGTTGTAAATTATAATTTTGTGAAGTCACAGGTGATCAGTGTTTCTTTACATGAACCCTGTTCAGAACATTCTATTGTATTTCTCTCCACAGTACTGATAATGTATGTCAAAAACACAGTTTTGTGTGCGTTTCTGTGGAGAATCACGTTTATTCAATGATTGACTTAAAGTCAGTGATTAATTTTGTGTTATAATACCATTTATAAAATCAAAAGTAATATAAAATGATAAAAACTAAAGTTATATGCAACGGGTTTCCTCACAAATTTCTAATGTCAACTAATCCGGGTTAAGAGTGCAGGAATATTGGAAGAAATTAAAACATTACGTACATTAAACTTAAAATTAATTTTCTACCAGGCAAAATTAAATTTTTAGGGCAACGAGTTTCCATACATTTTTTAAGTTCAATCAACCTGTATGGGCTTACAGTGTTTGATTGTTACGGTAGCCTAATCTTATTTTTTTTGCTTATTAACTTAAAACTATTAAATCAACATCACACAAATGTTTTCAAAATGGCACTTGTTGTATAACTCACTTTGTATTAACAAATTTAAGCAAATGAGTTAAATAAGGCTACCTTAGAGGCAAACGTGTGTGCATGTAACCATTTCTGGCTCCGATTACCTGCGCTAAAGTGCCAGTTAGTTTAACGGTTTAAACTGAACCCCCACGCAGGACTAAACAACCGATCGGATGTATGTCTAGTCCGGTTTTTATTTGCTCTCGTAAGGACTTCCAGCATGTGGTCCTGTATTAAACACGACTTTATTTGAAAGCACCACATGAAAAGCGCATTGGGTTTTACTGGAGCCGTTGTAATTGAGGTCAGGCAGCTGCTGGAAACAATGAAAGGTTCACGCACACACACACACACACAGACGCGCTCCTGAGAGCCAGGACATGCCCGCGCGCACACACACACACACACACACGCACACACACACACACACACACACACACACACACACACACACACGTACCTTCCCGTCTGCCTGGACGCGTTCTCAAAAAATTTGGTTTTGGTGGCGACACTATGGGAAAAGAGAAAAAAAGACATCAAACCATTTCAATGTCCAATAGAACCATTGTTTCCAGTTTTTTTACATTCTCTACATATTTTGTTAATTTGGCTGTTTACATGCTTTGAAGAAAACTACGACCTTGATCAGATAACAGTGATCAGAAAATGCTGCAGCCTCTTCTGGGGTTCCAGTTTGAATCTTAAATCCCAATTTTGGAAATGTTGCTTTTTTTGAGGACTGACTCATACTTTGCACTTATTTAATCTTGTGTACATGTACCAACATCTTCATGGAATCTCTGAGTGTGCAGGCAATGCGTTTCGCATTTAACACACACATGCATTTGTTTCTATTAGCTTTCTGTTAATAGGGAAAAACAAAAGGTATAAGAAGTTCATTCACAACATAAACAGCATACTGTAAGCACCTCTACTAAAAATCATCGATCAATTACTGAATTTAAAGGTCCCGTTCTTTCTGTGTTTTTGAAGTTTTGATTGTGTTTACAGTGTGCAATATAAAATGTGTTCATGTTTCAAGTAAAAAAAAAAAAACGTGGTATTTTTCACAAAATTTACTTATCTGTATAGCACTGTTTTCACTGTCCTAAAAACAGGCTGATGTCTTCCTTGTTCTATCAGGGTTTCCCGCAGCACTTTTCGGTTGCAACTCTGCCGCCTTAACTAAGTCGTTCAAAAAATACATATAAATTAGCTGCAAAAAAGGCTGTCAAGTGCATCTCGGAGAATAGTGGGGGCGCTCTTCACACCGCACACGCACGCCACGCGGCTGCAAATGAGATAAAGACGTGGTCCGTCATGTCTGGAGGATTGATGAAACGTGTCCGTGAGAACTGTAAGTGGACTTATGTTTTGGGTTTATTTAAGCCTGTTATTGTATTAGTCTAGTTCTTGCAAATTTAAGTAAGTTAGCTGGTGATTTTGTTGTTTGAGCAACATGCTAGCTAGGTTTCACGTGCCTGTTGATTCGATATAATTGTTGAGCGGTCTTGAGCGGTTTTTACAATTTTTGCGCTATCTATCATCTATCATGATTAGCATGATTATGTTAACATCATGCTAATCATGCTAGCATTATGCTAGCTTCATGCTAATCATGCTAGCTTCATGCTAATCATGCTAGCATCATGCTAGCTTAATGCTAATCATGATAGCATCATGCTAGCTTCATGCTAATCATGCTAGCATCATGCTAGCTTCATGCTAATCATGCTAACATCATGCTAATCATGCTAGCATCATGCTAGTTTCATGCTAATCATGCTAGCATCATGCTAGCTTCATGCTAATCATGCTAACATCATGCTAACTTCATGCTAATCATGCTAGCTTCATGCTAATCATGCTAGCTTCATGCTAATCATGCTAGCATCATGCTAGCTTCAATGCTAATCATTTTAACATCATGCTAGCTTCAATGCTAATCATGCTAGATTCATGCTAATCATGCTAGCTTCATGCTAAATCATGCTAGCTTCATGCTAAATCATGCTAGCTTCACGCTAAATCATGCTAGCTTCATGCTAAATCATGTTAGCGTCATGTTAGCTTCATGCTAAATCATGTTAGTTTCATGTTAAATAATGTTTGCTTCATGCTAAATCATGCTAGCTTCATGCTAAATCATGATAATGTCATGATAAATCATGTTAGCTTCATGATAAATCATGTTAACTTCATGTTAAATCATGCTAGCGTCATGGTAAATCATGCTAGCTGCATGATAAATCATGTTAGCTTCATGGTAAATCATGCTAACTTTATGTTAAACCATGTTAGCTTCATGCTAAATCATGCAAGCTTCATGCTAAATCATGCTAGCTTCATGCTAGCTTCATATTTCATCATGATAACTTTTTTAAATCATGCTAGCTTCACACTAAAACATGTCAACAGCCAGGTAAATTCCTAGACTAAATTTCTTTTACATTTCTGCCAATTAACTTTTTTGCATTTTCATGCACTGGTAATTCCTTGGGAATTGCATTTCTAGTTTAAGCTATTATAGCAACAATACACACTAACCACGGTATTAATATGGGATCAGGAAGAACGTGACCTTTTATATAGACATAAAAAATATATAAAAATATGTTTATTATCAAAAACGTTTTATTATATTAGACGTATGCCTCTTGCAAATGAAGCCCACAGTCCTGCGCGTGAGTCTATGTGAGTTTCTGAGATCAATTTGATGGAGGAAGGTCTAAGATAAGACACCATATGACACCACAGCCAACATACCCACATGTTTTCTCAGACCCATAGTTGGTCTAAGATTACCGCTCCCTGCTCCTGCCCCTAGAATGGTAATTATAAGTATCTGACAAGCAGAAACCTATCCTAGATTCTAGATTAGCAATCTTTAACCGATACATCCATGGCGTATGTGGTGATTTTACAGTTATCCACCGTTATATTACAGTTTTTCCAAAGTATTCAGACCGTGAACGGTCTCGGATTACTTTGAAAATCGAATGCTGAAATACAGCCTCTGTGATATTAGTAGTTTTTAAAGCACTGAAACTCAATATTATTATAATGTGACTTTATAAAACTTTAATGCATTTCTTTGGTCACTAACATTAGCATCGGATTCTTTCGTTGCAAACGTTTAAAGACATGGAAAACAAATTGTGTTAACGAGGACACAAACGCTGTCGAATTGACCTCTACCTGTGAATCATTAAAATAACCCCACAGTTAATAGATCATTACTCTAGCTGCGAAACTTAAGTATACTGCTGTGCAAATGACGATTTAAGAGCATTCCTGAGTGAAACGAATGCATGAATTTCGGAAAAAAGCTATAAAACGATGTCAAGTGTTGATGGAGCGACCGAGCCACCCAGACATCATCGTCTAGAGAAGGTGTCGCCGTGTGAGCGAGGAAACCCGCGAGAGAACTGCAGATGGTTTGCAGCAGCCAATGAGCTCAGTCGTTGACAACGGAGTAAACACCGAGCGGCCAACAATTTCAAGAGTTATGCATATCGTTGGCCTGTATAAGACGATGACAGCAGGAGCCATGGCTCGGTAGAAAGCTCGCTTGTGATAGAAAGCGTGGAGTTTGCCAGAAAGTAAGTGATCCTCTCCAGTGTGGGAAAAGATCTTGGTCAGATGAGATCGAGATAGGGCTTTTAAGCCTAAAGCAATATGTGGCGCCAAACTAGCGCACACGTCGAAAACCTCATCCCTATGTTGAAGCATCACGTACAGTAAGGCTCTCTTTCATCAGCACGGACTCATGGAATAGAAGGCATAATGGATGGTAAAAAACGCAGGAAAGTACAGAGCATCTGATGTAGTCTGCCAAAAAACTGAAAGTTCATCCTTCAGCAGGTCAGTGATCCCAGAAACAGGGTGAAATTAGCATCGTAGTGGGACAAGAACAAAAAGGAATATCTCACGATCGTCCAATAAACGTACTGAATGTGTGATACTACAGTAGTTGAAAATTGCAGTGCAGGTGTCGAGCAAATAACCGGAACAATTTGGAGCAAATCTGACTAGATGATTGTGCCAAAATGTGCACACCTGATAGCCATGAAAAGCTGATCTTCCCCCAAAATATTTAATACTGTCATTGCTGCACTATAAAATTGTAGAGATGGATTGCTCGCTATACACCAAGCAACTTATTTCTGA
This sequence comes from Misgurnus anguillicaudatus, assembly GCF_027580225.2. Lineage (NCBI taxonomy): Eukaryota > Metazoa > Chordata > Actinopteri > Cypriniformes > Cobitidae > Misgurnus > Misgurnus anguillicaudatus. Next base: position 29,186,787 of record NC_073358.2, on the reverse strand, counting down.
TTTATCAGTGTTGTTTGTTTTGAGTACTAGAACACAATTCAAATTGCAATAAGGAAAGCTTCAGCGCAAACACAAGCATTATAAATCTGATCTGAATACATCAGCAAAGTGGATGAATGTTTTACTCACTATGATATCGTCTCTTCATTTTGAGGTTTAGTGGGGAAACGGGAGGGCGGATCCGGCGGTCGAGTGGGTGGCCGGCAGATGGAACTCTTCTCTGTGAAAGATCGTGCTTTTAGACCCTGAGCCTCTCCTGTTACACACACACACACACCTGTTAGTAGCATTTTAACTGACCCACATCGTGACTATTGTGTGTGGCCCACTTCATATGCTGATTATCCATACTTTAAATGCCAAGCGGCGCTATTACATCACAGGAATCAGTCATTTAAATTCAGATTTTGACCTTCACTTATGTCACTCGGAGTGATGGAAAGTTTGACCGTGTCTGTTGCTAGGTTACCGGTTGTCCCTTGAAGCGGTTGCCTCCTTCCCTGGAAAGACTGAGCTCTGTTCACCTTCACTCCCGACTCCCCGCCGGTCGTCACCGTGCCGTCCGACCTGTGGCCGTCTTGTATCCTAATGTCCAACTTGGAAATATCACAATCCAATGGGCGGAGGGCAGGTCTGGGCTTCGGAGAGGAGAGAGGGATCGATGGAGGAGAGACGGAAGGAGGTGCCAGTTTCGTTCTCTGATGAGGAACCGGACCGGTGAGGTTGGTATCTCCCTCGGGTTCCCCACCATTATGGGTGGCACCGTTTTGTTCTCGTCCTGTGAAGTACAGAGTCAGTGAATGCCCGCAGTTGAGATAAAACACTACAGAACTACATAACGTCTGGCGGGTCAGGAACACAATTGCAAACAGTACACCCTTGAACATTTCCCCCTGAGGGAAGAATTTATCAAGCGTGCTGTTAAAGTTTTAAATTTCCTGTTCCTGTAGTTTTGGCTAAAAGGAAAGCTGTGATAAATAAATAAAGAGAACAGCTCGACGGGCTCGCTGTCCTCTTGCGTTTCCACAAGACGAGAAATACAAGCCAATAAAGATTTTACAAAAATCTGAACTAGTCAAAATCAAATTACAAATTATCCAAAGTGACTCATTTTGTTCTAACAGCTTAAACACAGCCAGAACGCATAATGGGAGCTGTAAACTGAAATAAAAAGTGTCTGTGGTAGCGATGAACTACTTAAGCCAAACACGTTCACTGTTGTTAACTCCACATGGTCGAAGCTCACTTTTGTCAGACTGGATTGTTTTCCTGTTATTCCTGTCATATCTATTATCTGTTTATCAAGAAATTTCCTGTCATGAGAATTATTCACATGAAAACTGTGTTTAACCTCCAGCTATATTTAAAGGCACACTCCACTTTTTTTGAAAATATGCTCTTTTCCAGCTCCCCTAGAGTTAAACATTTGATTTTTACTGTTTTGGAATCCATTCAGCCGATCCCCGGATATGGCGGTAGCGCTCCTAGCACAGCCCAGCACAACTCACTAAATCTGACCAGACCACCAGCATCGTGCTCAAAAATAACCAAAGAGTTTCGATAATTTTCATATTTACACTTGACTCTTTTGTAGTTACATCGCGCACCAAGGCAGACAGAAAATTAAAAGTTGCGATTTTCCAGGCAGAAATGGCGAGGAACCACACTCTCATTCTGCCGCAACATGGCTGCAGGCGGCGGAATGATACCACACAGTGCCAGAAAATAGTCCTCTTGGTAACTTTCAATAGCAGGGGACTATTTTCAGGTGCTGCGCAACCTCATTGCACCTCCCGCAGCCATGCCACAGCAGCAAAGTCCGTGATTATTACGCCTGAATGAGAGTATAGCTCCTAGCCACCTCCGCCCAGAAAATCGCAACCTTAAAGGAATAGTCTACTCATCTTCAACACCAAAATATGTCACTACCCCAACCAAGAACTGTTGATACATCCCTCTATCATCTGTGTGCATGCACGTAAGCGCTGGAGCGCGCTGCGACGCTTCGATAGCATTTAGCTTAGCCCCATTCATTCAATGGTACCAATCAGAGATAAAGTTAGAAGTGACCAAACACATCAACGTTTTTCCTATTTAAGACGAGTAGTTATACGAGCAAGTTTGGTGGTACAAAATAAAACGTAGCGCTTTTCTAAGCGGATTTAAAAAGGAACTATATTTTATGGCGTAATAACACTTTTGGGAGTACTTCGACTCGCCTGAAAAGTCCGCTCCCCTTCTCACTCTCATAATGGGAGAGAGAGGGTGTTACTGCGCCGAGTCGAAGTACTCCCAAAAGTGCTATTACGCCATAAAATATAGTTCCTATTTTAAATCCGCTTAGAAAAACGCTACGTTATATTTTGTACCACCAAACTTGCTCGTATAACTACTCGTCTTAAATAGGAAAAACGTTGATGTGTTTGGTCGCTTCTAACTTTATCTCTGGGTGGCAGCATTGGATGAGTGGGGCTAGGCTGGATGCTGTCGGGGCGTCGCGGCGCGCTCCGGCGCTTGCGTGCGCGCGCACAGATGGTGGAGGGATGTATCAACAATTCCTAGTTAAGGTAGTAACATATTTTAATATTGAAAATGAGCAGACCATTCCCTTAACTCTTCCATCCGTCCCAGTACACGATGCAACCACAGAAGAGTCAAGTTTTATATTTCTAAAATATTGAAACTCTTTGGTTATTTTTTGTGATATGCTAATGGTCTAATCAGATTCAATGGATTATGCTAAGCTATGCTAAAAGTGGTACCGGCAGACACGAGATCGGCTGAATGGATTCCAAAACAGTAAAAATAGAATGTTTAACTCACAGGGAGCTAGAAAATGAGCATATTTTCCAAAAAAGTGTAGTGTCTCTTTAAAGAAAAACACCACCAAACACTTCAATATTTTCCCTATTTAAAGAAAGTATGATGGCACAAAATAAAACGTGGCGGTCCCCAAGCGGACCAAAATTTTGAACTATATTTTATGGCCAGTGGCGCTTCCTGACTGCCCTTCCGAGGGGCGCAAATTCAAAATATTTGTTTGGAGTGTCATGTGTGTTGCTCGTGTTTTCAAAATATGTGTTTGTTGCGTCATGTGAACCATGTGCATCACGTGTTTTGTCAAAATAGGTGCCTGCTGCACACGCGTCAAAACGGTTGATGATAAAAGAGACGCTCACGTTCAAAAGAAAACTCTGTTTACGCATGAGATTAAGTGAGTATCTGGCAAACACTTCATCATGAACCCTTTGGACGCATCTGCAGCAGGCACTTATTTTGACAAAACACGTGATGCACATAGGATCACTTGACACGCAGAACACATATTTTGAAATTACAAACCACACACATGACGGCCTACATACATGTTGTGATCAACTTCACATCGTGCGCCCTCGAAAACATAAGTCAATGGCAGCCACTGTGTATTGGGGAAGAGCACTTAGTTTGCAGCACCCCGACCCCGGCGCGCAGTAACATAATCACTCCTGTTTGCTCCCCCTCTCGCTCAAACTTCTGTCAATACTACTCCACCCAAGGTCGAAGTGCTTCAACCCAAGTGCTCTTCCACCATACAATATAGTTCTAATTTTTTATCCGCTTAAAAATCACCACGTTTTATTTTGTACCACCATACTTACTCGTGTAACTACTCATGTAACAATCTTTAAATAGAGAAAACATGGAAATGTTTGGTGGCTTCTAAATTCATCCCTATTTGGATCCTAAGAAATGAATGGGGCTAGGCTAAATGCTAACACATTCACGACATGCTGTACAAAGATTAAGTGCATGCATTAAAAAGAGATAGGTATGTATTAATTCATCTAAGTTGAGGTAAGAACATAGTAAAATATTGAAAATGGTGTTGTTTTCCTTTAAAGATGGGTTGAGTCTGGTTTAGTGTGTGAATGGAAGAATCCGGTCTCGTATCAAAAAATGGTTCTATGGCCATGTGAAAACCAAGGACATGAGTACAGAACACAGCTGTGTGAGAGTGTGTGTGCGTGCGCATCTACACAAACAGCATCAGTCAAAACAACCAGCTGTGTGTGAGTGAGCCAAACTGGACATGGACACATTTGCATGAACACATTTTTACAAAGACATTCACATTTTGGCAGAGGGCTCACACACACACATACACAGTTGCATCCAATATTTCACAACTGTTTGTATTTTCTGCAAGAATACAAAAATATGCATGCGCACACTCACTTATAATCCGAAATCTATTTCAACTCAACAGGTGACTTACTGCTCTCTCACTCGCACGCACGCACGCACACACACATCCCTCCACCATCTAATTCACCAAACAGTAAAAGAGCAGATATGATCATTTCACATTCATGCTTTGACTAAAAAATACAACAGAAGGAAAATTGTAGTCCACAAGCAAAATGAGGATCAAGCATGCTTTAATGAGCCAAGTTTCATTAATACTCAATAAACAAGAGTCAAATGAATGAATTCATGCACACATTCGTTTTTGATCAGGAAAGGAAAAAATGGCTCAGATGTTAATAATGAAAATAGCTTATTACAGGAAAGAAGTCCAAAAGGTGATTGAAAGCAGACCGAGAGAGACTCGTAAACACATGCAAGCATTAGCTCTCAAACACATTGGGTAGAAGACACAGGACACACACGATGGCATACCAACACTCATACACACGCATGAAAAATACGAGCATGCGCACACATACGCAAGCACGCGGGCGCAGACCCATAGGCGCTGAGGCGCGCACACACTCGGTGAGAAAGGGCAGGTAGTCGTTTAGTTTTCATGCTCTAGTGAGTGTACTATTAGCTTGACTGTTGTTAAACACTACATAACACGACTTACAATGAGGGGAGGACAACATGTCAGAGATCAAACGTTTATCGGGGCAGAGACACACACACATAGACGCATACACACACTATGATCCTGCAGATTTAATCACACAATGTGTATAAAGAGCTCCTAAACTGGCATGACTTTGGAATGTGTGCGAGTGTGTGACAGGGAAGTCGGCGAGTGCATTTTCCCCATTTAGAGAAAAAGCACTTAAAAAGAAACAGATCCAGACCGAGGTCCTTTCCAAAACATATGAAACCTGATCAGCTGTTATGTGTGTGCGTACGCGCTTGTGCTAAGAACTCGGTTATTAGGTGTGTGTGTACTGTATTATAGCCTTTGGCGCAAAATAAGCTTCGCATAAAAGCATGTAAAAGCAAAAAATTTAAAGGACTGAAGGAAGAAAATACTGATCAAGATAAAAAAGGCACCAAGTATAAATCAGTATACAGTATAGCAGTCAGGTGGTCTGATTTGAGCTTTACAGATCTTTACAAAAATCATTAATGATCAAAGTATAAGCACATAAATGACAAATATAATTCATTTTCACAAAGATATACTGATGATTGATATGGCAAAAAAAAAAGATGATGCTAAAAGCGATGATGGTGATGATGATGGCTACGATGATGAAGACTATTTACTCTCAAAAATTGGAGGCTGGAGGGCAGGGAAATTACGAGCTGGGCGTTTCGAAATTGTGATTGGCTGCCGTTTTCGTGGCGTCACCCTTGGAGGCGGGACAGGAGGCGGTGTGGTTTCTTCTGGAGGACCTTTGAAGATCTAAAAACATCACATAGAGCACACATCAGTCACATTTTATTTCTATTTTAAAATAATAATTTGGTGCCCTAAATTGGATTTATAAATGAAGAGTTTGGTTCCAAAACACAATAAACACCATTTAAAAAAAAAAAATGAGTTAGTGCCAAAATCAGTATTATAAAACGGGCAGTTCTGGTTCTTCATTCTTATTGGTTGAAACGCGTTCTAAACCGTGATAAAATACCCCGGTAAATTCACGGTTCAGACCGCATTATGTAAGTATCACTGCACCACTGTTGCTGCGTACTGATTTATGAAAATAAACACCACAGTCTTTAATCATATTTTTTATTTGTCTACAACTGCACAATTATGGCGATATCCAGATAAATGGCTCTGAATCTGATCTCTTAGAAAAGTTCTTCACAAAAATGGAATTATCAAATTTGAGAGTTGATAAGAGAACAAATGAAGTTAGGATGAAACTTTTTTTTTTAATGTTGTTTGAAAACGGATGGTCTGTTCTTTCATTTGATATTTTATGTTTATTTAAAGAAGATAATTTTTCTGTAAGGCATTAAACTAAAACTGGGTGGCAACTTAAAAAAAAACGCTGACTGGGAAAGAGTTAAGCATGCTTCCAAGCACATTTGATCATCACTTCAACAGTTGCACAATATAAATAATAATGTATAAATTAGATGAATGTTGATTTATAAAATAAACACCACAGTCTTAAATCATATTTTCATTGTGTCTTTGCTGCATCTCTGTTGGTTGGGAACTGCGCTCTGTTTCAGCCACACTTGATTCTGAGGAACTACTTTGTTTGGCGGGAGAGTAATATTTGTACTAATATAATTACAACTTATTTGGGTTTTATTTTATAAAATCCCGCTAACGTTATGCATATGAAGTAACCGTTTTATAAAAGCAATAAGCCCCGCAAAGCCGTGGGGTTACAGTGCATTTTATAACAGCTAAAGGGGTTTTAGGCACTCCGCTTCGTGTCATGCCTAACAACGCCCCTTAGCTGTTATAAAATGCACTGGTAAACCACTGCTTCTGGGGGTTTATTGCTTTATTGTATCAGGTCAGTATTTAAAAGTAAATTCTTAATTTTACACAAAATACAATGTCTATCATGTTATTCTGTCATCTTTTCTCCCCTTTTTCCCAAAACGCAATAAACACCTCTCCTCCTTTTCTGCAGAATGCAATAAATCCGCTTAACAAATCACAGACACTTAACAAATGTTAAGCGTTGACGTCCCAAGTATAACCGCAGCAATGGCAATGACATTGTTCTTAATATGGCAAAGTAAGTGTTTTGATTAATGTCATTAATGTTTATTTTTTTAATCAGTGTATACCACTAGTCAACTAAATGAATATAACATGGCAAAGATAAATGCACATTTATATATTAATTCAATAGATTTATAGCATTTTGAAAAAAAAAACTTGTCATGGATTTCTTGCATTTTGTGAAAAAAATAATTTGTTTTTATAATAAATCTTTGAAAAGCAAATTATGGATTTTCATTTTTTATGTTTTTATAAGATGCTATGTGAAAGTTTGTAACAGAAAATCGTGGTTTTCATATTGTCACTTTCTTGGTATAGAAAACACGTTTTACCAAAATTAGTCAAAATGGATTTTTTGCGTTTTGGAACAAAACTCTTCAAATGCAGATAAACTGTTCCCCGATGAGAGTAACGTCTGACCTTGCTATAGTCCTCGATAAGGATCTCCATGATGATGTTGTGAAACTTTATATCCAGCATGGCAGCCACTGTCTCCTCCTCAGCTCTCATGAGCGTGGGGCCAAATATTACACCCATATTTGACACCGTCATCAGATTTTCACTGCTGTGGCTACATGCACTATAAAAACACAAATAACATACCGGCTAAATCTCATGGCGTCTCTGGTGGCGTTGCTGATTTATGCCACAAACTCACGACAAAAAGACCTCAGGTCCCGCTTAGAATTGTACTTTAAGCCACTTTTCATATAAATGTCTGCTAAACAGCCACTTGTGTATTGTCTACCACTGCAATGTGCTGAACTATTCTTACAGTCACGCAAACATTTGCAGACTTATTTCACTTAATGCTATTTAATCCTAACTTCATTTTCAATTTAGTACGTGTCTATCAAAGTAAGTGACTTTTAAGCTAGCACACGTATGCATTGCTGACTCACACACACTCACACCAAAAAAATGACACATTGGGCTATACAGTAAAGCAGGTGATTTATTGTCAGGTTTGGCAGAACACAAAACTTTCACAATCGCACTCAACCAGTTATCATTAACCAAAACACAGCTCAAATATATAATTATAGAGGTACGCTCAAGCAAGCTGTGTAACGGTTAGAAAAACAGTCTGAGCGCATTTGTGTGTGCGTGTCTGTGTACACATGCATGCCTACGTGTGTTACCTGACCAGGTGTTTGATTAGCAGTTCCAGCATCTCTCTATTCCGCTCTGGAAGTTGGTAAACAAGAGAGTGGACCGCCCCTAACCGATAGTCCAGATTCTCAGACTCTGAAAAATAAACATGCACACATACAGTTTAGATGTACGCAATTTACAAAACACATCATTAGGATATATACCATCACGCTCATGTAAAGACCAGTTCACCTGCTTGTAAAAGTCCTGATAGCATGAAGGCAGACAGTACATGTCGGTGCACCGCTCCATCTATCATAAGACTAATAGAGCTGTAATAGAGCCATTTGCTTGCGTTAGCAAACTAGCAGTTTCTAGAAGTGTGAATTTGTTTGTTTTTGCGCGGCTGACACATTACGGCAGTTTGCCGAACTTCTTTCAACTTGTCCAAAGATACCTTGTAAAATCCTAAAAGGATCAGTAGAGACACATTTATTGTGAGATCTTGGATAAACACAGCTTTATCTCAGTATACAGCCCTGGGCTAAGCATAACAGCTTACTTTATAGAAGTTCAGTGAAGTGGAAACTGAGCGTGTACTACCAGTGTGCCAGTTTAGCTTCTTTAAGTTCGAAAGGGGTCAAATGGAGCCACTCCACATCTTTTAGAAATAAAAAAGAAAGAAACCGAGACCAGCTGTGACTAAACAAGTTCAACAGTATGATAGAGCGAGGTCACTTGTGCCATACGATTAAAGCACATTAAAGCGAGCCGTTAATCCTTCGGCAGGTGTAGCTCATTCCTCCGTCGGAGCTACGCTCGTTCGGTTGCGTGTAATCTGAGCGTAGCTACGCAGACGAGCTATTATATTCAAAGCTGCTTTAATGGCTTCTAATCTTATTATAGGCAGGATTAGAACACGGCACGATTCAAGGGACATGCTCAAAGCTGGACGCGCACTCACGCACCACCACACCGCAACCACATCACACAAACACACACTCTCCTGAGCACACATAGACTGAGAACAGAAGCATGAGATCAGCCCAGAATGGTTATAACTATTATAAATCAGATATCACTCTATCTGACTGGGTTAGGCCTGTTCAAAGTAAAATGGCAATAAAACGCAGAACGCACATGAATTTACATTTTATATTAAGATGCCAAAATGCTTGGCATCCAGAAACAGGCTTTAGACACAATAATAAACTATGATATGTGACTATTTAAGCTTCTATCGACAGGAATGTACTGATATAAAATCTCCATTACTGTACATTTTTGTAGCTGCAGATTTCACTTTCTTCCTGAAACTTACTGATGTTGTGCAAAACTCATCGATTTGAAAAGAGCTTTGTCCCTGATTGGCCAGCTAATCTGTATACGTTGGCCTGAATGCCTCTGAAATGTGACGCTCCTTACCATGTTTGAAAGATTTGTGCGCAATGCTAGCAGGAGTTAACTTACAGGCTGTGAGTCAAAGCGGGAGGAATTATGATAATGTCGGTCTTCATCACCAATCCCAGGAAGTAAACTGTTGCCTACAATCCGTGTGTTTGTTGTAGTCCAAGAAAACAGATTTACGTTGGAAACGGTAACTTTAGCATCGTTTCCTTTGGGATTTGTACATATCGGTAACATGTACTAATACACACTTACACAACAAAGGAAATGTAAAATCGTGAATCGGACGATAGGTGCTCTTTAAATGTTTGAAATAAGTTTTGTAGACAAATATAAAGTTGTGCAAACGTAATAATTTCTTTCAAAAAAAGAAACAAAACTAAAAGGATTATTTTACTTTCATTGAAAATGAAATTTTCCTGATAATTAACTCACCCTGTTCTAAATGAAGCATTAGGGTCTTATCTAGCAAATGATCGTAATTTTTTTTATTGTCCGTATGTGTGGGATTCGCATATTTCATGTTGACCTTTCGATGTGATTACATAATTCGTAAGGTGTAACGGTACGTTGGAGCGTACGCGTTAACGCTTCCCATTCACTTTTAATGGGTAACATCATGCCTTGCCGAACTGAATTGTGGATCTGTCGGCGCCGCATCACTGCCGTTGCTCGCGGTAGAACTTGAACATTTCTCAGATTGCCTTATGCAAATAACCTAGGCAGAGCCAGCCAATTACACTTATGGAAGACCAGAGCATGTGTTGCGGCCACTGTGATTGGCTGTCGGCCACGCTTCAGACAAGCCTTCTGTCAAGCGTTAACGCTTACGCCCCGTGTGAATGTACCATGAGTGATAAATAAGACCCTTATGCCCCAGTTGGGATCGTTTAGAACCCATTGAATCCGCAAGTAGGTCCTTGAAACTGTTTTGTTTAATTGAAGTCCACTATATGGAGAAAAATCCTGTAATGTTTTCCTCAAAAATGTAATTTCTTTTTGAATGAAGAAAAAAATATAAACATCTTGGATGACATGTGAGTGAGTAAATTATTAGGATTTATTTTATGACAGTGGAGTAAGAATTTTCCGCACACTTAAACATTTTATCAGACCAAAAGAGGTCTATCAAAAATATTTATTTATATCATATGCAAAAAGTGAAAAAAAACATTATTTTGGTCTTTTCTTATTTGGTGCAATTCTCACAACTTATTGGACTCAACAATTCCAGTTCCACACACCTGAGCAAATTTTCTGTCTGTTTTGAACTACATGACAGTGGAGTAATCCTTTAATTTTTAATAATTTTCTTGGTTGTTTCTGAAACGGATGACTTGAATGAAATAATAAGAATAAACATGCAAAAAGTGCCAATACTTATTTTAATTCTGTTTAAAAAATTTCCCAGAGTGATGATTATACAAACCAAAAGCTGGTTCATAAAATACCAAGAGTCCAATTTTTAGTAGTTTTAAGCAAAATGTGACTAATTTTAAACCATTCAACAAAAATTCTGAGTTTTTTTAGTGTTTAATCAGTGTGCCTTATTTTGATTGGTTGATTAATATTTTTATTAGTTTGAAGCACAAAACATGTAATGTCCATTCCAGTGGACGCAGGGTCTGAAGGGGTTAAGATGCTGAAATATAACAAAGTTCGGTTGCACTTTATTTTACAGTATATGCACTTGTGTACTTCCCTGTGTTCTTGGTAACTACGTGTACTTTATATGGGTTAGGGTTGGTACCTTCTAATTACACAGTTACAGAGTAAGTACATATTACGTAGATGTAAAACAGAACTATAAAATAAAGTGTTACATGATTTATTTGTATGATATACTGCTTCGTTTTAGTCAGCAACATAATTCCAATAGTAACATTTCCTTAGTTTTGATGCATTTACTATTAATCTAAAAAGTTGGAATTAACATACAAGAATGTGAACTCCATATGTGTGCGTGTGTGATCCTGTTTCTTATCTGGTTACAACCCACTAATCATTTTATTCTTGAAAACATTTTACACATTAATTTATGAAACCCGAGGTGCTTCATAAGCCAAGTTCTGAAATATGGAAAATCAAGTGCTATTACTTTAGATGCTATTATTTAATATAACAGACAGATTTAAATCGATAAACTACTACAATTAAATCCAACAAGTCTACTTAGAATCAAATTGGCTGATACACCCCAAAAACACTTAAATAAAAAGCACCATATATTAGGTCTGCACAATATTAACCAATATTAAGATTACAGCATCGATTCAGTAGGGTTTTGCGTTTCACTTCTGCTCAACATGGTAGTGAGTGCTAAAAACACTACCCGACACCCAAAAAAGAAGCTTTAGACCCAAAGCGGAAAGCACAGACGGTAATTAGGAATAATGTTTGATTCGATACATGTTGTACAATGTAGACGTCCCAACACCCACTATACACTGCAAGACTAGAATCCTCTCATTATAATCAACGAGGCATACAGTAGATAATCTAAATAAGACTTACAGTGATTGTAAAAGAAGGCCGACAGCTCGAGCTTGAGAGATCAAAGAGTCATGTGAAACTATGTAAACCTGCAGTGAGTGACAGCTTCAGTGATTATAATGTGAGTGTTTAATGTTGTCGCATTGCTGGTTTTCCTCCGTGTGATTTTGTTGCATTTGAATAACAGTTTTGTTTCATTCTGTAAATTGCAACTCAACTATCATTTTCCTCTATTTCAGGGAGACATTTTCAAAGGAGACATTTTCAACCGTGTGGCACCCCCTTTTTGATTGACAAGGTAGACTGCAATTGGCTGTTTTTAAATAACCGCTTTCAATTTTATAGGACAGATAGCTTGCGATTGAGAGATACGTTAGTGCGTCTCTTGTTTTAATGCTTGGTTCAAAAGGACAGATCTTACAATGATCCAAAAGTCTGTGTGGGGTAGAGGATTGTGTTTTATGTACAACGCCGAAAGAGTAAACAGTGCACTTGTAGTCGTGTTTTTCCTCTTTTACAGCTGCATTTCAGTCTGCTGAACTGAGTGACCCACAACAGATGGAAAACACATATAAACACGTAAAAGGGTGTGTGTGTGTGTGTGTGTGTGTGTGTGTGTGTGTGATCGCATAAAGATGGGTATGTGGGTGTGAGTGCATCGCTGTGTATATGAGAGTGCTGTCATACTTGCTGCTAAAATCAGTTTGCCGTGCAGACTGTAGGTCATGAGAGGTTCGCTGAGACTCCTGCAAAAAGGTATATAAATATACAACAGTTATTTACAGTCCTATAATCTGATTGGACAGCAGCATTTTAAGAGTGCTGATTTATCGTATAGTAGAAGTGTATTATTTTCATTCTCTGAGTGTATTTACTGGACACGTTGCATTTAAATGAAGTCACTCATTATTATTTTTTATTGAACAGTTAAAAGCAATATCACACTTACGAGCATGCTGTTTATGTTATCAGCAAGGCTCTGGTTATTTTCTGGTTATGGCTTCATTAGAACAGAACTTTTCAACATTGCTCACATAATATTGCTTAGGTGTACAAACATGCCTAACAAGCAAAAGGATAACTAGAGACCCTTATCAAAATAAACCAAAATAAAAACTTAAAAAGACACTACACTTTTTGGAAAATATGCTCATTTTTCAGCTCCCCTAGAGTTAAACATTTGATTTTTACCGTTTTGGAATCCATTCAGCCAATCTCTGGGTCTGTGGCAGGGCCGGAGTGGGACTCATTTTCAGCCCTGGATTTTCATGCCTTAGACCGGCCCACTTTAGTTCACGACTGACTATTAAAATAATATCTTTAAACCCTCAGTAGTATAAGTCTGCAGTAGTGCACTGTTCTCTGCAGCCTTGCAATTCACTGTATTTTTCAAATATATAATTTCATATTCCGTGCAAATGCAGTAAACAATTATAATTTTTGCCATAATCATGCAGCCCTACCATAAGATATTACTAAAGTAAACTTATTCAAAAACTAAAGGAAACAAATGTGTTTGTGTTTTCCTCTATATTTCTATTTCTAAAAAATGGTGAGTCTTGAGATTAACTGTTGGGTTGATAACGTTTGGAAACCCCTGATATACAATACAAAAGCAAGATTTATCAAGTATGCATTGGAAACAAATGGAAAAAAGTCTTTTAGTACTTAGATCATGTCTATTGCTAAATAACGTAGGCTAAGGTAGGCCTACATTGTGTTAAAAAAAGAAAACATCATGGATATACTTTTGAAACTACTTTTTTAAAATAAACTAATTTTTTTGTTCCTCTTGCAATAAACGATGAATAATGACTATTCATAGAGAATTAATCTATGACTTGGATAAAAAATATGTTTTGTAAATTGTTTTCCTTTTAGAGGCCAGCCTGTTTGTATTAAGACGCGCTCAAGTTTATTTAAAATATAATAGACGCGCGGCCGGCAAACGCACTCAAAAGACGCGCTCAAGTTATTTAAAATATAATAGACGCGCGTCCGGCAAGCGCACTCAAAAGACGCGCTCAAGTTTATTTAAAATATAATAGACGCGCGGCCGGCAAGCGCACTCAAAAGACGCGCTCAAGTTTATTTAAAATATAATAGACGCGCGGGCGGCAAGCGCACTCAAAAGACGCGCTCAAGTTTTTTTTAAATATAGACGCGCGGCCGGCAAGCGCACTCAAAAGACGCGCTCAAGTTTATTTTAAATAGACGCGCGGCCGGCAAGCGCACTCAATATAGACGCGTCTGAAACAAAACTCGTCTTCAAATAAGCGCTTTGAAAACCAGAAGACAGCGGCACGTCCTGCGTTTCCCATGCGTTTTAGATGCCAGTGAACCCTAATGCAAGAATTCTTCCAATAAGTGCTCGGGACTCGGGACACAATCAACTTGTGCATAAAGCGGCGGGGACATCTCGCAACCGCAAATACGCTTCATCCCGGTGGCATGACAACACCGGCCCTCGTGGCCAAAAGAAACAGACCGGCCCACCGGGAATCCTCCCGGTTCTCCCTATGGCCAATCCGGGCCTGGTCTGTGGTACCACTTTTAGCTTAGCTTAGCATAATCCATTGAATCTGATTAGACCATTAGCATCGTGCTAAAAAATAACCAAATAGTTAATAGATATTTTTCCTATTTAAAACTTGACTCTACTGTAGTTACATCATGTACTAAGACTGACAGAAAATTAAAAGTTGCGATTGTTTAATCAGATATGACTAGGAACTATACTCTCATTCTGGCGTAATAATCAAGGACTTGGCTGCCGTAACATGGCTCAATGATATTACATAGTGCCCGAAAATAAGCCCCTGCTATTGAAAGATACTAAGGGGACTGTTTTCGGCTGCTGCGTAATATCAGTGCGCCTCCTGCAGGCATGTTACAGCAACAAAGTCCTTGATTATTACACCAGAATCAAAGTATAGTTACTAGCCATATCTGCCTAGAAAAGTACAACTTTTAATTTTCTGTTGATCTTAGTACATGATGTAACTACAGAAGAGTCAAGTTTCAAAAAGGAAAAATATCGAAACTATCTGGGTTTTTTTAGGCGCAATGCCAACTGGTCCAAACAGATTCAATGGATTGTGCTTAGCTATGCTAAAAGTGGTAGCGTCAGACCCGGAGATCAGCTAAATGGATTACAAAAATTTACTTACCACCATGTCATCCAAAATGTCGATGTCTTTCTTTGTTCAGTCGAGAAGAAATTATGTTTTTTGAGGAAAACATTCCAGGATTTTTCTCATTTTTATGGACTTTAATGGACACCAACACGTAACAGTTTTAATGCAGTTTAAAATTGCAGTTTCAACAGAGTTTCAAAGGACTCTAAACGATCCCAAATGAGGTATAAGGGTCTTATCTAGCGAAACGTTTGTCATTTTTGACAAGAAAAAAAATGCACTTTTAAAACATAACTTCTCATCTATCTCCGGTCCTGTGATGCGCTAGCGCGACCTCACACTAGGGCTGGGAAAAAAATCGATTTGATTTTAAAATCGAGTTGGTAGGTCAAATCGATTCATATTTTCAAAAATCATTTTTTTTTTATATTTCTTTCTCCCCCTCTGCAGTATAGCGCAGTACATACATTTTGCATTCGCCAAATCTTCCTTCAGGGTTTCCGTAGCATGCTCCCTACGGCGCAGCCCTCTGCCCCTCCCCTCTCCCGAGGGCAGCGCATGCATACACAAACAACATGGCAAAAACAGCCGGCGAAAGAGAGCAGCTCCTTCCAAAAAAAATGCTCTTCGAATTCAGTCGTGTGGAGTTGGTTTGGATTCACGTAAATTTCATGTTGATGCGTTTTAATTAAATATAATAAATATATATTTTTAAAATATATTTACAGTTTGCAATTATTTTGTTTTAAATGGGGGCAGGGGGAAAAAATCGAATCGAATCGTAAATCGAGTTTTTTTTTTAAAAAATCACAGATTTTTTAGGGGGACAAATCGCCCAGCCCTACCTCACACAATATGTCATCAAGTCAAGCGGTCACGGATGACATATGCGAGGACCATTCTGATGTTATTGTATGTCAAATGATAGTAATTAATGTCTTTCTGTCAGTTTATTGTTTACAATGGTCCGCAAATGTGCGTTTCATATATGTAACACATGACCTCTCTAGGTCACTACGCATTTACGTGAGGTTGCGCTGGCTGGAGATTTAAATTTCTTCTCGACTGAACAAAGGAAGACATAAACATTTTGGATAACATGGTGGTGAGTAAATTATCTCCTTATCCTTATCTAATCCTTTAACTCTAGGGGAGCTGGAAAATGAGCATATTTTCAAAAAAAAGCGTCTCTTTACATTTGATAGTTTTGCAAAAATACCTTGTGAGATGTATCATATTCCATTATGTAAGCAAAGTCAACAGTGATTACAAGGTGTTTGCATTCATTCTTTATTCATTTTATTACATTTATTTTTGGGCTATGATTAGACGTCTGTCAGCTCAAAATTCGCCTTGTTTTAACCTAGACGTCCGGGCTGTTTGGACGACTATTCAACATCTTTTAAATGTAAAATTGCTTGCTGGGTACAAAAATATTAAAAAGACAAATTTTTATATATAGTGTATAAAAATGCATGGGTGCTTAACTCACCGTAGATAGAATTTCAAGGCACTAGTGATGGTCTTAATGTCAAAGTCATTCGAATTGAAATCTACATCACCTGGACACTTTGGATCTACAGCGAGAGGAGAACAGATGAAGACAAAGAGAGAAAGAGAGTGAGAAAGCGAAATAAATGACCTTCCTCAGATGGTTGTTTTTGTTCAGTATGGGGGCTGTGTGTCAGGGAGTTTGTAACAGCTCAAGGTCTATCTCATGGACGTATATCTCTGCTTTGGTTTCCTTACGGTCCCATTGCTACACTTCATAAAAAAAAAAAAAACATCTAGCTCGCTCTGGATGTTTAAAATACCACAATAAGTTAAGACTAAAAAAGTCTGAGCGATCAAATTTAATGCCCACATAAAATATGAACTTGTAAACTTGATGGCAGATCAAAAGATGTTAATATGTTTGCTTATAATTGCGTGTATAAATCAGGTTTAATGGCTTTTGGGGTTCGACTTCCACGTCTGTTTTCTGCGTACCACAATGAATGTATAAAACGTAATGTGTGAATCTGCGCGTAAAAGAGATTGACAAGTGTGTGGGTTGCGTGTTTTCCAACACACACACAGCAGATGTTCATCGGGCCATTTTCTCACCAAAGAAGGCATTCAGAAGTTTCTGTACTTGAATGTTGCTGCCCACAGTCCTGTAGACCCCTTCCTGAGTCAGCCCTACCAGAAAGAAAGAGAAGAGAGCAAACGAAATGAGAGTGGAAAAGAAACAGAAACAATGATTTATGGACTGAGAAAATGGGAGAACCTGGCATGAGCGAGAAGAAACGGGGGAGTGTCCTGCAGTGGAAAAGTACAGCTCTACCGAAAAACGACAGAGCAGCGGTGGACCTGGCCGGCGTTCAGTTCGGGTCCGGCCGTCATTAGCCGTACAATAACCCTCCAGCCGCAGTTTGCCAGAGATTACTGATCGTTAACGTGCACCATGTTGTTCTTGACGACAGCGTTGGTCTTAAACGTCTGGGGGAAATCGTTCCGAGTAACGGCATAATCAGAGATCGCCGAACACATACATCAGCACGTCAAACAGAGCTGTTAGCGCAGTCAACACTACGGTTTACACACACTTATTAGTGAGAATAAACCAGCTCTTTATTTCACTTAACGGTTTCACGGTGTCAATGTAACGAAATCCAACATCTAACTGCGTTGGAGACCAAACACGGCTGGTGCTTTTGACCTGTGGTCTTCACGAAAGAGAGAAAAGCTGTCTGTATACATCTGCTATCAATTCGTAGCGGTGCAGAAGTTTTCTCTTTTAATTTGCATGATATATTATTGATAAAAATCTGTATGTTGGCATGTTTCAATGTATGTGTGTGCGTTACAGGTTTTTTTGGCCACATCAGCAGCGGTTCTGCAGAACCAACAAATTCTGGAAATGAATGTTTTCTATTTACAGTTGGCTCAAAATGCTCTCGGCCCGAAACGTGACACTTATGAACAGATGGCATACTGCTGACCTCTGCTGGTCGCGTTTGGAAGGCAAAACAAAAAATAATCTGTGACATTCTGCTCGTCTTTCACACTGAATTAAATTAAATCGTGCAGGTTCAGCATATGGTGGCCATGAAGTGTATAAACAGCACAGAGCTCATATTAAACAGCCCGCAATGGGCTCTGAAGCTTCACGAAAGTAAATTGTTGGGTGATTGATAACTTCAACAGAAACTACAAATAGTGAGTGATGTTCCTGAGGTGTCGAGTAAATGTAATTTCACCTTTTGTTTCAACAAAGTTGATGCATTTTCGGACAAACTTGAAGCCCAGGTCATTCAGCTCCACTGAGGAAACGAAAAAAGAAAAACAAAGAATATTACATTGTTTATCATGGCCGTGTAAATTTCTCAGTAGGTTACTGAACACTATTTATGGCGTAATTACACCTTGTATTGTACAAGCTTGCAAGTATTTCACTTAATCTATTAAGCAGGATTTTCTCGCTTCTCTACACGGTTCTTCTATTTTTAGATAGTCTCTCAACAGTTTCGCATTTCTAAATATATAGACTATCTTTCTGTTTTGTTTTGTTGTGTGTATACATACTAAAATCATCCAAAAATTTATTATATTGTAGATTTCCTATGACCATGGTATTCATGTTAAAGTCAAATAAAAGTTTGAATGGCTGTTTATGTGGTGTTTTTATGAGGTTTATTTAAAGGCGGGGTGCATGATCTCTAAAAGCCAATGTTGACATTTGAAACCACCTAAACAAACACGCCCCTACCCCAACAGAATCTGGACCTTCATTTGATAGATCCACCCCACACATGCGCAACCCAGGCAACGATGTCGGTTTGTAGACACGCCCCTTACTGCTGATTGGCTACAAGTGTGTTTTGGTAGTCGGTCTGACTCTCTTTTCCAAAGTGATTTTCAAAAATCACGCACCCTGCCTTTAACTAAATTCGGGAGGAGCATGGTCATGTAATCCAACCAATCAGCTTGAAGAGTTCTCTATAGTTTCCCTCCTCTACCCCATCGCCTCACTCTCTGCTTGTACATCTATCCCAGTTAAAGTAGTCTGGGTTTGGGCTAATTTTCTGAGCTTGGAGCCCTCCCCTTGGACAGCGCACCAAATATGCTTTATCTCATTACCCTATCGATTGCATGTTCATTCATTCACCGCCAGCCTTTTTTAACTTTTTCCCCGTCATTGCGAGTTATCCCGTCAATTAAGAGAAAACATTTGCATTAAAAAATTGTGTTCCTGATGAGGTTTTATGTTAATCTGTAATACCGCAAATATCCACTATGATTCCAATTGATTAAAAAACTAAAGCAAAAAATGATTTACTAATTTTAAACTTTGTGTATTTTTGATAATCGTTCTGAATCTGATCTCTAATAAAATTCCTTCACAAAAATGCAATTATTTCAGTTTTTTTGATAATATATATATATATATTTTTAAGAAAAATACCCATATTTAAGAGTTTATAAGCAGTGAAAAATAGGATGAAACATTTTTTTTCCTGTTTTGTTTGTTTGTTCATTGTTTGTTTGAAAGCAGATGGTCTGTTCTTTCATTTGATATATTTGTATGTTTATATATTTTTCTAGAAGGCATTTTGTGAAACTTTTGTGAAAATCACAAAAAATTCTTGAAGGCAACTTTTCAAAAAATGGCTGGCGAGGAATAAGTTAAAAAATATGTCGCCAGCATTTTTTGGGATTTTCATAAAAGTTTCACAAAATGCCCTACAGGAAATTTTTCTTTAATAAACAAAAAACTGTAAAAAATTTTTTATCCTATCTTGATTTGTTCTCTTTTTATAACCTCCTAAATATGGGTAGGTTTCTTCAAAAATACCAAATTTTAAGCAAAAAGCTGAGAAAATTGCATCTTTGTAAAGGAAATTTGTTAGAGATCAGATTCAGAATGATTATTAAAACATAAACAGAGTTTAAAATATTGTTAAATTATTTTTTGCTTCAGTTTTTATAAATTGGGTAAAAGCGCCATATAGTGGATAATAACAGAATTACAGATTACCGTAAAAACTTGTCAGGAAATCGTCATTGGCAGGGAAATGTTTTCTCTTAATGTTTTCTCATAATTTGTTAATGCAAACTCGTGAAATATGCTTCAAGACAAACCATGTACAATAGGCTTTATGCCCAGCTGCACTACTTCCTGAACTTCAGCCAGCTCCTTGTTTCCTTTCTGCCATAATTGGACAAACTGATTAATCCAGGTGTGCCTGACCTCAGTAGTCACAACAACAATAATCAGACACACCTGGATTAATCAGTTTGTCCAATAATGGCAGACAGGAAACAAGGAGCTGGCTGAAGTTCAGGAAGTAGTGCAGCAGGGCATAAAGCCTAATCAACATTCATTACCATTGCTGAGTATTTTCTTAATAAACTGCCGTCATCTCATTCCCGAGGTTTGAAATTGCCTCAATTTCCTACATCACAAACATGCGACCAATCACGTCAACACAGGTGAACGAGTGGATCATTTAGTCCGACCAATAGAAATATATGCCGCATGGGAGTGGAAACGATTGCAACACTGCAGCTTCAGCTTTACTTCTGTGACACGGGCACATGTTGCTCACACGTGCATTGTGAATGCTCAAACCTGTTAACGTCAGCGCCGATAAAATATGCGCTGTTAAAGCGCAACTCACGAATGCACTGTGAAATCAGCAGCTATGTGTCTGGAACTGCCGAATGCAGCGTCTAAATACATATATATATCTATGGTCTGAGCGGGTGCAATTCAGTGGAGGCAGGGACTAATTCGCATTTTCATAGAGCCCCGTATAATAAATGAGGCAAGGACGTAGAGTAGGCATAAAGAAATTATTATTACAGGAATAACTTTTTATCAGGTATTACCATCCAATGCCATCACTCCACATTCCTTAAATCTTGAAAATTGTGGATAAAATAAAGTTATTGTGTTTTGGACTGTCATTTTTTTTGTACACTGGCGTTTGGCACAGAAATTGGCTAAAATTGATTATTGCACCTTTAGATATCAATGAGATGAGCACAACTAAGCTGTAAATGCATAATAAATAATTACCGTAGATATAAAGTATAATTGCTGTTTATGAAATTAATACCAGTAGTTTCTGATATGAAACATATTGTCACCAATATCCAAAGGGAAGCTGTACTTACTTTCTGCCTGCTTTTGAATTGGAGAATGATAAATCTGAAACAAACAGAAAGATCTCAGTACACGATAAAGCATCAGTATTCTGGCAGAAACCAGTAAAGAGCATCTTAAATCCTGAGATGTCTGTTAAACTCACTGGTTCCTTTCCATCCATGGCCTCCATCCACTGCTTCCTACTGACCTCAGAAATCGCCTGGATCAGGACAGGGGAGCACCTATAGAAATGCAGAAATATGAAAATGAACGTCAACTTTGAATAACCAATAACTGCTGTTAGCATACTAAGCACGCATGCCTAAATATGAGCAAACATCATTTTATATCTTATGTAATATTATGGGTTTCCTTTATTCTGTAATTTTGTTTTTCAAACTACTACATACACTTTTTTGTCTGCTATTCTGTTCTATTCACTCACACCATCTATTTCCGCTGCTTTTATTTACTTTAACAATAATAATTCATGTTATAATAATATAACATGACCAAATTAAAATTAATAATGAAAAATAATTATGGACAGAAAGGACTGATGCTGATTTTCACCTTTCGTTTGTCTCAATTTCAAAACAGAAGCGTTTATCAATAGAATCGGCTTTGCGGCGTATGCATGACTTCAGTGTTAGCTGACATGTGGTCTGAAAGAGAGGAAATGTAAGTAAAAAGGGGAATACAAATGTGTTTACATATTCATTTTTTCATACACTGATCTTCAATAATGTTGCACCTGTTTCGCTCCTGGTTTTTGCTCCATCGGCACCATTACCAATGTTTTGCTGTCCTTGAAGTATTTACAATAATACTTCACCCAGGAAACACCCAAAGCCCCTATAGAGAAAAAGAGAGAGAGAAAAATGCCATTTTTGTTAATCAGTAGATATAACATGCTTTGATGGTTTTAGTCTTTTATTCACGATCATGACTCATGATTTGTCTTGTTTGTAGATAAAGTTAAAAACACTAACCATTCTTACTTTCTAAGGGGCCAGTCACACCAAAAGCGCTTTAAACGCTTGCAAACGCAAGGCGCGACGCATTGCCTTTTTTAAAAAAAGAGCAGTGCGACGCGGCTTTTCATATTGCTAAGCAACCACCGAGTCAGCTGTCTTGTCAATCAAATATTGAAGCGTGAGCACTCTTTTGCTGTTAACTGTCATATTAGCAGAGTTTTAAAAAGAGGACGCTTGCTCTGACCTTGTTTGAGGGTGAGAGGTGCACAAACACACAAGAGAGAGTGAGCGAGTGGTGTCCGGTTCTTCAAAGCAACTGTAAACTTCCCTCACCACAACGTAAGGCCCGCCTCTCCCCTCATTCGATTGGAAAATGGAAAGACGCGAATGACATCGGGCGCTTCAACGCTCTCAGCGCTCCTTCAAAAACGCGTGCGCGGCAGGCGGCAAAAAAACGCAAGGCGCTCTGCGCGCATAAACAGTGCGCAAACGCTCCCTGCCCATAGAATATCATTCAAAAAAGGCGCCTGCAACTGCCATAAACGCTTTTGGTGTGACTGGCCCCAAAGAAGTTATATTTAATATTAAAGGGCCAATATTATTTTTTACAAGATTTTTAATACAAGTCTCAGGTGTGCCTAGAATGTGTCTGTGAAGTTTGAGCTCAAAATAAATCCCCACAGATTTGTTAAAGCATGTCAAAGAGCATGTGTACCTTTAAATGCTTTTGGTTAAAAGTAGAACGGTTTCCTGCGAATACAATCTGGGACAATAGTATCTTTAGCTAAAATGTGCTAACAAACACATTAAGAAAAGCTTTCGGGTAAAGTTAACCAGTCAGTCAGTGGCCATGGGTGGAGCTTTGTTTGTGTGACGTCACATTAACAAAAGAATCAAAACAGCATGTCCAATGACATTGCTTTGATATAATGAGGATTAAAGTGCCCATATTATGAAAAACTCATTTTTTCTGGGTTTTGGGGTGTTCATTTGTGTCTCTGATGCTCCCACACGCATACAAACTTGGAAAATAATCCATCCATGCTGTTTTGAGTGAGATACAGGTTTCTGAATGTCATCCGCCTTGAGTCTCAGATTGCACGGTTTCAAAATCAGCTCCGTTGTGACGTAACTAGCCTTGTTGTCACATTCCATTTTAATTTTCCCACCCACCACCCCACTCACAGTATTCAGATTGTATATTATATGCTACTACAAGACGTTCATGCGAAATCTGATGTAAACAACAGACTATATATCTATTTCACGGATTATACGCATTTGTGGACAAAAATGTTCATTGGATGTATTTTATGGGACTTTCATGGATTATTCACACATCTGAAACCGACTGGATTCGATTTGACGATGTCCAAAGATGGATTTTGCATAATATGGGCCCTTTAACTCAAAATGATGTCTTTTGTAATCAACAAGCACTGGGTTGGAGAAGTGAGAAAGCACTCACATTTCTCTTGAACATAGAGGTATCCTTCTATAGTCGACTGCTGGCCATGTCTAATACACATCTGCGATGATTGTTTCATCTTCTTCATAAGCTCTTCCATTTCCTCTCTGGTGCTTTCAAAGTGGTTACGAGTCTACAACAACAAAACCAATCAATCAATCAATCAATAAGTACAAATACAAGGGGAACCATGCTGGGGTCATAAAATTTGTGGGCAGTGCTCCCACACAATGCATGCAAACCCAATTTTAAATCCTGGCTTAAAGCACTTTTCTAATCTAATTTCCATTTGTCCTTTCGTCACTTTTGTCTGTACTACATTGTCCTTCCTAATAATTGCTAAATGGGAAGTAACTTTAAAAAGAAAGAAATAAGTAGGAGCCATTACAATAAACCTTTGTTACATAAAATCATTATGGCAGAATTAATTGCTATCGATTTATAGTAACAGAATGTTGTCCATTTTCTGATATTGAATCGAACTGTAATGGTGTGTGACGTAATTTAATTTAACAAAGCAAAAGAGCAAAACCTTGACAGGGTCAGGTTAATGCAGAATTGATGGGTGAATATTGATTGGTTAAGTTCTCACGTTCTGTAGGCTGAGCTGGAGCTCCTGTTTATAAGGTAGAAAGTCCTGTGTCATCTCCACTGTCAGATTGTTCAGAGTAAGGATGCTCTGCAGAAACGCTAATACCTGTCAATCACAGATGGACACACCCCTCTTTAATCAAAACTTGTGCATTATTTCTGTCAACGTTTGTATATGTATGTTTGCTACTTTCGTGTTTTCATCCGTGCACCTGTACGTCCCTCCTTGTTTACACAATAAACCATCTGTTACTTCAACACACATATTATAGTATACTGAAACAAAACTGTGCAGGCTTAGGGAAAAGGAAGTTCATACGTACAGGCTCCACAACATCAAACTTCTTCCTGTCTTCAACCTGTTGGATCTGGTAGACATATTCAACAGATGACTCATAAAATGCCTGACGCTCCTTATCTAGCTGTTCATCTGCCTGTACACACACAAACGAACGAACATACATAAGGACACCATCATGATTACTATACAATTGCAAAAACAACAAATCTAATGGTAGCATGGTGGCCTAAGACTTTTGCACAGAATTGTATATTCACACAAAAACGCTTAATATTGAGACGTGTTTTGTATTTACAACACCAGTCAAAGGTTTGGACACCTACACCTACTTTTATACAATTTAAAAAAAATGTAAGGGTTATTATCTAATACTAAAATAATATGGAAGTGTAGAAATTGTAGCAAAATGTAGTGAGCAAAAAATAAAACAAAAAAACAACAACTAAAAACAACAAATAAAATTTTATTAAACGTCTACATTTTTGCATTCTTACATTCATATTCACTCTAAATACTTTTATGTATGTCAGTGGAGTGCCGTGACACTCGCGTTTGCCGCTAAAAAAACCCACATCACACCTTTAAATGAGTTCCTATGTTTGCTGGCTGGGAAATTTTTTCTTCCCAATCCTACAAATTAAAGTGCCCATATTATAAAAAACTCACTTTTTTCTGGATTTTGAGGTTTTATTTTTTGTCTCTGGTGCTTCCACACGCATACAAGCTTGGAAAAAAATCCATCCATGCTGTTTTGAGTGAGATACAGGTTTCTGAATGTCATCCGCCTTGAGTCTCAGATTGCACGGTTTCAAAATCAGCTCCGTTGTGACGTAACTAGCTTTGCCGTCACATTCCGTTTGAATTTTCCCGCCCACCACCCCACTCGCAGGTCTCCACCCACCAGGTAGCTAGAGGGCAGTCACTTCGCTAATATCCTCCATACTGTTATCATGTCTCACGGAAATAACAGCGCTATTTGGATATTATGTATTATACTTTTAAAAACAAAGTTTTAACGCATGTTTATGTGTTTACTGGAACCTAAAGTGTAATCTCATATACAGTTACGGAGTAAATAGTCCTCAGATTGTATATTGTATGCTACTACAAGACGTTCATGCGAAATCTGATGTAAACAACAGACTATATATCTATATTTCACGGATTATACGCATTTGTGGACAAAAATGGTCATTGGATGTATTTTATGGGACTTTCATGGATTATTCACACATCTGAAACAGACTGGATTCGATTTGCGATCGTTATATAAACCCAAAGGTAAGAAGTCACATTTATACTCTGCATGTTGTCATCTGGACTTCTGTCACAAAATACTACTTTTATAATGCTAGAGCATCTGTATCTCAAAACAGAGACCATACACTGATGCTAAACCCGTAAGTTATACCTTTTAAATGATGTATAGTAATGTTAATATTTCTAATGTTTGTAGACAGTAGGCTATATAGATTATAGATTGTTAGCAGAGTTAAAAAACTGACGTCATCCCGCCCACGAATTGGTGCACGTCGAGGGGGTGAACTTTTGTGTTTGTTTTAGCAGTCATTTGCCATTGAGAACGACGAGGTGGCTAACGATATGCTAGTTAGTTTGCAGCATGGTTTCTCCTGCAAAGCCACTGACCAGCTACCATACTTTTCGAAAGTTAAAAGAAAAAGTTAACTAATTATTTTACAATTCTACATGAACTTACTAAGTAATAGTGTTTTGCCAAACTAAAAGTGTTTTACCAAACTAACCGGGCCTTACCGACCCGGCTTTTCCGCTGAGCCTAACGTACCCCCAAGTCTATCACTTTCCCAAGAATACGGCGGACCTCCCGCTAGCTTCTAGCAATTAGCATGCTGTCCAGAAGCAGTATACATCCCCCGTCGGCTCTTAATTTCTGTAATTTGCGAGAATAATGTGTTTGAAAATGTTTTATAACAGGAATAGGTTATCGTTGTCCGAGCAAAACAAGTGTATTGTTGATACTGCTACATTACAATTGACTCTGGAATCATTGTGTGTCATGAGTTTCTTCTCCTGGAATGTACTTATTAGTGATACTTTTTTGCTTGATTTGTCTGTTTGCAATACATAAACCGTTAATAATAATATACTATATAAAAAAAAATAATACGGTCTGTACTGCTCGCAATACCATGCGCATGCGCACATGACGTTAGTAGTACTGTGCATTCAGACCGCCACCGGCGAGAGCGTCAAAGTGGCCGGAAGTAATTCGTTTTCAATGAGAGCCGGCAGCGAGCTCCGGCGAGCAGCGGCGCGGCGCGTCATGTACAGCGTGAGCGTCGAGGAGAGTTGTAATCAGCTCAACTTTATGGTAATGAGATATGACGCGGTTCGGCGGCAACCAATCGGAAGGCGGAAATGTTCACCGGCAACCAATCGGAAGGCGGAAACCTCCGCCTGAGAGGAGTTCAGAGAATGCATTCGAGTGTCAGAGCGTCCACTACAACTTTTCTTTAGCGTCGTTGTCAGGGCAGCCAGAGCTTTTATTGACGCTCTCGCCGGTGGCGGTCTGAATGCACAGGTAGGGCGTGACCAAAGGAGCAGCAGCTCATAAATATGTAATGACCACCTCAAAACGGCACAATCTGAAATGCACTGAAACAGAGGCTACTAGAGATGGGTAACAATCTTTTCCTCATTTCGAGCAAACAACTTTTGAAACATGTTTTATGGAACTCATACACCTATTTAACTTGTGGAAAAGCAGTCATAAAATGGGCACTTTAGTATCGAACTATAAGCTGTTAGATTAAAATTCAATCTTAATAGTTTTAAAGGAAATCATTTCAGTCAAGAGTGACCAAACAGACTGTTTCTGTAATGAATTACAGTGCTCTTGATAATCTGTTTGGCTTTATCTCTGCCTCATGTAGCTGCGTCTCTTTTTTTTTGGAGGATATATTCACATGTTTGTCCAGCTGAGAGTAATACTTCTCACTCTCCTTCTCAAACTTCTTCCTTTTGTCCTGAAACACACACACATACAACATTCACTGATTTAAAAGAGCCGTCAGCAATCAGAATAGGGTTGAGGTGAACCTAAAAACTTTCTTGTTGGCTAAAACAATTCTTAATAAAAACAGGCCATATAAATGTTTTCAGAAGTGTAACTGATTCCTTACAACCAACAATCTTTGGCCACAAAGCTGCTGAAATGGAACTGAAAGGCCAGTAATGTTAACTGAAGCATGTTGAAGTGGAGAGACTCCAACAAAATAAAAGTATTTGGAATTTTGAAACTTTCCATGTGTCATTATTTCCTTCAATAACCATGATAACCTTGTACTTCTTCCTTATTCTCTGTCAAATTATTCAAAGTTTTTCTATGGATGCTCCAATAATGTCAAATTAAAATCTTAAATAAATGCACATTCCACACCACAAATAAAACTATTATTGCTCGCTTTTATCACACTATTATTTCAGTGTGCATGTATTTGTGGTTGTGTGAAAATCCTACAGAAACCTGGCAAATGCGATACAGTGTTATAATGATATCTGGGTCATAACATGATATTATCGCAATTCTTTATGTTTAGTGAAGTGTTATTTAAAACAACATTTGGTTCTTTTTTCATTTGTATTTGTGCTGTCATATGCATAGCTCACGTATACAGTAAGTGCATACTCATAGGCTTGTTTTAGATAGAAATGAACTACAAACAAATATTAAAAAGCTAATTTCCTGGCATGTCTAGAGACAATTAACAATGCCATAAGCAAGATTTTTTTCTTTACAGCAGGTACTATGGTGTGTTGTAAACTTTGCTCTTAGTCAGACAGGAAGTAGTTAAGGAAATGAGAGTTTTCACACATGCCCCCAAAAAGCAGATCTCGTATATATCTTTACTTCTCAACTGTTTCTAGATTGCAAATAGGTTATGTAAGACAAAAAAAACTGTAGTTAAGTTACATATCTCCTCTAGAGTTTTATATGCGATCTTAACAACATCTCAGACACTGCTCACATTTACTCAGGCAACCGAGTCAGCAATCCAAATCCAGAGATAATTTATGATTTTAAAACATTTCACTTTTTTCCAATATCAAAATATCTGGGCCACATCTGTTATCCACATAAAACTTATAGCTCTATGCTATTGCTCTATGAAAAAGGAATTTTATTAAAAATTGTGATCAGGTCAATAATGTTTTGAAACATAAGGGAGACGTTTTTATCTTGTGGCTTCCAGATGTACTCATGTGATGTGTGTGTACTTTACACATACTAAAACATCAACTGGTCATAATGTTATAACTCACTTTATTGTGCGTGTGTGTGTGTGTGTGTGTGTGTGTGTGTGTGTGTGTGTGTGTGTGTGTGTGTGTGTGTGTTGGCATATGTGGTTCATGGGGACATGAATAGTGTATAATGACATGTTTACTATGCTATAAACATTGTTTACGACGAAACTGAATGGCTTAAAAAACAACCTGAATGGTAGTTTTTCATAGATTAAAGACCTGCTAACAGGTTTTTGTGACATTGGGGTTAGGGACTGGGGTAGGTTAGGGGAATAAAATATACAGTTTGTACAGCATAAAATGCATTGCATCTATGGAATTGCCCCTTGTAAATCACTTATGCTGACATGTGTGTGTGTAACCTACTTTTGTGACTCCAATCTGATCTTTCCTAAACTTTTCCAGAGGTTTGATAAGCAAGTCACATGCATTCTGGACCTGCAAGTGAAACAGAAAAGTGAGACACAAATTGAGATATGTGTATCATAGTGTATCTCTGCAATAGAAAATCTTGCCCCTGCTTTTATTCAACACATGGGGGTAAGAGGTCATGAGCTGTCACGATGAAGCATACGGCCGTTTGGCATCCTGCTGGGTGACATAACAGAAGGGGCCAGAATACAAGACCGAGTCAGACACTTTAACGGGTAAATGCATGGATTGTGAAGGTAAAGTCTGAAATAAAGATTGGTTTAAAAAGACACTCCACTTTTTTTGAAGATATGCTCATTTCCAGCTCCCCTAGAGTGAACGTTTGATTTTTGTCGTTTTGGAGTTTATTCGGCCGATCTCCGGGTCTGGCGGTGCCACTTTTGGCATGGCTTGGCACGGTCCATTGAATCTGATTGGATCATTAGCATAGCGCCTAATAAAATAACCAAAGAGTTTGGATCCTATTTAAAACTTCACATGTACCAAGACTGACAGAAAATAAAAAGTTGCAATTTTCTAGGCAGATATGGTAAGGAACTATACTCTTATTCTGGCGTAATAATCAAGGATTTTGCTGCTGTAACATGGCTGCAATAGGCGTAGTGATATTATTACACACTGCCCGAAAATAGTCCCGTCATTGAAAGTTACTTTCTTTTAAATTATTGCGCCTCCTGCAGCCATGTAACAGCAGCAAAGTCCTTGATTATTATACGCCAGAATGAGAGTATAGTTCTAGC
The DNA here is from genome assembly GCF_027580225.2 of Misgurnus anguillicaudatus. NCBI lineage: Eukaryota > Metazoa > Chordata > Actinopteri > Cypriniformes > Cobitidae > Misgurnus > Misgurnus anguillicaudatus. The sequence continues at coordinate 29,156,810 of NC_073358.2, read as the reverse complement.
CATATCTGCCTAGAAAATCACAACTTTTAATTTTCTGTCTGTCTTAGTACACGATGTAACTACAGAAGAGTCAAGTTTTAGATAGGAAAAATATTCAAACTCTTTGGTTATTTTTTAAGTGCGATGCTAATGGTCTAATCACATTCAATGGATTGTCCTATATGCTGAGAAAATGGGCATATTTTCAAAAAAAGTGGAGTATCCCTTTAAAGCAAATTGCATTATGAAACAGAACTTTACCCATTTTGCACTGACCTCTCAGGTGATAACATAGCAGGTATTTGTTTTATTCTGGTCATGCACTTCACTTGATTAAAATATAGATAGACAGAGATGATGATAGTCTAAAATGTGTCTTTGGCATCTTACAAAGATAAACACATACAATATAACACATACAGCATAACACACAAAACTACATGGGATTAGGTGAATAAACCATTATGGGTAGGTGGTACTTGTATGGGACATGCACTTACTGTGTGCTTACCCAATAAAAAATACTGACAACTAACTATATGCACCTCATGGGTTAGATTTAGGTTCAGGACTGGTAAGTAGTAAATACATTTACATCTATGCATTTGGCACACACATTTATCCAAAGCGACTTTCATTCAATCTATTACACAGTATGTGTGTTCCGTGGGAATCGAACTTGTGGCCTTCGCGCTGCTAAACTCAATGCTTTGCCAGTTGAGCTACAGGAGTGGTGACCAACCCTGTTCCTGGAGATCTACTGTCCTGCAGAGTTCAGCTCCAACCCCAAATCAAACACACCTGAACCTGGCAAACAAGCATTTCAGTGCTACCTACAAATTAGAGTCAGGTGTGTTGAAGCTGGGTTGAAACTAAAATATGCAGGAGGGTAGATCTCCAAGAACAGGGTTGGTCACCTCTAAGCTACAGGAACATACGTACATGAATAATGTACTGTAAAAAAAGACATTATGTACTACAGAGTCCTATATAAAACAATATACAAGAGAACCATTTGAGTGTGCATGACTATTCATTTCAAAATATCATTACTTTAACATAATTTGCAATCTAAAGGAAAAAAGAATGAATTATTTTCTGAATGTGGAGTTTCCAGTTGTACAGGAATGCTTTGTACATTAAATGATACTACCTAGAAACAATTTCAAGGGAATTTAAAGGCGGAGTCCACGATGTTTGAAAAACGGTTTGGAAAGGAGACGGGCCGACTACCAAAACACACTAAGAGCCAATCAAATCAAATCAAATGCCGGGTTGCGTATGTGTGGGGCGGGTCTATCAACAGAAGGTCCAGATTCTATTGGGGTAGGGGCGTGTTTGTTTAGGTGATTTCAAATATCAACATTGGCTTTCAAACATCATGGACTCCGCCTTTAAGGGTGTTTATCAGGTCTGTGCTTTAAAAAAAAACTATATTATAAGCTTACACTCAAATTTGTGAGCTAATAAATCCCATAACTGGGTTTTACGACATAAACGTCTTAATTAAGTGAACTAAAACATGTTTTACTTGTCCACAGCCTGGGGAGTTTAATCTTGCGGACTGTTAATGGTTGATATATTTGAGAAAATTAAGAGTTATCTGCATATTAGATTACGATTGACGGTTGTTTTTTGATAAGGAAGAACTGGATTTCACCAACCAGCATCATTCGTCCTTCTTCCACGTCCTGCAGCAAACCGGCAAACTCACGAAAAGATTCAGCTGTGAAGATAAAAAATGGTCACATGAACCACAAATACAAGCCAAGAAAATGCAAATGCATGGACAAGTATGCAAAGCTCCTGCCAAAAGACAAAGTTTCAAACACTCGAGCACATTCAAACACCAACGCATGTATGCCTGCACACACAGTGAAATAAAGACGGCAATAAAGCAGCAATCGTGTCTTAAACTGTCAAACGTGCAAAACTCCGATCAGGTTAATACCTGATGACGTTTAGATCAATGAGATTCAGACTCAGCAATGTTCATCTCATCATCTGTCAGAGTGTCACCGATGAAATCAAACTGGAATGACTGAAGGGTCAAAGAGAACTTCTGCACAGCTAGTGAGTATTCTGAAACAACACCAAAAACAAAAAAAGAACAATCAGATGTTAGTCTTCACAACAAGGAAACCAGTAACTGATCCAAGACAAAACTGAACCCCGTAAAACCCTCTATAGACTCATGGTTTGCAGAACCATATCCAGGAAATTCAAGCACAAACAAGCTTTAAATGCAACCATTAATTACTGAACCTCAGACAAATACGGAGTGATATCAAATATTTGGAGATCGGTGAGGATGGATTTATGTCTCAGAATCTATACAAATTCAGTGCCAGACCAGGCCCCTGCGTCATTAAACACACAATGTTTATCCAAAACACTGTACAACTACCGGTATAGAGACAGAGCGCAACGTGTCATAACCTGAAAACCACGACCACTGGGGGGGGAAACAATCCATCCGTCTCCATTGACTTTTTTATTGGGAGAGGCCGCCTCGTTGTCATTTTTGGCTTATAACAAAAAACATAACAATGCCTAAAAGCTGCTGTGTGACAGGGTGTACAGCTAACAAGCCAAAAAAAAAAACAGATTTTTTTTTATAAGCTGTCGAGTCCAAAAAAACGAGCGTTTAAAGACACAAAAGTGGAAAACAGGCAACTTTTCATAGTACTACTATTAGTAGAACTGCCCCCACTAGCGGGAAACACAGTCGGCGATCCACTTTTTTCTCCTTAAAGGCTGGGTTTTAAGACTTGACAGCTTATAAAAACGTATTTCTGGGTTCTTTGGCTTGTTAGCTGTACATCTTGTCATACAACGAAAATGCAGATTTTGAGGAACAACTAATTGTTTGGAGATTGTTAATAGATGTTTCTGAGTGGTAAGTTTGTGTTTTTTCAGTATGGACCTTCAAAACGTAACTGTAAAGTCAATAGTAGATCTTCAGCTTAAACGCTAGCATATAGCATTAATTAGCATGTAGCGGTAACTCAGCAGTCACAACTTTGTTTTTAGCATTTTAACGGCTTTGTAAATAATTTAATTGTAGTTCTAAACATAGGTTTGAGAGGAGCCTAAACATTCAGGCCTGTCAATCATCATTATGGGCTTATATAAGGCAGCCTTCAGGCCCCCCGGTCCAGCTGCAATTTTTCCAGCATCCCTCCTCCTCCCCATCTCCACCTTCACTGCTCTTTTTTTCCCTCTGTGCAGTTCTGTTTGCAAGGGGGGGGTTGAACTTGGGGCTCGAGCCCTGGTCTCAGGTTCGCTCTCTCTGAAGGTTCAGAGCTCAGCTGCAGAGCTCCCTTCGAGGACAGCAAGCCAAGTTTGTTTACAATTAATCATTAAGATCTGACTGCGCAGGTGAACGATTTAATGTGTAATTTAATGTTGAGGCGTACATCTCGACTGTGATGTCACAGTCATACTCTGTCATAGGGATGTAACGATAGCTCACAGTACGATATTTCACGGTACAAATGAATGTTGAGTTAAGCCTTAAAATGTTACAATTCTTTATTAAGTTGTATAAAAAGTAACTGAAATTGTTAATATTATGAATTACATTTTTTAATTTGCTCAAAATACTGTGATGTGCATCGTATCGTGAACCCAGCATCGAGATACAGACCGAACCGTTAGCTTAGTGTATTGTTACACCCCTTCTCTGTCATCATTTACTCACCCTCACATTGTTGCAAATGCAAACCTGTATAAATTTCTTTGTTATGCTGAACACAAAGAATTATATTTTGAGCAATGTTGTAACCAAACCGTTTTGCACCGTTGACTTGCATAGTATTTTGTTCTCCTACTATGGAAGTCAATGGTTCTCCTGTTTCCTGCTTGAATACAATTCCCTTTAATACCACACATTTTTGACATGGCCATAGAGAGTCAATATTAAAGAAATGAAGGTTACATTTTCACAGTATATTATTTACGTTATGTAAAATAATTTTATGTAGAAAACCATAAATCGTAAGTAAAATTACTCTAGGGTTTTTACACACTCGGTTACATATGATTTTTATCACTGCATGATTCTAAAAATAACTGCACACTGAATAAATAAATAAATAAAGATTGTGAAAAAAGCAAAAAGCATTAAAGGATTAGTCCATTTTCTTAAAAGAAAAATCAAGATAATTTACTCACCACCATGTCATCCAAAATGTTGATGTCCCTCCTTGTCCAGTCGAGAAGAAATTATGTTTTTTGAGGAAAACATTCCAGGATTTTTCTCATTTTAATGGACTTTAATAGAGCTTAACATTTAATACTTAACTCAACACTTAACAGTTTTTTTCAACGGAGTTTCAAAGGACTATAAACAATCCCAAATGAGGCACAAGGGTCCCATCTAGCAAAACGACCGTCATTCTTGACAAGAAAAACAAAAAACATCCACCTCTAAAGCACAAATTCTCGCCTAGATCCGGTCGTCATGCACCAGCGTGACCCCACGCAATACGTCATGACGTCAAGAGGTCACAGAGGACGAACGTGAAAGTTCCGCCCCAGTGTTGTTTACAAGTGTTGAGAAAAAGGACCGTTTCTACGTTGTTGTATGTCAACTGATACTAATTAATGTCTTTGTGGCAGTTTATTGTTTAAAATGGTCCGCAAATGTGCGTTTTATATATGTAACACGTGATCTCCCTACGTCACCACGCATTTACGTTAGGTCACACAGGACAGGACCTAGACGACAATTTGTGGCTCAAAAGTGCAATTTCCCATTTTTCTTGTTAAAAATGACAATCGTTTCGCTAGATAAGACCCTTATGCCTCGTTTGGGATTGTTTATAGTCCTTTGAAACTCCGTTGAAAAAAACTGTTAAGTTTTGAGTTAAGTATTAAATGTTGGGCTCTATTAAAGTCCATTAAAATGAGAAAAATCCTGCAATGTTTTCCTCAAAAAACATAATTTCTTCTCAAATAAACAAAGAAAGACACCAACATTTTGGATGACATGGTGGTGAGTAAATTATCTGGATTTTTCTTTTAAGAAAATGGACTAATCCTTTAAAAATGTACAAGATTAAGTACATACAAATATTTTCATACAAGAAAAACTTTCTTTGACACATTTTAACCCTAATGATCAATGGCCACGTGATGAAGGTCATTTGTCGCTGTACCTCTCTCTGACAGAGATCTGTGGCATAGGCCTGTCTGCTCTCTAAAGTGAGTGGTGCTAACGGAAGCAGACATGGCTTAAATAATTCTGCCCCTCTGATGCAAAGGGCACAAAGAGTTGGTTTGTCTAAAGCATGAGGAGCTGGCATGACCGACTACACTCTAAACCAGATCACAAAACTCGCCCTGTTCAACCCACACATACACAACTGCAACGAGTGGCAAATGAGCGATTTTATTCTGCCGAACATAGGAAGTAACTGACGTAGCAGGTGTACACAAATGCAAGGTGGTATCCATAATGCTATGTTTAAGTATGAGTCACAGCATGCAGGTTACAACTACTAAACCAAAACTACCACATCCGGGTAGAAAAGAAAAAGACTTGACTGACGAACCAGTTGGTGCACATTTGCAGATTTTCTTTATTAAAATGTGACAGGAGGTGCCAGAAAAACGTGTTGAGATTAGTGGATCTTACACACAGATTTGGAAACTTGATTTATTTATGTATTTGAATGTTTATGTACAGCAGCTTCATGTTACTTAAAAAATGTAATATTTCAGCAACAAAATAACGGAATAATAAAAAGGCTTTTGTGACTCTGAAAGTCTCATTAAAATCCACTGTTTAGTCACAACAGTAGCAATACATTTTTTAAAGAGGTTCCTCATCGTTACAGAAAAGGAAATTCTCAACTTCCTGAGTAAGGTTTCATATCCACACGCACCAACGATATTCCTCACAAACGTGCAAAACAACATAACCACAGGAAGCTGGCATATGAAAACTACTGAGTCAGGTCATGTGACTTTGAAACCTGTTCAAAAACAGCAGCTTACTGGAGAGAATCCATAGGATGAAATAAGACATTGCAGACTGTGACCCCTATAAGGTGACTTTGCCAGACATCGCTGCGTGCTTTACCGGACTGAAGTGTGGCACTAATGGAAGTATCTTATTGCAGACTGCAGTCATCAAATTACAGCCAGTCTCAACACATGCTCCACACCAATCCGTAAGAAAATCTGTCCTAATGGCACTGCATTCCGCTTTTGGGAATGCACTCTGAGGTATGGAGCGTGGCCTGTGGTCTGTGAAATTAGAAGCGGTTATCTTTCCAGTGTTTCTTAGAAAAATTGTCTTGGTACGACTTCCTCTGAAATTAGGGAAGGAAGCATGATGAGCCTTAAAGTGGGAGATAGAATTGAGCTGAATCATCAAATTATAGCTGACAGAGGACCAATGCTATATTCAATGTATGCAGCAAAATGTAAATGACAAAACTGACCGCCAGTCAGCGGAAACTCGTTTTAGCAGTCAGGAAATGATAGTGAGGACAAACTAAGTGCTCTGGGAGTTATCCTACTATAATTACTATCTTTTTTCTAGAATTACTATAATATTGTTCCCTTGAGCTCACCTTCTCAGCATCAAGTAGATGCTTACGTTCAAAGGTATTTAAAGTACACTGTCCGCCGCAATGACAATGCAGTGCTCTGTGGTTAAGTGGTTAAGATTTGCACGGAGGAACAATGATGCTCGAGCAGAACTGTCATCTTGGTAACCCTCAATTTCTATTGTGTTTCCTCATAACACTCAAGAGTAAAGCCAAATTGCAAAAGGACGACAAACATAGTCATTATACCTCTGTTTGCTGCTTTATATAAATGTGTGACTCATGATTTACTGTGAGCTACCCCCTCTTTCTCTGGCACCATCTTAAATGGGTTTTATGGGTGTTATAGTGTCTTCAATTCTATAAGATCAATACAACAGTGACAGCCAGACAGCAGAACTTGCATCCCAGCAGACTATAGTGTCTGAAGTACCGGCCCTCTCTTCACCTTTAACTATCTGCTTGATGCAATCAAACTATTTTAAACTGTCCTGTTCAATACCATACTGCTAATATGGAAAATAAAAGATGTGTGTACTATAAATAAATCAAGGTTTGACAAGCCCGCCCCTGACTTATATAAGAGCTTGCCAGCTTCTCAGAGAGGGGGGTCATCCAACAGATACGCACCATCTGTCAGATCTCTCCCTCCCCTTTCAAACCCGTATAATCCACTTTAAAACCATCATCTGCCCTGCAAGTGAAAGCTTATGAGCAATACAGCAAGTACCAAGTACTTCCTTGGTCAAAACACAGTCATCTCCTAAATGTCGTTTCTCTGCTCGTATTTGCAAAGGCGTAGACCTCCATCCACATCCCCCAGCGAAGATCTTCACTGGGCTATAAAAGATCAGTTTTACCTTTAAGCGTGTTGATCACATTGTTGCCGTCCTTGATGACATCTTTTAGGAACTTGCTGGTCCTTTCCATCTCGTTTTCGTAGCATTTTAATCTCTCTCTGAAATCAGGACTATCGGAGTAACAGTCGCTGAACTCCAGCGGAGGATGCCCCATTCTGACCCCTCGGATCAATGAAGATGACCGGCCTTTTGTTATCGGCGAGTTACAAAAACCACGACAGGGTTGTATTTTGATCCCTCAGTTATATGTATCAAGTCGAATGCGATCAAACAGTTTCGATAAAGTTCCCCATATTTCACACATTGGACGATGTGCCGTTGCAAAAAAGAATCCAGCGCCCTAGTGGTGAATGTCTCCGTGTGCACGCGACGTTGCTATAGCTACTATTTCAGCAGCAGATTGTGAGAAGTGACAAAGTAAAGATATGAAAAGTAGCGACTATAAGAAAGAAAGTATTTTTGTTTCTATACTTTTCCTTGTTGTGGAAGCGGAGGGATTGGCAAACGTGGGCAGGGCCACATAATTTTGAGTACTCCCACATTATTGGGCGGCAAACGTTACTAGCTGTTGTTGTTCTGTAAGGGCCAGGAGGTTCTCTTCCTCTAGGGGGCGCATTGCGGCTCGAAAAGACAAATCTTCTATTGAGCTGCATTAAAATCTAAGGTTGTCCTCTTCTTATTGCAGTCATGTCACAACCTTAAGAGGATAATCGTTTAAATGTATTAATTGTAAACAATATATTAACCTGACATGCAAATGCAGATATGCCCCACCAACATTTACAAATAATAAATAAAAAGGACTTATCAAACAATCACAAGTGACTGTGATTAGACCAATTTGAGCAGCGCGGAGAAAAGTAACAGGTACCACGTGGCAAAGACGTTTATTTGTAACCTTGGTTTTGTTAGTTTTTGTTACAACCATGTTATGATTGTAAAGCATTTTATTAGAAATCGAATTTAATATATACTATATTAATATTTATAACACGAACGATAATATTTAGACCTGTAAACTGTCTGATCTAAAAAACGTCCGGGCCACTAAACCACGCCTTTTTTGTAACTCTCTTTCACGGTTCTTGCCATTCTATCGTCCGCTTTTTCTATTTCTATGATTCACACTTTTTATGTCTTAAACTGACAGTGTTCAAAATTATCTTTACAATCACTGCTAACTTCCTCTTTTAAGATCAGTTTTATATAGGTGTGTGTCATTCAAAATTATAATAATGTCCAAGTGCAGTTAAAACATAGAACATAACAGGGTATATATTGATGAACTAATAAACCTTTAAATCTTTACACTTAGTTACTGGCTATGAATATGTAAACTTAACCAATCACAATATATACATCAAATAATGCAGCTGGATTGGTTATAAATTTAAGATCTGATGCTCTTCTTAATTTGTAATTTTGTTACAACATTTTTATAATAACAACATGTTGCTCATTATTATTATTATTATTATTATTATTATTATTATTATTATTATAACTATTATTATTATTATTTAGTAGTAGTAGTAGTAGTAGTAGTAGTAGTAGTAGTATGCACTGTTCTTTTAAAATTACGGTAATATTAGGCTAGTTCGACTTCATGCAGCGCCGCAAGGACCGACAGCCGGATGACGTTAAATACCGCGAGAACGGTTCGAGAAATCATACGAAGTGTAATTTCGTCTCGCTCTCGCGTCACTTTAACGTCATCCGCCTGTCAGTTCTACCGGCGCCGCATGAAGTCGAACAAGGCTAATATCTGCTTAGTGGCATGTTGGCGTTTTTGACGTCGAATGTCTGATGACGTATCTGTATCCGTGTAAAGATGGCGGAAGTAGACGATTCCAACAAGCCTTTGGTAAGAGCTAAAACACGCTTATAAAACATTTAAACATCTTTCAAACACGCTGTCAGCTTTCTCGTCGTGTTTGTCTTTTTGTCTATATGTGTAAAAATCTTGGGTTGTTGGTTAAAAGCTTAAGAATAAACACATCTGTCAGTAAACTCTGCTGGTGTAGCTGAAAATACATGTAAAGACAGATGGTTGTTCTCACCTCGTCCGAACATTTTCTCAAACATTTAACTTTAAACCTTAAACAAGGTTTTCACCCGAGGTGTTCACATCGCAAGTTTTGGAAACACGTATTGTGTTCCTGACAGTGCAGTGCGATTACCACACTATGTAAACACAGTGGAACAGCGGCAATGTCGCTCTTTCTCTCCCTGTCTCGCTCTCATAAGTTTATTAAATGCTGTGATTTGTAGTGTATAAAGTTACTCGATGGAAGGCTTTAAGCGCATTTTTATAGTTTTTAAAGTGTATTTTACAGAAGCTATACACGATAGCCCTTCACAATGTATTCTACTGTAACATATCAATCATGGTTAACTTACTAGAATGAGTAGGAAAACTGTTCTCATGTGACCTTTTACTGCGTGGCAATATATTTACTTGGAAATCAGAATCTTCCTGGATATCAAACATATCATTTTAGCCCTCAAAGTCTCGTGCACATAATCGAAACGAACAGCAGGTCAGTCAGGGTGAACCTCTGGTCAGAAACACCTTCCTGCCATCTGTTGTGTAGGACTCCTATTGATGTAGATGAATGTGAACTGCAGCTAAATGTTTTGGGGTGCAGATTTGCCATAACTGATTTAAACATCCATGTTATCATGTCACAGTTTGCAGGTTTGTCTGACATTTCAATCTCAGAGGACATCCCAGTAGAGGGGGACATATCTGTGCCAGTGGGCTCACGGGACACTAACAATGACCCCTCAACACTGGATGAGCCCGTCAAAGACACAATTGTAAGTATAACTGTAAACGGTCCTGCCAGACAGTTTAATTAGCTAATGTTTACACTATAAGATAACTGCCACTGGCCTATAACCATACCTTTTCTTAAACCGAGTAATCACTGTCATTGTGAACGACCTCAAAGTGTGACCAGCATGAAGAATAAAAGTTTTACTTTGTCTTTGCTTTGTGGGTCTCAGCTGAGGGATTTGAGAGCCGTTGGACAGAAGTTTGTCCATGTGATGTACCCCAAGAAAAGTTCTGCGCTGCTCAGGGACTGTAAGTTCATCAATCACAGATTACATATAAATTGTGACCTATTTATCATCGCATATCAGTTATGAATGCTAATGAATTCACATGTTATGTTTAAGCTAATCTAATGTGTTTTCTGCTTTTTAGGGGATTTGTGGGGACCTCTCTTACTTTGTGTCACTCTGGCTTTGTGAGTATCGATGTTTAATTTATTACTGACCGTCCTAATGGTAATGTTTGTTGTTAATAATGAGTTTTTTGTGTTATTTCTAGAATGCTCCAGGGTGGGTCAGTTGACAGCGAGGAAGATGGCAGGCCGCAGTTTGCAGAAGTCTTTGTCATCATTTGGTTTGGTTCTGTAATAATCACCCTCAATTCTAAACTCCTGGGAGGAACAATGTGAGTAAACAGTCAAATTCAATAAAAATGGTCCTGTGATGAATAAATTATGTTGCAGGCTTTCACATTTTGTTCAACAACCTAATTTGCACACAGTCATACCTCAAACTTGAATTGTAAAACTGTTCAGTTAAAAAATGCAATATAAGACTACACCACATTCAGTTTATTAAGCACCTAATTTAGCGACTTGTTAAATATATGTTTACAAAGTAGGCATTGGCTTTCACATTAAAGATATGCTGGTAAATAATTACAATGTTGTAAAAAAGTTGAAAATTTTTTCATGTAATCTTTAGTCACAAAACTATATTAATCACGAATCGAAAACCTCTTCTTTAAAAATCCATTAGAAAATTTCTAAGGGAGCATATGACTAAACAAACTAGTAAATTCTTTTGTTGCTTTTAGGATTACAAACTAAACAGGTCTATAACAGATCAATTAATGTTGTCCTGCATCTTATTATGTCTTATTTATATTTTTGTTGTCTAGATCATTTTTCCAGAGTCTCTGTGTGTTGGGGTACTGTATTCTGCCTCTCACCGTGGCCATGATAGTTTGCCGCATTGTTCTTCTGGGTGGCTCAGGTGTCGTCAGTTTTGCTGTCCGTCTCATAGTTGTCACTGCTTCATTCGGCTGGTCAACTTTTGGTAAGGACCAATCAAACTCATTTTTATTAGCAATTAACAATTTAACAAAGGCCATTTTTCCTTGAATATGGACTTGGGCCACCATCACCAGGTTTGTTGTTTTAGCAAAGTTTTAATGTCCATCCATATTTGGGTGATTCTCACGAAATCCAGATTTAGGTGTCCAGCATCAGATTTTTAAAAAGCCCTTAAAGCCAATTTTTTTTTTTTTGCACATATAAGATTAAGGTCTGAACCATTATTTATAGAGGATTTAAAAAAATTTCCTATAGAATTATTTACAAAATGTACAAAAATTATCATTACCGCAACATGATATTACATTAAATAAATGCATTTACAAACTTATGTTTCGGTAATGAGAAATAAAAAGTTGTCTAGGTACTATGACAAACAAAATTTCAACTTTTATCTGGAGAGAATCAACCATCAATTGTCACTTCAAACTTTTTTTATTTTTGAAAATGTTTGTTCCTTGAGGGCTTAAACAATGATTGGAATCAGAGGATGAGAAAATTGGTCTTGGACACATTTATATTTCTTATTATTGTCTCTACATTTACCAATGATCACCACATAGCACATGTTACTTTCTTTACATGTTACATGCACTGAAGCTTTTTATTTTTTAGATTTTTTAATTATAAATATTTCCACGTCAAAAAACCCAAATCCAGTCATGGACACGTTGCAGTAATGAAATTTTTCTCCCTTAAATGTGGAAAAAACAACAAAATTGGTTTGTATGATGTCATTTGAAATCATGTGCAAAATAGTACATGAAGAGATGTTTGTTTCTGTATGCTTCTTATTTTGATCCTCTTACTTTGCATTTACTTTTGTTATCAAAATGTTTCATGACACCTCATAAGTCTAATTACACGAGAATCACCTATTTATTTTTCACAATTTTTTCTTAAATACAAACAGAAAATACAGGAAATATGTACACAAAATTAACAATTATCAGATCTAAATGTCTTCTTCAGGCATCAGTCAGTATTTAGTGTGACCTCTCTTGGCACGAAACACATCTTGAGCCTATTTGAGGAGACTGAATGAAGTCTTAAAGTCATTCGATTAGAATTAGAAATTAGGATTTAATTTCATTTAGGTTTAAGAGATCCTGCTGTTTCCTGCTATTGCTTAAGTGGAAAGGGATTTTCCCTAAATACTTGACACTTCTGCTTATACTTTTATTCTGTTTTTAATACTACATACACATTTCCTGTATTTTCTATAATGGTAGCACGGTGGCCACGTTTGCACAGTAATGTATAAAACCTACATTTAGATTAAATAAATTCTAATTCTCAACCAGCAAGCTTCTTAGGCACTACATGTGGTCACCACTAGGTGGAAATAAAGTCTTGCTCTCTCTCTCTCTCCCCCTCTCTCTCTTTCTTTCTTTCTCTCTCTCTCAATCTCTCTCTCTCTCGCTCTCGCTGTCTTTTATTTTGTTATCTGTCATCACTAAATTTTAGACAATTATCAGACAGTTTTAGTAAGGTTTGACCTCTCTCTCTTTATATGTAAACAATAGTATTCTGTAGTATGTTTCCATTTCCGAAACTAAGTCAATTTTTTTGTTTGTATGTTTCATCCACAGCCTCCACAGCATTTCTTGTAGACAGTCAACCGCCCAATAGGAAAGCTCTGGTCGTGTATCCCGTTTTCCTATTTTACTTTGTGATTGGCTGGATGATCTTGACATTTTCACCTTCCAATTAGCATACGTATACCCTACACAGCACAACAGACTTAAACTCATTCCCATTCTTAAAGACAACCAGTATACTAGACCGCCTGGGAGCTGGCCAAAGATTGGCCTAAACCAAAAAGAGGCGGAGCACTTTGATGGAGACATGCAAAGGGACAAACAGAGGAGAGTTTGGGTTTTGAATGTAACTCCACCCATCTCTCATTCAGATGAGTGAGAGATAAGAAGAGAAGTGAAGGACTCTTAATTATTCAGCGCTACTAATTTAACAGCAGCCTACGTCAGTCTCATCAGACTACAGAAGCTTACCCCTTGTGTTATTGTATATGTGTGTAAATATTTGAATCTGGATGTGTGCGTCTGTCTACATTATAGGAATGTGTGAGGATGGACATCAGTGCATCAGTCTGATTGAACAGTGCAGATCTGTTGGTTGTGTTAAGAGCTGTAAAATCTTTCTGGGGAATTATTAAGCTCTTGTCTGACTGCACATTCAGTGAAGTGTTTACTAACAGATGATTCCCCACACAGCACTACACAAATCTGCAGACCTCGAGATGGTTAATTTTTATTTTTCTTAGGTCTTATGTTTGGGTTTCATTAATCTTATTTCGGTGTTCTGACCTCTGGTGGATGATCTACATGAAATAAAGCAACTTTCTAAGTGATACTGTACAGAAAGGGGCGTACTGTTGTTTTTCTTTTTTTTTACATGGAAAATACATTAAAATGTAGTCTTGGGTTGAACTTTGGGTTTGTTTCTTTTCATTTAAATAAAGGCATCTGTCATTTTAAACCATTTTAAATAGATTCCTCTAACATCTAACATGTCATACATACAGTGAAACACAGACACTCTCTCTATGTGATAGTTTCGATTATTGGTCCAAAAACCAACAAGAACCACAAGATGTAATTCAGTTGCGTATGTGTGACAATGATTAAATAATGTGAGTGCATGCAAGAGTCCTCGATGTTTTCTTTTGACCTTTGTGTGTAGTTAAGCAGTATTTTGGCTCAGTAATACCTGGAAACACATTTTTATTCATATCCTTGTGTCAGTTTCATTGACTTGCTTATTGTCACTTCTAGTCAGAAGGTTTCATATACAGAACACAAGTTCAACCCATAAAACAAAAGAAATAACAATGAGATCATAACTAATGATTGTGGAATAATTAATTAAAAGATAATTAATAATTGTGGGATAATAATACTTTCTAGGATTTACTAAGAATGGTGTGAAAATGGAAAACATCCAGTATGTGGCAGTCCTGTGGGCGAAAATTCCTTGTTGATGCTAGAGGTCAGAGGAGAATGGGCCAACTGATTCAAGCTGATAGAAGAGCAACTTGAAATAACCACTTGTTACAACCGAGGTATGCAGCAAAGCATTTGTGAAGCCACAACACGCACAACCCTGAGGGGGATGGATTACAACAGCAGAAGACCCCACCTGGTACCACTAATTTCCACTACAAAAAGGAAAAAGAGGCTACAATTTGCACGAGCTCACCAAAATTGGACAGTTGAAGACTGGAAAAATGTTGCCTGGTCTGATGAGTCTCGATTTCTGTTGAGACATTCAGATGGTAGAGTCAGAATTTGGTGTATACAGAATGAGAACATGATTCATCATGCCTTGTTACCACTGTGCAGGCTGGTGGTGGTGTAATGGTGTGGGGGATGTTTTCTCTTGGCACACTTTATGCCCCTTAGTGCCAATTGGGCATCGTTTAAATGCCACGGCCTAGCTGAGAATTGTTTCTGTCCTCTGATGGCTACTTTCAGCAGGATAATGCACCATGTCACAAAGCTCAAATTATTTCAAATTGGTTTCTTGAACATGACAATGAGTTCACTGTACTAAAATGGCCCCCACAGTCACCAGATCTCAACTCAATAGAGCATCTTTGGGATGTGGTGGAACGGGAGCTTCGTGTCCTGGATGTGCATCCCACAAATCTCCATTAACTGCAAGATGCTATCCTATCAATATGGGCCAACATTTCTAAAGAATGCTTTCAGCACCTTGTTGAATCAATGCCGCGTAGGATTAAGGCAGTTATGAAGACGAAAGGGGGTCAAACACAGTATTAGTATGGTGTTCCTAATAAACCTTTAGGTGAGTCTATACTGTATGAATTCAAGTAGTGGTGTTACCACTGTGGCCTTAGGACGAAACACTAAACCTCAAAACAAACTAATAGTAGGTCTTATAAAATTGTCTAGCTGTAAGGTTTCTAACTGGACCTGAAGTTTGTATCACCCTTACTACAGTTAAAAACAAAAAAACATGGTTACTGTAGTAAAACCATAGTTACCAAACAATAACCATGGCTTTCAAAAACCATTGGTAAACCATGGTTACTGTAGTAAAACCATGTTTTTGTTAATAGTAATCAATACCCGAAAAAACATGGTAACTACTTCAATTTTACCACAAAAACAAGGTTAATTTTTGTAAAGGCATTCCCGACCCTAAAATCTATTTAGTTTTGACTCAAATCACCAGCTACTCAACTGACTGATCATGCTGCTGACAATGCTCCTGTAAGGCAGTTGCTAAATGTGTCAAAAAACAAACAAACACCTAGTGGCTTTGAATGAAAGCATTTGCCTAAGGCAGTGGTTCTCAAACTTTTTCCGCGTGCGGCCCCCCTTGTGTACGGTGCATTCCTTCGTGGCCCCCCAAAGAAAAAAAACTGTTCTAAAATGTAACATTTTAATTCAACACAACATATTAGGTTATACAAAGTAGTGCTGTTGGTTAGTAGCCTTATTTATTTTAGGTTTAATTACACAGGATTCATGATAAATTAATGTATTTTATAAAATGTCATAAAACCGGGACCCCCCTGGCACCATCTCTGAGAACCACTGGCCTAAGGGATGAATGTAAATGTAAAAAAATGTATTTGCCACAGGATGTCATAGTTTCACAAAAACGAAAGGCACTTTGCTCAGGGCTGAAGTGAAACTTTATTTTATTTTTTAGCTTTGGTTGCTCTTTTGGAAGACATTGCTCTTTAGTTGGCATTCTGTTGTGCCCAAACCATTCACCTTTTAAATAATACACGGCACATATTCCTAGACACTGTAGATAGGCTGCAGGCATGCTGAGCTCTGCTGGGACCAGGTTGACCCTTTTTATAAGCTCGGGAGAATAATTATCAGAGCAGTTGCTGCAGTCTGTCATAATGTATGATTCTTGTCCATAAAGACTCTGTGGTCTCATTTTATGCTGCTGCAGAGACTCCCAGAGCACTTTGGCCTCTGGGCATCTAAAGCTCATGGCACATCAAAAAGCACACCTTCTTACAGGCCATATCAGTGCATGATGGGATACTGCAGTGCAGGTGCTGCCGCTTGAACAAAAATTTAATTTAGTTGCTTTGTTTTTAATTGCTTTGATATCTATGTTTGACATATTTATAATCTTTTTATGTTTATCTAATTGAGTGAGAAAGTGCTAATATGCAATGGCAAATGTTCTCCCTTAATTAAAAAGTTAATTTATATGTATCTCATTCACATTTAGTTTTCTGGCAGTGGAAAAAGTGTGTGTGTGCATGTGCGTGTGCATGCGTGTGTGTCTATTAAGTTAATAACAGTAATAAGAGGGTTCACACAAGAGCAGAAGAGAGAGGTCACCTTAATCTATAAAAGATACCTCAGAACAGCTGCTCCAGATCTCAAATGTGATCATTACATTGTAAGACAGTCCCCTCCTTTTCCTCGCCTCTCTTTATTTCTAAAATATCAATAGTTTATATCAGGAGATTAGTGCACTGTGGCCCATGAGGTGTAATGAGTGTCTGTCTTTTGAATTTTCTCATTTCTGTTCAGTCAGTACATCAGTCAATCAGCATCCTATGCTATTTTTATGTTGCTTATTTCTGTGCTTATTCCCATTATCAACAAGGAGTAAACATCTTTTATTAGCAATGATAATTTAGCATCTAATTAAAAGCCAAGGGCTTATTAAAAAAATCACATTAGTATGACATAATTTGAGGAGACAATGGCCAAATGAAATGTCCTTAATTTTCATCTTTTTCATCTTCTGGGGCATAGGCCGCCGACAAGGGTCCTCCAATCTCTGTCTCGTGCCAGTTTCTCCAACTGCCCCAGGTGTAGCCTACCCTCTTGCAGTCTGCATCCAGGTCCCGGCCCCAGGTGTTTCTTGGCCTGCCTCGCTGCCTTTTGCCTTGGGGGTCCTACGTGATGTGCTGCACTTTGTCTTTGCATGCCGGCTTTGCTGGGCAGGAAACAAAGGACGTGAAAGCCGCTTTCAGCATCACTTAAAGTCAGTCAGCTGCAGAGATATAAATGCTGTTCATCATATAGGCTAGGTGCTGCAAGAACCGACAGATAGATGACATCAAAGCACTGCAAGAGCGAATCGAGAAATCATACAGAGTTGTCTGCTTATCAATCGTTCCCGGGTTACTTTAATGTCATCCGCCTATGGTTTTTGTGGCATAGCATAAAGTCAAACTCACCTTAAAACTTTATTTATTGCTGTCAGTAGAGATTGTCGAATTAGCGCACAAGGATTTAACAGTTATGGAGGCCCCTTATCCAAGCTTGAGGCCCTAGGCATTTGCCTATTCTGCCTATAGGTAGCACCGGGCCTGCTGTGGTCCTCCAGGTTTCAGCTCCGTACAGCAGAACTGACTTCATGTTGGAGTTGAAAAGGCGGATTTTGATCTTGATATTTCCAGACTTCCAAATGTTCCTTAGCTTGTTAAAGGCTGCTCTTGCTTTGCCAATTCTGACGGTAACATCTGTGCCTTCTTGTTTGTCAATGAGACTGCCAAGGTAGATGAAGCTATCCACTTCCTCAGCACTTCTTCTTCAAGGTTAATGGGTGCTCCTTTCTTGATGTTTACTCATAAGGTCTTGGTTCCCTCTGTTGATGTTCAAGCCAATCCATGCTGAGTTATCCCCAACTGCTGTGGTCTTATTTTGCATTTGCTGATGTGTGTGGGAAAGTCTGCCAAATCCAGGTCCAGCTGTTTCCACAGTGTCCACTGTATCCTGTTCTGCCGCCCTGATGTTGAGGTCTTCATCGGCCAGTCAATTGCCAGCAGGAAAAGGATCAGGGACAGCAAGCATCCTTGTCTCTCTCTTGTTCTCACTTGGAAGACGTTCATGAGGTGTTGACTCCTTTACAAGTCATTCCTTTGTATAAGTTAATGCTAATCATGTAGCTGTTTGTCTATTGCGTATTTTATTCTGTTGAGAATAATTCTGTTAAAAACCTTGCTGGGGATGAATAGCAGTGTTATCCCTCTGTAGTTGTTGCAGTTGGTGAGGTCTCCTTTCTTTGGTAGCTTAATGAGGTAGCCTTCTTTTCATTCTGTTGGAACCTGGCATTCCTCCCATATCTTCTTGAAGAGTGGGTAAAATAAATTTACAGCATTTTCCACATCTGCTTTCAGAGCTTCTGCTGGAATGCTGTCTGACCCTGCTGCCTTACCACTCTTCGTTGCTTGATGGCCTCACTGATTTCTTCCTTGGTGGGTTCGCTGCAGTCTATAGGCAGGTCATTGTCTGCAGGAGGTATTTTTGGACGGTTCTGGGGTGGTGGTCTATTCAGCAACTCTTTAAAGTGTTCCATTCACCTTTTTTTGGTGCCTCTTCCCACATGATGTTGTTCTCTTGTTTGTCCTTCGCGGGCCTCTCAGGTCTGACAAACTTTCCGAACAACTTCTTCTTTGTGGTGTTGTGCAGATCTTTCATGTTGCCTCGTTGAGCTGCTTCCTCTGCCTTATTTGCCAGTGAGTCAATGTAGTTCTTTTTGTCTGTCTTTATACTTTGCTTGGCACACTTATTGGCCTTGCTGTGTGCCTCCAGCGCCTTGGTCTTCTCTGCTCTTTCGCGGCTGATGTTGAGGGCTGTTTTCTTCTCTTTCCTCGTCTGGATCTTCTTCAGGGATTCTGCTGATATCCATTCCTTGTGGTTGTGTTTTCTGGGGCCCAGCACCTCCTGGCAGACTGAGGTCACTATTTTCTTTACTACTTTCCAGCTCTCATTGATGGTTCCTTCTTCAAACAAATCCTGCAAAACTTGGTACTTGTTGCTGATACCGAGTTTAAACTACTTGCACTTGGTCGGTTCTTTGAAGTGTGGTGTCCTGCTTCTCCTGTCCTGGTTCTCTTGAGTTCTAGCTTCAGGCGGGCCATGACTAGGTGGTGGTCTGAAGCAACGTCTGCTCCTCTCCTGACGCACACTCTTGCAGGGACCATGTGATGCACACATGGTCTATCTGGTTTTCAGTAGACAGGTCTGGTAATACCCATGTGGCTTTGTGTATTCTACGGTGGAAGAAGGTGCTGCCACCGATGACCAGGTTGTTTGTGGCACACAGGTTAGCGAATCTCTCTCCGTTATCGTTTATCTCGCCCAACGCTTGTTGCCCCATGACCTCTTTGTAGCATGTGTTGTCGCTGGCAATCTTAGCGTTGAAGTCTCTTATGAGAATGATGATGTCTCTTTTAGGCATTTTTTGTAGAACAGCTTGAAGTTGTAGAAGTCTTCTGCACTGTCGTTGGTAGAGGTGTGGCACTGTACAACGTTCATGTTGATCCTCCTTTCCCTGGTCTTAAAGGATGCTGTGATGATGTGTGGTCTGTGGCCCTCCCATCCAATGAGTGCTCTCTGGGCTGTCTTTTAGAGCATGAAGGCCATTTCATGTGTGTGTGTGTGTGTGTGTGTGTTTGTGTGTGTTTGTGTGTGTGTGTGTGTGTGTGTGTTTGTGCTCTATTGTCCTCTTGTCCTGAATACAGTACCAGCTCTCCTTTAGAAAGTCTAATCTGTCCTGAGGCATTCCATTTGGCTTTGCTGATTTCCAATATGGACAGTCTCTGGATAAGCTCTCATTTCCCCAGCCACCTGCACTGCTTTCCCTGTGTCATACTTGTCCTCACATTCTATGATTCTGCTGGTGGTCCTGGTGGAAAGGATGGCGAAGTTGCACCCAGGCACTGCTGGCTTTTACCACTCTGTGTCATTCATCCTCCTGTTGGAGGTCCATTTTTTGCCAGGGCCGAGATGTCTTGATTTATTCTTATTGGTGTTTCTGTAGCAATCTTTTTTTATGGGGAGGGGTTGCTAGCCACTCGCCCAACCATCCTCCTTTTCTACTGGGCTTGAGACCAGCTATGGCAGACTTTCTTTATATCATTAAGTAAGGATTATGTAGAGTCAACTTGGTATTATCTCAATGGGTCTTTTTTATATTGAATGTCTGTCTGTAATCACACTAATTACATGTGTACTTTGCAAATAAATTAATGAAGAAATATGAAATTGATTTGAGTACATATAGCTTTATTAGAACAAAGAACTTGTGTGGTGATATGAGAAAGAGTAGGAGTTGCCAAGGACAACCGTCTGTAGAGTGATCATTTGACAATAAACTGGACCACAGAAAGATCCGTTGCAATCAACTACTGCAGATAGCAGCGCAAAAAAACTATTCAATGAAAATATTAAAAGAAATGTATGTATTGTTAAATGAAATGAAACAAGTATTGTTAGTTATACATTTATGGACAATTTGATCATTTTCTTTCAGTGATTTTTAAAATTGACATTCTCCACTGTACTTGTATGCAAACATAGACTAATCTGATTTGAAGCCTAATAATGATTTTTAATACTGAACTTGGAACTGTAAAAAGTAGCAATGCCAATGCATGATAAAACAATTCAGGCAGTATTAAACTTTGCCTGCATTGTTCATCAGGCCATTCAGAAATGCCGGTTTGTTGTCAGAATCCGTTACATGCCACGTTAATTTTTTTTAGCAAACTCCTCTGAGCTGAAGATGAACATTAAACCTAAAACGACCAACACATGTGGCTGCCACATGGATCACAGCGCCCCCTAATGTGTGGTTTCTTCATTTTAACATTCAGACTTTCATAATTTGCAGAGTTTTTATCAATTTATTCCCAAACCAGACGTGCATAAACATGTTTTTTTTAACGAAAGGCCTGACCCAGAGAAAATTAGACCCGAGTCCGACCTGAACCAGTGGCAATTTTTTTTAACCTGAATGTAACCAGCACCGACATGTGTGAAGTCTGCAGCCCCGCACGCAGCAATCAGACAGAAAGAAACCCTGCTGGTCTTGCAACCAATTTGGCGAGCTGCTCCATTTGTTTTACTTTGTTATCTGACGACGACACCAAGGTAACCACATGTGTTCTTGGTAAACAGAGGAGAGGTTTGAAAAGGACATTGACGCACACACGCCAGACTTTGGGTGTTTGGGTCCGTGGGCAAAAACACATTCATTTTAAATTACCTCTGGTTTTGGATCTAAGTGGACCCGGGAAGACCTCTAGCTCCAACAGCTTTTTTGGCCGCCATTTTATTTTTTCAAACTTGACCAGGTTCGACCAGGTATCTCAGGAGACAGGAAGTAAACCAAACATTGTATTCAGATGTGCCTTAATGCCTTCAATAGATTCCTTCAAGATTTCGGACGCAGCACCGGTATCAACAAAGTAGGATATTTTGGGAGCAGAGCAAGAAGGTGGAATTAATCTTGGTGCAAATTTAAGAAAGTTTTTAATATCGATATAATTTTTCAAGCACTTTCAAATAATTTTAGACATTAAAGTATCTCAAGTTTGCATGCAGCTGTCTGTCAGTACAGTACAAATTCAACTTTATGTGTGAGACTTAGGCGGAGTGCACAATGTTTGAAAAACGCTTTGGAAAAGGAGACGGGCCGACTACCAAAACACACTTGTAGCCAATCAGCAGTAAGGAGCATGTCTACTAACCGACAATCTTGCCGGGTTGCGTGTGTGTGGGGCGGGTCTTTAAAAGAGGGTCCAGATTCTGTTGGGGTGGGGGCGTGTTTGTTTGGGTGATTTCGGGTATCAGCATTGGCTTTCAAACATTGTGCACTCCGCCTTTAATTTCTTTCTTGCTTCCACCTTTTCCAACTTTTTGTATTTTAATGTCACTTTAAATCGTCAATAGCACTGATAACATGGCCTGCAAGTTCTGTTATGGGTTTTCACATACATAGACTTCTCACCCAAGATAAGTACATCCCTGCACTTCACCTTTGAAACGAAAGCATTCAAAGCAGTGAAAATGCAGGGCAAAGGAATATTGTTACAAAAATCCATCTATATGCTACTTGATAAAAGAAGACAATTCTGAACTTTCAGAAAAGTGAGCAGACATAGCATAGACATTTTTCAGCTTTAAATCTTTCATCTTGTGAGATAACATCTGAGAACTTCAGAGAGGAACGGTATAGTGTCTGTCTCGAAGAAAATGGCAATTGTGACCTGACAATAAAAGGAACATTTGATGTCTGCATTCCTGTATTTGATGTAGATATCAATGCCTGGAATCCTTTTCCATCTCTGGCCACAGTTAAGTCATGGAGATTAAACTGGTCACAGAGTTTAAATGACATTCTGGAGGGATGAGTGAACAGGAAAGCTCTTCCTGTCTGTTTTAAATCATAAATGCTCCCATTAAAGATCTAAAAGCATGACAAATATAGGTCCTGTAACAGCACCTCTCTAAAATACCTTTGCAACAGCATCTGATTGCAAACAGAAACAGGGAAAATGACCCGAAATAACAGGTTTAAATCTCAGTGCAAACTGAGACGGTTTGTGGCTTCAATGTTATATAAATTTCCCTCCAGAGAAAAGCTGGTATAGAGGTTATGGGAACTGCATCATGTGTGTAGTGGTTTGTTGTGCGCATAAATAGTTTCATACCTGTAGCAGCTTTACATTAATAGATGTAGGAAAAGCATAGAAAAGCGAGCATAGTAATAATGTAACGTATACAGTAAAGTATTAAGTCAAGCCAATGGTGACGGACTCTCGCGGGGATGAAAAAATATATATATATCGTCACTGCCTGATGAAACTCACGTATGTCCAAAACGGTAACTTTTCAGAAAGTGAAAAAAACACTGTATATCAAAAGCAGTTGAATGTAGCGTTGTCATACTTGGTACGGCATATTTACATGTAACCATATTCTTGCCAGTGTCATGATATAATCCACATTTGACCAAAATTGAGTTTAAATGGACATGCGTGCATATTTTACAGTAACTTTGATCGATACGCGTTCTTCCGATAGAATCATAATTAGAAAGTCGCGTTTCGTATTGACAGATGAATACGCTCAGTTTATTAAATAGCCTACGTCTTGGTTAAATACGCTTACTTTAGTTAATATTAATTATAAGTGTATTAAATGTCTCTTGCAAACCATTAACCCTTTAGGCGCCAGAGGTTTTTTCCTAAAACATTTAATTTTGACATGTTACTTTCAAAAGGCTATATCTTAAACGTGATAAGAGATAGAGACTTTCTGTAAATTAGAGAAATATTAAGGATGAAACACTTTATGGAGGGAAATAAAATTAAATTAAATTTAATCATTAAATTTGCATATTATGACGTCATATGTGGCAGCCATCTTGAATTTTCATGAAAAGTCACATGTTTGAATGATAAAATGCAGCACTTCTTTCCCCCCAAAATGTCCCTCACCTTCTGTATGCTATATTGCACAATACTGAATGCTCATGTAAATAGTAGGTAGTAAACAAACTGATCTGCGCGCCGATAGACTAACGTTATGCATAATGGCTCCTCTGCCCCGTGTAATGTAACTCCGCCTCTGCTCTTGCTACGAGCCGCATGGCCAGATCTGCCTCACATGCGCCCCGAGTGGAGAGAATTTGCACAGCTTGGACTATTGCCTTTACTGTCGCCATGATTGTGTGCACGGGACGGAGCACTGGAAGTCGTCCGCTCGCCCGACAGACTCCCAGGGCCCGCTCGGGAAGACGCAGCTCGCTCTACATTGCTTGCACGGTAAAAAGACTGGACGCGCATATTACCTCCAGCCTCATTCCCCACATCTGTAACACGCCCGCTAACCCGATGAATTCTCCGACCCCGTGTAACATTCCCACCACTGACATTGGGCAAAGGATTCATCATGTGCTTGGTGTATAACTTAGCTACACTTTCACTTTGTCCAGCCGCACGATTGCAAAGCAGGGGCGCGTCTGAATTGTGGTCACTAAATGAATCACCAGCATCTTCTGAAGGCAGATATTCCCCTTCATAATCATTGTCAGCGAATATAAGACCCAATACTTCATTGCAGGTAAGCTTTTTTGATGCCATTATATGATCATGTATTGAAAAAACTCGCTGAGGTTATCGCTCTGATAAAATGACTCACTTGCACACTAGCTTTGCTGTTGCGCACTTCAATGCGCTCTTGCTCTAAGAGTTTGTATAGAAGCATTATGTTTTTCTGAGTCGGGTATAAAGTATGACATGTCTGCCATCTAGTGGAGGGGGGGGATGAACGAAATTTGACACCCTATGTGACAAAATCGGCAGTTACATTCAGTGACGCATCTTGTCGACAAAAGTCGACTGTGGCGCCTAGAGGGTTAAGGGACAATGAATCAATACACTGACATGGTAATGCTACACAACAGGGGCGTCAGTTTGTGTTGAAAAGTGGTGGGGACAAAAGATCTTATAAAAACATTACTGCAGGACGGGAAAAATATTGAATAACAATAGGTTACTTTCGTAACCCCGGTTCTCTGAAACATCGAGTGGAGAGATCCACCTATGGGAAGGGCATCCGTACCTGACCTCTACAGAAGCATCCAATTGCACCAAGTCTGGCTAGACAGACAGAAGCGCGCAGCCAATGTCAGGTAAGACCACACCCTCTTACCTGCTGTCATATAAGACCACTGCGCGCTGCTCCTCCTCAGTAAGTGTATTCGCTTCTCGTGCGGCAAGCGGGGCAAAGCTGGTGGATCTCTCCACTCGATTTTTCAGAGAACCGGGGTTACGAAAGTAACCTATTGTTCTCTTTCATCATCTCGTGTTCGAGATCCACCTATGGGAGAGACATTGACAGCTCCCCGATTGCCCAACACACTCGCAGTGAGGTATGACAGCCAGTATAAAAAATGGAACGGTCACCCCCGGGGGGGGAGGGCGGTGCCCGACACGTCCCATAAAAATATGCCCCACGCGCTCACACAAGTGGCTGTGGTGCGCATGCAAGGCAGAAATTATGTAAAAAGCACACCCTGTGGAAACCCATAAATGCAAAAAACAAAGTAGGGCAGAGATGTGAATGCATGCTTGGTAACATGAACGAGCTCAAAACCCGTATGCGCTTGTTCCTACTATAAAGACAACAGTAGGAAAAAGGTGTGCAGCAGTGAAGGACTATGATGACCCTACACCCAAAACGGAATGTGCTACTGAGGTTTTAGTAACATCCAACCGATAATAACGCACGAATGTGTGGGGAGAAGCCCAGCTCGCAGCAGAGCAGATGTCCTGCAGTGACACTCCCCTAAACAAAGCCCAAGAGGTGGCCACGCCCCTCGTAGAATGAGCTCTGATATTCCCAGGTGGTTGCACTCCCTTCGATTCGTATGCCAAGGCAATCGCGTCCACAAGCCAATGTGAAAGACGTTGCTTAGATACGGGATTCCCTCTGTGAGGAGGCGTCCATGAGATAAAGAGTTGGTCACTCTTCCGGAAAACTCTAGTCCTGTCGATATACGTCTGTAATGCACGAACAGGACATAGAGCTTTAAGCCTCTGATCCTCCGCAGAGGAAAAAGGTGGAGGGTGAAAAGCGGACAGCTCCAGCACCTCCGATGTGAACGCAGGGAAGCACTTAGGCATAAATGCTGGGTTAGGTTTCAGAAAAACCTTTTCTCCATTCAGAGAGAATTTTGTGCATGAAGGGTGTACAGAAAATGCATGCAGTTCGCTAACACGTTTTGCTGATGTTAGAGCCAAGAGCAGAGCTACCTTAAAAGACAGCAGCTTCAAGAAAATAACACCCAGGGGCTCAAAGGGGTATTGAGACAGGGCGTCCAGCACCATTGAGAGGTCCCATTCAGGGACAGATTTCCTGATGACTGGCAAAAAACAATGGGCACCCTTCATAAATCTGCAGATTAAAGGATGCTGCCCGACAGTAGAGCCATCAAACCCTACGTGACAAGCAGAAATAGCCGCCAGGTAAACCTTTATTGTGGAAAAAAAACTGCCTTTATCCATAAGGTTTTGTAAGAAACGCAACATCTCAGGGACTGAGCACTGATAAGATATGAGATCGTGCTCATTACACCACCCTTCAAACACTTGCCACTTACAACCATATAAGGACCGTGTAGAAACGGCTCTGGCATTTTGAATAGTAGCAATTACGCGCGGGTGTAATCCCAGCGCGTTTAAGTTTGTCCTCTCACGGGCCAAACCCAGAGAGCCACCCTGTCCAGGTGTGGGTGATAAATTTCCCCGTTCGCTTGAGACAACAGGTCTGTGCGGAGGGGGAGGGGCCACGGCTGGGCATATAGCAGAGGAATTATTTCTGCCAACCACGGGGCTTTGGGCCATCTGGGCGCTATCAGAAGGAGAGACAAGCTCTCCTCCCTCACTCTGGCCAGCGTGGGAATTATGAGGCACAGAGGGGGGAAAGCATACAGCAACACCTTGGGCCATGGGTGGGCCAGTGCGTCCACCCCGAGGGGCACGTCCAAGTCCTTTAGCGAGAAGAACATAGGACAATGGGCATTTTCGTGCGAGGCGAACAGATCTACGGTTGCCCGTCCGAATCGCCTCCACATCGCGTCCACCACTTGTGGGTGGAGACGCCAGTCCCCGTAAAGAGGGTTTCCCCTTGACAGAAGATCCGCGCCTCTGTTCAGAATGCCCGGAACATGCGTTGCGCGTAGTGACAGAAAAAACCCCTTGCTCCACACTAACAGCTTGTGAGCTAGATTGTGAAGTTTTGAGGAGCGCATACTGCCCTGGCGATTGATGTATGCCACCGCTGTGGTATTGTCGCAGCGTACGAGAACATGATGTCCCCGCAGGCGCGGCAGAAAATGATTCAGAGCTTTCCATATGGTAAGGAGCTCTAAATAATTTATGTGTGCTGAATGGAGACTGCTCGGCCACAGCCCGTTCACCGTTCTGCCCTCCTGGGTTGCACCCCAGCCCGTTAAGGACGCATCTGTCGTCACGACTTTCCGCAACATAACTGTCCCCAAGGGGGTGCCTTGTGCGTAAAAGTCTGCGTTCCTCCAGTGGCGCAGAGCTGTCGAACAGATGCGCGTCACCGTTACCACGCGACAGAGATCGCGTAACGGGCTGAAATGTAGTGATAAAACCCATTTCATGAACGGTCTCATTCTCAGGAGACCCAGGGGCAAAACCTGAATAGCTAAAGCCATAAGACCCTGTAGTGTGAGGCATGAACGATACTGCACTCTCTCCCCCTCTCTGAATTGTGACACACAATTCATTAAAGCGCGGACGCGCTCCTGAGAAAGATGCGCTCGCATGGAGACCGAGTTCAGTTCCAACCCCAGAAAAATCACACTCTGACTGGGTGTGAAATTGCTTTTGTTCACATTCACTCTGAAACCCAGGGACGTGATATGAGAGAGCACACGGTGGGTTTCCCGCAGCACTTTCTCTTCCGACTCGGCTATGATGAGCCAATCGTCTATGTATGTCAAAATCCGTAGACCTGACATTCTTAGAGGGGCGAGAGCCGCCTCCGTGCACAGACAGAACGTCCGAGGGCTGAGAGAGAGACCGAAAGGAAGAACTGTGAATTCGTAACATATGTTCTGATATGCGAAACGCAGAAACTTCCTGTGAGGCGGATAAATGCTTATGTGAAAAAAAGCATCCTTAAGATCGACTGAGGTGAACCAGTCG
The DNA here is from genome assembly GCF_027580225.2 of Misgurnus anguillicaudatus. Taxonomy (NCBI): domain Eukaryota; kingdom Metazoa; phylum Chordata; class Actinopteri; order Cypriniformes; family Cobitidae; genus Misgurnus; species Misgurnus anguillicaudatus. The sequence continues at coordinate 29,128,777 of NC_073358.2, read as the reverse complement.
TTCTGTTTTATGGCTCGGGCCAGAGAACCGTGGGTTAACATTCTGAAATTGTATTTCCTTAGATGTTTGTTCAACACTCGGAGGTCTAAGATAGGGCGGAGAGAGCCGTCCTTCTTTGGAACCAGGAAATAACGAGAATAAAAACCCTGATTTATCAGATTGGGGGGCACCACCTGAATCGCTCCCTTTATGAGAAGAGAGGAGATTTCCTCTTTCAGAATGTGAGCGGAATTCTCTTCCGTGTGAGAGAAGAGAATGCCGTTGAAAAGCGGGGGTTTCCTGACAAACTGTAGTCTGTAGCCCTGCGTAACTGTTCGCATAACCCATTCGGGCGCTGCTACCGCCCGCCAGGCTGGCTCGTAACTCACTAGAGTGCCCGCCAGTGTGGAGGGTGCGCAGCTGAACTCATGAGCGCTCGGTAGACTCATTTGTGATACAATGGCGCCCTCTAGTGGACAAACAAGGGGCGACATGCGTGGGTTCAGAGAGGGGGTTATTTTTTGTGTGTTTTGTGCTGGGAAACACTTGGGCCGAAGCCTTTATTTGTTGGGTGAGGGGAACAATGTATGTGCTTAGTGTACATTTCCTCACAACCGACCCCCTGAACGCGGGGGGAAAACACACGTCCACCGAACACACGGGCTGGGCAGCCTCTTGAGGGGGGTGGTCGGCCCCTCCGTGAAATAACCTCCGTCTCTTGGACGGGAGCTCTGGGGAGAAAAGAGAGTCCAAAGGGCTTGTGGCCCGTGAACAAGGACCCTGCGTCCCCAACAGTCGAACATCAGGCCGGCCGCTTACGTTTCGGGATATTGGGGGTCGGGTTAGGGGGTTTCCCAGCCGCAGCCGCGGTGGGGGTGGTTTCCCCCAGGGTTTAGCAGGCGGTGGGTTAACCTGCCGTGGAGAGGGTTTGTGGTGGGGTCTCTACTTGCTGTGATGCGGGTTCCGACCCGTGGCCGGGGGGTTAGGCACACGAACAGGGGGCACCTGACGTGGGTTTGCCTTCCTGGGAAGGCAGAGCTTGAAAGCCTCGTCCTCTTTCTTTTTATCGTCACACAGTTGCTGCATCAAAGCCACAGCGGGACTGAAAAGAGCCTGGCCAGGCTCAACCGGGGCACCAGCGATTCGTCTCTTCTCGCTGTCGGGGACGCCCGACAGGTTGAGCCAGAGCGCACGCTCCCCCGCCACAGAAAGCGCCATCGAACGGCCGCAAGCCTGGACTGCCTGCCGAGCGTTATGGAGAACCAGGTCGTTTACCGTCAGGATCTCTTTCCACAAAGTCGGCGATGGTGCCCCTTTGTCCAGCTGAGCTCCCAAGTCGTCCAAATTCTCCACCTGGTAGGCGGAAAGGAGCGAGGAAACATTAAGAGCCCTTACTGCCAAAGCCGAGGACTTATATGAGGCCTGTAGAACCGAGGCAGAAAAACGGTCCATCTTGTTAGGTAAGACCGGCTTCGGGGGGGCGAGCAGCCCACCCTGGACGGGGTTGAGGTGTCTAGCGATCGACGGCTCGACCTCGGGCGGGTCGCCCAAGCCGAGAGCCGCCATGTCCTTTACCTCGAGGCCGACGAGACCATGTTTAAGGTCGAGCGGGTCCTTCCAATAATGCCTCATGTGCTTAGCGCACGCAGGAAGAACTGGAAAGAGTTGTTTCCTCGGGCCGGGAGGGGGTCCCAGCACTTTCCCGTCATAAATGTCCCTCTCCTGATCGTTGGCGCTCTGTGGAGCCGGCCACTCAATTTTGAGCCGCGCGGCCGCGCGCTCGCATACGTCGAGGAGAATGGACTGAGGTAAAGCCGCGGGGGGGTTGACCTGGGAAGCACATGAGGGCGGGATGGCCTCCTCGTCCTCTGAGGTCCCAAGAAGGTCCACGTCGTCAGCGTCACCGGAATCGACCGGTTCACCGGCTAACGCCGCAATTTCCTCGAAGATGTTATCCTCTGCAAATGCGGGATTGGGCATGTCGGCCCAGCTGAGGGAAGTCGCGCCCCTGGATGTCTCCGGTTGCGCATCCCCTCCACCAATTTCATTGGCTCATCCGAATCCGAAAGCCCATCGTCGCCACACTGGGTCGCAGCAACTTTAAGGCAACGCCGCAAAAGCTTTTTCGGCAGCGCAAGGCAATGGCTGCAGTTATCCGGGTTTTGCAAAGCTTCCTCTGCGTGTTTGAGACCCAAACAAACCACACAAAACGCGTGCGAATCCTTAGCAGCGATCAAAGCTCCACACGCGGCCGGGCAGGCCCGTGATGAAGACTTCCCGGGAGTAGCGGCAGTTTTAGAAAGCGACATACCGGCGAAAAATTCGGAGAAATCCGTGGCGGGCAGCCGTGGATAAGGGAAAGGTGAAAGAAAACACGAGCGTGGGCGGCTCGATGATGCTAGAAAAAACGGAGACAGCTAACCTGGTTAGATTAACGACTGTCACGTCAGGCGGAGGCTGATCTGACGATAATTCCTCCTGGAGACACAGAGTGAACAGCGAAAAATCCAACCGAACTGAATCCGTGCAGAGATCGCGAGAAGCGAATGTCAACTGAGGAGGAGCAGCGCGCAGTGGTCTTATATGACAGCAGGTAAGAGGGTGTGGTCTTACCTGACATTTGCTGCGCGCTTCTGTCTGTCTAGCCAGACTTGGTGCAATTGGATGCTTCTGTAGAGGTCAGGTACGGATGACCTTCCCATAGGTGGATCTCGAACACGAGATGATAAAAAAGAGAACGCGCATCAAAAATGGGCATAGCGTAGGCCAGTCAACAACAAGAAAATACTCAGCATAAATTTATAAACCCTCAACAATGTCGAATGCACACATCACACATGTAACAGTCCCTGCAACACCAGCTCAACCGAACAATGCCAAAGCACCATACCGTAGAAAACAGCAGCGCGTTTAATAAATGATTACAATGAATTTCATTACATATGTACAAGAAAACACACCATAAGCATACAACACAACATATGTGACACTAGACCACAAAACCAGTCTTAAGCATCGCTGGATTTTTCAGAACATTTTAACCAAATGCTTTCAAAAAGTGGTGGGGAAATCCCCAGCGTAAATATCACCAATGCTAGACAGATACTTTGTTTACACAGTCCTACCGTAATTAAGTAACTCCTAGATGTTAGTCTGGCGTCCGGGGGAAACGTTTACCTCGAAGGAAAGTCATAGTCATGTTTATTCGGCTATATCCAGTGCTGAGGTTCGATGAAACTTTACGAGACCGGCGAGATGCTTCACAGGCGGAAGATATGCGGCGTGATTGACAGCTTAGATTGACAGCTTAAATGTGACGCATACTGTATATGGAAATGAACCTGGACATTCAATCTGTCGAAAAATCTCAAAATCAACAAAATGAACATACGTGAGTTTCATCGGACAGCGACGATATATATAATATCAGGATATGTGAGCGGGTAAGCAAATTAAACTGGTTCCGCTGGTGGTTGTTGGTCAGTTTGTTGGTCTGTTTGTCTCATTGTCCTCAAGGGTCGAGGACGAGACAGGGAGAGAGATACAGAATCCTATTAGCGTAGGGGCCGTTCACATGTAATGCAAGTGTCATACAGTATTGTAGTTGAAATCAGCTCGGTTCCAAACAGGCTAACTGTTGCGGCATAAGTATATTACCCAGATGAGTTATGTGAATGCTTTGTTCTGGCCAAACGAACTATTGCGGGATAAGTACATTTACTGGACATTTTATATGAATGCTTTGTTAAAGAATAATGTCTTAAGTCTAGTTTTAAATTGATCGACTGTGTCTGATACTCAAACATTATTTGATAAATCGTTCCAGAGCTTAGGGGCTAAGTAGGAAAAGGATCTACCACCTTTAGACACTTTTGATACTCTAGGGATAATTAAGTGGCCAGAATTTTGTGAGTTCATTGGAATGAAAATAGAGCCGCCATCTTAAACAGGGGAGCCCTGCATCAGCGTCATTGTAGGCAATGGTTTAGCGGAAATAAAATCAACATAAATCGTTATGAATGCGATTTTCTACGGTTTTTTGTTTTGTTTGTTGCAACAGTCAGACATAATGAGATCATACACCTGCAGTATAAAAACATCTCATTCTAAGGTTATAAAAACAATACAGTTCATTATATAAGGTCTTTATAGTTATTCATATTATATTGCATTTCCGTCAAATGATCCTTTTGAAAGTTACACATCACACATTTAGTTCTTAGTACAAGGTTTTATTGTCCAAATCAGTTATAGTTTGTTAGCGGGCGTGTACACCAAAGCATTTTGGGCCAAGGTTTGGAACTTAAATAGTTTTGAGTTTTGGAAATCACAAAGAACCCTATTAAAGTCTGTTGGCTGAGAATTTGACTTGTCATTTTCCTTTACTGAGCTAGCAAAATTCAAATAAAGCAAAGAAAGTTGAAGAATGCTGATTGACAGGTAATTTTCAACATCTATTCTCTGTTCAGATGTGTATGGAACAGCATAAACCCTGATGATGCTGATGATATGGTCGGGGTCACATCACAAATGCAATCAATTATAAACTGAGTATTTGGCTAAGAATGTGGCTGTTGTCACTTGGTTCTTAATCAGCATAAACAGCTTTAGTCAGAAAGTGAAGAGCTGAATAAGGACATTAATCATCCTTATTACTGTCAATAGTTCTGAAAATAATAGTCTAATCTACTGTTCACAGAAATGGACAATTTATGGGCTGGTGTGCAGTGGTTCAAGTTTGGACTGCTAATAGGACACTTTCAATCCTCACAAGCAGCAAGCCATGAGCCAACACCATTATACCTTTGAGAAAGGCACTTAACCCCATGTTGCTTCAGAAGGGATGTTTGTGTAATGCCTGATTAGAAGATTAGAAATGAATTCTTGGTTGTGTGGTGATAAATTGAGGAAAAACTAATCCAAACTTTTTTAAAAGAAATGAAACAATGAGACTCTCTGTAATGTGGGATATAAAATGAATGAATTTAGGTCACGTGACTCTAATTGAGCTGTAGGAAAGCCAGTTTGCTGACGAAATAGGTGCTTATGGGACTCAGGGACACATTCCTCAGCAGAAATATGTGTATGTGTAGGCATGTGTGAACATTTCCAAAACAATGAGTGTTTGTGCTTTTGTGATTTGTGGCTTTCAAAAGTGGGAAGGTGAAAACAGTGTTCGTTTTTGTTTTCTGTCTTTGATACATAACCAGAGTGGGTGCGAGTTCTTCAGAGAGCTTCTGATGACTGTGTTTGAGATACAAACAGATGTGCATATGTCTTTTTAGGGATGCATGGTCTTCGTGTAGGGGTCTGATTTGGTCGAGAAGCAGGTTTAGGATGTGAATTCCCGCTTTGGGATTTATTAAAACACTGTTTCAGTGTTTTGTGGGAGTTTTTGGTTTACATTTTTCACATCTCAGGCATTTTGAGTTCTTGCTCAACTTTATTTCTAAGCTATACTCTCAGCAAATGATTGAACTACATAATTTTTACTGAAATCCTATGTAAATGTAATACAATTTATTTTAAAAAATAAATAAATGTAAATGTATGTAAACATGATCGGTAGCCACACTTCTGTATAAAACAAAACAGTACACTCTCAAAAAAAGGTACAAAAGTTGTCACTAGGAAAGGAACATTTGAACATTTGTACCTAAACAATGCATATACCGAATGTATATATATATATACAATACACCGTAAAACCTAATAAGTTCAAAAAATTATTTTGAATCGATTACACAAAAATATTTTAGTGATTTTTTAAAAAGTTTTAAGTTTAGATAAAACAAAAATTACATTTTCAGTTGTCTTAAATTATTTCAATGTTATCTTATAAATATTGATATTCCTCAACTTATAATTAGGTAGTAATTCACTCAAGATTTTAAATATTCTTCAACTCATATTATGTGGAAAATACACTTAAAATTTTAAATATTCTTCAACTCATATTATGTGGAAATATTAGGGCGTTTTAAAAAGGCAGCTTTTGTACCATTTTTCCGTGTATGCTAAATGACTGTGTATATACATTATTTAATAATTTGTAAAAAAAATATATATTTTTTGGAATTAAAACCCTGCAACTTTAAACTGGCTGTGAGGTATATGTGAAGTTGTGGTGTAACAATGAACAAACATTAAATGCTCAGAAAGTAAGATTACTTTGTTTAAATATTTGAAATCACCTAAACAAACACACACCTACCCTAATAGAATCTGGACCTTATTTTGATAGACCCACCCCACACATACGCAACCCAGGCAATGATGTCAGTCAGTAGACATGCTCCTAGCTCCTTACTGCTGATTGGCTACAAGTGTGTTTTGGTACTCGGCCCAACTCCCTTTTCCAAAGCGTTTTTCAAAAACTGTGCACCACGCCTGTAAATGTGGGTGCTTTTTACAAAACATATTGTAAAATTCATGCTCTCTAAAAAATGCTGGGATATTTTCAACCCAGTGTTTGGTCAAAACGTTGAAAAACAGCATTTTTTTAGAGTGTGATATGATATTTATATATAATATTCATATTCTAATATTAATTTTAGGAAATTATTTACATTTTTTACTTTTATTACAATAATATTACTTTTATTCTAGATATTTTAAAATGAGATGTATGCTTTTTTAAATGTGAATCATTTTTTTTATATATTTTTGAGTGTTAAAAATACCTAGTTTTTGTCACGACGGGGTAACAGGAAGTAGGACGCATACGCAGGGTTCACCATGAAATAAATAACATTTAATATAAAATGAACAGAAACAAAGCACGAGGAGTAAAACCATAACACAGGAACACGCAGTACATGGAACATAGGAACAGACATGAACGTAATGACAATGACAATGATCCGGCGACAGGTGAGAAACAGACAGCAGTATAAATACACAACACTTAACAGGGAACAGGTGTGATGAATCAGTCCGTGAATGTCCAGGTGACGTAATCAGAGAGACAAACAAAACATGACACGGATCACCGTGACATGACCCCTCCCTCTAAGAGTGGCTACCAGACACTCACCTAAACAAAACAAACACAAAAGTCTGGTAGCGAGAGTCCAAGGGAGGGGTGGAGGGCTTGGGGACCCTGGCGAAGCCGGCAGCCGCCGGGATGAGACCAACAGGAACGGTAGGCCGGACTGCGCCAGGAGAACCGGAGCGATCGCTCCGAGAACCGAGGCAGACGAATTACCCCCCTCCTGGGAATCGCCGACGATCAGCTGCCCCCGGAAGTCATCTCCCATCCCCTCGCGGAAACGGAGACCCTCTCACGGTAGCCACCCCGGGGAAATGATCGGGCGTGGTCCGTTCCGGATCCCCCTGCGAGCAGGATGGTGGTTCTCCGAGGGACCGTCGACGACGACTCAACCGTTGGGGGACCGCCTGGGCCGATCCTCCTCCCGCATGCTCGCAGGAGCGAGCGATTGCTCACGGTGGTCCCCAAGAGACATCGAGGCTGATGGGGAATGAACCCCGATGTCACTACTCCCCCTCGACAAAACTCCTGGGGGAGCCGCCCTCCGTGAATCCGCTGCGTCCAGTCTGGCCGGATCATTCTGTCACGACGGGGTAACAGGAAGTAGGACGCATACGCAGGGTTCACCATGAAATAAATAACATTTAATATAAAATGAACAGAAACAAAGCTCGAGGAGTAAAACCATAACACAGGAACACGCAGTACATGGAACATAGGAACAGACATGAACGTAATGACAATGACAATGATCCGGCGACAGGTGAGAAACAGACAGCAGTATAAATACACAACACTTAACAGGGAACAGGTGTGATGAATCAGTCCGTGAATGTCCAGGTGACGTAATCAGAGAGACAAACAAAACATGACACGGATCACCGTGACAGTTTTAAGTTAACTTTATGACAGTGTTTGTTTTGTTTTCCTTAACAGGAAGACTTCATCTTAAATTTCATTACACATCTTGATCAGTCCAGCAACATGAGAACCAATGGCATTTGAAGTCTATTAAAAAAAAAACTTTTTTATATAACTACCACATTTTGGCTTTGCTTAAAACAAATGTCACACTTCATATAGACTACTTTTGTTCCATTAAAAACAGCTCTGGTATTTTCCATCATCCTGTGTGTTATGTAAGATATAAGAAATAATGTTGGAATAACGTGGATGAAATATTAAAAAAAAAGTTGGACTATTTTAGATTTGCTGCTATAGTGCTCTGTGTCACCTCTTTGGTCTGTTTGCAGATACTGCTGGGCTTCTACGCCTGCTGTGTGTTAGGATTTGGCGCTAGCTAGAGTGGTATGCAGAGAATCTCTGTCCTCTTGGCCAGCTGAAATATGTCCTTGTGGCCCCTCCCTTTCTGCTTCTCAAAGCCACTGACACTCTGGACCGTTACACCGAGAGACGTTGATCTAAAAGGCTCACACAGCAACCTTCATGACTTTCAAAACTCGACCTTTTGAACCTGACCCTCAGCTTGGGTACCTGCGAGCATGGCTTTTTTCAACTGTCTAACAGCACTCATCAGCCAAGCTAAGGTAAGAGAGAGAGAGAGAAAGAATGAGAGCGAGAGAGCTGTCAACTACCCAACACAAAAAGCATTGATTTTAAAGCATTATGCGATACAACAAAACTGTGAGGTGTGTTTTGACTGACAGCTGGGTTATGTTTATTAAAGAGATAAAAGTTATAAACTTTATGGTTAGAGGATCTGACATGCTGACATGTTATTCTTCATACAATTTGGGAATATGACGTAAACACTAGTAATTCTTAAGTATCCCAAACTTCAAGAAACTATTTAATTCATGTGTACTTTTTTTTAGGAGAAATACTTGCATATTTTTAACATATCTGACTGTCAGTTGATAAAAATAGTGAGTAAACGTTTTCTTTATAGAAATAAATTATTTGTACCATTTACTGAATAGTTGTAAAAGGCACACTGTGCACATTGAATGTTTGAACGTTTGGGTGGTGAAGTGGGAAGAAGTAAGCATTTGAGTACCATGACTGGCTACTCATAGTGAGACGAGCATCAGCCAAAAGTTTGTTACCAGGGCAACGTATTTTTAAAAGCTCCCTTTCACCAAAGTACCGCGTGGCTCAGCCAATAGGCTACAGCGCAGCTCCCATGACATCACAACGTTCCTGAGTGAGAGAGATCCTGATATATTTAGGTTTTTCCGTTGCAGACTTAGAATACAGAGGAATGTCTGTTCAGCTGAAATGGGTGGAATCACATTTTCAGTCAAAAAACACACCACGTGTTCTGCCTTTCCAAAAAAACACAGAAAACGAAAATTGGCATCTTACTTAATTTCTTAGGAAATAAAGAGGTCACCATTTACTCACTATTCTTATCTTATTCCAGCCCGGCAAATTTTTCCTTCCTCTGTGAAACGTGATTTTAAGCAGAATTTCTGAAGTTATGCCATAACCTTGTATGAAGAACCGACTGAATTATATGCCATTATGAATTTTAAAGCAACACCTCTACTAGACATTTACTTTTTTATTGATAATGGCACCTTAGATGTCAAACAGCATTGAATCTGACGTGACTAGGGTACCATTAATCACTAATATGATTTTTGGTCTGTTCCTCACACAAAGCTGCTTTATCACTAAAATATATGAAAGATTTTGCATTTGAATGGTTTTGTTATTGCGCTTTTTGTCCTTTTTGAAGCTTAGAGCCCTATAATTTTCATTCCACTTCTTCTAAATCGTACAAAGAAAGAAATAATGCAGGATTGGAATGACTGGGTGTTTAAATGATGGGAAAATATTCACTATGGCTGACCAATTCCTTCAAACATACAGTTAAACCATTTGCATATGCTTTGTAGCTGCTACTTATTTAAATAAAAAACCTTCTGTAAATACTTTAATGCAAATAAAGAGACATAAAGAGGTTTTACAGTCCTTCTTAGAAATAAAATTCTTGTTATTACGATTTTAATTATGAGTTAATACACAGTGATTGAGACTGTCCAATGAAACCCTTATTACACATATACTGTATGTGACCCTGGACCACAAAACTAGTCATAATGGTCGTCTGGAAGCTGAATAAATATGCTTTCTATTGATGGTTTGTTACAATATATGGCTGAAATGCAACTATTTGAAAATCTGGAATCTAAGGGTGCAAAAAAATCAAATAAAGTCCTTGGCACTGCATCCACTCACAAACATATATATTTGTTTTATATATTTCTGGTAGGAAACTTACAAAATATCTTCAAGGAACATGATATTTACATAATATCCTTATGATTTTTGGCATGAAAGAAAAATTGATAATTTTGACGCAAACAATATTTTTGGCTATTTTTACAAATATACCCGTGCTACTTATGACTGGTTTTGTGGTCCAGGGTCACATATTGTTCTTATATTACATCAAATATTAAAGCATTTTCCTGATGTTTCAGAAACTGACCAACTGCTGCCGCGTGCGGAGCACAGGTAAGAATGTTAAATTCTATTAGAAACGAATGGCTTTACCACTAACCATATTTCTAGGACAGCATCTGGAGCACCTTGAAATTGACTGTGATGAAGTGGACACAAATAAAAAATCACCTTCAAAAGCCACTAGGGACAGTAAGGACCTTTATGAACTTTTCATCGTAAAGGTTTCCTGTAAAGCTGCTTTGCACTGAATGTTGTGAAACTTGTATGCTAATGAGCTAAATCTAAAGATTTCCATTAAAAATAAAAATGTAATTATCTTTTCATCTATCCGTATCTCTAGCTTGATCAGTGCTCAGATTCCTTGACCTACTCTCTCTATGTTGTGGTCTAGATGTCACCCTGTTTTAGGAAAGTGATGGTGGGTTTAGTTTTGGATCACGTGACACTGAAAGTAGATCATACTATTTATAACACATCTCAGATGGCTTGGTAAATCTTATGGGTTATAATGGTTTTAAGGTTCCTGAGGTGTGCCCTGTTTAGAGGTATACGCGTGTATATGTATATAAACACAATTATACATTAAAGTTATTACTATGTTTTACAGTATGTGAATACTTTAATTCACCCCACAGAACCGATATGACTTTTCCTGGATGTTCTAGTTAAAAAAATTCTGATTCATAAACATAACTCAGTTCCTTGGGGTTGATTATTTTTAGGCACAGTCAGTGTTACTGTACTGCTGAAACCTCATAAAGAGCTTATTCTGTATTTTTACGTAGGTTATTATAGTTTGCAAAAACAAAAATTCTCTACAAAACTACAAAGTCAGCAAAAATCTTAATTTAGGTTTGGTTCTTGTAAAGCACACGTGCACAAAGACAAAAAAATTTATACCACATGAGTGATACGCTCAGTTGTTTATGTCAGTTACTGTATGTCATTGTCTTTCCCTCCTAAACGTCATTTGATTACTTCATTCCCCTTCTCTTTGTCATGTGAATAACCTTTAGAAATGTGCTTCCCACCAGGCATCACAAGTCTTTATTTGCACATAGTCTGGCAAAGCATTGTCCCATGAATGTGAGATATTTACTTTGTATATTTACACCTTGATTCAGATCAAAGTCAGAGAGATAGGCTATCAGTCCAGAGCAGCATCATGTCATCTTGCTTGGATGAGTGATTGGATTCGCGCTTTATGATTGATAAGGGTCGCAAAGTAGGGTCAGACTGAATAAAAGAGACAACAATGCAATTTACATTCTGTTCCTTACTGTAAGCTAATTTTTAAGGAATCATTTATTAAAAAAACACTCTCCAAACTTTTTCCTTTTATGAAAACATAACTATTTATATATATTTATATTGCGTTTTTTGCTATAGGCTACCTTAAATATTTAGGTTTGGCTGTGTAAGTCATTTCAACTATTTCAAGCTATCCTATTTTAAGTCTATGCATTTGGTGTAGCAAAAAATAGAATTTGCAGACAATTTATTTTTTCACATTTAATTTTGTGTAGCATCTAAAATTGTTTCACTTTGCCGTGTAGGTCAATATATATCAGCTATATAAACTTGGCTGGTAATTCGTTAAAACCTGCATGAGACTGGAAAAAATCCTCTAGTTAGCCGACATAAGGGAAACTACAGTCAACAGACGCACAACCGCATGGACTTCATATCCCGTGATGCTTAGCGGTTAGAATGGTTGCAGGGCAGCGTCTACGGAAAGTCTTTTAATTAGAACTTAAAAAGAAATGAAACACTAACGCTACCGGCTAGTAAAGAAGAATGAATAACGACTGGTATATCTCGGAGCTAGACTTTCTAACAGTTAAAGAGTATCAAGGAGTAAAAATCCGGGGTTAAAAGTCGAGTGCAGAAGTCAGAGAGCGCTGGCCAAGACGAGTTTGGGAATGGATAAAAGCGGCAATGGCCAACAGGCGAGATGTTTAACCACACAATTCAGAGAATCTACATACAAAGCTTTAACTTTACTTCGGCGGAAGACGAAACAGCGTCAGATAGCGGGTAAGTTAAGTCGTATTATTAAACGTCGGTTTATGTGGAGATTGTATTTTCTTAGGGCATCTGGTCGGGCAGCAAAGAACAACTGTTAAAACTTTCCAACCAGGGCTGAAAAGTCGCCCAGTTATTCTTTCTTAAATGTATGCTAAATACTAAAATAGACATTGTTACAATCAATGCTAAATAAATGTAACAAAATATGTGAGGGTCGGTTGAATTAAAAAAGTAATAGAAGAAATAAAAAAGTGATAATTATTATTGGTTAACGCTCAAAATTTACCATGGTTTCGAGAGTAACGTTAATAGCGTATACTGTAGTTTAGTTATTGTTACGTAAAAACTCAAAACGTATGTGAAATCTCATTCAAACAGTGAATGGAAGCTTTTAGGACAGTTCTGTCACTTTTTTCTTTTATTCTTTTTGTTGGCGTTTGGCACTAACGTTAGCGGTGACAAGGTGCAGTTTTAATAAAGGAAAAATAATAAACTATATCCAGACTGACAAAATAAAAGTAGAGTATTTTGGCGGAAACATTGGTTACCATGGTAAAATGTTCCGGGGTCAGTTACACACACTCGCTGCCACGTTTTTACATGCAGTTGAAATAAGAGATCTATTCATCCGCGAGAGACCCTAACCTGTCACCCACACAGACTTACGTGAAAGCCGCGTGTGTGTTCTACAGAGCTTTACAATGTTTTCTATTAGTCTACTGCTCTACTATTCCCTCACAGTGGGTTAAAATATTGTTAGCTACTAGGCAGCAGCATTGAACATACTGTACGTACCAATGACATAGTAGCCACTGTCTTTCTATAATGTGCAATGGAGGACTGCTAGTAATCATTTATGCTGTCCTGAAAGCTTTTATATGTAGAGAGAATCCCAAATTGCTCTCAATTATCGTAACTGGCACATGTCCACATCTCTGGTCTTATAACAATCCCTAAAATGTTTGATTTATGAGTCAACTTTCTGCTGATCTCATTATAAACATGATGACAGTGCCAGTATTCCATTTCCACAGACTATGATTATCTTAATTAGTTTGCCAGTTACTATAATGAAGCCTTTCTGGAAGTGCAATGCATGTCTTTAATTTTTCTTTTGAGTCAGTGGACTTTTTATTATCTTTAGTTGTTTTCCTCAGGGGAGAGACTTGTGTTTGCAAATTTGGATATTTTTACATTACACTGAGGAACAGAGCACAGTTTCAGATTTGGTCTGACACCGTAAATGTTTCCTCTTTCATGTGATTTACTACACATGTGATGAGCATATTACCATCATGTGTTTGATCATTCACCAGAGAGTACTTTAAATTACAAAATGACTTATTTCTTAGAAAATTGAAGTGCTGTGTCTTTGTGGGACGAGGCTGTGTCTCCTCTATCTGTCTCTAGGTTTCTGTCACCATCATTGATTATATGTCACAAGTAAATATGAATATGAAGCTCTTTGAAGATAATACATTTTTGATGGAATATTGTTGTCAGGTCTGGACAGTAACAACCTCTACAGAATACTGTTTCCAAAAAATCAAGCTATTAACTCTTTTTCCCCCAGCATTTTTTTATGAAGTTTAATCCCTTCCAGAAAATGTTCTTTAAAATTATAAACATATAATATATCAAATAAAAAGAACAAACCATCTGCTTTAAAGGGGACATATTATGAGATTTTTTTTAAGATGTAAACTAAATCTTTGGTGTCCCCAGAGTGTGTAATTGAAGTTTTAGCTCAAAACACCCCACAGATAATTAATTACAGCATGGTAAAATTGCCACTTTGTAGGCCTGAGCAAAAGTGTGCCGTTTTGGGGTGTGACATTTAAAATGCAAATGAGCCGATGAAGTTCAAACACTGATCACAATGGTGGTGGTTTGTTGTAATTGAAACTCAGTTTATTATTTTCTTTCTCTTTATCTCTGTACTAAACGGCTGTGCTGTGGTTGGATAGTGCAGATAAAGGGGGCGGTATTATCCTATTCTGACATCACAATAGGAGCCAAATTTCAATGACCTATTTTTTCACATGCTTGCATAGAATGGTTTACCAAAACTAAGTTACTGGGTTGATATTTTTCGCATTTTCTAAGTTGATAGAAGCACTGGGGACCCAATTATAGCACTTAAACATGTAAAAAGTCAGATTTTCATAATATGTCCCCTTTAAAAAAGTTTCATCCTTATGTTTTCTTTTTATCACAATATGGGTAGTTTTTTTTAAAAAAATACAAAATTTTGAGCAAAAAGTTGACATAATTGCTTTTTTGTAAAGTACTGTTAGATATCAGAACCATAATCAACTTGTGTGTGTGACCTGATGCCTTTTAGTCTGAGGCCGTTTCACCTGACGTCTTTTAAGGGCGATTTATAGTCGTGCGTAGGTTCTACGGCGTAGGCTATCCGTAGCCTGTGCGTAGCTCTGCATAGCCTGACGCGCACCTCGCAAAAATGTTAACAGCGCACCAGATCTACGCTGACCGCAAGCGCTGTGATTGGTCCACCAGAACCCCTTCCGTCAGCTAAAAAAAACTGCGTCATATGTATTTCCGTTTGTGACGGTGAAAACAAAGATGAGCCAAGTTGAGGAGTGATTTAACTCAAACTGCATCAGAAGTCGTTGTTTATTTACTTCCATCATTGCTGGTCTTCTAAAATTATACACAACAAGTTGCTGTTTCTTCTTCGTTTGTGGGTTAACTTGCTAAGCTGCTTCTTCTCTGACGGTCGCGCTGCTACTGTGGTTACATGCGTGGTTACTGCCTACCAGCGGTCTGCGTGTGTGTTTGCACGTCGACACGGACGATGACGCAAAAGTATAAATGAAAACCGACGCAGAACCTACGTCGTTGCGGCTATGCCGTAGTACCTACACACAACTATAACGAACCCTTTAGTCTGCAGTCGTTTTAACTGACGACTTTTAGTCTTAGTCTGATGCTTTTAAGTATGAGGCCCCATGCCATCTTATCTGATGCCTGAGTACTGATACTGAGGTCTGAGGATGTCCTAAAATGTACTACAGTCATTTCAGCCGCGTTTAAATGCTTTAGTGTGCATGCCCCCTTAGTGTTTTATAAGTTGTGTAAGAGCGCCACCCAGTGGATAATAGCGGAAATGGATTGCCCTAAAAAACTTGTCATTGGCAGTATAGCGATTTCTCCTAATTGACGAAAGAACTCGTCAATGGCGGGGAAAGAGGTAACATTTAAAGGAATAGTTCACCAAAACATGAACATTCTCTCATGTAGTGCTTTCCCTCCTTCGGGCCGAACCGGTAAGAATGGAAAGGATATGTTACCATTATGTTTTCACTTGAGCCTGGTTCGGCATGGTACGATTACAAACTGCTTTCGGTCCAGAATTCTCAGCACGGTTGTCTAACTGTGCCGACAGATTGCATGTAGTGACGCCGCCGCTCGGGAACGGACACTTATCTTTTTCCTGGCTATTAGTTTCTCTGTAGCTGGTAAAGCATGCTATATGCAGTGGCGGATTTAGCAAATTGGGGGCCCATCCGATCTGTAAAAGTATTTTTTACACCACTCATCCTTTTCTGCAGAATGCAATAAATCCGCTCAACATCACAGCGCTCCATTCCACGCATTGTAAACAATGATGGTGGCGCGTTGAATACACAGAATCCTAGTTTTCCTCATCTTGTACTTCGTGATCAACAAACAAACAAAAACAAAATAATACTTTGATGGCATTGCTAAACCTGTGGTGGTTTTCTGTGATGGGCAAGAAACGTAAGTCATCAACATCTGATAATTTACGCGAGAGGCACTCGGTAGAAGGAAAATGCCGGTTGCTTGTTCTCCCGACAACATCAAGCTTCTCTCATGCTAAAACATTGACCCCAGGGGATCTTAGGTAAAACAATTTCCATTACGCAAAGCCAACGAAAATCGAGCAGGACCAAAACATTTTACAGCGTATCGCTGTGAAAAATTTTAAGCGATGACGCCCTAAGTATAACCGCAGCAATAACAGTGTTATTAATATGACAAAGTGAGTGTTTTGATTGATGTTTAATCGGTGTATACCACTAGTCAACTAAATGAATATAACATGGTAAAGATGAATGCTCATTTATATATTGATTCAATAGATTTATAGCATTTTGAAAAAAAAGTATAATATCTAATGCGTATCAACTATTACACGAGCAAACAATACTGTGTAAAATTAATGTTAGCTGCAGGTCCTTGATTTTTTTGTCTTGCTGCCAAACCTCTCCACACAGTTGTATAACATGCTCGTCATCTCCCTCGTCTTTAGCAAACCAAAATATTTTATTTTGTAAGCAAATCCTGATTTACGAAAATTTTAATATTTGGGTGCACCATTAGTTTGTATACTACAATACTTTAACATAGCATGTATGATTATGCTCATAATCAACATGGAAGCAAGTATGGTGTCCAGCATTTTTTAACAACACTACAAATCATAAAAAGTGGTAACATCTAACCACCCGCAAGCATTTCACTTCAAAAGAAATTGCCTAATTTTGTCCAACTTCAGAAATAAAGAGAGAAGAAGCGAGCAATAAACAGGCTGAGTTTATTGTCTATCTTCAGAGACATTTTTTGGTTGTTTTTAAGTTGCAAGAGTAAGGTAATATCACTCAATAAATCTTGATTAGGATTCCTTTAAGTTTCTTAAAGTTGTTAGATGAGATTGATGAAACTTTAAGATTGTTACGGGAACAGTAGAAAATAAATCTGTCAGTTTTATTAGACTGAATTTGAGTAAACTTTTTAATAATATTAATCCTTTGATATCAAAGTTTTTTATTTTAGTCTTTGCATTCGTTTGATGCTTGTTCTTTACTGTACATGCTATACTAGATTGTTTGGATTTTATGTCCAGAAGGCCAAAATGCTGCATCATGATGTTGTCAGTGGATTAGTTCAGATCTGGGGTAAAACGGGTCAAGCGCTGACGTGTGAGATTGTGTGGATGAGATCTTGAACTGTCGGATAGGTGGGTGTTCAATCACAAGTCTGATCTCAGTGGTCTGTGTAACCTTAATTTAAAATGTCACTTTCATCTTCTGCGTACCTCGGAGAATAGCAACGTTTAGGATGAAGTCGATTTTTGATTCAACAGCTAGTCACTTTTGTCATCATCTGTACAGAAAGCTGTAAAATGCTACAGATGAAACCTCTTTGTTCACAAAAACATTTGTGAAAGCAGCACAACACAACAGACACTGAGGTACTGACAAAAGGGCCTAAAGGTACAAACCAAACAAACAAGCTGAAGGGTAACACATGCTCTCATTTTCTGTTTTATTATCTTTCTCTTTTCTGTTTCTGGTTGTCATTACAGTGCGCTTGTTTGTGTGGTTGATTTCTGGAAGGGTCACATCAGAAAGTAAAGCAAGCTATTATTAATAGCATTGCAGAAACATTTGTGGTTTTATGTGTGCTTGTATGTTTTTGGATAGAGTAAGAGAGATATTTAAGTAACAGCTGTTTTTAAAACACTAGACCAAATAGACTGCTGTTCGTACAGGCCACATGCTGTGTGATGTTACTTTGTGTTACAGTTTACCAGTTCACAGTATTTGAGGATTTCATTGACAATGTCAGACATTACACACAGCAAAACTCATTTTAGGGAGGTAGCTCACAGACCCCTCAACAACTATAATTTTTTTTAAAGGCGCGTTATTAAAGGGATACTTCACCGATTTAGCATTCAGCTTTGTATCTGTAGAAACCCGGCAGTATTACTGAATGACCATGTTTCCCTCCCTCATTTCCCCCTGAGAGGAGAGATATCTGCATTTTGGTTCTGCAAAAAAGTCCTCCGATGATGTAATATGACGATTTTTGCATCATCGGAGGACTTTTTTGCAGAACCAAAATGCAGATATCTCTCCTCTCAGGGGGAAATGATGGAGGGAAACATGGTCATTCAGTAATACTGCCGGGTTTCTACAGATACAAAGCTGAATGCTAAATCGGTGAAGTATCCCTTTAAATGTTTCCACCGATAGCTGATTATTCAGAGTGATATCTAGATGTCGATAACGATAGTTTTGTGTCATGTCCGATATATCCTCTCAATGTACTTTTTTTTTTTTTGCTGACTCAACTCTTATATTGAAGGGATTTTATATTCAGCAGTCAACAGACGACCTTGTAAAAAATAATAAATCCTTAAGTTTGTGGATTTGCTTGAGCTAGAAATAGCTACTGAACATAAATAAAATGTGCTACTGTAGAGCTTTTGAACATAGATAAAATGTGCAAAAGGTAGATATGTGAGTAAAATTTTCAGCATGGTTAAATGCTAAAACTAGTTGTTCAGATAGAAAGAGCTTGAAAAAAAAAAACGTTAAAATGACACCAAGACCATGTCTATGGGTTCAAGAATAACAAAATACTGGCCATTTGAAACTCGAAAGTCATTTATTTTGTCCCATTGTTTTCCATTTTGCGGGTGGTAAAACTACTGTGCACGTCGTTCAAATTCATTGAGATTTCGTTCACTTGTAGTTTAGCAATGAAACTAAATGTATATTACAATTTCAAGAATGTTTTCTGCACATCGCCTGAGGAAATCCGAAGTTGCGTCGAGGGGAACCAAACTGACAGCCGCGACAGCGGAGATTATCACGTACCTACAAAAGGCTTGCGTCTGACCTGCAGCTATCATTCTGGCTTGGTGGGATGACTGACCTTGTTCTTTTACTACTCAGAGTCTAAAACAAGGAGGGCATATTAAGTGTTCATTGTATTTTCATTTTAACCGAGCAGCTATGGTTGCGCGTTTCACACACAAACACACACCTCTCCAGAGCACGTTGACACTGACTGACCGACGCATGCGCTTTTAACTTGTAAACGCAAGGGTGTATGGGTAATGTAGTCTCTGCTCTCGGTGGGACGAATTAGGAAGCGTACATTAAGGGCACTCTGACAAGCCGCAGCGCAGCCAAATTATTAAATTAAACCTCTGATTTTTAAACAGATGTGCAAATGAGCGTTCCGGTACGCTACAAGCACGTTCTGGGCGCATGGAGAGGTGGTGGTACGCTCAAGAGCTATTTTTGGAAGTGGCGGTACTGTACCGGGGCGTTCCAGCCCACTTAAAGCACTGGTTTTATGTAATTACAAAGCAATTAATGTATGTCCTGTAGATCTTTTTCCCTAAAATTATACATGCATGTGTGTGTGTTTATATATACATAATTATTACACAGTACACCCACATTAATTATGTAATCAAAAACTTTTATTCTGCAAACGATTAGTCGCGACGGGGCACAGACAAACGCAGGGCTAATTGAAATTTTAACACGGCTACAGAGCAGAGCAATCTGTGCTTTGGGTCTTTTTCTCTTACTGTTAGAAGATCTACATTTTTGGAATGTTTTGATGTGTTTTCATCAAGATATCGAAGAGAAGTGTTTTAAATTCTTCATCTTATGTTTTTTTTCTGCGCTTGTAGAGTCATAAACATCTACAATGTAATTGCTTACTAACAAGGTACCTTACATACATGGACATATATACATATATCCTAGAAATGTAAAACTCTAGGTGAAGCTTATTTAAATGTAATGTCAACCTAACGCTGATATTTCGAATGGTTTAGGAACTAACCGTTAGATGTAAATAAATTATGCAATAAGTTTCCTTCCAACCTGCTTTTCCTTTCAACATTTTGAACATCTTTACTTAAATATGGTGACGTGTTTGCATGTGGAAATGAATATTTTATTGGAAAAATAGATGGTGTGTCTTTTGCAAATTGATTGGATCTAGAAAAATGTGCATTTTCTGCTGAATAAATTGGGTCAATTTTAATTTCAGGTGGACTTCAAAACCAACTTTTGATATGCATTACAGATTAAAGGGAATGTCTGTGTGTATGTGGAAGATTTGATAGAATGCGGTGTTTGCTTGGCCGTATTTTTCAAAGTATAATAAATAATCATGACAGCCAGATTTACACATTTTGCCACAGTCCATATTTTGGGTTTGTAACAGTTTAAACCTACTGCCTTAAAATGCACGCTACAGATGGTTTTCTGAAGTGTTTGAAGCTTTTGATTTCGATGTAAATTTCCATCCGTTTGCTAGTTTGTGTGTGTGTCTGTTAGGTAGTCATGCTGTGTTTGTGTGTTTGAAGTGGAAATGCTGTGTGTGGAGGTATGTTTGTGCATGAGGTGGTAATGTTTGTGTATTTATAGATGTGCATATGTTTTAAATGTGATAGTGTATGTGTGTGAAAGAGAGAGAGAGAGAGAGATGTGAAGGCTGTGTTCTGCTCAGTTTGTCACAGTTTGTGAGCTGATGTTGCCTTTAGCGTTTTGTGATTGGCTTCTGAGTATTTTTAGTGTCCATCGGTCTTTGAAAACATGAGGTCACTGTCGTTCATTTCCTTTTTTTCTTGATTAGATTATCTGTCTGTCTTGCTCTCTTTATCTGTTTCGCTCTCTTTATCTGTTTCACTCTCTGCCTGTGTCTTATTGTGTTTGTGTACATTTGCTTGCATTTTGTTTGTCTGGTGTCTGATAGACATCAAAGAGACCCTTCGAAAAAGGAAGTGATGCGTATATGACAAAGCCACACCCTTTTGGTGCAGTGACATTTTCCTTTGTGATTTCCTGTCCGATCCCATGTTTCCTGAACTGTCTGTTCTTCACCACTCCTTTCCTCTCACCTCACTCTCATAGGACCCAAGGAATTACAGTGAATCCAGAGGAACGGGAAATGACTAGTATATAGATCGTCTGAGTTTTGATCCAGTCAGACATGAGCGAGTGTTATCCAGCAGGACACACTGCATTTGGCCAATAAAGACTGTCCATTTATCTCTCTGTCTATCTGTCTGTCTACATGGATGGATATAGGGATAGAGATAGATATAGTGATAGATATAGATATATAGATAGCTGGATGTAGAGATAGATAGAGAGATAAAGATAGAGATATAGAGATGGATAGATATAGAGATGGATAGATATAGAGATGGATAGATATAGAGATGGATAGATATAGAGATGGATAGATATAGAGATGGATAGATACATGGATCAATGGATAGATATAGAGAGAGCTAAATGGAGATATAGAGATGGATAGATACAGGGAGATGGATAGAGATGGATAGATATAGAGATGGATAGATATAGAGATGGATAGATATAGAGATGGATAGATATAGAGAGAAGACAGAGAAGACCTAGACATATAAAGATATAGAGATGGATGGATATAGAGATGGATGGATATAGAGATGGATGGATATAGAGATGGATGGATATAGAGAGAAGACAGAGAGAAGACCTAGACATATAAAGATATAGAGATGGATAGATATAGAGATGGATAGATATAGAGATGGATAGATATAGAGATGGATAGATATAGAGATGGATAGATATAGAGATGGACAGATATAGAGATGGACAGATATAGAGATGGATAGATATAGAGAGAAGACAGAGAGAAGACCTAGAGATATAGAAATATAGAGATTGATATATATAGATAGAAGGCCGGGAGAAGACCGCGAGAGAAGACCGCGAGAGAAGACCGCGAGAGAAGACCGCGAGAGAAGACCGCGAGAGAAGACCGCGAGAGAAGACCGCGAGAGAAGACCGCGAGAGAAGACCGCGAGAGAAGACCGCGAGAGAAGACCTAGAGAAGACCTAGAGATATAGAGATAGATAAATATACAGAGAAAACCGAGAGGAGATATAGAGATATAGATAGAGATAAAGAGAAGACCGAGAGAAGACCGAGAGAAGACCGAGAGAAGACCGAGAGAAGACCGAGAGAAGACCGAGAGATGACCGAGAGAAGACCGAGAGATGACCGAGAGATGACCGAGAGATGACCGAGAGATGACCGAGAGATGACCGAGAGATGACCGAGAGATGACCGAGAGAAGACCTAGAGAAGACATATAGATAGATAAATATAGGGAGAAGACCGAGAGAAGACATAGATATTTACACTAGATGTCGCCTTGGCTACGGCAGTTCATTGGACCGAATGCGTCAAACAGAGGCGCCATCTTGAAACAGGGGAACACCGCATCAGCGTCATTGTAGGCAATGGTGTAACAGAAATAAAATCACCATAAATCGCCATGAATGCGATTTTCTTGGTTTTCTTTTAGTTCGTTTTAACAGTCAGACATGTATTTAGCATTGAGTCCAGAAAAAAATTAAAGTTTTGATATTATGAAAATCTACTTTTTCTAACTATAATGCATAGTGCTAGCAGCCCAAACATCCATACGCAGCACAAAAGTTCGGCATCGCCCATGAATTTGAAGTACAGGCGGAGAAAGTAGCATTACCCAGCCACGTACTATGACAAGACCCCTGTTTCAAGATGGCGGCGGTTTTGACCCATGCTTAGAACCCCAAGGCGACATCTAGTGTATATATCTATGAGACATAGGTAAGACATAGGTAAGACATAGGTAAGACATAGGTAAGACATAGGTAAGACATAGGTAAGACATAGGTAAGACATAGATAAGACATAGATAAGACATAGATAAGACATAGATAAGACATAGATAAGACATAGATAAGACATAGATAAGACATAGATAAGACATAGATAAGACATAGATAAGACATAGATAAGACATAGATAAGACATAGATAAGACATAGATAAGACATAGATAGGACATAGATAAGACATAGAACTTAAAAATAAATAATAATTTAATAGTAAATAATTTAATGAAAAAATGTAAACGCAATATTTAAATCACACATCTTAACACATTTAGATGTCAGATATGTTAAAGTAGTTCATGCAAGTCTGAATCCATGTAATAGCTTTGTGTGAACAGACCAAAATCTGATTCCTGGCTTCACATCAGTACATAATAATAGAGCTTTCAATTCCTTTAATGTAACCCTTTCTTTTTTTGCGAAGAAATGTGCAGAATTTGTGTTATTTACAGCATCATGTCAAACCAATCCATAGTTGAATTGTTCAGCACAGTAACACACATACACACATTATTTTAGTGGTGCAGGTGGGGTTTTGGCTGGTTGGTATGTTCTTCCTCACCAACTTTAATAACTTTATGATGCACCCAACACTTCCCCAGGGTGTAATCGCGCACAACTCTAATAAGGCTAATGACAGGCCTTTGTTGATTACTGCGCTGGAGCATGTTTAACATGTTGGGGCACACAAACACGCACAGACTGCAGTGTGGTACGTGAAGGAGGAGTTTAGAAGGGTAGAACATTTGGTCTCAGAAAACCAGATGGTGTAGCGGGTGTGGGGGGGGGGGTGGCAGGAAGGGCCAAACCCCCCACGCCCTCCCCCTCAGGATAACGCCAACGGAGTACATTAGATCCTACTTCACTATTCAGGAGTGATTTGGCTAAACGTGATTGTTTAGAAAGGCCCTGTTTGGATAAAAAAATGCTTTTCTGGTTGAACCTTTCGGGAACGTATCAACTTGTTTTGGTCTCTTAACAGACTTTAGGTGTGTTAATGGCTTTTGGAGTGATTTTGAGCGTTTCCTGAACGTTGAAACGTCGTAATGTTGGACCTCTGGAGTTTAAGTGATTAGAATGGAGAGGTTGTCTCCGAAGCATCGAAAGGGTCGTGGTAAGTTTTAACTTGATCCATCATGCGCATGACTGTGATCTACATACTAAATGTCTTGTAGTTGGCAACAGGCTAGAGTTATGTCACTGGCTGGGTGATAGTAGATGTTGACCATAGAGGGTTGACTAGAGAGATGAAGTATGTCAGGTCTGTGTGTGTGTGTGTGTGTGTATGGATTAGAGCTGATGTACCGAACTGGTACGGAAAAAACCCCACTGTATAAAATGCACAAGTTTAGTGAGAATTTGACCTTTGAACCCTGAAACTGATGGCAGTCAGTGAGGAATGTTAATCATCATACATTTGTTTGTTTGTTTGGGTGATGCGTAAGACATTGGAAGCAAAAAGAAAGATTGGTAAACGAAGTAAAGGAGAAATGTAATTGAGGTAAAAGGAGGTGGATTGTGGGATTGTGGGTTGAAGCCAAAGAATCGCTAAGAACAATGAGTTGTATTCAGCCAAACACACGCACACACACCGAGCACAGAAAACATTTCCTTCCACATACACTACAGTACACTTCTCAGATGCTATTTATTCATACAGATGCTTCTATCTAAAGTGTTTTCCTTAGTACGACTTCCACCACCCTAATTTCTACATCCAAACACACCCTAAACTTCATGTGAGATGGATGGGGAAAGTGATAACCTTATATCTGTAAATAATTCATGTTTTTGGCTTGCGCACAATGTGATGTTTGATCAGAAACATAAGACTCTTGGTATGTTCCTGTTGAGAATAACCAGACATGTTCTGTGGGTATCTTTAGAGATTCATCCAGTCAACAGCCTGTTCACAAATACACTTTTATTCTTATGAAACAGTGAAATACACTGTAAAGGCTTGAGTAACAGAGAGACCCTTCAGGAAAAAAAATTCTGAAAAATATTGAGGCTCTTCTGAAGAACACAGAGACCTTAGAAATGCACAGAGAGAGAGACTCTTCGAAAATGCTAAATCGTTAGAAACATAGAGACTTTTGAAATCGCACACACAGAGTTCTTACAAATGTGCAGAAACATGCCGTGACTTTGGAGAAATGTACCATGACCTTTCGTTCTCATCAGAAATACAAAGGCGTTATAGAATGATCAGAAATATGCTCAAACGCAGAGGCGGAGCAACCATTCGAACCGAGGAGCACATAATCCACCTACGTATAGAAATTTTTAAATTTGTAAAATTTAGGCTGTGTCGGAAATAGCCCCTCATTAGTTTGTTAAAATAGTCCTCTTGAATAAGTGAATTTGAACACTAAGTGGAGAAAGTGCTACAGGTGCCATCTTGTGTCGAGACGCAGGAGTTCATTTGGCACGTGCCACCATGAAGAGGGAGCAGCTAGCCGTGGAGTGTACATCGGTTGTACGCTCATTATTTCGGTGCATTATGGGATTAAATTAATTCACTCAATAATGTCCACTACAAATGGGTGTCCCCTCAAATAGGGCACTATTTAAGGGTATAGGGAGCTATTTCTTTTGACTTTAAAGGACAAGTTCGGTATTTTACACTTAAAGCCCTGTTTTCAGATTGTTTATGATGAAATAGAACGGTTTTGACTGAAATTTGGACATATGATGCTGGCTCGAGAATTTTTGGGTGTTTGTTGTATCACCTCCCACCTCTACAATGAGTGTATAGGTGCACTGGAACGGTCCTTCCTGAAATGCATTGAACTTTCGTTTACAAAGACGTGAAACTCACCAAGTGGTCAGGGGTGTTCACTGATATTCTCACACAAAAATCGCTGCAAAAGATGCTTTCCAACAGGTGTTACCATTCGTTGTAAACTTGTGGACCTATTTTTCCAAACGCCTCACACCCGTATATTGTTCCATTGAGAGCTTGAATAATAGACACTCCAGCCCAGTTGTTGGCGATAATCCACCTTTGACAATTGCAAGGATACAAACAACATTCCCGGCGCGGAGTAATACCGTACCTTGCAGCACATCTAATACAAGTCAATGGAGTTGGTCAAAAACTATGATAAAACCTGTTGGAAAGCATCTTTTGCAGCGATTTTTGTGTGAGCATATCAGTGAACACCCCTGACCAATCGGTGAGTTTCACGTCTTTGTAAACGAAAGTTTAATGCATTTTAGGAAGGATTGTTCCAGTGCACCTATACACCCATTGTAGAGGTGGGAGGTGGTACAACAAGCCAGCTCGAGCCAACATCATATGTCAAAATTTCAGTCAAAACCATTCTATTTCATCATAAACAATCTGAAAACAGGGCTTTAAGTGTTAAATAACAAACTTGTCCTTTAAGATCAAGCTTCTGCTTAGCTTGGCCATGGACTGACTGTACACACATTTTTGATGGCTAGAAAGATTCTCCGGTGGCCTCGCAACCAATTTGGCGAGCTGCTCCATATTTTTTACTTTGTTATCTGACGACGACACCAAGGTAACTGCTAAAATGTACATTTAAATTGACTGACATGTCTGTCTCTACGAAAATTAACCTACCGCCAGCCACACAATGTCGCAAGCGCTCTTGGCAAACAGATGAGAGGTTTGAAAAGGGCATTGGCGCATACAGGCGAGAGAGTTTGGGTCTTCTTGGGTCCATTCAGCAAAAACGCATTCATTTTAAATTACCCGAGACCCCATGCTGCTATTATTATTCCCGCCCCGTGTCCGAGGCACACGTGAAACTTTTGGACCCGAACCCAAGCGGTTTACCCCACGGTTTGGTTTAGTTTGGGTGGGGTCAGCTCATCTCACTTTGGCCTGGTTAGCTTTTCCATCGAGTTTAGTATCACTTCGCAGTGAGAGGGATTATAGGCGTGTCGTTATATTTGCGCTGCCTGCTGTGACATCATACAAGTGAGAGCGTTGTTGTTCATTCCCATACATTTATTTATTTCTCAGTCCGCCACAAAATTAGAATTGGCCACCACAAATAGACGTTTGCATCGCATTTATCACTACCTCTGTCTCACATGACAGTTTCTGTATAAACACCGACCCGTGGCGTCAGCGACGGCGGTCTGCTGAGTCTCACTGAAGTTGCATTTAAGCATATATGTCGCGAATGTGCCGCCACAAACTGCAAGTCTGGAAAAAACTGTTATGGTGTCCCGGATTCTCAACCTGTGGATGTTTTTCATCGCGAAAAGGATGTTTGGAAACTTATAGCAGAGCACAGATAACAACATGTTTGCTCAAGACAGCGCAAGCTAGCACTAAGCTACAGCTAATATTTTACATTATAGCGATGATGCTGATGACGATTCTCTCAGACCAATCAGTGATCTACAGTGTTTTCACCTCATGTTTCGTATCAGCTCGGGTCGCTTGGAACCCCAACCGAGGTGATACTAAAAAAAGAGGATTGGGTACTACGTACTGCACCCAGTGGAAAAGCTCCCAAAAGTAAGCTGACCCGACCCAAACTAAACCAAACCGTGGGGTACTATGCAATGGAAAAGCACCATAAGTGGACCCGTGAAGACCTCTAGCCCACTTACCTGCCTTTCAGCAAGGACTACTAGGCCTCACCTTATTAAGATATTCATGAACTGAGCTGAAGTTTTGAATCAGGGTAGATGATGTCGTTAATGTCATTTGCATGAATATTGTCTTGGTTTCAACGTGTTTTCTCGCTTTGAAGTTATTGATTTTTGTGCAGTCGACAGAAAACACTTTCCCAAAGTATGTGTATGGTTTCAATATTTCTTATTCTCACTTTGATCGCTATTCATTGCTCAGTGGTCTTTCTTCTCGTATTTTTTCTCTTGCTCATTCTGTTCGGCTCTCATTGATTCTATGAGACACACAAACACAAATTCGATCATTTAAAACCATCTGCTGCTCATGGGGTAAGAAGTTCAAGCAGCAAGTGGTCACCTTCGAGCAAGACACACACACACGCGCGCACACACACACACACACACACACACACACACACACATATGCAGAGTATGAAGTAAGACTCCTACCAGCAAACAGCAGGTTCACACTAAATTTAATTTACCAAAGGTCACCCCTGAACACAGCTACACACGCGTACTGTACAGATAGCACATATTTGTGATGCCCATTTAAGTGAAACTGCACTTGTTAACATTACAGGTTTTTAAAGAGCAATCAAATTGAGCTTTAATACGTTTCCACTGCTCATCAGACATTCTGGTAGACTGCTTTAGGTTTTGAATGCCTCGCCGTCTAATTCTGGTTTGTTTTGTTCGTGCGGCAGGGATTATCCAAGCTTACTACAAATCATTCGCACCCGCTCAGCGACGCTCTGTGTTCGGTTTGGGGCTGAGATTGTGCGAGTGGGTGGGTTTCTTATTAATCATGTAGCCTTCATTTCAACTTTTAGTTATTAAAGTTATTTATTTGCACTAATCCAGGTTGTGTACCCATCAGAAGGTTTTTAAACGACTGTAAAATTCTGTTATAATTCTGCGACTGTATAAACATTTAGTTGTTATCTACTAGCCCGTGGCAATAGCACTACAACAAATGCCTGCAGAATGCATGGCGTGCTGGTACTATGCTATATATAGGCAGAGGGGGATTTAGGGAAAGTGAAAGACATTTGAATGACAACTTTCATGAGGTTATTGTGGGTGTTTAAATACTTAATATTTTGTGTAAGTGCTCTAAATGTGATACATTTGCATTCATGCATTTTGAAAATACTTTAAGTGACTTACAATGAGTGCAGTATACGATATATTTCATCAATATGTGCTTAGTATGGGATTGATCCCCTGACATGAAATTTTAAATCCCGGCGTATAGTCTATTTTTGCGTGTACACTAACGTATGCGCACAATTGAATGCACAGCCCTGCAAAATATAGTACGTGTGCACTGATGTTTAACGCATGTGCATTGCGACAAAATGTAATGCATCTCTTGGGCTACATACTTTATGGTCCTGTAGGCGCATACGCAACCTAAGCAAACAATGTATGCAGGGTTTGAAAAATCTGGTGGTAAGCATATAGTATGGGCACGTTTTTGATGATGAGATTTGCGTGAAAGTGAAAAGTCACGTGCACATTAAGAATAACATTTTTGGGAAACACTAAAATAGGGCTGTTGTCCACGGTGACTGTTTTTTTAGCCCAAAGCTGAAAGCATAATAAAGCAGAAGCACATCTCGGGAAGGTTTACTGTGGGTTTGTTGAATGTAAATCTTTTTGATGATTTTGCTGACAAACATCTGACAACATGCATGATTATATGCTTTCTACAGCAATCCTTAAAAAAAATACACATCACACACTTTTACAAGATGAAGCATCCTAATTCAGTTTATTACATTTGCATACCTTTCCTCCTTATTCATGCTTTTATTTTGGCAAGAATTATGTTGATATGCTTTCAGAGTTAATTAATTTTAAATGCCGAGCATGACAGGAAAGTGTTTAGAAATGACAGATGGACTTGTTTAATTGATTCCTGAAAGCAAAGTGTCGTAGAGTCACAAGTAGGAGCTGTGAGAGTTTAGCTGCAGCAATTGACAGGTGTGACATCACCTACTGTTGTCATGCGTTTGAATACTGAAATGTCGTGTTGACACAATCCATAGAATTTGCATTTGCATTAGGGTTTATAAACCCATACATATGCAGTGCTTTCTAAGAATTTGCTTAGGACAAAAAAAGGGAGCAAACAGACAGACCCTCGAGAGACAGTGAAATTGAAGGGAAATAAAAATAAATAAAGAGGCTCTAAATATTTTTTTGCTGGTTTCTTTGAAGGTTTTTTATGCACAACCTAATGAAACCTAGCAAAACTTACAGTGGTTGTCCAAATTGTCACAAAAGGACTTTCAGGACATTTCATAAAAATAACAGTAAAACAATAAAAATGGAGACCAAACTGTATAATTTCAAAAAGTTATTATCAGGTGAAAGTGAAACCTTAAAGCGTAACTAAACCCTAAACCAACTTTTTTTAGTTAATTATCTGTACGAATGGGGCTTTATTAGTGCTGTTCATTGATTTTAGTAAGTTTTTTGACATTTGGATATAAAGTGTTTTAATACTACAATATATGGTGTAAAAACATCTGAGTGCTGCCCTCTTCAGGTTGAACGGTGGCTACTGCAGTTGAATTTTCCTATTGGATGGTGGGTCCAAAAAATGACTTGTGACGTAACAAGGTTCAAGATCACCACGCCCTTGTTACGATCTCACCACACACTTAGTTTGTCCCCTCTATCTCCTTGGGATCTGCCCACTTTTCTTGCATTTTTCAAATATTGCCAGTGGGTGGAGTCAGGCTCTGACCAAGGGTTTAGTTACGCTTTAAAAATTGCACAATTTTCTTTGTAAGTACTTTGTATGTTCTTCCATTGCTGCTGCATTGACAGATATAGATTTGAAGGTCATCGATGTCTTTGTAGTCCATATTGTGAGATGCGTGAAGTCGATTGTGACTACTTTTATAAAACCACATGAGTCTGTGAAACGTCAATACTAGTAAAAGACTACACGCACAGGGTTGAATGTTTGTGTGTTTATTTTTATCGATCTCAGTGTGTGCATAGTACATGAAATGTCTGAATCCAATTTAAGTATGTATACTCAATGTTTAAACATGAAGGTCACTGACTGCTTTCGGTTTAGGAAAACAGAAGATTCTTTCAAGCTCAAGTATGTTGTTTTTTTGGGGCTTATACTATTTTTTGAATATAGCCTATTTGTGTAAAGGGACAGAGCTAAATTATAAACTGGTCGTATATCAACACTCAGAGACACTTTAAAGTATTTCATCACCCTTATGAGTGCTGTGAAACCTCAAAGGGGGCTGTTGAAACAGCTGTGAGAGGAATGTTGATGCAAATTAAATGATACGGTCCCTCTATCAATGTTCCTGGAAGAGCTTTATTTAGCTCATCTGTGGCAAACGTGTCTTTTGGTTGTCAAGATGTTGTCAAGCGTAGGCTGTGTCTTTATTTTAGCCAGTGAACGAGGTGCTCATAAGGCGGAGTCTGTGAGCGGTTATGGTTGGGGCGTAATCAATGTGACATCACATTGATAGGGGATCCCCAACAGCCTGTTTTGTGTGACTGTTGCGGTTTAAAGGAGATTACACAAAGAAAAATAGATGGATTTGTATGTTAACAGGAAGTTTCTGCATACACACTGACGATTCATTTTGTAATAGAAGCACATTTAAAAGTGCATTTTTTAGGTTAGGAGGGCTTTAAGTTAGGTTGTTTAATAAAACCTTAGGTAGGCATAATGAATTAGTTATTAGTGCACCTTTGTTAAGGGTGCTCCGATCAGTATTTTTGGGGCCGATCACAGATCACTATAAGCAGATCAATACTGATCACGGAGTCTATTAAAGCGATGTATATTTATTTTGTGGCATAATGCTTGGTTATTGGGAACAGCTTAGAGCTTAACAAATACATACAGCTTCTGTCACTTCCCAGTGCTGGACCAACCAAACCAACTGCAAATTCAATCCTGTGTGTCAAGAAATGCAGCTGGCACTACCATGTATATATCTGTGCAACAATTGCATAATGTTATAAGGTCATTTTAATTTATAAAAAATGTGTTATAAAAAACGAAGAATAAAAAAATGTCATTTTAAAGGTAGGGTAACACATTTTGAAAAATGCTAACGGTAGCCGCCTAGCAATGAAATCCCGATCCCACCCTCGAATCAATTCGCCATCCAAAGTCACGCCTCTTTCAAAACACATGAACACGCACAGATCAGACGGTCTCATCTCATGTCTCATTCACCAGTGAGAAAACTTTGTAGTACAAAGTGAATAACACTTCCAAAATAACCAACATAAACAACTGGTTTACATCAGAATTAGTTTAAGCACACGTTCGGTTGTGACTCCTGTACAGGTTGTCAATTCAGCAGAAAAGTTTGCTGTTCTCGCTTTTTACAGACAGGCGGTGAGCGCACGTGAACGTGCCGATGACGTATGGTGTCTGCGTGGACTAGCTTGCGCGGTGGGCATTCAAATTACGCTTACGTATGAGGGAAAAAAAAGGAAACGTCCGTTCGGACCGAAATCTATGATTGGTTGAACATTTTTTGGTCCTATGCCTTTCACAGATGACATAAATTTCTACAAATACATTTAAACAACTTGATATAGTGATTGCTATCAGGATGTGAGGAGACTTTTAACTAGCATAACTAAAAATGTGTCAGGGTCAAATTTGTTACCCTACCTTTAATGCATAAAGAAGTGTCTTTAGACTGAGATGGCTCAGAAGAGCATAAGATGTTATAAATATAATATAAGCACTTGATACAGTATAATAAAAAAAATCATTGTTGATTATTGCCCTTTATATTTTAATTATGATTATTAATGTCAAATAACAGAATAATAGAATACATTTGCAGGCCATATGTGTTTATAGATGCGGTTTTAAGCATTAGTAAGTTAAGTGTAGTATCATGATATACAAAAGGGGTATTTAAAATGGGAATAAATTGTATACAGAAAGTGATCAAAGAATGATCACCGAAACTGTCAACTTCAAGGTCGCAAAGTGTTTAGCCAACTGCCTCTGCGATTCATTAAAACGCATCTGAGTGGCTACTACATTCCTAAGCAGACAACAGACACGTCTGTGATTGGTTGAAATGCTCAACGCTACAAAAATGCGTATTAGGAAATATTTGATGCAATGTGAGCAAATCAAAATGTGTAATGCTGTAATCGACATGTTTCATACATTTTCACAATTCGTTAAAATCACGACAGTCATGAAAGGTCTGGTTTGGAACTTGGGTGGCAATTGATCTTTCGGACCCTGCTTGCCACTAACTTTGAAAACTGCACATATTTTTGTACTATTCCTTGACTAACCTTTAAATACTGTATCTGATGAGGTTGTGAAATGTTTAGGGTCCTTTTCAAGTCGTGGCACATTGCAGAACTGTCCTGCAGACCAGTGAATGTTGTCAACTAAGTCAGTAGGCATGTTCGACTTCATGCAGAGCTGTGCAGAGGCAGTTTAAGAAGTGTTGGACATGGATCATGAATGTAGAGTTACATGAATGTACTCTTTTTAGTATGGTATTGTCTACATGCAATAAGTTTGCTATATGTACTAGAAGTATTAAGTACTAGAAGTCAAGTGTACATTTAAAGTAGGGGTAGGTGGTAATGTGGCAATGTACTGGAAATGATTTATTGCATTTAGAAATTGTTGAAATAAAACCCATAAGGGTTTTTAAGCAGAAAATGATGATGACAGCATACTGTATAAATTTTTTTGCTGTTCTGGTAAGGAAACAGTCTGACAATCTCTGTGCCCATGCGTGAATGAACATCATAAACACTGATCTCTTATCATCCTTTTGGCAAATTTCTTATAGCGGAAATAATTATAGAAGGTTTAAACTAAAGCTGGGTGGCATGATGGTAAATACTACCATTGGATAGCACACTCACACTATCCAAACCAAAAAGAGAGCATTTGACCCCCAAAGCCTGGTTCTTTTGACTAGTGTGATTGCTCCTTACCATGCATGGCCGCAGTTTGGTTAATGGCCCGCTTGCAGAGATGGGCTTGGGTGCGGATCAGTTACGTGACAATCATTTATCTTCATCTGCTTTCGTAAAAACTTTCTGATGCGCACAGCATTTTTATGTTAACCTCTGAGCAGCATAAGCAATGGATAGACTAAGCAATATGAGACTCATAGTAAGAGGGCTGTGTGTCATTGTGTGCCAAACGACTCAAAATAGAAGCCCCAAACCTAACATTATGGTGCGCTCCAGTGTTGAAGAGCGCTTTGCTCCCTGTTGTCTTTCAAACAGTTGCATCCTAATGTTGAATCGTGCTTGGGTTCGGATCAAGAAAGTACAGTGTGAGTGCAAGCTTGTGGGGTGGTGGGGCAATCGCGCTTTGGCATGATTTGGTTGGGTATAATGTGCATGCCCTATGATGTAATACGGCAAACAGTATAGTTTAACTATACTTTCTAAGTTGTATATCTGTGTTAGCAGCAATCTATATCAGTGTTGCACAACCTTTCTTCTGCCACAGCACAGTTTGTGTGTCTCAGTCAGAACAGTCGGATCAGAATTAATATGGTTTTTAATGTCATTTGCTGGGCAATGGGATGTTGAATATTGTGACAAGAAAATCTATTATATTGAAAAAGTTACTGTGTTTGAAAAGGACTTTGATATTGTTCATACATCCCACCGCTAGATCCAATATAACTGGCAATTGTTATGGTGTCTGAATGCATGCCCCACATCAGGACCTTCTCCCGCAGCATCACCTCATATTTCCATTTTAATACCAGAACCCTTTAAACTTCCTGTTTATTGACCAGAGAAGAAGTAGAGGTTGGGAAAAGGAAAAGAGGGGGAGGTGTATTGAAGAAAGAGAGGAAAAAAGCAACATTTTAAGTTTGGGGATTTCCACCTTTTCTGAGATGAGAAACAGCTACAGGAAACTCTTCATGTTCTATCCCAGTTTGAACCCTCTTTTTTCAAACAATAATGTAAAGTTTCCTCTGTTTCCTAGTTCTTCTAATAATAGTAGCAGAAGCATTGATGACAAATGTGAGACAGTAATGGTGTAGAATTCATACTCTCACTTTGTAATCTAGTTGTTGACAGTAAGCAGTATTTAAATGTTTTTGATGGTTTGAAGTGTGTGATATAGGCTGTAGAAATGTGGGCGTCTGGGCGGGAAATCCCACAGCACTGCTGGGAGTTCTGGAATGTTGAAGGGGCCAAGCATGGAGACAGGAAGCCGAGGAAGCTGATCTGATCATAGGAATGAAAAGTGTGTGTACGTGACCATTTATGTTCATATCTGCATGAATATGTGCCTGATGTACAGATCTATGGATTTTAAATCTCAGATTTGAGATTTTTGAGTTCTGCTGGACAAAAGTATGGTTTTGCCTTGTCCTGATGCTTTCAGAATGAAAACTTTTATCGGATATTCAGCACTATACATTTACAAATTCATTTTTAATAGATTTTTTCATAATTTGATTGGCAAATATTTAAAAGCATTTTTTACCTTTATCATTATGCCGTGATGGTAAAAGCAGTAAAGCACACCCACATCTTTAAAGTGCTTATGAAATCGTGATGTATTTTTATTTTCTTTAAGGAAATACAGTTTTTTTTATCATATTTAGACAGAAATGTGAGAGGGGTTTGAATACTTGCTGTATATGCATTTTACAATGCTTGAATCAGTCACAGGGACTGTTTTGATTTCTTCAGTCACATTTGTCAGTTTTGATTTTGTCCTTAAAGGAATAGTCTACCCTTTTGCCATATTAAACTATGTTATTACCTCAACTTAGATGAATTAATACATATCTATCTTTTTTCAATGCGTGCACTGTACAGTGCGTCGTGAATGTGTTAGCATTAGCCTAGACCCATTCATTCCTATGGTACCAAACAGGGAAGCAAACTTCCGTGTTTTCCCTATTTAAAGAATGTTACATGAGGAGTTATACCAGTAAGTATGGTGCCACAAAATAAAACTTTTTTTTGGTAACACTAACACATGCTAACACATTCACAACGCGCTGTACAGTGCACGCATTGAAAAAAGATAGGTATGTATTAATTCGTCTAGGTTGAGGTAATAACATAGTTTAATATGGCAAAAGGGTAGACTATTCCTTTAAGAGGAGTGGTACTATGTAAATGTATATCGTCACTGTCCTTCCAAAATCTTGTATCTCCATATTTTCCATAGTCTTTATTCTGTTTCTTGAAAAAGAGTGAATTTGGACATACAAGCTTTCGGTAGGACAGCGACGATATGTTAACCTTTATTAGGGAATTTTTTTCAGATCACTTAGCAGCTTAGCCATAAAATAAGGCTGTTTACAATACTGCTCATTGGTTTTAACACTGTTTTAAAATTAAGGTTATCCTGGTCTGTACTGGCATTTCAGAAAAGATGAGTATTGAAAGATGAATAACTCATGTTATTGTTTACATTGTCATTAAGGCTGGTCATTGTCATCTTCCGGTAGCATAATGGTCATATGAAAGAGGCTTGACGAATGGGAAGATACACAGTTGTCTGCAGCATTTCCGAAAGTCTCCATTTTCAAGGGTTGAAAAGTCTTATAGTGTGGAAACCAGGCGTAACCGTAGCAGAAGTTATATATTTTACAATGAAGAAGCATTGTGCTGTGTCTTTAAAATTCGAACACATCTGTAAATAGTTATTCTAAACCCCAGGTTAACGGAGCCTTGGGTTATTTGTTTCACATTTCATACTGTTAATACTTAACCAGGGGTTAAGGCATAACCCTGGGTATTTATAATCTGACATTTCACACTGCATTCCCAAACCCTAGGTTAACATTTTTATTTGCATATTTGCAGTCAACAGTCTTGCTTGGATAAAAAGCGATGTGGAACTGCATGAATTGCACATCCATGTTAGTGACAGAACAGGTCACAACGTAAATCTCTCTTGGCTGATTTAAGTCTCCTGAGAGGTCTTTTTTACTGAAATTCAGGTTTTTTTAGTACACAGATTGTGGTACATGCTCTCCAGTTTGTGATTGGCTGGCTGTCGCTAATCATTGAGTCATAACCCCGCTTTGTTAATTTCAGTTCAGTTTTGTTGTATGATGCGCCGGTTGGTTGTACTTTATTTGAAAATATGCTAATTTTCCAGATCCCCTAGAGTTAAACATTTGATTTTTACCATTTTGGAATCCATTCTGCTGATCTCTGGGTCTGGTGGTACAATTTTTAGCATAGCTTAGCATAATCCATTGAATTTGATTAGACCATTAGCATCACGCCAAAAAACAACCAAAGAATTGCGATATTTTTTCTATTTAAAACCTGACTCTTCTGCAGTTACATCGTGCACTAAGACCGACAGAAAATTAAAAGTTTGATCTTCCAGGCAGATATGGCTAGGAACCACACTCTTATTCTGGCGTAATAATCAACTTTGCTGCTGTAACATGGCTGCAGGAGGCGCAATGATATTATGCAGCGGCCAAAAATAGTCCTCTGCTATTAAAACTAACCAAGGGGACTATTTTCGGTCAGTGTGCGTAATACCATTGCACCTTCTGCAGCCATGTATATACCGTATGTATGTAATGTATAAACCGATATTGTCTCAAACTAAAAACATGGTACAGGCTCCTGACACTTTATTGAGATTTTAATGAAGTTAAACGATCAGTTTATGCAAGAAACTAAACTTTTTTTAACACTTATAACCTACAATCTATAGCCTCAGGCAAATTATCCGTTTCACCTTCATAGGTGAACCATCCCTTTAAATAAATCAGCCCTGAAGTCTGTTGTTCTAACATGAGATTTGTGAGAGTGACATTTGTGCATTTAAGATGCATCCTGTGGATTTGAAAACACTCATTTGATTCAGCGTGTCAAGAGTTTGTCTTGAAGTGCTTTCACCATACAGTGCATGGCTGTCAAATAGGGCAGAGTATCACAGTCCAGCTTACTTTGACAGCCGTACAAATTCAGTCTACTTACAAATACAAAGACTCTGTTCTGACAAAGCTTGCAAGCTGTCTCAAAGTGTTTTTGATTTGGCTCACAGACATTAAAATTCAAGTCATTGTTTTTTTTTTCTTATTTGTGATCCTGCCTTTAAAACCCTGTTTAAAGTTATGTAATCTAATTTTAAGATTTAGAGCGTCAAAGTATTCAAAATAATAAAAATGTATAATTTTTGATTATTGCTGCAATGACTGATTTAAATCTAAACCTTCAATATATAATTCAGAAACTTTTATTTATAACATAAAAAATTAATAATTTTTTTGACACTGCACTTTTTTCTGCGCAAAAATAGACTTTGATCGTCTCTGTGTTCACTTTAGACACAGAAAGACCTGACGATTCTTATTACATTTGTTTCAGGAACCTCTTTTCTATGAAAACAGATCATAATAATAAGTGCCAGGAAAGCATAAATATTGCAACTTTAGCCCAATTGTTATTTTGGTGCAGATATTTTTTGTGTCATCTTCAAAATTTCTGAATCTGTTTTGTAGCTCAGCTTTTGACAAGATAACAAAAATAATTTCCTATAAATGTTTCATATATCAGTGAAATGGGAGAATTGTTGGTATATGACACATAGACAGGCAAATTACAGTTCAATTGTGCTGCAGTGTGAAATATAAGCTTGCTTTTAAATTAGAGTTTCTCAAAAACATGAGCTTGATTTTTATTGTCGTTGGCCAATCAGCCTGCTTACAGATCTGAATGTCTAGTTCAGGGGTCCTCAACTACTCTTACAATACAATCATGTATTTTAAAAGAAGATGCACACTTTTTGTTTCCAGTATTTTGCCTTTTAATTACTGAAAACTCCATTTTCTTTTTTTAATATTTTATATTTGCAGTTTAACATTGCAAGAACCAAAATTTAAATGGTCAACTATGAACATTGCACAAAAAAATGCACAGTGTAAATAATCAACACATGTATTTTTGTATAGCACTAACTGTAATGTAGAGCTCTTAAACTGTTTCTCTTTTATAAATTGTTACATTTTAACATATAGTCAGTCTTCTCCTAATGGCTAAAATTGCACATCATGTTTTCTTTATTAATATTTTAAAGATATATAGGCTAAACCACCTTTCCATTGTACACTACATCCGGACACGACTGTCGGAGTTCGCCCCCTAGTGGCAGTCGTAATGAAATTTCAGTTTAATTGTAAATCCATGTCAAGGCAAAAGCCTTTAATCTCCTTATTTATACATATTAATTTACTTATCAATAATCAATTATTTTTAAAGGATTCAAGTGTTACTGATAAAGTTAAACAAAAAATTATTAATAATTTTCACCTTGCACACAGTGTTTTGATTGGAACACACTGAAATACATCACGTCTGGTTATAGCGTGTCATGCAGTTTAGTCGCACAAGTTCATTTTTTTATGCTTCCAAAGCTCAAATTGGATCCGATAATTAAGTGCCCGGAGTTGGCATCCCACGCATTACGCCCATTTCTAACTCTCTTTTCAGTTTTTCGGCCGTCATTTGTCATGTACAGGTAAAAGTAACCACACTAATTTTAAATCAGACAAAGACCAGCTGGCTGGATAAAGATGATTGGTGGGCCGCATTCAACTTTGTTGTTTAAATGGTCGAGGATCATGTTCAGAATGTTTATGCTAATGTGACTTGCTTATGTTCTTTTCATATTGTCATTCATACTGCACAAAGGTGGTTTTCCCATTCAAAGCACCCCTTCACAGTTTAATCATTGTAGTGTCATCAAATAAATATTTAAATCTTCTATTTGCATATTTAAAATTTCAGTAAGATTTTTTTTCCAAAATGGCTCCAGCTTAAAGTTTTACCACCCAATTTTAAGTCATATTTAATTATACAAGCGTTGCACTCTTTCACCAAATGAGAATTATTGATCATTACAATTCCTAAAACTTGCTAGTAAAAACCTGTAGCTGAATACTTGCTTACTAATTGTTGACATAAAAAGAATATTTAATTTGTTTACTGTTGCGGTGTAGATATTAATCAACAATTTGTTCTGATAATCTGATATCAACAAAATAAAAGAGGTGGCAGTCAGTGCCTTCTATTAAATTTGACGTGTGGTGTTTCTCTTGTGTCCCCAGAGATCTAATGTTATAGATCTTTACTGGAATAATAATGAAGTGCATGAATGAAATACAAAGTGATGGGAATCTCCAGTCTGTTCTCGGTATATATCTCATCTATTTCAATTCCAACACACAAGGAATCATCTGACAGCTTTAAATAGTATTTATAATAAGATGGCCGGTAAGATAATGGAATGGTTTTATTACTCCTCAGATTTGTTGAAATGAAGGATGCCAGAATGAGATGCTATGACAAGATGCATTTTCTCATGTTAACAGTCAACACTAAAAGCGTCCCACACCGCACACAGATTATTTTCGCATCCTAGACAAAACGTGATGTGACACAATGCTACGCTTCTCATCCGGTGTGTGACAGCCTTAACACTCATATTCGGAATCGGATCATGTCCCGCACTACCGTATTCTGATGAAAATGTTTTGACGCAATTTGTAATTGTTAGTCATCACAAGACATCTGTTTGAATCACAGTATCTCATTTAAAGATTACACCAAGGGGTCTAAAACTCAAATTACCTGCGAACCCCAGTGTTCCCTATTAGGGACCAATTGTTTTTACAGCCATGGTTTTTACTTACAAGTTGTTGATGCAGTTACATGGTAATTACTAGCATAATGAGACCTGAGATTGTACTGTTGTCAACTACACTTTTCCCATAATTGAATTTAAGCAACTACTAACACTTAAAGGATTAGTCCATTTTCTTAAAAGAAAAATCCAGATAATTTACTCACCACCATGTCATCCAAAATGTTGATGTCGATTGTCATTTTTCCCTAGAAAAATAAAAAATATGCACTTTTAAACCACAACTTTTCATCTAGATCCGGTCCAGCGCGACCTAACGTAAATGTGTAGTGACGTAGGGAGGTCACATGTTACATATATGAAACGCACATTTGCGGACCATTTTAAACAATAAACTGACACAAAGACATTAATTAGTATCATTCAACATACAACAACGTTGGAACGGTCCTCTTTCAACACACTTGTAAACACTGGGGCGGAGTTTCGCGTTCGTCCTCTGTGACCTCTTGACATCATGACGTATTGCGTGAGGTCACGCTGACGCTTTCAGGACCGGAGGAATATGAGAAGTTGTAGTTTAAAAGTGCATATTTTTATTTTTCTTGTCAAAAATGACAATCGTTCACTAGATAAGACCCTTATGCCTCGTTTGGGATCGTTTATAGTTCTTTGAAAAAAAACTGTTACGTGTTTAGTTAAGTGTTGAGTGTTGGTGTCCATTAAAGTCCATTAAAATGAGAAAAATCCTGCAATGTTTTCCTCAAAAAACATAATTTCTTCTGGACTGAACAAAGAAAGACATCAACATTTTGGATGACATGGTGGTGAGTGGATTGTCTGGATTTTTCTTTTAGGAAAATGGACTATTCCTTTAATATGCAAAATATAACCTTGTAGGCCGAATATGGCTCAATCCTTAAGACTCTTGTCGTACTATGCAACCCCGTATCCTGAATCACATGATCAAAGTGCTGGAAATGTTGTGTTTATTGTGCTCCTCGCAGCTGTAAATCTTTAATATCAGGCTCAGGTAGAATTTAGCTTATGTTGTGCTGTTCCTGCCTGGGGTGACAAAGCAACAGCTGTACACTTTACAAAATGGTGCTAAACGGCACTAAAAGTGGTTTACTGGCTTGTAATCATAGGGGAACCATTTTAGTTCTAAACATCACCTGTGTAGTACCTGTGAAGAACCATATTGTGCCATATGTTGAACCATAAGCGGTGCTATAGTCATGCTTTAGCACCACTTATGGTTCTATAGAGGTGCTATAGGTGCTCTGTAGCACTAAAAATGGTTTCCCTATAATTACAATTGTTTAGTAATATTTAGCACCATTTGTTCTTGTTTTTTTTTTAGTGTAAAGCCTTTCAATCACTTTAGCTGCCGGTTTCCATAGTGACATAGAAATGTCAATCAGAAGGCAGTGTCCTGCACTAACAAGTGACAGGTGAGGCGAATGGTACAGTTGTCTCTGTGTGTGTGTTTTAGCAAGCTTCTTAAATTTTTTTAGACTGTTGCGATGTGAAAATTCGCTCTAGTGAAATGCCTATTAGAGGCAGCGTTTTAAGGTATGACATGCTTGCTCCTGATCTAAAAGGCTATTCTAAAAGCTATGCATCTTAATTATGCCGCCTATTTGCAGGCCGTGTATTGGCCCGAGGCAGTGATCCAATCCCAGATTACACTGTCATGTTCGAAGCATCTATTCAATTTGATTGTGAAATGTGAGTCTCCCGTGTACTTCACATGAGAAGTGCTATTTGTATGTCGATGTGGAACATTGCAAATGGGTCATTGGACTCCATGATGCCACATTTAAAGGCAGCTGCCTACACTTTCTTCTTTGACTGAAAGGTTAATCACCAAAGTGGTTTGCTGTGCAAGAACCTTTTTCGGTTTAAGGACGGGGTGAAACTTTTTGTAAGCAACCAGTATATAACTGTACAACCTCTGCACTATTGTAACACATTTCTGTTTTAGCAATTAAGTCATATAAATAGGAGTATCTTTTACAAAGTGTTAGCCGTAATCTAGTATTTCTGTCTTGCGTAGTGCAAAAGCCAAGCTAAATATTCCACTTCCGACATTTTTCAACAAGCTGATTATGCGACCACAGATTGCAGCCTATCGAAATAACTGTGAGCAGGGTTTATTCATGGCGATAGGAATAATCGAGTTTAATTGATTTATTTTGAATGTTTCTTTTTTAATCAAGCGATACAAATCTTAGTAATCATTAACAGTGCAATTAATTTCTTTGAGGAATAAAGAGCCTAACACTGTGCCCTTAATTTTCTTAAATCTACAGAAATGAAAGCGTTAAATGTATTTTCATATGAATTTCATTTAATCCCCCTCTCTCTTTTCACAGAGCTGGAGGCCAAAGAGGCTTGTGATTGGCTCAGAGCAGCAGGGTTTCCTCAGTATGCTCAGTTCTATGAAGGTAATCATATTCTTCCACAAAAGTCAGATCCCTCCATTTCCTCACTTTTTTTCTCTCTTTCTTTCACTGCACATTTTGTGCCTGTTTTTTCTGGGGTCCCTATCACGTCATTTTTTATTTTTAAAGTACAGGGATGTTACATCTCCCTTTCTCTCTCTGTTGCTGTTCAGGACTGAACGGATGGAAGCACTCCACTGCAGACAGCTTAAATGTTATTGTTATGTTTCAGGCTTAGTGATGGGAGAAATAGACTTGAGACCAGATGGATTTTGGTTCAAATCCCTTTTGGTTTGTGAGTGTAAAGCCATGCTGCAGCCTGCACCAGTGAGTTTTCCACAGCACAGGTGTTGAAGATAATATTCGAAGCTTGTTTTAGTCCTGCTGGTTTTCATTTTCGCACAATTTTACACACACTAAAAATAAACAAATCTGGAGAGCTTATGCAGACTCCAGGGGGTCGCACACTGAACAAGAAGCGCCGCGTTGCGTCTCGTCTCATTTCATTTAGGACAACTCTGAGAAATTGTACGCCGGAAGTGCACATTAAATAGCCCGAGCTTAGTCAGATAGCATCTACTTCAAAATGCAAAATATACGTTAGCAGCCAATGTTAATCGCTAGGGGTGGGCGATAAACCGGTAGACACGATTAACTGGTAGAAATTTGTCAACCGGTAGAGATTTTGGACTATCGTCTCTATCGAGGTTACAATCCTCGTCACGCTCCTGTGCAAGTTGTCCGGAAAATGTAACGTTGCACACATATTTAAGCACCGCAGTTTTAAAACAAGTTATTTTAAGCCATTGAAACACAAACAACAGATATGCGTGCGCTGTTTCTGTGTGTAAGTAGTACGCAAGTCGCGCAACTGTTGCTTTTTCTGTCTGTGAGGAGTGCGCAAGTCGCGAACTGCTGCGCATTAAGCTCGTGAGCATTTTTCACGCTTTATTGGCCTTAAATACATGTATGCGTCAAAATTCCCGTCTTTGCAAGTATCCTCATAAACACGACCATTTAGGGCTTAAGAGAAAGTGAACAGATAAAAGAGAAAACGCATGTGTAACATGCAGTAGGGTCCGGACTTTGGTCTTAAAGGGGAAGTTACCTAATTTTGCTCCTGTCTGTTACTCATGTTTATCAAACAGCATTAAGAGAAAATCTCTCACTGCTCTGGCTGTCTGACTAAATCACTTTTCTACCTTAAATTATATATATATATATATACAA
Organism: Misgurnus anguillicaudatus; assembly: GCF_027580225.2. Taxonomy (NCBI): domain Eukaryota; kingdom Metazoa; phylum Chordata; class Actinopteri; order Cypriniformes; family Cobitidae; genus Misgurnus; species Misgurnus anguillicaudatus. The sequence goes on along the minus strand of NC_073358.2, from coordinate 29,084,885 downwards.
GCTTCGAATATTATATCGTTATCATGATATAACATTAATCCTATCGTGATAGAAGATTTTGGTCATAGCGCCCACCCCTATTAATCTCTAACGATTTGGGACAAATATGATATCATTTAATGTTAAACTATGTGAGTGGCGCTCTGTGGCCTGACAGGGATTTGATCAGCGTCCTGAATCACAGTGGACAGGCGCCGCCGGTGTGTACATTCATATAAAATAGTATTGTTGTTTTTTTTTTCGCGGCGCGCCGCTGCGCTTCTCATCTCGTGTGCGACCCCCTTCAGTTTACAGGTTGCAGAAACTGGAACCATTTTTTAAATATAGACAGACAAGATCTTGCATGAAATATTGACAAAAGTGTTTGTCAAATCATGACTTTCTTTCGTGAGACAAAAAGAGGTGAATCATTTTTCTATGTAATTGATGTGAACGGGGGTGGCTGATGCCACACTTGAAAGTGGCATAACATATAATTAAAAGGACCACTTTTAGTGCTTTATTTTATATAGTCTGAAGCTATACAGTAGCTGCTTGTTTTCTGGTAATAACTGCAGTAGCCAACTGGAGATTTGATATCAGTGACATCAATTATCTATTAGGCTTGCATGTCCCACAGCTAACTGCTGTTAACATTACACCTAAAAAATGTGTAGCCATCTTTGTCCCTTTAGAGCTTGACAGCACCTGTCTTCATTCATTTTCATTGTAGAGAGCCAACGAGAGGTAAATTTTTTTTAAAGAAAGCGTCGAAGGGGACATATAATAAAATTCAGTTTTTTTCATGTTTAAGTGCTATAATTGGGTCCCCGGTGCTCCTATCAACCTAGAAAATGTGAAAACATCAACCCAGTAAGTTCGTTTTGGTAAACCATTCTCTGCAAGCATGTAGAAAAAATAGGTCATTGAAATTTGCCTCCCCTTGTGATGTCAGAAAGGGATGTACCGGCCCTTAATCTGCACTATCCAACATGCTCACACCTAGCTACTAAGTTGCAATTTTAACATCTTATAATAGGGTATTTTGAGCTAAAGCTTCACATACATACTCTTGAGGACACCAAAGATTTTTTTTACATTTTAAAATGTCCTCTTTAAAAGTTTTAAATGACACACAGGTGGAAATTTCATTATGAATCTGGAAAAAAATCTTCAGAAACTACATCCGGGTACTTTTAAAGCTGGCTTTAGGAAACAAGCCTTTCTTTGCTGATGCATGGTCCTGAAAAGTTTTATTTTTATGAAATGCACAGGGTGCTTGTATAGGTTCAGGAGTTGCAGGATTCTGTCACTGAAGCCATTTTTTATTAAGCAGATGTACCTACGACCCAGACGATGACATAATATTTTTAACATTAGCCTGCTCAAATTTCACAGGCGAAACTAAACTTGCACCTGAATGCAGATGGAGCTGTTTATCTTTTTAAATGAGGCTTCACAGTAGGGCTGTGTATTGTCAAGAGTCTTGTGATACGATACATGGGTTGCGATGCAATGTTGCGATACATCTCAATTCTGTAAAACGAGGTGATACATTGGGATATTTCCTATATAGGAATATAATAGGATATAATTTTAGATAAGCTGTCTTTGAGAACAAACCTCACCATATGCAGACCCTAGCAAAAAAAATTGTGGCGTCCCCTATGTTAGTAATTCCTGTCACCTTTTAAGTGAATGGTTTCTCGGAAAATAAACTCCAATCAGAACAGCTACCATGAATCTTGTATGATTTTTATTTTTAAAATATCAATATTGCATTTTTTGAGAAGCGATGCAGTATTGGCAAACAAAATATCACAATACTCGCATGAAAGAAATAAACAACGGTCTATGTTTTGTTGCTTTTAAAACCCTGCCCACTGATGAAAATTGCAACAGCACTTCTATTTACTCATTCACGCAACCTGACAAACACCTGCCATCTGCTCGGCTTCCACTGACAGAGCTGTGTGTTTTTCTGCTGCATGTCAGAGACTAAACAGACAGTGGACTCTTTTCATTGGTTTTTGACCTGCGTCAGCTGTGACAAAAACATGGATGTGATGAATTAATAATTCTGAAACATCGTCATGCTAGTGAGGGTGTAGGGCCCTGTGTTGGAAATATACTGGTATATATTAAAGCAAATTTGTACTCATTCATCCCTGTTGCGTTTGCATAAAAATAACTATAAAGGAACAGTAGGATCCAATGTTAAAAAAGACTTTGATCTAATGACTGATCAAATCTGAATCAGCATAGGTCATTACTGAGAAATTCTGTGATCTCTCTTTTATCTATTGATGTCCAGCTTCAGCACAAATGCCACAGGTTTCCCACTTTATTCTCAGCATCATCCCCTGATGCTCTATTATAAACCTGGTACTTGGTGTTGGGTTGATGAACAGCAGGGTTCCTGGGGTGTATGGCTTAAACTTTTGCAGCTGCTCTGTGTCAAGTATCTTTTATGAAACATGAAACCGTGTCCAAATTCGAAGGATGTGACCTCAGTAGGCGAACACTCGGTCTTTGAAGGTTGCAGCCCTTGAATTCACAAAGAGAACTGAAATGAGATCGTCTAGCTTTCGAACGACGCATAAGTTGCGTCACCTGTCGCACGCGCCCACCGCGACGGTCAGCGGGACATAGCGGAGATGTTTCTGACTTATTAGAATAAATATGAAATAAAAAAATATAAATTTTATTTGAGAAATTATGACACATTGATGTAGATTAAACTAACCAAGAGTACATTAAATTAATCAACCTTAGAAATATACGCAACATACACAGGAATATTATTAATACAAAACCTAACTTATAATACTAAAACAAGAAACTTTACACAAAAATACACACAAGTCATACATTTTTAAATATTCAGCCATAATAATAATACTGAGAATTGATTCAAAAGTACTTGACAAATATGTAAACACCTGCTTTGTACTGCAGATGTTTGTTTTTTTGTTTAGAAAAGAGACGTCATTTTTATTTGCAGTGAAGTGGTCTGTAAGTGGAGTATTTGAGGTAAATATTTGTTCTTGCATGCCTAGAATACTCAAACTAAATAGCAGTAAGGACACTGAATGTTTCCTTCATGCATAGAATAAAATAAAGTATTTGGCTACGTATAAAAAACAAACACGGGTGTCTCTTGAACCATACGGATAAAGGCACTTCATGTATAATACTTCATAACTTCAACGTTTTGAAAGAAAGGAAATTGGAGCAGGAAGTGCGAGGTTCAATTTGAACTTATCATTCTCTACTAAAGAAATGTGCCGTTCTTTATTAGATTCTATGAAAATGGCTAGCTGAACTTAAAGTTGACTTTGTTTGGCATCAGGTTGACTTAGTTTTACTTTGTTCTTGCTGTGGTGTGATAGCTGTTGAACCCGAATGCACTTGGGGAGTGTTCTTGCACTGCTGTCATTTGTTGGACCTGTGCTTTTTCCGAAGGGAAGGAGGTTAAAACAAAACCTGGAAATGGGACACCTCAGCAGCTCTGAAGTGCACACATACACATGCACGCACACAAACAATACACAGGTATACACACTCTGCACTCTTCTCAGTCTTTGTTCTGTTTAAAATACTGCCGTCCAGGGTTTACTGTTATTTGACGCCACTTTTTTAATAGAACGTCATCTACTACAGTATTTTAAAATAGAAGACATGACTTCCATTACAGTTTAGTTTATGCGTAGCATCTATTTTTACTTACAACTGTCCATTTCATTTGTGTCATCATCATCACGTAAAAAATTTTCAGACATCCCACTTGGGATGTTTTATATTTAGATTTTTGGTAAATACACTAGTCAACGTTTGAGGTGGATCAAAAAAGTTAATCAAAGTTCTCCTAAGACAAGAACGGTTATGCGGCTTTCACATAGGATGCGGTGTGCGCTGCGCTCGCCGCTGGGTTCCGCGCAGCCAAGCGATTTGTGCTCTGGTGGCCAGACCAAAGTAGGCGGGGTTTTCAATAAATTACTACAGTGTTTATATTTGCGTTAAATATTCGATGAGGAATACAGAGACTGATGTTGCTCGTCTCCATTTCACGTAACTTTAAGCCTACCTACAACAATGCTGCTTGACTTAAAACACACCTGACATGCCAACTTGAATTGCTACGTGTTTCCATGACACAGCTTTTCTTCCGATGTGTCTGTAGGAGCATACACTTGTATTATAAAGCTCTGAGAATCCCGAGTGTAAGCTTTCGTCCATTTTGCTTGTTTGGATGCCCCGTTTCTATTGGCCGCGCGGGTAATCGTCACAGAGCGCAGCGCAAAAGTTAAACTATTTTAAACTTTGACCGCGGCGTGAGCCCTCGCACGGCGCAAGCCATTGAAATGAATGGGTTTCATAGCGCAGTGCAGCGCACACCGCATCCTATGTGAAAGACGCATTATTGTTCAAACTTTTAAGACTTTTATAACTTCAAAATTCTGAAAGGTTTTGATCCACCTCAAATGTTGAATAGTCTATATAATCTATATTGTGCTGTTAATAACTAAAAAAGATAGTGTATTGGTGCATGTAAATGAAGAAGATAATTCTATAATTGAGGTTCTGATTATCCTTAACTACAATTTATTATATTTTACATCTTTTATTGTACAAGTCCATTTTGCCTTTCCAGAGCAAATACATAAATGTCAGTAGTTTAATACTGTCAAAGACTGGAAATAGAGGTCTTCACAAGTCCATTTAGATCCAAAAATCCAAGGTCCGTCCCTTCACGTGTGCTTCGGACATGGGTCAGGTATAATATTAGCGGCCTCGGGTCATTTAAAATAATGTGTTTTTGCTGAACGGACCCGAGAAGACCCGAACTATCTCACATGTGAACATCGAGTTCTTTTCCAACCCCTCATCCGTTTGCCAAGAGCGCTTGCAACATGCACACAATTTTGTCAATCCGACTGAATTTAATCCGATCGAAGGTTATGACAATACTGTTTTCATGCACCTGAACATTGCAATCTGATTAAAATGTTTGTTTACATTTACATCGAACGTCTGCGCAAACCATAGACTGTAAAAAAGATGGACCACGCCTGTTCGCTCTTTTCCATTGGTGAAAAGTGAAGCCGCCAGTGTCCCGATATGGCGCTGACATCTTGGGTCTTGAGTCTGCGCAATAGCGATTTCGGGACCAGTCATGCGCAGTAGTGAGCAGGAAGGGAAGGCGCGAAGTCAAAACCTCGCTCTCGTAGAATGCGCATATCACACAATATCACAGCTGTCAATCATGACGTGACACCACCGTTTTTATATCATTAAATAACTAACTAAACACAAACCTATTTTAAAAACAAATATTTGAATTTACGTCAGTGTGATAAAAACTCCAGTAAATGACAGAAACCAGCTTCGGAAAAAAGATAATTGAAGTGTAATTAATTTTTTTAGTTGGTCTCAAGTCCCATTGAATAACATGGGGAGGCGGGCTTTATGACCTATACTGGGACCAGTCACTGGGGGGCGATCGAGACGTTTTGGCTTCACTTTTCAGGGCTTGTGCGGCACGCTTGGCGCAAACGCACAGACAAAGTTACCAGCTTCGTGTATCAAAACCATCTCAATGGACATTCAAAACGAGCCCAAAAGCATCCCAATGACTATTCACAGTCCAAATACCAAAAACTAATGAACGAAATCTCTGGATAAATGTACAAAGCTGAGTTGTAGAAAGTTGTTAAAAGTTTTTATTGCTTTATGTAGCCTAATGTTATAAAAGTACTACGGGTGTCACGATTCTCCAAATCCTTGACTCGATTACATTTTCGTTTCTAAGGTCTCGATTCGATTCTCTTTTTTTTTGAAAGAACAGGCTACTATACTATTTTTAGACTAGACTTTTATGAAATATAATGTCTGACCTTAAACGCGGAGATGCCCTGTCGTGTTAGTCGTGCTTGCCAGTAATAAAATATGGTACACGCAAATACCTGATAAAACTAAACTTCCTGTCAGATGAACATTCCTGTCAGTACTTTGCACCTTAAAAATGCGCTTTTATTACCGTCAGACGAGATTGTGAGACTATACTCCAATAAGTCACGTTTAAATGCTGTTTTCATAACTCTTAAGCATCTGAAATAAGTTGTTGTGAAACTTAAACAGATCTCAGTTCAGAAAAACGACGCCAAGACCGGTCTGATTGAGTTCAGCTGAAGGCGAGAGGTGCGTGCTGTTTTTTATTTCCCATGTAAAGAGCAGCTCTCGTGGTGTCTTCTGCATCTGCCATGCTATCTTTTAACTGGCTGTAGCTAGCTAGTTAGAGGATGTTGACTCGCAGCACTCAATATGTGTTTTTTTCTGCTTGGCAAGACGACCGGACGTGACATGGGGGCGTGGCAGCATCAACAATTTCATTTTTTAATTCAAAGTTCGAGGTTGTGACTTAATTTCGATCAATTTTGATTTAAAGTCGAAATCGTGACACCCTTAGAAAGTACACATGACCGCTGTAGAATGTACAGCACGTGATCCCATTACCTTAATAATGCGTGTTGCCATTGCTTTGCTATTGCATGTTTCTGTGACGAGAATTATGTCGAACGTAAATATGAGGTAAATATAAGACATGAACTTGATCATAAATGTTCTGAGCATGTGCACAATGTATTTTTGTATCCGATTGAGAAAATCCTACGATTTAAGCTTCTCTCTTTTCATACTTTTTATACTTCTGCTGATCGGATTGCAGATTGGAGTAGATCACCCCCCACAATACGATCCAAATTTGCATCCGACAACCTCAGTCGTATTGATTAATATGGAATGATATTCCAGACATTATTAAAAAGGAATTGCAAATGGTATTTGCAATTTCTTTTCCTACTTGTGGGTGTAAAAAATGTGACTTAATTCAAACGCAAATGCAAACTGTTTGCATTTCCGTTTACGCGAATGTACAATATATGCCAAATTTTAAATGTAAAATCAAAGTCCATTTGCAATTTAATTTCCTATGTCTTTCGAGTTATCACCCTGCCATATTTCAATCTCAATTGCAATTCATCATTTGCTATTTCACTTCCTCTAGCGTCGCGTACGGATCTTGCCAAAACTCAAATATAATCGCAATCCTCTTTGCATTTGCGTTTCCAATGCCTGTACTTAAACTTGTCAATCATAGTGTTGGGGGTGGGGTTATATTATAGGGCGTGTTTGTATTTGAAAGCCACGTCACTCACAGTCGACCACGCTTCACTTCGCTTAAACGGCCACAAGGGGGAGCACAAGAAAAGCTAAAATATAACGCAGCCATTACCTTGGTGTCATCGTCAGATAACAAATGAAAATTAAAACTGCAAGCAGTGATGGAAGGGCCCTCGCACACCTGACACCGCCACGCCGTGGCATGAGAAGAATTAAAGGGAACAGTAGTAAATAGGCATTTAAGCATGTAAACATAGGTGAACCATTTAAAAGTGTAGTATAATGTGCCACATTTCCTGTTGCTAATTACAAATGACAGCGAGGTAGCATCGTGTAAGATAGCATGAGAGAGAGAGAGTGAGTGAGCGAGTGTGTGTGTGTATGAGTGACTACATGTAAATATTGGCACGTAGATGTGTTCTGTCCAGGACTCTTATCAATCATGTGAAGTTTGGGACAAATCCGACATTGCATTATCATTGTAAACATGTTACTTCCTGTTACCAGCTGGTGGCGCTATGACCGTAACTGACTATTGGCATCATAAGTGACTATCAGTGATGGGAGTAACGCGTTACTGTAACTCCACTATTTTTTTAAATCAAGTAACGCAATTACAATTACTGAAATTTAAATGAGTTCGTTACGCGCGTTACTCTATTTTGTAAAAAATAGACAAGACATATCTGACGTCGCAGGACTGTAGTTGGCGGCGCAATGATTCATGACACTTCATCATAGCTGACAGTGCATATAGAATGAACATGAAAAATCTAAACGGAACAACATACCTTTGTTTAAAAATTGTGCGCAAGTCATAATCCATCCGGTCTCATGTTTGTAAATTATCTTCACCAAGCAATCGCAGTATGACATCAACTTGCATTTGTAGTCCACAAAGGTAATAAATCTAAGAAATGATCATATATTCTTAGATGTTTACATCGGCTTCATGGAAGAGAACGATCCGCGATTGTTGTTTCCACTAAAATATTCACACTGCGGTGTACACCCGTGTTAAAACTCCATAGTATGTGTGAGCTCGCTTTTAGTTTTAGTTTCAGTCTCTCCGTATCCGAACAAAAAATCCACTCGCTCTGTGTCCTCTGACAAAACAATCCACTCGCTCTGTGTCCGTCCGACAAAACAATCCACGTAGCCTACTCCGTTTTCTGAATAAATATCTTCCTTTAATCCTGTGTATCATTTAAATCCAACAAAAAACAAACAATATATGACCAAAGAGCGCAGTCCCTGTGGCAAGCTTCACAAGCTGTGTTCCAATTCAAGTGCTTCACCCTACTAAGCATGCAATAAAAGGTGAGCACTTGCCCATTCAAGGCGCTCAGAAGTTCGCGAAGAGAACTGAAATGAGACGGTCTAACCTTCGGAGGACCCATAATTTGCCTCATCTGCTGCACACGCATCGTGCCTGTCAGCAGGACACAGCGGAGACGTTTCTAACTTATTAAAATAAATATGAAATCAGAAAAATTATAATTTATTTTAGAAAATTTGACATGTTGACACAATTGTCTCCAAATTTTTAAAGAGACACTACACAATTTTAACACATTTTATATTTTTGTAAACATGCAGAATATTTGTCTAAATGGTCTAAATGATATACATAAATAAACTAAGTTTAAATATTAAGATAATTTCTAACAAAAATATTCAAAGGTTGAATCTAAAGCAAAATAGGCTCCTACAGTATGTGATATATTAGAGTCTTACGTGTAAAATAGCACATCCATATCATTTTACTGTTTGACTGTTCAGTACTGTTCATATTTACATTTAAAAAGCAGACATAAAAGTAACTTAAACGTTACTTTTCTAAGTAACTAATTACTTTTGATATACAGTAACCGGTAGAGTAATTCAGTTACTTTTAAAAGAAGTAATTAGTAACTGTAACTAATTACTAATTTTTTAGTAACTTGCCCAACACTGGTGACTATTGACATGTAGATGTGTTCAGTCCAGGACTCTTATTAATCATGTGAAGTTAGGGAAATATCGGACATTGCATAATCAGTGTAAACATGTCACTTCCTGTTGTCAGCTGGTGGCGCTATAACCATAAGTGACTATTGTCATGTAGATGTGTTCAGTCCAGGACTCTTATTAATCATGTGAAGTTTGGGACAGATCAGACATTGCATAATCAGTGTAAACATGTCACTTCCTGTTGTCAGCTGGTGGCGCTATAACCATAAGTGACTATTGACATGTAGATGTGTTCAGTCCAGGACTCTTATTAATCATGTGAAGTTAGGGAAAGATCGGACATTGCATAATCAGTGTAAACATGTCACTTCCTGTTGCCAGCTGGTGGTGCTATATCCATAAGTGACTATTGACATGTAGATGTGTTCACTCCAGGACTCTTATTAATCATGTGAAGTTTGGGACAGATCAGACATTGGATAATCATTGTAAACATGTCACTTCCTGTTGCCAGCTGGTGGCGCTATAACCATAAGTGACTAATGACATGTAGATGTGTTCACTCCAGGACTCTTATTAATCATGTGAAGTTTGGGACAGATCAGACATTGGATAATCATTGTAAACATGTCACTTCCTGTTGCCAGCTGGTGGCGCTATAACCATAAGTGACTATTGACATGTAGATGTGTTCAGTCCAGGACTCTTATTAATCATGTGAAGTTTGGGACAGATCAGACATTGGATAATCATTGTAAACATGTCACTTCCTGTTGCCAGCTGGTGGCGCTATAACCATAAGTGACTATTGACATGTAGATGTGTTCAGTCCAGGACTCTTATTAATCATGTGAAGTTTGGGACAGATCAGACATTGGATAATCATTGTAAACATGTCACTTCCTGTTGCCAGCTGGTGGCGCTATAACCATAAGTGACTATTGACATGTAGATGTGTTCAGGTCATGACTCTTAGCAATCGTGTGAAGAGTGGGACAGATAAGACACTGTATGCCTGAGTTCCAGCAACCTGTTTCATAGCAAAACATCAAACTTTGGCTGGCCGAAATAGACACAAATTTTAATATAGAATCAAATCCTTCGCAATTTAGCATCACAAAGGCCTTAAGATGACACTCGCCAAATATGATGATGATCCGACGAAAACTGTAGGAGGAGTTAGTTAAAGTATGACTGCTGGAAATGAGAAAAACTGAGCCAAAATCTGAGAAATAATTCAAAATAGCTGACTTCCTGTTTGGGTTAGGGTGTTGCTCCAAGAGACTTTTTTGTAGGGCTTGTAATAATACATGAGCATACCGAAATTTGTACATGTAAGTTAAACACAGTCCAAGGGCTGCTTCATTCAATATTTGAAAGTTGCGCTAAAACATGTTCCTTCAGGTTGCCAGCTGGTGGCGCTATGGCTATAAATGAAAATTGTTATGTAGATGTGTTCAGGTCAGGACTCTTAGCAATCATGTGAAATTTGGGACAGATCGGACATTGTATGCATGAGTTCCAGCAACTTCCTCTTTCATTGGAAAACATCAAAATTTGTCGGGCCAGAACCGACACAAATTTTTACGTAGAGTCAAATCCTTCGCAATTTAGCATCACAAAGGCCTTAAGATGACACTCACCAAATATGAAGATGATCCGACGAAAACTGTAGGAGGAGTTAGTTAAAATATGACGCCTGGAAATGACAAAAACTGCGCCCAAATCACAAAAATAACTCAGAATAGCTGACTTCCTGTTTGGTTTACGGCTTCGCTCCAAGAGACTTTTTTGTAGGTCTTGTCATGCTACAGACGCGTACCGAATTTCGTAATTGTACGTCAAACACAGTCCGAGGGCTGCTTCGTTGAAAATTTGTAGGTGGCGCTATAGAGCCATTTTCTCACGCCTAATTCTAAAGCATACACCACATGTAAATTTTCATCACTCTTGACATCTGTGCAAAATTGCATGAGTTTTCGAGTATGATTAGGCCCTCTAAAGTCCCGCTGAAGTCGGAGAAAAAGAAAAAAAATAATAATAATTAAAGCTGCAAGCAGCGATGGAAGGGCCCTCGCACGCATGTGCACCGCCACCCTATGGCCTTAGTAAAGCAGTGAACCAGGGGGTTTTAAATTTAAGTGGGTAAATATAGGTGGATATTCAAAGGACAAAAAATGTGCCACACCGCCTGTGTGCAGCAGGTGGCGCTATAACTGTACCTGATTATTGTTATATTGACGTGTTCAGGCCGGGACCCTTATCAAACGTGTGAAGTCTGGAGCAGATCGGATAATGTATGCCTGAATTACAATAGCTTCCTGTTTCATGTCAAAACATCACACTTTGCCAGGCCGCCACGGACACGCCCTTCAACGAAAAGTCAAGATCTTCGCAATTTATCACGGCAAAGGGCTTAACATCAGTCTGACCAAATATGATGATGATTTGATTAAATCTCTAAGAGCAGTAAATCACAGCGTAAAACATGGCATTTCCTGCTACCTCTAGGTGGCGCTATGACTGAAGCTGAATATTGGCATTAAAATGTGTTCAGGTCAAGACCCTTATCAAACATGTGAAGCGTGGGGCAGATTGGACATTGTATGCCTGAGTTATAACAACTTCCTGTTTCATCGCGAAAATGCAGAACTTTGTCAGGCCGCCACGGACACACCCTCCAACGAAAAGTCAAGATCTCCGCAATTTAGCATCGCAAAGGCCTTTAGATGAGATTGACCAAATATGATGATGATCGGATTAAATCTCTAGGAGGAGTTCGTTAAAGTACGACGCTTGGAAATGTAAAAAAATGACAGAGAAAATTCAAAATGGCTGACTTCCTGTGGGGTTTAGAGCTTAGTTCCAAGAGACTTTTTTGTAGGTCTTGGGGTGATAGATGATCCTACCAAAATTCGTATCTGTACGTTTTTCGTAGCGGGGGGGCTGTTCTCTTGAAATTTTGCAGGTGGCGCTATCGAGCCATTTCTACACGCCCACTTCTGACGCCTATACCACATGTAAATTTTCACCACTTCTGACGCGTGTGCAAAATTTCATGAGTTTTTGAGCATGTTTAGGCCTTCAAAAATGCGATTCATTTCGGAAAATAATAATAATAATAATAATAATAATAATAATAATAATAATAAACGAAGCAAAAACAATAGGGTCCTCACACTGGTGTGCTCGGGCCCTAATAACTCCTTGAAGAACAATAGGGTCCTCACACCCCGGTGTGCTCGGGCCCTAACAAATAGTGCAGTGGACTAAATTGGTTGTGAGGCCACTGGGTTTCTTTCTATCTGACTGTGTTTGGGCACAGGCGGGTTAAAAAAATGCCGGGTCGGGTTGGACTTGGGTCTAATTTTCTCAGGTTTTTCTCGGGTCAGGTCTTTCTTTGAAAAAAAGTATTAATGCACGTCGGATTCGGGTCACTTTGGGTCGGGTACATTTATTTGGATGCGAGGAGACCTCTAGCTGGAACGCTTTGAGTTTTTTCATGCAGTCCTACATGCGTCATTTACTTTTTGTTGGATAAGGTTGATCTCCCTTGTGATGACATGTTTGTATGACTAATCTTACTTCCTCTGTTTCTTTCTTTCTTTACTGACCATTGTTTTAAATATTAATTTTAGTGTCAGTAGGATTTAATGAGCCTCATTATGTACTAGATGAATTAATTCTGTTACTTCTCTGTGCTCAGCGTCTCTGTTCCCCATCGAGATCTCCGCTGTGAGGAGAGACCATGAGTTTCTGGATCATGATTCTCTCAAGGCATTATGCAGGTAAGAAACCGTTACGTATTTACTTCAATATAAATAGCCTTTAACATTTTCCACTTCAGCAGTCTCTTCCTGCGTGAGTTTATAAGATTCACTCACCTTGTTACTTTGTACCCACGGCATTCATCATTGGAAATACCAAGTGAAAAAAATCTGAATTACAGTATTCAGATCAGATGATGGTTATGTTTATTGACGTACATTAACCATTGTGAGTCATGTGTCATGGGATGGCATCTCATTTGTTACAGACTTTCAGTGTTCATCTCCTCAATCACCATGGAGACGGAATGGACCGTTGTGTCAGAAGGCCTTGCTGTGCTTTATTCTATAAATTTCCTTTTTTATTCTGAACTTTTCTTTTTTTTCTTTCATCTATCCATGTGGAATAAGTAATTAAGTGACCAGTCACACCTGCAGAAATTGTGGAGTGAATGGCCTTTTCTACAAGATAGTGAATAAACAGAAAGGAGGAAATTACATTTCCCAGGGTGCAACTGGTACCACTGATCCTTGAGAAATTGAGAAAATAAGCAATCTATCCAAAAGCAGCTAGTGACGCACAGTATAAAGAAAACAAATGGAGAAAACAAAACAGGACAGCTCCATTTAAGAAAAATAAACCACATTTACAAAGCTGAAACTAAAATACTGGAACTTGGCATCATATGCATGGAAGCCCATATTTGCCTACATTTAAAGTAACAAAACTTTAACTTAACTTAAAATAATAAAAATATCAGCTGTTATCATTTATAATTTCAATGACATCACAAGTTCTACTGATGTAAAGATAAGTTCGTAACCTGCAGTATTATGTTTCAAACAGAGATGGCGATAGAGAGGCACCTTACAAAGCTGGGTAGTGTGGGTGCTAGCTGTTGATAACAAATTTTGCTTCGGTATGATCCTAGGTCTAACAGTATAAAAAAAAACAAAAATCGCTGCAAAAGATGCTTTCCAACAGGTGTTTTAGCATTCGTTGTAAACTTGTGGAGCTATTTTTCCAAACGCTTCACACCCGTACATTCTTCCGTTGAGAGCTTGAATAATAAACACTCCAGCCCAGTTGGTGGCAATAATCCGCCTTTGTCAATTGCAAGAATACAAACAACGTTCCCGGCGCGGAGTAATACCGTACCTCACAGCACATCTAATACAAGTCAATGGAGTTGGCAAAAACTACGATTAAACCTGCTGGAATGCATCTTTTGCAGCGATTTTTGTGTGAGCATATCAGTGAACACCCCTGACCACTCGGTGAGTTTAACGTCTTTGTAAATGAAAGTTTAATGCATTTTAGGAAGGATTGTTCCAGTGCACCTATAAACCCATTATAGAGGTGGGAGGTGATACAAGAAACACCCGAAAATTCTCGGGCCAGCATCATATGTCCAAATTTCAGTCAAAACTGTTCTATTTCATCATAAACTATCTGAAAACAGATAGTTAAACAGCTTTAAGTGTTAAATACCGAACTTGTCCCTTAAAGGGACACTCCACTTTTTTTGAAAATAGGCTCATTTTCCAGCTCCCCTAGAGTTAAACATTTAATTTTTACAGTTTTGAATGAAAGTCAGTCATACTCAGAATGGCTGTAGATACTTTGGGCCCCAGTGTCCCTCTTGCGTTACTGAGCTGATGAGCTCATCTATTCATCTCTCTGCCTCAGCAGGTTACTATTGCTGTTAAAGATCCTTGACTGTCTCTCGGTGAAGTGGCCTCATGCAGTGCCTGTCTTGCCTCCTGAGCGGATATGTCATTCTGTGGCCGTGTTGCCAAATAGCTTTAGATGTAATGTACTACCAAGTTTACCTCAGCAAAAACGCTGAGATGAAATTTCATGCTGTCAGTCAGCTGTTTATTGGAATCTGGTATGAGTTTCTATCATCCTGTACTGCATATGTGTTTTCAAGGCTATTTGCTTTCAAATAATAACTAGATATCTATATTATTGTGGCTGTTTGCTGTATTGTAAGTAAATGTTTTGCATTCAGCTCCCTTTATACGAACTGTGACCTAGCATTTGCATATAGTTCAGCTCAATTAGCAGATAAAGGTTTGAATCCTGATCACAACTGTCATACTAAAGCCTTTCTGCATGATAATTGAGGGCCCTATTTTAACGATCTAAGCACATTGTCTAAAGTGCATGGTCTAAACGGGCGTGTCCGATGCCACTTTTGCTAATTTAACAACGGGGAAAATGGTTTGTGTGCCGAGCGCACGGTCTGAAAGGGTTGTTCTTATTTTCATAATGAGTAATGGATGTCAGCGCGTTGTGAATGTGTTAGCATTTAGCCTAGCCCCATTCATTCCTATGGTACAAAAAAAAGTTTTATTTTGTGGCACCATACTCACTGGTTTAACTCCTCATGTAACAGTCTTTAAATAGGGAAAACACGGAAGTGTTTGGTGGCTTCCCTGTTTGGTACCATGGGAATGAATGGGTCTGGGCTGGATGCTGACACATTCACGACGCGCTGTGCAGTGCACGCATTGAAAAAAGATAGATATGTATTAATCGGTCTAAGTTGAGGTAATAACATAGTTTAATATGGCAAAAGGGTAGACTATTCCTTTAAAAACGGTTCTCATCTCACCATATCCACAGGTACAAAGTCATCATATACAATAAAACTGTGGGATAGCATTTAAAAAAACATTTCAAAATAGATGCAATATTTGCATTTGTTTTAAGCAAAAAATATTTAATTACCAGGCTACAGGTGAAGCAGCTCTTTACGCCTTCTAATGTCCTCATTTATGTCCAAGACACTCAATAATAATCTTTTACATTTTAATCCTTTAAAGTTGCAGTGTGTAAATTTTAGCAGCATCTATTGGTGAGTTTGCGAATTGCAACCAACGACTCAATCCACTGCTCACCCCTCGCTTTTAAAACGGATAGAGATGCTACAGTAGCCGTAAAACACGTTAGAGACAACTTAGTGAAAGAAGTTTGTCCATTAAGGGCTTCTGTAAAAACATGGCGGCACAAAATGGCGACCTCCACGTAAGGGGACCCTCTGTGTATGTAGATAAAAACGTCTCATTCTAAGATAATAAAAGCATAACGGTTCATTATAAAAAGGTCTTTATACACCCCTGATAATATAGTTTTGTATATTATTTTGCATTTCTGTCAAGAGATCCTTCTAAAAATTACACACTGCACCTTTAATTTTTCATATTTAAAAGCTTTTTTGTGCTGCTGCGCATCCATGTGTGCGATAAGCAGACCCGCGTTGTCTTCCCGTTTATAGGCGCATATTACTAACGCACTCATTAAATAACAAAAACAATATTGCGCCATTGACTTTAGACTTTAGAGCAGGTTTTTGTTGGTCAATGGCGTAGTCTATTTTAGTTGCCTCAAAATAGCAACGCGCCAAGAATGCACCTTGTTTTCAGACCAGAAAGCCCATGGGCGCAAAATTGGACGCAAATGCATTTGCTATTTAAACAACGTGACGCTAAACGTGAGAATGCTAATTGCGTCGGGTTGAAACTAGCAAAAGACACTTGCGTCGCGCATTGCGCCGGGTGTATGATAAGGCCCATAGTGTTTCCTGTCTACTATGCAGGATTGTGCTCAGTAAGGGCTCAGTCACACCAAAACGTTTATGGCAGTTGCAGGCGCCTTTTTTGAATGATATTCTATGGGCAGGGCGCGTTTTTGAAGGAGCGCTGAGAGCGGAGAGGCGCCTGACGTCATTCGCGTCTTCCATTGTCCAATCGAATGAGGGGAGAGGCGGGCCTTACGTTGTGGTGTGGGAAGTTTACAGTTGCTTTGAAGAACCGGACTCCACTCGCTCACTCTCTCCTGCGTGTTTGTGCACCTCTCACCCTCAAACAAGGTCAGAGCAAGCGTCCTCTTTTTAAAGTTTCTGCTAATATGACAGTTAACAGCAAAAGAGCGCTCGCGCTTCAATATTTGATTGACAAGACAGCTGACTCGGTGGTTGCGTAGCAATATGAAAAGCCGCGCTGCACTGCTCTTTTTTAAAAAAGGCAGTGCGTCGCGCCTTGCGGTTGCAAGCGTGTCAAGCGCGTTTGGGGTGACTGCGCCCTAAGATGCCAACTGTTATTTTACAAAAGAAAAGCTGAAGGAGGCAACTTCAATAATTCTGTTAATTTTGTAATTTGCAGGTGTTGTCCGGTCACTTATTGGAATAATTCTCTCATTCTTGTATTAAAAAGCTATAATGGATGCTGGAAAAAGTCTGCTCAGGATAAACACTGTGTGGGTGTTTGTGTGCTTAAACTGTACTTGTTTGCGAGTGTCTTGCTAGCCTATTGTTTACGCCTTTTGTTCTTATTGTCCCCTACTAATTATTATTCACCAAGGTTAATTAGTATAATATATTCATATGCCAAAACTCACACGCACACACACACATTTTTTTATCAGTGTCCCACATACCATACCAAACACCTCTGCTACTGTGCTTTTTTAGTTTTCTAGGATTAGTTTTGGTCTGTCACGCATTATAAAATCCAAAAACCCTGCCAAACAATGTGTTTGCCTATATATGTGTTCAACAGCAATGCTATGCCCATTGGCGCGCAACTAATAAACACAGACTAATAGACTTGATCAAACAGAGTAGATAGATAGAGGGCGTGAATTTTGCATGTGTCCACTTATGTACAAGGATGTACAAATGGCAGGGGTTTGGAAACTTTCACAGAAAAAGAAATTGTACTTTTTGCATGTGTATGTGCCAAAAGTGAAATAATACATTTCTATCTCTCTTTCTCATTTTCTCTGTCTATCTTTCTCTCTCTCGGTCTTATGAGGCTACTCGCCTCAACCGTAAAAAGGCCCATAATCAAACAGTGACATGGTGATGAATGCTTTCCTACCTTTAACAAAAGTGCTGTCAAGTCAGAGCGGATAGGGCACAGATGGTAAGAGCGGTAGACTCAAAATTAAGCCAAACATGCTCTTGATAGATCCATCACTCTGTCTAGTTTGGCATTAATGCAATTCATTTGGGGGTGTCACCAGGACTCGATCAACATCACTTGTTGCACCTTTTTAACAAAACTCAAAAGGAGTGCTGCTTTTAGCTTTGACAACTGCTATTAACAATCACTATGCCCGTATTTGTATTGCATTTTTGCTGGCACTTTATAGTTTTTATCCTAATCACAAAAACAGAGTATATTTTCTTTAAACTCCTACAGCAGTGACACACAATGCAGTAATTACAGAGACCGTCTGCTTTGGAGTAACCTGGGGTTAAGTGTGTTGCTGATGGACACATTGGCCCCGGTAACACCAGGCATGAACATCTGCTTTGGGTGGTCCAGAATAGTTATCAAAGAGACATTTACATCATTTACACCAGGTATTAACATAGGTCTTTGGAGGCCACCTGCAAATGGGTTTCATCTAGAAAAGGGTCTCTGACAAAATCACAAAATGTCAGCATGCTGTTGCAAATGTACTTGAATTTTAATTTTAACTAAACTCTATGGGGCGGTTTCCCGTATAGGGATTAGACTAGTCGTAGACTTAACCACTTTTAAGAGCTCTCCAAACTGAAAACAACTTGCACTGACATATCTTAAAATACAACAGTGCCCTTTGTTTTACCGCAAAATGCACACAGGTAATGTTTTTAGTAAGGCATGTTTGTTAAAACTAGTTATAGTTCCTAATTAAACTAAGGCCTAGTCCTGGATTAAGCTAATCCTGGTCCGGGAAACCGCTCCTATGGGGCTTATTTTAGTCCCAGACTAAAATGCATATTTCAGCTGCCTTAATTTAAAAACACATGTACTGACATATCTTAACATATATCAGTGCCATTGTTTTGTATCAAGATGCACACCAGTATTGTTTTTTGTAAGGTTTGTTTGTAAAAACTACTCAAATGTCTCAATATAACTAGGGTCTAGTCCTTGTGTCACATGTACATGTATGCATTTTAACGTAAATGTTGATATTGTAGGGTTTTGCCCATGTAAGTGTTCCTGTAGCTTAAATTTTAGAGCATTGTGTTAGCAGGGCAAGAGTTTGTGAATTTGATCCTAGGGAACACATAATCACTGCAAAAAAACGACTTTCTTACTTCACTGCAAAAAATGATTTTCAAGAAAAATTTTTTTAGTATTTTTGTTTTGTTTTCAATAAAAATATTTTAAAAAATTAAATTAAGATTCTTTTTCTTGATGAGCAAAACGACCAAAGAAAGTAGTTTTTAGACCAAAATATCAAATTTAAGTGATTTTGTGAATAAAACAAGCAAATGGGGTAACCCAATGGGGTAAGCAAATTTTTCTTGAATTTAGTGTTTAAGAAAAATGTTCAAGATTTTTTTGCTTACCCCATTGACAGATTTTTTTTTTGCTTGTTTGATGCACAAAATCACATAAATTTTATATTTTTGGTCTAAAAACTAGACTTATTTTCTTGGGTCGTTTTGCTTATCAAGAAAAAGCATCTTAATTTAAGAATGTTTAGATATTTTTCCTGAAAACAAGACAAAAATACAAAGAATATATTTTTTTTTCCAGAAAATAATTTTTGCAGTGTTAGTATTATTGTATAAATATTCTTGTTTTCAGTAAAAAAAAAACTTAAATTCAGATGTATTTTCTTAATGAGCAAAATGAGCTAGGAAAATAAGTCTAGGTTTTGGACGAGAAATATAAAATTTAAGCAAATGTATTAAAAACGAGCAAAAGAGTCTGCCAATGGAACAAGAAACATTTTCTTGAATTAAGTGTTTATGAAAAAAATTAACTTGTATCAAGAAAATGTTTTAAAATGTCTTATTCCATTGGCAGATTTTTTTTTGCTTGTTTTAAGCACAACCTTTTTTCGCTTAAATTTTATATTTTTTGTCTAAAAACTAGACTTATTTTCCTAGGTCATTTTGCTCATCAAGAAAATACATCTTAATTTAAGAATTTTTAGATATTTTTACTGAAAACAACACAAAAATACTAAGGGGTTGTGCACATCAAAACTTTTAAACACGGCTGAAAACGCCTGGAGGACACCGATTGCCAGCTGTTTTTTTTAGCCGAGTGCTTTTTAGCTGTGATACTTGAGCTGTGAGCCGGTTGGTTGTTGTGATACTTGTCTCGCCCCCTCCACTGTGATTGGACAGGCATGTGAGAACTGACATTGACGAGCGGAGCTTTTCACCTAAAGTTGAATTTTTTTCAACTTTCAACGCTCAGCGCAGAGCGCGGAAAAAACGCTGAGCGTCTGCTCATTTGAAAAATGCTGAGTTTCCATTGGAATCAGTTGAAAACATGCGCCGGCCGGGGGCGTGAAGGCTTTGGTGTGCACGCCCCCTAAGTAAGAAAGTCATTTTTTGCAATGATGTATACTGATTAAATGTATGCATTGTTTGCTTTAAATGAAAGCATCTGCCAAATGTCTAAATGTACATGTTTGGTCCATTTATGCATTTTGTGCAGTCCATTTGCAAGTTAATGTTAGGTGAGAATGATGCCGCTGATGATTCTTTCAGTTACCAGCCCATATTTTATCTGCTATGCCACATACGCCATTAAAATGAATTAAATCCTAAAAAACATTTAATATATTATTCCCTGTGTGTGTTTAGGAGGCTAATGACCCTGAACAAATGTGCAGCGATGAGCTTGGCGGTTCATTTCCAGTGTAAACAGGTAAACAAACATGCTGTCTGCCTCTAATATCAAATGTGATGATCTGGTGTACTGCCAGCTGCTGTTCTCATGCCTGTCATCTTTAGTACTCGCTTACATTGGTTAGCAGCTTGCATGAACTAAAGCCAACTACAGGTCCTCTTTATTCTTCTTTTTCTCTAATAATTCATGTTTGATGTTATCTGTGTTTGTGTATTTCTCTCAGCAAAGTGAGGATTCTGAAGAGGATGATGCGTGTGCTCTGAGTTCCCGTTGGGCATTTCAGCGTGAGAGTAAAACATGGTCTCGTCTCCGCACCCTTTCACCCAACCCTGTCATTCCTGGCAGCAGGACCGCAACCTTACGACCTTCAGGAAGTAGTGATAGTGTGCTGAGTGACAATAGTCTCCTAGACGTCACCTCGCTGACCTCTGACCTTAGCGCTAGCAGCTTGAGTTTGGACAGTACCCGGGAAACAACTTCTCCAGATGTCGCAACCTTCAGTGAGGTCGGAGTAAGAGAAGACTCATCGCCGGTTTGTGTCTCAACCAGCCAAGATGAAAATGATGAAGCTGGATCCTCATCTTCGTTGCTGTCCATAACAAAGAAGCCTAAGCGCCCATCTAGAACGTTCTTAAGGAGGAGAGAGTCCGTAAAGAAAAGGGATCGTGAGAAAACGACGGCACCTAAAAGCGGTTCAACGGTAGCTCGGCATCAGCCCCCCGCGGATCTGCGCTGCACATCAGATACAAGTTTGCCTGGAAAAACCACAAGCATGTGCAGAACCAGCAAAGACGTTGCATGGAAGTCACATACGATATGCCGCAGTAATATTAGTCAGCAAGTTTCTCTGCCTCTTCACAAGCCTCGCAGAGGATGCCTTTACCTAGAGGACTACCAGTTAACTTGGGAGATGCCCAAGTTAACCAATCAAAAGTGTCAGCAGAGGAAAGAGGATCGTGTGGTCCACCTCCCCTTTGACCACAAGCCTGGAACGTTTCCAAAGTCTCTGTCAATAGAGAGTATCTATCCAGTCTCCAACTCCCAAAGTCCTGATCATATTGACTGGGCAGAAGATGGAGATCTTTCATTGGACGGGAGCGTTAGTCGCAGTGGGTCACAGGACTTTCTATCCTCTGGTTTTGCGAAAAGAAGGAATTCCGTGAGCTCCATCGGAAGCATATACGACAACGTTCCGGAGGCAACGGGCAGACAGTGTAACACGTTTGACCCTGGAAAAGACAAAACCTTCGAGCATCTAGACGACATTTTAAAGCATGTGCATGGGCTGCAGCACAACATTGATGAATGGTCTCGCTCGCTCGGTATTCAGCCACCAGACCAATCCAACGAGTCAGAGTCCACAGCAGACACAACACTACCCAACAGTTTGATCAACTCGCTTAACTTTGATGAGCGTTCAATGTCAGATGTTGGGACGACAGCAAGTGATTACGATAGTGCGGGAAACTCTATGAATGAGGGAGAAGGAGAAATGAGAGAGAGGCGGGACTCTGGAGTGGGAGCATCGCTTACTAGGCCCAGCAGGTGAGTAAAAGTGGGAGCAAGAGACTAGGTGTGTGAGGTCTTGCAAGAATGAGAAAATTCTCACCTGTTGACTCTTGTGAGGACAGTCAGCACTTATCCAGACAAAATGTTTCTGCCGCTGTAAAAGTACATGATGGAGGGAGAGGTACAGGACAGTCAGTTTGTCTCTTGGTTAACTTAACAGAGTCTGGTGACACTAAAGCCTCCATGTAGTCAAGAATTTCATCAGTTAAACCATATTTTGTTGCAGTACAGTCACAGGTAATTTCTTCATTCTTTAAAGGTCACGTTCTTTCTGTGTTTTTGAAGCTTTGATTGTGTTTACAGTGCACAATATAACATGTGTTCATGTTTAAAAAAACGCGGTATTTTTCACACAATTTACTTATCTGTATACCGCAGTTTTCACTGCCCTAAACACGGGCTGATGTCTTCCTGGTTCTATAAAGTGCCTCCTTCAGAAATACGTAAAGAGTGTTTTTTAGTGTGTTGTGATTCAACAGCAGCTTAGTTTAGGATAGCCGTTTGAGCCGTAGCTGGCGACTGACGTATTCCTGTGGGCGGAGTTTAGTCAAATACTCTTATATTGACATCATTCAATCGGAAATAGAGGGCTGTAGTCCAAACCAGCGTTCGCTGTAGGCTTTGAAAGGGGAATTCTGTTAAAGAAAATATATCGCCTGGCAGTGAACTTTGAGCTTTATTATTTTACAGGTATTATTTATGCTCTAACAGCAACATTACACACTAATTAAAGTTTAAAAAATGGGATCAGGAAGAACGTGACCTAAAAAACAGATTAAATGCAACCCTACACCCTTGCCCCATTTAGTATACGCAAATCTATCAATATGCGAATTAGTCTTTACTCAATAGCACAGCTTTGACCATAGATATGAATATACAAATTAGTTCTTGTCTCCACTCTTTGGCACCACCTCGGACCATAGATATATATGTAAATAGATCCTACATTCAGCAGTTTCAGACACATACCTGCTAAGTTCGGTTTCACAAAATGCATACTTGAACTGCGTGTTTGCAGCACTAATTTTTAAGCGCTGATGTTAACAAGTTGCAACACTCACCCTTCGTGTTTGAGACCGAGTCTGTGCAGCATCCATACATTATGTGACAGTTTCACTGCCATATATTAAAATACTTTGTTTTTGCCACAAAATGCGTACAAGTTATGTTTTATTAAGCCATGTTGGTTAAAACTAGTTATATTTCCTAATTAAACTAAGGCTTAGTCCTGGCTTAATTATTAAAGATAATTCCTGTCCGGAAAACCACCCCTATATCTCGAACTCTAACTATTGATCCACGTGTTTAACTGTGTTGATGTGTTGAATGTTTGTGACGTTGGAAAGCAAGGCGATTTTAAACCGCAGGAATGAGAATTTTATGGAGAAAATACTCAGCAATGGTGTTGAATGATGAATTTGCACATGACTGGTCCAAAAACATTTAAAAAAACCCACATAGACATATAAGCAACAACAAATGTACTTTTAAAGCCTCCAAGGTGTTGACCACAAAACTTTTCTATGTGTTTGATATGTATTAGTTTCTATTATATTGTAATATTTAAAATCTCATGTCATGCAAATACATAATCCAGCTCATTGCAAATTAACTCTTTCCCCACCAGCGTTTACTAAAAAAGTTGCCAGCCAACGCCAGCCTTTGTCATGATTTTAACAAAAGTTTAATGCCTTTCAGAAAATGTTCTTCTTAAAGGACAAGTTCGGTATTTTACGCTTAAAGCCCTGTTTTCAGATTGTTTGTGATGAGGTAGAACGGTTTTGACTGAAATTCTCTACAATAGCTGAATGGGTGCGCTGAAACAGTCCTTCCTAAAATGCATTAAACTTTCGTTTACAAAGACGTGAAACTCACTGAGTGGTCAGGGATGTTCACTGATGTGCTCACACAGAAATCGCTGCAAAAGATGCTTTCCAACAGGTGTTTTAGCATTCGTTGTAAACTTGTGGACCTATTTTTCCAAACGCCTCACACCCGTACATTCTTCCGTTGAGAGCTTGAATAATAGACACTCCAGCCCAGTTGGTGCCGATAATCCGCCTTTGCCAATTGCAAGAATACAAACAACGTTCCCGGCGCGGAGTAATACCGGACCTCACAGCACAACTTATACAAGTCAATGGAGTTGGCAAAAACTACGATAAAACCTGTTGGAATGCATCTTTTGCAGCGATTTTTGTGTGGGCATGTCAGTGAACACCCCTGGCCGCTCGGTGAGTTTCACATCTTTGTAATTGAAAGTTTCATGCATTTTAGGAAGGATTGTTCCTGTGCACCTATAAACCCATTATAGAGGTGGGAGTTGATACAAGAAACACCCGAAAATTCTCGGGCCAGCATCAAATGTCCAAATTTCATTCAGAACTGTTCTGTTTCATCGTGGACGGTCTGAAAACAGGGCTTTAAGTGTAAAATACCAAACTTATCCTTTAAAATATATAAACATACAATATATCCAATGAAAGAACAGACCCTCTGCTTTTAAACAAAAAAGTTTCATCCTACCTTCATTAGTTCTCTTTTTATCATATATGGGTAGGTTTCTTCAAAAACATCTAATTTTGAGCAAAAAGCTGAGATAATTCCATTTTTGTGAAGGACTTTTAAAAGAAATCAGATGCAGAGCGATCCTCAAAACTTACACGGAAATACTTGTCATTGTCAAGGAAGCATTTTCTCTTAATTGACAACTTAACTCGTCAATGGCGGGGAAAGAGTTAAGTACTTTAGACCCATCGTCCCTTAGATGATTTTGGAAACGCATACTTTACATGTGTGGGTTGTATCGTACTGCCCCAAAAAACATTACAGATACCTGCAAGTTGGCTGTCAGATTATGAATGTTATAATGTTTTTATGATGCTGTTATTACACAAATGCCATTCTTCTCTAACAAGCACCAACAGGATTAATGCACTGTTTGTTAGGAGAGTGTGAACTAGATTTTAATGGTTTTACCCATCTGCTCACCCTTTGATTTTTCTTCCGCTTCATCTACGGTCAGAAAGTTGCGTTGGCACAGTTTCCAGAACTCTCATCGTCCCAGCGTGACCTCCGCATCTTTAGAAATCAACCGGCAGTCGGCTGCTCAACTCAACCTGCTGCAGAAGTTCAGTCTTTTACGGCTGACCGCCATTCTGGAGAAACACACCGACACAGGCAAACACGGCTGGAACTGGTAAGACGTTGGTGTCATTTCCCTATTTTGTCTATACGTGCACACCCTCACGTCCTCAAAATGTATGCAGACAGTAATCATTAATAATCAGGAGTTATTTCCTAATTTCTTCGTAAGACTTTCCACTACATTAGCTTCCATTCATTCACATGAGCATCTGTGATGTGCTGATGTTGGGTGATGGGGCCTGACTCACAGTTTCATTTCATCTTGAAGGTGTTAATGGGGTTCAAGTCTGGGCTTTTTTATGCAGGCCAGTATTTCACGCCGGAATTAAACTCACTAAGCCATATCTTGTTGGATCTTGCTCTATGCACCAGGACATCCATTTCTACAAGTTTCCTAAGAACTGGTGATTGATCACCTGTTAGTGATGATTGTAACTGAAATATCCCAGTGCATTAATTATAAGGGTATGTCTGCATACTTTGGCAGTGTAATGCACTAAAATTTGTGCGGCTGTGTATGCTAGACTAATACAGTCTTATTGCGTAGTCATGGTGTAATGCTCTGTAAGGTCAAATGTGGGAAATCTCATTTTGGCCAAAATTGTTTTTTAATGGCCCAGTCAGTTTGGAAAAATCATAATAACAGATGCAGCTAATGGCAACATCTTTCTGACTCTTTGTATCTGTGCCCCACTGACTATTTATTGCTTGTGAAAATTACATTTCATATCTCTGACAACAGGGCTAAAATTACAGTTATATTTATGTACACGCATGCAGACACGTACACACACTTCTCTTGTATTCTATAGGCAATATATTTGGCATCACAGTACAGACTGTAAATTGGTTTATAATTTTTGCATTTGTCCATTTCAATCTCCAGCTGCTGAAAAGGGCTTTAGATGAAGAGCTTATAAGTCTGTCAGAGACGTGGCCCTCCAATTTAATAGATGATTCATTTGATTCTGAACCAGTCAGTGAGGATGCATTATAAGTTCTCAGGCTGCCACACACACACACAAACACACACACACACACACACACACACACACACACACACACACAGAAGACAATAGCCTGCATCAGTGTCATTGTCAGTTTTCACACAGATTATTCGTCTCTCTCTCTCTCTCTCTCTCTCTCTCTCTCTCTCTCTCTCTCTCTCTCTCTCTCTCTCTCTCTCTCTCTCTCTCTCTCACACGCTTTTTCCCTTTGACTGACAAGCGGCGTAATGTAAAAAGTAACAGTGCTGTTAAATGCAACATTGAATCATTTTTTTGTGTTCCTGTTGCTCATTTGGCAGAAGAGTAGCAAGAATTCGTTCGAATCCAAGAGGAGCACATGTAAAAAAAAATTTACTCCAAGAGAAGCACTTAAATAAAAAATAAATCACGATAATTTACTCACCCCCTAGGCATCCAAGTTGTTTATGTCTTTGTTTGTTCAGTCAAGAAGAAATTAGTTTTTAGGTTTTTCTCATTTTAATGGACTTTAAAGGGACAGTAAGTAAGGTTTTAAGTGTTTTATTAATCAATATCTTTATTCATAAATATGTCCTCGTTGGTGTCAAGTGAGCTCTGGCAGTGATCTGACTTTTCAGTTAAATTCAATTTAATTTATATAGCACTTTCCACAATTGTTAATTGTTTCAAAACAGCTTTACATAAATAAATTTAGGAAAAGCATAGAAAAGCGAGCAGTGTTGGGGAAAGTTACTTTTAAAAGTAATGCATTACAATATTAAGTTACTCCCAAAAAAAGTAACTAATTACATTACTTAGTTACTTTTCATGGGAAGTAATGCTTACGTTACTTTTAGTTACTTTTGCGTTACTTTTTCTTGGCTAAAGCTTGATCTCTTTCAGGCCTTGCAGGTGTTTTTATGACTGAAAAGTTCTGCATTCAGAAATTGCATATTTCATCACAAAAATGTTTAGCTCTGGCCTGCCATCTCAGTTTCTGACTCAAAAAGATTCCACACAGGCACAGAGAGTGCATACGTTTAGTTTAATTCAGTACATATTTTTTAATCAAATTAATTAAACTAAAAAAGTAACTGAGTTACTTTTTTGAAAAAGTAACTCAAATATTAATGTGTACATTTATAAAGTCATGCGTTACTTTACTCGTTACTTCAGAAAAGTAATATTATTACGTAACTCAAGTTACTTGTAATGCGTTACCCCCAACACTGAAAGCGAGCATAGTAATAATGTAACGTATGAAGTAAAGTATTAAGTTAAGCCAAAGGTGGCGGACTCTCCAGGGGATGTAAAACCCCTTAGGAGAAAAACCTCCTAGGAGGACTTTTCTATATATATATATTATATATATATATATATATATAAATATAAATTAGCTTTTCTATATTAATAGGAATCTGTATCTCTCTCCCTGTCTCGTCCTCCACCCTGAGGACAATGAGACAAACAGACCCAGTTCCAGCAGGAACTGGGTCTGTTTGTCTCATTGTCCTCAGGGTGGAGGACGAGACAGGGAGAGAGATACAGATTCCTATTAACGTAGGGGTTGTTCACATGTAATGCAAGCGTCATACAGTATTGTGGTTTAAGTCAGCTCGGTTCCAGACAGGCTATCTATTGCGGCATAAGTATATTACCCAGATGAGTTATGTGAGTGTAACTATTGAGGGATAAGTACATTTACTGGACATTTTATGTGAATACTTTGTTAAAGAAGAATGTCTTAAGTTTAGATTTAAATTGATCGACTGTGTCTGATACTTGAACATTATTTGGTAACTCATTCCAGAGCTTAGGGGCTAAGTAGGAGAAAGATCTACCACTTTTAGACACTTTTGATATTCTAGGGATAATTAAAAGACCAAGCTTCGAATTTCTTCTCTTTACTTACATTAAACGGTTAAGTCCAAGGAGGCTTCCATGTCGTTCCGCCATACTGATAAACTATAATAGCAGAGAGGGACAAAAAGCACTTGCCTACCAACACGTTTTCATTTAGAACACGTAAACTAGCTGAAGCGGACAAGGGGATCAGTGAGTACATAACAGCTACCGTAGTTGCAACACACATTTGGAAAAGCAAGGCGCTAGAGTATCATACAAGTAAGATCGTTGTTGGAATGCTAAACATCCCCATACATTCATTTATTTCTCAGTCCGCCACAAAATCAAAATTGACCACCACAAAGATGATTGCACATCGTGTTTATCACTACGTCTGTATCACATGACAGTTTCTGTACAAACACTGGTGGTATCGTCAGTCTACGCGCTCTGCTGAGCCTCATTTAAGTTGCAAATACACACATAATGTGCACATGCGTTGCGAATGTGCCGCTACAAAGCTAATCTTTACATTATAGCGATGACGCTGGTAGTGACAATTCTCTCAGACCAATCAGTGATCTACAGTGATTTTGCGTCACGTTTGGTATCAGCTCAAATCGCTTGGAACCCCAACCGAGGTGGTACGGAAAAAGTAAATTACACAGTTACGTAAAGGTCGAGCTGGCACGTCACACGGCTAGTGCAAGACGAGAAGTTGTGGTTTAAAAGTGCTTTTTTATTTTTCTTGTCAAAAATGAGGATCGTTTCGCTAGATAAGACCCTTATGACTCGGTTGTGATTGTGTAGAATTCTTTAAAGCTGCATTGAAACTGCAATTTTAAACTGCACTGAAACTGTAAACTGTTGAGGTCCAATAAGGTCTTTTAAAATGAGAAAAATCCTGGAATGTTTTCCTCAAAAAAAAAAAAAAAAAAACTTAATTTCTTCTCGAATAGACAAAGAGACATGCGCAACTTGGATGACATGGGGGTGAGTACATTATCGGGATTTTATTTTGATGAAAGTGGAGTAATCCTTTAAAGTACCCACCAGAGCAATGTCTTGGCAATGTCTGTGGTTACAGTGATATAAGCTGAATAATTTACTTGAATTATTCGCATCAGGCCGCATTACCTCCTTGAGAGTGCATTATGTTTGAATAATTAAACGGCCCGTCATCAGTTATTCCTTACGTAAATGTCAGGTGTACCTTTCTTGGTCAGTTGTTTAACTGGACATCTGCATTCTGTATTTTTCTCTCCGATTATTTAGGGTGGTCCCGAAGTTTATGAAGCGTTCCAAAGTTCCAGCTTACAAAGACAAACATGTATTTGGAGTTCCACCCATTGTAAATGTCCAGCGAACCGGTCAGCCCCTCCCACAGAGCATACAGCAGGCTATGAGATACCTGCGCAGCCAGTGTCTAGAGAAGGTCCGTACGTAAACACACACAGACACACAAACACACACTTCTTTTCTTCTGTCTTACCTCTGCTTCTCTTCTTCAGGTGGGGATATTCCGGAAATCCGGCGTTAAATCCCGCATCCAGGCCCTCAGGCAGCTCAACGAGAATTCCCCCGATCATGTGACCTACCAGGGCCAATCAGCTTATGATGTGGCTGACCTGATTAAACAGTACTTTAGGGATCTGCCCGAACCTGTGCTCACCTCCAAACTTACAGACACCTTTTTGCATATATACCAATGTAAGTTACAAACACACACACATACACGTGCAGTCTTGGAAAACTTTGAAATGTGCCAGAGCTTCAGTCTCCTCTACAGCTCTGTCCCCTGTGTTTGTGTTTGTGTAGTCGTTCCAGCTGAACAGCGTTTACAGGCCGTCCAGGCAGCTGTAATCTTGTTGCCTGATGAGAACAGAGAGGTCCTACAGACGTTGCTCTATTTCCTCAGTGACATTGCATCCGCACAGGAAAACCAGATGACTGCAGACAGTCTGGCCGTCTGTCTCGCTCCTTCCATACTGCACCTGAACTCCTCCAAGAAAGATGGAGCTTCACCAAGGTGTGTGTTTGTGTACATATTGCGTTAAGGTGTGGTTTTCAGGTGCCACATTAAAAAGTGTGAACTCTTTAGTAAGTCGTCTTTCGAGTTTTAACAAGCAGTTCTTATTCCACCAGCAGCTTTGGATAGTTTACCCAAAAGTCAAAATTCATTTTTTATGCTTATGTTGCTCTAAACCTGTATGAGTTTCTTTATTTTGTTGAACACAATAGAAGAAATTTTGATACAGTTAGCAGTACCCATTAACTTCCATAGTACGAGTAAAAATGCTGGAAGTTAATGGTACTTGAATGGTTTGCTTACCATCATTTATCAAAATATCTTCTATTGTGTTCAACAAAATAAAGAACTTAAACATAAACAAATGTTTTTATTAGAAAAAGAATACCGTGGAGATCATTTTGTTGTATGCGCCCTGTCAAGAACAGAAAGATTTTATGTTCGCTTGCTTTTTGAAATGCGTCTCTCCGTGTGTCCACTTTTGAGTGCACTTAAACACACGCATGCAAACTTTATGTTGTTTTTTCATTGCTCTGTTCACCAAATGTATTTTAATGGACTATAGTATGATACACAGTAACGCAACTCTCTCTAAAGTTTACACTTCAAGAGTTCTAATCTTTGAAGGGCATAGGGAGGATCAAGTCTGACTGGCGCTGGACCGGACACATTCAACTGCATGTGTGTCTGTGCATTCACTTTAGCTCCTTTTTGTGGTTAAATAGTTTAAAATCACTTTGAAACAAGCCATTGAAACACATGCAAATGATAAACTTTCCCTATTTTAATTTGCGTATTAATCCGCGAATTGCATGCGAGCCGAACCGTGGGTCGGATCAACTGTGATCTGTCACACCACTAGCCACCACTGTAAATTATTTTTCATTTTTGGGTGAACTGTCCCTTTAAAATGTGAGTTATAATAATCTTAGAGTAGCCATTATATTTTGGGGGTTAGAGTAGACCAGTTTTAATTATGTTTTTGTTACGGTTCTTTTTTGAGCATCCCAAATATCCAAATCATCTTATATTTCAAAGAACGGGACCTCACACAGTAGGTTCAGGCAATAAGAATTTCTGTGTTTGCCTGCTTAATTTGCTTGGAAATTTTAATGATTTTTTTGGTCTATTATCTTTTAAATACATTTCAGCTTTATTATTATACACTGCCTGGCTCAAGAAAGCGCCATTTGGATTTAAATATAAAAAAAACTTGCCAGAAAGCAGTGCATTTTTATCTCATTTTATTTACAGTATGGCTTTTACTGCTTTGGTCATTTTAAGCAATTTGTTGTTTATTTTTGTTCATTTCGGATACAGGCTTATGAGCAGAAAGGGGGTAGCCAAGCCAGACCACAAGGACCTGAGTGAAAACATGGCAGCCACACAGTGCCTTAGTCACATGATCACAGAATGCAAAAAGCTATTTCAGGTAAAAAGAAAACTTCTTTTCTTTTCTATCTTCTTAAATGTAATATATTTCAGTGGCCAAAGTCATTCAGCGTGTCGTTTTTTCTCTTAAAGATCCCTCATGAAATGATGCTGCAGTCCAGGAATTCTTATGTGGCTGCTGACGCCCAGCCGCTGCCTCTGCATGGCCTTGGAGTCAATGCCCTGGGTGAGCCGGTGGATTACAGGGGGTATCTGGAAGACAACATTCAGTGTCTTCTCAGAGAGACATCCGAGCGGAGTAAGGGCTGGCATCACGCTCACGGACCCGATAACACTGAACTGGCTTATAAAAAGGTAGAGATACTGTACACACATATTATCACAAGCAGTAATGTAGGTTACAGAAGCCAAGAGATTTCTTTAGAAGTCTTCTTGTTTCATGTTTTATGACAGATTAGGAGAAAAGTCTGTTTCCTCTGATAGCTTTGATTTTCGTCATTGTTCTAAGAATCATTAATTAATTGAAACTGAAACACTGGCACCAAGCCAAACACAATGAACCGCACACTAAAATAATCTCTCTCTAGGCCGGGCATCTACAGGCCCTTGATGAATAGCAAAATGCCTTTAATTAACTCCTAAAAGGTCTTAAATTATATTTAAAACATAAAGCACAATTTGTAAAGGTTTTACATTTACGGTTTGGAATAGGCATTATTGAGGCAGTTAACATTGTCATGACAGTCACAAGATTTAATATTCAAGGGTAAAATACATTGTGCGTTTTTCTCTTTAAATATATTAAAGGCACCTCTGCGGGTTTTTTAGAAACCTTTTATTTAGGAGAAATATGACTAACTCTCATTCTTCTGTGTCTCATATTTTTCCAGATTCATTTACATTTTTATCTTCTTTGCTGTAATGCTGTTCTGTCCAAAATGTGATTACTTTAGCCAAAAAACCTTGGTGTGTTGTTTGTGAGCCTTATATTATTTACTTTAACCAAAATCTGCCTGAAAGAAAGTAGTGGTTTAAATCTCAGTTTTCTTCCTATGGGAATTAAGAATCTGCCTAAATAATCAGGATCATTCATCAAAGATATCAAACGAATGCATATGGGAGGTATTTTAATATGCTTTTATAAGTGTGAGCCCTGAGAATTGAATTATTTTTATTTTAGAGCAGATTACAGTTACAGTTGGGGTTTTGAAAAGAAAAGTTTGCAAAAGAGAAAAGTTTGCAAAAGAGAAAACCTTGCGGCTTTGTTGCTGCTGTTACAGACCCCATTTAATAGTTTTTAAACAGTGTTTCTTTAAAATGTTTCCTAGTCCTGCCTTGTAAATCCAGACTGTAAAAATGATATGATTAGCTAGAACATAAGTAAAACAGGTGTACATCTGTACATTTAAAGGGGACAGTATGAGTTTTTAGCGACATCTAACGATAGGGCTGCACAATAAATCACATGCGATTTTCATGCACAACTTATCAGTAAAGCGGGTTCCTTGATTAGTAGCGAATCGCCATTACCTGCATTCAGATGGAGTGGCATTTACTACACAAAGCCATAGTTCACTGACAACCAGAGCAATTTCTCAATGAATGTAATACAGGCCGGCGATCACATGCGATTTGTCGTGCAGCCCTATATAGCAGCAAGACTGCGAATTGCAATTGCAATTTCGAAACGCCATGAAAAGCTACAATAAGGGTTGATGCCTGAGAATTCAGAATGAGGGTGTCTCCATGTTTCACTGGAGGGGCATCTAAAGAAATAAACCCTGTGAAGCTGGGATTTACACTGAACAATCGCTATTAGCTGTTTAAAATTGAAATGCATATTTTATTATATTTATTTATGTTTATAAATATTTAGAATATAATTTTTTTCTTAAATTCCATTTTCATATTAATGTTTCGTATTTTTCATGTTAATAGGCTAAAGTTGTGTTTTTTGAAAGGATGTACTTGCATTAATATTATGCTATTTTATTGTCATATAATCAGTGAAATTAAATGGTTGTACGCCATTCGGCAATCGTGACAGGCCTAATTACCGAGCCCCTAAGGTGACATTGGTGCAAAAAAAATCTAAAGTTTAGTTTCATGTGCTCACGTGAAACTTTCATGTGCAGAATTTTTTTAAAGTTTAGTTTCGCATGCTCACGTGAAACTTTCGTGTGCGCACGTGAAACTATCGCGTGCGCACGTGAATTTAAACTTTATTTAATTTTTGCTCCATGTCCCATTAGGGGCTCCGTACCTAATACCTATGGATTGATATTGTATAAAAATGCATAATTGCGTAAGACATAGATGAGATTTTATTACCAAATGATTAAACCGAATTTGCTTCTTTCGACTTTGAACTTGTTTTAATGCTAAGAAGTTTTGCAATTCTTAAAAATGAGCTAATAAAAGGACCCGTGGTGTATGTAGATAACAACGACTCATTCTAAGGTAATAAAAACAATACAGTTAATTATGTAAGGTCTTTATACACCACTGATAATATAGGTATGTACATTATATTGCATTTCTCTCAAGAGATCCTTTAAAGAGCTACATATTGCACTTTTAACTTTGTTAGTCACTTTAGACCAGTGATTCCCAAACTTTATTTTGCCACCCACTAAAAAGGTATAATCTATCCCAGGACCCACCAACATATTTTTAAATGCAAATATGAGAAAAATACACATTTTACATTTCACTTTAATAATTAAGTGGCTTTCATTTTATTAATGGAATGTACTTAATTGAAATATCAAAATAATTTATGGTATATATATACGTATATTATATATCAAAATCATTGTCATTGCTAGTCATTAATCTAAACAGTTTTCTGTGTCATTCACCACAACAGAAAATTGACTTTACATGACCCACCTTATCTAACTATGCGACCCACAGTTTTAAAACCCCTGCGTAAGACATAAACAACATCTTTATTTCAGTTTGATTTGTGAATGACAGAATGTGGCTTTCGAAAAGCACTTAGACTTAAAATAGATGGATAAAAACCACCGAGTACATTTCCTTTATACTATATTCCATTCTTCACTTTCTCAAACTGTTCCCAAGTGCTAGTAAATCCCACATCAATCTTGAAGTTAAAGCTACATTTCCACAGTCCCTTTTTCCTCTTGTCACTTATACTCCGAGTTTGAATGCATGTGGTAGTCCACTATATTTCCCTTTAGGTTAACCCGCAAACAGCAGGTGCCTCATGGGAACTAACTTTGCACAATCGACCCTCTGCCATTAGCACACCCACACAGAGCTGGCCTTCGGCTTTGTATCACTTGGGTTCAATCTCGGAATGGCATTAATGGGTTCGACTCTGCTCCTCTTGAGATCTGCACACAAATATGAGCACTCTGGCTATTAACTCTTTAGCTTCTGACGCACCCTGAGATCTTTCAAAACTGTCCAAGCTGTGAAGACTATTGTGTGTTATTACTGTATTTTCATCATCATGGTTTCTGGCCTAACCTTCACCACGCAATAATAATTCGCAGGTTGGAGATGGGCATCCGATGCGTCTCTGGCGAGTTTCGGTGGAGATGGAGGCTCCACCTGCCGTGGTGCTGCAGCGCGTTCTGCGAGAGCGCCACTTATGGGATGAAGATCTTCTGCATAGTCGAGTCATAGAGACTTTGGAAAACAACACAGAGGTCTTCCATTACATCACAGACAGCATGGCCCCTCATCCTCGCAGGAACTTTATAGTGCTCAGGTACGCAGATGCTAAAACCTCACACCCTACGCACCAGGATGAATGCTAATTTTTGTGACATCCTCAACGGTATAGTTCACCCAAAAATGAAAATTCTGTCACCGTTTAATCTGCCTCAAGTTGTTACCACCCTGTATAAATGTCTTTGTTCTGCTGAAAACTAAGGAAGATATTTTGAGCAATAAGAAAGTGTTTTTCTTCCCTACTATGGAAGTCAATGGTGCTCCTGCTTCAATGGTGATTATACAAATCTTCCTTTTTCAGCAGAACAAGGACATTTATTCAGGCAAATAAATGATAGAATTTTCATTTTTTGGGTGGACTTTAGCTTTTTGAAACACGGATGTATGGATGTAGAGTGTGTATCCTTTGATTTCCACATAAAGTGTACAGGGTTCCCACGGGCCTTGAAATCCTTGAAAGTTTGTGAATCTGTAGGAAAAAATCAAGGCCCTGGGAAGTTTTTGAAAATAAACATACATAGATACAGGTCATTGAAAGTGCTTGAATCTATTTTATGCAAGAAATTTTCTGGAAAAAATCCACATTATTTCCTGTGTAGTGTAGGATAATATCATACAAATTCTAGACTTTTTAAGCACACTTGCTAAACTGTTCGCTTTAATTGCGTAAATCTTCTGTATGCGAATGTTGATTCATACCAAATGGTTTTTTTGCATAGTTGTGTTTGACACATGAAAACGTCTCGGGTTACGTATGTAACTGTTGTTTCCTGAGAAGGGAACGAGACGCTGCGTATCCCTTGTCATACTTCCTGCGTCCCTGTAACGTCGTCTTTGGCAATATTTCAGATAGCGATATACTTCCTGGCTCCCGCATCACCGTCTTTGACGTTAAGTATCACCATTGGTTGAATTTGATACTTACCCCTGGAGGCGTCCCCAAAGTGTCACCACATTGACACAGCACAAGTTCCCTCAAAAGGGAACTGTAACAATGTATCTTAAAAGGTAACTCGATGTAACCTTGCTCTCACTTGAAATGTGTCCCCATATTTAGTCCTTGAATTTGAGGGTTTTGGACCTGGAAAGTCTTTGAAAGGTCCTTGAATTTGAAGTTAGCCAAGGTGTGGGAACCCTGAGTGTATATGTTGTGTTATCTAAGCTCAGGATGTGTTGCATTTCAGACGTTGGTGTAGTGATCTTCCGAAGGGGGTGTGCATTCTCGTGTCCTCCTCTGTTGACCATGATAATGTGCAGGTGGAGGCAGGGTTACGGGCCGTTCTTCTGACATCACGCATCCTTATCGAGCCATGCGGAATGGGGCGGTCCCGACTTACACACTACTGCAGGGCCGATATACGGTAAGATTTATTTTTTGCATTTCTTGCCAAAATCCAATTGAATTCTCTAAAATACACTGTATTGCATATGTTTGTATTTTATGTAAACTAACCATCTGTCATTACTCTGAACTTTAAAGGAATATTCCATTTTCTTAAAAGAAAAATCCAGATAATTTACTCACCACCATGTCATCCAAAATGTTGATGTCTTTCTTTTTTCAGTCGAGAAGAAATTATGTTTTTTGAGGAAAACATTGCAGGATTTTTCTCATTTTAATGGACTTTAATAGACACCAACAACCAATACTTAACTCAACACGCAACAGTTCTTTCCAACAGAGTTCCAAAGGACTATAAACGATCCCAAACAAGGCATAAGGGTCTTATCTAGCAAAACGATTGTCATTTTTGACGGGAAAAATGACAAATGTGCACTTTTAAGGCACAACTTCTCGTCTAGATCTGGTCGTGATGCGCCAGCGTGACCCCACGCAATACGTCATGACGTCAAGAGGTCACAGAAGACGAATGCGAAACTCCACCCCAGTGTTTACAAGTGTGTTGAAAGAGGACCGTTCCTACGTTGTTGTATGTCAACTGATACTAATTAATATCTTTGTGGCAGTTTTTTGTTTAAAATGGTCCGCAAATGTGCGTTTTATATATGTAACACGTGACCTCCCTACGTCACTACGCATTTACGTTAGGTCCCGCTGGACCGGACCTAGACAAAAAGTTGTGGTTTAAAACTTGATAACCTGCGCGAGGACGTGGATGTACTGAAGAGCTATTTATTTATATAATTTAAATTACTGTTAGTTTAAATGTACTTACATTAAACAACTATACATCATTAAAAAGTGTTTTGACTTAAGATTTAGTTTTTGACCTTTATTTTAATCTGAAAATCCTAGTGACAGTAATTTCTTCATTTTTGTCAGGAGTTATGAAAATGAAAAACGGTACATACCTTTAATTTGAAATATAACCCTCAGCCGCACTCATTGATAAAAACACTCCTCCGTGATCGTCATGAAAGCACTCGATAAAACAACATCCATCTGGGCTTTTAATTCAAAGTATGCATATTTGGAGAAATATTACTTCAATTTTATATGTTTACTTCAAATTTCTGCAGGGGGGGGTAATATTTCACCCATGTTTATTTTAAACATGGCGATATGAGGAAGTTTGAGTGTGCAGTCATTCACACTCAGTTTGTTTCATTCATACGTGAAGCCGGAGGGCGCTAAAGTCAGAAAGTATCAATATGAAACTTTCTGAGAAAGAATTGACGTCAAAGCTCAGCAGCAGCAGCTGTCAGTCAGACGTGAACTTGAACAGTGACCTACAACGAGCGATCGCTGTTTTTATAATAACATGCAAATAAAGATGTTTTGATGTTTTAAAACCATGGAGACAATAAACACGATTAAGATTATATATGGTTTGTCTGTATTTTTAACGCTATGTCTGGTATTTTCATAACAGTACTATATATTATAATGCTATGCTAAGCTAACAGCATAAATAGCATAAAATTGTTTATTTTCGGTCTTATTTTATGATCCAAAGCCACATCAGATCACGCATGATTGTTTAAGCACTCGACTTTTGATGTTATAATGTGAGTTTTATTATAAATGCTTTTATTTGTAGTGTTTTGATGGTATGCTAAGCTAACGTACTAGCTGTTCTGTAAACATCTGCTGTCTGGAGATATGAGATATATGTTTCTAGGAATAATTTCGACTTGTAAAGCTTCTTTAAGGTAAGTTTCTTTTTGTAAGAAAGGACTTTAATAAAAAGAAAGTGAATTGAGACAAAAGGAGGAAATAAAACACTAAATAAAATGTATGAGTAATTATTAATAATAATAATAATAAAATAAACATTTAGACAGCCATATCCAGGATTAAAAGTTGTTAATGACTCATCCGGATGCTTATTTAATGAGTCTGTTTAAAACACGGAGCAATAGGACAATAAACTGAAAGGATGTTGTGAGATATAAATAAACAAACATTAGCTTAGCATTTTTGCTGTTTTCTCTAAATAAATTTACATGACATGTGTCTAAAAAACATTTCATAAAATACAGAGTTTTAGAGGTATCATCTTCAGATTTAAAACAGAACATGGTCAGACCTGTGGCTTTATCTGCAGAGCATTTCTAGATTGCTCCAAGGCCATTTTCATTTAGATTTTCATAACAATATTTCATACATGTTTGGTGGAGTTTATAAAAAATTATAATTTAAGCTCTCTATAACAACTTTTTTCATTATGACAGTAACTAATGTTCACCTCTTAATAAACTTCCAAGTGTCTGCTTTCAAATGAGACCAAACTTATGCTTTTAGTGCAAAGACTTCATAAACTGTATCTATTTTAGTTTGGCTATGACAGTTTTTGTGGGGGGGTTCAGAAAATGGAAAGAGGGTTAACAGGTTAAAAGAGCATATTTTTATTTTTCTTGTCAAAAATGACAATCGTTTCACTAGATAAGACCCTTATGCCTCGTTTGGGATTGTTTATAGTCCTTTGAAACTCCGTTGACAAAAACTGTTACATGTTGAGTTACGTGTTAATTGTTGGTGTCTATTAAAGTCCATTAAAATGAGAAAAATCCTGCAATGTTTTCCTCAAAAAACATAATTTCTTCTGGACTGAACAAAGAAAGACATCAACAGTTTGGATGACATGGTGGTGAGTAAATTATCGGGATTTTTCTTTTAAGAAAATTTTATATTCCTTTAACATGAATTTTTTATTTATTTCTCTTTTGCAGGGGACGCTCACCTGATTGGTATAACAAAGTATTCGGTCACCTTTGTGCAATGGAGGTTGCCAGAATACGAAGCTCGTTCCCTGTTTTGTTGGCACATGGACCAGAGACAAAACTTTGAATGGGGACTCACCAGGAATCTGAGACCAATCGGTCTTATTCTTGAATTGCGGATGAATGTGAGAGAAATAAAAGCGAGAGAATTATGGAGGTATTCAGTTATGATGAAAGTGTAAGTGTGAGAAACTCAAAGGGTGGACAAGAATGTTAATAGCTAGTATTTAAACTGCTTATTAAATGAAATGAAAAGAATGTTATATTGAATAGTACAGTTGGACGATGTAGTTAACAACCCCATTGTGATTTAAAAGCCATGGACGATCAATGTGAAAAAGCTCAAACTCGTGATTTGTGTGTCGAATCTTATATATGTGAGTTTTGTGTTTGTGTCTGTTTATTGTCTTTATGTGGAAAAACTGTTACACCTTCATTTTTTTTTGTCTAAAATACTCTGGTGTGATCTGTCGGACACCCCATTTGTTCTCAGGGTCAACGTAAACCGAGTTGTTTGTTTTTGACTGGTACAGGATTTGTCACGTGGCGCTAACAGAGGCCAACCATTTTCCCACCATATTCTGTTGATGCGGTTGTGCTGCTGGCCAAATCTGACATGTTCTCAGCTGATCTGAGAGATATGTGATAATGTGATAATCATTAGATTTTTGTATGCAAGCCAAATTGAATCATTGATGATATTTTGTATTTGTGACCTCAGACTATCTTTTCTACTACCACCTTTTAATTTATTTGTGTCACGGTGAACTTCATTTGTGAAGTTTTTGTATCTTAACATCTGCATGGAATCCATGGGAATGAGCTTTCATTCGCTTTGTAAATATGATTTACCCTAAAGAAAAACTTTTTAGATATAATTAGATTCATCGCTTTCTAATTGTTCTTCTGTTGTTATTGGAAATGGTTTGCGTCCTAACTGCCTAAAGTGCCTTAAAGCAACTAAAAAGAAATTTTATGTGTGTGTGTGTTTGTCTGTCTTAAAATACAACTCTCATTGAATTAGTGCGGTCTCATAAGGGCATTATGTAATATCAGTGTTTTATTTATTTAAAAGTATAACTGCATGTACAGTATCCTAAATGTTTTTAGCATCCTGCCTCGTTTTGTAAAGCGGGAAAGATCCGTCCTTGATTCAGTACTGCACAGGACTCTTTCTAATGTACAGGACCCTTGTACATGTATCCCTTATCTTTATTTTGTTAAATATTAAATCTTATCTTTTGTTAAAGAAACCTCTGTGTAAAACACAAGTATTTGAGACAGATTCATCTGAAACTACCAAATAAATGGTCTTTTACATTGTTTATCTTATATTGGTTTTCAGTCATACTCTCATGTGTATTGTGCCAACTTTAGCCTTCCGTGCAATGACAATAAAATTGCTTTTCAGAAACAAGTTTTTCTGTCTTGATTATAACACAGTGTAAGGTTTTCCTAAAAAGAAAATATAAATGAACTAACAGGGTCTCTTGCAGTATGTGAAGAATAATTGATGACGGGCCATAGAATTATTCAAAAGTAATGCACACCTGAGGTGGCAATCCGGCCAGGTCTTGAAGCGGGTTGTGGTTTTGGACTTCAACTGACTGGAGTCAATTATTCTGCTTAAATCACGGTTACAACACCATACAACGTTGTTCTGGTGTTTTAATTTAAGGCATTTGACAGTTTTTTTTGCCCTTCAAATGCTATGTAAGTAATTTCTTACCGTGTGTTCACACCAGCCACGTTTGAGGAGTCAAATTTGCGTCTACCACGTCTAGTTTGACGCTTTAACTTTTTGAGTTTACGGAAATTTGCGTCATGGGAGGGGCTTCTGCGCCACGCTTAACGGCTCATTCGCACCGCAAGACCTCCAGACACGTGTCAACGCGTCTTTACATTGACTTAAAGGATTAGTCCATTTTCTTGAAGGAGAGATCCAGATAATTTACTCACCACCATGTCATCCAAAATGTTGATGTCTTTCTTTGTTCGGTCCAGAAGAGATTGTGTTTTTTGGGGAAAGCCTTGCAGGATTTTTCTCATTTTGATGGACTTTGGTGGAGCCCAACATTTAATACTTAACTCAACACTTAACAGTTTTAACAGTTTCAAAGGACTATAAACAATCCCAAATGAGGCATAAGGGTCTTATCTAGCAAACGATTGTCATTTTTGACAAGAAAAATTAAAAATATGCTCTTTTAAACCACAACTTTTCGTCAAGGTCCGGTCCAGCGTGACCTAACGTAAATGCGTAGTGACGTAGGGAGGTCAAGTGTTACATATATAAAACACAAATTTGCGGACCATTGTAAACAATAAACTGACACAAAGACATTAATTAGTATCAGTTGACATCAGTGTTGGGTAAGTTACTCAAAAAAAGTAATGAATTACTAGTTACTAATTACATCTTCAATCATGTAATTAGATTACTTTACAAATTACTCTCTCCAAAAAGTATTTAATTACTTACTAATTACTTTCTAAATCCTATTAGTACATGATACAAGAATAGGCTTGAAATGGCTCGAAAAAATAATATATAAAAGTACATCAATTATTCTGGTCCCACTTTAGGGTCCAATTCTCTCTATTAACTAACTTTTAACTACTTTTGCCTCAATATACTCTAACTACTGCTTATTAATAACAAAGTTGTTAATTTTAAGTATTGGTAGAAATAGGGAGGGTTAAGGATGTAGAATAAGGTTTTGCAGAATCAGACATTAATATGTGCTATTAAGTATTAATAAACAGCCAACATCTCATTAATATTAATGCTAATAATCAACCAGTTTATAGTGAGAATTGTAAACTATAAACCATGTTAAATCCACTATAGTATTTAGTTACATCAGAAGTAACTGTAATTAGATTACAAGGAAAATAAGAGTAATCCCTTACTTTACTTTTTCAAGGGAAAAGTAATTAAATTACAGTAACTAATTACTTAGTAACTAGTTACACCCAACACTGGTTGACATACAACAATGTAGGAACGGTCCTCTTTCAACACACTTGTAAACACTGGGGCAGAGTTTGGCGTTCGTCCTCTGTGACCTCTTGACGTCATGACGTATTGCGTGGGGTCAGCTGGCGCATCACGACCGGATCTACATGACGAGAAGTTGTGCTTTAAATGTGTATATTTGTTACTTTTATTGTCAAAAATGACAATCGTTTTGCTAGATAAGACCCTTTTGGCTCGTTTGGGATTGTTTATAGTCCTTTGAAACTCCGTTGTAAAAAACTGATAAGTGTTGAGTTAAGTATTAAATGTTGGGCTCTATTAAAGTCCATTAAAACTAGAAAAAATCCTGCAATGTTCTCCCAAAAAACACAATTTCCTCTCGACCGAACAAAGAAAGACACCAACATTTTGGATGACATGGTGGTGAGTAAATTCTTTAACATTGAAATCACTCGCGCTTGATGCCTCTACTGCGGCTGGTCTGAATGCAGCATAAGGCATCTCATCTAAAGCCTTCGATGCCAATTCCAATTTCATCTTATTTTTTGTCTCCAATATTAACTCTTTCCCTGCCATTGCAAGTTATCAATTAAGAGAAAAATATTTGCATAAAAACGTGTTCCTGATGAGGTTTTATGTTAATCTGTAATACTGTACTTATCCACTAGATGGCACTTTAATAACAATTTAATATTAATTTAATTTCAATTTATAACAAACTAAGGCAATTTTTTTTACTAATTTTAAACTCTGTATACGTCTTGATAATCGTTCTGAATCTGATCTCGTTCTGAAAATTCCTTCACAAAAATGCAATTATTATTTTAGCTTTTTGCTAAAAAAAAGTATTTTTAAAGAAAAATACCCATATATTTTTTGCGAGTTTATAAGCAGAGAAAAAATATAGATAGGATAAAATGTTTTATTCTGATTTCTTTTGTTACTTTGAAAGCAAGAGGGTCTGTTCTTTCATTTGATATATTTGTATGTTTATATATTTTTAGAAGAAAAATTTTTTGGAATGCATTTTGTGAAACTTTTTTTGTGAAAAATGCTAGCGGGCAACTTTTCAAAAAAAGGTTGAAAAAATGAGTTAATGTATTCATTTGTTTTAGTTGTATTTTATCAGCACTGAATCAAAAGCAAAACTGAACATGCATGCAATCAGTGTTTATTTATTCTCTTTTTGGTTTTATTTTTTCATTTTTTTCATTCATATCTTTCTCTACCACACATATATAAATGCTTTATTTGTAAAAACTAAATACATTTGGCGTAGTGATATGGAACTTTAA
The DNA here is from genome assembly GCF_027580225.2 of Misgurnus anguillicaudatus. Lineage (NCBI taxonomy): Eukaryota > Metazoa > Chordata > Actinopteri > Cypriniformes > Cobitidae > Misgurnus > Misgurnus anguillicaudatus. The sequence goes on along the minus strand of NC_073358.2, from coordinate 29,041,233 downwards.
TGCGGACGACAGACCTGGAACTTCTTCATAGGTGTGCGTTTCCTGAAAAATAATGCATACCCTTAAAACGTTCGTCAACCAATCAGAATAAAGCAGTCAACAGCCCCACGGTGCTGTATAAAATCTGCTTAAACAACATTGCTGTCCTGATAGCACAAGCAGTTGGGTGACACCTAAGGTTACGTTCAATTGTCAAATATAAATTTTGCATTTTAAAGAGAAAAACTTCTATTTACTAAGTTGCTTCTCTATTCAGTTCAAATTTGTGTGACTGATACAGAATAATTACTGCTTGTGAGTCTCAGTGAACTGACAGACTGAGCTGTCATCTCATGGGGAGAAATAAAGTGATCCTGCTTTTTGGCTAAATAATTATTAAAGTGTCTAAAATCTGCCAAATTTACAATGACTTTAAGGCACACATTTTTCAGTATTTTTTTCATGTTACTTGGGTGTGAAATGTTTTTTAATAAGTCAAACGAACGGCTAACATATCTCTGGTTCTTTCAGCTGAGCAGCAGGAGACCGAGCCTTGGTTACTGGGTTATAGACTAGCCCAGTTTTTTCATTTCCTTGTCTGTCTTTCTCATATATACTGTACTTAATATGCAGATAATTCGGCGGGGTATGGTATTATGTTTAAGTTCATTGCCCAGGAGGTGTCCTTGAACAAGGCACTTAACCTGATTGACCCAAATGAGGAGTTCCCTGTAGCTCACATTACACTGGATAAGGAAACACCTGCTAAATGAAGAACAATTTAATGCAATGTCCTGTCGATCACTTTTATGGAAACAAAAGAAAATTTCCTGTTCTTTGAAACTGCTTGGTTTACATGTTTCTTTTGTAGTCTAAGTAGGGCAAATCATTTCCTAGTTCTTTGTGCTTTCAGATTTCTCAGTTATCTCCAGGCATAGATTACATTGTAACACAAAGAGACAAAGAAAATAGATTCATTTATCTCACTTTAAAAAAGTGCCTGTAGCACTTGATTTGGCAGATTGCATAAACCAACATGATCTGACGGAAAGTTGTGTTATAGTTAAGCAAAATTTCAATAATTTATTTGTGTCCATTCAGCTTTTTTCTTGCTTTGAGTACAAATGTCTTTTTCGTATAACTTGCACACATTTCTATAAATAGTTTTTCGTGTCCATGTCACAGCTTTCTTTTTTGTGTCATTTTATGTATTGTTTTCTGATTTCCCCCCCTATTTTTAAATTGTCGCTTGGGGTTGTGGTTAAATTTGGTGTTTTAGTTGGGATGTACTTTTATGTATTGGTTTCTACATGTTTTTCTTCCGCTTTTAAAACTATTCTCGCCTGGAGTTTGGGTTATGTGGCATTCACACCAGGGGCCTCATTTATAAAATGCTGCGTAAAAACTATCCTACATTTGATCTTACGATCATTTAACAAAAATGCGTACGTGTGATTCATAAACCAAACGTACGCGAAGAAAACGCGCGTACCCCTTTCAAATCTATAAATCGCAAATGAACTTGCATAATTAATGTCAGACATAAAAAAAAGCGCTTGTCAAGGTTATAACCCAATTTCAAACAGCAAGAATGGCTTATATTGCCAAAAACCTGCAGCAATCGGACTAGCAAAAGTGCGTACGTCTGCTCAGACCCTGACGTGGCGCTAATCACTTTTCCGCGTCAAAGACAGTTTATATTAATATGCCGTGGATTTTTGCATACGCACACTTTACGATCAAATCTGTGCGTACGCACGCTTTATAAATGAGGCCCCAGGTGCGGAAGAGGCGGCAAGTGCGAGTGATTAACATGTTAAGTCAATGCAAAGACGGGAATACGCATCCTGTGGTTCCGCGTGAATTGAGCGTTGCCGCGTGAAACGCGCAAGTTGAAAAATCTGAACTTTGGCAAATATTGGCGCCATGTTAACCAATCAGGAGCTTGTTTTAGTAGTGACATGATTACAGGGAGCAAAAGCCCCTCCCATGCTGCAAATTTCCGTGTGAATGTCTTGAATGACTAGAATTTCATGTGCGTCTTTCACGCGCGAATAAGCAGGTAAACTCATAATGTTCAAGCATCCAACTACGCGGGAATAGTGCATTTTTCCTGCCTTTACCGTGTATGGTGTGAATGCCACACTAGAGTTGGGGTTTGGGTTACTGTGCGTTCACACCAGACGCAGTAGAGGCGGCAAAAATGAGCTGTTCGCGTGTGGTTGGGCACTTGAACATTTTGAGTTTACTCCCTTCATTTGCGTGTGAAGTTCTGGTCATTCGAGACGTTCGCGCGGGGGTTCGCATCATGGGAGGGGCTTCTGCAACTCCGCTCGCTTCCTGTGGTCGCGTCACTGGTAGAGCAGGCTCCTGATTAACGCGGCACAATTTTTCCGCCAGGGTTCCGATTTTCAACTCGCGCGTTTCACGCGGCCATGCTTAATTCACGTCATTTGCGTGAACTACACGCGCGAATGAAGCGGATTCACGTCTACCGTGCCACACTTAACACCTCATATGCACCACCAGACATGTGTAAACGCATCTTTACATTGACTTAACATTGAAATAATTTGCGCCAGATGCTCTATTCGCGTTTGGTGTGAACGCAGCATTAGGATGTCTAAAAATGTAACAGAAAGTTATTCTAACCCCAAGTGACAATGGTAAGAAAAAATAAAAAACAATGAGAAAACGATACATAAAATCAAACGAAAAAGAAAGTTGTGCAACGGACACAAAAACTATGTTAAGAAATTTGTGCGAGTGACACGAAAATGACATTCGTGCTCAGGGCACGAGTAAAAGCTGAATTTCATGCCATGGACACAAATAAAACAATCAAATTTTGTGTGACATTGGGGCGGTTTCCCGGACAGGGATTAGACTAGTCCTAGACTAAAACATTTTTAAGAGCTGTCCAGACTAAAAACTACTTGCACTGAAATATCTTAAAATATATCAGTGCCCTTTGTTTTGCCTTAAAATGCACACAGGTAATGTTTTTAGTAAGGCATATTTGTTCAAACTAGTTATATTTCCTAATAAACCTTAGGCCTAGTCCTGGATTAAGATAATCCCTGTCCGGGAAACCACCCCTATAACACAACTTTTCATGAGATCAGTCTGGCATAAACACATTCAGCACATTGTTATTCCGAGGTCACTGAATAGGTTAAGACTTTCTCTTTCTATCTGTTTAATCTTGATTGTATCGATTACATAAATAAATTGCCTGAATCATGATTGGCTCCAGTGTTAGAAAGACATCATTAAGGTCACATCTCAGGGCTGATGAAGAAAGATTAGATTCTAACATCCTGTTTTATTAAACCAATACATTCCTGAATCACTGACAGATATAGAAATATTACCAACAATATGAATTAATCTGAGACTATTATTAAGGTTTATTTTGCTGCTGACTCAAGGACCTTATGAATTAAAAATCAAAACAAAGTCTAGTCTCAGAAGACAGGCCCACTGTCCTTAATAATAAATGAACATTGCACTCAGAATGGACAAGTGCTGAAAATTTGGTTCCAATGTGATTAGCTGGCCTTAAATATGCAAATAAATAAGGTGCCCAAGTCCACCCATTAACAAAAGGGTGCTTGCAAGGTACTGGGTTGATGAAGAGGGACACGTTTTAGAGAACCAATCACTGGTTTTGCAAGGTAAGTTGTGTGAAATATTAGGAATGATATTTTAAAAAGTTTAGTTTCTGGCAAGCTAGATATCTCTGAGCATATTGCACTTTATTATTGAGTTGAGCATTTTGTGCAGAAAAATGTATTCTGTAATTGAGTGTCCATGAAGCAAAAATCAGGATCTAGTCACGTACTGTACTCCATGGCTTGGGTCCTTCCACCAAACTGCCATACAGATTCATGAAAATGCCATTTGTGAGCTCCATAACTTATAGAATATGTAGCATTATAAACAGCTACACAAAGCATAATGTAATTGAACTGAATTTTATTCTTATTTTTAAATGCATGAATTTTTTTAAAACATTAATGTAAACAGTAAAATGTTTTTGTGAGAGATGTGATCAATGAACTGCTTTATTCAGTTTTTATTATAAAGTCTGTTAGCTGCTTCTACAGTAAATACAATAATTCTATAGACGGTTTCATCGGACGCACGTGATACACGTCTGGATCCGAACTTTACTTGCGGTTTTGTTTATTTATGGTCTGACTAGTTGCTAAACTGATCTCTTGAACAAATGCCTTGTCGAAAATAACAAATGTTTTGGTTTCCTAATCTATGTGTTGTTTTTTTGCTTGTTATATAAATAAACTATGTTTTAAGTACTTTATTGTTATTTATTCTTAGCGGAGTTTACAGGAAGTTACGTGCGGACCGCGACAGCCGCTTGTTTATGTTGTTACTGCTGAAACCTATAGAGGTGTGCAGAGCAAAACAACTGCTGCATTGGTTAAACACATCAAACAACTACAGTGCAATATAATTAAATAATTATTTTATTTATTTACATTTTTAGATGTACATTTATTGTGAATATTGTAGACAGACGACAAATGAAACAGGGTGTCATAAATAATGAGCTGACACAATTCATGTCATGTCAGCTTATGAACTGCAATTTGTAACATTTTTTTATTGATGCGAATGTGAACATCATATAGTGATCTGTTTTCTTTGTATTTTTTCAGGGATGAATTATGCATACCAGCATTGTTTTAATATGATCTTAGAGAAGGACTTTGAAAGAGCACAAAATCATCTGCACTAAATATGTAAAAATATGTAAACATCCTTAAAACAAGTTCAATGTGCACAACTGTTTATAATAGAATATGTTTTTTTCATGTACATCACTAATGTTGTTGAATGTTTATACTTGTAAAAAGAAAACTTGTAAACTTGCCAATTGAATAAAAATGAAGAGTTTAGATGCAAGTGCATCTGACATGATTTTTTTTAAATAAGCATTTTTTTATCAAGCTCTTATGTTTAGTTTCAGTAATTTCACTTTGATGTCAATGAAAAAGTTACTAGTGAGTAATTGAAATGCCTTATTTTCACAAATAGCAATTTAGTCGTTTGATTGTTGTTTAACAAAAAATTTTTTATGGTATTGGAAAAAAATGGTATAGAAAAACTTCTTTGGACATGACATATAACAGTTGCTAAAGATGCAACTAGAAACAGAAGGTGGTGTTTAGCAGCTTTTGCATCTGAGCTCTTCAAATGTAATTCTTCTAAAATGATCTTGTTTCGGATGCTTATATATTTGTACTCAAAACAAGACATCAATCTCTCCTGTACCCACTGTCACCCTCATACAGTTTAAAATTTTTTCATTTTAATTAGTACTGGGCAAAGATTAATCTAGATTAATCGCATACAAAATAAAAGTGATTTTTTTGCATAATATACAAGTGTGTGTTAAGCATAATTATTATGTATAAATACACACACATGCATGTATTTATTTAAGAAACATTTACATGTGTATATACATATATATAAATAAATAAATAAATATATATATATATATATATATATATATAAATTAATAAAAAAATTATATATATATATATATATATATATATATATATATATATATATATATATATATATATATATATATATATATATATATATATATATATATATATATATATATATATATAAATACAAATATATATATATATATATATATAATGAAATGTTTATATGTATGATTGTGTTTTTAAATATACATAATAACACACAACACACACATATATTACGCAAAAAATAACTTTTATTTTGTATGCGATTAATTTAGATTAATCTTTGTCCATCTCTAATTTCAATCCTTATACATCAGGTCCACCTCTATTGTACATGTCCTCATAATCAAACAAATCACAATTAAATAAGTAGAAAGGGCTCCAATCCTTTATCCACTGTGTCCATCCCAAACAGCCGCAGAGCTTTACCATCACACAGACACAGGTTTTGGTAGTTTCTGTTTTCATATCAGGCTTGCTGTGCAATTTGATTGCTTAAATGCATACTACTGGTCTGCTGGTTAACATAACCATGCATGTATCTAAAATACACTCATTTCACCCTGATTTGTGCTTTGGATGAGAGAATCTTATGCATGTGTGGTCATCTATTGACTTTATTCCGCATAGAAGACTCTCATGTGCATGTCTTGTCCATATGCATAGTGTATGCGTGATAGTCTGTGTCAGTTAGTCTGTTGGCAACGGTATTTCAGACACTGCTTGAGTCTTTGCTGAAATGCGCTGGTTGTGATAGTGTACAGGATGGGGTTGAGGGCACTGTTTATAGGTAGGATAAAAATCACCACCCACAGGATGATGGTACCTGGAGAGAGAGAGAGAGAGACAGAGAGAGAGAGAAAAAAGTGCAGATTAAACCACATTTTTGTACGAGAAGAATTGGAAGCACGTATCTGTCTGATAAATGTGCTTCTGCGCTTGCGGCGATTGAATGTCTAATCCTCCCTATGGTCTGAACTTCAGCTTCTTGGTCTTCCAATCAAAATGTGCCTTCAGACTCGGTTGTCAACAATTTTTGACAAGACGTAATTATATCTGGATTCAGATTCAAAATGGATTCATTTGAACCAAACCAATACATTATGGCGCACAGGATTCCATTAAAGGTAAAGAAAAAAGGCTGTCAAAGTCCAATTATTGACCAGACAAAAAATATGTCATTTGCTGTTGAGCCCCATTTGAGTAAAGTCTCTTTACTTAGTGGCCATATTTATAAACACCTCCAGTTAGATATTTTAGTGATACAATTTTAATTAATACCTACATGAATGGGGAAATGCCGACACCTTTAAGATCACCATAAAACAACATATGTGACCCTGTCTGTGAAATCCATGTTCCTGTAGCTCTGTGGTGCGGCACTGCTTTAGCATGGCAAAAGGTTGTAGGTTTGATCCCAAGAAAGACATGAAATGATGTATGCTTTGTAATGCACTGTAAGTCGCATTAGATAAAAGCGTCTGCCAAATGCATAAATGTAAACTCTCAATCTAATTATGAGATTAGGAGCATCAAAGTTTGATTTCAGTCACTGATTTCGGTTTTTGGCGTGGCCTTACATGGCCGTCAAAGTTATATTTTCACATAATGTTGGGACAATTTTATCTGGGACGATTTTAGAAAATAGTAAATCACAAAAAAATGACTTTAGCTGGGTTTTCACTGGGTTTTGGTAGTTAGTTACAAATTACGTCCATCAAGATAATCAGCGCTGATCTCAGCTTTTATGGACTTTGAAGCCTAAACATGATAACTAGAAATAAAAATGTAACCTTAGGCTATACACTCACCTAAAGGATTATTAGGAACACCTGTTCAATTTCTCATTAATGCAATTATCTAATCAACCAATCACATGGCAGTTGCTTCAATGCATTTAGGGGTGTGGTCCTGGTCAAGACAATCTCCTGAACTCCAAACTGAATGTCAGAATGGTAAAGAAAGATGATTTAAGCAATTTTGAGCGTGGCATGGTTGTTGGTGCCAGACGGGCCGGTCTGAGTATTTCACAAAGTTACTGGGATTTTCACGCACAACCATTTCTGTGTGCGAAAATGCCTTGTTGATGCTAGAGGTCAGATGAAAATGGGCCGACTGATTCAAGTTGATAGAAGAGCAACTTTGACAAATAACCACTCGTAACAACCGAGGTATGCAACAAAGCATTTGTGAAGCCACAACACACACAACCTTGAGGCGGATGGGCTACAACAGCAGAAGACCCCACCGGGTACCACTCATCTCCACTACAAATAGGAAAAAAAGGCTACAATTTGCACAAGCTCAACAAAATTGGACATTTGAAGACTGGAAAAATCTTGCCTGGTCTGATGAGTCTCAATTTCTGTTGAAACATTCAGATGGTAGAGTCAGAATTTGGCGTAAACAGAATGAGAACATGGATCCATCATGCCTTGTTACCACTGTGGTGTAATGGTGTGGGGGATGTTTTCTTATCACAGTTTAGGCCCCTTAGTGCCAATTGAGCATCATTTAAATGCCACAGCCTACCTGAGCATTGTTTCTGACCATGTCCATCCCTTTATGACCACCATGTACTCATCCTCTGATGGCTACTTCCAGCACGATAATGCACCATGTCACAAAGCTTGAATCATTTCAAATTGGTTTCTTGAACATGACAATGAGTTCACTGTACTAAAATGGCCCCCACAGTCACCAGCTCTCAACCCAATAGAGCATCTTTGGGATGTGGTGGAACGGGAGCTTCGTGCCCTGGATGTGCATCCCACAAATCTCCATCAACTGCAAGATGCTATCCTATCAATATGGGCCAACATTTCTAAAGAATGCTTTCAGCACCTTGTTGAATCAATGCCACATAGAATTAAGGCAGTTCTGAAGGCAAAAGGGTACAGTACCAGTATGGTGTTCCTAATAATCCTTTAGGTGAGTGTAAGTGAATTACACCACCATCAGTCAACCTCAATGTCACTCACTACCACCAAGCTTTCTATGTTTTGTGATAAGTAACTACTTGGTAAAATGTGTGTTTGTAATATTGAAGGTCCTGCTTTACTCAATGAACACAGATACTTGGGTTGATATCTGAATGGATATTAGAGCTCTACAACAGCACATTTTTCTTTGAGAATTTTGAGGCTTCATTGACTGTAATGCAAGCCTAGATAAATCATCTTTGGTGATTTATAATGAATGGGTCTTATTTTACATCTGAATTATATCAATGAACTCTTTAACTAATGTTCAAAGCCATAGAAAGTTCAAGCACATGCTGATAATAACACACTACTGTAGGTTGTAATACGCAATCATACCTGCGATCTGTACTCTCAACAGTGAGAGAATCTTTAAGAGGAAGATCGGGATCCAGCACATAGCATCGGTGAAGACAATGAAGAAAAATCTTTTTGCGATGGAGACTTCACGATCATATACTGTTTGACGGGCTGTCTTTGCAGTCTTCTGCACTGAATAAAACATGCTGGAGTAGGAGAATACAATCACCACGAAAGCCAGCAGATTCAGACCTGACAAACAAACAGAAAATAACATAAGATTATGGTCATGTTTGCTATTAAAGGGACACTCCACTTTTCTTGAAAATATGCTCATTTTCCAGCTCCCGTAGAGTTAAACATTTGATTTTTACCGTTTTGGAATCCATTCAGCCGATCTCCGGGTCTGGCAGTAACACTTTTTAGCATAGCTTAGCATAATCCATTGAATCTGATTAGACCATTAGCATTGCGCTAAAAAAATAACCAAAGAGTTTGGATATTTTTATCCTATTTACAACTTGACTCTTCTGTAGTTACATCGTGTACTAAGACCGACGAAAAATTAAAAGTTGTGATTTTCTAGGCAGATATGGTTAGGAACTATACTCTCATTCTGGCGTAATAATCAAGGACTTTGCCACCGTAACATGGCTGCAGCAGGCGTAGTGATATTACGCAGCATCTGAAAATAGTCCCCTTGGTAACTTTTAATAGCAGAGGACTATTTTTGGGCAGTGCATAATATCATTGCATGTAATTCTTAGTACACGATGTACAGTAACTACAGAAGAGTCAAGTTTTAAATAGAAAAAATATCAATCTCTTTGGTTTTTTTTAGCACGATGCTAATGGTCTAATCAGGTTCAATGGATTGTGCTAAGCTATGCTAAAACTGGTACCACCAGACCCGGAGATCAGCTGAATAAATTCTAAAACGGTAAAAATCAAATGTTTAACTCTATGGGATCTGGATAATGAGCATATTTTCAAAAAAAGTGGAGTGTCCCTTTAATTTACTCCCCATAAAGCTATGTTTATACTCGCTGCGTCTTCACTGGTGCGCGCGGCAAAAATGACGTCAACGCAGAGTAGGCGATCGTGCGCATTGGGTGCGCGAGACCCCATTTTGCGTGGAGGTGTGCACGGCATTTTTTGTAACTGTGCGTGCGGCTCCGCATCCGAAAATGAACGAATGAACCACTGGACGAGGAATAAAATACAAACCTTAAGATGTCTGTACTGTTTGTTTAGTAAAAACGTTAATGAAATGATAATGTTTAATAAAGACATATTTAAAAGATTGTTGTTTTATTCATGTTCTCATATTTATATATCAAGCTCTGATGTTACAAGAACCAGAGTTGTTCCAGCGGCTGACATCTTCTATTCTCTTCTTTGTGTTTGTTTTTTAATTTGATTGCTCGCGTCGCCCCCTGGCGGTTAAAAAAATTGTTTAACAGCGAGTGTGTCAACTATAAATGCCTCGTCTGTTTGGTGAGATGCCACGCGATGTGTCGCGGACAAAAAGCGCAAGTATAAACAAAGCTTAAAGCAACACTTAAGAACTCTGGCTCTTTGCTCCCCCTACAGGTTAGAAGCGTAATTGTTCATTACCACTGTCGTAAATACTGCACCATAGCTGGCTCTGATTGGATTGTAGGTCTGCCGTAAAGCAAGTTTTTGTAGTTTTCACTCGAACTACAGGACCGCTACCCGACGGTTGGAAACTTTTTTAGTGCGGTTTTGGCCAATAGAGGGCTGCAAAGCGAATGTGAAAGTGCCATTCACCCTGTTTTTTGTGGATGAACCACTGAAACTTTTTTGGAAACGTTATTTTAAGGTAAAAAAACTCTTTGGTGTTGCTTTAAGGATGAACCAAACAAATAAGCTGATTTAATCTCAATAAGTAATACATTTTCTTGTTGTATTGAACTGGTTCGGTGGCACAGACAGGCGTTTACCCAGAATTTATTTTTGGTAAAATACACTAATGATCAAAAATCTGAACACGCTGGAGATTTAATCCTACAATCCTTTAAAACAATGATGTTTTTGTATTGGAGAACATATTTGTATATTTCTATACATATTTGTATATCTGTATATTATTCCTGTTTGTGACAGTTTTGTTATCAGTAATAACTTTAGTAAGTGTGCAGCAGCAGAGACTGACTGGTTGACGCAACCCTGGCAACATATTTCTTGAGTTTACATTCTTAAAAAAGCCTTTTGTTAGACTGTAACACTGTCAAATCTCTGGGGAAATTCAGGAAAACTGTTCAATCCTCCAGAGACTGGCACAGATAAACCACACACGCACACCTACTGCAAAATTTACACACTTCAGTGCCCTCACCGAGAAATATGGCTGTTGAGTAGCATCTGGCACCAGGTTTCTCTGTCTGGTCGGAGTGAAGAGGGAAACAAACTCCATTTCGGCCATAAAAATTCCCAAACGTCTGTTTATCCCAGAAGGGAATAACAGCAATGATGAATCCCAGCAGCCAGATGAAGATCAGGGAGCAAAGAGTCTGTTTTCGTCCGGCGCGGTAATGTTGGAATGGGAAGACGATGCACAGGTACTTCTCTAAAGTCATGTAAGTCAGCATCATGACAGACACCTCCGTGGACAGCATGGCAAGAGAGCCAATCAGCTGGCAGGACAGACTTTCCATCCATATCTGAGCATGACGGTTGTACTCGCCGCAGTACTTGATGTCAAAGGCACCGATGAAAAGAAGGTACACGCCCATTAGACAGTCTGCACCTGTCCGAGATCAACAATCAGAGGTTAACACATCATCCATCCATCCCAAGTATGAGGATTCATCTATAATCCATCAACATGTCATGTTTTATTTTTTGTGTACTATATTTATCTTTGGTGATGTGTCTTTTTCTCTGTTTATGAGGTGTCTCTCTGTGCCCTAGAAACCTGGTGGGCAGTTGGTTCGGTTAATTATTAACAACCACCAAATCAAGGTTTTCTACAGAAGTCTCTCTGTAGTCATCCACATAAACAAAACTCCATCTCTGCCCCTGCTGAAAAAGATTGGGTAATAAAGAAACACCTTTCCATCTCTCTTCTGAGCGGGTGGTACATTTTGATAATTTAAGGGAGCAAAGTGTCCTTTTAACTTTATGTAGCACGTATCCAGCATCTGCTTATCCGTCAGTCTTTTTTCTGCTATCTGTCTCGGTGTCTGAGACACAGATTAGCCTTTACATTCTGATCCCCAGCTGAATAGCTCTAGATATAATTCTGTGATTTGGCCATTCTGTAAAAAATTATCTGTTGCACGATGACAACATGTGCCCGGGAATATGTGTTGTGTTGCTGCCGTTTGCGTCATGTGTCAGAGAGGTCGCATAAAAGTAAGGCAGCTCTCTTTGTGTGTGTGTGTGTATATAAAGATGCTGTTTGTTGTAATTATTTATCTCCCCAGCAGGTTGGAAAGTGTGTGTGTTTTGATGTTTATTAAAAGCTTGTGATACCCCATAGATGTATAATTTATTGAGTTTCAGGGCTGTATGTTGATGTGTATAATTAGTCGCATAATGGCACGTATGTGTGTGTTTGTGTGCAATTAGAGGGAACTACGACCCTTTAATCCTGTTTGTCTGATGTCTCTAAACGTCAAAAAAGTAGCACTTTACTCACACTCCATTTAGAAAGCAAATAAATTATTCAGTTATTATTTATGAACATAGATTCACTTCAGTGGATAATTATATATTTGTCAATATAAAAACATTCTTGTAGTATTGAACTGTTATGAATGACTCATCGTTGAGAAATTTCTGTAACATTTTACAATGAGGTTGTATTTATTAAAGGAATAGTCTACTCATTTTCAACATCAAAATATGCCACTACCTCAACCAAGAACCGTCGATACATCCCTCCACCATCTGCGTGCGCGCACGCAAGCGCCGGAGCGCGCCGCGACGCCTCGACAGCACTTAGCCCAGCCCCATTCATTCAATGGTACCATCTAGAGACAAAGTTAGAAGTGACCAAACACATCAACGTTTTTCCTATTTAAGACAAGTAGTATACGAGCAAGTTTGGTGGTACAAAATAAAACGTAGCGCTTTTCTAAGCGGATTTAAAAGAGGAACTATATTTTATGGCGTAATAGCACTTTTGGGAGTACTTCGACTCGCCTGAAAAGTCCGCTCCCCTTCTCACTCTCAAAATGGGAGAGGGAGGGTGTTACTGCACCGAATCGAAGTTCTCCCAAAAGTGCTATTACGCCATAAAATGTAGCTCCTCTTTTAAATCCGCTTAGAAAAGCGTTACGTTTTATTTTGTACCACCAAACTTGCTCGTATAACTACTCGTCTTAAATAGGAAAAACGTTGATGTGTTTGGTCACTTCTAACTTTATCTCTGATTGGTACCATTGAATGAATGGGGCTAAGCTAAATGCTATCGAAGCGTCGCAGCGCGCTCCAGCGCTTATGTGCACGCACACAGATGATAGAGGGATGTATCAACAATTCTTAGTTAAGGTAATAACATATTTTATTATTGAAAATGAGTAGACTATTCCTTTAACATTAAGCCTTTTTCTCACAGACATTACGGAAAATACACGGAAATGCATCTGGGATTTGATTTTTGGTTCATTCACACTGCCAATGATCTTCCGGAATCTGTGCGTGCGTTTACACAGATGCTGTAAAGATCCCGTAAAGACACGTGAAGTGTCCTGCACTTGATAGTTTTTTTCTCTGCAGCATCTTAAGTTTGCTTATTATCCGTTATTTCTGTCTTCAGAAACCACTAACATGCGTTTTTGATTATGATAAGACTATAAAGGAGCATGTGTTTCGCCGTTCTAGTATGCTGGTGAATGATCTCAACTTCAGCATGGATAGTGACGAGCTGCCTATTCTCTGTTTCAGTCCAGTTTGCTAACATTGTGAATGTTAATCTGCATGTAAATCCCTGATTTTAACTCTTTCCCAGAAATTGAGAGTTATCTCGTCAATTAAGAGAAAACATTTGCATAAAATGCATGTTCCTGATTAATTTTTATGTTAATCTGCAGTACCAAGATTGTCCACTAGATGGTGCACCCAATTTATGAAAAAAACTGAAGCCAAAACTTTATTTACTAATTTTAAACCCTGTGTATGTTTTGATAATCGTTCTGAATCTGATCTCTAAAAAAACCTTCACAAAAATGCTATTATTTCAGCTTTTTGCTAAAAAAAATTTTTTTAAAGAAAAAAAGCCATATTTAAGAGTTTATAAGCAGAGAAAAAAATATAGATAGGATATAAAAAAATTCCCCGATTTGTTAGTTTGTTTGTTCATTGTTTGTTTGAAAGCAGAGGGTCTGTTCTTTCATTTGATATATTTGTATGTTTGAAAATTTTCCTGGAAGGCATTTTGTGAAACTTAATGAATACCACAAAAAATGCTGGGGGGCAACTTTTCAAAAAGTGGCTGGCGGGGAATGAGTTAAAAAGCTGAACCATAACTTCATTGTTGCAATGACACACGCGTCCTCAATACGGCACACCCCTTACGACATTTTTTTGAGTCTCATTCACACAGAGGGCTTTCCGGGTATGTTATGGGAATGTTACTAGTTCTTTCCAGGAGTGTTTGAATGAGGTTTTAGTTAGTGCATTAGCATAAAATAACATAAACTAACAATAAACAATACTTCTAAAGCATTTATTCATCTTAGTTCAGGTTAATTTCAGCATTTACTAATACATGTCACATTATGGAAATGACTTGGTTGTGAATGCACTGTATTGTGGATGCATAGTATTGTCGCTTCAGTTTTCTGATGTAGTCCTATACACTTTTGGAATGAATAATGTTTGATGGGTAACAGACTTACAGCAAAGAGATTTGATGGCCATTGTGTGATGCTGATTCTCTGAGGCGATACAGGACCGCAGACAGATGACGAAGATGTTCCCGAAACAAATGATGAAAGCAACGACCCAGACGAAGACGCGCAGAATGATGTTCGCCAGCAGATTCTCAAAGGAGGAGATCCCGTCTGTGTTTGGTTTGCAGCTTCTCACGTTGGGAGAATATCCACAGAATTCAAAGCGCTTAAAATAACTGAAATCATCCCACACATAAATAACAGAGAACAGAAGAGCAAAGTTATTTTGACATTTACATTCAAACAGGCATGATTTGGATAAGTGTTTTAAATGTTAACTGGGCATTCAGAAGATATTAGTTGAATTGGCACAGTGGCAAAAAAGCAACACCATGTCTTTTTAAAAAGCCTCAACAACAAGACTATCTTTGTCAGCTACATCAGAAAGATCATGCTGGTTGACCAGCTAAGTTTTGGGGAGGAGCATGGTGGTCCACCAGATTCAGAACAAAACCTGAGTTAACCAGCATGAACCCACCTGACAAATTATTTTGTACAATAAATACCTTAAAAGTGTAGTGTTTGTCCAACTTTATGCCATACACCTCATATTTTGATGGTTTCAATTAATCTCAATGAGCATTAACAGCAAATTTGTTAAATATTGCACCATTGACCAGGTTTTAGTTGTTTAATGGCACAATCGTAATACAAAATAGCAATGCACCAACAATGCACATGAACACATCGGTTTTCAGACCAGCACGCCCATGGGCAAACAGATGGGCGTAAGTGGATTTGTTATTGAAACAACACAGTAATTGAAACTAGCGCCACATTGTGACGGGTGTATAGGGCCCTAAGTGATGACTTTTTAAAGGTGCCATAGAAATGTTAAACTGTAATTATCCTGGCATAGATGAATAAAAAGAGCTTTGTATAGACCTTTTGCGAGTCGACGGCACAGTTACGTCACGCGCGTAATGTGGTGGCAGAAAAACAGTGGAAATGAATGGGACACGAGTGAAACGAACCATATAACTCACTAGAAAATGTCTTGTTGTGCTGTTGAGTGTCAGAATAGGAATGCCAAAATAGATGACCTTCATTTTTATAGTATACCATCGTCGAAGATAAACGTAGGTGTTTATGGTTGCAATAAGCCCTCAACCGGACAGACTGGAGTGATGAAATCATCTGTAAATCTTTTAATAACTTGAATAGAAAATAATTTGAGAAGATATCCGGTGTTCTGTCGAAGTCTGATCCCTCTATGTGTTTCATAGCGTTTTTATCACATTACGTTTATAATTTATTTAAAAAGATTAAAGATTTGAATGAGTTCATAATATCAATAATATTACCATTTATTAAAGTTTTCATATTTTTCTTTGTTTTCTATTACTTCTTTTTACCTTCTATCTTAGCCTATGTCTTCTTTTAAAGAAGTTTGTTCTAAATAATGATGTTTACTAATAAATATATAAACATAGCACAAAACGATGTAAAGTGTTAATTATATATAAACAGGCCTATACAAATTTATTTGTATGTAAACATAATAGTTTTAGAACAAACGCATAGACTAAAAATATAAGGAAGAAATTGAAAACAGGAAAATTATGAAATATTTAATAAATGATATTATACAGAATACATGATAGTATTGCTCTTATAAGTACTTCAGCGATTCATACTGTAAAAATAATTGATTTACCAATAAAGAACAATACATATACATTACATACATGCACACATATCAGGAGCCAAGATATTTAAACTTTTAATTTATTTAAAAAATAAACATAACTTGGTGAAAACGTTATAAACATTACACTTAAGAGAAATATAGGGGAAACAGACTTCTACAGAACACCGGATCCTTTAAAATCACAGTTTAACGCTAAAACACTTCACATCCCTATTGCGGAGTTGTCACTTTCTGCCACCAGTTGGGCTCCGCCCACAAAAAACATCATCTCTGTTTGCAAACACGTAAAAAGGTCGATATGGTAATGACATATCGTGAGCCTCAAACTCGTTTGTTTCCTCATTTTTATGTAAACCTCATGCACGCAAAAGACTGATGGAAAACAGGCCAATCTCAACATAACCCCGACTGTGACGTCACAGTACGCCCGCAACATTAAATTACACATTAAATTAATTACTTAAATAAATCATTTAAAGCTGTTAAAATGCTAAAAACAAAGTTGTGACTGCCGAGTTAGCGCTACATGCTAATTAATTAATGCTAGTTGCTAGTGTTTAGGCCAGGGGTGGGCAATTCTGGTCCTGAAGGGCCACAGTCCTGCAGAGTTTAGCTCCAATCCTAATCAAGCAAACCTGAAAAATCTAATCAAAGTTTTCAATATCACGTGCAAATGAATTAATGTGTGCTTGGTTAAGGGTGGAGCTAAACTCTGCAGGACTGTGGCCCTCCAGGACCAGAATTGCCCACCCCTGGTTTAGGCTAAAGTTGTACTATTGACTTTACAGTTACGTTTTGAAGGTCCATACTGAAAAACGTTTCGTCTGATACAGGCTCAAACATATACAGGTGTAAGGTCTGTTTACTGATGTGAGTTGCATGAGCCTCAGAGAAATCAGAGCAGAGCTCAATATTATTATTCATGACCCTTCCACATAGAGCAAAAATAGACTATTTCATTCAAAAGGACAAATCCTAGGGTTGTAAATGGAAATGTGAAAATGTTTCTGGATAATTGTTGCACTTAAAGGTCCCGTTCTTCCTGTGTTTTTGAAGCACTGATTGTGTTTACAGTGCACAATATAACATGTGTTCAAGTTTTGTGTGTAAAAAAACACACAATTTATTTATCTGTATAGCGCTGTTTTCAATGTCCTAAAAACATAATGATGTCTACCTTGTTCTATGAAGTCCCTTCTTCAGAAATACGTAACGAGTTCTGATTGTGTAGTTTGTTTAGTGTGTTGTATGTATTCCTGTTGGCGGAGTTTTGTCAAAAACTTATATTGAGGTCATTCAACGGGAAGTAGAGGACTGTGGTTCAAACCGGCCGTTCGCTGTAGGCTTTGAAAGGCAAATTTTATTAAAGAAAAAATAGCTTGGCATTGAAATTTGAGCTTTATCATTTTGCAGGTATTATGCTCTAACAGCAACATTACACACAGTGCTTAATTTTTTACGTATTACAGACACAATCTACTAGAGCAGACTGTCGCAAATCGAAAAAGTTTCTTGAACACAACTGATATCTGTAAAGTAACAATCACGGTAAATTCATCTCCACATCAAAGCGCACAAGGGTTCAGTGTGAGGCTGGACTTTTTGAAGACTTTAGTACAGCTTCGCTCTTCTTCTTTTTTGTTAGATTGTGTTTGGAGAGATTTTCATTCTCCAAAAATGGAATTCCATTTAAACTGTCTCTGAAGGCCTTAACTTTACTGCCTTTTTATGTCAATTTCATTTCTCCATCAGGGAACACATCTTTTCTGAGAAATATTAAATATGATTGGTGTACAGATCAAATTATTCAAGAGCAGAGAAAGGGACACCTTATAATCTAGCTGCCAGTGGAAAAGCTAAAAAAGCAGTGTCATATTTACTTGCAGATGTGACTTCTCCAAGTCATCATTCACCCTCGACTGGCACAATAATGACCATTCAATTTTCTTTCTGTATTGGAGGGCATCATGCTGTCTGACTTACTGACTTAATAAAGGTTGTTGTTTTGTTTGTTTGTGACTCATGACTCGCTTCGGTACGTTAAGAATTTAAAAGCAACTCTGAATGTGAGACAAATACAGATCACATAATCAAAAGTATGATTGGGGTGGGTCTATCAAAAGAAGGTCCAGATTCTATTGGGGTAGGGTCGTGTTTGTTTAGGTGATTTCAAATATCAACATTGGCTTTCAGATATCATGCACAATGCCATTAAAGGTGCAGTGTGTAAATTTTAGCGGCATCCAGTGGTGAGGTTGCGACTTGCATCCAACGACTCAGTCCACTGCTCACCCCTCGCTTTTGAAATGCATAGAGAAGCTATGGTACCCGCCACTGGAAAAAGATGGAATAGATGGAGACAACTTAAGGGCTTCTGTAGAAACATGGCGGCACAAAATGGCGACTTACACATAAGGGGACCCTCTGTGTATCTAGATAAAAACATCTCATTCTAAGGTAATAAAAACATAACAGTTCATTATAAAAAGGTCTTTATACACCCCTGATAATATAGTTTTGTATATTATTTTGCATTTCTGTCAAGAGATTCTTCTAAAAATGACACACTCAACGAGACATGAGTTTTACTAACAGTTCTATCTGACATCTTTTAGTTTTTTAAATATTCTTATTCTGTGTGTTACATGTTATGTAAAAACGTAAGTTTGGAGACAAGGCATGCGCAGAAGGAATCATCCGTGGAGCCAGAGGCGGAGCCGCGGAATCAAACTTCTGCCCAAACGCTCGAGCGACCAATTCAACCACACCAATCATAACGACACGCCCAGTTTCTATAGCATCAAATAACTAGCTAAAATGAAACTTATCACAAAAATGAACACTTGAACATATATCAGCGTGATAACAACTACTTGAATGAAGACTTGTTTATGACTTGTACTGAAGCCAGTCACCAGGGGGCGATCAAAGAGCCAGCAGCTTCACTTTTCAAGACTTATGAGGCACACCCGGCATATACAACACATATCTATCGCGGACAATTACATCATCATGCCAAAAGTGTATTATTTGTATGCGTTTTAAAGTTTTGACCATTTAAATTTTTTTATTCTCCTCACAGCTGCTCAAATTTGCGTACACTCGCAGAGCACACACACAGCAGCCTGTCATCGGTGCACGTGAACAGAGCGATCTCTCTCACGTCTTAAAGCTGCAGTAACCTCATTCATCTCTCAATAAAATCACAAAATTTTACATGAATGCATGTACATTTATTTTATACTGTAATGATTGTGAAGTGTTTTATTTTTATTACTTTTAAGAGATATAAACCTGTTTAAAGAGATATTAAATATCTCTTTGCAGAAGAAATATTTGTTGTGCTTATTTATTTGATTCTCTATTAAAACAATAATATATGTAATATAACAAAGGCAACATCTGTGGTATTACTTTATCTAGAAAACAGTTACAGTCTTCAAAGAGCTTGCATATGAGCTTAAAAAAAAAACGGAATCACGAAGATAACAAATCGGGAATCGGTATCGCCTGCAATAATCCTGATCGGAGCATCCCTAGAAAACATAAAAGTTATCTCTGCAAAGTGGACTCTAACATGGGTTTCTATAAGTTTCTTTTTGTGAGCTATTCAGCACTTCCAATGCACAAGAGGACTGCATTGATATTACGCACTGCCCGAAAATAGTCCCCTTGGTTACTTTCAATGACAGGGAACTATTTTTGGGCAGTGCAGAATAAAAATAAAAGTCCTTGATTATTACACCACAATAAGAGTATAGTTCCTAGCCAAATCTGCCTAGAAAATCACAACTTTTAATTTTCTGTCAGTCTTAGTACACAATGTAACTACAGAAGAGTCAAGTTTTAAATGGGAAAAATATTAAAACTCTTTGGTTATATTTTTGCGGGATGCTAATGATCAGATTCAATGGATTGTGCTAAGCTATGCTAAAAGTGCTAGCGCTATACCCAGAGATCGGCTGAATGGATTCCAAAACGGTAAAAATCAAACGTTTAACTCTAGAGGAGCTGGAAAATGAAAATATTTTCAAAAAAAGTGAAGTGTCCCTTTAAGTCTTAATTTCACAGCTATGTTTAGGCAACCGGCCACAAGATAAGCTTTCTTTGTCATGCTGCCGGACTACTAAGTGAGTATGGAAAGCAGGGCAGAAAACACAAAATAAGAAGACAAAACCATGCTACAGAACACAATTTTATAAGAAACCTCATAATTGACTGTTTTATTAATTTATTTGATCAAACACTTTTCAGTGTTCATTAAACTTTTTGAAACAACTTTGCTGACCTTGCATGTCTGTTCTCTTGCGGTTTTAAAAGTCTAAAAGGCCTTCATTGGGGTTTCATAGACAGGGCTTAGCTAAAGCCAGGACTAGACCTTAGTTAAATTGAGATGTTTAAGCATCTTTATAAACATGCCTTAGAAAAAGACGTCACTGCTGTGTTTCTGAGACAAATCAATGCCACTTGGATATTTTAAGATCTGTCAGTGCAAGTTATTTTTAGTTGAGACACCTCAAACATGTGTTTTAGTAGCCTTATCTGTGAAACCGGGGTCAAATATGTCTGTTTAACCTAAATCATCTTTTACAATACAGCTATCAAACTCTTTATTTTTAAGCCCATCTTCAGTCAGCTGTGAAAAATGTCATTAAAACTGGTACCAGTTGACCTTTGAATTATTAATTATGAAATGCACTATATAAATAAACTACCCTTGCTTGTTTTTAAGCAGTACAAACAATCAATCAAACTACATTTCAGGTCAAAACCGTAATACGCTGTATTATGATATGGGATTAGCTGTATTGAGATCAAAGGAAATGTATTTTGCTTACATGTGGGTGAGGTTATTTAGGGGCCGAAACATCCTGATGCTGATGTTGGGAATCTCCACTTCTTCCATACTCCTGCACACAAAACAGATAAATGGAGATCATTTGCCAGCTAGATTTTTTCTTTAACTTTTTATCCAGAAAACTACAACATTTTAAAAGCCAAAAAATTTAGACGTATAAAGCCAGATAAATTATTACAAATTATTCTAATAAAATGTCAATGTAACACAGACCTGTGTATAGAGACAAATACTGTATACTATACTGAACTATTTTTATTACAAAGAATTTCTGTAATTTATTGTGCCCGTTATTTTATGGTATTTTTATGCCACCCCAGCTGCCGGAATTTTACTGTTTTTTTACAGAATTTTTAACAGAATACAGAAAGATTAATGTATCCTGCAATTATCTGCTGACTATAATGTTTACTCCGACTGGGTCAATAAAGTGATGACTTGACCTCTGCCCAGTTCTCGATCTCTTCGCGAATATAATGGTTAGGTACACAGATAAGCATGTTTGGGCAGTATTTACTGGGAATTAAATTACTGATTGGCCTTACATGAACAAACTGTCAAATTAAAGGAAGATTTCCAAAGCTATTTTCAGATTTGCCAAAACAGCCAAATTTGGAATATTTTTCATTTTACCATGAACCCTAACATATTCTATCCACATGAATTTAATTTGAAAATATAATTATATTTATTAGCTCTATACTCAATGTCAACAATTGTTTCATGTTATTCAATTTCTTTTTCTCTAAAGAAACTGAAGAGACAAATTTGACAGCTCCGTGCAACCTCCATGCAATAAAAGTGTCATCTGAATGATTGGTTAATAGGAATCCATTTTCGGAAACAATATAGGATGTCGGTCCAGGTGTGTCTCACTTGTGTAAATTATTCTGTGGAGGTCTTCAAAGCTCAAGCCATTGCGAATGTGTAATGCTGTGGTCGAATCACTGTTATCAATTTCAAAATATTTGGCTTTGTGCTGGCTAGCCTCGTTCACTCAAAAATTATATGAAGTTCGAATTCAAGTATGACTAGGCTTGGCACAACTCGCTTTTTATTTTCCACTGCAGTTAAGTATCACTTTAAAGTGTCTGGGATTAAAGACTTACCATTATAAACTCACCTAAAGTATTATTGGGAACACCTGTTAAATTTCTCTTAATGCAATTATCTAATCAACCAATCACATGACAGTTGCTTCAATGCATTTAGGGGTGTGGTCCTGGTCAAGACAATCTCCTGAACTCCAAACTGAATGTCAGAATGGGAAAGAAAGGTGATTTAAGCAATTTTGAGCAGGGCGTGCTTGTTGGCGCCAGACGGGCCAGTCTGAGTATTTCACAATCTGCTCAGTTACTGGGATTTTCATGCACAACCATTTCTAGGGTTTACAAAGAATGGTGTGAAAAGGGAAAAACATCCAGTATGCGGCAGACCTGTGGGTGAAAATGCCTTGTTGATGCTAGAGGTCAGAGGAGAATCTGCTGACTGATTCAAGCTGATAGAAGAGCAACTTTGATTGAAATAACCACTTGTTAAAACCGAGGTATGCAGCAAAGCATTTGTGAAGCCACAACACACACAACCTTGAGGCGGATGGGCTACAACAGCAGAAGACCCCACCGGGTACCACTCATCTCCACTACAAAAAGGAAAAAGAGGCTACAATTTGCACAAGCTCACCAAAGTTGGACAGAGATGAAGACTGGAAAAATGTTGCCTGGTCTGATGAGTCTCGATGTATGTTGAGACATTCAGATGGTAGAGTCAGAATTTGGTGTAAACAGAATGAGAACATGGATCCATCATGCCATGTTACCACTGCGCAGGCTGCTGGTGGTGGTGTAATGGTGTGGGGGATGTTTTCTTGGCATACTTTAGGCCCCTTAGTGCCAATTGGGCATCGTTTACATGCCACATCCTACCTAAGCATTGTTTCCATCCCTTTATGACCACCATGTACCCATCCTCTGATGGCTAATTCAAGCAGGGTAATGCACAAAGTGTCACAAAGCTTGAATCATTTCAAATTGGTTTCTTGAACATGACAATGAGTTCACTGTACTAAAATGGCCCCCACAGTCACCAGATCTCAACCCAATATAGCATCTTTGGGATGTGGTGGAACGGGAGTTTTGTTCCCTGGATGTGCATCCCACAAATCTCCATCAACTGCAAGATGCTTTCCTATCAATATGGGCCAACATTTCTAAAGAATGCTTTCAGTACCTTGTTGAATCAATGCCACGTAGAATTAAGGCAGTCCTGAAGGTGAAAGGGGGTCAAACACAGTATTATGGTGTTCCTAATAATCCTTCAGGTGAGTGTATATTTGCGCCGCCTCTACTGTCGTGACATAATCATAAACGCAACACAAACAAATGTACAAAACTGAAGCAACAGAGCATATCAATTTAATCTTAAATTTTTTTGATTCTCAGCATGTGGATAATTTTCACTGTCATTAGGGAGTTTGGGAACTTGTACAACAAACAGCAATAGACAATACCACTTTGTTTGCTCAATGGCGGACAAGGGTAAGCTAATCTTGCATATAGCAGTGATCTGCAGTGTTTACCTGTCACATTTTAAGTGTTTAAGTGCTTAACTGTCAACCTATTCCAGCCAATCAACACACTTGCATTTGTATTATTTTAATAACAGGTCAAAATATGTACCCCAGCTGTCTCAGAGGCAGTACCATTTAAAAAGGTCTTAATGTACCATTAGGTACAGATAATATGTATACAGTTCGTACAAATACGTACCTTTAAGATACTAATATTTATCTTTGGGGTACTAATAAGGTCTCCTTGGTACCAGTATGTACCTCTGAGGTACTAATATAATGTGCAAAGCTGTATTTTTAAAAGGGTACCGCCCCAGTGACAGCTGGGGTACATATTTAACAATTTTTTCTGACAGAAAGATCCTATTCAAACTGACTTTACAATAACTTTGTGAATAACAGACTGAGATGGATCATAGCTGACGAGTGGATTCTTGCTTACTGCATTCATTCATCGCTTTATGATTAAATACAAGTGCTCATCTGAGATATGTAATTTATCTTTTGTGCAAATAAAAAAAAAATGTGACACCTGTTTACTCACAGAGACTGTAAATTCACCAAACTGTCAAACTGATCGCTGTATATGTGCGCCAGAGGATTGTTGGAGATATTTCTGAAAAATAAACAAACACACCATAAAATGGCTATTAGTTAAGAATGTGCCTCTGTGATTCATAAGGCCTGTCAATGTATCTGAAGACGCTATTAACTAATCTATAAATCATCTGCACAAAGGTAAGAGAATAATACTGACAGACTATTAGAAAAATGGTGTCAGACTATGAGCCTTAAACAAAAACTGAAGTTGAAAAAAATAATATGGCGAAGAATATCAGTCTCACAGCTGTTTAAGGTTCTGGAGGTTCTGGAACAGAGATGGAGGTAGATCTGTAATCTGGTTCACAGACACATCTCTGTAAAAGAAATCACATCAAATTCAGCAGCTTATTTATTACATTAATCATAAAATAAACATTTAATAGATTTTTGCTTATTATGCTGAGAATATTTACTTAGCAGGTGACTCTCTTTGCTTTTTTCTTTTTACTTTCAAGGTGTCAATCTGCAGTTGACATTTGTTTAAAATGCCTTAACTGTCGTCCGTCCCGTATATGGGACACCGTATGAAGTTTACTTCAATATTTTTTATTGAAAAAAAAATACATGTCCATATGGTAAGAGGTTTCCAATAAATCATTGCGAAGCAGACAGTTGTCTCTTTGTTTCTGCAGTTAAAAAAAGAAAAAGTTGGCAATTCTGGTCTAGACTTTCGTTATTTTAATAATTTCTTTATTTTTATTTTATTTATTGATTACTCAGGGCTATCTGATTTAACTATTTTGTGGCTTGTGTTTTGTCTCCCTGCACTTCATACATTGTGCACACATTTGTTCTGCATCTTGTTACTTCTGACCTTATTTTACTTTTTTATTTGTTATAAAGGTAAATTTTGATCTAGTTTAAGTCTGTAAATTTTGATCTAGTTTAAGTCTGTACATTTTTGGATTGCTTTTTTGGATGTTGCGTTGTTGCGTGCTGGCCATGTTGCTGGTGCATGCAATTTAGCCGACTGTGCTATTTGCTCTGCGTGTTATATTTAAGATTGATTATACAGTATTTAGAGTTCATCAAACTAAACATCAAAAAAATGATTTTTTCAACAGGTATACATTTTGAAATATATTTGAAACAGGGTGGTTACTTGTCAAAAGTTGAGCTACAAAACAGGTAAGCCGTTTCTTTAAATTTCGGCGATGACACGAAAAATATCTGCACCGAAACTACAGTATTTGACACGATTTTCTCTTATTTAATATTATGGTCGGAGTTCCCTTTCAAATAATAGAAAAGAGATTCCTGATACAAATGATATAGGAATCATCAGGTGTGTGAATAAAGATGATCAAAGTCAAAGTAAGCAAGCAAGTATTTCTCTGCAAAATATTTTTCTTGTTAAAAATGAACGTTGAAGGGATTGTACATAAAGATTAGTTTGTATAATTTACAGTAACAAATCACAAATTATGTAATTTGTCATTTTTTATCATAAATAGGCTACTTTGACGCACTAAATCTCAAAATTAAATAAGATCGCTGAACTTAGCTGGGACTTCCCAGGCAGGATCACATTTGTTATTTTCAGTGCTGGGGAAAGTTAAAAGTAATGCATTACAATATTAAGTTACTCCCCAAAAAAATAACTATAAAATAATCATTAAAATAATCATGTTTTTTATGATCGCAAAAATGTCAAGCTCTGTTCCTGCTCAGGCGCACAGAGTGTGTAATTGTACATTGATATGTTCAGTTTAATTCAGTATATTATTTAAATTTTTTATTTGATTTAATTAAACTGAAAAGTAACTTGCATTACTTTTTAAAAAAAGTAACTTAAATATTAATGTGTACATTTATAAATGAATGCGTTACTTTACTCGTTACTTTATAAAAGTAATATTATTATGTAATGCACATTACTTGTAATGCGTTACCTCCAACACTGGTTATTTTTTAGGTTTAGTTATCAAAAATGCTTTTTGTAAATTCTTTGTGTTATGTTCTGAACATCGTGGCTTTAATATGTTATGATGAATCATTTAACGGATATTTATCCTGCCTTTCATTTTAAAAACTTAACTTAAAAAAAGATAAAAATGCCTCGTCTGCTTCTGCATCTGTTCTAGTGAAGCTAAATAAGAAAAAATACTGGCTTTCTTTAACTTTAAAAATGGAGAATAATAATTTTTGCGCTCAGCGTGGATAAGAGAATGCTTCTTAATTATATTTCTAAGGGGCAATATTCTTATATTATATTATATATTCCTATGTCATTGTAGCCTATTTATCAGCTTAATGTCTGGGCTTTGGCATTCCTTACCAACATAAATTGGACGCATTTACTGTAGGTTACTTTTTCTTTAATCATTTCATAATTATTGTCAGTGGCATCACTAGGTCCTTTTTAAATTTCTGCCCACATAAAAAAAATCAGATTTATTTCACAATTGGTACACAAATTCGTGGTCGCTTTTAAGTCCTATTTAAATCTCATATGAAAACGTCAGCGGTCTTCAGCTCCACTTCATTATTCAGCCAATTTTTCAAATCCTGCAGCCATGGATCAAAGTGAACATCAAAGTACAAGGTGTTTAGTGTACATTAACTGATGACATATGCATCTTCTTTAATAAAATAAAAACTGTTTACACAATGTGATGTCAGAGCATTATAGTAATCAAACTATTTTTTATATATATTTTTGGAGGCCAAACCACACTAATAGGCCAAACCTAGAATCGATCGGCGCCGACAGCCCTGTGGTTATTGCGCCAACATATAGTGCCAGTGCGCTCATGGCGACCCGAGTTCAATCTTCACCCAACACTTTCCTGTCAACTCTCCACGACAACACTATCCAAATAAAGGCATAAAAAGCCCTAAAAATATGTATAGAGAAAACAACTAGAATCGCCTCTAATTATTGCAAAGTTTTTTTGCAAGTCATGACAACAAAAGTAATTACATTGTTTTAACTTGTGAAAGAGTCAAAAAAAGTCTTACAGGTTTGTGATACAAAAGACATAATAGTCATTTTTAGGTGATTTCTTCCTTTAAAGCTCACAGCCAATTTTTTCCTCTGTTCTCATCTCTGCAATTCTCTATTCGTTCTGTCTCTTTCTCTTTCGTATGCACATATTTTATAAGCACCTACTGTAGCAGTCAATACAATGATGAAAAATGCAAGGCCTGAACTGTGTAAATGAACGCCTTGCCTATTTATTTGTGTGTATACTCACAAGTCTATCAGCATATGCATGTCTGCAAATGTTCCCTCCTCAATGGTACTAATGTAGTTCCTCCTCAGTGCCCTAAAAAAGAAGGCACACACACAATATCATCATCTCAAACATCTGACCCAAATCATCAAAGCCTTCATAGCCATAGAATAGTCATATACATCTATATGTAAATCAGCCACTCTCTCTCCGATTCTTGAAAGAGCCATTAGATTACACTGAATAACCATTCATCGGCTGCATGCTACAAGAAAACTACCTCAAACCCTTTCTATAATGCTTGAGTACAGAAAGATACGAGTTAAAAATAAGGCAAAAAATACAATATTTACATATAGGTCAAGAAATTTGGTTTACAACCATAAAAACAGGAATCGAAAGACCTTTTAAATCCACACAATATAGTTTGCAGAGGTGAGCAGTTGTATTTACATATTCATGTTCATGTTGTTTTAAACCGGTTTACTGACATAAAGTAAAAGCGACATCATTTTCTGCAGCACCACGAAAGTCAGTCATACTTTTATTTTTAAACAACATGATGAGATTAAAATGATTCAAGGTATACTGGCCTTTTAAGTAACCGTTCATTAAAATGTATATTCCATATCTGTGTAATTACGCAAGCATCTACATTTACAAGGACACAGACTTTAAACTGTATGCGTCGTGAGAGCAAGAGAGTGAGAGAGAAGTTGTCGACAGCATGTACTTCAAATGTCACTGCAGATCAAAGATCTTACATCACAGCAGCAGAAGATATCCATGATGCATATTAACATCTAATACATTATGTAATTATTTTAATTTATTCCTTCCCTTTTGCCCTTAATCTGCTTAGGTCCTAAATTATTCAGTTTAACCTAAGTCTGCATTTATTTAAGTGTTTCCAGCAGAGCCCAGAGACTGAGAAACTTTGCATGAGCCCCACCTCTCTCCTCTCCACACTTGACAGCAATAAAATCTATTTAACAATTTATTATATGAATATACTAGTCTGGACTATGAATATACTTAACACTCACGTAGTGTGTTGCAGAGTCAGTAAGTGTTTACCTCTGTGTGTGTGTGTGTGTGTGTGTGTGTGTGTGTGTGTGTGTGTGTGCATGCGTGTGTGTGTGTGTGTGTGTGTGTGTGTGTGTGCGTGTGTGTGTGTGTGTTTGTGATACTTACAAAACAGTAAGAGAAGAACAGTTTTTAAAACTTGAAGCCCATAGAGATGAAATTTTATTCCCCTCCATTTCCCTGCAAAAATATAATATTGAACAACATTTTTTTGTAAAATCTTTTAATTGAAAGTGCTATCTTTAAAATAAATTCCACTTAGTTTAATGTTTTGTCAACTAATGCAATGACATAAATATACTTAAGGTGTGGCTTAAAAGTAACTGTGGTTATCAGTCATTTGAAATTTGTACAGCATAGCAATGTACACTACAGTAATAGTTTAAAACTTACAGCCAGTTGAGGCGAGGCATCTCGGGACAGATAGAAGTTCTTGGAAACTGCTCAACAGAGTTATTCAATAAGGACCTACAAAACACATATACACACACAAATCATTGTGCGTATCATTAAGAAGACAATTTAAAAGCCAAACACTCTTTAATATCTAACTTTTACATAAGCCTATAGAGATTAATAGTCAAGGTGAAACAGAACTTTATTCTTACAGAAAAAATAAAGACTTCAGTCCTTCAAAAGACTTCTGTCGCAAAGACGATATCCTATTTTCATCCAAAATCCTACCCATGCACCAGGAGAGACAAACACACATCAAATAAAGAATTACAAATCCCTCCATATTCAAACGGTTGACCTTGAAAGCCATCTGAACATCATCTGAAATAACAGGAGCTCCAGGTCATTTCTGGTAATAAGAACAAGTCAGAGTCTTCTCAATCTGAGCACTTAAAGGCCCAGGTTTCATTTCAATTATTCTGTATTTCACTCATACAGAAAAAAAACACAGTCCATCAATTATGTCTGTTTGGAAAAAAAATAAAAAAATGCAAGTAAACAGCCAGACAAAGAGAAGAGCTAGATGAAAGAGTAAAGAATGAGACCAAGAGAGAGGGAGAGAAATTACTCATAATTAAACATTTGAATTACATCTAATATTCAATCTAGTGTGTAGATATGAAGTGTGATTTTCTACTTACAGCCACTCCAAACTGCCAAGGTCACTAAATATTCCTGCTTTCAGAGAAGCAATTCTATTCTGACTCAAAAAACTGCAAAATAACACACAGAGAGATACAACAAATACAGGGTCAGAGAACAAAAGAAGGCCACATGAATTATACTTTTATTTAAATAAGTTGTATGATTACACAGCCCATCTGCTCTGCCCATCAGCAACCATCTGACCAACACTGCTGTTCTTCTACCTAGTCAACCCCCATCTCTCAATATAATTTCAATTTAAGTGCTTTATTGTCATAACAAAAATTGTATTAACAAAGCATTTCAGCCGAGCTGCGTACGTGTAGTGCAAATAGTAAAAAGGTAAGATGTGCATTGTGTAAGTTCAATGTTTGAGGTCAACACTACACAATTTACAACAGGTTCCTGTATGCATACATGACAACAACATAAGGATGTACTACATTTTGTCAGAATCAACCAGCTATAGCCTATTGTTACATCCTATTTTCGCTTCATTCCGTGGATAAATGTGATGATGAAAGTATCAGACTGATGCTTGTTAAGAATCAGATGGAATGCTTTCGTTGGTCTAGAAACAAAATCTTGGTCTCTTTTTAAAGACGACACTTTATAATCTGGAGTTGTAAATATTAAATTACAGTTACAGCAAGTTTATAAAAAACAAATATATATCAAAATTATATATAGAAATTAAAATGTTTACTTCCAAAAATGCTACAGAAATAAAGCCACAAATCTGAACAAGTTCTGATCCAAATTTCAAGTTGAAATCACAAACAGTTGGTTTCTGTCACACTTTTGGTGGTTTTACCAACACAGGCCAATAGGTGTCAACGGTTTGCTGCATACTCGCAAATCACAAATGAATAAATTACTGTCACTGCATAATTATTAATAAAAAGGGTTTTGAAATATGAAAACTACATTCTTAAAGAAATTCAATGAATTTTTGGTTTGTCAAGACTTTTGAAGATTTATAACAGGATATTAGTGTTATTAATATATAATAATTCATATGTATCCCTATGGGGTGAGTGACATTTAACAAAATGACTGTTACTACTAAATTACTATCATCAAATGGCCTTGAAATATGACAACTAGATTCTTAGAGCTTTCCAATGATATATAGGTTGTCAAGATTTTTTAAGATTTATAAAAGGATATTACAATTATGAATATATAATAATTTCAGGGTTATGACATTTAACGAAATGACTGTCACTACTAAATTTCTATCATCAAATGGCCTTGAAATATGAAAACTACATTCTTAGACCTTTCTAAAAAATATATAGTTTGTTAAGATTATTTTAGGTTTATAGGATATCTAATATATGTAAAAACACCTTGGGCCCACCTTTTGGACAGTGACATTTTAAAAAATTACTCGTACTATATCCTTTTTTTTGCAAAATGGTGATGAAATATGAAAACCTTAATCTGGGAGCTTTCCATTAATATAGTTTGTCAAGATAAGTGCTGGTTAAGACTAAGAAATAATTTTTTTAAATATGTAATGGCAAACAGCCAACCTGTGGGACAGGGGCAGTTAAAAGTTAAAGCAGATCCCAGAAAAGGATTAATAGCTGGATTTCTGTATGTGATAAGTGATTGATATGAATGTTTACACACACACTGTTAATGAAACTTTAACTCATTCATTATAATTTTACTCACAGTTTACGCAAAGAGTAAAGTCCAGAAAATGCCCTCTTGGAGATAATTTCAATGCTGTTACTTTCTAAATGTCTGCAGATAGAAAGAGAACCGAAGTCAATGGTCACTATCTGCTGTGTGTTTACCATCATTTCTCAAAATATCTTCTTTTGTGTTCATCAGAAAAAATACATTTATACAGGTTTAGAACAACACAAGGATGAGTAAATAATGACAGAATTTTCATTTTAAAGTGAACTATCCCTTTAAGATCTTTAAGTCCAATGTCATTGTGATGTTTAGAGACACCAATGATGAACATCCACATGTACATATTAGTATTAAGTATCAGCACCAGTAATCAGTATACTACAGTTTACTACAGTTCAAGCTTTACTATTGAAGCACAGAAAACACGAATGCATGTCAAAAGAACGACATTTAACAGGCTTAAGAAAGATATGCAGGTGGGAGAGGTTTGGAAAGGACAAGGATAAATGACAGAATGAAGTGTTACTCACAGTCTTTCCAGGTGCCTGTAGCGGACAAACAGTTCACGAGAGAGCGATTTGATCCGGTTACTGTTCAGCTCTCTGAGAAAACGGCTGTTATTACCACTTGGAAAACAAATACAGTGATTAACAGCTTCTGATATGGTTTTTAATTGTTTTATACTTACAGTGCTGTAACATTAGAGGACACAGGAGGAACATGGAGAAGATTTCTGCCATTGCAGTTCACCTTCCGACCCTCGCAATGACACACGTCTGGATAGATATCTAACACTGAAATCATGCAAACAAACAGGTCATTTAAATTTATGCGCAAATTTTGTTTTTTATGCATGCACTATTTGCAAAGTATTTTTATGTATGTGCGCGTTTAGGCCATGGGTCTCCAACCGGGAGTCCGTGGCTGAACTGAGAGGATCTGGGATGTTTAATCACAAGAATTTTTTTTGTTAAAAATGTAAAACATTACAACCAATATTCCCTTAAAGTTGAGCATAGGCGTGGCCGCGTATGCTTATTAAAGGTCCCTTGTGCACTGCAAAAACTAAATATCTAAAGACAACTCAGGAAGCAGCAGTATAGGGACAGACAAAACTTTACTTCTGCATCAAGCCAGGTATTAGCATCACTAGACGCTTTTTAGGAGGGCTTCAGCCCCCAAAATGTCTGCCCAGCCCCCCTAAAAATTGTGATTTATTCCACAATCTGTTCACGAATTTGTGATCGTTTTAGTCCTCTTTAAATCTCGTATGAAAACGATGGAACTGTTGTTTTTTTAAAGTTAATTCAGATTTCATAGCCTGGCACGGAGCAGAGTGAATGGCAAAGGGGTGTACATAAACGGATAGATATGATCTGTATTTATGTAGTTCATTATTGTAGCAATACAAGACCCTTTCCTATCCACTGTAAAAAAATTCACCCCTTATCTCCAATCCTAACACCTATTGAAGTCATACCTATTGAATCATATCATGTTTGGTGATATTATGTTTATGAAAATAAAGTTTTTAATTGAAAACATATTGTGGATGTGACATTACATAAAAATGCAGTCATGGACAAGAATATATTAAAGGCAGTCAGTACACAAAAAAAATAAAATAAATGTACACAGATGTTAAAGGCCTACAAATCTTTTTAAAACCGTGAAAAACTGCAGCAAGATTAGTATAACGTCCTATCATATTCTTCTTGGAGAGAGAGAGAGAGAGAGAGAGAGAGAGAGAGAGAGAGAGAGAGAGAGAGAGAGATAGATAGAAGGGGACCCTGCATAAACTCTCGCCCCAGAGTCAGATAAAATGACGTTGTTTAACATGGCTCTGTTTGCCACGTTTATTTTTAACAGACACACAATGAGACAACTGTGTAGAAACTCCCTACACAGTTATCAACAGTTCTGATCTTGGAAAGGGAATAGAGCATAGGGATGATCACTTCTGATTGGAGTTTGCCCCATATTTGACCAGGAAAAATGAGTCAGAATACGTATGGGCTATTTATGACAGGCAAACAATTAAAGAAATGTCAGTGTTTACAAAACTAAGGTTATTAAGCTATCGTCTTTTAGTCCCAATGCTACAAAGAGCAATTAAACACCTAGAATTATTTAAACAATTTTACATCAATGTTATAAAATTAACATAATTAAAAGGCATATAATAAATTTTAATGCACTGTTTTATTGTAGACTAAATAAGGTACATATAAACACAAAAGTTGCATATTATGTCCATCTGAAGTAGAGCATGTCTAAGAACGTGCAAGAGAATAAAGTGGCGGTCTTTAATTTATTAATTTTAAGGTACCAGTGTGCCTGCTTAACGCCCACTGGCACTGCAACTGATTATCTTACTGTATGTCTTCTGTAATGCATACATTTCCTCCATTAAAGGGGACATTCCAGACTTTTTCCATGTTTAAGTGTGGGTGCTTCTACCAACCCAGAAAACATGAAAAATAGCAACCCTGTAACTTTGTTTTGTTAAGGCTCTCTCTGTAAATGTGAATATATAGGTCATTTGGATTTCGCTCCCCCCATGACGTAGTTAGGGGATCTTATTATAATGATATCGCCTTTTCATCTGCGCTATCCAACCATGAACGGCCTCACGAGTGCGATAGACAGAGAGAAAGAATGACTGACATCACGACGCGTTTGTATTCCCTCAAACACAAACAGTAGCCTACAATCTTATAACTTGTAGTTTTAATAATCTTTCTAAAGGTTGAATTAACATTCTAAAGGACTGAAATTACTTTAGTGCAAGAAAGAGAGAGAGAGAGAGAGAGAGAGAGAGAGAGAGAGAGAGAGAGAGAGAGTGTGAGTGAGTGAGAGAGAGCGAGTGAGCGAACAAATGAGAGAGAGCAACGCGACGGTTCGCATTCAAGTATGTTGTTTAATATGTTTCTCTGAAGTTTATATGAATGAACACGAGGATTAATGCACTGCACGAGACAGAGTGAGGGAACAACGCGTATTCACTATTATCCAACAGTTCTTTCTGGTTCTCGAATCTGATTGGCTAAGAGCTGCGATATTGTCCTGATAACGGCACTGTAACCGCTTCACCTTTCGTATCATTCCGCCACCTAGTGAATGGAGGTCCTAAACAGGCTCATCTCTGAATGGAAAAACACAGACGCGCTGTTTTTAAACACTCTCCGTGTGTCTTATTAGTTCACTAGCTCAGTGTTTCCCAACCCTGGTCCTCGGGCACCCCCTTCCAGAAAGTTTTAGATGTCTCCTTATTTAACACACCTGATTTAACTCATCAGCTTGTTAGGGACATATGTTTACCACTTTAGAAGGAGGCTGATGAGTCGAATCAGGTGTTTTAAATAAGGAGACATCTAAAACTTTCTGGGAGGGGGTGCCCGAGGACCAGGATTGGGAAACACTGCACTAGCTCATAAATCAGTCTGTGGATCCCCAATCGGAACTTAGTATTCCGTCAAAGATCAGCGCTCTTGGATGTTACGTTAAACTTAATGGGATTAATGTCTTGTCACATCGTGTGGACACTTGGAAAGAGGAATGTAAACACTCGGTTTTTCTTCTGGAGCTATATCTCTTATCAGAACGCAAAAAACACTGTGGAACTGCAGGTAAGCACCGCAGCTTTTAAATGTGGACATTGATCATTTATTTAATCGCGACGTGACTATTAAAACATGTTATGAGATATCGCCACTGGTATATTTATAAGCAGCATGCAAAAACATCTCTCTGACACTTATAAAAAACAGTTTTATATAGTACTGACAAGAACAAAGTTTAATAATAATCGAGTGCTCGTATCGCGTTAAGAGTAAATGGGAAACCAATAGTAACATTATATAAGTAAACTTTTAGCTCGCGCCAAAACAATAACAACACAAAAGACACTAAATATGAATAAGAAAACAAGTAATAGTTTTATCATGACACCAAATACTGCTAATTTGATCTCATTTTGACCATCAAAAACAAACAAGGCGAATATCAGAGCCAGGGAATCCCTGTCAGAGATGTAGCCCAGAGAGGGCGGTGGTCAGCGGGGCGAGTGAACACTGATGTCCGCTCATGCTTTGATTCTCATACGTACCAAATCTCACTAAGCAAACGTACAAACAGGCGCTATCTTTACTAATCGACTGTAGGTTTAAATATAATAAATATATATTCTTGACTGAACTAATCTTAAAACTACACTTTGTGACCAAGAAACGTTAATATAAAGAAACGCCTATCCGTCCATTGAGTTATTATGAGATTCAAAGCAGCCAAAAGTGTTACCTGTCATTCTGGCCGCCCTCAAATCCGTGGCGGAAGAAGTAGTACTCAAACAAAGAGGCTTTTAAAATAACTCTGTTGTTGTTTTCTAGTTTTCGTTTTTCAAACTGTTGTATAAAAGCAATATCGCTCTCGGAGTCATGTGATATAGGTCTATATCATCACGGCTGTTATTGCCTCCGGCACTCGGCCTACGGCCTCGTGCCTCTGGCCTAATCACAGCCGTGATGATATAGAGCTATATCACACTCCTACTCGAGCGATATTGCTTAATTATACACAATTTTACCATGCCACAATGAATTACCTATATGGTATTTTGAGCTAAAACTTCACATATGTACTCTGGGGACATCAAAGATTTCTTTAATATTTTAAAAACCTCTTGTGGAATGTCCCCTTTAACATCAAAACATGCTTTTGTAGCCAACACTTTTGTGTTTCCCAGTGGTGTATAAAATTTGTTCTCCAGTTCTATTCGTGCCCTGTTCAATCCAGTTTTAAAAAGCAACTATGACCATTTGAACATCTTTTGTTCGCTGGTTAAATGAATTCCCATTTTTACTTCAACAACTGATGTGTATTGATTTTAAGCTGGAGAAATTGACAAAAGACTGAAGAAATTCATAGAGAGATAATGAGACCACAACAAAGAAAGAGAAAGAGAGAGATTGACATAATATCTAACAGTAATGCCTTCCATTTTACGCATCGATTTACTCTGTCATTTCACACTTTCCATGAACGTGTAAACACTTAAGTTGCTCAATTTTCTCTACCTTATTGGTTGTTTTGAACACTGTTGCATGTGTTGTGTGTTACGTCAGCTGGTAGAGCAAAGAGACGTTAAGATGGCGCCAACACCCACTAATTATGAGGCCAAACGAAAAGGTAATTATTTAACATCTTGGAAGCAGACATTTACTGTGTACTTTTTCCTTTAGGGCTTGATGCAGACAGCATGTGCTTATGCGTAGATTCAGTGAGAAAATTTTTTACATTTAATAAACAAACTCTTCTGCGTCTGCTTTCTTATTTTATTAGTCATTAAAATGTAGAAGTTCCTCTGGAAAACCATTAGAATTACCAGGTATGACAATCAGCGTCTGCAATACTATATGTTGCTATAAAAAAGTTTTGGATCAAATCTAAGCAGGTTTTTTAGTTTTCTTCACTAGTTTTGTTAGTTCACTAACAATGGCTTGTTATTTCTTTTTAGTGTCAGGCGAAGCTCACTGGCAAAATGTCTGCCCCAATGACTGCCAGACATATTTTCATGCGAGATGTGGTCAGAACGTCAGCAGGGCCATTTACCTGACAGAGAGTTGAGTTTTGTGGGCTATTATCGCTTTCTAACCGAAAATGTAAATCAACTCTAAAAAGCTTGAACTCAAAAACCTCTGGATATTGGAAAGTGGGACTCTTGCATTAGAAAAGACCCTTGGTTATCAACCCCTAACCCGGCTAGGACTGAGGACCCGTGTGCATGGAAGCATTTTCCCCTGGCATGCAATGTATATATTATCCTTTTTTCCAATGAAAGTGTTGTGCTATAAAAGGGATAGTTTACCCAAAATGAAAATTCTGTCATCATTTACTCACCCTCATGGGGTTTGGACTTAATGGATTATAGGGCTCACTATCCTTTCAAATATCCTTTGTCCACACTCAGTGCTGGTGTTGAGCATTTTAATCCTTAAAGAGTAAAAAAAAATTCAACTTGGGAAAAAAATGCTCATCTTGTCAATTTTAACAAACAACAAACACATCCAGCGTGGAAAATAAGTATTTGACACATCAGCATTTTTATCAGTAAGGGGATTTCTAAGTGGGCTATTGACACAAAATTTCCACCAAATATAGCCATCAAGCCAAATATTGAATTAATTCAAAGAAATCAGAACATTTAAGTATACAAGTTGAGTCATAATAAATAAAGTGAAATGACAGAGGGAATAAGTATTGAACACACTTTATTTAATACTTTGTAGAAAAGCCTTTGCTGGTGATTACAGCTTCTAGACGCCTCTTGTACAGTATAGAGAGACCAGTCGTCTGCATTGCTCAGGAGTGATTCTGGCCCATTCTTTCACACAAATGGTCTTTAAATCTTGAAGGTTCCTTGTGCATATTTTATGAACTTTGATTTTTAGTTCTCTCCATAGATTTTCTATGGGATTTAGGTCAGGTAATTGACTGGACCATTCAAGCAACTTGATTTTCTTTCTTTGAAACCACTTCATTGTTTCCTTGGCCTTGTGCTTTCATTTTCAGCTTTCTGGTAGATGGCAGCAGATTTTTATCCAGACTGTCCCGGTACATTTCTCCATTCATCCTGCCTTCAATAATATGAAGTCTGCCAGTACCCCTTGCTGAAAAGCAGCCCCAAACCATGATGCTTCCATCCACAAACTTAACTGTTGGTATGGTGTTCTTGGGGTGGTGGGCAGTGGCATTTCTTCTCCAAACATGGTGTGTAGAATGACTGCCAAAAAGTTCAATTTTGCTTTCATCTGACCATACTATAGTCTCCCAATAATCCACAGGCTTCTTCAAATGCTTTTGCGAACTTTAACCAAGCCTCAACATCCTTTTTGTTCAGCAATGGAGTCTTGCGTGGTGAGCGTGCATGGATGCTTTGGTGGTTCATTGCATTGCTTATGGTTTTCTTTGAAACAACAGTACCTGCTGATTCAAGGCCTTCCTGAAGTTCTGCCCGAGTGTTTCTTGGCTCTTGAAGAATTCTCCTGATTATTTTTTGAACTCCTCGGACAGGGATCTTACATGGAGCACCTGGTCTTGGCCGGTTTAGGGTGAAGTGATGCTCTTTCCATTTCCGGATAATGGCCCCCACAGTGCTCACAGAAACATTCGGCATTGTGAAAATGCGCCTATAACCATTCCCATCAAAATGCTTTTCAATGATAAGATTATGAAGATCTTGAGAGAGTTCTTTGCTTTCAACCATCCTGAAGTCTTTCCTGTGTGCCTCCTGGGTAATGAGAAGCCTTTCTAGGCCATCAATTAGGACTAAAGCAGCTGATATCAATTAGTACTGATAGGGGGCAGGGTTTCTCTCTCAGATTTCAGGTGATCTCCTGGCTTTCTATGGCATTTTGCGCCTTGTTCTCTTCATGTGTTCAATACTTATTCCCTGTGTCATTTCACTTCATTTATTATGACTCAACTTGTATACTAAAATGTTCTGATTTCTTTGTAAGAATTCAATATTTGGCTTGATGGCTACATCTGGTGGAAATTTTGTGTCAATAGCCCACTTAGAAATCTCTTTACTGATAAAAATGCTAATGGTGTCAAATACTTATTTTCCACGCTGTATTTTGACATGACGAGCAACTCACATGACACTCCTAACACATATTTTGAATTCGCTCCACTCAGAAGAAAAGTCACCGGCCGCCACTGACAGCGACAGTCTCTGCTCACACTTTCACTGAGTTGTTAGCAATATCGCATCCCTGGGCACTCCCTATTGAACACACAGGACAACCCACCACAAAAAGAAGTAGAAGCCTATCACTTTCCATTAAGTCCTAAGCTCTGGGGAAATATGCTTAACAAGGAGGAAACCCTATTAAGTGCTGCAGTTAGAAAGACTCTGCTTCTGCCAGGTGGCTCAGTGATTATATAATCAATTGAAAACGTTTAGCATTCACACTAAATGAAAAAGTCGTGTTTCTCATCTTACTTCATTAAAAATAAAACATTTTGCACAGTTTACCCTAGTAGTAAATGAAATGAGTTGAATTTATTAAGATTCTCGCTTGTTTCTCCTGGGTGACTCCAAGGTGATGCTCGAGGACAGAAAACAAGCTTCTATAATAAGTGTACTTCCCCTTACCCCTCTTTGAGCTCTAAACAATCTCCTAGTTTTTCATGCTGAAAACAACCCATATATTAATCTAAGTACTCAACCCCATTTCTACCTTTCATTCACAGAGTTCTTTCTCTGAGGTCAGTCTATTAACATTGCAACAACCAGCAAAATGTAACTGGATGGTAGGCAAACTGAAAATGTTTCGCAACTTTATAATGGCAAACTAGGCCCAGATACAGTTCAGTGCATGCTTGCAAGCGTCGGTGACACCCCCTAAAGATGTAAGAACTCTTTCGTTAAATAGCTTTTCCAAACCAAATTGAAAATAAGATTGAGTTTTAAGAAGAAAAGTTGTGCTGCCATAAAACAGAATACTGCTGATACGAATACAAGGCCAAACACTGAATTTTTGGGATCATCAGATCAAACTGATTTGTTTTGCTCTGCTTGGTGTTTAAAGTAGATACAGTACAGCATGTATATTAACAAAGCAACTACTATTCAACACATTTTCTTATAATCTAAACTAGCCTTTGCTACATTTTAACCTCTGATAAGTATTGGGTATTACATTAAAATTAAGACAAACTGAATAATTCTACTTAGATTTGTTTGTAAAGTCGAATTTTCCCGCCATATTTTTTTTTTCAAAATGCATTACGAGAACTTGTTGCCCAAGATCATGTTATCACAAATGGAACTTGCTTCTTTGAAGTGACCATGGCGTGTACACTTCCCTTACGGACTAAATATGGAAACAAATTATTGATTTGATATATTTTATTAGCTAATTGTTAGAAATGCAAACCTTCTGTGAGGACAAAAGGTATTTTACCAGTTGTAAACCAAAGATGCACAGTTCAAACAAGACGGACATGCAATTGGTGGTTTAATCATTGGTGAATATAATCTTATTTGCATTATTAATTATGTATATTTAATTTATTTTTAAATATTAAAATGCATTGATGAAGATGACACACAGTACCAGTGTCGGGCAAGTCATAAGTTTGGGTTTGTTTTCCTTGTCGCTCCTGCTGGTAGAGAAGAAACCCAAAGGAGGATGCAAAAGAAAGACTTTTTTTTTTTGAAGTCGCTAAGAAGAGGAGAAAATTGTCAGAAGAACCAGAGTCGTTATTGGAGAAACATTTCAATGCTGGAGAGCAATGAAGGAACTGAGAGGTGTCAAGACAGATGCACAGTTCGCAAAAATTCTTCTCGACAGGTAACAGTGATTATTCTTTCTTTGTGGAATAATTATTGTTGTACTGTTATTCAGGTATATCGACGT
Source organism: Misgurnus anguillicaudatus (assembly GCF_027580225.2). Classification (NCBI taxonomy): domain Eukaryota; kingdom Metazoa; phylum Chordata; class Actinopteri; order Cypriniformes; family Cobitidae; genus Misgurnus; species Misgurnus anguillicaudatus. The sequence continues at coordinate 29,000,402 of NC_073358.2, read as the reverse complement.
TGTTCTTGTACTGTAGTTGTAAGGCAGTTACCAGTCTGCTACTTGTAGTTGAAATGGGAGTATCGTCGACTGATCTAACGTTACGTCTTATGTGTTTATTATCATATCATTTCACATAATGAATCCACTGACGCGACACAGCATATGCCGGTGGTAAACAAACACTCGTTCAAATACTCGTGCACGAGTTTTGGAAGGCGTTCCCTAGAAATGAACTGTGAGGGAGGGGGGCTGTGTCTACACATGCGCTCATTTCAAAAACTCAGTAACGGTCTTTGGATTCTCAGTCGGCGAAAACATTAAAATGATAGGCTGTAGGCCACAGTGGGCGTCACTCTTTTGTTAGTTTGGTTATGTACTGCATTATTTTAGTAAAGTTTCTTATATGGATTGCCTATTTTACACGTAATATCTAATATATCACATACTTTAGATTCAGCCTTTGAATATTTTTGTTAGAAATTATCTTAATATGTAAGCTTAGTTTATTTGTGTATATCATTTAGACCATTTAGACAAATATTTTGTATGTTTACATTGAAAATACAGTATATAATATGTTAAAATTGTGTACTGTCTCTTTAAGAATTTGGAGACTTGCGGCGGGTATTGCGCAGGACTACAGTTGAATACAGTGGAGTTGCACAGTTCTCTTTACCGCATCCGTGATATTTAAGATTTAAGATCATATATTGTTTGTATATTTTTTATGGTTGATTTAAATGATAAAGAAGATTAAAGGAAGATATTTAATCAGAAAACAGAGTATGTGGATTGTTTTGTCGGACGGACACAGAGAGAGTGGATTGTTTTGTCGGATACCGAGTGAATGGATTGTTTTGTCAGACATGGAGCGAGTGAAACCAAAACTGAAACTAAATGCGCACTCACACATACTATGGAGTTTTAACACGGGTGTACAGCACAGTGTGCATATTTACTGGAAACAACAATCGCCGATCGTTCTCTTCCATGAAGTCCGATGTAAACATCTAAAAATATATTAACATTTCTCAGATTTATTACTTTTGTGTACTACAAATGCAAGTTGATGTCATACTGGGATTGCTTGACAAACATGTTGTCCCGTTTAAATTCATGTTCATTCTATACACACTGTCGTCCATGATGAAGTTTAATGATTCATTGCGCCGCCCACCACGGTCCCGCGACGTTAGATCAGAAATGTCTTGTCTGCAAGTGTTATTTTTTTACAAAATAGAGTAACGTGCATAACAAACTCATTTAAATATCAGTAATTGTGTTACTTGATTTAAAAAAATACGTTGTTACATGCTCGTTACTGCTAAAAGTAGTGGAATTACAGAAACGCGTACATGAGCATAAAGTGCCGTGTATAATAAGTAAGGAAAAATTGGGCCATGAATTATAAGAAAATAATGCATTCAACTCGCGTCTGTGTTACTTCGCATCATGCCGCATTACCACCTTGAGCATTATTTTCAAATTATTTCACTTATACCTTACCACAAACATTGCTCTGGTGCCTATTTTGAAGACATTTAACAAGGTGTGCGTTTACTGAAAAATAATCAACACATGGAACATTTCTCAGCCAATCAGAATACAGTATTCAACAGACCCGTGGTATAAACTAGGTTAATACTCCTGCCTTTGGCCTAATTACAGCCATGATGATATAGAGCTAACTCCGAGAGCAATATTTATAGTATAATTTATACAACAGTTCGATGGCACAGGTTTTAAGAAAGAAAACTAGAAAACAATCTTTTTAAAAGCCTCTTTGTTGAGGAACTACTTTCTTCCGCCACGGATTTGAAGGCCGTTTGTTTTGAATGTCCTAACTCAATAACCATTTCTCAATATTACCGTTTCTTGGTCACAAAGTGTAGTTTTAAGATTAGTTCAGGTAAGAATATATACAGTATATGTATAATATTCAAGTCTGCAGTCGATTAGTAAAGATAGCGCCTATTTGAAGATTTGCTTAAAAAGATTCGAACGTGAGATCCAGACGCGCCAGCGGGTGTCAGTGTTCGCTTACCCCGCTGACCGCAGCCTGATCTCGGTCACTTATAGGTTTGATGGTCAAAAATTAGATTTTATTTGTTTTGGGTTGATCAAACAAGCAGTATTTGGTCTCATTAAGTGCACTAAGTATTTAATATCGTAACCAGTTTTTTTCAGAGAGATCTTTCTGCGTGCTGCTTATAAATATCACTGGTGATATCTTCCAACGTGTTTTAATAGTCACATCACCGAAAAATAAGTATTAAGTATGTACTCACTGTACATTGGGATACTTAATGACTTATTTTTCGCAAGAGTCCTTTACCTGCAGTTCCAAACTGCATTTTTGCATCCTTTTAAGAATACTTTGGGAAGAGTACGAGCATAAACAGATGTTCATTCATTGCTTTATTCGCCAAGTGTATTTTAATCGTCCACATGATGTTACATTATTGCGCTGCTCCCTCGAAAGTGTACATCCAGGACAGGAGCTCTGATCTTCGAAGGGATTAGGGCTATGGATAATCACTTCCGATTGGGATTCACAGACTGATTCACGAGCTAGGGAACTTATTAAGACACACAGAAAGTGTTTCAAAACAGCATTTGTGTCTGTTTGTGACCGTATGGCTGAAGAAAAAAGTCTCCTTCACTAACTCATACATTCATTCAGATGCAGCCAAGATCTCTGCAAAGACAGCATATGGGGATGCTTTTGCTATTTGTTTTTTTCCAGACCAAAGAAAAAATATGCTGATTCTTAAGACTGTGTTATACACCCTGATTGACATGTTGTCTTCTTTAAACCCCGTTGATTGAATCAGTAATGTCAACAAGTTTCAATTTATATGTAAAATAAGGTCTGGAAATAACATTTTTCAAAAGATTTTCCATTTTGTTTAACTTACTAAATTACACATTTGTTTAAGGTGAATTTTAAAAAATATTGTAAGTTGCTATCTATTTTATTCAGAAAATAATCAACTAATATTGTGTGGGATAAAAAAAAATAATTTCCTCCCACTTTTATATCCAGGCAAAGTTAACTTGTTTGGTGACTCTTTTTAATTCAGGGCAAATTGCTTATTTTTTTATCAATAAAGCAGTATACCATAACAGATTGATTCGTTGCAGAATTTTAAGTTGTTTGTTGTTTGCAGTTTTTGAAAACAAATTGATCTTCAGAAGTGAGACAATGAACCATGTCTAATACATTAACCAAACTAAACACGCTGCCCAACCGCATCCCTCTTTCTGGCACGCTAAGATGAAAGAGGGAAAGAAACAGTTTCTTCCAGTTTTTGAAGTTGCACTATAAGAAGGATCAAATCTATACATTATAACATATAAATCCATTACATCCATACTCACAACATCAATGGAATCAAAGAAATTTGGTAAAATCTTAGAAGCACACTGTCCATCATTTTAACATTCAATAACAACGCCTGCCGATAAAACTTGATGTATTGAGAGTTGGAACACATGATCAGACATGCAGGATGATGCTTATATGGGCAAATCAGATTTGACACCCAGGTGGTATGTGTGTTATTTACCAAAACATAGCTTTGGAAAACAAACAGTATAGCATCCATCCATCCCTCCATCCTCTAAACCCGCTTGTCCTCCGCAAGGTCACGGGGGGCCAAACAATAGCATAGCAAGTGAAAACACTTTTATTACCTGGGTTGGCTGCTTATCTTATTTCTGCGATGATAGCAGATAACAGTCAAACTGAGAGGGGACGGCAAAGTAAATCGCGAGAGGTTTGGAAAAAGTTACCCGCTATGTCGCAATTCATTGTCAATGAACGGTGCCGGTGGAATGGATAAGAGAATACAGTGAAGCCCAGATGAGCGAGAGGAGTTTATCTGGCGTCTGGGCAGCCCCAGAGACAGCTGCTGCCCTAGGCGACTGCTTAAATCACCTTGACAAGATTCACATCTGATAGAAACACAGACTCAAAGGAAAAGAAAGGATAAGATAAATGAGAAAACTTACTGCACTCTTTTGACTCCTGGACTCTTTTTTTCATGAAGGCATCGAACAGGTGTGGCCAACCACTGTTATCCACTGCAACACACAAGTTTTTTTTATTAGTTAAATGCATCTCAACGACATGTACCTGGCTAATATTTTTTGCCCTAACACTAAACATAACTAGGCTGATCATAAGCTAGAATTAACCATCTAAAATATTCAGATTATGCACTCACCTTTCACCTAAAGGATTATTAGGAACACCATAATAATAGTGTGTTTGACCCCCTTTCGCCTTCAGAACTGCCTTAATTCTACGTGGCATTGATTCAACATGGTACTAAATCATTCTTTAGAAAGGTTGGCCCCTATTGATAGGATAGCATCTTGCAGTTGATGGAGATTTGTGGGATGCTCATCCAGGGCACCAAGCTCCTGTTCCACCGCATCTCACATTTTAGTACAGTGAACTCATTTTCGTGTTCAAGAAACCAATTTAAAATGATTCCAGCTTTGTGATATGGTGCAATATCCTGCTGGAAGTAGCCATTAGAGGATGGGTACATGGTGGTCATAAAGGGATGGACATGGTCAGAAACAATGCTCAGGTAGGCCGTGGCATTTAAAAGATGCCCAATTGGCACTAAGGGGCGTAAAGTGTGCCAAGAAAACATCCCCCACACTATTACACCACCAGCCTGCACAGTGGTAACAAGGCATGATGGATCCATATTTTCTTATTCGGTTTACGCTAAATTCTGACTCTACCATCTGAATGTCTCAACAGAAATCCGGACTCATCAGACCAGGCAACATTTTTCCAGTCTTCAATTGTCTAATTTTGGTGAGCTCGTGCAAATTGTATCCTCTTTTTCCTATTTGTAGTGGAGATGAATGGTACCCATTGGGGTCTTCCGCTGTTGTAGCCCATCCGCCTCAAGGTTGTACATGTTGTGGCTTCACAAATGCTTTGCTGCATACCTCGGTTGTAACAAGTGGTTATTTCAGTCAAAGTTGCTCTTCTATCAGCTTGAATCAGTCGGTCCATTCTCCTCTGACCTCTAGCATCAACAAGGCATTTTTGCCCACAGGACTGCCACATACTGGATGTTTTTCCCTTTTCACACCATTCTTTGTAAACCCTAGAAATGGTCGTGCGTGAAAATCCCAGTAATTGAGCAGATTGTAAAATACTCAGACCGGCCCGTCTGGCACCAACAACCATGTCATGCTTAAAATTGCTTAAATCACCTTTCTTTCCCATTCTGACATTCAGTTTGGACTGGAGTTCAGGAGATTGTCTTGATCAGGACCACACCCCTAAATGCATTCAAGCAACTGTCATGTGATTGGTTGATTAGATAATTGCATTAATGAGAAATTGAACAGGTGTTCCTAATAATCCTTTAGGTGAAAGTATACTGTATACACTCTTTCTAAAAATGTAAAAATCTTTACCTGTAAACACTCACCGATACTAACTAAAAATGCTATATGTAAAATATGTATGAGTCTATGTGCACATGGGACATATACAGTAATGTGATTTTTATATTATAAATATGTGTTTGCTCATGTTTGTGTAGGTGCACAAGTTCTGACCACAGTTCTCTTCATCCGCTCCATTAGGACAGTCCTGCTGCCCGTTGCAGTGCTGTGGTTGTGGCAAACACACTGATAGATTCCCACATGGAAACTGACCCAATGGACACATATCAGAACCTGACGATTCTACATACGCACACAAACATGCACAGACATAAACAAAATGTGCTCAGACTTAATAATTGAGAAAAAACTGCATTCATATGCACAACAGCACAAATACAATCCTGAATACCTGATGAATATATGCAATTTTTTTAAGTTTTGATTCAACCACTTAATCAGCAAAACATCCATGCCACTTAATCATTCATCACATTTCATAGAGCATTAGGGATTTTGAATTTTTCTGGTGTACACAAATATGAACTTTGTTTCTATTTGTCCTCTTCTTTGCTGATGTTGTGGGTATGGGATGGAAATCACATAAATACAAAATACAATACAAATGTTTAAAGGGAAACAGATTTCAAAATTTGGATTAAAACACATAGATAACCAAAAATGTATTTTTGATAATATGGTGTATGTTTCCTCCTGCCAATACTAGAATCTGAGTTATATGCAAACTTTTGCACAGTCCTTGTTGTCCTTTCATTGTGATGGGTGAAATTTTGGGGTCAGTGTTCATGATGCTGGTAGGTCACGTGACTGATGGAAGACCTTGGTTAATTCATAGTAACCCTGCCACCACTCGCGTGACCTCCCAGCCTCCTGACATCATAGCGTTGTGTAATATCTCAAACAGATGACATCACATCTGCAATCAAGGCATGACATAACATCTTGGAACCGAAATGTTCTTAGTGTTAGACATCATAACCTTTCATGATATCAAATGATATTCAGCTTTTAAAATGTACACATCTTTATATTCACACTGCAGATGCCTTGCCAAAGGGCAGAAATTTACATTTACAAATTTTAGCAAACAATAAGGTGATTGGTCATACAAGAAATGCTTATACCAAGTTACTAGTTTTCACTATTCCGAAACTTAAAATGTTTTTTTTATTTTTAACATATATTTGTCATATATTCTTGGAAAATATGGGTTTTTAGTTGTTTTCTGAATGTTGCAAGAGACTTTGGAACTGATAACAAAAGTATCTATTAACACTATAGCACATCTACACTTTCAGAATTAAAGATACACAAGTTGTCACTGTGACAGTACCCTTTTAAAAAGATACACCAAAGACTGCATATTAGTACTTCAAGGTACATATTGTTTAGTTCAAAGATACATATCTGTACCTAAATGGTACATATTAGGACCTTTGTAAAGGGTACTGCCCCAGTGACAGCTTTGTACCCTTATTTCCGACAGTGTACCAGAAATAAACAAAGAGACACAGAGACACTAAATACGACTTAGACCAGACAAACACTGAAGAGAACAGGAGAGTATAAATGTGTTAGAGATAATAAGGATGATGGCTGTCAGGTGAGTATGATTGCAACATGAAACAGGCGAAGGAATGTGGAGGAGGATGATAGTAAAAGGAGTCCAGAGGGGGTCAAAGTTGAATACATGGAGAACAGAACAGAAAGACAAACAGGGAGCATGACAGTTCTATTGTTGTTTACAATAATAGGGGTTATATGACATTAAAACTTTTTAAGTAAACATTTGTGCTAAAATATTTTAATTATGTGGTAAACATGAAAGCAATAAGGAACTCGGATCTCAGCATTGCAAACTCAGGCCTAACAATGCCTGTCAGCCTTGATTAGGGGAGGGTGGGGTAAGTTCCCTACTGAAAAATCCAGCTAAGACCAGCATAAGCTGGTGAGCTGGTTTTAGCTGGTTTTAGCTGGTTTTGCTGGTGTAGGTAGCTGGTTTTGCTGGTGTAGCAAGCTGGTCTAGCTGTGTTTTGGTCACATTTTAAGCTGGTCTAGCTGGACATAGCTGGTCATGCTGGAATACCAGCTGGCCCACCAGCATGACCAGCTTTGTCAGGCTGGGAGGACCAGCGTAAACCACCTTAAACCTTATAAACAGTTTGACAACCCTACTGAAAAATCCAGCTAAAACCAGCATAACGTCGCTGCCCGATGAAACTCACGTATGTCCAAAACGATTATTTTTTAGGAAGTGAAAAAAACATTGTATTTCAAAAGCAGTTGAACGTAGCGTTGTCATACTTGGTACGGCATCTTTACATGTAACCATAATCTTGCCAGTGTAATGATATAATCCACATTTGACCAAAATTGAGTTTAAATGGACATACGTGCATATTTTACAGTAACGGTGGTCAATACGCGTTCTTCCGATCATTAATTAGAATGGCCAAGTCGCGTTTCATATTGACAGATCACTAGCTCAGTTTATTAAATAGCCTACCTCTTGGTTTATTTAATACGCTTAGTTTATTTAATATTAATTATAAATGTATTAACTGTATCTTGCAAACTATGAAGAGACAATGAATCAATACACTGACATGGTAATGCTAGACAGATACTTTGTTTGCACAGTCCTATCGTAATAATGTCACTCCTAGACGTATGTCTGGCGTCAGGGGGGAAACGTTTACCTCGATGAAGGAAAGTCAGTAGGTACATTTACATGCAACCAAATAATCCGTTTGTAATCATATTGATGGCTCGATTGTATTGAAAAGCCTTCATGTAAACACCTTAATCAATACGATTGAGGATGATCGGATGCAAATTTGGATCGTATTGAAGGGGGTGGTGTACTCCGATCTGTGATCCGATCTGCAGGGGAAAAGTACGCATGTAAATGCGTGAATCGTCTCACCAGGCTGTGTTTATTCAGCTATCCAGTCCTGAGCTTCGATGAAACTTCACGAGACCGGCGAAATGCTTCCACAGGGCGGGAGATACGCGGCGTGATTGACAGCTTTAACACCAAATGGATATATGTGAAAATCAGATGACATGATTTCACAACTTTTCATTGGCCATTTAGATATGTGAAGCATACTGTATACGGAAATGAACCTGGACATTCAATCCGTTGAAAAATCTCAAAATCGGCAAAATGGACATACGTGGATTTCATCGGACAGCGACGATAAGCTGGTTGCTGGTTTTAGCTGGATTTTTCAGTAGGGTTGTCAAACTGTTTATAACTCCAACATTAAGACTACGTTTACACGTGGGCAGCTATTTTCCTAAACTGACATATCAACCTATCCGGTTTCAAAAATAACTTCATGCATACACGTCAGTTTTCAAAAAAGTGCTGATTGACACGTACCCGTGTATATATGGTATAGCGAGAAGCACAAGCCCACGTAAGCCAATCAGAATCCTGAAAACAGCAACAAATCACTTCCTGTTCCTCTTTTGAACAGGGTTGCACTTTTGACGTGGGGTAAGCTCTGGCGCATACTGTGACGTTGGCTGCCCAAACATCCGTTTGTCTCAGTTTACATGCAACCCTGCAACCGAAGACTTTCAAAATCTCCACTCTGGCCGGAGTATTTAGAAAGAATTGGTTGCAGAGGCGAGTTCTCCGTTTGCGTGTAAATGTTGGAAGGGAAATGTCTCAGTTTTTCAAAATAACCATGTACGTATAAACAGGGCCTAAATGCTAAATCTCCTAAATCTCAGGGGTGGGCATTCCTGGTCCTGGAGGGCCACTGTCCTGCAAAGTTTAGCTCCAACCCTAATCAAACACACCTGAATGTCATTTCCAAATCACACTGAAGCCATTAATTGGGATTTTCGGGTGTGTTTGATTAGGGTTGGAGCAAAACTTTGCAGGATAGCAGCCCTCCAGGACCAGGAATGATGAATGCTCATCTTAAAAATCAAATAGCCACTTTGTGTGACGAATTCTTCTATAGTCAACTTCGTGTTCACATGTGGTCAAGATCTTTTTAATCTGAAGTATCTTATTTTTTTGGATAAAAAGGAAAAAATGCATTTTCAATTTTATGCAATTTTGTTCATTATGAATGTTAAAAATGATTATTTTGCACAAAATAGAGGAGACAATAATGTGTCTTTTGATACTTTAGCTGATGTGCTAAGTTGAGCTAACCTTGAGATTTAGCGAATATTAGCACACATGACAATTTGGGGCAAGTTTTCTCAATGATTTTGGGGCAAGTTGTCACATGTGGCAACTTGTCCCAGTACAAATAAACACATAGAACATGCTCAAAAAAATTGTGATATTGTAATTTGTTTGTTATTGCACTAAGGTTTTTGAAGAAAGTAAGGAATTAAAGGAAGGAAGGAAGATGGTTAGAAATGATCAACGAAAGACAGATCATGGAAGTACACCACCTGACATAATGTTAAAGGCATTTATTTTTGTTTTCCAAATTCCCTAGCATGAATGTTAATATTTCCAGTTCTGGTTTGAATTTTAAAATTAAAATCAATATGTAGTTGTATTCTTCTTTTTAGATAATCTAGTGTGACAACTTACCCATCAATGGGGCGTGAACATTCTCTATTCAATATCTCCATAATGATACACTGAAAAAATGATTAATTGAATTTAATCAATTTTTTTAAGGTAAGTGGTTGCAATCAATTTATTTAAGCTACATTTAAACAAAAAATATTAGTAAAGTAAAATATAATATAAAACTTTTGTTTAAATGTAGCTTAAATAAATTAATTGCAACCAATTACATTAAAAAAATTGATTAAATTCAATGAATCATTTTTTTCAGTGTATAAGATGAAAATGTAATGAATACAATATATGTGCCCACAACCTCTCATATACTTTATTGCTTAAATGTAATAGTGTATTGAGCTTATTTTTGCCAAAAAAGAACATCAATAGCATTTTCATTACAAGCACCTGACACCAGGAATTACAGTACGCACTGTGTGCTTGTTCACTTATTTATTCCTATGTTACTGTCATATTTTGTAACATCATGGATTATAAAAATGGCCTTTTCGATTTATTTTTTCCCTTATTCACAGAAGCTATTTGTCATTCTCAGCATTCCTCATTCTGCTTTTCATTTGCTTCATGATCAACAGTCTTTTTCACTCTTCTCACTGAATAAATTTAAACCAGACAGCAGGTTGGGCTACATGACACCCATGTGAGCCAGCATTACTACCACAGACACCTCCACATGCCCTTCATCAAACTGCCCTGTGTAGGTCAGCTGAAGTTCTTTGTCTCACTATCAATCTTTCTATTCACATACACCAGCACATGAAGGCTTGAATAGTCCTTGTGTATGTCTTCCTGATACACTTAAGAGTCAGAGAGGTCTGTCATCATTATCAGCAGGTAAGTCAGTCACGTATGTGGCAAGTCTGACTCCCCCGAACAGCACGCAACCCAATTACCTCACCTCTCCAAAAGCTCATCTCTGACACGGGGATGCTCAAGTATCCCTCTTCGAATCTCTCAGACACACACAAACACAGCCACATACGCACACGCTTCTGTTGACACATGAATGGATGATCTTTGTTATCATGGTCTTTATTGTCACTTTAAAGCTAAGTAAGACAGATAGATACATATAGAGCAACAGATGAAGATAAATACTTCTTGCTGAGTTGCTCTGAAACAGAAAGATGTTGCACTTATCACATAAGGTACACTGCCAACACTTACAGTAAGGGCGATCAATGTAGCAGTTAAACTGTTTAGTTATTAATGAGAGATTGTCTAAATGCTTTGTTTTGCACATGAACACATTCAAACTAAAACACACGCGCAGACACACAGTGCAGTTATAGTATACAGATATCTACAGATATAGATAATTGTATACAATAATGATTACACATAATTGTAAAGACTGCTCCACCTTAACACTAAATTGAAATGCATCACAACATTGCTTCACCTGGTTTTTGGCATTTATGAAAGAAAGCAGGTGCGCCTCCACACAGGTTTTACACGTATGAATCCTCATGAAAATAATGTATTATACTAGCATATAATTAAAACTTTACAATTAAAGAAGAGATAATATAGTAATATGTGCTCAGGAGATTGTGATTGACTGTTAATTGTGGAGTGCGGCGTGCTGGAGAGAGAGATTCATGTGCGTTAGTAAAATAAAGTGAGACATGTAAACCAAGTTGTCTAGTCTGTATCATGAAAAAATATTATATAATTTTATTAAAAATTATGAGACCTTTTTAGTTTTTGCAATTAAATAACAAATTATGCAGGATCACAAAATAAGGCAACATTTTGTTGATTTTGCGTTGTGTTCCGAGATCGCTTACAGTCACAGTGTGAGTTAGACTTGATGGAGTGGAGTAATAAAATAAAGCAACAGTGAAGAAAATGCAGTGCCCACGACTAGCGTGAAGGTCACAGGCATTGTTGTAATATTCTAATCTGTACTGTACTTCAATTAATCACTTGTTTTTTTTAAAGTATTTGTCATGTTCTGAATAAATGTTCTGCCTTTAAATTTGACAGGAATCAAGATGGGTAATTTGCCGTGATAATTATGGATAACGATTGATTGATACAGATTTTTTGGCCATATCGCCCAGCCCTTAGTCCTACACTTAGACATTTGTGTAATTTTCATGTGATATTCTTATGATCTCATTTAATGGAATAGCTCAACTCAATTTCACAACTTCAGATAGTCAGAGACTTGACAGATGATCTGTCGGAAGTTACATCAGATACTGACTATGTCACGATCCGTCTCTTTCTTTCTCATGAAGAGATCTCCTATAGGTGTGCACAGCTTTTGGGTTGGGTTACCTTGGATTTGTCATTGGTTACTGCCCTGCCTGTCTGACCACTTTAAGGAGGCTTTAACTGGCCCTTGCCCAGAATGTAGTCTAATGACATTAGGAATTAGGCAACATAAATATCAGCACTTGTTTTTGGGAATTCTATGGCTTATTTGCTGTTGGCACTTTATTAGACCATGTCATCAACAACACGGGATAATACTGCATCAGAACGGCTTGAGGCTTCTCTACAGGCTTCCGGATCAATAACTTTCTACAATGGGAAAGCTCTTGGGCTTATTACACAAGCTAGACGGCAGGTGCGTTCGGCTCAGTCCAGGCTCCCTGAGGTATGTCTTAACAACCTTTGGCAATTTCCATTAGTGCCTGGTCAAATCTTTGGCCCAGCTGCTCAGGAGGCCCTTGAGCGCAGGGTACCGGCAGCTGAATCTCATTCCCAGCATATTGGCTGTAGCGTGAGTTGCCCTTCACTGGCTGCAAAGAGGCTACCTGCTCTTCATACAACTTTGCAACAGTTTTACACCTGGATTCTGAACTTGGATTGTCTTCAAGAAAGAAGGTGACCTGTTCTGACAGTTTTTGGCCTCTCTGTTACATCATCAGAGAGGCATTACAGGCAACAAGTGGCTTCCCAATATTGTCGAAAAGGGATGATGTCTTCATTTCTGCCACAGCCCCCCGGTGAGTACCTAGGTTTGTTCGACAGTCCAGGATCTTCATAAGATCCTGACTCTTACAAAATAGATCCCAAACTTGCTGGGCAAGAGTGCAATAGAACCAATAGACCCCCATGTCCAACCCAGGAGATTTTAAGTTTTGAGGCACATCCTGGATCTCACCCACTTAAACAAGAGCTTCAAGCGTCTTCCTTTCTGGATGTTACAAATTGCAGATGTTCGGCATGCAATCAAAACTGGAATGTGGTTCACTTTGGTAGACCTGGAATGTGCATATTTTCATATCCCCATCACCCTGCATCACAGAAAGTTCCTTTGGTTGACTTTTCAAGGCAGAACTTATCAGTTAAGAGTTCTTCTATTTGGCCTGTCTATTTCTCCCCAGATATTCACACGTGTCATTCAGGTGGTGCTGGAGCCACTTAAATAAGAAGGCATGCTGATTCTTCCATTCCTGGAAGAATTTTTTTCCATTCATGATTTTTGTGCACCAGAACATCCCAGCAGGCTGTCGACATCACACAGTGTCTGTTGTTTCATGTAGTCACCTTGGTTCTGAAGATGACCTTTCAGAAAAACTGCCTAATCACAAGCCAATCAGTGTACTTTCTGGGAATGTAGTTGGATTCCAGGAGAATGAAAGCTACCCTCACGCAGAGCAGAAGGCAGGTATTACGGAAAGCCGTAGCAAAGTTCCAGGTTCATTACAACCTGCCCTTCATCAGCTTCCTACGACTGGCAGGCCCTCTTACAGCAGCATCATTAGTCATCCAACTTGGCCTTTTAAATCTTTGTCCGTTTCAACATTAGTTGATAGACAGTTTTCGCATCCATGCTGGTTTGAGTTGCAACCAGTTATGCTGCCTCCCTGAGAAATTTGAGAAAGGACAAGTTTCTTTAAAAATGAGTTCCAATTGGGCCACCGCCAGCACACAGGGAGGTAGTAACCATGGATGCCTCACTCGGCGGGTCGGGAGGACTGTGGCAACACTGTCTCTGGTTACTTAGATTAAGAATGACTAAGAAACTGACCAGGTTTTCCACTGTGTACAGTACATAGTAGCAGCAATTGCTCAGTGGTTAATGTAGGTTGTCTACAAACTGGAAGGTTAGTGGTTTAATCCCCGGCTCACCTGACCAAGTGTCGAGGTGTCCTTGAGCAAGACACCTAACCCCAGCTGGTCCCAATGGGTGAAATGAATGAGTGAGTGAATGGGTGAATGTGAGGCAACTTGTAAAGCGCTTTAGATGACCATGGCTATGCTGAAAGAGCTATATAAATAAAGTGGTGAATTGCATAGTACCCCATGGTTTAGTTTGGGTCGAGTCAGCTCACCTCACTTTGGCTTTTCGAGTTTAGTATCACTTCGCAGTGGAAGGGATTAAAGGCGTGTCATTATATTTGCACTGCCTACTGCTGTGACATCATAGGAGTGAGAGCATCGTTGTACATTCCCATACATTTATTTATTTCTCAGTCCGCCACAAAATTAAAGGAATGGTCTACTCATTTTCAATATTAAAATATGTTATTACCTTAACTAAGAATTGTTGATACATCCCTCTATCATCTGTGTGCGTGCACGCAAGCGCTGGAGCACGCTGCGACGCTTCGATAGCATTTAGCTTAGCCCCATTCATTCAGTGGTACCATTTAGAGATAAAGTTAGAGGTGACCGGACACATCAACGTTTTTCCTATTTGGGACGAGTGGTTGTGCGAGCGGGTTTGGTGGTACAAAATAAAACGTAGCGCATTTCTAAGCGGATTTAAAAGAGGAACTATATTTTATGGCGTAATAGCACTTTTGGGAGTACCTCGACTCTGCGCAGTAACACCCTCCCTCTCCCATTATGAGAGTGAGAAGGGGAGCGGACTTTTCAGGCGAGTCGAAGTACTCCCAAAAGTGCCACCACGCCACAAAATATAGTCCCTCCTCCAAATCCGCCCAGAAAAGCGCTACGCTCCACCTTGTACCACCAAACCTGCTCGCACAACCACTCGTCCCAAACAGGAAAAACGTTGATGTGTTTGGTCACTTCTAACTTTATCTCTAAATGGTACCATTGAATGAATGGGGCTAAGCTAAATGCTATCGAAGCGTCGCAGCGCGCTCCAGCGCTTACGTGCACGCACACAGATGATAGAGGGATGTATCAACAATTCTTAGTTAAGGTAATAACATATTTTAATATTGAAAATGAGTAGACTATTCCTTTAAAATTGGCCACCACAAATAGATGTTTGCACATCGCGTTTATCACTACCTCTGTCCAACCTGACAATTTCTGTTCAAACACATGTGGCGTCAGTCGACGGCGCTCCGCTGAGCCTCATTGAAGTTGCATTTAAGCATATATAATGTTGACGTGCTCGTTGCGAATGTTCCGCCACAAACTGCAAGTCTGGAAAAAACTGGTATGGTTTCCCTGATTCTCAACCTGTGGTTGTTTTTCATCACTAAAAGGGAGTTTGGGAACTTATAGCAGAGCACAGATGACAACCTGTTTGCTCGAGACAGCACAAGCTAGCACTAAGGTAAAGCTAATCTTTTACATTATATCGATGACGCTGGTAGTGACAATTCTCTCAGACCAATCAGTGATCTACAGTGTTTTTGCGTCACGTTTGGTATCAGCTCGGATCGCATGGAACCCCAACCGAGGTGATATGAAAAAAGTATCGGGTACTACGTACTGCACCCAATGGAAAAGCTCCCAAAAGTAAGCTGACCCGATCCAAACTAAACCAAACCATGGGGTACTATGCAATGGAAAAGCACCATTAGTACCACCTTGGTTAAAGGATAATTCCGGTATTTAACACTTTGAGTCTCATTTCTGGTTTGTTTTGGATGAACTACAGTGATGGACACTGAAATTTTGACAATGGGTCGTGTCTTGACTTTTTGACTCGTTTAGAAGCATCTCTTGACTGCTTCAGAATGGAAGTCAATGACCATGCACAAACATGTCATTAAAACAACACTTAACGTTCATTTTCAAAACTGTGCTACTCACCGAGTGGTTCGTGGTGTTCGTTGATTATTAAAAACAAGTTATGTAGCGAAATACAGTTTTTCCATATTTGATGGCTCAGTGACCAGCTTTGGGTTTGAAGTTGAGCTCGATTGTGACTGTCTATACGCTAGAACCCAAGCGTACTTGTATGGCAAAGTGGTTGTCGCCATCAAGTGGTCAGGAGTGTGCTAACGCTTCAGACTCAAATATAGAGCGGAAGTATATACGCAGTTGTGAGGTATCTGATAAAATAGTTCCACTATAGCAAATAACACGAATTGAAATCATACATTGCGCCAATATATTTGTTTTTAATCATCAACGAACACCACGAACCACTCGGTGAGTAGTACAGTTTTGAAAATGAACATTAAGTGTTGTTTTAATGACATGTTTGTGCATGGCCATTGACTTCCATTCTGAAGCAGTCAAGAGACGCTTCTAAACGAGTCAAAAAGTCAAGACACGACCCATTGTCAAAATTTCTGTGTCCATCACTGTAGTTCATCCAAAACAAACCAGAAATGAGACTCAAAGTGTTACATACCGGAATTATCCTTTAAGGTTCCAAGTAAGTCATACTGCTACTAAAACGTGGCATTTAACACTGCAGGTTATTGATTGGTCAGAAAGAAGATTAGCTTACCCCCTTCCACCATGTATTGATCATCTCTGGTATTTCTCCACCATTCATAAAACCACGGTTACACCAGTAACCAGCATTCAACTGTTAACCACATCTGGGTTAAAGCTACAGGTTTTCTCTGGACAATTACATACTTTATAACTTTTTCATATGTTTTATTTAATGACTTATTGTGAGATCATTTTCACACTGAATTACTTTCTGTTCTGTTTTAACTTATGGGCGATAAGCTTAAATCTCTTTTACTCCAATAAAGGAGACATTTATTAAGAATTCATCTTACCTTTAAGACTAATTAGTTCTGTTAAGAGGTCATTAGAGTCAGATGTTCCTATAAATAAAATAATGACCATGAGTTTAAAGATCATTCCTAATTAAACAAATTAGGTGCTCTTTAAGAGACAGGTTTATGAAAATTTGTTATGGCCAATTAAATCTTATCGTCTTTTAGGAAATGGGAATCCAGTATTGATTCACAACAGATCACAAAAACCCAAAGGAAATAGCCTAACTAAATATCTGCAGACATTTCAGTTTTAATGACCATCAGTGTACATTTGAACAGCCTCATTTCCATGTTAGCCTGGTTTTCATAGGCAGGGTCACAACTGACATTTGGCCAAATCATTATGTTTAGCACAATCAACTCACTCTCATGTTGTTACAAACATAAAGTTGTATAAATGTCTTTGTTCTGATGAGCACGAAGGAAGATATTTTGAGGAATGTTTGTAATCAAACAGTTGGTGAGCCCAATTTACTTCCATTTTTCCTACTATGGAAGTGAATGGGGCTCACAAACAGTTTGGTTCCAAGCATTCCTCAAAATATCTTCCTTCATGTTGATCAGAACAAAAAATGTATACAGGTTTGTAACAACATGAGAATAAATGATGACAGTATTTGAGTGCGTTTACATGCACAGTCTTACGCCGATTATGCTTAATAAGCTGATATCGTGTGGGGTCATGTAAATGCGTAAAACGGTTTTCTTTATTCGGGGAAAGCCCATAAACGGCGTAAGCAAAAAACGATCGGTAGTTTTTTGCTCATTACCCCGATTTTGCGTGGCATGGAAACACCTTAACCGGCTTTCTCACGGTTTTGTCCGTGTGCGCATGTCTCCGCGTGTGAAAGATTTAAGTTGGCTTTTGCGAAACTGCAAAAATAAAAACTGATGTTATATTTACAGGTTGTGGAGATACAAAAAGAGATAAAACAATATAGCTTAAGACAGATATGCCGTCGGCTTTTTGATTGACTATTGTGTAATATTGTGTATTGTATTGCGATGATGTCAGTACCTGCGAGAAACCTGACAAATCTCCAAGTCCCATGTAAATGCAGTTGTCTGCATAGCCGGTTTATTGATTTGCATGTAAACGCATGAAAACAGTTTTTTATAATAAGCAGATTTCTGATAGTTATCCGTTTATTCTGTGCATGTAAATGTACTCAGTATTTTCATTTTTGGGTTAACTATCCCTTTAACTATTTAATAGGTTGTATATTCTGCATTCATATTTGTCCATGAGCCAAACAATCATTGGTTACTGATGGTCCAGGTCACAACAACAATAAAAAAGTAGAAAGAAGAAACGAGACTAGAGAAAGATAGACTTGAGTCGTGTTTTAAATAATAGTTTAACACGACTATTTTGACCTTACCTGTCAAGTATACATTGAACAATTTGTCCTTTTCTCTTACATTATGCACTTTACATTTTGCATAGTTTTGCTTGCACTTACATTGTGTACCTTTGCTATTGTAATTAATGCATTGTTTTATTTGCAAGCAGCTGTCCTGTAAATGCATTGGCAATGCACAACTACAAGTGTTTGTCATGCTAATAAAACACCTTAAAAATCAATCAATGTTTGCTGTAAGTGTATCTCTGGAGAGGTGAACATGTTGCTTTTCAAAACCTTGGGGAATTTTGCACTGTGTGTGTGCGTCTGTGTCCATCAATCTTCTGACTTCTTAATAATTCAAAACACACAACCACTCTTCCCCTCACACAAACACGCATTTTGCACCAAGTCTCAGGGGATACTTTTAGATCGACCAACCAATGTAAAGGAGGTTTTGCATATTAAGCATCACAGGTATCAACTGCACTCTATGAGCCTTGCAGTTCTAAACCATAACCAATTACAGCAAGTTTATAAACTATGTAAAACCCATAAAGACAAACACAGCACATAAACACACCTTTATACTAACCTGAAACGGTGCAAGCAATTACTGCTTTCTCTAACGCAGCTCAAACTAAAGTGCCAGATGAACAGTTTTCAATCAACATTTCCCCTGCGTTCTCGCAAGATATCACCTCTATTACTGCAGCACAATGCAGACAAGCATTCATGCAAAATTATAGTTATTAAAGAGTGTGCAGATAAGCACATACAGCTGTACTAATCCCATTTACTCATTCACATTAAAGACATGATCCACCAAACCTGACTGATAAAGCTTTTGTCAAAAGTACATCTTTTAAAAACAGTAACTCCCATGTGCCTTTTGGCTAACAGAGTGCCTTAATACCATTCATTCTTCCATTTATCTGCGCAGGTATTCATTAAGACCTTAGTTAAGCTATCACGACACTCACACACACGCGCGCATCAAAGACAGAAAGACATAATGACTTAGCCAGCAAAGTAAAGGAATGCCTGATAGTGTGAAACAGCAAAAGAACAAGTATCTCCTGAGATCACAGACAGCCATGCGGTTACCTGTGTTAAGAACGAGAAAGCCAGGTGATATACAGTGCACAAAGTAAGAGATAAAGAGGAGGGGGTGAAAAGTGTCTTACCTGAAAGAAAAGCTATAAAGCAGAAGAGAGAAGAGAGAAGAAGAGGAGAAAGCATGATGCGTGGTGTTCTGAGGCAAGCAGGTATCTTTAAGTCTGTGAGTCCCTAATCTGAGCAATGGAGAGAGAGAGAGAGAGAGAGAGAGAGAGAGAGAGAGAGAGAGAGAGAGAGAGAGAGAGAGAGAGAGACTGTATCAATCATACAGATAATTTAGATATGACAGCATACTCACTGCTTAAACCAACACGGCAGGACTGCTAACACACATGTGCTTGCGTAAGGAAACCCATGTGCTCTGTCTATTATTTAAGGCATCCTGTTGCTATATTCAGTTGTAGCACTTTTCAGTCAGGGAGTCTTCTGATATTTCACACAATAGTGCGTGTTTGTGCATGCAAGTGTATTTAAGTATTTGTGTATGTATTTATATGTATTTAAGAAAGTCAAGAGACAATGTTTTTGTTGGATAACGTTATACCATATACCTTGGTAGATATCCATCCATGTTATACAATAATTTAAAAAATTGATGAAACATCATTATACATAAGAATACTTTGATCATATTGACTAGTAATTTAGTAGTTTCATGACGGAATGGGGAATAAAATGTTTAACTACAAGGCCATTTATGGATTGCAACTTGCAAGCAAATTTCCTGACAGAAAAATTATTGACAAGAATCGTTATCAGAAGATACACCAAATAAATCAGTACTTTCTCACCTTTTAATGAAAGGATTCGTGTCCCTCACTTTTCCTGGAAACGATGTTCTTTCAGTTCAAGTTCGTTTTAAAATCCATTCCACATCGCCATCTAGAGGTGATCAGACAAAACTTTTGTGAGATGCCCAAACTTCACGGTTCTGGCTAGAGTGGACATAGCTCCAACCAAATCTCGCGAGATGTTGAGTTTATGGTTAGATTTAGGTTATGATTAGCATGAAAAATTGTGGTTCTTGCTAAATAGGATACAAAATACGGCCTAAATCTTGGGAATGTTGGGTTTACAGTTAGGTTTGGGATAGGATTAGGATGATAACAGCGCTCATACGGCGAGACTTCAAGAGATTTTGGCCGTAGCTGTATCCCTTCTAGCCACAACCAACGTCACGCCGAATGATACGTCATCACCGGCCGACACCAGCACAGTAAACAAGCGTCAAACCAGGCATTTTTCAGTCTTTTAAAAACGGAGATCAAATATGCCCAAAGTGGTGTCTCGGAGCGTGGTGTGTTCGGACACTCGTGACAGAGAAGAGTATGATGACGGAGAGAAGCCACTGCACGTGTATTATTGTCTTTGCGGCCAGATGGTGCTGGTTTTAGGTAAGCATCTCCACCACACACTAACAGGCGTGATCCATCATCCGGGTCCAGAAACGTGTATGTTTCCGTTCTGTGTTTTAAGTGTATAGTCCAAACTACCAGTCTAAATTTTATAGTAACACATTATCGTGTTTCCAGACACTGGTCTCTCAATCTCTCCAACGACGCGACAAAGTGTAAGCATCACGTTGGGTTTATTAGAAGCGTTTGGGATAAATCGCTGTGTTGCGTTTGCTGGCTGTAAATTAAGTAGTTCAAAAATTGGTATGGTGACTTGTCCTCTAACCCATATGAAAATAAGACAATAGCACACCAAAGTTTTACTATAGTAAACTGTAGATACCTTACTATAGTAAATACTAAAGTGTACTACAGTACACTGTGGCATACTAATAAATATACTATACAATATTATAGATTTTTCACGTGGGAAGGTAACGTTAGTGTTTTGCAAACAGGGGGCCGGTGTAGCAGCCGATCCTGTTCCCCTCCAGTTAATAAAGCGTTTCTGCTGACAGCGCATGCGCAGGCATCGCAGATTAGCTAGCTGTTTTATGTTTATTTTCATTTTTAGTATGGTATAACATATGCACAGAGTTTGTACAAACTAATACAACTCACAACAATTAAAACAATAAAATAAATATTAAGAACAAACAGCTGGGTGTACAGAAAGCGAGAAAGGGAACAGACATTCTGAGGGGAACAGGATCAGCTGCTACGCCAGGACCCATTAGGGCCCTCTAAACAAGTTTTCAAAAAGGCCTCAAGATAGGCGAAATGTATTTTAAAATTAACATCATTTTGTAACAAAATAAATCTAGTTAGTTATGCCAAGTTCTAAAATATGTTACTGTGTATAAGTTGTAAGAGTAGGCCTTCAAATATTGTTGTGGACAAGGGGGGCATAAAAGGGTGGTTTAATGCTATTTCATGCATTCTGACTTATTAACACCGTTTAAGAGTTGTAACCCTAATGCTAAACATAGGCAAAGTGTCAAAAAAGCAGTTGAGCTTGTAACAGAGTATTTCTGAGCCAAACTTACACCTCCTTTTTTCTATAAGTTTCTGAAAGTTTTTTTTTTTTTTTTGAATGGGGGTATCCGTTACGACTGATTGACCCCATATTCCTTTTATGGGCCTTTACCCCCAGAAAAGCACGCCTGCCCTGCACGTCAAGTGAGAGCGAGAATAGCGCATTGGCATTGCTTCGTCGAGTAGAAGTCAGTCACCGATAGGCTAACACTGCACACAGCACGCGACAACTTTATTTTAGCAAGATAGTTTGACAAAAGAAGTTTGTTTTTGGATGTAAGGAGAAGAAACCTTATTTAGCTTTCCCTGTCTTAAGACAACAGTGGATGCAGTTCGTTTTTCCCGGACAGCAACGTAATTGCGATAGAGTTTGTTTGTTCCCTGGCTGTATTTCGGAGAGGACTGCTTTACAATCAAGGCTCAGTTTGACGCCGGATTTGCCACTTGTTTACAACTGATGGAGCGGACAGAGCTTTAAAAGACCACGTTTAGGAGTCACAACCACGGGCGTAAGTAAATCAAAATCTCACGTGTCTTGTTTGCAATTGCGCATACGTGCATGTAATGTAAACAACACAAACAACAGCAAACATTTTTAGGCATTTAAGACATTTACACCTTTTAAAATGGGCAAATGCAGTAAAAAAACACATCAAGAATTACTTTGCTTTTTTTATTAAAATAGCGGATAAACTACCAGATAGAGACTTCCTATTGTAATCGTTGTTCCTGTTCGTCCATTACTGACTCGGTATCCGATTCTGGATCATATGTATAATGTAAGGCTGGTTATTTATAATTATCTATGTCAGCTCTAAATCCAAAAGTAGTATCAATGCTGTGCACTCGTAACTCTTTAGCTCCGCCCACCCCACGCCTTCAATTGTTTGTCCTTTTCCGCCAAAAATTGGAAAGGCTATTTTTTCTTTTATAAATCTGACAAGACTCTTTGGACATATGAAGGATGAAATACTACTCTATAAGTAAGCAAGATTAACATTAGACTGGTAAAAACGTTGTGTGTTATGTCACCTTTAAAGTAAAAAAAAGATGCACTGCTCTAAGGTTTCACGTTGTTATCATCACACGTCTCTAAAACAAAGTGGCAGAGCGACACATCTAAATCAAACGTGTGAACAGAAAAACGATATTAGGAGCTGGAATGTTCTATCACACTAAAGGCCTCTGACCAGGTCAGCAGTGACCATTTAGGTAAAGGTGTCATTTTCGTAATCTGGTGCTTGAAAATGTTTTGTTCTTCAGTTGGTCGTGATATAGAATGACACATTGTTAGGTTAAAAATGCCACAGTGTCCTTCCACATATCAAACCTGATGTATGAAGCACATCCACAAATGTCTGTTCGTTTAACATAAGCAAAAAAAAGAGATTCAATGATTAAAGGTGCAGGATGTAAATTTTAGCAGCATCTAGTGGTGAGGTTGCGAATTGCAACCAACGGCTCACCCCTGGCTTTTGAAATTCATAGAGAAGCTACAGTAGCCGCCACAGAAAAAAAACATGTCATAGACGGAGACAACTTAGTAAAAAAAGTTTGTCCATTGAGGGCTTCTGTAGAAACATGGTGGCACAAAATGGCGACATCCATGTAAGGGGACCCTCGGTGTATGTAGATAAAAACCTCTTATTCTAAGGTAATAAAAACATAATGGTTAATTATAAAAAGGTCTTTATACACCCCTGATAATATAGTTTTGCATATTATTTTTCATTTTTGTCAAGAGAGCCTTTTAAAAATTACACACTGCACCTTTAACATTCAACTCCTGGTGTGGTGTAATGCTC
Organism: Misgurnus anguillicaudatus; assembly: GCF_027580225.2. Taxonomy (NCBI): domain Eukaryota; kingdom Metazoa; phylum Chordata; class Actinopteri; order Cypriniformes; family Cobitidae; genus Misgurnus; species Misgurnus anguillicaudatus. The sequence goes on along the minus strand of NC_073358.2, from coordinate 28,976,807 downwards.
AAAGTTTTGGATTGGAAACTAATATTATATTGCACCCCGAACAAGAGGTCCATCAGTACCATGCTTTTAATCGGGTGGTTGTCAGTTACTATATATGTGCACAAATGATATTTACTGATTTAGACCTTCAAAGCTTGCTGATTCTCATTTAGTATATACACAAAATGCACAATATTTAATCACGTGCTGCTGAATGCGAAATTCGATTTGTTCATTTAATAAACTCGTTGCATGATGTCCTGGGTGAAAGTCCCATTAAGATTAAATATGTTTTAGATTCACGTCATTAGTAAATGCCTTTGCTGCCATGATAGACCGTCTCCTTGCTTCAGCACAGTTGTTAAATTCTCACTTATTTATTCATCTCAGCAAGAGTGTGATTATGAAGAATAACACATTCACTTGCAATATAATCAGAACAGCGGTTGTCCTGCTTTTTATTCCCATGCCGTTATTCATGTGGTTTCCCTCGGTGGAATTTAAATGAGTGTGATTAGACTTGCTTTGTATGCTATTTCCGTTTCTCATAATTGCAAGTGTCAAATTGGTGAAGCTGAAAAAGAAGTTTAAATGAACATTTCACCAAAAATAAAAACAATATTTAAAAATAATTTCTGGCTTTTCTTGGCTTTGTTATGACATTGAATGGTCTTTAACTTGTTGAAGCTTAAGAAAGCACATTAAATATTATTTATATCAAATTAATATACACCTATATGAGTTTTTCACTTTGAGGTGAGCTATTCCTTTACATTTATGCTAAATGTACAGGCCAACTTATAAGACATGTGAACTACATAATATATTTACCTTAAGTAAAGCTACTTCATAAAGTGTTGTTTAAAGTTATTACAGATTAATAATGGAGACACCTGAATGCCTTGGCTGTATTTAACAGAAAGCACACTGAGATTAGAAATATAATTAGTTAGCATTCAAATGTCTGTATGCGTGAAAATCAGGGATCATTAAGCTCTGTGATTCCTTTTAGACTGTCAGGTGGAAAAATTACCCATGAGACCTCTGGATAAAGCAAGAGTGATTGATGCAGCAAAACACGCCCACAAGTTCTGCAAGGTGGATGAAGATGAGACGGTGTACTTGAAAAGGTGTGTGTCTAAAGATAGCTTTGATTTTTGCATTGCGGGATTGTTTTAAACTGTACTAACTTCTTTACGTGTCTGCGTGCAGGGCGGATGGCATCGAAAGGCAGTTTCGTAAAAAATGTGGAAAGTAAGTGAGCACACAATGAAAAATACAAACAGTATACCCAGCATATGAAACACAATGCCTATTTGACCTAATATCATGGATGAGCATGCACTTATGCACAATATAAGAAGAATAGCCAGTTCTTTATCCTGCAGGACTAGGCTTCCTCTGGTCGCCATGACGACCAGGCCATGCTGTGGCTCAGGAGGTTGACGTCAAAGCTTAGCATATTATTGCAATGGGGGGTGTTGTGCATGTAGAGTGCGTTAATTATGTGTGATCTCAGCATCTTTTGTAAGTTTGATTCCTGTCCGAGTCAGCTAATATGAATGTTTTTTTCAGATTTGTAGTCTTATTATAAAGTATTTTATGTGTGTGTTTTTTGTAGGTGTGGTTTGCTGTTGTTTTATCAGCATCAGGTGAAAAGCACTCCAGTGACATTCATCGTGGACGGAGCTCTGGTGAAGTTCGGCCAAGGATTTGGCAACACAAGCGTATACAGTCAGAAACAAGAGGCTCCCAAGAAAGTCAGGGTAAGACAATTTCACTTGTTTTTTTTTTGTCTAGTCCCAAACATTTGTTTTTAAATAAAAGGTATTCGATTTCATATCAATAAGTATATATGACTTGTGTTTTGTAGGTTATGATGACAAAGCGTACCAAAGACATGGGCAAGTTCAGCTCCGTTACCGTCTCAACAATCGATGAAGAAGAGGAAGAGATTGAAGCTGTATGTTTTTGCTCGACAGTGCTAAGTCATTTCTTTTTGTGAAGAGCTGTCATTCATTGTGATTGTTTTGTCCTACAGCGAGAGGTGGCGGACTCTTATGCCCAGAATGCCAAAGTGATTGAGAAACAACTTGAAAGGAAGGGAATGAGCAAGAGACGACTACAGGAACTGGTATGAACACACACACAGTGAAGTGAATGCAAAGGTCATGTGTATTCATGCTTTGCTGATTGAAACTTTAATCAATTTAATTTATAGATTATCTACAAAGTATAATGACTAAATACACTAAAAATTAAAGATGACAGAGATCACACAAATCACACGTTGGCATATGTGGTTTACGGTTCCATAGACACAATGCCCTTTATAATGTACAAACTGTATATCGTCGTTGTCGCGCGGAATCCTCCAAAACCATTCTTTTTCAGGAAATTAAAAATAATGGCTCATGACTCCTCTGAATGCCCCCCGCTCCTTGTTCCTAGTGGTGCAATTAAATAATTGAGATGTCTTTCTTACACAATAGCTGACTTCGATAAGTTTCTGGGTCACGGCTAGAGGTCAGAGGAGCGAGAAAACAAGGCCACATCAATTTGAGTATTGATAATCTCATACAGGACTTGGATGTACTGCAAACATTCACACATCAAGATGAATTATGAATGACACAAGGTTTACAAAAGAAAACGTGCACTCTGAAATAATCTTAAAATATTATAATGGTAATATTACCTTTTTCAAAACTATGAAGAAAAGTCATATATTGAGGTTGTGATGTAATTGACTCAATGAGAATGTTTAAATGTTTTAATAGTCTGAGTGGGTGTAATTGTTTTAATTATGGTCTGAATCTCTCTCCACAGGCGGAACTTGAAGCTAAGAAAGCCAAGATGAAGGGAACTCTCATTGACAACCAGTTCAAATAAAGATGTGTGTATGTGATGCAAATAAATGTGATGTCTGCATGTGGCTGCGTCAGAGTGTGTGTGTGTGTGTGTGTGTGTGTGTGTGTGTGTATTTGTGCAATAGATTCTGTGTTAGGGGGCCAGTTTTTTTTTTTTACAAATTTTGTTAAAATGTTTGAATCCTATTTTGATTAAATGAAAACAACTGAATAAATGGCGTTGTTTCTGCTTTCAGAGTAATGTCATAATGCAGATGTGCAGGGTCTTTGGTTTCCTAAGACATTGAGACATAATTTGAATTCTCGCTATCTTTGCTACGTGCTATATAACTAAATCATTCGGAGCATTAATAGATGGCACCAAAAGAACACAGACCCAAAACCTTGACAGCTGTCCATTTAAAGGAATATATAAAATAATATTTGCCATCAAAGAAAAGCATGCTTTCTGTAACCAAGATTATATATAACCTGCTAACCAATCAAACTCCAACCTTGTAACAGTCCATAGTTCTCACTGTACTATAATTTTAAACCTTGTGTGTGCATGTCATTCAAGCACACAAGTGAGCCAGTCTTCCATACATTATCAGTTTTGTGTGAAAGATCGATCATGCAACATACTAAAGTTCTGCCCAAGGTGTGGAGGAAGCGGGATGCTGAGAAAACCTCTGGAGAGCGAGGTTGCACACACCTGCACAAAGACTAATGTATGTGTCTGCAGTGTTTCTCAGTCATATTTAGATGTCTGTGATTAATGTTTAGATTCTGGATCATTGAACAGTACGTGAGCATTATTTCACACCTGCCCAGTCCGCAGTGTGGCATTCTATCTGCACAGGTGCATCACCTCTCATGCTGGTCAGGCATCACAGACCGTCTTTAATGGACCAATGGATGGCTCAGCTGCTGCCATTTGACTAGATGAGGATGTGCAATGTGTTTCATCAAAAAAGTGCACTTTTTTGTTTTTGTCAGATCACACATGTAATCTCTTTCTTACACTTTATGTATTCACTGCTGCAGCAATGGTGCAATAAACAACAGCTGGAAGGTTAATTTAACTTTTTAAAAAGCATCCTAGTCTAATCAGATATGCAGGCAGATGAATTTAAGCTGTTTTGGCAGAAGAAAATGTGTTGTATTGGTGTCATCCTCTGTGGTATTTTAAGACAGGCAAAGCTTTCATCACAGGATAATAAAGTTGTTATTAATTTAGGGTAATTGTGTGAAAATTGCTTACAATTTTTAGGTTTTCCTAAGAGTTCTTTCTAAATTGTTGGTAGCAGCAGGTTGTGATTTGATTACTTCCGCAGGATTTGACATCTGAGCGTTGTAGTGGTGAAAATGTTATCAAGCACTTTATATTTACAAGTAGATAGAGAGGAGACGACATGTTAAAATATTTAATACATCTTGAATTCTTAAACATTTTGAACTTGATTAGACTGATCTCACGGAAAGTTGTGTTATAGTCACGCAAAATGTTATTAATTTATTTGTGTCCATGGCACGAATTTTTGGTGTCACTCGCACAAATTTCTATAAATATATTTTTGTGTCCGTTGCACAACTGTCTTTTTTGTGTGTCATTTTATATTTTTTTTCCTCATTGTTTTTTCCTATTTTCTTACCATTGTCACTTGGGGTGTAAATAAAAGTGCATCCTAACCCAAACCCCAAGCCACAATAATTTAAAAATGGGGGGAGAGAGAAAACAATACATAAAATAACACATAGAAATTCGTGCCAGTGACACGCAAAAAGACAATCGAGCTTAAGGCACGGAATTAAGCTGGATTTTGTGCCATGGACACAAATAAATTACATTTTTTGTGATTATAACACAACTTTCCCTGAGATCATGTTGTTTATATGGTAATAGCCAACATAGTGCTATTTACAAATGGCCTGAGGCCAGGATTAAGAGGATTTGAAGGGAAGGTGTTTGATAAAAGCAGGGGTTTTCAAACTGGTGTCTGGGGCCCCCCAGGGCCCCCATAGAAGGTTCCAAGGGGTCACCAAAATTTTTAAAGAGAAAAAAGAAAATGTAAAAATTTTAAGTTTGTAATTAATTTGCTGTCCTTATATCAGAATTTCTATTTATCTAACTGTTTAACTGTTTATTTATATAAAAAAAGATGGATGTATGTTTTAGGAGAGGGGTCCCTTGCTATAGGTTCATTATGTGTGGGGTCCCTGCCATCCTAAAAGTTTAAAAAAAAACTGGATGAATACGTGCCGAGAGCATTCGGTCAATATTATTTTCTTATTTTTGACTGAGGTGGCGTTTAGCAGCTTTTGCATCTGAGCTTCTCAAATGTAATGAATACACTCAACTAAAGGATTATTAGGAACACCTGTTCAATTTCTCATTAATGCAATTATCTAATCAACCAATCACATGGCAGTTGCTTCAATGCATTTAGGGTCAAGACAATCTGGTCAAGACAATCTCCTGAACTTCAAACTGAATGTCAGAATGGGGAAGAAAGGTTATTTAAGCAATTTTGAGCGTGGCATGGCTGTTGGTGCCGGACGGGCCAGTCTGAGTATTTCACAATCTGCTCAGTTACTGGGATTTTCACGCACAACCATTTCTAGGGTTTACAATGCCTTGTTGATGCTAGAGGTCAGAGGAGAATTGGCCGACTGATTCAAGCTGATAGAAGAGCAACTTTGACTGAAATAACCACTTGTTACAACTGAGGTATGCAGCAAAGCATTTGTGAAGCCACAACACGCACAACCTTGAGGCGGATGGGCTTCAACAGCAGAAAACCCCACCGGGTACGACTCATCTCCACTACAAATAGGAAAAAGAGGCTGCAATTTGCACGAGCTCACCAAAATTGGACGGTTGAAGACTGTAAAAATGTTGCCTGGTCTGATGAGTATCGATTTCTGTTGAGACATTCAGATGGTAGAGTCAGAATTTGGCATAAACAGAATGAGAACATGGATCCATCATGCCTTGTTACCATTGTGCAGGCTGGTGGTGGTGGTGTAATGGTGTGGGGGATGTTTTCTTGGCACACTTTAGGCCCCCTAGTGCCAACTGGGCATCTTTTAAATGCCATGGCCTACATGACCATCCCTTTACGACCACCATGTATTTTCAGCACCTTGTTGAATCAATGCCACATAGAATTAAGTCAGTTCTGAAGGCGAAAGTGGGTCAAACACAGTATTTATATGGTGTTCCTAATAATCCTTTAGATGAGTGTATGTATATAAATTGGATGAATGGCAGCTCGCAAAACAACCCTAGATCAGATTCAAAATTGACTAGACATTTGTGAAAGTAAGGTATTTTAATTACTGACTAATAATTTTCCATTGCCATTAAAATGAAATTTCTAAACCTAAAAGCTAAAACCTAAGAGCTGGATAAAAATGCTCTTTTACAAGAAAACACACTTTTGCAACTGAACTCCTCGTTTATTTGGTAGACACTTTCATCCCAAGTGACTTAATTATTTTTTATATCACTACCAAGTGAGCTACATGAACACTTTACTATAATATAGTAAAATGTCATGGTTATAATGACAAAGTAGGACATGCAGTGTAAATGTGACATTACTCTCCCTTTAGGAAATTACTATGTTTATAAAAAAAAAAGGTGTGCCTGTTTGTGGGTCAAGGTTAATGTGAGATAATGCATTCAAAAGTGTTTGTGTTTGACAGAACAGATTTTATTTTCAACAGGTTTTGAGTGCTTGATCTCTCATTCCTGCCCCTCATTTGTTTAATGAGTTTTACACATGATGGAAACTTGTAGACAAACACTCAGATAAGCTCCACATTACACTCCAGATCACGGATCGAGTCAGTCTATCTCTCCTTATGTGCCCGGGAGAACTGCCACGATGGAAGCAGCAGGAGAATTTTATAATCCTGAACATTTAAGATTAATACAGTACACACTCACTTGTGCTGTCCCACAGCTCCTTCAGTCAAAGCGTGTCTTATTTGTCTTAGTTTTTAATTAAAACTGCGCTAGTTAAAAAGGTTCTCAGAGTTTGTGTGTATTCAAAGCAGATGTGGATTTTTCACGATGTGTGATATGAGTCATCAATGCGTGTGAGGGCATTAGAGTTATGGGAATAAAAAGGTGGGGAATGGGGGCAGATCAGATGAACTTCCTGAATCTCAAAGGTTTATAGGAGGTCCTTGGGTTCACACTGGCAGAGATGGGGGTCGGAGGTGTTGTTGCATGTTGGTGTTGACAGAGTGAGAAAAGATTCTTAGGGTTTGATGGATTGGGGAAAATGTGTATTTATGTGGATATCACAGTCACACATGTTAAAGTCTTGGGGAACAGATAAATCTTTAATGACATAATGGACTTGACGTCTCCATCCACTTCCTTTAGGAAACGAGAGTTACATACGAGACGTTTCCATTTAATTGTCCCTTCGACATCAAATTAGAAATCCTTACCAAAGCGCCACAGATCCTGGGACAGAGCAAAGCTCAGGCTGGGTATGTCTTCTACACGGGCACCGCTTGCAGGTTCACCACCTGATCCCCGAAGGGAGTGGTGGGAAGCTTGGGCATGTAGCCAGGCCAAGGTCTCAGAATTACAGAGGATTCAGCCAGCTCAAACCCCAGGAATGTATTCATCTGCCAAGAAAGCGTGCAGGTCCCCTACACTGTTTATGGAACAAATGCAACATTGGAAGAATAATTAAAGGTGGGGTGCATGATCTTTGAAAGCAAATGTTGACATTTGAAATCACCTAAACAAACAAGCCCCTACCCTAATAGAATCTGGGCCTTCACTTGATAGACCTGCCCCACACATACGCAACCCAGGCAACGATGTCGGTTAGTAGACCAGTAGACCCTTACTGCTGACAAATGTGTTTTGGTACTCGGCCCGACTCACTTTTCCAGTGTTTTTTAAATATCATGCACCCCGCCTTTAACTGAAGATTCTCAACCTGAACCATTATTTCATGTGCTGGTCCCCTGTAGGGAAAGCCCCTACTGTTGGCCGCCCACACCAGCATGCAAAATACTAGGTTGCAGCAGCGGGACATAGTCCAGGCAAACTAACTCATTTTGGAGCAAAAAATAGAAGTAATTGTAAAAGAATTTTTTTCAGCCTAGATCATTTCTATGAGGTGTCCAGAACAACATACTAAAAGTCCTAAGAAATCCTAGTTGAGGAAATATGTTAATTTCTCATCAATCCGAAATGTGTGCCAATAAGGCCAGACTACAATACACCCCAATGGGGCTATTTTTTTCCTTTACTCCTATCAAAATGAAACTTTACACAATGAAAGTACCCATGAAAAGTAATTTTTTTTGTATTACAAGTTGCTTTGAAAATTACATTTAATATGCAAATGAGCTATACACTAATCGAATATGCCCAAAATACACCCAAAAGGAACTTTTTGGTATTACAAGTTTCTTTTGAAATGAATTTGAATATCGACATGAGCTTTACACTTATTTAATATGTCCTAATTTGCATAGACAGAAACATAATTCATTGTTGGTCTATTGGGGTGTATTGTAGTCTGGCCTTATTGGCACACATTTCGGATTGATGAAAAATTAACACATTTCCTCAACTAGGATTTCTTAGGACTTTTAGTATGTTGTTCTGGACACCTCATAGAAATGATCTAGGCTGAAAAAAATTCTTTTACAATTAGTCTGTCGTAAAACGCTATTTTGCCTGGACTAACAGGAACTTTATCAGGTACTGGAGTCTGGTCATTGGTCCACGCATTGGTCAGCTTCCTGCAGAGGGGGCATGACTCTTGCACAAAAGCGCCTAAGCATGCTGAATGCCCAAGCATTTGGGACAACGATTGTGACCATCACCAGGTGCCAAATATCGGCCGAAACACACGGATGAAATTCCGTTTTTAAAAAAAAAACGTTTTCTGACGTCATAAATAGAACTTTCCACAGTGTCGTCATTGTGTGTGGTCTGTGTCACGTGGGTATATTTTAGATCAATGTTGTCTGAGAATGTGTTTATTTTATGTGTGAATACTGGCACAGGCAATATATGGGAATATAAACAAGAACAATGAACAATGCTTTTTTTTTAGAACAGGTACAGTTTATTTTTTTAATAACACTTCACAATTTAATTATTTGTTTTTGATTTTTTAATTAAGTCAATAATGAATTAATCAAATCTTGATTACAGCATTCAGCTAAATATAAATGTTGTGTAAATTTATGTTTAAAGGTGCAGTGTGTAAATTTTAGTGGCATCTAGTGGTGATGTTGCAAATTGCAACCAACAACTCAGTTTACAACTCACCCTTCGCTTTTGAAATTTATAGAGAAGCTACGGTAGCCGCCACAGGACAAACATTTCACCGTTGAAGATAACTTAGTAAAAAAGTTTGTCCGTTAAGAGCTTCTGTAAAAACATGGAGGCACAAAATGGCGACTTCCATGTAAGGGGACCCTCTGTGTATGTAGATAAAAACATAATGGTTCATTATGAAATGTCTTTATACACCCCTGATAATATAGTTTTGTATATTATTTTGCATTTCTGTCAAGAGATCCTTCTAAAAATTACACACTGCACCTTAAATGCTTTTAATCAGTTTTTACACAGTCTTTGTAAGTGCTGCTGTTACTAAACAAGAGATACAGATTTAGTTTTTAATGACACTATAAATGATGTACTATTTATGGAAAATTTAATATGTTAGTTACCCAAAATCTATTTTTGTAATGTACTGTTTTCTACATAAAATCATCTTACATAATGTAAAATACATTCTGTGAAAACATCCCCTTGTTATCTTTAACAATGAGTAAGGCCATGTCAAAAATTGAAATCAATATGAAATCAATGATTGAAATCAAACATGTATGCCCCTTATCTCAGAGCTAGATGAGAATTTAGCCTGGATTTATATATTTCACCAAAAATACTTATGTAATATAAATCACTTCGACAGCTATCAGCTTTCCTCCTTTCAGTTGATCATCATTTTTCTATAATACGGATACAGACTTTTCTACACTATAAAACTGGTGCTAAATAGCACTAAAAGTGGTTTACTGGCTAGTAATCATAGGGGAAACACATCTACAGTGGAGATCAAAATTATAGAACAACTAACAATTACAGAGTCACTGTTTAGTCTTATTTGAAGTTGTCCTTACAGGAGTGAAAGTGCAGTTTTTAAGCATATGTCTTGAGTGAAAAAAATTTAAATGAGATATTAGAAAAAAACGCTGATCAAAATTAGAGAAAACTTTTAGATACCTCCCAGTTGTTAATCTGGTCACTGAAGTCACTGAAACCTTCAGACAGCAGGTTGTCCAGTTGAAGGTCAAAGGGATGACCCTTTCATCCATAAAAAGAAAAGTTGGTATTCATTTTTAAAAAGTATTTATTTTATGATGTGGTTATTGCTTTATGTTGATTGTTCTACCTGTTTTGTGACCATGGCAATTTTAAACTGAATGTTTTCAAGACAGCTGGTTCTGACTGGAGTAATCCCTGTCCTGGTGTGTGTTGGGGTGTTCAGTCACAGTGGAGACAGCAGGTAGAGGCTTACTTTACTGCTGACGACTAAAGATCAGATTCTCAGGGTAAATTCCTCTCTAGGGAGGATCTAGCACAGTCAGATCTGTATGATAGACACATGCAGTGAACTGAAAGAAGGGTTCCTCTCATGGGCTTCTTTAGAAATTAAAAAATATGTGATTATTGAAAAAATCTTGAGAGCTTTATACACTCTTCATTTCATTTCAAAAATCATAAAAGAAATGTTTTAAAAACCCTATAAAAGTAATCCACTGTATCTGATTTCTGCATGTATATAGATGGTTTCATCGGACGCACGTGATACACGTCTGGATCCGAACCTTACTTCCGGTTTCGTTTTTTTAATGGTCTGACTAGTTGCTAAACTGATCTCTTGAACAAATTCCTAGTCGAAAATAACAAATGTTTTGGTTTCCTAGGTAATCTGTGTGTTGTTTTTTTTGCTTGTTATATAAATAAACTATGTTTAAAGTACTTTGTTGTTATTATTATTCTTAGCGGAGTTTACCAGAAGTTACGTGCGGACCGCGACAGCCGCTTGTTTATGTTGTTACTGCTGAAGCGGTCTATACATAATACGATTTCATTTTGTGAAAACCTTTTCTGTATTTAAATTCTTCTAAAGCCATGTGATAAAACAGTCCACAATGTCATGCGTTATTTACTATAATCTTTTCTAAGTTTGAATCTCTGATGGGTTTGCACACACTTTGGGTTGTTTACATCATTGATACCAAAATGGCATTGCTCCTCGCTTATGAAGTTACTGTACATGATGCACTATTTTTTCTGATGGCAAAGGTACTAGACACAAGCTTGGCACAAGTTTATTACTTAAAGGGCACCTATTTTATTGCTAAAAAAAACAACATTATTTTGTGTATTTGGTATAATAAAATGTGTTCGTGTGGTTTATGGTTAAAAACACATTATTTTCCACATACCGTACATTTTTGTAGCTCCAAGTTTCCTTCTCTTCCTGAAACGCACTGATTCATGTACAAAACGTATTCATTTGGAAAAACGCTTTGTCACTGATTGGCCTGCTAATCTGTACGTTGTGATTGGCCTGAATACCTCTGATGTCAGATGGAAATGTGATGCACCTTACCATGTTTAAAAGATTCGGTCTTGCCTACATCACTAATCCTAGGAAGTAAACTGTTGTCTACAATCCGTGTGTTGTTGTTGTAGTCCAAGAAAAGAGATTTACGTTGGAGACGATAACTCGCATCATCATTTACTTTGGGGTTTGTACCTTTTGCATATCTTTAACATACTAATACACACCAAAGGAAATGTAAAATCATGAATCGGTTAATTGGTGCTCTTTAATAGCAAAGACCCAGTTGTGAGTTTACTTAGTGGCATTTTTGGGGACATAATTAGGCAGATCTTTTTAGTCATGCTTGTATTAAACAAACAATATTAAAATACTTATGACTTTCGTCCTATAGAGAACACAGACGCAATCTAAAAATAAAACAGTGGTTCAATTTAGATGCAGCATTATTTGATGTTTGAATCATCTGTTTCTCTGACGTTATGGTCTGTTGCGCCCTCTATTGTCCATGAATGATACTAAAAAGCACACAACAAAATTGTACAATATATTTTGATTATGTGAATATTTCTGAACTGAACATCCATGTCTATTATGTAAAGTTGCTGTCCAAATCACTTCTCTGAGTTTATAAAAGGGATCAATGGAAAGTCATTCTGCACTTCCTTTTAGATCAGTGAAAAGCACTGTATGGTCACTTGCTTCGCATTTATTCTGCATCAGTGAAGAGTCTTGCTTGCATTTAAAGGTTTGCATAAATTCAATGATGAGAAGTAAATGGGAACAAATTTTCTTTATCACTCCACTACAGCAAGTGGGGGCTAAATACAAAAATATATATCATTTTAATATAAACAATTTAAAATGTATTCAATTACACAACAGTATTCCAGATAGCCTACACATAATCATATCCTGTTCATCTAAATGATCTACCAAAACATCAACAGAGATTATAAGGTTATCTATGAAAAAACAATTATTAAAGTACCGGCCTTTAAATCTCACATTTATTTATAATTCCCTAAATAAAATGAGTGTTTTGTTTGAAAGGTTTGTTTACACTTTTACAGATTATCAGTTAAAGCAATTAATAATTCATGTTTTATTCCCAAATCGTTATTAGTTGTAATTTCATATACAAAATCTTTGATCAAGAATGTATTTTCCTCATTCTATAAAAATTGTGACTGACGGAAAATATATTATTAGACATATTAGAGATGAGAGAATCTGCACTTATTTGGGATATTTGGGATAACACTTATCGGTTTTCACAACAATTTGATCTTAATCATTCATTATATACACTCACGTAAAGGATTATTAGGAAGGCCTGTTCAATTTCTCATTAATGTAATTATCTAATTAACCAATCACATGGCAGTTGCTTCAATGCATTTAGGGGTTTGTTCCTGGTCAAGACAATCTCCTGAACTCCAAACTAATTGTCAGAATGGGAAAGAAAGGTGATTTAAGCAATTTTGAGCGTGGCATGATTGTTGGTGCCAGAAGGGCCGGTCTGAGTATTTCACAATCTGCTCAGTTACTGGGATTTTCACGCACAACCATTTCTAGGGTTTACAAAGAATGGTGTAAAAAGGGAAAAACATCCAGTATGCGGCAGTTTTGTGGCCGAAAATGGCCGTTGATGCTAGAAGTCAGAGGAGAATCTGCTGACTGATTCAAGCTGATAGAAGAGCAACTTTGACTGAAATAACCACTCGTTACAACAGAGGTATGCAGCAAAGCATTTGTGAAGCCACAACACACACAACCTTGAGGTGGCCACAACACACACAACCTTGAGGTGGATGGGCTACAACAGCAGAAGACCCCACCGGGTACCACTCATCTCCACTACATACAGGAAAAAGAGGCCACAATTTGCACGAGCTCACCAAAATTGGACAGTTGAAGAAAAATGGTGCCTGGTCTGATGAGTTTCGATTTCTGTTGAGACATTCAGATGGTAGAGTCAGAATTTGGCGTAAACAGAATGAGAACATGGATCTGTCATGCCTTGTTACCACTGTGCAGGCTGGTGGTGGTGTGATGGTGTGGGGGATGTTTTCTTGGCACACTTTAGGCCCCTTCGTGGGCATCATTTAAATCCCACGGCCTACCTGAGCATTGTTTCTGACCATGTCCATCCCTTTATGACCACCATGTACCCATCCTCTGGTGGCTACTTCCAGCTGGATAATGCACCATGTCACAAAGCTCGAATAATTTCAGATTGGTTTCTTGAACATGACATTGAGTTCACTGTACTAAAATGACCCCCACAGTCACCAGATCTCAACCCAGTAGAGCATCTTTGGGATGTTTTGGAACGGGAGCTTCGTGCCCTGGATGTGCATCTCACAAATCTCCATCAACTACAAGATGGTATCCTATCAATATGGGCCAACATTTCTAAAGAATGCTTTCAGCACCTTGTTGAATCAATGTCACGTAGAATTAAGGCAGTTCTGAAGGCGAAAAGGGGTTAAACACAGTATTAGTATGGTGTTCCTAATAATCCTTTGGGTGAGTCTATACAGTCAAATGCAAATGTTTGGGCACCCCTGACAATTTCCATGATTTTGATTTATAAATATTTGGCTGTTTGGATCAGCAATTTCATTTTGATATATCAAATAACTGAAGGACACAGTCATATTTGAGTAGTGAAATGAGGTTTATTGGATTAGCAAAAAATGTGCAATATGCATCAAAACAGGTGCATAAATTTGGACATCCCAACAGAAAAATCTCATCAATATTTAGTAGAGCCTCCTTTAGCAGAAATAACAGCCTCTACACACTTCCTATAGGCTGTAATGAGTGTCTGAATTCTGGATAAATGTATTTTGGACCATTCCTTTTTACAAAACATCTCCAGTTCAGTTAGGTTTGATGGTTGCCGAGCATGGACAGCCCGCTTCAAATCACCCCACAGATGTTCAATGATATTGCGCAACATTCAGGTCTGGGGACTGGGATGGTAATTCCAGAACATTGTACTTCTTCCTCTGCATAAATGCCCGAGTAGATTTTGAGCAGTGTTTTGGGTTGTTGTCTTGTTCAAATATCCAGCCCTGCCGTAACTTCATCTTTGTGACTGATTCATCAACATTATTCTCAAGAATCTGCAGATTGGAATTCATGCGACCCTCAACTTTAAGATTCCCAGTACCGACACTAGTGGCCACACACTTTTTTGGAACGCTGTGTTCTTTTCCCGCCATGCATAACGCCCCTTGTTATGACCAAATAACTCAATCTTTGTTTCATCAGTCCACAGCACCTTATTCCAAAATGAAGCTGGCTTGTTCAAATGCACTTGTGCAACTCCGTCAGAAAAGGCTTTTTTCGCATCAAAGTGGACTGAATTGTTGAACGATGCACAGCGACACCATCTGCAGCAAGTTAATGTTGTGGTCTTTGAGGGTGGTCTGTGGGCTGTTTTTGACTGTTTTCACCATCCTTCGCCTTTCCCTCTCCAATATTTACGTGGCCTGACACTTCTGGCCTTAACAAGAACTGTGCCTGTGGTTTTCCATTTACTCACTATGTTCCTTACAGTGGACATTGACAGCTTATATCCCTGCAATGACTTTTTGTAGCCTTCCCCTAAACCATAATGTTAAACCGTCTTTGTTTTCAGGTCACTTGAGAGTTGTTTTGAGGCCTCCAGGTTGCCACTCTTCAGAGGAGAGTCAAAGAAAACAACAGCAATTGGCCACCTTAAATACCTTTTCTAATGATTGGATGCACCTGACCTGTCTATGAAGTTCAAGGCTTAATGAGCTCACCAAACCA
Source organism: Misgurnus anguillicaudatus (assembly GCF_027580225.2). NCBI lineage: Eukaryota > Metazoa > Chordata > Actinopteri > Cypriniformes > Cobitidae > Misgurnus > Misgurnus anguillicaudatus. The sequence goes on along the minus strand of NC_073358.2, from coordinate 28,961,539 downwards.
ACTGTGTGTTCCAATGAATGAGTGCTAAGTAGTTACAGGTATTTAAATCAACAAAATAGGTATGTTCGACTTCATGCGGTTGGTGCGCAGACCCATCGGCGGCTGACTTGAAGCAGTGCATTCCGGTTAGTAATTTTGTCCGACTTCAGCAGGCGCTGCAGGCACGTGACTGAGGCCCTGTCCCAAATGGCGCACTTCATGTGGACTTTCGGTCTCGTGGCCTTAAATTGCGCGTGCTCGCTTAGTCCACGAGTCCATATGGTGTCCCATCTGTCATTTTTACGCTTTGAAGTGTGCTCATCAGCGCCTCCTTTGCCCCCTTGATGCGGTCTTCAGCGAAGCTCGCACTGCAGCAGGCTTCGCGCACTTTACCAACCCAGAAGTCCTTGCGAAAGAGCAATCAGACCAATCAGACGACGGAAGGGAGGAGCTCACACTGACGGGCAACTTCTCTACCTATTTCCGGTGTGACGCTCGAGTCTGTCCCAAAATACTCAGTTGAACCCACGTGGACTCGCATTAAGGGTCCCTAAAGTCTGGACCACGTGATGTCATCAAAGTGTGGACTCTGAGGAGGACCACAAGTCCGGAGTGTGCCATTTGGGACAGGACCTGTGTCATATGGTTTTTAAGTACCGCGAGAGCGTTTTGAAAGTAGCTGGGTAGCTCAGCCGGTGCAGCTTCTCCAGAGCGGCTGCATGGAGTTGTGATGACGTAACAGCTTTACGTGATTGGTCGCCACACTGATGACAACGATCATGTGCGTTTCAAGTTTAATCCAACCTTTAGTTCCACTAATAAACATTATAAATTCATGTTTTAAAACAGGAAAAAACACTTTAATATGAATAAATATGTTATATTGTGTCGTGTAATAAAATAAAAATGAAAATAACAAACTCTATTGGTATTTTAATAATATAGGCTTGTTTCCCGTTATTTTCGGGATATACAGGATAATCAGCAATTAAAATATTCGATATAAAATGTTTCTGGTTGCAACTTTTTATTAAAAGGTTTGTTTTTATCAAATTCATCATCTAATTCACTTCATTTGTGATTAAAAATAAGGAAACACGGCGCACCCGTCACTACGACAAGCAGCAGGTGTCCGGCTTGACGGCTCCGTCTTCAGTTCCTCCCTCGACTGCAAGCGGCAAACCTCGCCGATCGGTCTGCACAGCGCCGGATGATCTCGAACACACCTAATGACAAGGGTGCCCAAATTTATGCACCTGTCTAATTTAGTTTTGATGCATATTGCACATTTTCTGTTAATGCAATAAATCTATTCACTACTGAAATATTACTGTGTCCTTCAGTTATTTTAAAGATCAAAATGAAATTGCTGATCCAAACACCCAAATATTTATAAATCAAAATCAAGGAAATTGTCAGGGGTACCCAAATGCATTTGTTGTGTAGACCCTAAATGTAAAGCCTGTATGATGTGTGCCAAGGGACCACTTACTCACCTAACACAAAATCCCTCCACCACTACAGTTTATACTTCACTAGCTATTTACTGACATGGGTCTGGTTAAAAAATGTAGAAAGACCAATAATACTGTAGTGACCAAAGATCTGACACCACATAATAATTTAAAGTCAAACTTGAAAATATACACAAAACATTTCAGGTCACTTAATATATTAAGCTCATTTGTACCATGTCTTTAAAGGAAAACACTACAGTTTTTCAATATTTTACTATCTCCTTACCTCAACTTAGACGAATACATACCTATCTTTTTCAATGCGTGCACTTTTAATCTTTGTACAGCGCCTCGTGAATGTGTTGGCATTTAGCCTAGCCCTATTGATTCTTATGGCTCCAAACAGGGATGAATTTAGAAGCCACCAACACTTCCATGTTTTCCCTATTTAAAGACTGTTACATGAGTAGTTACACGAGTTAGTATGGTGGCACAAAATAAAACTTTGTTTGGAGCCATAGGAATGAATGGGGCTTGGCTAAATGCTAACACATTCGAGAAGTGCTGTACAAAGTTTAAAAGTGCACGCATTGTATAAAGATAGCTATGTATTAATTAATTCAAGTTGAAGTAAGAACACAGTAAAGTATTGAAAATTTGTGGTGTTTTCCTTTAAATCCAGGATAACGTCCCATATTCTAACTATGAGATTAGGAGCATCAAAACATTATACATTAGATTAGTTGAGTCAGATGTTTGGATGGCACTGTACATCGCATTCACAACAGACAGATATTCAGATGCTTGACATCTAGTAATACTGATGTAGAAGTGATCAGACTATATGCATATAAGACACGCAGGTTAATTAAAGTAAACCGCAGTCTGTCTCGCCCACCATTTGTGCTGATCACCCAGGACGGGTGTTCAGGGCCTTAGCAGTCCCTTTATGAAGCAGTTGTGTCTCCACAATATATGTTTGCCAGCTTTAACTATACTCGTGAGGACTCTTCCCGAAATTTCATACCCACAAAAACAGCAAGGACAGCAAAAACAAGCGTTGCCTACAGAGTGGACTACTGCAAGTCTTTTCAGTGATATCAACTTTGAACTACCATTGTGAATAAAAGGTGCTTAACAAATAAACTAGCCTGCAAAGCATGCATATAAATGATGGGCTGTTTTTATGCAGATTTGTTTGTTTGCTATTATCTGGCACACTTCAAATAGCCTTCCTTAATATCTCCAGCTGACAGTACAGACTCTTTATTCCAGCATAGAGGAAATTTATTCTTGAATCCTGCAGCACATTGTTGCTCGGGTCAAGCTGGAGTTTGATGAATAAAGAACCAAGGCCACACTTTTCAGCACTGATCTGTGAGACAGACAAGGACAACAATGATATGTAACAGTAAAAGTTGAAATTTTTTGTAGTTGTATTGAATTTTTTTATCCACTCTTAAAATGGGTTACACTTTATTACATGGGGTCACTGTTACAGTGTACATTTAAGTACAGAGTAATAAACTACATGTACTTACTATAGGGTTAGTTTCATGTAATTATGTATAATTTACTGTTATTACTATTCCATGTAAGGCACTGTAAAATAAAGTGTTACCTTAAAATGTTTCTTAAAACATTTCTTGCTGGACTAGGTTCATGGTTCTTTGAAGACACAAAAGGTTCTAGTTAATTTTTTAAGACTGGAAAGATTTTTTGGAAAACAGTTTTTTTCTATGGCATTGCTATTTACTACGCCTTCAATAGTTAATAGGCCAAAGCCGAATATGTCCAATTTGACATAGAGTAAGAAAATCTGACATTGGAAATTACTTTATAATATACTATGGGTAAAATGAGCTTTGTATCTGTGAATGCAACCAAGCCCCTAACCCTCAAAGGGATAGTTAAAATTTTATAAAATAGATGCAATTTTGTCACGGCACACAGCTGATTGTAACCATTGACTTCCATAGTAGGAAAAACATATACGATGGAATTCAATGGATACCGTCAACTATGTGCTTACCATCATTTATCACAAAACTTCCATATTTGTTTTCCTATGATAGTCAATGGTTACAAACAGCAATGTGCTTACCATTACTTATTAAATTATCTTTTTTTGTGTTCATCAGAAAAAAGTTATTCATACAGAAAAACATGAGAATGAGAAAATGATGATAGAATTTTCATTTTTGGGTGAACTATCCCTTTAACTTTTCATTAGTTAAAGGTGGAATATGTAGAATTTGCCACTAGACGGCGCCAAACGGCAATAATACCAAATGACGTAGATTAATGATGCTCTGAAGTAGCGTGGAATTATGGGATTTGCAGTCTTTAACTCAACCGCTGATTGTCATCAATCAGATGCGAACGAGAAATCACATTGACTTACAGTTGTGTTCAAAATTATTCAACCCCCAATGCTGTTAAGGGTTTTAGGGAATTTAGTGTACATTTGTAATTGTATTCAGAATGAAATCCTACAGTGACTTCTTAAAGAACCATATGCAACTAAAATGACATCAATTGGTTTTGTAATATAGTAGTAAATGTTTCTTTTGTGAATTCTTCATTGACACAATTATTCAACCCCTTAAAGAACTACCACTCTGAAGAACAGAGGTTCATTGAAGTGTTTTCAATCAGGTATTGAAAACACCTATGGATGTCAGGGAACAGCAATAAAGCCTAATAAGCACCAATTAGGCAGCTTTAAAATGACTGTGATACTCAACTCCTTCTAAATATTTACTGGTGTGGTTACAAACATGGTGAAGTCAAAAGAATGGTCCAGGAAGACAAGAGAAGAGGTGATTAATCTTCACAGGAAGGGCAATGGCTATAAGAAGATTGCAAAGATGTTAAACATACCAAGAGACACCATAGGAAGCATCATTCGCAAATTCAAGGCAAAGGGCACTGTTGAAACGCTTCCTGGTCGTGGCAGAAAAAAGATGCTAACTGCGACTGCTGTGCGCTATCTGAAGCGTAGAGTGGAAAAAGTCCCCGTGTGACTGCTGAGGAACTAAGAAAAGATTTGTCAGATGTGGGTACTGAAGTTTCTGCTCAGACAATACGGCGCACCCTGCGTACTGAATGTCACGATCGGTTTTAACCGGATTGTGGAAACAAAAGGATGAACCCAAACGCAGAGGAAATGTATGAAAATATAACTATGAATTTATTTACAATAAATAAAAGAAACACCCACGATGGGGTAAAACAAGGAATAACAAAACAATGTGATGAAACACAAATAGACACGGGAATAATTGAACAGGTCACAGAATACATGAACACTGAATTACGACAACGCACGCACACCACACAGAGAACACGAGGGCATTATATAGACAGCACATCAATGGGGAACAGGTGAACATAATTAATCACGTAAGACACGCGTACATAAGGGAGTAGGGTAAAAGTGACAAGACACTGGGAACACGTGTTGCACATACATGATGTGAAAACACACGTGTTCCCACATAAACACAATGCTGCCATAGTCTTGCCCTCTAACATACCGCCTGGATAAAAACCAGGGTCAGGCAAGACTATGACAGCCACAAAACACTGGGAACACGTGTTACACAGACGTGATGTGAAACACACGTGTTCCCACGTAGACACAATGCTGCCATGATCTTGCTCTCTAACACAGACCTGAACCTATACTAAGGTCTGGCAAGATCATGACAGCAACAAGACACCGGGAACATGTGGAAACCACGCACACAATGTGATTCCACATGTCCCCACACAGAACATAATACTATCACGGTCCTGCCAGATGCACTCAGACCTACATCTAGCACAGATGTCTGACAGGACCGTGACACTGAAGGCCTCCATGCCAGAACTCCCAGGCGCACCCCCTTGCTGTCTCCAAAGAATAAGAAGAGTCGACTGCAGTATGCCAAAAGTCATGTGGACAAACCACAGAAGTTTTGGGATAGTGTTCTGTGGAAAATTAGAACTGTTTGGGCCCATGGATCAACGCTATGTTTGGAGGAGGAAAAACAAGGCCTATGAAGAAAAGAACACCTTGCCTACTGTGAAGCATGGTAGGGGGTCAATCATGCTTTGGGGCTGTTTTGCTTCTGCAGGTACAGGGAAACTTCAGCGTGTGCAAGGTACCATGAATTCTCTTCAGTACCAGGAGATATTGGATGACAATGTGTTGCAGTCCGTCACAAACCTGAGGCTTGGGAGACGTTGGACCTTTCAACAGGACAAGGATCCCAAGCATACCTCCAAATCCACTAGAGCATGGTTGCAGAAAAAAGGCTGGAACATTTTGAAGTGGCCATCGCAGTCACCAGACTTAAATCCGATTGAGAACCTCTGGTGGGACTTAAAGAAAGCAGTTGCATTGCGCAAGCCTAAGAATGTGACTGAACTGCAGGCTTTTGCCCATGATGAATGGGCGAAGATACCCGTAGATCGCTGCAAGACACTTGTGTCAAGCTATGCTTCACGTTTAAAAGCTGTTTTAACTGTAAAAGGATGTTGTACTAAGTACTAAGATTGAATGTCACTGGGGGGTTGAATAATTCTGAAAATGATGTGAGCACAGAAAAGACATTTGGGGTTATTTCATTATAAATGTTATGTTATATTTGTCTGACCTTCACATGCCTCTTTGATGTAATTGTAAGCAGGATGACTGAATGATCAAAATCAATGTCAAACAGGCCAAAAAAATCAATTTCATTTGGGGTTGAATAATTTTGAACACAACTGTATAAGGTAATCATCAAGTCTTATAAATGTTGCGTTTGATGACATCGTTTTATTTCATGATGTAAGCTTATATTTAATGTTCAAATTATTAGTCATAGATGTTACAGAATTAGTCCAAATTCGATGGTGTGTTAACAGAGCACAGAATTGAGTGTTCAAACTTACAATCTACAATGATTTTTCACATGTATTGACAGTACAAATCTTATTGTGAGGTTATGATGTAAAATTATGATAGACTGTACAGTACCAAACTCTAGTAGTAAAACTAAAAAGACATTTTTAAGATGTAAAATAAATCTTTGGTGTCCCAAGAGTACGTATGTGAAGTTTTAGCTGAAAATATCATATAGATAATTTATTATTGCGTGTTAGAGTTCCAACTTTATAGGTGTGAGCAAAAATAAGCCATTTTTGGGTGTTTCCTTTTAAAAGCAAATGATCTGGTCTCTGTACTAAATGGCAGTGCTGTGGTTAAGGGGCGGTATTATCCCCTTCTGACATCATAAGGGGAGCCAAATTTCAATGACCTACTTTTAACATGCTTGCAGAGAATGGTTTAACAAAATTGAGTTACTGTGTTGATCTTTTTTACATTTTCTAGGTTGACAGAAGCACTGTGGATCCAATTACAGCACTTAAACATGAAAAAGTCTGATTTGTGTGATATGTCCACTTTAAACGCCTTGAAAATTGAAACTTTAGTGTTTTTAATAATGTAATATTTCTAAATAATTATAATAATTCAATACTCATCATAATTTAGAGCTTCCTGTGTTTTAAAGAGATCATATAGTCCTTTATTTTATTGAATCTCACAGGTGTTATATATATTGATGACCACTAGGTGACAGCGTTATCTCATGTGTGACTGGGCCGTTTCAACAGGTAGAACCATGCGACGTGGTGCTGAGCAAAAACGAGCACAAATTTCGACGAAGTCCCAAAGATGATCGTTCCCAGCAGGATATTTCTCCACAGTCTTCAAGGAACATGTGCAGGTCCAGTCTTTAATATCTTTTAAAAGTCCAAATTTGTCCGACAGAGGTCTAAGTAGATGATAAATTGATAAGGCATAAAATGAGACAGAATAAGGGACAGATCTGTTATCCTCAGAAGAGACAGAATGCCTGAAAGGGACACACTGCAATTTGTGGCGATCTTAATTATACATCCAGTCTCCACTATATTTGACTCTCTTTGGAAGGAATGCTGCTAAATGTAGCTAATACACACCCATCTCCGTCCGTATGTGTGTGTGTGCGCGCGCGTGTGTCTGCGTGTAATAGATGAAAGTCATAACATTGCTGTTTTCATTTCTCAGTTTCAAACTGGACTTGATTACACGAGCCAAATGAAAAAGAAAGAATATCCCCCTGATTGCTGTTCGCTTTTTCTCATAAACAGGGAAGATTTTGTATTCAAACTGATCTTGCTTAGATAAACACCACCATATTCAGATTACGGGTGATGACCTTTACGGTGTTTTGTTCCATCATATCGCTAAACATTATAGCTGAAAATGGCACCAGTGACATCCAAACACGCTGCAGATGCACCATAGTCTCTGTTTCGGTGTCTGTCCGTCTGAATTTCTTCTCTAAAAACATGTCTGCTTTGTCTGACATTTACAGTGATGTTGACCTTTTATCTCCCCACACTCATCTCACAAACTCCCCCCCCCCACGTTTTTTCAGGAAACATATCCCATCTCATCACCATCATCATCATCCTCGTTTTTACTCTTGTTCTCTCTCTTTCTCTCTTTCACATGCACACACCCACATGTTCTTAGACTAAACTTTTATTGTTGCCATCCAAAGACACCCAATACATCATGCAAAACATTTATTTTTCAAATGTATAAATCTTTCTGATTTGTAATGGATATTGCTTTAAGTCCTGCTTTACGTTTTGTATCAGTGAATTTGGGCAGTTTAAGCCTTCATTACCAGCAGATCCTTTCAAGTACTATCAGATTGGATTAGGGACATCACTGTGATGTCGTTTCGGGTTTTGCCACAGTTTCTTTATAGGGTTTCAGTTGGGCTGGGGTGCTTAGACAGAGTGATCTGAGTTGCTGGTTCATATTGTTTGTCTGACGCTACATTGTAGATTCTTTTCGCATGGCATTTTCACAGTCACCAACACTTGTCACGTTGCTCTTGTCAGCACATTGTGATGTTGTTGGCACAGCCATGCTTTATGGCAGGAAAGTAATAACCTGGTGATGAACAGGATTTGGTTTTCACCAGAAATGACATTTGACATTTAGACAGAAGTGTTGTTCTCATAAGATCTTTCATGTTCTCTGTCAGATATATCTGTCATGGAGACCTCATTAATAGAGTAGTGCAGACATGAAGCAGAGGCATCTGAACTACACTCTTACAAATAGCTTCCTAAAATGATCTTTGTTCGGGTGTATGGTTCCATAAAGAACGATTTTGTTGCACAACTTTGTGGTGGGGAAAGGTTTTAAGATAACATACTGAGGTAAGAACGAAATGGTTCTTTCGAGCACCTTTGAAAATGATTCAATTGACTATCCTTCAAAAACAATGACCTCATAGTTTGATTGTGTGAGCAGCAGCTTATTTTTGATGTACAGTTAAGGGGATCGCACACCGGCCACGCAGCTCAGCGCCGCGCCGTTCTAAAAAAAATCAAACACATTGTTTTCTATGAGTATATACGCATACCGGCGCCGCCCAGCTGTGACTCAGGAAGTTGCTCTAATCCCTGTCGCGCCACACAGCGCCACTCACATAGTTTAACATTAAATAACATCATATTTGTCCCAAATCATTAACGACTAACATTGGCTGCTAACTTATATTTTGCATTTTGAATAAGACGCTATCTGACGAAGCTCGCGCAATTTAATGTGCACTTCCAGCGCTGAGCTGCGCGGCCGGTGTGCGATCCCCTTTAGGTTATAGGGATAAGCGCCCTCCAGCGGCTATACTCTTATTGCAGCCTGTGGTTATGTTTCAAGGTTGTTTGCCCAATGCGTCAAATTAGACACATTTAATTTCTGAACATTTAGGGGCGGTTTCCCGGACAGGGATTAGACTAGTCCTAGACTAAAATAATTGTAAGAGCTGTCCTAACTGAAACCAACTTGCACTGACATATCTTAAAATACATCAGTGCTCTTTGTTTTGCCTCAAAATGCACACCAGTAATGTTTTTAGTAAGACATATTTGTTAAAACTAGTTATATTTCCTAATTAAACTAAGGCCTAGTCCTGGTTTAAGATAATCTCTGTCCGGGAAACCACCCCTTATGGTTTTAAAGATATTTTGGAACATCTAACCCTACCCTAAACCCAACAACTTCTCAACAATATAAAACACAACACGCAAGTTAACATCCAGAAGTCGACAGCAGCATGTGCGCCGCAACTTCTTAATTTTTTTAATTACTGCGCAAATAGACTTAGGGGTGGTGTCCCGGCCAGGGATTAGTTTAAGCCAGGACTAGGCCTTATTTAAATTAGGAAATATAACTAGATTTAACAAACATACCTTACTAAAACCATTACTTGTGTGCACTTTGAGGCAAAACAAAGGGCACTGATGTATTTTAAGATATGTCACTGCAAGATGTTTTCAGTTTGGACAGCGCTTACATTTATTTTAGTCTAGGACTAGTCTAATCCCTGTCCGGGAAACCGCCCCATAAAGTGTCTAGTTTTTTTTGTGCCCACTCCCAATTTATTTATTGCATAAATTGACGAATAAACAAATAAACCTTGCACACTCAAGTCATAAGATCACTTTATATGAAGGACTGTTATGTGGGTGGCAGTGGCTCAGCGGTTCATGTGGGTTGTCCACAAATTGGAAGGTTGGTCGTTCAATCCCGGCGGTTCCACCTGACCAACTGTCGAGATGTCCTTGAGCAAGACACCTAACCCCAGCTGCTCCCGATGAGCTGGCTGGTGCCTTGCATGGCTGACTTGTGAATGTGAGGCAACATGTAAAGCACTTTGGATGGGCATGGGTCTGTTGAAATCGCTATACAACTACAGTCCATTTATTATCTGTAAAGTGCCTTAATAGTGTACTGTGTAATATAAATACAATTAAGCATGGCGGTTTAAATAGAAAATCATATTCCAATACATGTCATCATTGCAAAATGATACCTCAATATATCAAAAGTTTCACCTGCTGCCGTTTTTTTTGCCAGATAGCCATAGGTGTAATAGTAATTTGAAAGTTCCACTGTCTTAAATATATAATATATACTGTACATTTTGTATCTTTCCTAATCGTGTCTTTTCAAGTGAATAAACCATATAGTATGTTGTAGTGATGCACCGATGTATCGGCCACCGATATTTATCGGCCGATTTTTTATAAATTTGAAACCATCGGCATATCGGCAATAGCACGAGACAGGCCGATAACGATTGTTTATTAATTAACTGCATAAAGAAATCCATTATATGTAAAAAATGAGTTAATGTTGTTAATAAAATAAATGCTGAATAGCAAAAACCACCTTTGAAGGTTGTCATGCTGTCTTATTATATTTGTTTTAATTTGTGTCTCTCTTATTATGTTGGTCAGTTGAATGTTAATTAGATCCAATCCATGTTCAGTAAAAATAATTTGATGCAGAAATAAACTAGCTAATAGACCAACTGTATAGTATTGTATACAAGTGTTTAATATCGGCATCGGTATCGGCCAGAAGTTGTCTGTTTAAATCGGAATCGGTATCGGCCCAAAAAAATCCTATCGGTGCATCCCTAGTGTGTACACTGGCAGATATTCAGTTAAAAATGACAAGAATTAAAAGAAATGTTACCCTGCCTGTGAAAACCCACCTAAAGTCATTTTTTTTGTGATTTACTGTTTTCTACATAAAACCATCTGTGAAAATATAACCTTGATATCTTTAATATTGACTAAGTAAGGCCATGTCAAAGATTAAAATCTGTGATTACGTTTACATGCACCCTCATAATGCCATTATAATAAGATTTTGGAAATATTGTGATTACATTTCATCTCATGTAAACACAATACTTTGATCAAAATAATGTGATTAAGCTCATAAACGGAGCAAGTATAATCGTATTAAAACGTGACGTATGCTGATTTTAATCGCAATACTCTGCCATGTAAGCACTTTAATCGCATCTATACCACGCGTGCATGTGTTTTTGTCACGCACCTTAAGCGTGAATTTGTAGTAAACTTGAAATTAGGACGTTTTCCCTAAACTTGTCAACACAACTCATTATTTGTGTTGTGCATTGGGCTATGTGAATAACAAGCACAATTATTAGTGAATAATTAGAAAAAATGTAAACAGGAGTGACATCACATTATGGGTTTACATGTAAATCAATGACTGACATCAAACTTTGACTTCCTAATCTCATCATTAGATTATGATACTTTAGCCTGGATTTCACAGATAGGGTCACAAACCATTGCCTTTCACATTTCTTCATAATTGTTATTTGGTATTATGTGACAGTTCTGTCCGGTTAGGTCATATTTCCCATTGTCTCCCACTTTATTAAGGATTATATTTCATTGCTCAGTCCTTCTGTTCACCTTGATATCTCTCTCAGTTTCAATTTCAATGTGCTTTATTTGCATGACAAAAACTGTACATTTGTAATCTCTCTTTCTCTCTCTCTCATAAATTAAGTCAACACAGCTGATTTGCTTTCCTTTGTGTAGGACCACTCAGATTCAGTTAAAGGAGGACCACATCATTATTTCATTAGCCGTTACATTAAGGGGAAATAAAATTCCCAGCTTCTTTACTGCTCACATTGTTGAAATGGTCACCATACAATTTTACAAAACACCTCACTTTATAAACTAGTCAGTTATGAATGCTTTCCTTGTATCAAGCAGTCCTTTAAAAGGTTTTCGCTGTCTGGGTTGTGATTTTTGCCCAGTAATTAAGGAGCTGGGTTGGAAACACAAAGGTCACAAGTTTGATCCCAAGTATGGATAACACCATTGTGCTTTTGAGTAGCACACTTAACCCAGCGTCGCTACCCTAGCCTGTTCTTACAATTGATGTATTGTAAGTCACTTAAGATAGAAAGCAACTACTAAATGAAAAGTAATCAACTCCTCTTTTCAATCTCCCCATTAGGTTTTGTCCAGAAATTAATTTAGCCACAATTTCCTCCAATTGAATTACTTTTCTGCTTAGTATAATACCTGCTATTGTATATATTTTATTCTCTTTCCCTTTGATAATTTTTTGCCATTTGAGAGAATGAAATGTGAGTCACTGCTGACACGGCGAATCAATCCTCTTGAAATACAATAAAGGAGAGATACTAAAAATGGATGAAGAAAGCTTGAAAGCCTGATCCATGAAAATAATATAGCATAGCCATTGCAGTATCAGAAAACACACAATAAACATTAGTTATAAGTATTTTTAATGATGTGATGCTAATAATCAATGTTTGTCTTTATTAGGGCTGCAGGATATTGAAGAAATGCGATATGCAATAACTTGCTAAATAATGCAATATGCAATACAATAATGGTTTCATTTTGTAAAATCAATTTTGAGCTTAAAATAGGTTTTAAAACTAAATATGATATAACAAAATAAACGTTTTATATTCTGTCTGATAGTTGATCATCTTGCACACGTCGGAGCTAAAATTTTGATTATACACAACCTCTGGAGGTATTTAAAGTATTCAGTTATTGCAAACTTTTGCGATATGCACATTATATGGCACATACACTCACCTAAAGGATTATTAGGAACACCATACTAATACTGTGTTTGACACCCTTTCACCTTCAGAACTGCCTTAATTCTACGTGGCATTGATTTTACAAGGTGCTGAAAGCATTCTTTAAAAATGTTGGGCCATATTGAGAGGATAGCATCTTGCAGTTGATGGAGATTTGTGGGACGCACATCCAGGGCACGAAGCTCCCGTTCCACCACATCCCAAAGATGCTCTATTGGGTTGAGATCTGGTGACTGTGGGGGCCATTTTAGTACAGTGAACTCATTGTCATGTTCAAGAAACCAATTTGAAATGATTCAAGCTTTGTGACAAGGTGCATTATCCTGCTGGAAGTAGCCATCAGGATGGGTAGATGGTGGTCATAAAAGGATGGACATGGTCAGAAACAATGCTCAGGCAGGCCGTGGCATTTAAACGATGCTCAATTGGCACTAAGGGGCCTAAAGTGTGCCAATAAAACATCCCCCACACCATTACACCACCGCCACCAGCCTGCACAGTGGTAACAAGGCATGATGGATCCATGTTCTCATTCTGTTCACGACAAATTCTGACAATACCATCTGAATGTCTCAACAGAAATCGAGACTCATCAGACCAGGCAACGTTTTTCCGGTCTTCCGGTGGTGAGCTTGTGCAAATTGTAGCCTCTTTTTCCTATCTGAGTGGAGATGAGTGGTACCCGGTGGGGACTTCTGCTGTTGTAGCCCATCCGCCTCAAGGTTGTGCGTGTTGTGGCTTCACAAATGCTTTGCTGCATACCTCAGTTGTAACGAGTGGTTATTTCAGTCAAAGTTGCTCTTCTATCAGCTTGAATCAGTCGGCCCATTTTCCTCTGACCTCTAGCATCAACAAGGCATTTTTGCCCACAGGACTGCCACATACTGGATGTTTTTCCCTTTTCAGACCATTCTTTGTAAACCCTAGAAATGGTTGTGCGTGAAAATCCCAGTAACTGAGCAGATTGTGAAATACTAAGACCGGCCCGTCTGGCACCAACAACCATGCCACGCTCAAAATTGCTTAAATCACCTTTCTTTCCCATTCTGGCATTCAGTTTGGAGTTCAGGAGATTGTCTTGACCAGGACCACACCCCTAAATGCATTAAAAAACTGCCATGTGATTGATTGATTAGATAATTGCATCAATGAGAAATCGAACAGGTGTTCCTAATAATCCTTTAGGTGAGTCATTATACATTAGTAATATTCACACAATTGTTTCAATTAACCTCTTCAAAATAGTAATTCAGGATACATTTTTATTATGGATCTATTTAAAAAAATAAACAGCAAAGAAGTCAAATATTCTTTTAAAAATGTCTATTAAAAAGGGTGTTTAATAAGCTATTGGAGGAGACAGAAATGACTTATTCTCATGATGAATGTGGTAAAACAACTTATAATATGTTTAAAAATCTTTTTGAAAATAATTCAGATTGCACTTGAGTAATTGTTTTTATATGCAGAACATGTTTCGTTGTAATGTATGTTTCAAATGTATGAAACCCACATGAAACGAATGATTACGTCAATTCTAAGAACTTGGAAATCCTTTGTCCTTTCAACAGATAAATTGTAAAATGTGTCTCTTTTTCTCTCTGTCTCTTTCTCAGACATTACCACGGGGCCATTCGCATCCTCTTTCGCTTTCCATGTGCAATTTAGGGTGGATGGATGCTGTCGGTAAACACGGTGAGGCGGTGACCCAGCAGGTAATACCATGGTTTGCAAATTGGCTGTTTTATGATAAGTACTTCAATGGCTGCATAATTTATAGAGTAAAATTTGTGGTGTGGTTAAAATCTGCACGGCACAATGCAGCGGACACATCACTCCGGAGGTCAGGCTCATTCAGGGCTTGCTAAAGAGCCATAAAGATGCTCTCAGTTGCAGCTGTCCATGCAAACACCTATAACATCTTGTTGAAATGCAGTGAAAGTTGCATGAAGTCTCACCCTTCATCTGCGATATAATGAATTCCAAGAATTCTGCAGCTGAAGAGATGTTTCCTCCAGGCAACCAAACCTTTTGACCTGAGCCGTCTGCAGGCCATCTGTAGAGATAGAAAACGGCTGTTGAGGAGACTGGAGGATTTCACTTATGAGAGATTGATGCTCCTGCAGTCGCTCAAAATTCGGTGTCAGTCTTGTCAGGAATGTGCACATTTTGAGTGTTAACCTGTCAGATTTCTGCTGTCTTCATCGTGGGTTCATCTCGAAGTGGAAGGCTTTATACACTTCAGCAATTATCTGATGCTTACCTTTAAACTTCATTTGGAAAAAAGTCAAAAATAAGAATTATGCCTTTCTGCACAGTATTGGCTGCCTAAAAGGTTATTTAAAAGTTCACATACTTTTAGCACATGCGGTTGTAATTTTTTGCTGTCATATCCTTCAGCAATGAAGTGATGTTGTTCGCTGGAAATGTTAAGAGCCTCATTACAGTGTCCATGATGTCTTTTACTTTCTTACTCAGTTTGGCACACAACACAGTGATCTATCAATAATGCACGGAAATGCCATTAGTACAGGAAATGGCAGTTAATGGCTGTCGGCCGGCGTAACAGATGCTTGTGTTGTCCATTCACAGAGTTCTATCAATAACAGATATGTCATTTCCAAGTTTAAATGGTTTTATTGCTTTACTATACTAACCTAAATATTTAGTTTAACTAAAAATGAAAGCGTGCCATTATTTACTCATCACGTCTTTTGAAACCTGCATGACTTTCTTCGTAAAAAGATTTGGCTTCCTCTTAAATTTGTATTCAAATTCAGTTTTAATTAATTAATTTATTTATTACAGCGCTTTGGGTCGGGTCAGCTTACTATTGGGAGCTTTTCCATTGGGTGCAGTACGTAGTACCCGATAATTTTTTTAGTACCACCTCGGTTGGGCTTCCAAGCGATCCAGCTGACACCAAACGTGACGCGAAAACACCGTAGATCACCAATTGGTCTGAGAGAATTGTCACTACAAGCGTCATCACTATAATGTAAAGATTAGCTTTACCTTAGTGCTAGCTTGCACTGTCTCGAGTAAACCTGTTGTCATCTGTGCTTTGCTGTAAGTTCCCAAACTCCCTTTAAGCGATGAAAAACATCCACAGGTTGAGAACCAGGAACACCATAACAGTTTTTTTTCCAGACTTGCAGTTTGTAGCTAACCAAGCCAAAGTGAGGTGAGCTGACCCGACCTGTCCCAAACCAAACCTTGGGATACTATGCAGTGGAAATCGTCATAATGGTACATTCACACAGGACGTAAACTTTAACACTTCACCTTTACTTTTAATGGGTGATGTCATGCGTTCTCGAACTGAATTGTGGATCCGTCGCGTCACTGCCGTTGCTCACAGCAGAAGCCCTAGACTTCAGCAAAGAATAAATGATAACAGAATCCCAAATTATTTCTTAATACATGCAAATATGTATGAACTATACAACACTGAGCTAACGTTGCTGTGTACAATTAATGTATACAATGTTAGTTACAGATCCTTGAATTTTTGCCTGGCTGCCAAACCTCTTCTCACACAACAGTGATGCATGCTTGCAGTTTCCCTTATCTTTAGGAAACCAAAACATTTTTATTTCGACAAGGTATTTGATCCAGAGGTCAGTTTATTCGCTAGCCAGACCAATAAACACACACAAACCGGAAGTTAACTTAAGGGGTTCGCACACCGGACACGCAGCTCAGTGCCGCGCCGCGTCGAGTCGCGTCTAGGACAACTCGGAGGTATCGTACAACGGAAGTGCACATTAAAGAGCGCAAGCTTAGTCAGATAGCGTCTACTTCAAAATGCAAAATATTAGGGCTGTTTTCGACTAAGGATTTTCATAGTCGAATCTGATTCGTTCGATTTTGCCATAGTCAAACCTTTTTTTTAGATAGCAGCTAGGGCTGTCGCGGTTAAGGAATTTAAATACAGAACAAAGCAATGTCTAAAAGAAATGAACATTACAAAACAACTTATATTATATCCAAGTGTTACTTGGTCAAAAATATGTAGAAATATAGCCTATGCAAGTAAAAAACTAAAAGCCGTTAATTAAGCGGATTCTCTGCAACATAGTGGACGTGCTGAAACAGTCGAGTCGCAGGTGATTTTCATTGCTTATAATGTTTCACGCAGATACTGTTGATGAAAAACTTTCATATCTCAATGTCCAGGTAAGAGACAAGTGTTCAGTCAGTTAAAGGTAGGGTAACTGATTTGATCCTGAAACATTTTTAGTTTTGCTGGTTAAAAGTCTCCTCACATCCTGATAGCAATCACTGTGTTAAGTTGTTTAAATGTATTTGTAGAAATTTATGTCATCTGTGAAAGGCGTAGGACCAAAAAATGTTCAACAAATCATAGATTTCGGTCCGAACGGACGTTTCCTTTTTTGTCCCTCATACTTAAGCGTAATTTGAATGCCCACCGCGCAGCGAGTCCACACAGACACCATACGTCATCGGCGCGTTCACGTGCGCTCACCTCCTGCCTGTAAACAGCGAGAACAGCAAACTTTTTTGCCAGCTGAATTGACAACCTACACAGGAGGCACAAAACTAAAGGCTTCTTTTATAACAACAACAGCAAAAACTGCCTGGATCAGCACAGAGCAAACACCCAAATTAACATCTGTATATAATAACTTTACTGCTTTACCATGAGATGCAAACAGCTGCAGGAAGCAAAGGGTCTGAAAGAGTCGTTGCACTGTTTATTTTGGTAAGGTAGGTACGCGATATGTTTGTATTGAGATGGATTCAGATATTCTACTTTGATGAAACGTTGTGTTGCTTATGAAGTTTGTGTTCGTTTACAGATTAGCTAACGATATAGTTACTACGTCTACACAACCGAACGTGTGCTTAAACTAATTCTGATGTAACCAGTTGTTTATGTTGGTTATTTTGGAAGTGCTATTCGCTTTGTACTGCAAAGTTTTCTCATTGGTGAATGAGACATGAGATGTGACCGTCTGATTTGTGCGTGTTCATGTGTTTTGAAAGAGGCGTGACTTTGGATGGCAATTTGACTTGAGGGTGGGATCGGGATTTCATTGCTAGGCGGCTACCGTTAGCATTTTTCAAGATGTGTTACCCTACCTTTAATAATAAAGCCACCTGCATTTTTGCTGCAGCTTCCTCATCCATGGAGGGGACGCTGTATACAAAAAAAGGGTTTTATTTTATGTGGTTTTACTATGAGGTTCATAGTCGAATCAGACCTCTCCGAATAGAATCATTGAGTCCTCGACTATAAGAAGTCAGCCCTACAAAATATAAGTTAGCAGCCAATGTAAATCGTTAATGATTTGGGACAAATATGATGTTATTTAATGTTAAAATATGTGAATGGGGCTTTGTGGCGCGACAGGAATTTGAGCAACTTCCTGAGTCAGAGCTGGGCGCCACCTGTCGGTGTGCATATACTTTTTCATCGTCACAGCCCTAGTTGTTTTACATTATGATACGAGTGAATATTAGCATGTTTTTCTCTGTTATTTCCCTGCGGCATTTGAGATCGGTTGGGTCCAGAAGTGGTGCATGACGTCAGACTTAAGAAGTGGATTGTTGCATATGGAGTTACAGGGTGTGTTTGAGACTCGGAGAATGAGAGAAAAAAGATTGTTTCCCATGTAATTACTTACGTATGCCCTGGCTACTATATAAATGAGTTTAGAGGTTCATTATGAAGCATTACATTATTTTTAGTAGTTGCCCCTTCAGTTTTCACTGATTAATTTTTTTGTGATTTTCTTTGGTATTAATTATCCGAAAATATTTTTATCTAATGTTTGCAGGAGCAATGTTCTTTTCTGATTCTTGGCTATAAGTTGTATGAACTGAGTTTTAAAAAGTTAACACATTGGAATATGCTTACCAATCATTATTATCCATTGGACGTATGATAGTGATGAAAGCTGAAAAGACTATCAGTGTGTTTTGGAAGCACAAAATTTAAAACCGCAAAAGGATATTCATTATTAAACACAAAGTTGTAATGAACTCTGTCTGGTTTCCCTGTCCATGTCTCTTATTTTGTGGTCTTGTCATTGTCAACATGTTTGTAGTCTTTTCTGTAGTTCTTTTGTTTATTGGTCCGTGTGCTGATTCTTCCCCAGTTGTGTCTTGTTTACCCTGATTACTCTGTGTATTTAGACTACGTTTACACATTGGCGGCTATTTTCATAAACAGACATTTCAACCTCTTCGGTTTAAAAAAATAACTTTGTGCATACATGTCAGTTTTCAGAAAAGTGTTCATTGACACATACCCGTGTATGTATGCTGTCAAGAGCATACCAAACCTCTAGGTGGCAGTGTAAACAGAAGCTCAAGCCCTCGTAAGCCAACAAGAATCGCGAAAACAGCAACAAATCACTTCCTGTTCCTCTTTTGAACAAGGTCGCACTTTTGACGTAGGTGCGAGCTTTGGCACGTACTGTGACGTTGGATGCCTAAACATTCGTTTGTCTCAGTTTACATGCAACCGTGCAACCGAAGATTTTCCAAATCTCTCAAGTTTTTAGAAAGAATCAATTTCAGAGGCAAGTTCTCCGTTTGCGTGTAAACGAAGGGCACAAACGAAGGGAAATGTCTCAGTTTTTCAAAATAACCATGTACGTGTAAACAGGGCCTTAAACCCAGTGTTTCCACTGTCTGATGTCGATCGTTGAATGTTGTTACTGTCTTTCTCTCGTGTTCCATGTTGGATTATCCTGCCTGTGTTCCTGCCATGCTCCTGTTTTTGTTTGTTTAAATAAACTTTATGCTGCACTTGGATCCGCACCTTGTTTTGCCTGGCTTTATCCGTAAAAGTAGTTTTCCAGGTCAATTTCTTCTTAAGTAGCTCTCGCTCACAATAAAGTCAGAGACCCCCGGTCTACACAGTCAATAAACAGTAGCCTGTTTTGATTAGTTTTAGGTATAGCCAACATATGTTGGTATACTTATGCTTGACCTAAATGTTGGGAAGGAGCCAAAAGTTAGACTTTTTGGGCAAACTTTGCACTACAACATCTGTTTTAATGTTCGGTGTAGAGCCTCGACTAATCTGTGGTATTGCCATCTTCAGGCGAACTCCCAAAAACTCTTTCTCTGGCATTCAGGTACTTGAGTAAGGGAATAAGTATTATATAGTCAAGAGAACTAACTCTGTTCTGTGTTCCTCTTGTTTTCTGTCATCGGATGACTAGCCATGCACACCAGACATGGAGCCTGGTTTCTGTGCTCTGGCCCACCTATCCTGACCTCCACATTTTAGACAACAATGCCATCTATTACAATTGAATCTGGGACAGGGGGCAGGGTGGTTCCACCAGCTTGGCTCACACTTTGCCCATCCCGACTAATCATAGCCTCATTCTGATGTTCAATTTAAGCTTGCTTCACTGTGGACCGATGTATTTCTTTTTTTATTGCTTATTTAGGTACATGATTGTTTTTGACAAGCCCTACTTAACTTTATTACATGCTCATACTAAGTTGTCTTCCATTGCGTGCCAAATTTGTGCAACTGTAAATAGATAGTAGTAGAGAAAGGGGTGGTTTCCCGTACAGGGATTAGACTAGTCCTAGACTAAAATAAATGTAAGAGCTGAAAACAACTTGCACTGACATATCTTAAAGCTCACAGATTACACACCGTTTCTGCATTTCTGATGTTAATCTGGAGTACCTATAGAGTAGTATTACATCCTTTATATCTCTGAAGAGTCTAAAATTTAATCAAATTTATAAAAGAAAGATTAGCTTTACCGATTCTTTCCGATAACGAATGAAAAAATGAAGGAGTTACTACCGCGGGAGGAGCGAGTATGAGTCATGCAACACTATACAACACTGTTTAACTTATGATTCACTACATGTTCGTGTTATTTATATAATATGCACGCGCATATTTACAACATAAGACAGCAGTCTTACTTACCGCATGCAACTCATGACCCGGTTGGGACTTTTCAATGAAATCCAGCATTGAACAAACACACACTCAAAACTCAGCTGCTACCCCGGAAAATAAACTATATCCATTGTTTCCATAAGGCTGGCTTTCTTCTCCTTACATCCAAAAACACACTTCTTTGTTCATGCCATTGTTGAGTATTGAAATTAAACAAAGCTGTGTCACGTGATATGATGTTTGTAAGTTCAAGCGTCTCCCGCTGATTGACGGGTGGGCGGGGTTTTCCGGGGGAAGTGCCCATATAAAGAAGTGATACGTATAGAAGCCCCTAAAACGTCAGCTGGACCCGTAATCGAAAAAAACTTTCCGAAACTTGTACGTATCCTGGCGAAGTGCATTCGGCACAGAAATACTTTGTAACACGCCCAACTGCTTTTTTGACACTTTGCCTACGTTTAGCATGAGAAAACAACTCTATAACTGTGTTAATAAGTCAGAATGCATGAAATACCATTGAACCACCTTTTTAAAATACACCAGTGCCCTTTGTTTTGCCTTAAAATGCACACAAGTAATGTTTTTAGTAAAGCATGTTTCATAAGTAAACTAAGGCCTAGTCTTGTCTTAAGCTAATCCCTGTCCAGGAAACCATCCAAAAGCGCGTATGTTTTCCTCATTCCCAATGGCAAATTGGCCCATTCTAAGAATTCATTTAATTCCATAAAAATTAACAGTGTATTCTAAGGAAATCAGAGACATTATATTTTTGTTTTTAATTCCATATATAATTCAACACCCATTTATTACTCGCAGATGCACACGTCATATCTGACTAAATCTGTTTGTCAACCGAGCTGTCGTGCAACGGCTAACAGTCATCTTTCCAGGATGAGACATGGGCTGCAAAAGCTGTTGAAAGCAGTTTCACTCAATGCTGCTATATTATACCAGTAAATCTGTATTCCAGTCATTTACATTTATTCAGAGCAAAAACCGCAGCCACAAAAATTGACTCTCCCAAACTTCCCTCAACTCTTTAGGAAGACACATTTAACGTCTTTTACATCAGCCAAACATCATTTTTTAAAACCCAATCGCTAGCCTAACCATTTGCTCTCTTTACGCTTCGTTGCACTCCAGAATTCGTCTCCTGACGTCTTCACGAGATCATGATTTTTGCCTCTGTAGTGTCATGACGTGCAGTAGAGCGTTCAGCAAAGCTCATTTCGTTCGGTTGTCTCTCACAAACAAATTTGCTCCAGTCCGTCTCCGCGAGCGCTCCCCAGATGGGAATGAACTAAGCGGGATGTTCAGCTGATTTTATGTTCAGAAAATATTTTTACTGCTCTACTGTTACTCAGAAAGCCATCAAAAATCAATTAACATCACCATGTGTCACCAGAGGGTTCACCAGTGCTCTTTCTAAACGTTTGCTTTTACTTGCGTTTGGTTTTGTGTATGATGGTACATGTTTACTTGTCATGATTTGATCAATTCAGACAGTAGACGGCGGGCACAATGAACGTCTCGGTGCCCGCGGAGAACCATGGCGCCACAGGATGCCACCGTCTGTCTGTTACCGCTGTTTACGAGTGTGTGTGAAAGGGCACCTTGTTTTGGTGAATAATTAAAATCCTTGTTAATCAGCTCATCATTGGCTGCACAGTGAGTGAACAGGCATCCAACCATGATATGATTATTTGCGCGCACACACACACGGACACACACACACACACACACACACACTTTTGGTATCCATTCCATGCACACATGTACACAGGCTAACCAGCATGTTTAATCGAATGATCATCAGTTTTCCCTTTCTCAGTTATATCCCCCGGATACAACAATCAGACTACTGTCCAAATCGACAAACACACATTGTTGGAGAATGATCCGGTGAGGGATGCATTGAGAGGTCATTGGAGTATTTGTATCCTCGGGGTGGATGCATAAAAATTTGGCAGGAACAAAAATTGAAACCTTATTGAAAGTCTAACGTCAAGATTTCTCTTTACAACAGTACAATGCTAAAAACAAGTACAGGGTGTATATTTGCATGTATACAAACATCTGCGGATAAGAAACTCTCTTTATTCTCATCTTGCTGTTTTATTACATGCTCGTGTTTGTGATGGAAAACAGACGTTGATTTATTCATTCTAAAGATGTTTATTATTATGTATCGAAGACATGTTTCGTGTTGCCAAAAAATGACACATTTTTCATATGAAACATTAATATCATGCTTAAATAAATGACTTCAGTGGAATATTTTCCCCTAAATCCTCCATATATTTCCTAAATGACGAGCAACAGCGGGATTGATGGATGGACGTGTATTTAATGTGTGTAAGGTGCAGTCAGTCTGTTTAATTATCACACAGCTGTAGTTAGGATCAAGGGCCCCAAGCATATGTTGGTCGCTGTACGTGTTGATTTATGTTAGTGGGCTGTTAGTATTGTATTTCAGAAACTAGAACCACATTCGAGAGGTGAAGTGAGAAAGTGTTTCGACAGCGAATTGAAACTTCTGGAGCGTTTATATAAAAAGAAACTCGTGAAGATTTGATTTATTTCAATCACGTGCTCTGAATGCCTCGGTTCGATATGAGTGCTGGACCTTATACTGTTCAGGGATTTGAGATATGTCCCAGCCTGCTATATGATTCACTGAGCTTCGGCTGTTCGTGACATACTTTTGGGAATTTGGGATTTGAGTTGAACATAGGAGAAAATCGATGCACGTATGTGCAAATCAATGCAGGAAGGGGTGTCAGATATGCAGTAACTGAGCTGAACATGTTTAAGTGATATTACTGAACATTAATGGTTGAAGGAGGAAGTGAGGAAGGGGGGTTGGCTGTTTTACAGCGTCTGCTAATGGTAGTTTTACGGTTAGTGGTACTGTCAGTGTTGAATCGGTGTTTGTTACTATTAATTATGGTGTGATGTTAGTGTTGACAGAAGTTATGTTAACGTCAGGTTGGCATATTTGTCAGTGTTTTTTCACCGTTATTCTTATGCTACGTACACACCAAACGTGGGGCATCACGTTACTCGCTCTAGATTACTCGCAGGATTTAAAGCAACACTAAAGAGTTTTTGCTCTTTGCTCCCATTACAGGTTAGAAGCGGAATTGTCCATTACCACTGTCGTAAATAATTTAGCCTACTGCAGCATAGCTGGCTCTGATTGGATTGTAGTTCTGCCATAAAGCAAGTTTTTGTAGTTTTCACTCGAACTACAGGACCGCGACCAGACGGTTGGAAACTTCTTTAGTGCGGTTTTGGCCGATAAAGGGCTGCAAAGCGAATGTGAAATTGCCGTTCACCCAGTTTCGGGTGGATGAATGACTGAAACGTTATTTTAAGGTAAATAAAACTCTTTGTTGTTGCTTTAACTTTGTGTCATGCAAATTTTTCGCTCGAGTTGAATATTTTCAACTTGGACGAATACGCGTGTGAGGCGAATAGCGTGTGTTTTTGCAGCAAACGCGCCGCCCATATCGCATCGCCCCACACGAGGACGTGTCTGATCTTGTCTTTGCATTGACTTTGTATGTAATCTACTTGCGCAAATCGTTGAATTCGTGTCTGGTGTGAACCCACAGTTATGCTACATACACACTAATTGCGTAGCATCGAGTTGATCACTCTAGATTACATTTTTTTCGCTTGAGTTAAATATTTTCAACTTGCGCGAATGCGCATTTGAGACAAATAGCGTGTGTTTTTGCCGCCCATATCACGTCATTCGCATTGCCCAACACGAGGACGCGTCTGATCGCGTCTTTGCATTGACTTTTGTATGTAATGTACTCAAGCAAATTGTTGAACTCGCGTCTAGTGTGGGTCCACAGTTATGCTACATACACACCAATTGCGTAGCATCTCGTTGATCACTCTAGATTACAAATTTTTCACTTAAGTTGAATATTTTCAACTTGCGCGAATGCGCGTTTGATGCGAATAATGCGTGTTTTCGCGGCAATCGTGCTGCCCATATCGCATCATTCGCATCGCCTCACACGAGGACGTGTCTGATCGTGTCTTTGCATTGACTTTGTATGTAATCTACTTGCGCAAATCGTTGAACTCGCGTCTGGTGTGAACCCACGTACACACCAATTGCGTAGCATCGCCTTGATCACTGTAGATAACAAATTTTTCGCTTGAGTTGAATATTTTCAACTTGCGCGAATGCGCATTTAAGGCGATAAGCGTGTGTTTCTGCGGCAATCGTGCCGCCAAATTCGCGTCATTTGCATGTAGGACTTTGTATGTAATCTACTTGCGCAAATTGTTGAACTCGCGCCTGGTGTGAATAGTGTGTGTTTCTGCGGCAATCGTGCCGCCAAATTCGCGTCATTTGCATCGGCTCATGCGAAGACGCGTCTGATCGCGTCATTAAATTGACTTTGTATGTAATCTACTCGTGCAAATCGTTGAACTCGCGTTTGATGTGTATGCCCCATTAAAGTTACTGTTTTTGCTATCAGTGTTTGCCTTTGTAATTGTATTTAGCAATTGTGTGTGTGTGTGTTAGCGTTTGTTAAGAACCATATCTGAAAAAACGTTTAATTAGATTTACAAAATTCTGGCATTAATAAAGGGGAATCTGACATTCACGGAGAGCACAGCCCTCTTTTGCACTCTCTGCTCTCGGTATTATGCGCAATAATAATAGGCATTAAAATGAATTTCTGATGCCTGTCTTCCAAATGCCACGCTGGGGAGGTGCGATTATTCAACAGAAACGATTAGATAATTAGACCACCCTACTGCTTTGTAAATGCACGCACAAACACATACATTCATCTTCTGCATCGTCATTGTATATGATACAATAACTTTGCCACTCAATGGTTATTAGTCTTAAAGGGATAACATGAAAATTCAGTCATTATTTAGCATAGGCTTTCTTTTTTTAGTGAGTGGAACATGAAAGTAGATGTAAGGCAGTGTGCTAATGACTGACAGTCACCATTCACTTACATTTTGATGGAAGTAAGAAGAGCTTTAGCATTCTTTAGACTTTCTTCTCTTGTTTCATGTCAGAAAGATAAGCTTGCACTAGTGGTCGACCGATATGAGTTTTTAATAGCTGATATTTGGTTGATTTAAGGCCAAATAGCACAAATGTAATTACGTTAAATGAAAGACATGCTGTACGAAAAATTGGGGAAACTGAATGAACATTTGTTGTGCATTACTGTACATTCCGCTAACAAGCATCTACCTTATCATCAAAACTAAAACACATGAAAATGTACATTCCACACACGTGATATTACATTAATCGTGGACAATGAAATATGGCGGATATTTAATTAAAATATATAGAAAACCGTATTTATAATTATACCATTCGGTGTTCGTATCTCATCCACATTACACAACCCATATTTTATTTCATGGAAAACACATGCTTTTGAGTCCGGAAGAGAACAGGGTCTTGTTTAAAGGGGACATTTTACAAGACTTTTTAAAAATGTAAAATAAATCTTTGATGTCCCCAGAGTACATATGTGAAGTTACCCCATAGATAATTTATTATAGCACGTTAAAATGTCCACTTTGTTGGTGTGAGCAAAAATGTGCCGTTTTTGGGTGTGTCCTTTTAAATGCAAATGAGCTGATCTCTACACTACATGGTAGTGCCGTGGTTGGATAGTGCAGATTAAGGGGCGGTATTATTCCCTTCTGACATCACAAGGGCAGCCAAATTTCAATGACCTATTTTTTAGGTGCTTGCAGAGAATGTATTTTCTAGGTTGATAGAAGCACGGTGGACCCAATCATGGCACTTTTTGGGGAAAGTTACTTTTAAAAGTAAAGCATTACAATATTAAGTTACTCCCAAAAAAGTAACTAATTGCGTCACTGCGTTACTTTTCATTAAAATGATTGCTTATGTTACTTTTAAGTTACTTTTGCGTTACTTTTTCTTACTTGGCTAAGGCTTGATCTCTTTCAGGCCTTGCATGTGTTTTTTATGAAGTTCTGCATTCAAAAATAGCATATTTTCATCGCAAAAATGTAAGCTCTGGCCTACCATCTCTGTTTTTGACCTAAACTGTTCCCACTAAGGCGCGCATAGATTGCGTAATTCTACATGACTACGTTTAGTTTAATTCAGTACATTATTTTTTAATCAAATTAATTAAACTTAAAAGTAACTTGCATTACTTTTAAAACAAGTAATTTAAATATTAATGTGTACATTTATAATGTAATGCGTTACTTTACTCGTTACTTCATAAAAGTAATATTATTACGTAATGAACGCTACTTGTTGACTACTTTCAACTATATTATATAAGTTATACCAACTTATCTCTACTCAAGATAAATAATAGTAAGTTAAAATTACTTGTAAATCTGAGTTGATAAAAAAGTAAGGTAGCCAAGAATTTGTTTACAATAATGTGTTCTTTGCAATATATACCCAGTATTGGGTTAATGCGTTGGAGATGTATTGGTCTACCTCCAAATTGGTCAGACAGCGGGTATGATAACAGAAATTGAATTTCTGGGTGCATTACTGCCATATAAAAGCCAAAAGGGAGCAAATTTGTTTTTGTTGTTGATCAATTTGGGACAATCAAGATCTCCTTTATCATGTGGATAAGTATCTTGAGTCAGTTACGTTGTTTTTTGAGAAAATTACTATCAAGACTAAAATAACTTAAAGTCACTAAATAGTGTAAATAAATAAAAACATTTTTCTCACTTCCACACCCAGTTGCGAGTTTAGGTCTTTTGTCTTTGTAGGGCAGATTAGTCCTTGAAGATACTGAACACACTCAAATAGACAGATATACATTGCCTTTCTATACAGGATCTGACTCTGGCAGTCCTATGGATAGGATCTGAGAGATCTAAAGGATATTTCAAGGATTACTCCGCCATCTGTTGTAGAGGTGACGTGCCCTGCAGTGGGGGAGTGAACCATAAGGGGGCAGTGCAAGAATGCTTCAATGTAATAATGGCCCTTATGCTTGAAATCTGACATCTTTGTACATTATGGCAAGTGAAAACACAAAGCATTTATAGTGTAAAAAAGCCCATTTGTGAGTGAAAGAAAAAGAAAAATCATATTACTGAATGTGTCGTTTAGCATACACAGAGCCTAAAATTTGTAAAAGTGGTATTTTATCAGCATAAAACAAAAAGAATTGCCGTCAATGTGTTTTGTGATGTTTAAAGTTGTCGTTGCAGCATATTTTGCTGCGAGTTGTCTCTCGGTAGATTTTCGGCCGGTTTCAAGGTGAGGCCAGTTTGACCTCCTGCGGTTCTGCCGCACAATTTGAAAGTGGAAGTTAATCTGCATTTTCAGTATTATGTCAGGAAAGTCTGGAGTTAAACTTCATTCTCCCTCTCGGCACCCCAGCGCCCTCCCCTCTTTTCTCTCTCTAGGTTGCGCCGTCAGCCCTTTTGTTCCAGTCTCTTTGTAATGCGTTGGCGTGGAAACGATGCTTTCTGACACCTGGCCCACATGAGCCAGGCCCTGTGAAACAGACCTCATCACCGCCAATCAGATCAGCTCTCCCACACATCACAACCAATCAGATCACTCGCCTCGCAGACACAGCCGACGCCACAGCGACCGCCGACCTAGTTGTGCTCTTAAAGGGACAATATGCTCTCATCTACAAAGCCTGCACCCCCAAACTCGGAGGCTGTTTAGCAAGTCCTTCATCTGTAAATGATGTACATTTTTTGTTGATCGTTAAAATGGATTTTGCACAAAAGAATCCATAGATTTAATTTAAAACTCATTTCGTTTCAAAAATATTTAGCCTTCCAAACTCAAAACAGATTACCTCAAAATGCTATTTCCATAACGGTTTTGTTACCATTGTTAAGAAATCGTACCTCTTAGGCCTACACTTTTGGACAATATACAGTGAAAGTGTTTTAATGAAGTTATTAAAGAAACAGTTTTATTAATATCCAACTATTTTGCATATGAATACAAACCGTTAACTTTACAATGCACAGTGATTATCAAAAAAAAAAAAAAAACATTTTGAAGAGACAGTTGCATGGTCTTTGATAATGAATTGTATAGGTTAACCACATGGTCTTTGATGTATATACTGTAAAAAATACAGTCTACAGTTTATTCAAAATGGCTGTACAAGTCATTCCAACTTCTTTTTTAAAATCTTGACAAGTGATGACTGATGGGTTGCTGTATAAGTTATTTAAATAAGGTAAAGTAATGTAAAAAATATGTATGTTGTCATGATTAATTGATCCCATAATTTTTTACCCTGTAAGTTTATGGAATATATTTGTGTATAGTAGAAGTGTGTGTGCGTGTGTGAAAAGACCTGTTGTACACCTCGTTGTGATTTCCCCAGTGATCAATTTTCAGCGTTAAAATGCATGCAAAATACTCAAGTGTTAAAGAATACACAGGAGAGCTTATCCTGCCACAATGATTACAGCTTTTTTCACACCTTGCCTCCCTCCCTCTGTACAATTTTCAGTCCATCTGAAAAATATAATATGAGTATATACGTGCATTTCAGTAAAAGATCAAACCTCAAAAGGTGCACATATGCATGTGCTTGCAACATATGTTTGACATATTAGGATGTAGTCAGACTTTTTTGTGTCCTGGAGCTTTTTACTTCTTAATTTCTTCAAGACGGCTTCTCGCCGTCTGTCCATCAGACCCACATGGCGCTTTAACGTTCTTTAGAAATGCATAAAAACAGTAAACGCAAGATCATAGTCCCTAGAGGAATGCAGCACACATATTACCTGTGCTGAATATTAAGTTTTCTTATAGGAGTTGAAGTAGGACTGCTTACACTGTAAATGTTTCATTTCAGGTTATAAGAGTTTGACAAATGAAATTGCTAGAGAATATTGATGACCTGTTGATGTGTTTATTATAAAGGTAGAGGCGTTCGATAGTATAGTCGCTGTATGAATCCTAAAATCGAATCGCTTTGTGAATTGAACACTATTGCTCTAGCACACCGCAGTGTGTGTGTGTTGTGAGAGAACGAGAGAGCAGTTGTAGTGTAATGTACCAAGCAAAGTGTAATGCAAGCTCATCAGGACAGATAACTGTTAGCGCTAACATTTCCATCCGGCAATCCATAAAACTGTTAATAATGGTCCCAGTGCTAGTGTATCGACTGGCGAATTGAGCGTTTGGTTCGTCTGTGTGGTTGTGTGAGTATTTTGCTGCGAGGGAGTAACTAAAGATGTCCCTTAGATCTCTTACGTAATTCAATACATTCAGTTCAGATAGAGTTTCAACTGATCCATATCTCTCTGTCTTCTCACAGTGAGTGGTCTGTATGCTCACATCTGAACATCATTTCTCTCTCTTTCACTCCCTCTTTCTCTCTCTCTTTTTTTATCTATATATCTCTTTCTCTTCTCTGTTTTTGGAACATATGTTTTCCACTCATTCTTTGACCCAGATGATGTTGGGTCTGGCGGGACTAAGTATTCTTCAAGGACTCGCTGTAGCAGTGCGATCGGAAAACATATGTTGAATAGGTTTAATGTATTACTAATGCTAGATAATGCTTGGATAAAAGGAATAACCAATGGAGTAATTTGTATTTGCAAGTATGAGCAAAGCACATTTTTTCTATTAATTTATCTAAAATGTATTTAAAGGGACACTCCACTTTTTTGAAAATAGGCTAATTTTCCAGCTCCCCTAGGGTTAAACATTTTGGCCTCTATCTTACACTCGGCGCAATGTGCGACGCAAGTGTCTTTTGCTAGTTTCCACCCTGCGCAATTATCATTTTCACGTTTAGTGCAACGTTGTTTAAATAGCAAATGCATTTGCGCCCCCTTTTGCGCCCATGGGCATACTGGTCTGAAAACGAGGTGTGTTCAGGCGCATTGTTGGCGCGTTGCTATTTTGAGGCAACTAAATAGACTACGCCATTGACCAACAAAAATATTTTTTTGTGTTATTTAAAGAGCGCATTAGTAATATGCGCCTATAAACGGGACGACAACGCGGGTTTGCTTATCACATACATGAATGCGCATCAGCACAAAAATACTTTTAAATATGAAAGATTAAAGGATTGAATGTAAAAAAAAATTTTATTGAGTCTCTTGGACATAAATGAGCACTAATTATGAGACATTAGAAGGCGTAAAGAGCTGCTTCACCTGTAGCCTGGTAAGTAAATAAGTGCTTTGCAAACAAATGCATCTGTTTTTAAATGTTTTTTTTAATGCTACCTCACAGATTTATTGTATATGATGACTCTGTACCTGTGGATACGGTGAGATGAGAAACATTTTTAAGTAATGCTTAAAAAAACCTCTTTGCTTAAAAAAAAACGCTGTCCAAGTGCTGAAACGTGCGGAGAGCCGTTTGTAAATTCTTTATCTCCCGTTTGTTACAAATAAAGTATTTTTAGAGTACAAACCTTTTCTTACATACTTGTAAATAATTTTTTGATGATATTGGATACCCATACATTTTTACTTCCATGACTAAAAGAAAACGGGTTTTAAAGGTTTTAATAAAAAAATTACAATTTCAATACAAGTGAAAAACAACACAATTATTTAACATTAATCTTAAACTGGGGATCTTCTTCCTCCGCTTAGTTTTTTTCGTTTACAAGGTTTACAATTAGCAAAAGTGGATTCGGACACGCCCATTTAAACGTTGCGCTGTGCGCTTTAGACAATGCGCTTAGATTGTTAAAATAGGGTCCTTGATTTTAACAGTTTTGGAGTCCATTCAGCCAATCTCCAGGTCTGGCGCTACCACTTTTAGCATAGCTTAGCATAATCCATTGAATCTGATTAGACCATTAGCATTGCGCAAAAAATAAATAACCAGAGTTTTAATATTTTTCCTATTTAAAACTGGACTCTTCTGTAGTTACATTGTGGACTAAGACCCGACGGAAAATAAAAGTTGCAATTTTCTAGGCAGATATGGCTAGGAACTAACTATAGGCGCAATGATATTAAAGGGGCCATGGCACAAGACATTTTTAAGATGTCAAATAAATCCCCAGAGCACATATGAGAAATTTTAGCTCAAAATACCATATAAATAATTCATTATAGCATGTTAAAATTGCCACTTTGTAGGTGTGTGCAAAAATGTGCAGTTTTGGGTGTGTCCTTTAAAATGCAAATGACCTGATGAAATTCAAACAATGAATAATGGTGGTTTGTTGCATTTAAAACTCAATTGTGCTTTTCTCTGCACTAAATGGCAGTGCTGTGGTTGGATTAAGGGGTGGTATTATTATAATAAGAGCTCCTTATGACATCATAAGGAGAGACAAATTTCAACGACCTATTTTTTCATGTGCTTGTAGAGAATGTTTTACCAAAAACTAAGTTACTGGGTTGATCTTTTTCACATTTTCTAGGTTGATAGAAGCACTGGGGACCCAATCATAGCACTTAAACATGGAAAAAGTCACATTTTCATGCCATGGCTCCTTTAAGCAGCGCCTGAAAATAGTCTGCTTGGTAACTTTAAATAGCAGGGGACTATTTTCGGGCACTGCGTGATATCATTGCGCCTCCTGCGGCCATGTTACGGCAGCGATGCTAATGGTCTAATCAGATTCAATAGATTATGCTAAGCTATCCTTAAAGTGGTACCGCCAGACCCGGAGATCGGCTGAATGGATTCCAAAACGGTAAAAATCAAATGTTTAACCCTAGGGGAGCTGGAAAATATTTTTAAAAAAGTGGGGTGTCCCTTTAACTTTTATTTAACTTGAAACATAATCCCGGACAGGGTTTATCCTAGTCCCAGACTAATATGCATGTTTGAGCTTCCTTAATTTAAAAACATCTTGTACTGACATATCTTAACATATATCAGGCCATTGTTTTGTCTCAAGATGCACACCAGGTTTGTTTGTAAACTTATAAATAAGGCCTACAGTCATGGATTAATATGAACCCTGTCCGAGAAACTGCCCCTTTATGTCTGGCACAGTTGTACTTTCTTAATAAAGATCCGAAGATTGGGCAGCATATGTTAAATGTATTACCAGTACAGCATAGCTGGCAAATTATCTCTGCAATACATCAAAACCATAATAATATATAAACTTACATTCATATCTTAGTAAAAACATGAAACTGTATCTTTTAATGAAAGGCAACCTCAAGTTTGTTTTCATGCATCGCTTTATAATTCACTTCGTTCCAATAACTGCAAGAGCCACATTTTCTCAGAGGCTTAAATGTACAGCGAAAGTGAAGAATCAATAAAGCTCAAGTGCAAAACTGTACCAACCAAAACTATTAGACTCTGCGCTTCCCACCAGACTGACTGATCACCATACAAGATTAGATTAATCAAATTTCCTCCAGTGTGTATTCAGTCCTCCGCGGAGCACCCAAATATTTCCCTTCTCAAAGTCACTCTAAGTCGGGGCTCAGATCATGGCCTAATGATTTAGGATTTGGTGTATTAACACAAAAGGAGGAGATTTAATCACTGGTAACCCATGAACCCATGAGTTACTGAGATTTAAAACTTGTGCCCTTGAGCGAGGCAGATTGAGGAAGGCGGGCTCTCCCTGCATTTTGTGTACGGTAGATGTTTTAAAATCATCTTGTAGGTTGCTGACAGGTTAGGGATATTAGCTCCGTGTTTGCACTGAATTGCTATTCTTATTGATATTAAAGACTATTATTTGTGCACTACCTGTGCTACAGTGCCAGTATAATTAAATGTGAAACGTGTTGGATTATAAATTCGTTTTTTTTTACATTATAAATAGTACATAACAGATCTGTTATTTATTTGTATTTAAATAATTATAAAGCTAATAAAAATAAATGTAAAATATTTTCAAATTTTGTAAGTAACTGATTTAGTAACTGATCTGATAAATTTATTGGAGTATTTATTAATGATTTATTAAAGTTAAATGTACAGTGCTGCTAACCATATGGCAACATATTGTGTTTATAAAAAATATAAATGAAAGGAGTTTTAAAAAGCTGTCTGCTTTGGAGATTCAGACATCACGGGCTTGCTTGAGAACCTAGACAGTGTTTTCCAACCTCTGACCCAAAATTCAGTGCATTTGGATTAAATTAGATACGGTTAAATGGGGGTCTCTTGATGATCTCCAGATAATTCAATGTTTTCCATCTCGAGGTAATCCCTCTGTACAAGCATAGAAGATTCCTTAACCTGTCTAACTAGTTAATGACAGACTTATTCTAGCCCTACGTCAAAAGACGGTTAACAATTAATGATTCATTTAGGTTTCAGTAAGCAAATAGCAAACAAAACCTAACTTAAACCTCAAATCAGATAATAATTTAAAAGCTAACAAGAATAGCCATAGAGCAAACTCAATCCAAGATATGTCACCGCTAAATCAACACTATAAGATATGAGTTTATCACTATTTTCTTTTATCTTTTTTATCTTTTTTTTTGCTGCTTTGTAAACATGCAAAATTGTTTGAACATTTGCATAAGGTTATTTTATGACATTGTACTTTACAATGAATATTAATTAGGTTTATTTATAGAAATTGGTTTGTTAATAACACAACATTGTTATTTATTAAAGACAAATTTTAATCCTTTCTTCTGGGCAAATTAATCTCTCAAGGGTTTATTTTATGTGTCACACATTTGCGTTTTTTTTTGTGTGGCTAAAAGTTTAGTAGAAAAGTTTTTCGATGTTCCTGCAACTTTGAGTTTGAAGGAGTATGCAGTATGTTAGGATGTGCGTGTGTTTGGGTGCTGGCCTTCGGTGCAGATAACATGGGAGATAAATGAGTGTGGTAATTTCTCCTTGTGCCTGCTTTTAGATGCCCTACAAACAGACGCACACAACACACAACCTAGTTCTGAATTAAATAAAACACGAAACACGCACATAATAAAAGCAAATTCACATACTGAAATCAGTTGTGGAATACGCCTGACATGAACGTTTTTTTTTACTTGCGAGTTTGTGAATAATGTGTGTGTGTCTTGGTCTTTTTATTTCGATTTTGTTTATTTTTTTCTTCTCAGCCGAACAGGATATTACTTTTCCTTTACTTTTGTCTGACTTTCTCGTAATCGCTCTTTCTGTTTGTCTTTCTTCTCTCGTATGGCACAGAACTGGCTCACACTCTCTCACTGGTAGTTTGTTTAGAATAAACAGTATAATATTGTATGCACAGTGAGGCAGTGATTACTGCGTGTGTGTGTGTGTGTGTGTGTGTTTGTCTTTACGTGTATTTGTGTCTATGTGGGGGTGATTAGAGTTTGGGTTTGTGTTTCCTCAGAGGAAATTAAGCAGGCATGGCCTCCAAGAAACTTCCAAAACTCCTAAAGCATGGAAATCATATCCAGACCACAGAGTTGTGTATGTTTGGAGTAGCATGAGAGAGATATTAAGTGCGTAAACATGAAGTGTTAGGTCCTGAGCTGTGAATGTGTATTTGGTGTTTTCAATTCAAACATGTACTGATAATATAATATGGAGTATATTTGAATACGGGTTTTTCTGAATTTGTGACTGTGGCGTTTAAGAATAAATGTGTGTGTGTGCGTGTTTGTGCGTATTGAATGATTCAGGATTATTCAAATGTAGTCAATTCTTATAGTGTGTGATATGTTATAGTCCTTTAAAATGCACTATGTTGATTTAAATACTGTATTTAACTTTATGACACTACAGGTAAGATTTTGAAAGTTTTTAGGACATCACAAGGTGTTATTACCAGAAGTGCAGTGATGCTGTAGTGCTTTACTGTGAACAGCAGGGGGCGCTGTGGTGATAGCAAGCCACACTGACAGAGTGTAAAGTGAGGGTTCTCTGACAGTGCTGTTATTACTGCAAACTCAATTACTTTTCATGTGTAACAGTTTACATCATGACTCGCCAACATTTAGTTCGCACACTAAGTAGTCTGTAATTTCTAAACTGTATCCCGTTTTGTTTTTGTTTGTCTTACACCCCCCCCACCCCCCACAGGGAGGACCGTTTCAAAGTAATGGTACAGTATGATGATTCTGACTATTCTTTCCTCTAAACCTAACACTCTCACAAACCTGTTGACATTAGATTTAGGGGAAAAAAATATTTAGCCGTATTATGGTAATTTCAAAAACCGATGAGTTCTTCATGGTTTACTTTGGAGGGAATTTAAAGAGAATTAAAAGAAAAGTTTGGCCTGAGAACTACTGCTAAACCTGTACAAACACACATACACACACACACACACACACACACACACACACACACACACATACACACACACACACACACACACACACACACACACACACACACACACACACACACACACACACACACACAGTCAGGCATATGTGGCTTACGGGGACAATTCCATAGATGCAATGGTTTTTATAATGTATATTTTATTCCCCTACCCCAATCCTTAACCCCAACCATCACAAAAACTTGTTGACCTGTTTTTTTAAGCCATTTGGTTTACAGGGACACAGGAAGGGTCACTGTAAACCATATTATATTATAAACTTTTCATTATACACTATTCATGCGCCCATATACCACATACAGTATACCAAAACCCTCTCCCCCCAAACAACACACACACTGTATCATTAAAGCCCACTGTTTTCATACTACATACTAATATTAAGATACTATATGTACTCAGGGGTGGGCAGTATTTTTGATACATGTATTTCAAATACGTATTTTGTATTTGATAGGGTTAATGAAAATGCCTTGTATTTTTTTAAATAATGTAAAATACTTTATAAGAAGTCTACATGATTACATCATAGAAATGCGGCCTCTGATTGGTGCCTGATCATGATATTTTGGTTGGCATACCGTTGCATGAATGACCGCCTGACACACAATATATTATTATATTTATAACAATCAAATAATTAATTAGTTAGAAACTAGTTGCTATGAATACAGGTGTCATCAGTTCTTATGAATGACTTGTTTGTCTGTGTTGCTACTGTAATGCAAAGTAGGCCCTTCGTTAACGGTTGCATATGCCAGATTTTTGCGCGTGTCAATGTAATGGTGAAGCAATAGATCAAATAGGCCAACTGATGTAAGATTTGCAGAAAAATGTCATGCTCCCTTGTAAAAGTATTTTTTAGTATTTTCATAAAACAAAAATACAGTGTTGTGGCTGCTGTATTTTGTATTTTATTTTGATACACTAAAAACTAAGGTATTTTATTTTAAAATACATTTTGATGTATCTTTGCCCAACCCTGTATGTACTGTATATTTACTCCAGGTGGTTCAAAGGGGTCTCCAGAAAATTTCAGAGAAAAAGGCAAACACATGTTTAGGTGTTTTTATTAATTACGTTTATCTCTCATTTACTGCACATTTAGAAAAAAATACTGTATTTGCTTTGTATCTTTTTAGTGTGTTTTTCTTAATACAGTCCTCTTTGTTACTGGGGTTTATAGGGCGGTATTCTTTGTAAAGCTGATATTATTATTATTATTATTTTTTTTTTAATTTATTAAGTTGCTGCAGTACCAATTCATTTGAATTGAACACGTAGGGTAGCCTGAAGAAGGCTGTTTGTGCCGCTACCCGTGGGTTGCCTTCTTTTCCCCATGTATTTTTAATTTTCTAGTATGAAGTAGCCAGTTTAATAAAGGCTTTTTAAAAATTTCACTGAAAAAGAGTGCCTTTGATTTATCCTTTTGATACACTCATTTGGATTTCCCAACCCCAAAGAGCACCTTTAAATATTTGTTTTTGAACTCCCTGAGCACCCTGGACATTATTTTTCTGAACATGTAGCATAACTGTAGCCAATTATATTTGTTATAAAAAATATAAATATAAAATAATAATAATAATAACAATACTACTACCACTAATAATAATAATAATAAATGTTTTAATTATTTTTTATTTTAACTAATTATTAATAATAATAATAATAATAATAAATTATATTAATATGTAAATGTATAAGCTATAGGTAGGGGATCATACTTGGGGTTACTTGACATCATAAAGTAAAAAAAAAATAACTCGTCTATAACGCTTTGCTAAAGCAACGCATGATATGGCAAAAACAAAGTGCAGGTTTTTTTAATAATGCAAATAACAAAAGTGTGTTATTAAAACACATTCATAATCTCACAAGAACTTTTAATGGCATGCCCTACTATAATTATACTTTTCTGAATTGTTGCCAGTTATAAATAGCCCCTTGAATTATGAATATTTAAGAAATGAGAAACCTCTTTCACCTGTATGTCTTTACTTAAAGCTAATACCCATTACATGAGAGCCATTGAGATATTGTGAAAACCATCTCTAAAAGTTTCAACAGAATAATGACCCTTTTCTATATTTAATTTGATTGGAATTGGCTTCAGAAAATGCAAAGAACCCAAAGATGAAAACCAGCATGGAGGGCAAAAAATACATTCCTCTATAATGATGCCATTAATAATAGGAGTCAGTGGTGTACCTGCCTGTTCTTGATTAAATAAGCAGAAGTTAAGAATTCATTATTCTTACTCATTACCCATTAGCAATTTATTACCATTTCATAAGATAAACTACTGTATTAAATCAATAAGGGCGAGCTGGACTTTGTTACATTTCACTTTCATCCAAATAGTCATTACATTTTCTTACATTTTTAAACAATACATTTTAGCATTATTTGCGTTTCCTTTTTGAAGGGGACATTACACACTTTATTAAGATGTAAAATATATATTTTGGTGTCCCCAGAGTGCAATTGTGAAGTTTTAGCTCAAATACCCCACAGATCATTTATTATAGCATGTTGAAATGCAAAGCTGATGAAATGCAAACACTGATCGCCATGATGGTGGTTTGTTGAAATTAAACCTCAGTTGTGCTGTCAATTATTCTCTCTCTCTCTCTCTCTCTCTCTCTCTCTGCCGGTTGGATACTACAGATTAAGGGGCAGTATTATTATAATAAGATCCTCTTACTGGGGACCCAATTATAGATCTTAAACATGGAAAAAGTCTGATTTTCATGATGTGTCCCCTTTAA
Organism: Misgurnus anguillicaudatus; assembly: GCF_027580225.2. Classification (NCBI taxonomy): domain Eukaryota; kingdom Metazoa; phylum Chordata; class Actinopteri; order Cypriniformes; family Cobitidae; genus Misgurnus; species Misgurnus anguillicaudatus. Next base: position 28,922,659 of record NC_073358.2, on the reverse strand, counting down.
TCGAACCTTTGACTTTGGTGTTGCCTGCACCATGCTTGAGTTCTTGGATCATCGTACAGGTTGAAGCTCTTTCAAATAAAAGTTTTATTCAAGATGTTTTAAGTTAAAGTTAGTCCGGGTGAAATGGCAGAAACAGGGCTGTTGCTGTAGGTGAGAGAAGGAGAAGAGAATAGAAACAGCAGGAGCGAGCGAGACGTGCATTGGCTTTTTGCTATGGTGTTGGCAGGTTATCAGACAGTTCTGAGGTGCCTGTGACACACCAGGACATTTCCTCTCCTTCTTGCTTATTAATATTAAAAAAGTTGAGCTGACATTACCCATAATCCCCCACACTAACACCAAGTATGTGTGTGTCTGACCAAAATATCCATATGTCCCCACGAAGATAGTTAAACCTGACATCTCCTACATTGCGGAGGCCAGGGAAACGTCTCCATGAGGAGAAATGCTTAATAAAGGGATTAGGTATAAAACATAATGGTCATTTATTTTTGTTGTCTAATAATGACTGTGGTTTAAGGCAGTTTTGTGTGGACGGATTTTGTAACTGTATAAAACAATTTGTAGGCTGTATACATAAATTCCAAGTTCAATTTAATGTCTGTGTATGTGTACTATTTACTTTACTCTCCAACCCTAACATACCTGAACAAGGTATAGCAAACGCCCCAGCAGGGGTGTAAAGTAACGATTTTCAAATACTCTCGTTACTTTTTCCCAGGAATTATACTTTATTTACTACTTTAAAAAAAGTGTACTCTTACTTTTACTTGAGTATATTTTAAGCACTGTACCTGTTCTTTTACTGCAATACTTTTCCTCAGCTTGTTGTTTCTAAACGCATTACATGTTCTGTCATCTCAATCGTTTAGGGGAGAATAATATTCAAATCAGGAATGGCAAAATGTGTGTGCAACTTTCTGAAGCCCTGCACCAGATACGGCTCGCTTTTGCTGTACTTTAATGTCATACTCTAATCAGTCTGTGCAGTTCAGCAGGAAGTCATACACGCGCATACTTGCGACCTATGTTTTTGACACCTGGCTGGTGCCACCAACTGTGTTTAAGTCATGGAGAATGATGAGGGGAAAAGTTTTTCTAAGTGAACAAATCCAGGACACATTTGATTTTTACCGTTTTGGAATCCATTCAGCTGATCTTCGGGTCTGGCGCTACCCCTTTTAGCATAGCTTAGCACAATTAATTGAATCTGATTAGACCATTAGCATCAGGCTAAAAAATAACCAAAGAGTTAGGATATTTTCCTATTTAAAACTTGCCTCTTCTGTAGTTACATTCAGTGTTGTTTTCGTCAACGATGACGATAACGAAATTATTTCATTGACGCACCTTTTTTATGACGCTAATGGGACGATGACTAGCTAAAAATGGCTCTAAGGTGACAAAAACATGACGAGACACTTTCGAGGTTTCTTTGACGAGACGAGACGAAACGAAAATGATTTATAAGTCTAGTTGGGGCTAAAAGGGCTGCCAAAAACAACACTGGTTACATTGTATACTAAGACCGACCGAATATTAAAAGTTGCGATTTTAGGCCGATATGGCTAGGAACTATACTCTCATTCTGGCGTAATAATCAAGGACTTTGCTGCTGTAACATGGCTGCAGGAGGCGTAGTGATATTACGCAGTGCTCGAGAATAGTCTCCTGCCTTTGAAAGTTACTAAGGGGACGAGTTTCGGCTGCTGTGTAATATCATTGCGAAAAGAGTTCTTCCCAAAGAGCAACTTTTTTACTCACACTTTGAGTAGATTTCAGTTCATTTTACTCTACTCACACTACATGTTTTGGTAAGTAACAGTATTTGAGTATGATTTTTCAGTATTCATTTCACCTCTGCGCCCCAGTTTAGGAGTATGTTTTGGGTTAAGGTACAGAAAATGTAATATAACCAGCAGATGTCAATTATGTGTGTATGTGTGGTCGAGTTTTCCCTACATACTGTAGACCCACTAAAACCTGAAATTACCTACATTGCAGAAACCAGCCAACGGCCCCCAGGAGGCTTAATAAACTAACTATATAATGTCTTAATGAAGATCTAAAATGTGTGAGAGTTAAATTTAGAGGTTTAAGGGATAAAAAGTAAATATAAATTCCACAACTAAAGTTAACGGAAAGCTCCACCGATGATCAAAAAACAAACCGTGCGTGGGTACACATTTCACGAGTTTTGTGCAGGTTTGGTGAGTTTAATTCAACAGAAAGCTATGATGATGAAGATTGTGTATCGATCATGTCACCTCTAAACACAGGAAGAGTGTGTGTGCGTGCGTGTGTGTGTGCATGTGTGTGTGTGCATACTATTACTTGTTTATCTGTCCTGTGATGGAAAAAAGAAAGATGCCTAAGAAGAAAGCATGATCACACATTTGTTTGTCCAATTATTGCTGCCGCACAGAGCATCAAGCCACTGTAACTCAATAGAAAAGCGAGAGGACGGTGATTGCGACTCATTCAATAAATGGCATAGTGATTGAAGGAAATTGCCTATTTCCTTCACACTTAAATTATCTTTGCACACTATGACCTTGATCTGTTCTTCTATCACTTTGAAACATGGATGACATCTCTGTGATTACATTAAAATATTACTGAGTGTTATTGTATTGCATATACAGTAAGCTTTAAATTCACCGTACATATTCAGTTTAACTTTATATGTCCCCACAGTATCCCAAATTGATGAGGGCTTAGGTCAAAAACAACATTTAATAGTATGGTGACACGAAAGCTAAAATAATAATTTCACAAAAATACCCCTCCTTTCTTCTTCATAAGTTTTTCTGTTTCTCATTATATTATATTTAAACATCTGCATTGTTTATGCTATATTGTTCTATATGCCAACGCTATCTCATGACCATTCATTTACAAGGTGGCTTATTTGTATTAATTCATATGACCACATTTGCTGATTTGCTTTTGCCCCTATGACGTTGGCAGGGTTCCCACAGGTCCTTGAAATCCTTGAAAGTTTGTGAATCTGGGTGAAAAAAGTTTTTGAAAATATACATACAAAGATACAGGTCATTGAAAGTGCTTGAATGTATTTTATGCAAGAAATTTTCTGGAAAAAAAATCCATATTATTCCCTGTGTAGTGTAGGATAATATCATAAAAATTCTAGATTTTTTAAGCGCACGTGCTAAACTGTTCGCTTTAAATGCTTATATCTTCTGTATGCGAATGTTGATTCATACCAAAATGCTTTGTTGCATGGTTGTGTTTGACACATGAAAATGTCTCGGGTTACGTATGTAACTGTTGTTCCCTGAGAAGGGAACGAGACGCTGCGTCTTCCTTTCCATACTTCCTGCATACCTGTAACGTCGTCTTTGGCAATATTTTAGATAGCGATATACTTCCTGGCTCCCGCGTCACCCTGTCTTTGCCGTTAAGCCTCACCATTGGTTGAATTTGATATACACATTCAGACGCACTTACCCACCCCTGGAGGCGTCCCCAAAGTGTCACCGCAGTGAACTGTAACAATGTATCTTAAAAGGTAACACGATGTAACCTTGCTCTCACTTGAAATGTGTCCCCACATTTAGTCCTTGAATTTGAGGCCATTAGACCTGGAAAGTCCCTGAAAGGTCCTTGAGTTTGAAGTTGACTAAGGTGTGGGAACCCTGCGTTGGGGTTAGGGGTATTTTTTTGTATATTTTTGTATTGAGTGTTTTTGTACAATTCACTTCATACAAATTTATACGAATTACCCAACTCGTAAAATTCGTATAAATTCTCATGAGATCAGGCTTAATGTGCTGATTGGCTAGCTAATGGAGGTACTAGATTGACGTTGATAAGTTAATTTGACACTGATATATTGTGTTTCATTATTTGTACGTTTTAAACTTCTTGCTTTAGTAAAAAATAGTACAAGATCCTGTAGAAGAAAAAGGGTGTTTGTTTAAGATCTGCTCTGATAATCTTGATGTCAAATTGCTATATTAAGTACTTGCCACTGGCAGTAGTTGACACTCCGTTCCTTATGTTTTTTACTGTGTCCTTCAGGGGCCATTGTGTGTGCGTGTGTGTGTGTGTGTAGGCCTATGTCAAAATATCTGTATGAAAGTAGTTATTTAATATGCAGTATTGATCTGTTCCCTTTGCCGTATGTGAATACATTTGTGATCAAATGCACATTCATTATATATATATCCCAAAAGAAAGAGAAGCAAAAAGGAATTTGTGTCCACTATTTTTCTATTCGGTCATAGAGCTAGCAAAACAATTACATCCTTTTTTGGCTATTTTATGTCTTTGTTTTTCTGCTTATAAGACATAAATGCCCAAATTAAGGTCCTAAATCAGGATCCAAAGCAGTAAAATATTGATATAGTTTTAATGTTAAATCATAAATCATGCTGTCATATATAGACCACCTGTATGACAGCAGAATGCCTCTTATTGCTAAATCAATAGTTTTCTATTAGAAATGAAACCCAGACAGACAAAAACATTGTCTTCAATTGGGACAGAACAATAGATCAGCACTGGCTTAGACATCAGTTGAGAGTCATTAATGTAAACTCAGACTTTGAGGAAGGACAATACAGTATATACATTTTTCCTTTTTCATAATGAATTTTTGAAATTTATTTATTATTTCTAATCCAAGCGTTTATGAAACACATGGATTAGAAAAGCACTGTGTCCCTGATTGGTCAGCTAATCTGTACGTTGTATTTGGCCTGAATACCTCTGATGTCAGACAGAAATGTGACGCTCCTTACCATGTTTGAAGGATTCGCTCACAATGCAATGCTAACAGGAGTTAACTTACAGGTTTAGTCTGAAGCGGGAGGAATTATGATAATGTCGGTCTTCATCACCAATCCTAGGAAGTAAACTGTTGCTTACAATCCGTGTGTTTTCCATACAGTCCAAGAAAAGAGATTTACGTTGGAGATGATAACTCGCGTCATTGTTTACCTTGGGGTTTGTACCTTTTGCATATTGTTAACATGTACACATACACACTTACACACGAAAGGAAATTTAAAAACGTAAATCTGACAATAACTACTCTTTAAGAACCTTGAAATGATCTGCAAATTTTTTTTATGCTGCCAAAATGTTTTTTTATGACATCATTTAGCACATAAGGGTGTAATATCAAGGGTCACGGAGGAGAATAAATCACAACAATCCGTGCCGTGTGCGTTTGTCGGGTCATGTGTTTAATCTGTCTTAGACGTGCTGTAATAGCTAGAAATGTGTAATATCAACCGCTGGAACAAGATGGAATTGTTAAAGTCGGGTTTATTCACTGAGGTTTTAAATGTAAAACCGCATACAAAGGCATCAAGTCCTAGCAGTGCAAAAATCTCTTAATTTTTATTGAGGCGTAATGAAAAAATGAGTCATGTGTAACTTTGTGAGCTGAATGTGAACAGCACTGTGGTCTCGAGGGCAGCCATGTCCAAGGGCTCTGGGTTTGGCTGGTTATTTTGGCAGTTCACCTCTGCTGGTAGATGACATAACGACACCATTATGCAGGAAAGAGCTTACTGTACTCCTTCGACTGCCATTCAAACGTAGCTTTGTACTCAACTTTTTGCTGCATATAAATTGCAAATACTTCATTTTATTATATTTAACAGTGTTTTTTGGAAGGCTCTTTTAAAAGCGTGAAATATTTCTCCCTGTCTGGTATACTACTCATAGATCCTAGTAAGTGGTTGTAGGACTGTGCTTGTTTTTGTTGTGCTGTTGCCCAATCAGCATTGACAGCTTGAACTTTCTCTATTATAGATCTGCTAGGTGGTTTCTGTCAAGATGAGTCAAACAATTGCAGGTCTGTGGTCCTATGATACATAACATCTTGCGTTATAGAGGTGGTAACAAGCCTTCGAATTCAAGGTTGAATTCTCTTTTCCATTAAATTAGGTCTACTGTGTTATTCCAGAAGCAGGAAGATAATAATAGTTCACCTTAAAGGGACACTCCACTTTTTTGAAAATATGCTCATCTCCCCTAGAGTTAAATATTTGATTTTTACTGTTTGGGAATCCATTCCCCCATCCATTTTGACATTCATTTTAACATGTACGGAAAAAACTAAACATTTAAACAGTGGATAGAAGAACGAACAACGACACGACACAGAGAGCTTACTGAGACTGAACTAGACAAAATAGAGCATGACAGCTACTAAGCCAACACCAAAAAAAAAAAAAAACAGAATGGGCATTAAAACTTCTCAAAGACTGGCTAACTTAAAAGAGAAAAAATGGAGACAGACAAGTATGAAGCAGAGGATCTTAATAAGGTATTACGATCATTTTATGCATCTGTGCAAAGTTTCGCGGAAGGATAAAAATGTTAATTTAAAACTAATATGCCAATAAAATGTTTCAAATTCATATTCATGTCCAGTTTTTTTTTCTTATGTGCCAAGTAGCCGTGTAATAAGCGGGATAATGTAGAGGCAGCCGGTAGTTATTGGGAAATAAGCCCCTTCAGTGTGATACAAGACCCTCCGCTTCGCGTCGGGTCCTGATCACACTGTCGGGGCTTATTTCCCAATAACTACCGGCTGCCTCTACATTATCACTTACATAAAAAATATTGTAACTCTTTGGTTATTTTTGAGCGTGATGCTAAATGGTCTAATCAGATTCAATGGATTATGCTAAGCTATGCTAAAAGTGGTACCGCCAGAACCAGAGATCGCCTGAATGGATTCCAAAACGGTAAAAATAAAATATTTCAACTTAAATATATTAACTCTAGGGGAGCTTGAAAATGAAAATATTTTCAAAAAAGTGAAGTGTCCCTTTAAAGGGATAGTTTACACAAAAATAAAAATGTTGTCATCATTTACTCACCCTCATGTTGCGCTAAACCTTTATTCTGTTGAACACAAGAAGATATTTTGATAAATAATGGTAAGCACAGTTGGTGGTACCCATTAGTATTTGTCAAAATTAGGAATCGACCGAATGTTCGCCAACAAAAATTATTCGGCGGAAAATAGCAAAAATGCATTTTTTTCTGTGTTTGGCAAAACAAGTGAAAAGTCAAATACATTTTACAAATACACTTTCGGTGCATCCAATCAGATCTGCAAGAAAACAAAAATAACCCAGTAGTTAAAGGTCAGGTGTTACATATGAAATGTGATATGACGCGTAGCAGTCTATTCTGCCACTATTCCCATCGAAACTTGCTGTATGCCCCCATTGGTCTAGCCTCTTCTTGTCCGATCTGTCCATAGGTTATGTCTGTGCCTCTCTATCTATCTGATAATCTACACCGCCAGACTAGAGGATCATGTATTATGTATTGTGAAAGCTCGTAGTCTCTCAAATGTTTCCCCCTAAATTCCACACCTGCTCCTGTTGAATGATCCAACAGCAGCCAGGCAGATCCGGGTTTGTGTGTAAAATCAATAAGGCCTTTATAGGTGGCATCAGATAAGAACACCGTGTCTTAACCTTTGTGATTCCATTATGCTATCAGTTCTGTGCATCTGTTGTTTTACAGTTTGTCAGGCTTCATTTAAACAAACGGCTGATGGAGAGGGTTAGGTCAGAAGAAGTCGGATCTTACGCAAACTAAATTAAATAACTATGCAGTTTCTCTCTGGAAGGCCTTTTTAACCAGCTACCCTTTATAAATATTTGCGAATCGTTTTAAGGACTGTAAATACTTGCAGAGGCCAAATCAAGGACAGACAGCATCATTCGAAACCATCTGGTGCTCTACTGTCACCGTGCGTGCGCGTGTGTGCGTGTTTGTCCTCTATGTGTTTTGTATCCAGGGAGGTTCAAGACGTCACGATGTCCGAGGGAAGTTCATCAATGCTTCCAAACAGAAAACTTGCCTGTAAATATTTGGGTTGAAGAAAGCATTATATATGTATGAGCTGTCAACACTCCAGCTAGAATGCACATTTGGCAGCTCGCTATGTTTATGACACGACTGCACTACATTGATAGCATGTAAACGAACCCAAATTTAGACTTCCTGTCAAAGCCGCAGTGTTATTGTTTGCTTTGCGGGTCATGTTTAGCTTTTAGTACATATTCCTCCAGTTAGGGATGATGGAGGAAGTACGTTTCCTTTTTGTTATTCGCAATTTAATAATGTCTCCCAAACGTGGATCTGAGATCTGATCCCACTAGTTCACATTAGTCCAAGATGAACTGTGTCAAACTTTTTAAACTAGTCAGCATCTTTTTTCAGGTTTACTTATTTGAGTTGCAATATGTTAAATCCTTTGCTTAGGGTTTATATCCACAGACATTATTCTGTCAAACACATCAGCAAGTCAAATCCAAGCTTCAAATATTTGACACACTCTATTGAATCAGTCTGGTGTCTCACATAGAGGCTAAATATTCAGTCAGTCAACTGAGCCTTACAGTAAGATGGAGTTCGCATTTACACTTATTACACCGTAGCAGGTTAACCTTGAATGGGGTCATTTTTTATGTTAGAGATGCGAGTGAAAATTGAGTTGACGTCTGTTCTGATAACTCTGTCCGCTCATGCGGTGCCGCGATTGGCCGTCAGCTGAATGATGTTCAGAGGGAACTCTTCTTAGTTTAACATTCAGAGAGGGAATATTTTAACTTCACCACATAGCTTATCTCTACAGGTCAGACGCGCGAGTGTGTGATGGAAACCGAAGTGAAGGTTGGATGGAGCTGGACACTTGTGAAAGAGTGTTTGTTTCAAGTGTTTAGTAGTGCGTGTGTGTGTGTGTGATTAGGTGTACAGCTGAAGGCAGTATTAACAGGTGCAGTTCTGAGATTAAAGGCTGAACACTGTGGTGGCGTAGCTAATAGTCTGAATAAAGGTTCAAAGATTTGCGTCCGGCCACATAATCACTTACAGATCCATACGTGTGACTTCCTTTCATCATTAAGACTGAACCGTTTGAACATTAGAGTTGTCAATCAACTTAAAATACATGGTGTGCTGCTAGATAAATAATGTTTATTTCATATAATCACATATATCAGAATTTGTTAAGAAAAGAGCGCAATTAAATAAGTTAATTTTATTGTTTTGTATGGCATCAATAAATTGTGCTTAAAGGGGTCATATTATGAATTTAAAAAAAAAAGTAAAATAAGTCTTTGGTGTCCCCAGAGTGATTATGTGAAGTTTTCCGCTCAAAATACCCCTCAGATAGCATGTTAAAATTCACATTTTTAGGTCTGAGCAAAAATGTGCCATATTTGGGTGTGTCCATTAAAATGCAAATGAGCTGATGAAATGCAAACACTGATCACCATGACGAGCAAGTTTGGTCGTACAAAATAAAACGTAGCGCTTTTCTAAGCGGATTTAAAAGAGGAACTATATTTTATGGCGTAATAGCACTTTTGGGAGTACTTCGACTCGCCTGAAAAGTCCGCTCCCCTTTTCACTCTCATAATGGGAGAGGGAGGGTGTTACTGCTCCGAGTCGAAGTACTCCCAAAAGTGCTATTACGCCATAAATTATAGTTCCTCTTTTAAATCCGCTTAGAAAAGCGCTACGTTTTATTTTTTTGTACCACCAAACTTGCTCGTATAACTACTCGTCTTAAATAGGAAAAACATTGATGTGTTTGGTCACTTCTAACTTTATCTCTAAATGGTACCATTGAATGAATGGGGCTAAGCTAAATGCTATCGAAGCGTCGCAGCGCGCTCCAGCGCTTACGTGCACGCACACAGATGATAGAGGGATGTATCAACAATTCTTAGTTAAGGTAATAACATATTTTAATATTGAAAATGAGTAGACTATTCCTTTAAGGGGCGGTATTATTGTAATTGGCCTTGCTACCTACCTCACAAAACAGGCAAAATCAGAAACGACATAATTCTTCACCTGCTTGCAAAGAATGGCTTACCCAAACAAAGTTACTGGGTTGTTCTTTTTCACGTTTTCAAGGTTGATAGAAGCATTGGGTACCCCATTATAGCACTTAAACATGAAAAAAGTCAGATTTTCAGGCTATGACCCTTTATGTGTTATTAAACAAGTACCATAGTGGCCAAGGGCACTTGAGTGCTGCATCACACCCTCATTTTACAGAATTGTAAATGTGAAACAAATTTTGGTCATTTATATTTATTCATTGCTTTTTTTTGGCAAACACCATTTACATAAAACTGCTATATAACTAAAACAAAAATTTAAAAGAGACTTTAAATCTCAACATTCAGTGACGTATGGAGTAAAGCGTTTGGCTTGTGAAACTGGCTTTTGACGTGATGTCCCGTGGTTCAAATCCGTCTTTTGCCGACCTCACTTGTCTTTCATTTCCTATAACATACCACATCAAAAATGCATTTATTTTCAATAAAAATTAAGATAATTTTCGAAAAGTGGAAATTAAGTGCTAAAGAGTGTTTATTAAGAATGAAAGTATTTAGTGGGTAGGGCTGGGGTTGGTGTAGAGAAGGTTTTTATTCTCCTAATAATGCAGCATCCATTAAAATTTTTTGTTAAATATATAATAATTTACACTCTATGTTAATTATTGCATACTTGAGGAAAAATTGACGACGGGCCATTGAATTATGAAAATAATGCACACCCAAGGTGGTTAATGCGGCACGACGGAAAGCGGAGTGCTTTTACACCGCGGGTGTGCATTATTTGAAAAATTCAAAGGACTGGAGTCAATTATTCCTCTTATTCCACGGTTACACAAACATTGCTCTGGTGCCTATTTTTAAGACATTTAACAGGTTAGGTGTGCGGTTTATTGAAAAATAATCAACACTCATGGAACACTTCTCGGACAATCAGAATAAAGCATTCAACAGACCCGTGGTATAATGCAAAGTAATTTATACATGCAGACACTAAAAGAAAAAGTTTATTTTATCCAAAAGTAATATCCAACTTTGAACGATTTACATTTTTGTTGTTATGATGTTTTGTTGCATTGATATATAAAATGCAGCTCAGCTATGAGAAGAATTGGTAACACTTTACAATAATGTTGTATATGTTTACATTACTAAATGCATTAGCTAACATGAACTAACAATGAGCAATAAAGTTTTTCAACATTTATTAATCTTTGTTATTGTTAGTTTATGCCAATCCCATGGATTAAAGTTTTCCGTCGCTAGACAGGTTTCCGTCAATTGCAAAATTCACTTTTCATAAAGACGACGTATTTTGGGGGTAAATGATTTCTCACGTACGTGATCACCCGCGTCCCATTTTTGACTGCTATGCTTATCAGGCTAGTTGCTGATACAACGGGTTTGTTAAACTCGTGGGTAAACTTCATGTGGTGCCATAAGAACCAACGCTTCTCATTGAGCTTGTGAATATTTTTGCCACTTTATTGGCCTTAAATACAAATATGCGTCAAAAATCCCGTCTTTGCAAGTATCCTCATATAAACACGACCATTTAGGTCTTAGGAGAAAGTAAACAGAAACATTGCGCATAAACTAGCACATCAGCGCTGCCTCTATTGTAACATAATAACTTGTTGATAAAGGTACAGTCATTCAATTTACAACTATATTGTTACAGAGATCCTGTGCGAATTGTACACGAATTTGACTCGAGTTACTCGTTCAGGGTTTATATTAATACATAACTTTACTGTATTAGAGCTGTGACTGTAAGCTGTTGAGTGAACAGACCCTGGATTATTTGTTTATGTGTACTGAATATAATGATATGAAAAATATGTATTTGTTCACATTAGTAAATGAGTGTAAATTATGAACAAATAATTTGAAATATAGAGTATAGAGCATTCATTAATTTTTGTTTATGTCATACAGTAGTTGACGGTGGTTCATGGTGCATTCACTAATGTTAACAGTTTCAACTTTGATTAAAAAAATTATTAGTAAATGCTAAAATAAATAAATTTACAATTAATTAATAATTAATAAAAGCGATAAAAGGTGGTGATATTCATGTTTTCTTTTTATATATTTTAACAATTAAGTTAAAACATTTGCATAAAAAAGTGTTCCTGATGAGGTTACCCAATTTATAAAAAAAAAACTGAATTAAAAAAGTATTAACTAACTCTGTGTATGTTTTAATAATCATTCTGAATCTGATCTCTAACAAGATTCCTTTACAAAAATGCAATTATTTCAAGTTTTTGCAAAAAAAAGAAATTTTTAAGAAAAATACCCATATTTAAGAGTTTATAGACGGTTTCAGCAGTAACAACATAAACAAGTGACTGTCGTGGTCAACACGTAACTTTCGGTAAACTCTGCTAAGAATAAATAACAGCAAAGTACTTTAAACGTAGTTTATTTATATAACAAGCAAAATAAACAACACATAGATTACCTAAGAAACCAAAACATTTGTTGTTTTCGACGAGGCATTTGTTCAAGAGTTCAGTTTAGCAACTAGTCAGACCATAAAAAAAAACGAAACCAGAAGTAAAGTTCGAACCAGATGTGTATCGCGTCACCGCACGTGCGTCCGATGAAACCGTCTATAAGCAGAGAAAAAATATAGATAGGATGAAACGTTTTTGCTTGTTTGTTTATGTTTGTTTGAAAGCAGGCGGTCTGTTCTTTTTTTAATATATTTGTATGTTTATATATTTTTAGTAGAAAATTTTCCAGGAAGGCATTTTATGAAACTTTTGTGAAAATCAAAAAATAAAATGCTGGCAGGCAACTTTTCAAAAAATGGTTGGCGGGGAATGAGTTAACTTGAACTAAAATTAATAAATGTTATAGAAGTATTGTTCACTGTTAGTTCATGTTAGATGATCAATTAAAGTAATACAATTTGAGGCGTATTTATTTGATTAACTTCAGAAAAGAGCAGTGCGCTGCTTGGCAACCGAAGAATCAGCTGTCAGTCAGTCAAGGATTTAATCGTGAGCACTCTTGAAACTTTTTTGCTGCTACCTGTCACATTAGCAGAAAAAAACGAAAAAATGATGTTGACTTTATTCAACTTTCAAGCGCTCAGAGCAAAAACCTGAGGCGCTTGTGGCGCATAAACAGCATGCAAAATGCTCACTGCAGATAGAACACAATTCAACTCACTGCCATAAACGCGTTCTGTCTGATCGGCCCCTTAAGGTACACATTATTGTAAGCAACTAATATATTGTTTATTTCTATTCTGTTCTGTTCTGGACTAACAAATATTTTTTCCATAATAAGATAAGGGAATGGTGGGGTCAACCCCTTGGTAATCCATGGCATTTTTGAAATACCTTAGAGTACCATTTACATACCATTGCATATGTATAAAGCAGTGATATAGCACTGTAATATATATCAATGTACAGCGGAAAGGCCACAGTAACTTTTTTACGACCAATGCAGTATACACTTTGAGTTACTGTAGCAGTTCATGCTCAACATTATGAGAGCTTCAGTGTTCTACTTGAACGACTGAGCTAAAGGCAAGAAGACATGCTGGGTTAGCACAGGTGCTCTGATGGTTAGGCACGCCCTATAAAGGGCTCAGGGCTATAGGCTATGCTACACTAACCACATCATTGCTAGGCCAGAAGAGGGTAATGAATACATGGCCATATTGGCATTCAGTCTGTGCAAGCAGTCTCACTGCCAACAAATCCACATACCCTTAAGACACCATCATCACAAACAGTAGTCTACATGTGGCACGCAGGCACATTGAAACAAGAGAATGCGCACAAAAGAACAGTGAAATAAAGTGATACATTAAAAGACAAAACGTGTACAGACGCATGTAGTCGTATTGATTTGGATATTTTGAAATTCGCCCTTAATCTTATATTGATTTGTTCACTTGTTTGATCATAGATTCGTTTAGCGTCCCTACAGTTTGACCTTCAAGCCTTGTTTAGCACCATTCAGTAAGTTCCTCCAGACGACATCCGATGCTGACTCTTATTTGGATTCTGACTGAATTATTTCCAATCGACTACTTGCAATTAACCTTAATCATTTTAATTGTGTGTGTTCATCAGCCATCTTTTTACACCTTCATAAACTCCAAATTAGGTTATGCAATACATTATCCAGTCCAAAAAATAACGCTTGCCAACTAACAAATGAAGCATTATGAAGAATTGCAATATAATACATGCTTTAAATCAAATTTTAAGACTAATAATTTGACTCTCCCTGATGTAAGTGATGCACATGAATTCAGCAGTGAACCACTCAAAGCGTCTACTGAAGAAAACAGCTGTTCATGGAGAGACTGGGGCTGGCTAATCACTGTTCATTATACATAAGTTAACATAATTTCATTTTCAAGGGAATGAAATATTTTGTGTGTAAACTCAAAACATCTAATTTATACAGACTCCAGTGCCATGTATGTTGTTGAAAGCTCAGTGCCATATACATTTAAGCAGGTTGTGTAAGGTTATAAAAAAAACAGTAAAGCAGTCTCCGTCAGCTACTACAGATGAGAGACTTGAGATAAAGCTCACATAACACAGAACATTTTTGCCAATCTAATGTTAATCTTGGTTAGATTACTATAGAGTAGTATTTCATCCTTTATATGTCTTTCGTGTTGTCAGAATATTTAAAGACAGAACAGCCATTCCGTTTTTTACCGGAGAAAGACGAACACTTGAAGGCATATGGTGGGCGGAGCTAAAGCGTTACGGATTATGCGCAGCCTTTGGATACTAATCTAACAGCTGTGACATCAATGGAAATCAAACTTAAATAAAAACTTTTTTTAAATAACTATAGCTTACAGTCAGACACAGCCTTACACATATGATCCAGAATCAGATACTGAGTCAGTAATTGATCACAACAGCAGCAACAGTTACAGCAGGGCGTCTCTATCTGGTAATTAATCCTTGTTTGTTTATCCGCTATTTTAAAGTGACACCATGTAATTTTTCAACCTTCATAATAAATTTTCAAGACCCTTGTGGTAGTACATCGACTTTAAATAGGTTGAATGACATGTCTACCATAGCCTGACGGGGTCTGTATCACTTTTACTCGTATTTTAAAACTTAGGGTTTCTGGTAGTAACCAGAGCACCAAAAAAAACTACAAAATTCGACTGCTTTACGGCATAC
Source organism: Misgurnus anguillicaudatus (assembly GCF_027580225.2). Lineage (NCBI taxonomy): Eukaryota > Metazoa > Chordata > Actinopteri > Cypriniformes > Cobitidae > Misgurnus > Misgurnus anguillicaudatus. The sequence goes on along the minus strand of NC_073358.2, from coordinate 28,907,622 downwards.
GTCACTTCCTCCACACAATTTGTTTTTAACATGAATTTTGCTGGAGGCTACTTAAGGAGTGTAGAGAGCAATTTATGGCATGTGACTCCGTGGCACAGTTGTAGTGTCACGGACCTATAACACGGGTGACCCGGGTTCGATTCCCCTTTAAGGCAATTTTTTTTATATAAACTCACGATCTTGATTCATACATAAATGCGATCTTCTTTATAAATGACGGCGATTATCTTGCTTATAGTTCGCTGTATTCAGATGCTGTGTTCACGTATTTACCTTTCTTTTACTGTGTCTAAGGTATTTACATTACAATCCAGGATGCTACAGCAGTCAAACTTGCTCACAGTGTAAAACCAAACCCTACTCATTCACCAATCAGATCCAAGCGTTTCTCTCGTCTCTCTTCCTCATTTGCTGCGATCCGCTGTCACTCGCGTGACGTATTACAAAGCGGCAGACTTTGTAAGATTTTGATTTACTTATGCCTGTGGTTGTGACTTCTAAACAGGGTCTTTTAAAGTTGGGACCGCTCCATCAGTTGTAAACAAGTGGTAAATCCAGCATCAAACTGAGCCTTGTTTGTATAGCAGTCCTCTCCGAAAATCAGCCAGGAAACAAACATAAACCCACTTGCAATTACGTTGCTGTCCGGGAAAAACGAACTGCATCCACTGTTGTCTTAAGACAGGGAAAGCTAAATAAGGTTTCTTCTCCTTACATCCAAAACCACACTTTTTTGTCAAACCATCTTCATAAAACAGTAGGGGTTTTCACACTGCGCTTAACCCTGGGTTTGTCACGGTGAAATCCGTGTCATGTTTTGTGTCTGTTCCGATTGTCGTCACCTGGACTCTTGTTAATTAATTACCTGCCTCATCACACCTGTGTATCGTTAGTCTGTTTGTATATATACCCCTGCCTGTTGTATGTGCACTTGCCGGATGATTGTCTCTGATGTCATGTTTGTTTCCAGTGTTCCAGTTGTTGTACTTACCTGCCCATGTTGTTTCTCGTGTTTGTTTTCATGTTATTTAAATTAAATGTTACCCTTTCGTGTGAACCCTGCGTTTGTGTCCTTGCTCCCGTTCCCGGTCGTGACAGAATCATCCGGCCAGTGAAGGACGCACCGGGTTCGAGGAGGGAACACCCAGAACTCCAGACCGGGCTCGAGTTAGCCATCACCACGCCCGATTCATTCCCCGGGGTGGTTGCTGCGAAACATGAGCCGGGTTCTGGGGATCGTATTGGTTCCGGTGATTCCCCTGCTGGTCGAGTCGACTGGGTCGGTTCCTGGGAGGTCCACCACTATGCTCGATTTGGGGCTCGAGAACGGACGCCACGCTCGATTTTTCCCCGGGGTGGTCGCCACCGTGGAGGAGCCCCTTTCCCCGGGATGGTGGGAGTCGACTCCCAGGACAACCAGATCCCTGTCGGTTCCCAGGAGGGTGGAGTCTTCAGAGTCGGTACCTGGGATGGCCACTCCGGTTCTCCCGGCCGTGCCCCGGCTTCCTGCCCTGCCGGTTTCGCCCCGGTTTCCGCCGGCTCCGTCGTGGCCTCCAAGCCCTCCATCCCTCCCCAGGATCCACCCTACCAGACTTCCAGTTTGTTTTGTTTTGAGTGTCTGGTAGCCACTCATTAAGGGGAGGGTAATGTCACGGTGAAATCCGTGTCATGTTTTGTGTCTGTTCCGATTGTCGTCACCTGGACTCTTGTTAATTAATTACCTGCCTCATCACACCGTTGTATCGTTTGTCTGTTTGTATATATACCTCTGCCTGTTGTATGTGCACTTGCCGGATGATGGTCTCTGATGTCATGTTTGTTTCCAGTGTTCCAGTTGTTGTACTTTCCTGCCCATGTTGTTTCTCGTGTTTGTTTTCATGTTATTTATATTAAATGTTACCCTTTCGTGTGAACCCTGCGTTTGTGTCCTTGCTCCCGTTCCCGGTCGTGACAGGGTTATCTTCATTCTAAACCCTGCTTTTAACCCTGGGTTAAGGAGCGTTTCACACCTGTAATTTGAAAGCGGTGTTAGCACCGCTTTTTACCCAGGGTTATGAAACCCTGCTCTGGAGCAGGGTTAGCACCGCATTTGTGGTGTTAACCCCGCATTGTGGTGCCAAACGCATGCAGTGTGAAACGAAGCAGGGTTAGAATGTTATGACCCTAATTAAACACAGCTGAAGTAGCTAATCAAGGTGTTCAGGGTTGCTTGATAATTACAGACAGGTGTGTTGAAACTGGGTTGGAGACTCCTGACCCAGGGTTTAGGAATGCACAGTGTGAAACGTGCAAATAATGAATACCCAGGGTTATCTCTTAACCCCTGGTTAACTTTGAACAGTGTGAAACATGAAAAAAATAACCCAGGATTCCGTTAACCCTGGGTTTAGAATAACCCTGGGTTAACAATTTCAGGTGTGAAAAGCCCTAAAGTTATCGCGTGCTGTGCAGTGATTCCGGTGAGTTCTACTCGACCGAGCAATTCTAATGCGCGTTCTCGCTCTCACTTGACGTGCAGGGCAGGCGTGCTTTTCTGGGGGTGAAGGCCCATAAAAGGAATATGGGGTCAATCAGTCATAACGGATACCTACGTTCGAAAAAAACTTTCCGAAACTTGTAGGAAAAAGAAGGCGTGAGTTTGGCTCAGAAATACTCTGTTACAAGCTCATGCTTTTTTGACACTTTGCTTATGTTTAGCATGAGAGTTACAACTCAAACTGTGTTAATAAACTAGAATGCATGAAATAGCATTACCCCCTCAATGGAATATTCCAGTAAGAGCATGCAAGTGAGCAACATTGTAGCACCGACTTCATTTATTAATTAAACACACCTTGTCATTTATAACTGGGCTGAATCTAACACACACACACACACACACAACCACCCAAAGGCAATACATTTACTGAACCAGTTTTTAAACATGAACACACACCTTTGATTTGACTTCTCTGTGCAGTTTTCCTGTAGAACAGTGCTGAACATGAAACGCTGTGTCATCAGATATAAGGATGACAGAGGAACATACAACACCAAAGGGACCAGAGGTTGTCCCATTAACGTCCTTTCCAAAGCGGCTAAAATCGTGACCTTGTTTGATTCAGAAAGTTAGGTAATTTATCTCTAGGTGTTTCCATGGTTACCACTGACAGTTAGGGGAGACAGTATGCACACCTGAGTACTATGTTTAGCCAGTGTGTCATTGTCTTACCTAGTAACACATAGAGTAGAAACATAGCTGCTGTACCTGGGGTTACCGGATTGATGCACACACTACCATTTATCATACATGAGCTGAACAGAACCTTTCTTGAAATGTCATTTAAAGTCATTCAGCTCACATGTGTGTACATACATATCCAATCTCTCGCGTGTGCCTTGTGACTGGTTGTTTTGTCAAGTGACGCAAGAACAAATGAAATTGAACTTTATCCATGTGGTGGCATATTTGAACTGACCACGCTGATCTCTATGTTGCAATGGATGCACACACATGTATTTTAAAGTTACTTAACAAATTAAGAAACAATTTCAACTTGTTTTTATAAGTTATGTCAACTTATCACAAATCATACACTGAAAAAAATGATTCATTGAATTTAATCAATTTTTTTAAGGTAAGTGGTTGCAATCAATTTAATTAAGCTACATTTAAACAAAAGTTTTATATTTTATTTTACTTTACTAATCTTGTTTGTTTAAATGTAGCTTAAATAAATTGATTGCAACCACTTACCTTAAAAAAATTGATTAAATTCAATGATTTCATGCTTTTTTTAATTTCATGCTGCATTTTTTACAGTAAAAAATATGGTAACACTTTGCTTGAAGAGGTGTTCATAAGACTGACATGACACCTTTATAATTATGACATAACACGTGTTATGAACATGAAGGAGATTTTATGCACATTTATGACAATTGTCATTAAGTGTCATTTGTTTAATTGTGTCATTTTTAATGCAAAAATTAAATTGTTTGAGATGTCTTTGTTATGACAACTTGACATAAACCAGTACATTATAACTTGACATAAATCTGTCATAAACATGACATAGCTAAATAATTATCAAACTTAAAAAAACTACCTAACTTTATGGGTTAACAACATTAAATTAAAACTGTTATTTAAATGTCATTAAGTGTTAATATTGTCAAATAATTTTAAAATGCAACAGACACGTCAAAAGATTATACTTAACTTTATGTATGTGCACAATACATGAAAAACTGACAACTAACAGAACTTGTTTTTCCTCACACAGAGGGTTCTGAAATGTCCTATTAAATGTTTTGTTAGTTTTTCTTTTATTTAATTTAATGTGATTAACTTTGCAGCGATATGGACCCAACGCTGCAAGGCTTAACTCATCATTATTGCCTTTCACTTTTAGGTGAATCGGTCTCCAAATGCAATAAAATATAATTTTAATAATTTTAATCATTATTAATTTTTATTATTATTATTATTATTGAATGATTAATTTTATTTGTTAAACACATGGAGGAAACTTTAAAAAAACATTATGAACTGAAGAATATTCATCATGTTGTAAAACTTTTTGACAAACATAGTGGCATTTTAATTATATTTGTACCACTGTAGTTGAGGTCAAGAAAAATATTAATGACGCTGTTATAAAACTATATGACTGAGTATAAACACTTAATGACATTTTAATGACAAATTCAATTTGTATCACTGGTAAAAAGTGGTCAGTTATATATTTTATCACAACTGTATCATTTCGCATAAGAAACATGTATTAACCCGCTAAAGTCATTTGGATTATTAATTATGAAAGGTTTTTTTCGCTTCATATGTTTCCTTTTTTAATATTTGCTTCCATATAACCTCTATATGAGAAGATACCATGATGGCATTTTAATATAAAATTATTTGTTTGTGTTCAGCTGAATAAAAGAAGTCATGTAAATCTGGGCTTGCATGAGAGTAAATCTTGCATGTGGCCATTATAAAATGAGTTTTAATGAGATTAAATAAATGTTTTTTTTTAATTCTACATCTTTAACTTTAATAAATATCAGAGAAAATATTAATAAATCAAGAAAATAATGCCAACGTCCCATTTTTACAAATTTTATTTTCTGTTGTTATTTTAGTGTGTAATTTTGACATGCATTGCATCTCAATATAGTTTTCTTGTTTTAATTTACTTTTTAACCAACAAAGAAGGTGAGTTTAAAAATGCATTTTACATATTATTAAAATAGGCTTAAACTCTGCAACATTGTTTTATTAACTAGATTTTACCATGAGTATATTTCATAGTGTATATCACAGTGTATATTTTGTGTGAAATATATACTGTATAAATACAGCAGATGAACACTACTTCCTACAGCTTTCTTACTGACACTAAGAAGAGGTGGCTGTCCAATTAGGCGTCTTCTGTTTAGATTTATTTTAATTGTTATTACTGTAAAACAGCTTGTTCCCTTAAAAGCTACACAACTTTAACAAGCTTGCTCATTTCACCTCTAAGTCTCCCATATTATGTTCCACACATCTACTATTTCTGTCACACTGTCTCATTGATTAGCCCATTGATCTCCATTTCCTTTTCGCATTTCCCGTAATAGTCTGCCTGGACCTTAGCCAACACCGTGTGTGTTTGTATTTTGCTTGAGCAAAAAAAGAAAGCAAGCACAACAGAAACGTGTGAAGCGAAGGTCTGATTTGGATTTTCAAAGGCCTTGATAACTATTTTTCTGAATGAGAGCTGAGAATGAATGCCATCAGTAGGCTAACCAACCCCCCTTCTCTGGGGTCGTGGTGTGATGTTTACGAGCACATGCTAGCTGAACAGCTGTTTGTGTTTGTTCTCCATTCTGTAAGATGTCTTCTTTTATGAGTCGTCTGGATTTTTTTGACAATGTTTTTCATGTTATTGATTTTTACAAGCTCACTGTTTCATAGATCAAGGGGTACACGCTGCTGAATGTGAGAACATGTGCTGGGGCTCCGGAAGAGGATACGATTGTGGTGTTCTGGAGGAATCTGTAGGCTGAAGCGTTGTAAATTATCAGGCTTCAGAGTGTTTTGCCCCGGGAGCGCTTCGCAGCGACACAGCGAACTTAACAATGAGATGGTGTCAACATTTCAAACCTTATTTGTTTTCTGTAGTAATGCAGTGGGAAATAATTTATTTGTCCCTGCCCATCACAATGTTTTTGTCGAACTGCTTTGTATGGCTCCAAACATCCCTCACAAAAGTTTGCAATGGTAAATTAGGGTTTGTTTCCAACCTTGCTATTGCGCCATGGTTTGTGTACACTAACTACTCGAGGCAAACCATGGTAGTACAATAACAACAGGCCAGAGTCAGTGTTGTTACGTGCGCTGTATGAAACTTGATAACTAGATGATTGAAAATAAACACAAGACAAAGTGGGGTAAGGTTTGCCATGGTTTATTTAGATGAAGATGCTTCGCAAATGAGGTGAGCCTAAATATATATGTAAATAGATCACAATATACATATTATAGATCACTTAAATATACGATGCCTTTCATAAGTACTGGGACAATAAAGGCAAAATTGCTCTGTTTGCTGTGGATTAACATAAAAGTCCATGTAAAGTCAATCTTGAAAATTATCTAAAAAAATCTAAAAAACACCACAAAGACTGTACACTATGTAGTACTGAAATGCAGAGTTAGATCATTATACAGTATTTTAATATTTCTAAGTGAAGGATTTTTAGGCAGGCAAAAATGATGGCTCAATGATGCACTTGAGCCACCGCACATGGCCCCGCCTCTAAAACAATCCAGAGCATCCATTCAGTTTATAGTGATATTTGAAAGTTAAGAAAGATGGCAGCTTTCCCACGAGTGGGTGTGGTTTCAGTACCGACAGTGGACACGTCTCCACTGTTTGACAGCAGAGGATCTTGCCTGTTTTTCCAAGATTTTGCTAACTTATTTTATTTAGTTTTTGTTTTTTCCCATCATTCAAATTGTGTCGGGTGGTTAATAACACATCTTACTGTGGTGTGACAAACTCAGAACACATTTAATATCTGACTTCAAGAGACTGTCACATTTTATTTTCTTACCTGTTATACATAAACGGTTTACCAACAGGTTTGGATTTTAATTCTTCTATCTAATGTGAGAATATCGAGATGATTCTCCTAAATGTATGTTTTAAAACATAATCAAACTACTTTAGCCTCATATTCATCTTACAAATGTCTTGACTCCACAGCAAATAAAGAAATGTTGTATTTACTGTCCCAGTACTTTTCTCAAAAGAAAAAAAATAGAGGCAAGTTTTGTCAAGGGATACATTCAATCGTTTGAAAATACAAGTGTTATTTACATTTGAACATGCAAATGAGGAAAACTACTGTATTTATTAACTCATTCCCCACCAGCATTTTTTTTTTAAGTTGGCCGCTAGCATTTTTTGTGATTTTTACAAAAATTTCACAAAATGCCTTCCAGGAAAGTTTTCTTCTATACAAATATAAAGATACAAATGAAGAGGTTGGTTCCAAAACGCAATTAATCCATTTTGACTAATTTCTGTAAAAACGTGTTTTCTATACCGAGAAAGTGACAAGATGAAAACCACTATTTTCTGTTACAATCTTTCACATAGCATGTTTAGGTTATAAAAAAGTAAAAAATTCAAATCCATAATTTGATTTTCAAAGATTTATTATAAAAACAAATATTTTTTTCCACAAAATGCAATAAATCCCGGAATTTTTTTTTCAAAATGCTATAAATCTATTGAATCAATACATAAATATGCATTCATCTTTGCCATGTTATATTCATTTAGTTGAACAGTGGTATACACCGATTAAAAAATAAACATTAATGGCATTAACCAAAACACTTACTTTGTCAAATAGTCATGGGTTATACTTGGGACATCGTCGCTTAACACTTTTACAGCGATCAGCTGTAAAATGTTTTTGGTCCTGCTCGATTTTTGTTGCCTTTGAGTAAAATTATGAAAAGTTTTTCATAAGATCCTCAGGTGTCAATATGTTAGCATGACAAGCTTGATGTTGTTGGGAGAACAACCGTTGTTTATATTAGATGTTGATGGCTTACGTTTCTTTCATGTCACAGAAAACCACCACAGGTTTATCAATGCCATTAAAGTATTATTTTTTGTTTTGTTTGTTTGTTGATCACGAAGTACAAGATGAGGAAAACTAGGATTCTGTGTTCTCAACGCGCCGCCATTGTTTGTTTACAGTGCGTGAAATGGTGCACTGTAATTTGTGGAGCAGATTTATTGCATTTTGCAGAAAAGGAGGAGTGCGTTTTGGGAAAAAAGGGAGAAAAGATGACAGAATAACACGGTAGATATTGCGTTTTTCTTTTAAATACTGACCTGATATAATACTGATTTTGGCAGTAACTCATTTTTTTTAAAATGCCGTTTATCGCGTTTTGGAACCAAACTCTTCAAATATATCAAATGAAAGAACAGACCCTTTACTTTCAAACAAACAAACAAACAAACAAAAACTTAATTTGTTTTCTTTTTATAACCTCTTAAATATGGGTAGGTTTCTTCAGAAATACACAATTTTGAGCAAAAAGCTGAAATAATTGCATTTTTGTAAAGGAATTTTGTTAGAGATCAGATTCAGAACGATTATCAAAACATAGACAGAGTTTAAAATTAATTTTTTATAAATTGGATAAGAGCAGAATTACATATTCCCGTAAAAAAAAAACGAATCAGGAAAGCGTCATTAGCAGGGAAATGTTTTCTCTTAATTGACGAGATAACTCGTCAATGGCGGGGAAAGAGTTAATGTAAAATCCCCATCACCCATCTAACTTTCCAGTGTTTATTTCTGTTCTTATTTTAAACCCATTAACTTAATACTTAACACTTAAATGTAGTAAAACGTATTTTTTGTAACAATTTGTAATAGTATTAATAATAAAATATATTTCCTGTAAAGTTTACTATCACTAAGCACCTCAAACATCTGAAATGCTCTACCCAACAGCTTTTATTTTAAAACAAGAAGTTTACGGCTAACGTTAATCTGAAAAATATTATTTTATACACTGTCAATTCATCAACATGTCAGACTCGACATATATCTTGCTAAATTAAGAAGAATACAAAGCTTACCCACTGATATGTCTTACCCCACTCAATAAACAAAAGAATCCTCTGAGAACGAGAAGCCATTAGAAGCATTTCTCCATGAATTCTTAATGAGAATCTTAACAACAACCTATTGCATCTAACCTTAAAAGCAAGCTAATGTTAAAAACCTTAAGTGATCCGCGAATACGTCTCCGAATCTTTACCTCTATAGGGATCCTCTGACGCGCTAACCTCTCTGACTTAAATGGAACATTATGTGTTTGTAATCTGGATATGTACTTTAGCTCAATTCTGGATTTTGCCTCCTCCTCAAGAGCACCAGACAGATGAGAGACACCCCTAGGCACAGACATTTAGCATATTAGGGTCAAGATCACAAAGCCTGCAAACATCATCTTCTGCTACTGGCAATGTAATGAGAGTTAAAGACGTAAAGAAATGGAAAAAGTGGAAGAATAGAGCACTATCAGAACAAGAGCACAGCGCAACAGAGTGAGTGAGAGATGGTTTGAGGGATGAAAGACACTCAAAGAGGGAGGGAAGAAAAATACGCTCGAATGGATGGAAAATGAGCTGTAAGTGGCCTGCTGATAGAGTGATGCTGAGATGGGGTGGAGGAACCGTGAGTGCGAGTCAAAGACCGCTGTGCAAACTTGTGCAAAGCATCGTTTACGTTGAATTATTTAAAGGTCAATTATACAAGTGTGCATCTGAATATACAGTATTCATGTTTCATGTTTGCTTTTCCAGACTGCCCTGCAGGAGATCAGACATGTTTAAGTTATAACATCTTGACAGAAACTAAAATCATGTGTAAAGACAGACTGATATGAAATTTTAATATCTTTACAAATGGCCAAGATCTACTGTAGCACAGACATATACACACCAGGCCAGGTGTCGGGGTGAGGCATTAGTGAATGTGTATGTGTGCAAAGATGATCAGTGATGGAATGCAGAGTGTGTATGTGTGTGGATGTATACGTGTTATCCAATGCGGTTTGGGCCATGGGCCAAGAGTAGCCTAACCACCAGCTGCTTTCAACAGGCTGCAGTTCCCCCAGAAAAACAACACACGCTCACCCAGACAGAGCCCCGTTTCTAAATAATAAAAAAAAAGACACAGGGGCCTTGTCTTTGTTCTGAATTTGCAATCAATTTTGGAGATTTATTGTGATAGATTGCTGTGTTTGGCTGCTCGGAGGTACGGGACGGTTTATCCGTGGACGTGGTTACGACCTACACAAGTTATATGAGAAGAACCCCTAAGGTCTATAATCACTCAGTCCCGCATTGAGAACATATTTCAATCCACCCGTTCCAGTGACCTGACCATATTTGGATCAGAATTTATTTAGATCAAAATTTATGTGAGTTAATATTTGAAGTTTCACAAGTAAACCGTAGATGGTCAACCAGCATGATCCAGTATACTGGTTTATTAAGGAAGTCCCACTGATTAATCTAGCTAGAAAGCCAGGTGGGAACACCTGCACACCAAAATCCCATGCTGGGGACCAGCATCCAAAACACAGCATATGCTAGTGGTGACCAGCTATGCCTGGCAAGATTTTTTTTAAAGATTAATGCAGACCAGGCTTTGTGATGGAATGACTCTAACATGGTGCCAAATTCGAATGGATTGATGTGAATCTTTGTTATTTGTAACCATTGTCTTTTGGCTCATATCTAGTTTCATTTGGGTAAATATTTATTTACCGTGGTGAGCTTTATGTTTTTGATTAAGTATTATTTTAATTTGGGTTACGATTTGTTTCATTTGCATTGGACATATGGTTTGTTGACCAGGCTCCCAAACACTTCAGGGTATGAATCAGTCATGCATTGTGGGACAGGGAGAGCTTATCCTAATTCAGAGTCCAGATGAAATGCACATGCTTGTAGGGCCACGGTAACATAAGTGGACCTATTCAGAAAAGCACACGTAAGTGATCTATGCCATGTGCAGCGATGTTACAAATGATGCGGTTGTGATATAATTGCATTTCACACATCAGTGAGGTATCATTAGCACAAGCTAATGCTAACTGACCATAACCTGTCACTACAGCATTAGCATGCCAGCTTGCATATCGTCATGCTAATCCCCTGTCATGCTAATACACCAACTGGCTTCTCGGCTCAAATAATTCAAATATGAAGGTTTCCTAGACATGGATTGAAACTAGGCTAAACTGTATTAGGCTAAATGCATTTAATGATTTTTTGTATTTATCTTTAGCTAAACTTAATCTGTGAATCAAATTACTCTTTGATGGACCCTGAATTCCCCAAAGTAAATATGTTACGAGCATATGAAGTCATGGCTATCTATTGTAGATTAAACCTAAGAGCTGTGTCTAATGCTAGAAAAACGTCAACTCGTGGCAAATTTTATGTCATTCAAAAATAGTGCTCTGGAAACCCAAGGCACTTTTTTATTTTTTATAAAATTTTACCAGGGCTGTGCACTTTAAATTGAAGTAAGAATATCATTTAACCTCCTAAGACCCAAGCTTTGGTTTGTCTTTTTGTTTCAGATTTCTTCCAGCTATTTTTGGGTTAGGAAGAACCAATAAATAAAGTAACCAAATATTTTTTTTAGAACATGAAGCAGTGTAATTGTCCACATTTGTGTACAACTGGTTCCAGTTAAGGAAAATAGTGCAAACAACAAAAGGACTTTTATATACCAGTTCATTTCCTTAATTTGAATTGAATTTAAAGGATTAGTCCATTGTCTTAAAAAAATCCAGATAATTTACTCACCACCATGTCATCCAAAATGTTGATGTCTTTCTTTGTTCAGTCGAGAAGAAATTATGTTTTTTTGAGGAAAACATTCCAGGATTTTTCTCATTTTAATGGACTTTAATGGACCCCAACACTTAACACTTAACAGTTTTTTTTCAACTGAGTTTTAAAGAACTCTAAACGATCCCAAACGAGGCATAAGGGTCTTATCTAGCGAAACGATTGTCATTTTTGACAAGAAAAATAAAAAATATGCACTTTTAAACCACAATTTCTCGTCTTCCTACGCTCTTGTGACGCGTCAACGCAACCTCACATAATACGTCATCCTGTCAAGAGGTCACGGATGATGTATGTGAAACTACGCCCCAGTGTTTACAATACTGGAGAAAGAGGACCGCTCCGACGTTGTTGTATGTGGAATGATACTAATTAATGTCTTTGTGTCAGTTTATTGTTTAATATGTGCGTTTCATATATGTAACACGTGACATTTCTACATCACTACGCAATTGCGTGACGTCGCGCTGGCGCATCGCGGGACCGGGGGTAGACGAGAAGTTGTGGTTTAAAAGTGCATATTTTTTTTTTCTTGTCAAAAATGACAATCGTTTCGCTAGATAAGACACTTTTGCCTCATTTGAGATCGTTTAGAGTCCTTTGAAACTCCGTTGAAAAAAACTGTTAAGTGTTGAGTTAAGTGTTGGAGTCCATTAAAGTCCATTAAAATGAGAAAAATCCTGGATAGTTTTCCTCAAAAAACATAATTTCTTCTCACCTAAACAAAGAAAGACATCAACATTTTGGATGACATGGTGGTGAGTAAATTATCTGGATTTTTTTTTAAGAAAATTGACTAATCCAAGAATTTATAATTGCCTAGAATTCTCTAATTTATCCCAATTCACGCTAACTGTGTGTCTCAATCGTTTTTTTTAAACATGATAATTATTTGAGTTGTCAATCAATATATCATCTACATGGTAAAAAAAAATTGGAGATATGCCTCTGAGTGGTCTAGGATGTTTCTTCCGTTCAGTGCTGTGGTTGCAGTCTTTATGCAGGTGAACCCAGCAGCAGGTTTTGTGGTGGTACGTGTGAATGGACTACTTACAGTAGACAGTATGCAGATGGCCTGGGCTGTTCTGTTACGCTGCAAAGCTGGATTCCCACTGCAAATAAACACCAATCATAAGGTTTACTGTCAGCTGCAGGTTCATAGACCTTGGGCCTGTATTAAACACTTGTGGTATAGTCCAGATAAACAAACAGTCTGTGTGTAGGAGTCCTTCAGACCCAGTCCCAAATTAAAGCTGAAGTGTGTCATTTTTTCAGCTTTAAAATACTTTCTCCTGTCCCAGATTGATATGCAAAGACAGCCATAACCAAGACATTTCGACTCAACCTACGGCATGAGTTTGGGACTAGGGTTGGGTATCGTTTAAATTTTAGCGATTTTGATACCAATTCCGCTTATCGAATCTGGTTCTTATCGATTCCTGATTCCAATTCCAACATTTTTCGTGAGAGAAACAAAAGTGGAAATACTTTCAGGAATTTATTTTATTTTATCTATTTAGTCTATAACCTGTTGGCTGTAACTGTTAACTGTTGAAATTCGTCTAAAAATTACATTTTAAAAACGTGACAGAATGAATGATACACATTGATATTTTAAATAAAGTTGTCTTGTAACAGTTAGCTGCCTAATTTGTTTTGTCTTTGTCTTAAAATAGAGATGTCAGTTTATCCAGAAGTATGCAGCTTTAATCCGAAGTTGAATCTGTGTTTTGTACCTGAGGGTAAGATGCTGCTATTAGCTGTATCTGGTGTGCTGTAGGAGGACTCGCGGCTGGGAGATTTAAAGGGGACATTTTACAAGACTTTTTTAATATGTCAAATAAATCTTTGGTGTCCCCAGATATGTGAAGTTTAAGCTCAAAATACCATACAGGTCATTTATTATAGCAAGTTAAAATTGTCACTTTGTAGGCGTGTGCAAAATGTGCTGTTTTTGGGTGTGTCCTTTATCTTACAAATGAGCTGATCTCTGTACCAAATGGCAGTGGCGTGGTTGAATAGTGCAGATTAAGGGGCGGTATTATCCCCTTCTGACATCACCAGGGGAGCCAAATTTCAATGACCTATTTTTTCACATGCTTGTGGAGAATGGTTACCAAAACTAAGTTACTGGATTGATCTTATTCACCTTTTCTAGGTTGATAAAAGCACAGAGGACCTAATTATAGCACTTTAACATGAAAAAAATCATTAAACATTTCTTCAGATTAACGCAGCCTTGAAGCAAATGTTTCATCATATTAGAGCAGGGATGGGCAACTTCGGTCCTGGAGGGCCGGTGTCCTGCAGAGTTTAGCTCCAACCATAATTAAACCCACCTGAAGCAGACAATTAAGGTCTTTCTAGGCATACTAGAAACTTTTAGGCAGGTGTGCCGAGGCAAGTTGGAGCTAAACTCTGCAGGACACTGGCACTCCAGGACCAAAGTTGCCCATCCCTGTATTAGAGGTATTGCCTCCCTTACACAAAATATCCTTGAAATATCCTAATAGTTTAACCAAACTTTTAAACGTTTGCTGCGGTCATAGCACCGAGTGTAATATACTGCGCATGTGCGTAATAAGAGAAGGTTCGTCGTAACGTTAGGTCCTGGCAGATAGATACAACTGTAAAACGCTCACGGCTCTTTGCCACGTGAGAATGACTGAAGAAGTCAGGAAACGATAAACAGAATCGAAATGTGAGTGTCATATCTATTCCCCGGTTGTTGTTTTTTTAAACAAAAAGTTTTCGATACCCAACCCTATTTAGGACAGGCTATCTGTTTGTCAATCATATTGATAAGCAGGGCTTGACATTAACTTTTGACACTTAGAGTTAATTCACAATGACTTCTGGTTTTCCAAAGTTACTAGTCACTCAGCATTTTCACTGGCCACATTTTTGTTGTTGGAAAAGCCCATAGGGGAAAATTAAAAGTGAGATATCTTTAACATTTCAAGCATTTCTCAATATTTACTTTGGTATGCTAACATTTTGCGATTTTGAGTAATTTTACTTAATTTAGCTAGATTAAAAACCCTTTCAAATGCAAATTGACCACCCAAATTGAAACTACACATAAAGTCTACACACCTGTTACGAGTCCTTTCTGTGTCTGTCCTGTTTTAGTTTGCCTTGTTCCCCCTTGTTCCTTTGTTGCACTGCCCCCTTGTTTGTTGCAAAAGATATTCATTGATTCACCACTCCCTCCTTGTTTGTTGTCATAGTAATTCTTTGTTTCAGTTCTGTGATTGGTACTAATCTTGTATAAAAACCCACCCTGCTCATTGTCAGTCATTGTATGTGCTATGTTATGTGTCTTGTTCATGGTTTCTTGTGTTTCCAGACAATCATGTTAAGTATTTAAATTAACAGCTGTAAAAAACTATAAAACAAAAAAGAATAAGATTCATTTTGTCTAATCAATTACAATTCATAAAACTCAGATAAGCAACTTGACTTTACATTTTATGTGTGTATGGGTAACATGAGAATATTGGTGTGAAAGAGACGTAGGTTAAATCTAATTACAGCTGTCATCATCAGATTCAGATTCCTTCTCTGCTGGTCTCTCTGCTCAATGTCACTCGCACATCCACATAGTCCGTAAAGGGTCGACCTTTTTCCCAATAAGGTGCGTGTTTCGAAACAGTATCTTTTCGAGCTCAGCAGACTTCATGAGGGCAAGGGATTTCACACCCACACTAACTTGTAGCGAAGCTGTCTTCCCCCGTTTAGTCGACCTGCTGCCGCTGTGACAGCGCATTCCGATGAGAAAACACTGGGTGCAGGGAGTGCTCATGGGGGTTGTAGTTTTGTAGTGTCTCACTGTGCATTTTTATTATTTTATATTAAAATAAATTAAAAGAAAAATTATATATATATATATATATATATATATATATATATATATATATATATAGCTACCTGAATTTGGTGGGTTTGTGTTTGTTAATGTCAAACCTTTTTGGTAAGTGTTTAAGAAACAGTGTAAAATACCATTATTTAATGTGGTGATGTTAGGGCCAAAATTACGCACATCATGTTTTAAGATTATTAAAAAAATATGTGAAAATATAGAAATTACTCTCATACTGAGATGTGGTATATGACACACATATATTAGTTGAATTTGATGACTGTGATGATAGGTGTAATTTGCTGAGGTGAAATGAATGCCTGTCCTCCATCATAAGGACATTTCTCCTCTTTGTTTTGTTTCCTGCCTCCTCTTTCTCGCCCCAATTCTGTCTGCCGGGCTGAGTATGTGTGTGCGTTTTTTGCTGACTTTGTATTCTCTGTAGTCCCCATAGTGTTTGTCTCACCTACAAAATTTAGCAAACTGTCCTGTTTGTTTCTTTCTCGCTCTCTGTTTTTTTCTGTTTTAGTACATTGATCTATATCATAATAAGTTTCTGAGGGTCTCTTACAAACCAGTAAGGTCCAGTCTGAAACTCATTGTTATTCTTATACAAGTCCATGTACTTGCCTCAAGCACACAATTAACAATCTCAGTATTTGCCCTGTTATAACCTATAATTTACATTTATTCATTTAGCAGGCACTTTTGTCCAAAGTGACTTAAAAATAAGGTAACAATAGAAGAAATAAAAGCAACACAAGAACAGCAATACATAAGTGCAGTAGAACTATCTAGTCTCATCAAGTCTAACACAGTATACATAGCCAAGGGTTATTTTGATAGAGAATCTAAAGATAAAGATAAAAGAAAGAAAATATATTAACAAGTGAGGTGTTGGTGAAAAAGATGGGTTTTTAGCTTAAAGACTTGTCACAACCGGCAGATTATTCCACAGATGGGAACCCAACCGGAGAATGTATGCAATAGTGATTTTTTAACTTTTTGAGATGGCACAACAAGTCGTTGCTCCATGGCAGAGCACAGAGATCTAGAGGGTACATAAGTCTGTATAAGCGAATGAAGGTAAGGGGATGCTGACCTAGTGGTTGTTTTAAAAGCCAGGAGCAGTGCTTTGAATTTGATGCGAGCTGCTATAGGAAGCCAGTGTAACCTGACAAAGAGAGGAGTGACGTGTGCCCTCTTTGGCTCATTGAAGACCACTCTTGCCGCAGCTTTCTGGATCATCTATAGAGGTTTGGTTGTGCAGCCTGGGAGTCCGGCCAGTAGCGCATTGAAATAGTTCAGTCTGGACAGGACAAGTGCCTGGAATAGGACTTGTGTAGCATGCTTGGATAGGAAAGGTCTAATTTTTCTTATGTTGTAGAGGATGAACAGAAACTGTGGAATCATCATCCACATAGCAGTGGTAAGAAAAGCCATGTTTCCGAATGACAGAACCTAGGGATGTCATGTATATTGAAAAGAGCAGTGGTCCAAGCACTGAGCCTTGGGGTACCCCGGTATTGACACATTGGGGTTTGGAGATGTCACCTCTCCAAGATACTCCAAATGACCTACCTGAGAGGTAAGACCTGAACCACATCCAGAGACACCCATAGCCTTGAGGGTCAACAGGAGGATGTAGGTATTGACATTGTCAAAAGCAGCATAAATTAGAATATTGCATGATGTTTTGCTAGTTACAATTTTTCTGGGTGAAATGTACAATTTAGATTTATGTTTCTTGTCAAATATAAGGGAAGCAGCATACTGTATGCATAATGTTATGTCGCTACAATTAAATATATAAATGTTCACGTGTATTGCTGAACAACTCTGGAAATACTCCAGAATGCACATTTACTGTGTAGAGAAAAGGGACGCAGGGCTTGCAAAATGTATAAAACTGGAGGAACAAATATTGAACAAATACTCTTATAATAATCAATATTCATCCCTCTGTATAAACCATTTTCCAGGACTGAAGAGTTCACACAGTTCCCCAGAGCAACTTTTTTAAACAATTCTCAGTCCCAACAGCTGGAGATAGACTCAATAAAATAAATGTTTTAATTTCCTTAAGATATATTGCCGTTGTGTAAATGCAAAAATTCCTGAAGTTGAGAGATTTTTGGGAGATGAACAGACACGTTAGTCTCTAAGTTAGTAAATGTTTTGACTTCATTTTTTTTTTTTTGGTGAGGGGGTGGTTTCCAGTAAAATGCTTCCTGTCTTTCATGTCTTTGGGATGTGTTCAGTCTGTTTAGCTGGAAATGGACTCATGCAGAGCTAAAGCAGGGCTCAGTTTTAAAGCAGCGGACCACCAAATTAAACAGAGCGTTTTAAAATTAAGTGGAGAACGCAGAGGGTGTCCTATGTGTGAGGTCTGATGAGTTAGCTACTAAATGACACAAAAAAAATCCTACGCACATTTGTCCCAACCTCTGAAGATACGCCCTGACACCGCAACTCAACCCCACTTCCTGTTTACAAGGGTGTGCTTGCGTGTGTATGCATGTATGTGTGTTTTTAACGATTGCAGCTGAATAATCAGATCTCAAAGAGAGGGACATGTATGTCTGGGGAGGAAAAGTCTTCACACTTCATTTACCTCAGTATGGGCACCCTCCCACCTATACATAAACACACACAGACAGACACACTACTACACACACATACACATACCACCTCCAGTAAAAAGCTTAAACATGTTACAGGTTAGCAGTTTTGGGGTTGGTAATGCAGAAGTTGCAAGTTGAATCCCAGACGGGGAGAACCTCTGAGCTGGAGAGCGGTTGAGAGAACCACATCATTGTCGTGCCCTTGAGCGAAGCACTTAACTCCAGGTTATTCCAGTGGGACGTTGGTTAAGTTCACTTTAGATCGACATTAGCTTGTAACCGCATCAGAACAGCTGCAAGCATTTCGGTACTTTGCCTCAACCACCTGAC
The DNA here is from genome assembly GCF_027580225.2 of Misgurnus anguillicaudatus. Classification (NCBI taxonomy): domain Eukaryota; kingdom Metazoa; phylum Chordata; class Actinopteri; order Cypriniformes; family Cobitidae; genus Misgurnus; species Misgurnus anguillicaudatus. Next base: position 28,888,873 of record NC_073358.2, on the reverse strand, counting down.
TTTGTGTTTTTAAGAGAACCGTGAATAGGGCGAGGACATGCTGACCCTTATCACAAGATATATCATGAGATATATAATGAACAAATGACAGGAGGTCTGTTTGAATTTCAAAAGCTACTGAACGGCATGTTGAAGAAAAATAATATTTACTATACACAATGCCCGCTCCTGCCTGCAGGTTTTCTATTAATATTTCATACTTTATAAATTCCTTCAGATCCCTACAGTAAAGTCCATGACGAAAATGTGCAGACTCTGTCTCAACAGTTCAATGATTTTATATTTGTTATAAAATGGAAAGGTATTACAATCTGGCTAAGTTACTCGCCATCCAACCCAAACTTTCCCAGTCCTAGAAAAATTCTGCTACTTAAACAAACATTTGACAAGTCAGTACTTTTGCTAGTGGACATTGACCGACATTTTAAACACGCTAGAATCCAGAGGTTTTGGTTGAGTTAATGTCTCTTCAAGATACATTTAAAACATGAGAAAATGGTTTCAGATCAGCAACAAGCACTCACCCTTATGACCTCTATCGGTCCGTCAGGGTCTTAACATACTTTGCGCTTCCAGACTTGCACAGACCGCAAGGTTTCCGCATCTGCGAAATGAATGAGAGCGTGTAAAATCTTTAGTGTGCGTGTCACAGACAGGCATTTTTAGGGTTGCACGGATCTTTGTCTTTATAGTGTTTCCAAAACCAGGCCTAAACTCGCCACAGCCTTCCTCTCTCTCATGAAAACCGACTCTTTCCTTTTCTTTTCTCTCGTGGTCCACATGAGTCACCTTCTCCCCTCATGATTGTGACTGTCATCTTTTCTCCTCATTAGGCCAAAGGTGATGTTTTCCAGCTGGGATTTGTCTTTTACCTCAGGAACACTCTTAAAAATAAAGGTGCTACAAAAGGTACTTCAGTGATGCCATCGAACAATTGTTGGTTTCCCAAAGGACCATTCAGTCAAAAGATAATCTAAAGAACTTTTTGTGAAACACAAAGGTTCTTCAGATGTTTTATGGCATTGTGTAACACCTTTATTATTAAGAGTGTGCTTTTCATCTTTAGTGTATTAACACATGGCACACACAACACACAAAAGAGCCTACTTATGCTAATACGTTGCTTTTTACAATACATATGTAAGATTTGACGACTGTAACGGAAGAGATCGGCTTTCCAGTGACGCGCCATTAAAGCAGCGTTTTTTAATGACTCAGGTTATAGGACAGGAAGCGTTCCTTTGTAAATATCAGATGACCTTTGAAGAGGGTCATAGGCAGAATTGTTGATTGATGACATCAAAAGCGACTCATTTTTCACAAGAGAAGCAAAGATGGAATAGATTTAGCTTTGGAAATCTATAAAGACAAACAACCGTGCGATTCTAAAAGCGGCGAATATGGTCCGTAATGGGGCCCATGTGAAGTTTCGTGTGTACAGTTTCCAATCTTTTAGATCATTTGGTGATACTGGAGTGTTACGTTAGTTCATCTGCCCTAGAAAGTCTCACAGATTTTTGACAGTGAATTTCAGAGATTGTTTCTCTGGTTGTGTGTTTAATAAAGGTTCAAGCAAAGTAAAAATGTGCAAATTAAATCCGAATTTTTATCAGATTTGATCAAACCAAGCACAGGCACAAATATGCGCCCTCCTATTTTTGGCCCTAACTGGAAGAGTTACAGTAGAATGATAACTTCATCTGTTTTCTGTGCTTTAGTATGGGAGTGTGATTCTGCTCATCACAGAGAAATCTGGGGCTTTTTGACAGTTTTAATAAAGGATAACTGGATCTTGTCGGATTCGAGAGCACATGCCACAAGACATAACTGCTGTGACTGATGTAACACAAACATAGGTGCTAAGTTTCTATTTAAGTATTTAATCTCAATATGGGAATTTTCTTTCTGGTAGACGCTAAGTATAAATAATGATAGATAATTTAATACCGCATGATTCCACAGTGTACATATTAGCATCAGACACACACACACACACACGTTTATTTATCCAACTAAATGAGGTCATTTGATAGACTTCTTTTGCTTTTATAAAGCAAAACTTTCTGCATTTTTACTATTTAAAAATAAATTGATTTACTTTATTTTTATAGTATTTTTACAAATGATGAGGTCTCTAAAGAGAAGTTTTGCTCACTTTTGGGTACACATATTTTTCCAAAAAAATATGTTTCTCAAAGGACTGTAAACGATCCCAAACGAGGCATAAGGGTCTTATCTAGCGAAACGATTGTCATTTTTGACAAGAAAAATAAAAAATATGCATTTTTAAACCTCAACTTCTCGTGTATCTCCGGTCCTGTGATGCGCCAGCAAGACCTCACGTAATTGCGTAGTGACGTAGAAAGGTCTCGTGTTACATATATATAACGCACATTTGCGGACCATTTTAAACAATAAACTGACACAAAGACATAAATTATTATCATTCCACATACAACAATGTCGGAACGGTTCTCTTCTCTACACTTGTAAACACTGGGGCATAGTTTCGATACGTCATCCGTGACCTCTTGACGTGATGATGTATTGCGTGAGGTCGGGCTGGCGCATCACAGAGTTGTGGTTTAAAAGTGCATATTTTTTATTTTTCTTGTCAAAAATGACAATCGTTTCACTAGATAAGACCCTTATGCTCCGTTTAGGATCGTTTAGAGTACTTTTGAAACTCTGTTGAAAAAAACTGTTAAGTTTTGAGTTAAGTTAAGGGTTGGGTTCCATAAAAGTCCATTAAAATGAGAAAAATCCTGGAATGTTTTCCTCAAAAAACATAATTTCTTCTCTACTGAACAAAGAAAGACATCAACATTTTAGATGACATGGTGGTGAGAAAATTATCTGGATTTTTTTTTAAGAAAATGGACTAATCCTTTAACAAATTATTACATCAATATAAACAAATATTTACTTGTCAAATGCTATTAAATTGACCTGACAACAAATACTCTTGTTTAGTCAACTTAGAGAGTAAAACATAAAATTTTAATTTCAATATACAAATTGAAATATCACAAGTAAAAAAAAATCATGTTGAAACGATGAAATTGTGGAATAATTTTTTACAGTGCACAGAAAACTCTGCATTTCCAAAAAAATTACTTTACTAGTGTTATAGTATTTTTACACACAGCCCTCAAAAGATGGTTCTGGTTACTTTTGGGTACATATCTGTATAGTGTATATACAGTACAAGTCTTAGGCCACCACCACCAGACTTGTTATTTTAGATGTACATCCATATTTATTTTTTTAATCTATTTTATTAAGATACACACAAAGAATTACGGAGCCCCCAAGGGGACATGGAGAAAAAATTAAATAAAGTTTAGTTTTGCGTGCGCACGTGAAACTCTCACACGCACGTGAAACTCTCACACGCACGTGAAACTCTTGCGTGCACGTGAAACTATCACAGAAAGCGAAATTTTCACGTGCGCACGCGAAAACTAAACTTTAACAAAACATTCTGCACAGGAAGGTTTCACGTGAGCACATGAAACTAAACTTTAGATTTTTTTACTCCAATGTCCCCTTAGGGCAGTGTGCTTCATTGCGCGGCTCGGAAAGCTTTAATTTGTGACTCGCATGGCAGTAAATAATACATGGATATGATCATGCAGGCATGCGCTTTTTCTGTCTTTTCTGCTCCAGACGCCAACTTAGAAAATGTTAGAAAATCATACCTATAAGACGTATAGATGCACGTCGATAAGCGTGTTCAATTGCATGCAGCGCTTGCACAGAGCGATGGCTATATGACATCAAACTACCGTGAGATAAGACTGCTTGTTATGCTTTTGAATTGCTCTCGCGGCACAGTAATGTCACTCGCCAACCGTTCTGTGCAGCGACGCATGAAATTACGAGAAAGGTGGCCCCCTGGTGGTTTGGGGGCCACTGCATGAGCATATTATAAGAATGCTTGGCATTAAAATCTTGTTTTTGTCATTAAGGGAAATCATATTGTCTTGCATTGCAACAGATCGACAGATTGATAATCAGACATGCTATTTATGACTGGATGTAACAATTGATAATTTGCGGTAAAGTTGGCTCTCCTATTAAGCCTTACCTATCAGTGTTGCTCTCATGAAAAAAATAGTGAAGACCACTGCCTTAGGGGCTCGGTAGAAAATACAGGGAATATGTACACAAAAATAAAAAAAATTCAAGTCTTCTAGGCATCGTCTGTGTTAAAGCAACACTATGTAGTTTTTTTACCTTTAAATAATGTCTCTAAAATTATTTCAGTGATGGAACAACTTTTAACTGGACAAATTGTACTGTTGCTGCAACCTGAGCAGCCTCCTAGCTGCTACAAGCACACTCTGAAAGTGGCGGTGGAGGGTAGAACACACAGCCCCGCCCCTCCCCCTGCCTGCAGAATAGTGTCTGATACCAGGCACTGTTGCACTTTTCAACCACATGGGGGAGCTGTAAGTCATTTTTAACATGGAAACTACATAGTGTTGCTTTAAGTGTGACCTCTCTTGGCACTAAACACATCTTCAGCGTTTTTGAGCAGAATAAAGTTAAAGACTAATTTTTTTAAAATGTGAAATTAGGATTTAGTTTTATTTGAGATCCTCCAGTTTCCTGTTAGTGCTCAAGTGGAAGGAGAGTTTACCCTAAAAACTTGACACATCAGTTTACATTCTTATACAGTTTTTAATATTATATACACATTTACTGTATTTTCTGGATGCATTCTATTAAAGAGACTGAGAAATAATTATATATGATCACTATAACATTGCATCAAATCTAATTATGGCAAGGTGGCCTAAGACTTTTGCACAGTACTCTATACACTATTATAATAGAAACGTATATAATGTAGTATTTTACATAAAATCTACATGATGTACAGACAATGCTGTGAAAATATAACCTTGATATCTATAATGTAGACTGCGTAAGATGGTCATCATGTCAAAGATTTAAATGAAGTGAAGTCAGTGAGTCAAATCAAACTGATGCCCCTAATCTCATACTAATAAGATTTTAACCTGGATTTCATAGGCAGAGTTGCATATTATCAACACTGTTTGCATCAGAGATGGATACAGTTATGCACAGTAAAAGATACTGCTTCTGAAATTAGCAAACCTCAGAGAGTTAACACTTGCAGTAGAACAATGCTGTATCTCTTCTGCAGGTGCACAATTCATGAAATACTACAGTAGGTGCCACGGATCTGTTAGCCGGTTGTGGGTGACCTCCCCTTAGTTGCTTCGACAGTTACCATGGTGACGGTGCACATGTGGGTTAATGCATTATCTGAGGGAACTAGTGTGGGACTTGCATGCATGTTCCCACTGGGATTTCTGTAAACAAGCAGTGAAATGAAGTGTATGGCTGACAGTAGCATTTCTGAGGACAAATACAATGTTTTACTGCACAGGCTGATCTGGGATCTGCACCGTTATATTGGTTGATGTAAGCTAGCTGAACTAGTAGGGAATGCTGAAATAATGAAATGCCGTACAGCAGAATGAGCTTTCATTACCTTAATTTAATATTTTCCCGAAGTCATATTGTATAATTACAGCTAAATGTTGAGTAGTGTTTTTTTAATCAACGAATAGCGCATGATCAATAGTTTGACTGCCACATTAACTTTGAAAAAACAGCATGCATCTAATACAAGCTTTCTGCCAAAATAGACCCAAAAACACCGAGCCATTTGGAAAACATTATTTTGATTCAAGTTCAATTTTTCAAACACGTTTTTTGTTTAACAGTGATGTATGGTGTAATGGCTGAAGTAATGAAAAACCATAAATCCTTTTTGGAGAGGATGTGAACAATGACTTATTGTTGATGAACAATCAGACACAGCATTCATCAAAGCAAACACCACAAAAACCATCTTTGCAAATTGGTACATCTATTTCATTTTGAACCCGGCGGCACCAATGTAACCATTTTTGTTTAATAAATTTAAACAACGCAGTGCTCTTAAAGTTCCAACATCATTACCCACACACATATGTGCGGATACACTCAAGTATTTCTTTGTTGAATGGAAAGACCAGACCATCACTTTCACCCCAGTGGTCCTGGAGTTGCTGTCTGATGTCCGTGGGGGTTCCCTCTATATTCTCTCCCCACTGAATCCCACATCGCAGGAACCTTTCCCTATCCTTGTAAAGGAATATGTTTCAGAATGCTTACTGTGCAAGGTTTACAGCTTTCCATCTGAGCTGTGAGAACGTCTGGAACGCTTCCAAAGAGCTTCAGATCTCCCAGCATTCCTCAGGAGATCTGAGAAAGAGCTGCAGCCAAACACATGAGCCTTTCACATGAGCTCGGGATCACTCGCACACTACAGCTGCCGTTCATTCTTCCATTTGACTGTCTAATTCAGCTTCTCTATCCCTGTCTATTTGTTCTTCTCCATTTTTTTTTCTTCTTCTCTTGCCTGTTGTTCCCCCTTTTCACATTCTCTCAAAACCTCATGGTAAGTTTGTCTGCGGTGAATATCGCAAGCAGCGTAATCACAGGGGCCTTTCTGTTGGCCAGATGTTCAGGGTATCCATGCAGGCACGGCTGAATTCGATGCGACTCCCTGAGCGTTTCCGTGGTTCTTTGGCAGGACAATTGGCTATGAGACCGCGCCGACAGCAATCTGCGACATTCTGGAACAATGACATTCTCAGAGCGCTCAGAAATCAAAACGGGTTCAAGATTACGCTGGACAAAAACCAAAGGGAACTCATTTGGACTCTCAACCTTTAAACTTCTGAGTGTTCAATAAGCGATGTTCATTTGGGGCTGCGCCCGTGCACAGCTTCAGAACTCGGTGGGATTTGGAGCGTGACAGTGATGAGAGTAATGAAATAAATACCCGTTTTGGTGGTTAACAACAATTACAATCAAACCTACTACTGAATACAATATACTTATGCTACTGCAAAAGCATGTCATCAACCACAAACACGTTGTTGCGTAGATCAACATTTGGTATCTGACTTGGACAAGGTTTAAACTTTTACAATTTTACAAAAAATATATTTATTTATTAAAAATGATAATATATTTTTTACAAGAGTAGGTGTGATGTATTTATACAATTAAGAGCACAAGGCAAAATCTGAGTAAAAAACAATGTTGTTCACCTTTCCTCTATACCTCCTGCGTTTCATGTTAGTTTATTGACAAAATGTTACATGGGTCATTCTACATAAAAGGTGGAAATGCTTGTCCCTTGCTTTTGCAGACCCCTTAATAATTTAATTTGACCGAATAATCCCATAATGATATATATTTAATAAATATAGACTGTCCTTAAAATGATAAGAGAGTTTATTTATTTAATTGTCTTTTTTTCCTTTTTTAAAACTTTTTTTAAAAGTCTGGTCCTGAAAATTGCCCAGTCCCTTTGATCATACATGGAAGTGTGTACTTATTATTTAAAACCATTTTTTTTATAAAACAAATCTAATTTACATTTACCTTTAACCCTGTATGAATTTAATACAACACTGAAATGGTAAAAAATACACTATTATTATGGATAATATCAAAAAAATATTTGTCCACCAAATTTATGTCATTGGTGTTACCCTACCCAAAGCACCTTTATTTTGAAACAATGCATCAGCTCTTTGAAGTTTTTCTTGGGCCAAGAGGTCAGTGGAAGAAATGCAGTGGAGGAAGGCAAAAGGTTTGTGAGTTGTCTTACCTTATTTGTTTAAAATATCATGATAAATCTAAGAATTTTAAGATAAGATTTTTTGGATGTCAGTGTTACTCTTTTTTTTATAGCTGAGAGTGTTAAGATCTTTACATAAAAATACATTATACTGAATAAGTATGTGATTGTTACATCTCTGATGAAATGGCATATGGTTAATGGCAGCCATTTTGTTAAAATATTAGTTTTTTTCTGTAAATTGTCATTGGTGTTACCATCATTGGTGTTACCGTCATTAGTGTTACTTTTCTAATGAGTACTTCCTAAGCTCTATTTCTTTAACTGACCAACATAAAAGCATAAAAACAAAACAAGATGGAACATTTTTTAAGTTTTATCATATTCATTATCTATTATTATATATTCAAATTTTGTCATTGGTGTTACATTGTGTCATGGGTGTTACATTGTGTAATTGGTGTTAAACCAAGTTTTGGTGTTATGAATGTATTTTCTTGTACTTTCAAAACTATTACTATTACCTACTCAATATTTTTGGTGAAGCATTTTTACACTTAAAAAAATTTAGTAAATTTGAAAGCTATGAAATCGATTAGATTTCATTAATTACATTAATTTCCTATCACAAATTAAATTGAGTAGATGGAATCAAAAATATAAAAGCAAATCAATAAAAAATCACAGTGAAGTCTACTAATAAATTAAGTTGATATCATTAAAAATGTAACTTAGATGTAGCTGAAAATTTTGTGAATATTATTTAACTAAAATAAATTATTTTTATTTACTTAATGTTATACATTTATTTCATACTGAACCATCAATTATCAATGATAAACAAAGCAATTTGTATACGTTGTTTTATTGAAAATGGCAAACATTGTACATGTTACAAAAACAATCAGCTAAATAAACTCTGAGAGGTCTCTCAAATTCACAGCATGCAGAATCCACACCTCTTGAACCCGGACAGGTGGACCACCAGCACTTGTACCTGCAACAAAGATAACTTTATTTAAACGGCTGTCCGCTGTGACTCTGGACGCTGCCACAGAGCGCCACTTAGTTTAACATTACAATAACATATTTGTCTCAAATCTGTAACGATTAACAAAGGCTACGAATGCATATTTTATATCTGGAAGTAAACTTTGTCTGACTAAACTCGCGCTATTTAATGCGAACGTCCGGTGTGGTATCAGAAACTGCGGGTTGTCCTACACGAGACGCAACGCATCTCCACCGGTGTGCGAGACCCTTCACACAAAAAAAGAAAATAAAGCATAGGCATATGGAGTCGAGAGATAATTAATATAAATGTATATAAGCGTGTGAGCTCTGTTAAAGGGATACTTCACCGATTTAGCATTCAGCTTTGTATCTGTAGAAACCCGGCAGTATTACTGAATGACCATGTTTCCCTCCATCATTTCCCCCTGAGAGGAGAGATATCTGCATTTTGGTTCTGCAAAAAAGTCCTCCGATGATGCAAAAATCGTCATATTACATCATCGGAGGACTTTTTTGCAGAACCAAAATGCAGATATCTCTCCTCTCAGGGGGAAATGAGGGAGGGAAACATGGTCATTCAGTATTACTGCCGGGTTTCTACAGATACAAAGCTGAATGCTAAATCGGTGAAGTATCCCTTTAAGCTCTGTTGTGTTCCGCTTCCACGTGAAAGGTCTAATAAATCCGGGTGGAGCGAAACTGAGGACCGGATTTCGGATCGCCTGACTATCAGCCAGTACAGATTTACACGTGTTTGTCTACACAACCACTTTATGCAGTAATAAAACGATCAGAAATTATTATTTTACACACATTTCAAGTGGCACAGCTGTATTAATACTTTGGTGACCTGAATAAATAGGTAAAATAAAAATATTCATGATTAATCTAGCAGTACGTGCACAGAAAGCTGTTATTGTACCCAGTTTACAGTATGGCTCCGAAAGTATTCAGATAAATACACCAACAAGTTGTTTACGCAAGGACACATCAAATATTTCATTAAAAACAAGTGTAAATATTAATAAACTCAACACTTACCAGGATTTTTGAGGAGTTTTGTGGTTGTTTATCTTCCTGCAAGAGGCGCTGTTTCTTCTGCTGCTGATTAAAAAACCGTTGGCTTTGTGATTTTTAAATTTACATCTGATTTAATGAATTTTTTTGCCTACATTTACTCAAATAATACAATGTAATAATGTTTCACCAAAAATATTCAGTAAATCATAGTTAAAGTTATGCATGAAATTTACTATTTTTTTTTGTTGATGTTAAATACCTATGTTAACTTGAAAATATAGCTGCAAGCAGCGATGGCGGGCCCTCGCACGTTTATTTACCGCTATACGGTGCCTCCGAGAAAACGATGCACGGTGGGCAAGTGCATCAAGTGGGTAAATATCACTGGATTATTTTATGTTGTTACTGACCCATTTGTGGACTGTAGGTAAAAGAAACCCCACATTTTAGACAAAGGGGGCGCTAGTGAGCCACTTAAGAGACACGCCTATGTCTGACCTTTTTGACCACACTTAACAGCTGACAACTCTGATGTGTGTTAACTTTTAGGTTAATCTAAGCACGCCAAGAGCCCTAAATATGCCTGAAATAAAAGTAAAAATTGGGGCGTTGGCATGGGAACAGCGTTCGAGATGTCAACAATTCCTTCGCAATTTATCATCTACAATGTCTCAGTATCATGTTGACCACTTTTGGTGTCAATCGCATGAATATCCTAGAAGGAGTATTTAAAAGAACATTGGATGGAACAGTCAAAAAAATCAACCTTTATGACTGCAACACTTCCTGGCGCCTGGTGGTGGCGCTATACCCGGGAGTCACAATAGGCACATCGATGCGATCGGAATCTTCAGACGAACAAACACCCCGCGTGTCATCACAATAAGACATTTTTTGCCTTAGATATTAGACACTTCCTGTTTCTCTGATTTCGCCATGAATTTGTCGCCTCGCCATGGCAGAACCGTTCGAGATATCAAAAATCCCTTCGCAATTTAGCAAGTACAATGTCTTGACATCATGTTCACCACGTTTGGTGTCAATCCCATTAATCCACTAGGAGGAGTATTTAAAAGTTCACCGCATGCATTTTTTAAACAATCCAAAATGGCCGACTTCCTGTTGGGCGGAGCTAATATGTTAGAGTACGAAAGTTGTTCGGGTCGATGAGATCTATATGTGTACCAACTTTCGTACATGTGCGTGCATGTTTGTCCGATCTATGCACCAATGTTTTTTTTTCCATTACAGGGGGCGCTACAGAGCCCCCCTGCCACGCCCGTGTTCCAGCCTTTGGTTTTCTGCGATGACGGACGACTCTGACATCTGTGCCAAATTTCAAGAGTTTTCGAGTATGTTAAGGCACTCAAAATTCCCAAAAGTGTTGAAAAAAAAATAAAAAAAAAAAAAAGAAAAAAAAAAAAATAAAAAAAATAATAATCCGAGCAAAAACAATAGGGCTTCGCACCTTTCGGTGCAGGCCATTCTGGCCTGCTCCTCGGTGCTCGGGCCCTAATGAGCAATTATAATAGTTTTGAAAGCTGAAATATATAAGTGTGACATTCTCAAATATATTGATTCAAATTTACAAAAAATATTAAGAATATCTATAAGAAATAATCTGTTAGTTAAATACTTATTTTATTTGATGTATACAACTAAATAATATCTGTACATTTTACACACAAATATATGTTTATTTTTTAGTCATTAATTTTGGTTTGTCTAACTCAAAAAATCAACTTAGTGACATAAAGAGATTTTATTAAGTTATTTTAATAATTTATTTTTGTGATATTTACAAAGCCACTGAATTATTTTTTACAGTGTGGGATGTAAGACATTGTTGATATTTCAGTCTTTGCATCAAAGCCTTTTTGGTGGAATATTTTTGTTTTTGTTGGTTTTAAAGAAAAAAGTCAAACTGAGAATCAAATAATTTCATACAATGCTGGGTAAAGATGAGGAATTTAATTAAACAAATATTAATAATCAATTATTTTTCTTGCTGTTATCATTCCTCTACTCAACCTTAAACTAAATACACAAGCTGTAATGAGAAAAATATTTTGTATCAACATTAATGTTGTTTAAATCACAGGTAACACCAATGACAAATAAATGACTCATGGATTCTTCATTAAAATGTATTAAAAAGTTAAAAATAGATTAAGCTCCCCGTTTTGCGGGTTCATAGATTTGACAAGTTAATTAATGCTATTAAAGAAGTTTTGGGTATGTTGAAAGAAGTTAATTTAAGCAGATTTCCATCACCCGAATTCCACCTTTTCTGTAGAATGACCCAAATAAGTCTCATTTGTTTGTCACGTCTGATAAAAGTGTCTGCTAAATAAGTACATCTATGTAAATGTAAAAGAGTAAATCAGTCTATGAGTGAATATTGGGGTAATTTATTTGACATATTTGGCAGCATCCATGTTTTCTCAGTGGACTATTTTCATGTACTGTATACACACATGATTAATTACTTAACATGAATGTGAGGACTTGCAGTTCGGATGTTTTGGGTGTTGTTATTTTGGCACTTTCTTTATTGTTACAGTGTTTGGGAGTCGAGAAGACTTTGTGTGAAATAATGAATGTTTTATTTATGAGGTTGAGTGTTTTAGTAATTTATTTACTGAACTTTGAAACTTTGGGTGCGTCTGCTTTTATATGTAAAGCGACACCAGGATCCATATGGGATTGCTTTGAGAATGACATTTTTATGTTGACGAGGGATTGAATATTTAATCCGCAAGCTGATGCAAAAGGAGGTTTCACACCAGTGTGTCGTAAATCTTTAACTTGGGGTTTAAAACCAACATTTCACGTTTTTTCTTGTATTTGAAATGTAAAAGTTCTGTTATGAAATTAACATTACGTATTTACCTAACATTAAACACATAGAGTTTCTAACAGAGCATTTCGTCTGTTTAAAGAAATTTATTATATACCATCATAGACACTCACACGAATTGCATGTGCCTTTCCCTCCCAACTGTAATGAGAGAGAGAGAGAGAGAGAGAGAGAGAGAGAGAGAGAGAGAGAGAGAGAGAGAGACATTGAGATGACATCGCTCATAAATATTTACAATGGGCAATTTTCCCAAAGGAGCATATAAACGCTATTTGAGAGTGTTTGTTGGAACTGCAAAAGCTTTTTAAAATGTTTACACTAATGCACAGACGTTTACAGATTTAAAAAAATGGAAAATATAACTTAATAACAAAGCTTTGAGCATAGATTGGCTAAAGTGGATAACATCTCTGAAATGTGGTGTTTTAAGCCAATATAAATGAAGATTACAGTCTATACAGAACGTCTATCTATACTGAATGTCAAAACATAGTCAGTACTGAAATATTGTTACACATTAAAGGTCGACCGTTACTTCTTTTTTTTCAGAGCCGATGTCGATAACGATTATTACTGATCAAGTAGACTGATAACCAATATTTTGAACCGATTATTAGGAACACCATACTAATACTGTGATTGACCCCCTTTCGCCTTCAGAACTGCCTTAATTCTATGTGGCATTGATACAACAAGGTGCTGAAAGAATTCTTTAGAAATGTTGGCCCATATTGATAGGATAGCATCTTGCAGTTGATGGAGATTTGTGGGATGCACATCCAGGGCACAAAGCTCCCGTTCCACCACATCCCAAAGATGCTCTATTGGGTTGAGATCTGGTGACTGTGGGGGCCATTTTAGTACAGTGAACTCATTTTCATGTTCAAATTTGAAATGATTCGAGCTTTGTGACATGGTGCATTATCTTGCTGGAAGTAGCCATCAGAGGATGGGTACATGGTGGTCATAAAGGGATGGACATGGTCAGAAACAATGCTCAGGTAGGCCCTGGCAATTAAATGATGCCCAAATGGCACTAACGGCCCGAAACGGGGCCAAGAAAACATCCCTCACCCCATTACCCCACCATCAACAGCCTGCACACTGGTAACAAGGTATGATGGATCCATGTTCTTATTCTGTTTACGCCAAATTCTGACTCTACCATCTGAATGTCTCAACAGAAATCGAGACTCATCAGACCAGGCAACATTTTTCAACTGTCCAAATTGTAGCCTCTTTTTCCTATTTGTAGTGGAGATGAGTGGTACCCGATGGGGTCTTCTGCTGTTGTAGCCCATCCGCCTCAAGATTGTGCGTGTTGTGGGTTCACAAATGCTTTGCTGCATACCTCGGTTGTAACGAGTGGTAAAATTTCAATTAATTAAATTAAAATTCATTGTTGATATTAAATGTATATTTTAATTTATTTGAAGATATTCAATTGTACCCATCAAGATGATTCGCATTATGAGTGTAAGGTTTTGTCTTGTGTTTTCTTGTATTTTGTGTATTTTTGTTATTTGTTTTTGTATTTTGATTCTCTGCTTTGTTTGGACTTTTATTTTGAAACTCATCATGCCATGTCACGCTTCACACTTCCTGTTTGTTTTGTATATTAGTCACTTCCTGTACACCTGTTCCCCGCTGTATATTACATTCGTATGCCCAGCCCGTTACCTGTGTTAGTTGTCTGTTTTCTGTAATCCTGTATCCTGTATCTGAATCTGCTTGTTTTTGACCCACGCCTGTTTTATCGGATTTATTGCCTGTTTGCCGCCTGCCTTGATCTCTTGCCTGCTTATTTGGATATATGATTGTGACTCTGCCTGCCTTGACCTCTCGCCTGTTTTTTGGATTACGTGTTCTGGATTTACCCTGTTTGGACTTGGTTGCTGGCCCTTTTGGGATTTTACTAATAAACACCTTTTGCACATGGATTCACTTCTCACTCACTTCATTTAAGAGCATACGTTACAGAATATACAGCCCACACCAGAATCCAGCAAAGGACAGTAACTTCCCACCAGCACCATGAAACCCATCTACGCTCTGCTTGCACTTCGCCAAAATCACCGCACCATTGAGGATTACGTTCAGGATTTTTTGGACTTAAGTTATCAGGTACATTTTGACAATACAACACTCAAGAATCTGTTTTACAATGCCCTGGATGAACACTTACGTTTACTCATGCCCCGGAATATGGATGTATGGTCACTTGAGGAGTACATTGATTTTGCACTATTGTTATGTGGTTCACCGTTCACTGTGGGTGTTGGGGATACACCTCCGGTGAGCGCACATAACATCCCTAGCCATGATCTGCCCGTTCTGCCCATGTCTGCAAATACCATGCCTGCTCACAAAATGGCCGCCACCCTGACTGTTCCCAAAATGGCCGCCATCCTGTCTGTGTCTGCACCTGCACCCGTTTGTGAGAAAGCTATCACCATTCCTGCACCTGTTATTCAGAGGGCCATCGTCACCACCACACCTGCACCTAGGAGAGCTATTTTTCACCCTGCACCTGTCGTGAAGATAGCCGCCATGCCTGAACCAACAGCTGAGGTATGTCTCCTGGACTATAGACTTTCTGAGTTTGCCATAGCCCTGTGGTGTGTGTGGTCTGCCTGCTGCTCGTTTGTCTCTTGTGTTACTCAAGGCCCTGAACCCGAACCCCTGGACTCACCTGACCTGCCTGATTCACCTGATCTGCCTGATTCACCTGATCTGCCTGATTCACCTGATCTGCCTGATTCACCTGATCCGCCCGACTCCTCTGATTCTTCTGATTCATCCAACTCATCTGATTCATCCGACTCATCTGATTCATCCGACTCATCTGATTCATCCGACTCATCTGATTCATCCGACTCATCTGATTCATCCGACTCATCTGATTCATCCGACTCATCTGATTCATCCGACTCATCTGACTCAATCGACTCCTATGATTCATCTGATCTGCCCGACTCATCTGATCTGCCCGACTCATCTGATCTGCCCGACTCATCTGTTCTGCCCGACTCATCTGTTCTGCCCGACTCATCTGATCTGCCCGACTCATCTGATCTGCCCGACTCATCCGGTCTGCCCGACTCATCTGGTCTGCCCGACTCATCTGGTCTGCCCGACTCATCTGGTCTGCCCGACTCATCTGGTCTGCCTGACTCATCCGATCTGCCCGATTCATCCGATCTGCTTGACTCATCTGATCCGCCTGACTCATCGGATTTGTCTGTCCGGCCTGATTCCCCATCTGAGACATCGCCACCTGGGACAGTGGGAGCTTTCCCAAGTTTTTTTTGGGGGGGGTAGTACCCGGACACAGGGAGGAGGCAGAGGACACCAAGGCGGAGGCCGAAGTGTGCTCAGGCCCTTCCTCTCCTTGTGTGCCAGGTCTATTCCTGCCCTATGACATAGCTCCCAGCCTGCCCCATGACCCAGGTCCCAGCCTGCCCCATGACCCAGGTCCCAGCCTGCCCCATGACCCAGGTCCCAGCCTGCCCCATGACACAGGTCCCAGCCTGCCCCATGACCCAGGCCCACACCTGCCCCATGACCCAGGCCCACACCTGCCCCATGACCCAGGCCCACATCTGCCCCATGACCCAGGCCCACATCTGCCCCACGATCCGGGACCATGCTGGCCCCACGATCCTGGACCATCCTGGCCACATGTCCCAGGACCTCTTACGAACTGCCCTGCCTTGCCAAGAGGTCCTGGCCCGCCCACCCACCCTCTATTTGGACTTTGTTTTGTGAATGTTGGGCTCCGGGAGTCGCCCTTTAGAGGGGGGATTCTGTAAGGTTTTGTCTTGTGTTTTCTTGTATTTTGTGTATTTTTGTTATTTGTTCTTGTATTTTGATTCTCTGCTTTGTTTGGACTTTTATTTTGAAACTCATCATGCCATGTCACGCTTCACACTTCCTGTTTGTTTTGTATATTAGTCACTTCCTGTACACCTGTTCCCGGCTGTATATTACATTCGTATGCCCAGCCCGTTACCTGTGTTAGTTGTCTGTTTTCTGTAATCCTGTATCCTGTATCTGAATCTGCTTGTTTTTGACCCACGCCTGTTTTATCGGATTTATTGCCTGTTTGCCGCCTGCCTTGATCTCTTGCCTGCTTATTTGGATATATGATTGTGACTCTGCCTGCCTTGACCTCTCGCCTGTTTTTTGGATTACGTGTTCTGGATTTACCCTGTTTGGACTTGGTTGCTGGCCCTTTTGGGATTTTACTAATAAACACCTTTTGCACATGGATTCACTTCTCACTCACTTCATTTAAGAGCATACGTTACAATGAGATAGGACCAGATTTACTAACAGTTTGCCCCAGCGCAAACCATCAATTTGTCGTAAAATATGGACTGTCGGGATTTACTAAAGAGGCACAGTGAATCATTAGCGCTGGAAAGGTGTGGTCTAGTTATTTTTGTGACTGACCTTATTGCATATGCACTTCTAGGAGTTTCCCTTTCAGATGCAAAATTTTTGGTAGGAGATTATTTAAATCAATTCATGCAATGCGATTTACTAATGTTTGCGTGTGTGTTAAGACTAGTATTTAACGCTGAAAAAAGCATGTCTTAAATTACTATGTGTTTGAAATGGCTGCAGTTATTGCTAAAAAAAGAGGCATCACAGAGATCAGAGGATGCGTGATACAATGCAGAGGATTGTTTAAACAAGTAACAGTTTATTTGGAATGCCAGAGGAACAAATTATTCAAAAATATTGTTTGCCAAGCCATTTTATTTTTTATTTGCTGAAGTAAATAAAAGAGGAGTCACTAGGAGAAGTTACACAATAGCAGACATTTAAAAAAAAATTCTTGTAAATTTTTGTCCTCCAGTTCTTTTCAGTGTACTGTGGCTTCATTAGCTGGGATTTCACAACCCATATTTTTCGTTGTGATGTCCGTGGTAAATAAGCTCTGCTTATTTTCGACCCTGAACTAATTTGCGCTGCTCTTAGTAGACTGCGTTGGTCATTATGGAAATCAGCTGTTGCGCCTGTGTTATTTAATTTGCCTTCTTTTTTTTTAGTAAATAATCTGCAGATTATTACCACTCCCATATGCGCTTTTTTGGAATTGCGGTCTCACGCTAACTTGCCTCATTTAGTAAATCTGGCCCTTAGTTTCTGTCAGTTGTTATCTGGGAATAACAAACTTCAGAGTGCCACACTATTAAAGGAATATTCAATTTTCTTAAAAGAAAAATCCAGATAATTTACTCACCACCATGTCATCCAAAATGTTGATGTCTTTCTTTGTTCAGTCGAGAAGAAATTATGTTTTTTGAAGAAAACATTGCAGGATTTTTCTCATTTTAATGGACTTTAATAGAGCCCAACATTTAATACTTTACTCAACACTTAACAGTTTTCAAAGGTTTCAAAGGACTATAAACGATCCCAAACGAGGCATAAGGGTCTTATCTAGCAAAACGATTGTCATTTTTGACAAGAAAAATAACAAATATACACTTTTAAAGCACAACTTCTCGTCTAGATCCGGTCCAGCGCGACCTAACGTAAATGCGTAGTGACGTAGGGAGGTCACGTGTTACATATATAAAACGCACATTTGTGGACCGTTGTAAACAATAAACTGACACAAAGACATTAATTAGTATCAATTGACATACAACAACGTAGGAACGGTCCTCTTTCAACACACCTGTAAACACTGGGGCGTAGTTTCGCGTTCGTCTTCTGTGACCTCTTGACATCATGACGTATTGTGTGGGGTCATGCTGGCGCATCACGACCAGATCTAGACGAGAAGTTGTGCTTTAAAAGTGCATATTTTTTATTTTTCTTCGTTTTGCTAGATAAGACCCTTATGCCTCGTTTGGGATTGTTTATAGTCCTTTGAAACTCCATTGAAAAGTGTTGAGTTAAGTATTAAATGTTGGGCTCTATTAAAGTCCATTAAAATGAGAAAAATCCTGCATTGTTTTCCTCAAAAAACACAATTTCTTCTCGACTGAACAAAGAAAGACATCAACATTTTGGATGACATGGTGGTGAGAAAATTATCTGGATTTTTCTTTTAAGAAAATGGAATATTCCTTTAAGCATTCCAGAGTGCAGTGTATTAAATGTCATTATTACACTATTACCATTATTAGCCCGTTGGAATGCTTGATTTTAATTGGCTTGTGGCGGCACTCAAATATTTTAATTGTCATAATTGTGCATCACTGACAAATAGTACTGTGTGTTAAGTAAGGGATAATATAATATAATTGATATAAAAATAACGGATAAATCGTGAAAAATAAACCCCTGATCGCACTGCTAGGGCTTCTGTAATAACAACCAGCTGCCTATACTGTACAACATTATCCCTTACTTAACACACAGTCAGTACTAGTTGTCAGCGATGCACAGTTATGACAATTAAAATATCTGGGCACACAATCAGTACTTAACGTCATAAAAATATAGTACAGTCAGCACTGCACATCCTGGGTGCAGTCAGCTCAGGTCACTTAGGGCGTTTAGTATTTAAATAGGTTCTCTGCATCTGCTCAGTATGTCATTTTAGTAGACTAAATCTGTCTAAACGACCTAGTCCTGGCTCAGACTCTTACTGATGTAAAATTATGTTTATTCAATTTTTGACAGATATGCCATTATGCGTCTTCTAAATAAATGTTTGTGAACATGTGTGTGTGTGTGCACGGGCATATGTGTGCATAAAATTGTTTTTAAGGAAGAGCGTGTGCGGTTAGATGTTGCTCTCTACTGGGATGCCACGTGGGCGATTTTAAGACAAGTCACATCTCGCAGACAGGCTGAGTTTTTGGAGAAGCTGCGCATGTGTGTGTGTGTGTGTGTGTGTGTGTGTGTGTGTGTGCGTGTGCATGTACGCTGACACACACCGAGAACTGTGATATTTCTTTATGTAGTCCAACTGACATGGGCGGAATCTAACATTCTCCCTTTCTCTGTGTTGTTAACACAGCTGTGTGAAATAGGCTGGAACTGAGGCAAAATGTGGACAGCTGCTCTTCCCCTCCAAATCTAATGAGAACACACATGAACGCACACTAGCACACACACACACACAGGCTCTCATACGCACACATACATTTAGAATCATTCGCCGTCACATTCATAAATGTAATTGGCTGTAATCTTTCATGTAAACTTCATGACATGATAGAAAGCCAATGGTTAATCAATAATTCATTTGGGAAATACTGCTCTGTGGTTATTAAATAAAAACGTAATACAGTAATGATACCGTACGTTACTTTTAAAGTGCCCCAGTTCAATCAATCAGCAGACACGCACACACTCTGAGGAGAACAGATGAACACGCTGGATTTGATTTAGAAACCACAGCATGAATGCAGAGGAAAGGAATCTGAATCTCTCTCTCTCTCTCTCTCTCTCTCTCTCTTTCTCTCTCTCTCTCTCTCTCTCTCTCTCTCTCTCTCTCTCTCTCTCTCTCTCTCGTAGAATTGTCTAAGGAAATGTTTGGATTATTTAATAATAATAAGGTAAACCTGGTATACTCTTACAAATCGTCTCTCTCTCACTTTCAATCACTTTCTTAAAGGAACAGTATGTAAGAAATTTATATCAATTAATCATAAATGGCCCTGATATGTCAGTAGACATTAAGAAATAATTTTCATTTCAAATACTTATATCACTGACAACAGTGGTCTGGCCAGGATATTGTCATTTAAAAAGTGGAGTTGCAGCCCTCAACTGATGTTTATGTTGTCATTTTGTGTATTGGCCACCAGTTGTGTGATTGCAGTACCAGTTTTAGCCACAAGTGTTGTGATTGCAATACCAGCTTTGGCCACAATCCTACATACTGTTCCTTTAACATTCAAGAAACTATTGTAATAGCTAATATTTTTCTAAAAAAAGATAAAGTCAGACAAAGTATTAATAATATTATTATTTTTTATATTTGTGGCCCTGGAACACTAAACCACTCATAGGTAGCACAGGTATATTTGTATCAATAGCCAATAATACATTGTATGAGTCAAAATTATATGCTTTATGCCAAAAATCATATGATATTAAGCAAAGATCATGTTCCATGAAGATATTTTATACATTTCTTAACGTAAATATATATATAAAAATGTAATTATCATTAGTAATATGTTGCTAAGGACTTCATTTGGACCACTTTAGCTACAATTTTTTCAATATTTGTATTTTTTTCACCTAAGGCCTTGTCCACACGGACACAGGCATTTTTATAACCGTGACGTTTTTACGCGGTTTGGCCATTCGTCCACACGGACACGCAGTATCACGTCACTGAAATCGAACATTTATGAAAACCCCTCCCAGGGTGAGCATTTTAAGAAACGCCTATTGCAGTGTTGTCGTGTAGACAGTAAAACCGGTGTTTTTGCCTTGCGACATCAGTTTTGTTAGGCTTCTGATTGGGCAAGGTGGCTTTACGATTTGAGTTATATCACCGCCTGCTCTTTTGCGTGTTTATGTAGGCGGATATTTCTTTTAAACCGAGCATGTGGAGGGATATTTTTTTTAAACCGCAGGAGGAAAAACTCCCGTGTCCGTGTGGACTCGGCCTAAGAATCTAGATTTTCAAATAGTTGTATCTCTGCCATCCTATAGGATCCTATTCAATCCTAACAAACCATCCAGGCGCTGAATGGGGTAGAGGGTGCGTCTGCCCTCCCGAGCTCAACAGCGCCCTACATTTTTCCCATGTATATTTGTGGTGAAAAATGAAAATGCAGCTAACCCTAATAGAGAGCAATATGGGCAGATTTGAATCTGCCCCACTAGCTTTTACGTTACGTGAACGTAGTTCTGGACAATGCTATATTATTCCCCGTAAGCAAAGTTCATATCAGTCTGTGTCTGTGTAACAATGTTGGTACTGTATGGCTGATTCTTTAAGTTGTGAGCATCGCAAGTGGTATCAACCCGATTGTAATAGTTGTCAGTTAATAAGAAAATGGACTTCAAACTACTTTGCCCTAACAAGCCAGATAACGTATAAAAATTGTGCAACTGCCAAACGAGCAATGGTAAGTCGTTCAATAGGGTATTTAAACAGTCGTTGGATGACATAAAGCTTTAGCTCTCTGTCAATGTCAGTTTTATCTATATAGCACCATTTCTACAACACAGGTTGACCAATGTGCTTTACACCGGAGAAACAAATCACTTGCACAGTAAAAGATAAAATACTAAAATAAAATAAAACACGACAACCATAATGTATAAAATATAAAAAAAAATTTAAAAAATAAAATAAAATATATTATATAAAATATAAAACAAAGGTAATAGAAAAAAGTACTTCAACCAGATATAAAAGCTTTATCGAACAAGTTGTACTCTGGTTGTACTAAACAGAATACAGTGTTTTATTTCCATGCTTGCTTTTTCATTTTTCATGCACTTAGCTGAAAGGCTAAGTTCAATTCGATTTATTTTATTTATATAGCGCTTTTCACAATTGTTAATTGTTTCAAGGCAGCTTTACATTAATAGATGCATGAGAAAACACAGAAAAGTCAATGGACAACAGCAGAATACAGCGGTTAAGGTTAAACCATACTAGCGAGTGTAGTTATAATGTAACATATAGGTTAAACCAATGTCAGCTGACTCCGCAGGTGTTGAAAAAGTAATAATGTAACGTATAAGTAAGGTAACAAATTATCAGGATTTGCTACTGCATATGTGCAATAGGAATCTTATTTATTCAACTCTTATTTTTTTTTTAAAATGACCCTTATAACTGGTTTTGTGGTCCAGGGTCACATTTAGTTTATGTCCACATCATTCTGTGCCTGAATATCTCTTAGATTCTTTAAAGTATGTATTAAAAACAATAGAATGACAGTTATTACATTTCAGAAATATTACATGCTTATTGTAAGAGTTCCGGGATATCCGTTATTTATATAATGCCTGAGGGATGTTTTCAAATGTTTTCCTGCTGTTGAATTGTGTATGTGTGTGCACGTGTGCATGCAGATAAACTGCGAGATTATCATCAGTATACAGGAAACCTTTCATCTTAAATAAGAAGGACTCCAGTGATTATATATGTCAGAGTTAAAGGTCATTTTTTGCCCTTATTAAAAATTTAATCAGTTCCTCATTAAGAAAATGAATTTAAAAATAACATATTTATACAATGGTGGCCTACACACCTTATCTCACGTGCCCACTTTCATTTGATAATTTCCTTAAACAATAAATGCATCTTGGATAACTATGAATAGCTTACAGGTGTCATTTAAAGTTCAGGATAACAGACAGCCAATTGCTTGGGGCACCTTTAAGTGATGTATAGTGGTTACAATACTGTATAGTTCCTCTGGATTTGGCTTTGCAATTCTTAAGTACATCAATGAGAGAAAACCATAGCCTGTACTGTTATTGTCCAGATTTCACAGTCTTATGAATGCTCCCGTTCAAATATGCGCAACACACACACGAAAATCCGAAAAGGCATAAAACACTCTCTTACTGAGACGAAACGGTTATTTTCCCACTGAGAGGATTTTTGGTCCGCTGTGTGTAAGGTGATTCCCTAATGCATAGCCAGCAGTGTGTGCGTGTGTGTATAATTCCTGACAGGAAATTGTTCTCCGTGGAAATGAAACCACTCTAACGCTCCTCTCAGTGAGGAATGTGAGGCTTATGGAAGACTTCCTCCCCAGTCTCCCTCGCTCTGCACCCCAGCGTGGACATGTGCAAAAATATGCGCGCGTCTTTGTGAGGGAACGTCCCGCAGAGAAATGTTGGAGATCTTCATTGTCCGTTGCCTGCATGCATGGCTGGGTTTGTTTGAGGTGGGGGCATTATAAACCTTATTAGCTTGATTCATGAATATTAATTAGGTGACGTAACTTTGGCCCAGCGGTCCTTGCCGAAAGGCAGATAAATGAATGCGAAGTGTAGTATATTACTTTTATCTGTGCGTTTATTCAGTTTATGGCTCGGCTGGCAGAGGCATAGCTGTTTTATTCCAATTTCTTTTCACATTTTCAATATCTTTATTCTTCATCGCGGAAGCCAATACACATTATGTGACATACTGATAATTATATCATCAAAAAAGTTGGCTTAAAAATGGCTTAAACTTGGAGGACACGTTCTTCTCAAATTATAATGGTTGCTACAGTGCACCCAGTGTCTGTGTGTACGTTTATGGTGGAGTATTAAGCTGTCAGCAGTAATATGTTAAGGTATAGCAATTTACTTTTTGTGTGTGTGTGACCTCTCTGGTCGCTTCAGTGTTGTGGTAACACCCTGTGGAGCGCAGTGAAGTTTATGGGCCATGTTGAAGAAAAATACTTCTATATTACAGCCTCCGAAGATTGACGGGTGATGTGATACGCCCGCGTGTGTGCTAATATAATTGTTCAAAGAAGTGAAACTATGCGCTTCTTTCTGACCACATGTTTGTTTTGGCCAGTTTAAATTACTCCCTTGAGACACTTATATCCTGTGTGACTGGAGTTTACTCATCTGAGCAGCGAGGAGAGAAGGGTCTCAATTTAGCGCTGTTATTTTAGAGCAGAGGGCAATTTAATGAAAGGGTTCATTCTTGATTAAGTTTTCTTAAACATTTGTATCAGTTAGTTTATCCTCCTGTTTCACAGGGCCATGAGAAGAAAGACAGACACATTCACACACGTGCTTTTTATATGTGTGGTGAGCTCAGGGTTTCAGAGCTGTGTTTAAGACATAAGCAGTGGGCTTATGTAAAGGATGTAGGTTCATGTGTGGGACTGCAGCATGTGCTGGTTGTTTTTTTCTATTGTACCTTACTTACATCTGATGTGTGAAATATAAAATGTTAAGAATAAAAATAATATTTTATCACCAAATCTTCTTGAATGTGTATGTGCTGACAGTTTATTGATTTGTTTATTTGTAGCCTGTGGTTTCTTTGGTTGTTAGCAGACACCTCGGGTTATGTATGTAACCTGGTTTCCTGAGAAGGGAACGAGGCATTAGGGGCTTTTGCACCGCTTCGTTCTAGAAACAAATTTATAGGAACAAGTCACCAGGATGGTTCCCTAAAACTGAAATGTTCCCCAAGGTAATTTTTGCGGTTGCATTCGCACCGTCAGTAGCAAATGTGAAGGGACGTATCATTCATACTGATGGCTGTTCGGAGATCAACGTAACTGGCCACAGCATTCATGCAGTGATGGTCAACACAGAAAGCATTCATATAGTAATCTTCCCCAAAACTATAAGCCTTTATCCCTATAATACACTTTTTCAAATATTGCATACTGTAGCAACATCAACAATGTTTTGATAGAATGATGGTATTATACTTGTTTACAGATGACAGCTACTCGAGGAGAATATGACAACTTTAAGCAGTGGTTCGCAAAGGTTTTCAGCGTGCGGCCCCCTTTGTGTACGGTGCATTCCTTCGCAGCCCCCCCAAAGAAAATTTATGACAAAAAACAGTTCTAAAACTTCACATTTTAATTAAACAAAACATTAAATTATACAAAGTAGTGCTGCCTTATTATTTTAGGTTTAATTTCACAGAATTATTCACAGATAAATTAATGTATTTTTTAAAGATGTCATAAAACTGGGGCCCCCCTGGCACCATCTCACGGCCCCCCTGGGGGCCCCGGACCCCAGTTTGAGAACCACTGACTTAAAGTTGTGAAAGACTAAACATAGTCCCTTTCACACATACTGTACAGTCTTATCTGGTAATTTACTGGTAAATTGCAGTTAACAGGTCATGTGTACAGAACCTTTCTGGTAAATCAGTGCTGCCAATTTACCAGTAAGAAAGGTTGTAAGATTACCAATAATTTACCGGTAAGCGCACTATGTGCAGTGTTGGGGAAAGTTACTTTTAAAAGTAATGCATTACAATATTAAGTTACTCCCAAAAAAGTAACTAATTGCGTTACTTAGTTACTTTTCATGAAAAGTAATGCTTACATTACTTTTTAGTTATTTTTGCGTTACTTTTTCTTGTTTGAGGCTTGATCTCTTTCAGGCCTTGCAGGTGTTTTTGAAAAGTTGACTGAAAAGTTCTGCATTCAGAAATTGCATATTTCATCACAAAAATGTCGAGCTCTGGCCTGCCATCTCAGTTTCTGACTCAAACCGTTTCCACACAGGCGTGTACGCATAATGTGACTACGTTTAGTTTATTTTTTTATAGACTTAATTAAACTAAAAAAGTAACTTGCATTACTTTTTTTAAAAAGTAACTCACATATTAATGTGTACATTTAAAAAGTAATGCGTTACTTTACTTGTTATGTCAGAAAAGTAATATTATTACGTAATGCACGTTACTTGTAATGTGTTACGCCCAACACTGACTATGTGTGAACAAAAAATAAAGATTACTGGTATTTTGAACTGACAACGTCATACCGCACTGACAACTTTGGGCCAATCATAACGTATTGATACAGATGACACGTTTACCCCCGAACTGTTTACGGACGTTTTCACACACACGCTGCTTAAAGGACAAGCACACCTAAGGTTAACATTGACATTTCTTCACCAAAGTTGTTTAAAACAGAGTACCATCTATTTGCCGAATTGCCAACGTCCTTAGCACACCCTCTGTGAAGCTTAACTCTTTCCCCGCCATTGACGAGTTATCCCGTCAATTAAGAGAAAACGCTTCCCTGCCAATGACGAGATTTCCGGCTTTCCGCAATACTGCTATTTTCCACCAGGTAGCGGACTTCCGCAACTTTTACAACCTAGAAGTAATGGCTCATGTGAAAGTGAAAGAACTCCGTGTATGTTTTAAAGATCGCTCTGCATCTGATCTCAATGAAAAGTCCTTTGCAAAAATGGAATTATCTCAGCTTTTTGCTCAAAATGTGATGTTTTTGAAGAAACCTACCTATTTTTGAGAGGTGATAAAAAGAGAACTAATGAAGGTAGGATGAAATAGAAAAATGCTGGCGGGGAAAGAGTTAATGTGTAAACAGTACGTATGCAGGTTTGACGTGGCCTAATGCAATGTAGTTTGGTCACGAGCAACTTCGCGACTTTCAACATTTGCCACAGATGTGAAAACACCAAAATATGGACAGTTGATATTAATTCATAACCCGCCATTGTTTAAAAAAATACAACACTGAGCTCGCCACGCAGCACAGGTAACTTCCGCTTTCTCACAGAGTTTACAGGTATTTTGGTACTGATGTGTGAATGATGTCTTCGTGGTAAAAAGACAGAATGTCCCTGCGTGTGTGAACATCACATTTTTGGATTTACTGGTAATGTCATTCTGGTAAATTCATGGTAATTTACCGGAATTACTGTGTAAAAGAGGCTATTACCATGTGAAATAAAAACAGAATGTGCATGGGCTCATTTTACGTGTAAAATGCTAACTAATCGGTTTTCATGCCACTTTACCAAAACAACACTGTGCTTCGTGCAAACCTAAAAAAAAAAGATGATGGATGATCTCTTACTGGTTGAGAAAAGAACATGTTTATGTATAGTTATGTCTTGTAACATGTTCATGGAGTAGACCTAGGTACTGTACAAACTGTGTGTTTACACTGTTTTTTTTAAATGTCAATTCTGTTGATTGAAAATGACATGCAGGTACTCTAAAAACGTTCTTGTGTAATGACTTTCTACCATTTCAATGGCAAACAGTCATCTTAACACCGGTTACACAGGAGGCATTACCAGGGCCGCATTAACCATAGGGCTAGGCGGGGCTAAAGCCCCGGGGCCCCGAACAAGTAGGGGGCCCGTGATTGGCTGTGAAGCAGATTGACTGCTTCTAGACATCTGATTGCCAAAGCCTTACCACGCCCCCTACAAATTAGGTTTTTGCCGCCAGCCGCAGCACGCGCTTTTGAAGAAGCGCTGAGAGAGGAGAAGCGCCCGACGTCATTCGCGTCGGGCGCATTGTCCAATCGAATGAGGGGAGAGGCGGGCCTTACGTTGTGGCAAGGGAAGTTTACAAGGGCTTTGAAGAACCGGACTCCACTCGCTCACTTTCTCCTGCGTCTTTGTGCACCTCTCACCCTCAAACAAGGTCAGAGCAAGCGTCCTCTTTTTAAAGTTTCTGCTAATATGACAGTTAACAGTAAAAGAGCGCTCACGCATCAATATTTGATTGACAAGACAGCTTACTCGGTGGTTGCTTAGCAATATAAAAAGCCGCGCCGCACTGTATAGGCTGTATAGTCGCAAAACGTAGAACAACATTTGGTCAGACATCCCTTTAAAATGGCATAAAATGGTGGAATGCTTTACCATCAGAAATTAAAACACTGAAAGGACTCAAGGTTTTTAATACACATTTAAAGCAATGGCTAAAACTGAAACAACTTTGTGAACGCTGATTATACAGGCTACAACTTAATGTATAAATTTGTTTAGATTCTGTGTAGTGACTACTACATCTATTTAAGCCCACATCTTATTTGATGTATTTATTGTATATATTTTAATAGCTATACATTTGTGCTTCAATACTCTGTAATCTCTGTTTTAACCTTACAAGCCTAACCAGGGACAGGGGTTGCAAATTAGTCTTGGCTATAAACCTGTATGCATGGAATCTACTTTGTATTTTTTATAAAGCAATGTTTTATCCATTTGTCCCTGTCAAATAAACATTAAATAAATATAAATAAATAAATAAATCAATCAAACATCAGAAATAAAGTAATCTACTGCCATTGACTGAATCACTTTTGTAAAATAAATAAGAATGAATGTTGAATTTATAGTGAAAGATAGGTACTGTATATTTGATTACTTTACACAATATAATATTATTCAGTGCTTTAAGTTTTTCAAGTAGGTCGATTTCTTGTGTGCCTTTGTTCTATTGTTATTAATTGTAACTCTTGTCATCAGTAAGCTTGAGATTATTTTCTTAAGTGAATATTATTTTTTGTGATATGGAAATTGGTCAAAAGAATTCAGAAATGTTAGTGGCATTAAATTTCCATATGATAAAATTCTTATTAAAAGTAATATAACTTGACTGTGAAGTATATCATTATTGTTAGATAAAATGACTCGTATAATGATAAAACATTTAGCTCATCGCCCACCCCTATATTCGCTATTGGCAAGTCATGTTTACAGGTTTGTGTTAATCTAACATCTTTTTTCGTGCAACTGTTATTCTGAATTATTCTAGATTATATTTATGTAAAACAACTTCAGCAGTGTTTTAGAAAAATGTGTTCTCTCTGTAGTTGGTGACCTAAAGTGGTGTTGGGGGGGGACCTGCAGTAATTCATAGCCCCGGGGCCCAGTGAGCTCTTAATGCGGCCCTGGGCATTACCATAGCATCAATGCAGTGATAGAGCGTTTAGTTCCCTCCAAAGTAAACTGGACTTCATTTTAGCATGACAGTATCCCAATAAGCATAAAAAACATTGCACACAAAATAATTGGTAGTACTCAACTATTTTCAGTGATACTGTTTGGTATTGAAGAAATAATTGACATACTGTATCTCTTGCCTTGTCTGCCTTTACTAAGAATAGTTCACTGAAAAGTGAAAATCCCACCATAATTTACTCACCGTAATGCCGGTGTATGTGACTTCCTTTATTTAGCAATACACAATCAGAGTTCTATTAAATAACTTAATCTCCTGCCTCTTCCTAGCTTTGTAATGCACTGAATGGTGCCTGGTTTTCTAAAGCCCATTCATCATCGACAAAGGAATCCATATTCCAGTGGGTTAATATGTCTTCTGAAATGAAACGATACATTTGTAAGAGAAACTGGTTCGTATTTTGCTAGGGCTGCTCAGTTATGGGAAAAAATCATAATTGCAATTATTATTATTTTATTCATTATTTTGGCCAATACTTTTTGATTATGATTATTTAGCATGATTGTTTAACATAAATCTGACTTTGAAAACAACATGCACTTAAACCCTTTTTTAAAGGTGCAGTGTGTAACTTTTAGAAGGGTTTCTTGGCAGAAATGCAATATAATATACATAACTATATGATCAGTGGTCTATAAAGACCTTAAATTATGAACTGTATTGTTTTTATTACCTTAGAATGAGGCATTTTTATCTACATACACGGCGAGTCCTCTTACATGGAAGTCGCCATTTTGCACCGCTATGTTTCTACAGTAGCCCTAAATGGACAAACATTTGAACGCATTTCATCACCAGATTGTCTCATATGACAACATGTTTGTCTTGTGTCAGGCACCGTAGCTTCTCTCTGTGTTTCGAAAAGTAAGATTGAGCCTAGGTTGCAATGCGCAATTTCACTGCTAGATGCTGTTAAAATCTACACACTGCACCTTTAAATAAAATAACTTGCATAGGTTTCCTAAAAAGGAAAAAACCTAAGACCCGAATTTCTGGGCCTGAAAGTTGTTTCTGAAAATTCCTCATTAGATTACTGCTTACCCTCAATTGTTATATGACACGTTAGATTTATATTGTAATATAAGATGAAACTAATGAAATGTAATTGGGCACAATAATCACTTTACCTTGATTTTTCTAAATCAAAAATATATTACGATTATCTGCATTGCGTTTTGTGCACGTGTGTTACATGACTGCAAGTTTTGTAACAAAACATTTGACTTGTGACAGAAAGTGACAAGATGAAAACCACTATTTCCTAAACTTTCACATAGCATCTATAGTTTAAAATAACATTAAAAATTCAAATCCATAATTTGATTTTCAAAGATTTACTATGAAAACTGATTATTT
This sequence comes from Misgurnus anguillicaudatus, assembly GCF_027580225.2. NCBI lineage: Eukaryota > Metazoa > Chordata > Actinopteri > Cypriniformes > Cobitidae > Misgurnus > Misgurnus anguillicaudatus. Next base: position 28,858,561 of record NC_073358.2, on the reverse strand, counting down.
TTTCAGCAAAATGCAAGTTTTTTTTAATCAATAGCATTTATATTTGCCATGTTATATTCATTTAGTTGACTAGTGGTATACACTAATTAAAAAACATTAATGGCATTAATCATAACACTTACTTTGTCATAATACACTGTCATTGCCGTTGTCATCCTTGGGACGTCGTCGCTAAACTTTTTTAACAGCGATCAGCTGTAAAATATTTTGGTGCTCGATTTACATTGACTTTGCGTAAAATAATGGAAAGTTTTTCATAAGATCCCCTGGGGTCAATGTGTTAGCATTACAGAAGCTTGATGCTGTAGTGTAAGAACAAGCAACAGCCAGCATTTTTCGTTGGCCCGAGTGCCTCTCACGTAAATTTTCATGGCTTACGTTTCTTCCCCGCCACAGAAAATCACAACAGGCTTATCAATGACATCAAAAGTATTATTTAGTTTTTGTTTGTTGATCACAAAGTACAAAGTAGACGATGAAAACTACGATTTTTTGTGTATTCAAAGCGACGCCATCCTTGTTTACAATGCGTGGAATGGTGCGCTTTGATTTGTTGAGCAGATTTATTGCATTCTGCAGAGAAGGAGGACTGGTGTTTGTCACGGTTTGGAAAAAGGGAGAAAAGATGGCGGATATCGGATTTTGCGTAAAATTAAGAATTTACTTTTTAATATACAATACTGATTTTGGGGATAACATTTTTTTTTACAAAATGACGTTTATCATGTTTGGAACTAAACTCAAGTAAGTATAAGCAATGTGGTAATTTACATTTTTCAGTGAACTAATTCAGTAACTGAGCTTATTGCAATGCATTATGGGATTGCCTTCTGCACAACGTGCGTTTATGCCTTAGAATAAAAAAATATATATTTTTGCCTACTATCTGTATAGTCATGCACTTATTCTGCCTTAAATGCTTACATGCTTATGCCTATATAGGCAGCTTCCTACGGTACAGTAGGTTTTGAAACCGGGCCATATACACACAGAGACACTCATTATGCAGGATCACTTTAAAACATCCGCTATTTACAAAGGCTAATGGTAATATATAACACCTGGCCAAAACCTAACCCCAAACCTCTGGCTGCTGGGTCAGCCCTACTTGAAACAGAGCCTACAATCTTTGCCTTAACAGTTCAGATCCCTCAACATTGGACCACCACTGCCTAGAGCTTTAAAACAGCTGTTTGCTTTCTGCTAAAGTAACAGCGTTGTCATAAAGGCCAGAACTTGAGACAGTTAACATCTTTGTTTCTACAAGAACAATCGAAACGGGGGGTGTGGCCTGAGCCAATAAGAATGAGCCTAAACAATAAAGACAATATCTAGCAGGGTTAGGCGAGTTTTCTTTGGCTGTGGTGGTCAGCACTTGCTGAGAGCGGTGAGCCACTACATAGATCTCTCTAAGTCTCTCTTTCCCTCTCTCTCTTGTCGTCCCTCCTTTTCCTGTCAGCTCTTCTCTTCATGATCCCAGTGTTTTGCCCATCCAAACACATAAAGTTCCTGTACAAACAGAAGTTATGGCAGCGAAGGTCTATGTTTCGAGAGATGGATGAGGGTTGCATGTGTGCACGTCTGTCCGTGTGTGCACTCTCACGGTGAACTCCGACAGATTAATGTTATTTTCCTGCAGTAAATAGCATCGATGACCGTAGCTTTGTGTTTGATGAGGACCGAAATAGATTGGTCCAAATATTTGATTTTATAATATTATTAAAGGCATGGGACCGCAAAGGAAAGATTTATATCTGACCAATACAATATTTCAATCTTGACTAATAAGATACTATATAAACTTGAATGAGTGAGATATTTTTATTTCATATGATTTGATGTCTGCAGGAGACCGGACAGGAAGTGATTGTATCACTGTCCCACAAAAACTGCTTACAGGAGTGCATGTATGTGTCTATCACATGTGTTCGCAATAACTCTGTGGCAAAGCAAACAGTCTAAAGCCTCTCATGCTCCGTGAAATCTCACCCCGATTTCTCAGGCATGCACTGGCCACCTCAGGCTCAGCGAGGACCCTAAGGGGCCTCTGACCAAAGCGCATATAGACACATACACATATATACACAATGTTGGGGCTTTGATCCCCAATTCCCATTATGAATGTGGAGGGAAGCCAGTGGCCGGTGGCTTAGAGCCGGAATGGATCTGTTCAGATTCCAGTTTCTCTGAGCTGATCTGTGTTGGCAGGAAAATAAATGCCTGCATAAATGAATACAGTGAACTTAGGTGATTCTTTCTTTATAAACCAAATCCGGCCAAGAGTGTTGTGTGACATCAATACCGTACAACCATCTATCTGTCCTTAGTATTTCCTTTATTTTATTTTTTTCTATTCTTCCTGCGATCTTTCATGCGTCCACCCTTATTTACTTTTTCCTTCACTTTTTCCTTTCTAATCTTTCCTTTGTGCAATCTTCCTTCCATCCGTCCACCCATCCATCCATCTTATCCCAATGAAATCAAATCTGGCAATCCTTATTTTTCAATGCAACATTGCAGTTTTTATGATACACAATTTATCCATGTAAGTCTTTTTTTTTATTCATGTGCCCTTATTAACTTATTAAATCAAAATCTGAAAATGTACCTCCGCCCTCTTGTGGCGATCATTTTCTGATGACATCAGCTAGATGGCTCGGACGGGAGCATCTGTTATCTCCGTCCCTCCAACTGTCAGTCTGATGCCAGTTTCATTTCTAAATAAAATGCCTACTTTTCTATATCCAATCGAAGCACACTGGAAAACATAAGCCACGCCCACTATTTTCCTCACATGATATTTTGGCTGCGTCCGAAAACTCTAAATTGCTGCCTTCTGCGGCAGCGTTCCAGTTGCAGGAAGGCATCAAGGCATGTCCGAATCCAATGTTAGGTTTACTTCCTGACTCCTGAGATCTTGGGGAGTTTGATTCGTCGAGGATTGCCAGTTTTGATTTCGTTGGGATATTTTCACTTTTTACACCTTTTAATTGCATTTCTAACGAGAAATTTGTATTGTAGTTTTAAAATATATGATTAGTTATCACAAAGGCGCTCTCTGTTTATATTTCAAACACGCTGCCTTTGAAGTGTGTCCGAAAGCGTTCATGCCTCATGAGGCAGCGAGGCAACAAGTCAGCTGCCTAACGGCGCATTCACACGGGGCATCAGCGTTAATGCTTCCCATTCACTTTTAATGGGTGACGTCATGCGTTGCTGAACTAAATTGTGGATCCGTCGGCGGCGCATCACTGCCGTTGCTCGTTGGAGAAGTTGAACATTTCTCAACTTTTTCAAGCAGCAACGCGTGCGTCAGACAATCAGATCGCCTTATGCAAATGACCTAGGCAGAGCCAGCCAATTACGATTATGGAAGACTGGAGCATGTGTAGCGGCCACTGTGATTGGCTGTTGCCCACGCTTCAGACAAGCCTTCCGTTAAGCGTTAACGCTTATGCCCCGTGTGAATGCGTCATAACCCTACAGTCACATTAGCTACAAAAGTGAGTGACACTGAGCCACACGCACTCGCTTGATGGGCGTTTCTTGGGTAGTATCTAAAAGCAGTATTAAAAGTCACTTTAGAGGTATTGTTAAGTTACAAGAACTATGTTTTTGGATTTAAAAGTATTTATTTCTCGATAAAAGTAACAAAATATATGAGATAAAATGCTAAATTATCAGATATATACAGAAATACGCATTTTCCACCATCTTGAATTATTTTCTTCGATTCAGCCACAGACCTACGTCACGCTGCCCCTTCACTCCGATTGGCAGTTGCCTTGTCGCATCGCACAGCATTTGCATAAAATAGCCTTCTTGTCTATTTTGGCCCCACGTTTCTTGTGCAGCGGCGTGCTCGACGCTTGTCGCTGGCAAACGGCCACTCCCGTTGAAAATGAACGGTAGCCTGTTGCTCTGTCTCTGTCCCTTGTAGCTAATGTGACTGGGGGGTCACTGTACTTTCACACCGCACCGGTGAGAGCGTCAATAAAAGCTCTGGATGGCATATTAACGACGCTACTGAAAAGATGTAGTGGACGGTCTGACGCTCAAATGCATTCTCTGGAATCATCTCAAGCGGACGTTTCCGCCTTCTGATTGGTTGTCGCCGAACGTTTCCACCTTCCGATTGGTTGCTGCCAAACCGCATCATAGCTCATTACCATAAAGTTCATGACGCTCACATCGTACACGACGCCCCACGCCGCTGCTCGACGGGGCTCGCCGCCGGCTCTCATTGAAAATGAATGACTTCCGGCTACTTTGACGCTCTCGGTGGTGGCGGTGCGAAGGCACAATACATTTTCGGACGCAGCATCAGTCCCTCTAAAAATACAACACGAAAGTAAAGTCGATCGTGACTTCCTGTTCGCGTGGACTTTAATATTCCATGTTAATCCACTGTACCTCTTGAGGGCTGCTATATCGGAAACAAAATTTAGTTTATCCATGTTAATTTATAACAGGGATGATAATGTGCTGTGTAATATTTGTTTATGCCCATTTAGACATCAGAGAGAGAAATGAGGCTGCTTGCTTTGTTAACTTTCATGCCTGAAGCAGGTTTTATACAGCTACACTAAACACTAAGGCTGTTTAAGCATTACTGAACTAGGAATCTAGGAGAGAGAAAGAAATGATCATATTAAAAATTAGCTGCTTTTTTATCGGCTGCAAAGGAATGGATACATTTCTTGTTGTGTCACGTGCGCCATTCAGAACTGAATTTTAATTTAAGTTCAATTCCTGAGGTGGCAATAAGGCTGCAGAGTTGTAATAATGTACAAATGTGATTTTAAATTAATTAAGTATTTTAAATAAATTGAAATAAATTCATATAACTGATGCAAGTTTAACATTAGATTTTTTAGTATGTGTTACAGTGCAGTGGAAAGAAATAAAGGTCCCATTTTTTCTGTGTTTTTGGTCCTCAATATAACATGTGTTCATGTTTCGTGTGTAAAAAACAGTATTTTTCACACAATTTACTTAGCGCTGTTCTCAGGGCTGATGTCTTCCTTATTCTATGATACGTAATGAGTTCTGATTGTGTAGCTTGTTTAGTGTGTTGTGGTTCGACAGCAGCTTAGCTTAGCCAGAGCTGTTTGTTCTTAGGCGACTGACATATTCCTGTGGGTGGAGCTTAGTCAGAAACTCTTATTTAATGTCATTCAAAAGTTGAGGGCTGTAGTCCAAACCGGCCGTTCGCTGTGAGTTTTGAAACGGGAATTCTATTTTGCAGGTATTATTTATGCTCTAACAGCAACATTACACCCAAACTAAAGTTTAAAAAATGGGATCAGGAAAAACGGGACCTTTAAGAGACCATTTCAAGTTTATTTTTGATTTTTCTAAATTTACAATTAGAGGTATGTGATTAAAGGGACACTCCACTTTTTAGAAAATATGCTCATTTTCCAGCTCATCTGGAGTTAAACGTTTGATTTTTACCATTTTGGAGTCCATTCGGCTGATCTCCGGGTCTGGCGCTACCATTTTTAGCATAGCTTAGCATAATTCACTGAATCTGATTAGTCCATTAGCATTGCGCTAAAAAACAACCAAAGAGTTTCGATATTTTTTCTATTTTTTTCTATTCTAAACTTGACTCTGCTGTAGTTACATTGTGTACTAAGACAGACGAAAAATTAAAAGTTGCAATTTCTAGGCAGATATGGTTAGGGCTATAGTTACTCTCATTCTGGCGTAATAATCAAAGACTTTGCTGCCGTAACATGGTCTAATCAGATTTAATTAATTATGCTAAGCTATGCTAAAAGTGTTAGCGCCAGACCCGGAGATCAGCTGAATGGATTTCAAAACGGTAAAAATCAAATGTTTAACTCTAGGGGAGCTAGAAAATGAGCATTTTTTCAAAAAAGTGGAGTTTCCCTTTAAGTAAAATTATAATTTTTGTTTAACTCTGTCAACCACCAACCACATTTTTGCCAAATTCCCAAAAAAGTATTGTTAGGGCTCAAGCACCAAGGTGGGGGTTATGTTATGTGTTATATGTTATATGTTATATGTTATGTTATATGTTATGTTATGTTATGTTATGTTATGTTATGTTATGTTATGTTATGTTATGTTATGTTATGTTATGTTATGTTATGTTATGTTATGTTATGTTATGTTATGTTATGTTATGTTATGTTATGTTATGTTATGGAAAACTTTAAGAGACTTAATGGACCGTGGAATTTACTGATAAAACTTTTGCCAAACCCTGCTGCGTGTACACGCAGTTAATTATCATGCATAATATTTTTATACAACATATTCATTTCATTCTTTTTTTCTCAGTGGTTCCATCAATCAGTCTGTCCAGTGTTAAATTACGACCCATACAGTAAGTATTTTTTTTTCATGGCTGAGGTTCAGAATGTTTTATCTCCGAGCGTTAAGACTAATCTTGGATCGGATCGCAGCTGAGCTTAATTGAATCATTTATGGACACACAGCTGGGGAAACCGATCTAAATAGCAGGCCTCAGAGCAGTGAGTGGAGCGAGATTCTCATCTACAGGTTAAACCTCCTGCCAACAGGGTTCAGATTAGTCAGAGATCTCTATCTCTCCCTCCCTAAACCTATCAGCTTTACACCTTCCCAAGTGGTCGGGTCTCATCATGTGTGTGCGCGTGTGGAACAGAATCTGATTGTAAACAGAAGCATAAGCCTCTTTATTAAAAATACATGGGGGATGTGAAGAAAGGCTGTATGATGCTGTACCTGTCATCAGCAGACTGGCAAGAAGAAGATTGAGATAAATGTGTGTGAGAGAGAGAGACGGTGACAGAAGACACATACATTTGGATGCCTAGACAAAAGGAAAAGGAACATGATGGAAAAAGAAAATATGGCAGGAAAAGGGCAAATGGAGGGTGGATGGATAAAAAGAAAATCACACACACACACACACACACACACACACACACACACACACACACACACACACACACACACACACACACACACACACACACCATATCTTAGTTTAACATCAGGCCAAGGGGAGATGGAGAAATTGAATTGGATAGGCCTTGAGTGACTCCATCAGTAATTACCATTCAACTAGGCCAACACACACACAAAGATTGTATTTTGTAAACATTCCAGTTTAGATTAGAGAGTTTTTCCCAACAGGTGGTTTTGATCAGTAGAAAGACAAAGATGAATCAACTTATACAACAATCTATAGAGATTACAGAGAAAGAGGGAAAAGGAGAGAGAAAAAGAAAGGAAAGATGCCAGCCTTTATCTGTAATAAAAACTTCTAAAACCCCTCCCTATCCCCAATATAGTGCACTATACTTTGTAGTGATGTCCGAAATCTGTGTGAACAACTTCATTTTATACATTTGTTCACTACTTTTCACCCACAATGCACTGTGATTTTGAGGATGCATTTTATGTTCACTTGCTAACTCACTATTTTACATGATACAACGTGAGACGAACGCATGACTGGAATCGGCTGAAAGATACTGACAGTATGTTTATACACTTGTACTGCTTCTTGCTGACAGCTATTTACTTCTTTTTAACAGTAAATACAAGCAGTTGTTTGTATTGTCTTTACTATCAGCTACTACCATGAACTTGACAGATGTAAGTAAACTTTACCGTTTCACAGTACAATTCATAAAGCCATACAGGCGTTTATGATGAACCTTTGCGGCAGTACTTTCTGACACGTGGTATTTGCGACAGTGTCTGAAATCGCTCACTTACTTTCATTCATGTCTTCCCCATATAGTGGACACAGATGTCATTTGCTATATAGGCAATAGTGAATGAGTTAAAGGTTTTATACACAGCTTTTGTGAACAGTTTGTTATATCAAATCTCAAAAGTGTTATGATTATTTTCAGAATTTTGAGCATGTGAACAGAAAAAGTGAACATGAAATTGTAACTGGCAAAATCATATATGCGTTATGTAAATAACAGATTTACTGTATGTCAAATATATGCTTATACACACCTTGATCTACAGATCATTTGCTTACTGTCATCCAAAACCCACCCTCATGTCACATTATATTTGAATTTCTCGTCTAACACAAATGATCAAACCTGTCAAAGCTACTATTTTCCATACATTAAAAATGCACTATTGTGAGCACCTGTGAGAAGTATTAACCTCTTCCCATATTCACAATAAACTAATTCCTCTGATTTTCTTAGAGTGCAATATATTTTAAAGACCTCATATTATCTTTGGATGAGTACTGTTTTTCCTTTCTTGAACTATATTCTATTTAATCCTGGACCGTACAAATTCAAGCTTTCCCTATACTGGGGATGCACCAAAAGGAAAATTCTTGGCCGAAGCCGCATAAAATGAAAAACTCAGCCGAAGGCCAAACAACAGATTTTTAGATTTTTCTAATTATTTTGTCAATTTTGCACAAGTTACACTCAGAATGTAATTTTTAATATATTTATTTCACATTATTTAACAATGAAGATTTTTTTTTACATTCCAGCAGTCATTTTAGGGACTTTTTACACCTGGTCACTTGTCTGATCAGATAGCTATAGCCATAGACTTGTTAAAACTGTTTCATTTACATTCGACCACATGAGTTTTGACTAAACGGATATTAATCCAATCTTCTATTCCTGCACCAAATGCAAATAACCTATTAATTACTCTACTAGTGTTGTAGTCAAGACCACCTAAGCCAAGACCAAATCATGACCAAGACCAAGCCAGGCCGAGACCGAGACCGAGACAAGACCAAGACTTTAAAGGGTCGAGACCAAGTCAAGACCAAGACAGGCCGAGACCAAGTCAAGACCAAGATCATTGCAAGTCACTGCATTAAAACACTTATGATAAAATGTGGAATATGCAAATGATTAGGCACTTCTTGTCTGTGTGTGTGCGTGAGCGTGCGTGCATGTGTGTGTGTGTGTGTGTGTGTGTGTGTGTGTGTGTGTGTGTGTGTGTGTGTGTGTGTGTGTGTATGTCATCAGAGAAGTTGAAAAAATAATCAAAGGCATTGCAGATATGGGGGAATTTATCTTTGTCTATAAGCAAATAAAAGTGAACAAACACTAAAGAGGTAAAATCAATTTAACCATTTATTCTGAAATGTCTTTCCATGGCTTGCCATCCACTTAACACAATGCATGTGTTTTTAGTAATAAAATTAGAAAAATTGTCATTGGGAAAAATTAAACAATCCTTAAACAATGCCGACATCATGCCAAACCTGAATAAACTGCAAAAAATTAATGATAAAAAATTAATTTTTGATGTGCCATCAGTTGTGGTCTTGACCGGTCTTGAAATAAAATTCAGAGTCCTCTTTGTCTGAGACCGAGACGAGACAGAGTAAAAATGTGGTCGATTCCAAGACGAGACCAAGACCTTTAAAAAGTGGTCAAACACGAGCAAAGGGAGAGAGTGAGACGGCGGCAGGATTGACAGGAGTTGACAAAGGAAAAAAATAAGCGGTCTAACAAAAAGCGTATTGTTAATAAACGTTTTATTTCTCGTTTAATATAAGCGTGTTTGTCAATGTAGGACTGGTTTAGGAAGTTTTTATTACATACCAATACTTAGTTGCTGTAGTAGAGAGCTATAGTCTCTCGTTCTCTGTGCTTGTGGATTCAGCAGACAAATACCCCGAATTGCCGCCCCCGTGCTTTCTCATACGCTGCATGGTGTTCAGGATGTCTTGATTTTAAATGATAAATGAAACTTGTAAATGTTTTCGCGTCTTTCTTAGACACTTTAAAACGCTTTCACCAACATGTTTGCTGCATTTGCGCGTTTCTCACTCTAAGCTGCTTGTTATTTAAATGCGCCATCAAAGACCTCAAAATTTGGTAAGATTTATTCAGCCTTTTCACTTTTCACTCAGAATTTCAGTTGCCGAAAATTCGGTGCATCCCTACTTCCTACATCTTTTTGGCTAAAAAGTTGTATTGGATAGAGGTGGTGTTAGGGGAAGGGCGTTTTTATTCTAGAGAGCATGTGGTTAGATAAATCTGTGTAGTGCAAGATGAGTCATACATTTTTCTGGTCTTTCTCCCAGAAATATGAAATATTTTAACTGCACAACGCGAAGGCAAACACCCTTCGCGGGTTCTTTGGCTCTGCGTCATGCAGTTAAAATCCTTTAATGCACGGCAGGCCGATGATTATCCTGCTTATTTCATGGTCATTTGCCAAGTTGCCAGTATTTGACCGAATGGAAAAAAATGCACTCCAAAAAATGGCTGGATTATTTTTGACGCATAATGGGTAAATATTGGTCAGAACACGCTGGGTTAAAATTAACCCAATGCTGGGTTGTTTTAACCCAACTGCTGGGTTGTTTTAACCCAAATGCTGGGTTTATTATACGCCATGGTTGCATAACAACAACCCAACATTGGGTCATTTTTAACCCATCATGTCTTTTGTCCAATATTTACCAATTATGGGTAAAAAATAATTTAAGCCAATTTTAGAGTGTGATATTTTTGTCCGTTACTGTGCATTTAAAGAAACACTCTACTTTTTTTGAAAATATGCTCATTTTCCAGCTCCCCTAGAGTTAAAGGACAAGTTTGGTATTTTACACTTAAAGCCCCGTTTTCAGATTGTTTATGATGAAATAGAACGGTTTTGACTGAAATTTCGACATATGATGCTGGCCTGAGAAGTGGTCAGGGGTGTTCACTGATATGCTCACACAAAAATCGCTGCAAAAGACGCCTTCCAACAGGAAAGTTTTTATCCAACTTCATTGACTTGTATTAGATGTGCTATGAGGAACGGTATTACTCCGCGCCGGGAACCTTCTTTGCATTCTTGCAATTGGCAAAGGCGGATTATCACCACCAACTGTGCTGGAGTGTCTATTATTCAAACTCTCAACAGAAGAATGTACGGGTGTGAGGCGTTTGGAAAAATAGTTCCACAAGTTTACAACAAATGCTAAAACACCTGTTGGAAAGCATCTTTTGCAGCGATTTTTATGTGAGCATATCAGTGAACACCCCTGACCACTCTGTGAGTTTCACGTCATTGTAAACGAAAGTTTAATGCATTTTAGGAATAATTGTTTCAGTGCACCTATACACCCATTGTAGAGGTGGGAGGTGAAACACAAACACCCGAAAATTCTCGGGGCAGCCGCATATGTTGAAATTTCAGTCAAAACCGTTCTATTTCATCATAAACAATCTGAAAACATGCTTTAAGTGTAAAATACCAAACTTGTCCTTTAAACAATAGATTTGTACCGTTTTGGAATCCATTCAGACGATATTCGGGTCTGGTGGTACCACTTTTAGCATAGCTTAGCATAATCCATTGAATCTGATTAGACCATTAGCATCGCGCTAAAAATAACCAAAAGTTTTGATATTTTTCCTATTTATAACTTGACTTTTCTGTAGTTAAATCGTATACTAAGAATGATGGAAAATTAAAAGTTGTGATTTCCTAGGCAGATATGGCTAGGAACTATACTCTCATTCTGGCATAATAGGACTTTGCTGCCGTAACATAGCTACGGGAGGCGCAATGATATTACGCAGTGCCCGAAAATAGTCCCCTGCTATTGAAAGTTACCAAGGGGACTATTTTCGGGGAGTGTGTAATATATTGCTAATGGATTCCAAAACGGTAAATCAAATGTTTAACTCTAGGGAAACTGAAAAATGTGCATATTTTCAAAAAGGGGAGTGTCCCTTTAACGATTTTATGCCCTAACTTCCAGCCAATCAGAATCAAGGATTCCAAAAGACTATGGAATAATGATGCATGTAACAAAAGCCACAAATGGAGTTCTAACTGAATTAAGCTAGCCGGGTTAAGTGAAACCATTGAATAAAAAAGTATTAGTTTGTTCTTTTTTTCCGTACTATGACACATACAGTCCTCTACAGTGTGTCGTTCCCTTCCATTGGTGTTTACTTTATATCCAGCTGAATCCGATCTGTGTCTTTATGCCAGCAAATCAAACAAACATTCCTCACATCAACTCTAAAATATACAGAGAGAGAGCGAGACCTTGAAAGTCTCACAGACAAACTTCTATTTTACACCCTTCCTGGCAAATAATTCAACCAAAACACTTTTGGAAACAAAAGATGTAAGGAAAAGAAAACAATCTTCTCCATGTCTGATAGACACCTCTCATTTTGATTTCAAGTCTTTGAAAGGCACTGAGTTTGCTTGCCAGGGTGTGTGTTAGCAACGATGCGTGGCAAAGGTTTCCTGTGTGTATTATTGTATTTTGGGTCCTGAAGGCTCCACTGCAGTCCATTGCCAGCTCTAATGTTGTTTTTGGAGAAGAGTAAGAACATTAATTTACTATGTGCAAACAATGTGATCATCTAAACTACTGTTTCCCAGCCACACAATTAAAGCCATATGGAAAGAACAAAGCTCATTTGAATCCTCTCTCTCTCTCTCGTAACTCTCAGAACTTTTAGATCAAATAATTTGACCTCCCACTCGTTTTCTCGTCTACAGTACGTGCAGGATAAAAGCAGACGGTGCTCGCTGCAGTTGTTGTATTCCTCTGTCAAGAATACTACATTTCAACCACCGTGCTTTCTCTCCTAAACAAACGGGAATGAGAAGAATAGAGAGCGAGTCACATTCCTCAGACGGTGTAGGGACTCGCGCCGAAGGATGTCAGGGGTTGCGTGTTAGAGCGACGATGAACAGTAGCAGCGGCCCCAGGCTAATACTAAATAGGTCAAAAGCGAGCCATCGCAAATATTTTGGCAAGAATAAATGTGAAAATACTTGCCAGGTGAATTTAATCAGTGTAGAGCATCATTTTAAAACAGACGTACAGTATAATGTGTCAGTGTTAACATCTTGAACCGATCATAGCCATGATATGACACCACTGATAAAAGCAGAGCTGACAGAAGAACATGCTTCTTTTGCAAATGTGAAGAAACAGTTCAATTAGGCAGCAGTGTTGTGAACTAGCTAATTTAACACAGCTCACCGCAAAAGTTCCCACCCCGAGTAAAAAAACAAACTTTAGAGTAAGGAGCAATAGACACTTTTTAAAAAAGCAATAGATGTATAAAAAGTACAGAGAAATTAAAGTTAACATGTGGGTACACTGTCAGAATTGGACCTTAACCAAAAGTCTGATTATTAAGGCAAGAATATAAGTGAAAGTAAAACATTATTTAGGTTATTCTTCTTTTTTTAAAGCTGCAATTTGTAACTTCTGCATGTCTTGTTTTTTAAAAAAACATAAAATTACAGGTTACTTTTTATACTTATACGTGGGTTGAAGTCCAATCATGTCAAACTGACATTTCCCGTGAAATTGCACCTGACAGCTCAGATTATAAATCATTATTTTAAGCCTACCTCTGCGAAGCGGGATAAGGAGAGAGTTCTGAACACAGATTGTTTGTTATTTTGTTTATTTTTAAGAAAACGTACAGACTGCAAAGTAAACAGTTGAAATTGACATATTGATTTTGTATTGTAGTCTGACTTTGGTGCACCAACATACTGACTTTGACTCTAAGGCCCAGATTTACTAAACCCGGAAAATTAACGTGACTTTGTGTGGGTGATTTACTGACAAGGGGGAGAAGCACAAGTACCGCAGGGATGACGTATTTTTGTAGGCTAACCCGAAAATTAGCGTGACAAAGGTTCCCTCGCAAAAAAGCCCATTAATTTTTCCCATAGACTTTTGGATTATCGAAAAAAAAAATAATCTCTATGTTTATGACACTCACACATTTTGTCTAACAAGTTAGTCTTTACAGATGAACACAACTTTTCAAAACCACTTCAAAATTCATACAATTTGTATTCATTTGTGGAGTTTAATTAGGACATTTTTTTAACTTAAATACATTTTTGGTGTCCCCAGAGTACATATGTGAAGTTTTAGCTCAAAATATCATATAGATAATTTATTATAACATGTTAAAATTGCCACTCTTTAGGTGTGTCCTTTACAATGCAAATTAGTTGATTTTTGCACTAAATTACAGTGTCGTGGTTGGATGGTTTAAATTAAGGGATGGTGTTATCCCCTTCTGACATCACAGGGGGAGCCAAATTTCAATTATCTATTTTTTCACATGCTTGCAGAGAATGGTTTACCAAACCTAAATTACTGGGTTGATCTTTTTCACATTTTCTAGGTTGGTAGAAGTACTGGAGACCAAATTATAGCACTTAAACATGAAAAAAAAATCTATTTTTCATGATATGTCCCCTTTAACTTGTTGGATGCAACGTGTTAGTGTCATACAGCTTATTTTTTGCACTTATCCAAAAGTCTATGGGAAAAAATGAATGGGCTTTTTTGTGAGGGAACCAGTGTTCCACTATTTTCCGGGTTTGCCTACAAAAATACGTCATCCCTGCAGCACTCTATTAGCGTTGGGTTTAGGACATGCTTTTATAGGCATTAAAAATGGTGCAAATACCAATAAATTGACGAGCACAGACCTTGGTAAATTGGGTTGCGTGATTCATTTTCACTCACACATTTTGTCCAACAAGTTAGTCTTTACAGATGAACACAACTTTTCAAAACCACTTGAAAATGCATACAATTTGTATTCATTTGTGGAGTTTAATTGGGACATTTTTTAACTTGTGACTTTTTTAACATGTCAAATAAATCTTTGGTGGCCCCGGTGGTTGGATGGTTTAAATTAAGGAGCGGTATTATCCCCTTCTGACATCACAGGGGGAGCCAAATTTTAGTTATTTTTCACATGCTTGCAGAGAATAGTTTACCAAAACTAAGTTACTGGGTTGATCTTTTTCACATTTTCTAGGTTGATAGAAGTACCGGGGACCCAATCATAGCATTTAAACATGAAAAAAATCTGATTTTCATGATATATCCCCTTAAACTTGTGGTACAAAACGTGTAAGTGTCATAAACTTTTGTTAAACACCCAGCTTGTTTTTTGCACTTTTCCAAAAGTCTATGGGAAAAATGAATGGGCTTTTTTGTGATGGAACCAGTGTTCCACTATTTTCCGGGTTTGCCTACAAAAATACGTCATCCCTGCAGCAATCTATTAGCGTTGGGTTTAGGACATGCTTTTATAGGCATTAAAAAATGGTGCAAATACCAGTAAATTGACAAGCACAGACCTTGGTAAATTGGGTTGCGTGATTCATTTAAATACTCTCATCCCATAAATTTTGCATCTGAAAGGAAAACTCCTACAAATGCATATGCAATAAGGTCAGCCACAAAAACAACTATTTTCACTGCATGTCTTTATTAAATCCTGACAGTAGTTTTTTACAGCAAAGAGGCGTTTGCACTGGCACAAGCACAAGCTGTTAGTAAATCTGGCCCTAAAACACACCAGATTGTGTTCAGAAGTTGTTAAAAGTTAAATTTAACTTTAGCTGATTTTATAATAATTTGTCAGATGAGTATAGTTGATTATAGACTGGTAGTCAGTCCTGATCACATCTTAGTTATCTTATCTGTTTTCAACAAAAGCTGAAACATATTTCTAAAGACTGAATTTTGCTGAATGATGAGTCATTTTAATAACAAGATGAATTAAATTATATTCTTTTATTGTCATTGTTGCAGAGTATAATACAGGGCCATTGAAATGCAGTAAGCATCTAATGATTCAAACACTGACATCAATGTGACTGGCTGTAAACGTCAAGGCCAAATTGTAATTTTTATTTGTATGCAAGATAGACAAAAAAGCTACTTTAGAGGTCTGCATTAAATAATATGGAGTAAAGTGTCATTTTCATAATTTTGTATTTATTTTCAACTTGGTTAGAACAGCAGGGAAAATTATGGGTACCCACCCCCTTACTCCACAGGAGCTGTTTGACCAAGCCAAAGTATTTTATCGGGCAGTTCACATGTGCTTTACCCAGAATATAGGTTATTAAATTCAGGAATTACATTTGTGTAGATATAATAGGTACAAATGATATTTTATCCAATTGTCAGTTAAATATTTAAATGATAAAAGTGAATGTATTTTTGTGTGTGTGGAGGGGGGGGGTTGTTGATCGATAGGTGAGTTGTATATTTGGATAAATTGAAATGCACTTTAAACATTGTTTTCACATATGTAAATGTCTTTTATATGTTATGTCTTGTGCAGTGGACTCTCCGTCCAAGCCAAATTTCTCCCAAGGGAGACAAATAAAGAGAACTAACTAACTAACTAATAGTTGTGTAGCAAGTACACATTTCCAAAATAATACTTAAAGGGATAGTTCACTTTAAAATGAAAATTCTGTCATCATTTACTCATCCTCATGTTGTTCTAAACCTGTATACATTTATTTTTTCTGATGAACACAAAAAAAAGATATTTTGATAAACGATGCTAAACACACAGCAGCAAGTGACCACAGACCTCCACAGTAGGAATAAAAAATATGCTAGAATTTAATGGGTACCGTCAACTGTGTGCTTACCATCATTTATCAAAATATTTTCTTCATCATTTATCACAATTCTTCAAAAATATTTTTTTCCTACTATGGAAGTCTATCGTCACTTACTGCTGTGTGTTTACCATCATTTCTCAAAATATCTTCTTTTGTGTTCATCAGAAAAAAGAAATTCATACTGTACAGGTTTAGAACAACATGAGGATGAGTAAATGGTGACAGATTTTTCATTTTAAAGTGAACTATCCCTTTAAGTATAGGAATCCTGGCAATCACATCCTGGCAATGAACAATCCTGGCAATGAACAATTAAACAATCAAATTATGTTAAGGGATTGTTCACCCAAAAATTAAAATTTTGTTTTAAACCTGTATGAGTTCCTTTATTTTGTTAAACAAAATAATATATTTTAATAAATGATGGTAAGCACACAGTTAACAGTACCCAGTGACTTCTATAGTATTTGTTTATCCTACTATGGAAGTCATTAGGTACCGTTAGCTGTGTGATTCTCATCATTTGTTTACCAAAATATCTTCTTTTGTGTTTAGCAGAAGGAAAAAACCCATACAGACTTGGAACAGCATGAAGGCGAGTTAATGATGACCAAACTTTCATTTTGTGGCGAATTATCTCTTTAACAGACATTATAGCACAGGAAGCTGAGGAAATAAATCTGTTAAACTACACCTTAAACAGCAATGAGAAAGCAATTGAGGTAAAGATCTAATTGCTAACAATCTAAACAAAAGTAACCATCACCGCGAACATCAAACTGAGCACAAATCGAAGACATCAAGCATAGGATACCGATAACACGGGCCAAAGAGGAATTTACTTTACTTGTGTTTTCTATGAGGGGATTAACTTGTAATCCCCAGCTTTGACCCTTAACCTGAAAACCTTGACCAGCTAACCAAACAGATAATGTCTGTTAAAGTTCATCTTTAAAACGCAACAAAGTAGGATCAAAATATGTTTCCCCTGATTTTGCCTCATTTATAAAGTCTGTGGCACATTGAAAGTTGAACCAAAGAATTCATTCAGTAATCTGAATCATTTTTATATGTGGCACAATATACAAAACAAATTATGTATTTCCTCCACTACTCCTGAGGATAGGGCACTCACGGGTAAGCTTATCTAATTTAAATCCGCTTATTAGTGGTGCACACACACACACACGCGCGCGCATCAAGGTTCATTATTCAGGCTGAGTGTCTGGACAAAAAGATCAATCAGCTTCAATGGATCAACATGATGAACCTCATCACTCCATACTTTCATCTCTCTGCTCCCTCCGTCTCTACACTCCTTTTATCCTCCAACTCTGCATTTTCTCATGCCGTCCATCTTTTTTTTCTTGCCTCTTAATGTTCTTTATTGTCCACATCCTCAAGTCTTTCCAGGCGTCTCTCTCCCTTTGGTATGACCTTTTCTCTGGTGTTTAATAGCAGCTCAAAATGCACAGTCTGACCATGTGGCGTAGTGAGATAGAAAGAGAACACACACACACGCACACACACGCACGCACACAGATAGATAAAATCTTCCTTCATGATTACTCCTGAAGAGACTTTTGTTGTGTCAGATAAACTAATCCAGATTGAATCACAAAAGAGAATGTTGGGAGGGAATATGTTATGAATCCAGACCTTTCACTAAAGAACTCCATGGAGGAATTCGAACTGACATTTTAGTTTCTATAGTTCAGCTCAAGTAAGTGTGTGCGTGGGTAGGTTTGGCTTACATTTTTTGAGAATATCCTTATTTGAATACTAAAACATGGCTTTGGAGAACATGAAGTGGCCATTGTGTCCTGCTTTAAAACGAATAAGGTTTGTGTGCGGGTTAGGTTTTGGGCTGGAATAATAAATATGATTATTTTAGCATGAGAGTTCCTCGCTAATATACATGTGGCTTATACGGTCCGTGTGTGTGTAGTGTGATTCTTTACCCCAACCTAGTCCATTTCCCACCGTGAGTGTTTCAATATGTTGCAGCCTCAGTGCGGTGGTGTGTGTGTATCAGTGTATGTGTGTGTATAATTGGTGTAATTTCTTTATTACACTAATAAATCACTCAGTAAACGGCATGTCCAAAACGTCACTGTTTAGTGTCTATTTGTCCCCTCAGACCTCCCTCCCACCTCTGTGTTTCTTCACTCCTCTTTCTCCACCTGTGAACAACACTGACATCTGTTCCTCAAACACTAAAACCTTACTGATGTTCTGGGCTAAATCATTACAAACAGCTCAGATCAACACAGTTGGTTTTACAAACATGAATTAATTTCATTCATTTTTCTT
Organism: Misgurnus anguillicaudatus; assembly: GCF_027580225.2. NCBI lineage: Eukaryota > Metazoa > Chordata > Actinopteri > Cypriniformes > Cobitidae > Misgurnus > Misgurnus anguillicaudatus. The sequence goes on along the minus strand of NC_073358.2, from coordinate 28,839,841 downwards.
AGTCTTAGTCTAGAGATATTGGTTTTGAGCTTAAGAACTTTAAGTTTTATTAACTTGCACACTTACTTTAGCTTTGTGTAATCATCGATATCTTTACTCTCACATAAGTGAAGTTTAAGAGGTTGACCTCTCGAGCCCCAAAAAGAGCAAATAAACCGAAGTCTGTCTGTATTCTGCATTCGGGCCCTTTAACTTGGAGTGTTCATTTGTGCTCATTGATTGACACAGTTGTTACCTCAGGGATGTGCTTGTGATTCATTTACAGTAAGTTTTCCACTGAGATCTTTCAACAAAGCAAGTGTTATCCAAAGTTTATGTTCATGTTTCAGAAAAGGGACCATTAATATCGTGCAAATTGTTAAACTTTATGTCGTGCCTGAATAATCTTTTTGCAAATATCCAAAAGTCCACTGTTATTGTTGTACATACCACATTTGTTTCAATGTAGTAATAGCAGAGTGAAGCAATAACAAGACTAAACAAGCCAGAGAAAGAGTTTGCACACGGTGAGACTGAGACCAAACTCACAAACTGTGTGAATGTCATGTTGGATTTTGCCTGAAAGAAAAGAACATTCCTAAGATGCTCTCTCTCTCTCTCTCACATTCTCTCTCTCTCTCTCTCTCAGTGTCTGTTTTATGAGGTGAGACCTCATAGATGGGGTGAGCAGGCAAATGCCAAATCAGATGAAGAAAGAATGAAAAAAACATAATTTATATTCAAGAGGGACGAGAGACGCAGATAATTCTAGGCACACATGCTTGGCAAAGGAAACAGAGAGAAACATCCTAAATGGGATCCGTTACATCTTAAGCCGAGTGGGATAGAGGGAAAGAAGATCATCATATTTGGCATCACATCCAATCTGCTTTTATATAGACTAAAATACAATCAGTTAATGATGCTTACTAGCTCACCTGTATGTACAGCAATTCTGCTGACTCAGCCGATGAACTTTGTTGGAGTAAATATATCTTAGATCAAATATTTATTTTCTAGACTGCATAATAAGAAATTACCATATTATTCTGTGAAAGTTGACCTAAAAATAAATGAAGAGTTTGGTTCCAAAACACGATAAACATCTTTTTTTTGTTATTAGTTACCACCAAAATCAGTATTGTATCAGGTCAGTAATTTTACGCAAAATCCGATATCTTTTTTCCCAAAACGCGATAAACGCCAGTCCTCCTTTTCTGCAGAATGCAATAAATCCGCTCAAAATTCCACACATTGTAAAGAATAATGTTGGTGTGTTGAATACAAACGGAATCCTAATTTTCCTCATCTACTTTGTACTCCGTGATCAACAAACTAATAAAAACAAAATAATATTTTGATGCCACTGATAAACCTGTGGTGGTTTTCTGTGGCAGGGAAGAAACGTAAGCCACTCGGGACACACATTGACCCCAGCGGATCTTATGAAAAACGTTCCATTATTTTACTCGAAGTCAACGAAAAGCAAGCAGGACCTAAACATTTTACAGCTGATCGCTATCAAAAAAGTTCAGCGACAATGTCCTAAGGATGACAGCAGCAATGACAGTGTTCTTAATATGACAAAGTAAGTGTTTTGGTTAATGCCTTTAATGTTTATTTACATGATCAGTGTACAGTATATCACCAGTCAACTAAATGAATATAACATGGCAAAGATGAATGCACATTTATATATTGATTCAATAGATTTATAGCATTTTGAAAAAAAAAACTTGGATCATGGATTTATTGCATTTTGCGGAAAAAAATAATCCGTTTTTATAATAAATCTTTGAAAATCAAATTATGGATTTACATTTTTTATGTTATTATAACCCCAATGATGCTATGTGGAAGTTTGTAACAGAAAATAGTGGTTTTCATCTTGACACTTTCTTGGTATAGAAAACACATTTTTACTGAAATTAGTCAAAATGGATTTATTGCGTTTTGGAACCAAACTCTTCAAATATAATAAATTATCAAGTTTGAAAACGTATCTACTGTACATGTTTGCAGGTTTGCTACTAAGATAAATAGTTTTTAGGAATTCTAAGTATTTTTATTGACTCATAGTCACATGGTGACACAGACACATACTGACTGTAAATAGTAATTTTGGAACCTGTCCTCCTTACAAAATAAACCCAATGGGTTTTTTGTGCATGCAGCTGAATATGACTTATGCTTCAAATTTAAGCTCTCTGAAGCTGGAGTATAGCACCACATTGTCGTAAAACCAGTCATATGGGTAAATTTTTTTTCGTTTAAATTGAGATTTATACATCGTCTGAATAAATAACTTTCCATTGATGTTTAGTAGGATAGGACAATATTTAAAGGAAATTAAGAGTTTGGTTCCAAAACGCGATAAACGCCATTTTTGAAAAAAATGAGTTACTGCCAAAATCAGTATTATATTAGGTCAGTAGTTAAAAGTAACTTCTTAATTTTACGCAAAATCCAATATCCGCCGTGTTATTCTGTCATCTTTTCTCCGTTTTTTTCCCAAAATGCGATAAACGGCACTCCTCCTTTTTTACAGAACGCAATAAATCCGCTCCAGAAATTACAGCGCACCAGTCACGCAATGTAAACAAACAATGGCGGGGTGCTGAGTACACGGAGTCCTAGTTTTCCTCATCTACTTTGGACTTCGTGATCAACAAACAAAACAAAATAATACTTTAATTGCATTGCTAAATCTGTGATGTTTTTCTGTGACAGGAAAGAAACGTAAGCCATCAACATCTAATAATTTACGCGAGAGGCACTCGGGAGACGGGTGCTTGTTCTCCCGACAGCATCATGCTAACACATTGACCCCAGGGGATCTTATAAAAAAACATATTATTTTATTCATTATTTTACTCAAAGTCAACGAAAATCGAGCAGGACCAAAACATTTTACAGCTGATCGTTGTGAAAAATGCTAAGTGACGATGTCAAGTATAACTGCTGCAATGACATTGTACTTAATATGACAAAGTAAGTGTTTTTATTAATGCCATTAATGTTTATTTTTTTAATCAGTGTGTACAACTAGTCAACTAAATGAATATAAAATGGCAAAGATGAATGCACATTTGATTGAATAAATTTCTAGCATTTTGAAAAAAAAAACTATCATGGATTTATTGCATTTTGTGGAAAAAATAATTCGTTTTTATAATAAATCTTTGAAAATCAAGCTATGGATTTGAATTTTTTATGTTTTATAACCTAAAGATGCTATGTGAAAGTTTGTAACAGAAAATAGTGGTTTTCATTTTGTCACTTTCTTGGTATAGAAAACATGTTTTTACCGATTTGTCAAAATGGATTTATTGCGTTTTGGACCAAAATCTTCAAATGCAACCAATAAAAAATCTGGAATCTGAAAATGATTTGTAAATATTGTGAAAATCGCCTTTAAAGTTGTACAAATGAAGACATTTTACTAATGCTAAATTATTATTTTTTTTGTATATTTACTATACGGTAGAAATTTACAAAATATTTTCACAGAACATATTTATTAATATCATCTGATTTTAGGCATTAATAAATCAATACAATGTATTGTTGGCTATTGCTACAAATACACCCGTGCAACTTATGACTGGTTTTGTGGTTAAGCATCACAAATGACGCTTGATTGTTGCTGCAGATTTGATCCTACTATTTTTCCATTTTCATTTTACAACAGTTTGCTTTTATTGGCTTTATCCTATGAGGTAGAGAATAAGTTTGAATGCTGCAGTGTAAAACTGGGAGCGTTTGTAAGCGTGTGATAGAAATGCGCAAGTAAAAATATATGTAGTTTATGTATATTATTTAAAAGAATTTTTTCCTCACTTTCACTGTAACCTAACAAAGACTAATGTTAACAATGCATCAAGTTTTAAAAAAGCAAAAGTTGTAATACCCATAGACCTGTAATAGGATCGCTCAGCCCACCCTCTCTATAAAAACACATTCATGTCTAAATCAAATACTCATCGTCAAGGGCAAGGCTGTGTCCATATGTGTGTGTTATGGTGATAATAGCTCAAATAATAGGTGTTTTGCTTGTGATTTGAGTCTATCTTGTTGTCAGGAAGGGTTGATTAAAAGCCCAATTACACTAATTTAGCCATTACCTGACTGTGACCTGTAGATCAACAACACACACACACACACACACACACACACACACACACACACACTAAATGGTTAGCAAAATATTTCATGGTGAACACTACACAGGAACGTTTAATTAACCTAATTGGTCCTTTCCCTTCACAGTAAAAAAAAAAACGTCAGCCGTGAGACAAATGGCATGCCTTTCTTTTTTCTTTCTTTCTTTCGTTTGTTCGTTCGTTCTTTCTTTCGGTTTTTCTTTCTTTCTTTCTTTTTTATTCCGTTTGACTTCTTCTGATTCTAATCTTTTGCTCTATTTCATGTCCGTGTTTGATTTCCTTAATCCTGTATCAGCCATACTCTTAGTTTTGCACTACTGTAACTATTTGATATGAAACATGCACACACACTTGCTCTCACACATTCGTTATGAGGTGCACTGGTGCTTATCCACTGAGTGTAAGGTGTTTCTCTCCATATTTTCCACTCATTTGATGTTGAGAAAGTCATTTCACACCTGAGGAAGTTCTCTGACAGAAACTCATACACATGCATGTGTGTGAATTATACATTCCACTGAAAAATGATGTAGAGTTACAAAAGTCTGGCTGCTACTGAATACATTAGACTAGTAAAATATATATGTGTATAATGCATCAATTTTCTTAATGCAACTCTTGTGATTTAGCGTCCTGTGTGGACTACAGGCACATGAGGACATGGAACATAAAGCCAACAATGGACCTCTGTCTCAAAGCCTAAACCTAATTTTGTTCTTACTTTAACCCTAACCTTAAACTAATTCTTAAACTTTTATACTTTATTTTTTACTTATTGTACACTATTTATAAAACGAAAAAATGCTGGGTTTCAACCTATGGTTGGGTTCAATATGGACAAACCTACCCAGTCTCTTGAGGATGCGTATAAATACCACGAAGTGTAAAAATCGTGCAATACATACGCCAAATTTCACTTTGGCGTGCATATGATACGCCAGTCCTTCCCATTTAAACGGTGCATCTTTTGTTGTTTTTTTATTTATTGGTTTCTCAATTTTTTTCTGTTTTTTAAACCATTTTCGCTTGGGTTTAGGGTTAGATTTTAGATTTGTTTAATGAGGTTATTTAATATACAGGTTTCGTTTTTGTCCATATTTAAGCCATGGTCGCTTGGAGTTGGGGTTAGAGTTGGGGTTTGGGTTAGGATGTCATTTTTATATAACAAAAAGTTGTTCTAACCCTAAACCCAAGCGAAAATGGTAAAAAAAGCAAAAAAAATTGAGAACCAATAAATAAAATGACAAAAAAAAGATGCACCGTTTAAGTGAATGGGAAGGACTGGCGTATCATATGCATGCCAAAGTGGAATTTGGCGTATGTATTGCACGATTTTTACACTTCGTGTTATTTATACGCATCGTCAGGAGACTGGGCTGGACAAACACAACCATTGGGTTTAGAGGAAATTACAACAGCATTTGTTACAGTATGTGAAGTGCCTCTCATCATTGTACCAAGACGAGCCAGAGTGGATGTACACTTAAGGACTTTCGGATCATATTTGTGATATTATAATTGTGCTTTTTTGTCATGTTTGTCATCCCCAGTCCTAATTATACACATCTGAAATGACATATTGGTTGGCGAATTTTAATTTGTGGGTGAACTACTGTATCTCTTTAAAAAGCAGAGCAGCAATATTACAATAATGGTTTCATTTATCCAGACACTCCCCCTCCCCTTCACACCAACCTCTGTAACTTTTTATTGTCTCTTGTTGATGCAGCCATATTAAGCCCTGATACTCATCCAGCATCCTAATCACATTTCTGTCTTTCTCTATTACACACACACACACACACACACACACTCTTCTGAGAGATGTCATTAAAAACCACTCTCGCGCTATGCAGATTGATCACTGATGAGGCTGAAATGTGGACACTAAAAGAAACCAGATTTTTAGCGAGGGCCAAATATCACACAAACACACACATACACACACAATATTCACACTCCTACACTCACACATGCTCAAATATTACACAGCACTGGCTGCTGCTTCATTTATTCGGAGTGGCCTCATAGTGTGATGTCTGGGGTTCTCTTAGGACATTTGTAATTTAGTACTTCCACCTGTTTGTTCAGATTTCCGGCAGTCAGACAAATCAATTCTTTCTTTTCCCATTTTCTTTTCATTTCTTTTCCTTATTGACTTACAACAGGAATTGAATCAAACTGCAGCTTTGCTTGTATTTTTTTTAAAGGAAACTTTTGGCTTACTTTAGTAATAATACATCCAACAATACATTAATACACTTGCATATATTAGAATTAATAAATAATGAAATTAGATATTTGAATGCTTTTTAAGTGATATGAGTTTAATAAGATTCAACCCTTAGATTCATTGCATTGCAGACGTAAACATTTTTAAATAGATTTAAAAAATGTAAAAAATCTATTTTAGTTAATTTGCAAAATTATAACATGACATAATCGGAAACAAAAGGCGAAACTCAACTGCAGGACATTGCAGCACATGGAGTGTTTAAGGTACATTCACACGGGACATAAGTGTTAACGCTTAACGGAAGGCAGGTCTGAAGCGAGGCCAACAGCGAATCTCTTATGTTCTCCATATGTTTATGTATTTTATTTATTACTTATTATTAGGGCTGTCAAAATTAACGCGTTAATAACGCGTTAACGCAAATTCATTTTAACGCCACTAATTTTATTAACGGAGATTAACGCAACGTGCAATTTCTGTTTGACCCTTGGTCCAGCCCATAGTTGAATGAACAGAGACGCAGACAAATGTGAACCTGTCTAAATGAGTCGAAAGTTTTCATAGAAATAAGAACATTACGCAAATCGTCTACCAAATCCAATGCTCTAAATGCTCGTTGGACATCTGATATGATCTTTATTTATACGTCCGAGAGGTGTAACGTTACCGTCCTCCTAATGCTTAATCTAATACAAAAATGCGTCTCAATTCATTTTGGTTTCGCTTTTATGCATGACTTAGAAAAAAGACTGCTAGATGTTAAAAGAGTCATTAAGAGAGATAAAGTTCGGTACCTGATTAATGTTAAAGAGTTATTAAGAGCAACAAGACTCAAAAGCGATCCCCTCACGCTGACTCACTGATATCTGAAGCGCGTGCAGACAGACGCGCGAGTGCGCGACCCGGATATATAGACATCTACACAAAATTACAGTTTTACAAATATCTGTTTTGATAAGAATTCACGCAGGTAGGCTCTATAATCTGTTATGTTTTAAGTAAATGTTTGGTTAACTGTTGGGTGAAACTATCTGATGTGTAACATAATATTAGATCACTTAGATTTTAAGCAGTCTGTCTCAATGTCAATCAAACAAAAGGAAAAAAAGTTGAACATACATTGATGATGTTTTTGCTTTGTGTGCTAAATCTATTAGTTTTACCAGTGATTTTAAGGTATTGATGTGGTAATATAATGTATGGATGTGGAAATTTTTGTGGTAATTTGACTCTTTCAACTTCAAACACGTGTAGTTCTGTCATATTTTGTTATATTTCAACAAATCATGCATTGTTCTATGTTTTAATAGAGAATGTCAAAATATGAACAACTATTTTTTTTAAATTTGCTAATTCCGACTCAACTTGCCAGCACAGGTCACAAATGATGCAGCAGCAAACAAAAATGGAGAAAGAAAAATCTTCTAAAGGAAAATTAATATACAAAACAATGGCTGGTGATTCTGTTAAAATGTAAACAGACTGTTGTTAACATACATTTGCATAAAGCATCTATATATGTATATATGATTAGAATATTAAAAACCTGAAAAGTGTTAAATTAGGGTAAATTTAGAATGGATAAAATGTGCGATTAATTTGCGATTAATCGCAGTTAACTCATGAAATCATGCGATTAATCTAGATTAATTTTTTTAATCTATTGACAGCCCTACTTATTATATTTAAACATGAATTTATAAATGAGGAATCACTAAATGATATTAAAACTCTTTTACAATCACGTTCTGTAAAATAGCACTACTTGTGGTACACAAACGCAGTGGTGGCTGATCAATGGGGGCGCTGGGGCGCCGCCCCCTTAAAGTTGGCCAGAGAGGAAAGCTACTTTACTTAAGTTCCTGTGTAACTACCTATTATGCAGAACAAATAGTTAGTGATGCATTAACAGTGTTATCACTACTGGTAACTAAAAAGAAGAGCGATTAACTAGTAATCAGTAGGTAATAGCATACTAATGTTTGGGTTAAGTAACAAAGTAACTAGGGCTGGGTATCGATTCAGAGGTTCCAGATCGATTCGGTAACGATTCACAAGCTATAAAATCGATTTGATTTCGATTCTCGGTCCGATTCTCTGATTTAACTCAATGAATATAGATTTAATACAAATACTATATTTATAAAAAAGAACAGTGAACATAAGTTTACAAGTGGGTAATAAATAAACAGAAATTAAGAGCCAGAAATCTGTATATTAAACTCTTTTATTTTGGGAATTAAAATAGAACCCATCTTTAATTTTCAAATGCATACAACTACAGGTACAGTATGTCAAACACAATAAAATTTTGATGCAAGATAAAAAATGTATGCTGAAAAGTCAGAACAGTCGCATTCCTTGATCAAACAGGATTAGGTTATTTCATAAAAATAAAAAATAACGTCTGTGGCCTTTGAGAATCGATTTTGAATTGACCATGTTTAAAAAAGATCAATCGAAAAAGCTATTTTTTTTTGCCCAGCCCTAAAAGTGACATATCACTTATTTAATAAGTAATATTAAGTACTGCATGTTGAATACCTCCTGGAAAACATTAACTAAGACTTAAAGTATGAATTTACTACATATCAACAGTACCAATAAATAAGGTCTGATCCTGTAATTAAAGATTTTCAGAGTGCCGCCCCCCTTGTGTAAGGTGCATTCCTTCGTGCCAAAAACCTGGTTGAACACAAAACAATGGATAAACTAGACTAAACTCACAAATTACTCACACGGATGGAACGAGGCACAGCCTAACAAACACAAGGCCCTAAATAGGGGAGAACTAATGAAGAAAACAGGTGACATGGATTAAACAATGAGGGTGACAAGGGAGCTAGGTAAAAGTAACAAGACACCGGGAAGACGTGGTCTAGTAAAACCAATACTCAGACCACGTGATCCCACACAGAACATGGGCATGTCATGATCCTGCCACAAGACAGGATAAGCTGGCAGAACCATGACAGTAATAAGTAACTAATTTTTACTTAACCCAAAATTTAGTATGCTATTGTCACCTATCAGGTGATACATTGTCACCTGATAAATGGCTATTAACAGTCCTGCATTACTACAGTAAAAGTTTGATTCTAAGTTTGTTTGCCCCTCCAATTTTTTTTAGCACCAGCCGCCACTGCACAAATGGGTAACCTATCTTGTTCTATGCAATGAGTCCCGCCCCCGTATCTCACATCGCTAATATGATTGGCTTTGCCTTTCTTGAGTCTCCCCTCTTTAACATCGCTTTATTAATGGTTTAGTCTTTACTTGCTAAAGCTGCGGTCACACTAGACTTTGACCATGTAAGTACTTGTTGGATAGAAAAATCCATACTAAAATGATATGCAGACTTGAACTTTGCTGGAAATGTAGCCACATAAGCTTGCGTTTCTAGTCTGACTAGAATGGAAGTCAATGGAGCGAAAAGTCTAGTGTGACCGCAGCTTAAATGTGTAATAGGCTGCCTTCGCTTATAAGAAGTGCCGAAGCTCAGCCAAGATGTGATGTACATTATGCAGGCAGGCATTCTTATATTTACATATTTATGCACAAAATACAAGACACGTTGTTTGAAATAATGATTCAATAATGTTTTCTAATTCCATATTAACCTGAGGAGTTGCAAAGGTGTATAGTGCACACTAAACACATGTCGTTATGTAGTTTAGCTGCATGCAGACCACTTAAAAAAAAACAGTAGTTAGCATATATTTTTTGGTTGTTGTGATTTTTGTGATGGCTGTTGAATAAGTATAATGTTTTATTTTTTCTGCTGGAACAGATTGGGAGGAAAACTGATGATTTAGTATTATACTTGCCCAGTCAGAATATTCATTGTCATCACAAAAAAGGCCTATATTTGTTAAGTAACCTTAATAAATATAACACCTCAAAATTACGCCTTTGACATTAAGAGAGCAATATTACAAGATCAAATTCAGTACATACCTTATAGAGAATAGGCTACTACTATGTTAGGCAGGCAAGTAGATGAGCCCAGTATATAAACGCAACAAGTTTTATGTTAAGTGTTTCCCATAATAAAACATTATAAAGACAATGCATGAAATACACATAAGCATTAAGAAACAAAATTCAGTACACACCTTAAAAATAAAGCATAATTTTTAGAAGCAAGCAGATAAGACCAGAAAATAAAAACCAATGAGCTTAAACACGTTAAGTGCTTTCCTCATATAAACCCGAATTGGAAGCACGTTTCTTTATATTAGGCTACATTATAATAAAATAGGCTACATTATAAAATGTCGCAGTGCATCACATTATTTTTCATAATCTTACAGGTTATAAAGTCTTTTGTAGCGATGTAGGCACTAAGGGGTTTTCTGTCATTTGGCCTAACTAAATTTAGGCTATAAAAATTTTGACAGTATTGTCTATATGACTCAATGACAAATAATAGAGTAATAAACTTCTGATCGCTCCTCAAATAAATGAAACATTAGCCTTTAGTGTTTGTTGAGTCAAGAAAACACTTTACATATTCATATATAGTTCTTTATAGCCTTGGGTTTCCAACACGCAGACACGCTCATAATAGAGGCGCTCCAAAATGTGTGCGGCACTCCATTCACTGTAGAGACGCGGGGTACAGATTCAAGTTTTCGTCACAAACTCTTTTATTTGTTAAATATTTGTACTCATAGGCAGACACTCCTAGATGTAATTTGAGTGTTTATCTCCATGAAGGAAACAGGAATATTAAAACTAAAAATGTATATTAAAAACAATAATACAGTTTGTATTCTTTATTACTCCGCTTAAAACCAGTAAAAGAGTGCATATGTGTGGTCTAGACTCTAGAGCATCCGTACACTGTGCACGTATTTACGCCAATTTTTTATAAATCCTGATATGTGCTTGAAAATTGTGTCTGCATATTTCTACGTCCATTTTGTGCCTCCGCAACGTTTCTACATCAGGCCCCAGGTCTTAAATAAAAACACATTTTTATATGCTCATATTGTAAGTTCATGATTTAAAATGAAAATGTGAACAAAAACAACTTATTATTATCATTAAAATATTAAATGATGTATATAAAGTCTATAACTGGTTGAGATTGTAATCAGTGGCCAGTTGCACAAGCATAGCCACTTAAGTTAAGACTCTTTAGAACTAATCTGACAAAGTAGCAATTAGTTAGGAGGAAACAATCTTACTTTTCAGCTTCAAATTAGACCAATCTACCTTTATTTATAACTTACTTTAAAAATGTATGACCAGTCTTAAAGAAAAAAATTACATAACTAACTTTGTAAGACTATTCTAAGCTGTTTATGCAGCCGCGGCCACAGAACTTTAATTTCATAGTGCTAAATTATGCCAATTTTTACAAAAAGTCTCAGGTGTGCTTAGGGTGTGTCTGTGAAGTTTTGGCTCAAAATGCCACCCAGATCATTTGTTATAGCATGTCCTAGCAAAAAAAAGAGTGGGAGAAAAAAAGCGCTGTTTTCATGTGTGTTAAATGCAAATATGTTACTGCCCTCAAACCCTTACCAGTCATGAATTACAGTGAGACAGAACCCATTTGCAAACACACATGGACACTAAACAGGTTTATTAAACAAAAACAGAAAACAAAACCCACGAGGGGTTGAACAAGGCAATGAACAGACAGACTTACAGGGTAACACTAACATAGATAAAACAGACTTGATAAAACTGACTTGACTTGACAAAGACTCATGTGGAAACAAACACTTCAGATAAACAGACAATCAAGCAAACAGGACAGCAAACACAAGCACTGCATGAAAAGTGGAATTTTCGTCAGAATGTGTCAATGTAGATTGACGTGAAACTCCAAGTTTACGACTGCGCACGACAATTTGCAGGCAACATTGAAAACTGTTGTAAATTGTCAGAAATTGACGTGGTCCTTGCTTGGAAGTTGTCCCCCCTTCCCCTAATTCTAGAGGAGGCTTTCACATGTGAAGGCATTAAATAAGGGAGCAAATCAAGAGGAGAACAGGTGACATGAATTAAACAATAATGAGGTGATCGTTGAGACGAGGGGGCGGGGTCAGGAGACGAGGCAAAAAGCACATAGCCTGAATAAACAAAGCCAATAAGCTTGTTTGACTTCATGCGGCACGCCAAGAATCGATAACTGGATGACGTCAAAGTACCACGAGAGCGATTTGCGAAATCATACAGAGGAGTTTGCTTTTAAATCGCTCTCGCTGAACTTTGACGTCATCTGACTGTCGGTTCTTGCGGCGAAAGTCGAACAAGCCTAAAGCTTTCACACAAAAAATAGGACTGCCATGATCCTGTATACCCATTCTCACGTAGATGCGTATAAATAGCACGAAGTTTAAAAATCGTGCAATACATACGCCAAATTCCACTTTGCCGTGCATATGATACGCAAGTTCTCCCCATTCACCTAAACGGCGCATCTTTTTTTGACATTTTATCCATTGGTTTCTCAATTTTTTCCGCCTTTCTAAACCATTTTCTCTTGGGTGTAGGGTTAGATTTCAGATTTGCTTAAGGAGGTTATTTAATATACAGGTTTCTCAATGTTTTTGTCCATATTTAAGCCATGGTCGCTTGGAGTTGGGGTTAGAGTTGGGGTTTGGGTTAGGATGTCATTTTTATATAACAGAAAGTTGTTTTAACCCTAAACCCAAGCGAAAACTGTAAAAAAAGCAAAAAAAATTGAGAAACCAATAAATAAAACGACAATAAAGATGCACCGTTTAAGTGAATGGGAAGGACTTCCGTATCATATGCACGCCAAAGTGGAATTTGGCGTATGTATTGCACGATTTTTAAACTTCGTGCTATTTATACGCAACTCTGTGAGACTGGGCTGTCCTGTCACTATGACTTAGAAAACTGTGACCTGAAGACAGGACCATGACACTTACCAACAGACAATGAGCGCTTTCAGTTAAAAATAGGTCTGATTCCTGTGAAAACAGTCTAAGACAATAATATCTTTAGTCGTATTGGTGCTAAAATGTGCCAACAAACACCTTTCGTAAAGCTACAGGGTAAAATTTGTCAGTAGCTGTGGGCTGGGCTTTATCAGTGTGACATCACATTAGCAAAAGAATCAAAACAGCATGTCAAACGAGACTGCTTTGGTTTAATGGGGATTAAAAAAAGGAGATGGTGAATTTTCTTCATTGTAGGGTTGTTGTGTTATCACAAAAAAATTATATATATAGAAAAAATCAAGATGTCAGCTCATATGCTCTTGGGGGGACCCTTGTGGCCCTAAGTAGCTGGTTATTTAGCTTGTGCCGTCTTTACCAATATGCACATCTAATTATTCATATGATGTACAGTATATTATCGTAATATTAATTGTAAAAACGCGTTTTCTATACCAAGAAAGTAAAAAGGTGAAAACCACTATTTTCTGTTACAAACTTCCACATAGCATCTTTAGGTTATAATAACATTAAAAATTCTAATCCATAATTTGATTTTCAAAGATTTATTATAAAAACTGATTATTTTTTTCCGTAAAATGCAATAAATCTCTTGAATCAATATATAAATGTGCATTCATCTTTGCCATGTTATACTGATTAAGTTGACTAGTGGTATACACTGATTAAAAAAATACACTTACTTTGTCATATTAAGAACACTGTCATTGCTGCTGTCATTGGGACGTCGTCGCAGAATTTTTGACACCGATCAGCTGTAAAATGTTTTGGTCCTGCTCGATTTTCGTTGACTTTGAGTAAAATAATGGAAAATTTTTCATAAGATCCTCTGGGGTCAATGTGTTAGCATGACAAAAGCTTGATGCTGTCGTGTGAGAACAAATAACAGTCGGCATAATTTTCTGCGTAAATTATTCGATTTTGATGGCTTACGTTTCTTCCTCTCCACAGAAAACCACCACAGGTTTAAATTGAGTAATACCATCAAAGTATTATTTTTTGTTTGTTTGTCTGTCACAAAGTACAAAGTAGATGAGGAAAACTAGTATTCTGTGTGTATTCAACACGCCGTCATTGTTGTTTACAATGTGTGGAATGGTGTGCTGTGATTTATTGAGCAGATTTATTGCATTCTGCAGATAGGGAGGACTGCCATTTATCGCGTTTTGGGATAAAAGAAAGAAAAGATGACAGAATAACACGGCGGATATTGGATTATGCGTAAAAACAATTTGTTTAAAATGCGTTTATCACATTTTGGAACCAAACTCTTCATATATAACAATTATGTTTGATGATGATGACTTTTTTAAATGCATGTTATAAACGACTCAAACTCACAGTGATTTCAGATTGATAAGAACTTCCTACTGATCAAAGAGCTATAGTACATAAAAGAGCTGTGCATAATATGATGTTTCATAATCGATATCTGACAGTTAGTGTGTTTCACGATTTATCATTACACCCCTACTATTTAATGATAAAATAAGACAACTGTAAATTAACAGCTGACTGTATATATACTGCATCACAGATACATCCACCTGTGCGACAGTAAACACATTTTCAAATGTAGATTTCTAATGTAGTTAAGGACCTGACTTCCCATGCATCATGTGCAGATGATGAAAGCTCCTCGAAAATATACTGTAGGGCGCAGAGTTTCTGCCAGTAACGCAGACAACACATTACACCATATGAAACCAGATATTAATGGCTATGCTTAACTAGACAGAACTCTGGAGATTTAACTGGAGAGCTTGTCATCAGCTAGCTAGCAGCTGCACAGTTTGCTATTAGCAGTATGAATATGAAATAACTGGCCTTGCTGATTAAATGTTTTTGTCAGGATCTGAACTGCGGAGGTTTTAAGTTTCATACGCTGAGGTTATATCAGCTATTTTGGAAAAGGAAAGCCTATGGGCCTAAAACCAAAGCAATTATAAATCTTCCTGTGACTATGAGTGTGAGAATGTACAATTTGAAGGGACAGGACATAATACTGACTCACACAGGCCAATTTGATTCTCTTTTCTATTTCTGTCTCTTGCTCTCGTGCGCGCGCTCTTGCTCTCCTCAAGCCTACTCTAACCTCATTCGTGAGTCATTTTTCAGAGCAGGATAGGGCAGAAGTGCTCAAATGTTACAGTATATGCATAAAGCATTGTGTGTGTTTGTTTGTTAATACACACACGTTGTCATGTGTTTTTATGTGTGTGTATGTATTCTAAATATGCATCTTATTTATGATTTTGCGTCTGTACTTTTGTATGCATGTGCTATTTATAAATGTTATTTTTTTCTGTTGTGTTGGTTTGTGTGTGTGTTGGCCTCTGGTGTTGGTTCAGACGAAAGCCACTTTAATTCTGTTCCATCAGATCAGGCTGGCATCCCATAGAATCAGTAACCAGGGCAACCTGGTATTCGAGTGCCCCAGGGAGAGAGAGACTGTGTGTCTGTATGTGTGGCGTGCTGGTGACTGCATGGAGTTGACCAAATGTTTTTAAGCCCCCTTCCAAATATGGAACACAAGAACACAGCATTTGTGTGTTTTTGCTGCAAGGAGATGCAGACTTAATCTGAAATGATCTAAGTTGTGTTAATTCCGAGTGACCCGTTTCATATGCGTGTGCGTGCGCGCGCGTGTGTAAAAGTGGGTCAGTAGTCAGTTAAAGAGGAAGCGGGTCACTAGCAGACGTCAGCTCCAGATGAGATTACTAAAGAAATCTGTTGGACAACTGTAAGCCTTTTTCGCAGAGATCGAAATTTATTTGATCCATAATTCATCTTTTAAGTTTACGTTTACGGGATAAAACGAAGTTGTATTTCACTTTGATGCGATTTGATATTCATACTGTATCTCATCTCTTTATGGCTACCAATGAGATGAAAGAAACATAAAAGGGTACTGTGTGCTTCACCCTTTTTTGAGAAACTGCCTTTTATGATGTTTGCATGTGCATGTCACTGTGATTTAAAAAACATGATGACTTCATAATCAAACACTTTTGCGTATTTGACATGTGCTTTGTGGTGAGTGACTGTCATGACATGAGCAGTCCTGCCATGGAGCAAAAGTGCTTAATGTATTGAATATCAGCAAGGTGGTCACTTGGCCATAAAGCAAGATCATTTTGAGCATTATATTGCTTACGTACAACAGTTGAGCATGAAATTAAAGTCTTTTTTAGATGTCAAATAATTATTTGGTGTCGTATGTGAGGTTTTAGCTCAAAATACAATAAAGATAATTTATTATAGCATGTTAAAATTGACACTTTGTAGGTGTGAGCAAAAATATGCCATTTTTGGGAGTGTCCTTTAAAATGCAAATGAGCTGATCTCTGCACTAAATGGCAGTGCCGTGGTTGAATAGTGCAGATTAAGGGGCGGTATTATCACCTTCTGACATCACAAGGGGAGCCAAATTTCAATTATCTATTTTTTCATATGCTTGCAGAAAATTGTTTACCAAAACTAAGTTACTGGGTTGTTCTTTTTTACATTTTCTAACTTACTTTACAGTCCGCTGCTTGTGTTGTAAGTAAACATGCTGCACAGTGTTTTGTACATGCATATGTTAAAGCTTTCTCAGAATTTTTAGCGCAACTGATGAAATAAGATCGCGCAACTTTCACACGCTTGCAAAATGAAACTGCGGCGATCAGCCGCTTTAGTCTTATCAATGAAAGGCTAAAAATAGAGCTGTACACTGTGTGTTCGCGCCAGAAGATAGAAAAGACGTAAAACATTGTGTTCAGAACCTCAGATTAGATAAATGGGCGGAGAGAAAGTGGTCTGTGTGGCTGATTGAACACATTCATTCACATGTGCTTTTACACTACAAAAGCTTGGCAAGCCAACCGGTCTTGACATTGGGGCGTGGGCTACGCGTGGCAGCATCGACGATTAAATTTTTTTATTCTAAGTTCGAGGTTGTGACTTAATTTCGATCGATTTCCATTTAAAATCGAAATCGTGACACCCTTACTGGATACCCAATTATATAGCACTTAAATGTTTATTTTTTTATGATTTTCATGATATTGACGATTACATTTTTGTAATTCGAAGTTCGAAATTGTGACTTAATTTCGATTGATTTCTATTTAAAATCCAAATCATGACACCCTTACCGCAGACCCAATTATATAGCATTTAAACAATTATTTTTTATGAATTTTATGATATGTCCCCTTTAATATATAGAGTTAGGTCAAGTTTCAGATTTTGTATTTTGTATATGAGGAGCTCAGATGCAAAAACTGCTAAACGCCACGTAAAAAAATTAGATAGTGATATTAATCGAATGCTCTCGGCACGTATTATACGTTCATTAAATATCTTCACTTTAAATCCACTTAATCCCAGCCTCAGGCCTCAGAAATACTGTTTGTTGGCAGATTCTATTAAGAATCTGATAAAAATGCTATTTTATAAGATAACACTTTAGACGAACTTAAAGGGTTTTGCATCTGACCTCTTTATATCTTTATTCTGCAAATGGAAATTGTTCCAAAAGAAGCCAAAACACCAACATGTTGCCAAGCAACCCACAGACTAAAACCGGTAATTTGAGTGGAGAGACAGCAATTTTCCCTCCCTGCTAAAAGTGTTTTGTTATCGCTCTGTTCCAAGTCCACTTCAGGCTTTCCATATCCCGCTTCCCAGTTACTGATGAAAAAAATCCCACCTTGAACCATCCCGAAGCAAGACAAAACACAGATGCTCAGACTTTGAAAAAAAAACTTTGCTTTGTCCAAATAACTCTGCCTCCAAGTGCAATGTAATGATAATAGACCAGTAATGGTCTGTTCGTCCCAGTGCTGTTATACTAAATATCAGCACTGTTTTAGCTTTGCTTGTCAAACCAAATGAGAGGGACTGTAACTAACTTTCAGTAAATGCTCCTTGAATTGATAAAAAACAAGACTTTCCCTTTATTGAACACAGAGCATACGAATTCACCCTATTATAATTAATTGACGTAAAACGCTGTGAACAAACCTTTTGGCAAGACATCTGAATTGTATTCACCAGGGCCCCTAGTGATAACACAGCAACAGTCATTGTATTAGATTAGACAGACCAAAAGCATAAACACATCAAACGTAATTGCATTATTTGTATTGTGTTCAATGGCTACGGTGAAGAGATGTGTAGACATGCCGGAGGGGGCACAGTGTGAGGAAATGCTCTGCCAGTGCCTACTACTTGGCTGTTTATTTGAGTTATTAATCATTCATCTCATCTCATCTTGAGACATATTATCACTTACAATGTTGTAACTCTCTGCTGTTTGTATGTTTGTTTTCACCTGCCTCTGGTCGGTAAAAGCAATATCAAAGTATCTGGGAATTAAAGTACATTTATCATCGCTTATAATCTTACGGTAGGTGGATGGAAGAGAGACAGCGAGACGGAGCAAGACAGAAAAGAGACAGTATATGAGCTCCGAGAGATTAAAGGTACACAAAGGTGCGCCGCTCATGCAGTAAATTTAGAGGCAGATGTGTTTATGTAGTGATAAATGTTATGCGGGCCTGTTTTTTGTTTGCCTTTATCAGCGCCAGTGTGTGCGAGTAACACTGCCAGGGGATGCTGACATACTTTTTGTCCTGTCCTATAATGACTCACAGACATTATTCCCTCTCACAGAACACAGCTATAAAAATCAATGTGCACTTATTTAGAATAAATTAATCTTTCCTTTGGAGTCCGAAAGATGATTTTTGGCAAATGCCAGCCATAACCACAGTTCTGGGTCTGTTCCTTCCCTCCCACAGCCGAACAGGAGCGACAGTGAGAGAGGGAGCGTGGTGGTCTGGCAATGCTCATTTATCTTCATTATACGCTCAGAATCATTGAGATACAGAGAGAGAACAGAGCCTGAATCTACAGTAGCCACATGGTGTATGTGTGCATACTTGTGT
The DNA here is from genome assembly GCF_027580225.2 of Misgurnus anguillicaudatus. Taxonomy (NCBI): domain Eukaryota; kingdom Metazoa; phylum Chordata; class Actinopteri; order Cypriniformes; family Cobitidae; genus Misgurnus; species Misgurnus anguillicaudatus. The sequence continues at coordinate 28,820,589 of NC_073358.2, read as the reverse complement.
GTTTGTGTATGCGTGTGTTGTAGGTGATGGATTTTGGGTGCCTGAAACACAGGCATATCTGGGTTACATAAAGACCTTGATTAGGCTGAATATGCTATAAGGCCTACAGTAGAGAGAGAGAGAGAAAGTGTGTGTGTGTGTGTGTTTGATGGCTTTGATTAGCTGATTACATTGTTTTTTATAGCTACCCACTATATGCCCACCATTACATTTTCTTTCTGTAGCTCTAACACATGCACCTCTGTACTTGTGTGTCCATGCCTAACTTGGTTTTGCTGACACTCATATCAATCAGCAGTCCCCGCTGTCGTTTATTCATATCTTTTGGAATATTTCTCGTTTTCTCTGTGTGGCTCAAGTTTCGAGCTCCTGTTTTCCATGAATTTGCGAACCTCGGCGAGAAATGTAATATAGTGGTGATCTTTGTTTGTTTGTGAGTGTATCTGTTTTTATAACATAACATTTGGTCAGGAAGTTCGTGGTCAAATATTTTTGTATAATGACAGCTAAACTCGACTCTATATTTGACTGTTGTCCCTGGTAACCAATCTCCTACACTGTTTTATGTCTCTCGTACCACTGTGCTGTCTCTTTGACACAAAAAAAGAAGTGTACATTTATTTACTTACTTGGAAAGTAGTTTAATAAGCAGGAAAAGAAATGAAAAGCTCAGATGTAAAACGTCACTTCCGTCACAAATGAGAAAATTATAACGAATCTTTGCATGTATTATACGTTAATCTGCTTAAAGTCTCCCTGTAGTCGATTATTTTATCACTTAAAACTCATCATGTGACAGTAATTTCTACATGCTTTAAAACTGATTGAATGTAATTCCCTCATTTAGTATACGCGGACCTATGAATACGCAAATTCATCAATCAATTGCATAGCTTGGACCATCGATATGAATATGTGAATTAGTCCCCAACCTCACCCTTTCGTACGAGTAAATAGATGCTAATTTCGGTAGTTTCAGACAGATTACTTAAGTCCGGTTTCACAATGAACATGTGGACTGCGCGTTTGCAGAACAAATTGTTTTTAGTGCTGATGTTAACAGGTTAGAGTATTATCTCTGCATGCAAGTTCAGCTTGTGTGACTTCAAATGTACAGATGTGATTGGTTACGGCTGGGTATTGTTAGGAATTTCACAATTCGATTTCGATTCTTGAGGCTTCTATTTGATTCAATTTGATATTGATTTGTTTGCTTCAATATCAATTCTGTAATAAGGAAATACACAAGTAATTAAGTACCTTAGTATATTTTTACACTGTTCCCACTACTTGCAGGATTTTGAAAGACTGTGGCGGTGATGACGTCACACGCCGATTAGCATATATTTGACGTCATTGTTTTATTCTTTGATCTTTGGTCACATTATATTGCATTTTAACACAACTGAATGCTATTTTTACATATTATCTGGTCTGTTGTCTATAAAATAGTGACTAAACACAACCCAGTAACGACCCAGTAACTCCTTGTTTAATCCAATCAGCTATTTCTTCAACTGCTGCTAAAAACGGGACATCGTTCGTCTGACAAAATCACTATACATTTACATTGAGGCTGTACTGATTTTGCTCTTCTCATCAGTGTTGTTGCTTGCACACAGACTCACAACAAGAGAATGGGTATGTGTGGAAAACACTACTGCTAACCTTTCGTTAAGTCATGATAAACTCGATCATCCGTCTTCTCTGTCAGTTAAAACCGTGACTGTTGACGTTTGCGCGAAAAAGAAAGTAACATTACACGGAGGGACAAGGAGTTAAAATACTTTTCACTGTATATTACACGGGAGAGGCTCGCTGCACGCAACATGAGCAAGGGGAGGGGGTGTGCGCTGTTGAGGCACTGCACATAACATGAGAGAGAGAGGGGTAGGTAGGAAGCCGCGATGAGCGCTCACTACAATGACTTAAGCTGTTTTAAATAGTAAAATAAAAATGTAAATGGGAATCATGCTGTTTTGGTAAAGCGTGTCTTGTACAACGCTGAGCGCTCTCACAACAGTGCCGCCACTGGCCGGTGGGCTGAATCGATTAATAGGATTTGATTAATCGATATTGAATTGAGAAACAAATAATTGCAATGCATTGATGAATCAATATTTTTACCCAGCCCTATACATACAGTAGGCGTCACTAAGGCAGTTTCAAACCGAGTGAATGAGTCTTTGGAAAACTTAAATATTATTAATGAAATACTCAGGAATGGTGTTCAATATGAATTTGCACATGGTTTGTCTTAAAGCATATTAAAAACACCACATAGACATATAAACAATAAAAAATAAAAAGTTGATTTTAACCACAGTGGGACTTTAATCCCAGCCTCAGGTCATTTAGAAATTTTGTTTGTCGGCATAATCCGTTAAATGCCATGTCAGTTTTTTAGCAAAGTCCACAAAGTGCATGGAAGATGATTGTGAAACAATCGGGGATCACATTCAAACTTGGGTCCATTGTGAGTACTTGGACCTGAATACAACCCCATTGTTCCAGCCGTGTGCATCACATCGCCCCTAAAGTGTGGTTGAGTTTCTTCATTTTTAACTTTTATCTTATTCATCATTTGTGATGTTTCTAGTTGCAATTTAAAGATTTTGCAGGTTTTTACTGTCTTGTCCGGAGAAGTGATTTTTTAAAAAAGGCTTACATGCACTTTTTGCAGCGAAAGACTTTTGTTAGATACCACCCTACTGAAAAATCCAGCTAAAACTAGCATAAGCTGGTAGCTGGTTTTAGCCGGTTTAAGGTGGTTTATGCTGGTCCTCCCAGCCTGACAAAGCTGGTCATGCTGGTGGGCCAGCTGGTATTCCAGCATGACCAGCCAAGTCCAGGTAGACCAGCTTAAAATGTGACCAAAACACACCTAGACCAGCTTGCTACACCAGCAAAACCAGCTTCCTACACCAGCAAAACCAGCTAAAACCAAGCTGGGGACCAGCCAAAACCAGCTCACCAGCCTATGCTGGTCTTAGCTGGATTTTTCAGTAGGGCAGAGAAATGACTAAAGTGACATTTGTGACATAATGCACTAATATAATGATAAAAATGCTCATTACAAGATAACATGTCAGATGCATTTAGAGGGTTTTGCATCTGAATTCTTCAGTTAGCTGGTCATTATCACAAAATACAGTTGTGGTCCTTGTGATACAGAAGGGATTTGCAATAATAAGAAACATACTCTATGTAATCCCTTAAAATATGTATGGTTTAACTTGGATATACTAGAGGAAAACCCTGAACAATATTTCTAAAAATGTCATCTAAATCTGACAAAGCCTCTTTGTGGACATTGATTCATAAATGCAATAAATAATGTTTTCTCTTTTCCCCATTTTCTCTCTTAAAATTGTATTTTATGTTTTCTTTCAAGAGTTTGTTTTTGATTATTTTAGGTTTTAGTCTGTTGGAATAATAATTTGCTTAGAAACAACTGATTTCTTATGGTACAGTACAGTAGGTCCCTATTTAAATAGATCAGCATTGTGTGTCTTTGTGTGTGCAGACTGAAAACTCCCTGGAATGCAGATATCAAGTAACACATTACTATACATTCCTTATGTCAAACAGAAGAGGACCCTTTTTCTCGCAGTAATTAGTACATTTCAGACAGAAAATGGGAATACCATATGCAGATAGATAGTCCTGAAGATAAACTGTGTAAGTGAAAGAGAGAGGCTTTTGAACCATATCTCCTCTTGGCTGGCATTAGCAGCGCGGAGAGCCATAAAACTTTGAGTTACTGTACTTAGGTCTCAGTCCAGCATTCCTGTAAGCTAAAAACATTACTGGCGGTTTTTTATTTGTTTATATGTGCCTTTTGGTCTGTTCCTTGCAGGGTCACTGTCTCTAATCCTATAAGGATTTTTCACCCTGAGAGAGAAAACCACATGTAAGGTGCTCAGCAGATCTCAAAAGCGCCGCTCTGATGTAACATTGCAGTCACAGTTGTTTTCAAAATAGCTTTCATGGGAAAACCTCCATACAAAGTAATATATGAGCAGCTCTCGGTGGAGCTTCACACAAATGCAGAAGTAATAAAGAGCTTCCTCTACTGTAAATGCAGTGACACTGTGATCCTGACACTACATCAAGACTTAATCACATCCTTTGTGTTTATAGTGCTGTGCTACCTCTTGCTATATATAATAACTATATGCATGTACATTTTTAGGAAAACAATTTCAGCGTTTGTTTGTTTTGTATGATTTAAATAAGACATGGTTTATGTTATTGTGTTCTTTAATGCACACTAAAGAAAATAAATGAAGAGTTTGGTTAGAAAACGCGATAAACGGAATAAAAAAAAAAAATGAGTTGCCGCCAAAATCAGTATTTTATCAGGTCAGTATTAAAAAAAGTAAATTCTTAATTTTAGGCAAAAACCAATATCCACCTTGTTATTCTGTCATCTTTTCTCCCTTTTTCCCAAAATGCAATAAACGACACTCTTCCTTCTCTGCAGAATGCAATAAATCCGCTCAACAAATCACAGCGCACCATTCCACACACTGTAAACAACAATGGCGGTGCGTCGAATACACACAGAGTCCTAGTTTTGTTAATCTACTTTGTATTTCGTGATCAACAGACAAACAAAAACAAAATAATACTTTAATGGCATTGCTAAACCTGTGGTGGTTTTCTGTAACGGGAAAGAAACGCAAGGCATTAAAATCGAATAATTTACGTGAGAGGCACTCAAGAGACGGAAAAATGTTGGCTGTTGATTGTTCTCCCGACAGCATCAAACTTCTGTCATGCTAACACTTTGACCCAAGGGAATCAGTGTTGGCGGTAACGCAACATTACGTAATAATATTACTTTTCTGAAGTAACGAGTAAAGTAACGCATTACTTTATAAATCTACACATTAATATTTGAGTTACTTTAAAAAAAAAGTAATGCGAGTTACTTTTCAATTTAATTAATTCGATAAAAAAATGAAGACTTAAGCTGAACATGGTCACGTAGAATTACACACTCTATGTGTGCGCCTAACCGGGAACAGTTTCAGTCGGCAGGCCAGAGCTTGACATTTTTGTGATGGAAATATACAAATTTCAGTCATATAAAAGACCTTCAAGGCCTGAAAGAGATCAAGCCTCAGCCAAGTAAGAAAAAGCTATGCAAAAGTAACTTAAAAGTATAACTTTCCATGAAAAGTAACTAAATAACGCAATTAGTTACTTTTTGGGGGAGTAACTTAATATTGTAATGCATTACTTTTAAAAGTAACTTCCCCAACACTGCAGGGGATCTTATAAAAACTTCCCATTATTTTACTCGAAGTCAACAAAAATCAAGCAGGACCAAAACATTTTACAGCTGATCGTTTTCAAAAAAGTTCAGCAACGATGTCTCAAGTATAACCGCAGCAACGACAATGTTCTTAATATGACAAAGTAAATGTTTTGATTAATACAATTAATGTTTATTTTTTTCATATCAGTGTATACCACTAATCAAATAAATAAATATAACATGGCAAAGATGAATGCACATTTATATATTGATTCATAGATTTATACCATTTTGGGGAAAAACTTGTCATAGATTTATTGCATTTTGTGGAAAAAATAATCAGTTTTTATAATAAATCTTTGAAAATCTAATTTTGGATTTGAATTTTTTATGTTTTTATAATCTAAAGATGCGATAGTTTGTAACAGAAAATAGTGTTTTTCATCTTCTCACTTTCTTGGTATAGAAAACACATTTTTACCAAAATTAGTCAAAATGGATTTATTGCGTTTTGAAACCAAACTCTTCAAATATTACCAAAAGTATATTATAATGTATATGTATTATGTAAAAAAAATGATTAAAGACAGTAAGCAACTACCACTAATCCATTGGGCTTTAAGAGCGATGTAGTTAAAAAGAAGTAAGGTATTATGTTATGTGCATCGTGTTGTTCTTGTAGCTTAACAGATGAATGACCTTCACAATTCAGCTCTGACTCACTCTGCAGCACATAAAGTGCAATTCACGTTAAGGTATCCGTCTGACATGATGCTTAATCCAGATCAAAATACAGATTGGCATGCCTGTAGGATACAGCTCTACAGTGCGACATAGCCAAGGTATGAAATATTTGCTAAGCATGAGAGCTTTGATATACAGTACCACACAATCATTTTCCGAGGCGTTTAAATGCTGCAGTGTTGATGAACCGAACTGAAGAGGCCGAGGAACGTCATGATGCATTACAATCCCGCAGCCAAATTCTGCTGTGTCTGTTTATATCAGCCGTGAAAAAGCCCATATAGATGCAGTCAAATTGAATTAAATCCTTCACGTTTATAACGCTGATACTTTCAAACAGGTGCTTATTATTTCTAATCAGTCTACAAACAGCAGTTACTGGCCGCATTTGATAAATGTGAAGAGCTTATTTGTTTTGCTCGCTTTGTGTGTTTGTGTCAGAACAAGTTTCACCTTGTAGAGGAACACTGCGTAAGACATGAGATTAGAGGCCTGACTGTTGGTAGGAGGGTTTTAAAAACCCTCGTTTCTCTGCTAGAAAATTAAGGAATGTTTTAGTGAGTAAACACGCTGTCTGTATCTGTTTGAATGTTTAAAGTTGACATCCCTCTCTAGGGCACTTATAGGAGCAGTCATTATGCATCCTCATGCGCATACATTGACCTTGAGGCAAAGCCCAGAATGCTTAAGACCAAATATCTGATGACTATTTAGATATTTGGATCTATTTAGACAATATTTTAAAGTGCACCTATTTTATTGCTAAAAAACTTTATTTTGTGTATTTGATATATTTTGCGTGTGATTGCGTCTGAAAAGCTCTGTGTCCCTGATTGGCCAGCTAATCTGTACGTTGTGATTGGCCTGAATACCTCTGACGTCAGCTGGAAATGTGACGCTCCTTACAATGTTTGAAAGATTCGCTCACAATGCAATGCAATGCTTCAGAGTCCGAAGTGGGAGAAATTATGATAATATCCTTCTTGTCTCACCAATCTGAGGAAGTAAACTGTTGCCTAATCCGTGTGTTTGTTGTAGTCCAAGAAAAGAGATTTACGTTGGAGAGGAAAACTCGCGCCGTTGTTTACTTTGGGGTTTGTACCTTTTGCATATCGTTAACATGTACTTATACACACTTACACGTGAATCGGATAATTGGTGCTCTTTAAGTAATACAAGACGAATGATAAAAACAAGATCCCATAAGAAATTAAAAGTGCACTTTTACAATAGTATGGGAGAACCGGGGCAAAAGTAACGCGGGACGAAAATAACAAAGCATTTTTTTTCGAGCCCTGATACGACAGCATCTTAGGCACACAACTCCTAACAAAGCTGACAAATATCGCGTTATTTACTCATCGTTTTCCGCATATAGATCCAGAAAGCTGTTTTCAACCATGATAAGTAAATTCCTCAAGCAGTCATTTTTTTCTTATAACGCGTTGTGTTTCTGGTTTCATGTGTTAAAGTACTGATCAATCTACAGGTTATTCAGTGCTCTAACACATCCTAAAGTTCGACTTCTCTGAGTTTTTCAAAATAAAAGTAAATCGTGTTTAAATGTGAAGAGATCCTGTCGGGACGAAACTTACACTTGCTACTTTTGTCCCGCTGCTAATACTGTTGTATATGTTGAAAATTGATATTATTCTTATTTGATTTAATTTCATTTTCATAGTGTTCAAAAGGTTAAAAAATGTTTTATTTTCAACAATTTAAGTTTGTACTGTTGGTTGCTTTTGAAACATTTGATAAAACTGAAATGTAAAATTAAATAGTAATTTCATTATTTTTTACAAAGATAAATTACAAAATATGTTTGCATTTACATATAAACAAGGTCATAGTCATGTATATTTAATAAAAAAAATTTATCTTGTTTTGTTGTTTTACTTTTGACTCACCTGTGTGTTACTTTCGTTCCTGCAGGTGAATTTAATTTAATTTAATTTAATTTAATTTAATTTAATTTAATTTAATTTAATTTAATTTAATTTAATTTAATTTAATTTAATTTAATTTAATTTAATTTAATTTAATTTTGAATTTGAATTTGAATTTGAATTTGAATTTGAATTTGAATTTGAATTTGAATTTGAATTTGAATTTGAATTTGAATTGAGTCACAAGTAACACAACAAAACATGATAGATTTTTTGTGTTACACGTTTTTTTTTTTATTAAATATACATGACTATGACCTTGTTAATATGTATCTGCAAACATATTTTGTAATTTATCTTTGTAAAAAATAACGAAAACAAGACCACACTTGTAAGTTATTGACCACTGCAAAAATATTTATGTGTCTATAACATTAACTTAAAATTATGGTTTTCTAAAAAATGGTACTTTTGCCCCCACTCTCCCCTACTTTGGGATGAATGTGATATAAAAGTATCTTGTTTAAAAGCTGTTGGGGGTCACATGACCAGCCGACCATTACTGACTTAATGTTGTGAACTCCCTGTTACCATCGGCTGACAAAAACAACACTTTTGGGTGATGCTGCATTAAGACGCAAGGTATTTTAACTGCCATAGCGGCCAATGCAACAAACAAAAACGTACTGTGTGCACCTTCAAAGCATTCAGTCGCAAATGGACTGATGTTTATTGTGGATTTGGAATTTCGTAAGTGTTTCTTGAGAAATGCCCCTATCTCCACCTCTTTACGCAGCTGGGCTTTTAAAAGAGCTCATTCACAGATGTGCACGATGTTGGTGTTTGTATTTCCTGCTTTCCTGTATTGATGATGAGTATGAGGAAGATGGTGCGTTCGCATAATCATTCCGTGCATGATCTGTTCAGCATAAAGAAATTTAGCGCGTTGTCTGAAAGTCTGTTTCGGATGTAAATATGTGCCTATGTATGCATGTGTGTGGTTTGGGATTTTCTGAGTGCCCTGCAGTGGATCCTCAGTTGTTTATGCACTGTGACAAGCGAAACCAATTTAACCTTCATTTAGCATAACCTCTACAGATGCAAGCTCTTTCTCAATCAGCCTCTCTCTCTCTCTCTCCCTTTCTCTGTTATGGATGCTTTGTTCAAACATTCATCTCATCAAAACTGATGCAAATTAGAAGTGAAAACATATTCTAGGAAACGGAGTGGTGAGAGTAGGGCGGCGTGGTTTCTGATCTCTGTATGCATTTTCTCTGCAAGCTGCTACAAATCTTTGACCTTCTCATCACAGAAACGGTTCTTTGCGTGGTTCCTGTCTGTCAGATTGTTTAAGCAGAAAGACCCGAGGCTGCTCAGAGCGTGCATATTCAAAACATATTTAAAACGTAGAAATATGCATCTGTTTAGTTACAGAATAAAGAAAAGGCAACGGGATGGACAAGCATCAACGAAACTGGTGTGTTTTTGCTTACATGTACTGTACTGTAAGCTATGTGTTTAATAATTGATAACTGATGACATCAGTGTGTGTTTGTGGGTTACTGTATCTGTGCAGGTTATTGCTGATTCAACAGAGCATGCTTTTGGCAACATTAAAATTGCAGTCTGTTCATGTTCATTTGAGCAGGACGCTGCTTGTTGCTTCTGGCAAAGAACGTTAATATTTCTAAGATTGATAATATGTGTTGGGCAACAGGGCAGTTTCAAAATTCCTCTGTAATTCTCTGTAAAGTGGTGTGAGACTCACAAACTGTGAAATCACTTTTGAGTGCATGCCTTATCGCCGCATTTTTATGAATATTTTTGTATAATCACTATTAATTAGCAGTGCAAGACCTTTAAAGAACTAAAATTATATTTTTTACTCCCCGTAAAAAGCTGCTCTATTTTTATATTGTTACTTATCGCTTGCCTGCATAATAACAAGGGCCTGTAAAGCTTCAATAAAGGGACCAAAAATGCTCAGTTAGTATGACTTCATAAGTCTTCTAAAGCCAGCCGATCATACTTTAATGATACTTTCATGTGCTTTTTGGACAAAAATAACAGCATACGAGCTTGGAGAAATCACAAGCTTGTTTTTTTTTCCTAACACAATAAGGTTGTATATATTTACAGTACAAATGCATTAGTTAACATTAACTAACAATGAGCAATATAGCTTTATCTACAGCTGTAGCTTTTCTTTTAATGCATTCATTCATTTATTTATTATTTTGTTATATTTAAATGTTCATGTTAGTTCATTGTGCATAAGGTAATGTTAACAGTTACAAGTTTTGATAAAATGTGTCAGTAAATGCCAAACATAACATGAACTAAGAGCATCTATTGTCCGATTCACGTTTTTATATTTCCTTTGGTGTGTAAGTGTATGATAGTGATATGCAAAAGGTTTCCTGCTGACGTCAGAGGTATTCAGGCCAATCACAACGTACAGATTAGCTTGCCAATCAGGGACTCTGAGCTTTTCAAATCCTTGCGTTTCAGGAAGATACAAAAATGTACGGTACAGGTTGTTTTTAGCAATGAAATAGGTGCTCTTTAAATAATGTAGAAGCATTGTTCATAAGTTAGTGTTAACTAATGCCTAAATGAATGTTATTAAATACAACCTTATTTGTAAAATGTTACCTACATATTTATTTTGAATAATTTACTACAGTATTAGGAAGAATTGTGTACCAAATTTAATCCCAAAATCTAACATGGGGGGTGTAAATCCAACACAATATATGGATTAATAGATGACAAATTATGACAAAAGCTCACCACTATTTATAACCAGGGTTTGAAATTAACTTTTTCACTCACCAGCCAATTTGGATACTAAATTTTTAAGTTACCTGGCCATTCAGAACTTTTACTAGCCAAAAGAAAGAAAGAAAGAAAAGAACCAGATCAACTATGTCACATTTCTTTGTAAACATTTATTAAACATTTTATTATTACTTATTATAAAATCTGAATTGCATATTATTCCAACAAAATTCTGTCATCCTGCCATCTCCCCTCCTCTTTTATCCTTATCTTTTTCACCAAAACTGCTCATAAGACAAATCAACACACTACAATGAACATCAAATAAAGCATCAAATCAATTCCATTAGTTATATATTTATATACTAAATAGATCTTATATTTATTCTTAATTCTATACTAGCACTGTCTTTTTTACTGGACTTTGTTCTTGCCTGTACATGAAGCAGAATAATTAAAAGTTTTTTTCATATTGTTCATTAACCATTTTTTCCTATATCATTAACCAGTGTAAAATAAAAAGTCAGAGAGATGTTGTTTTTGCTTGTTGTGAAGTAATTATCAGTGGTGACGTCTTGTTTTAATAAGCATGTCGTGTTGGGGGTAACGCATTACGTAATAATATTACTTTTCTGAAGTAACGAATAAGATAACGCATTACTTTTTAAATGTACACATTAATTTTTGAGTTACTTTTTCAAAAAGGTAATGCAAGTTACTTTTTTAGTTTAATTAATTCAATTAATAAAAATATGTACAGAATTAAACTAAACATAGTCATATTATGCACTCTGAATACACGCCTATGTCAGAACAGTTTAAGTCAGAAACTGAGATGGCAGGCCAGAGCTCGGCATTTTTGTGATGAAATATGCAATTTCTGAATGCAGAACATTTCAGTCATAAAAAACACTTACAAGGTCTGAAAGAGATCAAGCCTCAGGCAAGAAAAAGTAATGCAAAAGTAACTAAAAAGTAACGTAAGCATTATTTTCCATAAAAAGTAACTAAGTTACACAATTAGTTACTTTTTTTGGGAGTAATTTAATATTGTAATGCTTTTAAATGTAACTTTCCCCAACACTGTATGTCACCGGAAGCCATCAAGTGTCCCAATGTATAGTGAGCTAGTGTCCTTACCAGTGCCGAGACACTGTACGTGATATACTGATTCACAACCTAGGGAGCTAGGGAACTGATTGAGACATGGACAAATGAGCCAATCATGTCCATTTTGCCACTTGGTATTCAAGAGGACCTACATTGCTAAAACAACGTTATTTGTGTATTTAGTATAACACAATTTGTTTGCTTGGTTAATTTTTCAAAAAACACATTATTTTCCACATACAGTACATTATTGTTGCTCTATTAACTTCACAAAAGTTTAATGCCCTCCAAAAAATGTTCTTCTTTAAATATATAAACATTCAATATATTAAATGAAATTAGATTTTCTCTTAATTGACGAGTTTGTTGCGTTGTGTAGTGACAGGTGCGTTTAAGTTAAGCCGCCTTTCCACTGCACACGACAAACGACGGCCGATAAGCCGGAACTCATTCATTTTCTATGGAGAGTTGTAAAGGGGTTGCCTGAGGTGCCGACCATCTGCAGATGCGTAAATATCGGATCCATTTTGAGCGTTGGATCCGTTAAAAATTTTGAACTTGTGCGACTAAACCGCATGCAATATACCGACTGGAAGTTATGCATTCGTTTCCGTATGTCGTGTGCAGTGGAAAGGCGGCTTAAGCCAGAGTTGTGCAGAGGCTGCGCAATAATGCTGTATTTAGTATACCATGATGACTATTTGAGTATTTGCGTTAAAACTGTGCAGATTTGGCTTACATGAGCTTTACAAAGGAATTAACGATTGAACATAATTTATTAAAAGTAACCCGAACTGATTTTTACCCACATTTGGCAGGTCGGCGAGTGTTAATTTCAAACCCTCTTTGTAACGCATTTCATTTCTTATAACTATAAGAACTATATATAAAACATTTAACTTTTAAAATGTATTTAACTAAGTAGCACATATACCCTCCAAACGCTAACACCATAACGTCATTTAGCTGTTAGTGAGGAGATACTGTGATGTGTGCGTGCGTTTGTGTGTGCGATCATAGTAAGATATTGTAGTGGTGGCAGTTGTACTGTCAGTGGGATGCCGGTATGGCCTGGAGGCTCTAATGAACTGAAAGTGAGCATTGAAGGGTTAATATAGAGAGGACGAGGTCTGATAAGGGTTAATGCAATACGGATCGACTGTGTGTGTCTGTGTGTCCTTGTGTCCGCAGGCTGTACCCGTATAATTGAGTAGGGATTTCATTGCTCGTGTCCAACTGCAGGACAATCCCAGAGGCCCCGCGCCTACACACATACACACACGGGCCCTTCACACAATGTTCCTTAAGAGCACACCGTACATACCCTCTCAATGTCAACCTTTTAGCCGCCAGCATTAGGCTTGAAAGAATTCATATCAGATTTGGGAAAAGACTCACCTACAATGGAGAAGGGAATGTAGGAGGTTCATAAAACCAATTGTAAGCCCTTACATGTGGTATGTATTTAGCGAACAAAAGATTTGTGTGTTCAGTGGCACCCGAGACAAAAAAACAAGTTCATCACCAAGCGCCGAGGTGTCAGACCGTCCTGTAAATCAATAGAAGGCAGCTACGCTTGAAGACAACTGAAGAAAGGGTGTGTAATGACCGTGATTAGCGTTCATTGTAGAATATGCGGTGATGACACGTTAACTAGCCAATGAAAATGCAGATTTAAATTATACAGAGTCAAACATGTAGTTGTTTGAGAATGAAACATGGACAGATGTCTTTCTTTCTCTCTCTCTCTCTCTCTTTTATTTCTCTCATTCCCTGTTCTCTTTCTCTCTCTCGAGGTTAATTATGGTAATTACACTGTCATTAGTTCTCAAAATAGATTAATTGATTGACAGGCGAAGTGTTTCAATGCTGGCAGGAAGTTAGGGGTTAGGGGGCCAATCAGCACAGAGATTTAACATGCATAATTATCCTACTAATGAGCAACTACATTAAACAAATTCCATCCTGATGGCTTAAAATAACAATAATGTAAATAGACAAAGAAACGACTCCGTACAACACAAAACTAATCAAATATATTCAAACATCTAGCCATTTATCTACACAATTCGATTGTTTGAATTTAATCGGACAGATGTTTTATCACAAACGAGACCAGTTTATCACAATCAATGCGTTTAATGTTTTGTTTTTAGTTCAATTTTAGTTATTTTTCACAGTCTCATTCTTTCCATGTCAGTGCTCTTGCTCTGGTAAAAATAAAGATAAATAAAACAAGAGCAAAAACTAAAGGTCAGCTGTCCCCAAGTAAAAACACTCACAACATATTACAGAGTAAACCATCTCTGTCCACCTGATTTTTAAGATTGGGTGTGCATAAGAAGGTGTGTGTGTGTGTAAGCAAGGGGGAAAATGTTGCTTGGCATCAAGGAAAGTTTTTGTCTATAATAATTATACCAAAATTAAACAACAAATGTCTGCGTATTGTCAAACACAATCTCATTATGTTAAACAACACAGAAATCACTTGTCAAAAAGTAATTTAATGTTAACATAGTAGGGGTCATGTATCTCTGGGATACTGTAATTGTCATGAAATTTCACTTCTACAAATGTGTGTATTTTGAATGAGTGTTTATTAAAGGTGCAGTGTGTAAATTTTAGTAGCATCTAGTGGTGAGGTTGCGAATTGCAACCAACGTCTCAGTCCACTGTTCACCCCTTGCTTTTGAAAGGCATAGAGATGCTACGGTTGCTGCCACGAAAAAAACATGTTATCGTCGGAGACAAAAAAAGTTTGTCCATTTAGGGCTTCTGTAGAAACATGGCGGCACAAAATGGCGACTTCCACGTAAGGGGACCCTCTGTGTATGTGATAAAAAGGTCTCGTTCTAAGGTAATAAACACAAAACGGTTCATTATAAAAAGGTCTTTATAAACCTCTGATAATATAGTTTTGTATATTATTTTGCATTTCTGTCAACAGATCCTTCTAAAAATTACACACTGCACCTTTAAAAAAGAAGTCTGATTACCTCAGCCATTAAGTACCTTAAAGAGCACCTATTTCATTGCTAAAAAACAATTATTTGATATAATACAATGTGTTTGCGTAGTTTATGGTTAAAAAAACTGTGATTGGCTTAAATACCTCTGACATCAGCAGGACATGTGACGCTCCTTACCATGTTTAAAAGATTCACTCACAATGCAATGTTAACAGGAGTTAACTTACAGGCTAATTCAGAAGAGGAAGGAATTATGATAATGTCGGTCTTCTCTACATCACCAATCCCAGGAAGCAAATGTTGTCTACAATCTGTGTTTGTTGTAGCCCAAGAAAAGAGATTTATGTGGAGACGATAACTCGCGTCATTGTTTACTTCGGGGTTTGTACCTTTTGCATATCATTAACATGTACAAAAAAGGAAATATAAAAAGCGAATCGGACAATAGGTGCTCTTTAATAACAATCATCACTGAGTGTTATCTTGACTGTTTCTCATTGTGTGTGTGTGTGTGTGTATTATGCTTGTTTATGTTCTGTGTATTAAACAAGTGCACTGTTGTGGAAAAGAATTTCCCCTTTGGGAACAATAAAGTAAAAGTTAAAATACTTCTAAATGAGGGGCGATTATTTTAGATTTATTTTTTACATTAAGTTTTTTCACTTTATAATGAACTAGCTTAAATTGTATTTCTAAGTAACAAACAACAACTTTGTTTCAAAGAGTTTTCATCATCTTTCACTATTTGGCAAACATGCTACTTATGGTTATTCAATGCTTTGCCAGTTTTTTGTTCCAAAGAATGCAGGTTTGGAATTACATTAGAGCAAGTAAATGATGACAGAATTGTAATTTCATAGTAAACAATTCCTTTAAATTTAAGTCTGTTTATTACACAAAACTATATATTTATATCTTACAAAGCTATTGTACCATGTCAGAAAACAAAAGTCCAAAAGTGGTTGTAAGCTTTAATATGTACCAGTTACGTAGAGATATGTACTGTACAGTCAAACCAAAATTTATTCAGACACGTTAAGCATTTCTCACCTTAGTACAGTTTATATATAGTTTACATAATGGTAATAAAAGATGAAGAATTCAACGTTAAACTCTTTTGGGCGGTTTCCCGGACAGGGATTAGACTAGTCCTAGACTCAAA
Organism: Misgurnus anguillicaudatus; assembly: GCF_027580225.2. Lineage (NCBI taxonomy): Eukaryota > Metazoa > Chordata > Actinopteri > Cypriniformes > Cobitidae > Misgurnus > Misgurnus anguillicaudatus. Next base: position 28,804,671 of record NC_073358.2, on the reverse strand, counting down.
TAAATTGCACTGACATATCTTAAAATACATCAGTGCCCTTTTTTTTGCCTCAGAATGCACATTAGTAATGTTTTAGTAAGGCATGTTTGTTAAAACTTGTTATTTTTCCTAATTAAACTAAGGCCTAGTCCTGTCTTAAGCTAATCCCTGTCCTGGAAACCACCCATTTGATTATTATCTGCACTGCTTTTGACCATCCCATCTCACAAATGAATTAGTTTGAATAGCTGTCAGCTGTTAAATGTAAGTACACAATTAGATAATACCAATTTAGGTCAACCAAGCAATGATTTATTTTGTTCAGTCTGTGGATTAAAATGGTGGCATTACCAATTAAAGAAAGAAAACATGTCAAAGTGTTTTGGGTCTCAAATGTTTATTAATGTTTACTGGTACACTGAAAAAATTACTCATTCAATTTAGTAAATTTTTTGAGGTTAGTGGTCACAATCAGTTTATTTAAGCTACATTAAAAAAAAAGAAAAAAAACTTTTATTTAAATATAGATTAAATAAATTGATTGCAACCACTTACCTTAAAAAAATGAGTAAATTGAATTTGGGTATAATTTGTCACAAGTGTCCTGCAACCACTAGTAAAAAAAAGGAACAATTATATCTGGTGTCTGAATAATTTTTGGTTTGACTGTTTATCCCGTTTTTGGTGTTTTTCAAACAGTATGTATAAAAAATTTCAAAAGAATATTTTTTTTCCGCAAAAGACAAAATCAAAGCATACGGGTTTGCAGTTACACAAGAGTGAATACTTTTCATTTTTGAGTAAACTATCCCTAAATCAAACCATGAAATCTTGAATGCATTTGTACCTTGAGCCCAAGCCAGGTGTCATATCAAAATCACTGGAAAAATATGGTGACAGTGGGCATGAGTACGCCTGACAATCCTTCCAGCCTTGATGTAGCAGATGTCCGTCATAAACTTTCCACCGTGTAAAGGCACATGTATGGCTAGTTTGATGACAAGAGTCAAGGGACTTAATCAAGACTGAGAGATGGTAGATGTAGTTACGATAATACAATGTTCTCTGCAGAATCCAATGTTCTTTCCCCATGGGGACGGGGATGTAATCCTTGTATCTAATTAGAGTTCAGGGGGTGCATAAAATAACTTGGGAGAGCTTATTGAATACGGCTGCAGATGTGCTTTAACGCGGAAAGCGTTCCAGAATACAGGCCGTACTGTAAATGTTTTCCATCGGCTTAGGAAGGACACGGGCGGAAGAGAGAAGGAGGAACTGCACACCTCATAACCAATTGAACGTCCCCTACTATTTTCACACGGGTAATGCTGCAATCAGCAAGGAACAAAGAGGATAAAATCTCTCATGCTCGCACACCCAGGGTTGTTACTTGGGCAGTTAATCAGCATTCTCGAAACACTCTTGCATTAAAACCCATGGGGTGAGTAATTATCTGCTGCTTTGTTTTAATTGGCTACAGAGTACGATTCAGCAGCAGCACAAGTGTTAAAACTCTCCGATCATCATTTAATCAGCCTAAACAGTGAGCCAGGAGCCCACGGCGTGACTCTTGGAAGTGTTACACAGACATTCTCTCCGCACATGCAACTTTTGGGGTTACATCAAAGTAAGCCAACGCAGTCTCGACTACCCCAGCCGGCAGACCACTCAATTTTGCCAGGATCCTGACCGAGATGTTTGAAGTTTGGGAATCGGTCCAGAAGGAGCAAATCAAACAGCGAGGGCCATGCTTTGAATATTTTCTTTTTGTGTGTCACCTCTGTGACTCAAACATCGCTGGCTAAATTCTTAAATGAATCACATCCCTCTTTTAATATTTTACAGATATCTGTCGCTTTAATTAAACGCTGTTGTGAGTGATTACACAAAAGAATCTGTCTTGTTCTCTATCACCATGACAGCCCCAGTATGTCAAGCTGCCAGTCACATTTCAAACATCATTCGTCATTTCAAGCTGTAATAAGAGTTTGATGTTCCAGAGATTCTTGCTCTCTCTCTCTCTCTCTCTCTCTCATTTTTTTCTTTTCTTGCAGATCTCATTGACAAAATTGAAGAATTTATCTCTCTGGCCTCGATTAAGAGATAAACAAGCTCAAAGTGGCATCTGTTAGCTTCCAAATCCCTGTGCTTTGGAATGACATACTTATGAATATGCAAAAAACCTTAAATTAATTATTAAATGAGTGATGCCATATTGGGTCCCACTCAAGCACGCAAATGAGTGTATTAATATTAATGGGATATGCATTCACCTAGAACTGAGTGAGCAAAAATACCCCTGATGGGAAAGTGAGGTAACCCACACACAGAGAGAGAGAGAGAGAGAGAGGCACACCTGTATACATACACTTGCGGAATGCTGTTGTTTGCCAAGATGCCCAGTAATTAAAGTCTAACCATATCTCCCCCACTGAACAATCTCACTTAAGCAAACAGACTGGTGTAAAAGAGGTCTGTGTGTGTGTGTGTTCGTGTGTGTGCAAGTCCCAGTGTCCCTCCAGAGAAAAAGATCAGACTTTGCAAAAGTGTGTCAACTATTCTTACCTCCTCATCATTGCTGCAGGCACAGTATAACATTTCACCAGCACTTTCCGAATAATGGGCGAGAAACGGTTTATTGTCGCCAGATATTTCTGCCAGAGTAAAAAAACAACTACGGTTATACAGTACAGTACCTAAATATGTACCTTATTCATGTACCTAAATGTGTGTACAGTATATATACTGTATTTTACTGTTTTTAGGAATATATGAAGAGCTTAGATGCAAAAGCCTCTAAATGCCACCTTCATCAAAAATGAGAGAATGATAATGACCGAACGTTCTCGTATTACAGTATATTGCATAAAGAGCCAATCACACCAAATACGTTTTAAATGCTTGGTAACGTGCTGCACTAGCCTGGCTCTGCCCTCCTACGTTCTTCCGCTTAATTTTCATTTAGCTTCAGAACAACGTCTGGGACTGCTCTGTAGAGCAGGGGTCTTTAACTACTCTTCTTCGGGGGCCAGATTTTAAAATTGTTAATATGACGAGGGCCAGCCAAACTTTTACCCATATTTTTTACTTTTACCATATATATATATATATGTATGTATGTATGTATGTATGTATGTATGTATGTATGTATGTATGTATGTATGTATATGTATATGTATATGTGTGTGGTGTTGTTGTTTTTGTTACTTTTGTTATGGTATATAAAAAACATATTAAAAAGCATGCATTTTCAAAACAAATGCACACTTCTTGTATCCAATGTGTTGCCTTTTAATTACTGAAAACTCATATTTTCTTTATTAATATTTAGAAACAATTGCAACATGTAAGAGTCTGTGTAAATGTTAATAGTAAAAGTGTAAAAGATCAACACTCTTAAACATATTTAGTTTATAACTGTTAAACTTTCATTAATTGTTACATGTCAAGTATTCACAACATATAGCCACTCCTAATGACTAAAATTGCACTACATGTTTTCTCTTTATTATATTTTATAGATATATAAGCTAAACAGCCTTTCCGTTGTACAGATATAACTGTCGGGAGTTCACCCCTAGAGGCAGTCGTAATGAAATTGTAGTTTAATCGTAAATCTGTCATGGAAGAAAACCTTTAATATACGAATATATTTATAGTTAATAATTTACTTACCAGTAATCAATCGTTTTTAAAGTATTCAAGTGTTACTGATAAAGTGAAACAAAAAATAATTCATAATTTTTACTTTGCACACAGTTTTGTTTGGAACACACTGAAATACATCACTTCCGGTCGCCGCGTCACATGTGGTAAAGCCGCATAAGCCGCGTTTGTTTTCTTTAACGCAACCAAAGCTCGAATTGGATCAGATAATAAAGCACCCACGGTTGGCAGGACCTTTCTGACTCACTTTCCGTGTTTTCGGCTGTCATTTGTCATGTACAGTGGAAAGGTAAAAGTAACCACGCTGAATTTAAATCAGACTATAGTCGTTTCTCACTCCGAAGGCTGCAGCCTCGGAGGTCGCATTTCCAGGGTGCATACGTCATTAAGTCTTATTTCAGAATTTTAAGAATTATAAAGTTGACTATTATTCTTAGTTAATTGTAAATTGTTGTAATATGCTTATGATTTGTGAATGTAATGCTCAGTTAACTTAAACTTGATGACATAGGCAGTTTGCATATGCGACCTCCGGAGGCTGCAGCCTTCCGATTGAGAAACGGCCAAAGGTGACCGGCGGGCCGGATAAAGATGATTGGCGGGCCGCACTTGGCCCGCGGGCCGCCAGTTGACTAGCCCTGCTGTAGAGTTTCGTTTTCTCTGGCAATAATCTGCAGGTCCAATCAGCGAACAGCGGGGAGTGGCTAAGAACGCAGACGTTGAGGTTGTGCGCCAGACTGAGTGACATACGTCACGACCAAATGTTAGCGATTGGCTATGGCAGATCCAGAGCGACTCTGGGCAGATCCAATAGTTTTAAACTTCAACAGAGGACCCTCCTTAATGGAAGTAACGCTTTGCAATGGAGCGTGGCTAGAAGCTCTGTACAAATTAAATGAATGTACGAGAGTCTGGTTGAACCAGGCTAGTGCTGCCCGGCACTTGGTAACTTTTTTTGGTCACTTTAAAAAAAGAGCCAACCCAGTCTCACCCCATGGCGTCAATATTTGACGACACTTGACCATGCGTCAATATGTTGACGCGGAGGGTATACCTTTCGCGTCATTTTTTGACGAACTGGGGACTTCAATACTATTACGTCCGTTGCATTATCTTTTCCTATTTTCTTGCCATTTTCGCGTCGGTTTAGGGTTAGATTTACATAATGACGTCCCTGCCCAGGCCTAGCTCTGACCCCAACGCCAGGTGACAACTGTTTAATTTCGCGTACCCATCTCTAACCCCAATGCCAGGTGACAACTGTTTAATTTCGCGTACACTGTTTAATTTTGCGTAATCTAACCCTAAACCGACGCGAAAATGGTAACTTGTAACTTGTGAGTACAAAATCCATTAAAATAAAACATTTAAGTAAACTGAACTTAAAATTACTTAAATACCCATAATCCTTTGCACTTGAATATTTTGATTTTTTTTGCTTTTTCACAGAATAAAAACTGATAAGAACTTTCACTATTTAAATATTATTGATTATTGATTTTATTGATTGTTTTCTGGTAAATTATCATATTGTGAAGTTACTGTTCAGGTGATCAGTGTTTCCTTACATGAATTCTGTTTAGCACATATTTCTCTCCACAGTACTGACAAATCATGTCAAAAGCACAGTTTTGTATAGTATGTGTTTCTGTGGAGAATCACGTTTATTCAATGATTGACTTCATGAATTTTGTGTTATAATACCATTTATAACACCAAAAGTAATATAAAGTTGTTTTTTTTTTTTAATCTTTGAACTTAATTTATTAACTGTGATGTTGGACAGAAAAATTTATATTACATAAATTAAATTAAATTAAATTAAATTAAATTAAATTAAATTAAATTAAATTAAATTAAATTAAATTAAATTAAATTAAATTAAATTAAATTAAATTAAATTAAATTAAATTAAAATTAATTTTACTGAACTTTGTTCAACTTAGTAACGGATGCTTTTTAGTAAAAACTGCTAATGGCAACTTGATTTGTTTACTACACCAACTAAAGATTCTATGTTAATACAACTTAACCTGTTTAGTTTTACCCAGTGTAAAAACTAAAAAAAAAATTTTTATTTCTACTAATGTCAACTAATTCGGGTTAAGAGTGTAGTTTTGGTGTAGTATTTCACTGATCGGGGAGTTTTGTACAGACTTTACACAGCGTGGGCTGCTGTCTTGGGAATCACATGACAATGGGTCTTTTGTAACATTCTTCTTGTCCTCCTGTCTTTTCTGGAATTGTTTGTATACTTGTGTGTATTTTGTGTTTTTGGACTAGCTCGTTTGAAGTGAACAGTGGCTCTGGGGTTCAGACAGAACCCAAACACACTGCAGACAACACAGGGATGAATTTCAAAGAAAACCATACCCACATCAGTTAGATTTCACCCTGACAGGTTCATATAAAATACAATAAGGTTGAAATGCTGTGATGAATTCACCGGGTGGCAATGGGTGCCATCAGTTTACAATCTAAAACGGAAATAAAATATTCATATCATGTCACGAGGGTAATTACCTGAGGGAGCTGGGGTGCACCTATATGAGACGTATTCCAAACTACTGTAAAACCGCCCCACTAGTGGAGATTTACGCAGAAACAGGAAGTCCTTTAAACAAAACAGCATGTATAGAAATGTCCGTACACATGTTAATCCTCTCTGGCCCTGATTAAAAGATGATTTTTCGGAAGCGCTGTTCGTAAACAACTGTCTGAACGCGTACGCTGATTAGCTGTCTTTGTGACGTGCTAAAACTGAGCAATTGTAGACTGAACTGAAGCAGGTGTTTCAAAGGCTTTGAATTCTTTATCTCTCTCAGTGGGATATGATGTTTGTGAGCCATCTGCTTTCAAGGTACTGTGGTTCTCATTAAACAACATGGTCTTTCATGTGAATTTATTAATGGCTGGCTGGGTTAATTCTCTGAGGCGATCTTATAGCGTCACTTTTCAGCGCTAATAAACTGTGTCTTAATCTTTAAGCAACCACAGTTTATGTCAACCAGGCGATAAATGCTTTCAAATATCTCTGTGATTTATTTAAATAAAGTCCTTTTCATTTTTTGGTGACCACATGCTTCCTTTCTACAGTATATAAATTAGTTACTGCAAAGTACTGCATGCCAGATCGCAGTAGTCTATGGCATTAACTACTGCAGTACAAAGAACAGACCAGCAAGATCCTAAATTACAGTTCAACACAGAGCCATTATTAAAGAGAAACTGATGTGATTTTCAAATATAGTAACCCATACTTGAAATGTAACCTCTGCATTTAACCCATTCCCAGTGAGTAGGGGAAATTGGTTAAATGCAGACACCCAGAACCATGAGCAGCTGTTTACAGCAGTGCCCGTGGAGCCACTTTAGGAAAGGTGCCTTGCTCAAGGACACTTCAGTCATGGTTTGTGGGTATCAAACCAGTGACCTTTGGGTTACAAGGCTAACTTGATCATTAGGACCTGACTGCTGTCCAAACTTTATGCACCGGGATTAACGGCCTTCAAATTATAAGACTGATGCACTGCCTATTGGGCCAACGAGGCTTTAAAGCTCCCATAAAACAAGCTGTTTCTGTGTATCTGATGTTAATCTAGAGTACCTATAGTGTAGTATTACATCCTTCATATCTCCGAAGAATCTTTTGTTTAATCAGATTTATAAAAGACAGATCAGCTTTACCGATTCTTTTCGATAACAGGAGTTATGAGCTGCGGGAGGAGCGCGTCACAAGTAATGCAACACTTTATACAACACTGAATAACTTATGATTCACTACATGTTTCTATAATATGCACTTATGCACCTATTTCCAACATAACACAGAAGTCTTACTTACTGCATGCAACTCATGACCTGTTTGGGACTTTTCAATGAAATCCAGTGTTAAACAAACACACGCAAAACTCAGCTGCTACCCCGGATAAACAAATTATATCCATTGTTTCCATAATGCTGGCTTTCTTCTCCAAAACCACACTTCTTCTTCGTGCCATTGTTGAGTCTTGATAAAAAACAAAGCTGTCGCGTGAAGTGATGCCTGTGATGTAGCATACTCGGTTTTCGCTCTCCCGCTGATTGACGTGTGGGTGTGGTTTTCTGGGGGAAGTGCCCATAAAAATAAATGATACGTATGGCTTACTCCTGATACATCAGCTGGACCCGTATTCGAAAAAAACTTTCCAAAACTTGTACGAACCCTGGCGAAGTGCATTCGGCACAGAAATACTCTGTAACACGTACAACTGCTTTTTGACACTTTTCATTTGTTTAGCATGAGGAAACAACTCTTAAACTGTGCTAATAAGTCAGAATGCATGAAATACCGTTTACCACCCCCCCCCCAAGCCTGCAGTATACACCCTAAAAAGGCTAGGTTATTTTTGGGGATAAGGGACGAAATTAACCCAGCAAATGTTTATAAACAACCCAGCATTTTGGAGTAAAACAACCCATCATAGGTTGAATTACAACCCAAATGGGCTGGATTTGTCTCTTTTTGACCCAACGCTGGGTTGAAAATAAACCAGCATTTTTTACAGTGTAGTTAATTTTTTACGTGTACACGCACGATCCAACGCATGCACATTGCGACAAAATGCAATGCTTCTTTTAGGCTACATACTGCATTCCTCTGTACACGCCATACCTGTCAAGTCCCGTATTTTACCCTTCTTTCCCGCCGTCCTCCCATATTAGTATTTTCCCGTAAATCTCCCGTATTTTAACCTACATTATTAAAAAATAATAATAACCCCGGGCAAAGGAAAAAATACATTTCCAATCTGAGCTCTGTCATTAGTCTCGCGTTAACTGTCACGAGGTTAGTGTGTAAGGTCAGATGATGAGTGACAACGGAAAAAAACAGACGGATGATGGACGCTACGACAGAGACAGTCACGCGTTTGTAAAACTAACCAGTCTCATGTAAAATTAACCACTTAGACCCAGCCCACAAATACACGCCTTCCAAAACAGTCTTAAAGAATACAAAGTCTGCAACAAATTTGTACAACAACTCTCTAAAAGAGTAAAGACAAGTTATGTGAAATAAAAAAAAAACTGTTAAACAAAAGCAGTATGAAATGTAAAGAATGTGTGGAAGGAAAATAAAATGTAAGTGTAAAGACAAGCAATTTTAATGAACAGAAAATATTATAAATAAATTATAAAAAAATATCTTCTATAAAAAATATAAAAAATAAATGCTCTTCTATAAAAATATAAAAAATAAATGCTCTTCTATAAAGAGCATATGTACATATGAAGAGTTTGGTTCCAAAACGCAATAAATCCATTTTGACAAATTTCGGTAAAAACGTGTTTTCTATACCAAGAAAGTGACAAGATGAAAACCACTATTTTCTGTTACAAACTTTCACATAGCATATAAAAACATTAAAAAATTCAAATCCATAACTTGATTTTCAAAGATTTATTATAAAAACAAATTCTTTTTTCCACAAAATGCAATAAATCCATGACAGTTTTTTATTTCAAAATGCTATAAATCTACTAAATCAAGGTATGTGCATTCATCTTTACCATTTAATATTTATTTAGTTGACTAGTGGTATACAATGATTAAAAAATAAACATTAATGGCATTAACCAAAACACTTACTTTGTTATATTAAGAACACTGTCATTGCTGTGGTTATACTTGACGTCGTTTCTTTGCATTTTTCACAGCGATCAGCTGTCAAATGGTTTGGTCCTGCTCGATTTTCGTTGACTTTGAATAAAATAATGTAAAGTTTTCATAATATCCTCTGGGGTCAATGTTTCAGCATGAGAAGCTTGATGCTGTCGTGAGAACAAGCACCTGAGTGCCTCTCACGGAAATTATTAGATGTTGATGGCTTACGTTTCTTTCCCGTCACAGAAAACCATCACAGGTTTGGCAATGCAATTAAAGTATTATTTTGTTTTGTTTGTTGATCGCGAAGTACAAAGTAGATGATGAAAACTAGGACTCCGTGTACTCAGCGCGCCGGCATTGCTTGTTTACATTGCGTGACTGGTGAGCTGTAATTTCTGGAATGGATTTATTGCGTTCTGTAAAAAAGGAGGAGTGCCGTTTATCGCATTTTGGGAAAAAAGGGAGAAAAGATGACAGAATAACACGGCGGATATTGGATTTAGCGTAAAATTAAGAATTTACTTTTAACTACTGACCTGATATAATACTGATTTTGCCAGTAACTCATTTTTTTCAAAAATGGCGTTTATAGCTTTTTGGAACCAAACTCTTCATATATACATATATACACATATATAATATATATAAATGTAGTAAGTGATACTGGAGCTTGGTTGAGGTGGTGGGACTGCTCGCGGTGGGCGCCGAAAAATTTCCCTTATTTTCCAATCCAAAACTTGACAGGTATGGTACACGCATACACGCATTCACGACCTACACGTTAACAGTAAGTGCGGTTACAAAAATTCGACGGTGCACAAACAGTTACTTTGTCACTGTATGTAACCCGTCTCTTTCAATGAGGTCATTTCTCTATAAACAAATTAGTAATGTCCTCTCAGTAAATGACAAAAGATGGATGATGTGAATCCCAATGCTTCACTCTCATTGGTAGTCACTCCTTAAAGTCACTCATCATTTGAACTGTTTTCAACTTCGCCATTGCTAGTCGCTTGGTTTGTACACAGCATTAAAACTGGGTTTATGGTTTAAAGTCCATGTAAAGTTTGATATTAAATGTGTTGTCAGTTTGTAACACAACAGAAAAAATGTGAAATTAACCACCCAGACAAATTTAAATGATTATAAAAACAATGGCAAATAAATAAAATAAGTTATGAAAATCTTGGAAAAACAGGCAGGATTCAAATGTTTAGGTTTAAAAGAGTTTGACTTTCCATAATAAAAGCTTATAAAACCTGACCCTTCCATAATAGTGTTTCTTTAAGTTGTTTTGTTTTAGGCTACTTTAGTTTTTTAAAAAGTAAACTTTCTTGTGATTTTGTCTCGTGTTCTGCAGATAAAAATTTTCTAGAGTGACAAACCTCTCAAATTTGCAGACTGATGTTCATGTGTTTTCATTTGTCACACCGCAACACATTACTCCAGTGATGTAAACAAAGTAAAATCTTTAGCAGGCTGAAGCGATGTAAACAAAGTTTTGATTAAATCAAAACTTTAGATGAAATCTGTAGCAGGCCACAGTATAAATAAAGTAACATGTAAACAACATTTACATCACTGCAGCATGCTTCATATTTTATCAAATGGGTGTAAGAAAGTAGTTTTGCTATCATTTGAATAGGGAAGACCTGGGGCAATCATTACTATTATTTATTTTTTACATCTTTTGGGACCACATTTTTTATGTTTTTCTTCCTAACATAGATGTACCATTCATCTTTTGATATATATATATATATATATATATATATATATATATATATATATATATATATATATATATATATATATATATATATATATATATATATATATATATATATATATATATATTTGTGTGTGTGCCTCAATTAACTTTTCCCATAATAGACTTGAGATTCTATTAAGTCTAATAATTAATTTAACATGAACGACTAGCTCATAATATAATGCTTAAAACAAGAACTCAGTGTGTTACGATTGCGGTCATTAGTGGATGGGGGCAGTTATAACACTTGAAAAAAATGAATGGTATTAATCCACTGTATCTCAATTAAGAGCACACTTCAAAGTAATAATATCATTACTTTAATACTTATTAATATTGCAGAATAGTTTTCACGCTGAGTGAACCAGATACTTCAAACTAGCTTTCGAAGCCATTTAAGATACGCATTTTTCAATTCATGCAATTTTTATTTCATACCTCCCCTAGTGTATATGAGTGCCGCTGTTTTAATAACAGTGAAAAGTTGTGCTGGTTAGGTCTTCTTCACACCACAGATGTTTCAAACTCATGCCACTCTGATTTACACAGAGAATTCATCAAGACTGTGTGTGTGTGTGTGTGTGTGTGTGTGTGTGTGTGTGTGTGTGTGTGTGTGTGTGTGTGTGTGTGTGTGTAAAGGGAGAGCTCACTCGTGGGGTGTTATCACGCACAGACTCACCACAGGTGTCTCAAGACGTCGCTGCTGTTCTTTTATTTTGTTCACTGAAACTAAAAGGAAACAGATAACCTAGATTCGGAATCAGCTTGCACGTCCGAAGAATTTTAATGCAAATGAAAAGGGGAAGTAAAAATTTCAACGGATTTAAGTGTTAGGCTGTGCAAAAAAGCAAGTGTTTTTTAGCTTTGGTGATAAATGTGACCATGTGAATCCATCTATTATCAAAATGAAAGTGATTATATACATTTTTAGTGTGCACTATAGTAGCCTTAGCTGACACACTTGGCTCTTTGACTAATGTGTTTAATTCAATAAGTTTAAAAATAATAATAAATAACACTTTTGGAATGGACATCATGATTCTGTCTGTTGACAGCTGTTTATTGGTTGGAAGGCATTTTATAATAACTCTTGAGCTCTATAGACGCAATTAGCTAAAAAACAAAGCAAAGAGCAATTCGGGGTTTGGAATTTCAAACAAGTTATTACGAAGAGGCGAGCTGACTTTATCTCTTCTGTTCTCTTTTGAGAACTAATTATAAAATTGCAGGTTAAGTTAGGACATGTCTGATGAAGAGTCTGATTATGAGACAGATGAGCAATACATGAGTAATTCATTCTTGTTCACACTCACCGCACACATACACTTAAACATAATTGTCTTTCCTGACCTAATTTTGCTGTAAAAAAATGATAGCAGATACAATAGTCTTTAAGAAGCTACTTTCACCTGACCAAGCCTTTAGAAACCCCCATTTTTAGAACTTGGTCCTTTTTGATTGGTTAGCCTTTTGGTTCACTTTAAGGGGTCTGTCTTTGTTTCTCTTAAAGATGACTCAACTGTGAACACTGATTCTGTTAAATGTTATTTTTGACAGTTTTTTTACGGAAACAATTAATGTTACCTTGTGAAGCACATTTTGTTTGGAAAGTGTTATCAAAACACTGTAATAGGCAACACCAGTGGCAGCCGGTGACCTCTTTTTTTCGAGGGCGCACGATGCGAAGTTCGTCACAACATGTATGTTGTCCGTCATGTGTGTGGTTCGTAATTTCAAAATATGTGTTCTCTGCGTTGAGTGAACCTATGTGCATCACGTGTCTTGTCAAAGTAAGTGCCTGCTGCAGACGCGTCTAAAGGGTTTATGATAAGAGAGCTGTCGTGTTTGGCAGATACTCGCATAATCTAATGCGTAATCACGAGTTTACTGTTAAGGGAGTGCCTTGCGTGTATTTTAAGAATGTGAGTGTCTCTTTTATCGTAAACGGTTTTGACGCGTGTGCAGCAGGCACTTATTTTGACAAAACACGTGATGCACATGGTACACATGACTCAACAAACACATTATTTGAAAACACGAGCAACACACGACACTCCAAACACATATTTTGAATTTGCGCCCCTTGAATGAGCAGTCACGGGCCGCCACTGGGCAACACCAACTACACTGTAAAGAAATTCTTGTTTGACTTACATTTTTAAGTTTAATCATCTTGAAATTGCAATTAATTTGAACTTTCTTGGCTAGTGGGGAGTTGCTATTACAGTTTTTCTGAATTGCTAAAACACTAAACCCCAATCTCCCAATCATAGTAGCCTAAACCCATTTGTCATCATGCACTCTTTTTGCAAAATTCTAAACACAAACTTCTCAGTAAAACACACATTTTACACTGCAATGCATTTGTTATATAAATGCTAAATACAGGCAGGCAAAAGTTAAACACAACTACAACACCGTTATCATCGAGTAAACACAACAACCTAATATTATACACACTTTTATCTAATGGTATTTTTTATCAATTGTGTGGATTGTAAATAGTCCAAGAGGCAGATGAAGAGTATGAGGATGAAAAGGACACCAGAGACGATGCAATTGGCAAAATTTGCAGTTGGATTGCTGACTTTTTTAAAAATACAAGTGCTGCTTATAGTAATATTGAAAACTTGTTATGTACAATAAACATGTATTTTTCTGTAAGCAGATGTCCTGGGTGTTGTGTTTTCCGTTTTTTAAGGTAGTGTCTAATGGATGCTTTGTTGCGTTTTATATTATAGACTTATGTGTGTATGATTTGAAAGCTTAGTTTGATTTTGAGTACAAGTGAAATGGAGGAATTGAAGGAATTGTTTGATTTTGCTAGAAGAGTCAGGGGTTCTGTGAATTTTGTTTAAAATTGGGATTTGTGTTTAAGGTTTTGAAAAAATAAGTGATGGTTTCAAAAAAAATGTGTTTTAGCAATTCAGAAAAACTGTAATTATACAAATAAAGTTTAAATAATTAAGCTAATTCAAGTTGATTAAGCACAGTGGATGCATATCTCTTTTAATGAGATTGTTATAGGCGTTCCTAATTATGGTCATCCTAGTAATAACTATAAACAAATGAGTAACGTCCACGGCAGTAACTGACGAGAAATGGAGCTGCTCCTGCTTCACTCTCATTGTCGTCGTGAAAGTACAGAATTTGCATAAAGTTGAACTTAGGCTGGACACGGTGGTTGAACTTGAGCAAGTGACAAGAGAGAGAGCAACGGTTGATTTGCAAACGGGAAGCCGTCGAGCGGACAATAAACCGTAAAGCTGTAGATATCGTATGCTAGATAATTACTGTTAAAGTTTTCTTGCATTTATCTGTTAGTATTTTGAGTTATGTGTTAGAAGGGACCATTTTTAATGCATTTTATTATTATTATCATTTATGGATTTATAATTAACGTTGGCCTTTCCGTGGGCGTTTCTTAAAGAACACCTATTTCATTGCTTAAAAAAACAATGTTATTTTGTGTATTTGGTATAATACAATGTGTTCGCATGGTTTATGGTAAAAAAAAATTGTTTTGCAATGCAATGATAACAGGAGTTAACTTACAGGCTGTGAGTCCAAGGAATTATGATAATGTCGGTCTTGTCTACATCACCAATCCCAGGAAGTAAACTGTTGACTACAATCCGTGTGTTTGTTGTAGTCCAAGAAAAGAGATTTACGTTGGAAATGATAACTTGCTTCATTGTTTACTTTTTGGTTTGTATATTTTGCATATCGTTAACATGTACTAATACACACTTACACACCAAAGGAAATGTAAAATTGTGAATCGGACCATTGATGCTCTTTAATGTCTGATTAAAAAGTATTTTGGGGTTTATGTGTTATATGTAATGTGACTTGTATATGAAGTTGAATAAGTTAAAATTGGGGCCAGTGATCGTATATTGCACACAACTATCCGGTAAGTACCCCCTTGTTTCACGTAGTTACAGAGTAAATATAACATCTGCGATTTGTAAATTAAAGCGGGACTTGTTACCCCCTTGTTTCACGTAGTTAAAGAGTAAATACAACATCTGCGGGCTGTAAATTAAAGTGGCACTTGTTACCCCTTTGTTCCCAAAATATTATAAATTGTTCCCTTAAAATGACATGTATGTACTTTATAAGTACACTATAATTACAGAAATGTATGCTGTAAATTCGCTGTACTTATGCAGTACTTTACTGCATATATTATTTGTATTTTTCCTTGTTGTTACCCCTTATTCCCCAAATATTATAAATTATTCCTTTATAATTACACGTACGTACTTCATAAATAAACTATAATTACAGAAACATACGCTGTGAATTCACTGTACTTACGCAGTACTTTCCGGGCTGTAATCTAAAGCGTTACCAGTTTTTGGTTACTTTCGAATCCTAAATCTAAATAAACTTGATTGTTCTGCACATAAACAATTTAGACATGGTAAAGTGGACATAAAATGAAGAGGGAAATATTGAGTTGGCTGGCAAAACACTTCAGCAATTCTACGTACAAAGATTCATAGTTGCTGACTCAATGTACATACACACGCCCTCGACATCTTTCTCTCTTTCTCTCTGTGTCTGTTTAAATAACCTCCTCCTCCCTCCCTCTCTCCAGTGATATCTAGGAAGATACAAACTGTTGAAGATGAAACACAAACGCACAGCCTGAGCCCACCAGGCGGGTCCGAGCTGATTGATGTGGTCCTAAGAGAGAGCAGAACATCTCTGAACTCCTATCACACTCACAGAAGGAGAAAGAGAGAGGTGATATATTTGATGATTGAGAATGATGAGGGGCATTTATTTTCATTTAGTCTAACTTATTTCTGCAGAGGGTTCTGTGTAGTGTCTGGCAAGCAGATGGGTTAAGGTGCGGGTTAAACACGGGCACACACACACACACACACACACACACACACACACACTACAGTAGTTACATATACACGGAGAACTATGTGACAGTATAGAGAGCTTCCAGACGTTTTATGTGTGTTTAGAACCAAAGACTGATATTTCTCACTGCCGACTGTAGAGTCAAGGCCAGAACAGCAACTATGTGTGTGCGCGTGTGTGGGCACTTTTAAACTAGGTAAGAGCTCATTATTCTGCCACCTCTGCTGCTTTCTGTGTGGAAGAGATAAAGATCGAGAGAGAGAGAGAGAGAGAGAGAGAGAGAGAGAGAGAGAGAGACGTGATGATTTTGTGCAATGGAACTCATTTTCTCTTTTTATTGCCTCTGAGAGTTTTCTCAAATATTGTCACTTTGTCATACTTGTCACCCTGTGTGAGTAACAGTTTGTGTATGTGCGAGACTATTTTTCCAGTACAGTTAACGTAAAGGCATCTGTACTGTATATGCAAGCAGTATATATTTTCCATGAAAAACTTTAGGCTCTATTCATTAATATTTGTTAATGCATTAGCTTACAGGAACTTACAATGGCCAAAACATTGAACAGCATTTATTTATTTCTAAAGGTCCCATTCTTCCGGTGTTTTTGAAGCTTTGATTGTGTTTACAGTGCGCAATATAACACGTGTCCCTCCTTCAGAAATACATAACGAGTTCTGATTGTGTACTTTGTTTAGTGTGTTGTGATTCGACAGCAGTTTAGCTTAGCCTGAGCTGTTTGAGTTTACCTGCCGACTGACGTATTCCTGTGGGCGGCGTTTAGCCACTCGTAAAGGATTAGTCCATTTTCTTAAAAAAATCCAGATAATTTACTCACCACCATGTTAAATGTTGATGTCTTTCTTTGTTCAGTCGAGAAGAAATTATGTTTTTTGAGGAAAACATTCCAGGATTTTTCTCATTTTAATGGACTTTAATGGACACCAACACTTAACACTTAATTCAACACTTAACAGTTTTTTTCAACGGAGTTTCAAAGGACTCTAAACAATCCCAAACGAGGCACTAGGTTCCCATCCAGCGAAACGACCGTCATTCTTGACAAGAAAAATAAAAAATATGCACTTTTAAACCACAACTTCTCGTCTATCTACGGTCCTGTGATGCGCCAGCGCGACCTCACGTAATACGACATTACGTCAAGAGGTCACGGATGATGTATGCGGAACTACGCCTCAGTCTTTACAAGTGTGGAGAAAGAGGATGTTCTGACGTTGTTGTATGTCGAATGATACTAATTAATGTATTTGTGTCAGTTTATTGTTTAAAATGGTCCGCAAATGTGCGTTTCATATGTAACACGTGACCTTTCTACGGCACAATTTCTACGCAATTACGTGAGGTCGCGCTGGCTCATCACACAGCTGGAGGAAGATGAGAAGTTGTGGTTTAAAAGTGCATATTTTTTATTTTTCTTGTCAAAAATGACAATCCTTTCACTGGATAAGACCCTTATGCCTCGTTTAGGATCGTTTAGAGTCCTTTGAAAAAAACTGTTAAGTGTTAAGTATTCGGGTCCATTAAAGTCCTCTAACAGCAACATTACACACTAACACAGAGAAGAACGTGACCTTTAATGTTAGTTAATACAATAAAGTTGTTCAAATACAGTATAAAGATGCAAAATTAATAACATAAATGGGATTGTATTTACCAGTGATTTAACAACAATGCACGTTTGTCTTATTTGAACTTTGCATCTTACAGCCGCTAGTACAGTTTTCTCAAGGAAGGTTTGCATTTCCTAAAATGAATCAAATCTATATTTTGTGTCATAAGGGGGGTGAGAACCCAACCTGTTGGGATGTAATTTGACCTACTGAATTTTTCGGTCTATAAGCCGGGGGTTTTTTCATAACTTGGCTGGTGCTGCGTCTTATAGTCAGTATGAAATAATTTTGACATTTATGAGGCAAGAGACATCATTACCGTCTACAGCCGCGAGAGTCTAACATATGCTGCTTCTGTATTTATGTAATTCAATGGATTCAGTAATGTGGAATGACGAGTATGCGAACTTCACGCTAGTTGGCTTGTTCGGTTAATTTAGCCTATTCAACTTTCCAGGTACACTCTAAAAAAACAAACGGTGCTATATAGAACCAAAACTGTTGATTTGAATCGTAACCATAGAAGAACCGTTTTTAGTGCCATATAGCACCGGTAAAGCACCTGTGTAGAACCATATAGGTGCCATATAGCACCACTATAGCACCACATTTGGTTCTACATAGCACTATATGGCTCTACACAGGTGCTTCACCGGTGCTTCACCGGTGCTACATGGCACTAAAAACGGTTCTTCTATGATTACAAGCAAAGAACCACTTTTGGTGCTATATAGCACCGTTTGTTTTTAGAGTGTAAGTTCTGTATTCTATGGTTTATCGTTTAAATAACTGATAATATTACTTTAACATACAGACATTTATTCAGCCTGCTGTTCTGTCTGCTAATGTTTAGTTGAATAACTTGCCCTTCCAGATTAAATGTTTGTTCTTCGGCTTGGGTCAAATATTACTTTATTGGGGGTTCATTCAACCCAATGGCTGGGTTTGTCCCTGTCTGACCCAACACTGCAGGCTTGAAAACAACTTTTTAGAGTGGAATAAGTGGGATAATGTACATCCAGTTGTTATCATAAATAAATCCCTTCAGGGTGATACAAGACCCTGATCACCCGTCACGGTTTATTCTGTAATAACATCCGGCTAGATGTCCATTATCCCTGGCTTACTGTAACAGATACAACTTTTTCATTTTACAGATGTATTAGTAAATGTTTAAATTTGTTGGGGCATTTTTACTAAATTCTGTAGAATATTTGCTCATTGTTAACCAATGGAAATAACTTATGTTAACAAAAGTAGCTGTTACTCATAACTTTTACCTTCTGTTACAAAGAGATAAACTGGTTGTGGCTTATGTAATAAAAGCTCCAGCAATCCACATTGCACAGTCATAGAGCCATTAGTGGTGATCTTAGTGTTGCAGTTTAAATCATGAACCAGTTTTTACTCTTTTTCATTGTTTATTCCACCACACCAACTTTTGGATGCTGACGTCACACATGATTGTTTTGGTCCATCCCATAATTTCTTCCTCATCTATTTAATTATCTTTTGTCCTTGCCACTGTTGCCTTAGGATTGCATGGGTTTTCCAATTACGATTCTTTGTAAAGGCTGCTTTTAAACGTGTATTGTGAAAAACGCCACCCAAATGAAACTGAATTGAAAATGCATTTTGAATTAAAAGGGAAAGCACATGGCCATTCATGACAACATTTATGTTTGTTAATGTCTTACCGCAGTATAATTACAGCGTTTTGAAAGAAACATTCTTAGGATATGAATTGTTGTTGTAAATGGATTGCAGCTTAAATCATATTGTATCATAAACCCATTTTTCATCCTCCGCCCGTTTTTTTCTAGATGAACAATGTTTCACTTGAGACATGAATAATGAGTCACTCGAGACGGCTTTGTCTTTTCTCCACTTAGCGCAGGTTTATTGAGATGTTTTTATTCTCATTTTGCAACAAGTATACGCACACACAGAGTGAGATGCGCACATCACAGACATGGAGTTCAGAGGACCGGAGATTTCGCAATGATCTCCAACAGCTCGGTGTCATTGTGGGTGGAGACCGGGCACTGATGGATGGAGCACAGCGTGGGGTAAACACAACGTTTGGCATCTGTGTCAGCTGCACAATCGCCGGGTGCCAGCGAGAGTCCTGACGGCCCTCCTCTGGCTCTCTGCTCCTTTGATATGAGCCGAATGCATCTTTCCCACGTGGGTCTATACTCTCAGCCTTTTGTTTTCCAGATGAATCTATTAAACAAATCAAACGAAAGCTGTTGTATACCGTTACACCGATGGTTACGTCACACCACAGACCCCGATCGGCCTCTCCGTTCTCGTGTAATCCTGCACAGCTGCGTGTTTTGAACCGGGAGGGTGTGAAATCTGTGGAAGATTTAACGGCAGAGGTCTTATGATAGGCTATGAATCACTGACCCATCTGGAGAGCACAAATAAGCAGTTACGCCCGTTATGACACCAAATCAAATGGGGGCTGTAAAGCAACTAAAGACACCACATGAATTTCTCTGTTAGTGCCGGACAGTTCAGACTATAACCGTGGTAGAATAACAACAAAAAAATCCCCAGACCGTGAGTTTGTGATTTGTGGTGTGAGATATGGGCTACATTCATGTTTATTGTGGATTGTTGCATTAAAGGCGTTATGACACCTAAGGGCTGATTCACACGATTCAACATGTTTTTATGAGCGTCTCATTTTACGTGAAAAATGTTAAGCCTAAAACCTCAGGCAGAGACTCCTCTTGCCAGATGTGTGTTGAAGTTACAGATGTCTATCTGATTCGCTTGTATAAGTAATATGAATAAGGATGATTGCTTAAGTTTAATCCATTAACAAATTAAGTTAAACAAGTTCAACTTGCTTTTATAAATGATGTCAACTTATCACAAGTCAAAACCTAAAATAGTAGCTTTTGACTTGCAAAAACAAGTTGTTTTAACTTCATACTGCATTTTTTACAAGATAGATAGATTGACAGACAGACAGACATACAGACAGATAGATAGATAGATGAATTGACATTGTTTAAACGTCATGCTGCATTTTTTAGATAGATACACTGTAAAAATGCATTTTTGTCAAATCATATTTTTTAAGTTAAAGTAACATAAAAATATAAGTTAAACAATTTCTACTTATGTCAACTTATAACAGGTTAAAACTTACACTAGTAGCTTTTAACTTCATACTGCATTTTTTACAGAATAGATAGATAGATGGATGGATGGATGGATGAATGGATGGATGGATAGATGGATAGATGGATGGATAGATGGATAGATGAATTGACATTGCATAATTAAGTAGTTTAAACGTCATGCTGCATTTTTTTATGTAGATAGATACACTGTAAAAAAAAATCAGCATTTTTGTCAAATCAACATGTATTTTTTATGTTACTTTAAATTTAAGTTAAACAATTTCTACTTGTTTTTTATAAGTTATGTCAACTTATCACAGGTTAAAACTTAAACTACTAGCTTTTGACTTGCAAAACCAAGTTGTTTTAACTTCATGGTGCATTTAAACTAGTAGCTTTTGACTTGCAAAACCAAGTTGTTTTAACTGCATGGTGCATTTAAACTAGTAGCTTTTGACTTGCAAAACCAAGTGGTTTTAACTTCATACTGCATTTTTTACAGAATAGATAGATATATAGATATATAGATGGATAGATGAATTGACATTGCATAATTAAGTAGTTTAAACGTCATGCTGCATTTTTTAGATAGATACACTGTAAAAATGCCGCATTTTTGTCAAATCATATTTTTAACATAAAAAATATAAGTTAAACAATTTCTACTTGTTTTTATAAGTTATGTCAACTTATAACAGGTTAAAACTTAAACTAGTAGCTTTTGACTTGCAAAACCAAGTTGTTTTAACTTCATACTGCACTTTTTACAGAATGGATGGATGGATGGATGGATGGATGGATGGATGGATGGGTGGATGGATGGATAGATAGATAGATAGATGGATAGATTAATTGACTTGCATAATTGAATAGTTTAAATGTCAAGCTGCATTTTTTACTGTGTAGATAGATACATTGTAAAAATGCAGCATTTTTGTCAAATCAACATGTATTTTTTATGTTACTTTAACTTTAAAAAATAAGTTCAACAATTTCTACTTGTTTTTTATAAGTTATGTCAACTTATCACAGGTTAAAACTTAAACAAGTAGCTTTTGACTTGTAAAACCAAGTTGTTTTAACGTCATGGTGCATTTTTTACAGAATAGATATTTTTATGTAGATAGATACACTCTAAAAAATACTGCATTTTTGTCAAATCAACATGTATTTTTATGCAACTTTAACGTCAAAAAATAAGTTAAACAAATTCTACTTGTTTTTATAAGTTATGTCAACTTATCACATGTTAAAACTTAAATTAGTAGCTTTTGACTTGCAAAACCAAGTTGTTTTAACTTCATGGTGCGATGGATGGATGGATGGATGAATGGTTGGATGGATGGATTGACTTGCATAATTAAATAGTTTAAACTTTATGCTGCATTTTTTTAATGTAGATAAATACAATGTAAAAATGCAGCATTTTGTCAAATCAACATGTATTTTTTATTTTACTTTAACTTAAAAAATAACTTAAACAATTTCTACTTGTTTTTATAAGTTATTTCAACTTATCACAGGTTAAAACTTAAATTAGTGGCTTTTGACTTGCAAAACCAAGTTGTTTTTAACTTCATGCTGCATTTTATTTACAGTTTAGAATGTTGTACCCCCTCTTTTGGTGTTTTTCGATATTAAATAACTTTTTAAATATTAAGAACCAAATGCCGTAACCACAGTATGGGTTATATTTGTGTATCTCTCTTTTTCTCAAACACACTATAAATCTGATAAGATTTAAATTCCATCATTATCTCTTTGACTGCGCCTCATCACACTGACACAGGTCAACACAAGGCACTGTCCCCCTCCCCCTGCACCATGTGTGTGTAAATGTGTTTTGTGTCAGCATATGTGTGTGTTGGTGGCCATTATTTCCATTACCCTGTTGAAATAACCTCGCTGCTTTCAGTAACAGGCTACAGATGTGAGTGCGTCTGTGTCCAGCATTAAACTCGCACCGAATTCCTGTAGTTTCATGACCGTGTGAGTCCGGATTAAAATTGCGTCTTTCTGTAGTCGAGCATGAAAGAGGGGAAAAAACGACTCTGTTTGTTTTTCATTGGTGTGACACACATACGGGCGCACAGATGTGAACACCATTAAATCCACTTCTGCTGCTTATTTTGGTCAGAAATAATGTAAAAGACTTTCTAAATGATTTCTGGAGGCCAGCAATTGTTCCGCTTGCCTGGGCTTTGGCCCCTGAGTGTGTGTTTTTGACTGTATGCGTGTGTGTGTGTGAATCACTGGGTTAGACCAGCAGGGGCTGGTCATGCTGCTGTGTTTGATTTAGGACTGACACATATAAATATAGTCACATATGAATATAGGGAGGCAGAGACATGGCCATGTTCCTGGAAGACATCTCAATCTTAAAAAGAAAGTATGCAGGATGGCTCCAACAGAACCATGGAGTAAAATGCAAAATGGGCATCCGATTCAAACTGAGAGGAATGGAGAGAAAGAGAGATGGCACTTTGTGATTATATTCAGAAAGACGAAATATAAATATTTGTCCTCTGGAAGAGACATGATTGACAATATCAGAATGTTTGTGTTGACTGCAGGTCCTCCTAGCCACTTTACCAACAGGTGCAACATTAGTTACATTACTGTGTGTGTGCGTGCGTGCGTGTGCCTGCGTGCATTGTAAACTATATTTTGAAAACTCTTTGGGGCACAACCTGACACACCTGGGCAAAATATCCCTTTAGGAACATACTACTTTGTAAAATTGCTATTAAAATATAGTAAATAAAGATTATTTAAATGTGTTCTAGTCATCGAGACATTCATGCGGAAATTCGCATCATGGGAGGGGCTTCTGCGACTCCCCACGCGTCCTGTAATCACGTCACTACTAGAGCAAGCTCCTGATTGGTTAATGCGGCACGTTTTTCTGCCAAAGTTCAAATATTTTTTAACTACTTGTTTGTGAGGCGAATGAGGCGGATTCGCGTCTACCGCGCCGCAAGACCTCCAGACGCCATCAACGCATCTTCTCATTGACTTAACATTGAAATCACTCGCGTTTGATGCCTCTACCGTGGCTGGTGTGAACGCAGCATTATGCTTTGTACACACCAAATGTGGGGCATCGCGTTACTCGCTCTAGATTACTCGCGGTCATGCAAATTTTTTGCTCAAATTGAATATTTTCAACTTTGGCGAAGACGCGTTTGAGGCAAAGGCACATGTTTTCGTGGCAAACGCACCACCCATATTGCGTCATTCGCATTGCCCCACGTGAGGACGTGTCTAGTTTGCCACTTGAACGTAAGAGCCGTGCGTGAAATTCTAGTCATCGAGACATTCATGCCGAAATTTGCGTCATGGGAGGGGCTTCTACGACTCCCCTCATGTCCTGTAATCACGTCCAGAGGCGTCATGCACCAATTTTTTTAAGGGGGCACAGTGTGCACAGCTCACAGAAATTTGTGCATACACAGACATCAAACAAAATATTATAGAGCTTTCAGTCTTTTCCATGGCACTTACATTTCTAACAATCTGAAGACCCCTGCTTTCATGCAAAATCCTCCAAAATAAAAGTGTTGACTAACTTTCATATCAAATACTATTTAATCGAAATAATGACATATTGGTATCATATTTACATCTGAAACAGCATATTTTGTTTGTTTGCGTTTTGTTTAATGACTTGTTTAACTGTGTCATTAAAGCATTTTGCACAACAACTGCATTATCCATAAAGTACATAAAATACGAAAACGACATAAGCTATAGCCACATGATTGATTTTATACATTTTAATGTTCAATAATGATAAAAAAATATATTTAGATAAAATTATTAGAAGAACGCATTATTGCATCAAATTTTTACCTCATATGGGAACATGTGTGATTCCGTGCCCCCGTGAACTCTGGCGAACTTTGCCGTTGTACCAAGAAGATGAATCTAGAAATCTCTACTAATATAACATCGAGACGATCACATTTTAAACTATACATTTTCTACACAGAGGAGGTTAACTGCACATTACCGTACTGGGGTTTGGAAATGTTGTGAGCGTTTCTAACACGTTTTAATTCCTCAGATAGCAAAATGCAGCAGCAACAACAAAGCTTGTAAGTGCGCTCAGACGCTGATGACGTCTGCGACTTCACTGACTGCAGCGCCTGCCGCCAGAATAAAGTAATGTAACATTATCAAAACACTATCAAAACGGCGTAAATCTCCGAAAAGTGACAAGGAGGCAGCACTGAATTAATAATATTGTGCATATTAAACAGGTTAAAAGACAAGTAACAGATTAATGGACGCTTCTTTGATTTTGAGGTTGCATGCAAAATCCATTTGGCTCAAAAAACAGAGGGGGCATGTGCACGTCACTCGCGCTTGACGCCTCTACCGCGGCTGGTGTGAACGCAGCATTGCATCACGTTGCTTGCTCTAGATTACTCGCGGGATTTAATTTTGTGTTATGCGAATTTTTGCTCGAGTTGAATATTTTCAACTTGGGCGAATACGTGTTTGAGGCGAACAGCGCGTTTTCACGGCAAACGCATCGCCCATATCGCGTCATTCGCATTGCCCCACACAAGGACGCGTCTAATCACGTCTTTGCATTGACTTTGTATGTAATCTACTCGCACAAATCGTTGAACTCGCTTCTGGTGTGAACCCACAGTTAGGGTTAGAGTGTGGGTTAGGTTACAGGATTTATCATAAAGTCTATGGAATGTCCTCATTTATACTCTCAGACAAAAGTACATAAAGGTACAAAAGTTGTCAATGGGGCGGTACCTTTTCAAAAAGTACACTTTTGTAAAGTTAAATACTGGTACCTTAAAGGTACAATACTGTGCAAAAGTCTTAGGCCACCATGCTACCATTAGATTTGTTGTTTAATAATTAATTCTCAGTCTCTTTTTTAGAATACAACCAGAAAATAGAGGAAATGTGTATGCAGTATTAAAAACTGTATAAACGTATAAGCTGAAGTGTCAAGTATTTAGGGTAAACTCCACTTGAGCAATAGCAGGCAGCTGCAGGATCTCTTAGACCTAAATAAAATTAAATCCTAATTTCTAATTCTAATCGAATAACTTCGGGACTTCAGTCTCGTCAAAAAAGCTCAAGATGTGTTTTGTGCCAAAAGAAGTCACACTAAATACTGAATGATGCCTGAAGAAGACATTTAGTTCTGAAAATTGTTTTGTTTTTAATTTTGTGTACATATTTCCTGTATTTTCTGTTTGTATCTTAATAAAGAGTGAAGAATAAATATGGATGGACATTAAAACTTTGATAAAACAACAAAGCTGGCGATGGTGGCCTAAGACTTTTGCACAGTACTGTAGGCTTAAATGGTACATATTAGGACATTTTTAAAAGGTACTGTCCCAGAGACAGTGTACAGTATATATGTGTGTGTGTGATAGTAAAGTTTTTAAAAATGTCTTCACAAATAATGAAACATGTGTGAAGACATTTTAGTTAATAGTCTATTTAACAAAAAATCTGTTTCAAATCTAATGCTTTCAGCAGGTTTGTGTCAAAGTTAGGTGTAGCGTTAAAGAACGTAATTAATAATCTCATGAAAACAGCGGAAGTCTACGAGTTATCCTCACTAACACAGCGAAACAAACCTGCGTTTGACTGCCACTTTCATAAAAGCAACGGTCTGTGAAGAACCCACTGCACGCACGCAGGTTTTCCATTCGGGAGGTGTCTCCATGTCATTAAAGCTGCTTAAATGTGAAACCCCATTAGCAAAATAAAGCATTCAAATAAAAGGCAAAATTACAGCAGAACCGTAATCTGTGAAAGCTAGATTTCATCCACCTACGTGCGCACATGCACCGCTTTTCACTTTCAGCGGTTTATGAGGTGCCAACCTGACCTGGCGCTCTGCCACTCTAACAGTTTAAACTTGCCTCGCCGCCAACCTAAAAGAGTTTCTGTGATTCAGATCTGCCTTAACCGGGTCCGGTCTAAAACAAAAAAAAAGAGATAAACAGCGCGTGTGTTCTCTTATCTGAACGCCGGATGTGTTCTGTTATATAAATAAGGTAACAATGCTCTTAGTGATCTGTTGCCCTCTGGATCCATTTAACTGTTTAATCAAACCAATCGTTTCACACCTCCCCCTCGTTCTCCTAAAGCCAAACCCGGATTTTACCCTGAAGAGGTGTGTGTGTGTGTGCGTGCTTGAATGTGCAAGTGTTCGTTTTTAAGTTGGATTACAGCCCGTGAGAAAGACACGGCGACTGTGTGTTCTTTTTAGATACGATCCAGATTTTTTCCTTCTGAACGCAGAAAACCAAAGGACTTTAACGGTTATAACAGTAGAGCAACAATAATCTGAACACACAGTGCATGACCCAAAGTAATATCGCTTGCACATCTGCATATCTGCAGAAAATTGCAAACGTCTGCAGGATGGCGTGTGTTATCACCTTTTTTAGTTCTGCCTTGAGAAATGTGTGTAATGAGAGTGTGGTGTGTGTGTGTGCGTGCTTATCTATACTGTAGGGACTAATTTGTCCACAGAATTGAACTAAATCTGACAAAAATTTCCTTTAGGGACACTTAGGTTGTCCTCATTTGTAAAAACTATGTATAAGTAAATAGTACTTGTTATTTTTTGTGGATGAGAATTGTGAGTTAGAATTATTTAAAAATATAGTCATACTGTAAGTAGTTGGGATGTCCCCATTTGTATGCGTGTGTATGTGCTTTGTTCCCAAATCTGAAGGCAGATCTGTTGTGGGGTTGCATCAGGAGATGAGTGCAATGAGACTGATCTGTTTCCAAGCTTAAAGTTCTTTCCATAAGGAATGTCATCCACTGTCGGTATACACGTGTATGGCAGAGCGATCTACCATAAAACACACACACACACACACACACACACACACACACACACACACACGCTCATCATACTGTATATCTGCTTCTAACGGCGGTGAGAAGTTATGCTGTCTCAAGTGTTTTTCACTCCCTCTTATATCCAAACAGGCCGCAGATAAAGATGTACGAGGACAAACTCCGGCACGCTCCTCTTCATCATAAAGCCCCACTTCCGTCTTACCATCACAACCCTTTCTTTGATCATTTCCATATGCTCTCATTCTAACTCATTCTAAAAGGTTTTTGTGCAAAATAACATACAGTAAATGCACACATTCGGCATGTTTGCCGTGATTGATTTAATTGGTTATTAGTGGAGCTTGTAAAGCAAAACATCACTATGCTGTTAATAATATAAAGTTAGTGTGTGTTACTGTGTGTAACTGCACTATTTGTGTCACGGACTTTTGGCATGAATGATACATCAAAACGTCAATCTTATTGAGGATGAGTCTGCTATTACTTTTCTGACCGATCAGACATTTTTTGCCTTTTGGATGAAAAACAGATGAAAATCCAGCAGACAAATGGCCCCACACATATTTAAGCATTTAAGAAACTACTTGGTAACTGCAACCATCTAGAACCACCAACTAGTTAGCATCACCCCAACAACTACCCAGAACAGTGTTTGGCCTTGGTCCAAGTGTACAGAAGCAAACTCCAACATCCTGCAGGCAAGTTTTGCAAAGACAAGCGCCACTCCCATCTCTCTCGTTTTCACATAATTGCTCGTGTTGGTTTTGTCCGCAATTATTCTCAGTGCCGCATCTGTCGTGATGTGGCATGACAGTTACAGTTGCATTAGTTCGCACAATAAAGGCAGTCAGCTCGAAAGCATTTAAAACAGAAATTTTTATGCGCCTGATCGAAAACTTGTTTGTACATTGCGGTCGCGGTGATGATGATTTATCGTCCATGTTGGCAGTTGTTCTACTCAGGTTAAGGGATAGAAGGCAACACTCCTCAGATTACATGTTGAAACAGGAACAACCAGAAAAATATTTCACAGGCACAGTTTTAAGTTAAAGGTGTTTCTGGTTTTTACTTACTGAGACTAGACTATGCTCCGGGGCTTTGGATATATACGTGTCTGTGTGTGTTAAGTACAGAAGGAAAAGAAAATGTCCTCTGGGCATTTTTTATAAAAAAGCGATGGGAACTTTTTGTGTGCGCACAGAAAAAAATTACTTGGTAAAACACTTAGTACCTTTGCTAATGAGCAGCTAAGCATTTCAGTCTTTAGCGGTTTTGAAATATGACTTCTGGATGTCTCCTCAGCTCAGGACTCTCAGCTGCTGGGAGTTCAGAGGTTTTGCATTGGTACGATGACCTAAAAATGTTCAGTTGAATTAAAATAATATCTCAGCATGCGTGTGTTTGCTGGTGACTTTGTGTCACGCACAATACCACAGTCTATCTGTTCTTACTGAATGTCTTGTGTTCACAATATTGCATATGTACTTTTGTGTTTATGTATAGCAATCGTATGTAGTATATTAACAATATCACTGTAAAAAAATGCTGCTGTGTTGCATAGAAGTTTAATCAAATTGGTTATGCAAGTCAGGTGAGTATTTAAAAATAAATTCTTAATTTTATGCAAAATCCGATATCCGCTGTGTTATTCTGTCATCCTTTCTCCCTTTTTTCCCCAAAACACAATAAACGCCACTCTTCCTTTTCTGCAGAATGCAATAAATCCGCTCAACAAATCACAGTGCTCCATTCCACGCACTGTAAACAAACAACGGCGGCGCGTTGAATACACGGAATCAGGGCATGAAATTAACACCCGACCACGCGCCAAATGCGGGTGGATTTTGCAATTGGCGGGTAACACTGTCAATCTACTAGCCACATTGGCGGGTAGCCAATGCGAATCAGTGATGCGCGGGTCATTGTATGACCAACCCACTACCGACCGACATTTTAAACTTTTCATAGATTCGGCTCTTTCGGCTCCAGCTCCGGCTCTACATTTTAGTGATGGCAGTCCGGCTCTTTTCATAGATTCGGCTCTTCTGGCCTCTACGGTCCCCATAGGACGGTCCCACCCCTGCCTGCATCTGAAGATTCGGCTCTGCTCGTTCGCTACAAAGAATCAGCTCTTAGAGCCGGCTCGTTCGCGAACGACCCATCACAATAACCCGCCCGCAATTGTTCAAAATAGTTTTTAAACTCGACCGACTGACCGCGGCCTGAATATCATTAAAATATTTTTGGATGACTCGTAACCGGCACCCGCTCATTTCTTATCAACCTGCGCCTATCACCGATGCAAATTGTGTGATTCATTGAGAGGATGCGCCTTCTGTTTCGCAACGTTCATGCGATTGGAAAGAAGATGAGGCACTTCTCTGACTACGTTTGGATGTGCAGGTAAGTATTAAACTGTTGGTGAGATGGGATAATAATACAATGCTGACATAGGCTACTGTACAATCGCAGTTGCACAGATGTGTAGTGCTGCTGTGACGGATCAGAACTCTTGATGTGTAAACTTTAGAGAGAGTTGCGCTACTATGCCTTATACTGTAGTACATTAACATACATTTTGCGAATATAGTAATGAAAAACAACGTATGTATGGCGTTTATGTGCGCAGTTTGTGCCCCCTCTGTCTCTGTGTGCGTGCGCGGGTTTAAGGGGACTCAATAGGGCACATCGGAGAGACGCGTTCCTAAAAGCATGCGTACATCAAATTTTTCTGCTCTTGACAGGGCACATATAAACAAAATGATCTCAACAGTATTCATTTTCTAATAAAACATTTCTTTATGTCTTAAGTGTATGTATAGAGATTCAAAAACCAGTCTGTGCTGGTCTTAAAGAGACAGTAACCTCAATAAACCTACTTAAGTCTGTGTCATTAATGTTAATCAAACAACCTAAGACAAAGAGAAATTCACTTTTGTAGCTCTGAAAAAAAATTATATTTAATTCATACAATAAAGACAGCGTTATCATTCACTATTCAGGCAAAAAAAAAACTGGCTTGTAAAAAGTCTCTGTTTCATGTGGATTTCTAAATCCACCTTCCACAGTGGCTGGTGGTCAAAAAAGTTAACTTCAGGCCCTGCACGGAATCCTAGTTTCCCTCATCTTGTACTTCGTGATCAACAAACAAACAAAAACAAAATAATACTTTAATGGCATTGATAAACCTGTGATGGTTTTCTGTGATGGGAAAGAAACGTAAGCCATCAACATTTAATAATTTACGTAAGAGGCACACGGGAGACGGAAAATGCCGGTTGCTTGTTCCCCCGACAGCATCAAGCATCTCTCATGCTAACACGTTGACCCCAGGGGATCTTATGAAAAACTTTCCGTTATTTTACGCAAAGCCAATGAAAATCGAGCAGGACCAAAACATTTTACAGTTGATCGCTGTCAAAAATGTTAAGCGGCAACGTCCCAAGTATAACTGCAGCAATGACAGTGTTCTTAACATGACAAAGTAAGTGTTTTGATTCATGCCATTAATGTTTATTTTTTATAATCAGTGGAGACCACTAGTCAACTAAATGAATATAACATGGCAAAGATGAATGCACATTTATATATTATTTCAGTAGATTTATAGCATTTTGAAAAAAAAAACTTTTCATGGATTTATTGCATTTTGTGAAAAAATTAATTTGTTTTTATAATAAATCTTTGAAAATCAGTAAAGAAATTCAACCCCTTTTAGGAAACTTAAATTTAAGTGATGCCTCTGTTGTATCAGTGTGGTCCCAAACATAAATAAAAAATAATTTTCAAACAGTAAACTTAATAACTGATTTAAGAAAAAAAATTTAAACTGTTAAAAATGTATTTAAAATGACAAAAATTATTGTGAGAAGTTGCATGAGTAGAAACAAGGTTACAAAGCAAAAA
This sequence comes from Misgurnus anguillicaudatus, assembly GCF_027580225.2. Lineage (NCBI taxonomy): Eukaryota > Metazoa > Chordata > Actinopteri > Cypriniformes > Cobitidae > Misgurnus > Misgurnus anguillicaudatus. The sequence continues at coordinate 28,773,185 of NC_073358.2, read as the reverse complement.
AAAAAAACATTTTTATTGTGTGGTGTTTAGCTAAGCATTAACATAGTCGAGCATGGATATGTTTGTGCTGATCTTGCTGAATTCTCACAAGATTAATTAAACCTGTGAATGTGTGCGTATGGCTTTGTTATTCCTCTACAGTCAAAATGTCAAAATTATCCCCAGCTAAATTGGGTTTTTCCCTCAAGAGATAAAGGTTCAAGGTCTAAATTACATCTTAATATTTAAAAGTGCTAAAAGTTGTTGGTAAAGTTTGTGTGTAAGTATAATTAGCTTATGGCAATAGACATTCATATCCCATACAAGGCCCTAAAAGGCCATGGGCAAATTTTTATGTTTTTTATGCACTTTTGCACAAACACTCCCCCACCAACATCTGACACTGATTGAACAAATAATATTGTCCCACCCCAAACTCTTGCTAATCGAGCAATGAGATAGGGTTTACATTTTTGAAGAAACAATCTACCAAAACAGTACACTGTAAAAACAGATTTATTCAACTTAAAAATGTTACTTGGCATTTTAGTTAAATAAAATTTTTATGTTAAAAAGAGAGTTCACCCAAAAATAAAAATAATGTCATTAACTCTTTCGACGCCAGCGTTTTTAAAAAAGTTGCCAGCCAGCGTTTTTCATGATTTTCACAAAAGTTTAATGCCTTCCAGAAAATGTTCTTCAAATATATAAACATACAATATAGCAAATGAAAGAACAGACCCTCTGCTTTCAAACAAAAAAAGTTTCATCCTACCTTCAGTAGTTCTTTTGTAATCAGCTTTTGAATATGGGTAGGTTTCTGCAAAAACATCACATTTTGAGCAAAATATCTCTTTTCATAGAGATCCCATTCAGAGCGATCTTTAAAACAGACACGGACATGCAGCCGCTTCCCATAGGGCAAGACTTTAAAAAGTCCTAGTGGATAATAGCGATATTGCGGAAAGTCGGAAATACTCGTCATTGGCAGGGAAGCGTTTTCTCTTGATTGACGAGATATCTCGTCAATGGCGGCGAAAGAGTTAATGACTTACCCTCATGTCGTTCCAAACTCATAAAACCTCCGTTCATCTTCAGAACATAGTTTAAGATGTTTTATATTTAGTCCGAGGGCTTGTTGATCCTTCATTGAAAATGTATGTACGGTATACTGTCCATGTCCAGAAAGGTAATAAAAACATCATGAAAGTAGTCCATGTGACATCAGTGGGTCAGTTAGAATATGTTGAAGCATCAAAAATACATTTTGGTCCAAAAAGAACAAAAATTACGACTTTATTCAGCATTGTCTTCTTTTTCGCGTTTGCTGTGAAGCGCATGCGCGAGACTAAAGTCACGTGACTGCAGTGTTGTGGATGAAGTACAATGCGGATGAAGTACGACATAGCTGACGTCTTATTTGGTGCGCCCCAGCTGGGGTTTTTTTTGTGCGCCCGGGCTTCATTTACAGTCTGAGAGAGATGCACGCTGTAACTTTGAAAAAAAACCTTCGCAAACATGTCTGAGGATAACACGTCATCCGCGTCACTGCAGTCACGTGACTTTAGTCTCACGCATGCGCTTCACAACAGACGCGAAAGTTCATTTTTGGGTGAACGATCTCTTTAAATTGACGTTTTAAGTATAATTAAATTTTTAAACTTACTGTAAGAAAAAATCTTTTCTTACAGTAGACTGCAATAGATTAGTCGTCTCTGCATAATAACATGGGATAGAAGAAAGTAATTTGGCAATGTAAAGTTACATACTTCAGCATTTGCATGCATATGTGTGCAATCATTATTGGCTATTTATGTCTATTGTCATAAGCTAATGCATGCGCCCTCGCTCACACAATGGCTTTTTCTCTTCCAAGTTATTATAATCCATTTTTAATTCTGTAGAAAATGTAAAGTGAACCAAATTAAACAAGAGTATGTTTTTAGTATCTTTCAACATTGATTTGTTGGGAAAATCCCTTTTCCGTTTTCCAGTGTGTATATGTGTGTGTGATATCAGTAGTGTCATGCCTTCTACTAATGTGAGTTCTGGTAAAGTCATCACAGCTGATACATGATATCACTTAATCTCAGCCACATGTGTGTGTTGGTGTGTGCGTGTGTGTCACCCTCCATAAACTCAAGTCTAACTTGTGTACATGTGTATACCATTCATGTGTGTGAATGTACCAAAGAGATTTATTAAATTGTTCTTCCTTCTGTCTAAGCCTTAAATGCTCATCTGTGGCATTTCTGCTTTAGATTCCCATACAGATCTAATGAAGATAATGTCCAAGTATAAGACGGACCTGTGGATTGAACTTGACCACTTCAAATGTCCTCACATTTAAAAAAAATCTCATAAATCGGAAAAGTCATGTTTTGCTTTTAAATTAGTGATTTCTACAAGCTTGAGGGTTAGGTTTGGAGTAGGGTATCATTATTTTAGTATGAAAACATATAACGTCTCTGTGAGAGATCCTGACTAATATAGCTTTAAGAGGCGCCGTGTGTTTGTACAGCTTCTGCAGCACATAAAATTGGTTTTACCCAAGCATACGGTGAGCATAGTGATAAAAAATGAAGATGCGGATGGAAAAGATGAAAAAAGAAATGGGTTAAACTATAAATCAATCTCCACATTTCAAACTCTCTCCCTTTCCCGTTCAAAAACGTAATCTTTTCTTTCTCTTTTGAAGCCTGTGAAGTCTGGACATCATCCATGCACCAATGCCTTCTCGCTGCTTACATGTGTTCCCTTTTGGTTCTGATCTCTCATATGTGTGTGTTTGTGCGTGCATATGTTTGTAATTCATAAGGTCAAAGGGTAGCCCATAAATTCGCAGTGTGACTTTGAAACTGGATTATGGCAGACTAGTTAAACCACTGTGAACTATAAAACAGAACAACTGATTCGTTTTAAAATTCCACACATTGAACTTTAGCAGATAGCCTACAGAAGATGATGTTTTAATGATCAGCTTTTCACAATATGAACTATTACAAGAATCGTCATTAGATAGAAAAAAAATCACAGATATATCTTACTGGCCTTTGTTTCAATCATTATTTATTTTTATTATTATTGATATTTATATTAAATGAATAGTCTACTCATATGTTATTACCTTAACTAAGAATTGTTGATACATCCCTCTGTCGTCTGTGTGCGTGCACGTGGGCGCTGGGGCGCACTGTGACGCTTGGATGGCGTTTGGCTTGGCCCCATTCATTCAATTGTGCCGATCGGGGATGAAGTTGGAGGTGACCGGGCACATCAGCGTTTTTCCTGTTTGAGACGGGTGGTTATATAAGCAAGTTTGGTGGTACAAAATAAAACGTAGCGCTTTTCTAAAGGGATTTAAAAGAGGAACTATATTTTATGGCGTAATAGCACTTTTGGGAGTACTTCGACTCGGCGCAGTAACACCCTCCCTCTCCCATTATGAGAGTGAGAAGGGGAGCGGACTTTTCAGGCGAGTCGAAGTACTCCCAAAAGTGCTATTACGCCATAAAATATAGTTCCTCTTTTAAATCCACTTAGAAAAGCGCTACGTTTTATTTTGTACCACCAAACTTGCTCGTATAACTACTCGTCTTAAATAGGAAAAACTTTGATGTGTTTGGTCACTTCTAACTTTATCTCTAAATGGTACCATTGAATGAATGGGGCTAAGCTAAATGCTATCGAAGCGTCGCAGCACGCTCCAGCGCTTACGTACACGCACACAGATGATAGAGGGATGTATCAACAATTCTTAGTTAAGGTAATAACATATTTTAATATTGAAAATGAGTAGACTATTCCTTTAACAAGAGTCTGAGAAGAGACACATAAAAAACTGCCAATAAAAATCAGCCAGCAGGTCCACAGTCAGGCCACGGTCAGATTCAAGAACACTGAGGTGATTTTAATCATTGCCTGCCTTGAGGAGGCGGAGCTTTGGAAATGGGGCGTGTGTCTAGTTCAGAAGCTTAGTTTAATAGAAATTGCACATTTAATGAGAAAGTGAGGAGAAAAGCGGAAAAAAAAATTCTCCATTTGTATCTCTGTTTGCTTGCTCTTGTCTAAGTGTGTATATCAGTACTCAACCTTATTCAGTTCAGGAACCAAGCTGACAAACATATTTTAAAAGGCCCTCTAAACATGCTGTAAATGTTGGGTGTTTGGTTTCATGGTGTTGCTTTGAATTCAGTCCTTTAAATTGTTACATTACACCACCGCAATGCAGACACATAAACTTTCCCACCATTTAACATGAAAACAAATATCAAGATCTCATTCCTTGCTGACAAGTAGTTTTAAAAAAATGAAAAACTGTATGGATTGAATTTATGTTGTTTACTACAGTATCTTTTTTCATTGCAAATGTATATTTTGTGCATCTGCACAGAAATAAATAAATTATTGCAAATGCATAATATTTAAGTTGAGGAACAGTTTTAAATCAGCCACAACAATGCGTTTCCTTTCAAAGTTATACTTAGGACGTCATAACCTGTATATAGCAACAAAAACTAAAACACACACGCATGCACACACACACACACATTGGTGTAGCAAAAAGGTTTGCTCTCCTGTGGTGTTCAAGGACAGTTTAATTACAGATGTCACTGTGATAAAATGCTCTGATGTCACTTTTTTATGCCTGTTTGTCAACAAAATATTTATTTCTCTCTGCTCTCAGCAGGAATTTTGTTCCTCAAAGACTGTTTATCTTACCAGGGTTCCAGAATCTCCATTCCGCAAAACTCACTGTTCAATGACTCATTTTTTAGTTTGTAAATCATCATTTCCAGATCATTTTTTGCTGGGCAAAAATAAATATAACTGATTTAGACCAGACGAGACAAGAGTTTTATTTATATGAGAGGTAGTTTAGGGTCAGTGATTTTCTATAAACCTCGACTGTGTCAGCTACACAGAAAATAAACCCTGCTCTTTGGACAACAGCTGCCCATAGGAAAGGACAGATGGAGGGGAAATAGAAGGTGCTTGTGATTGATGCAAAAGGATGAGACATGAATGACATTTCAGTCTTACAGCCATTCAGCCTGTATGTGTGTGCGTATGTATACTGTATGTTCATGGTCTAAACGTCAACATTTAAAATATGGGGCTGTATTGCAGAAACATTTATTATCCGCTTCTATCCTAATTACATCTTTGGATCAGTGGCGGCCTGTGACGACTTCTTTTTTCAAGGGCGCTCGATGTGAAGTTCGTCACAAAATGTATGTATCCCGTCATGTGTGTGGTTGCTTTTTTCAAAATATGTGTTCTGCGCATTGAAAGATCCTGTGTTCATCATGTGTTTTGTCAAAATAAGTGCCTGCTGCAGACGCGTCTAAAGGGTTTATGATAAAAGAGACGCTCGCGTTTGCCAGATACTCGCATAATTTCATGCGTAATCAAAGTTCACTGTTAAGGGAGTGTCTTGCGTGTATTTTGTAAATATGAGTGCTCTTTTATAAACGGTTTTGACACGTGTGCAGCAGGCACTTATTTTGACAAGACACGTGATGCACATAGGATCACTTGACGCGCAGAACACATATTTTAAAGAAAGGAACCACACACACACGACACTCCGAACACTTATTTTGAATTAGCGCCCCACCCTCGGATGAGCAGTCACGAGCCGCCATTGCTTTGGATGTCAGATCTTAGCTTACTGTAAAACTTAAGATAACAGAAAATAGCAAAGTTAATTATTTGAAAATGAATAAAAAACAATGTAACATTATGGCATGAAAATAATAAGAAACATTTTTGGTCAATAACTAAATGTAGCAATTTTGCGACCTTGACAATGTAACAATGTTGTTTTTTTATAGAAAATAATGTTCTCAAAGAATCCAAGCACGGATCATCAGGTTTTCAATAAACTTGTGGAGTTTATTTCAGCTTGAGTGCATGTGATCATTAAAATAAAGAAGATATACACAAAAACTCTACATTTCTAAAATGTATTATCAAACATAAACAAACAGAATTAACATACACAGGTAAAATAATTCGCAATGACAAAAACGCATTACAAAAATCCTACATTTAGGCTTTCATGCACTGTAAAGATACTTTGCTGCCTTAAATTTTTTTGTTGAATCAACTCAGATTTACAAGTCATTTCAACTTACTATTATTTATTTTGACTAGAGATGAGTTGTTATAACTACAAGTGAGTTGTTATAACTTATAAAATTAAGTTTTCTAAACTATATTTTATAAGTTGTGACAACTCATCTCTGTTTTTTTTATTATATATTTTGCCTTTATTTGAACAGTGAGTGAGGAGAGGACAGGAAAGTACATGGAGGAGAGAAGGGTATGAGATCGGCAAATTACCACGAACCGGGAATTGAACTCGGGTCGCCGAAAGTGCGAAAACACCACATGTCGGAGCGTTGCCCACTACACCATCGGCTCCGACACAACACATCTCTGTGGACATGACTTGTAAATCTGAGTTGATTTAACAAAAAATTTTAAGGCAGCAAAGTATTTTTTACAGTGTGTGCACTCACTGTAAAAAAATACTTTGCTTCCTTAAAAATTTTTGTTGAATCAACTCGGATTTACAAAACATTTCAACTTACTATTAATTGTGTTGACTAGAGATAAGTTGTTTTAACTACAGGTGAGTTGTTATAACTTATAAAATTAAGTTGACTTTTCTCAACTATATTTTATAAGCTGTTACATCTCATCTCTGTTGACATGACTTGTAAATATGAGTTGATTTAACAAAAAATTTAAGGCAGCAAAGTTTTTTTACAGTGTACTGAACATGTAGATGCAAAAACCAAGGCAGTCCTCTTCTATCCGTACGTAAATTAAATGTCATAGCTATCTGTATAAGTCCTCAAACAATACACAATCATTGCATTATTCTCTCATCTTTCTCTCTCTCTCTCTCTCTCTCTCTCTCTCTCTCTCTCTCTCTCTCTCTCTCTCTCTCTCTCTCTCTCCCTTTTCCTTTTTTCTAGCACTTTTCTCACACAGATATGGAAAATACACCGAAAATGTGTCCGGGGATCGTTTGCTCGAGGGGTCATTTGTCCTTTCCTGGAGATATTTGGTCCTTATCAACAGTTTTAGCAGTAGCAGAACTGACAACCCATAACCCGAATGTAACATACTGAAAGCCCTAATGAAGTTTGTACTCAAAAAGTCAAACAATCATGACTTAAATTTTGCTTTTTGGATCCATAACTTCATGGTCTGCTTATTTATTTACCTTATTAACTTACACTTAAAGTTCCCGTTATTTCTGTGTTTTTGAAGCTTTGATTGTGTTTATGGTGTGCAATATAACATGTGTTCATGTATCACGAGTAAAAAAAACATATTCTTTTTCACACAACTTACTTATCTCTATAGCACTGTTTTCACTGTCCTAAAAACGGGCTGATGTGTTCCTTGTCCTATGAAGTCCCTCCTTCAGAAATATGTAATGAGTTCTGATTGTGTAGTTTGTTTAGTGTGTTGTGATTCGATAACAGCTTAGCTTAGCCGAACCGTTTGAGCTTAGCTGGTGATTGACGTATTCATGTGGGCAGTGCTTTAAGTGGCCCAAAAGAGGTGCCGGTACTCTATTTTTTTTTTTTTTGCTGACTCGACTCCTATATTGAAGGGGTTTTATATTTAGCAGTCAACAGACGACCTTGTAAAAAATAATTAATCCTTTTATAAATTTGTGGATTTGCTTGAGCTAGAAATAGCTACTGAACATAAATAAAATGTGCAAAAGGATTTTGAAAAAATACCATTAGAAAGAGCTACTTTTTTGAACATAAATAAAATGTGCAAAAGGTAGATATGTGAGTAAAATTTTCAGCATGGTTAAATGCTAAAACTAGTGGTTCAGATAGAAAAAGCTTGAAAAAAACCTTTAAAATGACACCAAGACCATGTCTATGGGGTCAAGAATAACAAAATACTGGCCATTTGAAACTCTAATTAAAGTCATTTATTTTGTCCATAGACCGTAAAGTCATTTATTTTGTCCCATTGTTTTCCATTTTGCGGGTGATAAAACTACTGTGCACGTCGTTCAAATTCATTGAAATTTCGTTTACTTTTAGTTTAGCAATTAAACTAAATGTATATTAAAATTTCAAGAATGTTTTCTGCACATCGCCTGAGGAAATCCGAAGTTGCGTCGAGGGGAACCAAACTGAAAGCCGCGACAGCGGAGATTATCACGTACCTACAAGGCTTGCGTCTGACCTGCAGCTATCATTCTGGCTTGGTGGGATGTCAGCGAGTCTTCTGACGGCGTTCTTTTACTACTCAGAGTCTAAAACAAGGAGGGCATATTACGTGTTCATTTTATTTTCATTTTAACTGAGCAGCTATGGTTGCGCGTTTCACACACAAACACACACCTCTCCAGAGCACGTTGACACTGACTGAAGGACGCATGCGCTTTTAACTTGTAAACGCAAGGGTGTATGGGTAATGTAGTCTCTGCTCTCGGTGGAACGAATTAGGAAGCGTACATTAAGGGCGCTCTGAAAAGCGGCAGCACAGCCAAATGATTAAATTAAACCTCTGATTTTTAAACAGATGAGCGTTCCGGTACGCTAAAAGCACGTTCTGGGCGCACGTAGAGGTGGTGGTACGCTCAAGAGCTATTTTGAGAAGTGGCGGTACTGAGTACCGGGGCGTTCCGGCCCACTTAAAGCACTGAATGTGGGTGGAGTTTAGTCAAAATCTCATTTAATCAGGAAGTAGAGGGCTGTAGTCCAAACCGGCCGTTCGCTGTAGGCTTTGAAAGGGGAATTCTGTTATATCGCCTGGCAGTGAACTTTTAGCTTTATCATTTTACTGGTATTATTTATGCTCTAACAGCAAAAATAGGATCAGGAAGAACGTGACCTTAAAACCATAAACTTAAAAATTCAAGTGCAATTAACTTAAAATGACCAGTGAGGAATACCCATAAGCCCCTGCGCCTGAAACTTTTGAATGATGAATTTTAACTGATGGGACATATAAACAGTTGTTAATAAAATTTCTTAAGAGTTTTACACTTTTTGTAGTATTATTGATGTTTTTTATGTAAATTATAGTTAATTGTGAAGTCACCGTTCAGGTGATCAGTGTTTCCTTTGGTGTGCATGATGCACCACATTCAACTCATTGTATTTCTCTCCACTATAATGAAGATACATGTAAACAGTGCAGTTTGTATGTGCTTCTGTGCACTGTAAAAAACTACTTTGCTGCCTTAAAAATTTTTCTTAAGTCAACTCAGATTTACAAGTTATATCAACAGATATGAGTTGTCACAACTTATAAAATATAGTTGAGAAAAGTCAACTTAATTGTATAAGTTATAACAACTTACCATTAGTTATAACAACTCATCTCTAGTCAAGATAAATAATAGTAAGTTGAAATGACTTGTAAATCCGAGTTAATTCAACAAAAAATTTTAAAGCAGTATTTTTAACAGTGTGGACATTAAGTTCATTCATTGATTGACATAAAGTCAGAATACTTTTCTTACACCTTGTTATATAAAGTTAAATGACAAAACACCTTGGTGTTCTTTATGAACACCAAGTGAACTTAATTGTTTAAGTTCACTGTACAAACTTTGGTGAAATTAACAATTTAAAGGTCACGTTCTTTCTGATCCCATTTTTTTAAACCCTAGTTAGTGTGTAATGTTGCTATAATAGCATAAATAATACCTGTAAAATGATAAAGCCCAAAGTTCACTGCCAGGCAATATATTTACTTTAACAGAATTCGCCTTTCAAATCCTACAGCAAGCGGCCGGTTTGGACTACAGCCCTCTACTTCCTGCTTTAATGACATCACTAGAACAGTTTTTTGATTAAACTCCGCCCACAGGAATACGTCAGTCGCCAGCTAAGCTAACGGCAAGCTAAGCTGCTATCGAATCACAACACACTAAACAAACTACACAATCAAAACTCAATAAGTATTTCTGAAGGAGGGACTTCACAGAACAAGGAAGACATCAGACTGTTTTGAGGACAGTGAAAACAGCGCTATAGAGATAAGTAAATTGTGTGAAAAATACAGTGTTTTTTTACACGTGAAACACAAACACATGTTATATTGCGCACTATAAACACAATCAAAGCGTAAAAAACACAGAAAGAACGGTACCTTTAAGTTCAGTCTATGTGGCCACATATTTAAGTGTATATTTAACTTAAATATATTTGTTTTTGGGTGACCCATTACTTAAATGAATTGAGGGAATGATTTTACTCAATCAAATAAGCATACAGTATGTCTATGTGCAAGTTTATGCAAGGGATGCAAAAGACATAAACCTGCTTTATCAGAGGACAAACCTTCACATATACAGCAGTCAGCAAGCTAAAAGGCACAGCATCTATTCGCATTTCGCATCTATTTGCATGTAGTGCAAAGTGAAAAGGCAGTAGCAAGCCGTGTTAAGCCATCTAAGTATAATATCATATTTAAAGCAGTATAATATCTTTTCCCGTGCATTATAAACATACAATAGACAACACACTCTAAAAGAAAAAAGCACCTCAGTAGTGGCTCCATTAGGGCCATAAAAGAGGCGGTCTGTGGGGAACACAGAAGGGTATCTAATTATGAACCAGCATCTACTCAGCATCTCGGAGCAGCCATAACCTCTCAGGCTGTTAAACTGAGAGAAAGCTGGAGAAGAGAATAAAAAAGACAAAAGAGGGATGAGAGAAAGTGCCCTGGAAAATGTAATTTATTATGATATATTCCAGGTGTTTCTTCATTTTTCTGTTCCTTTCTTTGATTAAAATGATTTAAACAAACCGCTTCATTGGGAACATTGTATTTAATTTGTATGTTTTCAATTACATCCTCAATTTCACTTTACATCCTGTTTGTCTTCTGTTATGTATATTACTTCAACTGTGGAAAGCAGCCCTTTATTGACAGATGACAGCTTGTCTGGTATGGAAAACAGTAGTGGAAGTTGTTTTGTGTCTTAGACATTCTGTCCCGTTGGATAAAATAACAGACATAAACATGTTTATTTCTTAGTTCTTATTAATTTTCTTCATGGAAGCTTCCATTCAGTTAATGTTTCACCCTGTTAGGCATCTTGTTAATGTTCTTGCTTCTGGGTAAATAAGCTTGTTATAATTGCAAAAACTAAGCTATAATTACAAAACTTAAGTGCCTAAGCTTGACCACAGTGAATTTCTATTATACCCTTTTATTGACATACTTCTCCAAATTACAGCCATAATTGTTCTTTTTCTAAATTTGCAAAGCATGAACAGTGCTGTATAAAAGAAATAACCCACCATTTTCTGTAACAAAAAGACTATTATTTTTCTCTTTTGCTCTTGCTCTCTAAAGTATCTCTCTCAAAATGGCAGCCCAAACATCTGCCATTTAAAACCCCCTGTGATATCACACAAATAAGAGCCGAGGGAAAATGTTCACGGAGGACTCAGTTCATGTACATGTCCGGACTGATTAAAGTCATCAGTTATTGAAAGTCTGTTATGATTATGCAAGCAAAATTATGATTTGTACATAATGAGCGTTTGCTGATTGTGTGTTGAATTGGAATGCCATGTGTTTCCTGTAAGGCTTTAGCGGTATGGAGTCACAGCGTGAGTTCTCGGAATTGTTGGAGGACATGTTAAAGATCCAGATCAAAGTGGGAGAGCTGTGGTGAAACATGTACCGAGTCTAAATTACAAGAAACAAAAGGATAAACGGATCAATTCAGGGTTTCTAAAGAGACGCTCTTAACACGAGCAACATTATGTGGCAGACAGCATCATCATCTTTCTCATGAGCACCGCTTTTTATTGTAGTGGTTTAGAGCCCATGCATGGAGCTGCCATTTGTCCTCAGGATAGGCACATATTCACTATGAAAAACCCTTTTATGGTCCGATTTACGATTTTACATTTTCTTTGGTGTGTATTAGTACATGTTAACGATATGCAAAAGGTACAAACCCAAAGTAAACGATGATGCGAGTTATCATCTCAAGCGTAAATCTGTTTTCTTGGACTACAACAAACGCACAGATTGTAGGAAACAGTTTACTGTGATGTAGAAAAGACCGACATTATTATAATTCTTCCCGCTTCTGACTCACAGACTGTAAGTTAACTCCTGTTAGCATTGCATTGTCAGTGAATTTTTCAAACATGGTAAGGAGCGTCACATTTACGGCTGATGTCAAAGGTATACAGGCCAATCACAACATACAGACACAGCGCTTTTCAAACCAATGAGTTTTGTACAAAATCCATGCATTTCAGGAAGATAGGGAAATATGGAGCTACAAAAATGTACGGTATGTGGAAAATAATGAGTTTTTTAACTAGGGATGCACGATATATCGGCCAACATATCGTTATCGGCCGATAACTGCTTATTTTTAATATTATCGGTCATCGGTCTGATAGCAAAATTAGGCCGATAAATGAAAGCTGATAAATGATGGATTATTTTGGTTTGTTGAACCACTTCACTTGCTCATTGCTGGCCATGTGGAGTTTTGATTGGTGCTTTCTGTGACATAGCACGAAGATGACACGTGTTGCGGGCTTAAGAAGAGTATGCTAGTCTAACGCAAAGACAAGATGTCCGCGGTCTGGGAGGCTTTCATTGTGAAAATAATATGAATATTTATCGGCCTATATATATCGGTTCGGCCCCCAAATATAAAGGGTTATCGGTATCGGCCAAAATTTCCATATCGGTGCATCCCTATTTTTAACCATAAACCACATTGTATTATAACAAATACACCAAATAACGTTGTTTTTAGCAATGAAATAGGTCATCTTTAAAGGTCTGATGAGCAGTGCTGCCTTGGAGTAAAATTATTTACCTATAGCCAAAAATTTTGTCACGAATTTTCACGTTTGTTGTGATCGTCATTGTCACGTATTGGTTACTCAACTGCTTTTTCCTATTTGCAAACTATTTTCGCATCGGTTTAGGGTTAGATTTGGTGTTTTCATTAGGATGTCACTTTAAGTAATGGTTTATACTATTTCTCTGGTTTAATTTTTTTTAATTAAATTTTTTAAATATTTTCTAAATTTTAAAACATTGTCGCCTGGTGTTAGGGTTAGAGTTGGGTTTGGGGAAGGATGTCATTTTATGTAAATCTAACTCTAAACCGAAGCGACAATGGTAAGAAAATAGGAGAAAACAGTTGAGTAACCAATACGTGAAACAGAAATTTGTGATACGGTCACAAAAAAACATGGAAATTCGTGACAGTATCACGATAAAGAATAAAAAATTACGTGACTATAGGTACGTAATTTTGTGTGACTGGGCTCAATGTGAATATACAATAAGCTGAATTTCTCTTAAACCCATCAAGGTGAGTTTTTACCTCAAATAGGTTTGTGTCAGTCTCAGGTCTGTCTGAAGATAAATAGGGCATGACACTGGATCTAATGCCAAATATCCAGTAGTCTCTGAAAATGTTATTCTTTGAATTAAGGCGAAATTGATTCCTCCATGTTGTTTAAGGGCAATATATTCCTGTGCTTGATTGCAAAGCACAGTACAAATTGTTAAAATGTAATGGATATGTTATCATGATCTTGGTTTGGAAAATGTAATTTTAAATAATTAAAGTCAATTAAAGTAATTTTGTGATTGCGTAAGAAAGGTATATTTTACAGTATAATACACATAATGGTTATATATTATTAGCAGGTTCTTTTTTTAGAAACAAGTCCCAAGAAGACCAACACAGTCTAATAGCAATTTTTTACAAGGTGGCTAATTCATATCAGTTTATGCAATCTCATTCATACATTATATTTTGCCCCAGTGAAACTTGGTTACAGGTGAGATTGGGGGTGGAGCTTTATTCTTACTATTTTCTAATACAATACTTCCTTTGTATGAATCACATTGGAAGTCACACGAAATCACCACATCATGAATGGTAACTTTTTCACATGACATCAGAATGGAAAGATAATGTTTTATTAGATTTTATTAGACATGGTTCTCTCTGGGGAGCTTGGTGATTTGTCATATAATATCTCTGGAAATTATATATTTTTTGTAATCTTTAAAAATATATTATCTCACTCTAAAATGCTTGATTCTGATGGTCTGATGGATTCCAATGTACAGTATGTTATTCTGGAATAACAACTGCCTGAAACTAATAACACAGGGTAACCCGGATGCTACAAATAAATAAACCAAATAATGTTTGTGACATCTGACGGTAGGTTTGCATATGTTAAAAATGACCCAATAAAAATTTAAATACATTTTTAATATTCCTTATACCTTGCTTAAAATTATAATGAATTATAAAATGCTTTTCTGCAGCACTCAAAGCGCTTTACATATGAAAGTGGGCATCTTCTCAACCACCACCAATGTGCAGCATCCACCTGGATGATGCGATGGCAGCCATATTGTGCCAGAATGCCCACCACACACCAGCTTATTACTAGAGAGGAGACCGAGTGATATAGCCGATGACTAGTATATATGGGGATGATGCGTAGGCCAATGGGCAAGTTTGGCCAGGATGCCGGGGCACACCCCTGACATCCTGGGATTTTTAACGACCACAGAGAGTCAGGACCTCGGTTTAACGTCTCATCCATAATAAACAGGATACTGTACAAGCAGCAGGTTGTTATCGCAAAATAAGCCCCTTCAGTGTGATACAAGACCCTTCCCGTCGGGGCCTGATCACGCTATTGGGGATTATTAACCTGCTGCCTATACATTATGCCAAACTTATTATGCATAGGGGCTATTTCCCGGACAGGGTTTATCGTACACCCAGACTAAAATGCATGTTTGAGCTGCCTTAATTTAAAAACATTGCACTGACATATCTTAACATATATCAGTGCAATTGTTTTGTCCCATGCACATCAGAATTGTTTTTTTGTAAAAACTACTTAAATGTCCTGATATAACTAAGGCCTACACTGTAAAAAAAATCCGTAGAAATTGCAGCTAAGTTGCCGGTAATTTACCGTAGATTTAAATTTATGTTATTTACTGGCAACATTTTGTTCAAAGTTAAATGATCATTTAACATTTACAAGTCTTTGTCTTTGCAGAGTAAAACTAAAAAACAGCATCAAGCAAAACATTCTGGGAAACAAAATCTGAAGCAAAAAACAGAAAAAGGTTGATGATGATTTCTGGTTCCCAGAATGCTTTGCATGAGGCTGTTATTGTATAGTTTTATTCTATAAAGATAAAGACTTGTTAATATTTAAAATTTATTTAACTTTGAACAAACTCTTGCCAGTAAATAACATAAATTTAAATCTACGGTAAATTACCGGCAACCCAGCTGCAATAACATTGACATTTTTACGGACTTTTTTTACAGTGTAGTCCTGGAATAATCTAAACCCTGTCTGAGAAAAATGTGTTATTGCAGCTGAATAACATGGTAGAGATTTATTTTAATTATTACTTCTGGTTAGATGTTGCAAATAATATTTGGTTAATTATTGGTGAGATAGGGTTCATAGGCCCTAAAATGCTGCCAACTAAATTTGTGTTCAGAACTGATGAAGTATCAGTGGTGCATCCATAGCATTGTTTTCATTGTGCTCCAGCAGCTCCCCTGGTATAGGCACATTTTAACAGCACAGCAGACCAATATAAGAACCAGAACATGTCCCTCCTAACCCAATATGGTCTATTAGTGATACCTAAAAGTTACAGGCCAAACGGCAGTAGAGTTAATGTCACAGCACCCTGACCTCTTATTAACTTTATTAGCAGTCATTCCAAAGCTACAACTTCTTACGACCTCCCATAACGGTCGTGAGCGTTCAGGATTGTGCTCAAACATCATCTGCAGGACAGATGATTTGTACTCGAGTCAGACACTGAAATAACACACTGGCCAAGTTAACATTGGCGAAATTGCCTTCTCCTAAAACACGAATTTAATATGCTTGGCACATGCTAATGCTATTTGTCTGCACAGATAGGGCTAGCACACATGTACCATTCATCAATTTAATTATGATTAATATTCTAATATCCTGGAGTGCTAAATAAGAGCTCCTCGGTGCAGAGTTTCTGCTTTAAATACATTTCACTAGTTTGCCAATTAAAATAATGCATGAGAATAGGGAAAGAGGAAATAAAGGAGGCTTGTTGCCCTCAAGGAATTAAAGCCAAAAAGAAGCATTAGTGGGAATCTATAGGCCTAGATGTTTAAGTGCCTTTACTATGTCATTTATGACAAACATCAACAGCCACAAATGTTTCATGTAATGCTATTTTAACTATTTAAATGTTAGTTTAATGTATATAACTTGGCATATAAACAGGTTTAAAATAGTTAAAACATGGTAGTGTGCATGTTCTTTTGCTTGGGCAGTGTATGCAAGAGAAAACCTATTAACAGTGGTTGGTTTGGCAAGGAAAAAATGTTAATTTCATATATCATCATTACATTTATATTTTCCTGGCAGAGGCTTTCTAGCCAGAAACATTGAAGAAAGGCCAAATATTGTGATGATTTCATCAGCCCGTAGGAATGGATAAAAATGAAAGACTAAACCATGACGTGCCGATGGGAACTCATCCAGTATGATCATTGGGCTATCCGTGGATTAAAATAAAGTGTCAGGTTTTGCTTTGTCAAATTGTCTGTTTTTGTGTGTGCATACAGGGTGTGAGCTAATTTCAACAAATAAGGAAGAATCACTATACATTCACTGTTACTTGACTGTACTTTTTTGTTTTATATATTGAGTAAAGGAAAAAATATTTGATGTTTTGGCCGGTAAGTACTTCTGACTTTGCTATGACATCAGTTTTCTGTTTACTTTTTCTTTTATCTGCACTGATGCAGAGATAGAGAGTTTGTTTAAGTCAGAACAGTTCTCAGTCTTAACCTATTCCAGAAAAACAAGAAATATGAGAATTTTACACACACATACACAAGCGCACAAATTATGCAACGGCAACCGATGCAAATTTTACGAATATACTATCAGGTGTTTATAAACAAGATGAGCCATTCTGCTAAAACATTCACGGTTTGATTCACAGTGATTCAGTTGGACATGCCCAGCCTGGAAGTCTGTGTCCACAGAGACTATGTGTGTGTGTGTGTGTGTGTGTGTGTGTGTGTGTGTAGCACCCAGACATAACTGCGAGTTAGTTTATACAGTCATATAAATAATGTTAGCTAACTTTCTACACACACCTCATCAAAACTTTAAACATGCACGGTCTCCTACGATGACCTTATAAGATGAGCTTGGTTGTCAGCACTGCTGGCAGAGTCTCGAGAAACTCTGGCCCTGCAAGTGCTTTTAATAACAGCATTAACATAAATTGGCCGGTGATTGGTGACTTTTCCACTTTTTTTTGCTTAGTATTTCCTCGTTTGTCAAAGAGCTTCCACAGCAAACAGCATTTTTCTTGGTTCATGAATTCAGCTGTTTAAGGCCACTATATCAGAAATGAAAGCTAACTGACATAAGTTCATTGGCCTTTACAAATTTAAAGAAGTTCACTTCATAATAGGCCATCACAATAAAAAGCTGACCCTTAAAGCACCTCTCTGAGAGTGAAGAAAACATTCATTGGAATGGGGTTTGGTCGCATTTTACATCCTCAATAAATTAGGGTTTCAGTGACAATTACACAGCTCTGTCCAATATATTACATCTGGTTGATTTATAAGAATGTCCTCATCTTGGTTGTTTTTAAGACTCTTGCACCATACACTACAAACAGTTTTCAAATCACTCAACATTTGCACTAAACCTAAAAACAGATGAAATCGTAATTTGTACGTTTCTAAAGGATAGTTCACTGTAACACAAAAAAATTGTCTTTCGTTACTGTTGTTGTTTTCTGTGTGTGTGTGTGTGTGTGTGTGTGTGTGTGTGTGTGTGTGTGTGTGTGTGTGTGTGTGTGTGTGTGTGTGTGTGTGTGAGAGAGAGAGAGAGAGAGAGAGAGAACGCATAGATGGGGACAAAGTTCCATTTAAGGACATTTAAGGACGTATTTCATCTTGTTTTGTATTCCTTGTGTTTTAAGTGAACTATCACTTGAACATACTGTGACATCGTGTGCCAGTGCTTTTTGGAGGATAGGTCTTGATTTAGTTTCAAGTTTGTTCGCCACCATTATAAAATGCAGTCAGTGTAACGTCAATTCTGCCAAAGCCTCAAGTCTGCCAGGCTCAGAATAAATTAGAAGTCATGAAATGTTGGCCTTTTATTTTGGACTAGAAATGTTAATATTTGTGTATTCTCATTTAAATGCTATTGCAAGGACAAACCGTCTTATTATCAGACACTTTTTTCCAGTCCCTCTAAAGGCCGGGATATACTGCAGGATTTGTGTTCTCTTATACGATGCACACCTTATCACACTGTGCGACATGGCTCGTTGAAACTTGGATACGAAAAGCGTGTAGATTGTACGATGATGGCACCTATTGAGCCGGAGGCTTCAACGGCTGCGACACGTGTTAGCACAACGTCACCAGCATGCGCTCGTGGTAAACAAATACTGGTATGCAGGTTGTTGCATCACACTGTGCGTTGATCAGGCTGAATTTCTGACACTGTGAGAAAATATCGTAGGCTATCTTTGGTCACAAGACCTGGAAAACGGCCATCTTTGAACCTCTGTACAACATAGGACCACACTGTCAAAAATAAAGATACAAAGGTGTCACTAGGGTGGCCATTCATGCCAGTTCCGCCGGACACATCCCGAACATGTTTTTGGGTTTGTTCTCCGGAAGTCGCGTTGGTCGACCGCATACGTCATCAAGGTTTAATATTTTGCGTTAAATTTCAGAAAAGCAACTGTTACATTTCAAGGTAAGAATTAAACTACAATGATTGTATGTCTTAAAACAAATAAATCTTAATTTTCTAATGTATTTTAACTGAAATGTGAGAACCTCAATGACGTATGCGGTCGAGCAACGCGACTTCCGGAGAACGAACCCGAAAACATGTTTGGGACGTGTGCGGCGGAACTGGCACGAATGGCCACCCTAGGTGTCACTGGGGCAGTACCCTTTAAAAAAGGTCCTAATATGTACAAATATGTATCTTTGAACTGCCAATATGTACCTTTGAAGTACCAATATGCACTCTTTGGGTACAGAGGTGTTCCTTTTTGAAAGGGTACTGTCCCAGTGACAACTTTTGTATCTTTATTTCTGAGAGTGCACGATCACAGAAATCGGCATGATTGTTTCACGATGCTACCTTTCATCAGGGACAGTGTAAAAGTATCGCAGTCCCAATGTATGCTGGTTAGATCCATTGCAATTTTAACACAGTTAGCCTGAGGATCCCCTTTACTTAAAGGCTGATTTTCCAGCTCCTCTGGAGTTGAGCATTTGACTCTTGCCATTTTGGAGTTCATTCGGCCGATCTCTGGGTCTGGCGCTGGCACTTTTGGCGTGGCTTGGCGCAGTCCATTGAATCTGATTAGACCATTGGCATTGCGCAAAAAAAAATAACTGGTGTAATAATCAGTGACTTTGTTGATGTAACATTGCTGCAGCAGGCGTAGTGATATTATGCACTGCCCAAAATAGTCTCCTGGTTACTTTCAATAGCAGGGGACTATTTTTGGGAAATGCGTAATATCATTACGCCTGCTGCAGCCATGTTACGGCAGCAAAGTCCTATACACCAGTTTGAGAGTATAGTTCCTAGCCATATTGGCCTAGAAAATCACAACTTTTAATTTTCTGTCGGTCTTCGTACAAGATGTAACTACAAAAGAGTCAAGTTTTAAATAGGAAAAATATCGAAACTCTTTGGTTATTTTATAGCGTGATGCTAATGGTCTAATCAGATTCAATAGATTATGCTAAGCTATGCTAAAAGTGCTAGCGCCAGACCCGGAGATCAGCTGAATGGATTCCAAAACTGTAAAAATCAAATGTTTAATTCTAGGGGTTAGCTGGAAAATTAGCATATTTTTTAAAAAGTGGAATGTCTATTTAAACACACTATATAGAATATGCACACACTATATAGAAAGGTCCATGTGCTCTTTCGTTTGTTGAAGATCGTTGTTAAAGATTGTATGTATGTGTTAGATAGAGAAGGGCAGGCAGTGTGTATGCGCTCTGGGATGTGTGTAAGTCTCTGTGAGCATGTGGTGTGGTATTTAGGTCACATTTCCAGCAGGCTGGTTTTCCAGTGTCAGACGGAATTCTATGAGCTTTGGATGAGCGTTACAGTCTCAGCGTGAGGAACTAAAGCAGGTTCCTCAGTTTCACTATCATGCAACTTTATCATAAATACATTAAGATTTAATGGGAAAAAGAACTGGCTGCTCCAAATAGTCCTTTGTCTTTTATCCTACAGACACCATATTCTGAAACTCAGAAAATATGGTTCCCTTATACACTGAAAAAAATAAACGCTGGATTTACTAAAAAATATAGTGCATATTTTTTGCCTCCATTTTTTAAAGCAAGTATTACATGGAGTTTTCAGCAATTTATGTAACTGCTTAAAATTTAAAGTAAAACTTACTTTAAAAAGTGAATGCAAAATTGATACACTCAATTTTTAAGTAAATCCAGCGTATTCTTTTTTTACAGTGTACAAATGTTAGCCAGCATACACGTATTGGCATTTTCTGTGTTCTCCAGACAATTTACTGTATAGGATTTACAATTTTTCAATTAATTTTGGCCTGATATCAGCATGTTTTGGACTGACATGTTTGTGTGTTCATTTTACAATAGTTACACCCACATAAGTTAACCACTTTCTTTGAGACGTAAATACAAATTCTTTCAAAAATTGGGATAACATAATTTATTGCTACCAAAACGGAAAAAGTCACATATCCCATGCATGCACACAACTGGAACAAAATCCCACAACTGGAATCAGTTTTCACTCAAATCATTAAAATCCCATTTTTTAAGAACATTAAACTGTCAAAAAGTGCAACTCAAGTACTGCTTCTGTTTCTTCTGTCTTATGTTACTAACATGTGTATTTAACCGGAATACTGATTTGTTTGCCTGATAAATAAAGTACAAAATATTTATACTATTATTTATACGTCCGACACTTTAAAATACTCAGGTAGATTATAAAACAGAGACAGAACGAGAGAAACAGAGCGAACTTCTACTCTACTGACATAGACAAATGAGAGGACATGAATGAAACCACCCAGATCCCCCCCCCATGGATCAGTGGGAATTAAAGTGAGTTAAGGGTTCGAAAGAGCAGAGAGACAGAGAGAGAAAGAGACTTCTGCTTCTCCTGCTGGGACCGCTGTTAAAAGTGTCCTACGCTGAGACTTGAGTGAAGGAAACAGTGATTTAGACGAGGAAAGAGTTGTTTCTACAGAGCTCATTAAAAAATAATTAACAATTAAATACAAAGTAAGAAAGCAAATAGAGGAAGAGAGTGAAATAACTGTATAATACGTGTATTTCCATCTGTCTCTCTCTCACTCTCTATGCATTCATCTCTCGCTCGCTTGCTCTTTTACAAGGTGGCAAATGTTCTCGTTATGTTGGCTTGACAAAGCCAACATACTGTTATTGTATCTAAGCTTATTATTAGTGGTGCTTGCATTTATGCAAGGCATCACTATTACTATTCGTCATACTTATTATTTATAATTAGTGGTGCTTGCATTTATGCAAGGCATCACTATTACTATTCCTCATACTTATTATTATTATGTTGGCTTGAAAAAGCCAACATACTGTTGTTGTATCTAAATTTATTAGTGGTGCTTGCATTTATGCAAGGCATCACTATTACTATTGCTCATACTTATTATTAGTGGTGCTTGCATTTATGCAAAGCATCACTATTACTATTGCTCATACTTATTATTATTTATTTATTTATTCTTATATCTGGACACTTTTTCGGCGCGTAACTCGTCCCGCACGGTTTGTCGTAGACCAATGAAACAGGGCTCAAAACGACCGGCTTGTTGAGGACACGTCTGCTATGACTTTTATAAGCGATCGGGTGCAGGATTTCCGAAAGGGGGGCGAAAAACCACCCGAAAAATCCCATTGACTTAACATTGCGCCCAACTTTGACGGGTCATAGCTCCGCTCGAGGATTTTGTAGAAACATGTGGGTTATAACATTTGAAGAGGGGGGTAGACTCTGTAAGAACATAGATCACAATGGGGTGTAAGTTGTACCCCTGGGGTGTAAGAGGCACCCGAAAATTCCCATTGACTTATAATGGGTCAGGAAACATGCCCATATAAGGGAATAAAACATTTCCAGATGGGATATCTTTGCTTTACAGTGTCGTAGAGATAAGTGGGTGGGCTCATTTTACTCGGGCATCCAATCAGTCTCTCAGGATCATCCCAGAGCTATTAAGCCACGCCCCTAGCAACAATTTTGGGCACCCTAGCAACATCTCCCATAGACTGCCATTATAAAATGCCCAGATGGATATCTTTGCACCACAGTGTCATAGAGACATGGGGGTGGACTCATTTTACTCAGACATCCAATCAGTCTCTCAGGATACTTACATAGGTATAAGCCACGCCCCTAGCAACCACTTTTGAGCACCCTAGCAACACAAAATTCAAACAGTTATATCTCGGCATCTGAACATCGTAGAGACACGGGGGTTGGACCATTTGACTTGTGACTCAGAGTGTAATCACTATGGGATGCAATTTTTTCCCCTAGCAACCAAATACAGTACCCTAGCAACAGAGTAAACAAAGCCTTATATCTCCGCATCAGAACATCGTAGAGACACGGGGGTTGGACCGTTTGACTCGTGACTCGGAGTGTAATCATTATGGGTTGCCAATTTTTTCCCTAGCAACCAAATACAGTACCCTAGCAACAGAGTAAACAAAGCCTTATATCTCCGCATCAGAACATCGTAGAGACACGGGGGTTGGACCGTTTGACTCGTGACTCGGAGTGTAATCATTATGGGATGCCAATTTTTTCCCTAGCAACCAAATACAGTACCCTAGCAACAGAGTAAACAAAGCCTTATATCTCCGCATCAGAACATCGTA
This sequence comes from Misgurnus anguillicaudatus, assembly GCF_027580225.2. Lineage (NCBI taxonomy): Eukaryota > Metazoa > Chordata > Actinopteri > Cypriniformes > Cobitidae > Misgurnus > Misgurnus anguillicaudatus. The sequence goes on along the minus strand of NC_073358.2, from coordinate 28,750,171 downwards.
GAGACACGGGGCTTGGACCGTTTGACTCGTGACTCAGAGTGTAATCATTATGGGATACCAATTTTTTCCCTAGCAACCAAATACAGTACCCTAGCAACAGAGTAAACAAAGCCTTATATCTCCGCATCAGAACATCGTAGAAACACGGGTGTTGGACCATTTGACTCGTGACTCAGAGTGTAATCACTATGGGATGCCATTTTTTCCCCCTAGCAACCAAATACAGTACCCTAGCAACAGAGTAAACAAAGCCTTATATCTCGGCATCAGAACATTGTAGAGACACGGGCGTTGGACCGTTTGACTCATGACTCGGCGTGTAATCACCATGGATGCCAATTTTTTCCCTAGCAACCAAATACAGTACCCTAGCAACAGAGTAAACAAAGCCTTATATCTCCGCATCAGAACATCGTAGAGACACGGGGGTTGGACCATTTGACTCGTGACTCAGAGTGTAATCACTATGGGATGCAAATTTTTTCCCTAGCAACCAAATACAGTACCCTAGCAACAGAGTAAACAAAGCCTTATATCTCCGCATCAGAACATCGTAGAGACACGGGTGTTGGACCATTTGACTCGTGACTCAGAGTGTAATCACTATGGGATGCAAATTTTTTCCCTAGCAACCAAATACAGTACCCTAGCAACAGAGTAAACAAAGCCTTATATCTCGGCATCAGAACATCGTAGAGACACGGGAGTTTGATCGTTTTACTTTTGGCTTGGAGTATAATCATATATGTTACCCAGAATTTTGCCACGGCAAGCACCACTCACATTTTCTTCAGGAAATGTACCTATCTAGTTATTATATCTTATTATTCTTATGTCTGCACACTTTTTCGGCGCGTAACTCGTCCCGCACGGTTTGCCGTAGTCTCATGAAAGAGGGCTCAAATCGACCGGATTATTGAGGAGAGGTGTGCTATGACTTTTATAAGCGATCGGGTGCAGGATTTCTGAAAGGGGGGCAAAAAACCACCCGAAAAATCCCATTGACTTAACATTGCGCCCAACTTTGACGAGTCATAGCTCCGCTCGAGGATTTTATAGAAACATGTGGGTTACAACATTTGAAGAGGGTGGTAGGCTCTGTAAGAACATGGATCACAATGGGGTGTAAGTTGTACCCCTGGGGTGTAAGAGGTGCCCAAAAGTGCCCAATGAAAAGTCAATGGGGCAAAATCCCATAGACTTACAATTGCAAAAATTTTGACGGGTCATAGGTCCGAGCGAGGATTTTATAGAAACATGTGGGTTACTAAATTTGAAGAGGGTGGTAGGCTCTGTAAGAACATATATGACATTGGGGTGTAAGTTGTACCCCTGGGGTGTAAGAGGTGCCCAAAAATGCCCAATGAAAAGTCAATGGGGCAAAATCCCATAGACTTACCATTGCAAAAATTTTGACGGGTCATAGGTACGAGTGAGGATTCCTTAGAAACATGTGGGTTACTAAATTTGAAGAGGGTGGTAGGCTCTGTAAGAACATACATGACATTGGGGTGTAAGTTGTACCCCTGGGGTATAAGAGGCACCCGAAAATTCCCATTGACTTATAATGGGGCAGGAAACATGCCCATATAAGGGAATAAAACAGTTCCAGATGGGATATCTTTGCTTTACAGTGTCGTAGAGATACGTGGGTGGGCTCATTTTACTTGGGCATCCAATCAGTCTCTCAGGATCCTGCCAGAGCTATTAAGCCACGCCCCTAGCAACAATTTTTGGGCACCCTAGCAACATCTCCCATAGACTGCCATTATAAAATGCCAGGATGGATATCTTTGCAGCACAGTGTCATAGAGACTTGGGGGTGGGCTCATTTTACCCAGACATCCAATCAGTCTCTCAGGATCCTTATTGAGGTATTAAGCCACGCCCCTAGCAACCACTTTTGAGCACCCTAGCAACATAACATTGAAACAGTTATATCTTGGCATCAGAACATCGTAGAGACACAGGGGTTGGACCGTTTTACTTGTGACTCGGAGTGTAATCACTGGCCACATCATTGGCCACTCCCAAGTCACGCCCCTAACAACCAAATATGAGCACCCTAGCAACATAATAAACAAAGCCTTATATCTCTGGATCCGAACATCATAGAGACATGGGGGTTGGGTATTTGGGTCATGTTAGCTTCATGCTAGCTTAATGCTAAGTCATACTAGCTTCATGCTAGTTTCATGCTAGCTTAATGCTAATTTCATAATAAATCTTGCTAACTTCACGTTAAATCATGCTAGCTTCATGCTATCTTCATGCTAACTTCATGTTAACTTCTTGCTAATCATGCTAACATCATGCTAGCTTCATGCTAATCATGCTAACATCATGTTATCTTTATGCTAGTCATTCTAACATCATGCTAACTTCATGCTAATCATGCTAACATCATGCTAACTTCATGCTAATCATGCTAGCATCATGCTAATCATGCTAACATCATGCTAGCTTCATGCTAACATCATGCTAGCTTCATGCTAATCATGGTAGCTTCATGATATTCATGCTAACATCATGCTAGCTTCATGCTAATCATGCTGGCTTCATGCTAGCTTCATGCTAATCATGCTAACTTCATGCTAACTTCATGCTAATCATGTTAGCTTTATGCTAGCTTCATGCTAATCATGCTAACATCATGCTAGCTTCATGCTAATCATGCTAGCTTCATGCTAATCATGTTAGCTTCATGGTAGCTTCATGCTTATCATGTTAGCAACATGCTAGCTTCATGCTAACATCATGCTAGCTTCATGCTAACATCATGCTAGCTTCATGCTAATCATGGTAGCTTCATGATAATCATGCTAATATCATGCTAGCTTCATGCTAATCATGCTAGCTTCATGCTAGCTTCATGCTAATCATGCTAACTTCATTCTAACTTCATGCTAATCATGTTAGCTTTATGCTAGCTTCATGCTAATCATGCTAACATCATGCTAGCTTCATGCTAATAATGGTAGCTTCATGCTAATCATGCTAATCATGCTAACATCATGCTAGCTTCATGCTAGCTTCATGCTAACATCATGCTAATCATGCTAACATCATGCTAGCTTCATGCTAATCATGGTAGCTTCATGATAATCTTGCTAACATCATGCTAGCTTCATGCTAATCATGCTAGCTTCATGCTAATCATGTTAGCTTCATGCTAGCTTCAGGCTAATCATGCTAACTTCATGCAAGCTTCATGTTAACTTCATGTTAATCATGCTAACATCGTGCTAATCATGCTAATTATGTTAGCTTTGTGCTAGCTTCATGCTAATGATGTAAGCTTTATGCTACCTTCATGCTAATCATGCTAACTTCATGTTAATCATGTTAACATCATACTACCTTCACGTTAATTGTGCTAACATCATGCTAGCTTCATGCTAATCATGCTGCCTTCAATAAACAAACCCTTATATCTCCACATCAGAACATCGTAGAGACACGGGGGTCGGACCGTTTGACTCGTGACTCGGATTGTAATCACAAGTGGATGCCAATTATCTCCCTAGCAACCAAATACAGTACCCTAGCAACCGAATAAACAAAGCCTTATATCTCCGCATCAGAACATCGTAGAGACACGGGGTTTGGATCGTTTTACTCGTGACTGTAGGTATAATCATATACTGTCCCCAGAAATTTGCCACGGCAAGCACCACTTCACATTTTCTTCAGGAAATGTACCTATCTAGTTATTAGTGGTGCTTGCATTTATGCAAGGCATCACTATTACTATTGCTCATACTTATTCTTATTATTCTTATTCTGGACACTTTTTTCGGCGCGTAACTCGTCCCTCACGGTTTGTCATAGACCCATGAAAGATGGCTCAAAATGACCAGTTTATTGAGGAGAGGTGTGCTATGACTTTTATAAGGGATCGGGTGCAGGATTTTCGAAAGGGGGGCGAAAAACCACCCGAAAAATCCCATTGACTTAACATTGCGCCCAACTTTGACGGGTCATAGCTCAGCTCGAGGATTTGGTAGAAACTTGTGGGTTACAACATTTGAAGAGGGTGGTAGACTCTGTAAGAACATACATCACAATGGGGTGAAAGTTGTACCCCTGGGGTGTAGGAGGCGCCCAAATGTGCCCCATTGACTTATAATGGGTCAGGGAACATGCCCATATAAGGGAATAAGAATTTTCCTGATGGGATATCTTCGAATTACAGTGTCGTAGAATCAAGGGGGTGGGCTCATTTTACTCGGGCATCCAATCAGTCTCTCAGGATCATCTCAGATCTATTAAGCCACGCCCCTAGCAACAATTTTGGGCACCCTAGCAACATCTCCCATAGACTGCCATTATAAAATGCCCAGATGGATATCTTTGCACCACAGTGTCATAGAGACATGGGGGTTGGCTCATTTTACTCAGGCATCCAATCAGTCTCTCAGGATCCTTAAAGACTTACTAAGCCACGCCCCTAGCAACCACTTTTGAGCACCCTAGCAACATAAAATTCAAACAGTTATATCTCGGCATCAGAACATCGTAGAGACACAGGGGTTGGACCGTTTTACTTGTGACTTGGCGTGTAACAATTGGGCACATCATTGGCCACTCCCAAGCCACGCCCCTAGGAACCAAATTTGAGCACCCTAGCAACCGAATAAACAAAGCCTTATATCTCCGCATCAGAACATCGTAGAGACACGGGGGTTGGACCGTTTGACTTGTGACTCGGAGGGTAATCACTAGTGGATGCCATTTTTTTCCCTAGCAACCAAATACAGTACCCTAGCAACAGAGTAAACAAAGCCTTATATCTCCGCATCAGAACATCGTAGAGACAAGGGGATTGGACCGTTTGACTCATGACTCGGAGGCTAATCACTAGTGGATGCCATTTTTTTCCCTAGCAACCAAATACAGTACCCTAGCAACAGAGTAAACAAAGCCTTATATCTCCGCATCAGAACATCGTAGAGACACGGGGGTTGGACCGTTTGACTTGTGACTTGGAGGGTAATCACTAGTGGATGCCATTTTTTTCCCTAGCAACCAAATACAGTACCCTAGCAACAGAGTAAACAAAGCCTTATATCTCCGCATCAGAACATCGTAGAGACAAGGGGATTGGACCGTTTGACTCATGACTCGGAGGGTAATCACTAGTGGATGCCATTTTTTTCCCTAGCAACCAAATACAGTACCCTAGCAACAGAGTAAACAAAGCCTTATATCTCCGCATCAGAACATCGTAGAGACACGGGGGTTGGACCGTTTGACTCATGACTCGGAGGGTAATCACTAGTGGATGCCATTTTTTTCCCTAGCAACCAAATACAGTACCCTAGCAACAGAGTAAACAAAGCCTTATATCTCCGCATCAGAACATCGTAAAGACACGGGGGTTGGACCGTTTGACTCATGACTCGGAGGGTAATCACTAGTGGATGCCATTTTTTTCCCTAGCAACCAAATACAGCTCCCTAGCAACAGAGTAAACAAAGCCTTATATCTCCGCATCAGAACATCGTAGAGACACGGGGGATGGACCGTTTGACTTGTGACTCGGAGGGAAATCACTAGTGGATGCCATTTTTCCCCTAGCAACCAAATACAGCTCCCTAGCAACAGAGTAAACAAAGCCTTATATCTCCGCATCAAAACATCGTAGAGACAAGGGGGTTGGACCGTTTGACTCATGACTCAGAGGGTAATCACTAGTGGATGGCAATTTTTTCCCTAGCAACCAAATACAGTACCCTAGCAACCGGATAAACACAGCATTATATCTCCGCATCAGAACATCGTAGAGACACGGGGGTTGGACCATTTGACTCGTGACTCTGCGGGTAATCACTAGTGGATGCCATTTTTTCCCTAGCAACCAAATACAGTACCCTAGCAACAGAGTAAACAAAGCCTTATATCTCTACATCAGAACATCGTTGAAACACGGGGGTTGGACCGTTTGACTTGTGACTCGGAGGGTAATCACTAGTGGATGCCATTTTTTCCCTAGCAACCAAATACACTACCCTAGCAACAGAGTAAACAAAGCCTTATATCTCCGCATCAGAACATCGTAGAGACATGGGGGTTGGACCGTTTGACTCATGACTCAGAGGGTAATCACTAGTGGATGGCAATTTTTTCCCTAGCAACCAAATACAGTACCCTAGCAACCGGATAAACACAGCCTTATATCTCCGCATCAGAACATCGTAGAGACATGGGAGTTGGATCGTTTTACTTTTGGCTTGGAGTATAATCATATATTGTCCCGAGAATTTTGCCACGGCAAGCACCACTCACATTTTCTTCAGGAAATGTACCTATCTAGTTATTATTATTCTTCCGTGTTTTCTGAGACAAAATTTCTAACTCTAACTCGTCCTAGAGCTTTCAAGCTACAGCCATCAAACTTTGGACATACCTTCGGTCTGATCTGACTCGAGTTGCTATATCTTTTCTAACTGATGGGACCTTCCGAATTCCTAAACGGGGCGCTGAAACACCCCAAAATTTCCATTGACTTAACATTGAGACAAACTTTGACGGGTCATAGCTGCGAGTGAGAAACTTGCAGAAACTTGTGGCTTACCACATCTAAGGAGTCTGACAGGCTGTGTAAGAACATACCTCACAATGGGGTGTAAGCTGTACCCCTGGGGTGTAAGGGGCCCCCAAAATCTCCCATTGACTTATAATGGGGCAGGAAACATGCCCATAAAAGGGAATAAAAGCGTCCCAGATGGAATATCTTCACTTTAGAGTGTCTTAGAGACATGGGGGTGGGCTAATTTTACTCAAGCATCCAATCAGTCTCTTAGGATCACCCCAGAGCTATTAAGCCACGCCCCTAGCAACAATTTTGGGTACCCTAGCAACATCTCCCATAGACTACCATTATAAAAAGCCCAGATGGATATCTTTGCACCAGAGTGTCATAGAGACATAGGGGTGGGCTCATTTTACTCAGGCATCCAATCAGTCTCTTGGGATTCTTATTGAGGTATTAAGCCACGCCCCTAGCAACAAAAGATGAAGACCCTAGCAACATAATAAACAAAGCCTTATATCTCTGGATCTGAACATCGTAGAGACACAGGGGTTGGACCGTTTTACTTGTGGCTTGAAGTGTAATCATTATGGGATGCCAATTTTCTCCCTAGCAACCAAACTTAGTACCCTAGCAACGGAATAAACAAAGCCTTATATCTCCGCTTCAGAACATCATAGAGACACGGGGGTTGGACCGTTTTACTTCTGGCTTGAAGTGTGATCATTATGGGATGCCAATTTTCTCCCTAGCAACCAAACGTAGTACCCTAGCAACGGAATAAACAAAGCCTTATATCTCCGCATCAGAACATTGTAGCGACACGGGGGTTGGACCGTTTTACTTGTGACTTGAAGTGTGATCATTATGGGATGCCAATTTTCTCTCTAGCAACCAAACTTAGTACCCTAGCAACGGAATAAACAAAGCCTTATATCTCCGCATCAGAACATTGTAGAGACACGGGGGTTGGACCGTTTTACTTGTGGCTTGAAGGGTGATCATTATGGGATGCCAATTTTCTACCTAGCAACCAAACTTAGTACCCTAGCAACGCAATAAATGTTAGCTTCATGCTAGCTTCCTGTTAATCATGCTAACATCATGCTAGCTTGATGCTAATCATGCTAACTTCATGCTAGCTTCATGCTAATCATGCTAGCTTCATGCTAATCATGCTAGCATCATGCTAACTTCATGCTAATCATGCTAACATCATGCTAGCTTCATGCTAATCATGCTAGCATCATGCTAGCTTCATGCTAGCTTCATGCTAATCATGCTAACTTCATGCTAGCTTCATGCTAATCATGCTAGCATCATGCTAGCTTCATGCTAATCATACTAGCATCATGCTAGCTTCATGCTAATCATACTAGCATCATGCTAGCTTCATGCTAATCATACTAGCTTCATGCTAATCATGCTAACATCATGCTAGCTTCATGCTAATCATTCTAACTTCATGCTAGCTTCATGCTAATCATACTAACATCATGCTAGCTTCATGCTAATCATACTAGCTTCATGCTAATCATGCTAACATCATGCTAGCTTCATGCTAATCATTCTAGCTTCATGCTAATCATGCTAGCTTCATGCTAATCATGCTAACATCATGCTAGCTTTATGCTAATCATGCTATCATCATGCTAGCCTCATGTTAATCATGTTATCATCATGCTAATTTCATGCTAATCATGTTAGCATCATGCTAATCATGCTAGCATCATGCTAACTTCATGCTAATCATGCTAACATCATGCTAGCTTCATGCTAATCATGCTAGCATCATGCTAATCATGCTAACTTCATGCTAGCTTCATGTTAATCATGCTAGCATCATGCTAGCTTCATGCTAGCTTCATGCTAATCATGCTAGCATCATGCTAGCTTCATGCTAATCATACTAACATCATGTTAGCTTCACGCTAATCATGCTAGCTTCATGCTAATCATGCTAACTTCATGCTAGCTTCATGCTAATCATGCTAACTTCATGCTAGCTTCATGCTAATCATGCTAGCATCATGCTAGCTTCATGCTAATCATACTAGCATCATGCTAGCTTCATGCTAATCATACTAGCTTCATGCTAATCATGCTAACATCATGCTAGCTTCATGCTAATCATTCTAACTTCATGTTAGCTTCATGCTAATCATACTAACATCATGCTAGCTTCATGCTAATCATACTAGCTTCATGCTAACATCATGCTAGCTTCATGCTAATCATTCTAGCTTCATGCTAATCATGCTAGCTTCATGCTAATCATGCTAGCATCATGCTAGCTTTATGCTAATCATGCTATCATCATGCTAATTTCATGCTAATCATGTTAGCATCATGCTAGCTTCATGTTAAATTATGCTAGCTTCATGCTAACTTCATGCTAAATCGTGTAAGCATCATGCTAGCTTAATGTTAAAATCATGCTAGCTTCATGCTAAATCATGTTCGCTTCATGTTAAATCATGCTAGCTTTATCTTAAATCATGATAGCTTCATGCTAAGTTGTCAAACTCTACTCTCAGACTAGGCTTTCTCAAGCCAACATAAAGTTTGTTCCGACGAACTTTTCTATCTAGTTATGTTGGCTTTGAAAAAGCCAACATACTGTTGTTGTATCTAAACTTATTAGTGGTGCTTGCATTTATGCAAGGCATCACTATTACTATTGTAAAAATTATTATTATATTTTATTCTTACATCTGCACGTTTTTTCGGCACCTAACTCGTCCCGCACAGTTTGTCGTAGACCCATGAAAGAGGGCTCAAATCGACCGGCTTATTGAGGAGAGGTGTGCTATGACTTTTATAAGCGATCGGGTGCAGGATTTCCGAAAGGGGGGCGAAAAACCACCCGAAAAATCCCATTGACTTAACATTGCGCCCAACTTTGACGAGTCATAGCTCCGCTCGAGGATTTTGTAGAAACATGTGGGTTATAACATTTGAAGATGGTGGTAGGCTCTGTAAGAACATACATCACATTGGGGTGTAAGTTGTACCCCTGGGGTGTAAGAGGCGCCCAAAAGTGCCCCAATGAAAAGTCAATGGGGGAAAATCCCATAGACTTAACATTGCAAAAACTTTGACGGGTCATAGGTACGAGCGAGATTTTCGTAGAAACATGTGGGTTAATACATTTGAAGAGGGTAGTAGGCTCTCTAAGAACATACATCACATTGGGGTGTAAGTTGTACCCCTGGGGTGTAAGAGGCACCCGAAATTTCCCATTCAAAGTCAAGGGGCGAAAATCCCATAGACTTAACATTGCGAAAAACTTTGACGGGTCATAGGTCCGAGCGAGGATTTCGTAGAACCATGTGGGTCACAACATTTGAAGAGGGTGCTAGACTCTTTCAGGACGTCCCCCACAATGGGGTGTAAGGTTACCCTAGCAACCATTTTGGGCACCCTAGCAACCTATCCCATAGACTGCCATTATAAAATGCCCAGATGGATATCTTTGCACCACAGTGTCATAGAGACATGGGGGTGGGCTCATTTTACTCAGGCATCCAATCAGTCTCTCAGGGTCCTTAAAGACTTACTAAGCCACGCCCCTAGCAACCACTTTTGAGCACCCTAGCAACATAAAATTCAAACAGTTATATCTCGGCATCAGAACATCGTAGAGACACGGGGGTTGGACCGTTTTACTTGTGACTAGGGGTGTAACAATTGGGCACATAATTGGCCACTCCCAAGCCACGCCCCTAGCAACCAAATTTGAGCACCCTAGCAACCGAATAAACTAAGCCTTATATCTCCGCATCAGAACATCGTAGAGACACGGGTGTTGGACCGTTTGACTTGTGACTTGGAGGGTAATCAGTAGTGGATGCCAATTTTTCCCTAGCAACCAAATACAGTACCCTAGCAACAGAGTAAACAAAGCCTTATATCTCCGCATCAGAACATCGTAGAGACATGGGGTTTGGACCGTTTGACTCGTGACTCGGAGGGTAATCACTAGTGGATGCCATTTTTTTCCCTAGCAACCAAATACAGTACCCTAGCAACAGAGTACACAAAGCCTTATATCTCCGCATCAGAACATCGTAGAGACACGGGGGTTGGACCGTTTGACTCGTGACTCGGCGGGTAATCACTAGTGGATGCCATTTTTTCCCCTAGCAACCAAATACAGTACCCTAGCAACAGAGTAAACAAAACCTTATATCTCTGCATCAGAACATCGTAGAGACACAGGGTTTGGACCGTTTGACTCGTGACTCGGAGGGTAATCAGTAGTGGATGCCAAATTTTTCCCTAGCAACCAAATACAGTTCCCTAGCAACAGAGTAAACAAAGCCTTATATCTTTGCATCAGAACATCGTAGAGACACGGGGGTTGGACCGTTTTACTTGTGACTAGGGGTGTAACAATGGGGCACATAATTGGCCACTCCCAAGCCACGCCCCTAGCAACCAAATTTGAGCACCCTAGCAACCGAATAAACTAAGCCTTATATCTCCGCATCAGAACATCGTAGAGACACGGGTGTTGGACCGTTTGACTCGTGACTTGGAGGGTAATCAGTAGTGGATGCCAATTTTTTCCCTAGCAACCAAATACAGTACCCTAGCAACAGAGTAAACAAAGCCTTATATCTCCGCATCAGAACATCGTAGAGACATGGGGTTTGGACCGTTTGACTCGTGACTCGGAGGGTAATCAGTAGTGGATGCCAAATTTTTCCCTAGCAACCAAATACAGTTCCCTAGCAACAGAGTAAACAAAGCCTTATATCTTTGCATCAGAACATCGTAGAGACACGGGGGTTGGACCGTTTGACTCGTGACTCGGAGGGTAATCACTAGTGGATGCCATTTTTCCCCTAGCAACCAAATACATTACCCTAGCAACAGAGTAAACAAAGCCTTATATCTCCGCATCAGAACATCGTAGAGACACGGGGGTTGGACCGTTTTACTTGTGACTAGGGGTGTAACAATTGGGCACATAATTGGCCACTCCCAAGCCACGCCCCTAGCAACCAAATTTGAGCACCCTAGCAACCGAATAAACTAAGCCTTATATCTCCGCATCAGAACATCGTAGAGACACGGGTGTTGGACCGTTTGACTCGTGACTTGGAGGGTAATCAGTAGTGGATGCCAATTTTTTCCCTAGCAACCAAATACAGTACCCTAGCAACAGAGTAAACAAAGCCTTATATCTCTGCATCAGAACATCGTAGAGACATGGGATTTGGACCGTTTGACTCGTGACTCGGAGGGTAATCACTAGTGGATGCCATTTTTTTCCCTAGCAACCAAATACAGTACCCTAGCAACAGAGTAAACAAAGCCTTATATCTCCGCATCAGAACATCGTAGAGACACAGGGTTTGGACTGTTTGACTCGTGACTCGGAGGGTAATCAGTAGTGGATGCCAAATTTTTCCCTAGCAACCAAATACAGTTCCCTAGCAACAGAGTAAACAAAGCCTTATATCTTTGCATCAGAACATCGTAGAGACACGGGGGTTGGACCGTTTGACTCGTGACTCGGAGGGTAATCACTAGTGGATGCCATTTTCCCCCGAGCAACCAAATACATTACCCTAGCAACAGAGTAAACAAAGCCTTATATCTCCGCATCAGAACATCATAGAGACACGGGGGTTGGACCGTTTGACTCGTGACTCGGAGTGTAATCACTAGTGGATGCCATTTTTCCCCTAGCAACCAAATACATTACCCTAGCAACAGAGTAAACAAAGCCTTATATCTCAGCATCAGAACATCGTAGAGACACGGGGGTTGGACCGTTTTACTTGTGACTAGGGGTGTAACAATTGGGCACATAATTGGCCACTCCCAAGCCACGCCCCTAGCAACCAAATTTGAGCACCCTAGCAACCGAATAAACTAAGCCTTATATCTCCGCATCAGAACATCGTAGAGACACGGGTGTTGGACCGTTTGACTCGTGACTTGGAGGGTAATCAGTAGTGGATGCCAATTTTTTCCCTAGCAACCAAATACAGTACCCTAGCAACAGAGTAAACAAAGCCTTATATCTCCGCATCAGAACATCGTAGAGACAAGGGGTTTGGACCGTTTGACTCGTGACTCGGAGGGTAATCACTAGTGGATGCCATTTTTTCCCCTAGCAACCAAATACAGTACCCTAGCAACAGAGTAAACAAAGCCTTATATCTCCGCATCAGAACATCGTAGAGACACAGGGTTTGGACCGTTTGACTCGTGACTCGGAGGGTAATCAGTAGTGGATGCCAAATTTTTCCCTAGCAACCAAATACAGTTCCCTAGCAACAGAGTAAACAAAGCCTTATATCTTTGCATCAGAACATCGTAGAGACACGGGGGTTGGACCGTTTTACTTGTGACTAGGGGTGTAACAATGGGGCACATAATTGGCCACTCCCAAGCCACGCCCCTAGCAACCAAATTTGAGCACCCTAGCAACCGAATAAACTAAGCCTTATATCTCCGCATCAGAACATCGTAGAGACACGGGTGTTGGACCGTTTGACTCGTGACTTGGAGGGTAATCAGTAGTGGATGCCAATTTTTTCCCTAGCAACCAAATACAGTACCCTAGCAACAGAGTAAACAAAGCCTTATATCTCCGCATCAGAACATCGTAGAGACATGGGGTTTGGACCGTTTGACTCGTGACTCGGAGGGTAATCAGTAGTGGATGCCAAATTTTTCCCTAGCAACCAAATACAGTTCCCTAGCAACAGAGTAAACAAAGCCTTATATCTTTGCATCAGAACATCGTAGAGACACGGGGGTTGGACCGTTTGACTCGTGACTCGGAGGGTAATCACTAGTGGATGCCATTTTTCCCCTAGCAACCAAATACATTACCCTAGCAACAGAGTAAACAAAGCCTTATATCTCCGCATCAGAACATCGTAGAGACACGGGGGTTGGACCGTTTTACTTGTGACTAGGGGTGTAACAATTGGGCACATAATTGGCCACTCCCAAGCCACGCCCCTAGCAACCAAATTTGAGCACCCTAGCAACCGAATAAACTAAGCCTTATATCTCCGCATCAGAACATCGTAGAGACACGGGTGTTGGACCGTTTGACTCGTGACTTGGAGGGTAATCAGTAGTGGATGCCAATTTTTTCCCTAGCAACCAAATACAGTACCCTAGCAACAGAGTAAACAAAGCCTTATATCTCCGCATCAGAACATCGTAGAGACATGGGATTTGGACCGTTTGACTCGTGACTCGGAGGGTAATCACTAGTGGATGCCATTTTTTCCCCTAGCAACCAAATACAGTACCCTAGCAACAGAGTAAACAAAGCCTTATATCTCCGCATCAGAACATCGTAGAGACACAGGGTTTGGACCGTTTGACTCGTGACTCGGAGGGTAATCAGTAGTGGATGCCAAATTTTTCCCTAGCAACCAAATACAGTTCCCTAGCAACAGAGTAAACAAAGCCTTATATCTTTGCATCAGAACATCGTAGAGACACGGGGGTTGGACCGTTTGACTCGTGACTCGGAGGGTAATCACTAGTGGATGCCATTTTCCCCCGAGCAACCAAATACATTACCCTAGCAACAGAGTAAACAAAGCCTTATATCTCCGCATCAGAACATCGTAGAGACACGGGGGTTGGACCGTTTGACTCGTGACTCGGAGGGTAATCACTAGTGGATGCCATTTTTCCCCTAGCAACCAAATACATTACCCTAGCAACAGAGTAAACAAAGCCTTATATCTCCGCATCAGAACATCGTAGAGACACGGGGGTTGGACCGTTTTACTTGTGACTAGGGGTGTAACAATTGGGCACATAATTGGCCACTCCCAAGCCACGCCCCTAGCAACCAAATTTGAGCACCCTAGCAACCGAATAAACTAAGCCTTATATCTCCGCATCAGAACATCGTAGAGACACGGGTGTTGGACCGTTTGACTCGTGACTTGGAGGGTAATCAGTAGTGGATGCCAATTTTTTCCCTAGCAACCAAATACAGTACCCTAGCAACAGAGTAAACAAAGCCTTATATCTCCGCATCAGAACATCGTAGAGACATGGGGTTTGGACCGTTTGACTCGTGACTCGGAGGGTAATCACTAGTGGATGCCATTTTTTCCCCTAGCAACCAAATACAGTACCCTAGCAACAGAGTAAACAAAGCCTTATATCTCCGCATCAGAACATCGTAGAGACACAGGGTTTGGACCGTTTGACTCGTGACTCGGAGGGTAATCAGTAGTGGATGCCAAATTTTTCCCTAGCAACCAAATACAGTTCCCTAGCAACAGAGTAAACAAAGCCTTATATCTTTGCATCAGAACATCGTAGAGACACGGGGGTTGGACCGTTTGACTCGTGACTCGGAGGGTAATCACTAGTGGATGCCATTTTTCCCCTAGCAACCAAATACATTACCCTAGCAACAGAGTAAACAAAGCCTTATATCTCCGCATCAGAACATCGTAGAGCAGGGGTCTCAAACTCAAACTGGCTTGGGGCCATTTCTGAGACTGACATTTCATCAGAGGGCCGCAGAGCTATTTTAACGTTCAAAAAAGTACAATATTTCTTTAAAATATTTTTTAATGTATAATAATACTTGAAAATATATAAACAGTGTTTTTTATTTTTTAATATACATTATTTTATAAAAGTAAGTACATTTTTTTAACCTTATTAGGCTTTGAATTATTAACTAAGGCCTATTAAAACTAACAAATTTAATTCCTATACATTTATAAACTATTATAAAAAATGTTCCAACAGTAAGTGTTTCTGTTTTTATTTATTTTTGACTGTTTTCAGTCATAGTATTGACTTTATTATGTTCCTTTTTGTTATTTCACCGTTTTAATGAATTTGCTATTATATTTAGAAAAATATTAATAAGTGAAAGTGATCCTAAAACATTTGGATGGGTAGTCAATGTTACATAAGCTAGTTGGACAGTAAAAATAAATAATACTGCTCTATGTATAAGCAAGCAAGATAATAATGTATTATACTTCATATATATTTCATATAGAAGTGTACATACTTGTACCTCTGTAATTTCTCCTCATCTTTCCTCTTTTCCTAACCTGGGCACTTTGATGGGTCATTTTCTCATCCGTAGTTTAATATTAAACTGTTGCACTCACTGATCTATATAAATGACTGGATTGCGCATGACATCACAACTGTGAAGCCACCGCGCCGCCATCTTGGTATACCCAAACATTCTATTAAATCAATTTACGCGATCAGATTTTAATGATAAAACATCACTTTACTAGTCTTGGTTTTTATATTTGAAGTTACCCTGTACATTATTACAACACCAACGTCCTTACCCTGTAAATAGTTATTTACTGAAAGTTGTACATTTTCGTTTTTAATCAGTTATTATACATTCATCTTCATTACAGTATCAGATCAGCAGACAGACCCAACATATTTAGTATTAATGACAAACGTGCTCATTCTGAAATCTAAATAAATAATCATACTTTATACCGCATGTGCATGCAATAATTTGCCGGTTTTATGTTATCTAAACGTACAAGTTACCTAAACTTATTTAGAGAAATAACGCTGACCGTGTAGCTGAATGTCAAAAAAAAACTTTATTTATACCCGTGTCATTAACAGAATGCAGCAGACACACTCACCTTAACGGTTTTTTATAAATCCATTATCCTGCCCGATTGAAACATAAACATTGCAAATAACACCAGAATTAACATTTAATTTACGTACACATATCCTAAAAATAATCTTGCGTGACTGATGCGCTGTAAAGCGGATGAATTTAAAACATGATTTTGAATGGAAGTCAATGACGCTCTCTGCCGGTTGGGTATACCAAGATGGCGGCTCGAACTCTGCGCTGGCTTCACCTCACGCTGTTACGTTAAGCGTTCAATGCGCAATCCAGTCATTTATATAGATCAGTGGTTGCACTACATCTCCCACTGCGGTGTCTCCATTAGAAGCTGTGACTTGATGTGAACTACGGTAATAACCCCACAGCAGAGTATCCACCCGGAAGTAACAAATCTTCTCTGGACAAACACTACAAAGTCGCGATCAGATGAACTGATCGCATTGTGACAATGATATGATTGACGCGAGAGGAATTAAAATCCGATCACGCATTCCGTTACCCTCGCCATCACGGAGCGCGCGCTCGTGGCTGCGTAGCAACGGGTGACGCGACCCCACGCTGCGCAACCTCCGCTCCCAAGCAAGCACTTTGAAAAGTAAACATACTTTAAGAAACGCCTCGACTCGTTTTAACTCGCGTTGTTAGATGCGACATGTGACCGGACCCTTAAACGTTTAAATAAAAAAAACGAATTTAAATAAAACTCTTTTCTGCGGGCCAGATTACGTTATATTGTTGAAGGGTGACGCGGGCCGCAGAGAGGGGGAGGGCGGGCCGCAAATGGCCCGCGGGCCGGGAGTTTGAGACCACTGTCGTAGAGACACGGGGGTTGGACCGTTTGACTCGTGACTCGGAGGGTAATCACTAGTGGATGCCATTTTTTTCCCTAGCAACCAAATACAGTACCCTAGCAACAGAGTAAACAAAGCCTTATATCTCCGCATCAGAACATCGTAGAGACACGGGGGTTGGACCGTTTGACTTGTGACTCGGCGGGTAATCACTAGTGGATGCCAATTTTTTCCCTAGCAACCAAATACAGTACCCTAGCAACAGAGTAAACAAAGCCTTATATCTCCGCATCAGAACATCGTAGAGACACGGGGGTTGGACCGTTTGACTCGTGACTCGGAGGGTAATCACTAGTGGATGCCATTTTTTTCCCTAGCAACCAAATACAGTACCCTAGCAACAGAGTAAACAAAGCCTTATATCTCCGCATCAGAACATCGTAGAGACACGGGGGTTGGACCGTTTGACTTGTGACTCGGCGGGTAATCACTAGTGGATGCCAATTTTTTCCCTAGCAACCAAATACAGTACCCTAGCAACAGAGTAAACAAAGCCTTATATCTCCGCATCAGAACATTGTACAGACACGGGGGTTGGACGGTTTGACTCGTGACTCGGAGGGTAATCACTAGTGGATGCCAATTTTTTCCCTAGCAACCAAATTCAGTACCCTAGCAACCAGATAAACATAGCCTTATATCTCAGCATCAGAACATCGTAGAGACACGGGAGTTGGATCGTTTTACTTTTGGCTTGGAGTATAATCATATATGTTACCCAAAAATTTGCCACGGCAAGCACCACTCACATTTTCTTCAGGAAATGTACCTATCTAGTTAGTGGTGCTTGCATTTATGCAAGGCATCACTATTACTATTGTAAAAATTATTATTATTATATTTTATTCTTACATCTGCACGTTTTTTCGGCACCTAACTCGTCCCGCACGGTTTGTCGTAGACCCATGAAAGAGGGCTCAAATCGACCGGCTTATTGAGGAGAGGTGTGCTATGACTTTTATAAGCGATCGGGTGCAGGATTTCCGAAAGGGGGGCGAAAAACCACCCGAAAAATCCCATTGACTTAACATTGCGCCCAACTTTGACGAGTCATAGCTCTGCTCGAGGATTTTGTAGAAACATGTGGGTTACAACATTTGAAGAGGGTGGTAGGCTCTGTAAGAACATACATCACATTGGGGTGTAAGTTGTACCCCTGGGGTGTAAGAGGCGCCCAAAAGTGCCCCAATGAAAAGTCAATGGGGGAAAATCCCATAGACTTAACATTGCAAAAACTTTGACGGGTCATAGGTACGAGCGAGATTTTTGTAGAAACATGTGGGTTAATACATTTGAAGAGGGTAGTAGGCTCTCTAAGAACATACATCACATTGGGGTGTAAGTTGTACCCCTGGGGTGTAAGAGGCACCCGAAATTTCCCATTCAAAGTCAATGGGCGAAAATCCCATAGACTTAACATTGCGAAAAACTTTGACGGGTCATAGGTCCGAGCGAGGATTTCGTAGAACCATGTGGGTCACAACATTTGAAGAGGGTGCTAGACTCTTTCAGGACGTCCCCCACAATGGGGTGTAAGGTTACCCTAGCAACCATTTTGGGCACCCTAGCAACCTGTCCCAAAAACTGCCATTATAAAATGCCCAGATGGATATCTTTGCACCACAGTGTCATAGAGACATGGGGGTGGGCTCATTTTACTCAGGCATCCAATCAGTCTCTCAGGATCCTTAAAGACTTACTAAGCCACGCCCCTAGCAACCACTTTCGAGCACCCTAGCAACATAAAATTCAAACAGTTATATCTCGGCATCAGAACATCGTAGAGACACGGGGGTTGGACCGTTTTACTTGTGACTAGGGGTGTAACAATTGGGCACATAATTGGCCACTCCCAAGCCACGCCCCTAGCAACCAAATTTGAGCACCCTAGCAACCGAATAAACTAAGCCTTATATCTCCGCATCAGAACATCGTAGAGACACAGGGGTTGGACCGTTTGACTCGTGACTCAGAGTGGAATCACTATGGGATGTCATTTTCCCCCTAGCAACCAAATACAGTACCCTAGCAACAGAGTAAACAAAGCCTTATATCTCCACATAAGAACATCGTAGAGACACGTGGGTTGGACCGTTTGACTCGTGACTCAGAGTGGAATCACTATGGGATGCCAAATTTTTCCCTAGCAACCAAATACAGTACCCTAGCAACGGAATAAACAAAGCATTATATCTCCGCATCGGAACATCGTAGAGACACGAGGGTTGGACCGTTTGACTCGTGACACAGAGTGTAATCACTATGGGATGTCATTTTTCCCCTAGCAACCAAATACAGTACCCTAGCAACAGAGTAAACAAAGCCTTATATCTCCACATCAGAACATCGTAGAGACACGTGGGTTGGACCGTTTGACTCGTGACTCAGATTGGAATCACTATGGGATGCCAAATTTTTGCCTAGCAACCAAATACAGTACCCTAGCAACGGAATAAACAAAGCATTATATCTCCGCATCGGAACATCGTAGAGACACGGGGGTTGGACCGTTTGACTCGTGACTCAGAGTGGAATCACTAGTGGATGCCAATTTTTTCCCTAGCAACCAAATACAGTACCCTAGCAACAGTGTAAACAAAGCCTTATATCTCCGCATCAGAACATCGTAGAGACACCGGGGTTGGACCGTTTTACTCGTGACTCGCCATGTAATCACTAGTGGATGCCAATTTTTTCCCTAGCAACCAAATACAGTACCCTAGCAACAGTGTAAACAAAGCCTTATATCTCCGCATCTGAACATCGTAGAGACACGGGGGTTGGACCGTTTTACTCGTGACTCTGAGTGTAATCACTATTGGATGCCAAATTTTTCCCTAACAACCAAATACAGTACCCTAGCAACAGTGTAAACAAAGCCTTATATCTCCGCATCAGAACATCGTAGAGACACGGGGGTTGGACTGTTTTACTCGTGACTTGGCATGTAATCACTAGTGGATGCCAATATTTTCCCTAGCAACCAAATACAGTACCGTAGCAACAGAGTAAACAAAGCCTTATTTCTCCGCATCAGAACATCGTAGAGACACGGGGGTTGGACCGTTTGACTTGTGACTCGGAGGGTTATCACTATTGGATGCCAATTTTCCCCCTAGCAACCAAATACAGTACCCTAGCAACAGAGTAAACAAAGCCTTATATCTCCGCATCAGAACATTGTACAGACATGGGGGTTGGACCGTTTGACTCGTGACTCGGCATGTAATCACTAGTGGATGCCAATTTTTTCCCTAGCAACCAAATATAGTACCCTAGCAACCGGATAAACACAGCCTTATATATCCGCATCAGAACATCGTAGAGACACGGGAGTTGGATCGTTTTACTTTTGGCTGGGAGTATAATCATATATGGTTCCCAGAATTTTGCCAAGGCAAGCACCACTCACATTTTCTTCAGGAAATGTACCTATCTAGTTATTATTCTTCTTCTGATCCTCACTTTTACCAATTGTAACTCCTCCTAGAGCTTTCAAGCTACACCCACAAAACTTAACAAAACTTTTAAGACTGGTCCGTAGATTTATGCTATGACTTTTCTAACTGATGGGACCCACCGAATTCCTAAACGGGGCGCTCAAACACCCCAAAATTTCCATTGACTTAACATTACGACCAACTTTGACGGGTCATAGCTGCGAACGAGAAATTTGTAGAAACTTGTGGCTTATCACAGTTGAAGAGGCTGGCAGGCACTGTAAGAACATACATCACAATGGGGTGTAAGCTGTACCCCTGGGGTGTAAGAGGCACCCAAATTTCCCCATTGACTTATAATGGGGCAGGAAACACGCCCATATAAGGGAATAAAAACGTCCCAGAAGGAATATCTTCATTCTAGAGTGTCGTAGAGACATGGGGGAGGGCTCATTTTACTCAGGCATCCAATCAGTCTTCCAGTATCTCTACAAAGCTATTAAGCCACGCCCCTAGCAACAATTTTGGGTACCCTAGCAACATCTCCCATAGACTGCCATTATAAAATGCCCAGATGGATATCTTTGCATCACACTGTCATAGAGACATGGGGGTGGGATCATTTTAGTCAGGCATCCAATCAGACTCTCAGGATCCTTACAGAGTTATTAAGCCACGCCCCTAGCAACCAAATATGAGCACCCTAGCAACACAACAAACAAAGCCTTATATCTCCGCATCAGAACATCGTAGAGACACGGGGGTTGGACCGTTTTACTTGTGGCTTGAAGGTTGATCATTATGGGATGCCAATTGTCTGCCTAGCAACCAAACTTAGTACCCTAGCAACAGAATAAACAAAGCCTTATATCTCCGCTTCAGAACATCATAGAGACACAGGGGTTGGACCATTTTACTTGTGGCTTGAAGGGTGATCATTATGGGATGCCAATTTTCTCCTTAGCAACCAAACTTAGTACCCTAGCAACGGAATAAACAAAGCCTTATATCTCTGCTTCAGAACATCTTAGAGACACGGGGGTTGGACCATTTTACTTGTGGCTTGAAGGTTGATCATTATGGGATGCCAATTTTCTCCCTAGCAACCAAACTTAGTACCCTAGCAACGGAATAAACAAAGCCTTATATCTCCGCATCAGAACATCGTAGAGACACGGGGGTTGGACCGTTTTACTTGTGGCTTGAAGGTTGATCATTATGGGATTCCAATTTTCTGCCTAGCAACCAAACTTAGTACCCTAGCAACAGAATAAACAAAAGCCTTATATCTCCGCTTCAGAACATCATAGAGACACGGGGGTTGGACCGTTTTACTTGTGGCTTGAAGGTTGATCATTATGGGATGCCAATTTTCTGCCTAGCAACCAAACTTAGTACCCTAGCAACAGAATAAACAAAGCCTTATATCTCCGCTTCAGAACATCATAGAGACACGGGGGTTGGACCGTTTTACTGGTGGCTTGAAGGTGATCATTATGGGATGCCAATTTTCTCCTTAGCAACCAAACTTAGTACCCTAGCAACGGAATAAACAAAGCCTTATATCTCTGCTTCAGAAAATCTTAGAGACACGGGGGTTGGACCGGTTTACTTGTGGCTTGAAGGTTGATCATTATGGGATGCCAATTTTCTCCCTAGCAACCAAACTTAGTACCCTAGCAACGGAATAAACAAAGCCTTATATCTCTGCTTCAGAACATCATAGAGACACGGGGGTTGGACCGTTTTACTGGTGGCTTGAAGGGTGATCATTATGGGATGCCAATTTTCTCCTTAGCAACCAAACTTAGTACCCTAGCAACGGAATAAACAAAGCCTTATATCTCTGCTTCAAAACATCATAGAGACACGGGGGTGGGACCGTTTTACTTGTGGCTTGAAGGGTGATCATTATGGGATACGAATTTTCTCCTTAGCAACCAAACTTAGTACCCTAGCAACGGAATAAACAAAGCCTTATATCTCCGCTTCAGAACATCTTAGAGACACGGGGGTTGGACCGTTTTACTGGTGGCTTGAAGGGTGATCATTATGGGATGCCAATTTTCTCCTTAGCAACCAAACTTAGTACCCTAGCAACAGAATAAACAAAGCCTTATATCTCTGCTTCAGAACATCTTAGAGACACAGGGGTTGGACTGTTTTACTTGTGGCTTGAAGGTTGATCATTATGGGATGCCAATTTTCTCCTTAGCAACCAAACTTAGTACCCTAGCAACGGAATAAACAAAGCCTTATATCTCCGCTTCAGAACATCTTAGAGACGCGGGGGTTGGACCGTTTTACTTGTGGCTTGAAGGTTGATCATTATGGGATGCCAATTTTCTCCCTAGCAACCAAACTTAGTACCCTAGCAACGGAATAAACAAAGCCTTATATCTCTGCTTCAGAACATCATAGAGACACGGGGGTTGGACCGTTTTACTTGTGGCTTGAAGGGTGATGATTATGGGATGCCAATTTTCTCCTTAGTAACCAAACTTAGTACCCTAGCAACGGAATAAACAAAGCCTTATATCTCTGCTTCAGAACATCATAGAGACACGGGGTGGGACCGTTTTACTTGTGGCTTGAAGGGTGATCATTATGGGATACCAATTTTCTCCTTAGCAACCAAACTTAGTACCCTAGCAACGGAATAAACAAAGCCTTATATCTCTGCTTCAGAACATCATAGAGACACGGGGGTTGGACCGTTTTACTTGTGGCTTGAAGGGTGATCATTATGGGATGCCAATTTTCTCCCTAGCAACCAAACTTAGTACCCTAGCAACGGAATAAACAAAGCCTTATATCTCTGCTTCAGAACATCATAGAGACACGGGGGTTGGACCGTTTTACTTGTGGCTTGAAGGGTGATCATTATGGGATGCCAATTTTCTCCTTAGCAACCAAACTTAGTACCCTAGCAACAGAATAAATGTAAGCTTCATGCTAATCATGTTAGCTTCATGCTAGCTTTGTGCTAATCATGCTAGCATCATGCTAATCATGCTAGCATCATGCTAGCTTCATGCTAATCATGCTTACATCATGCTAGCTTCATGCTAATCATGCTAGCATCATACTTAAACATACTAACAGCCAGATAGCCTACTAAACTAAACTTCTGTCAAACCGTTTTAAACGTTCCGGCTACACTTTTTCAAGCCAACATAAAGTTTGTCCTCAAACTTTAATATCTAGTTATTTTTATATCTTTATTCTTATGTCGCATAAATTTCGGCGCGTAACTCGTCCCACACGGTTTGTCGTAGACCCATAAAAGAGGGCCCAAATTGACCGGTTTATTGAGGAATGGTGTGCTATATCTTTTTTAAGGGATCGGGTGCAGGATTTTCGAAAGGGGGGCGAAAAACCACCCGAAAAATCCCATTGACTTAACATTGCGCCCAACTTTGACCAGTCATAGCTCCACTCGAGGATTTTGTAGAAACATGTGGGTTACAACATTTGAAGAGGGTGGTAGGCTCAGTATGAACATACACCACAATGGGGTGTAAGTTGTACCCCTGGGGTGTAAGAGGCACCCGAAAATTCCCATTGACTTATAATGGGGCAGGAAACATGCCCATATAAGGGAATAAAAAAGTTCCAGATGAGATATCTTTGCTTTACAATGTCGTAGAGACAAGGGGGTGGGCTCATTTTACTCAGAGATCCAATCAATCTATCAGGATAGTCCCAGAGCTATTAAGCCACGCCCCTAGCAACCATTTTGGGCACCCTAGCAACATCTCCCATAGACTGCCATTATAAAATGCCCAGATGGATATTTTTGCAGCACAGTGTCATAGAGACATGGGGGTGGGCTCATTTTACTCAGGCATCCAATCAGTCTCTCAGGATCCTTACAAAGGTATTAAGCCACACCCCTAGCAACCACTTTTGAGCACCCTAGCAACATAAAATTCAAACAGTTATATCTCGGCATCAGAACATCATAAAGACACGGGGGTTGGACCGTTTGACTTGTGACTCAGAGTGTAATCACTATGGGATGCCAATTTTTTCCCTAGCAACCAAATACAGTACCCTAGCAACAGAGTAAACAAAGCCTTATATCTCCGCATCAGAACATCGTAGAGACACGGGGTTTGGACCGTTTGACTCGTGACTCGGCGGGTAATCACTATGGGATGCCATTTTTTTCCCTAGCAACCAAATACAGTACCCTAGCAACAGAGTAAACAAAGCCTTATATCTCCGCATCAGAACATCGTAGAGACACAGGGGTTGGACCGTTTGACTCGTGACTCAGAGTGTAATCACTATGGGATGCCAATTTTTTCCCTAGCAACCAAATACAGTACCCTAGCAACAGAGTAAACAAAGCCTTATATCTTCGCATCAGAACATCGTAGAGACACGGGGGTTGGACCATTTGACTCGTGACTCAGAGTGTAATCATTATGGGATGCCATTTTTTTCCCTAGCAACCAAATACAGTACCCTAGCAACAGAGTAAACAAAGCCTTATATCTCCGCATCAGAACATTGTAGAGACACGGGGGTTGGACCGTTTGACTCGTGACTCAGAGTGTAATCACTATGGGATGCCAATTTTTTCCATAGCAACCAAATACAGTACCCTAGCAACAGAGTAAACAAAACCTTATATCTCCACATCAGAACATCGTAGAGACACGGGGGTTGGACCGTTTGACTTGTGACTCGGCGAGTAATCACTATGGGATGCCATTTTTTCCCTAGCAACCAAATACAGTACCCTAGCAACAGAGTAAACAAAGCCTTATATCTCCGCATCAGAACATCGTAGAGACACGGGGATTGGACCGTTTGACTCGTGACTCAGAGTGTAATCATTATGGGATGCCAATTTTTTCCCTAGCAACCAAATACAGTACCCTAGCAACAGAGTAAACAAAGCCTTATATCTCCGCATCAGAACATCGTAGAGACACGGGGGTTGGACCGTTTGACTCGTGACTTAGAGTATAATCATATATTGTTCCTCGAAATTTGCCACGGCAAGCACCACTTCACATTTTCTTCAGGAAATGTACCTATCTAGTTAGTGGTGCTTGCATTTATGCAAGGCATCACTATTACTATTCCTCATACTTATTAGTGGTGCTTGCATTTATGCAAGGCATCACTATTACTATTGCTCATACTTATTATTTATATCTTTATTTATTTATTCTTATATCTGGACACTTTTTCGGCGCGTAACTCGTCCCACACGGTTTGTCGTAGACCAATGAAACGGGGCTCAAAATGATCGGCTTATTGAGGACACGTCTGCTATGACTTTTATAAGGGATCGGGTGCAGGATTTCCGAAAGGGGGGCGAAAAACCACCCGAAAAATCCCATTGACTTAACATTGGGCCCAACTTTGACGGGTCATAGCTCCGCTCAAGGATTTTGTAGAAACATGTGGGTTATAACATTTAAAGAGGGTGGTAGGCTCTGTAAGAACATACATCACAATGGGGTATAAGTTGTACCCCTGGGGTGTAAGAGGCCCCCGAAAATTCCCATTGACTTATAATGGGGCAGGGAACACGCCCATATAAGGGAATAAAACCGTTCCAGATTAGAAATCTTTCCTTTACAGTATCATAGAGATAAGTGGGTGGGCTCATTTTACTCGGGCATCCAATCAGTCTCTCAGGATCTTTTCAGAGCTATTAAGCCACGCCCCTGGCAACCACTTTTGAGCACCCTAGCAACATCTCCCATAGACTGCCATTATAAAATGCCCAGACGGGATATCTTCGCTTTACAATGTCATAGAGACATGAGGGTGGGCTCATTTTACTCAGACATCCAATCAATTTATCAGGATAGTCCCAGAGCTATTAAGCCACGCCCCTAGCAACCACTTTTAAGCACCCTAGCAACATAAAATTCAAACAGTTATACCTCGGCATCAGAACATCGTAGAGACACGGGGGTTGGACCGTTTTACTTGTGACTCGGAGTGTAACAACTGGTCACATCATTGGCCACTCCCAAGCCCCGCCCCTAGCAACCAAATAAGAGCACCCTAGCAACAGAGTAAACAAAGCCTTATATCTCCGCATCAGAACATCGTAGAGACACGGGGGTTGGACCGTTTGACTCATGACTCAGAGTATAATCACTAAGGGATGTCAAATTTTTCCTTAGCAACCAAATACAGTACCCTAGCAACAGTGTAAACAAAGCCTTATATCTCCGCATCAGAACATCGTAGAAACACGGGGGTTGGACCGTTTGACTTGTGACTCGGAGTGTAATCATTATGGGATGCCAATTTTTTCCCTAGCAACCAAATACAGTACCCTAGCAACAGAGTAAACAAAGCCTTATAACTCCGCATCAGAACATCGTAGAGACACGGGGGTTGAACCGTTTGACTTGTGACTCGGGGGGTAATCACTAGTGGATGCCATTTTTTTCCCTAGCAACCAAATACAGCACCCTAGCAACAGAGTAAACAAAGCCTTATATCTCCGCATCAGAACATCGTAGAGACACGGGGGTTGGACCGTTTGACTCGTGACTCGGAGGGTAATCACTAGTGGTTGCCATTTTTTTCCCTAGCAACCAAATACAGTACCCTAGCAACAGAGTAAACAAAGCCTTAAATCTCCGCACCAGAACATCGTAGAGACACGGGGGTTGGACCGTTTGACTCGTGACTTGGAGGGTAATCACTAGTGGATGGCAATTTTTTCCCTAGCAACCAAATACAGTACCCTAGCAACAGAGTAAACAAAGCCTTATATCTCCGCATCAGAACATCGTAGAGACAAGGGGGTTGGACCGTTTGACTCGTGACTCGGAGGGTAATCACTAGTGGATGGCAATTTTTTCCCTAGCAACCAAATACAGTACCCTAGCAACAAAGTAAACAAAGCCTTATATCTCCGCATCAGAACATCGTAGAGACACGGGAGTTGGATCGTTTTACTTTTGGCTTGGAGTATAATCATATATGTTCCCCAGAATTTTGCCACAGCAAGCACCACTCACATTTTCTTCAGGAAATGTACCTATCTAGTTATTATTATTATATCTTATTCTTATGTCTGCACGTTTTTTCGGCGCGTAACTCGTCCCGCACGCTTTGCCGTAGTCCCATGAAAGCGGGCTCAAATCGACTGGTTTATTGAGGAGAGGTGTGCTATGACTTTTATAAGCAATCGGGTGCAGGATTTCCGAAAGGGGGGCAAAAAACCACCCGAAAAATCCCATTGACTTAACATTGCGCCCAACTTTGACGAGTCATAGCTCCGCTCGAGGATTTTGTAGAAACATGTGGGTTACAACATTTGAAGAGGGTGGTAGGCTCTGTAAGAACATGGATCACAATAGGGGGTAAGTTGTACCTCTGGGGTGTAAGAGGTGCCCAAAAATGCCCAATGAAAAGTCAATGGGCGAAAATCCCATAGACTTAACATTGCGAAAAACTTTGACGGGTCATAGGTCCGAGCGAGGATTTCGTAGAAAAATGTGGGTCACAACATTTGAAGAGGGTGCTAGACTCTTTCAGGACGTACCACACAATGGGGTGTAAGGTTACCCTAGCAACCATTTTGGGCACCCTAGCAACCTATCCCATAGACTGCCATTATAAAATGCCTAGATGGATATCTTTGCACCACAGTGTCACAGAGAAATGGGGGTGGTATCATTTTACTCATGCATACAATCACTCTCTCATTATCCTTGAATACTTACTAAGCCAAGCCCCTAACAACCACTTTTGAGCACCCTAGCAACATAATATTCAAACAGTTATATCTCGGCATCAGAACATCGTAGAGACACGGGGGTTGGACCGTTTTACTTGTGACTAGGGGTGTAACAATTGGGCACATCAATGGCCACTCCCAAGCCACGCCCCTAGCAACCAAATTTGAGAACCCTAGCAACCGAATAAACAAAGCCTTATATCTCCGGATCAGAACATCGTAGAGACACGGGGGTTGGACCGTTTGACTCGTGACTTGGAGGTTAATCACTAGTGGATGCCATTTTTTTCCCTAGCAACCAAATACAGTACCCTAGCAACAGAGTAAACAAAGCCTTATATCTCCGCATCAGAACATCGTAGAGACACGGGGGTTGGACCGTTTGACTCGTGACTCGGAGGGTAATCACTAGTGGGTGCCATTTTTTCCCTAGCAACCAAATACAGTACCCTAGCAACAGAGTAAACAAAGCCTTATATCTCCGCATCAGAACATCGTAGAGACACGGGAGTTGGATCGTTTTACTTTTGGCTTGGAGTATAATCATATATGTTACCCAGAATTTTGCCACGGCAAGCACCACTCACATTTTCTTCAGGAAATGTACCTATCTAGTTATGTTGGCTTGACAAAGCCAACATACTGTTCTTCGATCTAAGCTTATTATTATTATTCTTCTTCTGTTCATACTTTTTACCAATTGTAACTCCTCCCAGAGCTTTCAAGCTACACCCACAAAACTTTACAAAACTTTTAAGACTGGTCCGTAGATTGGTGCTATGACTTTTCTAACTGATGGGACCTACCGAATTCCTAAACGGGGCCCTCAAACACCCCAAATTTTCCATTGACTTAACATTGCGACAAACTTTGACGGGTCATAGCTGCAAGCGAGAAATTTGTAGAAACCTGTGGGTTACCACATTTGAAGAGGCTGGCAGGCTCTGTAAGAACATACATCACATTGGGGTGTAAGTTTCACCCCTGGGGTGTAAGAGGCACCCAAATTTCCCCATTGACTTATAATGGGGCAGGAAACATGCCCATATAAGGGAATAAAAGCGTCCCAGATGGAATATCTTCACTTTAGAGTGTCGTGGAGATATGGGGGTGGGCTCATTTTACTCAGGCATCCAATCAGTCTCTGAGGATTCTTATTGAGGTATTAAGCCACGCCCCTAGCAACCAAATATGAGCACCCTAGCAACATAATAAACAAAGCCTTATATCTCTGGATCCGAAAATCATAGAGACATGGTCGTTGGGTATTTGGGTCATGTTAGCCTTATGTTAGCTTCATGCTAAGTCATACTAGCTTCATGCTAGTTTCTTGCTAGCTTTATGCTAATTTCATAATAAATCTTGCTAACTTTATGCTAATTCATGTTAGCATCATGCTAGCTTCATGCTAATTCATGTTAGCATCATGCTAGCTTCATGCTAATTCATGTTATCATCATGCTAATTCATGTAGCATCATGCTAATTCATGTTAGCTTCATGCTAATTCATGTTAGCTTCATGCTAGTTTCTTGCTAGCTTTATGCTAATTTCATAATAAATCTTGCTAACTTTATGCTAATTCATGTTAGCATCATGCTAGCTTCATGCTAATTCATGTTAGCATCATGCTAGCTTCATGCTAATTCATGTTATCATCATGCTAATTCATGTAGCATCATGCTAATTCATGTTAGCTTCATGCTAATTCATGTTAGCTTCATGCTAATTCATGTTAGCATCATGCTAATTCACGTTAACATCATGCTAACTTCATGCTAATTCATGTTAGCATCATGCTAGCTTCATGCTAATTCATGTTAGCATCATGCTAGCTTCATGCTAATTCATGTTAGCATTATGCTAATTCATGTTAGCATCATGCTAATTCATGTTAGCATCATGTTAGCTTCATGCTAATTCATGTTAGCATCATGCTAGCTTCATGCTAATTCATGTTAGCATCATGTTAGCTTCATGCTAATTCATGTTAACATCATGCTAGCTTCATGTTAATTCATGTTTGCATCATGCTAGCTTCATGCTAATTCATGTTAGCATCATGTTAGCTTCATGCTAATTCATGTTAGAATCATGCTAGCTTCATGCTAATTCATGTTAGCATCATGTTAGCTTCATGCTAATTCATGTTAACATCATTCTAGCTTCATGCTAATTCATGTTAGCATCATGCTAGCTTCATGCTAATTCATGTTAGCATCATGCTAGCTTCATGCTAGCATCATGCTAGCTTCATGCTAGCTTCATGCTAATTCATGTTATCATCATGCTAATTCATGTAGCATCATGCTAATTCATGTTAGCTTCATGCTAATTCATGTTAGCATCATGCTAATTCACGTTAACATCATGCTAATTCACGTTAACATCATGCTAACTTCATGCTAATTCATGTTAGCATCATGCTAGCTTCATGCTAATTCATGTTAGCATCATGCTAGCTTCATTCTAATTCATGTTAGCATTATGCTAATTCATGTTAGCATCATGCTAATTCATGTTAGCATCATGTTAGCTTCATGCTAATTCATGTTAGCATCATGCTAGCTTCATGCTAATTCATGTTAGCATCATGCTAGCTTCATACTAATTCATGTTAGCATCATGCTAGCTTCATACTAATTCATGTTAGCATCATGCTAATTCATGTTAGCTTCATGCTAATTCATGTTAACATCATGTTAGCTTCATGCTAATTCATGTTAGCATCATGCTAGCTTCATGCTAATTCATGTTAGCATCATGCTAGCTTCATGCTAATTCATGTTAACATCATGCTAGCTTCATGCTAATTCATGTTAGCATCATGCTAATTCATGTTAGCTTCATGATAATTCATGTTAACATCATGTTAGCTTCATGCTAATTCATGTTAACATCATGTTAGCTTCATGCTAATTCATGTTAGCATCATGCTAGCTTCATGCTAATTCATGTTAGCATCATGCTAGCTTCATGCTAATTCATGTTAGCATCATGCTAATTCATGTTAGCATCATGCTTACCCATGCTAATTCATGTTAACTTAGTGCTAAATCATGTTAACATGCTAACTTTTTGTTAAATCATGTTTACGGAAAGTTAGACTACTAAACTAAACTTGTTTTAAGTTTCTCTCAAACTTTTTTAAACGTTCAGGCCAGGCTTTGTCAAGCCAACATAAAGTTTGTCTTCAAACTTTTCTATCTAGTTATTATTCTTCTTTTTCTGGACACTTTTTCGGCGCGTAACTCGTCCCGCACGGTTTAACGTAGTCCCACAAAAGAGGGCTCAAATCGACCGGATTATTGAGGAGAGGTGTGCTATGACTTTTATAAGGGATCGGGTGCAGGATTTCTGAAAGGGGGGCGAAAAACCACCCGAAAAATCCCATTGACTTAACATTGCGCCCAACTTTGACGGGTCATAGCTCCGCTCGAGGATTTTGTAGAAACATGTGGGTTACAACATTTGAAGAGGGTGGTAGGCTCTGTAAGAACATAGATCACAATGGGGTGTAAGTTGTACCCCTGGGGTGTAAGAGGCACCCGAAAATTCCCATTGATTTATAATGGGGCAGGAAACATGCCCATATAAGGGAATAAAACAGTTCCAGATGGGATATCTTTGCTTTACAGTGTCGTAGAGATAAGTGGGTGGGCTCATTTTACTCGGGCATCCAATCAGTCTCTCAGGATCATCCCAGAGCTATTAAGCCACGCCCCTAGCAACAATTTTGGGCACCCTAGCAACATCTCCCATAGACTGCCATTATAAAATGCCCAGATGGATATCTTTGCAGCACAGTGTCATAGAGACATGGGGGTGGGCTCATTTTACCCAGACATCCAATCAGTCTCTCAGGATCCTTATTGAGGTATTAAGCCACGCCCCTAGCAACCACTTTTGAGCACCCTAGCAACATAACATTTAAACAGTTATATCTCGACATCAGAACATCGTAGAGACACGGGGGTTGGACCGTTTTACTTGTGACTCGGAGTGTAATAACTGGCCAGATCATTGGCCACTCCCAAGCCACGCCCCTAGCAACCAAATATGAGCACCCTAGCAACCGAATAAACAAAGCCTTATATCTCCGCATCAGAACATCGTAGAGACACGGGGGTTGGACCATTTTACTTGTGACTCAGAGTGTAATAACTGGCCACATCGTTGGCCACTCCCAAGCCACGCCCCTAACAACCAAATATGAGCACCCTAGCAACATAATAAACAAAGCCTTATATCTCTGGATCCGAACATCATAGAGACATGGGGGTTGGGTCTTTGGGTCATGTTAGCTTCATGCTAGCTTAATGCTAAGTCATACTAGCTTCATGCTAGTTTCATGCTAGCTTAATGCTAATTTCATAATAAATCTTGCTAAGTTCACGTTAAATCATGCTAGCTTCATGCTAACTTCATGTTAACTTCTTGCTAATCATGCTAACATCATGCTAGCTTCATGCTAATCATGCTAACATCATGTTATCTTTATGCTAATCATTCTAACATCATGCTAGCTTGATGCTAATCATGCTAGCTTCATGCTAATCATGCTAGCCTCATGCTAATCATGTTAGCTTCATGCTAGCTTCATGCTAATCATGTTAACATCATGCTAGCTTCATGTTAACTTCATGCTAACTTCATGCTAATCATGCTAACATCATGTTAATCATGCTAACATCATGCTAACATCATGCTAGCTTCATGCTAATCATGCTAGCTTCATGCTAATTATGTTAGCTTCATGCTAGCTTCATGCTAATCATGCTAGCATCATGCTAGCTTCATGCTAACTTCATGCTAATCATGCTAACATCATGCTAATCATGCTAACTTCATGCTAATCATGCTAGCTTCATGCTAATCATGTTAGCTTCATGCTAATCATGCTAGCTTAATGCTAGCTTCATGCTAACTTCATGCTAATCATGTTAGCTTCATGCTAGCTTCATGCTAATCATGCTAGCATCATGCTAGCTTCATGCTAACTTCATGCTAATCATGCTAACATCATGCTAATCATGCTAACATCATGCTAACATCATGCTAATCATGCTAACTTCATGCTAATCATGTTAGCTTCATGCTAATCATGTTAGCTTCATGCTAGCTTCATGCTAATCATGCTAGCTTAATGCTAGCTTCATGCTAACTTCATGCTAATCATGTTAGCTTCATGCTAGCTTCATGTTAACTTCATGCTAACTTCATGCTAATCATGCTAACATCATGCCAACTTCCTGATAATCATGCTAACATCATGCTAACTTCATGCTAATCATATTAACATCATGTTAACTTCATGCTAATGATGTTCGCTTTATGCTAACTTCATGCTAATCATGTTAACATCATACTACCTTCACGTTATTTATGCTAACATCATGCTAGCTTCATGGTAATCATACTACCTTCAATAAACAAAGCCTTATATCTCCACATCAGAACATCGTAGAGACACGGGGGTTGGACCGTTTGACTCGTGACTTGGAGTATAATCATACATTGCCCCCAGAATTTTGCCACGGCAAGCACCACTTCACATTTTCTTCAGGAAATGTACCTATCTAGTTATTATTATTATTATTTTTCTTCTGATCCCCAAAATTTCTGACTGTAACTCCTCCTAGAGCTTTCAAGCTACATTCACCAAACTTTCCAAAAGTCTTCAGACGGGTCTGACTTAGCGTGCTATGACTTTTCTAACTGATGGGACTTACCGAATTCCTAAACGGGGCGCTCAAACACCCCAAATTTT
Source organism: Misgurnus anguillicaudatus (assembly GCF_027580225.2). Lineage (NCBI taxonomy): Eukaryota > Metazoa > Chordata > Actinopteri > Cypriniformes > Cobitidae > Misgurnus > Misgurnus anguillicaudatus. The sequence continues at coordinate 28,716,207 of NC_073358.2, read as the reverse complement.
CCATTGACTTAACATTGCGACAAACTTTGACGGGTCATAGCTGAGAGCGAGAAATGTGTAGAAACTTGTGGGTTACCACATTTGAAGAGGCTGGCAGGCACTGTGAGAACATAGCTCACATTGGGGTGTAAGTTTCATCCCTGGGGCGTAAGAGCCACCCAAAATTCCCCATTGACTTATAACGGGGCAGGAAACATGCCCATATAAGGGAATAAAAGCGTCCCAGATGGAATATCTTCATTTTAGAGCGTCGTAGAGACATGTGGGTGGGCTCATTTTACTCAGGCATCCAATCAGTCTCTCAAGATCGTCCCATAGCTATTAAGCCACGCCCCTAGCAACCATTTTTGGGCACCCTAGCAACATATCCCATAGACTGCCATTATAAAATGCCCAGATGGATATCTTTGCAGCACAGTGTCACAGAGACATGGGGGTGGGCTCATTTTACTCAGGCATCCAATCAGTCTCTGAGGATTCTTATCGAGGTATTAAGCCACGCCCCTAGCAACCAAATATGAGCACCCTAGCAAAATAATAAACAAAGCCTTATATCTCTGGATCCAAACATCATAGAGACATGGGGGTTGGGTCTTTGGGTCATGTTAGCCTTATGCTAGCTTCATGCTAAGTCATACTAGCTTCATGCTAGTTTCATGGTAGCTTTATGCTAATTTCATAATAAATCATGCTAGCTTCATGCTTATTCCTGTTAGCATCATGCTAGCTTCATGCTAATTCATGTTAGCATCATGCTAGCTTCATGCTAATTCATGTTAACATCATGCTAGCTTCATGCTAATTCACGTTAGCATCATGCTAGCTTCATGCTAATTCATATTACCATCATGCTAGCTTCATGCTAATTCATGTTAGCATCATGCTAGCTTCATGCTAATTCTTGTTAGCATCATGCTAGCTTCATGCTAGTTCATGTTAGCATCATGTTAGCTTCATGCTAATTCATGTTAGCATCATGCTAGCTTCATGCTAATCATGCTAACTTGATGCTAGCTTCATGCTAATCATGTTAGCTTCATGCTAGCTTCATGCTAATTCATATTAGCATCATGCTAGCTTCATGCTATTTCATGTTAGCATCATGCTAACTTCATGCTAATTCATGTTAGCATCATGCTAGCTTCATGCTAATTCATGTTAGCATCATGCTAGCTTCATGTTAATTCATGTTAGCATCATGCTAGCTTCATGCTAATTCATGTTAGCATCATGCTAGCTTCATGCTAATTCATGTAAGCATCATGCTAACTTCATGCTAATTCATGTTAGCATCATGCTAGCTTCATGCTAATCATGCTAACTTGATGCTAGCTTCATGCTAATCATGTTAGCTTCATGCTAGCTTCATGCTAATTCATGTTAGCATCATGCTAGCTTCATGCTATTTCATGTTAGCATCATGCTAGCTTCATGCTAATCATGCTAACTTTATGCTAGCTTCATGCTAATCATGTTAGCTTCATGCTAGCTTCAGGCTAATCTTGCTAGCTTCATGCTAAATCAGGCTAGCTTCATACTTAAACATACTAACAGCCAGATAGCCTACTAAACTAAACTTCTGTCAAACCGTTTTCAACGTTCAGGCCAGGCTTTGTCAAGCCAACATAAAGTTTGTCAACAAACTTTTCTATCTAGTTTAATATTAATGTTATTCCCTGACTGCAGCTCTTTTAGCTCATACAGTGACACATGGAGCTTTCCTCACAAGTCTACACAAATCCATTTGAACGAGCCAGCCTAAACCAACCCCGTGTAAGAAAAAATAGTCAAAAATGTTCCCAAGCTGTCACTGGGGAAGTACCCTTTAAAATGGTGTATCAGATATGCACACATTTGGTACCAATAATGTGCACTCTTTGTACTTTTTTTGAAAAGGCACTGCACCAGTGATAGATATAGGGACATTTTTATAGTGTATGAAGAGTATATATAATATACTCTTCATACACTATGTATATATGCATTTCGGTATGAGAGAGAGACAGAATGTGTAGATGAGATTACTTAACTATAGTTGGTTACATAATTGTAGTAAATATGTGGTAAAAATTTACTTTGAATGCATTGTTAGATAAAAACGTCTGCCAAATCCATACATGTAAATTTATGTTTTTTCTACAAATATATATTTTTTTCACAAGTTTTTGAGCACATTAACAAGTACGAACTTTCTGTTTCTGAAAATGGACATAATTTCTCATGATAATAATCAAGTGTGATCTGCTGGCAACTGCAGGGAGCAGGGGTCTCATATAAAACTTTGCATAGATTTCATCCTTAAAGTGTGCATACTGTATGCATATATGATTGCGTACACTCTAAAAACAAACGGTGCTATATAGCACCAAAAGTGGTTCTTTGCTCGTATTCATAGAAGAACCGTTTTTAGTGCCATATAGCACCGGTGAAGCACCGGTGAAGCACCTGTGTAGAACCATATAGTGCTATGTAGAACCAAATGTGGTGCTATATGGCACCTATGGTTCTGCACAGGTGCTTCACCGGTGCTATATGGCACTGGGGACGGTTCTTCTGTGGTTACGATTCAAATCAACAGTTTTGGTGCTATATAGCACCGTTTGTTTTTTTAGAGTGTAAGCACAAACAATATCAGATTTATAAAACCATGCGTTCACCAGAAACTGCGCAAAATTCTCTTTATAAATCCCATTTCAGTGTAAGAATGCGTGTACATGCATCTCCACCTCATCTCCTCCCCAAAACAACCATATATTGAGCATAAAGCACATAGTTTTACTATGCATACTGTCATCTGCATATCAATTCAGTATGCACATTTCCATCCACATGAACAAAAGGAAAATAGAAAACCTCTAATCTCCAAAAAACACTGGGTTTGTCAAAGTTAAAATTGTGGTTTTAAATATGGCCAGACACTTGCACATTTTTATAAATGTTATACATTTTCAAAATCAAGCTCAGAGAGAGATTTTTGATGGTGGAGAATTGTGTTATGTCCGTAAGTGCATCAAAGCATTATAAACCAATGTACGGCAATATTAAGACCAAATTCTTTACATATTTTATGAAGCATGTGCTACAATGTGTAGGCAAGACGAGCCCATAATATAAACACAACAAGTGTTTTCCCATAACAAAAGATTGTAAAGACAATGCATAACATGGCATAGCCATAAAGCATTAATGAATTATGCAAATAAAAGGCAAAACTCAGACAAGCGGGTGAGATGTTAAGTGTTAATCGAATGATAAGAAAATGCTTACTGTAAAAAAAATCTGAAAGTGGTTACCAGGTTGCCTTAAAAATGTTTAAAGTTATTTCAACCCAAATATATTAGGTGATACGCTATTTTAACACAACTTTTTTAGTCAACTAATATTTTTAAATCAAATCAAAATTTTAAGGGAACCAGGTAACGTACCTTTTTAAGTTGGACCAACAAATTTTTTTTTTTACAGTGATAGTAGGAGAGAGCAGGGGCGAAAGTACCAATATTCACAAAAAACGTATTTTTAAAAGATAATGTGGTAACACTTTACGGTAATGGTACATGAATTATCATGAATTCATGTATAAATTCATGCATGAAATATGCATTCATTTATGCATTAATATCTCATGAATCACCAAGAACCAACACAAGCTCAACGTCCCCCATCCACGACTTCATGGATGAACAACACCTTAATTAAAACATTAACTAAGAGGAGTACATCATCATGAATTATGATTTATTACACATGATCATGAGGTTTTCTTTGTTCACAAAAAAATCGGTCTTCATCACCCATGGTGGATAAAGCTACAGTAGTGGTGGTACATAAATCATCATATATTCCATTATTAACTAAGCATTAACTATCAATGACTTCATCATGTGTGTGGCCCCTCAACTAAAGTGGTGACTTGGTGCTTTGAAACCACTGATCTATATAAATGACTGGATTGCGCATAGAACGCTTGACGTAACAGCGTTAGGTGAAGCCAGCGCAGAGTTCGAGGCGCCATCTTGGTATACCCAACCGGCAGAGAACGTCATTGACTTCCATTCAAAATCATGATCAAAATTTACCCCCTTTACAGCGTATCAGTTACACAAGGTTAATTTTTATGATATGTGTACGTTAATTATTTGTTAATTCTGGTGTTATTTGCAATGTTTATGTTTTAATCGGGCAGGATAATGGATTTATAAAAAACCGTTTATGTGAGTGTGTCTGTTGCATTTGTTAATGACACGGGTATAAATAAAGTTTTGTTTGACATTCAGCTACACTGTGACGGTCAGCGTTATTTCTCTAAATAAGTGTAGGTAACTTGTAAGTTTAGATAACATAATTACAAAACTAGCAAATTATTGCATGCACATACGGTACAAAGCATGATTATTTATTTAGATTTCAGAATGATTACGTTTATTGTCATTAATACTAAATATGCTGCGGTCTGTCTGCTGATCTGATACTGTAATGAAGATGAATGTATAATAACTGATTAAAACGCAAAATGTACAACTTTCAGTAAATAACTATTTACATGCTTTGGACGTTTGTGTTGTAATAATGTACAGGGTAACTTCACAAATAAAAACGAAGACGAGTAAACTGATGTTTTATCATTAAAATCTGATAACGTCCATTGATTTAATAGAACGTTTGGGTATACCAACATGGCGGCGCGGTGGCTTCACAAGTGTGACGTCATGCGCAATCCAGTCATTTATATAGATCAGTGTTTGAAACACTTATGAACAACGCGGCACAACTGGGAAATGACATCAACATGAAAGCGAAGGCTCAAGCCGTTGCAAACAATGTACTGTGGACACAAATGGACTTTGATCTTAACTTTTACTGCTTTATTCAGTATATATAAACAGTATAAACCAGTTGAATCAACAGCTGGAAAGAGCTGAGAAGGAAATTAGTACATACACCATGAACTTTATTTTAAGTGCCTGTATACATGTATCTCAAAACTTTTCAAAACCATAAAGCTGTTTTACAAAAAAGTAAAAAAATGTTTTACAAACAGCTTGACCTCTTTTAGGTTAAGAAGTCACCTTTTATGTACAACATTTTATATATTAATTACAATTATTGGCTAACAGGGAAACTGGTGCCGAATGTCCTTCAATAAACGACCAAGTAATCCTTGCTTATGCTTGTTTCCAAGCCAGTAGGTCCATTCTATTACTGCAAGTGTGTTTGTGCCATGTATTTGTTTAGTTTAGTTTTGTTCAGCGTTTAATATTTCATGATATGGAGGAGTCCACATCAGCAGCTTTATACTGTACATTAAAAGGTGACTCTTTACCAAAAAAGATCAACCTGTTTGTAAAATATTTTTTCTTTTTTTTCTTTTTTGTAAAACAGCTTTATGTTTTTGAAAAGTTTTGAGATATACAGGCACTTAAAATAAAGTTCAGGGTGTATGTACTAATTTCCTTCTCAGCCCTTTCCAGCTACTGATTCAACTGGTTTATACTGTTTATATATACTGAATAAAGCAGTACAAGTTAAGATCAAAGTCCATTTGTGTCCACAGTACATTGTTTGCAACGGCTTGAACCTTCACTTTCATATTGATGTCATTTCCCAGTTATGCCACATTGTTCATAAGTGTTTCAAAGCACCAAGTCACCACTTAAGTTGAGGGGCCACACACATGGTGGAGTCATTGATGGTTGGTGCTTGGTTGGTGATGACCACTTTATTTGAGTGCCCGCGGAGTTTGTGTGTTCCCGGTTGTGCCGCATTGTTCATAAGTGTCTCAAAGCACCAAGTCACCACCCCAGCCGAGGGGCCACACACATGATGAAGCCATTGATAGTTAATGCTTAGTTAATAATGGAATATATGATGATTTATGTACCACCGCTACTGTGGCTTTGTCCACCGTGGGTGGTGGGGACCGATTTTTTTGTGAACGGGGAAGACCTCATGATCATGTGTGGTGGATCATGATTCATGATGATGTACTCCTCTTGGTTGGTGTTTTGATTGGGGTGTTGTTCATCCATGAAGTCATGAATGAAAAATGTTGAACTCGTGTTAGTTCTTGATGATTCATGAGATATTAATGCATAAATGAATGCATATTTCATGCATGAATTTATACATGAATTCATGATAATTCATGTACCATTACCGTAAAGTGTTACCGATAAGGTTATAGACAGAGATATATTTTTGCTGTGGTCAATAACTCACAAGTGTTGTCTATAGGCACCAGGTGGAATTTTGAAAAAAATGTAAAACGACTTTAATATGATTTCACTTTAAACATAAGTAGTGAATTTTTACTTTCGACCCCACCTGCAGGGACGCAAGTAGCACACAGGTGAGTCAAAAGTAACATAACAAAACACGATAGATTTTTGTGTTATACTTGTTTTTATTAAATATACATGACTATGACCTGGTTAATATGTAACTGCAAGTAACAAGTGTTACTTTTTTGTCCCGACAGGAGGATCTCCTCACATTTAAACACGATTTACTTTTATTTTGAAAAACTCTGAGAAGTGAAACTTCAGGATGTGTTAGGTCATTAAATAACCTGTAGATTGATCAGTACTCTAACACATGAAACGAAATACACAACGCGTTATAAGAAAAAAATGACCGCTTGAGGAATTTACTTATCATGGTTGAAAACAGCTCACGAAATTACGTGACTAGTTCACGCATGGACCAACGTGAAAATGTCACGTTTTGCCGCGTTTGAACGTGAGCATGTCACGCTTTTCTGTTTGTGTCACTGTCACGTATTGGTTACTCAATACGTCAGGCGACAATTGGTTAAAGTTTAGAAAATATAAAAGAATAAGTCTTGTATCTTTTTTTTTATAAACCAATACTTAAAGTGACAAATACTTAAAGTGACATATAACGCAAGCACCAAATCTAACCCTAAACCGAAGCTAATGGTTTGAAAATAGGACAAAAAAGTTGAGTAACCAATACGTGACAGTGACACAAACAGAAAAGTGTGACATGCTCACGTTCAAACGCGGCAAAACGTGACATTTTCACGTTGGTCCATTAGTGAAATAGTCACGTATTTGCGTGATATAGGGTTGCTCTGGACCTAAACGCGGAAAACTGTGAGTAAATAACGCAATATTTGTCATGTCTGTCAAGGGTTTTGTGCCTAAGATACTGTCATAGTTTGGGATGCAAATGTTATCAGGGCTCGGAGAAAATCGCTTTGTTACTTTCGTCCAGCGTTACATTTGCCCCGGTTCTCCCCTACAAACATAAAATGTCCTAGTGAATAACATTATGTTTTAACGCAGGTTAAAGGGGCGGTTTCCCGGACAGGGATTAGACTAGTCCTAGACTTAAACACTTTTAAAAGCTGTCCAAACTGAAAACAACTTGCTCTGACATATCTTAAAATACATCAGTGCCCCTTGTTTTACCTCAAAATGCACACAAGTAAGGTTTTTAGTAAGGCATGTTTGTTAAAACTAGTTATATTTTCTAATTAAACTAAGGCCTAGTCTTGGATTAAGCTAATCCTTGTCCGGGAAACCACCCCATAAAGTTCATTGTAGATGTAGACACTCTGTTTTTTTTCTGTCATTTGGCTTAACAAAATGTATAAAAGTTCAGTAAACAAGTAAAAGTGTGTATACATGGTCTAAAGTGCCAGTGCGTTTATTTTTATAAATCTTGATATGTGCATACGCACTTTTAAATGTCTATTTTGTACATACGCCCAATCTATACATGCGGCCCCAGTTCAGTAGTCTTGAGTCTGATTGGATTACTGATGAGACAAGAGATTTTAGGTCCCAGACTCACATCTCATCCTTGATTCTTTTTCCATCAAACACATGATAATGCAAAATCAATCTTTCACAAATTTGCGTATAGTTCCTTCCTTTCACTGGTTTCAATTATTTCAACTTATCTGTAATGTTACCCGTTTAACTCCCTCCTCCTCTTTCCTCTAGATTCTTTCTGCCTCCCTCTGGGTGCTGTAATAGCGGCAAACAGAAGCTCGCGGAGCCCACGGCATTTACCCAGAATGCACCGAGGGTGAGTGGGCAGTAAATCTAATATCAGTCTTGTGCAGATTGATCACCTGTCACATGACTTGCTTAATGCTCTCTAAGTCTATCTTTCTCTCAAACAAAAGTCTAAGGGTTCTTAAACATTAGTAAATACAGTAAACTGTGTGTCATCCCTAAACACAATTATATCCCTGCTGTTGACCCGCTATTTAATGATCATCTGTAAGATTTGAACAGCAGAACCACTCAACCCCATCTAATAGATATGTGGACAATGTTGTATTGCAGCGATTAGCACAAGGGTTTGGATGCATTTCTGTTTTCTGTGGCTATACAGTGATTATAGTTTTGGCAAAGGCCTTTTGATGGCGCCATACTTTTAAAGAGACAGTTCGCCAAAAAATGAAAAATGACTTTATTGAAAGCCAAGGTCCACAGCTTATCGTACTATTTTGAAAAAAAGCTGAAAAGAGCTTTTGTGTTCCATATAAAGGTTTAACAGAATTTCCATCTTTGAGGTAAACCATCCCTAAAAAACACATTTGAACCATAAAAACATCTAAAACATTAAACTCCAAAAATGACAACTATGATTGAAATGTGTTATGCACCGTTCCTCACAGACTTTGTGGAAAACATGACACATATCTTCCACATACAGAGATGAGACAGAAACATGCATTTTCTTTTACAGCGAGTCCAGCCACATCTGATTCCCTAAAACTTTAATGTGCTGAACCCAAAGCGAGTGTTTGTGCGCGAGTGTTGAAGGACAGATACCCTGGAGCATTATGAAATATTTGTGACACTCAAAGCGTCACTCGCAGAGACAGCTTGTTGTGTTTGAAATAACAGCACAGCTTGCGTATATTCAGGGAGGAAAAATTGACATGTAGCACAAATACATTAGACAGAAACCCACTTAGCATTCAGGAAGAAACGAGAGGAGCAGCTTCCATAGGAAAAACTTTATTTATCCTTTTAAAATGCTTTCTGAGGGTTGAGACTTGGCTTAAGTGTCATATATCGGGGAACTCTGAGGACACTGTGTGAATTCTACACAAACGCTGTTACCGGGGGGCATCAGCATTGCCAACACATACAACAAAACTTAATAATACTGAACAAAATCTGCAACAAAATCTTAGTAAATGAAAATTATAACAATAGTAATGTAATTGACTGAATAACAATAAAAAAACAGAGCGACAGAGGGAGGAAACGTGCTGTAAAAAGCTTTTACATGAACAGTTTTTGTGGAAGTTGCGGTCGGCCCGCGGCCTCGGCAATGCACTGACCCCCTCTGTCGTGAACGAGTCCATATTGTGAAAGAGTGGATGAACTGTGTTTGATGAGGATGGATCAAGGCCATGGAAAAAAGGTTTTCTCATTAGATTTGTCTCTCTCATAATATTGTGATAATCCTTAAAAGGTCAAGAGTCGCCACCAATCCGTCTCTGTGCCTGAGGGAGGAGTGCGAGACAGTGTGTGCGTGTGTGCATTTGTGGTTTAAATACGTTCTCGAATAAGTCAACCTCATTGGGTGAAACGTTATTAACAGATGTCAGAAAGATCCATAACTCACAACACCCCAGGTGTCTGACCACAGAATTAGAGCAGAATCAACTCTAATCTAACAAACAAGGTGGTTAAAGATTTTTCAGACTCTTATCGTACAAGCAAATCAGTCAAGCTGCCAAACAGTTGTGTGCCGTCAACTAAATGTAGGCTAAGCTACCGAACATTATTCCCTCCAGCCGAACACAGTCAGTCACTCAAAATGATCACGCGCTACCATTGTTGTGTAAAACTACGGGCACAGCAATTCACAGATGATGCTGTTGTAATTAGCTCGGAGGGAAAACCGCTGTTATTGCTAAATCCGGAGTAAACATTTTCAAACAGTTTCAAGGCCAGTCCACCCCTGCGCTTCGAAAGGAAAAACAAAGTCGTGAATTTCTGCTAAGTGCTCTTCCAATGTAAATGATAAAGAGCGGATCTGTCGCGAACATCTGTTCGAGCGCACACACATGCACACTTTACACGAGCTGTTGCTGGTTTAGGTCTGTTCTTGTACCCTGCTGGTGCTTTTATATATATGTAGTATGTGTGTGTGTGTTTGGAGGCATCTCTCTCCTTTTTTCTCTTCCATGAACCATGACATGTAATATTTGACCTGGTTCTATCACAGCATTTGTAAAAACAAAACAAAGCAAAAATATCGTCCTTCCCTTGTGTAATAGGGAGGACAAAGTGTGTCTGTATGTGCGGGACTTAAATGTGTGGGGTTTTTTGCTGCTGCTTTAGGGCTGACCTTTTAAAACCGTCCTACTGGGACATCTAAGTCTCCTTAATGAGAAACCAAGCAAACAAATCAAATGGAAAAAAAAGAAACGAAAACCACGGAAACATTTTACTTACAAAACATCTTTTTCCAAAAAAGACTGCTATTTACAAAAGTTTTGCGATTTTTAAAAATCCTAATTATATTTTTAATAACAGGGTATCTAATAAAATTGAACTTTATATTCAACAATTTTTCCCAACATACATTATTTACACAATCTTGGGTCTAAAATAATAAAAGGGGGAGAAAACGACAGCGATTATTACAAAAAAATGCATCACATAAGAAAGCAACAGAGGAACGTTGGCTTTCTCCGATTGGCTGCGCTGGAGGCCAGATGCAAATGCATCTAATTTTAAATTAGCATAGGAGTAAACACACCTGCCGCCACTGTTTACTGTTTATCATTTCACGTGCGGTCTGTATAAAAATAGATCTAGCGCTAGATTCTCCGTGACGGTACGGTGGGCTTGTTTTCATTCTCGGATTTTTGATTGTTTTTTGTGTGTTTGTATGCTAATAAGGATCATTTATGTGCATATCTGAGAGAAAGGAGAAATGAAGGCATGTTTTTTATGTATCTTGTATGTTTATGAATATTTGGCTTCTGTGTGGGACTCTACACACACGCTGTCGTACTGTTAACAGTCCACGTCTACATCCCGACAGCGTGACATGAATTATACACAAAAAACACATGTTAGTGGACTAAATTATGCAAAGAAAATACGTTAACATGTTTTATGTCTGAAAATAGGTCGTAGGCTCACGGTGTAGAGGCAAAAAATAGTTTTTTTTTGACTTACAAAACATTTTGAAAAAAAATAATGACAAAATACAAATATTATTCTGCACTTCACGCATCACTGACAATACACAGCAAAGTCTACTTGTATTTTGCTGAGAGAAAGTGAGAATTTCAACTGAAATAATTCTTAAACCAACACGATCCATCTAGCAAAGCATTCTGGGAGTTCTGTAAGGATTTGTCACCAGCTTACATTTTCCTTATGTCAATCTTTATGCACCAAGAGGCTGTACGCTGTACTTGACCCGTGAACACCAATGTGTGTTTGGGAGCGTACGTGTTGTTTAATTGCCTCAAATGGATGAGCATCTAGAGAGACAGAAGTAAATGAGTTTAAATTTCTTCAACAGAAACACCGTTTGAACGCTGAGAGAATCGGTTGATACTGAAGAAAACACTGTGTGGGATATGAAAAATAGACAAAAAATAAGCAAGGAGTTAAGGTACAAAACCATGCGAACAGACAAATGAGAGCTTCCTGCATTGTAATGATGATCTAGTGTCCCTCTGTGATTGGTTAAAGGCTCTTCTTCAGCATTGAAGTCTATGCCTGAGTGCCACACATTGTGGGGATCTCTTCTGTTTCGCGCGCACACACACACATACACATACACACAGTGTAGTGTTCAGTAAAAGAGAGACAGAAGGAAATTTGAGAGGCGTATTATCCACAGTCTTTCCTCAGTCCTCTTTTCCTTTTCTCCGTTCTCTGACATGTAGCAAACAGGGTTGGCTAGTGATAAAAAGATTCGGGATACCTTAGAAAAACATGTTCTTATTGCGGTTACTTCTCTCCCTTTTCCCTCAGACTTTGTAGTAGATATTGGCTGGGCTCTGGGGAGGCATTTCCTGAACAATGTAGACGGGGTGCCCATAGTCTCCGCTCACTTTTTCATAGTGTGGACAGTAGTTATTCTCTGTTGTCCGCAGGGGGATGATGATGTCACTTGGTTCTGAGCCAGACTGGGTGGCTCCTTTGGGCGTGGCCAGAGTGCTGAGTGACAGGGAAGTCCCGCCCCTGGGCTGCGAGTGCTTGCGGGTTCTCTTGCGAAGCTTGAGGAGCAGGACGATGAGGATGATGATGATGAGGAGAAAGATGACACAGCCCGCTCCGATTGCGGCGAAGAGAGCGGGTTTGGAGCCGAAAATGCCCTCCACTGAACCCGAAGTGTTTTCTTGGTTTCTCGTGTCTGCGAGAGAGAACGAAAGACAGACATGTTGTGAACACCGTAATTACTGCTTTTCTTCACTGCATCCTTCTCTTCTTATCTTTAACCGGTAAGAGCAACACATTAGATAACCTTAAACACGCTCCAATTAACAGTGTTTAGAGTCGCTCTGTCTTGTCTGAGGCAAAGATAACTGACTATAGTACGCTAGATAGAAACAAACCTCTGTGTTTGTTAACATTGGCACCGAGCTACTATTAAAGTAAATAAAACTTGTTATCGGCAGAATGAGTTTATTGTTGCACTGCCAGCTCAACCGGCTACCGAATTTATCCCTTGTAGCTCTAAATGCACATTATGCATACACAGGAATATTTTTGTCTGACAATAAAATCTGCAATGTCAAAGTATATTTACCAGTGGTATAGGCAAAATTACACAGGCCCAGATTGAAATTATCCTGTCAAACAGCAACGTACAGCGATTTATGGACAATTTTGTGTGCTTAGCGCTGCTAGTACTGGATGATAGTCAAACGCGTAGACGTACTTCGGTGACATAAGCACATTATTTAAGCAAGTTCAAATGCTAGCCAGTGGCTGTAACGTAACACATGGTTAGGTTAAACTGTTAGTACGGTAATCCGACCGCCAATGTGTGTTTTGTGCGACTCAAATCAAAGACAGAGATCGTCAACTAAAGTAAAACATATGGCCCGACTTCGTGGAAAAATGTTATCAATAGTTATCTCCATACGCATTTTTTCCAGAAAGTGACGTGCAAATGCGCAAATATTTATCCGATCAAAACTCATGTAAGAGGATGACAATCACGGTGAATTATTTAATTTTTTTGACAGACTAGCTGATGCTTAAAGGGATAGTTCACTTTAAAATTTAAATTCTATGATCATCTACCCATCCTCATGTTGTTCCAAACCTGCATGAATTTCTTTTTTCTGATGAACACAAAAGAAGATATTTTGAGAAATGATGGTAAACACACAGGAGTAAGTGACCATGAACTTCCATAGTAGGAACACATTTTTTTTGAAGTATTGTGATAAATGATGAAGAAAATGTTTTGATAAATGATGGTAAGCACACAGTTGACGATACCCATTAAATTCCATCATATTTTTTTATTCCTACTATGGAAGTCTATGGTCACTTATTGTTGTGTGTTTACCATCATTTCTCAAAATATCTTCTTTTGTGTTCATCAGAAAAAAGAAATCCATACAGGTCCAGAACAACATGAGGATGAGTAGATCATGACAGAATTTTCATTTTAAAGTGAACTATGCCTTTAATAATGCGGGAGGCGCAACTGACCTGCACTGTTTGCCATCATGGCCCAGCTAAGAAATAAACAGCTGCATACTGTAATACCATTGTAATATTGTTGTATAAACAGTTCGCCTCGTAAATTGTTTCGGTGGCAGGCGTGACAAAAAGCTTGTATAAAACTTCATAAAGCAGATGGTTCAGACTCGAAATTTTGATTGGATTAGCCACCTTGGAGGCGGTTGTAAAATTACTGTAAACGCTCACCTGTGACCGGATATTATATATTGATGCGGCAAATAGCCGTGTTGCCAGGCAACAGCAAACAACCAACCATATTTCTCGGCTTAAGATCCGTTTATTCTGATAATTATTAATCATAAATGTAACTGTTTATTGAGCATTGTTGTCTTTTATCATATCACGCGTTGCCGTTTTCTAAAAGCAATAAGCTACTGCAGTTCATGTACGGTAATTTTATCATGACTGTTCTTTAAACTGCCTTAAACCACCTTACTGTGGTACAATCACTGTAACGAATGACCTCTTATGGCTTATTGCTTTATATTGGATCCTGGAGTGTAATATTTCTTCTCCGAGCAGAACGACGTGACCTCGAGCTGACGCAGTGTGTGCGCGTCTCTCTGTTCTTCTGTTTTTCTTAATGATCGGGGAAAGCATCCCTCTCTCTCGTTCTGTCTTTTTCTCCCTCTCTATCCTAATGAAGTTTAGACCTCCCGTAGGTTAATGGCTGCTAGGACGTGATAAAGACATGCTACATTAACTTCTGTCTCTCCCTCTCTCTGTCTCTCGCTCGCTTGCACAAACTCAGCCGCCTGAGGGAGGCAGTAGCTCCGCATTGCTGTATTTCATCCGCTCGAGTTTCCGGGTGAAACGCTGTTGTTTGATAATTGTGGTAAATCTTTACTGATCCACACAGCTGATCGCAGAGCACTTTGTCCTTTGTCGTAAACATTTAAGGACGTTTACAGGAAAACGCCGTAATGCTGATCCCAGTACACACAGGTGATTTTGTTTTCCGTACCTCTGCCGGGCAAACCATTCTCTTCTATTTCTCGATCTCTGTCTCTCTTGCGGGAGGGGCTCGTTGTGGGGTCCTTGATCTCATTGTCCTGGTTTCGGTCTGGGAGGTCCGTTAAATCTGGATCTGGTGCATTTGGATCTGAGAACATAATAAAACACACATCACAAATTAAGACAAGAAAAAAAAAACATGTCAGCGAGTTTTTAAAAACATGCATATGTTTTTTTCAGGTCTGATAACTTTGTCTTTCTGAGTAAAAAAGCAAGTTAAAGTCCAATGAGTAGTGTGTCTGTGTATACGTGTGTGAATGTTATGAGGTAATGTAACTTGGATAATGTTTAACCTCAATGTAATTGGCTGTTAATGAGTCAGCTGACTGGATCATCAACTAAATTGGGCTTAAATGACTTTACCTTTGGACATACTAGAGATAAAGAGTGTATGGGGTGTGTTACTCACCTTGGCCCACTTTCATGATGATCTTCATGGATCTCGTGCTACAAACTCCACCTTCTCTGTTTTCCAAACCTTCCTGTGTTCCATTAGACGTGGCTGGAGAGAGAGAAAGAGAGAGACAGAGGGCTTTGTGATTGTCTGGTTGAATTAGGTTTAGATTTATAGGACTTTTGATTGGACTTCTTGCTGCACAACCAAAGCAGGAAAAGGAAACCCTAATTTACCTCTATAAATCACACGCACACAACACACAAGCACATGCAAACACACATATACACACGTACACACACAATCTTTGGCAGGGGAAATGCTGATTTCAGCCCTAAATCACATGTACTTACATTGCAACCCAATATTACCTTAGCAACATCCAAAAGCAAACTTACATTTGTGCATGTGTGTGTTTGTGTGTGTGTCTCTCAGGATATGGACAAGATGAAAAAGCTCCAGTGTATTCTCCTGTTACTAGTCCCTGTGATAGTAATCTGATCCCATGGGAATGTACAAACACACACACAGGACTACGCAGTAAGGCAAGCCATGTGTATGAATTTTCTCTTCTTCTGTAGGCCCCGAAGCCAACAGAATGACTGTACCGAGGGCCATATCGCTTTTCTGCCGTGTGTCTGGGACAGAGGAAAGTGTGAGAAAGTGAACTTCCTCTGAATAGGACGCGCATATAATACTAAACGCGCAAACACACAGCACTATTATGAGGTTAAATAAACCGATATTGTCACAGCAGGTGATCCACCTTCATTCAATTTAACTCCCAATTACACCCGCACAAGTCCTATACACACACAGACACACACATTATTAGCTCCCATCAGTTTGTGCTCATTACGAGGTGCGAGTGAGAAGTGCTGAGAGTGCATACGTGTAAGTGCACAACTAATGAGGTCTTCTTTATAAGTGCAGAAAAAAGTTGAGTAAGATAAGAAAATATGCTTAGTCCCGAAAACACAAACACGCACGCTCATTCACATCCATCACAGCATTTTAGGATTTGACACTTCAATCGTTTTTCATGAAAAATGTTTCCAAAAGTTTTTAGTTACTGAGAGTCGTAACAAATACAACAAAAACATGCTGCTCGATTATGGGCAAAATCATAATCACGATTATTCAACACGATTACTCTTTGAAAACATGCATTTTTATCTAGTAAGTGTTACAATAGGCAACACTGGTCGAAGTAGTGGTGCCTTCGAAGTGCCTTACAAGCGCATTGGTCCAGCAGTATGCAATTTATATTTTAATCGCACAATAAATGTTTTACCTTGATTATCTTGTTTTGGTAATTGTTTAAATTAAAAATTTAAAAATGATCTTTTTTGCACAGCCTTACAAGAACAATTAAATATCAACATGATTTGAACAACCAACCTCAAATTCGAAACGCAATGAGAAGCTACGGTAGCTGCCACAGTACAAACATGTTATCGCCTGAGACAACGTAGGGACCAAACTTGCTCTGTAGTGCAGTTCGTACGTTTAGGGCTACCGTAGAAACGTGACAGTGACTTCCATATAAGGAGACCTGTCGTGTATGTAGATAAAAACGCCTCATTCTAAAGTAATAAAAACAATACAGTTCATTATGTAAGGTCTTTATACACCACTGATAATATAGTTATGTATATTATATCGCATTTCTGTCAAGAGATCCTTTAAAAAGTTACATATTGAACTTTTAATGCGTGTTTCTGTTTTGGTATATGGGTGATTCTCGCGAATTAGACTTGAGAAATGAGGTGTCATGAAACATTTTGATTAAAAAAGTAAGAATATCAAAACAAGAAGCATACAGTTACAAACATCTCTTAACGTATTATTTTGCACATGATTTCAAATGACATCATACAAACCAATTTTGTAGTTTTTTCCATATTTAAGGGGAAAATTTTCATTACCGCAATGTGTCCATGACTGGATTTGGGTTCTTTGACTTGGAAATATTTATAATTAAAAAATCTAAAAAATAAAAAGCTTCAGTGCATGTTATACTGTATAACATTTACAGTAAAGAAACATGTGCTATTTAGTGATCATTGGTAAATGTAGAGACAATAATAAGGAATATAAATGTGTCCAAGAAAAATTTTCTCATCCCCCGAAACAATTTTCAATCATTGTTTAAGCCCTTAATGAACTAAAAAAATAAATAAAATTTGGTGGAAGGGACATAATTGACTGTGACACTCAAGATGGTTACCAGGTAAGCAGTTCTTATTTTTTCTCTCCAGATAAAAGTTGAAATTTTGTTTGTCATAGTACCTAGACAACTTTTTAGTTCTCATTAGCGAAACATGAGTTTGTAAATGCATATATTTAATGTTATATCATGTTGCGGTAATGATCATTTTTGATAATGATAATCAAAAAAAATTTAAATAATTCGAATAGGTAATATTTTTTAAATCCTCGAAAAATAATGGTTATAGTAAGTTCAGACCTTAATCTTATATGTGCAAAAAAATGGCTTCAAGGGCTTTTTTAAAAAATCTGATGCTGGACACCTTCTAAGTCTGGATTTTGTGAGAATCATCCATTTACATTAGCAACATAAAAGTCATGTGTTTGTTCCCAACACACATACTGATAAAATGTCTACAATAAATGGACCGTAACTCACACTAAAAAGTTTCTGCCAAATGCATAAATGTAAAAGAAAACATGATGGTTTCCTTCCATATAGCCATATAAATTACTTTACAAAGTTCCTTATATTTGAAAAAGAAAAAAAATGATACGTTTTTATACTTAATTTCTATTGACCCATACCAGTATAAGTTTTTATGAAAGTTTAGTTGCACTATGTATCTCTGCTCAAAAAGAGACTCTGGTGAGAGGTCCAGGACAGGGTGCTTGTGAATGGCCCTTTGTGGGCGTGTATGGGGGAGGGGTGATGTGTGTGGTTGCTAGGATCCGCTATGATGTCATGCAGATTGAGATGTATGGCAGTAGGCAGAATGCCAGTCTCCTTACGGCAGCACCATGCCAACCTGTCACCGTGCCAACCACAGAATAGCATCACACAGCATGGCCTTAAAGAAACACACACACACACAGGCATGCACACACCTTTCAGACTCCTGCACACAGGACACAATCTAAACAACAGCTCACACTCCAGGCTAAACACAACACACATTCCAGACAGGCAGGGTAATCCCGCCTGTGTACTGTTAGCAATGGGATGGATTTGCTTTAAAGCATTTTTGCGGCCACATTCTGTTGTCACTACATCATTGCTGGATTTCAACTGGTCAGAATATTTAAGCCTTAATAGGTTCCTGCCCCTGTACACTAAAAACATGACAGTCTCAACTTTATGGAAATCCAGCTGCTGTGCGGATGGATTCGAACTCCTCGTTTAGTATTCTTGTTGAACAAAAAAATACGAGTACATCGCTGGAAACAAATCGTGTTTTTCCAAAAGAATAGCTTGTAAATAGACAAAAACACACTCGACGGCCACGCAAGTTGAGATTTGACTGACTTGGATTAAAAAAAGGTGTTTACACACATGTTATGAAAAAACATGCAGGAGCTTGGGGATTTACCATCTGTGAAAGCTTGTGTGTGTCTCTCTGCGTGTGTGTGTGTGTGTGTGTGTGTCAGAGAAAAACAAAGAAATTAAGTGTTGTCACAATAAATACTGTGGTCCCTGTTTGCGTGTCCTATTGACAGACATGTCAGTGTGTTTTTTATTTTAGTTTGTGTATCAGTGTCTGTTTGTAGCTGTACACTTATTCTTCAGACATCATATGTCTATCTCACGCCTGCTTTATTTTTATCAATCATACACAGAGGCACACACACAATGAATGTAAATGAAAAAACAGGCAGTACAAATATATGCATTTACAAATTTGTTTACATGTCATTTGCTGAAATTTTATGTTGTGTATTTATCCTTTATATGGGCCAACGTGTTATCTAAATCAGTAATTTTCAGGGCCGCGGAGAGTAAAAATAGAGTAAAAATGCTGTATATCTATATTATCGTCCATTGCGGCAGTAATAAGTAGTTACATTTACTACTAAGGGGCTAGTACATGTTTTCCAAACCTTTTGCTATTGACTATTATTTAGTAGACATCAGTCAAATTAGGCACATGTCCAACAGAGAAATGTGTGGCATGCCCTCATCCACAAAACTAAACAGGTGTAACAACAACATGTGCATTATGTGGTGGACTAGCTGCTGAAAACATAAACTATTTTTACTATGCTTTCCAATACCCAATCATTTTACAGAATTTGTTGAGCCCATACAGTTCATAAAATAATTAAAAAATGTCTGTTTACTTTTATTACACTGCTCGCTGAAATGCTTGATTCTGACCGGCCAAATGTCGCGTCATTAGCAGGTCTGTTAAAGAATGCACACCCAAAGAAGCGCCTTTGCATTATTACACCGCAGGTGTGCATTATGTAAGGAAAAATTGACGGCGGGCCGTTGAATTATAAGAAATTATACCCGGGTCTGTTGAATGCTGCATTCTGATTGGCTGAGCAATGTTCTATGGGTGTTGATTATTTTTCTGTAAACCGTACACCTAACTTGTTAAATGTCCTAAAAAAAGGGGTACCAGAGCAATGTTTGTGGTAACCGTGGTATAAGCGGAATAATTAACTACGGTCCTTTGAATTATTTGAAAATAATGCACCGCTTCGCGTCGTGCCGCATTACCACCTTGGTGTGCATTATTTTCTTATAATTCAATGGCCCGTCGTCAATTATTCCTTACATAATGCACACCCAAGGTGGTTATGTGGCATGACACGAAGCGGAGTGCCATTACACCGCGGGTGTGCATTATTTTCTTATAATTCAAAGGACCGGAGTAAATTATTCCTCTTATACCACGGTTACCACAAACATTGCTCTGGTGCCTATTTTTAAGACATTAAAAAGGTCAGGTGTGCGGTTTACAGAAAAATAAATCAACACCCATGGAACATTTCTCAGCCAATCAGAATAAAGCATTCAACAGGCCTGTAGTATAATTTCAAATAATTTAAAGCACCGGATTCAATAATTCAGCTTCTACCACGGTTACCACAAACATTGCTCTGGTGGTTATTTTAAGACATTTGACAGTTTAGGTGTGCGTTTAACAAAAAAAACTCAACACCCGGGAACATTTCTCAACCAATCAGAATAAAGCATTCAACAGGACCATGGTATAATCTCAGATAACAACTATTCAAAACTAATAACACATGGTAACCAAAATGCTGCAAATCATTTTGACAAGTACAGTTTAATATTACATAAAAAATTTATTTTAATAACATATATGACATTATATTTACAAATGATTAAACCAAATTGTGTGCTTAGTCGTAACTTTGAACGTCTTGTCTTATCTTAAAGCTGAAAGTAAATGGGTTTTCCTCATGGAAGGTCTGCATTCATTAAAAACCTATATTTAATATTCCTCACCTTACTTATGAGGTAAATGGCCATGTAATAAGCGGGTTAAAGTACAGCCAGTCAATTCTTATCGTGAAATAAGCCCCTTCAGAGTGATACAAGACTGATCACACTATAGGAGCTTATTTCTGCGATAACAACCAGCTGCCTATAAATTATATCTTACTTGTCAAATAGTGTACAGAACACTGTACAGCTCTATTTTAAAAAAAGCACTGAATATTCAGCAATACCGTACCTGCCTTAAAATATATCGCTGCTGACCAGATTTTGTACCACATTTTAAAAATGATAATCCCAACCACCACAACGTGTCCCAACTAAGCAAAACGTTCTCACACGACCAGAGAATCCAAACCACAATGAAAAGACTTAAAATGTTCATGACCACAGAAAACGAATATTATTTTAGATGTCAGATTTTACGTAACAGTCAGCAGATCCCAGTGCTGTCTCTACTGAATCTCTGACTAATGAATTACCGAAACAAAGAGCAGAGATCTGAACAACAGCTCTGAGGGTGCATAATGTGACTCCTACTAAACGTTTTCAATCTTTTTGTGTTTGTGTATGAGATTTGGGTCAGTGTTCGTTCTAAATGCCGACGACATAACACAGAGCCACTGACAGGTCATTCCCGCACACACATAGACATGTACACAACTCATCAGATCAGACACAGCTAGATTAGACCTTCTTTTGCTTTCAAAAGCTCATCCAATCAGAGCGCTACATTGGTTCAGCAGTCACATAATGGCCGACCTTTAAATCCGCAGGATGGGCAGCTCAATGGGATGTGTGTGTGTGTTAGTGTTGTGGAAGAAAATTAAAATGCAATAACCATCCAACCTCACCAGCTTTGTTTCTTTTCGACATCCACGTACAAACAGAAGAGCTGAACGCAGAAGAACAGATCTAGCGTCTCTGCCAGCAGGTTCAGGGCGACTGTGTTTGTTTGAATGGGTGCATAATAATAGGGAATGTATGTGTGTGTGAGTGTTTTAGGGGTCATTATTTCTTATCAAAAAAACAAAGCTTATATTGTTCCAGTAGAAAATCCTTCAGAATGAATCAACACACTCGTGAGGTTTCGTGAAGGAAGGAATGAAACTGGAGGAGAAACTAGAGATTTCGCTTTCTCTGTTTCTCTGCATGGATCACTGGACCGAAGGAATTTAACACATCTATCATGAAACCATTTCTTTCTTTCTTTCCTTAATTCCATTTTCTTGTCCTTTCCCTTTCTTTCTTATTTGGACCACCTTTTATTCCTTCTTTTTTTCTTGCCTTTTGTTTTGTTTTCTTTTACTTTATTTTCCACCTTCCTCATTCTCCTGTCTCATTTCATTCTTTCTTTCTTTCTCCTGACCTAAACGCTACCACCCATTCACTCAAATTACCTGTAAGTGAACAAAATGACCAGCACATACTGTTAGTGATCGCAGATGCATATCTGTGTTCTTACAAATTAGACCATTTTAAAACAACAGCACAAGCCATTATGCTTATTATATTCAGACCATATAAAAAGCCTTTCTGGGTAAAGCGTTCCTGCGATTAATGAAGCAGAGGGGAAAGTTCAGATGGATTTGGTGTGCGTGTGTGTGTGTCCCAACGGCAGTAATCCAGATCTCCCATAATTCAACCTGTACAGGAGCACGTTTCATTCGGGTTCAGCGGATGCTGACCTTCAAGACCCGGTCGCCCTTGTCACATATTTAACCTGTGCGTGTTAGCAAGAGGCCGCGCACAATGGGAATGTAATTAACTGTCAATTAGTCTCTGTTCTCGTGTAGCTCACACAAATACTCATTACGTACATTAGCTCCATGGGAAGTGCGTGGCCCATCATGCTTCACTGACCTTCGTCGCCCATTGGGACATCGCATGGGCATCTCTACAGCAACGGTGACCATTACTACAGCAACAGCAGCATCCATACGCATGTTGATCATCTTAAGACAGAGTGACATCACACACACACACACGCACAGATATCTTGTTCGGTTTGGTGCACCTGGTGCTCGACGTCCCTTAAGACAGAGAAAGATGATCTCTGTGGTTTATATTGCTTTCTTTCTCTTGCACACAGGTTTACGCCTCGAAGGGCAGAAAAAGTTGTTTAGCTGACTATGTCTTTTTGTAGTAGTACTTTCCGAAGGAGGGCAGATGTACCACAAACTCTACACTGAAATTACAGCCAAAGTTTGAACAGACTTGGGGTGTTTTTCTGTCATTGTGCAGAGTGTTTGCGATAGGTGTGCTCACAGCAATTTATTGTTGAGTTGAGCCCATTCTGTTATCTGTTATTGCCCAGTAAACTTCAAACATTAACCCATACTGTATACAAAGTCATATCATAAGGGTCATTATGAAAAACAATTTGTCTGACATACGTAGTTAACATACCGCATGAGTACACTAAACTTACTTCCCAGTCCAAAGAGCATTTATCGAAACCAAACATTGTGGACTTTTGCAACTGTATGATATCAGACGGACGAAGTCGTAACCGTCTACGTTTACACGTCAATGACGCCTATCTGCTGTTGAGAAACCCATCCAGTCAAGAGTGCGTCAAACGGTCATACAGATGATGTAGCATAGATGGTATTATTTTTAACACCCTCTGTATTTTATTTAAACAAGGTCCCTGATCATTTCCGTCTTATATTTCAGCGTTAACTACTTTGTGATCCTGTCACAAGGTTATGCGTTATTTGAAGAGTCTGTTATTGAAGGATGAGGCAGTTAAAAACTATATTGCACTCGAGAGCAAAACTGGCGAGCACGAAAGTGAAGCAAAGCCCTGTATCTCATTTCACATGCGAAGAGGATGTTTGCACAGAAGTCTAACATGTCACTGCGTGTAATTTGAAGAGTGAAATAGAGGGTGAAAATGGTCGTAAAAAACACGTTTTCCGACAAAAAAGACTTGCATTTAAGTGGACCTTGGGGGAAAATAATAATGACTTATTAGATAACCCCTTTTAGTACACAAAATAGTACTTAAAGGTCACGTTCTTTCAAATCCCATTTTTTAAACCCTAGTTAGTGTGTAATGTTGCTATTATAGCATAAATAATACCTGTAAAATGATAAAACTCAAAGTTCACTGCCAGTCGATATATTTTTTTAACATAATTCGCCTTTCAAAGCCTACAGCAAACGGCCGGTTTGGACTACAGCCCTCTACTTCCTGCTTTAATGACGTCAGTAGAAAAGTTTTTTGACTAAACTCCGCCCACAGGAATACATCAGTCGCCAGCTAAGCTAACGGCAAGCTAACCTGCTATCGAATCACAACACACTAAACAAGCTACACAATCAGAACTCGATACGTATTTCTGAAGGAGGGATTTCATAGAACAAGGATGTTTTTAGGACAGTGAAAACACTGGTATACAGATAAGTAAATTGTGTGAAAAATACCACATTTTACAGTGTTATATTGCGCACTGTAAACACAATCAAAGCTTCGAAAACACAGAAAGAATGGGACATTTAAGATATAAACATTTTAAGTATTAATAGGGATTTTGTTGTTTAAGGACACTGCTGTGGTTTTATTTATTAAAATATTTAATGAATTTAAGTGACTAGCTGCCAATGTCAAAAAATTGATATAGTAACCACTAAACATTACTGTAACAGACTAAAATTAAAGGGGCCATGGCATGAAAATCTGACTTTTTTCATGTTTAAGTGCTATGATTGGGTCGCCAGTGCTTCTATCAACCTAGAAAATGTGAAAAAGATCAACCCAGTAACTTAGTTTTGGTAAACCATTCTCTACAAGCACATGAAAAAATAGGTAGTTGAAATTTGGCTCTCCTTATGATGTCATAAGTAGCTCTTATTATAATAATACCACCCCTTAATCTGCACTATCCAACCACAGCACTGACATTTAGTGCATTTGCATTTTAAATGACA
Organism: Misgurnus anguillicaudatus; assembly: GCF_027580225.2. Taxonomy (NCBI): domain Eukaryota; kingdom Metazoa; phylum Chordata; class Actinopteri; order Cypriniformes; family Cobitidae; genus Misgurnus; species Misgurnus anguillicaudatus. The sequence continues at coordinate 28,691,684 of NC_073358.2, read as the reverse complement.
CACCCAAAATGGCACATTTTTGCACACACCTACAAAGTGGCAACTTTAACATGCTATAATAAATTATTTATATGGTATTTTGAGCTAAAACTTCACATATGTGCTCTGGGGACACCGAAGATTTATTTGACATCTTAAAAAAGTCTTGTGCCATGTCCCCTTTAAATAATTGTTACATTACAGAATAAAGCACTAGTCTAACTTTACAATTACAATATACTTTAATCCTACTTTAAACTTCCAATAGAGGGTTAAAGATGCCATGGAGAGCTAGAGATGTCTGGATGGCTGAATATTAAATTGGTATTCAATAGGAGTTTACAATGGAAGCCAAATTCCTCTCATGTTACAAAGCAGCTAAAATCAACCATTTGCTTTTCGTTTTTTATGCATGTTAGAGGGTAAAACCCACACACAGCTCGATGTGATATTTGACCTCTCTCGCCCCAGAGCGACCACAGCGAAATGAAGCCCCTCATTTTCATACTTTGGCTGTGGCCTGGGAGACAGTTATGGTGAGAGGTTACACAAAGACGCACACAACACACAACACACACTCTCTCATAATTTCGGTGCAGCGGTTTGGTCAGAATTACTTCAAAGTTGGACTGTCTGAAATCAGAATCATATGTTGCTGACACAGCCTTACACAAAAATACACACAGAACCGAACGCAAACTCGTACACACACACACACACACAACAGTCACACGCAAAAAAGGCTGACCCGAAACAACCTTTAATTTATCTCCTTAATCCTGCAAACATCTCAGAAACCATTCGAGCCTTTCAGGCAGCCTCACACATCTACTCATCTGGTCATTAGGTCCATTTCATGCAGCGATAATCACAAAATCTTCTGACTGCTCGCCATTTTTTTGCTTTTCACCCCCCTTATTCTCTTTCCATCATATTTAGCGCTCCCTCGACTGTATGACGGTACTGTTTCCATTGTCATGCTTTTTAAATCAAACCCTCACACACATGCGTACACACACACAAACGTCGTCTTTGACAATTTGGTATCTTTCACCAAAATTCTTTTGTGGAGGCAAAACTTTGATGAATGAGAAAATGGACGTCAAACAATGATAATGCTTTTCATCTGTGGTTTGTAAATTGATAGAAAATGAATAAAATGTGGGGGCAGTCAAAGATGATCTCTGTCAGAATACATTTTGAGGTTAGGTCTTGGTACGCTTCTAAAAAGTTAACCCACATTTAAAGGACTATAGCTAACTGGAATCCACAACAAATCTGGAGCTTTTAATAAACACCCACAAAAATAAAGAAGATGATCAGTCATGAGTCTTTCTGAAACACATACTGGAATTAAATCAGGCCATAAAAAGAGCTGGGGAGAATTCTCTAAATATCTTGTCACAGTTAGAAACCAAGACAGAATCTGACCAAGCACAGGCTTAGTAACCCCACTTCAGCCAGACAGGAATCTCCAATGGATTAAAACAACATAGATAGTTAAACCTGTTAATAGGAGCAATATAAATGTGAAAATATGTTTTGCTTATCCCCATAAATAATTATAACTTAGAATAAATGTACAGTACTGTGCAAAGTCTTAGGCCACCACCACCACCATACTTGTTGTTTTAGAAGTTTTAATGTCCATCCATGTTTATTTTTCAATCTATTTTATTAAGATACAAACAGAAAATAAAGGAAATACGTACAAAAAATACTAAATTAAATTTTCGGGACTAAACGTCTTTAGCCATCGTCAGTGTTTAGGGTGACCTCTCGGCACCAAACACCACTTGAGCGTTTTTATGCAGAATGAAGTAAAAAGACAAAGAAATTTGGATTTAGTTGATTTAGGTTTAAGAGATCCTGCAGTTTCCTGCTATTGCTTAAAGGCGGAGTCCACGATGTTTGAAAAACGCGTTGGAAAAGGAGACGGGCCGACTACCAAAACACACTTATAGCCAAATCAAATCAAAAGCCGGGTTGCGTATGTGTGGGGCGGGTCTATCAACAGGAGGTCCAGATTCTATTGGGGTAGGGGCGTGTTTGTTTGGGTGATTTCAAATATCAACATTGGCTTTCAAACATCGTGGACTCCGCCTTTAAGTGGAAGGAGAGTTTACCCTAAAAACTATAAATTTTTTAATACTATATACACATTTCCTGTATTTTCTGGATGTATTTTATTAAGGAGACTGAGAAACAATTATATATGATCACTATAACATTGCAAAACAACAAATCTAATTGTGGCATGGTGGCATCTAATTTGCACAGTATTCTACATCAAAAGTGAAATTCTTTTAAAATAAAAACCAAGAGTGTATAAGCTTATAAAACTTGTTTTCTAAATTCTCAAAAATGCTAAAAAGTCATTTTTAACCCATGGTTGGGTAAAAAAAAGGGACAACCTATGCTCAGTCCATGTAAAGTCAATCTTGAAAATTATTTCGAAACACATTGTAAATGTTAGAAATGTATTGCTGAAACACGCCACAAAGATTGTAAACTATGTAGTACTGAATTAAACAGTTTTTTACCATTTCTGAGTTAAGGATTTTTAGGAAGGCATTCAACAAGAGCGTCATCGAGCCACTGCCCATGGCCCCGCCCCTAACACAATCCCAATCATCCATTCAGGTTCACTGAAAAAAATGATTCATTGAATTTAATCAATTTTTTTAAAGTAAGTGGTTGCAATCAATTTATTTAAGCTACATTTAAACAAAAGTTTTATATTTTATTTTACGTTACTAATCTTTTTTGTTTAAATGTAGCTTAAATAAATTGATTGCAACCACTTACCTTAAAAAATTGATTAAATTCAATTAATCATTTTTTTCAGTGTTGTAGCGGTATTTGAAAGTTGAAAGAGATGGACGTTTTTCCACGAGACAGATTTGAGAGCAGAGAATCCTTACAGTTTTTAAAAGATTTTGATAACTTATTTATTTATTTGCCGTTTTTTATCATACAAAGTTGGATGGGTGAGTGTTAATAGCGCATTTTTCTGTGGTGTCACAAACTCAAAACACATTTAGTATTTGACTTTACAGGGACTTTAAAATATGCTTAGGTCAAATATTGACATTTTCTAGGTTAGAGTGAAACAATATATCTTCTTCTACAATTCTTCTTCTTGAAAGATTCGTTTTTGATGTGCTTATATTGACAAGAAACAGAAAAAGAATGGGGCTCTTATATGTATAAAGAACAGAATTTTTTTTTGACAAAGATGGTGGGGATAAGGCATGGGCCGGTATGAGATTTTGGCGGCATGATAACCTTAAGCAAAAATACCACGGTTTCACAGTATTGTGGTTTTGCAGATGTATACAAACAACAACTTTTTAACTGAACACAATGCATTTTATTTTTAAGCAACATACAACATGCATGCTGGGTGAAAATAAAGCCTTTAAATTATAAAAACTATTTAATATATATATTAAATGTAAATCACATGACTTAATGATTTAATTAATTTTGTGTAAACCCAGCTCATACCTTGCAAACAGTATTACAGAAAATGTAACCATGACTCTTTAAAACCTCTGTATACCTTGAAACCGGTAACTGCCCCATGTCTAATGGGGATTATCAGTAACCTATCTGGGAGGGCCTGGACACACCGCAGGTCAAACCTGAACCTACATCACCCACATGAGCACAACAGAAAGTCTGCATCATTTGCACCAACCGCCGTGCAATGGCTCAGTGGAAGAAAGTGAACATGTATGGCTCGGAGGCTGGGACAGAGCTGCATCAGCAGACTCGGTCTAGTTCAAAGGACTTCTGCAGACAGACTGGAGACCATTTGACACATAGTTACATGGATAAAGCAGAGGAGATTTCAGGGGTTGGATTGGCCTCTGGAGCCACTGCTCTGAACCTCTGTAGCAACAGACTGAATTCAGTATCATGGGATGAACAGATCATTTATTTGAATTAGATGTAACCTACGCTAAAGGTAACCTGTAACCCGACTCACTGTTTTTATTGTCTTACACTATGAGCGCCATGATTTAAGATGGCGTGTCAATTAAAAGGCTTCCATTCTGCAGCACTTGTTGGGGACTTTTGTAATATATGTGCATGTCAAGTGGAATGAAAAATTGCATTAAAGTTTCATTATGTTCTTTTTTTAAAATAATTAATCGCACTAAATTAAAATGTTAAGTTGACAGCCTTGGTAAATTGACAAGTAATTTGAAAATGCAGATGAAGTGGGGGGTGAAGACGAATCTGGTGAACGGGACAAAAATCAAACAGCTTTGCAGTTTTTTATATAATGCATTCAAGAGGTGATTTGGGTGCGACGTGGGTGGCATATATGATGTTCCGTAAGCTTCAAAATATAAATAAATATAGCCAGCACCGTCACTGAAATCATCACAACCACAACGTTTAGAGGATACAGGAAAGTCAAAAAGAAAACACTCGACACCGCACGGAAGGAGGCAAATATAGTGACAGGAAAAACAGCAGATTCCGGTGGATAGGAAAAATGCACCTAGATTGATGGTGTGGCAACTGAATAAGCGTTTTCCAGTTTGACAGACAGGCTAAAGGTGGGTGGGCGGGGCAAAGCATCATGATTTGTCAGTATCAGAGCCTGTGTGACAGCAGCAACAACAACGCAGCTGCACCAGCGGGCATCATCACATTGTTTCATGTTTGCTAAACTGCATATACAAAAAATATCTGGGTTACCACATCTAAAATATTTTTAAGTAACAGCCATAAATTATAATTGTTGGATTTGGCTGTAAAGAATTATTGCTAATCTGATTATCGAGACATCTAATTTACATAAGGAGTCACATTTACACCCAGATGGTAATTAATCTACATGGAGTGGAACCCAAACCCTATAATACGGCAATAAACCGCATAAATCGTCTGGATTCGGTCCGATTTACTGAGTAGAAAGTTTGTGTGCCTGTGTGTGTAACTTGCATCAAGCCCAACAGACGTCTTTTATCAAACAATGACTACGTAGTTTACTTCATTCTGGTCCTACATTGCAAAAGACTGTGATGATAAAAGTGTACACATTAAATTTTTGATGCCTTTACTGCGAGTCCAGCGAATGATTTGTGGCAAACATATGCTCAGCATCAAGACCCCTCGCCGTGCAATTTCTGGGAAAAAGTAAACAATGTAAAACTTGTTGGTTCGGCCACCAAAACAAAACGGGCACAGCAGATGCAGTGTGTGAAACGGGCCTACCGAGGTTGGCAGCTGTATGTATCTGTTTTGCAATCAGCAGCAATAATCAAAAAGTCTTGTGTTAACGTACAACAAAAAAAGTCATGTTTTATTTTTAAAACACTTTAAATTAACAAAGAGGTTGTAATGCTAACAAAAATGTCATGTGTTATATAAATAAAACATGTCATAACTTTCCCCGCAAACCACACTCAGAAAAAGACAGTTAAACTAAGGTAGAAATCTCCGCATGGTGCCTTTTTTGCTTGTATTTTAACTTGGGGAATTTTGAGAGGGTAATTAGTTCAATATGCTTTTGTTGAAACGTCTGTGTGTTTGTGTGCGTTTTATAAAGATTCTAGTTAGTGGTCAGTTTAGACGACTGGAAACATCTTGCTTACATTTAACGCACACACACAAGAGGGAGGTTTATATTAAACTGCATCTATACTGATGCCAAACTACAATCAGTTCAGGAACTCTCTGTATGTAAACAATGTAAACTCGCAACGATGCGACATACGAAAAGCGCGCAGACGTGAACGGCCATGTAGGAACACTGTTCGAGGAGGTTTTTGCTAAGGAGTGTAGAGATGCGTGTGAAACGGTCACACTCTATAATCTCTCGATGAGTTATTAACTGGGTTGAACAATGAGAACAAGATGACCAGACACCAAAAACCAGTGGACCCAAAACACACACATCTCAGCAAAATGATTTTTAACCAGATTTATCTTGTTTACCAGAGCGAGATAAATGAACGGATTGCTAGGGAGGGAATGTGTGTGTGTGTGTGTGTGTGTGTGTGTGTGTGTGTGTGTGTGTGTGTGGTGTTTTACTGGATCTAATAGCAGCCCCACTGGTTGCTGGGAGTGTAGTGGTGATGGGTCAGTAGAGGTGAAGTGGATTATGGGACATGTCTGGGCGTCATGGCCAAGAGACCGAAAGCTCAGTGAGGCAAGACAACCAATGACACATGCCTGACTGAAACTGTCCTCTATCTCATCTCTCTCCTCTCTCTCTCTCTCTCTCTCTCTCTCTCTCTCTCTCCTTTGGGAATGAGTTTAAAAAGAAAAATAATAAGAAATAAAGTAGCTGCTTACAGTGAGAGATAGAGTAAGGCAGACAGAGAGAATGTGTTACATTTACCATGCTATTCCCTGCTGTCTGTTATAGGGCTTCTTTATTTTATCTTTTTAAATGTATTCATTAGTGCATTATTACAACAAACAAGCAAAGATTTATAGACAAAAAGAGACTAAGATGAGGATTATATGCATGTGTATGTACATACATATTATCCTCATCTTAGTATTTCGTCTTTTAGGTAACATTATAGGCCTTTAACTCTTGCACTGTATACATGTATTGTATACATGAATGTACCAATCATCTACATAGATTCTGCTTGTTGCTAGTTTTTGTTTCGGGGATATCAATCTGTTTCAATATGAACCCCTTTCACATACTACTGGCCGTCCTTCAACGTGATTCCCAGCCGATGCCTGACCAACGACCACCGACAGACAGAACCCGTTTATTCTCCTTATCCTATCTCCCAAAGGTTTTTTCCTCCTAGGACTTTTTTCCTCCTAGGCATAAAAAATCAGGAGGTTTTATCTCCTAGGGGGTTTTTCAACCCCAAGTCGTCAGCCGACATTGGCTTAACTTAGCATCCTCTTCCATACATTACATTATTAATACGCTCGCTTGTAAAATTTATTCATAGCCGCTGTATTTTGTGTTTCCCATTCATTCTATTGATGTAAAGCTGTTTTGAAACAAATACCAATTGTGAAAAGTGCTATATAAATAAAATAACATTGAATTGAATAAGTTTGACACTTTACTACCTAACTTTAGTCTTTACACACTGACATTGGTAGATTTCATTAAAATGCTATTTAGTATGAACGCTAAGCAATTTTCCACAATGGGAGCGTCGGCTATTCCCTTCAATGTAGCGATTCCAGGTTAATTCATGCTTGTGGGGCGTTTGGTCCCAACGCATACATACAGAAAGTATAGCTAATCTAAAAAGAGACATTCATTCAGCAATTCACACAAAGAGGCTGGAGTTACTTACAGGTGATGTAATAGTTTTGGAAACGCTTGAACTCAAGTCCCATGTAGTTTGGACTGAACTCCTGGAACTTGATGGTGAATTTGATGTCTTTCTCTGGCTTGTTGCACGTCACCAGGACATTTGGGTCCAGTATAGTGCTGCAGGACTCCGCCTGCTCTTTTCTCACCAAGTAGAGTTTATAAAACTCATACGGCCGCCCCATGTCTCCTTTGGGGCAGATAATGTCCAGTTTATCCCCAATCTCTGGGTAGATCACCAAGCCCTTCCCAGACACGAACCTGCAACACAAAGCATACAAAGTTACAATAAATCACACACATACACAATCACGTCTGAGTCTGACCGACGGTAAAATCCGCATCTCTCTGGAGCTCACGCTCATGAGCAGAAAAACTTGGGTTCAAACACCCCCCATGCTGCCAAAACTCTCCGCAAACCACTCCAGAGGGACTATCGCCATTCCATTTTCCTCTTAATAATATATTTTGAAAATAAAAAACGATTCCAAATAAAGTAAGAGACTAAAGGAAGAGAAGGCACAGAAATGTGCCGCATGGTGAGATCTGCTGACTTTGATTCATTGGACAGGGAAAGGAAAGCATCTCACTTCGTTTATTAAAGTTTATAATTTATTGCTCATGTGATAATCAACACACACATACAGGAAATGTCTGATTCAGTGTCTGTAGGCGTCGGTAAGGGGATATAATTGCAGCACACATTTTACTGCTAACCGCAAACATACACACACACAAGAACAAATGCAAACACGTAGACTTCTCCCAAAACTTCAAATACAAATGCAAACACACACACACACCGTAAAAATGCACACATTGAATAATACAGACACACAAGCCTGATACAATGAAAAAAAACCAACATATAAATGCGGCATTTTCGTAATTTATCTGGTCCTGATCCAAATCAAATATTAGTTCTGTAAAAATGTAATTCGTATGTTGTGAGGGTGCTTGCCATAGCCTGTTTGTTACTTTAATGTATTTATAACCACACAAAAAGGCTTCACAGATGAATAAGCAACAAAACCTTTTATGCCTGTCTGTTGTACAAAACATGATGCTTATGTAATCATATGTGTGAGGTGTATACAGTATTGAGAACAGTCTGTATTGAGAATTACGATACGGTGATTAACGCCATTGAAAAGCACAGTAAGGCAAACAATGAGAACGGACAGACGTACTTTATAAAGAACATACAGAAACTGACAACATACGGTTCACGTGATTTTATTTTTACAATTTGAAAGTGTTCCTTAAAAAAGCAAAGCCTGATCTGACTGTAACCTGATTTGACCTAATTTAGTCAGGTTGATCTGGTTCAATTCAAAAATAAGTGTTTGAATTATTATTAAATGTATTTATTTGTTAATAAACATATTAAACATAAACTTTTTTTACTTTAATAAAAATCAGATGTTAAACATTTTTCAGTCACCTAATAAAATTTTTAATGTAAGAGGAGAAGAAATGCATTCAAAAAACGATAAAACAAATCAAATGCCAAACAAACCGAAGCAAACAGTAACCGGCATGTAAAGAATTCAGGAAGGTCACTAAACATCTTCACTTGTCAGTGTCCCAGACAATGAGTAAATATTAGTGCTTAATGACTTCAGGCCGATCTCACAGCGCTTCATGAAAGCCGATGCGGAGCGTTCACACGCAGACTCGAGAGCGACCGTGTTTGCCTGTGAGAGAATAAGACATTTGCATGACTGAAGGGATTCTGCAGGGTTAAACTCTTTGTGTGACATTTGCCTTCCACGTCTGCGGCCTCTTCTGTTTCTGTCTGTCCTTCCTTTATCCCTCTGTTTTTAGATCTCTCTTTTCATCCCTCTCTTTTCCTCATCAATGAAGATGTCAAACTCGTGCCCTTCCTCTGACGGCTGCCTACGACCGAACAAATCAGAAACAGAGCGAGAAACCGGGCGAGAAGAAGGAAGAATCTGACCTTCTCAACTCTGAACAAAAGACTTCATCACTTCCTGTCAAATCAGCAGCTGCTGCAAAACTGGGAATCTCAGAAGTGGGACCTGGGAAGGGTTGTTTGTGTGTGTGCGTGTGTGTGTGTGTGTGTGTGTGTGTGTGTGTGTTTGGTTGGCAGCCCAGAAAGAGGATTAATAATAGGTAGCCCACTCTCTTAAATACACAAACATACACACTGCTGATTTTGAGATCTAACCCATCACATACGTAAAGGAATTTAGTTAACTCTACAGGAACTTAAGAGGTTTATGTCTGTGTGTGAATGGATTCTGGTAATAAGTTGTGTGTGTGTTGTACAGGTCAGACAAACATTGTTGAACTCTCGGAAGCTATTCAAATAATTGCATATAATTGTACAGCTTTAGGTGCGTACTTTGGGTAACAATTTGTATTTTTTAAATAGTCTATGGAAATGTATAGGTGATTAACAACCATTATGTAAAGGCTTAACAGATAAGTAGTTCAAGTACACTAAAATATAAAATATGACATTTTTTTTTTTTTGAATGTGCATTTAAGAAAGAAGTATGTAATTTATGTGCCACTAGTTTTTTCAAACTAAATAAAACGTTTTTAAGTTTCTCTAACAGTCTACCATTGGGCAGACAAAATCCTGCCCCAAACTTAAAGGATTAGTCAATTTTCCCAAAAAAAATCCAGATAATTTACTCACCACCATGTCATCCAAAATGTTGATGTCCCTCCCCGCTCAGTCCAGAAGACACCATGTTTTTTGAGGAAAACATTCCAGGATTTTTTTCATTTTAATGGACTTTAATGGACCCCAACACTTAACACTTAACATTTTTATTAAACGGAGTTTAAAAGCACTCTAAACAATCCTAAACGATCCTAAAATATGCACTTTTAAAACTCAACTTCTCGTCTATCTCTGGTTCCGTGATGCGCCAGCGCGACCTCACGCAATATGTCATCATGTCAAGAGGTCACGGATGACGAATGCAAAAATAGGCCCAGTGTTTAAAAGTGTGGAAAAAGAGGACCGTTCTGATGTTGTTGTATGTCGAATGATCCTAATTAATGTCTTTGTGTCAGTTTATTGTTTAAAATGGTCCGCAAATGTGCGTTTCATATATGTAACACGTGACCTCCCTACGTCACTACGTAATTACATGAGGTCGCGTTGGCGCGTCACAGGTACGGAGAAAGACGAAAACTTGTGTTTAAAAGTGCATTTTTTTTATTTTTCTTGCCAAAAATGACAACCATTTCGCTAGATAAGACCCTTATGCCTCGTTTGGGATCTTTTAGAGTCTTTTGAAACTCCGTTGAAAAAAACTGTTAAGTTTTGAGTTAAGTGTTAAGTGTTGGGGTCCATTAAAGTCCATTAAAATGAGAAAAATCCTGGAATGTTTTCCTCAAAAAACATAATTTCTTCTCAACTGAACAAATAAAGACATCAACATTTTGGATGACATGGTGGTGAGTAAATTATCTGGATTTTTTTTAAGAAAATGAATTAATTCTTTAAATACTCAGATGTGTCAGGCCGGCTGGGTTGCACGAACACAGCCACAATGTTTACAGTTTTAGGGAAATCTTTTAAAAGGCCAGAAGTTTTGATGATTAAGTGTGATTGAAAAAATATTTTAATATAAAAAATGATTAACTTCGGCTAATGATCTGTTAAACTTTACATGTAATAATGCTCATTAATGTTAATAATGAAAGTTACTAGCAAGTGTTTCGTGACTTCATGTTATCAGACCTAATTAAAGGAACACTGTCTGAATAACCGAATTTGAGTCACTTTGGCATCATTTCCTGCTTAAAACCTGAATTCATTCAGTATCACATGGAGTGGAGGAGATGTCTTAACTCTAATTGTAAATGTAATTAGTCACACACACACACACACACACACACACACACACACACACACACACACACGCACACACACTTCAGTTTCTGTGCACTGTGTGACACACACACACAATAAGAGGCCTCCTCGCTTTTTTTTAAACAAGTGAACATGGGATTAGACCAAGACTGAATGGTACCAATTAAATACTGAATACGGCAGCCATGCAAATCAGCCTCATTCACGAGAGAGAGAGAGAAACGGAGAGTGACACAGACACCTTTTACACATAAGCGTCTACATTCTGAGAGGGACTGTAATCACATCTTGGCCTTAGTCTAACATCAGCAAAAGACGGACGATATCATCTTTTATATATAAATATATGTGTGTTATTTTGAAAGTGTTTTTTTGGTAAGAAACAAATCCTTGCGAGACCAAATGGTAACTGCAGTCACCTATATCTCTCTTACTATAGACACACACACACACACACACTTAATGTGGAGACGTCGGGTGTATGTATAGAGTGTGTTGGTCATGTGATTGTCCACTCTCAAGGCAGAGCTCCTACAAGTGGCTCTTTGTCTATGAAAGAGAGAGAGAGAGCGAGAGAGCAACAGCTTACACATATCCCACTCACAATAACAACTGCACACAAACTCACACACTCAAAAACAACCAGAGCCTTGGGCATCTTGTTGAGAATCAGAGATGTGAGTGAATAGATTGTAGAGATGAGGAATCTCCATAGCAGAAACCCCCCGCCGGCACCCACACAAATTCTCACACACACACTTACACTACTTAAATTAAGACATACTATACATTTTCATTGTTTAAATAATTGTTTAACTGCTACGGACTAATCCAAACTAGACATATTCCCATCAACTTTTTTCTTTGAAGTTTTCTCCCAAAAAACTGTCATATTTAGCTACCGTCTAATCATAATTTTAGACAAATGACTCCCCTAACTATAGATACACATTACACACAAACCCACTTAGATCCCTACCCTGCTTACATTAACAGAAATGTGCCTTCTATGGTCCATAATAATATATCCTGCATAAAACACTTACTGGAACATATGGGCTCGTTCTTCCATGTCCCATTTGACAAAAAAAAATTCGTCTACAGGCAAAAGTGCAGTAGATTTTTATCACAGTCAGCCTTGGTGGGATGTGATGGCTCTCCATCACACAAATACAGGATTAAATTCTTTTATTTGATTTGTGCTGTTCTTTTTCAATGATATTACTTTCACCAGTTCAAAGCTAAAGGTCAGAATATATAGTTCCACATTGAACCCAAGATCCGCATATACAGCATGTGAACAGACCGAGTTCATAAAAGTTTTGCATTTCTTTGTTCAACAGTCATAACATTTTCATGTAGGACCGGTGCTGGTAGTTCGAATGGAAATCCTTGGGGATCACGCAAACAGAATATCAGTATTTTAGTATTTACGATATAGTACATTTTACAGTGCATTCCTTTTGGTTGCGTTAGCAATACTCTTGGTGACTGGTTCATTTTTTAATTGAATTATAGTATGAGTCTATTATGATATCTGAGTTTCACATTGTGCTTAACTGTAGTACGGACAGACATCTTTCATTTGTTCCGCTCTGACATAATAACTTCAGCCATCAGGATTTTTTTAACTTCAAAGTCACATGAGACAAAAAAATGGCAAAGCGTTGGTGGTTTTAAATATAAAAGATTTTACAATTTAACAAACTTTAGTTTTCGCTTTGTTAGCAAAAAACGAGACACCTTGCAACAATAACACAAACATATTCGTCTTGGCAGCATTTTTATAGGGGAGAACCGGGGCGAAATTAACTCGGGGCGAAAGTAACTGCGTTTTTTTGAGCCCTTACTACATTTGCATTCCAAACTATGACAACATGTTCAGCACGCAACCCTTGACGAAGCTGGCAGATATCGCGCTATTTTGTGGAAACGAAGTTCCTGTCAAAACGAAATTATCAGTTACTTTTGTCCCGCTACTAATACTGCATTATTTTGAGAATTTATAGTATGCTCATTTAATTTAATTTATTTTTAATTCTGTCTGTTGTTTTAAAATGTTTTATTCTCAACAATTCAAGTTTTTACTGTCGGGTTGCTTTTGAAACATTTGATGAAACTGAAATTTATTTATTTTTTAGCAAAGATAAAGGTCAAAATATGTTTGCAGTTACATCCTAACAAGGTCATAGTCAAGTTTATTTAATAAAATGAAGTCGTTCTACATTTGTACAAAATATCACCTGATATTGATCGATCACATTTGCGAGTTATTGATCACAGCAAAAATATATCTCTGTCTAAAACATCAGGTAACACTGACTTTACTTGAAGGGGTGTTGATAAGACTGACATGACACCTTCATAATCATGACATGACACGTGCTATTTACATGAAGGAGATTTTATGCACGTTTATGACAACTGTCATTAAGTGTCATTTGTTCATTTATGTCATTTTTACTGCAAAGATGACATTGTTTGAGATGCCTTCGTTATGACAACTTGACATAAACCAATACATTATAACTTGTCATAAATCTGTCATAAACATGACATAGCAGAAAAATGATCAAACTTAAGAAACGACCTAGCTTTATGGGTTAACATTACATTAAATATCATTAAATGTTAATACTCTTTCAAATAGTTTATAACCGCATCATGAATATTTTTCTTGACCTCAACTACAGTGGTACAAATTGAACTTGTCATTAAAATGTCAATAAGTGTTAATACTATGTCAAATAATTTGTACGTCAAATTATATTTGTATCACTGTAGTTGAGATCAAGAAAAATATTCATGACGCTGTTATAAAACTATATGACAGAGTATTAACACTTAATGACATTTTCATGACAAATTTAATTTGTATCACTGCTGGTCAGTTATGTTGTCTTGGTAATGTCAAGTTATCATGACAACAAAGACATCTCAAACAATGTCATCTTTGCATTAAAAATGACATCATTTAACAAATGACACTTAAAGACAGTTGTCATAAACGTGCATAAAATCTCATTCATGTTCATAAAACTTGTCATGTCATGATTATGAAGGTGTCATGTCAGTCTTATGAACACACCTTCAAGTAAAGTGTTACCAAACATTATCCTTAAAAAATATGTTTTTCTGAAAAATGGTACTTTCACCACCGCTCTCCCCTACTATGACAATACTGTCAATACTTTCCAATACTGCTAAGTGTTGGTCAAAATCTAACTACAAGTGACACTACAACTCACTACATTTACGTTAAAATGATATATTATGACATCTTGAAATCCTTGTGCCAGTAAATACTGTTGCTTATGTAAATTACAGGCAATTGTGTATTTAGTCAAACATATAGCAATCTTAAGAAAGCTTAAATGTAGTTACATGCTATTTGTTACTAACCTACAAATTAGCAAACTACTTTTTTAAATGGGTTGTTGGGTGTTGCTTTAGGTTTAATGTCATAAATGGGTGTATAAAATGTTTGACACTTTTTAGCGTGGGTGAAAAACACCTCAAGCCAATTATTAGATTTCTCTATTGAAATACTAATGCCATAATAATTCATATATAATAGCATTTACTTTAGGTATTAATGACTAACACCAAGATCCGCCCCCTTTGCTCCAAACATAATGATATTGGGCATGGTAACTGTTGGTATGACAGACAGCATATATTGCTTTTAACTGACACCTACATATAGTCAGTTACTTCTCTCTTTCTCTCTCTCTCTCTCTCTCTCTCTCTCTCTCTCTCTCTCTCTCTCACACACACACACACACACACACACACACACACAAACACACATAAACAGACACGTAAACAGTTTAAAATCCCGATATTATGCTTTGTGTCTAATTGTGGTATCCTGGAGGAGCTCTGGTGGAATTTATACCTTTCATCTCACTTAGACAAACACAATACTCCTGACATTGAGTGGGAGAGCAAGTGTCTGTGTGTGTGACAGTTAATGTAAATGTAGAAACAGTTTCTGTGTGTTTTCTTTTTCACAGACGCTCACATTACACAGCAATTAAAGCCACTGAACGCACACACACATATACATATACGTACACAAACAAGTTATACTTGGCTGACAGCTCAGTCTGAAATGCCGGGGAGAAAATAGCACACACACACACATATTAAGAAAAAGATGCAATTGTACAAATAGCAACATCGACGTACAGGTAGTTATCTATTACCACATCAATGACATATGATTATACCTATACGAAACATAATACAAGAGACAGAAAGAAGGGGAAATAAAGACAAAGAAACACAAGAAAGAGAGACTCTTGGGAATCTAAACAAATAGGGGAACAATGACAAAAGTGTCATTAGACACTAGACATCTCTGTCATCACACTTGTGTGTGTGTGTCTCTCTCTCTGTGTGTGTGTTTCAGCTTGTCCGTCATGGTAATGTGGACTAGAATGAGTGTACAAACCGTATGCCATCATTTTGAACACACACACTTGTTTTTTTAAACAGAAACCATTTAAGTTTTTATAAGCCTTTTAAACCGTGTGAATAATCTCAAAAGTAAGTTTTTCTTACATTTCAAACGTTGTGAGGCCATTTTATAAACGTTGGCCTTCACAAGCCAAACTTGAACACACACACTCTGTGTCTCTCAATGTAGACATCTTTTAAAAAACAGCAACTGAAACACACACACACTTTTCTCTTGTTTTGTTAGCTACCCGTGTGTGTGTGTGGGAGAGAGAAAGTTGAGTGTGTTTTCGGCATTGTTTTATAATTAGATTTTCCATTTGTTCTGTCCAGCTGCAGGCAGAGATCCCGTGTCACCAATAATGGCTCGAAACTCCTTCTCCCCTCCATTTTAAATAATAATGAGAGTTTAAAATGGCTGATTCAGACTTATTCCTAAAAGCGGCTTTCCACAGATCCCAGATCGGTAAACAGGCTTTCAGCCTCATCTATCCGTGGGCGTCCCGAGTCTCATATTTGGGTGTTTTCAAGCAAACCAAAGATCAGTGAGGAGAATTTGATCTCCCGGTGTTTGCCGAGGAGCAGGTCTCCTAATGGCAGGTACCCTAAGCAGCTTAAATCCGCTCCGTGATGGATCTGTTCGCAGGTCAGTTAAACTTAATAAAGGTTATTGTGACTCGGTGCTGCATGCAGAGATGGCTGAGCTTAGATCGGCTGGAGATGAAAGCATGCTGGAGACTTCAGCTTCTCTGATGCTTTATGGCAGCATTTAGCTGACTGAAAGCGTGACCATTTCGCTGGACACGCGAGCGCGCACACACGGGCAAGGAATGATGGGTTTAGTGAGTGCGATGGTCTGAGCTGTCGACTGGAAAGTGGATAAAAAGGATGGGGCAGCTTTGAACTCTAAAAGGCTGTGACTGATGGCCCACTGTATATGTGTGTGTGTATCCGAGCAAGTTGACTAGTCGCAATGCTTCCCTTTGTCTCTTTATGGCAGCATAAATGTGTTAAGTATATGTATTTACCCACAATCCCTCCGTGTGTACTGTTGTGCGCAGTCAATGCAGAAGCAAACAAGAGAGTGTGAGTGCGCACACGCAGAGGTGCAAGAAACAACGAATCGCAAACCTCTCCTTACAGTGAATGCTAAGGTTTCCACCTCGCACCTGTGTGTTTCTTGTATTTATGACAGGCACGAATATACAAAGTCACTTTGCAGGGAAGGCTGCAGCTGTTGTACAAAGTAAAGCAAATGTTTGTGTGTGTGTTGTTATGGAGAGACAGATTATGGTCATGACTATGACATACATACATTTGAAGATGCAGTGCATCTTTTCTGTAAATAAAGTAAAACTAGTGTTTAACATCTTGGGTTTATTTCACATTTTCAAGTCTAGCTAGACAACTTAAAGGAATATTCAATTTTCTTAAAAGAAAAATCCAGATAATTTACTCACCACCATGTCATCCAAAATGTTGATGTCTTTCTTTGTTCAGTCGAGAAGAAATTATGTTTTTTGAGGAAAACATTGCAGGATTTTTCTCATTTTAATGTACTTTAATAGACACCAACAATTAACACTTAACTCAACACGTAACAGTTTTTTCAAAGGAGTTTCAAAGGACAATAAACAATCCCAAATGAGGCATAAGTTATTGTTATTGACAATAAAAATAACAAATATACACTTTTAAAGCACAACTTCTCGTCTAGATCTGGTCGTGATGCGCCAGGTGACCCCACGCAATACGTCATGACGTCAAGAGGTCACAGAAGACGAACGCAAAACTCCGCCCCAGTGTTTACAAGTGTGTTGACAGAGGACCGTTCCTACGTTGTTGTATGTCAACTGATACTAATTAATGTCTTTGTATCAGTTTATTGTTTACAATGGTCCGCAAATGTGCGTTTTATATATGTAACACGTGACCTCCCTATGTCACTACGCATTTACGTTAGGTCGCGCTGGACCGGACCTAGACGAAAAGTTGTGGTTTAAAAGAACATATTTTTTATTTTTCTTGTCAAAAATGACAATCGTTTTGCTAGATAAGACCCTTATGCCTCGTTTGGGATTGCTTATAATCCTTTGAAACTCCGTTGAAAAAAACTGTTACGTGTTGAGTTAAGTGTTAATTGTTGGTGTCTATTAAAGTCCATTAAAATGAGAAAAATCCTGCAATGTTGTCCTCAAAAAACATAATTTCTTCTCGACTGAACAAAGAAAGACATCAACATTTTGGATGACATGGTGGTGAGTAAATTATCTGGATTTTTCTTTTAAGAAAATGGAATATTCCTTTAAGGGGGGCTTAAGCAGAATCGGAGTAAATCTAATGTTATAGGATATCATTGCTATAGGGGCTTTATCTCAGAAGTTCTTATCTCAGTTTAGACGATCCTGTCAAAGCGTGAATAATCTTCAGGTATTACCACATTTGATTCAAATACATATCCATGCATTGATTTCCATACATTAATATCAATATACAAAGCAGAAGAGGAGGTGGTGAAAAAAGTAGTACTGGTTATATTCATATTACTTGTTGCAGTGATGTTATCAGTAAATCCCAAGGCGTCATCTTAAGTCACTAAAATCCCCTAAAAACCTGTCTGTTTACATACACACACATTTACTATATAAACTAGGACACACGCACACACATACCACAGACTTTTGCTGTTATTGTATAAAGCTAATTATATAGAATAAAATGTGCTTTACTGAAATCAAAACATGATTTACTTTATTTATAAATCATTTTGACCTTTAAGGAAATCCACCGGATGTCCCCAAGGGGAGGTTTTGTCAGATCTAACTAACTTCTGGTGACAGTTTTGTTCCCGAAGTCCAGCTAAGTAAACCCACACACCCCGACACAGACATACAGCAGCTGCCACTGCTTCTCTTCTGTTGTGTGCTCCAGCAGACCCTACAACTACAAACATTACAGTCCTTAAAACAACACGAGCGGCGGGTTCGGAGCGCGTCTGTGTGCGTGTGAGAGTAGTTTAAGGAGGCTGTGAGAGCCTAGTGGTCATGCACGGTCAGGGAAAGACAATGTACGTTTGTTACTCGAGCGCCGTTGCTAATGAAGTACTCCCAGTGCGCGCGCGCACGCGGGCGTACGATAAAAATTAAGTTTCACGCACAGTTATATTGCCTGTGTGTCTCTCGTATAATGGCTACAGAAATACGGTTTTAAGTTGCAAACCGAAATCCCCGTTAAAATTCACGTACGTTATTGGAAACTTTGAGGATATAACTTTGACAAAGCTGAACGTGACTCACGCACACACACACTGACAAACACACACAACACCGTGAAATGTTATCAACGACAGAACAAAAGCCACTTCACACACACTTCAGACAGAAACAGGTCTGTTGTGGAAATGCTGGCTGAGACCGAGGGAAATGTATGTGTGTGTGTCTGCATGAGTCCTCTCTTGCTGTTCAACATATTGAAACTCTGACAGAGTTAATCTCCTCACTGTCAACTCCTATTATAACACTACTGATCATGACATATACACACACACACACACACTAAATCATGCATGCACAAACACACACACACACACACACACACACATTTAGGCGTACACGCTTGTAAAAGCACACAGCCACATGATTGAGAGAAACAAGACTAAAAGAATAATTTACATTGTCATGGATGGCTAAATATGCACATGCATATGTTTTAAACTGCAGCCCAAAGTCTTACGTGCATCTGTTAATCGCTATTAAAATTTTGATCGCCAGTTGAGACTGACATGATCCCCTTACAGGTCAAAGGTCATTCACATCTTTTCATGTTATAATCGGAACGGATACATTCTTCAGATCCAAACAACTGCTTGCAGGCCTGGTGCGTACCGACCATTACAATCGCTTTCAGAAATGTATTTTATTTATGAACCAGCCGGCATGTGCTTGCAACAGGTTGGAGCCATAGTGCTCACAGGAACGAAGGGTTGAGTCAGGCCTGCGTTATGTCCCAATTTCCAAACTCGAAACTTTCCTTCAAACTTTTACTTTCTTACAAATGCCCAAAATAATAAAAGCATTCTACATTTATTAAAAAAATGTCTTTTTACGAAACCTTAAAGTTCCCCACAATAAAACACTCCCACATTTACAACACTGCTAGACTCCTAATCTCTCTCTGTCTCTCTCTCTCACACACACACACACACACACACACACACACACACACACACATAAACAGCGGTTTAAGCAAACTTCCAGAAAGTAAAAATAACTGTGTATTTATGAAGGCTCTTAACAGGCAGTTAGCTTTAGATTTTTTCCATTCTTAAAGAGCACTCATGAGCTACACAGGAAACTGCTCCTTCCAGGCGAATATGCATGTAAAAGTTGCTGATTAAGACTAATTGTGTACTACACAGTGTTGAGCAAATGAACGAACGCGTACGCTTGAAAACGCAGTCAATCTCACACACGAAAACATAAGCAAGGTACTTCAGTAGCATTTTTTAGCTAATGAGAGACAGATTTCCAATTAGCTCCTCATCTCTTTCGAACCACTGGAATATGGCCAAAACACACACACACACACACACACACACACACACACACACACACACACACATATATCACAGATTTCGTTTGTTCTTAAAAAATCTGAAAGAAATTGAAATAATTTGCAGTCATCCATCACAAAATAGTTTTGAACCAACTAGCGTCTATTCTTGATAAGCCAGCGACTGCCAAGAACTTAAATGAATAATAACCAACAAAAAAAGTGATGACACAACTACAGTCTTTTCTTTTTTGTTTGTCTGTGCTTCTGCTCAATTGGGTGTATAGTCTGACACATGAAGGTAGTATGATATAACCAGAAATCTCTGTTTAAATGTGATAATTGTCCCAAACATTAGCTGTACCCTATTCGCCTGTCTCTCTATTCCCACTAGACGAAACTTCTCATTTCTTCCCTCAAGGCAAAGGAAGGGTGGGGAGGGGTGTCGTTTTTAACATTTTTCTCAGTCCAAATTATAGCTGTGAACCATGCAGATAGGAAAAGAATTGTATATTCGAAACTAGCGATAAGTCTGTGCGCAAATGCGTGTCTGTGTAGTTGCGTCTAAAAGTAATTAAATTTACATAATTGTGTCAACAGAATAAATCAATAAAGCTCTTGTTCCACCAGAGAAAACGCAGCTTCAGTGTTCGGTAAACTTTACGTTTCGTTGATATAAATATCAGAGTCTAAATGGGTGGAGAACACAACCAGAGATTTTCTAATTTTACAGTCCTTCAATTATATTTTGCATTCAGTCTGAGAAGTCTCAGACTTAAACACAAATGGCACATTCTTACGGGTACGAGTGCTCTGCGTATGTCTGTGTGTGTGTGATGGCCTCACTGCCGAGAGTCTGGTAAGAGGTTTAAAGAGTGACTTAGTGGTGGATGCTCCCATATGTCCACTGCAGAGCGTGTGTTTGCCCGAGACCCATATGTCATTGTGAGAGTACTCAGGATAAGCTTCGACTTCAACAATCAATTTAGATGCATCGCTGTGATTTCAGTGTAGTGTGGTGTTTTAAAAAGATGATGTGGTATGGCGTGTCCGAGATAAGAGTCTGATCCTCTCTAGAACTCAAAAACACAAATTCAGATACTCTCCTAAATTCTTGGGCATGCGGTGTACTGTGAGGGTAGATAAGAGTAACTGAGCACCACACAAACACACACACTCGCGCACAGGTGCACACACACACACTCTGTGGAAAAGGGTAAATAAACATGAAGTACCTAAAAAAAAACATGCACCAACTGTGGTTAAACAACGCAGGATGGTTTTAGCATTTGCTCTGCCGTGGAGTTCACATCTCCTTATTTAATGAGAAAAACAATTCACGTGCAACTAAATGATTCAGAGGGGCTCCACTGAAAATTTTCATTAATGCAAAAAAGCGAGAGTCCCACACAAACCCCTTTTAATCAGTGCTGTTTTCATTACATTCTCTGAAATGCATTTAGCTGCAAAACGAAAAAAAAAGGAATAAGCTTAATGTGAACCTTAAAATGTTTCCATTTTAGACCTATAAAATGTCATAGTAAAAGTGATAAAATCTTTTTTTTTTATTCTGTCTGAATTAACTTTTTATAACTAATAAAACATACATACAAATACTTAAATATATCATCATTCTACCCTTTTAAATATCCATACGCTAATGTTTATTACATTATTGATTATGTTTAATGTTTAACATTATTATACATGTTATTAACATTTTATGAATTTTTTTACCAATTTTAATAGCTTACTAGGCTATACTTTAAAAGTTGGTTGTAAATTGTAATGGCCTTGTCTACTAAAATGGTTTTTTTTTTTCAGTTTACGCATAATATATAAATGTAAAAAAAAAAAGTTCATTTGTAATTTATGATGCAGTTTTAATTTTTAATTTACAATTTTTTCAAGTCTCTCCACTGGTTCTCAAATGCTCAAGTTTTTTTGTCCATCTTTTACAAGCCTTTTTGAGTCTCTTAATTAAAATATTCCCCCGACTTCAGCCCAGATGAGAAACACATGTGCACTATTCCTGTCCCCCCTGTTCACGCGCATAACTCAGCGGCTGTGTACCTCACTCAGAATGATGCCTACCTAGACTGCGTGTTTGCTCCAAATCCTATCATGTTCAAAATGCTACAGATGCCCAAATCTTGTCAAGGTAGGCAGCTCGATAGGTTTTAAATTTACAGCCAAAATTCTACACACAAGCAAAGCTAAAGCAAGATATATGTTTGTCAACTAGTATGCTAATTTAATTGCACTTTTAAACTTTATTTGATATTTACTTTTTTAGTATTATAAACATCAGCCAAAAAGTAGGCTAATTGCATTATAGCCACTTTTGAATGCAAAACCCAAGCGACAAACTTTTCTTATTATTCGGTAGAGTCGCGCTTCGGTGGCGTCTCGAGCCATTATTCAGGTTAAGTAAACATGTTGGACGTTCCCTTGAACGTTTTATGAGCAGCAATCAGGGGAATTTTATGAGCGTCTAGGAAACCCCTGCTTAAAAACCTATTAACTCTCTCTCCCTGCACTGGCGCGCTACGACACGACTCTGATTTGATCAATATGACACTCGCCACCGGACCGGACCGCCGAGATTTGGGCAGAATGGTAGCGGTTCACCTCTCCTGGGAGAAGAAGAGAAGATCTGCAAACCGAGAGGACAAGTGGCTTGCTAGCTTTTACAAACCCACGAGAAACAACAGCAGATCTTTGGCTATTTAAATTGTGTGTGTTATAAAAGGCCCGTATTAAGGCCACTGCGAAACTATGTATCCCAAATTACAATACTTCGCACCAACATTTAATGAAGTTGTTGTAGTAGAATGTAACTGTTCTTGATTCACAACTCAACAAGGTATTTTATGAGTTGTTGGTGGACTATGACAGCTGTTTTTTATATCCCCGAGAGCGCGCACTTGCACGGTCACTTCGGGCTCGAACTCATGCCATCTTCATCAGGGTGCAAGAGTAACGGAGCTTTTGACTGCATTGTTTTTGTTTTCAAACTATACGTCTGTTGTGGGAAAAAAGATAACTTGGGCTACTAATATTCATATTCTGCCACTACATATTCCACGATATTTCAAATCGATAAAACGCGCACAAGCACTTACTTAGAATTTTGGGAATTCCACACGACAGACTCCAGTGATTTGGCTGCGGGTAACGCGTATCTGCACATGACTGTCACAATCCACAGATAATATTTCCACGAGCCGTCACTTCCAGCCATCTTACACGGTGCACGGAGAGACACAAACCCGCAAGAAGATAAGATCCTTTCGATCGACTGTACTCCGGGTTTATGAACCACATTCAACAGAATGGAGTGTAGGTCAGGCGTCCTGGCGGTGGAGCTCCATGTAAACTTCCAAATCCAAATTTTCTAGTGCTGCCTGGAGGAAGAAGGTGTCGCACAATGTTGCACGACGGCTTCTGGGCCAACGTGTCTCTGTTACCGAAATCGCTGCTACCTTGCACTCAAGTAGACGGCAACGCGTGTCGGTTTTGTTGTTTTCATCTATTATTTAAGTTTCTAACGCTGACCTTATAAAGGTCAAATCACGCCTGATAGATTGTGAGTGACGTGCAGCCAGGTATACGGATCTTTCCCTGCGTACGACCGTCAATCCCACGTTGGGTTGCACAGATCCGGTCCTGATCATGTGTCAGATTTAAAATTAGACTCCTTACGCCTTCGATCCCAGTACATAGATATGTTCTTAAATCCAAACTAGAGTTTCTGATGCCTAACAGTTTTTGTCCGCAATTTATCGACCTATATCCATGTTCAAAGTGTTCAAGAACAAAGCCTAACTTTCAGTCACGGGACTGCCAAAATATCTGTCCAATGCCATTTGCGTGTTCGTCGATAAAAGCACATAAAACGAAAATTCCGAATGTTGCAGGTACTTTTATTGTTCGAGTTGGCTGGAGATATTTGCCAAGGCGTTTCAATGCATGCTTCCCTTTGATAGACGGGATATCAGCTACTGTCCGCTCCCGGTAGCAGTGCCAAAAGGAGCAAACGATTCCATTCCGAGAATATAAACAGATGGGAAACTCCAGCAGTTCGGTGCTTTTTCAGGAAGTTAATGGAGCGTCTTCCAGTGTTGGATCTTGTTTGGAGTTATTCAGCGCTCGACCGTGGATCCGGTGCTTCCACAGTCAGTCCCGTACACCGTACATAGCGCAGTGGCTCGCGATCCATCACCTCCACTCCCACCGAGCTGGAAAACCCCGCCCAGTGCGACTACGGACCAATCGCCGTGCGTACTAAAGGTGACGTCTCAACATGGTGCTCCTTTCCACACAGACGCACGGCCAGTTTCGGAAAAGTTGAGCTGCGAAACTACTGTATTTACATAAATGTATAGAGTAAATGTAGTTATTCTTTAAAAGTTGACCAGTTTTAGAAAAAAAAAAACCTGCTTATATTAACTCCCATCAGCCATTTGCAAATATATGCTGTACTTTAAATTATTTTGTACAATGAATCGCACCCGACAGTTTATAAATGTTTATATGTTTATAGTTGATGTTGTATTTTCGTCACGTTTTGTTTTTAATTTTAGGTGTCTTAAAAGCATCATTTTAAAACCACAGCCCGTTTTAAATTAGTTTCGATTCATAAAGCCTCACGATTTACAACTGAAAATACGAACCTTCACAGTACGTTTAATAACAGATTTAAGATCATTATCCCAAAGACATCCAAGAGAGTGACACTAATGATATTTGATGGTCAAACAAAGATAACGCTAATCCTTTCAGTAGTCAATACTGCCCCCTATCGGTTGATAAAAATCAGCCCACGCCGTTTCAAAATAATTGTATTTTTTATTTCTTTATAATATAGTATAAACTGTACAATAAATGTTTTTGCAACATACTTACAAACAATTAATTACTAAATTTAATTATTTAAGTTGCACATCTGTTTTGCCAATTTAGTCTGTAAAGTTTATCATTCATTGTATTTTGTTTCATTTGTACTCCTTTCTGAGTAAGATGTGATTCTGAGTGACATATGGTGCTGTGTCACTCTACAATACCACCAGTGTGTGCGCGTGCGCGTGTGGTTCTTCAGAAAGCCATATGTCTTAAGGAGGGTTAGTTCTTCTGCATATGTTTAGATAACATGAGTGGGTTTTAGCTTTTCTCTTTACTGAGGTCTCGTGTGTGAAATGTTAATTCATTTTTAAAACAGGTCTGAAAGCCAAGCACACATTTAGAAAAGATGTATGTGGAGTCATGTGATCTGTTTAAAGAACTCATCAGCTCGGGCAGGAAGTCAGACAGATTTGAGTTCGCTGGTGTCTGAATGCAGAAGTGAATTATTGGACACATGCTTTTATGTGTTCTTACGCTTAGAGAATGCCAGTCTGGCTCCAGTTTTGTGTGTTATGTGTGCATGTCCTCTTACACGAGCACAAATATCTGACCTTTTCTTATTACACCAGTACTCGGCACTAAATATAGCTCTCCACGTCAACCTGAGTATTACTAAGAAATTTCAGCCATTTTCCTCATTTCTTTTTCCATGCATGTGTGGTTTGCGTATGTCTATGTTTTTTCTGAGATGATCTTAAGTTCAGTAGCATTTAGCTGAAATAAAAAAAAAGATTTGTTGCAACAGGCTCGGAAAAGCAAAACCAAACACACACACACACACACACACACACACACACACACACACACACACACACACACACACACACACACACACACACACATCCCCATGCTGCAATTACTGGAGTTCATTTGTCAGCAGCCCCTCACTATTATGTCCACACTTCGAACTTGCATTTGTACCATTGCTGCAATACAGTAACATGTGTTTGACTTGTTTATCTTTCATTGCGCTGAATATTTCATGATCATTTAGATTACAATGTGTTACATATGACATCACATGCCACATAAACACAGATGTTTTAGTCAAGTAATTTCATGAAGACCTTTTACTGCCATTCATTACTGTTAAGTTCATTTAAGTTCCTAAAAAAAAAATACATCTGTATTCCATTTTTCAAGCTAAATATAAATGTTACCCCAGAGAACACAGCCCAACGTGTGTAGTACATACATACAGTGAATGTATATGCATTCTGTGTGCCATGTATTCGTCCTTTGCACATTTTACCAGACAAAAATAATGCAGGTGGTAATAAAGATAAAAAGTAGAATGGATAGTGAGTATAGTTTAACACAACTTGACCCCGATGACCTCTTCCTTTTGTGCGTTAGTTCACATATATTATAAATGTTTCCATACATTTATATTTGTATGTACATGAAAGTAGATGTGTTTTTGCATGTGTGTGTGTGTCTGAGGGCTTTATTGCGTAATGTTGAATCTGGGTTTCATCCAAAAACAGTAGATTAACTAAACAATGTTTTGAAATACTTTTACTTAGGTAGGTGTGTGTGTGTGATGGGGAGGTGGAGTGGATGTAATGGAGGAACTCAGGAGGGTGTTGATAGAATATTCAGGCAGATAATAGACCAATTTCACACACACACACCACCCCAGCACACACACTTCTCTTTCTCCCACACTCAGTCAGTGGGGAATCATGAATGACAATCCAACGGTGCCCCACCCAAAAGCCCCCGATAGGCCCAGCTCAGCACACACTCGGCAGAACACAGCAATCACGAAAAAACATTTGCATTGAGCAAAAAGAGTCACACTCCCACACTTCCACATACAACTGAGTTTAAGAAAGCACTTGTAAACATTGCACGGGCTAAAATGGAGACACCTACACACACATGTACCCCAGCACAGTGTGCCAGTCTTCTATGGGCATGTGTATCCGGGAATGTGGCCATAAGCAGATGATCTGGTTGTCACGGTGAGCAGCGGGCTTGGAAAACTTCAGTGTGTCAGTATGTGTGAATAAGAGAGTGTGTGTGCGTGCGTGTCTGAACCGGTAAACTTGGCGTGAAATTGTGGTGGCGACTGTGACGGATCTTCATTTCCACCCTGACAGTGGTGCTTACACACACACATTGCTTCCTTTGTTCCTATACACCAGGTTGAAGAGAGAGAAAGAGAGAGAGAGAGAATGAAAGATTGTGTGTGTGTGTGCGCGCGCGTGCGTGCATGCGTGTGTGTGTGTGTGTGTGCACTTTTACCGGTTTGGCTACACTTGTGGTGGCAAAACTTTTTTAACCGTTAAAAAAACGTTAAAAAATTATTGTGTAATGTGGTTAGATATTAAAAAGCTTGTATATATTTTTTTACCAATTAGTTTTCTACTTTAAATTCAATTATAACGTCAACAGGTTTGTGTGATGATTAAGTTAGTGGTAGAGGATTAAATTGATAAGTGTAAGTCTATAAAATGAGCTCAGTAACAAAATTGCATGTGTGCTTATATCAAACACTACATAAAAGTCATGTTAAATGCCCTTAATGATTGTTTAAGCAACCCATTATGTTGGCAAATGGATCCAGTATTGATTTTACGTCATTGTACGGGTGTCCATGTCTCAGGTTTGATCGTCTTTCCTGACTCTTAAATAATGTATTTCTAATGGACTCCACACTGCACTTACATACACCATTTAACATGACAGGATTACGATCAATCACCGATCAATAACCTTTAACCTCTGTGCAGGTTGCTCTTTAACCACAGTTCTGAATAGTCTCTGAGTTGGTCCGCGAGTTGGGTTTCACATCTCAACAGGAAGATTTTTGTTGAACTGGGTCATGGCTAAACTCACATGCAACCCTTCCAGTCATTGTTTTGCTTGAGTTATAGCATAATTTGCATTATTTATGGTTTCCTTGTAAATGTTGTTGGTGAAAAAGTGCTTTAAACAGCAGGATTTAATGAATAAGGGGATGAGTGAAAGGTCAAATGTATGTGATGACAAAGATATTTCCTCTGAGAAAAAAATTAACCCAAATATGAAAGTGAATTTAAGAGAGTAAATTGAGATTTGAAATAAACACACACTAGTTAAAGTTAAATGAGGTAATAAAAAATATGAAATTTTAATTGGTTAAAAAGAAAAGTACACTCTTAAAAATCCTGGGTTATTTTCAACCCAGCATTGGGTCAAAAAGCCTGTTGGGTTGTAATTTAACCTATACTCAGTTTTCTGGGTTATTTAACCGCACTGTTAGACTTAACTGTAATTTCTACAGTTACTTACCACAAAATGCCCAGTAAAATACCATCATTTTCTTTTCCAGTTCATTACTGTAATATGCATTGCATTATGGGTATTAACATTTCATTTACAGCACGTTTTGAATTTGCGGTAGACTTCTGTAAAACAACAGCAGTAGTGCTACTGTAGTTGAATAAAACAGTGTTATAAAAGCATATAAAATGGAAAAATAAAATATATCTATGCAATGAAATATATTTTATTTCTTATGCTTTTAGCAGTGAAGCAAATTTCAAAATGTGAATTGTTTTTCAGCAGTGTAAATAATTTATTGAGAATTGTAGATAGAATCAAGAAAGGATTATGGATAAATGCTTGACCGTCAAATTTGAATTTGACCTCAAGACTTCAAAACACTAGTGACGCCAAGATTTCGCTCCTCGGAGTGTCAGAAGAGTGACAGAAGAGGCTACTTGGGGAGTATAGCGAGTAACTTTTATTTAGTGACTCTGTGGCAGTGTTATGGACCATGTTGTTTTACAGTATGATGCCTTTACCGCAGTTCCATTTTACAGTATAATACCCTTACTGTGTAACCTAGTTTTAAAAATTTTACCTTGTAGTGGAATCAAACGCGGGTCGTCCGTGTCGTATAAAAAATTCTGTAGAAATTATAATGGTATTGTTGCTGGGTTGCCGGTAAATTACCGTAGATTTAAATTTATGTTATTTACTGGCAATAGTTTGTTCAAAATTTAATACATTTTAAATATTAACAAGTCTTTATCTTTACAGAATAATACTATACAATAACAGCCTCATGCAAATCATTCTGGGAACCAGAAATCATCATCAACCTTTTTCTGTTTTTTGCTTCAGATTTTGTTTCCCAGAATGTTTTGCTTGATGCTGTTTTTCTAGTTTTACTCTGTAAAGACAAAGACTTGTAAATGTTTAATGTTTATTTAACTTTGAACAAAATGTTGCCAGTAAAAAACATAAATTTAAATCTATGGTAAGTTACCAGCAACCCAGCTGCAATTTCTACTGAATTTTTTTACAGTGTGTGTTATGGTACTGTAATGGGGCAGTTACAGCAACTCTTACCGCATATATATATAATAAAAAGTCTAACAGGCTCGTCCCTTTTTGACCCAACACTAGGTTGAAAATAACCAAGTATAGAGTGTAAGCATGATCTCATACGTATTTTAGAAGTTGGCTAATTCGTACAAAGTGAATCATACAAAAACATACGACTATTAGAAAAAACACCCCTAACCCACCCCTAAAAACAATATCACAGTGGTCAAAGCAAATCGTACAAAATTTTAAAAAGTGAATCATACAGAAATGTACAATTATTAAAGAAAAAACCAATAAAGAAGCCCTAAATCTAACACCAACATCACAGGGGTGAAAGCAAATCGCACAAAGTGAATCATACAAAAACGTATGATTATTAGAGGGGAAAAAAAACAATAAAGAAGCCCCAATTCTAACCCCAATATCATAGGGGTGAAAGCAAACAGTATAAAAGTGTACGAATGTGCACAAATAATACTAATTAGCCATCTCGTAAAAATATGTGTGAATTGCCATGAGATTGCATTAGAAATGTACATAAAAATACTCTCAAGCTAATTTTTAAACTGTTTAATATTATTCCATTTTTAATTACTTTTTTATATTAAATCTGACACCTTCATAAAGCTTTCTATACAGGTCAAATCTTTGTACTAACAGTTGGTAAGCTAATATAAATATTTCCTATACAAATATAATGTGAATAGTCAGCTGTGTCCACAGAGCTATAAAGTAGGGACTATAACATTTTCTAAATGAATTTTACAATGTCGTAAATATTACCCAATCAAGAATGCAGCGTCTGATAAAAAGGAGATATAGGGTTACTTTTAAAATGTATGTTATCATTCAGTTGGTCTGATTGGTATGTATAAATGCGTTTCACTGTTTACTTAAGCTGCCTCCGCACATATCTACTTTCCTGTAGAGAAATAACAGAATTTCGTGCTTAATGAGAGTACATGATGAAATGCTCTACATTGATCATTATAAATCTATTAGTTCTGCCTTCTAAAAGCCCACTGAAGCGCAGACTGACTGAACCGAGCATGAATAAACAAATGAATTCATATAAGCACACACACAAGACAGAGTGGAAAACTGCTATCAACACACAATTACCCAGAATTCCTTTGTAATTTAATATATATGTCTTTCCTCTCGGTTTCTCTATTTGTTCTTTCCAATGGATCATAAATCTACAATCTGTTCATATACATATGTGTCATTTTTAAAGATGGTCGCAAGCGACAAACATTAGATTGGACGTCTGACGTAACTATGTTGTAAATGTGTCTGTTTCAACACACCTCGATACTCTGGCAGCGAGATGTCCGGTCACAGAGATCAGAATCAGTTGAAGTGTCTCCCATTTTGTCTCTTTTTCTCTATTCTTATGTGTCTTTGGTGTTGCCTGCAGCTATAGCCTGTGATAGGCCTAGATAAGATATTATCATGAAAGAATTTGATGTTATTGCGTGCGTGTATGTGTCTTAGGAGTTCAGAAAGAGCCATCTGACTTACATCATGCTCTCTTTTCACATTATAGACAACTGTGATGTTTTATGCGTGCGCTGTGCAGTGGTTTAACTTCACACTAGAGGGAATTTCACTGTGTGAAAGAATATATTTCAGTGTGTATTTGTGAGTTTGTGTGAATGATTTAATGAGCATGTCTGCGAGTGTGTGTACAAACGAGTACGTGTGTGTGTGTCTTCTGTAACTTGAGCTGTAACGACTGTCCTGTTTCTTTAGCACCTGTCATTCATTTCTGACCTCACCATACCGGCCGTGAACTCCTCAAATGGTTTTTGCGTGTGTGTTACGTGAGTGTGTGCGTGCAAATTGAAGGGAAATGACAGGACAGTGGCCAAAGTCCCACGTATATGAAAACATAACATCACTCAACTTTATACAGTCGTGTTTGCGCTTATTGAAAGATTTGATGTTAGAAATAAACCCAGCATCTCTTTTTCAGCGAAACTTTGTTTTTTTTAATGTCCGTAATAATATTGAGAATTTAAACATTTTAGTACTTAAAAATAGTTAATACCATATTTAGACATTTCTAAGCTTTTCTGACCACACAGGCGTTGGCATCACTGAATGTATTTTGATCAACGAATTTCTACCCAACAGAGCTCCCAAGATTTTTTTAAGTGCTCCAAATGGTATTGTGTCTGAGATTTCTGCTCTAACAAGGCTGAAATACAATACAAGCCAATTATGTTCACAAGCTTAAAGGTGCCAAGCAAGTAAAGGACCCTGTCGTTCATTAACCCCACTCTGTTCATGGTGTGTGTGTGTGTGTGTGTGCCTGTATGTATTCATTAGTGTGTGCAGTTAAGCGTATCTAAGTGGCACAGTGTGTAAGTAAATGGAGCCGAACAACCCCTCAGCTGTGGATTTAGGGGTGTGTTTGTGTGAGCATTTATGTTTTTGCGACAAAAGGCCGGATAAAGTTGTTAGCCTTTATGTCCTAGTCTTTGTAATTTTGCCAGTGAAATTCACGCCTATCTGGCAAAGATGAGCAGCACCACTAAGAGCAATTTCTATCGTTTTTTAATACAATGATAAGATTTTACAGACTGTGCATGTGTGTATTTCTCTTGTTCTTCGGAAAAGAAGGGACAGATGTCAGTGATTGATCCCGCCCCCTCCTACTGCCCCGCCTCTTCCCCTCCCTATCAAAGGCATGGGAGTGCCACAGTACACATCAATCATTCTGAGTGACAGGTAGGAGTGTGTGTGACATTGTGGGAACATGTATGGTGTGTGTTAGTGTGTGTTCAAACACAAGAATTCCTCTGTCCAGATAAAGACACTTTATCTACTGCTGTCTGCCTGGTCAGACATTATTTACTACTGCCCATCCCCACACACACTCCCTCCTTTTTAAGAGGACAAAATAGCCGTTCTCTCTTTTTTAAGTACTGTCCGTTTTTCTTTCTTTATCACATGTGTATCTATCAATCTAGTTGTCGGTCTCTAAAGCCTGCATTTAAATCAACGCTTATTGGCTCATCCGGCACTTTCTTATCAAAGTACAATGAACAGATGTATAGTGCTTTGTTAAGACTTCATCAATACTTAATCAGTAACAGACCCGATTACACGTGGACTCATAATAGTAATTCTCTAAACAATGAAAATATGTTTATACTATGCAGTAGCACTCCAAACACCCATATACACTAGTCAACATTTGAAGTGGATCAAAACCTTTCATACATTTTTTTTTAAAACCAATGCCCAATACACGTTCAAGTCTTGGGACAACTTTAATTAACTTTTTTGATCCACTTCAATTGTTGACTAGTATAGTTTTGTACCACTTGCCTAACTGACAAAACAAAGCAAAATGGGTGAGTTTTATAAGAAGAGTTTGGTTCTAAAACGCGACTCTAAAAAAAATGAGTTACTGCCCAAATCAGTATAGTATCAGCTCAGTATTTAAAAGCAAATTCTTAATTTTACGCAAAATACAATATCCGCCGTTATTCTGTCATCTTTTCTCCCTTTTTTCCCAAAACGCAATAAACGCCAGTCCTCCTTTTCTGCAGAATGCAATAAATCCGCTCCACAAATTACAGCGCACCATTCAACACATTGTAAACAAACAATGGTGGCTTGTTGAATACACAGACTCCAAGTTTAGTTTTCCTCATCTTGTACTTCGTGATCAACAAACAAACAAAAACAAAATAATACTTTAATGGCATTGATAAACCTGTGGTGGTTTTCTGTGACAGGAAAGAAATGTAAGCCATTAACATCTAATAATTTACGCGAGAGTAGGGTGGCCATTCATGCCAGTTCCGCCGGACACGTCCCGAACATGTTTTCGGGTTCGTTCTCCGGAAGTCGCGTTGGTCGACCGCATACGTCATCAAGGTTTAATATTTCGGGTTAATTTCAGGAAAGCAACCGTTACATTTCAAGGTAAGAATGAAACTACAATGATTGTATGTCTTAAAAGAAATAAGTCTTAATTTTCTAATGTATTTTTACTGAAATGTGAGAACCTCGATGACGTATGCGCGCGACTTCCGGAGAACGAACCCGAAAACATGCTCGGGACGTGTCCGGCGGAACTGGCACGAATGGCCACCCTACACAAGAGGCACTCGGGAGACGGAAAAATGCCGGTTGCTTGTTCTCTCGACAACATCAAGCTTCTCTCATGCTAACACATTGACCCCAGACGATCTACTGAAAAACTTTCCATAATTTTACTCAAAGCCAACGAAAATCGAGCAGGACCAAAACATTTTACAGCTGATCGCTGTGAAAAATGTTAAGCGACAATGTCCCAAGTATAACTGCAGCAATGACAGTGTTTTTAATATGACAAAGTAAATGTTTTGGTTAATGCCATTAATGTTTATTTTTTTAATCAGTGTATACCACTAGTCAACTAAATTAATCTAACATGGCTGAATGCACATTTATATATTGATTCAATAGATTTATTATTGCATTTTGAAAAAAAAAACCTTTTTATAATAAATCTGTGAAAATCAAATTATAGATATAACATTTTAATGTTATTATAACCTAAAGATGCTATGTGAAAGTTTTCATCTTGTCACTTTCTTGGCATACAGTAGAAAAACACATTTTTACCGGAATTAGTCAAAATGGATTTATTGCGTTTTGGAACCAAACTCTTCATATGTTATGTTAATAAATTAGGTTTGAAGCAATCTTCAAGCAAACTTATATTGTCGTAGTAAAAGTTAATAATGTATGATGGCATGGATTTGCTTTAAAAAATTTGGTTAAGGATTTGAAATAGTCTGATAATCCTTGAATTTATTAATGTAGTCAATAACTTTATAAGACTGCACACATAAATACTTAATTTATTGAAATTATGCAAATGGACAATTAAAAAGCAAAGTAAAAAAAATACTAATTTTAGGTGTCAAATCTGAGTACGATACAAAAGCAGAAATAAAAAATAAGTTGAAAGATAGTATAATCTATTCTTTAAAATTACAATAATGTTTTTTTTTCTTTAAACAGAAAAGTTCCCAGAAGAAACATCTAATGAGTGAAAATCACTTTGAAGTCTTGCTAGCTTTGAATAAAGTTCTCAGCAACTGCTGGAAGAGGTTAACTAACTGCTTCAGGCAACCGGCGCTGTTAACACTCAACTTTGAGCCGTGCCAGTTAGCAATATGAAAATGCCATTTCTCATAGATGTGCTTAAAATGTTTTGTTGTCAATGTTTCGACTTCATAGCTTTCATCTTCCCACTTGTGATATTCTAAATTCTGTGTTTGACCCACACAGGGCGAATCCGAGGTCATAAGGTGGGTATTTATATCCATCCAATCAATGGTAGTCGAAGGTTAAAGGAACGCAGCAATCTGATTGGTTTCCTTCCTGTGAAAAAACCTATTATGGGTGCCAAATTTCCTTCAGAATGATTCATTATGATGTTTTTAACCCAGAATAGAGTCATAAGTGCGATTCGCAAGTTCAGATGTGATATTTTTAGACTATTGTTTCATTTAAAGTAGATATTAATGTGTATTGTATATAGAGAGTATTCTGATTTGTAATGTTGCTGTGAGTTTCAAAAATGCAGCACTGCAACAGTTCACGTTGAGTTATATCCTTGTTGTAGCTTTATTGGGTAGTGTAGAACAACAGCTGTCTTGTTTAAACCTTTGCTGGCTTCGTTTCATTCTTATCCTCCCTCTTAAGTACAGTGAGTTTATCATCTTTTCCTCTTTGATTTTCTAATGCGATTATTAAATCAGAATAATGAATGCGGGGCGGTTCATGTGGGAGGATGGATTTAAGTTTGAGTTATTAAATCCAGAATATACTTCCGATGAGGTCAAATACACAGTGTCATGCCTCACCAGTCACCAAGGACAGAGATGGGGGGAGGAAGGAGGATGTGCAAAGGTGGATCACTGAAATAGAAGGAGGACACCAGAGAAAAGGGAGTGAGAGGGAATGTTATGGACCCCGTCATGACCTGCGATATCTCACTGAACATCACTATATGACACACCTACAGTTTAAGTGGGTACGTTTAATTAATCACAGTCTCCCTACAGTATAAAAAATCAATGGAGAATGACAATCGATAACAGCTGATGATTCTCTAGGGGAGAGAATCTATACAGATTTGCATGAGGTGCTTGACAACCTGTTTACATGCGCAGTAGCTGAAACAACCTTGAGAAAGTGTGTTTTTAGCTCAATTTGAGCGTAAGAAACTTAAGTTATGGTACAGTTAATTTCAGGTTAAATTGTTGGTCAGAAATATATTGTTTGATCAGACTGATCTCACGGAAAGTCGTGTTATAGTCATGCAAAAATGTATTAATATATTTGTGTCCATAGCACGTAATTCAGCTTTTTTTCGTGACACTTGAACAAATTTCTATAAATAGTTTTTTGTGTGCGTTGCACAACTTTCTTTTTCGTTTCATTTTATGTATTGTTTTCTCATAGTTTTTTCCTATTTTCTTACCTTTGTCGCTTGGGGCTGGGGTTAGAATCACTTTCTGCTACATTTGAATGCTGCGCTCACACCAGCCGCGGTAGAGGCGTCAAGCGCAAAAGATTTCAATGTTAAGTCAATGTAAAGACGCGTTGACGTGCGTCTGGCGGTCTCGTGGCGCGAATGAGGCATTTAGCGTGGCGCGTGAGACGCGATTCCGCCTCATTCGTGCATCTAGTTCGAGCGAATGGCGCGAATTGAGTGTTGCCGCGGCAAATGCGCGAGTTGAAAAATATGAACTTTAGCGGAAAACGCGCCGCGTTAACCAATAAGGAGCTTGCTCTAGTAGTGATGTGATTACAGGAAGTCAGAGTCGACTGGAGTCGCAGAAGCCCCTCCAATGACGCGAATTTCCACGTAAATATCTCGATGACTAGAAATTTCATGTGTGGCTTTCACGCGCAAATGAAGCAAGTAAACTCAAAATGTTCAAGCGGCAAACTAGGCGCGGAGACGCAAACTTGAAACCTCAAACGTGGCTGGTGTGAACCCACGGTTAGACATCCTAACCCAAACTCTAACTCCAACTCCAACTTTAGGCGAGAATAGTTCTAAAAGAGGAATTAAACATGTAGAAACCAAATAAGGGTGTCATGATTTTGATTTTAAATAGAAATCGGATCAAAATTAAGTCACAACCTCGAACTTCGAATTAAAAAGATGGGATCGTCGATGCTGCCATGCCCCCATGTCACGTCTGGTCGGCTTGCCAAGTGGGGAAAAAACTTTCAGAGGTGCCTTTAAAAACATTGGTTCAGGGGAACGCGATTTATATTTTAAACACGATATACAAGCTCTAAACCCCCATGCGAGAAGAAGCACGCAATGTGCATGTTAATGCGAAACTATAATAATAAATAATAATGGCATAGCATTTTTTGTCTTAAATTTTGTTTTAAATCGAGAATCGAATCGAATCATGACCTTAGGATCAAAAATATAATCGAATCGAGGATTTGGAGAATCGTGACACCCCTAAAACCATTACATAAAAGTACATCCTAACACAAACCCCAAATCTAACCCCAAGCAACAATGATTTAAAACTAGAGGAAAAAAATGAAACGAAAAAGAAAGTCGTGCCACGGACACAAGAAACTATTTGTAGAAATTTGCACGAGTGTCACGAAAAAGACATTAGTGCTCAAGGCACGTAAAAAAGCTGAATTTCATGCCATGGACATGAATAAATTGATCAAATTTTACGTGACTATAACGCGACTTTCCGTGAGATCATGTTGCGTTTACTTGTATTTTTAGGGATATCTGTCTTTCCCCATTCAAGTAGATATAAGAATTTAGTCATGCATGACTGAAATAACTGCCCGGAGGCATTGCAAACATGGCCGCCTACTGGCGCATCTTCCCTAAGGGACTTTGATGAATTGACATGTGACAATATCTAATAAGGACATCTGTGTTAGTATGAAAGTAGGGACCAATCCTAACATACTTGAAAGTGTCTACTTTCTTATCAGCATACACTTTTTGAAATTTCAGCTCATGCTGCCTCCACTATAGTATGTATGAGAGAGAAGACAGTGTGAAGTGAATAGAGATAGTAAAGCATAATGATGTGGCAGCACTAAGCTGTTTCTCTCATTACACTGACTGACATTTCAATGCAAATCTGGATTAAGCTGTTAAAATATCTGAGAGTGACTGATGACTTCATCTAAACTTCATCTGTGTGTGCCTGACAGATTGATAACAATTCATTGTTTCTTAATTGAGAATACATCTGGGCTGTAGAGCACTTTATTTATTCATTTATTTATTTAAGGGCGTTTTGTTTAAAATATATATATATATTATGGGGCGGTTTCCCAGACAGGGATTAGACTAGTCCTAGACTAAAATAAATGTAAGAGCTGTCCAAACGGAAAACAACTTGCCCTGACATATCTTAAAATACATCATCGCCCCTTGCTTTGGCTCAAAATATTTCTTAATTAAACTAAGGCCTAGTCCTTAAGATAATCCCTGTCCGGGAAACCACTCCTAAAAGTTTTACATTTAAGCAATATCGCTCGAGTAGGAGTGCGATATAGCTCTATATCATCACGGCCGTGATTAGGCCAGAGGCACGAGGCCGCAGGCCGAGTGCCGGAGGCAATCACAGCCGTGATGATATAGAGCTATATCACACGACTCCGAGAGCGATATTGCTTTTATACAACAGTTCGACGGCACACGTTTGAAAAACGAAAACTAGAAAACAACAACGGAGTTATTTTAAAAGCCTCTTTGTTTGAGAACTACTTCTTCCGCCACGGATTTGAGGGCGGCCAGAATGACAGGTAAAACTTTCGGCTGCTTTGAAGCTCATAACAACTCAATGGACGGAAAAGCCGTTACTTTATATTACCGTTTCTTGGTCACAAAGTGTAGTTTTAAGATTAATTCAGTCGAGAATGTATATGTATTATATTTAAATCTGCAGTCGATTAGTAAAGATAGCGCCTGTTTGAACGTTTGCTTAGTGAGATTCGGTACGAATGAGAACCAAAGCATGAGCGGACATCAGTGTTCACTCGCCCCGCTGACCACCGCCCTCTCTGGGCTACATTTCTGACAGAGATACCCCGGCTCTCATGTTGGCCTTGTTTGTTTATGATCGTCAAAATGAGATCAAATCAGCAGTATTTGGTGTCATGATCAAACTATTACTTGTTTTTTAATTCATATTTAGTGTCTTTTGTGTTGTTATTGTTTTGGCGCGAGGTAAAAGTTAATAAAACTATTTGTATAACGTTACTATTGCTTTCTCATTTATTCTTAACGTGATACGAGCACTCGATTATTATTATTAAACTTTGTTCTTGTCAGTACTATATAAAACTGTTTTTTATAAGTGTCAGAGAGATGTTTTTGCATGCTGCTTATAAATATATCAGTGGCGATATCTCATAACATGTTTTAATAGTCACGTCACGATAAAGTAAATGATCAATGTCCACATTTAAAAGCTGCGGTGCTTACCTGCTGTTTCACGGTGTTTTCGCGTTCTGATAAGAAATATAGCTCCAGAAAAAAAACGAGTGTTTATATTCCTCTTTCCAAGTGTTAATAATCCACACGATGTGACAAGACATTTCTCCCATTAACTGTAACGTAACATCCAAGAGCGCCGATCTTTGACTAATAACTTCAGATTGGGGATTCAGACTGATTTATGAGCTAGTAAACTAATGAGATACACGGAGAGTGATTCAAACAGCGCGTATGTGTTTTTCCATTCAGAGATGAGCCTGCTTAGGACCTCCATTCACTAGGTGGCGGAATAATACTAAAGGTGAAGCGGCTACAGTGCTGTTATCAGCACAATATCGTATGGCTCTTAGCCAATCAGATTCGAGAACCAGAAAGAACTGTTGTATAATTATGTTTACAATTCATTTTGTGAACCAATTATTGTTACCCTGTCTGTAAAATCCAGGTTTAAGTCTTAAAATCTAATTAGGATATAAGAAGCTTTAAAGTTTGATTTCACCCATTTAAGTTTCATTCTTTGACATGACCTTATTCAATTAATATTAAAGGGGACATTTCACAAGACTTTTTTAAGATGTCAAATACATCTTTGGTGTCCCCAGAGTACGTATGTGAAGTTTTAGCTCAAAATATCATATAGATAATTTATTATAGCATGTTAAAATTGCCACTTTGTAGGTGTGAGCAAAAATGTGCTGTTTTTGTGTGTCCTTTCAAATGCAAATGAGTTGATATCTCCACTAAAAGGCAGTGTCATGGTTGGATAGTGCAGATTAAGGGGCGGTATTATCCCCTTCTGACATCACAGGGGGAGACAAATTTCAATGACCTATTTTTTCACATGCTTGCAGAAAATTGTTTGATCTTTTTCACATTTTCTAGGTTGATAAAAGCACTGGGGACCCAATCATAGCAAATTATATTTTCATGATATGTCCCCTTTAAAGATATCGGTAACACTTTACAAAAAGGATGCATTTGTTAACATTAGTTAATTAGCCAAGCAATGAGTTTTTTTGGTATTTATTAATGTTTTAAATGTACGTTTATGCCAATACAGTTATTGATGTCAGTTCATGGTGCATTAGGTAAGTTTTGATTATAAAAATGTATTAGTAAATGCTAAAAATAACATGAACTAAGATTAATAAATGCTGTAGAAGTAGGGGAGAGCGGGGCACAACCTAACGTCTTTTGGTTTTGGCTCAATCATTCAAAAAATATTTGAGTTTGATTCATAATATTTTTACACAAGTAACACCTGTTTGTTTCAAGTACTTACCATTCTTGGACAATTACACCAAACGTGACAGAAGTGCAAACGTTACAATTTACCCCATAGGTGGGGTTCATTGTAACGGCCAGGGGGTTAGTTGTAACACTTGCTAAAAATTAAGTTTGCAGGCAAATATTTCAATTAGGGATGCACCGATAGGATTTGTTTAGGCCGATACCGATGCCGATTTAAGCAGACAACTTCTGGCCGATGCCGATACTGATATTAAACACTTGTATACAATACTATATAGTTGGTCTAGCTAGTTTATTTCTGCTTCAAATTATTTTTACTGAACATGGATTGGATCTAATTAACATTCAACTGACCAACATAATAAGAGAGGCACAAATTAAGCTAAAACAAATATAATAAGACAGCATGACAACCTTCAAAGGTGGTTTTTGCTATTCAGCATTTATTTGATAAACAACATTAACTAATTTTTTTACATATAATGGATTTCTTTATGCAGTTAATTAATAAACAATCGGTATCGGCCTTTCTCGTGCTATTGCCGATATGCCGATGGTTTCAAATTCATCAAAAATCGGCCGATAAATATCGGCGGCCGATACATCGGTGCATCACTAATTTCAATACTATTTTGTCTATATACTTGAAGTGGATATTGTTTATATATCCGTCTATAATAGACAGGTATCCACACTGTATTCATTCATCCAGCCCTTTTCTAACAATAGTTCAATTATAAATGGATACAAATGTCTAAATATGTAAGAAGAAGCAGCAAATTTTTTTATATGTGACCCAGTCTGTAATAACCTGTAATAAGTCTGAGATAATGAGCATCAAAGTCTGATTTTAGCCATTCATTTCATTATGATTTAAATCTTTGACATGACCTTATTCAATTAATATTAAAGATATGAACAAAAATAAATTTGACACACGATTTTTGATAAGACAGGCACATTTATTTTGTTGGCAGCCAGCAATCATTCATGTTACGCTAACGTTAGCGGTTTTCATATTGTAAGTACTGAGGGGTTAGTTGTAACACAGCGTTACAATTAACCCCGCTGGGTCAAAATATTTTCAAGCCCACCAAAAAAGTTGCTAAGAGCTGCAGACATATTTCAAAACGATGCTATGTTTTAGTCAACAAGACACTGATTCATATGACATAGCATTGGATTTAGTATCTTACACACCCAACTTAGAAACCGAAAAAAACATATGATGAAAAAATTTACTTTCCGTGTGTCTCAATCAGCTCCCTTGTTCAGTAGTCAGGGCACTGATCAGGGAGTCGGCCATTTTAAGGGCTGTCTCAATCGCAAAATCCGTTCAGTGCACTGGAACGTTCGTTCCCTAAAAATTCCCACAATGCAACGCAAAAACCAGTGAGGAACGAAGGTCCTTATGTTCCCTAACCGGAAATCACGTGACCTTTTCTGAAGCTCGCCAAACCGAACATCACGTGATCCAACTCAATAAACTTTATGAAATGTTACAGAACTTTTATAAAGACAAACGTTTGTTTTAGTTGGAAATATAAACACACATTGCTACACAGTAAGGGACCACAATCTACTCAATATTTAAAATAATAATATTTATTTAAAATTGTAAAAATATTTTTTACATTTAAAATGTAATTATATGCCTCCAATTTTATGCACAGATATGTAAGAGAATAATGACAGCATTTTTCACAATGTACTGTTTTTAAAATTCAGTCAGAGAGATGTTGGTTTTGCCGGTTGTTGATGAGTAACAGCTGTGAGTGATTAAAACGCGTAAGCAGCCACGTGACAGAAAAATAAGTGAACATTGTCCCAATGTGAAGTGAGCTAGGGTCCTTACCAGTGCCCGAACCTGTGTACACGATATACTGATTCACGACCTCGGGAGCTAGGGAACGAATTGAGACACACGGTTTGTCACCAAAACACTCGTTCCTCAATAACCCTCTGGAAAAACATTATACATTTCCAATAATTTGCAGGAGATCATGTTTTGGCAGCGTGAAAAACATTTCGGAAAAACTAAACTCTCAACCTTGTGCAACAATATAAACAGTCCGTGTTACAACTAACCCGCGTTAGTTTTTGCCCCACGCACCCCTATTAGTTTATGTTAGCTAAAGCATACAAACCGGTATTTCTGAATGGCCTTAGGGCAGGATTAAGCATATTTAAAACAAAAGTATTTGATGAACGTATAATACATGCTGAAAGAATTCGGATTTCATAATCTCAGTTTTTGACAGAGGTGCTGTTTGAGCTCCTCAAATACATCATTACTGTAAAGTGTACAACAAGATATCAAGGTTAAATTTTCACAGAATGTTTGTCTTTACATTATGTAGGTTCAGTTTATGTTGAAAATAGTAAATTACAAAAAAATTACTTTTGGTTTCACATGCAGGGTGCACAAGTTTTATTTACAAGACCTGAAAAATCAGGAAAGAATCAGTAATGTAAAATGTGTCAAACGATGTATATTTTTAAGTTACTTTAACTTAACAAATTAAGTTGATAAGTTATGTCAACTCATCACAAGTCAAAACTTAAAATAGTATATTAAAACAAAGTTTAACTTCATGCTGCATTTTTGTGACATGTGTGTGACATAGCTAATAGCTAGCAACCAACAGAAACAGAGGAAGAAATAAAACATCCGGAGGTCAGAATTCTGCTTTCTTGACTTGGTGTGTGTAATTGTCTCTCTAAAAGTATGTGGGTTTGTATAAGGGTCATTAGGGGTTTGTGTTATTAAGGTCTCGCAGAGGAAGGACAATGTCCAGACATCCAAATATAGCCTTGAAGGTCACTGAAAAGGTTAGCATGACTAAAATAAAGGCGCACTAAAAATCTTGTGTGCTTGTAGGTGCGCGTATGTGTTTGTTCAGGTGTGTGCATCAGTTTACAGAAGCATACAGTTACAGTAGTCAAAATCTCAAATGATATAGTTTAATCGTGCTCACTCTTAAGTGTTTACCACTAATTGAGTACAGCAGGTTCTGGCTCCTCAGATTCTCGGCTGTGCTGGGCTGTCACTTGGCTGCTAAGTGAAAACGTATGACCCTCATTATGCCATTATGTCATTATATCATTATGGACTGATTTAAAATCAGAACACAAATGCACATTGAAAAAACCATACCGAGGTCATCTCGCAGCTGAACTTCAAAAATATCTTGTAACTTCAATCTGCTTATTGCTCCGAGCGGGGTATTTGCATGTGTGGTAGGAGATGTGGGAGTAATTAAGATAATGTCAAGCTTCTGAAAATATATTTAAGTTGAACGTGTAATTTTAGTTTTCCTTGTAATGTCATTTACGCGGTTGACTACAAACATTCCAGATGTGTGTGTGGACAGGCAAGTGACAGGTTTACTCTGTTTACAGCTATCTTTATCAAAACACATTCCACTTTTTCACCCTGCTGTGTCAGAGACAACAGCTCTATACAAACTGCACCTGTCTGACTTATCTTACTCAGAGTAGGGTCTCACCTGTCCATGACCTGACCACTAAATCACATACAGACACACACACATAGGGCACTAAATCAACATACCTTCATAAATATGTAACCATTATACACACACACATACCATTATGTATACACAGTTGCAAAGTGACCCATAATATGAGTTTAAAACGCATCAGACATTTTCGACTCACCTCCAGCTGCGTGTTCCCTCGCAAACGCTGGCATGCACACGTGGTACATTTGAACGTTCTGACAGGTGTCTATAAACATTGACTATTTGTGGCTTTGTAGCATGTCTGAAATGTCTCATCTGCACTCTCAGGGTGTTTTGCTGTTGCTTGTCACTGGGGATGAAAGTCCCTGCGAATTGATTTCAGATCGTTAAAATGGCAAACAAATAAATCATAATTAAACTTAGACAAACAAAATATTTAAAGGCAGCATCACTAACTGGCAACCAATTGATTCACAAAGTTTTTCAGTTGAATTTAATCATTGTCTTGACACAAAAGCTAAGATGCCATCGTTTTAAATATATAGTAAGTGTTAGAGGTAAAAAAAAAGTCAAAAATGATTTCTTAAGTTGTTAACATAAATTCAATTCAAATGTATTCCTATATAACGGTTTTCACAATTTTGCATTATTGCAAAGGAGCTTGATATTTATATAAAAAAAAAAATTATTTTTGTTTTATGAGAGGACAAATGTGACACAGTGCCCTATTTTAACAATTTAAGCGAATTGTCTAAAGCGCACAGCGCACGGTCTAAACAGAAGTGTCCGATTCCACTTTTGCTAATTGCAATAAACCAATGAGAGTCTCCGCTCTCATCCCCTTTAAAAGCCAGTTGCGCTGGCACCATGCCGATTTCC
The DNA here is from genome assembly GCF_027580225.2 of Misgurnus anguillicaudatus. Lineage (NCBI taxonomy): Eukaryota > Metazoa > Chordata > Actinopteri > Cypriniformes > Cobitidae > Misgurnus > Misgurnus anguillicaudatus. The sequence continues at coordinate 28,647,156 of NC_073358.2, read as the reverse complement.
TATTTAGATGGGAAAATTTGTAAACTGAAAAACTGAAAAAAGCGAAGGAAGAAGATCACCAGTTTAAGATCGATATTAAAAATTGCGTTGTTTTCATTTGTATTGAAACTGTTATTTTTTGGTATTAAAACCTTTAAAACTTGTTCGGTTCTTTTGGTCATGGAAGTAAAATTAGCAGGCGTTGAATTGCTGTAAATGTATGATCAGTGTTATCTCAAAAAATAATTTACAAATATGCAAAAAAAGGTTTGTACTCTAAAAAATACTTTATTTGTAACAAACAGTAGATAAAGAATTTACAAACAGGTGGAGAGCCTTCAGCACTCGGACAGCGCAGTAAGTGTTTTGAAAAGCATTACTTTAAAACGGTTCATATACAATAAATCCTTGGGGTAGCATTTAAAAAAACATTTAAAAATATATGCAAGATTTGCATATATTTTTAAACGCGCATTTTCGTCCCATTTATAGGTGCATATTACTAACACACCCATTAAATAACAAAAACAATATTGCGCCATATAGACTTTAAAGCAGGTTTTTGTTGGTCAATGGTGTAGTGTATTTTAGTTGCCTCAGATTAGCAATGCGCCAACAATGCGCCTGAACACACCTCGTTTTCAGACCAGAACGCCAATAGGCGCCAAATTGGGCGCAAATGCATTTGCTATTTAAACAACGTGACGCTAAACATGAAAATGATAATTGCGCCGGGTTGAAACTAGCAAAAGACACTTGCGTCGCGCATTGCGCTGCATTACGCTGCATTGCGCTGGGTGTAGAGCCCTTAGTCTTTGAAAACCCAGTCATTTTCCTGCCCAAAAAAATGTAAATAACATTCTGTAAAATAACCTTGATATCTTTAATACTGACTAAGATTGAAATCCATTATTGAAATCAAACTTTGATGGTCATAATCTAGTTGTAATTAAACTTATACACTGAAAAAAATGATTCATTGAATTTAATCAATTTTTTTAAGGTAAGTGGTTGTAAACAATTTATTTAAGCTACATTTAAACAAAAAAGATTAGTAACTTAAAATAAAATATAAAACTAATATATATATAATATATAATTAAATAAAGATTGTGAGACTTTTGCCTGGATTTTACAGACAGGGTTACACATTTTTAGGCCTGATAAGAAGGTATATATTTGTAGAATTATGACATAGTTTTGTTATGAGTATGTAATGATAAGACAAAAAAAAACATATACCTTATAATGTCTCATATAGACCACAACACTTACTTTAAAGGGGACATATCATGAAAATCTGACTTTTTCATGTTTAAGTGCTTTAATTGGGTCCTCGGTGCCTCCATCAACCTAGAAAATGTGAATAAGATCAACCCAGTAACTTAGTTTTGGGAAACCATTTTGTGCAATGATGTAAAAAATAGGTCATTGAAATTTGGCGCCCCTTGTGATGTCAGAAGGGGATAATACAACCCCTTAACCTGCACTATCCAACCACAGCACTGCCATTTAGTGCAGAGATAAGCTAATTTGCATTTTAAAGGACACACCCAAAAACTGCACATTTTTGCTCACACCTACAAAGTGGCCATTTTAACATGCTATAATAAATTATCTATATGGTATTTTGAGCTAGATCTTCACATATATACTCTGGAGATACCAAAGATTTATTTGACATCTTTAAAAATGTCCTCTTTAAACACATCAAGTTACACAGCTAATTATGACATCAGATTATGTGACAACCAAGCAGCATATTTTCGCATTTTTCTGCAAATACACCTTTTTAAGAAAGGCGTCAACGTGATGTTCTCTGACAACTGACTTCATTATTATGCGCGAACCCCCGACAAAGCATCCATCAATTAAACAGGACCAAACCCCCATCCATCCTCTGGTCCCACCCCCCTACTGAGATCTCCCAGCATGCTCTCTGAGAAACATTCTTTCTTTTCATTCCTTATATTATCAATGACCTCTTCTTCTATTTGTTCCTTAAGCTTTTGCAATGGCCAAGTTCCCTTTTTCACATGAAGAGGCTGCATGCTAACTCAGCGTTATGCGCTTTATGAGAGGTTAAATCACAGAAAGTTAAATCCCACTGAGACAGACTGACTTTGTGTTTGGCTTATTGAGATGTCAAGAAGGCCATGACAGTGATCAGGGCATGTGTTATGGGACGGTATTTCATAGCCCCCACACTGAATAGAGATGGTTTGTTTCTCGTTTCCTGCTCCTCTCAGCTCTTAAGCACATTTCAGCTGTCATTCGTAAGTGGTGCTTTCTCATCTTTTTATTTATCTACATTAGTGTCTGTCACGAGACTTTATTTTCGAGTTATTACCATAGCGCTCACATTAATCATATGATTTATACGTGCATGATTTAAATAATGCATTAAAAGTTTCTCTCATGAAGCTATAATGATCTTATCTTAGGCTTGTTTTTCTGCCGAGTTAATTTAATGTTGCGGAGACACATACCACACAACTACACACACATGCACACACACAGACTCTCTTCCAAACTTTGAATAGAAGAATTACAATGTAAACCTGGCAGAGGATGAGAGAACAACCTGGCTCTGCGTGCGCGTGTGTGTGTGTGCGTGCATGTGTGCTTGTGTTAAGGAGTGATGATGGGGTGGAGGAGTGATATCAGTGAGGAGGAGACCCAACCTCTCGCAGCATGACTTTCAAGAGAAGAAGAAAAACAGAATGATATACACCTTGCCGGGTCTGGGGTCGTGTGTGAGTTTAGATTCACTCTCATCACTGGAATGATAAACCGACTGCAATATTCCACTTGTCCTATTAGAGAAGAGAGAAGGAGGAGTAAAGCAAGAGAGGAAAGCAGAACTTTGATGATCTGTTTGCAGTAAATCAGTCTGGGAAGCATTTAATTATAATTCATTTAATCTAATGCACACACACACACAACCACACAAACATCATATATGTTATGAATCTTCAACGAAATTCACCTTCATCACAGTGTAACTGATGGTAATGAAAAAACGTGTATCAATGCAACCTGTTTTTAGCTTTGTCTTATAAATATTACTCGTTTGTTACCGAATCAAACAAAATATATTTGAAACTTTACCAGTATCGATATGCTAGCTAAACAGTGAGTACTAAAAGCCATCCTATTTGTTTATATTCATAGTGATAAAGTTAGGTGTATTATTACATGTGATTGTGACATGATGTTCCTACTTGCACTGCACTCCTTCCTCTCCGCTCCTCTGAGGTAAATGCTTCTCCCAGCAGAGCCGGTCGGCGTCGCGCGTTCATGTGTTTTGGGGTCGTGGCTTTAGAAGAAACCCAGAAGGAAGGGGGTGGAGTGAATGGAAATAAGTAGCTGTGTTTAAAACAGTCGTGAGAGGTCTACAGACACTCGATTTTTATTCTCTCTTTTTCAGAGTACTTACATTTTACTTATGTATAAAGACAGTTTAAACAAATTTATGTTTTATTAATGTTTTGAATTTTAATAAGTGTATACCACTAGTCAACTAAATGAATATAACATGGCAAAAATGAATGCACATTTATATATTGATTCAGTAGATTATAGCATTTTTTTTAAACTTGCAATGGATTATGCATTTTTCGAGAAAAATAATCAGTTTTTATAATAAATCTTTAATTATGGATAATCTCAAATTATGGATTATAATTTTTTATGTTTCTATAACCTAAAGATTCTATGTGAACGTTTGTAACAGAAAATAGTGGTTTTCATCTTGTCACTTGTATAGAAATCACATTTTTACCGAAATTAGTCTAAATGGATTTATTGCGTTTTGGAACTAAACTCTTGACAAATGCAACTTCATTCCACGTGACTGTTTAGCCTCCACTCATACATGTACAGCTTAAAAAATATGTCAGAACCAGAGGCTATAAATTCTTATCTATCCTTCGCCAAAAAAAGTAAAAAATCTGCAGTATGGGAATACTTTTGGTATCTGAAAATGGCCCTGCTCTCCCATTTATGCTGTTCAAGAGGAACACTGAAAAAAATGATTCATTGAATTTAATAAATTTTTTAAGGTAAGCGGTTGCAATCAATTCATTTAAGCTACATAAAAAAAAAATTAGTAACGTAAAATAAAATATAAAACTTTTGTTTAAATGTAGCTTAAATAAATTGATTGCAACCACTTACCTTAAAAAAATTGATTAAATTCAACGAATCATTTTTTTCAGTGAAGGACAGTTTGGTTTATTTTTGTCTAATCTAAAGGGAAATAACTTATTCCTTATTTTCTTAAAATGGGAGATGTGCAGAGCTTTATCTTAACTATTATCAAAAGGTAGACTCATACTATAATATGAGACTTTTTTTTAAAGTTTGAAATAATAATGCTCAACCCAAAAACCCTATCTGTGTTAATATATTTTAGGGTCATTGTAGCTATATAAGTCACACTTTTTTCATAGTTTGGGGGGGTACTGGAACTTATAGTCAGGTGCGATTTATGTCAAAATTATTTCATATGAACCAAGACAAAGCATTTAGTCTACAGTCGCGAGAGCCCGCTTTATGCTGCTCCTGTATTTACAGTATGTAATTGAATGGATTCAGTGATGTGGATTGATGTTGAGACCTTTTTGAACTTGATTTGGCTTGTTGTGTTAATTTAGCCTGTGTAATTTTGTTCTGTATGCTATCGTGTATCGTGTAAATAACTGTTTATGTTACTTTAACATGTACGGACATCTATTCAGCCTGATGTTCTGTGCTATTGTTTAGTTGAATAAGTTGCCTTTCCACATTAAATGTCTGTTCTTCTACTTGGATTCTGTGAAATCATTTTCTAAATAAACACGACGTATAGTCCTTATATATGTTTTTTCCTCTTCAAAACGCATTTTTGACTGATGCGACTTATACTCCAAAGCGGCTTATAGTCCGGAAAATATGGTATAATAAAAAAATATTTCTAGCAGTTTTAGCAGTAACAACATAAACAAACGGCTTTCGTGGAACAAACTTCCGGTAAACTCAGAAAAAAATCAATAACAATAATCAATAAGTCCTTTTAGAGTAGTTTATTTCTGAATAGTAAAAAATAAACAACTAGTAGATTACCTTAGTTAAAATTATAGCTAAAATGTATCAAAAACGTTACTGTGTAAAATGTGTACACTGAAAAAAACAAACTTTTTGGTGTAGTAATATATATTAGATTAACTCTACATAATAATATTACCATTTATTGAGAACTAGATTTTTCTAAGTAAAATTATGATAAATACACAATTATTTCATGTAGAAAATGAACTGTGTGGGAATAGTAAGTCGTATTAGATATTTTCTTGTATTATTTAACTGTTTTATAGTCACTGCAGTCCTAAAATAATTAAGTACATTTAATCAAAATATTTAGCAGATTCAAGTTAAAAATCTTAGTTAATTTAACTTAAGAATATTACATCCATTAAACTAAAAAAATTTAATAAACTTAAATTTATTTGCACATGTTGTGAGGAATAACCACAATCCTTTGCGCCTGAATATTTTTTAGGCTTTATCACAGAATAAGAATTTAGCTACTTGAATATTTGTTAATAAAATTTCATAAAGGTTTAAGCTCTTATATTATTGATGTTGTTTTGTTGTAAATTATAATTTTGTGAAGTCACCATCCGTTCAGGTGATCAGTGTTTCTTTACATGAACCCTGTTCGGAACATTATATTGTATTTCTCTCCACAATGCTGACAATGCATGTCAAAAACGCAGTTTGTGTGCGTTTCTGTTCAGAATCAAGTTTATTTTGTGTTATAAAGCCACTTATAACACTAAAAATAACAGTCCATAGAACTATGGTAAAGAAAATAACAAATAGTAAATACAATTTATTTAATATTTTTAGGACAGCAATGCTTCAATTAAAAAAAAAACTAATATACTTTACCTAAACGATTAAAATAAATCTTACTTCCAAAAAAAATAATGAAGTAACATTTACTTAATTATTTAAAATATGTTTTTCACGCATTTCTAAATACAATCTACTAAGTAGATTTTATTTGATTTTAGTAGGTAAGTTGTACTTAAAAAAGCAGTAAATTTTACTTTTTGTGCAAATTGTTTCAAGGATTTTTTTTAAGTGAATTTTACAAGTTGTTTTTTCAGTGTATATAATATTCAATACTTCCCTTCGCATAGCCCTGATCCATGATCACCATCTTTCCTCGCCTCAAGAAAATCAAAACATTTGTTATTTTTGACGAGGTATTTGTTCCAAAGTTGAGTTTTGTTACTAGTCAGACCATTAAACAAACAGAGACCGGAAGTTAAGTTACGTCCAGACGCACAACCGCGACACTGCGCATGCGTCCAATGAAACCATCAATACCATGAAACTGTGATATTTTCAAAGATGATTATCATATTGTTCACAAAGGCCAGAGACTGGCCTTATCAATGTAAAGAAATACCATCTAACCATCACCATATGTATATACAGTATATATGTAATGTAATGTGAACTGTTGAATTAATTTCAAACCGTTATCAGTTGAAATAAGCTTTGATTTGTAACCGAGCGTGAAGAGAGACAGAAGGAAAAGAGATAAAAGATCATTTTACTGCCAAATCTTTTATGCCTTTGATCATGTCTTTAAAAATCAACAATCTCACACAGGCACATTTGCATTTGGATGAGCTCATGTCTCTCTCTCTCTCTCTCTCTCTCTCTCTCTCTCTCTCTCTCTCTCTCTCTCTCTCTCTCTCTCTCTCTCTCTCTCTCTCTCTCTCTCTCTCTCGCTCTCTCTCTGTCTCACTCTCTCTCTCTCTCTCTCGCTCTCTCTCTCTCTCTCGCTCTCTCTCTCTCGCTCTCTCTCTCTCTCTCTCTCTCTCTCTCTCTCTCTCTCTCTCTCTCTGGCTCTGAGTTGTTTAGGTTGGACGTTTTCTAAATTTTTGAATCTCTGATGTAATGTAAGAACTTAAATACAGTGTGATGGCTAAGATCTTATGTGTTGGATGTACGTATGTAGATCGGGAAATTGCAAATTTCACTGAAAAAAACCTTGTGGACACCGGAATTAAGTTTTCTTCAAATTAAATTAACATTAATTAACATTTAATTACATTTTAAGAAAACTTAATTCAATCATGTTGAACTGGTGTACATAATTGAATTATGGGAAAAAAATAATTTTAAGGAAAGTTAATTCAATCATGTGCAACCAGTGATTTTTGTCAGTGAGAGTGAAAGTCTATCTGTGTGTATAGCGTTACTGATTAACTGACCTCACGTATACATGAAAGCATGTGATTACGATACGGTAAAACAAACAAACATGCACATGCACGAACTCGCATCGCTGTGGTTGTTTGCGCTGATCGTCTTTTGTGTTGTGGGATGATGAGAGTGTTTAACATCAGAGATGTTAAATAAATAAATAATCATAAACATCCAAACGAACATCTGAAAACTAGCGATGAAATAAATGTCTCCTGACAGTAATCAGTGAGCTGTTTTTCAAATCTGGGACAAATCTGTGCTTTTCCATAACAGACAGCAGGGAAAATCACAGCAAAATGTGTGCTTTATTAGTTTTCCACTTTTAACGCAATTCCTTTTAATTTGTCTATCTAACAGCACTGAGTTGAAATACAGTGGTAACACATATGCTGACAATTTAGTGGCACATTGGTTGAAAATGGTGTTTTCCAGCCTGATCATCCTATTTTCTCTTTTAGTTTGTCTTTTAAAGGCACAGGTTCAGTTCATCCTGTTGATGTAGCATTGGGCAGACAGCAATGGTTCAGCACAGCAGGTGGATTAGTGGTTGATCTGTGTCTTGCATTTGTTTACATTTATTCATGTGGCAGGCGTTTCATCCAAAGCGACTCAAAAAACGAGCTAATTTTTGTGATACTAACTACTCGGGAATTTTCCAACAAGCTAACAGGACACATTGGCATGCAGTATAACTCGCACACATCTGAGGTCAAAATTCGTTTGAATCCAAAGATTTTTTTAGCTTAAAAAACAGACATGTTTTTCTGTCTGAACCATGACTGTTGTTGGCAAACTAAATCAATTCTCATGCAGTTCAGGTTCCCTTTGTGTTTACTTTAAAAACATATTTATATATACATAATTCATGAAACTGCAGATCTGTTGGCTGAAGAGAGCTTTCCGTAACCAGTATATCCAATACTTGTTAATTTGATCACTGATAGTTTCTTATTCAATTTCCCGAATCCCATTCATTTCAGTAGTTATGATATAACTTGCCAGCTAGAAAGACCGAGAATGTTATTGAGAGGGATAAAACAAGACAAAACATTTTCAGTGAAACTTTTGAAGGATTTTGTGAAGGTTTTGTGAAACAGTTGGTAAATATAGTTGCTCTGTTAGATCCAGAGAGTTTGGATACAGATCAGAGTCTTAATGCTGACTGCAGATGACCTGCAACACGTATACGTACAAGTACGTTAACTGTAGCATTACATATCATTTCATTTCATTCTTTAATCTGTTTGACATCTGTATGTCTGCCATGATTTATTTGGACGAATATGAGGATATGTTCACACAGGCAGACAGAAGTAGGTATCTGGAGAAGCAGTTCATTATATGTAATCTTAAATTGTCCGTGTAGTGGTTTTGACTTAACAGTCTTACCGTATAAGACAAAACACGCCCTTGTGATCTTTGAAAGATAAGCCTTTCATTGGAATCTGTTGCATTACTAAATGGTGTCTATCACATGTCGGCTACAATTGACTTAAACATACAGAGATAAGACATTGATGAGGTAATGTAAGGATTTGGTGGGGATGCTTTTGTATTACATTTCACTGTTAACATTCTTGTAAAACATTTTTGTAAAGTTGTGTTTTGCATCACTATATTTCCAATATTGCAACCTTACTTTTCAGCTGCTGTGATGTTGGTTGTGATGGCTATTGGTTAACTTAACCAAATAGATAACATTATCCAATACACTTTATTCAGCCTGCCGTCATGTTGATTCCAAAATGAGGCTGTAAAGGATGGATGGCCAGGGCATGCACTTAACCCTCATTAGCCCCTATTTTCCTGTATACGTTAGAGTTCCGTGAGGGTAAAAATTACCCCAGAAAGTAAAAGTTATTACAAAAAATATATACATGTTTAAATATACAAATAATACATCTTTTTTTGTTTACTTCCCATCTATACATTAATGCTGTGTTTTGGGAGATATAAAGTACTTTTGTACCTGTTTACCACTCAATTCCTCAACTACACCATTAGCTTACTTGTAAAATATAATTTTTTAAAGTAAAAAATGCACATAAATTATGATCTAAATATGATTGTTTTTAGATATAAATCTAGATGTTATGTGAAAAAAACATAAAAGAATTACAGTTTAGGAATTAAATCATTTCAACAAGCAGATGCCAATAGAGACCCATTCATTTCACTGGATGTTGCCAACTGCTCACATCACTACTTTAGTGATACATTTTGTGAATGTATGTTATGTATATATAAACATTAAAAGGACATTAAAATAAATATCATTTCAAATAGTAGAATTTGTTTTTTTTTTGTTTTTTCTGTTTTTACAAAATGTCACAGAAATTTGACTGAATGTAAATGTGTGTGCGTGTTTGTTTGTGTGTGTGATTCAGCATGTTTTTTCTATATTGTATTTGTGCTTAAGTACCATGCCTTCTTTTCTGTGTTGAAATGTTCAGATTTATTCTGGATGCATATTACAAATAAAAGAAATATTACAATTGATTTTCAATTGGGGTCATATTTACCCCAAGAGCCTCTTTTGGTAAAATGTTTTTACACATCTTTAGAACAACCGAATCAAGGCCAGTTTTTTATATGAATATTGACAGATAGTCTAGAAAAGTCACAACATCTTATTCCACTGAGATGAAGGGAACCATGTTTTTTGAATAAAGAAAAGTGGCTTGGGGGACCCCAAGGGTCAATCATATTGTTTTGTATCATGTTGTTGTGTTGCACACAACTTTAGGGGTTCATATGGGGCTTTACCTCTAACAGTACTTTTACAACAAACTATCAAGTAAATAGCTTGTTATCAAGTCAATCACGCATTATTATGTCAATGTTCATGTTCTGAAAAAACATAACAGAGAAAATGTTTTTGGGACATACTCTTATGTTCTCTGCAAACTGGAAATGTATACTTAGTTGTTGTCATAAAATATTTTATTGTAGCACTATATTGGTGTTTTAAAGAAAATTATACATATTTACAACATGAGAAATTAGCGATTAGCCAACAGACTAATATTTAAACGGATATTATGTGCACAATGCGATATTCTCATGGTCCCTTGTCATTTTAACAATCCATGTTTTCTGAGGTTTTTGTCCTGTGTTTTTTCTGTGTTTTGATGGCTGAATGACCAGCATTCCGATACAAAACAATACGTTTAAAGCGCACACTCTGGACGTCCATCTCTCACAGCCTCGATTTCTAATCAACATAAAACCAACATGTTTAATCTGTCACAGGACCCACCACAATATTTTTAAACGGAAATATGGGGAAACACAAATTTGTTTTGTTTTTTTAATTTGAATGTAATTGTTAAAACACGATATGGTATATCACATGGGTCTTCAACAGGGGCCCCCAGGGGTTCTGCCGCGGAACTGCACGGGGTCCAAAAATGTAAAACATATGTACAAAACCTTGCAATTTATTTTTTCCTTGCTTATTGAAGGTCACGCGTGCAGTTCAATTTTAGCCTGCGGACAAAAAGTAAATATCTGAAGACAAGGCACTCGGAAAACAGCAGTAGCGACAGAAACGTTACCTCTGCATCATAAAAACCGGTAAATCAGAGTACATTTGTCTTTTTTTCAGAATGTAATTTTAGGATCAATGTGACCTTGCTAGGCTATATTTCTGAACTTGGACGGGTGTTTGAAGCTGTTCAGATTTGTTAATGCTGTAAAACTTTAATTCGACATTATAAGCTTCTGCATTATAAGCTGTGACAAAACTATCGCTCGCATTTAAAATCAATAAAATTATTTTCTGCTGTGAAATTGGGCATTTTAACATGCAGGTCTATGGGAATTGACTCCCTTTTGGAGCCAGCCTCTAGCGGCCCGTCAATTAATTTTACTTTCAGTCACTTCTGTGTTGGCTTCATCAGAGAAATTGAAGTTGCTGAAATAAAAAAATTATATATGGAAGTTAATAAAAGTTTGTTGCATTGCACATTGCTCCCTTCTTCCAGTCTCATGCGGATTTAGAAGGATCCAATAGCATAGCATTTAAAACATATACTTAAAGGATTACTTCACTTTCTTAAAAAAAATCCAGATAATTTACTCACCCCCATGTCATCCATAATGTTGATGTCTTTCTTTGTTCAGTCGAGAAGACATTAAGTTTTTGAGGAAAACATTTCAGGATTTTTCTTAATTTAATAGACTTTATTGGACCCCAACAGTTTACAATTTCAATGCAATTTAAAATTGAACTTTCAACACAGCTTCGGAGGGCTCTAAACGATCCCAAACGAGGCATAAGGGTCTTATCTAGTGAAACTATTGTCATTTTTGGCAAGTAAAATAAAAAATATGCACTTTTAAACCACAAAAGGACCATTCCAATGTTGTTGTACGTGGAATGATACAAATTAATGTCAGTTTATTGTTTAAAATTGTCCGCAAATGTGCATTTCACATATGTGAACCTTTCGACGTCATTACGTATTACGTAAGGTCATGCTGGCGCGTCACACGGCTGGTGCAATACAATAAGTTGTTACTTAAAAAGGGAAGATTTTAATTTTTCTTGCCAAAAATGACAATCATTTTGTTAGATAAGTTAGATAATGCCTCGTTTGTGATCGTGTAGAGCCTTTGAAGCTGCGTTGAAACTGCAATTTTAAACTGGATTTAAACTGTAAACTGTTGGGGTCCAATAAAGTCTATTAAAATGACCCCAAAATGTTTCTCTCAAAAAACGACTGAACAAAGAAAGACATCGACATTATGGATGACATGGAGGTGAGTAAATTATCAGGATTTTTGTTAAGAAAGTGGTGTAATCCTATAAGTTAAAAAAATATGTGTTCTACACATAAACAAAGAAAGCTCTAATATACTCAGTGTAAAAATAAATATATATAACAAACCTATTGTATGAATAAAATAAATTTGTTAGGTATGTTTTCAGAATACTACTTTTATTAATAAAAATAAAAGCTAATTAGTTATATTTTACACTGTAAAAACCTTGACATATACATTTAAAAACTGCAATATTTGTATCAAAACATTTAATTGTAAAATAAAATTAAGTAAAAAGTATGAATTACCATATATTTTATGGTGATTAAAAATACAATAAAAAATTAAATTTCTGTAATTTTCAACAGGATTATACATGTACTTTAACAGTAACATAACATAAAATACAATAATTTCATCTAAATAATTGTTTCCACATCAAGCGCAGTTAGAAAAATATAGTTAAGAATTGTGAATTAAGCAAAAATTGCTAAAATAAAAAAGTGCCCCTGTATTGTTGTGGGGGTTTTTTTTCAGTTTTTATTGCAAAGTTGTTTACTGTACATGTTTTCTGTATTTTTACGAACGTTCTGGCAAAAACGTTCTGGTTTTTTTACAGTGTGTGTTATCATCACCAAACAGTTTTTGTAAGTTTAATATATAGTCATCATTTTGTTGGTCTAGTTTGAGTATCTGAGAGAAATGCAAAAAATCCCATGAATAAAGTATCGCCTTGAATGTCTTATTCATTCTTTTTGTTTCAGTCAGAAATCCATCACAGTTTTGTATTAAAATTGATTGCGAACAGTGTATCATGTCCACTTTAATACTGAGCATACAATATCTGAAAATGGTTTTGCACTCATATTGCAATGGTATACAAAATCTAAGCGTGTCATTTTTGTGGTTTCTGCTCAGATGTTAAAGAGCAAATAATGTTATACATTTGTGTAATTAAACAGCATTACAACAAAGCTGTTATTCTGATTACTGATTACTCTCTCCTCATCTTTCAGCCTTTCTAAAAAACTCTATATTAAAGCGAGTGTGACCGAACGTCTGCTCGTGTGTAGTGTATCAATGTGAGACTTGCTTATATTTCCTGTCGGCGTGACCACTATGTCATGCTTTTTTATGAACTGTTTAAGGTAACGTCAGCCTGGGAAATAAATGCAAATTTTTGATTGCACAAGATTGATTTCAGGGTTGCGGGAGAAGAAAAGAATGGATAGGTTTTCCTCTCTTTCTGGAGTTAAGTGGCTCTGATACAAGAGTAGCGTGCAATCTGAATATCTCATGTAACCACACACACAGTGCTTTCTAAATGCTCTCGCTTCGTCGTTGCTCTCGGAGCCTGCTGATGAAATTATATTTCAGACCTTCATTAAGAGAGTCGGTATGAAATAGATCATTTAGAAGAAAAACACATTTCTGGACATTTCATTCATCTGGTGGTTTTGGTTGGTTCTTTCATCAAAGGCGTATACACACTTTAATTCTTCATGTCTCATAGTCATTACCCAGAAAGCGTTTATGTGTGTGTGAGAGTGTGTGTGTGTGTGTGTGTGTGTGTGTGTGTGTGTGTGTACCTTTATTCCTCTGTTCAAATTAAGAGGATACAGCTGCTCCTTGAGATTTCGCAAACATCCCAAAACCAATCTTTCTGTTTCGCCTCCTTCTCAAGAGTGTGAATTACAAACAGCTGCATGCGGTACAGCAAGACATTTTCTGTATGTGTGTGTGTTCATGTTGCCTGACCCCTTAATTTCCTGCGTCTGTGTTAAAGTTCCTGCCGATTGTTCCTTGGGATTGGAATCAGAGACACAACCCAGCGGCCAACCACTTCCGGAAAAGCATCACACACCCTTCTTCTGTCTCTTTACTGTAACTTCAAATGACAGAGAGATTGTTTTGGGGGTTTTCTTGTACTGGTGTAGTTCAGAAATAGCCAAAAAACAAGATGCCTTTTATTTATTTAAATGAATTTCACAGTTGAGTAAACAGAACATCCTAAAAAAAAACACATAACAAGGTCTTTAATCAACTAACCACATTATATATATCAGACAATATTGTTTTTGTAGCCACAGATTGTTCCTCTTTATTGTGCTTTGTGTATGCGTGTGGGTGTCGCCAAGCCGTACTTGAACTTGTCTCGACTGTTTGCTTTAAAAATTAAATGATATTTCTCACAGCATACCCGTTCTCACTTGCGTACATGTGCTGCTGTCACCAACCGTATTTCTCCCCTGGATCTCTTCCATCCAGCAGGGACTTGACAGCGCTGGGAATTGCAGGCCAGTTCTTTGAGTGTGGGTTTGTAAGAGGGCTCAGCCCAGCCTAGTTTTGGCTCCCAAGACTTTTGGCTTTGGTTTGCTGGCTGATCCCTGCTAACAAGTTTGGCCGTATTCTCTGCTGAAATGCTTGGCCGTTGCATTAGCGCTGATTTAATTCAAGATATCCCATGCATGCTAGTCTATTGGTGTACCTACTCCTGTTGAAACCTTGTTCAGGATGAATCAAATTACGTGATTTGAAGATCTAATGGTCGTTTTCATGCAACCTGTGCTGTGAAATGGATTTGGACTTGTTCACTTTTGGCAGTGACATGTGAAATGACAACTTTAATCTTATTTACTTTTACTGTAATTCGTTTCTGCAGCCATGATGCACTCAACTGGTTGTACTCTGTTTTACGGTTATATGGATTACTGGAACTTGTGGACCACAACTTGCAATCTACAAAATGTGTGATGTATTACTCGCCATACAAAAAAATGCGGTCAAGTACTGTAAAAAAATGTTGGGTTATTTTCAATCTAGCTTTGGGTCGGAAAGCGTCAAGCCCAGCTGTGGGTTAAATTAACCCAGAAATTGTTTATATCTGACCCAACAATGGGTTAAAACAACCCAACATTTTGGGTTAAAACAACCCAGCAACTTGGTTCTTGGTTCAACGCTGGGTTGAAATGAACCAAGCAATTCTAGAGTTTATTGTAACCCATTCTCACGGAGTTGCGTATAAATAGCTTGAAGTGTGAAAATCGTGCAATACATATGCCAAATTCCAATTTGGTGTGCATATGACATGCCAGTCCTCCCCATTCACTTAAATGGTGCATCTGTTTTTTGTCGTTTTATTTATTTGGTTTCTCAATTTTTTGTCGCTTGGGTTTAGGCTTAGAACAACTTTTTGTTTGACATCTTAACCCAAACCCCAATTCTAACCCCAACAGCAAGTGACTATGGCTTATAAATAGACAAAAACATGGAGAAACCTGTATATTACATAACCTCCTCAAGCAAATCTAACCCTAAACCCAAGCGAAAATGGGTTAAAAAACAGAAAAAATAGAGAAACCAACAAAAAAAGATGCACCGTTTAAAGAGCCACACAGATCCAAAATCGAAAATGACCTGTATTGCAGTGTGTCATGTAGATGTCCATCAATGTAAACAACGTGCAAAGTAGTTAAACCAAAAAGTGCATGATTAATAAAGTTATTGGCTTCTAAAGAAGGGAGTCGACTCTGAATAGCTGAAACGAGTCGTCATATGGATTGAATCTCCTGCCTGACTTTATCCAAGTAATACCAACACTTTGCATAATAATATCCGCCTACAGCCTTCCCCGCGGGAGAAACGAAAACTATGACCTGCTCACAGCTAGTTAGTGTGTAAACATCCTATCACGCTGTGTTTTCGGTTTATGTTGTTTTCACTACCAAAGGATGAAGATATATGAAGAATCTGTGGTTAAAATTACTTTTTCAAGGAGGGATTTACTAGACGGTTGGCAATGAAAGATGGTTCAGTACCCACTTTATTTGGAACAACATGCGTCTCCTAACCACAACCTGTCACGGTTCGTATAAACCGGATTGTGAAAAATAATAGAGAACCCAAATGCAGAAGATGTAAGAAAATATAACAATGATTTATTTACAAAAACTGAAACACCCACGAGGGGGTAAAAACAGACGGGAACAAAAACACTGTGCTGGAACACAAATAAAACAAAACACGAGAAGAACTCGGATAGGAACTGGTGAACATCAACACAGAATCTACAACAACGCACGCACACCACACAGAGAACACAAGGGCATTAAATAGACAGCACATCAATGGGGAACAGGTGAACATAATTAATCACTTAAGACATGATTACATAAGGGAGTAGGGTAAAAGTGACAAGACACTGGGAATACGTGTTACACATACATGGTGTGAAAACACACGTATTCCCACATAAAACAATGCTGCCCTGGTCCTGCCCTCTGGATAATAACCAAGGTCAGGCAAGACCATGACAGCCACAAAACACTGGGAACACGTGTCACACAGATATATATGAAGGGCCATACAAGACAAATTTCATTCTGGCACTCTCACACACATTCATTCTCCTATCACATACATGTATTTTTACACTGACACACTTACATTCTACTTTCACAGACATGTATTCTCCTTTCACATACATACATTTCTACTCTCACACACTTACATTCTCCTTTCACATACATATATTTTTTCCTCTCACATACATGCATTCTCCTTTTACATACATGTATTTTTACTCTCACACACTTACATTCTCCTTTCACATACATATATTTTTTCCTCTCACATACATGCATTCTCCTTTTACATACATGCATTTTTACTCTCACGCACTTACATTCTCCTTTCACATACATATATTTTTTCCTCTCACATACATGCATTCTCCTTTTACATACATGCATTTTTACTCTCACGCACTTACATTCTCCTTTCACATACATATATTTTTTTCCCCTCACATACATGCATTCCCCTTTTACATACATCTATAGAATGTATGTATGTCTGAAAAAAATGTGCGTATGTAAGAGAAGTATGTATGTATGTGTGAGAGAGAGTATAGTGGAAACGGAAGGCGTATGGTGGAAAAGGAAGCCCTGTGACGAGCGGCTTTTATTTTGAAAGGACTTTTATTTAAAAACTAATAAAGGCTTTGCACTGCGTACATACATCTCCGTTTGCACAATTATTCCATCAGCAGGGCTGACACCCATCCTTTAAAATACAGAATCATCCAGTATTTGAGAATTAAATAGCTCATCCGGTTTTAAATAATTGCGGAGGCTGGAGAAAGCTCGCGGATGACGAAGCTGGAAGCAGCTCGCGGAGGCCGAAGCTGGAGGCAGCTCGTGTCCACGTCCGAAAGTTTCAGAGCTGGGAGAAGTCAAATGCAGGCTGGAAATTGTCCGTGGAAAATAGTACAGTATAAAGCTAACTGCACTATTTGTCAGCGAGTCTGCTGGTGCTGGAGATGCATAAGGAGAGCAATTCCCGCAATGTTTGAGCTTACAGCAATCAATTTATCGTTTCACGATTCTTCACGCCTCAGGCATCTTCAGAGGTAGCATAACAGTTAATAATGTTAATGTAAACGAATCTCATCCCCACGTTATAATATTTATTTTCTAAGGCTGAGTCATACACATAAGCATTTATTTAATGAGAGTTAGAGAGATAATTCAATGATAATTTTTAAAAAATAGTGTGTTTTAATACTGATTTAATCAAATACAAATGTAAAAAGTTTAAAATTATTAGTCTTGTATGCCATTGATAATTCATTTTTTAAATATTAATTCGTTTTCTTTTTATGTCAGTCTGCCCCTTATCTCTGTTTGTTAGTCACGTTTTGCGTTTGTACATTTTGAATGTTTACTAGCGTTGTTTTTAGGTTAGAGGGTTTAAACTTTAGTTGGTTGTTTTGTTTTGTTTATTTCTTTGAATTGGCACTGCCCTCTCCTTTTTGTGTCCTTGTTATTTGTTTACTTGTAAATATTGTACATAGGATGAACACATTTTCACTTGTCACCATCACCCTTTACTTTAATTTAAATAAATTAATAAATTAAATAAATACAGTTTTTGCCACTATATAGGCTATGTATGTTGTCTTTCGTCCCTGACACACACACGCAAGCACGCACACACCAAATAATTAAAAATAACTAATTATATACTTCAACTAAACAACTAAAACAAAATAAATAACTATTAAAATTAAACATATTTTATGTAAAATGTACGTATATAATTTAGGTGTATAAAATAAGTATTTAACTAACAGATTATTTCTAATGGATATCCTTAATATTTCTTGTAAATTTTAATGAATATAATTTGAGAATGTCTCACTTTTATATTTTTAAGTTTTTAAAACTGTGATAACTATTCAGTTCAAATTAATATTTTATGTATTTAACATCAGCTAAAAAAAATTTATTTTAAGATTAAAAGATTATTAAGAGTTGCACAAATATATAAATATAACTAAGCTTAAAAAAATTAAGCTTATTGCAGGAAGACAAACACCTCAAAAGCTCCTCAAATATCCTGGTAAGGGGTTTATGACTACATACACATGTTTTTTTTTATTGAAATATTGACTGCGGTCATTTTTAAACAACTTAACCCCCTAAGACCCGAGCTTTGATTTGTCTTTTCCCCCCTTAGATTTCTTACAGCTATGTGGGGGTATAAGGAAGAACCAATTAAAATAATAACCAAATATTTGTCTTTGATAATGAAGCCGTGTAATTGTCCACGTTTGTGTACAACAGGTTCCAGTTACCAGGGGCGTCAGGCACCATTTTTTTTAAGGGGGCACAGTGTGCACAGCTCACAGAAATGTGTGCATACACAGACATCAAACGAAATATTATAGAGCTTTCAGTCTTTTCCATGGCCCTTACATTTCTAACAATGTGAGCGCCCCTGCCTTCATGCAAAAACCTCCAAAATTAAAGTGTTGACTAACTTTTATATCAAATACTATTCAATCGGAATAATTAAATAGGCTATTGGCATCATATTTACATCTGAAACGGCATGTTTTGTTTATTTACGTTTTGTTTAATGACTTGTTTAATTGTGTCATTTATGCATTTTACACAACAACTGCATTATATGAAATGAATGTCATTTTAAATCCATAAAGTATATAAACAACGAAAATTACATAAGCTATAGCCACGTGATAGAGTTTAATGCTCAATAATGATTAAACATTTTTTTAGATAAAATTATTAGAGGGAACGGATTATTGCATTAAATTTTACCTGCATATGTAAGCATGTGTGATTCCGCGCTCCCGTGAACTCTGGCAAGCTTTGGCATTGTACCAAGATGAATCTAGAAATCTCTAACTTTGAGACAGTCACATTTTAAACCATAAATTTTCTACACATAGGAGGTTAACTGTACATTACCGTACTGGGATTTGGAAATGTTGTGAGCGTTTCTTACACGTTTTAATTCCTCAGATAGCAAAATGCAGCAACAACAAAGAGCTTGTGAGCGCGCTCAGACGCTGATGACGTCTGCGACTGCGCTGACTGCAGCACCGCCAGAATAATGTAACATAATCAAAACACTATCAAAATGGCAAAAATCTCTAAACAGTGACAAGGATGTAGCACAGACTTAATAATATTTTGCATATTAAACAGATTAAAAGACAAGTAACAGATTAATGGACGCTCCTTTGATTTTGAGGTTGCATGCAACAGTTTGAATGGGCATGACGCCTCTGCCTGTTACACAGAATTAAGTATTATGGTGCAAACAACAAAAAAAGTGATGTCCACGTATGGTCTTAAAAGGTCTTAAAAGGTTAAGGTGTATTTATCTGAATAATTTCGGAGCCATATTTGTTAACTGGGTACAGTAACAGCTTTCTGTGCACATACTGCATCACTTGCGCGTGCTTGTACTGCGCGAACTGCATGCACAAAATGGCAGTGATAGTGCATGTCTCGTGGTCAATATTATCACATACAGATTGGCATTAAATCATAGTAATTTCATTAGAAATGTAGGGCTTTATAATTAAAATATAAAGTTTATGACTAAAATCCCGAAATAAAGCGAATTATTTATGGCTTAATTATATAATAAAACAAAGTTTTTTTGGAAAAATGTTATATATTTAAAATGTATTTAAAAATTCTGTATACATGTTTATATTAGTATTTGTTCATACGTCAACTTTTTAGCATTGTATGTGGTTCAACAGTTAAAGGTACTATTTCAACAGGTTTCAACAGTCAAGGCATGATTCTTCTGACTATATGTCTACTTTCATAATTTAATAAAATAAAAGTGCCAGTTTTCATCAAAAATAATTTGAGCTATTCTGATTCTGTTTCAGACACTTTATGCATTGGTAAGTTTGGCTTTATTAAAGAATGCGCTAGATAAATATACAAATGTATCTTGCAGGAGCACGACCTCGCGTTAACAATGAAATGGGCAGTTGTGTTACTAGTTACATTGCTTTACAAAATATTTACTATGGATCTGGGCTGCGTTTCCCGATAACGTTCTCCCTTAGCGCGCTACGAAGACTCTTAAGTTAAACCTTAACTACAGGTTTACCTTTTCTAGGCGTGTTTCCCGAACTGTACCTTAGAGGGTTTCTTAAGGTATACTTTCTTACGTACGACGTTACCAGCTGCTGTCCATGGCGATGGTGCTGAATAGGTTGATATCGATTGCTCGACAATCAATTGTTCACTTTATGTAATAGGTACTTCGCTGCGTTACGAGAGAGCGGTGTTATTTATTAAAGAAACATTTCAGAAATAGTTCAAGTTACATTTATTAGGAATATCTGGTAAAAATATTTCAAATTGCAAACAACTAAATATAAACCTTGTATATTTTATTTTATATCAAACCCATGCAAAACTCGCAACTTCATGTCCAAAAGTATAATGCATAAACTGCTTCAATGCATCCATTATTCCTTCACCTTAAAGGATAATTTATATTAGGGGTTCCCAATAAATGCGTTGCACAGGGAAATAAGGTGGGTCGTGCAAGTCACCTGGCTTGGCATTACACTTAAAATGTAGAAAAACAAATTGTTGTTCATTAGTTCACGCGTTTATGTGTTTGGACACTGCGCAAGCAGCGCGTTTACAATGCGGATAACGCTTAATGGACGCATTTCTGGAGCCGCGCCTGTCTGTTAACCTTAAATATAACATAAATATATATATTATATGATATATAAATATATAGTATGATTGTTTTAGGTTTAAGCTTTGATTAGTTTTAATGTGGAAAATTTGTTGACCTTATACAAGCAATTATCAAGTGGAGCATTTTCTTTTTAATGTTTATAAAGAATATGGCAGTTGCCTCAAAGTTATAAAACATTAAAAAAACTTCGATGCAAAGTCGAATTAACATCAATAATAATATTTAGGAAAATCAACAATTATGATTTCGTGATGAATGTGCTCCCGTGTGGCATGCAATTTTTTTAACTTGATTTGTTTTATTTGCAGCTAAAATAGCCGGTAAACTAAAGATTTAACGGATATGAAATGCACAAATAAAATAGTAAGATTCGCTGTGTAGCTGCCTGCCATAGTTTCACCAACTCCTCCACCCAAAATCTTTTTTTAATAGTTTCTTTAGCCTGTAATAATAGTTCACAGCTGATGTTCCTTTGGAAAAAAATATAAAAAATCTAACAACCATCAGTGTAATAATGTCTAATTATGTGAATGTTTTATTCTTTAAATAAATAAAAAATGCCTAATTTAACACGGAGTGTACTTCAACTTTTTTTAAAACAGATATTTAGTTATATAGACTGCAATCTACACAAGCTTTTATCACAGTCATGGCCCCTAGCGGAGTCAAGTGGGATAAGGTATAGCTAAGATTGCTCCAGACCAACCTTCCGAACGAACGACTTACAGAAGAGATACGTAACTAAGAACGTTTCGGGAAACACGTATTAACGATAAGGTACAGCTTAAGGTACAACTTAAGAACGACGTAGAGCTAAGAAGGTTTCGGGGAACGCAGCCATGGGTTGCGATATTGGACACTGGACTTTTCACTTGGAAAAATGATAAAAGTTACTTTTATTCGACCAAAAACCAATGTTTAACTTAAAAAGGTGAGACCCCATCCGTTTTTCGCATTGTATTGTTTTATCTTTATTAAGAATCAAATATGCCGTGGCAAGTTTATATTAATTGTACAATGCTTATCTAGGAACTTTATTAACTGCATTCAAATAAAATACAGGTCTTAGTATTTTTGATAAACTAAACTAACGAAAATTAGAAATGTGAAATGCTTTTGCAATAAGCTTGTTTGGTAAAGTGGAACTGAAAAGTTGAAATATAAAATTAATAACTCGACATAAAAACCGAATTAACACAAAATTAAATTATTAAATTAAAACTAAATTAAAAACTAAACTAAACAATAATGTACAAATAAAATAAAAAGTCGATAACAATGTAGATACATTTAAAAATATATATATCAAATTATAATAAAATATCAATTAAGGCAAAAAATATAAAAACTGTGTACTGTGTAATGCGGACACATTGTCTCCTGAGGATGCGCAAATAGCACGAAGTGTAAAACTCGTGCAATACATACGCCAAATTCCACTTTGGCGTGCATATGATACGCAAGTCCTTCCCATTCACTTAAACGGGGCATCTTTTTTTGTCGTTTTATTTATTGGTTTCTCAATTTTTTTCTGTTTTTTAAACCATTATCGCTTGGGTTTAGGGTTAGATTTTAGATTTGCTTAATGAGGTTATTAAATATACAGGTTTCTCAATGTTTTGTCCATATTTAAGCCATGGTCGCTTGGAGTTGGGGTTAGAGTTAGGGTTTGGGTTAGGATGTCATTTTTATAAAACGACAAAAAAGATGCCCCGTTTAAGTGAATGGGAAGGACTTGCGTATCATATGCACGCCAATGTGGAATTTGGCGTATGTATTGCACGAGTTTTACACTTCGTGCTATTTATACGCATTTTCAGGAGACTGGGCTGAATTTTGAGCTAGATGCAAATGAAAGTATAAGTGCCGATTTTGGTCAAAATTGAGATTTTCATATAAATAAGTACATTAAGCCTTCGTCTAGCGATCTCAATGCTCTAAATAGTCAATTGTAAAAATATCTGTTTTGACAAGAATTCATGCAGGTAGGACCTATAATCTGTTATTCTTAAGTGAATGTTTGGTTAACTTTTGGGAAAAAATATCTGATGTGTAACATTACATAGATCCTTGCATTACATCTTAAAGCTGCCTCAATGTCAATAAAACAACAAAAGAAAAACAAAGTTTAACATATAGGGCTCTATCTTACACCCGGCGCAATGCGGCGCAATGCAGCGCAATGCGCGACGCAAGTGTCTTTCGCTAGTTTCCACCCTAATTTTCACGTTTAGCGCCGAGTTGTTTAAATAGCAAATGCATTTGCGCCCCTTTTGCGCCCATGGACGTTCTGGTCTGAAAACGAGGTGTGTTCAAGCGCATTGCTGACGCGTTGCTATTTTGAGGCAACTAAAATAGACTACCCCATTGACCAACAAAAACCTGGTCTAAAGTCAATGGCGCAATGTTATTTAAAGAGCGCATTAGTAATATGCGCCTATAAACGGGAGGACAACGCTTGCTTATCACAAAGTACATGAATGCGCAGCATCACAAAAATGCTTTTAAATATGAAAGATTAAAGGATTGAATGTAAAAGATTATTATTGAGTCTCTTGGACATAAATGAGGACTAATTATGAGACGTTAGAAGGCGCAAAGAGCTGTTTCACTTGTAGCCTGGTAAGTAAATAAATGCTACCTCACGGATTTATTGTTTATGATGACTCTGTACCTGTGGATATGGTGAGATGAAAAACATTTTTAAGTAATGCTTAAAAAAAATCTCAGCTAAAAAAACGCTGTCCAAAGTGCTGAAACGTGAGGAGAGCCGTTTGTAAATTCTTTATCTCCTGTTTGTTACAAATTAAGTATTTTTAGAGTACAAACCTTATCTTACATATTTGTAAATAATGTTTTGATGATATTGGATAGCCATACATTTAAAGCAATTACAAGCCTGTTTTTTACTTCCATGACTAAAAGAAAACGTCTCGGGTTACGAATGTAACCATTGTTCCCCGAGAAGGGAACGAGACGCTGCTTCGCCGAAGCTACGCTATGGGAACGCCCTCTGCGTGATTGCGTCTGAAGCACGTATGTCAAATCAGTCCAATGGTCAAGTGACACGTCATAGGCGGGTGACGTGGGAACCAGGAAGCTATAAAAAGAGCACCCAGCAAGCCAACTTCAGCTAAATTGTGCCGAAGCAAGACGAGACAGGGATGCAGGGAGTATGGCAGGGAGACGCAGCGTCTCGTTCCCTTCTCGGGGAACAATGGTTACATTCGTAACCCGAGACGTTCCCCTTCGAGGGAACTCGAGCTGCGTCGCCGAAGCTACGCTATGGGAACGATGTACCAAAACACCATACTACCAAATGCCTGTCTGTGTGTAAAAACGCGCACAGCTTAAGACATGAGCACCTGGGCTCCAGGCGTAGCACCAACATCTAACTCGTAAAACCGAACAAATGTGAGCGGAGAGGACCAGCCTGCCGCATCACAGACATCCTGCATTGAAGCCCCTAGCCACAGGGCCTTAGAGGCTGCCATACCCCGGGTAGAATGAGCCCTGACGGCGATAGGTGAAGGCCGTCCAGTGGTCTCATAAGCCAGAGAGATAGTCTCAACTATCCACTTACTGAGTGTCTGCTTGGTCGCCGGCCTCCACAAAGAAGATCTGTGAACATAGGCATCCAGTGCTCGCACTGGACACACCAAGTTAAGCTTTTCCTGATTCCTATCCCTAAATGGGGGAGGACAGAGGGCCTGAAGTACGACAGGTCGTGGCACATTAGTCGGTACCTTAGGCACATAGCTGGGCCTTGGGTACAAGAAAGCCTTAACCATCCCCGGTGCGAATTCAAGGCACGTAGGGGAAACCGACAGGGCCTGAAGGTCACCCACTCTCCTCAGAGAAGTGACTGCCAACAGAAGTACTGTCTTAAGTGCCACAAACTTGACTGGAACGGTCTCAATGGGCTCAAACGGAGCCATGGACAGACCTTCCAGCACAACGGCCAGGTCCCAAGCTGGGACCCTGGGTCGGACTACAGGCCTCAGCCTCCGAGTGCCACGAAGGAAGCGAACCACCAGCGGGTCTCTCCCAAGGGATTGCCCACCCAAAGGAACATGGTAAGCCGAGATGGCCGCCACATACACCTTCAGTGTAGAAGGAGATAACCCTGCGGTGAACTTTTCCTGCAGAAACTCCAAGACCCAATTGGGCAGTTCACAGGGTCATGCAGGTGTTTGCTGCACCAGGAAGTAAAAACTCTCCATTTAAAGGCATAAAGCTTCCTCGTGGAGGGAGCTCTGGAGTGAAGAATGGTCTCAGCAGCCTCAGCTGAGAGACCAGATTCTATGAGTCTGGCCCCCTCAGAGGCCAGACCCACAGTTTCCATAACTCTGGGCGGGGGTGAAGAATCGAGCCACCCGCCAGAGAGAGAAGATCCCTCCTGACGGGTATTTCCCAAGGTGAGCCGTCGAGGAGGGACACCAGGTCCGAGAACCATATTCGGTTCGGCCAGAATGGGGCTACCAACAACAAGCGGACGTTGTTGCGACGAACCCTCTCCAGAACACCCGGGAGCAGAGCGATCGGGGGAAAAGCGTACAGCCGTAGCCTCGGCCATGGCTGAACCATGGCATCCAGTCCCAGCGGTGCTGGATGTGTGAGAGAAAACCATAGCGGACAGTGTGTCGTCTCTCTGGACGCAAACAGATCCACTTCCGCCTGGTAAAATCTCGTCCAGATGGACTCCACCACCTGAGGGTGGAGCCTCCACTCCCCGGGCCTCAGCCCCTGTCTCGACAGGACGTCTGCTCCCCGATTCAGACACCCGGGAATGTATACTGCTCTGAGGGACAGCAACTTCCCCTGTGTCCACAGAAGGATATGCCGCGCCAATTTGTACAAAGGGCGTGAACGCAAACCCCCCTGGTGGTTGATGTACGCGACTACCGACGTGTTGTCTGTCCGGACTAACACGTGATGGCCCCGCAGGTGAGGGATGAAACATCTCAGGGCATAAAACACTGCCATCATCTCTAGGCAATTTATATGCCAGCTGAGCTGTCTGGCCCCCCATAATCCATGAGCCAGATGGCTCCCCATTGTTGCTCCCCAGCCTGTGAGGGAAGCATCCGTTGTCAGTGTAACTCGACGGTACTGAGCCCCCAACATCAGACCTTGGGAGAGAAACCATGGTCTCTTCCAAAGATCTAAGGCACGAAGACATCTGCGCGTGACCTTGATCAGACGGAACGGGTTGCCCCTCGGGGAAAACCCTTTGGTTTTGAGCCACCACTGTAGCGGTCTCATGTGAAGCAGCCCAAGGGGTATCACATTGGACGCTGCTGCCATGAGCCCCAACAACCTCTGAAATTGTTTTACAGTGTGTGACTGGCCTAACTTCACTCTGCCTACAGCCAAAAGAATGGATTCCACACGAGCAGGGGACAGATGTGCCTGCATTGTCGTTGAATCCCATATAACGCCAAGAAAAGCTGTCCTCTGTACTGGAGAGAGCATGCTTTTCTTTGCATTTAGCCTTAACCCCAGTTCTCTCATGTGGGTCAGCACAGCATCTCGATGCTGCGCTGCCATACTCTCTGATTGGGCTAAAATTAGCCAATCGTCTATGTAGTTTAAGACACGGATGCCCCGGAGTCGTAATGGAGCCAGCGCTGCATCCATGCACTTTGTAAATGTACGGGGTGACAGAGATAGACCGAAAGGGAGAACCCGATATTGGTAAGCCACGCCCCCGAAGGCGAACCTCAGGAATCTCCTGTGTTGCGGGAGGATAGATATGTGAAAATACGCGTCTTTTAGATCTATCGTCACAAACCAGTCCTCGGATCTGATTTGTGTGACGATCTGCTTTATAGTTAACATCTTGAACTTTAGTTTTGCAACAGACCGGTTCAGATGACGTAGATCTAAAATCGGACGTAACCCCCCGTCTTTCTTTGGAACTATGAAATAGCGGCTGTAAAACCCTGACTCCCTGTTGTGAGGAGGAACACATTCTATGGCTTCCTTGCACAAGAGAGTTTCTACTTCTTGTTCCATTGTTAGAGTCTGCCCAGCACCCACTATGGTAGATAACACGCCGTTGAATTGGGGTGGCTGGTTGCAAAACTGAATTTTGTAGCCCTTTTCTATTATTTGCAGAACCCACTGAGACACGTTTGGCAGGAGTTTCCATGCTGCCAAATTTTCTCTAAGGGGGACCAGCCTCTCGAGACTGGCTTTTTGTGTACTGCTTAAACTTTTCCCGGTGCCCTGAACCAGACTGGCAGGGTTCAATCTGGGTGATATTAATGCCTCCCTCCTCGGAGAGAGGTGTTGCGTGCCCCGCGCACGAGGCACACAAGAATATGAAGCCGCTGTGCCCCAAAACACACACTGCGGCGGGGTTAACACACTGGCATCCCGAGGGCATCGAGAAGAGACGGGCACCGTGTTGTGAGGTGACTGCCGGCTCTCCCCGATTGGGGGCTGCCCTCGGAAATATGACACTACGTCCCTCAGGACTTCTTTTTAGCCGACGCCTTCCTCGCCATAATAACAGCCCTCAGGTCTGTTTTCTGCTTGGATGATGTCTGAGTACGACCGCCTGAACCCCAGTTCTTTTGAGGGGGACCACGAGTGGCAACACTATGCTTTTGCGATGCTCTATATGATATCGATGGCTGCTCCCGCCCAGCAGCCCTAGAATCAAGAGCACGGCGGGGGAGATAGCGTTCGAACGCCGCCGACTGCTTACGAGCCTCCGCAAATCTCTCGACGACAGTATTAACGGCATCACCGAAAAGACCGGAGGGCGCAACTGGCGCGTCTAAGAGAAATGCCCTATCTGAGGTTTTAAGCTCGGACAGATTAAGCCATAAATGGCGTTCCGTGGCTACGAGAGCTCCCATAGATCTACCCACGGCTTTCGCAGTCTCTTTAATCGCCCTGAGTGACACATCAGTGACTCGACGAAGCTCTTTAAATATATCAGACGTACCCCCCGCCTCGGCATCTAAATCTTTAAGCAATTCTGCTTGGTACGCCTGTAAGACAGCTAAGGTATGCAATGAAGCCCCAGCCTGCCCTGCAGACTTATAAGCTTTGCCCACTAACGATGAAGTTAACCTAACCGGTTTCGTGGGAAGCGAAGGTGATTTCAATGATGACGCCGCAGCGGGGGAGAGATAGCTCGCAAGCGTCTGCTCCACCCGGGGCATCGTTAAATATCCGTGTTCACCCATCCCCACAATGTTGGAATACATGGTGGCGTGAGGGGTATGAACACGGGCTGAATACGGAGCTTTCCATGATCTCGACAGCTTGCTGTGGAGATCAGGAAAGAAAGGCATGTTGCGCCGCGAAGGTTGAGGTTTCTGTTTTAAAAAGCGCTCGTCTAACATGCTCTGAGGACGCGCGCTCTGTGTCTCCGCCGGCCAGTCTAATTTTAAGCGAGCCACGGCATTAGTGACAACCTCCAATAAATCATCGAACGCGGGGGACGAATGAGAGGGCTCCTCAGCGTCCACCACGTCTACAGACATAATATCGACTTCCTCGGACGACGATAAATGCAAATCTGGGCTCCCGCCCTGGGCGGAAGAAACCGCAGCGCGGGCTTCCGAATCCAGAGACGGGGCACTAGATCCCGCGGGTGAAGGCTGAGAAAGGGGAAGACCCGTCTCAAGCTCGTCCGCGAGATCTAGTTGTGATCCCCACGATCGCAGCTTCCGCTCTGCCTCGGCAGCAGCGGGGCCAGAACCGTGGGGAACACGCGGCTCACCACCCTCCTCGAAGAGTGCGAGCCGCGAGCGCAACGTACGGAGCGGCATCCTATCACAATGTGCACAACCACCCCTCTCAAGAGACGATCGTGCGTGTTGTGCCCCGAGGCACATAACACAGAGATGATGCGAGTCCTCGCTCGTAATGAAACGAGGACACGGGGAAGCACACTCCTTAAAACTTTGTTTGGACTTAGACATGACACACACTCGCTTGCTGAGGCACAAAGAGCTGAAGTTGGCTTGCTGGGTGCTCTTTTTATAGCTTCCTGGTTCCCACGTCACCCGCCTATGACGTGTCACTTGACCATTGGACTGATTTGACATACGTGCTTCAGACGCAATCACGCAGAGGGCGTTCCCATAGCGTAGCTTCGGCGACGCAGCTCGAGTTCCCTCGAAGGGGAACGGGTTTTAAAGGTTTTAATAAAAAAATATCAATTTCAATACAAGTGAAAAACAACACAATTATTTAACATTAATCTTAAACTGGGGATCGTCTTCCTCCGCTTAGTTTTTCAGTTTACAAAGTTCGTCATCTAAATAGGGATTAGACATAGCGCCAGCGCAACTTGCTTTTAAAGGGGATGAAAGCTGAGTCTCTCATTGGTTTACTGCACGTTACGCCCAAAATACTCCCATTACAATAGGACCAACCCTTTTCGACCATGCGCTCGGCGCACAAACCATTTTTCCCGTCGTTAAATTAGCAAAACTGGATTCGGACACGCCCATTTAGACGTTGCGCTGTGCGCTTTAGACAATGCGCTTAGATCGTTAAAATAGGGCCCATATTCTTCCTATATTGTTTTTGACTTTGTGTGTGCTAAATCTGTAAGTTTTACCAGTGATTTTAAGGTATGTATGCAGCGATTTTATTTTCGATTTTTCAAGAAACTCGATTTTTCAAAAAATTGACTATGCTAACTCTGTCAACTTAAAACAGGTGTAGCTCTGTCATTTTTTGTCAGATTCCAACAAATTATACATAGAGAATGTCAAAATATAAATAGCTCATTTTTGAAAATTAGCTCATTCTAATTTTGCCAGCATGGGTCACATATCTTCTGTTGGCTTTATGTTGGATTATTTATTATTTATTTTGTAAATGTTTATATAATAGTATTATATAACAGTTTATATCATGGGACTGTTAAATGCTTATTTGGTTGAGAAACATTTTACGGGTGTGCATTAGAGTAGTTCCAGGTCTGTGGGCAGCATTACATTCCATATCACTATACACCAAGTTTAACTGTAATAAGATTTATTTAATTTTTAATAAATAAAGCATATACAGTACAGGTATGTGTGATAGCAAAATAAATTAATTGGAAAGAATGAATAAAGCAGTAAATTAACAATGATTGCCTGCTTGCTCAGTTTTGTTTTTGCTTAACTTCTGATAATATAAAACTAGAACAAATTATACATAAATACCGAAAAAAAAGTATAGAAATATTAACTTGTTCCTATTGTTCCCATTACTCCAAACTCAAGTGTAAACAATTTGCAAATCAATTCATCATACTATTTTAAGTTTTGGCTTTAAAAAGTTAACATAACTTAAAAAATTTGTTAAACAATTTCAACCTGAATTTATTAGTTAATGTTACATAAAAATATGTTTTGGTTTGATAAACATACTGTGTATTTTTTACAGTGTACTCACCATTGGAAATAATGCACCTCTCATGGTGTATCGGCCATGTAGCGCAAAGCAATACCAACTCGAGTGTGCATTATTTTTAAATGGCCCATCATCAATATTCATTAGTTACCTTTTCTGTTGCTATTATATTTGTATTTGACAATTATTTTCCCAAATTACCTTTTCTTTATTTTTACGATTTAGTCCCAACAGTCTGCATGATCACAAAGTTCTCTATGCCAACCTATCATGCCCTAAATAATAATCATCTGCTATCCTTTCCATTTGTTCAGTAAATTCCAGCACATTATATAAAAATTGTCTGATGTCATGATTATTGCAAATTTTTACCAAAAGTGTACTTTAAAAGAAAACAGGATGACTTTGAATATCATCATGGTTAAGTTGTGAGGAAGAGCTGATCAAGTCTTGCACATGTATTTCCTGGTCTAAGAGTGACTTCCTGCTAAAAGAGGAAATAATGGATACCAACAGAAAAACCATGTGTAAGGAGAATGTATGTGTGTGAGAGTAAAATATATATGTATGTAAAAGAAGAATTTGTGTATGTGAGAGAGAGTAAAAATATATGTACATGAACAGAGAATGTATGTGTGTGAAAAAGTAGAAATGTATGTATGTATGTATGTAAATGGAGAATGTATGTGTGTAAGAGTAGAAATGTATGTATGTGAAAGGAGAATGTATATATGTGACAGAGAGTAAAATATATGTATGTGAAAGGAGAATGTGTGTATGTAAGAGAGTAGAGGTGTGTGTATGTGAAGGAGGAGTGTATGTGTGTGAGAGTAAAGGTATATGTGTGTGAAAGGAGAATGTATGTGTGTGAGAGTAAAAATATATGTATGTGAAAGGAGAATGTATGTGTGTGAGAGAAAGAGAAATGTATGTATGTATGTGAAAGGAAAATGTTTGTGTGTGAAAGGAGAATGTATGCGTATAAAAGCAGAATGTATGTGTGTGAGAGTGTAGAAATGTATGTATGTGAAAGGAGAATGTATGTGTGTGAAAGAAGAATGTATGTGTGTAAAAGGAGAATACATGTGTGTGAGAGGGTAGAAATGCATGTACGTTAAAGGAGAATGTATGTAAGTGAAAGAAGGATGTATGTGTGTGAAAGGAGGATGTATGTGTGTGAAGGGAGAATGTATGTGAGTGAGAGTGCCAGAATGAATTTTGGCTTGTACGGCCCCTCATAGATATGATGTGAACACACGTGTTCCCACGTACACACACTGCTGCCCTGACCTTGCCCACAGAACATAGACCTGAATCTATACTAAGGTCTGGCAAGATCACGACAGCAACAAGACACCGGGAACATGTGGAAGCCACACACAGAATGTGATCCCACATGTCCCCACACCGAACATGATACTGCCACGGTCCTGTCAGATGCACTCAGACCTAATCTAGCACGGATGTCCGACAGGACCGTGACACAACCTGTAAGTATAGACCGTTTCAGCAGTAACAACATAAACAAGCGGCTGTCGCGGTCCGTACGTAACTTCCGGTAAACTCCGCTAAGAATAAATAACAACAAAGTTCTTTAAACGTAGTTTATTTATATAACAAGCAAAACAACAACACATAGATTACCTAGGAAACCAAAACATTTGTTATTTTCGACAAGGCATTTGTTCAAGAGATCAGTTTAGCAACTAGTCAGACCATTAAAAAAACGAAACCGGCAGTAAGGTTCGGATCCAGACGTGTATCACGTGCGTCCGATGAAGCCGTCTATATTATTATAGCTACATACTTTCTTAAATGAGTGTAAAAATTTGAATGTCTGTCGTTGTTTTTATTGCTTGGATTAATGATGAATGATGTGTATTGTAGTTGTTGCTTAAACTCTTAATATACTGTCAGAGAGTCACGTTAGCAAGCGGCTAACGCATGCTACACTTGTGTTTACATTTTTGCTATGGTCCGGTTAGCTTACATACTTGCTTAAATTAGTGTAAAAATGTTAATGTCTGTCATTGTTTTTATTGCTTGGATTAATGATGAATGATGTTTATTGAAGTTGTTGCTTAAACTCTAAATATACTGTCAGAAAGTCACGTTAGCAAGGGGCTAACTCATGCTGCACTTACGGTTTTGCTATGACCCGTTTAGCTTACATAAATGCTTAAAAGAGTGTAAAGTCATCATTTTCATTACTTGGATTAATGATGAATGATGTGTATTGATGTCGATAATGTCTTCTCAGTAAATCAAGTTAGCACTAGGTCAATACATGTTGCACGATTGTTGGTCTGTGCCACTGATCTGTGGTCAGTGCGGAGACTGTGTCAGTTGACCAATCAGAGCAGAGTAGGCAACTGAAAGGTGGGGTTTAGGCAGACTGAGTCGTTGAACGGCTTCACATGAATCGTTTGGGGATCTCTGAGAAATGGGTTAGGGTTAAACCTGCATGAATTTAAACCTGTTGTCCGGGACTTATAAACAGAAGTGATAGGACACTTACATTTCATTTGCCTCTTACTGGCTCTTTAAGTGAATGGGGAGGACTGGCGTATCATATGCACGGCAAATTGGAATTTGGCGTATGCATTGCACAATTTTCACACTTTGTGCTATTTATACGCATCTACAGACTGGGTAGGTTTATTGATAGCCATAAGTATGATTTTTCCAATGGTGTACAATTTGAACATCTTACATTATAAACAAGTCAATATTTACATTGTCTGCAATCTCAGTTTAAACGTTAATAGACTAACCTTTAGTATTTAACAAGATACTACGAATCCCGAAAGCAGGTTGCATGACTATGAAAGCCTACTAGAGTTAAGCATCCCCCTTCTACTACTTTTGTCATGCAAAATAAACAGTTAAAAAGGGTTAAAGGGGTCTTTCTGGGGTCTTTTATGTCAGTAGGGGTTGCCACTGGTACTGCTCCACCCTCTAATGCTAAACTATAGACCCAATCTTTAATGGCACAGTCAGGGCTGATTCTGCACATGCTGAGAACACGAGATGAAAAAGCATTGCCTTCAATGTCTCAGGACTAATAAATACTGACAAAGATGAAGAGAAGTAGAGAGATGTGAGAGGGTCCTCTACAGACAGGATGTTTGGTTTTTTTACAGTGCTCAGCGTGTGCTATTATTTGTGGCCTACCTCTCTTGTTGTCTGTGGTTGATTAAGAGAAGAGATTTTATGACAGAACGCGTTCGCCTTTGCAGGGAGACGCTTCATTTCACAAACCGCAGAGAGACCACTGGAGTACACTTCTATAAACATGCCTAAAATCAGACGAGAATTAAGATCATTGTTTGTTCTGGACAGCGAATACACAGCGCCAGCAATGAGAACGGAAGAGCGAGAGTTCCTTTCTGTGATCTGAATTTTCACCATATAAGTATGAGCTCGGTGATTTATTGAGAAAACATCATCCGCGTGCGTCAACAATCTTAAAATGCAGGAAAATGCGCCTGTGAAAATATCAAGGACATGACAGTATAATATATCAATCATAGCACAGCGCTGTGAAGCGCTTGCTTTGCGCTGTATAATTTAGAAAGTCTATATTTTTAAAGCAAGCTCATTACGGAGGATTTATGCCCCAATGAACAGGTCGGAGGGCTTTATTTAGCTGGATGAAACCCCATCTGCACCGGTTTTATTGCGTCACATCACAAAAGTGTGTGTTGCCGTCGTTATTATAGAGATCTGCTGTGGGCCCGACTGTTTAACTCTGACCAAAAAGCCTCACCCTTTAGTTGAGAACGCTGTCATCTTCTCTTGCCGTCACAGCCATCAGCATCAGTAAACGCCAAAACACTTGATGAGTAAATTGGATGTTTTGACCAGAACTGGGGGATTTTGGCTTCACTGCATTTATGAGTCCCAAGTAAGCGACTGTTTCCTGAATCCTCCTCTAATTCCATCGTTGACTTTTCAGTTACAGCTACACAATTCTTGATCTTATAAGAAAATGAGAGAGAGTTAACAGAGCAAAGAAACACAAAGAGAGACACTGGATCTTAGTAACATAATGAGAAATGCAGAAGAACTGTCACACTCTCGTACACTGAACGACAGAGTGAGATAAAGAGAAAGAGAGAGAGATGCATAGGAATGTGTGTCTGATTGACACGGAGAGTAAGACGAAATGAAAAAGAGAAAGAAACAGACAGAAAGATTTCCTGAGCTTACGCTCGAGTGTAAAGTGCTTTGATATTGGATCTGTCACAAAGTATTTATTTTACATAGACTATATGGGTGTGTGTGTCTTCGCGGTAGAATTGAATGCACTGCATGAGAAG
The DNA here is from genome assembly GCF_027580225.2 of Misgurnus anguillicaudatus. Lineage (NCBI taxonomy): Eukaryota > Metazoa > Chordata > Actinopteri > Cypriniformes > Cobitidae > Misgurnus > Misgurnus anguillicaudatus. The sequence goes on along the minus strand of NC_073358.2, from coordinate 28,612,396 downwards.
TCAGGCTTTAATGTTGATCTAGACACACACTTTTTCTTTTCGCTTGAAGAAGGGTTGGGGAAATTGGCTTGTTATTAATTCATGAATTGGAATTTATTGTAAATTGCTAAATTAATTTACATATCAGAGGATTTTTTACTTTATTGCAACAGTTTTTTACTTGAAATTCAACAGTCAAACTAAAAAATATATATATTTACCTAAACAAAGTCAAAAACTGTCAAAACAATTAATGGAACCAGTAAAAGTGTTTTTAGATATCGAGATAAAAATAAATATTATGTTAATTAATATAGTCAAAATATCCAGAAAGTCAGACCATTTTGGGAAACAAGGTCTTCATTGATAATGGTCCTATATACATACCAAATAAAAGGGATTTTTTTTGTATACAGTACATGCCAAAAGTTTGGACACACTTGACTAAAATGTTAACTATGATCTTAAAAATCATTTAAGCTGAAGGTGTATGGTTAAATGTTTTAAATTACTTTTGTAGACAAAAATAAACCTGTGCCAAACAGATTAATTTTTGTTAATAGAAAACTTGAATTTTATTTTTAAATATTATTTATTTAAATAAATGACTTACACTGAATATTGAAGAAAAAGCAGTCAATAAGAGCCCAGATTAAATATGAACTCTTTCTATGCTCTTTAAAATTCATCCTAAATTGAAAATTTAAGAAACTTCTTTAAAAAAGGACATGCATACAGTTCAACAATTTCTAGGCAAAGGGTGACTACACTTCAAATAATAAAAGTGTTGGTTTATTTTGGATGCTTTTAGTCACCAACATAATTTCCAAAGTTGCATTTGTGTTATGCCACAGTTTGGATGAGTGTATAATTATGTTATATGGAATAATGTATAAATAAAGAACGAGTGAGTGTGTCCAAAATTTTGGGCTGTACTGTATATATATATATATATATATATATATATATATATATATATATATATATATATATATATATATATATATATATATATATATATATATATATATATATATATATATATATATATATATATATATATACACACACATGTAAATGTTTATTAAATACATACATGAATGTGTGTGTGTATATATATATATATATATATATATATATATATATATATATATATATATATATATACATAATAATTACACACAGCACACACACATATTTTATGCCAAAAATCACTTTTATTTTGTATGCGTTTAATCGCAATTAATCTTTGCCCAGCACTAATTAATTACATCTAAGGTTTTCCTTATGTTGTGTGTATAACAACCTAGAAAATGTGAAAAAGAACAACCCAGTAACTTCGTTTTGGTAGACCATTCTCTACAAGCATGTGAAAAAATTGGTCATAAAATTGGTGAAATTTGGCTCCCCTTGTGATGTCAAAAGGAGATCTTATTATAATAATACCACCCCTTAATCTTCACTATCCAATCACGCCTTTTAGTGCAGAGAGACAAATAATTGACAGCACAATTGAGTTTCAATTTTTTAACAAACCACCATCACTGTGATTAGTGTTTGCATTTTATCCGCTCATTTGCATTTTAAAGGACACTCCCAAAAACTGCACATTTTTGCTCACACATACAAAATGGCAATTTCAACATGCTATAATAAGTTATCTTTATGCTATTTTGAACTTCACATATGTACTCTGGGGACACCAAAGATTTATTTTACATCTTTAAAAAAAAGTTTTCTGAAATGTCCCCTTTAACTTTTGATAAGTTGGCAACTTATAAAAACAAGTTACAAATTTGTTAAATAAAGTAACAAATTTGTAAAAATATGTTAATTTGATTAAATTTTTACAGTGTTCCGGAATGTACCCTTTCAAAAAGTACACATTTGCACCTCACAAGAGTTCATTTGTACAGAGGTATATGTTACCAAAGAGTGCTTATTAGTACCTAAAAGGCATTGGTACCAAATATATACACATCTGTCCATAATTGGTACATATTGGGACCTTTTTAAAGGTAATGCCCCAGTAACAGCTTGGGAAAAAAATTCTGTGTGTTTTCTTAGTTTTGACCTTAATTCGTATTGAATAAAAGTAATATATTGAACTTAAATTGGAATTTCAATTCACTAGAACAGTCAGATTTTCTGCCTTTCTAGCACACAAACGCTCAATAAGTGTTTTCATGTCACACCAGTCTATCATCTCTCTCCTTTTCAACAGTGAGGCATCGTGGGATTTACAGTCTTTTTGGGTTTTGGCAATGTTGTGTCTCTGAGGTTGGTCCTGTCATTACATTCTGAAGATCAAACTGATACGATACATACACAGGCATACCAACTTGCTCATTCTTGCTTAAAACAGCACTGTGTTCTTTTATCAACACGTTTCATATTACAATGTCTTCTTGTCCTCCCACTCCCACTCTTTCTCTCTCTTTCTTTTATCCTTTTTCTCCATTCTCGGGAACTCATTGCAAAATATTATGGCAAGAATCAACTCAATTTTCTATTAAAATGAAACACAGCAATGAATATTGCATGATTACTTAGCTATTTATATGAGGGCATAGACTTTGTTTTCATATAAAGCTAATTATTATAATAACTGTTGATCCTTTTCCAAAACCTTGCATTTTCAGAAGTTTTTATATAGACTTTAAAATGAGCATGGTAGACTTTTGTCTTTAAATTTTCTCGTTGCACACACATGCATGCATGCATGCACATGCATGCACCCACTTGCAAACATGCAGCTTTGTGCTCTGTAAAGCCAAGACGCAAATACTGAAGACAAATATTAAGTCGATTAGCTGTGAGTGTGAAAGAGAGAGTGTGTGTGTCTACATCTGTACAAACAGAAGGTGTTAAAAGTTGACCTAGCAGGATGGCAACCGCTTACGATGAATCCGTCAGCACTGAGGGGTCAAAGGGAAAGACATGTGATTAAGGATAAAACGGTGCGTGTGTGTTAACCAAGATGGCCTGCTCAGAGAGGAACTTTGAAAAAACATACACATATACACATTCACTTATTCAGACCAATGTTTTCCATGATATTCCATGATCAAGCTTTCTTGGATTATGGATTAAATTAACGAAACATTAACTGAACTGAGCAAACCGGTAATGTGTAGTTTTCTTTAGTTTGGGTTAAAAGTAATTTACACAACAAAACTTCTTATCTCTTGCTCTCTCTCTCTCTTTGTGTGTGTTCGTGTGTGTGTGTGTGCGTGCGTGTGTGTGTGTGTGTGTGTGTGTGTGTGTGTGTGTGTGTGTGTGTGTGTGTGTGTGTGTGCGCGCGCGAGCGCCACACCTGGTACAGTGTGGGGACCAAATTTCTAGTTTATCCAGTATAAAATCAACATCTATGGAATGTTCCACACAAGACAGTGTGTGTGTGTGTGTGTGTGTGTGTGTGTGTGTGTGTGTGTGTGTGTGTGTGTGTGTGTGTGTGTGTGTGTGTGTGTGAGAGAGAGAGATATGACTGGTGAAGGATGAGTCGAAGGGGTCAGGGGTTTGACTGGTTAGCATGGACCCATTAGCCTCTGCTGGTGGGTGCTGTATACGCCATTCTGTGACCAAAAAGGTTCTTTCTCGATCGAGACCTAATCAGTACTAAGTTATAGTTTAGTTAAAGTAATTGATTTGACATCACAGCTCAGAATAGTCACAATATTCACTATTTGTGGTCATGTGATGTCATTAGCAAATCGACACCAATGTGATTTACCTGCAGCTCCAGAATGATGAGTCATGTGACATTTGCATACAAGATGTCAAAATATATAAAAACCAAACTTTCCAGAACTTTCCCGGGCTGCTCATGATGGCAGCATTCAAGCTGTGTACTTTCAAGGTGGCACTGCTTATGATGAAAGGGAATGCAAACAGATAGATTTCTCTAGGCAAGACTGAAATGATGTGCTGATCATTTTCTCGGAGCTGTATTCACGGTAGTGCGGTTTCACACATACACACATTTACAGTGCAAATGCTTCACCTCAACTCCTCTTTGCCCTGACACTAATGTAACTTGGCAGGGAAGACGATGTTTCTGTCACCGGGGAAGGTGTACGAGGAATTAGACCACACATTCAGAAACACGCTCACATGGACTGACTGTAATATGATTGTGAGTCAGTGTTTGTATAGCTGAGCGGATACTTGCTTTTCAAACATCGTCTCAGAGCAGCGCTCCCTCTGAGAATGTTTATGAGGACAGAAAAGCACAGAAACCACTGACATTCATTTATTCAAACACACACATGTTAATATGTGTTAATAGGAAATATCATTAACCTAATAATATGAATGTCAGGGTTTGTGTGTAGTTAGTCTATAATAACACAAGTCTGTGGTCCCCATTTAAATGAAAAAGCATTCAAAGAGTTGTGGAAAAAGATATACAACGCTTAATCTTTTTTTAGTACAGTTATGGTTAATTTAAGATTAAAGGACGAATGGAATGAAACTGACTGGTATCAGACTGAAAGGAAAACAGTGACAGCCCATCACTCAACTCCATCTGTGATTCATTGTGTGAGGTCTTATGGTTTGGGCATGTGGGACTGCTACTGGTCCTGCTTACTTGACTTCTTGGATAATATAACTCTCTGTGGCAGCAGATGGCTGAATTCCTATCACTTAAACAGTCAGAAGCAACCAGAGATTCTCAATGTGTCCGTATATGGTCAAAATGTTCATGACTAGACAAAAGATATTAGGATATTATTTGCTACATATGTACAATTATAAAAGTATAACCATACCCTGAAATGCACTCTGTCTGAGTAGTCAGACTGAATGTCAAGTGCAAGAAAAGTTCAGGAAAGAACAGCAGAGGTGAAATGGGGGAAAAGTTAAACGGATATCTTTGTCAGTCACATAAAAGCTGAACATGAAGTAAAAAATTGCATTTACTGCAGGTGATACTTTAAAAAAAAATGAGAGTAAACATTTAAAAGCCCAAAAATATTTTGCCTTATGTGTTGAACTACTTATCAGTTCACGCATTTGGTTGTGGTAATAGAATATTTTATGTGTCTGTGATCAAAATTTTATTTTTTAGTTTTAGTTTTATTACACACTGACACAATAATACTTCATAATACTGTACAAAGTTCTCAGTAATGTTGTTGATTTTTAATGAAACTGTGAGGTTGGCAAAATGCATTACAACAAAAACATGCATACATCCTAAATTGTAAGAATAATCATTTGTTTAGACCTCAAAACATTTCATTTTAAGTTTAGATATAAATATATAAATATACACTCACCTAAAGGATTATTAGGAACACCTGTTCAATTTCTCATTAAAGCAATTATCTAATTATGCAGTTGCTTCAATGCATTTAGGGGTGTGGTCCTTGTCAAGACAATCTCCTAACTCCAAACTGAATGTCAGAATGGGAAAGAAAGGTGATTTAAGCAATTTTGAGCGTGGCATGGTTGTTGGTGCCAGACGGGCCGGTCTGAGAATTTCACAATCTGCTTAGTTACTTGGATTTTCATGCACAACCATTTCTAGGGTTTACAAAGAATGCTGTGAAAAGGGAAAAACATCCAGTATGCGGCAGTCCTGTGGGCGAAAATGCCTTGTTGATGCTAGAGGTCAGAGGAGAATGGGCCGACTGATTCAAGCTGATAGAAGAGAAACTTTGACTGAAATAACCAATCGTTACAACCGAGGTATGCAGCAAAGCATTTGTGAAGCCACAACACGCACAACCTTGAGGCGGATGGGCTACAACAGCAAAAGACCCCACCAGGTACCACTCATCTCCACTACAAATAGGAAAAAGAGGCTACAATTTGCACAAGCTCACCAAAATTGGACAGTTGAAGACTGGAAAAATGTTGCCTGGTCTGATGAGTCTCGATTTCTGTTGAGACATTCAGATGGTAGATTCAGAATTTGGCATAAATAGAATGAGAACATGGATCCATCATGCCTTGTTACCACTGTGCAGGCTGGTGGTGTAATGGTGTGGGGGATGTTTTCTTTTCACACTTTAGGCCCCTTAGTGCCAGTTGGGCATCATTTAAATGCCACGGCCTACCTGAGCATTGTTTCTGACCATGTCCATCCTTTTATGACCACCATGTACCCATCATCTGATGGCTACTTCCAGCAGAATAATGCACCTTGTCACAAAGCTCGAATCATTTTAAATTGGTTTCTTGAACATGACAATGAGTTCACTGTACTAAAATGGTCCCCACAGTCACCAGATCTCAACCCAATAGAGCATCTTTGGGATGTGGTGGAACGGGAGCTTCGTGCTCTGGATGTGCATCCCACAAATTTCCATCAACTGCAAGATGCTATCCTATCAATATAAACCAACATTTCTAAAGAATGCTTTCAGCACCTTGTTGAATCAATGCCACATAGAATTAAGTCAGTTCTGAAGGTGAAAGGGGGTCAAACACAGTATTAGTATGGTGTTCCTAATAATCCTTTAGGTGAGTGTATATATTTCCCCTTTATCTCACAACAGATATTCAAGCAGACAGACTTTTCCCAAGAGATAAATATCACAGATTTTTATGGTAATTAAAATATTAATATTCAGCATGGAGTCAAACATAGATTTATCTTTATAATTGTTCAATGGAAACCAGAAGGGAAAGTCACAAAAAATAACAAAGTCTAGTTACATAACAGGGAAAATTACAGAGAAATTTGCCTTGAGCTGCAATGTTGGAAAAAAGTCTTATCACTTTAGCCTGAATAACAAAATTACCCTGAATAATGTTCTTTAATAACAGTATACTTTATAGCAAAACACAATTTTTTACCTCGTCACATTATTTGATTTTTTTTTTAAATCATCTGCTTTAAATTTAGTAGCCAAGCACGCAGCAAGTGTTAATCACGGCCATCCTTAAAATTCATTGGACCCAGGACCAAATTTTTATTGGGGCGCCCACTCCACCCAGCCCACTGTGTAGGCTAAACTATAAAGGGCCTTGGTGGGCCCCATCATCACAGGGCCCAGAACAATGTTGCAGGCAGCCTTCCCTTGATGACGGCCCTAGTGTTAACTGAGAAAGTGTTAACAGGGCAGCCTGAGATCAATTCTGGCTAGAAGAGACCTTAATACTTTTAAAAGAGACTGTTTAACTAAAGAGCTATGACTTATGTCTGTTTTTGGAAGAGATTTGTGGTTTCTATGGCTCCTTATAAAGCAGTGGGTTGTATTTCTGAGAATTCCGAAACACAAAATCACTCAGCACAGTTCATTACACACCCATTCCAGAGAGGCACGCAAACACAGATTCTGCTGCCCTCTTCGGTTATTGCGTCAAAACGCAGCTTTTTATCTCTCGATGGCGCAGACTTCAAAAACACTGAGACTAAATCACGTTAATACTTTTACTTTTTGAGTACGATTGCGCTTATAGATGCAGATAGAATTGTGTGTTTCTGATAAAGCTTTGTGTGGTTCTGTAAACCTCAGCACATTCCCTACTTGACCCTCTATCTATCAAAGGTCAGATGTCAAGGATCGTGATGATGAGTTACTCATGGGTGGGGGTGACCTTACATAAGCGTCAAACCCCTATTCAAAGCCGTGTTAACAGTAAAGTGTTTGCAATTACAATTCATTATATAAATAAAAATCATTATAGCAGGAAGTTTCTTTTTTTTTGCGGTGCGTATAATTCTTTCTTCCTATTCTCTTGACTTCTAAAAATTAGGCAGGCATAAGTGGCTATGTTTAACTAACAATCTCTGTGTCTGTCTGTCTGTTTGTTAGTCATGTGTGCATTTCATTTGATCCTTATATCTCATCTTTGAAGTTTGACTTATGCCCTCTCAACTGTGACCCTTGATGTGTAAGGCTGCAGAGAGGTCGAGTAATTCATTCACAAAATTACTAGCTCATATGCACACACACACATATACAGAGAAGAACCAGAGACATGATTTCTGATGCCTAAATATAGTTTGAAAAGTTTTGATTAAAGAACCATCAAAATATCTCTTAAGTCAGTTTATTATATTATAATATTTTTATGCTAGGGGATAGATAAATAAGCTGGCTAATTGTTTTATTAAAATAACATTGCAAATCTCTGCATTTTGTCAAATAGAAACCATATATTCACTGTAAAAAAATCCTTGCAGCTGGTTGCCGGTAACTTACCGTAGATTTAAATTTATGTTATTTACTGGCAAGAGTTTCTTCAAAGTTAAATAAATTTTAAATATTAACAAGTCTTTATCTTAACAGAATAAAACCATACAATAACAGCAATAATCAGAAATCATCAACAAACTTTTTCAGTTTTTTTGCTTCAGATTTTGTTTCCCAGAATGCTTTGCTTGATGCTGTTATTTTAGTTTTACTCTGTAAAGACAAAGACGACTTAATGTGAAATGTTGATTTAACTTTTAACAAAATGTTGCCAGTAAATAACATAAATGTAAATCTATGGTAAGTTACCGGCAACCAGCTGCAGCACTGTAAAGAATTAGCTGTAATTATGCAGCTGGTTGCCAGTAACTTACTGTAGAAGATAAAGACTGAAAATGTGTCATGTTCATTTAACTTTGAACAAACTGTTGCCAGTAAATAACATAAATGTAAATCTACGGTAAGTTACCGGCAACCAGCTGCACACTGTAAAAAATTAGCTGTAATTATGCAGCTGATTGCCAGTAACTAACAGTAGAAGATAAAGACTGAAAATGTTTCATGTTCATTTAACTTTGAACAAACTGTTGCCAGTAAATAACATAAATTTAAATCTACGGTAAGTTACCATCAACCAGCTGCACACTGTAAAAAATTAGCTGTAATTATGCAGCTGGTTGCCAGTAACTTACTGTAGAAGATAAAGACTGAAAATGTTTCATGTTCATTTAACTTTGAACAAACTGTTGCCAGTAAATAACATAAATTTAAATCTACGGTAAGTTACCGGCAACCAGCTGCACACTGTAAAAAATTAGCTGTAATTATGCAGCTGGTTGCCAGTAACTTACTGTAGAAGATAAAGACTGAAAATGTGTCATGTTCATTTAACTTTGAACAAACTGTTGCCAGTAAATAACATAAATTTAAATCTACGGTAAGTTACCGGCAACCAGCTGCACACTGTAAACAATTAGCTGTAATTATGCAGCTGATTGCCAGTAACTTACTGTAGAAGATAAAGACTGAAAATGTTTCATGTTCATTTAACTTTGAACAAACTGTTGCCAGTAAATAACATAAATGTAAAATCTACAGTAAGTTACTGGCAGCTAGTTGTCAGTAATACACAGTAATACTGTCATTTCTACAGAAATGTTTGCAGTGCAAGTAATTTCTACAGAATTTTTTACAGTGTTGTTTTTAATTTCAATTTATATTCATGGATATATTATATACACATTTAGTTTAACTCACTAAAAAGTTAAATGTTAAATCAGTGTATATAAGTAGATTTGTAAAGAAACGGCTCCTGTAACTGGATATTAAGGAACTATGACACGTCAGCCTCTCTGACCTATTTTACCTGACATCACCCTACAACTCTCACTAAGATGTAAACATATCCGTGACACTGACAACAGAACAATGAGCAAATTGGTTTCAGGGGAACCCAGCTATCACGCTCATACAAAAGCACTCAAAACACGTTTGAGGAGTATAGTAACTTTAATACGCCCTGCAGGGCTTGCAAACACTCTTCAGTTTATTTAAAACCAGTAAAAGGTCTGGGACAGATCCCAGCCCGGAAACTCACCTAGTCCCCCAAGGCTTATTTTAGAGCGGGATCAAAAATCCAGATGATAAATCCCACCCCTTCCTCTCAACACTTTACAGAGGCCCTCAGAGCTACTGCTGCCAACTTTTCACAGAGGTTTCTTTAGTTTATAGGACTGTGCTGCCATCTAGCGGTAGTTAGTTAAAGTGTCTCATACGTCAAAATACAAGTTTGATGTGGTGCTTTACTTGCCAACATTCACTCTAGCTGTACCTTTTTGACTTCAAGGCCTAATTATCCACAGCATTTAAATGATTTTTAATTAAACATTCTGGAGCTTGCCATTATAAGACAAATGTAGATTTATTATAAAGAGCAAAACACCACATATCTTCGTTTTTAGTTGTTTTAGCTTATTTGGTTGTAGCTTATATTGTTGTTTTGTCATATTTTAAATAATTTTAAGTCATCTTGACCTAACTCAATGACTATATGTCTATGTATATTTTTAGGGTAACCAAGTTATAATATAATATAATATGCGTGTTTGCATGTGTTCACCCAGACAGTTAATTTCACTGACATAACAGAAATAGACAATATAAATAAAGTGAGGAATAAAATAAAATCTTCCCAATTGTAGGCGTTGCGCCTTTAAATATGTCGAGGACCAACGGGGGCCTTGATGTCAAGTAGTTTTAGATTTATTGCTATAACCAGGAACTATGTGCCTGACCAAGGCACGGTGTGATTGCTTGCAAAGGATGTCAGGCTGTTGAATGGCAAGCGCATAGGTGAATGAAGCTTCAATGGAGGATGCAAGGATGCGCGCGACGGCGCACGCGCCACACCCCCGCCTTCAATTAAAACATCTCAGGGTACGTCTGAGCGCGAGCGAAGATGGCGACAGAGTGAAGGAGACCACGGGAAGATGACAAGCCCTCTACAGACAACCAGATACCGCTCTTCAACCCGCCGCCTCGGAGATGCCCGCAAATGAGTGAGATTCGCTCGCGTGCGATGTGTTGTCAAGGAGATGCGGGGTAGCTGATAGCGAGTCTCGCGGCATGTGCTTTATCATGCACTGTCTCCGTAATTCAGACGCAGGTGTTTTTGGTACCGATTTATTCTGAACATCAGGTGAAAGAGATGCTTCGAGCCATCATGTAACCGTCGGGGTGGGCAATAAATTTGCGGAGGAGACCCGCCCGTGTGAGCTCGCGCCTTTGTCTCCCCCTCTAAAATATGGTCACGGGCGCCCGGCGGTGTGGAAGGAAACTTGACGCCGAGGTCGAAATCTGCTGCCTGACCGAACCGAACGACAAACCGTGCGCGGAGCCCGAGAAGGTGCAGAGATGGCGCATGAGCCTCGCGTCGCTGCTCTTTTTCACCGCGCTCCTGTCCGATCACCTTTGGCTCTGCGCGGGAGGCAAGCCGCGTTCGCGAGACCGGACTCACCGGCGAACGTGGAGCAACGCGAGTCACGACGCCCAGACGGGCCTGCGCGATGAGGACTGCGGGGTTCTTCTGAGCAACCTGACGGAAAACAGACCGGAGTGCGTGGACGCTGACGCGCGTCGCCGCGAGCCTCTGGAGTCCGCATGCTCTACGCTTTACCGGCAGAAAAACAGCTCGGTGAGCTCCTTTTATTCAGTGCCGGTGCCCACGGTGTCGCCGCACGCGGTTTTAGAGTACTTCCGGAACTTTAGCCTGTCGTTTTGCGACGTGCTAACAATAGCGGACCTGCTTGAGAGCATGGCCAGCCCGCAGGGACTGGACTGCAGCCTAGCCAATGTCATTCGTGACCTGTTCAGCGGTGGGCCGGAGGACGGGGATGTGTGCAGCGCTTGTGTTCACGAGTACGTGCTGCTCGATCAACACGCTCAGGAAAAATATGAAGAGTTTGACATCCTCTCGCGCAAATACATAGCGGATGACTACTCTGTGCGCGCCCAAGCGCACCTGTGCCAGGTGAGAGGCAGAGTGCGCCACCACATCAGCCTGGCATCCAGGCTCCACGAGGGCAACACGATGTGTTACTTGTTGTGTATACAGTTCTTATTTAGTTACCATCTACAATCAGTAAAGCATTGCATTAGCAGCACAAAGGTTGTGGGTTCGATTCTGTAGGTCGCTTAGGATTAAAGTGTATGGCATATGCTTAAACGTAATGTTCCTGCTTTTGTGTATGTTGCAGGCTGTGTATAAAGCCTGGCTTTGTGCGGAATTTTTTCCAGTTCCCCAGCGGCAGTGCGAAAGGTGGCTCCCGTGCAAGCGCTACTGTGGTGAGGTCACAGCCAGCTGCCCCTTCATCCTACCCGACAATGACCGTCTGCTGTATGCCGGCCTGCCCAGCTTTCTCTGTGCAGGTAAACATCAATAACACAGGTAACATGGCAAAGGTTAATAGATGTTCAGCAGAACCATGTGTTGATTTACGTGCCCTTGGATGAACATGAAATTAGGTGGCAAGGGCACAATGGTGATAAGGTCACCTTTTCTGAGGTTTAAACCTAGAATCTTTTAGTAGCCAACCCTGAACTTTTCACCACTACAGCAACCTTTACTCTGTAATGGCAGCTTCTGTTAAAGCTTTGAGAAACCACAGTATGTGTTGCATCTCTGAAATCCACAACAGCTGTGATTGGTACGCTTTGTAACCAGAGACCCTTCGCCGGGAAAATAGCACAGCAAATTCTCCTTCCTGTTGCCTTGATTGGTTAAACGGTTGTAGATAGCAATGGTCTGTCGTCTCCTGCAGTAACAGGCCCTTTGGCTGCGTAATGATACAGGACATGGATACAGATCCCTTGTGGAGCCACGAGTAATGTTAATGATAGTTCACAGGTAGCTAGCTACACAGTTAACCTCTCGTGTCTCTTTTTTCTTCATCAGGGTTGCAAGAGGAGTATTTGGCCAGTCAGGGTCCACAGTGCTGTGATGTACGATGGAACGGGTGCGACTCGGCCGTAGGAGCTGCATGCGCCCTGACACGCTTCCCAGGCTCGTTTTCTTTGCATCGGAGGTTGTCTTCGGGAGCAGTGTCGTATACAAATCGTCTTCACGGCAGTAAATTAAAACTGTGTGTGCTTGTTCTCTTCTTATTACACACTGTTATCTCCATAACAACATTGCAACATTGCAACACCGGTTCCTTGGAGAACATAGTACCTCTAGAAGAAGTTCCTGTCAGAGAGGAGTGAGGGACCGTAACGGCTCCCTCTTTATTGGAAGACGCACATGACGCAAAAGTGTTTTTGTCTACCGTTCATGAGATGACGCTTGCCAAATGCCTGAAAAACGCAGGAAGTCTGCTGAAGTCTGTCAGTGCTTGTCTTCGAGAGTTAGAACATCTGGCCTGATCAGAGCATGTGTGTGTATCTGTGCGTGCGCACGTCGGTGTGTTTGTTTGTTTGTTTGATCAAAGAGTGTGTTTCTTACGTTCCTCGGTGGATTGTTTGTTTTATTAGGACTAATCCCATATGTTAAAACCAAGCTTAAGAATGACAATCTTGTTTTCTTTTAGACGATGTTCTCGGGAACAAAAGTGAATGTAGGAAGAATGTATGGACACTGTATGAGTGACATTGTTACATTTCTCCTCTAATAAAAACCAACACTGAGGCATTTTTCATATTAAGTTTCGTTTTTTTTCCCCACTGTGCCTGCTTTTTGTATACTTTTCGGTGTTTGCGTGCATACCTGGGCACTTTGCGTCCTCCTGACTAGATATTTCATTTGGATGCGGGGTTGCTAAAGTATACAATCTGAAATTCTTTTCCAAACACACTGTGTTCCTTTTATATTGCTTTTGACGTTATTATTTACTGTTTCATGCCCGTTTGATGTGTCGTTAACCATCCCCGTTTCTCCGTCTCCTAAGGCTTCCACACACTGCTGTAGCCAACACCTATTAACGCCTTTCATACTTGCTCATGAATTTAATGTTGGTCTTGATGTTTTGAGGCTGTTAAAGGGGCTTTGGTAGTTGCCATTTAGCAGATGCTTTTCTTCCAAAACAACTTGCAGTGCTTTAATTGGAAAAATATTGTGGGAAAACTTCGGAAACGTTACAAATTCACTCCATGTGCTATGTCACGGTTCTACAAACTCTCCAATAAACATGAAAACAAGTAAAATAATTACATCACTTCACGGGGTGACTTTAAGCACTTTAATAATGGTTACACAAGTGCTTTCATATGAAGTACTTCATAGCCGTTGTCTGTTTATGTATTTGACAAATGATTTCATTCAAAGCTACTTGCAGTGCATACTTTTTATTAAATGTGTTCCTTAGGAATTGATCCCATGATCTTGGCATTGGGATCTGTCGGAGCTACAAGAATGGCTGTTTTATGATGCATTGTATTACTATTACTGAATGTTTTATATTTTTCTTATTAATACAGTTTCAAGGTCATGAACACTCTCCTGGTTCAGTTTGGGCCTATACAGCAATAACAGAAACACCAAACAATGGGGTCAACAGACTGACTGTGCCTTCGTCATTATCATCTATATATTATCAGAGAACGTAAACCTTCATCCTGGGTATTTCATTTTGTATTCAAAACATTTTGCTTTAATAGAAAAATAAATAACCAGCATACCATTGTGTCAACCAACATCTCAAATAGTTTTCTCTGTCATCCAGGTCATTGCTGTATGTCAGCTGGACTAAATCCATTTGTTTAAAAAAAACAGTCTGGCACTCATCTCGGTGTTCTCCTCGGTTTTGTTTCTAGGCAGTGTGTCGAAGCCTGAGAGATAAAGTGTGTGAATCACTGAGGCTGATATCATGCTGCTTGCTACTGTAGGAGAGCTGATGATTTATTTTTTTCAAGACTCTCCAAGATCTGAACTCCCATCCTGATGTTCTGCATGAGAGCATTAACCTCTCCGATTCTGATACCATTTTTTCAATGTATAAACTTTGAGTTTGTACTGTGGCAACTCAATAAACCATCTATAATGTTTTATCTCTGTTAAATTTCATTTTGTTAGTGAATATTTGTATTTGTGTGCGTTCTCCATTCTTGGTGACAGGCCTGCAGGGCTTTATGGTAGTAAAGAGTTTTGGCCAGTAGGAGGCAGTGTTTTTTCGTAGTGAGTGGGGATTTGTATTTTGCTTTTTGTAGGGTGATCAAAATTATTTCTAATAGGGACCTTCACTTCCCTCAGATCTGTAGTTTATTCTGTACATAGTGAATTGTAAAAAATAATAATGAAATAAAATAATTAAATAAAAAAACTTCAAACGCTGCTAATAAACAGTGACACAGAGATTATTAATGGGACCATTTCATAAGGTTATCTTTGACTTTTATCCAGAGGCGGACACTACTTGAGTACTTTGAGTAACTTTTCCAACCATCTGTGCATTATCAGAGTGTTTGTCTTGGAAAAAAATTTACTTTACTAAAAAATGTTCACTACATTCTAAAGCATATAATACTGTGTATTCCTTTTATATTGCATATTAAAATTGATTTAATACCTAATTACATAAAAATTGTGTACTTTTACTTTCTTGAGTTAAAGTAGAAAAGTACTTTTTACTTAAGTAAAAGTTAAAAAATACTAGATGTTTAATGTACTTAAATATAAAATATAAACCAAAAACTTGAAATTATGAAATGTAGTGGAGTAAAAAATATGATAATATGCTTTGGAATGTATGTTTTCCAAAGAAAAACACTGATAAAATATGAATACATGAAAATGAACTTTTATGGAGAAAGTAAAAATACTTAAAGGTGCAGTGTGTAAATTTTAGCGGCATCTAGTGGTGAGCTGCAACCAACAGCTCAGTCCACTGCTTACCCATCGCTTTTGAAACACATAGAGAAGCTACAATAGCTGCCACCAGAAAAATGTCATTGTCAGAGACAACTTAGTAAAAAAAAGTTTGTCCGTTAAGGGCTTCTGTAGAAACATGGTTGAACAAAATGGCGACTTCCACGTAAGGGGACCCTCGATGTTTGTAGATAAAACGTGTCATTCTGAGGTAATAAAAACATAACGGTTCATTATAAAAAGGTTTTTACACCCCTGAAAATATAGTTTTATATATTATTTTGCATTTCTGTCAAGAGATCCTTTTAAAAATTACACGCTGCACCTTTAAGTAGTGTCTGCCTCTGTTTTTATCTTCATTTTAATATAATTTAGTTTAACACATATTCCGCTCATTGAAATAAAGCAATGATATTTTAACACTGTCTCAATGTTTGGGATGTTTATGGTCACTGTGTTTGTGTTTGTTATTGTCACTCAATTTACTATTAAACATACAAATTTCCTGCTGTTACATAAAGACCTAGAACATTCAGATTGCAGAGAGGCATTTGCGTGCGTGCGTGTGTGTGTACCTAGAAATCATCACGTTGTGTGGATCAAATGTCCCCACAATGATAGAAATACCAGTACATTTTTGACCTTGTGGAGACATTTTGAGGTCCCCATGAGGAAATAAGCTTGTTGATGTTTCTTGAAAATCTGAAGTAGGAAAAAGTTTTCTGTGAGGGGAAGGGAATAGAATATACAGTTTGTATGGTATAATAACCATTACGTCTATAAAATGTCCCCACAAAACATGGAAACCAGAATGTATGTGTGTGCATGCGTGTGTGTGTAATTGTTGTTTTCTTAAACTCTTAGCACTGTGATTCCAGCCTCTCTTGGCTCAATATGAGCTGGATTCTATGTTAAGTTAATTTGTATAATTTAATTTAAAGTGCCGGAGGGCCTCAGACCCATACCTGCATATTCATTGCAGCGTTTTTAGCCAAGTACATTTGTGAGTGCTTGTGTGTGTTTTTTTGGGGTGGGTTGAACTCTTGTAATGATTTTTATTACATTATTTTGAAATGTCTGAACTGTCAGAGGACATTGTCTGAGTGGAAGAGACCTAGACTGTGCGAGTATGTGGCACTGAATCGATTCAGCAGCACCGTAGCTGTGAATATTTAAGTGATTTAAGATTAAAGAGTCTGGAGCAGAATAAAAGCAGCTCAGATTTAATATAAACCCATATTAAAGAGGCTCGGCTTTATGAGGTCACAGATGATCTGCAGTACACAGTCCACAGCTGTGAGCAGAGTGAGAAGCAAGGGAGAGATAGAGAAAGAGAGAGAGAGACGTACTGTCAGATACGGAGGGCTACAGAGAAGTTCTGATAGTAAGGCACATCCATCAGTCTTTCTTTTTATTGTAAGTTTGACAGTCCACGTTTGTTATGCTGCACCAGCTATACACTTATTTTAAAATTTAAAGATAGCACCCCACTGAACTCTTGCTTTTAAAATCGCCCGTATGCCCTGCCACTTTCTTCCCATTATTTTCTATGCAACTCTAAAAACTGTATGTATACCCCATTTTCTCCCATGCACAATGAAAAACAATATGTAGATTTGATGTATTGTAGTATTGTAGTTACTAAAATTGTCCTTAGTTGTGTGATTGCAAGTGTGTGTCGCGCCTGCAATGTGGTTTCATGCTTACGGCCTGAGATGCCGAGCTGGGCTTCAGTTTTCTTATGACCCAAAGGACAAGTGCATTTGGAGAATTGATGGATTGATGTTTGATATATGTGTCAGCTTCACTTGCATTATGATCACAATTTGCTACATTTAAAGGGGACATTTCATGAAAATCAGACTTTTTCCATGTTTAAGTAATTGGGTCCCCAGTGCTTCTATCAACCGGAAAATGTAAAAAAAAATGTTTTGGTAAACCAGTCTTTGCAAGCATGTGAAGAAATAGGTAATTTGGCTCCCCTTGTGATGTCAGAAGGGGATCTTATTATAATAATATCACCCCTTAATCTCCATTATCCAACCATGGCAATTAATGATTAATTTTATCAGCTCATTTGTATTTAAAAGGACACACCCAAAAACGGCACATGTTAGCTCACACATACAAAGTGGCCATTTTAACATGCTATAATTTCTTCTCTTTATGCTATTTTGAGCTAAAACGTCACATACATACTCTGGGGACACCAAAGATTTATTTTACATCTTAAAAAAGTCTCCCCTTTAAGGACATGCCAATTGTCCCTGCAAGTCAAAATATATATTAATCATATTATGACTAAAACAAAAAGTAAAAATGCTGAAATATTTCAGTGAGCATTCGGGGTAAAGTCAGCTGTGTTATTAGCTAAAAACAATAGTGTCGATAGAAAGTCCTCGTAATTACAGAAACACCAACATCTGTCTGGTGCATGTGTGTTAGTATAAGTGGGAGAAAGATTACCCAGATATTATCCTATACCCATTAGTTGTTTCCATATAAACCTGTTAGTCATCTCAAACAGCACATAGCACAAGTCTTGTGCCATGGTAATAAATGACTATATCATGGAGTTAAATTAATATGGCATGTGCTTTGGTACTTGACAGTATGATAAATGTGTATAGTCGGTGTGCATATACGTGTAAAATGTTAAGTAAAGCAGCGCATGCCCACGTGTGTTTGTGTGCATGTGTGCGAGTGTCTTATTTGATGTTCTTGCTTGATTGGCAGACTTGTCCTGCTTTTAACACTCTGCTGTTATTCCCAACACATGCCACAATTACACTACCATTCCTCTATTCTAACACTTTAAAGATGTGGAACACACTTTCTCTCCTCTCTGTAACTCTCACTGACTAATGCACAAACATGTGGCTAAGGAAAGAAAGAAAGAAAGAAAGAAAGAAAGAAAGAAAGAAAGAAAGAAAGAAAGAAAGAAAGAAAGAAAGAAAGAAAGAAAGAAGTTGAATTCAAGTTCAATACTGCACACAAACACATCTAATAAGATCTAACAAAGCTATTTTAGATAGCCTACTTAACAGAGACGTCAAGAATAAAGCCAGCACCAACCTGTTGTACATTTTTACGGGGTTACGAAATGGTAAATATTTTGTAACTGGCAGTAAAAGTGACGCCTAGAGTTACTGTTTAAATGATTTATGCTTTTTGGCTGCCACATTATAGTCAATAAACAAGACAATAATCGCTAAAATATTCAAATATGCTATAACTTTTTGTTAAACAAATCAAAAGAATAAAATAAGGATTTGTGTCTATGCTGCCTCGCGCTCAGGTCACTTTTGCGCCGTACGATTTTCAATGAGATGACGTCGCACCGTCAACCAATCAGCTGCTAGGGGTCGGTCTATGTAACTGGCCGCAGTAGGTTATCAGTCTGGATCTTCGCAGTCCGAGGTCAGGAAGCCAGATGAACCCACAGACAAGCGGGCATCCGAACCCAACAGTCGCTGAGAGGACACGGAAGTTGGGTATGCAGAAGCAATGCTGACTGACCTGCACGCAGCCATGGTACCGAAGCGCGAGCCGGTGAAGATAGAGGACCGCGAGCGCACGCAGGCAGCGTGCGAGTGCCAGAGTCAATGCAACAACTGCAAGATCTTCCTGAGTTTATTCATCATCTCGCTCTCCCTGCATCTCATCACGCTCTTCTGCTACCTGGACCTGCGCTCGGAGCTCAAACGCGAAATATCCCAGAAAAACAAAGATGATGTGCCATCCACCGTCCCGCACCATGAAGCTACAGAGCCTGTGCTCTGGTTACCGGACACCGACCACCCAACAATAAGCGATCAGGTAAACAGACTTATCTGTTGTTCTACAAAGAGAGCACGTACATAAATAAAAAGATAGACGTCTACCATGCTCTTTTCTGTGATAGTTTACATTAACATATGTTACAGTAGCTAGATCATTTCTGAGACGACTCTTTACAGACTGTTTGTGTTTGTTTGTTTGTTTGGTTGTTTGTTTGTTTGTTTGTTGGCCACCCTGTGTGTCCTCCATAGTGGTAGTGTGCGACATCAACTCTCAATGTTCTTTAAGACTGAGATATGTATATGATATATTTGTCAGTTTTAAGTTCGTGACAAGTGTAAATAACACTGTTTCTGCATGTAGAGTATTGCGCTACGTCCGCAAAGGTCGTTGGTTCGATTCCTGGCGTAATGAACTGTAAGTCGTTTTGAATAAAATCATCTATCAAATGCATGTAGTTAAAATGTAGTAACCCTATACGACGTTCAGCATAGGCCTATACAAATAGGAAGACTCGTTTCCAATTTAGCTACTGCATGGACTGGTTTTAGGGGTTGTTGTATTGCCTGTCGCATGGGTTTGAACCTGCAACCGGTTTGTTCCCAGCGCAGGTCTTTAACCAAAGACAACCACCTTCAGCTCATTTGGTATAGGCTATCATCGCGTTATCAGCACAAAGGTCATGGGTTCGACCCCCAGTGCACACTTACAAGCGTCTGCCAAATGCCTAAACGTAAATGTAGCGCCTGAGCGCACTTAAAACTCCCGGTCAGATTCGCGTTTAAATCACTTCTCGGTGAAGTATCAAAAGCCCGCGCGTAACCGCGTTTCTCGTAACTGTGAATCGTTCACCTGCAGGCGACATTTGTTCTGTTTAAACAACATCTGTCCTTTTTACAAGCTCTCTTCATCAGACGCACGTTTACTGTCAGGCAGCACAGGTCGCTGTTTATTTAGCCTGCGCTGCGGTTTGGCCCGGACTAGTGTTTGATTCTTTTGGAAAAGATCCAAGCAACGTTTCTTGATGTTCACCCCGCGGCCAGGATCCACAAACCACAGCTCAGGGATGCGTTTAATTACACATCAATGGAAGTAAATGGCTTTGTGAAAGTAGAGTTGCGCAGATCGATTTCAAACGTTAAATAAATGAATTAATCTAAGGTACGTCTACTTACTGCCTGTTAAGAAATCAATAAGGTGATGCTGAAAAACACTTTGTGTGGAATGCATGACACATAACAGCCTATATCTGTCCGCATCTCTAGAGATCAGTTTGTCACGGTTTTGTTGTACAAATAAAATCTTAGGTACTGTCATTTTAAAGTAACAGATCACTCTTAAAGTAAAGGTGCTTCACGATGCCATGAAAAAATCCAGAATGAACCTTTAACATCAGAAATGGTACTTTGTAGTGAAAAAGGTTCTTCAGATTATATAAATGTAAAAAAGGAATGGTTCTTCTAAGAACCTTTGACTTCTGAGGATCACTGTGAAAAACCTTTTAAGCGTCTTAATTTTTAAAGGCCTTGGAAAATGCAGCATTATTTAATGTGTTGACATCATTATAACTGAATCAGGAAGTCAGTGCAGATAAATAACCAATAGTAATTTGCTTAAGGCCCTGTCTAGCATAACCGCATTTGGCATTTTGTGATTGCCACAGTTGTATTAAAACAGTCTAATAGAGTCCTTATCCTAGATATATAATATTAAACTATTATCACAGAAAAAAAACATTGATAACATTTATGTGTCATTTATGTTTGTGTGTATGCAGTGTTGAGGCTGTCTAACCGTATGTAAAGTTTGATCTTCTCCACACGGATTTTGGCACATACAATCCGCTCTGTGCTATCGCCCTGAACTGGAGCACCCTGTTTGTGTGTGCGTTGTAGTGGCTCTCGTGACACTGATGCGATATCATATCAGACTTCATTCACCCCAATGGAAAGCATATCACTGTCTGAATCATTTCTTATCTGCTACATAGTGCAATGTGTGTCATTCCCACACATAAGAACTAGTAAATGTATTAAGTGTCTCTTCTCAGGCGCTTGTGATTTCAGGTGGAGGTTCTGTGCAATGTGGGGTGCAGGACATTTCAGCAGCTAGAGAGCATTTGATTGGACAGGAAATTTGATGAGAAGCTGAAGTGTAGGAAATAAAGTAATTCTTTTTAGCACATGTGCCAAACTGTACCTGTTTTCCCTGATTGTTTATGATGAAATAGAACGGTTTTGACTGAAATTTGGACATATGATGCTGTCCCGAGAATTTTCGGTTGTTTGTTGTATCAGCCCCCACCACTACAATGGGTCTATAGGTGCACAGGAACAATCCTTCCTAAAATGCATTAAACTTTCGTTTACAAAGACGTGAAACTCACCGAGTGGCCAGGAGTGTTCACCGACATGCTCACACAAAAATCGCCGCAAAAGATGCTTTCCAACAGGTTTTATCGTAGTTTTTGTCCAACTCCATTGACTTGTATTAGATGTGCTGTGAGGTACGGTATTACTCTGCGCCGGGAACGTTGTTTGTATTCTTGCAATTGGCAAAGGTGGATTATCGCCACCATTTGGACTGGAGTGTCTATTATTCAAGCTCTCAACGGAAGAATATACGGGTGTGAGGCGTTTGGAAAAATAGGTCCACAAGTTTACAACGAATGGTAAAACACCTGTTGGAAAGCATATTTTGAGGCGGTTTTTGTGTGAGCATGTCGGTGAACACCCCTGACCACTCTGTGAGTTTCACGTCTTTGTGGGCGAATGTTTGGTGCATTTTGGGAAGGATTGTTCCGGTGCACCAAGGCACCCATTGTGGAGGTGGGAGGTGATAGAACAAACACCCGAAAATTCTCGGGACAGCATCATATGTCGAAATTTCAGTCAAAACCGTTCTATTTCATCATAAACAATCTGAAAACAGGTCTTTAAGTGTAAAATACCGAACTTGTCCTACAAGGAAAAAGTTACATTTTGATTTCAAGGGGACTTTAAGAGTGTAGTTCTAATAGAAGTCCTTCTGTATGAGGAGGATGCCCATAAGGTAAAGCCAGCCGTAATTGACCTTTTTTATTACTGTGATTTTGCCAAGCATGTTCCTTTATCGACATCCCTGGGCAAACAACATTCCTTTAAACTAGCCAGAGTTTATGGGCATGGTTAGGTTTACGGTTTGCTTAAACAATTTAATTACCAATATTTGATTTACTTCTGATTGTAGTTAGTGGTTAGAACTTGGGTTAATGTTTAGACTGTGTTTGTTTAACAGGAATAACGTTCCAGGAAAAAGAAAGAAAGAAAAATCTGAACCATGTCCTACACTTTATTTTTAAAGCGTGTTGGATGTTTGCATTTATAATTATAATTTCATAGCCTGATCTGTAAGGATTCTTTAAGCACAGATACTTATAATATAGCATTTACAACTACTGTGATTTTAGAGACATACCTTAAAGACTGAAGTATATTTCCATTTTTACACGTAGAGGGTCCTTTAAAAGTCTTTTAAAGAGGTATTTAAAGAGACCCTATTTTCGTTTTCATGATTTTACATTTCTTTTGGAGTGCAAATGTGTGTTAGTAGATGTTAGCGATCCACGAAGTTACAAATCCCATAGTCTACGATGACGCAAGTTATCGTCTCTAACGTAAATCTCTTTTCTTGGACTACAAACAAAAACACAAAGATTGTAAGCAACAGTTTACTTCCTGGGATTGGTGATGTAGATAAGACCAACATTATGATAATTCCTCCTGTTTCGGACTCAGCCTGTAAGTTAACTCCTGTTAGCATTGCATTGTCAGCACATCTTTTAAACATGGTAAGGAGCGTCATATTTCTGGCTGACGTCAGAGGCATTCAGGCCAATCACAACATAAAGATAAGCTGGCCAATCAGGGAAACAGAGCTTGTCAAATTGATGATTTTTGTACAAAATCAGTGCGTTTGAGGAAGACAGGAATATCTGGAGCTACAAAAATGTACGGTATGTGGAAAATGTTTTTTGAACCATAAACCAGGCGAACACATACTATACTATACCAAATACACAAAATAATGTTGTTTTTAGCAATGAAATAGGTGCACTTTAAGCAGTGTAGAGAAGTGCTTGTTTGTTTGTTTCTACGATCAAAAATGCAGACATGGTTTTATGATTTACTATCCTCCTTACCTTACCAATCTGTTATGTTCTGCTTAAGCCGCACTGGCAAAGTTGATCGATCAGCTTGGTCATCTGTATTTTCTGGATCAAATTCGGGCACGTATTGATAAGGTAGTACCAGGGCCGCTGGAAGTCATTTTGAACAGGGGGTGCTGTGAATTATTATTTATTTTTTTTACAAAAAACTATGAGCCTATAGGCCTATTTAAAATACATTTTACAACTTTATGTAAGCAATAAGGTACGAGAGGCTGTGCTGTATCGTGAATAAGTAATAAGTTACTTATTCACGATACAGCACTTGCCTCGAGTACCTTATTGCTTTTATAAAACGGTTACCACACAATATTAAAGTAAAAAAAATATTAGTGCAACTTTCATGAAGTTAAATCAATAAAAGCATTCCTTCCGCTAGAAAAAATAGTCCCTGACTGCGAACAACAACATGAAAGCTCAAATAAAAACAACAAACTGTTCTCAGACTTTGCCTCATTATATGTTTATGTGTTGCTAAGGGTGTTGCTAAGGGCGCAGTGATATTAAATAGAACAGTTGGGTGAAGCGGTCATAGCAGTGCTTTATCGTGAATAAAGCACACCTATTGACCAATCAGAATCAAGGATTGGAACTAACCGTTTTATAATGTCATATACACTTCAGTGCACACAGCCAGGGTCTGAAACACACAGAATCATCAGTTCTCAGATGAATATATGCGCTATATGAAGCAGAAATACTTTTAATAATCCCAGGGGGAATTACTTTCGTTACAACTTCAGATATACACACAACACATTTACATACAACATATAATATTATAACAACATTTAATATTAATTAAACTTCACAATTTTCAATGTCTGTGCGGACGAACATATTTTACTTTCATTTTTAAATTAGGATCATACTTCGATTAACAATGGTAAAATATTCTCACAGTAACATACCTAGTATATTTTTATATAGCTCTTTTTTTTTTACTAAATAGTACTATTACTGTCTGTTTTTAAGCTGATAAGTAATTCATAAATTGAACAAAAATAATAAAATGGGTTTAGTTCTGATATTGTATACTTTTATAAACAAATACATGGTGTATAATTACATTTTTAGAATATATTAGGCTTTTGGTGTTTCCTTTTTGTACATAACATTAATCCCTCACTAACGGATTATAGTCCAAGAGACTCAATAATATTCTTTTACATTTTAATCCTTTAATTTTTCATATTTAAAATAGTTTTTGTGCTGCTGCGCATTCATGTATGTAATAACCAAACCCGCATTGTCATCTCGTTAATACTACTGTATGCGCATAATACTAACGCGCTCTTTACTCTAGCAAAAGACACTCGCGTCGCGCATTGCGATGCATTGCACCGGTTGTATAATGGAGTCCAAAGTCTCTCATGAGGGGACGAATGTCCAGGGAGTTCAGAATTTCTGTGTGGGCATGCATCAGCGAGTCTTTTCTGGGTCATGGTGCTGCGTACCCATGTCTTCAAAAAACGGAGAAAGTGCACTCGGATGAGGCCACTGAGATAGGTAGGCACAGACTGTAATGAAATTAAAATCCAAAATACACGTAATAACCTACGTGTGTGTGTCAAAAATAATTTCCTAAAATATTAATAAGTAATATATAAATTGTGCAAAATATTTTTACTTAAAAAAATCTCCCTCTCACCAATAGGGGGTGCTGCCGCACCCGCAGCACCCCCACTTCCCGCGGCCATGGGTAGTACAGATGATATTATCTCCTTTTGGGAGCTGAGCTTCCAAATATGGTAAGGAGCTTTACATTTCCGGCACACGCAGGTATTCAGCCAATCACAACACACCGCATAGCTGGCCAATCGGAGCACACAGCACTTTTCAAAATTATGAGGTTTGAAGAAATCAATGCGTTCAGCATAAAGGAGCGACAATAATGTTCGGTATGTGGAAAATAATGTGTTTTTTTGAACCATAAACCACGTGAACGCATTGCATTACACAAAATAAGGTTCTTTTTAGCAACATAATAGGGGCTCTTTAAGACTTTCCAGGAGGGTTTTATCTTGCAAACTGTCTGGCAGCTAAATCACAACACACAGTCACTATTCTAATTAAAACAATACTACTAAAATATAAAAAAATCAAAGAAAAATTGTGTCAGTTGTTAAGCAAATATTTTACCTGCTGCCATTGTATGAATTGACCATACACTGAATCATACCTGGCTGGGATCGCTGACATTCAGAACTTAATGATTTTAGTTAGATTAATGATTAAAACCATTTGATGGTCAGTGGGAGGAGAACACTCCAGTTATGTGGATATTGTGGTGTGCTTTGTTCAACAGATCCATCTAAAACTATGCAGGTCCTTTTCAACCTCAGATCAAATATATTTGGATGACGCATCTGCATGTGTAAGGGGGTGTGTCTGTGCGCATAAGCGTGTTCGTGAGTACTGCGTTGACGCATGTCAAATCTTTAGAAAGCGTGTATCCATGACAACTCTGATTGATGGAGGAAGGCGTGAGTGTGGTTAAAAATGACATGCAGACAAACCACAGAGAGACAGAGAATGTGTGTGCGCGCAACATGACCACTCTGCTGTCATCTGAAAACTGCTGGTTGTACAGTTTTCCTAAGCAAACAGAAATGGTTTGCATTTTGTGGAACAAGAGGTTTTGGTTTTTTCGCATAGCTGACAATTTTGCTCTTCTTTATGAAATGAAAGTTCTCAATACTTGCGCATTGTATCATACATGCACTACTCAGTTACTGTATAATGTACTTTTACTGTATAATGTACCAAGAAAGTTTATACCTGTATACCTGACTTAGATCAGACTTTTCCTTTATTACGGTCTATGTGTGTGTGTGTGTAAGTGAGATAGCATGGGAAAGGGAATATTTTCCTCATCAACATCTTCTCTTCCTCTTTTCTTTTTTGTCTCTCGGGCATTATGGCACATGGCCAAATCGCAGTGTGAGCTCTCTAATGCACATACACACAATTCCTTATTAAGCTTTGTAGGTATGGGATTCCACCTCGACAGGATATTACATTAATGGATGGAGTCAGCCACACTCTAATTACTCTCTATTCAACTATTTACCGCTGTAACTAATACACACGCACGTTTCTCACATACACCCGAGCCCTCGGCCCGTGTTAGCCCGAGTCCTTTGTTCTTTGCGTTAGCAGTGAGGAGTTAGCAGTAAGGAATTTGCTTGTTGATCAGCATCTTAGATCTGATATAGTGTTAGCCATATATCCCAGAGCACCGCTCTGTCTGACTGATTGCAAAAGTGTGTGTGTGTGTGTGTGTGTGTGTGTGTGTGTGTGTGTGTGTGTGTGCTAATGAGGGATCTAAGAGCGGGTTAACCTCAGCCAAACAGGTGTTAGAGAGCTGTGCGCTGTAGAAACTGAATGTTTGCATGACTTTAATGGCTTTGCTTTAAACAGCTGGATCTATTTAAGTAGTCCCAGACAACAGCCATCACACAGATGTGTGTGTACGTTTGGGAACCAAAGCTTTAAAATTACACATTACAGCGGTTGGGTAGATAGACGGACGGATGGATGCAGCTTGGGATGCTGTCTTTTGCTTCTTTGACCACTGTGCACTTGACCTTGACATCTCAAAGAGAACTGAAAATGGTGTCCTGAAAAATCCTCGAAAGGCTTGTTTGCTAGTCAGTGAACATCCCCAGCATTATTTTTTTCTGCCATAACTTGCACCTCTAAATTGAACTTTTTGGCCTTCCTGTCAGTAAATTTAGGAACTAAAAGTTTCCTTGCGATCTTACATTGGTTGTGACTAGAGACTAGTGTACAAAATGCACTGCTGTCCCTAAATAACCCAGTGTGTGCATCTGCTGGTGTACAGTATGCGTATTTCTGTCGGATTGTGTGTGCATGTCAATCTCTGTATCAGAGTGTGTTTGTATGTTTGGTACATATAACAACACCCATTATTCTGGTCCTGCGTTGCATTTGTAAAGAATGCTTTGTCTTTTTGTTGTGGTGTGTGCGTCTGTATCTGTTAATATTGTATTTTTTCTCTTGTAGTGGTTAAAAATTCACTGTGGTTTGCGTTTCCTGGTGTTTTCCATCCTTGTTTTGAAAAAAGTGCAAGAAAGTGTGTGTGTGTTTACACGGGAATGGAATTCCCTCTGTCCAAAAGTTTCTACGCCCTGGGGTTCACAGACTTTTTAGTCCGTGACCAAGCTATGATCTGTCATTGTGAGCCAAGAGGTCAAAAGGTCACATGTGAGTGCGTGTGTTTAAATTTTAGGACAAGGCTTCCTGTGTCCACACACACATCGTAGTTCCAAAACCTGACATTCCCGATGAAATAGCTGCTCGGAAAACAAAGGCGGTTCAGATGTTTCGATCTGATTTGTTTTACTATAAAAGTGGTTAATGTGTCATTTGATTTATTAATGATGTTAAGCATGTTAAATTAATTTGAGCATAGCTGGGTAAATATTTGATCATTTGGAAACAGAATGTTCCTGGGTGGCATTGAGGGAAACCTCAATCTGTTTGCCGAAGAAGAAAAAAGAAGGAACGTCATGAGAAAGAAAGATAAGTGAAGGCTCGACTAAACAGGACAATCGATCTCGGTGTCCGTGATATGTGAACCTCCCTGCGGTTTGTGATGAGAGCAGAGGCTTGTGTTGTTTTTGGAGTCATTACCAGCATATTCTTGATGGTCCTTTGAGAATCGTATGAAATGTTGCTCTCAATAATGTAATCCATATGTAATAACATGCTCATAATCTAAACCTGCTCTAATCTGTGTGTGTAGACGTGCACATCTGTATGGAGTGTGTGTGTAAAGACTACACGCACCCTTTGCAGATCATAAGGCTGGAAATAAGAGTGATGACGGTGACATTTGTAGACCTCTCGCACACACATACTCACATGCGCTTTATCAGAGATATGGTTTGAATTTTAGGATCTTGTGCCCTTTATAGTTGAGGCAGTAACAATAAGCTTCATAATTTCACTTAGTCACACAGGTATCTCATTGCAAGTGATAACTATGCCACTGTAGATGTTGGTGACATTTTAACTTCTTTAACAGATTCGGAAATACAAGTTCGGATGCCTCAGCTGTTCTTTGATTGGACCTCATTGGCCGTGTTTGCACTTTGTCTAAAATGCTTTGTCACTTTAACCATTCCAGAGGTGGACAACAGTGAAGTATACTCATGGAAGTCACCGCCGTGTTTCTGCAGTAGCCCTAAACAGACAAACCGTTCTACAGAGCGTGTTTTGTCTCTATGTTGTCTCAGATGACATGTTTGTCCTGTGGCAGCTACCGTAGCTTCTCATTGCGTTTTGAGATTGAGGTTGGTTGCAATTCACAATCTCACCATTAAAAAACCCACATTACACCTTCAGGTACATTTTTCAAGTATCTGTACTTTTATTATTTGAAAAACATACTTCACTACATTCTAAAGCATAATATCGTACTTTTTAGTTCACTACATAAATACAAGTTGTTGTTTAATATTTAATACTTAAATACATTTAAAAGCTAGTACTTTCATACTTTTCCTGAAGTAAAACTTCTACTTACTTGAGTAAAAGTAAAAAGCCCTAGATTTTAATGTTATTAATGCAAAATGCATTAATGAAATGTGGTGGACTAAAAACATGATACTACGCTTTAGAATGTATTACAGTATAAAGTCAGTATACATGTCAGTGTCATGGAAAACACTCACAAAATGACGTGACTATAGGTACATAATTTCGTGATACAGGATTGTATTATTCTTCATGATCCTTTCAGATGCAAAAATAAAGGTGCAAAAATAGACCATTGTTGTAAATGGACATGTAAAAAGATTTCTGGATAATTTTTGCACTTAATAAAGTTACATACCTTCTATGTAAATATCAATTAAACAATTTAACATATTATTTCAATGCATTCTTTGGCACCTTTAAGTACTGTCCACCTCTTCACAGAACTTTTTGTGCAGTGTATTTTACATTGAGACAGAGTGCATTTGGACTAGATTGTATTTTACATTTTCACTTAAGCTTTTGGACTGCATAGATCTGTTACTTATTTACAGGAATGAGTACTGGTATGCTTCGCACCGCCATTTTGGACGCACTCTATGACATAACATTCGTACTGATGGTTGATATGAAATCAGCGCAAATTACATTAGCATTTACATAGTGGTGGGTGATACAGAAAACATCCAGACAACAATCTGCCCCAAACAATAAGCTTGCATCCCTTTAATACACATTTCTAAATATTGCATAATGTCGCTACATCATCATGTGAATGGTGACAACCGAATATACACAATATACACAGGATTAGAAATGCGGAGGACTTGACACAAAATAGTTGTTAAAGACTAAACTTATTAGCTTTTTATGAAATGTGAATAATCTATTCTGTATGTGGGCTAATTTTACACGTAAGACTAATTTTAAGACTAATGGATCAGACTGCCTTTCCCAAGTGTGCTGTGTGCATACTTTTTTGGAAAAAATGACTGATGATTATTTCACATGTAAACAGTCGAGGATATCTCAATATTTATTCTACAGTATGTCCAACATTTGTGGATTAAAACTACACATGGATTATGGTTATTGAACACCTGGCATTGACGAGCAGCACGAGCCCGTCTGGATTTATGATTGATGTGTTTTATAATCCTCTTGTTAATTCTGACATCACACACCATCGCTTCCAGGTCCAAATGCCTAAAGCCAACAACAAACTTATGCATTTACAGTGTGCTTTAAAACTACAGCAAAATTATTTCCCCAACCTTTATCTCCATACTGAAGTCCAAGATGGTCAGACAGTGACTCATCTTGGTTAATGTTTAAATATTGGTGTCTGGGATGCCGTGAGCCTCAAGAATGTACACTGCGAGATTATAAAAGTTTAGCTTAAATGCATGATATAAATAAAAAGCGATCATAAAAGGCTGTTGAGATTCGAAATGAGTAGAGGCTTGGACCAAGAAACGGTATACTTGCTGTAGCCTAATTCTCCTCATTGTGATCACAGTAATTGATCGTACTGTTATTTATTCTTACTGTTTACTAACTGTAATAATACTAACAATACTTGCTGTGACCAGCCTTACTGTGTTCATACTAGCTGAAAACAAACTGTTATAGTATTCACTATACTTGCTGTATTTGAATATATGCAAATTTTCCAGCTCCCTAGAGTTAAACATTTGATTTTTACAATTTTGTAATTCATTCAGCTGATCTCTGGGTCTGGCGCTACCACTTTTAGCATAGCTTAGCACAATCCATTGAATCTGATTAGACCATTAGCATCACGCCTAAAAAATTAACCAAAGAGTTTCGATATTTTTCCTATTTAAAACTTTACTTTTCTGTAGTTCATCGTGTACTAAGGCCGACGGAAAATTAAAAGGTGCGATTTTCTAATCAGATATGGCTAGGAACTATACTCTCATTCTGGCGTAATAACCAAGGACTTTGCTGCGTAACATGGCTACAGGATGCGCAATAATATTACGTAGTGCCCGAAAGTAGTCCCCTGCTATTAAAAGATACTAAGGGGACTATTTGCGGGTGCTGCGTAATATCATTGCACCTCGTTTTTATGTTAACCTCGTAAGACTGTGACGTCACAGTCGAGATGTACGCCCCCCCCCCCAACATTAAATTACACATTAAATTAATTATTACAAAGTTGTGACTGCTGAGTTAGCGCTACATGCAAATTAATGCTATATGCTAGCGTTTAGGCTAAAGTTCTACTATTGACTTTACAGTTACGTTTTAAAGGTCCATGCTGACAAAACACAACTTACCACTCAGAAACGTCCATTAACAATCTTCAAACAAGTAGTAGTTCTTCAAAATCTGTATTTTCGTCTGATACAGGCTCAAACATGTAAGGTCTGTTTACTAATGTGAACTACTGGCATTAGCCTCAAGAGTAGAGCAATCAGAGCGGAGCACAATATTATTATTCACAACCCTTCCAAATAGGGCAAAATGGATATAAACATGTAAATATTATTTCAATGCATTCTTTGGCTCATTTAAGCTACAAGTATAGTCTCGTTTTTACGCATACGCAAGAGTCCACCTACAGTACGCGAATTTTTTTTTACTGTACGATCCGGCGCGCATACTTTATATGCGTATGTTACGCATACAGGAGAATGTAGTAAGTATATAGCCCAGGAGGCAGTGTTGTATTCGTGACCAGCTCATTCGAGTCCGAGTCGAGACCGAGTCCAAAGAGGGTTGAGTCCGAGTCAAGACCGAGTCCAGAGAGCGTTGAGTCCGAGTCAAGACCAAGACCAGAAAAGGTGGAGTCCGAGTCAAGACCGAGTATAAAGTTGGGTCAGAGAAAATTATGTGTAGTGCCACTGTCTTAGGGCCACTGTCTCATAATTTTTGGTAACAGCGCCTTATCTAATGCTTAAATCTCACTGGACCGGTGCGTTTTATTGGCAGTGCAAAAACCTCCTCAGGTCTGACTGCCTGACCTCGTGCCAATCCGATGTGCACAAAAAAATCACTTTTCGTGTCAATTTTACATCAGTTTAAAGAAACAGTAATATATATTTTAAAAGGGACTCATGTGGACTCGAGAATAAGTCCGATTCCAAATGTATTCGAGTACGAGTTGAGACCGAGTCAAAATGCTCACAAGTCCATGACAAGACCAAGACCATTAAAAAATATGGTCTCGAGACCGAGTCAAAGACCGAGTCCGCGTCTCGAGTACTACAAAACTGCCAGTAGGTACGTTGCATTTTGTCGCAATGAGCATGCATTGAATGTCGGTCAAATAAACTATGATTTGCAAGGCTGTGTATTCAACTATAGTCCAGGCTTTACTGTGATCTTCCTCACTGATTACTTACTGTGATAGTACTCACCATATGCTCACTGTGATCATCCTCACTATGATCACAATCACTAGTTGTACTGTTATTATCCTCACTAGTATCAAAGTTAGTAAAGCTGTGCTAGTACTCTCTATACTCACTGTGTTCATCCACACTAATAATGATAGTTCTCTATAATTAGCGTAAATATGCGTTTTTAAATGAGAAATCTGGTGTGAGGAAGGCGTGTGTGTGTGCGGTCAACTAAACATCACTAAAATAACTAATGAATACAAACTATCTGTCCATTTTAGTATATTGTAGGAAAATTGTTAGATTGTAAATCTAATGGTTGACCTCTTGCTAAAAAAAGGCCAGCATATTTTGAGAGGGGCCTCACTTGCATGATCATGAATCTGTTCTTTTGAACTGTACGCTGTTTTACATATGGTCACATTTGAGTGAATTTGACAGTAATGATACGATGCTGACTATGGGTGGATGCCTCTTTATGATTATATTACTGATTTATGACCGTTTATACAATCCTTCATGTTCTTCTGGCTAAACCGATGCCCTGCATCATATATCTAGCTAGACTCCGGAAATTAATGTGAATTTGGGTATGTAAGGATGTATCTGTGCTGCGTGCATATGGACGGCATATGAAATCATCTGTTATTAAAAGAGCGGTTGACATTCAAATGAAAGTTGTGGTGAAGGAATCATGAAATGATGATTTATCAATGGAGATGTCCACAAACTGTTCCATGGGAATCAAACCTACAGTCTTCACCTTGCTAGCAACATGCTTTAGCGGTTGTTTACATGAACTGGCAAATCATTCTCTCAATTATGAGAAAACCTCATTTATGGCAATCAAAAGTACATTAAGAGAAAATTCTTTCTTTTCTCACCCTCCTTTCTTCATTCCTCCTATCATAGCTGTATGTTAATTTGAATGCCTGTCAAGCTGTTGAGCAGATGTCTCTCTGTCTTTCACTACCCCTGCCTCTCTATCTCTTGTTCTCTCTGTTTCATGTGGTTTGTGGTTTGTCCTAAATTGGAATTGTTTAAAAGCCACAACACAGAGCCCTTTACACCAGGCAAAGCAGAAAGGGGGGAACAAAGTCAGCGAGTGAGAGAATAAATCAAGGGAGCAGGTGGAGAAGAGTATGTGCCAAATTGCAGACAGGTGCGGCCCAGCCTCGACACCAAGCATTCAACCGAATCGCCATACACGTTCGGTCCTCACACATAAAATACGAACCACATAATCACGGGGCTTCTTTCTGACCACCTGACAAGCCCACAGTGACATCATCTACCCATTAAGGTCAAGGGTCAGGGCAGCCACTGTACGATTGGGTCTGGTATTTGTTGAGGCTTTACACGGTTTCAAACTGTTCGCCGTCCTTCTGTATGATTGGTTCATGTTGTGATGCCTTTTGGCATTTTGCTTTCAAGTCTGATGTCTTGAAAAAAATATATCTCATATATAAAACTTTAAAGCTTTATGAAGGTTTTATCCCCCAGGTCTCCCGTGTCCCACTATGTCTCAAGAGAAAAGAATGTTTTCTCTTTTTTTAAGGTGTTTTAATGAAGCCATTAAAGGTTGGCATTAAAACAAAACCTATTGTAAAGGTAGTGCAGAAACTCCATCATTGAACAAGATGTTGAACATGTTCCAAGCACATGTGTGCACGCTCTTATGTGCGATTGTAGGCATACAGTTCTCTTTAAAGGCACTAAATCACACAAAAAAAGCCAGACTGATGATGGTGTGAAGCTGCGAGTGATCAAGAATGCCAAAGCTGGTGTTTGTGTGTGTGTCAGTGAGTGTTTGAACCAGAAATCATCTGGCAAGTCTCACAGATGACGAACAAAATAACCTCAAATAAAGTTATATTCACTCTCTCTGCCGCTGGCATGTGTGTGTCATTACAGACTTTTGGCTCTTCGGCTGACTTTGTGGAATTAGAAATAAAAGTCATGTCACTGCAGATTTACCAGTTATCAGATTTATTGCCTTAGCTGGTGATCTGTCTTAAGTTTTGCACTACACGCCTGCTGAAAAGATAAATGATGCACATTGCTTTTGGCACAAATTTTGTAGACAAGTTTGTTCTTTGTACCTCATTTGCATAATTTCCTGCACACTTATGTAATTTATGTGTAAATAAGCAGTGTTATATCTTAAAAGAACTTTAGATTATAGATGTAATCCTTATGTTGAACCCTATGGTTCAATTTTGATGGTGACCTGTAATGAAAGTTTTATGTATTTTACTGACATGAGGAGTAAAATCAAAGGTTTTTCTTTAAGGTATCACTTTTTCTTTTCCATTATTGTCAGCACTATTGTATAACAGCCATTTCTCATGATTTTATGTATTACTCGTTGTTGTGGATGACCCTTAGTTGTGCGTAGGTCCTACATCGTACACTGTAAAACCTAAAAGTTAACTCAACTCAAACCATTTAAGGGAAACGGTTGCATTAAACCATTTCAGTTTTAAAACGCATACATTTGAGTACTGTGAACTTAAAGAAATTGAGTCATATGCAGTTATGCACTTATATTTAAGTTCACACTACTTAAATATAAGTGCATATTTGCACATGTCTCAAGTTCACAGTACTTAAATGTATGTGTTTTAAAACTTAAATGGTTTAAGGCAACCGGTTTCCTTAAATGGTTTGAGTTAAGTTGACTGTTTAGCCGTGACGGCGAGATGACCAGCAGTGATGGAAGTAAATAAACTTAATAAATATGAGTAAATATGATTACTGTTGCAGTTTGAGTTAAATCACTCCTCAACTTGGTCCATGTTTGTTCCACCGTCGCAAACAGAAATATCTATGACGCAGTTTTTTTTACCTGACAGGAGGGGTTCTATTGCAGTGGTTTTCAAACTGGGGGCCGGGACCCCCAAGGGGGCTGCGAGATGGTGCCAGGGGGGCCCCAGTTTTATGACATTTTATGAAATACACTAATTTATCATGAATTCTGTGTAATTAAACCTTTAATAAATAAGGCTACTAACCAAAAGCACTACTTTTTTGTATCATTTAATGTTTTTTTTTCATTAAAATGTTGAGTTTTAGAAAAAAATTTTGTCACAAATTTTCTTTGGGGTGGCGCATAGGAATGCACCGTACACAAGGGGGGCCGCACGCTGAAAAAGTTTGGGAGCCACTGTTCTATTGGACCAATCACAGCGCTTGCGGTCCGTGTAGAACTGATGCACTGTTAAAAATTTGGTGACGTGCATGTCAGGCTACGCAGAGGCTACGGATAACTATAGCTGCGCCATAGACCTTACGCACGACTATAAATTGGACTTTACGGTTAGAAGTAATAAGGTGACCAGGGGCTGGTTGACCGGCTGTGCGTAAGTTACAACGTAGCCTAGTTTCAATGTAAATAGGCACTAAGTTACAACTTATGCACTACTAAATGTTTTTGCATTGCACCATTAAACTTAGTTTAAATCAACACTATGTTGTAACTAAATATTTACGGAAGCATCTGTCCATGAATAACGGTCGGAATAAAATGCCAGCCAGATTAGATCACATCGATGTCCTTGTGTTTGGGATCATTGTCTTGCTGAAATGTCCACCCTCTTTTCATTTTCAGCTTTCTGGTGGATGGCAGCAGATTTTTATCCAGAATGTTCCCGTACATTTTTCCATTCATTCTGCCTTCAATAATATGAAGTCTGCCAAGTACCCCTTGCTGAAAAGCAGCCCCAAACCATGATGCTTCCACCCCCAAATTTAACTGTTTGTATGGTGTTTTTGGGGTGGTGGGCAGTGCCATTTCTTCTCCAAACATGGTGTTGAGAATTACTGCCAAAAAGTTCAATTTGTCTTTCATCTGACCATACTATAGTCTCCCAATAATCCAAAGGCTTCTCCAAATGCTCTTTCGCAAACCTCAACATGCTTTTTGTTCAGCAATGGAGTCTTGCGTGGTGAGCGTGCATGGATGCCATTGCAGTTCAATGCATTGCTTAGTTTTCTCTGAAACAACAGTACCTGCTGATGCAAGGACTTCCTGAAGTTCTGCCCGAGTGGTTCTTGGCTCTTGGAGAACTCTTATTATTCTTTGGGCTCCTCGGACAGGGATCTTACGTGGAGCACCTGATCGTGGGCAGTTTAGGGTGAAGTGATGCTCTTTCCATTTCCAGATAATGGCCCCCACCGTGCTCACAAGAACATTCAGCATTCT
This sequence comes from Misgurnus anguillicaudatus, assembly GCF_027580225.2. Taxonomy (NCBI): domain Eukaryota; kingdom Metazoa; phylum Chordata; class Actinopteri; order Cypriniformes; family Cobitidae; genus Misgurnus; species Misgurnus anguillicaudatus. The sequence goes on along the minus strand of NC_073358.2, from coordinate 28,575,846 downwards.
GGAAATGCTCCTATAACCATTCCCATCAAAATGCTTTGCAACAATAAGATTATGAAGATCTGAAGAGAGTTCTTTGCTTTTACCCATCATGAAGTCTTTCCTGTGTACCTTCTGGGTAATGAGAAGCCTTTATAGGCCATCAATTAGGACTAAAGCAGATGATATCAATTAGTACTGATAGGGGGCAGGGTTTCTCTCTCAATACATTCAGATGGCTTTCTATGCCATTTTGCACCTTGTTCTCTTCATGTGTTCAATACTTGTGTCCTTTCACTTTATTTATTATGACTCAACTTGTATACTTAAATGTTCTGATTTCTTTGTATGAATTCAACATTTGGCTTGATGTCTGCATTTGGTGGAAATTTTGTCATGTGCCAAATACTTATTTTCCCAGCTGTATGCTCTTTTGCGGTTTGAAAGAGGGGAAATAATGCTGATAACAGACTTGATAGCATCTGATATTCAGCACGAGACAGACAGAAAGTTTGTGACAAATGAGTTTAATTTGCTTTCAAGAACTGTTTTGTTTTCTTTGTATCCATCTTCCTGTTTCTTTTCTCCTCCCTGTGTAGGATAGATATTTTCAATTAAAAGTGTAATGTTTTGAGTTCGAGTGTAAAAGGGTCTATTGGTGAGTAACCTACATTTGCACAACATTTTTACACAGGCCACACATAATCTCAAAAAAGGGTGTTCTATCCATAAACAAGACATCAAAAATTATACATTTGTTCAAAAACACAATATAGATTCGTCCAATGACATCAGTAGAAGCAATACATGTCTTAAACTGTATTGCTGCATTTTGTCATTATTTATAAACTTATAAATTACCTTTTGTAAAATGTTAACAGAATATAGCACAAAACAGGTACAGACTTTACACTAGACATAATACACACAACAACCCAATATATTTTCACCCAACCCTTTGGTGTCTTCCAGCACCACAAAATCAATGTAAAGGCGTGTTATGCATGTGCATATGTGCATCATAATCTATAAATGGTCACGGAGTATCTTCGTGACAATCGTGTATAAATTTAAAAGACCTCATCAGTGTGTGTATGCATTGGGATTTCGGTGTTACACAAAGGTTAATTTTCTCTAGTTGTGGTGACTCACGCAACAGACACGGCAGAGAAACCGAAAAAATATGTAGCAAGGGATGAATACGGAGAAAAAGAAAAAAATGAGAGAAGGATAGAGAAGAACAAAAATAGGCAAATGTTTGTTTGATGAGCCAAGCCTTTTGTTTGAAGCTGTCATGGTTTGCATACAACACAACACACACGCTCAGACGTGTAATCTTTGAAAAATATGCGCGGGGCTCTGTGATCTCTTGCAAACATATTTCCCGTCTTAAATTCTGAGTAAATATTTGTGATGTACGCGAATGAGGCTGTGTGTGCGCTATCCAAGCCGCAAGATTTGTTACTGACAACTGTGAATGTAGTTTGTTAGAAGAGTTGTATTGGAAGCGAATGTAGCTATAGCTGAGTGCTCCGAAGGGCAAAGTTTAAATCAGATGAATCGGGATCCTGAACTGTTGGAGCACACTGTGCATGTGTGGTGCATGTGGATTCATTTGTGTGTAACGCTGGTGCGTGCACTCTCAAGACTCATTCAGTATGTCAGTCTGAGAGTTTGGGGTTAGGTACAGTAACTGTCATTTGTTTCTTTAGAGTTTGTGCTGCATTGTTTTGTGTTAATTTATTTGGGGGGGTTTCCGCTTTGTAAACTTAAACGTTTGGTTTTCTGTCATGTATTGAACTTTGTTGCAAATTCTGCTGATGGTGTTTGGATTGAATAGCAACTAGTCTTGCGTTGCCAAGTCTTTAGACTGATGGCAAAAGGCCTGGACTACATAGCGACTTTCATTGGCAAATGACCGCCCAGGAGGTCTTCTTTCTGACATATGAAGCCACCAATCAAAGTTCAGTGTGTTTCCAGGTGGGCTGTTGAAGCATGTGACACACACTTCTCCTGGAAATCATGTAGAATTCAACCAATCAGCTCCTGAGGTTGTAAATCATGTACACACACTCTGGCTGGGTTATTTTTGACCCATGTTGGGTAAATATTGGACAAAACACCTAATGTTGGTGTTATGCAACCATGGGTTATAATAACAGAGCAGTTGGGTTAAAACAATCCAGCATTGGGTAAATTTTAACCCAGCTGTGTGTTCTGTCTAATATTACCAAACATGGGTCAAAAATAACGCAGCCAATTTTAGAGTGTAGGTTTGGGCACTGTTAAGGACCCTAACTCACTTCAAATTGCGACACTGTTCACTTATGTTCCTGTGACGTGGCTGCTTAAGCGTGTTGTGATAATTCACAGCTGTTATTCATCAACAACTGGCAAACCAACATCTCCTTGACTTAATTTTTAAAAGCTTGTTTAAGTATATTATTAAAACACTTTCTGCACATATCTGTGCATACATTTGGAGAAATATTACATTTAAAAATTAAGTAGATTGTGGTCCCTTCCTGTCTAGCAATGTGCAGTGTGAAAAGTGTATATATTAACTCTTTCAACGCCAATGACGAGTATTTCCGGCTTTCCGCAATACTGCTATTATTCAATTATCTTCCGCAACTTATGCAACCCGGAAGTAACGCTTCACATGAACTCTGTGTATGTTTTGAGGATAGCTCTGAATCTGATCTCTATCCACAAAAATGGATAGAGCTTTTTGCTCAAAATGTTGTGTTTTTGAAGAAACCTACCCATATTTGAGAGGTGATTACCAGAAAACTAATTAAGGCAGGATGAAACGGTTTGAAAGCAGATGGTCTGTTCTTTCATTTGATATATTGTATGTTTATATTTAAAGAAGAACTTTTTCTGGAAGGCATTAAACTTTGTGAAAATCTTGAAAAATGCTGGCGGCTAAAGAGTTAAAACGAAAACAAACATTTGTCTTTTCAAAGTTCTGTCGTGTTTCATTAAATTTATTGAGTTGACTCGCGCAGTTTCGGTTGGGGAGCCTTCGAAACGGTCACGTGATTTCCGATAAGGGACCATAGAAACCATCGATGGTCACAGTTTTTTTTTTTTTTTTGCATTGTGGGAATTTTTAATGGTACAAACGTTCCAGTGCACTGGAAGAATTTTGCAAATGAGACAGCACTAAAAACTCCCTGATCAGGTCCCTGACTACTTAACAAGGGAGAGATTGAGACGCAGCCCATTATTTTGTGCCATATTCATCAGACATCCGGCCAACAGTCCATGCGACGTCTTAAGCTAGGTAACAGATTTTGTTAAATTTGATGGCCTTGGAAGAAAAAAAATTATAAAAAATTGTGCATGTGTGTGGTTTTATGAAGGTAGCTATCATGTAGTAGTGGTTCAGCTATGTTTGCCAATTCAAAACCTAATAAATTATTTTTTGTAATCTTTTTTGTGATGAGCCTTAAAGCAACACTATGTAGTTTTTTTACCTTTAAATAATGTCTCTAAAATAATTTCAGTGATAGAACAACTTTTAACTGGACAAATTGTACTGTTGCTGCAACCTGAGCAACCTCCTAGCTGCTACAAGCACACTCTGAAAGTGGCGGTGGAGGGTAGGAAACACAGCCCCGCCCCTCGCCCTGCCTGCAGAAGAGTGTCTGATACCAGGCACTTTTGCGCTTTTCAACCACATGGGGGAGCTGTAAGGCATTTTTACATGGAAACTACATAGTGTTGCTTTAAAGGATTTTTAAAATAACTCCAGTTATGTTAGGCTGAAAATTTCATTCACCTAGAATGGTATGAGGGTGAGTAAAGTATGAGAGAAATTTCATTGTTTGTAAAATATTTCTTTAACAATCTTAACTCATTCTCCACCTTTTTAAAAATCACAAAATACCTTCCAGGAAAATGTTCTTTAATAAATATATAAACACACAATATAATTAAAAAACAGACCCTCTGCTTTTAAACAAACAAAACGGAAAAAAGTTTTGTCCTATCTTCATTTGTTCTTATTTTATTACCCCTCAAATGTGGTTAGGTTTCTTAAAAATACCAGATTTTGAGCAAAAAGCTGAAATAATTGCATTTTTGTAAAAGACTTTTCAATCAGATTCAAGACTAACATACAAAACATACACTGTGTATAGACTGTTTCATCGGACACACATGCGGTGACGCGACTACGACGTGTCTGGTCAGAATTTTACTTCCGGTTTCTGTTTGTTTAATGGTCTGACTAGTTGCTAAACTGCACTCTTGAACAAATACCTTGTGGAAAATAACAAATGTTTTGGTTTCCTAGGTAATCTATGTGTGGTTTATTTGCTTATTATATAAATAAACTACTTTAAAAGTACTTTGTTGTTATTTATTCTTAGCCGAGTTTACCGAAAGTTACGTGCTTTTCACGAAAGCCGCTTGTTTATGTTGTTACTGCTGAAATCATCTATACAATGTTGTAGAATTAGTTGATGCTTCGGTTTTTTTATAAATTGGGTAAGAGCGCTCCCCTAGTGGATAATAGTGGAATTACAGATTACTGTAAAAACTCGTCAGGAAAGCGTAATTGGCAGGGAAATGTTTTCTTTTAATTGACGAGATAACTCGTCAATGGCGGGGAAAGAGTTCATGTTAAATCAAAAATAAATTTGTGTACATAAATGTGTATATACACTTATGTCATTTTTGTGGTTGAACCATTACAAATATCAGCAGGATAAGTTTGAATTTGGACCAGCAAAGCAAATCTTTAATGCTAAGTCCTGGTGTATGTGACAGTGGGTCGTGTCTGTAATAAATTGTGTCCATGACCATAAATTATGGCGTGTGTTATTGATTCAGCAAACACAGAAACCGAGCGTATGCCCAGAGAGGTTTAGATGGGGCTTGAGAGTGAAGACTACCAGATGACAGAATTGACTTTTTTGAGCCGTCACAGATTCTCTCTATCTGCAGCTGTTCGCTTTTTTTGCTGTATTTTCTTCATCAGCTGCTATTAATTCCTCTGAACACTCAAGAGCCTTCAGACAAACGGGAACGCCTCACTTTACAAACCGCTCATGGCACCAGACACACGACCCTAGCAGTGCGTTTTTGTGTGTGAGAGAGAAAGGAAATCAAGCCCAGGGTCTGGTTTTAGTTAAAAGGGCAAATAGTTGTATGCGAGCACATACAAACTTTCATGCGCTGACTTATAGGTTTTTACAGTTGTCGCTTTGCTACAGTGATGACAGGCAGATATAGACTGAACGTTCTTCAAGAAATAGACTAAGTTTAATAGGATGAAATAGGGTGGTGACTACTCAAATACACGCGCGCTCTTTTACAATTTAGCAGAACTAATGCGCCAAGACAGATCACCAGAATATTACCAAAATTGTTTCAGTGATGGAAATGAGAACGAATGAATCTGAATTTGATAACATGCCTGTTGTTCCAACGTTGCTTGATTCACATTTAATTATTGTGCATTTGAAAGGCGCTTTCATCCAAAGCACCTTACAGTGCATGCAAGGGAAACATTTGATCATTTTATGTGTTCCCTGAATATTTAACCTGCGATCTTGGCATTGCTAGCACCAAGCTCTGCCAGTTGTGTTACAGGAACATTGAGGGCATTGCTTCAGGCATACCGTCTTTATTCTGGGAATGATAATGATCCAATGTTTTACTGTGTTCACACACCAGGACACTCCTCTGACAATCCCAATACTCACTTTAATGTCCTGACTTAATCTGATTGAAGCTTCTGGCACACATTTTGAACACATTTGGCAGTGTTTAAGATAGGGTGTAACAGTTTTTAGATGTTGCTTAAGTTTAGTGGAGGTCTCTGAGGTTTTCATTGCTAGCTCTTTATACATCAGAAGAGGCAGCGATGACAGCTTCTTCAAGGCTTTCGGTCCAAAAAATTAGGTGAATATAAGGTATGGCCATTTGAGACCAAATTATCAACCAGTCAACACAATTGTAAATCAATGCAATAAGATTTAAAGCAGATCTTTAATCTACAAAGCCTCATATTTAACAGGTGCCACACAAAATATGAACAGCTGTCATCTGCCAAAAGGCTTAAAAAAGTGCCATGCAAGAAGTCGGTATGATTTGTGCAAATCCTCTGAAATCATATAACTTTTAAAACTCAAAACTTATAAAATTACAGACACATGTACAAATTGTGCAAAAAACACTTTGGTTTTGATGTCTGTTGTTTAATTTGTGTGAAATTTTAAAATGGTTATATAGCTTTAGCAAACCTTAATTTTCATCGCAAAGGCAATCTGACAATAGTGAGTGAGCTTATATGAATGTTTAAAGACTAATTTTGCCCCAAGTGTATCCCTAAAATGTATATCAGACAGCTAAATAATGCTGTATATTTATATCTGGAGATTTCTGAGAAGAAAGCACCATTAGTCAAAGCCTTCAAAAATTCTGATTACTCGAGACTCATTCCATTTTCCAAGGACAAGTTTGAACAAATTGATTATTTTGACCATTTATTTTTCTTATGAGATGTAAAAGTAAAATTTAGTTGTTCATCAATTCTAATAACAGCATTTGCAGGACAATGTATTTAGTAGGAGATGTTTTTCAGTAAAATTTGGAGATTTTAGTTCATCAACTGCTCCTCTTCTTTGTGGTGTTCCACAGGGTTCTATTCTTGGACCACTTCTTTTTTTACCCTTCTTTTATCTCCTTACCCTAAGAAACATAATTAAGAAATATGGCATCTCCCATTTTTACGCGGACGACTCTCAAATATATCTTCCCCTTAAAAGTGGGGAAAGAAATTCTCTCACACTTTTACTGGGGTGCTTAAAAGATATTAAGGCTTGGATGGCCTCAAATTTTTTACATTTAAATGAAGATAAAACCGAGGTCATTGTGTTTTTCAATGATCTCGCCCGGTGACCTGGGCTATCTGAAACAATATGTGAAACCCTTAGTCACGAAACTGGGTGTCAAAATAGACAATGGTTTTAAACTAGACAAAAAAATAATGTTGTTAAAATTAGTTTTTATCATTTGAGGCTTTTATCCAAAATTAAACCTGTCGTATCCCCAAAGCACATTGAACATGTGATTTATGCTTTTATTTCAAAGCGACTAGGTTACTGTAATGCTCTAATGAACACATTACACCAGTCCTGGCCTCGTTACACTGGCTTCTGGTCCATTTTAGAATACATTTTAAGATTTTATTGTTTGTTTTTAAATCACTAAATAGTTTGCCTCCATGTTACATTTCAGACCTACTACATGTTTACACCCCCTCATGGTCACTGCGGTCTAGTGAGCAACTACGGCTGGTTGTTCCAAAAACCAGGGGGATCGCGCTTTTTCAGTTGTAGCCCCTGTGGAATGAGCTTCCTCCACAAGTCAAATTGGCCCCAACCCTCGAATCTTTTAAATCTCGTTTTAAAACTTATTTATTTTCTCTAGCTTTTAACACATGATGAAAACTGTGTGATCATATATTGCTTTGAGGTGTTTATGTGTTCGTTTTTATGTGTTTATATCTACATAGTTTATATGTGCTTTTATTGTATTATCCCTGTTCAGCACTTTGTAAAATGGATGGGATTGGATTGGAACGTAAAGACTCTGCTGAGTGTTATTTTTAGAAAGGTACACTTATTCATGTATTACTTATTTATGGATGTTATAATCACTATTTTTCTATCGTGTCTTTGTTATAGTGAACATTTCTTGCTTCAAGAACACAGTAACAATCTTTGTGTTGGGTTTTCTTGTGTTCAGAACCCTGCTTGTGTTGTTTATAAATGTAAATGCTCTGGGTGAGTGACTGTTTATTTATTTCCAACAATATCAGTAGAACCCAAAGCTTCTGTCTTGTAATGTTTGTGTACATTTTTAGTTAGAGAAACAGCGGTTCTGTTAGTTTGTTGATGTAGTCAACATCTGTGAGTAACATTACATCTTTAAGACAGATCCTTCCTCAATCACTCTCTTTCTCTCCCTCTCTCTGTCTTTATCTCTCCTCTCTTGCGATATTTTAGTCTATTTTTAAGGACCATAAAGATTTTATGTGTTGTGTGACCATTATTATGGACAGTTCAACACATTTCCTTTTCAGTAATAATCTCCTCTAAAGTTCTGCTCAGGAGATTCACACTCAGTCACCAAAGTGCTGTGATCTGATAATGTTTCACTAATATCTTTTGAGACATGTTATCACCACTATGTCCATGACACATTTACTTAAAATGCCTGGGTTATTTTTCACCCATAATGGGTAAATATTGGACAGAACACATGCAGGGTTATAAATGACCCATTGTTGGGTTGATGTTATGGAACGAAGTTTTTTATTTGCATGATAGAATGATGATAATGCATTTTTTTTCTCATTGGATATAGTATGAAACAAAGCAATAATAGATGAAAAGACAGAGGGAAATGAATCCAACACTAACAGCAGTATCATAGCAAGATCACATGCTTTGATCAGTTTCAACACTGGAAACTCAAGATTCAAGTGATTTTTGTTTCCCTTACTGTTTTGTTTAGATTTATCTAAAAGTTAGCTCATAGTTGGGATTTGAATTATGTATTTAAAAAAAATATTAGAGTAGATGATAGGGAAGGAGAACCAGTGAGAGGTGTTGAGATGTAAAAGTGTTGAAAGGAGGAATGAACAGAGGAGAGGTTTGGAGAAGAAAGTTAAGAGAGGAATGGAGGTGTTGAGCAGGAAGAGGAGGTGACATGAGGATATGTTATACAGGAGAAGAGAAGAAAATAGAAGGTTCTGTTGATGAAGAGGCCAGTTAGAGTTTATCGCGCTTTGCATCTTGTGTGTCTGTGTATCGCATCCAGAGTTGGTCCCAGATGGGCTCCAGCTGTATGAGCACAAAATCCCAAATCCAGCTGTCCGTGTGTGTGCGTGCGTGTGTGTGACACTGGTATCTAACTGGAGAACCTCACCGCTTATGAGGTGAGAACATGTTGTGACCACTGTCACATGAGGTCTGCTATCCTTGTGTGTGCGTGCATGCTTTACCATCACAGTTCTAGGATTAGACATACTCCAGCCATGGTGGACTAGTAAATGTGTGTTCAATGTTCAGTCATAAATAACTTTATGGATTGTCTTGTACCAAACATGAGTCCACATTTTAAAACCAAACACAACCCTGACCTGCCAGTCACTATTTTGTGTGTGTTTCAGAAAATATAAGCGCTGCCAGAGAACATTGAATTTCTGATGTACTCTTTAGCCAAAGCAAGCAGAAATCTAATCAGATTGCCACGGTAACAGGATCCCTCCTCTGAGGGAATGACATCATTATCTGTTGTGAAGCTCTCTCATTTGCCAATCTCACAGAACACTTCCTACAATTTTTATATATGTTATTCATACTCTACTAGAGCATTTCCCTTGAATCTTGTTTACTATAATAACACTTAAAGCGAAAGTCCACCCTAAAACAACATTATGCTCCAACACTATATTTCATCACAAATATGTAGTTGATTGTGCTGCCATCAAATGTTCTAACTCCATATAAAAATTAAAGCTTTTAACTGCTACAGTAACGGTGATTTGACGGGTCGTCAAATCACCGGAAGAAAAATGCACAACTACATAATTCTGAACGTTCTAAATGGGGGCGGGTCTTGAGGCGAGATGATTGACAGTAGATGATAACGTTCTTTGATTGACAGCTGCACAGGATGAGCTAACGTTAGCTTGCTTTGCTCATGTTCATAATAACAACAACATTATAATAACTTTCTACGTAGTATGTTTACCGTAGTTACACAAAACAAGCAACAACTAAGCCAAATTATGTTTTAGATATTTTTACAATTTTACATAACCTGAGTCCGCGGAAAAACGCTGCCAAAAACAGTACTCGAAATCTTCCTAACGAAAGTGCCGACTGCATATTCCAATTTTCGAGTAGTGGTGTGTCAACTGAGGGTCACGTTGATGTAAAAACTCCTGGTGGCTTGAATTTGTTATCCTTACATCCACATACTGCACAGGTTCTAGTCATCTTTTATAAAGGGCTTTGGTGATTTCCCCTTCAGAGACGGTAAAAGCGGGCTAACTTCAAGTTTACTTGAGTTGATTCGAGAGCAGGTTGAATGGTAAAATAAGTTATTAGGCTTGTTCAACTTCACACAGTGCCGCAAGAATAGACAGCCGGATGACGTCAAATTACAGCGAGAGCGATTTGTGAAATCATACAAAGGAGTTTGCTTTTAAATCGCTCTCGCGGAATCTTGATGTCATCCGGCTGTCAGTTCTTGCAGCGCTGCTTGAAGTCAAACAAACCTGAAGGCTGCATCGGTCATAAGTGGGTGGAGCTAATGACTCGGTTTCACGCAGTGCATTCTGGTTAATTGAGTCCATCAAAGACCGTTACGAAAATTTGTTTTTTTTCTCATGTAAAATGCAAAATGGAAATAAATTACATGTGATAACAGACATTTTATGTCTAAAGTTTAATTCCACTTTAAGTATGTTTTCATGTGTGCCATCTACATTCTCTATATGGAATATGTAACCATAATTGATGTCGAACTTACTTTAGATGCTGGTGCTGAAGATAAAACTTATTTATTTTTAGAGTAAATTCAGGTACATTGGATCACCATAGACAGAAATACATATAGAAAGGTGGATGTATCTATAGACAGACAGCCGACAGTCAGACAGATAGAGAAAGATGTGAACTTCCGGTCTGTATTTACTTATCGGTCTGGTTAGTGGCTAAACTGATCTCTGAAGCAAATACCTTGTCAAAAATAAAAATTAAGAACATATAGCTTACATTGTATCCATTAATTTTACACAGTAACGTTAGCTCAGTGTAATAGTTTGATTTTTGCATTTGTTATCAAAAAATAAACTACTAGAAAAGGAAGTTATTGATCCTATGTGGGGTGTGTGTTTATATAAAATAAAATCTGAAAGCATTTTGCTCTTTCTGGTTGTTTCACTTATGTCTGCAAATCTCCATGGCTCACATGTAGTGATAAAATACACCTGTGGTTACTATAAGACATCTGTGTGAACTCAAAGGGGATTTTATTCATCCACTTAAAGTCACTTGGGACATGTTGATTAAAAGTAATTTTCGGGTTCATCTGCGATTTGTTTTTTAAACTGAAATGTCCATTTGTGTTTGTCCTTGGGGAGAACAGCAGGAACACATCTCAGATTTCACATTTTATGGGGGTTAAAATTTAATTTGTTTTTTTATTATAAAACTCTTGGCTTAAATAGCTGCTAATGATATCTAATGATAGTAATAATGTTCACTTCCACTTTCCCTCTATTTATTATAAACCGGTCAAAGAGGCTCTCCCTCCGGAGCCATGAGGATTAAATGCCTTGCACAAGAGTACAGTTGTGATAAAGCTCGATGTGATCTCAGAAAATTTCCTGGAATAGATCTTATGATCTTTCAGATAGAAGTTCAGATCCTTAACCACTAAACGACCACTGCCATGTTTTCGAATAGGTTGTAACCAAAGCCCATGTCTTTTGAGATCCATACCCTGATGAATCTAGCTGTTTTTTTTGGGGGGGGGTTTGACCTGAGAGCTGGTTTCTGGTTGGTGTGAATTAGCCATCTGCTTTTCTTAACTGGTTCAAACAGTGCTAACCAGCGAAACATACCAGCTGAAGATGGTCAGACATGGTTGATGATGGTCAATCAGCTAATGACCTGCTTAAACCCGCAATAAATCAGCTATTGTGTTCCAGAAAGCTAAAAAACGATCTGATGACATTGCGATGCAATTTAACACCTTCATATTTATACACTGTGTGTGTCTATATATCTCTAGAGCAGTGGTTCTCAAACGTTTCGGGCCCCCCAAAGACAATTCATGACATAAAACAATATCTCAAATTTAAAATTTGAATTGTACAAAACCATTAAATTATACAATGTAGAGCTGTTGGTTGGTAGCTACATTTTTCAGAGGTTTAATTACACAAATTTATGATAAATAAATGTATTTTATAAAATGACATAAAACTGGGGGCCCCCTTGAGAACAACTGCTCTGGTATCCCTCAGTTGGAGGGCAATATGATGTCAGCTCAGCTTTATTGGTTCAGGAGGGCTTCATTCGTTCACTACAGTGACAACAGCTAGTGTGTTCAAAGCTGAGCCAGGTATCCAGCTATATGATTGAGTCATATGTTAACCTATGTTGATGCATCATGACGTTATTTCCCCTATATTACTACCACAAACAAGATCTGTGCCTATCAGTGTTTAAGTTAGTGGTCAATGAACAATATTCAGATTATATTTTGGGCTTTTGTGGGGTCAATCTTTAACCATTTAGGAGACCATGTGTGTCCATTCTGGTATGATGAAACGCAGTGTTCCAATAACAGGGTCACAACACTATAGCTTTTTTGATGCGGATGCATTTGATTTGATATGGCTCATGTGAACTCTGATATGGTTCACAATTGGTGTAAATAGAATATACAATTATCTGATCATAAGGGCATACAATTTGAATTTTTGTTCCTGGTATGGAATCTGCCGCTTTAGCTGTGCATCCTTAAAGGTCCAGTTTTTTCTGTGTTTTTGAAGATTTCATTGTGTTTACACTGTGCGCATTATACGTATGTTCATGTTTCACAATTCACATGTAAAAAACGCTGTATTTTTCACACAATGTACTTATCTGTATAGCGCTCAAAACGGGCTGATGTCTTCCTTGTTCTATGAAGTCCCTCCTTCAGAAATGTGTATCGAGTTGTGATTGCGTAGTTTGTTTAGTGTGTTGTGATTCGATAGCAGCTTAGCTTGCCGTTAGCTTAGCTGGCGACTCACGTATTCCTGTGGGCGGAGTTTAGTCAAAAAACTGTTCTACAGATGTCATTAAAGCAGGAAGTAGAGGGCTGTAGTCCAAACTGGCCGTTCGCTGAAGGCTTTAATTCTGTTAAAGAAAATATATTGCCTGGCAGTGAACTTTGAGCTTTATCATTTTACAGGTATTATTTATGCTATTATAGCAACATTACACAATAACTGGGGTTTTAAAAATGGGATTGGAAAGAATTTGACCTTTAACTTTGTATGTTATAACTGTGTTAATCAAACATATTTAAAATTATCTGCATGTGAAAAAGGTGAAAACAGAGCCATTTTCACAAATCTCAAAGTGAGGATCAAATGGGACTTATTTTGCGCCATTTGTGACCATTTTGCATCATTAGTTCATGGGTTTGGCAATTGATATGCACACTTTTTCTATTCCCAATTTCTCTTCCCCATCATAAGCTGTCTCCGTATGCTGTTCTATCACAGCCTCTCTATCGCTGCAGTGCTAAACACCGACTGCCAATGCTAAGCAACACAGTTATTTACATAAAATATACGCTGACCTGACTTCTTTTCTGGGCGGCTGGTAAAAATAAGTAATCGTGAACGCCCTCCCGGTGACCATTATTGTAGTATAATGCGTTTCTCATTGCTGATTGCTTCTTAATAAAATGACTTTCAAAGAGCATATGACATTTAATTGTGTCTCTTTCAATCATCTGCCACACCTAACTGCCGTTGATGACACAACGCAATACTGACCCAGCTAAAACAATTTAAAAGGAGGGGTGGACCATGAAACTGACCTTAAAGGGATTGTTCACCCAAAAATGAAAATTCTTTCATCATTTACTCTCATGTTGTTACAAACCTGTATACATTTATTTGTTCTGATGAACACAAAGGAAGGTATTTTGAGAAATGTTTGTAACCAAACTGTTCGTGGACCCCATTTACTTTTGTAGTATTGTTTTTCCTACTATGGAAGTAATTAAGGTCCACGAATGGTTTGGTTACAAGCATTTCTCAAAATAGCTTCTTTGTGTTTATCAGAACAAAGACATTTATACAGGTTTGTAAAAACATGAGAGTAAATGATGACACAATTTTCATTTTTTGGTGAATTATCCCTTTAAACAATCAAATTTTATAGACCCATCACACAAAAAACTGAGCATCTCTTAAAAAAAAATCAGATTGCAGAAATCATTTAGGACTAACCATCTGAATATATGGTTAGTCCTAAATGATTTCTGCACTCTGATTTTTTTTTAAGTACTACTTAAGTATTTTCACTTTCTAAATAAAAGTAAATTTTTAAGTATTCGTATTTTATCAGTCTTTTTCATTGGAAAACATACATTCCAAAGCATATTATCATAATTTTTACTCCACTACATTTCATAATTTCAAGTTTTTGGTTTATATTTAATATTTAAGTACATTAAACATCTAGGGCCCTATTTTAACGATCTGAAACGCAAGTGCGAAGCGCAAAGCGCAAGTGACTTTGTGGGCGGATCTTGGGCGCTGTTGCTATTTTCCCGGCGGGAGAAATAACTCTTGCACCAGGCACAAATTAATAAGGGGTTGGTCTGAAGTAGGTTCATTATTCATAGGTGTGGTTTGGGCGTAACGTCAAATAAACCAATCAGAACGCTATCCAACATTCCCTTTAAACGCAAGGGCGCAAGTTCCATGGCGGGTTGCTATTATTATCACGGATTTACCAGGCACACGCGAGGAGCGGTTCACAGCCGAGGAGACCCATGTTCTTGTAAGAGCAGTCAAAGACAGAGAAGTTATTTTGTATGGTGATAGGAGAAACCCGCCCAAATCAGTGTCGGTTAAACAGGCGTGAGAGGAAATAGCCACAATTGTCTCATCAGCTGGCATCCCCATTGTTGCGCCAAGCGCTACAATGATGTCAGGAGACGGGGGAATCCCAAGCTTGCCAGCATAAATCGGGCACGCCGTGTAACGGGAGGTGGATCTGCCTCTACACATGACCTGACGCCAGCAGAGGACATCGCTGCGTCCACCCTCAACGCTGAAAGGGTTTGGGGCTTTGAAATCGGACCCAAGAAACGCAAGCAAGGTCCAACCCCAAATTACACTTACAAATCAAGTTCACATACATGAAGGTTTCTTATGAAAACATTTTAATTATTATTTACATAAATTAAACGTAATACAGCCACACAACAAACTTATGAAAATATTTTAATAGTTATTTGCATGAGAATTTTTTAACGCAGCCACACAATAAATAAAAACTATCACCACAATGCTCACAACTATGATTTCCCTTATCTCACATGTTAATATTTTTTATTGTAACAATTTATGATTTGCAAAAATAACTGTTGCATCTATGTAGATTAGATAAGCAAAGTGTGTGCGCGTTGTGCACGCTATACATTATGGTCAAGCATGCGCCCTTAAAATAGCATAATGAACCACGAGCAACGCCCCACTGACTTTAGACTAGTTTTTTTTTGGTCAGTGGCGCAATTGTTTTTTGAAACTGCAAAATAGCATCAGGGATAGTTTGCGCCGGAACACGCCTCCTTTTTTGCGCTGTTCATTCCCTAGTTTGCCGACGTGCGTCTGTGGAGGGAAAAACCCGCTGTACGACGGTGCAAAATACGAATATTATATACGTCACTGACAAAGTCAATTGCGCTGGGTGCAAGATAGGGCCCCTAGTATTTTTTTACTTTTACTTAAGTAAAAGTACTTTTGTACTTTTACTCAAGAAAAGTAAAAGTACACAATTTAATGTAATTAGGTATAAAATCAATTTTAATATGCAATATAAAAGGAATACACAGTATGATTCTATGCTTTAGAATGCAGTGAACATTTTTTAGTAAAGTACATTTTTTCCCAAGACAAACACTCTGATAAAGCACAGATGCTTGGAAAATTTACTCAAAGTACTCAAGTAGTGTCCGCCTCTGCATATATTACCATGAGTTCTTATTTAAAGCATGTTAAAAGGGTGCATGTGTGCATGCGTGGCCATTTACTTAACTATGTTTTGGGGACAAATTGGTACCAAAAAGTGAGCAAAATCTGAGCACAACCTCCCATTTATTTTTATAAATGTTATAAAAAATAATATAGTAAATAAAGTTGTATAAATTGTAATAACGCAGAAAGTTTTCTGTTAGGGTTATAGTCTGGGTTAGGTTATAGTGTGACCTTGTGTGACCGTTCTTCACAGTCTAGACCTTGCAACTTGACTCCAGTGTGAAACACAGACAGCACCTCTCCTGTCTGTCTTAAAAACGCACTCAGACATTCACACTACCACAAAACAATGCACCTCTTTCAAACTCAATGAACACCGAGCTTTTCCCATAGAAAAGAGTTACAAATGAGATTGCCAAATCAATTGTTTTTTCAAAAAAGAGATTGAATAGAGATCAAATTGAGATGTTTTTTTCTCCTGAAAAAGATTCCGTTTTTTTCAAATGTGTCTATTCAGTTTCAGAAGAGATCCAAATCTGGTCCGATTTCTCATGAGTCCATGGTCAAAAAGATGATGTAATTATCCAAGCTATTCCATACCTAGTAATATTATAGCTTTGCTCTTGCAGTAAACACACCAAAAATGTCTGCATTGTCTTAATGAGCTATGAAAGAGTCTTAATGAAAGTATTCATTTTCTCTTTGTGTAGCAACAAAGTAGGTCCTTCTATGTAAATCTTGTGAAAGATGCACTATGAGATTTATTTCTATGCATGCTGCTGAACTCCAAATGCACCAGAAGAGAAAAGTTTGAAGTGAGTCTTTCTTGAGACCACCCACAACCTGATTGGTCAAAGGTTTCATCAAGCTAAAATTGCTGCTTTTTCATCTCAATTAGCAAGCATTCGTGTGTGAATGTTGCTACAAGCATGAAGAAATGTACAATGTCATGTTTTATGTACGATCCGTTTGTCAGGACAGATACACTCACACCCTCGAACACACACATGTGCACACTTATTTATAGCGGGACTATGCTCTGTATTAGGTGTAATTCATTTCTGTTTGAAATGTATGACATGGCGTGTTGAAGAAGTTGTGTGTGTGTGTGGTCTGAACTAACAGTAGCATCTATTCCACTCGTATTTATTTTGACGTTTTCCATTCTTTCTGCCCGTCAGCTTGAGAAAAACGACCGTTTTAATCAGACTGACCACACACACATACTCGCAACACAAACAAAGTCAAACATAACACATGCATGGCAATACACAGAACCTTCTGTTCACGTTGAGTTTGTTTTTCTGAAACACTAGGGGCAATCAATTGAAAATTTTCTTCTTTGATCTCCACGTACAGATGCATAAGAAAACGCCATGCCAAATGTCCTCCGTAACGTAGTGAAATATCACAACAACTAATTTGTGAGGACATTATACTGGCCTTCACTAAGCTCATAAATTGGCCAAATCTTATGTTTTACTGTAAATTTAATGATGTGCACATGTTTCCTTGAGGGTTGGGTTTAGGGGATGTAAAGTTAGCATGATACGGAATCAAATGAGGTCTGGGAAATGACCTCAGTAATACACTTAAAAAAAAAAAGGTTCAAAATGGTTCCTCACACTGAAGCCACGAATTAATCGTTTTTGTTTGTCAAAAAACCTTTCAGTCAACAGTTCTTGAAAAAAACATTTTTATTTTTTAATATAGGATGCAGAACATTTTGGGTCATTATTAGTTCACCCCCAAAAAAATTGTATGTTCTCTGATGTTGTTCTAAACCTTTACTCTGCTAAATATAAAAGAAGATATGAAGAGTTTGGTTCCAAAATGCGATAAACGTCATTTAAAAAAAATTGTTACTGCCAAAATCAGTGTTATATCAGGTCAGTGTTTAAAAGTAAATTCTTAATTTTATGCAAAATCCGATATCCGGCATGTTATTCTGTCATCTTTTCTCCCTTTTTTCCCGAAACGCAATAAACGCCACTCCTCCTTTTCTGCAGAATGCAATAAATCCGCTCACCAAATCATTCCACGCATTGTAAACAAACAATGGCGGCGCATTGAGTACACGGAATCCTAGTTTTCCTCATCTTGTACTTTATGATCAACAAACAAACAAAAACAAAATAATACTTTTGATGGCATTGATAAACCTGTGGTGGTTTTCTGTGACAGGAAAGAAACGTAAGGCATCAACATCTAATAATTTACGCGAGAGGCACTCGGGAGACGGAAAATGCCGGTTGCTTGTTCCCCCGACAGCATCAAGCTTCTGTCATGCTAACACATTGACCCCAGGGGATCTTATGAAAAACGTTCCATTATTTTACGCAAAGCCAACGAAAATCAAGCAGGATCAAAACATTTTACAGCTGATCGCTGTGAAAAATTTTAAGCGACGACTTCCCAAGTATAACCGCAGCAATGACAGTTTTCTTAATATGACAAAGTAAGTGTTTTGGTTAATGCCATTATTAATGTTCATTTTTTTATCAGTGTATACCACGAGTTAACTAAATGAATATAACTTGGCAAAGATGAAGGCACATTTATATATTAATTCAACAGATTGATAGCATTTTGAAAAAAAAACTTCAATTTGAAAATCAAATTATGGATTTTAATTTTTTATGTTTTATAACCTAAAGATGCTATGTGAAAGTTTGTAACAGAAAATAGTGGTTTTCATCTTGTCACTTTTTTGGTATAGAAAACACGTTTTTGCCGAAATTAGTCGAAATGGATTTATTGCGTTTTGGAAGCAAACTCTTCATATTTTGATAAAAGATGGTTAGCACACATCAGTTGACGGTACCCTTTGAATTTTGAGTTTTTATTACTTTTATGTTCAACAAAATAAAGAAACATATACAGGTTTAGAACAATGACAGAGTTTTCATTTTGGAGTGACTATCCCTTTAAGGCTAAAAGTTAAAATTTGGGAGGAGCACGTTCATGTAATCTGTCCAATCACAAGCAAGAGTAGGTGTGTGTAAGATGCAACTTATCTCTGTACCACAGCAGTTCCTCCACCTCATTTTGAACTGTCCCTGATTTAGTTTATCACCATTGTTTAAAAATGACTCGTATCCCCTTCTTTGTATTTGGTCTTCTTTTTTATCCTAATTGTAAAGATCGGAAGTGTGGAGAAATATTTTCTTACATTCATAGAAACACAAACGCCCTGAGCCAGAACATAATGTCCAAAGGTTGGGACATCTTCTGGCAGGAACACGGGCCTGCCAACAGTTTCCTATTTCAGACAAACTGTGAATTGACACAGGAAGATGTTTTGTAGGTCTTAAAGTGTCATCTTACTGGTAAATACATGTGCGCACACTCTTTATCACACTCATTGTGACACACGAATTCACATTACACCCAACACACTGTAGCTTAAAGGGATAGTTTGCCCAAAAAAATTAAAATTGTGACATTTACTTCCTCTCATGATGTTACAAATCTGTATAATTTTCTTTGTCTGATGAACAAAAAGGATATCGATCAGAAGCCCCATTGTCTTTGATAGTATTCTTTTTTCCTACTATGGATGCATGGGGCTTCTGTATTGAATGTTTGGTTACAATCCTTTGTGTTCATCAGAACAAAGAAATTTATACAGGCTTGTAACAACATGAGAAATGATGACATAATTCCATTTTTTGGTGAACTATCCCTTTAAATGGTAGGGGAGAACCGGGGCAAAAGTAACGCGGGACGAAAGTAACAAAGCATTTTCTCCAAGCCCTGATAACATTTGCATCCCAAACTATGACAGCCTCTTAGGCACACAAACTCTTGACAGAGCTGACAAATATCGCATTATTTACTCACCATTTTCCACGTGTAGATCCAGAAAGGTGTTTTCAACCATGATAAGTAAATTCCTCAAGCGGTCATTCTGTTCTTATAATGCGTTGTGTTTCTGGTTTCATGTGTTAAAGTACTGATCAATCTACAGGTTATTTAGTGCTCTAACACATCCTGAAGTTTGACCTCTCTGAGTTTTTCAAAATATAAGTAAATGGTGTTTAAATGTGAGGAGATCCTGACGGGTCGAAAGTAACATTTACTGTTGTATATGGTGAAAATTTATATTATTCTAATTTGATTTAATTTAATTTTCATAGTGTTCAAACTGTTGAATTATTTTTTATTCTCAACAATTTAAGTTTGTACTGTTGGTTGCTTTTGAAACATTTGATAAAACTAAAATTTAAAATAAAAAAATTCATTATTTTTTACAAAGATTAATTCCAAAATATGTTTGCTGTTACATCTTAACGAGGTCATAGTCATGTATATTTAATAAAAACAAGTGTAACATAAAAATCTATCTTGTTTTGTTGTGTTACTTCCGTCCATGCAGGTGGGGTCGAAAGTAACAATTCACTACTTATGTTTAAAGTGAAATTATACTGAAGTCGTTTTACATTTGTTCAAAATTCCACTTGGTATTGATAGACCACACTTGTAAGTATTGACCTCAGCAAAAATATATCTCTGTCTATAATATCATCTTTTAAAATTAAGTTTTTCTGAAAAATGGTACTTTCACCCTAGCCTGGTGCAACCAGACTCTCGTACATTCATTTCATTTGTACAGAGAGTCTGGCCACGCTCCATTCCAAAGCGTTACTTCCGTTAAGGAGGGTCCTCTGTTGAAGTTTTAAACTATTGGATCTGCCCAGAGTCACTCTGAATCTGCCATAACCAATCGCTAACATTTGGTCGTGACGTATGTCACTCAGTCTGGCGCACGACCTCAACGTCTGCGTTCTTAGCCACTCCCTGCTGTTCGCTGATTGGACCTGCAGATTTTTGCCGGAGAAAACGAAACTCTACACAGCAGTCCCAGACGTTGTTCTGAATTGAAATTAAAATTAAGCGGAAGAACGTAGGAGGGCGGAGCCAGGCTACTTTCGCCCCCGCTCTCCCCTATTATTTTGTTAGCAGCACAAAGGTTGTGGGTCAAAGGTCTGGCAACTTAAAAAAAATTTAAAGACATCAAATACATACAATATGCGTAAATTATCACATAACATGAATTTCACCACAACATTTTTTTTCAACCACTGCATGACCTTGCTAACCCTGCTGTATGAGAGTGTGTGTGTCAATGGATTTAAACTATTCTCCCTTTAACAATCACAAAAGAAAAGGGAGAACCGTTGAGGATGACAATGCCAGTCTAGATGTAGTAACACAACTCTTGTGAGAAACAAAGCATGTCTTACTGACACAAATAGAGAGACATTTGCTACTGCTGCTCTCTCTTTCTCTCTCTCTCTCGCTGGCTGACCCCATTTACACCTGGCTGGCAGGTATTAAAATACTAAATTGTTTTTTGTGGGCAGATCACTCAAACCACATTAAGAGGCAGTCAAAATGCCACAATGCATGTATAGTGTAAGTGCTAATCCGTTCCGTACAACAGCGACTACTTACCTGTCAATCAACTATGTGCTAAAAATGTGTTTAAACTTTGCGATGTCTTTAAACAGAAAATATTGTTCAAAGATTAACATGCACAAAACCCTGTAAATGATATTCAGTGTCTGATATCAAGGAACAGTAATGCAGATCATGTGCAACTCATGTTATATCTTTAATGAGCTTCAGCTTAACCTCTGTCTCTAATTAGACTTTGCTAAAAATCTCTTTTTTTTCTAGGGACGAGATTTAAACTACTATATGGGTTTTCTTGGGCATGTTTTCGGATATGGTACCCTAATAATACAGTTATTGGACTGTGGTGGTTTTTAAAGTAACTTTGAGCACCTTGCATGGTATATGTCATAGTGTCATACTGTATTAAAATTGTGTGTACTTTAGTGTGTGTGTATTCAATACAGCAGTATTGCCCTGTTTTAACTTGGGTTAAGATGGAGTCAGTTCTTTCCTTATATATATATTTCCTTAAGTTCAAGCAATACTTTGTATGTGTATGTGTGTGTTTGTGTGCTTGATCATTCCAATGGAATGTCTTACAGTTGTAAATCCACAGGGTTTCTCAATCTACACACACACACACACACATAGTCTTGCAGGTTTTTCATTATGTTCAGAGCGTTGTCTTTCAGCAGAGGTGTAGTTTATGTGTAGTTTCGGTTTACATGATGACATTTACTTTATGAAGAATTGGTTTCATTGATCATGTCTTGGCTTTGACTTAATCTAGAGTGCAAATGTAAAATCCTTTGAAATGGCTCCATGAATTCATTGTATTTTTCTGTACTGTATTAAAAAAAATCTTATTCCTTCATCTCTTCATCCTCACAGGGCAGATGGAAGGATCATATGCAAGAGCTGGAAACGGTCATTCATCGCACCAAACGTTCAGGTAAAAAAAAACCTTTGTACGTGTGCTGGTATTCATGCAATTTGGAGCTTATATTAAGACAGTGTGTTGTTACGTGTGTGTATACATGTGTAAGTATAAGGTCTGTGAGATTGCCAGCATTTTTCTTTGATGTGGTTTAAAGTTCAGAGCAAGATGCATTTCCTTCATTTAATCATTCTCTCTCTCTCTCTCATCTCTCTCTCTCTCTCTCGTTCATTCCTTACATCTTACTCATTACCGGGTGATGCTGTGCTCACCAGTAGTTTATATGTGAAATCTGTCTCATTTTTCCATTGTAGTAGCTTATAACAAACCGATATTGCGTCTCTCTCGCTCGTTCTCGTGCGGCTTTGGTTACCTACTCTTCTTTCCATGGCCGTGATTGGCTCCAGTTGGCAGAGGTTTGATTGGCAGGTGGTTTTGGCTTTGATTAAGGCTGTGCAGTGACTGGCTCAGATCGGAGCTTCTACTGTTTCAACTTTTGCACCTGTGTGTGTGATGTGCCAAACTAAATACTGATACAACATAGATAACTCACACGCATAGTACACAAACACTGTTCAAATATTCAGTCTAACACATTCACATGTTTTTGATTAGCGGTGCTGAAGCCGATATGTAGCAGGGTATCAGATGACTGATATTCTGCAGATATCCTCATGTGTATGGGGGATAAGGTGCAGTCAGATGAAGATTATGACTTATTGCAACAGTTTTGTATCATCCTGAAAAGATTTGTTTTTGCAAAATGACAAACAGATGGCGTTTTGCACATCTGCTTTCTAAATAAAAAATTGTATATAAAAACTTGATTTAAAGGTGCTGTGTGTAATTTTTAGAATTATCTCTTGACAAAAATGCAATATAATATACAAAACTACATTATCATGGGTGTATAGAGACCTTTTTATAATGAATCGTTTTTGAATGTTTTTCTTATCTTAGAATGAGATGTTTTTATCTACATGCACGAGGGTCCCCTTACGTGGAAGTCGCCATTTTGTGCCACCACGTTTCTACAGAAGCCCTTAACGGACAAACATTTTTGTCTCCGACTCCGACAATGACATGTTTTTCCAGTGGCGGCTAATGTAGCTTCTCTATGCGTTTTAAATGCGAGGGGTGAGCAGTGGGCTGAGCTGTTTGTTGCAATTCGCAACCTCGCCACTAGATGCCGCTAAAATTTACACACTGCACCTTTAAACAGAAATTATTATATTGTTTTGAGGCAAATGAGATACCTGAGATGAGCATACCTTTTTAATCTTTATAATTTTTCCAAAAATGTGTTTATTTTTGAGTTTATTTGGAGCCTTTGCATAACCTATGATGCATGTATTATATTTGGATGATAGTATATGATTAAGGTGTGACAAGACACTTAATCGACGAGACGAGACACAAGATTGGGTTCACGAGAACGAGACGAGACGAGATTTTTTCATTTTAAAGAAATCCTCATAAAATAAATGAATGGGAAACTCAAATCACATAATTTCTTAATGTTGTAACTAATCTATCTTATTTTTCTAATTGATAATGAAGTATTTTGATATACACCCAAGTTAACAATAACCTTTAAAATTACATAATAATGCCGATGCAATAATGATTTGTTCAAATAAAGTATTAAAACAAGTAAACACATTACAGTAATAAGTAGCCTTTTTAATAAAAAACAGCATTATGTATTATAACAAATGCCTGCAGGGCCCGCTTCTGTTACTTTCACTTTAGAATCTAAACTTTAGAAGCTTACTTTTAACCAAACAACATTTAAATCCATTTAAATCTTTAATATTTGTCCAATTATTTACAATAGAAATACAATAGCCACTGTTATTCTTGAGCAAGAACATGCAAAGATAACATAATTAAATCTCCGAGTGATGGTTTAATCTGCTGAGACACTAGTCCCTTTCACACATACAGTCTTTACTGGTAATTTACTGTTAAATCGCAGTTAACATGTCATGTGTGAACAGAACCTTTCCGGTAAATCAGTGCTCCCAATTTACCAGTAAGACAGGTTGTAAGATTAACGGTAATTTGCCGGTAAGCGCTGTGTGTGAACGAAAAATATAGCATTACCGGCATTTAGATGACGTCAGACCGCGCTGACAGATCGGGCGGGCCAATCAGAAAGTTTTTTATACAGGTGACGCGGTTTCCCCCAGACTGTTTACGGACGTTTCCACACACATGTTGCTTAAAAGTCGAGCACACCTGAAGTTAACATCCACATTTCTTCACCAAAGTTGTTTAAAACAGCTTACCATCTAATTGCCAAATTGCCGACGTCCTTAGCACACCATCTGTGAAGCCTAATGTGCAAACGCGCAGGTTCCGTTTAACGTCGCCTAACGAAATGTTGTTTGGTCACGAGCAACTTCGCTACCGTTTGCCACAGATGTGAAAACATCAAAATACGGACCGTGGATATTAAGTCATAACCCGCCGTTTACAAATACGACACGGACAGAGCTCGCCCGCCGCGCGCCACAGGTAACTTCCGCTTTCTCTCCGAGTTTACCGGTATTTTGATACTGATGTGTGAATGATGTCTTACTGGTAAAAAGACGGAACGTCACTGCATGTGTGAACAGCACATTTTTGTGTTTACTGGTAAATTCATTCTGGTAAATTCATGGTAATTTACCAGAATTACTGTGTGAAAGAGGCTACTGTTGACACTGATCAACAGACAATCGCAACGCGTATTAACGTGGGTTCACACCAGCCGCGTTTGAGGCGTCAAAATCGCGATTCAAAAATGATTGGTTAAACGCGGCGCGTTTTTCTACGAAAGTTCAAATTTTTCAATTCACAGCATTCGCGCAATTTATACACGCGAATGAGGCAAAATCGTGTCTACCACGCCGCAACGTCTCATTTGAGCCATTAACGCGTGTCTTCACTTTGACTTAACATTGAAATCACTCGCGCTTGACGCCTCTACCAAGGCTGTTGTGAATGCAGCATTAGACGAACATTATTGGAAGCCCAAACAAAAAGCACATGCAGTAAAAGACTGAATATAAGGCATGCACACTGCACTGGAAAAAATTTAGCCAGAAACGTAACTTTATGCTGACAGTGGCCGTTTCTCAAACAGAAAGCTGCATCCTTTGGAGGTTGCATATGCAGGGTGGATACCTCATCAAGCCTGGTTTATTTCAGTTAAGTGAGCATTACATTCGCAAGTCAGAAGCATATTACAACAATTTACGATTAACTTAATATTATAGTAAACTTTATAATTGTTAATATTCCGTAACAAGACAGTTTTTATGAAGTATGTCTACAAATGCGACCTCCAAAGAATGCAGCCTTTTGTTTGAGAAGCGGCCAGCATTTCACCTCCACGAGAAATCTCGTGGCATAATTAATTTCGCGATACATATTTAATCTCGCAAGATCTCGTCACAGCCCTAATTAAAAGCCAAAGTGCA
Source organism: Misgurnus anguillicaudatus (assembly GCF_027580225.2). Taxonomy (NCBI): domain Eukaryota; kingdom Metazoa; phylum Chordata; class Actinopteri; order Cypriniformes; family Cobitidae; genus Misgurnus; species Misgurnus anguillicaudatus. Next base: position 28,550,264 of record NC_073358.2, on the reverse strand, counting down.
TAATGACTGAGATTATTTCCATTGGATCATTTGCATCAAATAACTGTGATCCGTGTGTTGAGAAATTGTAATGTGAACACCATGTGAGATTTCCCATTTCCATTTAGAAGTCATTTTTTGTGATTTTCCTACAAAAAAATTATTCTCCGTAATGAAAAGAACATTCTGAGAAAATGTAACCTTGATATTTTTAATATTGACTGATTCAGAGAGAGCTGACTATGTGTTAATCCACAGCTTTATTGATTAAAAAATATCTACATTTTATCAAATTGTAACCTATAAAAAACCTCTGTTACACAATCACCTCAGATCAAAATTGTCATTTGCGTTGGCTAGCATTTGATCCATTCCACTGCGAAGGCCAAGAGTGTCCGTCCCACCAACTAATCGATGATATTAACCAGGTTGGATGTTATCAGAGGGTCGGCGAGGAGTTGAGTCACTGACCCCCTCCAGGATACGTGGTCGCGTGCAACGGCTCTCTCTGATTCTCCGGCAACTGCGTAAATGGTGCTCAGGCCTCAAAATCGGCTAATGGGACGCCGGCCTAAGATAATGTCTGGCAGGAACCACCGTGGCGTGAACCAACAACATTAATGCTGCCAGTGCTGTAAATGTCTACACACACAAATAAGTTTGTTGAATCGCATCCGGACATGCACACTGCTAGCACCAGAAGGAAGATCTGTTACAGAGATCTGACGATGCATACAACAGACCTGTTTAATGGACGTCCAAATCCCTCCAGTTATAGAGGTTAGACGTTAATCGAATACAACATCAAACTCAAATGTCTAATGGAAATGAGTTTGTGAGCTGAACCATAAAGCGATAAAGTGTCATGAAAACAGAACTGGACAGTTGCGTGAACAGCCATGTGTTTTATTGATTGGTCCCTTTGAGGTTGTGTACATTAAGAAGCGATCAAACATTGATCCCAGAGGTTTAAGTTCAGGGATCTGCCCTTAAGCTCCTCAAGCATTAAAATCTAATCACGTCTTTCCGCAGACATCGGATCCTTTTGAAGAATCCGTCTAAAGATGTCTTTTTCAAATTAGTTCATCTGTATGCTATCTTTGTGAAGACACTCATAGACGTAATCCAATCCTTACCCCCTTACAATTACCCTAACCATAACCCAATTCAAACCCCAATCCTAAACCCAAGTCTTAGCCCTTTAAAGGGGTGCCAGAAAGTAAGGACTGTCTTTGTCCTCACTCCAATGGTCTTACAAAAAATTGGTTTTCAAAAAGATAGATGTACAAGTACACACACACACCCATTCAGGTGTGCTGCAGATGAATATAGAAAACAATGCCTGTAATATGCTGAGCAGTAAGTCAGATTCGGATCCAGACAGCAGAACGGATCAAGCCCTAAAAAATCCCAAAACATGCTTTATGGATATTGCATACGTACCAGTGAGTGTATTTAAAACTATAGACCATATTTATTTATCATTTTGAACACACACTACATGCATTGTAGTTGTTTTAAAAGGCTTAATACAAAATGTTCATGGAATTTTCATGGAAAATGAATATATCAGGTTGTATTAATGTGTGAGTTACTCCATCTAGTGTCAAACTGTGTGTGCAAAACCAGTCCAAAACCACCTTTTTTATTGCATATTAGTGATTAAAGTGAGATAAGTTATAGTCTGGTTCTCAAACTGGGGGCCAGGCGGACACGAAACGGTGCCAGAGGGCCCATTTTTATGACATTTTATGAAATACTAATTTTTCATAATTTCTGTCTAATTAAACCTCAGAAAAATAAGCCTACTAACAAACAGCACGGTATAATTTAATATGTTTTGTTTAATTTAAATTTTAAGTTTTATATCATTAATTTTTCTTTGGGGGGCCCAAATTAGCAAAAAATGTGCAAATGTTGCAGATGATTTTAATGTTACTGGAAAATCAATATTATGTAATTATGAGTTTTACATTTAACTTTCTATTCGTGCATGTGTATGATATTTGATATGCAAATTTAATAAGATGTTCATGCAATAATAAGCCATTTTATAGGACTTCCCGCACTTCATACTGTCTCTTTTTCTAATTCTCAGATTCACGGGTCAGAACATTTACACTTGAACTTACACAAACTCAAACACTTTGTTGCTTTTGGCTTCATAAACATGCACTTGTGAATGTACAGATGGTGGTCGGCGCGTATGTGAGTGCAGCTGGATGTTTGGTGTGAAATATGGTTCCAATAATGGCTGTCTTTGATGCTAATTTGTTCCATTCATTAAAGACTTTTAACACTCGTTCTTTTTTCCCATTTAAAACAAACACAGGCATACCACTGTCAAGTAACTCCCTCGAAATTCTTTAAACGTACATGGTTTTCATGTAGGCCAACGCGCACACATGCAGACAGTTAAAAGCAGTTATTTCAGCAGTTAAAAGCTCTCATTACTGCGCTTATCACATTCTTAAGCTTTGATTGTTTGACATGTTGTTTGGCTCAATCACGTCAGCCTTAACATATGAAAATCTTTTATCAAAAAATTCAGCTTCAATGTGAATGAAAAATTTGGCTGGGGATCTGAGCACTCGAGGTTCACCATCACCAGCAGAGGGAGTTTTGTCAAACCAGTGGTGGTGTAGATTTAGAAAACCTGTGATAATCACTTCAAGAAAACCACTTGATGTGATTCTGTTGTTCAATTTAGGATTTATTTGATACATGACAGGCTCAGGTTAGGCTCTTATCTGTGGTTAAAATACAAATATTTTGTATAGCATTGTTTTGTAAACATTTTTGATTTTGGCAATAGTGGTTTAGATTATGTAAATATTAAAAGGCTTTAAAGTACGCAAAATGAGCAAAAAGTGGTGCATTGCTCAGTGGTTCTCAAACTGGGGACCGGTGCCAGGGGGACCGGTGCCAGGGGGACCCAGTTTTATGACATTTTATAAAATAAATAAAATTTATCATAAATTCTGTGTATTTAAACCTCAGAAAAATAAGGCTTCCAACCAACAGCACTACATTGTATCATTTAACATGTTTTGTTTAATTCAAATTTTAAGTTTAGAATGTTTTGACAAAAAAAACATTGCAGGATTTTTCTAATTTTAATGGACTTTAATAGAGCCCAAGATTTGGTGCTTAACTCAACACTTGGCGGTTTTTTTCGGCGGGGTTTCAAAGGACTATAAACAATCCCAAACGAGGCATAAGGGTCTTATCTAGCGAAACGATTGTCATTTTTTGACAAGAAAAATAAAAAATATGTACTTTTAAACCACAACTTTTCATCTAGGTCCGGTCCAGCGCGACCTAACGTAAATGCGTAGTGACGTAGGAAGGTCACGTGTTACATATTTAAAACGCACATTTGCGGACCATTTTAAACAATAAACTGCCACAAAGACATTAATTAGTATCAGTTGACATACAACAATGTAGGAACGGTCCTCTTTCAAGACACTTGTAAACACTGGGGCGGAGTTTCGCGTTCGTCCTCTGTGACGTCATGACGTATTGCGTGGGGTCAGCTGGCGCATCACGACCGGATCTAGACGAGAAGTTGTACTTTAAAAGTGTATATTTGTTATTTTTATTGTCAAAAATGACATTCGTTTCGCTAGATAAGACCCTTATGCCTCGTTTGGGATTGTTTATAGTCCTTTGAAACTCCGTTGAAAAAAACTGTTAACTGTTGAGTTAAGTATTAAATGTTGGGCTCTATTAAAGTCTACATAGTGTTATTTTAAAAAATTTTATTGACATTTAGTTTATTTCCATTTATCTGCTTACAGATACTTAAAGTTTTATGTGAAGCTGCTTTGCTACAATGCAAATTACCAAAAATAAATAATTTAATATTTACTATTGTAAATGTATATTTATTTATTTATTTATTGCCTTTACTTTAGAAAATCTGCAATTTTTATACCCACATATTCATAGGCATAAAGTATCTTGATGTTTCTCATCATATTGTAATTGGTAACAGTTTTAAACTGACCCCACCCCCCGAAAAACACAATTAGATTGTATACAAACACTAAAATGGCACAACTGTTTAGTGAATTCACCCTTGAATGTTGTATAAAGATAATGTAGACATCTGCAGAGAAAGACTAAAGACAGGTGGAGGATATGTTTAACATGCCTGTTGTGCATTTTATTTGTTATGCTCATTTGATTTTATGTTTGCGTATGTAGTAATGTAAATCAGCTCTTGTGATGTCCACCCAACAAAAACCTCTCTCTCCCTCCCTCTTTTTACTTTGTTGCTTTGATGAGAAAAAATTGAAGATTTTAGGGAAAAGATTAAAAACAGCAAGGTTTTTTTTCAAATTTGATATTATTTCCTTTTAGATAACGAAATATTGCGTGCAAAGCCCACCAGACAACACAAAAGCAGCAAGCCATTTACAAATGAGTTGAAGTAGTTTTATTGTGAAAGGAAAACCTCAGAATATTGGCCAACACAAGCACAGAGTGACCTCAGGCTTTAGGAACACAGATCTGTCTCTTGAGAGTACATTTGTGTGTGTTTCTCAGTGTTTAGACTGCTCTTTAATCCATACAACTGTTGATTTTGTCTAACATGGTTATTATAGATTTGCTTAATTTGATACACATGAACACACACACAAACAGGCTATTAGTAGACATGTTTTGAGTCAGAAATCAGCATGTGATTCTTCAGTCGTGTTATATTCAGCTTGGTGTTCAAAACCAACATTTATTTAATATGAAACTACATGCATATACATAATTGTGTATGGCGAAACACTCAGGGAGTTTGTTTTAGTTAAAAGACTAGTATTCGTTTTTCTGGTTCTTCTGAAATATAGAGTTTCAACGTTTTGGAACATTGTACTTTTCTTCTCGCTTGCAAAACCCTTGGATGCTTCCTGACAGATTGTCTCTTTAAATGAAATATCTGCTTTTCTGGAAATGGAACCAAAAATTTAGAATAAACATTTCCCTGAATTGTGACAGACTATCAGTTGAGAATGTGTAATGATACATTTCTAATTGGTTTTTCTTGTCTCCTGCTGCTTATTCTCTATTTCAGAATCGAATGGAAAAAAGAAAGAGCGAAAAAAGGGTAATGTTTTTTTCCACATTATTCTAGTGCTTATGCTTCTTCTCTATTCATGCTAATAAATATTGAGTGACAGTTTGCAATTGCAAGTGTATAGTTTCAAGTAAAACTGATTGTTTTGTATACATTGTTTACAAATACAAAGTAACAGAAAATATTTACATATAAAATGAAGCTATCTCTATATATAATATATTACATTTTATATTATCACAGTAATAGAAGATTGTGTTGTGTTTACTCCAATTTAAATGTCCTATTGTTTCCATCTTTTTAGGCAAGAAAGGACCCCCTGGCGCTCCAGGACCTCCAGGTCCACCTGGTCCACAAGGCCCTCCTGGAATACCAGGGATACCTGGGATCCCAGGGAGTAATGCAATGGGACCATCAGGCCGACCGGGCCCTCCTGGACCAGCAGGGCCACCCGGACCACAAGGTCCACCTGGACCACAGGGACCTTCAGGTTAACCTTTACACACAATCAAACCAAGCTAACTAACTAACTATACCAAGTAAGGATGGCCCAGGCACTATAGAGTTACTGAGTTCGCAATTCTGCTTTATATCCATTGTGTCATGAGGCAAGACACCAAGTCAGGAGGCAATTACAGATAATTCAATAATAATTTTTAGTGTATTACGTTTACAAAAACGTTAGGTAATGGCTTTTGTTTTAAATGATAAGCATGTGGTAAAGGACAGTCAGCTTATGAGAAGTCTTATTCTTGAATTCTGTTTTGTTGTGTATCAACAGGTGGTGCAGAGAGAAGCAGATACAGAGAGTCGCAGGTATCGTGTCTCCTTCATTGCATTTGATCATTTTTCTATTTGACTGTAACTTTGTCTTTCTGTTTAAATAAATAGATCAGTCACAAAGGACAATTTGAACATGCTATTTCATGTATTTATTAACTCATTCCACGCTAGCCTTTTTTTATGTAAAAAGTTTCACAAAATGTCTTCCAGGAAAAAAATGTTTTCAATAAACATACAAATATATCAAATGAATGAACAGACCCTTTGCTTTAAAACAAACACACTGAAAAAAAACCTTTTCATTCTATCTTCATTTGTTCTTTTTTTAACCTCTTAAATAGGGGTAGGTTTCTTTAAAAATACCAAATTTTGAGCAAAAAGCTGAAATAATTGCATTTTTGTAAAGGAATTTTGTAAGAGATCAGATTCGGAACGATTATCAAAACATACACAGTTTAAAATTTGTAAAATACATGTTTGCTTTTTTTTATTTATAAATTGGATAAGAGCGCCATTTATTTATTTATTTATTTTTATTTTGAACATAAAAATAGAAGGAAAAATAGACGGAAAAAAACAAAAACAAAACACATGTTAACAAAAAATTAAATAAAATTTTTTTTTTCCAGTAACAAAGATATAAAACAACTCAATTTACATTACAAAAGGGAGTAAGAAGAAGTAAAACTTATGTACTCCTATCCCTTTAAACCCCTACTTTACTTAAAGGTGCAGTGTGTAAATTTTAGTACATCTAGTGGTGAGGTTGCAAATTGCAACAAACGTTTCAGTTCACCGTTCACCGAAACGCATAGAGAAGCTACTGTAGCCACCACCGGAAACCATGTCATCGTTGGAGACAACTTAGTAAAAACGTTTGTCCTTTAAGGGCTTTTGTAGAAACAAAATTGCGACTTCCATGTAAGGGGACTGTGTATGTAGATAAAAACGTTTCGTTCTAAGGTAATAAAACCATAACACTTCATTATGAAAGGTCTTTATACATGTATTTTATATTGCATTTCTGTCAAGAGATCCTTATAAAAGTTACACACTACATCTTTAAAGTTAAAATTTAGAATCTGTAGATCTTCATATTCACATACAAACATTACACATACACAATATTATTTATACACATATATGTTATTCCAAATAATTATTATCTAATTATTATTAACACTATGTGTCCTTATACCTCTGAAATATAATATCTTTACACATCTTTTTAAAATGTAATATGTTTGTACATTGCTTTAACTCATTATTTGATTTATTCCACAGTTTGACACCACTGACAGATAAACAAAAACTTTTCCTTGTAGTTCTAAAACTGGGAGTCTTAAAATTTGACATTCCCCTTAACTCATAACCCCCCTCTCTTTCAAAAAACTTTATCTGTATATTGCCCGGCAATCATTTTTTTCTAGCCTTGAACATAAATACAGCTGTTTGAAATTCAACCAGATCAATTGGTTTTGATGCTTTAGCCATCTAGTGGATAATAGAAGAATTACAGATTACCATAAAAACTCATCAGGAAAGCGTCATTGGCAGGGAAATCTTTTCCCTTAATTGATGAGATATCTCGTCAATGGCGTGAAAGAGTTAAGAATCCAGTAGCTTCAGCTGTGTACAAATGTTTGTATAAATAAATGTGTGCATATAATAAAGAACATATTTCTTGAATTTGTGCACATTATGTTTTTTCTGCAGCCTGCTGTGGTGCATCTTCAGGGTCAAGAGACCACAATCCAGGTGAAAGAAGGTAAGAGTTAAATAATGATCTTGGGAATTTGTATTTAGATATTGTGTGTGTATGTATCAGACAAAGTATGTGTTGATTTAAATATATAAAATATACAATTTATGTGCTATATTTGAGCCTTTCTGTGAAATCCAGACTAAAGTCGTCTCATATACTAATTATGATATTAGGACCATCAAAATTTTATTTCACTCATTGATTTCATATTGACAAAGATATTAAGATTATATATGATATATAAATGGATAAATATGTAGAAAACAGTAAATCACAGACAGACTTTAAATGTGGTTTCACGGGCAGGGTCACATATTCTTTAATAATAATCTCAGCTTGTTTAGGGGATAGAAAATATTTTTCGGTATTATTGTGTATAATGATGGAAGAAGGTGGGCATGTGTCTGTTTGTGTGTCACTGGTACCATAACAGATGATTGAGTATTTACTGATGTCTGTTTGTGAGATTTGTCAGAAGGTGTGCTGAGGAATTGGAAAATGATCTCAATTCATCAGAGAGTGTTTAAAATGCACTCGCGCTCTGGAGAGTTGGAGGTCCTTCTTGATGGAACATACTTTATATATAGTCAGGTAGAAGTGAGTACAGTCCCTGGACTAACTCTGCTCCTTATACACACATACAATATACATTTTTTACAAAATTTTATTTTATTTTATTTACTAATTTCTGTCTCTCTCTCTTTCTCTGTGCAATAGGTATATTACCTGAACTTTACAGACATAGCAAGTTACGAGGTAATGGTAGATAAGACTCCATTTTTGCGCTGCACGCGGAGTATCGAGACCGGCCAGCGCAAATTTAACACCTGCTACACTGCGGGTGTCTGTTTATTGCGAGCCCGGCAGAGGATCTCCATCCGCATGGTTTATGAAGACACCTCCATCTCCATGAGCAACCACACAACCTTTCTCGGCAGCATCCGACTAGGGGACGCCCCAGCTACAGGACACACTTGAGCCCCAATCATCTCACAGATGGACACAGATATCGTTAGATGTGTACGAGCCAACGTGCTCACAGACCACACCCATTTGAGCCAGTATGTCTCATTAGCCCATCCCCAGTCTAACTAATGGGCTCTTCTGCATTTTCACCAACCAAGTAATCTTTAAAGGAAATCCGGCACTCCCTACGTAGGATTGGCTTCATCAACACTGACCAGCATTCACCACAAGGTCAAACTCTCTCATTGCACTGAAGCTTATTGCCAATCCTCAAGCATTAAAGACCCAACATTCACCCCAGGCATGAAATCAATACGCGTGTTTACAAATTGAATCAACAGACATGGTGAATAAACAGGATGAAGTGTGATTCAGTAGTTCAAGGAAAGCCACAGATCATGCGTTTGGATTTTTTCTGCCTTTATCCTTCATGGAGTAGATGTCAAATGCCGGAGACAAAAACTGCACCTGCTATAAATGTGTTTGGAGCTACTGAGAGCTGACAGATCAAAATGAACAGTTTTCTGCTTTTAAAACACCGGCAGCAACCTGCTCCAAACAGACATTCACAAAAATAGCATCATAAACACAAATAGCCTATGAGCATGGGTACTGTTCTGTTAAAATTAGCACTGATTATGGCAATGCATATGAAACATAATATCTTTTATTTTTCATTTATCTCTTGATTTTCCATGCACACACACACACACACACACACACACATACACACAGTTTGTTTTCAACTTGAAGTACTGAAATTCTGAACATGCTAGCAATATGTATTATTCTGTCATCTGGTTCTATAATGTGGTTTTTTGTTCGTAATTTGTTGGAAGAACCGAGTGTGTGTGTGTGTATGATGGCAGTAGTTCAGGAACTGGCATACTTCATAATCATTGAATGCCCCCTAAATCTAGATTCATCTCTCTGAATACAAAATACCACATGTGTCCTGCAGGGGTCAGTAGTGTTCGGGACACCACTTACTATTGTTGCAGTATGTATATTGTGCAAAGTATGACGTTTTTGTATGCATAGAGTATCTGGGTAATCTAATATATTTGGTCAAATAAGCATTATACTATGTGGAATAGTATTCACAATGCAAAGTCCCGCACATCTCCAGTGAGACGGATGAACTGGAATCAAGATCACACACAGGTTTTTCTTTGCATGTAATAATGCATCCCATTTCACATAGTTTTTTTTTAAATAGTGGAAAGTATACATTATATACTGCAAAGTATACAGTAAGCTAGTATTCCATTCTGAACATAGTCTTTGTCTTTCCCTTTTGCGCACACACATACAAGCATAGGTTAACTCAATTACCAGCCTCGTAGTTCAAGATTGAATGGGTTCAGAATGGGAAAGAATTATGTGAGTGTAGTTTAGTTAATAATTATCAGATCACACACACACAAAATGCTGGATTATTTTCAACCAAGCATTGAGTCAAAAGGGAACAAACTCAACCTGCTGGGTTGTTTTAACTCATTGTTAGACATTTTCAGGGTTAATTAACCCAACAGCTATGTTTGTTTTATAACCCAGCATTTTTAGAGTACAGAGTGAGAAATAAGCAGCTTAAAAAAGAACCATGGGAATTATCTGGAGTGCTGGTAATCTGCCCTTAGGTTCTCACTGTATGCCCCCTCATCCCTGTGGAAATGTAAGACAACATGCGGGATCAGAACAGGAGATGGTCTGAATATGACTGCATTCGAACAAATTAGTTGTTTCAATATTTTCTACTCTTAAACATCAGATCCGACCGACTGTTTGTTTTAGTTTTTGTATTTGGTGTGTGTCTTTTAGATATGTGTGCCTTTAAATGATTTGTATACTGTTAGTAGCCATGTTTTACTGAAGATAATGTATATTTGTAAACTATACAGGGACTGTATATATGTACATAAGATCTTTTTTTGTACATTTTTATGTCACATTAAATTGTTTTTGAAAGCTTGTATATTCCCAAATATTTTTTTTGTTTCCTAACTGGTGTGTAGTGCCACCTAGTGTCATTGAAAAAATATTAAATATGACTGTCTATAGCTGTTGTACAGTATGCAGAGATGATTTTGACCTTTTTGAGTTGATTCACTTGAGAAGTTCTAAAGGCTTCGAATAATTCAGTTTAATTCAAAATCTCAGTCAGATAAACAAATTATACAGTAACTAAACACTAAAACAAGATATATATGGTAATTTCTCTTCCATATTGTGTGTATTCAGTGTTAAGCAGTCTACAGGGTGGCGTAATGGCTAATAACGCCTTAGAATGGCATTCTTTCAAAAACATGAAGATTTCATCACCTCTGTTTCCACATTCTGTCTTACAGTCTATCTATGCACACAAATGCAAAAGACAGGATACACTCTTGGTGCTAAGCTTTTGTTTAAATCCCAGGACAATTAAGTCAAAGAAGTAAGAATTAAAGGGTCTTCAAGCCCCCTGACAGCTTCAAACAGGTGAACTCCTATCACAAGGTGAGACCTTCTGAAATTCACACCTCGGGACATTGAAACAACGCTCAGTGTCAATACAATGCAGAATCATTCATGTTTCTGTTTTCCTGAATATTACGAAATGTGTTCTTACAGTTAATAATAATACATAGGCCTATATCTAACATTAAATCTTAGGCCCCATTGCTCTATGCAATGTGACGTACAAAATGGTATTAGTATAATTAGCCTTCATTTTAGTATGTGTCTATACAACTAAACTACAACCAAAATTTTGGGAAAAAAATACTTTGTATTATTGTGTATCGTAGTTACAATTTACCACACCTATTGTTATTGTTTTAATATTATCTAAAAAATTTGTTTTACAGTATAGCTGTGATAGTGTTTTGACAACACAAGTATCAGTTGTGTTTGTATTGCATTGTAATTTCAGGTCCCAATCCATGTCAACAGGTCAACTAAAGGTCAAATGAAATTTAAAAATTGCAGTTTACATATTGCAGTCTCTCTTTTAATGCTCATGAGCATTCCAATATCCGACAAACTGAAATACACATTTTATTAACAATTTTTTAAATTTTTATATTGTACATTGTAAATGCACTTTTCAATAGTTTACTTTTAATGCCAAAAAGCTTGCGTGTAATCCTTTCACTATCATGACCTCACTTTTTTGTAAACTATGAATAATCATATCAAACCATTATTACAACACTATTTTCACCTCATTGGTTTGGTTTTTATTGAGATAGTACCAGCATGTTCTTGCTCCCTGTTGATTACACCTCCGATTATGGCAGGATTTGTTGATCGGATTAGGAGCCCCGCGGGCATTTCATTATTTTGGATCCATTAAAGAAAAGAAACTGGTTTGTTTGATCTTAATCCTGACTAATTCATGCACATCAATTAAAATTCCAGTTGAAAGTTTCGACCACTGATGGCCCATTTGCTAGATCAATAACCAACCGATTCACGAAGCTGGCATGTCCCGACACTTTAAGGCAGACTGTATGCAAGGATGAGCGGAATCAAAGAGAAGCTTTTGTCGCCTTTCCGTGGATTGAAAGAGTTGCCCGCATGTAAAGGTGAGGGTTATGTTATTTCTGATTGTCTCAGGGCAAGTATGGCTGCTCTGGGACCTGTGAACTTTCACACCTATGTGCTGATCAGACTAGAGTGATTAACACCGGCGGGACGGTCGCAGAGAGCCATTGTTTCGATTAAACGTGCGTCAAGTAGCGTCCCGACCGCCACTGAGGCAATTTCAGCTAACGTTAAACTGAATAAACAACTGTCGGCTGATTTTAAAAACAGATTCGCTGTTAACGGTATAGTTTGGGCGTATGCGTTTTATTAATATAAATGATATTAAAATATATATTAACATTATATCAGAAGATAAAAATAGTTATTTTTTTAATAACGGAAAAGTAGGGCTCGTCCGGGATTTGAACCCGGGACCTCTCGCACCCTAAGCGAGAATCATACCCCTAGACCAACGAGCCGCCTCGTGGCAAATAGGCGAAAGCACACATATTTTACTGTCACTGTCTGGCATGTTGCAATAATTTCATATTGCAATAATTTCGTGCACATGTTCAATATAATTTCGATTTTAAGTAGTTGGAAAGTAAAAGAAGAGCATAAACTGTGTATTTTCCATAAACATGTATTATTTTATAATCAGATTTGTACTAGGACTAGAAATGTGAACACGCTTTTATAATAGAACAGTGAATGATTGTGTTTGTCTTGTAACCGTGATTACCTACTGCTGGTTCAAGATGTTTGCTCTTGTAAGGCTTGAGGAACGAGAAATCCGGCTTATCTGTGGGGAAATGCCGAATCAACCCGATTTTAATGTAAATGAACGAGTTGTTGATCCCGTTTGGACAGAAGTCTTCAAAAGACTAAAGCCCAACTGTTTCCTTGGGGAAGGCGCACACCCTGAAAAGCTGAGATTTACAGAGAATACTGCATTTTACACTGCTTGTTCACTAGATTATACAAGGAACAATAGTCTTTTAAGATGTTCTTAAAAATAATTACTTAAAAAACATGTTGCACTATTGATTAAGCTACATTACAACAAATCATGATTCATGCGTGCATAATAAACTTTAATGAACTAAAAATAATTTAGTTGCAACATTTGTATTATGTTGTTTGAGTTAACTGACATGGTAATACAATTACCTTTATTTGTTATGACCAACAAGGCAGTTTAAAATTGCTAAAGATTTCGTGTTGTTCCCCTATGCGTGACCTCTCTCGGCGGCGCGCTTCTTCACTCTTGAATCTTGTGACCGCCCACACGTAAGGGGCGGGTCGAGCCCCATAACCTGCGCTATGAAAGAAAGAGAGAGAGAGCTTCACTTCAACACAATCACACCTCAGTGTGGATGACGACGGACTAATCGGCGTGTATCCCAGCTACTGTGAAAGACATAAAACCGAACTTCACTAGGATTTCTAAACGGCAGCAATAATGACAGAATACAGGATTTTTCTTCTATTTATCGCGACGTCTTTGAGTGTGATATATCCATGCGAAGGAATATCGTGGCTGTAAGTAGTTATTTACTAAACAACGTTACCTGGCACGTTTTAATATGACATGCGAACACTTACGAAAATTAAGCAAGGCTTAACTATAGTTTTACTGGTTTTATTTGTAGTAAAACCACATTGAAGACAAATTTACCATGGTCTAACTGAGCTTATACTTATACTGTAATAAAACCATGGTTATTTTTCTAAGCAAAAAATTCAATTGATTTGAATAATTGATTCAATTGATTTGAATACCAAAAAGTTGAGTTAAATGTATATTTCAGCTCCACGCATAATTTATTGGTGGTAAATCTGTGTTTTTGGCTGTTGCAGCGGGTTAACGTTGAACGGGAGCTCGGTCGGATGGAATCAGACGCATCACTGTAAACTGCTAGAGGGGCTCGTGCCAGATCAGATGCAGCTCTGTAAACGGAACCTGGAGCTCATGCACAGCATAGTGCACGCGGCGAAACTCACCAAGAGCGCGTGCCAGAGCACCTTCAGCGACATGCGCTGGAACTGCTCTTCTATCGTGAACGCGCCTCATTTCACCCCGGACCTTGCTAAAGGTAAATAAAATATTTTGGACAGCTTTTGGTACATCATGTATACTTTTTCCTTTGACATGGATTGCTGGGCACGAGTAGAAAGGAATAGATTAGGACAATTAAATATATTATATTTGAAATAGTCATATCATGTCATTCCAAATAGTAAAAAAATCACTGACAGCCTTGTTGGATGATGCTTAGTGTGCTTCATGTAGCTAATAATAAAAGATGCTCCCATTAAAATTTAGCTTTGTGTACATACCACATTTGCATGTGTGCATTATATTTGCTATCTGCTACATTGTTCTCTGAAATTAGTGAAAAATCGAGTACAGGGACAGGCTCTCACAAATTTGAAAGCATAGACAGAAAATAGAAGGATATACGTTTGCAAACATTGCAATTTATGCCAAGTTATTGTTGCCAATGGTTCCAGAGGTGTTTTAACAGTGTCGTGTCTATGCAGGGACCCGGGAGACAGCATTTGTATTTTCTCTGGCCGCTGCGGTGGTCAGTCATGCCATTGCACGTGCCTGTGCATCCGGAGAACTCCCAAGCTGTTCCTGCGCACCAGCACCCTCAGAGCAGGCAGCCCCGGATTTTAGATGGGGTGGCTGTGGAGATAATGTTCGCTATGGTCTACAGATGGGTTCAGCTTTCTCAGACGCGCCCATGAGGAATCGCCGCTCTGGACCACAGGCGTTTAGACTCATGCAGCTACATAACAATGCTGTGGGAAGACAGGTAACTTCACATCTGAACAAATTACTATTTATCTCCTTCCGTTCTTTCTATACAATATTTCTTACTTTTTATTAACTTTAGTGTCATTGCCTTATAATTAACAACTATTACTATCAATATTTCATTAATTTGAGCAGTTTCTGATGTTTGTTCTTGGTTTTTTCTAGGTACTTATGGATTCTTTAGAGATGAAGTGCAAATGCCATGGTGTTTCTGGGTCTTGCTCTGTGAAGACCTGCTGGAAGGGCCTTCAGGACATCAGCTCCATCTCCGCCGACCTCAAATCGAAATATCTGTCGGCCACCAAGGTCATTCCACGTCAGATAGGCACCCGTCGACAGCTGGTTCCACGGGAGATGGAGGTGAGGCCGGTAGGAGAGAATGAACTTGTCTACCTGGTCAGCTCATCTGATTACTGCGCACAAAGCGCCAAGCAGGGGTCATTTGGAACCGTAGACAGGTGAGATATACATGATCAGTAAAGATATTTGAGCTTTTCAGTCAATACGGTGAACGAGGGATTATCACTTATCTGACAGATAAGACAAACACATAATATTGAGAGGCTAATAAATGGAATTAGTTAAAGGGACATTGCACTTTTTTCAAAAATATGCTCATTTTCCAGCTCCTCTATGTAAAACATTTGATTCTTACCGTTTTGGAATCCATTCAGCTGATCTCCGGGTCTGGCGCTAGCACTTGTTGCATAGCTTAGCATAATCCATTGAATCTGATTAGACCATTGGCATCACGCTAAAAAATAACAATTTTTTTCCTATTTTAAAATGGACTCTTCTGTAGTTACATTATGTACTAAGACCGACAGAAAATTAAAAGTTGCGATTTTCTAGGCAGATATGGTTAGGAACTAAACTCTCAAACTGGCGTAATAATAAAGGATTTTGCTGCTGTAACATGGCTGCAGCAGGCGTAGTGATATTTTGCACTACCCGAAAATAGTCCCCTGCTATTGAAAGTAACCAAGGGGACTATTTTTAGGAAATATTGGGTTATTTCTACAAATGACTTATCTGTGAGCTTCATTATTTTGTTTTTTATTAATGTGCCCTCATAATCTTAATTCAAAAACGTGAATCTCCTCCACTCCTCGAAACAATCTCTCTTTACTTCCGGTCATATGGTATGGCAGGTGGGCGGCGTCCGGGAAAACATCGCAGCGGTTAGCAATTAGCAACATGACCCAACTTTAAACAATCCAATCAATTCTCGATGGACGAATTCAAGTCCCGCCCTACTTTTTTTCATTTCACAAGCCGTTTCACTAATACGTCACCATAGGATAAATAAGACTATCGCAACTTCCGTTTCATGGCGACTTTAAACATTTTCATACTGATTCTCAGACAAGCATTCACGCACATGCTATAATGCAAACACTGATCCTAAAACAGATCCTAACCTCTCTCTGTTTCTCTCTGCAGGCAGTGTAATAAGACCGGGATAGGCAGCGATAGCTGTGGGCTCATGTGCTGTGGACGAGGATACAATGCCTACACAGAGGTGCTGGTGGAACGTTGTCAGTGTAAATATCACTGGTGCTGCTACGTCTCCTGCAAAACCTGCAACCGTACTGTTGAGAGATATGTCTGCAAGTGACGCACCGCATAACCATCACGAGAGAGAAATGGTGCATTGGTCTCTCAACATTTATATGCTCTTTTTAAGAGTATGAGTGGATAATCCTCTCTCCTAAGTGCAGTTTGGATGCCACGAGAGTGAAGAAAGAAGAGCTGGAGTGAAGGAATAAGGAATAGTGAAGATTTTTCCATTGACTGATACATCTGAAAGAGTTAATGAATTGCTGTAAAACAAAGAACCCTGTGGTGAGGCCCTGAAGGCACCCCGCAGAAAACCTGAGTGATAAGTAGTGGGAAAAACTCATCGGCTCTGGCACAGAGAAAAACTATGGGGGAAGGGGGTTGAACTGCTGCTCAATTTACCTCAATAGTACAGTACATTTCTCGCCTTTTAAATCTTTTGGGCAGATAGCCATTTAATTCCTGTCTGGATAACGTCATATAACATAAATGGATGGAAATCAATGAGTTTTATTGAAAAATTCTCTGCACTCGGTTTGAAGGGTTCACGACACTGACTAGCAAAACGAAATATATCTTATATTTGTGTGATCCATTATTCTGTTGTATTCACAATAACATTGCAAGGATTACTTTGTACATTGTAGATTTTCTGTAAAAATAAGAAATTTGTATTTATTTTATTAAAAAAATATTTAATGAGACAAACTGTAATTCCTTGAATTCCTTCCAACTCATCCGGAAGAATCTTTAAACATTCGAATCACCATTTTATAGCAGTTCTGTGTGTATGTAAATGCGAGCATGTTTTCTCTGATCCTTCATCAACATTCTTCCACATCAAAGACATTTTCAGGATATCAGTGCTATAGAGAGATTAAAACACAGATAGTAAGCATTCAATGGCAGCTACAGGAGAAACAGACAGAGAGGTAACCTGCTCTGCAGTTCCTTCTGTCCTTTGATTTGCCTGATTTTTATCTCAGCATTGTTACAAAAAGACAAAGACACACAGACATCTGGGCACTTGCGGTCTCTGAGGGGGTTAAGCTTTGGTTAACAGCTAAGCCTTTATACTTTATTATTAAAGATGCTTGCAGAAATAAAAACTACAGTTAGTTATTAACTATTATCTACTGGCAGGAATATTGAGTGATGTTTCGAAATCAGGGTTGCCAAGTCTGCATTTTTCCTGTAGAAAACATTGCTACAGGTTGTTTTTTCCGCACGTTGAATGTGGCGGCTTGTGACTGCTCATTCGAGGGAGCATATTCGTGTTCGGAGTGTCATGTTTGTTGCTCGTGTTTTCATAATATGTGTTTGTTGCGTCATGTTTACCATGTGCAGCACGTGTTTTGTCAAAATAAGTGCCTGCTGCACATGCATCAAAACCGTTTATGATAAAAGAGACGCTCACGTTTAAAAAATACATGCAAGACACTCCCTAAGAGTAAACTCTGATTACGCATGAGATTATGTGAGTATCTGGCAAACGCGAGCGTCTCTTTTATCATAAACTCTTTAGTCGCATCTGCAGCAGGCACTTATTTTGACAAGACACATGATGCACATAGGACGACTCGATGGGCAGAACACATATTTTGAAATTACGAACCACATACATGACGGGCTACATACATGTTGTGACGAACTTCGCATCGAGTGCCCTCGAAAAAAGAAATCACTGGCTGCCACTGGAATGTGCACTGCAAAAATGACTTTCTTATGGTGTTTTTGTCTTGTTTTCAGTACAAATGTCTAGAAATTCTTGAGTCAAGAGGTATTTTCTTTATGAGCCTAAAATGACCTAAGAAAATAAGTCTAGTTTTAAGACAAAACATATCAAATTTAAGTGAATTTGTGCTTAAAACAAGCAAAAAAATATGCCAATGGAATAAGAAATTTTTTCTTAAATTTACTTAATACAAGAAAAATTCACAAAAAATGTCTTATTTTTAGATCATTCTACTGAAAACAAGACAAAAATATTAAGTAAGAAAGTCATTTTTTGCAGTGTGATAGGATTTTGTTCATCTTATTTTTGAAAACAGACTGTATTTATGATTGGTAGTATGCAGTGCGTTTCAAGAAGAAATTGAGTGTATGCGAGTCACATTGATGTGTTTTATTGCCCGGGTTTGGTTCTGCAGACTTGGCAACCCTGTCTGAAATATTCGTAGGGATTTTTCTATTATAACACTTTTTAATGTTTTCATACATTGAAAACTAAAGACTGTGGAGCATGTGTGTGAGATGGTTTTGATATTCAATAGATGTGTGATAAGGTTAGATTATTAACCATTCTGAAACCAATTCAGGTTTCTCAAGAATAAAGGAAAGATTTTGTGAGTTCCTATTTCGGACAAAAAATATTTCCCCCTTTAGGGAAGAGATTATATTCTCTCTCTCTTTATGTTGACTGTGCACCAGGTGTAAATCTCTATGGAATGCAGTCTTCTCCTGTGTATTGTTTACTAAAAGTATAACACCACACACTCACACAATGAGTATTTACACACACAGTCTGAGGAAGAGTTTATTAGTGCTGAGCTGTTTGCTGAGTGACTGTTTGTGGAAACAGATGCAGGACAATCCCATCAATCTCTGCTGAAAAACTCATTCAAACCTCTCTCACACACACACACACACACAATTTTGTTTCATATCACTGCAGTTCATTGATTATAGTTTCTATATTATGCTAATATTATTTTATATGTGACCCCAAATTTGACCCCTATAGAAATCTTTGACATTTTAGGTATTGGGACAGTCGGGTTGGTAACCCCAAGCTTGCCAGTTTGAGTCTCATAGCCAACAGGTTTTTACTAAGGTGCCCAATGGCTGCCCACTGCTGTGGATGTGTGTTTCTGTTTACGACTGGCAGTCCCACGGGGATGGGTTAAATGCAGAGGTTATTTCGAGTATACTTGATATCACGTCAGCTTCACTTCATTAGACATTATTTAGTCAATTTTCTATATGCTGTTGTTCTTGTGTGGAGCTTTGATGCGGATGTTATGTTCCCATTGGTTTGATTTTCCTTTCTGTAGATGTTTCCAATTCTCGAACTACGCTTTGACTGTGTGTGTGGCACCTGTCGGCTCTGCCCCCCATACTGTTGGTGCTGCAATGAGCACAAAAGGTGCATAGCTGGACACACACACGCACACTTACTTAGAATAGATCTCCAAATATGTGAAGAATCAACAGCATGTGCAAAAATAGAAGTTGAAAACCTCCTAATATTTGCATGTGATGCAACAATGCAGAAATCATATATATGTCAATCAATTCCTCTTGGTGGTCGTTTGGTATTTATTTGGACATGGTCTTTTATTGTTGGCTGTTATTCATTAGGTAGATGATTGATCTATGTTACATGTTTCAAGGGTAGAGATCAGGGTTAAAGGTTATGACTGGGTTAGGTTTAGTCCTCTACTATGAGGGGAATTTTCTTTTCCTAGCCATAGCTGCCCATTAATGTCATTTAAAATGTTTAGGATCCCACCTGCTGCAAGGCCGTAAGCTGCACAATGAAACTTAGAAAGACAATCTGTGTGGTTAAGCGTTAGATGAAGAAAAGGTTGGATCAGGATCAACAGACTGAATAAACACACTCACCTGAGACTAGAGAGAGATCTCGTCTATCACTGTAACAGCAGTGTGACTTTGTTTCTCAACAGCTGATCATGCCAGAGGTTCAGTGATACAACACCATGGGAAACTGAGTGGAGTTTCTGCAGACCTCTGGGAGGATATCTGTGTCCTAACAAAGGCTTAGTCTTTTGAGATAAAGCAGCCCTGGACTGTGATACTTTACAAAGTTGATTTTCAAAGGGTGATTCGGTTAAACACACCCAGACTCTTTCACTGTTTGGGCGAAATCATTAGTATCAGACAAACATGCTAAGTTTCTCTCATACGCTTACACATGCAAAAAACACAGCACAAACCAACGCATACAGTAGCTAAGACCATACTGAGACAAATGGCTCCTCCTGAATGTTAATGTCACATACCTGTGCTTACGTGAACTCTTTTAAAATCAAACCTAACCTCCTTTGTTTCTTGGATTGAAAATTTGAAGATATTACAAAGAAATAGACTATGCGTTCGACAGTCCATACGTTTTTGTGAAGCTCACTTGGTAAAGCATTGTGTTAGCAGGACAAAGGTTATGGGTTCGATTTCCCTGCATAGAAATGTATTACTTACATGTAAGTTGCTTTGGATAAAAGTAACTGGCAGATGCATACACTGAAAAAATGATTCATTAAATTTACTTAATTTTTTAAGGTAAGTGGTTGAAATCAATTTATTTAAGCTACATTTAAACAAAAAAGATTAGTAAAATAAAATAAAATAAAAAATTGAGTAAATTGAATGAATCATTTTTTGAGTGTAAATGTACATGAAAATGTAAATTGTCCTTAATAAATAAAATTTGACAACCCCTTACGAAAATTAATCATGGTTTATTGTGGTAAAATTGTAGTAACCATGTTTTTGTGTATTGCTTGCCATGGTTTTACTACACTAACCATGGTTTATGTTTTTGTCGTTGTTGTTTTTAAACCATGGTGAATTTTGTGAGGGACAGACAATGCAGTGTGGGAAAGGGTTTAATATCACTTTAAAAACAAACGGTGCTAAATAGCACTAAAAGTGGTTCACTGGCTCGTATCATATAGGGGAACCATTTTAAGTGCCATAAAGCACCTAGTACCTGTGTAACACCTGTGTAGAACCATATTGTGCTATATAGAACCATATTTGGGGCTGGTATCACCCCTGGATGGTTCTTCATAGGTGCTTAGGTGCTATATAGCACTAAAAAATGGTTCCCATATGATTACGGGCTTTAAGTGCTATTTAGCACAATTTTTGTTTATGTTTTGAGTAGATATACATAACAATAGGCTTTATGCCCAGCTGCACTACTTCCTGAACTTCAGCCAGCTCCTTGTTTCCTGTCTGCCATTATTGGACAAACTGATTAATCCAGGTGTGCCTGATTATTGTTGTTGTGACTACTGAGGTCAGGCACACCTGGATTAATCAGTTTGTCCAATAATGGCAGACAGGAAACAAGGAGCTGGCTGAAGTTCAGGAAGTAGTGCAGCTGGGGATAAAGCCTGTTAATCGCGATTAATCTATAGCAAAATAAAAGTTTTGGTTTACATCATATATGTGTATGAACTGTGTATAATAATTATGTATATATAAATACACACACACACACACACGCACACACACACACACACACACACACACGTATGTTTACTAGACCTAAAAGTAGGTATTGACCTTGAAATAAAATTTACCTTGAATAATTAACCTGTCAAAAACAGTTCATGTCCAAACACCTAAAGAATTAAAATAAAATAGTTAGCTAGTTTTCAGAACCATTTTGAATTATTGTATTGTGATATTATTTTACAACAATTCAGCACAAACTACACTCAAAAAATACACACAAAAAATAGCTCGTAATCATAGGAACCATTTTTAGTGCCATATATAGCACCTATAAAGCACCATTAAGAACCATTCGGGGGTGATATAGCACCACTATAGCACCAGATATGGTTCTATATAGCACAATATGGTTCCACACAGGTACTACATGGGTGATTCTCACGAAACCATTGAAACACCACGGCACTAATGATTTTAGCTTTAAAATGTGTAATATAGTAACATTAAAAAGCATCAGAATTAACACAATACTGTGTTCTACCTTGCACAATGTGTGATTTCAACATAAGAATTTGTAATTGTAAATTTTATCTCATTTTCTGCTGAAATTCTCATTACCGCAATGTGTCCGGCTGTGTTTGAACATGCGTTATGTTGTAATTTAATCAAATTAACACAAAAATATTAAGAAAAAAAATAATGGGTTGTTTTACTAGACTACTTTAGATGACAGAAAAAATATTTACTGAATATTCATGTATAATAATAATAAAGAAAAATTAGGAAAATGATGAGTCCATGCCTGATGTTCTCATCCTCCGCAACACTTTTTGAGAACAGTTTAAGCACACATACAGAATTGTAATAAAGTTTGATTTTGAGTGACCAAGCACATGGACCAGTTACTTCAAGATGGCCACCAGGTAAGATCATTTTTTTACAGTTAATTTGAAATATTGTCTTGTCAGAATGTTTACACGACATTTTGATTATCATTACCGCAACAGATGCTTATTAAATGTTAATTTAATTAATAGAAGCATAATACTTTGATTTTAAATGCATGTGCAGAATCTCCAATTATGTTCTTTCAGGTTTGTCATGTCATTTTGAAAATATGTCAGGGTTGATGTTTTCTGACTGTTGCGGTAATGAGATTTTTTACGACTAATTTTTTTAATTATGTTACAAAAAGTGTTAAATGATAAGTAAAAGTTTTTAAATTAATGTTCCCATTTTCTCCAGACTTTGTTTTTCAATGTCTGGTGGGAAAAAAGTAAATTTAAGCAATTTTTACATTTTCATGCTTGACATTTTTAAAACCAAGTTTTCGTGAGAATCACCCACATACACAGCAAATTTAGCAGAGTTAAAATTACGGTGTTAATGGAAATATAAAGAGTTCGGAGTTAATTTAACACTGAATTGAGTTAAAACTATTTTATTTAACTCTATAAAAATAAAGAGTTGGTGTCAAAACAGAGTGTTACCACTTTTTTTTTTATTAACTCCTACAGTGTTTTGTTAGTGGAGTTTGTTAACTCTTAGGGTGTTAAGCAGAGAAGATCTCCCACTTTTTACAGCACACACTGAACCGTGTTTTTGGATGATGCAGTTCAAGCAGAAGGTCATCTCTTCACTGTAAATGGTAAGTAAATGTTTAATAAATACAATTTTGATCAATTACATTTGAGAGTTGTGAGGTGATATGTTTTATATTGCTGTTAGTATGAAGTTTAACATTCAAGAGTATAAAGAGTCATGTGTTATTGTCATTATATGAATGCGGCAGTTGAGTTTAGGTCTTAGCCTCAGATGGAGCAATTCATACTCGTATAATGGTTTTGGAAGGTTTTTTTTTTTGCTTTATATGCTGTTTAAGTTTAAAATAAAATATGTTTTTAAATCCATAAATGTGTTCAGGAGATTTGCTTTGGGGACTTTGGAGGAGCACAGAAATAGGCCTACATGAACATTTCTTCAGACGAAGAGGAATTTTATAACAAAGTGAGTATTTTTGTGCAAAACATAAATGTATAACTATTTTCAAAGTATTTTGTAATGTGTTCTGTATGTGAATTCTGTAATGCATTTTGTATTGTTTTTTAATAATGAATGTTTCCCTTTTATTTTTGTTTTATTAACAGAAAAGTTCAATATCTAGTCCGAAGATCTGACCAAGGATCATATCACCTCCTTACAGCTGGTTCATCATATTCTGCTGTTATTATGTGAAGACCAACATGGATTTTGGATTGAAATGAAGTCAAACTTGTTTGTATGAACTGAAGCATCCCGTAAACTGTGTTTATAAATATCTGTACTGTTGTTATACTTTGGGAATGTGCTTTTTAGTTGTCTCGGATGTTAATGTTAATTTAATGAACACTTAAATGCATGATACATTGAGAACAATTTTTCTGTCATAAATAAATGTTGATCAGATGACATTTTTATAAAATCCTTAACAGTTTTTTAATGATAATGAAAGATTATACTGCTGTATTGTAACATTAAAAAAACTGTTTAAAAATAAAGTTTTTTGTCCCAAAAGTACCGTAATATGTTTCTGTCTTTATATTTACCATATTAACACCATAGTATTAAAAAATATAACACTACATTGGAGTTAACAAATTACACCATGGGAGTTAATTTATAACAAATAAAAAATATTTAACACTTATCAGTGTAAATTTATAGTTAGATTTTTAACTCTGTATAGTGTCAATTGCTAACACTTTAAAAGAGTCAATGTGCTAACACTTTCAAAAGTGTTAAAATAACTCTATTGGGAGTGGACCCCATGAGACACTTTTAAAGTGTTGAAATTAACTCTTATAGAGTTATTCTGAGGTTCCAGATTTTGCTGTGTAGGTGATTTATGGCACTTAAAATGGTTCCCTTATGATTACTAGTCAGTGAATCACTTTTAGTGCTATTTAGCACTGTTTGTTTTTAGAGTGATATTAAACCTTTTCCCATACTGCATTGTCTGTCCCTTACAAAAATTAACCATGGTTTTACCTTACAAAAAACATGGTAACTGTAGTAAAACCACAAAATAACCATGGTTTTCAAAAACCATAGTTAAACCATGGTTAGTGTAGTAAAAACAATGACAATCAATATTTGATTGAATTTTATTTATTCTTTTATTTATAGGGACAATTTACATTTGTTGTACATTTATGAAATTGATTTTCTCATCAAGAAGGAAAGAAACACTGTTAATATGTCCTGACATTACACTGTTGACTCTAAATAAATCCAAAGCAATACAATTCAGTTAATATGTCTCGTAAAATGTACTTAATAACTTGAGTCAAGGATTAGGCCTACCCGAGATTAAAACCCAGTTTAAATTGTTCTTACTTCAGTGCATTTACATTTATGCATTTGGCAGATACTTTAATTCAAAGCAACTTCAAGGAATACATTTTATTAATATCATGAATTCTCCCTGGAAATCAAACCCACAGCCTTTGTGGTACTAACAAAATTCTCTTAAAGTCGAGCTACAGGAACAACTCACAGCTGTTTGTTTTAAACAAGCTAAAATTCAGATTCAAAGCCATAATAGTATAATGTATCACTAAAGTTAAAGTGCATATAACAGTTACATTGTGAATGAATCGTTTTGTTGACTGACGGTAGCGCATTATCTACTGCCATCTGGCGCGCAACAGCGGCACTGCACAACGACAACCGACTGGAAACAAAAAATAAACAGGAAAAGACGGAAGCCGAATTGGATCAGAACAACGCTTTGAGAAATGGCGGCTGCTGAAGAAGACCCTAACCGTATACAAACTTCCAGTGATTCAGATGCTCCGAAACTGTCAGATTTGCTGGACCGGGGCTGGAAGCTGTATGAAGAAGTGAACAGCACGAATGAGCCGGGCAATTCAAACGCGGTGCAGGTGAAAGTGAAGCGGGGCATCATGCAGCTGGAGGAGGCGACCAGGATGGTCAGTCAGCTGGGCCTGTTCAGGTTAGACAGAGCACTCAAGATAAAGTGTGTTTACATAAACTCGTGCCATAAAGAGGGCTTTTGTCTGGTCGTCAGCATTGTAACTTAGATGTCGTTCAGTAACACTGACTGTGGCCTTTAGTAAATGTAATCGTGTAACTGTTATGTGGATGAAGTCTGATGAGTCATAGTTGAACCTGCAAACGTCCTGCAGCATCCAAATCTGTTTCAATATTCCGCAGTATGAGCAGATTTCTCTTTTTGTCACACCATAGTTTTTGAGATCTTCCTATGACCTATGTTGTAGCGCCACCCCCACAGTGTTTGTTTACTTACCTGTATTTACGGAACAAGATGTCCCCAAAAGTTTCCTAAACCTTATATATGTCTTCAAGCACACCTGAAGATGTCTTTTGTCATCAAAGTGGTCTTTCTTTGGCAGATAGCTTAATTTGCCTAACCAATCTGAGAAGATAATTGAGTCATATTGTAAATACATTTTCCCAGTTGGTGGTACAGTAGGATAGTAAATATTATTACTGTAAACTGTTTGAATCCGAGTTAAGGAAACATTTCCCACGTTATATTTTACTGTACTTACTATAGTATACATTAGTAAAATGCAGTAAAATGAAGCTTAAGTGGTAAAAAGCAATTTTCTTTATGTGATAATAAAGAATATCTTTCATTTTGGCTATTAAAATAACTTCTAGTTGGTTCCATACAAGCATCATATTCACATTTGTGTTAAATAAAAGCACAACAGCAGGATTTAGTTTTTTATTTGTCATAATAAATGACCATTTTAAAAACCAAAAGGCATCGCAAAAGCTCCTCATTGCTTTCATTGTTTTCTTGTAGTCGTAATGAGGCTCTGGAGGAAATCAGCACCACTGATCTGAAGTACCTGCTGTTGCCGGCTTTACTTGGAGCTCTCACCATGAAACAGGTGTACAACAGCAAGCGTCTGGAGCACGTGCAGTCGGCTCGCGCCTACTTCATGGACTTCCTGCAGCGATGTCGGAACTATGATGTGTGCAGTTTTCAGCTGCCTAAAACCACTGAGAGTAAAGAGGATACTCCCACCGAAGAGCAGACAAATCTTGCCCCCGTGCCAATGTCACAGCAAGACCTTATCACCATGGCAACACAAAGACAAGCCAAAATCCAGAGGCAAGTTAGGCTGCTATGAATTATTGATTATTGGGTGATTCTCACGAAATCCAGACTTAAAAGGTGTCCAGCATCAGACTTTTTTAAAAAGCCCTTGAATTAAGATTAAGGTCTGAACTTACTATATAACCATTATTTTTAGAGGATTTCAAAAATATTTCCTATAGAATTATTTACATTTTTAGATTATCATTACAGCAACATGATATTACATTAAATATATGCATTTACAAACTCATGTTTCGGTAATGAGAACTAAAAAGTTGTCGAGGTACTATGACAAACTAAACTTCAACTTTTATCTGTAGAGAAAAAATAAGAACTGCTTACCTGGTAGCCATCTTGAGTGACACAGTCAATTATGTCCCTTCCAACAAATTTGTCTTTAAATGGTAGTTCATTGAGGGCTAAAACAATGATTGAAAATTGTTGCGGAGGATGAGAAAATTTTTCTTGGACACATTTATATTCCTTATTATTGTCTCTACATTTACCAATGATCACCAAATACCACATGTTTCTTTACTGTAAATGTTTATAACATGCACTGAAGCTTTTGATTTTTAGATTCTTTAATTATAAATATTTCCATGTCAAAGAACCCAAATCCAGTCATGGACACATTGCGGTAATGAAAATTTTCCCCTTAAATGTAGAAAAAAACTCAATTGGTTTGTATGATGTCATTTGAAATCATGTGCAAATAGTACATGAAGAGATGTTTGTAACTGTATGCTTCTTATTTTGATACTCTTACTTTTTTTTCAAAATGTTTCATGACACCTCATAAGTCTAATTTCACGAGAATCACCCTATTGGGTGACATGGGTATATGTATTCATCCATAATTTATTGTCTTGGGGCATGCCAGTGAAATTTTAATTTTTACATTTAAGGGTCAGTGACAAAAATGGTTTGGCAAGATGAGAAATTCAAAAATCTTTAAAAAATTGTTTTAAAAGCATGCAGCAGGTATATTTTAATGCACATAGAGTATTTATGTTGATTTAATTACATTTGCACAATTTTTATGAAAGTTAAGACTGAATGGACCTGAAAATGTCAAATGGTGTAACTGCTAATTGCGCCAAAGAATGAGAAATATTAAATATTTTATCCACCTTGATGGCATGTAAGTGTAAACATTAAAAAAATCATTTTAAAATATCACATGAAAATAAATTTAATTAGTTATTACTAGATATACATTTTTATGCATTTTTGTAATATTTGTCCGGACATATGCTGAAAACAGCTCAGTTTTCTAAATAATCTTTCACAAATGATGTAAAAATGTATCTAAAAAAAATCAAATTACACTAAACTAGATATTACATTATATTTTATTCCACATTTTTATGAATTGTTTATATTTTTATTTAAAAAAAAAATACTACTTAACACCAATTGACACAAATCGGTTACACCAAATCTTTCCAAATGAAATGAAACCAGAAATTTTAGACTTGGTCCTCAAAAAAGAGAATGTATGCAAGTAATCAGCAAATTTATTTTGAAATATTAACCCTTTTACATTTAATGAACCATACAGACACAAAATAATTAACGTCACGTCATTGACCCTTAAAAAAAAAGAGAGCGCATTTAACATGGCAACAATAAGTGTAGTTTACAAAGCTATGTTTACATGTAGGAATATATGATATTAATATTTGTAATATTATCACTAATGTTTGTGTAATGTAATTTGTTTTCAGGTTTAACCAGCGTAAAGAGACCGAAGCCAAACTGGGTGAGATCAGAGGGCTGGTTGAATCAGGGTCAGCCGATGAAGAGGTAGTGAGAGATTTTTACCTTCTGCACGTGCGCAAATGGGTCACGCTAGCCCTTGAGGAGATCGACTCCATTGACCAGGAAATAGAGATACTGAAACGTATGGAGCTCTTTAAGCAGGTAATCAATCGTGGGTCTTATGTATCTTAATGTCATTAGGAAATGAGCATACGTTATGTCAGGGCTTTGTGTAATAATCCTTTCTTTGTTTTTCTTTAGAGCGCACCACAGCCATCCCCACCTAGAAGACCACCCATGAAGCCTTTTATCCTGACTAAGGATGCTGTGCAGGCAAAGTATGATTATCTATTTTGTCATCTGCATATTTAGAGTAAATTTGTTATTAAAAAAAATATATATTTTTTTTATACATCCTTAAACTTTATGGCACTATTGCTGTTTTTGTGTGTGATGTTATTGTTTTGTCTGTGTATGCAGAGTGTTTGGTGCTGGGTATCCCAGCCTTGCTACTATGACAGTGGATGATTGGTATGAACAGCATAAACGGAAGGGATGCTTACCTGATCAGGGCATACCTCGCAGAGCAGGTACATACACACATTTACTGAATTGTGTGCTTTTGGATAAAATAATCAATATTTTATCGTAATTTTCTGTAGATTTTAACTCACTTAAATTCCCTTTTTAATTTCCCTAATTGATTTTAACACGTATTAGCACTATTATTTATTATGTATTAATTATAAATTGGTAGTGCAGTGACAGATATATTATCCAGCCTTTAAAAACCCAGCTAAAGTCATTTTTTGTGATTTACTGTCTCCTATATAAGATCATCCTACATAATGTAAAGAATAATGTGAATATTTATATACAGTACTGTGCAAAAGTCTTAGGCCACCGTGCCAGAATTAGATTTGTTGTTTTTGCAATGTTATACTGATCATGTATAATTGTTACTCGGTCTCTTTAATAGAATACATCCAGAAAATACAGGAAATGTGTATGTAGTATTAAAAACTGTATAAAAATGTAAACTGATGTGTCAAGTTTTTAGGGTAAACTCCCTTCCACTTGAGCAATAGCAGGAAGCTGCAGGATCTCTTAAACCTAAATAAATTAAATCCTAATTTCTAATTTTAAAGAAATTAGTCTTTTTACTAAAGAAGACATTTAGTCCTGAAAATTTAATTTTGTATTTGTTGTACGTATTTCCTTTATTTTCTGTTTGTATCTTAATAAAATAGATTGAAAAATAAATATGGATGGACATTAAAACTTCTAAAACAACAAGTCTGGTGGTGGTGGCCTAAGACTTTTGCACAGTACTTTTATATAAGGTCATGTCAAAGATTGAAACCAATGAGTAAAATCAAACTTTGATGCTCCTAATCTCATTATTAGTTGGATTTCATAGACAGGGCCACATGTTCAACATTAGATGATATTTATTTTATTACATTTATATAATAATATATTTATTTGTATATTGTGAACTTCCCAGATTTTAAAACTGAGCATTTTATACAAAAAACATTTTTTTTTTTAAATGAGACTAACCAGTTTCAGCAAGGACTAAACATTTTAGCACCTAGTAATTTTTTAGCATTGCATCAAAATGATGTCTCTTTCTCACAGTGGATGGTGATCCCGAAGAGGACGAGAGAGCGGAGAGAGAAAGAAAGGAGGAGAATGATGATGAGGAAGCACTGCAGAAGGCACGCGACTGGGATGACTGGAAGGACACACACAGAAGAGGATATGGCAACCGCAAGAACATGGGCTGATCTGAAAGAGTCACGCCTCCCGTCAGTTCCTCGAAATAAACCTCTCCCAATGCACTCAATATGTGACACATCAGGGAGTGGTGCTGTTGTGTCAAGGTTTTTTTCTAAACCGAGATTATTTGATGTTCTTTTTATCTGTATCATTCTTAAAACATGGTGAGCTGTAATGAGACCAAGAAAGGTTTCTTTGCATCTCTTTAAGCGTTTGCCTTCACAACACTTCTGCTGTAAATATATCCCAGTACTTTTGGATTTATACCGTCCAGTACTGCTATTTGTTAGTGTCAAATTCAGCTGAACTTTATGCAGTTTGAGTTGGAGTCACGTTATCATTTAACTATTAGCAGATACTGTTAAGCCTCAGCTGAACCTCTTCCAGGAAAAATGAGATCGGTATGAAGAACAACTAGAAGCATAATGAGCACCGGATCCTGAAACTGCTTAACAGAGATCAGAATGGCTGAAGAAACTGCGTGGAAACAAATATTGTAGACTGCCTTTTTATTCTTAAAGTTATTTATTACACTATCTTTGGAAAAGCTTTGTATAAAGATCCTAAGTAAATGTATCTGTCTCTGTTACATAAAAGAATCGCAAAAGTCTGACGCAGTAGTTCAAGTCTTATTACATATAATCAACATGCCAAGCTGGTTTGAAAAATTAATTTTGTTGTTTTAGGGAGACTCTCCCTTTTGCATTAAAAACATGTTAATGCCAAACCTAATCTAATGTGTACAATTCAGAATTGCATTTAATTCCTAAATTGAAGTTAATCGTAAATTGTGTTAACAGGATAGTACAGAATTATTTTTTAGATTATAAATTTGAATACAAAGAAAACAGAATAAAATGAACCTTAACTGCTCTAAATGCAGTTTTTAGGATTTATGGGGTATATAAAGAGATGTTTCCAGACACATTAAATGATATTCATGTAATATTCAAGAACATTTTTAGTTTATTTTCACTTTAAAACACATTTGAGAAGAATCCTCAGTTTTTAATCACAAAATGATTTTAACAGCTAGTCCAGTCTAGTATTGTAGATTTACTTGGGGTCGTGGAAATCCACCACGAGAGTTTCTACGATCGGTAGAATAATCCGGAATCTGATAAAGAGACGGAAACAGAAATGACATAAGCTTTTATAGAAGACCTTTGATCATCTGCCATAAGATACTGAACATTAACAGAACAGCGTTGTACTGCTCCATAAACACTTCAGGATAAAATCTGCTACATTTTGAAATGGATATTTTTGGTACATATCTGTAACATACCACATCCTCATATAGATGTGAAGGAGCAGTTTGTCTGTAATCATTACGGTGAACTGAAGAAGGACCTCTGTTGTCATAGGGGTTTGGGCTGGGTGAATAATCTCTAGCATAAGGGTTGTTAACCGTCTCACCAGGACCCGTTAAATAGCTAAAATCACAAAAATACAGTCACTCCCAAAGCAAATCATTCCCAACAAAGGTATGGTGTAACTTATAAAGTTCAGAATTGGACAACATGTTGCATACAGCATGAATCTGATATCATGTATTTATTAGATGGTTAAGAAGAGAAAACTTATTACCTGAAGGGTCGAGCAGGACCCCCGATAGGAGGATCACGTGTCCCACCAGATATACTGTGGATATCAAAAAAAAAAAATTATATAACATTTTATATAGCATTGCTAAGATTTGCTCAAGGCTTGGTGTCCAATGTAAATGGAGAACAACAAAGATTTCAGTTGTTGTCACACTTGTCTAGTTTACGTTTTTATTTTTTTACTGCTATAGTTTACAAAGACATTGGGTCTCATTCACTAAGCATGCGTACGCACAAATTTGTTTGTGAAATGCGTGTAAGGACTTTTTAACTTACAAATCATGATTCAACAAAAACCTCCACACCAAAATTCATTCTAAATGTATGCAAAAACAACTTAACCCCATGTACGCAATAATCATCAACAAGGAAAAAATATATAAAATATATAAAATGTATATATTTATATATATATATATATATATATATATATATATAAAATTCCGTAGAAATTTGCAGCTGGGTTGCCGGTAACTTACCGTAGGTTTAAACTTATGTTATTTACTGGCAACATTTTGTTCAAAGTTAAATAAACATTAAACATTTACAAGTCTTTGTCTTTACAGAGTAAAACCAAAAAAAACAGCATCAAGCCAAACCTTCTGGGAAATAAAATCTGAAGCAAAAAACAGAAACAGATTGATGATGATTTCTGGTTTCCAGAATGCTTTGCATGAGGCTGTTATTGTATAGTTTTATTCTGTAAATATAAAATATATTATAGGGTTCTTTTTCCGTGTTCATGATTGTTGCGCACGTGTTGTCTAAGTTTTTCTTACCTTTTCGCAAACATTTAGAAGAAATCCCGGCATGAAAGTCCCTGTTGAATCATGACTTGCAAGCCAAAATGTCTGTAGGCAAATTTGTGTGTGGGGCGTAGCCACGAGGGGGCCTGGGTGGGCCTTGGCCCCTTCATTTACATGTCCGCCCCCTCAGATTTCCAATTGCTTAAAATAAAATAAGAAAATGTTGATTTTTTTAGTCTGATTGACAGATGTTTTCAAACTTGATTGGATCAGCTCATGTCACGTGTTGTTTGTACGTAACTTATGCTGTCATCTTTGCATGAGAGTTCATTATTATTTGGTGACAATGGCAGCTGGCGCGCAAAGTACAATATTACGCTTTTTCAAAAAAGCACAGAAAGATGAGCGAGAAGAAGAAAATGTGCCATCTATATCATCTGAGTCTACTTCATGTTCTGCTGAAACGGTGAAGTAAATACGGTGAGAGAAAGAGAGACAGAGAGAGAGTTGCCCCCTCAATTTAAGATGGGGCCCCCCAAAAATAAAATTCTAGCTACGCCCCTGGTACGCATGCTTAGTGAATCCAATGCCTGTAACAATGCGCACCTGGCAGTAAATGTATTTTGCTGCCATATATTTTGAAGTACAATTAAATTTGCTTTATATGTCCTTTCAGTTTTCTATTATACATTTTAACCAGTGGTAAGTTCCTGTAACAGAAAATAAGTTGAAATTGGTTAACACATGTTTTGAAATAGTAATTTTGAAAGCATTGTAACAAGTAAAAAGCCAATTTATTGTACTTCGAATTTAAAAAAGTTTTTGTACAGCGTTGTACATACTTGTATGGTCCTTGGGGTCTTCCACCAGTTGTTCTATTAGGATATGACTGCATACTATTGGATGAGCTGAAGAGTGATACAGATAAATACATGATAGTATGACCAACAGATACAAATACTTTCCAACAGTATTCTGCATTCATTTAATACCAACAGTTTTTGTTATTGTGTACTGAGTAGCCTAAAATGTAAATTTTCACATAGCAGGTATGACTTCTAATAACAGTTAGCTTGTTTAAATGGCAAACAATATATTAAAAATTAAATTGTTTGGAGCATAGCATTATTAATTACCTATAGGGCTGTGCAGGACCTTCTGTTGGGGGATCACGCATCCCAATGGACATACTGTGGATGACATGAGCCGCATATATTTTTTATTTTTTAACAATAAAAAGATCATACTTAAAAGATCTGAACACAAAAACAACAAATCTAATATATATATAGTTTTTGCAATGTTCTAGTGATCATATATAATTGTTTCTCAGTCTCTTTAATAAAATACATCCAGAAAATACAGGAAATGTGTATGTAGTATTAAAACTGTATGAAAATGTAAACTGATGTGTCAAGTTTTAAGGGTAAATTCCCCTTCCACTTGAGCAATAGCAGGAAACTGCAGGATCTCTTAAACCTAAATAAAATTAAATCCTAATTTTTTATTTAAAAAAATTGTCTTTATACTTTATTCTGCTCAAAAACGCTCAAGATGCGTTTAGTGCCAAGAGAGGTCACACTAAACACCAACACAGAAGACATTTAGTCCTGAAATTTTTTGACCCAAAAAGACAAAAACAAAAGCTCACCTGTTGCCACGGTTGGGCATGGATTGCATGGGAACATTGTTAGGGGCAGGTCGAGCCTTTGAAAGCAAGGTTGAAAGTCAGAAATAAAATGATTTTAAAAAAAGTGTGTTTCTTTGTTTCTAAATAAGTCACAGTGATTTTTATGGCAACTTCATGTCATGCTATAGTATGGTTTGTCAAGTGATGCTTTTTTCAGATTCATGTTTTTTGCTTATAAGCATGCCAGCGTTTTATTGATATTAATAATTATTTTCACACACAAAACACATTTACATGTCGACTTACATTCAGATCAGATGCGAATGTAATTCCAGGAAATAAATCCTCCTCTTTGGGAGAAACTGTGTTGATTTTATTTCTGAACACGTCCATGTGGACAAAGAGACAAAATGGTTATAACGCACAATGACTTTAGTGCATTTTGAGCTGTAAAATTTAATCATTTGTTTTACTTTCTTTCATAAATTGTAAGAGACATAATCTTGCTCACACACCTAAATAGACATTATCACAATAAAAATGCATTTAACTACAATAAAAAATTATGTTCCTTACTCTTTGTTGTTCTTTGTGTTTGATGACAGCATTATCAAGAAAACAATAATCCCCACAAGCACAGCAAGCGCGACACCAGGCAGAGATGCCACCAGGGCAAAGGTCACAATTGTCCATCTCTGAGAACAGTCTTCATCAATGTAAAACTCACCTTTTCGGTTATTGCACCTAATGTAAAATTATAGAAAAAAACGTAGGTTTTGTATCACAGAAAATTTTTGTGCCCGTTATTTTACGGTATGTTTATGGCACCCCAGCTGTCAGAATTTTACATTTTTTTAATGGATTTTTTTACAGTGCAGAGAAATAAAACTGTAATTAAAAACAAGCTTTAAACTACATTGTAAATGACTCAAAAGGGCATTAGGAAGAATTCAGATTTTCATTTTAAATATATTAAAAATAAATCAATTTAAACAACTAATCATGAATAGTTATCACAATTTCACCATTCACACAATAAAAATGATTTTTTTATTGGAGGATTTTACATTTTATAACATTTGATTTGATGGAGC
The DNA here is from genome assembly GCF_027580225.2 of Misgurnus anguillicaudatus. NCBI lineage: Eukaryota > Metazoa > Chordata > Actinopteri > Cypriniformes > Cobitidae > Misgurnus > Misgurnus anguillicaudatus. Next base: position 28,514,844 of record NC_073358.2, on the reverse strand, counting down.
TGTGGACATACCAAGAAAAAAAAGTCTAATTACCGACAATATGGTTCTCCTTCAAAACAGGCACATCTACTAACTTTTGTATCACAGGTCCAGTCGTTCAAACATTGGCCAAAGTCAATTACACGAGAACACACAGCTGAAGAATACACAAACTTCAGTAAGAGCTTAAAGTATTGGTCAACACATATAGTTGATGTTTAATGATTAAATCAATTGATCAAACTCAATAGTAAGTGTTGTCATCAACATCACACACACAAACTTACGTTCTGATGTCTGTCCAGTTACCTTATTAGTAACAAATAAGATGAAACACACATATATTAGGACCTTCATGTTTTTGCTCCTGCACTCCTCCGGCACACCTGATCAAAGTCACTTGCACATAGGTACTTTGCACCAGACTATGGTATTTATGGTGTGGTATACACACCCAACCACGTGTAAATCTATGATTATTTGGGTAGTTGACAAATGTACAAGTACATATTGTGACACTATGTGAACTCTCATCTAATATTAGGATCTTTAAAAAATATTATCTTAGAGATATTAAAAAATAATTGTGTAACCTACATACTTTTAATATTACTTTATTTTCAGCTTATACATAACCTATACAAAATAAATGAAATGAAACAGAAATCTTAAGTTATTCAGTACTTATTCCGTTTAAAGGTTTAGCGGAGGATTTTCTTAAATTTTAGAAAAGAACCGCCTTCTCCACTTTTTAAAAAAAATGCAATTGCGCAACACTCCTGATTGACAACTAGGAGAACCAATAGTCTTGATGATCCACCCGGAAAAAGAAAATCCTCCGCAATACCTTATGAGTATATCATTTTTTGTCAAGTGAAATTAACTTTAAAAAAAAAATAACAACTCATTTTGTTTAGTGACTTATACTTGAATGTATTTCACCATCTGTACTGTCACTTTGTGTGAAACTGTTTAAAAGATATAAAAATATTTATGGTTACTTTTATTCCTTTGAAATTTTGCATTTCTGTTATTCTGGAACTTTTTGAACCTATCACTTATATTAAAGGTATGTAAGAAATGTATATCAATTAATCATAAAATGGCCCTGATATGTCACTAGACATTAAGAAATCTTTTCATTTCAAATACTTAAATCACTGACAACAGTGGTCTGGCCAGGATATTGCCATTTAAAAAGTGGAGTTGCAGCCCTCAACTGATGTTTATGTTGTCATTTTGTTTATTGGCCACCAGTTGTGTGATTGCAGTACCAGTTTTTGCCACAAGTTTTGTGATTGCAATACCAGTTTTGGCCACAATCCTACATACTGTTCCTTTAAAAACAGGGGCAAAGCCATGGATGGCATGTTCATGGGATGGCACAAAAATATAATTATACAAACAAACAATAGTTTTAAAAAGTATTTTACGTGCCCAAAAACAATGATACATAATATACTATTACTACGATAACATTTTGCAAAAAAATATTAAAATAAGAATTGAATTGCAGATGACACAATCTAATGTCCAAATGTTTCCTTTTTAAAAACTAATGTTTTTCAACTCTGCTTGATTTTCTGTATATAAATTATGTGTGAATATTCCCAAACACATTGAGTGTACAATCTCTATATAGGAAATGTGACTTCATAAAAACTTAAAATTAATAAAACATCTAAGAGGAAATCATATAACCAATTCAGTGTTTTGTTCATCACATTTGTTGTAATTTAAAAAGCATCAGAATGTTTTTTAACCAGATTTTTTAAGCAACAAAGCCTGTAGTTGTGAATCACAAAATATCCAATCTTGGATATAAATCTTGCAGGCAGCTGATCAACTTATGACATATATGACTTATACATATCAACTAATATACACGTACGACTGGCAATAAAAACAAAAGGTACTTCCTGTCACGTTTATTGATCATTTGTGTCCAGTTGATTTTTGCTCTTTGAAATGACAGAGAACGTTTGTATTGTTTCATTGATCTGAATGTCTCAATAAGTTATATCTGAAGAAAACTGAAACACCACAAATCAAAATTTGAAGAAATTTCAAGAGCTCCAATTGGATGAAGCATGCAGATAATTTGTACTAAAGTAAAAATTGTATTATTTCTAATTTACTAATTCTCAGCAAATGCTCTTGTTAGTGTTTCCATAAAAATGGCCTCTGACATTACATCTGCTATAGCAACCAAGGTGTAAGGGCCTTAGATATTAAATATTTACGATGTGACTATCCTAATCACCCACTTTATAACGCAGGCCATATATTTCTAACTTCCAAATTGCGTTCCTCATCATCACTGGTGTTATAAACCAGGGCCATAACACCAGTGACACTAACACCAATGACAAATTTTAATGGAAGGCAAAATGGTGACCTCAAAATGAGCATGATGGGGTATACTAAAATCTCTATACAGTACATAATACCCGTAAACACATTTATATATAAAAAACTGGTGTTGGCTGTGTCATTTGTGGACGTATTTTAAATCAGTGTTGACTGATAGCAGACATACACATAAAATGGCTATTATTCACATTAATGATTTTTTTATAAACAAATTTAATACTTTGGTTCTTGATTTTTTTTATTCAGTTTAAATCAATTTATAAAATATTTATTACCATATAGATAGCAGAAATAAAAAATGTTTAGTGTAAAATTATGTCTGATGCTTTTAAAGGTGCAGTGTGTAAATTTTAGCGGCATCTAGTGGTGAGGTTGTGAATTGCAACCAACAGCTCAGTTCACTGCTCACTCCTCGCTTTTGAAACATATAGAGAAGCTACTTGTAGCCACCACGTGCCAAACAGGTCATCATCAGAGACAACTTAGTAAAAAAATTGTCCGTTATGGGCTTCTGTTGAAACATGGCGGCCCAAAATGGCGACTTGGAGACCCTCTGTGTATGTAGACAGAATAAAATCTTTTAAGGTAATAAACACAATGTTCATTATGAAAGGTCTTAATACACCTTTGATAATATAGTTTTATATATTATATTGCAATTCTGTCAAGAGATCCTTCTAAAAATTACACACTGCACCTTTAAATCTTGGCGTGACACTGCAAGTGCTGCTATTACCAAACACAAGACACTGATTTTTTTTTAGACACAATAATGTACTAATTTTGGAAACAGCATGTTACCGAGCCTGTGAAATACCTTTTTTTTGTGATTTACGTTTTTCTACATAAAATCAAAGATTGTGCTCTTGTGCTCAAAGACTGAAATTATAATTTGATGTTGCTAATTTTGTAAACTACACATTATGTAGACTCAATTGTTGGGTGATTGTGATTCAGGGTCAGCTACTTTCACACTATAAATCAACATTTTTGTTTTACAAGTTATGTAAAAAGCATGCATGAAGAAAACTGGATGTGCAAGTATAATAGAAATTCTGTAGCACTTTTTCATTAAATCTCAGACTTGTGAACTACACATTTATATACAGTAGTGCAACCTTTAAAGGTGCAGTGTGTAATTTTTAGAAGGATCTCTTGACAGAAATGCAAAATAATATATAAAACTATATTATCAGTGGTGTATAAAGACCTTTTTATAATAAACCGTTATGTTTTTATTACCTTAGAATTAGTCGTTTTTATCTACATACACCGAGGGTCCCCTTACATGGAAGTCGCCATTTTGTGCCACCATGTTTCTACAGAAGCCCTTAAAGCAACACTATGTAGCTTTTTTACCTTTAAATAATGTCTCTAAAATTATTTCAGTGATAGAACAACTTTTAACTGGACAAAGTGTACTGTTGCTGCAACCTGAGCAGCCTCCTAGCTGCTACAAGCGCACTCTGAAAGTGGCGGTGGAGGGTAGGAAGCACAGCCCCGCCCCTCCCCCTGCCTGCAGAAGAGTGTCTGATACCAGGCAATGTTGCGCTTTTCAACCACATGGGGGAGCTGTAAGTCATTTTTACATGGAAACTACATAGTGTTGCTTTAACAGACAAACTTTTTTACTAAGTTGTCTCCGACGATGACATGTTTTTCCGGTGGCGGCTACCGTAGCTTCTCTATCCATTTCAAAAGCAAGGGGTGAGCAGTGGACTGAGCCGTTGGTTGCAATTCACAACCTCACCACTAGATGCCGCTAACATTTACACGCTGCACCTTTAAAGTAACAGGCTGTTTAAATCTTAAACTAATCACGGCGTGTTGCTTTATTACAAGACTAAAGGTGTTGATAAAATAAATCTAAATAAATCTTAAATCAAAATTTAAAAGTATGATCCAATATAGATGTAACCCACAATGCTCAGGGTTCAGATAAACTGCATTTATTTGTGACATTCATTACAGAACCTGTGTGAGACCCTCAAACAAGCTCAAGCACATATATAAAAATAACATGTAAAACAACCATCAGAACAATACAAAATATACAATTATTTACAACACCAACACAGTTTATGAAAAAAAGAGTGTTAGTTGTCTGAATCCATGTCACTGTCTCCTCCAACAGATCTGAATTCTTCACTATCTTCCTCATCCTCGCTGAGCTGGGCCTGTGTAAGAACACTAGGTCCTCTCCTCTGCTCATCCTCCTCTTCCTCCTCCTCTTCTTCACTTATCCCGTACCCTTCTTCTCCATCCTGTTCTCCTATCCCGGGGCTGGATGCCGGTCTTTGCATTTGGCTGTCTCCATCATAATAGCTGCCATAGCTACAAACCACATAGTGTGAAAGTGAGTGTAAAGTAAGACAATATAAGAAATGGCCACTTGAGGAGAATAATCTAATGCTTAAAGGGATAGTTCACCCGAAAATGAAAATAATGTCATTAATGACTCACCCTTAAGTCGTTCTAAACTCATAAGACCTCCTTTCATCTTCAGAACAAAGTTTAAGATGTTTTATATTCAGTCTAAGGGCTTTTTGACCCCTCATTGAAAATGTATGTACGCTATACTGTCCATGTCCAGAAAGGTAATAAAAACATCATCAAAGTAGTCCGTGTGACATCAGTGGGTCAGTTAGAATTTGTTGAAGCATCGAAAATATATTTTGGTAAAAAATTACGACTTTATTCAGCATTGTCCTTTCCTCCGCAACTGCTGCGGAGCGCATGCGCGAGACCCAAGTCTCATACGACGGATAACGCGGCTGACGTGTTATCTGGTGCACCCCAGCTTCGTTTACAGTCTAAGGGAGACGCACGCTGTAACTTTGGGGAAAAAACTTCGCAAACATGTCTGAGGATAACACGTCATCTGCATCACTGCAGTCATGTGACTTTAGTCTCACGCATGCGCTCCACAACAGACGGGGAAGAGAAGACAATGCTGAATAAAGTCGTAATTTTTGAAATTTACCCACTGATGTCACATGGACTATTTTGATGATGTTTTTATTACCTTTCTGGACATGGACAGTATACCGTACGTAGATTTTCAATGGAGGGTCAACAAGCTCTCAGACTAGATATAGAACATCTTAAACTGTGTTCCGAAGATGAACAAAGGTCTTACAATTTTGGAACGACATGAGGGTGAGTCATTAATGACATTATTTTCATTTTTTAGGTGAACTATCCCTTAAACATGGTGACTGTATAAAATATACAGCCACTTTTCAATTTCTCAAAGACCTTGCCTACTCTACCAAAGTTGTTAGAACTATGAGCAAGTAAAAAAACAAAATATATTGATCCAATATCAAAGTTGAATGATTTATAATCTATGTCTACTGTTAACTCTTTCCCAGCCAGTGCCAGCATTTTTATGATTTTCACAAAAGTTTTATGCCTTCTAGAAAATGTTCTTCTTTGGTATTTACTTCCGGGTTGACGGGGGAACGCTGGCGCGTTTGGCTGCCGCTCCTCGCTCCCGTTTGTTTGTTTGTTTATTTATTTGCTTCCAAATAGTAAGCTACGGTTTTGGAGCTTTTAAAGTCTGAGGAAGTTTAAAAGACTGAGTTACCCTTCGAATCACTGGATTACGTACACTGGAGTTACATTCCTATCCACTGGATTACGATGTGTGTTTTAGTTTCACCTGTTGGCTTGTTACTAATTTTGAACGTCTGCTGTTGGAACAAACTTTCCCAGTGCCCTCCTCTGGATCTTCACTTCTGCGAGGCTGCTATTAGTGTGGATTCCCGTATGGCGTTAAGGTATTCTATTTGCCAACTGTTGAAATTGAAACAGAACTTTTACCTGGCACATGATAACTATACTAACTGTGATGATGCTGGAATACTCCGGCGAAAGCGCTATTTACATCGCTCTTCAAGGCGTAGCGTTATCTGTTCCTCATCTGATGCTGTTTCCTACCCTGCATTTCTTCGTAAACCTCACAGTCCGGTGTATAAACCTGCTGGAATTAATTTTAACAACTTGACTATGATTACATGCAAAGAGCATTCACGGAAGGTTTTGGAATCCCCGTGCCTGTTAAAATCTGCATGTTTTAACGCACGCTCTGTCAACAATAAAGCGGTGGCTTTATCTGACATTATTTTAGAAGAAAAACTTGACTTTCTAAGTATAGTCGAGACATGGCACAAACATTCGGACGGTCTTCTCTTTAATGAACTCACTCCTGCAGGTTATGGTTTATTGGATCTCCCGCGATCCACTGGCACTAGAGGTGGTGGCATTATTGTTCTATACAATCAGAAATACAATCTAAGACCCGTTGCTGTTCCGGTGTTCTCCTCTTTTGAATGTCTTGTTTTAACTGTTTCTGATTGTCACTCAACTGCCATAGCTACAGTCTACCGGCCACCTAAAGCAAACAAAGACTTTTTAACTGAGTTTGCGGATTTGCTGTCGTATATGTGCCTCAAATTTCAGAAAATCCTTTTATTAGGGGATTTTAACATCCATATGGACAAAAAAGATTGTGCATTAACAAAGGATTTCTCGTCCTTGCTGGAGTGCTTCGATTTAAATCAATTTGTTGACTGTACTACACATAACAAAGGACATATTTTAGACCTAGTGATATCAAATGGGTCTTTTGTGTCTAGGTTGTCTACTATTGACTTAGGATTGTCTGATCATCTGGCAGTCTTTTTTGATATGCATATACCTGTCACAAACACTGTTTCTTCACGTATTATGACTTACCGGAAATGGAGATCGGTCGATCCTTATGATTTCTCTGTTTTTATTGATTCTTCATTAAGTTGTTTTACTCCATCTGACCCTCTGGAGAAAAGGGTCTCTATGTTAAACTCGGCTCTCCTATCTGGCCTGGATTTATTTGCTCCTCTAAAATCACGCTCTGTTTCATTCATGCGCCCTGCTCCATGGTATAATGATGACTTGCGTATGATGAAAACATCTTGTCGTAAAATGGAGCGTAGGTGGCGTTTCTCTGGTCTGACTGTTCATTACGAGATATGGAAAGACTGCCTACAAGACTACAAGGCTGGAATTGTTTCTGCCAGATCTGACTACTTTTCTAAGATGATCAATGACAGTCAGAGTAATCCTCGACAACTTTTTAACTCCATTAACAAATTACTGAATCATAAAACTGTCACTCATGTTACTGCTTCTGATCATCTCTGTAACAGGTTTCTGGACTCTTTTGTCACCAAAGTTGAAAACATTCGTAGAGGTTTTTGTAATTCTACTTTAATGTCTTCTGATTTTATTCCTTCCTTCTCTGGTACTAAGTGGTCTAAATTCTGTACAATTGATTCAGACTCTCTGTTAGCAGAGGTTTCAAAAATGAAAGCAGCCACCTCTCTATTAGATCCCATACCATTTGGTATGTTTCAGTCATGTTTTGATTCACTGTGCCCTTTCTTTTGAGTATTATAAATGACTCCCTGTGTACGGGGGTTGTACCTGCGGCTTTTAAAACTGCTGCTATTACACCAGCACCTAAAAAGTCAAATATTGATTATGAGAACTTCACAAATTTTCGTCCCATATCTAATCTCCCTTTTTTTTGCTAAACTTATGGAACGAGTAGTTTCTTCTCAGTTGATTTCTCATTTAACTGAGAACAATATCTTTGAGCCTTTGCAATCAGGTTTTCTAAAATCACATAGTACAGAAACAGCTCTGGTAAGGGTGACAAATGACTTGTTAATCGCTTCAGACTCTGGCTGTCTTTCAGTTTTGATCCTACTTGATCTCAGTGCCGCTTTTGACACTGTTGATCACTCAATTTTAATTACTCGTCTTGAAACAGTTTTTGGTGTTTCTAACACCGTTCTGAATTGGTTTAAGTCTTACCTTTTTGATCGGAAGCAGTTTGTAGCCATTGGTGGTTTTAGATCTGAGGTTAATGTTGTGCAGTCTGGTGTCCCTCAGGGGTCAATTTTGGGCCCTCTTCTTTTTAATATTTACGTCTATCCTTTAGGCCAACTTTTGAGATCACTTGGTTTAAAATTTCACTTCTATGCAGATGATACACAGATCTACATTCATTTTAGACCTAATGAAATTGTGCCAGTCAATTTTCTTTCTGAGTGTATTTTTAAGATGAAAGAATGGATGACTGAAAACTCTCTTTGTCTTAATAGTGAAAAGACTGAGATTATGCTTGTTGGTTCACCTCACCAACTACGCAAAGCAGAGCCAAGCACATTAACTCTTGATGGTTCAAATGTGGAGTTTCGGACTAGGTTGAGGAATCTAGGAGTGATTTTTGATGCCAATCTAACGTTTGAACCTCATGTTCTGAATACTGTAAAAATTTCATTCTTTCATCTTAGAAATATTGCCAGGTTGCGTCCTATGCTGTCTTTTAATACTGCTGAGATGTTGATTAACACTTTTGTGTTTTCTCGTATTGATTACTGTAATGCCTTGTTAGCTGGAGTGTCAAAAGCTACCCTAAACAGAATGCAGGTTTTGCAAAATTCGGCTGCAAGAGTCCTGACTAGAACTAATATACGAGAACATATTACTCCTGTTTTGGAGTCTTTGCACTGGTTACCCATTAGGTTTAGGGTGGACTTTAAGATTTTGATGCTTACTTATAAGGCATTGCATGGTTTGGCGCCTCAATACTTGACAGAGCTTTTAATTCCATACACTCCAAAACGTGATCTTCGTTCCTCAGAAACTGGTCTTTTAACTGTTCCCTCAACTCGTTTAAAACTAATGGGAGACAGGGCTTTTTCCTCATTAGCTCCGAAACTCTGGAATTCTCTACCATTTGAGATTAGACAAGCAAATTCTTTTGGTATTTTTAAATCTCAGCTTAAAACTCATTTTTTTATGTTAGCTTTTAATTGATTGATTGCTTTTATTTTTGTTTTATATTGTATAATGTCTCTTAATTCTAATCTTTATTATGTGTTGTATCTCTGTTGTTTTAATTGTTTTTGTACAGCGCTTTGAGATGTGCACTTTAAAGGCGCTATAGAAAATAAAGTTTATTATTATTATTATTATTATTAAATATATAAACATACAATATATCAAATGAAAGAACAGAGCTTCTTGCTTTCAAACAAAACAAAAAACTCCTTCATTTGTTTTCTTTTTATCACCAAAAATACCAAATATTGAGCAAAAAGCTGACATAATTGCATTTCTGTGAAGGACTTTTGATAGAGATCAGATTCAGGGCGATCCTCAAAACATACACAGAGTTTGAACTGTTTGCCCAAAGGGAATACTTCCGGGTTTTATAAGTTGGGTAAGATAATAGCGGAAATACGGATTGCCGGAATAACTCGTCATTGGCAGGGAAGCGTTTTCTTGTTAATGGCGGGGAAAGAGTTAATAGACCTATACAGAATGTAGCTTTTTGTATGTTTGTAAGCAGACCTGACGTTGCTGTCTTCCATGTGCGTTTCTTCAGGCCCCTCCCCCTCGTATGACATCATACTTTCTTCCTGCTCTAGTCCAATCCGCGTGCTCTCCTGAAGACCCAGTTCAACATCACTGTCACTGCCACTCTCCGACAGGTGGATGGCTACAAAAGAAGGCAGAGTGAATCCATGTTACAGCTGACGTGCACGCAGGCACACACACGCGCGCACACTTACAGGAGAATGGATTGTCTCCTTCTTCATCACTGGCATCATCTGCATCTGACATCAACAGATCCTGGTAAAGAACGCTGGCCTGTGCTGGTCGGCTAGAGCCTTCTTCATCATCATCCTCTTCATCCCCATGCATACGTCTCTGTGGCCGCATAAGGAGCTCATCATCATCATCTTCTTCATCCTCATCATCCAAATCTCCGTCTTCTGCCTGAAAACATACAAAACTCAAAATCTCAGTTTTTTGCGCATGCATGCATATTTACAGGTTTGACAATGATTGCAAGGCCCAACAGGTCTTCATAAATATAGCAAAACACTATGACTGAAATGTCATTATTTAAAAGGCTAATAAATCAACCGAATTATGTAAAGCTGTCCAGCGTGTGGTTTCTGTGAGGATTAGATTACACTACGGGTAGGGTATAGTAAAGATCTGAATATGAAAACCACTGCGTCTGTGTATAATACCGGAGCAGGTGTTTTAGGCTTTCTATCATCATCTTCCTCAAATCCTTCAATGTCTACATCAGACTCCTCTTCACCCAGCCTGCCTCTGCCATGACGACCCTAAGACACATACATATTTAAATTAAGTTAAAAACAGTGTAGTGTCATGGTAGGACAGCACCAATTAGAGACTAAGGCATGAAGCATGGATGAATGGATGGATGTAGGGGTGTGCTAGATATATCGGTTGCGATAATATCGTAATTGTTGTTTTAACGATGTATAAAAGCATACTGCTAGCTTTAAAATTAATACGGCATTCAGTGTGCATGCGTGTTCAGAGGGCACATTTGATGCGGTGTGTGTACGACTTCTAAAAATCAACATCTCATTCATTTTTAATACTTTTGCAGAATGCGCTCTTTATCATCTTTGCGTTGCAGGCGGGGCACTTGTGCGGATGCACACACAGAAGGCAGGGACAGGTAAAGAGAAGTTACTTGAGAAGTTATTAGTGGTTTTCTGACAAATTCTGTTCAAATGAACTATCACTGTGATTCTCAACTGATGGTCCTCGGAGCGCCATCTGGTGGGTGGCCGCGTAGGCAGTGGTAGACTACTAAAGCTTTGCTTATAGTCGCGCTTTGGTCCGCAACACAAGCCTCCGCTGATCGTGTGCGCGTCTCATCAAACGAGTGAGGCGTTTATAGTTGACGCACTCGCTGTTGCACTATTCTTTGAACAGCCAGGGGGCGACGCGAGCAATAAAGTCGGATAGAAGTCGTCGTCCGCTGGAGCAACCCTGGTTGAGAAGTTGTGCTTTAAAAGTGTATATTTGTTATTTTTATTGTCAGAAATGACAATCGTTTTGCTAGATAAGACCTTTATGCCTCGTTTGGGATCGTTTATAGTCCTTTGAAACTCTGTTACGTGTTGAGTTAAGTGTTAATTGTTGGTGTCTATAAAAGTCCATTAAAATGAGAAAAATCCTGCAATGTTTTCCTCAAAAAACATAATTTCTTCTCGACTGAACAAAGAAAGACATCAACATTTTGGATGACATGGTGGTGAGTAAATTATCTGGATTTTTCTTTTAAGAAAATGGAATATTCCTTTAATATTCTGTAAAGTGCGTCATAGAGAAAGCGCATCATTTTGTGTTTATTAACCCTTTAGTTTCACTTCATCACGCAGCTATTCCTGTTAGAGATTTCTGTTAAGAATATTTAATTCATTAATAATCTAGTATGTGTTCATTTTTTTGTCATAGTTTCTTCAAAATTAAGTTTTATGGGAGTTTTTTATAAAAATATTTTATTTTCACCATGACACGTACACCCCGCCCCTTTGATTGCACCACCTTCTTGTTTGCTCTGGACCCAGTTAATAAAGTTTTTCAGACCTATGGATTAATTGAAATTAAAAAATGACATACACGCACACCCCTACCTACTTTTTCACAACTTTTTGAATTCCGCATCACTTTTTGTGGCTCCCTTCCTCGTCTTTTTTGACGTGCAAGGTCTACTTTTAGTTGTTTGGCTTAGAAGTTATTTGAGAAGTTATTTCGTGGTTTTCTGAAAAATGGACTATCGCAGTGATTCTCAACTGGTGGTCTTTGCTCCAGTCCAATTAAACAAAGATGCATTTTAATATACTGCATTCTGTACAAGTAAAAATCATTTTTAATACAGCCGCTAAAAAAAAAATAACAGACCACTTCAGTTTTGCCTTTAATCATCCTTTCTACATGAGCCTATTGTGACCATTTCAGTCTAGTGTCTGTTGACTTTCAACAGCAAACCTCAGGAGCGACAAAGTCACCCCAACACAACAGCAATGTACAAGACAGAGTGCATGAAAGGACATGTGAAAGATGTGTAAAAAAAACAAAAAAACAAGGTTATTCTATCAAATATTCACTTTTCAAATTGTTCCTAAAAGAAGTTACATTATCATTGTGTTGTTAAAAAATGAATTTGAACTACAAAAACAGTAGATAAACTGAAAAGAGTTGTGAAATAGTCTCTTAAAGAGACATAGCACTTTTTTTGAAAATACGCCAATTTTCCAGCTCTCCTAGAGTTAAACATTTGATTCTTAGGGGGCGTGCACACCAACGCTTTTACGCCCGCGGCCGGCGCATGTTTTCAATTCATTTCAATGGAAACTCAGCGTTTTTCAAATAAGCCAGCAGCTAGCGGTTTTTTTCCGCGCTGAAAACCGGCGCCCGGCAGTTTTTTCGCGCTCAGCGCTGAGCACCGAGAGTTGAAAGATGTTCAACCCCGGAAGAAAAGCTCCGCTCGTCAACGTCAGCTCTCACACGGCCGCCCAATCACACTGGAGGAGGGGCGGGACATTACCACAGCAACCAACCGGCTCGCAGCTGAAGTATCACAGCTACCAAAGCGCTCAGCTGAAGAAAGCTGGCACTCAGCTGAATAACAGCTGGCATTCGGCGTCCTCAAGGCGTTTTCAGCCGCGTTTAAAAGTTTTGGTGTGTCCAGCCCCTTACTGTTTTTAAATCCATTCAGCTGATCTCTGAGTCTGGCGCTACCACCTTCAGCACAGTTCAGCACAATCCATTGAATCTGACTAGACCACTAGCATCGCGCCAAAAACAACCAAGGGTTTGGATATTTTTCCCATTCAAAACTCCACTGTTCTGTAGTTACATCATGCACCAAGACCGACAGAAAATTAAAAGTTGCGATTTTCTAGGCAGATATGGCTAGGAACTATACTCTCATTCTAGCGTAATAATCAAAGACTTTGCTCATGTAACATGACTGCAGGAGGCGTAGTGATATTACAAACTGCCCGAAAATAGTCCCCTGCCATTGAAAGTAACCAAGCGGACTATTTTCGGGCAGTGCGTAACATCACTACGCCTGCTGCAGCCATGTTACATGAGCAAAGTCACTGATTATTACACCAGTTTCAGAGTATAGTTCCTAGTCATATCTGACTAGAAAATCACAGCTTTTAATTTTCTGTAGGTCTTAGTACACGATGTAACTACAGAAGAGTCAAGTTTTTAATATGAAAAATATTGAAACTCTTTGGTTATTTTTTAGTGTAATGCTAATGGTCTTATCAGATTCAATTGATTGTGCAAAGCTATGCTAAAAGTGCTAGCGCCAGACCCAGAGATCAGCTGAATGGATTTCAAAACGGTAAAAATTAAATGTTTAACTCTAGCTGGAAAACGAGCATATTTTCAAAAAAAGTGGAATGTCCCTTTAATTTTCTGCGTCTGTATATTTTACCTTTAAAAATATGTAACTTCTCAAAAGTACTATCCTTAAGTACTAATGAAGATAAAGTCTTAAGTTTACAATACACAAAAGACGTTTAGCCAACATTCTGTGGGTGTGTGACGTCTGAGGCTGAGACTAGCAGAAGAGTGTCTGATACCAGGCACTGTTGCGCTTTTCAACCACATGGGGGAGCCGTAAGCTAATCTTAAATGGAGAACTACATAGTGTTGCTTTAACATGTTGTAAGAGGGAGCTAGAATAATACAAGTCTTTCACAAACAAATTTTTTTAAGGATGTAAAACATCGTCTGTTGTTGTCATCGGCAAAATCACAGATATTATCGTCATTAAATTGTTTTACCATTATCGCACACCCCTAGATTGAAGGATAATGATGTAAATTTAGGGCTTTGGATACTCGTTTTTTTTTTTAAGCATAATTCCAGGGGAAAGGCAGATGAATGATCAAGATTTCTGAGGACATTGAGAATGCTGGACACTTTTCTTAAAATGACATCATAAGTACCACGTGAGTGATTCAAAAGCACTTTTACAATTGCTCCCATGGTACTTTGACGTCATATGCTGACTGACACCTAAACTCTACAGGTCTGCAGCCATACAGTCCTAAATGACCCTGCACCACAGGCTGTCATAAAACATTTCAGCTACTTCTTTGCTTTTTTAAATAAGTCTCATTTGATACAGATCTAGGCGACATCACTATCGATCAGTAATTGATAATATAGGCTAAACTTCACTGCCATCTGATGTAAAAGGGTTAGAAAATCCATACAAAGAGTGAGCATACAAGGATACCAAGCACTCAATACAGCAGATAGATGGCAAGATTAATGCATGACATATTTAAAGAGGTCAAGTCAGAAAAATGAATAGAGATGAATGAAGAGAGAGCGAGTTAGGAGTACCTGCCCCCCTCTTTTCTCAGGGGTGGGAGGGATTAGCGTAGCCAGACTAGAATCTCCCTGCAAACTTACAGACACACTGCTCTCACACACATCAGGCTAAGAAAGAAAAGAAAGAAAGACGGAGAGAAAGTAAGAAAGAAAGAACGAACAAGCCCCAGACACAGCAAGACAAATAGGTAGCAATAAAGGAAGAAGGAAAAAGGAACAGGGAGGAAATATGAGTTAGGCAGCTAAACATTAGATTAAACATCAGGAGTATGAAAGGAGAGAGAGGGAAAGCAAGCAAGAGAGAGAGAGAGAGAGAGAGAGAGAGAGAGAGAGAGAGAGAGATGCATGCCTTCTGCTCTATTTTTGGCAAGGATTATGTTGACATGCTTAATATCTACCACTATTAAAACACACAAGCACACAGAGTGTGATATCCCTCACGTCTACATCTGTGTGTAGTGTGCGCACCTGTGGCGTGTACGGTCCAGGGGTCAAAGGATCCAAGCACTCAAGATCTGCAGCGTCCAGAGCAGCTTCCTTAGCCGTAGAGATATCCTTCTCCAGTTGAGTCAGGTGTTCGTCATACTAACATATCAAAGGCAGGTAGAGACACACATTAAAAAAATGTAAAACATGCACTGAACAGCGAAAAACTGGCTAACACACACACCTCTGCTAACGTCTGCTTGCAGACGTTTACAATTTCCAGAGCTGTTTTGGTATATGGGCTGTCAGGGCCTGAAGGTTAAAACGGCACAAATTAATAAACGGTCAATGAATGCATAATACGAAATAAATCTGATCACTTAAAGGATAAGTCCATATTCCAGAAAATTTATCCAAAATGTTGATGTCTTTTTTTGTTCAGTCGAGAAGAAATTATGTTTTTGGAGGAAAACATTCCAGGATTTTCTCATTTAAATGGACCCCAATACTTGACAGTTTTAATGCAGTTTAAAATTGCAAATTCAAAAGATTCTAAACAATCTCAAATGAAGCATAAATATGCACTTTTAAACCACAACTTCTCGTCTATATCCGGTCTTGTGACGCGCCAGCGCGACCTCACGTAGTACGTCGTCACGCCAAGAGGTCACGGATGACGTATCGAAACTACACCCTAGTGTTTACAAGTGTGGAGAAAGAGGACCGTCCCAACGTTGTTGTATGTGGAATGATACAAATTAATGTCTTTGCGTCAGATTATTGTTTAAAATGGTCGCAAATGTGCGTTTCATGTATGTAACACGTGACCTTTCCACGTAGGGGTGGCACGGTTCACAAAACCCTCGGTTCGGTTCGTATCAAAGTTTTATGGTCACGGTTCTCGGTTCAGTACGGTTCTTGTTGTTCTATTTTCTTTTAATTTTTAACACTCCAGAAATGTTTTATCTTATTAATGTATTTATTATCCATAATTTAGGATACAGTATTAAAAAAGTTATATCATGTAATCATGCACAAACTGAATTTGACTTTAAGCACATTATTGGGACCATCTCTGAGGAACGCCAGGGGAGATTTTAATACAGCAAGAGTGAAGACATTGATTATTTCAACATGCTTTTCATTTATTTGGCAAAAAAGAGAACGTGTATTGTCATCTACATGAACTTATGTGCCTTTTTAGCACACAAAGATAACTTGCATTTATCAAAATGCCAACTTCAGTGTAGCTCTTAGATTTATCACTGAGAGGCTGCTTTTTTACTGCAGAGAGTATATGTGGACGAGAGAGAAACAAAGTTTACATCTGTAATATTTAAACCCGTCTCTTTTGTCCACTTTTGACTACTTCTGTCCTGATTACTTTGAGGGGCAATGTATGAAATAAGATCGCGCAACTTTTACTCGGTAGCAAAATGAAACTACGTGGAAATCAGCCGCTTTCGTTTTATCAATGAAAGTCTAAAAATAGCGCTCAATACGAAAAAGACATAAAACATTGTGTTCAGTATTTCATATTAGATGAATGGTTGGAGAGAAGGCAGTCTCCTGTGGCTGATCGAACACATTCAACCCATAGACTGCAGTTCTATCTATTGTTTTATTTCTGCTGTCATCACAGGTAACATGAAAAAAAAATTCCACACACCAAACATACGACGCTTCCTTTTCTCTCCCACTTGCCATTTCTACACGTGACATAACCTGCAGTACTTACACTCCAAACCAGTCACCTCTTCTTTCGCGCTATCTGAGGTCACATACAGGGTATGAGGCTACATTGCGCATGCCATGAACCGTTGAACCGTGCAACGCACACGCGCTCCGAACCGAGACAAGCGAACCGATTGGTTCAGATTTTTTTCATGAACCGTGCCACCCCTATTTCCACGTCATTACACAATTACGTAAGGTCGTGCTGGCTCGTCGTCACACAGCTGGAGGAAGAAGAGAAGTTGTGGTATAAAAGTGCATATTTTTTATTTTTCTTGCCAGAAATGACAATCATTTCGTTAGATAAGACCCTTATGCCTCAGTTGAAATCATTTAGAGTCATTTGAAGCTGCGTTGAAACTGCATTAAAACTGTTAAGTGTTGGGGTCCATTACAAAGAGAAAAATCCTGGAATGTTTTCCTCAAGAAACATAATTTCTTCTTGACTGAACAAAGAAAGACATCAACATTTTGGATGACATGGTGGTGAGTAAATTATCTGGATTTTTTTTAAGAAAACTGACCAATCCTTTAAAATATACATTTGTTTCTTACCATTGTAACTGACACTGTTGGTGTGAATGAGGCTGACATCGAAAAGAAAGACATCCCGGTTCTGATACTTGTGCTTTGAGATGTTCTGCACACAAACACATTCACATTTAGATATTGTCAATTACAGCACAAGATCCTTGCTCTCACACACGGACAAATCTTCCTGACCTTGCGGAGGGTGTCCAGGTCCATAGGATTGATTATGACCTTATAGTAATCTGGAACAAACTTCTTATTAACAGGATGATGAAAGGGCCAGGACTACAGAAAAAGAGAGAGATTAACATTTTTTTTTCAAGATACTTTTGGAAGCTTCAGATATGATAGATATATGGTCATCGCTCACATCAGGAACAGCCATCATCTTCTGAGTTACAATGTTGTCCAGGATAAAGGAGAATGCAACCTGATCATCATCATCCAGAAGAGGATTAATGGCTTTCTCTAAACGAACTAATCGCTCCTCTTTCTGCAAAGTCAATGAGATGATGAGATTAGCCCTCGTTTAAAATCTCTGCAAGGATTCTAGTGAAAGATTTATATCTACCTCTTTCAGTTTCTCATCACAAAGATTCAGCATCATCTGAGCGACAAGGGTTAAAGGATGTTTTACACCTGGAAATACACAAACTTATTGACTCGATATATTGCATTAGAAGAAAGACACATACACATTAAATGTACTTTTAAAGTGTCAGTCAAATGCAAATGAAGTACCATTGTACGTAGAACTGTTTTTGAAGATAAGTTCGACACTCTCCCTGAATTCTTCTCGTGACGGGTACATGCGTTTACGAACGTTTTCACGTAATGTCTGCAGATCCATCGGCCGTGTGATTATCTTATAATAATCCTTAACCACCTTGCCATTCACAGGAGTATGAAAGGGGTAGGTCTGTAAAACAAACATGACAATTAGATTGTGTCTTCATGTGGAAAGCATGACTAAGTGTAGGGGAGCGTGTCTTACATTAGGAAGGTCTCTCATGTCATTAATGATGCTCTCCAGGACTGAGGAGAGTGTGACCATTGGGTCAGTCCTTCGGCGATGGATTGACTTATGAGGACGCTGAGGAGGAGACAGCGTAACAGTTGATCAATACAACAATACGATCACTTTAACAAGGCCTAGAGAGACAAAAAAACACTTACATTGAGGTAATCACAGTGCACGGTTGTCCCCACACGTCTTTTCTTTTTGGGAGGAAGCTGCTGCTTGGGGAACTTCAGAACCAGAGATTTTCTCCGTACCTCATCAGCGCTGAGAAAAAAATTCATGGATTAGACATATTTTGTAAAATACTTTATTAGTCTTAGTTGTATATACACATCTGTACTTTTTATTGTATGTGTTACACAGCAGGACTATTTAAAAACTAGATGAGGTAAAAGTAAAACAAACTTTATGTTGGCTTGAGAAAGGGTGCTCAACAGTGCTTACTATGGGCATGGTTTAATACCTCTGTAACAATCCCAAGAAACTGATTGAATGCCTGAGTAAAATGAGCCCACCCCCATGTCTCTATGACACTGTGCTGCAAAGATATCCATCTGGGCATTTTATAATGGCAGTCTATGGGATCGGTTGCTAGGGTGCCCAAAATGGTTGCTAGGGGCATGGCTTAATAGCTATGGGATGATCATGAGAGACTGATTGGATGTCTGAGTAAAATTAGCCCAACCTCTTGTTTCAACGACACTGTAACGCAAAGATATCCCATCTGGAAAGTTTTTATTCCCTTATATGGGCATGTCCCTGCCCCATTATAAGTCAATGGGAAATTTTGGATGCCTCTTACACCCGAGGGGTACAATGTATACCCCAATGTGACTTATGTTCTTACAGAGTCTACCACCCTCTTCAAATGTTGTAACCCACATGTTTCTACAAAATCCTCGAGCAGAGCTATGACCTGTCAAAGTTCGATGCAATGTTAAGTTAATGGGATTTTTCAGGTGTTTTTTCGCCCCCTTTTCGAAAATCACGCATCTGATCGCTTATAAAAGTCATATCACACCGTTCCTTAATAAAACCGGTCAATATAAGCCCTTATTCATGTGTCTATGTCAAACGGTGTGGGACGAGTTACTGTACAAAATTTTGTCCGGTTGTAAGAATCAGAATATCCCTGAGCAATAATAATGGTGATGCTTTGCATAAACGCAAGCACCACTAATAATGATAATAATAAGTTTAAGTGCACCAAAATTATGTTGGCTTTTTCAAGCAAAGATAATTAGCTAATGAAGGCCAAAAAAAATATGTAAACCTGTCAGCCACAACACCTAGAATATACTTTCCATTACATATCTATATCAATTTTAATCAACAACCATTGAAGTCAATAAAGTTCATGGACATTTTATTTTTGTATTACCTTTCAATGAGCTGCTTTCCAAGCACGATCTTAGTGCCTTCCACTTTAATAAGCTCTTCATTGTCATTGTGGATCACCGTCTTCTCCAACTCCTCTTCCTGCTCCTCCGTCATGGCCACTGGATTTGAGGGTGGGGCATTGGTTTGGTAGTACAGCGGGCAAAACTTATTGGTTCTCATGTGGCCAATCGCACCACATGCTCCACATTTCAGCTGGAGACAAGAGAAACATTAGCCTTAGTCTGTATAGGCAAATATCAGAAAGAGTTTTTTAACAGCAAGGCTTGAGAAAAGATCAGGCTTTGGTACCTTCAGGTCTGGTCGCTCTTTGGCCTTCTTGGTCTTTTTCTCAGGCGGTCCTTTAAATCGGTCTTTCTCTTGGTTTCGTTTGAGGCGTCGTAGTTGCTCCTGGATTCTTCGCCGTTCTTTTCTCATCTCCTCCCTGTGCTGCTCGTCTAACAACGCAAACTTACGGCTGCACAACAGACAGGTTCACGGAGACACACACAAAAACAACGAAAACACCATTTAGAATAAATGGAAATTTATACAAACAAGCTAGGGATGGGCCGATAAATCGGCCGATGATGCTTGCTATGCTTCTCAATTACGGTGAAATGCCACTACGTTCAAAAGCCAAAGGGCACAGAAGAAGAACCTTTATGGTGCGTTCACACCAGACGTGAAAGAGGCGGCAAGCGCAAGTGATTTACATGTCAAATCAATGCAAAGATGCGAGTAGGCATCCTGCGGCCCGGTAAGCGCAAATGGCGCGGAACGCGGGGAAGGAGCGCCGCAGGTGGCGCGGAATGCGGGGAAGGAGCGGCGCAGATGGCGCAAAATGCGGGGAAGGAGCGGCGCAGATGGCGGGGAAGGAGCGGCACAGATGGCGGGGAAGGAGCGGCACAGATGGCAGGGAAGGAGCGGCACAGATGGCAGGGAAGGAGCGGCACAGATGGCGCAAAATGGGGGAAGGAGCAGCGCAGATGGCGCGGAATGCGTGGAAGGGGCGGCGCGGAGTGCGTGGAAGGAGCTGCGCGGAATGCGTGCAAGGAGCGCCGCAGATGGCGCGGAATGCGTGGAAGGAGCGGCGCAGAGCACTGTTAACCAATCAGGAGCTTGCTCTAGCAGTGACGTGATTACAGAAAGCAAGCGGAGGCATAAAAACAAAACAATGGAGGACAATCATCATCCCTATACGAGACATCTTCGTACTTTTACAGAAATTAAAAGGATCTTGTTTGGAAGAAAATGAGTGAGAAGGTAGAACAATTTACGCGTGAATGTCTCGAATGCCTAGAATTTCACGTGCGAATGAAGCGAGTAAACTCAAAATGTTCAAGTGTCCAACTATGCGCAAATAGCGCATTTTTGCCGCCTCTTCCATGTCTGGTGTGAACGTACCATTACACACGCGGCTCCAGGAAATGGCTTAAGGATATATTTATATTGCTGTTCTTCAAAACATTTCAGGCATTTCCATGATAATAAAGAATATGTATAATGATTATGTTTGACAAGTGTTGCTTTTTCAAATCCATGTTATAAATGACTCAAACTAACAGTGATTTCAGATTAATAAAGACTTCCTACTAATCAAAAGCCGTAGTACATGAAAAAGCAGTGTATTATAATAATAGGTATTATTAGTGTGTATCCGCATTTATCGCCCCATCCCTAAAACAAGCCAAACACCCAACATGCACCAAAAACACTTACATGAAATCTTCATCTTTTGTGTTACGTATGCGTAAATAAGCGTCAATGACGGCAGGTTTGCGTACAGTCTCGCAGCGCACATACTCTTTGCCGTCTTCATCACGAAAGGTGCGATAAATTTTCAGCCTACGCCCTGTTGCTGAAGAGTTCAGGCTAGTGACAGAGGAAGCGTCGTCGTCTTTGTGAGAGCTGGTGGAGAGGGCGCTCGCTGCAACACACATACACGTAGTGCTATTAGATTTACAGTTGAAGAATAGATATGGGTTTATATAAATACACAAACATACATCCTTTGCGTCGTTCCTTTCGTCCCCTCTCTCTATCGTTATCTTCTCCCATCAGCATCCGCTGCAGTTCTTTTCTCTCCTGTTCCTCTCTTTCCCTGCTCAGCTGAGAGCTGGTCTTCTTATTCTGCAGCATGTTCTCAATGTTCTTGCCCATCTCCTCAAAATCACTGTCCTCTGCTGAGCTGCTGTCTGTGTCTGTGGACAAAACCTCGGTGGACTCCAGCACCCTAAAACACACAAATACAAGTGCAATGTTAATTGAGTTTAAACCTGAAGTTTAAAATACTCCACTGGGTTCTCTGAGGCTCTCACTTGTTCTGCAGGTCGAAAATCCTCTGGCACTCCTCCTTATAACGTTCTTGATGCTCCGCTACAGAGAACCGAGACCCACGAGCAAATTTACTCATAGGCCCCTCACCTGAACGAGCCTGTTCAGTAGACATGGTTCTTACAACGTCGATCACTTCCCATCTGGAAAGTTTTTTTATCTAAAGAC
Organism: Misgurnus anguillicaudatus; assembly: GCF_027580225.2. Classification (NCBI taxonomy): domain Eukaryota; kingdom Metazoa; phylum Chordata; class Actinopteri; order Cypriniformes; family Cobitidae; genus Misgurnus; species Misgurnus anguillicaudatus. Next base: position 28,492,646 of record NC_073358.2, on the reverse strand, counting down.
AAGTAAAGATATAACACATTAGAAAACAAACACAAATTTAAAATCCAAGCATCCAACCACTAGTGGTTCAGTAATTAGCAGGAAAAAAAATCTTTGATTGGATAATTGTATAAGGGATTTATCAGTATCACCTCTTCCTCAGGAACCCCAAACTTTCGGAGCAACTGTTTGGCATTTTTGAGTGACAGACGTCGCAGATCTGCATCAGTTCCTGTTACGGTCTTCTTGACTGGTTGAGGCTCTCGATCATCCTGAAAAATGAATAAACACACTGTGTGATTGTGAAAGCATGACTGTGGAATATTTAAACCTGTTTAATAGGCAGGAGCTATGCCTAGTTGTCATGAAGTACGTACCTTCTGCTGTGTAGGTTTATTAGGGATCTTAACATATGAGAATCCCTCTCCACAGCCAGTGGGATCAGCAACCCCTGTGACCTCCAGAAGACACTTGCCCTTCATGGCTGCAATAAAAGCACGGGTTGTGTTCCATGGAGCAGTTCGAACCTAAACACACAGACACACACACACTGGTTTCCATGTTTTGTGGGGACATTCCATAGACGTAATGCATTTTATACTGTACAAACTGTATATTATATTCCCCTTACCTACCCAATTCCCTAACCCCAACCATCACAGAAACCCTTCTCCTACTTCACATTTTCAAGATACATCATTCTGTTTGATTTATAAGCTTGTTTCCTCATGGGGACAATTGGTCCCCACAACGTGATAATTACCAGGTATACACACACACACACACACACACACACACACACACCAGAACAATGAAAGCAGACTTTTCAATATAAGTAAAAAAAACACTGTGGTATGCATGATTCCTCTGAGGACCATTTTAAAATGTTAAACCTCTGACCTCATCATCAATTTTCATCTGGAACTCTTCCTCATTCTCTTCCTCAGGTGCAAAGAACGACTTCTCACCATACCCAGCATCCTGCAAGAAAGACATAATCCTGTATATTAGAAAACTGTTCATTATAGGGATTGGATAAGTATGTATTTAAAGGTGTGGATCTTCCTTTCTTTCTTTCCTTTTAAACGCCATGCAAGCTTCTAAGGCTATATTCATGGCAGGAATAAAGTCTAATTATATAAAGTGAGACTAAAGATGCTTAAAATTAATTGTATCTAAAAATATTAACTCTACGTTTGGATTAACTTGATTAAAAACGTTTAACAACAGAATAAAAAAAGTTTCTCACAGTGACAGACGTAGTACAATCTAGTAGAATATATTTAAGGCTGTGGATCCATGTATACCTTTAGTCTCTGTTCTGCCACCAACATACTGTAGTATGCACAGCACTGCTCTGGTGAGACCATTGCTCTGATCTCCTCTTCCGTGGGAAGCCGAAAATCAGGCTTCAAAACCCACCAGTTCGAGTCCATGCCTGAAAGTATGATCATTACAATTACAGAACTGGAAGAATACAACATGATTAGCGCAGTGTAATTGGATCTCTTCATCTTTAAGAAAATATTACTGATTTACCTACTGTAGGGAAAATAGAACTTATTTGTAAGCAACATTTCTTAAAGAGTTAATCAAAGCAATCATTTTCATATTTCCCTTTGCATTATTCATTTGAGCTTAGTTGTTGTTGCGCTGACATCGGACTCAGACAACACATAAGTAAAATGAATATGTAACACATGAAACTAATTATGTCAGATGTTTTACATTTTTGTAGTATGAATTAATACACTCCCTAGTTGTTCTTTTGGGCAATTTTCTATAAGGAACAATGATGTGTTTGGAGATACTTCCGTAACACAACTTCTGCTCTACCTTTCCTGTACCAGAATCTGTCCTGTCTGCATCTGCCACCTGCCTGACAAAACACACAAAGGAACTTAAAACACGTTCTCATGTACTCTCCCTCCCTGTGCAATCCAACCTCCTTATAAAACAAATGCTAAAATTTGATCGCAGGACTTCATTTAGGATCAACTGTGTGTTACAAACAGGCTGTAAGTTCACCTGTGCGTTTGAAGTCAGCACAGAGTTTTAAGCGTTTGCGGATGCTGCTCTCAGAATGAGAGGGAAAAGCCTTCTTGATGTCCTCCATACGAATTCGCCGAGGACGATCTTTACTCTTCCAGAACAGACGATAGATGAACACCTGAAGACAGGGCAAATAAATGAATGTACCAATAAGAAAATGGGATAAAACAGACAATGTTGTCAAAAATCTATACTGTCCTACGAAAGCAAAAGACCTTACCTCGCTAGACTGTGGAACTGAGAAAAATGACTTTTTAGTTTTGACTTTGTGACCTTTAGTATGCAGTTATTTTCTTTAATGGAGGTCTTGAAGGTATCAAAAATATCAATAACTCATTTTCAGCCAAAAACAAAGTTACTGCCTTTGGCCTTGGTAGCGCAGTATAGGTGTATATTAGGTACTGTAAAGGTGTAACGCAAGGACCAGTGTTGGGACCAGTTATCACTTAAACCTGTCTTTATAAACCCATCGTTTCAAATTTTAAATTAATACCGCAAGGAAGAGAACTGGTGTTACCTGGAGAAAGTCTCGGATGTGCGTGTTGGCTCGTTTAGAGTTGGGCCCTGGCACCTCATAGAGGGGACATTCCTGCCCCACAACAAATATGTCAACAAGCTCTCGAATAAAATAGCCTTGCCGCGTTCGGATAATCAGGAAATCCGTCTCGGGCATCTTGTGTAGATAGATGGGCACTCTGAATAAGTTATTTTCAAAAGCCTGTGACACAAACACCACTTATTAATTACAAAATTACAAAAACACATCACTTGAGCATGATCACAAGATGTCAGAGTTTGTATTTAGAGATACATAGCTGGTAAGAAGAGTACAGAAGGTGTTACAGCAACTGATGGATTTGCTGTGATTACCTGCAGTACTTGTCCAGGGTGCAAAGATCCCAGAAAAGGTGACGTGTGACAGTAAACTGTCTCTCCATATTTACAGTCAGGTGCTCCAGGATCTTTACCTGGTTTCTACACACATAAACATTGGCATTACATCATCATCTGCATCAAATAATCAATAATTATTATGTTAAAGAGATGGTTCATTTAAAAATGAAATTAAAATTATTTAATTAATTAATTTCAAAAAATGCCTTCGAGGAAAATTTTCTTCTTAAAATATAAATATACAAATATATCAAATAAAAGAACAGACCCTCTGCTTTCAAACAAACCAGGGAAAAAAATGTTTCATCTATCTTTATTTTTTTCTCTGTTTATAAACTCTTAAATATGGGTATTTGTCTTAAAAAATATAAAACTTTGAGCAAAAAGCTGAAATAATTGCATTTTTGTGAAGTAATTTTGATAGAGATTAGATTCAGAATGATAATCAAAAATTCCAAGGAGTGGAAAAACAAAACAAAAAAAATGTGCTTACATTTCCTTATAAATGAAGTAATTTTTTATACATTTTTCCGTTTTTTTTCATGCAAATGTTTTCTCTAAATTGACGAGATAACTCGTCAATGGCGAGGAATGAGTTAAAGCATACCAAAGGGTTAAAAAACACAGACAAAGACCCCATAATTTAAACACTACTCCACACAATGATAAATATTTTCGAAATCTACTTTTTCCTTCAAAGAATATCAGAACTGACTAGTTATGATAGCTCAGCATTGAATTTGTTTGTGCATTTCTTGTGACTTACTCTTTTGTAATAGTTCTTGATTTTGGTCGCCATGCCAACTTGCATGAAAAGAGGGGGGTACTCCTCACTATATTCGGCCAAAATCAGGTCTCCGTCTTTTCCCGTCAGATCCTGTGCTGTGCGCATGAAGAACATGTCCCCCCCGCCTGATGCCTGACGCTCCTGCTCTCGAATCTGATAGATTTTTTTTTAAACACAAAACATGCAATTTATTATAGATTATTATACTATGACATACAAAAATGAACATTTTATTTCATTAGTATACCTTAGCCTTTTTCTTGATGTGTTTGAGTAGGGGTTGGACTGGGTGCGGGCCAGGCTGGGAAAGAGCTCCGAATGAGTACTTCTTTAGGGAGGGTCGATGGAATAAGCGTAGTTTCATGGGTCCCATGTGAGTAGGGAAAAATGGCTGTCTCAACTCAACAGCAGGAATGGAGTGCTAAAAGAGAGAAAATGAGACCGTTTATAAAAAAGCTACACTAACCAATTACAGAAACTAACTGTAATTTTCAGTCACTGCAGGCAAAAGTGGCCCAAATCCGACCATATCGGATTTTCTTACGACAGGCTAAACAGCACAAATTACGTTTTTTTTCAAATCAGACCCAGGCCACTTTCATATGTGGTCCTCCATCAGATACATATGTGTCGTCACATCTTTTGCGCATACGGGTCACTTTAGGGCCGTATACTGTTTACACATGAGAGTGATGGCAGTCGCATTTAAAGGCGGAGTGCACAATGTTTGAAAAACGCTTTGGAAAAGGAGACGGGCCGACTACCAAAACACACTTGCAGCCTATCAGCAGTAAGGGGCGTTTCTACTAACCGACAATCTTGCCGGGGTCGCTTATGTGTGGGGCAGGTCTTTTAAAAGAAGGTTCAGATTCTATTGGGGTAGGGGCGTGTTTGTTTAAGTGATTTCAAATATCAACATTGGCTTTCAAACATTGTGCACTCCGCCTTTAAAGGTGCAGTGTGTAAATTTTAGCGGCATCTAATGGTGAGGTCACGAAATGCAACAAATTGCTTAATCCACTGCTCACCCCTTGATTTTGAAACACAGAAAAGCTACGGTAGCCGCCACCAGACAAACATGTCATCATCGGAGACAACTTAGTAAAAAAATTTGTCCGTTAAGGGCTTCTGTAGAAAAATGGCGGCACAAAATGGTGACTTCCACGTAAGGGGACCCTCGGTGTATGTAGATAAAAAGGTCTCATTCTAAGGTAATAAACACATACCGGTTCATTATGAAAGGTCTTTATACACCCCTGAAAATATAGTTTTGTATATCACTTTGTATTTCTGTCAAGAGATCCTTTTAAAAATTACACACTGCACCTTTAAATGATAATGTCAACAGCCCAAAAAAAATCTGAACTAAGCATGAAGACATGCAATGTGAACTACGCCTTATTCATTCTTTGACAACTGTCCCCTACCTGGATGATGTTTCCTCCAAAGGTGCCCCTGAGCCCCTGCTGTTTGGGATAGTAGAACTCATCATTGGACAGATTCCAGGGATCTTTAATCTCCGGCTGGGACATATTCTAAAGCAGAGACAGAAAGAGTACATATACATCACATCTTTCCATTTTCACATCTCTGGCTTTCAGTTTTTCTCTTTTCTCCCTTTCTCTCACCTGTTGAGGTTCGTCTTTGATAACGCCTGTCTTTCCGAGCAGAATGCGACTTTTTTTCAGGGCTGTCTCTTTCTTGTTCTCTTTGGAGGGTGAATGAGAGGCTCGCTCCTCTTTTTCATCTGGGATTTCTACAGACACAGACCAATATCACATTTTAGGATCATGTGTTAGTGTAAACTAGGAATGGGAGGTTCCTCAGGGTTCTGTTAATGGACCTTTACGCTTTTTAAGATAGATGCACAATAATTACACTTAACGCTTGCGTGTGTCATTTTTGCACCACTTGGCTGAGTAAACTCAACTTAGGCAAAATAATTTTCAACCCGGTTTCCCAAAAGACTTGGATGGATAAATGGGTAGTTCCACCCCAAATAGGCCTACATGTCACAATGTTTACATATACAGGGAATCAATCTACAAATTACTTAAAACTTGTTAATAAGTAAATTATTAATAATTCACTCCTAAAGGATGGAACAGGGAATACCCCAATGTTTAAGCAGTTAGGAAAGGTTAAATACTATACCGAGTATGATGTTCTCATCATTAGGGTCAAGGGTGAGGATGGGTGGAGAAGGCAGACGGTCCATGTTCTGGTCATCCCAGATAATGTTGTCCTCCCAGCGTCCATACACAAGCTCCTCATTATCAATTGGAAATATGGAGAACCATGGGGTGTCATCCTCATGAGACACTGTAAGAGGACAGACAATCTCAATAAAGTCTCCCCTTATTTCTGCATATTATTAGACACACAGACTCTGCTACAGTTTTAACCCTGAACACTGACAAATTAACAAGGGGTAGTACCTTGATGATCATGGTTATGCTTGTCTCGTTTAGAGCCTGTTATGGATGGAGTTTTGACTAGAGGGGGAGGGGTCGGTGGCAATAGCTGCGAATTACTGCGACTTAGACCTAGAACACATGCACACACATCTTATTTAGACCAGAAAGCCATCTCACTGTGAATACTTTAGTGTGTGCATGTGTGACGCTGTGTTTTTGGCTGCATTGCGGCTATGTGCTCTCACCCTGTTGAGCATTGTATGCATTGGCATTACGGGTCATACTAGTTGGCAGCCACCCAGCCAGGCTGGCACGCTGGGTCTTAGTGCCCTTGTTCTTCACATCATCTCCATTCCAGATGATGTCATCCTCCCACTGCAGCTGGGTCACCATTAAAAACAACTCATCCCGTATCTGTTTGTCCTCATCTCCACCCTAACAAAAATACACACATTAACATGTTATTTATGTGGACCTAGATCACACACGGTTATCAGGGTTCCCACACCTTATTTAACTTCAAATTTAAGGACTTTCCAGGTCCAATAACCTTAAATTCAAGGACTAAATGTGGGGACACATTTCAAGTGAGAGCAAGGTTACATCGTGTTACCTTTTAAGATACATTGTTTCAGTTCCCTTTCGAGGGAACTTGCGCTGCGTCACTGCGGTAATTTTTTGGGGACGCCTCCAAGGGGAAGTGCGTCTGAATATGTATATCAAATTCAACCAATGGTGAGGCTTAACGACAAAGACAGGGTGACGTGGGAGCCAGGAAGTATATCGCTGTCTGAAATATTGCCAAAGATGGCGTTACAGGTACGCAGGAAGTATGGCAAGGGAGAAGCAGCGTCTCGTTCCCTTCTCAGGGAACAACATTTACATACGTATCCCGAGACGTTTTCACGTGTCAAACACAACTATGCAAAAAAGCATTTTGGTATGAATCAACATTCGCATACAGAAGATATACGCATAAAAGTGAACAGTTTAACACGTGTGCTTAAAAAGTCTAGAATTTTTATGATATTATCTAGCACTACACCGGGAATATGAATTTTTTCCAGAAAACTTATTGCATAAAATAGATTTAAGCACTTTCAATGACCTGTATCTATGCATGTATATTTTCAAAAACTTTCCATGGCCTTTAATTTTTTCCCCCCAGATACACAAACTTTCAAGTATTTAAAGGACCCGTGGGAACCCTGGGTTATCCACAAGAGAGAACTTAAAAAATTACAAAAAATTATCTTTCCAGTGCAAAGACTAGAAGGTTTTTTCAAAAACCTTTGAAAAACATGACTGTGGATTTAAAGTAAAAGCCTATTAGTCTCTATAAGAAAATCTAACAGACCTCAGCATGTGATTCTTGTTGTTCCTGCTCACTGACTGGTTCAGATGCTGGTGTGTTTGTTGTAGCTTTTGTCGCTGCGTCAATATTGTCCTGCTGTTGGTCTTCTTTGAGTTTAAAACCATAATGGAAGCTACTCCCATCCTCTGGGATGCCAAGCATGTCATACCAAAGCTGTGCTGGACCGTATCGCCACTCCGCCATCTTTGGCCTCACCTCAGACACTTTATCACCTTCACCAGACGCCTGCGAAAACTTAGACTCCACTGGAGCCATCATAGTGATCTAAAGCGAGAAAAAACACATTTAAAAATAAAGAACTGTCCATCATTCGAACTAAATGTAGATTTTTTTGCTGGGATTACCTCATCATCAGACAGACACTGCTCTGGTGGGGGAGGAGGTGCATATTCATAATCCCACCCTGATTTTCTCTTAGCCCCTCCCTCGGGTGGGTTGGATTCGTTGTCACCTGTGCCCGTGTCCGTCTGCGGCTCTTTCTGCTTACGTTTGCGCTTCCTGCGTGCACTTCGCCACACAGATGGCATGTTTTTACCCGGACCAAACAATCGCAAGAATCGCAAAACCTGTAGATTAACATAAAACACTAGAGTAAACCTAGTAGTGGATTGCAAAAAGGTTCAGACGTGTACTAAATGAAACTCTGAATAGATACGGTGTGTTTCAGTCACCCTTCCAGGTCGGAACTCAGGGAAGAGTTCTGTGACTCCAGGAAGAGCTTTAGCAGCATCTTTCTGCATGATGCCTGCAAGAGGGAGAGTGAGACATCCTGTCTGTCCTCCTGTCCCCGAACCCTGAGATGGTCGATCACTCTCGCTCTCACTGTCTGATGAACTGCTGAAATCAACTTTATCACCCACAGACGATGGAACGATAATAGAAGGCAGGATGATACCGTCAGCTTCATCACTTACTGCAGAAACAAATACAGAGTGAAGACATGAGACAATAAATCTGAATAATTGCATATAAAAATACCTCTGGGTAATAACAGATGTTGATCATTCACATAATGATTCATCACGAGTAAAACAATACTATTAAAGGGACATTTTAAAATTCACCCTCAAGTTGATCCAAACCTGTACAAATTCCTTTGTTCTGCTGAACACAGGTTAAGATATTTTCAAAAATGTTCATAAGTAAACCGATCAGGAGCACCATTTACTTCCACAGTATTATTTGTTCCTACTATGGAACACAATGTATCACGATGCATTTCTGTGCATATTGCGATGCATGGCAATAACTTTTCTTATTTATTTATTTTTTATTAAAAATGTAAAAAAGAGCTGATTTTTTTTACCTTTTTAAAGCCAAAGTGCTTCCACACGTTTATAATGAAATAGAACGGTTTTGACTGAAATTTCGACATATGATGCTGTCCCGAGAATTTTCGGTTTCTGTTGTATCACCCACTACCTCTACAATGGCTGTATATGTGCACTGGAGCAATCCTTCCTATAATGCATTAAACTTTCGTTTACAAAGACGTGAAACTCACCGAGTGGTCAGGGGTGTTCACTGATATGCTCACACAAAAATCGCTGCAAAAGATGCTTTCCAACAGCTGTTTTACCATTCTTTGTAAACTTGAGGACCTATTTTTCCAAACGCCTCACACCAGTACATTCTTCCGTGGAGAGCTTGAATAATCGACACTCCAGCCCAGTTGGTGGCGATAATCCACCTTTGCCAATTGCAAGAATACAAACAACGTTCCAGACGCCGGAGTAATACCGTACCTCACAGCACATCTAAAACAAGTCAATGGAGTTGGACAAAAACTACGATAAAACCTGTTGAAAAGCATCTTTTGTAACGATTTTTGTGTGAGCATACCAGTGAACACCCCTGACCACTCGGTGAGTTTCACGTGAGGGTGAGTAAATGACAACATTTTAATTTTGGGGTGAAAAATAATTTTAACTATGGTCTCATTTACAACACTGCTGTTCGGAGCAGGTGTTTCCTCTTTCTTGGCAGGGATTGACTGGATCGGAGGAGGGGGAGGCGGCATGAGTTTGGCATCAACATCTTCACAATCAGCATCATAGTCATCTTCTTCATCTACACACCAAAACACACACCCATAAGTTATTAACTGTCTCTATATGTCAGTGTTTTCAAAACAATCATTGTGAATGTTTATACCTGTCCTTCGTCCTGGCTGCAGGGTACCCATGGCCTGCCTGTATTTCCGAGTTTCATCCTCTGCAACTTCACTGATATCAGAGTAATCAACAGCATCATCTGTGCTCCTTACCCATCCTGCATACACACACAATGCACAATGTTAAGTCTGAATGTCCAAAACTGAGCTCTTACAGCATTTTCAAACATTTATAATCATGGATAAGGAGTAGTTTTCCAAATAATAATAGTACAGCAACAAAGACAGACCCTCTGCATCAGTATTGCTTTGGTCTGTCTCTTGGTCAGCTGTGTCCTCTTCACTGGCTGTGATCTCTGTAATGAGTGAACCCAAACCCAGAGAGCCCAGACCAGCCAGGTGCTTCTTTGACTCCTAAGGAAAAGAACAAACAGTTGACAAGCATATGTACAATATAAAGTTCATTTTTAACCTTTAGCTTGTCTTTCTCGATCTGTCTTACCGTATCAAGCACGCTATCGCCCTCCAGCTGTCCATTCTCATTGATGTTGCCAAACAGAAATCCTGTCAGTTGGAAAGGACGGTCTTGATCCTCATCGCTATCGGAATCTGACATTCTAAACATACAAATAAGATAATAAAGTACAAATAACACACCACATGAATCCATAAAGCAACCAAAGTTACTGACACTGTCAAATACTGCATGCAAGTATGCAACCCTTGTACAAAGCAACGTACAGTTACACCAAACCACACAAAGATACGACAAACATATGTTATACTAGTAAACATCAGAGTATAAATATAAACTAGGTATGAGATGTAATAAATGTAACTCAGTACCCTAAATAACGAATAGCTTTTCTAAAAATGCAACAGTACGTTAATACTGCACAGTTTCAATGCAGAAGTTAATGGAAATGTTTACTATAAGAAAACAGTACAGAAGAAGACATTGAGCTGGTAATAAGTGCACTGTCTTTAAACACATTTCTTTCTCTATACTTTTATCTGCTTGAACTCTTTCAAACATTTTAATGAATTCAGCACAATCATTTTTAAAGCGCGTACCTGTCCTGCGCCGCTGTTATCCGCCCAGAAGGCCTCAGGATCCTCGGGCTCGAGTGAGCTGCTGACCGATAGAGGAGCTTTCTGAACCGGACCGATAAGGTGTACGCGGCTAACGCGTAGCGGCCATGCGAATGTGCCGATTTAGATCGCGTCCAAGAAAGCGACACTAAACGTTAGTAGAACAATGAAAACAAGTCTAAATGTTTTGCAAATAAATGAAAATTTCTGCATGCGCGGGCAAAAGCATCTGTGTGTGTTTGTGTGTGTTTATTGTGAGCGTGCGCGGATCGGCTCCGGTTTGTCTTGTTTTGTTGCGCCTATTCCGCCACCTATCGGAATGGAGTATGGAGCAATGATGTTAAAGAGATTTCACCTCCCACCCCAAAAAATTCTGTCATTTACTCACCCTCAAGTTGTTCCAAACATATATAAATGACTTTGTTCTGCTGAACACAAATTAAGATATTTTGAAGAATGAAAAGAATGAAGATCAGTGGCACCATCGACGTCAATAGTATTGTTTTTCTACTATGAAAGTCACTTCCCTACTAAAAAATCCCAGCTGGGACCAGCATAAGCTGGTGAGACCAGCATAAGCTGGTGAGCTGGTTTTAGCTGGTTTCCCGGCTTGATTTTAGCTGGTTTTGCTGATGTAGGAAGCTGGTCTAGCTGTGTTTTGGTCACTTTTTAAGCTGGTCTAGCTGGATTTAGCTGGTCAGGCTGGAAGACCAGCTGACCCACCAGCATGTCAGGCTGGGAGGACCAGCGTAAAACAGCTAGTGCTACCTTAAACCAGCTAAAACCAGCTTATGCTGGATTTTCAGTAGGGTTGTGCGCCTGATCTGCTTGTTTTTCTGATACTGTTTCTGTATTTCGGTTACTGTGGATCTTGACAACATTTTCAGCCAGTAGCCTAATTTTTCAGCATTCAATATAATTTGTCTTTCTCTTTTATAATTAGAATTCCTTGACTGGACCCCACAAATCTTTCTCATCATTCCCCACCTTGAATGTTTGTCTCTTTTCCTAACTCTATTAGGAAAGATTTGCTCTATTTCTGTTCGGGTAACTTCATTACTCTCTTAAATATTAACTTAAATAAATGTATCCAAAGTAAAAGCAAAATTCCCAAAGGGTCGAAAACTGGCTTTTTTGTTTCTAACATTTTTAATCAAGAAACACAAACTTCATTCAAAAACACTGAATAAACCAGTTTATTTATGGTATGCAATATTAATATCATTTATTTTAAATATGTACCACCATGGTAGTTTTATTCTCATATATAGTATTTTATGGTCATTTTAGTTGAATATATAGTACCATTCGTGGTAGAGCATTGCTTTAGCAGTGTAAAAGGTTGTGGGTTTTCTCCCAGGGAACACACATACTAATAAAATGCAACGCACTGTAATTCCCTTCAGATTGAAACGCCAAATGCATAAATGTAAATATCACAGGGCAACAGGGGCGTATTTTTATGGTTTGCTATATAATAACACCAGAGCATTTCTTTGTCGGAACACCATGTCTGAAAGTAAACGTTAAACATCCGTGCCCAAACATTAGATCATTACTCGAAGAACAATGCCTTAACACAAACACACATACACAGCTGACAGTTTTGTTTATCTATGAAAGCATTGTAAAGAATGTAAGAGAGATGCAGCTGTTGTATCTTTCTCCCACTTGTTCCCTCCTTTTCTCTCTCCCTTACATTTCTTATGTAGATAACATGCATGTTAATCTGATAATAAAGATAAAGATCAGGAATCAAACACTCAATTTGACTTTAAAACGGTTTATTTTGTCATGCAAGTGGAGGTATATATTTTTTTTTTAAAAATAATGACAATTTCAAGAAGTAATAAAAACAGCTTTAATAAAAAACAATTCAAGCCATTTTGGTGTATTGTTAGTGTCCCAAAAAACAAAACGACTGAAAAAGCAGCCTTTGGCTAAAAGAAAAACACTGTTATTATACAAAATGTAGACATTCAATATATAAAATGCAAATGTGGACCCAAATGAAGCCTTAACCTAAACTATCCTTCCTTACAAGAGGCGTAGGACAGATTTTTTTTTCTCCTCCATTAGTTCTTAACAGGACACATCATTTGAGTGGATCTTGTAAAAAATAAAATACAAATATTAGTGGCACTTTAAATTTAATAACGGGGTTGCAAATTTCGAGGATTCAGGCAGAACCATTTAAATACAGATCTTCATTTCTTCATCAATAGTGTCGAAACAGCATGATACACCTTCATTTTTGTCTCTGAAAGGAGGCAGGTGAGCTGTGAACTAATGTAGCCCACTGTAGCCCTTTCCAGCTTTAAATGTCAGCTGGCACCAAAGTAGCACCCTATATAAAATGATCTGAGAAGTTTGTGAGATGTAAAAAGAGGAGCAAAGCTCAGGCTAAGCCATTAAAGGCACGAGATTATGCAGCACTTCTCTGATTCAAGTCAACCAACCCTACAGAGATCATTAACAGGCCACAATATAATAAAACATGGCATAGTTATGGTGGCCACAGATGGTCCAATCTGTCAGTATATATGTGCTTTAAAAAAACAGTACCTTTATATAGATTTTAATAAGGCCACCAGGCACATCACACTGGGTTTACACTTTTGTGCATGAAATATCCTCTGAGCGTTTCCTAAAAATCTTTTTGTCATCGGTATAGGCTGGAGTTTTAAGGCATTATGGAAAGGCAGAGGTCACTGATGCCAAACAAATCCACTCCACTGCCCCTGCCTGCCCGACTTTACATTTCAACACTTCAGTCCTGTAGTTACGTCTTCGGTGATATGTATAAAGTTTAAACACAAATACACAAACAAACAGTCTCTCTCAATACGGGTCTGTGCACCTATAGCTATCTGTAGTGTAGAGATCTCCAAACAAAAAGTGGTAGCCACCCACACTTGCAGAGTCAAATCAACAAGATCACATTTACTAACTTACATTCCACACCCTTCATAAAAACTCACTAACTCTCTCAGACACACATACACGTCCTGTAGTTATAAGAGCACACATTTCTTATTGTGCTTCTTGGCATTGGGGTAGAGAACAGCCTTGACTGCTTCATTGAAGACTTCTCTAACTCCATCCTGCAGAAGAGCCGAGCATTCCAGATATCGAACCGCACCGATGCTGCGAGCTAGCGCGCTGCCCTGCTGGGGAGTCGTTGGACTCATGCCCTGCTCCTTTAGCTTCTCTAGGGTCTCCTTGTCCGTTCGGAGGTCTTTCTTAGTGCCCACCAACAGCACAGGAATGCCCGGACAGTGGTGGCACACCTCTGGGTGCCATTTATGCCTGACGTTGGCATGAGAAGAAGGACTGGCCACGGAGAAACAGATGATAAACACATGCGTTTGTGGGTAAGAGAGGGTTCGCAGACGGTCGTACTCCTCCTGACCGGCCGTGTCCCACAGGTTAAGGCTTACGGCACGGCCGTCCACGCAGGTCTGAGTGCTGTAGTTGTCAAATACGGTAGGAATGTATTCATCTGGGAAGGCGTTGGTGGTGTAGGAGATCAACAGGCAGGTCTTTCCTACTGCGCCATCACCAACCACAACACACTTTATGGTCTGCATTTTGCTGCCTGGCACAGGGGTCCCTAAAAGAGAGAGAAAGAGTCCATAAGCCATTGAACAACATGATATTAAAACTTTGCAGATACCCTAAACAGTCACGGCATATCAGCAGGTCTAGACAGGCAATTGTACAGTTTGTACATGGATAAAACAACTGCATATCAGTTATTTTATCATATTAATTCGCACCAAGCCACAAAGACTAAACAATGTAAAAAAAAAGCTGTGTCCAGCTAATATGTTAGCAGCTCGTTACGCCGGCCATTGTAGAATACAATAAGGCAGAATGGCATAAATTAATCTTCACACATTCTGTCAAAAGTGTATTCATAAAGTAAAACTCACTGTGTTTGGGTGGTCTGAGGAGCTGGACGATTGTTTGCTTTTGGCTGCTCAAGTTTTCATCATCATCGCAGCGGCAGAGGAGCTTTGCTAACCAACTAGCGGATGAGGCTCACATTAATCAGTTATTAAACATAGCAAACAACTTTAGAGGCACTTAACTACGCGTAACGAACGTAAAAAAGCCCGAACACGCATAAAAATCTCAAAACAACGTCTAAATGAACATAATTTAAGGTAATTAAAACAAAATCTTGAAGGCAAATCGCACTCCCTTTCTCTCACTGGCTCATTCTTCAACTACGGGCAAAGGACGACATTGAGGAGCACGCCCATGTCGCAAAGGACTGTGGGAAATGTAGGGTAGATTCAGCAAAACTACATAGGCTTTGTCCTTCACTTTGATTCAACGTTTTAAAGCACCTAAAAAACGGACCACATCACACCAAGTGATATCATACCATATTTTTTATATTGTGAACAGACCGATGAAGCTAAACAAATGCTATTTGCATATTGTGTTTACAGTTATTAACGTTACCTAACGCATTTTGATTTATATATAAAAAAAATTGGAGACACAGCTGAGTCGTCTTACAGCTGACAAAACAATTAAAATGTAGATTTACAGAGACTAATCCAGTACAAATGTGAACAGTCCTACCACACAGGTAAGTATGCTGTGTTTATCTGCTCATAAGCAACTGTTTCAAAATGTGGACTCTGTGACACTCTTTTTCTTTGTAATCTCCCCCTATTATACAGTCATAAATTTCAAGTTTAGTATTTTACTGTCTCATATGAAACACGTCACATAAAACATTTTACTTTTGTACAATCTCTCTCTCTCTCTCTCTCTCTCTCTCTCTCTCTCTCTCTCTCTCTCTCTCTCTCTCACACGCACGCACGCACGCACGCACGCACACACACACACGCACACACCCATCAAAAAAGTACAGGCTTGACCATATTCTTAAACACTCACCCTCAAACATTTTTTTTACCAATTTTAAATGTTGTTATTTATTAGTCAGTATGGCAGGGGAGGGTATAAAACATTATAATTTAAATAATCAATTGCTTTTTAATTAATTATATGAATATTTTCACAAGTACTTTTTTGTTTTTCTTCACTGGCTGACCTGTAAAATAATATCGAAGGATCGTAATTACACTAACTACTACTAAAAAGCAAGACATATTTACTGTTCAACATGTTTGCCTACTTCTGCTTGTTCATCCTGCTTTGCACCTAATATTACATTACACGCCAGAACAAAGAGACAAATCGAATCGCTCAAATTATAATAATAAGCCATGCCGTGTACTGTACAGTATGGGTTGGTCAGCAGTGTAAACGCGATGTCAGGCTGATGGAGGCGCTGTATCACCGCTTTTATTACTAGGACACCATTATCGACCAAAGACAGATACAAACTTCGTGTAGAATGATGGCGACTTGGGCCAGGTTAGGTGCTAGTTTCCGGAGTGTAATAAGAAATGTGTCGTTTCACAGAAGTGTATGGTACGGCGGTACTATCGGAGCTGGCGCGTTGGGCTATATTTTAGCCAGTGGATTTATTCGCTACAAGTATCAACCGCAATGCAAGTTTTGGCCCTACATCGTGTACGCGGAGGACGCTAAGGTAAAACAGACAACTTTTCAGTCACTTCCAAGTCATGTCTCAATGTTGTCCAATAAGTTGAATTCGCCTTCCTGACCTTCAAGTAGTTTGTTTGCTCCTTAAAGTATTATTTATTCGTTTTATCTATTGATTTATTTCCTAGTTGTATAAAAGTGAGACCGGGAGATTATATATATTTTAGGTTCACCTCTGTTTGTTGCGTCTTGGTGTATAGAGATTAAAACAACGTAATATATCTTTAAAATATACTCATGTACACATGCGAGAAAGTTATAACATTGTTGCCATCACATTGTAGGTGGGGCTATATAGTGTAACAGTGAACTGAAGTTATTTGCTATGTGTCAGCAAGGTTAGGTAGGCTACTTAATTATTGCTTCATTATCTAATTGATTAAATGTCTATGAATGTACACATGGACCCTGTTACAAAACCTCTTCAAACTGGGTGGTGGGTGATGAAGTAAGTTTAGGATTCATATAGTTAACCATCATTTCATCATTGTGAAAACTCACTATTGTACAAGCTTATGTTTAGGTCTTGATAGTCTGGATTGGTAGTTTCTGGTGCACAGTTCATGAGAGCAAGGTGTTGTCTTTCTCTTCATGTTTGTAAGTCTAAGGAAGCGGAGACCTCGGTGCAACCTGTGTCAACCAGACGTCTGCGATTTAACCAGTTTGCCTCCATGTTCTATGAACAAGAGCCATATATGACACCCAGAGACTTCCTCCATTCAGTCTTGATGGAAAAGGTTGACCGCAAGTAATTGGAGATACACACATTCACCCACATTGGCAATGTATATAGCAAATGTATACAATAGTAATGCAAGTAGTATATCACTTAGTTTGAACAGTTATAAACACATTCCTGTTCTAATAAACAATACGGACTCTGTATTGTCTGTTAGAACAGGAATGTGTTTACAATTTTACACGCAGTGCCTTATCCTATAGCTATAGCTGTTTTACTCCTTAGGCTAAGGTTATATTAAATATTTAGTTGTGCACTTTGCTATTAGGACACTTGAACGGTACACAAATTCTTCCACTGCCTTGCTCACACACTTACTTTCACATATTTCTGTTTTGACTGAGAATGTTTTGACTATTTCAGCAATCACCTCTGCATGTTACAACTTGCATTCACTACAATCATACAGTACGTCTGTAATGTGTTCCACAATCTCTCCAAACACCATTTGTGATTGTTTCTGTGCTGCAAAATATTATAACCAAAATCTATGGTCTTTGTTTTTTTACAGGCAAACTACAGAAAAAGATACTTTCCAAAGCAGTAAGTGAACTTAATAAGCTAAGATTAGTTACTAAGATGATTAGTTACTGAAAGTTATTAAGATGAAATAAACATGAGCACATCAGGAGATTCATGAGATCTAAATGAGAACTGATATATGAAGAACAACATGAACATGTATGATGTTTTGTGCAGGAATCTTTCTGCTAATACAATCAAATCCAGCAAGTATGATGGTCTTTGTTCATAGAGCCATTTATTCTTCCTCATAATCTGATTGGTCCCTTGACAGGATGTGGAGGAGATGATGAAGGTTGCTTCCAAGGCTGCGGCAGGAAATAACCTATTCAGAGGAATTGGAGACAAAGGTAAATGTTAAGCAAACAAATTTCTCACATGCCTTAATAAAGTGCTTGCGCCTGTGTGTACCAGCTCCCTTTTTATGAGGAAGTGCCGTGGGTAAAAAAACTTTTTTAGTATAAAAAAAATTTTGCAAAACTGAGTCTCAATCAGCTTCTTAGCTCTCGCGAATCAGTATATTGTGTACACAGGTTCGAGCACTGGTAAGGTCCCTAGCTCACTTCACATTGGGACACTTTTCACTTAATTTCCTGTGACGTGACATATATATTACATAATGTTTCATGTGTGTATTAAAGAGAGTAACTGAGCTTAATGTAAATTTATTTTCTCATCTCACCTGTTATTTCAGGGCTAATCTCTTACACAGAATACCTGTTTCTCTTAACTATTCTTACAAGTAAGTATTTACTTCTAATTTAAAAAAAAAATTTTAAGCGTATTTTACTGCATGAAAGTTGCATTGATACCTACTTTTGCTTTAATATTTGTGTTTGTTTGGTAAATGTTTAATGAAAGCTATAAAGTACTCAAGGCTTCACGTCATGTCTAACAACACCCTTTAGCCATGACTTTATTTAGATAGAGCACATCCTCTCGTACCTTATTTCTCATTAAAGGGAGTTAAACATTTGATTTTTATCGTTTGGGATCCATTCAGCTAATCTCCAGGGCCCGTATCCCTAAAGATTCTGAGAATCCTCTCAGAGAGCTTCTAACTTAACCTAAAAATTCCTTTCCAGGAGTTTTAGCATAGAAGTGATTCCAGAACATTTTCAGTGAACTTTGAGCAAGGAATTGATGGAAAATCCTAACTTAGTGAGGAGTTGTGGTTGACCCCGTTGCTAGGTGTGACACTATCTTTTGAAGACTATGATTGGTTGGTTGTCCAAGAAGGAAGAAAAACAGTAATAATAGGATCTATTATTAGCTATCAATTTGACAACATGATCTCACAAAGTTCCGTGGGATAGTCACGGAATTTTTTGCTAATTTTTCTGTGGCATTCTCACGGATCTCCGCATTTTTCCGTGACCCTGCCACGGACTGTCTTTTTCCGTGGCATTCTCACGGATTGGTTACTCAACTGCTTTTTCCTATTTTCAAACCATTTTCGCTTCGGTTTAGGGTTAGATTTGGTGTTTGCGTTAGTATGTCATTTTAAATATTGGTTTATAAAAAAAATTCTGATTTATTCTTTTATATTTTCTAAACTTAAAACAATTGTTGCCTGGCGTTGGGGTTAGAGTTGGGTTTGGGTAGGGATGTCATTTCATGTAAATCTAACTCTAAACCGAAGCAAAAATGATAAGAAAATAGGACAAAACAGTTGAGTAACCAATCCGTGAGAATGCCACAGAAAAAGACAGTCCGTAGCAGGGCCACGGAAAAATGCAGAGATCCGTGAGAATGCCACGGAAAAATGAGCACAAAATTCCGTGACTATGTCACGGAAATTCGTGATATCAGGTTGCAATTTGAAATCGCAGGTATACTTTTACCTATAAATATATATAAATATAAAAAAAAACATAAAAATTGAGAAAATATACAATATAGATTTAATATATAATTTATATATATATATATATATATATATATATATATATATATATATATATATATATATATATATATATATATATATAAACTTACAAATATATATAAGTGCTGTTAATGTCATACTTAACTTATTAGATAGGAAATAAACAGCAACACAATGTTCTGTAAGTTTGTGTGATTACTTTGTTTTATAGACATCTGTAACAGACCTAAATCATCTCTGCTGCATAGTTGCATTTTTTCTAGTTATCGAATCTGTTACTGTAGTTAATGTAGTGATTACTTTTATTTCTGGCGCTATATTATATAATTATTTCTCTAATAAGATCAGTCACAAACATGATACCTGCACGAACTAATGTGTTGCATGTTAACTTACTGTCATTCATTGTGTGCAACATGTTTTGTCTCCCTCTTCGTGTTTTGTCCACTTTCCCGGTTGCTAAAAAACTCTTAAGCCTCTTAAAAGTCCTCGTCCGTGCTCCTAACAATTTTGACCTTAAGACCTCTTTTAAGGGTTAAGAATTACTTTTTTCTTTACTAGGATTTTTTCTTTAATTTTAAGAGTAAACGCCAACATTTCTAAGAATTTTCTTAGAATTGCGTCACTAGGAGCTACTTTTTGCATTAAGATTCTTTAGGGATACGTGCCCAGGTCTGGCGCTTCCATTTTTAGCATAGTTTAGCATAATCCATTGAATCTGATTAGACCATTAGCATCACTCTCAAAAATAACCAAAGAGTTTAAATATTTTTCCTATTTAAAACTTTTAATTTTCCGTCGGTCTTAGCACACAATATTACTACAGAAGAGTCCAGTTTTAAATAAAAAAAATGTTGAAGCTCTTTGCTTATTTTTTAGCGCGATGCTAATGGTCTTATCAGATTCTGTGGATTGCACTAAGCTATGCTTAAAGTGGTACCGCCAGACCCGGAGATCAGCTAAATGAATTCCAAAACAGTAAAAATCAAATGTTTAACTCTAGGGGAGCTGGAAAATTAGCATATTTTCCAAAAAAGTGGAGTGTCCGGTTAATAACAGATCTGATATACAAACTGTTAAGTAGAGGTAGTTTCAGTTTTTGAAATGTATTGAGCTGTATCTTTGTTTTACTATTTTACTAATCTGCTGGCCAATCCACATATTTTGAATTGTGTACATGTGCATGTGAAGTTCCCGCAGTGCTTGCTCTGAAGTGTTGTTGTTGTTTTTTTGTAGTTACCTCAAAAGGCCTATTCATTTTACACGATTGTATCAATTTAATAATCGCATTGTGATTCCAAAACCTGAAACAGGATTTCATATTGCTTTCAAAATGCTTGATATTGATGGTAATGAGCATGTGGACAGGAAGGAATTTCAGAAGGTATGGCATGCATTTTACACAGATTGTAAAATTATGTAATACTGTATCATTGTAAAGAACAAGTTTGGTGTTTTGCACTTGGAGCCCTGTTTTCAGATTGTTTGTGGTGAGGTGGAACGGTTTTGACTGAA
Organism: Misgurnus anguillicaudatus; assembly: GCF_027580225.2. Lineage (NCBI taxonomy): Eukaryota > Metazoa > Chordata > Actinopteri > Cypriniformes > Cobitidae > Misgurnus > Misgurnus anguillicaudatus. The sequence goes on along the minus strand of NC_073358.2, from coordinate 28,471,681 downwards.
ATTTCGACGTGTGCGACTGCCCCGAGAGTTTTCGGGTGTTTGTTTTTTACCTACCGCCTCTACAGTGGGTCTGTGGGTGCGCTGGAACAATCCTTCCTAAAATGCATTAAACTTTCGTTTACAAAGACGTGAAACTCACCGAGTGGTCGGGGGTGTTCACTGGTGTGCTCACACAGGAATCGCTGCAAACGATGCTTTCCAACAGGTGTTTTAGCATTCGTTGTAAACTTGTGGACCTATTTTTCCAAACGCCTCACACCCGTACATTCTTCCGACACTCCAGCCCAGGTGGTGGCGATAATCCACCTTTGCCAATTGCAAGAATACAAACGGGTTCCCGGCGCGGAGTAATACCGTACCTCACAGCACATCTAATACAAGTCAGTAGAGTTGGCAAAAACTACGATAAAACCTGTTGGAGTGCGTATTTTGCGGCGATTTTTGTGTGGGCGTGTCGGTGGGCACCCCTGGCCACTCGGTGGGTTTCGCGTCTTTGAAGGTTTGATGCATTTTGGGAGGGATTGTTCCTGTGCGCCTGTGGACCCATTGTAGAGGTGGGAGGTGATACAAGAAGCACCCGAAGATTCACGGGCCAGCATCATGTGTCCAAATTTCAGTCGGGGCCGTTCTGTTTCATCGTGGACAGTCTGAAAGCAGGGCTTTGGGTGTAAAGTGCCGAACTTGTCCTTAAATTAATAATGTTTTTATTGAAATACATGTGGTAGTGGAAATTGTTGCTAAAAAATACTGTATATGCACCTAATTTGTGTAAATGTATAGAATTATTTTAAGAATGAAGAAATATGAAAATGGAGCATCTGTTCTAACTTTAGAGTTTTAGATGGTATGATAATTTAACCAATAGGTGGTCATTAGGGTAGGTCTGGTAATGTTTGTTGATTAAGATTATGTCTCTGTTAATGCTGGCATGAGATGACACAGGTGTGCACCAGGTATGTGGGCATGGTTTATGTATGGTAGGTGCATGGTAGGAGCATCAGAAAATATAGAGAATATAAACAATACAGAAACTACTTATATAAAGGCTTAGTTTTTAGAGCAAAATGGTCCATGATCTATTCTGAAAAATAAAAAACACAAACACTTACATGGGAAGATTTGAATGATCAGGGCCAGTAACATACATGACTTTATCTTCAGCAGCAATCTTGTAACTTCATTGTTTTCTCTGAAGCTCAAGAAAATAATTGGACCAAGAAAAGCGTTTCTAAAGAAAGATGTGGCAGAGGTGGGTGTTTGAGTTTAGTTGCATTAAATATTTAGGCAGACTGTCATTGGTATTACCTCAGCATTGTGAATTAATCTACAGGTTGCTGATGAGGTCGATACCACACTACAGGTGTTTTTCTTTGGGAAAAATGGCTTAAGAAAACTGCACTACAATGATTTCTGCAGGTAAACAATTTTCTCTGTAAGGAACACAGCATTTGGTCATTTCATCATTATGTTCAGGTACGTTTGTAAATTATAACAGTCGTTGTAGCATTATTTGGCCTTGAAGTTGTGTTATATGAATGCTTTTTTATGTTGTTGACTTCATGAGTAATTCATTTTAATTTAACACAATTGATCCAGTTTCTGTTTCAAACATAGTTGCATCATTTTAAACTAAATTGAAATTGTAACATTTTGGCTTAACTTGATGTGTTCACTTTAAAATAACATGATTCAGAATTTGAACTTGAACTCCTCATGCAGTTTACTTATTTTAAACATGTTAATTCAACGTGATTTTTTTCAAATTTAGGCAGGAGATATTCAGTTTCCAGCATGCTCTGCATGGGACTAAATAATGAGGGCAAATGTAGAAATTAAGTAGTATTTTATTAATTTTTAATCAAGATGAAATAAGGAGATAAGGAGCCATATTAATATTAAGTGTTCTGTTGTGTTGGTATTTAAAGAGGACATATCATGAAAATCTGACTTTTTCCATGTTAAATTGGGTCCCCAGTGCTTCTATCAACCTAGAAAATGTGAAAAAGAACAACACAGTAACTTAGTTTTGGTAAAACGTTCTCTGAAAGCTTGTGAAAAAATAGAAATCTGGCTCCACTTGTGATGTCAGAAGGGGATAATACCACCCCTAATCTGCACTATCCAACCACGGTACTGCATTTAGTTTAGAGATTAACTTATTTGCATTTAAAGGACACACCCAAAACTGCACATTTTTGCTCAAACCTACAATGTGGCAATTTTAACATGTTATAATAAATTATCCATATGATATTTTTAAGCTAGAACTTCACATACGTACTCTGGGGACACCAACGATTTACTTTAAATCTTTAAAAAGTCCTGTGAAATGTCCCCTTTAAAAGAGTTTGTGTTATGTTGGTGTTTTTAGGAGGTTACCATTGTGCTGAGAGTAGAGAATTTGCTTTGGTGGCGAACAGACTGACGATATTTTTTATTTTGCTTGATCTGAATGCATTATGTCGATAAATGCCATGTTCAGCTTTTGATTCTGTCAGTGTGCATTGTTAGATAAATGTATATGTTTATCATAAAGAACATACTTATGAGGAGTTGAGATGTTTTAGGTCGTAACAACATACATTTTGGTTTTTGTAGATAGAAAAGTGGTAGAATACAATAGATTCTAATAGACTTTAGATTAAAGGTGAAGAAATGTAGACTTGAAATAAACATTGTTTATGAAACAGTGTTTACAGGAAGTGAACTTTGCTCATTAACTACCAAGTAATAGGACACTACTGACAGTACTGTATTGTGTGGCTTGGAAATATATACTGGTGTTCAAGGATTTGTTATTGTTTCGTATAGTTTCATGGAAGACTTGCAGGCAGAGGTGCAAGAAATGGAGTTCCTACAGTTTTCTAAAGGGATGAAGACCATGAGGCGGGAGGACTTTGCTGAATGGCTGCTTCATTACACCAATGAAGAAGACAATGAGGCTTACTGGGAAAACATGAGGAAGAGGATCCCGACTGGACAGGTACCAAGTTTTAAAGTTTTTAGTTGAGTCATTTTTTTTGAGATGATAGAAGTTATTGACTTTGCCTACACCGATTATTAATTGGAATGGTTGGCAAGACTGTGGAAATAGGTGTTGTTAATGTGTTAGCTATAAACTCCAAAGTATTAAAAATGTTCTACTTTTCACACCTTTTTACAATTTATACCCCATATACATAAAAAAGACAAAGTGTGTTACATGTATTTTAATACGTTATCTTATTTGTATATACTGTATAAAGCGGATTGTATGAAAATGTACAATTATTAGCGACAGGGACCAAAACGTACTAATGTGATTGTTGATGATCTAATTGGCCTTCTTTTTAAATGCGTACAAATTGCCATGAGATTGCATTGAGAAGGTGCATGCTGTGTGTGGGCATAAAATTCGAGGAGCTCCTTTACACTTTAAAAAGTAAAAGTTGGATCAACTTACAACGCCTAAAATCTGAAGTTTTTCAACATAAATTTTCTCACTCTTAAGGGAAAATTTAATGTGGAAAAATGTAAAAAAAAATATATATACTTCAATATTTAAGCATTTTCTCACAAGTGAAAATTTAGGTTGAAATAACTTTTAGACTACCAAAGTCATTTTTTAAGTTTATCCAACTTTTATTTTTACAGTGTATAACAGGATTGTGACAACACGCATATGTACAGTAATTTCATGCATTGAAAGGTCATTAAGGTGTCTCTGTCAGATTTTTGTTTCTGTTTATTTAGATACATTTTAAATATTCTGTCGCTGTATGATCATTTCTTTGTTGTCTTTTAAAAATTGTAAAATGTATTTTGGGATTTTTTTCTTGCCAGAGCATTACCTTTGAGGAATTTAAAGAATTCTGTCTCTTTACTTACCATATGGAGGACTTTGTCTTCTCAATCAAAATGATGAGTGATGCCAATAAGCCAATAGGAATGGGTAAGATTGATTTGGGTGACAGTGGGCCTCATTTATCAATTTAACATAGAAACAACCGCAGATCCGTGCGCAAATATCATCTTACGACTGGATTTACGTATTATTTATGAAACATTCACATGCCACCAATCTTATTGTGCGAATAACCAAACGTTAATGAAAGTGGCGGATGAAAACTCTTGTATATAACAATGTAGGTAGAAGTAGTAAGTTAATGACAAGTCATATAAATACGTTTTTCTTTCTGTTCAGATGTACTATAAAGCAAACTCTCTACACAAGGTAAAACCTGGCGTGAGATTTTATCGTAGCTACCGTTCACGTCCATATAAAATTGCCTCATTTTGCGTGGAAATGACAATATGCCTAGTTTTCTCTAGTATGATCGTTTCATAAATGAGGCCCAATATGTAATACCCTTAATGTCAAAAGGTTGTTCTGAAAAATGTTTTGATAGGACATTTCTAAAGTCATGTTCAACATCACATTTTCTCCCTCTCTTGCACCATAGCTCAGTTTAAACGAGCAGTGAAGATAGCAACAGGTCATGACCTTTCAGAGAATGTTTTGGACACAGTTTTTAAGATCTTTGACCTGGATGGGGACAACTGTCTGAGCCATAAAGAGTTCCTCTGTGTGATGAAAGACAGAGTACTTCGTGGGCTTAGGGTGAGAAATTGTTTAGCCTGTTGATAATTCATTTCCATAATAAAATTTTAGTTTTGTCTGTTAGTTCATATTGTCTATTATTAATTGAGGGAAATTTTTACTCATGTTATTTTTAAAAGGATAGTTCACCCAAAAATGAAAGTTCTGTAATCATTTACTCATCCTTATGTTGTTTTAAACCTGTACAAGTTCTAATGAGCACAAAAGAAGATATTTTGATGGATTGAGGTGACCACACAGTTGACAGTTTCCATTGACTTCCATAGTAGGAAAAACAAATACTATGGAAGTTGATAGGTATACTGTCGGCTTTGTGCTCGCCATCATTTATTAGGGTGTCTTCTTTTGGGTTCAACAGAATAAAGAAACTCATGCGGGTTGGGAACAACATGAGGGTGAATAAATTATGAAAAAATTTAAATTATGGGGTAAATTATCTCTTAATACAGTAATATAGCCAAATGTTATAATAATAGTTTTTAATTTTGCTGATTGCCCGGGACAGTAACAACTGAACATAGAAGGCACATGTTTGTTCCATAGAATCAATCCCAAAGCGACATTTCTGGCTACTGGAAATGTGTGAAAAGAGAGACACTGCAAGGAGCTAAAGAGGCACTCTCGGGATCACGAAGCCCTGTCTAATAGGAAGAGGGGATTCAAGAGGAGATTTATACACACCTACATGCAAGAGTTTGTTGTGCTGACGATTACAAATATATTTTACTTAATGTTTACATGGGCCCAAAATATATTGCTAATGAAGTAATATTGTTATTGGCCCAAAGCATAAATTGTGAATACAATTAATATAAAGGTTATCTGAAATGTTAAAAAAAAAAACAAGTCGTGTCACTGCCTGCCAAGACTGTGACATTATATTTAGCTTTGAATTATTTTGTGAAATTAAATTTCAGCCCTGTGCACTCCAACAAAATAGCACTGTCTGTTTTGGTCTTGTGAGTTGGACACAAGAAACACTTTTTTATTTTGTCTTTATTTGTAATATTGGTGTGGTGTTGTTTACTTGGAACTTTTTTATTCTTAATGATGTGAAGCTTTGCTGTTATAAGAGGTTATAACATTATCCTGTGGATATTCTGCATGCTACAGATTTAATGAATGAATTCAATTATCACACCATAACTTTAGCACCTTTATGCTTTAGTCACTTTGAGGCGGTTTCCCGGACAGTGTTTAAATTAATCCAGGACTAGGCCTCATATCAGGACATTTAAGTCGTTTTTACAAACATACCTTACAAAAAACAATACTGATGTCAATCTTGAGACAAAACAATTGCTGATATATATTAAAATATGTCAGTACAAGGTGTTTTTAAATTAAGGTAGCTCAAACATGCATTTTAGTCTGAGACCAGGATAGGTCCCTGTCCAGGAAACAGCCCCTTTATGATTTAGTGACTTGGATTTTAACTATAAAGCATATTGTATAGGTGGTAAGTGGTAAAATGATGAACTCCATTGTCATTAAGCTTATTGAGTGTTGTTCAGATGTGTTGAAATCCTGTTTGCCTCCTTCAAATTGAACACTCCTTTATTGAACACACTTTATTTCTTTTATTTTGATGATTGGTGAAACTGTTTAGTAGCCTATTTGGTTTGTGGGAATTTTCAGTGTGATATCACAGAATTGCTGTGTCTTGAAAGAAACTGTAAAGTCATCTCTAGCCTCAGTTTTTTTTAATTTGTGAATAAATTTTTATTTTTACTTTTAACTTCTTGCTCCGTAAATTCTTCTCAAAATTGTGCAGTATATAACAGTAACATTTTTTCAATGACCAATTAATATATAAACACTATAAAAATAAATGGGCAGTTTTTGGAGAGTCTGAAACTTCGTGCCGTTCATCGTTGAAAACTCTTTGGAGGATGCGGCCCGTGACGTCAGGATGGCTCTCGCGCTCTAGCTCACAATTGGTCCAGAGATGCTGCGCGAGAAACCTGTCATCCAAGCAACCGACGCGCGCTGCCCAAGACTCGCGCATCTTAAACAAAATCTTTTCATCTTCACTCCAAAATAAACGGACCGACACTACAACAACATATTTCACGCCAAAACTGAGACCAAAACGAAGCAAGCGAAACCGTAGTGTTTTAAAAACCGTTCGCTCCGCGCGTGGCTTTTGGTTTGTTTATCTTTTCGTAGTTCTTAAGCAATCCGAAATCTTTTTGGAGAGGGCGCTGCGCGCGAGAGTGTGCGCGTGAGTACGAGCTTTTGCTTAATACACAGAGACATCTCAAGTGTCGGTTTCGCGCTAATGAATAGACTTCACTCAATGGAATTTTATATTTAGAGCTTTCATACGCCGCTTCTCCCAACGGGCAATAGTGGACGGCGAAGCAGAAACGGACACGCGAAGCGAGCTCGCGGCATGGCAGTTATTGACATCTAGAAACATCAGGATCGGGACGCTTGTCGGTTTTAATCCCAACCGGAATTGGCGACTTATGTTCTTTCTAACGGTTTTAGGTGAGGTATCGCGGTGAAAACTCCAGCCGGTGACAAAATGATGGCCGGCGGGGCAGTTCAGCAGAACGGGATATTCTCCGCTCCTCAGCACATTTTACAATCGCCACACATGGACTCGGATCCCTGTGATTCCCGAAAAAGACCGCTGGAAACACCGACCGAGGCGAGCAGTACCAAGCGCACTAACACCGGAGGTAAGATCGACACTTCGTGCACGCGTTTTCAGTCAGCGCGGGCCTGCTGCTCCAAATAAGTCAGGGAAGCGACACACCACAGTCTGCTTATGTGTACCGTAGCCTAGTTTTAAACGTGCATATTAAATATACTATAACTTTCGGTTTAAAAGGAAAAGCACGTGTTTTTATGGCAGCTTTCCTTTTTATTTTGCAAAGTGGTTAGATATTAAAACCGTTGGCTGAAATTAAAGAACAGCAACTGTAAGTTATACCTGTACTGATATTCAATTAATAGGACACGTTGTTAAACCCGCCGCATCTGTCCAGCCTGACCCTGTCTGACCCTATGGGGTGACGCTCAGTGTGGTGCTGGTAACTCCTCTGGGAATGAAGTTAAATTGAGCATAAAATGAATGAAGAAGAGAAAGCGCACATGCGGCTTTGGTTTAATCCCTATTCACATGCAGAAACAGACTCCAACAAATGGTTGGAAACAAATGATTGGATCCTTTTCCATGGCACCATGTGGGGCACTTAATAAATAACAAAAAAGGGTTTTGATATGATTGCACACGAAACTACTGTCATGTCTTAAATATACACCTGTATTTTAAATGTTTTTTTTTTGTGGACAAACTACAGGTTGGAAGTGAATCATATTGCCTTTATTTATAATAGTCTGAGTCATTAGTCTTTAAATAATATTTCACGAGAAGGTCATATGATAAAGTTTGAATTCTCTACTGAACTTTTGAAGCTCCATGTGTGTCCATGTGCATTTGGAAATGTTGGACGGAAGCGAATAGAAAGTTGTGTGTACATTTCTGGCAGTTTGCTGATCATGATCCGTGGGACAGCAGCTTCTGTGGAGAGCCGTGCAGCTGTCCAGCGAGTGTCTGGATCAAAATCACCCTGCGATATTTGAGAAGAGTGGGGAAAGCACTCTATAAATTACTCTATAACTTTATAGTTTACAGTGATGAGAGCTTGACCTAAAGTCTTTAAACGTATATAAATTGTGATACCTAATACCGAGAATACTGAATGCTTTATATACGACTAACAAATTACACCGTTATATGTGTATTAAATCACATTGATATTTCACTTTGATTCTGGAATAATAGTCATGACATAATAATCAATTATGTTTGCAATTGTGCAAAGTGCAAACATTAATTAATGATAAATGAGTACAAGCAAAATATGCTATCATTCAGATCAACAACTATTTATGAAAGCCTGCCAATACATCAGTCTTTTTATGTAGTCAGGAAGTTAGTTTGCTCTTTGTTCAGTGACACTTTAGCTCATCATTCATTCTATCGCTCCACCTATCTGGCTTTGTTAATTAAAACATAATCCTATCAATGAACATTCCCTTCCCCCTACATGACCTTTGACCTGAAGAGAGTGAAGAAGGAGATGGTCAGTGATTGAAATCTTTCTTTATGCCCCCTCTTCTGTAAACAACCATTGATTACTGATGCTAATTTCACCAGTACACATGCGGTGGCTTTGTGCGCGCGTGCGCGCAGCCTTTTACCAAATGCAATTGAAATGTTATGTTAATGTTGCTAATGGAGGTTTTGGCAGAGCTATTTATGTTGGCGTGTTTTTGTGTGGTTCAGTGTTGGATCAAAAGGTCTGAGTTAGAGAGAGGGAGAGAAAGAAGGACACAGGTGCCCTTGCAGTGTGTGGTGACGTGAGTTGACTGTGAATTGGGCAGGTGGTGGGAAGAGGAGGGGCTATAGAGAGAGAGAGGGCTCATGTATTCTAGAATGTCCAGTGGATGTGTTGAACGTGATTGGTTTGCCTGAACAGAAGCATCTTTACTTTCTGCATGCTGCATCAGAGACACCCAGCAGGGTACATCAATGTATAGATATGTAGAGGATTCATCAACCTCAGCTGAAAAAAGTGCATATGCAAATGAAGTACGACCCTGGGACCAGTCTATATACACCCTCCCCCCACGTTCAGATGCGCGCAATGGTCGTGTATGGCGTTGTAGGATTTATAGGCAGTAATTTAGTTGGCCGTCCCCTTGGCGCTCTGCGGCAGATCCTTTCTGCCATTTTCGAAAATCTCTCTCTCGCTGTGTTTCCAACATGGCCGTCCAAGAAACCCACCGCCTCCCCGTTTTCACTCTATACCTCCTCTCCGCTCACGCAAGGTCACTCCCTCGCACTTTCTTTTACTCTTTCTCTCTCATTTCCTCTTTCTCTCTCCCTCAGCCTCCCTCCATCCCACCTTTTCATATTTCACCTAAACGTGAGCGAGTCGCTACGTCTTTTATAGTGCTGCGTCAAAGTGGGGGGGTGCAACAAGGAAGAAAGCCTTGGTGTGTATGTGTGCGTGTGTGTGTGTGACGCCGGGGAGGGGTGCGGGGTGATTGGACACGCTAGGTGCCTCTCTGTAGAATGCAGCACAGGGCTGGAGCTCTCGCTGAATATGGATGAGAAGGAAAGCAGAGGGTGATGCAGTAGGAAGATTCCCCCCGTCAGTCCGCCTCTGCCTGAACAATACAAGCCTCTCCGCTTTACACACACATACACACACATACACGCATCTCACACACACAGCAATTGCATTACCATCACACACAATCAGAGAAAGAGAGAGAGGGATATATAGAGAGAGAGAGACGGGGGCTGACTGCGGGTATGGAGGGGAGGATGCGCTGACGTTGTCCCCCTCTCGGATACGAACCTGGGGAAAAAGGTTGACTGGCCACATTCCTTGACGGCGACCGAGCTCCTATGATCAGCCTGCAGTCAGGCATCGCTCCCTGGTACAGACTCTCAGCGTCCATGGCTATCTGAACCCCACCTCCAGCACAGTACAGCAGAATGGGTAAGAGATTCGGTCCCCTTTTGTTGACTTGTTGAATGTGAGAGAGGTGCGTGCCGACGAGTTGACCGTGTTTCTTCTCGCTCTTCATTCTTTCACCCTTTCTTCTCCTGTCCTCTGTTGGCGTCCATTCATTCATTCAGTTGCGAGGAGAGGCTTGGTTGTCCTTGCAGTGTGCCTAGGACAGGCCCTCCTTTTCACATGCAGAGTGTGTGTCTGTGTTGCTTGGGGGTGGGAGGTTTAACAATGCAATGCCTCTTGACCCAATCCCTCTGTGTGTTTGCATGACACTCTCATTACACTGTATGTGCCATGGGTATGTGTGTGATCGTAGGTTCGAGCCCTAACCGTCTGGCTACGATTGCGGCTGTGCAAGTATGGCTCGCTGGCAAACAGCAGCAACAGATTGTATTATTTACTCAGAGTCTCACTGCTGAAAACCTGTTACGCCAGCTTTCCTTACATCATTGCCGCAAGCAGGGAGAACGTGAGTAAAAGGCATGGGAGAGGAGCGGTCCCAGAGCACCATTCTCAAGTCAATGCTGCATAAGAATGCGCATTTGGTTCGCTTTTTAACAACAGGTAAGCGACAGCGACCCATCCGATTGGCTCGTTTCGCCATCACAATGTCATCTCGAAGTCGTCGTAGAAACAATTTTGATGGCGAGCCATAATGGAGAGAGTGAAGTTTTCGCTCATTGCCGGCCAAGGTCACACAGTCCCCATGCCGTCGCCGCTCTGTGAAACGGCTGTCAGCGTGTATGGCGGGAATCTGAGATTCCCATAATTGGCCACTGTGACACAGTTCAGTGATTAAGAGAGCCTTGATTGCCTTTATTCTTCCTTCCGTATTCTCTTTTCATTTGTGTTGTATAAATGCGCTTGCACTTTCCTTATCTACGCACCCCTCCGGCTGCGCTCCATCATGGATTCCTGAGCGTGTGTCCACTGCGTCCTGTCCTCTTCCTCCGTTTACTGCAAACTGTCCTCATTAAACCATCTCTCGAACAGTGTCTGCATTCATTCCATTCACACTCGCACCCTCCCCTTTAACAGAACAGTCATTGATAAGATCAGGATCTTCCCAGCTGTGTGTACATGTGTGTGTGCGTGTTTGCTCAGCTAGCGTGATGGACTAGATTCCTATCATTACCTGTCAGTCGTGTGTGGCAAAAAGCATAGAGTCGGGTGAGGCAATGATGTAATGCGTATCCCACTGCGCACCTGGAGCGCTGCAGAGGACAGGTACAGATTGAAGCGCTCCTCACGGCTCCATCCCGATCATCGCCATGTCTGCTACCCTCTCTCAAGGGCCCCATGAAGAGTAGCGGTGGTTATCGTGTCCTTTCGGCCCTCGCGTACTCGTACGAGCGCTTGTGTATGACGTCGTTACCAGATTAAGCATTTGTCGGACGTTGCGTGTGTTTTATCAGGAAACTGTGAGGTCAGTCCCAGTGCAGAGAATAATAAATCTTTCACCCTTTTGCACTTATTCATATAACAAATGATTTTCTCTAGAGTGACTGAGCACAGAGCAGAGCCAGTCAGTTTGAAAGAGAGAACAAGAGAGGGACGGACAAAAGACTAGCATCGGTGCAGATAAGGTTTTTTAGATCTATATAACAGAGTGAGGAATACAGTTTAATTCTGCCGTTCCCACGGTGTATTTCATTCAATTTTCCTTTTAGGAATGTGTGGAAATGTTAAGGATTTAGTCCCTCTGTGTTTTTCTCGAATTGTCTTTTCAATTGAAATTCTGCTCGTGTATCTATCTAACTGTGCATTGCACGTTCAGCTGCGTATAAGTGACTTAAACTGTGTGTAAGCTTTTTTCTTTCTTTCTTTCTTTCTATTTTCTTTCTTTCTTTCTTGCCTGCCTATTTTGTCTTCCTGTTTGGTCTCATTATGTTTTACAACTGAAGCTTATGTTTGCTTTGATCTTAGTGCCATCCACTAACTGGCCCTCTATCTCCTGCCGGCAGTTCAGTTTCTCAGGATTTCCCTTTTTTTTTTCAGAATTTTGGATATTATTGAGGATGTCTTTATATGATGATTGATTACATATGGACCTGTCTGGTCTTAAAGCGATTTCCAACGTGTTGTGTTTCAATGTCGTTCCACTGAAATAACTCACCAGCAGTAAAGGACAGGTGAAACTGGCTAAGGTTAGTTTAACTCAGCGCTGTGTAATGTAGCGGACTTCACTGTGATTTGGAACGTATCAAGTGTTTCCAAAGGAGAGTCAATCAGAGTTGCTTAGAGACCATAATATTTTCACCTTTTCCGCACCCCTCCCATCTCTTCATTGACTCATTTCCCCCTTTACTAGTACTACTCTCTGAATGTCTTTTCATTTATATACGATATTCGGTTTTTAATTTTTAGCAAATCACTTATATGCCATGTTTAAATATCAGTTTTGCTTTTTATTTATTGCAAGTATTTTTGCTGTTATCCTGCAGTCTCTATCTTTCGTTGTGTCTCTGTCTCTCTCTTCTCCTCTCTGCAGTGGTACAGGGTCAGCTGCTGGAGATTGGGGGCATTTGTGTCTGCGAAACCCATCTTATCTTTCGGATTTACCGCCGTCTCTGAAAGACACTGATTTAATATACAAACACACAATGCACATTCGTATTCATTCATCTTTATGAATTCATTCTTTCACACAATATACTAATGCAGTAAAAAACGAAACCACAATCTTAAAAAGACTCATGGTTTTTAATATCACTTGACTAAATCCTGTTGATGAACATATTAATGCAGTATACACTGTAAAAGGGTTCCTTAGAAATAGCAGCTGGGTTGCCGGTGACTTGCCGTAGATTTGAATTTACAGGCAACATTTTGTTCAAAGTTAAAGGAACATTACACATTTACAAGTCTTTGTCTTTACAGAGTAAAACTAAAAAAACAGCATCAAGCATAACATTCTGGGAAACAAAATCTGAAGCAAAAAACAGAAAAAGGTTGATGATGATTTCTGGTTCCCAGAATGCTTTGCATGAGGCTGTTATTGTATAGTTTTATTCTGTAAAGATAAAGACTTGTTAATATTTAAAATTTATTTAACTTTCAATAAACTCTTGCCAACAAATAACATAAATGTAAATCTACGGTAAATTACCGGCAACCCAGCTGCAATACCATTGTAATTTCTACGGATTTTTTTTTACAGTGTAAAAGCCAGGAACTTTGTACTAGCTTTTTACTTCGAATTGCTTTGTTGTTATCCTCAATTGTAAATCACTTTGAATACAAGGTGAATGAAATGATTAAAATAAATAAATGAACATTAGTGATAAGTTTGATAAAATAGTAATTTAGTGTACTAAAACATTGTCACTGTTATGTTCCAATGGACTCATATGTTGCGGCCATATGTTGTATTTGAAATGTCTAATATTGTAGTGGAAGAGGGAAGCCTCTCATCCTCTTGGGAACCTCTGACTGACTTATGCGGTGTTGGCTGGGTTCTTCAGGACAAATCTGAGGATTTAGCATCCATATGTTCCTGCCCGAACAGCCTTCCAGGCAATTACCCACAAGCCATTGCCTCGGCATAGCGAGGCGCCACAGGCTGCCTAAATACCACCCGTTCCACATGCTTCTTAAACCTGAACTTCTGCGTCTAATACTGTACCATCGTGCCAAAGATCTGGTTTGTCATACGGCCGACCCTTTCTGCGTGCGAGAAAGAGAGAGCAACTCAGATGGTGGAGAAGATAGTGAAGGACACAAAACGTAAAGATAGTTTGGTTAAATTTAGACCTCTACCAACCCAAAGCAGGTCACTTTATCTCTGCGTGTGGAGAAAGTGGGACAGAGGCAGAATCGCTAGGAACTCATCAGGGAGAGAGTGAAAGAAAGAGCAAAATGAACAAAAGAAGCAGGCGGTGCTGTTATCACGTTTATTTAGTATGTTGCTTCATAATGAGGAATTGTAGTAAGGTACTATGGTGTTAAATGTAGCCTCTGCTTGACTTTATGAAAACCTATATAACCTTACTACTGTTAGAACTGTCAGAAATACACCAAATCGTCTGAATTAAACAAAATGACTTTAAAATGCAGATTAATTACAAATAAAATTAAAAAAAAAATTATTGGAAGAGCTCAGATGCAAAACCCTCCAAATTTAGCTGACATGTTTTTTTGTAAATGCATTTTTTTATTGGGCTCTTATTTTTGTGTTCAGTAATTTCACTTTAATGGCAATGAAGAGGTGATTAGTCAGAAATTGAAATGCCTTATTTTCACAAATGTGACTTTTCATTTGTATTTAACACCTTTGGTGCAGAACTTTCCACACTGTAAAAAATACAATTAATATCATCTTTTTTGATTATAAATTATAAAAATAAAGTCAAATAACTTAAGCTAATACAACTTTATTTTTATCATTTATAGCAACTCCTCACTAGTCAAGAAAGTTCAAATGAATTGTAAATTCAAGTTGATTAAACTTAAATATTTAAGTGCAACAAGAATTTTTTTTACAGTGTAAGCACTTGATTTAATAATAATAATAATAATAATAAACTTTATTTTCTATAGCGCCTTTAAAGGTAGCATCTCAAAGCGCTGCACAAGGGAATAAAGAAACAAACAATTATACAAACCATACATAAAACAAGTCGAATTTCAGTTTTACAATTAAAATCCGATGTTCATGCAATTCTTCCGTACACTTGGAGGACTTTACTGATTCATGCGGTGTTTAACAGATTCTGCCAACAAATTGGTATTTCTGAAAGGCCTGAAGCGGATTTGAAGCGGAAGTATTTGATGAACGAATAATATGTGCAGAGATCATTTTGTCAATATCATTTTTGACAGCGGTTGTGTTTAGCTGCTCTTGTGAGCTCTTCATTTATAAGAAATTATTATTGTTACTTGAATTGTGGACTCATGTGATATGCTGTTAAAAAAAATTTCAATTCTGAACAGTGTGTGTTGAAATACAAACAATGGATAACTTATTAAAATATATTACAGAGATTTGTAAAGATGTTTTAACGGTGTGTTTGTGTTTGGTGTGTGTGCAGAGGAGGGTGAATATTTCCTGAAGGTGTTGATTCCCAGCTACGCTGCTGGTTCAATCATCGGTAAAGGGGGGCAGACCATCGTCCAGCTTCAGAAAGAGACTGGAGCCACCATCAAACTATCCAAATCTAAAGACTTCTACCCAGGTATCATGCATATGACAACACTCGCATTCAAAACATTTCTGATTAAAGATATTGGGACAGTCTGCCGGACAGGGCTTAAAGGAATATTCCATTTTCTTAAAAGAAAAATCCAGATAATTTACTCACCACTATGTCATCCAAAATGTTGATGTCTTTCTTTGTTCAGTCGAGTTTTTTGAGGAAAACATTGCAGGATTTTTCTCATTTTAATGGACTTTAAAACAATTAACACTTAACTCAACACGCAACAGTTTTTTTCAACGGAGTTTAAAGGACTACAAACAATCCCAAACGAGGCACAAGGCTCCCATCCAGCAAAACGACTGTCATTTTTGACAACAAAAACAACAAATATACACCCCCAAAGCACAACTTCTCGTCCAGATCCGGTTGTGATGTGCCAGCGTGACCCCACGCAATACGTCATGACGTCAAAAGGTCACAGAAGATGAATGCGAAACTCCGCCCCAGTGTTTACAAGTGTGTTGAAAGAGGACCGTTCCGACGTTGTTGTATGTCAACTGATACTAATTAATGTCTTTGTGTCAGTTTATTGTTTGCAATGGTCCGCAAATGTGCGTTTTATATATGTAACACGTGACCTCCCTACGTCACCACGCATTTACGTTAGGTCGCGCTGGACCGGATCTAGACGAGAAGCTGTGGTCTAAAAGTGTACATTTGTCACTCTTCTTGTCAAAAATGACAATCGTTTCGCTAGACAAGACCCTTATGCCTCGTTTGGGATTGTTTATGGTCCTTTAAAACTCTGTTGAAAAAAACGGTTACGTGTTAAGTGTTAATTGTTGGTGTCCACCAAAGTCCACCAAAATGAGAAAAATCCTGCAATGCCCCCCCCAAAAAACACAATTTCCTCTCGACTGAACAAAGAAAGACATCAACATTTTGGATGACATGGTGGTGAGTAAATTATCTGGATTTTTCTTTTAAGAAAATTGAATATTTCTTATATAAGTCCCAGACTAAAATGCATCAAAATGCATCTTAATTTAAAAACATCTTGCACTCACATATTTAGGGCTGTTAATTTAACATGTTAATTAGATTAATTACTTAAATAATTTGTTACAATTTTTAATGCATTTAACGCACCTGATCAAACCAGTGCTGCATCATCACAAACGTTTATAATGCACATGCTTTGTCTATTTAAATATTTAAGCAGATGATGCGAAATGGATTTCACTGCAGTGCTCCCACGCTTTTTAAGAAGTGCGTGCGCATTTTGTGTGTGCGACTGCGTGTATCTAAAGCAGCGCATAGAAATACGCATCTCAAGGCTTCAGACCACACACGAATGCTACCTGAGCATGGGTTTAACATTTTTTTTTTTTTACTTTTTTGTATTCTGGTGCCAATTTCTATTACAGCCTAAAAGTTAACCTTGCCGTGGGAGTACATGGGGTGAATGTGGTAAAAATACGAAATGGAGTTTAAATTATATGGACTCAGAATGATCCATAGGGAATGGATTTGAGGACGCAGCAGTGTGGAAATCAAGGCTGTAGCTGAGACGCGAAACGGAGTTTAATTTATTAGGACATTTCTCTAGTGGAATAGATTTCACTGACGGCTCTCTGACAAGTTTTTTTTCAATTCAATTTTATTTATATAGCGCTTTTCACAATACTCAATTGTTTCAAAGCAGCTTTACATTAGTAGAAGCAGTAAAAGCACAGAAAAACAACAGATAGCACAACATAATACGCAATAGCATAAGCAGTCAAATTTGCTGCGGCTATGACGCGACATTATGAGCGAGCATTACTAATGTAACGTCTAGGAGAAGAAGCTAAGTTAAGCCCAAGCAGGCTACCTCCCCGGGGTAAAAAGTGTACAAGTGTACATATGCGCTAAATTAGAGAAAAAGTGAATGGGTCGAATATTATTGGTCTTAATAAGTGTGGGTCTTTAAAATAACATACAAAACATAACTTTGAATCACATAATTTTTTACACTGTATGCAGTATTATTTTACATTTTGATTGCTTAAATTAATTTATGTACTTTAAATCACAGACCAACTTAAAAAAAAAATGAAAAGCACTGTTTATTTTATTCAGTTTGTGGGTAATTTCACTATTTACATGCAAATATTTATGTGCGGTTTAATAAGATTTAATCATTTAATTAATTCGATTAAATATTTTAATCGTTTGACAGCCCTAATCGTAACGTATATCAGTGGCACTGTTTTGTCTCAGGATGCACATCAGTATTGTTTCTTGTAAGGTTTGTTTGTAAAAACTATGAGCTAGTAATCTAAACCCTGTACGGGAAACAGCCCCATTAAGTTTTAATGACAAACATCTCATAGCTTTGTACTTAGTATTTGGTTTATTATAAATAAAACACTCCTCTATATCTCATGTATTCATACTTTGTTATTCGATCTTGTTATAAATCCTCACAGTTAAATCATTTAGTTTTCTGTGCAGCAGATGTCACAGTTAATGGTGCCATGCATTACTCTCATTCACATTAAAGACTTAAAAAATAAAGGTTCAGCAGTTTTTTAAAGGAAGCAATCACGCGGGTCTTGGTACGGTTGAAATTAAAAATGTTCTCCGTTCTCGGATGTTAGATTCTTTAGATCTGCATTTTTTTTTGTAAATTCTTTAAGCTCCATCACACAGGTTTTTTAATAAAAACACAAAAATATTATGGAGCTTTTAACCACACAGGTCTTTTTTGTTTCTAATTAGAGGCTTTGTTTTTAATTTAAATGAATGCATGTTTAATTTTAAGTAAAAGCATCATTCTCACTAATAAACATTGATTTTTCCACATCTTTTGCGCACTGAAATCTGTCTGAAATCAGCTTGTAAGAGTTCTGAATAGTAGACTGAGAGCTTCGCTGCAGTACATGTGCAGTGTATGAGTCTGTTTACAGATGTTGGCCTGTATGTGTCATTGACTATAGTATCTGTTTTACCACGTGTGCCGTTAAAAACCTGCTTTATGTCGTAGAAAAAAATTTAATCGGTAGAGAATGACAGTGGAGAATGTGCCCATAGGGAGAGGAGGAAGTGTGTGAGAAAGAGACGACGACTGCGTGTGTGCATGTGTTGCAGCTGTGAAGCATGAAGCTAAATATTGTGAACATAATTTGTCTGTGAATATCTGTTTTTATTTATTTAACACACACACACACACACACACACACAGTTACATCCCTCTTTTAAATTAAATGAGAAAGAGACGCAACATAAAGCAAGGACACGTACAAATCTGAATGCCAAGCATAACTTAAATTTTATCGTAAAGCTAACAAAAATTAAATAAATAAGTGTCTTTTAATATTTAAAAAAAGCACACAAACAATACCTGAACCCTATCAAAATGAACTGAAATTAACAAACTAAAAAAGGAAAACAGGAAAAGAAATAAAGCTTGTTTGCTGGTGGCAATCCACTTCGGCGTCTCTTTTAAAATTAATCATTCGTTGAGAAGCAGGTGCACAAGGGCGGACCTAAAGAAACAGAATCAAACAAATTATGCAAGCCCAAAGTCATGACATCACATAGAGAAGGAAATGCACTCGAAGCACAGACCGTATCACCTTATCACTGAACGTATCTTGAGACCAACTGTTCAGTCTTTCACCCTTATTTTAACACACACACAGTGTCTCTCTCTCTCTCTCTCTCTCTCTCTCTCTCGCTCTCTCATGCTTTTTCGCAGTCTCACCTGTCGTCAACCCACTGTAAATGTACAACAATCTCATCTCAGCTTCGACCTGTGTATTTTTTGTGTTTATACCAACAGCATAACGTCATAGTACCACTCAATACAATTCGCAGCACATCAAAGTAAACAATGCGACGCTGATCTGGCACAAACAAACACCAGCACATCCTAAATCATTCTTCTCTCTGATATAATAGCAGCTTCTCTTCCAGACCTCATTTGTCTTATGAGATGCTGAAAGGGAAACATTTAAACTCTCTCTGGCTCCCAAGAGAGCTATAAAAAGAATTCACCTAACGCCGAGTGGCTTTACTTCAGCCAAGGTGTCCTTTACCACACACACTCACTGAAGCCCATCACACTAAGAAATATAAATTACATTTTTAGGTTTTTAGGTTTCATTGCGAACCCTTTCCATAATGCACACCTATTAAGACATAGAAAAAATGAAATTAACAACGCACACATATCCTTTCATGTGCTTTATCTGTAAATATATTAGTTCAAATTCTAAGGAAGAATTTGTGTCACACACTCTCGAAAACATGCCGTACTTTGGTATATGTGCTGTGCTTTAGATAAGAGCAGATGTGTGATACTCAATCTGGTGGTTAAAAAAATAACATCACAGCCGAGGAACAAACACTCGGCCAAGTTTGCATGTTTGTTGCAGCACATGCACGAGTATCCCTCCGTACTGTTGCCCAGAAACAAACACACAGCAACAACCTACATACTCTACATCTCTCTCTCTTTCTCTATCTCCATCTCTAAATGAAACTGAAGATCATGACAGTATATTTAGGACACTGAATGATAGTTTCCACCACAAGACTGAACAAATCCCAGTCTGAATTCATGTCGACACAATACGCAGAAGATTGTGTAACAATACTTGCTATAGATTTCATCTCTCCGGCCGTGGAGAATTTGTTTCAGCACGGTCAGAACTCTGCGGTTCTCTAACACTGACAGCAGTATTTTTGGACAGGTCGAGTGCTTTAAGGAAAGTGAGATGCCAGAGATTAGTAGTGTATGTGTGGGTCTTAAGCATTTGTGCGGCAGGTCCCGCAGGAGCGATCGGGTTAGTTTAGATTTTGATCCATACGGGATGAATTACATCATGCTGACAGAAGTTCATTCCTCTTTTTACCTTGTTGCATTCATAATTAATGAAATAGAAGAAAGTGCTTGTTTAAAATGTTTATGAGTGATTTTATGACATCGGGAAATACAATAAATCTCAATAATGCGTATGTATAGTACCATATATGAAAATCGTTGACTTTTATTTACAGAGATATCAGACGCAGAACCCGTGTCTGGCATGATTTTTTTGTCATGAGCATTTTTTATCAAAATCTTAAAGGATTACTCCACTTTCTTAAAAAAATCCAGATAATTTACTCACCCCCATATCATCCAAAATGTTTGTCTTTCTTTGTTCAGCTGAGAAGTAATTTTTTTTTTTAGGAAAAATCACGCGTTATGTGAAACGCACATTTGCGGACCATTTTAAAGGAAAAAAACCACAAGGAGATTAATTAATATCATTCCACATACCTCAACGTCAGAACGGTCGTCTTCTCCACACTTGTAAACACTAGGGCGGTAGTTTCGAATACGTCACGCGTGACCTTTGATGTCATGACGCATTAAGTGAGGTCGCGCTGGCGCTTCACACTCCTGGTGCAAGACGAGAAGTTGATTGGAAAAGATTAATCGCGATTAATCGCATACAAAATAAAAGGTTTTTTTGCATAATATATGTGTGTGTACTGTGTGTAATTATTGCGTATATTTAACCACACACACACACATACATATGAAGAGTTTCGTTGCAAAAAGAGATAAATCGATTTTTAAACATTATTGTCAAAACAAGTTTATTATTATGTTATCTTTTTATTATTTTGTTTTATGGTGCTACTTAGCTGTATTTTTTAAGTTATGAAGGTTTAAATCAAAACCAACTTCAGTTGAATTGATATTAATTGGAATGCACAACCAAAAAACGAGATTTCTGAAAAATAAAAAAACAGAGTTTTGCAACAAAACTCTTCATATATTCATGTCAGATTTTTAAAATGTATATATAAATTTTTTACATTTATATAGAATATATAAAAATATAAATAAATACATATATATATACACATGTAAATGTTTCTTAAATACATACATGAATGTGTGTGCATTTATATGCACATAATAATTACACACAGCACATACTCATGTATTATGCCAATAATCACTTTTATTTTGTATGCGATTAATCGCGATTAATCTTTTTCCAGCCCTATTTTTTAATTTTTTTGCTGAAAATGATGATCATTTTGCTTGATAAGACCCCTATGCCTCGTTTGGGCTTGTTTTAAACTGCCTTTAAACTGCACTGTAAAAAATGACATTCTTGCTTACTATTTTTGTCTTAAATCAAGATGTTTTTTCTTGATGAGCAAAATGACCTAAGAAAATAAGTCTAGTCTTTAGACAAAAAAATACAATTTAAGTAAATTTGTGCTTAAAACAAGCAAAAATATCTGCCAATGGGGTGAGAAAATTTTGCTTAAATAAAGTGTTTAAGAAAAAAGAAAACTTATTTTAAGATTTATTTTCTTCCCACTGACAGATATTTTTGCTTGTTTTGAGCACAAATTCACTGAAATTGTATATTGAAAAAATTCAACTGAAAAGCATCTTAATTTTTAAGATTTTTTTATATTTCTACTGAAAACAAGACAAAAACACTAAGTAAGAGTGTGTAAAGTGTTGGGGTCCAATAAAGTCTATTAAATTGACAAAAATCATGGAATGTTTTTCTTAAAAAAAAAAAACTTAATTTCTTCTCGACTGAACAAACAAAGACATTTTTTAGACAGTGGAGTAATCCTTTAATAAATGCTTCTTTAAAAACTGTATTTCTGAATGGCCTGAGGGCAGGATTAAGCGGATTTAACACAAAAGTATTTGATGAACATATAGTATGTGTATAGAGCATTCAGTTAACAATAATTATCTCATTTTTGACAGAGACGTTTAGTGGCTGTTGCATTTGAACTCTTCATATGTTATGTTAGCCTTTTGTTTTTCACATGCAACCTCTGCACACTGATGTGTTTTAATATTTGTGACTTTGTGTTTGTTTAGGTACAACAGAGCGTGTTTGTTTGATTCAGGGTACGGTGGAAGCACTAAATGGAGTCCATAACTTCATCGCTGAAAAAGTTCGTGAAATGCCTCAGAGCAGTCAGAAGACTGAACCGGTCAGCATTCTCCAGCCACAGACCACTGTAAACCCAGATCGTGTTAAACAGGTTTGTTTTGTGAGGCTGCCGTACCACTACAACACCAACTCCACCCAAACCCAAAGCAACTTAGTATTCATGAGAATTAGTTAGTAAAATGTGTTGCACAAGCATCTTTTAAGTTATTATACATGCATAAATATGAGTCCATAAACTCCAGCTTAGTCTAATAATGTACTATTATTTGGTTAAGAAATGACATTCTAGACAAGGACAGCTATCTGACAGTGATGAGCAACACTGCTAAACTAAACACTTCAGGCAAATGTACCAGCCCAGTAGAGGTAGAGCACAGGGCAGGCTGGTGGTTGTCCCCAAGGGAAGAGTGACTGAGAGGGGCAGCAAAGTGTGAGAGCCGTGGGTTATTTTTACCTGCTTGATACTGGCAGAATGAGAAAGAGAGAGTGAGTGAGAGAGCAGCTGCAATGTAAGACCAGGGATCAACAAATGGCAGAAATAAGCACTGACTTAAGAGGTAGACCTCCTTACACAGTCACACACATGCTGGTTTACAAACCTAAACATATCCAAGCATGCAGGGTTAGATATTGTAAACGTTAAAACAGCCAAGCACATTGCACCCATTCATACATTATCAGAAGGTAAACATCCACAGATGCATCTTAGATTATATAGCAGTGTCTATTTTTGGGGCTGTGTGCAGTCTCATGCATGTTATGCATGTAATTCCTCAATCAAAGTGACACTCCCCCCTCCTTCACAGGCTAAACTGATCGTGCCCAACAGCACAGCAGGACTCATCATCGGTAAGGGTGGGGCTACAGTTAAGGCTGTGATGGAGCAATCGGGAGCCTGGGTACAGCTTTCTCAGAAGCCTGAGGGCATCAATCTGCAGGAGCGTGTCGTGACGGTGAGCGGGGAACCGGAGCAGAACCGAAAAGCTGTGGAGATCATTGTTCAGAAGATCCAGGAGGACCCACAGAGCAGTAGCTGTCTCAATATCAGTTATTCCAACATCACCGGCCCCGTGGCCAACTCCAACCCGACCGGATCCCCCTTCGCCAACTCTACGGAGGTCTTACCCAACGCCGCTGCGGCGGCCACAGCCTCTACGCTGCTCGGCCAAGCGGGCCTTGCAGGCATGGGAGGGTTTCCTACGGCTATGTCTAGTCTTTCCGGTAACGATCTGCTCGCCATTACGTCTGCCCTGAACACTCTGGCCAGTTATGGCTACAACACCAATACGTTGGGGCTGGGTCTCAACCCGGCCGCGGCATCTGGAGTGCTAGCTGCCGTTGCAGCTAGTGCCAATCCTGCAGCTGCGGCTGCAGCCAACCTGCTTGCCACATATGCCAGCGAAGCCTCTGGAGGAGGCGGTCATCCCGCAGCTCCTAGCTTAGGGGGCTTCTCACTCGGCTCTCTAGCGGCCGCCACGGGAGCATCTAACGGTTACCTGAATCCTTCTTCCCCACTGGTGGCATCGTCTCTGCTAGGCACGGAGAAGCTGGCAGAAGGTGGAAAGGAAGTGGTTGAGATCGCCGTGCCGGAGAACTTGGTCGGTGCCATTTTGGGGAAAGGTGGCAAGACTCTGGTGGAGTATCAGGAGCTGACAGGGGCACGAATTCAGATCTCCAAAAAAGGAGAGTTCATTCCAGGCACACGCAATCGCAAAGTTACCATCACGGGGTCACCGGCGGCGACGCAAGCCGCTCAGTATCTCATCAGCCAGCGAATCACGTACGAGCAAGGTGTCCGTGCCACCAATCCTCAGAAGGTGGGCTAGAGATGGACAGGAGCGGGGAGGGGAACAACAAAAATGGGAACCGAAGAAAAAAAGAGAGAATTAAAAAGATGACTGGAAGAAAGAGAGAAAGAATGGAAAGGGTCGGGGCTTAAAACACGTCCAAATATTTCAAAACAAAATGAGGACAACAACAAAACCAACGAAAAAGATCTGATGTGGAACTGTGAATTGATAACCTGTTTGGGGCGAAATGTGATATTTTGTGACTGAAATTCTGCTGTATTTTTAAAAGTGTTAGGTTGTGTAGGTCTGAATACTGTGCCCTGGGGCACTCAGAGGAGGAGGAGCTAAAACCTCACTTCTTCTCATTGCCGGGGTCTTTTGGATTTAATATTCAGTTTTTTGCTTCCACTGCAGAGCCCTCACAGTTTAGTTCATGATCTGATCCACACCCTGAGCAAGGAGTTCAAAGTGCTCCCTCTTTTGATTTGTTTTATTATTAGTAAATCCAATCTCCACAACTATCCCGTAGGCCTAAAAATGAAAAGGCCATCTCGATGGCTCGCATACTCAGAAGATAGTTCTGAAACATTATACTAACTCCCTTATTATTTTCAACCAAGGCTTAATCTGAAACACCTGCTCACGTTACTGGATCTCTGTGATTATTCTTCATTATGGTTGATTTACACACATGTTCACATTCAATCTCTTCTAGATTTACTCAAACCTGTGATTCCAGGTTGACCTGAATGTATAAAGACTTCCTGAAATTGTTGGGCTTTTTATATGTACATATAGTATCAAACTGAGATGCTGTTGAGAGCAAACCTAAACTTCAGCCGCAGACACAGACAAGACGGCGTACGTCAAAAGTTACATACTTACCATTCGAGAACAGGAATGTAAAACATACATCACATGCATTTACATCTATACATACAAACTTACTTGCAAGTGCAGTTTAGTCACAGGATCCCACTTTGGTGCTATAAGAAAACGCATAAGATTTTAAGAGATTTTGTTGTCATATCTACCGATTTGAGAAATTATGGGTGAGTTTGTTAAAGCCTTCGTTAATTGTTAGGGGGCATTTTACCCATAATGAGGTGGATATTCAAAAGATCCCGCCAGAGCAGAGACAAAACAGTACAGTTTAAAAAAAATTGTATCTGTTTTGCCTCGGTAACTTTTATCTCTCACTACGGAAAACCTTCGGACACGCTACCAAGGAACTGAAGAATCCTGAACTTGAAAAATAATTGGACCTGTTTAGACAGATGTACCTCTTAACTCCTCCTCTTCCTCTGATTGGAGGAGCCAGGCAATGTCTGTGCCTGTTTTGTTTTGAAAGGAGCTCAGGTTGTCATACCTCATGTTTGAGAAAGGAGAAAGATTTCCAGTTTGTATGCAGTGCAGCAAAGTCTTGGGTGCATTACGAGTGCCACCTCGTTCATGTCGCGGTTGAACCCTGTTTGCGTCAGGCTGGCAGCAGAGGTGCAGTTGAGGTAGTGAACGAGAGACTGAAATGACACACAGCTTTTGTAACCTGTTCGAACTCATTCGAAGGCCAGAGGATGCTACTCGAATGACTGTCTACCTTCAGCCTTCTACTGTAAAGCAGCGTTACTGCAAGGCGAACTCTTGCAGATTAACCGATCTTACATCTGCTTCCTTCGAGAAACCAAACGTCTAACAGCATCGAGACTGCAGGCCGTTCCCTTTGCCCGATGTCTCTCTAAGGCATCGCTGGAGAGTTTCATTTGCCCTCCACCTTTTCGACTGATCAACAGTTGCACAGAAAAGCGGTGAAAGTTAATCGTTAGTTAATTCCACTGCATCTCAAAGTGTTTGCTGCTAACAGCGTTTTCGGTCTTGCCAGCAATTGTCTCTTGCATGGGGAGTGAGCGGGAGGTCCCGTACAGGGCGAGCGATCGTCTCTGAACCACACTGTGAATCCAGCGGCCTGACGCCATCGCAACTATGGAATGTACTGTACATATTTCACACCATCGAGGGCGCGTCCATTATGACACAGCGTGACGGAACAAAGCAATGAAACCGAGCGAGCACAAGAGCGCGGGCCACCGGGCCCCTCCATAGGAACGTCTACCTGTAGTTTACCTGGCTCTTTCGCAAAACCAGAGGGTCAGATTCCCCCGCAGCGTCCGGGCCTGTCATCGATTAGCGGATCTCCATTTGAACCCTGAACTTCTATATATATAACGACACCGCACAGCCCAATCTACTGCTGACCTACATACACACTCTAAAAGACATTCATCATCTCCCTCCAACTACCAGCCCTCTTATCTGCTCTGTGAGGGGCGAGCGAAAACGTAGAAAAAGGAGGAGAGAGAGAGAAAGAGAGAGATCGAGATTAAGAGGGGGAGAGAGTAACCTATTTCTATCCATTGCATAATTACGGGGAATATTATCACTAATGGCATTTCCCGTCTCTCCTCATTGCTGTTTTTAAATGCCATTTAAAGTTTAACACACACACACACACACACGTACACTCGATTTTTAATTATTAACTGTACCAGCCATAGGATATCAGGTTCTCAAAGTAATAGCTATTCAATACTCTTCGGAGATCAAACTATGTACCTGATTTCAGAAGCACAAGCACTGCAGTGCAACAATATGAGGGTAACATGAAAGGGTGAAAAACGCAATTATATATGCTTGACATTTGGAGATATATACGTTCACGACATTAGGTGTCTCTCGCTTTGACCCCTTATGTCTTTCTCTCCCACTTTTGTCTTTTCTGCTCTTCCAGCATTTCGCATCGAGCCTCTTTCTCCTCTCACTTTCTTCCTCTCCAGGCTGCTGGTCGCCACGGATGTGTCGCGCGTGCGTATTCGCGGAGGTCCGCGTGTCCCTGCGGGGGGCCGATGGGTATTCTGCCCTGCGTGGTGAACACCGTACCTCTGGACTGACGCGCCACATAATCTAACATTAATACACATGCTCCCTTGCCTGAAAATGACTCTACCTTAAACTAGCTAGAACAGGGAATGTGTGCGGAGAGAACATAGAGGTGCGTAAACCCAGAGCAAGATACTCTGGGTAAAAAAACACATATAAAACAAAAAAGGGAGATGGACGTGATAGCCGCACCTCAAACGGTTGCGTCGTTTGTGCTCTATGTTCTCTCTCCTCTCTCTGAGAACTATCTAAAAATCATCTCTGCATTTTCCTTCATTTTTTTAAAAATGAAACTGTGGAATCCGTCGCGTCTCATGTTCTTCGTGTATTTTGATGTAGTTCCTCTAGTTTGTGGTCTAAATGCAGTCTTGCGCTGTTGGTTTCGGTGTGTGATTATCCGTTATACTCGTGTGGATGATGAAAGTGCCAATCAAGCCTGGTTAAGATTAGCTTTGCGATTTGTTTGTGCATTAGAGTTGCTCTCTTTGGAGTGCCAGTGTCCATATCTACGTCACTGATAATTTTAGATCGACTTAAAATGTAAAGAACTATTGGAAGCAATATTGTAGCATGTCGTCAAGTTTTGTGTTTTGTTATGTCTGTTGTATGAGCCTTTGGATTTACTACAAATTTTGAATGAATAGGTTTACATGTACTTTTTTGTAATACCGTAAGTTTAAAAAAAATAAAATATGAAAAAATGCTGCTATTTGATAAGTGAAATATACAGAAATATTTTAGTTGAAAAAAACTATGTCTGGTCTTTTGATTAGGATCGTGCTCGTTTTCGACAGGGGTATAAACGAGGTGTATCGATATAAATTACATAGACGCAGTAATAATAGTCGACCTTGTGCCAAACTAGACCATCACAGCTTCTCAACGTGTAGGTGTGTGATGAAACGTTAGATATCAATAACTTATTTAGAAGCATTGAACAAGTGCCAATCAATCAGTATCTTTTAGTTCCAATGAAAAGATAATCAGCGATTGAAAAAATGGTTGTTTTTACCCCATAGCTGCGTAGACTAAGAGAAGCATTGTTTTATGCATCCATATGGTTTTGATACACTCAGTAGAAGCATCCTGTGCATTCGTTTAACCTGTGGCTTCCGCACTGCTTTTACGTCATATTGTCCCTGTAGGTCGGCATGGAGTAGGCATACATATGTTATACACATGTTATTAAGCACTCATAACACAGCCATTTATGAAAGTGTGTTTTGTGGATTTAGGTGTTATCTTTTTGCACGTCTCTATTGCATGATATCCAAGTGAATTATTGAGGGGTGGGAAATCAAACACTAACAGAAAAAAAGAATAAGAATAAAAAAAAAGAAGTAACCGTTCTGTGTCCTACGTCGCTCTGAGACACGGTTCTGCATGTGTCACAAACGGAGCACTCTTTCTTTTGTCACTACATCTGGTTTTTACTGCTTATGTTTCTCTCGGTCAGATGGGTGTGGCCTTATAAACGCCAATGCACATAGGCCTAAGAACTGCAGCGTAACCATGGGAACTGGAGTCAATCAGGAATTTATGAAAAAGCGAAAGGATTCCAGTTTACGGCAAAGCGAGACATCTCTCGGTCTCTGATTTCAAGGGAAAACACCCGTGCATGGAAACGTCGTTTCATTTTCGAATTTCGGCTACGGTCACGTTTGTTCACATGAAGAACTGCATTCATTGGTTTCAGACTTCTCTAGTTTCTCAGCTTGATTCTCCTAACCCCACATGTAATTTATGAATGTATTTACATTTGCATAAACTGAAACAAAATGTTATTTCAATGTTAAATGTCTTAGGTGTGACGTTTACGGCGGAGGTTGTAAAGTTCATGTAATTCAATCATATCTGTCAGTGTTAGGAAGGCCCAGAGCCACATTAGCACCCAAAATTCATTTCTCTCCTCCTGTCTGCTGATGTATCAAATGCACTTTACTGAGCATTAGGTCCCATCACAAACACACACACACACAGTGTAACCTTCTACTGGATGCAAAACTGAACCAAGCAACCTGTTTTTAACATGGAAAACTTTGACAGATATATTGTTGTTTTTCCTGTTGTTGTGTTTTTATTCTTTTCATTTTTTGGTGTTTGTAAATGAGTTGTAATTTTTTAAAGTGTGTTTTATTTTTGTATTTTTGTTCATTTCGGGGAGGAGAGGTCAGAAGGAGAGTGTATGATGTGTGTCCTGCATTCCACTGTCTCTCCTATAACATTCCCTTGTGTGGGTGTGTGCGTGTGTGTGTGTGTGTGCATGTGTGTGTGAGAGAGAGAGAGAGACAGAGAGATTAAGTGAGTGTGTATGTGAGAGAGTTAATGAGAAAGTTTGCATGGGTTTGTGTTTGTGAGTGTAGGTACATGCAGACACTATTGTTACCATTGTAATTGCCAACTGTGTGAAGCTGAACTGCTTTAAAAGTGAAAGGTGTTATTTTTGATTTTCAAAACTGTACGTTCTGTTCAGTTTAGAGGAATGGAAAATAAATTGCAGAAACCTCTGAAAAAGTTTTGGTGTTCTTCATTCATTAAAGCAGCGTTTCCCAAACCTTTCTGTCTCACGTATACCGCCACAGCCCCATTAGTAGGGCTCAAGCACTCAACAAAAATATATTAATATTCACAATATTTAATGAATTTCATTTTTACTGCACTGAAAAAAATTATTCATTGAATTTAATCAATTTTTTTAAGGTAAGCGGTTGCAATCAATTAATTTAAGCTACATTTAAACAAAAAAGATTAGTAATGTAAAATAAAATATAAAACTTTTGTTTAAATGTAGCTTAAATAAATTGATTGCAACCACTTACCTTAAAAAAATTGATTAAACTCAATGAATCTTTTTTTTTCAGTGTGTGTTCTGTATAAAAGCATACTGTAAAAATATAAACTTCATGGGGCGGTTTCCTGGACAGGGATTAGACTAGTCCTAGACTAAAACATTTTTAAGAGCTGTCCATACTGAAAACAACTTACACTGACATATCTGAAAATACATCGGGGCCCTTTGTTTTGCCTCAAAATGCATACAGGTAATGTTTTTAGTAAGGCATGTTTGTTAAAACTAGTTATATTTCCTAATTAAACTAAGGCCTAGTCCTGGATTAAGATAATCCCTGTCCAGGAAACCGCCCCCATATCTTTAATGACTGAGTAAGGTCAATGAAATCAAACTTTAACACTCCACATCTCATAATAGATTGATTCTTTCACCTGTATCTCTCAGACAGTGTTGCATATTTGTAATATTAAGAATATTATCTAAAAATACAAACTCACCAAGTAGCACACACACACACATACATATATATATATATAAAGTACTGTGCAAAAGTCGTAGGCCATCATGCTCCATTAGATTTGTTGTTTTTGCAATTGTATAGTGATCATATATAATTATTTCTCAGTCTCTTAGAATACAACCAGAAAATATAGGAAAGTTGTATGTAGTATTAAAAACAGTATAAGAAAGTGTCAAGTATTTAGGGTAAACTCCCCTTCCACTTGAGGAATAGCAGGACACTTGGAGGATCTCTTAAACCTAAATGAAATTAAATCTTTATTTTCTAATTCTATTCGCATATTAAATACAGACTGATGCCAAAAGAAGACATTTAGTCCTAAAATTGTTTTGTTTTTAATTTTGTGTACATATTTCCTGTTTGTATCTTCATAAAAAGAGTACAAAATAAATATGGATGGACATTAACCCGTTAATTGGGACTGTCCCGTGAGCGGGACACCTAAGTTTACTTCAATATTTTGCATGTAAATTTTAATCTATCACGACAAACTATATATTGTTGGAAAGGTCTAAGAATGTTATTTTCATATTTCAAAACCTTTTAGCGGTAATAATAAGGCAGTTACAGTAATTTATTCATTTGTGACACAAGTATGCAGCAAACCTCAAAGCAAACCAGCACAAACCTCAGTTTTTTGACAATTTTATGTATTAAAAATTATACTATATTGCATTTTTATTTATTACAAATAAATGTAAACTGCTTTAAAAAAAATATTATATTTTCACCTCCAGACACTTCCCTAAAAAACGTTGAAGTGTCTTCTTTAAAACCAAAAATTACCAAAATTAAAACCAAATTTAGGCTTCTAGAAAAAAAAAAATGCCAGGGTTATATTAATTTAAAGGTGTATATCACCTTTTCACCAACCCCCCACTCAACAAGGGCTGCGCCAGTTAAAGGGTTTTAAAACTTTATAAATATATATGATGATAACACTTTACAATAAGGTTGTATTTGTTAACATTAGTAAAAGCATAAGCTAACATGAATGAACAATACCTCTGCAGCAGTGGTTTTCAAACTGGGGACCGCGAGATGGTGCCAGGGGAGCCCCAGCTTTACGACATTTTATAAAATACATTAATTTTAATAACAAACAGCACTACTAGGTATAATTTTATATGTTTTGTTTAATTAAAATATTATTTTTTAAAACTGTTTTTTTCATAAATTTTATTTCGGGGGGCTGCGAAAAAATGCACTGTACACAAGGGAGGCCGCATGCTGAAAAAGTTTGGGAACCACCGCTCTACAATTAATCTTAATTCATGCTATATACAGCATTTACTTATGTATTATTATTATTGTATTATTAAAATACAAAGATTTTACGCCCGCAGCCAGCGCATGTTTTACATGGTTTCCAATGTAAGCTCAGCGTTTTTCAAATAAGCCAGCAGCTAGCGAGTTTTTTTCGCGCTCTGCGCTGAGCGTCGCGAGTTGAAAAAGATTCAACTTTGGGTGAAAAGCTCCGCTCGTCAAGTTCTCACATGGCCGTCCAATCACTGTGGAGGAGGGGCAGGACAAGTATCACAACAACCAACCGGCTCATAACTCAAGTATCACAGCTATCAAAGCACTTGGCTGAATAAAGCTGGTGCTCAGCTGAAAAAACAGCTAGCAATCGTTGTCCTCCAGGCGTTTTCAAACGCATTTAAAAGTTTTGGTGTGCACAA
This sequence comes from Misgurnus anguillicaudatus, assembly GCF_027580225.2. Classification (NCBI taxonomy): domain Eukaryota; kingdom Metazoa; phylum Chordata; class Actinopteri; order Cypriniformes; family Cobitidae; genus Misgurnus; species Misgurnus anguillicaudatus. The sequence continues at coordinate 28,439,712 of NC_073358.2, read as the reverse complement.
CCCCTTACCGTTTTGGAATCCATTCAGCTGATCTCCGGGTCTGGCGCTAGCACTTTTAGCATAGCTTAGCATAGCGTAGTGATAATACGCATTGCCCGAAAATAGTCCCCTAGGTTACTTTCAACAGCAGGGGACTATTTTCGGGCAGTGCGCAACATCACTACCCCCGCCGCAGCCATGGTGCACCAGCAAAGTCCTTGATTACCACGCCAGAATGAGAGCATAGCTCCCAACCAAATCTGCCTACAAAATTGCAGCTTTTAATTTTCTTTCTGTCTTAATATACAATGTAACTACAGAAAAGCCAAGTTTTAAATAGGAAAAATATTTAAACTCTTTGGTTATTTTTTAGTGCGATGCCAATGGTCCAATCAGACTCAATGGATTGTGCTAAGCTATGCTAAAAGTGCTAGCGCCAGACCCGGAGATCAGCTGAATGGATTCTAAAACGATAAAAATCAAATGTTTAACTCTAGGGGAGCTGGAAAATGAGCATATTTTCAAAAAAGTGGAGTGTCCCTTTAACGAAAATTAACAAAGATTAGTAAATGCTAAAAAAACCTATTGATCATTGTTAGTTCATGTTAGCTAAGGCATTTACTAAGTTTAACAAATACAACCTTATTGTAAAGTATTACCATTTTAACAATAAATGCAAAAAGTGTATTAGGAGAAATCAAATCAGTGTGTAATGAATCACAAAATTAAGATTTTAGGTCATTTTGAGTCTTATGTATTACATTTCAATTTCAGTGTGGCTACTGAATGCCATATTAAGTCAATGTTCATTTAAATATGACACAACATCTGTCTGTGATATAGCCAGTGGAAACACATTTTGAAGCCCTCTCTCTCTCTCTCTCTCACACACACACACACACAGAGAGAGAGAGAGACCGAGGTGATTGTGTGGTGATGCTGTGTGAAAGTGGTATGGTCCTGCAGTGCTGCAGTTTGATGACATGGTTGAAGTGCCATTATGATGAATGGCAAGATCAGTATGAATCATAACGTCTGCCTGTGACGCTGTTAGGTTTCTTAAAGCCATTAAGCGTGTGCATATTTGAGATGCACAAGCAATAATACATACCTAAACAACATTTGTGTAACGAATTGATCATTTACACAAATTATAGCTAAGAAGAAAGTGCATGAGTGCGTTTATGCAATTAAGAGGACAAGTAGTGAATCATTTGTATGTTAGAAGAACATTTTAAAATGTCTTTGGTACTGCTGAGCTGAAGTGGACTACCTGGTTGCCTTGGATACCTCTTGGAGCCATACCTCAATTGTCCTGTTGCCTCTATAACAAAACCCTCCTCTATTACACACACACACATATACTGAATGAACAATGAATGCCACACTATGACACTTTCTTCAGTTTTCACATAGCAAAACTAATAAAACATTAAGGATCTTAAACATCATAGAATGATGCAGAGATATCCATATGGTACAACAAATAGGTGATCAGTGATCACTTTGTCTTGCCTCAGCAGTTGCCATGGCAGTGAGACTGCTGTAAACTGCAGTTTTGTATAGATGTTCATACGTGCTATGTTTACTTGATTATGCATGTGAGCAACAAATCAAGAATATGTTTCCCAGAATGCCATTCTAGACTTCATTATGAAGAGTACTGTGTCAGTATGACTTCACAGACAATAGTCACATATCGACATAGACTGAGAGACTCTACTGATTTTTTTTTAGTACAATACATTGTAGTTATACCTAAACAATAGCCCTTATGTAAATACAGTACATTAATATACTGTAATAATAAAAAACATTTGCTTTTGTTTAATTCTTTTGCATATTTTGTTTTAAATAATTAGCAATATTTCTTGTAACACACAGGTATCATCCAGTGGGACTGCATGTGTTAATTCAGTAATAGTTAGATGACTAAAATTAATCTAGTGGCCCAAAGGAACGAGCTCTGTGGGTCATAAAATCAATTGTTTTCTGTTGGTGTTTAGTAGTAACACATTTCATTATAACAGACCCAAGGGCTCATTTTCACCACACAAAGCCCATGACAACCTAATAAGCCCAATATATGATCAGAATAATGAACAGAGGGCTTCTTTCACGTCTTCAATTAAGACTCTGTACACTCATCTAAAGGATTATTAGGAACACCTGTTCAATTTCTCATTAATGCAATTTTTCTATCAACCAATCACATGGCAGTTGCTTCAATGCGTTTAGGGGTGTGGTCCTGGTCAAGACACTCTCCTGAACTCAAAACTGAATGTCAGAATGGGAAAGAAAGGTGATTTAAGCAAGTTTGAATGTGGCATGGTTGTTAGTGGCAGATGGGCCCGTCTGAGTATTTCACAATCTGCTCAGTTACTGGGATTTTCACGCACAACCATTTCTGGGGTTTACAAAGAATGGTGTGAAAAGGGAAAAACATCCAGTATGTGGCAGTCTTGTGGGCGAAAATGCCTTGTGATGCTAGAGGTCAGAGGAGAATGGGCCGACTGATTTAAGCTGATAGAAGAGCAACTTTGACTGAAATAACCACTCGTAATAACCGAGGTATGCAGCAAAGCATTTGTGAAGCCACAACACGCACAACCTTGAGGCGGATGGGCTACAACAGCAGAAGACTCCACCGGGTACCACTCATCTCCACTAAAAATAAGAAAAAGAGGCTACAATTTGCACGAGCTCACCAAAATTGAGTCTCAATTTCTGTTGAGACATTCAGATGGTAGAGTCAGAATTTGGCGTAAACAGAATGAGAAGATGGATCCATCATGCCTTGTTACCACAGTGCAGGCTGGCGGTGTAATGGTGGGGGATGTTTTCTTGGAACACTTTAGGCCCCTTAGTGCCAATTGGGCATTTTTTAAATGCCATGGCCTACCTGAGCATTGTTTTTAACCATATCCATCCCTTTATGACCACCATGTACCCATCCTCTGATGCCTCTGATCCTCCAGCAGGATAATGCACCATGTCACAAGGCTCGAATCATTTCAAATTGGTTTCTTAAACATGACAATAAGTCCACTGTACTAAAATGGCCCCCACAGTCACCAGATCTCAACCCAGTAGAGCATCTTTGGGATGTGGTGGAACGGGAGCTTCGTGCCCTGGATGTGCATCCCACAAATCTCCATCAACTGCAAGATGCTGTTCTATCAATATGCCACGTTCAATCATGCCACGTAGAATTAAGGCAGTTCTGAAGGTCGAAAGGGGGTCAAACACAGTATTAGTATGGTGTTCCTAATAATCCTTTAGGTGAGTGTATGTCATCCAGTCCTTTAAAACATTAGGAATTGTAGGAATTTATTAAATTTGTTACATGCGTTTAGAATTTTTTCTTTACATTTTTTGGAATGCTTTTCCATTTTTTAATCATGCTGTGTCCAGCTGCAGAAATGTCCACTGGTTTGTAACTTAATATTAAGAATTCAAACGCAGATAAGCCAAGGCCTTATCTTAATACAGCACACAGTGTCTTTACAAGTCCCGCAGGAGACGAGTACATCTTTTTTGTGCACCTCATTAAAAGCATGTCCATCTAACACGATAAATCAGGCATCTGTTGTCTGTAGAAAAGAGCTTAATAGAGAGTGTAATGTTTCTTTGATATAATTTTTTTAATTTGTTGATATCTGAACACCTGTTCTAATAAAGCATGGCTAATTGATGTTGTGTTGTGCTGTTGATGCATTTTCTGAAATATAAATGTGATTCTTCAGTTTATATGTGGAGGTACTGAATAACCTTAAACATGCTTTTCGGAAATGGGCGATAACAACAAATAATCATGGCATATTCTGATTTCAGAACCATCTGGTACTCGCTGGTCTTTTTGCTCTCTCTCTCTCTCTCTCTCTCTCTCTCTCTCTCTCTCTCTATTTTCCTGCTATATCACTCTTACACTTCCATCAGAAGTGCTGTGTGCATTGTGGAAGCTTGTAAATTTACAACTGGACCACATTTTATGTGCTTACTCAGACACAAATACAGAAGGCTCACTGTGGATTATCGCCAGCATTATATACAGATAAGACATGGTTATTGACAGTGGTACATTAAATCTTTTTTTCACACCCCAGACATCATGTCACACAATATTTCACATCGCACACACCCTACTTCAGTACTCACATTTGGACATTGAGTGGCTTATATGATGTAGCAGCAACCCAAAAGCTCTGTGCAGCACTGCAGCATCGCTACATTAGTACTAGATGGATTTAAACAATAAAATATTATTTGATGTATTTAAAACACACTGTATATAACAATATAATGGCATTAAGCATGGACAGAATCAATACTGTACACTTAATATAAAGCCATTATAGTGATCAGTAGGCCAAATGACGCACTTAATCTGGACAACTTGGAAGTAATTGGGATCCATTTAAATGAAATGTACCGTTTCACCTTCATATTCAAGGTCATACATAATTTCAAGGTCATCAGATGTATATGAAAATCTGTTGGGGTAAGATGCCTTTTCCTGGTACATCTTTTTTTATATGACAGAGCATTAACTGTAGTGGAAGGCCATACCGAAGTAATCTGTGAGATTACTGTAGCTTCGCTTGCTGCCTTCTCCTATAGAGGTGTCTGTTTTTCAAAGATAGTTGTGGAGGGGAGGATCTCATCATTAAATCATGTTGTCAAGGCGACAAGTTTGTGTGGAGCATGGCTTTGAGCAGTGTATGTCAGAACACAGGCGTATTCCTGTCACGATTTCATCACCATTTCTGCGTAACCTTGGCAACCCTAACTCCCAGAAAGCCACACCAGTTCAACTAGGTAAATACATAGTACATTTACTCATACTGCTTTGTCAAGAGATTCAAGGCGCAAACAGTCGTATGCAATTCCAATACTTTGGTTGGAGCTCTGCGCAAAACATCTGCACATCTGTAAATATCTGTTTAAGCTGATGACTTCAACATATATGAAGTGCATGTTGGTTAGTCACATTTTATAATTTCGCAATGTTATGCACACTTGTAGGTCTTGCTCAATTGATTTCCCCTGTATGATCAATACATTTTAGCCTATATAAAACACTGCAGTGGCCATATCAACATTTGCATGCCGTTTCTTTTCTCTTTTGGCTTCCAGTGGTCAATAGTGACGAAGGTATATGCAGTCCAGCACTGTGCCCCTGAAGTTGATGTTGTTAGCATTATTACACCTGATCAATAACTATTAATGAAGCAAACCATGGCTGATTCAAGATGTGGCTCTTGCTCTGCCGTTGCCATGGAAACCAGAGCTGCAGCGCTGCAGGCTCAAATTGGGAGTTGGAAGAAAAAGACAGAAAAGGAGAGGGGAATAGGGATAAAGATAAAGAAGGAGGGAGTGTTTTAGCTGGTGAAGCACAGAGGGTGAGAAAAGTAGTCTCTTGAGTTTTAAGCACTAATGCAAGTGTATTATTATTATTATTATTATTTAGTCTATTGATCACACTATTTGTAAATGTACATTTTTAATAAAATTAGTTTTTTATACATAGTCCAAATCATATTTTTGTGTTCATTTCCTTTTTGTTTCATGTACTTCCTGTATTTAAGCATGGTGCTATTTCTGAAAGCACCATGAGATTTATGTTGAATGCGTAGATTCCTGACGAATCATTTCGATGCTTGCAGCGCCCTCTGTAGTTGCAGTACCGCTCCAAACAAGTAGGCGGCGACGTTGAGTCGTGTGTGTTATGGCAGGGTAACCGAAGAAAAGTACTACAGAGATACATCAATGGACGTTCGTGCAACTTTGTCACTGTAATATCAGGCATCACTATAAGCAATACTTTTTGATGTTTTATGTAAAGTCATCTTATGTTTTAGACGTGCGTTTCAAGAGTGTCTGCAAAGGACTTACCTATTAAAAAGAGTACAGCATGACAAGGTGTTTTTATTGCCATAAACATAATGACATCGATGGCAAATCCATGTGATATTGCGGCAGATCTCGAAAAATATATGGTGAAAGAGGTAAACTAGAATTTTTATTTGTGCTTAAATATAAAGGGGAAAAAAAAAATCGTGATTTTTTTTTTTAAAATGTTTGGTAACTAGGCACCTCCAACTGTCTATTACATTCCTAACTTTATCACGGAGGCTGAAGAGGAGAGTCTGCTGCAACAGGTAGGACTTTACAGCTCCAGACTGTACATTAAGCTTCTTGACAGCCATAACATCCAGTCACTTTGCATTTTGTGTCTTTTACATAAAGGTATACAGAGCTCCCAAACCCAAATGGACGCAGTTATCAGGACGGAGGCTCCAGAATTGGGGTCTGTAAAATACGTTTGTATACTAATGTATAGATCTACATGTAAATGTTTTATCAACACACATCAGTTTATAACACCCAAACAAAACTTTTACAGTCAATGATCAGCTGGACTGATTTTCTGGAGTGATTTTGTGATAATCATCTTCTAACTCAACAGTATTTAATAAACCGTTTACATCGCTGTTAACTTAACACCATATCTAACAAATGTATCAAAAGCAGAAGAAAGGAGAAAAATGTTCCACTCTTTCAATAGCTAATTATTTGGCAGCTATTGATACATAACATTACCATTTAGTAATTGAATGGAGTAAATGTTTTAAATGCTTTCTCATTAATAATGACCATGAATTAACTCTCATTCACCTAGTCATTAAAATAATGAATTACTTGCAGTGGTTTAACACCCTATACATTAAAACCTTGAATGTAGATATAAAAATGAAAGGGAAACTAATAATAAAGCACAAGCAAACTTGCTAAAAGAGAAAAAAACAGCTAGTGGGTTATATTCAAAATCATCTTGAACACATCAACATGGCCTTATTTTAGTGCATTTTTATTGAATGTTACTTGAGTATCATGTTGACTTTATAAATCAAAGACTCCCTTAAAAGTCAAATTCTCATTTTGATCGTCTGTATCACTTCTAATTTGTAATATCAAAAATCTTTATTTTAAAATTTTCATAATTCAAATGTTGTGACTTTGGTGCCATGCTTTTTGCAGCTCTTGTAGTCGTTTAGCATTAAATCTCACATTTATAAGAGTTCAGTTAAAGTTGCTCAGCTGGAGAAGTATGGGTGATTGATTTGATCGATACTTTTCTTTTATCAGGTGGATTGCCGAATCCCAAAGGAATGCTTGCTGAGAAACTCCCTGATTGGCTACTGACTTACACAGAGAAAATATCTATGCTTGGAGCATTTTCAGGAAAAACAGCCAATCATGTTCTTATAAATGAATACAAGCCCGGAGAGGGTATCATGGTATGAAAGTGGGCATTTTTATTAACTTTGTATGAGTTTATGATTGTACATTCTTAATACATGAATTTAGAAACCTTTCCTAACCCATCAACCTTTTTTACATCGACTTTTCTATTTCCAAGGCTCATGAAGATGGACCATTGTATCACCCCACAGTGACAACTATCACTCTAGGCTCTCATACACTTCTGGATTTCTACAGGCCTGTTTGTCAGAATCAGGTACCAACAGAAAACTTGCCTCATTATTAACTCACAAAGGCTCTATTTACACCAGGCATTATGGTCCATTTCAACTGAAACAGTCCCTGGTGGTCACATTTTTTACATTTCATGAGTTTCCATTAAGATGTAATCGATAGGGAATGAGAGAAAGCATATTTGGTGTGCTGTCTAAGAGGAGGACTCCGAGCTTGGAATTTTAGCCCGATCCCAGGGTATGTAAATGACGTCACCGTCGGCGAGAGGGACTGCGGTTACGCCCATTGAGTGGCAAAAGACTTTGAGTACAGCGTGACATCGGCAAAAACACAGTGAAAACGCATCGAAATGGGAAAAAGCTGTTGTGCGATAGACTGTACTAAAAGATTAACAAGAATTCGGAGCTATCGTTTTACAGACTGACAAAAAACACCGAAAGGAGAAGTAAATTGTTTGTTCAGGCCAACGTCCACAGACCACAGGTGGGTTGACAAGTTGCTAGGGTCACTATCAAGCAGAGGTTTTACTTTCTACTTATTTGTATTTTATCCGTGTTTTCCTTACATTCCAAAGCATATTATCATAATTTTTCTCTATTACATTTCATAAATAATATGTTTTCGTTTTACATTTAAGTACATTAACATACTTGTACTCAAGTAAAAGTACACAATTCAATGTAAAGTAATTTTAATACACAGTATTATTCTATGCTTGTAGTGAAGTAAAATTTTTCCCAATACAAATACCCTAATAAAGCACAGATGCTTGGAAAATGTAACTAATGCAACCAAGTATTGTCCACCTCTGCTATCAAGTCCAACTTAATTCAATTTAAACTGATGATAGTCAGTCTGGCATTTTCGCAGCAGCCCCTATGAAAACCAGACATTTTGTTGCACGTTTTGCCACTCAACCGGGCGAGCTCTCGCACGGTCATTAGGAAAAATGACGTCAATGCATACCCTCTTTAGATGAAACTCGCTGAGAGTGAGGTGATGGGGTGGAGGAGAGATCCTGCAAAAACTGCAGATTATTTAAAGCTGGGTGGGTGTCCTTTACTGTTGCCTGAAATGCAGATTAGTGTTCATACTAAAAATACAATGGTCTTTCTGTGAGTCTGATCGTGGTTTGAAGGGGACATATAATGAAAATCAGACTTTTTTCCATGTTTAAGTGCTCTAATTGGGTCCCTGTGCTTCTATCAACCTAGAAAATGTATTAAAACCCAGTAACTTAGTTTTGGTAAACCATTCTCTGCAAGCATGTAGAAAAAAATAGGTCATTGAAAATGGGCTCCCCTGTCAAGGGAATCTTCTTATAATAATTTCACCCCTTTACCTGCACTATCCAACCGTGACCCTGCCATTCGGTGCAGAGAGAAAAAATTATTGACAGCAAAGCTGGTTTAAATTTTTTCCAACCAATTTCGCCGTCATGCCAATCAGTGTTTGCATTTGAACTTATTTTAATTTAAAAGGACACACCCAAAACAGTACATTGTTCCTTGCACCTACAAAGTGGCAATTTTAACATGTTATAATAAATTATATGTTATTTTGAGCTAAAACTTTACATACAGTATTGTTCAAAATAATAGCAGTACAATGTGACTAACCAGAATAATCAAGGTTTTTAGTATATTTTTTATTGCTACGTGGCAAACAAGTTACCAGTAGGTTCAGTAGATTCTCAGAAAACAAACAAGACCCAGCATTCATGATATGCACGCTCTTAAGGCTGTGCAATTGGGCAATTAGTTGAAAGGGGTGTGTTCAAAAAAATAGCAGTGTGGCATTCAATCGCTGAGGTCATCAATTTTGTGAAGAAACAGGTGTGAATCAGGTGGCCCCTATTTAAGGATGAAGCCAACACTTATTGAACATGCATTTGAAAGCTGAGAAAATGGGTCGTTCAAGACATTGTTCAGAAGAACAGCGTACTTTGATTAAAAAGTTGATTGGAGAGGGGAAAACCTATAAAGAGGTGCAAAAAATGATTGGCTGTTCAGCTAAAATGATCTCCAATGCCTTAAAATGGAGAGCAAAACCAGAGAGACGTGGAAGACAACCATCAAAATGGATAGAAGAATAACCAGAATGGCAAAGGCTCAGCCAATGATCACCTCCAGGATGATCAAAGACAGTCTGGAGTTACCTGTAAGTAGTGTGACAGTTAGAAGACGTCTGTGTGAAGCTAATCTATTTTCAAGAATCCCCCGCAAAGTCCCTCTGTTAAAAAAAAGGCATGTGCAGAAGAGGTTACAATTTGCCAAAGAACACATCAACTGGCCTAAAGAGAAATGGAGGAACATTTTGTGGACTGATGAGAGTAAAATTGTTCTTTTTGGGTCCAAGGGCCTCAGGCAGTTTGTGAGACGACCCCCAAACTCTGAATTCAAGCCACAGTACACAGTGAAGACAGTGAAGCATGGAGGTGCAAGCATCATGATATGGGCATGTTTCTCCTACTATGGTGTTGGGCCTATTTATCGCATACCAGGGATCATGGATCAGTTTGCAAATGTTAAAATACTTGAAGAGGTCATGTTGCCCTATGCTGAAGAGGACATGCCCTTGAAATGGTTGTTTCAACAAGACAATGACCCAAAACACACTAGTAAACGGGCAAAGTCTTGGTTCCAAACCAACAAAATTAATGTTATGGAGTGGCCAGCCCAATCTCCAGACCTTAATCCAATTGAGAACTTGTGGGGTGATATCAAAAATGCTGTTTCTGAAGCAAAACCAAGAAATGTGAATGAACTGTGGAATGTTGTTAAAGAATCATGGAGTGGAATAACAGCTGAGAGGTGCCACAAGTTGGTTGACTCCATGCCACACAGATGTCAAGCAGTTTTAAAAAACTGTGGTCATACAACTAAATATTAGTTTAGTGATTCACAGGATTGCTAAATCCCAGAAAAAAAAAAAGTACAGTCAAAGGTAGACACTGCTATTTTTTTGAACACACCCCTTTCAACTAATTGCCCAATTGCACAGCCTCAAGAGCGTGCACATCATGAATGCTGGGTCTTGTTTGTTTTCTGAGAATCTACTGAACCTACTGGTAACTTGTTTGCCACGTACCAATAAAAAATATACTAAAAACCTTGATTATTCTGGTTAGTCACATTGTACTGCTATTATTTTGAACAAGACTGTATGTCTGTGGACACCAAGGATTTATTTGACATCTTTAAAAAGTCTTGTTAAATGTCCCCTTTAAGTGATAGGATCACAAAACATTTGGACTGTTTCAACATTTTGGACTTTGTTTATTAAAACCTAGAACAGATCTTAATTCCAAGTGTAAATGGGGTCAGTGAGACTATTAACCACAAATTCATCTCTTTCTTCCCATCTTCTTCCAGAGTGAAATTCCTCAAACAGAAGAGAGCCGATACATGTTGTCACTGTTGGTACAGCGGCGAAGTTTATTGATTCTTCAGGATGACATGTACAAACACTACCTGCATGGTATTCGAGGAGTTTATGAAGATATTTTGTCGGAGCATGTGGTAAATCTTTCCTCAGCGGGGACTCAGGTTGGAGACACGCTGCCCCGGAGCACCAGAGTTTCTCTAACCATTCGTCACGTTCCCAAAGTCATCCGGGCCAATTTGTGTCTTGGAAAGAAGTGAGAAACTCAAGGGCTTGCCTGAACTGTAAACAAGGCAAACAGGTTATACCTGTGAAAACTCCCAAAGTGTGTAATTGCCACAAACAGATGTGTCTACCATACAAGTGGAGGGGTTTATTTTTCACACCAAAGAATTACATCAATCTAAAGCAGCAGTCACCAACACTTTTCCTGGAGATCTACCCTCCTGCCTACTTTACATCAATCCCTGCTTCAGCACACCTGCCTTTAATTTTTGGGTAGCCTTGAAAAGCTTGATCAGCAGGTTCAGGTGTGTTTGATTAGAGTTGGAGGTGAACTCTGCAGAAAAGTAGATTTCCAGGAACAGGGTTGGTGACCATGGATCTAAAGGATAACCAGTGACATTTTTCATTTTACAAAATTGGTGAGGAGGAGAAACAGTTCTGCAGTGCACTGTCAACACGACATAAAACACAGATATTTGTAGTATTAAAAATGTCACAATTGATGAGGGAGCTGTTGGTAAACTTGTTTACAAAAGTTTTTATTCTTAAGCAAACAAGAACTTCAGTACAGTAAAGAAAATGGCTAAGTAAATGTGTGTTTCCTTTTGTATGTGTGTGTGCGAGCGCGCGTGCGTGTTTTGACAGCCACAATACATGTTGTTTCAAAGCAGCACCACATATTTTATAAAGGCCCCAGTAATAAAAATTCAAAAGAAACAAGAGAGAGCGTCAACCTTAATGCCCTGACATGCAAACTAGTCGGCCAGGATCATCCACCCCTTGTAAAATTCTAAGAATTGTGGGTTGGTGTTTTTGCTACTCTGTTTGCGCATTGACTTTGAGAATGACGATATATGATTTGCCTCCGTCATTACGCTGTTTGCGTAACTCTTTTCTGGAATGAGTCGTATCCTGTCAGTTGCGCAGTGTACTACCGTCTGTCAGACGATAGTTTACATTATCTTCAACTCTTGACTGGTAAGTTAATGTTTTACGCGGGTTTCATAAACATTGAGTTTATAGATATGTTAACATGCAAAGTAGCGCAAATGTTGTCCATTTATCTGATGTTTTTGTAGTTATAATCGGTTTTGTCCTGTCGTGTGTTGTGTTTAGCGTGTTAGCATGTTTTCGCAGCCTAATGTAACATAGCATCTAACGCATACGTTGATGTTTTACTTATACAGGCGCAATATTTTATTGCAGAGTGTTTATTAAGAAAAAAAAACTAAAAAGTTGTAAAATAAGTCAATATAAGTCGGTAAAACAGTGCCTTTTAGTTTGCATTTTTTATTAAAAAAGAAAACGTCTTAAACTTGAGTAAACTGTATTGTAATGCAAACATGATTACTAAAGAGCACACGAGAACAGTTTATACATACATTATTTAGTCAACTAGTTGGGTTTGTATTAGTTTGGCTAGTGTGGGTGGTGGATTGGGAACATTGTTGCAGTGGGTGTGTCAGCTTTCTGTCAACACTGAGAGATGAGGGACATTAACAAAGCCCCTGTATGCTAATATTTATTAACTTGAGTTTCGAACAAATAAGAGCTCATACTATCTATTGTGTTGTGCTGCTATTAAAAACGTGTGATATATTGTGTAACAGATTACTGAAGTGTCTTTTATTCTCTCTGCCTCTTAGACTGAGTGTACCAGGTGTGCCATAAGATGAATCTTGCCAAAAAACTCATTGGTGGCCTTATTGATGTGGTCAGGTAAGAAAATATATCATAAAGAAGGTGTAGCTTCATTTAACAGCCTATTAGATGGTCACTCTCTTATGGTTCAGTACTAATGTGGTGGTGTTACATTTGTCTATTCATTATATGGAAATATTGACCCCATAGGACATTTATAGACCTCTGACTTCTGAATCGAACAAGGTCTGAATGATTTAAAAGCATAATTAAGTATCTTTCTGCTTCCACAGCAACATCGACCCTAATCAGTTTGTGCCCTCAGAACCCGTGAGTACAAGGAGCTCGATTGTTGTCATTCATTTTTATTTTAGAAAAGAGTCTCGTAATGTTGGACTGCCAATATCTCTGTTTTGCATACGCATATATACTCGAACTGGCCCCAGGCTATTAAGCCATCTTTACTGTTGAGCTTTGTAATAGTTATCAGTAATGTAAAATATTCATGCTGAAAAACAGGACTAGAGAAATGCTGTGCAGTGTCTTGAACAACTTTGCCCAATGTTTTATTTAAAATAAGGTGTAGTTCATTAACATTAGTGAACATAAAATAAAAATGAACAATACTTTTATTATTATTAACTACAGTGAAAAATAGTATATTTATTTAAAAAAAAAAAAGATTAATCTAGATCAAAACTTGTGCACAACGTTTTTCATGATATCTTATTTAATATACTAATATAATGATTGAGGTGTACCAGTAGGCTTTTTTGGACACGGGGGTTTAATGATGCCCACTTTCTAAACACTGCTTCACAAAGCTTCAAAACCTTTACAAATCTTTTGTTTTGAATCATTGATTCTGAGCGTGTATCAAATTGAGCAATCCCGTGATTTTGGCGGAAAAGGCCAAAATCAACAACTTTTGAGATTAGTTTGCGATGAGAATGTTAAAGGATAAGTCAATTTTCTTAAGGAAGATCCGGATGATTTGCCCGCCACCATGTCATGCAGGATGTTGGTGTCTTTCTTTGTTTAGTTGAGAGGAAGTTGTGTTTTTTGAGGAGAACATTCCAGGATTTTTCTCATTTTGATGGACTTTAATGGACCCCAACACGTAGCAGTTTTAATGCAGTTTAAAATTGCAGTTTCAACAGAGTTTCAAAGGACTCTAAACTATCCCAAACGAGGCATAAGGGTCTTATCTAGCGAAACGATTGTAATTTTTAACAAGAAAAATAAAAAATACGCACTTTTAAACCACAACTTCTCGTATATCTCCGGTCATGGACGCGCCAGCGCGACCTCACACAATACGTCAAGAGGTCACGGAGGACGTATGTGAAACTACGCCCCAGTGTTTACAAGTGTGGAGAAAGAGGAGTGTTCTGAAGTTGCTGTACGTGTTGGTGTCCATTAAAGTCCATTAAAATGAGAAAAATCCTGGAATGTTTTCCTCAAAAAACATAATTTCTTCTCGACTGAACAAAGAAAGACATCAGCATTTTGGATGACATGGTGGTAAGTAAATTACCTGGATTTCTTTTTTAGAAAATGTACTAATCCTTTAAGGCCTGTCAGCAGAACATGTGCACACACGCACATATCCAGACTAGCATTCATAGTCTCTCAGCTATTTCCATCAACATAAACATTTCACTATGCCTAACTTTTTTTAGCATCAAGGTCATTTGTGGCCTGTGCGGGCAAAATAAGACGGAATGCGCACTGTCTAGCTTCAGGCGAAAGAAAGTATACATAACGATTTTGGTCGAAATTTAGGTTTTCATAAAAATAAATACATTAAGCATCATGCAATTCCAATGCTGTAAATAGTCATAAAACATCTGAAATGATCTTTATTTGTATGTTTTCTGAGAGAAGTAACTTTACCATCCTAAATACGTAATTTAATACAAAGATGCGTTCATCCACATGCGCATCTGACATTTTAATTTTGGTTTTAAAACATGCAGTATTTTGACAATAAATTGCAGGACTTGCTTGATGTTAAAGTAGTTATTAAGAGAGATGCTTTTCAGGACCTGATTGATGTTTAAAGAGTAATTAAAAGTGACAAGAGTCGAAATCGATCTTCCTTGCGCTGACTGACAGATCAGAAGCATGCACACGCATACGTGAGCTCACGACCCTAATATATACACATAAATACAGAAATCTATTAGTTTTACCAGTGATTTTAAGGTGTAACGGGTCACATTTAGTTATTGCAAACTATTGAGATTTGCATATTGCAATATGCACAATTGCTATTTTCCACCAATTTAGAGATATTGTGCAGCCTTGCCGAGACAAATATTAAATGTGTGCAATTAGGCTAATAGCTTTTACTTCCCTCCCCAGCCACCACCTCGCAGACCGCTGAATTATGCTCAGTCTAATGACACCGAGGAAGAGAAACAGTTCCGCAAAGTATTTCAGCAGCTAGCCGGAGAAGTCAGTCTTATACAAACACATACATACAAAATATCCACATATCATTAGATACAATATGGACTGGCCATTGTAAACATTTTGTTTGGTTTTAGGATATGGAAGTAAGTCCCAATGAACTGATGAACATCCTCAACAAAATCATCTCCAAACGTGAGTGATGTCTATGTTTGAGTAACATGATGTGTGCAGTGTTTCCCGCATTATGCTCATCATCTCTGCTTTATATGTTATTGCAGATAGCGATCTGAGGACAGATGGCTTCAGCATCGAGTCATGCAGAAGTATGGTGGCTGTTATGGATGTATCCTGCATGTTTTTATCTATCTGAACACTTAACACACTTCACACTGCAGTAGATGCACATGTACAATTAGAGTTTTAACCCGGGATAAATCTGATAGCCTTTGGGGGGAACATCTGCAGAATGGATTTAAGGGATAAAATTTGATTTTGATTGACAGGTAAAATATGTTAAATAGAGACTGCTAGGCTTGGTAGCAGAAAATGTTTTCAAATTATCCAAAGTATTTAACTTCCAGTTCTATGACAATCTTTTGAGTACTTTGAGATTCATGTTAAGATTATTGGTGTTTGATCTTGACACTGGGCTACAGAGTGACAGCACAGGTAAACTGGGCTTTCACGAGTTTAAATACCTCTGGAACAACATCAAGAAATGGCAGGTGAGTAAAAGACTATAGATAATACTCTACTGCTTACAAGTGAGCTTTTATGAGTTCATAAACAAGTGGGCTTTCAAGTGGGGGAATTCATTTTTTATCATATTAAGGTTGTGATCATACCCATGGAAAACCTTTCAGTCAAGTGACCCTAAACTTTTGAGTGTCCTTGGTTTTGGGGGTTAAGGAATGTAACCCCGTTAACACTGAAACCCATTTTTTTACAGGCAGTTTATAAGTCTTATGACAGGGACCGTTCAGGAACCATCGGAGCAGATGAGCTTCCAGGTGCCTTCCAAGCTGCAGGTAAATACCCATATTGCTTTGCATGATGAATTTACTCCATTGTATGGCACCTTGCTGATTTTGTGGGCATAATAATTCTCATTAATTTCCATTAATGGATTCACCAACATTATTGGACTTTGCAGTTTTAAGCTTAGGAAATGCTTAATTTTTTATTTTGGAGTTACATAGCAAAACATCCTAGACCAGTGGTCACCAACCCTTTTCCTGGAAATCTACTTTTTTGCAGAGTTCACCTCCAACCATAATCAAACACATCTGAACCTGCTAATCAAGCTTTTCACGGCTACCTAAAAGTTAGGGCCAGGTGTGTTGAAGTGGGGTTGGAGCTAAAGTATGCAGGAGGGTTAGTGATAACTATCCTAAGCCCTATTCAGATGGTAATTGTTTCTCATAAGAATGTCTGTAAAAATACATTTGCATTTTTACATTAAAATCCCTAACTACTAGTGATGTGCGTTTTTTCCAACCCGCGGGTCCCGCTTTTATGAAATATTTGGTCCGCCCCAACCCGCACCGCACCACTGTATCTATTTTTACAGCCCGCCCCGAGCCCGCGACATAGGCATAGGATAATGATAATTGTCAACATTTACAAAGCAGCGTTTGTATTATCTATTCACAAATTCCCAACCTTAATTTCTCCTGCAGATCGTCTTTCATCTTTTAATTCTCCGTTTGTTTTGTTGTTGTGGCTGGCAACGGGAGCTACTTTGCGCTTCTGTGACGTGACGCCAAAGGTTTGGGGATATCAAGTTACGTTGCGCAAGTTATGTTGCGGAAGTTATGTTGCCACGTAGATCTACGTAATTTAACCTCATCAAAGAACCTAATAAAATATGAAAATATATATTCCCAAATATTTAATATATGCTACAGGGAATTTGTTTTTAATGACCCGCCCCAACCCGCCCTGCAATAAAGTTAAAATATCTTTACCCGCCCCGACCCGCGGGTTACGAGATGACCCGCGCATCACTACTAACTACCTGTAAATGATAAAAATACCTTATCGTCACACGAAAAACAATTACCGTCTGAATCCGAATAGGGCTCTAAACTGTAAAAGTATACTCCATAGACCAGGGTTCCCCAAATCCCACCCTGGAGGGCCAGAGCACCGCAGAGTTTAGCTTTAACCCTGATCAAGCAAAGTTAATCAAGGTCTTCATGATCACTAGAAAATCACAGGTGGGTAAGTTTGGTTGGGGTTGGACCCGAACTCTGTGGTGATCCGGCCCTCCGGGGTGGGAATTGGGGAACCCCGCCATAGACTGTAAGCTTGTACAAGCACGTTGAATGTATGCACAACTACGTTGCTTTGTGTGATACTCCACCTGACCAGCAGAGGTTAAAAAAATAAGGCAGATAGTCTGTGCCAACCCTGCTGAAATTTAGCATCAAATTAAAAACCAAAGCATACATCTGGCCTTTACTCCATACTTGTTTTGGGTTCATAAAAACAGGGTTCTTAACCTGTTTTATTCAATAGCTTAGTTTTTATATAAAATCACATTTTTCTGATTTATATCTTTTGTCTTATGCAGGTTTCCCTCTGAACGATCAGCTCTTTCAGATGCTTATTCGCAGATACAGCGATGAGAACGGAGACATGGACTTTGACAATTACATTGGGTGTCTTGTGAGACTTGACGCTATGTGTCGTAAGTTCATTTGAAAACCTTTTGGGTCATAATAGAAAAAAATGCTTTTTGTTTGTTAGACAATTGGTTTCTTTGAATGTTTAATATCTTTAAAAGCTGAATTATCCACTCTTTTGTACTAGGACCCTTATAATTGATTATTTAATGTCTTGATTGGATACAGACACACTACAGAGAGAAAGGTCAGAAAATAATTAAAGGGGAGACAGTATAGAGAGAACTGGGCAAAAAATCCAAGTATTAATTTTTTATTCTAACTGGGATTAGTCTCTGCTGAACAAAAAAGGGGCATTTCCCAATTTTGGGGTGTTTTCAAACTGGGATTAGGCGTTTCTAACATCCAATCAAAAAAGTACGGAAGCCCTGAAAAGCCATACATCATTATTTTTAACACCAATTTCAGTTTGAAAACGCCCCAAAATTAGGAACCACCTCTTTTTGGTCTGCAGAGACCCCAGTCTAAAAAAAATCACCTGCAATTCTCATGCGTGTCTCATCAGTAAAGCCGGTTCGGTGATTAGGAGTAAATCGTCATCACCTGCTTTCAGATGGAGCGGCATTTACTACACAGAGACGTATTTCACAGAGAAGTTAGGCAAAATCGCATACAATATCGGAGCCAATTTCCCACCAATATGAACACGATTTTGCGATCTCTGTAGGGCTGGGTATCGATTCAGATGTTCCAGATCGATTCAATTTCAATTCACAAGCTATTAAATAGATTAAATTTTCGATTCCGGGCCTCGGGTCGGTTTTTATACTCGATTCTCGATTCAACTCAATGAAAATAGATTTAATACATTTCTATATTTATAAAAAGAACAGTGGACAGCAGTTTACAAGTGGGTAATTAATAAAAAGATATTAAAAGCCACAACACTATCGTTGTCGTCTTGCTTGTGAAATCTAAAATGCTTCCATACTTCTGACTTTTTATGTGAAGGTGGCATCAACGTCGATGAAGCACCTGAAACCGACATTTTAAGCACTGAATAAATGAATGACCTTGGTCCTTGGTAACATCGCGCAAGGCAAAAAAGAGGGTGACATCTAGTGAAGAAGACTAGTAATTAGATTAACGTTAGAGGGATAGTTCTGCCAAAAATGATATTAAACCCATAATTTGCTCACCCGCAGGCTGTCCGGGTTGCATGTGTCCATCGTTTTTCGGACGGACACGTTTTCGGATATTTTGGAGGGTGTTTTGGATCTTTCAGTTGATTGGATGTGGGGTTGTGGGGTCCACGACCTTCAGGTTCAAAAAAAGTGCGTCCATCCTTCACAAAATAAATCCAAACGGCTCCAGGGTGATAAACAAATGTCTTCTGAGGGTGGTCCGCGCTGTGTTGTTGTAGAAATATCCATATTTTAAACTTTGTTAACAACATTGGCTGCCTTCCGGTAGCGGCGCCATCTAGGTCGCTTCCGCATTCAGGATGAGTGCTTACGCAGCCTACCGAGGCTACTCTGCTGCTGCTCTGTGCCCCCACCCTCCGAATTTGTCATACGTCACTAAGTGCGTACACTACGCTAATACTCTCTCCTGAATACAGAGGAGTCTGGGATGGCGGCGCTGCTGGAAGGTAGTTGTTTTTGTTTATAAAGTTTGGATATTTCTGCAACAACACAGCGCGGATTGCCCTCGGAAGATATTTGTTTGTCATCCTGGAGCCGTTTGGATTTGTTTTGTTAAGGATGGACGCACTTTTTTGGACTTGAAGGTCGTGGACCCCGCAACACCACATCCAATCACCTGAAAGATCCAAATCACCCTCCAAAATATCCGAAAATGTGTTTGTCTGAAAAACGATGGACACATGCAACCCGGACAGCTTGGGGGGTGAGTAAATCATGGGTTTGATATGATTTTTGGCCGAACTATCCTTTTAATCTTACGTTAAAAAAAAACGATCCTGCTCTTTGAAATCGATTTTGAATCGACTACATTTTTAAAAACGATTAATCGGAAAATCAATTTTTTTTTGCCCAGCCCTACTCTGTGAAATTCGGATTTGAAAATGTTAAAATCAGAACAAATTTATGTAGTTCACATGAGCACTACAGAGCATACCACAAAACCACAGCTCTAAAACGAAGAACTTATTTTGTTTAACCTATTATGAAAGACTCGCTACGTCTAAAATCACCTATTTCTGTACTAAATAGTAGGCAAGAAGCAGTAGGTGTGAATTCATAGTATTCGAAAAGTACTTAAACAACCTACTACTTCTGGCAAGATTTTGAAGTGTGCAGTCGATGGACACTTTGCTATCTTGTGAGCCCCTGAGAGAGGAGTAACCCGATGAAGGAAAGGGGTTGTCATATTAAAAACTGTTGGAAAGCGGTAACACGGCTCTATTCAAATGTTACTACACAAGTTGATACAAGACCTGTTGTTATGACGTCGTATGTAACTTGATGTATCAACGTGATACATCAATGTCTGAATTTTATTCATATTATCCATATTCCTACTGTATATAACTTACTGTTTTAACGGTCAATGAGTAGGTACTTTTCTAATCATACTGTAGTACATGCATCTAATTCAATATGTACTGTCACAGTGTTTTTTTGTGTATTTGTAGCAGCTATAAGGCATCCAGGTTTTATATATAGGTATCTTTTTATAAAACTTGGAGTAAGAATTGAAGTGTTAGGCTTTTAATCCATGACTACTCTGTTGCCATCTGTAAGTGTATTTCTTAGAATTCAGTAAATTAACATTTCAGTATATGCACGCATTTAAAATCTTTCAAAATAGACCAAGTATCTTACATTTGTTTGTCTAATTAAATGCGCTCTGGAATTAGATTTTTGTTCATACCATGTCTTTAAGCAAAAAATTGCATCAAATCATTGTATAAAATTACAGATCATTGCTGTCATAAACCAAAGGCTGTGTTCCGCCCCAACTTCCAGATTTATAGGAGTAGGAAATACACCAACAAAGATAGTGGCATTTGTCAAGCCTAATCATAGGTCCATCTCTTGGGGCTACTTTTCCAAGGCTTAGTTTGGTACATTGCTCCCCCTACAGGCTCAATGAATTTTCTGTCCATTTTGTTTGTTGCATATTTTAAAGGGGTCATACAGTTTTTGTATCACTTGATTGTTTTCCTGATCTAGCCCAAAATAACTTGGAGCATAAACAGCCACCTCTCTCGGACCCCTACAATTCAATGGATTGTTGTTTTAACATCTAAAGCTTAGCATTGCCAAACTTTTCTTGCACCCCATGCTCAGTGCATGTTTCTTTAAATAATCAAAACCATCAAAATGTGTGCAGTAGAGGATTAATAAAGTATCTTTTTAAATAAAAAGTAGTTTATAATTTTAGTTTATAAAGTAGGGTTTTATGTGGATGCCATCTTTGCACATAAACTAAAAGTTATTATCAAAAATGTTTAGTTTTTAGTTGTATTTAAGATACTAATTCATGCCATATGGATTCATACCAGGTGCCTTCAAGACTCTTGACAAAGACAATGATGGCACAATCAAGGTCAATATTCAGGAGGTAAGGAAATCGTGACTTACAGTTATTCAAACCACAAAGCTGTGTTCTCTTCTGTATTTTCTTTTGTCTCTTATTAAGAGTTTAAAATCTTTAAGATACGTTTTCTTTAATAAATAAATAAATAAATGTATGTATGTATGTATTAACAAAATGAAATTTGTCTCTTCACAGTGGCTACAGCTGACCATGTACTCCTAAGATATGTGAAGGTCTACTATGCTGTTGAAGACGGTCATCCCAGAGTTATTATGCAATTATCATATGCTTTTAAAAGTTCCCTTTTATGCTCACATTATAGCACTATTGCTCGGGAACCTCTGGCATGAAGCTGGCCTGCCACTGTGGGATACATTATCACTTGACTATGACATTCTGTTTATAAGTTACACTTTTTTACCTATCTTTTTACCATCAGTAGCGTTGTACATTAAAAATTAACCAAAGAAAGTGAAATAGAAAAATTAACCAGTTTACTATTATGAAGAGTCTAGTTTTAATCACAAATATGCAAAACTAAGTTACATTTGTATGTGTGCAATAAGTGCCATTTTTAGTTTGTGCCAGTTCTGCATGAAACGAATGGGAGATGTAAGATATGCAAATCATAGCCATCAAAACCGAGCTCAGTATGAAAATCAGGTGCCAGATAAAAATTTATATTGAATAAAAAGATATGAACGTGAGAAAATTGTCTGTCTCTTATTCATTGTCTTTATTTTGTAATTCATACACACAAACGTGTTAATTGTATTTAGCGCCATGTTTAGTTAAAAGTGTGTTTACTAAAGACGTTAAGGTAAGCCAATATGAGCACTAGCGCCACAAGTACATAAGTGGTCAGACGTAGTAGCTGCACCCACCCATACACGCCACAGAGAACAGTCGAGCCAGTGCGACTGCGCGGCGCATACGCTGCTTTCTACGAAGTTTCGGGATATTTGCTTTCAACGCAAAATACTAATTGCATTTGGACTGCTTTGAGGTATTTATGAAATACATTTGCAATCATAAAGTACTTTAACGCGCTTATACTGTTTCAGGATCTTGAGAATTGATATAAAAACACCGAAAAAGTGACCGTATTGACATCAATAGCTAGCTAGCAGAACTAGCTAGACTGTGATAATTTAGCTCCTAGGAAAGCGATGGCGAACGCGTACGAATTTCTGTTTAGAAATAAGAAATCTGCGAAGATTCTCTAAACAGAAAAGCAAAAGTATATGTTTACTCGTAAAACATCTAACTTACGTGCCGTTTGGGCATGTTTTTGTTCACGTTCATTCATCTGCGTGAACACGATAGCGAAACAAAGAGAGAAACTGTGAACGAAATATCGTTGAATTTACAGAGCATGCACGTGTACAGACACTTATCAGTGTAGCAGCTGAAACGCTGAATGAATGAATGAGCCGGTGTTTTTATTTGAGACAACAAGTGAATTATGCATCTGATTGGTCTAATAATCCACATTTCAACAATATTTAAAATGCTTCTGAAGTTTTTTTAACACGATAACACGTAGATCAATGTGGATTTATTTATCATTAACTTACTGAGTAAATAGTGCTGTAACTGCATATATAGGAAAATAAGCTACGGTTTTACAACAAATAAAAACAAAACAAAAACATCACCCACAAATTACCAATATTTTAACCATAATTTTCGTTTTCTCACTGGTAATCAATACGCCAAAAACGTGATTACTAACTTACTTAACTATTAAAAAACATGGTTAATTTTTATAAGAGTGAAAAAAATACATAGTAGTAACCAAGTTACTATTGTTTGTTACAGTACCAAATGATAAAGTTGGATTTTTTTCTGGGTATTTTCATTTTGTGATACAGTTTAGATACTCAAAACTAAAAAGATTCAAATCAGTTGTATTTACTTTTTACGTAAGCAATAAGGTACGTGAGGCTGTGCTGTAACGTTAATAAGTAACGGCTGAAGGGCGTTGTTCGGCAGAACGCGAAGCGGAGTAACGTTACATTTTTATAATAACACTTTTATAAAAAGGTTACCACGCAATATTAAAGTAATTAAATGTATTAGTGCAACTTTCATGAAGTTAAATCTATAAAAGCATTCCTTCCGCTAGAAAAAAGTAGTCCCTGACCTTGAACAACAAAGTTCCAATGTGTAATATGCATGAACTGATAGGTGTGGTTGCTAAGTGTGTTGCTAAGGGAATAGAACCGTTGGGTGAAGCGGTCCTAGCCGTGTATTATCGTGAATTAAGCACAGCTATTGACCAATCAGAGTCAAGGATTGGAACAAACCATTTTATAATATTTACTATTTAATTGTTTTTGCGCAGACCACTCACCCCCATAGCAGGAGAGAGTGGAATTTGAAGAAAAAATGTCGGAGTCTACGCTCTACCTCAACCAAGAAAACGCAGTGCGCTTCAAAAAGAGGAAAGCACGCTTCACCTTCAGTGAAGTGCACATACTGCTGGATGAAGTACGGAAAAATCGCAAAATTGTTGTGGGTAAGTTTTGCCTGCATTTGCCAACCATAAAAATATACCACATAAACTCGGCACACTACTTTTACATACCACCGTTGCAAGTGAAAATGGTAAGTAGAGTAACACTTGAATCTTTCTCTATATAGGTAAGTTTAATGGAGGCGTTGCATCTGATGTCAAGAGGAGGAAGTGGGCAGAAATCACAGCACGTGTTAATGAGATCGGAGAGTGCGACAGAGAGATCATGGAGGTGATTAAGAAATGGTCGGACCTTAAATGCGACACGAAGCGTAAAGTGGCCGCCCTGCATAGCGGTGGTGTTCTCTCTCAACGGTTGTCCCGTAGCAATATCGAACTGTCTCCTGTAGAAGTCATAGTGGAATCGATTCTCGAATTAGACAAGAGACCATGGGAAGCTACTCAAAGATCCAGATCTCGCGGTTACAGTGATGAGCAGGAGGTTGGGGGTGAAGAGGAGGAGGAGGAAGACGGGGCGTTTATGGGGATGGGGTCAGTACAGAGTTCACCGGGCGGAGGTATGGATATGGGAGGAATGTCTGGTGCAATAAGCGGAGCTCCTGAGATTCAGTACGATGGCACCAAAACTGGAGGTAAACAAACTGAACATTCTGATATTATGATACCAAGTGTTTTATACAAAGAAGTAGGGAAAATAACTTCACTTTTAACATTAAAATCTGCAATAACAACATGACAAACAGTAAACAACTAAAAATGCATATTTGATTGTTCTATCTATATAGATTTCATTGAAATGTTTGCTTGTTTGATTACAGGTCCCGAATCCAACTTGGTTGATTCAGACGAAGATAACCGTGACCTTCTTCCATCATCCTCTATGGCATCTGTCAATAACTCTTACTTGGAGAAGGATGGAGGTGCAACAAGAGGAAACACTGGACTTGTCTCCTCCACAGCCATTGCACCTACTAAAACGGCCTCTTGTGTCTCAGGGGCGGAGTCAAACAGTTCTCGTGAGCAGTTGGCACAGAACGCGAGCCTAAGTGTGCAAGAGCAGCATGCCACCAATGAACTTCTGTCCACGGTATCTCGTTCACTAGAGATCCTTGCAGAGTCAATGCAGCAGCTAGCCGAAACACAGCAGGAGTTTGCGCGCGAATCGCTGCAGCTGCAGAGAGAAACGGTGCAGGTGTTACAAGACTTTGCCTCTGGCGCATTAACGATACTTCAAGAGAAAGTCAATGGAAAACCGACATTATAAAAGTTGTATTTAGCATCACAACAATACCCTTTTTGTCCTGATGATGACCAACTAACATCACAGTGTTCGGTTTAGTTTGCTGATGGTCAGCAGTTATTTCTTACAGCTTCTTCCTGAAATGCTTGTAACGGTTTCGTCGGATAAAAGGAAGTTACATTTATAATAAGCCAAAAAACATTTGTATCATGTCTCTGTTTAGTAGTATGAAGAAATTTAGGGTTTTTTAGCGAAAAATTAAAAATGGAACAATAAATAGATTTCAGAGCTGTTGAAAATGGTAATATTTTATGACTAGTAATGTGATCTTCCACAACAAAACATAATAATTATTTCAGGTTGTTGAGACTTTTATGTGAAAATTCACATTATAAGGATTGACTTGACATGTTTTATGCAACACAATCCATTGGTTTACTTTGTAGCTATTACAAAGTCCATCTAATAATAATAATAATAATAAATCAGGTATTGTGTTTGTAATCTTGTGATAATATGATGATGATCTAACACTTCTGCAGTTTTGAAAAAAGTAGATGTATTGTTTGTAGCAAGTTTATCCTCTTACTGCTAATGTAAAATAAAATACATTTCCCTGAGACATTTACACACATCATGTATGTTCCATATTACATGAGTTGGTGTTATTTTGAAACTTTTAGAGACGGGATGCACTACATAGGAGTTTAGTCACATGTTATGGTGTTTATGGAGAATTGAAATAATGTGTGGTTTGATCTAACAATCAGTACACAATTTAAATAAAACGTTTTGAATAAAAATAGGATTTTGTTAAAATTAGAGGGTTAGTTCACCCAAAAATGAAAATTCTGTCATCATTTACTCACTTTCATGTTGTTACAAACCTGTAAAAAATTCTTTGTTCTGATGAACACAAAGGAAGATATTTTGGGAAATGTTTGTAACCAGGCCATTTGTGGTCCCCATTTACTTTCATAGTATTCTTTATTCCTACTGTGGAAGTCAATGGGGTCCACGAACGGTTTTGTTACAGGCATTCCTCAGAATGTTTTAATTTGTGTTCATCAGAACAAAGAAATGTATGCGGGTTTGTGATAACATGAGAGTAAATGATGACAGAATTTTCATTTTTGAGTGAACTATCCCTTTAAGGATGTTATATAGTCTTTTAGGAGATTCAAGTAACATTATCAATGAAACTGAATCCTTTAATGAGGAATTTTCTTTTGGTGTTTCATGTACCTTTATACATTAATAAAGTCTCACAAATATAGACATTTAATTTCATATTTCGAGCTGGTAATGTTGTTACTCTGTCACTAGAGGGCAGCACGTCATTTCATTGAAGCTATGTTCCTATTGATTATAATATCATTTACTGCATGTGCTTGTTCACTGTCTCCTTTTTCCTGCTGTCAAAGTTGCACGTTGGTTTTACGAATAAAAACAGCTCAACAGGTGAAACATATATTTGTACATCTGCAATTGTTTAAACATCTGCTGATGTTCTGTATGGATGTCATGGCTGGTGAATTTTGTGTTGTCTTTGGCTGTTTGTGTCTAAAAACTTTACAAGAAACCACAACTCGTTCTATCTAAGTTTAGGGCAGAATTGGAGAGGACGTGATTAGACTACAAGTATTGTTCACTGGCTATCCAGGATTGCAGGGCTCTGCTTAAACAGCTGCCGGTGTGTGTGCATGTTTGTGTGTGTGTGTGTGTGTGTGTGTGTGTGTGTGTGTGCTGATGTAGAGCTGTGGTTGGAGAAAGCTTTGTGTAGATGGCAGCTGGTAGCTCTATTGTGTGGTTAGGGACCCTTGCTGAAAATAAATTTACTATATTGTGTCTGTGTGGAAAGAGATTGTGAATATGTCTGTATAATGTATCAGCCATTTATCATATAAGCCATCTTGAGTGGACAGACACACAGCATCACCTGCAATTTTTATACATTTATTTTTTATTTTGGAAAACATGTTTTTGAGTCTGGTTGTTTTTATTGTAATATTTTCTTTAGGGTGATTATTACAAGTAAAGAGAAACATGTTCTGACCATTTCTTGTTGGCATTGTTTAACAAACAGCGAAGACCATAAAAATAACCTGTGCCACTTTACCTACCTGTTTACTTTTTTGAAGTTTAACGTACGTTTTCACGTTCATCCTTCTTTTGTTCATGAAGACAAAGTAGATTCTGCCTGACGAAATCACTGTTTGTGTGCATGGATGTTTTGATGTGATTGCTTCATGAAACCGGCCACACATCAGCTGCTATCAGGAACAAAAGAGACGTTATTGTGAAGCAAAAGCGGATAGATTTATCGATCTTTGTTTTTCAAGTACAACTCTGTCTTTCCTCCCCTTCTTCTGTGGGTCTGCTGACCTCTTCACCTTTTCTTCTTTCTCTTTCACCCCTGCTGATTCTCCTGCCCTCTCTTTTATTCTGCATCTGTCATTCTGGGTTCTTTAATAGCCCAACGCTACCTCTTCTGTGAGGCCCTCTTTTCCTCTTCTGAGGTTCAGATACATGGCAGGGCCCTGTGTAACTTCACCTTATTCACCCAGAACCGGCCAGTGTAGTTGTTGTGTATTTAATTGCAGACCTGCTCTAACATTTTGTCATTTCATTTTCACCTACTTTGTTACTTTTTCTGTAAACTTAAAATAACATAAAATAACAGTGAGTAGATTTAAAGGGGACATTTCAGAAGACTTTTTTAAGATGTAAAATAAATCTTTGGTACCCCCAGAGAACATATGTGAAGTTTTAGCTCAAAATACCATATAGATAATTTATTATACACTGAAAAAAAAATATTCATTCAATTGACTAAATTTTTTTAAGGTAAGTGGTTGCAACCAATCCATTTAAGCTACATTTAAACAAAAAAGATTAGTAAAGTAAAATAAAAAACTTTTGTTTAAATGTAGCTTAAATAAATTGATTGAAACCACTTACCTTAAAAAAATAAATTGAATGAATATTTTTTTTCAGTGTAGCATGTTAAAATTGCCACTTTTTAGGTGCGAGCAAAAATGTGCCGTTTTGGGCTTATGAAAACACTGATCGCCATAATGATGGTTTGTTGAAATTGAAACTCAATTGTGCTGTCAATTATTTTTTCTCTCTCTCTTTCTCTCTGCACTAAATGACATTGATGTGGTTGGGTGGTGCAGATTAAGGGGCAGTATTATTATAATAAGTTCCCTTTATGACATCATAAGGGGAGCCAAATTTCAATGATCTTATTTTTCACGTGCTTGCAGAAAATGCTTTACCAAAACTAAGTTACTGGGTTTCTCTTTTTCACATTTTCTAGGTTGATAGAAGCACTCAGAACCCAATTATAGCACTTAAACTTGGAAAAAAGCTCTCAGTAAAAAAGGTACAAAAGAACGGTACCTTTTAAAAAGGTCCAAATACGTATGTACCATTTTGGTACAGATATGTACCTTTGAGGTATCAGTATTTACCTCTTAGGTGCCAATGTCTACTTTTGAGGTACTTGCATGCACATTTTAAGCACAAAAGTGTGCTTTTGAAAAGGCCCAGTGACAACTTTGTATCTTTTTTCTGTATCCTTTTTTTAGTTTTGAGCTTTTCTTCTTGTTTTATTTATAGCAGTAGTATAAAGAAGCAGAAAGTCAGGGGGAGGTAATAATGGGAAGATGACTCAGGACAGACTCAAACCTACATGTCCCAGCCCAATATGGCAAGCCGGTCACACTGACGACTCTCTTTTTTAGTAGCGTCTGAATATAAAAGATCAGTTTCTGATTATTCTGTGCACTTGCTACCTTTTGACTTTAAAAACAGCAGCTGGACACACACGCACCCAGTCCTGCACACATTTAAGTAGTTTGATCATCATCGGGCAAAGGTCAGTATTTCCCTGAAGGCCAGCAGATTTTGTACGCGTGTGTATATGCATGTGTGTGCCTATGAAAGCTCTGGTCTGTCGTCCCTAAGGGCTCAGGGGCCAACAGATGTAGATGGACATTTAGTGTGTGTGTGTGTGTGTGTGTGTGTGTGTGTGTGTTTGTGTGGTTTCAGGATGCTGGTTTGGTATGGTTCACTAATGCAGGCAGATAAATTTCGTATGCGAAATGTCCTTTGGGAGCGAGTCTCCTCGGCAAGCAGATGCCATGACGTGTGGAAATCTTTTAGTTGAGTGTCATCTATCCAGTCCAGTGAGGATATGGCGATGTGGAAATGGTTAGTGTGTATGTTTACGTTTATGTGTGCGCGTATTTGCAAGGGTTTTTCTTTTATTTGTGAACAGGTGTGCAGCCATTCTCTTGTGTCATTTATTGTAGTGATCATCTTAATTTAGCTTGACGCCATGTTGATTGATGGTTTTGTAAGAGGAAAGTTTGTTTTTCTCTTTTGCAGGCCTGTTTGCATGGGGTGTATATTTTTCTGGGTATCTAGATATGGGTTCATAAATATGGATGTATGCATGTGGTGTGAGGGGTGTTCTGGAGTTCCCATGCTCCTGTTACGCTTGTGTCCCACCCCAAGGGACCTCCATCCCCCAACCCACACGTTACTAGACACAAATCAGTCACTGCCCATCTGCACTACACTGACATTGAGTCAACATGCACACATGCAATAACTTAATGAAGATCCAAACACAAATGTGCTCTATTACTCACATTACTCAGTTATGGAAAGACTTAAGACATAAGAATGAACTGGGATTGTTAACCGGTCAAATATTTAAAGGGCACCTATTTCATTTCAGTTCATGCTAAAAACAACGTTATTTTGTCTATTTAGTATAATACAATGTGTTTGCGTGGTTCAAAAACACATTATTTTCCCCATACCGTACATTTTTGTAGCCCCAGATTATGTACAAAATTAATTGATCTGAAAAGCACTGTGTCCCTGATTGGCCAGCTAATCTGTACATTGTAATTGGCCTGAATACCTCTGATGTCAGTTGGAAATGTGACGCTCCTTACCATGTTTGAAAGATTCACTCACAATGCAATGCTAACAGGAGTTAACTTACAGGCTGTGAGTCAAAGTGGGAGGAATTATGATAATGTCGGTCTTCATCACCAATCCCAGGAAGTAAACTGTTGCCACAATCCGTGTTTTGTTGTAGTCTAAGAAAAGAAATTTACGTTGGAGATGGTAACTCGTGTCATCGTTTACTTTGGGCTTTGTACCTTTTGCATATCGTTAACATGTACTAATGTACATATACACACCAAAGAAAATGTAAAAAAGGAAGTCGGACCATAGGTGCTCTTTAATAACTTACTAGCTTTTGAGACATGGCATACAACACAATTTAGCTGACATTACAATCTCATATCCTCAGAGTCACTAGAATGATATAAACACAAATGAACTGTCATTTAGTATGTGAGCAAGTTTACTCACACAATCATTCAATGGATCTTATAAACATATACTAAAATAAATATATTAACCCAAATAGTAAACTGTATGTATTAATGATTATTAAATAAATATAGTTTAGTGCCAGTGTAGTATGAATATTAACAATTTTAAAGTATGGCTTTAATGAATTGAAATAGCATCTATAATTACCACTTTCATAAATCTTGAGTGTTTTCAGTTTTGTTTAGCCTGCTTGTTTGCCCTCTTTACCTAAGCACTTAAATCCTGCTTTGGAAATTCTCCATTCAGAGAAGTGGTCTCCATTCTCTGAACTCTGCAGATGTCAGGAGTCCTTAATCCTATCCGCTTGCTTAGTCTGACGTCATGCAGAGCTTTTGGGTCCAAACAATCTCAATGCCATGGGGATATAACATAAAAATCACGTGCAAAATTACATAAAATGTGATTGGTCGAGCCTGGTCGAGTTAAAAAAAACATCTGAATGACCAATTTAGTGTAAATAAAGATATATTTTCACTTTTTACACATTTTGATTGCAAGACGCTCTCTGTTTATATTTCAAACTAAATTCTATTACGCTGCCCATAAAGGCTGTCCGAATGTGTTTCCCAGAGCTGCCTTCATGCCGCCGAAGTCATTGCCTCATAAGGCAGCGAGGCAACAATTCAGCTGCCCTCGAAACCTAAACTTTGCACTTGCTACATTTAAAACTCTTATTTAAGATGAAATAATCTTGTAAGACAATATAATTGAAAAGCTCAGATGCAAAACCCTCTAAGTTTTCTTGTAAATTAACTTTTTTTATCAGGCTCTTAATGGATTCCAGGATTCATTAAAGCCAGGACTAAGCAGATTTGAGACGAAAGTATTTAATGGTCGTATAATACATGTCGAGAGCATTCAGTTAAAGGTCCACTGAAGTGCCTTGAAGTGTGCACCATTATTTGATGACGTCAGTTTAACTAAAACAACGGAACTATCGAGAAGACCCTTCCACCTTTTTGTAAATAACTATAGCATTTCGTTTATGGCACAGCTCAGCAAAACGTAGAGGGTGGGACGCTTCAGCATCTAAAGAGCATTTGACTGGACAGGAAATTTGACGAGAAGTTGAACTGTAGAGTGATGAAAATTCTAGACTTTTTTTAGTGCATGTGCCAAAGGTTTTGAATGCTTATATTGTCTGTATGAGAATTGGTCAGTGTTTTGGACATGATACCAGTTTATATTTATTCTTAAGTCTGTCTAACATATTTATACTAAAAGGAAAAAAGTAACATTTTAATTTCATGGGCGCTTTAATATTGTTGTTTTATTTTTGGCAGAGGTGGCTTTAAGATGCTTTTGCATCTGAGCTCCTCAATTTAATTCAGACGACTTAATATTTGTTTTTATTTAATTCTGTCTGATTTGAGATATGTTCTTCTATATAACAAATGAAACTCAATACTAAAAAAACTTTTTTTGATAATTCTGAGACATTTATATTATTTATATATAATGTGTAAAATATGCGTAAAAGGTGATATCATATAGATTTCATTAATAGTACCGTTGGCATTAACATAGGATACATCACACAAGATATTCTCTTATTCTCTAAAAATATATATTGAGTTAAAAAAAAGATCTACATTTCTAAAAGACAAGTTTAATAAAATGTTATTTGTCTTGCACAAAAGGTTCTTTGTAGTGGAAAAAGGTTTCTCAGAAATGGTTTTCTTAATAACCTTTGACTGAATGGCTCTTAGAGGAATGTAAATTGGTCTTTTTATGGCATGGCCGCCAATAACCCTTTTAAAACCTTTATTTTTAAGAATGTATGCGCATCTCCTCACCACCTGTCTCACATATCCACAGAAATGATCCAGGACATGCGTGTTGCAGATATGCCTTAAACATATCTGCCTGCTGTAGAATACTATTGACACTCAAATATTTGTATTATTATTCATCTGAAACTCCTAATCATATTATGCTTATTGTTCATCTGCTTTCTCGTCTACCCAAGACAACAAACATCCATAAAAACAGAACTCACTTTACATATGAGATGATAAAGAGAACTGAAAGCAACACTGTGTCTTGAGATAACTCTTCCAACACAAATAACATAAAATAACATAACATAATGCAGTTTTAATAATGCCTTTTTCTTGCTTTCTGTTTTGACTTCAAGTGTCCATGATTTACTCCTCTGTACCTGTCCTTGACTGACTGTCTTTACACACTTTATATATTTATTTGCAAATGTCTGTGGTCCTTAAGTCATTATTTATGAGGTCTTTCTTTGAAGATGCGTTGTGGATATGGCTCAATGAAAAGTTCTGAGGCACGCGTCGCTAATTACCATAACAACAGCACAGCGAGCGCGAGCGTGACCCACCTCCTTAAAGACACGCACACACACGAACGCTACAACATCTGCTCTGTCCTTCAAAATTAAATCAGGTTGTATAAGAACTGATATAATTGTAGGATATAGTTACATCTGTTACATTTTTGTTATTGCTTACATTAGGCACATAAATAATAAACTTTATAAATAAGTTATAATCAATGTAGAATAGCTGTAGGTGTTTTCCCCACCGCAACAGATGCCGGTTGGGTGCGTCCGGGCGGTTTGGGGCGGACAATAAGTGACCATGTGCCGCCTGTTAACATACAGCTGTTGGCTGACCCCCACAAAAGCGTCATGATGATATTTCTCCACCCATCCTCCAGTCTGCGCGTTTCTGCATGCAGCACTGCACAATAACACACATACACACACACACTTGCCCGCACAGACACAAAGAACGCTGCACATTAAAACTTGTGGCCTCCTTTGCCCACACGCGCCAATTGGTCACGTGGCCCAAGATTATGTTTTGTGAAGAGAGGAAGAATGGAAAGCTGAAACCTGGGATGGAAAAGTACGGCACACTTATTCAGTCAAACTTTTTTTTATTAATTAATTGGAAAGATTAGTACTCTGGGGCTGTCTGTTTAATTTAAAACACATAAAGGTGATTTATTAAAGGACCTAACAGCTGCAGTTTACAATTAATCTATAATAACAATGTATAAATAAAACACTATAAAATATTAAGTCACAACAAATTTTTTATTCAGTGCTTCTTCTGTAATTAATATCCTTAATACTAAAATTATATTGTGAAATGTAAGATTTTGACGTGCATATAGTGTCATTTACTAGCAATTGCAATTTTCATTTATTTGTTGCCATCAAGAAAAAGAGGGAACTGAGGATTAATAAACATTTCTTACAATATTTTACCTAAAAAATGCGATTCTTCAAGTTTGCATTCTTTCCCACTTTGTGCCCATCTGGTCTAAATAGGTGCAATTAAAATTTTCTGTGTAAATGCAATAAACAGCAATGTGGCTAACTTCAATCCCATCTACACCGCTGCCATATCGAGCGGATCAATTTAATCAGGCCAATATTATGGCATATGCTGCCTGTGACGTCATTCAGAGGGGGGCATGATGTATATAACGGTGCCCATTCATCAAGACATTCAATGAAGACGAACCGCACCGCGCAGAAGAACGGAGGTGAGAGACGAAGACCACAGCGGACTTTCATGGATGTGCCTAGGATTTAACAGAAACATCTTTCCATTTTTTATTTCTGGAGTCTACTTTAAAGCTTGGAAATTAACAGATGAAGATACCCTTCGCGTAAAGTTTTGGATTAACGGAGACACTCAAGCAGGATGGCGCATTTCTCTTTGTACTGCCTTCTGGCCCTTTCGTTTTTGCATTTGGTAAGGCTTACATTTAATTTATAGTTTCGTTTTTCTTTAAAGTAGCCTAGTGTATTGTGTTTATCACAAGATGTTGTGTATTATGTTTGTCAAAAGAGGCTGCGCTCACCTGTGGTTTCTCTGTTGTTGGGCAGGTGGCTTCATCTGGAGTGTTTGAATTGAAAGTTCACTCGTTCACAACATCACGGCGCTTTTGCAGGAGAACGCGAGACTGTAACATCTTTTTCAGAATTTGCCTTAAGCATTCAGAGGACGTGATCTCCGCCGAACCGCCGTGCACGTTCGGAACCGGACAGACGAGTGTCCTCCGAGCGGACCAGAGCTCTATAGCCAACAGCGCAGCCATCCGCGTGCCTTTTCACTTCAAGTGGCCGGTAAACTTTATTGACTTTTGTAACATTATTATACTGTCAGTCTAGCAAACTATGCTTAATTATTAGGCTACATGCTGCATTATGGTGTCTAGTCTATGTAGTAAGCTGGTCTGATTCAAACATTACATTTAGCAACTACATAGCACTCAACAAGATGCAGATATATTTATATTAGAGCATAAAGAATATGAAGCAAGTTTAAATATCAGTTAATTAGAAAAGGAAGTGAATATTGTTAAGATGGATATATGTAGTTAAGGTTTCGTTTCTCATCATGCTAAGTAAGCAAAGATCATGACCACAGTTTTAAAGAAGTCCAGTGTTTTTAATAATCCAACTTTGTTTTTAGGGTACATTCTCTCTTATTATTGAGGCATGGAATGCAGAATCTCCCAAAGAGCATCATGACTACACAGGTGGGTCAAAGATGCATGACAAATGCATGACAGAAAGCAAAGATACAATTGAAGTACACTGGTCTCATGGTAAATTTGTTCACAACAGAGAATCAAAACAACCTGATCAGTCGTTTGGCCACACGAAGACGCCTGGCGATTGGGGAAGACTGGTCACAGGATGTTCACTTTGGCGATCAGAGCGAGCTGCGTTACTCATATCATGTTTTCTGCGATGAGTCTTACTACGGCGAGGCATGTTCGGATTACTGCCGTCCCCGTGATGACACGCTGGGACATTATACCTGTGATGAGAATGGAAACAGGGAATGCTTGGAGGGATGGCGGGGAGACTACTGCTCTGACCGTGAGTGCCACCTGTGTACATGTCTTTGTGTCTCAGATGTCTGTTCAGTCCCTTGGGATAGTATGTCTGGTACGAAAAGAAATAGGCCCACCCCTTCTTGATTACTCTGTATTTATGTTTAAGTGTGAATGAATATGATGGTGTGTGTTGGAACCTGAGCAGCAGGGATACATCCCCCTTATCTGATTCTTAATGTGTATGTGCCTGATGGAAGCTGAGCGGCTTCTCCAGAGCTTCTGCACTTCTTTTGTTAGGGAGAACAAAGAAACTCAACAACAGATACATGCTAGAGAGTCATTCTGCGTGCGTGCGTGTGTGTGTGTGTGTGTGTGTGTGTGTGTGTGCACGCTTGTCCACAGCTCACATACAAAAGAGTGCATTACCTCTGTCAGCTCACCAGCTGCTGGCCCGACACTTAACACACCCATTCATCTGCCTTCTCCGGGGGGCGTGGTTTGTCTGTGTGTGGTGTGTGTGTGTGTGTGTGTAACCCCCCTCTTTCTCTCCTCCCACAGCCATCTGCTCTGCAGACTGCAGCGAGCGACACGGTTACTGCGAGTCACCTGGTGAGTGCAAGTGTCGTTTGGGGTGGCAGGGGCCGTCCTGCAGCGAGTGCGTGCATTACCCAGGATGTCTGCACGGGACCTGCTCGCAGCCGTGGCAGTGTGTGTGTAAGGAGGGCTGGGGCGGCCTCTTCTGTAACCAGGACCTCAACTACTGCACCAACCACAAGCCCTGTGCTAATGGCGCCACCTGCACCAACACTGGACAGGGCAGCTACACTTGCACCTGCCGACCGGGGTACGGTGGCACAAACTGTGAGCTGGAGATCAACGAGTGCGACTGTAACCCCTGCAAAAATGGAGGCAGTTGCAATGTAAGTCTAACGTCATGACATATGGTCGTTATGAGATGGCCATATGTCCTTTAAAAAAAATGTGTACAAAGGAGTTTAGATAGACAATGTCATACATTATATGTCCTGATTAATTACCCATTAATAGTGCATAATTTAAAATGTCTTAAAAATGTCTTAATCTTTTTATTTTAAATCAGTAAGTTTTAGGCTTTTAGACACGAATAATTATGTATATTATTCATAAAAAATATCATGCCTGCATTTAAGGTGCATATCCATATTTTAATTCAGAATACTTAAAATGCGGCATCTTAAAATTGTATGTTTCATGGATCTAGTCACATATGTACATTTTAAATAGATTGCTTATTTCTATGCAAAAGCTAGTAAATTCAGATGGTCAGATGTGGTTTATTTGCACTTAATAACCTAAATATATCTATTTCTGTCTTTGTAGGATTTGGAGAATGACTACTCCTGCACGTGTCCTCAGGGATTCTACGGGAAGAACTGTGAGATCATCGCGATGACATGCGCCGATGACCCTTGCTTTAACGGAGGGACATGTGAGGAGAAATTCACAGGTGGCTATGTTTGCCGCTGCCCCCCGACCTTTACTGGATCCAACTGTGAGAAGAGACTGGACCGCTGTAGCCACAAACCATGTGCTAATGGTAAGATTTTTACACTTTTTAGCAAAAAAGTTTTAAATAACTAAAAATGTAACATATTTATTTAATTATTAATTTATAACTGATGGCTGAATTCACTAGCAACACTTAAAGGTCTCTGTTAGAAATATTTTTATACCACCACATTTTCCAGATGCTCGATGATATTCTTCTCTTATTCTGATGTAACGCCGTTTTTTTCTGTTGTAGGTGGCGAGTGTGTGGATCTGGGTAGTAGTGCTCTGTGTCGATGCCGCCCTGGTTTCACCGGCTCCCGGTGCGAGACCAACACTGACGATTGCGCTCGCTATCCGTGCCAAAACGCTGGTACCTGCATTGATGGTGTTAATGACTACACCTGCACCTGCACGCTGGGCTTCACCGGTAAAAACTGCAGTCTCCGAGCAGACGCTTGTCTCACAAACCCGTGCCTAAATGGGGGAACGTGCTTCACACACTTCTCAGGGCCGGTGTGTCAGTGTGTGCCCGGATTCATGGGGCTGACCTGTGAGTTCCCTGTGCAGGGAAGTTTGGAGCTGATGTCGCCTAGAGCTGCACGCGCCTCCCCTTCAGCGATGGCAGTGTCGTGTGTGTTAGGTGTGCTGGCTGTGTTTTTGGGAGTGTGTGTGGGGCTGGTGGTGATCAGGAGAAGGAGACACAGGCTTCGTAGGCAGCAGCTGTGCGATTCTGTGTTTAATGATTTGGAGACGGTGAATAATATGGATAGGCAGCATTATCCTTATGACAGAAATTCATATAGTCAGGGGAAACCCTGCAACACTGAGGGCAGACTCAGTCTCTCATTGGCCGGCTCTAACACGCTGCCTGCAGGGCAGGACTTCTTGTGGAGTGCCGGAGGAGGGCTTAGATGAGACAACACAGATGTGTATTAATACCGAAACTAAACACGAACACTCTTGTGCATACACATGGGTAGTTGAGTGGAAAGTTGACATGTCCTGGGGTCTGACATACAATACTCCATTTATAACTATATTAAACAGGTTTTTTTTTTTTTGCAAACAACAGTAGACTATATTAAACAGCATTATTTATGAAGGTACTACATGGCTTATTTGTATATAAAAATCACTTTGCAGGATTATTTAAAATAAGTTAATAAAATGGGGAAGAAAGTCACTGAACATATTATGTGTCAACTACCCACTTACTAATGTACACACATGATGCACAGACACACACAAACATGCAGGGATAAGATTTTGGATGTAGCACTTGCTTTTGTCTTAATTTTTATGAATGACTGAATGAATGGATGGATGGATGAATGAAGTATTAACAACCGAATAAGGGATCTTCGCCATCTGTATGGGTGGACAACTCTGTAAACCAAAAAACGAAACCAACATGCACATGTGTGCTTGGCTCTGTAAATATCTGTTTTTATGAATACAGACGTAGAGCCCATAAAGTTGAACTGCCTTAGGTTACAGATCTCTATAGACAGAGAACTAATATCTTTATACAAAGATAAAGGGATTAACTAACTCTGTACAAAGAGAACTAAGTAAAGGAAATACCTCTATTCAAAGAGACACGAAACTAAAGTAAAACAGAAGAGCATTACTGGGTTAACCGCATTCCAGTGGAACTCTACTATAGGCTCAGTCTGTATAAAACGAATGAAAAACTGTCAAAGACCTTTTTCTAATAAGAATGAGAATATCACCTTCATTTCTATATTTTACTCAAAGTTTGCCCGAATGTTTCTCTCAACTTGATCTGCCACTGTTGTCATTCTCAAAAAAAAAATAATAATAATAATAATTAAGATATGTAGAGAATAAAAGCAAGCAGAACACAGTCAGGAATATGAGAAAACGTATGTTCTTAAGACCAAATGGAAAGGTTTTGCTCCAGTTTTGTATTGCGTATTAAGCAGTGTGTTTTTCCTCTAATGATACGGGGAAACGTTTGTCATTGAATCTTATGTTTAATTCTACATAAAAATCAGATTTTTCAAAGGAGTTTATGTCTATTTCTTTTGCCAGATATTTCCAATTAATTTAATCCTAAGTTTACACCTAAGTTTCTATTTTGCATTTTTGTACTTTTGCTTTCAATCATTGTCTTGTCTTTGTAAAAAAGTTTATGTTAATTTATTTTGTACATGTGCTTTGTTACGTTAATGAAAGTCTGAAATAAATTATATAAGAAAAGTCTGATTCTCTGTGTGGGTCATTCTACAGAAGCGTCCACTTTTGGTATGTCAAGGTGTCTTAAAATTGATTTCTTTTTCTAACATTTAAACTTAGACCACATTATTAGATTACTCTTTGACTACGAGTACACATAAATGACAGCTTAGTATTTTTTTATTTTTTGTGTGCATGTACTTAAAGACTGCATTCACAATTTTTTGTCACTGGTGTTACCTTACTTCTTTAGCAATATTAAATGTGTTTATTAAATGTGTTTATGAAATATTATTTTTTCAGCTTTAAAGCTTAATTCTTAAGTGTAGCAGATTTCAATTAATTTACAATTATCATCATGTCACATGTGAAAGATTTTATTTAATGTAAAAGAAAAAAAAAAACAGTAACACCAATTACACAACAAATCATCAGTCACTGGTGTTACTGATCTTTACTGGTGTTACCCATAAGCAAGGTAACAACAGTGACAGTAACACCAGTGACAATTTTCATGAAAACTGTATTTTATAAAATTACTGCTGCAAAGTATCAAACCACATGTTGTCAATCATTGTATACTTACTAAATTAAGTAGTTTAATCCATTTGTATAGTTTTTTGCAATTTCCAAACATTAAAGGAGGTCATACCACACAGCAAAATCTGGAACCTCAGAATAACTCTATAAGAGTTAATTTCAACACTTTAAAAGTGTCTCATGGGGTCCACTCCCAATAGAGCTATTTTAACACTTTTGAGTGTTAACAAAGTGTTAGCACATTGACTCTTTTAAAGTGTTAGCAATTGACACTATACAGAGTTAAGAATCTAACTATAAATTGACACTAATCAGTGTTAAATATTTTTTATTTGTAAAAAAAAAAACTCCCTCGGTGTAATTTGTTAACTCAAATGTAGTGTTATATTTTTTAATACTATGGTGTTAATATGGTAAATGTAAAGACAGAAACATATTACGGTACTTTTGGGTAAATTTTTTAACAGTTTTTTTAATGTAACAATACAGCAGTAAAATCTATCATTCTCATTAAAAAACTGTTAAGGTTTTTTTTTAAATGCCATCTGATCAACATTTATTTATGACAGAAAAATTGTCCTCAATGTGTCATGCATTTAAGTGTTCATTAAATTAACATATTAACATCCGAGACAACTAAAAAGCACATTCCCAATGTATAACAACAGTACAGATATTTATAAATGCAGTTTATGGGATGCTTCAGTTCATACAAATAAGTTTGACTTCATTTCAATCCAAAATCCATGTTTGTCTTCACATTATAACAGCAGAATATGATGAAGCACTAGCTGTAAGGTCCTCAGTCAGACCTTCAGACTGGATATTGAAGTTTCTGTTAATAAAACAAAAATAAAAGGGAAAAATGCATTATTAAAATTTAGAATTTACATACAGAACTCATTACAAAATACTTTGAAAATAGTTATACATTTATGTTTTGCACAAAATACTCACTTTGTTATAAAATTGCTCTTCGTCTGAAGACATTTTCATGTAGGCCTATTTTTGGGCTCCTCCAAAGTCCCCAAAGCAAATCTCCTGCACAAATTAACGGATTTAAAAACTTTTTTTTTTTAAACTAAAACAGCAAAAGCAAAAAACAACAAAAAACTCCCCAAAACATTATGAGCAGTGTTGGGGGTAACGCATTACAAGTAACTTGAGTTACGTAATAATATTACTTTTCTGACGTAACGAGTAAAGTAACGCATTACTTTTTAAATAATATTTGAGTTACTTTTTCAAAAAAGTAACTCAAGTTACCTTTTTTAGTTTAATTCATTTGATTTAAAAATATGTACTGAATTAAACTTAACGTATGCACTCTCTGTGCCTGTGTGGAAACAGTTTGAGTCAGAAACTGAGATGGCAGGCCAGAGCTAAACATTTTTTTGATGAAATATGCAATTTCTGAATGCAGAACTTTTCAGTCATAAAAACACCTGCAAGGCCTGAAAGAGATCAAGCTTTAGCCAAGAAAAAGTAACGCAAAAGTAACTAAAAGTAACGTAAGCATTACTTTCCATGAAAAGTAACTAAGTAATGCAATTAGTTACTTTTTTTGGGAGTAACTTAATATTGTAATGCATTACTTTTAAAAGTAACTTTCCCCAACACTGATTATGAGTATGAATTGCTCCATCTGACGTTAAGACCTAAACTCAACTGCCGCATTCATATATAGACATAACACATGACTCTTAATGTTAAACTTGATACTAACAGCAATATAAAACATAACACCTCACAACTCTCAAATGTTATTGATCAAAATTGTATTTATTGAACATTTACGTACCATTTAGAGTGAAAGAGATGACCTTCTGCTTGAACTGCATCATCCAAAAACACGGTTCATTGTGTGTTGTAAAAAGTGGGAGGTCTTCTCTATTTAACACCCTAAGAGTTAACAAACTCCACTAACAAAACACTGTAGGACTTGATTTTTTAAAAAAGTTGTAACACTCTGTTTTGACACCAACTCTTTATTTTTATATGTAAGGAATAATTGACGACGGGCCATTGAATTATAAGAAAATAATGCACACCAAGGTGGTAATGCGGCACGACGCGAAGCGGAGTGCCGTTACACCGCAGGTGTGCATTATTTTCGAATAATTCAAAGGACCGGAGTCAATTATTACGCTTATACCACGGTTAACACAAACATTGCTCTGGTGCCTATTTTTAAGACATTTGAAAAATTAGGTGTGCGGTTTACAGAAAAATAATCAACACCCATAGAGCATTTCTCGGCCAGTCAGAATGCAGCATTCAACAGACCCGTGGTATAAAGTTCAATAAAATAGTTTTAACTCAATCCAGTGGTAAATTAACTCCGAACTCTTTATATTTCCATTAACACCGTAATTTTAACTCTGCTAAATTTGCTGTGCAGTGACTTAAACTAAAAGCTTCATGTGAAATCATGAGATAAATGAGAAGATTTTTGATAACTGAAAAGAGACAGTGGACTTACCATGGACTTCTCTTCATCTCCAGGAAATTGAATGAAGGAAGTCAAGTAATGGCCTCAGTGTGGTTTTTATTTATTGAAATGGAAGAAAACACTGTTTTTGATCTCAAAATACAGCATTTTCCCTCTGTAAATGACTGTGGGGACGAGCACTTCTGTGGTGCTTGGAATTCTAATTAATTAATACAAATTAAATATTGCTACATTGATGGCTAAAGAATGTGTTATTGTTCAATTAACATATTGTTTCATTTTAAAATATAAAAATTGTAACCCTAAAGTGTTTTTCAAGTGTAATATTTTTGTAAAGGCTATAGGGACAGAAAAATTGACATTTCCGTAGAATGACACGTGACTTGTTCTGTCTACACCCAATAGCTATTTGATTGAAATATTGCAATTCATCATATTTATCCCATATTTAGCCTAATCATACATTTGTTTACATATTTTTGTTTATTATCTTTTAAATCCGTTTCTAACTTAATATCAGACATAATGCTAAGTAAGCAATGAATTGTTGTCCCATTACTGTGCATGTCCAATCATCTCACAGACCTCGCGCCACTCTGAGCTCAGCCTCATTCCGCGCCCTCCTCCACGCGCTCGCTCATTCCCGGACAACATGGCAGAGGAGACACATGACAGTCATTCCCCGGGTTTAGGTACCGCTCGAGAGCACGGGCTGCACCTGCAGAAGCGACAGGCTCGCGTCACGGTGAAATACAACCGCAAACAGCTTCAGAAAAGGCTTGACGTGGAGAAATGGATAGACGAAGCGCTCGAGGAGCTGTACGAGGGAAAGGTGAGTGCTCAGGTACAGGTGTGTATGTTGTTGACGCCGGCCTGGATTGGAAGATACAGTTTGATAAGATTTAATAAATCATGTGTTTTGTAATGGAAAACTTGAAAATGTAGGCTATACTAATACAGATACAACTGTCACGGCTGAAAATGCACATTCGTTTACTTTTTGTAAATATGAGATCCTCTGTGTGGTCAGTTTGCCCTTGGAAGTCAGACTTGTAAATGTTTCTATAAAACAATAGAATGAAAAAAAAGTCCGCTGCAATATTGGAATAATTTTGATTGTCTGATGAATAAATAATATGCAATTTGTGACCCTGCCTGTAAAAACCCAGCTTAAGTCATTTTTGGGATTTATGTCTTGTAAAATCATCCTGCAGTGCATAATGTAAAGAAGATTCTGGTAAAATATATTAATGCTGATTAAAAATGGCCATGTCAAAAATTGTAAGCAAATGTTGATTCTCCTAATCTCATAATTTTACATTTTAAGACTTTAGCCAAGACTTTACAGGCATGGTCACATTCTTGGTTTTTGAAAAGTCTGCTTTTGTGTCCCGTTCCCATATCTGAAGAATAATGGCACGCACTGCCTCCTGACATGGAGCAACATTGTTGTCCAAGTTGAACCTTATAAATCTCTTCATAGTCAAATTTTTTTTAAGTCTTTGTTAGTGTAAGAGTGTGATTAATGTTTTGAGTACATAAATGTGAGATAACGATATTTAGATTTAAATGTTGGCTGCCCATAAAAGGTGAGAAAGACCAGGCCTCTGGAGGTACCGGGGGAGGTTCTGCTTACTCTCCCTCAATTACGGACAGGGATCACTTGGTTCTACTGCTACCTTACATGGACTCCCCCTGAGAAGCAGTCCGCAACTGCAACAAGCCGGAAGTTAAAACATAAGCTGTTTGTATGAAGCTTGAAGCTGTCCCACAGTAAAACAGGACTGCGATGGCCCTTGGGAATTGTGTAATGTGATCTGTTATCTCGATTTCCTTTTCTTCTCATGGGATTCAGCTGACGTGTAGAATAAAGTTTTCCACTGTAATTATGGAAAACTCATGGAAGTTTGAAACTGCCTAATTTATGAGATGCATAAAATTAGCTTGAAACGTAGAGATACCTGACAGAGGCTGCGTGTACATGCACCAAAATTTGGTCAATCCGACTGAATTTAATCTGATTGAAGGTTATGACAATACAGTTTACATGTACTCTAAACATTGCAATCTGATTAAAATGTTCGTTTACATGTACATATAATCCGAACCAAATGTCTGCGCAAGGGCACAGCCAGGGTTACCAGATTCGCGTATAAAAAACATCCCAAAGGACATTTCAATAGTTCGCCTGCCCATTCAGAACTTAATGATTAATGGTAAACTTGGCTTGCTATCCTCAAAGGGAGCTTTGCAACTGAGTTCTGAACCTTTAGAGAGCTCGAACCTGAGGCTGGGGCTTGAGACCCAAGTTCAGCCCCGAACCCCCCTTGCAACAGAACTGCACAGAGGAAGAAAGAGAACAGTGAAGTAGGAGATGGGGAGAAGGAGGGATGGCAGAAAAATTGCAGCTGGACCCGGAGGCCTGAAGGCTGCCTTATATACGCCCATAATAATGATTGACAGGCCTGAACGTTTAGAATTACAATTCACGTATTCACGGCCTAAATACCAATAACTAATCAACAAAATCCTTTTATCTTTAATCTGCAG
Source organism: Misgurnus anguillicaudatus (assembly GCF_027580225.2). Classification (NCBI taxonomy): domain Eukaryota; kingdom Metazoa; phylum Chordata; class Actinopteri; order Cypriniformes; family Cobitidae; genus Misgurnus; species Misgurnus anguillicaudatus. Next base: position 28,395,136 of record NC_073358.2, on the reverse strand, counting down.
AAGAAAAAAAATTGTTGAAAACAGTTTAAACAGTAGCCTAAATCTAAACCCGGAAAAAGCAGAGGACTTGGCAACGCCACGCTTGCGCACAGCATCTCTTGTCGAATTCACGCTTTATCTCTGGCAAAAAGTCAAAGCCGAGTTGGAGAAAGTTGTTCTTAAAAAGTTTTCAGATATGAAAACAATGCTATTTTATTGCTTTATGTAGCCTAATGTTATGAAACTACACATGAACGCATGTAGAGCACGTGACCCCATTACCTTAAAGGGACTCCCATTTGCATTAAGCTTTGTACAGTTAGAACCCCAGTCATGTTTTGCAATGGTCGTGCATCATTTCCTCAGTTGCCGCTGAGACAGGAAAAATACAGATTTTAGTGTTGCACTTCCTTATTTCAATGATGTAAAAATCATCATTTTGCATCATTGAAAGCAGGAAGTCCAATATCTTTGTTGAGGGGGGTGAGGCTACAAACACTCCTTTTCTCTGTCAAATAGGCACCAAATTCTAAATGTATGTTACATTTCGTCTACAAATATGACGCACTTTCAATAAAGATTAATGTTTCTACGGGTGAAATTCTCCTTTATTAAAGCAACACTATGTAGTTTTTTTACCTTTAAATAATGTCTCTAAAATTATTTCAGTGATAGAACAACTTTTAACTGGACAAATTGTACTGTTGCTGCAACCTGAGCAGCCTCCTAGCTGCTACAAGCACACTCTGAAAGTGGCGGTGGAGGGTAGGAAACACAGCCCCACCCCTACCCCCGCCTGCAGAAGAGTGTCTGATACCAGGCACTGTTGCGCTTTTCAACCACATGGGGGAGCTGTAAGTCATTTTTACATGGAAACTACATAGTGTTGCTTTAATGCGTGTTGCCATTGCATGTTTCTATGATGAGAATCATGTGATACCTAAATAGAGGTAAATATTAGACGTGAACTTGAGCACAATTTTATCTGATTGACAAAATACTATGATTCCCATGCATACTTTTTTCCCTCTGATCGGATCACAGATCGGACTACACCACCTCTTTCAATACGATCAAAACTTGGATCCGATTGACCTCAACCGTATTGATTAAAGTGTTTACATGTAGGCTTTTCAATACAATTCAGCCATCAATACGATTAGAAACGGATTTTTTTGTTGGTGGATACTCGCGTAGTGGTGCCAACTCTGTGTTTTGGATGTGATTGTTGTACTACATAGACTAAAGTTAGACCCTGTCTGTAAAATCTAGGCTAAAGTCTCATAATTTAAAGTTTAATTTTACTCCTTGAGTTCACATTTCACATATCTTTGACATGGCCTTACTCAGTCAATATGAAAGATATCAAGGCTTTATTTGAACAGAATGTTCTTTGTGTGATGACTTTATGTAGAAAATGGTAAATCACAAAACAACTACTTTAGCCAGGTTTTCACAGACTGAGTTATATTTGTCTTTTGTCTTTATATTCTTATGCTTGAAGTATATTTCAAAGTGTTTTTTATGTTGTTGGTTTAAGTTGAAGGACATGCCAGAGGAGGTGAGCATTGATGATTTGTTGGAGCTCCCAAGTGATGAAGCGCGAACGCAAAAACTACAGGTCCCATAATCCACCTTCTCAATCACACTAAATTCTGTGTTTGTGTTTCTGACCAAAGTCTGAAATGCACTACAATTAAATTATTATTATTATTATTATTATTATTATTATTATTATTATTATTATGTTTTTCAATACATTAGGAATATACTAATATATAAAAATTAATGTGTTGTTGTTGTTGTTTTACAGGTTCTTCTGCAAGGCTGCACCAGCAGTACGGAGGTACTCTCAGATTCACGCTCTCTCTCTCTTTCTCTCTCTCTCTTTTTCTCTCTCTCTCTACCTCATTCATTCTGTCCCATCTGTTATTCAACATGTACACTTTTTCTCTATCAGTTTTTATTGTGTTTCTTCTTATTCCCTTTTTCTGTCTGAGGGACATTGCAGTGACTGACACTCGTTTCCACGTTTTTCTCACAATGGTCGTTCGTCCCTTTTTGTCTTTCTCTCTCTCTCCTCGTCCTTTTGCCCTCTATTTGTACAAAGACATTCTTTCATTAGGACTCTTTAACAATGTTTACTGTCAGCCTTTTGGTTAGTGTGTGTGTACACGATTGTTACTTTGTGAGTGTGTGTACTGTATGTTAGCACAGAATTGCGCCTGTGTGTGTGTGTGTGTCGTTGGGTAAGCTAGTGCTGAGGTGCTGACGCATCATGGAGACTCAGCAGAGAGGAATGTCTAAAGAAACTTGCTCAGCTTTCATGTGTGAGACATAGCAGTGCAAAATTCTTACCATTTCTAGGTTGACTGTTCAAGACTTTGAGGCTTAACAGTATAAACATTTAAAACGCTGACCGGTAAAACACATAAATGTGTGCATAGTATGCATTTTTGTGTGTTTAGATATTTCATGACTACCTATAATTACATATTTTGTTTTGTTGATACATTTCATAACTATTACTAAGGTTTGGTTTTGTTTATTTTATAAATATTGGTTAAATATGACATTTGTTGGGTCAACAAAAATACTCCCATGAATTCTAGCAGCAGCCCTGGATCCATCAACGTGTTTCATCTGGGAACTTTGTTGTAAGACTGCCAAACTTCTGGATGCTGACATAGTTTAATTATGGAGACATTTCTATATGTGTCCTGAACCACCAGATGTCACAAACTACAACCTGTGATTTAAGTGAACGAATTACAGTCACTCTTCTATACGTTTTAGAGGATATTTACATGTGGGTCCTCTCATTATCAGACCAAATGTTAATATTCTCATGTGTGTGCATACCAGTTCAACCAGGGTTAATCTGCGCATGTGTTATGTGTTCAGGGCTTCATTGCTGAGTTATTGCAGAAGCTGCAGGGTCTCCACAAACAGGAAGAGTTGCAGAATGAGGGAGTCGAGCATCCTTGCCTTCATGCGTACCCACATCACCATGGTAACATCCATCATCCCAGAGACAACCATCAACAACGAACCCATCAAACACTGTGATTGTATTCCAGCAATTGTGGTCAATGGACTGAGCTCTCTAACACACAGACTCTGGACACGCATACTGAACTCTGTTTGTTTACAAACTCATATTAGTAGTAATTAACTGAATTAAGTTGTGAATTGCCATCACTGTTTGTAAGTGAATATATGCTTGTATAGAAAATGTGTGCATTGCTTATACTTGTTTTGTGACTGAAGTTTGATTGACAGCAAACCTGCATCCTGTTAGTCTCACCGTTTCAAGCTAAATCTGGTGATTATGATTGTTATAAAGTTTTCATTCTCTGCAACTTCACAATAGTTTACACCTTACTTTGTTATATATGTATGGAAATATTAACATCTTTAATTATATTTTATAAACTGTTTGATTTCATTAAATTAAAAGTTAATAAAAAAGTAACAATTATTTTGAATCTTAGCGTCATTAATGTCAGAAGGGTGTGTTTTACACTTATTTTTTTACAGTCTGTGATTTTACATTAAGCAGACTGCGCTGCAACTCGTCGTCCACCAGGGGGCAGAAGTAACACAAAAGAAGAGTCGCACCCATTTCTCCGCACATGCACTAATACAGGCACCAAACTACATAACTGTATGGCAAAAAGTAAAGGTAATTTGATTGTTTTTCTTTTGCGTTTTAATAATGTTTCTTAAAAATATTTCTTAAAAATATACAATAAGTTACTACGAAAAATATCTTGGCGCGAGACTAAACTTTTTACCTCAATTTTTTGCAGCTCGTCACACTTTGTCGCAAATATTGCCTCTTTTTATAGGAAGACTTTGTCTGTGAAATACAGGATATAATAATAATCTAATGTAAATTATGACATTATGAGCACCAAAGTTTAATTTCACTCGTTGATTTTACTTTAATTTCAATGTTTGTTTATGCATAAGCTGTTTTTAGCTTGTCTCCCAGCTTGGGTTTTGCTAGCAAGCTGGTCTAGTGTGTTTTGGTCACTTTTTAAGATGGTCTAGCTGGACTTAGCTGGTCAGGCTGGAAGACCAGCTGAACCAGCTTTGCCAGGCTGGGAGGACCAGCTAAAACTAGCTACCAGCTTGTGCTGGTCTTAGCTGGATTTTCAGTAACGTTAGGTTGGTTTTACTCAGTAAATCATTAATTAAAATATCAAGGTAGTAGCTAAATCACAGGCAGCTTCAACATGTTTCATTGACTCTTTTTCGCATCTTCCCACATTAAAAAACTGTAGTATGCCATAGAAATTACTACACTTTGTTAAATTAATGTATCCTACAGAATACATTACAGAGTTCATAAACACTATATTACGGAAATTCACCAAAGTTTGCCTAAGTAAATACTATACCGAATACTATTTAGATTTGTGATGTGTTTAGCAAGGCTGCTGAATTTCTGAATCTGCAAACTATTCAAAATCCTTTGGCCAATTATGTACATAAATAATTGAATTCAAAGGTCCCGTTTTTTCTGTGTTTTTGAAGCTATGATTGCGTTTAAAGGTGACATAGAATGATGAACGGGATATTTATCCTTGTACTACTGTGATGTAACGTGTAGACGACAAAATTTTGTTTGGGTCTGTGTCTTAGAATCATACTAAAAACCTCTCTCAGAAAGCTATATTAAGGGGGCGTGCACACCAAAGCTTTTACGCCCGTGGCCGGTGCATGTTTTCAATTGTTTCCGATGGAAACTCAGCGTTTTTCAAATAAGCCAGCATCTAGCGGTTTTCTTCCGCGCTGAAAACCGGCGCTCAGCAGTTTTTTCGCGCTCAGCGTTGAGCGCCGAGAGTTGAAAAATATTCAACTTTGGGTGAAAAGCTTGGGTGAAACATTACCACAGCAACCAACCGGCTCACAGCTAAAGTATAACAGCTACTAAAGCACTCAGCTAAAGAAAGCTGGCACTCAGCTGAAAAAACAGCTGGCATTCGGCGTTGTCCAGGCGTTTTCAGACGCGTTTAAAAGTTTTGGGGTGCACAACCCCTAAGAACTCTCGGCGCTCAGAGCTGTGCGCTGAAAAAAACGCTGAGCGCCGGTTTTCAGCGCGGAAGAAAACCGGTAGATGCTGGCTTATTTGAAAAACCCAGAGCTTCCATTGGAAACAATTGAAAACATGCGCCGGCCACGGGCGTAAAAGCTTTGGTGTGAATGCCCCCTTAGGGTGGGGGATATTAAACACATAGTTTTGCACCTATGTGGTGTCCCTTTGGACTTAACTGGCAACCTTATTATGAAATGCAAGCACTTGCCACTGACTATAGCTGCCTTTGCTGCCACTCCAAAGAATGTAAACTTCACTGTTTTCAGAACATGGACAGACCAAAATTTTACAGATCACACCTCGGAACGCGACTCGCCATTTCGCCTTGAACTTCGCGAACACTGCTGCAATTAACTTTATTCTCTGTCACCTTTAAAGTGTGCAATATAACGTGTTCATGTATCATCTGTGAAATAGGAAAAACTAAGTATTTTTGACACAATTTATCTCTGTAGTGCTGTTTTCAGTCTTAAAAACGAGCCGATGTCATCCTTGTTCTATGAAGTCCCTCCTTCAGAAATACATAATGAGTTCTGATTGTGTGGTTTGTTTAGTGTGTTGTGATTCAAAAGCAGCTTAGCTTAGCCTGAACCGTTTGAGCTTAGTTGGCGGCTGACGTATTCCTGTGGGCGCAGTTTAGTCAAACACTTTTGCTTTGACGTAATTCAACCGGTAAGTAGTAATCGTCTTATTTATGCTCTTACAGCAACATTACAGGTTTCAAAATCTCCTATTTGGGTGGGAGCAAAAAAGCGCTGTTTTCATAGGTGTATCTTGAACAATCAAATCAAAAATCAAAGCTCGGTCTTAGGAGGTTAAATGTAAATGAGTTACTGCCCTCACTCCTTTCCCAACAGACAATAAGTACTTTGGGTTAAAAATAGATTTGATTCCTGTGAATACAGTCTGAGACAATAGTATCTTAAGCTGCATTAGTGCTACAATGTGCTAAAAAAACTGAAAAGCTTTTGGGTAAAATTAACCGGTCAGTCAGTGGTCGTGGGTGGGGCTTTGTTAGTGTGACTTCACATTAAAGGCTCTCTAAGCGAATCTGCGAGACGTTAGTTATTGTTGACGTTTGAAAGTGTTTTCAAACAGACTGAGCGTAGCTAACTCCTCCCCCTCCCTTCCGTGCTTTCATGAACGCGTCCAACCCCCACCCCCAAATCCTTTTTGTCGTTTATTGGCTGGAATACTTTGTTTTGTTTTGTGATGCTAGGTTTGGCCACTATGTTGATATTGCCGTTTGCGAAGCTTGGGCTGTCTACAGAGATGGCGTTTTTTTACAGTTTGATCAGCGAACAGGTAGCAAGCAGATAGTGAGGAGATAGTTCCGGTATGTAACAAAAAATGTTTTATGGTCTAAAACGCTTCAATTCGCTTAGAGCACCTTTAACAAAAGAATCAAAACAGCATAACCCCATTCACACAACACTTTGATCCCAGAAAATTTCCATCAAATTGTCAGAGTGCCTCCTGTGTGAACACAAACACGTCCCGTAAATGTTCTGGGATCGCTCCCATAAAGGGGACCAAGTAACATTGCCGTAACAAAACGAAATGTCTGAAAACTGGACTGAAGCAAAGGTCAGAGGGTTCCTGGAATATCCACCGTTAAGCTGAAATCATTCACCAGCAGGAGTGCCACACGCTTCTTATGATCGTATCATAAACAAAAATGTTCCCACGTGGTTTCTCAAGAGATAAATCATGGATAATAAGCAAACGTTGGACTCCGCTGAGAAAAAAACTACCAAGTGCAGGACTTTAAATACATCATGTGTCTTTACGGCATGTGTGTGAATGCACGCACAGATTCTGGAAAATCATTGGCAGTGTGAAAGAACCAAAAATCAAACGATCCTGGACAAATCCCAGATGCATTTTTGTGTATTTTCCATGATGTCTGTGTGAAAAGGGCTCATGTCTAATCAGAATACTTTGGATTAATGGGGTTTGAAAAAAGAAAAAGGTGGATTTTTTTCATTGTAGGGTGGTTGTGTTCACACACTGCCAACACACATTTATGTCCAAACAATTTGTAAAAGTGGATTTTGCATAATATGTGCCCTTTAAGATTACATTTGGATTTTATTTAAATTTATTGTGATTCTGTATAATGGCGATGTTCCCATGGTGGTACAAAAGCCAAAATCATGTGGCACATGTGCAGTTTGCCTACTAAAGTTTTTACGGGTTTATTTACGGCAAAGTAGATACATTTGAGTTGTAGCAAATGATTGGAAAATGAATGTGCTTTATGGATCTGACATTGAGTGAAATCAAAATGCTCTTTTATTATCATCATTGTGAATCACATAATCACTGTTACCTCTGTTTATGTGTGCAAGGGGGATCTCATTTATATATATTGACTGTGCATGTAAATGTATACACGTGTTGCATGTATACAGTTTTTTGTGTGTGTAAATGGCAGTGTGTATGTGTGTGTGTGTGCATGTTTGTTTAGGGAGGGTGTCTCTTTTTCCTGAGGAAAATGCCTCATCATCTGGTAGCAAAATGAACGGCTGCCTCCGACATTCCAGCAGAAGGCCCCAAAATCTTGGAGAGTGAAACACACACACATACACACATACTTTCTCACTGTCTTACTCTCTAACACACTCCCAGACACGGGGATGGATTTGCCATGAGCTGACTGCCCACTTCACTCTAAGGTAAGATGTTTGTGTTATTTTATGTTTTAAAATTAAAATCAAAATATTTATTGTGCTTTTTGTAATTAGTTTAATTTCATAGCAGTCAATGAAATATTAGAACATAAATTTAGTTTACAGTTTTCTGTTGCATTCGTGAGAATGAAAAGGTTTGCATATGTACAAGTTTTTCCATTATTTATTAAACACGCAAAAATATGTATAAAATGGATTTTTTTAATAAATATATATATATGGGTAATTCCATGCAAATGTTAACCTTATCATGAAAAGTTAAGTTTTTTACCAAAGGTTTTTAACCTCTTAAAACGAATGTGTTAAAAGAACACATCTTGTGTCTAGTTAAGGACAACACATCTAGTGTTATTTTTGGAACAACACACTTTGTGTTGTTTTAACACATCTTGTGTTGTCCCTTTTATTTATATGAAATCAAAATCAACACGAAGTGACACATAATGTGTTAAAAACACACATAATGTGTTAAATAGTTTAACACATAACAATGTGTTAAAATTAACACATCCTGGGTGTGTTAATTATAACACATTATTGTCATTTCGTGTTGATTTTGAGTTCATATAAATAAAAGATGTGTTAAAATAAGAGATGTGTTAAGTTAAGGACAACACACTAGATGTTTTGTCCTTAACTAGACACAAGATCTGTTATTTTAACACATTCGTTTAAAGTGTGTGCTGATATCTTGGATGACAATATTTTGTACCCAAGTCTTTGTTAAAGTTCTTATTGTTTTCCTTTGTTAAATAAGTGGAAATAACAGAATTGTGACATCCATAACAGAAAATGTCACATTCCTAACATGTTTTTTCCTCATTAATGCGCAAACAACATTTTAAGTAGATATTAAATACTATTTGAAAAGCCATCCCTTCCCCATTTATTTGATATTACTACTGCTGGTTTGTGCCTTTTAATTCACATAATCCAACAAAGTGTTGTCTCCCAAAAAAAATTTTTTTTGTCACATCCAAAATGCATGCATTTTTTCCTCATCCAAAATAGAAAACAGGACTGATATTTTTCTGATGTCTTGACTTTATCTGGGAATCTGGGGTTTAGGACATTTGGAACAGAGGGTTCAATATATTGGTAATAAATGCATTCTGTAAGTATATATACATATATATAATATATATATATATATATGAAGAGTTTCGTTGCAAATCGAGATAACCACCGTTTTTTAATTGTTCAGAAATCTCTTTTTTTGGTTGTGCATTCCAATTAATTTCAATGCAACTGCAGTTGGTTTGTTTTGATTTAAACCTTCATAACTTAAAAAATACAGCTAAGTAGCACCATAAAACAAAATAACAACATGATAACATAATAATAAACATGTTTTGACAAAAATGTTAAAAAATGGATTTATCTCGTTTTGCAACGAAACTCTTCATATATATATAAATATAAATCAAAATAGTTTTGATTTATTTTATTATTGATGTTAATAAATATTACAGTAATGATTATTTCTTTACTGTAATATTTATTAACATCCATTATAGAACAAATCAAAACAATATTTATAATAGAATTGTATAATATATATTGTTAGAGAATGCATTTATTACTAATTCTTAATTTAGTTACTGATTTATCGTCAATTAATTAATTAGCATCACTTTAGAAAAAGAATATCTCACTAACAGGCTTGACTTTTGTAAGTTAAAAATTCATGATGAGAGGATGTGGTTACACTAAAAGCTTTACTTTAATCTTAATATAATTTTGTATTGTGCATAATAATGTGTAGAATTGCATTCAGTTTTCACTTTTTAAAAATATTGTCACGGTGATACAGAATTTATTTTAAAGAAATGAAATCACACAATGACACGTTGTTCACTGTATGTCCGCTATAGCTAAACAAACTCATTACCCCCATGGTGCCAAAAAAAACCTCTACAGGCGAGACACGTGGACATCCCTGCGCACTGATTAATATGCTGCAGAGTGTATTTATAGACATTTATATAATAACAACCCACCCTGTCTCTACAGGGTCATTATAAATCCGAGACTCTAGTATTAATATAATTAATGTTTACAATCTAAAACCGATTATCTGATTGGATGTTAGATTCAATTGTTATGCTTTTGTTGTGCAACGTTGAGCAGTCAAATGTGCACATCACAACACATTTATCTACTGATAAAGCTATAACTATGTCATGATTTTATTAGCATTATTTATCGTACCGTATAGGGCTGACAGAGACAAATTTAATCTGTTAATCTTTGAATGTTTGTTTAATTTTAGTTTATTTTAGCCTCTTTAACCACCATCAGGGGAACTCTGTTCAGATATAATGCAAAGCAAGGATTCTCTGTTAATAGTGGTATATTAAATTTGAAAAAAAAAAACATTTTAAATCCCATGAGACATTTCAGAAAGTGAGTGTTTGTGAGTGAGTATGGTCTGAGAATCTCCGAGGACAGGAAACTATTCTGACACATCTGGATGTGAGATTTCTTTTTAGATGATTAAAATTGCGAACCCATAGACAAACGCACACACATATGCTGTTAATGCACTCCGCTCACCGGAATACCGAACAATGAGAATACAACAAGGCAAAGTAATTTAGGAATGCCTGATAAGGGCGGTTTGAACAGGTTTCAACTCTAGTTACCTTTAAGCAGGACATAGTGGACTATCAACATGATTAGTGAACTTGATGTAAACATTGCTGTAACACCTAACCCTAAATGTTATATAAATATATGTACTTATATATACTCAAGAGACTGACTGCAATTGTGACCAATGGTGTCAATTTTGTCTTTTAGTTAACCAGTGCCAGAATGCCCATCTTTAAGAAGCTGCCCAGGAGGCTCAAGAATAACCAGAGCAATGGTGATGTCATCCAAAAGAGTAACCTTGCTAACGGTGAACTTATCCTTAAAAGTAACCATAGCAACGGGGAACTCATTCTGCCACCATCCGATCTGAATCCGTTTGAGGGGGCGTGGGCAGGTATAGGGTGGAATAATGAGGAGAATGGGGTTTGGGAAAATGGACAGGACTACCAAAGATCATCTCAGGTGAGTGAGGCGCTGGAGAATGAGGCAAACACGGAGCAGCGTGGAGGGTCGAAGGTTAACGAAGGATCGAAAGAAAAGAGAGGAACTCTGGGACGGATCTGTGGCTCATCACCACTGAAGACCCTGGGAAAGTTAGGGAAAGGACTTCGTATCACTGGAAAAAATGTTTGGGGTGCTGCCCCTTCGATGCGGAGTGCCACCCTCCCGGCAACACCATCCTCAGGAAAAAAGAGGAAGATAAATTATAGACGAGCCTCAGAGGAGATCATGACTTTACTGAGGTGAGAGTCTGAATGATGCATGTTTTCCCCCTGCAGTGGTTCTCAAACTTTTTCAGTGTGCCGCCCCCATTGAATACGGATGGTGCATCATTTCATGGCCCCACAAAGAAAATGTATGACATAAAACATTGTAAAAATTAACAGTTTAATTAAACAAAACGTATTATAGGTGCAGTGTGTAATTTTTAGAAGGATCTTTTGACAGAAATGCAATATAATTACCATACCGTCTTCGACTATGACATGTTTTTCTGGTGGCGGCTACTCTAGCTTTCTATGCATTTCAAAAGCGAGGGGTCAGCAGTGGGCTGAGCCGTTGGTTGCAATTCGCAACCTCACCACTACATGTTGCTAAAATTTACACACTGCACCTTTAAACTATTCAATGTAGTGCTGTTGGTTAGTAGCATTATTTTTCCCAGACTTAAGTACACAGAATTTATGATAAATTAATTAGCACCATCTCAGGGCCCCGCAGGGGGCCATGGCCCCCAGTTTTTTAAATCTTTAAAGGAAAACACCACCATTTTTTAATGTTTACTATGTTCTTACCTCAACTTAGGGGAATTAATACATACCTATCTTTTTTCAATGCATGCACTTAATCTTTGTACAGCGTGTTATGAATGTGTTAGCATTTAGCCTAGCCCCATTCATTCCTTAGGATCCAAACAGGGATGAATTTAGAAGCCACCAAACACTTCCATGTTTTCCCTTTTTAAAGACTGTTAAGAGTAGTTACACGAGTAAGTATGGTGGCACAAAATGAAACGTGGTGATTTTTTTAAGCGGATAAAAATGAGAACAATATTGTATGGCGGAAGAGCACTAGTTTACAGCACTTCGATGTCGGCGGGTAAGAAATTAAGTGTTTAACTCTTTCGCCACCAGCGTTTTTTATAAAAAGTTGCCAGCCAGCGCCAGCATTTTTTTATGATTTTCACAAAAGTTTAATGCCTTCCAGAAAATGTTCTTCTTTAAATAGATAAACATACAATATACCAAATGAAAGAACCGACCATCTGCTTTCAAACAAAAAAACCTGTTTCATCCTACCTTCAGTAGTTCTTTTGTAATCAGCTCTTGAATATGGGTAGGTTTCTGCAAAAACCACAATTTGAGCAAAAAGCAGAGATAATTCCATTTTTGTGACAGACTTTTCATAGAGATCCCATTCAGAGCGATCTTTAAAACAGACACTGACACGCAGCCACTTGCCGTAGGGCAATATTTCCGGGTTAAAAAAGTTGCGGAAAGCCGGAAATACTCGTCATTGGCAGGGAAGCATTTTCTCTTGATTGACGAGATAACTCATCAATGGCGGCGAAAGAGTTAAGAAAAAATTAATCTTATTTTAAGATTTGTTTTTTCACCCCATTTGCAGATTTTGTTTTTTTGCTTGTTTTAAGCACAAATTCAGTTAAATTGTATAATTTTTGTCTAAAAACTAGACTTATTTTCTTAAGTCATTTTGCTCATCAAGAAAAAAGCATCATAATTTAAAAATTTGTAGATATTTCTACTGAGAACAAGACAAAAAAACTAAGTAAGAAAGTCATTTTTTGCAGTGCTCTTGCTCAAACTTCCATCAATATTACTGCGCCCAAGGTCGAAGTGCTCTTCCGCCATGCAATAAAGTTCACATTTTTTATCCGCTTAAAAAATCTGCACATTTTATTTTGTGCTCCAAAACTTACTCGTGTAACTACTCTCGTAACAGTCTTTAAATAGGGAAAACATGGAAGTGTTTGGTGGCTTCTAAATTCATCCCTGTTTGGATCCTAAGGAATGAATGGGGCTAGGCTAAATGCTAACACATTCACGTCATGCTGTACAAAGATTAAGTGCACGCATTAAATAAAGATAGGTATGTATTAATTTATCTAAGTTGAGGCAAGAACACAGCAAAACACTGAAAAACAGTGGTGTTCTCCTCCAAAACGACTTTAATCAGTCAATATTGAAGATATTTCCTCTCCCTAGACTGGCAGGCCGTCGTAAAGAGAGCGAGCGCAGAGATAGTCTGCCCACAGGCGATCTGACCATCGAAGATGATGAAGACAGTCTTCGTCGTCCCTCATTCCTACGTATGGTCAGTCTGAGCAAGCTCAAACGTGACTCACTAACAAACAACAGTTCCCAGGGATCCGAGCAAGAGCTCTTAGAGGAAGAGCAGCCAGTCAAACGCAGGGAGCCGCTATCAGGTAACATTTAACCTCTGTACTTGTTTTTACTTTATCAAATGAAACTTTCTTATGCTCCAAGTCAAAGGTCTCAGTGTTTTTCCCATATAAAACTTTGCTTTTAATGACCAACAACATGGTCCAAAATTCTTTGTGAGACAGGAAATTGCATACCTTCTTTGTGCTGCAGATCCTACCTGATAAGCTCGGTGCAAGAAGAGAAAATCGGAATTGTGTGTACAGACCAACACACAAGTGATCGAACACATGGCAGTATAAAAGTTAACGCTAGTCTTTTCTCACTTTTGCACCTTTAGTGTTGGAGATCTTGCAGTTGGTTAATCAGAGAGACCTGCTGCTTGCCGACACGCACATTCAAGAGCTCGAGAGGGAGTGTGAACTTGATCCCTCCCCTTTGACACAATCCACACCCACTTCAACCACACCCAGCACTGCAACAACTCCCTCATTGGCCTCATCTCCCTGGTTCCCCCTGCTGGCTGGTTCAGGCAATGACGAGTCCGGTCCAAACATGTGGGATGCCGGGCTGCGTAAAGTGAAGGATGTAGAGCTGCTTTACGAAGCCCTTCAGAACGAGATGTGGGATGTGGTGAGGGAGTCGCTCCGTCAACCCTGCACCGGGCCTCAGCTGGGCCTTGTGGTTCTGGTCATACAGCAAGAGGAGCAGGCTGACAAAGTCTGGGCACTGCACCAGGAGGCCCAGGCCAACCTCCAAGCCGAAGATGACTCGGAAGACCGCCCGATCTCGCGTGAGATCGCACGACCCTCCAAGCGACCCAGGAGGCTGCGTCAGGGATGGGTGGATGCCATGGGAGAGGCAGCCGACTGGTGTCTTCCACAGCCAGGAGGCATCGCCGCAGGTCAGATGGCCATGTATTTGGAGCGTCTGAGGGGCAGGGTGGTGGAAGATATGGACGCGGCCCGTCGGAACGTGGTGGCGGTGTATCCTGAGGAGTTCGGGGTGTTTCAGGTCTACATGCAGAGTTATCACAGGGCTGTCGCCAAACGGCTGAAGAGCATCACTTGTGGACCCATTCAGATCACTGATATATACTCGCTGCTGGATTGGATCTACAACATTTACAACAGGTACACGCACACGTGTATAAATAGAAAGCGGAACAAGAATGTGAATGGAATGCGATGGGGGTTTTACTTTTTTTAAACATCCTCCTTTCGGCCCTTTCTCGCAGTGAGCCTTAATCGCCCCGTGGAAGAATTAGCTCAGGTCTATTAATAACAACTGCATTGTTTATCCTGAACAACACTGCTGCCGGATACCTGAGGGAATTACTGTATATACACAAGAAAACAACACAAACACACAAGTGAATTAAACACGTATGTATTCTGATATTGTGTCACAGGGACGTCTTGGCTACAGTTGGGGCAATGGGCACAATAGATTGTGAAGCTCTAGATCCTCTTCTACCAGAATATGTCATCAATCGGCTGGAACAGGACTGTGTCGACACTGTTTGGGTAACACTAGATCAAAATGCGAATTGACTGCTAACCTCTGGAATCAAACAGTTCAAATAATTCCCATGATGCTTTGTGTCCTCTAGGAGAAGGTGACTACAGAGCTGTCTCAGGTTTTGGAGGATGAAGAAAAGCGATGGGCACAGACATTGCACATTGAAGAGTATCAATCTGGCCTCGCCCGTTCTATTATACAGGTAATACACTTGCACACCTACACATGCTACATAGGATCTATGCTTTAGTAATTGCTTCCATAAGATTCTAGGATTAATCCTAATGTAGGATTAAAACATCTGCTAAATGTAAAGTACATATGAAGCAGTGATCTTTTGAATGTGATACCTTCCATCTTGTTTGTTTGTTTGTTTATTTGTGTATGTACTGTATATTGTGTATGAATGTTTTCCTTATATCTTTGTGTCTCTGTGTGTCCCAGAGGTTGAAAGTAGATTTAGACAGATCAACTGCTGTCAGTCAGCCATTAGGAGCCAGTATTGCTCGCTGCACCTTGAATGGACTTGCAGATTTCCTGCACAGGTGAGATGGAAAAGTAGATCATAATGATGATTCGAATCAGTAAAGATCATTAATGATATTAATAATTTGAACATATTTCAAAACTTTAAAAGCTCATAAAACCAAAAATATATACTAATCAAGTGTGTTTGTTTGTGTGTGATATTTAGTTTCCAGAGAAAAGTTGAGATGTTTCATAACACACAGTCGGAGTTTGGAGATGGTGGGGATGGTTATGTCTCCAGGACGATTGCTCTTGTCAACTGTGTTCCACCTTTCAGGTTTTTATCTTTTTTTACATATCAGCCTAATCCGAGCATTCTCAACCTGTTGGATGGGAGGTTTATTGTAAGAGTGTAAATGTGCGTTCACACCAGAGACGCGGAAGAGGCGGCAAAAATTAGATATATGCGCGTAGTTGGACGCTTGAACATTTTGAGTTTAAACGCTTCATTCGCGTGTGAGAGCCGTGCGTGTCATTCACGCATAAATTCGCATCATGGGAGGGGCTTATATAGCTTAAATTGAGTAAACTTACCAAATTGTCCTCACTCTTCCAAACAAGATCCTTTTAATTCCTGTAAAAGTACAAAGATGTCTCGTGTTGTGATGATGATTGTCCACCATTATTGTTTCGTTTTTCTGCCTCCGCTCGTTTCCTGTAATCATGTCACTGCTACAGCAAGCTCCTGTTTGGTTAACGCAGTGCAAAAATCCCCCAAAGTTCAGATTTTTTAACTCGCACAGATCATGTGGTAACACTGAAGGATGCCTATTCGCAGCTTCGCAGGACGTGCCATCCGCTCCACGCCTTCCAGGCCACCATTCGCAGGATGCCTATTCGCAGCTTTGCATCGACTTAACTTGTAAATTACTCGCGCTTGCCCCCTCTTTCACATCTGGTTTGAACACACCATAAGGAAAAGGTGCTGTGTGTAGTTTTTAGCGGCATCTAGTGGTGAGATTGCGAATTGCAGCTCACCCGTCAATTTCAAAACGCATACGGTAGCGGCCACAGGACAAACATGTCGGACAACGTATGGACGAATAGAGCTTTGTAGAACAGTATGTCCATTTAGGGCTACTGTAGAAAGATGGCGCCGTAGTGTATGTAGATAAAAACAGGTCATTGTAAGATAATAAAAACAATACAGTTCATTGTGTAAGGTTTTTATACACCACTGATAATATACACTAGTCAACATTTGAAGTGGATCAAAATGGTTTGGCAAAGTTGTTCTAAGACAAGAATGGGTATTAGGGATTGGTTTTATGTAAACTTTTATTAAAGGTTTTGATCCACTTCGAATGTTGACTAGTGTAGTTATGTATATTATATTTAATTTTTGTCAAGAGATCCTTCTAAATGTTACACATTGCACCTTTAAGGGGTGTTGACACCACATACATTTGAACTAAAACCTTTTTTGCATTTTGCACATCATTTTGGTGGCCTTAAAACACAAGTTTAAGTTTTTGAAAAGATACATCTGTGTCTTTGTGTAACTACAAAAAAATGGAAATTTTGTGAAAACAATGACATAATTCGCATGCGTATGCATTATAGTACGTGTACAGACGTTGTTTGAGATCTGCAACTACTGGCCTGGCATGCATAATACAAAGTTTTTAGTTGTTTTTCTGGATCGTGTGAATGGGCATTGTTTTAACAGCATTGTTGTCTATTTGCGAAACTTTGCAAAAATGCACAACACTGCTGTCATCTAAATGTACCCTTAAGCGGGTCGCACACCGCTGACTAAGTCTGCGTTATGTAATGTGCACTTCCGGTGTACGATACCTCAGAGTTGTCCTAGACGCTACGCGACGCTTCTTGTCTGGTGTGCGACCCCCTTTAGTGTAGTTTTTCAATAATAATGTGTTTTTAATGTGATCTACATTTTTATTTTAAAAAAATTAACTTTTTCTTAATATATATAACATTAAAAAGGCATTTATTTTTCAATAAAAAATTGAGAAAATGTTTAAAAACTGATAATACGGTATTTATTAGGAATAAAAGTATTTATTTGGTACGGTTAGGGGTCGGTGTAAGAAAACTTCTTTTACATGGTGTCACTAGGTGTAAATAGTATCTAACGCTATTTGCACTTAGTATAAGTAGCCGCTGCCAACATTAAATGAATTGGTGTCTAACATATGCAAAAAAAGTCTCTCAAACCACTTCTAAATAAAAAATATTATGACATAAACTATAGTAAAACATAAAGTAAGATGTAACTATAATATGATACTTACCGTTTTGTACTGTATAGGAGTTTTGTGGAGCGCTGTCATATGTGTGACCCCCTCGGCAGTGAGGACTTCTCGCAGCGAGCTCATTCCTCTCTAGAGCGAATCGTCAACCACTCTGTGCGAGTTCTCGCTGACATACTGTTTGAACATATCAGGGTGAGATAAACAAACGCATTCACATTCGGCACGGACGCTCTGGTTCCTAGTGCTTTCATTTATGCATTTTCTATTATGATCCCAGCCATTCTTTGATAAGCTGGTGAAGAGGAAGTGGCTGGAGAACAATGAGGCCTATGAGAGCATTGAGACGTCTATTAAACAGCACTTTAAAAAGTTTCGCAGAATGGACTGCCCTCCGTATCAGGTATGACACACATCCAAAACCTATACATGATCTTAGCCAAACACTTACTGGTTGGTTGGTTGATTGATTGTATGATTGGTTGACAGACACTGGTGAATGAGGTGCACAGGCGGGTCCTGGTTGAATATGTTCGTGCCATCATGAGGGGGCGTGTCATTTGTACGTCACTCAAAATGAGGAAGAGAGTGGCATTCCGTCTGCAGGATGAAGCCAAACAGTTGAAGGCTCTATTTAGGGATCTGGTGTGTGGCTATATGTCGATATGCAGTCATATTTGTACAAATTGTTATTAAAAATACTAAATATAAACTATTTCATCTCCTGTCTTTGTTTGTCAGGAGTCAACTGCTTCCTGGTTGGACAGTGTGATTGTTCACCTGGCTGACATCATAGTGTTAGAAGACACACCTTCTATTCAGATGGAGGTTGGAGTTTTGGTGAAGGAGTTTCCAGATATACAGTAAGACCAGCGGAAAAATAAACACTATTTAGGATATGAGGTTATTAAGAAATATGAGGAAAGGTCAGGTCTTAGGAAGGATTTGAAATGAGTAAAGCTATAAAAATTGATAAAATAGATATCAAATTGTAGAACAGGATGCACATTTAAGGTAAAGGAAGGAAAGCATTGTTTTAAGCTATAAAACTGTTAGCAGACATGTTACTTTTTAGTAACAATTTTCTATGTTGAAGGTTGGTTTGAGAAAAAAATCAACTTTTTATATACTTTTTACAGGAAAAGAGTTTACTAGAAGTTCCCTAAAAGATTAGTTTACAGAAAGATGAAAATTATCTCGTAATTTACTTGCCCTCACACCGTCCCAGATGTATATGATTTCCTTTCTTCAGTTGAACACTGATTTTACTGTATATTAATGTGATGGGTTTTTTTCAGCATGGTAAAGAACTTCAAAGCAAAACTCCCATTATTAAAATAATTTAAATGACACCAGTGAGATAATATACAGTGGCAAGAAAAAGTATGTGAACCCCTTGAAAAAGGAACTGGTTTTCTAGTGATTTGCCATAAATGTGATATGATCCTTATCTAAGTCACAACAACCAATTAATTCCTATTTAATTTTTCAATTCAATTTTTTTTATATAGGGCTTTTCACAATTGTTATAGTTTCAAAGCAGCTTTACATTAATAGATGCAGGAGAACCACAGGAAAATTGATGGATAACATAAGCAGCAGAATACAGCGGCATAGCGAGCGTAGTAATAATCAGAGGTGTATACTACTTAACTATTTTTACTTTCTGCATAAAAGTAAATTTTCAAGTATTTGTATTTTATCAGTGTTTTTTTTTTTTTTTGGAAAACATACATTCCAAAGCATATTATCATAATATTTACTCCACTACATTTAATAATTTCAAGTTTTTGGTTTATATTTAATATTTAAGTACATTAAACATCTAGTACATAAGTACTTAAGTAAAAAGTACTTTTGTACTCAAGAAAGGAAAAGTACACAATTTTGATGTAATTAGGTATTACATCAATTTTAATATGCAATATAAATGGAATACACAATATGATTCTATGCTTTAGAATGTAGTTAAGATTTTTTAATAAAGTAAAGTAACTTTATTTCCAAGACAAATACTCTGATAAAGCACAGATGATTGGAAAATGTAACTAAAATACTTAAGTAGTATACATGTAACGTATAGAAAAGGGTGCTAAGTTAAGCCAATGTCAGCTGACTCCCCAGGGGTTGAAAAACCTACTAAGAGAAAAACCCTCCTGGCTTTTTAGTAAAAAAAAAGATTTTAAATAAAGACTTTTTATATAAAACATTTAAAATTATATATATACACGGATAAGTAGATTAAACGGGGGCAGCCGTTGGACTGGGCATCAACATCGTCTGGGGATCAACATCGGTTCACATAGAGGTTCACATACCTTTTCTTGCCACTATGTAATGTCTTTTGAAGCAAAATATTTAGTGATTACTTATTTAGGGATTTTTATATTGCGTATCTATTAAAACATACACTGTAAAAAAATCTGTAGAAATTACTGTATTACTGGCAACTAGCTGCCATGAACTTACTGTAGATTTTACATATGTTATTTACTGGCAACAGTTTGTTTAAAGTTAAATGAACATTTAAACATTTTCAGTCTTTATCTTTTTACAGTGTATAGATCAGCGTGATAAGTTCAAATTTGGCGGCACATCAATAACATCAAATTTCATTGGTTCTTACATGTGTCGTGACAAAACACTTGACATTAGAGACAAAATTATTTGTTTTCAACTGAAAAAAAGAAGTCATTTAGATGGGATGGCATATGCAGGATTCAATCATGAGAGAATTTCCATTTTTGAGTGAACACCTTTGTTGTTTCAACCCATATATAAAATATAAACATTTTGTTGGTTAATTTAACCCAACAGCAGGGTTCGTCCCTTTTTGAACCAATGCTGCGTTGAAAATAATTCAGTATTTTTAGAGTGTATGAGTCTCTTGTCAGTCTTTATTTAACAATTGCATTAATACAATTTTGCTAAAGACTTTTAGACCTACGGAAGGGTAGAGCCTGAATGCTGTCGTCTTAAAATGCTTTCATTCAAGAAAAATCTGACATGTTTCCCTTTGACTTCCGGGTGCGATTGAGGACTATTTTTCACAACACCTCTCAGTTTCCTGAGGTCATTCTAAGAATGTCTGTCTGAAAATAGTTACTGAGGTGCTCTATCTCAGTGCCAACTTTCCTTTATGTGGAAGGGACCCAGTGCATGGGAGGGAGCAGCAGTCAGTAAACAGGGGAATAGGTGAAATGTGACCCCACTTAGTCCAGTGTTTTTGTTTGGATGAAGGGGAGCATTTGTGTGTGCTCAGTCACTGGCTGGCAGTGCTCCTGCTTGCTGACGCACAACCCTCCTCGGCAGACAGGAAGTGGCTCTGGAGTACTTCCTGTTCCTGCCAGGTCACAGGAGACTGACTGGTGCCACGCTCCTATCAAAAACACACCCACACAAACTAAAGATCAAAAGCAAAAAGTGGAGGCTAGTTAACTTTACTTTGTGCTTAGCACTCTTTCCTGTTTTGGGCTATCTATGATAAAGTCTGTGACAGATACACATTGTTATCTATATTTGGGACAAGCCATGTTTGCAGTATATAGTGCTGACTTGGACTATATGAGCCATGAAGACCAGTGTTGAGGGTCAGACACATAACAAGTAATCACTTTGGCCTACTGTAATCAGATTACATCTACACTTTAAAAATGATGGGTTGGTTAAAATATGGAAACTTTGTCTGAGTTTATGTTAACCATTACTGTCTTTCTCTGTCTACATCTCTCAGGAGAAGACACATCTCTACTGTGTTAAATGTCCGTGGGATGGTGCATCAATCGGACCGTCAGGAGATTCTAGCAGTTGTCCGGGATTTAGAGAACAGCGACAGCTCCATTAATCTGCCCAGGGATCGTGCCCTCTTCTCGGAAATCGCAGTGGCCAAAGACATGCCCTGTCTGGGGTTGGTTCTGATTCGCTGTGCTCTGACTGTGTCATCATGGGTCGCCAGCGCCCGACCGCATCGTAAACACAGCAGACGGAGCCGGAACGAGAAGCATGCGAACGGGAGAACCCAGTCAAGGCGTACAAAGCGTTCTGACAGATTATAAAATAAGGCATAACTACAATGCACATCATTCTTAAAAAAGCACAAGTAACTATATAGAAACAAAAATCACAACACATACAAAACAAAAAATGAATGTATTGTTAGCACACAACAAAAACAAGTAGGAAAAGATGTGGCAAGAAAAAGTATGTGAACCTTTTGGAATTTCATGGTTTTCTGAATAATTTGTCATAAAATGTGATCAAGGGTATTGATGAACATAATGTCTTTAAAAATAATGACACAAGGATATTCAGATCTTTCATGTCTTTATTAAACAAAAATTCAAAATGGCAGTGGAAAAAGTAAGTGAACCCTTAGAATTAATAACTGGTTGATTCCTCCCTTGGCAGCAATAACCTCAACCATGCGCTTCCTGTAGCTGTGGATCAGACCTGCACATCATTCAGGAGGAATTTTAACCCATTTTTCCTGGCAGAACTGCTTTAGCGCTGTCATATATTTATGTGTATGGCCCTCTTCAAATCAATCCATAGCATCTCTATTGGGTTGAAGTCTGGGCTCTAAAAAGGCAGATTTTGTTTTTCTGAAGCCATTCTGTTGTGGACTTGCTCTGGTGTTTTGGGTCGTTGTCCTGTTGCATCACCCACCTTCTACACAGTTTCAGCTGACATACAGAAAATCTCACATTATCCTGAAGAATTATCTGATATACTTGGGAATTCATCTTCCCCTCAGGGATTGCAAGCTGGCCAGGCCCTGATGCAGCAAAGCAGGCCCAAATCATGATGTTTCCTCCACCATACTTTACAGTTAGGATGATGTTTTTATGATAATATGCTGTGCCCTTTCTATGGCAGATGTAGTACTGTGTGTTTTTCAAAATAGTTCAGTCTTATTTTCATCAGTCCACAAAACCTTTAACCAACACCGCTGTGGAGTGTCAATGTGCTTCAGGCATGCAGCAATGTTCTTTTAGTAAGCAGTGGCTTCCTTTGTGGTGTCCTGCCATGGATACACTGCTTGTTTAGTGTTTTATGTATTGTAGACTCATGAACAGAGATGTTAGCAAGTTCCAATGATGCCTATAAATCTTTGGTTGTCATTCGGGGTTGTTTCTTTACCTCATTGATGAGTTTTCGTTATGCTCTTGGTATCATTCGGACTTGGTGTCCACTTCTTGGTAGAGTAGCAACAGTCCCAAAGCGTCTCCATTTGTAGATTGTTTGCCTAACTGTACAGTGGTGAATTTCTAAAGTCTTTGAAATAACTTTGTAAACCTTTCCAGCTTTATGTATAGCAACAATTCTTGATCGTTGCTCCTCTGAAAGCTCTTTTTGGCGAGGCATGGCTCACATAAGCATGTTCTTCATGTGCAGAGCAAACACCAAAAGTTTGAGGGTTTTTTTATCAGTCAAAGGAGCTGTAGTCCACACATCCAAACGTATTATCTTAACAAGACCTGACTCCAATTAGCTTTTTTTGAGGTCATTAACTCAAGGGTTCACTTACTTTTTCCACAAGCGCTATGAGGTTTTTTGGTTGTTCTCAATAAAGACATGAAAGATCAGAATTTTTTGTGTTTTTTTAGACACATTATGTTTGTCAATACCCTTGAAGATCAGATCACATGAGTATATCAGCCATTAAAGGTGCAGTGTGTAATTTTTAAAAGGATCTCTTGACAGAAATGCAAAATAATACACTAAACCTATCAGAGGTGTATAAAGACCTTTCATAATGAACCGTTCTGTTTTTATTACTTTAGAATGAGACATTTTTATCTACATACACCCCCTAGGGTCCCCTTACATGGAAGTCATCATTTTGTGCCGCCATGTTTCTACAGAAGCTCTTAACGGACAAACTTTTTTATTAAGTTGTCTCCAACAATGACATGTTTGTCCTGTGTCGGCTACCGTAGCTTCTCTATGCATGTCAAAAGCAAGGGGTGAGCTGTGAACTGAGCTGTTGGTTGCAATTTTAAACCTCACCACTAGATGCCGCTAAAATTTACACACTGCACCTTTAAGTAAGGAATTTTATGTGAAAATGATGCACAGGCAAGGTGGTAATGCGGGACGAAGCGAAGGGGAGTTTAAGACATTTGACAGGTTAGGTGTGCGTTTATCGAAAAAAATGGATACCCGTTTCTTAACCAATCAGAATAAAGCATTCAACAGCCCCGTGGTATAAACTCATCTAACGTTACTGTGTAAAATGAATGTATACAATGTTTAACTACAGATCCTTAAAGCCTTGCCTGGCTGCCAAAACCGCACAGTGGTGATCCATGCTCACTGTCTCCCTTCGACTTTTGGAAACCGAAACATTTACATTTTTAACAAGGTATTTGTTGCAGAGGTCAGTTTAGGCGCTAGCCAGACCAATAAACAAGCACAGACAGGAAGTTAAGTTTGGACCAGGCGCATAACAGCAGCAACCCGTTTGCATCTGACGAAACTGTCTATAGGAAATAGATTACATTTATTGCTTAGGCTATTCACACTCAGTCACTCAACTAGATCTGTTTGTGCAAAACTTGGTCAAGGGACACCAAGATGAAAAGTAAAATAACAAAGCATGTCCTTCAGAACACAGCTGCGGTGGAATAAAATACTGGGCACTTAAAAAGACAGGAAATCTCTGGCTTTTTAACAGGCTGTTAATAGGCTGCTGTGTACTGTGTATAGCTTGTGTGAACAAACACTTGATTTGAAATAAGTGGCAGAAGCCTCACTGCTGTAACGTTGAGAAGCTAAGAAATTCAGCATTAACTTATATAGGCTGTGCTCAATGCTGTAGGCAACAAGACTGCTTTAAACTCCTAAAATGTTTTTTATCTGGCTGTGTGGTTCAATTAAAAATGTTTGATATTCACAGAAACTTTCTGTTACACAAAAGGTTTTTTGTTGTATAAAAGCATATAAAAGAAATCATTATTTTAAGAAACTTTGATGGCATCACTACAAAGAACCTAAGTCTTTTTAGACATGTAGTGATGTCATCAGGTACAGCTCTACAATACATACATCTTTCAGGTGTACGTTTTAATTGATGTCATTTATGCAAGAGCAAACACTAAAGTGGTTTAAACATGACTGATTGTGACATTATAAAAACATGTTATTTGTTGCTGTTTTTTTACAAAACTAATATTTAGGATTTTGATTTTTGTTACATTTCTATGCATATTTGAGCAAAGACATTACAGATGAAAAATGATGATGTTAATGTACATGATATTGTTTCAAGTAAATAAAAAGTAAAGACCCATTGACTGGGAAATGATGTAAAACCTAAATAAAAGTATCTTGTTTACAGTATCTTGTTTTTTTTTTGTTAATATATATGACATGTTTTCTTTTTAATATTCCATGAATATGTACCATTACTCAGTATTTACATTACATTTATGCATTTAGCTTAATCCAATTAGTTCTGAAGTGTGATTGGGATTACTTAATATCAATATACTGTATGTCTTCCTGAGAATTAAAACCATGTCTTGCCATTGCGTGCATGTAGAGCGACAGGATGCCTTAATAAGACTTATAGTCCTGGGTGGGTTTAGCACAATCACTTGCTCTCTAAAGGTTAATTTTAGTTGTGTGGATTTATGTGGGTTCAGGTTAAGTTGAGGTTGAGCTCTGCCGCCTGTCAGCAGAGGGATGTTTTGGGTAACGGCTCTATTCCTGTTGTTCTAAGAGGTGCCAAACGAATCCTCTTATCAGAGCCAAGTGTACACACCACCACAGGCAGTCGCTTCCTTTCCAACACAACAACTTCATTTTAACCCAAACAAGTTTGCAGTCACACACATTCTGGTTTCCATATTTGGTGGGGACATTCCATAGATGTAATGCTTTTTATACCGTACAAACTGTATATTCTATTCTCTTCCCCTAACCCAAACCCTAACCCCAACCATCACAAAAAAACTTTCTACTACCTTAGATTTTTAGAGGAAACATAATTCTGTTAGATTTATAAGCTTGTTTCCTCATTGGGACCTCAAAATGTCCCCACAAGGTCACAAAAATATTGGTATTCCTATCTTTGTGGGGATATTAATATGCTAGATGAGTTATATGTCAACAAAACAAAATTAAACATATAGATGAGAAACATTTCAGTTAAATGATGAAAAACTTTGAGCAGTAATGTAAACAGATACAGAAGAACTGGAGAGAGAAGTCACCAAAAATAAAAAAAAACATTTTTCTAAAACAGTTTAGTATAAAAAAGGATACTTGAGGAATTACCCTACCATATAGGATTTTAATAGGGTTTAATGTTTATCCTTTTGATGTGGATTTATTGATGTGGACTTATTTTGCTTATGCACTGAAATGTACTTTATTTGGATCAGTGTTCCAATTATGTCAAAGATTATGGGGGTCCCCTAGCTAACCCCCCGTCATTATACGGGCGCAGTGTTTCACAAAGATTCTGGATCAGCATTTTTTGTTGGGCCTGGTCTGATCAACGGTTTAATCAAACAAACCCCAAATTACCATTAAAGGATCCCACCCAGATTTTGGGAATTCAGCTTATTCACCGTATCCCCCAAAGTTAGATAAGTCCATACATACCTTTCTCATCTCCGTGCGGGCTGTAACTCTGTCTGATGCAGCCCCCGCTAGCTTAGCTTAGCACAAAGTCCGGAAGCGAATGGCTCCAGCCAGCAAACTGCTCCCAACAAGTGACAAAACAACGCGAACATTTTCCTCTTTATGTGTTGTGGTTTGTATAGTCACACTGTGTACAAATAACAAGGTGATATGAGACACAGCGATCTTTTAACAGTATACATATTGGGAACTATATTCTCAGAAGGCGAAGCGCTGCTACCCGGGCAGAGTGACCTGCTCGCAGCACCCGAGAAGCCCCCTGGTGAGGAGCAGAGAGTTCGGTCAGAGTTGTCAAATCACTCCGCCCAAGTAGCAGTGCCTCGTCCTCTGAGAATATAGTTCCTAGTATGTATACTGTTAAAAGATCGCTGTGTCTCATATCACCTTGTTATAGGAAAACGTCGGCGTTGTTTTGTCGCTTGTTGGGAGCAGTGTGCTGGCTGTAGCCATTCACTTCCGGTCTTTGTGCTAAGCTAAGCTAGCAGGGGCTGCGTCAGACAGAGTTACAGCACGCACGGAGATGAGAAAGGTATGTATGGACCTATCTGGGCGTGTTCCTTTAACTCAAATCCTAACCATTTTTACGCCTTAAATTAATGTGCAATAATAGTTTAAGACTTTTTTAAAAGCCCCTAACCCAATCCTAAATCTAACAATCTGTCAATTCCTACCAAACAAAACAGCGTGAGATGCACTTGAGAGTTTACATTTAATTCATACAGAAATCTTTTGGATTAATTTATTGCGAAATTGGGACAATATCGCTTTGTCACAAGAACTTTTAATTCATGTAGAATTTTAATAAAAACTAGGGGACCCCCCTAATTTACTTTTTGTGCTTTATAGGGGTCCCTCAATGCTTATAGGAGATCCAGGACCATCCCAGACCCCCCCCCCCCCCAATTCGAACACTGATTTGCTTGCTTTACAGTGTTAAAAACACAGTGTGCAATATAACATTTTAATACGCAGGCAAGACAATTATATAGCATCTTAAAATCAATTTGTAATTTTTTGCAATGACGACCTTAAAGGAAAACACCACCATTTTTTAATATTTTACTATGTTCTTACCTCAACTTAGACGAATAAATACATACCTGTCATTTTTAATGCGTGCACTTAATCTTTATACAGTGTTGTTAATGTGTTAGCATTGAGAGCATTTAGCCTTGCCCTATTCATTCCTTAGGTTTCAAACAGGGATGAATTTAGAAGCCAGCAAACACTTCCATCTTTTCCCTATTTAAAGACTCTTACATTAATAGTTACACACGAGTAAGTATGGTGGCACAAAATAAAACGTGGCGTTTTTTTAAGCGGATAGAAAATGAGAACTATATTGTATGACGGAAGAGCACTTAGTTTGCAGCACTTTGGCGCATAAGAAAATTAAAAGAAACGAATATGTAGTAATTAATTAATTACAATAGTAACCTGATATTGTAATATACAATGCCAGCTGATAGCAAATATTACTGTATAGCTTCCTTGTTTTACTTAATTTATAGCATCATGCAGCACATTTTAGGTTCTATCACTACACATTTGTAGCTTTGTGGAGTTGTTGTCTTATGTTGTGTTGTGTTCAGGATACAACAAACTTGATTTGTGCATAGACCAACAGAGAACAGAAAAGTGCATATTTTTTATTTTTCTTGTCAAAAAATTTTCTTGTCAAAAATGACAATCGTTTCGCTAGATAAGACCCTTATGCCTCGTTTGGGATCGTTTATAGTCCTTTGAAACTCTGTTGAAAAAAACTGTTACGTGTTGAGTTAAGTGTTAAGTGTTGGTGTCCATTAAAGTCCATTAAAATGAGAAAAATCCTGCAAGGTTTTCCTCAAAAAACATCATTTCTTCTCGACTGAACAAAGAAAGACATCAACATTTTGGATGACATAGTGGTGAGTAAATTATCTGGATTTTTCTTTTAAGAAAATTGACTATTCCTTTAATTTAGGACATAGCTTATACCATAAAATGTATCCTCGTCCTCTCAGATGGACCCGTGCCATTGACTCCTGCTGACAACAGTTAATTACTTCATCAGACATTCCAATCAGTGGCTGCAAGCAGTGCGACTGAGTATAGGGATATTACAATGGATTTCCCAGAAGCAGCTTTCCTTTCATTATGGGGAGCTTTGGAAGAACCATCAGTACCTAACCGCTGTTTGTTTTGGGAGTGCTGCTCACCTTCAAGCTTGGTCATGAACTCTCTTCCCACCCCCTCCCTATATCCCTCTATCTCCACTAATACCCTTAGACACACTCATACACATTTAGTTTGTTTGAGTTTTTGGAAAGAGATTCATATCAGAGCCCCAGGAGCATGTATATATATATATACATGCCACTCTGCAAAGCAGGAACACACAAACTACCTTGTTGAAAAACATGACTAACAACACAGCCAAATGCAGAATAAAGTACACACACACACACACACACACACACACACACACACGCATGCACTTCACTCTCCTTAGTATGAAAAGTCAGTCAGTCATTCACCTCTGTGGCACCACTTATGTTGAACAATGGAGGTGTGTATTCAAGCAAACAGGACATCCTTATTTATCACAAAAAAATCACTTACACACACACACTCTCACTGACACACACACACTCGCTTTGTTACTGGACAATTTGTGTTTTTTTTAATTTGCACACCCTTATTAGACTACAAATACTCTGAATTAAACAAATCAAGTCTTACTTCTAAACTGTGCGTAGAGAATAAAGTAAAAATTATACTGACAGTTCACAATATTTTCCTAGCAACTGTTTCATTAGTAATGCAAAGCCTACTTCACATTTTTTTATTAAATTAAAACTACAATGATTGATTTATCCTCATGGATTTGTTTTGATGTAAGAACCTTTTGAATTTGTGTTTCCTGTGCTTTGAATGCATAAGTTGCATCCCTTCTGATGTATTTTGAAAGACAGGAATATCACTGACTAATAGCAATAAATCAGATAAGAACTCCATAAATACTGACGGTGATGTCAGAGTCTTCATAAACAGACAGTGAGGTGGCTGATGTGCCTTTTCCTTTGAATAAACATTTGTGACATTTGAATAACCATGGGAATACACCGCACAAATGGTTTATGTCTCTGTGTGCGCACAAAGTGCTTTATTTACAACAACACATCCCTTCCCTCGAAAAACCTTTATATATACGCACGCACATTTAAAATATGCTGTGCACTTTCTATTTTAGTACATTATACAACAATGCATGAACACTATAGTATAGGATGCCGTAGACAACAAAACAGTTTAAGAGGTCCAAGGAAAAACTTAAGGATTGTATCTGAGTGTTTGGGTGCACAGAAATTCATTTGAATGCTTACTCAGAATTCACAAAAAGTGGGAACAATTGCATTTCAAAATATTGTTATTGCTTTCCCTCTCTCTCTCTCTCTCTCTCTCTCTCTCTCTCTCTCTCTCTCTCTCTTTATTAGTTCTACTATTACAAAGAGCAAAAGATCAGCTTAAATGCACTGCCCTAAAGTCAGTTTCACATTAGTTTTAAGTCAACAGGAAATTATTTAGGCCTTATTCAGGGAGGTCAAAATGTGCTCCCGAAACTCTCATTTACACGTACTGGTGCAACTTCCCTTGTTCTCTTAGTCGCTAAGAAAACATTCACTTGACTTTTCTCCTTTTTCCTTTCTGTGCTTTGACCTTTGCCCTTATACACCTGTAAGCATGCGTGCTTGTATAGTGTTTGTCCCAGGGTGTCAATCTACAGGAAGAAGTTTGACTGCGTCATCAGCACATCTCAGAAACACAGAGCAACCCAATTGGACAAACCCACTGCTCCTCAGAGACATTCGGCTCACGGTATGTTCAGCAAGTTCAGGCCGTAATATTTCATTAACAGCATTACACAACACCCGTGCGGTTATGTATTTGTTGTTATGCAAGGACAACCTTTTTGTCCAAACTAATGACATTTACTATTTACTCACACAGGTATTGCATTATAGAAGTTAATTGTCATACTTTATATTAGGTGTTGTTAACTACTGTGTCTTTACTTAAGATAAAGCATTTAATATAATTCATATATACACTGTATACTTATACAGTATGTTGTTCTGCACTCTAAAAATGTTGGGTTATTTTCAACAGCGTTGGGTCAAAAAGGAATAAAACCAACCTGCTGGGTTGTAATTTAATACTGGGTTGTTTAAACCAATTGTGATATATTATAAATATTTCTCATTTTGACTCAACACTGGGTTGAAGGTAACCCAAATGTTTCAGGGGTTAGTTTAGATTTAGAGTTAGTAGGGTCAAGAGGTGTAGGTACAATGTAATAACACATATGTACACAATAGTTATGTTGTTTACAGCCCAGTCTCATGAAATTTGGTTATATAGTCACGTATTTTTTTTATTCTTTTTTCATGCTATTATCACGAATTTCTGCATTTTTTTTGAGATCGTATAATGAATTGTTTTTGTGTGATTATATTGGTTACTCAACCGTTTTGTCCTATTCTTACCATTGTCGCTTCGGTTTAGGGTAAGATTTACATAAAATGACATCCCTACCCAAACCCAACTCTAACCCTAAAGCCAGGCGACATATAAAAAATAAATCAGAAAAAATAGTATGAACCAATGTATAAAATGACATTCTAATGCAAGAACCAAATCTAACCCTAAATCGTAACCAATACGTGATAATCACACGAAAACAGGAATTCGTTATACGATCACGGAAAAACGCAGAAATTCGTGATGATATCACGAAAAAAGAATAAAAAAATACGTGACTATATCACAAAACTTTGTGAGACTGGGTGGTTGTTTATGTGTTTTCTTATGTAAGTATAGCTTAAAGGGGCATTCCACTTTTTTTTTAAAATATGCTCATTTTCCAATTGTTTAACTATAGAGGAGCTGGAACATGAGCCTGTTTTTTTAAAAAAAGTGGAGTTTCCCTTTTACCCACAACATAAAGTGGGACCAAAATAATGAACACATTTGTTTTCAAATAATATTAAAATGTTGCTTTATGTCATGTAAACTATAGTGTTATTTGTAGGTTGTGTGCAGTTTGTACTGTCTTAGCTGGTATCTCAAATTATATATTTTTTGTTTTAATGCATATATTTGAACTAGTATGTAAAATGTGTCATATAATCTTCTTTACAGGTTATACATTCTTCATAAATATTAAACATTCTTTTTTTGTTCATATGACATGAATTTATGTGAATACATGGTATGCATTGTTTATAATAAGGTTACAATCAAACAGAACTAAGAGAACTAAGTGGCTTTCATGCTTTAAATAGCCTTTAGATAAACATCAAGAGTTTTACGTGTTAAGTACTCTGAGAGTTGTTGATAGCAGATCAAAATCACAGAATTCTGTACTTTAGTGCATAAACAAGACTCGCTGAGGAAACTGATAGCATGTAGATTCAAAAAATAAGTTATGTGGTACATTTTAGGTTATTTAAAACCCATTGTGTTTTGGGTGGTTCTTTTGTACTGTGTTTTGTACTGTCCAGGTCTCATTATTTAAATATAAAATTCCAAGAATCAGCTCGGAATGGTTCTTATCCTGACAGAAACCTTTTGTTAAGGTGCCTAGTTTGTTTTGAGTGTCTAAATGCACACATGTAACAACACAAACTAACACAAACGCATACATGCCATTTTCATGACCTTTGACAGCCCACCTGAGAGCTGAGCGCAGCCAAAAACATGTCATTAATTTATAATGTCTCTAGGGCAGAACGAGAAGGGAAGCCTTCCTGAAAAGAAGTGAGGAGAGCGAGGAACAGGGAGGACATGGGGGAGACCAAGAGAGAAAAAGAAACAATAGCATGCTTGCTGAAATATTACATTGGTTTTCGACCTCTGCCCCTTCACATAGGACTTCATGGATATTTACGCAAACAGGTCCTCGCTACTTCGGTCAACCAGTCAGGAGGACGTCCCGCAGGAAACAGTAGCGTGGGTCTGAAGCAGAACAAAACCACAAGACATCACACACATACTGTACAGGGTTTTAACTTTACTCATTAACACAACACATTAAATGCACAATAATCACACATCAAGCGAAGAGAAGTGGCTCATGAAGATAAAGCTGATAGCACGAAGGTCTTGATTAAACAAACAATCCTTTCAATCTTCATTATCAAGTCAAACATGAATCACCATCATAAGGTTGCCCAGATGGGCCCTTTGAGGATGTTGACCTTGTGTTCCCATAAAGATGCTGGGTTTGCAGGCGAGATGGGTTGGTCCAAATGTCACTGCCCTTCCTCTGTTCACTGTCATTTTGCCCCAGACCAACGCACTTGAGTGTTAGATGTTTAGGGGGTCTTCCTGCAGGATAGCCTTGTCATTACTCATGTAAGTGACTCAAAGAAAAGAAGGTCAAAATATGTTTCTTCCTCTTATGCTTTTCCATTTAACTGTAATGATCTGGAGGGACTGTACTTTCAAATAAGACATTTCTGTTGTTTGCTGTCTCTGGTGTGCCATAGGTGCTACCCAATAACCCTGAAAATGTGTTGTCATAGGATGCTCTGGTACTTACTGTATCAAACCCCAGTCTTTCTTCTGAAGGGCTATCAAAATGGGAAATAGCTTTGTAAATGTAACAACGTAAAAAAGAACTCCAGATGGTGCATTAAAAAATGATCTTGCATTGTTGCAGTATAAAACACCACAGTTTTTCAATATTTTACTATGTTCTTACCTCAACTTAGATGAATTTATACACACCTATCTTTTTTCAATGCGTGCACTTTTAATCTTTGTACAGGGCCTTGTGAATGTGTTAGCATTTAGCCTAGCCCCACTCATTCCCATGGCTCCAAACAGGGATGAATTTAGAAGCCACCAAACACTTCCATGTTTTCCCTATTTAAAGAGTGTTACATGAGTAGTTACACGAGTAAGTATGGTGGCATGAAATAAAACTTTTGTTTGAAGCCATAGGAATGAATGGGGCTAGGCTAAATGCCAACACATCAAAGAAGCGATGTACAAAGATTAAAAGTGCACGAATTGAAAACAGATAGGTATGTATTAATTCATCTAAGTTGAGGTAACATAGTAAAATATTGGAAAACTGTGGTGTTTTCCTTTAAGTTAATGCTTTATGTGGTCGAATTTGTTACTCCTTAAACATTTTAGTTTTTAACTGCATTTTACTTGTACTTTTGTTCATAAGAAAAGTTCTTTATTGCACAGAGAAGATAAAGGATCTTCTGACATTGCCATGGCAGGTTCTTCGTGGCACATTTTTGTAAGACTGTAAAAAGTTCTGTTAAACGTTTACTTTTGTAATCAAACAATCAAAAATAACTGTGTTCATATTACAGGAATTTGCTTAATGAGATGAACACAATAAACAGGAATGACCTATTCTTGATCTGTTCTTGAATAAACAACAGTGATTGTCTTTATCTGTGCACAGGAGGCTGAACCAAAGTCTACTTCTGGGATGCTTATTTTTAACATGATGTAAGAACCCCATCTAGTGGTGTTTTGATAGTCAAAAATGTTCTTTGAAGATAACAATCAGCAACACTTTAGTATGGGCCCCACTTCATACTCTTATTTGCCTATTAGCTTACATATTGGCTGTCATCTTTAATCCTTGGCACGGCACATATACTAAACTTTACAACAACTACCTTACTAAGTATATTAATGAGCAGTAAATTAAGAGTTTATTAAGGCAAAAATGTATAATTAAAGGTGCAGGTTTAAATTGACACAATTGTTACAGAAACATATAAGGAAACCCTATAAGAAGACCATTGAAACTTTTTACACAACTTTTTATTTGGTTTAGATGGTTAAGGTCCTGAAGGATTTTCTTGCACCTCTTGAATTTTATGACTTTTTGGGTTAAATGATCTGTAAAATGAAGAGCATCACTGATGATATGCACTGTCAAGCGTATCACTCTCTTCAGAGACACTCCTGTGATGTCCAGTTCCTACATGTTAAATGAAAAATGACTTCAGTATCTGAAAGGGCTTCCTGAAGTTCCCCTAGAGCCTAAAGTAAGCTTGTATGCTGCAGGAGTGGAGGATCATGAAGAAAGATGTTCGGATGACAGACTGCGGTGCTCAACCTGTGGTGTATAGCTTGATGAAAGATTAAATATAATACAAGGCTCAGGTTCAGTGTTTAGCAGGAAGATGCTGCTAAGTGACATAAGAGAATTAATAGAGATTTAAAACTATTATTCCTGCAGAGGAGACTCTGCTTGGTCAGTGCTTCCTGCAAAGCTTCCTAAAATGTTTTCCTCATCTGAAATACTGAGTTTTTTTTATGTGGAATCTGTCACATATAACCCAGTAACTTTATATAGCCAGAAATAACGATAGTTTTCCAAAAATGCAAACTTATATCTGTGAAATAAGCCTATAGTCCTGAGTAAGTATTAAGGCTAATTTAGATGAAATTATACCATACATACTCCTAAAAATAGGAATATTTGGATGTGAATTGGAAACTGTCGCCATCATCTGACCAAAAGCTATTACAGCACACCAGCATGTAAAATTCAGCACACTGATATACCCAAATAATATTATTCAGAAGACAATAGGTTATCCAAAGCCTAATGATCTACATCTGTCTATCTTATTATATCTCATTGTGTTTCATATCCTACAAGATGAACGATGACTAAAGATGACTAACCTAAATTTTGGATCAAAAACCATTTTCAAAAACCATGTATAACCATAGTGCTTACATTTATTTGGGATAAATAACAATGAACTTTCAGAATCAGTAACATTTTAGAAAATTAATACAATGATTGAATGTTTTTTTTTAACTACAGCAAGGTACTGCAATTACACAAATTCAAGAATGGGGTCATAATGAACAATTTACTTTTAATATTCACGGCACCAAATAAGTGTTTAGACTCAAGAAAGATGAGATCAATTTGAGACAAGTTCATATAAACTAAAAAAAGAGAAGTTTTTACTTTGCTTCGCCGGTGCGGAGATCTTTAAATTCTCCATCAATTCTGTCAGTGATCGCGCTGCGCGTGTGCGCGCTTGAGCGCGTGTGTCAGTCAGTCAGTGAGCGCTAGAGGAGGCAGCAGTGGCGCATCTCACATATCCGCCGCTGGAATATAACGGCCGCCTTTAGGATGTGAACGGTTTTCGGCCTCGCCACCGGCCAAAGCTTCCGTTATCCCATGACAAACGGATGCGAACAGAGAGAGCGCGCGCGTAACAGCGTACGGCACAGAGAAGCGGAGAGATAATCGTTATTATTATGAGAAAAGAGGACGGGGCTGTCGGAGCCGTATTTGTTTTGCTCGCGGAGATGAGGCGGGGGGTAGCGAGTCGCTACAAAATCGTTGGGCTCCGGCCAAGCACTGCTCTCTTTTAGCACATATATATACCCGTTTCCATCGACCACAGACGCTTTTAATCGTTACGGTTTGCATCGCATCAAAATAATGCAGCTGTCTCGAGGACATCTGTGAGATTTGCGGACTGCTGTTGCCGCTGCCATGACAGACGCAGGCTTTACGGCTCAACCGGTTACCGAGCAGGCGGTGTGAGAGAAGCCCGGCCCCAGCTGCAGCAGCACGGCGGATGTGGGGATATTAAATCTGTAAATACTCTTCGCGTTATTCATCGCTAATCGTTTCCAATCTCAGGGAAAATGTCCTCTCGGTCTGCTTTACCGTCTGCGAACGACCGGAGCACAGATCATGTAAGTGTCATCATTTACAATTAATTAATTTAATAACAGCACTCCTTAAATATCCCACAGAGATAAACATTACTAGTCTGGGCTATATTAATTTCAGATGCACGGTTTATTTTGCAGCAGGGGTTGAATTCAGGCCTTGCTAGATATTGTTCATGGGAGGATGGAGAGGCAGGATACAGTGGCCCGTGTAAAGCGTAGCAGGTTCTTTGGCAAAATGGGCCGCATCCTTGAATGTGCAAAACAGCAAACGCGCCGCTGCGAAACGCGCACGCAGCCCATCCGCATAGTGTAGACATCAGCGCATCGTCTGCACGCTAGCGCCACACGCTTACATCATAGCGCACTCCTTTCACACATAGCAATTGTGCCCCTTTGGCAAAATTTGCTGGAGAAAATTAAGAAAACACCCCGTCTTTAATAACAAAAAATGTGTAGGACTTTATTTCAACATGGGACACTTAAATCATTGAATTCAGAAGGATAATAGCATAATTGCTACGTTCAGCAATCTCCGTTCGCCTTCAATGGTGTTTTAATAGCAATGTTCCATAAACAGACGCACCGGTTGGCGTAGTGGCCTACCATCTACACCCACCATCCCATTTTTGTGTTTTATGAACTAATAAAGGCCTGTATTCAGTAATGTAGCTAGCAATACAAAAATGCATTCTTCCAGCAACTTTTGAACCAAGTTCTATCTAAAAACGACACTTATATGGTTTTATTAGTAAAAGGGTCCTTATAATATAGGCTTGCACATCAGTACAGATTTATTTTATATGCTGTATAACTGCTTGATTCTGGGTTATGATTGTTTGTTGTATGTCATTTGTTTGCTAATGGAAAATATTATGCCGATTCATGCAAGTGACTAAATTTTTTACCCCAAGGATTAGGTTGTTGACATTATAGTAAAGAATTAAGATCTGAGCTGTCTTTGGAGACCAGTAATCTCATTGTATTGGTAACCCTGAATGCTTCCTGTGATGTGCAACACTGGATATGCAATATTGTTCCCAAAACTCTACTTAATATTGAAGAAAGTGACACCTTTGTGTTGGATGTCATCAGGTTTTAATGGACTGCAGATGTAAATAGCAACTGATTTATTTTACACCCACCCATGTGCACAAACATGCTTTCTCAAGGCCAGGGTTTCTAAAATAAACATTTCCTGAGAGATGGGCATTACCCATAGTAACAGCACTTTTGCAGATAGTAGGTAAAAGTGAGAGAGAGTTTATACTCTGTGTTTGGAGTAGGGCACAGCACAGTGAGTATAATTTATTCAATCCCTAAGCTGTAATCCTGTGGTCAGGGCTGCAGACGGGGTCCTGGGCATGATTTTAGTGTTTACCCCTGAGCTTTAAATGAACAGTTGGATCTGGTTGGTAAACTTTACTAGACTTATGGTTATAAGTGTCCAAATCGAGTTTAAATTTGCTGATCTGGCAAAGTAAGTTAATCCTGTATTATAGGGCAGAATTACTCACCCACACACAAACACTGACCTCTGTTTGCCCGCATACACTTCTCTGATCAAACAGTATGGGAATTAAATGAACATACATGCCAGTCACCATATTTGATTTGGTGTGTTTTTTTCTTAGTTTATATGTTGATGATTAAGAAAGTGATTTTTTTTCTTTTTTTTTTACTTTTCTGATTTACATATTTTTAAATAGCTTTTAAATTCTGAGCTGTACTAACACTGTACTAGCACCTTTTATTTTAATTGTATGTGAAATCAGTTTATTAAATGAGTGAGAGCAGGCCCGGCTGCAGGATGAAATGACTGAGGGGGCATGTGAAATTGTTGAGGGGGCTTAACTTTATACTATCAATGAATAATACACACTGAGATCTCGCTTTGGAATGACAGATTTTTAAATTCAGCGCTCCATAAAACACTCCATATGCAACTGCACAGGTAACCAGAAACTGACTAACACAATTTAGTAAAACTAGCAAAAAATAATGATAGATCATGAGATATTATTTGATAGACTAGTAAATGTCTGAAATCTAAAATAAACATTATGAGGTTGAAAACACTGCATTGATATATGACAGCGCTGAGCTCGTCCTTCTGGCTCAGCGTCAACCAAAGCAAAAGACGTTTGGATCTGGCAGTAATGTCACGTTACTGAACATTCTAAATCCCATATGGGGGTAAGGTTAAATTATTATTTAACTCAAAAGGTTGAACATTTTATTTGTAACCATGAATACAAAAATGAAACAGAGGGGGCACAAATAAGATCTGAGGGGGCAATGCCCCCTTTTGCCCCCTCGTGGCGCCGGGCCTGAGTGAGAGATTCCTCACATAAAAAAATCCATTATTATACATATATTGTTAAATCAGTGAGCCAAAAATATGACAGTAAGATTGTTGCAGTTGTCAAAAAAGTTGACTATAATCAACACTTGAAGTGGATCAAGACCTTTCAGTTTTCATAAAACCAATCCCTAATACCCGTTTTTATCTTAGAACAACTTTTGGTGAATCTTTTTGATCCAAGCATCTTTTGCAGCGATTTTTGTGTGAGCATATCAGTGAACACCCCTGAC
The DNA here is from genome assembly GCF_027580225.2 of Misgurnus anguillicaudatus. Taxonomy (NCBI): domain Eukaryota; kingdom Metazoa; phylum Chordata; class Actinopteri; order Cypriniformes; family Cobitidae; genus Misgurnus; species Misgurnus anguillicaudatus. The sequence goes on along the minus strand of NC_073358.2, from coordinate 28,356,633 downwards.
CACTCGGTGAGTTTCAAGTCTTTGTAAACGAAAGTTTAATGCATTTTAGGAAGGATTTTTCCAATGCACCTATACATTCATTGTAGAGGTGGGAGGTGATACAACAAACACCCGAACATTCTCGGGCCAGCATCATATGTCGAAATTTCAGTCAAAACCGTTCTATTTCATCATAAACAATCTGAAAATGGGTTTTAGGTGTAAAAAACCGAACTTGTCCTTTAAATGTTGACTAGTTACCGACGCCGACTCGTTGCAAAAATTTAAATGGAGACTGATTTGTGTGTGTGTGTGTGTTAAGAGGCTTAATGAGAGACTTAGGTTTTAATTCAGAAATCTTCTGCAGTCAGTCAGTGCTTTACATAGAGTTTCACTACGATCTCACATAACTAAACTAAAATGTAAAAATCTGAGCTAATGGCTTGTCAGTCTCCTGCACTGGCTAAAGTCACAGGCAGATGGCCTGCCAGATTCTTGGAAAGTTTTTGCCTCACCAGCAAATCGTATTCCCCTGTTTAACACAATCCAATTACAAATTTAGCTCCAAAATTAATATTAATGATTTTTTCTCCCTGTGTGCAGCATGCGTCTCTGGTGTCGAGTCGTTCAGAAAAAGGGACAAGTGTGTCAAGTCGTTCACTGGGCGCAAGGTGTCGTAACTCCATGGCCTCTTGCTTAGACGAGCCTCCACATATTGGAAACTATCGCCTCCTTAAAACCATTGGCAAGGGAAACTTTGCTAAAGTCAAACTAGCACGCCACATCCTCACAGGCAAAGAGGTAAGAGAGAAAGAGTTTTTTATTTAAATAGGCTTGATTTTAAATTTAGTCTCATTCTCATCAGAATGCTTGTACAATGTACATCGTTGGGTGTATTTTTAAAATGATCCAACTCAAGTGTGAAACGCCCACGCTTGCTTTTTATATACCAAAACAGATAAGCTTCTTCTGTAGGAAGCAGAACGCTCTTATAGTTTATGGGGTGGTTTTCCGCACAGGGATTTGCTTAAGCCAGGACTAGACCTTAGTTTAATTAGGAAATATAACTACAAACATGTCTTACTAAAAACATTACTTGTGTGCATTTTAAGGCACAACGGGTACTGATGTATTTTAATATATGTCAGTGCAAGTTGTTTGCAGTTTGGACAGCTCTTACATTTATTTTAGTCCAAGACTAGTCTAATCCTTGTCCGGGAAACTGCCCCTGTAATGTTTAGGCCAGCATACCTACATGGTAAGAATAAGCTCAATTCCAAAATTTTAATAGCAAAATAGTGAGTGTCTTATGTGTATGCAAATACATCAAGTCACACCCAGATTATGCTTATGCTTAATGTTTACATGAAGGTATTTTCTTTATATCCTTTATTTACAATAGTTTTGAAAACTGATGGTGCTAAATATAGGTTATCAGAGTCATAAGCTGCATCGATGGTGGCTTCAAAGTTTTTATTGATCGGTTACAATAAGCAATTTAATAATGGAAGTCATATATACACAAATCATAAAGGGTGATAAACTGGAAAAGTGGGTTCAAGTTTATGTAGATCGCAATGAATAAATAAATGAATTTCTAAACGTAGGTTTGGGAGGAGCCTAAACTTTTAGTCCTGTCAATCATCATTAGTAGCATATATAAGCTGAAGTCACAGTGGCTCCGTGCCAAGTGACAATAGGCTTTATGCCCAGCTGCACTACTTCCTGAACTTCAACCAGCTCTTTGTTTCCTGTTTGCCATTATTGGACAAACTGATTAATCCAGGTGTGTCTGATTATTGTTGTTGTGACTACTGAGGTCAGGCACACCTGGATTAATCAGTTTGTCCAATAATGGCTCACAGGGTAGTAAAAGGTCCATCAAATGCACACTCCAAAATCTTGCCAGAAATACAAGATTTAGTAGGTCATCCAGGTACTTTTCGCTTACTGTTTTTCGAATACTATGAATTCTGACATACTGCTCGCCTTGCCTACTTTTTCACTTACTATATAGTAAGGAATTAGGTGGTTTCGGATGCAGCAATTGTGTGACATCATGCTCATTATGCTCATAAGGTTTTACAAAAGGCCAGACACTAGCATTTTTACCAAAATCAAGGTCAGAAGGATATTCACTCTTTTTAACCAGTGCATGATGGAGAATTGTGTAATGTTCTGAATCTTTACTTAATTCTTTATTTTTTTCTTTAAACACGAAGACACCACATGTTTATGGCAGGGATGCTCCAAAACATGTGCAACACTTCATTCAGCATTGAGCCGAGGTGGACTTTTAAAGGATTACTTCACTTTCTTTAAAAAATCTTGATAATTTACTCACCCCATGTCATCCAAAACGTTGTCAATGATGTCTTCATTTGTTCAGTCGAGAAGAAATGTAGGTTTTCGAGGAAAACATTCCAGTATTTTTCTCAATTTAATAAACTCCCCAACAGTTTACAGTTTAAATCCAGTTTAAATTGCAGTTTCAACGCAGCTTAAAGGGCTCTAAACGATCCCATACGAGGCATAAGGGTCTTATCTAGCAAAATGGTTGTCATTTTTGGCAAGAAAAATAAAAAATATGCACTTTTAAACCACAAATTTTCATCTTCCACTAGTCGTGTGAAGCGCCAGCGCGACCTTACGTATTTGCTTAGCATGTCGAAGGATCACGCATCACATATGTAAATCATACATTTGCATACCATTTCAAACATTAAATTGACACAAAGACATTAATTTGTATCATTCCACATACAACAACGTCAGAACGGTCCTCTTTCTCCACACTTGTAAACACTGGGGCGGTAGGTAGTTTCGCATTCATCATGCGTGACCTCTTGACGTGATGACGCATTTATGTGAAGTCGCGCTGGCGCATCACACGGCTGGTGCAAGACGAGAAGTTGTGTTCTAAAAGTAATTTTTTTTTATTTTTCTTGCCGAAAATGACAATTGTTTTAGTAGATAAGACCCTTATGCCTCGATTGGGATCATTTAGAGCCCTTTGAAGCTGCATTGAAACTGCAATTATAAACTGCATTTAAACTATTTGAAATTGTTGAGGTCCAATAAAGTTTTTTAAAATGAGAAAAATCCTGGAATGTTTTTCTTAAAAAAAAAAACGTAATTTTTTCTCGAATGAACTAAGAAAAACATCAACATTCTTGATAAGGTAAGTAAATTATCAGGATTTTTTAAAGAAAATAAATTTAATAATTCTTTGAGGTTTTCCAAGAGTTTCAGGAATCAAGAGAGTTTTGAGGTTTCATCACAAGCTCTTTTCAATACTTTTTCGTTTTTTTATTTAGCAAAACCCACAGGCAGACATAAAGAGGAATTTATTGAAAAAAAGTATAAAATTACCAAAATGGAAATTCAAGGGTTTTTGTAGAACAGCGATGACATGTTTTGCAATTTTGATGCTGTTAAATCACACTGTTTATTTTATGTTTAGGTTGCAATAAAGATTATTGACAAAACTCAGTTGAACCCAACCAGTCTACAAAAGGTAAGATTTTCATGTATGTATATATACACGCACACACACACATGCATACATATAATAGTAACCGATAGAAAGCAATATCAGAAATTCCATTACAAATTAAGCAGCTGATTATGTGGATTGTGAGGCTTTGTTAGTACTACAAGCCGTTCAAAGTCATTGCAGTGTTTCCTCTGTGTCTGAGTGTTTAGCATCTGTGTTGAGTCTGCGCTCTTTGCTGTGTACCAGTGACTCATCTTTCTTGTAATAGATTATCACTGAAGCCCACTGCTCTTTTAACGCTGTATAATTCAGTTCTATATAATGCATCAAGTTATCCATTATAATTAATTTTATACATCTGGATTTGAACACAGTTGTGAAATCAGACTTAATACAGGTACCTACCCAGCTCTTTTTTACCCAATTTTTACCCAACACAGGATAAAAAAAATCAGATTTGATTTGATTGGCTATAAGTGTGTTTTGGTAGTCGGCCCGTCTTCTTTTCCAAAGCATTTTCAAACATCGTGGACTCCGCCTTTAAGAGCTCTCCAAACTGAAAACAACTTGCACTTACATATCCTAAAATACATCAGTGCCCTTTGTTTTACCCCAAAATGCACACAGCTATTGAGAAGCATTCACTTTCTGCCACCAGTTGGGCTCCGCCCACAAAAAACGTCATCTCTGTTTGCAAACACGCAAAAGGTCTATTACTTCTACTGAATCTTATCTACTTATAAACTGTATACATTTTCGTGCACTGTCCTTTATCTATTGATGTTTATTGTTTTCCTGACTCTCTGGATTTACAGCATCATCTATTTTAATCTGGTCATAGGCAGTCTTGTTTTCAAAATGCATCATTTGTTTGTGTGGTTAGTATATGTGTTGGAGAAGAGAGGTCGACAGCTGCAGTTCTCCACAGGCCCAGAATGCCCCACTGTGATTCAATCCCAGCCATGTAACACACACACAATTGAATTTACACAAACCTTAAACCTCCCTTATTGAACATAAGTCACGTTTGGCTTTTTGATCAGTCATATGGCACTGTGGTGTTATAGTAATAAAAGAATCACTGCTCGGTGGACCATTTGCTTACATAAACAAGTGTTTATCCCAATTCCTCTTTATTGGATAAATGTTTAAAGATGTGTGTGTGTGTGTGTGTGTGTGTGTGTGTGTGTGTGTGTGTGTGTGTGTGTGTGTGTGTGTGTGTGCGTGCGTGCGTGTGTGCGTGCGTGAAAAAATGTGTTTCTCTCTACATGGAAAACATAACTTTCACCTATTAGTCATGAGAAGTAGAAAGGCAGAGGTGAAGTGGGGTTGTAGGAAGTGATGATGACTTCTTGTCATGGGTGGTCAGTCTGAAGTTAGACTGATGGAGATCTGGGTCTCTTGATCTCAGTGTGTGTGTTTGTGTGTGCACTCATGTGGATGTGTATGAACATGTGGATGTGTCATTTGAGAAAGGCAATCAGAGAAATGTGGATTGTGACCTTTTCAAATCCATTACCTTGGAACACGTGTCTGTTGGATGTATTATGGGACAGATGCAGATTATCCTTCTGAAACAGGTGCAGGACTTCATACTGGGGTTTCCATAGCAACAGGAATTCTATTGGTTACATGGATCAACAGAAAAAAATCAATATATGGAAGAATCTATTATATAAAATATCTGTTTCTGTACATTATGTGGATATTGTGTTGATAATATTCATATTTTCTTGAGTTAATTCTGACTGAATACTAACATTTCTGACACTAGCATGTTTCTCTTGCAGCTGTTTAGAGAGGTGCGGATTATGAAGACACTTCACCACCCCAACATAGGTAAGATAAAATGAAGTTTAACATAATAGTTGATTAATATAGATTTAGTTGGTGTAGCATGTCACATCGCAGAACTTTCCAAAACTATTTCAAGTCTACTTCAAAGTATTTTAAAACTACACTTGTATGTTACAGTGCAACTCTTTGAGGTTATTGAAACTGAGAAGACGCTTTATCTCATAATGGAATATGCAAGTGGAGGTGAGTTGCGTAGTTCATGCTTAAGTTTGCACTTAAAGTGGTATCTATCTTCCTTTATGTTGTATGATTATATCTTTTTGAATGGAGCCATGAGTATAGCTGTTAGGGCTTCACACCATTATTTGGAAGACAGAGAGTTGTAGAACAATAATGGATCCAGTTCCTCAGACTTGATTTTGAACAATGCTGTGATGCTTAATGAGTATGCAAAATGATACTTAACCTAATACTTCCGTGTGCAACTTTGATCTCTGAGATACTTTTCACATGTGCTTTTCCAGGTGAGGTATTTGATTACCTGGTGTCTCATGGGAGAATGAAGGAGATTGAGGCTAGAGCCAAATTCAGACAGGTAAGATGTTTATACCACAACACACTACAGATGATCAATATATTTACACTATATCACTCCATGCCTCCGGTTTTACATTTTTATGCATTTTTTTATTTCAGATTGTTTCAGCTGTTCATTACTGTCACCAGAAGAATATAGTTCACAGAGATCTGAAGGTATACGCGGTCTTTACGACTCAGTTTGCTGCCTTTGCTATTTTGTTTTAAATGTTTGTCCAATGTACCTTCCACTGTCCTTTATGTAATTCATGAAGGAAGGTAAAAGAGAAAACATTTTGTTTTCTGAGCAGTTCTTGACATTGTTGAAAACTCTATTGAAATTTTAAGAGACATATGACAAATCATCTGTACTGATCCTACTGGATCTTTATGCCGCTTTTGACAATCACCACATCCTCCTGTCGACCCTCAAGGCTATGAGTGTCTCTGGAACGGCGATACTGTGGTTCAGGTCTTACCTCTCAGGTAGGTAATTTAGAGTATCCTGGGAGGTGACGTCTCTGAACCCCAATGTTTCAGTACCGGGGTACCTCAAGGCTCAGTACTCGGACCACTGCTTTTTTCCATATACATGACACACTTGGGTTCTGTCATTTGGAAACATGGCTTTTCTTATCACTGCTATGCGGATGACACACAACTCCACTTGCTGTTCCAGCCTAACGATCCCATGGTTTCTGCCCGCATCTCACTCTGGATGAAGGATCATTATATCCAGCTGAACCTTACAAAGACGGAAATCCTTGTCATATCATCTGACCCTAAGATTCATAAGAATCTTTTCGGTCAACTAGGTTCTTCGACCATTACGGCTTCCAGGACAGCCAGAAACCTGGGGGTGGTCATTGATGATCAGCTTAGTTTCACCAAGCATATTTCACCGAGGAAAAGTTAGACCTTTCCTATCGGAGCATGCTACACAAATCCTAGTCCAGGCTCTTGACCTGTCCAGACTGTACTATTGCAATGCATCCGGCCTGCACAACCAAACCCCTACAGATGATCCAAAATGCTGCGGCAAGAGTGGTCTTCAATGAGCCAAAGAGGGTGCACATCACTCCTCTCATTGTTAGGTTACACTGGCTTCCTATAGCAGATGACATCAAATTCAAAGCTCTGCTCCTGGCCTTAAAACCACCACTGGGTCAGTACCCCCTTACCTTCACTTACTTATACAGACTTATGTACCCTCTAGATCCCTGTGCCCTGCCATGGAGCAACGGCTTGTGGTGCCATCCCAAAAAGGGAAAAAATAACAATTGCATACCTTCTCTGGTTCGGTTCCTCATCTGTGGAATAATCTGCGGGTTGTGACAAGATCTGCTGACTCTGTAGCAGTCTTTAAGAATTTGCCAAAAATCCATCTTTCCCGCCCACACTTCACTTGCTAATATCTTTTCTTTTTTCTATCTTTATCTTTACATTCTCTGTCAAAAAAAAAAAACTAACCCTTGGTTATGTACACTGTGTTAGACTTGATGATAGTTCTAGTGCACTTATGTATTGCTCTTCTTGTGTTGCTCTAATTGCTTCTATTGTTACCTAATCTGCTAAATGACTAAATGTAAATGCATATGTTTCAAAAGTACAAAATAAAAAAATTTAATTTGTCCTTCAATTAATCATAATGCTGTTTAAGAAAAAAAGTTCTTATTAAAAGAGGACATTTTAAATGATAATGTCCTTTATAAATAAAGGAGTGTTTTAGTAGCAATTCAGTTTCTAGTAAATGTTTCTGTTTGTGTCTTTTTGGTTTTGTTCTTCACACCGTCCATCATTTTAATTGTTTTCTTACCTTTACTCTTTTATGTCTCTCTGTCTTTGTAGGCTGAGAATTTGCTGCTGGATGCAGATTCTAATATAAAGATTGCTGACTTTGGCTTTAGTAATGAGTTTACATTGGGGAATAAGTTGGACACGTTCTGCGGTTCCCCGCCTTACGCAGCTCCAGAGCTCTTTCAAGGCAAGAAGTATGATGGTCCAGAGGTGGATATCTGGAGCCTAGGGGTCATCCTGTACACATTGGTCAGCGGGTCTCTGCCTTTTGATGGACAAAACCTCAAGGTACAGTTAATTCAGTTTTCAATTCGAACATTTTTACAACTCCTGCAGGAGTCACTGCATACGAAACGATAAAGTATCAAATTGTCATACTCATCTACAATTTAACGTGTTTCATGCATACTGTATATTATAGGGACATATTATGTTAAATTGGGTCCCCAGTGCTTCTATCAACCTAGAAAATGTGAAAAAGATCAACCCAGTAACTTAGTTTTGGTAAACCATTCTCTGCAAGCATGTGAAAAATTTGGTCATTGAAATTTTTTATGTCAAAAGGGGATCTTATTTTAATAATACCACCCCTTAATCTGCACTGTCCAACCACAGCACTGGCATTTAGTGCAGAGAGAGAGAGAGAGAGAGAGAGAGAGAGAGAGAGAGAGAGAGAGAGAGAGAGAGAGAGAGACATACGTACTCTGGGGACACCAAACATTTATTTTACATTTTAAAAAAGTCATGGCTCACCAAAATATGAAAATTCTGTAACACTTTACAATAAGGTTGGATTTGTTAATTTATTAGTAAATGCATTAGTTAACATGAACTAACATTAAACAATATAGTTTTTTATATAGTTTTTTATGGCAATGCATTTGTTCATGTTAGTTCATTGTCCAGTAACTAATGTTAACAGTTACAACTTTTCATTTACAAAAATGTATTAGTATATGCTGAAATTAACACAAACTAAGATTAATAAATGCTGTAGAAGTTTTGTTCGTTGTTCATTTTAGCTAATGCATTAACTAATGTTAAAGCGCACCTATTGTCCGATTCACATTTTTAAATTTTCTTTGGTTTGTAAGTGTGTATTAGTACATGTTAACGATATGCAAAAGGTACATACCTTAAAGCAGGGGTCTTCAACTACTTTTCTTCGGGGGCCAGATTTTAAAATTGTAAATATGACGCGGGCCAAACTTTTATCCCTATTTTTACTTTTGATATATTTTTTACTTTTACCATATATGTGTGTGTTGTTGTCATTTTTGTTACTTTTGTTGTAGTATATTTGAAAAAAAAAAAAACATAATAAAAACATGAATTTTCAAAAAAATTGAAATTAAAAGCCTTTTAATTACTGAAAACTCATATTTTCTTTAGTAATATTTAAAAACAATTGCAGTTTAACATGTAAGAGCCAAATGTTAATAGTAAAAGTGTAAAAGATCAACACTCCTAATCATATTTTGTTTATAACTGTTTAACTTTCATTAATTGTTACATGTCAAGTATTCACAACATATAGCCAGTCTTCTCCTAATGCCTAAAATTGCACTACATGTTTTCTTTTTTAATATTTTATAGATACATAGGCTAAACAGCCTTTCCATTGTACATTACATACAGATATAACTGTCGGGAGTTCGCCCCCTAGTGGCAGTCGTAATGAAAATGTAGTTTAATCGTAAATCTGTCATGGGAGAGAACCTTTAATCTACGAATATATGTTTAGTTAATAATTTACTTACCAGTAATTAAAGTATTCAAGTGTTACTGATAAAGTAAAACAAAAAATAATTAATAATTTTAACTTTGCACACAGTTTTGGTTGGAACACACTGAAATACATCACTTCCGGTCGCCGCGTCACATGCGGTGTAGTCCCATAAGTTTATTTTCTTTAATGCATCCAAAGCTCGAATTGGATCAGATAATTACGCACCCGCAGATGGTTGGCACCCCACACAGCCCATTTCTGTGTTGTCTTGTACAGTGTAAAGGTAAAAGTAACCACGCTGAATTTAAATCAGGTTATGGTTGTTTCTTAATAAGGCTGCAGCCTCCGGAGGTCGCTTTTCGAGGCTGCATACGTCATTAAGTCTAATTTCAGAATTTTAACAAGTATAAAGTTGACTATTATTCTTAGTTAATCGTAAATTGTTGTAATATGCTTATGATTTCTGAATGTAATGCTCAGTTAACTTAAACTTGATGACGAATGCAGTCTGCATATGCGACCTCCGGAGGCTGCAGCCTTCCGATTGAGAAACGGCCAAAGGTGACCGCCGGGCCGGATAAAGATGATTGGCGGGCTGCACTTGGCCCGCGGGCCGCCAGTTGACTAGCCCTGCCTTAAAGTAAACAATGACGCGAGTTATCGTCTCCAATGTAAATCTCTTTTCTTGGACTACAAAAAACACACAGATTGTAGGCAACAGTTAACTTCCTGGGATTGGTGATGTAAACATTATCATAATTCCTCCCACTTCGGATTCACAGCCTGTAAGTTAACTTCTGTTAGCAATGAATCTTTCAAACATGGTAAGGAGCGTCACATTTCCTGCTGACGTCAGAGGTATTCAGGCCAATCACAACGTACAGATTAGCTGGCCAATCAGGGACACAGAGCTTTTCAAATCTGTTTAAACCACACGAACACATTGTATTATACCAAATACACAAAATAACATTGTTTTTAGCAATGAAATAGGTGCTCTTTAACAAATTCAATCTTATTGTAAAGTGTTACTGAAAATTTACTGACTCTTATGTCATCCCAGATGTATATAACTTCTTTACTTTAGTTAAACACAAGCATTTTAATAATAAAATGCAATCATGTTATCTTGAATTGCTGTCAACATAGAGAAGCTCCAAAAAACACATATAGTTTTGGGTGAACTGTTCCTTTAACATTATTTAGTACTTACAGCAAACTATATTGTCCCTAAACGTTGTAACATTGTCTCCTTAAATCCATGTTGACCTATTCACATTTACTTTATGAATATACGTTTTAATGAAAAAACCTTTTAGCATGTTAAGCAATTTTAAACCACTTTAGCTTATGTAATGACAACACTGATATTTGTAGCTGCATGTCTATGTGTTTTGCAGGAGCTGCGTGAGCGTGTTTTGAGGGGAAAGTATCGTGTGCCCTTCTACATGTCCACAGACTGTGAGGGGATTCTGCGCAGGTTTCTTGTGCTCAATCCCACCAAACGTTGCACTCTAGAGGTGCTGATCTTAACACACACATTCTACCATACAGTGCTTCTGTACAGTGTTGTATATCTGTCAGCAATAATCCTGTCAACGAAATGAATGACGAAAATGCTCATTGATTTCATCTCAACTTGGGTGTGATAAAAAAGATGGATGGCGATGATAAACAAACTTAATTAAATAATGTTGATAAAAAATGTCAAGAAACAGTAACATTGTACGATATTAGCTATGCACTTACATTGTTTTTAGAAGAAAATTAAACATAGTCTTGATTCACTTTAAAAATGAGTATATGTGTGATGTTTCTGTGTATCCATTATGCTGCTGTGTTTCTTCCACAGCAAGTGATGAAGGACAAGTGGATGAATGCAGGGTATGAGGCTGATGAGCTAAAGCCTCACATTGAGCCAGTGGAGGACTACAGTGATGCCAACCGCATTGGTGAGCATCTGGGTGATTCTAAAATTGCAGGTACATTTGGTGTTCAATGCAAATTTGTTAATCTTTTTTCAAATAAATGTATAAAATTTGGTGTCATGGATCACAAGATGTTACAGGCCATAACAATATAATATAATATAAGTATCTTGAAAATCATGATTTCCTAATAAGTCAGTGTCACTTCTGTTACCATCAAACTGTGTTACTAAGTAACAGTGTTGACAGTCGTGTGTGTGTGTGTGTGTGTGTGTGTGTGTGTGTGTGTGTGTGTGTGTGTGTGTGTGTGTGTGTGTGTGTGTGAGAGAGAGAGAGAGAGAGAGAGAGAGAGAGAGAGAGAGAGAAAGAGAAAGAAAGAGAAAGAGAAAGAAAGAGTGTTTCTCTGTATATACTGTGCCCTCCACAATTATTGGCACCCCTGTTTAATATGTGGTCGTGGACTTCTAGAAGTTCTCCTTTTGATTTGGACAACAAGGAACCCAAATGCAAGAGTAGACAGAAGTCCAACCTTTGATTTGGGTACATTGCTTTGGTGGTAAAGAATTTGCACGTTTATAAAAAAAAAAACTTGAAACATGCGTTCCACAATTATTGGCACCACTAACAATTCCTATGAAAAAGAATTAAAAAAAAGTCTTAAATATATTTTTTTGTAGTTGCTAAAGTTGGTCAGGGTATCTAGGAAGTTATAATTAGTAATTCATGACTTCCTGTTTCCCTGGAGTATAAATATGACGTGACAAAGAGGTCTAATTCTCTTACCCATTTGTCATCATGGCAAAGACAATAGAACACACCATTCAAGTAAGGCAGATGTGTGTGGACCTTCATAAGTCAGGCATTGGCTACAAGAATTAACTTGCCCGTATTTACAGTCAGAGGAATCATTAAGAAGTTTAAAACAACTGGAACAGTGACAAACAAGGCTGGAAGAGGTCCCATGTTTAATTTGCCACAACGCACAGTGAGGAGATGTTTAGAGAAGTAAAAATTTTCCTAAGCTTACTGTCACAGAATTGCATCAAAGAGTGGCATCTTGGGGTTACAAAGTCTCCATAACAATTATCAGAACCTCTATACATGCCAACAAGCAGTTTGGGAGGCATGCACGGAAAAAGCCTTTTCTCACAAACGTAAACATCTGGAGTTTGCTAAGCGGTACTGAAACTTCAACTGGTATCATGTGCTTTGGTCAAATGAGACTAAGATTGAGCTTTTTGACAACAAACACTCTAAGTGGGTCTGGCGTAAAACAAAAGATGAGTATCCGAAAAACACCTCATGCCCACCGTGAAGTATGGTGGAGGATCTGTGATGCTGTGGGCCTGTTTCTCTTCCAAAGGCCCTCAGAACCTTGTTAGGGTGCATGGCATTATGAATGCTTTGAACTACCAGGACATTTTAAATAAAAACCCGAGGGCCTCTGCCAGAAAGCTGAAGATGGGTCGTCATTGGGGCTTTCAGCAGGATAATGATCCAAAATATGTGGCAAAATCTACACAAAAATGGTTCAGCAGTCACAAACTCAAGGTCCTCCCATGGCCATCTCAGTCCCCAGACCTCAACCCAATCGAAAACCTGTGGGGCGAGCTAAAGAAGAGAGGACCCAGGACACTGGATGATCTAGAAAGATTGTGCAAAGAAGAATGGTCAAAGATCCCTCTCTCTGTGTTCTCCAATCTTGTGAAATGTTATAGGAGGAGATTAAGTGCTGTCGTGTTGGCAAAAGGGAGTTGTACAAAGTATTAATATCAGGGGTGCCAATAATTGTGGAACGCATGATTTCAGGTTTTTTTTTTTTTAAACGTGTAAATTCTTTACCACCAAAGAAATCTACTTAAATCAAAGGTGGGATTTTTGTCTTTTTTTGCATTTGGGTTGTATGTTGTTTAAATAAAAAGGAGAGTTTTTGGAGGTCCACGACCGCATGTAGAACGGGGGTGCCAATAATAGTAGAGTGCACTGTATGACTGCCGGTTCTGTTACATACTGTTACTCTATCTTGGTAACAAATGTACCACCTGCAATTATATAATCACCTATCTGTTACAGGCACTATTTGCCTAGATTCTTTACAGAAGAGAATAATGTTTGTGAAAATATTTTCTTTTCTCTCAATGATTCTCACTCTTTTTATAGAGATTATGGTCGGGATGGGTTTTACCACAGAAGAGATTAAGGACTCTTTACTCAATCAAAAATATAATGAAGTCACGGCGACGTATCTGTTGTTGGGCCTTAAAACAGAGGTAACACACACAAACCTTAAAGGGACACTCCACTTTTTTTTTAAATATGCTCATTTTCCAGCTTCCCTAGAGTTAAACATTTGATTTTTACCGTTTTGGAATCCATTCAGCTGATCTCCGGGTCTGGCGCTAGCACTTTTAGCATAGCTTAGCACAATCCATTGAATCTGTTTAGACCAATAGCATCGCACCTAAAAAAATAACCAAAGTGTTTTGATATTTTTACTATTTAAAACTTGACTCTTGTGTAGTTACATCGTGTACTAAGACAGAAAATAAAAAATTGCGATTTTCTAGGCCGATATGGCTAGGAACAATACTCTCATTTTGGCGTAATAATCAAGGATTTTGCTGCCGTAACGTGACTGCAGGAGGCGCAATGATATTAGGCAGCAGCCGAAAATAGTCCCCTTCGTATCTTTGAATAGCAGGGGACAGTGCGTAATATCATTGCGCCTTCTGCAGCCATGTTACGGCAGCAAAGTCCTTGATTAATACACCATAATGAGAGTATAGTTCCTAACCATATCTGCCTAGAAAATCACAATTTTTAATTTTCCGTCGGTCTTAGTACACTATGTAACTACAGAAGAGTCAAGTTTTAAATAGGAAAAATATCAAAACTCTTTGGTTATTTTTTAGCGCAATGCTAATCATCTAATCAGATTCTATGGATTGTGCTAAGCTATGCTAAAAGTGGTACTGGCAGACTCTAGGGGAGCTGGAAAATGAGCATATTTTCAAAAAAAGTGGAGTGTCTCTTAAAAAAAACTCTAAATTAAGTTTTTTATCAGAAATATTTGTGGTTTGACCATAAACAATATAAGTCATTTGAGTTATTGAAATGAAAACCTGACAAATAGTTTTGTAGATTTTACTCTAAAAAAAAAAGTAGAAAGAAGCCCTACTTGGATGGCTTGAAAATTAACCAAGATGGCATTGACATGCTTATAAAGAACTTTGGTTGAGCAAATGTGACATTGTTACTATGGTTACAGGATGGTGCTGAGTCTCGAGTTAGTGGCAGTATGACGTTGCCACGGGTGCGCCCAAGCCCAGTTACCAACGGAACCAACAAACACCCCTCTACTTCATCATCATCTTCCTCATCCTCACACAGCAAGACTCAGCGCAGCGCCTCTACCTATCATCGTCAGAGACGGCACAGTGACTTCTGTATGAGACACTTAATGAAGTCTGAACGTACAAAATAATGTAATTATACTAATTAATTACTGTAATAATAATTATGCATGCACAGGTGGTCCCAGCATGCCTGTTATGCACCCTAAGCGCAGCCCGACCAGCGGAGGAGATCGTGAGTTGCGCGAGAGTCGCATGCCACCTCGGAAGGCCAGCTGCAGTGTAATGGGCAGTCGAACGCTCCCGCCATCAAGCCCGATGGTCAGCACTGCTAACAACCCCAACAAGGCGGAGATACCTGACCGGCGCAAGGAGATGACGGCCACCACTGTGAGTGAGAAGAATGAGGGAGGGTTTAAAGGGAGGGTGATAAATAAAGACTTGTGAAAAGGATAAAGCGTCAGATTGTCTTAATGATCAAACTTAGTTGTATTAATGCAATATTTTATTAATATGTTGCAGAATAATATCCCAGGAAGTACTATGACCCGCAGGAACACCTACGTATGTACAGATCGTTCCAGCACTGACCGCCACTCGCTGCTTCAAAACGGCAAAGACAACAGGTGTGACAAAAACACGCACCGATAAAGACTGTCTAGCTCGCTGTCTGTCCCTTCATTCACTCTTTTTCTGTCTCTCTTCAGCTCTCTGTCTCACCGCCTCCCGCCCACCTCTCCCTCCACTCTCAGTATTGTCGGAGCAGGAGCCTCCTCCTCCTCTTCCTCAGGCGAGCGCTGTCGGCTGACACGTGGATCCACAATCCGAAGCACCTTCCATGGGGGTCAGCTCCGTGATCGCGTGCCACCCACGTATGGACCTCCACCCACATCACCCACTCTCAGCCATGATGCTGGAGCCTTGCCATCCAACGCCCGCAGCCGGGCCACTTCTAACCTGTTCACCAAACTCACCTCCAAACTCACACGCAGGTAAGAATAGAAACATAAACACATTATTAACATAAATACATTCACTCCTGTGCTTCAAATGGTGAATGGTGCCCTCAGATTTTGGTTAATAACATTTTTAAAAATATCTACATTTGTATTAAGCTGAACAAAGAAATGTATACAGGTTTGTAAGGGAAAGTTAAAGGAATAGTCTACTCATTTCCAATATTAAAATATGTTATTACCTTAACTAAGAATGTTGATACATCCCTCTATCATCTGTGTGCGTGCACGTAAGCGCTGGAGCGCGCTGCGACACTTTGATAGCATTTAGCTTAGCCCCACTCATTCAATGCCACCAATCAGAGACAAAGTTAGAAGTGACCAATCCCATCAACGTTTTTCCTATTTAAGACGAGTAGTTATACGAGCAAGTTTGGTGGTACAAAATAAAACGTAGCGCTTTTTTAAGTGGATTTAAAAGAGGAACTATATTTTTTGGCGTAATAGCACTTTTGGGTGTACTTCGACTCGCCTAAAAAGTCCGCTCCCCTTCTCCCTCTCATAATGGGAGAGGGAGGGTGTTACTGCGCCTTGTCGAAGTACTCCCAAAAGTGCAGTGGAGTAATCCATTAACTTTGGACCTTGGATGCCAGACTGAGTGGTCATCACTTATCAAAAATCCTGATGTCTGTCCCTGACTGACAGACCTGGAGACAATATTTCTAGTAATACTAGGGACCAACTGGGAATTTTGTATATGTTAAAAGTTGTTTTTTTACTATCACTTTTTTATTTATACTTTAAAAGTCACTCTGTTTAGTCTGTTACTTATTCCACTCCTTTTTAAGCTGACCATGCTTACAGATTTATACATTTTTTTATCTTTTCCTCCTTGTGCTTATCTCATTGTAACTTGGACTGTCACTCATTCGCTCTCTCTCTCTCTCTGTCAATGATTTTTCTTCATCTTCTTTCTCTCTCTCTTGCTCTATGTGCTCTCTCTCATAGGGTCAATCTTGACCCCTCTAAACGCCAGGGCTCTAATAAATCAGTGTCGGGTTGCACTCTTCCACAGGGATCCAAAACAGTTAGTAAGTTCCCCACCTGCCGCTGTTTGCCTGTCTGTTGCACGTCTCTGTCTTTGCACCTGGCATGCCTGTATGCATGTCAGTACCCTTTGAGACCCTGCTGGTAAACGGGATGTAAGAGTATGGAAAGTCTGGATGAAGGTGCATGGAGGCTTTGTCTATTATTGGTTTGCATGGACCCTTAAATGCATCCAGCAACATGCAGTATACACAGAAAATCTTTTTTATCAGTTATATTTGCTGATTAGATTGTTGAATGATCATCAGACAGGACTGAGTATGTACTGTACGTATGTTTTATATGGTGAAGCAAGTTTCTGTTGCATGTTCTTTTCTGTTCTAACCCTGCTTGGGTAAAGAAGATCACCTCAAAATGTTTTTTTCTTTGCAGGGTCACAAATGAATCTGAGGGAATCTGCAGATATTCGGTCACAAGGTGAGCATTTGTTACCAAGTCTGTGAAAACCCAGCAAGTCGTTTTTTGTGATGCAAGATCCTCCTACATAATGTAAAGAAAGTTCTGTGAAAAAATAACCTTGACATCTTTTGATTGAGTAAGGCCATGTTAATTGAAATCAAACTTTGATGCTCCAGCCTGGATTTTACAGACAGGGTCACATTTATAAATGGGATAGGCAAGGTGCTTTACATAGAAATGAGAAAACATACATAATACATGAGAATTTAAAATAACAATAAGAAATGTGATTTTATAAAAACAGTTTATTGTCAGGGCAGAGAGGGAGACAGAAACAGACAGAGAGAGACAGTTTATAATAGTGTTAAAAAGAATAAAACCGAAATAAAAGTGACTGGAGTTGGATTTTCCATTGACAGGTTAAATATTGCTCAGAATTAATGAATATTAGCTGACGTCACTTACTTGTCTTCCGCCATTTTGAGTACCTGAAGTGGTCGCAAAAGAACTAGAAGCTATGCCTTCAATATGTTGTGAGCATCAAAATCGCTATTTTTACAACACTAAGAAGGCTCGACACAACATGATACGTCGCTCGAAATATCACCTGTCTCTGCACGTGGGCTCGAGCATTGAGAGCATTGTTTGTGTACACAGAGTTTACTAAAAAGGTTTTGAACAACTTTTGAAAAAAAAAATTCACCTTTTATATGGTGTTTTACTTCTTGGTTTTGAACAACTGAATTTGGTTGTTTTGGTGTCCGCTCGCCGCCATCTTGCCAGTCAGGATGTATCGATCTCTGAATGCGACGTAAGGAGGGAGGAGAGTAAAGATGAATAGCTCCTAAAGCATAGTTCCATATAAATGCACAGATAATTCATTGTTTTGTCGCTAGTGAAAAACAATATTGACCTTCTAGTTGAACAAGGAGCCTCATATGAGAATTATTCATTCGCATTCGGAGATCGATTCTTTATGTTTGGCAAAGATGAAGAGTGGACACCATAACAGCCAAAGTCAGTTCAAAACCTTTCTTTTTGGTGGGCTCTGTGTACACAAGCAATGTTCTCAATGCTCGCGTTCGTGTGTGGGGATCCGGGTGGTGCTTCGAGCAGGGTTTCATGTGGTGTTGTGCCGCCTTAGTGTTGTAAAAATAGTGGTAGTTCGGTAGCAGCGGGCAGCGGCTGGAAGAACACATCAGGGATCGAGTAGGCATCACACCCTTACCAAGATATTTTTTCAAGTAAATTTGGGTCAATATGACCCCATTTGAAAATGAATGGGAAATGCAAAAAAAAGTTTTTTTCCATTTGTCAAAAAATAAATATCAATAAATCTGAAAATTTTGACACAAGAATTGCTTTAAAACTACAAAAACTACCAATTCTACTTATATTTATTTTTAATGCCCTTTCTGATGTTTATATAAACATCAATTCACAAAATGTATCACTAAAGTAGTGATGTAAGCAGTTGCCCATATCCAGTGAAATGAATGGGTCTCTATGGGCATCTGCTGGTCGAAATGAATTAAGTCGTAAACTGTAATTCTTTTTTGTTTTTTCCAAATACCAAATGGCCAAATTCAACACATAACATCTAGATCAATATCTAAAAACAATTTAAATCAGATTTAGATCATAATTAATGTCATTTTTTTATTTATAAAAATGTGATATTCTTCAGGCAAGCTAATGGTGTAGTTGGGGAATTTAGTGGTAAATGGGTACAAAAGTACTTAAAATCTCTCAAAACAGCTTTATTGTATATATGAGAAGTAAACAAAAAATGATATATTATTTGTATTATTGAAAATTTATATTTTTCTTACAATTATGCTTTCAATTTTCATATAGACCCCAAGGGCCAGTAGTGTAAACAGAAAACAAAGAGTTTTGAGGGTTAAGAGTTCACTGCTAACTGTTCGCTGTTAAAATGCAGTGAGTATAATAAACAACAAAGATGAGAATTTAAATACTACACTTTTTATTACCTTCACTTTAAAATATTAGTTTTGCTGAGTGCCACACCCCCCACCTAAAACATGCAAACTTCTCCCTTATGTATTAATGCGTCTCACACTTTCTTTTTTCTACCAGTGGCCATTTATCTGGGGATCAAAAAGCGTCCCAGCCCTGGGCCGGGGGAGGGGGGTGGGATGTAAGGAGTCATCTCTCCCGTCCCCCCCGGGCCCCTGCAGAAGTGGTACTGGCCTTGCGTGAGGCAGCAAGGGGGTGTGGCTGCCAGGTCCGGCACGCTGGCCCGTTTCTGCTGTGCTGCAGTCATGGGGCGGCAGGGTCAAAGGTCGCCTTCCAAGCCGAGGTGTGCCAGCTGAGTGTGGGTCCTGCAGAGGCAAACGGAGTACGCTACACACGCTTGTGGGGGGCTCCCCTCGCCTTCAGGCACATCGCTTCGCAGATCTCTAGAGAGGTGGAGCTCTGAGGGGATGGGGGAGGAAATTCGACTTGGATACGCCCCCGCGCTATATCTATAGCGAACTGACTTTGACCTGCCCACCTATGTGTTATAGACTTAAAACAACATTTGCTCCCTCCTCCGGTTAAGACACACATTTACGTAAGCAAACACAGTCACCAGAAAGGCACGGACCATCTAAACGACAAAAACAAGCACACCCCCTTCATGCACAACACAGAATACACACATACGAACACAAATGCACACACACACTCAGAGCAGCCTCATTCGCTGGATCCAGATTGAATCCAGTTTAGTATTTTTATTCTCATTGTAGTCATGAAATTCTTACTTCAATAATTGATGTCATTCTTTTTTTAACCACTTTTGTATGTTTTCAAGCAGTCTTGACATTTTAAACGGGTCATCGTGGTTTTTTATGTTTTTGTGATTAATGTGTCTTACATTTGTTAACACACAACTTATCGAATCGTTGAAAAAATGTAGAACTGTAGCTGCCAATGAACTATATGCACAAATATGAAGTTGGCAAACACATCGTAACATCATCATAGCTCACCCAAATCTAAATGAGACTCGCCGGTGTCCACAGATTTGATAAATCCATCACAGACTCATAGTGGGACAAGCTACACCTTGTTTTTGAGATTGCGAATATTTCCTCCCTAGAAAATGTGTTTTCTGAAGTATAGTGCCAGTTTACTTATTACCTTGAAATGATTTATTATTCAGATATAGAAAAGAGACATGTAATGCCAAATGACTTGACCCTTCTCAAACAGGCTTTGTGATTGGTTGATACCTCTTTACTTGTTGACAGTTGACATCTTTTTGATTAGGTATATACGGGGTTGAGCTTGCAGCATGTTTGATTGTGTAAAGTAAGGAAGATTCGGCTCTAAGCAATCACTGTTATTAAAGACGTACCTCCTGCATTGTGGATATCTAAATAAAACTTTACGTCCACATATTATTCAAATGTCAAACAAATCCGAACCAGAATTTCTATCGTGTATGTGCACTATTTAAAAAAATGCACCTACCAAAAATAGAAACGTAAAAAAATGATTGTCTTTAAACATTACGTAAATGCACCAGCTATCTAAAATGCAGGAAACTGTCATGCAGGAGTGCAGGGAAAGGTTTAATGCTCTTACTGCTGAATAGATTTTTTTGTAGGGGCAAATGCACCAACGGGGCTTGGAAAAGTGTCTTTTAGTTTTGCTCTGGCTTCATTTCAGCCTTGTCCTATCAGTGCTTTATAACTGAGTTACCCTGTTGTCGCCCATCAAGCAGTCTTACTGGCTTAAAAAAATATATTTGCGTACCGGCCATGTTTTTGTAACATAGATGTGAGACCTGAATAGAAGGTATATGCTGCTATGGATTTTAACTGCTTACCAATCTTTTATAAACCTAAAGGACTTTGGTTTTTGCAAAGCATTAAAATTAAACGATTTTACTATTGGGTGTAACAAATGTGTAATTATTAGTGGTTGTAATGGTGCAATAGCAATAGATGTTATACTGTTATATAGTCCTTTGTGTTTTATTTATAGCCATGCTTAGGCCCTGTTGGTGCTGCCATGGACAGTATAATACGAGAAAGTATGTGAGTAATGAAACAGATTTTTAATCAAGATACAGATTTATATATATATGATAGTTCTTGTTAGTTCAGTTCCGGATAGTTGTGATGGGCAGTGACCCTTTGATTGGTTGAAGTTGTCACTACGCTGTCAAGTGTGACAAAACTAAAGATTTAATCGTTTACTTTAGATTCTAGTTTGTGTTTGATATAAATTGTTGCTTTTTGCAGCAAGTACGTCAAAGGCTACAGTTTACTTGTGCTGAGCAACAGCGATGCCGACTTTACAGGTCTCACTGTGGTGCTTCACCTCTGACCCTTAGCCACATAGTGGCCGTTTCTCGATCCAAAGGCTGCAGCCTGCGAAGGCCGTATATGCAGGCTGCATAGAGACAGAGCGCAGTTATGCTGATTTGAAAACCACGCCCACCGGCGGAGGGGCAGCCCGGCTGTCTCCATTGACTTTGTGTTGCGATGGGCCGCCTCCTTGTCATTTCTGGCTTATGGTAAGAGGCAGAGTGGTGCCTGGAAGCTGCTGTGTGGCAGTGTGTGCGGCTGGCAAGCCAAAAAAAAAGCAGAGGTGAGTTTTTATAAGCTGTCGAGACGTAAAACCCAGCCTTTAGGGAGAAAAAAGTGGATCGCCGATAGGGCTGGGCAAAAAAAAAAAGATTTTTCGATTAATCATTTTTTTTACGTGGTCGATTCAAAATTGATTCTTACGGAGCCCTTAAGGGGACATGGAGCAAAAATTAAATAGATTTTGGTTTCGTGTGCTCACGTGGGGCTGTCGCGTGCTCGCGTGGGGCTATCGCGTGCTCGCGTGGAGCTGTCGCGTGCTCACTTGAAACTATCGCGTGCTCACTTGAAACTATTGCGTGCTCTATCGCGTGCTCACGTGAAACTTTTGCGTGCTCACGTGAAACTATCGCATGCTCACGTGAAACTATCGCATGCTCACGTGAAACTATCGCGCGCACATGAAGCTTTCGCTTTAACGTGCGCACGCGATAGTTCCACGTGAGCACGCAATAGTTTCACGTGAGCACGCGATAGTTTCACGTGAGCACGCGATAGTTTCACGTGAGCACGCGATAGAGCACGCAATAGTTTCACGTGAGCACGTGATAGTTTCACGTGAGCACGCCAAACTAAACTTTAGATTTTTTTTTGCTCCAATGTCACCTTAGGGTCTCGATAGATTCTCAAGAGCAGAATCAAATTTTTTTCATATTTTTTCCACAAACATTGAACGTAAGATTAACGTTAATCTAATTACTAGTCTTCTTCACTAGATGTCACCCTCTTTTTTGCCTTGTGCGATGTTACCAAGGAGCGAGAGGCGAGCCTGTCATTCATTCATTCAGTGCTTAAAATGGCGGTTTCAGGTGCTTCATCGACGTTGATGCCACCTTCACATAAAAAGTCAGAGGTATGGAAGCATTTTAGATTTCGCAAGCAAGACGACGACGATAGTTTTGTGTCTTTTAATTTCTTTCTATTAATTACCCACTTGTAAACTGCTGTTCACTGTTCTTTTTTATTAATATAGTATTTGTAGTAAATCTATATTCATTGAGTTGAATCGAGTATAAAAACCGACCCAAGAACCGGAATCGAAAATCGAACCGAGATTTGATAGCTTGTGAATCGAAATTGAATCGATCTGGAACATCTGAAACGATACCCAGCCCTAATCGCCGACTACGTTTCCCTCTAGTGGGCGCAGTTCTACTAATAGTAGTACTATGAAAAGTTTGTTTTACACTTTTGTGTCTTTAAACAGTCGTTTTTTGGGGTCGACAGCTTATATAAACGTATTTCTGGGTTTTTTGGCTTGTTGGCTGTGCATCCTGTCGCGCAGCAGCTTTTGGGCATTGTTCTGTTTTTGTTGTGGGCCGGAGGTGGCGGGGAGGCGGCCTCTCGCGGTGCAGGGTCAGTGGAGACGGATGGATTGTTTTCTCCCTCTGGTGGGCGTGGTTTTCAGGTTATGACGCGGTGCGCTCTGTCTCTATACGTCATCAACTGAGCAACTTAAATCTGCAAGTCAAATTACAACAATTTAAAATAAATTAAGAATAATAGTCAAATTTATAATTGTGAATATTTTGAAATAGGCTACAGCCTTCGGATTGACAAACAGCCAGTCCTTACCATGCAACTCTGTCATGATCCATTCTCTTTCCGATTCACTTTTTCCGTTATCCTGTTCACCTTTTCTCTGCCTTTGCGCTGCACATTTGGAAAGACACCCGGTTCCTCCCGTCGTCCACTTGCTGAATCAATGGAACCCCCGTGTCGTTGTTCTGTCAATTCTGGACTCCTGTTGTGGAGACACTGAAGTCCCGGACCAGGTCTGGACTGCTGTATCTGGATCTTTATCTCTTAGATGTCCATTAAGACCTCTGTGCACTCATGTTGACTTGAATCAGCTGCATCCTACAGCTTTGTGGGTAGTACCCATATTTGGCCACCGGAAGGCGCCAATGTCTTAAATGTGAACACTTCAATTTGTGTATATTTGCACAGGTACTTAATTTATTTTCTAGAATAATTATCTTGGGAGACAAAAAATATGTGGTTTATATCAGTCAGAGTCATGACTGTATATAAAGATTATGATACTGATGATTATATTGTGAGTATAGTATTTAAAGTATCTTAGAACTCCAGGTTAACTCATAGCTAGAGCAGAGAGCCTCTGCTAGCTCTTCAGACGTTTCTACTGTATGTGTACTGAAGTGAAACACTAACCTGCAATCCTGCATGATTCAGAGAAAGGATGGAGAAAAGATACACGTAAAATAACAGAAAGAGCTAAAGAATAACGGGGAGGGAGAGAGCGAGCGAGCGTGTGTTTGCTGGTACATGTACGTACGCGTATGCATGTATGTGCGAATGCGGGGCCTGTGTGAGCGTTATAGCCCTTCTCTCTCTCTTGCTCTCTCTCTCTCTCTCTCTCTCTCTCTCTTTCTCTCTCCTGGTAGTAAAGTGTTTATGTAAGAAAACTATACCAGACCTTTGGTTTAACAGCCATACTTGGCCTGGAGTGAATAAGCTTAAGTGTGCTGGTACGAATGAGCTTTATAATGTTGAAAGAATATTATAGACACACAAGTGAGAGAGTTTTGAGTGGGTGTGTCCTGTCCGAACAGTAAAATCTCCAGCTCAGTGTTTGTGCTATTCGTCATGTGAATCGTCTGCTATGATGTTGGATTTCTCATGATGCATTTAGCTAATATGCAATATGACAGAAAGACGTCAGGTGGGCAAAGTGTGTATATGAGAGAGAGAGCAAGGGAGAGACAGATTCAATACTTGATGCTGTTTGCAGTAACTGATTTTTTCCCGGAGGTGTTTGCACCTCTGGCCAAATATTAAAATGGAAACAAAAGATCTTGAGAGAAATAAACTTCACTGATGTTGGCCTCTCGTGTCTTGCTTGTGTTCAGTTATTAGGCTACTTTGGTTTATGGTCAAGGATTCTTGTGGGCATATAATTGATCCTAACTACTACATATTTAACAAATATAGTCCCACTAAATACTTATTAAAGTTTTGTATGGTTTATTGTTGTTACACAATACATGCCGTTTTTTTCCGGACAGGGCTTATCCTTGTCCCAGACTAAAATGCATGTCTTAATTTAAAAACATCACACCCTGACATATCTTAACATAAACTCACCTAAAGGATTATTAGGAACACCTGTTCAATTTCTCATTAATGCAATGGTGTGGGGGATGTTTTCTTGGCACACTTTAGGCTCCTTAGTGCAAATTGGGCATCGTTTAAATGCCACGAGCATTGTTTCTGACCATCTCCATCCCTTTATGACCACCATGTACCCATCCTCTGATGGCTACTTCCAGCAGGATAATGCACCATGGCACAAAGCTCGAATCATTTCAAATTGGTTTCTTGAACATGACAATGAGTTCACTGTACTAAAATGGCTCACCAGATCTCAACCCAATAGAGCATCTTTGGGATGTGGTGTAACGGGAGCTTCGTGCCCTGGATGTGCATCCCACAAATCTCCATCAACTGCAAGATGCTGTTCTATCAATATGGGCCAACATTTCTAAAGAATGCTTTTAGCACCTTGTTGAATCAATGCCACGTAGAATTAAGGCAGTTCTGATGGAGAAAGTGGGTCAAACACAGTATTAGTATGGTGTTCCTAATAATCCTTGAGTGCCATTGTTTTCTCTCAGGATGCACACTAGTATTGGTTTTTGTAAGGTAAAATGTAAAAATGAATTTCCCTAACGCTCTTAACCCAGATATTGTCTTTACTTAAACAATGAAGTAAACATCACTTAATATTTTGAGTTTTGGACCAAACACTTAAAAAGTATAGTTTTTTTTTTACTTTTAAGTGCACAAAATCCATCAAACTAAACCATTCAAATAAATTGAACTTAAAATTATTAGTTCATGTTGTGAGGAATACACATAATCATTTGCGCCTGAATATTTTCATTATTTTCGGCTTTTTCACAGAATAAAAACTGATAAAACTTTATTAACTTAAATATTTGTTAATAAAATATATAGGTTTAAGTTTTTATATTATTGATGTTGTTTTGTTGTAAATGATAATTTTGTGATGTCACCGGTCAGGTGATCAGTGTTTCCGTACATGAACCCTGTTCAGAACATTTTATTGTATTTCTCTCCACATTACTGACAATGTATGTCAAAAACACAGTTTTGTATGTGTTTCTGTGGAGAATCACATTTATTCAATGATTGACTTAAAGTCAGTCATGAATTTTGTGTTCCATTTATAACACCAAAAGTAATATAAAGGATTAAAAAATGGCAACTTGATTTTTACGCTACACCAACTAAATGTTTTATGTTAATACAACTTAACCTGTTTAGTTTTACCCTGTGTAAAAGCTAACGTTATTTGGTGCGACGGGTTTCCTCACAAATTTCTAGTAATGTCAACTAATCCAGGTTAAAAGTTTTAAGTCTATTCAACTTAAAATTGTTGTTAGAACAGCTTATATGTCTAAGTAAACTTCACACAAGTTGTTAAGTAATCACTAAGGCCTAGTCCTGGATTAACCTAAACCAGGGGTGGGCATTCCCAGGGTGACCACACGTGCCACTCCCCCCGGACGCGCCCCGGCCAGGACCCCGGGTTTGTCCTCCGGAAGTCGCACCTGTCGACCGCATACTTCATAGAGGATTATTATTATTACAGAAAAGCAACTGTTACATTTTAAGGTAAGAATAAACCTACAAATGTATGTCTTATGTTTTTAACTGAATGACGTATGCGGTCAACAAATACGACTTCCAGAAGACGCACCGAAATCCTGGCCAGGACGCGTCCAGGAAGAATGGCACGTATGGTCACCCCAGGCATTCCTGGTCCTGTAGGGCCACTGCCATGCAAAATATGACCATAATCAAACACACCTGAAAATCCTAATCAAAGGCTTCAGTATGACTTGGAAATTACATTCAGGTGTGTTTAATTAGGGTTGGAGCTAAACTTTGTAGGACAGTGGCCCTCCAGGACCAGGAATGCCCACCCCTGACCTAAACTGTCCCTACATGTTGTCACATATCCTACCACAAATTACACATAAAAATTCTTGGTTCTCAGGTTTCAGTGATCGATTCGTTAATGGGATGGGTCACCCAAAAATGAAAATTCTGTCTTATTTATTCCCGTTTTGTTATAATCCCTTCTGCTGAACACAAAGTAAGATATTTGTAATAAAGCAGGAAACAGAAGCACCATTAACATTAACATTAACACTATTAACATTTCCCTTTCAATAGGTTGATTCAAACATCTAAGAAGAACCAACTAAAAGAATCAAATAATATTTAACTCTGCTTACATAAAAGTGATGAAATATAAGACATAGGTGGTGTGTTTTATGGGGTATTTTTATTTAAATAGAACTTGATTGATTTACTTTTTACAACCAAGGCTACAATTTAGGTGAAGCCTCGACGACAGGTACACGCACACCTGTGCCGGGAATCTGATCCCAAGAGGTTACCGACTGAACGGGAAACAAAGTGGAAAAAGAGATGGTGAAATGACATGAAAAATAAAGAAGGATAAAGGAAAGACAGATGCAAAGTCAAGACTGTCTTTTTGAGCAGCAGTTTCCTCTGCATTGCTGTCAGGGTACACGATGGACTGTAAAAAAGATGAGGAAAACATAAAGCAAGGCCTCCCGCTTTACTTCTGGGCAGGGATCATGCTGTCGATAGCTTCGCCCTTCTCCAGCTTCTTCTCCATCTCAATCATCAATTTGACACCATCGACTACGCACTGCACCTGTTCCACCTCAGAGGAGCCGATACGGTCAGCGTTGGAAATGTCAAACACTCCACCGACGGAAGCGGTGTCCACACCACCTGAGAAAGAGAGATAAAGAGAGAAATGAATTCCATTGCGTAATAATGAAAGGAATAATGGACAACAAATGGATGATGTGGGCATTTGTATACCTGTGCCACGCTTCTGCAGACGGAGTCTGGTCAGGATCTCCTCAAACTTGGGGTGTGTGCTCAGCTTGGGCAGCTTGACGTGGACGCCACCACGCAGGCCTGTGCCCAAGTTGGAGGGGCAGGTCAGAATGAAACCAAGATGCTCGTTCCACATGAACCCGTGATTGTGCTTCTTGAAAATCTCCTCGATCTGTTAAAGTAGAACACATACATGTTGTTGTAGTTAAGAATGGAGGCGTATATGTGTGTGCGTTTATATGTATTCTTCATACCCTTTGAAGACCAACGCAGAAGCGTCTGAACACTTCCTTCATGTTTCCACCTTGCTGCATGGAAATGACACGCAGGTGATCCTCCTCGTTCACCCAGACCAAGAAGGTCTTGTTCTCATTGTGCCTATGGGAGAAAGTTGGTTGGTATTTACATTGTTTGCATTTACACTGACCCAAATCCCTACCTTTCGCTTATACAACATTAAATGTATGTTAAATATGCCTTATCCTTATTACATAATATTGTCCCTTCACTTACCAGATGCCTCTTGCATCAGGCCAGTCGCGGGCCATACCAGCAGCCAGCAGCAGGGGGGAGACGGGTTTGTCAAACAGGAAGTGGTCAGCGATCAGCTGCTCCTGCTCGGCGTCGGTCATGGACTTCAGGGGGTAGTACTTACCCTTGAACTCTCCATCCAAGCTGTTCAGAGCTGGAGAAAGAGAAAAACCCAAAGTGTTTACTTGAAAGAACATCTTATTCAACAGATGTTCAATTTTTTATGTGAATGAATAAACCTTACTAATTGTTTATTTCTCTTGTTTGTAACTAAGTTGTGGCTATTTTGGTCATTTCAGTTGGGCCAATATAACTTTCTGTGTGTGCAGTGCACTACTTGATTTGTAATGTGTTCAGTTATATGCGACCCAGTCTAGGAAACCAGCATGTCAATTCTGTTTTCTACATTAATAGGTTTTATGCACAGCTGCACCACTTCCTGAACTCCAGCCAGCTCCTTGTTTCCTGTCTGCCATTATTGGACAAACTGATTAATCCAGGTGTGCCTGACCTCAGTAGTCACAACAACAATAATCAGACACACCTGGATTAATCAGGCAGACAGGAAACAAGGAGCCGGCTGAAGCCCAGAAGGCAGTAGAGCCGGGCACAAAGCCTACCCAACATAATGTAAATAACACTGAGAAAATATAACCTTGATATCTTTAATATTGACTGAGTAAGGCCATGTCAAAGACTGAAATCTTTATAATTGAAATAATTTGATTATGAGAATGTAGCCATGATTTTACATGCGGGTCACATATGTTGACTAATGTAAAGATGACACACCTTCAACAGACAGCTTCTCCACAGCTCTGCGCTCTCCACGGCTGTTGTGTGGGGGCAGGGCGTATCCCTTGATGCTGCGGCCAGTACGCACACGGCTGCTGAGAACATAGTTGGGGTCCAAATCGTCACCACCCTAAAATGGAAATTTTACTTTAAAAATGCGTCTTTTCAAAATAATCCACAGTGCTGTTAACAAGTATTTAAAAGTTTAACTGGGTATTTTTTTATTTTTACACATAGACGCAGGGTTTTTTTAACTTTCTAGCCGAACCCCTCTGACCTAAATATTTTACCTCAAATACCGACTGATATTTGAAGTTACTAAATTAATTACTAAATAATTTCAAAAACATTTATTTTTCATTGGTTTTAAGGTTTTTACCAGTAGTGTATTTTACATAGATATTGTTATTATTGACTGTTACTGGATGTTCATCGAATAATTTTTTTGATTGGTAGCATAAATAACACATCTGTCAATAACACATTTTGCATGAGCTCCTCAGTTTTCTGATAACAGGCTTGTTCGATTTCATGCGGCGCCGCTTGAACTGACAGGAGGGTGACGTCAAAGTACCGCGAGAGCGAGTCGAAATTACACTTATCCGTATGATTTCTCGAATCGAACTCGCGGTACTTTGACGTCATCCGCCAGTCGTTTCTTCCCTCGCTAGGGGTTCACGAACAACAGAGCTGCGTTCATCCCCGACAAAACGTTGCACAATGTTTTTGAAACAGAAACGGTGATAACCTGTTCTGGTGACGCAAGAGTTGCAACTACGGTAGCTGAGAAGGTAATTATTTGTGTTATTTTTGAAATGTTTACGGAGCTTGATGAAATCATTATAAATACGTGTTTAATACATGGGGCAACATTTCGATCTCTCTGAGGAAGCCAATACGGAAGTGACTTAAACTGCAATTCATCGAATGGCCGCCTGAGGCTGGCTCCAAAAAGCAGGCAATTCCCATAGACATCCATGTTAAAATGCCTAACTTTACAGTAGAAAATAATGTGTTTACAGCCTCCTGGTACAAAAACTCTTTTTGGTCTTTATAGCTAATGTTGCCCTTCATGACAACTGTGAGGGGGTGAATTGTTTTGTAACTCATCCATTTAAATTATATTAAGCCTTAAAGTTCTGCATAATTAAGGGCGTGGCCACCTTAGTAATGGTTGAACTGCCACTGCTGTCACTAGAATCGAGCAAGGCGGGCGTGGTTTCAGCAACCAGCCACCTCAGCCTCACCCATGTCCCGCCTCTTTACCCATTTTCGGTTATCCGCGAGTGATGCACGGCCAAGATGGCGACGACAGGTACCACCTACTTTATGCTTCATAAAAGCTCTTCACAAACCTATGGGTGACGTCACGGATGGTTTAATACTGTAAAATGCGACTCGATGTCACTGCCCTTGCCATCCAGTATGAAAGAGAACATTCCAACTTAGACCCATTGTGCGAGCTGTCTCTTAAGTACCACATGGTTTATTTACATGTTGCTGCTGATTGGACTGCAAGTCTAAGAAACACGTCGTTCATCCCGGAAATTGTAGCAAAATTTTGCACACCGGTTTGAACTTGAACGTTTTGGGAAACCCTGATCTAAAGCGACTTGTGCATTCAAGGTACGCCTTTTATCAATATGTGTCTTCATGGGATCGACTCCATGACCTTTACGCTGCTAACACAATGCTCCAGTACAAGGATGTTTTCGATGCTGTCTTGACTTACAGCTTTAATAAAATCTTTTTAAATTGCTATCAGTGTTGCCAACATGCAGGCTTTTGCACCTTCAGGTTCTCGAAGTTGAGGTCAGTCTTGTGCTTGTCAGTTGCCTTGTATCCATTGTGACGGTCAGAAATGACTGGGTCCAAGAGATCCTTGAACACTTCATAGGACTCCTCATCACCAGCAACACAGCCGACGGTCATGATGAAGGGGTGACCTGGAGATAAACGTAGGGTAAGAAATGATTCAAGAGTCAGTATATAGACGTATAAAAACAGGTTATCTGAAACACGTTTAGTTAGTTCACCTGGGTTGTCAACACCGGTCTGGATGACGTCATCCAGGGTGAAACCGGTGGGTGTCTGCTTGTCCCTAAGCTTGGCATACATTTCCTTAGTCAGCACTTTGGCCATGTGGTTGTTGTGCTTGGTAAGGTCTGGATACTCATCGTCAACACTGTAGTTGAGCTTGAAGTTGTTGTGGGTGTTTCCGAAAGGCATGATTGCGGTTCTAACTTTGAGGATTAGACATGAGAAAGATTTACGTTTAAGAATGTATCCATTAGCATGGAAAATAAAACAATAGCATGATTGTGTCATCAGCAACTACATGCATCACACCAGTCCAATCCTATTTATATTGAACAAAGTAATAACAAATAACTTGACCATGAATCAATCAAAGTGTTTTATTTAAGTCACTTGATAACAATTTATAAGTCACAGCAGCTAACCTAATAAATCAATATTTAGTACTTGATTAAAACATTGGATATTATAGCGCCCCCTGTTGAATTTAATCTTCATTAAAAAGTGATGAGTGCTACAGCACTTATGCAACAAGTTCTAGTCTGTCTGATATCTAGCAACCTGCACTTGAGGTCAACATTTGTAAAACGATATGCCCAATTGGGCCAGGAAAAGGAGACACTCTCAGGTCTATATGTAGACTGATCTATTTTTACTATGGTATCAATCCACTCCCTCCCTAAGTTTTCCACATGATCTTGAATCTCTTCCAAAGAGCCACGTATATTTCACATACAGTCACGCAACACTGCAACAGTCAAGAGAGAATTAAAGAGAATGTTGCAAGCATATAACTAAGCTGCTTGAAATCTTCTCCAATCAAATCAAATAAAGCTTTGTGTCCTGCATATGCGATTTTATAGACTCAGTAAATCAAATCACCAAATCGTCCACATACAATTAGCATTGACTTTGTATTAAACTGAACTGATGAAATCTAACTCAATATCGTAGAATATAACGTCCAGAAGCTCATTGAATGGTTGTCACATGATCACATTTTAAAAATAACCATAAATGGAAACCTGTCCCGAATGCTGAACAGCAGCTGAGTTTTTATAGCTGTATCTGATTCAGCTCTCAAAGCAGGTGAATGTCACACATGTGATCTTTGGGGATTCATTTAACATCAACTTGCCCAAAACATTACTACCTGCACTAGATTAATATTGAACATACACAATAATATAGCAAATCCATATGCATTTCACAAATACTCCAAATGTCCTATTTTTGCAATGATCTATCCATTACTGTTTGCTCCTTTAGGGGGTATTTTACTAGGAAGCATTATACTTCCTCTCTCAGTTATTTTATCAAATGATTTAGGCTAAATTACCCTAAGATCTAATGATTGGTTATCAAGTATAGTAATATCTTTACCTGCACACAAGGCAACAAAAGAGGTAACAGTCCTTGGGATCAGATCCTGTTCACCAAAGCCGAAATAGGGGTCACCCAAGCAAGTAGAATCCAGTTTGGGTTTATATACCGCTAACCCCTGCAGCCATTGGATGGCCCATTTTAGAGTTAACTGAATTCTGATTGGCTGGGCACTGTCTCTTATGCCCTGTTTAGCTTACGAAAAGGCCTGTATTTAAATCACAGGCATCTTATATGAGACGGCAGCTGTGGGTTGTTCTCCCCCTCCTTCCATATCCTTTTACACTAGGGGGTGATGGGCCTTGGTGGTCCTGCCATGCTAAAATGGCTGAGCAGCACTTTTGCCAAACATACCATGAATATCAGAAGTGCTCACGTCAGGCAGATGGCTGTGGTAAAAGTCACCCGGTAGGCTGATCCACAAGTCCATCACATGATTCTTAGTGCAAATTCACCATTAAGTGGTAAACCTTGCCACAGTGTCAGAATGCATTCATTTATATGTTTTATGTATTATGGGGTACCCACCAGCTGTCACCTAAATTGCTGTAACAGTTGTTGTAAAAGGTAACTTGATATATTCTCAAATACCCACCAACAATTCTTACCAATACGTTATTTTAACTGTATATGGTGTAACTTTTGTATACAGTGTAACTTTGACATTATTCATTGGCAAAATTGTTGAGGAATAGTTTGGTGGTTTGATGGAACCAATGGCTGTGACAGGTCGCCTGAATAAAAACCAAGAGGGTGCACAGTGCAGTACAACAGGTCCTTGAATTCAGGCACCCTTATGTCTTCTCTTGAGTAACTGCAATAAGTGAGATATTTTTATCTTTCTGATTTCTCTCATGCACACACGCCCATGTTGTCACCGAGGAAGGCCCTGTGTGTACCCTACTGTTGTTTTCAGTACTAGAATCAATCTCACATTGTTACACTGTAAAAAAGTTCTGTAGAAATTACAGTATTACTGGGTATTACTGGCAACTAGCTGCCAGTAACTTACTGTATATTTTACATTTATGTTATTTACTGGCAACATTTTGTTCAAAGTTAAATGAACATGAAACATTTTTAGACTTTATCTTCTACAGTAAGTTACTGGCAACCAGCTGCAAAATTACAGCACATTTTTTACAGTGCAGGTAAAAAATGAGAGTGTTTTTTTAGGCAGCGGTAATTTATCCGACCAGATCACTGTTCATCTCTGTGACTGTTTATCTTCCACCCCAGGCTCGAAACATTTTCTCATCGAATCTACGTGATTCTCATAGGTGACCTGTTTGATCTCAAAAATGTGAATGGTTTCAAAAATGTGAATTGTATCTAGTGATGCACCGATGTATCGGCCGCCGATATGTATCGGCCGCCGATATTTATCGGCTGATTTTTGATAAATTTGAAACCATCGGCATATCGGCAATAGCACGAGAAAGGCCGATACCAATTGTTTATTAATTAACTACATAAAGAAATTCATTATATGTAAAAAATGAGTTGATGTTGTTAATAAAATAAATGCTGAATAGCAAAAACCACCTTTGAAGGTTGTCATGCTGTCTTATTATATTTGTTTTAGCTTAATTTGTGCCTCTCTTATTATGTTGGTCAGTTGAATGTTAAATAGATCTAATCCATGTTCAGTAAAAATAATTTGATGCAGAAATAAACTAGCTATTGGCCAACTGTATTGTATTGTATACAAGCGTTTAATATCGGCATCGGTATCAGCAAGAAGTTGTCTGTTTAAATCGGTATCGGCCCAAAAAAATCCTATCGGTGCATCCCTAATTGTATCTTTGATTATAAAAAATGACATCCAAAAGTATCCATCCAGCAGTTGACATTTTTCCTTTACTTGTACTTCCGCACTACCTCACCTGCTTCAGATTTTAAAGACATTTTCTTAAAGTTACTGACACCCAAAATGCAAACTGAAAAAGTTTTGAGAAGCCAGTAGTATTTTAGTCAGCCGTGAAACCATTCAGTAACAGGGGAATTAGCTAGATAAACAAAGAAGCATATAAACCAGGGTTCCCACGGGTCCTTGAAATCCTTGAAAGTTTGTGAATCTGGGGGAAAAAGTCAAGGCCCTGGGAAATTTTTAAAAATATACATACATACATACAGGTCATTGAAAGTGCTTGAATCTATTTAATGCAAGAAGTTTTCTGGGGGAAAAAATCCATATTATTCCCTGTGTAGTGTAGGATAATATCATAAAAATTCTAGATTTTTTAAGCACACATGCTAAATTGTTCACTTTAAATGCTTATATCTTCTGTATGCGAATGTTTGATTCATAACAAAATGCTTTGTGTTTGACACATCTCGGGTTACGTATGTAATTGTTGTTCCCTGAGAAGGGAACGAGACGCTACATCTCCCTTGCCATACTTCCTGCGTCCCTGTAACGCCATCTTTGCCAATGTTTCAGATAGTGATATACTTCCTGGCTCCCGCGTCACCCTGTCTTTGTTGTTAAGCCTCACCATTGGTTGAATTTGATATACACATTCAGACGCACTTACCCCTGGAGGCGTCCCAAAAGTGTCACCGCAGTGACGCAGCGTGAGTTCCCTCAGAAGTGAACTGTAAAAATGTCTCTTAAAAGGTAACTCGATGTAACCTTGCTCTCACCTCTGTCCCCACATTTAGTCCTTTGAATTTAGAATTTGAGGGTATTGGATCTGGAAAGTCATTAAAAGGTCCTTGACTTTAAAGTTAACTAATGTGTGGGAACCCTAATATAAACTGATCATATAATCTCAACACATCTGCCTTCATAAGGTGACCCAGTCCATGTAATATAAAACTTGAATTTACATTTTTTGATTACTCACTATTTGGGCCAAGTAGTTAACTTAAATCAGCTTACTAATTAATATCAAATGTTTTAATATCAAAAAATCTTTTATTACACAAACAGAAATCAGTTGAACCAACTTAATAATTATTATGCAACTTAATACAATGCATTTCGGAGTTGACTTTACTAATGATATGAAGTCCACCCAACTCATATTCTAAATAAATTTAAAAGAGGTTTTTTTTTACTTTTTTATGTTATTAAAACCTCAACTATGTCCCCTCAACCTCAACATTTGAACATTTTGAATTTTTTTAAATTAAAGCATTGTTTATTTGTTCCTCATAGAGGAACTCTCTAAAGAGGGACTCTAATTCTAGTTGTATCGTCTCCATCATAGCAACACTTGTGAATAACATGCCTGTCATGGCTTACATCCTCACCAGCACCTGTCACACACATGCAAAGCTTGTCAGGGAGAAACATTTGGTCTATTTTGCTCTCTCTCTCTCTTTGTTTTTTACTTAATTCATTACTTAAACTCCAAGATCCGGTATGGCTCCAGATGTATACTTCAAACAGATTTAAAGAGTGTAATATTTGAAAACCTTCTGGTTGGGGTGGTTGTAGTGTGACCAGCTCTAGATATGCGAGGGGGATGGGTCTTTACTGTGCCCTTGCCTTGTGGTGACACTACATGGCCCCTTACTGCTTACACTCACAGCTGTCTTCTGTTTGTCCTGTACAAACAGTATAGTGACCAAATTTGGTACATGTTACACTGATCTACTTACAAAAATGTATAGCTTCATGTACTCCATCCTAGAACCATATTCATAATATGGGCTGGAATTGAGTACAACTACTTATTACATCATTTAATAAGAAATGACTAAATGTAACTTCAAATACTTTATCCTAATCTGTATGTTTTGTTGTTCTTCGCTTTTCTGTGTTTTCTTTGTTTCTATTTCATGTAAAGCTGCACTGGTACAATGCATAATTGTTAAAAGCGCTATATAAATAAAATGTAATTGATTTGAATTGAATTATGCCAGCAGATCTTTATGACAAATTGTGACTTTTTTGTATCTAATTATGACATGACTACATCAAAACCCTTTTGTAATTGCACAGGTGTCGTTTATTAATCTCCTAAAACCCGAGCTTTGGTTTGTCTTTTTTTTCAGATTTCTTCCAGCTATTTGGCGTTAAGAAGAACCAATAAATATAATAAACAAATATGTTTCTCTGAACATGAAGCAGTGTAATTGTCCACGTTTGTGTACAACAGGCTCCAGTTACACAGAATGAAGTATTATGGTGCAAACAACAAAAAATTTCAATCGCAATCATTCAATAATATTTCTTTCATTGGGGTGTATAAGAGCCATGTTGTTTCTTTCTAGGTCTAGGAGGTGGTGTCAGAATACGAGGAGCAGTAGATTGCGTAACATTATGAAAGAACGGTTTCTGGTTACAGCTGCTTTTACTTACATGGGACAGTTATGCAACCCACAAAAGTTAAGACAGAAAATATTTTTTAAAAATGAAAAGGCCTAAGATAACCTAAGATGTCTTCTCATTTTTTGCACAAAAGTACTTCAGTTCATTCAGGGCAGAATATAAACATGATATTCAGGCACCTGTTGAAGTGCTACAGTGCAAACGCTTCTGATGTCAATGAATATCATCATTTAAATTCATGGGGATCCAGCCCCTATACACTCAATGTTAGGACATGTTTAGTGGACCCCACTTGTCACAGGGGAATGTTCCTGGTTGTCCCCCTTTAAAGACAACTCTGCTGTTTTGCATGATTAATGTAGGTACACTCTTAGAAATAAATGTACCAAAATAAAGATTAAAAATGAGCCATGTTTGGTTTTCCGAACAACCTTTAAAGTCAGAGGTTCTTAAATGAACCGTTTCTTTCTACCTTGTTTATGGTGTCATGTCTTCTCTATATGCACCCTCTATAATTAATAATTTTCCTCTTTTCTGTGTTTTATCATTTGAACCAATCCAACATTGTAAAAGATCGCTACAGGAATACATTTAACTTGTAGAATTGAGTTGAAGATGCAATATTTTACAATAATGCAGAAGTGGAAATGAGACTCGGAACTGAGGTTGTGTGCTTGTAATCTTCACAGAGAAATAAATGTCCTGTGTCTGTATGTTTGTGTTTTCAGGGGAAGCTATATTATCATCATGTTCTGTAGTTTGGGTAAGAGTAGCAAGTTAACTTGCTGTAGCTAATAATACAGTTGACTTTTGGAAGCACTGCAGCAGGTAACCTGAGTCCAAATATTACATATGACCTTCAGCCAAGGCTGCTTTTTAAGGAGGACTCATAGAGTGTCTGTCCTAGCTAATACTTTTCTTGCACAATGCTGTAAAATTGTGCGGCAGCACCTTTCACATCAAATTATAATTATTCACTTTTTAAATTTAAGAGCAGATAGCAAAGGAAAAGCACACAACTGTCAAAAGAGTTCTAGGATGCACTTATACGGGACATTCACATGAGTTGTCTGGCGTTGACCTTTGTAAGTGTGTGTGTGTGTGTGTGTGTGTGTGTGTGTGTGTGTGCATGTGCATGCATATGTTGGTATTAGAGTTCCTAAAAAAACTGGAAATTAAAATTATTTCTGATATTCATCAATATCTTTATTCTCTTCCGTTGTCTAATCCGTGTTTCTTGACCCACCTCCAGCAAGCCTAAGTCTGTCCCTCCCTCCCTTTCTTTTTGCTGTAGGGTTTTGTATTGCATTGACTCAGCAAAGAACTCAAGTTATTATAGAATGAAAAAAATTATAAATTAATTGTGTAACTGACATCTAAAGAAGTTTTCCATTTATTTTGCTTTTAGCAGATTTTGCAACGATTTAATTAAATATTCTTGATATTCCCTGTCTAATATTCCTGTAAAAGTGATCAGTTTAAGCAGCACAAAGCACTTTTACACAATGAGGTAAGACTTATGGTTTGTAATTTCCTATGTCCTTTCAGGCATCCTTCAGTACTATTTAATCGTCAATGCGACACGCAGACATATTGGTCTTAAGTCAAATAACTGTAACCTCCTGTTATTATCTGCAGCATTACAATGTTTGTCATGAGACTTTAAAATTGCCCATTTCACAATTGCAGTCAGTGCCGGCCCGAGCATCATTTGGGGGCCCCCATCACCAATTTTTTTATAAAAAAAAAAAAAATTACAAACATTTATTAAAAGAACAAAGTTGCACATTAAGTAAGGGCTAAAATTAGCATTAGGTACAGAAATCAAATTAAATGAATCATAACATACAAAGCATGTGTGTCCAGAAAGCTTCTTACTTTGCTACCTTTTTGCGGGTTAAATGGTTTAAAATCACTTGAAATGTTAACATTTGCAAGCCCTTTAAACATGTGAAATGATAAACTTTCCCTATTTAAATTTGCATATTAATTCGCAATGTCCTTTTCTTCTTTCTCTTTTCGGCAACAGAGGGATACATACTTTTCTGTGACATGGCTTATCATTTATTACAGTTACGCTTGC
Source organism: Misgurnus anguillicaudatus (assembly GCF_027580225.2). Lineage (NCBI taxonomy): Eukaryota > Metazoa > Chordata > Actinopteri > Cypriniformes > Cobitidae > Misgurnus > Misgurnus anguillicaudatus. Next base: position 28,317,873 of record NC_073358.2, on the reverse strand, counting down.
ACACCGGCGCGAATTGTCAAGGCACGATAGGTGCCTATATTGCGCATGAGTCTTAAACGCTATCTAGTTGTCTGCAAATCAGATTTTTTTGTTTTGAATTATTCATTTATTCATTTGTATTCATTCATTCATATTAATTCATTTATATTACTTGTTTAAGTTATTTAATTGTAAAAAAAAACGATTGGGGGCCCCTTGGTGGCCACGGGGCCCCAAGCGGCTGCTTAGTTCGCTTATGCCTCGGGCCAGCCCTGATTGCAGTTATTGAAGTGTATTCAAATGCAATGGATGCACTTGGTGTTCTTTGAATTAGTTGGGCAGATGACATGAAGCTAAAATGCCTGTAATTACTATTATTTAGTCAGCACACACTTTGTTTCTTGGTGGAGATATTGGAGATTTTTTATATTCCCTAAACCTATCTTTTACCTATTGTAATTTTTTAGGTAACTATCCCCTAATAGTTAAAACAAAGATGTACCTACTGGGGCATTTATTGATTTCATACCAGGTTTATGATAAGTCTAACCAATGCAAACCCGTGTACTTAAAAAAGGCAACTTTTAATGTTCCTGTAGCTAAGCTGACACTTTGTTTGGGGTCTCAATTTAATAAAACACTCTGGAGGGCTCCTTTTTTCTCATGATTTTATTTTATTTTACTTGTTAATATGTTTTATCATTATTTAAAATGTTAACAAAAGAAGCCAAGCTAATATAAATATGTAATAAATAAATATTAAAATTGAGGCTGTTAATAAAATGTAGCCTATTTTGGCGGCAACCCACAGATTCTGTGCGGGCACCATGTTGGAGACTACTGGTTTATACTGTTTCACTGTATCTATGTGTGTGACTGCAGTCTAGCCAATTACATAAGGTGTGTATCGTGTGTACAGTTGGCATGTGTTTTATGAAATGTGATTCGACTGACTATAATGTTCAGTTCTCTAAGTGTGCCAGTACTGTGTGTGCCTGGCAGATGTATACATTACACTAATTATTTTACATATCCATTGCTCCTTCTTAATTATTATTTAGGCCTAGGACTGTCGTAAAGAAGTTTTAAAGCTATATTACTTATAAAATAATAGAAAATGCTTCCTTAAAAATGGCATTGTATGTATTGGGAGTTGAATTTAAATTACATCGGATTTATGTAACCTACTGTTACAATGAAGTTTGTAATTATTTTATTGCCATTTATTTTCATGTTTCAGGTAATGTAGAATTTTATTATCTGCCTAGTGCACATGATCAGATAGAGCGACCACAAACTCCCCTAGAGGTAATATGCTGACACTGCAAACTGAAAGCAAACAAGGTAGATAGAGATAAAGGGAAGAACAGCAGGCGAGAGACGAAGTGGTGTAATATCTCTTCTTCCCTTTATCTCTGTATCTACCTCGTGCGGTTTATTGAATAATCTAGTTGATTTCTCAATGCTTGCCTGACTTCTTCAATAGGATTTTCCTTTTATGGCCAGACTGTGCACGGCAAATGAATTATAACATGAAGCATGCATATTCAATCAATCTTTTACTTGAATAAAAGCATAAATAAATTTCTAAATTTACATGTGATGTCTCACTATTATATGTCATTTAGATAAGCTAACTGTCTTCTCCCTAATTTTGTTAATAGGAGGCATTGTTTGGAATCTTGTGGGAACTTGCTTTTTATTTTCAGTATTTATGAAGTGATGGGCCGGTTGTTTGTTAGTTTTTTTAATGATATTTTAGCCAAAAAACCTGTCTGGAGTTTTGTGTATGTGATGATAATTCTGGAGATAATAGTAATAAGTTGATGAGTAAAGTCAAAAGTAGACAAAAATATTAGATTTGATTATTATTGTGGATTAAACTCATAGTAAACATTGCCTTTTTAAATGCATTGCTTGTTTTCAGTGAACAATACAAAACTACAAAACTAAAGTAGGAACAGAAACCCAAAAATATGCTTCAGTTAATTTCGTATGTAAATTTAATTCACACAAGTTATATATTGAAAATCATATGCAGGATCTAGCAATAACTTTTGCATGTACATTATAGGCTTACATTAAAATTGTCTTAGCTATGCAACATTAAGGGATACCCCAATTTTGCACATATTGTGAATGTAATTTGATCATAACTACTGATCATGCCCCTTTTTCAGTTCTGCTCAGCCTTTGTTTACAATTGCAGATAAAAATCATTTAATGCAAGAAACACTCTTTGTGTGTGTTGAGTCAAGTTTTAGCAAGTTGTTAGGTGTGTCCCCAACATAATGCATCTTAAACACAGAACTATGTGTCTGCACTGTGAACTTTAAACCTTTGCTGACATGATAAGCTGTAGTCATGGTTATGTTTTCTATATGGGTGTGGCCTAACCCGTCCGCCTGTGTGCTGGTCATGAATCATGTCTACCAAAAACTACACTTGCCTAATGCAATTTTTGTTGTTTTGTATGAAAAACTGTTAAATAAATAAGTTATAAAGTCATGTGAAACCCAACAGGGAATATTTTTTCATTCAAGTGAAGTCCTAACACTTATGATCTAGAAAAAGTAGTTCTGTTATTTATGTGTGTAAATGTTGAAATCTCTTGGGCGGGGCAACAGTATTAAAACACTTCCTATGTGTCTGCAGTACACAGACTGCGAGGCATCCAGACCGAAATGGCGGCTGAATGGAAACAGAAGTGTGATTCAGAATGGGCTTTGGGGGCTAACGGTGTCCCCATGCCTGATGGTGTGGACTGGAAATATGTTTGTGAGAAGAAGCCGTTTGAGCGGAATCTGCTCCAGAACCCATCGCCGTACGGTAATGACGTCACGTGCATAAACATACACGCGTTGCAGTAAATTACACAGCTATCGTTAATTTAATCTCCTTTATGTGATTGTTAAAGGGTAGTTTTAGTAATATTACATGTGCTGGGACTTCTTGGATTTCTGGTGAGTTTGTTCATTTTGATTTTTGGGCACTGCTTAGTGGTGCTTCAAAGGTTGAGATAAAAGTTCATAAAAAAGAATTTAGCCAGTATTCAACACAGTAGTCCCTCTCCCTAACATTAATTGTGCAATAAATCTCAGGTGGAAAGCGGATATTTCGCTTTTATTGTGATTTTAGGGTGTTTCTCAAACGCAAGGTTGCATCCTATAAAGGCTGCGTCCTTCCTAGACCAGACCAGAAGTAGGCTTCGATGTTAAGAGTCCTCCTTAACATTATGGGGCGGTTTCCCGGACCAGGATTAGCTTAATCCAGGACTAGGCCTTAGTTTAATTAGGAAATATAACTAGTTTTAACAAACATGCCATACTATAAACATTACCTGTGTGCATTTTGAGGTAAAACAAAGGGCACTGATGTATTTTAAGATATGTAAGTGCAAGTTGTTTTCAGTTTGGAGAGCTCTTAAAAGTGTTTAAATCTAGGACTAGTCTAATCCCTGTCCGGGAAACTGCCCCTAAAAGCTAGAATTAAACGGTCTAGTTAGTAAGTGTCCATGCTATAACGTCATAATAATAGTTCCCACCCCTGTGGTCATGGCATGGAAATTGTAAAGAGAGAAGATTGTGATAAAAGTGTAATAACCATATTTTTTTTTTTTGTTTATTGTGTAAAGTTACTCTCAGCAAAACCATAGTTTTACTACACTAACCATGGTTTAACACTGTTTTTTGTGAAAAAAATGGTTTTACTACAGTAACCATGTTTTTTACTGTAGTAAAACCATGGTTAATTTTTGTAACGGGTGGTCTCCCATTTCACAACATGGGCAGTTTAACATTATGTAAATTAAATTAACCATGTTTTTTTGGGGTAAAAGCCATGCTTTTTGGTGTATTGATTACTATAAGCAAAACCATGATTTTACCACAGTAACCATGGTTTAACTTTTTTAGTAAGGGATTAACAACAAAACAGAGAATAACATAAATGTCTTCGTCTCTAAAAAAAACATGTTTTTGCCTATGTCATAACGAATTGGGTGAGCTCTGTGCCGACTTGTTTGCAATTTTTTTATTATTTTTTTATTTTGTATTTCAGAATAAAATTGGGCAGAGTAAGTGCCATTTCAATTCACGTGATGTTTTTGGAATGTGTGCAAAGAGTTGTGAATGATTTATGGCCACAAAGTATACACTTCATGCATCCTTCAAAAGAGGTCGGAAAAAGGACATGAGACGAAGGCTGCCTCGAAGCATCCTTCGAATTGAGAGATGTCCTTAGATTATGCATGATGATGTTGCAGCCAAGATATACAGCCATCCTAGGACCATATACAGCCATCCTCGCCTTTAAAAAACACAGTTAAAGTCCTCGTGAACAGAAAGTCGCGTTCGACTTTACTTCTATATTGTGACGTATTTCCAAGTGAAACGGAATAGGCTTGTTTAACTTGATGTGGAGCCGCAAAAATTTGTGGCAGCGACAAACTTTCAGTCTGGATGGCATGTCACTGCCATTCCTGTAGTAAAACGAAGGCGAGAGTGCCTGACACGGGACAGCGCTCCGGGTCACATCCATTCTCTTTACCACATTCATAACCACTGCCCAATTACAAGCATGATTGTAAAATGGCAGACACGCCCATGGAGCAGTCGAATAAGGTATCTATAGTTGTGTTTCAATTCGAAGGTGAGGTCTCAGTCTTCTAAGGTCGCTGCCTCAGATGTCCACGAAGAGAAGTGAAATGAGATGGTCTAGCCCACGTAGGATCCAAGGTTGCATCACCTGCTGTTACCTCCCACCGCGCCTGTCAATGGGACACAGCAGAGACGCAAATAAAATAAATTTGGAAGCAGAAGAAATTTTTTTTTCATATGACATGTTGATGTAGATTGATCTAACCAACAAAATATTAAATTAACCAACCTTAGAAGTATATAAAAGTAAAACACAACATACACAGTATTGCAGAAATAATATAATACAAAAAAATATTGTCGCTGACCAATGAAATTCACGTATGTCCAAAACGGTTACTTTTCTGGAAGTGAAAAAAACACTGTATTTCAAAAGCAGTTGAATGTAGCGTTGTCATACTTGGTACGGCATCTTTACATGTAAGCATATTCTTGCCAGTGTAATGATATAATACACATTTGACCAAAATTGAGTTTAAATGGACATACATGCATATTTTACAGTAACGGTGCTCGATACGCGTTCTTCCGATCATTAATTAGAATGGCCAAGTCGCGTTTCATATTGACAGATGAATACACTCAGTTTATTAAATAGCCTACGTCAGGGGTGCCCAACCCTGTTCCTGGAGGGCTGCCGTCCTGCAGATTTTAGCTCCAACCCCAATCAAACACAGCTGAAGCAGCCAATCAAGGTGTTCAGGGTTGCTTGGTAATTACAGACAGGTGGTTGGAGCTGGGTTGGGGCTGAGGTCTGCAGGACGGTGGCCCTCCGGGAGCAGGGTTGGGCACCCCTGGCCTAAGTCTTAGTTTATTAAAAACGCTTAGTTTATTTAATATTAATTATAAATGTATTAAATGTTTCTTGCAAACTATGAAGGGACAATGAATCAATACACTGACATGGTAATGCTAGACGGATACTTTGTTTGCACAGTCCTACCGTAATTTAGTCACTCCTAGACGTACGTCTGGCTTCAAGGGGGAAACGTTTACCTCGATGAAGGAAAGTCATTGTCTCACCAGGCTATGTTAATTCGGCTATCCAGTGCTGAGCTTCGATGAAACTTCACGAGACCGGCGAGATGCTTCCACAAGGCGGGAGATATGAGCCGTGATTGACAGCTTTGACACCAAATAGATATACGTGAAAATCAGATGACATGATTTCACAACGTATCATTAGCCATTAAGATATGTGAAGCATACTGTATACGGAAATGAACCTTGACATTCAATCCGTTGAAAAATCTCAAAATCGGCAAAATGGACATACGTGGTTTTCATCGGACAGCGACGATATGTAATATGTTATCATATTAAAATAACGAGGAGGAGTGTTTTTCTGTGAAATACAAACGTTTCTTTAATAAAGGTTTTTAAATGTTTATTTTAAAATATCCAGCTAGTGTAGAGTCCTGCAGGGATGACATTTTTAAAAATTGTTTATAATGAACAATATTCAATTAAAACATAAAAATTGTCCGTTTTGATTTCATGTGGACTTTAAGGAATTTTAAAGTACTTTTTTTATAACCAGGTGTGAGCCACAAGACCCCACCACCTGAACATCCTGTTACAGGAGTGCCACCTCCAAGTCACCAACCACCCAGGTTTGAGCCAGAGGGTGAGTCAAAAAACACTCTACAAAACTATTCTGTAATGAATTTCATTTTTTCATATCCTTTCTTAACTATGTAGCATAAATATTCTTATACATGAATTATATAGAACCACTATTGCCTTTACAAAATCATGAAGTTGGATTATAATCATAGGTCATTTCTCTGGCTGGAGCACCAGTACAGAGGTCTTGCCTTATGACACTAGTGGGATTCCCCCCGGAGTTGTGATCTGCCACTTGCCTCAGCACAGGTGAGTCCAAGTTGCTTCAGAAATATTTGACATTGTCTCAACATCAAGAAATATTTCATTAAGTGTTGCTTACAATATACTAAAATGATTATTATGGGAAGGATGCCTTTGAAGTGACACTCCACTTTTTTTTTGATTAGTGGAGTGAAACATTTTATTTTTAGGGTTTTGGAATCCATTCAGCCAATCTCTGGGACTGGCGGTACCACTTTAAGCTTAGCATAATCCATTGAATCTGATTAGACCATTAGCATCACACTAAATAATAACCAAAGAGTTTTGATATTTTTCCTATTTAGACTTGACTCTTCTGTGGTTGCATCGTGTGCTAAGACCGACAGAAAATTAAAAGTTGCGATTTTCTAGGCATATATGGCTAGGAACTATACTCTCATTCTGCCGTAATAATCAAGGACTTTGCTGCCATATCTTACCATATTATGCAACGCCCGAAAATAGTTCCCTCTGGCTACTTTCAATAGCAAGGGACTATTTTCGGGCATTGTGCCTGCTGCAGCCATGGTACGGCAGCAAAGTCCTTGATTATTACGCCAGAATGAGAGTATAGTTTGAGCGTGATGCTAATGGTCTAATCAGATTTAATAGATTATGCTAAGCTATGCTAAAAGTGGTACCGCCAGACCCGGAGATCGGCTGAATAGATTCCAAAACGGTAAAAATCAAATGTTTAACTCTAATGGAGCTGGAAAATGAGCCCATTTTCAAAAAAGTGGAGTGTCCCTTTAAATATCTTGCTCAACGATGTAAGGTTAAGATCCAGTAAGTTTCCAATATCTCAATGAAGCATGGTCAGAACTTAAAAGCAGCTTTTACACATACTTTCTTTGCTACCACATCTCAATTACATGACAGGTTTGTTATTTTAAACCTTGACATGTGGGAGCAAAGAATAGTATATTATTTCACTATAATTGGTCTGAAATTACCTATTTGTATTCTTATCTCAGGTGGTTCTCTTTAGAGCAACGTGTGGACCTGAAGGCAGAAGGTCTGTGGGACCAGGTGCTGGATGAGTTTCAACCAGAGATAGTCATTGAAGACTGGTGAGTTTGGTTTGTTTCATGATATATTAAAGTTTTAGCTATTTGCTAACAATGTTTTTAAAGACAAGTTAAAAAGGTACTCATCATATTTATGTACTTTACATTTTTATTTTAAAAAGTCATGTCCATTCTTCATGTCTTTATTGTGTTCACACAATTCAATGTGACCCTTCTTTTGTATAAGGTATGAGGAAAGCCAGCTTCATAAATATATCTATGTGCTTGAAGTGAAGCTCTTGGGCGCTGATGGTAAGACAGTCATCAAAGAGCACACCTGTAGCCCTGAAGAAGATCTGGAGTGTTATTCACACACTTGGAAAAAGGTAGCACAGTATAGATCCATATATATTTAATAGCTGCATGCCAACATGAAATAATTTGTAAATGTGTTTGTGTATGTGCATAGGTCTCCCATGTATTCTCAAACTATGGGCCTGGGGTGAGGTACATTCACTTCCTCCACAAACTGAAGAACAAGTTCATGATTGAATTTTTTAATACCAAGGTTACAGACAGCTCAATTGTGATCAAGGTCACCAAATCAGTGTAAAATGGGCCATCACGGTGAGGAAAATAATGAGACGTGAGGCACTTCACAGATAACACTTTTGAAAAGAAAAAACGCTGTTGTTTGTATGTGGTTGAAATGTTTTCATACATTGACAGCACATGTATCCAGCACCTTATCAGTGCAATAAAACAGAAGTGGTCATCATTGTTATTGTATTTTTTGGGCAGCAGATGGCGACATAGCTTGTGAACGAGAAGTGTGCCTTGAATGTCACTATACAAACATTTTTATGATAATCACTGTGTCCAAAAAATGCCATACTTACTACAGTTATAGTTATCATTGTAAAAATCATAATAAATAAAATAGAAACACCTGTCTAATTTAAAGTCTTTTTTCATTCATTTATTTTTGATGAAAGTGGTGGCTGATGCCTCATCATAATATTGTAAATAAACGTTAACCAATTAAAACCGTTCAGGCTTTATGTTATAGCTTTAAAAGATACCTTGCATTTTAACATGCCTACATAGCTTAAAGGGATAGTTCACCCAAAATTAAAAATTCTGTCATTTTCTCATCCTCATGTTCTTAAACTGTGTGAATTATTTTTTTAAGATTAACACAAAAGAGGATATTTTGCTAAATGATGGTAATCACACAGCTGATTGTAACCATTGACTTCCATAGTAGGAAAAACAAAATGTGCTTACCATCATTTATCAAAATATCTTCTTTATTATGTTGGCTTTGAAAAAGCCAACATACTGTTGTTGTATCTAAACTTATTAGTGGTGCTTGCATTTATGCAAGGCATCACTATTATTATCTTGCATACTTATTATTATTATTAGTGGTGCTTGCATTTATGCAAGGCATCACTATTATTATTGCTCAGGGATATTATTATTATTATTCTTATGTCTGCACACTTTTTCGGCGCGTAACTCGTCCCGCACGGTTTGCCGTAGTCCCATGAAAGAGGGCTCAAATTGACCGCATTATTGAGGAGATGGTGGCTATGACTTTTATAAGCGATCGGGTGCAGGATTTTCGAAAGGGGGGCGAAAAACCACCCGAAAAATCCCATTGACCTAACATTACGCCAAACTTTGACGGGTCATAGCTCCGCTCGAGGATTTTGTAGAAACATGTGGGTTACAACATTTGAAGAGGGTGGTAGGCTCTGTAAGAACATACATCACATTGGGGTGTAACTTGTACCCCTGGGGTGTAAGAGGCACCCAAATGTGCCCCATTGACTTATAATGGGGCAGGAAACATGCCCATATAAGGAAATAAAAAAGTTCCAGATGGGATATCTTCACTTTACAATGTCATAGAGACAAGGGGGTGGGCTCATTTTATTCAGACATCCAATCAGTCTATCAGGATAGTATCAGAGCTATTAAGCCACGCCCCTAGCAACAATTTTGGGCACCCTAGCAACATCTCCCATAGACTGCCATTATAAAATGCCCAGGTGGATATCTTTGCACCAAAGTGTCATAGAGACATGGGGGTGGGCTCATTTTACTCAGACATCCAATCAGTCTCTCGGGATCCTTACATAGGTTTTAAGCCACGCCCCTAGCAACCACTTTTGAGCACCCTAGCAACATAAAATTCAAACAGTTATATCTCCGCATCCGAACATCGTAGAGACACGGGGGTTGGACCGTTTGACTCGTGACTCTGAGTGTAATCATTATGGGATGCCATTTTTTTCCCTAGCAACCAAATACAGTACTCTAGCAACAGAGTAAACAAAGCCTTATATCTCCGCATCAGAACATCGTAGAGACACGGGGGTTGGACCGTTTGACTCATGACTCGGCGTGTAATCATTATGGTATGCCAATTTTTTCCCTAGCAACCAAATACAGTACCCTAGCAACAGAGTAAACAAAGCCTTATATCTCGGCATCCGAACATCGAAGAGACACGGGGGTTGGACCTATTGACTCGTGACTCGGCGTGTAATCATTATGGGATGCCAATTTTTCCCCTAGCAACCAAATACAGTACCCTAGCAACAGAGTAAACAAAGCCTTATATCTCCGCATCAGAACATCTTAGAGACACGGGGGTTGGACCGTTTGACTCGTGACTCGGCGTGTAATCACTATGGGATGCCAATTTTTTCCCTAGCAACGAAATACAGTACCCTAGCAACAGAGTAAACAAAGCCTTATATCTCCGCATTAGAACATCGTAGAGACACGGGGGTTGGACCGTTTGACTCGTGACTTGGAGGGTAATCACTAGTGGATGCCATTTTTTCCCTAGCAACCAAATACAGCTCCCTAGCAACAGAGTAAACAAAGCCTTATATCTCCGCATCAGAACATCGTAGAGACACGGGGGTTGGACCGTTTGACTTGTGACTCGGCGGGTAATCACCAGTGGATGCCAATTTTCCCCCTAGCAACCAAATACAGTACCCTAGCAACAGTGTAAACAAAGCCTTATATCTCCGCAGCAGAACATCGTAGAGACACAGGGGTTGGACCATTTTACTTGTGACTCGGCATGTAATCACTAGTGGATGCCAATTTTTTCCCTAGCAACCAAATACAGTACCCTAGCAACCGAATAAACAAAGCCTTATATCTCCGCATCAGAACATCGTAGAGACACGGGAGTTGGATCTTTTTACTTTTGGCTTGGAGTATAATCATATATGTTCCCCAGAATTTTGCCACGGCAAGCACCACTCACATTTTCTTCAGGAAATGTACCTATCTAGTTATAAATATTATTATTCTTATGTCTGCACACTTTTTCGGCGCGTAACTCGTCCCGCACGGTTTGCCGTAGTCCCATGAAAGAGGCCTCAAATCGACCGGTTTATTGAGGAGATGGTGGCTATGACTTTTATAAGCGATCGGGTGCAGGTTTTTCGAAAGGGGGGCGAAAAACCACCCGAAAAAATCCCATTGACTTAACATTGGGCCTAACTTTGATGGGTCATAGCTCCACTCAAGGATTTTGTAAAAACATGTAGGTTACAACATTTGAAGGGGGTGGTAGGCTTTGTAAGAACATTCATGACATTGGGGTGTAAGCTGTACCCCTGGGGTGTAAGAGGCACCCGAAATTTCCCATTGACTTATAATGGGGCAGGAAACATGCCCATATAAGGGAATAAAAAAGTTCCAGATGGGATATCTTTGCTTTACAATGTCGTAGAGACATGGGGGTGGGCTCATTTTACTCAGACATCCAATCCATTTATCAGGATAGTCCCAGAGCTATTAAGCCACGCCCCTAGCAACCACTTTTAAGCACCCTAGCAACATAAAATTCAAACAGTTATATCTCGGCATCAGAACATCGTAGAATCACGGGGGTTGGATCGTTTTACTCGTGACTCGGAGGGTAATCACTAGCCACATCATTGGCCACTCCCAAGCCACGCCCCTAGCAACCAAATGTGAGCACCCTAGCAACTGAATAAATAAAGGCTTATATCTCCGCATCAGAACATCGTAGAGACACGGGGGTTGGACCGTTTGACTCGTGACTCGGAGGGTAATCACTAGTGGATGCCGTTTTTTTTCCCTAGCAACCAAATACAGTACCCTAGCAACAGAGTAAACAAAGCCTTATATCTCCGCATCAGAACATCGTAGAGACACGGGAGTTGGACCGTTTGACTCGTGACTCAGAGTGTAATCACTATGGGATGCCAATTTTTTCCCTAGCAACCAAATACAGTACCCTAGCAACAGAGTAAACAAAGCCTTATATCTCCGCATCAGAACATCATAGAGACACGGGGGTTGGACCGTTTGACTCATGACTCGGCGTGTAATCACTAGTGGATGCCGTTTTTTTTCCCTAGCAACCAAATACAGTACCCTAGCAACAGAGTAAACAAAGCCTTATATCTCCGCATCAGAACATCGTAGAGACACGGGAGTTGGACCGTTTGACTCGTGACTCAGAGTGTAATCACTATGGGATGCCAATTTTTTCCCTAGCAACCAAATACAGTACCCTAGCAACAGAGTAAACAAAGCCTTATATCTGCGCATCAGAACATCGTAGAGACACGGGGGTTGGACTCGTGAGTCGGAGTGTAATCATTATGGGATGCCATTTTTTCCCCTAGCAACCAAATGCAGTACCCTAGCAACAGAGTAAACAAAGCCTTATATCTCCGCATCAGAACATCGTAGAGACACGGGGGTTGGACCGTTTGACTCGTGACTCGGAGGGTAATCACTAGTGGATGCCATTTTTTTCCCTAGCAACCAAATACAGTACCCTAGCAACCAAATAAACACAGCCTTATATCTCCGCATCAGAACATCGTAGAGACACGGGAGTTGGATCGTTTTACTTTTGGCTTGGAGTATAATCATATATGGTCCCCAGAATTTTGCCACGGCAAGCACCACTCACATTTTCTTCAGGAAATGTACCTATCTAGTTATTATTATTCTTATGCTCCCCCACTTTTTCTGACTGTAACTCCTCCTAGAGCTTTCAAGCTACACCCACAAAACTTAACAAAACTTTTAAGACTGGTCCGTAGATTTATGCTATGACTTTTCTAACTGATGGGACCTACCGAATTCCTAAACGGGGCGCTCAAACACCCCAAAAATTCCATTGACTTAACATTACGACCAACTTTGACGGGTCATAGCTGCGAACGTGAAATTTGTAGAAACTTGTGGCTTATCACAGTTGAAGAGGCTGGCAGGCTCTGTAAGAACATACATCACATTGGGGTGTAAGCTGTACCCCTGGGGTGTAAGAGGCCCCCAAATTTCCCCATTGACTTATAATGGGGCAGGAAACACGCCCATATAAGGGAATAAAAACGTCCCAGAAGGAATATCTTCATTCTAGAGTGTCGTAGAGACATGGGGGTGGGCTCATTTTACTCAGGCATCCAATCAGTCTTTCAGGATCTCTCCAAAGCTATTAAGCCACGCCCCTAGCAACCATTTTGGGCACCCTAGCAACATCTCCCATAGACTGCCATTATAAAATGCCCAGATGGATATCTTTGCATCACACTGTCATAGAGACATGGGGGTGGGCTCATTTTACTCAGGCATCCAATCAGTCTCTCAGGATTCTTACAGAGTTATTAAGCCACGCCCCTAGCAACCAAATATGAGCACCCTAGCAACAGAACAAACAAAGCCTTATATCTCTGCTTCAGAACATCATAGAGACACGGGGGTTGGACCGTTTTACTTGTGGCTTGAAGGGTGATCATTATGGGATGCCAATTTTCTCCCTAGCAACCAAACTTAGTACCCTAGCAACGGAATAAACAAAGCCTTATATCTCCGCTTCAGAACATCATAGAGACACGGGGGTTGGGCTGTTTTACTTGTGGCTTGAAGTGTGATCATTATGGGATGCCAATTTTCTCCCTAGCAACCAAACTTAGTACCATAGCAACGGAATAAACAAAGCCTTATATCTCCGCTTCAGAACATCTTAGAGACACGGGGGTTGGACCGTTTTACTTGTGGCTTGAAGGGGGATCATTATGGGATGCCAATTTTCTCCCTAGCAACCAAACTTAGTACCCTAGCAACGGAATAAACAAAGCCTTATATCTCCGCTTCAGAACATCATAGAGACATGGGGGTTGGACCGTTTTACTTGTGGCTTGAAGTGTGATCATTATGGGATGCCAATTTTCTCCCTAGCAACCAAACTTAGTACCCTAGCAACGGAATAAACAAAGCCTTATATCTCCGCTTCAGAACATCTTAGAGACACGGGGGTTGGACCGTTTTACTTGTGGCTTGAAGGTTGATCATTATGGGATGCCAATTTTCTCCCTAGCAACCAAACTTAGTACCCTAGCAACGGAATAAACAAAGCCTTATATCTCCGCTTCAGAACATCATAGAGACCCGGGGGTTGGACCGTTTTACTTGTGGCTTGAAGGTTGATCATTATGGGATGCCAATTTTCTCCCTAGCAACCAAACTTAGTACCCTAGCAACGGAATAAACAAAGCCTTATATCTCCCCTTCAGAACATCATAGAGACACGGGGGTTGGACCGTTTTACTTGTGGCTTGAAGGGTGATCATTATGGGATGCCAATTTTCTCCTTAGCAACCAAACTTAGTACCCTAGCAACGAAACAAACAAAGCCTTATATCTCTGCTTCAGAACATCATAGAGACACGGGGTGGGACTGTTTTACTTTGTGGCTTGAAGGGTGATCATTATGGGATACCAATTTTCTCCTTAGCAACCAAACTTAGTACCCTAGCAACGGAATAAACAAAGCCTTATATCTCTGCTTCAGAACATCATAGAGACACGGGGGTTGGACCGTTTTACTTGTGGCTTGAAGGGTGATCATTATGGGATGCCAATTTTCTCCCTAGCAACCAAACTTAGTACCCTAGCAACGGAATAAACAAAGCCTTATATCTCCGCTTCAGAACATCTTAGAGACGCGGGGGTTGGACCGTTTTACTTGTGGCTTGAAGGTTGATCATTATGGGATGCCAATTTTCTCCCTAGCAACCAAACTTAGTACCCTAGCAACGGAATAAACAAAGCCTTATATCTCTGCTTCAGAACATCATAGAGACACGGGGGTTGGACCGTTTTACTTGTGGCTTGAAGGGTGATCATTATGGGATGCCAATTTTCTCCTTAGCAACCAAACTTAGTACCCTAGCAACAGAATAAATGTAAGCTTCATGCTAATCATGTTAGCTTCATGCTAGCTTTGTGCTAATCATGCTAGCATCATGCTAATCATGCTAGCATCATGCTAGCTTCATGCTAATCATGCTTACATCATGTTAGCTTCATGCTAATCATGCTAGCATCATACTTAAACATACTAACAGCCAGATAGCCTACTAAACTAAACTTCTGTCAAACCGTTTTAAACGTTCAGGCTACGCTTTTTCAAGCCAACATAAAGTTTGTCCTCAAACTTTAATATCTAGTTATTTATTGCAATACTTCCATAATATGGTGTGCTTAATATTGTGTGTTGTGTGATTACAATCATCATCAACTTATCTTTTGTGTTCAATAAAATAAAATAAAAACTCCTACAGGTTTGGAACAACATGAGGGTGATTAAACGGTGACATAATTAAATTTTTTGCTGGAACCATCTCTTTAACAAAGTTTTTATTTAGTTTATCAAGGTGGTTCAACCGTATTGGCCTTTGTCCCGTTATATGGTGTGTAGAGGTATAAAGGCCAGCGCTCAGGTAGTTTAGGGGCGAAGCGTTCCGACGCACCAATCAGAGTGTCGGGTTAAACTGTTGCGTAGTCTGCCGCGTGTTGTGCCAGATGAAGATGCGCGCGGTTGTTGAGGATGCTTACACAGGTCAGGACAAAAATTGAGATAGACCACAAATACCAGTGATGTGACTGTCATAAGCACTGGAAAATCTTTCCTATCACCTGCCAGCCATGTCTCTTCCAGTTTGAGATCTGCGATATAATTTCAGGTAAGTTTGGTTGCATGAAAACACAAATTGTTACCGGTTGTTTAAAAAGTCTTGACCAGTGATTCGCTAATTGCAAACGCATGTTAAAGACCGAGATTCACGCAGGTGGCTAAATATGTATTATTTGTTTGGCACAGTGTTGCTGTTATTTAGCAAAATGTATGCCGCACATGTTAGCAGTCGCAATAACAGTGTTTATTTTTTACCAGTGGACAGGTTGTGTGTGTCAACCTTGGGCTTGTGGTGCCTTTTGTACTACGCTAGCGGATAAAAGCTAAAATGAAGCGTACTCACTGCATTAGTTTGCGTAATAAGGGTTGATTGTATTACTATCGAAATAAACGTTAATTTGGGTGTTACTACAGGTTAAGCATATTAGCTATAGTAAAACTAGAGGATGTCCTGAGATTCCCCATACCCCAAGCATCTGCTCCATTTAAGCACGCGCTGCTCTTGTAAGCGCGATCGCGATTCGTGTTAAAAAACTGAAGTATTTTTCTTTCAAGCTACGCATCTGATTCTATATCAAAATATGACCTTTGAGTTATAACAGTAAACACTGGAGTATAAATATTGAAATTAGTATTTTGCTGGCACTTCGTTTTCCTCGGGGCAGTAGGTTCGGTTGTCTCGCGCTTATTAAGTGACCAGTTTCTAATTTAAAGTCTTGAATTACGCGAAAGTCACGATTGTGTGGATGTCTGTGTGCGGTCACAGCGGAACTGATTAAACAGTAACCCGTCTAGCTCTGAAAAGGTATTGTCTTTCGAAATGGAAAAAAGAAACGGTTCAATATTTAGTTACAATCATCTCTGGTCAGTCACCAACGTGGGTAAATCTATCTGAATAGGTGATTTTCATCTGTGGTATAATAGTATGCGAATTGGTTGTATATGTAAACAAACCAGGTGCTGCAGGTGACGACCACAATTTGTTATCAAGTCGAACAGAGAATGTGTTATTTTAGGTTTTAATGTTAAGCTAATGTTTCTGTACTCTCTAACAATGATGGAGTGTTTTTATCCCACGCAGCACGCTTGGGTAAATCATGGACAAACTCAACTGTTTAAATTAACCTTGAAAATGTCTTTATTTTACTCAACCACGGTTTGAAGTGTATTTTAAAGTGTAGCTCAGGTGGTACAATGCTAAAAAAATGTTGGGTTATTTTCAACTCCATTGTTGGTTCAAGAGCTAAACATTTTCTGTGACAATTAAACTCAACGGCAGGGTTTGTCCCTTTTTGACCCAATGATGGGTTGAAAATAAACCCAGCATTTTGTAAAGTATATAATGCAAAGATTGTGGGTTTGATGAACATAGTTGTAACAAATAAAATACCCTGAAACGCACTGCAAGTCGCTTTGGATAATGTCTACCAGCTATTTAAACAATGTTCATTTTTATACCCTCAAACTAACCAATATGCATATCTTTTTTTGGCTTTTAGGTTTTACATTAAATTATGTTAGGCCAATCTTCTCATGACAAGCGATGCCAACAATGTACAGAAAGCCTCACGATACACACATAGGTTAGTGGTTAAACGCCATATCCTAAATGGGATGGTGGGTCAGCTTTAAATGGTAAATTATCTAGTAAGAGACACAGCAATGTGAGTGTCATCAGCATTATAAACTATCCTTACAGCATCACACAGACGTACACATAAACAATCAAGGATGTGCTTATATGTAAGACTATTACATGCTACAAAAGTGTCATTGATGATAAGAAACAAAGTTTCTCAAAACTGCTGAGTGACTTCCTCCCATCCCATATTAGATCAACTACTTGGAACATTCACAAAATCATTCCAATGCATTATCATCCTCCCTCCTTCTCTCATCTCTCTCTCTCTCTCTCTCACTGTCTATCTCTGATCAGGCTTAAGTAGGATGCATTTTGGTAAGCAGCCCTGAACCCACAGCCAGACTGATCTGTGTTCTGCTCTTTGGACAGGTAATGCAGTGTTTGGATTGCTTGGAGAAAGTGATACTCCTGAAGTGATGTAAGACTGAAATGGAGCTCTTTAAGGTTAATTTGCACTGGAATAAATATAGAGAAAAGGATTGAGCCAAATGTTGTGTAGAATGAAGCATTAAGTGCATAAATAAATCGCAAAATAGGCACAGGACATTCTCATGTATTGAAAAGATTGCTGTTTTAAAAAAATACACATGACAGATATACTATTAAGTGATTGAATGTGTATGTCCCCTGTTATAAGTCTGTGTCTTACCTTACCTTTAGTCTTCACTGCACCCTCGAATGAACTTTTAGAATGGTATACACTTTGTAGTTATGACAACTAGTAAGTGTTGCTTCATGATTAAATATATATGTGAGAGCGCCTGAGTGTGTTTGAGCATAGCCTCTGCCATTTTAATGCAGCTCAGCTTACACTTTAGATTTGACAATGCATGCCATGTGGTGTCAGATGTGTTTAGTCAGCAAGCATTTCAGGTTTAGTGACCTAAGGAATTTGGTCATGTATTTCTAAACTTAATTGGAGGGATGGTTCGGCCAAAGACGATGTTGAACTCATGATTTGCTCACCCCCAAGCTGTCCGAGTTGCATATGTCCATCGTTTTTCAGACAAACAAATTTTCGTATATTTTATAAATTATTTTGTATCTTTCATTTTATTAATTGTAATATTACGGGGTCCAGCAATAGTCCACGACCTTCAAGTCCAAAAATTGTGCGCCCATCCTTCAAAAATTAAATCCAAACGGCTCCAGGATGATAAACAAATGTCTTCTGAGGGTAATCCGTGCGGTGTTGTTGTAGAAATATCCATATTTAAAATTTTATTAACGTAATTAACTACCTTCCAGACAGCTTGGGGGTGAGTAAATCATGGGTTTCATATCGTTTTTGGCTGAACTATCCCTTTAACAGTTTGTTTAGATGTTACCACAAGAGTTGCTTTATTTATAATCTTACCAACTGTACAATTTTATCATCTTGTTTTATTGGTATAATAATGTGTTTACATTGCATGCACATTCTCAAAAAAAGGTACAAAAGTTGTCATTGGGACTGTAGCTTTTTAAAAGGTCGTAATATGTACTATTTTGGTGTACTTTTAGGTACAAACATGTACTTTTTCAAATGGTACCACCCTAGTGACAACTTTTGTACCTTTTTTTACCTTTAATTCTTATACTGTATTGAAGGTTACTGCAGCATCCTCGTCCAGAAACACTCCAGAAACAGTTACTTTCTCTTTTTTTCCAGAGGTTTGAATGATAATGAAATGCTGCAGGTTGTGAGTTCGAGCCCTACAGCTGCTATTGAAGTCTTGCCATCACATTGGCTTTCACACAGAGCTTGAATCTGCCCTCCTGAGGTTACCTGAGTCCATCCACCTTAAAACACAACCCCATGACACACTAGTAAGTCATTTGAGAGTGTTTTGTATTAGTGCTGCTTTAACCTCATTTACATATTTCACATAATTTTAGGTAAAAAATGCAGTCATCTTAAACTCAACAACACATCTTTGCCTCAGATTGGGGTTGCAAAGTGTTCTTCACCATAAATATCTGGATGCCTCTGAACTAAAATGAAATGCTCTCTTGCATTGGACTAAATGTGATTTGCCTGAACGTTTGTCTGTGCACAACGGTGTGTCTGGTGTTTGAGTGCCTTGTTAAATATTGCATAACGGTTGTGTCGTGATGAGTGGCGAGTGAAGTTGAGACTGCGGATCCTTCTAGAGTAACGCTGGCCAGGATGAGGGGCCACCGTAACACACACCACAAGACCTAAGTGCTCGCCCTTACTGCAGTCTGATGCGTGCTTCTCTGCGTTCACATGCAGTCTGGTTTATTTAGTTTTTTCTACTAAAATGTGTCATCTTATGTGTTATGGGAACTCTTTTATCTTTGTCTTGTATTAAGTCTGTGAGGTGACTGGTGGTCTTGCTTCAGTACCTTCAAGTTATGTAAACATAACTTTGTTTCAGGTCATATGAGTTCGTGATCAGAGCACTTAATCTAAACCTGTCACTAGTTAACCACCTCATCGTAGATCGATCCGCAACAAGTTAATTATTCAATGCATGGATGGAGACCATGAAAGCAAGAGTAGAGTTTCTCAATCCATATGCTAATGTTGGTCTGCCAGTCACTTGCCCTGTCTGTGTGTATCTGCCCGAGAGTATGTGGATACACGTGACTGTGTGTTTGTGTTTAATAATAAACACATTAAATGATTGTTCAGACCTACGTAAAGCTGGTAAAAATTATGTTAGCTTTTTAGCACACTGAACTTAGACTAGTCTTTGATGACCATACTTTAAGCTGGTGGTGTATATACTGTACAACATGCATCAATTTGCCGGTGTTTTGTTTGTTTGTTTTGACAAAAGTATTAAAAACAACTGAAAATGTATAATACAGAAACCTGCACTCGTTGTCTAGGACAGTAGTTGATATTTGTGGTATAATTATCCTTATCATTCCATGTTTGGCATAAATTAAAAAACATTTGCAGTGACCCAAATTTATTTCAAATTTAATATGTAATCCCGTTTTCCTAATAGTGTGTGATGATGACTACAGTATAGCTTGCAGTATAACCGATAGTTGGGTTGTTTGTGTGCGGCTTTGTCCTAAACCGCCTACTTCCATAGGCGAAAAACAGTTGGCAAGGTGAGTAGTGTGTCCGAATTCATAGTATACCAAAAACAGTAGGCGAAAGTACCCGGATGACCCACTGGAAAAATCATTCGATGGACACTTTGCTCTCCCGTGAGCCCCCAGGAGCACTGAAAAAAATGATTCATTGAATTTAATCAATTTTTTTAAGGTAAGTGGTTGCGATCAATTTATTTAAGCCAAATTTAAACAAAAGTTTTATATTTTATTTTACTTTACTAATCTTTTTTGTTTAAATGTAGCTTAAATAAATTGATTGCAACCACTTACCTTAAAAAAAATTGATTAAATTCAATGAATCATTTTTTTCAGTGAGAGGAGTTATTCAACGTAGAAGATAGTGGGGCGTTGTTTTATTCATAAAATGCCCGAAAGCGGTAACACTGCTCTATTTAAAGCAAACACATATATTAAACTGCTGTTCCTTGTGGTTAAATTGCGATTGTTTAACGTCATTCAGGTTAAGGACTAACTTGTTGTTATGACGACGTATGTCATGTGATGTAGCCATATTCAGACTATAAAGTACCTACTGTTTTCGGTCAATGATTAGGTACTCAATTGAGTACCTACTGTCACAGTATGCGATTTCGGATGCAGCCAATGTATGTGTGTGTTAGTGGGCAGTGTTTGCAGCATAAAAGTTTTTCTTTACATAATATATGTGGGTGTACTATGCATAATAACTATGTATATGTAAATACACACACATGCATGTATAATTTTAAGAACAAATATATGTATTAAATAAAAAGATTATATTGCATGTGTGTGTATTTATATACACATAATTATTAAATATGCAGCCCTAGTTGATAGAGACAGGAGGGGGGTTACTGATGTAAGGATGTATTGATATCGAAAGCAGATCTCTGATGAGTGTATGTGTACTTATTGGCAGGTGCTCCTTGGACACAGCAGGACTTATAATCTTATAGTTTTACTAAACATGTAGATTCAAGTTATATTGTGAAGCTGTGAACCCCTCTAAATTGATCTCAGGTAAAGAAATAGTTCATCTATTCATAAGGTAAGATTGATAAGATCAGATCAGTTGTGTTTATGTGTTGCTTAACTGAGTGCATTGTTGACATTTTTCATAATGTATTACATCACATCTGTAAATGTAAGTTGATACTATAGTAAAAGCTATAATATTTTTTATAACAATGTGTGATTGATTGTGCGTAGATGTATTACACAATAACGAAAATAGGTCAATTGTTCCACTTTGTACTCCTACTGGTTATGTACAGTACACAAGTGTATGAGTAATCTGCAGTGGGTGGCAAGTACGATAGAGCCTCCTGTGGTCTAACACACACAGAGAGAGAGAGAGAGAGAGAGAGAGAGAGAGAGAGAGAGAGAGAGAGAGAAGGGAGAGAGAGAGAGAGAGAGAGAGAGGGCGTTAAATCAGTTTATTTTAAACCAGGGGTCTCCAACCTTTTTGTGAGCAAGCTCTACCACAATGGATAAATCAATCTAGAGGGTTACTTTTTTGATATAGTCTACTCAAACTTTTTTGTTTTAATTGTTGATTTTATTTTATTTTATTTTATTGTACTTGTAAATATGTTTTATCATTGTTTAAAATGTTAACATACATAAAAGAAGCCAAGTTAATATAAAAATATGTAATGAATATTAAATTTGAGGCTTTCAATATAATGTGCATTGGTGGGCAACTCACAGACTCTGTGAGCAATCCGGTGCTCGTGGGCAGCATGTTGGAGACCACTGCTGTATACCTTACATCTATCTCTTTTATTGGACTTTTATGAAATGTTTCTTATTTAGCAGCACTGTAAAAAGTGAAAGCTGCTCTACTTAAAAAAAACTTACTTCAATTAGTAACACCTAAAATAGTTAAACATTTTCAACTTAAATTTTTCACTTAAAGTGAGAATTTTAAGTTGGAAAAACTTGAGATGTTTAAGCGTTACGGATTGATGTAATTTTTAAGTTGGTCCAACTTTAATTTTTTATGTATATCTGTATACTTAAATGTATACAATTTATGTATATTTTTATGTGTATCTGTTAGTAGAATGGGTTTTAACTATATAGGAGTGGTTTCCGGACAGGGATTACCAGGACTAGACCTTAGTTTAATTAGGAAATGTAACTAGTTTTAACGAACATGCCTTACTAAAAACATTACTGGCGTGCATTTTAAGGCAAAACAAAGGGCACTGATGTATTTTAAGATATGTCAGTGCAAGTTGTTTGCAGTTTGGACAGCTCTTACATTTAGTTTAGTCTTAAAACTAGTCTAATCCCTGTCCAGGAAACTGCTCCATGGTGTGCTGCATAGGCTTGATTATGGCTATTAGAATATTAATTTACAGGGCTTGACATTAACTTTTTGAGCAACTTGTCCTTCGGACAAGTAAATTTATGTTTCACTTGTCCATGAACAAAAGTCACTTGTCCGGGTAAAGATACATAATAATGTATTTTTTGTGTTTTGCTAATCAGTGGCGGAGCAAGGGATTTTTCATAGGGGTGGCCAGGCAGGGGCCAGCAGTTACTCTCGTGACACATAAAATCTCTATCATCCAACCTTAAAATACGTTTAAGTATTATAGGTGTGTTAATAAGAATAATGTATAACATACAATTGCTACAATACTTGAATTTTAATTCAAATGAATTGAGATTAACATACAATTTAAAGTCATAATTCAACCTCATGTTTTTTAAAACTATTTAATCAAATAAAACTTTTGAAATTTACTTTGAAACCATGATTTATATCTCCCATTGCTGAAAATACTATAGAGACCAGAAAATCATGTGAATTTAGGTCACTGCAATGTATTTTACTAAGATTTATTTGGCTGCTTCTTGCTACTCTTTCTGAAGAATGATGCTATATCTGCTGCCTTTCATTTTTCCCACATTTCAATGATTGTAGAAAAGTGTCACCTTTAATAAATGGACTAATCCGGTCACCCCTGTTATTAAGTGCAAAATGGACTGTTCCAAAACTTTCCGCTAGAGAGTCTGCGCAGTGTCGGAGAATAGAGCAGGTGAATGATAACGGGAAAGGAGATCGGCTGAATAGTGTCAATAGTTATAGTTTAAATAAGCAGGATTGATTCAAATCAAAGGAGGTTTTGTGGACTGTGCGTGTGCGTGCATTATACTAACCACACATCTATGCACATTTAATAAAGTCAACGATTTGAATACTTTGAGTGAGACATACTTGTTCTAACCGGACAAACTGTAGCCTTCAACCAAACCCGGACTAGCAAATAAAGCAAAATAATAGAAGATTTTTCAATGATTGTCTGACATTAAAAAACACTAAAGCAAAACATTAAAACATTACTATGTTTTAAAAAACGTATTAAAATAAATGTATCTAGATTATCTGTTTTATATATATATATATATATATATATATATATATATATATATATATATATATATATATATATATATATATATATATATATATATATATATATATATATATATATATATATATATATATATATATATATATATATATATATATATATATATATATATATATATATATATATACAATCAATCTTAAACCTAGCATTTACGCTGTAATGTTTGTGTGGGAATTTTAATGTACAGTGACGAACTCTGTCAGATTCAAATCAGCTGTCGTGCAGCGCACACAATTGTAGGCGCGCTGAAAGAGAGATTCTCATTATAAAAAAGATTCTTAAACAAGATTTTAAGCCCATTATGTGTTTTTACCGAACTTTAGAAGAGAAAAAATACGGACTTAAATCAGCTTTTTTGACACACAGTGAAGTCATTTATATTCACGCCGGAGCCTGAAGAAATATCACTCTCCACTTCACTCCATCCCGTTCCGCGACTCCCGCCCCTCCGTGTTCAGCGATCAGGTTTAATGCGCGCACAGCTTGTTTAGTAACAATAACAGTACATGTAAACGTGTGTGTCGGCGTGCCGCGCTCTCTGTTCAATATTTCGCTCGGTGTTTGCGCAGCGCGTTCTGCTCTGTCGTTAACAGCACATAACGTGAAGTAACATTGATTGAAATTTAACTTGTCCAGTGGGACAACTAATTTTCTCTTACACTTGTCCTACAAAAAATCCACTTGTCCCGGACAAGCCTTAATGTCGAGCCCTGATTTAGTTTTTATTTAGATTTAAAAACTAATGTAGCAGTTGTAGCCCAGTGGTTAGAGCGTTGCGCGTGTAACCCGAGAGTGCCCGGTTTGAGGCTCACGGCTGGCGGGTTGCAACTGTGGTGCTCTTGAGCAAGGCACCTTACCCTAATTGCTCCCCTGGTGCTGGGATAGCTGCTCACTGCTCCGTGTGTGTGTTAACTACTCACTAGGATGGGTTAAATGCTGAGGTCACATTTCGAGTATGCTTGTCACTTTTCACTTTCATTAGCATACTGTTTGTAGATTTCAATTGCTGCCTCGTGTATCGGCAATAATCTGGCGACAATAATTCCAGCCCCCCTAGGGTTAAACGTTTGATTTTTAGGGGTCGAGCACAGAGGTGCGAGGACCCTATTGTTCTTCAAGGAGCTATTATTATTACCATTTTAAAATCCATTCAGCTGTTCTCCGGGCCTGGCGCTACCACTTTTAGCATAGCTTAGCACAATCCATTGAATCCGATTAGACCATTAGCATCGGGCTAAAAAATAACCAAGAATTTCATTAATTTTCCTGTTTAAAACTTGACTATTCTGTAGTTACATTGTGTACTAAAACCGACAGAAAATTAAAAGTTGTGATTTTCTAGGCAAATATGGCTAGGACTATAGGTGGTAGTCTGTTTATCACGGTACTTGCATTGATATTTTCTTGCAACCATACTTTAAGTGGTGGCAGAGTTAATTCTATTGTAAGTTATACTTTTCATACGCCATATAAGAGAAACTGCGGTAACTTCATTTCTTAAAAACAAGGATGTTGATACAACTTTGATAACAGTTAACACCCTTACTAATAGAGATTATTACATTGCTTGAGTGCTATTTAAAATCAAAATGCTTGCATTAGCTAACATGTATTACGGCGCATTTACTGAAAACGGTGATGTTACTTCACTTTTGATCTTTGACTTCACCTAACCGTCCTACTAATATATTTATTTTAGCATCACTCTCACGTTTCCTAGAACGTAGGCTCTCTTTTTTTCTCGGTCTCTGTCTGTCACTTTCTCTCTCTGGTGGTGGTAATCTTAACCACTAAAAGGTGCTAACTTCTATTAAGCTGTCAGAGCTTAGTGTGTAAACCAATCCGCCCAATCACTTATCAGCGGCACTGACAGACTGAAACAGTGTCATCACAGTAACCAGAGACACACACACATACACACTCATGCATCAGCACACAACTGTATGGGATTATTTGGACATACACAGATATACACGCGAACACAAATGTCAACATTAAAATGCACACTCACCAAGATACACAGTCACATATAAGACAAACTCTTTTATTTACATGCGTGTGTTGATGGGCAGGTTATTTTTGGACAGTGGTGTAGCGTAGCACAGTAAAGCTGAAGTCCAGGTAACCATAGAAAGTGAAATATGATCACACTGTTCAGTCCTGCACATTACACTCAATCTCTACCACACACACACACACACACACACACACGCACGCACACAAAGGTGATGGGTGATAAGATGAGATCATCAGAGCAAAGTGATAAAGAGAATGATATAGTAATATAATTGAATGTCATATTGCTTAGATTTTTCTATCTGTCTATTTTGTAGATGTTCATTCTCTCTCTCTTTACTTTCTGTATTTAGGCAGCTTTTCTTTTAACACTAGTTATAGGGTTTCTGTTGTTTCCATGGACACCACATCTAGTATGCAGTTTTAGCCTGATAGATCTATTAGTGTGCTTCTGTGCATTGCTAAGGCCAAATATTACTAATAAACCGCTTATAAGAATGGTGGTTTAGATTGGGACTGATATGACCTTGCACACACATTGTTCTTTTTATGCACATATTTGCATACAGACACTTGGCCCTGTTCGTGAAACATAAGCAGAGCGAATTATGTGTATATCACTTGTAAAGCAATTCTTACATGAAATAAACTGAATTTTTGTGTAACAATTGCATAGAGAAAAATAACATGTTAATTCTTTTATTAACGAT
This sequence comes from Misgurnus anguillicaudatus, assembly GCF_027580225.2. Classification (NCBI taxonomy): domain Eukaryota; kingdom Metazoa; phylum Chordata; class Actinopteri; order Cypriniformes; family Cobitidae; genus Misgurnus; species Misgurnus anguillicaudatus. Next base: position 28,291,496 of record NC_073358.2, on the reverse strand, counting down.
TTACAAAAACATTCAGTTATGATTGATCATGCTTTGCATAAAGTAACTCTGTTTTTCTCTTTTTGTCAATTTCTCATCCTCAGGAGGACAGCGGTTCTTTTTGGCATAACCCTTCGTGGTCATGGCTTCTCCTCCACTCCTCCACCTTTTCCTCCTTCTCCTCCTTTCTACACAGGTGTGTACAGGCGGCAACATTCGCGAGAACAGCAACAGAAGCGTAGATAGTCACAAGAGATCCTGTGCTGAGAAAGTCATATGTCAACCAGGGATTTTACTTCCTGTTTGGCTGCCGCGTAACCCCTCATTGGCAATGCAGACAATAAGAGCAGTGATTTACTTTTCAACTCTTCTCTACATGTTCCTGGGTGTGTCCATCATTGCTGACCGCTTCATGGCCGCCATAGAGGTCATCACCTCACAGGTGCGATGCCAACGAGATCATCTCCGCTTAAATAATGAACTTTGGTTATGAAGTAAATAATGAACACTTGTTTTCATAGGCAGGGCACAATAAATGTGTATATACCAGAGGATTGCGGTCTATTTAAAACAAATCCAACATACAATTTTAACTGGACACATTTTTGACATGACATGTCGCCACTTAGCACACCAGTTTAGAAACGTTACTGGTATATACATGATAAGCGATATGACAGTAGTTTATGTTGGTTTTTTCATAAAGTGTTGTTAACATTGTAATTAAGATAATAAATGTTATATCCGATGTGTATGCTTCCTATAGGAGAAAGAGGTGACTATGACGGGTGCAAACGGAGAAAAAACTGTAATGACAATTCGAGTCTGGAATGAAACCGTCTCAAACCTCACACTCATGGCTCTGGGTTCATCGGCCCCTGAGATCCTGCTGTCCGTCATAGAGGTACACATGCAACTTCTCACATCTAATCTTTATCATTGCCATCATTTATGCAATTTTCTGCTGCTCTGTAATATATCAATATATCAACATCATATGAGAGAAAAGAGAATCTGCGGTCAGGTTTCTTCTCAAAACCAGAAACATCTCAAAATAAGTTTTTTTACAGGTTAATTATTAAATGACTGACACACACACACCTCTGATCATTTTACAGTGTTGACTTCAGCCCCATTCCATCCATGTAAAGACATCATTTAACTAAACTTAGTTTGACACTTGGGAAAGTCAAATGTTTTAGCTGTTTGACTGGGCTCACATTACTTCTTCAGAAATCAAACTTGTTTTTCTGTTTTCCTGAAACACAGAAAAAAATCGTTTTTTACATTGTACTCCATTTTTTCCACATACCATATTTAGACATGCATGAGTAAAATCTTCTAGTAATGTTTGTCTTAATGTGGACTACTCCCGTGTGTGTGCTCTGCTGTAGTCCCCAAGGGTTCAGTACACATGCAGTACATTATTCATTATTATACCACAGGGCTGTTAAATGCTTTATTCTGATTGGTTGAGAAGTGTTCACGGGTGTTGATTGTTTTTCTGTAAAACGCACACCTAAGCTGTCAAATGCCTTAAAATAACCACCAGAGCAATGTCTTAGCAATGTCTGTGGTGTTAACAGTGGTATAAGTAAGGAATAATGGATGAGGGTTCGGTGTTGAATTATTTTAAAATAATGCACACCCAAGGTGGTAATGTTCCACAGGGAAGCGGGGCATTTAACTCTTTCACCGCCAGCGTTTTTTAAAAAAGTTGCCAGCCAGCGCCAGCGTTTTTTATGATTTTCACCAAAGTTTAATGCCTTTCAGAAAATGTCCTTCGTTAAATATATAAACATGCAATATACCAAATGAAAGAACAGACCCTCTGCTTTCAAACAAAAAAAAACGTTTCATCCTACCTTGAGTAGTTCTTTTGTAATCAGCTTTTGAATATGGGTAGGTTTCTGCAAAAACACCACATTTTGAGTAAAAAGCAGAGATAATTCCATGTTTGTGGCAGACTTTTCATAGAGATCCCATTCAGAGCGATCTTTAAAACAGACACGGACATGCAGCAGCTTGCCATAGGGCAATACTTCCGGGTTTAAAAAGTTGCGGAAGGGCGCCACCTGGTGGATAATAGCGGTATTGCGGAAAGACTGAAAATCTCGTCATTGGCGGGGAAGCGTTTTCTCTTAATTGACGGGATATCTCGTCAATGGCGGTGAAAGAGTTAACAGGCTAGGTGTGCGTTTTACTTAAGCAATATTGCTCGAGTAGGAGTGTGATATAGCTCTATATCATCACGGCTGTGATTAGGCCAGAGGCACGAGGCCGCAGGCAATCACAGCCGTGATGATATAGAGCTATATCACACGACTCCGAGAGCGATATTGCTTTTATACAACAGTTCGACGGCACACGTTTGAAAAAAGAAAACTAGAAAACAACAACGGAGTTATTTTAAAAGCCTCTTTGTTTGAGAACTACTTCTTCCGCCACGGATTTGAGGGCGGCCAGAATGACAGGTAAAACTTTCGGCTGCTTTGAAGCTCATAACAACTCAATGGACGGAAAAGCCGTTACTTTATATTACCGTTTCTTGGTCACAAAGTGTAGTTTTAAGATTAGTTCAGTCGAGAATGTATATGTATTATATTTAAATCTGCAGTCGATTAGTAAAGATAGCGCCTGTTTGAACGTTTGCTTAGTGAGATTCGGTACGAATGAGAACCAAAGCATGAGCGGACGTCAGTGTTCACGCGCCCCGCTGACCACCGCCCTCTCTGGGCTACATCTCTGACAGGGATTCCCTGGCTCTCATGTTGGCCTTGTTTGTTTATGATCGTCAAAATGAGATCAAATCAGCAGTATTTGGTGTCATGATCAAACTATTACTTGTTTTTTTATTCATATTTAGTGTATTTTGTGTTGTTATTGTTTTGGCGCGAGGTAAAAGTTAATAAAGCTATACTTGTATAACGTTACTATTGCTTTCTCATTTATTCTTAACGCGATACGAGCACTCGATTATTATTATTAAACTTTGTTCTTGTCAGTACTATACAAAACGGTTTTTTATAAGTGTCAGAGAGATGTTTTTGCATGCTGCTTATAAATATACCAGTGGCGATATCTCATAACATGTTTTAATAGTCACGTCACGATAAAGTAAATGATCAATGTCCACATTTAAAAGCTGCGGTGCTTACCTGCAGTTCCACGGTGTTTTCACGTTCTGATAAAAGATATAGCTCCAGAAAAAAACGAGTGTTTATATTCCTCTTTCCAAGTGTTAATCGTCCACACGATGTGACAAGACATTTCTCCCATTAACTTTAACGTAACATCCAAGAGCGCTGATCTTTGACGGAATAATAACTTCCGATTGGGGATTCACAGACTGATTTATGAGCTAGTAAACTAATGAGACACACGGAGAGTGATTCAAACAGCGCGTCTGTGTTTTTCCATTCAGAGATGAGCCTGCTTAGGACCTCCATTCACTAGGTGGCGGAATAATACGAAAGGTGAAGCGGTTACAGTGCCGTTATCAGCACAATATTGCATAGCTCTTAGCCAATCAGATTCGAGAACCAGAAAGAACTGTTGTATAAAGAAAAATAATCAACACCTATGGAACAATCCTCAACCAATCAGAATAAAGCATGCCCTGTGGTATAAGTGTAAAATAATGCACACCTGTGGTGTAACTCCGCTTCGCGTTATGCAACATTACCACCTTGGGTGTGCATTAATTTCGAATATTTCAATGGTCCGTCGTCAATTATTCCTTACTTAATGTAATCCTCCACCTGTGTTGAACATTTATGGTGATTTGTTAAATGTGTAACATCTTCCATTGTTTAAAGTTCCCTTTAGGTAATTTGTATGATGCCATTTAAATCCAAACTCTGCGGACCATCAAAATAAAAAATATGTTGTGGAGAACAAAAGTTTTCTGTAAAATAAGACAATTTTTATCAATTTACTCCAAAATATCTGGGTAGATGACTCTTTTAAAGATGACTCTTTTAAATTCAGGCATGCCCAATTCTGCAAAAAATGTAACTCTTTCTGGCTAATCACACCAAATGTGCTTAAAACACTTGGAAACGCAAGGCGCAACGCACTGCCTTTTTAAAATAAAGAGCAGTGCGACTTGGCTTTTTATATTGCTAAGCAACCACCGAGTCAGCTGTCTTGTCAATCAAATATTGAAGCGTGAGTGCTCTTTTGCTGTTAAAGGATTAGTCCATTTTCTTAAAAGAAAAATCCAGATAATTTACTCACCACCATGTCATCCAAAATGTTGATGTCTTTCTTTGTTCAGTCGAGAAGAAATTATGTTTTTTGAGGATTTTTCTAATTTTAATGGACTTTAATAGAACCCAACATTTAATACTTAACTCAACACGTAACAGTTTTTTTCAACGGAGTTTCAAAGGACTATAAACAATCCCAAATGAGGCATAAGGGTCTTATCTAGCAAAACGATTGTCATTTTTGACAATAAAAATAACAAATATACACTTTTAAAGCACAACTTCTCGTCATGTAGATCCGGTCATGATGCACCAGCTGACCCCACGCAATACGTCATAACGTCAAGAGGTCACAGAGGACGAACGCGAAACTCCACCCCAGTGTTTACAAGTGTGGAGAAAGAGGACCGTTCCTACTTTGTTGTATGTCAACTGATACTAATTAATGTCTTTGTGTCAGTTTATTTTTTACAATGGTCTGCAAATGTGCGTTTTATATATGTAACACGTGACCTCCCTACGTCACTGCGCATTTACGTTAGGTCGCGCTGGATCGGATCTAGACGAGAAGTTGTGCTTTAAACGTGTATATTTGTTATTTTTCTTGTCAAAAATGACAATTGTTTGCTAGATAAGACCCTTATGCCTCGTTTGGGATTGTTTATAGTCCTTTGAAACTCTGTTGAAAAAAACTGTTAAGTGTTGAGTTATGTATTAAATGTTGGTGTCTATTAAAGTCCATTAAAATGAGAAAAATCCTGCAATGTTTTTCTCAAAAAACATAATTTCTTTTCGACTGAACAAAGAAAGACATCAACATTTTGGATGACATGGTGGTGAGTAAATTATCTGGATTTTTCTTTTAAGAAAATGGAATATTTCTTTAGCTGTCATATTAGCAGAAACTTTAAAAAGAGGGTGCTTGCTCTGACCTTGATTAAGGGTGAGAGATGCACAAACACGCAGGAGAGAGTGAGCGAGTGGAGTCCGGTTCTTCAAAGCAACTGTAAACTTCCCTCACCACAACGTAAGGCCCGCCTCTCCCCTCATTCGATTGGACAATGGAGAGATGTGAATGACGTCGGGTGCTTCTGCGCTCTCAGCGCTCCTTCAAAAGTATGTGCTGTGGCTGGTGGCAAAAACCGCAAGGCGCAAACGCTCCCTGCCCATAAAATATCATTCAAAAAAGGCGCCTGCAACTGTCATAAACGCTTTTGGTGTGATCAGCCCCTTTCTCTGCCAGCATTTTTAAAAAAGTTGCCAGCCAGCGGCAAATTTTTTTATGATTTTCACAAAAGTTTAATTCCTTTTCAGAAAATGTTCATATTTCATTTGAAATATATAAACATATATCAAATGAAAAAACAGACCCTCTGCTTTGAAACAAAAAATTCCTGTTCCCTTTTGAGAGCGGTCACTCGACATTGCGTCCGCTGACGCTATGGGAACTCCTCCCTCTTCCGGTTTCTCTGAAGAGGAGTTCCCATAGCGTCAGCGGACCAAATGTCTTGTTCCCTTCTTTCAGGGAACCGAGGTTACGATAGTAACCGAGACGTTTCCTTCTATCTTCATTTGTTTTCTTTTATCACCTCTCAAATATGTGAAGGCTCCTTCAAAATTTTTGAACAAAAAACTAAGATAATTGCATTTTTGTAAAGGACTTTAGTTATAGATCACATTCAGAATGATGATCAAAACATACACGGAGTATTTACTGCTTTTGGATCTGTAAATGCTCAGTAAGAGTGCAACCTAGTGCACTGCATAGTAGCGAAACTATATCTGTAAAAACACGTCTTGGGAAGGAAAGTGTTTTTTTCTTAATTGACGAAATAACTCGTCAGTGGCAGGGTAATGTTTAATGTTTAACCCTGGAGAACCCACGGGTCAAATTTGGCCGCTGTTAATTGCTGCTACCCAAAAGGGTTCTTGAGTTCTCCATGTTTAAGTGCTATAATTGTGTCCCCAGTGCTTCTATCAACCTAGAAAATATGAAAAAGATCAACCCAGTAACTTAGTTTTGTTAAACCATTCTCTGCAAGCATGTAAAAAAATAGTTTATTGAAATTTGGCTCCCTGTGTGATGTCAGCATGGGAAAATACCGCCCCTTAATCTGCACTCATCAGCTCATTTGCATTTTTGCTCACATCTACAAGGTGGCAATTTTAACATGTTATAATAAATTATCTATGGGTCTTTTGAGCTAGAACTTCACAAACGTACTCTGGAGACACCAAAGATTTATTTTACATCTTAAAAAAGTCTTGTGAAATGTCCCCTTTAAAGGAGGTGATTTTATTCTTTCCTTTATTGTTTGAAACATCTGATATGAACATACTGTATGTTTGTACTAGTGCATGTATAGTATATTGCTCATGTTCATTCAAAATATGTGTTTTTAACAAGTAATTCAAGTGCTGTACTTTATTTTGACCTGTGTCTGTATTAGGTGTGTGGACATGGTTTTCAGGCAGGAGAACTGGGTCCTGGCACTATAGTGGGCAGCGCTGCATTTAACATGTTTGTGATAATCGGAGTGTGTGTTTGGGTGATACCTGATGGAGAGGTGAGGAAGATTAAACATTTAAGAGTCTTCTTTATTACTGCATTCTGGAGCATCTTCGCATACATCTGGCTTTACCTCATCCTGGCAGTCATAAGTCCAGGAATTGTACAGGTGTGTGTGGGGGGGTGACATTTTTATTTTGTTGCAAAATGTATGTGTTTACATAAGTGAACATTTTATTTAACATTAAATTAACCTTTTTTTTATGTGTGTGTGTAAGGTGTGGGAGGCTCTGGTCACTCTGTTCTTCTTCCCTTTGTGCGTACTTATGGCTTGGATCGCTGACCGGCGCTTGCTCTTTTACAAGTATTTAAACAAACGGTACCGTGTTGACAAACGTCATGGTATCATTGTGGAGATGGAGGGTGAACTCGCACCCAGAGCCATTGATGCCATTATGGGGGCGAAATATCAAAACAGCAGCACCAGTATTAATGTGGATATAAATAAAGAACCTGAACAGGACCGAGAGGAGGTGAGGGGGAAAGACGCATTTTGAATATTTTTGTAAATAATGGTAAGGATTGTCCTGGTTTAACCTTAATCTTGATTTATGCTACAGTTTTCTTTAAAGAAGTATATGGGCAATAAAATACACATTTGTATTGGAAAGTGTTGCCAGAGAACATAAACATTATATATATTACAACCGTGATAAATTATATAATTATTAACTTCAGTGTTAAATAATTTCCATCATATCTAACTGCTGTCATTAAAAAATAGTAAATGGTGTAATAATAGGTACACATGATAAGTACAAGTATGACAACAGCATGGCTTTTTACATTAAGAAAATTCCAAGCACAGGATTTATAAACTTTTAAAATAACACCTAAAATAACAAGAAGTATAGTAGGCCTACTGTGCAAAAGTTTTATGCCACCATTTACATTTAAAGTTTTTCCAATGGTGTAGTCATCATATAGTAATCATTTCTCAGTCTATGTATTAGAATACAACCAGAAAATACAAAAAAGGTAGTACTATGCAGTATTCAGGGTTCCCACGGGTCCTTGAAATCCTTGAAAGTTTGTGAATCTGGGAAAAAAATCAAGGTCGTGGGAAGTCTTTGAAAATATAAATACATAGATACAGGTCATTGAAAGTGCTTGAATCTATTTTATGCAAGAAGTTTTCTGGAAAAAAAAACATATTATTCCCTGTGGTGTAGGATAATATCATAAAAATTGTAGACTTTTTGAGCATACATGCTAAACTGTTCGCTTTATATGCTTATATCTTCTGTATGCGAATGTTGATTCATAACAAAATGCATTTTTGCATAGTTGTGTTTGACACATGAAAACATCTTGGGTAAGTAAGTAACTGTTGTTCCCTGAGAAGGGAACGAGACACGGCGTCTCCCTTGCCATACTTCCTGCGTTCCTGTAACGCCGTCTTTGGCAATATTTCAGATAACGAAATACTTCCTTGCGCCCGCATCACGGTTGAATTTGATATACACATTCAGAAGCACTTACCCCTGGAGGCGTCCCCAAAGTGTCACCACAGTGATGCAGCGCGAGTTCCCTCAAAGGGAAACTGTAATATATCTTAAAAGGTAACACGATGTAACCTTGCTCTCACTTGAAATGTGTCCCCACATTTAGTCCTTGAATTTGAGGGGGATTTGCACCTGGAAAGTCCTTGAAATGGCCTTGACTTTGAAGTTAACTAATGCCGAGTTCAGACTGTATGATTTTCAAACTAGTCGGGTCACCTGTGGTTTCACACTGCGTGATTATCTGGGGAAGGGTTCAGTCGCTGCTGTTTCAGACTGCATGATGGATTGGCGACCGGGGTTTTCATACTGCATGACTTTACCGTAAGAAGAATCGCCGATAACTTTTTCCCGGTCCGCAAACTACGTCTCACAACCAAACGCACGCGAGAAGTGACGCGAAGGAAACAACGCGAGGTCACGCGTGCAAGACCGGAGTTCTCACGTGAGACTGGGATTATTATTAAAAATGGTCACCCGCAAGAAGTTTACCATACAAATTGCATTTGCAGCAGAAAGAAGAAGAAATAAAAATTATGAAGGAGGAAATGTTTGGAGAGACTCCTCCCCGAACTTTCAGCTGTCCTGTATGTTGTTATCTCATTGGATGTAGGTCATAGCCGATGTTATTGTCAGACAAAACACAATACACACGGCATGATTTTGAATCGCCGACCGGTCCAGAAATTTAGCATGCCAAAAATCTCACGGGTGTCGGCGACACGACGGCGATCCTCTCAGAACGCGTCTTTTATAATTCACACTGTGTGATTGTCACTCGCGTGCACGAGCATCGATTTGCCTGTGATTTCGGGCATTTGTCGGCGATTTCTCAAAACCTGTCGGCGAGTCAAAATCAGGGCTAAAATCGTGCAGTCTGAACTCGGCATTACACTTGAACAGTAGCAGGAACCCTGCAGGATCTCTTGAACCTAAATTAAATTAAACCCTAATATCATTTGCACAATACAGTGGACCACAAAACCAGTCACAAGGGTCAGTTTTATGAGTTTGAGATTTATTTATAATCTAAATAAATAAGCTTTCCATTGATGTATGGTCACAAATATTACGAATTATAAATCCATTTTTTACAGGCAATTCTTCCTGTAGTAAACATACTATAAAATCTAACACTGTTGCTTATGTGATGATAGGGTTTAAATTAGGGATGCACCGATAGGATTTGTTTGGACCGATACTGATGCCGATTTAAACAGACAACTTCTGGCCGATGCCGATACTGATATTAAACACTTGTATACAATACTATACAGTTGGTCTATTAGCTAGTTTATTTCTGCATCAAATTATTTTTACTGAACATGGATTGGATCTAATTAACATTCAACTGACCAACATAATAAGAGAGGCACAAATTAAGCTAAAACAAATATAAGACAGCATGACAACCTTCAAAGGTGGTTTTTGCTATTCAGCATTTATTTGATAAACAACATTAACTCATTTTTTACATATAATGGATTTCTTTATGCAGTTAATTAATAAACAATCGGTATTGGCCTGTCTCGTGCTATTGCCGATATGCCGATGGTTTCAAATTCATCAAAAATCGGCCGATAAATATCGGCGGCCGATACATCGGTGCATCACTAGTTTAAATATAAAGCCTTTTAAAATGAGATTGTTGGAAATTACTATGATTATCTGTGGTTGTAGGTGATCCGCATGCTGAAGGACCTGAGACAGAAGCATCCGGACAAAGATCTCGACCAGCTAATCGAGATGGCAAACTACAGCACCATGAAGAAGCAGCACAAGAGCCGTGCCTTCTACAGGGTGCAGGCGACACGCATGTTGATCGGTGCAGGAAATGTACTAAAGAAACACGCTGCAGCCGAACAGGCAAGGAGAGCAGCTGCGGGTTCAGCTGAGGATGATCTGGCTACCTGCGCTCACATCGCATTTGAGCAGGCGCAATACAAGTGCAGTGAAAACTGTGGGAGCGTCAGTCTGTCGGTCTGCCTGCAGGGGGGAACAGGGACCAAAACCTTTTATATTGATTACAGGACAGAAAACGGGTCAGCCAGTGCTGGAACAGATTATGATTATTGTGAGGGAACCATCGTGTTTCAACCTGGAGATACGTGCAAAGAAATAAAGGTAGAGAATTAGGAAGAAATGATTTACAAAATTTGAAAAATAAAAGTTTATTTAATGAACTGTCAAAAACTTAGCTAACCGTTCATACCATAATCAGTTAAGTAGTTTCAGTGTCATTAGAGTGGACTCAGACTTAAAATAACTCAATAATTCATTACCAATCCCCAAGTAGACAGGCAATAATGTTTTTAATGTATAACTGGGGTGAATTATCTCAAAATTGTTTGCAGATAGATGGACAGAGATGTGATGGTTTTTCTGAGTCACAGATATAGTTAAGGTCTTGGTTACTGTTTAGCTTGCTGTTACGAGTAGTAGTATAAAGTGGTATCTACCTACCTTTAACCTATATTTATATTATCCTGTAAATAAATAAAAAGTGAAACATGAAAGAAGTTTTCCGACACCAAGAGAGATGATCAGGTAAAAGCATTCAGGTAAGTATAGAAGTTGAATTTACAATTCTCACAAAAGTGTATTTATGTATATTTTATAGGTAGGTATTATTGACGATGATGTGTTTGAGGAAGACGAACACTTCTTTGTGCGTCTCTCAAACCTGCGAGAAGCAGAGGGCGGCGGAACCACTGATGGTGCCCGACTAGTTGAACCCTTTGTAACCACAGTAACCATTCTGGACGATGACCACGCAGGGAGCTTCTCATTCGATCAACAGCAACTCTGTGTGGGTGAATGCTCAGGTGTGGTTGAGGTGCCCGTCAACCGGACTACAGGTGTACGAGGGACTGTGGTGATACCGTATCACACAGAGGACGGTACAGCACGGCAGGGTGTTGACTATGAACACACACAAGGAGAGTTGGAGTTTACCAATGAACAGACTAGGTAAAAGCTACACCTCTAAGGCTGTTATTCAAACTTTACTGTTGTTTTAACTTGACCCACATAATGATTATATTTTTTACATTAACACATTTATCCAAAGCAACTACTGTGCATTCAAGCAATACATTTCCTCTCAGTGTGTGTTTCCTGGGATCAAACGACGCACAACCTTTTGTGCTGTTAATGCAATGCTCTACCAACTGAGCTACAGGAATTTTATGTTAATAGTTTCTAGTAACATACACTAGTCAACATTTGAAGTGGATCAAACAATTTTTTTTAAAAAACAAAATGTGTTTCTTTCACAAATCATGCATAACATGTAAGTATGTTATTATTAGTTGTCATTAATGAAATGTCATCCTTTATAGACAAGTTTCCTGGGTGAAATAGGCGAGCCGCCATTAGCCTTTCACTCTGCCAGCAACTTCCTGTTGTGTCTGCCAAGCACTTTCGGTTAGCGTCTTTTACTGTCTTTGGTTAGCGTGCAGAAAAAAGTATTTTATGGATGGTGTTACTTGCCGACACAACTCCGGGACATATTGTGCTGTTCGTGGTTGCAACAACTCATGACGGAAAGGGACTTGCTGATTGGAGGTGCTTGGCAGAGTGGAAGGCTGGTGGCGGCCCGCCTATTTCACCCGGGAGACATGATTTTTTTGTCATTAGGTACCAATAGGCTTTGTGCCCGGCCGCACTGCTTCCTGGACTTCGGCCAGCTCCTTGTTTCCTGTCTGCCATTGTTGGACGGACTGATTAATCCAGGTGTGCCTGACCTCAGTAGTCGCAAACAAACTGATTAATCCAGGTGTGCCTGACCTCAGTAGTCAGAACAACAATAATCAGACACACCTGGATTAATCAGTTTGTCCAATAATGGCAGACAGGAAACAAGGAGCTGGTTGAGGTTCGGGAGGTACTGCGGCTGGGCATGAAGCCTATTGACCTGTCACAGGTGTCCGTAATTGGGAACTGGTGATTTTTTAAAGCTCTGTAAGTTTCACTTGAGGTCAGAAAGCATTGAAAATGCCACGTTTAGTGAGATTGCAGGATTCTGACCTGAACGGCCATTGGGATGCTGCAAGGAGGCATGACTCAGCGTGAAGTGGCATACGAAGTGGGGACATCTCAGTGTTTTTCCAGAGCCTGGAACAGGTTTAGAAGGTCTGGTAGTGTGAGTAGAAGGCATGGTGGAGGCAGACAACGAGTCACAACGCCAAATCAAAACCGATACTTGACCCTGCATGCCCACAGAAATTGTTTCATGTCCGCAGTCAGCCTGCGAAATGACTTACAGCCAGTCTATTCAAATCTTACCCTGGAGGGCCGAGCGCTGTAGAGTTTAGCTCCAACCCTAATCAAACTTAACCACCTGTGATTTTCTAGTGATCATGAAGACCTTGATTAGCTTGCTCAGGTGTGTTTGATCAGGGTTGGAGCTAAACTCTTCAGTGCTCCGGCCCTCCAGGGTAAGATTTGAATAGCCCTGACCTACCGGATGCAACAGGGATGCGAGTATCCACTCAGACTTTGAGGAGACGATGCCTTCATGAAGTTGTCTTGAGAGACAGAAGATCAGCTGTGAGGATGCCTCTTTCCAAAGCACACCAACTGGAACGTCTGCAGTGGGCAACAGAACACTGCAGGTTGACACTGAAAAGTGCTCTTTACAGATGAGTCCCGGATTTGCGTGAACTTCCTAGACTGGCGTAGGAGGGTTTGGTGCACCCTGGGGAGAAGAGTTTGGTACAAAATGTTGTACAGCGTTACACTTTTAGTGGGACATCATCAGTCATGGTTTGGGGAGGAATCCCCATAGATGTAAGGGCAGAGCTTGTCATCATCGAAAATGGCAGCCTGACTTGCCAAAGGCATAGGGATGAAATCCTAAGACCAGTTGTGTGACCATTGAGCAAGGCTGATGACGGAGCTCTTGGAGGAGGAGGGTATCTCAAGAATGAAGTGGCCATCCGGATCACCCGACATGAACCCCATTGAACACATTTGGGAGCAGTTACAGTCAAGAGTGCAAGCACGCCAGGTCCCTCCAGGAATCCGCATGGAGTTGCAAACAGAGTTGCTGGAGGAATGGCAAGCCGTCCATCGAAAGAATATCCAAAACCTTATCTCAAGCATGCACAAGTGAAGTGAGGCTGGTAACACTGCCTACTGGTTGACTCATTGCATAACATTTGTTGTTTCTTGTTCATACCTTGTTTGTCGCATTTGTTAAACCATGTAATTCATGTTTGTTTTACAGTACGAACATGCAATAACATGTGTAATACAATCTTGTTTTGTTGAAACGAAAAAGCATTATTTTCTGTTTTGAATCCTGCTTCAAGCTCTAACTACAGTACAGTACAGTATCCAGGTCATCACCATTATGACTATTGTGCTGGATTGTGACTCCAAAGGCACCACACTGCTGCACTGCAGGCAATAATGTTTAAGAGGCATTTCTAGTCCAATGTGACTTCAGTTGAATCACAGATTTTTGGTACACTCTTGTCTACACGAATGTGTGACGAGCCACTTCACACCTTGTGATAAACAATCATGTCTGGGCACCATTAAAAGTGATGAGGCATACAATTACATTGATGATAACATTGATTAATAGCAGACTTGCTTAATTTAAAACAATACCCATTCTTGTCTTAGGACAATTTTGATGAACTTTTTTGATCCAGTTCAAATGTTGACTAGTGTATTTAAGTTCAGTGGTTTTCAGTCTTTTTGATGTAAAACGTATATCCACTGTCCAGTACAAAATAACATAACTGACAGAGCTGGTTAAGCAAAACTGTATCAAATCAGATTATGTTTCAAGAACTGTATTTTCCTCCAAAAAGCAGTGTTTGGGGAACAAATTAAAAGATTTACATATTTGATAAATATTAGCAAAATATTTAATAGTTTACATAATATACATTCCTAGAGGGATAGTTCACTGAAAACTGAAATATTTGTCATCATTTACTTACTCTTAAGCTGTTCCAAACTTGTATACATTTCTTTGTTCTGCTGAATACAAAGATATTTTGAGGAATGTTTGTAGCCAAGCAGGTCTGGGGCACCATTGACTTCCATAGTAGGAAAAATAATACTGTGGGGGTGGATGGTGCCCCAGATCTGTTATCGATTATTAACATTTTTCAAAATATTTTCAACTTAAGGGTTAGTAGATGACAGAATTTTTTTTCAGAATATCCAAAACCGTAGTTCCTGGGAGGATGGGGAAGGTACCCCTCCCCAATAATCAAAACTAGCAATTACATCAAAACCCAATATTTATACAATAATTAATATAAGCATAAAAACAGTAGACACTTTCGCCCCCAATGTTAAAACCAAATCTATGCCTTTGGTCTTAGTGATTTTAAGCAGTTTAATTGGAAGTTTGCTGAGGCCCCCTAGTGGTCTCAATTCCCTGCTTTTGAACCTCTGCTTACTTTCTTTTTACTTACGCACTACTATAAATCGAGCTTTACACTGCCTTTAAGTTTACACAAATTATTGGCAAATTCACACAAACTGCTTTCAGATTATTGAAAACTGGAAACCAAATAGTGCGCTAAATTGAATATTTAAAGCTGAAAGTTCACCTATAAATGTATAAATGCATGTGTGTGTTCTGTTTTACTTATGTGTCTCTTCACAGTTTTTTTACATAATGGTTTGGACTGCTTGGAGTTTAAACTATAACCTGTTGCTTTAATGAATTCTGCTTACCGGTAAGCACTATGTAAAGTTACTGTTAGTCACAGTATGAGTTTGGGTCAGGTCTTTAGCAAAACAATTTTCACAAAAGGTTGACAAAGACAGAAGCTCTTTTGTACACTGATACAAGATTCTGCAAAAAACCAAAAATATTTTAGTTCTTTGGTTATGCTGTAAATTTACCAAAACCTTTATAAAGTGGGATGACCTCAAAATTCAAAGACAATTCTAAGATTTTTATTGTTTACCAATAAAAAATGACTTGTTTCAAATAATGACTTAACTCATTTAAGCATAATTTTATTTTTTAAATTATAAGTCTAGCTTTAGTATATTATGTATGGGTGTATTTTCTACAAATAATTGGCACACATTCATATTAATATATACATAACATGTATTTTTCATCCAATATACTGTACATTTGCCAGGATTTTATTTAGCATCACATTTTGTGTGTTTATGTGAAAACCGATGGGATTAAAATCTGTGCTGTCTAACATTACCCAGCATTAACATTACCTATAGTAATAACAAATGTCATAAATCTGCAATAGCCAGTGCAGCAGGGGTTTTAGGAGAGGAGAGAAAGTACACAAAGCTCCTCTCAGTTCAACTGTGTCTATGTGTGCAAGTTAATTATTCATGCACTGTGTGTAAAGTATTCATGTAGGCCCAACTCTGATGTGATTTAAATGCTGAGGTCTCCTTTAATATTTTAGAGGTAAAACCGAGAGGAAATGATTATTTGTCCTTTGCTCTTTGTGTTTGTCTCTGTGTGTAGTAAGACGCTACAGGTGCGCATTATTAACGTGCAGGAATATGAAAAGCGAGAAAATTTCTACATTGTCCTCGAAGAACCCAAATGGCTGAAGAGAGGCATCTCAGGTGTGTGTGTATATTTGTTAACCAGAGAGATCAATTATTATAGATCACAGTTGTACTGTCATAATTTTTCTGTGATTCAAAGATTTATTTGAATGTATTTTTTTTGGTTTGTCTATTGAGATATTGCCAATAGCCCCATACTCACCTCTCAGGCACACACACATTTCTATGACCAGTGTCCAGTTTCAGATCAATAACAGCACAACAGAGGACAAACTAGACATGCGTCACTCACAGTAACAAGACCCAGCTCACCTACACACACACACACGGCCTCACGTTTGTGTGACTGTGTAATATGAGCCAATGTGTTTGAATAAAAGTGAATGTTAAAGAGAGAATTAACACTAGGTTCATTAGTAAACTAATCAGTTACTTGTGTTTATATAACAATTAGGAAATAAATCATATGGCCAGTGCTTGCACCTACAGACAATAATAAATCATTATTGACTGCTTGATTTATTAAAACCCTGCTAAATTAATTAAGCAATTAATTTTATTCGCATGCCGCAGATCTGCTGTTAAATCAGGGTAAGATTTTGCAAATCAGCATTTATTCTGTGGTGCATAACTCTTAAAATTATTAAAAAATTGACATACCTTCCACCTATACTTTTAATATGTATTTACACCCCCTTATATCCCAGCCTTGGCCGGTCCAGAGGTGGAGGATGCCAGACGTATAGCAGAGAAGGGAAAGCCTATTCTCGGAGAACATAGCAAGCTTGAAGTCATAATAGAGGAGAACATGACCTTCAAGGTACACCACATGTCATATGTACTGAACAACAACCACATGAAGCAGTGTCCATTTTAGGACATAACAAACAGGCATTAAAACATTAACTCTGATTCCTTTCCTCTTGTGTAGGTCCGACAGGAAATGGCCCCTAATGGAGTCTTACGTGCGGTATAGTGGCCTCTCCAGTCTGTGTGTACTGTGTATTGGAGGGTTGCATACCCTAATCTATAAAACACATTCATATTGAATAAATCATTTTTAATCACACGAATATGCATGAGTACACTCTTGAAATTCCTTGATTTTCCAGCTTTTTCATGACCGTGTGAACTTTATGAAACTATAGTGACACACTGGTGTATATGTGTTTAGAAAACAGTAGATCGGCTGTTGAAGGATACTAATCTTGCCGAATTAATTGGCACACACACCTGGAGAGAGCAATTCATCGAAGCAGTAACAGTCAGTGCAGGTAGAGTGTTCATGTGTAGTTGTGTATATGTAAAATAAATTGTAATAAACCACCTTCAAGAAATAAGTTACTTATTTCCTTCTCTCAGGAGAAGGTGATGAGGAAGGAGGGGATCCTCAGCAGCCATCTCGCTGTGATTATTTCATGCACATGGTTTCGGTGTTCTGGAAGGTTCTGTTTGCCTTCGTCCCGCCCACAGAGTACTGGAACGGCTGGGCCTGCTTCATCGTATCCATTATGGTTATCGGTATGCTAACCGCCGTTATCGGAGACTTGGCATCTCATTTTGGCTGCACAGTTGGTCTTCGCGACACAGTCACCGCTGTGGTGTTTGTTGCCTTAGGAACTTCCATACCAGGTATGTCTGAGTTGTTGTGGGATTATCTACATAAAAAAAAAAACTTTTACCAACTAGGCATTTTTTCACTTCTCTTCCTCCTTTTAGATACATTTGCAAGCAAGGTTGCTGCCCAGCAAGATCAGTATGCAGATGCTTCTATTGGAAACGTAACTGGTAGCAACGCAGTTAATGTCTTTCTTGGGATTGGAGTGGCATGGTCCATTGCAGCCATTTACTGGGAGGTTAAAGGTCAGGTGTTTTACGTAGACCCTGGATCACTCGCTTTCTCCGTCACACTCTTCACCATCTTTGCCTTTATCGACATTGGCGTGCTGATGCTGCGGCGACGGCCATCGGTGGGCGGAGAGCTGGGTGGGCCCAAAGGGATGAAGATTCTGACTTCAATGTTGTTCGTCGGGTTGTGGCTTCTCTACATCACATTCTCCAGCCTTGAGGCCTACTGTCACATCACCGGCTTCTAAAGACAGAGAAATGAAGAAAACTAACAAAGACTTAATGGAAACACAATACAGACGGCATTAGGTTGAGCTGTGAGATAAATCGTGGTGGTATAAACTGTATTTTCCATGGTAATGTACACAGTATGCACTGTCTGTATACAAAAATTGTACGTTTGCAGCAAGTATTAATTGTGCAGATGGCTGCGTTGGTGCACAGCAATGGCTTTGGTTTCAAGGACATTAAATCAAAGCACATTATGAACATTGAATTTTGACATCAACAGACCCTGACTTTGAAGACGTACTATCTGTACACACTGCATCTACACTTTTTTAGGACTGTGATGTCTTGTTATGTTGTTGTTGGTCATCAACAAGTAATTATAGTACATACAGTGTCATCTGTTTGGGAAATGCCAGGCTGCTTTCTGAGAGAGAAGGTGCACTTGGCTGTGCACTGCATTGGGGTGAACAAAATGTGACAAGTTAAACTTGTTTTACTAGTTTTACTGAAGTATGTCAAGCACTGATGATAAGCTGTTATGAGAACTTGGAATCTTGCTTATCGAGTTTATCAAAGTAATAATGTATAATCTATATTTAAAAATCTTAATATATTAATTTAAATAATGAGTCTGTCATGTGTCACTTTATAAAATGCACTCAAATGTGTTATTGAAAAATGGCATTTAACTGTAAGTAAAATTATTTTAAGTGTAAAAAAACTATTTTACGTTTTTGTAGTTCTAACAGTGGTCTTTGTGTGCTAAGTAATTTTATGTTAAATAAAATTAGGGTAAAAAAATTATATTAAAAACTTAGAGCCTACAATTATACTACAAACAATCCCAAATTTATTTTGGAAAAGCCGCTATTAGGTTTGGAATACTGGTGGAAAACGCGCCTTTTGCTGGAGTGACATCGTTATTAGCCAATCATATTTAGGGACTAAGAACCCCGCCCATTCGTGAAAGAGAAGTAAACGAGGCCGCGCACGCTCAGCCGGTGACGCTTCCGGGAGAAGAGCGTGAAGCGTATGATATAAATTGGTAAGAGATCTTTTTTGGAATAATCAGTCTTCACATCAGAAATGATTTGAGTATTAATATAGTTTAAGCGATACTATTTTGATTCTATTCATGAACAGTTTTCTCCTCAGTTAAGGTTTCGTTAAAGCGCATTTAATCAACCGGAAGAAGAAGACATCCACGCGCCCTCTCACGGAACCGAGGACGTCGAGTCTCACAGTAAGTCCGCGTGCTAGAGACGTTGTTTATATCGTTTCAACGTTTTTGTTCCGTGGCTGCGTTCCCAAATCTTGCACTTGTGTTTAGGATTTAACAGTTGTGTCGGCTCGCGGGTCTTTTCTGTTTCGGTAGGTGTATCGTTTGGTCCAAAAAACGTGCCAAACAAAGAGAGGCCTGCTTTTCTGGCGCACTTATTAATGGCGTTAATCTTGTTTGCATGGCGCTGAAACATGTTGCTTCGTTTTCCCAGAATACATTATGCGCGTGTTGCGTTTGACCTATCGATGCTAGTGAGCTATTTTAGTCCTGTTTATTTAAAAAAATGTATCATACACAGTACACGGTGGCCGTGGATCGGGAGTTGTAGCATCTGAGATTACAAGGGGAATCATCGTGTAGTAGTGCATATACACTAGTAAATAATTTTACATGTACTAATGTTAAACAAAGTAACTCCATCTTTCCCATAATCCATTTTGGGAATATCTGCGTGATTGTGTGATCAGCTGTTCGAGAGTTGCGATGTTTGTTGGTTCATGCAGTACTGCACAACACAAGTATAACATCCATTCACTTAAATAAGCACTGATGGATTAATGATGTGTACTTAATCTTAATGATTGTAAGCCTTTCTTTCAACAAGCTTGGCAGGCTGTACTCCACAAAATTAGTTTAGATGGTTATTGTATTGTGCATTAGACCTTAGCATGGTTATAATGTCTTTTGAGTACAGTTAAAATGCATCATTTCTCTGTTCACGTTGCAGGAGGAGCAAGATGTCGTACTCATCCCGAAGTTCCTCGCGTGCCGCGGACTGTAAGGTTTATGTCGGCGATCTTGGCAACGGCGCGGCCAAAGGTGAACTTGAACGAGCCTTCAGTTACTACGGACCATTGAGGAGTGTTTGGGTCGCTCGGAACCCACCTGGTTTCGCCTTCGTAGAGTATGAGGATCCCAGAGATGCAGAGGATGCCGTAAAGGGGATGGATGGAAAGTGAGTCTACTTGAGTTCTACCTGCCTACATTTCCCATGATGCTACTGCAGCACATTTAACCCCCTGACCTCTTCAGGGAGCTCAGACCCACGGGGGTGAGTGTCGGCGGTTTATCACTGTTTTTTCCCCCGCTCACAAAAGCCCCAACATTATGGTATTGTTCTGGATGCAGAATAAAATGTAGTCATCTTTTTGGAGTCTAGTTGTTTACCTAGTGTAATCAAAAAACTGCCTGTATCTAGGCTACTGGCTCTGTAAAACGGGTTATATGAGTGGTCTGGGTTGCATAAACGGCAGGGTCAAAATGTGTACGTGCATTTTGTAATTCATCGGTTGGTAGAGAAGCCATTAATCCCTTTGATTTGCAATATTCCAGGGTGCTTTGTGGAGCTCGCGTTCGAGTCGAACTGTCAAACGGCATGTCCAGAAAGTCTCGCTATGGCCGTCCCAACCGAAGACAATTTGACCCCAATGACCGTTGCTACCAGTGTGGTGAAACTGGCCATTACGCCTATGATTGCTATCGCTTTAGCAAGAGGCGTGGACGTCGTAGTAGGTATGTGACAATGGGGAAATGCTTTAATTCTAGTTACTAATTCGAACCATTTTGCTAATACCTTTTTAATTTTTGCAGGTCTGGATCTCGCTCTAGGTCTAGATCTCGTGGTCGGCGCTACCGCTCTCGTAGCCGTAGTAACGAGAGGTAAGTTTCAGTCACTGCAGTTTCAAAAAGGCTTATTGTATAAATGCATCAATCTAATTTTTATACTTTTTTTTTTTTACAGGAAGTATCGTTCACCTTCATACTCAAAACGCAGAAGCAGGTAAGCCTGTTTAACTGTTTAAGACCAGTGACTACATTTGTTTGCTGCATCTCCTGCCTTCAGTTTTGTCATTAAACCTTGTTAGGGTGGCCATTCTTGCCAGTTCCGCCGCATACGTCCCGAACATGTTTTCGGGTTCGTTCTCTGGAAGTCGCGTTGCTCGACCACATACGTCATCGAGGTTCCACATTTCAGTTAAAATGCATTAGAAAATTAAGATTTATTTCTTTTAAGACATACAATCATTGTAGTTTCATTCTTACCTTTTAATGTAACGGTTGCTTTTCTGAAATTAAACCCGAAATGTTAAACCTTGATGACGTATGCGGTCGACCAACGCGACTTTCGGAGAACGAACCCGAAAACATGTTCTGGACGTGTCCGGCGGAACTGGCACGAATGGCCACCCTAAACCTTGTTGATTTCTAGCTAGATGTGTGTGTATATAACATGTAACTGTCTGTTTTAGGTCAGGCTCTCCTGCTCGCTCCAGATCCAGAACTCCTGTGCGCCGCTCTCGCTCACCTGTGCGCAGGTCCAAAAGCCCTGTTCGAAGATCCAGAACACCTGTCCGTAGAGATAGGTACATATTTTGCCCATGCATATTTTTTTAGCTGAGCTTCACATGTTCATTGAATTTCATATTTTAACACTTGTGTGTTCTTTTCAAGTCGCTCCCGTTCACGTTCTGCTTCCAGACAAAGGGAACGTAGTGTGTCCAGATCTCGCTCGCGGTCAGTCAGCCACAAAAAAGACAGGTATGTTTATGCAGTCTACCACTGTGTTTATGTAAAAAGAGTCTCTTGTCAGAGAATGTGTAGGTGCTGCTACTGTCTTGTGTGTTAGTCATTCCAGGTCTGCCAGCCCAAGGAGAAGTCCAACACCGGACGCTGACTGATCTGATCTGCTTTCACCCCCATTTTCCACCTTTGCCTCAAGGCTGAAAGGCATTTTATCTCCCCTTTGATTTCAATCCTGATTCTACTGTAGCTACCAAGCTCTTGTTTGTTTCATTGAATGATGAAGCCCTCTGCCCCTCACCACCACCTTGTATAAAGATCACTATCATCTCAAGCAGCTTGTGTATAATTTGTTTTCTTAACGTATCCTCTTTATAACTTCTTTTTCTCAGACTCTTAAAAACATTTTAAGCTCCATTGTTTTTATTTCAGTGTTGAGCAAATGTCCTGTGGTCAGTGAATTGTGGGCAAGGTGGTGAATGAGCTATATTGTGATTTAGTCGGTGTATTATATGAGCTGAAGAGTATGCTGTGATTTGTTTGGTGTAGAATTTTTTTTTTTTTTGCATTGAGAATGGCAATGATCTTTTTAATAAAGCTTTACAAAACCAACTTTCAGTGCATGTTTGTGTACTTAAGCTATTTTAATTCCATTTTGAGTGTTTTTCATTGTTTATAATATTAAGCCTACATTTGCATCTCTCACGAAGTCATGGCAACGCTGTTTATTCTAGCATTCCTATTTTTGTGTATGTAAATTTGAAGGGTTGCTTAACTACACTTTATAAAGGAAAGCTAAACAGCTGTTCCATTTAGTTTGAATTTGAATTAGATAAGAATTCGGTGAAGTGGAGGATTTATTTTATGGTCCATTTTTACCACTGCCCAAAGACGCACATGTGTGTCAATTTACATCACAATCAATTACATTTTAACTGCCAAGGGCTGAAACGTATATACTTCTTTGCCCTTAATTTAAAAGTCGGGATTTCCCCACAAAACTACTGTTTGTAGTTAAACGTGACAGTGGCCCAACTATTAATGGTGTTTAGTGGTTAAATGATTTGATTCGGATAAATACGAAAACGATTAAAGCTCTGTATATCCTAGCAGTAATTTAGCACGGATATGAAATATTTTCTGTAATCAAAGTCGAACGAGTGTAAAAAATAAACGTGTTTTAAGCGTATTAACGCATGGTATCACGACTACAATGCCCCAAAATGCATTTCGGCTGTGTAGCTCACGTGATTCTCTCGCTTTTTATCCCCCTCCGGGTTGCCGTAGCTTCGGCAGTAGCGTTTTCCATTTTAGAACGTTTCAGTCGAGACAACATGGCTGCTGCGGCAGGCCATTATTACGGTGACGGAGGCAGAGCAACAAAACGGCAAAAAACAGATAGCGACGGAATGGCTACGGTAATATAATTACAATTTATCATATTGTATTTGTCATGTTTAAACTATGAAAGAAAGATTTTCTTCAAAGAAAACGCGTTTTTCCATCAAACACGACCAAATCTGGCCAGATTTTTCCTTGCGATAGCTAACGTACAGATGTTAAGTTTGGAGGATGTTATCTAGATAAATATTACCCATTGCGTGCTATTATTACACATACATTGTATAATAATTACTATTAATATACATAAATAACTTTTTTAGAATCCGATATATACTAAAAAGTGGCTTTTGATACCGGTGCGCGAGGTAGAAGTTGTTTAATCAATGCTCATTCATTGTTCTAGGCAGGTAACGTTAAGTTAAATCGTTCTGTTGTAGATTATAAAGACTGGGTTTATTTTACAGTTATTTATTGAGCATAATAGCAGATGAATGCTGAAAAACAAGATTATTAATTCGACTTTTGAGTAAAAGCATAACTCGGTTGGAGGGGTTTCATCTTATAACGTTACCTGTACTTTTTGATAAAACCCATTAGTCGCGATTGTTACTCCATTTTATATTTCAGAACGACTAAATAGTCGAACAAATGGGTAAATAAGGAAATTAAATTCGCACCAGACGTAAAATTGCAGTGTTTGTTGTTGGTTTGTCCATGGGTTAATGGGATCTCTTCTCTGCTCTTTGTGCAGGAGGGTTACGATGACCCACACAAGACCTTGCCCTCGCTTGTGGTGCATGTAAGGGGGCTTATTGACGGCATTACCGAAGCTGACCTGGTGGAGGCGCTACAGGAGTTTGGCACTATAAGGTAACAAGCACAATTTGAATGAAAATCATTGGCCCCGTTTCAAGGGGCAAACTGTAACATGACTACAGGCCTATGCCTAATTCGCAAGTCTATGGAATATGTTACATAAATGGTTGTTAGGCATGAAATAGTTAAAGGAATGGAAATACAAATGATCCAATAATAATTTACTCACCCTCATGCCATCCCAGGTGTGACTTTTATTGCCATATTTTGTATATTTACAGTAATACACAATGGATCGATGGTTAAAAAGCTCTCTCACAAGCATATTGTTTCGCTTCAGAGGACATATATTTATATATACATGTACATATGAAGAGTTTGGTTCCAAAACGCAATAAACGCCATTTTTGAAAAAAATGAGTTACTGCCAAAATCAGTATTATATCAGGTCAGTAGTTAAAAGTAAATAATTAATTTTACGCAAAATCCAATACCCGCCGTGATATTCTGTCATCTTTTCTCCCTTTTTTCCCAAAATGCGACAAACGCCACTGCTGCTTTTTTACAGAATGCAATAAATCCATTTCTGATATTACAGCGGGCCATTCACGCAATGTAAACAAACAATGGCCGACGCGCTGAGTACACGGAGTCCTAGTTTTCCTCATCTACTTTGTACTTCGTGATCAACAAACAAAACAAAATAATACTTTAATAGCATTGCCAAACCTGTGATGGTTTTCTGTGACGGGAAAGAAACGTAAGCCATCAACAGCTAATAATTTCCGCGAGAGGCACTCGGTTGCTTGTTCTCCAGACAGCATCAAGCTTCTCATGCTAAAACATTGTGTTCTTCATATAACAAAGTAGGTGTTTTGGTTAATGCCATTAATG
This sequence comes from Misgurnus anguillicaudatus, assembly GCF_027580225.2. Lineage (NCBI taxonomy): Eukaryota > Metazoa > Chordata > Actinopteri > Cypriniformes > Cobitidae > Misgurnus > Misgurnus anguillicaudatus. The sequence goes on along the minus strand of NC_073358.2, from coordinate 28,266,776 downwards.
TTTATTTTTTAATCATTGTATACCACTAGTCAACTAAATAAATATAAAATGGTAAAGATGAATGCACATTTATACATTGATTTAATAGATTTATAGCATTTTGAAATAAAAAACTGTCATGGATTTATTGCATTTTGTGGAAAAAAGAATTCGTTTTTATAATAAATCTTTGAAAATCAAGTTATGGATTTGAATTTTTTATGTTTTTATAACCTAAAGGTGCTATGTGAAAGTTTGTAACAGAAAATACTGGTTTTCATCTTGTCACTTTCTTGGTATAGAAAACACGTTTTTACCGAAATTTGTCAAAATGGATTTATTGCGTTTTGGAACCAAACTCTTCATATATACTTTAATGATGAATGTATGTGCATGTTGGACCATCAAAGTTTTGACCACCATTCAATGGCATTACAAAACCTGGAAGAGCCCATATATTATTTAATATAACTGAATGTGTCTTGGTTCATGTGTCTATTCCAGTTATGTTGTGTTGATGCCAAAAAAGCGTCAGGCACTGGTGGAGTTTGAGGACATGAGCGGCTCCTCTAACGCAGTCACGTATGCTAACAGTAGTCAAATCTACATTGGTGGTCGGCCATCATACATCAATTACTCTACCAGTCAAAAAATCTCTCGGCCCAGTGACTCCGATGACACTCGGAGCGTCAACAACGTACTGCTTTTAACCATCATGAACCCCATCTACCCCATAACCACGGTAAGTTGTTTCAGTATTCAGTATATGCTTTTTTGACTAGTGTGTGTGTTTAAGATTGTTGCCCTGTTTTTGATTGCATTGTCTTTTGTCTGTAGGATGTTCTGTACACCATTTGCAACAACTGCGGCCCTGTGCAAAGGATTGTGATCTTTAGGAAAAATGGAGTTCAAGCCATGGTCGAATATCCTTACAAAATTACTTTATGATTTAGTTTTATGTATTCTGCAGCATGCATGGGGTTTATCTTAAAAATGAAGATTTAATTTTTGCTTCTCTTATTTTGAAATGGCATGTTTATTTGGACAGCCCAAATAGAGAGTAAACATTTCTGTCACAGTGTGTTTCTCCTTGACTTGTGTTTACATTTGACTCGGTCCAGAACGCACAGAGAGCCAAAGCTTCTCTCAATGGAGCCGATATCTACTCGGGCTGTTGCACCCTTAAAATTGAGTATGCCAAGGTTAGTACCACACAGCGTTACATATCACAATGCACTTACTGTAGAGTGCTCTCTGCAAGGCTGGATTCAATAGGGAAAAAATAAAGGGATATCTACAAAAATAAATTTGTTACACAAATCTAACACATTTGTTTAAAAAAAAAGACTTTTTTATTTTTTGAGTGACACTTAAAGGCGCTCTAAGCGAATTGGCGCGTTTTAGATAAAATTTTTTTGTTACATACAGCAAACATCTCCTCACTATCTGCTTGTGCCTGTCCGCTGATCAAACTGTAAAAAAACGCGATCTCTGTAGACAGCTCAGGCTCGACAAATGGCAATATCACAACAAAACATAACAAAGTGTTTCAGCCAATAAACGACAAGAAGGATTTGGGGGTGGGGGTTGGGCGCGTTCATGAAAGCACGGACGGGAGAGGGAGGGGGAGGCGTTAGCTACGCTCCGTTTGTTTGAAAACAGTTCAAACATCAACAGGAAGTGACGTCGCACATTATTCGCTTTTATAGAGCCTTTAATATGCTTATTAAAGTTTTTACGCATGTTGATGTTAAATTTAAGGATCACATTTAATTTTATATTGTGAATGATAAATTAATAATAATTGTCTGTTTGTGAGTGTAATCGCACCTCTACAACTACATTTGTAATGCAATCTTACTCTCTACCGTATAGCCAACTCGACTCAACGTCTTCAAAAATGATCAGGATACATGGGACTACGCCAACCCTAGTCTGAGCGGCCAAGGTACTGTACTAACCGTGCAAATGCTTTGTCTCTTTGCTACTCTTTGTTTTATGGGGATGGGTGTGTAAACAGGCCTCCTTAAGTGACTCCTTTGGGAATGTTGAAGTAACCACAGAAGCAGTTTACTTCCCTGGGATGTCACTTATAAGATGCTGCTTTATTCTTGCTTTTTAAAAACATTCACAGAGTTAAAATTGCCCTTAGACACTTTCTAACCGGAACGCACACAAAAATATGCGTCCGTTCATTTAAAGAGAGACATACACTTGAGGGGGCATGAAAATCCAACTGATTGTAAAGGCGCACATGCTTTCTAGTTAATAGTGACATTTACTGTGGCGCATGTCACTTGTCTCATAAACGGATAGTTCACACAAATATGAAACATTGTCATAATTTACTTCAGAAGAGAATTACTTAAATAATGAATGTCTGTGTTCAACTGAAGAAAGGAAGTCCTATACATCTGGGATGACATGAGAGTAAATTATAAGAATTTTCATATTTGGTTGAACTATTCCTTTTAAAGCACAGTAATTTCTCTCATACATGAAAACCTGAGAAGCAGGCACTCATTTCACCTGTACCCTCACTGAGCATGACACAGCGACTAGCATACCACCTGATGGAGATATCTTTATATTTTAACCTACAGCCTGGCACTTGCTGCCATTTAGACAGTATTATTTATTAAAAGGGATTTCCTAAGTATTGTGGTTCAGGCAAAAAATAGCTTTAGTCTCTGAGGCATTTTTTACTCAGGTTGAACTTAATCTGTGGACTGACTCGTAATTTTTGCATACAAAAGGCGTAATTTGAATTTTAACCCGTTAAGCTCTGCAGCATAATTAGCATTTTTTGCTAAATTGGCCATTCCTGAATTTAAAAGAGTTCCCTGCCCTCATAGTTGGAATGAATTGATTAAAAACTGTGCTCCACTACTTATTTTTTTAAAATAAATGTGATGCAGTTTTGGACCCACTGGTGGGTCGGCAGAGTTGAAGAGGTTAAATTCATGATCCAGACATGATTAATATAATTTTCAATGACATTCATAAAGGGCAATGTCTGCAACGTTTTGTCAAACCATAAACCGCTTCGCTTACCTTGAATTTTTAAACAACCTACTTTGAGTAATTTTTTTTGTTTTGATTAGGGTTTGATCTTAAAGGTGCAGTGTGTAAATTTTAGCAGCATCTAGTGGTGAGGTTGCGAATTGCAGCCAATGGCTCAGTCCACTACTCACCCCTTGCTTTTGAAACACATGGAGAAGCTACAGTAGCTGCCACCGGACAATCATGTCAAAAAGTTTGTCCCTTAAGGGCTTCTATAGAAACATGGTGGCACAAAATGGCGACTTCCATGTAAGGGGGACCCTCGTGCATGTAGATAAAACGTCTCATTCTAAGGTAATAAACGCATAACGGTTCATTATGAAAGGTCTTTATACACCCCTGATAATATAGTTTTGTATATTATTTTGCATTTCTGTCGAGAGATCCTTTTAAAAATTACACACTGCACCTTTAAGGTTTGTTAGGGTTGAACATTCTGGTGTTTAAAAAAAGTCTTTAAGATATAAAGGCAGATAGACATTCATGCTCTTCGTTGTAATACATACTTATAAACTATTGTAGCATCTAACAACATGCAATTAAGTTTCTCAGTCGCCTGCAAGACACATTCCAGTTACCGTCCAATCGCAGCCTTCCAACAGGTCACATGGACAGCGAAACGGAACAATAGCGAACTCGCAACAACTTTTCACTCGTAATGAAGTTACACGGATAGAAAACATCTCGGTGCTCAAGATATCCTTCCACTCATCTAACATTCCACATTTCTACAAAGGTGGCGGCCATCTTTCTGAAATAATTAAACATTTTAGGGGGATGGGTCTAATCTTTTTGGACAATACATTACAGCCAATCACTGAAGACCTTCACATCACCACAAACCAGCCAGTCAAGCAACAAACACAACATGTAAATCCACAAAGAAGGGAGTGGTACAAATACACAAAGAGAGAGAGAGAGAAGAATCATACAGACATTTTCATTACCTGCCAAATGTCGTCATGTTTCTTGGGTGTTTGGGCTACTTTTGCTTACGCCTCTGTCCTCTTTCCTGAGAACATCATGAGAACACGCCAAGCTGACATAACAGTGACAAAACACCAAAACCGAGATTGCTACAACATGAGTGCCATGCGCCGAGATCGCCATGACAACATGCCAAGCTGACATTGCCACAACAACACACCACGCCAAGATTTTTGCAACACACCAAACAAATCGCAGTGCATTTTAAGCAGAGATGGCAAGTTGATATTACCATCGCAACACACGGCAAGCGTGCTCCAACACCGTGGCCTCATTGCACGCAGCGAGATTGATTTCATATCAGACCGATATTAATGTCGCACCACCACAAGTTGAGATCGTCACTACTTACCCATCCAAGATTGCCATGGCAACAACCGACAGACTTCGTACATAACGAACAGTGATGACGTCGACTTTACACCGCGAGTCCATCTTTATGAACGCGCACATCCAAACTCACATGATCACAGGCCACATTGCTCCGAGATTGTCGCGAACATATCACCTTCTTGCTTGCGAGTAACACACCAAACAAGACACTATGGGCGACATTATCAACAGTACATCACCTTAACACATGGAAAGGACTGCGACTGTAACCATGAGGACACATGCACCGATCACACAGACAGATCCACCGCTCTCCCTCCCCAAGCCTTATCTCTTTGTGGACTGAAGTGCTTTCTCTCTGTCATTTCTCCATCCCTCCTCCTCTTCCTCTCTGTATTGAATCTGTTTTATTCATTGAGCACGGCTGACCCCTGTGTAACGCCTCCTGTGTAACGCAGGTGTGGATTAGTCTTGACTGCTGGTGTGGCATCTCTCTCTTCTAAACTCGTCGCGGCACCTGCTGTCTGCTATCCACCCTCTGCTATGGTAAGCACCATTGTTCCTGGAACATGGCAAAACCAGACGCAGTGGACTGGGACGAATATCCTAAAACTGAATGAAAATTGAGTCTGCTGGGAAACGGAGACTGGTAAAGAATAACTCACTTCCACCCTGAAACCACCAGAATTATGGGCATATAGCACAGAGCTCATTCAAACTGTGTAAAGTTTTAGTTCTGACTAGTACATTTTCTGTAAGGTATTTTAATCAGTTTAGCCCGACACGCTGAATAACACTGCTGTGAATTTTTGAACATAAATAAAGAATCATATTTTCAAGAATCAACGCGAACATGAATTTAAGAGTTGATTCTGTTTATTTAATATGCAATCCTGGACTTTGTTGTTTCTGTGCACATTAAAGTTGGTATTTTTTGGTATGCATTAGCTGTGTCCCAATTCAAGGGCTGCGACCTTAAAAGGCGAGCACTCAGTCTTTCAAGGTGGCAGCCTCAGAAGTCCGCGAAGAGAACTGAAGTGAGACGGTCTAACCTTCGGTGGACCCATAATTTGCGTCACCTGCTGCTTGCGCCCACGGCGCCTGTCAGCAGGACACAGTGGAGACGTTTCTGACTTTTTCAAATAAATATGGAATCAGAAAAACATTAATTTCTTTTAGAAAATATGACACGTTGATGTAGATTAAACTATGCAACAGTATATTCAATTAATCAACCTTAGAAATATAAAAAGAATAATATTAACACAAAACATAACTTGTAATACTAAAACAGTGATAAGAAAAAAAATCTGCTAAATACACACTTTTATTTAATAAAGGTTTTATTGTTTATTTTAGAATATCCAGCCGTTATATGCAGGCGTGCAATGAATCTTGGGATAGCCTCAGCTGTTAAGGATCCATTCGTTCTATCCTTAACAGCGCGCAGTAATAAGGACACATTTTGAGGCTTCATTCTAAGCATCCTTTGAATTGGGACGGCCTTACTAGCCTCAAGACGCGCTGCTGTGACGCAATCGGTCTTAAAATAGGTCCTTAGAAGGTCGCAGCCTTTGAATTGGGACACAGCTAGTATCTCTGTTTAAATCGATAGTTCACTCAAAAAGGGTAACATTTGTCATGTACTCACTCGTGTTGGCCCAAACCTGTATGACTTTATACCAAAGAACACTAAAGGCAGAATGGTAAGGGTTGATAGCTTAATTTAATAATTTTAGCATTTATTCAATATAGCAACACAGTGAAGGGAGACTGTCCATTATTTGCATTGTGCCTTTCTTCTACTTTTGTATTCCTTAAGGCTGTGTCTCCACCAAAACGCCATTATTCAAGTGAAAGCGCTAACTGTGGGCACTTTCTTCAGTCGTTTTTTCAGCCATGTTTTGCAGTGTCCTAGTATGTGGTACTAGTATCTAGCCGTTTCTCAATGTCTAGGAAGGATCCTCGGAAGCCAGAATTTCAAGGATGCTACGTCATCCACATGTGTCGAGGGACTGTTCCAATGTCGAGGATCCTCAGAATTGCAACCAAGGACTGAGTCCTTTGTTCGAGAAATATCCCATATAAATTAAAGGATGCATATATGTGTATCCTTCGCGTAGCCTGGTCCAACCAGACTCTCGTACATTCATTTCATTTGTACAGAGAGTCTGGCCACGGTCTATTGCAAAGCGTTACTTCCATTAAGGAGGGTCCTCTGTTGAAGTTTAAAACTATTGGATCTGCCCAGAGTCACTCTGAATCTGCCATAACCAATCGCTAATGAATCAAACTTTTCCCGAACCCCATGGGGAGGAGGGCCATAACGTGTCTGGCGAACGACCTCAATATCATCGTTCTTAGCCACCCCCCTCTGTTCGCTGATTGGACTTGCAGATTTTTGCGGAGAAAACGAAACTCTACTCAGCAGTCCCAGACGTTGTACTGAAGTGAAATGAAAATTAAGCGGAAGCGCGTAGGAGGGCGGAGCCAGGCTATCCTTCGCGCACTTCACGCATCGAAATCACTCACAATCCTATGCGCGCAGGGACGAAAGCACACATTTTCATTGACGTAATGATGCAATGACGTGCACTTGCTAGCCTGTTCCATTTACATGTTCTTCGAATGCTAAAGAGGATCCTCGCCTGCCTCTGAAGGAAGTGACTTGTAAGGACTAGTCCTGCAAAGAAGGTATCCTTGACAATGAGAAACGGCCACTGTTCTGCCATTTTACACAGACATACAGTTGCATGTGCAATCCGTATTTGCAGGTTGCATCCCTCCTGCATTGTGATTGGATGGCCAAGCTAAAAAAGTGACTTGAGAGCCTTTTTTTAACTCTTGCGACTAAAGCGGAATGCTGAGCATTTATTCTGTAATTGCTGCTGTTTGTTTTTAAAAGTCTTTGGTGGACACACTGGCTTAATTCTTGCAAGTTAAAAACTACATGCTTGGCTTACCCAAAATTGAAAATTCTGCAATTTACTTTCATGTTATTTTAAGCGACATTCATGTAAAAAACCTGTTTAAATTTTCTTTGTTCTGATGAGCACAATAGACGATATTTTGAGGAATGTTTGTAATCAGAAGCCTCATTGACATTCATAAAAGGAATAAATAATTGGAAGTCAATGGGGCATCTGATCGGTTTGGTGCAAACATTTCTTAAAAATATCTTTTGTGTTCATCAGAACAAAAAACTTAAACCGGTTTGTAATAACATGAGAGTGAGTAAATGATGACAGAATTTTCCATTTTTGGGTGAACTATCCTTTTAACAGTTAATTCGGTTTCCAATAAGTAAAGTCATGTTTTCTATCCTGCTTTTCCTTAAAGATGTATTTAGTTTAGGTCTTTTTGCTGCTTAATAATGCTGTTTCTCTTGCTTTTCATTATGGAATCATTTTAACAAGAACTATGACTGTGAGAGATGACATTTTGATATAGTGCCCTGATTTGTGTCGACTAGAGAATTGGGCCTTTTTAGTGTTGCAGGCTTTAGAAACAATGTTATTGAGTGACATAATTTTTTTTCATACATTGATAGAAACCCAAACTTGTTTGTTCTGGTTTTGTGATGCTTTGAGGTGGTTTGCCATTTTGGAAATGTTTTGATCTGGTGTTACAAACAAGGATTAAACAAATCTTTAACCAGAAAGGATTTATATTAAAGGACAGACACTTAATATTAAAGGAGAACAATTGAGGAGCTCTAATGCAAAAGTCACTCTCTGTATATTATATAATGCCTTCGCTTCAAATCACGGCCTTGGGCTAAACGCCACATTGATTTTTCAGCAAGTCCTCTAAGTATGTAAGAAGAATTGGATAAATGAAAGCACACTTGTGAGTGCCTCAGACCTAAATACAATTTAAATTTGGCAGTGATATGGATCCCAGCACCCCCTAATTTGTGGTTTAGTTTTTTTATTGATGCAATGATGCAAATGATTTTTGCATGATTTTGCAACAGTTTAGTATGTCTTATCCAAAGAAGTGTTTTTTTTATTTATTTAGAAGTAGAGGTTTTTGCCAAAATGCTTGCATGCACTAAGGGTGTTGCAGCAAATTTGATAAATAACAATGATTTGACTAAAGTGACATTTGTGAAAATTAATTAAAAAAATACAGAAAAAACATGTCAGAAACACTTTTGATGGTTTTGCATCTTAACTCCTCATTTGTTTTTCAGAATATTTATAGCTACTTGCAAAGTTTAATGCTTTACATTACTTTAATCAAACCCATGTTTTCAAAACAAGAAGAACATTGTACTGTCTTAGATTTTGCTGTCCTGCCTAAATGAACTAGAATATCAAAATGCATATGCATATTTTTATTTCATTGCCTCTGCATGTCTTATTTTTGTGTGTATACCTATCTGTGCAGATGCCGACGCAGATGGCAATTGGAACAATTCACAAGGTGTGTGTGGTTGGTTTTGTGGAGATAAAGTCTGACTGACTTTTCCAGATAACGTAGATTTAAGCAGTGTTTCTGTTTATTAGACTTCTCTCTAATGTATGTTCAGAATCTCCATTATGTTTTTTTTTTTTTGAAGGATCTGGTGGTAGTAATCCCTAATGCTCACTGCATGTTATTCACAGAACTGCACAGCACACCAGCTTTTGTGTTTGCATTTGATGTTTACTGTAGATGTGTTGCCCTACCTATTGTTTTCTCATTTTAGACCCCAATGCTAACCCAAACAAGCGGCAGAGGCAGCCAGCACTGCTGGGGGATCATCCACCAGAATATGGTGGTCTTTTAAAGGGCACATATTAGGCCCATTTTTACAGGATGTAATGTAAGTCATAGGTGTGCCTAGAATGTGTCTGTGAAGTTTTAGCTCAAAATACCATGCAGATAATTTGTTATAGCATGTCCAAAATGCCCCTATTTCGGTGGGAGCAAATAAAAGTGCTTTTTTCATCTATGTGCCCTATAAAAGCAAATGAGCTACTGTGCTCACACCCTTACCAACAGACAGTAAGTGCTTTCGGCTAAAAATAGATGCTTCCAGTGAATGTAGTCTTGAGAGAATAATTTCTTCAGCCGCACAAACATACAAGTTTAGAAAAGCTTATGTATAAAATTAACCAGTCAGTTAGTGGCTGCAGGCGGAGCTTTATCAGTGTGATGTCATATTAACAAGAAAATCGAATCAGCATGTCTAATGATACTGCTTTGGTTTAATGGGGATAAAAAAGGCTGATCTTTTGTAGGAGTGGTTGTGTTCTCACACTGCCAACAAACATTTATGTCCAAACACCTTGTAAAAATGGACTTTGCATAATATGGGCTCTTTAAGCAAGAAAGCATTATTTTAAAGCTATATTGTATGAATAAGCACACCATTAGATGGATCTCCAATTCTGTGTTTAGATGTAAACCTTAATCTTTTTTGTTTTAGGTGGTCCTCAGGCTGGCTACGGTCATTATGATGACACCTATGGACCACCACCTCCACCTCCCCACTATGAGGGCAGACGCATGGGACCCCCAATGGGGCGTGGCCGTGGTGGACCCCGCTATGGTGGGGCACAGTATGGACATGGACCACCACCTCCAGACTACAATGCTCATGCCGACTCCCCCGTGGTCATGGTTTACGGTCTTGAGCCCACCAAGATAAATGCAGACAGAGTGTTTAACATATTCTGTCTCTATGGAAATGTGGAAAGGGTGAGCTGTTGTGAGCAAAATGAACATTGTTAAAAAAGTTAAGAACACACTCTCTCCATAAATGAAGTCTGTTCTGGGTTAAAGTAGGGGTGCATGATCTCTTAAAGCCAATGTTGACATTTGAAATCACCCATACCTAAATAGGATCTGGACCTTCTTTTAATAGACCTGCCCCACACATACGCAACCCAGGCAACGATGTCGGTTAGTAGACAAGCCTCTTACTGCTGATTGGCTACAAGTGTGTTTTGCTACTCGGCCCGACTCCCTTTTCCAAAGCGTTTTTCAAAAATTGTGCACCGCGTCTTTAACCCCAGTTTTTCATGTGAGGCTTATTGTATGGATTTTGTTTGACACTTTTTTTGTGTTCAGGTTAAGTTCATGAAGAGTAAGCCGGGTGCTGCGATGGTGGAGATGGGAGACTGTTTTGCTGTGGATAGAGCCATTTCTCACCTCAACAACACTACACTGTTTGGACAGAAACTCAATGTCTGGTGTGTACAGAAATATAAGCTAAACCTTCATGACTTTAAAATTCACAAAGAGTTAATCTACACTCTTAGAAAGGATTTACACATCTTTGTGCGTTAAGCTTTTAACACATTGATTTTGTGTTAAAATAAAACACATGTTGTGTTAAAAGTAACACAAAATGTGTTGTTTCAATAATAACACAGAGATGTGTGGATTCCAGGACGACACTAATGTGTTTTTAACACATCCGTTCTAAGAGTGTACATGGTTGTTTCTGTATGTGAATATGCCTGCTTCATGTTAAACCTTCACAGCTGTGAGTTTTGAATTGCACAACTGGTTTCCTGGCATAATGTTTTGTTTTTTGCACAAGTTTGACGCGAGAGCCTGCTACAGACAGCTGAAAACAGTGCATATATATATATATATATATATATATATTTATTTATTTATAAATATAAAAACTATCCTGGTAGTACTTGTTTTAGGGGTCTGTGATATGAATAAACACACAATGTGCCCAAATAGAGTGTTTGAATATGTGTGAGAAACACCTCTAATAGCGCATCTCTGCAACAGTAGCTGGTGACGTCACGCTTGTTCTCAAATCACAAGTGTGACCCTGTACCGTAAGTTGCACAGGTCAGTCCCTCCAGAAAAAATGTGATTATGCGATCACATGATTCAACGCATAATCGGCCAAATCTGCATATTTATGCAGGGACCGCATTTTTTCAAAAACGCCACACTTTTGCCGCATAAATTGCAGATTTCTGTGTGCAAAATATGCGGGGCTTCACACAAGCGCAGCTATGTCCCCTGTTGTCATGGTAACGTTATGAAGTGATGTAATTACGCGACTGCAGTTTTTGCAAGTAGTTGCCGCAGTTTTTGCAAGTAGTTGCCGCAGTTTTTGCAAGTAGTTGCCGCAGTTTTTGCAAGTAGTTGCCGCAGTTTTTGCAAGTAGTTGCCGCAGTTTTTGCAAGTAGTTGCCGCAGTTTTTGCAAGTAGTTGCCGCAGTTTTTGCAAGTAGTTGCCGCAGTTTTTGCAAGTAGTTGCCGCAGTTTTTGCAAGTAGTTGCCGCAGTTTTTGCAAGTAGTTGCCGCAGTTTTTGCAAGTAGTTGCCGCAGTTTTTGCAAGTAGTTGCCGCAGTTTTTGCAAGTAGTTGCCGCAGTTTTTGCAAGTAGTTGCCGCAGTTTTTGCAAGTAGTTGCCGCAGTTTTTGCAAGTAGTTGCCGCAGTTTTTGCAAGTAGTTGCCGCAGTTTTTGCATAAATATCCCACATATTCCATCACATTTTTTAAGAAAACGTGCCACAAGATCAAGGATTTTTGCCCACAACAAAAAAAAAACCCTCTGCATTTTTCTGGAAGGACTGACCGGTATATTCGTAGAAAAAGCCAAAAATATATTGCATGGGTCAAAATTATTTTTTTTATTGCAAAATCATTAGTATTTCATTTAAATATCATGTTCTGTGAAATTTCCTACCATAAATATATAAAAATTGATTTTTTTGTGAGTGGATGCAGCAAAATACAAACTTCACTATTGCGACTGCTCTTTGGGGATTTCCCATTCAAGTTTAGTTTTTATGTTAAAGCTTACAGTTTTACCATTCAGTCCACAATGTCATTACAGTGGTAAGCCAGTAGAGAGAGCGCTAAAACAAACCTTTTCATTAATAATATACATTGTTAGGACGACTTGGTCCCAAATATTTGATCATACAGCTCAAGCGATTAAACCTTGTTTTTTTTTTTGTCTCGTCTGCAGTGTATCCAAGCAACAGGCCATAATGCCTGGCCAGTCGTACCAGCTGGATGACGGCAGTTGTAGTTTTAAGGATTTCCATGGGAACCGAAACAACCGCTTCACCACAGCTGAGCAGGCAGCCAAGAACCGCATCCAGCAACCCAGCAATGTACTTCACTTCTTTAACAGTCAGCCAGACAGCTCTGTTGAATCATTTGGCCAGGTAAGAAATGACCACCTGCTACTGCTGTGTTCCTGGTGTTTGCTTTGAGACAAACGTGAGCATTGCATGTAGGCATCAAATTTGAACCGAGGTGTCATGAATGTCTTGTGCTTTGGTCTGGATGTATGTGGACTTCAGATATTAATGGCCTCTTCTGATTCATATACAGATTTGTGATGAGTTGGGAATCAAGAGTCCAAGCAGTGTCAAGCTGTTCACAGGCAAGAGTAAGTGACTAATAAGTTTCATGTGTCTGTACGTTAACACGTGTGAGAAGTATGGTGTAGTGGTGATGCATGTTTGATTCTGTATAAATACACGTGTATGTGTGTTTCTCCTGTGTTGGTGAAAATGGAGGCGAGAGAAGTTCATCTGGGCTGTTGGAGTGGGAAACCGTAAATGATGCTATGGAGGCTCTTGCTATGATAAATCACTACCAGATGAAAAACCCTAGTAAGTACTCTCCCAAACAATAGACCTTTATTAGCTTCCGAATCCGTATATAAATCTGATGCCTGAGGCCAGGTTGCATGGTTTAATCCTACTTGAACCCATTTTGGCCCAAAATCTGTTGTTTAGCTTCGTACACACTGTTAGATTGGAGTTCAAGATTAGCTTTTTGCTAAGTCCTGATAGGTCTGTAATTCATGTTTAAACTTTTTTTGTTTCTTTTTTTAGCTGGGCCTTACCCGTACACACTCAAACTGTGTTTCTCAACTGCACAACATGCGAATTGAACCCACGATGACCATTAACTCTTGATGTTCTGTGACCTTTTTGATGCCCAGCACCCCAAGCATGTCTTAATTCCAGACCTTGGATGGAGAAAATGTTAATATCTCTGTTTCTAGAATAACAACGTACTCAACATTTTGTACCATTGTTTAATTTTTAATTTAGTATTTTTATTGCTATTAATATTTTTTTTTTATTGTCAGTTGTCCGGTCTTGCGTAACTGTACATTTGTGGAAAACGTATTAAAGACGTCATTGTGAACAGTCTCCTGTGCACTTGTTTGTTCATTTCTACTGCTCCGCACAAACAGCTTGACACCTCTTGCAACAGTGAAATGTCAGATACTTTAAGAACGGATGTGTTTATTTCTTACAGTGTTTTGTGTTTTGCTATTTAACACATTATGTGTTATTTTGACACATTGTGTTGATTTTGTGTTAAAACGGTTCAAGATGTGTTAAAACCACACAAAATGTGTTGTTCCAATAATAAATGTGTTGTTGTTAACGAGACACACAATGTGTTTTAACACAACCGTTTTAAGAGCGTTAAGTAGCTTAGTATGTGTGTTTCAATGATATTTGGAAAATCAGTTTTCGAGTCCTAGAAGTGGTAGATTCATGTGAAATACAAAACATTTGTTACTGTGCTACTGCGGTTTGCAATACAATCAATGACGTTTTTGGCTGTTCTGTGTATACAGTACATGCATAAACGGGAGCAAGGATGTGCAAGTCATATTTTGGTGTGTGTCAGAAAGCTAACCAGATTATTTAAAGCTGAAATCTGTAACTATTTTTGGTGTTAAAGGGGTCATAGTGTAAATATCTGACTTTTTCTATGTTTAAGTGCTATAATTGGGTCCCCAGTGCTTCTATCAACCTAGAAAATATGAAAAAGATCAACCCAGTATCTTTGTGTAAGCCATGCTTTGCAAGCATGTGGAAAAATTTGGTCGTTTAGATTTCACGTTTTGTGAGGTAGGTAGCAAGGCAAATTACAGTAATACCACCCCTTAATCTGCACTATCCAATCACGGCACTGCCTTTTAAGGCAGAGAGAAAGAAATAATTGACAGCACAATTGAGTTTCAATTACAACAATCCACCATCATTGTGATCACTGTTTGCATTTTAAAGGACACGCCCAAAAACGGCACATTTCTGCTCGGGCCTACAAAGTGGCAATTTTAACATGCTATAATAAATTATCTGGAGTATTTGAGCTAAAACTTCACATACGCACTCTGGGGATGCCAAATACTTATTTTACATTTTTAAATAATCTCATAATATGACCCCTTTAAATAAAATTCTCCTTATTACATTACAAAACTCCTTAAAATAGAGGTGCTACACAATGCCGCTTAGAAGACCTGTTTTTGGCTGTATGGTACCATAAACAATCATTAACATCCAAAAGAATCTTTGTTTCGTTAAATGTTTTAGACTACAAAAAGATGATATGGCTCTTTTAAGAACCTTTGACTAAAAAGTTTTTTGGGAAATCAAAAATGCTGCTTCTATGGTATTGCTGTGAAGGACCTTGTGTAGCACCTTTATTTTAAGAGTGCCCCTTACCCCGATTTGCAAGGATAAGTTTATAATTTGAGTTTTCAGTTTGACGTCCACTAATCTGCAATTTTATGCAAGTAAAGATTATGAATTGCAACTTTAGGAAGTGTCAACAAAATTAAGATTAGGTTCTGCTTTGATTTTGTTTTTTTTTAGATTTATATGACACTGAACTGACATCACCACAGGGACAGACAAAGCTATATATGCATACAGTTTTAGTATGAAATACATGATTTCTTAAATAATACCTGGATTTAAAATACAGATGCCAACTGATTCCATTGTTTTGGTTCCATTAATAATGAAGCCTTAAAGGCAGGGTGCATGATTTTTGAAAAACGCTTTGGAAAAGAGATTCGGACCAATTACTAAAACATACTTGTAGGCAATCAGCAGTAAGGGGCGTGTCTACTAACCAACATCATTGCCTGGGTTGCGTATGTGTGGGGCAGGTCTACCAAAAGAAGGTCCAGATTCTACTGGGGTTGGGGCGTGTTTGTTTGGGTGATTTCAACTGTCAACATTGGCTTTCAGAGATCATGCATCCCGCCTTTAAGAATGCAGTTTTCCAAAAAGCCCTCTAGCACTCACGTCACCACTTCTAAAGTGACACATACAAACAGTAAACATGCTTGTCTTAATACAGCAAGAAATAAACATTGACCCTTACTTAAAAAACATGATATCATTTGTGAACCACTCCAAATATACATTTATCTGAACAGTTTGCAGTGTGGTAGGGTGCAATTTTTTATTAACTACTTCAACAGTAATTTTTGCAAAGGGAGATGTTCTGAATCTGTTTCGACTCATTTGAAAAACGGTCAGACAGGTTTGGGATGAATGATTAAAGGGGAAAATCATGAAAATCTGGCTTTTTCCGTGTTAAAAGGAATATTCCATTTTCTTAAAAGAAAAATCCAGATAATTTACTCACCACCATGTCATCCAAAATGTTGATGTCTTTCCCTGTTCAGTCGAGAAGAAATTATGTTTTTTGAGGAAAACGTTGCAGGAATTTTTCTCATTTTAATGGACTTTAATAGAGCCCAACATTTAATGCCTAACACCTAACAGTTTTTTTCAAACGAGTTTCAAAGGACCATAAACAATCCCAAACGAGGCATAAGGGTCCCATCTAGCGAAAACCATTTTTGACAAGAAAAAAAATATAAATTTTTAAAGCACAATTTCTCGTCTAAATCCAGTCGTGATGCGCCAGCGTGACCCCACGCAATACGCCATGACGTCAAGAGGTCACAGAGGACGAACGCGAAACTCCGCCCCAGTGTTTACAAATGTGTTGAAGGAGGACCGTTCCTACATTGTTGTATGTCAACTGATACTAATTAATGTCTTTGTGTCAGTTTATTGTTTACAATGGTCCGCAAATGTGCGTTTTATATATGTAACACGTGACCTCCCTACGTAACTACGCATTTACGTTAGGTCGCGCTGGACCAGACCTAGACGAAAAGTTGTGGTTTAAATGAGCATATTTTTTATTTAACAATCGTTTTGCTAGATAAGACCCTTATGCCTCGCCTGGGATCGTTCACAGATCTCCGAAACTCCGTTGAAAAAAACTGTTGAGTGTTGAGTTGAGTATTGAATGTTGGGCTCTATTAAAGTCCATTAAAATGAGAAAAATCCTGCAACGTTTTCCTCAAAAAACACAATTTCTTCTCGACTGAACAAAGAAAGACATCAACATCCCGGATGACATGGTAAATTATCTGGATTTTTCTTTTAAGAAAATGGAATATTCCTTTAAGTGCTAATTGGGTACCGAGTGCTTCTAATCAACCAAAAAAAGTGAAAATGATCAACCCAGTAACTTAGGTTTGGTAAACCATTCTCTGCAAGCATGTGAAAAAATAGCCTGAAATTTGGCTTCCCTTGTGATGTCAGAAGGGGATAATACCACCCCTTAATCTGCACTATCCAACCATGACACTGCCATTTAGTGCAGAGATCAGCTCATTTACATTTTAAAGGACACACCCAAACAGCACATTTTTCCTCACACCTACAAAATGGCAATTTTAGCTTGCTATAATACATTTTCTATATGATATTTTGAGCTAGAACTTTACAAACGAACACTGGGGATGCCAAATATTTATTCAAACGTCTTGTGAAATGTCCCCTTTAACTATAAAATATTGATGCTGTGTTGCTTCTGATCATTTCAAACCACAACTTTTGAATGCACTGAAAAGTAAAACTGTAAATGGTACTTTACTGTAATATGGTTGGTTGAGAGAGGGCGCCCTCTACTGTGGATAAGGTATATACACACCATAACAAGCTTAAAATGAAACTAGTTTAGTGTGCACTTATAATCTTTCTCTTGTTTGCAGATAACAACCATCTCCAACCAACCATAACAAATGAAATCAAAAATTTGCCAGTGTAATACAAAACCTGAAGGCTGCTGGTTATTAAAAAGAAGGACAAGCTCTTTAATACGTCAGCTCTTAATATCCATAAACATCTTTCAGACAAAAATAAATACATATCATGTTAAAATTTGTATTAGGTGCCTGAAGCACTCTGTTCATTACTTTGTTCAGTCTCTTGGTTTTTGACTGGTTGGTCTGTAACAGGCAGTCTTGATACTAAACTTGCCAAACGATGAAGAACAAGATCAGCTGTTGAGCTCAGACTGTGCTGTAGGTAGAAATGATAACAAAATAAACACAAACAGTTCAATTATCTACAAACAATAATTTTAATACATTCTAAGATTTGCAGAAAAATCTGCTTAGCCGATAGTCACCTGTAGTATATGCAGTCCTTTCAAGGTAAGAACAGCGAGTTCTTTCAGTCCATCACCTGTCAGGTCAAGATAAATCAATGACAGGAGAGGACTTTTAAAACTCCGTCTCCACAGCAACTGTAACTTATCTTCAGGAGCTCCCATTGATGGATAAAATTTATAACACAGCAGCTCCTACAGGTCACAAATCAAACACTTATTTGTACACACTGATACCCAAATGTGTGTAATAAGCTATTTAATTCGGACAAACTTTTGTTACCTGTCCGTATGTTCCCAGCAACAATTCATTTTCTCCATCAAAGTCTAGATCAACAACGAGAGCACAGACAACTGCGTCACACTGATCACTTTCTGCTAAACACCGCTGTTTGCTCAATCCATACTGCTCCACATCCCTGATCACACACACATAATACACAAAATTTACAAAGATGAACACAAGTAAGCACTGATACTTATAGACATGGTGCAGAACAAGAGACGCACACTAACCTGTAAACAACAGCCATCTCTATTGCACTGGTTACCAGGAGATTAAATGTTAACTTTTGACTACCTGCTGAAAAACAGAGTCAGTGTGCAATTGTGAATATAAACTTAACTGTGTTATATAAGCTTTTAAACTGTGGACTCTAGACGTGTGCTGTAATATTCAATATACTAAAAATAAAAGGGACTTAAAGACTTAAATACTGTGAACGCACCATTTGTATTGGTGTTCAGGTGCTGCTGTGGTAAAGGGAACAGTAACACCGTGGATATGGGACTGTCATGCTGTATACGCCAGTTCTGGAGAATCTCTGATACACAGAAAAATGCATCATAACAATCAATGGGAAATATTGGGTTTGTGAAAAAAATTTTGGATTATAGAAAAAGAGAACAAGAGCAAATTAGTGTAAGTGTGTTTCTTACCAGGTCCCTTTTGGTTGACAAGAGAAAGTCCCACAGAACCATTCTGACATCCAAACGCAGTGAGGCGACGATTTTCATCAATACTCAACACATCCATCCATAACACATTGCAATGCACACAAAGTACAATAGTTAACACACATCCATCCGACCTATTGCATGAAAACAAACAAACAAACTTACTTGCTTGGTAGCTCTTGCAGTTCAGGAAAGAGTTTTTCTACTGGTTGTTCCTCAAATTGGTGCAAAGAGGCATTCTACTAATCAGAGACAGAAAATGAAAGACATAAGAGAAAAAATCTAAGAATTAAAGGCAACTGTAAAAATAAAATTATTTGGATTATGTCGCAAATTATCTAATGGACTGACCTCTTTATAAAGATGTATACACTGATCGTGTCCACTGAGAAGAAAAACAGTCTCACTGGATCCATCTCCACAATGCACCCTGCAAATCAATAAAGAGCATGACACGTAACACACATTTTACTGCATGATTTCGTACATTATGTCTACTGTTCTATATGTAAATATATGGTGTGCGCATATAATCCTCACTAATATCTTAATTTTAACACAAATGATAAAACACAAATATACACTCACTCTGTGTGATAAAGCTGGAAGGGTGTAAATTGCAGTTCTAGATTTAAACAGCTTTCTATTAAAAAAATGAATAAAATCATATTCAAAACAGACATTTATACCACATGAAGTTCAACTTTTAAGTCTTTTTAAAGAAAAACACCACCATTTTCAACACTTCACTATGCTCCTACCTCAACTCAATTAAGACGAATTAACACATAACCATCTCCCCCCAATGCGTGCACTTAATCTTTGTACAGTGTGTTGTGAATGTGTTAGCATTTAGCCTAGCCCCATTCATTCCCCAGGATCCAAACAGGGATGAACCCAAAAGCCACCAAACACCTCCATGCTTTCCCCATTTAAAGGCTGTTACACACGTAAGTATGGTGGCACAAAATAAAAAGCTGCAATCTTTTAAGCAGATAAAATGTGAGAACTACATTGTATGGCGGAAGAGCACTTAGTTTTTTTTTTTTAAATTCCTCTCCTCCTAGTGGAAGTTGATAAATAGTCCCCAGACTACATGCTATAATTAGGTTTTTACTATTTATTATTATTCTTTATTTTTTATATATGTGTATGTGTGTGTATACATATATATATGTACATACATATGCCAATGTGAAAATTGACAAATGTCTGAGTGAGGGTTTCGCTGCAACCCAAATTTCCCTACGGGGATAAATAAATACTGAACTGAACTGAACTAGTTTGCAGCACTTTGACCTCAGGCGCAGCAATATTGACGGAAGTTTGAGCGAGAGGAGGAGGAGTCAGAAGTGATGAAGTTACTGTGCGCCGAAGTCAAAGTGCTACAAACCAAGCGCTCCTCCGCCACACAATATAGCTCCTATCTTCATCCGCCTAAAAAAAATCACCACGTTTTGTCTAGTGCCACCACTTGCTCGTGTAACTACTCATGTGACAGTCTTTAAATAGGGAAAGCATGGAAGTGTTTGGCAGCTTCCAAACTCATCCCCGTTTGGATCCCAAGGAATGAACGGGGCCAGGCCAAACGCCAACACATTCACGACGCGCTGCACAAAGATCAAGTGCACGCACCGAACAAAGATATGTATGTATCAACACGTCTAAGTTGAGGCAAGAACATAGCAAAATATCGAAAACGGTGGTGTTTTCCTTCAAGCAGTAATTTAAGCAGTATAATTCATGTTCATCCTATAGATTCTAAAGAAAGTAAGGATTTTCAATTGACAAACACACGTGCTATAGACTCCAGGTTAAACTCTGAGCCAGGTTCATAATCACAGTAAATGTTAAGAAATGGAGTTGCTTTATCGCCTGAGTCCTGTAAGGAAAGAGAACATTTTTTAGATTTCTCACATTTTTATCTGACATGAAAATGATGGCAAATCATCTCCAAAACTGTTATTAACTGTTATTAACTGATATTAAGAGAGATAATTTATTTAAATACCCAGTGACATGATTTTTGTTAATTAGTTCTAGATATACACACCTTGATGAAGGTTATGCCTACGACTAGTCCTCTTTTAGGTGCTGATTTGTTGAACGCATCAATGGAGACAATTTCTGCATCAACTGTATTAACAGATAAAGACAATTTTGCAGATGCAAGCATGCAAAAAACACAAATAGGTTTCAAAAGCAAACATTCAGGGTTTAACCTGGTATGTACGTGAACTGAATTTCTTTTGCCACGGGTCTGATCTTCTTCTGCAGATCCTGGTACCTGAAGCACACCACTTTACCCTTCAAAGTCGCTGCCAGCAACTCCTGGTCGCCTGCTTGGCACAGTCCATATATGTTGCTCTGCGAAGGAAATCGACTGAAACTGTCTTCCACAAATGGACACAAAACTTTTTTATTCGGCAACATATTACATCCAAGAGAAGCAAAGAATAAATTCAGATAGATTTCACTCTGGTCACACGAATGAAATCAGTAAACATCCGGTGGTAGGAGGGCTTGTGAGTAAATGCAACCAATCATCTTTTGCTTACGTTACTCTTGACAAATCAGAGCCTTCGATTTATGTTGTCGTCATCAGATGTCGACGAAGATCAATAAACTTCTTCAGTGAATTATCACGTGCAGTTTTCCGCTAGAAGTTGCGAATTGCTGATTTTCTTTTTTTCTAATTTCTTTTCTATTTTCCGGTTTGGGTGAAGTAATTCGCTAAATTTTCTTGGATTTCTACTCATAATTGGTTTTCAATGAAATACAATATTGTCACCTAGAGGGGGCGCTCGGCGGCTCCGAAAGCGCGAAGTGAGGTCTCAGGAGTCAGGGATTTTCAGATTGGGGTGCGGGCCCGGGGATCTCAGAAAGATCCGAGAAGGTTCTAATCTAAGAGGTACACAGACATTTTCAAAAAGCAAAACAAGTCTATCAAACATTATTATAGTTTTATTTGTGTTCATGTTTATTTCTAAGGGGCTGTTTCCCAGACAGGATTTAAATGGATAGTTCACCCAAAAATTAAAATTCTGTCATCATTTACTCACCCTCGTGTTGAGAAATGTTTGTAATCAAACCGTTCGTGGACCCCATTTGCTTCCATAGTATTATTTTTTCCTACTATGGAAGTGAATCTGGTCCACGAATAGTTTGGCTACAAACATTTCTCAAAATATCTTACTTTGTGTTCATCAGAACAATTCAATTTATACAGATTTGTAACAAAATGATAGTGAGTAAATGTTGACAGAATTTTTATTTTTGGGTGAACTAGGCTATCCCTATAAAAGACTAAAATGATTGGTTGAGCTTAACTGAAAACAGCTTGCATTGACATATTAATATACCAGTGGCATTGTTTTGTCTCGGGATGCACACGCATTTTTTTTGTAAGGTATGTTTGTAAAAACTACTTATTGCCCTAATATAAATATACAGGTTAATATATGTCAGAAAGGGGGTCCTTCACAAAATGAAGTCCATGGCATACTAGACTGAGCAACGCACAATTAAGGTTCTGTATGATAATGGTGTGCTAGCTTCAGCTCATTACGGGTGATGATGCACACCGCAGCGCACGTACACTAACTGTGCACAGGCTTTAAGTAGGCTGTGACTGAAAAATGTCTTGCTTTTGTAGAAGGAAACATATATGAGCTATACCACAAATTTACAAGAAAGAAACCATATTCCTTCCCCTAAGTTAAGTTAAACATCACCACAATCAATGCAAAAGTAAACACTTTGGACCATTTGTTAACAAAAGATGCCTAGGATTATGAGTTATAAGAAATGGATGCAAACATCAGCTACCTTTTCCTTCACTGACAATTTTTACATCCCCTGAAGTTTTACATAGAAGACCTATGCTTTAAAATATATGACTCCACTAGGGGGCCAAGCAAGCTGTCAATCGGTTATTGGGACCTTTTCATCATACAACCCCACTGACATTAAAACCCTTTTTAATTTGTGACCCAAAGTCTGTCCCCACCAGTTGTCTTTATTATCATATCACTGGTTGTCTTTATCATTCTACTCACCTTTATACTGCATTTTATCAGTTTGTTTATACAACAGGGTTTGTTGAAACAAAAAAGGGGGGAGCATACATTTAACACATCATCAAAAAAGTACCCACTACTCACTTTTACTTATTCTGGATATAACAGCTCTATTGGGTTAGAACAGAGGAGATTCCATCAACAATTTCTTTCCCAGGCCAGTTTTTGTTTTTTAAGAAGTTGCAGTAGTCAGTAGGAAGGCATTTGCATCTGTAAGTAACTTTAGTAAAATTTGTAACTGTTTTTATCACATATTTACAGTAAATAATTTGTTGTTTGATTGTCAGACCGTAAATTAATATATATGCTCAGCTGACATTGTTTATTGTGTGTGCGTGTGTGTGTGTCCAGCGTGTGTTTCTTTGGGGATTAGAATTGTGTGACTGATTGGTGCTGACAGCGTTCTGTGTATTACTGGCTGGCCTGCAGATTAAGCCGCTCCTTTTTAGACTGCCTAATCTGGATTAACTGAAGGAGTGTGCCTGCAATGATGCGGCCCACTACCCCTCTACCCCCCTCCCTCCCTCCCTCCCAAGACTCTCTCTCTTTCTCTCTCTCTCTCTCTCTCTCTCTCTCTCTCTCTATCTATTTATCTATCTATCTATCTATCTATCTATCTATCTATCTATCTATTTATCGATCTCTCTATCTATCTATCGATCTCTCACTGGCCCTTCTTTAACCCAATCTACACATTCATTCCTCTACCCGTGTTTCCCTTTTGCATGACAACATTATCGTTTATTTCATCAAACTCTCCACTCAGATTGAATGTTTTTGCGATGTTGGTTGTGTATTTCTGTACAAATGTGTTCTGGAGTGTGTTTGTGTGTGTGTGTGTGTGTGTGTGTGTATGCCTGCGGATTAGAGTTTAGTCCACTTCCATAATTGCTCTTGTGCCTGCGTAGCTGGTTGATGCCAGATGGACGGACTGGTCCACCCACCCCCAACCCCACGGCACCATCTACCCAAACTTCCCCTTCTGCAGGCACACCAGCTGAGATCCCAACACATAAACACACAAACAATCGCACACTGACACAAACAACAAAAACTAATCTTTCTGAACTGTGAATAAAAAACAATAATAAAATATAGTAACAAACAAAGCACAACCACTGAAAAACAGGCATGTACTGTGATATCATAATTTGTAAAATGCAGAAACATTACAAGAAAACAGTCAGTAATCTGATCAGTAGTATGTCACATTATGAATAATCAGAATTTACAATGTGAATCCTGGCACTAATTGTATGTTCGAATGTAGAAATATGTATTTTAAACCTTTAAAAAAATTATTTATCATTATACTATTATGTTAGTAAATTACATTCTGATACAAAAATGTATCACTTTAATCCACTGCATAACACTTTGTAAAAGCATCTGCTGAATGTGTTAATGTAAATAAAATTGTGTCAATATAGTGTATTTCATCATTAACATTTTTATACATAGTATAAAATATTTTTATATAGCCAACTATATTTTTTATAGGTCATATTTTCCAGATCAAATGAATAAGGCTTTTTTTAATACATTTATATTGAAATGTTTCACCTTCTCCATCCTTTATGTTAATAATGAAATTACGATGTTAATAAAATTTTTTATATTAAGTTACTTCACAATCACATTCTCTAAACCATATTTTTAACTGAGAAATTTGTATTTCAAAGGTTTAAAATGCTATACAGTAAACATCATGATTGTCATTGCCAGTGACAAGCAGAAACATCAACCCATGACCTGTTGCAAGGGCAAACTAAAATGTGTATAGGTGCTCATCTATAAATACATTTTCCCAATCCCTGTGAATTTAAGCAGTGGTGTAGTTAACCTACAAAGGTTTGAAGAAAGAAATATATAGACAAAATATAACATAATAAAAATGTGCATCTTTGTCAACTTCTCAAAATATTAAATTTATAATACAGTAGATGTAGTAAACAGGTTCCCATCATAGTCATGTATTCAGAATTTTGACAGTACATATATGTTTTATATTTAGGGTCATTTATACAAGTTTAAAATAAATTTATTTATAAATAATCCTGACATTAAAATTTGGGAATTCTGAAGGCTCTTTTTGTCCTTTAGAGTTGGCTGTAGAGTTTGTGCTGTACTCAGGAGGGATGAGATATATCGTGATCACAGCCAAACAAACCTGTCTGCAGTGTCCCTGTTTTAAGCCAACCTATCACATACAGTTCTCCTTGATTGCTATCTAACGCCTCTCTCTCTCGCCTTTGCCTCTCTCTGTCTCTCTCTCTCTCGCCTTTGCCTCTCTCTGTCTGTCTCTCTCTCTCTCTCTCTCTCTCTCTCACACACACACACAGACACACACACTTTCTCTCACTCTGTCACTAACATCCAAACACACAATGCAGTACAACTTAGATTTCTACATAAAACATGATTTTTTTCTATAGACTATATAACATATTCTATTACAGCAAACTTTTAACAGCTTTGTGCAAATATGTCTGAAATCTTCTGGTTAACCATGCACTCTTTCCATATGGCTGTTCTTCTGTTTTCTTTTCCTGTCTTCCATAGTCAAAATAGCATTCTTCTTCATTCTTCATCCTTTATCCACACATCATTTCATTTAGCTCTCCTTTATGTTGTCCAGATTATATATTTTTCCTTTTCTGGTCCTGTGATGTTGTTTCCCCAATGGGACATTTACAGTATGCATTCTGTCAGTCCTACTCTCCTCTTGTGGTCTGATGAGAAATCTCTCTTTCCTCTCTTTATCCAGGTTAAGAGACTTTTCACATAAAGCATATTATGATAATTCTACTGTGTGAGTGTGTGTGTGTGGGTATGTGTGTGTGGGTGTTAATGTTTTCCAGGTTATTTGATGTAAAACTTCATTTAAAAAGACTATTTAAACATTTAAATATATATATATATTGAGGTTTTTTTTATATATATTTTTGCATTATTCTTTTGGGTAACTCTTTAAAAGTTTGTAACATTAGTAAATATATTAGTTAACATAAACAAAGAATGATCAGTATAGTTTTTCAGCATTTATTGATCTTTGTTCATTTTATTTGATCCCAATACAATTGTTTATGTTTTATTAAATGGTAAAATGATCTTGAACTAAGATTAGGCTATATGATGTGGAAGTATTGTACATTAGTAAATGCAATACGATGCAATACAACAATGCTAACAAATACAGCCTTTATAAAGTGTTACCTTATTGTGTGTGTTCAGCAGATAAACGCGACAAGTAAAAATGTTAAACAAAATTATTTTTAATCAGTTTAAAGACAATTAAATAAAATATTGTTATGCTGAAAATTGTAAAAGAACAAAAATATGCACAGGAGAAAGGATTTTTGAACGTTAAGTGTTTTACGTTAATGATCGAAATTAGATTTTTATGCCCTGGCACTAATGCCATAATTTATGTTTCGTTTACAAGTATATTTTGATATATTTAAAGTAGTTCGAAGCCTTTTTCAAATATTTATCGCATCTGTAAAACGTGTCAAGCGAAATAAAAGCAATATGCCGGTATTTCACAAATTCACTACACATTTTGTAACAAAAAATCATGAAATATTTCATTCTTTTATTTAATAAAAACGCTGTTTGGCAGAAAAATGTCAGTTTGGTTTACGGGGTTTTTAATCTAAAAGAAAAACTTCAAATGCTATTTTATAAAATACTCTAAAATTCAAATATTGCATCAAATATTAGGGTACCCTACATTAACTGAAGACTGTTATTATTATTTTTATATAGGCTTAGTTTATTGCAGTTTCTTAGTTTTAATGTTTTAGCACACAATTTCCCATTGTAGCACCACGTGTTCATAAACGTCAAAGGTGGGGGAGAGAGAGAGAGAGAGAGAGAGAGAGAGAGAGAGAGAGAGAGAGAGAGAGAGAGATGTACTTTATGATTAGCTGCGAGCTCTCTTATTGCTCATAGGGTCCTGCTCCTGAACGGTCTCATCCAAGGGACACGCGCCTTAAGTATAACGCTAGGTCTGAAACATATGTTTATATGCCTAATATTTACATTTATAACTTTTCCTTAAATTTGAAAGCAAACGATTACTTTTCATATTCAACGCAACGCATGTATTAAACTTGAACAAGAGTGTAAGCTTGTCCCAGACACTGAGGAGCGATAAAGCATCAACAGGTGTCCGGAAAGCCGCGAGACTGACGGACTGCCGCACGCGCCAGGCGCGGGCAAAGAGGAGCAAGGCAGGACCCCCAGCCCGTAAAGAGCGTAACAGATAAAAAGTGAGTGAGTGAGAGAGAGGGGATAGAGAGAGGGAGGGAGAGCAACAGTGAGAGAGTGTGTAAAAGACCCGATCGTCCCAAGAATGATGTCCTACATAAAGCAGCCCCATTATGCTGTGAACGGGTTAACATTGTCCGCCTCAGGAATGGACCTGCTCCACACTGCTGTCGGCTACCCAGGTCAGTTTTATTCCGATTTATTATTTATATCTGATCAAATTATAGCCTATTAACCATTTCTTCATACCTTGGTTTACTTATTTTGTTGGTCATTAAACGACCAATTTCTATAGCCTAAAAAGAGAGAGGGGAAAGTTAAAAGTGGTATATTTATACATTTTGTTTTTTAAAAATATTTTACATTTATTGATATGTATGTATTTTACTTTTTATTAATTTTAATTAGGCTACATTTAACTCTGGTGTTAGGTATCATTTTAACGTAGCCTTGTCAATAATAAATAGTTTTATTAAATGACGTTAGGGTTAGGGTTAGGTTAGGAATATTGAATATGAATATTTTGATTACTTCGAAGCCTAATAATTATTTATCATATTTGTATCGAACTAAATGACTATAAAATGCCTGGTGGATTGTAAAAAATGACGGTAATGAAAGAGACGAAAAATGACGATAATAGTATTGAGAATTAATTTTAAATGAATGGAAAACGATATTTATATTTATTGCTATTTGTTATCTGTCTTGAGATTGGACATCCCTTTCTCCCACCCACATTCACCGGCATCCTTTTATTAAATAATAAAACACTCTTTAAATACTTCTAAAAACAAAAGGTTTTTTAGTTACAGGGAATAAATATGTTGTTTTGGACAAACTGATGTTGTTTGCTTAAGGTGTGGTGGTAATGTTTTGATATCTAGCCACTCCGAGGAAGCAGCGTCGGGAGCGCACCACCTTCACACGCACCCAGCTGGACATCCTAGAAGCCCTGTTTACCAAAACGCGGTACCCAGACATATTCATGAGAGAAGAGGTGGCCCTGAAAATCAACCTTCCCGAGTCCAGAGTTCAGGTGAGCCCATGTGATATAAACATGAAATAGGCCTACTTTAAACTTATATAGAAGTCTCTCCAGATTATCTTTGCCATCTTCTAAGACAAGGCCTAATATCTAATGCAGCCAGAATAGGTGCTGACAGTAATGCATGGTGTGAAAGTTTCAAATTTCTGTGTTCCTAAAGTATTATGTTAGCACCATATGTTGTTGTGGGTTCAATAGGGAAGAAACATACTAATCATAAATCTGTATGCACTGCACGTCACGGATAAAGCAAATTAATAAATGTAAATATAATCTAATGGTTAAGTTGTTGATCAAATATCTTGGTTTAACATTGAAATGAAGACATTGAAATAATTTTCTATGTTGATTTCAATAAACATGATGCCCCTTTTGATCACAGGCAGAAACATTTATTTCAATGTCTTTTCTATAGGTGTGGTTTAAGAACCGTCGTGCTAAATGCCGCCAACAGCAACAGCAAACCAACGGTCAGCCCAAGCCCCGTCCCCCCAAAAAGAAGTCATCCCCACCCTCCGAGCTGACTTCTGACCCTGGCACCAGCTCTTCGGTGGCAGCTGCCCCTGCCCCAGTCGTGCCCCCTAGTGTTAGCGCTGGCAATGCACCAGTGTCTGTTTGGAGTCCTACATCTCTATCCCCCCTTTCTGATCCATTATGTGGCTCCAGCACACCTTGTGTGCAGCGCCCAGCTCCGTATCCCATGAGCTACGGTCAGCCTACCACTTATACTCAGGGCTATAGCTCTTCTCCCTACTTCAGTGGCCTGGATTGTAGTCCATACCTCTCTCCCATGACCACTCAGCTGTCAGCCAGTGGGGGTGCTCTTTCTCCCCTTACTGTGCCCTCCATGGGTGGCTCACTCAGCCAGTCACCATCCCTCTCCTCCCAGGGATACAGCTCCACTTCGCTGGGTTTCAGTTCCATAGACTGTCTGGATTACAAGGACCAGCAGGCCTGGAAGCTAAACTTCAGCACCGTAGACTGCCTCGATCATAAATTCCAGGTGCTGTAGGAGAGAAAGTGAAGAAAACGTGAGAGAAAAAGAGAAATTGAAGAAGAGTGCAGGGAGGAAGGAGGGTAAAGAAAATAGGTACATTTGCTTTAAATGCCGAAGACATTGTGATGTTGAAAAGGATGGAATCAGCAGGACTGAGGTATGACCTCAGAGGGAATAAAAGGTGCACATTTGGAAACAGATAAATTCTGGTTCTTAATAATCCAGATCTGCTCTGTGATTGGTTGAGAGGGATGGGACTTCCCAAGTCTAATGATCATCAGTCATCATTATTAACTATTTACCTCACACACACACACATACTGGCACACACATGCGCATAGCACACACACACACACAAACTCTGCCTGCTTACACTTTTACAACACAAATATTCACTAAAATACCCATCTTCACATGCAATCATACAAATAACTGAAGTGGAACTTCTTAGTATCATTGCAAATACAACCTGCTTTTTATGGGACAAAGTTTTTCTTTATATTTTTTAATCATAAGTTCGTACGTTTGGTTTGTCTGTACTCTAAGGCAATAGGAGTTCTTGTATTGTGCTTATAGATTGCTGTTATTTATTGTTATTATGTTAACTTATTACAAATAATATGGGTTCTGTTAGAGTTAATCATTTAATCTTCATTTACTGACTTTATGTAATGTGGATGTATATTTTTTATTTGAGAGACCTATTTGAGTGTAGAAAAATCAGTGTTGCCATTTTGTCATTTCAGCTTAATTTAAATGAGAGTTAAAAGGTTTAAAATGATATTCTTAGTATCAATGCAGCATTATGGCTTTGAGATGTGTAAGGTTTGTCTTACTCTGTTTCTCATTTACTTTCGAAGATGATTAAAGTACCGTTGTCATGAATAAAAATATGATGATCAAGAAGTTAGTGTCAGATTGAGTCACCTCAGAATAATGGAAAAGTAAGGACTAAAAGATTATTTTTATTTTTAAATATTTTATTTACCAATTAAAGTAACTTTTAGCCGATCCAACTTTTCACTTTTTACAGTGTATACTATAAAGATAACCATGAAGATAATATAAATACAAATATGCTGTAATTTACACATATGCCTTTATATTTATATATAACAAGTAAACTAGAAGCATAACAACCCATTTAAAGGATCTATAGTTAGCTGTTTGGGACTAAAAACGTGATATAAATTATACGAAGTCATGATTTTGTTTATTTCCTATTTCTTCACCCTGGATCGGATACACAAGGGGGCCCACTGTGATAGGGCATCTGGGGGACCAGAAGGTTGGGGCGATGATATTGTCTAGTAATTGTGTCGCTATGATGGTGTGTGAGTGACTCCACCCACGTAGCCGGGTGTGCGGGGTTATTTTAGCAAATGACCCAGAGAGCACCTCAATCTCCTTACTGTCACCAGAACACTACACTAAAGCAATTAAACAGGATTATTGAATCTCTCTGTCTCTCTCTCTTTCTCTCCCCTGTCCGCATTTCTCTTTGTATCTCTTGTTGATTCTATTTCTCTGATGTAGTGACTTCATCAAAATTCTATTACCTTTTTATGAGTCTTAAACCTTAAACCTAAAACAATTTCATTAGTTTCATTATTTGAATAAAGTAGCCTATGGGCACAAATTTTGTTGTGTGTTAAATTATCAAACGATCAAATGTATTTAGACACTTTTTTTGGTCATTAAACATAATGAAAAATATAATGTTAAAAACGAATCAATTGTAAATTAAAATAGTGAGAATAACTAAATGTGATACGATCATTTCCCAAAAGCGCATAGGCCTACGTGTGAACATAGAGCCTACGTAGAGAATGAAATCTATAAATCGCCAATGATCTTGAAATTGTGCGCAGCTGAACAGTGTCAAATCTCCCCCTTTAAATGATGACTAATTCATGAGCACTATTTAGTCATTGGGTCTCATTCACTAAGCATGTGAACCCACGAATTTGTGCATGAGAAAAAAATTCGTATTAAAATTCCTTCTTAATGTACGAAAAAAAATTCAAGAACAACAAATATACCACACTTGCGCAATAAACACGCACGCTATAATACAATAATTATAATAATGTTAATATAATTTACATGATATTTTATATTGTAATATTTTCTATATTATTATATACAGGAAGTTATAGATGTTTATTGCCTATTTTTTCTACACATATAAAGAAGATGCGCGTAGGCCTAATGACAAATATTCACGCTTTTCTTCCTCACTTTTTAAATCTATATGAAAGCGTCTGCGTGATGCCTATGTAGGCTAAACGTTATGTAGGCTATAGCCTATGTAATGAGAAGCCCAACAATCACTTGATCTCATGTTCGTTATCAATTATCAATTATTAGTGAATTATGAGACCCAATTTTTACATTATTTCGAGTGCCAAGAGAATGCTTTATTTTCCAAAAACCTCCAGCAAACGGACAAGCAAAAGTGTGCAAATGTCTGCTCACGGACCCTGTGACGTGGCACTAAGCACGCTTCCTCTTCAAAGACCGTTTTCATATTTTGTTGCTGTGGATTTCTGCGTAAGCACACTCTACAATCAAATCTGTGGGGCTTCTCAAACGGAAGGCTGCATCCTTCGGCGGTCGCATTTGTTGATTGCAATGCATACGTCCTAAAATCCTTATTTCAGAATATATATTAACAATATTATAATATAATATTAACAATTATAAATTTGACTATTATTCTAATCATAAATTGTTGTAATATGAATTGCGAATGATGCTCAGTTAACAAACTTGATGAGTTATGCTGCCTACATATGCGACCTCCGGAGGATGCAGGTTTCAGCCCTTGCTCCTCCAGAGCGAGTGAACATTAGGGGATCTAAATCATTCCAAAAGATGTAAACAAGGCTGGTCCAGAAGACCAGAAGCACTTCCTGTTTTAGTTTTTTAACACTAGATACATCTTGGGATAAAATATGTTCTTTTGGTTGTATAGAACTGAATCAAAAAGTTAAACAAAAATCTTAAAGATAATGATAAGTAAAATAAAATAAAAATTTACATCTTTTGAAATGGTCTATATGTTGAAAACTACACATAGATATATGCATATTTTATTTTGGTAATAATAAAATATATTCAACATTAAAATGCATGAATGTTTTGCCAATCATTATTGTGTATGATATCTAAACTTTCTCATTAGTATAAAACTGACTTAATACTTATAAAATGATAAAATAAAGCATATTTGTCGTCATGTTTTGACATTAAACAAATGTAAACATGTTAAAATCATGCACAAATAACAGATAAGATATGCATTTAATGGTTAAAAAATTAAATGAGATTACAGGGTAAGCAAGTTTAACACTAACCCACAATTCAACAAAGATGTGTTCAAAATGAAATTGTTCCACTTGACTCAGGCAACTATACTCACAACCAATGGACCATTTATTATTGAAATCTTTTCTTATTGACCCCTTCTCTTATTTCTTGTAGCTTTTTTTAACAACAAAATCACGTATTTGATTTCTATAGACGTACAAAGTGATGCATAATTTAAACACACTGTAATAGTTTTGTATAAAAAGTTTCCGCATAGATGCAAATTTAACCCCATTAGGTCCATGATGATTTACTTTTCCCTTTTTTGTCTATATATACATCTCTTACAACTCTATCTATCACT
The DNA here is from genome assembly GCF_027580225.2 of Misgurnus anguillicaudatus. Lineage (NCBI taxonomy): Eukaryota > Metazoa > Chordata > Actinopteri > Cypriniformes > Cobitidae > Misgurnus > Misgurnus anguillicaudatus. The sequence goes on along the minus strand of NC_073358.2, from coordinate 28,234,172 downwards.
GTAAAAATACTTTGCTGCATTAAAATTTTTTGTTGAATCAACTCCTATTTACAAGTCATTTCAACTTACTATTATTTATCTTGACTATAGATGAGTTGTTATAACTACAGGTGAGTTGTTATAACTTATAAAATTAAGTTGACTTTTCTCAACTATATTTTATAAGTTGTGACAACTCTTTCTGTTGACATGACTTGTAAATCTGAGTTGATTTAACAAAAATTTTAAGGCAGCAAAGTATTTTTTACAGTGAAGAGAATTAAGGATGTGAAGTTTTGTCATCCTTAACTCACACAGGCCTCCATCTCTTGTCAGTGTCATTTTTCATGTCCTCTCTCACTTGTTCTCCCCATATCCCCCCCCCCCCCCCCCTCCACCACCCGAATGCTTCATAATCCCACTCTGACCTGAATACAACCACATGCACTGGTACCAGGACTCAAAGTGCGTGTGTGCGTGCATGCATGTAAATATTTATGTATAGGTTACAGTGCATATATATTTCTGCTAAAGACCGCATAATGTGGCATCAAATATAAATGTTTCCATGTTTACAATTATAAATAAAAAACATTCAAATAATGGTTATTGCTATACCACGTACATATCTGTCTGTCAGTCTGTCTTGTCTTCCTTCATCTACTCTTTTTTTTCTCTTACCCTCCCCCATTTCTCCAGATATTAATCTTTATCTCTCTGTGACAGATTGTCTATACTTTATGGAAGAAAAACAAAAGGAGAAACTGCTGAGCCTTCACATGTATCACATCCTCTGAAACCCTAATAACACACATGGTAGAAACAAGCAATAAACAAAGCATCACATAGACATGTACACTGAAAAAAATTCATTGAATTTAATCAATTTTTTTAAGGTAAGTGGTTGCAATCAATTTATTTAAGCTACATTTAAACAAAAGTTGTATATTTTATTGTACTTTACTAATCTTTTTTGTTTAAATGTAGCTTAAATAAATTGATTGCAACCACTTACCTTTAAGAGGAATGGATTAAATTCAATGAATCATTTTTTTCAGTGTATGAAACTTAAAGTGATAGTTCACCCCAAAATGAAAATATTGTCTTAATTTACTCACCCTCATCTTGTACTAAACCTGTATGAGTTTCTGTATTCTGTTGAACACAAAAGAAGACATTTTGATAACATTTGATGCAAACACACAGTTGATGGTACCCATTTACTAATATGAAAGTCAATTTCATGTACACATACAAATGCAAATACAAATACCCTTAAGTGCACAGTAATACATTTGGTATTGTTGTAAGAAATGCTCCTGGCTGTAAGAACCTCAGGGCAGGAATATACAGATACATACAGCTCTGGAAAAAAATAAAAGACCACTGCAGTTTATCTTTAATTAGCATTTCTTTATGTATAGCAGCCATTGAATTTCAGCAAAAGCAAACCTCAGGAGTGGCAAACAAATCACCCAAGAGCAATGGGTAAAAGTAAAAGATTTAGAGCCATGCAGAACATAAAAATTATGTGATTAAAAATCAGGGTTATTTAATCAAATAATAACTTTAAACTTTAATAATACATCTAAAAACAATACTATTGTGTTGTTTAAAATGAACTTTCTTTCTTTGCAGTATTCAAGGTGTAAAAACATTTTTTTTGCCTTCATTTTTCATATAGGCTATACACTGTAAAAAATTCTGTCGAAATTGTTCGTGGCAGCTGGTTGCCAGTAACTTACCGTACACTGTAAAAAAATCCATAGAAATTACAATTCTATTGCAGCTGGGTTGCCGGCAAATCACCGCAGATTTAAATTCATCCTACTTACAGGCAAGAGTTTGTTCAAAGCTGAATAAATTTCAAACACCAACAAGTCTTTATCTTTACAGAACAAAACCATACAATAACAGCCTCATGCAAAGCATTCTGGGAACCAGAAATCATCATCAAACTTTTTCAGTTTTTTGCTTCAGAATTTGTTTCCCAGAATGTTTTGCTTGATGCTGTTTTTCTAGTTTTATCCTGTAAAGACAAAGACCTGCAAATGTTCAATGTTCATTCAACTTTGAACAAAATGTTGGCAGCAATAACACAAATCCAAATCTACGGCAAGTCACCGGCAAACCAGCTGCAAATTTCTATGGAATCTTTTACAGTGTAGATTTACATTTATTTTATTTACTGGCAACAGTTTGTTCAAAGTTAAATGAATATTAACAAGTATTTCGTCCCCTTGGAATTATAAGGTTCTATCTAACATTTTTGTCAAAATTGAGTTATTCACATATTCTTACTCTGTGACAACTTATTTACATTATGTGATGTTTTATTTTAAGTTTTGTACATTTTGGGACGTTTTATTAAAAAAACAAAAAGGTTCTATCTACAAAATCGAACTCTAAGTTGGCCCTATAAGGTTCTATCTGCGTGAGCTAATCAGCACTTCGAATGCACAGAAGGGGACCAATCAGGATCAACTTTATGGGGTGGTTTCTCAGACAGGGATTAGCTTAAGCCAGAACCAGAACTTAGTTTCATTAGAAAATATTTAACAAACATGCCTTACTAAAAGTATTACTTGTGTGCATTTTGATGCTAAACAAAGGGAACTGATGTATTTTAAGATTGTGTCAGTGCAAGTTGTTTTCAGTTTGGACAGCTCTTACATTTATTTTAGTCTAGGACTCGTCTAATCCCTGTCTGTGAAACTGTCCTTGTATGTGGTGTTGCTGGCTTTGTCCTTGAAGACAGGAAAAATCACAGACACACAATATCTGTGAGGATTATGGCACGCAACGCAAAGTTTTTAAGAAATCTTAAGATCGACAGCCCGAATTTTAGGCAAGTTCACCCTACTGTAAAATCCAGCTTAAACTGGTGAGATGGTTTTTAGCGGTCTCCTAGCTTGGTTTTTACTGGTATAGCAAGCTGGTCTAGCTGTGTTTTGGTCATTTTTTAAGCTGGTCTAGCTGTGTTTTGGTCACTTTTTAAGCTGCTCTAGCTGTGTTTTGGTCACTTTTTAAGCTGGTCTAGCTGTCTTTTGGTCACTTTTTAAGCTGGTCTAGCTGTGTTTTGGTCACTTTTTAAGTTGGTCTAGCTGGACTTATCTGGTCATGCTGGAAGACCAGCTGACCCACCAGCTTGACCAGCTTTGCCAGGCTGGTTGGTCCAGCTTACACCAGCTACTGCCACCTTAAACCAGCTAAAACCAGCTACCAGCTTATGCTGGTCTTTGCTGGATTTTTCAGTAGGGGCAGTCTTTTTTAGGTCTTGCTGGGATATTGTTTTCATAGTTAGACACCACACTAGCCAGCAGTGCTAGCTTCTTAGTTCTTGTACAGAAAAAACGAACTAACCTATCCTACTAACCTATCCTACCCAAAAAAAGTGTGTTTACAGTAAGTTATGATTGTTATGTCAAAATGTAAACATGTGAAAGATTGTTAAAGCAGTTACCTCAGTATTAAAATTATTTCAGAATGATTGTAGCCTGTAGCTGCTCAATCCTACTGAAAAATCCATCAAAGACCAGCATAAGCTGGTATCTGGTTTTAGCTGGTTTAAGGTGGCAGTAGCTAAGTCCAGCTAGACCAGCTTAAAAAGTGACCAAAACACAGCTAGACCAGCTTACTACACCAGCAATACCTGCTAAAACCAAGCTGGGAGACCTGTTAAAACCAAGTTTTGAGACCAGCTCAAACCAGCTCACCAGCTTATGCTGGTCTTAGCTGGATCCCCCAGTAGGGAATGGTATAACATGCTAAAATAAAATTGTCTATTTTGTAATGAACCCGACATATACAGGAGGATGGTAAAGAAACTGAGGCAAAAGAGGGAAGAAGCAATGTTGTAAAAGAGCAATGTAAAATCAGACTTTTAGAGATAAAAGTGGTAAAAATAAAAATATTAAATGTCATAGAAAGGATTAAAATGTTACTTTCTAACACATGTTGAAAAATTGTTACAACATTAATTTTATATTTAATGTTTAAATAATGTTTTGGCAGATAGAACCTTATAATTCTAAGCGAAAAGTGTTGTTTTAAAATTAGAAGGTTCTATCTGCATTTGACACCTTCCAAAAATCCACATTTAGAAATTTGAGAGGATTTTGATATTGTATATTTAGAATGCATTTAGGGTCCCTGTTATTTTCATGTTTGAAAGAAACTTCTTCCCCATGTAAGTTTTCCTATATGTAATGCAAAAACTTTGAAGCTCAATATCTCAAAACTGCTCAGAACGCAGATAGAACCTTATAATTCCAAGGGGACGATTTGTCTTTACAGAATAAAATTATAAAATAACAGCATCATGCAAAGCATTCTGGGAACCAGAAATGCTCATCAACCCTTTTTTGTTTTTTCTTTCAGATTTTGTTTCCCAGAATGCCTTGCTCGAAGCTGCTATTTTAGTTTTATTCCGCAAAGACAAAGACCCGCCAATGTTTAAGGTTCATTCAACTTGGAACAAACTGTTGCCAGTAAATAACATAAATTTAAAACTACGGTATAAGTTACTGGCAGTCAGCTACAAGTAACACTGTAATTTCCACAATTTTTTTACAGAGAATATTTCTTGCAATTTTGGGGGAAATGTTCACAGAATAAAACAAAAATATTTAACCTATAACACATACCTATAAAGTAATATAGTTAATAAAATAATACAATAAACAAATTTTTTAGCTATGTCTATTTTATACAGAGCTGTATCATACAACTTGGCTCCCTCTTCTGGCTGTCAACATCTTCTTTATTGTGAAAAGGACATCAGTTTCTACATTGCCCCTGTTTATGATTTAAACCAGCAACCTGGTTATTTATGCATCACTATAATTATAACTTTACGGAACAGCCTGTTTGATAGAAACATGCAAAACTAAGGAAGGATGAAACATTCTGTGTGTTTGCTTATTATTTGTCTAGTTTTATGCTTTTATATAGCTGGTGACATGAGTGGTTACTCTTAACTGTAAAAAAACCCCTCAGATTCTGGACTAAAGAACTAGGCCAAGTGTCCAGATGTGTGCTCTTTCTGTTTATTCATGACACTAAACAACCAGTTTGTGTAACATCTATTTAATACCACCAGAATATGAGAAATTTGGAAAATACAAAGATCAGCTTATTTAAATTTCTGAATAAGAAAAAAAGCACAAACATGAGGTTACATTGTGTATCATGAAGAAAGGAGCAAAATTCTACCCAAAGAAAGTGAAAGACTCAGTATTTACTAAAGTATTTTGCTACACTTTGTGACTCTAATGCCGATCTTTAAATTGACAAAATTTTAATCGAAATATTGGAAATTAAAGACGGAATAAGAGAGAAAAAAGACAGAAGGAAATGGAGAGCAAGATGTTATCTGAACAGTGAGGTTGAATAAGAGGCTGGTTTAGAGCACCCCCCTGTGGCTGCCTGAAGTTATAACAGGAGGAGCAGGATCGGCTTTCACTACAATATGAAAAAGGGAAATAAAAACAAAACACAAATTCAAACAAATTTTCAGCAGATTATTCTTTTTTTTTCAAACAGTGGTAAGAACAATTTATGTATGCACTGTAAAAAAAATGACACCATATCAACAATAATAGTAATCATCAATATTACAAGTAACAACTTTTAACCAATAGATGCTGGTTTGCAGTTGAATACGATTCTGCTTTGCTGATCACATCACTCACAGACACTCACACAAAGAACGAGTCCAACCCCACACCCACCTCCACTATGTAGGACCAGATGGATGTTAAACAGGAATTACATACAAGATGGCAGAATGGGAAGGGGCAGGTCAAGGTATACGAGATAGGGTTTAGATGGATTTCCTTAAAGGTGGACCGAGGCAGTTTTAGTAGCACCCTGCTGTGGAAGTTTCCGCTCCCCTTAAGCAGACTGACCCCGGATACCACCCTGTTCTTCTATCTTGACAATGGAGTATGTGTGAGTGTGCAGGTTCAAGACTCCTTCTCATTACACATATTCTGAATGTGCTGCCCCAAGCCAGGCATGGGTGGACCTCGTTTACACTCCCAATGTGAATGTGTGAGAGCATGTATGTGTTGCTGGATGTGTGTGTATATATATGTGTGTGCGTGTGTGTGTGTGTGTGCGTGTGTGTGTTTGTGATCAGCAGCACCTGTTACATGCACATATAGGTACCCTACGCGTCATTAGACAGCACTAGCAGACTGAGACACAGTTACTCTCCATCACTGATACTCTAAACTCTACCAAGAAAGCAGGAGGAGAACAAGTGGAGAGACGGAAAGAAATAAAGAGGGCAATAGAAAGAAAGGGAGAGTTTAAGCACGCTCCCCACGAATGCGGCGTGCCAGCTGGATGTCTTTGGGCATGATGGTGACACGCTTGGCATGGATGGCACACAGGTTAGTGTCTTCAAACAGACCGACCAGGTATGCCTCACTGGCCTCCTGCAAATGCACACAAATGCATACAATCAAACATATTTAAAAGCACATAGGAAACAAAAGTAGCATGTATCCCTACAAAGTGCATGCTAGATGTGCACGTACCTGAAGGGCACCGATGGCGGCGCTCTGGAAACGCAGGTCGGTTTTGAAGTCCTGGGCAATCTCTCGAACCAGGCGCTGGAAGGGCAACTTACGGATCAGCAGCTCGGTGGACTTCTGATACCGACGAATCTCACGCAAGGCCACGGTACCGGGCCTGTGGACCACAGAGACATATGCATAATATAGTTTCCATTAAAATATAACCTGACATATATATCAATGCATCTATAACAAATGAGCTGTTACCTGTAGCGATGAGGTTTCTTGACCCCTCCAGTTGAGGGTGCGCTCTTGCGGGCAGCTTTGGTTGCCAGCTGCTTACGGGGAGCTTTACCTCCAGTGGACTTACGAGCGGTCTGCTTGGTACGGGCCATTGCTAGTCAATATTACCTGAAAATAAAAATTTTAACCAAATTGAAATGGGAAGTTTATTAAATCAAAGTGAACATCCCCCAGTCTATAGTTTCTTGTTACCTCAATATGAATGTGACTACATCTACTAAAAATAGTGCCTCTAGTTTTACACTTGTTTTGCTATTTGACTCTCGTCCCATATGCTATTTCAGGCCACTTCCTCTAGGGCGTCAGATTACGACCAGTGAATAAAAGTAGCCACTCAGGATAGTCTGAAACAGCGTTTAAACCAATCACACAAGACTGTAAAACAACAATAAAGCAACAGCCAGTAGCATTTGAGGAGCGCAATGAACTAACCAATCACAGACTCTCCTGCCAATTGTGGGGGCAGAGCAGTGTGTCTAAGCCCCGCCCTAAACCGCAAGATTATGGCTGCAATTTGAACAGCAACTGGAGAGAGTCCGTGCATTGAAGCAGAGGGGAGGACGTAAACTTTGAAATAAAACTCAAAATCTAACGCATGCACCGCAACAAAGATAACAAAATACTATAGCACGCATCCTTGGGTAACTAAATAGTCGCTTAGATTGAATACCAGGCGCGAATTTACGCCGTTTAACCGAAGTAAACGCACACACACGAAAGTGGGACGGATCTCACTGTGTCCTCCGACAGGCAAAGGAGAACCTATTTTCTCTCGCGTCTCGCCATCGGCTTTCACATTTTCAGACGATGAAAATCTAACGTTTTAACGCTTAAAATAAGCCTTATTTTGCGAGAAAGTTTCGCAAAGCTGTGTAAAAGTACATTAGAGACAGGACAGTGATGCATTAGGCCACCTACCTCAGGTAAATGTGTTTTAATTCGCGCAGAGAAATATGTGCTCGGCTTGTCTGGCAGTGTCAGTATTTACTATCTCTCACACAATGGGAGCGGGGCGGCCAGAGCCAAAATGGCCGCGATGTCAATCATTTTCTCCCAGAATGCATCTCAATAAAACAGTAAACACAAAATTGGCAGTTTTACAGTGACTTGTTCATTAATGTTACTGCGTTGGCCCGTTTCAATTTTAGACGAATGGATTTCTTTTACACTTTTGGAAGGGGTTTTGTTTTGTTTTTGTTTGATGGAGAAAGAGGTCATCGGGTTTAGAGGAGGATGATGGGTTCTCCCAAATGTTTAAAAATATAATAATGTGGTTTACTCATACTGAGGATTCTTTGATCTCCATTTGGTAAAATATTTGTTTATTTTAATTATAATGCAGATCACTGATCAAAATATAATTTATACAAAATTCACCTACATTTTACAGTATAATTAAAGGAAAATACTTTTTTAAAAATATGTTTTTATGTCCAAAACCACTTTTAGACACTACTGTATGCATGCTTCAAGAATATGTCATATCAGGTTTTCATAGTTTGTGTTTTCCATACATGGCACCAATTTTTTGTTATTTGTTTACGTTAACATTCACAATTAATGCTAAACTCATCTTAAAGGGGCCATGGCATGAAAATCTGTCTTTTTTCCATGTTTAAGTGCTATGATTGGGTCCCCAGTGCTTCTATCAACCTAGAAAATTTGAAAAAGATCAACCCAGTAACTTAGCTTTGGTAAACCATTCTCTACAAGCACATGAAAAAATAGGTCGTTGAAATTTGGCTCTACTTATGATGTCATATGGAGCTCTTATTATAAATATACCACCCCTTAATCTGCACTATCCAACCACAGCACTGACATTTAGTGCAGAGAGAAGCACAATTGAGTTTTAATTGCAACAAACCACCATCATTGTAATCAGTGTTTGAATTTCATCAGCTCATTTGCATTTTAAAGGACACGCCCAAAAACGGCACATTTTTGCACACACCTACAAAGTGGCAATTTTAACATGCTATAATAAATTATTTATATTGTATTTTGAGCTAAATCTTCACATATGTGCTCTGGGGACACCAAAGATTTATTTGACATCTTAAAAAAGACTTGTGCCATGGCCCCTTTAACCAACTATATTTGTTACACTCTTGTAACCTTTAAGGCTTCACTGACATTTTAAGCAACATTTGCACCATTTCTAGTCACCAAAACACATTCAATATATTTTTAGATGTTCCATATTTAACACAGTGCTCAGTTTTATATTTTAAATTTAGGCCACTGAATTTTTGAGCATTTATCTCAACATTCATGAAAGCAGATCCAAAACATAGTTATAGTCTTTATTGTTAATGTACACAGCTAATGGGGGGGGGGGACTCTATAGAATTAATGAATGCTGTATGTACCAAATATATATTGTTTTAAAGCATATACATGGAAACACTGTCTATTACAATGTCCTAGGTTTAATAGATCTTGATTTTTAAAAGCCATTCAAGAAAATTATACCTGTAAAAAATAAAAATGTGAAAAATCTGTTTTAATTTTATTTATTTATTTTTTGATTGTGCATTCCAATTAATATCAATCAACTTGCAGTTGGTTTGTTTTGATTTAAGTTTTCATAACTCAAACAAAAATACAGCTAATTAGCACAATAAAAACATGATAACATAATAATAAACATGTTTAGAAAAAAGTTAAAAACAGAGTTATCTGGGTTTGGAACAAAACTCTTCATATGTACATAAGTTTGTTTGTACTTTGAAGGAATGGTTAATGTATTTTAAGTTCACAGCCATGTTATGGGAATGCTTATTATATTGCACATTAAATACCACCTTTAGACTCAACAACTAACAGTCACAACCACGACCAGATCTATAAATATAAAATTGCTTTAGGTTGAGGTGTCCATAAAACAAACATGTGACTAATAATGAACCATCATTAGTGGCTAAGATTGAGTGCAGATGTACTTCCTCCTATTGAAATTCAGTTAGATGAAATTCCCCTGCTTTACACACACTGACTCAGCTTGAATTGACTCAGTGTGTATGAAGCAAAGGAAATGCATCTGATGCAATCTTTTATTGCTGTATTAAACATTGCACTTCCTTGTTGTTTTGTTTTGGGAAAATAGGGAGGGATTGTTTAATACTTCTTCCTCCTGCCAGGTGCAGTGAGTGTTTCAAACAACAGAGGGCACTTTCCTCCTGAATAAAATTGCACAGGCCATGCTGGGTAAAGCCAATCTGATAGACGCATCGATACAACTTCATGCAGTTACTTAAAATACACTTCGATTTCTAAGCAAGTTGTCTCATCCGAGGTAAACCTACTGTAGGGACATATTTTTCAAAGCAGGATATATTGTATTTTTGCAGGTTTTTTAAAGGCTTAAGGGGATAGTTTACAAAAAATCTGTCATAATTTACTCACCAAGTTGTTACAAACCTGAATACATTTCTTTGTTCTGCTAAACACGAAGATATTTTGAGAAATATTTGTAAACAAGTCATTTTTTTGTGCAATCAAAATAAAATTGGTTTAGTGTGGAAATAAAAATATTATGGAAGTCAATGGTGCTCCTGTTTCCTGCTTGATTGCAAATATCTTCCTTTGTGTACAGCAAAACAAAGAAATGTACACAGGTTTGTAGCAACTTGAGAATGAGGAAATGATGACAGAATTTCATTTTGGGGAAAACTACTTTTAACATTACCTAAACGGATAATGTGAGTAAATTTGATTTAAAATTTGACCTTGATATGTTTAAACAAAATTAAAGACAGTTTCACGTTTTACTTGTAATACACTCACCTAAAGGATTATTAGGAACACCTATAATAATATACTGTGTCTGACCCCCTTTCACATTCAGCCTTAATTCTATGTGGCATTGATTCAACAAGGTGCTGAAAGCATTTTTTTTTAGAAATGTTGGCCCATATTGATAGGATAGCATCTTGCAGTTGATGGAGATTTGTGGGATGCTCATCCAGGGCACGAAGCTCCCGTTCCACCACATCCCAAAGATGCTCTATTGGGTTGAGATCTGGTGACTGTGGGGGCCATTTTTGTACAGTGAACTCATTAGCCGCTATTGCAGCTACTGCGAGCCAGGGCTTCAAACGGGCCTCACGGAGCCAATAGCCTCCGACCTCCAGCTCCATTATGTTTACGCCAAATTCGCTAAATGCATTGAAGCAACTGTCATGGCATTGGTTGATTAGATAATTGCATTAATGAGAAATTGAACAGGTGTTCCTAATCCTTTAGGTGAGTGTATTTATTAGGCCAGCGGTTCTCAAACTGGGGGCTGCGAGATGGTGCCAGGGGGGCCCCAGTTTTATGACATTTTATAAAATAAATTAATTTATCATAAATTCTGTGGAATTAAACCTAAAAAAATATGGCTACTAACCAACAGCACTACTTTGTATCATTCAATTTGCTTTGTTTAATTAAAAGTTGAGTTTTAGAACAGTTTTTTTGTCATACATTTTCTTTGGGGGGCCGCGAAGGAATGCGCCGTACACAAGGGGGGCCACAAGCTGAAAAAGTTTGAGAACCACTGTATTAGGCTACGCTATATATCATTATATTGTTATTATATATAAAATGTATTACATAGCTTATTGTAACATGATATAAAAACTTTTAGGATATAGCTAATGTTACACTTTTTAGTGTTAGTAAAAGAGTTTGTGCTGTTATCATTGGCATCACAGGAATTATTCAATATTTGCAGCTTTAAAGAAATAATGCTATTCGAGGATCCTCCACCCACACTCAATGCCTGCCCTGTGTGCTCTGAAAGGTCAGCCAGGTATCACAGCAAGGTGAGACTCAGTTTGAAAACTGCTAGAGGCCATATGTCCTCACCTCCACACAGATCACACTATTACACACCCGCAGTTCTGGACCAGGTCTCTTTCAAATGCTCAGATGTGCAGTGGCTCTTTTATAAGCATTTATTAAAATTATTTCTAGCTGCTGGGACACAGTAACATGCCAAAGTGGCAAATTCATATTCATATACCACCTTACTCCCTACTATATAGGCTATGTGAAAGCTATACCTAACACGATCATGATGCCCAAATCCTCAGGTGAACACTTATGCCTTTAAGATATGTGAAAAAATAGCTAACTCTCTTTTCTCTCTCAACGGGTATTTTTTCGAAATTGTGAAAACTTGTAAGTTGGTATACGCACTTCTTGTATTTTTGCCTCCCTAAGACAAATCGCTTCACACACATGTGTGTGAATTTGATGTGTACCAAGAAAGCTGTTTGTACATTCAAAACACACCTGTAAATTTGTAATTGTATTCAATGCAAAAGTTGTAGATGTATTCATATTACACACAGAAATGTTTAGGGCAGGCTACATAATTTCCAAGATTATACAACAAAAAGCAGCACCATTTCTAGTTCTTACCATTATCTTATTAAAAGAAGATTCATATTTGGTATCATCTGACATTTTCATGCCCCTGTAATTACACAATCTTTTATTCAAAACATAAGTGATGAATTGCTTTTTAATGTAGAATTTGCTCTAAATGACATTATTAATTGCATTACAGAAACAACATGACACATACTGAGCGATTATTGTGCATGCATGGGTTCAAATCCACTCCACTTAAAATAATGGTGCTAGCATAAGAGAAAAGATAAAAACCACTAACACAAAGCTGTTTTAATGCCAAGAGATCTTGTGCCTTATGCCCTTGAGCCAAGCACTTTGCTCCATGTTATTTCAGGGGGGACCTCCCCAGCAATTAGTGAACTATAAGTAGTTCTGAATTAAAAGCATCCGTTAAATGGCTAAGTAAAGTAACAAAACCCCCAGCAGTTGTTTGTTTCTATCTTGTCAAACGGCACTTGAAGACACAAAGCTTAGTCCCAGTGCTTGGGTTTACTCAGTTGTGGATTACATCCTTAAGTATATACAGTAGGACCTATACACCGAAGTCTGTTTGTTTTGCTGGGTCCATTTATCACTCCACTCCTGTAGGATTAGTTATGATGCATATTGTTCAACATGCAAGTTGTTTGACATTTTTGTACTCAAGAGCTAATAATGCACTAGAGATCTACCGTGTATAGATCCAATCCTAAAAACACACCTGAAGTTGCAAATCACACTTAAAAGTGGCCTCCAAAACCATACACCCTAAAAATATCTGGGTTATTTTTTAGCCATGCTGGATAAATATTGGACAAAACGCATCGCTGGGTTAAAATGACCCAATGTTGGGTTGTTGTTATGCAACAATGGGTTCTAATAACTCAGCATTGGTTCAATTTTGCATATGTGTATGTTTACATATTATAACGTTTATCTCCAAAGTCCAATTGGAATATGAAAAAGTAATTCCTCTACAAACTCTTTCTTTCTGCACACAAGTCCATTGGCGTCCAACCCCGTTTCTACAAATGGCCTGATTTGGTGCCCCGGCAGAGTAAAGCAGCTCTATATAACTTCACAACGGTGTAACCTTTGGAGCAGGCTATAGGTGAATGTCTTTTACCACTACAATAAATTTGAATAGTGTATAGATCAGCAATTGCTAACTTAGCTTGCTCAATTGATCCTCTTAGTTTGTATGTGTCTGTGACCCTCAGAAAATCTCTTTATGTCATTTATTTAATTAGTAAAATGGCCACAGTCTGAACTGAGGCAAGTGCATTTGGCTGCATTTGCAACATTGAGAAAGCACAGATCCCTTTATTCTTTGTCTAGTTTAATATCTTACCCATTTGTTTAAAATTATTATCTGTGACTCATATATCATTTACCAGATTTCAGTCATGTGATGTTTTTGGACAGTATTGCTTTCAGCATTGCTTTCTTAATTTGTACCAAGTTGCAAAATAGAAAATATTCTGGCCATAACAATCATTTAAAAATTACCACGGAGTAAATTTGTGTGTTTCTACCATTGTTGTAAAAAGATACTATTGTGTTCAACAGGCTCTGTGAGTTCAATTTGAAGCAGTTTCATCAGAAAATTTGGAGCATCCATGGAAATTCCCAGCAGATGAGTAGCTTCAATGCATTTAAGATGACCTGAAAATGAAAAGAACACAGTGTAACCGAATTTATGGGTTGATGTAATGATGCTCTACAGGTTTTGATGTTATGGTATGGGCTCACCGTTAATACGTAACTTTAAAAAAATACAAAACATACTTTTTGACAAAAGTGTACAATGTAGATGCATTTGTAACATTTAATAGGATTAAGTTTTAAAGCTTACAAAATGTAAAACATTTACAAATCTTTATACCATAAGATTGCTATATAATTTCCCTTTAACCATTTTATCATATAAACTTTAATAAAACAAATTACTGATCAGATAAACATATGCAGTAACAAACAATAACGGACAAAGAATCGAACAAAGGCAGGGGAATATACACAGGAATTAATGACAACTAAACTAAAAAACAGGTGAGGATGATTAATTAAACAGACAAGGAGCAGGTGATGATAATGACACTGAGGAAAGACAGTGATAAACAGACAAGTGTAATCACAGTAATTTATTTATTGCGAATTTTAAAAAGCAGTTCCAAAAGTAGTTAAAATGACCATGTGATGCAACCACGGTCCTCTCTGGCAACATGATCTCATGGAAAGTCGTGTTATAGTCATGAAAAATGTAATCACTTTATTCCATGGCACGAAATTTGCTTTTTTTGTGCCTTGAGCAAGAATTGCTTTGTCGTGTAACTCGAAAAAAAGTTGTGCACTCACACGAAAAACTATTTATAGAAATTTCGTGCAATGGACACAAATAAATTAATAAAAATTCATTTCATTATCAGTCTGTCTCTGGAGTATATAAAGTACAGAGAAGTATTGAAGTTATCCACCAAAGCGTTAATTTGGCTTCCCTCTGTCAAGGCACGCATTTCAAATTTCAAAAGTAGCCTACATTGACTGAAAGACGGCAATGTCGCAAATCTGCGACGTAGCACACAAGAGCCAATGAGCGTTTGATATCACTGCTGTAAGGCAATGTGTCTTAAAGCTTATATTTGAATTCAAATTCATAACGAATGCAAAGTTTGAGGTTTACGGTCGCTGAGAACTGGGATCAAGATTGCTGGATAAAGGACTGAATTTCAATTGTGTGAATTTTAAAGATGTTGATCACAGCGAATAAATAAAATTAACATCTTTTGTGAACTTACTGTGTTTTTTTGTGTAATAATGGTTGCATAGCAGAAGACTACAAAGGAGAAAACACCTTTTGTGTATTATGGCAAACAAACTAAATATTACAAAATGGTTAAATGATTACAGAAATGTTATTCATTTTAAGGTTTTAAAGTGTAGTCTTGTTTAATATTATGTAATTTTCATGAACATTATTAACATTTCATCAGGTAAATGAGTAGTCTGTCTTAAATAAGTCAGAATATACGACTAAAAACATGCAATTAATATGAGTAAAAAAACGGCAATGTAGAAATACGTTCAAATTTGTAAATTTGTAAAGCTGATAATGGCCAATGACGTGACGTTAATTTTTTGTGTCCTTATGGTTCAATTAAATGTAAAAGGGTTAAAATGTCAAAATAAATTTGCAGATTACTTGCACATTCTCTTTTTTGAGGACCAAGTCTAAAATTTCTGGTTTTATTTAATTTTTAAAGAATATTTAGGGGATAATTGCAAAAATGTTGGTGTAACCTGTCTGTTTCAATTGGTGTAACTAGTATTTTTTTTAAATTAAAATATAAATATATTCATAAAAATGTGGAATAAAATATAATCATCTATTTTAGTGTAATATGCTTTTTTTACATACATTTTTACATCATTTGTCAAAGATTATTTAGAAAACAGAGTTGTTTTCAGGACAAATATTACAAAAACGCATTTAAATTTACATTTAAAAATAACTAATAAAATTACATTTTAAAATGATTTTTTTTATGATTACGCTTACATGCCATCAAGGTGGATAAAATATTTAATATTTCTCATTCTTTGGCGCAATTAGGGGTTACACCATTTGACATTTTCAGGTCCATTCAGTCTTAACTTTCATAAAAATGGTGCAAATGTAATTTTTTATTGCATAAAATTAACATAAAAACACTATGTGCATTTAAATAAACCTGACGCATGCTTTTAAAACAAGTTTTTTAATAAGATTTTTGAATTTCTCATCTTGCCAAACCGTTTTTGTCACTGACCCTATACATAAATAATTAACGTATTAGTCCTGTCAATATGTTGATACGTTTCAGTGTGTATTAAAACATAAGTAAATGTACGTGTGGTACAACCACACTTAAATACATATGTGTTCTCATGAGATCATGTTGGTTATTTATATAAAACATGTAGTGAGCAGATCTTAATCATTATGAAGTGAAAGATGAAAGTGAAGTATTTGCCAATAATAACCCATACTTGAAATGTGACCTCTGCACTTTTCCCAACCAGCAGGGCCGTGCACAGGGGGGTGGCCCGGTGGCTAGAGCAACTGCCCTTCTGCCCTAATCGGCTGAGGTGCCCCTCTCGCCAACCCCAGTCAAAGTGTTCTTTTACCGCTCGTCTAAAGATCCACTGTTTCTGGTAATCCACTTCGTGATTTCCCGCCCGCTCCGCAGCATCTCTCACATTCTGTGTCCACTCTTTGAAGGGCGAAGACAACAGTTTGTTGTATTAAAAGGTAGATTCATTACATTAACTCAGTTGTTGAGCTGCTCAATTAGTAATTTGGTAGTTTGAAGCAGAGAGAGGTCGTGTTCTATATTTATTTTTGCTTGCTTGTGTTCTCGTGACCACTACTTAATTTTCTCGTTATCTTTTAGCTTTAATCACATCACAAGAATACAAGCTGCTGTTTTCTCGTGATCTCGACATAACAAAAGTTGTATTCTTGTGATGTGATTAAAGCTTGCGTGTACTCAATAGAACATAATTTTTAGACAGCAAAAGCATATTTAGCAAATTAGCATGAATGAACAAATGAGATTTTACTTAGATCAGGGATTCGCTCCAGATGAAACAGATTTGCCAATAATTGCCCATTTGATAGCGTGGTGAATTTAGGGACCGTCTTTAAAGTACTCCATATACGTTTCTACTTTAAACAGCATTAAAATGGAATAACTTAAAGTCAACAAACAGTCACAAAACCAACTGTAAAGTGTTCGTGGTTGTCAACTATAATGCACACTTTTTTGATGTTTTATATTTATTCAAATAAACTGTTAAATACTATTGAAGATAGAAACGTGTACAGTGCACTTTAGAGATGGTCCCTAAATTCACGAACATCAAACTTTATTTATTTATTAAGTCTATCGACAATTAGCTACGCGTGGTAACGCGAAGACTCCATATGCATCAGCAGTCCACTTCAAAATAAATGAAATATTATGGACAGGAAATTACATTATGGCATTTGGATTTTTATGTCTGGATAGCGAGAAAACAACTTTTGTTATCTCTAGATCATGAGAAAACAAGCAGCAAAAATAAAAAAATATGGATGACCTCTCTCGCCTTTCCTATGTTTTTGTATTTCTGTGGATGATTTGCTCTCTGTCTTCTTAAAGTGCTAACAACTTAGCAAACATTTTTAGAATTACAGTGATTGTCTAATGAGTAATGTACCCGATGAGATCTAATATAAATAACACCAAATTTGCTGTTGTTGGCACACTTTGTCGACAAAAAATAAAATCAATGTTTAAAAAAAAGACAGAGTTGGAAGGGAGGCTGCAAAAGCTGTTCAAAATTGCAAACATGGATTCAAAGCTTCAGCATGTAAATCATATAGAATATTAAGAGGTTTTGTCACACTCTAAATCTTGTTATAAAGTCTATTTTCCATTATAATCACTTATATTATTTGATACTAATCTATAACACATCATATTGTTAAAACCATATAAATTGTGCCCCCCGTGCCCCCTTTTTGGTTTGGGCCACTGCCCCTCAAAATGTCTGTGCACGGCCCTGCCAACCAGTACATAGTGAACACATGCTCTGCAAGTCATGAACTTTTAGGGGCTAAAACTCAACGCTTGTCAATGAAAGGTTGTTGGTTCAAACCTATAAATTGTGCTCATGAACAAGACGCAAAACTATTGAATTGAAAGCACTATACATGTACATGTCGCTTTTTTTTAATTGCTGCTAAATTGGCACGTTTAAATGAGGAGACATTCCACACCCCACATTCATCCATGTTTATATAATGTGATGGTGTGTGTGTGATAGCAAAATAGATGTTCTAGGTCACAGATGACACACCTGTGTCTCTTGCCTTCAAGCCTACACATCTACCAATACTGTCAACCTATAATCCCAAAACTGTGCCGCCCTACAGTCCTTTGCTGAGCTACAAACAGCTACCACAATCCTTCATCCGTATTAAGTGTGAATTATAAGCAAAAACACCTGACATAGCCAAAGTCAGTGTGCCCTTACCCATAATGCCCCCATTGATAATGACATCGCTGCTCTGTGATCAACCATTTCATTTCAGAGTCACTCAGGCATTGACAGTGTAAGAAAGGTTAATGGCTGCTTGGTTGTGTGGACAGTAAAATCCTCTGCCCTCTGTGCAGTACAACACTAATGTAATTGTAGACACACAGTGTTACCATGACACTGACACACACACAAAAACACAATGCAGCCACGAAACAATGTCAAGTATCCATTTATTTGAGTAGGTGCTTTATTGAAATGATTGTATATCAAGCATTTAAATGTCTTTCCCCCATTCTGCCTTTCACCCCCAATCTAAGTCACATGACAGAGGTGAAGTGAGGAAACCTGCGGGGGGTGGGGGCGATCCACGCGAAATATTAATCAAATAAATGAAGCCGTCAGAAGCGATAGACTGTTAGATGAATGAGGAAAGAGAAAAGAGAGAGATGGGGATGTAGTAAAACAAACCGAATGAGTGTGCACAATAGGAACTTTACGATGAAGAATGATGCAAAAGATGTGAAGAATGGGTGTGATTTTGAACAGACCCATAATGAAGGTAGGAGAGATGATGAGGCAGGCAGTGTCCAATAATTCCCCAATAATCCTCTTGACACCAACACAAGCTGAGAGGAAAAGCTCATTTCTCAATACACATTTTCCTAAAGGGGTCAAATTTGGACAGGAATCCATCAAAAACAAATTTAGATTTATACAACACACCTTTGACCACATAAAGGGTAGTCTACTCATATCTATAGTTCATTTAAATTAACAATGTACTCCTGCACCCCATATCCTCAAATAAAACAGTCAGCATGTTAGAAGGAGAAAAGAGAAAGAGATAAATACATATAAAGAGAGAGAGTGAATACGGGAGAGGAGAGCAGGTCTGCTATGGAGGAAGGGGTGGCATGCTTACAGCATATGACAGAGAGAGAGAGAGAGAGAGAGAGAGAGAGAGAGAGAGAGAGAGAGAGAGAGAGAGAGAGAGAGAGAGAGAGAGAGAGAGAGAGAGAGAGAGAGAGAGAGAGGAGGAGGAGGAGCGGAGGGAAAGGTATCATCAGCAGCAACAGCAGTGCAGCACAAAGGCGAATGCAACGGAGGAAGGTGTAGAGAGGAAGAGAGTGAGAGAGCGAACGAAGACGTTTGCGGAGGATTGAGTCCTTTGCCGCAGACATGACCACAGGCTCATCGTTCAAGCGGATGTAACCTTGACGATTCTCGTCTGCTGCTGCACACTGGACCACACAGCGGTGTGTGTGTGTGAGGGTGCGCTCAGGCGTTGCTATGACATTCAGAGAGCTGCATCATCTGGTACAGCGTGTACATGTGTGTTCTGCGACCATTCGGCTCAACTAATGGGAAAAGAGAACCGCCAAGTGTGTAAGTGTGTGTGTGTGAAAGTGTGAGCATGCATTGTAGTCTATGTGTTAAGTAAAGGTAAAAAAGGTCAGATATGCAAGAGAAAGTAAAGCATTCTTAACCCTAAAAGAGAAAGATAGATAGGGAGAATAGGGCGAACGAGAAAATAAGGGCAGTGTGTGAGACCGAGAGAGAGAGAGAGATGCAGTATGGTTAAAGTCTCTGTGCCTCAGCATCATCAGATTTTCTGCTGCAGATGCTACAGTAGCTCATCTCCGCACTAGAGCGCTACCCTGACACACACACGCAGAAACGCACGCGGACGGACGCACACAGCTGCAGCTTTGGGGAGGAGCCAGAGACCCCGATCAAAGGTCAATAGAGGGACCCCGGGAGAGCTGCCGAGGGCAGAGGTTGTGATTCCTCCAGCTGAAGGTCAGAGGGAGCGTAAGAGCCATAAGCGAGGCATCATGGGCGAGTGGACTATATTGGAGAGGTTGCTGGAGGCTGCGGTGCAGCAGCACTCGACTATGATCGGCAGGTTAGAGCTACAGTGCAGCACACATATACACATACTGTACATACACACTTTACATGCGCATGTGTGCACACAAGTGTAAAAACCTATTTATTCGTCTGTTTTGGTTACATCAAATAATCCTATATAATATAAAGAACTTTGAGTGGACTTGATGTCATTAATATGGAATAAGTCCATGGATTTCACGGATAGGGACACATACAGTATTCCTCACACAGACATATATAACTCATAAACACATATGCACCTCACATGCATATATGTGCCTCGCCTACACATATACGCATCATTTACCTATATACATCACATATACACATATACAGCACATAAATGTTTCTCTTTGTCAGTGTGTATGTTTAATGTGCATTGAAATAAAACCTAAACAATTTAATTATAGTTAATTAGATTCCTTTCACAAAGTGTTTGGTAATTGATAGAAATGTGAGCATAAGCTTGAACTGAAGGCAACCCACACAACACTCTCCCTCTCTTTAATGCTGAGTTAACCGTCGGTGGTTACTGATCAATACTCTGCATGATGGGCTTTTAAGACTCAAAGAACTGCTTTTAATAAATATAACATAGCTTTTACTTAATGGTTGGTATAAAAAATATTGACAAACTCAGGGTATTAGGTTACTATCTCATCAACACACACAAACACCGGAGTGTGTGTCATCATGAAGTGTGTATGTTTGTGTGCGTCAGACTTGAGTAAGCATTACTCTCTGCTGTGCTCATTAACCTTAACTGCAGGTAGCCCCACATCAAGGGCACGTCCTTCTCTTCTTTGTGAGGTGTGTGTGTGTGTGGCACAGAGGGCATGCAGGAGTGCACACAGGGCACTTGGGTATATGAGGAATATGCATTTTTCTACAGAGAATGAGACAGAGAGAACACAAGCTGGATGATGGTTATATGGATATCAGGCTCTCAGACCTCATAAAAGGTTTTTCATCTAATGACCCTCAAACCTATTAAAGTAAATCGTTTTCACCTCAGTTGATTAGACATCAGTTGACCGCTTTAACCAGCAGTCAATCACTTCACTTGGATCGATCACTAAACGTCTCACTTACTCAGAAGCAGACATGGTTGTATTATTATCAGTGGCGGCTCGTGACTGCTCTTCCAAGGGGCGCAAATTCAAAATTTGTGTTGCAGGTGTTTTCAAAATATGTGTTTGTTGCTTCATGTTAAAGGAATAGTCTACTCATTTTCAATATTAAAATATGTTATTACCTTAACTAAGAATTGTTGATACATCCCTCTATCATCTGTGTGCGTGCACGTAAGCGCTGGAGCGCGCTGCGACACTTCGATAGCATTTAGCTTAGCCCCATTCATTCAATGCTACCATTTAGAGATAAAGTTAGAAGTGGCCAAACACATCAACGTTTTTCCTATTTAAGACGAGTAGTTATACGAGCAAGTTTGGTGGTACAAAATAAAACCTAGCGCTTTTCTAAGCGGATTTAAAAGAGGAACTATATTTTATGGCGTAATAGCACTTTTGGGAGTACTTCGACTCGCCTGAAAAGTCCGCTCCCCTTCTCACTCTCATAATGGGAGAGGGAGGGTGTTACTGCGCCGAGTCGAAGTACTTTCAAAAGTGCTATTACGCCATAAAATATAGTTCCTCTTTTAAATCCGCTTAGAAAAGCGCTACGTTTTATTTTGTACCACCAAACTTGCTCGTATAACTACTCGTCTTAAATAGGAAAAACGTTGATGTGTTTGGTCACTTCTAACTTTATCTCTAAATGGTACCATTGAATGAATGGGGCTAAGCTAAATGCTATCGAAGCGTCGCAGCGCGCTCCAGCGCTTACGTGCACGCACACAGATGATAGAGGGATGTATCAACAATTCTTAGTTAAGGTAATAACATATTTTAATATTGAAAATGAGTAGACTATTCCTTTAACCATGTGAATCACGTGTTTTGTCAAAATAAGTGCCTGCTGCACTCGCGTCAAAACCGTTTATGATAAAAGAGACGCTCACGTTCACAAAATACACTCCCTTAACAGTAAACTCTGATTACGCATGAGATTATGCGAGTATCTGCCAAACGCGAGCATCTCTTTTATCATAAACCCTTTAGACGCGTCTGCAGCAGGCACTTATTTTGACAAGACACGTGATGCACATAACCTGACGTGCCGAACACATATTTTGAAATGATCAAACACACATATGACGGGCTACATACATGTTGTGACGAACTTCGCATCGTGCGCCCTCAAAAAAAAGTCACCGGTCACCACTGCTTATTATTAGTAGTAGTATTATGGAGTTGTTTTAGGTTAACTAATTGTGTTACATAGATTGTCTTAATGGCAACCTTATTCCCTACCACGACCCATAAACCCTTACAGAAAACCTTTGCCGTTTTAGAATTGCATTTACTTTATTTATAAAAATGATTTTCAATTATGATGCACTTTGGATTGTTTTGAGCAGATTTAGATTATGTTTGGGGACAAATTTCCAACATCATTCCTTTAAATTTTGCTATTTCAACTGAAGATTTCCAGTTGAAAAATTGCGAACATTTCACACAGTTTAATTTTAGCTAAAGGCATATCATTGTGTTTTTATATAAAATACACTTAGATGTTTATAAAATATATTCACTGTACATAGTGAAAAGTTGGATCGGCAAAAAAAAAACTCCAATTGGTAACAACAAAAAGTTTTTGTAAAAAGTAAAAAAATTTGTTTTTTAGGTGTTACCAATTTAAGTATACCGTAAAACATTTCTGTAGAAATTACAGTTTTACTGGCAATAGCTGCCAGTAACTGTAGATTTTACATTTATGTTATTTACTGGCATCAGTTTGTTCAAAGTTAAATGAACATGAAACATTTTCAGTCTTTATCTTCTACAGTAAGTTACTGGCAACCAGCTGCATAATTACAGTTTTTTTACAGTTTGATCCAACTTTTCACATTTTTACAGTATACTGTAGATAATTATGTTTACTACAGGCTCTACTTCTAAAAAAAATTATTATACAGATGAAAAGTTTGGTTCCAAAACAAGATAACTTTCAAGATAATTTTTGTCAAAACATGTTTATTATTGTGTTATCATGTTTTTATTGTGCTAGCTGTATTTTTTAATTATGAAGGCTTAAATCAAAACAAACCAACTGCAGTTTGTTTGAATTAATTGGAATGCACAAGATTTAAAAACAAGATTTTAAAAAAATGTTAATCTCGTTTTGGAACCAAACTCTCTTCAGATATTTTTACTTCATTAGTGAAAGTTTATTTTTAGTTGAGAATTTTACACAAAGACTTGCTCACAAGTTTACCCCCTCACACAAAAATACATTTTTTACCTTCATTTTCAAAATCTGAAGCTCTATTGGAATTTCCACTACAGTGTTGTTTGTGTTTTTGAAAACACACGTTTGCTTATGTAGCCTGGGTGTCTCTGTATCTGTGTGAGATAATCAGCAGGTTCCTCTTTTCTGTTCCTTTGAGGTCTGATCAAGCACTCACGGCAACCAAATGAATAAATGAATGAATAAAACCGATGAATAAAGCATCTACTATCATTCATCAGCTGCTCCCTTGGAACACACAAACCGACAAACACACCGCACCTCAGAGAATTTCCCAGTCAGTTTCAGTTTCCATCTTTATTTGCATTAACACACACACCTTCTGTTCTCTTTCTTATGCTTAATTGTGTTTAGACTAATTTGTGAGCACTAATGTCTCTATGTCTACTCATTAAGCCTCGGGTGAATGGGACTCGCCTCCAAAAATCTTGTCCTGTGTATATAGCGTCAGCGCTCTCTTACCTAAATGATCTACAGTATAGGGAAAAGACAAGCAAGCATTTTGCTTAGCTGTATATTTGTGTGGGTGAAACCGATAGCTGTTTTGGTTTCAACTAGTCAATATTTTCTTCCTGCAGTAGTTTTGAGTGGTCACAACATTGTAATCTATACTCCTCCCAATTCAGTCTAGACAGAGCAGCCAGGAGAAATCATAATGTACACTCTTTGGGGCGGTTTCCCGGACAGGGATTAGACTAGTCCTAGACTAAAATATACATAAGAGCAAACTGAAAACTACTTGCACTGACATATCTTAAAATAAATGTAAGAATTTATTTAGCTTTATGTAAAAACAGTGGAGGTCTATGCTGCCCTACAAAGCCAAAGTGCAGTAACTACGCATCCGGTCAAAATTGAGTTAAGGGCTTTGTGAGATCTGTTGTCTCCTGGTTCAATTTTGTCCCATTTCAGAGAAACGTGTGTGCCAAAATTGCAGTAACATGTTTGACTGGCTGGTCAAACAAGGTGTTAAAAAGTGAAGAGCATTTTTCTCGGTTTCAGTGTTTGCGTAGTTACTGCACTTGGCCTTTTGTAGGGCAGAATGGTATGTCCCCATTTAGTTAGGCAGGTAAATGTGTAATGTAAGTATATGCTTGGGAAAGAAGGAATAACAAAAGCTGTGTCCCGTGACATACACTACTATGCACTTAAACTAGGCACTGCAGTATGTACTTACTGTCTAGTGCATGAGTCTCCAACCCTGTTCCTAGAGCCTCCAGGCTGGAGGGCATCTCTGCAGATTTCAGTTTTAAACCCAATCAAACACACCTGGACCTGCTAATTAAGTTGTTCAGGGCCAGAGCCCTTTAGTAATAGAGTTGCGTCAACTCCATTCACTCCAATGGAACAGTTTTTTTACAGTAATAGCGGATCATGGATTATTCATCCATGTGTAATTAGAGAGGCCATAAAACGTGATGGCGATACAAAGTGCATATTTATGCATAAAACATATGGGTGGAGTGTTTTGGCAATGTGATTTTGCAATAAATTTACACTGAAAAAAATTATTCATTCAATTTACTCAATTTTTTAAGGTAACAATTTATTTAAGCTACAGTTAAACAAAAAATTTGAATAATAATAATTAAAAAAAACGTTTAAATGTAGCTTAAAGGTATAGCAAAGGATTTTCTCGAATTTTAGAAAAGAACCGCCTTCTCCACTTTTTTAAAAATGCAATTGCGCAACACTCCTAATTGACAAATAGGAGGACCAATATTCTTGATGATCCACCCGGAAAAAGAAAATCCTACGCATTAGCTTTAAATAAATTGATTGCAACAACTTCTTAAAATAAAAATTAGTAAATTGAATGAATCATTTTTTTTCAGTGTATGTATTAATAACTTGTATAATAACATGCATTAATACGTTCATGGATTCATAATAATTTAAAGTAATGAAGATGGCATTTCCCATCAGATTTTCATATTAACAACAAAAAGAAAACGACACTGAGCCAGTTGTGTTATTATAACTTACAATAAATTAAACGTGCCTTATGAGTCTTTTAAAAAATCTTGTTCTTTATACATTCATAAATCAAACAGACACACAGTTAATTGTACATTATAATCATGCATAAACATTATAAGCTTACAGTGTGATGCATTTTAAAGCTTTAAAGTTGTTGGAAGCAGTGTAAAACATGTTAACAAGGCACAAACCAGCAGCTGACCATACTAATCTTACCATATGTGGATGTTATTTGTCAAAAAACATAGAGCTACATAAAAATACCTACACATATTGTTGTGATATATAAATTTTGTAAATCAATGCATTTCTTGAATATTTATTAAGAAAATTCAAAGCTCTTTGCCTCAATGTATTTCAATGGCTGAAGTCTTGCGGAGCTTTTTGGACATCCGTTGTCAGAACTCTCTTCCTGAAGGGCTCTGTTCAGGGCTGCCTAAAAGTTAGAGACAGGTGTGTTGGAGTAGGGTTGGAACTGAAATATGCCCTCCAGGAACAATGTTCATACACCCATCTAGTGTATATGTTTTACCTACACATCCTCATCCCATGGCGTCAATATTTGACGCACTTGACCATGCGTCAATATGTTACGCGGAGGGTATACCTTTCGCATCATTTTTTGACGAACTGGGGACTTCAATACTATTACGTCCGTTGCATTCTCTTTCCGATTTTCTTACCATTTTCGCGTCGGTTTAGGGTTAGATTACGCAAAATTAAACAGTGTACGCGAAATTAAACAGTTGTCACCTGGCGTTGGGGTTAGAGTTAGGTTTGGGTAGGGATGTCATTATGTAAATCTAACCCTAAACCGACGCGAAAATGGCAAGAAAATAGGAAAGAGAACGCAACGGACGCAACAGTATCCAAGTCCCCAGCTCGTCAAAAAAATGACGCGAAAGGCACACCCTCCGCGCAACACACCGACGCACGGTCAAGTGCGTCAAACACTGACGCCATGGGGGTTTTACTCACAAAAGTATCAACGGTTTCTTAGACGAGGGCGTCAAATGCATAACACAATCCGAGTCAATTTGCTTATCATTCTTTTGATGCCAGTGTTATCTGTTTTGCCCAACATAAGCTCAGACACTGTCAAACTGAAGCATATGGTCTTCGCAGGTGAACATTGTTCTTAAGCATCAGATAGGCCCACGTAAGCAAAACAGCGACTGTTGAGTGTGTGAAGTGTCCACACTTAATTTTTCGGCCGAATGAATGGACCATCAGGGTGCTTAATTTTTTAAGTGTACTTCATTTTTTTTTTTTTAAATGTGAACACATTGTTTATACTACAAATGACATAGAATAGAGGGTGGACCCAGAAATAGATATTTTTAAATATTTGTATGTCATTTTAGAAACAATAAATACACAGAAAGCTTGGCAGTCTTATTTCCAAATGTGAGCAGAATTGATGTATTGTACACCTTTCCAGCTGCACACACACAAACACACACATGCTCAATCCACTGTAAATTACACTGCAGTAAAATGGCAGGCTACATACTATAAGGTGTGATTCTGCCCTCACTGACGCAAAGAAACCCCCACACACTAAGATCAGGTAGCCTACTCTATAATGAGTCCTTTAGTGATTTCACTTCAAATATATGCTGTGAGTCTCACTATTTGCTCCCGGTCCTCTCTCTCTCTCCATCTGTTTCTCAGTATTTCTTGATTTGTCTTACTGCTGCTCTGCTCTTCCTCAGCCCATCTGTCTGTGTCCTCCTCCCTCCTTCTTTCCTTTTCTCTGTCTATCTCTGCCTTTCATCTTTCCCTTTATATCTTTCATGCGGTTCACCTTGATGTGTCTCTCTTCCTATAGTTTCTCATTACAACCTATTCATTCTACCTTTGTCTTATGTACATTCGTTCTTTCCTGCGCCCTTGCTTTGTCCACTTGTTCCCTCTCTCTCTTCTCTGCTTGTTCCTCTCTTTCCCAATATTCTATCAATCACCCCTCCCTCCCCTTTATCGTTCTCTCTCTCTTTTTTCTGGTACAGTGGAGAGTGCTGAGTGGTTCACTACGTGGTTGCTATAGTGACGGCAGCAGGGAGTGGGGGATGTGCTGCTAATTTAAAGTCCCACCAGGATCCTTAGCCATTGATACAAAGCTAAAGAGCTAACGTATTTACTTCATATTTTACACAAACTTATTATTATAGAAAGGTTACGCTGTCTGTCATTTAAAACTGAGAAACATTGTTTGCTGTTCAATTACAGTAAAGGGTCGTTGACTTTCATCGAGAATCGTAACTGTCCTACTTAGCACAGTGCAAATGTTCACCATATGTCCATTAATTCAGAAAAAACAATGCTAACTGTTAGCCTCCAAGCCATGGATTTACAGCAATGGCTGCAATCATTTTTTCAGCACTTTGCCTGCAGCTACGTTTGTTTCTGCCTTGAAGTTTTTATTTAGTAGTAGTATAGGCCTATTGAAGAGATTTTAAACATTTATTCAAGAAAAAAGTTCTAAGCCCTAAACAAAACCAACCAGATTACAAACATTCATTTAAAGCAAAAGTTGACAACCCTTCAAAAGTTTATTGTCACTTTAATGAAATGCTTCTCATGATCTTTAAAATCCTTTTGATCTGCAGGGATAAGCTTAAATTTTTTTTTAGAGAAAAATAAAATTGTGCTAACACATTTGTTTCTTTTCATTCAATTTTAAAAATGAAGAGAAAACCAATAAGATCCCCAAAACCATCTTAGGGTGATACCTCAAGATGCTGCTTGATAAAATGCCAACATTACATTTTTTTCAAATTCTATGATAATTCTATATCTATGATTTATTTTAGGTTTTCTTTTGTTACACCATAATTCCCAAAGTTACATTTGTGCCATTACATTTATTATTATTCTAAAATGCTGATAAGTAAGCGGTGAGGTACAAGAGGCTGTGCTGTATCGTGAATAAGTAACGGCTGAAGGGCGTTGTTAGGCACGACGCGAAGCGGAGTGCCTGTAACCCCTTCAGCCGTTACTTATTCACGATACAGCACTTGCCTCGAGTACCTTATTGCTTTTATAAAACGGTTACCACACAATATTAAAGTAAAAAATAATATTAGTGCAACTTTCATGAAGTTAAATCAATAAAAGCATTCCTTTCGCTAGAAAAAATAGTCCCTGACTGCGAACAACAACATGAAAGCTCAAATAAAAACAACAAACTGTTCTCAGACACTAGCCGTTTCTCAATACCAAGTACGCCAAGTTCGGACTTGTGTCCTTCCTAGTTCGGACTTGCAAGTTCAGACTCGGAAGAACCAACTTCTGACGCGAAATGCATTTTGGGAAACTTCGCTGTCATAAGTCCACACAAGTCTCCTCTGATGCATCCTCGATAAAATGGGCGGATCAAGAACACATCCGGGGATTTTATGTGAACTTGGGCTTGATGCGAACTTTGAATTGGAACAGTACTTGGGCCACGACTGATGACGTTTCACAAGTCCACAAGAACGCAAGTACAGACAAGAACGCATATTGAGAAACGGCTTTTGTCTCATTAACTGTTTATGTGTTGCTAAGGGTGTTGCTAAGGGCGCAGTGATATTAAATAGAACCGTTGGGTGAAGCGGTCATAGCAGTGTTTTATCGTGAATAAAGCACACCTATTGGCCAATCAGAATCAAGGATTGGAACTAACCGTTTTATAAAAATGTAATAAGGAATGACAAAGTTCATATTTAAGGTGTCATGAACTGCACTTTATTATAAACCAATCCTGTACATTTGTATAATGTTCTTTGAGCTCCATTTACAATCAGTGGAGGCTGTTGACTTCTTTTTCGAGGGCACACAAATGCAAAGCTCATCTCCACATGTATGTAGTCCATCATGGTCGTGACTCGTCATGTCAAAATAAGTATTTGCACATCATGTCAACCTATATGTATTACGCAACATTTGAAAAAACGTGCCTCCTGCAGACGCTTCGAAAGGGGTTTATGATAAAACAGACGCTCACGTTGGCCAGATACTCAATGTCATGCTTAAAGGAAAACACCACCGTTTTTCAATATTTTATTATGTTCTTACCTCAACTTAGACAAATAAATACCTATGCTTTTCAATGCGTGAACTTTTACTCTTTATACAGCGCATCGTGAATGTGTTAGCATTTAGCCTAGCTCCATTCATTCCTATGGCTCCAAACAGGGATGAATTTAGAGGCCACCAAACACTTCCATGTTTTCCCTATTTAAAGACTGTTAAATGAGTAGTTACACAAGTAAATATGGTGAAATAAAAACTTTTTTATATATAAAATAAAACTTTTCTTTGGAGCCATAGGAATGAATGGGGCTAGGCTAAATGCTAACACATTCAAGAAGCGCCGTACAAAGATTAAATGTGCATGCATTGATAAAGGGTATGTATGAGTTTGTCTAAGTTGAGGCGGGAACGTGGTAAAGTGTTGAAAAACTGTGGTGTTTTCCTTTAATCAGAGTTTAGTGTTAAGCTAAAGTATTTTGTTAACATGAGCGTTTCTTTTATCATAAACCGCATGTGCAGCGGGCACATATTTTGACATGACGAGCAACACACATGACACTCCGAACACATATTTTGTATTCGCGCCCCTTGGAAGGGAGGTCACTGGCTGCCACTGTGGTACTATCTAAAACATCTCTTCTCAGGATTATACAATGTACTGCATTTCAAATTTGGTTATTTAAAAATTACTTTTAATAAGCTAAAATATTAGATCTCACATTAGATCAGTCTTAAAATGTTAATTAATAATCATTAAAAATAAATGTATTAATTTCTAATAATGTACAATAACGACTTATTTAAAGTCTTTACTCTCTAAAAAATCCAGAAGGGGGAACTTGTGCTGGAGCTTCTCCATTGTGAACAGCAAGCCAAACCTGTTTGTCTTTATCACTCTCAAAGATGCCAACTGGTTAAATACATATGCACATTGCTGGACTGGACTGCAGTCTGTTGTGATCAGGCCAGGCTTCTTGGCACTATTATGTTTTGACTGCAGTACCCGTAGTTTTATTTTATGGTAAAAAATAATATTAAATTTCATAATAAAAATATATATATTTTAGAAAAATACTAGTATAACAACAAATAATTTATTCTTTACTTACCGTCATATAACTATGGGCTGGGGAAATAGTTTTTACAACCTTTGTACACATTTACATGGCTTAATGACATGGTGTTAAATAACACACTCTAAAAATGCTGGGTTATTTTCAACCCAGCGTAGGGTCAAAAAGAGACGAGCCCAGCCCGGGTTATAATTTAACCCCATGCTGGGTTGTTTCAACTCAAAATACTGGGTTATTTCTAACCAATTGTTGGATCAAATAATATTTTTTTTTTGAGTTAACGGTAACCCAGCTGATGGGCTCGGCCCTTTTTGACCCAAAATAACCCAGCATTTTTGTGTATCAACAAAGTAGCCTAATAAATAAAGCAATTATATGATTATAATTATATAATTATGTATAATATAAAATGCAAAAAAACAAATAGCTGATTTATGGACCTATCATATGACTTTAAATTAATAACATTCTAGCTCAAAGCTCAAACAATGGGTGCATGTGTATGCGTGTAAGCAATTGTATGTGCTCATGCATCAAGACCAGACTGCATTGGATGACGTCATGGCTGGCTCAGGAGCAAGGTTATTAATACCATGAGTGAAGGACATCCTCAGCACAAGTGTGTGTAGGTGCGTGTGAGGAAGATTTGTGTGTTCGGGCTACATCTGTAAGATAGATTGCTGAAGATGTGTGTGTGTGTGCAATAGAAAGGTGGAGATGTTTCGCTCTAAATGGCGCGCTCACGTGAGCACCAGCTATGCATGAATGGTACAAGGGATAATTTTCATTATATTACATAACATCATGAGTGTGTGGTACTTTCTGTGTGGTTGAAAAAAAATCCCATTTGTTCTTATCTGTTACAGACATCGGGTGTGTCTGAGTGTACGCTTGTGTCTATATTTATGTGTGTATGTGTCTGCCTGGTATGAATCCAGAACACCAATTCATTTTTCCACTGCGAACAGAGATGAGACTGGAAATAGCATACATAAGCACCCCAACACTTTCTTTATACTCTGATGGCCTTGATGCAGTAACTGCCCCAGATATCAATGTAAGGGACTATGTCCCTGCACACATTCACATATAAAGTATGAATGAATGTGAAGGCGTACTTGAATGGCCTACAAAGATATTTAAACAACAGCATAACATTAAAGTAGAAGCATGTAATTTGAGTCAGCCTGCATCGCCCAATGGAACTGCAAAAATAATTAAGTTTCCTAAACACGCCCCCCAGTCTGCGATTGGTCGAACAATCAGATTGTCTCATTCCAAATATAAGCTATTGGTTGTACAAGTGACGCTGTGTTTGTGTGTTAGTTGCAATGCTCAAAAAAGCACGTCGAGGTATTGATAGCAGGACAGAGTCACAGAATTTACACTTTTCTTGGAAATCATACTGTGAATGGCTTACTTATTATTATCTACGCAGCACATTGAACTGGAATAAAAGGTATTTTAACATCAAAATAATGACACACTTCAGCTTTAAATCAGTAGGAGTTACTTGGTAGAAGGCTGTTTTCCTATATAAATGACTATTTTCAGTTTTGCCATTTTGTGCGTGTATGTGACATTAGAGAAGCAATTTAACACTGTGCTGTTTTTTGTTGAACCCTAAACTAATCCCTTTTCTCTTGCTTTTTTGTCTCTTCCACTGCCTTTTCTTTCTTGCTTGCTTCTTTCTGTCTTTCCTATCCCTCAAAGGATCCTGCTGACAGTGGTGGTGATTTTCCGGATCCTGATTGTGGGTATAGTGGGAGAGAAGGTGTACGAAGATGAACAGATTATGTTTATTTGTAACACGCTGCAGCCGGGTTGCAACCAGGCCTGCTATGATAAAGCCTTCCCCATTTCCCATATCCGTTACTGGGTTTTCCAGATCATCTTGGTCTGCACCCCTAGCCTCTGTTTTATCACTTATTCTGTGCATCAGTCTGCCAAGTACAAAGATCGCACCTACACGCTTCTGCACGGCCCCTACATCGATCACGGACACGGAGTGAATCGAAAGATGCGAAACATCAACGGTATCCTAGTGCACCCGGAAGGCAAAGATGACCGCGATTGTCTGGATTTGAAAGATATTCCCAACATTCCCCAGGGGGTCACGTACTCCAAAAGTAACAAGATGCGTCAACAGGAGGGCATTTCCCGTTTCTACGTCATACAGGTGGTGTTCCGGAACGTTTTGGAAATCGGTTTTCTTGCTGGCCAGTACTTCTTGTACGGATTCAATGTTCCCGCCATGTTCGAATGCGACCGTTACCCCTGCGTAAAGGAGGTCGAATGCTACGTTTCACGTCCTACGGAGAAGACGGTTTTCCTCGTGTTCATGTTCGCGGTTAGCGGGATCTGCGTGGTGTTGAATTTGGCTGAGGTAAACCACCTGGGTTGGCGGAAGATTAAGGCAGCGATTCGTGGCGTCCAAGCTCGTAGAAAGTCCATTTGTGAGATCCGAAAAAAGGATGTGTCACACCTATCCTCCGTGCCCAACTTGGGCCGCACCCAATCTAGTGAATCAGCCTATGTCTGACAGCGAATAGGGGAGGGGCTTAGACGAGGTTGGGAGTGGCTGATGAGGCGACGGCCACGCCCTGTGCTGCATACTTGACACTCCTAATTTTATGCATAGCTCAGACTGGGTGAGCAAGGGGTAGGGTGTAAAGATAAAGAAAATGAGTAAAAGAATAACATTTTTGGAGAATAAAATTAATCTCTTTCAACCCAAGACTTTAATTATGACCGCTGTGGAACAAGAAGGAGGCTTGTACAAAAATGCATTGACACAACAGCCCCCTAAACATGTCTTCCAACAGTAAAGAGACATTTAAAAAATGAAATCACTTTGAGTTGCCTGTTGTCTAAAAAGATAGAAAGACAAAAAAAATGAGGGATTTGAGAGACAATAGAGGGAGATGCTCGGCAGACATTTGACAATTTATCTTATTAATACTGAGACATCCCTCACATTCTGAAGAGACAGAATAAGATGGTGAATGTACAAAAGAGAAAAGTTTAAAACTTTACCTCAGCACAGACTCCTCTACGCCTCTCCCCTATTTGCTTTCTTTCATTTCATCTCTCACTCTTCTTTCTCTGTCTCTTTCTGCATAGTTTTATAGATATACTGTAGGCATTACGTATAAAAGGCAAGGAGAAAACATGAAAATTGATCTTCTGATACCCACCCCCACGTTTAACGGATGGCCATGATGAGACTGACTTTATTGTCCGCACTGTTCAAATCTCCCATAATCCACTGCTTCATCAACTTCTGAAGCACTACTGTACATATCTAAGAATATCAATACTGCAATGTTCATGTATTTCACACGCTGAAGTGTAGCTTTTGCCATTATTTGAAAAAAAACATTGATTGCTAAAAAGAAAAAAACAAATATGTCATAATAATTGTGTTTTATTTGCATTTATTCTGTAATGGACAGAAAAAAATGTGATTTTGTACAATGGGCATTTCCTGACAAAGGCATGTTATAATGCATCATTAGAATGGCTAGATAGTGTTACGAGCTGTGTAGAAACGTTTCTTTTTGCACCCAGTTTTTTGGAGGTGTATTCTTCAGCATGCGGGCAGGAGATCTATAGCTCTATGGGAATGGCAGAGAGAGTCTATACTGATTAAGGCTCCATTGCAGCAATAATATAAATATATATAAATAATATAAATAAATATATGTCATAAAAATAAATGAATAAACTATTAAAGAAATTAAACAAAGTGGCAAGAATATTATTTCAATGTTTGTGCGTGAGTGTGTGTGTGTTATATTTGTACCAAAAGTCAGCAAAACATGACAAACTTGAACAAAACCTCCCTTTATATAAAAATATAGTAAAGTTTTTTACATTTGTAAAAATGCAGAAATTTAGGGTTAGAGTGTGGGTTAGGTTATAGTATTTATAGCTCGTGCGCATAAATACAAGTCTACGTCCCTGTATGTCCAAGTCTGTGTATGCGTGTAGATAGACAAGTGTGTGTGTGCGTGTGTGTGTGCGTGCGTGTAAGAGTGTAAGTGCTGGTCTTTATTCAGACTACGTTATTTTAACAGGGTGAAAAGCTCAAATCACAATTAACAACTAACACACACAGCACTGAATCTTTTGCATCGATTTTCCAGTTACATAAGCATGTGCGTTTGTGTATTTTACCTTGACCAACACTATAGTTGACCAACACTATAAAAAATGCAGCATTTTTGTCAAATCAACATATATTTTTATGTTACTTTAACTTAAAAAATTAAGTTAAGCAACTACTTTTTATAAGTTATTTGAATTATTCACAGGTCAAAACTTAAAATACTAAGTTGAATTGACCTGCAAAACCAAGTTGTTCTAAATAGTTCACTGTGAACCATGACCTTCATTATTATGCTAAATTAATTGTAAAGGGATAAAAAAAGGTTGCTAAATTAAGAAATGAATTAGTTTTTCTAACTAATGAGGAATGAGTCAAACATCTCAGCATAAGAGAACATCACCCTACATTGTAAAAAAAATGGTTTTGCAAGTCAATTCAATCTACTATTTTAAGTTTTGGCTTGTGAAAAGTTGACATAACTTATAAAATTAAGTTGAAATTGTTTAACTTCATTTTTTAAGTTAAAGTAACAAAAATATATGTTGATTTGACAAAAATGCGTTGTAATTTTTACATTGAACAGTTTTACACAATTTCATTAGCACTACACCAACCAGACAAGCCAGAAACCTTGTGGTAATCTTTGACAACCAGCTGACCTATACTGATTACATCTCCTCAACACCATGCTCATTTTGTTCCCAGGTAAAAAATAATTTTATTAAAAATATACTTTAAAAAAGTGTACTAAGTATATTTTCTACATTACTATCATCACATCCAAGTATAGTTAAGTGAATTTAAGTATGTATTAACTTCAACTTAACATCTATTTGACTACACTTCAAGTGTAAATAGTATACTAAAATGGAACAACTTTTTTAAAACTTCAAAAATACATTAAGTACTACTAAAATACATTTTTCATACATAATTACATCTTTTTGGAAGTATACTTTTAAAAAGTACATATTAAATACTCTTTAAATAAAGCACAACAAGTAGATTAGAAGCATACTTGTTTTATACTTCATGTACTTCGATCATATTTCTAATACATTAAAGTATACCATTTTTTTTTACCTGGGTAGGGTTGCTACAATATAGACAAAACTTGACTCACACAAGTAAACACTCCTTATGTAAACCCCTGTGATGCTGATACTTTGGTAAGTGAATTGGACAACAGATTAAATTAATTCTTTTTGGAATTTCAGATGAACCCAAGCGCGGACGGTGATGGGATAGACAAAAAGACTATAATGTTGAAACAAGACAAAACAAAAGCCCATGTGGGGGTTAGATTTACATAATGACATCCCTACCCAAACCTAACTCTAACCCCAACGCCAGGTGACAACTGTTTCTAACCCCAACGCCAGGTGACAACTGTTTAATTTCGCGTACTCTAACCCTAAACCGACGCGAAAATTGTAAGAAAATAGGAGAAGAGAATGCAACGGACGTAATGATTTACATAATGACATCCCTACCCAAACCTAACTCTAACCCCAACGCCAGGTGACAACTGTTTCTAACCCCAACGCCAGGTGACAACTGTTTAATTTCGCGTACACTGTTTAATTTCGCATACACTGTTTAATTTTGCATAATCTAACCCTAAACCGACGCGAAAATGGTAAGAAAATAGGAGAAGAGAATGCAACGGACGTAATAGTATTGAAGTCCCCAGTTCGTCAAAAAATGACGCGAAAGGTATACCCTCCGCGTCACATATTGACGAATGGTCAAGTGTCGTCAAATATTGACGACATGGGGTGAGACTGTGTTAGAAAATCTAAGCAAGGTAACAAGTGGAAAACAGGTTATGGGAATGAACTAATAATTAACAATAAGCAGGAGAACGAGGCGGCGGGGACAACCCTTACGAAAAATAACCATGGTTTTACTATAGTTAAAAAACATGGTTATTGTAGTAAAACCATTGTAACCACAAAATAACCATGGTTTTGACAACCATGGTTTTCAAAAACCATGGTTAGTGTAGTAAAACTATGATGATAGTAATCAATACACCAAAGAAAACATGGTTACTACACTTTTACCACAATAAAACCATGGTTAATTTTCGTAAGGGAAGAGACGAGACACTGAAGGCACATGACCCGATATGCAAGGCCATGAGCCTCCACATAAAACATTGGACTGCCAGAACCCTGCCATAGACATAAATATTAAACAAGACACTTTGGCAGGATCCTGACAGTAACTGTAAAAAACATCAAAAGGATTTCTTTTGGAATCTTGCCATCCAACTAAAATGTTTCAATAAAAAACTTGTATATAGAAATGGGTTTGTCTTTAAAGCCAGTTCAAGTTGTGTCTTAAAAAGAAATCTTTATTATTTATACTTGGCCATTCATGAAATGCAGTCATTAACATTGATTCGCAGTTCACAGTGCTGATCCAAGTGTGCGCTGTGTTGGGCAACAACTGGTGTTTCAATACCAAAAACATATATTATTTACACTACAGTAATACCGCAAGCACAACCTCATGTACACACCAAATGACTCAACATTAAAAATTAACTGATACAGACAGAGAAAAGAGAAAGAGGGGTTTTCTGTTGATCTAATAGAGGGACAAGAAAAAGTGTTGAATTTGGCTGCTAAAGTGAAACTATAAACATGGACCTGACTGATCTTTGACCCTCAATAAAAAAACGTTTTGGAGTAAATTGGTGTATCTGGCTGCTAAACAAGTGTAACAACAAGAGGCATAAAGTGTTAAACGATGTGTTAAAAAGTGTTAAAATATACATAATGCACAGAGAATCACTGTTATAACACATGTGTAAATCAACACATCAATCAAAAAGCATTTCTAAACTGAACTGTCCTTTAGTATTGCATAGTATTGTAATCCTAATCCTCAATAGATGTTATCTAAGTGAAATGTGGATGACATTATGAGAGACAGTTCAGGCAGTTGATAGGTTTAGACGACAGAGACATCAGTGGATGAGAGAGAGGGAGCATAAAAGGGGATTTAAACACAATGAAGGAAATAAACTGAACAAAAGACAAAAGTGGCACCTGTAACTGAGGGTTTGTGTGTAAATACATTGATCAAGTTTGACTTGAACTATAATAGAAATGAGGTCAAAATCTATTCATGAAAAGATCAATGCACTAAAGCAAAATGTTGAATCAATATAATGAAATCAATTAGTATATTTATACTCATATGTAGTCCACGTGACACACATGTGATGTAGTGTTTTTTATATTTAGATTCAAAATACCTCGGAAAGAACAAATGAAAAGATCAAAGAACAATTTATTTCCAAGTGATCTGAGGAGATAACCTGCCTCATAGCACAGCATTAGAGATGAAAATACCCAGAGAAAG
The DNA here is from genome assembly GCF_027580225.2 of Misgurnus anguillicaudatus. Lineage (NCBI taxonomy): Eukaryota > Metazoa > Chordata > Actinopteri > Cypriniformes > Cobitidae > Misgurnus > Misgurnus anguillicaudatus. Next base: position 28,196,097 of record NC_073358.2, on the reverse strand, counting down.
AGAGCGAGAGAGAGAGAGAGAGAGAGAGAGAGAGAGAGAGAGAGAGAGAGAGAGAGAGAGAGAGAGAGAGAGAGAGAGAGAGAGAGAAATCAGAAGGAATCACGTCAGAGGATGGAAAGCAGACCTCACTGCTCACAGCTAATATGGTACACTTCAATTCCCAGACAAAACGCACAGTCATACATACACACACAAATGCATGACACTGTCACTTTAGTTTAACATGATTAAGTATGCAAAACGTATAAACGTATACTTAATCGCACTATATTGAAACATGCATCACATATAAATAACTGTAATGTATATGATCAACCTTCAGATGGATTGTGGTATAAAATGTAATGGTGTGAATTTATTTAAATGTGATTCATGAGACCTTTAAATATGCATAAGCCTGGAATTGGTAATGACAGCACATTAGCCATGAATTAATTCTGAAAACAAATTAAGCATAAGTAGGTAAAATCATAACCACTTAAGAAAGAGTTTCAACCTAGCGGTGAGCCGTCAAAACATGAGGCCTGACTTGGTCAAATGAATGATAAACAAAGGATGACAGAGAAAGATGTAAATGGTAGACAGAATGAGACACCAATCATCTGGATATGTAGATCGTTCCCTTTCAAAGAAAAAAAAATGTTCACAACCATAAACCCCAAAGCATCAATCTAGAACCTTAACATTCACCTCTTTCTCTCCACATGGAAGCAGTCCCCTGCAGAGCAGTTCAATGCTGAATTGATTTATCAATGGTGCAGAATAACCTGCACATGGACAGGCCATTTAGATGCCCTTTTGACAGGTATGACTTCACACAAACATACACAAAGATTGACCCCCCCCAAGGTCACTGCACTGACGCATTGTGGAGAGTTGCTAACACGTGACAGCGGATTTTGTGAGCTGTGATTGGCTAGTTGGTTCAAGAGTGAAGCACCAGTGGACCCCGGTGTGTTGCTCATCATCAGACTTAGTTAGGTCATCTCTATGTTCAGACGACCTTCATTATTAATCAACACAGAATCAGAGAGGGAGGAATGTGTCTATTTTCCATACAGGTACATAAGGTAAGCATAAATATTGAGGCATCTGGCTTAGATCTGGTTTTGTGTATGAAGGAACTTCAGTTTTCATCCTTTTAGGCTTAAAAAAACATCATAATGTCCACATTTGTATTTGTGAGCCAGGTAAGCACAAAATACTCCAATCTCTGTGAATTTTTGGGGATGAGAGCACTTACAGTAGGTATAACAGCAGCTGGGTGTATAACATAGCACACTTTTCTTATTTACAGAAATATAAGATTTTATAGAACAGCTTTATGATAATAAACTATAAAAGTAACATACACAGAGACTTAGGCTTGCAGAAGCTTCACCAATGATAAATGAAGAGTTCAAATGCAAAAGACGGCAAACACCACTTCCATCAAAAATTAGACTGAATGCTCTCGACAAGTACTATACGTTTATCAAATACTTTCACGTCAAATCTGCTAAATCCTGCCCTGAGGCCATTCAGAAATACCGGTTTTAAGAGTCTGATAAAAATGCTAACTAACAAGATATCAAGCAAAGACACACTTTGCGGGTTTTGCATCTGAACTCTTCAAATCTTATATATTAGCATGGAAACCCTTGAGTCTATCATCCTGCTCAACTGAACCCTTAAAGGGGGACATATCATGAAATTTGAAAACAATAAACATCTGAAAATTCTCGGGCCAGCATCATATGTCCAAATTTCAGTCAAAACCGTTCTATTTCATCATAAACAATCTGAAAACAGGGCTTTAAGTGTAAAATACCGAACTTATCCTTTAAAGAAACCCATTGACATTTGGCTCATTTCATAAATCACTTTTTAAATGTTTCATTATATTTTTAAATGCCTGTGGTGAAAATCAAGTTTTAAAGCTGAAGAAATTACTGTAACGGTACATTCACACGGGGCGTAAGCGTTAACGCTTCCCATTCACTTTCAATGGGTGACGTCATGCGTGTGGATCCGTCGGCACCGTATCACTGCCGTTGCTCGCGGCAGAAAATGAATGTTTCTCAACTTTTAAACGGCAACGCGTGCGTCAGCCAATCAGATCGCCTTATGCAAATAACCTAGACAAAGCCAATCAATTACATTTATGGAAGACCGGAGCATGTATTGCGTCCACTGTGATTGGCTGCTGGCCACGCTTCGGACATGCCTTCCGTCAAGCGTTAACGCTTTCGCCCCGTGTGAATGTACCGTAACAGAAATAAACTTTTATATATGCTATTATGATGTTCAAAGTGATAAAATGGTTGACTAATGGGGGCCTTTTACATTTTCAAAAAAAATGGCCCTTAGATATAGAAAACACTTTATAACACCTTATAAATCTTGACTGTAGCTGACTGACCAGACACCATATATATATATGGGTCTAAATAACCTAACCTGCACACACCAGGATCTCTATAGGAAAAGCTCTGTAGCCTGTAAATTGGATATTAATCACAGTGGAATTATGGGGTTTGGAGCGGTGCATTCAGAGCTCACTGCAGTACTGTGACGAAATCTGTGTGGGCTGAGCTGGTTTTCCTCTCTTCGACATTTACAACCGAACACACTGTTTGAAGTCCAAAGGCTATTTTTATGCTGTGAAACCAACAAAAGGAAATTTACTGAAAAAACATCAAAAAACATCATAAACCCGCAAACCCCAGGCAGGGCCTTTAATGCAGTCGTGCAACTCCCTTGTCAGAGGATTAGTGTATTTTTCTTGTGTGAGAATGTTAACTGAATAAAACACAGTGCTCAGTACCGCAGTGCAGGTTTACTGTTAATACATTACCGAAAGTGGTGCTGATACTGATATTAGACGACTCTTTATAGTCAGTGGTAAAGGTGTGTGCGTGTCTTGAGGAATGACCAGGAAAAAGTGCTGTGACAGCAGAACTCAGCTGCTGCAGCTCAGCACTCCCCCCAACCTCCTGTCAAACACCACTCCACCCATAGAAAGGGATTCTCCTTCAGCTCCATTCATCTATTTTAATGATTGGTGTAGTTGTCCTGAGCAAATCTGAACAGTATACAAAAATGCCGGCATCTTACAATCTCTCACACACATATAATAGGCTTTCAAAATCCAATCAGCTCCTGCAGTTTTTTGTTTCGTTTTTATATTTCACATATACACATTCTTGAATAAGATGGTGGGAGATCTCAGACACATATTCATACACTGATACTGTACAGTGTGTGTAATGCTGAGTATCTCACATCTAGTATCTATGCATATGCATAAACATCATTTGTGGATTTTCATTTACATATGAGGAGCTCAAATTCAAAAAACCCTAAATGCCACGCCTTTCAAAAATGAGATATTGATACTAACCGAATGCTCTCGGCACGCTTTATGCTTTCATCAAATACTTTCGCTCTTAATGTGGAAGTTGTTGTATAAATTGTGCTTCTTGCAAGACTATCTCACATACTTCCCTATTCTGAGATCAATAGGTGGTCTGCATAAATTAAGTCCACACTGATCTTATTTTCCAAACACTCTTGACAGAGGATGCAAACATTCATCACGGTACAGACCGCAGCACAAAGGACAGAGCAACGCACAGCTGACCACCATACAGTACAAAGAGCAGACCGCCCAGAGATCACAGGAAATGAGTAACTGACAGAGCAGTGAAAACAGAGGCAGATGACATTGGAAAACTGGGATATGGGAGAAACAGTTAAATTCACGTTATCTCACACTCACTTCCCTTGAAGGAAATTGATTGACGGGATAGGATAGTTTTTTTTTTCTGAGGCATACTGTATCTTTCCTGCATGAAAAACTGCAATGCAGATAGAAAGAGAAAAAGCTGGGGGGGGGACTTTATTAAACCAGATTCTGTCAGAAATCACTGTACATCTCTTAAAGCCAGCACCTCATATGTTTCCCATATGGTCATGTAGACATGATTGTATTTCAGTCATGGTGGGTTTTGTTTTACCCTTAACTGACATAGAAACATTTCTTGCATGTAAAATTTTCATTAGGACGAAATGCAAAAGGAAACCTGCACACTTAATAAAAAACACAACACAACAATGAAAAACATTACACATTTCAGTTACGTGACCTTTCTCAATGCCTGATCATTTATCTGCTATTTTCCAGTAAAGCAGTGTCTTTAATTTCGTTTTCTATTTTTCATTGTTGGACTGTGCAGGCTTCCTTTGGCATTTTTGTACTTTTGGATCTTTTATTCTACACACCTCATTTTGGCGCAGTGTTTGTGTTTTCACAACTTATGACTTGCTTATCTAGTTATATATTATTTAATTATATGTATATGTATACACCTATATCTCTGTGTGTGTGTGTGTGTGTGTGTGTGTACCTGGTAATTATCACGTTGTGGGGACCAATTGTCCCCACAAAGATAGGAATACCAGTGTTTTTGTGACCTTGTGGGGACATTTTGATGTCCCCATGAGGAAACAAGCTTATAAATCAAACAAAATGATATTTTTTGAAAATGTGAAGTAGTAGAAGGGTTTCTGTGATGGTTGGGGTTAGGGAATGGGGTAGGTAAGGGGAATAGAATATACAGTTTGTATGGTATAAAATGCATTACGTCCCCACAAAACATGGAAACCAGAATGTGTGTGTGTGTGTGTGTGTGTGTGTGTGTGTGTGTGCGTGTGTGTGTGTGCGTGTGTGTGTGTGCGTGCGTGTGCTTGTCTGTGTACAGTACTGTGCAAAAGTCTTAGGCCACCATTAGATTTGTTGTTTTTGCAATTGTATAGTGATCATATATAATTATTTCCCAGTCTCTTTATTAGAATACAACCAGAAAATACAGGAAATGAGTATGTAGTATTAAAAACAGTATAAAGGTATACGCTAAAGTGTCATGTATTTAGGATAAACTCCCCTTCCACTTGAGCAATAGCAGGCAGCTGCAGGATCTCTTAACGTAAATGAAATTAAATAATTCTAATCGAATGACTTCAGGACTTCAGTCTCCTAAAAAATAAACTCAAGATGTGTTTCGTGCCAAGAGAGGTCACACTTACTGACTGTTGTTTTTTTGTGTGTGTTTTTTTCTTTATAATAAAATTGTTATATATATATATATATATATATATATATATATATATATATATATATATATATATATATATATATATATATATATATATATATATATATATATATATATATACACACACCTTTCTTTTGTCTCCAAAATAGTTTTATTTAAAATAAACAAAATCATCTTATGATGCCTCTATTCTATAGTTTATAGCTTGTAATGATACTAAAAAAAATGTGTCATAAAGAGATTTAGGTGTGTGTGTGTGTGTTTAGGAAGGCGTTTGATAAAGTACATTTCCAGTTATATAGCACATTCACCTTCAAAACATCTTTATATCGTATGTCTAATGACTCTTAAATCTGCTCTGTCACTCTGAATCATCCCTGCCCTGATCTAAAGTGGACTCGTGACTTATGATTAACACATGTTAAGGACAAAACACAATGTGTCCTTGCCTTAAACTATTTAATCTATCTTTAGTCTTTCTGTTGAAGAACATGCACACTTTCTCAAACGTAATTCTTTGAAGTTAAATAATAATCTCAATGTAAATAGCATGTTAAACTTAGAACATTTAAAAAGAAAGAATATAAATTAAAATATTTTAGTAAATAGTTTTTACTGCTCAATTTTAGCATTAGCACGCTTTGTTTTCAAGCTAGTTCGTTCTTTAATTAATTCGTTTGTTCTTGAAAAGTATGGGGAATTCAGGTAGATTGACACATGACACATTGAGTTGACTGTTAAAAACCACCAGAATTCATCCTTAATTTAAACAGAAGACTTAAACAATGCCATCATCCAAAAGTGGTGAGAATTAATTCCTTTGTTTACCAGAGAGAATGACACAAATATGAAATTAAAATATACACCGCCATCTAGTGTATGATATGATTAAAATACACTTAAATGTATTTGCAAAGCATTAAAATTGTAAAGTCATGCATTCTTGAAAAAGCGCCAAATTAGTTTAGAAAATGGTGTTTCTCTTTGGAACAAACCCAAAATGCTAATTTAATTAAATTTACTACAAAATAAATAAAGTCGGTACAAAAATAAATTATATTTTCGTACCTTGCTTGTAAGTGCAGCTTAACCTTTAAAATCATCGAAAGTCTGCAACAAAATCCCAAAGGGATGGGGTTTCCAAAAACTACTAATGTAAAATATTTACTGTAAGTTAGTAGACGTACTGCACGTGCGCAATCTCCGAGCTTTACCCATGCGCATGCGCATGCCCTGTGGTGTCCGGTTACAAAAGCAGCTTTGGGAATTCCCCAGGAAAACACCTACGCAGCCACACGGCCTTTTCTGGGCAAACTGGGCACAACACCAAGCCGCTCACAAGGTGAGCAATTTGTAGTTTTATAATGCTCCGGACATGGAGGGAGTCTGAGGCTTGTGCGACAGCGCTCGCCGCTGTTGTTCGGAATTTTGTCCAGGAAAAGCTCCTCTAGTTTCCCTAAAAATCATCAACGCTGTCATACTGAAACCGTTGGGGGATATTAGTGAAAACAGTGCAGTTGTGCGTTAGGAAAAGCAGCTTCTCTCGTTACAACGGCTGTTTCTTGTGAGTACGGGTGATTCAGCTAGATGGAGGGGACGCAAGATATTTACGATGAAGCTCGGAGACAGAGTGCACGGCCTGGACCGAGCTACATGATGGCGAAACAGGGAGCGGTGGATACTGTCCCGGAGGACTGGTGTGACAGCGGGCTGGATTCCTTCAGTGAGGTCGGACTCGAATTTGAGGCTCCGTACGTGTCTTACACCGAGGCCGAACAGATATGGACACCTGGACGGTCTGTGTCTGACATACCTCCTCCAGATGGGTCAGAAAACAGGAGCACCATGGAATGTATGTCGATTGGTGGCGGGGAGAGACTCGATTCTGCAATCGGGGACTCGATTAATGAGGACGCGGTGATGGGATGTTTGTCTGATGGCATTGGTACCATGATTCTCAGCGAGCCCGCGAGCACAGAAGCACTGACGGCATCAAAGCCTGAGGTTAGGCGGCAGCGGAGGGAAGAGCTCATGAACATGTTGACTTTTCTTTCGGAGGATGGGGACACGTAAGTCTTAAGTTTTTCTGTTTACAAAGAAAGGTTTTTTTAGTTAGAAAATGAACCATGGTTTTACTATAGTGACCATATATACAAGAAAAAAATACTTTTGTATACTATAGCAATGTAGTAAAATTAGGAAATATTTAAGTATGCTACATTATTTACTACACCTTAACAATTTACTATAGTAAAGTGCAATGCTCCTCCATAATATGCTATATGCATATTCTATAAAGCTTAATCAATAGTATAATTACTATAATAAATTAAAGTATACTACAATTTACCACAGTGTTTTTTCACATGGGATTTGAAGGAAACTATAGTAACCCCATATATAGTATTGCTCAATATTGTAATCATTAATCATTAAAAACAAGTAAAACAAATAATCCAATCCAATCCATGTTTATTTATTAAGGACCTTAAAAACAAAACTGTTGACCAAAGTGCTGAACACAGTCCATAAAAAACTATAACACTGATAGTCTATATGCAACAAAAACATGATAACTTTTACTATAATAAAACCATAGATAGTTTCTTGCCTTTGTGTCATCTTGATCTTTAAAGGTGCAGTGTGTAATTTTTTTAGAAAGATCTCTTGACAGAAATGCAAAATATTATACAAAACTATATTATCAGTGGTGTATAAAGACCTTTTTATATTGAACCGTTATGTTTTTATTACCTTAGAATGAGACGTTTTTATCTACATACACCAACGGTCCCCTTACGTGGAAGTCGCCATTTTGTTCCGCCATGTTTCTACAGAAGCCCTTAATGGATAAACTTTTTTTACTAACTTGTCTCCGACGATACGTGTTTTTCTGGTGGCGGCTACCGTGGCTTCTCTATGCGTTTCAAAAGCGAGGGGTGAGCGGTGGACTGAGCCGTTGGTTGCAATTCGCAACCTCACCACTAGATGCTGCTAAAATTTACACACTGCACCTTTAAATGCTGTATGAAGAAGTAATATACTTTTTTGTATTACTATAGGAAACAGTAAATTTTATATTACAATACTTCTACTATAGTATAGTTTAATTACTACAACATATAACAGTATTCTGTAGTATTCTAGATTATTATAGTATTATAACACTTAATTTTACTAGTTTACTATAAATACTATAGTATACTACGTAATTGTTTTATACTTTTACTGTTGTCTACATGTGAACTTCTCTCTTGTTTCTCAGGGTGCTTCATTTGGCGCTGATTCATGAACAGTGGTCTGTTGTTAACTGCCTGCTTGAAGAAATTTCATTGAACACTAACTGGACTCCGTACTTGGACATCCAAAATGACCTCGGTCAGGTAAATGGCACATTGGCATGCATGCATGTTTGTGGTTGTTTGCATGTTCCCTGTCCTTAACTAACCTAACTTTATCCACCCACTGGGTAAATTTCTTTGCTCAGACGGCTTTACATTTAGCAGTCATCGTAGACCAGAGTGAGTGTGTTCGGGCACTGTTGTGCTGTGGGGCTAATGCGGACCTTCAAGAGAGAGGGGGTAACACTCCTTTGCATTTAGCTGTAAGAGAGCATCGCATAGAGTGTGTGAGAGAGCTGACCAGCTGTTCACGGACCACCCCGGAGCACCTGAGCATCACCAATTATGCAGGTATGAACTCAAGAAAACGTATAAGTTGAATGGCAGTACAATATAAAATTTGAGTGTGCACCCTGTATACAGATTCTATGCACCCATGCCCCTTTCATTTTCTGTCTCCTCTTTGAAAGGTATGAGTGCACTGCACATGGCCGTACAGAGGGGCAATTGTGACATCATCAAAATGCTGCTGGAGGCGGGAGCAGATGCCAATCAGAGGGTGAGAGGGTGTTTATTATAAAACTGAACAAGTACTACACTCTAAAAAAATATGGTGCTAAATAACGCTAAAAGCTTGTAGTCATTGGGGAACCCTTTTTAGTGCTATAAAGTACCTATGGAGAACCATACGGGGTGATATAGCACCATACGGGGTGATATAGCAGCGTCTGTATAGCACAATATGGTTCTACATAGGTGTATATGGCACTTAAAATGGTTCCCCTATAATTACGAGCCAATGAACCACTTTTAGTGGTATTTAGCACGTCAACCGGCCCAGGAAGTAAACTGTTGCCTACAATCCGTGTGTTTGTTGAAGTCCAAGAAAAGAGATTTACGTTGGAAGCGATATCTTGTGACATCGTATACTTTGGAATTTGTATCTTTGTATTTGTAACATGTACTAATACACACTTACACACCAAAGGAAGTGTAAAATTGTGAATCGGATAATTGGTGCACTTTAAATTTAAATTGGTGGTAGATAAGAGCAAAAGATTAACTTTTGACAAAATTTTGTCAATCTGACTGAATTTAAAACCTACCAACCTGCCAAATGGACATTCAAAATTAGCCCAAAAGCATCCCAATGACTTCTCACAGCCCAAATACCAATAACTCATAATCAAAATCCTTTTTCTTGCTTTATGTAATGTAACGTTATGAAATACATGAACACTGCAGAATGTACAGTGCGTGACCCCATTACCTTAACTGTGCGTTCACACCAGATGCGGAAGAGGCAGCAAAAACGTGCTATTCGTGCATAGTTGGATGCTTGAACATTTTGAGTTTACTAGCTTCATTCTCGCATGAAATTCTAGTCATTCATGCACAGTAAATTTGCATCATGGGAGGGGCTTCCTAGGTGGGCAGATCCACCCACTCCAGTCCTTTCTAAGCAAATGTTCATATAGGCACTTTGTTTACTAATCGACATGATTTGAATATCATACATATATATTCTCGCCTAAACTAATCTTAAAACTACACTTTGTGTCTCGGTCATATTGAGAAACGGCTATTCCGTCTATTGAGTAATTAGAACATTGCTCAAATTGAGTAAACTTACCAGATTGTTTGACCTCCTCACTAACTTTCTTCCAAACAAGATCCTTTTAATTCCTGTAAAAGTACAAAGATGCCTCTGCTCGCTTCCTGTAATCACGTCACTACTAGAGCAAGCTCCTGATTGGTTAGCGCGGTTCCCGCAGATCACGTGTCAATGCTCGAAACGCTCAATTCATGCCGCACCATCACAGGATGCCTATTCGGGTCTTCGCATTGACTTAACATGTAAATTTCTCCTGCTTGCCACCTCTTCCGCGTCTGGTGTGAACGCACAGTTAATATTACGTGTTGCCATTGTCTTGCTATTGCATGTTTCTGTGAGGAGAATCATGTGATACGTAAATATGAGGTAAATATAAGACGTAACCTTAAGCGCAATTCTTCTGCGCATGTTGCCAAGGTATTTTTTGCATCTGAGTGAGAAAATACTACGATTCACGGGTTTACATGCGTATTTAAACCCCTTTCAATACATTGAAATTCGTATTGATTAAGGTGTTTACATAGACTTTTCAATCCGATTGAGGCATCAATACAAACGGATTATTTGGTTGCATGTAAAGTACCCATCTCGGTTTCGACCACTTACCTGTGGGAGCATTCCCTTGGACGGAAAGAGACCCTATCTAATTCATTGGTTCCAAAAGAAACCAATGTTTTCATGTTTTTTTATTATCCAATTTTGATTTTGCAGGATCTTGGCTCAGGTCGGTCTCCATTGCATTTGGCAGTGGAAGGTCAGAGGCCAGAAGTAGTGGAGCTGTTATTAAGTGCTGGTGCAAGGGTGAATCAGCGCTCATATGCAGGCCATACCCCGCTCTATTGTGCCCTCTACAGAACAAACAAAGAGGTGCAGGCCCTACTTAGTGCCAATGGGGCCACATATACACAGGAGGATGAGGAAAAGGAGTATAGAGAGAGTGATGAGGTTAGAGACACGCAGCACATTCACTAACTCAAGATGGGTTAAAAGTTGTTTCTGTGCTAATTCTTGCTCTATATCCATCACAGGAGGAGTTTGACGATGTCATCATTAATGGACAGCGAGTTATGTAAAAAGGACACTACTCTGGACACTTCTGATAGATTTTGGTGTCTGAGTGTTTGTTGTGGAGGTGTATGTATGTCTTGAGTGTGTGTGAAATGTGTTTTCAATGGTACAGTATGATATCATTATGCTGGTGTGTTTTCAGGCTGCTGGAGTCCAAATGTCGTGAAAGATGACTTAAAAATATTTCAAAAGTAGCAAACAAAATATAAAAAACGAAGGCAGCTTTTAATTTAGTGAATCTTTTTTGGCTTATCTTGCGTGCATCATATTTAGCAACCTGACTCGCTGCATACCAAACACCTGACACCTTACGCTATGTGTACACTAAATGCCTGACTGATGCTTAATGGTGGATTCAGTAGATTCATGTGATGATGACACACCAGATCGCAGTGGTTCTCATTTTTTTTAAACTAAATTATTAGTTGGATTTTTAGCAGGGAAAACTTTGAAGAGAAACAAAAATACTTCACTACTTTTATCTCTATAACAGCTATAAGTTGTGCTTTTTTTGTGCGGATTGTCGCTGTTTTCATGGTGACTTCTCAGTTGTCCAGTGTGTGCATTTACAGTGGATGTTATTTCTTGCTTTTCCTGGGGCTTAGGGGTGAACGTAGGATAGAGGAAGAGAAGTGGATATGTTGAGTAGATGGTTGAACAGTAGGCTAAACATTAATAAAAGTGTTTCTATCTGCAACAATTTGAGATTTCATAATATATAAAATTCAGAGCACTTACTGTAACATCAATGCCATTAGTTAACTTAGCGACCGCATCGGATCTCACAGTATAATCAGCCACCTCAAACTCACAACTTCTCTAAATACACAAAATAAAGGGGTGTTGGTACTCCAGATTTAACTTGCATCTAACAGTGATGCTACATTTTGTCCTGCATGAGCAATTCCAAATGATTTAGCAAACACATGACAGTAATTGAATTATTTATGGCCTAAAAAGACGCAATCAGAGTTCTGACTGACTGGGTTCAATTACAGAATGACACTTTCATTGGTGTCATTATGGTTGTAGAGATTTACACTCATCCCTTTATAACCATATATAAGATTTTCTGTTTTCCTGGGGTGAACATAGAGATAATGATTATGATTGGTGCCCTTTGTTGATAATATGTTAGAAACTCCTCTTTTAAAAATGTTACAGATATTGAGGGCTCCTTATACTTGTATTTGTCCTCTGTGAGTTGATTGTATACTGTTGACAAACTAACTGTCGTCCTGTTTCAATGATAAGGTCAATGGTTATTTGGCTATTAAGAACACAACGTTGGTTTGACCTTGGATGAGGACAAAGTATTTCAGTTTAGAGGAATTAATGACAGTGTGGCTTGAAACAAGAATGTCTTAAAGATAGCTATGTGCAGTTTAATTTCTGATTAAGTTTCTGATCGGTGTGTTATGAAACAGTCTGCAGAGTGTTGGATCTTTATTCTGTACATATTTTGCTTTATTTGGTGATGGATAACGTGGCTGAAAATCATTTAGAAACCATTGACATGGACAATAAACAAATGAGTATAAATGATGAGATGATTTGAATCTTTTGTTTATACAATGCACTTGCTCACACGCAAGAATGAATACACACATTTCTGTTGCTTATTTTCTGTTTATTTACAAGCAAGCACTCTGACTGATTTGTCTGCTTTTAGTTGTTTAAACAAGTCATGTTTCTTCTATAATCTAATGCACTTGTAGTAATTGATAAAAACATTTTTTGTGTTGTTGGATAAACACAGTGAGCAACCTGTTGTATAAGTTTGATAAAATAATCATGCAGAGCAAACAAAATCTATATATCTATCCAACAGTACTGATTATTGCCCTCTCTTTCCTCCTACATCATTTATAGCATTGATTTAACTGATTAAATGTCATATTTTGGTGCAATTTTCCAGACAGGGTTGGTGCCCAGTCTGCCCACGGGCAGCAGGTTGCCCGCACAGAGTCTGTGAGGTGCCCGCCAAAGCACATTCTATTAATAGAATCAAATGTAATATTTATTTATTACATTTTTTTATATTAGCTTGGCTTGTTTTATAAATGTTATACTATATGTATACTGTATCAAAAAGTAGGCCTCCAGACAGTTTTATCCATTGTGGTAGCCCTTGCTTACAAAAAGGTTGGAGACCCCTGGTTTAAATTAATTCAGGACTTGGCCATTTAAGTAGTTTTTCCAAACGCACCTTACTACCTTACAAACATCTTGAGACACAATGAGAATAATATATGTTAAAGGTGCATTGTGTAACTTTTAGTAGGATCTTTTGGCAGAAATGCAATATAATATACATAACTATTTTATCAGTGGTGTATAAAGACCTTACATAATGAACTTTATTGTTTTTATTACCTTAGAATGAGCTGTTTTTATCTCCGTACACCCCGGGTTTCATAAACGGACAAACTGTTTTACAGAGCGCATTTTGTCCCTACATTGTCTCAGACGTGACATGTTTGTCCTGTATCGGCTACCATATGCGTTTTAAAATGTAGGAGTTAAGGGCGATTTATAGTCGTGCGTAAGTTCTATCCGTAGCCTGTGCGTAGCTCTGTGTAGCCTGACGTGCACCTCACAAAAATGTTAACAGCGCGTCAGATCTACGCGGATCGCAAGCGCCGTAATTGGTCCACCAGAACCCCTCCCATCAGGTAAAAAAACTGCGTCATAGGTATTTCCGTTTGTGACGGTGAAAACAAAGATGAGCCAAGTTGAGGAGTGATTTAACTCAAACTGCATCAAAAGTCGCTGTTTATTTACTTCCATCATTGCTGGTCTTCTCAAATCATACACAACAAGTTGCTATTTCTTCTTCATTTGTGGGTTAACTTGCCAAGCTTCTTCTCTGACGGTAGCGCTGCTACTGTGGTTTCACGCGTGGGTACTGCCTACCAGCGGTTTGCGCGTGTGTTTGCACGTCGACGCGGAGGACGACGCAAAAGTATAAATGAAAACCGACGCGGAACCTACGCCGTAGGACCTACGCACGACTATAAGGAGCACTTTAAGCTGTTGGTTGCAATTTGCAATCTCACCACTAGATGCCACTAAAATTTAAACACACCACCTTTAAAATGCACTATATTTCCAAAAGTTTTGGGACACCCCCAAATTATTGTATTTAGATGTTCCAATCGCTTCAAGTGAAAGGAATTCTTAGTGCTTCATCATACCAAGACATTTTGGACAATTTCATTCTCTCAACTTTGTGGGAACAGTTTGGGGATGGCCCCTTCCTGTTCCAACATGACCATGCACCAGTTATGGTGGCCATTCATGCCAGCTCCGCCGGACACGTCCCGAACAGGACCCCAAGGTGCGCTCCCCGGAAGTCGCACTGCTCGACCACATAAGTCATCGAGGTTCTCACATGTCAGTTAAAATACATTAGAAAATTAAGATTTTTTATTTTAAGACATACAATCATTGTAGTTTCATTCTTACCTTAAAATGTAACGGTTGCTTTTCTGAAATTGAACCTGAAATATTAAACCTTGATGACGTATGCGGTCGACCAACGCGACCTCCGGAGAACCCACTCGAAATCCCGCCCGGGACGTGTCCGGTGGAACTGGCACGAATGACCACCCTAGGTCCGTCAAGACATGGATCAGCAAGTTTGGTGTGGAGGAACTTGACTGACCTCAACTCAATAGAACATCTTAGGCATGAATTAGCGCAGAGACTATAAGCGAGGCCTTTTCAACACCAGTGTCTGACCTTACAAATGTGCTTTCAAAAATTCCCATAAACGCACTCCTAAACCTTGTAGAAAGTCTTCCAAGAAGAATTGAAGCTGTTATAGCTTTAAAGGGTGGGCCAACTCCATATTATACCCTATGGATTAAGAATGGGATATTATTCAGGTTCATGTGCATAAAGGCAGATGTCTTAAAACTTTTGGCAATATAGTGTATGTCAGTGCAAGATGTTTTTAAATTAAGGCTGCTCAAACATGCATTTTAGTCTGGGACTAGGATAAGCCCAGTCAGGGAAACAAGCCCTAAAGCCAAAAACACGAATTACTTTTTTAAGCTTGTGTCAAACTTAACTAGATGAGTTCAGGATGACAAGTTCATTGTTTTTTCTCCATTACGCACAAAGTTACAGATGATCCCACACCAAACCCAGCATACAGCGGCTCAGAGAACGTGGCCTTGAATCTGTGGATGAGCTCTATTGTCTCAGACACAGCATAAAAAGACACAGAACCTCCAGAGTAATCCAGATAAACGCCAATCCGTGAGGCAGTTACCGCACCTGGCAAATCCTTGTCCATTTTATTGTGCCAGGCAGAGTATCCAGAGTCCGAACACAGGAGACTCCATGATTTATCGTTGTACCCCAGAAGACTGTTTGAGTTTTTACCTTTGCGGCTGATGCTCTTGTAGGCGACTCCAATAGAAAACTCACCATTCCACTCTACCTCCCAGTAATGCCGCCGGCCACTTAGTGGCTCCCTGCACAAAATCTGGCAAAACCCATCAAAGCGCTCAGGGTGATCTGGGTAGTATTGGGTTGTTCGCTTACGGATCACCCGGCGGTTCCCGTCTGAAAGCGCTAGCTCTTTAAAGGCCGTGTTGACATCAAATGTCAATTTACAAGAATCTGTGAAACAAACATTTTGAGATGCTCTTTTAGTGAAGGGATGGATTACATCAATAAAAAGAAAATGAGATATTATTGAAGTCAGCTCAGACTCACATCTGAGGAAATCCAGTCTGGTTTTAGGCTCTTGGATGTCAACTCTTAGTGTAGCTAAAAATGATGCGTATGAATGTATATAAATTAGTTTTTTTAAATCATACTTTTTTACATTAGGATAATTGTAAAAACTTACGGATTCTCTTACCATTTAAACGTCCTCCAGACCTTGGAATCAAGACGTAGATGGATGTATCACTCACTTGTTTGGAATATCATGCAAAAATACTAATTAATAGTGGATATAAATATAGCTTTATCTATATGACACAGCATGCCTCATATGTTGCAGTTACATTACCCAGTCTGTGAAAACCCAGCTAAAGTCATTTTTTGTAATTTACAGCTTTTAACATAAAATCATCTTACATAATGTAAAGAATATTCTGTGAAAATATAACATTGATATCTTTATTGACTAAGAAAGGCCAAAGATTGAAAATATTGAAATTAAAGTGAAAATATAGCTGTAAGCAGCAATCGGTGTCAAGACCTGGGCACAAAGGGATAAAATAAATGTGGACTGATGAGTGTAAAATGCATAGATATGTATAAAGGCTAGATATCTCGCCTGCACTGCAGGCCAATTGAGTGGAACGTCCCCATTTGCAGCCATCACACAACATGGCGCTCGCTCACGCAACACTGTGCCTCAATGATGCATGCACTTCTAAATTACCATAACTTGGCCATGTTAATAACGTTTGTAAGAAACCAAACCATTTGAAAATCGGTAAAAACTGAGCAAGATATGGTAATTTAAAAGTACATGCATCATTAAAACACAATGCTACGAGTGAGCGAGCGCCTTGTGGTAAGATGGCCGCCAGGTGATGACGTTAGAGACTCCGCCGTAACACATCTAGCCTTCATGGTAAAATGCACAAGTAAAAGCACTTAAAACACCGTTTAATGGTTTATAACTTTTGCCAAATAGATGGTGCTGTCACCAAATTAGTATGAGTCAGACAATACAAGATAATGTCCTTGTATCCATACTGTATCATCTTGACAAATCTGGTGAAAATAACTAATTTTGTTTTGAAATTAAAAACATATATGTACATAAAATCTAAAACAGTAAAGCCCTTTTCATGCAAAGATTACAGAAAATACACAGACATTTTGTCACACACATATTTAAAGTCCTGCACTTGTTTTTTTTTTCACAGCAACTGAAGTCATTATCTGTGATTTCTCTCTTGTCATTTTTTTTTTTGTTGTGAATGTTGATCTGTGTTTAAATCCCCTGTGTCAAAGAGCTGAACCATAACGTCTTGTTGCGATGACACACGTGTCCTCACTAAGGCAAGCCCCTTACAGCATTGTTTTGCCATTTGTTCACACAGAATACTTTCCGTGAATGTTACGCCAATGATACTAGGTTCTCTTTACGGGAGCAATCCCAGAACATCTACAGGACGTGTTTGTGCTCACACAGAAGCCTCTCTGCCAATTTTATGGAAATTTTCTGGGACCAAAGTGGGGTGTGAATGGCTCTTAAGTTGAAACATGGGATGTTTGGTATTGTGGACTCTGCAAGGATTCAGCAATCTAAGGAAATGACTCCTATAAAAAACATCCACCATAGCCATAATAAAAGACATGTTAATATTTTTCTCACCACTATGATCAAGCTCCTTTAGTTCCTAAAATAGTGTATGAAAATAATATGGCATGCCACTTCGAATCGATCAAGTCCACATACAGTATATGATTTTGGGGCAAACCGGTTAGAAGTAAGAAGCAAAAATAGGTGGCGCTTTGCCAAAACAATTGATGTTGCCTCAGGTCATTATTGTGATGAAATCCACTAAAATTGTGTAAATATGACAAAGCATTGCAGACCATTAGCCTGGATTTCTCAGGCAGGGTCATTTTCTATACGGGCATGCAGGGGTTTTCAAACTTTATGATGCCAAGGACCCCCAATTATGATTAATCCTTTCTTAGGGACCCCCTTCCTAAAATATATATGACAATTTACATATATTATGTATAACAAATTTATATTTCTCACGACAAGTTGTATTAGTCACAAAAAATGTTATTAATTTATTTATATCCATGGCACGAAATTCCGCTTTTTTCGTGCCTTGAGCACAAATGTATTTTTCGTGTCACTCAGCACAAATTTCTATAAATAGTTTTTCTTGTCCATGGCACAACTTTCTTTTTTGTGTCATTTTATGTATTGTTTTCTCATTTTTTTCTATTTTTAAATCATTGTCGCTTGGGGTTGGAGTTAGATTTGGGGTTTGGGTTAGAATGTGTTAGGATTTTATGTATTGGTTACATGTTTTTCTTCCGCTTTTAAAGCTATTCTCGCCTGAAGTTGGGGTTAGAGTTGGGGTTTGGGTTACATGTCTAAAAATGTAACAGAAAGTGATTCTAACCCCAACCCCAAGCGACAATGGTAAGAAAATAAGAAAAAAAACAATGAAAAAAACAATACACAAAATGACAAGAAAAAGAAAGTCATGCCACGCACACAAAAAACTATTCACAGAAATGACACGAAGAAGACATTTGTGCTCAAGGCACGAAAAAAAACTGAATTTTGTGCCATGGACACGAATAGATTGATACATTTTTTTGTGACTATAACACAAGTTTCCGTGAGATCAGTATTTGAAAAAAACATTGCTCTGTAGCAACTTTGACAATAAATCTTGTTTCATATCAGCTTTACAGGGAATTCTGCACTATGTACCCCAGTAAGATAAAGGGGACTCTAATAAGAAAAACACAGTAAAAAAAACATACAAATCATGTTAATTATGTAGCAAAAATGAAAGATAAATACATAACCTAGAGGGCCCCTGGGGGTCCCCCCTGGAACCCAGAAACCCCTGCTTTACATGTAATGAATACAAACTGAAAAGAGGGAACTAATTAAATCTTAATCTTTCGTAAAAAACTAGGTTTAATAATAAAAAGTAATTGCTACCTTGTTTGGAAATGTTTCCCAGCTCTTTTTTGCAGATGTCGTCCAGGTGTTCTTTCATGTCAGAGACGGTCTTGGTGATCTCACTAAAGGAAAACTCTGGGTTTATGAGCACTTTTGGCACCATGGGCTCCGGTGCAACGGATAGTGTGGGAAAATTCTACACAAATTAACATTAACAACAACACAAATAAATCTTTACTAATAAATAATTTTCCACGTTGTCAATTTTTTTGTAGTCCTGTTGATGCTAGTGGCACAACAAGTCACAAATCTTTTAATATTTATTCATTAAACTTATTAAGTGTTATGTTGAGCATGTCTGTATACCTGCAAAAAGTGGATGTTGTCCTCTGTTTCGAGTATCTGACGAAGTTCAGCATCCCTCTTCTGAAGTTCCATGATTTCTTGTTCAAGTCTCTCTATGTAGCCCTGAGCCTGTCAATACATTAAAGCTATACTATAGTCGGTATGTAAAGAGGAAAAGCAACCCTATAGCTCAAAATCAAATTTAACAAATGTGCACATTGCCATTCATTCAAATGCTATTCATTCAAACAAAACGGAAGTGGGGGAAGCTTTTTATTTTAACATCAAATTTTTACTGAAAAAAAGACATTGACCACAGTTCCTTTGTAAACTGGTCTTATGCACAACTAAATTCACATCTGAACAGTACACACACCTGAGCCATAGATGCTTGCAGGTTAGCCTGAATGAGCTGGATTATCTCAGCATGCCATCGCTCGACTGCCTGTAACATCTCAGTAAAGATTTTATCACTGTCAGTCTGGGCTCGCTGTGCATTTCCCTTCAGAGATGTAGAAAAGAGAGATCAGTGAATCCTTAAGGTCCTGTTTTATTTACATATACCTCTTTGGTTTGCTTGTTACTATTGTTTTGATTTACTTTTGTGTATTTTTGTGCAACATTGAGCCAAAAAAAGACACTATAAAATGTTTATTGCACATACAAAAATTATAAGTCATTATTTATTGAATTCATGTAATTAAAACCCCTATAATGGGGCTGACCTGTTTCATGTACAATAACACTCTTTTAATTTTATGTGAGTGTACATAATTTTGACATATTTCCCTGAAGTAAAACTGTACTAACAAACAAAGATTGTATCATACTTGTGTCTTTAGTTAGCTATTTGGTTACTGTGAATTGGTGTCACCAGCAGGTGTCAGCAAAGAAACAGTGGCAGTTACATAGCCGTAAGCCTATTCCAGCAACAGACATTTAAGGAAGTTTTTAAATAAAAGTTTTATTTTATTCAAAAACTTCCAGTGACCAGAGGCGTCATGCCCATTCAAACAGAGGGGGAACTTGCCTCCTCGGTTTTTTGAGCCAAATGGATTTTGCATGCAACCTCAACATAAGAAGCGTCCATTAATCTGTTACTTGTCTTTTTATCTGTTTACTATGCAAAATATTATTAATTCTGTGCTGCATCTTTGTCACTTTTCAGAGATTTTTGCAATTTAGTGTTTTTTTTTAATTGTGCTACATTACTTTTATTCTGCAGTCGCAGACGTCATCAGCGTCTGAGCGCGCTCACAAGCTCTTTGCCGCTGCTTCTGCTGCATTTTCCAATCTGAGGAATTAAAACGTGTAAGAAACCCTCACGATATTTCCAAACCTTAGTATGGTAATGTGCAGTTAACCTCCTCTGTGTAGAAAATGTATAGTTTAAAATGTGTCCGTCTCAACGTTATATTAGTAGAGATTTCTAGATTCATCTTGGTACAACGCCAAACTTCGCCAGAGTTCACGGGGGGGCAGAATCACACATGCTCACATATGAGGTAAAATTGAATGCAAAAATCCGTTCCTCTAATAATTTTATCTAAACTTTTTTATCATTATTGAACATTAAACTCAAACACGTGGCTATAGCTTATGTAATTTTCGTTGTTTATATACTTTATGCATTTAATGCAGTTGTTGTGCAAAATGCATTAATGACACAATTAAACAAGTCATTAAAAAAACCTAAATAAACAAAACATGCCGTTTCAGATGTAAATATGATGCCAATATGTAATTATTCCGACTGAATAGTATTTGATTGTTAGTCAACGCTTTTCTTTTGGAGGTTTTTGCATGAACGCAGGGGCGCTCAAATTGTTAAAAATGTAAGTGCCATGGAAAAGACTGAAAGCTCTATTATATTTTGTTTGATGTTTGTGTATGCACAAATTTCTGTGAACTGTGCACACTGTGCCCCCATAAAAATAAATGGTGCATGACGCCCCTGAGATGGTGCTTCTCCTGAAGTCTACTATAAGTTGACTGACCTTGAGAACATCTACATTGTGTTTGAGTTCCTGCAGTTCTTTCATGCGATCCTGAATAACGTGCTGAACCTCTGTCTGAGTCACCACCAAGACTTTCTATAACCACAAACAAACATACAGAGTAATTTTCCTGTCTTCATTACAAAACCTCAATAAAACATTTACCAACAACAAACAACCCAAAATATAGTTAAACCAACCTTTGGGTTTAAATGTACCTATGATGGGTTGTTTCAACCTATTTGTAGGGCAAATATGGACATTTTCTAACCAAAACCAATGGGTTTAACCCCGCTCACGTAAAGGCAGACCTAATCTTTAGTATACTTTTTGGCACATTTTGTCCCCTCAATGTATAGAAAACAAGAAACATACTATTGGTTAGCCTACTATAAAACAATATGTTTTCTTAAAGTGATAGTTCATTCTGTCATCATTTACTCATCCTCATGTTGTTCTAAACCTGTATGAATTTCTTTTTTCTGATTAACACAAAAGAAGATATTTTTAGAAATTATGGTAAACACACAGCAGATAGTAACCATTGGCTTCCATAGTAGGAAAAAATATTTTGGAAGTATTGTAATAAATAATGAAGAAAATATCTTGATAAATGATGGTAAGCACACAGTTCACGGTACCCATTAAATTCCATCATATTTTTTATTCTCAAGTTCTATAGAAGTATCTTATGAAAGGGTTGAAAGGACATGTTTCGGATATTATTGACTGAAAGGGTTTTTCTGAATACCGTAAACTGTTTATATTCGTCTATGGCATCACTTAGCCGACTCACCTGTTTCTCTGGACGTTCATCATCTGCGCTTACAATGTTGTGGCTGCGATGTTCTCGTACTGTACACAGAACACAGATGCACATCTGGTCTGAGCGACAAAACAGCTCCAAGCCTTTCTCGTGCTGTGGGCAGATCTTCCGATCCAGGTGTCCTGTCTCATCCACAAGTTTGTGTCGTTTAAAAGTGGCCGATTCGTAGTGAGGCTTGATGTGCGTCTCGCAATAGTACGCCAGACACATCAGACACGACTTAACTGCTCTGTTGCGGCGACCCGTACAGAAATCACACAGCGCGTCCCGTTTGTACGGAAACGGGGTGAGCTCGGGTAAGGGTTGCCGATGCTCACGGTTGCCCACATTTGGTACATTACGCCTCAGAATGGGACGAGGAGTGAAGGTCGCCTGGCACTGCGGACAGCTGTACACGCCGACGTGGTCTGAATGGTCCCAGTAGATCTTAATGCAGTCTAGACAGAATGTGTCTCCACACGGAATGGTGACAGGGTCTCGCTGGACTTCTGCACAGAGGGGACAGGTGTAGTCACGGAAGTCTGCCATTTCCCAAAAGATGTGAGAAAGGCAAGTGTTTAGAGGGAGCACCTGAAGCAGAAACACAAACACCTGTATTTATAGGCTAGATTTAAGCCAGATGGTGGGGATAGGGGCAAACGGGTGCACTATGCATCCAAAACGACTTACAGTGCATTCAGTATCACCATGGTTGTTCCGATTGAACCTTAGGAATTGGTAATTGTTGAGCCCCAGGAACAACACTGTTTGTAAAGGTCACAGTAAATGAGTTTGGTTGATGTGTTAGATCAATGTTTATAGGCATGTGAAAAAGCTATAGCATATTAATAAGCATAAGGTTTAACCACACATTTACTAAATATGCTCAATAATAACCTAGTCAATCTCTATAACCCCAATGTCATAAAAATCTGTTGGCAGTCTTCCTGTGTCCCCGTAAACCCTCTGTGATTATAGCATAGTATTAAAACACAGTATAAACATGTCATTATACACTATTCATGTGCCCTTAAACCACATATACCCCCCCCCCCAAAAAAAAAACACACACACACCTGCTAAGGGAAATGTGAAGCCATGTTTTATCTGTAAATATGGAAAATGGTTAGAATAAATTTGTTTAGTCAGTGCTGTGTGTGAACAAACTAGACTGACACAATGATAGCTTAATGTTTACTGTAAACACGTAACAAGAATTATGCAGGTAAACATTAAGAACAAACACACACACACACACACATGTTCTGGAAAAAAATCTCAAGGTCAGTCTGTTTTGTGTCAAAAAGGAAAATTCGTAACAAACCCACCAGCGTCCTGTAAATAAGGGCTTACATTACAAAAACTTTGTTTGCCTACCTACCTTTAAACATTTTTGCATCCAGTTTTTTTTACTTTGCATTCATTGTTTTATTTTGTTTTCTGCAATATGTTTAACAGTGGTGGCCGGTGACTTATTTTGCACGATGCGAAGTTCGTTACAACATATGTAGCCCGTCATGTGTGTGGTTCGTAATTTCAAAATATGTGTTCTGCGCCTCGAGAGATCCTGTGAGCATCACGTGTCTTGTCAAAATAAGTGCCTGCTGCAGGCGCGTCTAAAGGGTTTATGATAAAAGAGACGCTCGCGTTTGCCAGATGCTCGCATAATCTCATGTGTAATCAGAGTTTACTGTTAGGGAGTGTCTTGCGTGTATTTTGTGAACGTGAGCGTCTCTTTTATCATAAACGGTTCTGACCCCAGTGTGCAGCAGGCACTTATTTTGACAAAACACGTGCTGCACATGTTTCACATGATGCAACAAACACAGATTTTCATTTTGAGCAACACACATGACACTCCCAACACATATTTTGAATTTGCGCCCCTCGGAAGAGCAGTCATGAGCCGCCACTGGTGTTTATCTTACTTTACTTAGATTTAATTAAATAGCAACAAGTACAGGTAAGTACTGCAAGGCAAAAGAAGCTGAGCTCCCATTTGGATTTGCTACCGAACCCCAATTTTAGAGAAAAAATCCAAATCAGTAACATTTCTGGATACATTTACAGTTGTGTTCAAAATTATTCAACCCCAACTGAAATTGATTGTTTTGGCCGGTTTGACATTGATTTTGATCATTCAGTCATCCTGCTTACAATTACATCAAAGAGGCATGTGTAGGTCAGACAAATATAACATAACATTTATAATGAAATAACCACAAATGTCTTTTCTGTGCTCACATCATTATCAGTTTTATTCAACCCCCAAGTGACATTCAATCTAAGTACTTAGTACAACATCCTTTTACAGTTAAAACAGCTTTTAAACGTGAAGCATAGCTTGACACAAGTGTCTTGCAGCGATCTACGGGTATCTTCACCCATTCATCATGGGCAAAAGCCTCCAGGTCAGTCACATTCTTAGGCTTGCGCACTGCAACTGCTTTCTTTAAGTCCCACCAGAGGTTCTCAATCGGATTTAAGTCTGGTGACTGCGATGGCCACTTCAAAATGTTCCAGCCTTTTTTCTGCAACCATGCTCTAGTGGATTTGGAGGTATGCTTGGGATCCTTGTCCTGTTGAAAGGTCCAACGTCTCCCAAGCCTCAGGTTTGTGACGGACTGCAACACATTGTCATCCAATATCTCCTGGTACTGAAGAGAATTCATGGTACCTTGCACACGCTGAAGTTTCCCTGTACCTGCAGAAGCAAAACAGCCCCAAAGCATGATTGACCCCCACCATGCTTCACAGTAGGCAAGGTGTTCTTTTCTTCATAGGCCTTGTTTTTCCTCCTCCAAACATAGCGTTGATCCATGGGCCCAAACAGTTCTAATTTTCCACAGAACACTATCCCAAAACTTCTGTGGTTTGTCCACATGACTTTTGGCATACTGCAGTCGACTCTTCTTATTCTTTGGAGACAGCAAGGGGGTGCGCCTGGGAGTTCTGGCATGGAGGCCTTCAGTACGCAGGGTGCGCCGTATTGTCTGAGCAGAAACTTCAGTACCCACATCTGACAAATCTTTTCTCAGTTCCTCAGCAGTCACACGGGGACTTTTTTCCACTCTACGCTTCAGATAGCGCACAGCAGTCGCAGTTAGCATCTTTTTTCTGCCACGACCAGGAAGCGTTTCAACAGTGCCCTTTGCCTTGAATTTGCGAATGATGCTTCCTATGGTGTCTCTTGGTATGTTTAACATCTTTGCAATCTTCTTATAGCCATTGCCCTTCCTGTGAAGATTAATCACCTCTTCTCTTGTCTTCCTGGACCATTCTTTTGACTTCACCATGTTTGTAACCACACCAGTAAATGTTTAGAAGGAGTTGAGTATCACAGTCATTTTAAAGCTGCCTAATTGGTGCTTATTAGGCTTTATTGCTGTTCCCTGACATCCATAGGTGTTTTCAATACCTGATTGAAAACACTTCAATGAACCTCTGTTCTTCAGAGTGGTAGTTCTTTAAGGGGTTGAATAATTGTGTCAATGAAGAATTCACAAAAGAAACATTTACTACTATATTACAAAACCAATTGATGTCATTTTAGTTGCATATGGTTCTTTAAGAAGTCATTGTAGGATTTCATTCTGAATACAATTACAAATGTACACTAAATTCCCTAAAACCCTTAACAGCATTGGGGGGTTGAATAATTTTGAACACAACTGTATAATTATTTTACAGTTGTTTCTTATACTGTTCCACTACTTACTTTTATATTCTTTCGTCAATCTGTCAGGCTTGTTTGGAATAATTTAGATCCATTTGGTAACTAATGGATGTGTTGCTATTTCCAGCATGCTGTAGGGGGAGTTTTATTGCTTCTGTGTCTGAGGCTAATTGTTCCAGTATTCTCAGGAAATAGTGGGTTTTTGTGAGTGGGTCTTTATCTTTGTGGTTTTGTTGCCAGTAAGTGAGCTGCTGTATGTGTGAGTGTTGGAAGAGGTCACTGAATCCCATTTTCTAATGCTAAAAACATAATGTGTCTCATTCGACCCATTAGCAAGTGGCAACATTATATTATAAAACAAAGATGTCAATGAAAAGTACTTGTAACAATAGCAATGCCAGCCTGTGTTTGTACAAATCTAACTGTATTTGTAAGGCTCACATTTAAAAATTAACATTAATTTCCTTACAGTACAAATATAGTGAAACATGGCAGTAACACATTTAAAGGGCCCATGGCATGAACATGTTAGCATCGCCACTTTATAGGTGTGAGCAAAAATTAGGTCATTGAAATTTAGCCCTCCTTATGATGTCATAAGGAGCTCTTATTATAAAGATACCGCCCCCTTAATATGCAGTATCCAACCACAGCACTGCCATTTAGTGCAGAGAGAAAGGGAGAGAGAGAAAAAAAATTATTGACAGCACAATTGAGTTTGAATTGCATCAAACCACCATCATTGTAATCAGTGTTTGCACTTCATCTGCTCGTTTGCATTTTAAAGGACACAACCAAAACGACACATTTTTGCTCACACCTACAAAGTGGCAGTGCTAACATTTTCATATCATGGGCTCTTTAAAGTAGCTTTCAAGTTTCAAATGTACATAAAATGGTAACACTTTATTATAATGTTCATTAGTTAACATTAGTTAACTACATTAGTTAACATGAACTAATGATGAACTGCACTTATGCAGCATTTATTAATCTTTATTAATGTTAATTTCAACAATTACTAATACTTTATTATAATTTGGTTAACGTTAGTTAATGCACCGTGAACTAACATGAACAAACAATGAACAGCTTTATTTCTATGAACTAACATTAACAAAGATGAATAAATACTGTAACAAATGTATTGCTCATGGTTTGTTCATGTTAGTTAATATATTAACTAATGTTAACTAATGAACATTATAATAAAATGTTACCCATAAATCATTTTTTTAGATTACCTTTTTAATTTTAACTTTTTGATAAAAATATAGCCTAAGCTGTGCTTGCCATGGCAAAACCTGTGCCAAAATAGCCTACAACTGTGCTGTTTTTTTAACATGATGGTAGCATGATTAAAAAAGATACTAGCATGTTTTAACATTATGCTAACATGATTTAACATGATGCTACCAAAAGTTAGCATGCTTTTACATGAAGCGCTTGTTAAAAAACAACAGAAACCATCCAATATATTCTTTTGAATTGGTTTTAATGGAAACTGTAATAGTCTCTGTGGGTCTCTACTGGTATGTGTTGGCATGTTAAGCATCATTTAAACATCAAACTTGCATGCTAGACATTGTTAGGGTCTATTAAGTACATGTGTGTTGCCATAATACAAAGAGTTGCTATTAAGAGATACTTACTTGATAGCGTCTATTTTGCATAAACTTTGCACATGGATGTTTATATCTGTGTGCATGTTTTGTTTTGTTTTGTTTTGTGTGTGTTTGTTAAAGTAAAAGTCTTGGATTTATTTAAATTCACTTTTGAATGCTAAAACTGCTGTACCATTTGATGGGTGTGGCAGTAGAGAAAAAACAAAACAAAGATGCGATGAGGCATATCTAGGCAGCGATGTGGAAGAATAAGCAGAGAATAAAAAGATTGAAGAAGAGACGACAAGAGGACATGTGGTAGAGAGAGAGAGAGTGAGAGAGAGAGATAGAGTGAGAGAGAGAGATGAGAGTGATGTCATTATTAGTACTGGGCTGTGCTCTCTCCTCCCCTCTGTCTCACGTCATCGTATACACACAGGAAGAAGCAAGAACAGGGTAGACACACAAACACAAGGCCCCCCCAACATACACACGGTTAGGAGGAGCAGTGAGGAGCACGAAACACACACCCTTCAGCATCCTTTCAGGAGCAGCTTAGCATCAGTACCCAAGATCATCCACCGCTCGCAGGTAGGCCTCTCTCTTACTATCTCTCTCTCTCTCTGATTTATCTACCAGACGTCCATCCAAAAGTATTGATGTTTTAACTACAAAGCCAGACAGGGAATATATGCATGGAATATGGTTAGATGTAGTCTTGTTTATTAGTACAGTTTAAAGATAATATTTAGCATAAATGCACCCTTTGAATACATATTCAGCAAATATTAGATTTATGTCAAATAATGTGCAAACATTTTTTGTCTGTGTTTTTTTATTTCCCTGTTAAAAAATGTTTTCATGCATTTATGACTTAATGTAGTTCTATTTGATTATTCTGATTATAAAAGTAAGCGCAGTGCTCCATTCAGTTATGGATGACGCTTTTAGGGATTACAAATACCCCGATATGGCAGCGTAACAGTAAGAGACATACAGTGAAGGAGAGGAAGCTAATTCAGTTAAGTGGGCTATTATTGAATTACTGCTTTTAGTGTGAGTATTATACATTTGTGTGTCTGTGAGTGTGTATTTAGGGTACTTGTTGTCAGTTTGATGTGTGTTGTGGTGTGATGTGTAGCTGACATGAAGCTGTCAGTTTTCCTAATGGAGTAAATGAACATATTTGTGAGCAAGGAACAGTATAGAATCATCAGATATCATGGTGTGATGTACACACACCGTTGCCACGATTCTGAGAAATCCTCAGCACTGTAGACATTATTACAATCCAACTAAATGAAACTACACATGCAAAATCACTTTCTGCCTCTCAGTTTCTTTGTAATTCTTTATTTTTCCCTCTTAGACAGTGTAATCTGCCAGTATGGCTGAAGGTGCAGGTGAGGTTTCGCTGGGAGAAATTGAGACTTCATTCCGTAAATTTGCAGTTCATGGAGACACCAAGGCGACGGGGAAGGAGATGAACGGGAAAAACTTTGTTAAGCTGTGTAAGGACTGCAAGGTCATCGACGGAAAAAACGTCACCAGCACGGATGTGGATATCGTCTTCAGCAAAGTCAAGTATGATTGTGTTCAATCAAGAAATCTTTGTTTATTTTTTAATACATGTTTGTTCCTTAAATGTCATCTGAACCTTAAAGGTGCCATAGAATGGAAAACTGTATTTATCTAGGCATAGATAAATAATGATAGCTCTGTACATGGTAATGACATATTGTGAGTCTCAAACACTATTGTTTCCTCCTCCTTATTTAAACCTTGTGCAAGCAAAAGACCACTAAAAAACAGGCCAATCTCAGTATAACACTGACTGTGATGTACCACAGTGATGTACGTCCCCAACATTAAATTACACATTAAATTAATTAAATGTTTTTATTGCTGAGTTAGCGCTATATGCTAGTTAATGCTATATGCTAGGGTTTAGGTTAGGCTGAAGTTCTACTATTGATGTTACAGTTACGTTAAGCAGGTCCATATGAATAAAAACAAACTTACCACTCAGAAACATCCATTAACAATCTCCAAACAATTGATTATTCATCAAAATCTGTATTTTTTCTAATACAGGCTCAAACATAAGGCCTGTTGGTGTAAACAGGCCTGTTGGTGACAACCGTGGTGTAAAACTGTTTATTGATTAGTTTTGAACTTAATAAACACAAAAACTTTTTATGTGGGTATCAATGAACAATGTAACATATTGTATAAATGCATTCAAGTTGATTAAACTTAAAAACTTGCATCAGGATTAGGGTTACATCAAAGTGCATCAAGGATTTTTTTACAGTGTATGCTGAGTTGTTTCAACCCGAAATGCTGGGTTGTTTTAATCCCATTGTTTGAATTAATTTAACCACACGGCTGGGTTCATCCATTTTTTACCCAATGCACTTTAAGTTGTGCATTGTCTTTTTCCCTAATATTATCTAGTGACCAATAAAACAAGGTTCATGATTATTACCTATTATTAAAAAATATTTAATATGCCCCACACTAAAAAATTCAGGGTTGTTAACCCATGCTGGAAAAATACTAGACAGAACACATAACTGGGTTAAAAATGACCCTGGATTGTTTCAGTCCAGCTGCTGCATTATACAGCCCATGATTGGGTACAACCCAGCATTGGGTAATTTTAAACCCAACGGTGTGTTCTGTCCAACAGTTAACCAACATGGGTTAAAAACAACCCAGAATTTTTTAGAGTGCATGCCAACTCCCAATTTTAATGGGAAATATGTTAACATAGGAAAACACTTTGCTTGTCAAGCCATTTCATCTGGTCTTTAACAGTATTTAGGTTCCACGTTTCATGTTTCTCTTAAACGATTTGCCATCCTGACATTAATGTTTGTGTGCTTTAGGGCTAAGTCAGCACGTGTCATTACATTTGAGCAGTTTACTCAAGCCATGTCTGAACTGGCTCCGAAACGTTTTAAAGGGAAAAGCCAGGAGGAGGCAGTACAGAGTCTCTATGGTCTCATTGCCGGAAAAGAACCTGCCAACATAGGTGTCACTGTGAGTTACACCAAATCAAAACACAGTATGATGAACTACTGAGTTTCTCTATGTTCTGACCCAATCTTTTTCTTTACATAGAAAGCGGCAAAAGCGGCTGCTGTTGACCGGTTAACCGATAGCAGTAAGTACACTGGTTCTCATAAGGAGCGCTTTGACGCATCAGGAAAAGGAAAAGGCCGCGAGGGGAGGGAGGACATCCCGGATACCAGCGGATACGTCTCGGCATTCAAAGGCCAAGGCACCTATGACAGCAAAGTTAAAGAGGACGAATGAGAGAGAAATAGCTAAAAAGAGACAAATGCTTTATGTATGTGCATTATGACATTGTATAAAGTCTTCCTATTATTTTGTTAGCATCTGGATTTTGGCATGCATGCAAAACAAATCCCTGCATGGCTCACAGACTTAGGTTTGCAGAAGATTACGCTTTGCGAATGTACTCTCACAAAAATACCCTCAGGCGAGGTTTTTGTCTTAACGTCAAGTTAATGACTGTTGATACCTGCTGTTTAGCAGTAGAGCTTTTACAGTAATGAGGTAATTTATGCAATAAGTAGCAGTTTAGTCATTTTAAGTGTAATATATTGCTGACATTACTGTGTTAATTTATTTATGTCCCAATGTTACACTAAAGTGATTTCAGTTCTTCATCTTATTTTCAGAAATCCCTCATGTTTAACACTCATGTTACTCATGTTTACAAAAAAATGTAATTCAAAAGATAAATTCAATTTGATTAAATGCAAGTAAAATTATCCAGGAAGTAAATTAGTCATTGTACCTAGCTTTAATGTAGTTATGTATCTTTTTTAGTAGTTAGTGTACCTTACTATTTTATCAAATGGTAGCATGACTGTATAGTCCAACAACAATACGTTAAATTATGTAGCTTTCCCAAAACTGTAAAAAGAAACGCACTCTTTCACACTTTCATCCAGTAAGTACACTAAACAGACAAAACCGCTTTCCTTGTAGAAGATATGCAACAGCACTACCTAACAGAAAATGGTCATGTTGACAGAGATTGGGTCATTGTGTTATTACATTTTTTTATTTGATTGCAAGCATATTTGCTCAACTCTTTTGACCATTTTACATAATGCTTTCAGCTTCCAAAAATAAAACTTGAATGTGGAAACGCTATTTCTCTTTCTATCTCTCTGCAGAAGTTAATATATTTAGCACTTTAT
This sequence comes from Misgurnus anguillicaudatus, assembly GCF_027580225.2. Lineage (NCBI taxonomy): Eukaryota > Metazoa > Chordata > Actinopteri > Cypriniformes > Cobitidae > Misgurnus > Misgurnus anguillicaudatus. The sequence continues at coordinate 28,164,673 of NC_073358.2, read as the reverse complement.
GTGTTAATGTTTGGTCTTTGTTGTGCCAAGATCTTAATCAAACTGTAAACACTGCGCTAGAGTCGACTCAAATAAAATGGGTATTAAGAATGGCATGTGGGAATACTTATATTACAACTTTTGTTACATGATGCTCTGCATCACTTCTGTACTGTGATGTGTTTTATTGTGGACAGAGGTGTGGTGAGTTCATCTGCATTGTTTGGGGCTTTAATCAAAGAGTTAAGAAAAAAGATCCTTTAATGGGAAAAACTGTTTGATTGCTTGGAAAAGATAGCAGTTTGAGCTCTTGAGGTCAAATTCATCATATTTCATTTCTTGCTGTTAATGTCATTGTGGTGTTATATTGTTGTACAGTTTTAGTGTAAAGTTCTGTGGAGTTTTGTATTACAGTGCACCTGAGGTAAACATCCTCCTTTTGTAGATATTTTCACTGAGGGCTTTTGTACAAACTTTTCTTTACAAACACCTGAATGTCCCTTTGCACATAAACACAGAGGAAGGTGGAGTGCTGTCAGGTTATAAAGCAGAACACAGATTTGGATTTGTTCCCACTGAGACCCCAACAAAGCTGAGCAGAGGCAGTGAAACATGAAAGGTGAGAAAATTACCTAAAATAAATGTTTTATATGTTTATATATATTTATTATTTTTTTAATAATAATAATTATTATTATTTTGTTAGCTTGTTTTAAATACACTGTTATTATGCAGCTGGTTGCCATTAACTTACTGTAGAAGATAAAGACTGAAAATGTTTCATGTTCATTTAACTTTGAACTGTTGCCAGTAAATAACATAAATGTAAAATCTACAGTAAGTTACTGGCAGCTAGTTGCCAGTAATACCAAAAAATACTGTAATTTTTACAGTGTAGTTTTTAGGTTTGGGGCTAAAGGTAATATGTACATTTGCAATAAGGTTGTATTTGTTAACATCAGTTAAATCATTAGCCAACATGAAATATCAATGAACAATACTTCTTCAGCATTTACTAATATAAGTTCATGTTATTTTCACCATTTACCAATATATTTTCAAATATTAAATTCAACATTTGTAACTGTTAATATTAGTCAATGCACCATGAACTAACATAAACAATTGTATTGCATTAGTAAATATTAACAAGGATTAATAAATAATGAATTGTTCATTGTAAGTTCATGTTAGGTACATTTACTAATGTAATGCTAAGTTCTGTTTCCAATAAAATTATAACAAAGTAAAAAATAAATGTTATAAAAAAAACTTAATTCTGCTAAATTTACATTTAATGGTCAAAACTTTTAAATGATTTTTTTGTTGACACATCAGAAATGGCAGCTTCAACAAAACAAATGTCAGATTTAATTAATTAATTTAATTATCATCATTTCGCTTATGCGAATCACATGTGCTTTTTTAAACTAATGTATTTTAAACCATGCATTTTATTTTTAACACTAAAAGCTCTTAATATTTAAAGGGATTTTTACCCCAAAAATGAAAGTTCAGTACACACATGCTGATTAAAAAATGGTAACACTTTACTTGAAGGGGTGTTCATAAGACTGACATGATACATAATCATGACTGACATGTGCTATGAACATGAAGGAGATTTTATGCACATTTATGACAATTGTCATTAAGTGTCATTCACTCAATTAAGTCATTTTAAAGCAAAGATGACGATGTTTTAAATGTCTTTGTTATGACACCTTGACATTAACTAATACATCATAACTTGTCATGTCAACTTGGCATTACCAAAACAACGTAACTGACCACTTTTTACCAGTGATACAAATTGAATTGGTCGAAAAAATTTCATTAAGTGTTAAAACTCTGTCATATAGTTTTATAACAGCGTCATGAATATTTTTCTTGACCTCAACTACAGTAATACAAATATAATTTGTCATTAAAATGTCATTAAGTGTTAATAGTCTGTCAAATAGTTTTATAACAACATTGTGAATATTTTTCAGTTCATAATGTTTTTTTAAGTTTTTTCCATGTGTTTAAAAAAGAAAATCAATCATTCAATAATTAAAATTGATAAAATATTTTTTTTGCATTAAGAGACCGATTCACCTAAAATTAAATGAAAACAGTACAGTAATGGGTTAAGCCATGCAGTGTTGGGTCCATATCGTTGCAAAGTTAATTACATTAAATTAAATTGATTAAATGTTTGTTGGTTTTTTCTTCTATGTCAGAAAATTTCAGAAACATCTGAGTGAGGAAGAACAAGTTCTGATAGTTGTTAGTTTTTTATGCATTGTGCACATACATAAAGTTAAGTAATATTTTGACATGTCTGCATTTTGTTAAGGTATTTAAAATGATTTGACAGAGTATTAACACTTAAAGACATTTAAACGACAGATTAATGTAATGTTAACCCATAAAGCTAGGCAGTTTCTTAAGTTTGATAATTATTATGCTATGTCATGTTTATGACAGATTTATGACACGATATGATGTATTGGTTTGTCATAACAAAGACAATTCAAACAATGTCATCTTTGCATTAAAAATGACATAATTAAACAAATGACACTTATTGACAGTTGTCATTAATGTGCATAAAATCTCCTTCATGTTCATAACACGTGTCATGTAATGATCATGAAGGTGTCTTATTTACACCCCCCTACAATTAAAGTGTTACAAAAAAGGTATACCTTGTAATGCACTGTAAGTAATACTTTGGATAAAAGCGTCTGCCGAATGCATAAATGTAAATTTAAAGAGAGGTGTTTATCTAGGTGTTATTGTGCTGTTCTGCGTGTGGCCACTGGTGCTCTCGCAGCAGGGACGTTCGTTCTCATGGGACTCACCAGGAGTAACTCCAGCTCCAGATGTCATCAATCGTAAGAATATCTATTTGTCTTTGTCTCTCCTGTAATTCTAACATGTATTTACAATAAAATGACCTTGCCAAACTTAAACTGAATCTTACAATACATAGACGGACTGACAGAGAGTATGTAAATCGATACTGTACGTGTTATATTTATTTGCTTGTTGTGGGACTCATCATGCCTCCATTGCTCTCTCACTAGCATGTCTGACTGACCAGGACTCATGTAGCTGTTGTGTGATGCTGAGAAAAAAATGGGAATTAGAAAGATTTTTAAACACCAGTTTGAATTCACTGGAGGATTCGCTGGTGAAAGCACAGACCACTCTCAAAAACATCAAAGGTACTGATACTAAACAAAAAAAAAAAAAAAACCTCTTTAGACATCTCCTCAAAGTGTACTGACTTCATGGGTCTATTAATAGCCAAGTTATGTTTGTTTAAGTTCAATTTGTTTTAGCTCTGTCCCATGAAATAAAATATGAAAAACTTCATGTTTTATAGACCTTATTAAACTTAATAAAGTTACAAACTGAACTACGGTATACAATCATAATAAGATGTCAGAGAAAAGGTACAAAGGCTATTAATGGGACAGTACCATTACAGTAGGCCCTAATATCTACCATTTAGGTACATGTACCTTTCAGGTATCTGCACTGTACTTTTGAAAGGTCACCACCCCAGTGTTGTCCCGTTTTTCAAAGAGTATATAAGTGTGTTTAATTAATCATATTTGGTTAATAAAGTTGGATAAAAAAGTAACTCTATCTGCCTAATCACACAACCACATTTTGCCCAGTGTCTTTACACAATGTCTTCATCTTTGTCTTTAGAGAATCGAGTGGCATTTTCTGTGGGTCTAGCTGACAAGAGACGCTGTGTTGGTCCGGTGAGGACAGCCATAAATGTGACCTATCAGAGCATCTTTATCAACATTGGAGAAGCCTATAATTCCACCACTGGTGTGTTTACTGTGCCGAGATCAGGTGTGTACAATCTGGCATTAACCGCATTCAGTGACGCGGGGTCACCGGGCGCACCTCTGGCCATCTGTGTCAGTATCAAGCAGAACGGTGTGGCGCTAGCAGCACTCAAAGAGAAAAACGATCAAGACCAAGAAGACCAGGCCACTGTTGTTATACTCGCTGACCTCCGCGTAGGAGACCGCATTACCGTCAGTCTCCAGCCTGGCTGCTGGCTGTGTGGGGATCAAAATCATTATAATACATTTAGTGGATTTCTGCTGTATGCTACAGAGTAGAGCACACACACACACACAGATATTTACAGATGCTACATTAGTGAGACCTCTCAGGTTTTCCTACTGAGATAATGTTTATTACTGTACCTTACCCCTAAATCTCACCCCCTCCTTTTAGACAATTTTAGATTTAAAGAAAAACCTAAATAGGCTTTTCAAATGTTTACACAATGCGATCTACATCTGAATGTTTTCCACATATGCAATGACTACACAAGTGTAAATGCGTATGGAAATTTCAGATCTAGTCCTGAACCCGTATTCAGGTATGCATTGTGATGTAAACGAAAGTAGTCATCTAATTTGCATGCAAACCCTACCCACTATGATAATGATCACACCTCTCTCTTACACATAACTTGATGTGCAATTCACCAACCACAACTGGGTTTATTGCATATATGAAGAGTTTCGTTGCAAAACGAGATAAATCCATTTTTTTAATTGTTCAGAAATCTTGTTTTTTGGTTGTGCATTCCAATTAATATCAGTTCAACTGCAGTTGGTTTGTTTTGATTTAAACCTTCATAATTTTAAAATTACAGATAAGTAGCACCATAAAACAAAATAATAACATGATAACATAATAATAAACATGTTTTGACAAAAATGTTAATCAATGGATTTATCTTGTTTTGCAACGAAACTCTTCATATATATATATATATATATATATATATATATATATATATATATATATATATATATATATATATATATATATATATATATATATATATATATATATATATATATCTCAAGAAATGAGATCTCATCAGTTACCAAAAGATATATAGGCTATAGTTGTGAAAAATGTGTTGTGGGTAACTGTCTATTATAGTATAACTGTAATAACATGTTAATGACACGTGTATAAAGGCCTATTGATCAATAAAACATTTCAGTCATTTGTTACCATTAGTAGATGCTATGTTTATCAAACTTTTCATGGTAATTCATTGTGCACTAATATTAACAGATACAACTTTTCATTTAAAGAAGTCATATGACCCGATTTCATGTTTTCCTTTGTTTTTAGAGTGTTAAATGATGTCTGTGCATATAACAAGAGATCTTTTTAAAAGTGAAACCTCATCCACGCCTACCTAAAACTGCAGTTCAAACACGCCTGTGCAGTTAGATGTTATACTGGTTTGAACATTTGCATAACACTGCCCTAATGTATATGAAAAGATAAGAGGGTGTAACTTTCAATACGCTGTAGAATTGTTGTTTGCACCATGTCGAGTATGCTGTGTTTCATTGCGAAAGGCAAACTACTTTGTTTGGCCATCCAATAGAGTAAACATTACGAAACAAGAGCAGTACAGCCCAAACAATCGATTGTGTGCTGCACATTTTACGGAGGACTACTTTCTAAACAAGGGGAGAGTACAATGCCCTGGCTTTGTCTAAAAAACAGGAGCAATTCCATACAATGTGTGTATCTTATGCCTAGAATTAGTTAAGGGGCATGTATAATTATTTGGTTCATAATTTGGTTCCTATTCTGAAAGTTTCATCAATTGTGCATAATGACATGTGCAGCAACTGCATAGAGTTAAGTCTATTACGTATTTTCAGTAATGCAATTATTTTGGGAAAATGTGAATAACTGCATTGCAGGCTGATTTAAGGTGTGCCCTAAATTTTCTGCTGGCGCACCTAAAATTTTCAGTCAGGGGCTACATTGCTCCTAATAACAAAAAGTTAGTCTGGAGCCGTGAATGTCTAGATTTAAATTTTCTTTTTTTTTGAGGGGGGGCACTTCGAATGTGGTCACTCTGGGACACTACACTGTGTTAATCCAGGCCTGATCCTGTAAGTAGCTGAAGTTTTCATATTTAAAGGAACAGTATGTAGGATTGTGGCCAAAACTGATATTGCAATCACAAAACTGGTGGCCAATACACAACATGACAACATAAACATCAGTTGAGGGCTGCAACTCCACTTTTTAAATGACAATATCCTGGCCAGACCACTGTTGTCAGTGATATAAGTATTTGAAATGAAAATGATTTTTTAATGTCTAGTGACATATCAGGGCCATTTTATGATTAATTGATATAAACATTACAAAAAGTATCTTACATACTGTTTCTTTAATGAATTTCCTACTGACGATTCCAATGCGAGTGCAGTGCAGAGTAGTGCTTGTTTGTCATTTCTACGATCACAAATACAGACATGGTTTTTACCGCCTTTTTATCAGAACAATGAGCTTTGTACAAATGGTCCTGTTACAGGGCGGGACTTAGAGGCGCTACAAAAATTTACGATATGTGGAAAATAATGCGGTTTTTGAACCATAAACCACGCACACACATTGTATTACACCACATACACAAAGTAATGTGCTTTTTAGCCATGAAATATGGGCCCTTTAAAAGTACATTAGTAAATGCTGAAATACTCAAAAGTATTGTTCATTGTTAATTCGTTTTAGGTAATGCGTTAACTGTTAACTAATAAAACTTTATTGTTAAGTGAAACATCACCTGTTGTAAACACAACAATTTGATTCTATGGTAACAAAATGTTGTAAAAGGCAGCAGATATGTTATACATTTGTATATAGACCCTTTTACAGCTCATATGATCAAATAGCCTGCGGCGCATTTTGGCAACAGAAGTGGTGTTGTTCCCCCGTGGTTCTAACGTGTAAGCAACTCAGAAAGTTTATTAAAATGGTTTCCCAGCATCAAAATGTCTGGTTGTCAACTTTTTAAAATAACTTTCTCTGTCTGTATTGCTTCAATGCTGATTCTTGCCATACTTCCGTTGCCTAAATGCATGCTTATACGCTGCCACGTCATCACTGTGTACAAACAGTAAAAGGGTCTATAGTGTTTGGTATAAATTAATGAACAATAAAATTGTCTTCATGAGTGATCTTATCATTTCTTTCTCAGAGATTGGAAATAAGTCAGACATACATGTCAGTTGTAAGAGCACCTATTGTCTGATTCACTTTTTTAAATTTCTTTTGGTGTGTAAGTGTGTATTAGTACATGTTAACGATATGCAAAAGGTACAAACCCCAAAGTAAACGATGAGGCGAGTTATCGTCTCCAACGTAAATCTCTTTTCTTGGACTACAACAAACACACGGATTGTAGGCAACAGTTTACTTCCTGGGATTGGTGATTAGACAAAACATTATCATAATTCCTCCCGCTTTGGACTCACAGCCTGTAAGTTAACTCCTGTTAGCAACTGAATCTTTCAAACTGGCGTCAGAGGTATTCAGACCAATCACAACGTACAGATTAGCTGGCCAATTCGGGACACGGAGCTTTTCAAATATGTGCGCTTCAGGAAGAGAGTGAAATCTGGAGGTACAAAAATGTACGGTATGTGAAAAATAATGTGTTTTTTAACCATAAACCACGCAAACACGTTGTATTATACCAAATACACAAAATAACGTTGTTTTATACAATGAAATAGGTGCTCTTTAAAGCATGTATCATTAAAATGCATCCTCATTAGATTTTTAAAAGTGAATCATGTTCAACCAGCAATAGCTCACTTCTCATAAATTATTTTTGAAACCTTGATCCTCTTTCACTCGGCCAGTTTGATTCATTTCTTCACAGTACACAGATGCTGTTGCTGAATTAGTTCTCATAAATCACATTATGCCACACGCACTGACCTTTGATTGTCTCACCATTAGTGACCTACAGATAACAAATGTTAAAAGCCACAGCTGATAAGATCAGCAAGCTATTTTCCCTCTTACATACACAAACAAACAAACACATGCACAACCAGAGCAGCTGACCTAATCATATTCTTGCCTTTATTCTGTGTTTATTTGTGTTATCTGCATCCACACAAACCTCTTCAACATTGTCCAGTTTACTTCAAAGAGAGACTTTTGAGTGTTCTTTGTGGTTCCTTGGGATTACACATTAGTGAAGTTATACGTGTACAAACAGGGGTTGATCTTATTCACCATTACAGTGTACTCAAAAATCTTTCATCAGTTACTCACTCTCTCAAGTTGTTACAAACCTGTATAAATGTATTTGTTCTGCTGAATATATTTGTAATCACACACGAAACAAAAGCAGAATTGACTTCCATAGAAGAAGAAAAAATACTACGTGAATGGTACTCGAAAAATATTTGGTTATGAACATTGCTCAAAATACAGGCTGAGTTGAGTAAATCATGACAGCTTGATCCTTTTGAGCTGCTGAAGGACAGCGTCTGTATTCTGTACCAGTGGGTGGCACTGGTGAGACAGGGCTGCTTTGGACCCCCCAATTGGGAGGATAACAAAAGGCAGTGGTATACTCAACTGTCTAGCGGAAAACAGCGGATGAGGCCCAAACATCTTCAGCAGATCATTGCTCTGGTGTACTCATAAAAGAAACCAATATACACATCTCATTTTTCACAGAGACACATTTTGTGTTATTTTAGCTGTTTACCAATATTTATTCCGGGTACAGTTATGTAATGAATATTGGCAACAAAAAAGTCCTGTACATCCATTTAAGAGATTATTATTCTCCCATGATGAAGAAAAAAAACGTTACAATGTCCAGACAAATAGAGACCACTCTCCAGAAGTTAAAGATGTCATTGTCAAAATAAAAAAAATCCCTCCAAATAAAGCTTTTTTAGAACTTACGAGTCCTTTCTATTCTTAAGGTTTTTGCATCTTGTGGTGAACCCTCTAAATTTGTTATTGTAATATCTTCACTTTATTAAGACTTATGAGATTAAAAATGATGGAGAAGGCTTGGAACATCTCATGATACGAGCAGACAACAGCTTTAGTAAAATAGTGTTCAGGCAGTGTGATTGCCTTTCCATGCATGGTTACACTGGGTCGCTGTTGTTTTTTGGCGATGTAACAGAAGACAGAAGCATTCACAATTATTTTTTAGTTCTCTGGATGTTTTGAAGGAGTTTTTTTATCATAAGAAGGACAATGCGATCATCTGTGTAACCTTATATGGACGTCCAGGGTTTTTTTTGCTGCGCTCACAAGTGTGTTGTTTTTAGTCAGATGTACCAAATTGATCTGGCCACTGTTAATGTTCCTGCTATTTCTCTGATGGATTTGTGGTGTTTTTTAAACCTACCTATAGGCTGTATCACTTGTATAGAGATATCCCTGAACCATATGATGTGGGTCCAGACCTTTAACATGCTTCATTTGTGAGGAAATGATTTAACAAATAGACAACTCATGTCCATAAAACAGCTTTTAAAGGAATAGTTCACCCAAAAATGAAAAATTTGTCATCATGTACTCACCCTTATGTTGGTACAAACCTGGATACATTTCTTTGTTCTGGTGAACACAAAAGGAAGATATAAAAAAAAAAATGTAACCAAACTGTCCGTGGACCCATTTACTTCCATAGTATTCTTTTTTCTACTGGTTAAAAACTGGTTTGGTTAAAAACATTTCTCAAAATATCTTCTTTGTGTTCATCAGAACAAAGATATTTATGCGGGTTTGTTACTTTAACAACATGAGAGTGAGTAAATGATGACAGAATTTCCATTTTTGGGTGAAGTATCCCTTTAAGTCAACTGTCCAATTACTATGTGAATACCCTCATAATGGGTACTTTAAGCCGATATTCATTATATGACTGTGCCTCAGTCCCAATATTTATGGACCTATATATACTGTTCATGAGTCATCAGCAATTATTTTGACAGTTTAGGCATCTCGTGTCAGGAAGGAATTTATCGCCCTTGTCTCTTCATTGTGTGTGTGTGTGTGTGTGTGTGTGTGTGTGTGTGCATGCGTACGTGCATGCGTGCGGATGAGTTAAAAAAATATCTTTACAATCAAAGCTGCAGCACATTGGGTATAGTGCACGTTTTTGACATATAAGAGCAATGAGTACCTATTGGGTCTGGCCTGGTTTATGTCCTGATCCCATGCCTTCTTTCTCACACCCTAATCTCTTGTCTATCCTGCACTTTCCTGTAAAAAAAAGTAAGGCAAAAGGAATTACAGTTCTTCTGAATTGCTAAAACACTTAACCCCAATTTCTGAACCAAATGGATGATTCTCGCGAAATTAGACTTATGAGGTGTCATGAAACATTTTGATAAAAAAGTAAATGCAAAGTAAGAGTATCAAACTAGAAGCATACAGTTACAAACATCTCTTCATGTATTATTTTGCACATGATTTCAAATGACATCATACAAACCAATTTTGTTGTTTTTTCCACGTTTAAGGGGAAAATTTTCATTACCGCAACGTGTCCATGACTGGATTTGGGTTCTTTGACATGAAAATATTTGAAGAGTTACGTTGCAAAACGAGATAACTCCGTTTTTAACATTTTTGTCAAAACATGTTTATTATTATGTTATTATTTTGTTTTATGGTGCTTCTTAGCTTTATTTTTTAAGTTATGAAGGTTTCAATCAAAACAAACCAATTGCAGTTGAATTAATATTAATTGGAATGCACAACCAAAAAACAAGATTTCTGAAAAATTCAAAAAACGTTTATTAGAAGAGTTATATTAAGAGTTATCTTGTTTCGCAATTTATAATTAAAAAATCTAAAAAATAAAAAGCTTCAGTGCTTGTTATACTATAAACATTTACAGTAAAGAAACATGTGGTATTTGGTGATCATTGGTAAATGTAGAGACAATAATAAGGAATATAAATGTGTCCCAGACCAATTTTCTCATCCTCCACAACAATTTTCAATCATTGTTTAAGCACTCAAGGAACTAACATTTAAAAAAAATGTTGGAAGGACATAATTCACAGTGACACTCAAGATGGCTACCAGTTAAGCAGGTATTTTTTTCTCTCCAGATAAAAGTTAAAATTTTGTTTGTCATAGTACCTAGACAACTTTTAAGTTCTCACTACCGAAACAGGAGTTTGTAAATACTTATATTTAATGTAATATCATGTTGCGGTAATGATAATTTTTGATAATGATAATCAAAAAATGTAAATAATTCTATTGGAAATATTTTTTAAATCCTCTAAAAATTCTGATTATAGTAAGTTCAGACCTTAATCTTGTATATGTGCAAAAAAATGGATTCAAGGGATTTAAAAAAATTCTGATGCTGGACACCTTCTGGATTTCGTGAGAATCGCCCAAATTCATAGTAGCCTAAACACATTTTTAAATCTTTATGCAAAACTCTAAAAACTATGTTTTCACTAAAACACACATTTTACACAATACACAACAACTCAAAATTGTACACACTTTTTTCTAATGATTTTTAACCAATTGCATGGATTGCAATCAGTCTGAGAGGCAGATGAAGAGTATGAGGAAGAACAGGACACCAGACACGATGCATGTGGCAAAATTTGCAGTTGGATTGCTTGACTTTTTACAAAATACAAGTGCTGCTTACAGTAATATAGAAAACTTACTGACTTGCAGTACTTACAGTATTCACTAAATTCACTGAACTAAACTTGTGATACAGTAATAGAGATTTTTGACAGTAGGCTATTTGTCAAGTGTGTTGTTATATACAATTAATGTGTATTTTCCTGTAAGCAGATGTCCTGGATGTTGTGTTTTCCATTTTTTAAAGTAGTGTCTATATAGATGCTCTCTAGTGTTTTATATTATAGACTCATATGTGTATGATTTGAAAGTTTAGTTTGATTTTGAGTTTTGAAGGAATTGTTTGATTCTGAATGGTGTCAACAGCTTTAGATTTAGAGTTCAGGCACATAAAATATAAGATGGCTCTTGAGAGCGAGAGAGAGCGAGAGAAAGAGAGAGAGAGAGAGAGAGAGAGAGAGAGAGTAAGTGAGAGAGAGAGAACCCCACCCATATCAGTGTTATCTCATGTCAGATCACACCAGTAAGTGACACACACCCGTGTAGCCCCAGTAACTCATGAATCACAATTATATCAGACAACAAGCTCAGCCCAGCCCTGATTTCACTGAAACACAGACGTAACATGCACTAAACATCTGCAGCATTAGATATTTATGTCCATTTACATCATTAATACAAATAAATAATTTACAAGCATATGCTATTCTGTACGCATTTCACAAAGGATAACA